>NC_053394.1:22096347-27705993 GCF_905171765.1 Bufo bufo
CATAGTCAGTTTATATAGTCGTTATATAGTGTTATATATTTTAATATGCACCTTGTGTTTTGTTGTGCGCGTGAATCAGTTAGCCCCGTCCACCCCATAAGCCCCGCCCAGAACATCCGCCCTCTTCCCCCCCACACCCAGTCCCTGGGAAAATTGTCTTGCATGAAACTGGTCCTTGGTGCAAAAAAGGTTGGGGACCACTGCTCTACACTGGCTGCCATCTCCCAAGATGGTTTCTAAATATCCCTACAAGCCAATTTAGGAGGATCAAGTGCAACTGAACTAATCGGGAACAATTTGTAACAAAAAGCTATCCCAGTCGTGATTTTTTTTATACCCACACAAAAAAAACACGAGCAAGATGATACTTTCCGGATAATATTACCATTTAATTCTGAATATAGGTCAGTTGAAAAAATAATAGGTAAATATTGGCATCATCTTCTGCGGGACAAGATTATTGGGCCCCATCTTACTAGTGTCCCGCAGATAACAGATACCAGAGCCTCTAATATAGGCCTCAAGGTAGCACCAACAATTAAAAATAAACCAATTGGGAATACATCAAACTGGCTGACATCCAAAGGTTTCCATCGGTGTGGCAGGTGTAATAACTGTAAAGTCACTACTTTTCCAAGGAAAATAACAGAAGTGAGATCAACACAAAATAAATTTTGTTTTAAAATTAAAGAAAGGCCTTTTGATTCAACAGATGTTATCCGTTACAGTGCCCATGTTCCAAACAATATATAGGTAGGACAAAAAGATCATTTAAGATAAGGGTAGCTGAACACACAGCAAATATTAAAAAAGGCTTTTAATTACAATCTGTAACTAAACATTTTAGAGACCATCACAATAGTAGTGACTAGAGTTGAGCGGACACCTGGATGTTCGGGTTCGGCAGGTTCGGCCGAACTTGAAAAAAAAGTTTAGGTTCGTGACCCGAACTTGACCCCGAACCCGAACCCAATTGAAGTCAATGGGGACCCGAACTTTTGGGCACTAAAATGGCTCTAAAATAGTCCTGGAAAGGGCTAGAGGGCTGCAAAAGGCATCAAAATGTGGTTAAGAGCATGACAACTGTTCTGCAAACAAATGTGGCTAGGGAAATGACTTAAAATAACATAAAATACTGAAAAAATAAAAATAACAATCTGGATCTAGGAGTAGGAGGTTGAGGAGGCGGTGGATGGGTGGATGTGGCGGTGTAGGTTGACGTGGCGGTGTAGGTGGAAGCGGCGGTGAAGGAGGAATAGGTAGCCAACACTGATTTGTGTTATTTTTTTATTTTTAAATTGGAGACATATAACACAAATAAAACAAAGAATAAGTGCACTTGAATACAAGAATGGATGGTTGAGGCTGGTATAAATGTCTATTCTGCACAAGGTACGGACAAGTCCTGTGGGATCCATGCCTGGTTCATTTTAATAAACGTGAGCTTGTCCACATTGGTTGCGGCCTGTGATAATGCTCCCTGCCGTCAGCACCTCCAAGGCTGACAAAGCTTTTCCACATTTTGGCCATGCTAACCCTGCCTTCTCAGGTGCTGGCGATGCCCCAGCTGCGTTGGCGACCTCTTCCTCCTCCTCTGCCTTCGCCTTGTGCTTCCACTGTGCCCCCGCTGTCAGGTGGGAATGCCATCAGCAGCGTGCGCTTGTAGTCGCGCATCTTCCGATCAGTAACAGATGTTTTCACTAAATTTAGTTCCCTGTCAGCAATGCAGAGCAGGGGTTCATTCACGGCAAAAGGGGGTTCATGTCACCCAGCAATAGAACAGAGGATTTTTAGAGATTTAGGCCCCTGTCACCCAGGCACAGCAGGGGTTTGTATACGCCAAAAATGGTAAAATGTCACCGACAATTGAAAATAAGAATTTTTTCTAATTAGGGCACTAAAATTGGCACTTTTTTGCATTAAAATGGCTCTAAAATAGTCCTTGAAAAGGCTAGAGGGATGTAAAAGGCAGTAAAATGTGCTTAAGAGCATGGCAACTGCTCTGCAAACAAATGTGGATGGGGAAATAACTTAAAATGAAATAAAATAACTAAAAATTACAAATTATTAACCTGCAACTCAGAGAAGGAGGTGGATATGGAGTCGGAGGTTGAGTAGGCGGTGAATGTGGTGTTGTAGATGGAGGCAGCAATGGAGGAGGAGGAGGTAGCCAACAATGTTTTTTTTTTATTGGGGTAGGTAGCCCCCAAAATATTGTGACAAATAAAAAAAAAGAAAACAAAGAATCATTGCACTTGACTTGAGTACAAGGATGGATGGTTGAGGCTGTTAGAACTGTCTATTCTGCACAAGGTACGGACAAGTCCTGTGGGATCCAGGCTTGGATCATTTTAATGAACGTGAGCTTGTCCACGTTGGCTGTGGACAGGCGGCTGCGTCTGTCTGTAATGATGCCTTCTGCCGTGCTAAATACACGTTCAGAGAGTACACTGGCTGCAGGGCAGGCCAGCACCTCCAAGGCATACAGGGCAAGCTCTGGCCATGTGGACAATTCGGAGACCCAGAAGTTGAATGGGGCAGAACCATCAGTCAGTACGTGTAGGCGTGTGCACAGGTACTGTTCCACCATGTTGTTCAAATGGTGCCTCCTGCTAACACGCTCCATATCAGCAGTTGGGGCCGGTTGTTGCGGCGAGGTGACAAAGGTTTTCCACATGTCGGCCATGCTAACTCTGCCTTCTGAGGTGCTGGCGCTGACACAGCTGCGTTGGCGACCTCTTCCTCCTCCCCTGCCTTCGCCTTGTGCTTCCACTTGTCCCCCGGCGTCAGTCGGGAATGCTCTCAGGAGCGCGTCTACCAGCGTGCGCCTGTAGTCGCGCATCTTCCGATCACGCTCCAGTGAGGGAATTAAGGACGGCACATTATCTTTGTAATGGGGATCCAGCAGGGTGGCCACCCAGTAGTCAGCACACGTTAAAATGTGGTCAACTCTACAGTCGTTGCGCAGGCACTGCAGCATGTAGTCGCTCATGTGTGCCAGGCTGCCCAGAGGTAAGGACAAGCTGTCCTCTGTGGGAGGCGTATCGTCTGCGTCCTCAGTATCCCCCCAGCCATGCACCAGTGATGGGCCCGAGCTGCGTTGGATGCCACCCCTCTGTGAACATGCTTGGTCCCCATCCTCCTCCTCCTCCAGTAGTGGGCCGTGGCTGGCCAAATTTGTACCTGGCCTCTGCTGTTGCAAAAATCCTCTTTCTGAGCCACTTCTAAAAGACTGGCCGGAAAGTGTTTGAGATGACCCCTCTTCCTCGTCCTGGGCCACATACTCTTCCATCATCGCCCTAAGTGTTTTCTCAAGGAGACATAGAAGTGGTATTGTAACGCTGATAACGGCGTCATCGCCACTGGCCATGTTGGTGGAGTACTTGAAACAGCGCAACAGGGCACACAGGTCTCGCATGGAGGCACAGTCATTGGTGGTGAAGTGGTGCTGTTCCGCAGTGCGACTGACCCGTGCGTGCTGCAGCTGAAACTCCACTATGGCCTGCTGCTGCTCGCACAGTCTCTCCAGCATGTGCAAGGTGGAGTTCCACCTGGTGGGCACGCCGCATATGAGGCGGTGAGCGGGAAGGCCGAAGTTACGCTGTAGAGCAGACAGCCGAGCTGCGGCAGGATGAGAACGCCGGAAGCGCGCACAGACGGACCGCACTTTATGCAGCAGCTCTGACATGTCGGGGTAGTTGTGAATGAATTTATGCACCACCAAATTCAGCACATGCGCCAGGCAAGGAATGTGCGTCAAACCGGCTAGTCCCACAGCTGCAACGAGATTTCTCCCATTATCGCACACCACCAGGCTGGGCTCGAGGCTCACCGGCAGCAACCACTCGTCGGTCTGTTGTTCTATACCCCGCCACAACTCCTGCGCGGTGTGGGGCCTGTCCCCCAAACACATCAGTTTCAGAACGGCCTGCTGACATTTACCCCTGGCTGTGCTGAAGTTGGTGCTGAAGGTGTGTGGCTGACCGGATGAGGAGGTGGTAGAAGAGGAGGAGGAAGCCGAGTAGGAAAAAGAGGCAACAGGAGGCAAAGAATGATGCCCTGCGATCTTTGGCGGCGGAAGACGTGCGCCAAACAGCTCTCCGCCTGGGACCCAGCCGCCACTACATTTACCCAGTGTGCAGTTAGGGAGATATAGCGTCTCTGGCCGTGCTTACTGGTCCACGTATCTGTGGTTAGGTGGACCTTGCCACAGATGGCGTTGCGCAGTGCACACTTGATTATATCCGATACTTGGTTGTGCAGGGAAGGCACGGCTCTCCTGGAGAAATTGTGGCGGCTGGGAACGATGTACTGTGGGACAGCAAGCGACATGAGCTGTTTGAAGCTGTCCGTCTCCACCAGCCTGAATGACAGCATTTCAAAGGCCAGCAGTTTAGAAATGCTGGCATTCAGGGCCAGGGATCGAGGGTGGCTAGGTGGGAATTTACGCTTTCTCTCAAAGGCTTGTGAGATGGAGAGCTGAACGCTTCCATGTGACATGGTGGAGATGCTTGGTGACGGAGGTGGTGTTGTTGGTGGCACATCCTCGGTTTGCTGGGCGGCAGGTGCCAACGTTCCTCCAGAGGCGGAGGAAGAGGCCGAGGCAGCAGCAGAAGAGGGAGGTTTTAAAGGTGCTTACTCCACTGCAGCCCGTGTCTCGCATGTAGATGCTTGGTCATGCAGGTTGTGCTAAGGTTCAGAACGTTAATGCCTCGCTTCAGGCTCTGATGGCACAGCGTGCAAACCACTCGGGTCTTGTCGTCAGCACATTGTTTGAAGAAGTGCCATGCCAGGGAACTCCTTGAAGCTGCCTTTGGTGTGCTCGGTTACCTGGTGACGGTGGCCAGTAGCAGGCAAACAGTTTTGGCGACGGCTGCTCTGCTTTTGCACCCTGCTCCCGCTTTTGCTACGCTGTTGGCTCGGTCTCACCACTGCCTCTTCCTCCGAACTCTGAAAGTCAGTGGCACGACCTTCATTCCATGTGGGGTCTAGGACCTCATCGTCCCCTGCATCGTCTTCCACCCAGTCTTGATCCCTGACCTCCTGTTCAGTCTGAACACTGCAGAAAGACGCAGCAGTTGGCACCTGTGTTTCGTCATCATCAGAGATGTGCTGAGGTGGTATTCCCATGTCCTCATCAGGAAACATAAGTGGTTGTGCGTCAGTGCATTCTATGTCTTCCACCCCTGGGGAAGGGCTAGGTGGATGCCCTTGGGAAACCCTGCCAGCAGAGTCTTCAAACAGCATAAGAGACTGCTGCATGACTTGAGGCTCAGACAGGTTCCCGGATATGCACGGGGGTGATGTGACAGACTCATAGGAATGGGTTTCAGGTGCCACCTGTGCGCTTTCTGCAGAAGACTGGGTGGGAGATAATGTGAACGTGCTGTATCCACTGTCGGCCACCCAATTGACTAGCGCCTGTACTTTTGGAGGGGCGGAAACCATATATCACGTATGTCCAGAACTGAATCAAAAAGAATGTTCGAATTAGACACTTTAATTCCAATAGGTCTCAATGCAGAAATTAAGTTATTTGGGTTCTTGCAGATAAGGGCTGGGTGCCAATCTGGGACGGGACATTGAGGTCCGGCTGTAAACCAGCACCTCGATCTCCTCTCCCGGGTAGGCCCCCAGCCCTACATCAATCTAAACGACTGTCCCATCTGTGAAGTGAAGTAGACACAAGAACATAAAGTGAACACATGAATATAAGTAGTAAAATAAATCAAAAATTTTGGAATACTGTCTGAGATTATATAACCTCTATTTACTGGGTCTGGTACACTATTGGTGTATTATTGATTCATTACTGTTGTTTTTTTTTTGCATTTTTATAAAAGCATAAGTATTAATATTTTCCCTAAAAATATATAAATAAATATATAAAAAACTAAAAATTATATAAAAAAAAATATATAAAAAACTAAAAAACGCTGAAAATCTGGTTCTCCATACCCCGGATAAATTAATAATGTGCAATTATATATAAAGGATTATTTATTTTATTATATTTTCCTTTTTTTCTTTGTTATTATATATAATTTTTGCCATTATTTTATATTATATAATATAGATACACAACAGTAAATGTTTTGTAAATGTTACAATATATTTCTACGTCTTTATTTGTATCTCTATACTTATCTGTTGTGTGAATTACATCTTAATGCCTTTTCAAAGACAGACGCATGAAATAACATCCAGTTCAGGCTTTATCAAAGACTTGAACTTTAGAAAGATACCTCCCCTAATGATGGACTATCATTTAAAATGGAGACTTGCGATCTATACACTGCAGGCCACTGAGGAAGGAACACGTAGTTCCGAAACACGTATGGTCAGAAGCTAACTGCAGTAAATTGACGTCTACTACATGTCTTCGGGGCATTATACCCCTGTGTCAGTCTCGAGAACTTACGACCAGCAGCGCTCTGATATATTGCTTAACTAACTCCTCCATAGCTGTTGGACGCGATATCCCCTGACCACGTGGGACGCCACTCGGGGAGTCAGCGCGTCACAAATAAAGATACAGCGCAATGGGAATGTGAGTTATAATCCTGAGACATCAACCTCTGTCTGAAAACCTTCCCAGCTATACGAGGTACTAAGAGTAAGCAGTCATACTTACCGACATACTGCGATTGATACCTAGCTGTCCCAGCGCAACCATCTATAGAACGGGTAACTTAATACCTTACAGTCATATTGTTCGCTATCTATCAGCAAGGCAACAGCTATATTGCTACATTGACTATTGGTTACATCCTATATCGCAACTATCACTAAAAGGAGAATATTTGCGTCTTCATATTACGACATATTACGTCTATTCTACTGCAATTTAGCACATTTGGGCAGATACCAGTTAAACAGTCCATCATTAGAATAATATTATAATACATTTATTGCAGAATATCAGCAAGACTCCATTATATGAACTACAGTAAGGTCCATAAATATTGGGACGTCGACACAATTGTAACATTTCTGGCTCTATACACCACCACAATGGATTTGAAATGAAACGATCAAGATGTGCTTTACCTGCAGACTATCAGCTTTAATTGGAGGGTATTTACATCCAAATCAGGTGAACGGTGCAGGAATTACAACAGTTTGCATATGTGCCTCCCACTTGTTAAGGGACCAAAAGTAATGGGACAATTGGCTTCTCAGCTGTCCCATGGCCAGGTGTGTGTTATTCCCTCATTATCCCAATTACAATGAGCAGATAAAAGGTCCAGAGGTCATTTCCAGTCTGCTATTTGCATTTGGAATCTGTTGCTGTCAACTCTCAAGATGAGATCCAAAGAGCGGTCACTATCAGTGAAGCAAGCCATCATTAGGCTGAAAAAACACAACAAACCCATCAGAAAGATAGCAAAAACATTAGGCGTGGCCAAAACAACTGTTTAGAACATTCTTAAAAATAAGGAACGCAGCGGTGAGCTCATCAACACCAAAAGACCTGGAAGACCACGGAAAACAACTGTGGTGGATGACGAAGAATTATTTCCCTGGTAAAGAAAACATCCTTTACAACAGTTGGCCAGATCAAGAACACTCTCCTGGAGGTAGGTGTATGTGTGTCAAAGTCAACAATCAAGAGAAGACTTCACCAGAGTGAATACAGAGGGTTCACCACAAGATGTAAACCATTGGTGAGCCTCAAAAACAGGAAGGCCAGATTAGAGTTTGCCAAACGACATCTAAAAAAGCCTTCACAGTTCTGGAACAACATCCTATGGACAGATGAGACCAAGATCAACTTGTACCAGAGTGATGGGAAGAGAAGAGTATGGAGAAGGAAAGGAACTGCTCATGATCCTGAGCATACCACCTCATCAGTGAAGCATGGTGGTGGTGGTGTCATGGCGTGGGCATGTATGGCTGCCAATGGAACTGCTTCTCTTGTATTTTTTGATGATGTGACTGCTGACAAAAGCAGCAGGATGAATTCTGAAGAGTTTCGGGCAATATTATCTGCTCATATTCAGCCAAATGCTTCAGAACTCATTGGACAGGGCTTCACAGTGTAGATGGACAATGACCCAAAGCATACTGCAAGAGCAACCAAAGAGTTTTATAAGGGAAAGAAGTGGAATGTTCTGCAATGGCCGAGTCAATCACCGGACCTGAATGCGATTGAGCTGCATTTCACTTGCTGAAGACAAAACTGAAGGGAAAATGCCCCAAGAACAAGCAGGAACTGAAGACAGTTGCAGTAGAGGCCTGGCAGAGCATCACCAGGGATGAAACCCAGCATCTGGTGATGTCTATGTGTTCCAGACTTCAGGCTGTAATTGACTGCAAAGGATTAGCAACCAAGTATTAAAAAGTGAAAGTTTGATTTATGATTATTATTCTGTCCCATTACTTTTTGTCCCTTAACAAGTGGGAGGCACATATGCAAACTGTTGTAATTCCTACACCGTTCACCTGATTTGGATGTAAATTCCCTCAAATTAAAGCTGACAGTCTGCAGGTAAAGCACATCTTGTTCGTTTCATTTCAAATCCATTGTGGTGGTGTATAGAGCCAAAAATGTTAGAATTGTGTTGATGTCCCAATATTTATATACAAGACTTTACAAATTGCTGGAAGTTCGGACTGAGGCCTGGTTAAATCACATATAATCATCATTTTTTACATGCTAATATATACTTTTCATTTTTATTTCTATTTTTTATACTTTTCAGTTTTTTTGGTTGATCAACTAATGAAGTGGGGATTTTATATTGTCTGGGATTTACAATCATGTCTGTTTAGATAATTGTATAATAAATATATTATTTTATTTTGTATACCTTATCCATCCATACAATTTGCCAGATATTTGAGTGCCTCCCTAATGTATTTATCAGTGAGTAAATGCAATAGAGTCTCTTGTAGGGGTTTTACAGGCACTAAAGTAGATCCTCTATAGTCCTTGCAGTATAGGGGCACACACGTGATCCTGTTCGTGGACGCCACTTGCAACGCCCGTACGTGCGACTAGGGTCCTTTTAGTATGTGGTAAATGTAATTTTTCGTGACACCAGTTGCATTTCAGCAACGAGGGACAGGATCCCCCTATGTAGAAGGTATTGGTGGAACCCAGGTGTAGGAATGACAAAGTAGTATGAGGGCTGCCTAAAGTGTCCCTTAGGTGTGGCTTTAGCACTTGTCACGGGGCTCCTACCTAGATATCCGGTACCCCAGGCATTGCCGGACGATGCAGAGCAAATAGGGTGAATAGGTGGTGGAGAGGATGAAGAAAGAGGCTGAGTCCAGACTTTGTATATAGTTCAACTGTAGCTTTCCTTTGCAGAAATGTTTCTTCAAATGGTTTACAGACTTGGTCTTGGTCTCCAGCAAGTTTTAGCATGAAAATGGCAGGCAAACTCTCGGCTCTGCTACATCTGTCAGGATTAAATAGGAGTTTTTCCTTTTGCTTTCTGCTGCAACTTCTCTCTTTCTGTCTGACTGCATCCGGATTAAATTCCATTACTTTGGACATGCTGTCTTCAGTTTTTTGTTTTTTTCATCCTTTTGATATGTACGCTGGATTGGGGGCTTTCTTACCACCCCCTGGAGACGTGCACCTGTAACATCCCAGAGTTATGTTACTAGACTCTTTCTCCCCGCTACTGTTTGTTGGTAACATGTGCCTTGTCATCTATGTAATCTTTCCCACAAATGTGCATATTCAAAGCCTGTTACATGTACTTTGCTGTAATTTCAATGTACACCAGCAGGTGGCAGCAATGTGTCAGCAGGGCCTTAGTAACAGTTTAGCATATCTAGACTGGAATAGTACATTCCAGTTTAGCTCCCCCCTCTTTGAGGAGGTGTGGAATGTTCCCACATCCTGCCTCATGGGGAAGGAAGGAAGTTCAGTTTAGTGTGTGCCAGCCACCCCGGCTAGGGGAAGGCTGTGCAAGTAGGAGCTCCCAGAAATAGGGATCCCAAACCAGGATCTTGTCTCGGTTGAGACCAAAGATCTTCATTCCCAGTCTGAGCTCTTCAGCCTCAACTGGTGACAAGCAAGCAGCCATCTCCAGAACCTCAGGACGAACCATTCCCTGTGAGCATAACTGTGAGTAACATCCAGAGACCAGGAGAAGCCAAATTCCTCCTCAGCTAGTCAGTCCCATACACAGCAGAAGACAGACAGAGCAGAAGACAGATTCCTGCCATATTCTCCAGGCATATGATAGAAGCAGAAGAGATAGTAATCCCTGCCATACATTGCCAATACCTGCTGGGACCCAAGACTATTGCTGTATCTCATATGGATTAAAGCTGCAACCAGTAAAGACAAGTTGAATTATGTTAAAAAGTATACTGGGCACACTCACTTATGTAGAGTCATATATTTTATTCAAGGACATGTAAGGTAAAGTAAAATCAATTATTTAAAAAAAAACACATATAAAATACAGTCAAGCAATATAAGAACACATGGATACAATAAAATATATAGATATAGAATAAATACTAGGACCAATGGTGGATAGGCTGGGGATGGTAAAAAATCAGTCCATATGAAAGTCAGAACAAATAGAAGTAAAGCCCAGCTGGTGGCTTGAGCTAATGTAGTGGCTAGCTTAACCAAGTACTATAAAGTTCACAGTCCTGATTCACTGCAAGAGGATAATGTAACTGTGGTACAGCAGAATTCACTTAAGTGAGTATACTTGCGGCGTCCCGCTAATACTCACTGTGCTGTGCGGTTCCTTATGTAGGTAAACTTGGAAACAAATTGTCGTTATCAGCTGCTGCTGTAGCAACTGAAAGATACTGTGTCTTTTCTCTGTGCCCTTGCGGTCCTCTGGCTGCCGCTCCGTAGTAGCAGGAAGCCGGTCAGCGCTGGGACTCAAGATGCTTTTCCCCTCGTCGGTATGTTATGCGACACACTCCTCGTGTGTTTGCGCTTGTAGGTCCCGGCGTATCAGGGGTTTAGTAAGGCACGGAGTTTCCAAAGACTTTGAATTGCCGCACGGCTCTGGATAGTTCAAGCACGTACTGTACTCCTTGAGGTTGTTCCGGGGGGCTCCTCACCAAACGCGTTTCGGGGTACTTGCCCCTTCTTATATTCCAAGTCTGGATCTCATTTACTGCTACTAAAACCCTCAATTACTCCTACTAGCAACACACTCATTTATTGCAAGTGAGCCAGGATCCAGGAGTCCAGCCGTACCAAGGTAGGAGACACCGTTGACACTATTACCACTATCACACAGAGACATTACCCCACTCTGGCATTCCTCACCTGGTACGTGAGATGCAACACCTTAAAGGGCCCTGAGATTGTACCCTGCGCACGCTGCAATTGGCGTCACGAACAAAAACATAGACTATTACACCCATATCGGGACCCACTGCATATTTTGGCGTCCGCCTAATCGTACCACGGTCCGGCTCATTGCACACCTACCACATCGACACTAAGGAGTGCTGTCCATCTTTGTATTGCTCTGACTTTATGGCAAGGCACAGGGCAACTTCTTCCTGGCTGATGAGACTTCTAGAAGTGGTCCCTCTGCTCCAGCAGAACTGGAGGTGTTCTGGCTGGTGTGGACAGCACCCGTCCAGGAGGGACGCAGCACTGCAGACCTGCTCCCTCAGCAGGGGTCAGCTAGCACTCACTAACTGGAACTAACTGGTCCCCACCCTTCCTGCAGGACATGGGACTCGCCCACATCTCCACAGGGAGGGTTAGAATGGACTGGAAGGTTCAATTGTATTCTATCTACTTCTCTACCATATTCGCTGCCACCTGCTGGTGAACTTGGCACATTACATTTGAACATAAACAGACGCATAACAGGAAATGCACAATATATGGGACCTGGAATAAATGTATAAAATGACATTGAGATTGCACACCCAGATAGAAACAGGAGGTAGGCGTGGTAATGCCATAATTAATGTAAAAATGAAAATCAGACATCATATAGGACATGACAACCTCTTTCTAACAAACCTAGAACCCGCCCTGTACCTCACATGGATCCAGAGGTCTCCCCGTTCATTGCTCCAGTTGTTTTGCTAGATTCATTTGAAGCTGTCCGCTTCGGGGGTGAGTCCTTTATGCTACAACAAGTAGCAGTTGAAGGATGGAACGGAGCATGTGCTTCCATCTCAGTGAGCAGGACGGGGATATTAGACATAGAGCAAACAGCAGGTGGCGCTGTGCAGACAGATTAGCAGTATCTGTAATAAATGTGTCATTATATGCAGCTACAAAAGTATTCAGATAAAGGTGCTGAAAACTGTAGAACATTATTCCAGGGACGTCCCATTAAGCTTAGGTAACATTGTCTCTCTTGGTGCATCCATGTGATTGATTGCATGACCAGCTGTGTGAGCTGCTCAGATGGTGCGATACCATTACTAGTTTGATATGTCATAAGGAAGGACCGATATTTGTTTGCGGTCTGAAACGCGTAACCGAACAATTCCTGCTTCTGTCGAAGATTTTATGCCAAAACAAAGCTGCAAATTTTTTCCGCCATTCTTGAGCTGGATTTTCCTATCATTTTCGAATCTACTATTAGGGTGCATCATCCGTGCTCGACCGGGGAAGGTGAGAGCTGCTGAAAATTAGGATCAGTACAGGATAAGTAATGTAATGTGCCACATGCACAGTCCATTCCTTAAAGGCTGATGCCAGTACAGGGATAAAAGTCTGTGCAGAGTACGGGCAGCAAGGTTAGCCCGAGTCCTCTGAATGACATCAGGGGAGCTAGGAGGGGACGTCGGGATGCGGGCGGTGCTGGGCTCCGCAGACATTGTGCACAGCCCCTTGGGCTCCTATCAAATGTGTCGGCAGATAAGAACCATTTGGCCCATCTAGTCTGCCCAATATACTAAATACTATGGCCCTATCTTATATGAAGGATGGCCGTATGCCTATCCCATGCATGCTTAAACCCCTTCACTGTATTTGCAGCTACCACTTCTGCAGGAAGGCTATTCCATGCATCCACTACTCTCTCAGTAAAGCAATACTTCCTGATATTACTTTTAAACCTTTGCCCCTCTAATTTAAAACGATGTCCTCTTGTAGCAGTTTTTCTTCTTTTAAATATTCTCTCCTCTTTTACCTTGTGGATTCCCTTTATGTATTTAAGAAAGATTTTATGGCAAAACTAAAGCAAAGATACATTTTGGACCCTGTGTAGACAAGACACTGGAAAATGTCCTAGGCTACATTTTTCTTTAGAGCCTCTATAGACCTTTAAAGGGTATTCTCATCTTGTGTCTGACCCTTCTACATCCCCTATTGCTGCAGAAATGAATCCCTTTTATTCCCTTTGTGGAATTAAGCAGGAATATGATGCATTACATATTAGCGGCCACTAGATGTCACTATCGAAACTGTAATTCCTGTCAATCACAAGTTAACATTTGCTGTATTTTATCAAAATCCTATAAAAGTTTTACATAATATTATATTGCAGCCAAATATAGATAAAACTGAAGCTTTGCCCGTGAGTTCTGTATTCTGTAGGAAAAAATAGATTTCTGCACATACAACATTATGAAGAACTGATTGTAAAGGTCAGTGATAAAAAAACATTGCCCTTCCTCCATATCTGCTCTGTGACCGGAATGTGATTGTTTGGGGTCATTAGAGGAACGATAAAGTTATCTACGACGCAGATACTAAAATAATAATCAACTCTAGTTATGTTATACATTTTTGCATTTTCTCTGCTTGCTGTCAATTAATAAAATAATGCTTGGATACCTGTAAAGGCTGAAAAATTCTACAGACTAATACTGTACTTCTCACAGCTAAGAGTTTGTATCCAGTCTAGGTATAAATGCTTGTGAGGTGAAAACATCAGCACAAATGTAATTAGCACAGTGATGTGAGAGCACAGAGATAATGCACACAGTGATGTGAGAGCACAGAGATAATGCACACAGTGATGTGAGAGCATAGAGATAATGCACACAGTGATGTCAGAGCACAGAGATAATGCACACAGTGATGTCAGAGCACAGAGATAATGCACACAGTGATGTCAGAGCACAGAGATAATGCACACAGTGATGTCAGAGCACAGAGATAATGCACACAGTGATGTCAGAGCACAGAGATAATGCACACAGTGATGTCAGAGCACAGAGATAATGCACACAGTGATGTCAGAGCACAGAGATAATGCACACAGTGATGTCAGAGCACAGAGATAATGCACACAGTGATGTGAGAGCACAGAGATAATGCACACAGTGATGTCAGAGCACAGAGATAATGCACACAGTGATGTCAGAGCACAGAGATAATGCACACAGTGATGTCAGAGCACAGAGATAATGCACACAGTGATGTCAGAGCACAGAGATAATGCACACAGTGATGTCAGAGCACAGAGATAATGCACACAGTGATGTCAGAGCATAGAGATAATAAACACAGTGATGTCTTAGTACAGGGGTAATATACAAAGTGATGTCACAGCACAGGGATAATGCACGCTGTGATGTCAGAGAGCAGAACAATGCACATGGTGATGTCACAGTTCAGGGATGATACAGACAATGATGTCACAGTACAGGCATAATAAACACAGTGATGTCACAGTACAGAGATAATAAACACAGTGATGTCACAGTACAGGGATAATACACACAGTGATGTCACAGTACAGAGATAATAAACACAGTGATGTCACAGTACAGAGATGATAAACACAGTGATGTCACAGTACAGGGATAATAAACACAGTGATGTCACAGTACAGGGATAATTAACACAGTGATGTCACAGTACAGAGATAATAAACACAGTGATGTCACAGTGCAGGGATAATAAACACAGTGATGTCACAGTACAGAGATGATAAACACAGTGATGTCACAGTACAGGGATAATAAACACAGTGATGTCACAGTACAGGGATAATAAACACAGTGATGTCACAGTACAGAGATGATCTACACAGTGATGTCACAGTACATAGATAATAAACACAGTGATGTCACAGTACAGAGGTAATAAACACAGTGATGTCACAGTACAGGGATAATAAACACAGTGATGTCACAGTACAGAGATAATAAACACAGTGATGTCACAGTACAGAGATAATAAACACAGTGTTGTCACAGTAAGGAGATAATAAACACAGTGATGTCACAGTACAGAGATAATAAACACAGTGATGTCACAGTACAGGGATAATAAACACAGTGATGTCACAGTACAGGTATAATAAACAGTGATGTCACAGTACAGAGATGATCTACACAGTGATGTCACAGTACAGAGATAATAAACACAGTGATGTCATAGTACAGAGATAATAAACACAGTGATGTCACAGTACAGAGATAATAAACACAGTGATGTCACAGTACAGAGATGATCTACACAGTGATGTCACAGTACAGAGATAATAAACACAGTGATGTCACAGTACAGGATAATAATCACACTGATGTCATAGTACAGAGATAATAAACACAGTGATGTCACAGTACAGAGATAATAAACACAGTGATGTCACAGTACAGGGAAAATACATACAGTGATGTCACAGTACAGGGATAATAAACACAGTGATGTCACAGTACAGAGATAATAAACACAGTGATGTCACAGTGCAGGGATAATAAACACAGTGATGTCACAGTACAGAGATGATAAACACAGTGATGTCACAGTACAGGGATAATAAACACAGTGATGTCACAGTACAGGGATAATAAACACAGTGATGTCACAGTACAGAGATGATCTACACAGTGATGTCACAGTACAGGGATAATAAACACAGTGATGTCACAGTACAGAGATAATAAACACAGTGATGTCACAGTACAGAGATAATAAACACAGTGATGTCACAGTACAGAGATAATAAACACAGTGATGTCACAGTACAGGGATAATTAACACAGTGATGTCACAGTACAGAGATAATAAACACAGTGATGTCACAGTACAGAGATAATAAACACAGTGATGTCACAGTACAGGGAAAATACATACAGTGATGTCACAGTACAGGGATAATAAACACAGTGATGTCACAGTACAGAGATAATAAACACAGTGATGTCACAGTGCAGGGATAATAAACACAGTGATGTCACAGTACAGAGATGATAAACACAGTGATGTCACAGTACAGGGATAATAAACACAGTGATGTCACAGTACAGGGATAATAAACACAGTGATGTCACAGTACAGAGATGATCTACACAGTGATGTCACAGTACAGGGATAATAAACACAGTGATGTCACAGTACAGAGATAATAAACACAGTGATGTCACAGTACAGAGATAATAAACACAGTGATGTCACAGTACAGAGATAATAAACACAGTGATGTCACAGTACAGGGATAATTAACACAGTGATGTCACAGTACAGAGATAATAAACACAGTGATGTCACAGTACAGAGATAATAAACACAGTGATGTCACAGTGCAGGGATAATAAACACAGTGATGTCACAGTGCAGGGATAATAAACACAGTGATGTCACAGTACAGAGATGATAAACACAGTGATGTCACAGTACAGGGATAATAAACACAGTTATGTCACAGTACAGGGATAATAAACACAGTGATGTCACAGTACAGAGATGATCTACACAGTGATGTCACAGTACAGGGATAATAAACACAGTGATGTCACAGTACAGAGATAATAAACACAGTGTTGTCACAGTAAGGAGATAATAAACACAGTGATGTCACAGTACAGAGATAATAAACACAGTGATGTCACAGTACAGGGATAATAAACACAGTGATGTCACAGTACAGGTATAATAAACAGTGATGTCACAGTACAGAGATGATCTACACAGTGATGTCACAGTACAGAGATAATAAACACAGTGATGTCATAGTACAGAGATAATAAACACAGTGATGTCACAGTACAGAGATAATAAACACAGTGATGTCACAGTACAGAGATGATCTACACAGTGATGTCACAGTACAGAGATAATAAACACAGTGATGTCACAGTACAGGATAATAATCACACTGATGTCATAGTACAGAGATAATAAACACAGTGATGTCACAGTACAGAGATAATAAACACAGTGATGTCACAGTACAGGGAAAATACATACAGTGATGTCACAGTACAGGGATAATAAACACAGTGATGTCACAGTACAGAGATAATAAACACAGTGATGTCACAGTGCAGGGATAATAAACACAGTGATGTCACAGTACAGAGATGATAAACACAGTGATGTCACAGTACAGGGATAATAAACACAGTGATGTCACAGTACAGGGATAATAAACACAGTGATGTCACAGTACAGAGATGATCTACACAGTGATGTCACAGTACAGGGATAATAAACACAGTGATGTCACAGTACAGAGATAATAAACACAGTGATGTCACAGTACAGAGATAATAAACACAGTGATGTCACAGTACAGAGATAATAAACACAGTGATGTCACAGTACAGGGATAATTAACACAGTGATGTCACAGTACAGAGATAATAAACACAGTGATGTCACAGTACAGAGATAATAAACACAGTGATGTCACAGTGCAGGGATAATAAACACAGTGATGTCACAGTACAGAGATGATAAACACAGTGATGTCACAGTACAGGGATAATAAACACAGTGATGTCACAGTACAGGGATAATAAACACAGTGATGTCACAGTACAGAGATGATCTACACAGTGATGTCACAGCACAGGGATAATAAACACAGTGATGTCACAGTACAGAGATAATAAACACAGTGATGTCACAGTACAGAGATAATAAACACAGTGATGTCACAGTACAGAGATAATAAACACAGTGTTGTCACAGTAAGGAGATAATAAACACAGTGATGTCACAGTACAGAGATAATAAACACAGTGATGTCACAGTACAGGGATAATAAACACAGTGATGTCACAGTACAGGGATAATAAACAGTGATGTCACAGTACAGAGATGATCTACACAGTGATGTCACAGTACAGAGATAATAAACACAGTGATGTCATAGTACAGAGATAATAAACACAGTGATGTCACAGTACAGAGATAATAAACACAGTGATGTCACAGTACAGAGATGATCTACACAGTGATGTCACAGTACAGAGATAATAAACACAGTGATGTCACAGTACAGGATAATAATCACACTGATGTCATAGTACAGAGATAATAAACACAGTGATGTCACAGTACAGAGATAATAAACACAGTGATGTCACAGTACAGGGAAAATACATACAGTGATGTCACAGTACAGGGATAATAAACACAGTGATGTCACAGTACAGAGATAATAAACACAGTGATGTCACAGTATAGGATAATAAACACAGTGATGTCACAGTACAGGGATAATAAACACAGTGATGTCACAGTACAGAGATAATAAACACAGTGATGTCACAGTACAGGAATAATAAACACAGTGATATCACAGTACAGGATAATAAACACAGTGATGTCACAGTACAGAGATAATAAACACAGTGATGTCACATTACAGGATAATAAACACAGTGATGTCACAGTACAGAGATAATAAACACAGTGATGTCACAGTACAGAGATAATAAACACAGTGATGTCACAGTACAGAGATGATCTACACAGTGATGTCACAGTACAGAGATAATAAACACAGTGATGTCACAGTACAGGGATAATACACACAGTGATGTCACAGTACAGAGATGATAAACACAGTGATGTCACAGTACAGAGATAATAAACACAGTGATGTCACAGTACAGGGATAATAAACACAGTGATGTCACAGTACAGAGATGATCTACACAGTGATGTCACAGTACAGAGATAATAAACACAGTGATGTCACAGTACAGGGATAATACACACAGTGATGTCACAGTACAGAGATAATAAACACAGTGATGTCACAGTACAGGGATAATAAACACAGTGATGTCACAGTGCAGAGATAATAAACACAGTGATGTCACAGTACAGAGATAATAAACACAGTGATGTCACAGTACAGGGATAATAAACACAGTGATGTCACAGTACAGAGATAATAAACACAGTGATGTCACAGTACAGAGATAATATACACAGTGATGTCACAGTACAGAGATAATAAACACAGTGATGTCACAGTACAGAGATAATACACACAGTGATGTCACAGTACAGAGATGATCTACACAGTGATGTCACAGTACAGAGATAATAAACACAGTGATGTCACAGTACAGAGATAATAAACATAGTGATGTCACAGTACAGAGATGATCTACACAGTGATGTCACAGTACAGAGATAATAAACATAGTGATGTCACAGTACAGGGATACATACAGTGATGTCACAGTACAGGGATAATAAACACAGTGATGTCACAGTACAGAGATAATAAACACAGTGATGTCACAGTGCAGGGATAATAAACACAGTGATGTCACAGTACAGAGATGATAAACACAGTGATGTCACAGTACAGGGATAATAAACACAGTGATGTCACAGTACAGGGATAATAAACACAGTGATGTCACAGTACAGAGATGATCTACACAGTGATGTCACAGTACAGGGATAATAAACACAGTGATGTCACAGTACAGAGATAATAAACACAGTGATGTCACAGTACAGAGATAATAAACACAGTGATGTCACAGTACAGAGATAATAAACACAGTGATGTCACAGTACAGGGATAATTAACACAGTGATGTCACAGTACAGAGATAATAAACACAGTGATGTCACAGTACAGAGATAATAAACACAGTGATGTCACAGTGCAGGGATAATAAACACAGTGATGTCACAGTACAGAGATGATAAACACAGTGATGTCACAGTACAGGGATAATAAACACAGTGATGTCACAGTACAGGGATAATAAACACAGTGATGTCACAGTACAGAGATGATCTACACAGTGATGTCACAGCACAGGGATAATAAACACAGTGATGTCACAGTACAGAGATAATAAACACAGTGATGTCACAGTACAGAGATAATAAACACAGTGATGTCACAGTACAGAGATAATAAACACAGTGTTGTCACAGTAAGGAGATAATAAACACAGTGATGTCACAGTACAGAGATAATAAACACAGTGATGTCACAGTACAGGGATAATAAACACAGTGATGTCACAGTACAGGGATAATAAACAGTGATGTCACAGTACAGAGATGATCTACACAGTGATGTCACAGTACAGAGATAATAAACACAGTGATGTCATAGTACAGAGATAATAAACACAGTGATGTCACAGTACAGAGATAATAAACACAGTGATGTCACAGTACAGAGATGATCTACACAGTGATGTCACAGTACAGAGATAATAAACACAGTGATGTCACAGTACAGGATAATAATCACACTGATGTCATAGTACAGAGATAATAAACACAGTGATGTCACAGTACAGAGATAATAAACACAGTGATGTCACAGTACAGGGAAAATACATACAGTGATGTCACAGTACAGGGATAATAAACACAGTGATGTCACAGTACAGAGATAATAAACACAGTGATGTCACAGTATAGGATAATAAACACAGTGATGTCACAGTACAGGGATAATAAACACAGTGATGTCACAGTACAGAGATAATAAACACAGTGATGTCACAGTACAGGAATAATAAACACAGTGATATCACAGTACAGGATAATAAACACAGTGATGTCACAGTACAGAGATAATAAACACAGTGATGTCACATTACAGGATAATAAACACAGTGATGTCACAGTACAGAGATAATAAACACAGTGATGTCACAGTACAGAGATAATAAACACAGTGATGTCACAGTACAGAGATGATCTACACAGTGATGTCACAGTACAGAGATAATAAACACAGTGATGTCACAGTACAGGGATAATACACACAGTGATGTCACAGTACAGAGATGATAAACACAGTGATGTCACAGTACAGAGATAATAAACACAGTGATGTCACAGTACAGGGATAATAAACACAGTGATGTCACAGTACAGAGATGATCTACACAGTGATGTCACAGTACAGAGATAATAAACACAGTGATGTCACAGTACAGGGATAATACACACAGTGATGTCACAGTACAGAGATAATAAACACAGTGATGTCACAGTACAGGGATAATAAACACAGTGATGTCACAGTGCAGAGATAATAAACACAGTGATGTCACAGTACAGAGATAATAAACACAGTGATGTCACAGTACAGGGATAATAAACACAGTGATGTCACAGTACAGAGATAATAAACACAGTGATGTCACAGTACAGAGATAATATACACAGTGATGTCACAGTACAGAGATAATAAACACAGTGATGTCACAGTACAGAGATAATACACACAGTGATGTCACAGTACAGAGATGATCTACACAGTGATGTCACAGTACAGAGATAATAAACACAGTGATGTCACAGTACAGAGATAATAAACATAGTGATGTCACAGTACAGAGATGATCTACACAGTGATGTCACAGTACAGAGATAATAAACATAGTGATGTCACAGTACAGGGATACATACAGTGATGTCACAGTACAGGGATAATGCACACAGGCAAGATGCATCCAGCGCCCCACATGCCTACATACCCGCCAGAACAGATAAAAATGTGACCGCAGATGAAGGTCTTGTGTGACCGAAACGTCCGGATTAAGAATACTGTTCATACTCACTAATATAAATATTGGGCAAACGGATGAACTACTATATGATTTGAATGAATAAATCCCTTTTGAAATTGCAATACTTAAAACTGTGTGCCTCAAACTTTACTGCGTGTATATTGGCTGCTTGCAGCCCTTGGTTGGCACCAGAACCTAACAAGTAGAGTGCGGTTCTCCATCTTCTCAAAATGCTCACAGGCAGGCATGGGTTTTAGCCAGTTCCCTCAGGTTCTCCAGATCCGGTTGTTAAAATTACAGCGGCAGCTAGAGATGAGCGCTTCCATTCAGGGCCGGACTGGGACAAAAAATAGGCCCGGGCATTTTTGACTGAGCAGCCCAATCACATGACCCCCAACAGGCCCCACCCCCTTGCAGTCTAGGGGCGGAGCCAAAACTGGAAGCACAATTGAGAGGCAGGGCCAGCCACCAGTAAGATAGGAAGGCTTCAGCCAACACACAAGCTTCTTTGGGGGTCCCCAGGTGACATTAGGGGTCTTAGTACGATCCGGCCACCTAATCCGGCAGAAAATGCAAGGAATCGACTGGACACAAAGCACAGCATGCAGCGGTTTATGTCCCGCTGATTCTCTGCATTTTTCCCAGATTGTGGCCGGATCTCTACCGTACACCATTATAGTTAATGGGGTCGGCGGGCATTCAGTCTGCATCCAGCAGTGCCGGATCCAGTGAATTCTCTGCTGGAACAGCCTGCCAGGATCACTAACGCAGATGTGAAAGTAGCCTCATACAGCGCCCCCTACCTCTTATATCCAGTGACGTCTCCTCTGATGTAGATGTTCTCTTTCTTCATCTTCTCCATTCAGACCAGACCACCATGATGATTTCTTTCAGCCATCTCTCATCTCTGCAGAGTTTGACAGACATCTTAGTTTCCTACTTTTTCATCATCCCCCAATTAACATCCCATCATGCACCCCCAATACTGAGAAGCTGTGCTCCCCAAAACTATACTGCAAAAAGAACTATGCTAAGCTGATGCTGTGCCAGGGTGCCCCCACAGTAATGGTGCTCCCAAAGTCCCAACAATAGTAATTATTTCTTTGCCAGAGTGCATTTAGTAGTAATAGTGCTCCTACAGTGCCCCCAACAGTAATTGTGTCCCACAAGTAATAATGCTCCCATAGTCCCCCAGTTGTAATAAAGCCCACCATAATGCCCCGATAGTAATAATTCTCTTTATAATGTGTGACAGTAGAACCCCTCCCCCTTATAATGTGCACCAGTACTGCCCCGTTGTGTGGCAGTAAAAAAAGAAACACCTCCTCTTAGTGCCCCCAGTAGAGCCAATGTCCTTAGAGTGCCCTCATGTGTTCCAATGACCCGTACTTTGTGCCACTACAAAATACACTTAGTGCCACCAGTTGAGCTTAGGTGCCCATAGTGACCTTATAATTTGTGCCAGTATAAAATACTCCCATATAGTCCCCCCAGAAGATGCCCCCATAGTGCTCCTTCCCCGTCTCCATAGTGCCCTCCATAATGTGGCAGTATAAAATGCCCCTATAGACTGCCCCATATAGATACCCCCATAATGCTCCTTTCCTCCCTTCCCCATAGTGGCATCAAAATGGGTGCCAGTATTAAATGCCCCTATATAATGCCCTCATAGTGCTCTTGTCCCCCACTTCTCCATAGTGCCCACCTATAATGCGTGTGTGGCGGAACCCGTCTCGCCACTGGGCATTGGAGAGGCCTGGCTGCCCGCCTCCTACCTGCTGACTATGGCCCCTGGTAAATTGGTACGTTTGAATGCAATATTTGGGCATATGGTCTTTTATATTGCTGCTACTGGCCCTTTAATGGCCATCCGTGGACATGTTATGACTTTTAGGAACAATGCCCCTTTAAGACTGTGTAGCAGATTGCATTCAGGCTGTCCTAAATATTATGTATGTTATTATGTGTTCTGTTAAATTGTATATGTGCATACCAGGGTTCAAGTTAGTCCATTACGTTTGGTAATTGTATTTTATGGATTGCGTCTCAGACAATGCTTATTGTGTTGGTTATTTACATCTCAGACAAGGCTCATTGTGTTTTGTTTATTGCGTTACAGATAGAGGGAAGGGGATTTTGTGTACAATTGCTGGGAAGGTTTAAATACTGTAGATACATATGATTGGTTGTATTTCAAAACCCTGTGGGCAGTACTATGTTCGTGGATTGTATGTAAATGAGGCTGTTGAATTTAAAGTAGTGTGCTGTGTCCAAATAAAGTGAGTTCCTGTTTTAACCCTCAAGGTGAAGTGTCGTCTCATTCTTGGGGGAGGATTTATTGCATGCTGTCCCAGTTTGACTGCTAGGAGTGTAAACCTATTCGTATGGTTTCCTATTCAACTGCCTACAGCATTCATATGCTTGAAGAGGATTTATCTGCTTCTTCGGTTCGGTGATTGTGGTGTCTGCCAGAGTGCTTGGAAACCTCAGGAAAACGCTAGGCGCATCCGTAAACGGAGGTACTCAGTCGGGGTGCCAGGTGATCCGTTACAGCGTGCCAGTATATAGGGCCCCCAGTAGATGCCCCCATAGTGGTCCTTCCCCTCTTCTCCATAGTGCCCCCCCCCATAATGTGCCAGTATATAGGGCCCCCATAGTGCTTCCCCTCTTCTCCATAGTGCCCCCGTATTGTGCCAGTATATAGGCCCCCCATATTGTGCCAGTATATATGGCCCCATAGTGCTTTCCCTCTTCTCCATAGTGCCGACCCCCCCTATATTGTGCCAGTATATAGGGCCCCCACCCCCCTTCTTGCCACATTATAGTATAAAATTAAATAATAAAAACAATAAACTCATATACTTACCTCCATGCTGCTGTCAGCAATGCGATGCAGGACTCTTCCGGCCTGTGTCCCGCGCTGTATGGCTCGGGCGGCGCGTGCGATGACGTCATCGCTCCTCCTGCACCGGCCTCTGATAGGCTACAGGCCTAGTGCCTGTAGCCTATCAGAGGAATAGGAAAGGGGGACACCTCTCCCCTGCTCCATTCATCTGTGTCGCTGTCCTAAGGATGGCGATACAGATGAATATGGAGATGAGCGCTTCCACAATGGAAGCGCTCATCTCCACTCCTGCCCAGCTGCTGCCACATTATTAAAAAAAAAAAAAACTCGGCCGGCCCACCAGGCGGCGTGGCCCACCGGGCAAATGCCCTGCTTCCATTCTATAGTTTAGCTCCTTAGGCTGTTTAAAAGTTGGTTGGTATGTGTATATATGGTGTATTTATGTATGTGTACCATGTAAATGGTGTATTTATGTGTATGTGTGTTGCATATATATGGTGTATGTACACTCACCTAAAGAATTATTAGGAACACCATACTAATACGGTGTTGGACCCCCTTTTGCCTTCAGAACTGCCTTAATTCTACGTGGCATTGATTCCACAAGGTGCTGATAGCATTCTTTAGAAATGTTGGCCCATATTGATAGGATAGCATCTTGCAGTTGATGGAGATTTGAGGGATGCACATCCAGGGCACGAAGCTCCCGTTCCACCACATCCCAAAAATGCTCTATTGGGTTGAGATCTGGTGACTGTAGGGGCCATTTTAGTACAGTGAACTCATTGTCATGTTCAAGAAACCAATTTGAAATGATTCAAGCTTTGTGACATGGTGCATTATCCTGCTGGAAGTAGCCATCAGAGGATGGATACATGTTCTCATTCTGTTTACACCAAATTCGGACTCTACCATTTGAATGTCTCAACAGAAATCGAGACTCATCAGACCAGGCAACATTTTTCCAGTCTTCAACAGTCCAATTCTGGTGAGCTCGTGCAAATTGTAGCCTATTTTTCCTATTTGTAGTAGAGATGAGTGGTACCCGGTGGGGTCTTCTGCTGTTGTAGCCCATCCGCCTCAAGGTTGTGCGTGTTGTGGCTGCACAAATGCTTTGCTGCAGACCTCGGTTGTAACGAGTGGTTATTTCAGTCAATGTTGCTCTTCTATCAGCTTGAATCAGTCGGCCCATTCTCCTCTGACCTCTAGCATCCACAAGGCATTTTTGCCCACAGGACTGCCGCATACTGGATGTTTTTCCGTTTTCACACCATTCTTTGTAAACCCTAGAAATGGTTGTGCCTGAAAATCCCAGTAACTGAGCAGATTGTGAGATACTCAGACCGGCCCGTCTGGCACCAACAACCATGCCACGCTCAAAATTGCTTAAATCACCTTTCTTTCCCATTCTGACATTCAGTTTGGAGTTTAGGAGATTGTCTTGACCAGGACCACCCCCCTAAATGCATTGAAGCAATGGCCATGTGATTGGTCGACTAGATAATTGCATTAATGAGAAATAGAACAGGTGTTCCTAATAATTCTTTAGGTGAGTGTATATGTAAACATGTGTTGTGACGCTGCATGCCTGCCGTTGAGTAGGGAACCTGTTGTTAAAAAATGTAATCCCACCCCTGCACACAGTGATGTCACAATTCAGTGATGATACACAAAGTGATGCCACAGTGCAGGAGAATGCACACACAGTGATGCCATAACACATGGATGATGCACACCATGATGTCACAGTACAAAGACAAAAACACGGTGATGTCACAGTATTGGATTAAGACATACAGTGACACCATAGTATAGCGATAACAAACACAGTGATGTCAGTGCGGGGATAATAGACACCATGACACCCTGATCATATCACAAAACAAACAAGACATACACAAAAAGAGAAATGATGTACACTGTGACATCACAGCACATTACATTATGCAGACTACTGAACAGATGATGTCACATTACAGGGATGGTGCAGTGATGTCACAGCACGGAAATATTTCAGCTGTGAAATCTATTATGTCTGGACAGGTTCTCTTCCTCTAGTGTAACCATTTTTTCTATTCATTGACAGCAACCAAAGATCTTGTGAGGAATTAAAACACAAAGTGGGAATTTATCATGAACCAAAAATTTCAGAATAATGGCTTGAAAGCGAACCTGCCTTGTTGAACATGGTGTTTGAGCCGCAGGCAGCATTTTATAGAGCAGGAGGAGCTGAGCAGATTGATAGATAGTTTTGTAGGAAAAATTCAATATAACTTGTAATTTGATCGTTTAACCACCTCCGGACCGCCTAACGCAGGATCGCGTTCCGGAGGTGGCAGCGCTGCGCACAGTCACGCATATACGCGTCATCTCGCGATGGCCGAGATTTCCTGTGAACACGCGCACACAGGCGCGCGCGCTCACAGGAACGGACGGTAAGAGAGTTGATCTCCAGCCTGCCAGCGGCGATCGTTCGCTGGCAGGCTGGAGATGTGATTTTTTTTAACCCCTAACAGGTATATTAGACGCTGTTTTGATAACAGCGTCTAATATACCTGCTACCTGGTCCTCTGGTGGTCCCCTTTGTTTGGATCGACCACCAGAGGACACAGGCAGCTCTGTAAAGTAGCACCAAGCACCACTACACTACACTACACCCCCCCCCCGTCACTTATTAACCCCTTATTAGCCCCTGATCACCCCTCATCACCCCATATAGAGTCCCTGATCACCCCCCTGTCATTGATTACCCCCCTGTCATTGATTACCCCCCTGTAAAGCTCCATTCAGACGTCCGCATGATTTTTACGGATCCACTGATAGATGGATCGGATCCGCAAAACGCATCCGGACGTCTGAATGAAGCCTTACAGGGGCATGATCAATGACTGTGGTGATCACCCCATATAGACTCCCTGATCACCCCCCTGTAAAGCTCCATTCAGATGTCCGCATGATTTTTACGGATGCACTGATAGATGGATCCGATCCGCAAAACGCATCCGGACGTCTGAATGAAGCCTTACAGGGGCATGATCAATGACTGTGGTGATCACCCCATATAGACTCCCTGATCACCCCCCTGTCATTGATTACCCCCCTGTCATTGATTACCCCCCTGTAAAGCTCCATTCAGACGTCCGCATGATTTTTACGGATGCACTGATAGATGGATCCGATCCGCAAAACGCATCCGGACGTCTGAATGAAGCCTTACAGGGGCGTGATCAATGACTGTGGTGATCACCCCATATAGACTCCCTGATCACCCCCCTGTCATTGATTACCCCCCTGTCATTGATTACCCCCCTGTAAAGCTCCATTCAGACGTCCGCATGATTTTTACGGATCCACTGATAGATGGATCGGATCCGCAAAACGCATCCGGACGTCTGAATGAAGCCTTACAGGGGCGTGATCAATGACTGTGGTGATCACCCCATATAGACTCCCTGATCACCCCCCTGTCATTGATTACCCCCCTGTAAAGCTCCATTCAGATGTCCGCATGATTTTTACGGATGCACTGATAGATGGATCGGATCCGCAAAACGCATCCGGACGTCTGAATGAAGCCTTACAGGGGCGTGATCAATGACTGTGGTGATCACCCCATATAGACTCCCTGATCACCCCCCTGTCATTGATCACCCCCCCTGTCATTGATCAACCCCCCTGTCATTGATCACCCCCCTGTCATTGATCACCCCCTGTAAGGCTCCATTCAGACATTTTTTTGGCCCAAGTTAGCGGAATTTTTTTTTTTTTTTCTTACAAAGTCTCATATTCCACTAACTTGTGTCAAAAAATAAAATCTCACATGAACTCACCATACCCCTCACGGAAACCAAATGCGTAAAATTTTTTAGACATTTATATTCCAGACTTCTTCTCATGCTTTAGGGCCCCTAGAATGCCAGGGCAGTATAAATACCCCACATGTGACCCCATTTCGGAAAGAAGACACCCCCAGGTATTCCGTGAGGGGCATATTGAGTCCATGAAAGATTGAAATTTTTGTCCCAAGTTAGCGGAACGGGAGACTTTGTGAGAAAAAAATTAAAAATATCAATTTCCGCTAACTTGTGCCAAAAAAAAAAAATTTCTATGAACTCGCCATGCCCCTCATTGAATACCTTGGGGTGTCTTCTTTCCAAAATGGGGTCACATGTGGGGTATTTATACTGCCCTGGCATTCTAGGGGCCCCAAAGCGTGAGAAGAAGTCTGGTATCCAAATGTCTAAAAATGCCCTCCTAAAAGGAATTTGGGCCCCTTTGCGCATCTAGGCTGCAAAAAAGTGTCACACATCTGGTATCGACGTACTCAGGAGAAGGAGGGGAATGTGTTTTGGGGTGTCATTTTACATATACCCATGCTGGGTGAGAGAAATATCTTGGTCAAATGCCAACTTTGTATAAAAAAATGGGAGAAGTTGTCTTTTGCCAAGATATTTCTCTCACCCAGCATGGGTATATGTAAAATGACACCCCAAAACACATTCCCCAACTTCTCCTGAATACGGCGATACCACATGTGTGACACTTTTTTGCAGCCTAGGTGGGCAAAGGGGCCCACATTCCAAAGAGCACCTTTAGGATTTCACAGGTCATTTACCTACTTACCACACATTAGGGCCCCTGGAAAATGCCAGGGCAGTATAACTACCCCACAAGTGACCCCATTTTGGAAAGAAGACACCCCAAGGTATTCCGTGAGGGGCATGGCGAGTTCCTAGAATTTTTTATTTTTTGTCACAAGTTAGTGGAAAATGCTGATTTATTTTTTTTTTTTTTTTTCATACAAGGTCTCATATTCCACTAACTTGTGACAAAAAATAAAAACTTCCATGAACTCACTATGCCCATCAGCGAATACCTTGGGGTCTCTTCTTTCCAAAATGGGGTCACTTGTGGGGTAGTTATACTGCCCTGGTATTCTAGGGGCCCAAATGTGTGGTAAGGAGTTTGAAATCAAATTCTGTAAAAAATGACCTGTGAAATCCGAAAGGTGCTCTTTGGAATATGGGCCCCTTTGCCCACCTAGGCTGCAAAAAAGTGTCACACATCTAGTATTGCCGTACTCAGGAGGTGGGGAATGTGTTTTGGGGTGTCATTTTACATATACCCATGCTGGGTGAGAGAAATATCTTGGCAAAAGACAACTTTTCCCATTTTTTTATACAAAGTTGGCATTTGACCAAGATATTTATCTCACCCAGCATGGGTATATGTAAAAAGACACCCCAAAACACATTCCCCACCTTCTCCTGAGTACGGAGATACCAGATGTGTGACACTTTTTTGCAGCCTAGGTGGGCAAAGGGGCCCATATTCCAAAGAGCACCTTTCGGATTTCACAGGTCATTTTTTACAGAATTTGATTTCAAACTCCTTACCACACATTTGGGCCCCTAAAATGCCAGGGCAGTATAACTACCCCACAAGTGACCCCATTTTGGAAAGAAGAGACCCCAAGGTATTTCGTGATGGGCATAATGAGTTCATAGAAGTTTTTATTTTTTGTCACAAGTTAGTGGAATATGAGACTTTGTGAGGAAAAAAAAAAAAAAAATCATCATTTTCCGCTAACTTGTGACAAAAAATAAAAAGTTCTATGAACTCACTATGCCCATCAGCGAATACCTTAGGGTGTGTACTTTCCGAAATGGGGTCATTTGTGGGGTGTTTGTACTGTCTGGCCATTGTAGAACCTCAGGAAACATGACAGGTGCTCAGAAAGTCAGAGCTGCTTCAAAAAGCGGAAATTCACATTTTTGTACCATAGTTTGTAAACGCTATAACTTTTACCCAAACCATTTTTTTTTACCCAAACATTTTTTTTTTATCAAAGACATGTAGAACTATAAATTTAGAGCAAAATTTCTATATGGATCTCGTTTTTTTTGCAAAATTTTACAACTGAAAGTGAAAAATGTCATTTTTTTGCAAAAAAATCGTTAAATTTCGATTAATAACAAAAAAAGTAAAAATGTCAGCAGCAATGAAATACCACCAAATGAAAGCTCTATTAGTCAGAAGAAAAGGAGGTAAAATTCATTTGGGTGGTAAGTTGCATGACCGAGCAATAAACGGTGAAAGTAGTGTAGGTCAGAAGTGTAAAAAGTGGCCTGGTCTTTCAGGGTGTTTAAGCACTGGGGGCTGAGGTGGTTAAATTCCTGCTCATTCCAGGCTTTAAAGTCCAGGAGGCGGTCCTATCAGTGATTGACAGTCTTCCCTCTATGAGGAGACGTTCCTATCAGTGATTGTTCTGTTCCAGTATCTTGCATTGTGTATTGGTATGCTCCCCCCCCCCCTGTTTTCAGGCTTCTAGTTAGTTTAGCCTGGCCACTCCCTGTTTTCCCAGTGATGCCTTGCTCATAGTGTGCTCAGCTTTCTGAGTAGCAGCATCCATCTTCTGATCTAGGAGTTATTGTTGGCATAATTCTTTTACCATTTGGATTACCCTGCAACATCTTGTAATACAATCTCCGGATTTAAAGGCTACCTGATTAACACCTGGGTGTCTGATGGGTAAGCTGTAAGTGGAGAAAGTCAAATTCAACAAGTCACTCCCGTGCGCATAGAGGTTGCTTTACACAGGTGCGTGATTGTATATAGCTGACTTTTGAAACGCCACAGTGATTGGCAGGCGATCCTATCAGTGATTAACAGGCTTCCCTCTATGAGGAGGCGATCCTATCAGTGATTGACAGGCTTCCCTCTATGAGGAGGCGTTCCTATCAGTGATTGACAGGCTTCCCTCTATGAGGAGGTGGTCCTATCAGTGATTGACAGGCTTCCCTCTATGAGGAGGCGGTCCTATCAGTGATTGACAGGCTTCCCTCTATGAGGAGGCGGTCCTATCAGTGATTGACAGGCTCCCCTCTATGAGGAGGCGATCCTATTAGTGATTGACAGCCTTCCTGCTATGAGGAGGTGATCCTATCAGTGATTGACAGCCTTCCCTCTACCAGGAGATGGTCCTATCACTGATTGACAGGCTTCCCTCTATGAGGAGGAGATCCTATCAGTGATTGACAGCCTTCCCTCTGTGAAAAGACGATCCTATGAGTGATTGACAGCCTTCCCTCTATGAGGAGGCGATCCTATCAGTGATTGACAGGCTTTCCTCTATGAGGAGGAGATCCTATCAGTGATTGACAGCCTTCCCTCTATGAAGAGATGATCCTATGATTGATTGACAGCCTTCCCTCTATGAGGAGGCGATCCTATCAGTGATTGACAGGATTCGCTCTATGAGGAGACGGACTTATCAGTTATTGACAGGCTTCACTCTATGAGGAGGCGATCCTATCAGTGACTGACAGCCTTCCCTCTATGAGGAGATGATCCTATCAGTGATTGACAGCCTTCCCTCTACCAGGAGATGGTCCTATCACTGATTGACAGCCTTCCCTCTATGATGAGGCGGTCCTATCAGTGATTGACAGCCTTCCCTCTATGATGAGGCGGTCCTATCAGTGATTGACAGGCTTCCCTCGATGAGGAGGTGGTCCTATCACTGATTGGCAGCCTTCCCTCTATGAGGAGGCGGTCCTATCAGTGATTGACAGCTTTCCCTCTATGAGGAGACGGTCCTATCAGTGATTGATAGTCTTCTCTCTATGAGGAGGCGGTCCTATCAGTGATTGACAGCCTTCCCTTTATGAGGAGGTGGTCGTGTATCAGTGATTGACAGCCTTCCCTGGACTTCAAAGCCCAGAAAGTGCAGAGATGTAAATGAATAAAATACAGGTTATATTGAATTGTTTCCTATAAAACTATATATCAATCTGCTCAGCTCCTCCTGCTCGATAAACTGCAGCTCAAACACTCAACATTTTCAATGTGTCAAGTTCCCTTTAAAGACTCACAAACTAGGGTATGGTTGGGTATTTTAATTTGTTTAACTCCAGACTTATCACTTAAAAAAAAAGTGGCAAAAAAGCAAAATGCAAAATTACTCCAGTATGAGGATTGCATAAAAAACTGGAGTAACGTTCCTAGACAAAAGCATTAGCATTACCGAAGCACCAAAACTAGCAAACAATGAGCAACATTTGATAAAGTTAGCAAATATTATCCCGATACAGACTCAAGCAAGGTCTGAAAAATTACCCTAATGTAGGTAACGTAAATACAAGCCACTTACTAATGTATTGTGATTGTCCGTTTTGCCTCCTTTGCTGACTGGATTCATTCGTTTTTCCATAGAATGGAACATTTTAGAACTTTCTTACATAACATATACTTGTGCTACAATTTCTCATATTTGTCAAATCAATGTCTCTCATCTGTAGACAGTTATTTAACCAGCTTCATTCTTATTGTCTCACCTCTTTAATGCACTTCGTTGGAGAATTTGGTTGGGGGGGGTTCTAAATGCAGCTCTGGGTGTGACTGGAGTATCAATGATGATTTCAGATCTCAGTACAAGGTAAGTAAAATGGGTACCCTATTTTATATACTGGCACACTACGGAGAAGGGGGTAGAGCAGCACTATAGGGGCATATTCTGGAGCCCTATCTTATATACCGGCAGACATGGGGGGCACTATGGAGGGGGAGAAGCACTATGGTGGCATCTAATGGGGACCCTATCTTATATACTGGCACACGTGGGGGCACTATGGAGCATGGGGGGATAGAAGCACTATTGGGGTCGTTATATAGAGGCTGGCACACATTATGGGGGCATTTTATACTGCAACATCATGTCAGGCACCATGGGGACAAGGGGAGGGGCACAATATAGGAGTATTTTATACAGACGCAAATTATAGGGCACTATGGGGACCATGGCTCAACTGGGGGCACTAGTAGGGTTTTTTGGGCACACAGTAGGGGGTATTGGCACACATTATGAGGGCACTATGGGAATATTGCCTTTACAGGGGGCACTAAGAGGAGGTATTTTTATACTGCCACACAACAGAACATTTTTATGTACTGGCGCACATTTACAAGGGGGCATTTTTCTACTGTTACACATTATAAAGAGAATTATTGCTATTGGGGGCATTATGGTGGGCTTTATTACAGTTGAGGGACTATGAGGAACATGAATACTAGTATGAGCACTATGGGAGCATTATTACTTCTGGGGCACAGTGGGGACATTATTACTATAGGGGCACTATTACTACTACATGTTGTCTGGTAGATAATTTTTGGGGAACATTATGTTTACACTATTAGGATCAGGGGTACTGTTTCCTGGGCGCAATTATTTGTTAGGACACAGTGTGCCAATAATTATGGAAGGCGAACTATCTGTGTATAACTAGTATTGGGGTGAACAGTGAGCACAGTATTGGGGGTGGCAGGATGGGGTGTTCAAGAAGGTGGGAGGATGATGGAAAACTAGGAAACTAAGTTGTCTGTTTGTCAAACTCTGCAGAGAGAAGAGATGGCTGAAATAAATGATCATGGTGGTCTGGTCTGAAAGGAGAAGATGAGGACAGAAAACATCTACATCAAAGGAGACGTCACTGGATGTAATTGGTATGTGGCGCTGTATTAGGCTACTTTCACATCACAGAGAACAGCCTGCCGGAATGCTCCATCACCGCTGGATGCAGGAGGAATGCCCGCTGGCTCCATTGTCTATAACGGGGTCCGGCAAAGATCTGGCCACAATCTGGCAGAAATGCTGAGAATCCGCGGGACACAAACCGCTACATGCTGCGGTTTGTGTCCGGCCAATTCCTTGCATTCTCTGTCGAAACAGGTGGCCGGATCGTAGTGCCGCAGGTGTGAAAGTTGCCTGTATGTTTTGTTTTGCTGAAAGTAATGTTAGGACAGAATAGGTTAGGTTGAGAATTTGGCTTGGGGAGGCCCAGGCACATTCTTTGCACAGGGGCCCTCTGCTGTCTGTGTCCACCCCTGGATAGATGGTGTGGGGTTACGCTCTGGTAGACAGGATTAGCGGACGCAGTATAGAGGCAACAACAAGTTCTTTGGATCAAACAGTTCAGTGTTTTATTCACACTTTAGGCAATGTGCGCTGCCGATCTATTCATTCTGCCTGGCACTGCTGGAGACAGCCAAGCACAGCAGGGGGGTCCCAGCTGTCGGACTCCCAGTGATCTGTTAGTTATCCCAATCTTGTAAAATAACTTCTAAACTTGGCACAAACCATTTAATGACAAAAGAAAACATAGTTAATGAACGGTAATTAGTGAGGACGCTTCCCACAGCCTCAGACATCTCTGGAATCTCAGATAATTACTACTGAAAAGGTGCAGTACCATATTCTTAATTATACAGGTAGTTAAAATATCATCCAAAATATCCACAAACCCATAGACCTTCCCCTGCAATCTCTCATTAAACTGACATCTGAGTGTAATTAATAATACACAGATGAGCCTGATATCTTAGGTATTTCTAAGATGTTGCTGTATATATTCTGTATCTGACTGTATTGTATCATTATCAATTATGCCATTATTTTATATTTTTAGTTTTTTCCTATGCAATGTTACTAATTCTAGAAGACACAGATATAATTAGATGGCTAGACAGATGAATGAGAGAAAGATAGAGAGATAGATAGATAGATAGATAGATAGATAGATAGATAGATAGATAGATAGATAGATAGATAGATAGCATGCACAATTGCAGAATGCTGTTTTTGCTCTTTATTGAGGAAAATTATCCAATATCAATTATCAGCGAAAATTATTGAGGACCTGTTGATGCTCATCAGGCTAGAAAACGTTACAAAAATAAAGAGTTTGGACTCCATCAATCCACAGTCAGGCAGATTGTGTACAAAGAGAAGAAATTAAAGACCATTATTACCCTCCCTTGTAGGGGTCAACCGACAAATATCAAGCTAAAAGCAAGGAGCCATACGGATTACAAGGAGAAAGCTGCTGCTCTCCAAAATGAACATTGCTGCTCATCTGCAGTTTGATTAAGATCACCTTGACAAGCCAGGTCCTTCTATCTTCATTCAGCAGGACATGCGCTGACGTCACCGCGCTCACCACGTGGTGAGCGCAATGACGTCAGCGAAGGTCCTTTTGCAGGTCCTTCAAGAAGAACAAAGAAGAGTATGCCGGCTGCGCGATCAAGTGGATGGGGTGAGTAATGTTTTTATTATTTTTTAACCCTCAATTGACATTTGACTTTGCATTCTGTATTAAAGAATACTATTATTTTCCATTTTAACCATGTTATAATGGAAAATAATAAAGTGAATGGACCTCATCCCTATTTAATAACATCATCTTCTTAGCAACCATCCGTGAAAATTGCATAGCATCCGCACTTGCTTGCGGATGCTATTCGATTTTCACGCAGCCCCGTTCACTTCAATGGGGCCAGCGTTGCATGGAAAACGCAGAATATAGAGCATGCTTCGATTTTCACGCAACGCACAAGTGATGCGTGAAAAACATTGCTCATGTACACAGTCCCATTGAAATGAATGGGTCAGGATTCAGTGCGGGTGCAATGCGTTCACCTCACGCATTGCACCCGCCCGGAAAGCTCGCCCATGTGAAAGGGGCCTTAGCGTAACAGTCTTTTCAGATTTGCAAATGTGCTTATATTTATAGATGTACTGGAGAAATTATAACAAAATGTCTGGACAGGTTGAGATTTTTTTTAATTTGAATGGTATTTCAGGATTTTAAATTGATTGCCTACACTCAGAATAGGTCAACAATATCAGGTCAGGGGAAAGGGGTTTCGACACTCCACACTAGGGTTGTTGCGGGTATCGAAATTTCGATACCCAATCGATACTTTTGTCCCGGTATCGATACGATACCGGGATTTCCGTTTTTTCGATACTGGGCTGCGCTTCTGCGCAGTCTAGTATCTCTGAACATGAGCGCGCTGCTATCGGCGCGCTCATGTTCTCTCTCAGCAGCACGGGGAGAAGGAAGCTGTCCTCCCTCCCCCTGTGCTGCTGCCGCTGCCACCAATGAGAAGAGAGGGGCGGAGGAGGGGCGGCAATGAGAAGAGAGGGGCGGAGGAGGGGCGGCAATGAGAAGAGAGGGGGTGGAGGAGGGGCGGCAATGAGAAGAGAGGGGCGGAGGAGGGGCGGGCGCACTGCGCCACCAATGATAGGATTACTATCGGAGCGATGGGAGGAGACATCAGCTTCACTAGTGGGCGTTCCTTTTCCCTGCGCTGCGATTGGACAGCGCTACAGCCAGGGAGAAGGAACGCCCACTAGTGAAGCTGATGTCTCCTCCCATCGCTCCGATAGTAATCAGCAGCATGTGGAGCAGGAGAGGAGACAGTAATGGGGCACTGCGGGCGAACGGAGCGGCGCCCAGGACTAAATGGTGAGTGCTGAGACATCGCTGGGCGCCGCTCTGTGTGGCCTAATAGTGAAAGTCTGGACTCATATACAGTAGTCAGTCTTTAACACATACAGGAGGCGGGTGCCGGCAGCAGAATCGCATTGCCGGCACCCTGCCCCTGACAGGGAGCTGCGATCAGCGGCAGTTAACTGCCGCTGATCTGCTAGTACCCGCCTCCTGTATAAAGGGGTAAAATCATTGGTGGTGCAGTGTGCCCCCCCCCCCTCAATCCCCCCATCCCATTAAAATCATTGGTGGCACAGTGCGCCGGCCCCTCTCAACCCTCCAGTATTAAAATCATTGGTGGCAGTGGCCACAGGGACCTCTCCACTCCCCCTCATTGGTGGTGCAGTGGCAGCTTCTGATCGGAGCCCCAGCTGTGTAAGCCTGGGGCTCCGATCGGTTACCATGGCAGCCAGGACTGGTTGCCATGGTAACATCCCTGATGCTGTGTGCACAAAGCACAGAGCAGCAGGGACAGTGTGGAGTCCTATTCACCCTGATAGAGATCTATCAGGGTGAATAGGAAAAGGGATGAAAGATCCCAGGTTCTAGCCCCTAAGGGGGGAAATAGTTATTAAATAAAAAGTGAAAAAAAAAAAAACACTAAAATATGAAGTATAAATCACCCCCCTTTTCCCAATTTCACATATAAAATATATAAATAAACATATTACATCGCCACGTCAGAAAAGTCCAAACTATTAAAATATAAAAAAAAAATCTAGGTGGTGAATGCCGGAACAGAAAAAATAAAATAAAAACTGCGCGATTCGCCATTTTTAAAAATGAGGAATGCACGTGGCTTTTTTTGTTTATTTTTTTCGCGTGGTATCGAATGGTATCGAGTATCGCAATACTTTTTCATGGTATCGAAACCGAATCAAAAATTTGGTATCGCAACAACTCTACTCCACACCTCTGCTAGTCTTCAGTTTGGGAGTAGCTCTGGTGCCAGAAGTAGGTGCTGTGCCCCTCTGAAACCATTTCTCTTGCTTTAAGAGACCTATAATGAAAAAGCCACTTTGCTGATAGAGTTCTTGTTGGTCTAATCCTGGGTGTTGTAGCAGTATCTGTGCAGGTTATAATAAAAATCAGCTTCACGGGAGATGCCCACTAAGCTCTGAGCCTGCAGCTTGTCGGAATAGCAGATCTAAGGAAGAAGAAAAAGTAGAAAGAAATCAGTCAACAACTTGAACATGACTAAGATAACTGCACAGAAGCTTTTCCATGTAGCACGTCTCTGGTCCTTGGGGTCATTACCATGCAGCAGGGTACATATATTCTCATATAGAGCAGGGATACTCAACCTGGAACCCTCCAGCTGTCGCTAAACTACAACTCCCAGAATGATCTAATAGCTGTAGACTGTCGAGGCATGCTGGAAGTTGTAGTTTTGCAACAGCTGAAGGGCCGCAGGTTGGGCATCCCTGATCTAGAGTCTCGCGTATACCCATGCAATGTCACTTTGAACTTCATGACACATATTGTTGACTGCCAGGTAGTTGCTTGTGGATTGTTGGATGACACCCAACAGTTTGCTTGATTTTTATTCCACTATAATTAACAACTTATCAAATCTAATTACTGCGGAAAGAACTATGATAACCACTCTCTAAGCTTAACACACCTTTCCCACAGGTCACAGAGAAGATCCGAGACTGGAAGCAATTCACTCCTGGTGGTGTTTACACATTAATCCGTCGTAATCACCAGTCACCCCGTGCCAAGGGCTGCCGTGTAAAGATCCAGACATCTTACCAACCTGTATCCATCTTAGGGGCAAAAACAGATTGTATGGTACCGCAAGAGGGGTTGTATAGGTTGTAATGGACCTGGACTCCTATGCATCGAGGTCCCTCCATCCAGTGTAACGTAATTATCTACGTGCATATCATTTTGCTGGAGTCTGTGCTCTGATTATTACAGCTCTCTTCAGTACAAATTATACTTACATAGCAGCATAGGCTGGAAAAACAACATCAGTCCGTCCAGCCTATAATCCAGCAACGTTGATTCAGAAGAAGACACAAAACCCTCATGAGTTAGAAGCCAAGAGGAAAAATCCCTTCAAATCTGGCATTCAGAATATCTCACTTTTTTTGAGTTTTCTGATGATGCGGGGAATTACCTCCAGGGGTTGTATGAAACTAGAAATTCCAAGCACTGCTTTGTTTAACCAGAAAAAGTGCCACTTGTCTGTATCACCAATCTCCTGGGTGCCTCCTTGAAGTGTGTTAACCTTGTGGGATGTCACAGGCAAAAGGGGACCATATATATTAAATGAATGTAAGCCAAATCTATTGATTTTGGTTGGGAGCGAACAACTATCTAATGTGTATAAAGATGCCTCAGCTTTCCTCCAATGGCAGATGTCCAGAGAGGAAAGAAGAATTGGGCAGTTGGATCTTAACATGCTTGTCCTCAAAGGAGATATGATGCCACCAGAGATGCCTGGAAGAATCTAATTCCTCTCTTCCTCTTGAAGACAGGTCTTGAGGTCGGCGAAGTGATTATCATGTCTACTTTTTTACTCTACTCTGAGCCCATTACCAATGATATTTCTTTGCTAGACAACCATTTCAACCCACAGATCAAGGGATCAACACCAAAAGGGGGGGTCATTTTGAAATTTTATATAGGGCACCTGACTGCTATAATTGCTCCTTTTGGCATCTTAATATATGACTAACTGGATGGAATGTATGGAAAACTACACCTAACTGATTTAATAGATCTACCCAAGCTATGTTTCAAGGCTGCATTCCACAATTGTAGGCCAGGCACAGTGTCCTATATGCAGGACGATCAGCGAGTTCAAATATAATTTTACCTATATGATAAAAAAAAATTGATATTATTGCACGCATAGATTACATAGCAAATTATCAGCAATCATCTCTTATCGTATTGTCACGATTCTAGTGGAATTGTCACGGATGGTTATGCAGAAAACTAGAAGTCACAAATAAAGATCCAACTGACTTTATCCCAAACTAAGAAACAAATGGGTGAGCCCTATAAAAACCCTAGAGCTCTCCCTGACTGCTCAGCCCATGCAAATATCTTTAGGATAGAAAAGTGCATTCCCCCGTACCTAGACTGAGTGACACCTGAAAACCCTACAATAGTGAGGGGACACGACCACCGGCTCCCTGCACTCAATACGGAGGGAGTCAGGGTCACCTAGAATCAAGCCAACAGGAAAACACAAATAAAGGAATATACTTATCTGAGGAACCAGCAGTTGCAGCAACTAGCAGTGAGCACAATCCAGGAAGTGGTCTAAACCGCAAAGTGAAGCAATATGGGAGGGGATATAAAGGGAGGCGATCACTGCTAATAGATGACAGCTGGGAGAGGGAGGAGAGAAGACAAAACGAAACCAAAACAAAAGAGCATCATGCAAGAGGTACTAAAGAACGTCTGTCAGAACTTCTCAGAGATCTGGCGGTGACAGGAATACTGCTGGAATCTAATGACAGGGACAAGACCTAAACACAGGAAGCACTGGGATATTGAACAGGAGGTAGATGAAGGCAAGGATCCAGAGGAGAAGTCAGAAAGAAAACCAGCGAGCGGTCAGCAGGTGTCCAGGAGTTGCAGGGTAAACTGCAAGGAGTAGGAACAAACCAGAGAGAAAGTTCCAGGCGAGAGGACTGCACAAGCAGGATATAAAACACAATACTCAAGCAATGAGTAACAGGCTTGAGAGGTTTAAATATTAAACAGGAAGTAAGATGGCGCCCAGCTGAGACACAATCCACCATCTGAACTGAGGGAAAACTTAAGGGCAAGACAGTCTGAACTAAACAGACATAGCAGGAAGATTCCTGACACTTATCCTCTCTTCTCAAATATTTTTATTGTTATGCCAATTAGTCATATGTACAAAATATGCATTGACTTACACATACAATATTTGGGGGTAGTGATGGACGAACATCTGCCGGGACGGTTCGTGAACGCAAGTTCGCGGCGGGTCCCATTCATTTTAATGGCAGGGGAACCTGAAAAACCTTCAGCTCATATTTGCAGCCAGGAAATAATTACTAGAAGTGCACAAATTGTCCCACAACATGGACAGTGACATACCAGATGGATTATTCGAATTTGCGATCTCCATTCATTATTTTTTTCAATGGGAAATATCGGCAATATAATTTTCGCGTACGTGCATGCCCAAATGCACTATAAAGAAAGTATATTGGTATATAACACCCCGCTTCAATCAGTTTTTTTTGAGATGGGACTGATATATCACACCAGTAGAAAATAATTTGTTCCAATAGCGTTTGTCCCTCTATATACCTGCAGTATCGCAGCAGAACCGCACACAACTGCCGCACAATACAAATGCACTATAATATACTGTCTAACATAGAAAGTATATTCTAACATTGTACAAGGAAGGCAATCCATTAGAATATACATAAAGATAAAATGTAACCTTTAATAATGTTACTATGAGTGTCCATTCACACGTCCGTAAGTGTTGTGCGAATCCGCAAAACACGGACACCGGCAATGTGCATTCCGCAATTTGCGGCCCGCACATCACCGGCACTTTAATAGAAAATGCCTAATCTTGTCTGCAATTGCGGACAAAAATAGGACATGTTCTATTTTTTGGCGGAAACGGAAGCACAGATGCGGAAGTGCGGATCCGCGGATGTGGACAGCACATTCCGGCCCCATTGAAAATGAATGGGTCTGCACCCGTTCCGCAAAATTGCGGAATGGATGCGGACCCATTTTGCGGATGTGTGAATGGAAAAGATATCCCTCAAAATGAAAATAAATTAAATTATTAAAGTTAAGCAAAAAGCATAGATGTGGTCGACAATAACAAGTGCTCGGCGGCACTAAATCAGAAACCATATGTCCTACCACAATCCAGGGGGTTCCAGTGCACATCCATGAATCCCAGAGGGAAAGCAAAAAACATCCATCCCTGGGCTAGATGATGATGTGGTATTGAAGGACAGGGTGGGCAAATAACTGTCCCTGATATTGCCCTACAGGGGGGTGCTATTCTGGCCCTGATAGCCTAACCACAGACCACCCGCCCTGATAAGAGCGACCCCGTCCGGAACCTTACCCTATATAAAAATGGCCCTAGTAAGCCCCTAGGCCCCTGACTTCCAGGTGATCACTATATAGATCTACTGTATGTGTTTTTGACTCATTATAAAAGTATATCGCACCCCTCTGTGTATCACACCTATCGATAGCACACCTATACTAGTGCTTAAAGGGACTTTTGTGGCCCTATTAGCCAGCGTTTGGTGTCCCTAACAGCCTGTCCCTGCCCCACACAGCAACCTCTCCCTACACTGGCAAAACACTGAATGTAAAATGGAGGCCAGATCGGGTTTATTTATAAGGTAGGGGGTATGTCCATGTGCTGAAACGTCTCAATTGGCTGTCCTGTACCACCTGATGGATGTGTCATGGGTCAAAGTTCTTCACAATGTAAAAGAATATGGTGGGCGCAAATTTCGTGTTTTCATGTTTGCATGTTCGACGAATCGCAAACACGCAAAGTTCGCCGCGAAACGACCGCCGGGCGAACCACAAGGCCATCTCTATTTGGGGAATCTCAGTCTTTCATCTCAATTCATTCTTGGACATTTCGGACACCTCTCATCCAGTGCTGTTCCAGGAGGGGACGATTTTGAGAAACTATGTACTATGTATGGCAGCAACGGCCATGATTTTACAAGGGGTTCCTGTCGGGTCTGATCCTCTGGTGGATACAGTCGATTATAATTGGTACTGTGCAATGCATCCTTCCACCTATGGTGGTGCTGCAGATGAAGCAAACACTTGCTGCTGGGTTCCTCACAGATTAGAAATTATTGTTGTGATCAGTTCTTTTATCTAAAGGTGGATTTAGATGGGACAATTCTGTAGCCAATTATCAGGAAGCGTTCCTTCCCAACAGTCGGCTGCTCGGCCAGTGAAGGAGACCATACAGATTCATGGTTTCTGAGCAGCAGATCGCTGTTTAGACCACACAATCTACTGCCCAGAAACCATGATCACTGGTGCCTGCATGAACATCAGGATCACCCGAAGAAAACTAGCGTTTCGCATTTTCATTGGGTGATCGTCTGTACGTTTACATGGCCAATTGTCAAGCCATCTACATGCACTTTAAGGAGATTGTTCAAAATAAAAGGCTTATTTAACAAACATTACTACTGAAATGATATACCGTAATTATTTGCATGTGAGAAGCTAAAGAGACACGCCTCAGGCAACTTTCTACGCTAATCCTCATGTCTAGTCCTTCAGTTGACAATGAAATTTAGCAGAATTATAATTTATTCTAAAACCCTCGGAAAAAAAAAAAACACAAAAAAGAGGACGTTGTCCTATGTAGTATATTAAGTACAGTGGTCCCAACTAGTGCCATATTCGATTTCGCGATATTTCGCGAATATTCGATTGAATATTCGTCTTATATTCGTCGAAATCTAATATTTGTCATTATTCTATTTATCTCGAATAATATGCGATTAAATTGTTCGCGTATTGCGATTTTCTTTAAACTGTATAAGGCAACTTTCATATTGGTGGACTAATATGTGTATTTTACGATTATTCGCTGTATTGCTATAACTTCGTTTTTTAGAATATTACGAATATTCTAAAATGCAAAGTTATAGCAATATATCGAATATTCGTAAAATACACATATTAGTCCACCAATATGAAAGTTGCCTTATACAGTTTAAAGAAAATCGCAATACGCGAACAATTTAATCGCATATTATTCGAGATAAATAGAATAATGACAAATATTAGATTTCGACGAATATAAGACGAATATCCAATTTTTTTGTCTCTTCTGAACTTCATTTTTGGAAAAAATTGACACTATTAAAAAAAAATACTACAGCACTATATTAGCTAAATTGCAGTCTATATGTGTATTTTATGAATAATCGCTATATTGCAATAACTTCGTTTTTTCGAATATTCGTAATATACACATATAGACTGCAATTTATCTAATATAGTGCTGTACATAAAGAGGAAAATTATAAATCAGTAATGAGAATCGTTACTGATTTATAATTTCCCTCTTTATATAGGATAGTTTATGTTATGCGACAAATAGGCAATTACATATGCGAGTGAATCGGGTCGCATAAGGGCTGTTTGCTATTAGGTTGGCTTGGTCGAATAGACAAAGATAGAGAATATAGCGCTATATTCGCTATATTCGACATTCAACAATTCTGCCAAGGCAACAGTTACTTACGGTTGGCTTGGGAGAATTGTCGAATATAGCGCTATATTCTCTATCTTCGTCTATTCGACCAAGCCAACCCAATAGCATACAGACCTTATGCAACGCGATTCACTCGCATATTTAATTGCCGATTTATCGCATAACATAAACTATCCTACATGAAGAGGAAAATTTGAAATCAGTAACGATTCTCATGTTATGCGATAAATCGGCAATTAAATATGCGAGTGAATCGGGTCGCATAAGGGCTGTATGCTATTGGGTTGGCTTGGTCGAATAGACGAAGATAGAGAATATAGCGCTATATTCGACAATTCTACCAAGCCAACCCATCAGTGATAGTAGTAATTTTTACTATCACAAAATTTGTGATCCTAAATTACTAGCACTAATTTAGTGATATTAAAGTAAATTACTAAAATGACTAATGGGTTCAGATGGAAAAAAAAATTATATTCGTTATAACGAATATATTTTAATATATTCGAAATACTCGCGAATTTACGAAGTTGTAATATTCGTACGAATATTTCGCTATTCGAATATTCGTGCTCATCCCTAGTCCCAACTCACATTTGTCTTTTTAGCTGTCATAATGGTCAAAGTGACTATTCTGCCAGGTATAATAGCTTGGTTAAGGTTGGTATTTCTTCTTTCATGTCTTTAAGTCCCTATTTTCTTTAATGGAATACCCGTAAAAGATATTTTCAGCTCCAAACCCCCCCCCCCCCCCCCCCCCAAACTAGCGCAAGCAATGTATAGCATGAAAATAGTAGTGGGTTGTGGTGGCTCACTCCTTAGTAGTTACAGGGTGCTGCAAGCTCATATAGAGGGAATCACCCCACCCTCTGTTAAAAAGTTAATGTAACAATGGAAAAATGGGCGAGCACTCATACACTTGGCAACCAAATTGACATATGCAGAAAATATTTATTATTAAATCCCTATAAAATTCAAGTAATAAAAATAATACAAACAGTGTATTATAGCAATGACATACAAAAACTACAATCACATAAACTATAGTAGATATAATGGTATAGTCGATATTGTATTGAATGCTAAAATATATGATAATAAAATATTCGATACTAGTCTATAGTCGATAAATTCACTGATATAAATCACACACCAAAAACTTCAAGTATTGTCCAGGTCTTATATATGCTGTTATTGTGAAGGGGGAGGTAATTCCTCTGTGAATCTATCTCAGATTGGGAAAATGAGTGTCACTTTAAATATTGTAGGTGTATTTCCCCTGGGAACGTAATGTATTCATAAAATGTCCACAGGAATCCTGATAATGTTGGAATAAAAAGTCTCTTATGGTATTTCCTTTTAAAGTCGAGGTAAACTTTAAATCGGTATTTGGCTTACCGTCTGGTGTCTGCTGTCTCCCTGTTGCTTGAGTGGAGCTTTAAATGTCTGCCGGCTTATTAGATCGATCCTTCCAGCAAGCTGGTTCAAATTTCGCTGGAGTTCCAAAGATCGAGGGAGTTGATACTCTCTTCCGCAATTTCCTTCGGTACAGCTTTTCGACAATAAAAGTAGTTGTTCCTTTACTGTAAAAAAATTTTCTTTCTCTGTATGGCCATGCAGTTTTATCGGAGGCTTCTCAATACAGGTACATCACTTGTTTCACCATACGCGTTTCGGGTAGATTCGCTCTCTCTTCCTCAGTGGTCAAGTGTCTGCCTGCCTGGCCTCCATTTTTATCCATTCCTTAATTACTTTCCAACTCTCAAACACCTGCTGTTCATGCTGTTCATAATCAGGGGATAATTCTATACAGCATTGACATTTTTTTTTTTTTTCTACTTGCAGTTTCCATGCGTTTTTTTGGGTACACATGCGTTTTTTTTGCCCAGATGTCCCAATTGGTGTGATATACTGATGTATGAAATATAAACTTAATATCTAATTGCTAACACTTATAAAATCCCATTTTAGTGATAAAATATTATTAAACAGATTATTTAGATTAAAATCCGGATATAAAACTATAAATACTCCCCAACATTTATAATGGATTTGAGGAATCTTGAAAGTTGGAGATTTATAGGATTCTTGGAATATGATAAAATTCTTGGAATTTGATAGAGAAGGAAGGGTGGGTATCTAGGAGCCAAGGACACGTCGCAGCGCCGATAAACGGCCTAGCATGCGACGTGTCGTCGGCCACAAGACACCCAACCTACATGAATCCAAAAATCTCCAACTCCGAATTAAGACCTTTGGGTTGTAGAGATCCAAATTCATAAATGCGTCTGGATTCTATCCTAGACATTTGTCTAATAAAATCACCTTCTCCAGTGCCACAAACATCAGACTGGATGGATCCTGATTGTGTACATCTTTATAATGTTTTGATAGGGAATGTTTATCGTACCCCTTCCTGATGTTAGCAATATGCTCGCCCACTCTTTTTTTGAATGGCCTCTTGGTGCGTCCTATATATTGTCTATTGCAAGGACACTGGAGAAGGTAGATAACTCCACTGGAGTCACATGTAAGACAATCTTCTATCTCCCAATTAAAATCATTCTGAGTCGAGGGGACAATCGTCGTCAGGGTTTCTTATTCATTCTACAACCCATGCACCTTCCACATTTATAAAAACCCTTCAGACTCAGCCAGGTTCCTGAAAGACTCAACTTGTTCTGTTTCCAAGGTTTTACAGTAGGGGCCACCTTAATACCTAGATTAGGTGCCCTAGTGAAGGTAATCGTCGGAACAGTCGGAAGTAGATGTCCCACAATTTTGTCATTCAGCACGTGGTGCCAATGGGTTTTAATAATTTTCTGAATCTTCCTATAGTTCTCATTAAATGGAAGAACAACCCTAATAGCTTCTTCTTTGTTTTGTGTTTTATCTTTCTCATTTCTATCTTTGTTGACTTCCTTCTCAAAAAACTCTCTTCTATCTAGTTTCCTAATTTGATTAAGTGACTCCTCCACTAAGTTTTCAGGATATTCCTTTTCAATAAATTGTCTTTTCATCTCAATGGCCTCTATCTCAAAAGTGTGTCCCTCTGTGCAGTTCCGCTTTATCCTACGGAACTGACCAGAGGGAACATTTGTCAGCCATTTTGGCAGGTGACAGCTAGAAAAATCTATATAGCTATTTCTAGCTGTGGATTTGAGTAACGTCTCACATATGTATTTATTACCAGATTTTGTGATTAGTAAATCCAATAATTCGGTGCTCTCCTGTATGTTTTAGGTAAAGACCAAATTTAAGTTATTAATATTAATTATTTCTAGGAATTTTTCCAATTCTTCTTTACTTTGTTTCCAGATGAAGATCACATCATCTATGTAACGGTGCCACAGGGCCAGATTCGTCCCCAGTCTCGGCTTGATGTGGTATATTCCCACTCGGCCAAGAATAAATTAGCATAGCTGGGGGCGAATCTGGTCCCCATGGCGGTACCCCGTTTCTGCAAGAAGAATTCCCCCTCAAAGAAAAAGTAGTTGTGGCTCAGGATATACTCTATTCCTTTCGTTATAAACTCAATTTTTATTGCTCCATACGAGCCATCTCTTGTTAGTTGCATTTTTACAGCATCAATTCCTTGGTGATGATCAATCACAGTATAAAGTGATTGAATATCAAGTGTGCCCATAATCCATTCAGACTGGACATCTAGGTTTTCCAGAATCTGTATGATTTGGGTCGTATCCTTGATATAGGAATTGGTTTTCTTAACTGTTGGCTGTAACTGCACATCTATATATTTGGACAGGTTGGATGTAATGGATCCAATCCCTGAGACGATAGGACGTCCTGGGGGATCATTCAGATTTTTATGAACTTTAGGCAGGCAGTAGAAGCATGGTAGCCTCCTCTGTGTGCCCAAAATAAAATCCAGTTCCTGCTGTGATGTTATACCATTGTCCAATCTGTCCATACTGTATCTCCTGAGCTCCAACTCAAATCTCTCAAGGGGGTCTCCCCCCAATTTTTGATAGGTCTCCCCATCTGAAAGTTGTCGGAGGCATTCCCTATTGTAATTAATTGTGTCCATCACCACTACCGCACCTCCCTTGTCCGCGGGGCGTATGGTGATGGAATGGTTCTTTTGTAATTGTTTTAATGCCTCAAACTCTCCTCTGGTTAGATTGTTTGTGGCTCTTGATCTGGCCTTTAATTTACATATATCTTCCTCTACACACTTTTGAAAGGCTCCTATTTCTTTGCTGATTTCACTCCTTGGGAACATGTTTGACTTATTTTTTAGGAGGTTTTTGTTAGAATTTTTGATCTTTTTTGTAGTTTTCTCAGCTATCACTTTCTCATTCCTCATGATTGGGTTTTTTATATAAATTTTTTTAAGGCAGATCTTCCTTATTAGTTTTTGGACTCCTATATATGTAGAGAATTTATCCATCTTATTGGTGGGGGCAAACTTCAAACCTTTCTCTAACAGATTATTTTGGGTTTTAGTTAAGGTAATTGAACTCAGATTGATTATTGGGCTGGGATCAGTTACTAGTGATGTCTTTTGTGGTATGTGTCTCTTCCTCTTACTTCGTCTTGTCTTTCTGACCCTCCTCTGTGCCTTGGGTGTTGATATCTTGGCTGTTCTATGTGGTTCATCTTTTGAGGTGCATAGTGATCCTGTCTCTGTGGTATGTGATGTTGCCTTTTCCCTGTGTTCTGGTATTGATAGGTGCTCTTGGGTCTTAAATTGTAGTGATGTGTCGGTGATTCTAAATTGTGATTGGGAAGTGTCCTTTCTCTGTGCCGTGTTCGTGCTCTGTGATGTGCTGGGGTATGATCTAAAAAATGCTGATCAGACAGCCCCTCATATCTGTTAGTCACAGAGATTGAGTAGCTGTCTGATAAGCCCTGCCGATCCCTATCCCCTTCCCTTTTCTTCCCCTTTGGGATTAAATTTTGTGATAAGGGAACTTGTTCCTTGGATCTTTCACCCTGGTGATTTCTCTGTGTATTCTGGTGTTTTTTTGTTTTTTTATTAATGATCTCACTCTCAATTTTATCTAATCCACTACAGAGTCTTTGTTGCCACATTTCAAATTCACTATTTCTAGAGAACTTTTCAAGGTGGTCTTTTAATTTTTCAATTTTTTGATTCAGCACTTCCAATAGTGCTGTTCTCCTTTTAATTATGAGTTGCATGAGTGAGATGGAGTGAGAAAAGAGTAATCTATTCCATTCCCCCTCAAACTCCTCATCCAGGAGATCTTGTGCTGGGGTTTTATTCAAAATTAACCCCTTAGGGATTTTACCATGTTCTATATTCTGCTGTAGGGACCTTATCTCCCAATACTGTCTGAGTTGTTTCTGTAGCAGTCCCTCTAATTCTCTAAAGACATCTGCCATAGCTTTATCGCTACTAAAAACATTATCCTGCATATCATCAAATTTTAAATTTTCTGCTTTCGTCTTTTTACTTTCAATGTGGTGCCAAATGTCCATAATCTACTATGGAGGAGCTTACGGTTGGCTTGGGAGAATTGTCGAATATAGCGCTATATTCTCTATCTTCGTCTATTCGACCAAGCCAACCCAATAGCATACAGCCCTTATGCGACCCGATTCACTCGCATATTTAATTGCCGATTTATCGCATAACATAAACTATCTTACATAAAGAGGAAAATTATAAATCAGTAACGATTCTCATGTTATGCGATAAATCGGCAATTAAATATGCGAGTGAATCGGGTCGCATAAGGTCTGTATGCTATTGGGTTGGCTTGGTCGAATAGACGAAGATAGAGAATATAGCGCTATATTCGACAATTCTAGCAAGCCAACCCATCAGTGATAGTAGTAATTTTTACTATCACAAAATTTGTGATCCTAAATTACTAGCACTAATTTAGTGATATTAAAGTAAATTACTAATATGACTAATGGGTTCAGATGGAAAAAAAACTAATATTCGTTATAACGAATATATTTTAATATATTCAAAATATTCACGAATTTACGAAGTTGTAATATTCGTACGAACATTTCGCTATTCGAATATTCGCGCTCATCCCTAGTCCCAACTCACATTTGTCTTTTTAGCTGTAATAATGGTCAAAGTGACTATTCTGCCAGGTATAATAGCTTGGTTAAGGTTGGTATTTCTTCTTTTATGTCTTTAAGTCCCTCTGAACCCAACTGCAAGCTATTTTCTTTAATGGAATACCTGTAAAAGGGAATTTCAGCTCTAAACCCCCCCCCCCCCCCCCCCCCAAACTAGCGCAAGCAATGTATAGCATGAAGCTAAGTCCAATTATGTAATTTTTATCTTCATACGCACTTCTGACACTGTGCTCTAACAAACCAGCGGTAAAATGCATTGAGAGGACTTGAGACCCTGAGTCCTCTCCATTATGTGAAAGAGCTCAGCAGTCCTCTCAATGCGCTTTACTGCTGGTTTGTGGGAGCACAGCGTCAGAATGCAAGTGAAAATAATAATTACATAATTGGACTCAGTGTCATTAACACTATACACCATTTGCTCTATTATTTTTTTTGGGGTGGGGGTGTTTTGAAGCTCACATTCCCCTTAAAAGAATGCATTGACACAAGAACTGAAGAAGCTTTATTAGTGCAGTCTCACAAGAATAAAGCATTTTAGGGAAGTATCCGAAAAATTTTGCTTCAATCCGAATATATTCGCGGTGAATCGCGATAAAAAATGGCTGCTTAGAGCCTTTATAGAGGTGTAGAACACTGTGCCTTGCAGTAACACGCATAGGGAGTCTGCTGTGGTAGTGAAATAATACTGTGAGTCAGTATGACATGCAGATGACAGGCGTCGCTCTTAGAATCACTGCACACTTCACTTATTTGGGCAGTCACGGGGCCAAAACTGAAATATCTCAAGTATCAACTCCGCCTTACAGGTCGATGTTATCGTCAAGAAGCAGTGCACTCCTTTTACACCATCGTCAGCTGATTCCACATAGATGTCTACAGAACCTGTTCTATTAAACGCTTATACAAGTAGAGCCCCCGACAGAGTGGAGAGGGTGTCAGCAGTAAGTTTGTGTTGACGTCACTGATTATTTTGCCCTTTGTCTGATCCGTCAGAACAATAAGCCCACAAAAAACGGATCCTGTCTGTTGAGCATCCGCCTTCACTTGGTCAGCATTTGGTCAGTAATTCATCAGTATTGCTAATGCCCCAAAAAAAAACAGGAGTGGATCTAAAACAGAGATGACACGTGAATGGAATATTTGCATGTCTTCTGTGTTTTGTACCCACTCCTGCTTTTGGCTACTAAATCATAAACCAATTCTGATGGGAAACTGAAAAGAATAGCGTGGTATTAAACAAGCAGGAAGTGCTCAAACCCACATGCAGTTGTGCATATATATAAAGGGGAGCACATCCTGCACTTGTGGCCCGTTGCTAATGACGATCCCCAGCAAAAATGCATACAGTGGAGGATGACCGCAGCGAACCACAAGTACCACAATCGACATCCTACACAAGATAGAAATTATGTGGATGTGATAATCAATATAACAATATAACAAAATAATAGCAAAGACAGGTGCACTCTGCGGTCTTACTAAAACCTCAAACTGATTTTAAAATTGAGAGATTAGCCAACATGTCCTACGGTGTAGGACATGTCTGAGCCCGAGCACCACGCTAAGGGTTCTCAAGTAGCTCGGGGACCTAACACTCACCTACCTGTGCCATGTGGGCAATACCAGGAGCCAGTGGGCAAATTACAGGAGCATTAGGCCGACTCACAAACAACTCACCAGTTACCTCCAGTATGTAACCATGCTAGCAATGGGAGGAGGGAGGAGTCTGCGAGTCCCACTCAAGACTGGCTGATAAGGCCCAGGCCTTGCAGGTGCACCTAAATGTAACCTGTAGATGGAAAGCAGGCACATTTAAGTTGGAGTTTATACACCTCCAGGCATCTCTATATATAGAAACTGAAAAGAATGGCGTGGTATTAAACAAGCAGGAAGTGTAATTCCTCAATTTTAAAATCAGTTTGAGGTTTTAGTAAGACCGCAGAGTACACCTGTCTTTGCTATTATTTTGTTATATTGCTATATTGATTATCACATCCACATAATTTCTATCTTGTGTAGGATGTCCATTGTGGTACTTGTGGTTCGCTGCGGTCATCCTCAACTGTATGCATTTTTGCTGGGGATCGTCATTAGCAACGGGCCACAAGTGCAGGATGTGCTCCCCTGTATATATCTGCACAACTGCATGTGGGTTTGAGCATTTCCTGCTTGTTTAATACCACGCCAGTTTGTATATATAGAGATGCCTAGAGGTGTATAAATTTCAACTTAAATGTGCCTGCTTTCCATCTACAGGCTACATTTAGGGGCACCTGCGAGGCCTGGGCCTTATCAGCCAAGCTTGAGTGGGACTCACAGACTCCTGCCTCCTCCCATTGCTAGCATGGTCACATGCTGGAGGTAACTGGTGAGTTGTTTGTGAGTCGGCCTCATGCTCCTGTAATTTGCCCACTGGCTCCTGGTATTGCCCACATAGGCACAGATAGGTGAGTGTTAGGTCCCGAGCTACTTGAGAAACCTTGGCACGGTGCTCGGGCTCAGACATGTCCTACACTGTAGGACATGTTGGCTAATCTCTCAATTTTAAAATCAGTTTGAGGCTTTTTAGTAAGACCGCAGAGTGCACCTGTCTTTGCTATTATTTTGTTATATTGCAATTCTGATGGGACCATGCAGGCCTTACAGATGCTACACAGACAGGATCCGTCGTGCGTCTTATTTTTCCTTCCTTCTGACAGATCAGAAGAAGGGTCAAAAAAATGATGATGTCAGCCAGGCTAAAAGCCAAAATAGTGGACCAGTCATAAAGTGGGGAGGGTGGGAACAGCATGAGAAGTCCACAGAGTGGACCTATGACATAGTGGTGAGGTGGAAGCAGCATGAGGAGGCCACAGAGCGGCCTAATGACAGAGTGTAGCTGTGGCAGCAGCATGAGGAGGCCACTGAGTGGCACAATGACAGAGTCTGTAGATGGCAGCAGTATGATGAGGCCAGCGAGTGGCAAGGTGACGTAGCGTGGAGATGGCGGCAGCAGCATGAGGAGACCACAGAGTGGCAAAGTGACATATTGTGGAGATGTCAGCAGCAGGAGGAGACCACAGAGTGGCAAGGTGACATAATGTGGAGATGGCAGCAGCAGGAGGAGACCACAGAGTGGTAAGGTGACATAGCTTGGAGATTGCAGCAGCAGCAGCATGAGGAGACCACAGAGTGGCAAGTTGACATAGTGTGGAGATGGCAGCAGCATCAGGAGGATACCATAGAGTGGCATGTTGACATAGTGTAGAGATGGCAGCAGCAGGAGGGGACCACAGAGTGGAAAGGTGACATAGTCTGGAGATAGCAGCAGCAGCTGTATCAGGAGACCTATAAGTGACCTGGTAACAAAGTGGGGCGGTGGGTGGCAATACCAGTACCCGCTGATGAAGGTGGTTGAAATAAGAAGCTCTTGGCATCAGATGTGTGGCATCAGGCGGGTGGCAGGATAAGAATAGTCGCTGAGGCAGGTAGTCAGAAAAAAAACGGTCTCTTGATCCTGGCTGATCCACAGCTGATTCATCTTGACAAAGGTCAGTCTCTCCACATTTTGGGTGGACAGGTGAGTTCTCTTTGTTGTAACTATGGCCCCCGCTGCACTAAACACCAATGCTGATGCCGCACTACTGGCTGGGCAGGACAGCGTTTGTAGAGCAAACTCTGCTAGTTGTGGCCACAAATCTAGTTTGGCTGCCCAGTAGTCCAGCGGATCTTCAATGAGGGATGTCAGGGTGCTGTCCAAGTATGCCATCACCTGTTGGTTCAGGTCCTGCTCCAGGTCTAGCTTCTGCTGCTGCTGGTGAGTAGTTTCTTCACTATGCGGGTGAATAAAGCTACTCATCAGCAACTGTAGACTCAGGCTGCTGCTGATAGAGCACATACGTGTATGTGATTCCTATCACACCTCTCCCCAGTTGTACCTGGATACTTTTCCAGTCTCAGGGAGGCAGTTTGATATTAGGACACATTCTCATATCCCTTTGGCTACAGAGTGGAGGTGGCAACACTACACACATGGTGGGTTCACATGCCACAAATTTGTTTGAGCACTTGGTTAGTGCCGCCCCACCTGCCTATAATTATTAGGGATTTTTTAGGTCACGTTCCTCCCCCTATTTTATTGATATACTAATAAAAGTTACATTTTAGCATATCCCACACCTTCCGTGATTTACATTTATTAGGGACGCTTTACTTTATCACCTATTAATTTCCGTGAATTGTGTAAAAAAGGCCCCCATTCCTGACCGGTAGTGAGGGTCCAACAAGGTGGTGAGCCAAAAGTCATCCCTCTGCTGAATGGTGAAAATTTGGCTGTCACTACACAAGCAAGTGAGCATGCAGCGGGCCATTTGTGCAAGTGACTCGGAGGGACTCCTTGTCTCAATATCCACTGCATACTGCCACGGTGTGTCTGGGTCCTCTGTCTCATCTTCCTCATAGGCCTGTAGCAAGAAAACCACCCATTTGGCTACACATTGCCTGTGCTCCAATGTCCTCCTCCCCCTCCTCTTCCAGTTCAGCCCCCACAGGGCTCATGTGGTCTTGAGATTGAGGCGCTACGTCTCCTGTCCCCTGACCAGCTATTGTTACCACCATCTGTTCCAGGACATGAAGCAGTGGAATGACGACGTTCATCCCGTAGTCCTGGCGACTGACAAATAACGTGGCATCCTCAAAGGGCCTTAGCAAACAGCAGGTGTCACACATGAGCTGCCACTGGCTGACATTGAAGTTACACAGGGGAGTACTCCTATCTGCTTGCATCATCAAGAAATCGTTGATGGCCTTTCTCTGTTCGTATAGTCGGTCCAACATATGGAGGGTGGAATTCCAATGGGTGGAAACGTTGCATATCAGCCTATGTTGTGGGATGCTGTTCTGCCGCTGCAGCTCAAGGAGAGTGTGCTTTGCGGTGTACGAGTGGCTGAAGTGCATGCAAAGTTTTCTGGCCTTTTTAGGATGTCTTGCAGTTGGGTGGAAGACTTCAGGAACCGCTGGGCAACCAGGATGAACACGTGTGCCATGCAGGGCGCATAGCTCAGCGTTCCTTAAAGGGAATCTGTCACTAGCATATTAGCAAAAAATCTTTTTAATGAATCCATGTGTAATGAAGTACAAACCGGATTCCAAAAAAGTTGAGACACTAAACAAATTGTGAATAAAAACTGAATGCAATGATATGGAGATCAAACGTTTAATCTGAGTAAATGTATCATTTTAAAGGAAAAATACGTTGATTCCAATTTTCACGGTGTCAACAAATCCCAAAAAAGTTGGGACAAGTAGCAATAAGAGGCTGGAAAAAGTAAATTTGAGCATGACGAAGAGCTGGAAGACCAATTAACACTAATTAGGTCAATTGGCAACATGATTGGGTATAAAAAGAGCTTCTCAGAGTGGCAGTGTCTCTCAGAAGCCAAGATGGGTAGAGGATCACCAATTCCCACAATGTTGTGCACAAAGATAGTGGAGCAATATCAGAAAGGTGTTACCCAGCGAAAAATTGCAAAGACTTTGCATCTATCATCATCAACTGTGCATAACATCATCCAAAGATTCAGAGAATCTGGAACAATCTCTGTGCGTAAGGGTCAAGGCCGTAAAACCATACTGGATGCCCGTGATCTCCGGGCCCTTAAACGACACTGCACCACAAACAGGAATGCTACTGTAAAGGAAATCACAGAATGGGCTCAGGAATACTTCCAGAATCCATTGTCAGTGAACACAATCCACCGTGCCATCCGCCGTTGCCAGCTGAAACTCTACAGTGCAAAGAAGAAGCCATTTCTAAGCAAGATCCACAAGCTCAGGCGTTTTCACTGGGCCAGGGATCATTTAAAATGGAGTGTGGCAAAATGGAAGACTGTTCTGTGGTCAGACGAGTCACGATTCGAAGTTCTTTTTGGAAATCTGGGACGCCATGTCATCCGGACCAAAGAGGACAAGGACAACCCAAGTTGTTATCAACGCTCAGTTCAGAAGCCTGCATCTCTGATGGTATGGGGTTGCATGAGTGCGTGTGGCATGGGCAGCTTGCATGTCTGGAAAGGCACCATCAATGCAGAAAAATATATTCAGGTTCTAGAACAACATATGCTCCCATCCAGACGTCATCTCTTTCAGGGAAGACCCTGCATTTTTCAACAAGATAATGCCAGACCACATTCTGCATTAATCACAACATCATGGCTGCGCAGGAGAAGGATCGATCCGGGTACTGAAATGGCCAGTCTGCTGTCCAGATCTTTCACCTATAGAGAACATTTGGCGCATCATAAAGCGGAAGGTGCAACAAAGAAGGCCCAAGACGATTGAACAGTTAGAGGCCTGTATTAGACAAGAATGGGAGAGCATTCCTATTTCTAAACTTGAGAAACTGGTCTCCTCGGTCCCCAGACGTCTGTTGAGTGTTGTAAGAAGAAGGGGAGATGCCACACAGTGGTGAAAATGGCCCCATGTGTTTTTTGGGATTTGTTGATTCAACATATTTTTCCCTTAAAATGGTACATTTTCTCAGTTTAAACTTTTGTTCCGTGATTTATGTTCTATTTATGTTCTATTCTGAATAAAATATTAGAAGTTGGCACCTCCACATCATTGCATTCAGTTTTTATTCACGATTTGTATAGTGTCCCAACTTTTTTGGAATCCGGTTTGTATATTAAACTTGAATTTAACACTTGCAGATCTGAAAAAGACTGTTTTTTGAAAAAAAAATGTGTGTTTTTCAAACCCCAGAAAATGATGGGTGTATTTCTAGCTGACTAATCCAGATGTTGTAGTTTGTCCCAAAAAATGGTGATTTGCAATGTCCCAAAAGCTCAGATGCAGTGCTGGTGCACTGAGCATGCATAAAATGCCCGCCGCCGCCGCCACCCACCTAACTAACAGAATTATAAAAGTGTTGTTTTTTTTTGGTCAATGGCCTCAGGGCAGGGTAAAACGATTGTGCCCTGCACCCACACAACTATTTGTCTGTAGATCGCTGAGTTACATTCTCTCCTATTCTCTCCCTGAAATCACAAGTCCAGCAGCATCCTCTCCCTACACTAAGCACAGCAGAGTGACGTGCAGGGCTACATGACTCCAGCTTATATAGAGGCTGGGTCACATGCTGCTCTGGCCAATCACAGTGACCCCACCATGTCGGTGATCGCTGCAAACCGCAGGTGAATTCAGACCTGCGGTTTGCGCCTTTTACCTATTGCGGTGGCGGCGGGCGGCGGTGCCATCGGGTCCCCATGCGGCTGTAGGAGGGACACGATGGCATGCCTTCCGGTGACGAGCCTGTGAGATCCAGCCCCCTGGATCTCACAGGCCGGAAGCTGTATGAGTAATACACACAGAAGTATTGGAATGCATTGTAAAGGATTAGACCCCCAAAAGTTGAAGTCCCAAAGTGGGATAAAAAAAAAGTGAAAAAAAAGTTGAAAAAAGAAAGTTTCCCCCCAAAAATTAAAAGTTTCAAGTAAAAATAAACAAAAATGTCATTTTCCCCAAATAAAGTAAAAAAAAATTAGTAAAAAATAGACATATTAGGTATTGCCGCGTGCGTATCGACCGGCTCTATAAACATATCACATGACCTAACCCCTCAGATGAACACCGTAAAAAATTAAAAATAAAAACTGTGCTAAATAAACCATTTTTTTGTCACCTTGCATCACAAAAAGTACAACAGCAAGCGATCAAAAAGGCGTACGCCCACCAAAATAGAACCAATCTAACCGTCACCTCATCCTGCAAAAAATGAGCCCCTACCTGAGGCAATCGCCCAAAAAATAAAAAAAACTATGGCTCAGAATATGGAGACACTAAAACATTATTTTTCTGGTTTTAAAAAAGCTGTTATTGTGTAAAACTTACATAAATAAAAAAAAAGTATACATATTAGGTATCACCGCGTCCGTATCGACCGGCTCTATAAAAATATCACATGACCTAACCCCTCAGATGAACACCGTGAAAAATAAAAAATAAAAACTGTGCTAATTAAACCATTTTTTGTCACCTTACATCACAAAAAGTGTAATAGCAAGCGATCAAAAAGTCATATGCACCCCAAAATAGTGCAAATCAAACCATCATCTCATCCCGCAAGAAATGAGACTTATAACCATGTTATAAGGGAAAATAATACAATCTACAGAACACCGATCCAAAGCCCGAACTTCTGTGAAGAAGTTCGGGTTTGGGTACCAAACATGCGCGATTTTTCTCACGTGTGTGCAAAACGCATTACAATATTTTACACTCACGCTGAAAAATCGCGGGTGTTCCCGCAACGCACCCGCACATTTTCCCGCAACGCCCGTGTGAAAGGGGCCTAAGCCTTGTAACGTCCCCCAAAAATAAAATGTCATTCCCCAAATGATCCTAACATGAAGTAGACATATGGGGAATATAAAGTAATAACTATTTTTGTAGGTATTACTATGTATTATAGTAGTGGAGACATTGAAACTTGGAAATTTGCAAATTTTTTCAAATTTTGGGCAAATTTGGTATTTTTTTATAAATAAAAAAGATTTTTTTTTTACTCCATTTTACCAGTGTCATGAAGTACAATATGTGACGAAAAAACAATCTCAGAATTGCCTAGATAAGTCAAAGCGTTTTAAAGTTATCACCACTTAAAGTGACACTGGTCAGATTTGCAAAAAATGGCCTGGTCCTTAAGGTGAAATAAGGCTGTGTCCTTAAGTAGTTAAACTACAACGTTAACTTACCATCTGCTTGCTGCTTTTGTCCTGATCCTATCATCCTTCTGAGTTATGTGTAGGCCTTATTCTCCAGCGTTACCAATGACTGCTGCTATTATCCTGATCCTTCATAGTTATGTGTAGGCCTTATACTACACCGTTACCTATGACTGCTGCTATTATCCTGATCCTTCAGAGTTATGTATAGTCCTTATACTACACCGTTACCAATGACTGCTGCTATTATCCTGATCCTTCATAGTTATGTGTAGGCCTTATTCTCCACCGTTACCAATGACTGCTGCTATTATCCTGATCCTTCAGAGTTATGTATAAGCCTTATACTCCACCGTTACCAATGACTGCTGCTATTATCCTGATCCTTCATAGTTATGTGTAGGCCTTATACTACACCGTTACCAATGACTGCTGCTATTATCCTGATCCTTCATAGTTATGTGTAGGCCTTATACTCCACCATTACCAATGACTGCTGCTATTATCCTGATCCTTCAGCGTTATGTATAGGCCTTATACTACACCATTACCAATGACTGCTGCTATTATCCTGATCCTTCAGAGTTATGTGTAGGCCTTATTCTACACCGTTACCAATGACTGCTGCTATTATCCAGATCCTTCATAGTTATGTGTAGGCCTTATACTCCACCGGTAACAATGACTGCTGCTATTATCCTGATCCTTCAGAGTTATTTGTAGGCCTTATACTACACTGTGTGGATATGTAGAGAGAATCTCTAAATCGCACATCCTCATACCTATGCTTCTGATATACAACTGTTTTCAATTATCAGCATTTCTTATGATAAAACATGGCTATACAGCGATGCTATCAATCATTTGCTGTGCACTATAAAGAGACAATTAGTATACAGTTTGATCAAAGCGCATAGGCCCACTTACCGCGACAAGGTTGCCTCTTGTTTAAGTGGAAACCTACTCTAACCATGGCGCAGAGCCGTGCGGCGACCACCACGCCTCCACACCGCTCCAGCGGGCAATGGGATCCAGCAGCTGCACAGCAGCCCCACTGTACAGTGAGGCCACATGGGCCCCGGGTCCCATCACTCCACCAGCATGGCACAGAAGCAGAGACGGCTGCCGTCCAGCGCCGCATGTGAACTCCACCAGCACGGCACAGAAGCAGAGACGGCCGCCGTCCAGCGCCGCATGTGAACTGGTGCAAATGGCTCACCTGTTCACAGCCTCTCAGGAACTCCAACTGAGATGTGGTAGGAATTTATAGACCCTTTGCAGACTTCTTTTCCCCCCTCCCCTGAATCAGCACTCCTCCCCATGTGGCTCAGGTGCTTTTTAATTAGCAGAAGTCTGCAAAGGGTCTATAAATTCCTACCACATCTCAGTTGGAGTTCCTGAGAGGCTGTGAACAGGTGAGCCATTTGCACCAGTTCACATGCGGCGCTGGACGGCGGCCGTCTCTGCTTCTGTGCCGTGCTGGTGGAGTGATGGGACCCGGGGCCCATGTGGCCTCACTGTACAGTGGGGCTGCTGTGTGGCTGCTGGATCCCATTGCCTGCTGGAGCGGTGTGGAGGCGTGGTGGTCGCCGCACGGCTCTGCGCCATGGTTAGAGTAGGTTCCCACTTAAACAAGAGGCAACCTTGTCGCGGTAAGTGGGCCTATGCGCTTTGATCAAACTGTATACTAATTGTCTCTTTATAGTGCACAGCAAATGATTGATAGCATCGCTGTATAGCCATGTTTTATCATAGGAAATGCTGATAGTTGAAAACAGTTGCATATCTGAAGCATAGGTATGAGGATGTGCGATTTAGAGATTCTCTCTACATATTCATTCTTATACTACACTGTTACCTATGACTGCTGCTATTATCCTGATCCTTCAGAGTTATGTGTAGGCCTTATACTCCACCATTACCAATGACTGCTGCTATTATCCAGATCCTTCAGAGTTATGTATAGGCCTTATACTACACCGTTACCAATGACTGCTGCTATTATCCAGATCCTTCAGAGTTATGTGTAGGCCTTATACTCCACCGTTAACAATGACTGCTGCTATTATCCTGATCCTTCAGAGTTATGTGTAGGCCTTATACTACACCATTACCAATGACTGCTGCTATTATCCAGATCCTTCAGAGTTATGTATAGGCCTCATACTACACTGTTAACAATGACTGCTGCTATTATGCTGATCCTTCAGAGTAATGTGTAGGCCTTATACTCCACCGTTACCAATGACTGCTGCTATTATCCAGATCCTTCAGAGTTATGTGTAGGCCTTATACTCCACCTTTAACAATGACTGCTGCTATTATCCTGATCCTTCAGAGTTATGTGTAGGCCTTATTCTCCACCATTACCAATGACTGCTGCTATTATCCTGATCCTTCAAAGTTATGTGTAGGCCTTATACTACACCGTTACCAATGACTGCTGCTATTATCCAGATCCTTCAAAGTTATGTATAGGCCTTATACTACACCGTTACCAATGACTGCTGCTATTATCCAGATCCTTCAGAGTTATGTGTAGGCCTTATACTCCACCGTTAACAATGACTGCTGCTATTATCCTGATCCTTCAGAGTTATGTGTAGGCCTTATACTACACCGTTACCTATGACTGCTGCTATTATCCAGATCCTTCAGAGTTATGTATAGGCCTTATACTACACTGTTAACAATGATTGCTGCTATTATCCAGATCCTTCAGAGTTATGTATAGGCCTTATACTACACCGTTAACAATGACTGCTGCTATTATCCTGATACTTCAGAGTTATGTGTAGGCCTTATACTCCACCATTACCAATGACTGCTGCTATTATCCTAATCCTTCAGAGTTATGTGTAGGCCTTATACTACACCATTAACAATGACTGCTGCTATTATCCTGATCCTTCAGAGTTATGTATAGGCCTTATACTACACCGTTACCAATGACTGCTGCTATTATCCAGATCTTTCAGAGTTATGTGTAGGCCTTATACTACACCATTACCAATGACTGCTGCTATTATCCTGATCCTTCAGAGTTATGTGTAGGCCTTATACTACACCGTTACCTATGACTGCTGCTATTATCCAGATCCTTCAGAGTTATGTATAGGCCTTATACTACACTGTTAACAATGACTGCTGCTATTATGCTGATCCTTCAGAGTAATGTGTAGGCCTTATACTCCACCATTACCAATGACTGCTGCTATTATCCAGATCCTTCAGAGTTATGTGTAGGCCTTATACTCCACCTTTAACAATGACTGCTGCTATTATCCTGATCCTTCAGAGTTATGTGTAGGCCTTATTCTCCACCATTACCAATGACTGCTGCTATTATCCTGATCCTTCAAAGTTATGTGTAGGCCTTATACTACACCATTACCAATGACTGCTGCTATTATTCTGATCCTTCAGAGTTATGTGTAGGCCTTATACTCCACCGTTACCAATGACTGCTGCTATTATCCAGATCCTTCAGAGTTATGTATAGACCTTATACTACACCGTTAACAATGACTGCTGCTATTATCCTGATCCTTCAGAGTTATGTGTAGGCCTTATACTACACCGTTACCTATGACTGCTGCTATTATCCAGATCCTTCAGAGCTATGTGTAAGCCTTATGCTCCACCATTACCAATGACTGCTGCTATTATCCAGATCTTTCAGAGTTATGTATAGGCCTTATACTCAACCGTTACCAATGACTGCTGCTATTATCCAGATTCTTCAGAGTTATGCATAGGCCTTATACCACACCATTAACAATGACTGCTGCTAGTATCCTGATCCTTCAGAGTTATGTGTAGGCCTTATACTCCACCATTACCAATGACTGCTGCTATTATCCTGATCCTTCAGAGTTATGTGTAGGCCTTAAACTCCACCATTAACAATGACTGCTGCTATTATCCTGATCCTTCAGAGTAATGTGTAGGCCTTATACTCCACCATTACCAATGACTGCTGCTATTATCATGATCCTTCAGAGTTTTGTGTAGGCCTTATACTACACTGTTAACAATGACTGCTGATATTATCCTAATCCTTCAGAGTTATGTGTAGGCCTTATACTGCCCCATTTCTATGTACCTGTCATGATACTGATGAGTTTGGACTGGACTAAAGGGGCCTTACTGTAACCCTATTGGTTATAATAAAACAGAAACCATAAAATTACTTTAAAAAAAAAAAGATTAATTGCTAATCAGATTAAATGCCAATTAGTGATTAGTGTATAAAGCAGCTGACAATTTACATCTCAATTCGCTATATAGTTGTTTAGTTAGGAATAGTTTGTTAGGGTCTAGTGTTATTTATTTGTTAATTTAATGGTTTTTATGTAGATTAATTAATTAGTGCAGAGTGTTGATGTTTTCTATTACTGGAGTCTTTGTTATACCTTGATCGTTGCCCTTTTTGTTTTGTGTTTTTATACAATTTATACCATTTTATAAATAAAGATTAATATTGCTGTGTGCACTGTAGTAGCCCAAAGGGGAGAATCATGGCTGGTTGGTATGTCTCACTGAGAATGTATGCCTCGGTGAGAAAATTCCCGGGAATCAGTACGCCAGTAACATTAGGTTACTGGGAGGTTATCATTAAAGTGGATTTTGGGTCCGGGTTTTAGGAATGACCAGAGACAATGGGTGGGACAGGTCACTTCCGCACTCCATCCAGGGTTTTCATAAAGGTGTGGTTAAATTAGGCTGGGGAGATAAAGTGTGGACAGGCGATCTGAATGCTGAACAAGCTGAGAGGGTAACTGATCTCTGAAAGACTGTAAAGAGTGTTGAGATTCTACTGTTTTGGTACCCTGCTTGGACTGAACTCAAAGTGTGGGACTTTATGTTATCCAATATGTGTGGGCTGAAGAAAGATTAAAGGTAAAGCTTGAACATGCTTATTATTGTTTGCTGCAATAAACTGTGACTGTGGTGAAGACTAAACTGACACCTGTGTGCGTGTGAACAGTGACTGAGTTAAAACACCCACACCACATATTTACCCTCCCGGCGGGAGGTGCTCACAACCTCGTCCTCCTCCTGAGAAGCTGGGCGGGGTGAAGCTGGGTGGTGTGAGAGTCGGGCCTCTTCACCCTCCATCAATTCGCCCACATCAGGTGGGGTAGGAGCATTCTGCTGCCCAGAGGGTCCGGCATGCTCCTCCTCCGACGCAGAAACTTTCACCACCTCCTTTCTGGAAGGCCTGCGGCTGACGGAGGGAACAGGAACATCTATAATGACACCATTTTCAGAATTTATAAAAGAAACTCTTAAAGCATCCCTGTACATATACATTACAGAGTGTTGGTGAAAGATACAAAAGTTATGCAAGCATTGCACCTGGGCATATTCTGTCGCGTATCTCTCTGATCCGATCTGAATGCTACTGCTTGAGATCTGACCATTTCTTCACGATGGCCATCCTGTTAGGCTGGCCATCGTGATTCCTCCACAGCTCATACCCGATCCTCTGCACTATACACTGCTTGTCAGCGTGGGACCGGGTCTTGTCGTACCCCTGCTTCAACATGCGCTGCATGATAAAAATGCAAGCATATAATTCCACATTTTTAAAATACAAGTATTAGAAATTAAAGGGGTCCTCCTGGCTTTCTCTATTGATGACCTATCCTCAGGACAGGTCTTCAATATCAGTTCGGCGGGGGTCTGATACCCGGAACCCCTGCTGATCAGCTGTTTGAGGAGACGGCGTGCGCAGTGTGCATGTCTATCTCCCGACTCTCTTCCTGCCCGCTGCTGCTGTCCCATAGACATACAGCGCTGAGCAGGAAGAGAGAAGGGAGACGACACGTGCGCACTGCGAACGCCGTCTCCTCAAACAGCTGATAGGCGGGGGTGCCGGGTGTCGGACCTCCGCCGATCTGATATTGATGACCTATCCTGAGGATAGGTCATCAATAGAAAAAGCCCAGAGAACCTCTTAAATGTCATCATCTCAACACAAGAAAAAAAATATTTGAGTTTGAAAGGGAAATATTAGATTTAAGGTTACTGTTATTTCATCTGATTGTATTGAAATTGTATGTGTGTAGGGTATGAGCAATCGGTTATTGGCCATCTGAGGAGAGGTGTACCTGTCTAGTAAAGTGACGGTACGGTATGGGGTGTACAGCTGGTTCGCCTCCCCGTGGTGCACCCTGGGTAAAGCTAAATGAACCAGCACATACTGGCGGTCAAACATTACTTTTCCTCACCAATAGTACACAAATTAGAATCTATAGACTGTGTGTGTGTGGGTGTGGGGGGGCTGGTTGTATATAGTGTGTGGGATATAGTGTGGGGTATATAGTGTGAGGTAGGAAAATTGATGTGCAATATGCATATGACAGATATTTGTCTGCTATCCATACATACATGCTACAGACATAGTGGTGTGATGTCAGATAAAGTGTTCCTAAATATTCATTAAATTGAAAATTATTACTAATATTTTTCGAAATACATACAAATTCACATTTTATCTGGTTTGAGTAGATATTAATGATTTGGGGCAATAAGTATTGTTGTGAGTCGCAATAATACTTATTGCCCTAAATCATTAATATTTACTCAAACCAGATAAAATGTGAATTTGTATGTATTTCGAAAAATATTAGTAATAATTTTCGATATCACGAATATTTAGGAACACTTTATCTGCATATAAATACATTTAAATAACAAGCATGTGATATGTAACACAGTGCTGTAATGTTGAATTACTTACAGTGATCAGATCTAACTCGATGTCTGTAAAGTTACTTCCGACTATTTTTTCCAATCTTCTTCTGAACCGAATGTTTGACAACGATCGCGAGACTAAGCCACCCCATCTATGTGCATGCAAACATGAATATTTAAATGATGACTTCTCGCGATAAAAAACCAATGCATGAAAATAACGAACTCACGAATTAACGAATATTTCATGAAATATCTCAAATTCGAATATGGCACCTGCCGCTCATCACTATTCTCTCCCTGCACTAAGATGCTGTGAAATGATTCCTCCCTATCCTTTCCCTGCACTTTTAAATCGTTTTTTCTGTCTTTTTTTTCCACAATAAGGTTTTTCCAATTGCTGTCCCTAAGCGCCTTCACACGTCTGTCCCTGCACTCTGACCGCTGGAAAATGGCTGACTGTAGGATGGCCGCCGTATCTATAGGGCTGTGACATCACAGGGCTGGCTGCTAATTGGCTGCATGCAGGCCTGTCCATCTGGGTGATCCCGCCTTCCCAGAGTTTCTTTGCCCCATGTCCTCAGTTCTCACACATGTAGCCTCCATTTTAAGAAAAATGCGATTCGTTACCACGAAGCACGAGGGAATTTGCATTTGTTGCGAATCAAATTTTTCCTCAAATTCGGATCGAATTCCACTTCGTCAGCTTCGATTCACTCATCTCTAGTGGCCGTATGTAGAATCCGTGGGCAGAGGGTGAAGCGTGGCCAGGGTGCCAATGTTGGCACTACGGCCCTGCGTCAACATATGTAGCGTCGCCATAAAGTGGCCTGGGAGAACCGTGGCTCCGATGTGGTGGTCCAGCCTGCCGCAGCAATCACTGCAATCACCCACTGGCACACACCCGGTTTCCGGCAGTCAAGGCTCCACCACCTTAGCCGAAGGGAGCTGTCTGTCCTTCCCATCATCTGCCGGTCCTGATGCTTCTGCTCCTCCTCGTCACACATTCCATCAGCAATCGATCACCGAAGCGATTGCTAAGAGACAACCATATGCGTGCACTCATCCAACGGCACAGAAGCTGAATGTGCTCCTCTCCAAATTGCTGGTGCTGCAGTCAGGGACAGTTTTAGACAAAATGTGGCCCTGGGCAAAATCAAGAGGGGGCCCACATCTTGTAATAATGTGCTAAAAACACAGGCCGATGTCAGTCACCCCCGCCAATCAGCTGTTTGAGGAGACGGCGTGTGCTGTTTACTGCTGCTGTCCCATAGAGCAGGAAGAGAGAAGGGAGACAGCACGTGCGCACAGCGAATGCCGTCTCATCAAACAGCTGATCGTCTGGAGTGCCGGGTGTCAGACCGCCGCCGATCTATTATTGATGACCTATCCTAAAGATAGGTCATCAATATGAAAAAACCTGGAGAACCTCTTAAAGCTACTGTGCCTGTTCTGCTCCCCCCATGTCCACAAACACTATACTATACTATACACCCAGACTGCCCTCATTAGCAATGGTGCCCCCAATAGTGATAATACTCCCCAAGATAGACCCCATTAGTAGCAATGCCCTCCATATTGCATCAAATAATAACACCCCTACAGTACTCTAGTAGCAATAATATATAACTATAATTCTCCCAGTGGCTCTAATGTCCCCCTGTAGTGTTCCCCACTAGTTCCAATATATAATGCTCCACCCATAGTGCCAATATATATATAATGTTCCACCGTAGTGCCAGTATGTATAAAATGCTCTTCCATTCCTCCCCAGTAGTGCCAAGTATATATAATGATCTCCTTCATCCATCCCTGGTGCCCCCAGCAATGTGTTACCCAATGCACGGATGACGTCCGTGCGGCGGCCGGGACGGATCGAGACCCATTCAACTTGAATAAGTCTGTGATCTGTCCGCACCACAAAAAAATAGAACATGTTCTATTTTTTTGCGGTGCGGAGACACGGACAGAAACACCACGGAAGCATTCCGTAGTGCTTCCGTGGGGTTTTGTGCCTTCGCTCTACACCGCCGCTCCGGATTTCCGACCCATTCAAGTGAATGGGTCCGCATCCGTGATGCGGGGAGCACACTGCCGGTGCCTGCATATTGCCGACCCGCTGTTTGAACGCCGCAATACGGCCACGGCCGTGTGCATGAAGCCAAATTCAGAGCACATTACTGCAGGAGGTATAACAGAAGAGGACTATAACTCCCAACATGTCTAAGCCATTATTATTTAATATCAGAGAACATTACAGGGGGATGTATAAGAGGATGGGACTACAACTCCCAGCATGTCCAAGCAGTTATGTAATATCAGAGTACATTATAAGAGGAGGTATACAACTCCCAGCATATCCAGGGTGTTGTAATGTACCCTGATATTATATAATGTCCTGGACATGCTGGGAGTTGTAGTCCTCTCCTCATACCTCCTCTTGTAATGTACTCTGATATTACATAACAGGAGGTATAATAGGAGAGGACTACAACTCCCAGCATTTCCCTAGCACTTACATTGAATCCATACTTCTTCACATGCATGGCTGGTCTTCTTCTTCATTACTTTACTGCATAGCTCCGCCTCCTGTTCTGGTCACATGATGGTGAGGTCATCGCAGGTCCTTCATCCCCTCTTCTCTGCTGAGCTCCGCCTCCTGCATCTGACATTATCGCAGGTCCTGTCAGCACTGTGGTAATGATTTCTCTTATATGTGAGGGAGGGGACCATACACTGCATTGTAAAGTGCAGCTGTCCGCCCGTTTGCTTCCTTAGACGTTCAGCTGAACAGCAGCACTGAAGCAGGGGGCCCCTTAGACAATGGGGGCCCTGGGCAATTGCCCAGTTTACCCCCCCCCCCCCCCCTAACACTGGCCCTGGCTGCAGTCCCTCCCTTTCCAAGTGGTGGACTCTGTACCTTTCAGAGAACTGATGGCTTGTGCCGAGCCGAGGTGGAGTTCCAAGCCATCATTTCTTTGCCAAAAAGGCAGTACCAGCCATGCACACACATGTAGAACAGAAGGTGGGCCAGTCCTTCAGCCTGTCGGTGTCTGCCAAAGTGCACGGCAGCGCCGATGTGTGGAGCTATAACCATAGGCGTGCGCACAGGGAGTGCCGGGTGGGCCTGGGCACACCCTAATAGGTTTGTCACCTCCGTGCTCACTGCCCCCTAGCTGATTCCCCTTGTCTGTTTTGCTGGCTGCCGCCACCCGCCACACTGTCAATTAATTTACAATACCTGGCTGTGGGCAGCCGGCGGGCGGTGGCTAGTATTAACATAGGGGGGCGGAGTCCCGGACCCAGCGGAGGCAGAGAGGGAGCCGTACGGAGTTGACGTCACGTCACGCTGCATCTGCGTACCCTGCGTGCCTGCTAGCTCGTGAGGTGAGGACAGGAAGTATGTGCCCCCCTGTCCCACAGTGCTATGCCTCCTCTGTTGTCCCCTGTATTACCCTGATACCCCTCAGTTATATAATATATCTGAGGGGTATCAGGGTAAATTATGCAGGGGGTAAAATAACTAGGGGCATCAGGGTACATGAAGGGTAATATAACTGAGAAGGGCTAGGCTACTATCAGACATTATACAGGGGTAATATAACCTATCTTACCCCCTCACCCCTGTATTATGTCCCTGATAGCCCTCCTCCGTTATATTACCCCTGTATAATGTACCCTGATAGATACCCCTTAGTTATATTACCCCCTGTATAATTTACCCTGATACCCCTCAGTTATATTACCCCTGTATAATGTACCCTGATAGATACCCCTTAGTTATATTACCCCTGTATAATGTCCCCTGATAGCCCTCCTCAGTTATATTACCCCTGTATAATGTACCCTGATACCCCTCAGTTATATAATATAACTGAGGGGTATCAGGTTAAATTACACAGGGCGGGGTAATATAACTAAGGGATATCAGGGGACATTATTATACAGGGGTAATATAACTAAGGGGTATCAGTGTACATTATTATACAGGGGTAATATAACTAAGGGGTATCAAGGGACATTATTATACAGGGGTAATATAACTAAGGGGTATCAGGGGACATTATTATACAGGGGTAATATAACTAAGGGGTATCAGGGGACAATATTATACAGGGGTAATATAACTAAGGGGTATCAGGGGACATTATTATAGAGGGGTAATATAACTAAGGGGTATCAGGGAACATTATTATACATGGGTAATATAACTGAGGAGGGCTATCAGGGGACATTATACAGGGGTAATATAACTTATAATACCCCTGTATAATGTCTTTGATAGCCCTCCTCAGTTATATTACCTATGTATAATGTACCCTGATACCCCTTAGTTATATTACCCCCTGTATAATTTACCCTGATACCCCTCAGTTATATTACCCCTGTATAATGTCCCCTGATAGCCCTCCTCAGTCATATGTCATCCACCGGTCCCCCATAACAGTGTGTCATCCACAGATCCCCTATAGCAGTGTGTCATCCACAGATCCCCCATAACAATGTGTCATCCACAGATCCCCCATAACAGTGTGTCATCTGCAGATCCCCCATAACAGTGTGCCATCCACAGATCCCCCATAACAGTGTGTCATCCACAGATCCCCCATAACAATGTGTCATCCACAGATCCCCCATAACAGTGTGTCATCTGCAGATCCCCCATAACAGTGTCATCCACAGATCCCCCATAACAGTGTGTCATCCACAGATCCCCCATAACAGTGTGTCATCCGCAGATCCCCCATAACAGTGTGTCATCCACAGATCCCCCATAACAGTGTGTCATCCGCAGATCCCCCATAACAGTGTGTCATCCACAGATCCCCATAACACTGTCAACCACAGATCCCCTATAACACTGTCACCCACAGATCCCCCATAACAATGTGTCATCCACAGATCCTCCATAACACTGTGTCATCCACAGATCCCCCATAACAGTGCACCTGCGCACTTAGGAGAGAAGGTAGGAAGATCCACGGAAGCAAGCAGAGGACAGCACAGAAGACGACTGAACAGCTTATTTTGTAAGTAAATTATTTTATTATAGTGCTGAAACTGCTTTAAAATCTAAAGAAAAGTTTTGGAGAGTGTTTCTCTCTTTCTAAGATCTGAAGCAAAACCGAGGAAGAAAGGAAAATTCTTGAAAGCTTGTCTTTTAAGTATTAGGATAGTACAATAAAAAGGTATCCCTGCATACCGCAATACTCTCGCATTTTGCAATCTTATTTATATATACTTATTTCGTTTTTTTCAGTAGTATGATTAAATGCTGAAAATTATTTGTGCCCCCCCATTTTTGACTGTGGTATATTATGTGCCCCCCCCCCCTGTATATTGTTCCTAGAGTCGCCACTGCGCAGAGGCGGAGTCACGGCAACGCTAGGGTGAGGCCCGGCCTGTGTGTGTGTATGTATATAATATATATATATACATACATACACATGTGCACGGCACGTGTGTGTTTGTGCTTTAGGGTGGACACCTATGGCTATAACTACGGTCAGGGACAATACATGTCCTTTATGGCCCACTGGGTGAATGTGGTTCCTGCACAGACACACCAGCAACTTGGCTAGGTGAAGCCACTTTTGCCTCCACGTTGGTCCAGCGACAATGTCCGCCTCTGCCTCCTCATCCTCCACCGTGTCCTCAGCCTCCACTGCAGGGACAATTCACAGTGCCCCTACAGTATACCACATGTGCAGAGCACGGCGGTGTCACGCTGTTCTGCACCTTATTTGCCTGGGCGAATGGAGTCACACGGGAAGGAACTGCTCCATGTCCTTCAGCAAGAAATCGAATCCTGGCTTTCTCTGCGACATCTGAAAATCTGAACCATAGCGACCGACAACGGGAAGAACAATGTGTCGGCGCTGCGTCAAGGAGGGCTGAGCCGTGCGCCCTGCATGGCACACGTGTTCAATCTGGTTGTCAAGCGGTTCCTGAAGTCTTCCACCCATCTGCAAGACATCCTAAAAATGTCCAGGACACTTTTCCTGCACTTCAGCCACTCGTACACCACAAAGCACACCCTCCTTGAGCTGCAGGGGCAGAACGGCATCCCCCAACATAGGCTGATATGTGACGTTTGAATTCCACCCTCCATATGTTGGACCGACTATACGAATAGAGAAAGGCCATAAACTATTTCTTGATGATCCAAGCAGACAGGAGTACTCCCCTGTGTAACTTCTATGTCAGCCAGTGGCAGCTCATGCGTGACACCTGCCGTTTGGTCGTGCCCTTTGAGGAGGCCACCTTATTTGTTAGTCGCCAGGACTACGGGATAACAATGTCATTCCACTGCTTCATGTCTTGGAACAGATGCTGATAAATCTAGCTGGTCAGGGGACTGGAGACGTGGCGCCTAGATCTCACATGAGCGCTGTGGGGGCTCAACTGGAGGAAGAGAGGACATTGGAGCACAAGCAATGTGTAGCAAAATGGGTGGGTTTTCTACTCAGCTGACAGGAGATGAGGAGCAGGAGCAGCCAGAGGAGCCACAGGGCGATGAGGAAGATGAGGCCGAGGACCCAGACACACCGTGGCAGTATGCAGTGGAGATGAAGGCACGGAGTCCCTCCGAGTCACTTGCGCAAATGGCCCGCTGCATGGTGACTTGCTTGGGTAGTGACAGCCGAATTGTCACCATTCGGCAGAGGGATGACTTCTAGCTCTCCACCTTGTTGGACCCTTGCTGCCGGACCAAAATAAGGGCTTTTTTTTACACCTGCTAAGAGGGAGAACAAACTGAACTACTCTGTGATTGGGCCACTCTGTGGTCTCCTCATGCTTCTTTCACATCACCACTATGTCACCTTGCCATTCTGTAGTCTTCTCATGCTGCAGCCACCTACACACTCTGTCATTGTGCCACTCTGCGGCCTGCTGATGCTGCCGCCACCTACAGACTGTCATTGGGCTACTCTGTGCTCTCCTCATGCTGCTTTCACTTTACCACTATGCCATAGGTCCACTCTGGGGACTTTTTATGCTGTTCCCACCCTCCCTACTTCATGGCTGGGCCACTATTTAGCCTTTTTGGCTTGGCTGACATCATTTATTTGACCCTTCTTCTCATCTGTCAGAAGGAAAGTAAAATGAGACACACAACGGATCCTGTCTGTGTAGCAGCTGTAAGGTATGTATGGTCCCATCAAAATTGGCTTGTGATTTGGTAGCCAAAAGCAGGAGTGGGTACAAAACACAGAAGACATGCAAATATTCCATTCATGTGTCATCTCTGTTTTGGATCAGTTTTTTGTGGGTTATTGTTCTGACAGATCAGAGGAAGGGCAAAATAATCAGTGACGTCCACACAAACTTACTGCTGACACCCTCTCCACTCTGTCCGGGGGGGGGGGGGGCTCTACTTGTATAAGCGTTTAATAGAACTGGTTCTGTAGACATCTATGTGGAATCAGCTGACGACAGTGTAAAAGGAGTGCGCTTCTTCGTGGCGCTAACATCGACCTGTAAGGCATAGTTCATACTTGAGTTATTTGGTCAGTTTTGGCCCCGTGACTGCCCAAATAAGTATAGTATGCAGTGATTCTAAGAGCGACGCCTGTCATCTGCATGTCATATGGACCCACAGTGTTATTTCACTACCACAGCAGACTCCCTATGCGTGTTACTGCAAGGCACAGTGTTCTACACCACTATAAAGGCTCTCTACTGCCAGGAAATAACCTTTTTTATATGTAATTTGCCGCAAATAAATTTGGATCAAATCAAATTTTTCCCCTAAAAATTTGGCGAACCGGCTAATCAAATTTTTGACAAATTTTCTCATCTCTAGTGTTCAACAAGAATTAAAGGGAAATGAAGATTACATTTCTAAATTTTACCTTTTGGGCAAATTTTCCATTTTAATCCATTCTATTTTTACATCGAGGGTTAACAGCCAAACAAAACTCAATATTTATTACCCTGAAATGGTTGTAAACTGATGTAAGGGCACACGGCAGGGTGCAGAAGGATTGGAGCGTCGTATGGTTTTTGGAGAGCAGATTTTGCTGGACTGGTTTTTAGACACCATGTCCCATTTGAAGCCCCCCTGATGCAGCCTACAGTAGAAACTCCCAAAAGTGACCCCACTTTAGAAACTACGGGATAAGGTGACAGTTTTGTGGGTACTATTTTAGGGTACATGTGATTTTTTGTCGTTCTATATTAAGTTTTTTGTAAGGAAACGTAACCAAAAATTGGCTGTTTTGACACCGTTTTTATTTTTTGTTTTTTACAATGTTCATCTCACAGGTTAGATCATGTGCTGTTTTATAGAGCAGGTTGTTACGAACGCCATGATATAAAATATGTCTACTTTCTTTGTTTGTTTCAGTTTTACCTTAGAAAGCTTTTTTTTTTTTATTATGTTTTTGTGTCTCCTTTTTCTGAATGCCATATTTTTTTATTTTTCCTCCAATTGTCTTGTGCACGGGCAGTTTTTTTTGCAGGAAGAGTTGACTTTTTATTGGTTCCATTTTTAGGTACATATGATTTTTTTGATCATTCAATATTACACTTTATGGGGCAAGATGATCAAAAAATTGGTTGTTTTGGCACAGTTTTTATTAATTTATTTTTACAGTGTTCACCTGAGGGGTTAGGTCATGTGATATTTTTATAGAGCAGGTCGTCACGGACGCGGCGATACCTAATATGTCTATTTATTTATTTATTTTTCACTTTAATACAATAATAGCATTTTTGAAAGAAAAATATGTTTTAGTGTCTAATATGGATAAACAGGGCACTCAAGGAAACCGTTGCCATGTATTTGAAGCAATCATGAGCTTTTATTACTAAAACAAATCAATAAAACTGATGAATAAAACAGTGAATAACAAATAGAAATGCAATATACAATTGACTATCAATATTAGAATAATCGGTTGACCAAACTAGCAAATAATTGATATTCCGATCTAACACCATATATTCAGTCCAATGGTTATGAACATCCGAAAAAGTCACTGATTATCGATAAATCTGGCCGCTATTTATCGAGACAAAAGTCAAATATCCTACAATTCATCACGGCGGCGTCCCGCCGAAGCAACGTAGGTAGCGGCGTCCCGCTACTAAATAACTTGCAAGTTAGAATATTCCTTTACCTTTTAATCGACCAAATATTCGTCCGAAATTTTCATAAGAACCTTCAGATGTACTCACTCCCAGGATATGCCTTTGATGTTCGTAGCACTATTCAATCGGGAGATTAAAGACGGCTCTCTGTTCGGTTATGGTCGGTTTGTTGGTATAGTAGGTCTTTCGGTACAAAGATGGGGTGTAGCACCAGACGCGTTTCGGGGTCCAACCCCTTCCTCAGTGGTATGCTTCACCCCTTTCAAAACCCCTCTTTTATACTGAATGTTCCATGATTTCATTGGTCCCAATTCGATCGCCATATCCTGTTTGTCGATTTACTCAGGTGTTCTCCATTGTAGCTCAATCACAGACATACAGGGAGTGCAGAATTATTAGGCAGTTGTATTTTTGAGGATTAATTTTATTATTGAACAACAACCATGTTCTCAATGAACCAAAAAAACTCATTAATATCAAAGCTGAATATTTTTGGAAGTAGTTTTTAGTTTGTTTTTAGTTTTAGATATTTTAGGGGGATATCTGTGTGTGCAGGTGACTATTACTGTGCATAATTATTAGGCAACTTAACAAAAAACAAATATATACCCATTTCAATTATTTATTTTTACCAGTGAAACCAATATAACATCTCAACATTCACAAATATACATTTCTGACATTCAAAAACAAAACAAAACAAATCAGTGACCAATATAGCCACCTTTCTTTGCAAGGACACTCAAAAGCCTGCCATCCATGGATTCTGTCAGTGTTTTGATCTGTTCACCATCAACATTGCGTGCAGCAGCAACCACAGCCTCCCAGACACTGTTCAGAGAGGTGTACTGTTTTCCCTCCTTCTAAATCTCACATTTGATGATGGACCACAGGTTCTCAATGGGGTTCAGATCAGGTGAACAAGGAGGCCATGTCATTAGATTTTCTTCTTTTATACCCTTTCTTGCCAGCCATGCTGTGGAGTACTTGGACGCGTGTGATGGAGCATTGTCCTGCATGAAAATCATGTTTTTCTTGAAGGATGCAGACTTCTTCCTGTACCACTGCTTGAAGAAGGTGTCTTCCAGAAACTGGCAGTAGGACTGGGAGTTGAGCTTGACTCCATCCTCAACCCGAAAAGGCCCCACAAGCTCATCTTTGATGATACCAGCCCAAACCAGTACTCCACCTCCACCTTGCTGGCGTCTGAGTCGGACTGGAGCTCTCTGCCCTTTACCAATCCAGCCACGAGCCCATCCATCTGGCCCATCAAGACTCACTCTCATTTCATCAGTCCATAAAACCTTAGAAAAATCAGTCTTGAGATATTTCTTGGCCCAGTCTTGACGTTTCAGCTTGTGTGTCTTGTTCAGTGGTGGTCGTCTTTCAGCCTTTCTTACCTTGGCCATGTCTCTGAGTATTGCACACCTTGTGCTTTTGGGCACTCCAGTGATGTTGCAGCTCTGAAATATGGCCAAACTGGTGGCAAGTGGCATCTTGGCAGCTGCACGCTTGACTTTTCTCAGTTCATGGGCAGTTATTTTGCGCCTTGGTTTTTCCACACGCTTCTTGCGACCCTGTTGACTATTTTGAATGAAACGCTTGATTGTTCGATGATCACGCTTCAGAAGCTTTGCAATTTTAAGAGTGCTGCATCCCTCTGCAAGATATCTCACTATTTTTGACTTTTCTGAGCCTGTCAAGTCCTTCTTTTGACCCATTTTGCCAAAGGAAAGGAAGTTGCCTAATAATTATGTACACCTAATATAGGGTGTTGATGTCATTAGACCACACCCCTTCTCATTACAGAGATGCACATCACCTAATATGCTTAATTGGTAGTAGGCTTTTGAGCCTATACAGCTTGGAGTAAGACAACATGCATAAAGAGGATGATGTGGTCAAAATACTCATTTGCCTAAGAATTCTGCACGCAGTGTAGTGTCATATGGAGAAACTAAAAAGTGCTTTTGACACCCTTAGCAATTCATCATATTTCTACAATTTCATCAAGTTATATATTGGAAGTTTCTGCATTTCTTAAAGCAAAAAACGCATCTATGCACTCTGCGTTTTTGATGCGGTATCTGTGCGTTTTTTGCTTTTTCGGTTAAACAAGGGCAAAAAATTACTTGCCCAACATCCTACTAGTAAATATTATAATTAAAACAATAGATATCAATAAAAGACTTTCTTACGGCTTTCAAAGGGAATTATATGACACATTTCCCTTTGAAAGGGCTCAGTGACTTTTTCGGATGTTCATAACCATTGGACTGAATATATGGTGTTAGATCGGAATATCAATTATTTGCTAGTTTGGTCGACCGAGTATTCTAATATTGATAGTCAATTGTATATTGCATTTCTATTTGTTATTCACTGTTTTATTCATCAGTTTTATTGATTTGTTTTAGTAATAAGAGCTCATGATTGCTTCAAATACATGGTCACGGTTTCCTTGAGTGCCCTGTTTATCCATATTTTACGTTTTCTTGTATTGAGTGAGTGGTCTCAATTTACAGGAGCACCTGGTGGTGTTTGGTGCCTTTAGTGTGACATCTTACCTATTTATGTTTTAGTGTCTCCATATTTTGAGAGCCATATTTTTTTTTATATTTTGGGCCTATTGTCTTACGTAGGGGCTCATTTTTTGCGGGATCAGGTGATGGTTTTATTGGTACCATTTTGGGAGGCATACGCCTTTTCTCGCCCAGTTTCCTTGGGGGACACAGAAGACCTTGGGTATAGCTCATCTCCCTAGGAGGCGTGACACTAAGTGAAGACTGTTAAGCCCCTCCTCCACAGCTATACCCTCAGCCTGGAGAGAGAGACTGCCAGTTTTTGCTTAGTGTCCAAGGAGGCAAGACACTCCCTGCTCTGCAGGGCTGGTTTCTCCTTGTTTAAATTTTAGTTTTTTAGTTTTTTCTTTTCTTTTTGTTCCAGATCATCAGGGATAACAGAGACGCACTAGACCTCTCTGTTCTCCCGGGGTTGAGCTGCGCCAGTGCCGGTCACCCGCACTGCTGCCTCCCCCACAGAAGACAAGGTGGATCAGGGCAGCCCAGCTCCCCTACATCCCGCCAGCGCAAGGGTCGCCCGCACGCCAAGTCCCTCTTCCAGCGTCCTGCCACTACGGTGCCAGTAGCTGAAGGGGCGACCCTGCTGGAATGGACCGAGGGTGAAGACGGCTGTGGTAAGAGATTGGCTTCTCCAGCCCTACGTCTCCCACCCCCCCACCCTGGTCTCCTGCGTGCCTGACCCCCATACTGGGCCTCTAGTCCCCTGCTGGATCTATGCTGGCCCCTGGGGTGCCGCAGAGCGGCAATCTCCTTCTGCCCCCTTCCTGCCTGGGACATGCAGCCAGTGGCTGTCTCCACAGCCAGCTACAGAAGCGGCAACATAGTTTATTTCTTTATCAGCACAGGCACCCGGTCTCTGGGTCCCCCCCTACATCTCCTACCGGAGTGTTGCTCCAGGCCTGAGGCTCCTGACGGCTGTGGAGTAAGGCCTCGCCTCCGGCCGACATTGGTATTCCGGTGCGGCCGGGCGCCGCAAAAATCTTAGCCCAGGCTCCGCGGCCTGCTAGGCCGCCATTCTGGGTCCCTGACTTTTCCGGCCGGCGGGGTGGGCTCCCGCGGCCGGCAAGCCGCCATTCCGAGCAAGCCGCCATTCTGGGCCCCTGACTCTTCCGGCCGGCGGGGTGGGCTCCCGCGGCCGGCAAGCCGCCACTGTCTCCCTTGTTTTCTGGGCCCCTGACTCCTCCGGCCGGCGGGGTGGGCTCCCGCGGCCGGCTTTGGGCTTGACTTCTAGGCCCAGCAGGCCCCGGCCGACCGTCGGTGCCGGTCGGTGGGGCTCCGCAAATTTTGGCCCAGGCTTCGCGGCCTGCTGGGCCGAAATTCCGACCGGCCCGCGGGGTGGGCACCCGCGGCCGGTTTGATGCGCCACTCCGCCTCAGGTCCTGGCGGTACATACCGGGCGCCGCAAATTTAGTCCCCGGCTTCACGGCCTACTAGGCCGCAAAATTCCGGCCTCTGGTGGAGGGGGCGGGAACTTCTCCAGGCGCGAATTTTTCCCGCCGGGAGGTTCCTCCGCCCCCAGGGGATCGCAGCGCCGCCCTCCAGGCCGGATCCATGTTAACCCTTTGGGTACAGGCCGGATCCCAATGGGCCTGTATGGCTGGCCCCCCTTTTTCCTTTTTCCTGACTATCTGTGCCCCTATATGGTGGCACCCTTTAGCCTCAGAGAGGCTGTGTTTTTAATAAAATAAAAAAAAAAAAAAAAAAAAAAAGAAATAATAATAAATATATATATATATATATATATATATATATATATATAATAATAATAACAGATTTCTTTTGGACTGCGCAGGACGCTGCAGCCTCATCAGTAGTGCTGCATGTCTGCATGCCCTCTTTCCACAGGCGGCATAGTGTTGCGCTCCCAACCTGCGTCGCTGCTAGGGCATTTCCCCTTTTAGGCGGTTTTCCTGCCCTCTTCCAGGATACGGCGCTGGCCAAGTGCATGCGGCCTTTCCGTAGGCAGCATTCATCATCTCTCCAGTTATGGTGCCTGCCATGTGCATCTTCCCCCCTCCTACTGCACTCTCCCTGGCTGCCGGCTGGCCATGTGCATGACCCCCTTTTAGGCGGAATACTGCACCTTCACCGGATACGGTGCTGGCCATGTGCACGACCCCCTTCCATAGGCGAATGCTGCACTCTCTCTATGGATTTGCTGCCGGCCATGTGCACGACCCCCTTCTCTAGGCGGAACGCTGCACTCTCGCTGGATTCACTGCCGGCCATGTGCGTCACCCCCTTCCATGGGCGGAACGCAGCGCTCTCACTGGATTCGTTGTCGGCCATGCGCGTGACCCCCTTCCATGGGCGGAAGGCAGCGCTCTCACTGGATTAGTTGCCGATCATGTGCATGACCCCCCTTTTTAGGCGGAATACTGCACTCTCACCGGATACGGTACTGGCTATGTGCACGACCCCCTTCCATAGGCGGAACGCTGCACTCTCTCTGATGGGCTATGATGTACTTATGTACTATGTTACTATGCTGCACTCTCACTGATTTCGCTGCCAGCCATAGGCATGACTCAGGCAGCATACATACATCCCTCTGTCTGTGGTGTTTTCTCGCAGGTACGTTACTGGCCATGTGCATGTACCCCATACATGGCGGGGTGCTTGCACTCTCGCTGGATCCGCTGTCGGCCATATGCATGACCCCTCTTCCGTGGGCGGTGTACGCACTCTCGCTGGATTCGCTGCCTGCCATGGGCATACCTTCCTTCCTCAGGTGACATACACACATTCTCACTGACTGTGTTTGTCTCTCACCAGTACGTTGCTGGCCATGTGTATGACTCCCATACATGGCGGGTGCACGCACTCTCCCTGGATGAGATGCTGGCCATGTGCATTACCCCCCCTTTTTTTGTCTGGGCGGCATGCTACACTCTCACCGGATACCTTGCTGGCCATGAGCATGGCCCTCTAACATGGGTGGAACGCTTGCACTCCCATTGGATACGGTGCTGGCCTTGTGCGTGACCACCCCACATTCCATGGGCAGAATTTGGCACGCTCATGAGATTCACGGCTGTCCTTGTATGGCTGTGCTGGACTTGTACATGTCCCCCTTCATTGGCAGAGTAGTTGCACTCTCGCTAAGTCAGTGTTGGGTGTATTATTGCACACTCACTTAATGCTAGGATAACCCTGTGCATGTTCCCCTTTCACTAGGTGGACCTCCTGCGTTCCTGCTGGATTATATGGTATGTCCTGCTTCTCTGAAGTAGGTACGGCCTTAGGCATCACTCCCTTTTGGGACCGGCCTTTGCACTCTTGCCGACTGCAGTTTGCCAGATACAATTTCCCCCCTTTCGGGGCGGACTGCTTGCGTTCCATCGCATGCTATACTAGGCTTGTGCATAACTCCCTTGCAGGTTGCACTTTGCAATTACGTACATGCTGTGGCACTCTGTGGCGAGCCCCCTTTTTCGCTGAATTAACCTTTTGCAGTGAGCGGACGTTCTTGTGCGTTGTTTGGGCCGTGTATGCCTTCTCCTCCTGTAGGTGGGTTGGCCTTCTCACTGCTTACGGGCTGCTCGTACGTATGCCTCATCTGCTTCCTGCGGCATACTTTTGTTTTCTTGGGATACGATGCTTGCCGCAAGCCTTGCACTCGTCTCTAAGGAGTTCATTCTGTCCACCTGACCCGGACGGGCTCTACTTGCTCTATGCTGCACGGAGCTGGGTGGTACTCATTCATTTAGTTGGCCCTTCATGACATCCCAGGGAGTGTTCGTGGTTCCTAGATGCGTGCCCATTCGTCCTTCCGCGGTATTGCTTCCCTGCGCTAGTGGTCACATGGTCGAGAGTGCTGTTGTCTGGAGCGCCCCTCGAATTCTTCGTTGGCTCTGGCAGGACTGCGGTTCCCTTGCCTGCTCAAATTTCCTCCTCTTCTGATGTAGTGTGGTATGAGTCCTTCCTCTTGGCGCCTCTACGCTTCAGTCTGATCTGCTACCAAGTGCGGGCCGCTTTTCTCGGGAAGGTCACCCAAATTCTCTTGGGTGCTCGATTACCCAGGTCGGAGGACCTCCACCTTGGGTTCTTCAGGGTATTCGCCTTCTGCGAGGCGGTGAACCGGGCGTCTCACAGTGTAGCAGGGTTCTGCTTTTGAGCTGTCCTATGGCTTCCCTGTTGCCCACTCCTCCGTTCGGTTGGAGGGTGTTATGCCGGCCTCTGTCTCGACTACCTTATCTCGCTGGCTCTGTTTGGCTCCCGCTCGGTACAGATCACTCCGATGTGGCTTCTGTCCCGCCAGACTTCAGAGGCTGTTCCTTCACTGTCCTCCCCTCTGGGGAGAGCATGGTTGTTCATGTGGATGGTTCCGGTGTTCCTTTTGGCCTCGTACTGTCTCCCTTGTTCACACTGGCTGTATTGGCTGTGCCTATTTACCGAGTCTACCGCGTTCTGTCCTCCCGCTGAGTGCAGATTGCGTGGTCCATTCTAAGACAATGGTCCTGCTGTAGACTTACCTTCTCGGTAACTTGGGGGGACTACCTTTCGGTCCAGATTGTCCTTTGATCTCCCACACCGGGACTGTAGAACATGGCTACATCAGCATGGACTTTAGCCTGTCTTGTCCTGGCATCTGGCGGATACTGGGCGGACCCTTTGGTTCCGTTCCGTCTGTCCTTCTGCTCCCCCACTCAGGTGGATACGGGACAACGTTGCTCGGGGGCCGACTGGACCAGTTTTGTCGACTTCTGCCCGTGTTACTGGTCTGCGCCTGATCACATTGGGTTTTCGCCCGCTTGCCAGGCGACTCCAGCGGGTTCGCTATTGTCCGCTCCTGGCTGTATTTTCGTCCAGGATCTGTCGTAAGACTTATGGTTTTTTTGTCTGGGGTTCTGTGGGAAGCTGTGCATTCCCCACTCTGACTTTTTCTCTCCCCATGGTTCTGTCTTTTTTCCAGTCCGGCCTGGACCTGGGACTGAGATTCCTTTACTTGAGGTGTCAAGTGTCAGCGCTGTTCTTCCTCTTCCAGCGTTCCCCTGCCCTCTGGGCCTGTCAAGACCTTCTTACTCGAAATGGCTCTTTAGTTCCTCTGTACTGTCCTTCGGTACCGCCCTGGGAACTACATACTGAGCTCTCGGCGCTCCAATCTTTTCCTTGGAGCCGTTACAGAAGTTCTCTCTACCCCGCTTGTCCTGTACGGTTGTGTTTCCGTATCAGTCGTGTCTCTGACGGGTGCCTGAATGGCCCCTTTTTTTGTTCTGAGCCTTCTGTCTTTTCCCAGGACAGGGCTGTTTCTACATCCCGTTCCTTCCTTCTGAAGGTGGTGTTGCCTTTCGCTTCAACACTTCACCGATTTGGACGTTGTTTGGGCCTTGCCGGTTTTACTTGGAGATCTCCGACTCTTGTCGACGTTCGGTCTCTTGGGTTTCCTGGAGGTCCGCGCTTAGAGTTGACGGACTCCAGGGTGGTTTTCCTCCGCTTTATCAGATTGGCTATTGCTGAGGTTACCGCACCGAGGGCAGGATTCTGCCTTTGCTGTCACCGTTCATTTCACCAGAGCGGTCGGTGCCTCCTGGGCCGGAGGCATTGGGCTTCGGCCATGCATTTGAGCAAGGCGGCCACAGGTCTTCCTTGCACGCTTTACAGAGTTCTACAGGGTGCATACTCTGGCTTCGGCGTAATCTGCTTTGGTCCGCCTGGGTCTGCAGGCGGCGGTTCCTTGATGCCTTCGGGTGCTTCGCCTTGGAGCTGTGGTCCCTCCCCTTTTGGACTGCTTTTGAACGTCCCAAGGTCTTCTGTGTCCCCCAAGGAAACTGGGCGAGAAAACGAGATTTTTGTATAACTTACCAGTAAAATCTCTTTCTCGCTCTTTCCTTGGGGGACACAGCACCCACCCATTCATTGTTTTTCTCTACACGGTTTCCGAGTTTGTGTTACCCGTTGGGTAGTTGGCTTGTTGGTTCCTTGTTGGACTTTGCCTTTTCTCACTGCTTGGACACGCAACTGGCAGTCTCTCTCTCCAGGCTGAGGGTATAGCTGTGGAGGAGGGGCTTAACAGTCTTCACTTAGTGTCACGCCTCCTAGGGAGATGAGCTATACCCAAGGTCTTCTGTGTCCCCCAAGGAAAGAGCGAGAAAGAGATTTTACTGGTAAGTTATACAAAAATCTCGTTTTTTATCGCTTGGTGTTATACATTTTGTGATGTAAGTTTTTTTTTACGGTGTTTATCAGACGGGGTGGATCATGTGATATATTTATAGAGCTGCTCTTTACGGACGTGGCAATACCTAATATGTGTGTTTGTTTTTTCTTTTGTTTTCTATTTTTTATTATAAAATCTGGGGAAAGGGGCGTTTTTTTCTTTTTTTACTTCAAACTTTATTTTTTTTATAATCTGCCGGCAGATTATCTGCCGGCATCGGCTTTTACAGCGATCCCGGTGGACACAGCAGGGGCCCGGCTATTAGGGACTGCCGAGCCCCTGCAGTGATCGGGCGCACCGCTCTGGTGTCTGCCCGATAACCATGATGTAATAGTACGTCCAAATGCGGAAAGTCACTTGCCGCCATGACGTACTATTACATTATATGTCGGGAAGGGGTTAATATTATTTTAAAAGGGTAAATTACCATATAATCTGATTATAACATGCAGTTTATAAGAAAACAACGGCTGGTCACTTTATTCATCTCCAGAAACTACCAGTAGTAGAACAACTACCAGAAAGCTTGTTGAAGTCCTTTAGAATTCTTCAGAAATATGACACAAGACAATCTGTTTCTCAGAATCAAAGACAAAAAAAATAAAAAATGCAACAAAATCCTGTCCCCGCTTTCACCATCTCTCAAGGCTCACATTCACAAGAAACTAAGGGGCCACCATGAAAGCAGCAGGGGCTGCAATGCCTCAGATCAACCCCCCATGTCAGTTATCAGCCCCCATCCATCAGCCCCCCATGTAAGCCATCAGCCCCCATGTCACATTTCTCCCCCTCCATGTCAAATCACCCCCCTATGTCACATCAGCCCTCCATGTCACATTTCTCCCCCTCGATGGCATAACACCCCCTCCTTTTTACATCACCCCCATGATCCCCTATTGTGTCACATTTCTTTCCCCCCATGGCACATCATCCCCCCCCATGGCACATTTCTCCCCCTCCATTGCACTGCCACTGGCGCTTACCTACCACTCCAGTCGGCAGTCTGGCTGTGTGTGACTCACAGACTCACAGCATGAGTCACCACCAGCTCCCTCCAGTCCCTGCTGCTGCCTGCCGCCGCAAGCCGCGGAGCCACTTGCCACAACAGACACACCCCCTGACCCCGTGACCGGCCGTGATCACTCACGTGCTGCTCTGTGAGTGAAAGCTGCTGCTCGCAGCAAGTGGATGCCCAGCGGCGCAAGAACTACTCGCACCGTCGCATGCAAGTGAATTTATTTATTTAAAATAAAAAAAGGTTAATTTTTCCACCCACCTTTCCTCTGCGCCAGGTGCGCCTGGTCTGCCTTATGGTCAGTGGTGTCGCCAAGGGGGGGCCAGGGGGGCCATGGCCCCCCCTACATCACGCTGTGCCCCCCCAACTGAAATGCCCCCCCCAACTGAGCAGCCGCAGGGGACAGGGAGATGAGCGCTTCCATTGCGCTCATCTCCATAGTCATCTGCCTGTGCTAGTGCGGCGGAGCAGTGGAGGGAGAGGCGTGTCCCTTTCACTTCCTCTGATGGGCTGCAGGCACTAGGCCGGCAGCCTATCGCACCGCCTGAGCCATACAGCGCGGGACACAGGCCAGAAGAGGCCTGCATCACATTGCTGACATGGAGGGAAAAAGACCCCTTTCACACGAGCGAGTATTCCGCGCGGATGCGATGCGGGAGGTGAACGCATTGCACCCGCACTGAATACCGACCCAATCATTTCTATGGGGCTGTTCACACGAGCGTTGATTTTCACGCATCACTTGTGCGTTGCGTGATAATCGCAGCATGCTCCTCTTTGTGCGTTTTTCACGTAACGCAGGCCCCATGAATGGGGTTGCGTGAAAATCGCAAGCATCCGCAAGCAAGTGCGGATGCGGTGCAATTTTCACACACGGTTGCTAGGAGACGATTGGGATGGAGACCTGATCATTATTATTTTCCCTTATAACATGGTTATAAGGGAAAATAATATCATTCTGAATACAGAATGCATAGTAAAACATCGCTGGAGGGGTTAAAAAAAAATTATAATAATTTAACTCACCTTAGTCCACTTGATCGCGGCCCGGCATCTCCTTCTGGCTTCATCTGATCTCTGTGCAGCAACAGGACTTTTGGTGACGTCATTCCGGTCATCACATGATCCATCACATGATCTTTTACCATGGTGATGAATCATGTGATGACCGGAGTGACGTCACCAAAGGTCCTTTTGCTGCACAGAGATCAGATGAAGCCAGAAGGCGATGCCGGCTACACGATCAAGTGGACTAAGGTGAGTTAAATTTTTTTTTATTTTTTTTTAACCCCTCCAGCGCTGTTTTACTATGCATTCTGTATTCAGAATGCAATTATTTTCCCTTATAACCATGTTATAAGGGAAAATAATACAATCTACAGAACACCGATCCCAAGCCTGAACTTCTGTGAAGAAGTTCAGGTTTGGGTACCAAACACGCGCGATTTTTCTCACGCGAGTGCAAAACGCATTACAATGTTTTGCACTCGTGCGGAAAAATCGCGGGTGTTCCCGTAACGCGCCCGCACATTTTCCCGCAACGCCGTTGTGAAAGGGGCCTAGGTTTTTTTTTTTTATATGCACAATAGTTTTCCAGGCACATTGGGGGGGCTCTTGTTACTGGGACATGTGGGGGGGCTCTAAGCTCTTGTTACTGGGCTGGCACATGATGGGGGGCTCTTACTGGCACATGGGGGGCTCTTACTGGCACATGGGGGGCTCTTGTTACTGGCACATGGGGGGCTCTTGTTACTGGCACATGGGGGGCTCTTGTTACTGGCACATGGGGGGGCTCTTGTTACTGGCACATGGGGGGGGTTCGTGTTACTGGCACATGTTGGGGGGGCTTGTGTTACTGGCACATGTTGGGGGGGCTCTTGTTACTGGCACATGATGGGGGGCTCTTATTAGTTGCACATGATGGAGGGCTTATTACTGGCACATGATGGGGGGGCTCTTGTTACTGGCACATTGGGGGGGCTCTTATTAATGGCACGTGATGGGGGGCTGGGCTCTTATTACTGGAACATTGGGGGGCTCTTATTACTGGCACGTGATGGGGGGCTCTTATTACTGGCACATGACAGGGAGCTCTTGTTACTGGCATGTGATAAGGGGCTCTTGTTACTGGCACATGATGGGGGCTCTTATTACTGGCACATGATGGGGGGGCTCTTATTACTGGCACATGATGGGGGGCTCTTATTACTGGCACATGATGGGGGGCTTATTACTGGCACATGATGGGGGGCTTATTACTGGCACATGATGGGGGGGATTATTACTGGCATATGATGGGGGGCTTATTACTGGCACATGATGGGGGGCTCTTGTTACTGGCACATTGGGGGGGCTCTTGTTACTGGCACATTGGGGGGGGCTCTTGTTACTGGCACGTGATGGGGGTGCTCTTGTTACTGGCACATGATTGGGGCACTTATTACTGGCACATTATTGGGGGCACTTATTACTGGCACATTATTGGGGGCACTTATTACTGGCACATTATTGGTGGGCACTATAGGGGCATCTACTGAGGCCACAAAGAACGGTTATTTTATATGGGGGGCTCTGTACAGTAGCATTTTATACTGGGACACATTATGGTGGGTACTATGGGGAAGGGGGGAGAGGAGTACTATGGAGTCATCTACGGGGGGCACTAAGAAGGGGTATTTTATACTTGCAAATTATGGGGGACACAGAGCATCTACTGGGGCACAATATATGGGGCATTTTATACTGGTACATTATGGGGGGCACTAGGAGGAAGAGTGGAGAGGCGCACTATGGGGGCATTTACTGGGGGCACTATATAGAAGTATTTTATACTGGTACATTATGGGGGCACTATGGGGACATTAGCTCAACTGGGGGCGTTACAAGGGGGTATTTTTTGCACTGTCACATTATAAGGAGAATTATTTCTACTGAGGGGGCATAATGGTGGGCTTTATTACTCCCCCATGGTATGACCCTCTAGTAGCAGCACCAGCCTCTCCCTGCTCTGCGACCTCACTGCCCCTTCTCCAAATCCTTATTATGAAATCTTTCTCATTAGGATAAAACACAACATCAGTTCCGCCGAGTCCCCGGCCAAAGTGGTGAAGTGGTGTCCGAGATCCCCAAGGACCAAGCCAAGTAATTGTAAGTTTTCATGTGAAATATGTTTATGTTATACACATATAGCATACACTGTGCCACGCAATGTACAGTATACCTCTACACTGTGCCACACAATGTACAGTATACCTCTACACTGTGTAGTCTGTTCTATAAACACCATTGTTTTGTGGCGGCGGACAGAAAATAATCTGGAAGTGCCCCTCCCGAGACCAGGCTCTGGATCCGCCACTGGTCTGGACCGCTCACAGGAGTGTACATTTCTTCTAAACTGTAATCCATATTCTCTGACCTGCAGAAATCAGTGCTCGCTCGGTAACAACTAACAGGCAGTGCCTGTAGGCTCTAGCCTGGCCCTGTTACCGAAGCTAGCCGAGTGGTGTAAGGTTAAGGTACTAGTAGAGATGAGCTGCCGCTTAATCCTGATTTAAAGTTAGTTACTACAGGATATGGATTACAGTTTAGAAATGTCAAATGTACACACTGTGAATGGCGGGGAGGGAGATCTGTGGATGACACTGTTATAGGGAGGGAGATCTGTGGATGACACTTTTATGGAGGGTGAAATGGGGATGACACTGTCATGGGGTGGATCTGTGGATGACACATATAGCATAAGATGCTATATACTGTATGTGTCATCCACAGATCCCCCCCATAGCAGTGTCATCCACAGATCCCCCTCCCTATAAAAGTGTCATCCACAGGCTACTAGGACATGTTGATATCTGAGTGATATATATATTTTTTAAAACCACAGACAGCAGGACTTTTCTTCCCTGTTGCGGTTTTAGGTATTGGGTAAAGTATCGCAGCATTTCTAAGCATACTGTCACGGCGGGGAGTGGGGGAAACCACCCACCGTGCGGTGTCAAAGGGTAAAAGGGGATCAGCCTGGCCAAAAGGAGTAATAAGGGAGCAGGTCACCTCCTACAGCTTCCCTAATCCTCTCCCTGACTCCTCACCGTATGAGCGGACCCCGATGGTAGGACGACTCATACTCAGGATTCCTAGAAACTCTAAGGCTGGGTTCACACTTGAGCGAATTTGATATGCGCGTTTAACGCGCATTTTTGTCGCGCGTTTTTGTGCACGTTTTTGTCCATAGTGAACGCACGTATTACGCGCGTTTGTGTGATTGACAGCAGTGTCCTATGGCCGCAAACGCGTGACAAAACGCCCCAAAGAAGCTCAAAAACTTTTTTGAGCGTAGGGCGTTTTTCAGCGCGTTCAAACGCGCTGTAAAACGCTCAAGTGAGAACCAGGGCCATAGGGAAGCATTGGTTTTCATGTGTTGAGCGTTTTACAGCGCGTTTGAACGCGCTGTAAAACGCTCAAGTGTGAACCCAGCCTCAGTCGCCCTGGTAATCCCTCACCAAGGAGCAGGGAAGAGACGACCTGTTTATCCCAGTAATGGAGGAACAGGAGTCTCTATCTGAGGCCAGGCTGCAAGGAGAGGGGAACACATACAGCTATAGAGATGGCAGGTAAGCGAAACCCATAACACACTTACCTGCCACAGACACACTGACTGGAACCCGTGCACAAGTGCTGGTGTCCACACCAACAGTAAAGGACACAGCACACACCACAAACCACACAGGGACCCAGGACAGCCATAGCTGCAATAAACATGAGGCAGGGGAATGTCTAGTAAACATGATAGGGTTATTGGTTACTTACTCAGGGCCTTCCATAACTTCCCCTTTTTCCACCTCCAAGTACCATCCCAATAAAACACCACACACTTTGCTTGGATTAAATCGGCCACAGCAGCCGTTTTATTAATAAAATAAATACATCCATAAATAACAATAACATTAAATTAACATTAACCCCTGACGAGGGAGATCGTAGAAGCCCCAAAATGTTACCATCCACAAGAAGCCAACCTGGCAACTCCATCTTGCCTCCAGCCGTAAGCACCAGCTCGGAGACACCAAGTGATGGATGCCTTCTCCAATTAACCAAGTACCTGAAACTATGAGAGTCCAGCCCCACCATTGAGGCCCTCCCATTTCCACTACCGTCATATACCACCAGCTTCTATGATCTCCCACCGCCACGACTGCCGCGACATATAACACTGTCCCGTACATTCCACCACCCCAAAACCTTAGGGCGGGAGGGAGGGAGTTTGCTTTCCACAAAATGGCACCGGCTGCCTGCCGGTCACCTCTATTTAACCCCTAACTCCTCCCATCTCATTACCCTAACCACACCTCTACCCAACAGTTTAACTCACTCCAACCCAGGCCCTTCCTACCAAAACCCATCATGACGGCCTCCCCTTACCTGGCGTCCTAGTCCGGCCTCTCTTGATAGGGTTATTGGTTACTTACTCAGGGCCTTCCATAACTTCCCCTTTTTCCACCTCCAAGTACCATCCCAATAAAACACCACACACTTTGCTTGGATTAAATCGGCCACAGCAGCCGTTTTATTAATAAAATAAATACATCCATAAATAACAATAACATTAAATTAACATTAACCCCTGACGAGGGAGATCGTAGAAGCCCCAAAATGTTACCATCCACAAGAAGCCAACCTGGCAACTCCATCTTGCCTCCAGCCGTAAGCACCAGCTCGGAGACACCAAGTGATGGATGCCTTCTCCAATTAACCAAGTACCTGAAACTATGAGAGTCCAGCCCCACCATTGAGGCCCTCCCATTTCCACTACCGTCATATACCACCAGCTTCTATGATCTCCCACCGCCAACAACGCGCAGCTTGAACCCTACTACCACCCTCAAGCCTGCGCGTTCCTCCACAAACACAAGGCCCGTTCAATTCCATTCTGCAAACCAAGCGCCCACAGATCAATGCCCACCGCATTCAGGTGAACACCATCCGACCTCCAAAAACCACCGCTCCCCGCCTCCAGATCCGCATGCCGAACCGCCACTGCTCCATTCCGTGCCATAAACCTTCCAATAGCCCTATTTACCTTAACCCTGGCCTTGTTGATCCACTCCACCGAACGCGCCTCCCTCCATGTCTTCCGAGCCACAATGTCGGACCAGACAATCACCATACCCGGAAACAAAGACCACAACCTCAAAATGTCAAACTTCACATCCTTGATAAGTTCCCGACAGGGTCTAACCCCCAAGTCATTACCCCCGACATGCAACACTAAAATGTCTGGGGCTCGATCCAACCTCACAAAATGGTGCACCTCCCTCATCACACTTCCCCACAACATACCCCTACTACCCAGCCACCGCAGCACCGCCTCGTTCCTGCTGAAACCCAGCTGACGCCCCTCCGGACGCACATCAGCCCGCAGCGCACCCCAGAAAACAAATGAATGCCCCATAATCCACACCAACACCGCACCTGCAATACAAACAAAGAAAATTAATGCCATCACTCAGCTTACCAACTTCCCAAACGAACATAGGATTTAAAACGCGAAGATTCCCATCTCCCAATTTTTTTTAATCACCTCCTCGCCCAAACCTAACCTCGCCGCCTCCGTAGCAGCCCCAATCCTGAAGGAATGACCCGTAAAAAGCTTAGAGTCCATTCCCAACTCCCCCAAACATTTTTTAAACACTGCCACGAACTGAAAACGCGACAGAAACGATCCGTCCTCATGCCTCAACATGGGCCCCATATTCCCAAAACTTACACCCTCCCGGTACTCCCTCAAGCAACGCACCGGGCACAACCCACAACCTGGAACCCCAAACAGTGACACGCTACACCCCTTACCTTCCCTATCCGTCTTAGACACCCGTATCCGCACTACCACTCTGTCACCATACAAATTCACATCCCCCCAACACAAACTCCCTGCCCTATTAATACTAGGACACACCAACTCACCCAACCGAAAAACCCCAAAAAACGCTAGCGAAAAGGCCAATCTAAACAACCTTACCTCACTCATTGACCGACAAATCACGCCCACCTGCTCCCCTATCTTCAATAATAGAGCAAATGAAACCGGCCGCCTCTGATCAGCAATTCGCTTCCCCCTCCTACAACCCTTCAACACCTGCCTCGCCAAAAAGGTTTTTGTAACATCAGGTAGGCCTCTAAGCTTAAAACCAAAAGCCAAACCTGCCATAACTCGATTCACCTGCGCAACCGACCTCCCTAGTTCAGCTAAATGCCCCAAGAACAAAACCAACGGAACCTCACCATCTTCGACCCCCACCCCTAGCTCAGTACACCACCCCTCCCACTCAATCCAGGCCTTACCGTATGCCGCCCATGTACCAGCGCTCAAAGACTCCCTCAACAGCCCCGCTACTGTACCTCCAAGAGCTCCCACAGGGACTCCGGACACACCAACCCGACCGCCTCCGCCTCCGGGGCGAGTTGCCGAAAACGCTCCCACTGCAAACGAGAAAGAGAGTCAGCCACACCGTTATCAACCCCTGGCACATGCACAGCCACAACCCAAGCATTAATTTCCAAGCAACACAACACTAAATGCTGCAATAACTTAACCACCGGGGGAGAAGAAGCCGTCAACCTATTAATAGCCTGCACCACTCCAAGGTTGTCGCAATGGAAACGAACCTTCCTATCACGAAACCTATCCCTCCAGAGCACCACTGCCAAAACAATTGGAAACAATTCAAGCAAAGCCACATTGCGGACCCAACCCCTCAACACCCAAGATTCTGGCCACTGACCCGCACACCACTGTCCATTACAGAAAACCCGGAAACCAACCCCCCCTGCTGCATCCGAATACAAATCAAAGTCAAAGCTATCCACCACCTCCCCCAACACCAATGTCCTGCCATTGAAATCCTTCAAAAACTTGTCCCAAACCACCAAATCCCCTTTTAACTCCCGCCCCAATCGAATAAAATGATGTGGGGCAACCCCCCCCCCCGGTAGCAGCCGCCAATCTCCTGCAAAATATCCGCCCCATTGGCATAATCCGACATGCAAAATTCAACTTGCCCAATAAAGACTGCAAATCTCGCAGTCGAATCTTGGGCGCCCTCAGTGCACTACCTACCACCCCCCTCAGGTCCTGAACCTTCTCCTCAGGCAACCGACACGCCATCTTAACTGTGTCAATAACAATACCCAAAAAACTCAACTCCGTCGTGGGTCCAACCGTCTTCTCTGCCGCCAACGGCACCCCAAACAAGTCAAAAACATACTGCAACGTGGACAACAACAATGAACAAACTCGTGACTCCGCCGGACCCAAGCATACAAAATCATCAAGATAATGTATCAGCGACACACACCCCGACACATCCTTAACTACCCATTCCAAGAAAGAACTGAATGTTTCAAAGAATGCACAAGACACCGAGCACCCCATTGGCAAACACCTGTCCACAAAATACCCCCCGTCCCAGAAACAACCTAACAAGTGTAAACTATCTGGATTAACAGGCAACAAACGGAATGCCGCCTCAATGTCCGTTTTTGCCAACAAGGCCCCAGGCCCCAACCTACGTACCCAACCTACCGCCGCATCAAACGAGGTATAGACCACCGAACAAAGTTCGGGATCAATACAGTCATTGACCGACGCCCCCTTTGGGAAAGACAAGTGATGAATAAGCCGAAACTTGTTCGGCTCCTTCTTAGGCACCACCCCCAAAGGGGAAACCCTCAAATCCTCCCACGGCAAGTCACCAAACGGCCCATCCATCCTCCCCAACGCTACCTCCTTAGCCAGCTTCTCCGATACAACCTCCTTGTGCTCTAAGGCTGACCGCAAATTCTTCCTGACCCCACACCCCTGTTCCGCCGGGCGAGACGGAATACTAAAACCCTCCGTAAACCCCTTCCGCAAAAATTCTGCCGCCCCCTTGTCCGGGTATCTATCTAGGTACCCCACCATCACGGCCACCCGCACCGGCGTCCGGCCCTTTTGCACCAGCCTCACTTCCCTTCTGCCTTGCCCCCCTAAAACAACGGCTGGCCCCGTGTCCACCACCGCAGGAAGAACACTCGTGCTTAAACTTGCACTTAGGCCCAAACTTGCAACTCCCCTCATTGAAGAGAAAGCACAATCCTTTGGCCGCTGCTGTTGCAAATCCCGACTGACTTGACCCCCCTTGCTCCCCCCGAAAGGGCTGCCCAGCCTGTACCGGCGCCATTACCTTCATCCATAACCCTATGTCCTTATGGTCCCACCGCATACTCTGGCGGACCGCTTTTCTCTGACGAAACTGCTCGTCGTATCTCAACCACCCAGAACCCCCATAAACCCTATACGCCTCCCCAATCGCATCCAAGTAACAAAAAAGTGCAGAACAACTGTCCGGCGCCCTTTCCCCAATCACGCTAGCCAAAATGGCGAAGGCCTGCAGCCAGTTAGCAAACGTGCGCGGTATCAGTCTATAACGCCGCTTCTCCTCCTCCTCCCTTTTTGACCCGTCCCGCTTTGCTAAATCCAGATTGAAACGCTCCAGGGGAAGCAGCGAAAATATATCCACGTACTCCCCTTGGCAAATCCGATCCCTGACTTCCTGTTTTAAGTGCGCACCTAGTGGGCCTTCAAAGCACACATAAACCTCCCCCTTAGCAGCATCATCCACCCACGGCCTATCATCGTCACCCCCTGCCTGCGTCTGCACCGACACGGAAGCTGCCGCTGCAATACCTGAGCCCCTTGTCTCCACTCCCCCAACAGGCCCAACACCCCAAGCCTGCATCGGCCCCCCGCCTGACACACCACTCCCAGAATCCACACCAGCTAACCCACACAATAATCTCCCCAAACCCGCCATCATATCTTTCTGTCCCCCTCCTAAACCACCCAGCCCAGAACCCTGCGCCAGCGCAAGAAAAGCTCCCAATGCCGCCTCACCTGGCTGCCGGGGCGCTGTGAACCCCGCAGCTGGAATTCCTGACTCCTGACGTAGTGACCCCGCCGTCACTGGAACGACCACTCCAGACGCCACTCTCCCGCTCGGACCGGGCATCCCAGCATCCTCCACGCTGGATGCGCTGTGCGGCGAAAACGACTCCTCCTCCTCATCTTCAGCGCGGGCAGGACCAGCGGAATGCTGTCCGTCATGCTGCTGAGGCCTGTGCACTCCACCTCGCTCCTGGTGCACAGCCTCGCGACCCCTGCTGCTGCTGCTGCCTCTCCCACGTCGAGCAGCCCTCCCCCCCCCCGCCTGGAGAGGGGAGCCTGCAGTACCAGCTCCTGCTTCCCTGTCGTACGCTGCCGGAGATGGAGCACTTGCCGCCCCGCCCCTCGCTGGGCCCCGCCGAACAACTGGATTCCTCCCGCGCCGGGAGGACCTGGAGGGAGTCTGCACATTGGCCCCCCGGCGCGGAGGGTCCCGCAAGGGGCTCCTAACACGGCGCCGGACCCTGGGGGTATCCTCTGGGCTCAGGCGCGCCGGCGGCCGGACCCGCCGCTGACCCCCCCTGCAACAGGCTGGCTACCTGTCCTTGTAGCCACTCCGGACCTCTGACCTCCGCTGCTGCTCTCAGCTGCTGCAACATCTCCTCCACCTGCGACATGGTAAGCTGCTCCCTAGTTTGCTTTCCACAAAATGGCACCGGCTGCCTGCCGGTCACCTCTATTTAACCCCTAACTCCTCCCATCTCATTACCCTAACCACACCTCTACCCACCAGTTTAACTCACTCCAACCCAGGCCCTTCCTACCAAAACCCATCATGACGGCCTCCCCTTACCTGGCGTCCTAGTCCGGCCTCTCTTGACACCAAACACCAGCAGACATGTAACACCAAAATAGACATACAAACACCCTGAACATAACCCACTCCATACAAATAGGGACAGGATGGGAAGGAGACACCGGGATGACATTGATGACCACAAGGGGGGCCCTCACTGGACAGATGGCACAACCAGACAAGGAGCTTAACTCCAGCACACACCAAGGCTGGAGTACAACTGACTCCTGACCTAAAGCCACAGGTATAAGAAGCACAAGTGACCACATCCAGCAAGGTTGTTAACCCTTACATCACCAGACAGGGGAAGGAAGCCACTTAAAGGGGAAGTGCACACACAAGCATACCAAACCACGTAACCACCGGCAACAGCATGAGTGGCAACCATGTCACGACAATCACCCAGAAGGCCGGGACACTGCCACCGCATGCCGCGGGCAACCGCAAGTGTAGCAACAATGTCACAGCGCACACCAAAGGCCGTGACACATACTTGTGTAAATGTATCGTTGTTATAGCTGCCCCACCTACTTTTGTCCTGGCCCCCAGTGTGCCCCCCCCCCCCCCAAAATTTGAAAGCTAGAGACGCCACTGCTTATGGTAGCGCCGGGCCTGGTCTCATTTATTTGATTTGAACAACTTTCTGCAGTGTAAACTGCACACCGTAAAGCTGAGATTTCTAAAATTCTATTCATCACTTAGCTACGCCTATATCTGGCCGCGCTAGGTAAGAATTGCAGCTGATCAGATGACAGAAGCATTCCTCAGAATATAAATCAACAGTCTGTGTAGGCAATAAAAGAGCGGAGAATGCTGACAGCAGTGTAATACAAGATACAGCTTGTGACGTATGTACACAGAGCCTCTGCCAGCAAAACCCTGAAAAAGCCATACGGCGTGGGAACAAGCCCTAAGTGTAAGGGCTTGTTCACACAACCGTATGGCTTTTTCAGTGTTTTGCGGGCCGTTTTTAACGAATCCGTTTTTCCATTTTTTGTTTCAGTTGTGTTTCCGGTTCCATTTCGTTTTTCCGTTCCATTTTTCCGTATGACATATACAGCATACAGTAATTTCATAGAGAAAATTGGGCTGGGCTTGAAATTTTCAATAGATGGTTCCGCAAAAAACGGAACGGATACGGAAGACATACATTACGTATGCGTTCTGGTTTTTTTGTGGACCCAGTAACTTGAATAGAGCCACGGAACGTGATTTGCAGGCAATAATAGGACATGTTCTATCTTTAAACGGAACGGAAAAACGGAAATACGAAAACGGAATGCATACGGAGTACCGTATTTTTCGCCCTATAAGACGCACCGGCCTATAAGACGCACCTAGGTTTGGAACTAATGGTGGTCTGTGGATGACGGACACTGTTATGGGGGGGGATCTGTGGATGACGGACACTGTTATGGGGGATCTGTGGATGACGGACACTGTTATGGGGGGATCTGTGGATGACGGACACTGTTATGGGGGGATCTGTGGATGACGGACACTTATGGGGGGGGGATCTGTGGATGACGGACACTTATGGGGGGGATCTGTGGATGACGGACACTTATGGGGGGGATCTGTGGATGACGGACACTTATGGGGGATCTGTGGATGACGGACACTTATGGGGGGATCTGTGGATGACGGACACTTATGGGGGGATCTGTGGATGACGGACACTTATGGGGGGATCTGTGGATGACGGACACTTATGGGGGGATCTGTGGATGACGGACACTTATGGTGGGATCTGTGGATGACGGACACTTATGGTGGGATCTGTGGATGACGGACACTTATGGGGGGATCTGTGGATGACGGACACTTATGGGGGGATCTGTGGATGATGGACACTTATGGGGGGGATCTGTGGATGACGGACACTGTTACAGGGGGGGGGATCTGTGGCTGCCACTGTTATATATGTGCCATCCACAGACCCCCCACCCCATAACAGTGACATCCACAGATTCCGTGTGCCGCCCCCCCCCATACAAATATAAAATGTATTATTGAATTAAAAGTTATTAAACATGCCCCCCTCACTCCTAATAGTACCGTATATCCGAATTTCTTCTGTATAATGCCGGCAGGCGGGCCGGGCGGCCGGCGCGTCCCTCAGTGACGTCACTTGTCTGCGCCGCCTGCTTCATTCATAAAGGAGGCGGCGCAGGCACGTGACATCAGGGAGTTACGCTGCCGCCCGCCCAGCCCGCCTGCCGGCATTATACAGAAGAAATTAGGATATACGGTACTATTAGGAGTGAGGGGGGCATGTTTAATAACTTTTAATTCAATAATACATTTTATATTAGTATACCGGAGCGGTGGGGCGAGGCTATAGTACAGTGACCGCACCGCCCCACCGCTATTGCCGGCCCCCAGCTCCTCCTCCCAGTCCCTCCCCCGGCCCCCGCTCCGTACATCGCGTCCAGCGATGTAAACCTGTCAGCATTCGCCCCATAAGACGCAGGGGCATTTCCTCCCATTTTTGTGGAAGAAAAAGTGCGTCTTATGGGGCGAAAAATACGGTACATTCCGTATTTTTTGCGGAACCATTAAAATGAATGGTTCCGCATACGGACCGTATACGGAACTCAAAAAACGTCCCTTATACGGAACGCTAAAAACGTTTGTGTGAATGAGCCCTAATGTAAATATACAGTGACTCCACCAGCAGAGCACACAGCTCGCTAAGGATGCAGGTTGGTCAGTTTAAAAAAAATAAAAAAAAGTAGTTGACACATCTCAGTTACCTTGGAAGGTTGATTATTTTCATTAATTTTGGCAACACTGAGTATTCCGCGCGGCTGCGATGATGCGTGAGTTGAACGTATTGCACCCGCACTGAATACCAACCCATTCATTTCTATGGGGCTGTTCACATGAGCGGTGATTTTCACGCATCACTTGTGCGTTGCGTGAAAATCGCAGCATGCTCTATATTCTGCATTTTTCACGCAACGCAGGCCCCATAGAGGTAAATGGGGTTGCGTGAAAATTGCAAGCATCCGCAAGCAAGTGCGGATGCGGTGCGATTTTCACGCACGGTTGCTAGGAGATGATCGGGATGGAGACCTGATCATTATTATTATTTTCCCTTATAACATAGTTATAAGGGAAAATAATAGCATTCTGAATACAGAATGCATAGTAAACTAGCGCTGGAGGGGTTAAAAAAAAAAATAATAATAAGAATTTACCTCACCTTAGTCCACTTGATACGCAGCCGGCATCTCCTTCTGTATTCTTTCTTTAGGACCTGGGTAAAGGACCTTTGATGACGTCACTCCGGTCATCACATGGTACGTCACATGATCTTTTACCATGGTGATGGATCATGTGATGACCGAAGTGACGTCATCAAAAGTCCTTTACCCAGGTCCTAAAGAAAGAATACAGAAGGAGATGGCGGCTGCGCTATCAAGTGGACTAAGGTGAGTTAAATTATTATTATTTTTTTTTAACCCCTCCAGCGCTATTTTACTTTGCATTCTGTATTCAGAATGCTATTATTTTCCCTTATAACCATGTTATAAGGGAAAATAATACAATCTACAGAACACCGATCCCAAGCCTGAACTTCTGTGAAGAAGTTCGGGTTTGGGTACCAAACATGCGTGATTTTTCTCACGCGAGTGCAAAACGCATTACAATGTTTTGCACTCGCGCGGAAAAATCGCGGGTGTTCCCGCAACGCCCGTGTGAAAGAGGCCTTAAAGAGGACCTTTCACTAGAATAAAAAATCTTAACTAAGCATACAGACATGGAGAGCGGCGCCCAGGGATCTCCCTGCACTTACTATTATCCCCGGGCACCGCTCCGTTCTCCCGTTATAGCCTCCGGTATCTTCATAGTTAGGCTCCACCCAGGGGAACCTCCAGGCGTCTCATTCTCCCAGGCTGTAGCGCTGGCCAATCGCAGCGCTCAGCTCATAGCCTGAGAGAAAAAAAAGCCTGAAGTTCTGTAGTGCAGTCTGACACTTCAGCTGTTAGTATGGCTGTAAAGCCGATCCGGGCCGGTTCTTATTGGGAGCAGCCAAAGAGCAGGGTGGGTGGCTGTTCCCCACGGTTCCAGGCCGGGTTTTGGCTGGGATATAAAAACCCAGCCAGCACGTTCAGCTGGGAAATTATCCTCCATGACAGAGAAGCTGTGGAGTCTGTGTCTTGAGACACTGAGGCCATCTATTTGTGAGAGCCACATGCTGGGGAAACAGGCCTCTAAAGCCTGCTATGGACTGCGGGTGGAAATCTGCTGACCAGGTGAAGGCTTTTTGCACTGTGGACTTTGTGTGGTGTGAACAAGCACCAAAACTGAACACCGTTACTTTTGGCTTGTTTTTTTTCTATTTGTGAATAAACACTGAACTTTGCTTTACAACCTTGTTTTTGCCTCTGTGCTGTGTCCGCTTACCCTGCCTACCAGAGCGAATCCCCACGGCAGTTTTATTAAAGGCTGTCCGTGCCGTTCCGCAAAGTCTTTACCTTCATATTAGAGGCCCACATTTCACATTCCAATCTGGTTTAAGCTTTCCATATACATTACAAAGCTATTTTCTGAAGAAAACTGTCCCTATATATTTGTCAACGTTTATCTGATGTCTGCATCCAGCTTAAAGAGCTGTTATTTCCATATTGTAAAGTGATTGCATATTAACCCTTTTAAGACCAGCATTTTAGCATTTTCGTTTTTCAATCCCTGCCTTGCCGGAGCCATAACTTTTTTTTAAATTATTTATATTTTTTTTTGTTCAAATAGACTTGTACTTTCTAATGGCACCATTGGATATTGCATAGGATGTAGAAGGAAATTCCCCCACATTTTTATGGGTTTTGTTTTTATGGCATTCGGTATGCAGTAAAATTGAAATGTGTTCTTTATTCTCCAGGTTAGTCTGTTTATGGTGATACCATATTTGTGTGTGTGTGTATATATATATATATATATATATATATATATATATATATATATATATTTGTGGTCAAGGCTCCGGGGGAAGTGTTGGGAAGAGGGTGTGCACTGGACATGGTAGGACCTAACCTTGGCTAGTGGTGTGCCTTTAGCCACGTGACGCGGGTAGCCAAAAAAGGGGGCTAACCCAGGGAGTCTGAGCTGAGTGAAGCTGGAAAAGAGGGAGGGTCGGGTGGGGCACTGTGCGATGCCGACACCAGAGGGAGGGCGTGAGCCGGCTAAATACCCTATGCCCCTCCCACAAATGCAGGCTGGAAATCCAGCCTGCTATACTTGTGGTCAAGGCTCCGGGGGAAGTGTTGGGAAGAGGGTGTGCACTGGACACGGTAGGACTTAACCTTGGCTAGTGGTGTGCCTTTAGCCACGTGACGCGGGTAGCCAAAAAAGGGGGCAAAACATGAATTTTAGGCAGTTTATTATTTGTAGATTACAAAACCAGACTGGAAAAAGCTTTGGCAATCTCGACCCGTGGATGAGGGATGTAACGGGAAAAACAGGAAGATTGCCATCGTCCCATCTTCCGTATGACGTGAGCGGGGACGCCATGTTTGGAGGCTGCCGATGCGGCCCCGATCCTGAAGGAGTGTCCGGAAATGGAAGCAGCGTGGAACCCCAGACCCGAAGCTATGGAACGAATGTGCCTGATGAACTGCGCGGACGTCAATGACAGCACGGGAAAAGGCAGTAGGGGGCTATCGGGAGTTCTGTCATGGAGAGTGGAGAGCAGCTGATTGAACACGGACACTGGGCACCAAGGATTGAACGACTTAAAGTATTCGATCTGTACCGGTGGACCGACTTGGGAGGTTTTGGAGGAAGGAAGAGAGAAAGTGAAGTGGTCTAAACTATGGAGGAGCTGGCTGATAACCGGCCCTGGATTCCGGGCTGAGGTGCAGCAGAATTCCCCCGGCCTGAGAAACCCATAGAAGCTGAGGTAGAGAGCGGCTTTGAGGATCGAACTTCTGAAAGGGCCAAAGGGATTACCATCTAGGGCGGCAGAAATTTTTTGGAATAATTCCCCTGTGACTGGTTGTCTGGAGGGAAGGGCAGGGGAAGAGAGCTTCTGAATGCCCCTCAAAACCGCTTTGACCGCCTGGGAGGAAAAGAAGGAGGTATGACTAGGGTGACTGATCATGTGGTGGTGCTGGATGCCCGCTAAATAAAGTCTGATGGTATTGTGGGACAGATGGAGCTCCTTGTGGCAGTATGCCAGGAAAGCCAGGACGAAGGAGACTCTGTCCCTGTCCCCCCTGGGGTGAAGGTGGGCAAACCGCCTGAAGGTGTTCCACCCTGTTAAATAGTTCCGGGCAGAATTAGCCGAGAGAGACTCGCGGATGAGACCGTGGGCTGCGGAAACGTACTCCTCTAGTCCATGATCAGGGCTTCGAACCCCGGAGGGTTGATCCCGACTCTCCGAGCTCCTGGCATGACCTGGAAAAACATATTAAAGTTTAAACGGGACAGAGCATCAGCTGCGGTATTTTTCCTGCCCTCTATGTGCCTGCAAATGATGCGGAAGTTGTTTTGCAGGGACAGCCAGGTGAGCCTGCGAACCAGACGCATGACCTTGGGGGAGCTGGACCTACCCCTGGCGAGGATGTCAACAACCGCCTGGTTGTCAGTCATGAAGCACACTGGCCTGTTACTCCATGACTGACCCCAGACAAGAGCGGCTGCGACGATGGGGTAGACCTCGAGCAGGGGGGAAGACCTGGCAGCCTCCTGGTCTGAGGAGATCTGCGTGGGCCAAGGACCCGCAAACCATTGATCCCCGCAGATGGCCCCGAAACCGAGGGAAGCAGCAGCATCGGAGAATACCAAGGGAGATGCCTCGTTCCACTGAGGAACGAAGAGGGAGATGCCATTCCAGCTGGACAAAAACAAGGACCACATGGCCAGATCCGCCAGCGCGTCACGCCCGAGGTGGATGAGGGCATGCCGATCTGAGGCTGCTGGGAGGAGTCTGAGTAGGCCGGCGGTGAAAGACCTGCCCTGGGGCATGATCCTGGCGGCAAAGTTGAAAGACCCCAATAAAGACTGGAGTTCCAACTTTGACACCGTGCGGGTGCCCACGAGCCTGGCCACGGAGTCCTTTAACCTGTTTAATTTGTCCAGGGGAAGGCTGGCCTCCATTCTGATAGTGTCCAGGGTGATGCCCAGAAAGGTGATTACCCTGGAGGGGCCCTCGACCTTAGCTGAAGCCACCGGAACATTGAGGCGGCTGAACAGGCTGAGGAGGCTGTCCAACCTGTCCGGGGCGTGTTCGGCCTGCTCGATGAGCAAGAAGTCATCCAGGTAATGGATGACCCTCGGACAGTGGGCATGATTGACCAAGAGCCAATGCAGTGCTTGGGCGAACTGGTCAAAGAGCCAGGGACTGCTCTTTGACCCGAACGTCAAGCGGGTGGCAAAGTAATATTTTGCCCTCCATTTGAGGCCGTAGAACTTCCACAGATGAGGCAGGATGGGCAGCAACTTGAAGGCATCAGCAATGTCCGCTTTTGACAACCAAGCTCCTGCCCCGACCTGTAAAATGAGCTCCACGGCCTCGTCCAGGGACGAGTACTGCATAGAGAACTCGTCCGACGGGACCAGGGAATTCAGGCTGGGGGTGCTGGATGCATGAGGAGCAGACAAGTCATAAATTAATCTTTTTTTATTGGAAGATTTTTTGGACACCAGACCTATGGGGCTGACCCGGTACAAAGGGAAAGGGGATTCTGCAAAAGGACCGATCATAAAGCCCTTCTGTAACTCCGCCTCCAGCAGAGCGTCCACCGCCCCGGGATCCGCCAGAGAGGAGAGGAGGTTGGGGCACTCATGAGTGACCTGCGGAAGGGTGACTAGCCCGGTATGGAAACCCTCCGAGAACCCCTGTGAGAGAAACTGGACAAAACTGGGGTCATGATGTTGTTGGAGAAGGGAGAGTAACAGGTCAACATTGACCCCGCCTAGTCATGAGCGTTTAGCCGTGCGTTGGGAACAGGAGGACTGAGGATGGGCCCTGAAACAGATGGTGCAGATGTGCAAAGCCTTGCATTTATCATAACTGCAAGAACCCAGGTTGAAGTTGTTGCATAGCTGATTCTTCCCTAAGAAGGTGATGGGACGGCCGAGCTTGTCCGTGGTGGGGTTGGGTTTCTGCGCCCCTGAGCTGGACGTTGGCCTGGCAGGAGATGGGTTGGTGACATGGGGGCACCAATCAGAAGAATGGAGGACTGATTGGCAACCGGCACAGGCTGGGGATTTTTGCCCGGCGAAGTGCCTGCAAAAAATCTCCATGTCCAACACTGCCCAGTTGGTGACATGCTGGTGCTGGAGGAAAGCCGCTGCAGCTTTGGCAGAGAAAGACCGGTGGTACTCGTAGAAGACGGTACCGCCATATCTGTAACCCAGCTCGGTGACCTTGTACATGTATGTGTCCAATTCTACCCTGCGGTGGGGATGAATGGAGCACACTATGTCCCGGTACAGGCTGAAGGTCAGCATAAACTCGGGGATGGACAGCTTCTTGTTGAGGCGGACGTCTCTAGACCTCAGCACCACCGACACATCACCGCAGGCGATTGTCCGGTTTTCGACCGTATCATGGGTGGAGATTAGGATGGCGGCCAAATTGATATCCTTTCCCACCAGGATATCCCGCCTGATGTTCTCTGAAACGAAGAACGCTGGGGCGATGTCGGGAGAGGCCAGACCTGTACCTGGGACGTTGGCCTGGGAAGTAGAAGGCACGGCTTCGGCCTCTGGCGGAGGAGGAGGCGTAGCCATCTTGCTCTCGACGGCCTGGAGCCTGGAGTCGATGTGTGACATCGAAGATGCCATGTTGTTGATGGTCGCATGGAGTTGGGTCAGGGAGAGCTGAATGGTCGACATGGAGACCAGATCTTCGGAGGCTCCGGGTGGTTCAGAAGCCCTGGGAGATTCAGGGAAGAGCAGATGATACAGTTCTGCCTTCCGTGCCGATGCCGAATGGCGGATCCCTTTTTTCTTCAGTTCCGCGAGCATCCTGGGGATGGTCCAATGCCTGTAAGATGCGCGGCTGGCTGCTTCCGAGACCGCTGACTCAGGGATGGACAGTGAGTCCTCAATATCCGAGACGTGCGACATGTTGCCCGAAGAAAACCGGACCCTGTGGAAGGATCTGACGTGAATTGACAACCCCTCGTGCAACCCCAAAAATATTTTATTTTTATTTTTTTCTTACCTGGAGCCTCAGAAAGTTTAGGATGGAAAAAGTTAGGAAACCTGGAATCGAACAAAAAACTCGGAAGCCCGCGGAGAGAGTGAACTTCCCTCCCTGCGAATCTGGGATTGGTAAGTGAGGAAAAAAATTTTTATTTTTTTTTTATTTATTTTTTTACTGGTACCTGCGGGGAGATGTACCCCAACATCTGCTGACAAGACGAAACTTACGTGATGATGAAACAGGAAGAAAACGAACCCTGGAGGTGGCAGGCCGAAAACGCAAGAAATCCTGAACGATATCAGGCGATGGGAGGACAACCTGAAAGAAAACACGAAAAAACCGAGCGGCCTGAGCGTGTCAGGTAGTGAGGAAAAGGACCTGACGTGAACAAGTGAACGAATACGCCGGGCCCTGAACAAACCGAGAGCCGAGACGCGTCTGGAAACGAGGCCCCAACTGGCTGCCAGCATGGAGTTGACCAGTGCGGCAGGCAGTGAGGAGACATGACTCGTGCGTGCTGGCAAATGGCGAGCAACGGGCCCCAAGCGTGATAGATAAAGAAACCTGAACTGACCGTGATATGTACACCTGGGGAAGAAGAAAGATGCAACAGGACAGTAAGAAGGAAAGAAAGACGTGGAGTAAGAAGGCGAGCCCAAGAAATGACCCTGAAAAAGATAAAAAGACACCAACAGGACTGACCGGACGGGACATGAACCAAACGTAACAGGAGGGAGGACATGATGAAGGCTTGACCAGCAAGAGGACATGACGAGGGCCTGAACGTATCAGGCAGAAAAACCAGAAGCAGAAAACCCGAACGTATCAGGCAGACAGACATGAAAAAACTGAAAACCTGAACGTATCAGGCAGACAGTGACGAAGATGGAAACCTGAACGTATCAGGTAGACGGACATGAAAACGGAAACCTGGACGTATCAGGCAAACAGACACGCAAAAAAGAAACCTGAACGTATCAGGCCGAAGACACAAAGAACCTCCTGAACGTATCAGGCAGGAAAACGTGGAGCCAATCCTGGACACATCGGAAAAAACACTAGAACGGATCAGGAGGGAGTACATGATGAAAGCAAAACCCCGGACGTATGAGGCAACCGGACCTGAACGTATCAGGTGATTGGACAGGCAGTGAGCCTGGACGTGTCGGGCGAGACCCCGAAAAGGAACCTGAAAGTATCAGGCTACAGGATACGGAGAGAACCATATTAATACAAGACAGGAAGAGAAGACCACCTGGACATCCTTGGAGAAAAAAACATGGCGACCAGGTACAATAGAAAACAGGTGAGAGAAAACAGAACATATCTGCACAGCCTTTTTTTTTTTTTTTCTCAGGGGCGAAACCGCGGCGTGCCTAGCAACCGGCCCATGCGGCTGCTCCCGGAACGCCCGGCCGCACCGCAAGACCGAGCCGCCCGGCCACGGCATCCCCGCAACATGTCCGCCCAAGCGTATTCTGGGCTTTTCATGTAACACTTCATTGAAAACACATGTGGGGCATGAAAAATGTGGTCAGGGAACCAGGAGTGGGCGTGGTATGCCTTCCATATTGGAGCCCAAGATTAGGGGTTCCCCCTGGGTGCCCCACGGTGGAGCGCAGGGAGGTTGGGAATATGGGAGGCTTCCTTATGACTGAAGCGACGTGTGGAACGCCGATGCGTTCCACCGTGGAAGTGGTGGAGCTCCGGGAGATGGGCGGAATGCCGATGCGTTCCACCGTGGAACGCATCGGGGAAGTCGTGGAGTGGCGTCCCCGCGTCCCCGTCTGCCGCCCCCCCAAGGCCTGGACAAGGAGGAGGAATCAGCCCGGGGGAAGGGGGAGACGCGCGGGACCCCCCGCGATGCGACGTTCGGAGCAATGGCTTGCTGTGGAGGAGACTGGACGCGGGGAACATGAAGCAGCCAGTTCCGGTGTGCCCCAGCTGAATCTTGCCCCAGCGCTGCCTGAGCGGACCGCACCAAGTGTCCCGTCTCCTGCTGCACCGCTCCCCCGCCGTCCACGCCAGAGATGCGCGCTCCCCCAGACCGGGCGCGACGGCCGGGGCCGCACGGAGTTTAGATGGCGCGGTCAGAGGAGCGCAGCAGAGGAGACGCGGAGGTGGGGGAAGCGGAGGTGGGCGGCCGGAGATGGAGTGCGGCGGCGAAGCCCGGAGTAACTTACCCAGAAGGAGCGCCGCCCGGGAGGAACGTACCGCCGCAGCGTCTGCCTCGTCAGTCTAGCCGGAACCGGAAGTCGCACTCGAATGACGTCGCCGTAACACGAGATGCACTGTGCGATGCCGACACCAGAGGGAGGGCGTGAGCCGGCTAAATACCCTATGCCCCTCCCACAAATGCAGGCTGGAAATCCAGCCTGCTATACATATATATATATATATATATATATATATATATATATATATATATATTATATTATTTTTTTTGTGTTTGAATACTGAAAAAAGTAAACTTTTGAAAAAAGGCCCCTCCCCTCCCCACCCCCTCTCTCCAGTGTTCTTCCTGTCCCTACTGGGATAGGGGGAGTGAGACAAACTCCCTCCTAGTAAGTTACGTAGGGAATGGGGCGAGTCTGGTCGGGAGGTGCTTACCTCTCCTCTTTCAAACTCCTGCAGCCCCTTAACCAGCACCCCTCTGAGAAGTGGTCCCCTGGTTTAGTCCCCGGTACCTTTTCTGAAGATGGCCGCAAGGATCGGGGACGCCGAAGCCGCTTCTCCCTTCCGGAGCTCTGGGCTCGGCAGCGGCTCCTACGCTCCCCTGCGCACGCTAGGCCTGGATTGCTGAGCGCTCCCACGTGACCGGAAGCCAGCACGCGTCACCGGAAGTGTCATGGCGGCGCGCATCGGCATGCTGGAGATCTTCTGCATCAGGAGGTCTCGCATGTCTAGGGGGTTGACTCTTCCTAGGAATGAGTCCCCCCGTGAAGAGCAGGAGGAGGCGGAGCCAGGCGGCGACGGGCGGACCGGTAAGTAAAGAACCTATTTAAATGTCTGGCAACCTGGTGCGGTTGCATCACGGAGGTCCAGGCGTCTAACAAGCAGGAGACTTGCTCAGACACCCCCATGTCCAGGCCACTGTAATTAGCAACTTTTATGTGCTTAGACAGGGGTTTTTATGGGAATCTTTGACTCTAAATGTAGTCTTTATTCCGTTTTCCCTTAGACTACAAAAGAGTCAGGGCACAAATCACATGGAGACCCTAAAAAGAAGGGAAGAAAGTGTACGACCTGACAAACAAGGCTTCTGGAGCCATATAAAAAACAATTATGCCCAGAATGCCTTTCCAAAATTCTTAAGGATGAGCGGTCATCTCTACTCTCGAGCTATTGTAAGAGAGGAGGTGCAGGCGGAAACCTCAGGCCAGAACCCAGACCCAGTACCACCTCCCCCCCCCCCTCCAAAAGAGCCAGGATCCAGTTAGACTCTGATTCAGAGGAAGAGAGATTATGTGCTTCAGATGAAATGGAAGATGAGGACTCGGTGTCCTATCCTCAGGAGGAACAAAGGAGATATTTCTTTTCATCCGAGGATCTAGACCCCCTACTCACCGCCATTAGGCAGACCATGGCTATTGAGGAGGAGGAGGAACAGGCACGCTCCGTTGAAGACGAAATGTTTGGGGGCCTTAAAGTCAGGAAAAGGAAGGTCTTCCCAGTAAATAAAAATTTAAAAGACCTCATTTCAGAAGAATGGGCAGATGGAGAAAAGAAGCTCTTCATTCCCAGAGAATTTAAAAACAGACTGCGCTTTGATCCAAAGGACACTAATCTCTGGGACGAGGCCCCAAAAGTAGATGTCCAGGTGGCCAAGGTAGTAAAAAAGACCTCAATCCCGTTTGAGGATTCGTCGCAGCTGAGGGATCCCATGGATCGGAAGTTGGATGGTCTACTGAAAAAATCCTGGGAGTCAGGGGCGGCTGCAATTAACACTAACATTGCTGCCACTTCAGCTTCCAGAGCCTTAGTCCTATGGATAAATCAATTAGAGAATCACCTCAGAGGTAAGACATCCCGGGAAGAGATCCTAGAGTCACTCCATTTGCTAAAGATTGCCTCAAGTTTCCTGGCTGACGCTTCAGCTGAATCTATTAGATTTGCAGCTAAATCACAGTCTCAGACTACCGCTGCTAGACGTGCCCTCTGGCTCAAGTCCTGGTCTGGGGATGTAGCGTCTAGAAACAGACTCTGCTCCATACCATTTTCTGGTTCTTTCATGTTCGGCCCAGTCTTGGACTCTATACTCCAAAATGCGGCTGATAACAAAACAGGGTTTCCTGAAGAAAGACCTAAAAAACCGCAGCCCTTTCGTAGAGCCTCTGGCCAGAGTCAGGCCAAGTCTTATAGAGGGCAAGGTAAATCAGGCCGTTGGAGCTACCCCAAGGGGGCAGGGGAAGTGGTTTCCTCTTCAACCCCAATACCAACACAGGGAAACCATGACGCCAGACCGGTAGTGGGGGGAGACTTCGTCACTTTTGGGAAAGTTGGAAGCGAGTTACCCACAATCAGTGGATCCTGGACTCCATCAGGGACGGCTTCAGGATAGATTTCAGAAGTCCTCCTCCACAAACCTTCCAGCTGACTTATTTTGAATCGCCTCTCCTCCAGCAACAGCTGCTGTCAGATGTACAAAAGCTTCTAGTTCTGGGAGCCATCACCCAGGTCCCTCCTCCCCAACATTTCACAGGACACTATTCAAGACAATTTTTTGTGAAGAAGCCAGACGGGTCGGTAAGGACGATCATCAATTTAAAATTTCTAAACAGGTGGGTGACCTACTACAGGTTCAAGATGGAATGAATAAGGTCCACTACTCCTTTGATCCTACCAGGTGCTCACCTTTGCACATTGGATCTCAAGCAGCGGCGTAACTACCGGGGAAGCAGCTGCTTCGGGGCCTGGGCTGCCAAGGGGGCCCGGCGCCCCGGCAGCATGTGTGACAGTTTATTTTCAAGTTAGTTAAATATTGATTCTTGTATTAATGTTCAGGGCCCCTTCACAGCAGCAGCGGCTGACCAGGCCCCCTCGCTAATGTGATCTAATCTTACTGTCTCCTAAAGTCTCCTGATGTGTCTGGGATTCAAACCCACAACCTCCAATGTATCAGAGGCAAATCATTTACCCACAACTGATTGAAAAAATATATACTGGCACCTGGGGGGGGGGGGGGTTTGGCACCTGATACTGGCACATGGGGGGGGGGGGGAGAGAGAGGCACCTGATACTGGCACATGGGGGGGGGGTTGGTACCTGATACTGGCACATGGGGGGGTTGGCACCTGATACTGGCACCGGGGGGGGGGGGAGGGAGAGGCACTTGATACTGGCACTTTTTGAGTGGGGGGGGGAGATGGCACTATGATACTGGGACATGGGAGGGAGGAGAGAGGCACTTGATACTGACACCTGGAGGGGGGGTTGGCACCTGATACTGGCACATGGGGGGGGGTTGGCACCTGATACTGGCACCTGGGGGGGGGGAGAGGCACCTGATACTGGCACATGGGGGGGGGGGGAGAGGGGTTGGCACCTGATACTGGCACATGGGGGGGGAGGGAGAGAGGCACTTGATACTGGCACTTTTTTTGTGGGGGGGGGAGATAGCACTATGATACTGGGACATGGGGGAGGAGAGGCACTTGATACTGGCATGTGGGGGGGGGTTGGCACTTGATACTGGCACATGGGTTGGTTTGGCACTGATACTGGCACATGGGGGGGAGAGAGGCACTTAATACTGGCACTTTTTTGGGGGGGGAGATGGCACTATGATACTGGGACATGGGGGGGTTTGGCACTATGATACTGGCACATGGGGGGTGGGAAGGAGAGAGGCACTTGATACTGGCACATTGGGGGGGAGATGGCACTATGATACTGGGACATGTGGGGGGGAGGAGAGAGGCACTTGATACTGGCACATGATGGGGGGGCATCTATGGGGACACTTACTGGCACATTATTGGGAGGCATTATGGGGGACACTAGGCCGGCAGCCTATCAGAGGCCGGACACTGAGGGACATCTACTGGGGCACTATATATGGGGCATTTTATACTGGTACATTATGGGGGGCACTAGCAGGAAGGGGGGAGAGGAGCACTATGGGGGAATTTACTGGGGGCACTATATAGGGGTATTTTATACTGGGACATTATGGGGGCACTATGGGGACATTAGCTCAACTGGGGGCATTACAAGGGGGTGTTTTTGCACTGTCACATTATAAGGAGAATTATCACTACTGGGGGGGGGGGCATGATAGTGGGCTTTATTACTCCCCCATCGTATGGCCCCCTAGTAGCAGCACCAGCCTCTCCCTGCTCTGCTATCCCTCTGCCCCTTCTCCAAATCCTTATTATGAAATCTTTCTCATTAGGATAAAGCACAACATCAGCTCCGCCGAGCCCCCGGCCAAGTGTTGAAGTGGTGTCCGAGATCCCCAAGGGTCAAGTAACTGTAAGTTTTCATATGAAATATGTTTATGTTATACACATATAGCATCCACTGTGCCCCACAATATACAGTACACCTCTACACTGTGCCCCACAATATACAGTATACCGCTACACTGTGCCAAAGGAGTAGGGTTTACACAGGAGGAGGGAGGTGCGAAGCGCGCTGGAGGGGCCCTTACAAATATTTGCTGTGGGGCCCAGTCACTTCTAGTTACGCCCCTGATCTCAAGGATGCGTACTACCACATCCCCATACATCTTCAACATCAATAGTATCTAAGGTTTGCGGTCAAGTACAAGGAGGAGAGTCTTCACTACCAATTTCAGTGCCTGCCGTTTGGGATTTCATCTGTCCCCCGTCTCTTCACAAAGATAGTATCGGAAATTATGGCCTATCTTCGCCAGAATTCGATTACAATTGTGCCCTACTTGGACGATTTTCTGCTGATAGCAGATTCAGTACAAAAGCTGGAGGGGGACATCCATCAGACTTTGGCCCTATTCAAAGATCTGGGGTGGATTGTGAACTATCAAAAATTGGACCTAGTACCAGACACGAGGAAAGAATTTCTGGGCACTCTCCTGGACACGAGGACACAGCACTCCTTTCTGCCGGAGAGGAAACAAATCAACATAAGAGAAAAGATGGAGTCGTTCAAAAGGAAGAGAACCCACTCAATCAGAGAAGCTATGCAGATCCTGGGACTGATGACCTCCTGTATTTCAATTATACCTTGGGCCCAGTTCCACTCCAGGACCCTCCAGGAGGCAGTATTGACAGCCTGGGACAGAGACCACCACTCTCTGAACTCCAAGATAAAATTGCCAGACAGAGTTCTGAAATCCCTGTCCTGGTGGATATAACCCGAGAATTTGGAGAAGGGGGTCCCGTGGAATATGACTCCAGCCATAACAGTTACCACGGATGCAAGTCTGAATGGCTGGGGGGGGGTATGTGTACCAACATCTCTTCCAAGGTTCTTGGGTGCTTCGGGACAGAATAAGGTCCTCAAATTACCGGGAACTGAAAGCTGTGCTGAAGACGCTGAGAGCAGCCAAGCACCTTCTCCAAGGTCAACACGTCAGGAGATTATCAGACAATATAACAGTATGTTATCTGAAGAGACAGGGTGGAACCAGATGCCCGCTCCTTCAAGATCTAGCAGATCAGATTTTCACATGGGCAGAGAGGGAAGTTCTGTCCATTTCAGCGACCCATTTAAAAGGTTTTCAGAACTCGAGAGCCGACTTCCTAAGCAGTCACAGAATCGACGCGGGGGAATGGAGCCTGAGCAAGCAAGTTTTCAAACAGATCTGCCAGGTATGGGGCCAACCAGAGATAGATCTCTTCGCGTCCAGGGAAAATTCACAGCTGGACTGTTTCTACTCTCAAAACTCCAGTGGCAGTAGATGCCCTAGCCCAGAGATGGGACATGAAACTGGCATATGCCTTTCCTCCTTTGCCCCTAATCCTGGCAGTCTTAAAGAAGATGAGGACCAGCTCTACCACTCTGATCCTAATTACGCCAGACTCGCCCAAAAGAGCCTGGTACCCTATCTTAAAGGAGATGTCAATCAGAGATCCGTTTCCCCTTCCATAAAGGAGAGACCTGTTAACACAAGGGCCTCTGGAGCATCCCAATCTCAACAAGCTGAGACTGACTGCCTGGATCCTGAGAGGCAGACCCTGAGGAAGAAGGGTCTCTCCGATCAGGTAATATCAACCCTGCAACAGGGCCGTAAACCAGTAACTTCGGCCATATATCTTAAAATATGGAAGAGATTATCATCTTGGCTAGCCCAAAATCACCCAGGGACTGAAAATCCGTCCGAGAGGGTTTGATATGGGTTTAAAACCTTGCACACTCAAGGTGCAGATCTCGGCCTTAAGTAGCTGATTAGACTTTCCCTTAGCAGAACACAGGTGGGTTAAGAGGTTCATCAGGGTAGTTTCCAGAATGCGGCCCACCTTAAGACGGATGGTTCCCACGTGGGACTTAAACGTAGTACTAAACAGCTTATGTGATTCTCCCTTCGAACCCATTGAGAATATATCTGACAAACTTCTATCCTTCAAGACGGTATATCTACTAGCTATCACTACTGCCCGTAGGATAGGCGAGATACAGGCCCTGTCAGTTAGGGAACCCTTTTTGAAGGTCCTAGATGATAGGATAGTTCTTAAATTGGATCATTCCTTTTTACCCAAGGTTGTCTCAGTGTTTCACAGAGAACAGGAGTTAATACTCCCTTCATTTTGTACCGCTCCCAAAAACATACAGGAGGAACGCTTCCACTGTCTGGATGTGAGAAGAGCAGTCCTCGCCTACATCAAGCGGACGAAACCTTGGAGAAAATCGCTAAACCTCTTCATCCAATTCGGTGGTAAAAACAAGGGATGCAAAGCCTCTAAAACCTCTTTAGCCTGCTGGATCAAGGAGACCATCAGGAAATGTTATAGACTGCAGAATTTGTCTTGCCCCATAGCTTTGAGGGCTCATTCCACCAGAGCCATGGCTGCAACCTGGGCAGAGAAAGCAGGAGCTTCCATTGATCAGATCTGCAAAGCAGCAACCTTGTCTTCCTCCACTACCTTTGTCAGACATTACAGACTAGACTCAATGGCCAATCAGGACTTAGCTTTCGGCCGTAAAGTCCTACAGGCAGTGGTCCCCCCCTAAGATTACGTTCTAAGTTGTTAGTTCTCCATGGGTGCTGTCATGGAGGACGTCCTGGAAACATATATTTAGTTTACCGGTAAATGGCTTTCCAGGAGTCCGGAATGACAGCACCCAATACTACCCCACCCCCTTTTTGTTCTTTCTGTACACTATTTGGTTTGTATGACTTGTACTGCTACTGTATACAGTGTGAATTAACATTGTTCTCAAAATAAAGATGTGGCAGACTATCCGGTGTAGTAAGTTCTAAGAACACTGGAGAGAGGGGGTGGGGAGGGGCCTTTTAAACTGTCTCTCTTCCTGTCCCTACAGAAGCCAATAAGGACATCCTCCATGGGTGCCGTCATTCCGGACTCCTGGAAAGCCATTTACCGGTAAACTAAATATGTTTTCTTTTCATTTCCATATTCTGAGCCCCTTAACATATGGAGCTGAGTGAGGGCTCATTTATTGCAGGACTATCTGTAGTTTTTATTGGTACCATTTTGGGGTGTGTATGACTTTTTGATCACTTATAGAGTTCGGCCGAACTTCACAAAAAAGTTCGAGTTCGGGACCCGAACCCTATTGAAGTCAATGGGGACCTGAACTTTGGAGCACTAAAATGCCTCTAAAAAAGTCATGGAAAGAGCTAGAGGGCTGCATAAGGCAGCAAAATGTGGTTCAGAGCATGGCAAGTGCTCTGCAAACAAATGTGGATAGGGAAATTACTTAAAATAAGTTAAAATAAAAAAAAATAATCTTGATCTAGGAGGAGGAGGTCCATGTTGAGGAGGAGGAGGAGGCGGCGGTGGAGGAGGTGGAGGTAGCCAACACTGGTTTTTGTTTTTTATTTAAAAAAAATTTGTTCAAATTTGGGTAGACCCCAAAACATTGGGAAATATAAAAAACAAAACAAAGAGAAAGTGTGCTGGAGTACAACAATGGCTGGGTGAGGCCGGTATACATGTCTATTCTGCACAAGGTACGGACAAGTCCTGAGGGATCCATGCCTGGTTCATTTTAATAAGGCCTCCTGCACACGACCGTATGGCTTTTTCAGTGTTTTGCGGTCCATTTTTCACGGATCCGTTGTTCCGTTTTTTTGTTTCCGTTTCTGTTCCGTTTTTCCGTATGGCATATACAGTAATTACATAGATAAAATTGGGCTGGGCATAACATTTTCAATAGATGGTTCCGCAAAAAACGGAATGGAAACGGAAGACATACGGATGCATTTCCGTATGTGTTCAGTTTTTTTGCGGAGCCATTGACTTGAATGGAGCCACTGAACATGATTTGTGGGCAATAATAGGACATGTTCTATCTTTAAACGGAACAACGGAAACGGAATGCATACGGAGTACATTCAGTTTTTTTTTGCAGAACCATTGAAATGAATGGTTCCGTATACGGAACGCAAAAAACGGCCAGTAAACGGGGGGAAAAAAACGGTCGTGTGCAGGAGGCCTAAACGTGAGCTTGTCCACATTGGCTGTGGACAGGTGGCTGTGCTTGTCTGTGATGACGCCCCCTGCCGTGCTAAACACACGTTCAGACAATACACTAGTCGCAGGGCAGGCCAGCACCTCCAAGGCATAAAGGGCAAGCTCGGGCCATGTGCCCAATTTGGAGACCCAGAAATTGAAGGGGGCAGACCCATCAGTCAGTACGTGTAGGCGTGTGCACACATACTGCTCCACAATGTTGCTGAAATTCTGCCTCCTGCTAAGACGTTCCATATCAGCTGGTGGTGCTGGTTGTTGTAGCATGCTGACAAAGCTTTTCCACATTTCGGCCATGCTAACCCTGCCTTCTGAGGTGCTGGTGGTGCCTTGTGCTTCCACTGTGCCCCCGCTGTCAGGTGGGAATGCCCTCAGCAGAGCATCTACCATCTTACGATCACGCTCCAGTGACGGAATTAAGGACGGTACGTTGTCCTTGTAACAGGGATCCAGCAGCGTGGCCAACCAGTAATCAGCACAAGTTAGAATGTGGGCAACTCGGTGGTCGTTGCGGAGACACTGCAGCATGTAATCGCTCATGTGTGCCAGGCTGCCCAGATGCAACGACAAGCTGTCCTCAGTGAGAGGTGTATCGTCTGTATCCTCTGTATCCCCCCAGCCACGCACTAGTGATGGTCATGAGCTGGTTTGGGTGCCACCCTGCTGTGAACACTGTTCCTATTCCACTATCTCCTCCTCATCCTCCACCTCGTCACCCTCTAGAACTGTGCCCTGGATGGACGATTGTGTACCTGGCGCATGTTGGTGCAGGAACCCACCCTCGGAGCCACTTGTGAATGACTGGCCTGAAACCCTTGTAAATGATCCTTCTTCCTCCTCCTGTGCCACATCCTCTTCCATCATCGCCCGACACGCTTTTTCAAGGAGGCATAGAAGTGGGATAGTAACGCTGAGAACGGCGTTATCGTCACTGGCCATGTTGGTGAAGTACTCGAAACAGCGCAACAAGGCAAACAGGTCTCGCATGGAGGCCCAGTCATTGGTGTTGAAGTGGTGCTGTTCCGCAGAGCGACTCACCTGTGCGTGCTGCAGCTGAAATTCCACTATCGCCTGCTGCTGCTCGCACAGTCTGGCCAGCATGTGCAAGGTGGGCACGTTGCATATGAGGCGGTGAGCGGGAAGGCTGAAGTTAAGCTGCAGCGCTGCTGCAAGCAGCAGCAGGGTGAGAACGCTGAAAGTGCGCACAGACGGTCCGCACTTTCTGCAGCAGCTCTGATATATTGGGGTAATTTTTCAGGAATTTCTGCACCACCAAATTCAGCACATGTGCCAGGCAAGGGATGTGCGTCAAACCGGCTAGGCCTAGAGCAGCTACGAGATTTCACCCTTTATCGCACACCACCAGGCCAGGCTTGAGGCTCACTGGCATCAACCACTCATCGGTCTGTTGTTCCATGCCCGTTCACAGCTCCTGCGCAGCGTGGGCTTTGTCCCCCAAACAGATACGTTTTAAAACTGCCTGCTGTCGTTTACCCCTGGCTGTGCTGAAGTTGGTGGTGAAGGTGTTACGCTGACCGGATGAGGAGCCGGTAGAGGATGAGGAAGCAGAGTAGGAGGAGGAAGCAACAGGAGGCAAAGAGAAACTCCCTGCAATCCTCGGTGGTGGAAGGACATGCGGCAAACTGCTATTCGCCTCAGGCCCAGCCGCCACTGCATTTACCCAGTGTGCTGTTAGGGAGATGTAACGTCCCTGACCGTGCTTACTGGTCCACATATCTGTAGTTAGGTGTGTAAAACCCCAGAGTTGTGTTGCGAAACTCTTCTACCCCGCTACAATCTGTTAAGAGCTTTCACTTTGTCATCTGATGTAATTTTACATTATATCTTCACAGATATGCATAAAACCTTGTTAACTCTAAAAATTGCTGTAATTTCCATGTGTTAGTAAGGACTTGGGTTCAGTTTAGTACATCTAAGCTGGAATAGTTTGTTCCAGCTTAGCTCCCCTCTGTGAGCAGAGTAGACTGTGCCCACATCCTGCAGCATGGGGAGAGAAGGAAGTTAGAGCAGAGTGTAGCCCACCCCCTGCTAGGGGTGGGGTGTGGGTGTTAGGAGCTCCCTGAGTTGGAGGAGAAAGCCAGGATCTTGTCTCGGCTGAGACATTGATCAAATCCCCAGCCTGAGCCCTGCAGCCTCAGCTGGATGAAACAGCAGACAACCTCCAGTTCCAGGAAGAAAGCATTTCCTGTGAATATAACTGTGAGTGAAGTCCAGAGTCCCAGGAGAAGCCATATTCCTCCTCAGCTAGTCAGTCCCCATACAGCAGAAGATAGAAAGTGCAGAAGCCCAATTCCTGCCACAGTTTAAAACTACAAAGCAGATGTCCTTTCCTGCAAGCTCTAGGTTGATAGAGCAGAAGATAAATTCCTGCCAACCATTGCTGAAAGCCTGCTGGGACCTAAAACAAAAAGCTGTACCTTGCTTGGATGAAAGTTACTCTCCGTAAAGACAAGTTTGAACTTTACCAAAAGTCTGGATATCCTTTTTCTGCTGCAAAATCCCTCTATTACTCCTACTATCACTGCACTCAATTTATTGCAAGTGAGCCAGGATCCAGGAGTCCAGCTGTACCCAGGTAGGAAACACCGTTGACACCATTATCACCACCATACAGAGACATTACACCACTCTGGCATTCCTAACCTGGGGCGTGAGTTATAACACTTTGGAGGGCCCTGTGACAGTAACCTGCGCACGCTGCAATTGGCGTTACAAACAAACTATAGACTATTATACCAATAGTCTATATATAGCAGGAGGAGCCAGAGACCTTTCTTGGTTTTTGAGGTGTCTACTCCACTGCAGCTCATGCTTTGCACTTAGATGCCTGGTCATGTAGGTTGTGCTCAGGTTTAGAACATTTGGAGGCCATTTTGGCACCAAAGATGACAGAAATTAAAGCAGGCCCAGCATGCATGTGGAACCTACACTCCCTGAATTGTATGGTAGCCGTCATGGCACATAACAGGTAGAATTTAGTGTTAGGAACCCGTCTTACAGAGATCGCCTTGACGTGCGGCAGACGGGCTCAAATAATTTTGTACAAAATGTATTTGCCAAGCATCTCAAATTTATAAGTATAGCACTAGCAATTATTATGCATTTTTGTACTTTATTTGGTTTGCAGAAAGCTGTTGCTTTGCATGTTTTGTTTTACAGTGTTTTTTTCAGCCATAACAACGTGCTCCTGCGCATTAGGATGTGTTCTACTGACCCCCTTTTTTCTTTGCAGTTAGAACATTTATGCCTCGCTTCAGGCTCTGATTGCACAGCAAGCAAACCACTCATGTCTTGTCGTCAGCACATTGTCTGAAGAACTGCCACGCCAGGGAACTCCTTGGAGCTGGCTTTGGTGTGCTCGGTCCCTTGCTGCGGTGGGCAGTAGAAGGCGTACTGTCTACAGGACGGCCGCTCCGCTTTTGCACCCTGATTCCTCTTCTGGTGGCTCCGTGCGACCACCGCCTCTTCTTCTGAACTAGACAGGTCACTCGCATGACCTTGATTCCAGGTGGGGTCGAGGACCTCATCATCGTCCACCCAGTCTTCACCCCTGCCCTCCTTGGGGCTCAGACTGCTTGGCTGATTTGCAAGGGGGTGAAGTGAAAGACTGATGGACATCGGCTGCAGGTGCCAACTGAGGTCTTTCAGCAGGAAACTGGGTTGCTGACAGTGGATCCCCTTCCTTCACATTGTCTCCCACCCAATCTACTATCGCCTGTACTTGTTCTGGCCTCACCATTCGTAGAACCGCATTTGGCCCTACCAAATAACGCTGCAGGTTCTGTCGCCTACTCGCACCTGAAAAAGGGGTTTCACTTGTGCGTGTAGCTGGCACAGATCGACCACGTCCTCTCCCTGCAACAGGAGCTCCACCAACACCAGCAGCACCACGACCGGGGCCACGTACCTTATTTGATGCTCTCCTCATTCTTTGCGTTCACCAACCAAACTAACAGATGGTTTATATCAGGCGACATTGTAACCGCCAATAGTCAACAATTAGGTTCACTGACAGTAAGGCAATGTCTGTGTCATAAAGTGGAAAAATTTCTTGAGGTCACACAACAGTGTGACAGGCGAATTTTATACAATTACATCACGGTCACAAAAAATGTTAATTTGTCAACCAACAATGTAACAGCAGTATTGATTGGTTGTATATAAAATGCAGCAAAGGCCCCAAATGTAGTATCTTGCACAAAATGGGTGTTTTTATAAAACCAGAATATAACAGCAGTATTTAACGCTTGTATTGGACTGTCACAAATGCAAAGGTCGCAAAGGTACTTTATGGAAAAAAAATATGATTTTTTTCACCCACAATTAAACAGATGGATTTAACAGATTTTCTTTCACTATCACAAATGCAGTGCAGGGCGCAAATGTACTTTTTAGCAAAAAAATAATAATTTGTCCCCACAGAATCTAACAGATGGATTTACTAGAATTGTACTTTACAGAAAAAAAATATGTCACCCCCTAGGTCCCTGAACTGGGATGGATTCCCTATATTATTTCCCCTTCCCATGGCACATATGCAGTCCTTGGGGCCCCCCCCCCCCCGCGCCGGCCCGCAACTAACTATATTTTTGTGGGGGCAGCGGTGGCAGGACAGTCAAACGGACATGAGCGCTTCCATTATAGAAGCGCTCATCTCCATAGTCATCTGTATCGCCGTCCTCAGGACAGCAATACAGATGGCTGTGCAGCCGGGCAGGGGAGGGAGAAGTGTGTCCCTTCCTCTGATAGGCTGCAGGCACTAGGCCGGCAGCCTATTAGAGGCCGACGCAGTCATTGAACCGCCTGAGCCGTACAGCGTGGGACACAGGCCGGAAGAGGCCTGCATCATATCGCTGACATGGAGGTAAGTTTTTAAGTGTGTTTTTTTTTTTTTTTTGTGTACAATACTGGTGGCTACTGGAACATGATGATGGGGGGGGGGGGGGCTATGGCTTCTGGTACATGATAGGGAGGGCCCTATGGCTACTGGCACATGATAGGGGGGGCTCTGGCTACTGGCACATGTTGATGGGGGGGCTCAGGCTACTGGCACATGATGGGGGGGCTCTGGCTACTGGCACATGATGGGGGGGCTCTGGCTACTGGCACATGATGGGGGGGCTCTGGCTACTGGCACATGATATGGGGGGGGCTCTGGCTACTGGCACATGATATAGGGGGGTGGCTCTGGCTACTGGCACATGATATAGGGGGGGCTCTGGCTACTGGCACATGATGGGGGGCCTCTTGCTACTGGCATATGATGGGGGGCTCTGGCACATGATATAGGGGGGGGCTCTGGCTACTGGCACATGATATAGGGGGGGCTCTGGCTACTGGCACATGATATAGGGGGGGGTCTCTGGCTACTGGCACATGATATAGGGGGGGGGCTCTGGCTACTGGCACATGATATAGGGGGGAGGGGGGCTCTGGCTACTGGCACATGATGGGGGGCCTCTTGCTACTGGCACATGATGGGGGGCTCTGGCTACTGGCACATGATAGGGGGGTCCTCTGGCTACTGACACATGATGGTGGGGGGCTCTTATTACTGGCACACGATTGGGGGGCATCTATGAGGGTATATTTTACTGGCACATTATTGGGGGACATCTATGGGGCACTTATTACTGGCACATTATTGGTGGGCACCATAGGGGCATCTACTGAGGCCACAAAGAACGGTTATTTTATATGGGCGCTCTGTATAGGGGCATTTTATACTGGGACATATTATGGTGGGTACTATGGGGTCATCTACGGGGGCACTGAGAAGGGGTATTTTATACTTACAAATTATGGGGGACACAGAGCATCTACTGGGGCACTATATATGGGCATTTTATACTGGTACATTATGGGGGGCACTAGGAGAGAGGGGGGAGAGGAGCACTCTGGGGGCATTTACTGGGGGCACTATATAGGGGTATTTTATACTGGCACGTTATGGGGGCACTATAGGGACATTAGCTCAACTGGGGGCATTACAAGGGGGTATTTTTTGCACTGTCACATTATAAGGAGAATTATTTCTACTGGGGGGGCATAATGGTAGGCTTTATTACTCCCCCATGGTATGAGCCCCTAGTAGCAATGAGCAGGACAGTGGGCATGCCATGCAGTGGGTCAGTATATATGTATATAAGTTTGTGACGCCAGTTGCAGCTTGCGCAGGTACTGTAGCAGGGCCCTTTAAGATGTAATAGCTCATGTACCAGGTGAGGAATGCCAGAGGGGGATAATGTCTCTGTCTAGCAGATATGGTAGTGTCAACGGTGTCTCCTACCTGTAGTACGGCTGGACTCCTGTATCCTGACTCACATGCAACAAAATTGAGTGCTGTTAATAGGAGTAATAGAGGAATGATGGAATTCCACACAGATAATAGGGTCCAACTTGTCTTTACTTGATGTTATGATATGCAGCTTTTGATCCATACAATGTACAGCAATAGTCTAGAGTCCCAGCAGATATTGGCAATATGTGGCAGGAATTTATATCTATTCTGCATCTGGTACATACGCCTATTGATCTGGCAGGTATCTATCTTCTGCTCTGTCTGTGGTCTGCTTGGTTTGGGTCTGACTAGCTGATGAGGTACTTATCTTCTCTTTATCTTTGGATCTGTACTTACAGGACTGCTCGCAGGGTATGGTGGTTTCTTCCTGGAGATCTGATAGTTCTGTAGATGGCTGCTTCCTTGTCCACCAGCTGAGGTAAGGGACTCAGGCTGGGAAGGTTGATCTTGGGCCTCAGCAGAGGCTTGGATCCTTGGTTAGGGTCCCTGTTTCTGGGAGCTCCTATCAACATAGCCTACCCCAACAGGGGGTGGCTCACACTGCCTAGAACTTTCCTTCCTCCCCCTGAAGTAGGATGTGGGAACATTCCACTCCTCCTCAGAAAGGGGGGAGCTAGCCTGGAATGGTCTATTCCAGTCTAGGTCTATTAACTAGCTATGGTCTGCCTACATATTGCTGCCACCTGCTGGTGTACATCGAGAATTACAGCAAATATATATTAAACAGTCACAGTAAATCCATATAATACAAATGCAATGTCAGATTACACAGGATGATAACACATTTACACTTTAACATCATATAGCAGGGTGACAGAGTTTTAGTGACATACTCTGGGATGTTACAGCAGCACCATCCTCTCCCTGCTCTGCTATCCCTCTGCCCCTTCTCCAAATCCTTATGATGAAATCTTTCTTATTAGGATAAAACACATCAGCTCCGCGAGCCCCCCAGCCAAAGTGTTGACGTGGTGTCCGAGATCCCCACGGGTCAAGCCAAGTAATTGTAAGTTTTCATATGAAATATGTTTGTTATACACATATAGCATACACCGTGCCCCACAATATACAGTTTCTTCTGTAAAAGTCATCAAGTGTCATGGGGGGGGGGGGGCCTTATTGTTTTTCGCCCCATTTCACCTAGAACCGGCCCTGGTCCCTGGCACATATGCAGTGCTGGTGCACTGAACTTGCACAAAAAGGCCGCCGACGCCCACCTAACTAACAGAAGGATAAAACCTTATTTTTCTCTGTCACTGGGCTCAGGGCAGGGTACAAAAATGTTGCACTGCACCCATAAAACAACATCACAATAGATCGCAGTGTTAATAACAACACGTTGTGATGTGATATCAGATACATTCTTTCCTATTCTCTCCCTCACAGCAGCAGCATCCTCTCCCTACACTAGTAACAGCAGAGAGACGTGCAGCGCTATGTGACTCCAGCTTATATAGAGGCTGGGTCACATGCTGCACTGGCCAATCACAGCCATGCCATTAGTAGGCATGGCTGTGATGGCTTCTAAGGGCACACGAGTTAAACGCTTGTTGATTGGCTGCTCTGCAGCCTTTCAAAAAGCGCCATTAACTCGCCAAGCACTGAACTCGAACCCAAACTTTTACTGAAATGTTCGGGTTCAGGTCCGCGGTCCAAAAATCCTAAAGTTCGGTACGAACACGAACTTTACAGTTCGGGTTCGCTCAACCCTAATCACTTATTATTAAATTTTTCGGGGAAGGTGAAGTGATGGAAAAAACTGTGAGTTGGCCATTTTGATTTTTATTTCTGTTATGCTATTCAGAGTATGAGGTACTTTTTTAAAAATATTTTAATAGTACAGCCATATTTGGACATGGTGATGCATATTATATTATATTCTTTTAACTTTTTTTAAGTCCCCGAGTGCACCCCAACATACAATTGTTAGATTGCAATTTGTATAGAGTAATGGAATTTTATCCGTTACCTTATACATAGTCACTATATTACAATTCAGTGCTGCCACCTGCTGGCATATATTGCAATATACAAGTAATAAACCTAGAAGATCCATTTACCCTCTTATGGTTTTATATATTTTAACTGTGGCCTTTTTCTTTTAAGCGTCAAGGTTTATTTCAGTTTTCTTTTGGACTAATTGGTATTTGTTTCTTTTCATTTCAACAGTCGCTTTGGGATCAAGTAAGAAGACAGGACGACTCCCACACCAGCAGTTCCGGATGGATTCTGCATTCTACATTTTATATGTCATTGGTTTATTTCTATATGGGGGCTCTAGTAATCAACAATATTAGATTTTGATCTATTTGATGGGGGCAGCGTTTCAGTGTTATTTATTTATGGATGAGTTTATTTGCTGAATACTATGGGTTCATCTGTTGACATATATATGAACCTATTACATTTATGGTCATTTATTATCGGTTTTAATTTGATTTTTTGGACCACATCTCTTACCCTACCTCTCCCCGCCTGCTTCAAAGCTCTCACCCTTCTCCTTGTAGCCGGTGGTGCTCCAGGCTGCCATGCAGACTGTACCCTCTATATACTTTAGCCCTTGTATACTGCTGAAGGAACCCTGACTTGTTTAGTAGGGTGCTCACATGCTCATTTTTGGCCTCTTAAAGGGGCCTTGTGTGCACATCCAAATATGAACAACAATGACTGTCTGTCCCTGGGTACTTAAGAAGCCCTCCTCAGTATGAGGATACCTTAGCTTTGAAGTCTTCTAGTGTCTAGTAACCATCAAAGATGTAATCTTTTGTCTAACAACACGTGTACCATACATAGCCTGACTATTGATTCTGCTCTCTTGTCTCCGGTCCTGATCTTGGCCCATGTTTCGTCTTACTCCCTGCCACCTTCCCTGACCTCAGAACTGTTATCTGGATTACGCACATTCTCATCTTGCCCTGTATTCAGATTAGGCCTTTTGCCTGATTCCTTGGTGTTTTGCACTGGTGTCCCTGACCCCTGTGGGTCAGCAGCCAACTACGCCAGGACTACTTCAGGAGGTAGTGGCCTGGTTGGTTCCCTGCAGCGAAGTCCACATCCCTGTACATGGGTTAAAGAGTGAATACCAGGGGACCACCAGGACAATGTCCTTAGGTTTAGCCCTGGTTAGTTGGCACAGTCCACACCCTCTGTCTGTTACACTATATTTTTCAATTTTTCTTCATTTTTCAATTTTTTTCTGATTTACTTTCATGAATTGTGCACTTAGCGCTTCACTAAGACAATTTTATATATTTTTTTTATTCAGGTTTTTTTAATCTATTTGTGGTTGGTATCGGTTCACACTGCATGTTACATGCAGTTTTTATGTAGCTGCTTTTCATGCTGCTCCTGATGTAATTTTGCTATGCTATAATTATATTTTTGAATTTTTCTATATGTTATATATTTTATGTTATGGTATACATAATTATGTTTGTGTCATTACGTATCACCTTTGATTGACTTCTCAATAGCATAGATTATTTATGTTTAGTCTGATTCTAGGCTCTACAATTATAGGTTGTATCTTCTCTGTGTATGCATGTTTACGTCTTTAGATGAGACCTTTACACGCCACCACTTAGCCATAGATATTTTGGAGTGGACAATGAGAGCTGTAGTTTTCCAGCTGCTCGTATCCTTGTTAACACAACTCTCAAGATGTCAATAAGTTCACTGAGAAATCATTGCCAACCCAGGAGTTATAATATGGAGGTATGCTGTCAAACTGCCTCTTAAATAGTTACTACACCCTTCCCTGAAGAGAAGCCAAGATGTTTGTGACTGAATCTAAATATGGATTGGATCTACCAAAAATAGTCTAAAAAACATCTGAAGGCAAGTGAGTGACAGATCCTTCACTACAACTGAGGTTGCTCCTCAATAGCAGCTGGTGGCCAAAAAGTAGCTACAGTAGTTCCATCATTCTGTCCTCATTGGGGCTCGCAATCTAGGTTCCCTAGCAGTATGTCTTTGGAGTGTAGGAGGAAACCACGCAAACTTGCGGAGAACATCTAATCTCCATACAGATGTCAGCCTTGGTCAGATTTGAACTTAGTAGAACCACCACTGCAAGGGACCAGTGCTAACAACTGAACCATGGTGCTGCCCTACAGGCTTCATTGGGATCTCGGCCAAGCGGTTTTTGCTGAACAGAGAGAAACTCCCTGTATGAGCCTAAAAGAGAGTCATTGCAAAGAGTAATTAAAACTTTATAAATTCTAATAATTTTCTTTATGCAATGCTATTCCACTACCTATCCACTGGCTGATATTAGTACAACATGCAAGGTTCGATTACGCTGAATCAGTCAACGGATTTGATTCAGGTCCCAATCTATTCTACCAGAGTCAAAAGTGCTCTGATTGTCCTGAAAATTTGTACGTAACACTCTGAGGTCTCCTTAGGCCTGTTTCACACGGGCGTCATGTTTTGGCTCCGGAGGCGTCCCGGGTGCACGCGCGTGATAAAAAACTGAATGTGGTACCCAGACCCGAACTTCTTCACAGAAGAAGGGTTCAGTGTTGTGTAGATTGTATTATTTTCCCTTATAACATGGTTATAAGGGAAAATAATAGCATTCTGAATACAGAATGCTTAATACAATAGGGCTGGAGGGGTTAAAAAAATAATAATAATTTAACTCTCCTTAATCCACTTGTTAGCGCAGCCCGGCTTCTCTTCTGTCTTCTTCTTTAAGGAATAGGACCTTTGATGATGTCACTGCGCTCATCACATGGTCCATCACATGATCTTTTACCATGGTGATGGATCATGTGACGGACCATGTGATGAGCATAGTGACGTCACCACAAGTCCTTTTCCTGTGCACAGCAAAGATAAAGACAGAAGAGAAGCCGGGCTGCGCGATCAAGTGGATTAAGGTGAGTTAAATTTTTTTAAATTTTTTTTTAACCCCTCCAGCCCTACTGTACTATGCATTCTGTATTAAGAATGCTATTATTTTCCCTTATAACCATGTTATAAGGGAAAATAATAATGATTGGGTCTCCATCCCGATCGTCTCCTAGCAACCGTGTGTGAAAATCGCACCGCATCCGCAATTTTCACGCACCCCCATTCACTTCTATGGGGCCTGCGTTGCGTGGAAAATGCACAAAAAGGAGCATGCTGCGATTTTCACGCAACGCACAAGTGATGTGTGAAAATCACCGTTCATCTGCACAGCCCCATAGAAATGAAAGGGTCCTGATTCAGTGTGGGTGCAATACGTTCACCTCACGCATTGAACCCGCGTGGAAATCTCATCCGTGTGAAAGGGGCCTTAGAGTCGTAGGTTTTCTCTCTAGTCTCTCTCCTTTTTATTAAGTTCTCTATCTGTTTTTTATATCTTTATTTTTATGTGTCTGTCAATGTGTGACTAGGGTTAAGCGAACCCGAACATTAGGATTTTTGGACCCCGAACCAGAACTTTTTAGTAAAAGTTTGGGTTCGAGTTCGGTGTTCGGCGAGTTAATGGCGCTTTTTGAAAGGCTGCAGAGCAGCCAATCAACAAGCATTTAACTCTTGTGCCCTTAGAAGCCATCACAGCCATGCCTACTAATGGCATGGCTGTGATTGGCCAGCGCAGCATGTGACCCAGCCTCTATATAAGCTGGAGTCACATAGTGCTGCACGTCACTCTGCTGTGCTTAGTGTAGGGATAGGATGCTGCTGCTGTGAGGGAGACAATAGGAAAGAATCTTTAATCAGAAGTGCTTATTAACGGTGGCGGAGCCTGGACCCCGAGGTGGATGGCAGCGTGAAGCTTCAGCTCCTCCACACTTAGGCATTTGAAAGCCAGAAGAGAAGCAACTGTCACGGATAGTGTACAGGAAACAAGACAATACAATATAAACAATGACTCACTGGATCCACAACTAAGGAACAAAAGGGAGACCCCTGCATGAGACCTGCCGCTCTCCCTTATTGCTCAGCCTATGCGACCACCCCAAAGGTGGATGGGCGCATATCCACGTACCTCGACTATCTTACACCTGAAGACCCTACAATAGTGAGGGGATATGACCACCGGCTCCCTACACAGACACGGAGGGAGTCAGGGTCACCTGGATCCAGAAAACAGAAAATCATAAATACATAAACAGCACTTATCTTGCAGACGACTGGGGACTGTGGACTGTGGACTGAGAACTAGGAACAGCATGCGCGCACACACTCCAGGAAGTAGTATAAGCCGCACACTACTGCATATTGGGGAGGAACTTAAAGGGAAGCAATCAGTCCAACTGCATGACAGCTGAGATAGACTAACGAGATGAGGAACTTAACCAAAACAAAGAAACTCAAGGAGGAGGATCTGAAAAGCTCCTGTCAGAGCTTCTCAACTGTCTGGTTGTGACAGTACCCCTCCCTCCACGAGTGGACTCCGGACACTCAGGGCCCACCTTCTCAGGATGGGACCTATGGAAAGCCCTGATGAGACGAGTGGCCTTAATGTCTGTCACTGGGACCCACATCCTCTCCTCAGGACCATAACCCTCCCAATGAACGAGGTACTGGAGGGAACCGCGGACAAGACGAGAATCCACAATCCTAGAGACCTGAAATTCAAGATTTCCATCAACCATAATCGGAGGAGGAGGCAAAGGCGAGGGTACAATAGGTTGAACATAAGGTTTCAATAAGGACTTATGAAAAACATTATGGATCTTCCAAGTCTGAGGAAGATCAAGACGGTAGGCAACAGGATTGATGACAGACAGGATCTTGTAAGGCCCAATAAACCTAGGACCCAACTTCCAGGAGGGAACCTTCAATTTGATATTCTTGGTAGACAACCACACCAGATCACCAACATTCAGGTCCGGACCAGGCACACGTCTCTTATCTGCCACACGCTTATATCTCTCACTCATGCTCTTTAGATTATCCTGAATCTTTTGCCAAATAGATGACAAAGACGAGGAGAATCTGTCCTCATCAGGTAAACCAGAAGACCCCTCTCCCGAGAAAGTCCCAAACTGCGGATGAAACCCATATGCACCAAAAAATGGTGACTTATCAGAGGACTCCTGACGACGGTTATTTAAAGCAAACTCAGCAAGGGACAAAAAAGAACACCAATCCTCCTGATTCTCCGCCACAAAGCAGCGCAGATATGTCTCCAGATTCTGATTGACGCGCTCTGTCTGGCCATTCGACTGCGGGTGGAAAGCAGAAGAGAATGACAACCGAACCCCCAAGCGAGAACAGAAAGCCTTCCAGAATCTGGAAACAAACTGCGTGCCCCTATCAGAGACTATGTCTGAAGGAATACCATGCAATTTGACAATGTGGTCAATAAATGCCTGCGCCAGCGTCTTAGCATTGGGCAAACCAGGAAAAGGGATGAAATGCACCATTTTGCTAAAACGGTCCACCACCACCAGAATCACAGTCTTCCCCGAGAAACGAGGCAAGTCCGTTATGAAGTCCATGGACAGATGTGTCCAAGGACGGGAAGGAATGGGTAAGGGAAGGAGAGGACCTGATGGCCGTGAATGAGGGACTTTGGCACGAGCGCAAGTCTCGCAAGCTGCCACAAAACCCTCAACCGACTTACGAAGCGCAGGCCACCAGAATCTCCGAGCGATGAGATCCAGAGTGGCTCTTGCCCCCGGGTGCCCAGCAAGGACTGTATCGTGGTGTTCCTTAAAAATCTTGTGTCTCAAAGCGAGAGGCACAAACAACCTCCCAGGAGGACAAAGATCAGGAGCCTCTGACTGGGCTGCCTGCACCTCTGCCTCCAATTCAGGAAAAAGAGCAGAGACCACCACACCTTCAGCCAAAATGGGACCCGGGTCTTCAAAATTCCCACCTCCCGGAAAACAACGTGACAGGGCATCTGCCTTCACATTCTTAACCCCAGGGCGGAACGTGACAACAAAATTAAACCTTGAAAAGAACAAAGACCATCTGGCCTGTCTCGGGTTCAGATGCTTGGCTGACTCCAAGTAGGCCAGATTTTTATGGTCAGTAAACACGGTAATAGGGTGTCTGGCTCCCTCTAGCCAATGGCGCCATTCCTCAAAAGCCAACTTGATGGCCAACAATTCCCTATCTCCCACATCATAATTTCTCTTTGCAGGGGAGAGTTTCTTCGAGAAAAAGGCACATGGTTGCCATTTGGCAGGAGAGGAACCCTGAGACAAGACCGCACCCACCCCTACCTCAGAAGCATCAACCTCAACTATGAAGGGTAACGAAATATCAGGTTGTACCAGGATGGGAGCGGAAGCAAAACTCTCCTTGATATTAGAAAAGGCCTTACGCGCCTCTACCGACCAGGAAGAAAAATCTACCCCCTTTCTGGTCATATCAGTGAGTGGTTTAACAACAGAGGAATAATTCAAAATACATTTCCTGTAATAATTGGCAAAGCCCAAAAAACGCATCAGCGCCTTCTGATTCTCAGGAAGCTCCCACTCAAGCACAGCGCGGACCTTCTCGGGGTCCATGCGAAAACCAGAAGCAGAGAGAATATAATTTATTCTCCCGCAGGATGAGCAAGACCTGACGTAAGTGTTCCTTATGAGTCTTGAAATCAGGAGAAAAAATCAAAATGTCATCCAAATACACTAATACAAATTTTCCCATTAAATGATAAAAAATGCTGCTCACGAAATGCTGAAAAACGTCTGGGGCATTCATCAAACCAAAAGGCATAACCAAATTCTCAAAATGGCCCTCAGGGGTATTGAAAGCCGTCTTCCATTCGTCTCCTTTTCTGACCCTGACCAGGTTGTATGCCCCTCTTAGGTCTAATTTGTAAAAGATTTTAGCCCCAACAACCTGGTTAAACAGGTCCGGGATCAGAGGAAGCGGATAAGGGTCACGAATAGTGATACTGTTCAGCTCCCTGAAATCCAGACAAGGTCTTAAAGAACCATCTTTTTTCTTAACAAAGAAAAAACCAGCGGCAACAGGTGACTTCAAGGGTCGTATGTGTCCTTTTTCCAGACTCTCAGAGATATAAGCACGCATAGCGACCCTCTCAGGTTGGGAAAGATTGTATAAACGAGATTTAGGCAGTTTGGCGCCTGGGATGAGATTAATAGGGCAATCGTACTCCCTGTGCGGGGGCAAATCCTGAACTCCACTCTCAGAGAAGACATCCGAAAATTCAGAGAGGAAAGGTGGTACAGTCTTAGTAGAAACCTCAGAAACAGATGTCATGAGGCAATTCTCTCTGCAAAAGTCACTCCAACCATTTATTTGCCTCGCTTGCCAATCAATGGTGGGGTTATGTTTAGTGAGCCAGGGTAGCCCCAACACTAGAGGAGTAGGCAAACCGCTAAGGACGAAACATGACACATCCTCAACATGAGCATCACTCACAATTAAACGAATATTGTGAACTATGCCCTTTAATGATTTCTGAGAAAGTGGAGCGGAATCAATAGCAAAAACAGGAATATCCTTTCCCAAAGTGCATACCTGGAAACCATGAGTTATTGCAAATTGATTATCAATGAGATTGACAGCTGCTCCACTATCCACAAAAATCTCACAAAAAATGCTCTTGCTCTCTAGCGCCACCCTAGCAGGCAGGACAAAACGGGAACTACAAGTAAACGGAAAACCTTCAATTTCCGCCTCAACCCTTGCCGATAGTAACAGACAGAACATTTTTAAAAGATTTTTTCCTTTTTGTTTCTTTATTACTCCCAGAAGACTGCCTGAATCTCCTAGAGGGACAAACATTTGCCAAATGATTTATACCTCCACAACAAAAACAAACCCTCCCATGCGGGCTGAATCTTCTATTGTCAGAGGCAATCAACCCCAGCTGCATGGGCTCCTGCTCAGAAGGGGCTGACAGCGACTGAGACCCCTGCGCACAGAAAGAGACCGCTGCACTGTCCCGGGACTGAGTATGACAGGAAGGAGAGATCTCCTCTCTCTCTCTAAGACGCCTGTCAATACGAACAGCCTGAGACATAGCAGAATCCAAGGAGGTAGGTCTCTCATGAAAAAGCAAATGCATCTTTCAATCCCTCTGAAAGACCATGGCAAAATTGACTTCGGAGTGCAGCATCATTCCAACCAGTATCAGCTGCCCATCTCCGAAATTCTGAGCAGTATATCTCTGCGGATTGTTTACCCTGGCATAACAGACGTAGTCTAGACTCAGCCAGAGCAATACGATCCGGATCATCATATATCTGACCCAGGGCTAAAAAGAATTCATCCACTGAACGGAGTGGCCGTGCCCCCTCCGGCAGCGAAAAGGCCCAGGATTGAGCGTTACCCCTGAGCAGCGATATAATGATCCCCACCCTCCGTTCTTCATCACCAGAGGAATGGGGAAGAAGGCGAAAATGGAGTTTGCAAGCCTCTCTAAAACGCACAAAATACTCACTACCCCCGGAGAACGTATCCGGGAGCGAGATCTTAGGCTCAGAACAAACTCCATGAACGCAAGCTGAACCGGTCACTTGAAACTGAGAAAAAGTCTTACGGAGATCAGCTACCTCCAATAAAAGACCCCGGAAGCGCTCAGCCAAAAGTGAAACCGGATCCATGCTTGAGACGGTTTTGGCGGCTTATAATGTCACGGATGGTGTACAGGAAACAAGACAATACAATATAAACAATGACTCACTGGATCCACAACTAAGGAACAAAAGGGAGACCCCTGCATGAGACCTGCCGCTCTCCCTTATTGCTCAGCCTATGCGACCACCCCAAAGGTGGATGGGCGCATATCCACGTACCTCGACTATCTTACACCTGAAGACCCTACAATAGTGAGGGGATACGACCACCGGCTCCCTACACAGACACGGAGGGAGTCAGGGTCACCTGGATCCAGAAAACAGAAAATCATAAATACATAAACAGCACTTATCTTGCAGACGACTGGGGACTGTGGACTGAGAACTAGGAACAGCATGCGCGCACACACTCCAGGAAGTAGTATAAGCCGCACACTACTGCATATTGGGGAGGAACTTAAAGGGAAGCAATCAGTCCAACTGCATGACAGCTGAGATAGACTAACGAGATGAGGAACTTAACCAAAACAAAGAAACTCAAGGAGGAGGATCTGAAAAGCTCCTGTCAGAGCTTCTCAACTGTCTGGTTGTGACAGCAACACCCGACCAAAAATGGTTAAATATGGCAGAGATAGGGGCACAGATCCCTCGGACACCCCAAGATCGCATAAAGGGCAGCAAGAAATGCAGAGATTCTTCAAGAAGAAAGTGGCCCACTGACCAGGCTTAAGCGCTAAGATGGCGGCGGCGGCTGCAGCGCGGGCTGAAGAGGAAGAGGAATCGGAGGCAGACAGCGCAAGAGATGAGGATACAGAGACCCAAGACAGATCTCCTGTCTCCAAAGCCTTCCTTACTAAGGTACTAAGCCAAGCCCTAGAAAGAGCGATAAAGCCCGTACTTTTAGAGCTGTCCGATATAAAAACGGAGCTCAAACAAATAGGCCACAGAGTAGAGGCCCTTGAAACAACGGCCCAAGAAGTAGTGGCGCACTCTGCGGGAATGGCAGAACATGTAGAAATTCACACAGCGGAGTTAAACAGGGTCATGGTCTTAATCGAAGACCAAGAAAATCGTAGTAGGAGACGAAATGTGCGCATAAAGGGCTTACCAGAATCCTGGGCGAATGAATCGCTGCACAAGGTGGCAATGGAGATATTTGCAGACCTAATTGGCCAGGAAGCAGCCTCATCCATCACAATAGAATGCATTCATAGGGCCCTGAAACCGGCCCCAAAGCCCTCAGAGAGGCCCAGAGACGTCATCTGTGGCATTTTATCATTTGTCGACATGGCCCGCATACTAGCTGCAGCGAGAGAAAGAGATCACATCTCATATGAATGAGCAGAAAGAACCTTCTATCAAGATATAGCGCCGTCCACACTGGCAAAAAGACGCATCTTGAAGCCCTTATTAGACAAGCTGCGGAGCCAAAAGATACCGTACACCTGGATGTACTCCTTCGGAGTCTCGATTCTTAAGAATGGGAAGAGCATAATAATCCACACACCGGAGGACTTACATAAAGCGTGGTCAGTTCTGGGACTTCAACCTGTTGAAATTCCAACATGGATGCCTGTCGTGCACCCGTCATCATTACCAAGCCTACCAGCAATTGAACCCTGGAAGAAGGTATCCATGAGCAAGGCGGGCAAAGCAATGAGAAGCATCAGCAGATCATCTACTCCTCCACCGTGACTCCCTGAAGAAACGGACAAACCTTAATATTTCACTTAAAGGGCTTCTGTCACCGAAAGAGAAGACGTCATCGGCGCAGGCGCACTGAGGGAGTGCTGAGGAGGCGAGCCTCCTTATCTCAGAGCGCCTGCGCTGAATCAACACAGGCGCGCGATTTTTGAAATGCTGACAGGGCTGGCCGGAGGAGGAGATCGCGGCTGGCCCTGTCAATCAACAGAAGGAGGGGGCGGTTTTCTGCGGCTGCTACCAGCAAGTAGACGCCCTACTTGCTGGTAGAAAGGTAATTAGCATATCATAAAAGTAAGTTTTTTGCTAAATCTACTGAACGAAAATTATTAATAACATAATGTATGGCAATATGGCAGGATAGGGATTATAAGTACACAAAAAATGAGTTTAGTGGGGTGACAGAAGCCCTTTAAGTGTGAACGTTCTAGTTTGGCCTATTCCCCCCTGTCTTGAGTAGGATGGGGGACGGTGTAATGGGCCTGAGACCTAATGTTATAACATTATGCACTAACCCAGTTCTTCTTCCCTAAGGTGCGACACCAATTTGCAGAGAGGTATGAAAAGGAAAAAAAAAGAAAAAAAAAAAAAAAAGATGACTTCCTCATCCTCTCAGGTTACTATATTTTATGAGGTGACTAAACATAGCTTAAGTAAAGCAAACAAACTCCACACCTCCACCGTAGTCAAGACTTGCAGTCATATGTTGACTAGCTAGTCCTCCTCAGATTGACCTCATGTCCGGAACTGAGGGGCCTTCATGAAGCTAGGAAGAAATAAATGCAAGGTTAGGGTGACCTTTGTGTTGTTGTTTTTATCTTAGAAATGTTCTTGAATGTTTTGGGTGTATACATAAGGATTGAACATAGTTCTGGTTTTCAGCCTGAGGTTGGCTGAAAGGCTTAAGTAAAGTACAAAACCCCTATCTACCCCCCCCCCCCATAACAATATTAATAATTGTTGTTATTATTTGTGCTAGTATATCTGGGGCCCACGCACGGGATCAAGCCCTTGCCTGAGCCGTAGATAGATCAGGGAACAGCTGTCTACTGACAAGCTCTCCCCATAACACCTAGCACATATAGGGGTCCTTTTTCTCTTCTTAGGATAGACACGGCAGTGTCTATAGAGGTTGACGACATAGAATCTCTAATTAAAGCTTAGTAAAATAACATAGAGTTGACCTACTGTTAAAGTTCTATTGCCACTACTTCTGCAACTCATACAGATATTTGTATTGTATTTGTTAACACTTCCTAATCCCTAACCCCTAACCTTCACACCCAGCCCGATTCCTCTTAACACCTGACGCTCCAGAAATACCAGAGGAAAACCTCTTAGTGGACTATCACGACCCATATCGATAATCTTTTGGAAGAAACCAAGTATGAGTGACCTGAAAATCACAACGTTTAACGTTAAAGGGTTACACTCACCTGCCAAACGCAGCCAATTACTGCTCACACTTAGGAAACTCCATTCCCATATTATATTCCTCCAAGAAACACACTTTCGCCAGAATAAAACATAACGATTTCTGATCATGCCCCCTGCATGGCGAATTTCACCCTGGCCTCCCTTCCTAGGAGAGACTGGAACTGAAAGCTAAACGAATCACTCCTGAACAACGAGCAAAATCTGAAACAGGTTAGATCTCATTTGGAGACCTTCTTCGCTGTAAACTCTCCTGCACACAGCAAACGCACAGTTATATGGGAAACACACAAAGCGTACATTAAAGGGATCTTCATAGCTTTAGGTACCAAGGTTAAAAAAGACCAACAAAGAGAGGTAGACTCACTGCTTACCCAAATAGCAGCACTAGAGAAACTAAATAAACAATCTGAAAGTAGGGCCTTCCAGGAATATCTGAAGAATCTCAGAATTAAACTACACAACCTTCTAGCCCAAAAAACCTAGAGGGAAAATGATGACATCACTACTCAAAAAAAAACAAACAGGTGACACATATACCCAAAATAAAGAGCGCAAATTGAAACATCCTAACGGATACCCCGGCTATAGCAAAAGCTTTCCAAGAGTTATATGCAGAATTATATAATCTTAACAAAAATGAAAGCAAAGATAGCTCAAACACAAGACAAGAAAATATCACCAAGTTCCTGAGCTCTCTAAATCTCCCTTCCCTCTCGTCTGAGGGGGCTTCCCACCTAATTAGCCCAATCTCACCGGACGAGATGAAACAAATAATAAACAGCTTCCCTCCGGGAAAAAGCCCTGGCCTGGATGGGTTACCCCTGACCTATTATAAAAAGTTTGAGGACATTCTAATTCCCAGGTTCACAGAGGTCTGTAATGCACATATTCAGGGAGAATCGCTGACGAGACAAACACAGGAATCCTTCGTCACTTTGATACACAAAGAGGGTAAAGATCCGGAACATTGCGGCAGTTATAGGCCTATATCTTTACTAAACCTTGATCTTAAAATATGGGCAAAGATACTGGCTATGCATCTAAGCAGTTTCCTTCCTGATCTGATAGGACCTGAACAGGCGGGGTTTGTGAGGGGGAGAGAGGGGAGAGACAACTCTCATCGAGTGTTTCATGTAATACATATAGCAAGAACGAGAAAGCTGCCACTAATATTACTAGGAATAGATGTCGAAAAGGCATTTGACAGAGTAAACTGGAAATACATGAGAGCATTTGCCATTTTGGGCAAGACCCTACATTTGGGGCCTTTGCTGCATATGTCGCAGTCAAATACAACCAGTCAATACTGCAGTTACATTGTTGGTTGACAAATTAAACATTTTTGGGACCGTGAAGTAATTGTATAAAATTTGCCTGTTACACTGTTGTGTGACCTCAAGAAATGTTTTCTCTTTATGACACCGGCACTGCCTTACTGTCAGTGAACTTAATTATTGACTATTGGCGGTTACATTGTCGCCTGACATAAACCACCTGTTAGTTTGGTGGGAGAGAATGAGGAGAGCGTCAAAAAAGGGACGTGGCCCCGGTCGTGGTGCTGCTGGTGTTGGTGGAGCTCCTGTTGCAGGGAGAGGATGTGGTCGATCTGTGCCAGCTACACGCACAAGCGAAACACCTTCCTCAGGTGCGAGTAGGCGACAGAACCTGCAGCGGTATTTGGTTGGGCCGAATGCGGCTCTACGAATGGGGAGGCCAGAACAAGTACAGGCGATAGTAGATTTTGTTGCTGACAGTGCCTCCAGTTCCTTCACATTGTCTCCCACCCAGTCTCCTGCTGAAAGACCACAGTTGGCACCTGCAGCCGATGTCCATTTTTGGCTGTGATATACCCCTGCTCTACCTAGTGGACAAGGAAATACATTTCACTAATTGGTCTGTTACATAGTTTGGTGACAAATGCTCATCTTTTGTGCTAGAAAGTACATTTGTGGCCTACACTGCATTTAGGACAGTACGAATCAGGTGAGGCCAGAACAAGTACAGGCGATAGTAGATTGGGGGCTTACAGTGCCTACAGTTCCTTCACATTGTCTCCCACCCAGTCTCCTGCTGAAAGATCAGAGTTGGCACCTACAGCCCATGGCCATCAGTCTTTCACCGCACTCCCTTGCAATCCAATTCCGTGGGCCATCTACATAGCCCTACCCCAGAAGTGGAAGAGATTGAGTGCACTGATGCCCAACCACTTATGTTTAAGGATGAAGACATTGGAAGACCACCTCTGGTCTCTGATGATGACGAAACACAGGTGCCAACTGCTGGGGCTTTCTGTAGTCTGCAGACCAACAAGGAGGGCAGGGGTGAAGAGTGGGTGGAAGATGATGTGGAGGATGATGATGTACTAGACCCCACATGGAATAAAGGTCATGCGAGTGACCTGTCTAGTTCGGAGGAAGAGGCGGTGGTCGCAGAGGCACCAGCACAGCAGAAGAGGGAGCAGGGTGCAAAAGCATCTGTTCCATTCTTGGGTGACATTTTCCAATTTTTGCCGTGAATAAACCCCTGCTTTGCATAGGTGACAGCAGGGGCGGACATACTGTACCGCGGGTGCGGCTGCACAGGGGCCCAGAGCAGGTGGGGGCCCTTTCTTACTGGCAGCAGGGGGAGATGAGCGCTTCCATTGTTGAAGCGCTCATCTCTATTCATCTGTATCGCTGTCCTTAGGACGGCGATACGGATGGATGCTGCGGCGGGACAAGGGAGAGGCGTCTCCCTTCCCCAGTCCTCTTATAGGCTGCAGGCCCAGTGCCTGTAGCCTATCAGAGGGCAACGCGATGACGTCATCACGCCGCCTGAGCCGTACAGCGCGGGACACAGGCTGGAAGAGGCCTGCATCGCATCGCTGAAAGCGGCAAGGAGGTAAGTATGTGATTTTATTATTTTTTTTATTTACACTTTACTAGGGGCCCTATCTGACACTCATGGGGGCATCTACTTGGGGCTCTATTTTATGTACTGGCACACATGGGGGGCACTATGGAGGAGGAGGAGCACTATGCGGGCACTATTCTAAAGACTGACACGCATGGGGGCACTATGGAGGGGGGGAGTACTATTGGGGCCCTATTTTATATACTGGCACACATGGGGGAACTATGGAGAAGGGGGGAGAGGAGCACTATGGGGGCATCTTCTGGGGCTCTATCTTATATATTGGCAGACATGGGGGGCACTATGGAGGGGGAGTAGCACTATGGGGTCCCTATCTTATATGCTAGCACACATGGGGATTACTATGGGGGCATCTACTGGTGACCCTATCTTATATACTGGCACACATTATGGGGGCATTTTATACTGGCACATTGTCAGGCACCATGGAAACAAGGGGAGGCGCACGATATAGGAGTATTTTATACTGGCACAAATTATAGGGCACTATCGGGACCTTGGCTCAACTGGGGGCACTAAGAGGGCTTTTTGGGCAAACAGTAGGGGGCATTGGCACACATTATGAGGGTACTATGGGGACATTGGCTCTAGGGTTAGGGGGCATTAAGAGGAGGTATTTTTTATACTGCCACACAACAGGGCACTTTTATGTACTGGCGCACATTATAAGGGGGCATTTTTCTACTGTTACAACACATTATAAAGAGAATTATTACTACTGGAGGCATTATGGTGGGCTTTAATACAGTTGAGGGACTATGAGGAACTTGAATACTAGTTTGAGCACTATGGGAGCATTATTACTTCTGGGACACAGTTGGCTCATTTACTGTAGCGGCACTATTACTACTATGTGTTGTCTGGTAGATAATTATTTATATTGGTGGGATTTTCGGGAGCACTGTTACTGTGGGGGGCACCCTGGCACGGTATCAGCTTAGCACAATTATTTTTGGGGACATAATGTTTACACTATTAGTGTCAGGGACACTGTTTCCTGGGCGAGGTTATTTTTTAGGACACTGTGTGCGAGTAATTATTTAAGGGGAACTATCTGTGTATAACTTGTATAGGGAGCACAGCAGGTACAGTATTAGAGGGGTGTTGATTAGGTGGGAGGATGATGAAAACTAGGAAACTAAGATGTCTGTCTGTCAAACTCTGCAGAGAGAAGAGATGACTGAAAGAAATCATCATGGCGGTCTGGTCTGAAAGGAGAAGATGAGGGCAGAGAACATTTACATCAACAAAGACGTCCCTGGATGTAAGAGGTATGTGGACCTGTATTAGGCTACTTTCACATCTGCGTTAGTGATTCTAAGAACAGCCTGCTGGAATGCTCCAGCACTGCTGGATGCAGACAGAATGTCTACCGGCCCCATTAACTATAATGGGGTCTGGCAGAGATCGGCCACAATCTGACAAAAATGCAGAGAATCAGTGGGACACAAACCACTGCATGCCTGAGTTTGTGTCCGGACAATTCCTTGCATTCTCTGCCGGATCAGGTGGCCGTGGTGTAGTGTTGCAGGTGTGAAAGTAGCCTTACCCTGTATGTTTTGTATTGCTATAAGTGATGTTAGGACAGAGTAGGTTATATTGAGAATTTGGCCTGGGGGAGGGGGGGGGGCAGGCACATTCTTTGCACAGGGGCCCTCTGCTGTCTGTGTCCGCCCCTGGGTGACAGGGACATAAATTTCAAAAAATCACATTGTTAGGTGACATTTTACCATTTTTGCCGTATACAAACCCTTCTCTGCATAGGTGACAGGGACCTAATTTTTGTAAAATCGTCTGTTCAATTGGTGGGTGACATGAACACAGTTTTGCCATGAATAAACCCTTGCTCTGCATAGTTGACAGGGACAAAAATTTTAAAAATCGTCTGTTCCATTGGTGGGTGACATTAACCCATTTTTGCCAATGAAAAATCCCTGCTCTGCATAGGTGACAGGGACTTAAATTTCTAAAATTCGTCTTTAATTGACGCGCGCCACCTCCTTTCATTCGATCCTTCTGCTTTAACAACTTGTCCCACATTTCCGCTCGATCACATTTCAGCCATTGACCTCCCTTGGATGTGGTCTTCATATATATATAATTTTTTAATAATCATTCCAATAACAGGTCATTTTAAGAGTCCTGTATTGTTATTTATCGTCACTACCTCCCCGAGTCGGGAGTGGGTAATTGCCGCGCGCCCCATCCTTTACTTGGAAGCTTTGGCTTCAATAATTTGTCCCACATTTCCGCTCGATCACATTTAATTTCATCCATTGACCTCCCTTGGATGTGGTATCCCTTTCTCAAGGCTCCCTCTCCGGCGTGGAACCCTGATTCGCCGCTAACCGCGATCAACGTGGTAGGCTCAGAAAAGAACATCGAAAGTTGATAGAGAAGATATTCAATTGGATCGTGGACGTCACTTGATGTTATCTAGAGTCAACAAAGCGGCAGCAGGGCCTCTCCTAACGTTTTCAAATCCAAAATACCCCAGTGACATTCCCTGTAATTTTTTATTAATCATTCCAATAACAGGGCATCTTAAGAGTCCTGTATTGTTATTTATCGTCACTACCTCCCTGAGCCGTGCGCCCCCTCCTTTCATTCGATCCTTTCGCTTTGATAACTTCTCCCACATTTCCGCTCGATCACCTTTTCTCCATTGACCTCCCTTGGATGTGGTATTCCTTTCTCAGGCTACGTCTCCGGCTAAAACCCTGATTCCCCGTTACCTGTGATCACCATGGTAGGCGCATAAAAGAACATCGAAAGTTGATAGAGAAGATATCCAATTGGATCGTGGACATCACGGGGACGTGCAACATGGTGGAGCAGTATGTGCGCACACACCGACACGTACTGACTGATGGGTCTGCCACCTTCAACTTCTGGGTCTCCAAATTGGGCACATGGCCTGAGCTTGCCCTTAACGCCTTGGAGGTGCTGGCCTGCCCTGCAGCCAGTGTATTGTCTGAACGTGTGTTTAGAACGGCTGGAGGGGGTTATCACAGGTTATATTTCCCAATGTTTTGGGGTCTACCCAAATTTAAACAAAAGAAAAATAACAATAAAATAAACTAAAAAACAAAAACAAAACCACTGTTGGCTACCTCCTACTCTTCCACCGCCGCTTCCACCTACACTGCCACATCCACCACCTCCTCAACACCCTACTCCATATGGACCTCGTCCTCCTAGATCAAGATTATTATTTTTAATTTTTAAGTATTTAATGTTATTTTAAGTAATTTCCCTATCCACATTTGTTTGCAGAGCACTTGCCATGCTCTTAACCACATTTTGCTGCCATTTGCAGCCCTCTAGCCCTTTCCATGACTTTTTTAGAGCCATTTTCGTGCTCAAAAGTTCGGGTCCCCATTGACTTCAATGGGGTTCAGGTTCGGGGTCAAGTTCAGGTCAAGTTCGGGTCCCGAACTCAGACTTTTTTGTGACGTTCGGCCGAACCCGTCGAACCCGAACATTCAGGTGTCCGCTCAACTCTATGTGTGACTTTTAGCCATTTTTGGCGTTATGTTTCTCTACTCTGCCAATATACGACATAATAATCTTGAGCCAGGAGGTGGAGGTCTGAGTGGAGGAGGAGGCGGTGCAGGCGGAAGAGGCGGAGGAGGAAGACAATACTGTTTATTTTAGTGTTTTTCCATGTGTCCGCCAATTCTGTGTCAGGTTGTGCTGCAGTCTTTCAGCAAGCTTTATGTCATGAAAGGGAGGGAAAAGTGCAGCCCTGAAATCCTCCCGCACCTCGATCCCTACCTATTTGCATGATCCGTCCTAATTGACGGCGTAAAACTTGGCGTTAGGCCCTAGCTTATATACGTGCAGGGGCCTAAAAATGATAAGAGGAAAAACCGTGAACAGAGTCAGGGAAGCAAAAGTCAAAGCCAGGAGGTCACACAGGTACACAGGGAAAAACACAACAAGGTCAACACAATCCAAAGTCAGAAGCCAAGAGGTTACGCCAAGTCCAAGGAGGTCACAAGGTCGAGGTGAAAAACAGAGTCGAGGTCAAAACACACAGAGTACACAATATAACAATATGCTGGTGAGGGTGGAAAGAGGGTTCGGTACACGGACACCAAAACGGTCCCGAAAGTCTTTCCTTTCCCTTTAGTATTTTGTTTGGGTTCAATGTGTTGTATTTCCCTATTGTTTGTATTAGGCCTGCTGGAGACTACTGTTTGTCCTTCCTTTTGGTGCAACAGGTGGTCTCGTCGCTGCCATTAGTACCAGGGTCCTATAGGGCTAGATAGGACTCTAGGTATTTCTGTGTATGAACACACCTACCTCTGGGATCTGTTCATACTGATAGTCAAGATTTGGTTAGGGTTTTTATAGGAGGTGTCCATCTTTCTTCCTTAGTTCTCAGGCCTGATTCCGTGCTCCCCACCTTTCCTTTTGCTCGGTGGGGTGTTTCCCTCCCACACCGAAGCGTGACAGCTACTAAAGGAGGCAATATGGACAGTCACAATACATTAGTAAATGGCTTGTATTAACCTTCTCTACATGATAAATGCCACTTGTGAAAGTGAGACAACCCCTTTTAGAGTGATCTTTCTTCCAGGGGCCCAGATAGACCATTTTCTATGGAACTAATCCATTTGTTTTTCTCTTCTTCAATTTCCCTTTAGTTAAGGAACTGTTCACTTTTCACAACCCTTTCTCCATAACGGCAAATCTTTTCCATGCTCCCAGATGTCAGGTTGATTGCAGTAATCCCTTTTTGGGGTCATTTAAAATTACCTTGTTCAGTCATATTCCATTCACGCAGCAACAGTTTCAGCAACCATAACATTTTCACATAGCTTTTCAGCTGTTTCTTGACATTACACTTTGGAGATTTCAGTTAGTTTAGTATAATTTTTTCTAGAGGTCCAGACAAACAAATATATATATATATAAAACAAATTTAATTAAAGGGACTATCAATCTTATACAACTCTGCCCATAAGGAAAGCCTATTCCACGCTAATTGCAGCGGTTCCACTGTAGAAATTGGGGTCACTCGAATTTATCTCAAGGCCTATTTAAAGGGTTGAACATTGACTTATAGGATAGCTGCCTTACATTAGGAATGAGCGAACCCGAACTGCAAAGTTCGGGTTTGTACCAAACTTTGCAAGTTCGGGTACCCAGACCAGGACCTTTTCACTGAAATTAGGGTTCAGGGTTCAAGGCTCGTACGATTTATGAATTACTTTATTATTTTCCGTTATAACATGGTTATATCAGAAAATAACATAATACTTAAGACATAATGCAAAAGGGACACCTTTAGAGACATTCCATTTTGGATTCCGTCATAATAGAATCTATGGCAGCATAATGGATCGGTTATGATGCCCATAGACTTCTATTATGATGAAATGCAAAATCAGAAAATAATAAAGTGAAGTTCAGGTCCGCTTTGACTTAAATGGGGTTCAGGTTCTGGTCAACTTCAGGTCCCGAACCTGAACTTTGACCTGAAGTTCGGCCGAACCAAGCGAACCCCAACTTCTACAGGTTTGCTCATCACTAGTTATGGTCAGTTTGCGTCAGTTTGCGTTATTTCCATCATAGATCAGTTATTTTTGATGGGAGAAAAAGTACTGAAAGCAGTTTTTTTTTCCTGTTCTTGTGATGGATCAGAAGAATCGAAAACGGTGATGTAAACTTAGCCTGCTAGTTTCACACCAGTGGTGTGAAAATTGGCAGAGAACAACCTACCGGAATTCTTCTGATCCGGCACTGCCAGATGCTGATGGAATGCTCGCCGACCCTATTAAGTATAATGAGGTCCGGCGGAGATCCGTATGCATTCTGCAGATAATGCAGAGGATCAGCCAGACACAAAGTGCTGCATGCTGTGGTTTGTGTCCGGACAATTCCCAACATTGTCTGCCGAAACAGCTTGATAAAATTTATACCTGAAGTGTGAAGCTAACCTTAGTGCTCATGGACGTGGCTGTAGTTTGGGTGTCTGCATCTCATCCCATTCATCTCAATGGGGCCATAAAGGATACAGACAGTACACCCGTGTGTTGTCCGCATCCATAATTCTGTTCTGTGGCCCTGCAAAAAAATAGAACATGTCCAATTCTTGTCCATTTTGCAAACAAGGATAGTGTCACGGGTAGAGTCACGGGAATCAAGATAGAGCGGAGGTGCACCCCCTGAGCTGCCACCCGGTCCCCTGTCCCTGCCTACTTGCACCACCCACCCTAGATGACAGAGCGCAACTGGGCGACAGTCCCTAACCTACTAAGTGCAAGCAGAGAGAAAGAGACAGCAGGGAAGAGGACAGCCACTGAGAAGTTACAATAAGCGGACAAGAGGTAGAACAAAAACCGAAAGCGAGGCGGATCGACTAGCCGAGGTCAGTCCAGGAGGTCACGTCAGAACAAGGGAAGAGGCAAAGACAAATCCGTAAATAAACCGAGGTCAAAATCCGAGAGGTAGCGTCAAGGTACAGGGAGCAGGCAGAAGAGGTGTCAAGAGGCAGATCGAGGTTCAATTCCAGAGGTAGCTTAATAACAATAAAGTACACAGCCTATAGGACAAAAATCACAGGCAACCTGTAGCCAGCAGGCCGCCTGTATTTATAGTGGGGAGTGAGAGTAATGTGACGTGGCCAACGTCACATGACCGACAGACAAACAAGTCGAGCACCGAGTGATCAGCTCAGCGCTCAAGGCAGACCTAGGAGCAGGGAGCCTCCCAGCTAGCAAGGCCGTCCTGGGAACGAGGCCAAACACAGATCCTCGCTCCCGAAGCTAAGCAGCAGGTCTGCGGCTGATGGGAGACCGAGTGTGCCTTCGGCGCCTCATTACACATAGGACATGTCTGCAGGAGTTAAGAAAAATGGAAATATGCACTTGGTCGACAACCATGTTTTGTGGATCCACGACGTGCAGACTACAAAACTCTTACGGCCAAGTGCATGAGCCCAGATAGACCATTTTCTATGAAACAAATCTCCTTTAACTTCTCCCTTTTGTGGAGTTTGGGGTTCCTGTATGGTGTAATGGAAAAGAGTTATCCAAAACAATGGACAAGAAAAGTGAATTTAATGCTTTCATTGGATTTTAAACAGGCTAAATAGCTTACCTCTATATCTGTGCCTCGAAATGCTTGGTGACAACTGATATGGAGGACATTATTGGTCCATTAGATATTGTCACCCAGATATCCCAGACTCCTGAATAGAAAATCTATTATGGTATATAATGATACATCCTCCAGTCACCAAATCACTACAAACGGTCATTAAGAGGTCTAAGAATCTGTGTGACAACCTCAAGGTTGTGTAGTTTCACACGAGAAAACTGGAAGAATCTCTTGATCTTCTGAATACATTTCAAATACAGTTCTTATACTGTTCTTTGCTTTAGATAATACAGTCACACACCATTACTATTGTATCCATAGAGATTTTGGAGTTGACAGTGAGAGCTGTTATTTTCCAGCTGCTCATTGCCTTGTTAACGTGACTTGCAGGATGTCAATGGGTTTATGGAGAAGGCATTGCCAATCCAGGAGCTATAATATGGAGGTGTGCCACTAAACTGCCTCTTAAATAGTTTTTTTTCACACCCTTCCTTGGAGAGATCCCAAGATAGTTCTGACTGAATCCAAATATGGTTCAGAGCTTTCAAAAAACTGTCCTTAAAATTCATAAGACAAGTCAAAGACAATTGCTGGTGGGCCAAAAAACAGGGCAAAAAATTAAAAACCAAAAGTTAGTTGTCACTGGCGTTCCTGCGACAGAAGGCAGGAGATCGGTGAGACTGACAACACGTGGTTTGATCTGACAGGCTTTCCCTGTGGATCAATTGGCGTCTGTGTTGTTTCTGGTATGGCCACACACCTTGCCTCAGGTGTTGCTAATGTGGACAGTTAACCTGTCTTTTCTATAGTTGCTTCTCCCACAATGCTGTGCGGTTTATAGCTTCAGTTTCAGTTTTGTATTTCTGGTGTGTAGATCTCGGCAGAGTTCCTGGTGCTTCCATTGCTCTTTTGAAGTTGAGTCTTTCCTTTCCCTTTTGTATTTTGTTTGGGTTCTGTGTGTTGCATTTCCATATTGTTTGTATTTCCTGTTCGTACTTCCTTTTGGAGGAACAGGTAGTCTCTTCCCTGCCATTGGTACCAGGGTCCTATAGGGCTAGATAGGACTCTGTGTATGAACTCACATACCTTTGGGGTCTGTTCATACTGATAGTCAGTCAGGATTTTGATTAGGGTTTTTCTAGGAGGTGTCCACCTTCCTTCCTTAGTTCTCAGACCTTATTCCCTGTTCCCCCCTTCCCTCTTATGCTCGGTGTGGTGTTTCCTTCCCACACCAAAGCATGACATTAGGGTATTTTCACACTAGCGTTCCGTCAAGGTTCAGCAAAAATGCTTCCATTACTGAAAATACAACCATCTGCATCTGTTATAAACGTATCCGGTTGTATTATCTTTAACATAGCCAAGACGGATCTGTCATGAACTCCATTGAAAGTCAATGGAGGATGGATCCGTTTTCTATTGTGTCAGTTTGTATCAGAGAAAATGGATCCGTCCCCATTGACTTGCATTGTGGGTCATCCGTCTTACTCCGCATCCCATGACGGAAAGAAAAACACAGCATGCTGCGGTTTGCTCTCCAGTATGGTAACGCAACCAAATGGAACAGAATACATTTTTGAGCATTCTGTTCTGTTCAGTTACGTTTTGTCCCCATTGACAATGAATGGGGACAAAACTGAAGCGTTTTTTCCCGGTATTGAGACCCTATGACGGATCTCAATTCTTAGTAAAATAGAAACTCTAGAGCAGGGGTACTCAACTAGTTTTATTAAAGGTCCACATACCAGGGTCTGCAGTCAGGTGAAGGTCCGAGCTGAACGCCAACAGTAAAGATGCCATGCGATCATGTGATACATGCGCGTGGGGCGCTCTGACGTTATAGTGGAGCGCCCCGGGTAAGTCCCAGAATTAGTAATGTCCCCATTAGTGCCCCCAGTAAGAGTATTGCCCCCCTTCTCTGCTTTTGCAAAAAAAAAATAAAAAATTTGCATTCACCTGGCTGCGGTGAACATTCGCTGCTGACTGCAAGCTCAGGACCGGTGCTCTAACGTGATGGCGTCTTGTAGGTCCTGTCCTGAGCTTCTAGTCAGCAGGGAGTGTTCTCCACAGCGTGAGCAAATGGAGGTGGAGGTACCGTAATACAGTGTTTCCCAACCAGTGTGCCTCCAGCTGTTGCAAAACTACAACTCCCAGCATGCCCGCACAGCCAAAGGCTGTCCAGGCATTCTGGGAGTTGTAGTTTTGCAACAGCTGGAGGCACACTGGTTGGGAAACACTGCCGTAATATATATATTTTTTTTACTAGCACAAGTAGCGGTGGAGGTAAAGGCTGTACTAATGGGCGTTCCATGATGGAAGCGCTCATTAGTAAGGGTACTTTCACACTTGCAGCAGGATGGATCCGACAGGCTGCTCACCCTGTCAGATCCATCTTGCCACTACTTCGCCGTGCCGCTGCTCTGTGCCCATCGACTATAATGGGGATGGGGGCAGAGTTACGGCGCAGCACGGTGAGAGGCCGCCAGACTAAAAGTACTACATGTCCGACTTTTTCGTCTGGCGGCCCCCTCAATATAATAAACATTGGTGGCGCAGTGCGCCCCCCCTCAAAATAATAAACATTGGTGGCGCAGTGCACCCCCCCATCACAATAAACATTGGTGGCGCAGTGCGCCCCCCCTCAATATAATAAACATTGGTGGCGCAGTGCGCCCCCCCATCACCCCAGTATAATAAACATTGGTGGCGCAGTGCGCCCCCCCTCAATATAATAAACATTGGTGGCGCAGTGTGCCCCCCAATATAATAAACATTGGTGGCGCAGTGTGCCCCCCAATATAATAAACATTGGTGGCGCAGTGCGCCCCCCCTCAAAATAATAAACATTGGTGGCGCAGTGCGCCCCCCCATCACCCCAGTATAATAAAAATTGGTGGCGCAGTGCGCCCCCCCTCAATATAATAAACATTGGTGGCGCAGTGTGCCCCCCCATCACCCCAGTATAATAAACATTGGTGGCGCAGTGTGCCCCCCCATCACCCCAGTATAATAAACATTGGTGGCGCAGTGCGCCCCCCCTCAATATAATAAACATTGGTGGCGCAGTGTGCCCCCCAATATAATAAACATTGGTGGCGCAGTGCGCCCCCCCTCAAAATAATAAACATTGGTGGCGCAGTGCGCCCCCCCCAATATAATAAACATTGGTGGTGCAGTGGGCAGTGCCAATGAGGGTTAAAAAATAATTTACTCACCTCCTCCAGTTGATCGCGTAACTGCCGGTCTCCAGTTCTTACTGCTTTCTTCAGGACCTGTGGTGACATCACTGAGCTCATCACATGATCCATCACCATGGTAATGGGCCATGTGATGAGCTCAGTGATGTCACCACAGGTCCTGAAGAAAGAAGTAAGAACTGGAGACCGGCAGTTACGCGATGAACTGGAGGAGGTGAGTTAATTTTCTTTTATTATTTTTAACCCTCATTGGCACTTCCCACTGAGCCACCAATGTTTATTATAATGGGGAAGGGGGGGGGGGGCACTGCGCCATCAATGTTTCTTATACTAGGGGGGGGGTGGCGCACTGTGCCACCAATGTTTCTTATACAAATACAGGAGGCGGGTGCCGGAATCAAATAGCCGACACCCGACCTCTGTGACAGGGAGCTGCGATCAGCTACAATTAACCCCTCAGGTACCGCACCTGAAGGGTTAACTCAACTGCAGCTGATCGCAGCTCCCTGTCACAGAGGTCGGGTGCCGGCTATTTGATTCCGGCACCCGCCTCCTGTATTTGTATTACAGGTCAGTTTTCTTCATTGGTGGCGCAGTGGCCACAGCCCCTCCCCTCCCCCTCCTGCCTCTTCTTATTGGCAGCGGCGGGGACAGCAGCAGCACAGGGGGGGAGGGAGAGACTCCTCCTGCGCTGCTGAGAACGATCATTTCCTGTGCCCGCCGCTGTATGGAGCAGAGCTGCCAGAGTGTGCAGGAGGAGGAGCGCTTACATGTGGAGGAAGCCCTGTCTCACTGCGCTGTGGGACAGGTGGAAGTGCGCCGGTAAGCTCCTCCTCCTGCACGGCACAGTGTGCAGGAGAGGAGCAGCGCTCTGAAGGATGGCCGGGGTCCGGACAACTGGCGGCCGCGGTCCGTATTTGGACCGCGGTCCGCCAGTTGAGTACCCCTGCTCTAGTGTGAAAGTAGCCTTAAAGTCTGTCTCACTGTCCTAAAGCATCTTGGGGGTGCTCCTAGTCCCTTCCCTTTTAAGCTCTTGAACACAATGACAGCAATAGCAAATAATGTCAGAGCGACACTGACACTGATATATATAGTCGTGGGTAAATACATAGTCGATAGTGGTAACAAACAATGTGTTTAAAAATGCACTGCGGGAGCACATGGTTTTATGGGAAAAAGATATAGGACAATAATTTATTGAGACCAAGCATCTAAAAATTATATGTCAACGAGGGCAGATTCCTGACCCCGTTTATACACACAAACTGTGGCTTGCTCTGCACAAGCATCTAAAAATTATGCCTTAAAGGGGGCAGAATGCCGACCCATATTTATACACACACGTGTTGATTGCCAGAGGAAACAGTGTCTCGTTCTAAACGAGACTGGAAAAAATTATATATTTTAATTGGGTGTAGGAGCAGTATAGTGTTTTATGTGGAAAAAGTAAGGTAATAGTGGTATGTGGCTGCAATAGTGGCAGCAGCAGGTGCAGCACAACATGTAATGAGCAATGCAGTAGATTTGTGTGGGGTAGTAGTAGTACTAGAAGTTGTGGCTCTGTAGCGGTAATGGGAGTGGCAGTAGTGGAAAAAGCAGCTGTGGTGATGGAAATCTAGATCCATGCTTCATTCATTTTGAAAAAGTGAATTTTTTTTCAAGGTTTATTTTTTTAAGCACTAAAATGCAAGAAAAACAATACAAATGTGGTAATAATAATAACATCTGCATCTTATGTTAGTAGTAGTACCTTTGTTATATAATGACTTTGTAGTATGTAGTGATATGCCATATATAAATATATATATATATATATGGCATATCATTTCCATAATAATAAACTGTTATGGAAATGAGGTCATAAAACCTGTTTAACCTCACAGTATGCACCTTGTAACCTTTAAAACAAAAAGCATTTGAACCTTGTCTCCAAACAGGCTCTGGCCAGTCGTATCCTCCTTATCACAATCCTCTCATGGGGCTGACATTTATAGATAGAAGCAGTAGATCTTTACACAATAGTTTGTTTGCCTGAGTCTTCAGAGTTAATAGATTGCAAATCTTTGGTAAAAACAATTAAAAAAAACATTGATAAAAACAAGTGTCTTCGGGCTACCACTTCTAGATCCACCTTCATTGTACCTCACCACCACCAGCTCACAACAGATTAAAGGTAAAATACCAGTAGGTCTCCTTCATCAGTCATAGATCTCCTTAATCAGGCTCATAAACAGCCTTGAAAGATCCGGTGATGTTCACACCTAACAGTGTTCGGCAGATGTCCTGTGCCGCAGAGTTTCGGAGAGAAGAGTGGAGATAAGGCAGCCGCCTCCTCATCCCTCTCTTCTCTTTCCATGAACATCATGTTAAAAGCAGAAAAGAGCAAAGTAGCTTGATAAAAAGCAGATATAAGCCTTTTTCTTTAATTAGATATATTACAAAGTTTCTTATTTTCACTTGTACTATTCAATTGCAAAAAGATGTTTGATAACTAGAGGTATGCTTTAAAGGTGGACAATCCATCTGGCCTTAGCCTATTTTTCTACATCGACATAGTATCTGAATGACTTTCACTAATACATTTATTATTTCTGAGAAACGATTCTCCATTATAAAAAGCCTCTGCATGTTGAAGGCACCACGCCTCTGATAAATATGACATTACGTGATACAATCTGCATTCTCTGTCAGGTCATCTTTACAGGAGGACTGCTGATCCTTTACAAGACTGGATTATAATACTGTATTACATATGCTAGCATCCAGCGTAAAGTTGAGTTGCTGCAAATAGCTTTGTGCAGTCATATTCCATTCGCTTAGCAGACAGCATTTTAAAAAAAGCACCGGCCTCTCTGAAGGCCGGGACCGTGAGGGCGGAGAGAGGCAGGTGCTTTTTCCTATAGTGTGCAAGTACGACCACTGCTGATGGATTGCAGGGTGGTTATAACTAGAGATGACATTTTTTTTTATAATACTATACGGGGATCCATTTCCGTACAGTATTAGAATGTATTAGCTCCGATGAGCCGAAGTTAGGTATTCGTGAAGTCGCACGAGACTTCGTCAAATAAATTTAGTAATTGATTATTACAGTGGAAAACATTAGAACCTAACTCGGCTTTGGTTCCAAGATATCACTCGGAACTCAAGCCGAGTTCGGTTCCAAGTTTTGAAGTGGTTTTTCAGTAATAATCAATTACCTAAGTTATTCAACGAAGTCTCATGCGACTTGGCGAATAACTAACTTGGGCTCATCGGAGCCCTTACTTTCTAATACTGTACTGAGTCAGATCTCTGTACAGTATTATAATGAATTTTTTTGCGAAGTGGCTTTGGATGTAGCATCTGAAGCTTGCTTCGCTCATCTCTAGTCATAACCATAGAAACTAGCAGTATATAATTTGATGGAAAAATAACTCCAGCTACTAAAGGAGGCAATATGGGCAATCACAATACATTAGTAAATGGCTTGTATTAACCTTCTCTACATGATAAATGCCAATTGTGGAAGTGAGACAACCCCTTTTAGGGTGATCTTTCTTCCAGGGGTCCATGGGTCAATTTCCCTTTAGTTAAGGAACTGTTCACCTTCCGCAACTCTTTCTCCATAACGGCAACCCTATTCCATGCTCCCAGATGTCAGGTTGATTGCAGTAATCCCTTTTTGGGGTCATTTAAAATTACCTTGTTCAGTCATATTCCTTTCACCCAGCAATAGAGTTGAACGGCCACGTCCTCTTCCTGCACCAGAGGCTCCACCAACACCACCACCGCGACCGCGTCCCTTATTTGATGTTTGCCTCATAGTTAGCGTTCACAAAGCAAAGTAAAAAGTGGTTAAAATAATTAACCGCCAATATAAACCCTGATGTAGGGTATTGCACAAAAAAATAAATTAAAACTCTATATGACAGCTGTATTTGTGGCCTAAATGTGACAGTCACTTACGCACGTCTAATCCCAGATGTGCAGTATATATCAGAGGGTTTTTTCACCCCAGTAACCAAAAAGCCGTATTTCTGGCCTAAATGTGACAGTCACTGATGCTTGTCTAATCCCAGATGTGCAGTATATTAGAGGCTTTTTTCACCCCAGTAACCAAAAAGCTGTATTTCTGGCCTAAATGTGACAGTCACTTATGCACATCTAATCCTAGATGTGCAGTATATCAAAAGCTTTTTTCACCCCTGTATGCCAAAGCCGTATTTATGGCCTAAATGTGACAGTCACTTATGCACGTGTAATCCCAGATGTTCAATATATTAGAGGCTTTTTTCACCCCAGTAACCAAAAACCCATATTTATGGCCTAAATGTGACAGTCACTTATGCACGTCTAATCCCAGATGTGCAGTATATTAGAGGGTTTTTTCACCCTAACCAAAATGCTGTATTTCTGTCCTAAATGTGACAGTGATTTATGCTTGTCTAATCCCAGATGTGCAGTATATTAGAGAATTTTTTCACCCCAGTAACCAAAAAGCTGTATTTCTGTCCTATGTGACATTCACTTATGCACGTGTAATCCCAGATGTGCAGTATATCAGAGGCTTTTTTCACCCCAGTATGCCAAAGCCGTATTTATGGCCTAAATGTGACAGTCACTTATGCTTGTCTAATCCCAGATGTGCAGTATATTAGAGGGTTTTTTCATCCTAACCAAAAAGCAGTATTTCTGTCCTAAATGTGACAGTCACTTATGCACGTGTAATCCCAGATGTGCAGTATATTAGAGGGTTTTTTCACCCCAGTAACCAAAAAGCTGTATTTCTGTCCTAAATGTGACAGTTACTTATGCACATATAAATCCCAGATGTGCAGTATATCAGAGGCTTTTTTCACCCCAGTATGCCAAAGCCGTATTTATGGCCTAAATGTGACAGTCACTTATGCTTGTCTAATCCCAGATGTGCAGTATATTAGAGGGTTTTTTCACCCTAACCAAAAAGCAGTATTTCTGTCCTAAATGTGACAGTCACTTATGCACGTGTAATCCCAGATGTGCAGTATATTAGAGGGTTTTTTCACCCCAGTAACCAAAAAGCTGTATTTCTGTCCTAAATGTGACAGTTACTTATGCACATATAAATCCCAGATGTGCAGTATATCAGAGGCTTTTTTCACCCCAGTATGCCAAAGCCGAATTTATGGCCTAAATGTGACAGTCACTTATGCTTGTCTAATCCCAGATGTGCAGTATATTAGAGGGTTTTTTCACCCCAGTATGCCAAAGCTGTATTTCTGGACTTGCAGATAGCCTATGCTGGTGCACTATCGTTGCATAAAATGGCTGCCGATCAGGTATTGATATTAATGAAATGAAGAAAAAAAAAGTTTGTTTTCAGCAGTAGTTGGCTCAGGGCAGGCTTAAAAAAATTGTGCACTGCACCCACAAAACACTTTTTCTGTAGATCGCTGAGTACATAAACCAGTTCTTGATAAGATTTCTCCCTGATCTCGTCCTCACAGCAGCTGCAGCCTCTCCCTACACTAATCCGAGCAGAGTGACGGGCGGCGCTACGTGACTCCAGCTTAAATAGAAGCTGGGTCACATGCTGCAGTTGGCCAATCACAGCCATGCCAATAGTAGGCATGGCTGTGATGGCCTTTTGGGGTAAGTAGTATGACGCTTGTTGATTGGCTGCTTTGCAGCCTTTCAAAAAGCGCCATAAAAATCGCCAAACACCGAACCCGAACTTTTACGTAAATGTTCGGGTTCGGGTCCGGGTGCCGAAAACCTTAAAGTTCAGTACAAACCCGAACTTTACAGTTCGGGTTCGCTCAACTCTACCCAGCAACAGTTCCAACAACCAGAACATTTTCACATAGCTTTTCAGAAGTTTCTTCACTTTGGAGATTTTAGTTAGTTTAGTATTATTTTTTCTAGTGGTCCAGACAAACAATTTTATATATCTTTAACAAATTTAATTAAAGGGACTATCACTCTTATACAACTCTGCCCATAAGGAAAGCCTATTCTATGCCAATTGCAGCGGTTTCACTGTAGAAATTGGGGTCACTCGAAATTACCTCAAGGACTATTTAAAGGGTCGAACATTGACTTATAGGATAATTGCCTTACATTAGGGATGAGCAAACCCGAAATGCAAAGTTCAGGTTTGTACCGAACTTTGCAAGTTCGGGTATCCAGATCAGGACCTTTTCACTGAAGTTAGGGTTCAGGGTTCAAGGTTCCGGCGATTTATGAATTCTGGTCATGTTCGGCTCCCGAACCCAAACTTTGACCTGAAGTTCAGCCGAACCCAGCGAACCCAAACTTCCACGGGTTTGCTCATCACTAGTTACAGTATGATCAGTTTGCGTCATTTCCATCAGAGATCAGATATTTTTGATGGGAGAAAAAGTACTGCAAGCTGTTTTTTTCCCCCCTGTTCTTGTAATGGATCAGAAGAATCGAAAACGGTGATGTAAACTCAGCCTGCTAGTTTCACACCTGTAGTGTGAATATTTGCAGAGAACAACCTACCGGAATTCTTCTGATCCGGCACTGCCAGATGCTGATGGAATGCTCGCCGACCCTATTGAGTATAATGAGGTCCGGCGGAGATCCGTATGCATTCTGCAGATAATGCAGAGGATCAGCCAGACACAAACTGCTGCATGCTGTGGTTTGTGTCCGGAGAATTCCCGACATTGTCTGCTGAAACAGCTTGATAAAATGTATGCCTGAGGTGTGAAGCTAACCTTAGTGCTCATGGACATGGCTGTAGTTTGGGTGTCTGCATCTGATTCCATTCATCTCAATGGGGCCATAAAAGATGCGGACAGTACACCCGTGTGTTGTCCGCATCCATAATTCTGTTCCGTGGCCCTGCAAAAAAATAGAACATGTCCTATTCTTTTCCATTTTGCAGACAAGGATAGGACATGTCTGCAGGAGTTAAGAAAGATGGAAACATGCACTCAGTCGGCATCCATGTTTTGCGGATCCGTGATGTGCAGACCACAAAACACTTACGGCCAAGTGCATGAGCCCAGATAGACCATTTTCTATGAAACAAAATTTCCTTTAACTTCCCCCATTTGTGGAGTTTGGGGTTCCTGTATGGCGTAATGGAAAAAGTTATCCAGAACAAAGGACAAGAAAAGTTTATTTTAACGCTTTAATTTTAAACAGGCTAAATAGCTTACATCTATATCTGTGCCTGGGAATGCTTGGTGACAACTGATATGGAGGACATTATTGGTCCATCAGAGGTTGTCACCTAGATATCCCAGACTCCTGAATAGAAAATCTATTATGTTATATAATGATACATCCTCCAGTCACCAAATCACTACAAATGGTTATTAAGAGGTCTAAGAATCTGTGTGACAACCTCAAGGTTGTGTAGTTTCACACGAGAAAACTGGAAGAATCTCTTGATCTTCTGAATACATTTGAAATACAGTTCTTATACTGTTCTTTGCTTTAGATAATACAGTCACACACCATCACCATTGTATCCATGGAGATTTTGGAGTTGACAGCGAGAGCTGTGTTTTTCCAGCTGCTCATTGCCTTGTTGACGTGACTTGCAGGATGTCAATGGGTTTATGGAGAAGGCATTGCCAACCCAGGAGCTATAATATGGAGGTGTGCCACTAAACTGCCTCTTAAATAGTTTCTTCACACCCTTCCTTGGAGAGATCCCAAGATAGTTCTGACTGAATCCAAATATGGTTCAGAGCTTTCAAAAAATGGCACATAAAAGTCAGAGGACAAGTTAAAGACAATTGCTGGTGGGCCGAAAAACAGGGCGAAAATTTTTAAAACAAAAGTTAGGGTACATTTACACTAGCCTTTTTTGCTGGATCCGGCAGGGTTCAACAAAAACGCTTCTGTTACTGATAATACAACCATCTGCATACGTTATGAACGGATCTGGTTGTATTATCTTTAACATAGTCAAGCGGGATCTGTCATGAACTCCACTGAAAGTCAATGGGGGACGGATCAGTTTTCTATTGTGTCAGATTGTGTCCGAGAAAATGGATCCATCCATATTGACTTGCATTGTGGGTCTTGACGGATCAGTCTTGCTCCGCATCCCATGACGGAAAGAAAAAACGCAGCATCCTACGGTTTGCTCTCTGGTATGAGAACGGAATGCATTTTGGAGCATTCCGTTCCATTCAGTTACGTTTTGTCCCCATTGACAATGAATAGGGACAAAACTGAAACTTTGTTTTCCGGTTTTGAGACCTAATGACGGATCTCAATAACGGAAAATAGAAACGCAAGTGTGAAAGTAGCCTTAGAGTCTGTCTCTCTGTCCTAAAGCATTTTGGGGGTGCTCCTAGTCCCTTCCCTTTTAAGCTCTTGAACATAATGACAGCAATAGCAAATAATGTCAGAGCGACACTGACACTGATATATATAGTCGTGGTTAAATACATAGTCGATAGTGGTAACAAACAATGTGTTAAAACGCGCGTTATGTTTTTTCATATTAGAAAGCTTCCAAAAATTGTCCCTTTTCGGGAGCACATGGTTTTATGGGAAAAGGACATAGGACAATAGTTTGTTGAGACCAAGCATCCAAAAATTATATGTCAACGAGGGCAGATTCCTGCCCCTGTTTATACACACAAACTGTGGCTTGCTCTGCACAAGCATCTAAAAATTATGCCTTAAAGGGGGCAGAATGCCGACCCATATTTATACACACAAAAGTGTTGATAGTCAGAGGAAACAGTGTCTCGTTCTAAACGAGACTGGAAAAAATAATATATTTTAACTGGGAGCAAGAGCAGTAAAGTGTGTATGTGGAAAGAGTACGGTAATAGTGGTATGTGGCTGCAATAGTGGCAGCAGCAGGTGCAGAACAGCATGTAATGAGCAATGCAGTAGATTTGTGTGGGGTAGTAGTAGTACTAGAAGTGGTGGCTATGTAGGGTAATGGGAGTGGCAGTAGTGGAAAAAGCAGCAGGGAGTAGCAGCTGTGGTGATGGAAATCTGGATCCATGCTTTTTCAAAGTAGATTTTTTTTTTTAAGCACTAAAATGCAAGAAAAGCTATACAAATGTGGTATCACCGTAACTGTACTGACCTGAAGAATAAAAGTAACGGGTCAGTTTTAACTCATCGGTTACGCCATAAAAAAAACTGAAATCTGTGCCAGAATTGCATTTTTTTCCAATTCCACCCCATTTAGAAATATTTTCCAGGTTCCCACTATATCGTATGCAATATTAAATGGTGCCATTAGAAAGTACAACTTGTCCCACAAAAAAATAAGCCCTCATATGACTATGTGAAAAGTAAAATGTGTTGCAATAGACCTATGTTTGTGTTTGAACGCCCATGGCTTGTTTTAATCCTGCAGATCTTGCACACAACTGTGATTTTTTTGTGCCACTAAGGCTTCTGCTCTTCTCCTCTGGTGTCACCACCTCCTCGGCACTCTGATCCGGCTCCCAGGTCCTGTGTAACACACAATTGACGTCATAGTCCTTACCCTCCCCGACACTTTTATCAGACTGTGATACGTGAGGCTTGAAATAGAGTGTATTGTTTGTTGTTGAGGTGTATTGTGGACTGGGAGAGTCCTGGGACATTGTGGCTGTTGCAGTGCTATACCCTCTTGAGATATTTTAATTATGATACTTTTATATATCATTGGGGACTCCTTGGCCCCTTTCCATATTCCCTGTATTGCACCGAGTGCCACTGTTGCCATCACTGCCCCTGCTACCACTACTGTGGCTACAAGTGCCACTACCACTACAATTGGCTGGATGGCTGGTGCTGCTACTACCTCCATTCTGATTCTTAGATGACCAGGTCTGGTTTTTTTTAACACTTTTTTCTTTTTTCCATACATTTTATTAAGAGGCTTATAAATGAAAGGTACAGGTTTGGTACATAGATTGTTAAACACTACTAGCAAAATTGCTAGTGTGTTTTCTGTAATTTTTAATCAGAGGTGTAATTTAATCTCCCTCCCCTTCTATAAACACATTGCACACAGGTACTGACAATTTACTTTGCCAAAATTGCAATGTTTGAGGTGAAATGTCTTTGAATTATGAGGCACATTTATTAAGACCGGCGTTTTAGAGGTGGCGGCCTCTACATAACTTCGGTGCCTAAAGAGCCGATTATAAATGTAAGACAGCTTCCTTGCCATTTTACATTTAGACCATTTTCTATGTCTAAACCGGGTGTAGAAAATGATGAATGAGAGGGGCCCTTCCACGCCAACTTTTTTAGACCTGGCGTGAGCAGGGAAGAAGTCGCAGATTCTGCCGCAACATGGCATGTGATAGAATCTGCGCCAGATATATGCCACAAAAATTGTGTGAACTAGCATAGTTATAACTGCAATTTTTGTAGTAAAATATATTTCCACTACATGGTCTGATGCAGTAATATGTCCACTATCACATATATAACAATGGAGTGTTTTTGGTAAAATGTATTTAAACTATGCTATTCTACGTAGAGCCCTGTTTGCTTTGTATTAGTGGCAAAATAAAAATATATTCGCCGTCCAGCGTTGCACTTATCTGTTGAAAAGCCTTTTGTGTAGTGTAAAAGTAGAAAAAAATTAGGGCCTAATTGCAATTCGGTGCAGTGATATATTCTACAGCCCTGTTTGCCGTGTATTAGTGGCAAAATAAAAATATATTCGCCGTCTAGTGTTGCACTAATCTGTTGAAAAGCCTTTTGTGTAGTGTAAAAGTAGAAAACAATTAGGGCCTAATTGCCATTCAGCGGTGCAGGGATATATTCTACAGCCCTGTTTGCCGTGTATTAGTGGCGAAATAAAAATATATTCGCCGTCCAGCGTTGCACTTATCTGTTGAAAAGCCTTTTGTGTAGTGTAAAAGTAGAAAAAAATTAGGGCCTAATTGCAATTCGGTGCAGTGATATATTCTACAGCCCTGTTTGCCGTGTATTAGTGGCGAAATAAAAATATATTCGCCGTCTAGTGTTGCACTAATCTGTTGAAAAGCCTTTTGTGTAGTGTAAAAGTAGAAAACAATTAGGGCCTAATTGCCATTCAGCGGTGCAGGGATATATTCTACAGCCCTGTTTGCCGTGTATTAGTGGCGAAATAAAAATATATTCGCCGTCCAGCGTTGCACTTATCTGTTGAAAAGCCTTTTGTGTAGTGTAAAAGTAGAAAAAAATTAGGGCCTAATTGCAATTCGGTGCAGTGATATATTCTACAGCCCTGTTTGCCGTGTATTAGTGGCGAAATAAAAATATATTCGCCGTCTAGTGTTGCACTAATCTGTTGAAAAGCCTTTTGTGTAGTGTAAAAGTAGAAAACAATTAGGGCCTAATTGCCATTCAGCGGTGCAGGGATATATTCTACAGCCCTGTTTGCCGTGTATTAGTGGCGAAATAAAAATATATTCGCCGTTTAACTTTGCACTTATATGTTGAAAAGGCTTGTGTAGTGTAAAAGTAGAAGAAAATAAGGGCCTATTTGCCGTTCAGCGGTGCAGTTATATGTGGTGAAGCCCTTTTTGCGGTATGGACCGAATTACGTAGTGGTGAAATTATTTATGTGTAACAAGCTTTTTTGGGAAAACTGATGGGTTATGTAGACCTCCTTTTGCTGTATGGACCGAATAACGTCGTTGTGGGTCCTGCAGTAAACATAATGAAGACGCTGATGACAACACACCAGCAGACTTTGCCTTTACCATCTATTCACAATTAAATCAAGCAGCTTCAGTTAGTTGAAAACATTCATGTGTTTTTATCTGCTCCATCTGCATTCGATCTCCACAGCACACAAGACATGACAGGAGAGCCTCTGCTTTGGAGTCTAAGTCCAGTTTCTTAAGATCAGGAGTTCCATCAGAATTGTGCGTAACATTCTTGCTCCCTGTGCAAAGCCATAACAAAAGGACTCTGTAGGCAAAAGAAAAATATATTCATCGTTCAGTGTTGCACTTATATGTTAAAAAGCTTTGTGTAGTGTAAAAGCTGAAAAAATTAAGGGCCTACTCGCCGTACAGCGGTGAAGTCATATGTGGTAAAGCCCTTTTTGCGGTGAAATTTTTTATGTGACACTGGCTTTTCTCTGGAAAATTTATGGGTGATTGTCGACCTCCTTTTGCGGTATGGACCGACTAAGGCTACTTTCACACTGGCGTTTTGGCTATCCATTTGTGAGATCCGTTCAGGGCTCTCTCAAGCAGTCCAAAACGGATCAGGTTTTCCCTAATGCATTCTGAATGGAAAAGGATCCGCTCAAAATGCATCAGTTTGCCTCCGTTCTGCCTCCATTCTGCCTCCATTCTGTTTTGGAGGCGGACACCAAAACGCTGCTTGCAGCGTTTTGGTGTTCGTCTGACGAAACTGACCCAAACGGATCAGTTTTGTCACACAATGTAAGTCAATGGGGATGGTTTTCTATGACACAATCTGGCACAATAGAAAACGGATCCGTCCTTCATTAACTTTCAATGGTGTTCAAGATGGATCCGTCTTGGCCATGTTAAAGATAATACTAACGGATCCGTTCTGAATAGATGCATGCGGTTGTATTATCTGAACGGATCTGTCTGTGCAGATCCATGACGGATCTGCACAAAATGCGAGTGTGAAAGTGGCCTTACTTAGTGGTGAAATTCTTTATGTGACACAGGCTTTTTGGGGGAAAATTTATGAGTGATTGTACACCTCCTTTTGCTGTATGGGCCGAATTATGCAGTAGTGAAATTTTAAATTTCAAAGCAAACTCGGCCGCTCTGTATCTCTTGTGAAGTCAATGTCTCCAACTATGCCCCTCTCGTGATTTACACCAAATACATTATTTTCATGTAGAGATCCAAGAATTATTTTGGAGGCATGTAGTGTATGCAAAGCCATGTGCGACCCCTCTCATCACTCTCACGCTGTTCTGCACCTGGTTTACCTGGGCGGAGTCACACAGGGGAGGAACTGCTCCGTGTCCTTCAGCAAGAAATCGAATCCTGGCTTTCTCTGCGACAACTGAAAATCGGAACCATGGTGGCCAACAACGGGTGATCGACAACAGTAAGAACATGGTGTTGGCGCTGCGTAAAGGAGGGCTTAGCCATGCGACCTGCATGGCACACGTGTTCAAGATGGTTGTCAAGCGGTTCCTGAAGTCTTCCACCCATCTGCAAGAAATCCTAAAAATGGCCAGGAAACTTTGCATGCACTGGAGCCTCTCATACACCGCAAAGCAAATATTCCGTTCACGTGTCATGTCTGTTTTGGATCCACTCCTGTTTTTTTGGGCATTAGCAATACTGATGGATTACTGACCAAATGCTGACCGAGTGAAGGCGGATGCTCAACAGACAGGATCTGTTTTTTGTGGGTTATTGTTCTGATGAATCAGAGGAAGGGCAAAATAATCAGTGATGTCAACACAAACTTACTGCTGACACCCTTTCCACTCTGGAAATTACAAAACGATATCATATTTCTAATGCATCTACTCTTTTTTGTTTTGGTATATATAATAGGAGTAGAGTATCCCAGTTACAGTAATTGTAGCAGCATTTGACCTATTGGTGATTAACTATTTATTCTCTGTTTCTTAACAGATATAAGGTCGACAATATGGATATCGGAGCTAGAGAACAGGCATGGCTCCTTCAGGCGGATAGCATTTTTAGTGGAGAATCCAATTTGGTTTTAAACGACACAGCATTACAGGTTAAGGAAGTACAGAAAAAGTATAAAACCCTGTGCCATTAAAAAATAAATATGTGGTGGAATAAAGCATCCCTCCAGAATTATAATAACAAACAGATTGTCCCTAGAGGATTAAGGATTCAGATATTCCCTAGTTTGGGCATAGAGGATCCAGATCTAAAAGAGAGGTGGGAAGAAGGAGTTACCAAATGTTCCCTTGAATTTATAGAGATATTGATGGAAGCCAGCAATAGAAAATAAAAAAATTTAGAGGAAGAGATCCACACATTACAAACACTATTGAAGAGGGATATGACGAAAGAAAACTTCCAAAAATTGGAATAGGATATTAATGATTCTTTCCAAATATGGGAAAAAGAAATTACCATGCAAAAAGTCAAAAAATTCCAAAGTGATCTCACGGATTACAATACAAACCGGATTCCAAAAAAGTTGGGACACTATACAAATCGTGAATAAAAACTGAATGCAATGATGTGGAGGTGCCAACTTCTAATATTTTATTCAGAATAGAACATAAATCACGGAACAAAAGTTTAAACTGAGAAAATGTACCATTTTAAGGGAAAAATATGTTGATTCCGAATTTCATGGTGTCAACAAATCCCCCAAAAGTTGGGACAAGGCCATTTTCACCACTGTGTGGCATCTCCCCTTCTTCTTACAACACTCAACAGACGTCTGGGGACCGAGGAGACCAGTTCTCAAGTTTAGAAATAGGAATGCTCTCCCCATTCTTGTCTAATACAGGCCTTTAACTATTCAATTGTCTTGGGCCTTCTTTGTTGCACCTTCCATCTGGACTGCAGACTGGCCATTTCAGTACCCGGATCCTTCTCCTACGCAGCCATGATGTTGTGATTGATGCAGAATGTGGTCTGGCATTATCTTGTTGAAAAATGCAGGGTCTTCCCTGAAAGAGATGACGTCTAGATGGGAGCATATGTTGTTTCCAGACATGCAAGCTGCCCATGCCACACGCACTCATGCAACCCCATACCATCAGAGATGCAGGCTTCTGAACTGAGCGTTGATAACAACTTGGGTTGTCCTTGTCCTCTTTGGTCCGGATGACATGGCGTCCTAGATTTCCAAAAAGAACTTTGAATCGTGACTCGTCTGACCACAGAACAGTCTTCCATTTTGCCACACTCCATTTTAAATGATCCCTGGCCCAGTGAAAACGCCTGAGCTTGTGGATCTTGCTTAGAAATGGCTTCTTCTTTGCACTGTAGAGTTTCAGCTGGCAACGGCGGATGGCACGGTGGATTGTGTTCACTGGCAATGGTTTCTGGAAGTATTCCTGAGCCCATTCTGTGATTTCCTTTACAGTAGCATTCCTATTTGTGGTGCAGTGTCGTTTAAGGGCCCGGAGATCACGGGCATCCAGTATGGTTTTACGGCCTTGACCCTTACGCACAGAGATTGTTCCAGATTCTCTGAATCTTCGGATGATGTTATGCACAGTTGATGATGATAGATGCAAAGTCTTTGCAATTTTTCGCTGGGTAACACCTTTCTGATATTGCTCCACTATCTTTCAACATCATCCTTTTCATCGGTTGAAACTACCTCTGAAATAGGTTCAAGAAATGGGGATGAACAAATACTAAGATCAGGAAGAGTCAAAACAAACTGGATGGGCAGGAATCAAGGAGGTAAACGGAAGTTGGAAAGCAGAAATGATAACAAAACTAAGAAAGGAAAAGAAGACTCGCTACAGGTAATTAACCTATCCCAGATTCAGCTGACACCTGATCAAATTAAGATATTGAAAAAAGAATTAAGCTTCTGTCCTACAATTATTATGGATCTTTTCACAGTGACCAAGAACGTACATCTGTACGCCAGGAAACTGCTCTTAAAACGGTTGCATCATCAAGGAGAGGAAAACTATTTGTTCCACACCCTAGAGGAGAAAGAGGCCTTGAAAATATTGGAAGACCTGGAGAAGGAAAATGAAGTCAAAGAAAAGGTGAGTTTAATACCTAGGGAGATTGAAAAAAAGTCTACCACTTTCCCTCCTTTTAAGATCTGCCCAGCATTAGACATTTTTGTGAAGCTAGTATGTGAGGACCTTAAAAATTTTGAAAAGGAAACAGGTAGGTATAACCTTAGTAAAGCAGAAAACAAATCCTTGGAGGATCTTAAAAAAAAATAAAAGGGATAGTAATTAAGCAAGCAGAGAAAGGGGGCAATGTTGTTATCTGGCCCTCTGAAATGTATGAGAAACAAGTGTTCAAACTGTTGAAGGACAAAACTTGTTATAAATGTCTACCCAATAACCCCCTACTGGTCTTTCAAGAAGACCTGAATGACATTTTACATTCGGCACAAGAAAATAATATAATTTCAAAGAAAGTCCATGAAATGTTACAGGTGATATATCCAAGGGTCCCTACATTTTATATTATTCCAAAAATTCATAAGAATAGTGAAGACCCACCAGGACGGCCCATTGTGGCAGGTAATGACAGCTTATGCAAAAATATCTGTAGATTTGTTGATTATCACCTGCAACATCAAGTAGTTAACTTGCCCTCATTTGTACAGAATACCACCGTAGTTTTAAAAAGGTTCGAAAATATTCAAATGGAAGATAACATGTGGTTAGTTACGGCAGACGTCGAGTCCTTGTACACTAGTATAAGACATGATGATGGTTTAGAAATAGGAATGCTCTCCCATTCTTGTCTAATACAGGCCTCTAACTGTTCAATTGTCTTGGGCCTTCTTTGTTGCACCTTCCTCTTTATGATGCGCCAAATGTTCTCTATAGGTGAAAGATCTGGACTGCAGACTGGCCATTTCAGTACCCGGATCCTTCTCCTACGCAGCCATGATGTTGTGATTGATGCAGAATGTGGTCTGGCATTATCTTGTTGAAAAATGCAGGGTCTTCCCTGAAAGAGATGACGTCTGGATGGGAGCATATGTTGTTCTAGAACCTGAATATATTTTTCTGCATTGATGGTGCCTTTCCAGACATGCAAGCTGCCCATGCCACACTCACTGATGCAACCCCATACCATCAGAGATGCAGGCTTCTGAACTGAGCGTTGATAACAACTTGGGTTGTCCTTGTCCTCTTTGGTCCGGATGACATGGCGTCCCAGATTTCCAAAAATAACTTCGAATCGTGACTCGTCTGACCACAGAACAGTCTTCCATTTTGCCACACTCCATTTTAAATGATCCCTGGCCCAGTGAAAACGCCTGAGCTTGTGGATCTTGCTTAGAAATGGCTTCTTCTTTGCACTGTAGAGTTTCAGCTGGCAACGGCGGATGGCACGGTGGATTGTGTTCACTGACAATGGTTTCTGGAAGTATTCCTGAGCCCATTCTGTGATTTCCTTTACAGTAGCATTCCTGTTTGTGGTGCAGTGTCGTTTAAGGGCCCGGAGATCACGGGCATCCAGTATGGTTTTACGGCCTTGACCCTTACGCACAGAGATTGTTCCAGATTCTCTGAATCTTCGGAGGATGTTATGCACAGTTGATGATGATAGATGCAAAGTCTTTGCAATTTTTCGCTGGGTAACACCTTTCTGTTATTGCTCCACTATCTTTCTGCGCAACATTGTGGGAATTGGTGATCCTCTACCCATCTTGGCTACTGAGAGACACTGCCACTCTGAGAAGCTCTTTTTATACCTAATCATGTTGCCAATTGACCTAATTAGTGTTAATTGGTCTTCCAGCTCTTCATTATGCTCAAATTTACTTTTTCCAGCCTCTTATTGCTACTTGTCTCAACTTTTTGGGTATTTGTTGACACCGTGAAATTTTGAATCAATGTATTTTTCCTTTAAAATGATACATTTACTCGGATTAAACGTTTGATCTGTCATCTACGTTCTATTACAAATAAAATATTGACATTTGCCATCTCCACATCATTGCATTCAGTTTAAATTCACAATTTGTTTAGTGTCCCAACTTTTTTGGAATCCGGTTTGTAATAAAAAAGTTTACAGATGGCAACAAATGAGAGAAGGGATGGACACCCGAGCTAGAACATCATCCTTTTCATCGGTTGAAACTACCTCTGAAATAGGTTCAAGAAATGGGGATGAACAAATACTAAGATCAGGAAGAGTCAAAACAAACTGGATGGGCAAGAATCAAGGAGGTAAACGGAAGTTGGAAAGCAGAAATGTTAACAAAACGAGGAAAGGAAAAGAAGACTCGCTACAGGTAATTAACCTATCCCAGATTCAGCTGACACCTGATCAAATTAAGATATTGAAAAAAGAATTAAGCTTCTGTCCTACAATTATTATGGATCTTTTCACAGTGACCAAGAACGTACATCTGTACGCCAGGAAACTGCTTTTAAAACGGTTGCATCATCAAGGAGAGGAAAACTATTTGTTCCACACCCTAGAGGAGAAAGAGGCCTTGAAAATATTGGAAGACCTGGAGAAGGAAAATGAAGTCAAAGAAAAGGTGAGTTTAATACCTAGGGAGATTGAAAAGAAGTCTACCACTTTCCCTCCTTTTAAGATCTGCCCAGCATTAGACATTTTTGTGAAGCTAGTATGTGAGGACCTTAAAAATTTTGAAAAGGAATCAGGTAGGTATAACCTTAGTAAAGCAGAAAACAAATCCTTGGAGGATCTTAAAAAAAAATAAAAGGGATAGTAATTAAGCAAGCAGAGAAAGGGGGCAATGTTGTTATCTGGCCCTCTGAAATGTATGAGAAACAAGTGTTCAAACTGTTGAAGGACAAAACTTGCTATAAATGTCTACCCAATAACCCCCTACTGGTCTTTCAAGAAGACCTGAATGACATTTTACATTCGGCACAAGAAAATAATATAATTTCAAAGAAAGTCCATGAAATGTTACAGGTGATATAACCAAGGGTCCCTACATTTTATATTATTCCAAAAATTCATAAGAATAGTGAAGACCCACCAGGACGGCCCATTGTGGCAGGTAATGACAGCTTATGCGAAAATATCTGTAGATTTGTTGATTATCACCTGCAACATCAAGTAGTTAACTTGCCCTCATTTGTACAGAATACCACCGTAGTTTTAAAAAGGTTCGAAAATATTCAAATGGAAGATAACATGTGGTTAGTTACGGCAGACGTCGAGTCCTTGTACACTAGTATAAGACATGATGATGGTCTAAGAGCAACAGCAGAATTTTTGAAAAGTAATGATTGCGAGCCACAATTTAATGATCTCACTTTGAATTTGTTAAAATTCATATTACAACATAACTTTTTTGTTTTCAAAGATAGGTATTATCTTCAAATGCAAGGAGTGGCAATGGGGCGACTTGCGCCCCATCCTACGCTAATTTATTTCTTGGAGCGTGGGAAAGATCCATCTTTCAAGATGGCCAGACAATCGATATACTGTAGAAAAGGTACATAATTGGATATGCTATATCGATGACATCCTATTCATTTGGTAAGGGTCCCTTGAAGACCTAAACAAATTCATCAAGAATTTAAATGCTAACAATCTCAATATAAAACTTAGCTTTCAGGCAGCAAGGGGGCTGGATTTTCTGGATCTCAAGATCACCGTTGGTGAAGGAGGAATCCTTAAGACGGATATCTATAAGAAACAGACAACAGTCATGTCACGGCGGTGTGCACTCAGTATAACAGATAACGAACCAACCAGGCTCTGGGCGAGAGACAGGGGAAGGGTCACCTCCTAGCTAATCCCTGACCTCTTTCTCTGCACTGCTCAGCCCACCTACAGACCTTGAAGGTAGATCTGAGATGTCCCCGTGCCTGGGCTGACAAAACCCTGAATTCCCTGGGATGGTGAAGTGGGAAATAGGAGCAGCCTGCTCGCACAGAACCTGGATGGGATAAATGACACAAAACAACCAACTAGAAACAACACTTATCTTCCTGAGCTGGAACAGACAGCCAACCTTTCTTCCTAGCTTCCAAGATCACAATGATGAGTATAATCCGCTCAGGGCACTGGGCTGAGGAGCTATTTAAACTAATGACTCCACCCAGTGCACCTGATGAGGGGCGGATCCAGCACGACTCCAAAACAAACACTAAACTCGTGCTGCAATCCTGGCCGACCTCCGCACATCGTCAGAGTGGGGCATGACAGTACCCCCCCTTCTACGGGTGACCTCCGGACACCCTGGACCAACCTTACTTGGATGGGACCTTTGAAAAGCCCTCACCAGTCGGCTGGCGTTGACATCCGACGCCGGAACCCACATCCTCTCCTCAGGACTGTATCCCCTCCAGTGCACCAGGTACTGAAGGGAACCCCGAAGAACTCTCGAGTCGAGAATCCTGGAGATCTCAAACTCCAAGTTTCCCTCGACTAGAACAGGAGGAGGAGGCAATGGCGATGGTACCACCGGTCTCACATATTTTTTTAGTAAAGACCTGTGGAACACATCATGGATCCTCCAAGTCTACGGAAGATCCAGCCGAAACGCCACAGGATTGATCACCGCAGAAATTTTATACGGACCAATAAATCTTGGACCCAGTTTCCAAGATGGGACTCACAATTTGATATTTTTAGTGGACAACCACACCAGATCACCCACACACAGGTCCGGACCAGTCATACGTCTCTTGTCAGCCATTCGTTTATACCTCTCACCCATCCTCTCCAAATTCCCTTGAATCCTCCGCCAGATAGAGGATAAGGCAGAAGAGAATCTCTCCTCCTCTGGCATCCCAGAGGAACCAGACCCAGAGAAGGTACCAAACTGGGGATGGAAACCGTATGCGCCAAAAAATGGCGACTTACCCGTGGACTCCTGTCTACGGTTATTCAACGCAAATTCTGCTAAAGACAAGAATGAGGACCAGTCCTCCTGATTCTCAGCCACAAAGCACCTCAAGTAGGTCTCCAGGTTTTGATTAGTACGCTCCGTCTGACCATTCGACTGCGGATGAAAAGCCGAAGAGAATGAAAGTTGAATGCCAAGCCGAGAGCAGAACGCCCTCCAAAACCTGGAGACAAACTGTGTGCCCCTATCAGAGACCACGTCCGAAGGAATACCATGCAATTTCACAATATTATCCACAAAAATCTGCGCAAGAGTCTTAGCGTTAGGCAGACTAGTTAGTGGTATAAAGTGAGCCATCTTACTGAAACGGTCAACCACCACCAAAATCACTGTTCTCCCGGAGGAACTCGGCAGATCCGTAATAAAGTCCATAGACAAATGCGTCCAAGGACGAGATGGAATAGACAATGGAAGAAGTGAACCAGGCGGTTGAGTATGAGCAACCTTTGACTGAGCACAGGTTTCACAAGCTGTCACGTAATTCTCAATGCTCTTACGTAACCCTGGCCACCAGAACCTCCGGGATACTAGATCACAGGTGGACTTACCACCAGGATGTCCAGCGAGAACAGTATCGTCATGTTCCTTGAACACCTTGTATCGTAGGCCCTCTGGAACAAACAACCTCCCTGGGGGACAAGAACCAGGAGCCCCCTCCTGGGCTCCCAACACCTCCATCTCCAATTCAGGGTACAGAGCGGAGACCACCACCCCATCCGCCAAAATCGGCTCCGGATCTTCTGAATCACCTCCCCCAGAAAAGCTGCGAGATAAGGCATCTGCCTTGACGTTCTTGACCCCTGGGCGAAAGGTAACCACGAAATTGAACCTGGTAAAAAACAGTGACCATCTGGCCTGCCTAGGGTTCAGACGCTTGGCAGATTGCAGGTAAGCCAAATTCTTATGGTCAGTATACACCTTAACGGGGTGAGACGCCCCCTCCAACCAGTGGCGCTATTCCTCAAAGGCCAACTTGATAGCCAACAACTCTCTATCTCCAACATCATAATTCCTCTCGGCAACCGAGAGCTTCTTGGAGAAGAAGGCACACGGGACCCACTTGCCAGGAGATGAACCCTGTGACAGCACCGCCCCAACCCCCACCTCTGATGCATCAACCTCCACTACGAATGGTTGAGACACATCCGGCTGCACCAGAATGGGAGCGGACGCAAAACGCTCCTTAACAGCCGAAAAGGCCTGCAATGCCTCATCCGACCAGACAGAGACATCGGCGCCCTTCTTGGTCATATCAGTAAGAGGTTTTACTAGGGTAGAATAATTTGAAATAAATTTCCTATAATAATTTGTAAACCCCAAGAACCGCATCAAAGCTTTCTGATTCTCTGGTCGGTCCCACTCCAGAACCACCCGGACCTTTTCGGGGTCCATACGAAAACCGGAATCAGAAAGCATGTATCTCAAGAACGGAAGCTCTTGCACCGCAAACAAACATTTCTCCAATTTGGCATATAACTTATTCTCCCGAAGGATCATCAAAACCTGTCTCACATGATCCTGATGGGTCTTCAGATCAGGAGAATAAATTAAAATGTCATTCAGGTAAACTACTATGAACCTCCCCACCAAGTGATGAAAAATGTCATTGACGAATCGCTGAAATAATGCTGGCGCGTTCGTCAACCCAAAAGGCATCACCAGGTTCTCAAAATGACCCTCGTGCGTATTGAAGGCCGTTTTCCACTCATCCCCCTCCTTGATCCTGATCAGATTGTAGGCTCCTCTCAAATCCAACTTGGAGAACACCTTGGCTCCAACAATCTGATCAAAAAGATCAGAGATCAAGGGCAGAGGATATGGATCCCGAACTGTAATACAGTTCAATTCCCGGAAATCCAAACACGGTCTCAGTGATCCATCTTTTTTCTTCACAAAGAACAAACCTACTGCCACTGGAGACTTAGATGGTCTAATATGACTCTTTGCCAAACTCTCGGCGACATACTTTCGCATGACCTCTCTTTCGGGTTGAGAGAGGTTGTAAAGCCGAGACTTTGGCAACTTAGCGCCAGGAATGAGATTAACTGGACAATCATAGTCCCGATGAGGGGGCAATTCCTGAGCCCCACCCTCCGAAAAGACATCCGCAAAATCCGAGAGATACGGAGGTAAAGCCGTAATGGACATACCAGAGATAGATGTGCCAAAACAATTATCCGAACAAAACTCGCTCCAACCAATGATTTGTTTCGCTTGCCAGTCTATAATTGGGTTATGTCTAGTCAACCATGGCAACCCCAAAACTATAGGAGCTGGCAAATCCTTCATGACAAAACAAGAAATAATTTCAGCATGTGAATCACCCACCCTTAAGTGAATACCATGAACAATGTGAGTAAGACTCCTTTGAGAAAGAGGGGAAGAATCAATTGCAAAAACACAAATCTCGTTCTCTAATGTGCAAGTACTTAGTCCCAGGCCTTGAAGAAAAAGAAAGTCAATTAGGTTTACCCCAGCACCACAATCAAGGAATACATCAACAAACACATTTTTTGACTCTAGCGCCACCATAGCTGAAAGGAGAAAACGGGAACTGCAGGGAGCTTGCATACCTTTCTGCTCCACCACACCATTCATACAACCAAGTGTGAGGGAAGTTTTTTTTTATTTTTTATTTTTCTCTTCCACCTGTGATTTAACATGAGGACAAGAAAAAATAAAATGACCCCTCTTTCCACAAAAGTAACATAGATTGTGCACCTTTCTAAAGTCTCTACTATCAGAATGGCAAGATATCTGACCAAACTGCATGGGTTCCTCCCCTACTCCAGAGTTATAAGCAATATCACCCTGGGCAGTAGAAGAAACAAAACCACACGCAGGAGGGATCCCCTGCACGGAGGGACCATTACACCTCTCTCGGATACGTCTATCCAACCGTATAGCCAAAGACATTGCATTCTCTAAAGTATCCGGATACTCATGAAAAGCCAGGGCATCCTTCAACCTTTCAGATAACCCCTGACAAAACTGACTACGTAACGCGGGGTCGTTCCACCCCGACTCAGTAGCCCACCTCCTAAACTCTGTACAGTAACCCTCTGCAGTATGTTCACCCTGTAGTAAGTTACGCAATTTCGATTCTGCCATCGAGACCCGATCTGGGTCATCGTAAATCAATCCCAGGGCTTGGAAAAATTCCTCCACTGACCGGAGAGCCAGAGAACCGGGCGGCAGAGAAAATGCCCAGGATTGAGCGTCCCCTTTAAGCAGGGACATGATGATACCAACCCTCTGATCCTCATTACCTGACGAAAATGGACGCAGTCGAAAGTACAATTTGCATGACTCTTTAAAGCAGAAAAAATCATCCGTACTCCCTGTAAATATGTCGGGAAGAGCTACTTTAGGCTCCCCACCAATTTGACCTGTACCTGATGCCAGAAACCTCTGACACTGTGTGACCGGACTGCGCAGATCCGCAACCTCTAGGGATAAACCCTGCATGCGGTCACTCAGTGCATCAATTGACGCCATCACAAAAGCGCTGAGTGATGGCAGTCACAGTATGGCGGATTATAATGTCACGGCGGCGTGCACTCAGTATAACAGATAACGAACCAACCAGGCTCTGGGCGAGAGACAGGGGAAGGGTCACCTCCTAGCTAATCCCTGACCTCTTTCTCTGCACTGCTCAGCCCACCTACAGACCTTGAAGGTAGATCTGAGATGTCCCCGTGCCTGGGCTGACAAAACCCTGAATTCCCTGGGATGGTGAAGTGGGAAATAGGAGCAGCCTGCTCGCACAGAACCTGATGAACTATAAAAATATTATTTTATTGGGTACATAATTAAAAGCATACATGGAGATAACAGACAAATGCACGAAAGTGCAGCACAATCCTGGGAGAGCTGGTAGAGTACAAAAAATAGTAAAAAGACAGAAGTGACCCGGGTAGGGATGTATCTAAATAAGGCAAGGTTACCATATAAAATATATGTTGAAGGGATACCCACTACTGATGGGAGTATATATAATCTCATCAAATATAAAGTGCAAGTGCAAGCCTATATCTAAGCAAAGGAGAGGAGAAATAACCCTTCAATGTGGGTCCCTGAACACATATATATGCATATACCTATTCAAGTAGTCTGAGCGGGTAAATAAAGTGCATGTGCAAATCACATAACAATTTATAAGAGAAAACACTTGGTGAGTGTTTGGTCAGAAAAACACAAGACAACCGCAGAAGTTTAACAGGTAAATAGATGAACAGGAATGAGGTCACATACCGTATGTAAAGTGATGGTAAGTCCACAGGAAGACTGCACACCCCGACGCGCGTTTCGATTTGAAACCTTCCTCTGGGGGTACCCCCAGAGGAAGGTTCCAAATCGAAACGCACGTCGGGGTGTGCAGTCTTCCTGTGGACTTACCATCACTTTACATACGGTATGTGACCTCATACTGCGGCTTTACGCCATTCTCTTTGTGTAATCTATTTCTGTACTAATTCGCACAGAACCTGGATGGGATAGATGACACAAAACAACCAACTAGAAACAACACTTATCTTCCTGAGCTGGAACAGACAGCCAACCTTCCTTCTTAGCTTCCAAGATCACAATGATGAGTATAATCCGCTCAGGGCACTGGGCTGAGGAGCTATTTAAACTAATGACTCCACCCAGTGCACCTGATGAGGGGCGGATCCAGCACGACTCCAAAACAAACACTAAACTAGTGCAGCAATCCTGGCCGACCTCCGCACATCGTCAGAGTGGGGCATGACAAGTCAATGCAATCCTGCATGCAGAATCGGCTCATCCTAAGACAACAATTCATGGAATTCCCATAGGTCAGTTCTTGCGGTTAAAAATAATTTGCTCGGAGAAAAGTCAGTATCAAAAACAATCATTGATACTTAAAGATAGATTCCTAGAAAGAGGATATAGCAATAGACAAATAAACAAGGGAATGCATATACCATATTTTTCCCTTTATAAGACACACCTGATGATAAGACGCACCTAGATATTTGAGGAGGAAAATAAGAAAAAAATATTTTGAACCAAAAGGTGTGCTTTTGGTGGGTTTTGAACTAATGGTTGTCTGTGGATGACACTGTTATGGAGGATCTGTGGATGATGCCCTGTTATGGGGGATCTGTGGATGGCACTGTTATGAGAAGTCTGTGGATGGCAGTTTTAAGGGGGATTTGTGGATGGCACTGTTATAGGGGGGATCTGTGGTGGACACACTGTTATGAGGGACCTGTGGATGACACTCTTATGGGGGTGGTCTGTGGATCATACACTAGTGTGGGGGATGTGTGAATGACACACATAGCATCTTATGTAATGGTGGTCACTATTCACACAGGGACAATATACTGTGACACATATGATACTGTGACTGAGATCATCTTATGCTGGTCACAGTATCATATGTGTCACAGTATATTGTCCCTGTGTGAATAGTGACCCCCATTACACCATTGTCCACCCACTTACAGCATAGTGTAATGGAGCAGTTTTCATGGTAGGAGGGGATGGAGGCTGGCAACACTGGCGGCGGTGCCCGATGCAGTCACTGTACTGTAATACATCGGGCCCCGCACACAGCAGTTTTCATAAGTAAAGTCATGGTACAGTAATCCTCTTCAAGCAGTGTTTGTACTTTAAACTCAAGCAATCTTCTGTACAACTTACTATGAGGGCCGCAGCGTAACCTCGCGATCACTCATTCACGCTCCCGCTCTGCCTTCATGAATGAAATGGGAGCAGCGTGAATGAGTGAGCATCGCGAGGTTGCGCTCCCGCCCTGCCTGCCGCTTTCATAGTAAGTTGTATAGAGTATTGCCTGAGTTTAAAGTACAAACACTGCTTGAAGAGGATTACTGTACCATGACTTTACTTATGAAAACTGCTGTGTGCGGGGCCTGATCAGGGGCGTACATAGAAATCACTGGGCCCCATAGCAAGAATCTAAATTGGGCCCCCATTCCCCTTTTATAGCCCCTCCCACTACCCATTCCAGGCTTCTCTCTTTGTTCCATGAACTATGCTTGCTGCTGCGTTTTATAATTTATGCCATCAGGGCCGGATTGGGATTACAAAACAGCCCTGGCACACAAAAGAGGTATAATAGATGCAGTGTGTATAGATGTATAGTGTATATAGCAGTGTACTGATATGTGAGGAACATGATATAATATATGCAGTGTGTACAGGTATATAGTATATACAGCAGTGTATTGATATGTGCAGTACAGGGTATATTATATGCAGTCTGTACAGATATATAGTATATACAGTAGTGTAATGTGAGGTACGGGGTATAATAGATGCAGTGTGTACAGATATATTGTGTATATATAGCAGTGTACTGATATGTGAGGTATAAATTACAGCTCGTACCTCACATATCAATCCAATACTGTATATACAATATACCTGTACACACTTCATCTATTATACCTCGTACCTAACATATCAGTACACTGCTGTATATACAATATATCTATACACACTGCATATATTATACCTCGTACCTCACATATCAGTACACTGCAATATATATTATATATCTGTACATATTGCATCTATAATACTGTTTAATATATGCAGTGTGTGTGCATGTATGTGTGTGTATATATATATATAGATGTGAGGCATACAAGGTATAATACTGTAGATGCATTGTTTATAGAAATATGTGGTCAGTTATGCATTATGGTCACTGTATACATGAGGTAGTGGTCACTGTACCTGTCTGAAGTATTATACATGAGTGTGCAATCAGTAAAAACAGGGCATGGGGGGGGGGGGGGGGTAAATGACAAGAAGTGGAGGACCTCCTCTTACCTCTCCATTCCAGTCTGTATGGATCAATGCAGAGCTGATTGTGAACTTCTAATACTTGCTGTTAGGGGTTGAAGGACCTGTGATGATGTCATCACAGGTCCTGGCAGATGTACCTTTCAAACCTAGGAACTACACCATTTTTGGTGCAGTTCCTTTGCTAGATCCTGCAGGACCTGTGATGCTGAAGATGATGTCATCACAGGTCCTGGCAGATGTACTGTTCTAACCTGGGGACTACACTTTACACTGTGCAGTTCCCTTACAGGACCTGTGATGACATCATCAAAGGTCCTTTAGCTTTAGAAAAATAGACAGGAGCAATTAGGGGGTGGGGCCTCTCCTCCACTGCGGGCCCCTCTTCCTCACGGGCCCCATAGCAGCTGCGTGGTCTGCCTATATGGTAGGTACGCCACTGGGCCTGATGTATTACAGTACAGTGACTGCATCGGGCACCGCCGCCAGTGTTGCCAGCCTCCATCCCCTCCTACCATTCCGCTGATACATCGCAGTGCGGCAGCGATGTATCAGCGCCATCAGAGTTGGCAGCATTTGCTTTATAAGACGCACTGTCATTTTCCCCCCACTTTTGGGGGGGAAAAAGTGCGTCTAATAAAGCGAAAAATACGATAGCACGACAAAGAACTAGGGAGAAATTGTTATACCCTAACACCAAGATAACAAAAGATCAAAGTCAAGAACCAAGGTTCATTACAAACTACAACAGACAGTGGGGGAAAATTAATAAAATTCTGAATAAACATTGGGAAGTATTACAAACGGATATGAAGCTGAAGCAAATTGTCATAAATAGGCCGCTAATGACTTCAAGAAGATCTCGAAATCTAAAGGACATTTTGGTCCATAGCCATTACATACCTGATGCTGTAAAGAAGAGTGAGGAGGGAAGAGGTGGCTCATATGCGTGTGGATCTTGTAAGGCCTGCAGAAATATGGAAAGAACAAATGTCTTTATGGACTCGGAGAGAAAGAGAACATACCAAATTATGGAATACATATCTTGTTCCTCCACAGGGGTAGTATATTATGCCACTTGCCCGTGTGACAAAATATATATTGGACTCACAACACGAGAGCTAAGGAAAAGAGTTAGGGAACATGTGAGAGATATAGAAAAGGCCATGGATGAGGAGGATTTGAATAATTTAAAAACCATCCACAAACACTTTAAGATCTTCCATGGAGGAAACCCCAGTGCCCTAAAATTCAGGGGGATTGATATGCTCCATCTAGGTGCAAGAGGTGGCAATAAGGGGGAAAAACGAGCACAACTAGAAAGCAAATGGATATTCAGATTGGACACTTTGGCCCCCAAAGGGCTGAATGAAAACCTGGGTTTTAGCTCCTTCCTGTAATCACTGTGTCTATTTATATTTTTTATGGGGGGAATAAAAATGTTTAGATTTTTTTTATTTGTATATTAATTAATATATATTTTTAATTAGTTTCATAATCCAAATAAAGACATAATTATTCTAATCAGTCACTTATATATATGTTTTTGTGTATTATTATAGATCATTTGTTAAGGAGAGAAGTATGGAGTATCCCATGATGTCCTAATGAAAATATTTACATCTAATCAACAATGAATGGACTGATGGACTTGATAAGCAATTATATTGCCCCCTGCGTTTCTGACTATTTAGAGGGGTGTAAATGACATAAAGATAACGCTTCCATCACACATGCATTAGAAATATGATATAGTTTTGTAATTCTATTGGTTTTGATTAATCATTGTAATGGATATACAGTGCACAAAAAAATAAAGGGAACACAAAAATAACACATCCTAGATCTGAATTAATTAAATATTCTTCTGAAATATTTTGTTCTTTACATAGTTGAATGTGCTGACAACAAAATCACACAAAAATAAAAAAATGGAAATCAAAATTTTCAACCCATGGAGGTCTGGATTTGGAGTCACACTCAAAATTAAAGTGGAAAAACACACTACAGGCTGATCCAACTTTGATGTAATGTCCTTAAAACAAGTCAAAATGAGGCTCAGTAGTGTGTGTGGCCTCCACGTGCCTGTAGGACCTCTCTTCAACGCCTGTGCATGCTCCTGATGAGGTGGCAGACGGTCTCCTGAGGGATCTCCTCCCAGACCTGGACTAAAGCATCTGCCAACTCCTGGACAGTCTGTGGTGCAACGTGACGTTGGTGGATAGAGCGAGACATGATGTTCCAGATGTGCTCAATTGGATTCAGGTCTGGGGAACGGGCGGGCCAGTCCATAGCATCAATGCCTTCGTCTTGCAGGAACTGCTGACACACTCCAGCCACATGAGGTCTAGCATTGCCTTGCATTAGGAGGAACCCAGGGCCAACCACACCAGCATATGGTCTCACAAGGGGTCTGAGGATCTCATCTCGGTACCTAATAGCAGTCAGGCTACCTCTGGCGAGCACATGGAGGGCTGTGCGGCCCTCCAAAGAAATGCCACCCCACACCATTACTGACCCAATGCCAAACCGGTCATGCTGGAGGATGTTGCAGGCAGCAGAACGTTCTCCACGGCGTCTCCAGACTCTGTCACGTCTGTCACATGTGCTCAGTGTGAACCTGCTTTCAGGTTCACACAGGGCGCCAGTGGCGAATTTGCCAATCTTGGTGTTCTCTGGCAAATGCCAAACGTCCTGCACGGTGTTGGGCTGTAAGCACAACCCCCACCTGTGGACATCGGGCCCTCATATCACCCTCATGGAGTCTGTTTCTGACCGTTTGAGCAGACACATACACATTTGTGGCCTGCTGGAGGTCATTTTGCAGGGCTCTGGCAGTGCTCCTCATGTTCCTCCTTGCACAAAGGCGGAGGTAGCGGTCCTGCTGCTGGGTTGTTGCCCTCCTACGGCCTCCTCCACGTCTCCTGATGTACTGGCCTGTCTCCTGGTAGCGCCTCCATGCTCTGGACACTATGCTGACAGACACAGCAAACCTTCTTGCCACAGCTCGCATTGATGTGCCATCCTGGATAAGCTGCACTACCTGAGCCACTTGTGTGGGTTGTAGACTCCGTCTCATGCTACCACTAGAGTGAAAGCACCGGCAGCATTCAAAAGTGACCAAAACATCAGCCAGGAAGCATAGGAACTGAGAAGTGGTCAGGTCACCACCTGCAGAACCACTCCTTTATTGGGGGTGTCTTGCTAATTGCCTATAATTTCCACCTGTTGTCTATCCCATTTGCACAACAGCATGTGAAATTTATTGTCACTCAGTGTTGCTTCCTAAGTGAACAGTTTGATTTCACAGAAGTGTGATTGACTTGGAGTTACATTGTGTTGTTTAAGTGTTCCCTTTATTTTTTTGAGCAGTGTATATAATGTAGGGATTGATTTCATATTTAACATGTATTGATAGTATTTATATTATTGTTGTAATGATATGTGTTTTAGATATCCACTGTTTTTAGATTGGTACTCAGATACTATATTAGCACTTTTTGTGATACACTGATATGAATTGTTATATAACTAAAAAACTATTTTATATCATGTATGAATTAATATATTCACAAGCACGTAGCACTTTAAATGTATAGGTGGATATATTTTTTTATAATTGAAATCATGAATTGTTGATAATCAATTATTATATTGCACTTTATTATGCATTGGTAGTACATGTTTTTTTAAATTTAATTGTAATTATTAATCATTGTTATTGATTATATTGACTAGTGCACTTTATGATATTTTGGCACTTTAGCATCCTTTTGCACAGCTAAAATTAAGAACGATTGCTCTATACATCAATACAGTATTGCTGTTAATCCCCCTACTTTCTGTCCTTTATCTTTATCTCTTTTCTTTTCATCACCTGTGCATTCAGATTTCAGTTCTCACCCTTCTTCATAGCCCTCTAGCGTCACCAGTATGGCCGAGTGCGCATGACAGTCGGACGGCCAGCTGGCTTCCCTCGGTCTCTAAGGAGATCGTGCGCTGGTGACGTCAGTCCATGCCGTTCACGACGTGTGGCAGCCCTTACCGGCGTCCAACTCAGGGAAGGGGCGGAAGCGGATATGACGCGGCAAGCTCAGATTGGTCATGCGCCGAAGAGAGCTATCATTCGTTGCATCTATCACATGACAGTTAAATAGACTTCTCATAGGACACTTCACTCCTTAAAAACTGATTTAGCCCCATTGAAACCACTCCTCCTGAGGAAGCAGAACGGCGAAACGTACGTCGAGGAGATAGCGTCCACCTGTCCTGACTCTAACTGGTATGACCATTGTTTTCATCTTTAGTTATCTTGGGTGGTTTTTCTACTCAGGTGACAGGAGAGGAGGAGCAGGAGCAGCCAGAGGAGATACAGGGTGATGAGGAAGGCGAGGCAGATGACCCAGACACACCGTGGCAGTATGCAGTGGAGATGGAGGCAGGGAGTCCCTCCGAGTCACTTGCACAAATGGCCTGATGCATGCTCACTTGCTTGCTTGCGTAGAATTTTCACCATTCGGCAGAGGGATGACTTCTGGCTGTTCACCTTGTTGGACCCTCGTTACCGGTCCAGAATGGGGGCTTTTTATTGCACCAACTGAGAGAAAGTACAAACTGAACTACTACAGAGACATCCTATGTAGTCGGGCCGCTGCATATCTGCGCCATCGTCCATCCTCTCGCAGGTCTGACTGGGAGGGGCACTCTGCACTCACGTTCCTTTGCCATGACTACAGGAGAGGGGTGGCAGCTTCATCAGCAGCCTGAGTCTACAGTCGCTTATGAGTAGCTTTCTACACCCGCATAGTGAAGAAACTACTCACCAGCAGTAGCAGGAAGACCTGAAGCAGGATCTGAACCAGCAGGTGGTGGCATACATGGACAGCACCCTGCCAACCCACATTAAAGATCATCTGGACTACTGGGCAGCCAAACTAGATTTGTGGCTGCAACTAGCAGAGTTTGCCCTGGAAAAGCTGTCCTGCCAGGCCAGTAGTGTGGCATCAAAGCGGTTGTTTTGTGCGGCGGGGGCCATAGTTACCAAAAGGAGAACTCGCCGGTCCACCCAAAATGTGGAGAGACAGACCTTTGTCAAGATGAATCAGGCATGGATCAGCCAGGATTTCCACCCACCAATTCCTGATGCATCAGACTAGATCATTCATGGTGCTACACCAACAATTTGACAAAAGAGACTGGTTTCTTAACACTAACCCTAACCCTCTGTTGTTGTGCCACTCGGTGGCCTTCTCCTGATGCTGCTGCTGCCACCACCTACAGACTCGGTCATTGTGACACTCGGTGGTCTTCTCTTGATGCTGCTGCTGCCGCCAACTGCAGACTCGGTCATTGTGCCACTCGGTGGCCTACTCCTGATGCTGCTGCCAACTCCACATTTCCAGTCTGTGGTCTCCTCATACTGCTGCCAACTCCATACTCTGTCATTGAGCCACTCGGTGGCCTTATCCTGATGCTGCTGCTGCCACCTACAGACTCGGTCATTGTGCTACTCGGTGTCCTTCTCCTGATGCTGCCAACTCCAGACTGTATCATTGTACCACTCGGTTGCCTCCTCATAATGCTGCCACCTCTAGACCCTGTCATTGGGCCACTCTGTGGTCTCCTAATGCTGCTTCCACCTTACCACTATGCCATAGGTCCACTCTTTCATTGGGCCACTTGGTGGCCTTCTCCTGATGCTGCCAACTCCAGACTCTGTCATTGTTCTACTCGGTGCCCTTCTCCTGATGCTGCTGCAGCCACCTCCAGACTCGGTCATTGTGCCTCTCGGTGGCCTCCTCATACTGCTGCCAACTCCAGACTGTGTCATTGTGCCACTCGATGGCCTCCTCATACTGCTAAATATAGAGAAATCCACAGCACTCTTCAATTCAGGTGAAAAATCGGGTTACTTATTAGTAACAGCAGTATACGGATAGCTATCCGTATGCTGCTGTTACTAATACCAGCTGTTACCAGCCTCTCCGTGCTCCTTCTCCAAATCCTTATTATGAAATCTTTCTCATTAGGATAAAACACATCAGCTCCGCCGAGCCCCCGGCCAAAGTGTTGAAGTGGCGTCCGAGATCCCCAAGGGCCAAGCCAAGTAATTGTAAGTTTTCATGTAAAATATGTTTATGTTATACACATATAGCATACACTGTGCCACACAATGTACAGTATACCTCTACACTGTTCCACACAATGTACAGTATACCTCTACACTGTGCCACACAATGTACAGTATACCTCTACACTGTGTAGTCTGTTCTATAAGCACCCTTATTCTGTGGCGGCGGACAGAAAATAATCTGGATGTGCCCCTCCCGAGACCAGGCTCTGGATCCGCCACTGGTCTGGACCACTCACAGGAGTGTACATTTCTTCTAAACTGTAATCCGTAACCTCTGACCTGCAGAAATCAGCGCTTGCTCGGTAACAACTAACAGGCAGTGCCTGTAGGCTGTAGCCTGGCCCTGTTACCGAAGCTAGCCGAGTGGTGTAAGGTTAAGGTACTAATAGAGATGAGCGGCCCCTGAATCCTGATTTAAAGTTAAAGTTACTGCAGGATATGGATTACAGTTTAGAAATGTCAAATGTACACACTGTGAGTGGTGGGGAGGGAGATCTGTGGATGACACGGTTATAGGGAGGGGGATCTGTGGATGACACTGTTATAGGGAGGGGGATCTGTGGATGACACTTTTATAGGGAGGGGGATCTGTGGATGACACTGTTATAGGGAGGGGGATCTGTGAATGACACTGTTATAGGGAGGGGGATCTGTGGATGACACTGTTATAGGGAGGGGGATCTGTGGATGACACTTTTATAGGGAGGGGGATCTGTGGATGACACTGTTATAGGGAGGGGGATCTGTGGATGACACTGTTATAAGTCAAAATTATAATAATAATTTTTTCTGCTTCTTTCACAGGCTTATTGACGATCCGGCACCCCCCCTAATGCCGCATAGTATCCTTTGACACTGGTCTATATAAACCTTTTTCCTTTCCCCTTTTTCCTTCCTCCCGCCTTCCCCCTTTCTCCCCCCATCTCTTTCTTTTCTTCTCTTTTTTCTTTTTCTTTCCCCTCATTATTCAGTTTCCTTATCCTCGTACTATTTTTTCCCATCCATTTTCCCATCTCCTTTTTACTTTTTCCCAACTTTATTCCTAGTTCCCCTCTTCTTTGTAGTCATGAATGGATATGATATATCCTTTTTACTTATCCATGTATTCCTACCAGCTCTATATTCTATTCTATTAGTGTTAGCATCCTCTGGAATTGCAGTTGCGTCCCATGGATCACGTGGGTGCGTTTCATGGGTCACGTGATCGCGTTCCACTGACTACCTCACTTCCTGTCTGTACGGCCGATACCGGAAGTTTCTGATGCGTTCCACATGCGTTTCACCGATTACCTCACTTCCGGTTAAAACAGCCGATACCGGAAGTGATGCTCATATGGCAGAGACGCGGGCTGCCTTTAAATATCAGGCTTTATCTTCTGTACTCAGCGCTGTCTCCACTAGCGGTATCTCCACAAATTTATCTCTACATTGCGCTTGATCTCCCTTCATCACCAGCAGCATTAGGTTAGTGAGTTCCGGACGCCGGTAGGTCTCCTTGACCTCAATAGCACAACTTATAGCACACTATGTTTATATATTTTTTCTGCACCTGCTAGAATCTACCAGTTTTTCCTTAAACAATACATTGTATTAGATGATCAATGTACCGGTAACATCATGGTCTTGATGGGAATGTGATTGGTCAATAACCAGATGAATTGATTGCAGTACCATGACAGTCAACTTTGAAGGGACTTACAAATGACAGTAACTAATTTATGTAATTTCTGGATAATACTACAGGACGACCATTCCGGAACATGACACCGGGTCTCTTGCTTTTGAGATCCCCTTTTTTGTGATGAATTGATTTTTTGAGATGAATTGAATCTTGAATTAAATGTGAAATGTACCTAGATGGAATTCTATGATATGCACATATTCTCATATGTTCAGGCATAATTACATGTTCCCTTTATGATATGAAATGCATACTAAAATGATATATCTTATGTTCACGGCAGTCTGAAGAAGGCCACATGGCCGAAAAGTAACATTTAAAGCCGCAATAACCATACAATAAAAAGAAATCAAGATTATCCAAATTACGCTGGAGTCTTTTTCTTCATTTATAATTGGGGCGGGAACCCTACTCCAAGCAAATCAGAACAGAGTGTGACAAGGTTGTAACAAGACTGGTATAGGGAGGGGGATCTGTGGATGACACATATAGCATAAGATGCTATATACGGTATGTGTCATCCACAGATCCCCCCCATAGCTGTGTCATCCACAGATCCCCCTCCCTATAAAAGTGTCATCCACAGGCAACTAGGACATGTTGGAATCTGAGTGATTATTTTTTTTTTTTAAAACCACAGACAGCAGGACTTTTCTTCCCTGTTGTGGTTTTAGGTATTGGGTAAAGTATCGCAGCGTACTTGTGTAAATGTATAGTTGTTATAGCTGCCCCCCCCTACTTTTGTCCTGTCCCCCAGTGTGCCCCCCCCAAATTTGAAAGCTAGAGACGCCACTGCCGCTCATGTGAAAGAGCCCTAAGCCCAATGCATGGCTGCATTCACCCAGTCCTAATAAAATCTGGTCCTACCTCATCCAGGATGTCACTGTCATCGGCGTGATGTCTGCTGGATCCAGAACAAGGTCCCTGTGGTGATAGAGAAAAAGAATAATCACATAAGGAAGGGATGGTGACTGCCCCTGTGAAATCGCCAGCAGGGGGTGCTGTGCTGGCCTGGTAGACTGAGCCATGCCAATGTATAGCAGGGTAATCTAGTGCTACCATACAGTACTAATGCCCACATTGTGGCCCCTCACAGTAATTAAGCCGTCAAAATAGATATGTCCTACTTGTGGCCCCTCACAGCAGTTATACCCAGATATGTGCCCTCTCACAGTCATTATACCGAGATATGTGCCCCCTCACAGTCGTTATGCCCAGATATGTGCCCCTCACAGTAGTTATGCTCAGATATGTGCCTCCCTCACAGTAGTTATGCCCAGATATGTGCCTACCTCACAGTCATTATGCCAGATATGTGCCCCCTCAGTCGTTATGCCCAGATATGTGCCCCTCACAGTAGTTATGCCCAGATATGTGCCTCCCTCACAGTAGTTATGCCCAGATATGTGCCTCCCTCACAGTAGTTATGCCCAGATATGTGCCTCCCTCACAGTCGTTATGCCCAGATATGTGCCCCTCACAGTGGTTATGCCCCGATATGTCCCTCCCTCACAGTAGTTATGCCCAGATATGTGCCTACCTCACAGTCATTATGCCAGATATGTGCCCCCTCAGTCATTATGCCCGGATATGTGCCCCTCACAGTAGTTATGCCCAGATATGTGTCTCCCTCACAGTCGTTATGCCAAGATATGTGCCCCTCTCACAGTCGTTATGCCAAGATATGTGCCTCCCTCACAGTAGTTATGCCCAGATATGTGCCTCCCTCACAGTCGTTATGCCCAGATATGTGACTCCCTCAGTCATTATGCCCAGATATGTGCCTTCCTCACAGTCGTTATGCCCAGATATGTGCCCCTCTCACAATCGTTATGCCCAGATATGTGCCCCTCACAGTAGTTATGCCCAGATATGTGCCTTCCTCACAGTCGTTATGCCCAGATATGTGCCCCCTCACAGTCATTATGCCCAGATATGTGCCTTCCTCACAGTCGTTATGCCCAGATATGTGCCCCCTCACAGTCATTATGCCAGATATGTGCCCCCTCACATTAGTTATGGCCAGATATGTAGTGCCCCCTCACAGTCATTATGCCAGATATGTGCCCCTCACAGTAGTTATAGCAAGATATGTGCCTCCTCAGTCGTTATGCCCAGATATGTGCCCCCTCAGTCGTTATGCTCAGATATGTGCCCCCTCACAATAGTTATGGCAAGATATGTGCCTCCCTCACAGCAGTTATGCCAGATATGTGCCTCCCTCACAGCAGTTATGCCAGATATGTGCCCCTAGTTATGCCAGATATGAGCCCATTTACAGCAGTTATGCCAGATGTGCCCCTCAACAGTGGTTATGCCAAATATGTGCCCCTCACAGTGGTTATGCCTATATATCTGTGCCCCCTCACAGTAGTTGTTATACCCAGATATGTGCGCCTCACAGTGGTTATGCTCTTTAGTGGTTTCCCCCTTTTTGCAGCTTTATGGGGGAATTTTTTTTTTATACTTACCTTCTTCCCTAATGACAGGCTCCCACACTCACATTGCGCTGCTGACTGTGCAGGAGGCAGATTCCGGGCATTCAGCGCTCCTCCCACAGCCAGCAGTGCAATGTTCGGCCAGCATGGGGAGCACCTGAGCTCTGAATATCAGTGAAGCAGGGATATAGAAACGAACAGCCCGGCAGTGACGAGTACTGCCGGGCCGGGTGAGTGCACCCCTCCAACTCCTTCTCCTTGCCTCTGCGCCACCTGTTTGAAGAGCGCTCTGACTGGGCCCGGAATTCTCACTGTACTTCATGCTGGGCCCGGTCAGAGCGCTACCATTACATGGGAGTGCAGTGGGCCACCTCCCCCGCCAGGCCCGTACGCCCCTGCTTGGGCCCGGGGCAGCTGCCTTTGCCCCGCTTTAAAGACGGCCCTGGGAGTAGCTTATCTCCCCCTGCAGCCGGTAAGAAGGGGCCCCCTCCTGCTCTGGGCCCCTGTGTAATCGAACCGGCTGCACATGCGGTATGTCCGCCCCTGGCTCTACAAACATCAAAGGACTTTACAGTGTGAGGTGTGAGTCTGTGATACAAGGGCAGCTGCCCATTTATGGATCTTAATCAGAGGTTTTGAATAAAGATTTATTATTTTCATTTTTTAGTATCTATACAGGCAGTGAAGTTTAAATTAAAAATATTTAGTGTATACAAAGGCAACAAAAAGAAAGAAAAATCCCCCAAACAAATTGAAACTGCTGAAGTACAGGGATTATTAGGTATTTCCTTCTGTTAGTGTATATATGTATGGTATTTTAATAGTGAGTGGGTGTTGTTGGAAGGGAAACGCTTCCTAAATATCAGTCTGTGATTGGTATTAAAGCGTAGTATGCAGCTCCACAGATTGTTACATTTGTTACTGTTGTTGTAACTGTTATTTAACATATAATGCACTCCATTGCTTCTGGCTGTGTTACAAATTCCCAGAACTATTGGGTGGATTCTTATCTGTGTGCTGCTATAAAGTAGCTACCGTATAATCTGCTACCTGAATATTCAGCGTTTGACTGTATAGTATTCCCCTAGTCTGTGTTTAGAGGCACACACGCATGTCAATTCTCCCTCTTGTAATAGCGGTCACGATCCGCCGCCTTGTAATTCTAAAGGTTAATTAGTCTAGCCTTCCCCTGATTCAACTTTTGATTCACTCACTTTCATTCAGTTCTAAAGTAACGCTAAACTAAAGGTAGTGAAACAACAAGGAAATGCTTAAAAATCCCTGTACACCAACAGTTTCAATTTATTTTTGGGAAGGGGGAATCTTTCTTTTTGTTGCTTTTGTATATTCTAAACATTTTTACTTGGAGAACAATAAAATGTAAGTTTTAAAATGATGTGAAACTGCAACGGGCGCCCTCCCCCTAGGGCCCTCTAAATATATCGCGTCCCAGGTGTAGGAAATGGCGAGTGGTATGTTGCGGCCTAAAATGTCTCTTTATATGTGTCACGGTGCTCCTACCTGGATACGGCTGGACCCAAGGCTTTGGCTCCGAAGCAATAAATAGGGGGGTTTAATTGAGGGATTTGACGAAATAAATTGAGTCCAGACCTTGAGATAAAGTTCAATGGCAGCTTTACTCGAATAAACGTTTCTCCAAACAGTTTCAGGCTTTGTCTTGGTTCCAGCAGGCTTTAGCATTAAACTGGCAGGTAAGCTCAACTCTGCTATAGCTTTCTCTCACTCTGCTGTACTGACAAGCTAACTTGGTGTCTTTGTTTCCTCTTTATGCTGCCCTTCACTCTTGTAGTCAGACTTATGTTCAGCCAAAAAGCTGGTTAGAATCCTGGCAGCTCCAACATGGAGTCTCAACCAGAACTGCCCCACCTCCTTCTGGTAGCCAGCAGGACTCGCCCACTTCTGCCCAAAAGGGGGGAGAATGGAATGGTGAATTCCATTCTGTCTAAGATAGCTCTAACAGAAACGCTGCCACCTGCTGGTGAACCAGGGACATTACGTATGAAAAATTGCATAAAGATATTCGGAATGCACATTGTGGAGGACCTGAACAAAATACATAAGATGACATTATATTAGTCCATTAGAGATAGTAGCAGGGTGTAGTAGTGGTAACACCACTCTGGGGTGTTACAAAACCAGGGGAATTTCTGGCCTTTGGTTATATGTGGAAAATAAAATCAATGACATGGAATTGTTATCGACTATTTCGCATTGCAGAGTCTCAGTGTATTCCTATGTGACATAGAAGTGCTGTGCGCAGAATCTCCAGTGTATTCTCTTTGATGCAGCTTCAGCATATCTCTATATCTATCCACCTCTCCCTACTGTATTGACCATCTATTCAGCAACTTCTCCAGCAATATGAATACACCATTTTTATCCTTTTATTTTTTCTTACATCCTTTTATATTATCATATATTCTTATATATTATATATTTTCTATATTTTATGGTATATTCTGTACAGATCTAACGTTTTATATGATTGCCACCACTCCATGCCAGGATTTATGATGCACCAGTATCCCATCATTCTACTCAACTCAGATTGGAGTAAATATGTCACACTTTCTGCTTGCTAACACTACCACTGAGGAAGGGGAGGTACCCCGAAACGCGTATGGTCGTAGTGGCCCAGCAAGCACTTTATTAATATGGACTTAACTACATGCGGTTCACTATAAGCCTAATTGAATCTCTCCATTGGAAATCCAGGAGCAAACAGAGGTCTTGTGTACAGACTTCAATTGTAACGCAGAGACGAACGTCTAACTCCCCCTATGGTACAATACGCCGGTCATGTGGACACATCCAAGTCACGTGAGATACCGCCAGGTCACGTGGGACGCCTCACTACGACCGCGAGACCACACGGGACGCCGTAGTGAGTCTAGGCAGCAGGGAAAGAAGATATCCGGCAAGTGTCTACAAGTCCGGTGGTAATATATGACGTCTACAGCATTGCTACTATTGATATTATCTGATTGGATGCATTTATGGTGGGTACTTAGAATATGGACATATTCTCATAATTACACATCCACTCCTATATGGGACATTTGAACAGGTGGCACGTCCCTTGAACAGGTGGCACGTTTTGCTGTTCTCTGGTGGACATTAGTTTGCTCCATTCTTATAACTACAGATCCACTTCTATATGGGACATTTGTCTTCAGCATCCCTTGAACAGGTGGCACGATATGCTGTTTTTCTAGTGGACAACAGTCTGCTCCATTGGGACATTCCAGCCATTTATTTACTGTGGCTATAATATTAAGGTGCATTACAAGTCAGTTAACACCCTTACGAGCACTCCTATATGTTTTCTGAATAAAGTTTCATTATCTGTGCAATTTTGCTATCTAGCTACTCATTTATGCACATTTTATCTTGATTTTTATTTTGACGTATGTTTTTAGTGGCGTTTATTAAACATTGAATTTATGACAGACACTGTTGTCCAGGGCTCCTAGATATTTTTAGTGCCCCTCAACAGCAATTTATTTTCTATAATGACATGGAATTGTTATCCACTATTTCGCACTGCAGAGTCTCAGTCTATTCCTATGTGACATACACTCACCTAAAGAATTATTAGGAACACCATTCTAATACGATGTTGGACCCCCTTTTGCCTTCAGAACTGCCTTAATTATACGTGGCATTGATTCCACAAGGTGCTGATAGCATTCTTTAGAAATGTTGGCCCATATTGATAGGATAGCATCTTGCAGTTGATGGAGATTTGAGGGATGCACATCCAGGGCACGAAGCTCCCGTTCCACCACATCCCAAAGATGCTCTATTGGGTTGAGATCTGGTGACTGTGGGGGCCATTTTAGTACAGCGAACTCATTGTCATGTTCAAGAAACCAATTTGAAATGATTCGAGCTTTGTGACATGGTGCATTATCCTGCTGGAAGTAGCCATCAGAGGATGGATACATGTTCTCATTCTGTTTACGCCAAATTCGGACTCTACCATTTGAATGTCTCAACAGAAATCGAGACTCATCAGACCAGGCAACATTTTTCCAGTCTTCAACAGACAATTTTGGTGAGCTCGTGCAAATTGTAGCCTCTTTTTCCTATTTGTAGTGGAGATGAGTGGTACCCGGTGGGGTCTTCTGCTGTTGTAGCCCATCCGCCTCAAGGTTGTGCGTGTTGTGGCTTCACAAATGCTTTGCTGCATACCTCGGTTGTAACGAGTGGTTATTTCCGTCAACATTGCTCTTCTATCAGCTTGAATCTGTAGGCCCATTCTCCTCTGACCTCTAGCATCCACAAGGCATTTTCGTCCACAGGACTGCCGCATACTGGATGTTTTTCCCTTTTCACACCATTCTTTGTAAACCCTAGAAATGGTTGTGCGTGAAAATCCCAGTAACTGAGCAGATTGTGAAATACTCAGACCGGCCCGTCTGGCACCAACAAGCATGCCACGCTCAAAATTGCTTAAATCACCTTTCTTTCCCATTCTGACATTCAGTTTGGAGTTCAGGAGATTGTCTTGACCAGGACCCCCCCCCCCCCTAAATGCATTGAAGCAACTGCCATGTGATTGGTTGACTAGATAATTGCATTAATGAGAAATAGAACAGGTGTTCCTAATAATTCTTTAGGTGAGTGTATAAGTGCTGTGTGCAGAATCTCCAGTGTATTCTCTCTGATGCAGCTTCAGCATACCTCTCCTGTCTCCTATTTATTATAGATGTCCTGCTATCAGGAGGCAGGGGAGAGTGATCTGAGGCTGCATCTAATAGGATACATTGGAGATTCTGCACACAGCAAACACAGTATAGCATGTTTTTTTTTATATATAACTGTGCAGCTGATCATTGTATGCAATCATATCACTGTTGTCCTGGTTTTTTAGATAGTGATATCCTCAGCAGCATTCTACAGGGAGTGCAGAATTATTAGGCAAGTTGTATTTTTGAGGATTAATTTTATTATTGAACAACAACCATGTTCTCAATGAACCCAAAAAACTCATTAATATCAAAGCTGAATATTTTTGGAAGTAGTTTTTAGTTTGTTTTTAGTTTTAGCTATTTTAGGGGGATATCTGTGTGTGCAGGTGACTATTACTGTGCATAATTATTAGGCAACTTAACAAAAAACAAATATATACCCATTTCAATTATTTATTTTTACCAGTGAAACCAATATAACATCTCAACATTCACAAATATACATTTCTGACATTCAAAAACAAAACAAAAACAAATCAGTGACCAATATAGCCACCTTTCTTTGCAAGGACACTCAAAAGCCTGCCATCCATGGATTCTGTCAGTGTTTTGATCTGTTCACCATCAACATTGCGTGCAGCAGCAACCACAGCCTCCCAGACACTGTTCAGAGAGGTGTACTGTTTTCCCTCCTTGTAAATCTCACATTTGATGATGGACCACAGGTTCTCAATGGGGTTCAGATCAGGTGAACAAGGAGGCCATGTCATTAGATTTTCTTCTTTTATACCCTTTCTTGCCAGCCACGCTGTGGAGTACTTGGACGCGTGTGATGGAGCATTGTCCTGCATGAAAATCATGTTTTTCTTGAAGGATGCAGACTTCTTCCTGTACCACTGCTTGAAGAAGGAGTCTTCCAGAAACTGGCAGAAGGACTGGGAGTTGAGCTTGACTCCATCCTCAACCCGAAAAGGCCCCACAAGCTCATCTTTGATGATACCAGCCCAAACCAGTACTCCACCTCCACCTTGCTGGCGTCTGAGTCGGACTGGAGCTCTCTGCCCTTTACCAATCCAGCCACGGGCCCATCCATCTGGCCCATCAAGACTCACTCTCATTTCATCAGTCCATAAAACCTTAGAAAAATCAGTCTTGAGATATTTCTTGGCCCAGTCTTGACGTTTCAGCTTGTGTGTCTTGTTCAGTGGTGGTCGTCTTTCAGCCTTTCTTACCTTGGCCATGTCTCTGAGTATTGCACACCTTGTGCTTTTGGGCACTCCAGTGATGTTGCAGCTCTGAAATATGGCCAAACTGGTGGCAAGTGGCATCTTGGCAGCTGCACGCTTGACTTTTCTCAGTTCATGGGCAGTTATTTTGCGCCTTGGTTTTTCCACACGCTTCTTGCGACCCTGTTGACTATTTTGAATGAAACGCTTGATTGTTCGATGATCACGCTTCAGAAGCTTTGCAATTTTAAGAGTGCTGCATCCCTCTGCAAGATATCTCACTATTTTTGACTTTTCTGAGCCTGTCAAGTCCTTCTTTTGACCCATTTTGCCAAAGGAAAGGAAGTTGCCTAATAATTATGCACACCTAATATAGGGTGTTGATGTCATTAGACCACACCCCTTCTCATTACAGAGATGAACATCACCTAATATGCTTAATTGGTAGTAGGCTTTCGAGCCTATACAGCTTGGAGTAAGACAACATGCATAAAGAGGATGATGTGGTCAAAATACTCATTTGCCTAATAATTCTGCACGCAGTGTATACATGGGGGACATATAAAAGAACAAGGAGGGTGAAGCATGGTTGGTAGGCATCTGAGAGGTGCCTGGATGGATTTGATAGATGAAAGGTAACAAAGCTCTGGTGCTCAGACTGGAATAATGAAAATGTTTCACAATGTATGGATGCAACTGAGCTGGAATGAAACAAGATATACTGATAGGATATTTGTGGTGAGATAGCATTATATGTCTAAAAACAATTCTAGAGTGCTACTGTAACTCACATAGCATTGTCTAGGCTGCATACAATCATTAAAAACTATGTGAGGGTGGTGCCACATGTCGCTGCTGTGCTGTGTTTTTGGTACGGCAAAAAAACATACCAAACAATTGCGTGCAGAATTTGCAACCACATACCTGCATTTATGGAATGAATTACCAAATGGAGTTACATTAATTTAATTTATCCCCATTTTCACCCATGCTCCAATACTCTCACTTGCTCTGGGATGGATCTCACAGGACAAGGGTTTTTTGTTTTATATTTTTAATACTGCTAGGCTGAGGCTTCTGCCTAGCAGTGTTCCCACTAATGGGCGGGCTTTAGTATGGCACTAGCCATTTTACAGGAAGCTTCCGCCTAGCTTTACCCATGGACAGCACGGTACGTCACCGGATCTCCAAAAAAAAACTTCTTTGAAATGCTCCAATGCTCACGTCAGAGGGGCTGCCTGGGTGAAAATAGGGATACAGTATGTCCGGGTTCAGCTCTTAACCCCGACAACCCCTTTAAGTCTGCTGTGTGACAAGGGGACACCCTCTTCGTCTGGAGGAAAGAAGGTTTTTACACAAACATAGAAGAGGCTTCTTTACGGTAAGAGCAGTGAGACTATGGAGCTCTCTGCCTGAGGAGGTGGTGATGGTGAATTCACTAAAAGAGTTCAAGAGGGGCCTGGATGTATTTCTGGAGTGTAATAATATTACAGGCTATAGCTACTAGAGAGGGGTCGTTGATCCAGGGAGTTATCTGATGCCTGATTGGAGTCGGGAAGGAATTTTTTTCCCCTTAAGTGGGGGAAATTGGCTTCTACCTCACAGTTTTTTTTTTTTTGCCTTCCTCTGGATCAACTTGCAGGATGACAGGCCGAACTGGATGGACAAATGTCTTTTTTTCCGCCTTATATACTATGTTACTATGTTACTAAAACGCTGCACAGCCACATCATGTGGAATAACCTTTACAGATATTCTTGTTATTCTGAACTAGTCGCAGGTGCTGGATTTTACGTTCTGTTTTACTGAATAATAAGAGAGATTCCACCACTCCTTTCTGTCATAGTCTCAGGTTGTCTTATCGGGTGCTGCCCCTCTTGGAGTTTAACCACCTCCGGACCGCTGTACGCACAGACGCGTCCTGGAGGTGGTTGATTCATTCCGAGTGGACGCGCCGGCGCGTCCTCTCGCGAGACGCGAGATTTCCTGTGAACGCGCGCACACAGGCGCGCGCGTTCACAGGATCGGAAGGTAAGCGAGTGGATCTCCAGCCTGCCAGCGGCGATCGTTCGCTGGCAGGCTGGAGATGTGATTTTTTTAACCCCTAACAGGTATATTAGACGCTGTTTTGATAACAGCGTCCAATATACCTGCTACCTGGTCCTCTGGTGGTCCCCTTTGTTTGGATCGACCACCAGAGGACACAGGCAGCTCAGTAAATATGTTGCACCAAGCACCACACTACACTACACCCCCCCCCCGTCACTTATTAACCCCTTATTCACCCTTGATCACCCCTGATCACCCCATATAGACTCCCTGATCACCCCCCTGTCATTGATTACCCCCCTGTCATTGATCACCCCCCTGTAAAGCTCCATTCAGATGTCCGCATGATTTTTACGGATCCACTGATAGATGGATCGGATCCGCAAAACGCATACGGACGTCTGAATGGAGCCTTACAGGGGCGTGATCAATGACTGTGGTGATCACCCCATATAGACTCCCTGATCACCCCCCTGTCATTGATCACCCCCCTGTCATTGATCACCCCCTGTAAGGCTCCATTCAGACATTTTTTTGGCCCAAGTTAGCGGAAATTATTATTTTTTTCTTACAAAGTCTCATATTCCACTAACTTGTGTCAAAAAATAAAATCTCACATGAACTCACAATGCCCCTCACGGAATCCAAATGCGTAAAATTTTTTTAGAGATTTATATTCCAGACTTCTTCTCACGCTTTAGGGCCCCTAGAATGCAAGGGCAGTATAAATACCCCACATGTGACCCCATTTCGGAAAGAAGACACCCCAAGGTATTCCGTGAGGGGCATATTGAGTCCATGAAAGATTGAAATTTTTGTCCCAAGTTAGCGGAAAGGGAGACTTTGTGAGAAAAAAATAAATAAAATCAATTTCCGCTAACTTGTGCCAAAAAAAATAAATTTCTATGAACTCGCCATGCCCCTCATTGAATACCTTGGGGTGTCTTCTTTCCAAAATGGGGTCACATGTGGGGTATTTATACTGCCCTGGCATTCTAGGGGCCCTAAAGCGTGAGAAGAAGTCTGGGATCCAAATGTCTAAAAATGCCCTCATAAAAGGAATGTGGGCCCCTTTGCGCATCTAGGCTGCAAAAAAGTGTCACACATCTGGTATCGCCGTACTCAGGAGAAGTTGGGCAATGTGTTTTGGGGTGTCATTTTACATATACCCATGCTGGGTGAGATAAATATCTTGGTCAAATGCCAACTTTGTATAAAAAAATGGGAAAAGTTGTCTTTTGCCGAGATATTTCTATCACCCAGCATGAGTATATGTAAAAAGACACCCCAAAACACATTGCCCAACTTCTCCTGAATACGGCGATACCACATGTGTGACACTTTTTTGCAGCCTAGGTGGGCAAAGGGGCCCACATTCCAAAGAGCACCTTTCGGATTTCACAGGTCATTTACCTACTTACCACACATTAGGGCCCCTGGAAAATGCCAGGGCAGTATAACTACCCCACAAGTGACCCCATTTTGGAAAGAAGACACCCCAAGGTATTCCGTGAGGGGCATGGCGAGTTCCTAGAATTTTCTATTTTTTGTCACAAGTTAGCGGAAAATGATGATTTTTATTTTTTTTTCCTTACAAAGTAACTCCACTAACTTGTGACAAAAAATAAAAACTTCCATGAACTCACTATGCCCATCACGAAATACCTGGGGGTGTCTTCTTTCCAAAATGGGGTCACTTGTGGGGTAGTTATACTGCCCTGGCATTCTAGGGGCCCAAATGTGTGGTAAGAAGTTTGAAATCAAAATGTGTAAAAAATGACCAGTGAAATCCGAAAGGTGCTCTTTGGAATATGGGCCCCTTTGCCCACCTAGGCTGCAAAAAAGTGTCACACATCTGGTATCTCCGTACTCAGGAGAAGTTGGGGAATGTGTTTTGGGGTGTCATTTTACATATACCCATGCTGGGTGAGAGAAATATCTTGGCAAAAGACAACTTTTCCCATTTTTCTATAGAAAGTTGGCATTTGACCAAGATATTTATCTCACCCAGCATGGGTATATGTAAAATGACACCCCAAAACACATTCCCCAACTTCTCCTGAGTACGGCAATACCACATGTGTGGCACTTTTTTGCAGCCTAGGTGGGCAAAGGGGCCCATATTCCAAAGAGCACCTTTCGGATTTCACTGGTCATTTTTTACAGAATTTGATTTCAAACTCCTTACCACACATTTGGGCCCCTAGAATGCCAGGGCAGTATAACTACCCCACAAGTTACCCCATTTTGGAAAGAAGACACCCCAAGGTATTCGCTGATGGGCATAGTGAGTTCATGGAAGTTTTTATTTTTTGTCACAAGTTAGTGGAATATGAGACTTTGTAAGAAAAAATAAAAAATAAAAAAAATCATAATTTTCCACTAACTTGTGACAAAAAATAAAAAATTCTATGAACTAACTATGCCCATCAGCGAATACCTTAGGGCAGGGGTGTCAAACTCAAATTCGTCGGGGGCCGCATCAGCAGTTTGGTCCCCCTCAAAGGGCCGGTCCCGGCCTGACCTGCAAGCGCTGACTGGGGTCACATAGCATTATACTGATTTATGATGCTATGTAACCCTTACAGTTCTGGAACGTGTTGGATAACACTGACATAATGCTGTCAGTGTTATCCAACACATTCCAGAACTGTAAGGGTTACCGTATTTTTCGCCCTATAAGACGCACCGGCCCATAAGACGCACCTAGGTTTTTGAGGAGGAAAATAAGAAAAAAAAAATTTGAACCAAAAGGTGTGCTTTTGGTGGGTTTTGAACCAATTGTGGTCTGTGGGTGGCACTGTTATGGGGGATCTGTGGGTGACGCACTGTTATGGGGGATCTGTGGATGGCACTGTTATGGGGGATCTGTGGGTGACGCACTGTTATGGGGGATCTGTGGATGGCACTGTTATGGGGGATCTGTGGGTGACACTTATGGGGGATCTGTGGGTGACACTTATGGGGGATCTGTGGGTGACACTTATGGGGGATCTGTGGGTGACACTTATGGGGGATCTGTGGGTGACACTTATGGGGGATCTGTGGGTGACACTTATGGGGGATCTGTGGGTGACACTTATGGGGGATCTGTGGGTGACACTTATGGGGGATCTGTGGGTGACACTTATGGGGGATCTGTGGGTGACACTTATGGGGGATCTGTGGGTGACACTTATGGGGGATCTGTGGGTGACACTTATGGGGGATCTGTGGGTGACGCACTGTTATGGGGGATCTGTGGGTGACACTTATGGGGGATCTGTGGGTGACACTTATGGGGGATCTGTGGTGACACTTATGGGGGATCTGTGGTGACACTTATGGGGGATCTGTGGTGACACTTATGGGGGATCTGAGGGTGACACTTATGGGGGATCTGTGGGTGACACTTATGGGGGATCTGTGGGTGACACTTATGGGGGATCTGTGGGTGACACTTATGGGGGATCTGTGGGTGACACTTATGGGGGATCTGTGGGTGACACTTATGGGGGATCTGTGGGTGACACTTATGGGGGATCTGTGGGTGACACTTATGGGGGATCTGTGGGTGACACTTATGGTGGATCTGTGGGTGACACTTATGGGGGATCTGTGGGTGACACTTACCGGGGATCTGTGGGTGACACTTATGGTGGATCTGTGAGTGACACTTATGGGGGATCTGTGGGTGACACTTATGGGGGATCTGTGGGTGACGCACTGTTATGGGGGATCTGTGGGTGACACTTATGGGGGATCTGTGGGTGACACTTATGGGGGATCTGTGGTGACACTTATGGGGGATCTGTGGGTGACACTTATGGGGGATCTGTGTGTGACACTTATGGGGGATCTGTGGGTGACACTTATGGGGGATCTGTGGGTGACACTTATGGGGGATCTGTGGGTGACACTTATGGGGGATCTGTGGGTGACACTTATGGGGGATCTGTGGGTGACACTTATGGGGGATCTGTGGGTGACACTTATGGGGGATCTGTGGGTGACGCACTGTTATGGGGGATCTGTGGGTGACACTTATGGGGGATCTGTGGGTGACACTTATGGGGGATCTGTGGTGACACTTATGGGGGATCTGTGGTGACACTTATGGGGGATCTGTGGTGACACTTATGGGGGATCTGAGGGTGACACTTATGGGGGATCTGTGGGTGACACTTATGGGGGATCTGTGGGTGACACTTATGGGGGATCTGTGGGTGACACTTATGGGGGATCTGTGGGTGACACTTATGGGGGATCTGTGGGTGACACTTATGGGGGATCTGTGGGTGACACTTACCGGGGATCTGTGGGTGACACTTATGGTGGATCTGTGAGTGACACTTATGGGGGATCTGTGGGTGACACTTATGGGGGATCTGTGGGTGACGCACTGTTATGGGGGATCTGTGGGTGACACTTATGGGGGATCTGTGGGTGACACTTATGGGGGATCTGTGGTGACACTTATGGGGGATCTGTGGTGACACTTATGGGGGATCTGTGGGTGACACTTATGGGGGATCTGAGGGTGACACTTATGGGGGATCTGTGGGTGACACTTATGGGGGATCTGTGGGTGACACTTATGGGGGATCTGTGGGTGACAGTTATGGGGGGGATCTGTGGATGACACATATATAGCATCTTATGCTATGTGTCATCCACAGATCCCCTCCATAAGTGTCCCTGTAGTGTGAATGACCCCCAATACACGGGCTAGGGGCCGGCATCTGCTTTTATAATGACAGCGGGGCCCGTGCAGTGACTATTCTACTACACGGGCCCCGCTCACTGTATAATCCTATGTCTAATAGTTAATTGTAATTGTATGTAATCGCATAAGGAGCGCTGTGTATTACGGTACTTACAACTACAAGCGCTCGCCGCTCGGTAGGTAGCAGAGAGGAGGCAGGAGGCAGGCCAGGAGGACAGGCGCTGGCAGCGTGAGTCATACGTCACGCGCCTGCTTCATTCATAAAGTGGGCGGCGCAGGCGCGTGACGTATGACTCACACTGCCAGCGCCCGTCCTCCCAGCCTCTCGGCGAGCGCTTGTAGTTGTAAGTACCGGTAATACACAGCGCTCCTTATGCGATACACCCGATACAGGAGCCGGGAGGAGCGGGGGCCGCCTGCGGCTACGCGGGCCACATGACGAGGTCTGGTGGGCCGGATTCGGCCCGCGGGCCTTGTGTTTGACACCCGTGCCTTAGGGTGTCTACTTTCCGAAATGGGGTCATTTGTGGGGTGTTTCTACTGTCTGGGCATTGTAGAACCTCAGGAAACATGACTCAGAAAGTCAGAGCTGCTTCAAAAAGCGGAAATTCACATTTTTGTACCATAGTTTGTAAACGCTATAACTTTTACCCAAACCATTTTTTTTTTTACCCAAACATTTTTTTTTATCAAAGACATGTAGAACAATAAATTTAGAGCAAAATTTATATATGGATCTCGTTTTTTTTGCAAAATTTTACAACTGAAAGTGAAAAATTTCATTTTTTTGCAAAAAAATCGTTAACTTCCGATTAATAACAAAAAAAGTAAAAATGTCAGCAGCAATGAAATACCACCAAATGAAAGCTCTATTAGTGAGAAGAAAAGGAGGTAAAATTCATTTGGGTGGTAAGTTGCATGACTGAGCAATAAACGGTGAAAGTAGTGTAGGTCAGAAGTGTAAAAAGTGGCCTGGTCTTTCAGGCTGTTTAAGCCATAGGGGCTGAGGTGGTTAATGTCTGTTCTTGCAGCACCTCTTTTTGAACAGTGATGGATGGCTCATTTGGACAATCTCTGCCAGCAGTGATTGACATGAATCTCCTTTTTACTCCTGCCAAAGAGGTTCTGCAGAAGCCAGGGTGAACATTACAAGGTTAATACGGTTGAAAAAAGACATAAGTCTATCAAGTTCAACCAAGGGAGAGGTGGGGATGCGAATTCCAGAAGGAATATTAATATTTATGGGTCTCTGGTTTCATTCCTTTAAGCAGTCCTTAGACTTTTGAAGGTGTCACATATAGCAACCAACCAGATTTAACCCCTTAAGGACACATGACGTACCGGGACGGCATGTTTCCCGAGTCCTTAAGGACACATGACGTACCGGTACGTCATGTGTTGATTTGATCACCGCCGCTCGGTTGAGCAGGCACCTTGGCTAAATGCGCGGGAAGGTCCCGTGACCCCCCCGTGTCGGCGATTGCCGCAAACCGCAGGTCAATTCAGACCTGCGGTTTGCAGCGCTTTCTGCAGTTTCTGATCCCCGTGGTCCCTGACCGCGGGGATCAGAAACTTTAAAATGCCCAAAATAAAGATTTTTCACCCCCCCCCCTGCACCCCTGAATGATTTTATGCCGGCGGGTGGTGCAGGGAGGGGGTTGCGGGCGGTGCGGGAGGCGGGCGGTGCGGCAGGCGGGATCGCGATCCCCCGCCCGCCTCCTCTTGACTATTCATTGGCGTCTAGTGGGTATACCAGAGTGTCAGCACATTGCTAACACTCTGGTATAAACGGCTGACATCTGTGCTGTGATGTCAGCCGTTTAACCCTTTCCATACCGCGGTCCATACAGACCGCTGTATGGAAAAGGTTAACGGTCAGGGAGCCCCCTCCCTCTCCCATCGGGGGGCTGCTGTGCCTTTGCAGCCCCCAGACAGGATGGTGTCACAGAGAGAGGGAGCCCCCCTCCTTCCCCTTCCCCGTCTGCTCAGTTGTGGCACACGGGGAAGGTGTCCATGACAACAGGACGCCTTCTCAGGCATCCTGCTGTCCATGGTGCTGAACACATGTGTGCTAAAGGCATAGATCTGTTCAGACAAAGTGTAAGTAAAATACAGTACAATACACTATATAGTGTACTGTACTGTATTATACAGACATCAGACCTACTGGATTTTCAAGAACCAAGTGGGTCTGGGTCAAAAAAATGAAAAAAAAAAGTGAAAAAAGTAAAGATAAAAAAAACACATTTATCACTGAATAAAAATTTAAAAAATAAAATACACTACACATATTAGGTATCGCCGCGTCCGTAACGACCTTATCTATAAAACGGTCATGTTACTTTCCCCGCACGGTGAACGCCATAAAAATAAAAAAATAAAAACAATGAGTAAATTGAAATTTTGCCCACCTTACTTCCCAAAAAAGGTAATAAAAGTGATCAAAAAAGTCGCATGCACGCCAAAATAGTACCAATCAAACCGTCATCTCATCCCAAAAAAATCATAACCTACCCAAGATAATCGCCCAAAAACTGAAAAAAACGATGGCTCTTAGACTATGGAAACACTAAAACATTATTTTTTTATTTCAAAAATGAAATCATTGTGTAAAACTTACATAAATAAAAAAAAGTATACATATTAGGTATTGCCGCGTCCGTATCCACTAGCTCTATAAAAATATCACATGACCTAACCCCTCAGATGAACACCGTAAAAAAATTAAAATAAAAACGGTGTAAAAAAAGCCATTTTTTGTCATCTTACGTCACAAAAAGTGTAATAGCAAGCGATCAAAAAGTCATATGCACCCCAAAATAGTGCCAATCAAACCGTCATCTCATCCCACAAAAATGAGACCCTACCTAAGATAATCGCCCAAACTGAAAAAACTATGGCTCTCAGACTATGGAGACACTAAAACATGATTTTTTTTTGTTTCAAAAATGAAATCATTGTGTAAAACTTACATAAATAAAAAGATTGTATACATATTAGGTATCGCCGCGTCCATGACAACCTTCTCTATAAAAATACCACATGATCTAACCTGTCAAATGAATGTTGTAAATAACAAAAAAAAAAAACGGTGCCAAAAAAGCGATTTCTTGTTACCTTGCCTCACAAAAAGTGTAATATAGAGCAACCAAAAATCATATGTACCCTAAACTAGTACCAACAAAACTTCCACCCTATCCCGTAGTTTCTAAAATGGGGTCACTTTTTTGGAGTTTCTACTCTAGGGGTGCATCAGGGGGGCTTCAAATGGGACATGGTGTCCAAAAAAACTGTCTAGCAAAATCTGCCTTCCAAAAACCGTATGGCATTCCTTTCCTTCTGCGCCCTGCCGTGTGCCCGTACAGCAGTTTACGACCACATATGGGGTGTTTCTATAAACTACAGAATCAGGGCCATAAATAATGAGTTTTGTTTGGCTGTTAACCCTTGCTTTGTAACTGGAAAAAAAAATATTAAAATGGAAAATCTGCCAAAAAAGTGAAATTTTGAAATTGTATCTCTATTTTCCATTAATTCTTGTGGAACACCTAAAGGGTTAACGACGTTTGTAAAATCAGTTTTGAATACCTTGAGGGGTGTACTTTCTTAGATGTCACTTTTTTGGAGTTTCTATTTTAGGGGTGCATCAGGGGGGCTTCAAATGGGACATGGTGTCAAAAAAAAACTGTCTAGCAAAATCTGCCTTCGAAAACCCATTGTCACGCCCATGTTTATGGTTGTGACTCCTGATCCGCATGCTGTTGCCTGCGGTTTGGTTTTATTGTCAACCACATGGTGAGGGCTGCTTGTATGTTGCCTCACGTGTGGTTGCCGCTGGCAACATGATTGTACTTGGCAGTATAGCAGCCTGAGCTGTTGCTAGGCAGCTTGCTGTCAAGTGCATGCGGTTACACCTGGTTCGGTGTGTGTATGTTTGCACTTTCTATGTCTGGTGTGCACGAGGTTTATGTATGTGTGCACTGTGACACTTCCCTTCACTTGTGGCTGCCCGTGGCAATGTGTGGTGTTGTACATGTGGTGGCAGTGTCTCGGCCTTCTGGCTGTTTCCCAGGACATGGTTGCCACGCATGTCGTTGCCTGCGGTAACAGCTGCAGTGTGATGTTTGTTTGGACACTTCCCCTTTAAGTGGCAGTCTTCCCTTGCCTGGTGTAGGAAGGGTTAACTCCCTTCTTTGTGTGTGAACACTGGGTGTGTCTGTGTGTGGGTGTGGCCACTTGGGGCTATTTAGCTCCTGCTGGATGCCAGACTCTGAAGGGTACTTCAGCCATGGTTAGCTGAAGTCATCCTCCTGGTTATATACCATCTTCCAGTGAGGGCCACCCTTGTGGTCATAAATCCTATGTATGATGTCAAGTTGATGTGTTTTCCTTTCCGTGTTTATTACAGCTATGGATGTCCTGGTTACCTGTGTGTTTTGTGGTGTGCTGTCTCCTTGGTGTTTGTGTGGACAGCAATACTGGTGCATGGGTTCCAGTCAGCAAGGCTGTGGCAGGTAGGTTTGGAACTAGTGTTGTTCACCTGCCATATCCATATGTCTGTATGTGTTTCCCCTTCCTTGCAGCTTGGCCAGTGAGACTCCTGTTCGTCCGCACCTAGGAGGAACAGGTCGTCTTACCCTGCTCCTAGTTCAGGGCCACCCTGAGGGCTAGTAGGGACCCCAAGGTTTCCGGTGTATGAGCCCTCCCACCATCAGAGTTGGCTCATACGGCTAGGAGTCAGGGTCAGTATTAGGGACGCTGTAGGAGGTGACCTGCTCCCTAATTCTGTCGTCCTGGTCGAGCAGCGACCTAACATCTTCTGGCATCGCATGGCTGAGGGTTTCCCCCATCCTCAGCCGTGACACCCATATGCGTTCCCCTCCTTCTATGTCCTCCCGTTTGGCCAAACAGTAGTTTAGGACCACATATGGGGTGTTTTTGCAAACTACAGAATCAGGGCAACCCATATTGAGTTTTGTTTGGCAGTTAACCCTTACTTTATTACTGGAAAAAATGGGTTAAAATGGAAAATTTTAAAAAAAATAGAAATTCCTAAATTGTTTCTCCATCTGCCATCAACTCTTGTGGAAGACCTAAAGGGTTAACAAAGTTTGTAAACCCAGTTTTGAATACCTTGAGGGGTGTACTTTCTTAGATGGAGTCACTTTTTTGAAATTTCTATTCTAGGGGTGCAACGGGGGGCTTGAAATGGGACATGGTATAAACAAAACCAGTCCTGCAAAATCTGCCTTGCAAAACCAATATGGCGTTCCCCTCCTTCTATGTCCTCCCGTTTGGCCAAACAGTAGTTTACGACCACATATGGGGTGTTTCTGCAAACTACGGAATCAGGGCAACCCATATTGAGTTTTGTTTGGCAGTTAACCCTTGCTTTGTTCCTGGAAAAAAATCTTACATTTATGTCCATTGGCCATGAAGTCTTGTGGAATACCTAAAGGGTTAACAAAGTTTGTAAAATCAGTTTTGAATACCTTGAGGGGTGTAGTTTTTAAAATGGGGTCATTTTTGGATGATTTCTATTACGTAAGCCTCACAAAGTGACTTCAGACCTGAACTGGTCCATAAAAAGTGGGATTTGGAAAATTTCAGAAAAATTTAAGAATTTGCTTCTAAACTTCTAAGCCTTGTAACATCCCCAAAAAATTAAATATCATTCCCAAAATGATATAAACATGAAGTAGACATATGGGGAATGTAAAGTCATCTCAATTTTTGGCGGTATTACTATGTATTACAGAAGTAGAGAAACTGAAACTTTGAAATTTGCAAATTTTCCAAATTTTTGGTAAATTTGGTATTTTTTTATGTAAAAAAATGAACTTTTTTTACCCAATTTTAGCAGTGTCATGAAGTACAATATGTGACGAAAAAACAATCTCAGAACGGCCTGGGTAAGTAAAAGCGTTTTAAAGTTATCAGCACTTAAAGTGACACTGGTCAGATTTGCAAAAAATGGCCTGATCCTTAAGGTGAAATAGGGCTGTGTCCTTAATGGGTTAAGCTGTCACCTGAACTTTTCTCTGTTTAATCTGGTAATTTTAGACAAGCATGTCTATGGCCAATTTCCAAACTTCATCACATAATTTTTTATGGTTTGCCTCTTCATTTAGATAGATGATATTTTCAGTTATCGAGGCAACGGATTCACCGAGGCTTTAGCGAATAGATGCTTTCAGTTATTCTTCCCCTTCTGGACAGAGATGGAAATGCAGCTTCTTCCCGGGGTCGTTGCGTTCACTGTCCGGGCACAGGGCCAGACTGGGGTTAATGAGGCTGAATACTATCAGGTTGTTACAGTGAGGTGATGAAAGAAGATTCCCTTCTCTGCCAACCGGGACCGGTGCCAGACTTCTACACGTGGAAGGTGCAGAGACTACTCAAATTCAGTGGAGAGACTACGTCTCGGTGTTGAGAGAAAGTTGTGGGAGTTCAGTGAATGAATCAGTTGTTGTCTCGTTAAGTGGGTGAAAGTAGAAAAAAATGTGCAAAACAAAAAAAACTGGAACATTAGACATTTGCAGGCAGCTCTGTAATCTGTGAGAAATAATTTAGACAATCCGACCACCAATGAGCGGTTACAGGATGGTCTATGGCGTCACAACCACCTTCTTCATGACTGAGAGGAATGTATCCATCTGATGGAAAATGTATCTGATTCAGGTCTGATGATTTTTGAGATTAGTAACAATTTGTCAAAAATGTCCAATAAGGGTAGAAGTTTACAACCTGTGACTCAGAAACAATCTATGCGGATCTGTGCGGCCCCAACCTTTATGTGAACTAAAAGTCAGGCTAAGGGCATGGGCAGATGGCAGATTTTCACGGATTTCATTCCGGACTGTGGGTATCCACCTCCTATTGTTTTCAAAAGGGGTAGTTCATATCAATTCTTGCAGCAGCTTCCACGCAAAAACCACGATAGGTAGCCACCTGCAGATTTGCCCTATTTGAGTGGGGTAGTCAAAATCCGTTGCATGTACTTCAAATCAGCTGTGGATTTCTTCTTATTTTTCCACCGTGTGAACATAGCTTAAGATGGTTTATTGATGGACATATTCCACAGGATGCGCCATAAGTATCTCATAATATGGGACCACTATAAATAGGGATAGCGGGGGTCAGTGGAAGTGATGTTTTTTTCCATTGGAGTTGTGAGACCATCTGATATTTCCATCCATTCTCCTTATAAATGTAAGGAGGAGAGGTGGATTCCCCGACCTATCAGACTGATACGGGATATGGTGGCTGTACACCATAAACATCTGCGATGGGCAAACACCTTTAAGGGGTTGCTCACCCCTGTCAGTCTTTTCTGAAGATACTTCAGCGTACCAGACCCACAGTGGGAATCATAGTTACTTGATCCTGGGCTCTTCCCTCGGGTGCTGCAGGTTTCGGGTGTCAGCATCTGTTGTGAGGCGAGTCATGTGACTTCTGCATCCAATGACTGGCCACAGTGGTGAACCAGTGAGATGACACATGGGTGACATGCGGTTAGTCATTGCCAGCAGTGGACAAATGCGTCCTGAGGGAGATCAACGGAGCCTAGCAGTGGTGATCAGTCAATCATGATCACCACCGTGGGTCCAGCCACCTGTCAGGTCTACAGAAAAAGTCCCAATGGGTGGACAACCCCTTCAAGATTTATTGTGGAAAGCTGAGGTCACATATACTGCTTCCGACAATCCCTTTCTTTTTTGTTAAATTGACTCACAACATTAAGCTGATCACACAGTACTGGAACAACTAAGGATCGACTGTAATCTTTGGAGGAGTTTTTTCAATTCCCCTGTAGCGCCACCAAAGGAGAAATGAGGCATTACACCGTTCTCATTAAAAATCCCTGTCCATATGCCATTTTAGGGCATAGGGATATCATAGGGTCAGATGTTCTCTTGAGCAACCCATCTACTACATGGATGGTTAATCGGCTGAAGGGCTGCAGTGTTATACCAATTTTTTTGTATAGAGGGTGCTCCTGGGGGATTGAGCCAGACTTACAGGAACAGCATGATGTCCTACTTCTTGGACCCCCATAGATCCGCTGTAATCTAGGGAAGAACCTGGCAGTGAGTCTTCAGTGTTCCTGCAGAACCACCATAAGGGAAATAATTCTATACTGTTATCTAAATCTAGAATATTTCATTTAAGAACATGACAGGTCCTCCAGGCGCACTCTCAGGTGGTGCTAGGGAGGCTCGTCACCGTCACCGCCTGCCATTGGCTGCTCCCCTCCCCCCTTTTCCCCCGACAACGGATGTTTTCATCTGCGCACGGAGAGAAGCAGCAGCGGCGGTGCAGGGAGCAGGAGCGGCGCCGGGAGCTAGGTAAGTATATTCATTGTGAGGGGCCCGGGCATATGGGGGCATTTAATAGTCTTGGATAACCCCTTTAATGAGAAGGATAGAACTGTTCTACTGTGGCCTGGACGTTTTGTTCCACAAAATAAGGAATGCATATCCGTGTTTTGCGGATCTACAATTTACAGATCACAAAACAGCCAATGGTCGTGTGCATGAGCCCTTAATCGTAGCAAAACATGAGACCTGCACGGTTTACAGCTGATATTGGAATGCAGGCTAGCAAGAAAATTGATTGCATGTTTGAGAAGATCCATCTAGTGGTTACCAATGGTATGACACCTACATATTTCAGGAAAATATGCTGAAGCTACAGTATAAACCCTGAAATTAGCACATATTATGGGATGTAACGCAGGATCAATAAGTATGTACACAGTGACTCCACCAGCAGAATAGTGAGTGTTGCTCTGGAGTATAATACAGGATGTAACTCAGGATCAGTACAGGATAAGTAATGTAATGTATGTACACAGTGACTGCACCAGCAGAATAGTGAGTGCCGCTCTGGAGTATAATACAGGATGTAACTCAGGATCAGTACAGGATAAGTAATGTAATGTATGTACACAGTGACTGCACCAGCAGAATAGTGAGTGCCGCTCTGGAGTATAATACAGGATGTAACTCTGGATCAGTACAGGATAAGTAATGTATGTACACTGTGACTCCACCAACAGAATAGTGAGTGCAGCTCTGGAGTATAATACAGGATGTAACTCAGGATCAGTACAGGATAAGTAATGTATGTACACAGTGACTGCATCGGCAGAATAGTGAGTGCAGCTCTGGAGTATAATACAGGATGTAACTCAGGATCAGTACAGGATAAGTAATGTATGTACACAGTGACTGCACCAGCAGAATAGTGAGTGCAGCTCTGGAGTATAATACAGGATGTAACTCAGGATCAGTACAGGATAAGTAATGTAATGTATGTACACAGTGACTACACCAGCAGAATAGTGAATGCAGCTCTGGAGTATAATACAGGATACATCTCAGTATATATTTTAACTGAAGGATTGTCGTCAGCACTGCCAGGCAGCTACAGAGTGTACTCTCAGCGGAAAAAAAACAGAATATACAGTGGATATAAAAAGTCTACACACCCCTGTTAAAATGTCAGGTTTTTGTGCTGTAAAAAAATGAGACAAAGATAAATCATTTCAGCACTTTTTCCACCTTTAATATGACCTATAAACTGTACAACTCAATTGAAAAACAAACTGAAATCTTTTAGGTGGAGGGAAGAAAAAATATAAAAATAAAATAATATGGTTGCATAAGTGTGCACACCGTTAAACTAATACTTTGTTGAAGCACCTTTTGATTTTATTACAGCACTCAGTCTTTTTGGGTATGAGTCTATCAGCATGGCACATTTTGACTTGGCAAGATTTGCCCACTCTTCTTTACAAAACCACTCCAAATCTGTCAGATTACGAGGGCATCTCCTGTGCACAGCCCTCTTCAGATCACCCCACAGATTTTCAATCGGATTCAGATCTGGGCTCTGGCTGGGCCATTCCAAAACTTTAATCTTCTTCTGGTGAAGCCAGTCCTTGGTTGATTTGGATGTATGCTTTGGGTCGTTGTCATGCTGAAAGATGAAGTTCCTCTTCATGTTCAGCTTTCTAGCAGAAGCCTGAAGGTTTTGTGCCAATATTGACTGGTATTTGGAACTGTTCATATATCCCTCTAACTTAACTAAGGCCCCAGTTCAGCTGAAGAAAAACAGCTCCTAGGCATGATGCTGCCACCACCATGCTTCACTGTGGGGATGGGGTTCTTTTGGTGATGTGCAGTGTTGTTTTTGCGCCAAACATATCTTTTGAAATTATGGCCAAAAGATCAACCTTGGTTTCATCAGACCATAACACCTTTTCCCACATGCTTTTAGTAGACTTCAGATGTGTTTTTGCAAAATGTAGCCTGGCTTGGATGTTTTTCTTGGTAAGAAAAGGCTTTCGTCTTGCCACTCTACCCCATAGCCCAGACATATGAAGAATACGGGAGATTGTTGTCACATGTACCACACAGCCAGTACTTGCCAGATATTCCTGCCGCTCCTTTAATGTTGCTGTAGGCCTCTTGGTCGCCTCCCAGACCAGTTTTTTTCTCGCCTTTTCATCAATATTGGAGGGACGTCCAGTTCTTGGTAATGTCACTGTTGTGCCATATTTTCTCCACTTGATGACTGTCTTCACTGTGTTCCATGGTAGATCTAATGCCTTAGAAATTCTTTTGTCCCCTTCTCCTGACTGATACCTTCTAACAATGAGATCCCTCTGATGCTTCGGAAGCTCTCTGTGGACCATGGCTTTTGCTGTGGATTGCGACTAAGAAAATTTCAAGAAAGACCAACTAGAGCAGCTGAACTTTATTTGGGGTTAATCAGAGGCACTTTACATGATGGCCGGTGTATGCTGACTCCTATTTAACAGGATTCTGAATGTGATTGCTTAATTCTGAACACATCTACATCCCCAGTTATAAGAGGGTGTGCACACTTATGCAACCACATTATACCTATAAGTTTTCAGTTTGTTTTTCAATTGAGTTGTACAGTTCATTGTCACATTAAAGGTGGAAAAAGTTCTGAAATGATTTATCTTTGTCTCAATTTTTTTACAGCACAGAAACCTGACATTTTAACAGGGGTTAAAAAATAGTATCAATCACCCCACAAAAAAGTAAGTCTTCACACAGCTCAGTAGACATAACTCTAAAAAAAGTTATGGGGATCAGAATATGACGATGTAAAAAATATATATATTTTTGTAAAAAGTTTTGAGGGGTTTTTAGCATTAAGATCCAAAACCACTATACAAATATGGCATCTTTGTAATCATACTGACCCAGAGAATGAAGGGCACAGGTCAGTTTTGCCACATAGGGAATGCCGTAGGACAAAACCCATAAAGCTGTGGTGGCATTGTGTTGTTTTCCTCACTTCCATCCCATTTGTAATTTTTTTACATTGTATGCCAAAGCAAAAAAAAAAACAAAAAACTATGCAACAGCAGTCTGCAAACACAAATAATTAAGTAAATACAATTATGCCATACTGGCTATAAAAAAAAAAAGTACTAATGCTACATTATAAATGTGAGATTCTTGACAAATACATTTTGTACAAAATCATATGTGCCTATCCGCCAACGTCAAGGCGATCTCTTTAGTACAGGTACCTACATTAAATACTAACTCATCTGATGCCAAAGTGACCTCCATTAAATTCAGGGAGAGCGGCTACAGCTTTATACTTGCACTAATTAAAATCAGCCTATGAGAAAGTACAAGTTGTCTCAGAAAAAAACAAGTATGGTGATGTGAATGGAAAAACACAAAAAAGAAAAATGAAAATGTAAAAACTAAAAATCCTCCAGTATTTGAGGGGTGAATATACAGCTTAGATGTAGCACGTCGGCGTAAATGTATTATTATCTGTAATTTGTATGTTTTCTACATCTTAGACATGAATATTGTCATAAATGTATTGCCATCTTACAAACTAGCAATTTGGCCAGACATCTGAAGAAGCTGTGTTTTAGATCAGGTGTATGAAGAGCGCCTAGCGGGGGTGAGATGCCACTTTTTTGCGACATTCTGAAAAGTCGCAAAAACATAAATTAGCCATTCTCATCCATAGAGGAACTGGCAAACAGATGCAAAAGTTACAAATACCGGCAAAAAGTCGCAAAAACGCACTTTGCAGCTTTTTTAGATGAAAAAAAAAACAAAAACATGTGTTTACACACGCCGAGAATCATCCAGTTAATCACTAACAAGCGTTCATAGGAAGCTGACTTTTCTCTCTCTGTCAGACATCCTATCATAGTAATGTATGACCCCAGAAAACATATGTATTTCCCGGATCACGGATGTATGTATTTGGAATCTTATATAGTGTTTATGACATGTGCCAGTTTAGTGCCTCCTGATTGGCTTAGTCTGACTGCAAGGAATGATAGGCAAGCCTGCCAGACAGGGTGCTGCCCGGGGTCATGTGATTCTCCTTTATTATCTTCCCTGAACTGCTGCGCTATAAAATTGTGGATCCAATTTTGAGCAATTCCCTAGAATCCAAACATTGGAAAATTAGTAATGAATTTGATTCATTTACAATCGATTTGCTCATCTCTAATCATGGACAAAGTCAGGGTGCATGGTCACAGTTATGGAAGTGCAGGAGAAATTTCCACGAGGAAGAAGCCAAAATCTAATAGACACTGGACTACCCAAAAGGTTGTAATGTAGGCCATAGACATAAGGTGGTTATCAATCCCAACTTATACAGTTGGCTCCATAGGATGTGGATGTTCCTTTAATGTGAAGATAAGCAGCTACCAGAACCATGCCTCCCAAGTGTCCCTCTTTCGGAGGGACAGTCCCTCTTTTTGACCCTAGTCCCTCTGTCCCTCTGTCCCTCTTTGATCCTTAAATGTCCCTCTTTTTGACCCTAGTCCCTCTGTCCCTCTTTGATCCTTAAATGTCTCTCTTTTTGACCTGGAGACTTAATGCATAAATGTAGATTAATAAATTTACTAAATTGTTCCTTACAAAACTATCTGTATGATTTCTACCTTTATATTAGACCAGAACTTCAATTTTTGATGCAATTTCTCCCTTAAATTATCTATAATCCGATGATTTATGTACTAATATTTAAATGGATATTAAAGTGCAAGAAAAAAAATAGTCCGAGGGGCTACACATCCTGTAAAAAAAAGAAAGGAACTTACACTCACCTAACCGATCCTCAGCTGCTGCATTTCTGATGGATTCAGTAATTATGCTTTGGGCGGAGTTAGAGGCGTGGCCTAGTATGAAAAAAATGCCACGATGCGCGCTGCACATGTTGGCCCTCTTTTTGATTTTCAAAAGTTGGGAGGTATGCAGAACATAATGCCGCTAATAGGGGTAACTTTCATAGTCTTTACATTTTTGATGAATTTATGTTCAGAATGACCATCAATGACCAACAATGGCTATAATGCACTCCATGGCTTTCATGCAAAGGAAATTTAACATATTGTGAAAATAGGTTTTAGTTTTTAGACTTGGTGGAAGGTATAAGCACCGTCGCATCTCTACTGCTTATATGGGAGAATTTACAAGAACCAATTGGTTGCAATAGCACAAAAAAATTGAGACATGACAAAAAATAAAAACTTAAAGAGAACCAGTTGCCAACCAAACCACCACCACCTGAACGACCAGCTTTTCGAGTGTCCAGAGGTGTCCTTTATTGTCTTAGCAGAGCAGAATGGTCAGATACTGGAAGTAGTTTGAGGGGCAACAATATCACTGTATATCACACCCACCGTCCCTGTGTAAAATAGAACTAAAAGGGCCAGTTATGTAAAATGATCTGCAGTAAGCCATCTACATGAAGTTGACTGCTAATGCATGTTTAGGGCCATTTTGAGGCAAATTAGACATGGCTGAGTGTAGGGTGGAGCTAAGCAGCACCTAAAAACATCTGGAGCTACCTATCTTTGAGAGATTATCAGGATTGGATGGATTCAAAGGGTTTTTCCATCTTAGACATTTATATCCTTTCCACAGGATATACCATAAATGTCTGATAGGTGCAGGTCCCAGAGGTGGTTAGCAGGTATACACTCACCTAAAGAATTATTAGGAACACCATACTAATACGGTGTTGGACCCCTTTTTGCCTTTAGAACTGCCTTAATTCTACGTGGCATTGATTCAACAAGGTGCTGATAGCATTCTTTAGAAATGTTGGCCCATATTGATAGGATAGCATCTTGCAGTTGATGGAGATTTGAGGGATGCACATCCAGGGCACGAAGCTCCTGTTCCACCACATCCCAAAGATGCTCTATTGGGTTGAGATCTGGTGACTGTGGGGGCCATTTTAGTACAGTGAACTCATTGTCATGTTCAAGAAACCAATTTGAAATGATTGGAGCTTTGTGACATGGTGCATTGTCCTGCTAGAAGTAGCCATCAGAGGATGGATACATGTTCTCATTCTGTTTACGCCAGATTCGGACTCTATATTTGAATGTCTCAACAGAAATCGAGACTCATCAGACCAGGCAACATTTTTCAAGTCTTCAACAGTCCAATTTTGGTGAGCTCGTGCAAATTGTAGCCTCTTTTTCCCATTTGTAGTGGAGATGAGTGGTACCCGGTGGGGTCTTCTGCTGTTGTAGCCTATCCGCCTCAAGGTTGTGCGTGTTGTGGCTTCACAAATGCTTTGCTGCATACCTCGGTTGTAGCGAGTGGGTATTTCAGTCAACGTTGCTCTTCTATCAGCTTGAATCAGTCGGCCCATTCTCCTCTGACCTCTAGCATCCACAAGGCATTTTTGCCCACAGGACTGCCGCATACTGAATGTTTTTCCCTTTTCACACCATTCTTTGTAAACCCTAGAAATGGTTGTGCGGGAAAATCCTAGTAACTGAGCAGATTGTGAAATACTCAGACCGGCCCGTCTGGCACCAACAACCATGCCACGCTCAAAATTGCTTAAATCACCTTTCTTTCCCATTCTGACATTCAGTTTGGAGTTCAGGAGATTGTCTTGACCAGGAGCACACCCCTAAATGCATTGAAGCAACTGCCATGTGATTGGTTGACTAGATAATTGCATTAATGAGAAATAGAACAGGTGTTCCTAATAATTCTTTAGGTGAGTGTATGTCAAGATCAGGGGGTCTCCCAGACCCTGTCCTGCTTGGAGAGGTGGCCACCAACTGCCACATCCAGGGAAAGAATAAATGGAGAAGTCTGCAGCTATCTCTACATTTGTTCTATCACCCAGCCAACATCATCAACTTTTTGGCTAACTCCCATAGAAGTCAGCAGAGGGCTGGATGTGGCCGCCTGTTGAAATTCTGGTAAACTGCAAACAATTATGCTAATGTTTTCATGTAAACTGATAGCAAAAGCAAGAACACTACAGGTTAATTGTTTTGACAACATTGTGGTGGTGGTCCCGTCTGTCCAGCTAGATCACTTCCAGTAAGCAAGGGAGGGAGGTGTCTGTGGGAGCTCAGACTTACTGTCAATAGATAAAAGATGACCATCGGTGGAGCCATCATTCTTCTTATGTGCCGTTTAGGGGAGTTATCCCAATTAAGGGAATTGCCCCATGAAAATGTATGCCCTACCCACAGGATAGATAAGTATCTGATTCATTGGTGTCCCATGAGACCCCCATCGAACATGAAAATGGAGGTCCCAAGTGTATTGGACTGCTGAAGCTAGCCATCTTTAGTATTTCCACAGAGATTAATGGAGGGGCAGTGAGCATGTGAGACTGTCACTACATTCACTCCAGGGAATTTGGGACCCCGTTCTCATGATGGACAGCAGACAGACCCCCACCAATCAGATACAGGATAGGAGATACGTTCTTATGGTGTGACAACCACTTTCATATACATAGTTGGTTTTATAGCGTTGTGTATGACAGAAGAACAGACTCTGAAGAGGTCAATAATACAATCAGGCAGGGAAATATCCAACCAATCCTTTCTATACTTTTTATTATTATTATAATATTGTGACCGGAATGAAGCAAAGCCCAAGAGACGATAAATTCATGGTTAATTCCACAGGCAGCTGTTACAGCTTCTGGATGGGTTGTCAATCAACTCCCCCGCTTTCTGAAAGGCAAGACTACCTAGTAATGAAATTAAGTGAGAGTGCGAACATGTTGAATTAGGGGGTCAAATCTGCCATTAAATGCTTGAATTATTCTTTCAAATTTAAAGGGGAACTCCACACAAACTAGAGAATTCCACAATAACATAGTAACATGGTTTATAGGGCTGAAAAAAGCCCTTTGTCCATCCAGTTCGGCCTGTTATCCTGCAAGTTGATCCAGAGGAAGTCCAAAAAGCCCTGTGAGGTAGAAGCCAATTTTCCTCACTTTAGGGGAAAAAAGATTCCTTTCCACCTCCAATCAGACAATCAGAATAACTCCCTGTATCAACGACCCCTCTCTAGTAGCTATAGCCTGTAATATTATTACACTCCAGAAATACATCCAGGCCCCTCTTGAATTCCTTTATTGTACTCACCATCACCACCTCCTCAGGCAGAGAGCTCCATAGTCTCACTGCTCTTACCGTAAAGAATCCTCTTCTATGTTTGTGTACAAACCTTCTTTCCTCCAGACACAGAGGATGTCCCCTCATCACATTCACAGTCCTGGGGATAAATAGATGATGGGAGAGGTCTCTGTACTGACCCCTGATATATTTATACATAGTTATTAGTAGAGGTGGGACGTCGAATCCGTCGAGTCCACAAATCCCTCGAATCTAACAAGATTCGAGGGATTTGTGGACTCGAATCCCGACCTATTTTGTAAAAGTCGAATCCAACGAATCCCGACAGCGGGGACCGGTGCAGTCCCTGTGTTCTAATGCACCGGCCCTGCTCACTGTTGTATAATCTTATTCTTATCTAACCTGGAGGCATTGTTAAAATATAATAATCATTTGTAATCCAGCTGTATTACTTACAACTAAGTTCCGTAGCAGGAAGGAGGGAGGAGGCAGGCAGGAGGCATGCCGGGTCGACTGGCGGGCGGCGCATCACTCACTACGTCACGCGCCTGCGCCGCCTGCTTCATTCATAAAGTGGGCGGCGCAGGTGCATGTATCAGGCAGCTGCTGCCAAGGCCAATAAGATAATGGGTTGCATCAAAAGGGGCATAGCTGCCCGTGATGAGAATATAGTCCTGCCACTGTACACCTCACTAGTCAGACCACAAATGGAGTACTGTGTACATTACTAAAGTAATAACTGGAATGGGTGGACTACCTGTCCCAGAAAGATTATCAAAATTAGGGTTATTCAGTTTAGAAAAAGACGACTGAGGGGCAATCTAATAACTAGAGGTGGGACGAATTCAATTTTTTTCGAATCCAAATCCAAATCCGAAAATTCTCGAATCTATTGAATCTTTCGAATCTCAAATCCTACGAATCCTGTACATAAGAATTGTGTGAACGGTGTAAGAAACAAAGTGATCCAAACTCTTATGGGGGGGATCTGTGGATGACACTGCTATGGGGGGATCTGTGGATGGCACTGTTATGGGGATCTGTGGATGGCACTGTTATGGGGGATCTCTGGATGGCACTGTTATGGGGGATCTGTGGATGGCACTGTTATTTGGGATCTGTGGATGGCACTGTTATTGGGGATCTGTGGATGGCACTGTTATGGGGAATCTCCGGATGGCACTGTTATGGGGGATCTGTGGATGGCACTGTTATTGGGGATCTGTGGATGGCACTGTTATGGGGGATCTCTGGATGGCACTGTTATGTTATCTTATACTATGTGCCATCCACAGATCCCCCCCATTACAGTGTCCCTGCAGTGTGAATGATCCCCAATACAGGGGCTGGGGGCCGGCATCTGGATTAGTAATGACAGCGGGGACGGATGCAGTCCCTGTATTCTAATGCACTGGCCTCGCTCACTGTTGTATAATATTATTCTTATCTAACCTGTAGGCATTGTTAAAATATAATAATCATTTGTAATCCAGCTGTATTACTTACAGCTAAGTTCCGTAGCAGGGAGGAGGCAGGCAGGAGGCAGGCCAGGAGGGCGGGCGGGCGGCGCGTCACTCACTACGTCATGCACTGGTGCCGCCCACTTTATGAATGAAGCAGGTGTGTCATCCACAGATCCCCCCCATCACAGTACCATCCAGAGATCCCCATAACAGTGCCATCCAGAAATCCCCCATAACAATGCCATCCACAGATCCCCCATAACAGTGCCATCCACAGAACCCCACCCATAGCAGTGCCATCCACAGATCCCCCCATAAGTGTTTGGATCACTTTGTTTCTTACACCGTTCACACAATTCTTATGTACAGGATTCGTAGGATTCGAGATTTGAAAGATTTGATAGATTCGAGAACCTTTTCGGATTCGGATTTGAAAAAAATTGGATTCGTCCCACCTCTAGTTATTAAATTGCCCCTCAGTCGTCTTTTTCTAAAAACCGCATCAAAGCTTTCTGATTCTCCGGTCGGTCCCATTCCAGAACCCCCTGGACCTTTTCGGGGTCCATACGAAAACCAGAGTCAGAAAGCAGATATCCCAGAAATGGAAGCTCCTGCACAGAAAACACACATTTCTCCAATTTGGCATATAATTTATTCTCCCGAAGGATCGACAAAACCTGTCTCACGTGATCCTGATGGGTCTTCAGATCAGGAGAGTAAATTAGAATGTCATCCAAGTAAATTACCACGAACCTTCCCACAAAATGATGGAAAATGTCATTGACAAATCGCTGAAACACTGCTGGCGCGTTAGTTAACCCAAAAGGCATAACCAGATTCTCGAAATGGCCCTCGTGCGTGTTGAAGGCCGTTTTCCACTCATCCCCTTCCTTGATTCGGATCAGATTGTAGGCCCCTCTTAAATCTAACTTGGAGAATACCTTGGCTCCAACAATTTGATCAAAAAGGTCAGAGATCAAAGGAAGGGGATACGGATCACGGACCGTAATACGGTTCAATTCCCGGAAATCCAAACAAGGTCTAAGCGATCCATCCTTTTTCTTTACAAAGAATAACCCAACTGCAACCGGAGACTTAGATGGTCTAATATGACCTTTTGCCAAACTCTCGGCAATATACTTCCGCATGACCTCTCTTTCAGGTTGAGAAAGATTGTAAAGCCGAGACTTTGGCAACTTAGCCCCTAGGATGAGATTAACTGGACAATCATAGTCACGATGAGGAGGCAATTCCTGAGCCCCACCCTCTGAAAAGACATCCGCAAAATCTGAGAGATACTGAGGTAAAACCGTAGTAGACACCCCAGAGATAGATGTGCCAAAACAATTATCCGAACAAAACTCACTCCAACCAATGATTTGTATCGCTTGCCAATCTATAATTGGGTTATGTTTTGTCAACCACGGTAAACCTAAGACTATAGGAGCGGGCACGTCCTTCATGACAAAACAAGACATGATCTCAACATGTGAATCACCCACCCAAAACTGAATTCCATGAGCTATATGAGTGAGACTCCTTTGAGAAAGAGGGGAAGAGTCAATTGCGAAAACCAGAATCTCTCTTTCTAAAGAGCAAGTACTTAGGCCCAGATTTTGAAGAAAAAGAAAATCAATAAGGTTTGCCCCAGCACCACAGTCAATGAATACTTCAACACTAAATTTTCTTGAGTCTAGCGCCACCATAGCTGTAAGGAGAAAACGAGTATTACAGGGAGCTTGCATACCTGCTTGCTCCGCCACTCCATTCACACTACCAAGAGTCAGGGATGTTTTTTTTTTTTCTTTATGTAAACCTCTTTGTGATTCTTTATCATCAACATACGGTTTAACAAAAGGACAAGCACAAATAAAATGACCACTTTCTCCACAGTAATAACATAGCTTATGCAATCTCCTAAAGTTCCTATTACCAGAACGGAAAGATACCTGACCCAGCTGCATGGGTTCCTCCCCTACCCCAGAGTTACACATTATATCACCCTGGGGAACAGGTTAGACGAAACCACTCACAGAAGGGATCCCTCACGAGGAGGGAACCTTACACCTCTCTCTAATACGTCTATCTAACCGTACTGCCAAAGACATAGCATTCTCCAATGTATCCGGGTACTCATGAAAAGCAAGGGCATCTTTCAATCTCTCAGACAACCCCTGACAAAACTGACTACGTAGCGCGGGGTCATTCCACTCTGACTAAGTAGCCCATCTCCTAAACTCAATGCAGTAAGCCTCTGCAGTATGTTCACCTTGTAATAAATTACGCAATTTAGATTCCGCCATCGAGACCCGATCTGGGTCATCATAAATTAATCCCAAGGCTTTAAAAAATTCTTCCACCTACCGGAGAGCCAGAGAACCGGACGGCAGAGAAAAGGACCAGGATTGCGCATCCCCTTTAAGCAGGGATATGATTATCCCTACCCTCTGACTCTCATCACCAGATGAAGATGGACGCAGCCAAAAATACAGCTTGCATGATTCTCTAAAGCGGATAAAGTCATCCACACCCCCTGCAAATCTATCAGGGAGAGCGACTCTAGGCTCCCCATAAATTTGACTTCCTTCTATTGCACCTGATGCCAGAGCATTATGACACCGTGTGACCGAATTACGCAGATTAGCATCCTCTAGGAATAATCCCTGCATGCGATCAACTAGCGCATCAATTGACTCCATCTCAAAGTAGCTTAGAAATGGCAGTCTAAGTATTGGCGGGTTATAATGTCACGCTGGGTAGGATACAAGATGCAATAGAAACACAGAAAACCATAAAACAAGTGTCTAGGCGAGAAGCTGTGGATAAAGGTCACCTCCTGACAAATCCCTACCAACTCTCCCTGGACTTCTGTGCCCACTTTTAGACCCTGAAGGTGGGAATAAACGTGACCTCGTGCCTAAGACTGAAGAAACCCTAAAATCCCTAAGATGGTGGAAAAGAGGAAAAGAGACCGCCTGCTTCCTCAAGCAATGAGGGAGCAGGTGTCTCCCTAACAGCTTAGACAGAAAACAAGAGAGAAACAAAACCAACTTATCTGTAGCTGAGCAGAAACAGCGATTCCTTCCTTCCTTCCTTTCTCAGAGCAAGATAGAAACTATAACCCGCACAGGACACTGGGAAGGGGCGTAATTTAAACTCATACAAACGACCCCACCTAGTGCACCTGAAAGGAGGCGGATACAGCTCAAATCCAAACCCAAAACAAAACAAACTACACACGTGCTGCTAACCTGGCAGACCTCCGCACATAACCTGAGCAGGGCACTAACATTTTAAGGGAAGGAAAGGGCACTTTGGACCTAACAGTTGTCTCACAGAAAAGAATATGTAGTGGTTGTTGGAAAGTGGATAGGCAAGCGAGGTGGACTAAATCAGAGATATAAAGTGGAAATATTACATGGAGCATAAAGGATGAAATTACATTTATTCACCATGGATGATTGGTAGATTTTAAAACACTACTTCATGCACAGGCCAGGTTTTTCAGGGCAGGTTTCAGATGGTAGATGGTGTCCTTCCTAATACCCCTTTTTGAACACACTCTGCATCTTTTTTGGGTCCTTCCCTTTCTTGCTGTCTGGAGGAATTCAGCTGGGAAAGATCTGTAACAGCTGCAAATGAAAAAATAAATAAATATGTGCAGCAATTCCGGATGTTCTCCTTCTTTCTTCTTCTTTTCTTCTTTTTTCTTTTCAGTATGAAGGGGGTTAAATCGCTGTGGTGTGCACCACAAGTCCCAGCAGAACAGAACCTCTTTGCATGCAGTCACCAGCTAGAATGGCTGCATGCAGGGAAGTTCTGCCTCTTCCTGTGCAGCTACAGCGCTGCCATTGGCTGGAGCGTTGTTACAGCCAATAGCAGCGCTGCCAGGGGAGCCAAAACACTGGTGTCCCCTGCCTCAACTCAGAGGAGACAGGTGCTGACTTTTTCATCATCGGTCACTTCCACATGACACCCACCGCCCCCTGCAGCTCCGAGGCTGCGATGCGCATGTGTAAGGAATCTGGCCAATAGCAGCGATAGGGGCTGCAGGAAAAACATCCCGCAGCCCTTAGTTAACATAGCTGCCTGCTCGGCAGAGCAGCCTTTGCACCCGGGTTCCCGAACGATTATACCTGGTGGCGGGGTGTTCGTTGCGCCATTATAGTACGGCGCTGGGCAAGTCTATTTACGGTGCAGGTCGGGAAGGGGTTAAAATGGCCAACAATGAGGGGACAACACAAAGTACAGTACTGGACACTAACTCTGTAATCAACATAAAAACCATTAACTAACCAAATAAATAACATTATACTCTACTTAACTATTACTAACTAACCAACAATATAATTTTCATAAATATAATTACCAAACGAATTGATATGTAAATCGGCAGTGCTTAAACAAATACTACACACAATGCACTAATTGCCGCTTAGTCAGAATAGCAAGTATTTTCATATTATTTTTTTCCTAACATACTAAACAAGATGCAGCAGGAGAAGAAGAAAAAACATACAGGAGATCCAAGGAGCAGCAGCGGCAGCTGGAAAAGAAGGTGAAGGAGATCCATGCGCAGCAGCGGAAGCTTGCACTGAAGGTGCAGCAGTTTGATGTGCTGCAACTAAATCAGATGCAGGAGTTGTGTGACCTGCATGAGCTACTTAAAAAGTTGCCATAGAGCCATGTTTGGCTCCAACTGTTGAACAAATAGTTTTTGCAGTTAAAATGTGTGCATACTTTTTTAATACTGTTTTGTTTTCATGCTTTTTTAAACGATAAGGTTGCAGTAAGACCCCTTTAGTCCATGGCAAACTCACCATGATCAGGACAGACAGCAGCATCAGCGGGTAATGGTAACGGTGGAGTATAAGGCCTATACATAACTCAGTAGAATCAGGACAAACAGAAGCAGGTAAAGGTAATGGTGTAGTATAAGACCTAAACATAACTCAGCATGATCAGGACAGACAGCAGCAGGTTCTTTGTTTGCAGCAGGAATGTGTTCCTAGGAATGGGCCCCCATCAAACCAGGGCAAAACACCACAAATAAACTTAGACACCTCTGACAGCAGCAGGTTTTTTGTCTAGAGCGGGAATGTGCTCCCATGCATACAAAATGCAATATTTTCCATTAAAATTGTTTTTTCTAAGGTATTTTAACTTTGTACAAATTTAGCTCCACACACCGCCCGCACCGGTCTGCTCTCATTTTCCATATCGGACACATCGAGTCTGGAGCAGAACACTGTGGTAACACAGCCTGCCGCGCCATGTACTGATTGTTCCAAGCCAGAGGGCAGCACGACTGGCGGGGTTTAGCAGCGGCTCTCTCATCCTCCTTTTGTCTGTAGTTTTCGGGGATCCCTGGAGTTGTCTGTGGCTGGGGGGAGGAGACCTAGGACGACATTCTCCTGGGCGATGAGCAGGAGCCAGGGCGCTCCACTGCTTCCAATTTAGTGCAAATGGGGCCTTCATGCTCCAGTGTTTGAAGAGGGACCCCTGTATAAAAAGCATAAAGGGCAAGGACCAGTACTGGGTGGCAACATACTTAGACCCCTGGTATTGTACAAACACAAAATGGCGGACATGTTACCTCCAGCCACATAATCACAAGTTATTTTATGTCAGGTGAATGCCTAATTTTTGGGGCCTGTAGTCCCGTGGCCTATAATAAAAATTTTCTTGGCTTCAGCAGGGCACATTTTTGCAATTTTCCCTTTAAGACGCATAAAAATGTCCCCTGATTAAAATACATATTTTTTGTGGCAATTTTTGCCATTGATTCCCCTCTGGTATGTCACTGTCCATGTTGTGGGACTATTTGTGCACTTCTAGTAAGTATTTGGTGGCTGCACATATGACCTGAAGGTATTTCAGGTTCGCCTGCCATTAAAGTGAATGGGGTTTGCCGGAAACTTGCGGTTGGCGAACATTTAATCGCATTTACGAAATCGCGTTCGCGAATCGTCCCGGCCGATGTTCGTCCATCACTACTAGTAAACAACGAGCAAATGGGAGCAACAAAATACCAAGAGAAGCACACTTATCTTCAATAGAAAATGGACACAGGAACTCAGATGAGGACCACACACCAGCTCTTCCAGGCAGAGAATATCAAACGCATGGTATGAAGTGTGAGTCCAGACTAAATAGAGGAGCAGTAATGACCACAAGCTACACCTGAGACAAGAGGTGTGGTCATTACCAACAACAACACTGCAACAAGTGAAAACAGATAGGCTTGTCAGATGACCTAAGGTGCAGCTAGTCTCTCAGATCTTCTAACCTCTGTCACTGGAGGGACCGTGACACCATGTCTCAGTTATTCCCACTATGTCATAGTCCTCCTCACACATCACTAATATTTTTTACCCTACACCTTTCCTTCTGAACTGTTTTAGTCGTCCCTTCTTCCATTACCTTGCCCCCGGTCTCTATCTTCCCATCCTATAACATAATTACCCTCCCCCAGTCCCTAGTTTAAACACTCCTCCAAACTTCTAGCCAACTTCTCTCCCAACACAACTGCACCTTCCCCATTGAGGTGCAGCCCATCCCTAAGATAGAGCCTGTAGCCGACAGAGAACCCAAACCCCTCCTTCCTACACCAGTTCTTGAGCCACTTGTTGACCTTCTAATCTCCCGCTGCCTTTCTTGTGTGGCTCGTGTTACAGGTAGTATTTTGGAAAACACTACCTTTGAGGTCCTTGCCCTAAGCTTGTGACCTAAATCCATTGTCGCCAGCAATTTAGCCAAGAGAATTTAGACATGCTTAGAAAAAATCCATCTATTCTCAAATTACTTAAGGTGATGAAACATGGTTCCACCACCATGATCATGAGACCAAACAAGAGTCCATGCAATGGAAGCACAAAGGATCACCAACTACAAAGAAATTTTGTGTGTAGCAGTCAGCTAGAAAGATCATGGCAACATTTTTTTGGGATACAGAAGGCGTTTTATTACTAGAATTCATGCCACACAAGAAAAATATTATTGGAGGCAATCAAAGAGAAACACTGTGGGAAGTTGTCTACAGGTGTGTTGCTGTTTCACGACAATGCACCAGCTCACAAGTCTTAGAAATTAGAAGCTGACATCAGGAATGTGCTTCATGGAGATTAGCCATCGATCTTACAGTCCAGACCTGGGTCCCAGTGATTACTAAGAGCCAATTGCTGCAACGATTTCCTAATGATAATGCAGCCAACGAGGTGGTAATAGGGTTCCTGCTGCAGCAAGAAGTCTCCTTCTATTCTGAGGGCATCTGGAGGAAAAGTGGAATAAGTATGTTGAAGTCAAGGAGGATTACATTGAAAAGTAGTAAGTTCTATTTTCTCAGAAAATGTTGGGGGTCATTAAGATCGGCATTTTAGACGCCAGTCTTGATATCCCCTATAGCTGGTGCCGGCCTCTTCCTAACTGGCCGCATCTAAATGTAAGAGAGCTACCTAGCTCTCTTACATTTAGACCATTTTCTACCCCTATACCAGGCATAGAAAAAAATAAATGAGGTGTGCCCGCCAGCCTGTTCCGTTTCCTGGCTACTTTTTTAGACATACTGCCTACTGGTGTGAGCAGGGAAAAGTCGCAGATTGTGGTGCAAAGGACATTTGCGCCGCATTTTGCACCAGAAATAGGCCTAATATAAGTGTATTTCTGGTTAATAATTGACCCCCTGTGTTTTCATATTCAGGTAGATAACTTATTGAGCACCCCTCGTATATAGTGCTGAAACCCTCTTTAGGATATGGATATTAATTTCCAAGGTTGATTCTAGGTCATTGAGACCTCTTAAAATATGAAACTTCCTCTTAAAATTTGCTACCACTGACTGAGGCCTCTTGCACACGAACATCCTCCGTGGGGCAGCCGCAGCGGATCGCGGACCCATTCACTTTAATGGGTCCGCGATCCAGCCATTCTGTAAAAAGATAGGACATGTTCTATCTTTTTGCGAACCGGAAGTACGGGACAAAACCCCACGTAAGCACTCCGTAGTGCTTCCGTAGGGTTCCGTTCCGTGCTTCCTTTCTGCATCATTCCGCATCTCCGGATTTGCGGACCCATTGAAGTGAATGGGTCCGCATCCGTGATGCGGAATGCACACGGAACGGTGTGCCTGTGTATTGGGGATCTGCAAATGCGGTCTGCAATACGGCCACGGAGCGCACACTTTCGTGTGAAAGAGGCCTTAGGCGAGATTTCCACGCAGGTGCAATGCGTGAGGTGAACGCATTGCACCCGCACTGAATCCGGACCCATTCATTTCTATGGGGCTGTGCACATGAGCGGTGATTTTCTCGGATCACTTGTGCCTTGCGTGAAAATCGCAGTATGCTCTATTTTGTGCGTTTTTCACGCAACGCAGGCCCCATAGAAGTGAATGGGGCTCTGTGAAAATCGCAAGCAAGTGCAGATGCGGTGCGATTTTCACGCATGGTTGCTAGGAGATGATCGGGATGGAGACCCGATCATTATTATTTTCCCTTATAACATGGTTATAAGGGAAAATAATAGCATTCTGAATACAGAATGCATAGTAAAATACCGCTGGAGGGGTTAAAAAGAAATAAATAATAATTTAACTCACCTTAATCCACTTGTTCGCGCAGCTTCGACTGGCACATGCGCACTAGTTAAATTGATGCCGTATCCAAAATGGGCATTGCAGTGTGCATGCCCCGGCCCGGCGAAGCAGTGCGCAGGCGCGGGATCTCGGCCGGACCTAGGGATGATACAAGTGAATAGAAGGGCAGGCAAAGGAAGAGGCTGGGGAAGGAGTAACGGTTAAAAAGGCAGGGCAGCCTGGGCACCTACACACGGAACACCGCCCCTGGGCACTTGCGAGTGCTCATTTCCATATGAAATAAACGTTGTTTTTCCTGCTTCTGGATGTCTAAAGAAAATAACAAAGGTACCATTAGAATCCTGTATAGGTGTGCTACAGCGCCATGTAAGTGCTGTATATGGTCATGTAGTGGTGACAGACTCCCTTTAATACGTTTTGCACGCGTGTGAGAAAAATCGGCATGTTTGGTACCCAAACCCGAACTTCTTCACAGAAAAGGCCCCCTAATGCAGGCTGTAAAGCTGACTGCTAGGCATCATAAGAAGCACCCCTGCCAGGAACCCCCCTCTCCCCCCAGGGTCATGCAATTCTCCGTCTTCGTCTTCCCTGCCCTGTTTCCCTCACCAGTGCACTGAATCTGATATGTAAAATGCCAAGCGCCATTTTGTGTGATTTGTCAATAAAATTTCCAAAACTTTGACTTTGGTAAAAGAACCAACTCATCCCTGAGAACATTGAAAAGTAACCAACGTGTTGGAAGTTTTCATTATGCAGGTCTGTAGAGATTCTGACCAGATTAATACCCAAATACGTTATCACAGGGATCAGCAACCTCCGGCACTCCAGCTGCTGTGAAACTACAACTCCCAGCATGCAAACATGCTCGGCTGTTCTTCTAACTCCCATAGAAGTGAATGGAGCACTCTGGGAGTTGTAGTTTCAGAACATCTGGAGGTTGCTGAACCCTTCGTTAAGATATTAGATTTCCTAGCAAAAGGGAATCTGATCTTCTAATCTGTGTTTTTTGAGGAAAAACAGGAGGAAGGAACGGTTGTTATCCTGGAACACATACAGAAAATTTGTTCATGTATTTTTGAAATTTTGGATAGACCATCAATATCAAATCGTCAGACAACCCCTTTAATACATCAGAACAGAAGATTAACCCCTTCCCTACCACCATATGGCTATTTACATTGGCGGTCGGGACTTTAAAGATGGCGCCCGCTCCTGAGCAGAACAGGCATCATAGCCACGGGGTCCCTGCTGTTTCATACAGCAGGCACCCGCGGCTAATGTCCGCGAATGGTGGTAATGCCGATCGCGGACAGTTAACACTTCAGATGCCATCTTAATGCTAAAAACCCATAAGCACGTGGGATCGGGGGAGCCGGAGTGTGCTAGCTGCAGCCCCTGTACTCCTGTCTTATCTGTGGCAGGGCTCCATAGAAATACAGTAAAACCCTCATAGACTCTGATGCCAATGCCCTAAGAGAACTATAAAAAAAAGTGTAAAAAATAAATAAAAATATTTTCACAAATATAAAAATTCTAATCACCCCCTTTACCCTCCCCCCAAAAAAATACACATCATAGGTATCCAGGTGTGCAAAAATGCCCGTACTATTGAAATATAATTTTTTTTATCCCATACGTAAAACAGCGACTTGTCATTTTTCGGTTGCTTATCCTCCCACATAAAATTTTTGATCAAAAAGTCGTACACACCCCAAAATGGTATCACTGAAAAGTACAGATCGACTCGTAAAAAATTAGTCTTCACATAGCTCCGCACACATAAATAGAAAACAGTTATAGAGGTCAGAATATTGAGACTAAAAGAAAAAAAAAAATTTTCAAGGTTTTTATTTTTCTTTCAGTATAAACATACAATAGAAAAAAAACATGGTAAACAGAACACCATAAAACAAAAAACTGCTCTGGAATTGCATTTTTTTTTCCAATTTCACCCCATTTATAATTATTTTCCTGCTTCCCACCACATTGTATGCAACCGTAAATAGTGCCATTAAAAAGAGCATCTTGTCTCGCAAAAAAACAAGCCATCATACAGCTATGTGAAGAGAAAAATTAAAAAGTTATGGCTTTGGCAGTGCTGGGAGTAATAAAAAAAAACGAAAATGAAAATACAGACAATTGCCCGGTCATGAAAGGGTTAAAAGAGATGAATATTAAAAAATGTTTTTTTGTGGGATAAAAAGTTTCAGTTAAGGGGCAGAATAAAAAAAATACAAAAAAAATATTAGAAACATTACTCACCCTACTGTATAATTTCCCCACTTACTGGATCCACAGCGATCTCCGGCACTGGCAGGAGATGGCATCTGATACCTTCTGCCGTTTTCTGTATGTCAAGCCACGACCAAGAAGTCGGCAAGTCGGCGGTGGAGGATTGGCAAGGTAATTATTGTTTCTTTTACCTTATTTACCAATTCTACCTCTTATTTAAAACTTTTTACCCCACTTGACAACCCCTGTAAAGAATGAGGACATTATTCTGTTAGGACAACCACGGCCTATATGTCCTGTTGAGGAACTTGGAAGTCATAGAGGGTGATCCTCTTCCCTCTTTGAGCCAGAGTAAAGCTCTGCTGAGTCAGCAGAGCTTTACTCTGGCTCAAAGAGGGAAGAGGATCAGCGTGCCACAAAACGGACAGAAATTGGAACGAAAATACAGTTAAAAATATGTAAAAACGCACCTTCCATGCCAAAATGAATAATAATTTGTGAATGCTCAGGATGGTAAAGTCAGATGAGGGGGTCACATAGAAACACGTTTAGGAAATTCAATGAATCGGTTTCCCCCGGGACTGGATGTCCACTTTTGTGTGCATTGATGCAGTGGAAAAACACAAAAGTTGCAAAGTAAAAGTATTATTTATGTGACAATTCCTGTTCTAGGGCAGGGGTAGGCAACCTCCGGAACTCCAGCTGATGTGAAACTACAACTCCCAGCTTCTAAGAACAGCTGGACTGCTGCAGGTTGCTGATCCCTGTTCTAGGGCATGAAGCCATAAACCTTCCCTGAAATCACGTCTTGCACAATCTTCTTGGAATAGATTCAAATTTCAAAGTCAATGAAACTTTTGCATTTTAGAACAACCAGATAAAGGGGACAAGCAAATTTTTTGAATTGTTCTTCGGGTGCGATTTGCACAAATTCTGTTGTCAGATTCCATCAAAAGTGCTTGGATTGTCCTAAAAAGTTGTGTATGACGCTCTGGCGTCTCCTAGGGCGGTATCCGATCCCTTTCAAGCATTTTTAAAGCCGAGATAGCATTAGTAATGTTGGTGGCAACAAACAGCCTGTTTAATAAAGCACTGCACTGTCGGAATTTTTTATGCTTTTTACAGGATTTATATTGTAAAAGTTTTTGTGTCTCTAATTCCGCATTATAAGATCTACGTTCATGTGATGCACATTAGTATTAAAATTGAGTAGTATACTGTAGCTTTAAATGTTGCTGGAGTACTCATTGAAAATGGCTGGAAGACATTACACATTGACCCACTATACTTCGTCCACTGGATGTTGGGATGCCTCTCATTAGAGATGAGCGATTTCACGCTTTAGTTTACTGGTAAAAGGTGAATTGCGTTATGGATTCCGTTACCACGGACCATAACGCAATTCTATGACGGAATGTCTTTAGAGGTATTCTGTTATTCATTCCGTCATAATAGAAGTCTATGGGCTGTATAACGGATCCGTCCCGTTTCCGTTATGCAGGAGAGGACTCAGGATCAGGAGAAGACCTTTTACCAGTAAGCGAAGCGTGAACGAATTTCAAAATATGAAATTCGCTCATCTCTACCTCTCATGTCACATCCATGTTAGACTATGACAAGGCAAAACAGGCAAAGGATCTGTTTACACAAGGTAATACCCCCACCCCCCCCATTTATACTGTAAGGTGCCTATAGGTTTCAATGTGCAAACGTCTGACAGAGGAATGCCCACCATACCGTACAACAGGCTGACATCTAGTGCGGATTTCCTAGGTGCTTTCTCTCTGCCGCCCTGTGCGACTCCACTCTCTCAGACTATTACCAGCTGTGATGATAGTGATGTTCTGCCGCCACCTCATGTCTTCCACACACGTCTCATATTATTACAGATGCATCGCAAAACCCCAGCAATAATCCATGTGAACAAAGTTGTAGAAGGTTTTGATATTGTGTTTGTGTATGAGACAGCTCCGCATATTGTCCACTTCTGGGGGGTTTATTCTCTGTTGTCCAGTGCAATCTGCAATACTACGAATAATTCATATTATTATTATTATTATTATTATTACTACTATTATTATATACCATATTTGTTATTCTATCAGATTTGTACATATGCATACATTTTTTTTGGATACATTAAAGATAGAGACGAAGAAAGAAATGGGTTGATAGATGCAGACATGTGACTACATCAACAAGAAGATAGATAGATGATAGATTATAAATAGAAAGATATGAAATAGATATATAATGGATAGATAGATAGATAGATAGATAGATAGATAGATAGATAGATAGATAGATAGATAGAAGAGATAGATAGAAGAGATAGATAGATAGATAGATAGATAGATAGATAGATAGGAGATAGATAGATAGATAGAAGAGATAGATAGATAGGAGATAGATAGATAATAGATAGATAGATAATAGATAGATAGATAGATATGAGATAGATAGATAGATAGATAGATAATAGATAGATATGAGATAGATAGATAGATAGATAGATAGATAGATAGATAGATAGAATAGATAGATAGATAGATAGATAGATAGATAGATAGATAGATAGGAGATAGATAGATAGGAGATAGATAGATAGATAGATAGATAGATAGATAGATAGATAGATAGATAGATAGAAGATAGATAGATAGGAGATAGATAGATAGATAGATAGATAGAAGAGATAGATAGATAGATAGGAGATAGATAGATAGATAGATAGATAGAAGAGATAGATAGGAGATAGATAGATAGATAGATAGATAGATAGATAGATAGAAGAGATAGATAGATAGATAGATAGATAGATAGATAGATAGATAGATAGATAGATAGATAGATAGATAGGAGATAGATAGATAGGAGATAGATAGATAGATAGATAGGAGATAGATAGATAGATAGATAGATAGATATGAGATAGATAGGAGATAGATAGATAGATAGATAGATAGATAGATAGATAGATAGATAGATAGATAGAAGAGATAGATAGATAGGAGATAGATAGATAGATAGATAGATAGAAGATAGATAGATAGATAGATAGATAGATAGATAGATAGATAGATAGATAGAAGAGATAGATAGATAGATAGATAGATAGATAGATAGATAGATAGATAGATAGATAGGAGATAGATAATAGATAGATAGATAGATAGATAGATAGATAGATAGATAGATAGATAGATAGATAGGAGATAGATAGATAGGAGATAGATAGATAGATAGATAGATATGAGATAGATATGAGATAGATAGATAGATAGATAGATAGATAGATAGATAGAAGAGATAGATAGATAGGAGATAGGAGATAGATAGATAGATAGATAGATAGATAGATAGATAGATAATAGATAGGAGATAGATAGATAGATAATAGATAGGAGATAGATAGATAGATAGATAGATAGATAGATAGATAGATAGGAGATAGATAGATAGATAGATAGATAGTGTCACACAGTGAGAGGTTTCATCTGGGAAAACAGGTATTTTCCTCCCAGCATGTGCTGCTGGGCTGATTTACAGTCAGGTGAGGTCAAATACCGGACCGGATTTTAAGTGCCGGTCCGGGTTTTGGCAGCACCTGGCTGTCCTTAAATAGGCAGCTGGGCTCAGAAGCCAGGTCTATGTGTTGGGATCTGGGAGCCTTGTGTCTGGATGAAGGTTGCTACCTGTTTGGGGTGAAAACAGGTTGGTGCTGCTATCAGCAAGGACTCTTTGAGGCAGAATTGCTGCATGGTGTGAATTACCACCAACATCACAAGGTGACTTTTTGTTTGATTATGACTGCTTGTTTTGTCACTTACCTAAAATGTGAATAAAACACTGAACTGTTTGTTGTCTCTATACTGCGTCTGCTTAATCCTGTCTACCAGAGCGAGTCCCCACAATAGATAATAGATAGATAGATAATGGATGAATAGATAGATAGATAGATAGATAGATAGATAATGGATGAATAGATAGATAGATAATGGATGAATAGATAGATAGATAGATAGATAGATAGATAGATGGATAATAGATGAATAGATAGATAGATAGATAGATAGATAGATAATGGATGAATAGATAGATAGATAGATAGATAGATAATGGATGAATAGATAGATAGATAGATAGATAGATAATGGATGAATAGATAGATAGATAGATAGATAGATAGATAGATAGATAATGGATGAATAGATAGATAGATAATGGATGAATAGATAGATAGATAATGGATGAATAGATAGATAGATAGATAGATAGATAATGGATGAATAGATAGATAGATAGATAATAGATGATAGATAGATAGATAAATAATGGATGAATAGATAGATAATGGATAGATAGATAGATAGATAATAGATAGATAACCTGTGGTATGTATACTGTGTGTGAACACTTTCTTCTCCCAATTAAACACACAGACGCAGCCAAACTAAACTTGACGGTTAACACGTTAAGCAAGAAAACGTTCTCTAACTTTACACTGGATTCAATGGCTTCTGCCTGGAAATAACAGTGTGACTTGTATCTACAGAATGTCCACCATCGTCTCACACTTCTTGCTACTTTCCTCCTTCGCTGCCTCTTTTCTGCAGCCTTCTGCCTCCACTCATTGATGTCTTTCTATTCTCTAACGTCTGTACGGAGACGACCCCTGTAACAGACCTGCTATGTGAGGAAATGGAAAACCCCTTTAAATACAACTACATAAACACAACGTAAACCCGTCTTCTCCCAGCAGAGAAGTTTCTAGGTGACCTTTCATGTTCATTAGAGATAAGCTAATCGAATCCCACGAAGTGGAATCCGATCCGAATTTCGGGATAAACTTGATTCGCCTCGAAGCCGAATTTCCTCGTGCTTTATGGTGGCGAATCGATTTAACCTGAAGTAGTGTAAAAAGCAAAACAAAAAATGTATTCTTACCTCCTCCATTCGCTCGCGATGGGCCGCCAGTCGCCATCTTGATTGAAGATCTCGGCCAAAATCCCGTGCGTGGTGATGAATGACGTCACCACTCACCGCGTCGGCCGGCGTGATGATGTAATTTTTTTGTAAAATTCAGCGAATCAGCCGAATAAAACTCTTAAAAAAATTCGCTCATCTCTAATGTTAATGTCCTTAAAATCAGAAGCAGTTCTGTGGGATGAGAAACAGCAAGCCGCTACTCTTCCTACAACAGCGCCCCTCCTGCCTGTGGGCTGCTCTGGTACTGCTGCTGGAACAGAGCCACCGTCCTAATCCTGGACAACTTCTTCTTTCCTTTTGATTGCAGGGAATCAACAATATATTTTTAGCTTTTTTCGTGGATGTAGATGTAGCAGAGCTGATATTGCTATTTGGCGTCGATTCTATAATAATCATCATAACTTGCGCCGACCCCATTGGCGAGGTGGACGAAACATACGAAACCCAGCACTGCTACATCATCTATTTGCCTTTTCTCACTTACCACCTCATGTTAAAATGTGGTTTGTGCCTTGTCAACCAGTTAAAAAAAAACAAAAAAAAAACACCTCCCACCTTTGCTGTTTTTGTTTTTTTTAGGATCCCAGCCCCCATCTCTCCAGAAACAAAGCCGAGGGACCCACCTCCCCTCTCCTATTTGCTGTGGAGGGCTGTGTTTGCTATTAAACAGAGCAGCTATCTCTTTAATTGTCCCAGAGGATGTGTGATCATTGCTCTCACCCACAGGTAGAGGAGAAACCTCCCAAGTCTCTGCCTCCTTGCTAATTACAGCATGAGAGGAGATAGTTTTAAATGTAGTCCTGCATCCAGTCCTGGGTCACAGCTCTCCAAGAGACCGAGCTCCTCGAGGAAGCCACAGGAAACTTTTGTTTTTAAATCTTTCACATTGTAACAAATTCCAAGGATTCTAGAACTTTGAGATTCTTTTATTTACAAATTTCCATTCCAGATTTTACCCTGAATTTTTTTTTTTACAAATTTCCCTAATTTTAGGGCAGTTTATCTAGTGTTTTGCTCCTTGAAGTAGGTCCAGACCCCCTCATGAGTGACCAACCAGGTGTAAAGGAATCTGAGATTGATTTGCCACCACGGTTCGTGAGTCAGGAGGAGAAGGAAAAAGGGAAGCAGATTTTTTTAAAAAAATTTTTTTTAGGGTGACCCTGATTTAGCGATGGGGCTCTTCTACTGCGACAAGTCCGTTGGCATCACCAGTAATGTATGGAACGGGATTAAGTGTCAGATCCAGAGTCGAGCACCTGAGTGGCTGGAGCTGGACGAGATCCACATGTTACAGCAGAAGCGGTGAGTAGAAAACTGTTGGGCTCCTTTTGTAAAGGGCTGGTATGTAGCCTAGCATTTTGCTTCTATCTGACTGGGCCCAGGAGCATGCAATCTAATTTCATATACAGGTTGAGATGTATTTGACAGGAGGCAACAGATCAATAGGTACTGGCCATGTGGGAGGTAACAACTAGCTAGTTAAGGCTAGGTCTACACGACGACAGATAGGGCACAACTACACTGCAACAAATGTCGCGCGCCAATTTTTATAATGGCAGTCTATGGTGTCGCGCTGCGACTGCGACGTGACAGTCGCAGAAAAATCCATCTCGAATGGATTTTCTGCAACTGTCGCGTCGCAGTCGCAGCGCGTCACAATAGACTGCCATTAAAAAAATTGTCGCGCAACAAATGTCATTGTGTAGACTTAGCCTAAAAGTGGGGGTCTGCAATCTGTGGCTCTCTGTGGCATGCTGGGACTTGTAGTTACTCTGCATCCATAGTGCCAAAAGCTGTAGACCAGTGATGGAAGGCTGAGTTCACGTGACCAATTAGCTTTCCTTTCTTCTGATCCGTCAGAAGAAGAGGGCGGGAAAAAAAAAAAACGGATCCTGATACAAAACAAAAAAATGGAACACGAAAAAAAAATACATTCGTGTGCATGAGCCAAAAATGTATAAATTGGATGCAGTTGCATCGGTTGGGATCCGTTTAAGCCATTTCCGTCTGAGATCCAGTTTGCAGTACTTTATTTTTTTTCCCTGTCTAAAAAACGGATCTCAGACGGAAATGGCTCAAATGGATCCCAACCGATGCAACTGCATCCAGTTGTTTTTTTTGTTTTTGTTTTTTTTTCAAGATCCTGTCAAAAACGGATTCTATGCATAATGGCTCATGGACACGAATGTAGATTTTTTCTCGTGTCTGTTTATTTATTTATTTATTTTTTCAGCCCATATGAGGAACTATTCTCTTCAATGGGTCAGTAAAAAAACGGAAATGACTCCATATGCATTTCGTGCCCGTATGTCCGCTTGGCCATTCCGCAAAAAAAAAGATAGACCATGTCCTATTATTGTCCGTTTTGTGGACAAGGATAGGCATTGTTACAATGGATCCGCAAACAAAACGGATGCAATACGGACGACACAGATGTAATCCTTATTTTTTGCAGATCCGTGTTTTGCGGGCTGCAAAGTACATATGGCCTTGTGCATGAGCCCTAACTGATGCAACAGGATCATTTGTTTTGTTTTTTGTTTAGTTTTTTATCTCCAGATGGATCAAAAGAACGGAAATCTAAACGGTGATGTGAACTAAAATGTTTGCTGGACTTCAGGATTACCATGCACTGAAACTGGAGGCTTTCAAGAAATGATGGGGGTTGTAGACTCACACTAGCTAAACAGTTATCAATTTAGGAGTAGGGATGAGCGAACTTCTGTTTTCAAGTTTGGCGTACAAGGTTCGGGTTATCTAAGAATTCCGTTATGGATTCCGCTACACGGACCATAAGTTATAGCCCGTGGTAGCGGAATCCATACTGGAGTTCTTAGATATGCCGAACTTGAAAACACAAGTTCGCTCAACACTATACAGGAGAACTGATTGAGACCAGATCTATGCGGCGAGTTTGGCCACGTGACAGATCACATAGCAAAAGATCACGATGCTACATCTCAACACAATGACAATGAATGTGGCCGCATTGCGTTGTCACCGCGACTGTGACATGAAAGTGACCAGAAATCCATGGTGATTGAACTTCTGGTGACGTGTCTGCCGAAGCCGCGACCACTTGCAGGTCACAATATGACCACGTTCACTTTCATTAAGTTGCAACGTAGTATGGCCTAAGTCTCCAGGTAGCCCTAGTCTTAAAACATTAGCCGTCTGTCAGGCTATACTAGGAGTTGTAGTTTTTTTAAGCCTGATGTGTGTAGTCTGGGAAAAATGGTCCATGTGACGATCATATGCCACGGCTGGTTCAGGAGATATGTGACCTGAACTTACAGCATCAAAGTTATCTATGATGCATTGAGTTCTTATCTGACTGTGGGTCCACTGTTCTGAACTCGCATGAGGATGATGCCAGTGCAGTGCCACAAACCTGCGCTCAGGCAAGAACTCGCTGCATCAAATCTCGCTATGATGCTGTCAGTCAGTCCGGGATTTGAGGCCGTCCCACGGACTGTTTTTCCTAGATTACACAAGGCTGATTGACACCTGTGAGCCAAAACCAGGTGCGGGTCAGAAAAACAGAACTGGTTCCAAATCTTTCCATTATTTCCTATTGCTGTGTAGGAACCATTCCTGGTTTTGGCTCGCAATCACTAAATTAAACCACTGATCAAACACCGTGGGTCATTTGTTAATGTAAAACTGGCATAAACATTTTTGAAAGACCCAGTTTTGGGACAATATTTTTTCGTAGGCAACATTTTTACGCCATCCTTGCCACTTGGGAGTGGGACCAGGCTAGGGCTGCGCTATCGGCCCCGGCGCATTCACTTACATTTACACCATTTTTAGGCCTAAAAGATTATGAAAATCCATTCCACTCAGGGAAGGGAGTAGATTTTTCACTCCATCCATACGGACAGCTGTAAGATGCGCTTAATGTGGGAAAAACATTGCAAATGACCCCCACTGACTGCGTGTGCGCGGAAATCTGCAGATTTTCACAATGATCCCAGCAGAGGGTAAGGGAACGTTCAGGTTTTTGGATGCAGTTTAAAAAAAAATCCAAAATCAGGAGTGAATTCAAAAAAAGTAGTTGTGTGTGTCCTTTGTCCTTTTCTGAGACACTCCAGATTTTGGCCGCCTGCAGACCTGTCCACGTGGCCGTACCCTAATGCGCAGTCGGACCTCGTTCACACTTCAGTGATTCACGGACGTGTGCTGTCTGCGTTCTTCATGGACTGCGCTCAGATCCATTGATCTGAATGTGTTTGTTCGCACTTCAGTGGTCAGTGGAAAAATCACGGGAGCTTGCACTACTTTGGTCCGTGAAAAAAAAAAAACGCTGACCCAACATGGATGGCGTCCATGTGGTGTCAGGGGTTTTTCACAACCCCTGGTAGAAGCAGCTCTGGAAATAAAATTTTTAGCTGAGCAGCGTCCTTGGAAAACGGATGACACATGGAGGGTAAAAAAAAACAGACACAAATGTTTCACTCGCATCTTCATGGATGAAACACAGACTGACTTTGCACAGACGCCAAATGGACACGAAAATGTGAACGATATCTAAGTGTTTGGTCAGTGATTGTGAGACAAAACCAGGTGCGTGCCAAAAACATAGAACGGGAGCAAATCTTTCTATCAGGGCTTATGCACATGACCGTTGGCTGTTTTGCGATCCGCAAAAGAAGGATACCGGCCATGTGCATTCTGCATTTTGCAGAACGGACCGGCCGGCCCCTGATGAGAGTCCAATCCTTGTCCGTAATGCGTTCTTTTTTGCAGAATTGCTATGCGGACATACGGACATAGAACGCACAAAGAATCATTTCCGTTTTTTTTTTTTGTGGAACAAAAGAAATGGAACACACAAAAAAAATATATGTTTGTGTGCATGAGCCTGTATACCTTATCTCTGTGTAGTCTCCATTCATGGCTATGGCTCACAATCACTGATGGAAATCACTGACCAAACACTGAGTGAATGAGGCTTTATACGGCAGCTCTGTGAGGTCGGATTAAATTGGCTGATAAGTGTACATTCACATTTGACAGATTTTACCTTTATGATGCCAATGTAGACCAGTTATCTCTAACCTGTGGCTGTTCAGCTGTTGCAAAACTGCAACTCCCAGCATGCAAGAGCCAAAGTTTTTTGCGACTGCTGGAGAGCCACAGGTTAAAGGCAACTGGTCTACATTATACAGTGCTCAAAAAATTAAAGGGAACACAAAAATAACACATCCTAGATCTGAATTAATTAAAAATTCTTCTGAAATACTTTGTTCTTTACATAGTTGAATGTGCTGACAACAAATTCACACAAAAAAAAATATGGAAATCAAATTTTTTAACCCATGAAGGTCTGGATTTGGAGTCCCACTCAAAATTAAAGTGGAAAAACACACTACAGGCTGATCCAACTTTGATGTAATGACCTTAAAACAAGTCAAAATGAGGCTCAGTAGTGTGTGTGGCCTCCACGTGCCTGTATGACCTCCCTACAACGCCTGTGCATGCTCCTGATGAGGCGGCGGACGGTCTCCTGAGGGATCTCCTCCCAGACCTGGACTAAAGCATCTGCCAACTCCTGGACAGTCTGTGGTGCAACGTGACGTTGGTGGATAGAGCGAGACATGATGTCCCAGATGTGCTCAATTGGATTCAGGTCTGGGGAACGGGCGGGCCAGTCCATAGCATCAATGCTTTCGTCTTGCAGGAACTGCTGACACACTCCAGCCACATGAGGTCTAGCATTGTCTTACATTAGGAGGAACCCAGGGCAAACCGCACCAGCATATGGTCTCACAAGGGGTCTGAGGATGTCATCTCGGTACCTAATGGCAGTCAGGCTACCTCTGGCGAGAACATGGAGGGCTGTGCGGCCCTCCAAAGAAATGCCAACCCACATCATTACTGACCCAATGTCAAACCGGTCATGCTGGAGGATGTTGCAGGCAGCAGAACGTTCTCCACGGCGTCTCAAGACTCTGTCACATGTGCTCAGTGTGAACCTGCTTTAATCTGTGAAGAGCACAAGGCGCCAGTGGCAAATTTGCCAATCTTGGTGTTCTCTGGCAAATGCCAAACCTCCTGCACGGTGTTGGGCTGTAAGCACAACCCCCACCTGTGGACGTCGGGCCCTCATATCACCCTCATGGAGTCTGTTTCTGACCGTTTGAGCAGACACATGCACATTTGTGGCCTGCTGGAGGTCATTTTGCAGGGCTCTGGCAGTGCTCCTCCTGTTCCTCCTTGCACAAAGGCGGAGGTAGCGGTCCTGCTGCTGGGTTGTTGCCCTCCTACAGCCTCCTCCACGTCTCCTGATGTACTGGCCTGTCTCCTGGTAGCGCCTCCATGCTCTGGACACTACGCTGACAGACACAGCAAACCTTCTTGCCACAGCTCGCATTGATGTGCCATCCTGGATAAGCTGCACTACCTGAGCCACTTGTGTGGGTTGTAGACTCCGTCTCATGCTACCACTAGAGTGAAAGCACCGCCAGCATTTAAAAGTGACCAAAAAATCAGCCAGGAAGCATAGGAACTGAGAAGTGGTCTGTGGTCACCACCTGCAGAACCACTCCTTTATTGGGGGTGTCTTGCTAATTGCCTATAATTTCCACCTGTTGTCTATCCCATTTTCACAACAGCATGTGAAATTGATTGTCACTCAGTGTTGCTTCCTAAGTGGACAGTTTGATTTCACAGAAGTGTGATTGACTTGGAGTTACATTGTGTTGTTTAAGTGTTCCCTTTATTTTTTTGAGCAGTGTATGTTGGCATCATAATGAGTTTATCAAATTGTATAAAGTCTAGAGAACTCTCTGTGGACTTTGGGCTGATACATTTTACCTGCACTGATGCACGGTAACTAACTTGACTAGACCGAATGCAAATGTTAAACTCTTTACAATGCCAACATATGGATAATGTAGGTCAGATGTCTCTAACCTGTGCCTCTCCAATTGTTGAAAAAGTGCAGCTCTTGCATGTTGGGAGTGGTAGTTGTGCAATAGCTGGAGCTCCTCATCTTGGAGACTGATGGTGTGGACCAGGCATGCTCAACCTGCGGCCCTCCAGCTGTTGCAAAACTACAACTCCCAGCATACCCAAACAGCCTCCAGCTATCAGCCTACAGCAAGGCATAGTGGGAGTTGTAGTTTTACAACAGCTGGAGGGCCGCAGGTTAACCATGCCTGGTGTAGACAGTAGTGTTGAGCGAACTTGTGTTTTAAGTTCGGCGTCTAAAGTTCGGGTTATCGAATTCCGATATTCTGGCACTGTTCTTTTCTATGATAATCTAGAATACTTCATAGGGTCCATGATTAAAGGGAAGTTACTATTGTACAGTATATGTTTGGGCAAGAAAAACTGCAAAAATTGGTTTCTTGATTGTTGGTGTTTGTGCCTTTAAGGCTAAATGCACACGATCAGGATTGCGTGCGGATTTTCCGCACTGTAGGTCATGTACATTTTATTCTATGAGAATTTGAAATTCTCAGTGCACACGATGCAGATTTTTTCCGCGCGGATTTTAAAATCCGCAGCATGTCAATTTATTTTATTTTTCCTGACCGGATTTTCTTCATTCACTTAGTAAAATCCGCACCGAATCTGCACCAATTGATGCGGATTGACCGCACATATTTGCCTGCGAACCCCTGCGGATTTCAGTGCGGATGCTCCGCACATGACTCCTGAACGTGTGCATGTACCCTTAGCGTTATTGAGATCTCTTCATAAAATTCCTCTTGGTTCTCGATCATTGAGGTTCCCTGCAATAAGTGGAGGGGGATTTGCGAACTAAGCTCATAAGTATATCCTACAAAAATAAACTGACTGTAATATCAAATTCCTAAAGTAAATGCCTAAAGGGGGTCTCCCCCATAGACTATCCCTAGTTGCTAAAAGAACCCCTTGATAAGAAGCGTTTCCCTGTGCTGGGACCTGAAGCGATCAGATGTAATCACTGGGAAAATCGGGCAGTAAGTGTTTGGTTTCTCTGCAGCACCCCCACAAGAAAAAATGGGCATGTTGTAATGCTTCCTTCATATCAATGGGTTGTCTACACAAGGCAGGATCGGACAGGTCCTCCAGAGTCAGAGACCCAAAATGGCTCCTGCAGGGCAGCTCCATGTGACAGGAATTCCTCTTACAAAGCGATAATGACTTGTATATTAGGCAATTGCAATTGTTAGTTATGCAATTCACTCATCAAAGTAAAAAGCCTCCTAAGCAGGACAGGGTGTGTACGATTCCAGTACTTGGAAATTCACCTCCATTTCTATTTACCGAGCTAAATAAAAGTGTAAGAAAATGCCTTGGCAACCTGAAGTATGTACCAGCGTCTCCATGCCACCAGCCCAATTAGAGCTCGAGTGATAAGTGTTAGAGAAGGAATGGAGATGGTTTGATAGATGGTGATCCCTGGACACAGAGAACGATAACAGCACCTAAAGGAAGTGGATCTCTTACTATTCACACGTGGCCATAGAAGAGACTGTGCTGACCATTGCCAGGTGGAGATAAGGTTAGGAGAAAGGGAAAGAGAGGAATAGTTAGAAATCAGAACTACATACAGCAATAAGATTTCAAGTGTGGTAATCCCTGTATAATCATTCCATTCTAACATAAATGCTCTATCACTAACCTCTGGTGTCTTCCCCTCTGCTTTTAAACATGCTACCATTACACCCATCCTCAAAAAGCCTTCACTTGACCCATCTTCTTTGTCCAGTTATCGCCCCATATCACTTCTTCCGTATGCCTCAAAGCTACTTGAACAACATGTCCATTCAGAACTGTCTTCTCACCGCTCCTTCTGCTCCCTCTTTGACCGCCTACAATCTGGCTCGACTGAGACTGCCCTTACCAAAGTCACCAATGACCTACTAACAACCAAAACCAAGAAAAAATACTCTGTCCTCCTTCTCCTTGACCTGTCCTCTGTCTTCGAATACTGTTGACCACTCTGTTCTGTTGCAAACTCTCTCATCTCTTGGCATCACTGACCTGGCCCTCTCCTGGATCACATCATACCTCAGACAGTACGTTTAGCGTCACCCACTCCCGAACCACCTCCTCGTCTCATTCCCTCTCTGTTAGTGTCCCGCAAGGCTCTGTCCTAGGACCCCTGCTCTTCTCTATCTACACTTTTGGCCTGGGACAGCTCATAGAGTCCCATGGCTTTCAGTATCACTCTTATGCTGACGACACACAAATCTACCTCTCTGGTCCAGACATCACCACCTTACTATCAAGAATCCCACAATATCTATCTTCTATATCATCCTTCTTTGCCTTTCGCTTTCTAAAACTTAACATGGATAAAACAGAATTCATCATCTTTCCCCCATCTTGCTTAACCCCCCAACAGACCTATCTATCACGTTCAATGGCTGCACACTCTCCCCGGTCAACCAAGTCCGCTGCCTTGGAGTGACCTTGGATTCTGCCCTTTCCTTCCGACCGCACATCCAAGCCCTTTCCACCACCTGCCGCCTCCAACTCAAAAACCTCTCCCGCATCCGCGCTTTCCTTAACTTTAAATCTGCGAAAATGCTTGTACATGCCCTCATCATCTCCCTCCTAGACTACTGCAACACTCTCCTCTGTGGCCTTCCATCTAGCACTCTCGCACCCCTCCAATCTATCCTCAACTCTGCTGCCCGACTTATTCACCCCTCACCCTGTTACTCCTCTGCCTCTCCCCTCTGCCAATCCCTTCACTGGCTCCCCATTGCCCAGCGAATTCACTTCAAAGTACTAACAAATAGATCCAAGGCCGTCCATAGCCTGTCCCCTCCCTACATTTCTGAGCTACTTTCCCAATACATCCCCACACGCACTCTCCGATCCTCACAAGACCTCCTTCTCTCCTCTCCTCTTATCACTTCTTCCCACAGTCGCCTCCAAGATTTCTCCCGCGCATCCCCCACACTCTGGAACTCACTACCCCAACATATCAGACTCTCACCTACAGTGGAATAATTCAAAAGAAACCTGAAAACCCACCTCTTCAGACAAGCCTACAACCAGTGACCCTGCTGCCTCTATACCGCCATGACCAACTTCACCCGCACCTACTGTGTCCTTCTCCCATACCATGTAGATTGTAAGCCCTCACGGGCAGGGCCCTCTCTCCTTCTGTACCAGTTTGTAACTTGTCTTGTTTATGATTAGTGCAATTGTCTGTATTATGTATGTGCACCGCTTATCATATGTACAGCGCTATGGAATGAATGGCGCTTTAATAATAATCATCCCGAGATGCAATTACTCCTCACTCTCACTGCGGCCTCCACCAAGACCCCTCTGCTGCTCGTCTGGCAGCTGCTGCTTCTCTCCTCTCCTGTGGCTGCTCTTTTGCTCCTCCTTCTCTCTGACTACTTCTCCCAATAACTTTTACTCCTCCTCTTTGCTCCTCTCAACCTACTCCTTCTCTTTTCTCATTCTCCTTTCTTCCCCTCCTCTTTGACTATTGCTCCCCCTCTTTTATCCTTCCTCTTTTCTGACTGCTCCAACTCTCCTCTCCAGCTTCTCCTTTCTTCAGTTCTCCCCTCCAGCTTCTCCTTTCTTCAGTTCTCCTCCTCTCCAGCTTCTCCTTTCTTCAGTTCTCCTCCTCTCCAGCTTCTCCTTTCTTCAGTTCTCCTCCTCTCCAGCTTCTCCTTTCTTCAGTTCTCCTCCTCTCCAGCTTCTCCTTTCTTCAGTTCTCCCCTCCAGCTTCTCCTTTCTTCAGTTCTCCTCCTCTCCAGCTTCTCCTTTCTTCAGTTCTCCTCCTCTCCAGCTTCTCCTTTCTTCAGTTCTCCTCCTCTCCAGCTTCTCCTTTCTTCAGTTCTCCTCCTCTCCAGCTTCTCCTTTCTTCAGTTCTCCTCCTCTCCAGCTTCTCCTTTCTTCAGTTCTCCTCCTCTCCAGCTTCTCCTTTCTTCAGTTCTCCTCCTCTCCAGCTTCTCCTTTCTTCAGTTCTCCTCCTCTCCAGCTTCTCCTTTCTTCAGTTCTCCTCCTCTCCAGCTTCTCCTTTCTTCAGTTCTCCTCCTCTCCAGCTTCTCCTTTCTTCAGTTCTCCTCCTCTCCAGCTTCTCCTTTCTTCAGTTCTCCTCCTCTCCAGCTTCTCCTTTCTTCAGTTTCTCCTTTCTCCAGCTTCTCCTTTCTTCAGTTTCTCCTTTCTCCAGCTTCTCCTTTCTTCAGTTCTCCTCTCCAGCTTCTCCTTTCTTCAGTTCTCCTCTCCAGCTTCTCCTTTCTTCAGTTCTCCTCTCCAGCTTCTCCTTTCTTCAGTTCTCCTCTCCAGCTTCTCCTTTCTTCAGTTCTCCTCTCCAGCTTCTCCTTTCTTCAGTTCTCCTCTCCAGCTTCTCCTTTCTTCAGTTCTCCTCTCCAGCTTTTCCTTTTCTTCCTCTCTCTTCTCCAGCTTTTCCTTTCTTCCTCTCTCCTCTCCAGCTTTTCCTTTCTTCATCTCTCCTCTCTAGCCCTGCATGTCCTTTCTTCCTCTCCTTCTATTCTTTTGCTGCTCCTGGTCTTTTCCTTATTCTCTGCCTGCTGCAACTTGCTCCTCTCCTACTGTACCTATTACTGAACATCTGAGATTGCCATCAGCTCTGTTCTTTCTTTCACTTTTACATGACCACAAGTGTAAGTGATCTCTTTTTGAGCGTTTTTTTGGATCATCATGGCAATGTTCATTAGAAGCGGTTGGGTATAAGTAGAGAAAGATTTCCTGACTCTTCCTGGTAACGAACCACATTTTTTCCTAAAAAGGCTGATGGACATGGAGCAAAGAACTCTGGGAATGAGGGATCACCCATAATGCCATGCATGCAGCCAATCAGTAGCCAGCCAGCCCTGCGATGTCACAGCCATATAAATAGCCTCAGCCATCTTGGATTCAGCTATTTTCCAGTGTGCTTAGTGCAGGGAGAGGCGTCAGCAGGCGCTAGGGACAGTGCTAGGAAATAGAATTTCAGGGAAAGAGCATTAGAAGTGTAGGGAAAGGATAGGGAGGAATTGTTACACCGTATTGAGGCTGAACAGGGTCCAATAGGGGAGTGTAAAGCCTGGGTAATAGGAACAATCCTATTACACCTTGCTGCACTGACTGCAGATCCAAATTGCCATTATACTGCTGCTTTCAGGTTTTCAATAGATGATACCTCTGTAATTCCAGCAAACCTTTCTTGTTATTGGGGTATTACAGACAGGTATTACTAGGAAATATTTTTATGTCTTATTAGCCTTTGTGCGGTGCAGTTATGTTCTAAAGCCTTTTTTTGCGTGTATTAGTGGCAAAAAACTTGCCGTTGTGTGGTGAAGTGAGAAAATTACAGCCTTTTTTGGGGTGTATTCATTTCCTTCTATTTACTTATTTGATGTAACAGTATGTCGGACAGAGAAGTGCCAGGCTCTGCACAGGGGAGTGGCATAGGCCTAAATGTTTCTGGCACAGGCACAGGTCGCAGCAGTGTAAGGGGGCGTGGCAGCAGCGGTCACTTCGAGAGGCTTCAGCTTCCTGTGTCAGCTAGCGGACGGGTCTCGACCAATGGTTGACGCGGTCATCCACTTCGTCCCAAGTGACATCAGACACCCCCAGCCAAGAGGTAGTGGGTTTGTCAGACACAACCCTTAGTTGTCATGGCCTGGGAGCAGGCCCTGTGCCCTCACCTGTCCTCAACCTGCCTCTGTCTTTTTGTGTTCCCTCAGCCAGGCAAGTATTATATGCTATGGGCTCAGCTCCACTATACAGTGAGGACGAGCTACTAGAGGACAGTCAGCAGCTTCTGCCCAGACAAGATCTGGCGGAGACATCTGCCGTTTCCTCCGGTAGGCGGGCAAGTAGTGATGAGGAGAGTGGCATGGGAGCTGGTGTTGTGAGCGGTCAGGCTACCGGCTCAGAGACCGTTGAGGAGGACATCAGTGATGTGCAGACAGTACTCAATGATGATGTATCCGATCATAATTGGGAGCCAGGTGATAAAGGGGCTTCATCATCATCGGGAGAAGAGGGTGGCAGCTTGCTCGTGAGGCAGCGGCGGAGCCAGCAAGTTTGTTGCGTGGCCGGGAGTCAGCATGGTGGCAGCAGTGGGAGGTCGAGAGCCAAACGGTCCTGGGGTAGACCACCTGCTTCACAGGAGCCTACCTGCCCCGAAAGTAGTGATGCAGGGGTTCATGGAGGCAGTGGTGATAAGTTAGTCAGTGTGGTATTGGGGGGAAAATCATCTACTCGGCGATGTGACAGTTTTTGTTTAAGCGGCCGGAGGAGGTGAACATGGCCATTTGCCGAATCTGTGGGCAGAAGGTAAAGCATGGCCAAGGTGCCAATGTGGGCACCACTGCCCTGTGTTAGCATATGCAGGGTCACCATAAAGTGGCCTGGGAGAACAGTGGCTCCAATGTGGTGGTCCAGCCTTCCGCTGCATCACCCAGTGGCACGCACCCGATTTCAGGCAGTGAAGGCTCCACCACCTCAGTTGAAGGGAGCTGCCAGTTCTGATGATCCTGCTCCTCGCCCTCCTACTTCTCGTCAGTCATTTCGTCAGCAATCTATCACCGAAGCGATTTCCAAGAGACAACAGTATGCGTGCACTCATCCAACGACGCAGAAGCTGAATGTGATCCTGTCCAAATTTGCTGGTGCTGCAGTCCCTCCCTTTCCAAGTGGTAAACTCTGCACCTTTCAGAGAACTGATGTGCCGAGGATTTCCACCCACCAATGCCTGATGCATCAGATTATATCATCCATGCTGCCTCACCCAAACCTTGACAAAAGAGACTGATTTCTTCTGGCTACCTGCCTCAGCTACTATTAGAGCCTACAATAACCCAAAAACCGAACCTCACTCCCCAACCTACTGCAACTTGTACAAAAAAAGAGCAAGGATTTAACAAGGTAAAAAAAATCTCATTTTATTCAATATAAATCACATGAACATTACAGGTGAGACTCAAAAGGGACAGAACATGGAGACTGGGCCACAAAAGGGCTCTGCAATGTGGAGAATCACAATGGGGGGTAATGTGACCATATACAGCAGGTAACAGACAATTAACAGAAGCTGTGAATATTGGAGTAGTTGTGGGTGCAATTGCTGTCCCCTAGTGTTGAACAACTACCTGGCTCTTATTCACAGCGTCCAAGCAATGGATGCTGTAGAGTATAATTGGATAGTGCAATACTACTCATAAAGATGGCATATAACAATAAATCACTAGTCCCACCCTAATCCAGATACCTCCTGACGAAGCCTACGTGGCGAAACACGTGTCGAGGTTGAAGCAGTGGGGGAACCGTGTCACCATTTTTCAGCAGCAACATGGGTAGGTAACATGGTATCTGGATTAGGGTGGGACTAGTGATTTATTGTTATATGCCATCTTTATGAGTAGTATTGCACTATCCAATTATACCCTACAGCATCCATTGCTTGGACGCTGTGAATAAGAGCCAGGTAGTTGTTCAACACTAGGGGACAGCAATTGCACCCGCAACTACTCCAATATTCACAGCTTCTGTTAATTGTCTGTTACCTGTTGTATATGGTCACATTACCCCCCATTGTGATTCTCCACATTGCAGAGCCCTTTTGTGGCCCAGTCTCCATGTTCTGTCCCTTTTGAGTCTCAACTATAATGTGCATGTGATTTATATTGATTAAAATGAGATTTTTTTTACCTTGTTAAATCCTTGCTCTTTTTTTGTACTACCTGCCTCAGCTACTATTCTGATGCTGCCACCCGCCTGATGCCACATCTCTGATGCCAAGTGCTACTTCTTACACCCACCATCGTCAGCGGGTACTGTTATTGCGACCCACCTCCCCACCCTGTTACTGGGTCACTCTGTGGTCTCCTCATGCTGTTGCTGTCACCTTGCCATATCTGTGGCCTCCTCATGCTGCTGCTGCCACCTCCACGCTCTGTCATTGTGCCACTCTGTGGTCTCCTTATGCTGCTGCCACCTCCACACTATGTCACCTTGCCAGTCTGTGGCCTCCTCATGCTGCTGCCACCTCACCACTATGTCACTGGGCCACTCTGTGGTCTCCTCATGCTGCTTCTACCTCAACACTGTTATTGGGCCACTCTGTGGACTTCTCAAGCTGTTCTCCCACCCTCCCCACTCAATGACTGGGCCACTATTTTGCCTTTTTGGCCTGGTTGACATAATCATTTATTTGACCCTCCTTCTGATCTGTCAGAAGGAAGGAAAAATGAGACGCACATTGGATCCTGTCTGTGTAGCAGCTGTAAGGCCTGTATGGTCCCATTAGAATTGGCTTATAATTTGGTAGCCAAAAGCAGGAGTGGGTACAAAACACAGAAGACATGAAAATATTCCATTCACGTGTCCTCTCTGTTTTGGTTCCACTCCATTTTTATTAATTTTTTGGGCTTTAGCAATACTGATGGATTACTGACCAAATGCTGACCGAGTAAAGGCGGATGCTCAACAGACAGGATCCATTTTTTGGGGGGTTATTGTTCTGAAGGATCATAGGAAGGGAAAAATAATCAGTAACGTCAACACAAACTTACTGCTGACATTGTCTCCACTCTGTCGGGAGGGGGGGGCTCTACTTGTAAGTGTTTAATAGAACAGATTCTGTAGACATCTATGTGGAATCAGCTGTGTAAAAGGAGTGCACTCTTTCACGCTACAGTAAGATCTTGGGCCTCTGCACGGTTCTTTATTCCTAGTGCTAACATCGACCTGTAAGGCTGAGTTCACACTTGAGTTATTTGCTTATTTTTGGCTCCGTAACTGCCTAAATAAGTGAAGTGTGCATTCTAAGAGTGACGCCTGTCATCTGCATGTCATACTGACTCAGTATTGTTTCACTATCACATCAGACTCCATATGCATGTTACTGCAAGGCACAGTGTTCTACACCAGTATAAAGGCTCTCTGCAGCCAGGAAATAGCTGATAAATTCAGATCGAATCATATCTTTTCGGAAAATTCGGCAAACCAATCGAATTTTTGCGAAATTCGCTACTCTCTAAGTATAAGGAGTTGTTCATAAAGGGGCACCTAATATTGTCCGGTTTGTGGAGGCTCATGCAATGAATAATTTCATACGGTAGATGTGGAAAAAATAATATCCACCAGCATCTGGAGGAGAAATGTAAATTGTGCGATACCTGGCTGGCACACTGCGGGGATCAGCTGATTGCCTTTGTCTGCCAAGATGGTTGTAAAGATAAGCTCGGAAGCTTTAAATGAAGTGAAAGTGTTTCGGGAGTTCAACATGGAAGTAATTACCTGTATGTTTGTGGGAAACTGAGCAGCTGAGAGGACAAAAAGCAATGTCAAAAATGTAAAACATTTACAGGAATGCAATGGCTCTCTAGATTTCATAGAACTACAACTCCCAGCATGCTGGTGGCAAAAAATAAAATTCTAGTATCGTGGTCAGCAACCTCTGGCACTCCAGCTGTTGTGTAACTACGACATCCAGCATGCACACTTGCTCATTTGCTCTCAGAACTCCCATAGAAGTGAGTGCAGCATGTTGAGAGTTGTAGTTTCAGCTGGAGGATGCTGTCTCCCGCCATAGCGAAGATACTGTACGTGCTAATGGACTACACATTCCAGCCTATCCTGCACGGTTACCACAAGGGCCAGACTGAGGGGTTTGGTAGATGGTTGGCACCTGAGGGGCCCAGTGTGGAACCACAGCTTAAGGCCTAATGCACACGACCGTTGTGTGTTTTGCAGTCCGCAAAACACGGATGGTGTCCGTGTGCGTTCCGCAATTTGCGTAACGGCACGGACAGCCTTTAATGTAACTGCCTATTCTTGTCCGCATAGGACAGGTTATAATTTTTTTGGTGGACCACGGAACGGAGCAATGGCTGCGGACAGCACACGGAGAGCTGTCCACATATTTTGCGGCCCTATTGAAGTGAATGGGTCCGCATCCGAGCCGCCAAAACTGTTGCTCAGATGCGGACCATATCAACGGCCGTGTGCATGAGGCCTTAATTTAGGGAAAAAAACGTTCCTTCCGATGATATATATATATATTTTTTTTACCACTAATCTTTAGTCTCTGGGTGGTGCCCGTTTGGGCTACTTACTGGCCTCACTGCACAGGCGCTTTTTTTTATTTTATTGTAGAGGGTAATATAAGCTTTATTAATCTAGACAGAGTTCACACACACATTTTATAATGGGCCAGTTGAAAGTCATAAAATCAGTGTTATCCATTTTATAGGCCTAGATGACGCCCAGTATTGGCCTGTTTCAACCATCATATTTTCTTTTATACGGATAATGAAGAAAAGACCCAGAATAGAGATGAGCAAACCGGGCAAAATTTGTTTTGAGTTAACAAATGTGTGTTCCTCAACACTATATATGCATTTTCTTAGGGGTACTCTTTCATCATGGAGAGCCCATGTCTCTTGTCCTTGTAGAACTAGCTTGCATGTTTCATTGAGAGAGATGTAAGCTTTGTAGGATATTGTAATTCTCTTGTCTCAGTTGAAGGTGACTTAGGAGGTGTCTCTGAAGTTGATGCAAAATAGTGAAATAAAGTTGATGAAGGTGTTGTCTGTCTTTGCAATACTGATGATGTATCCACAGATGAATAGGGAGGATCTGAGACGGTAGGAGCTATAATTATACTTGCTGCAAAACAAAGGCCCTTAATCGGAGAAAAGCAGATGAAAACAACATTTCTAGTTGCAAGGCCTTAGGGGGAACCTCTGGGTGGGTACTATTTCTATTATGGAGACCACTTGATGCACGTGACGACTATTGTAGGCTAGACAACACTCCTCTGGATTTCCGGGTAAAATATATGCAAATTATCATGTTTAACATCATGGCCTAGGAGAAGCTGTGACCTCTGCCTTCTCGAACAGCTGATCGGTGGGGGTCCCGACTGTCCCCACCGATCAGTATAAAAATCTCAGAAAAACCCTTTAAGACTATAAGGGATATTTCTCAATCCCTGTACATCAGAAAACTGTATGTACTGTTGGTGTAGATTTCAGTTCGGGCACGTGGACCAGCAATGAAGCATCGCAATTATTAAGAGGTGTGTACGTCTTAATAAGGCCTCATGCACACGACCGTGGATGTCGTCCGTGCGCTCTCCGCAATTTGCGGAACGGCACGGACAGCCTTCAATATAAATGCCTATTCTTGTCCGGAAATCGCGGACAAGAATAGGACATGTTATATTTTTTTAGCGGGGCCACGGAACGGAGCAACGGATGCGGACAGCAAACGGAGTGCTGTCCGCATCTTTTGCGGCCCCATTGAAGTGAATGGGTCCTCATCCGAGCCGCCAAAACCGCGGCTCGGATGCGGACCAAAACAACGGTCGTGTGCACGAGGCCTAACTGTGACGCATCTGATGCCTGCAAGGGATAGATAAAGACCGTCAGGTAAAATATTGATCTTAACCCCTTAGTCAACAGCCTGTTTTCGTCCTTACTGGCCAAGCAATATTTTTCAAATTTTCATTATCACAATCTAAGAACTATAGCTTTTTTTATTTTTCCATCAATAAAGCCGTATAAGGGGCTTGTTTTTTTTTTTTACGGGACAAGTTGTAGATTTTAATGGCACCATTTCTTTTGTCGGGGGGGGGGGCACCAATACCGCCACTGAGTTTTTACATTATAAATTTTGTGACAATAAAAAAATAAATAAAAAGGAAATGTTTTTGCATCGCCACATCCCAAGACTTTATTTCTCAATTTATGGAACTGTGTGAGGGCTTGATTTTTGCTGGACGATTTATAGTTTTCATTGGTATTCATTTTGGGGTACATAGCACTTCTTGATCGCTTTTTATTCCCTTTTTTGTCGATGACATTCACCGTACAGGATATATCGCTTGATAGTTGTGTAGTGCGGCCGATACTAGACATGTGGAGATTTCTTTTATTTCATAAAACTTTATTCCACTTGTTTTTAACCATTTACTAGACCCAAAACGGAGATTCTAACAGGCAATCTGTTGATCACTTGTATAATACGCTGGACAGACTTTGCAGTACAGTGTATAATACCGTCAGTGCTATACTGCCAGGCACCGGCAAGGTGTGTCAGAGTGGCACAGCCTGATAGACATACACTGCAGGCAGGCCTGGGGCGTTCATTTGGCCCCAGGCAGCCATGTGAAGATGTCAGCACCCCTCAATCTCATTTGCGAGGTACCAATGGACCCTTCCCTCTTAACCCCTTAGAGGCTGTGAAATTACTCAGGAATGGCACAATGGATCTGCATAATTGAGGTATCATTTCGCTCAGCAGAATCAACCCTGCCAAGAATTGTAATATGGTTGGTCCTGCTGACAGATGCTCTTTAAAGGGGTTGACCCATTAAAGCAACTTATTCCCTGTCTACAGGGTGGGGGATGTGTGTGACCAGTGGGGTCCGACCGATGGCGACCCTGTTGATTACAAGAACAGGAGCCCATGTTCTCATATATAAATGGAGCGTCAGACACACGTGTGTGTCCGCCTGTATTCAACTCTATGTAAACAAGTGAACATAGGCCTCCATTCTCATGATCGCCAGGGGCCACAGCGGCCGGTCCCCCGCGGGTCAGACACTTATCTCCTGTCCACAGTTCTTGTAATGGAACTACCTCTTTTAAGTTGTCCTTTAAAATGACCGTAATACAAAGACCAAGCCATGTTCTGTATCTCTGTGTATCTCTTTTTCCCTGTGAAGAATAGAAACCCGTCCAGCCTCCTTCCTATATAATTTTCTGGAAAATAGTAATTTACAAAGCTGGAAGATGTTCAGATGAGCTGGGTCATTACGTGCGGTAGACTACTGATTGCACAATGTTTTTGGATTAAGCCGCTGTACAAAGACACGAGTAAAACCTCTGCGAATGATGCAAGATACAAGAGCGGAGCAACTATTAACCCCTTGGTGACGGGTGGCCATATCTCCCCAGTGCTCATTAAGAAGTTTCCGTGCCCTCAAAACACGACAAACTGGGGTGATTAGGGCTTACTGATTCTAGGGGCCCGTGGAAACTTTTTTTGTGGCCTCATGCCCATGTGCAGCGTCACTCCTCCTTTAATAATGGCCTCCCCACCAGTAATTTGCAATCCATCCCAATTACCGTAAATTGCACTGTACACGTAATATATGAAGGTAACCCTTCTAGGGATATTCCTATCTGATATACAGTAGTTCAGGCATATTGATAGGATATGCCATTCCCTCATGACCTGTAGGAGTTGTACCCCTGGGACCCCCCTTTTATCCTGCAGGGAACTGCAGCAGAACCCCATTCAAGTAAATGGGGCCAGCTGTAATTCCCTGCACAGCCAGGTGGCGGGGCACCACTGATAAATCTGCTAAATCGGTCCTATGGACACTTCATCCCAAGCTTGGTGGAGACCTCTCAGAATGAGATGGCCCATCCTAGAAATATGCCTTAAAGGGGTTGTCTGTTTGTCCTATATTGATGACCAATCTAGATAGGTCATCAATATCAGATCAGTGGGGGTCCAACTGCCGGCAACTTTTTTATGAAGACAATGCAGTGCTCGTACAAGCTCTGTGTTCTCACTCTTTACCTGCTCGTCGTTATCGGCATCGCAGCGGCAAGGAGTGTAATTACAGCTCCTCTGTCCCATTCACTTCCATGGGACAGCTCTGAAGTGAATGGGACGCAGGCGCTGTAATTATACTGCTCGTTGCTGCAATGTCGACAGAGAGCAGGTAAACGTGAGGAGAACAAAGAAAGTTCAACATACAGAAGTGCACTGCAGATTATCATCATGCAGCAGATGATAAAATAGTACATAGTATCAGACACCGTCCCAAGTGGATTACATAACTGGTAAATCTGGTAGCACCCAGGTGACCTCTTCTCTGATTGGAATAATTTCCATTCCTGCTCCATTGGCCCCAACCGCCATGACAACTTCTCTCAATGTCTGCAGAATTTGCCACTCAGACATCCTTGTTTCTGCAGCCTCTACAGCAATATGATCTCCTCCTTCAATATTGATATCCCGCTGCTACCACTAGCTGCTGAAACTCACATGTGACTGGATCAGCCATGTCTCCTTTAAATCTACGCTAAGCCTTTCACCAGAAGAGAAGTATTTACCCAGAATGGATCAGTTTTCAGGCCAGATAATTACAGAAATATATTAATAAAGTTGCTACATCTGGTCTTGACTCCTAACATTCCGCACGAGTGTTTACAAAGAGCGATGTATGAGAAGACCAAATATTTACTAACCTGAAATGTCCATTAGATGTCACCTGTTTTGCATCAGTCCACCACTCCATTGACTTCTATGGGACTGATGGAGAGCCGTCTATGCCTGCCCCATGGGAGTGAATGGAACGGCAGACCAACATGTGCACATCAATCCATTCACATAGGGGACTTGGGGACCTCTTGTTCATGGAATCTGATATTTATCACCTATTCTGCGTATAGGTGATAAATAATGTTTGTTGGATAACCCCTTTGAAGTTGCATATATGTCCTATCACTTGATTACTCCACTTTGATTTTTGCAAGGACTTGATGATTTGGCAAACTAATAGATTTTGTTTTTCATCATCAGTGAATCCATTGTCATTGTTTTTATTGTTATGTAATCCATCAAAATATTTTTTTTTTTTACTTACAAACGTCAGTAGATCCAGAGAAAGGCAAATACCACCTGATAGCGATCAGATTGTCATAGACTGAAATAAACTCCTTCCTGATCCCTACCGGAAACTGGACGCGTCCTGGGCTAAAGGTGGCCATATACATTAGTAGCGTTAAGCGTGAATATTCTAATCGCAAATTTCTATTGCAAATATTGGCACTTTGAGAATTCGCGAAAATCTAGACTATAGTGCTATATATTCGTAATCGCAAATATTCTATTTTTTATTTTATTTTTAACTACTGCTTCTTGCTTGTGGGCCAATGAGAAGGCTGCAATGTCTTTGTCTGAGCTTAGCAACATCCCTAGCAACCAATAGCAAATTTGCCTACCCCTTTACTATATAGGAAACTCCCCTGCAGCCATTTCTGAGAGAGGGCAGTGACATTGCTGTGCTCCGTGCTTTCATCTGGATCCTTATTCAATTACATTAGTTAGTTAGTTAGTTAGTTAGTTAAAATATATATATATATATATATATATATATATTATTACAGATAGTTAGTGTGAGATAGTCAGTGGAGGTTAGATAGTGATATAGTGTAGCAGGTTCCAGTGCAGGGTGTTAGGTAGTGTGATAGGAATTACTGTTTCTCTGCTGTCCTTACATACATGCTACAGACATAGTGCTATGATATCACAACAATACTTAGTGCACCAATCAGTAATATCTACTCAGACCTGATAAAATGTGACGTTTCATGTATTGCAAAAAAATGTGCATCATTAGTGCCGATTTGCGCAATCGCGAATATATTGGAGCACTCCATCTGCATATAAAGCTGTTGTTATGCCATGCAATCAAAAACAGTGCTGTAATGTAAAATTACTTAGTGATCAGGAGTTCTTCCTCACACTCACAAAAGTTGCTGCCAACCATTTTCTCCAATCTCGTGAAACTTCTAGCAGCTTGACAAATGTAGCAAAAGTGACCCACGCCTGTATTGCAAACTACATTGCCGATTTTCGCAATCAAGAAAATAATGACTGGTGATTTGCGAATTTATGGCGAATATTAAGCCATAAATTTGTGAAATATCGCGAAAACAAATATTGCCTATGCCGCTCATCACTATACATTAGATTGGTTGATGGTTTACCAACAGTTTAAAAACATCTGGTGAACATTAGTTTCACAGACACAGACACATATTGTCTGTTATAGTTAAAGGGGTTTTCCGAGATAATTGAACTGATGACCCATCCTCTGAATAGGTCATCGGTATCTGATCGGTGGGAGCCTGACACCAAGCACAGACGCTAGAGAAGGCTGTGGCGCTACTGCAAGTGCCGATACCATCTCAAACACCTGAGCAACGGGGGTCCTGGGTGTCAGACCCCCACCGATCAGATTCTGACGACCTATCCAGAGGGTAGGTCATCAGTTAAATAAATCTCAGAAAACCCCCTTTAATCAAATTATCAATACAGGTTCCATGAAACCGGGCCATAGACAAAAGATTTTTCTAGGAATGTTCTTTCAAATATAGATCTTTCATCCATGAATGATCTTTCTTTGAACAAAAGATCTTTTGTCTGTTTACCAGATGAAAAAAGCAAGGCTGACCTCTTTTCTGACCATAATGGTCTGTTATCGGTCAGCTAAAACGAGTGGTCGTAGTTAAATTTCACCCGATGAACGATTGTTTTTGTTGAAATCATCCATTTTTATCAACTTTAGACTAATGGGTATGGCCAACTTAAAATTCTGCATTACTACCAGTAGCCCTGTATATTGTGTTTTCTCATGGAAGATGTCAAACCCTACCTTTTGGATTTCTTTTTAGGTGGTTCATGACATTGGGTTTGGAATCCATTTGTATTGTATATTTATATAAAGATACCACTCACTCAGCATCGACTTCAGTAAGATAAGTCAATTCAGTTCTGAGAAGACAGGAATCTGTTCCACTTAAACACAAGGACCCTAGTGTACAACCCATCACTGGAAGATGACCCACTTGTCTTCTTTCATGAACATACACCAACGTCTTCAAAGAAAATAAAATAATGTGGCCAAAACCAAGACCTGTTCACAGTTCCATATTTTATATGTATGGGGCTGGTGATATGTGTTATCTGCATTGTAACTCTGTTCTATTACTCTGTTGGTGGTGTATGACTTTATTTGGTACATTATTTCTGAGCGTAACATGTTCTCTTTTGCTTGTATATCACTTTATATGGTCACTAACTTTACACACAGCTTTACATAAAAGTACAAGTGACCATAAGAAACTTTGTAATATGTCTTATCAGTGAGAAATGTCTACTTCTCATGTTATCAGCTTTTTACCTATCTCCCTTAACCACCACTACCAAGTCACCCTCCTTGAGATGCTGTTGAGGATGTGAAAAGTGTTGTGAATTCAAGAAACCCCTCAAGCACTACAGAAAGGTGGAGCAATTTCTCCAAGTTGAGGTCATAGACCTGTAAGACAATTAGAAGAAATATCTAACTACTGGCCACATCAAAGCCATCAGATAACGTGGGAAGTGTACTTGACTATAAGAGAGTGATGGTAGACCAGCAGATGACAAACCTCATTATTATAATATTATTTAGTGGGTTATATGTAAATTTTGCTCCATATAAACAAGTTCTGGCTATTTTTACCTTGGAATTGAATGTGTGTGCTGTAATTCAGAGCAAGCAGGAATCCAAAAATGTCCAATAAAGGCTCCTGCAACCTCTCTGCCATCAGGGTTCTGAAAGTGCTCTGCTCCCATGCTTATCATATGTGGTAGTTTTAGACATGTTTGTGAGAGTCAGCAAGAAGATTAGTAATAGTAAAGCTGAAAATACCTTCACTTAAAGTTTATGTAGGCCGTCATATGGCAACAGTGGCATATACATAATGGGATGCGAACAGCCTATGTATATCTTCTATGCTAGTGGGTGACCAAGTGACTAAAGTCAGCTGTCTCCAAAATGGCTGACTGCTTCTCTGACCGCTATAATAAATCCCTCAATAATAGTCATATTCTGTTTTAGCGGCTGTTTTTTGCGGATACGTTTAGACATACAGTAAAATAAAGTGTCAAAATATATGCAATTTTGTCTATCTATCTTATTTTTAACATATAAGCTTGACATGTTTCCATATGTTTATGTCCATTTTTTTTTTTTACAAAAAAAGTACTCGTTTTTGTGAAATATATATACACTCACCTAAAGAATTATTAGGAACACCATACTAATACGGTGTTGGACCCCCTTTTGCCTTCAGAACTGCCTTAATTCTACGTGGCATTGATTCAACAAGGTGCTGATAGCATTCTTTAGAAATGTTGGCCCATATTGATAGGATAGTATCTTGCAGTTGATGGAGATTTGAGGGATGCACATCCAGGGCACGAAGCTCCCGTTCCACCACATCCCAAAGATGCTCTATTGGGTTGAGATCTGGTGACTGTGGGGCCATTTTAGTACAGTGAACTCATTGTCATGTTGTTCAAGAAACCAATTTGAAATGATTCGAGCTTTGTGACATGGTGCATTATCCTGCTGGAAGTAGCCATCAGAGGATGGATACATGTTTTCATTCTGTTTACGCCAAATTCGGACTCTACCATTTGAATGTCTCAACAGAAATCGAGACTCATCAGACCAGGCAACATTTTTCCAGTCTTCAACAGTCCAATCAGCTTGAATCAGTCGGCCCATTCTCCTCTGACCTCTAGCATCCACAAGGCATTTTTGCCCACAGGACTGCCGCATACTGGATGTTTTTCTCTTTTCACAACATTCTTTGTAAAGCCTAGAAATGTTTGTGCGTGAAAATCCCAGTAACTGAGCAGATTGTGAGACACTCAGACCGGCCCGTCTGGCACCAACAACCATGCCACGCTCAAAATTGCTTAAATCATCTTTCTTTCCCATTCTGACATTCAGTTTGGAGTTCAGGAGATTGTCTTGACCAGGACCACACCCCTAAATGCATTGAAGCAACTGCCATGTGATTGGTTGACTAGATTATTGCATTAATGAGAAATAGAACAGGTGTTCCTAATAATTCTTTAGGTGAGTGTATATATATTTTTATATTTCAATATAAGGTACAGCAAAATGTGAACCAAATGCTAATTCCTCCTTGCCTTGCAAAAAAACATTAAACGTCTACCACAGGTAGAGAATTTTTAAACAAGCAAGAATCTTAGGTAATTCCATGCTGCCGGCTGCTACGGTAAACCAACAAGAGGTTCTCTTATCTTCTCCCGCCTAACACTATATCATACACCTGGGTCAATGCCAGAAACCATTTTGCAATGAAACCTGTAATAACTCATGCAAGTACCGTAATTAGTAAGGACATGCACTCAAGAAAATAATAATAATATTAATAATCACTTTATAAATTCCATTCCAGTTGTAAGATTTTTATTTTTTGGGGGGGGGACAATATCACAAATGGTTAATTTAGTTATTTTTCACATTAATATTTAAAATCTTTCATTCTTATTATCATTTACACATGGCTCTAATTTTTACAGTCGGTGTCAGACTGGGGTTCCTGGGCCCACCAGAGTAAATTATCCTCAAGGCTCAACCCCTATATCATCAATAAATTTTAACCCCTTCCTGACACAACCATATTTCAGAGCCTTTTTTTGCTAATCTTACATGTGTCACTTTTTGTGGTAATAACTTTTTGGAATACTTTTACTTATCCAAGCAATTATGAGACTGACACGTCAGACTGTGTTTGTCTATTGTTGTGACTTAGATGAAGATCAGATCACATTTTATGACCAATTTGTGCAGAAATCCATATCATTCCAAAGGGTTCACATACTTTTTCTTGGAACTATATACACTGCTCAAAAAAACTAAGGGAACACAAAAATAACACATCCTAGATCTGAATTAATTAAATATTCTTCTGAAATACTTTGTTCTTTACATAGTTGAATGTGCTGACAACAAAATTACACAAAAATTAAGAAATGGAAATAAAAAATTTTAACCCATGGAGGTCTGGATTTGGAGTCACACTCAAAATTAAAGTGGAAAAACACACTACAGGCTGATCCAACTTTGATGTAATGTCCTTAAAACAAGTCAAAATGAGGCTTAGTAGTGTGTGTGGCCTCCACGTGCCTGTATGACCTCCCTACAACGCCTGTGCATGCTCCTGATGAGGTGGCGGATGGTCTCCTGAGGGATCTCCTCCCAGACCTGGACTAAAGCATCTGCCAACTCCTGGACAGTCTGTGGTGCAATGTGACGTTGGTGGATAGAGCGAGACATGATGTCCCAGATGTGCTCAATTGGATTCAGGTCTGTGGAACGGGCGGGCCAGTCCATAGCATCAATGCCTTCATCTTGCAGGAACTGCTGACACACTCCAGCCACATGAGGTCTAGCATTGTCTTGCATTAGGAGGAACCCAGGGCCAACCGCACCAGCATATGGTCTCACAAGGGGTCTGAGGATCTCATCTTGGAACCTAATGGCAGTCAGGCTACCTCTGGCGAGCACATGGAGGGCTGTGTGGCCCTCCAAAGAAATGCCACCCCACACCATTACTGACCCAATGCCAAACCGGTCATGCTGGAGGATGTTGCAGGCAGCAGAACGTTCTCCACGGCGTCTCCAGACTCTGTCACGTCTGTCACATGTGCTCAGTGTGAACCTGCTTTCATCTGTGAAGAGCACAGGGCGCCAGTGGCGAATTTGCCAATCTTGGTGTTTTCTGGCAAATGCCAAACGTCCTGCACGGTGTTGGGCTGTAAGCACAACCCCCACCTGTGGACGTCGGGCCCTCATATCACCCTCATGGAGTCTGTTTCTGACCGTTTGAGCAGACACATGCACATTTGTGGCCTGCTGAAGGTCATTTTGCAGGGCTCTGGCAGTGCTCCTCCTGTTCCTCCTTGCACAAAGGCGGAGGTAGCGGTCCTGCTGCTGGGTTGTTGCCCTCCTACGGCCTCCTCCACGTCTCCTGATGTACTGGCCTGTCTCCTGGTAGCGCCTCCATGCTCTGTACACTACGCTGACAGACACAGCAAACCTTCTTGCCACAGCTCGCATTGATGTGCCATCCTGGATAAGCTGCACTACCTGAGCCACTTGTGTGGGTTGTAGACTCTGTCTCATGCCACCACTAGAATGAAAGCACCGCCAGCATTCAAAAGTGACCAAAACATCAGCCAGGAAGCATAGGAACTGAGAAGTGGTCTGTGGTCACCACCTGAAGAACCACTCCTTTATTGGGGGTGTCTTGCTAATTGCCTATAATTTCCACCTGTTGTCTATCCCATTTGCACAACAGCATGTGAAATTGATTGTCACTCAGTGTTGCTTCCTAAGTGGACAGTTTGATTTCACAGAAGTGTGATTGACTTGGAGTTACATTGTGTTGTTTAAGTGTTCACTTTATTTTTTTGAGCAGTGTATATACAATTTTTGAAGACTTAGAATTTTAAAAGCAATTTTTCAAATGTTCTAGAAAATTTCCAAAACCCACTTTTTTAAGGACCTGTTCAGTTCTGAAGTGAATTTTGAGGGGCGTACATAATAGTACTGACTGGCCAATTGTAACAATCGTGGTTTCAGGAGGAGGTGCAACTTGCCTGGGCCCCTATCTAAGATAGCTGCCTCTTGGTTTTTCTTTGTGCTGTGCTGATCCAGAACTTACTTCCTGCAGTGCCGTATATGTACATTGTGTGTCGGGAAGGGTTTAACAGGTTTTTTCAATCAAAGAAATTGGCCCTAGTGGCAAGTGACTGGCTCCAAAGGCAGCCAAATAGGTTTTGTCTCCGGGATGTTTGGGGCCCATTATGTTAATCAGGGCCCATGAGAGGTACTGATACTCTGTTGGGCCAGTCTGACCCTGTTCTTAAGGTTTAGGAATGTTTAAAAAGTTGTTAGCCTTGAAAATTCTTCTAAGAGCAGAAAATAAAATTTGTTACCTACTAGATAAAATATCTGTTTTTCTAGGGCTAGTGGTGTGGAATACTGTGGTATGATTCTGTATTTGTCACCCACTGACTAGATCCTACAAGGCTAAAGTGGTAGGCCTTTATAATTCCTGATGACCAAGTTGGTGATGCTTCTCCAAAGTGTCTTCTCTTCTCTTTAGGGCTTCAGGTTTCTTAAGGATGCACCCATGATTTCTGAGATTGTTTAATCACTTTTTGTGATGCATTTGTCTTTTCTTTCCCAGGATACGAGAGTCTCCTTTACTGAGTGCAGTCAAAGACAATGACATTGGGGCTCTCAGGAAACTACTAGAATGCTCATCAACTGACCTGTATGTGAGAGGTAGGTGGGTACAGCTGTTTGTGAATGTAGCCGAAAGCAAAAGTGCCGTTGGCAGTCAGAAGCAATCAGAGTCTTTGAGACTTATGTCCATTATGATGTTGTTTTGTCTTTATCAGGAGCGGTAGGAGAGACCGCACTTCACGTGGCTGTTTCTTATGATAACCTGGAGGCTGCTAAAATAATTCTAGAGGCTGCACCAGATCTGATCGACCAACCCTTCACCTCTACCCTTTATGAAGGTCAGATACTTGCATTGGGTTTATGACATATCATGATTGTTTCTCAGTGAAATCCACTGAGATAGTGGGGGCCTCCATCATATTTTTGTGAACCTCTTTCACTTTTAGAATATATCTTTTATAGGGGGCATACAATTGAATTTTTTATTTTTTTTGCTCATACTAAGTCCCAAATCCTCAGTTTACCTTCACACAGTCATAGAAATACATGATAAAATTCTATATATCTTCAACCACAACCAGGGGGATATTGCATGCATGTTTTATCATGACAGGGGTTGTCCAGTGGGAGAAATGTTGGAAAAATGGAAAAGGGCTCATAGTGTGTTTAAAAACAAAAAAAGGTTTTATTTTTTATATATACATATACTTTTTTTTTTTATATAGGACAAACAGCACTTCATATTGCAGCTGTCAATCAAAACGTCAATTTGGTGAAACTACTGATTGAAAAAGGGGCTGATGCCTGTTCCCCGCGAGCCATTGGCACCTTCTTCTCTCAAAACTCAGGCAACCTATTTTACTTTGGTTAGTGCAGCTCTCGGCACCAAGCAATTATTTGTTTTCTTAAGCTTTTTCCTATGTTTCTAAAAATCTCTCAAATATCATGAATGTCTTTCTTGAATACCCTCTCTTCCTTTCTGTTTGCTTTTAGGGGAGCACATTCTGTCTTTCGCTGCTTGCACTGGCAACGAGGCCATTGTCCGCCACCTTATCGACAACGAAGCCAGCATTCGGGCTCAAGATTCGTATGGTGAGGACTCATTTTTAAGACTGTATCATGATAACGTTCTGTTCAATATGGTGGAGCAATCATGGGATAACTGTCCTTGTAACTTATCATTTAAAACCATTGTGGCTGCTGTTTCTGGAAATGAGTGGTTTTCACCTAGTTGTTGCTTTGGTGTCCAATGTGTCTTTATCTGATTATATCTGCATCAGTAAATATCATTATTATCTAATATTTTCTGTTTTGTAGGTAATACCATACTCCATATTCTGGCCCTACAACCTAACCAGACCTTTTCCTGCCAGATGTTCGATCTCATACTGTCCTATGACGACAAAGAAAACAATGATGTGGACCTTCTAACAATCCCTAATTATATGGGTCTTACTGCCTTCAAATTATCTGCTGCCGAGGGAAATATTGTTGTAAGTAGAGCTTTTTGAATACTATCAAATAAAAATCTATCTTAAGGGCAAATGTAAACAGCAGAACCCTGCAAATGAAACCCATGTAGCTCCTGGATAGTGAGTCATATCACCTCCATGCCCTGCTGTACATGCTCAACTGGTCTTCATGTGCTTCTAGGAAAAAAAGTGTTCCTGTATGTATAGGGTCTGATTGACCTTGCCACATTTGTTTTTCTGCTCTGTATATATGGCATTCCTACTGTAGTAAAAGGACCAGTATTATGACCATGCCCGTGTGAATGGCTCCCCTAGGAGAATATGCTTGTAGTAACATTTGGGATATTGAGTCATATTGTGCTGGGATACATGAGATATTTAGAGGTGTCATTTCTAGATTCTGTGGAACAATCTAATACAAATGTTCCTGTCCTGAAGGATGTGCAAGTCTATAAAATACATCTGATAGCTATAGAGATACTATTCAAAAACTTGGCTAAAATGAGGGTAGTGTTCAACAGAAAACAGTTGCTAAACCTGGTGCTCGTACCCAAAAAGCTTAAAATTTACCATGCAGACCACCTCTCAAGATACCACATAATGTGAGATTTTATTGTGCTATTTCTATTGTAATGCAGCCAAACACCTCACGCTTATGGTATTTTTTTGGTATTCGTGTATATTGACCAGGGGCATAACTAGCAAAGGCTGGGTCCCATACCAAATTTTTTAATACCCCCACTCCCCCAGCAACTTTTCCACAACCCCACCTCTTGGATCTAGTCAAGACTGCTCATGCTTGCCATAGAACCCCCACCCACTCAGTAGTAATGCCCCCTTAGTGGCAAATTCTTAAAAATTTGATTCGGCTGCTTTGCCGAATTTTACTAAAAAAAAGTTGCTTTGTCACGCAATGCATTTTTTTTTGTCTCTGATCGTGGCATCTGAGATCAATATTAGAGCATTTTAGGGGTTGCTTGTAAAAAAACAAAAAAACAAAAAACAAACATTAAATTAGCTCATCTATTTGAACATGAAGAGGCCGCTCCGGCCATCTTACTTGAAGATCCAGCGTGAAATCACATCACAATGGCCGATGTCACAGCGCACAAGATTTTGCGCGGGATGTTTAAGCAAAATGGCCGCAGCGGCCTTTTCGTGCTCAAACAGATGAGCTAATTAAATTTTCACTTATTTTTTTTTTTTTTTACTGCCATTGCAGGAAAAATTGAATTGTTACCATGAAACATGAGGAAATTTGGCTTTGCGGCAAATTTTTCCTGAAATTCGGATCGAAGTCCACTACATTAACTTCGATTCACTCAACACTAATGCTCACCTTTAGTGTCCTCACATGGTAGTGCTCCCCCTCAATTAGAGAAGAAGTCTCTGTGGTATAAATAAAAAAAAAAAATCAGTAATACCTCTCACTCTCTTCCCCTGATGAATGGGCCACATACTGCTGTCCTCAGTAGGCGCAGTGCTGAGGACAGGCATGGAAATTATCCTCAGTTAATTATTAGGGTGCCTGCCCATGATGCAAGTTGAGTGGTTTTTCTGCATGGATTTTGTGCAGAAAAACTGTAGTGTAATACAGTACCAGCAAAGTGTATAAGGGTACTTTCACACTAGCGTTTTTGTTTTCCGGTATTGAGTTCCATCACAGGGGCTCAATACCAGAAAAAAACTGATCAGTTTTATCCTAATGCATTCTGAATAGAGAGCAATCCGTTCCGGATGCATCAGTTCAGTCCCTCTTACATTTTTTGGACGGAGAAAATACTGCAGCATGCTGCAGTTTTCTCTCCGGCCAAAAATACTGATCACTTGCTGGAATGCCGGATCCTGCATTCATTTACATTGAAGTGTATTAGTGCCGGATCCGGCATTAAGTGTTACGGCAAAATGGATCCGGCTTTCCGGTTTGCGCATGCGCCGACCTTTAAAAATGCTAAACAAATTAATACCGGATCTGGATCCGGTATTTCAATGCATTTGTGAGACAGAACCGGATGCCATCAGTTTGCGTCCGGATTGCCGGATCCGACAGGCAGTTCCGGCGACGCAACTGCCTGCCGGAATCCTCTGCCGCAAGTGTGAAAGTACCCTGAGATAAGACAAATCTAATGTACACTTAGTTTTGTTTTTCTTAGTTGCGGAAATTGACCTGTTATGATATAGAATTTTATTTATTCATTTTTTTATGAATCTCCAAAATCCATTAGAAGAACCTTTTAGAAATGCTTGTTTAGAAACATGACTTTACAGTTTATTCTCAATCTTCACTTCTCAGGTGTTTCAACATCTATTAAATAAACGGAAACAGATCCAGTGGAGTTTTGGCCCAGTGATTTCCGTCTTGTATGATCTTTCGGGGATAGACTCTTGGGGAGAAGAGCAGTCGGTGTTAGAACTTGTGGTGTCTTCCAGAAAGAGAGCAGTACGTATATCTGTTTGTCAGGTTTAACATGTTTGATGCCCTGGCATGACGTGTGCATTTTTTAATATGGTCTTGCACTTAATATTTCTTATAGGCTCGCCATATCCTTGACCTTACACCTGTGAAAGAACTTGTCAGTCTGAAGTGGAGGAGCTGTGGACGACCATACTTCTGGTTTTTGGCGGCAGTCTATGTCTTGTATATGATCTGCGTGACTATGTGTTGCATTTACAGACCTCTTAAACCCATTCCACATAAGTCAAACGAGTCTAGAGATGCAACCATCTTAATTCAAAAACCTCTTCATGTAAGTGAACATAGAATGCATAGAGGTTTTGGAGTTTTGTTTCCTCTTTCATTTATTCATGACTGATCTCTTTATTGGATCATAACAGGAGTCATACAGGACCTACCAGGATGACCTTCGTCTTGTAGGGGAACTAATTAGTGTTTTGGGGGCAATTGTTATACTACTGCTTCTGGTAAGAAATCCTCCCAAGTCTTCGTGATTTACCTTTTTGTTTGTGGCTACTTCTAAGAAGTTTATTAATTTTTTGTTTTTTAGATTCCTGATCTGCTCAGGGTTGGAGCCACAAGATATTTTGGACAGACTGTCCTTGGTGGTCCATTTCACATAATCATGTAAGAACATTATAGTTCGATGGGGGACATGTTTTTTGTCTATATGCCTTTTGGTTTAGATTTATTATCCATAATCTCCTCTTTCATAGAATTGTTTTTGCCTCTATGGTGATGGCAGTTTTGGTCATGAGGTTGACCAACAGTGATGGCGAAGCCATTCCTATGTCGGTGGCATTGGTGCTTGGCTGGTGTTACATCATGTATTTCACACGTGGTTTTCAGATGCTTGGACCATTTACCATCATGATACAAAAGGTAAATCTAATAAAGATATTGCACTATAGATTTTACCCATCACAAATACTGTATAAATTAATTTCACAGAAATTTTTTATTTTCATTTGCCTCCACCAAAAGCACAAGAATAAAGCTTAGTAGAGATAAGTAAATCTATAAATATTTGCTTCGTTGATGTTCAGATTTTTTTTATTACAGAGCAATACTTCCCCCAGACAGTGGGGGCCCTAAATAAGGGGATCTGCATTAGACCATGGACACAACTCCTGCATCTCTGAGAAATAGGGTCAACACAAAAGTGCAATTATCTCAGGATAGGAGCTTTCAAGGTGCAGGACCATTTTGATGGTTCTCTTTCATAAAGTTCCTGGGCAATCTCCTGTTGACCTATTATGTAATTTTGAATCTGGAATAGAGACAATCATTTTCCATGTACCAAGAGAAAGTCCAAGTGAATACATACTGATTCTGATCTTCTAATTCTATTTTTCAGATGATATTTGGAGATCTGTTGCGCTTTTGTTGGCTAATGGCTGTGGTTATTCTTGGCTTTGGTGCTGGTGAGATTCCATTTTTGTCACTTTATGAATTTGGTTGCGGGTCTTTGTCATGAAACTGAGAAATATTTCCTCAATTAAAGATTCAAGTAAAATCTTTGTAAAATACTTCCCTCCTGCTTAGTCTAGTTCAGATTTTTTTGTGATCACTTAAATTCCACAACTGGCCTGGTCTTTAAGCGGACCATCTCCCTAAAAGGAAGTTTTTACAGCAATTTAAAGAAATGGAGCCAAAGAGGTTTCATTGTACATCAGTAATTCCCTAAGATCCCAGATTTTTGCATGAGTGACAGACAGAAATTGAGGAGGGAAAAAAGCAGCATTCACTAATATCACTTTGAGTGATATGAGTTTCAAGTTTGCTTCTTCAAACCGTTTTTGCTGCGGGATTTGAGAGTCAGGCCCCCACCGATTTGACATTGATGGCCTTTCCTGAGTATAGACCATCAATATCCTAAACCTGGAAAACTCCTTTAAATTTGAGCTTGTGATTCAAAAGCTGCAAGGGAGCAATTCAATTAATGGACATCAGATTGTTGAACTGCAAAATACTCATGTTATTCTTTTCCTCCATAGCCTTCTTTGTGATATTTCAAACCGAAGACCCTGAAGAACTGGGACAATTTATGTCATACTCTATATCTCTGTTCAGCACATTTGAACTCTTCCTGACCCTCATCGATGCTCCGGCAAATTACGGTGTAGACTTGCCCTTCATGTTCAGTGTTATGTACTCAGCGTTTGCAGTAGTCGCTGCTCTTTTGATGTTGAATCTTCTAATTGCCATGATGGGGGACACACATTGGCGTGTGGCTCATGAAGGAGATGAGCTATGGAGAGCTCAGGTAGGTTGTTGCATTAAGTCCAGTTTCTCTAGAGATAACATCACTTATGTGTCTTCTCTCCCTTGCCATTTGCACCACAAACAGAAGTCTGGGTAATAGTCTTCCACAGATATTGATATTGTTGTGGCATCAATAAGTGTTACCTTTCACACTGTTAGGGCTCATCCATGGTCATAATATGGCTTTATTGGCACAGGGCTGTAATATGACACCTATAGGAGTCTAGGGAACCATACTATACCTCCATGGAAGTCCAATTTAATGTAGCATTGTATAGTGGCACATGGAGTTCCTGTTCCTCTACAGTACTGAGATGTAGGCATTGTGTTTGCTGCCATATTGTCTCATGTGCTTGATGCCATCAGAGCTCTTTCAGTTGAGGAATCTAAGACCTGTCCATGTTCTATCTTCAAAAACATGAATATTTTTGCAATGGGCAGCACACAGATGGCATTTATAGTGTGTCCTTTTTTCTCATCAAGACATTCACTTGAATGGGAAAATTTAGTGAGAGACCACCCATCCTCTCTGAAGTAAAGATTATATTTGATGAGGATTATTACCAGGAGGATTGAAGATTTATTTATACAAGAATGGACATTTTGGCTGTTTCGCAGATTAAGCGTATTTTTTCCCATGTGTATTTACGTGCAGAAAAAACCCCAGCTTAATACAGTACCAGCAAAATGTATGAGATTAGACAAATCTCATGTACACTTTTTTGTGCGGAAATTGACCTGCCGTGCAGCATGTCTTTGTGATTTTTAATAATTTTTTTTTTTTTTGTGTGTGTGTCTGTGTATTTTAGCCATTTAAATGCAAGAGTGAGGTCCTCAGAAAATCCACATCACATCCGCTCCAAAAACTGCAAGTAACACACTTGGTTTTTGGTGTGGATCTGGTGAGGGAAAGGCACAGAAATCCGTATGGGAACTGCACGGATTTTTGTTTTGAAGAAATGTGATGTAGACTGGCATATGGAATTCCACTTTTGATGAATGCAGCCCATTGTCTCCTATGTGGAATTTCTCATTTTTATCTTATTTTGTTGTATACATTTCTTCAGGTTGTGGCCACAACTATAATGCTAGAAAGAAAAATGCCAAAGTCCCTTTGGCCTCGTATCGGCATTAGCGGCAAGGATTTTGGTTTAGAAGACTCGTGGTATCTCCGGTAAGTGACCAGTGTGCAAACATAAAACGAAAATCATTTCAGTGTATTGTATGGTATGTAAGCTTCATATGGCTTTGGGTGGTTCAACAAGAATTAGAATAACTCCTTATTCACACGATCAGTGGTGTGGCAATATACGGGCCCGGCTGTTTTTGTACTGTACTTTTATAATTAGTATTCTGGTTTCAGCCATGGAATGGAAATAATCTTTATAGCTAAATTGACATCTATAATTTTTATCTTCTCATTTGACAGAGTCGAGGAGCGCAAGGATTTAGACAAGCTCAAAATTACAAGGATTACAGATGCCTTTAAAAATAATGAGGATGATGAAGATGCAGAAAGGGAATCTTTGGTAATGGATCTCCCTGGAGATGAGCTCAAGACTAAGAGGGTGTCTATAAGTGAAACTCCCGCTTTGCTCCGAAAATTTTCTCACAGAAGATCGAGCAAAGGTTGGCATATTCTTAAAAGAGCCTCAACTGGCCAGCTACAAGGCAAAGTCAACTATGCCCTTGATATCGATGAGGATGTGTATGATGTGTAAGGTGAACGCTTATTTTATACTGAACAGACTCAAAGGTCTGCTGGATCTAGGTTTAATCTGTCTATACAAGGAAAACTGATCCATACTGCATTGTATTATTTCAAAACTTGGGTAACCTAAGCTTCACTAAAAGAAGAAAATCCATCTGACAATGTGCAAACTGAGTATATCTCATGAATCTTGGAATGTCTATGGCTTATGAGGAGCAAGGAATCTTCCCTGAACAACATGAGGTTTGAATGTGACTCAACGTCCTTGGACTTGGATAACCTTGGCTACTTGAAGAACATCTTGCCGATTATTCTATCTAGATTTATGATGTTGGATTTGTTCTTGCAAACATCCCGCTTCAGTAGAGCATCTAATCTTACCCCACAAAGACACCCAAATCCTAATTCAATTTTTGATTAAAAACGTTAAGATTTTTAAGCTGTTCAACGGAGACTTTCACTAACCCACCTAATGAATTAAATCTTACAGTCAATCTCGGAATGCCATGAATTCTTTATCACCATGGTCTTAACATTATATTTAAGTAAACATTCCCTGGTGCCATAATCAATGGATGGATCTATAATGGAAAGAACTTGACCATAGGCTGGCATGTTGTCTCAGCAATTAGCACTTTAGTTAAACTCTTTCGAGAAGACATTCCCAATGAAGGAGGCATGACTGTCTTTACATCCTTTTTCTTGTTACATAACTTGAACTCTTAAAATAGATTGAGAGGTTAAGATTTTGGGAATGTCCCCCCATTCATATGCTTGAGATTGATGGCTAAATTGTCAGAATCAGTTTCCATGTACATGAGATTTTACCGAGTATAGACTGGCCATATTAATCATCTAAGTTCTTTGTAGTGTTTTGAAGAAAACCAAACAACTAGGTGTCTTTCCTTGATACAGGACATATTTTGTGATGTTTTAAAAAGTCAAAAACTGAACTAGAACTCATACACATATGTAGCATAAATTAATTTATATGTAGCAGACCTATCTTGTGAGCTCTCAGCGGGCATGAAAACTTTTAGTTTGCCAATTACTTTAATGCTCATGCTTAAATGGTTGTCCGCTGACTGCTAATTTGGCCAACAGCTATCCCTCCAGACCACCATATAAACATGCATGCTCTGCTTAGGTTAGGTTTACAGGTTTTCTGAATGATGAGAGGTTCCTCACACCTCCATAAAGTAAGTCATCCCACTGCGCTCTACAGTGTATCGGGCATCACATGACTAATCATAGTCTATCGGGGTCTAATATATATTAATATATATATATATATATATATATATATATATATATTTATATATTAGTGTTATCCTTATTACTTCAACAGGGGTTACCGATCTATTCCGTGCGATGATGATCCCGTCCCTCTGTCCTCCACCTATCCAAAGGATAGGTCATCAGTAAGAAAATCTCATAAATTCCTTTTAAAGGCTAATGAGGATCCAGGTGCTTCTCTTGTAGGAGAACATAGCTATGTAGACCATGGGATGTTCCACCACTCCCCATTCTTGATTGCTGTTGTGGTGCTCATGTATAGGAATATCCTGTGCCGGATTGGATCACCAATGATGATAGAACCAACCTAAGCTCAGCTCCCCTCTCCATAGATCCTATACCAGTCCTATGGGATACCTTTTTCATATGTCCACCATTGGTCAATGTTGGAAATCAACTGGGGAAATATGATATTTTAATAAAAATGATATGACCGGTATTAAAGGTTTTGTGTAAGTAAGGTAAACTCTTAGTTCAGGCTTGTGATAGTCTGATGCTAGTGTATCTAATCCTCGGCACATGTGTTTATAGTCACGGATTACTGATCAGAGAATAATCCCATTAATCCATACACGATGCTCCCTAGAGCTAATATTTACTAATGGCTCTTCTTATAGAACAGAACACAGCTGTCTTCTGTACTTAATTCAGATGTTTGTTGGTTTTCTGCTGGGCAGGTCAATCTTGGCAGGGTCAATATCTATATAGTGTATACTCGTGTGGCATGACTCATTATAGTCTTGGCTCAGTCTATTCTTCTCAAGACTGTTCAGGAATCTGCCCTATATAACCTACAATTATGTAACTGATTTCTTGCTGATGTATATTGGAACACTATAACATGCTTAAAGGGAATTGGTCACCACGACCTGGTTCCTTTAAATGAGCGGCAGACTGGGAACTTAAAGTGGCCCTGGAAAAAAAAAAAACTAAAAGTGGCCTTATTTTGTAGGCAGGTCCAAATTAACAGAAGGCGGGACAACTCAAGTAGACCATAGTGCAAAATACCACCCCTGCAGAACCAAATAACAGTGTGGTACAATCTACTGTCCCAAAAGCTAGCCCTCTGGTGGTCATCAATGGCTACTATCTTCTGTCCTCCTTCTCCAGTTGTCTATGGAGCAGGGGGCTTAGGAGGTGAGGTGAGGTGCACAATTGACACTTTAAGCAAAGCCATTTCGTTTTGCGCTTTTATTCTTGAAATGTTATTTTTGTCAATAAAATTTTATTTTCTATAAATTTTAGTCTGTTGTAATTAAAAGGTGCAGCAAGCAGATGGATATTTCTAAGGGCATGGAATGCTATAAGGCTTGATTCAAAGGAGTTTGGAATGGACACCCTATAATAGTATCCATATGTCTACCTCAGCCATAGATTCCCCATAGCACACCTTCTTAGGGCTCATGCAAACGACAAAAGATGAGCAAAATTTGAAAAAATTCGCCAGTGCTCCAAATTTTTGGGGAAAAATTTGATTCGATCCGAATTTATTTGCGGCGAATTACATTAAAAAATTTATATTTCTTGGCTGTAGAGAGCCTTTTATAATGGTGTAGAACACTGTGCCTTGTAGTAACACGCATAGGAAAGGGAGTCTGCTTTGATAGTGAAATAATACTGTAAGTCCATATGACATGCAGATGACAGGTGTCGCTCTTATAATCACTGCACACTTCACTTATTTGGGCAGTCACGGGGCCAAAACTGACCAAATAACTCCAGTATGAACTCAGCCTTACAGGTCGATGTTAGTACTAAGAAGAAGCGCACTCCTTTTACACAGTCATCAGCTGATTACACATAGATGTCTACAGAACCTGTTCTATTAAACGCTTATACAAGTAGACAGAGTGGAGAGGGTGTCAGCAGTAAGTTTGTGTTGACGTCACTGATTATTTTGCCCTTCCTCCGATCCGTCAGGACAATAACCCACAGGAAATGGATCCTGTCTGTGGAGCATCCGCCTTCACTCGGTCAGCATTTGGTCAGTAATCCATCAGTATTGCTGATGCCCAAAAGAACAGGAGTGTATCAGAAACAGAGATGACACGTGAATGGAATATTTGCATGTCTTCTGTGTTTTGTACCCACTCCTGCTTTTTGCTACCAAATCACAAGGCAATTTATTTAATTTTTTATTTTTTTTTAAACGGGGGAGAAAAAACTTTTATTTAACAAACAGGACATAAATTTAGCACACATAACATACAACACAGAAGGGGCAAAACCGCAAGATTTAAAAGAAAAACTGGAAAAAAAAAGTGCTTCATCAACAAGAATAGATTAACGACCAGTGTCGGGGTGACCATAATGGTAATGCATATTGATCATGAAATGTATGGGGTTATGGCTGATAACTGGAGGACAGTCCAGCAAACACGCCGACTCCAGCTCATTCCTACATTTCAGGCTATGCAATCACAGCTGGAAGGTAACTAGTCGGTACAGGCAACACCCAAAAATCTTCATAAATAAGCCTTACTATGTGCAGGTCTCACAGCCGCTGTAACAGAATGGTTAGAAGCAGTAAAACATGTAGTAAGCACTGCAGGGATCATGTCTAAGACATGTAAGACGTCCGCGGGGTCCAGAACATTGTGTGGACAAGGTCCGAGATGAGTCGTCCATGTGTTCAATACTGGATGTCATTGTTGGCCAGCTCCGTGATTAATCCCAGCACTCGGATTAGGTAGTCCTTACTGAGGAACTTCACTTTTCCTTCACAATGCGCTGATGCCACAGATGCCGTCACCTTGACGAGCTGGGTTGCTGATAAGTGGATTCTAAAGTTCCACTTCCTCCAACGTGACCTCGTCCTTTAATTTATGAATATCATTCCATAGCCTTGAAATCCTCTGCGTGGATGGCATAAGAAATGTCCATGCGAGGTTCGATGGGCACAGAGAAAACAAGCTCTGTGGCCGACACTGATCCAGACACTATTATAATAAATAAAATGGCTGCACACCATCATTTATAGTCGGTATTGTACCACTTTTATTTAGAATAACCCCCATTTCTTAGCTCTATTGTTTCTATGTATAATGGATATGCACCTGTGATTCTGAAGGTTCTAGTCTAAATTTTCTTGTAGTACTGATCCAGACACGTCATACCCGGTCCACATCGCTGCTAGCCACGTAAAGTTCTGAGAACTGATCACCAGCTTACTGAAACAGTCAAAGTTTCTTTAGAACCATGTCCCTATGATAGCTGTGAGTGCCTCGGAGCCGTTATACAGGAAGAGCGGGAGGCAAGTAAATGTCTTTGGTAACACCTCCAATGGATCGTCCTCTGTGTACATCCCGCAGAAGCAACCTGTCCACACAATCCGGTCCTCTGTGCTTGCCTTGGTGATGGGAGACTTGGATGAAATCTGTATGAGCACAGCCAGTGGATCTCTGTCCTTTCCTTTGAGTCCAGGTAAACAGGAAAATTTGGATTTTAGGTTTAGCTCTGAACCCACTTCAATGGCAAGACCCTTCTGCTTCTCGGCAGCTATGTGGCCAGACAGGTGCTTGGAATACTCTTTCAGTCTGGTGTATGAGAAATTATACATTGGTGTCACGCTGTACAGAGTCCATTGTTTTTGAAGGAGCAAAGTAGCCTGTGCCGGATCAAGAGTTTCCTCCAAGGGGGTGCACTACGGGATTTTTCTTTTAGACAAGCTTCGCAATGCAGACTGTTGACGTGCAGAGGTCAAGCTTCCGAGAGGATACCTTGAGCTGTGAAAATGACGGCTCCTTTGTGCCCATGACCTACTTCTGGGGGTTAACACCCCATCGGTTGGTGTTTGCATATCCTTGCGATAAATGATGTTCCCGTTCACTGACTGTAAACAGAGATCTTGACAGACAAATGTATCAAACTCTGACGCCATCTTTCTAGACGCCACGTCTCTATTCTCCTGACCAGCCAGATTTACCAGCATCTGTTCCAGGACATGAAGCAGTGGAATGATGTTGTTCATCATATAGTCCTGGTGACTGACAAATAACGTGGCCTCCTCAAAGGGCCTGAGCAAACGGCAGGTGTCACGCATGAGCTGCAACTGGCTGACATCGAAGTTACACAGAGGACTACTTCTGTCCGCTTGAATCATCAAAAAATCGTTTATGGCCTTTCTCTGTTCGTACAGTCAGTCCAACATATGGAGGGTGGAATTGCAACGGGTGGAAACATCGCATATCAGCCTATGTTGGGGATGCCGTTCTGCACCTGCAGCTCAAGGAGGGTGTTCTTTGCGGTGTACGAGTGGCTGAAGTGCATGCAAAGTTTTCTGGCCATTTTTAGGATTTCCTGCAGATGGGTGGAAGACTTCAGGAACCGCTTGACACCCAGATTGAACATGTATGCCATGCAGTGCGCATGGCTCAGCCCTCCTTGACGCATCGCCGACACCATGTCACACAGGGGAGGAACATGCCTCATGTCCTTCATCAAGAAATCGAATCCTCGCTTTCACCATGATTTTGAGTTTTCGCAGAGAAAGCCAGGATTCTATTTCTTGATGAAGGACATGGAGCAGTTCCTCCCCTGTGTGACTCCGTTTGCCCAGGCAAACCAGGTTCAGAACAGCGTGAGAGTGATGAGAGGGGTCGCACATGGCTTGCATACACTACATGCCTCCAACATAATTCTTGGATCTCTATATAAAAATAATGTGTTTGGTGTAACTCGCGCGAGGGGCATAGTTGGAGACATTGACTTCACAAGAGATACATAGCAGCGGCGTTTGCTTTGAAATTAAAAATTTCACCACTGCGTAATTCGGCCCATACAGCAAAAGGAGGTCTACAATCACCCACCAATTTTCCAGAAGAAAATATGTTTGGAATAAAAAGTGTCACCAATGAAAGGATAATGGAATTCAGTTCATACAGAAGAAAGTCTACAACCACCCATCAATTTTCCCAAAAAAGCCTGTTTCAGATAAAAAAAATGTCACCACATATGATTGCACCGCTGAACGACAATTAGGTCCTAATTTTTTTTCAATTTTTACACTACACAAAAGGCTTTTCAACAGATAAGCAATGTTGGACGGTGAATATATTTTTGTTTCGCCACTAATACACGGCAAACTGGGCTTAACATATAATTGCACCGCACAATGGTAAATAAGACGTACTGTAGAAATATTTCCTTGTAGTAAACCCTGATAATGGCTGTATCAAACAGCACTTGCACACGGTTTGCTGGAATTACAGAGCTGTATAATGGCAATTTGGATCCCCAGTCAGTGCAGCAAGGTGTAATAGGATTGTTCCTGTTACCCAGGCTGTGACCTCCCCTACTGAACCCTGTTCTGATTCAATGCTGTGGAATGAATCCTCCCTATCTTTTCCCTGAACTTATAAATGTTTTTTTCACCACAATAAAGTCTTTTCTAGCACTGTCCCTAGCGCCTGCTGACGTCTCTCCCTGCACTAAGTATACTAGTAAATGGCAGAATCTAAGATGGCTGATGCTATTTATCGGGCTGTGACATCACAGGGCTGTCTGGCTGCTGATTGTCTGCATGCATGGCATTATGGGTGATCCCGCCTTCCCAGATTTCTTTTCTCCATGTCCTCACACGTGCAGCAGCCATTTTAGGAAAAAATGTGATTCGTTACCACAAAGCGCGAGGAAATTCGCCTTCGTTGCGAATGAAATAAAATTTACTAGTACTATGTTATGCTGCGATTTTTCCACACAAGTTTCACTGGAGTAGGGGGGAATATTTGGGTGGGGGGGGACAGTAAATATAAGCTAATGCATATCCATACCACCCCATTGATCTTCTTTTTTTAATAAATGTTGAGTTCTGCAGGCAGCTTTAAAGAGCGCCTGACAGAAGGGTCAACCCTATTAAACCAGGCATGCCGCCTGGTAGGGTCAATCCTGCTAATTAAAATGATACCTGTCTTGTGAAAATCAGTTGCGATGTCCCTCAGAAACATTACTTTAATTTATTCCTTGCTGCTTTGCTGTGCAGTATTATGGCCTTTTAAGAGTGGTGGGGTGAGGTCAATGGAACACTGGAAGACCTCTAGTTGGACATCTGCCTTGTAGTCCGGTGTCATACAGACGCCTTCTGATGGTTGTTGTAGACACTGTTTGCCGCCCTAGGCTTGGTATATGATGTCTAGTTTAACTTACAGTACAGAATAGAAGAATGGTGTGCATTGATCCAATCAGACGAGCCATCCATACAGATGTTCTCCTCTCTGCACCTCTTGCATTGTTCTTCCAACCACCGTGAAAAGCAATGTTGAACAGTGCTGACATCTTGGCGCGTTGAGATCTGCCGGAGTGATAAATAGTGTTGGCCGCGAATATTCCTATTGAGAATTTTAATCGCGAATATCGCCACTTCGAGAATTTGTGAAGATTTAGAATATAGTGCTATATATTCGCATTTGCAAATATTCTAGATTTTTTTTCATCAGTACCCTCCCTTCTTGCTTGTGGGCCAATGAGAAGGCTGCAATGTCTTTGTCTAATCTTAGCAACATCCCTAGCAACCAATAGGAAAGTTGCCCACCCCTTACTATATAAGAACCTCCCCAGCAGCCATTTACTGCAGTTTTTTGCAGTTATGAGAGAGAGAGCAGTGTCATTGCTGTGCTCCGTGCTTTACTGTGTAATTACATTAGATAGATAGTTAGTTCATATATATAATACAGATAGTTAGTGGGAGATAGTCAGTGTAGGTTATATTCTGATATAGTGTAGCTGATAGGTTCTGCTGTCCGTACAGACATAGTGCTGTGATGTCACAACAATACTTAGGGCACCAATCAGTAATATGTAGACAGACCTGCTAAAATGTGAAGTTGAACGTATTGCGCCAAAATATGCTCATCATTAATTGCCGATTTGCGCAATCGCGAATACATTGGAGCACTCTATCTGCATATAAACCTATTGTAATGTTCTGCCGTGCCAACCATTTTCTCCAGTCTCAGGAAACTTCTAGCAGCTTGAAAAATGTAGCAACAGTGACCCACGCCTGTATTGCGCGCTTAATACGAGCATAATACATTGCCAATTTTCTTAATCAAGAAAATAATAAAAAAAAAATATATGACGACTATTTGCCCAAAAATTCGTGAAATATTGTGAATTGGAATATTGCCCCTGCCACTCATCACTAGTGATAAACCAAGGTCTACTTTGGTTTCAGTCTGGCTATTCTGTTTCTCCCAAATACCTCAGATTGGAGCTATGTGCTTGAAAATTTGAGCATCTGCAAATTTTAGCAACACCTGCTACTTGTTTCATTTCCATAACCTTACAGCTGGTCTTTCTTGGTGATCCAATTTCAATGTTGAGGTGTGTAACTGTGTATATGGGAGAGTACACGTCACCGTTAGTATTGCTTTCTTCTGATTAGTCAGAAGAACAGAAAAACTAAAAACTAAAAAAAACAGGATCCTGCAAAAAACAACAAAAAGAAACGGATCCTGTGCATCGGTTATGCACATTTGGTATGTGGGATGCAGGACTTTTTTTTTCCGTCTAAAAAAGAATGGATCTCAGACAGAAATGGCTAAAAACGGCACAGGAACTGATGCACAGGAACAATTTTTTAAAATTTTAATTTTTTTTTACAGGATCCTGTTTTTTTTGCAGATGGATCAGAAAAATGGAAAAATAGCGGTGACTTGAACTCTCCCTTGATGTTAGATGTTGGGAAACAGTGCCCTCTGGTGGCCAGTACCAGAAACATTTTAGAAAAAAATCATGTCATATTTGTACAAGCAAATCTGTAAGATCGTTGCCAAGAACTTGTGCCCAAAGGGAGCGTCCGTGTACAATCCCATGTAATGACTTCCTCCCGGTAATGTACGCAGCAGGCTGACACCAGCTTTTCTCTCGTATAATGTATTCAGACAGTATCTGAATAGTTTTCTCACCTGCATTTTGGACAGATCCTGGGATAATTCCGTTTGCTTTCTTTTCCTACTGGAACCGACCCATCTCAGGAGAACCCAACTATTTAAAATAATTAGGAACACTCGGTGCATAAGTGTTTAACCCCCATTACTATGAATAAAGAGATTTCCCGTCTGATAATGTAAAAGCAAATCCCTTGGATGAACCTTGACATTGTAATCGATAGTACATGCTATGCTTTATACTCATACATGTTATTTGTATTCTTGTCGTTTTGCCAATCAAACAATCCTGTTTTACCAATAAACAAGTTAGACTACAAAGAACAGTCCTCTTATTTGGAAGACAGGAATGGTTTATGCTGAATGTCAGACTGCACACTGTGTGAACGTGTATGAACAGGGCCGTCTTTGCCGCAGGGCAAAAGGGGCAGCTGCCCCGGGCCCAGTTGCTCCTGGGGGCCCAAGGGAGCTCAGTTTCCCGACTCCCATTCACTAGTGACTGCATCACTAGATTAAAACATTCGGGGCCTGGGCCCCTGATGTTTTGTCCCAGGCCCCGAATGTCCTGCCTGCCTGCTAGATACAACTGTATTGCCGTACACAGAACAGCAATACAATTGAATCTAATACACTGGGTGTAGAGGTGAAGGACCTGTGGTGACATCACAGGTCATGTGATCAGCAAAACAGGCTGTGATAGGATGACCTGGATGATGTCACCATCATGTGACCAGTGCAGGATTGGACCGGAGTGAAGAGGGGAAGGAGCCTAATGCTGATGTCTGTATATGAGGACTGGAGAGGTAAGTGAAGGGACAGGGAGAGGCAGAGCAATGCTGGGAGTTGTAGTTATTTAACTGGGATGTATGTTAGGGCTGAAGGGAGGGATGTTATTGACATGGAACTGTGTGCTTGAGGTGGCTGGGGGAGGGAGTGATGTTATTTACATGGGACTGTATGTTGAAAGTGGATGGTGGGGGGGAATGATGTTTATGTACATGGGACTTAATGTTTAGGCTACGTTCACACTTGCGTTTGGGGATCCGCTTGTGAGATCCGTTTCAAGGCTCTCACAAGCAGCCCCAAATGGATCAGTTTAACCCCAATGCATTCTGAATGGATGCGGATCCATTCAGAATGCATTCGTTCGGCTCCGTACGGCCCCCCGTTCCGTTTTGGAGGCGGACCCCAAAATGCTGCAAGCAGCGTTTTTGTGTCCGCATGGCCTTGCGGAGCCAAACGGATCCGTCCTGACAATGTAAGTAAATGGGGACGGATCCCTTTGCATTGACTCAAAATGGTGCAATTGTAAACGGATCCGTCCCCCATTGACTTTCAATGTAAGTCAGGATGGATCCGTATTGGGACTTAGAAATTCAAATCTAATACAAACGAATCGGTCCTGAACGGATGCATTAGTTTGTATTATCGGTGCGGATCCATCCTGTACAAGTACAGGACAGATCCGCACGAACGCAAGTGTGAAAGTAGCCTTAGGGGGTGATGCTTACATGGGATTGTGCGTTGGAGGCGGCTGGGGAGGAGGTTATGTTATTTACATGGGACTGTATGGTGGAGGGAGGATTATAACTGCAGGGGGCACTGCAGATCCAGGGGACATTATAGGCGGTCTTATTACTACTGGGGGCTCTATAGGAGGGTCATAGATCCGCCTTATTTCTACGAAGCGCACTATGGGGGCCTTATTACTACTACTGAGGGGTCTGTAGGGAGCTTTATTACCACTGGGGGAACAATAGGGGGCCTTATTTCTACTGGGGGGCTCTGTGAGGGTATTATTAATATGGGAGGGCTCTTCTAATAATGGGGGCATTGTTGAGGAGCATTATCACGGTTGGGGCACTGTTACTAATGAGGACACTCTAGAAGGGAATTACTATTGGTGGACTATGAGGAGCACTATTACTATGGGGGGCAGTAATGTTTCTTCAGGATAGTATTGGGGGGGGGGCAGGGGCATAACTAAAGGATCATGGGCTCCGGTGCAAGAGTTTAGCTTGGGCCCCCCTTCCCTCAGTGCTTTGTGTGTCTTCTTATGCGGCACAAGTGTCTTTGGGCCCCTTCATGCTCCTGGGCCCGGTAGCGGCTGCTACCTCTGCACCCCCTATAGCTACACCCCTGGGGGGGCACAGCAAGCAGCAGGATAACATTGTGGGGACTCCAGTTGGGGGATAATGATAGAATGTGAGGAAGCTAAGATGTCTGTGTGTCACACTCTGCAGAGACGAGGCGGCTGAGAGAAGTTGTCCAGACCGAGTGGAGAAGATGATGAGAGAGAAGATCTACAGAGAAGATGATGACAGAGAGGAGACGTCACCTGGAGGCCCTGGACGTAACAGGTAAGTGCTGCTGTATAGCAAGTACAGCAAAGTGGTGGTGGGGGGGGGGCGGGATCCAGGGGGCCCAAGTAAATTCTTGCCCAGGGTCCAATCAATATTAAAGACGGCCCTGTGTATGAAGACAGAACACAGATTGTGAACATGCCAGAATGTTATTGTGTTGCACGTGGCAGGTAACGTGGGTCTTACCTGCGTTTTCACAGTCAAATTTCACAGCTTTAAAATGGTTGCGTGACTATTAATAAATGTATCAAGCTGTGGTGGCTCCACCGGCTCTTTAAAAAAGGGTGTAAAATATAAAGGGGCACATTTATCAAGCCTAGTCTGTTTTTGGCCATAAATTTACTTTAATTTCATTCGGCTGTCTTTCTTTTGCCGAGTATTTATTAAAAGTCGTACAGCAGTTTATGAATTAGACTCAGCATATTGCTATTATTCTGACCTCTGGTGGTTGTTTCTCAGTAGGACAGGTTCATATTCACTTAGACTGGTCAAATGTATTTAGACATGAAAAAGTTGCATCTTTGTGGAGAAAAGTCGCAGGTTTCCTGGAAAGTGTGAAAAAAGTTGCACTTCACTACTGAAAACAGATGAAAAAAAGGAGTGGTATGCAGCCCATTGTCTCATATGTGGAAGTTTCACATTTTTATCTTATTTTGTTGTATGCATTTTTTCAGGTTGTGGTCACAACTATAATGCTAGAAATAAAAATGCCAAAGTCCCTTTGGCCCCGTATTGGCATTAGCGGCAAGGAATTCGGTTTAGGAGACTCGTGGTATCTCCGGTAAGTGACAACTATGCAAAGATAAAACGCAAATCATCTCAGTGTATTGTATAGTATGTAAGCTTCACATGGCTTTTGGTGGTTCAGCAAGAATTAGAATATTGTGGTGTCGCAATATCAGTGCAGTCGCATAGTCAACTATGCCCTTGATATTGATGAGGATGTGTACGATGTGTAAGGTGAACGCTTCTTTTATGCTGAACAGACTCAAAGGTCTGCTGGATCTGTCTAAACAAGGAAAACCGATCCTTACTGCTTTGTATTATTTCGAAACTTGGGTCACCTAAGCTTTACTAAAAGAAGAATATCCATCTGACCATGTGCAAACTGAGTATATCTCATGAATCTTGGCTTATGAATGTCTATGTCTATGGCTTATGAGGAGCAAAGAATCTTCCCTGAACAACATGAGGTTTGAATGTGACTCCTCGTCCTTCAATAACCTTGGCTATTCTATCTAGATTTATGATGTTGGATTTGTTCTTGTAAACATCCCACTTCCATAGAGCATCTGATCTTGCCCCACAAAGACACCCAAATCCTAATTCAACCGTTGATTAAATACGTTAAGATATTTAAGCTGTTCAACAAAGACTTTCACTAACCCACCTAATGAATTAAATCTTACAGTCAAGCTCGGAATCCAATAAAATCTTCATCACCATGGTCTTACCATTATGTTTAAGTAAACATTCCCTGGTGCCATAATCAATGGATGGATCTATAATGGGAAGAACTTGACCATAGGCTGGCATGTTGTCTCATCAATTAGCACTTTAGATAAACTCTTTCGAGAAGACATTCCTAATGAAGGAGGCATGACTGTCTTTACATCCTTTTTCTTGTTACATAACTTGAACTCTAGAATAGATTGAGAGGTTAAGATTTTGGGAATGTCCCCCCCCCCCACATGCTTGAGATTGATTGCTAAATTATCAGAATCAGTTACAATGTACATGAGATTTTACTGGGTATAGAATGACCTTATTAATCATCTAAGTTCATTGTAGTTTTTAGAAGAAAACTAAACCACCAGGTGTCTTTCCTTCATACAGGACATATTTTGTGATGTTTTAAAAAGTTTAAAACTGAACTAGAACTCATACACATATGTAGCATAAATTAATTTATATGTAGCAGACCTATCTTTATGAGCTCTCAGCGAGTATGAAAACTTTCAGTTTGCCAATTACTTTGATGCTCATGGTTAAATGGTTGTCCGCTGACTGCTCATTTGGCCAACAGCTATTCCTCCAGACCACCACATAAACGTGAATGCTCTGCTTAGCTAGGTTTACAGGTTTTCTGAATGATGAGAGGTTCCTAATGATGATATGAGGAATATGATATGAAGGTATAATGATACCTTTGTTGGAGGTTTATTTCCCTTATGAAATCCAACAGCCCTTCTTTCCTCAAACAGGGAAGAACTTGGACACCCCCATACATGGTAGATACTTGGGCGTTCCTCCTGAAATTGGAAGATCCAGCTGACCTGAATTTAAGGTGTATGGCTAGCTTAAAGGGGTTGTCTGAGATTTTCATAATGGTATCTTATCTTTAGGATATACTCTGATCAAACTGCGACGCTCCAGTGAGTGCTGTGGCCTCTTCCTAGTCCAGTGACATCACATTCATCGGTCAGATGCCCTAAGTACAGCCCCCTCAGTCCCATTCAAGTGAATAGGCGGAGCTGCTAAAACCAAGCAAGGAGGCCGTGGCAGATGCTGGAACACTGCGGCCTTGTCAAACAGCAGATTAGATATTGATGAACTATCCTGAGGATATGAAATACCTGGAAAACCTCTTTAAGCTGATGACCTATCCTCTGAGTGGGTCATCAGTATCTGATCAGTGGAGGTCCGACAACCTGGATCCCTGCACCAGCGCTCGCACTAGTACTGCGGATTTCTCTCTTCTCACCAAGAACAGAGGCTGTGCTTGGTATCACAGCTCAGCCCCATTCATTTCAATGGGGCTGAGCTGCACCTAGGCCATGTGACCAATGAATGTGACATGATGTAAGCGATGACACTCCATCTTTGTGTATGCAGCGGCCATTTTACATTGTATGACCCTTTTTTGAAGTTAATAGTTTTGGGACTTTCCGTATGTCAAAATTTCTGCAGGGAATAACTTAGCCCCCATCTTTGCTATTCTTGATAAATGGAAACTGCTAGCTGTGACATTTATTTCCTGTATTCTGAAATGTATGTGTCTGCGGTTAACTGACATTTTACACCTTCTGCTTCATAAGCATTTATATATGTCTAGATGTTTCCTGGTAAGTGTGTGGGTGTATAGCCGGAACTGGCCCTAATGATAAGTATTTGCTACCATGAAAAATTTAACAGAGACTTGTTTGATCACTCGAGTGTCGGTCAATTAATGCTCCATGAGTACTCATTATTAATATATGGGCAGTAATAATTTGGAACTCAGCATAAATTAGAGCAAGGGGTTTTTGCCCCCACAATTTCTTTGGCGCCCAACATGGGGCTTGACCAGTGAACTCTGACCTTACGGTCCCGGCCGCAACAGGAGGAGACCCGGACTCACACATACTACAAACAGTGCTGTAAGGTAAGAAGCTTATTCTTACATAAATATATCTGTGTTTCCTATGTCTTCACCTGGGTCCGAGACAGTGGATCTATTGAAGTTTGTAAGTGAAATGGAAATGGTGATTTATAGTTAAAACGTAACTTTTAATTATTTTACATAGAATATGGTCCCTAAGTGTTGTGTTTAGAAACAAAGAAAGTGCATGATAACACTAGGGATACAAAGATAGATTTGTGCACGGCGGCACCTTAGATGCAAAAAAGATATGTGCGCGGCGGCACCTTGAAAAACCAGTGGTCCTACCGTACAGGCCAGGATCCTCCGGTCACCGTAGATGTTCAGTGAATTTCGGTTAGCTGAAAAGAAGAGCAATTAATGCTGGGCGGGGGTATTAGTGGGTTGGGGGTCCCTAGACAGCCCTATGATAAAGGTGCTATCTCGGCCCTGACGTCCTAAACACGGAGCACCCGTTCTGATAAGAACGACCCCGTCCGGAACCTTGCCCTTTTACTACTTGGCCCTATTGTGCCCTAGTGTAGCTAATCCCTACACGCATGTTTCGTATAGAAAACTCATCAGGGGAAGTTTAGGCACACACAATGGGGCAATACAATAAGCACTATAGCATTGGTCTTTAAATTGGTTATCAACACATATAGTTATATTAAACAGTGGGTGACACAAATGGTACCTTACAGTGGTAGCCTTTGATCCAGACTCCACTTATGTACCTGGGCGCAGTACTTGCCTAGCGATATTCAGGCAGTGTTGGAAGGTTGGCCTAGGTGGTGGTCCGATCCTTCTCAAGGAGCGCAGCGGTGTCCCCAGTGCCTTGCAGGCTACATCACGGTTGTTAGTAAAAGAAAATATCCCATTCAGTTTGTTGGGTGCTGATGTCCTGCAGGCACTGGGGGCTCATATTTACTTTAATGAGGATGGTACCACACATGCAGATATTGACACCCCCGATGATGTTTTAACCCGGGTTCTAGCTTTACACCTGGAGCTGGACCAAACATCCTGTGTGGTACAATTGGAGCAGGACCTGCAGCCAGTCCCTGACAAATTGTGGGCAAAGGGTAAAACTGATATTGGCAGATTGGATGTCACTCCTTTCATGGTACATTTAAAACCAGGATGTACACCACCCCGAGTCCGTCAGTATCCCTTGAGTCATTCACAAGAACAATCTGTGGTCACTCAGATTGACCAGTATGTTCAAATGGGGGTCCTGGTGGTGAATAATTTTCCCGCCAACACCCCCCCTCTTTCCGGTCAAAAAGAAAGCAGTAACAGGCCAGGCTGTGACTTATAGGTTGGTGCATGAATTACGGGAAGTTAATAAGGTTACTGTCCTCCATATTCCAATTGTCCCAAACCCATACACCTTGTTGTCACACGTCCCTCCGAGGGCATCATGTTATACTGTCATTGACCTTGCAAATGCATTTTTCCGTGTCCCGATCCATGTGAAATGTCCATATCTCTTTGCATTTACATTTAAGGGTAAACAGTATACATGGATGGTATTGAGCAGGGAGCTCAAAACTTACCCACCATGTACAGTAAACTCAAGCCCTCCAATCAGTCCTGACAGGTTGGTAGGTTCCTGATCTTGTTGTTTTGTTACAATATGTTGATGATCTATTGTTATGTGCTCCTGACTATGACACTTGTAAAAATGCATCTCTGTCACTGTTGATTTTTCTAGCAGAAAGTGGGTGTAAGTCTTCCAAAGACAAGCTGAAGTTTTGCCAATCCCGTGTTACTTCCCTCGGTCACTGTTTGTCAGAAGGTGCCCAGCACCTCACCGAGGAAAGAAAACAGGCTGTGAAGGACATCCCACTCCCTCAGGGGCCAAAACCCCTCAGAATGTTTTTGGGACTGGTGTCCTGTTGCAGACCTTGGATCCAGAATGCATCCATGTTGATGCAACCCCTTTATGACTACTTGGCCTCTGACCCTTTTTCAATCATTGGCCCTGCAGAGGATTTTTTTTTACTCACTCAAATTGGAAGTCTTGTCAGCATACCAGACTATGACCAGCCTTTTAACCTGCTCTGCTCAGAACTGAGTGGCCATAGTACCTCAGTCCTGACCCAGAAACATAGGGACAGACAAAGGCCGATTGCCTATTTTTCTGCCAGATTAGATCCATTCTCACGCGGCGCCCCCTCCTGTGTCAGGGCGGTCGCGGCAGTGCAGCTGATGGTGGAAAATGCTTCTGAAGTTGTACTTGACTATCCCCTGATGGTACAGACCCCTCATGACATCCAAGGTATCCTTAGTCAGTTGCAACCAAAGCACATATCCATGGCGCGCCAACTACGGTTGCAATGTTCTTTACTCATGCCTGAGTCCATTACTTTCAAGAGATGTGCTACTCTGAATCCTGCAACTCTCCTACCGATTTCGGATTCAGAAATGGGGGAAGGGGGTACAGGCCCTCTTTTACAACAATTACAAGATACTGATGAACATGATTGTGTCCAATTAATGCGACAAGAAACTTCTGGCTTTTCACATTTACATGATCAACCCATAGCTAATCCTTATTTTTGAGTTTTTTGTAGATGGCAGCAGATACATGGGTGCTGATGGCCGATTTCATACTGGATATGCAGTGGTCACGCAACATGAGGTAGTATTGGCTGAACCACTCCCTCCTCACATGTCAGCACAGGAGGCTGAGTTAAACGCAATCTCTGAAGCATGTAAAATGGCACAAAGTAAACAAGCAAATATTTTTACAGACTCCAGCTACGGGTTTGGTATTGCACATGATTATGGCACTATTTGGAGAGCCAGGGACTTCCTTACCTCTGCAGGTCAACCTATAAAGAACAAAGACTCAGTGTTTGAACTAATGAACTCACTACTGCTTCCAGAGGAAGTAGCCATTGTCAAGGTTAAGGCACATACCAGACAACAAACCCGTGAGGCTAGGGGCAACAGGACAGACGAGGCAGCAGTGAAGCCTTGGAAACCCGAGGTTATCCCTGTCAGCGTCCTGGAGACGTGTTGATTAAACTGTCTGCACAGGCAGATGAAGAAGAAAAGACCTCCTGGACTCAGAGAGGAGCAGTACCAAATGGGCAGGGACTCTGGGAAATGTCAGGAAAAATATGACTACCCAGAGCCCTCTATCCTATGATGGGTCCTATGGTGAGCACGGTACTGAAGAGATGGGTCGCACCTGGTTTCTCCACTATTGCCAGTAGATTTGTACAAGGCTGTATGATCTGTGCTCTAAACAACTCCGGACAGGTAGTTAAGACACCTAAGAAATAGACGGGTAGGCCATTTTACCCATTCCAGAGACTGAAAATAGACTATATACAGTTACCGAAGGTAGGAACATACGAATATGTGCTTGTGTGCGTTGATCTCTTTTCAGGATGGCCGGAGGCTTACCCTGTATCTACTGCAAATGCCAAGAATACTGCAAAATAAGCTGGTCAGTGAACTTGTGTGCAGGTATGGAGTCCCTGAAGTGATAGAATCAGACAGAGGAAGCCATTTCACAGGGGAAGTGATGGGAGCCTTGGGGGTCACTCAGGCCTTTCACACAGCCTATCCAGCGGCCATGTGGAAAGACTGAACGGCACCATTATAAATCCAGAAGGCTATGAAGGAGACTGGGAAGCCCTGGACTGAGTGCCTCCCCCTTGCTCTGTATTCCATCCGCACCACCCCAGGGAAAAGGTCTGGCCTATCCCCATATGAAATCTTGTTTGGTTCTGTACCCAAACTGGGGCTGTATTTTCCTCAACAGTTTCAGCTCCAGACTGACAGCATGGTCAGTTACATGAAGGCCCTCACCCGCAGGATGGAGCACAATCATAAACAAGTGTTTGCTTCCATTCTAGATCCAGACTCAGTGGAAAGAACGCACCCCCTGGTGCCTGGTGATTGGGTTGTCATAAAAAGGCACGTGAGAAAGACATTTGAGCCCAGATTTGATGGTCCCTTCCAAGTTTTGTTAAAGACTGAGACTGCTGTAAAAGTTGAAGGAAAACCCAACTGGATACACGCTTCTCATTGCAAAAAAAGTCTTGGAACCACAGGATGAGGGTCCTTCTGTTGGCAGTGGCTCTGACCTTGAGTGTGTCAGCAGTGTTTCGTCCACTGAATGATGAATGGGACAATGCTTTGATACGGCACCATCAGTTGCTGTTTGAGGGACTGAATGATCTGTGGTACTGTTCCCCCCCCCCTTCTGGAAAGGATCTCAAAGGGCAGAATAGGATTAGCTTGTTCTGAAGTACATCTGGGCGGTGACAGTCCACAGATGTCTCAAAGATCGAGGGCCCATCTTGAATATTTGTATCACTGATCGTTGCTATAATCTTGCTTGTAATAGTGGTATATTGTATTATGCCATGTATTAGAAGACTGCTTGAAAAGACTGCAGACTGAAGTAACTTTTTACCAATTCCGTAGTGAGACTATGGATGAGCTCGGAACACCGGTTCAACTGAACTTTGAATGGATGCCGGCAGATGTACATTTCATCCATGAGGTGAAACATCTGGGGTACGTCCGGCCGGATCTTACGGGCTCACCATGGTCTCAAATGGGGGAAATGTGAGGGATGATATTCTTGATAAATGGAAATGCTAGCTGTTACATTTATTTCCTGTATTCTAAAATGTATGTGTCTGCGGTTAAGGCCTCATGCACACAACCGTTTTTTTTTTGCGGTCCGCAAAAACGGGGTCCGTAGGTCCGTGATCCGTGTCCGTTTTTTCTTCCGTGGGTCTTGCTTGATTTTTGGAGGATCCACGGACTTGAAGGAAAAAGTCGTTTTGGTGTCCGCCTGGCCGTGCGGAGCCAAACGGATCCGTCCTGTCTTACAATGCAAGTCAATGGGGACGGATCCGTTTGACGTTGACACAGTATGGTGCAACTGCAAACGGATCCGTCCCCCATTGACTTTCAATGTAAAGTCAGGAGTCCCTATTATACCATCGGATCGTTGTTTTCTCCAATCCGATGGTATATTTTAACTTGAAGCGTCCCCATCACCATGGGAACGCTTCAATGTTAAAATATACCATCAGATTTGAGTTATATCGTGAAAACTCATATCCGACAGTATATTCTAACACAGAGGCATTCCCATAGTGATGGGGACTCTTCAAGTTAGAATATACTAAGAACTTTGTACATGACTGCCCCCTGCTGCCTGTCAGCACCCGATCTCTTACAGGGGGCTGTGATCCGCACAATTAACCCCTCAGGTGCCGCACCTGAGGGGTTAATTGTGCATATCATAGCCCCCTGTAAGAGATCAGGTGCTGCCAGGCAGGAGTGGGCACACCCCCTCCCTCCCCTGTATTACATTCATTGGTGGCCAGTGCGGCCCCCACTCTCCCCCCCTCCTAATTAAAATCCTCCCCCTTGGTTAGTTTAATAGCGGTCTGCAACCAGCGCAGGATAAATGTCTGGATTTATCCTGCATATAAATGTATATATATTGTTTGATACCTCCATTTGCAATATAACACGAAAAAACCTAACATGAGCAACAGCTGTTCCCTTGGACAAAATACAGTCAAAAACAAATATTGACTCAACATCATATCTTCTTAAATATCTCTGTGTCTCACTATCTACACACCGCACACGTCTGACCTGGACATTTAAAATCTTCACAAAAAAAAATAAATGTATATTTTACCTGTTTATAAGCCTATGCTGTTGCTATTTCTCATTGTATATGTACATATATCTCAGCAAGCATGTGCTGACTTCTGTATGGCCTTCAAGTCTGGGCTGGCACCAGGTGTAGATGCCCATCATTGGTGGCAGCGGAGAGTTCAGATCGGAGTCCCAGTTTAATCGCTGGGACTCCGATCGGTAACCATGGCAACCAAGACGCTACTGCAGTCCTGGCTGCCATGGTTACTTAGCAATTTTAGAAGCATTATACTTACCTGCGCTGTCTTAGGCGGCCGGGCGCTCCTCCTACTGGAAAGTGAAAGGTCTGTGCTATAAGCAATGCGCCGCACAGACCTTTCACTTACCAGTAGGAGGTGCGCCCGGCCGGCTAAGACAGCGCAGGTAAGTATAATGCTTCTAAAATTGCTAAGAAATAGCAACAGCATAATCTTATAAACAGGTAAAATATACATATATTTTTTTTTGTGAAGATTTTAAATGTCCAGGTCAGACGTGCGCGGTGTGTAGATAGTGAGACACAGAGATATTTAAGAAGATATGATGTTGAGTCAATATTTGTTTTTGACTGTATTTTGTCTAAGGGAACAGCTTTTGCTCATGTTAGGTTTTTTCGTGTTATATTGAAAATGGAGGTATCAAACAATATACACTGCTCAAAAAAATAAAGGGAACACTTAAACACAATGTAACTCCAAGTCAATCACACTTCTGTGAAATCAAACTCCACTTAGGAAGCAACACTGAGTGACAATCAATTTCACATGCTGTTGTGCAAATGGGTTAGACAACAGGTGGAAATTATAGGCAATTAGCAAGACACCCCCAATAAAGGAGTGGTTCTGCAGGTGGTGACCACAGACCACTTCTCAGTTCCTATGCTTCCTGGCTGATGTTTTGGTCACTTTTGAATGCTGGCGGTGCTTTCACTCTAGTGGTAGCATGAGACGGAGTCTACAACCCACACAAGTGGCTCAGGTAGTGCAGCTTATCCAAGATGGCACATCAATGCAAGCTGTGGCAAGAAGGTTTGCTGTGTCTGTCAGCGTAGTGTCCAGAGCATGGAGGCGCTACCAGGAGACAGGCCAGTACATCAGGAGACGTGGAGGAGGCCGTAGGAGGGCAACAGCCCAGCAGCAGGACCGCTACCTCCGCCTTTGTGCAAGGAGGAACAGGAGGAGCACTGCCAGAGCCCTGCAAAATGACCTCCAGCATGCCACAAATGTGCATGTGTCTGCTCAAACGGTCAGAAACAGACTCCATGAGGGTGATATGAGGGCCCGACGTCCACAGGTGGGGGTTGTGCTTACAGCCCAACACCGTGCAGGACGTTTGGCATTTGCCAGAGAACACCAAGATTGGCAAATTCGCCACTGGCGCACTGTGCTCTTCACAGATGAAAGCAGGTTCACACTGAGCACATGTGACAGACGTGACAGAGTCTGGAGACGCCGTGGAGAACGTTCTGCTGCCTGCAACATCCTCCAGCATGACCGGTTTGGCATTGGGTCAGTAATGGTGTGGGGTGGCATTTTTTTGGAGGGCCGCACAGCCCTCCATGTGCTCGCCAGAGGTAGCCTGACTGCCATTAGGTACCGAGATGAGATCCTCAGACCCCTTGTGAGACCATATGCTGGTGCGGTTGGCCCTGGGTTCCTCCTAATGCAAGACAATGCTAGATCTCATGTGGCTGGAGTGTGTCAGCAGTTCCTGCAAGACAAAGGCATTGATGCTATGGACTGGCCCGCCCGTTCCCCAGACCTGAATCCAATTGAGCACATCTGGGACATCATGTCTCGCTCTATCCACCAACGTCACGTTGCACCACAAACTGTCCAGGAGTTGGCAGTTGCTTTAGTCCAGGTCTGGGAGGAGATCCCTCTGGAGACCGTCCGCCACCTCATCAGGAGCATGCACAGGCGTTGTAGGGAGGTCATACAGGCACGTGGAGGCCACACACACTACTGAGCCTCATTTTGACTTGTTTTAAGGACATTACATCAAAGTTGGATGTAGTGTGTTTTTCGACTTTAATTTTGAGTGTGACTCCAAATCCAGACCTCCATGGGTTGATACATTTATATGCAGGATAAATGCAGACATTTATCCTGCGCTGGTTGCAGACCGCTATTAAACTAACCAAGGGAGGGGGGGAGAGGGGAGGCCGCACTGGCCACCAATGAATGTAATACAGGGGACGGAGGAGGGTGTGCCCCCTCCTGCCTGGCAGCACTTGATCTCTTACAGGGGGCTATGATACGCACAATTAACCCCTCAGGTGCGGCATCTGAGGGGTTAATTGTGGGGATCACAGCCCCCTGTAAGAGATCGGGTGCTGCCAGGCAGCAGGGGGCAGTCATGTACACAGTTCGTAGTATATTCTAACTTGAAGCGTCCCCATCGCCTCTGTGCTAGAATATACTGTCGGATCTGAGTTTTCACGAAGTGAAAACTCAGCTCCGAAAAAGCTTTTATGCAGACGGATCTGCGGATCAGTCTGTGTGAAAGTAGCCTACGGCCACGGACGCGGATGTCAATCTTGTGTGCACCCGTGTTTTTTCATGGACCGATTGACTTGAATGGGTCCGTGAACTAATGTCCGTCCAAAAAATAGGACAGGTCATATTTTTTTGACGGACAGGAAACACGGATCACGGCCGCGGATGAACAACGGTGCATTTTCCAAGTTTTCAACAGACCCATTGAAAGTCAATGGGTCCGCAGAAAATCACGGAAAACGGAACAACGGACACGGATGCACACAACGGTCGTGTGCATGAGGCCTTACTGACATTTTACACCTTCTGCTTCATAAGCATTTATATATGTCAAGATGTTTTCTGGTAAGTGTGTGGGTGTATAACCGGAACTGGCCCTAATGATAAGTATTTGCTACCATGAAAAATTAAACAGAGACTTGTTTGATCACTCGAGTATCGGTCAATCAATGCTCCATGAGTACTCATTATTAATTTATGGGCAATAATAATTTGGAACTAAGCATAAATTAGAGTAAGTGGTCTTTGCCCCTGTTCCATTACATTTTCCTACCTCATGAGATTTCCCTACCCTCGTCACTTCCGGCCACACCGGACATGACGTGAGGAGGTGTGCCGCGCCGCGCAGGCGCACAACGACGGGGTAGGGAAATTTCACAGCAGAGTTAGCTGGACACCGGCTGACACTGCGCATGCGCCAGGAGCCTCACCAGCGGTTAGGGTATGGAAAAATTACGGGCCAGTGCGCAGGCGCGGTGATCGGATGGATGTTCTCAGCTGGACACCGGCCAATGCCAAAGATTGTGCAACTTTTCGACTACATCATAGTCTTTCTTAAACATAATACAGAGCAAATCATAATATCATATATAGTATAAAAAGCACCTCCCCTATCACATTTGACCAATCAATTCTGTGACAATATTATTAAATCACAATCACATTCACTGTTCACCAATCAAATACCCCATATAAGTCATTGTCATAATGAGTAACCAATCTTTGTGGGTGCATTTAGTGTGACATCATGAAGGCAGGTGGACCGTCTCTTAACATCACGCACATGGATCTAGCGTCTCCTCAGCGCAACTGCGCATGTTTCATTCCCTACTCCACCCCTAAATCTCTATTCGTTCAGATTTCACTGACATCATCAAATCATGCGCTTCACTCCCGACCACATAACCAAATATGTCACATCTACCTTACCCTACTGTTCACGCCCAGCTCCAGACACGTCCCAAGACTCCATGGAGATGGTCTCAGCCGAGTGGCGCATCAGCGGCACACATCTCCATAAAGTAAGTCGTCCCACTGCGCGCTACAGTGTATTGGGCATCACAGGACTAATCATGGTCTTTCAGGGTCTATTATATAAAGAGAGAGTGTTATCATTATTAGTTCAACATGGGTTACCGATCTATTCCGTGCGATTATGAAGACCCCGTCCTTCTGTCCTCCACCTATCCAGAGGATAGGTCATCAGTAAGAAGATCTCAGAAATTCAATTTTAAGGCTAAACAATAAGTTAATATTTTTCACCACTACCACCCCCAGGTCTTCTTCTCTCTTTGGACATGAGGATCCAGGTGCTTGTTTTCCCTAATCCCTATCTCTTTTAGGAGAACATAGCTATGTAGACCATGGGATTTTCAACCACTCCCCATTCTTGATTGCTGTGGTGGTTTTCATGTATAGGAATGTCCTGTGCTGGATTGGACCACCAATGATGATAGAACCAACCTAAGCTCAGCTCCCCTCTCCATAGATCCTATACCAGTCCTATGGGATACCTTTTTCATATGTCCACCATTGGCCAATGTTGGAAATCAACTGGGGAAATATGATATTTTAATAAAAATGATATGACCGCTTTAAAGGTTTTGTGTAGGTAAGGTAAACACTTAGTTCAGGCTTGTGATAGTCTGATGCTAGTGTATCTAATCCTCGGCACATGTGTTTATAGTCACGGATTACTGATCAGAGAATAATCCCATTAATCCATACATGATGCTCCCCAGAGCTAATATTTACTAATGGCTCTTCTTATAGAACAGAACACAGCTGTCTTCTGTACTTTACTCAGATGTTTGTTGGTTTTCTGCTGGGCAGGTCAATCTTGGCAGGGTCAATATCATATAGTGTATACTCATGTGGCATGACTCATTATAGTCTTGGCTCAGTCTTTTCTTCTCAAGACTGCTCAGGTATCTGCCCTGAATAACCTACAATTATGTAACTGATTTCTTACTACTGTATATTGGAACTATAACATCCTTAAAGGGAATTGGTCACCACGACCTGGTTCCTTTAAATCAGGGGCAGACTGGGAACTTAAAGTGGCCCTGGAAAAAAATAAAAATAAAAGTGGCCCTGGAAAAAAAACAACAACTAAAAGTTGTAGGCAGGTCCAAATTAACAGAAGGTTGGGCAACACAAGTAAGCGGGGTCAACAATACCATAGTGCCAAATAACATTCATGCAGAACCAAATAACACAGTGTGGCACAACCTACTGTCCCAAAAGCTGGCCCTCTTTGGTGGTCATCAATAGCTATCATCTTCTGTCCTTCTTCTGTAGTTGTCTATGGAGCAGGGGGCTTAAGAGGTGAGGTGCCGACCACAGCAGTTTAATACAGGAGGACATATGCGGTCGCTGGCTGGGCACATAGGTTCCTGATTCTCACAGCATTAATTACTATTGAGAGCTTATTATGTACCCGGTCAGCAGCAGAGAGGACTTGGGTGGCCCCCTGGGGCATCGGCCCACCGGGAAATTTCCCTGTAGGGTCTATGGCCAATCCGCCCCTGCTTTAAATTATGATATCTGTTCGAAAGGCTATAAAGGCTTAACTAGTGGGCAGAATTGAATTGACCCCACTAAGTGCCAACAACACTTGAAGAACTTGGTTCTATCACCTAAGGAGGAATCTTCTTGTTTCCTGTGGGTCAAGGCAATATAAGTAAAGTCATGTGACCCCTCTCTGCACTGCTATTTGGCAAAGCAGAATGAAGCAACATATGCGCCAAGCTGTTTTTTTACTTAAAGGAAAATTCCACTTTTTATTTTCCAAGGAAGTTTCCTATCCAGATATATGATGCTGGAAAATGATGTATTGTCTAGTACAGTGTTTCTTAACCAGTGTGCCTCCAGCTGTTGCAAAACTACAACTCCCAGCATGCCCACACAGCCAAAGGCTGTCCGGGCATGCTGGGAGTTGTAGTTTTGCAACAGCTGGAGGCACACTGGTTGGGAAACACTGGTCTAGTAAACATGAAGCACAATTGACACTTTAAGCAACGTTATTTGGCTTTGCGTTTTAATTTTTGAAAAGTTATTTTTGTCAATAAAATTTATTATTTCATTTTATATTTATTATAAATTTATTACTATTATTTATTTTCTATAAATTTTAGTCTGTTTTAATTAAAAGGTGCAGCAAGCAGATGGATATTTCTAAGACAATGGGATGCTATAAGACTTGATTCAAAAAAGTTTGGAATGGATACCCCAAAATAGCATCCTTATGTCTACCTCAGCCATAGATTCCCCATTGCACACCTTCTTAGGGCTCATGCAAATGACCATTGGCTGTTTTGTAGTCAGCAAAGTGAGGATCTGCAAAACACGGATACTGACCACATTTTGCAGAACAGAATAGTCCTAACCTTGTCCATAAAGCAGACAAAATAGGACATGTATAATTTTGCAGACGGCACGGAACGGACTAGCGGGTGTGGACAGCACACGGAATGCTGTCCGCATCTTTTGCGGCCCCACTGAAAAAATGCAAATACGTTTGCGTGCATGAGCCCTAAGTAGTGATGAGCGAATCCAAGTCTTCGATCCAAATTTCAAGATAAATTCGGTTCACAGTGAAGCTGAATTTTCGCACACGGATTTGTCCAATTTCATACACTTTACTAGTACTGTATTTTTCCGCACAAGTTTCACTGGAGTAGGGGGGAATATTTGGGTGGGGGGGCAGTAAATATAAGCTAATGCATATCCATACCACCCCATGGGTCTTCTTTTTGGAATAAATTTTGAGTCCTGCAGGCAGCTTTAAAGAGCGCCTGGCAGCAGGGTCAACCCTATTAAACCAGGCATGCCGTCTGGTAGGGTCAATCCTGCTAATTAAAATGATACCTGTCTTGGGAAAATGATTTGTGATGTCCCTCAGAAGCATTACTTTCATTTATTCATTGCTGTTTTGCTGTGCACCATTATAGCCTTCAAGAGCGGTGGGGTGAGGTCAATGGAAGACTGGAAGACTTCCAGCTGGACATCTGCCTTGTAGTCCGGTGTCATACAGATGCCTTCTGATGGTTGTTGTAGACACTGTTTGCCGCCCTAGGCTTGGTATATGATGTCTAGTTTAACTTACAGTACAGAATGGATCAATGCACACCATTCTTCTAATCAGACGATCCATCCATACAGATGTTCTCCTCTCTGCACCTCTTGCATTGTACTTCCAACTACCGTGAAAAGCAATGTTGAACAGTTCTGACATCTCGGCCTAGGCGCGTTGCAATTTGCCGGATTGATAAACCAAGATCTACTTTGCTTTTCAGTCTGGCTATTATGTTCCTCCCACATGCCACAGATTGGAGCTATGTGCTTGAAAATTTGATCATCTGCAAATTTTAACACCTCCTACTTCCTAAATTTGCATAACCTTACAGCTGGTCCTTCTTGGTGCTCCAATTTCAATGTTGAGGTGTGTATATGGGAGAGTACACATCACATTGCTTTATTCTGATTCGTCACTTTTAACAACAAAAAAAACAGGATCCTGAAAAAAAGAAAAACAGATCCTGTGCATCAGTTATGCACAGTTGGTATCCGTTTGAGCCATGCGGGATGCAGGACTCTTTTGTTTCCGTCTAAAAAAGAATGGATCTCAGACGGAAATGGCTCAAACGGCTCAAATGTGCATAACTGATGCACAGGAATGATTTTTTTTTTTTTTTGCATTTGGATCAGAATAATGGAAAAATAGCAGTGACATGAACTCTCCCTTGATGTTAGATGTTGGGAAACAGTGCCCTCCGGTGGCCAGTACCAGAAACATTTTAGAAAAAAAATCATGTCATATTTGTACAAGCAAATCTGTAAGAGAGTTGCCAAGAACTTGTGCCCAAAAGAAGCGTCCGTGTACAATCACATGTAATGACTTCCTCCCGGTAATGTACGCAGCAGGCTAACACCAGCTTTTCTCTCGTATAATATATTTAGACAGTATCTGAATAGTTTTCTCACCTGCATTTTGGACAGATCCTGGGATAATTCTCACATAGCTCTGCAGATGGAAATATAAGGCCTCATTCACATCTGTGTTAGGAGATCCGGCCAGCCGTTCCGGCACAGAGCAGCCTGCCGGATCCTCTACTTCACCACCGGATGCCCTTTGACTGCAGTGAGGTCTGGCGATGATCCGGCTTCCTTCTGGAATATTTGTCGTGTTTTGGATGGAAAAAAACGCTGTATGCAACTTTTATTTCTCCAGCCGACAGCCAGTGTTTGCGCTGGATCTCCTAAACGGAGATGTGAACGAGGCCTAAGAAAGTTCCAGGTGTCCGTAGAGGGCGATGCAAAGAACATTTTTATTTTCCGAGTTTAATTATATAAGAAAAAGTATATATTTGATCCTCATACTGTATATCGCACATGGATATCGAGGAGAATTTTGCAGTTTTCACCCAGCCACCATGAAAATCCGGCAGAAAGGACTGACATGCTGCTGACCGCACCGCAGATCAATTTCCACGCAGAATTTCTTTCTGCGGCTTGTGGTTGAGAAAGGGGTTATCCAAACCCTATAATGACCCCCCATATGCCCGGGCCCCTCACACAGATTGTACTTACCCCTATTCCCGACACCTGCGTCGCTACTGATGCTGACAGGGCCACCGCTGCATCTTTCCGTCACGCAGATAAAAACATCCGGCGACGGTGAGTTGAGGATGGGACAATAGCAGGCCGCCATGGGAACGAGCCTACCTAGCTTCGCACACTATCTGTCTGAGGGGTCCGGTCCGGGCATATGGGAGGGCGTTATAGGTTATAGGTTTTGGATAACCCCTTTAATATCTAATCCATTTTGCTGAAAATGCTTCCAAATCCGGATGGAGCAGATTGTGAACATGTGACACGGCGGACAGGATACCAGATACACAGAAAATAAACAAACAAGTGTCTCGGCGAGAAGCTGGGGTTCAAGGTCACCTCCTGACAAATCCCTACCAGCTCTGCCTATACTTCTATGCCCATGTTCAGACCCTGAAGGTGGGAATAACGTGTCCTCGTGCCTGGGCTGAAAATTCCCTAAAATCCCTAAGATGGTGAAAGGGGGATAGAGGCAGCCTGCTCCCTCAGAAACTGGAGGGGGCAGGCGTCTCTCTAACAGCCTAGACAGCCAACCACAAGAAAACAAAAAACAACTTATCTTTTCTGAACAGGCAGAGCAAATCCTTCCTTCCTTCCTTTCCCATAGCCAGACAGAAGCTATAACCCGCACAGGACACTGGGAGTGGGTGTAATTTAAACTCAAACCAACGACCCCACCCAGTGCACCTGAAGGGAGGCGGATATAGCTCAACTCCAAAACAAAACACAAGACTACACACGTGCTGCTAACCTGGCAGACCTCCGCACATAGCCTGAGCAGGGCATGACAGTACCCCCCTTCTACGGGTGACCTCCGGACACCCCGGCCCAACCTTATCCGGGTGGGATCTGTGAAAAGCCCTCACCAGTCGGCTGGCACTAACATCCAGAGACGGAACCCACATCCTTTCCTCAGGGCCGTATCCCCTCCAGTGTACCAGGTACTGAAGGGAACCCCGAAGAACTCTTGAGTCGAGAACCCTGGAGATCTCGAACTCTAAATTTCCTTTAACCAGAACAGGGTCAGGAGGCAATGGCGATATTTCCACCGGTTTCACATATTTCTTCACTAAAGACCTGTTGAACACATCATGGATCCTCCAAGTCTGCGGAAGATCCAGACGAAACGCTACTGGATTGACCACCGCAGATATTTTGTAAGGTCCAATAAATCTTGGACCCAGTTTCCAAGATGGTACTCTCAGTTTGATATTTTTAGTAGACAACCACACCAAATCACCCACACACAGGTCCGGACCAGTCATACGTCTATTGTCAGCCATTCGCTTATACCTCTCACCCATCTTCTCCAAAATCACTTGGATCCTCCGCCAGATAGAAGACAAGGCAGAAGAAAATCTCTCCTCCTCTGGCATCCCAGAGGAACTAGTCCCAGAAAAGGTACCAAACTGAGGATGAAAACTGTATGCGCCAAAAAATGGCGATTTACCCGTGGACTCCTGCCTACGGTTATTCAAAGCAAACTCTGCTAGGGACAAGATTGAGGACCACAAAGCACCTCAAGTAGGTCTTCAGGTTTTGATTAGTACGCTCTGTCTGCCCATTCGACTGCGGATGAAAAGCCGAAGAGAACGAAAGTTGAATGCCAAGCCGAGAGCAGAACGCCCTCCAAACCCAGGAGACAAACTGCGTGCCCCTATCAGAAACCACATCCGAAGGAATGCCATGCAATTTCACGATATTATCAACAAAAATCTGAGCAAGAGTCTTGGCATTGGGCAGACTGGGTAACGATGCAAAGTGAGCCATTTTACTAAAACGGTCAACAACCACCAAAATTACTGTTTTCCCGGAGGAACTCGGCAGATCCGTAATAAAGTCCATAGACAAGTGCGTCCAAGGATGAGACGGAATAGACAAAGGAAGAAGTGAACCAGCAGGTCGAGTAGGAGCAACCTTTGACCGTGCACTGGTTTCACAAGCTGCTACGTAATCCTCAACACTCTTACGTAACCCGGGCCACCAGAACCTCCGGGACACAAGATCAAAGGTGGACTTACCACCAGGATGATTGTATCGCAGTCCATCAGGAACAAACAACCTCCCTGGGGGTCAAGAACCAGGAGCACCCTCATGGGCTCCCAACACCTCCATCTCTAATTCGGGGTACAGAGTGGAGACCACCACCCCATCAGCCAAAATCGGAGCAGGATCCTCTGAATCACATCCCCTGACGTTTTTAACCCCCGGGCAAAAAGTAACCACAAAATTGAACCTGGTAAAGAACAGTGACCATCTGGCCTATCTAGGATTCAGACGCTTGGCAGATTGCAGGTAAGCCAAATTCTTATGATCCATATATACTGTAACGGGGTGAGATGCCCCCTCCAACCAGTGACGCCATTCCTCAAAGGCCAATTTGATGGCCAGCAATTCCCTATCTCCTACATCATAATTCCTCTCGGCGACCGAGAGCTTCTTGGAAAAGAAAGCACATGGAACCCATTTGCCAGGAGATGAACCCTGCAACAGCACTGCTCCAACCCCCACTTCTGATGCATTAACCTCCACCACGAATGGCTGAGACACATCGGGCTGCACCAGAATGAGAGCAGACGCAAAACATTCCTTAATAGCCGAAAAGGCCTGCAATGCCTCATCCGACCAGACAGAGACGTTGGCGCCCTTCTTAGTCATATCGGTCAGAGGTTTTACAATGGTAGAATAGTTCAAGATTAATTTTCTATAATAATTAGTAAACCCCAAAAACCGGATCAAAGCTTTCTGATTCTCCGGTCGGTCCCATTCCAGAACCGCCCGGACCTTTTCGGGGTCCATACGAAAACCAGAGTCAGAAAGCAGATATCCCAGAAACGGAAGCTCCTGCACAGAAAACACACATTTCTCCAATTTGGCATATAATTTATTCTCCCGAAGGATCGTCAAAACCTGTCTCACGTGATCCTGATGGATCTTCAGATCAGGAGAGTAAATTAAAATGTCATCCAAGTAAACTACCCCGAACCTCCCCACAAAATGACGGAAAACGTCATTGACGAATCGCTGAAATACCGATGGCGCGTTAGTTAACCCAAAAGGCATAACCAGATTCTCGAAATGACCCTCGTGCATGTTGAAGGCCGTTTTCCACTCATCCCCTTCCTTGATTCTGATCAGATTGTAGGCCCCTCTTAAATCCAACTTGGAGAACACCTTGGCTCCAAAAATCTCATCAAAAAGATCGGAGATCAAAGGAAGGGGATACGGATCACGGACCATAATACGGTTCAATTCCCGGAAATCCAAACAAGGTCTCCACTGCCACCGGAGACTTAGATGGCCTAATATGACCTTTTGCCAAACTCTCGGCAATATACTTCCGCATGACACCTCTTTCAGGTTGAGAAAGATTGTAAAGCCGAGACTTTGGCAACTTAGCCCCTGGGATGAGATTAACTGGACAATCATAGTCACGATGAGGGGGCAATTACTGAGTCCCACCTTCCGAAAAGACATCCGCAAAATCTGAGAGATACTGAGGTAGAGCCGTAGTAGACACACCAGAGATAGATGTGCCAAGACAATTATCCGAACAAAATTCACTCCAACCAATGATCTGTCTTGCTTGCCAATCTATAATTGGGTTATGTTTTGTCAACCACGGTAACCCTAAGACTATAGGAGCGGGCAAGTCCTTCATGACAAAACAAGACATAATCTCAACATGTGAATCACCCACCCTTAACAGAATACCATGAGCAATATAAGTGAGACTCCTTTGAGAAAGAGGGGAAGAATCAATTGCGAAAACCAGAATCTCTCTTTCTAAAGTGCAAGTACTTAGACCCAGATTTGGAAGAAAAAGAAAATCAATAAGGTTTACCCCAGCACCACAGTCAATGATTACTTGTCACAACCAGACTGCTGAGAAGCTCTGACAGAAACCGTTCAGAACCTCCTCCTTGAGTTTTCTTTGTTTTGGTTTCAGTTCCTCATCTCGTTAGCCTATCTCAGCTGTCATGCAGTTGGACTGATTGCTTCCCTTTAAATTCCTCCCCATAATGCAGTAGTGTGCGGCTTATACAACTTCCTGGAGTGTGTGTGCATGCCTGCTGTTCCTAGTTCCCAGTTCCCAGTCGTCTGCAAGATAAGTGCTGTATATGTATTTGTGATTTTCTGTCTGCTGGATCCAGGTGACCCTGACTCCCTCCGTGTCTGTGTAGGGAGCCGGTGGTCGTGTCCCCTCACTATTGTAGGGTCTTCAGGTGTTAGATAGTCGAGGTACGTGGATATGCGACCATTCACCTTTGGGGTGTTCGCATAGGCTGAGCAGTCAGGGAGAGTCTGCCAGGTCCATGCAGGGCTCTCCCTTTTGTTCCTTAGTTGTGGATCCAGTGAGTAATTGATTATATTGCATTGTCTTGTTTCCTGTACACCATCCGTGACATTACTTTAGCAAAAAAAATTCTTGAGTCTAGCGTCACCATAGCTGGAAGGAGAAAACGAGTATTACAGAGAGCTTGCATACCTGCTTGCTCCACCACTCCATTCACACTACCAAGAGTCAGGGATGTTTTGTTTTTTTCTTTAAGTAAACCTCTTTGTGATTCCTTCTCATCAACATGCGGTTTAACAAAAGGACAAGCAAAAATAAAAGGACCACTTTTTCCACAGTAATAACATAGTTTATGCAACCTCCTAAAGTTCCTACTACCAGAACGGAAAGATACCTGACCTAGCTGCATGGGTTCCTCCCCTACCCCAGAGTTACATGTCATATCACTCTGGGGAGCAGGTGAGACGAAACCACTCACCGAAGGGATCCCTTGCACGGAGGGAACCTTACACCTCTCTCTAATACGTCTATCTAACCGTACTGCCAAAGACATAGCATTCTCCAATGTATCCGGGTACTCATGAAAAGCAAGGGCATCTTTCAATCTCTCAGATAACCCCTGACAAAACTGACTACGTAACGTGGGGTAATTCCACTCTGACTCGGTAGCCCATCTCCTAAACTCAACGCAGTAAGCCTCTGCAGTATGTTCACCTTGTAATAAATTACGCAATTTAGATTCCGCCATCGAGACCCGATCTGGGTAATCATAAATTAATCCCAAGGCTTTAAAAAAAAATTCCACCGACCGGAGGGCCAGAGAACCGGATGGCAGAAAAAAAAAGGCCCAGGATTGCGCGTCCCCTTTAAGCAGAGAAATTATTATCCCTACTCTCTGACTCTCATCACCAGACGAAGATGGACGCAGCCAAAAATACAACTTGCATGACTCTTTAAAGTGGATAAAGTCATCCACACCCCCTGCAAATCTATCAGGGAGAGCGACTTTAGGTTCCCCATAAATTTGACTTCCTCCTATTGCACCTGATGCCAGAGCATTCTGACACCGTGTGACCGAATTATGCAGATCCGCAATCTTTAGGGATAATCCCTGCATGCGATCAACTAGCGCATCAATTGACCAGATACACAGAAAATAAACAAACAAGTGTCTAGGCGAGAAGCTGGGGATCAAGGTCACCTCCTGACAAATCCCTACCAGCTCTCCCTATACTTCTATGCCCACGTTCAGACCCTGAAGGTGGGAATAACGTGTCCTCGTGCCTGGGCTGAAAATTCCCTAAAATCCCTAAGATGGTGAAAGGGGGATAGAGGCAGCCTGCTCCCTCAGAACCTGGCGGGGCAGGCGTCTCTCTAACAGCCTAGACAGCCAACCACAAGAAAACAAAAAACAACAATCTTTTCTGAGCAGGCACAGCAAATCCTTCCTTCCTTCCTTTCACAAAGCCAGACAGAAGCTATAACCCGCACAGGACACTGGGAGTGGGTGTAATTTAAACTCAAACCAACGACCCCACCCAGTGCACCTGAAGGGAGGTGGATATAGCTCAACTCCAAAACAAAAGGCTACACACGTGCTGCTAACCTGGCAGACCTCCGTACATAGCCTGAGCAGGGCATGACAACATGCCAAAATGTTATTGTGTTGCACGTGGCAGGTAACGTGGGTCTTGCCTGCGTTTTCACAGCCAAATCACAGCTTTAAAATAGTCGCGCGACTATTAATAAATGTATCAAGCTGTGGTGGCCCCACCCGCTCTTTATAAAAGGGTGTAAAATATAAAGGGGAGCATTTATCAAACCCAGTCTGTTTTTGGCCATAAAATTACTTTTGCCGAGTATTTTTTAAAAGTTGTACAGCAGTTCATGAATTAGACTCGGCGTATTGTTATTGGTCTGACCTCTGGTGGTTGTTTCTCAGTAGGACAGGTTCATATTCACTTAGACTGGTCTAATGTATTTAGACATGAAAACTCTGCATTTTTGTGGAAAAAAGTTGCACTTCACTACTGAAAACAGACGAAGAAAAGTATACCAGCCCTGGAGTGGAGGAGAAATTAGACTGGTTTTTCGACAAATTCAGGCACAAAAAAAGGTGCACCTACATAAATAGGCCAGAAAATTTAGTCTAAAAAATCTAAATAGCTGAAATAGGTGCAAAAGTCTCCAAAACAGATACAATTTCAGTAGTAAGGGTTCACCCTGTGCCAGCCTTGCCCGTGCTGTGGGACTTCCGTGTGGCAGTCATCTGCAGACGCAGACCCATTGACTTGAATGGGGTCTGCGATCCGCATCCGACGATCCGCACCTCAAAAAAGTTGTGCATGTGTAATGCTCCAGAGTGGCATTACCACCTTTGCACCCAGCCACTATCCTCTATGGTTAACCTAATGTCATCTGTGTATTCATTTCCAAGCCATACAAAATTTCCTATTTAGTTATGTAACTGTTATGTGTAAAAACGTCCAATATTATCAAACACAAATAACTCAATATGTGTGACACTGTACAAAGGCTCACCAAAAGATATTTGAAAGCACACATATAATGTAACATGATAGCTTATTGATATAAATAAATACAATACATATCAAATCTCATAATTAATAAAATAGCAGCAATGCATGAGATGCCATGACAGGAAAGCTCCCTCTCAGGCACACAAGACCATACCATTCAATCTTCAAAGAATGTACAATATACATATATATAGTTTGACCATAATAAATAATTTCAAATTGTAAGGTACATCCAAAAAATTATAAGTAATAGTGCACAGTCCAATAACAGTAATGCCAATAAATGATAGCATACAGTGAGGTCCCTACAGGAACTAGCCCTAAGTAGACCCCAATAAGTAAAACTAAATAATACATGCAATACAAAGCTTATGAAGCATGGTGCAGTATTATAGGGAAGATTCAGCACAGGATTTAATACTAAATAGAAAGAGGGAGGGAGGAGTTTAGTTAGAGTCAGTTGTAGTTTACCCCCTTCAAAGGGAGGTTGTGCAGCAGGTGCACGTCCCTGCTAGACGTGCATTGTCTAGGCCAGCTAGAGCACCTTCAGCTCTGCTGGATCTGGAAGCCTCTGAAGCCAGGAGTAAAGTTCCCTGGACCAGTTCAGAGACAGACTACAGAAGGAAGTTGCAGCATACAGCAAAAGCCAAGTTATCCAGTCAGCTTGTCAGCATAGCAGAGCCAGAGAGTAACAGATGTAGCAGAGAGGAGTTTGCCTGCCACAGTTAATGCCAAAGCCTGCTGGAACCAAGACAAAGCCTGCAACTGTTTGGGGAAACGTTTATGCAAAGTAAAGCTGTTATCAACTTCATCACAAGGTCTGTACTCAATTTATTCTTAATCCCACCATTCAACTACCCCCTTTTCATTGCTTCGGAGCCAATGCCTAGGGTCCAGCATATCCAGGTAGGAGCACTGTGACACGTGCACCAACATTAAGGGACATTTAGGCCACCCTACACCACTCTGGCATTCCAACACCTGGGTACTATCTACTACATCACTAAAAGGGGCCCTGTGCCCTTGTTGCTTCACTGCAACTGGCGTCACGAAAACAAGTACTTTTTCCTCTTAAAGGGCCCTGGGGGAGGCGCTCGTTGCACATGCACTACTTTTTTGCGGTGCGAAGGCATGGACACAAAAATCACGGAAGCACTCCGTAGTGCATTCGTGGGGTTCCGCGCCTCCATCCTGCACCGCACCTTCCAGATTGCGGACCCATTCAAGTGAACGGGTCCACATCCGTGATGAGGTGCACAAATGGCCGGTGCCTGTATATTGCGGCGGACCCGCTGTTTGCGGGCCAGAATATGGACACCAGCCAACAACGGCCGTGTGCATGAGACCTAAATGCGACAAAAAAAAATAAGACTGTCTAAAACAGAACTTTTTAGACTAAAAACAGGTGCAAACACTTTAGTAAAGCTGAGTTCATATCACTGTTTAGCTTTCCTTTCTCCTGATCCGTCAGGAGAAAAAAAATATATATAGATATTGTAAGGTTGTCACCCAGCTTTCCCAGGAAGAGATCTCACAGACAGGGGAGCCATCATTTCTAATATGTATTCATGTTATAATCTGTGAGGCTCTTGTGCACTCCCGGCCCCATATACGACCTCTGACACATTGATCCAGCACTGACTGAGTTAACACTGAAGAGGAACAGGTCTGGTGAGGTTGGGGGTTAGGAGTGAAGGAGGCTCGGTGAGACACTAGACACCTGACGACTCCTCACGAGACTCTACCTGCAGACCTTACTAACTATGATCAGTGACTGTCACAATTTCAGCATTTAAAGGGACAGCAGCAATGATGTGATCTCCTGACCCGTCGACCATTGACTACGGCAACGTCATGTTGAATCCACTCAAGGAAAGGATAAGCAGTTGGGCTGCAAAACATCAGTCATCCAAGGAGGAGAAAGCGGAGCTGCTCCAGAGGAAACGGTACATGTTATGTATAGTGCGTTTTTATCTAGTACTATGGAGTTTTAGGTTTTTAGCTTCTAGAATGGGGTAAGCAGCAGAGTTGGGCCGCTCGTCCAGACCAGCCCAGTGAAGAGGATGGGGTACCACTGTGACCTCACTATGGGGATCCTGGTGATAGCACCCCAATCAATCACTGAAGTCCTGTGCTTAGTCCCAGAGAACTCCGTTTCATCTGGATAGGTCTTTACTGCCTTAGGCCGCTTGCACGGCCGGTGGCCGTATTGTGGCCCGCAAAACACGGGCACCGGCCCGTGTGCCCTCTGCATCACGGATGCCAACCCATTCACTTGAATGAGAGATGCGGAATGTAAGCACGGATCGGAACCCCATGGAAGCACTACGGAGTGCTTCCGGGGTGTTTCTGTCCGTGCCTCCGCATCGCATTCTATTTTTTTTTGCGGTGTGGACGGATCACGGACCCATTCAAGTTGAACGGGTCTCGATCCGTCCCGGCCGCCGCACGGACGTTGCCACTGCATTGGGGACCGCAAATTGCGGTCCCCAATGCACAGAACTGACCCACAAAGGCCGCGTGCAAGAGGCCTTAGGCTTCAATTTGCGGTCCCTAATGCAAAACATCCATGCGGCGCCCGGGACGGATTGAAACCCATTCAACTTGAGTGGGTCCGTGATCCGTTCGCACCGTAAAAAAAATAGAACATGTTTTATTTTTTTTGCGGTGCGGAGGTACGGAGAGAAACTCCACGGAAGCACTCCGTAGTGCTTCTGTGGGCTTCCGTGCCTCCGTTCCGCACCGCAGCTCCAGATTGCGGACCTATTCAAGTGAATGGCTCCGCATCCGTGATGCGGGGAGCACACGGCCGGTGCCCACATATTGCAGACCCGCTGTTTGCCTTGATAGTGGATAACCCCTTTAAGAGGAACTATACACACTTATAGCATTTTCTTAACATGCCTACTTCTGAGCAAGACAATATGCAAAGTGAATATTGGATGAACGATCGTAATAATGATTGTTCCTCCCCCTTTCCCTTTGCATCTTGCCTATAGAGTTGAATACCGTTGCTCAGTACTGGTCCCTGTGTAATGGCGCACTACGGTACTCTAAAAGCAGCCACACCAGAATCTGCATCTTTGTCCCCTCCTTATGCTTTGCGCCACAGCTTTGCCTATTCCGATTGGCTGCTGTGTATAGGCACAAGCCCACCACGAGTTGTCGGAAGCCACTGTATGTAGAGCTGATTTCAGTTGTCAGGTATCTGGAATACATATACTAAAGGGAATGAACCTCAGTAAGGCTGTGGGGACTTACTGCACGCAACGTCTCATATTTTGTGATCACAATGCAAAATGACATAGAATTGCAATTGCTTTATGCAGCAAACAACTTAAATACAAACCTGGGGGGGGGGGGGGGATTTTGTCATTTGCTGCTTCTGCAAAAATCCAACATTGTTTCAACTTTCATATCGTGTTCATATGTATTGGCATCAATAGGATGAGATCAGGACTGGTCCGACTTCCAGGACCCTGCCGATTAGCAGTTTGAAGGGCCGCAGCCCTTTTTTTTGTTTTGTTTTTTTACACTATTTCAGGTTAAATTGATTCGCCACCATGAAGCCCGAGGAAATTCGGCTTCGTTGCAAATCAAATTTATCCTGAAATTCTGATCGAATTCCACTTTGTTGGATTTGATTCGTTCATCTCTAGCTAGAATGGCCCACCTGAGTGGCAGAGGATCCTCCAGTAGGTCAAGACTCTGATACAATAATGGCCTACAAGGTCCAACAGAAGACAGTCCTATGTGGAGGTGACTTTGGAGCCAATCACTTATCACTAGGGTCTAAATCTTATGGGATGGTTCAGTAATAGGCTATTAGATCGATGCTAAGTCCTGTGTGTACAATGGTGACAAAGATTGGGTGGACCACAAAGTCATTTCTCCTGGGGACAGAAGGAACCCCAGTTCCACACTGGTCGGTCAAATCATTTAGTATTTTTAGTCCTTTCAGATTCACACAGTTCAGTGGTAAAATATTACTGATCCATCTTTTTATCTAAGGATCCAAGAGCTTCCACTCCTACGAGCTGCAAAGGAAAATGATATTCAACGACTAAAGGAACTTCTAGAAGATGAGACCTGTGATCCATTCCAGAGAGGTAAGTGAACCAGAAGTAAAAATCTGCAGTAACCAATTAAATTCTACATTGCAACATGGATATGACCTATGGAATACGCAATATTTGTTGGATTTTATCACTACCCTGACGTGGAAGATCAATAGTTCTACCAATGGTTTGCAGAGTTTTAACACTGTGCCATCTTAAATGTTGGCATCTTAAAGGGACATCATAAATCAACATTTAAAAAACAGTGAATATCGCAAAATTTACCACCACATGCATCACTTCACTGCCCCCTGTTATATTTTTTGGGGAAGGAGGAATAATGCTTTTTTGTGGCTTTCAACACTGAGTAGATCCTAGGGAGTGAAGTTGTCCAAGATTATAAAAACACGATTGCTTTCTTTCAAAAACAGGACCACACCACAGGTTGTGTGGGGAGCCGCAACATAGCTCCATTCGCTTCAGTGGAACTAAAGGTCTATTTACAATCTGGCTTCCGACCCCACCACTCAACTGAGACTGCCCTTACCAAAGTCACCAATGACCTGCTAACAGCCAAAACAAAAAAACATTACTCTGTCCTCCTTCTCCTTGACCTGTCCTCTGCCTTTGATATTATCGACCACTCCCTTCTGTTACAAACTCTCTCATCTCTTGGCATCAGTGACCTGGCCCTCTCCTGGATCACATCATACCTCACAGAGCGGACATTTAGCATCTCCCACTCTCACACCACCTCCTCGTCTCATTCACTCTCTGTTGGTGCCCCCTAAGGCTCTGTCCTAGGACCCCTGCTCTTCTCTATCTACACTTTTGGCCTGGGACATCTCATAGAGTCCCATGGCTTTCAGTATCACTTTTATGCTGACGACACACACATCTACCTCTCTGGTCCAGACATCACCACCTTACTATCCAGAATCCCACAATGCCTATCTTCCATATCCTCCTTATTCTCCTCTAGCCAGGGGCGGACTGACCGGTCGGGCACTTCGGGCATGGTCCGAAGGCCCGGCCGGGATGGGGGCCCGCCGCAGAATAACAATGTGTTATGCTGGCCTGGTAATGGTGGTAATGGCAGCGGGGCCTGGTGCACTCACTGTATTCTATCGCACCGGGCCCCGCTCATTGTAATACTAATTTTCATATGTGAACAAGAATAAGAGAAATCCTCTGCAATCCTCTCCCTCTCTGTACTCACAAACTCAGTAGCAGGCAGGCCGGGCGGCATCGCAACTCACTGACGTCACGCGCCTGCTTTATTCATAAAGTGGGAGGAGCAGGCGCGTGACGTCGGTGAGTTGCGCTGCCGCCCGGCCTGCCTGCTACTGAGTTTGTGAGTACAGAGAGGGAGAGAATTGCAGAGGATTTCTCTTGTTCTTGTTCACATATGAAAATTAGTATTACAGTGAGCGGGGCCCGGGGTAATAGAATACAGTGACTGCACTGGGCCCCGCTGCCATTACAACACCAGATGCCAGCAGTCAGACCGTGTATTGGTGGTCATTCACTCACAGGGACACTGTTATGGGATCTGTGGATGACACATATATAGCATAAGGTGCTATATATGTGTCACCCACAGTGCCATCCACAGAGCCCCCACAACAGTGCCATCCACAGAGCCCCCACAACAGTGCTATCCACAGAGCCCCCACAACAGTGCCATCCACAGAGCCCCCACAACAGTGCCATCCACAGACCACCATTAGTTCAAAACCCACCAAAAGCACACCTTTTGGTTCAAAATATTTTTTAATTTGGCTATTCCCCACCCCTCTTGTAATTGTTCCGCTACTTGTGGGCTGCGCGGGCATGAGTTCAGTCACTTCGGTGCGCAATCCCGTTCCTGCAGCGCGTGATCCCGCGAGACCCGCCGCTGTAGGTCACGGGTCTCGCGGGATCACGCGCCGAAGTGACTAAACTCATGCCCACGTAGCATGCAAGTAGCAGATTAGTGGAACAAGTACAAGGTGGAGGGGACTGTTTCTAACAGGGGCTCACTAATGGACGCTGAGATTAGATCACCCCATACGAAAGCAGCTTTCCTATGGGGAAAAATCTGACCCTGGAGGTCATCATGCAGAGTGTGAGGACGTCCAGCGTCAGATACCAGACCAAAGGTCTGTTCTACTCCAGGAAGCCCTCAGGTGGCTGCCAGCCACTAGAGGCTGACTTATTGCTGTAACGTAAACAATGCAGTTTCTCTAGAACATTGCAGCTCGATTTGCAAAAGGGACACTGTACCCAGACCCCTTCAATGAGCTGAAGTGGTCTGGGTGCCTTTTGTGTCGCTTTAACTTTGAAATCTTATTAAAGATTGTGTAGGGTGTGGCTGGAGGCGGGGCATGGAGGCGGGACAAGGGTGGGGCTTTCAGCAGAACATGGGTGGGGCCTGTAAGGGGGCCCTTGATTTATTTTGCCCGGGGGCCCTGAGGTCCGCCCCTGCCTCTAGCTTTCTAAAACTTAACATGGATAAAACAGAATTCATCATCTTTCCCCCATCTTGCTCAACCCCCCAACAGACCTATCTATCACGATCAATGGCTGCACACTCTCCCCGATCAACCAAATCCCCTGCCTTGGAGTGATCTTGGATTCTGCCCTCTCCTTCCAACCACACATCAAAGCCCTTTCCACCACCTGCCGCCTCCAACTCAAAAACATCTCCCGCATCTGCCCTTTTCTTCAACTTTGAGTCAGCAAAAATGCTTGTACACGCTCTTATCATCTCCCGCCTAGACTACTGCAACACTCTCCTCTGTGGCCTTCCATCTAGCACTCTCGCACCCCTCCAATCTATCCTCAACTCTGCTGCCAGACTAATCCACCTCTCACCCTATTACTCCTCTGCCTCTCCCCTCTGCCAATCCCTTCACTGGCTCCCCATTGCCCAGAGAATTCAGTTCAAAGTACTAACAAATATATACAAGACTGTCCACAACCTGTCCCCTCCCTACATCTCTGAGCTACTTTCCCGATACATCCCCACATGCAATCTCCAATCTTCACAAGACCTCCTTCTCTCCTATCCTCTTATCACCTCTTCCCACAATCGCCTCCAAGATTTCTCCCGCGCATCCCCCACACTCTGGAACTCGCTACCCCAACATATCAGACTCTCACCTACAGTGGAATCCTTCAAAAGAAACATGAAAACCCACCTCTTCAGACAAGCCTACAAGCAGTGACCCTGCTGCCTCTATACCGCCATGACCAACTTCACCCGCACCTACTGTGTCCTTCTCCCATACCATGTAGATTGTAAGCCCTCACGGGCAGGGCCCTCTCTCCTTCTGTACCAGTTTGTAACTCGTCTGGTTTATGATTAGTTCAATTGTCTGTATTATGTATGTATACCTCTTCTCATACAGCGCTATGGAATGAATGGCGCTTTAATAATAAATAATAATAATAAATTACACTTTTAGCAGACAATTTCACAGGCCATTGTTGCTTTCTGGCAATCGCCTGCTCGTCAGTGAAGGAGACCTTTGCATTTATACCCAGCGATCTCCTATACAGTATTGGGAGTAACAATTGCTAATACCATCATTCATCTCAATACAGAACTATTGTTTGTTTGCTGGCAGCAGATGTCTAAAGCTCTGCTGCCGGCAAACAATGATTTTGGTGTCCACACAATCATATTACCCGATGAACAAGCGTTTTGCTCATTGAAAGGGTAATCGGCGGCACCTTTACACTGGAAAAATAATCACTAGTGAGCATTCCTACAGATGCTTGTTAGCAATTATCTGGCCGATACTCGGCTGGTGTAAAGGGGCCTTTGCACAGTCGAGTCTCATTATTATGACCAGCAACTAACATCCAGAGCAACCTCCGTGTGCAGCATGGACAGCAGCTAGACGGGCTAGAAGTGACTCTATAAGGTCCTGGTTGTCACAGGTATCTGGAGCCATACTGACTACAGTGCATCCCACAGCTGCTGAAGGGGGCGTTGGGGAGGATCTATAGAGAGAACACGACGATCGAAGTGGTCCTACAGACGTTAAGGTCTGGGGAATTGGGGGCCAGGGTAGTGCTTGGAAGTCTTGGTCATGCTCTTCCAACCAATGTCGGACATTTCTAGCTGTGTGACATGTCACATTGTCTTGCTGGAAGATTCCATCTGCCCCAGGGAAACAATCTGCCTTCCAGAGGGATGGAGTGCCTTCCCAGAGAATGCCACGAAAATCTTCACCATTAAGCTGCCCCCACCAACAGCTTGTGTTCGTACAGCAATGGCTGCAGGGGGTTTGTTCTTATTAGAGTGACTTATTAGAGAAGGCAACCCTTTACCGATCAGCAGAGGTCCAATTCTGGTACTGATGCAAAGATCGAAGCCTTTTCTACCGATGCAACTTGGTTAACACAAGTGCAGTGACCATTTGTCTCCTTTGGAGCACCATATGCAGTATTGTACTGTCTCTGAACTGTTCTTTTAGATACAAGTCTGGTAGCCCCCTGGTCCATTTTGGCGGTGAGCTGTTACTTTAATTTTTGCCTCAGGCAGCATGAATGCTATGTGCTTCCCGGCCCCTGGACACAAAGCACAGGGAAAGGGGGCCCAAGCTGAACTATTGCACCAGGGCCCATGAGCCTTTAGCTACACCCCTGCCCACACAACAATCTGACTCTGGCCAGGTTGTGCAAACTTAGGCCTCTTGCACATGGCCATTGTGTGCCCGTGGCCGTATTCACTTGAATGGGTCTGCAATCACGGGGATGCGGAATGGAAGCACGTATCGGAACCCCACGGAAGCACTAACTTGTTCTATTTTCTTACGGTGTGGACGGATCACGGACCCTTTCAAGTTGAATGGGTCTCGATCTGTTTCGGCCACTGCACGGACGTTACCCGTGTATTGGGGACCCAAATTGCGGTCCCCAATAAACGAAACGGCTGCACAATGGCCCAGTGCATGAGGCCTAAGACACATGTTAACACTGCAGAAGATGTCCATGACCTGGATCTATTTTCCTTTATTTACTTGCTGATACCTGGGGTACGGCCACACATAGCTAGTACACTGCTGAAATCTAGGGTAGATCTGCCGGTATTCGCAGTTTCAAAATGTGCACCAAATTGGGCAGAGTTTGTTGTGAAATTTTTGGTAGATATGCAGCCAAATTCTCATAGATTACACCCTCAGCATTGTAAGGGGTGAAATCACCCTCAGCCAAAACATGAATTGTTTTAAAATCCACACCGCATGTTAAGTTATGCGCGGATTCCGGTGTGGACACTCCTCAGTGCGTGGATTGACATCCACATCGCTACGACTATGAACGTTGCTGATTTTCTGCATGCAGTTCTGCTGCGCATCCACAGCGCTTACACCACTTGTGCCCAGGGGCGGATTGGCCACAGACCTTACAGGGAAATTTCCCGATGGGTTGATGCCTAGGGGGCCGCCCAAGCCCCCATCTCTGCCGCTGGCTGGGTACATAATAGGCAATCGGTGGTAATTAATCATGTACCCGGCCAGGGACTGCACATGTCCTCCCGAATTCAACTATATCCCACATATCACCTCCTAAGCCCCTGCTCCATATCTTAATCAGAGACAACTGGAAGAGGAGGAGAGAAAGTGGCCTCTATTGATGGCCAACTCATAGGGAAAACTTTTAGGGCAAGATATTGTGTGACACTTTTGAATGTGGTATTTTGCATTACGGTGCTGATGAGCCCCCCCCTTCCCTACACACACACCTCTTCTTTCATTGCCCCACCTCCTGTCCATTTAGACCCTCCTACAATATAGGGCCACTTTTAGGAATTTTTTTTCCAGGGTCACTTCAGGTTTCCAATCTGCCCCAGCTTGAGCCTGCACCCTCAGTGGCAGAAACTATAACTTATGCATGAAAACAACTTCAGGTCATCGGGTTTGCTTGCCGCATTTTATGAAGCCAATAAATTTTTTATTCGTGTTTATAACCCTGGATGTTTTAGATTGTAAAGTCCTTATCTTTAGAGCAAGAGATGCTTCCATTCACTTTTTTCCCTTCTGAAATTACTGATTGAATACAAATATTTCCATCGTCTTCTATATGACAACTATGGCTCCATAATGGGAACCTCGCCAATTGGTAAGATGACCGTGAACTCAATCTTCATACATTTCACTCATTTCTAGTTCTCATATTCAATGCTGTAGCGGATCAATGGATCCGCCAAAAATACTGAGAAAATCCGTGTGACGTTGTTCATGTTACATCAGTTTTATTTGCGGAACCATTATAAGAATGCCGCAAAACGGACAAACATAGGACATGTTCTATTTTTTGGTGAAACGGACTTGCGGACATGTGGATAGGGAATGCACACGTAATTTCAGGGGGTTTTTGTGGCTTAAAAAAAAAACGGAACAGACAGACAAAAATACGTTTGTGTGCAGGAGCCCTTAGACAGACTAGACATGGAGACGGTGAGTCTTTAAATGTGCCCGCAATATCTCAAGTTGTATGATAAATCTGGTAAACCTATAGACTGTTATACAAATAATCTAGTGAATGCCGCGCATCCACCGCACCTGCTCTACCTAGCGGCAAATCCTCAAACAACTAGTGCCGGGAACATTTACTTTGCTTATCTTTCTATCTGTATCTTGATCCACGGCGCATTCCTCTCTTGCTGATTGCGGCGATTAAATCCAAGGTTTTTTAGGGCAGTATCTATTCCTTGAAGTGCGCCTTGGCCAGCGGCTCAGCTCCGTTCCTGTATCTAGAAAGCTTGCGCTCCACAGGAGCACCAAGTGACATCCTTCACCCCTGACGAAGAATAGCGATCTATCCGAAACGCGTTGGGTGTTTGGCACTCAGAGCTACGCTACCCGTAAGATCAGCAGTTTTAGTTGTCCTACTTTCCAATTTTTAACACAGAAATGTTGGTGCATTTTAGGCCCCACTCCTCACCCCACAAGGCCAGGCCCCTTTACAAGCAAGCCATCCCTCTTAGACAAGTCTGGCAAATAAAAAACACTACGTGAGACTTTTTGCTCCAAATTGCACTAAATATTAGACAAAATCAAGTCACTGAGTCAATAATAAATCTGGGCCATGTGAGTCATAATCTTCTTACCGATCCTCCTCACCCCACCGCACCCTTTCCCTGGTCCCCTGCTGGCCTCTACTTCCTGGTGCCTCTTGATACGTAGGAAATGAAAAGTCAGCCAATAACTGACCAAGGTGGGTCACTGCTGCCGCCAGTACATGGTCATTTCAACAGAACAGGTGTCACAATAAACGATCCCTGCTGCTCCAGTGATGTCAGATAGTGACAGGAATTAGATGACACGTCTCACTGGCAAAAATCCGCTCAAGGACGCAATTCACACAATTATATCGTTATTCACCAATCCATTTGGACTGCAACCGTTTTCATAGATTTCTTCCTGATCCAGGCTGGCTCATCCAAATAAAATAAAAAAACTAGAATAGTGAGGCACCGTAGACGTAACGCCGTCAGTGTGGTTTTTATCTTTTTGATATGCATGTTTGATGAAGCTGATGTTTTTGAGTACAATAAATCGTATGTGCGTTTGAAACCAATCTTGCAGTGCTCCACTATTCTTGGTTGCCTTTCCTTTTACCGTTACTTTCTGACATCACTGGTGCCGCGCCGATCTGACTTTCTTTCATTGTGACTAGTGATGAGCAAAGTATTGAAAAATTAGAATCGGCTGCTGCACTGAATTTTGCAAAATTAAATCGTTTCGTGGTGAATTACTTTGTCACGAAGCACATTTCTTTGTAAGTAGCGGGTGCGACTGCGCCACCCCTGTCATTGTACCCCTCGGATGCTGTGTTCCTCGCTGATCGCGGCATCTGAAAGCGATAATACAGTGTAAATTTTTTTTCGCAGCATAGTAAATGGAATGGCATTGCGACTCATAAATTGCTGCGACTCGCAAGAAATCCAACTCAGGTGAATCTCTTATGACTGTATTGTAGTCCCAACCTAAAATGGCCAATAGGGGAGTCAGTCTAAAAAAATAATTATCACACCAACTCTCATATTAGCTAAACATGCCATAAAAAGGTGCAGACATAGACAATGATTTGTTCCCCTATCCACCAGTCACAAAAACTTTGGCTGTACACACAAATTTTTGAGGAACCAAAACCTATGTAGTAATATCATGAGTGACAGTTCAGTGGTTGTGTTATATATATATATATATATATATATATAGAGAGAGAGAGAGAGACAAAGAAAGTAGGACTGCACTCCAGAGTAATGGTGAAATAAAGTGTTTAATCACCCATAGTATGGCAAACTTGCAACGTTTCGGCTCACAAGAGCCTTCCTTCCTTAGGCTTGAGGAAGGCTCTTGTGAGCCGAAACGTTGCAAGTTTGCCATACTATGGGTGATTAAACACTTTATTTCACCATTACTCTGGAGTGCAGTCCTACTTTCTTTGTCTCTACAATATTGGGTATAGCCGTTACCCTGTGCTGGACCTTGCACCCAAACCTTGGTTGGTGCTCCCGCTGGATTTTTTCCTTTATATATATATATATATATATATATGGTATACATACATTAGACATAACTGTATTAAACTTTATTCCCTATGTATACATACGCAGGAGCGGTGGGAGAGACAGCATTGCATGTGGCGGTCCAGTATGAAAACTTGGAGACCGCAGAAATTCTACTGGATGAAGCTCCTGAGCTAATTAACCAGCCCATGACCTCTGATGTCTATAAAGGTAGATATATCATACATCTTTCGTTTTTGGTCTCATTGCTTATAGTTTACTACTCAAAGGTTATTCAACCGCTCAACCGACATATCCGGTGACTAAAGGGATAATGTACTTCTTATCATATAAAGATGAGACTTCTCTCAGCAGTAGATGTGGTAACATTATAGTATATTGGTCCAATTGTTGCAATATGGGAATCATTTCTACATGTTCAACATAATTAGTACAGCTATGATGCCTAAATGATATGGTAAGGATACAAAAGAGAATACTCAAATACAATATTGTGCTGTTTGACCACTCCACATGGTGTAGCAAAGATTTCATGTTCTCTTTGCCCTGGGAGTAGCCTTCTCCTATGCCAGTTGCCAGCCTATGCTGTGTATCCAACCAAAGGTGGTCATATACATTAGGAAAATGTTATCCAAACCTGGTAATTATGATGGCATTCACTGACCGTCCACCATCAAATGTGTATGAAGGCCACTAAAATCTTCTCAATGGAAAGCTAGAGAAGAAAGGTCAAGAATATTGCGCATCACCATGCCCGATCCTTTGTTCCTGCAGAAGAAGAAAAGATGCCAGATTGGTCTGGCTGTGGTTATCTTCCCTCTCCCCATTGACAGAACCATGCACACTCTATCGAAGAGGAGTCAGAAGGAATAGCTATCATTACGTACCACTGACTGCTATATGTCAGTATATGACTACTATATTACTGCATATACAGTCCAAACGGCAATCTTATCTCCAGAACGGAGCCCCCGAATTGAAGGAGTGCCCACCAGCATGTGCCTTGTGATCTCTATTCATCGCTATGGGAGTTATGAAGACAGCCAAACAAGCATTCTCTGCCATTTTTTGAAGTTCTACAGCAGTGAATGGAGAGAGCAATGGTGCGAGTGTAAGATCGTGAACCGGGGAGGGATCCCCAGGATACAGCGAAGTCACAGACGAGGAATGCGACAACACACAGCTTTGTGCAAAAACAGAAACTTTACTAAAACAGTAATTTAAACACAACAATATGAAGGTGCACCAAATATCTTATACCCCGGGCCCACAGTCACTGTCCCTGTCCGGTTGGACAGACCTATCGCGGTGGTGCGCACAGCAAAGCCTGCAAGTCAATACTGTGCCGCAATAGAGAGGACAAACCTAGCCGATGGCGCACACAGCAGAGCCTGCAAGTCAATACTGTGCCGCAATACAACTTTGTAAAGCCTGCCAACATGCAAGTCCTAACTAAATAAATAACTAATTCCAGGTCTAGACTTATTCTCTGATGCTTCAGGCGCCACTAATATAATGCAATGAGTAAACAGGTTTACTGACCTGCGTCCGTTCTGTGTCAGAGGATGTCTTTTAACCGAGATGATCACCAGGCCCTTAGTACTCATGCGACCTTGCTTGGTAGTTAAACTTCTGTTCAAACGTTGTGAACAGTCCTCCTGGAACAATCCTTGTTCCTAAGAACAGGATCTAGGTGAGGGACAACGACTAGTCCCACTCCACTGCATCCCCGATCACTCCAGGACACTTGAACACCAGGATTGGACCAGATTCAGTCTCACACAACCAGTCCTTCCCCAATGTCAGCTCTCTCTCACTTCCTGGTTCTTCTTCCAGCAGCAGCAGCATGAGTCATCCTCTACTTTGCAAATTTAAATCCAGCAGTAACTTAGCTGTAACAGAGAACCAGCGGCCTCCTGTGGCCGAAATGTAAAATGACAATCCTAAAGTTTAATTATGCACCAGCATTATACAGGAAGAGCTGTTCCACAATCTCACACAAGGACTGCCAACCCTCCTTTCATTGGTATCAGATTGCCGGACTGCCGGAAATAGTCCAGCTTGCTCTCAGCAATTTTTGGAACTCCCATATAGGTGAATGGAGGGTGGCCGTGCATGGACAGCTGTTCTCTGTTTGCTTGGGGTGGGGGTGGGGTTGGCCTTCTAGAGATAGGAGGGATATGCCATCAATGTCCCAGATTGGCCAACTCCTTTAATGGCACAAAATAAATTGCAATAAAAACACATTTGTGTATGTATGTGTATATAAATTATAAAGTTTTTGCAATGACTAAATACATACTACCACTTTTTTTATTTTAAAATATACAATTTATTGGAATACATAGAAAAGGTGCACCTGTAGATACCAGTATATTATGAATGGGAAGAATACTATTGAGGCTTTCAGTCAGAGAAAAAATCCTTTCTGAGGGTTAACGTGTAAGGTTCCTGCCCCCTTTACAAAAGATCATGGGTTTAAGACCCTGCAGGGACAATCTGGTAAACAACCATAATATGCCAGGACTCCAGTAAAGAGCAGGGAAGCTGAACTGTGGAGGGGTGGAACTGTGACTCTCTAGAAGAACAGGGACTCCTTACTGAGTCCTAGCCAGGCAATTGTTTGGTCTGCTTCCATTGACTGTTTGACACTGCTCCTGATTGATTTCTATGTCTTACTTTCCAGGTCAGACTGCATTACATATTGCTACGGTCAATCAGAATGGCAACCTCGTTGCAGAGCTGATACGTAGAGGTGCCGATGTCTCTTCACCTCGAGCTACAGGGACGTTCTTTGCACTTAGTAAAAATAATCTCTTTTACTTTGGTGAGTGAGGAAACATGAATAAAATATTTATGTACCATCCAGAATGGTATTGCTTATTATATTGGATTAATTTTACATTTTAAGGATCAACAAGGCAAGAAGACTTTTTGTGATATACCTATAATGATTCTTTATACTGTAGATCAGATGCAATGAACAGCGATTTAATGCAAGGAACTTTTAACACCTTCTGAGGCAGTAAATCATACGGTTTACAATAATTTAACCCAGAAATGCAAAATTTTCTTCTTGTTTCTCACTTTTTTATTACATCTTTTATTTTATTTTTTCTCCCTCTCTCTACAAAATTTGTCGGAGATTGAATCACCCAAAATTTGGCTTTGGATCTACCTCAGATTTTAACATAATTTAGGTCAAATCCAATTTGTTTGGAATTGATTCGCTCAACTCTAGTTGAGAGTAATTTCTGATCCTGGCCAGGAGGACCTTGGCTTTATGTCCCACTTGTGCCCATTCCATTCCCGCCATGGGAATTACTTTTCACCCATGCCGCAGATGTACATCATGATGAAGGAATGGCTTAAAGGCAACTAAATAAGTCATTATATCTAGGTTTTACATGGCCTGCCTTTGCACATGGATTTCAAATTGTCTCATGTATCTTCTAGGTGAGCATATACTAACCTTTGCGGCATGTGTAATGGACATTGAGATCGTGAAGATACTTCTAGATCATGGAGCTGATCTTCATGCCACAGACTTTTGGGGTAAGGAAGTTTTGGACTTTTTGATAATAAGCAGAATGACAGGAATTATTAATACACAATTATTTGGTTTTATCTACTTGGGTCCATAGTTTTTCTCCACAATGTCCTCACCTCTGTTAAGCTCTTCAGTCTTCACAATGAAGATTAGCAAAGTCCCCTATGTCAGACCAAGCATTGTGGGACCTCCTGCCAGATACGTTAAAGCCAGAGACAGATTGTATATGAGGTTTGTAATAGGGAAGGAGCTGCAGGATAGTATGAGACAGAAAAAAATAATTTGTGTGCCTTTTCTATTGTATGTTTTGTACATTCTGCATTTAGTGTTCATTTCAGTAGAATATTTTTTCTTAGCAAAAATGTCTTGCCAATGCAATGCTCATGACAGAGCACAATTAAAATCTCAACACCACCCACTCCATGCTACTATCAGATTGCAGGCTCCGATATTGTGCTCAAACCCAATTAATGTTATATGCTGATGTATTTTAAAATATCAAGTCTTGTTTTCAGCATTATGAGGTGGTAAATTCGCAACCCTCACAAAATGTCCTTACTGATAGGACTCTTCTTTAGTCCCAGTTATTTCTGGGCAATGTTGGTCTACACACAACACAATGGTACTTCTATTATTTTTATATTCTTCACAGGTAACTCAGTTCTACACATCCTTGTTCTTCAACCCAACAAAAGTCTATCGTGCCAGATGTTTGACTACCTCTTATCACAGGATGGTGGAAAAACTCTAATTCACAGTCAGAATAGACGGGGACTTACACCACTGCAGTTGGCTGCTTTTGAAGGAAATGTGGTTGTGAGTGTACACAATATTCTTGATTTTTATCACGCCATTGAGACATCTCATCATTTCCTCTCTCAACTCATGACAGATGTTCCAGCACTTAATTCAGAAGAAAAGAAAAATACAAAGTACATATGGTCCTCCTGTCACCACCATGATGTATGACATGTCAGAAATTGATTCTTGGGAAGATCAGCCATCAGTGCTTGAGATAATTGCATCATCCAACAAGAGTCAAGTAAGAAATAAAAATAATCATAGCAATAAAGATTCAGTTTCCATTATTTGTTACCAGTACAGTTCCCCCAGCTATAAATACAATATAACTACTATAATACTGCCTCCTATGTACGAGAATATAACTACTATAATACTGCGTCTTTTGTACAGGACTATAACTACTATAATACTGCCTCCTATGTACAAGAATATAACTACCATAATACTGCTCCTATGTACAAGAATATAACTACTATAATACTGCCCCTATGTACAAGAATATAACTACTATAATACTGCGTCTTTTGTACAGGACTATAACTACTATAATACTGCCTCCTATGTACAAGAATATAACTACCATAATACTGCTCCTATGTACAAGAATATAAGTACTATAATACTGCCTCCTATGTACAATACTATAACTACTATAATACTGCTCCTATGTGCAAGAATATAACTACTATAATACTGCTCCTATGTACAAGAATATAACTACTATAATACTGCCTCCTATGTACAAGAATATAACTACTATAATACTGCCTCCTATGTACAAGAATATAACTACTATAATACTGCTCCTATGTACAAGAATATAACTACTATAATACTGCTCCTATGTACAGGACTATAACTACTATAATACTGCTTCTATGTACAAGAATATAACTACTATAATACTGCTCCTATGTACAACAATATAACTACTATAATACTGCCTCCTATGTACAAGAATATAACTACTATAATACTGCTCCTATGTACAAGAATATAACTACTATAATACTGCTCCTATGTACAAGAATATAACTACTATAATGCTGCCTCCTATGTACTAGAATATAACTACTATAATACTGCTCCTATGTACAAGAATATAACTACTATAATGCTGCCTCCTATGTACTAGAATATAACTACTATAATACTGCCTCCTATGTACAAGAATATAACTACTATAATCAGTGGCGTACACAAAATCCATGGGGCCCCGGTGCGAAACTGATCCATGGGGCCCCCCCCTGTCGCCCCCCCCCCCCCCCCCAACCTGCCGCAAGAATTTACTTGGGCCCCCTGGATTGGGATTGATAATGCTCCGTGCCTCTCTGTGACCTTTTTACTACAAAATCACAATGAGTTAAAGTTGTCACTGTGATTTTGTAGAAAATAGATCACAGAGAGGCAAAGAGCATTATCAATCATGTTAATGCTCCGTGTCTCGGCTGTCCGGGACGGGGCTTGGCTCTCTTTCAAGCAGCAGATTACTCGCACGGCATCCGCTCATGTGAAAGAGCCCTAAGCCCAATGCATGACTACACTCACCCAGTCCTAACTAATAAAATCTGGTCCTACCTCATCCAGGGTGTCGCTGGCGTCGGTGTGATGTCCGCTGGATCCAGAACAAGGTCCCTGTGGTGATAGAGAAAAAAGAATAATCACATAAGGAAGGGATGGTGACTGCCCCAGTCAAATTACCAGCAGGGGGCGCTGTGCTGGCCTGTAAGACTGAGCCATGCCAATGTATAGCATACATTTCCCCTAAGTGCTACTACACAGTACTAATGCCCACCTTGTGGCCTCTCACAGTAATTAAGCCCACCTTGTGGTCCCTTCAAAATAGTTATGTCCTCCTTGTGGCCCCTCACAGTAGTTATGGCCAGATATATTCCCCCCCTTACAGTAGTTATGGCCAGATGTATCCCCTTCACAGTAGTAATGCCCAGATATGTGTCCCCCTCACAGTAGTAGTTATGTCCAGATATGTGCCCCCTCACAGTAGTTATGGCCAGATATGTGCCCCCTCACAGTAATTATGCCTAGATATGTGTCCCCCTCACAGTAGTAATGCCCAGATATGTGCCCCTCTCACAGTAGTTATGGCCAGATATGTGTCCCGCTAACAGTAGTTATATCCAGATATGTGTCCCGCTAACAGTAGTTATATCCAGATATGTGTCCCGCTAACAGTAGTTATATCCAGATATGTGCCCCCTCACTGTAGTTATATCCAGATATGTGCCCCCTCACTGTAGTTATATCCAGATATGTGCCCCCTCACTGTAGTTATGGCCAGATATGTGTCCCCCTCACAGTAGTTATGTCCAGATATGTGCCCCCTCACTGTATTTATGGCCAGATATGTGCCCCTCTCACAGATACAGGGGGCAAAATGGAATATATATACAGCGGAGGCAAAAAATTTAATATATACACAGGGGACAAATAGAATATATACAAAGGGGGCAACATGGATATATATACAGGGGCCCTGTGTATATATATATATATATATATATATATATACACAGGGGCCCTGTATATATATATATATATATATATATATATATCCATATCCATTTTGCCCCCTCTGTATATATTCCATTTGTCCCCTGTGTATGTATTCTATTTTTTACCCCCTCTGTATATATTTAATTTTTTGCATTTTGCCAAATATTTAATTACATTTGCCCCCGGGGTCGGGGGATTTGCTGTGATTCCCACTCTGCCAGATGCTCCCTGTGTTATAAAAAAAAACTTACCTACTCTGAACCTGCTCTGCTCCCGCCGTCTTGTTCATAATCCCGTCTTCTGGCGTGCGTCGGCCTGGTGCGAGGCCTGGTGCGAGGGTCACGGGTCTGGCAGCAGCCCTGGATGGAGGAGGGGCCGCCGCGTAAGTTACTCACTGCGAGTGCTCAGTGCTGCACCACCGGCCAGGCACAGAGGCCGGGGCCCGACCAGCCATATACTATTAAAGCTTTTAAAATCTGCGGGCCCCAGCTGCCTTGGGTACAGCACTACTGCAGGGGTCCACAGGCGGCCGGGCCCCCTGGAGTGCCGGGCCCGGTCGCAACTGCGACCGCTGCGACCCCTGTATGTACGCGCCTGACTATAATACTGTTCCTATGTACGAGAATATAACTACTATAATACTGCGTCTTTTGTACAGGACTATAACTACTATAATAGTGCTCCTATGTACAAGAATATAACTACTATAATACTGCCTCCTATATACAAGAATATAACTACCATAATACTGCTCCTATGTGCAAGAATATAACTACTATAATACTGCTTCTATGTACAGGAATATAACTACTATAATACTGCTCCTATGTACAAGAATATAACTACTATAATACTGCCTCCTATGTACAAGAATATAACTACTATAATACTGCCTCCTATATACAAGAATATAACTACCATAATACTGCTCCTATGTGCAAGAATATAGCTACTATAATACTGCTCCTATGTACAGGAATATAACTACTATAATACTGCCTCCTATGTACAATACTATAACTACTATAATACTGCTCCTATGTGCAAGAATATAACTACTATAATACTGCTCCTATGTACAAGAATATAACTACTATAATACTGCTCCTATGTACAAGAATATAACTACTATAATACTGCCTCCTATGTACAAGAATATAACTACTATAATACTGCCTCCTATATACAAGAATATAACTACCATAATACTGCTCCTATGTGCAAGAATATAACTACTATAATACTGCTCCTATGTACAAGAATATAACTAATATAATACTGTTCTTATGTGTCTGTGGATGGCACTGTTATAGGGGGTGGATCTGTGGATGGCACTGCTATATATGTGTCACCCACAGATCCCCCACCCCATAACAGTGCCATCCACATATCCCCCACCCCATAATAGTGGCATCCACAGATCACCCCCCATAACAGTGCCATTCACAGATCACCGCCCCCATAACAGTGCCATCCACAGATCTCCCCCCCCATAACAGTGCGATCCACATATACCCCACCCCATAATAGTGCCATCCACATATGCCCTAATATACCTGTGGGAGGGGTCGGTGGCATGCAAATGCTATTATACTGCCCTAATGTAACCTCACCACCATAGTTATCCCTGTCATAACCCACCTCTTAAACCTATTGCTAACCACTGCCATTTTCCCTTCCCATCATGCACGTACTCAAGAAGCCTTCCCTGGACCCATCTTCTTTTTCCAGCTATCACTCTCATTACTCTAATTCGCATCCAAACTCCTAGAACAACATGTTCATCTTGAATGGTCTTCCCACCTCTCATCCAACTGACTTTTTGATCCACTACAATTCGGCTTCAGACCCAATCATTCCACTGAAACTGCCCTAACCAAAGTCGTCAATGATCTGCTACTTGCCAGAGCTAAGCATTAGTGTTGGGCAAGCACCAAATTGCTAGGGTAGAACATTTTACGATGCTCAGGTGTTCTACCGAGCACTAGAGATGTCCCGAATAGTTTGCCGGCGAATAGTTCCCGGCGAACATAGCTTGTTCGCGTTTGCCACGGCGGGCGAACATATGCGATGTTCGGTCCGCCCCCTATTCGTCATCATTGAGTAAACTTTGACCCTGTACCTCACAGTCAGCAGACACATTCCAGCCAATCAGCAGCAGACCCTCCCTCACAGACCCTCCCACCTCCTGGACAGCATCCATTTTAGATTCATTCGGAAGCTGCATTCTCAGTGAGAGGAGGGACAGTGCTGCTGCTGCTGCTGATTCAATAGGGAAATGGATAGCTAGGCCAGTGTATTCAGTGTCCACTACAGTCCTGAAAGACTCATCAGATCTCTGCTGTAAGGACAGCGTTCTGACAGCACCCCAAAAAGCCCTTTTTAGGGCTAGAACATCAGTCTGCTTTATTTATTTTTTTCCTGTGTAATCTAATTGCAGTTGCCTGCCAGTGTGTGTGTCAGGCTCACAGCGTATATTGTGCCCACTTGCCCAGTGCCACCACTCATATCTGGTGTCACAATAGCTTGCATTTAAAAAAAAAAAAAACTTTTTTGACTGTGAAATAATAGCAGTCATTTTCCTTCACAAGTGTGCGTTTCAGGGCCTGCAAGGGCACAGTGTCACACCAGTGCATAGGGGACATAACAGGGATTAAACTGATAAGAATAGAACAACATAACACACCACAACTATCTGGCGGCACATTAGATTGCACGCGCAGTGCCCCAAATTTGAAGTAGGAGGACCGACCAAGCATCTTTTTCCATCTCCCCGTTCCTAAAATCGATGCATATACACGTTCCCTTATAGGGGACGTAACAGGGATTAAACTGATAGGAATAGTACTACTTAACACACCTTATAATAACGCAGAGAGAGGAGTCTGAAGAAGAGGAGTCAGAGGAGGAAGGTGGCTTTGAGGAGGTGGAAGACCAACCACAGCAGGCGTCCCAGGGGGCTGCTTGTCACCTTTCGGGGACCCTTAGTGTTGTACGTGGCTGGGTGGAGGAAGAGACCTTCAATGACATCGGTGAGGACAAGGAACGGGACATGGCTAGCTTGATATCCAACCTTGTGCAAATGGGGAGTTTGCAGTTGTGCAAATGGACTCTTTGCGGTGCGTTAAACGGGGAGTTTGGTCTGTCACTGTGAAGCAGGCGTAACCCATACACTACCTGATCGATACAACATCATACCTGATGTTTTAAAGCACGTTATTCCAAACAATTTAGGAATGTTAGGTGATTTATGCCCTTTATGGATTAAAACCCGACTCTGTGTCAACTACGTAATTTTCCATGGGAGTTTTGCTATGGATCCCCCTCCGGCATGCCACAGTCCAGGTGTTAGTCCCCTTGAAACAACTTTTCCATCACTATTGTGGCCAGAAAGAGTCCCTGTGGGTTTTAAAATTCGCCTGCCTATTGAAGTCTATGGCGGTTCGCCCGTTCACGAACATTTGCGTTCGCCGTTCGCGACATCTCTACCGAGCACCCGAGCACAATGAGAGTCAATGGGAGAACCCCAGGCAACCCCTGCTCTGAAGAGGGGAGGGTGTCAGGACTCTAGTTCAAAGTCCCTGCTCTGACTTCATATATAGCTATATCCATATATGGAGTCAGTGCTTGGGGACACCCCATTGTATTTATATCTAATTTCTGAAAAGTTTCTGCTAGGATTTGAACTCCTAACCCCTTGTACATTAGAGTCAAGGACCTTATCCACTCTATAAAGCTGAACGCTAAACTGTGACAGAAAAACCTTGTAGTAGGTTCTGATGTAGTAAGTATTCCTATTCAGCAGAAGACTTATTTTATATTTCTGTGCAGGTGTACATGTAGCTCTATAGTGTAGTGGTTAATGTGCTCGCCTCTAATGTACAATGTTGGGAGTTTGAATCCTGACAGAAACAATTCGGAAACATTTATATATATGTATGTTTTTAGCCATATTATATTTACATGTATTATTATATATTTAGAATATATAATATAGTATAATATATGTAAATATATTATGGCTAAAACATCAGTATATATATACAGTACAGACCAAAAGTTTGGACACACCTTATTCAAAGAGTTTTCTTTATTTTCATGACTATGAAGGCATCAAAACTATGAATTAACACATGTGGAATTATATACATAACAAACAAGTGTGAAACAACTGAAAATATGTCATATTCTAGGTTCTTCAAAGTAGCCACCTTTTGCTTTGATTACTGCTTTGCACACTCTTGGCATTCTCTTGATGAGCTTCAAGAGGTAGTCCCCTGAAATGGTCTTCCAACAGTCTTGAAGGAGTTCCCAGAGATGCTTAGCACTTGTTGGCCCTTTTGCCTTCACTCTGCGGTCCAGCTCACCCCAAACCATCTCGATTGGGTTCAGGTCCGGTGACTGTGGAGGCCAGGTCATCTGGCGCAGCACCCCATCACTCTCCTTCATGGTCAAATAGCCCTTTCTTTCAAAGTTTTGCCAATTTTTCGGCTGACTGACTGACCTTCATTTCTTAAAGTAATGATGGCCACTCGTTTTTCTTTACTTAGCTGCTTTTTTCTTGCCATAATATGAATTCTAACAGTCTATTCAGTAGGACTATCAGCTGTGTATCCACCTGACTTCTCCTCAATGCAACTGATGGTCCCAACCCCATTTATAAGGCAAGAAATCCCACTTATTAAACCTGACAGGGCACACCTGTAAAGTGAAAACCATTTCAGGGGACTACCTCTTGAAGCTCATCAAGCGAATGCCAAGAGTGTGCAAAGCAGTAATCAAAGCAAAAGGTGGCTACTTTGAAGAACCTAGAATATGACATATTTTCAGTTGTTTCACACTTGTTTGTTATGTATATAATTCCACATGTGTTAATTCATAGTTTTGATGCCTTCAGTGTGAATCTACAATTTTCATAGTCATGAAAATAAAGAAAACTATTTGAATGAGAAGGTGTGTCCAAACTTTTGGTCTGTACTGTGTATGTGTATATATATATATAATATATATATATATATATATATATATACACTCAAAGAATTATTAGGAACACCATACTAATACTGTGTTGGACCCCCTTTTGCCTTCAGAACTGCTTTAATTATACGTGGCATTGATTCAACAAGGTGCTGATAGCATTCATTAGAAATGTTGGCCCATATTGATAGGATAGAATCTTGCAGTTGATGGAGATTTGAGGGATGCACATCCAGGGCACGAAGCTCTTGTTCCACCACATCCCAAAGATGCTCTATTGGGTTGAGATCTGGTGACTGTGGGTGCCATTTTAGTACAGTGAACTCATTGTCATGTTCAAGAAACCAATTTGAAATGATTCGAGCTTTGTGACATGGTGCATTATCCTGCTGGAAGTAGCCATCAGAGGATGGATACATGTTCTCATTCTCTTTACGCCAAATTCGGACTCTACAGAACAAGACAAAGAAATACCATACAATGGCCGCACCTCAAAAATACAATTTATTGAAATATATAAAGATTAAAAACAAACAACATGTACATGGGGCAAACCCCAAGGATGGTACAATTGGAGTATGACAGTATATATATCTTTGTGGTGATGTGCCACAGAGAGAGCTATGCAAGAACGGGTAAACAATGTAATCCCTGAAACAACTCCCTCAATCCTGTAGTGGTGGCACAAACATAATGGTATCACACAAGGCATACAAAACCCATCCAAGAGGAGTGCACTTGAAGCCTGACGCGTATCGCTAGTGCCTCGACTAGCTTCCTCAGAGGTCCATGTGCATTTGAGTCCTAGGAACTCATCCTATATAGTCAGTAAAGTCAGATATCACAATTAATATATAAGCATCAGCTGTGGTCATACCTATTAAAAACTCATTTAGTGAAGAGGTCAGGCGAGAGAACGTAGATAGGTATCACCTGGATGTGTCCCAGTGCATGGTCCGTGCGCCCCTGCAGACGCCAGCGAACCGGCGTGTTGACTAAGCAGGCGCGCATGCGCAAGATGGCTCCCGGAACAGACATCGACGCCACGATGCGTTCCAAACAGCGGAAGCACAGTGGAGCCTCAGACGTCATATCCGGGAGCCACACTGCAGCTGAATCCCGGTGGAGCGCAAAATGTAAATAAATGTGAATACAAGCGGGCACACCAAAATTAGATATTTGATCATAGGATACGCATGGTTATGCATAGTCAATTACATGACTATTGCATACCACAAAAAATACATACATACACAGTTATACAGTTACAATATAGTGCAGTTGCAAATACAATAAAACCTCTTGAACACACAGTTCATCTCCAATATGCAATATAGTTTATAAATCCTACGAATAAACCTTCTCATGCATGATCAAGGGGGAATCAAAATTCATATGCATAATAGCAATAATAGTGTACATGATTATTGCATACCACAATGAAAAATAAAAAATAATAATGAAAAATATATATATACAGTGGGGGAAATAATTATTTGACCCCTCACTGATTTTGTAAGTTTGTCCAATGACAAAGAAATGAAAAGTCTCAGAACAGTATCATTTCAATGGTAGGTTTATTGTAACAGTGGCAGATAGCACATCAAAAGGAAAATCGAAAAAATAACTTTAAATAAAAGATAGCAACTGATTTGTATTTCATTGAGTGAAATAAGTATTTGAACCCCTACCAACCATTAAGAGTTCTGGCTCCCACAGAGTGGTTAGACACTTCTACTCAATTAGTCACCCTCATTAAGGACACCTGTCTTAACTAGTCACCTGTATAAAAGACACCTGTCCACAGAATCAATCAATCAAGCAGACTCCAAACTCTCCAACATGGGAAAGACCAAAGAGCTGTCCAAGGATGTCAGAGACAAAATTGTAGACCTGCACAAGGCTGGAATGGGCTACAAAACCATTAGCAAGAAGCTGGGAGAGAAGGTGACAACTGTTGGTGCGATTGTTCGAAAATGGAAGGAGCACAAAATGACCATCAATCGACCTCGCTCTGGGGCTCCACGCAAGATCTCACCTCGTGGGGTGTCAATGGTTCTGAGAAAGGTGAAAAAGCATCCTAGAACTACACGGGAGGAGTTAGTTAATGACCTCAAATTAGCAGGGACCACAGTCACCAAGAAAACCATTGGAAACACATTACACCGCAATGGATTAAAATCCTGCAGGGCTCGCAAGGTCCCCCTGCTCAGGAAGGCACATGTGCAGGCCCGTCTGAAGTTTGCCAATGAACACCTGAATGATTCAGAGAGTGACTGGGAGAAGGTGCTGTGGTCTGATGAGACCAAAATAGAGCTCTTTGGCATTAACTCAACTCGCTGTGTTTGGAGGAAGAAAAATGCTGCCTATGACCCCCAAAACACCGTCCCCACCGTCAAGCATGGGGGTGGAAACATTTTGCTTTGGGGGTGTTTTTCTGCTAAGGGCACAGGACAACTTATTCGCATAAACGGGAAAATGGACGGAGCCATGTATCGTGAAATCCTGAGCGACAACCTCCTTCCCTCTGCCAGGAAACTGAAAATGGGTCGTGGATGGGTGTTCCAGCACGACAATGACCCAAAACATACAGCAAAGGCAACAAAGGAGTGGCTCAAGAAGAAGCACATTAAGGTCATGGAGTGGCCTAGTCAGTCTCCGGACCTTAATCCAATCGAAAACCTATGGAGGGAGCTCAAGCTCAGAGTTGCACAGAGACAGCCTCGAAACCTTAGGGATTTAGAGATGATCTGCAAAGAGGAGTGGACCAACATTCCTCCTAAAATGTGCGCAAACTTGGTCATCAATTACAAGAAACGTTTGACCTCTGTGCTTGCAAACAAGGGTTTTTCCACCAAGTATTAAGTCTTTTTTTGTTAGAGGGTTCAAATACTTATTTCACTCAATGAAATGCAAATCAGTTGCTATCTTTTATTTAAAGTTATTTTTTCGATTTTCCTTTTGATGTGCTATCTGCCACTGTTACAATAAACCTACCATTGAAATGATACTGTTCTGAGACTTTTCATTTCTTTGTCATTGGACAAACTTACAAAATCAGTGAGGGGTCAAATAATTATTTCCCCCACTGTATATATACACATTACAGTGTCGTACAATTGCGGATACAATATAACCTCTTAAACACAAAATTCATGTCTACTGTACAATGGAATTAAAAATGTGCCCTCACATACATGATCAAAAAGGGATCAAAAAGCACATAGCGTAATATCCCTTGACATAGTCTACTAAAGTGCTAGATCAGTGCTTTCTTAAAAAATGTAAATAATACATAATAATAATATATGCGAATAAAGTATACCATAGTAAAAAAAGACAATAAATTTGTTTCAATAACACCTAAAAAGTCCTCCACTCACCACTTAACATGGTGAATGCATAGACAATCTTATACTAGAAAAGTGGTCACATATACATTTTGCAAACCACGGGATGTGGACCATGCACCGGGACAGGCGACCAGAGAGCGCAGGCGCAAATTCAAAGAAGAGAACGTCCAAGAATACATACTTGATTAGAGATTATTAGATCCTATATTTGTCCATGAAAACCATTCTCAGACAAACAGTGATCTAGCAAGAGTGAACCAAAACATACATATAAATAAATGGTTAAGTGATGGTACGGTTAACTCCTCAGAAGAGGGGAATGTGAGGTAAGCCAGAGGAAAGGGCCATGAGAAAAGAAGGTGCTATAAATATTCATATTCATGACCCGGGGTCATTGGAGTCACATGATCAAAGTCATACCAAGTCCAATCACCCGAGGTCAGTGAAGGTGCAGAAAGTGCCAATAAATTATTCCTATGCTTATAGTAGTGAAGACGAAAAGGATCCAGGAGGGGGAGATCCGTGATGCGGTAGGTCCTGTATCCCAGTGGACAACATTCCTGTGATCCTAAAAAATATATAAAAATGCGATAAGCATGTGCTAATGTGGAGAAAAAAGGAAAACAAAAAAGGTGAGGAAAAACAAACATTGTAATACATAGGCGCATGGAATTAGCAATGGGCCTACATATAGAAACCAGTGAAAGTGAGTTCCTCATTCAGACCCCCTGGGGATTGTGAACCAAGATTAAATATCCATCTTGATTCAGAACGGAGCAAGCACCTGGAGATATGCGTGCCCCTGATGTTGCTCCGGACCAAATCCAATCCAACCACCCTTAGGTCGTCATACCTGCCATTATGATAATCCAAAAAATGAGCTGCCACTGATGTAAGTGGTTTTTCCTTGCTTCTATCTCTTGCTGCCAACCGAATGTTTGATGTATGCTGCTGGACTCTCTTCCTCAGCTCCTGCATGGTCTGGCCCACATAGATCTTCTCACAGGGGCACAGAAGGGCATATACTACATTCCTGGAACGGCAGTTAATGTAGTGTTTTAAGTACAATCTAGAATTCTCACCATGCGAGAAAGTGTTGGAATTCAACATAAATTGACATATTCATATGCATAATAGCAATAATAGTGTACATGATTATTGCATACCACAATGAAAAATGAAAAATAATAATGAAAAATATATATATATATATACACATTACAGTGTCGTACAGTGTCGTATAAATTACCAATGGCCGGATCTTTATAAAATCTTGAATACCCATTGGTTTTTACTTCAATCAGATGGCAAATTGGCAGCATACGTTGATAACAAACCCAAGATTATAGCACGAAGGACAACTAACCTAAAAGATACCTTAGTATGCAGTCATTTTCAACGCCCGGGTACATCTACGGGCAGGGGTGTGGCCCTTAAAGGTACATATTCTTGTGGGGACTGCAACATATGTCAATTTATGTTGAATTCCAACACTTTCTCGCATGGTGAGAATTCTAGATTGTACTTAAAACACTACATTAACTGCCGTTCCAGGAATGTAGTATATGCCCTTCTGTGCCCCTGTGAGAAGATCTATGTGGGCCAGACCATGCAGGAGCTGAGGAAGAGAGTCCAGCAGCATACATCAAACATTCGGTTGGCAGCAAGAGATAGAAGCAAGGAAAAACCACTTACATCAGTGGCAGCTCATTTTTTGGATTATCATAATGGCAGGTATGACGACCTAAGGGTGGTTGGATTGGATTTGGTCCGGAGCAACATCAGGGGCACGCATATCTCCAGGTGCTTGCTCCGTTCTGAATCAAGATGGATATTTAATCTTGGTTCACAATCCCCAGGGGGTCTGAATGAGGAACTCACTTTCACTGGTTTCTATATGTAGGCCCATTGCTAATTCCATGCGCCTATGTATTACAATGTTTGTTTTTCCTCACCTTTTTTGTTTTCCTTTTTTCTCCACATTAGCACATGCTTATCGCATTTTTATATATTTTTTAGGATCACAGGAATGTTGTCCACTGGGATACAGGACCTACCGCATCACGGATCTCCCCCTCCTGGATCCTTTTCGTCTTCACTACTATAAGCATAGGAATAATTTATTGGCACTTTCTGCACCTTCACTGACCTCGGGTGATTGGACTTGGTATGACTTTGATCATGTGACTCCAATGACCCCGGGTCATGAATATGAATATTTATAGCACCTTCTTTTCTCATGGCCCTTTCCTCTGGCTTACCTCACATTCCCCTCTTCTGAGGAGTTAACCGTACCATCACTTAACCATTTATTTATATGTATGTTTTGGTTCACTCTTGCTAGATCACTGTTTGTCTGAGAATGGTTTTCATGGACAAATATAGGATCTAATAATCTCTAATCAAGTATGTATTCTTGGACGTTCTCTTCTTTGAATTTGCGCCTGCGCTCTCTGGTCGCCTGTCCCGGTGCATGGTCCACATCCCGTGGTTTGCAAAATGTATATGTGACCACTTTTCTAGTATAAGATTGTCTATGCATTCACCATGTTAAGTGGTGAGTGGAGGACTTTTTAGGTGTTATTGAAACAAATTTATTGTCTTTTTTTACTATGGTATACTTTATTCGCATATATTATTATTATGTATTATTTACATTTTTTAAGAAAGCACTGATCTAGCACTTTAGTAGACTATGTCAAGGGATATTACGCTATGTGCTTTTTGATCCCTTTTTGATCATGTATGTGAGGGCACATTTTTAATTCCATTGTACAGTAGACATGAATTTTGTGTTTAAGAGGTTATATTGTATCCGCAATTGTACGACACTGTAATGTGTATATATATATATATATTTTTCATTATTATTTTTTATTTTTCATTGTGGTATGCAATAATCATGTACACTATTATTGCTATTATGCATATGAATTTTGATTCCCCCTTGATCATGCATGAGAAGGTTTATTCGTAGGATTTATAAACTATATTGCATATTGGAGATGAACTGTGTGTTCAAGAGGTTTTATTGTATTTGCAACTGCACTATATTGTAACTGTATAACTGTGTATGTATGTATTTTTTGTGGTATGCAATAGTCATGTAATTGACTATGCATAACCATGCGTATCCTATGATCAAATATCTAATTTTGGTGTGCCCGCTTGTATTCACATTTATTTACATTTTGCGCTCCACCGGGATTCAGCTGCAGTGTGGCTCCCGGATATGACGTCTGAGGCTCCACTGTGCTTCCGCTGTTTGGAACGCATCGTGGCGTCGATGTCTGTTCCGGGAGTAGTGATGTCGCGAACATAAAATTTTCAGTTCGCGAACAGCGAACGCGAACTTCCGCAAATGTTCGCGAACTGGCGAACCGGGCGAACCGCCATAGACTTCAATAGACAGGCGAATTTTAAAACCCACAGGGACTCTTTCTGGCCACAATAGTGATGAGAAAGTTGTTTCAAGGGGTCTAACACCTGGACTGTGGCATGCCGGAGGGGGATCTATGGCAAAACTCCCATGGAAAATTACGTAGTGGACGCAGAGTCGGGTTTTAATCCATAAAGGGCATAAATCAACTAACATTCCTAAATTGTTTGGAATAACGTGCTTTAAAACATCCAGTGTGTGTATACGATCAGGTATGATGTTGGCACTGGCAGTGGGCACACTACAGTCAGTGGAAGAGGGCCTGACACACTGACTGGCAGCAGGCAAGCAACTGAATTTAGACTACTGTCTAAAAATTAAATGCCTTATTTATCGGCAAGCTACTGTGCCACCCGGTATGAGTGGTTGGCACTGGCAGTGGGCACACTACAGTCAGTGGAAGAGGGCCTGACACACTGACTGGCAGCAGGCAAGCAACTGAATTTAGACTACTGTCTAAAAATTAAATGCCTTATTTATCGGCAAGCTACTGTGCCACCCGGTATCAGTGGTTGGCACTGGCAGTGGGCACACTACAGTCAGTGGAAGCGGGCCTGACACACACTGGCAGCAGGCAAGCAACTGAAATTACACTAAAGTGTAAAAATTAAATGCCTTATTTATCGGCAAGCTACTGTGCCACCCGGTATGAGTGGTTGGCACTGGCAGTGGGCACACTACAGTCAGTGGAAGAGGGCCTGACACACACTGGCAGCAGGCAAGCAACTGAATTTAGACTACTGTCTAAAAATTAAATGCCTTATTTATCGGCAAGCTACTGTGCCACCCGGTATCAGTGGTTGGCACTGGCAGTGGGCACACTACAGTCAGTTGAAGTCGGCCTGACACACACTAGCAGCAGGCAAGCAGCTGAAATTACACTAAAGTGTAAAAATTAAATGCCTTTTTTATGCAAAGTCCTGTGCCAGCCGGTATGAGTGGTGGGCACTGGCAGTGGGCACACTACAGTCAGTGGAAGTCAGCCTGACACACACTGGCAGGCAACTAACCTTAGATTAAAGTGTAAAAATTAAGTGCCTATTTTTCAAGCAAAGTCCTGTGCCACTCGGTATGACAGGGGTGGGCACTGGCAGTGGGCACACTACAGTCAGTTGAAGTCGGCCTGACACACACTAGCAGCAGGCAAGCAGCTGAAATTACACTAAAGTGTAAAAATTAAATGCCTTTTTTATGCAAAGTCCTGTGCCAGCCGGTATGAGTGGTGGGCACTGGCAGTGGGCACACTACAGTCAGTGGAAGTCAGCCTGACACACACTGGCAGGCAACTAACCTTAGATTAAAGTGTAAAAATTAAGTGCCTATTTTTTAAGCAAAGTCCTGTGCCACTCGGTATGACAGGGGTGGGCACTGGCAGTGGGCACACTACAGTCAGTTGAAGTCGGCCTGACACACACTAGCAGCAGGCAAGCAGCTGAAATTACATTAAAGTGTAAAAATTAAATGCCTTTTTTAAGCAAAGTCCTGTGCCAGCCGGTATGAGTGGTGGGCACTGGCAGTGGGCACACTACAGTCAGTGGAAGTCAGCCTGACACACACTGGCAGGCAACTAACCTTAGATTAAAGTGTAAAAATTAAGTGCCTATTTTTTAAGCAAAGTCCTGTGCCACTCGGTATGACAGGGGTGGGCACTGGCAGTGGGCACACTACAGTCAGTTGAAGTCGGCCTGACACACACTAGCAGCAGGCAAGCAGCTGAAATTACATTAAAGTGTAAAAATTAAATGCCTTTTTTAAGCAAAGTCCTGTGCCAGCCGGTATGAGTGGTGGGCACTGGCAGTGGGCACACTACAGTCAGTGGAAGTCAGCCTGACACACACTGGCAGGCAACTAACCTTAGATTAAAGTGTAAAAATTAAGTGCCTATTTTTTAAGCAAAGTCCTGTGCCACTCGGGATGACAGGGGTGGGCACTGGCAGTGGGCACACTACAGTCAGTTGAAGTCGGCCTGACACACACTGGCAGGCAACTAACCTTAGATTAAAGTGTAAAAATGAAGTGCCTTTTTTTTAAGCAAAGTCCTGTGCCACACGGGATGACAGGGGTGGGCACTGGCAGTGGGCACACTACAGTCAGTTGAAGTCGGCCTGACACACACTAGCAGCAGGCAAGCAGCTGAAATTACACTAAAGTGTAAAAATTAAATGCCTTTTTTATGCAAAGTCCTGTGCCAGCCGGTATGAGTGGTGGGCACTGGCAGTGGGCACACTACAGTCAGTGGAAGTCAGCCTGACACACACTGGCAGGCAACTAACCTTAGATTAAAGTGTAAAAATTAAGTGCCTTTTTTTAAGCAAAGTCCTGTGCCACACGGAATGACAGGGGTGAGCACTGGCAGTGGGCACACTACAGTCTGTGGGCCTGCAGCTCCTCACACACAGGCAGGCCAGGCAACTGCAATATGTATATAAAGGAAAAAAAAAAAGCAGACTAATGTTGCAGCCCTAAAAAGGGCTTTTTGGGGTGCTGTCAGGACGCTGTCCTTACAGCAGAGATCAGATGAGTCTTTCAGGACTGGAGTGGACACTGAATTCACTAGCCTAGCTATCGATTTCCCTATTAAATCAGCAGCAGTTACAGTCTCCCTCCTCTCACTAAGACTGCAGCTTCAGAATGAATCTAAAATGGATGCTGTGCAGGAGGTGGGAGGGTCTGGGAGGGAGGGTATGCTGCTGATTGGCTGGAATGTGTCTGCTGACTGTGAGGTACAGGGTCAAAGTTTGCTCAATGATGATGTATAGGGGGCGGACCGAACATCGCATGTGTTCGCCCCGGCAGAGGCGAACGCGAACAAGCTATGTTCGCCGGGAACTGTTCGCCGTCGGATAGTTCGGGCCATCTCTATCCGGGAGCCATCTTGCGCATGCGCGCCTGCTTAGTCAACACGCCGGTTCGCTGGCGTCTGCAGGGGCGCACGGACCATGCACTGGGACACATCCAGGTGATACCTATCTACGTTCTCTCGCCTGACCTCTTCACTAAATGAGTTTTTAATAGGTATGACCACAGCTGATGCTTATATATTAATTGTGATATCTGACTTTACTGACTATATAGGATGAGTTCCTAGGACTCAAATGCACATGGACCTCTGAGGAAGCTAGTCGAGGCACTAGCGATACGCGTCAGGCTTCAAGTGCACTCCTCTTGGATGGGTTTTGTATGCCTTGTGTGATACCATTATGTTTGTGCCATCACTACAGGATTGAGGGAGTTGTTTCAGGGATTACATTGTTTACCCGTTCTTGCATAGCTCTCTCTGTGGCACATCACCACAAAGATATATATACTGTCATACTCCAATTGTACCATCCTTGGGGTTTGCCCCATGTACATGTTGTTTGTTTTTAATCTTTATATATTTCAATAAATTGTATTTTTGAGGTGCGGCCATTGTATGGTATTTCTTTGTCTTGTTCTGTTCATACTTGCTACATATACCAGGCCAGCACTCTGCTTCATCATTATTGGTGTGCCCCCCGTGTTTTAGTATTGTAAATTCGGACTCTACCATTTGAATGTCTCAGCAGAAATCGAGACTCATCAGACCATGCAACATTTTTCCAGTCTTCAACAGTCCAATTTTGGTGAGCTCGTGCAAATTGTAGCCTCTTTTTCCAGGATGGCACATCAATGCGAGCTGTGGCAAGAAGGTTTGCTGTGTCTGTCAGCGTAGTGTCCGGAGCATGGAGGCGCTACCAGGAGACAGGCCAGTGCATCAGGAGACGTGGAGGAGGCCGTAGGAGGGCAACAACCCAGCAGCAGGACCGCTACCTCTGCCTTTGTGCAAGGAGGAACAGGAGGAGCACTGCCAGAGCCCTGCAAAATGATCTCCAGCAGGCCACAAATGTGCATGTGTCTGCTCAAACGGTCATAAACAGACTCCATGAGGGTGATATGAGGGCCCGACATCCACAGGTGAGGGTTGTGCTTACAGCCCAACACCGTGCAGGACGTTTGGCATTTGCCAGAAAACACCAAGATTGGCAAATTCGCCACTGGCGCCCTGTGCTCTTCACAGATGAAAGCAGGTTCACACTGAGCACATGTGACAGACGTGACAGAGTCTGGAGACGCCGCGGAGAACGTTCTGCTGCCTGCAACATCCTCCAGCATGACCGGTTTGGCATTAGGTCAGTAATGGTGTGGGGTGGCATTTCTTTGGAGGGCCGCACAGCCCTCCATGTGCTCGCCAGAGGTAGCCTGACTGCCATTAGGTACTGAGATGAGATCCTCAGACCCCTTGTGAGACCATATGCTGGTGCGGTTGGCCCTGGGTTCCTCCTAATGCAAGACAATGCTAGACCTCATGTGGCTGGAGTGTGTCAGCAGTTCCTGCAAGACGAAGGCATTGATGCTATGGACTGGCCCGCCCGTTCCCCAGACCTGAATCCAATTGAGCACATCTGGGACATCACGTCTCGCTCTATCCACCAACGTCACGTTGCACCACAGACTGTCCAGGAGTTGGCAGATGCTTTAGTCCAGGTCTGGGAGGAGATCCCTCAGGAGACCGTCCGCCACCTCATCAGGAGCATGCACAGGCGTTGTAGGGAGGTCATATAGGCACGTGGAGGCCACACACACTACTGAGCCTCATTTTGACTTGTTTTAAGGACATAACATCAAAGTTGGATCAGCCTGTAGTGTGTTTTTCCACTTTAATTTTGAGTGTGACTCCAAATCCAGACCTCCATGGGTTGAAAAATTTGATTTCCATTTTTTTATTTTTGTGTGATTTTGTTGTCAGCACATTCAACTATGTAAAGAACAAAGTATTTCAGAAGAATATTTAATTAATTCAGATCTAGGATGTGTTATTTTTGTGTTCCCTTTATTTTTTTGAGCAGTGTATGTATATATATATATATATATATATATATATATATATATATATATATATATATATTGTCACCACCAGACATCTGAGAAGCTCTGACAGACGTCCTTCAGAACCTCCTCCTTGAGGTTCCTTTTGTTTTGCTTTCATTTTCTCATCTCGTTAGTCTCTCTCAGCTGTCATGTAGTTGCACTGATTGCATCCCTTTAAATCCCTTCCCATACTGCATCACTTTGCGGTTTATACAACTTCCTGGAGTATATGCATGCTGGATGCTACTACTGAGTCTTCTACAGATAAATTTTGTTCATTCATTTGTATTTTCCTGTTGCTGGATCCCAGGAGACCCTGACTCCCTCCGTATCAAGTGTAGGGAGCCGGTGGTCGTGTCCCCTCACTATTATAGGGTGTTTAGGGGTTAATCAGTCGAGGTACGTGGATATGCGATCTTCTACCATTGAGAATTTCGCATAGGCTGAGTAGTTAGGGAGAGAGCCAGGTCTGGTGCAGGGCTATCCCTTTGGTTCCTTAGTTTTGGATCCAGTCAGCCGGATCTTCTTTTTGTGTCTTCTAGTTTGCTGTACACCTTCCGTGACATTATAAACCGCCAAAACCGTCTTAAGCATGAATCCTGTTTCAACCTTGATTGACCGCATGCAGGGTCTTTCACTGGAGGTAGAAGATCTCCGGAAAACTGTCTCTCAGTTTGAGGTGACCATTTCTGCTTACGTTCATGGAGTTTGTTCTGAGCCTAAGATCTCGCTTCCGGATACGTTCTCCGGGGGTAGTGAGAATTTTGTTCGTTTTAGAGATGTTTGCAAACTCCATTTTTGCTTACTTCCCCATTCCTCTGGTGATGAGGAGCGGAGGGTGGGATCATCATCTCGCTGCTCAGGGATAACGCTCAGTCTTGGGCTTTTTCGCTGCCGGTGGGGGCACGGCCCCTCCGTTCAGTGGATGAATTTTTTTTAGCCCTGGGTCAGATATATGATGATCCGGATCATATTGCTCTGGCTGAGTCTAGACTACGTCTTTTATGCCAGGGTAAACAATCCGCAGAGATATACTGTTCAGAATTTCGGAGATGGGCAGCTGATACTGGTTGGAATGATGCTGTACTCCGAAGTCAATTTTGCCATGGTCTTTCAGAGGGATTAAAAGATGCATTTGCCTTTCATGAGAGACCTACCTCCTTGGACTCTGCCATGTCTCGGGCCGTTCGTATTGACAGGCGTCTTAGAGAGAGAGGAGAGATCACTCCTTCCTGTCATACTCAGTCCAAGGACAGTGCGGCGGTCTCATTCAGTGCACAGGGGTCTCAGTCGCTCTCAATCCCTTCTGAGCAGGGGCCTATGCAGCTGGGTTTGCTTGCCTCTGACAATAGAGGATTCAGCTCTCATGGGAAGGTTTGTTTCTGTTGTGGAGGTATAAATCATTTGGCAAATGTTTGTCCCTCTAGGAGATTCAGGCAGTTTTTTGAAAGTAATAAAGAAACAAAAAAAAAAAAATCCTCTAAAAACGTTCCATCTGTTACTATTGGCAAGGTTGATGCGGAAATTGAAGGTTTTCCGTTTGCTTGTAGTTCCCGTTTTGTCCTACCTGCCAGGGTGGCACTAGAGAGCAAGAATATTTTTTGAGAGATTTTTGTAGATAGTGGAGCTGCTGTCAATCTTATTTATAATCAATTTGCTATAACTCATGGTTTCCAGGTATGCACTTTGGGAAAGCATATACCTGTTTTTGCTATTGATTCCATTCCACTTTCTCAGAAATCGTTAAAGGGCATAGTTCACAATATCCGTTTGATTGTGAGTGATACTCATGTTGAGGATGTGTCATGTTTCATCCTAAACGGGTTGCCTACTCTAGTGTTGGGGCTACCCTGGCTCACTAAACATAACCCCACCATTGATTGGCAAGCGAGACAAATAAATGGTTGGAGTGACTTTTGCAGAGAGAATTGCGTCACAACATCTGTTTCAGAGTTTTCTACTAAGACTGTACCATCTTTTCTCTCTGAATTTTCGGATGTGTTTTCTGAGAGTGCTGTTCAGGAATTGCCCCCTTTACAGGGAGTACGATTGCCCTATTAATCTCACCCCAGGCGCCAAGCTGCCTAAATCTCGTTTATACAATCTCTCCCAACCTGAAAGGCTCGCTATGCGTGCTTATATCTCTGAGAGTCTGAGAAAGGGACACATACGACCCTCGAAGTCACCTGTTGCCGCTGGTTTTTTCTTTGTTAAGAAAAAAGATGGTTCTTTAAGACCATGTCTGGATTTCAGGGAGCTGAACAGTATCACAATTCGTGACCCTTATCCGCTTCCTCTGATCCCGGACCTGTTTAACCAGATTGTGGGGGCTACAGTTTTTTCCAAATTGGATCTAAGAGGGGCATACAACCTGGTCAGGGTCAGAGAAGGAGACGAATGGAAGACGGCCTTCAATACCCCTGAGGGCCATTTTGAGAATTTGGTTATGCCTTTTGGTTTGATGAATGCTCCAGCTGTTTTTCAGCATTTTGTGAACAGCATTTTTTATCATTTAATGGGGAAATTTGTATTAGTGTATCTGGATGACATTTAGATTTTTTCTCCTGATTTCAAAACTCATAGGGAACATTTACGTCAGGTCTTGCTCATCCTGCGGGAGAATAAATTGTACGCTAAACTGGAAAAATGTGTGTTTGCGGTTCCAGAAATTCAATTTCTGGGGTTTCTTCTCTCCGCTTCTGGTTTTCGCATGGACCCCGAGAAGGTCCGCGCTGTGCTTGAGTGGGAGCTTCCTGAGAATCAGAAGGCGCTGATGCGTTTTCTGGGTTTTGCCAATTATTACAGGAAGTTTATTTTGAATTATTCCTCTGTTGTTAAACCACTTACTGATATGACTAGAAAGGGGGTAGATTTTTCCTCCTGGTCGGTAGAGGCGCGTAAGGCCTTTTCTAATATCAAGGAGGGTTTTGATTCCGCTACTATCTTGGTACAACCTGATATTTCTCTACCCTTCATAGTTGAGGTTGATGCTTCTGAGGTGGGTGTGGGTGCGGTCTTGTCTCAGGGTCCCTCTCCTGCCAAATGGCGACCGTGTGCCTTTTTCTCGAAGAAACTCTCCTCCGCAGAGAGAAATTACGATGTGGGAGATAGGGTGTTGTTGGCCATCAAGTTAGCTTTTGAGGAATGGCGCCATTGGCTAGAGGGAGCCAGACACCCTATTACCGTGTTTACTGACCATAAGAATCTGGCCTACTTGGAGTCAGCCAAGCGTCTGAACCCGAGACAGGCCAGATGGTCTTTGTTCTTTTCAAGGTTTAATTTTGTTGTCACCTTCCGCCCTGGGGTTAAGAATGTGAAGGCGGATGCCCTGTCACGTTGTTTTCCGGGAGGTGGGAATTTTGAAGACCCGGGTCCCATTTTGGCTGAAGGTGTGGTGGTTTCTGCTCTTTATCCTGAATTGGAGGCAGAGGTTCAGGTAGCCCAGTCAGAGGCTCCTGATCTTTGTCCTCCTGGGAGGTTGTTTGTGCCTCTCGCTTTAAGACACAGGATTTTTAAGGAGCACCACGATACTGTCCTTGCTGGGCACCCGGGGGCAAGAGCCACAGTGGATCTCATCGCTCAGAGATTCTGGTGGCCGGCGATTCGTAAGTTGGTTGAGGGTTTTGTGGCAGCCTGCGAGACCTGCGCTCGTGCCAAAGTCCCTCATTTACGGCCATCGGGTCCTCTCCTTTCGTTACCCATTCCTTCCCGTCCTTGGACACATCTGTCCATGGACTTCATTACGGACCTGCCTCGTTCCTCGGGGAAGACTGTGATTCTGGTGGTGGTGGACCGTTTTAGCAAAATGGTGCATTTCATTCCTTTTCCTGGCTTGCCCAATGCTAAGACGCTGGCGCAGGCATTTATTGATCACATTGTCAAATTGCATGGTATTCCTTCAGACATAGTCTCTGATAGGGGCACACAGTTTGTTTCCAGATTCTGGAAGGCTTTCTGTTCTCGCTTGGGGGTTCGGTTGTCATTCTCTTCTGCTTTCCACCCGCAGTCGAATGGTCAGACAGAGCGCGTCAATCAGAATCTGGAGACATATCTGCGCTGTTTTGTGGCGGAGAATCAGGAGGATTGGTGTTTTTTTGTCCCTTGCTGAGTTTGCTTTAAATAACCGTCGTCAGGAGTCCTCTGATAGGTCACCATTTTTTGGTGCATATGGGTTTCATCCGCAGTTTGGGACATTCTCTGGAGAGGGGTCTTCTGGTTTACCTGATGAGGACAGATTCTCCTCATCTTTGTCATCGATTTGGCAAAAGATTCAGGATAATCTAAAGAGCATGAGTGAGAGATATAAGCGTGTGGCGGATAAGAGACGTGTGCCTGGTCCGGACCTGAATGTTGGTGATCTGGTATGGTTGTCTACTAAGAATATCAAATTGAAGGTTCCCTCTTGGAAGTTGGGTCCTAAGTTTATTGGGCCTTACAAAATCTTGTCCGTCATCAATCCTGTTGCCTACCATCTTGATCTTCCTCAGACTTGGAAGATCCATAATGTTTTTCATAAGTCCTTATTAAAACCTTATGTCCAACCCATTGTACCCTCGTCTTTGCCTCCTCCTCCGATTGTGGTTGATGGTAATCTTGAATTTCAGGTCTCTAGGATTGGGGATTCTCGTGTTGTCCGCGGTTCTCTCCAGTACCTCGTTCATTGGGAGGGTTATGGGCCTGAGGAGAGGATATGGGTCCCAGTGACAGACATTAAGGCCACTCGTCTCATCAGGGCTTTCCATAGGTTCCATCCTGAGAAGGTGGGCTCTGAGTGTCCGGAGTCCACTCGTAGAAGGAGGGGTACTGTCACCACCAGACATCTGAGAAGCTCTGACAGACATCCTTCAGAACCTCCTCCTTGAGGTTCCTTTTGTTTTGCTTTCATTTTCTCATCTCGTTAGTCTCTCTCAGCTGTCATGTAGTTGCACTGATTGCATCCCTTTAAATCCCTTCCCATACTGCATCACTTTGCGGTTTATACAACTTCCTGGAGTATATGCATGCTGGATGCTACTACTGAGTCTTCTACAGATAAGTTTTGTTCATTCATTTGTATTTTCCTGTTGCTGGATCCCAGGAGACCCTGACTCCCTCCGTATCAAGTGTAGGGAGCCGGTGGTCGCGTCCCCTCACTATTATAGGGTGTTTAGGGGTTAATCAGTCGAGGTACGTGGATATGCGATCTTCTACCATTGAGAATTTCGCATAGGCTGAGTAGTTAGGGAGAGAGCCAGGTCTGGTGCAGGGCTATCCCTTTGGTTCCTTAGTTTTGGATCCAGTCAGCCGGATCTTCCTTTTTGTGTCTTCTAGTTTGCTGTACACCTTCCGTGACATTTATATATACATACTTCCGTGACATACTTCTGATATATATGAATGCATAATATATGGAAAACTACTACTGATGGTTTTTATCCATAATTTTTAGCCATAATATATTTACATATATGATATATATATATATATATATATATATATATATATATATATATATATATATACAGTGGGGGAAATAATTATTTGACCCCTCACTGATTTTGTAAGTTTGTCCAATGACAAAGAAATGAAAAGTCTCAGAACAGTATCATTTCAATGGTAGGTTTATTGTAACAGTGGCAGATAGCACATCAAAAGGAAAATCGAAAAAATAACTTTAAATAAAAGATAGCAACTGATTTGCATTTCATTGAGTGAAATAAGTATTTGAACCCTCTAACAAAAAAAGACTTAATACTTGGTGGAAAAACCCTTGTTTGCAAGCACAGAGGTCAAACGTTTCTTGTAATTGATGACCAAGTTTGCGCACATTTTAGGAGGAATGTTGGTCCACTCCTCTTTGCAGATCATCTCTAAATCCCTAAGGTTTCGAGGCTGTCTCTGTGCAACTCTGAGCTTGAGCTCCCTCCATAGGTTTTCGATTGGATTAAGGTCCGGAGACTGACTAGGCCACTCCATGACCTTAATGTGCTTCTTCTTGAGCCACTCCTTTGTTGCCTTTGCTGTATGTTTTGGGTCATTGTCGTGCTGGAACACCCATCCACGACCCATTTTCAGTTTCCTGGCAGAGGGAAGGAGGTTGTCGCTCAGGATTTCACGATACATGGCTCCGTCCATTTTCCCGTTTATGCGAATAAGTTGTCCTGTGCCCTTAGCAGAAAAACACCCCCAAAGCAAAATGTTTCCACCCCCATGCTTGACGGTGGGGACGGTGTTTTGGGGGTCATAGGCAGCATTTTTCCTCCTCCAAACACAGCGAGTTGAGTTAATGCCAAAGAGCTCTATTTTGGTCTCATCAGACCACAGCACCTTCTCCCAGTCACTCTCTGAATCATTCAGGTGTTCATTGGCAAACTTCAGACGGGCCTGCACATGTGCCTTCCTGAGCAGGGGGACCTTGCGAGCCCTGCAGGATTTTAATCCATTGCGGTGTAATGTGTTTCCAATGGTTTTCTTGGTGACTGTGGTCCCTGCTAATTTGAGGTCATTAACTAACTCCTCCCGTGTAGTTCTAGGATGCTTTTTCACCTTTCTCAGAACCATTGACACCCCACGAGGTGAGATCTTGCGTGGAGCCCCAGAGCGAGGTCGATTGATGGTCATTTTGTGCTCCTTCCATTTTCGAACAATCGCACCAACAGTTGTCACCTTCTCTCCCAGCTTCTTGCTAATGGTTTTGTAGCCCATTCCAGCCTTGTGCAGGTCTACAATTTTGTCTCTGACATCCTTGGACAGCTCTTTGGTCTTTCCCATGTTGGAGAGTTTGGAGTCTGCTTGATTGATTGATTCTGTGGACAGGTGTCTTTTATACAGGTGACTAGTTAAGACAGGTGTCCTTAATGAGGGTGACTAATTGAGTAGAAGTGTCTAACCACTCTGTGGGAGCCAGAACTCTTAATGGTTGGTAGGGGTTCAAATACTTATTTCACTCAATGAAATGCAAATCAGTTGCTATCTTTTATTTAAAGTTATTTTTTCGATTTTCCTTTTGATGTGCTATCTGCCACTGTTACAATAAACCTACCATTGAAATGATACTGTTCTGAGACTTTTCATTTCTTTGTCATTGGACAAACTTACAAAATCAGTGAGGGGTCAAATAATTATTTCCCCCACTGTATATATATATATATATATATCATATATGTAAATATATTATGGCTAAAAACTTTATATATATATATATATATATATATATATATATAGTTTCTGCCGGGATTTGAACTCCCAACCTTGCACATTAGAGGCAAGGTCATTAACCAATACATTATAGAGCTACATTTTAACCTGCACAGAAATATAAAATAAGTCTTCTGCTGAATAGGAATACTCACTACATCAGAAACTACTATGAGGTTTTTGTGACACAGTTTAGCATTCAGCTTTATAGCTGAGTGGATAAGGTCCTTGCCTCTAATGTACAAGGGGTTGGGAGTTCAAATCCTGGCAGAAACTTTTCAGAAATAGATGCTAAATTACATTTAAATACACTGACTCGAGCATTGCGCTCAAGTATACGCAGTGTTCGGCCAAGCATACCGATGCTTGAGCCTAACTGGTGTTCTGCCGAGCATGCTCGCCCAACACTACTAAGCATCATTACTCTGTGCTCCTCCTTCTTGACCTTTCAACCACTCTCTTCTGTTGCAAACTCTCTCATCCTTTGACATCAGAGACCTGTCCTTCTACTGGATCTCCTTGTACCTCACCAACAGAACCTTTATTGTTTCCCACTTACATACTATCTCCTCATCACTCCACCTCTCTGTTGGTGTCTGTCCTGGCTCCCCTATTTTTCTCCATTTATACATTCAGCCTAGGACAGCTCATAGAGTCCCATGGCTTCCAATTCTACCTCTATGCTTATGACACTCAAATCTACCTCTTTGGTCCAGATGTCACTTCAGTGCTATCCAGACACCCTGCGTGTCTATCAGCTATATCTTCATTCTTCTGCTCTCGCTTATTAAAACTCAACATGGAGAAAGTTTAATTCAACTCCACCCCATTTCAGACAATCGTTTACATGTTTTCTCATGTGCATCCCCCATGCTCCGGAACTAGCACATCAGACTCTGCCCCGACATCCAACTCTTCATAAGCAACCTGAAAACCCACCTCTTCAGGAAAACCTACCACTTGCTATGAGCATGCAGCCACAGCCAGATGAGCAGCATTTACCCTCACCTACTATGTTCTTCCCCTTCCCTTGTAGAATATAAGGTTTCACAGGCAGGGTCCTCTCTCCCTCTGTTTCAGTTTGTTAATAGTTTCATGTGAATCCTATTTGTGTTTTTTATATTGTATAATATATTTTATGTATATTATATAAATAATAATAATAACAATACTAATAGTAGTATATTGTGTAAGTATTATAGTATTGTGCCTATCTAACAATCTTGATGTCTTTTATCTCTTAGGCTCATAAAATACTGAATATTTCTCCAGTTAAGGAGCTCCTTGAAAAGAAATGGAACTCTTTAGGGAGGCCATACACCTGGTTCCTGGCCCTAGTGTATGTTTTGTATATGATCTGCTTCTCCCTATGTTGCGCCAACCGCCCTCTGATGCCACGAGAAGAAAACATCACAGACCTCAGAGATATTACTCTGTATGTTAAGAAACCCCTGAAGGTGGGACACATAGATAATTATATACATTAAAAATAATCTTTGCAGGGAAGTAAATAATGTCTTACAGAAAGTAAAACAGGTGATGTTATCAATAGCCACAATGTTTAGTACGTTTCCCAGGTAGTCCCACCAACACCACCTTCCATTCCAATAAGGTAGTGTAGCTCAGTGATGGGAATCCATTTTAAGTAGTTGGTAGACAATCTTACATTATGCTTTAATTATACCCATCAGCTTGCTAAACATCGACCATGGAACTAGTGATATCGCAAGTCTTGGTCAAGTCCTGTTTGCAACAATTTTTTTAAAGAAAAATCAATAACTTTGGAACTTTAAAAATGTACTTACCCTATGGCAGCCCTGGTAACTGGATCCAAAAAGTTGAGTCATACTGTGACCTTAAGTCACTTGATCAGTTAATGTTTTCCGTACCATGGTTTAAATATGTTGATGTAGAACTGTAGAAGACAAGAATAATGTTTGGGTCAGAGACGAGGTGTAGGTACTGTATGTGGCGGTCTAGGTAGCCCATGTATGGGGTATGATGAGTGCTTTTTTTTAGTGCACTGGAGAAGACAGACTTTCTTTACCCAATTAATCAACTGGTTGAAGGTGAGTGATAGGTGACACACTATATAGAGAAAGATGGTGGAAGGAAACGGAAGAAAGCCCTACAACAGATGTATGGTATGGTGAACAACTGACCCTAAATTGAGTTTTGCAGGTGTTAATTTGTCCATCCAAGATCTTTATTGCAACTTCAGGAATCAAGAATCGTGGGATGCATTTTGACTCCAAGAAACCTTGATGACCCTAACTTGATCATTAGTGATTATGCCTAGTACACCAAAGTATTCTCAAATTTCACTTGACCGTTCATTTGAATCACCATGACCTATCTTATGGTTAACCTGAAAATATGCTACTTACTGTAGTTGCAATTCCTTAACCCCCTTCTTGCAAAATGCTGTACATATACTGTGCTGAGCCCATGCAATCTACAGTGGGAACCGCTTGCTCCAAACCCGACCCTTAGATGCCATGTTCAATAATAACTAGGGCATCTAACTGGGACTGCAGGATCCTGATGGTTACTATGGCAAACTGAGGCCCAAAAATGGGCTCTAGCATTACCATGTAGGAATAGCAATTAGACCCTGAAGTATTGTTTTGTATTTTACCAGTGATCGAATTGTTGAATATAAGGTGAAAAATACAGTATGTTTTTGAAAAGGCAACTTTCAATTAAAAGCATAATTTTCCTTCATCCAGAACTTTATATCGTAAAAAAAAATGTATATATATTTGGTTTTACAACAAAAATCCTTGAAAATTAAAGTAATTGCTGCTAAACTTATGTTTTCTAACGTCCTAAAAATGTAAAAGTGCCTTTTAAATTATGCCAACATGCAGTAAAGAGGATATATGGTAAAAGTTAACTATTTAGTAAGGTATGACTAGCTGACTTGAAAATTGCATTTTGTTTTTCATTTTTGTAAAATTTGTGATTTAAAAAAAAAAGATAAAAAAATGAAAGCAAAATATATTGACCAAAATGTAAAAAATCACGTAAAGCACAATGTGTCACGAATAAAAAAGCCTCAGAATCTCTTAGTCATGGAGCTGACATTAAGGGGTTAACCTTAGCTTACTTGGTTTCTCTCTTCCATCCCTAGGAATCTTATTTAACATATTCTGATCATCTAAGACTTGTGGGCGAGGTGATTTCAGTCATCGGAGCTTTAATACTTTTGTTGAGCGAGGTAAGATTGGTACCTTTTGGTTTCCCACCAACCTTTGCCAGTTAGAACACTCCTTCCGATATCGGTGGTTTCGACCAACATTAATCTAATCTAATGTGTTAGGTCACCTTGATTCATATAGAACACATATGAACACTGTTAGGCCCATCAGACCATTGATAATAATTTTTTTAATTAGTGCAAAATTCTTACAAAATTTTATTTTTCTTCCAGCTTTCAGACATCTCTAGAAATGGTTTGAAGTACTTCATCAGTCACACATTCTGGAGAAATCAATTCAGCATAATCAAGTGAGATACCATGGTAAAGGGGATGTCTCAGGAAGGAAGCCCCTATTTTTTATAGGAAATATATTACCTATATTTATTGTACCAATTTAGACTAGATACTGACACCTATTTTTGTATTAGATATATTACACTGATTGTTAAGGGCAGTGGTGTGGAACCACTATGTTAACCAACCTGTTGGACTAAAAAGAGCTAAAACTAAGGGTGTTATCTTTGCAGTACCCTGGTATTTACCCTTTAACCCCTATACAGGGATCTGGAGCCCTGATGTGTTTGACAACTGATCTGTGGGGTCAGAGAAACAGGTGCCTAGGGATCAGGCAATACATGTACTCAGTAACAGGCTGGGCTCAAGGCAGAGTTCATGCAAATTTGAGAAACAGTCCAAAGGTCTGAGCAGGCACAGAGTACATATGGTGATCAGACTCAGGTCAGGTCAGGTGGCAGAGGGTCTGAATCTGGTAATCAGGCAGAAGTCGGTACATGGGCAGACAAGCAGATTACAGCACCTCTGCAGGATCTAGCATGCTAGTAAACCTGTTACTCAGGAAACTCTCCCCAGGAAAAGCTGCCTTGAGTACCCACAGGTGCAGTTTAGCATGCGCAAGCTGGTCCTTTAAGTGCATGTGCCCATGATCTATGGGAGAAATTAGGAGAGCAGGAAGACCAGTACAGGCTGTGGCCTCAACAGGGGACAAAGGACTCCGGAGGCCGGACAGACTACTGAAGGGCAGAGGAGGGCCAGCAGGATCTGGCTGCCAGTAGAGGCAGCAGGAAGGTAAGAAAGCCAGGACTCATGCCCACCCAGAAAATCAGGATGGTGGCAGACACAGTGCAAGTATAACAATGATTATGGGGTGACTATCTTTCCTTAGCTTCTGTTATAAATATGCTTTACAAGGACCATAGGAGCCTGTAGTCTGGAGATGACTCATTGATTTCTAAGGGAGAATATTGTGGGCATTCGCTGTACAAAGGTCACTGTGTAGGAAGGATGCAAGCTTTAAAATCGCCTATTGTGAATGTTGTATCCTGTGTTACCTACTGTATATATAGAGGTTTTACCTGGCACTGGTATCTTGCCTGTGATGACAAAGAGATGAATACTGAGAAGAGATCACTGCAGAACAGGAAGTGTCAGCCTTTTATGAGAAAGTAAAAACTGCAAGATTTAAGGACTATGTTGAAGTATACAGATAATGACTTGGAGAATAAAAATAAATAAATAAGAATTCTTAAAAATATAGTTGTCATTACAACATGATTTAAACAATTGATCATTTTCTGATGACCCATTACCTTTAAAATCATGTAGTTTCTAGTATAAGATGGTGGCAGGTAGAGTACTTGAGGTGGTGTATATCTTATATGCTCAGATGGGTAAAAATAAAATCCAGAAAGTGGGTTGTTTCAGTAAAGTGTAGTTTTATGAGCTGGATTGTTATAGAATGGCAGGTAGGGGGACCTGCCATTCCCTCCCCAACTCTAGTGCACCATCCAGATGTAGCTTATGGGCTCATTACTGGGGGAATAAATACAGGGCTGAAATGGTTATTCAGTGCCAATGTCTGGAAGCTGCCTGACCTGTGGGCTGTGAAAAGCCTCTTCCCTCTATTTGTATTGAAGTACTTAGGTGAGGTGAACTTCTGCATAGTTAGCACCCAGATGGGCAGGTGTTTTGTTTGGTGTTTATGTTCCTGTGAACTTGTTCCAAAGTGACCACATAAGTTTGGCTACCATTATGCTGTTTTGGACTTGAAGCCTTTGAAATCTGTTATAGCCGACCCCAACCACCACGCCCTGTTCGCGACACTATCTATGCCCACTCAGTTGGATTGAAGCCCTTGTAAATATAGGATGCAGCAGGGCTGAATTTGACATTAAACGATTTCTTTTTTTTTACCATGATTTGTAAAATAACTACAATTATCAGCATTTCTTGGAAATGTACCAATAACATGATATCTCAGTACATCTTGCCAGCTGAAAATGACAAACTTATCGTTGTTGGGTCTGTAAATTATAATCTGAAAATGTAACAGGCAAATACAGCTAATCCCAACTAGAGATGAGCGAATTTCCGCTTATAAAATTCGTTCACACTTCGTTTGTTGGTAAAAGGTGAATTGCGTTATGGATTCCGTTACCACGGACCATAACGCAATTCTATGACGGAATGCATAACGGAATGCCTTTAGAGGCAGGAGAGGACTCCCCTGCATAATGGAAATGGGACGGATACGTTTTGGAGCCCATAGACTTCTATTATGACAGAATGAATAACGGAATGCCTCTAAAGGCATTCCGTTATGCATTCCGTTATAGAACTGCGATATGGTCCGTGGTAATAGAATCCATAACGCAATTCACCTTTTACCAACAAACGAAGTGTGAACGAATTTAAAAATATGAAATTCGCTCATCTCTAATCCCAACCAATGACCTGTTCTACCAAATGATTCCTGTATTTACAGAATTTCCTACTCTTGTCTGATCTTGGTCATCCTTGTTCTGCGATTGACTGATTCAGAAGAAATTTACCCCATGGCTGTGGCCTTAGTACTGGGCTGGTGTTATACCATGTACTTTGCCCACGGCTTCCAAATGCTGGGACCATTCACCATCATTATACGAAAGGTAAGAACATTTATAAAACACACAACATTGTAAATTTACTGTAAATCTTGGCATGTGTAAAAAAAAAAGTTCCTTATGTTACTGGACACTGTTAATGGACATACAGGGGTTGTCCCAACTGGGACATTCCTGGCATCCCAACTGGATTTTCCATAAATGTCCAATGGATGAGGACTGTATCCTAGTGATATGCCTTGAATGTCCCAAATGGGAGTAACCATTTAACTACTGGTACAGGTGATATTCTGCCGCAACGTCTTCCATTGAAGATAACTCCAATCCAGGCCGTTCTACCTCTCATCGGTGTCTAAATGGCTGGACAGAGGATTAGGGAACCTCCTTGTCACCCCATCAGCTGCCTTATAATACAGTTGTGGCAGTTGATGCCCCCTGAGGTCTTTGCTTGTATGGTGAAGTTCCTTAAAAAAAATAAAAATTATATATATACAGTACAGACCAAAAGTTTGGACACACCTTCTCATTCAAAGAGTTTTCTTTATTTTCATGACTATGAAAATTGTAGATTCACACTGAAGGCATCAAAACTATGAATTAACACATGTGGAATTATATACATATTTCACTTCACAGGTGTGCCCTGTCAGGTTTAATAAGTGGGATTTCTTGCCTTATAAATGGGGTTGGGACCATCAGTTGCGTTGAGGAGAAGTCAGGTGGATACACAGCTGATAGTCCTACTGAATAGACTGTTAGAATTTGTATTATGGCAAGAAAAAAGCAGCTAAGTAAAGAAAAACGAGTGGCCATCATTACTTTAAGAAATGAAGGTCAGTCAGTCAGCCGAAAAATTTGGAAAACTTTGAAAGTAAGGGCTATTTGACCATGAAGGAGAGTGATGGGGTGCTGCGCCAGATGACCTGGCCTCCACAGTCACCGGACCTGAACCCAATTGAGATGGTTTGGGGTGAGCTGGACCGCAGAGTGAAGGCAAAAGGGCCAACAAGTGCTAAGCATCTCTGGGAACTCCTTCAAGACTGTTGGAAGACCATTTCAGGGGACTACCTCTTGAAGAGAATGCCAAGAGTGTGCAAAGCAGTAATCAAAGCAAAAAGTGGCTACTTTGAAGAACCTAGAATATGACATATTTTCAGTTGTTTCACACTTGTTTGTTATGTATATAATTCCACATGTGTTAATTCATAGTTTTGATGCCTTCAAAGTCATGAAAATAAAGAAAACTCTTTGAATGAGAAGGTGTGTCCAAACTTTTGGTCTGTACTGTGTATATATATATATATATATATATATATATATATATATAATTTAAATGGCCAGAAAAAAATCCAAAGTAAAAAAAAAAACTTTTCACCATAGAAGATTATTTATTTAAAAAAGTTGCACATACTTAGAATTGCTAAAGCCATCACTATCCATGCTATGAAATCCCTATCATACACAGTAAAAAAAAAATCTGAATTGTGTTATTTTGTTCCTTCCCTAACCAAAAAAAAGTTAATCAATATGATAAAAATGAAAAATATAGCTTTCCTTGCAAAGAAAAATAATATTTTTTTAAATCCCTCATAATGCCACGAAAAATAAAATAAAATAAAGTTGTAGGTCAAAACCTTGGCCACACAATAACAAAGGGAGACATTCTTTTTGTGTCATTTTTGTCTTACTTTGCTTTCGTGTCGGCTTCAAATTTATCCTTAATAATATATTAGGTGTGAGCGCAATGTGGTTTGCAGGTATATGTGTTAAAGGACACCAGAGGTTGTGACTTTTTTGACACTTTTACAAAAGTCGCGCATAGTACCGTAAGTGACCCATAATCCAGTTTTAGCTCTTAAGCACAGACCACTTTGAAAAGTGGTGAGGATCACTTGACCAAATGTCAAAAAAAAAAATCTCAATCAACAACTTTTTAAAGCCAGAAAAACTGACGTATCTGATTTGATAAATGTCCCCCAAATTGTTTTTAAAAAGTGCAAAAGTAGTAAAACTACTACATTAACCATAGAAGTTTGGTAGCATTGCATTTCTACGGCCCTGCAGAATAAAATCATTTGTGACATGGCGAATGCTACGGAGGAATTGCTGTTTTTAAATCCCACATTACCAAAAGTTTTTTCTTCAATGCATTATGTATAAGCTAAAATGATGGCATTAAAAAGTACGAGACCAACAAAAACAAATTATGGAAAAATTCAAAAGTTATAGCAGTGAAAAGGAAAAAAAGAAAAGAAAAAAACAGCATTCTTTCAATCTTTCACATTTGGGCAACATGTTCGCAGTCAAGATGTTGGGTTAGTATATGAAAGCTCTAAATCTATTACAAGTTTGTAAAAAGTACAATTCAGAGGACAGATACCAAAAATTTACCAAATCATTTACAATCTAGTTAAGTCAGTGATTATGAAATGTAAAAAATGTGTCTCCGCTTCAAATCTTTGAAAACAAAATGTGGACATCTCTGAAATCAAAGGGAAGCTCTGCCTGTTCGGCTTAGCTGCTGTGCATAAGCAGAAGCCCACCTCAATTAAATTTCCTGGTCAAAAATGATGTCCTTTAGGAAAGGTTAGGCAAGGCCCAATGATTGCAAACAGGGAACCAAACCATTAATGACTCTGCACTGATGACACTGAGAGCCTATTAAATGTAATACAGTAGATAATATCTTACAGTCTACTTTCTTGTGTGACACAGATGGCTGCTAGTGACCTCCTGAAGTTCTGCTGGCTCATGGCTGTGGTGGTTTGTGGTTACAGTTTAGGTAAGAAACACTTATATCTGACTTTTCATCGACTTATTCAACCTAAAACATTTAATAAGAATTATTACAGATGTCTCTGCAGCCATTGTTTGAGCTATGGCCCCCTAAGGGGAATGATGATTCCTGAAACAACTTTGGTTAGCCAACAAGACATTCGAAAGAACGGGACAATCAGTAATCATGGGCCCTGAGTGCCCGAAACGTTACCTTCTTAAAGATGACCCACTTAAACTTTGGAATGTAACAGGAATCTCTGGTGTCCTGGATCTTTCTATTGTGGAGCATTTTATTCAGCTGTGCAGAGGGTCGCCCCAACATTGCACAGAGAACAGCAAGTGATCCTTGGGACTTATCAAAAAGGGGTCACAAAGGGTTTTTATCAGTAATATTTCAAAAAATCTGAAAATAGAACTTTTTAGAAAAAAAACAAACGTCGAAAGCATATGTATTTCAAAGATGGTCCCGGTCAATATACTTATTGGGAAATATGGATGTCATAGAGGAGGGTCATCTGCTTGAGACTCCCTATACAACACAATGGCTCCTTTTCGGCCCATCTATGTAATGGTACATTTCCCTGTTTTGATGATTACAGGGCTAGAGAAACCAGAGACAACCCCCATGAAGTTAGTTTTTTGTGGGACGACAACATTGATGACCCATCCTTAGGATATGCCATGAATATCAGATCACTGGAGGGTCTTACTTCCAGTAGGCCTGCTGATCCCTTTATTATTTACTAAGCACAGCTCCAACTTTTTGTAGTGGTTGTGCCCAGTATTGCAGCTCCCTGTAGTTCCACCTTTTTACAGTGAATAGGACTGAGCTGCAGTACCAGGCACATCCACTACCAAAAGGACAGAGCTAGACTGGTAAGCAATGTAGGGGCCACTCCTCTTTTAGTCAGCTGATGGTCCCGGGAGTGTGACCCTAGCTGATCTGATATAAAGGAATCTGTCAGCAGTTTTGACCAAGCTAAATTACTGGCAGTAAGACATAGGGACTGGGGAGAGCATTACAAGCATACCTATTATTGAGCTTTTCTCATAGGAGTAGTGAGAATATGAACTTTTATTCTGCCTGATTCTGCTCCTGCACACGGAGCTTCACTGTGGAGCGATTTCTGCTCTTGACTGAGCTGATTCACAGCCCTTCCCCTCTGCTCTGACTGACAGGTGTATTATCCAACCAGGAGAAGCCTACAAATGTCATTCAAAGCAGAGGAAAGGAGCTGTGAAGCACTTGTAGCACTTGTCATATCTTGACCATGAAATAACCTACAGTAAGCAATGGATGGGAGTGGTCGAAATTATGGAAACGGCCAGCATTCTGCTGCCTCCATGACTTCCATAATAGTGAATGGGAGCTACGTAAACAGTGTAGAAACACAAACTACGCTGCTTCCGTAACTCGAGAGTTGCTGAAACAGCATAGCTTGCTGTTGTACACTATTCACGTAGATCCCATTCTCTGCTATGGAAGTTTTGGAAACAGCGGTGTTCTGGCTGCCTGGCCGATTTTGCAACTTTGCCTACCCGGCCTGCTGTGGGTGATTCCCATCATGCCTATGGAAAACCGAGATGGGGCAACTCCTTTAAAGAGATTGAGTGATGGCAGTTTTTATGAAATGGTTCTGCTGAACATTAGAAGAGTGCAGATGATGTGTATATGGTGGAAGATAGCGGAAAATATAGTCTTACATTTTTTTCTTCTTTTTCCTTCACTTTCCCAGCCTTCTATGTCTCTTTCCAGACAGTAGATCCACAAGCCTTTGGTGCTTTTTTCCCCTATATAATGTCCCTGATTAGCACCTACTGGCTATTCTGTAATATTCTTAATGGACCAGCCAACTATACCGTCGATTCCCCAGTGATGTACAGCCCCATCTATGGCTCTTTTTATACCCTTGCCTTCCTCCTCATGTTCAATCTGCTCATCGCAATGATGGGGGACACACAAGGAGCAATGACAAAGAAGAAAGAAGAGTTATGGAAAGCAGAGGTAAGGTATTAGTAGAATAAAGTAGTGTCAACCTTTCATTATCAAATTAGCAAAAAATATTGTTTAGGGAGATGGCTTAGGCCACTTTCACATCTGTGGCACTGTGATCCGGCTGCCAGTACCGGAAAATTCTCTGCATTTTTGGCGGAATGCAGCCGGATCTCCGCTGGACCGCATTATACTTAATGGGGCTGGCAGACATTCCAGTTTCATCTAACAGTGCCTGATGTAGAGAATTCCGTCATGCCGCAGGTGTGAAAGTAGCCTTAGACAGGGTGCCAAATCTCCTTAAAGAGACCATCCCTGTACGGACACTTACTGGAAGTACTCCATGGTATGGAGACTTATTGGTAATGCTATATGAGAAATGAATATGCAAATAGGTATCTCTCAAAAAAAGAGAACCATCTCGCCATCAGCAATGATTTGAAGTGGCTCCCTATGAATCAAGATCCAACTTTCCAACCATCCTTGGGATTTGACAAGGGAATATAGCCTAGCCAAGCTAGATATCCAGCTGTCTTGGGGTACTTGCCCCTCAGTATGGAGTACTATTCTGGCTGGCTCACTGTGATGCCTTAGGAGCAGCTTAGGTAGAGTGCTGAATCTCCTTAAAGAGACCAGTCCTGTACAGAGACCTACTGGAAGTACTGCATGACAAGGAGACTTATTGGCAATCCTCTGTACTGATTAGAGGCAGGCACACAACTCTCTACGGCTGGATATCTAACCACCCAATAAAGTCTAAATAAACATAAAAGCATTGAAATCCAGGGTTTAATCCTCCAGTACTATAGCCTCTGTTCAGCGGACATGCAGTCAGCAGAGGGATCTCTGTTCATCAGCATAGGGCAGCTCATTCCAGCTTTTATGTCTACGCCACTCCTTCACTATAAAAATACTAGATGAATGTGCAGAGCCAGATTATGGTTCTTAGGGGTCGACAACTCAGAATGGGACTCGCCTAAATGCTATCATAGCCACATATCGTGAAAGGCCCCTTCACATGTACAGTAGTCTTCTTCACTGAAGTCAGTGTAAGTCATAGAGACACCAAATCCGGTGACTCCAGTCATATGCTTGGCCAATTCAACTGGATGGGATCACCAAGTGGCCGTGAAGGATGATCAATGTTAGAGACCCCAAGGCACATGCCCCAGGTACCTTCCACCCCCAATAATCCAGCCCTGTGTATGCACTCTCATCTAAGTTAAGGAGTCTAACAGCACAGCAATATATCACAAACTGCATGTGTTTGAGGTTCAGCCTACTTAACATCAAGTAGAATTGGAAGACTGAACAATTGCTTCATAAATAGAAGTAATGTATTTTTTTTTCTCTTGTAGATCAGTGGTGCCACAGTAAAGATGGAGCAAATATTTCCAAAATGTCTTCGTTTTGGGTCAAAATCCAATGAGCAAGACTTGGAAGAAAGGCAATATATTTGGTATGTGACAACCAGAGAAAATTATTTTAAAGTCAGCTACCAGAGGTCTACATTAAAGCCCATTTCAATTCTGTTCACATCTAGTCATTGATGCCATCAGTGTCTATTGTCTTCAAGCTATAATACAGGTGAAAAGAGAACCAATAGAAACCAAATGCATGCAGTTCAGGTGCTGATTGACCCATCAGAGTCCCAGTGGCTTCTCCGATGCCCACAGTAATGGCTCCCTAAGGACTGTTTGAAGCTGATTTGGCACCATCACTTCTAGGGAAAGTTAAATGATTGTCAGTTAAAAGAAAAGTGGCCTATTTTGAATAAGTGGAAATTAAAGGGAAAGGATCATGTGTGGAGCTGTAGTTCAGAAAATAGATGTCAGCTCTAGAAGAAAAAATAATGTATTTATTATTTTTGTATAAATATTGTAGTTATTCATATTGCTGATCCAAATTTTCATTTATACTCTTTCTTGTATTGCCTGCCTAGTCTGTGCAGCAAGATGCAGGCACTTTTTGCTCCATGAATAGGATTTTGCTATGATAGAAAAAATGTAATTGATTTTATAGTCTTCAGAATATGATGGCATACGGCCCCTCCTCTAGAGACCAGGGAGCAACATAAGAGCTGTATATAGAGCCTTATCAGTGTGTGTTTAATGTCTAATTTATCTATACCTCCAACGGCTTGCTCTTCAATGATCATGAGATGACTCTGCTGAGATTGTCCCAGTCTATACAGTAAAGCTGACAACAGAGCTGCAGAAAACAGGAGATGACAGCTTGTTATGAGTGGCCACTGTAAAAACTGAAACATCAAAATCTATTTATCTTTATTTTTAACTAATGCAATGAAAATGAATAAGATCTGATACATTTGTTTGAAGCCCAGTGTCCTTATTAAAGTGTTAGAGTATGGTGCCAGAGTATAGGCAGAGATAGTAACATAGTTTATAAGGCTGAAAAAAGACATCTATCCATCCAGTTCAGCCTGTTATCCTGCAAGTTGATCCAGAGGAAGGCAAAAAAAAAACTTTGAGGTTGAAGCCAATTTTCCTCACTTTATGGGAACAAATTCCTTCCCAACTCCAATCAGGCATCAGAATAACTCCCTGGATCAACGACCCCCCTCTAGTAGCTATAGCTTGTAATATTATTACACTCCAGAAATACATCCAGGCCCCTCTTGAACTCTTTTAGTGAACTCACCATCACCACCTCCTCAGGGTCTATTAAAGTAAAAGCACACTTCAAATTGTAGTCCTCCTAAATTTTCAGTCACATATCAATATAGTTTAATGATATCAAGTTGATATAGTGGGTTATTAGTTAGCACCCAAATCTAGGGTTTGAACCCATCTAGGGACAATGCATCTCCTTCGTTTGATTGTGAAGGTGTATACCCACACTATCAAAATATAATTTACACACAGGTGAACTGTCTTCCTATGACAGTCGGCTCCTGTGTGGATATACATAAGAAAACTAGGTGATCCCAACTGGCCACAGTGAGTGGTGTGATTAAGATTTGAGTACATCTCTGCCAAATATCTTGGTCCTATATGGGAAATAAAGGTAAATCATATTCAGGCCTGCAAAATATGTTCTGAATTATTTTACTATTTCTCTAGCGTGGAAGAGCGGAAGTGGCACTCATACCACCTATATGAAGTCAGCGGGTCATCAAGTGATGATGAATCAGATGAAGACATGCCGCCTCAGAAGTCACAAGAGAGGAATCCAGGCCTAGATTCCCAAGAGGCGATCAGAACAGTTACTGTTGATGGAACTGAAGATAAAGACAGAGCAAAAGTTGATCAAAATGACAATGCCGTTTGGCAAGCAGAGATATATGAGCTTTAAGAGTTTTGAATTAATCGACAGGGTGTATCAAATACAATGGTGCAAAATGATAGCCTCAGCATTCATAATAAAATACAAACTTATCAACATGAAAAGACACACTACCTATCCAAGTTTCATCTATAAATGTTTGATAAGAGATCTGTTAGTGACACCACAGATGTCTAGGCAGTAGTCCAGTACGGTCCAGATGCGTGCCAGCATGTTCTCAGATACGGACTCCACTTTTTCAGCGATTAGTCATCTCAGGTCATTCAGACCAGTGGCTAGGGAGTGAAGGAGGGCAAATAAACTGAGTTCTTGATGTAGCCCAACAGAAAGAAATCACAGGGTGTTAAATTTGGTGATGGTGGAGACCTGCGCAGTATTGGTCATTTGTTAATTCCAGCACGGCCGATCCAATGTTCCAGTAGGGTTTCATTCAGGTATCTGTGAAAGTCCAACTGGAAATGAGGAGAAGCACAATCCTGCTGATGGACTCTGTTTGGCAGATCTTCCTCTATCTGTGGCATAAGCCATTTCCTTAACAATTCCAGGTCAGAACGGCCAATGACAGTGTCTTCCATAAAAAAAAGAAACTTCCATTAACGAAAGAACCAAAATGTCTCAAGAGAAAATTGCCTTGCTTAGCTGCCTGGCCTTTGTACTGGAGTACTTTTTGTGGTGCTCTTTATCATTAGGGAGACCAAACAATATTCATCAGCCTCTGCTTCCCCAGAAGTGCAGATGATGACTGCACATGCACCAATGAGGTCATCTACCACCAGGAAGAGGAAACTCACTGCTTTGTTTAGGTGGAGGATAACATCATCAGCGCATGCACAGTAGTCATCTGCACTGCTGGGAAGCAGAAGCTGATTTAAAGCGCTTGCACAGATAGTATAAGTTGTGGCTCAGGCAATCAAGGCGAGGGGGAGCGCTGTTGCTCCAAGGGGCTCAGGCCTGCCAACACCAACATAATTAACATATTAATAAAAAGTGAATTTACACAGGAACAGCAAGATTTAGGCTGGTTTCACACGGGCGTTGCGGAAAAAGATGCGATTGCTTTGCGGAAACATGCACGATTTTTCCGCGCGAGTGCAAAACATTGCAATGTATTTTGCACGCGCGTGAGAAAAATTGGCATGTTTGGTACCCAGACCCAAACCCGGACTTCTTCACAGAAGTTCGGGTTTGGGTTAGGTGTTGTGTAGATTGTATTATTTTCCCTTTATAACATGGTTATAAGGAAAAATAATAGCATTCTTTATACAGAATCCATAGTACAATTAGGCTGGAGGGGTTAAAAATAATTTAACTCACCTTAATCCACTTGATCGCTTAGCCCGGCATCTCTTCTGTCTTCTTCTTTAAGGAATAGGACCTTTGATGACGTCACTGCGCTCATCACATGGTCCATCACATGATCTTTTTACCATGGTGATGGATCATGTGACGGACCACGTGATGAGTGCAGTGACGTCATCAAAGGTCCTTTTCCTGTGCACAGCAAAGAAGAAGACAGAAGAGAAGCCGGGCTGCGTGATCAAGTGGATTAAGGTGAGTTATATTATAAAAAAAAAAAAATGTAACCCCTCCAGCCCTATTGTACTATGCATTCTGTATTAAGAATGCTATTATTTTCCCTTATAACCATGTTATAAGGGGAACTAATAATGATCGGGTCCCCATCCCGATTGTCTCCTAGCAACCATGCATGAAAATCGCACCGCATCTGCACTTGCTTGCGGATGCTTGCGATTTTCACGCAGCCCTATTCACTTCTATGGGGCCTGCGTTAAGTAAATAAATTGCAGAATATAGAGCATGCTGCGATTTTCACGCAACGCACAAGTGATGCGTTAAAATCACCGCTCATGTGCACAGCCCCATAGAAGTGAATGGGTCCGGATTCAGTGCGGGTGCAATGCATTCACGTCACGCATTGCACCCACGTGGAAAACTTGCTTGTGTGAAAGAGGCCTTATTCATCAGGAACAACAATATTTGGCATTATGCCTAGCTGATGCAGTACCCCAAAATGCCACTGCTAAGGGTTAACTAATATAACACTATACTGTCAACCCCTTGGATACCGCAGGTTTTTTCATTTTTTCGTTTTCATTTTTCTACCCTATATTCCTGGAGCCATAACTTTTTTATTTTTCCGTTCATATATCCATATGGGGCATGTTTTTTTGTGGGACAAGTTGTACTTTCGAATGCCACCATTTAATATGGCATACAATGTAGTGGGAAGAAGAGAAAAAAAATACAAATGGGTGGAATGAAAAAAAAAAAATGCAATTACTCAACCATTTTACCGGTTTTGTCCCTACAATGTTCCCTTTGCAGCAAAACTGACCTGTCCCCTTCATTCTCTGGGTCAGTATGATTGCAACGATATCATATATGTATAGTTTTTGTATGTTTAAATAGTGTAAAAATCTATTAAAACCTTGAAAAAATAAATTTTACATCACCATATTCTGACCCCCATAACTTTTTTATAGTTACAGTATGTCTACTGAGCCGTGTGGGGGCTAATTTTTTGCGGGACGATCAGTAGTCTGTATTGATACCATTTTGGAGTGTTTGTAACTTTTTTATAACATTTTCTTACATTTTTTGGTTAAGAGAAACGATGAAAAAATTGGTCATTTTGATACTTTTTTCCATTTGCAATATTGGAAAAATATTTTTTATATTTCAATAGTACATTTTTGGATGCGGTGATTCACATGATGTTTATATTTTTTGTTATTTATGTATTTATTACTTTATTCTATGGAAAGGGGGTGGTTTCAAATATTTTTTTTTTCTTACTTTTTTAAATGTTTTTGTAGCCAATGTTTGAGGCTACAAGACTCATTATTTTTTTCCCCCTCAATATTACCATGTTCTATAGAGAAGCATGGTAATAGCTAAATTGCTCATTTCTTATGTTAGCCTGTATTGTGCACGTTTATGGCAGAGAAACCTTACTGTTGTGAGAAGGAACGTTGCCAGCGCACCTTTCCATGCTTTGAGATGGTTTGGTCAGCTGTATATTAAATCTGCACCCCTCAGCAATTAGTAGAAGCATTTAACAAGATGCTCATTGCCAGCCTTAGGTTTTGCAGAAAGACTTTAGAGAGACAGAGAGAAGAAGCAGTACTGCCCTATCATTGCTGTTGTCTCTACATTCCTATTAGGCCTCATGCACATGACCGTTCCATTTTTTTTGCGGTCCGCAAATTGCGGATTCGCAAAACACGGCCCATTGTAGAAATGCCTATTCTTGTCCGCAAAACAGACAAGAATAGGACATGTTGTATTTGTTTTGCGGGGCCACGGAACGGAGCAACGGATGCGGACAGCACCCAGCCCTATTGAAGTGAATAGGTCCGCACCCGAGCCGCAAAAACTGTGGCTCGGATGCGTACCAGAACAACGGTCGTGTGCATAATGCCTTAGGGATGTATTTCACTGTTATATGCCTTGGAACTGAGCCTTGTTATTGCCGGATTGACTACTGCCCTTATTCTGCACTTTAGTAAAGAGAGACTTATTTATTGATACCAACTGACCTGGCTACTGACTCCACTTTACATGAGCTGCTGCATCCACACTCATGCTTTGCATATTGCCAAACACCTAACATCAAGGGCACCTCAACTACCATCAGGTAGGAGCTCCAATACCAGGGTGTGTCTCAAGAAAAGTAAGGGTGAGCCTTCCAGTCGCTGCACGGCCCCAGGGAGAGCCAGTTTGAGGATTGCTACTGTGAACTGTGGGTACTACTGCCACCAACATAGCAACTACCACACTTCCTATCCTCTGTTCCCCTCTCCTAGGAGTGCTGTTTTAATGGGGTTGATCCTGCTGACAGATGCTCTTTAAAATGCCATAAATGGCAGCAATTATATTATAATACTAGCTGAAGGACTCGGCTTTGCACAGGTATATTTCATCTATTTCATTTAATGTTTGTGTGTTGTTAAAAGATATCGACAGTATCCACTATAACAGTGACATCTACAGTACCCCGCCCCCTTAACAGTGACCTCCACAGCCCCCCACAGTGACCCGTCTCCTTAAAATGGGACCTCCACAGCAGCCCAACCCATTAACTTTGACCTTCACGGCAGCATGCACCTTAAACAGTGAGTTCCACAGCACCCCACCCCCTTGACAGTGACCTCCACAGGGGCCCGCCCCCTTAACAGTGACCTCTACAACACCCGCCCCTTAACACTGACCATAGGTTATAGTCCCCTTAACTGTGACCTCCACCATTCCCGGCCCCCTTAACAGAGACCTCCACAATGACTGCCCCTTTAACAGTGACTGCCACAGTACCCCGCTCCCTTAACAGTGCCCCCCACTGTACCCCGCTCCCTTAACATTGACCTCACAGTACCCCGTTGCCCCTTTTAATAGTGGCCTACACAGTCCCCTCCTCCCTTAACAGTGACCTCCACAGTGGCTTACCCCTTAACAGTAACATCCACAGTGCCCTCCCCTTTAACATTGACCTCCACAGCGGACACCCCTTTATTAGTGACCTCCACAGCACCCCGTCTACTTAACAGTGATTTCCACAATATCCTGCCCCCTTAACAGTGACCTCCACAGAGCTTTGTTCCATTAAAATGTGACCTCCACAACACCCCACCCCCTTAACAGTGACCTCTACAGCACCCCGCCCCTTAACACTGACATCCATAGTGGACCATTCCCTTAACAATGACCTCCACCGCAGCCTGCCCCTTTATAAGTGACCTCCACCGCAGCCTGCCCCTTTATTAGTGACATTCACAGTACCCCGTCTCCTTAACAGTGATTTCCACAACACCACACCCCTTAACAGTGGCCTCTACAGCAATCTGCCCCTTAACCAGGGGCGTAACGATCGCGGTCGCAGGGAGTGCGACTGCGACCGGGCCCGGCGGGGGGAGGGGGCCCGCTGTACTAACATGTAATGAAGCGCTGTGAAGGGGCCCGGCATGAAGTACAGTGACAATGCCGGGCCCCGTCAGGGCGCTCCATTACATGTTTAATATGAGGCAAGGTGGGGGAGGTTTGCGCAGAGGGGGTGGGAGGAAGAGGGAGGACGCGCGCACTCACTCACATACACTCGGCCCGGCAGTTCTTGTCACTGCCGGGCTGTCTCCAGATCATCAGTGAAGCAGGAGCTCTAGCGCTCCCTCTGCTGGCCGCACATCGGGCTGCTGGCTGTGGGAGGAGCTCTGAAGGCCCGGGAAACTGCCTTTAGTACAGCCAGCAGCGCGATGTGAGTGTGGCAGCGCAACATCAGGGAAGAGGGTAAGTATGTGTTTTTTTTTTATTTTCCTAACACTGCAGACTGGGGGCAAAGGGGAAGGGGGGGGGGGTTGATGGGCACAACTAGAGTGAGGGGGCACAAAAGTGGGCATCTCTACTGAGGGGGCACCTAATCTGCCATAACTACTGTGAGGGGGGCACATAATCTGGCATAACCACTGTGAGGGGCACATATGTGGGCATATCTAATGTGAGGGGCACATAATCTGGCATAACCACTGTAGGGGGGGCACATATCTGGCATAACTACTGTGAGGGGGGCACATATAAAGGCATAACTATGAGATGGCACATATAAAGGCATAACTACTGTGAGGGGGGCACATAATCTGGCATAACCACTGTGAGGGGCACATATGTGGGCATATTTAATGTGAGGGGCACATAATATGGCATAACCACTGTAGGGGGCACATATCTGGTCATAACTACTGTGAGGGGCACATAGTCTGGCATAACTACTGTGAGGGGGAACATATCTGGCCATATCCACTGTGAGGGGCACATATCTGGGCATAACTACTGTGAGTGGGCACATATCTGGGCATAACCACTGTGAGCGGGCACATATCTGGGCATATCCACTGTGAGGGGCACATATCTGGGCATATCCACTGTGAGGGGCACATATCTGGCATAAATACCGTGAGGGGGCATATATTTGGCATAACTACTGTTAGGGGGCACATATTTGGCATAACTACTGTGAGGGGCACATATCTGGGCATAACTACTGTGACAGGAACAAAGGTGGGCATAACTGCTGTGAGGGGCCACAAGAAGGACATAACTTTTGTGAAGGGACCACAAGGTGGGCTTAATTACTGTGAAAGGCCACAAGATGGGCATTACTACTGTGAGGGGCCACAATGTGGACATTAGTACTGTGTGGTAGCACTTAGGGGAAATGTCCTAAATTACCCTGCTATACATTGGCATAGCTCAGTCTACCAGGCCAGCAGAGCGCCCCCAGCTGGTAGTTTCACAGGGGTAGTCACCATCCCTTCCTTATGTGATTATTCTTTTTTTTTCTATCACCACAGGGACCTTGTTCTGGATCCAGCGGACATCACACCGACGCCAGCGACACCCTGGATGAGGTAGGACCAGATTTTATTAGGACTGGGTGAGTGTAGCCATGCATTGGGCTCTTTCACACGAGCGGATCCCGTGTGGCTAATCTGCTGTGTGAAAGAGAGACAAGCCCCGCTCCGGACAGCAGAAACACCGAGCAGTAACATGATTGATAATGCTCCATGCCTCTCTATGATCGTTTTGCTACAAAATCACGGTGACCACTTTATCTCCCTGTGATTTTTTAGTAAAAAGGTCACAGAGAGGCACGGAGCATTATCAATCGCGTTACTGCTCCGTGTCTCTGCTGTCCGGAATGGGGCTTGGCCCTCATTCACGCAGCGGACTAGCCACACGGGAAAGCCATTAGTAAGAAAATCTGCCGCTTCTTTATAAAAATCGGGGGGTAGGGGGGCCCCGATACAAAGTTTGCACTGGGGCCCATAACACTCTAGTTACGCCACTGCCCTTAACACTGACCTCCATAGTGGACCATCCCCTAAACTGTGACCTCCAGAGCAGCCTGCCCCTATGGTGGCCAGAGGTCCGGTTTTAGGGCGGACAGTCCGTGTTCTGTCTTCTTACACGTTCACACAGTGTGCAGTCTGACATTCAGCATAAACCATTCCTGTCTTCCAAATAAGAGGACTGTTCTTTGTAGTCTAACTTGTTTATTGGTCAACAGGTTGTACTCTTTGCGCGATGCACGTGAGTGAGAGATTGCACAAGTGTGCGTTAAAACAGATATGCTTTTACAAGGATGGTGGAGTTTAAGAAGGAGATATGCAGAAGGACAGCTCTGCTGATGTGTCCTGGTGACTGGAGATTTCTCTTTCCCAGGATGCTTTGCACTCCCACAATGCTTTGCACCACCCACAATGCAGCAGTCTTTGTAATAGGAAAAACAAAGTGTAATACAACTTAACACCACTAGATGGTGCTAAAACTACACTAATCACTACAGCAATACCAAAACTGAGGCAGATGTGATCTGTAATGACTCTCAGACTCTGCTGGGCAGAACAGTCCAGCTTTTAGACTCCCTTTCCTCGATCCGGCGCAGGGCCTGGACGGACACAGGGATGTCCTTTTGAACAGCTCACTCTCAGACAGCAGCACTGTGCTGTCTGAGCGTGAGCTGCAGTCAGAAAGTCACCCTCCCTTCCGCCCCTGCAGCTGACAGAAGTTGATTTTTACCTTCATTTTTTCAATCCCTGCCGGTTGCGGAGTGGCCTAACCGGGTCAGGGGCATGGCTTAGCGGGAGTGGGGACAGGGTTTTTAAGTCAGTCTTTTGAGGGCCACACTACCTGCCCCTGAAATGTGACCTCCACAGCACTCCGCTCCCTTAACAGTGTCATCCACAGCGCCCTGCCCCTTTAAAGCTGACCTACAGCAGTGAAGAAAAATGGCTCGGTTGTTATGGAAACCTGGTGTAAAACTGTGTGTATGTGGAGACCAAGGGCCTGCGAGCTTCTATTAGCTAATGCATTTTTTGGGAATATCTCAGGAACGGTACTTGCTAGAGAGCTGATACACCTAGCTTTATATACTAGATAAAAGTATTCACATTTTCAAGGTCTGCATATATCTTAGCACCTGCAAATTGCTACTGATTATGTTCTTCAGATTTGCTCCAGCGCAGGTCACTTTGTTGACATTTACAGAATGACATGTAAAGCTCCCAAAACACCCCGCATAGCTGCCAGCCGACACCTACTTCTCCCATTCTCCACCCACACACGTACACACATGCACGCTAACTTTCATGTGTTTTCAATGTGGAGATGGAATTACATGTAGAGAATAGAGATCTATTCGGGAAACCTTCATAAGACAGTAGCCCGATCTGCCAAAATCGGAGAGATTGGCTGACTTCCTTTAATGTGTATGGACAATATCAAGAAAGGGTAGAGAGTCTGGGGGCTGAGGACTTTGAAAGTTCTTGTTAAAGTGATGGCATATTGCCAGAATATGTCTTCATGTCCAATCGGTGGGGGTCTGACTGTCAGTGCCTCCGCTGATCCTGGGAATCAGCCACAGCGAATGGGTCAGTGCTGTTGTTTCCTACAGTACATACTCGGCACTACAGAGCACTAACTAACTGTGCTGGGAATAGATCTGAGGCTTCAGTGCTGATAAGTAGTGTTACCAATTTATTACCGGGACCAATGAGGGTCTTAAGTAGATAGTGAGCACTATGGGGATCATTTACTATTCTGGAATACGCATAAATTAGACATATTTCAGGCACAGGTGGCGGCTCAGCGGTTAGTTGTGCTGCTATCTGTGACTTCGCCTCGCTCAAGCCAGTTCAAAAATTGGTGGCGTGGCGGGGAAGGGGTCGGGCCCGCAGGTCCGTCTCATTCGTCATTTTCTACTCCTGTTTTAGGCATAGAAAATTGTATAAATGCAAGACAGTTCGGAAGCTGTCTTACATTTAGAACTGCGGCTGGATGCGCCTAAATTATGGAGAGGCCGGTGCCTCTTGATAACTTAGGCGGATGAACCGCCAGCACAGGGGCTTAATAAGACCGGCATCTAAAACGTCAGTCTTAGGATACTTTCACACTTGTGGCAGAGTGATCCGGCAAGCAGTTCCGTCGCCGGATCTGCATGCAAACGGACAGCATTTGTAGATGCATCCGGATGCGGATACGTCTTACAAATGCATTGCTAGAACGGATCCGTCTCTCCGGATGTCATCCGGGGAAACGGATCCATTATACAGTATTTTTTTTTTTTTCACATGCGCAGACCGAAAGGACTGATCCAGCATTGCGGTATTTTAATGCCGGATCCGGCAATAATACATTTCAATTAAAATTAATGCCGGATCCGGCATTCCGGCAACTGTTCCGGAATTTTGGACGGAGATAATACCGCAGCATGCTGCGGTATTTCCTCCGTCCAAAACGCCATTCAGAATACATGGGGATAAATCTGATTAGTTCTTTTCCAGTATTGAGCCCCTATGACGAAACTCGGTGCCGGAAAAGAAAATTGCTAGTGTGAAAGTACCCTGAATAAATGTGCCCCTGTATGTTTATATTACACTCCTCAATACTAAAATTACACAAAGAAGGACAAGCTGTAAGATTCTTCAAATCGAGGAAGTAGTAGGTGTCGCTAAGATCTACAAATTATCACATATTCAAGCACCTAGCTCCAATATGTGGGGGGAGCACAAAAGCCAGATTGAAAGCCAAATTTTTTATTAGCCGCGTGATACCACAAAAATCTAATTAATTAGTGTAGGATGATTGATCAATGCCTCCAGTTCGTTGATGTGCCAGTTATCACTTGTCACAAACTAAGAGGAACAGAATCCTTAAGCTTAAAGGGGTTCTCCAGGAATTATGAAAATGAAACTACGTAAATATTACTTTATTATAAATATATTCCCAAATGCATTTCATTAGTTGTAATAGCTAATTTTGTCTGGGGTCCAATCACCAGGAGAAATAAAATGGCCGCCGTCCTATTAGTACACACAAAACCTGTCCTAATCGCACAGCAGGGTAAGTTACTTCACAACACTGAGCTACAGAACTGCCTCATAATCCTCTCTGCTTTTCTTGACAGAGATTATGATCCTGAACACAGTTAATAAGATCTTCAGCTGAATCTCTGTAGGAATGGAGTTCATCAGAGGAGACATGAAGTACAGAGAGGAGGGTGGGTGTAATGAGCAGCAGCACTTGTATGCAGTCTCCATTACCACAGTCTATCCTGTCCATCCTCTCTGTACTTCATGTCTCCTCATGAACTTCATTCCTACGGAGATTCAGCTGAAGATCTTATCAGCTGTATTCAGGATCATAATCCCTGACAAGCAGAGAGGAGGATGAGGCAGTTCTTTACCTCAGTGTTGTGAAGTAACTTGCCCTGCTGTGATTAGGACGGGTTTTGTCTGTACTAATAGGACGGTGGCCATTTTATTGCCCCTGATAATTGCTCTTAAAACAAAATGAGCCATCATAACTAATGTAATGTATTTGGGATAATATTTATAATAAAGTAATATGTAAGTATTTTCATTTTTTTTTTTTATTCCCGGAGAACCCTTTTAAGGCTGTATTAGACTGTGTGATCATGTAGGCAATTGTCGGGTTGGAGGTGTTCCTTCCTGACAATCGTTGGCAGCATTGGATACTGCATTATTTACATGCAGTGATCTCCTCCATAGTACGGGGAGTAACGATCACTAGTGCCATCGCTCATCCCCATACTGACTAGTTGTTTGCCGGCAGCAGATGGTAATTAGATAGGACAATCTGCCGCCGGCAAACGATGATTTTTAAACCAGATCTGGATTGCTCAATGAATGTGCTCATTCATCGTGCAATTGGCAGCAGTTATACACTGCCAGATCATCGCTAACAAGCGTTACTACGAACGCTTGTTAGCGATGATCTGGCAGACTATCTGCCAGTGTAATACATCCTTTAGAGACCTTGGTTTATCAATCTGTCAGCTAGCTTGAGTGTCCCAGGGGTTGGAAGAATAATGACAAACTGTTTAGGAGAATGGCACGTAGTGATCCATTCTGTACTGCAAATGAAACTGGAAGTCACATACGAAGCCTAAGGCAGCAAACTGTGTCTACACAAACCAATAGATGGTGTTGGCACAACATTAGATGTTCTATTGACCTCACACCACTGTTTTCAAAAGCTATCATGGTGCACATCAAGACGGCGATGAAGGCTGGAATGGAGGTTTATCCTTTTCAGGGATGATTCCTGCTTTTGTCTCAGACACAATGATAGCTAGAGATAACATGGGCAAAGCCATGAAGAAGCTTTTACAAAGGAATGTCATACCACTCCTATTCCCAGGATTATAGTGTAGGGTTGCATAATGTACTGTAGCTGGACCCCTCTTGTCTTCATTTCATGTAAACAAATAGCTCGGCATTACATTGATTTGGTTGTGGAACTAGTGGCATAGCCATTTCTCCAAAGCGTCCCAAGAGCCGTTTTTCCACAGGACAATGCCGGGTCGCATGTTGCTCTTAGTACTGTGAGATGTCTTCATGGCCTAAATGTGTCACCATGACCTGCAGCGTCTTTGGACTTGTGTCCCATCGAGGATATCTGACACATCATTGGTAGACAAATGCAAAGGTAGCTGCGAGCAGTGGATCTTGATGATTTGTGTGCCCAAGTGTGTTCAGCATGGCAGAAAATTCCTCTGACAACCATTTATAACCTCACTGCTTATTGCTCTCATACTCAATACTTCATAAATTGAGATGTTTTGAATATCTTAATACATTTTTATCGTTGGCAAATATTTCTGTAATTCCACGACTATTCGTTCCAGGTGTTGCAATTTCAATGTTGAGAAATGTATGTCATCATATATCCAAGGTTAACACAGTGTTTTTTTTATATTATTCCTGCTTGTGCAGCGACCAGTGAGGATCCAAAGCAGAGGATGAGAATGGTAACTGCTCTAGCTTTTCCAGTCAATTACGATGGCTACTATACACTGTTGCTCCATCTGGCCATGCAGAGGAGGTGGGGGGCACCCTTTCTTTCCTCAGGGCATACCCTTATTCTGGGGCGGACTCCTATGTGAAGGTAGTTGGGGTGCCCTTGATAATAGGTGTTTGAATGGGTGCAATGCAAGGGGTGTAAAGTGTAATGGCCAGCGTATGGTGTAGGAGTCAGGAAACCAAGCCAGAGTTAGAAGAATAAATGTCTCTTTTTACTGTAGTGCAACATAGAAGTAGTAGTACTGTACATCCAACTATAGCATAACACAGCTCCAACTGTACACAGCACAATTCTCTGCCATATAGCAGTGTATGGATTTAGGCAAGAATGGGAGTTATGGCCCTCTTTCCTCTTTATCTTAATAAAGTCCTCTAGAAATGGTTTTGTATGGTCCACTGTGGGAAACAGGGTCTTGGTGGCACGTGTGAAGTCTTAACAGTGTCCCTCATTTGCAGAAAGTTCTGTAGTCGAAGATTACCTACTGACTCCTATGCTTGGCCATGCATATTTCAGTTCTCCAATTCTATCTCTTTCTTTCTGTAGTTCTTGCAGTAATACACACAGAGATCAGTTAGTCTCTGAAGTTTTCTTGGGCCTGAGAAGAAGGAGCACATGGATTTTTCTTCCTTCCTCTCTGAAACTCCAGACTAGACTCACCTAAAGGTTAGGGATGGGGTCAGCCCACATCTACCCTTCTACAGGGGCTGAGCCAGGGTTTGTTACCCATGGGTTTGCCATCCATATACACTATACTAGGTTCAATACACAATATGATATAGCAATGAATTACATAACATTTAAAGAATAACTCCGCAAAAATGTTTATTCTCTGACCTGCTAGAAGGGTACATGATGTAATCTGTGATTAATGTAATCTTCTTACCTGTGTCTGTATTCATGAGCTATCCCCTCCCTTCTGATGCTCAGCTGTGTCATGTGACCAACAATCAAACTTTCCAAAGAACACAGCACCTTATGTATGGACAGGAAGTATCCCTATGTATCCCTATGGGAGCCTCAATCTAAGTCTTGAATAGAGATGTAACTGACTTCCTGTCCTGTATCAGTTGGAGATTAGAGTGCTGATCACAGGACACAGCTGAGGATCAGAAGCGAGATTATAACTAACTAATACAGTCACTGATGAGAAGATTGCCTTCACTACAGATTACATCATGCACCTTTCTAACAGGTCATAGGATAAAAACTGTTGTGGGAGTGCTCCTTTAAGTAACAAACCATTTGAAAATACCCCCTACACTACAGTTGAAAAGTGTATGGAGGGAATTTAGGAACGGCCTGTCCGACTTCAAAAAGTTGAAGATTTAGCAAAAGTCCTACATGTGCAAAAGTATGTAGCTTTTTATCCTTTTTCACCACCCTCTTCCTAATTTACTGAAAAGTTGTTCCGACATGGTGGGAAAGGGTATAGGTGTCCCCAGCTCGAAACATTTACTACAATTTACAACAAAAATTGGTGTAAATTAAAGCTGCCATAGATTAAACTTTGTGGGGAGCAGGACAACCACTGAAATGCCACATTTTTTAAGAGGTTTGCCTCTTAAAACGATATTTATGTAGTGGCTAAAATGGGACGACTAAAGCATTGAAATGAATGATTTCGATCACAAATGATTGTGTCACGCTGTAAAACCCAGTAGTCATTGTAAGCTCGTCAGCACTTTACACTCCATGTCTTGAACTGAACTGAAACTTGCATGCACATAGTTTTCATAGACATGATATTTGCACCTTCATGATATGGGCCAAGTACTTAGTGTAACTATCTCAAAATCATAAAAAAACAACGACTTTTAGCCTGCTATACACTAGGGCAGTGATACCCAACCTACAGCTCGCGGGCCAAATGCGGCCCGCAAAGCCGTGTCATGCGACCCACGCAGTGACCAGACTTTATCAGCGCACTAGCGCAGGACGCGCTGCGAACGGCACAGGCAGCAAAGCGATGCTGCCTGTGCCTGCAATCTCCCCGCCCAGCGCAGCCTCCTAGCTAATTTATTCACTGCACTTGCCTCTGTGAAATTGAAGAGAAGCGCCGTAATCTCGCACAGGCGCACTGGCAGAGGCATCGAAGTGCGCATGCACCGTCTTCCTAGCCTCTGCCAGTGCGCCTGTGCGAGATTACGGCGCTTCTCTTCAATTTCACAGAGGCAAGTGCAGTGAATAAATTAGCTAGGAAGCGGCTCTGGGTGGGGGGGATATCTGTGGACGGCACTGAAGGGGGGGATATATCTGTGGACGGCACTGAAGGGGGGATATATCTGTGGACGGCACTGAAGGGGGGGATATCTGTGGACGACACTGAAGGGGGATCTAGGGAGGGCTGTGGGGATGTTGGGGTGTGAGGTCCTGGAGGGGTGTTTGGGTGGGAGCTCTGGAAGGGGTGGGAGGTCCGATAGGTATGTGGGGGTGGGAGATCTGGGAGGGGGGGCCCATAATTTTATTTGCTATGGGGCCCAGTCATTTCTAGCTACGCCCCTGATTGTTAAGATTGGGCGGGCACTGGAGCAATAGAGCGCCCTGCTGTAGGAGAAGCCGGCGGGAGATGAAAGGAGGAGGGGCCAGCTCCTGGTGGTGTCGGGCACACGGCGCAAGCATGGCGGTGGAGGATCTGACTGAAGCCTAAAGACCAGACATCAAGGTAGACCTGCAGAAGAAGGTGACATCGCAGTATGTGATGTATACATGTGTGTAATATATGTAGTGCAGTTTGTGATCATCACATACTGCACTACATACATGTATACATCACATGCCCCTCACAGTAATAATGCCAAGATATGTGCCCTCTTCACAGACGTAATGCTCACACATGCCCCCTCACAGTAGTTATGCCCAGATATATGCCCCCTCACAGTAGTTATGCCAAGATATGTGCCCTCTAACAGTAGTTATGCCCAGATATGTGCCCTCTTCACAGTAGTTATGCCCTGATATGTGCCCTCCTCACAGTAGTTATACCCTGATATGTGCCCCCTCACAGTAGTTATGCCCAGATATGTGCCCCCTCACAGTAGTTATGCCCAGATATGTGCCCCCTCACAGTAGTTATGCCAGATATGTGCCCTCTTCACAGTAGTTATGCTCACTCGTGCCCCCTCACAGTAGTTATGCCCGGATATGTGCCCTCCTCACAGCTCACAGTAGTTATACCCTGATATGTGCCCTCCTCACAGTAGTTATACCCTGATATGTGCCCTCCTCACAGTAGTTATACCCTGATATGTGCCCCCTCACAGTAGTTATGCCAGATATGTGCCCTCTTCACAGTAGTAATGCTCACATGTGCCCCCTCACAGCGTTTGCATTTCTTTCCTGGCAAAGCTACCTGGTTCCGGCCCGCAAAATTTATACCAAGTCTAGGCGGCCCTCAGACGAAAAATGGTAGGGCATCACTGCATTAGGGTATTTACTTTCCGCAGCCTGGTTTGTAGCAGGTTAAATAACTATTCTAGAATGAAGCCACCTGACAACTTTTTCTCCGCAGTTCAATGAAGATAGAGGGATAGATGACTGTCAGACCGGACTAACCACAAGCCAGAGACAATGGGAGAGAGTTATCAAACTGGTGTCAAGGAAAACTGGTTTAGTCGCCCATAGCAACCAATTAGATTGCACCTTTCATTTTCCAAAGGAGCTTTGCAAAAATGAAAGGTGGAATCTGATTGGTTGCTATTGTTAACTAAGATAAGTTTGCTTTACACAAGTTCGGATAAATCTACCCCAATGTCCTGACTGACCCTCTCCGCCGGTCTGGTCGGCTGAATAATTTTCTGTGGCTGCTTATTGCTGGAGGGCTGTCAGTGAGTGTTTAGGTGTAAACTCTGCTGCATTTAACACAAAAACTTGTATTCTGTGCAACAACTTAACCCATAAATTGCAATCAATTACCAGAAATCTTCCAACCACCATTTGCTTCCCTGCATTCAGCCATCGACAAGGAGTTGTAGTTATGGCTAAGAAATTAGTTGATTGTTTTCTAAGGCTTGTTTCCCATTTGCATGTGCCGATCCAGCAGGCTGTTCCGGTCAGGAGCAGCCTGCCAGATCCGGCATGGCTAGACGCTACCGGAATACCATTTGGTCTAATTAACTATAATGGGGCCCCGCAGTGATCCGGGTGCGATCTGGCAAATATGCCGTGAATCGGCCGGACAAATACCACCGCATGCAGTGGTTTTTATCCGTCAATTTCCTGGCATTCTATGCTGGAACAGCCTGCCGGCAGTGTGATAGCAGCCTAACCGTAAGCAAGGCTGTACACTCCTGCAGAAGGTGGTGCCGTAGACAGCCTGGCACTCGAGATGTGCAATCATGAAGGGTAAAGGGAGTTTGTCATCTCCATAATTGGGTTCAAAGTAACCATTTCTCAGGCTTAGAGGACCGGATTTTCACAATAAAGTTTTGATTATGTTTTGGGGCACCAACCCTATATGGCAGTATGCTTTCTTGACAGACTCCCTTGAATATTAATTGTGTAGCAGTATTAGGTAGAAATTGTATAGCACTATTACATGAGTTATAGAGCTGTTATTTGATCACTTCTTGTTGGTATTTTTCGAGCACTGTCTGGTGGTGGCAGCACTTTATTGTATATTATCACTGTTACGGAGAAGATGTGGATCCTCTATGGCTACTCACCAGATTTGTCTTGGAGTTACTCCTTAAAGACTTATCTAAGTGGCCCCTTTAGTGTTTACCCTTAAACCCCTGTACAGGAATCTGAACTCCAGTGCATGGGGAAAGACCAGGCCACTACTTCTTGGAGTAGTCTCTGTTCAGTAGACTGTTGACCCACAGGGGACAAGAGACACCAGTGCAGAGCACCAAGGGATCAGGCAAAGCTGTAGTCAAGGACAGACCGAGGTCAGGGCAGGCAGAGTACATGCAATCTAATAAGCAAACCAAGATCACGGCAAGCAGCTCATGGTCTGCATGGAGACCATGCAGACATCAGGTCAGGAAGTGAAGGATCCAATCCAGAAGTCAGGCAGAAGTCAATACACAGACAGACAAGTTAATGTTACACTTATTACTCAGGCACCCTCCCACAGAAGACAATCCCCTAAATACCCAAGGACAGCCAACCATAGGCTGGAGTTAAATTAGGGATTGAATGCTGGCCTTTTAAGAGACACTGAGAAATCAGGCAAATTAATAGTCAGGGACAGGCTGAGCTCAGGGAAGGCAGAGTATGAGCTGTATGGTAAACAGTCCCAGGTCAGGGCAGGAAGCTAATGGTCAATCTGGAAGTCAGACACAGGTCAAGTTAGGCAGAGGAGCATCAGAATCCAGTATACAGTTGCCAGCCATTGGCTGGTGAAGATTGGGTGTGCTTTGCCCCTTTAAGAACTGGAGGAAACGCATGTGCCCACAAAACTTTCCCATAGATGTCAATAAATATCAGCAGACTATAGGTTTCCATGGTCCATGTGGCTGCTGTAAATCAAATCTTTAAATGCTATTAACAGCAGTTCAGGGTCGCATGTTGTTCTTGGTACTGTGAGATGTCTTCATGGCCTAAACGTGTCACCATGACCTGCAGCGTCTTTGGACTTGTCTCCCATCGAGGATATCTGACACATCATTGGTAGACAAATGCAAAGGTAGCTGCGAGCAGTGGATCTTGATGATTTGTGTGCCCAAGTGTGTTCAGCATGGCAGAAAATTCCTCTGACAACCATTAATAACCTCACTGCTCATGGCTCTCATACTCAATACTTCATAAATTGAGATGTTTTGAACATCTTAATACATTTTTATCATTGGCAAATATTTCTGTAATTCCACGACTATTCCTTCCAGGTGTTGCAATTTGAATGTTGAGAAATGTATGTCATCATATATCCAAGGTTAACACAATGTTTTTTTTATATTATTTCTGCTTGTGCAGCGACCAGTGAGAATCCAAAGCTGAGGATGAGAATGGTAACTGCTCTAGCTTTTCCAGTCAATTACGATGGCTACTATACACTGTTGCTCCATCTGGCCATGCAGAGGAGGTGGGGGGGGGGGGCACCCTTTCTTTCCTCAGGGCATACCCTTATTCTGGGGCGGGCTCCTATGTGAAGGTAGTTGGGGTGCCCTTGATAATAGGTGTTTGAATGGGTGCAATGCAAGGGGTGTAAAGTGTAATGGCCAGCGTATGGTGTAGGAGTCAGGAAACCAAGCCAGAGTTAGAAGAATAAATGTCTCTTTTTACTGTAGTGCAACATAGAAGTAGTAGTACTGTACATCCAACTATAGCATAACACAGCTCCAACTGTACACAGCACAATTCTCTGCCATATAGCAGTGTATGGATTTAGGCAAGAATGGGAGTTATGGCCCTCTTTCCTCTTTATCTTAATAAAGTCCTCTAGAAATGGTTTTGTATGGTCCACTGTGGGAAACAGGGTCTTGGTGGCACGTCTAGCCAGGATATGCCCAAGTGTGAAGTCTTAACAGTGTCCCTCATTTGCAGAAAGTTCTGTAGTCGAAGATTACCTTACTGACTCCTATGCTTGGCCATGCATATTTCAGTTCTCCAATTCTATCTCTTTCTTTCTGTAGTTCTTGCAGTAATACACACAGAGATCAGTTAGTCTCTGAAGTTTTCTTGGGCCTGAGAAGAAGGAGCACATGGATTTTTCTTCCTTCCTCTCTGAAACTCCAGACTAGAATTCACCTAAAGGTTAGGGATGGGGTCAGCCCACATCTACCCTTCTACAGGGGCTGAGCCAGGGTTTGTTACCCATGGGTTTGCCATCCATATACACTATACTAGGTTCAATACACGATATGATATAGTAATGAATTACATAACATTTAAAGAATAACTCCAGCAAAAATGTTTATTCTCTGACCTGCTAGAAGGGTACATGATGTAATCTGTGATTAATGTAATCTTCTTACCTGTGTCTGTATTCATGAGCTATCCCCTCCCTTCTGATGCTCAGCTGTGTCATGTGACCAACAATCAAACTTTCCAAAGAACACAGCACCTTATGTATGGACAGGAAGTATCCCTATGTATCCCTATGGGAGCCTCACTCTAAGTCTTATAAGAATGAATAGAGATGTAACTGACTTCCTGTCCTGTATCAGTTGGAGATCAGAGTGCTGGTCACAGGACACAGCTGAGGATCAGAAGCGAGGTTATAACTAACTAATACAGTCACTGATGAGAAGATTGCCTTCACTACAGATTACATCATGCACCTTTCTAACAGGTCATATGATAAAAACTGTTGTGGGAGTGCTCCTTTAAGTAACAAACCATTTGAAAATACCCCCTACACTACAGTTGAAAAGTGTATGGAGGGAATTTAGGAACGGCCTGTCCGACTTCAAAAAGTTGAAGATTTAGCAAAAGTCCTACATGTGCAAAAGTATGTAGCTTTTTATCCTTTTTCACCACCCTCTTGCTAATTTACTGAAAAGTTGTTCCGACATGGTGGGAAAGGGTATGGTGTCCCCAGCTCGAAACATTTACTACAATTTACAACAAAAATTGGTGTAAATTAAATCTGCCATAGATTAAACTTTGTGTGGAGCAGGGCAGCCACTGAAATGCCACATTTTTTAAGAGGTTTGCCTCTTAAAACGATACCTATGTAGTGGCTAAAATGGGACGACTAAAGCATTGAAATGAATGATTTCGATCACAAATGATTGTGTCACGCTGTAAAACACAGTAGTCATTGTAAGCTCGTCAGCACTTTACACTCCATGTCTTGAACTGAACTGAAACTTGCATGCACATAGTTTTCATAGACATGATATTTGCACCTTCATGATATGGGCCAAGTACTTAGTGTAACTATCTCAAAATCATAAAAAAAACAACGACTTTTAGCCTGCTATACATGAGGGTATTTACTTTCCGCAGCCTGGTTTGTAGCAGGTTAAATAACTATCCTAGAATGAAGCCACCTGACAACTTTTTCTCCGCAGTTCAATGAAGATAGAGGGATAGATGACTGTCAGACCGGACTAACCACAAGCCAGAGACAATGGGAGAGAGTTATCAAACTGGTGTCAAGGAAAACTGGTTTAGTCGTCCATAGCAACCAATTAGATTGCACCTTTCATTTTCCAAAGGAGCTTTGCAAAAATGAAAGGTGGAATCTGATTGGTTGCTATTGTTAACTAAGATAAGTTTGCTTTACACAAGTTCGGATAAATCTACCCCAATGTCCTGACTGACCCTCTCCACCGGTCTGGTCGGCTGAAGAATTTTCTGTGGCTGCTTATTGCTGGAGGGCTGTCAGTGAGTGTTTAGGTTTAAACTCTGCTACATTTAACACAAAAACTTGTATTCTGTGCAACAACTTAACCCATAAATTGCAATCAATTACCAGAAATCTTCCAACCACCATTTGCTTCCCTGCATTTTATCCATCGACAAGGAGTTGTAGTTATGGCTAAGAAATTAGTTGATTGTTTTCTAAGGCTTGTTTCCCATTTGCATGTGCCGATCCAGCAGGCTGTTCCGGTCAGGAGCAGCCTGCCAGTTCCAGCATGGCTAGAAGCTACCGGAATGCCATTCGGTCTAATTAACTATAATGGGGCCCCGCGGTAATCCGGGTGCGATCTGGCAAATATGCCGTGAATCGGCCGGACAAATACCACCGCATGCAGTGGTTTTTATCTGTCAATTTTCTGGCATTCTATGCTGGAGCAGCCTGCCGGCAGTGTGAAAGCAGCCTATCCGTAAGCAAGGCTGTACACTCCTGCAGAAGGTGGTGCCGTAGACAGCCTGGCACTCGAGATGTTTGTCATCTCCATAATTGGGTTCAAAGTAACCATTTCTCAGGCTTAGAGGACCGGATTTTCACAATAAAGTTATGATTATGTTTCGGGGCACCAACCCTATATGGCAGTATGCTTTCTTGACAGACTCCCTTGAATATTAATTGTGTAGCAGTATTAGGTAGAAATTGTATAGCACTATTACATGAGTTATAGAGATGTTATTTGATCACTGCTTGTTGGTATTTTTCGAACACTGTCTGGTGGTGGCAGCACTTTATTGTATATTATCACTGTTACGGAGAAGATGTGGATCCTCTATGTCTACTTACCAGATTTGTCTTGGAGTTACTCCTTAAAGACTTATCTAAGTGGCCTCTTTAGTGTTTACCCTTAAACCCCTGTACAGGAATCTGAACTCCAGTGCATGGGGAAAGACCAGGCCACTACTTCTTGGAGTAGTCTCTGTTCAGTAGACTGTTGACCCACAGGGGACAAGAGACACCAGTGCAGAGCACCAAGGGATCAGGCAAAGCTGTAGTCAAGGACAGACCGAGGTCAGGGCAGGCAGAGTACATGCAATCTAATAAGCAAACCAAGATCACGGCAAGCAGCTTATGGTCTGCATGGAGACCATGCAGACATCAGGTCAGGAAGTGAAGGATCCAATCCAGAAGTCAGGCAGAAGTCAATACACAGACAGACAAGTTAATGTTACACTTATTACTCAGGCACCCTCCCACAGAAGACAATCCCCTAAATACCCAAGGACAGCCAACCATAGGCTGGGGTTAAATTAGGGATTGAATGCTGGCCTTTTAAGAGACACTGAGGGATCAGGCAAATTAATAGTCAGGGACAGGCTGAGCTCAGGGAAGGCAGAGTATGAGCTGTATGGTAAACAGTCCCAGGTCAGGGCAGGAAGCGAATGGTCAATCTGGAAGTCAGACACAGGTCAAGTTAGGCAGAGGAGCATCAAAATCCAGTATACAGTTGCCAGCCATTGGCTGGTGAAGATTGGGTGTGCTTTGCCCCTTTAAGAACTGGAGGAAACGCATGTGCCACAAAACTTTCCCATAGATGTCAATAAATATCAGCAGACTATAGGTTTCCATGGTCCATGTGGCTGCTGTAAAGCAAATCTTTAAATGCTATTAACAGCAGTTAAGGCAACAGAGCTACCACTATAACAATGTACAGAAAAAAAATGATTAAAAAACAGCAGCAAATATAGGTATGTTATTCAGTTTTTAATAATGGAAAAAATATCCAGAAAAATTAAGTAATCATAAAACTTAGAAGCCCCCAACACTACCAGTACATTTCGAATTTTCTCTATTCTTGCAGGATTTTCTCAACTAGCAGAATAACAGGCTGAACTGGATGGACACATGTCTTTTTTCAGCCTTATAAATTATATTACTATGTTAGTTTGCTTTTTTTACACCCTACTGCCAATAGTAAATAGGTTGGAAAAATCAAAGAAATAAAAAAAAAATTTAGTTCAAGAAATGATTAAAAGGAAGTGAGACAAAAGTAGTTCATGGCCTGGTAGCACACCAAAACTATCCCTACAACCAGTACAATTCCATCCATAGCGAATAGCCACAATTCAAAAGATTATATAAGCAACACTATCTTTCCATTTTTATAAAGATATATATTTTTTTTTAATATATCAATTTTTGGTAATTATTTCTTTAAAATGTAACATTTCGCAACCAAAAATGATATTTTTTTATGGTTAGGACATATCTTGGAGGTGCGCCATACAGTAATCTCCCTAAATATAGAACTTAATCAAAAAGTAAAGTTAGGCTTAAATATCAAATTCAAGTTATTCAATATTTCTTCCCAAAAAATTGTAATAGTTTTGGACATGACCATATGTTTTTGATATTGCATTTTTATCTATTTTATGCGCCATGAAGAACTCAATGCGCTCTGAACTTTCATCTATTTATTTGATCTTACTCTCTGACCTATTTTCTGCATGCCATAGTTTGAAATATGTAAATATGGTACAGTATGTCTCCCAGTTGCATAGTTAGTACAGTTAAAAGAGGACATACAGATGTAACAAACATTAACACGACGTGGTATGTTTCCCCGTTGCTACTTTCGGTTAAAAGAGGACATGCTGGTGTAAGAAATTTTAAATTCACACTTAACGCATTAAATACAATACACAGTGGCGTGAACTTTAACTTGAATTTTTCAAGTGTCAAGATCAAGGGGTTATCCCGTGAATAATGTATAAAATGGAAAATCAAACATAATTTAATACATGACAGTCTCTTTCTAACAAAGCTAGAACCAGCCCTGTAACTCACATGGATCCAGAGATCTCCACATTCATTGCTCCAATTGTTCGGCTATATTTATTTCAAGCTGTCAGCTTAGAGGATGTGTCCTTTCTCAGGAGTCCTTTCTGCTGCAGCTGGTGGCAGCTGAAGGATGGAACTGAGCGTGTGCTTCCAACTCAATGAGCAGGACAGAGAAATTAGAAAAAGAGCAAACAGCAGGTGGCGCTATACAGACAGATTTAATTTAATTGAATAGCTCAGTAGCTATAATAAAATTGTAATTACATGTAATCAGTATTCAGACCCAGGTGCTGGTTTGAAGAATGTAGAATACGTTTGTGGGACAACACTTTTAATGTTTATCTGTATGTTCATCATCAAGTTCAATGAGGAGATAGGAGAAAATGTGGATGAAGGGAAGGATCATAGGTAAAATGTATAATTTTGTATCGCCCTATTGACTGGAGGAACATAAAAAGACACCAGCCAATCTGCCCTAAGAAGGAAATAAATCCCCTCCTGATCTGAAGAGGCAATCATATGGAATAAATATTCAAAACCAGCTCATCAGGTAGCTAATTCCACAGATTCGAAAGTCATACTGTAAAGAACCAGCTCTTGAGTTGACTATTTCACAAATCTTTAGTTCCTACACCAAAGAGCCTGCTCCTGGGGTGACTATGTAATAGATTCACAGCTCTTACTGCAAAGAACCATCTCCTGAGTTGACTATGTAATAGATTCACAGCTCTTACAGCAAAGAACCAGCTCTTGAGGTGACTACATAAAAGATTTACAGCAAAGAACCAGCTCCTGTGGTGACTATTCCATGGATTCCCAGCTCTTACCCTAAAGAACCAGCTCCTGAGGTGACGATTCCGTGGATTCACAGCTCTTACCCTAAAGAACCAGCTCCTGACTGAGGTGACTATTCCACAGATTTACAGCTTTCACAGAAAAGATCCAGCTTCTGAGGCAGCATATTCCACAAATGTACAGCTCTCACCCTAAAGAACCAGCTCCTGACTGAGGTGACTACTCCACAGATTCACAGCTCTTACAGAAAAGATCCAGCTTCTGAGGCAGCATATTCCACAAATATACAGCTCTTACAGTAAAGAACCAGCTCCTGGGGTGACTATGTAATAGATTCACAGCTCTTACAGCAAAGAACCAGCTCCTGAGTTGACTATGTAATAGATTCACAGCTCTTACAGCAAAGAACCAGCTCTTAAGGTGACTACATAAAAGATTTACAGCAAAGAACCAGCTCCTGAGGTGACTATTCCGTGGATTCACAGCTCTTACCCTAAAGAACCAGCTCCTGAGGTGACTATTCCATGGATTCACAGCTCTTACCCTAAAGAACCAGCTCCTGAGGTGACTATTCCGTGGATTCACAGCTCTTACCCTAAAGAACCAGCTCCTGACTGAGGTGACTATTCTATAGATTCACAGCTCTCACAGAAAAGATCCAGCTTCTGAGGCAGCATATTCCACAAATGTACAGCTCTTACCCTAAAGAACCAGCTCCTGAGGTGACTATTCCACAGATTCACAGCTCTTACAGAAAAGATCCAGCTTCTGAGGCAGCATATTCCACAAATATACAGCTCTTACAGTAAAGAACCAGCTCCTGGGGTGACTATGTAATAGATTCACAGCTCTTACAGCAAAGAACCAGCTCCTGAGTTGACTATGTAATAGATTCACAGCTCTTACAGCAAAGAACCAGCTCTTAAGGTGACTACATAAAAGATTTACAGCAAAGAACCAGCTCCTGAGGTGACTATTCCGTGGATTCACAGCTCTTACCCTAAAGAACCAGCTCCTGAGGTGACTATTCCGTGGATTCACAGCTCTTACCCTAAAGAACCAGCTCCTGAGGTGACTATTCCATGGATTCACAGCTCTTACCCTAAAGAACCAGCTCCTGAGGTGACTATTCCGTGGATTCACAGCTCTTACCCTAAAGAACCAGCTCCTGACTGAGGTGACTATTCTATAGATTCACAGCTCTCACAGAAAAGATCCAGCTTCTGAGGCAGCATATTCCACAAATGTACAGCTCTTACCCTAAAGAACCAGCTCCTGAGGTGACTATTCCACAGATTCACAGCTCTTACAGAAAAGATCCAGCTTCTGAGGCAGCATATTCCACAAATATACAGCTCTTACAGTAAAGAACCAGCTCCTGGGGTGACTATGTAATAGATTCACAGCTCTTACAGCAAAGAACCAGCTCCTGAGTTGACTATGTAATAGATTCACAGCTCTTACAGCAAAGAACCAGCTCTTAAGGTGACTACATAAAAGATTTACAGCAAAGAACCAGCTCCTGAGGTGACTATTCCGTGGATTCACAGCTCTTACCCTAAAGAACCAGCTCCTGAGGTGACTATTCCGTGGATTCACAGCTCTTACCCTAAAGAACCAGCTCCTGAGGTGACTATTCCGTGGATTCACAGCTCTTACCCTAAAGAACCAGCTCCTGACTGAGGTGACTATTCCACAGATTCACAGCTCTCACAGAAAAGATCCAGCTTCTGAGGCAGCATATTCCACAAATGTACAGCTCTTACCCTAAAGAACCAGCTCCTGAGGTGACTATTCCGTGGATTCACAGCTCTTACAGAAAAGATCCAGCTTCTGAGGCAGCATATTCCACAAATATACAGCTCTTACAGTAAAGAACCAGCTCCTGAGGTGACTATTCCATGGATTCACAGCTCTTACAGAAAAGATCCAGCTTCTGAGGCAGCATATTCCACAAATGCACAGCTCTTACAGTAAAGAACCAGCTCCTAAGGTGACTATTACTTAGATTCACAGCTCTTACATTAAAGAACCAGCTCCTAAAGTGACACAACATGCAAGCAAAACTCTTTACAGGACCCAAATCACAGGACAACCACTGGGTGGCTGCTCATAGAGAGCTATAGGATAGACATCCCATGACACAATATCACAAGTCATTGTTCTATTCTATCACATGGCAGCAGGACAACAGGAAGATTGAGCAGAATCAGATTCCTCCTGTGTACCCCAAAAAAGTCACCACAGACTGTGCACCCTAAGAAAAATGCCCCATAAAAATATTACTGCCATGTGTCCACTGACAATTGCCCTCTTTATTCTGTTGGCAGCCTACCTGCCAAATATCTGCCCAATAAATAGCAGTGAGCAGCCCCTGTTCCCGCAATGTCTTATAGCAATGCAGTCTAGGCCTGAAGTCTTCTGGCCAGGATCCGGCAGGACATCGCTGATGGCGACCAGTGGTGAGGCAGGGATCTCTTCTCAGGATGTTCATTTCAATGCTGACCAAGGGGACAGGGGCAGCATACTACTTATCCCCCGGTTTTGGGAACCAGTTGTTGTTTTAACCCCTTCTGTATTGGGTATCCTCATCTGGTCAGTTGCTTCTCTGATGGACCCCCTTCCCAACGTCCTTATTTTATTAGATCTGTATGCATTGCAGCTGTTTAACCAGCATGGGCATCTGACTGGCAGGTCACTGATGACAGGTAGGTTGACGGGTCAGCCAAAAGTGGTGGCCTTATCTGATCTATATAGGAAAGTGCAGGAAGCAAGCACTTCATCTTTGACCTCCTCTCCTAGCAAAGCATTATATTCTGCTGGTAATAGATTCTGCTAGCAAAGTATAATGTGCTGCACTTTGGGAAATGTCCACAGTGGTGGCAGTGGCATGCTGGGGACCTCTGCATCCCGTAATTTTTCTTAGATTTCTTAGAGCAGATTTATGTAATGGAAAAGTCCTCCTAAGCAAAGTTCTCACTATGTTTTCATTGGTTTAATGTAGGAAGTTCAATTTCTTCAATCTTTCATATCTATCTATCTATCTATCTATCTATCTATCTATCTATCTATCTATCTATCTATCTATCTCATCTATATCTATCTATCTCATCTATATCTATCTATCTCATATCTATCTATCTTTCCGTATTGTCATTCAGGTAGCACATACAAAAGGGTTAATGTCTTGCTCCTCCCATCTAGGACAGAAGATAAATCATTAGTAAATCAGACTAATTAACCCCCCTATAAAGGAGGGCACATCCACTAGGTAGATGTTTCTTTCTTCTGTCTAGGACAGTGAAGCTCACACATACAGAGGCTCCTGCTGCTGTGATGTCCAGTATGGCTGCTAAGCCTAATATTCAGGGATCTCAAGTCTCCCGGAGGTTCAGGGAGTCTCCCGCTATTAGATAGACAATATATCCCGGAAAGGTTCACTGATAGCAGAGCAGAGATAAGAGAAGTGACAGGACAGAGTTTAGATTACAGGTTGAATTAACCCTTTAGGGTCAAATTGGCTTCTCAAGGAGATATATATGTTAAAGGCATCCCTTCTTCTGTCTCATACCCCCCCCCCCCCCCCCCCCGGATGCTTGTTTTTTTCCTACAGTGGGGCAGATAATTACACACAGGGTTTTAAAGAATAAACTTCCTGACTCAGACCAAGAGCCGAGTCAGCAAGTTAATGGAAGCACCCGCGCATGCGCATTGAAAGATCCGAACTTCCCATCTCTAGTTTACTCGCAGTAAACCTTTCCGGCAACCTGTAGCAGCGTCCCCTTCTCGGCGCGTGCGCACAATGCAAGAAGAAGCCGATGCCAGTAGTCCGCAACGGCGCATCAGGCTGAGCCTGTGCGCACGCGCAGGATCTCAAAGCGGGAGGAGGGGGAGGGAGGGAGAGGCGGCACTGAGTAGTAGAAGGCGGCGCTGGGCACGAACGGCGATGCGTGCGGCCGGGCACCATGCATCCACAGACCTCCCCTGCTTGGGCACCTTAATTCAATGATTGACAGGTTAGTAAAACCTGATTTTCCGCAGAATAAAGCCACAAATAGCTTTTATAAGGCCACCTTAGAAATCAGAATGCTGCCCTGGACATGAGCAGATGTTTAGCTCACAGGGCTTATAGGTGGTGACAGAATCCCTCTAATCATATACATAAATATGATAATTTGGGGCAGGGTAATGAGCCCCGTCCTCCACACCATAGAGCAAAGTGTGCAGATACTGCATATGTTTGGAAAATGTAATAAAAAGTTTGTGAAAGAAAAAAAAGAAAACCTCCCTGAAATGAGAAGTGCACCTCCCTGAAATGAGTTTTTGCAGGTTGGAATGTCTGGATATTATAGAGCTGGAAGTGCTTTCCAGAGTCTCATGATTCATATGAGGTGCTGGAAGTGTCCAGAGTTATTTGCATGTTATAGAGCTGGAGGTGTTCTCCAGAATTAACTGCATGACATTTCTGAGCTGGAAGTGGTTTCCAGGGTTTATTTTCCCCATTGGATGTTCCATGGGAGGGTCGAGCTGAGATTTATCCTGGAGTGTTCCTGGTGAGTTTCTCATATGCAGCGGGTGTTCCCTGCAGACTATCCATGTATGTTTCAGGGCGGGTCCCTATCAGAAGTGCTGGGTCAGCTGTTATTACCTTCAGGCCTGCAGGCAGTGTCTCCATCTCAGGAGCCATTTTGGAGTAGAAGTATACAGGTGCAGCTGAGCTAAACTTGATGGGTAACATGTTAGGTATAAAATGGCACAAGAGGTTAACTAACTCTCTTAATGTATTTCAATATTTTGTCACAAGATGGTAGGAGATAACTCTGTGCCTTGTGTTATCAGAGTCGTGACTCTGCACAGTGTGAGATCTTACTGCAGCAGCAGAATTAAGGATCCTGTGTTCTGGAATGGCTCATACTGTATGTAGCTTGTATGTATATGTGAGCGAAGTAATACGTTACAGATCTCTGGAAACTGTAGGGTATTTCCTGATGATCCTATATTAAAGGCATGTATGGCAGGAGTGTGGTCCCAGGAAGACCTTTTTTTCTGGTAGGGACCCTATGGTCAGAAAGATTGTTTCCCTGCTGGTCTCTGGCAGAGGGCAAAGCATCTTTGGCTTCAGTTTCCTAGTGACATAGAGATTGCTTCCCCATAAAGTCTCGCTTAGTCACTAAGGATACATAGGACACGGATGCCGCTGGGTGCAGTTCAGAACATTGCAGTGTCCCAGGGGGTCAGTAGTGTAGCTTTTAAGTATGCGGGGATTTGTAGTGCAGGGCAACCCACTAACCTGGGATTCACTGACGTCTTCAACCGGGTCAACACTGGAACAGGCAGTTGATAAATGTCGTGACGCCAGTGCCAATTTAACGGTGACACACCGTGTAGTGATAGGTGGAATAATGGAGCAATCCGGATATTAACAGGTTAACTTTACTGAATGAATTTGTAGTTGGATGGACAGTCAGTGAATACAGTTCCAGAGTTGTTCCACAATTTACCATACAGTTACAGCAGTAGTTCAGGCTTTTACTCACAGTCACAAAAAGACTAACTTCAAGACAGGCCTCCTAGGATCAGGGATTTCCTCTTACGCAAAATGCAGCAATACCCTTCAGGCAACTATTCTCTCTGCAGGGGTATACTTATTTCTTCTCCTGCTTTAGTTCCTGGCTGTAGGCAATACCCTCAAGGTCCAGACATCTAAATCCTGGTGATAACCCTTGAGTAAAGGTTTGGTAGAGGTTTCTTCTCTCCTGAAGGCAGGCTCTATCTTTGGAGTACCTCAGGTATAATTAACCTGGAAATCAGGGTGGGAATGGTCCTCCACACCAGTAGTGCAATTTCTGCACTCCTTACTGAGTCCTGAACCTCTCAGAACTAACTCTAGAAACTTCCTACTAACTCTCTAGGCTAGGCCCTAGCCTATTTATACTAAACTGGGGGCTCCCTCTGCTGGCTGGAATAAGAATTGCCTGCAACAGGCCTAACTTTCTTAAAGGGAGATACACATTATACTATAGCAGTGTCGGGTAACCTACCCGTATGCTGCACACCCCCAGACTTTAACGTGAGTAAGGCCTCGTACTCACACACACCTTCCTGAACCGGCATAAAATGGTACATAATTTAAGCATTACATTATAAATATGATAAATAATTATTTCACACAGAAGATATAACATTTGTAACTTAATGAACAAATGACGCAAGGGAAAGGGGCGTCTTCTTGCTTCTTAGACACGGCCGCTGACCTGGCACAGCGGACTTAAGGTGAACCAGGTTAGTCCATTTTTCTTGGCTGCAGTATAATAAAGGAACTACACAGGGGTTTCCTGCGGGTGTATAACAGGCAAGGGCTCACGTGGAGGAGTCCATTCTTGCGCACAAACGTCAAGCAAGCTATTTCCAGTAGCAACTGCTCGGGAGGAGACACCACCAGCATAGTCAAAGTCCCCTAAACGGACTGGCGGACGTCCCCTGTTCATCCGGGTGGACCTTCTCAACACAGGGGTCTCCTCTTCCCTTAGCATCGAGGTAGAAGAGAGAGGAGCAACAGGAGGGTCTCCATCAGTGAGACCCTGGTCAGGAACAACAGGAACAACAAGATCCCCTATAAGGGGGACTGGATCCGGGGCATTTTGAACCGGCTCTTCTGGAGGGGAAGGCACAGTGGGTGCCGGAGCGGGCACCAACAAATTCAACCATGGTGTCAGGAGCCAATGCATAGGATCAGAGTCATACCTTAGATTACTGACAGCCTGCATAGGATCCTCGGGCTGTATTGATGGCTCTGACACAGGTGATTCAGATCTAGAACTCTCAGCACTGGGTTCTTGCGTCAGACAGAGCTTTAACCGGTTCCTGTGCACAATTTGGGATCCCCTGCCTTCCCGGGTGATCTCATAAGTGTGGGTCCCAACATTTGGGATTGCAGTGACAACATAGGGATTTTGCTCCCATTTACTGTCCAGTTTACTTGTACGGCGGTTATTTTTCAACCATACCACAGCCCCTATTGTCAAGGGTTCTGCATGGGCTGCTTGATCATAGTCTCTCTGCTGTCGGTCTCTAGCATAATCCATACGTTCCTGAACAATGGCTTTGGCTGTATTCAATCGCCTTTGATGCTCAGCAACCCAGTCGGTGTTAGGTAATGGGTTAATGCAATCAGGTACATGTATGTCCAATGAGTGATCAGCAGGCAATGTCCCTTGGCGCCCAAACATCAAATAAAAAGGGGTATACCCCGTGGAACAATGGATGGTATGGTTGTACGTGTACATGAGCTGTGGCAACAGACTGGGCCAATCTCCTCTGGTTTCAGGAGGCACGGCCCTCAGCATCTCTATCAAGGTCTGATTCATTTTTTCACACAATCCATTACCTTGAGGATGGTAGGCCGTTGTCCGGATCTTCTTACAGTTGTGTAAGCGGCACAGTTCATGGAACAGATGGGACTCAAAAGCAGGTCCTTGATCAGTGAGGATCTTTTCTGGACATCCGTAGGGCAGGAGGAAGTGTTTCCAGAACAGTTCGGCTGTAGTCTTGGCCGTCTGGTCTCTCACAGGCACCGCTACAACAAACTTAGTGAAATGGTCAATAATAGTCATGGCATAAGCATACCCTGAGCGACTAGGCTCCAGTTTCACATGGTCGATGGCGACAAGTTCAAGAGGACGGGTACTTACAATGGGTCTCAGTTGTGCCCTCTGGTCGTGGTGCTCACTTCGTTTTAAGGCACAGGCTATACACTCCCGACACCACCTCTCAATGTCTTCTCTCATGCCCACCCAATAAAACCGCTGGCGGATATTAGCCTCAGTCTTTTGGACCCCAAAATAACCGGATTGATTGTGGTACATCTCCAACACCATACCTGCATCTCGCCGGGGTATGAGAATCTGGTGCACTCTTTCGTTGGATACTGGGTCTAGGCTTCTCCGTAGCAATAGGCCTTTTTGTATGAAGAGCTGATGGCGCTGTCTCCACAGTTTGATGAGCTCTGGATCTGCACTCTTACGCCTAATCCTCTCAGGGGCTCTGCCACTAGTAATAAAATCCAACAACTCACCCAGCACTCTACTTTCAGACTGTAATTTCACCCACCTTTCTTCTTTGGGCTCAGGCCTACTGGAGGGTGAAAGGGCTGCGGCTCTGTCATTGGTAGCTCGAGCCTGATCCTGTTGAGCAAACTTGTTATAAAAGGCTGGCATTTCTACATCTTCCCAAGCATCCCGCCCATCATCAGGAGCTGTCTCTGTGGGAAGCCTGGATAAAGCATCAGCATTGTCATTAGTACGTCCAGCACGGTATTTTACAGAGAAATCATAATTGGCGAGGCGAGAGGCCCATCTCTGCTCCAAGGCCCCCAATTTAGCTGTATTCAGATGCGTCAGAGGGTTATTGTCGGTGAATGCAATGAAGGGGGTGGCGGCTAGATAATCTTTGAATTTCTCCGTCACTGCCCACACTAATGCCAGGAACTCTAGTTTGAAGGAACTATAATTCTGGTCATTTTTCTCAGCTCCTTTCAGGGAGCGGCTTGCATAAGCTATCACTCTTTCTTTTCCCTCTTGGATCTGGGCCAACACAGCTCCCAGACCTTGTTTGCTAGCATCGGTATACAGGTGGAAGGGCTTGTTGTAGTCCGGATAACCTAACACCGGAGGCTCGGTCAGTTTCTTTTTTAACAATTGGAACGCTATCTCTCTTTCCTCATTCCACTCAATGGGCACAGGAGTTCTAGGACTTTTCTTGGGTTGCCCCCTCAGGAGTTCCTGGATAGGATCAGCTATTTGAGCAAAATGGGGGATAAAACGCCTGTAGTAGCCTGCAAAGCTAAGGAAACTCCTCACCTCTTTGACGGTAGTGGGGACCGGCCAATTACGAACAGCCGCTAGCTTATCCGGGTCAGGTTGCACGCCCTCTTCGCTTACCACATGCCCCAGGTATTTTACTGCAGGTTTGAGCAAGTGACACTTGGATGGTTTTACTTTCAAGCCATATTTGATAAGGATTTCAAATACCTCTGCTAAATGTTTCAGATGGTCCTCATATGTTTTTGAGTATACAATGACATCATCTAGATACAGCAGCACTGTTTCAAAGTTTTTGTGACCCAAACACCGCTCCATTAGTCTCTGGAAAGTCCCTGGGGCATTACATAGCCCGAACGGCATACAATTGAATTCGAACAGGCCCATGGGAGTGGTGAAAGCAGTCTTTTCCCTATCCGCAGGGGCCATAGGTACTTGCCAGTAGCCACTGGTCAAGTCCAATGTGGAGAAATAAGCGGAGGAGCCCAAAGCAGTTAGTGACTCCTCAATGCGGGGCAGTGGGTATGCATCTTTGTGGATTATTTGGTTAATTTTTCTATAATCCACACAGAAACGGATACCACCATCCTTTTTCTTTACAAGGACCAGGGGTGCAGCCCACGGGCTACGGCTGTCCCGGATTACATTAGAGTCTTTCATCTCTTGGATCATTTCTTTTACAGTCTGATATGAAGTAGGCGGTAAGGGTCTGTATCTCTCCTTGATAGGAGGATGAGAGCCAGTAGGTATGGTGTGTTGTATGGCACTAACCTCTCCATAATCAGTAGCATGTTTACTGAAGGCCTGGTGGTGCTCTTTGACAAGCTGTAGAATCCCTTCTTGTTGATGTTGGGGGGTAGTCCCGTCCCCGACATGGAGCTCTTCCCACCAGGGCACTTGTGGCTGGGTCACCGGCGGACGTCCGCTGACTGCAGCTGGCGGCTTTTCTGTCACTGGAAGACGAATGATGTCTTGGAAGGACACCTGGGACAGCTGGGCAACAGGGCAATGCTTAGTAAGCGCAACAGGATGATCACTCAGGTTAATCAGACGGACAGGTACTTTACCTTGGGAGACGTTCACCAGGCACTTGGCAGCTCTTACATAAGGGTAGTTCTCCATCTGGATTGGTTCCACCAGGGCTGGATAATCTTGGCCTTGAACTCCCAGGATAGCACGACACCATAAAAGAGTTTGAGAATTAGGAGGCAAAGTCACAGGCTTAATATCACGGATCCTGGCAGTACAAATTTCTCCTTTCCCATTAGCAAACCTCTGCTGAGCACTTAACACAGTAATAGTCTTCTGAATCACCCTCTTGGATGCAGAGGAAGCAGTGGGCAAAGTCTGGTGTAATGCGGCAAGTATTTCAGAATAACAGTTTTTGAAGACATTGGTGCCTAGAATGACAGGATGTCCTCCTCTGTCGCCGGCCTGTACTACTATCACCCCCTGTTGGGGCAAGGTTGCTTCTCCCACCTGCAAAGTGGGTTCCCAGTATCCATGAACCTTTACTGGCTTGCCATTGCTGGCGATAATCTCCACCCAGGATTCAGGCGGCTGGGTTAACTGGTTGGTGTCCCAGAATTTTTCAAATGTGGGCAGCTGAATGGTAGTGACCTGGGACCCAGTATCTAGTAGGGCTTCAAAGGGGACCCCGTTGATCTCTACATTGATTTTAGGATGGGATCCTACATACCGGGGCATCCAACTTGGATCTTTTGGACCTAATGTTCTACCTCTCGAGGGGTGGTCCTCAGCCTCGAGGGTAGCCCGTTTAACTGCCAGCATGTGGATTCTGTGTGTCCCACCTTTTTACAGTATTTACACACGGGCCGTTTGCGGTCCTTGGAACAATCTCTATTACGCCTCCCAGGATCCCTGGGGTGAGTCTCTTGGTATGGAGGTGAGAACGGTTTAGGAGGTGACAGGAACTCTTCCTCTGACATTATGGGTTTTTCCCATTCTTCTATCTTTCTGCACACTCTCTCTAGACTTTTAGTGAGATGATTTACCCGTTCCGTCAGTACGGCAATGGCATCAGTAGCTGAAGCTTGAACAGCTTGGCCGGCCTCAGCTTGAGCAGGGATAAGGGATTTTGGCCTGCAGGCTGGTGACTCCGGTGGGATGTTCAACTCTGCAGGTACTGTTGACCCCAGAATTTTTATAGCCAGTTCTTTAAAATCCAGAAAGGTACTGCTAGGGTGTTGGGCTGACAGTATTTTTAATTGGGTCCTCATTTGCTCACTGGACACCCCTGTGATAAATTGTTCCCTCAGGGTCTGGTCTTGATTATCAGCCTCCTTGGGATCTATCTGTATTACAGCTCCCAAAGCCTCCTGAAGTGATAGGGCATAGTCACGGAGGGACTCACCGGACTTCTGCTTCTTGCCAAAGAAGTGCATCTGTCACGAGGGTGTCGAGGACCACGCCTGACTCCGTTATACCCGGGGTCAGGAAGTCGCAGCGGTTGGCTGCACGCTCTATTTAAGATAGGGCTGTTTTCCTTATGGTAGCTTTCTGGGTTTGCTTAGCAAACCCTTTTGGCTCACTCAGGGATCCGTAGCTCCTTCTCCTCAGCTGTTCCTTGTCCAGCACTCCCAGACCTCCTTATATTTCTCTCTCACACTTCTCTGGTTGCCAGAGATAGAGCTTCCTGCCTGGACATCTATTCTGACCTTCTGGAGCTGTGTTGCTGCGTTCGCTTGTAGTTGGTCCAGTACGCTACCCTCCAGATCCCTGTGCGTGTCGTCGGTCATTACATTATCTCTGGCCATTATTTTGTGTAGGTAAAAAAAAAAAATAATAATTTTACCTACTTAGAATCCAGTATGGATCAAATTGCTGCTCTGTCCAAACAATTTCATGGCCTGTCTTTGGAGGTGGTAGGATTGAAGGCGTCGGTCCTCCAGCAACAGCAGCAATTACAACTGACTGCAAGCCCAGCGGTTGCTACTGGTAACCAGGTTGTTGCGGAACCCAAGGTCCCTCTCCCTGACAGATTTTCTGGGGGAAGGGACAAGTTTTTGACATTCCGTGAGGCCTGTAAGTTATATTTTAAACTGCGCCCTTACTCCTCTGGTAATGAAGATCAGCGGGTGGGGGTTGTTATTTCCCTGCTGCAGGGGGATCCGCAGTCCTGGGCGTTCTCTTTACCTACTGATTCCCAGGCTCTTCGGTCAGTGGATGAGTTTTTTGGGGCCTTGGGTCTCATATATGATGACCCTGACTGAGTCGCCCTGGCTGAATCAAGATTACGGAGACTCTTACAAGGAGAGCGGCCGGTAGAGGAGTATTGCTCTGAATTCCGTAGGTGGGCTACGGATACCCAATGGAACGACCCGGCTCTCAGGAGTCAGTTCTGCTCTGGGTTATCCGAAAGGGTTAAGGATGCGCTTGCATTATATGAGACCCCCTTTTCCCTTGATGCGGTTATGTCCCTTTCTATCCGAATAGATAGACGCCTTAGGGTCAGGTTGAAAAAAACAGAGCAATTGGTAACCCCTCCCAAGCAGCAGTTAGTCTGTACGGACTTAGACGAGCCTATGCAGCTAGGAGCAACTACTCGTCAGGTCCGTCCTCCTGAGGCTCGCCGTAGGCGTGGGGTTTGTTTTTTTTGTGGGGAGAGGGGTCATTTCATTAATGTCTGTCCTTCTTTCCTCAGAAACAAAAGACTGTCGGAAAAACTACTAACCCCAGGCTGTGTGGAGGATGTCAGCCGGGGGGTATACGTTTCCTCCATACGTACATCGCAATTTGTGTTGCCAGCGGTTATTATTTTTGGTGATAAGACGGAGACTATTTCTTTCTTTCTAGACAGTGGAGCAGGGGTAAATTTGATAGATGCCCATTTTGCCCGCACTTTGGGTTTGTCTCTCTGTACTTTACAGAGACCCATTCCCATATTCGCTATTCATTCTGCTCCCCTGTCTCAGAGAAACCTCACACACATGGTTCATAATTTACACCTTCGGGTAGGGGACCACCATAACGAGATGCTTTCAGGTTATGTTCTGGAGGGGCTTCCCACTCCGGTAGTGCTGGGTCTTCCCTGGTTGGTAGCGCACAATCCAGTGGTGGATTGGCAGGCCAGGGAGATATTGGAGTGGAGTGAGCAGTGCAGAGAAAATTGCTTAAATAGCAATTGCTTAGTCGCCTCCATAACTACCCTACCTACATTTATTTCGGACTTTGAGGATGTTTTTTCTGAAAAGGGTTGTCAGAAGTTACCACCTCATCGTCCTTATGATTGCCCGGTTAACCTTATTCCCGGCGCAAAATTACCCAAGACCAGGTTATATAATCTTTCGGGTCCAGAGAGACAAGCCATGAAAGATTATATCTCCGAGAGCTTGGCTAAGGGACACATCAGACCCTCTTCTTCACCCGTGGCTGCAGGGTTTTTCTTCGTTAAAAAGAAAGATGGGGGCCTGCGTCCTTGCTTAGATTTTCGCGAATTAAATCAGATAACCATCCGAGACCCATACCCTCTTCCTCTCATTCCTGACCTGTTTAATCAGATTGCGGGTGCTAGGTGGTTCTCCAAACTTGATCTTAGGGGTGCCTACAATCTGATTCGTATTAAGGAGGGGGATGAGTGGAAGACAGCGTTTAACACCCCTGAGGGGCATTATGAAAATCTAGTCATGCCTTTCGGTCTGACCAATGCTCCTGCCGTCTTTCAACATTTCGTTAATGACATTTTTAGTCATCTAATCGGCAGGTTTGTGGTAATATACCTAGATGATATTTAAATTTATTCGTCCGATCTGAAAACACATGAGGTGCATGTCAGACAAGTACTGCAGGTCCTATGGACGAATGAATTATATGCTAAAATTGAAAAATGTGTCTTCGCCGTTCAGGAGATACAATTCCTGGGTTATTTTTTATCTGCGTCAGGTTTCCGTATGGATCCTAGGAAGGTCCAGGCAATTTTAGATTGGGATCTTCCTGAGAACCTCAAAGCACTACAACGGTTCTTGGGCTTCGTGAATTTCTATAGGAAATTCATTAAAAATTATTCACTTATTGTAAAACCGCTTACTGACATGACTAGGAAGGGGACTGATTTTTCTAAATGGTCTGACGCCGCTAAAGTTGCTTTTTCCTCTCTAAAAGAGAGGTTTACCTCAGCACCTGTACTGGTCCAACCTGATGTCTCTCAGCCTTTTATTGTTGAAGTCGATGCGTCAGAGGTGGGAGTGGGGGCGGTGCTGTCTCAGGGTCCGTCTCCTGGCAAATGGCGTCCTTGTGCTTTCTTTTCTAAAAAAACTATCTGCAGCAGAAAAGAACTACGATATTGGCAATAGGGAACTATTAGCTATTAAACTTGCGTTTGAGGAGTGGCGTCATTTCTTAGAGGGGGCAGTCCACCCCGTCACTGTGATTACGGACCACAAAAATCTTCTGTACCTCGAATCAGCTAAGCGTCTCACCCCTAGACAGGCTAGGTGGTCGCTATTTTTTACCAGGTTTAACTTTGTGATTATCTATCGTCCTGGGGCAAAGAATACCAAGGCTGATGCACTATCTCGTTGTTTCCCTGGAGGGGGTAATGTGAGTGATCCGGTACCCATTCTTCAAAGAGGAGTGGTTGTTTCTGCGGTACACTCTGTTTTGGAGGGGAAGGTGTTAGAGGCCCAGGGGGACGCCCCGGTCTCTTGCCCCTCAGAGAAATTGTTTGTACCGTTGAACTTACGTTTCGAATTATTAAAGGAACATCATAATTCGGCACTTGCTGGGCACCCGGGTAGTAAAGCAACCTTGGAACTATTGTCTCGTCGTTTTTGGTGGCCAAGGTTGCGTCAGGATGTATTGGATTTTGTGTCTTCTTGTTCTACCTGTGCGCGCGCAAAAGTTTCACATACACGTCCTGCAGGGTCTCTATTACCACTCGTCATTCCCAATAGACCGTGGACACATCTGTCAATGGATTTTATCACTGACTTACCTTTGTCTGCGGGTAAAACAGTTATTTTGGTAGTATTGGACAGGTTTAGCAAAATGGTACACTTCATTGCGTTACCCGCACTACCTAATGCTAAGACTCTTGCTCAGGTATTCGTCAGTGAAATCGTGAAGCTTCACGGGGTCCCCTCCGATGTTGTTTCGGATCGGGGTACCCAGTTTATTTCTAAATTTTGGAAAGCTTTTTGTTCTCGTTTGGGGGTACACTTGTCCTTTTCCTCTGCTTTCCATCCTCAGTCGAATGGACAGACTGAGCGTACCAACCAAAACCTTGAGACATATCTAAGATGTTTTGTGTCTGAAAACCAAGAGTTGTGGTCATCATATTTACCGTTAGCTGAGTTTGCCATAAATAATCGTCGTCAGGAATCCACTGGCAAGTCACCATTTCTTGGTGCATATGGTTTTCATCCCCAATTCTGTACTTTCAAAGAGGGGGGGGTCTTCTGGGGTTCCCGAAGAGGAACGGTTTTCGTCATCTCTTTCATCGGTATGGCAGAAGGTGCAAGCTAACTTGAAAAATATGGGAGGTAAATACAAATGCATGGCTGATAAGAGACGGTCGCCGGGTCCGGACCTAGGAGTGAATGACTATGTGTGGTTGTCTACTAGGAATATTAAATTGAAGGTTCCCTCTTGGAAACTGGGTCCTAGGTTTATTGGCCCTTACAAAATTGTAGCCATCATCAACCCCGTGGCTTTTCGCCTGGAGTTACCTCAGACTTTTAAAATTCATAATGTTTTTCATAAGTCGTTACTCAAAAAATATGTTCCACCTCTAGAACCATCACCGCTGCCACCCCCTCCTGTTGTCGTAGATGGTAACCTAGAATTTTAGATATCCAAAATTGTTAATTCTCGTCGGGTCCGCCGCTCTCTTCAATATCTGGTGCATTGGAGAGGTTACGGTCCCGAGGAAAGAATGTGGGTTCCTGCGTCTGAGGTAAACGCCGACAGGTTAGTTCGGGTTTTTCATGCCTCTCATCCTGGGAGACCTGGTCCTGAGTGTCCGGAGGCCCCTCGTAGAGAGGGGGGTACTGTCACGAGGGTGTCGAGGACCACGCCTGACTCCGTTATACCCGGGGTCAGGAAGTCGCAGCGGTTGGCTGCACGCTCTATTTAAGATAGGGCTGTTTTCCTTATGGTAGCTTTCTGGGTTTGCTTAGCAAACCCTTTTGGCTCACTCAGGGATCCGTAGCTCCTTCTCCTCAGCTGTTCCTTGTCCAGCACTCCCAAACCTCCTTATATTTCTCTCTCACACTTCTCTGGTTGCCAGAGATAGAGCTTCCTGCCTGGACATCTATTCTGACCTTCTGGAGCTGTGTTGCTGCGTTCGCTGGTAGTTGGTCCAGTACGCTACCCTCCAGATCCCTGTGCGTGTCGTCGGTCATTACAGCATCTTTATCTCTGAGGCAGTTCTGGTTTCAAAAGTGGCCCTGAGGCGGGTGAATATCTGCTCTAGAGTACTCCGCTCAGCAGCAGGCCAGGATAATACCTCTCTGCGGGCAGCTCCCTCCAGTTGCGCTAGCAGGATTTCCATCTGCTGTTCGGCATTTATGGGGTACAGTTTGAATAATGCCAGCAACTTTTCTTTAAAGTCTCTTAAGGTATGGGTCTCTCCTTTATAGCGGGGAAACCATGGGGCCCCAAAATAGTAAGGCATAGTAAAGGGCATCATGCTGGGGGCTATAGGATGATTAGGAGCCGCAAGCTCTCCCGGGGCCGGCTGCTCGGGAACTCCCGGTTCTGACATGTTAGTTTATCCAGATGTGGCCGCGGGCGACTAAAGGAGCCGGTACAATCCCCTTCCCTCCGGTTACAAGTCCTTACCGGTATCGCCGGGTTGCGCAGGCCAACTCTCGCGAGGCTCCGGACGTCCTGTAGACGCGGTGACGTTGCTGACGTAGAAGAAGCAGGGCCGCGGCGGTGCGATGATGAAGAGGGGCGGGATTCTCTGTGTCTTTGAAGGGATCCGCCCACGAAGGTCCTCAGCAGCGCGGGAAACTTTACTCCTGGCGGCCGTCGGCCATCTTGGTCACCATTCCCTGACAGCAAGCAGGGGTGTTGACAAGTGAATAAATTGTAATCCACAAACACGATTTTCTTTTCCTGGGGGTTGCGCAACACAGCACAGCGCCTCCGATTCCTCCCAGGCACAATTGTAATCCACCGACTCGGAAATACAGGGTACAGTCCTTGCAATACGGTGGTAGAATAGTTAAAGCACAGAGTTCACACTTCTCTGCACTCCAGAAGCATGCGTATCCTGTTCGTGACGCCAAAAAGAGCGATGCAGTGTCCCAGGGGGTCAGTAGTGTAGCTTTTAAGTATGCGGGGATTTGTAGTGCAGGGCAACCCACTAACCTGGGATTCACTGACGTCTTCAACCGGGTCAACACTGGAACAGGCAGTTGATAAATGTCGTGACGCCAGTGCCAATTTAACGGTGACACACCGTGTAGTGATAGGTGGAATAATGGAGCAATCCGGATATTAACAGGTTAACTTTACTGAATGAATTTGTAGTTGGATGGACAGTCAGTGAATACAGTTCCAGAGTTGTTCCACAATTTACCATACAGTTACAGCAGTAGTTCAGGCTTTTACTCACAGTCACAAAAAGACTAACTTCAAGACAGGCCTCCTAGGATCAGGGATTTCCTCTTACGCAAAATGCAGCAATACCCTTCAGGCAACTATTCTCTCTGCAGGGGTATACTTATTTCTTCTCCTGCTTTAGTTCCTGGCTGTAGGCAATACCCTCAAGGTCCAGACACCTAAATCCTGGTGATAACCCTTGAGTAAAGGTTTGGTAGAGGTTTCTTCTCTCCTGAAGGCAGGCTCTATCTTTGGAGTACCTCAGGTATAATTAACATGGAAATCAGGGTGGGAATGGTCCTCCACACCAGTAGTGCAATTTCTGCACTCCTTACTGAGTCCTGAACCTCTCAGAACTAACTCTAGAAACTTCCTACTAACTCTCTAGGCTAGGCCCTAGCCTATTTATACTAAACTGGGGGCTCCCTCTGCTGGCTGGAATAAGAATTGCCTGCAACAGGCCTAACTTTCTTAAAGGGAGATACACATTATAATATAGCAGTGTCGGGTAACCTACCCGTATGCTGCAACATCCTGCCCTATGATGGTAATGCTCATTCTTGTCCGCAATACGGACAAAGGTGGGGCATTTTCTATCTCTTTTCGGGGCTGCGGAATGGATGTGCGGATGCGAACTGCACACTGTGTGCTGTCCGTGTCTCTCAGTCCGTTGTAGTAATGGGTCCGCATGAGATCTGCAAATTGCGTAACGTGTCGGAAGTAAAAAATACATTCATGTGAATGGGCCCTGAATGTGCCTCTGAGTTCATGTGATCCCCATAGATACTCTGTGCAGAGGGACATTCTGTTAGCGCCATTTTGTTCCTCATCAAATTAATTCTATTTAGAATCCGTCGTTGTTACAGAGGGGTCTCCTTTCAACAATATACCTCTAGGTCTAGTTTCATTCTTATCATTTTCATTCCAAAGATCACCTAAGAGGGGCTCAGAAGGGACAGATAGAGAAGAGTAAGTTCTAAGTGTCCAGGCTCTCCAAGCACTAGGAAGTAGAAATTTGGAACAGGGAAACATCAAATTTATGACACCAGGCTTCCAGTGGGAGCAAGATTACAAAACCTTTTCTCAAATTGTGCAAGGATTACGTCAGACACCTGGGTAGAATCTTCTATCCAGGTAACTCCCTCAGGTTAAGGAAATCCGCCCCCCCCCCCCCCCCCCCCCCCCAAGGCAAATAAGTCAACCCTTCACATAGCCTCATATGGTGGTTGTTTCAGGACTTCAAAGGAAAATGTTGACTTCTTTCACAGGAAATTTCTTGGGTCTTTTCAAGAGTGGATGCAGTACTAAAGCCACAGGTAAGATTGAGGCTAGGTCTTGCGTGTCTAAACAAATATCTCCCGTAAGAAATTCATGGTGTGAATTTCTGTTTTGTTATCAACTTTCGCCAGTAGGAAAATTTTATGGCCATCACTCACCAGGGTTTCTCATCTTCAAGTCACTGGCCTTTGGTTTCTCATCATCACCTGGTGTTTTTACTAAGTTAGTTGTGGCACTAACTCAGCCCTTAGCTTTCAGTTAGACTCCACAAACTGGTTTCTTAAGCTCTCACAGGAGCGGATCCAGAAATCAAGGTGGATGTGAGATCTAAGGTCCCATCACCAAGTGCCAGTCAGGACGCAGTTTAGTAACTAGACATAACTGGGCCACACAGCGAATATTTGAACAGGGCTCCCCCCAGCAACTTCTGTGCAAGTACCTCCCCCCCCATGCAACCGCCACCCCTGTCACTAGTCAAGATTGCTAGGCAGCCGCTCTGTCTACAAATATACACTTTCCTCTTTGAAGCCGTAACATGGGCATTAGTGTACATTGCAAACCAGTATTGTTTCAGGAAGAGACCAATATTTTTCAAGTTTGGTTCATCTTGTAGTGATCAAGCCAGAAACTTGGAAAGACCTGTATTGATGGCTTCGTCCGAGAAATACTGAACAAGGTAGATTTTTCTGGCCATTCCAATAACTCTGGTCAGGAAGTACACATCCACATTCTTTGAGTTCAGGGGAGATTGTCTCCTCAGGAGATGTTTCTATATCCAATATAAGAGACCTGGAAGCAATATATCTAGCTCTTCATTTAGGGCAGCCTCCAGTCAGTGGTCGAGCAAACAAATAATATCTGTGCTATATTGGCACAGGACTCGATCTGATCCACGGAACAGTCAATACAGTCAAATTTAGAGATGGCCTTGCAGTTCGCCCAGCGGTCGGTTCGCGGCGAACTTTGCCCGTTCGCTATTCGCCGCGAATATGCGAACATATGGAGCAATTCGCGACTGCCATATTCTTTTACATTGTGAAGAACTTTGACCCATGACACATCCATCAGCGAATTGAGACATTTCAGCACATGGACATTCCCCCTACCTTATAAATAGCCCTGATCTGGCCGCCATTTTACATTCAGTCTTTTGTCAGTGTAGGGGGAGGTTGCTGTGTGGAGCAGGGACAGGCTGTTAGGGACACCAAACACTAGCTAATAGGGCACAAAAGTCCTTTTAAGGACTGGTATAGGTGTGCTATCGATAGGTGTGCAGTACAGAGGGGTGCAATATACTTATAATATACTTTCTAACATAGAAAGCATATTATAGTGCATTTGTATTATGCAGCAGTTGTGAGCGGTTCTGCAGCCACACAAAGTGACAAACGCAAAAAAACTGATTGAAGCGGGGTGTTATATACCAATATACTTTCTTTATAGTGCATTTGGGTACTGTATAGTGCATTTGCGCATGCGCGTACACAAAAACTATATTGCCGATATTTTGCATTGAAAAAAATAATGAATGGAGATCGCAAATTCCAATAATCCATCTGGTATGTCACTGTACATGTTGTGGGACTATTTGTGCACTTCTAGTAATTATTTCTTGGCTACAAATATGAGCTGAAGGTTTTTCAGGTTCGCCTGCCATTAAAATGAATGGGACCCGCCACGAACTTGCGGTTCACGAACATTTGATCGCGTTTGCGAACCGTCCCAGCAGATGTTCGTCCATCACTAGTCAAATTATGACTTGGGCAATGAAATGTCAAACTGTAGACAGCCAACCACATTCAAGGTATTATGAATGTGCAGTACGCCAGTCCTTCAGGGTGAGCGAATGTGAGGTCACGGGTTAATAGGCAGACCGAGGGTTGCTCTTAGTACTCACATTTTGTAGTATACCCTGGGCAGGTGTACAGCAGTGATGAAGAAGCTGGCACGTAGGTCCTCTGGGGCACTCTCTAGATATAGGGACCAGGCCGGGTGATTAGTGAGGTGCCCTGGGTGTTGAAGGTTTAGCGTGCCTGTGGCAAGGTACCTTACAGTTTGTGACGCCAATGCCGGTAACGGTGGCACACCGATTTGTTAGGAGGAATAATGGAGGTGCACACGATTGTAGTGAACTAGAATTGATCTTTACTGAACAGTTCAACTATATACAAGTTTCAGACAGTTCCATATGAAGTAGATTTGGTAACAGGCAGGCTTTACATAAATGGCAGGTAGAATCCTAGCAAGATAACTCAGAGGGAATAAACTCACAGATCAGGCTGTACTTTCTGCAGAATCCTGTCTGACTTTCTCCAAGGCACGAATGCCTAATAGCTGGCTTTATCCTTGGGTAGGGAAACCTTCCTCTGGTATAAATCCTCTTGCTGTAAATAAACTTATGCCTTTCAGCTTTCTACTTGGCTGGATACAATTATCACTGCTCTGTACTTTGCTAGATGCAGGATCACTTCAGGAGGAAACTTCTTCTCCTAGAAGCAGGTTAGGAACCTGGGCTATCTAGCTGCATGTTAGAAGCTGGTTCTCAGCTCCTGCCTGGCTGAAGTAAATCTTGGCTTCTAAAACACACCCCTCTCCAGGACTGGACCTGTCTATATATACTAGGGGTTCCCTAGCCCCCTCTACGGCTTGGGAGGAGAAACTACACCCCTAGCAGGCCTGGTACACAGGAAATAACATAAAAATATGCATTACAATGCAATACCAAACACCATGACCATGTTCCACAAGAGGTGGGGAACAACATGACCCAATTGACCCTTGAGTAGTGCCCCCCTTTACGTAGTGGGACACTACATACACCGCTGCTTTGAGGTTGCCCGACCTCGGCGCAACACAGGGGGCCCGCCCAGCTGGAAACTGTGACCTGAAAGACAAAAATTCAAAGCAGGCATATACAACAATCACTATATTTCGAATGAAATTAACAGGCACCTCCGCCGGCAAAGGACAAGTGCGGTGAAAAGGGGTGTCGTTCTCTTCATAAGTTGGTACATGGAATGGGGGCACTGACCTGGTACAGCGTATCAGGAATAACCAGGATAGGGGGCGTGGCCTGCACGCTGATGGCGCCGGTCGCATAGCGCGTCTGCTCCGGACTTAACATTCCTCAAGCGGCTCACAGCTACTACTCCTCTGCTATATCGCTTCTCCTAGAAGCATAAATTATCACTCCTGCCATGGGGAAAGCTAAGAGGCAACCTGCTCCAGCTAAATTGATGGAATTCTTTGGTAAAGTGCCGCCGGCAGAATCCAGACAGAGAGGGACGCCATCTCCGGCTCGTACACCGGCCTCTTTGGCGGGAACGCCATTACCACCTGCGTGCTTCTCCGCAGATAAGCGTGGGTCTGAAAGGGAAGCCCCGGATCCTCCGCTACTAACAGCAGACACTATGCGCTCCATGTTGGAGAACCTACGTGTTTCCATGAAGGAGGACATGCTGGGGCTGCTGAAAGACCTTAAAGCAGATATTCAGAGCATAGAGGAGTGCACTTCCCACATGGAGACCAAGATGGCTGAATTCGCCACATCCCACAACTCTCTAATAGATGCCCATGAGGCTATGGAGGAAGACATAGCCAAATTAACGGCTAAACTTCAGGATCTGGAAGACAGACACAGACGGAACAACGTCAGAATCCGTGGAATTCCAGAATCTGTGGAAGCGAATGAGTTAGAGCACTTTCTACAGCAACTTATTAAAGCCGCACTGCCAGAAACTGCTGAAAGAGACCTGATTATAGACCGCATCCATAGAGTGCCAAAGCCAAAGGGCCTTGATCCTTCCCTTCCGCGTGACACCATTGCCAGGATCCATTTCTACACCATCAAAGATGCGTTCCTGAGAGTCCTGAGGCAGAATGCGACACCAACGGAGGACTTTAAAGGTATAGCGGTTTATGCAGACCTCTCTGCAGCCACCCTCGCAAAAAGAAGAGAATTTGCCCTGATAACAGCAACTCTACGGGAAAAGCAAATAAAGTACCGCTGGGGCTTTCCAGTAAAGCTACTGGTCACTTACAATGGCGGCCTGCAGATCTTTAATTCACCGCAAGGGGCGGTTAAACAGCTCAGCGAATGGGGTATCCAGTGTGAGGATCGGCGTAAAGCAAAGGAGACAACCTCGCGGCCAGATAGGATTTCGCCGGACTGGGATGTTGCTTGATGAGTGAGTTTTCCCTAACAAGGGGTAGTCGATTGACTGATCATATTTTTCAATGTTAGTCCGTAGTAAGGAGCTGAAGCTCGTCTTCTTTTTCGCCCCTACTGGACTTGTTCTATAGGTCCCTTGACCTACATTCATCTGGTCAGGCTACTTAGGCCTTAATGACCACGTTACAGTTAACGTTTAATTTTATTTTTCATTTGTTATGCTTTGTTTTTGTGCCGGTACCGATGTACTTTATGTATGCAACCTGTGCTATGTGTGCGTTTAGCGTGGTGGGTCCTCATATGAATCGGTGGAGATGTGAGTCACTAAGAGTCCCAATATACCAGCAATGGGGCTGAAAGTATTATCCCTCAATGTGCGTGGCCTAAACTCCCCGTTCAGACGCTCGCAACTTTGGTTAGAGGCATCTAAAACTGAAAGTGATGTCATCCTGCTGCAAGAAACGCACTTGTTGGTTAAGGATGCATTTAGATGTAAGCATAAAAATTTTCCAGTTCTCTTCCACTCGCATGCTAGGAAAAAGAAGGCAGCAGGGGTACTTATTGGGGTGAAGGCTACAATCAACTTTTCCTTTAAAAAGTGTATAACTGATTCGGCGGGGAGGTATATCATTTTATTGTGTATGCTAGACAGTAAACCGTACACTTTGGTGTCTGTTTATGCCCCCAATGTCGGACGGGTGGCCTTCTGTAGGAGGTTGTTCAATAAGGTGGAGAAAGTGGCAGAGGGAGAGGTAATAATGGGAGGGGACTTCAATATTCCGGTTAATGCTGTACTGGATTTTAAATCAGCTCAAGGGTGTCGTAGGGCGGAGCTCCAATCTGTACTGTACGAATCTGCATTTCATGATGTTTGGCGCTATCAGCACAGTAATGAGTGTGATTATACGTATATTTCAACTGCGCACTTATCTCAGTCCCGCATTGATTACATTCTAGTCTCTAAAAACCTCCTGCATAGGGTTGTACGGTCCGACATTGGGGGAGCGACGTGGTCTGATCATGCCCCAGTCAGCATTGTTATAGATGATGGTGTTCCGAGCCTGCCCAGACCGCAATGGAGAATGAATTCCTTCCTGCTCAATTGTCCGGATAGGGTGAAAGGGATTACAGACACCATGCAGGAATTCCTAACATTCAATGATCTTCCTGACACTAGAGTAGATACCCTTTGGCTTACACACAAGGCATTTATGAGAGGGGTATTATTGCAAATGGCGGCGAGAGTGAATAGACGCAGAAGTCAGGCAATACAAGATGCTCTTACACGCCTACAAAATGCGGAGCAATGTCATAAAACCAATAATAATCACAGCTCGTTGACATCTCTTCAGGAGTGCAGATCTGCACTTAGATCCCTCCTCCTTTATAGACAAGAATTAGGGATGAAAAGGTTGAAGTCAAACTTTTATCATGCTGGGGACAGAGCTGGTGCACTTTTGGCACGCAGACTGAAAAGCAACAAAGCCGCAGCTAGAATAACAAGCCTAAAGTATAAAAATAAAGTATATACGCACCCACAAGATATAACGGATACCTTTGCGTCGTATTATTCCTCCCTTTATAATTTACGAGCAGATGATAACACAGTACAACCATCCGTGGAAGCGATATCAACATTTCTGGACTCCCTTAAGTTACCTAGAGTTTCGGCAATTGATCTACAAGGTCTTAATCGGTCATTCACCCCGGCAGAAATTTTAAAAACCATTAAATCCACCCCGTCTAACAAGGTCCCCGGCCCTGACGGCTTTCCAGTGGAATATTACAAAACATTTCATGCAACTCTACTCCCCTACTTAACCAAACTGTATAATTCATTCCTACAGTCAGGAAATATCCCGCCAGAAATGCTTAAAGCCACTGTAATAACTCTGCCTAAGCCAGGAAAATCTCCGGATGCCCCTGAAAATTTCAGACCAATTTCTTTATTAAACGCGGACCTCAAGCTGTTCGCTAAGTTACTTGCCACTCGTCTGAACACGGTTTTGCCAGCCCTAATCAATCAGGATCAGGTCGGCTTTGTGCCAGGAAGGCAGTGTAGAGATGGTACGAGAAAAATGATAGATCTAATCCAGATTGCTGGTTGGTCCAGGACTCCCACGATCTTTGTATCCCTAGACGCTGAAAAAGCGTTTGACAGAGTGCACTGGGGGTTTCTGGAGCAGACCCTTAGGAAATTCGGGTTTGATGGTCACTTTTTGCAAGCTATATTAGGGCTTTACACAGCGCCTAGCGCAAACGTTTTGGCTTCGGGTTTCTTATCTGCCCCTTTTTCAATTACCAATGGGACTAGGCAGGGGTGCCCGCTGTCTCCCCTGATATTTGCGCTGATGATGGAACCCATGGCAGAGAAAATGCGTAACTGCACGCGGTTTGATGGTCACTTTTTGCAAGCTATATTAGGGCTTTACACAGCGCCTAGCGCAAACGTTTTGGCTTCGGGTTTCTTATCTGCCCCTTTTTCAATTACCAATGGGACTAGGCAGGGGTGCCCGCTGTCTCCCCTGATATTTGCGCTGATGATGGAACCCATGGCAGAGAAAATGCGTAACTGCACGCGGTTTGATGGTCACTTTTTGCAAGCTATATTAGGGCTTTACACAGCGCCTAGCGCAAACGTTTTGGCTTCGGGTTTCTTATCTGCCCCTTTTTCAATTACCAATGGGACTAGGCAGGGGTGCCCGCTGTCTCCCCTGATATTTGCGCTGATGATGGAACCCATGGCAGAGAAAATGCGTAACTGCACGCGGTTTGATGGTCACTTTTTGCAAGCTATATTAGGGCTTTACACAGCGCCTAGCGCAAACGTTTTGGCTTCGGGTTTCTTATCTGCCCCTTTTTCAATTACCAATGGGACTAGGCAGGGGTGCCCGCTGTCTCCCCTGATATTTGCGCTGATGATGGAACCCATGGCAGAGAAAATGCGTAACTGCACGCGGATATCGGGGATCACAGTGGGGGAACATTCGCACTGCATAGGATTATATGCCGACGATGTCATTTTGACGCTAGCAAACCCTCTGATCTCATTACCTGCTGCACTAGAAATATTGGACCAGTATTCAAGCGTATGTTACTATAAGTTAAGTGTTAGTAAAACAAACGTGCTCCCCATCAATGTACCTGCCAACCTACATCAAGACCTTGGCGATAGGTATCCTTTCAATTGGACATCTGAATCGATTAGATATTTGGGGGTGGAGTTAACCAGCTCATTAACGGGCATGATTTCGCTTAACTACAAATTACTAAGATCGGAACTGCAAAAAGATTACTCCAAATATGGCAAAGTGTTACTTTCATGGATAGCTAAAATTAATTTAGTAAAGATGATGGTGCTCCCAAAGATCTTGTACATATTCAGATGTATCCCATTAAAATTCCCTAGAGCTCACATAAAAAAGTTGCAGGACGACATGCTAGGGTTCATTTGGGGAGGTACCCGCCCTAGAATTAGCAAACATGTGTTATTCCCAGCTCTCAGTAAGGGGGGTTTGGGGGTCCCTGACCTCCACAGGTACTATATGGCCAACTTACTAGACCAATCTATGGAATGGTGGTCTCCGACCTCGCCACACAAATGGTTAACAATTGAAGAGGTTTATGTTAAAAGGAGATCTTTAAAATCACTGCTGGCGGCATATTTATTAAAACCTTTAACTTTCCCCTTACCATTAGACACGATGCAAGCTTCCATATTTGCTTGGGCCCATATATTTAAAAATAAAACGCCCTTCCCTATTGAGAAGAAGCAGTTTCCCTTATCAGTCATTGAGTACCACATCCCCACGCTCCAAATTACAGGTTGGCTGAACTGCGGAATAGGTACTATAGGGAGTATATTTGAGAATTCTGTCCTACGCTCCTTTGAGTCCTTGCACAATATCTTTAAATTACCAAACTCTGTATTTTACCAATATCTTCAGATTCGCCACTTTCTTTCACCTCTCACCTTAGACAAAGAGGTAATCATGGGAGACTCTCTTATCAAGATTCTCAGTGTGGATGCCCATCCCCATTCCAGCCTATCTTTTTGGTACTCTCTTATGCAATCCTCAGAAGGAGAGTGTAAGAAGCCCTTCATGTCTAGATGGGAGGCTGAAATGGGGAAAGAATTCACATTAGAGGAATGGAATGATGCGCTATACTGGTCTATCAAATCCTCGAAATGCATAAACCATGCTGAGCAGAATAGAAAAATCCAATTAAGATGGTATCTCACCCCCAATAGATTAGCCCATTCCAATCCAGAATATTCACCTTTGTGTTGGAGAGGGTGTGGACAGCCGGGTACGCCGTATCATATGTGGTGGAATTGCACAGCCTTAACTCATTTCTGGGACTCAATATCAAAAATACTAGAAGAGGTAACGGGGATTAAGGGAATTTTGTCCTCAGAGCTGGCGATTCTTAGCATCGGTCTAGGGGATTTACCTAATGATAGCAGAAATATAGTAGCTAAGATTCTTTCAGCTGCAAAAACAGTGATTGCTCGCCAGTGGAAGGGTCTTCAGTCTCTATCAACTAGTGAAGTCATTGGGCTGGTTAACTATCATATGCAGTGCGAATTCACCTTTGCCTCCTCTATGAAAAATAGAATTGCAACACATAACACATGGTTACTTTGGTTATCCAGCGTTTATGCGGCCCCACTTCCTCACTACTTGCTCTAGATTTGTGGTAAAAAATATAATATGCATATGCTAGGATATGTAAGGGGAGCTGTGATAGATGTTCCGCCTCATCGCACACGGTGCATATTCTGTCTGCACTTTTGGATGTAAATATCGACGGTACCTATTTGTGTTATTATTATTTATTTCGTTTGTATTATTATTTATTTACTTTGTATGTATTATCATTATTATTGACCAGTGTGCATAACCTGTAAAATGTACCTTTTACAATATACCTTTCAATAAAAATCTATTGATTAAAAAAAAAAAAAGGAATAACCAGGATAGTTCATAATAATAAAATGCAATAGTCCCATAAAACAGCATCTCAGAGGCCCACATCCGTTGTGGTCATCTCTGGGCACAGTTCTTGAACTAATATTGCATATAAAAGTCACAGCACAGAACTCTACATCTCAGGGATACTTTCCCCTGGCAAGTCCTGGTAGATAAAAATGGTGCTGTAATATCCCCGCTCAACCTGAAAAGGGGGTTAAAAAGGGTAAGGTGCAAAACAGCAGGCAAAACTTGGAATGGCACTTAAAGCAGGCAGGAAGTCCTGGAAAACAGCATGGCAGAAAAGCAATGGAATTCTCAGTGGCCTTACAATCACCACTGGGCCGTGGAAAAACTGGCAGCAGCTCAATTATGCCAAAGACATAGGACTCCTGTCCTGAAACAATTAGATTCACTATATGGGTCTCTCAGCTATCATGGCCTAGCAGGCCTACTCACAGGTATGTGTCAAATTCGTCCTGATCATCAGAAGTGGTGCAGCCTGGTTCCGCTCTGAGTCTTGGCCTGGGACATAGGTTGACACTTGGCTGGGCCCACAAAATAGTATTGTCTGGAAGCTGGAATGCAAATGGGCCTGTCCCTTGTACAGGCGCCACAAGTCTGGAGGTCGTCTGTCCTGGACGACGGACCCGACTTCTAACATAACAAAGTTTTTCTGCTGGTGCAGTGATGGTGGTCGCCGAACTGGTGGCGACAGGATCCTCCGTTGCAGGCCCGTGGAGAACAGAGTTCATGAACGAATCGCCATCATCCGATTGTATTTGGGCTACTCTGGACGCAGCAACTTGGCGCAGGCCATCAAGGTGAACTTCTAGCCTTGCGATCTGTTCTTCCAGAGTCTCTTGTGATGCTGCGCAGCAGGGATCCGATGCTGTCGCAGCAGGTACAGGTGATGATTCTTGCAAGTAGCTGCACTTCACGGACCTCCGATTTACATAAAGGTCTCGGGCGGTAGAGAAGTCCTTTATAAACCCGAAACCTCGGCCTTTATCAAAAGTCACAACCACTCCCATCCTTCTCTCCAGACGGGGCTGGGTATTTGCATGGTGCTCGAATACAGTCTTTACGAGCTCCTCGAAATAAATCTTCTTAGCTGTAGTTTTGCGAATCGCGGCGGCACGTATCTCGGCCATCAGCAGAGGACATTGCGCAGAAGGCCTAGTGAATACTCTGCGCGAGCCAGAGCACGGCTCGGGCTGCGACCGCGGTGGGGGGCAAGGTGGCCTCTCTGGTCCCAGAGTGTAGGCGGGTGGCTCCTCTCCCTCTCCGACCATCTCAGGCTCCGGGGTCTTGTCCGCAGGTAATGCCATTCCGGCAGGAGAATCTCCACTCGGCGACATGTCCGATCCCTCTATTGCACACAGCAGGGCGGCACGCAGGACTTCGCACAGGACCTCCTACTGCTCCAGGAGGCCGCTCCCTAGGTACTCCAACATGGGGAGGCGGAGTCCATATTGACATACATGTAAATTAAATGAAGAGGCGAACATACAGTCCTTTCCGCTCTCTCAGTGGAAGGCGCCAATTTTTTCCCGCCAACAAAATGTAGTGATGGCGCAGCAATAATTCCAGTCAGCTTAGGCGGCCATCTTGCAGCATAATGCTGTCAATTCACTGACAGCAAGCGGTGACTAAGAAACCAGCAAACAGTCCACAATGTACAGTTTCACACCGCGATTTTCCACAGTTCTTTGGCCCCAAATTTTCAAATAAACAGATAGGGCATTTATCACTTAATAGGCAATTATGGCACACAGTTCAGATTCCACTATGGCGTAGAAATATTTGCATCCTGTTCGTAACGCCAAAATATGCAGTACGCCAGCTTCAGTGTGAGCGAATGTGAGGTCACGGGTCAATAGGCAGACCGAGGGTTGCTCTTAGTACTCGCAGTTTGTAGTATACCCATGGCAGGCGTACAGCAGTGTTGAAGAGGCTGGCACGTAGGTCCTCTGGGGCACTCTCTAGATATAGGGACCAGGCCGGGTGATTAGTGAGGTGCCCTGGGTGTTGAAGGTTTAGCGTGCCTGTGGCAAGGTCCCTTACAGTTCGTGACGCCAGTGCCGGTAACGGTGGCATACCGATTTGTTAGGAGGAATAATGGAGGTGCACACGATTGTAGTGAACTAGAATTGATCTTTACTGAACAGTTCAACTATATACAAGTTTCAGACAGTTCCATATGAAGTAGATTTGGTAACAGGCAGGCTTTACATAAATGGCAGGTAGAATCCTAGCAAGATAACTCAGAGGGAATAAACTCACAGATCAGGCTGTACTTTCTGCAGAATCCTGTCTGACTTTCTCCAAGGCCCAAATGCCTAATAGCTGGCTTTATCCTTGGATAGGGAAACCTTCCTCTGGTATAAATCCACTTGCTGTCAATAAACTTCTGCCCTTCAACTTTCTACTTGGCTGGATACAATTAGCACTGCTCTGTACTTTGCTAGATGCAGGATCACTTCAGGAGGAAACTTCTTCTCCTAGAAGCAGGTTAGGAACCTGGACTATCTAGCTGCCTGTTAGAAGCTGGTTCTCAGCTCCTGCCTGGCTGAAGTGAATCTTGACTTCTAAAACACACCCCTCTCCTGGACTGGACCTGTCTATATATACTCCCTCTACAGCTTGGGAGGAGAAACTACACCCCTAGCAGGCCTGGTACACAGGAAATAACATGAAAATATGCATTACAATGCAATACCAAACACCATGACCATGTTCCACAAGAGGTGGGGAACAACATGACCCAATTGACCCTTGAGTAGTGCCCACCTTTACGTAGTGGGACACTACATATGTTCAGGCGGATCTGTTAAGTAGGTCATAGTTGAAGTCTCAGCGACTGTATTTTTAACAGATTGTGTGCAGATGGGGTACCCCCATTTAGATGCAATCGGGACAGTCTTCAATACAAAGCTCAAGAAGTTCTGCTTCCTGAATCCAGCGGATGCACCAGTAAGAATAGTTGGCCTGTCTTTCAGTTGGGAAGGAATTTGTCATCAAAATTTTCTTCCATTTCCCCTCATATCCTGAGTGCTCAGGAAAATGAGACCATAGTCTCAGCCATAGACATAGTGCTCACCTGGCAAGGAGGACATGATCCCTCACTGGCTACAACTTTCCAGAGGAAATTTTTGGAGATACAATCCAGCCGAATCTTCTAGTTCAAGCAGGCCTACAGCACCCAAGCTGGAGATGTTTCAGCTTGCAGCCTGGAATCTGACGGTTCAGGACTGAAGGGCTTGTAAGATGTGGTGGTGGAAACTTTGCAGAATCCTGATCCGTCTGAAGTCTTACATTTTTTTTACAGGAAGGTTTCCAGTTTGGGTTAAAATCAAACACTGTAAGGCTACATGCAAACGGCTGTTGTGTGTTTTTCGGTCCGCAAATTGCAAAACATGGATGGCGTCCATGTGCGGTCCACAATTTTTGGAACGGCGCGGACTGCCATTAATATAACTGCTTATTCTTGTCTGCAAAATGGACAAGAATAGGACAGGTTATATTTTTTTTGCGGACCACGGAACGGAGCAACGTATGCGGACAGCACACGGAAGTGAAAGGGTCCGCATCCAAGCCGCAAAAACTGCGGCTCAGATGCGGACCAAAACAACGTTTGTGTGCATGAGGCTTAGAGTGCATTTCACGGCTGCCACTGCTTGCATAGATGGAGCCTTCGTGCATTTTTTTACGTTCTTTATTCAATTTAAATTCATTGGTTTAGCCTCTTATTCCAGCCTGGGATCAGGCTGTTCTCCTCAAGACCCCAGTTGAAGCTCTATTTCAGCCTCTTACAGAAGAACCAGTAAGGTTGGTATCTTGGAAGGTTTTATTTCTGTTGGCAATGGCATCAGCCAAGAAGGTGTCATACTTTGCAAGCTCTATCATGTAAAGGGCCATATCTGAAAGTACATCAAGAAGACTTTTTAAAGTTGATGCCCTATATCCCACTGAAGCTCTCATCTGACATGAACATAGTAGTAACATAGTACATAAGGCAGAAAAAAGACATTTGTCCATCCAGTTCGGCCTGTTATCCTGCAAGTTGTAAGTTAAGAAATTAAAGTGAACCTGTCATCAACTTTATGCTGCCCATACTGACGGCAGCATAAAGAAGAGACAGGTGAGTTGATTTCAGAGGTCTGTCATTTAAAAGTAAATGGTTGCCGAGAACCAACATCACAATTATTGCAGACTGGATATGGAAAAGAGTCACGGCCACCTGAGAAGAGTCCTGGTTATTCATGAATTCTTGCTCTCCCGCCCACCTGCTGATGATTGATAGTCTTCTATCTAGTTTTCTCCCTTTCTCTCTAGGAGAGAACTGCCAACCATCAGCGGATGGGCAGGGAGAGCAGGAGATTATGAATAACTATGACTCTTCTCAGGTAGATTTGTTTATTTTCAAGGCCTGGGCTGCAATGTTTATGATGCTGGTTCTCGGCAACCACTTACTTTTAGCTCATGAGTGACACACCGCTGAAATCAGCATTTCTGTCACTATTTTATGCTGCCCTCAATGAGGTCAGCATAAAGTTGATGACAGGTTCCCTTTAATCTATCAGAATCCCCAATCAGCTGAACAAGACAAGCTTCATCTACTGGTCATTGGAGAACCAGGGTCTTTCAGGTCGGCTGACCAGCTGTTTATAGAGAAGTATAAAAGCCAGCAAGCCTACACTGCTTGGATTAAGAATATAATTAAAGTCTGCTTCTAGATTTCAAGTACTCCAGTTACCAGGTGGAGTTACAGCACACTCAACTCAGTCCACTTAGTCGCTTGGGTAGAGACAAGAGGAGGAAAAAAGGGATTGGATAAAGTATGCAGGGCCGCTACATGGTCTTCTCTAGTGTTGATCGAGGATGCTCATCCGAACACTTGTTCGGCTCGAGTATCTCGATGCTCGGCACATGGCGGTATTCGGCCGAATACCGCATGTGAGCGAGCACAATGCTCGAGTCTCCTCTCCGCAAGTTTCTTGACTGCTACACAGCCAATAAACGTGCAGATAAGTACTGCCCTCACTGTAATTCCCTAGCCATGTTGGTTATTGGCATTACAGTGATTGACTGGCCGGAACGCGTCATCGGGTGCTATATGGCACCCGATGACACGTGCTCGGCTCAGTCTTAGGGACCGCTGTGCTGAGGAAGGGACAGACAGTGTAGGGAGTGATATAGGAATAATTTTATTAGAAAAACTTTTCAGAGACCCAAAAGTCCTTTCAAGGACTAATGTTGTGTGTGGCAGCAGCAATATATATTTTTAGCGCATCCTGCGCTAAATTGCTAAAACTTTACAGACCCAAAAGTCCTTTTAAGGACTCTTGTGTGTGGCAGCAATATCTATTTTTAGCGCATCCTGCGCTAAATAGCGTGCAATAGTTAGGCAGCTGCAGACAGCGTCATTAGCTGCGCCACATCTCCTGTGTAAAGTGTGCGCATCAAAAAAATATCTGAAATCCAGTGCACTTTTTATGTAGACCGTGTCCGCTGCGGACAGTGACATTACCTTGGGTACATCTCCAGTGTAAAGTGTGCGCATCCAAAAAATATCTGTGACATCCAGTGTACTTTTTCTGTAGACGGTGTCCGCTGCAGACAGTGACATTAGCTGCGCCACATCTCCACTGTAAAGTGTGCACATCCAAACAATATCTGTGACATGCAGTGTACTTTTTCCGTAGACGGTGTCTGCTGTGGACAGTGACATTAGCTGCGCCACATCTCCAGTGTAAAGTGTGCGCATCCCTAAAATATCAGTGACATCTAGTGTACTTTTTCAATAGACGGTGTCCGGTAGTACCTCTCCTGTATAATGTTTACTCATCGCAAATACCTGTGACCTTTCGTGTAATTTTTTTATTGGCAGCTGGTGACAGCATTGACATTATCTGCGAGATATCTCCTGTGTGACGTTTCCACATCCCAAATACCTTTTTTAATTTGTTTGCGCATACACTTCCAAATTCTACGCTACTGTACGTGTGACAGACTTTCAAGCATATATAACATTTAATATGCGCAAGACGAGCAGTAAGGGACGGGGCAGTGGCCGTGATGCTGATGGTGCACGCAGAGGCCGTGGGCCTGGGCGCGGTGAAACCCTGCCTGCTGCAAGAGCACAAGAAAAACAATCATCCACAATACCTAGCTTCATGTCACAGTTTGCAGGGCGGCGCAGGACACTACTCTTGAAGTCAGACCAGTGTGACCAGGTGGTCGGTTGGATTGCATCAGATAATGCTTCCAGGCGCTTAAGCACCACCCTGTCTTCCACCAAGTCCAGTCTCAGTAGCCTAGAGTGTGCTCAACACAATCCTCACCCTGATCCCCCTTCCTACCACCATGGAGAGTCTGGGCAAACAAGTGATCCCACACTCGGATATAGCGAGGAGCTCTTTTCAGCGCCACTCCTTGATTTGGCCCTCTCGCCAAGCATGCTTGAAGAGGGACAGATCTTGTGCCTTGATTCCCAAACTCTTGAGCATTCACAGTCCTAAGAACATGACGGTGGGGAACTGCAATTATTGTTTAATGAGGTGGATGATGATGAGACACAGTTGCCAATAAGTCAACAGCAATTACTGTCTCAAGAGGTTGATGAAGAGGATGAGACACAATTGTCAATCACTAAGGTTGTGGTTAGGTCAACAAGTCAGGAGGATGAGCAGAGTGAGGAAGTGGAAGAGGAGGTGGTGGACAATGAAGTCACTGACCCAACCTGGGAAGGTAGAAAGCCGAGCGAGGACAGCAGTACGGAGGGGGAGAGATCTGCTGCACCGCAACAGACTGAAAGAGGCAGCGGGGTGGCAGAAGGGAGAAGGCGGGCCACATCAAACAGGCCCGAAAACTGTTCCACAGAACACCCCCTTCCAAAAATCTCCCTTGCCAAGGGGTAGGTGTTCCGCAGTCTGGCGTTTTTTTGAGGAAAGTGCAGACGACAAAAGAATAGTACTTTGCAACCTGTGCTGTACCAAAAGGAGCCGGGGCATGAACACTAGCAACCTCACCACCACCAGTATGATCCGCCACATGGTATCCAAGCATAGTAATAAGTGGGATTAACGCCTGGGTCCACAATCTGTGTCTGAGGGTCACACCACTGCCTCCTCTTCCCCTGTGTTTCGTGCTGGCCAATCCCCTGTCGAAGGTGCAGGCCCCGATGCCTCCCGCCCTGCACCTCGAACTTCGCAAGCACCATCAGCGACCACATCCACTTCCGTGTCCCAGCTCAGCGTACAAATGTTCTTACCCCAGGCATTTGAACACGAGCGCAAATACCCAGCCACCCACCCACAGGCCATAGCACAAAATGCGCAACTTTCCAAATTACTGGCACTGGAAATGTTGCCATTTAGCCTTGTGGACACTGAGGTCTTCCGCAGCCTGATGTCAGTGGCCATCCCGCGTTACGCAGTCCCCAGCCACCACTATATTTCAAGGTGTGCTGTGCCCGCCATACACCAACATGTGTCCCATAACATTACACGTGCCCTGACCAACGCAGTTACTGGGAAGGTCCACTTAACCACGGACACATGAACAAGTGCATTCAGCTACGGATGCTACATTTCCCTGATGGCACACTGGGTGAACGTTGTGGAGGCCGGGAGCGAATCGTACCCTGGGATGGCACAGGTGCTACCGACGCCAAGGATTGCAGGCCCTACGTCGATCAGGGTTTCTGCCAGGACCTATGTTAGTGGCTCCAACCCCCACTTCTCCTCCTCCTCCACTTCCATCTCCGAATTATCCGCGTGCAGCACCAGTCAGCCATCAGTCGGTAGCTAGAGGCAGTGTATCACTGCAGTGGGGAAGCGGCAACATGCCGTGCTGAAGATAATATGCTTAGGGGACAAATAGCACACCGCCGCAGAGCTGTGGCAGGGGATAAGAGACCAGACTGATCTGTGGCTTTTGCCACTCAACCTAGAACCAGGCATGGTTGTGTCTGATAATGGCCGTAACTTGGTGGCGGCTTTGGATCTCGGCAAGCTCACACACATCCCATGCCTAGCCCACTTCTTAAACTTAGTGGTTCAGTGGTTTCTCAAAACCTACTTAAATTTGCCTGAGCTACTGGTGAAGGTGCGCCGCGTGTGTGCCCATTTCCGAAAGTCATCGACAGCTTCAGCCGGTCTGTCAACGCTGCAGCAGCGCTTGAAATTGCCAGCTCACTAGCTGTTGTGCGATGTGAGCATGCGCTGGAACTCGACGTTCCACATGTTGGCCAGGCTTTGTGAGCAACAGAGGGCAGTATTGGAATACCAGCTGCAACATGGTCGTTGCCTTTCCAGTCAGCTTCTGCTATTCACAAGCGAGGAGTGGGTATGAATGTCTGACCTCTGTAAGGTTTTAAGAAACTTTGAGGAATCAACACAGATGGTGAGCGGCGATAATGCTATTATCAGCGTAACCATCCCACTTCTGTGTCTACTTAAATGCTTGCTGCTCACAATTAAGGACGACGCTTTGCATGTGGAAGAGGTGGAAATGGGGGAAGACATTACACAAGGTGATAGCCAGACTACCCTCAGTTCGTCTTCTCAGCGCAAATTGGACGATGAAGAGGAGGAGGAGTAGGAGCAGGAGACAGTTGCCTCCGCTACAGAGGGAAGTTTTATTCCATCTGTTCTGCGTGGGTGAGCATAAGATTAGGAAGAGGATGAGGGGATTGAGAGTCATCCTCCTGATGACGACAGTGAAGTCTTGCCTGTTGGTACTCTGGCACACATGGCTGACTTCATGTTAGGGTGCCTTTCTCGTTACCCCCGCGTTATACGCATTTTAGATAACACAGATTACTGGTTGTTCACCCTTCTCGACCCCCGCTACAAAGAGAACTTCCCATCTCTTATTCCTCTGGTGGAGAGGACGAGCAAAACGGTGCAATACCAGGAGGTCCTTGTTGAAAAATTGCTCCAAAAATTTTCATCTGACAACGCTGGCAGCAGAGTCCATAGTTTCTTGGGCAACCGAGGAGGGGAGACAAGGGGAACACACAGCAGTTCCAACAGAGGTAGGGCAACACTCTCAAAAGCCTGGGACAGTTTCAGGACACCCCACCAGCACCCTCACCCTGATGCGTGGCCTACTGTCACAAGGAGGGGAAAATTTTGGAAAATAGTGAAGGAGTACATAGCAGACCGTGTCAGTGTCCTCAATGATCCCTCAGTGCCTGACAACTACTGGATGTCCAAGCTGGACACGGGGCACGAACTGGCGCTCTATGCCTTGGAGGTGCTGGCCTGCCCTGCTGCCAGCGTTTTGTCTGAGCGAGTATTTAGTGCTGCTGGTGGCATTATAACAGATAAGCGTATCCACCTGTCAACTAAAAATGCTGACAGCCAGGTTAACTCTTACAAAAATGAGCAAGGCCTGGATTGACCATGACTTCTCGACTCCACCAGAGGAAAGCTGATGAACATAAAGGCACTTTAAATGTGTTGTTTATAATGGACTGAATACACTGTATTCCCATGCACCCATTCCACCACAAACAAGGGTATATGGTGAAATCTTTCTTTTCTCATCCTCCTCCTCCTCTTCCATCATATCAACATGCTTATTCATCGCATATAATGCCCTCGCATATAATGTTTGACAGGGTCAGCTCACCTGCAGGCCCTCACCTACAATCTTTTACAGGGTCAGCTCACCTGCATGCCCTCACATATAATTTTTTAGAGGGTTAGTTTACCTGCAGGCCCTCGCATATAATTTTTTAGAGGGTCAGCTCACCAGCAGGCCCTCACCTACAATCTTTTACAGGGTCAGCTCACCTGCAGGTCTTTGCATATAATTTTTTAGAGTGTCAGCTCACCTGCAGGCCTTCGCATATAATTTTTTACAGGGTCAGCTCACCAGCAGGCCCTCACCTACAATCTTTTACAGGGTCAGCTCACCAGCAGGCCATCAATCATAATTTTTCAAGGCTGTGTATGATGCCCTCCTTTATGTGTAATAAAGGGTGTATTGGAGTGCCGGTTCCTTTTAATTTTTGGCAGCCCTTTCACTTAGTGCATAGGCTTTATAAGTGTAGGAGTCCCACTACCTGAACAATTGTACCACAATGTGAATGAGGCCCTCCTTTATGTGATATACAGTTTGTATCGGAGTGCCTCTTCCTTGTAATTTTTGGCAGCATTTGCACTTTATATACAAGTAAATATACAGGAAAGAATGCTTCCGAACAATTTTTCCTCTAAAATCAATTTTATCTTCGGTTTTGTGCTTATTAGTGTCAGTCTGTAAAAGTGGCGTACTACTCGGACAACATCGTTCCCAGCAGTGAACTGGGAGTCCAAGATGCATCCAGACATCCTCCCCATGCTGTTCTCGAACCATTTCAGTGGTGTTTCCATAAATTTTTGACCTTTTCATGTGAACCAGACGCCCTCCCCTCTTCAGCACCCGAGAATCCCGAGGTGTTCTACTCGAGCACCCGAGCACTTTGGTGCTCGATTAACACTAGTCTTCTCCATGCATTTTTACAAAACAATATAACCTGGATGCATCCGGTGCTTGCGATTCAGCCTTTGACAGACAAGTGATTATTAAAGCTGCTTTTTCTACCCCTCCTTGTTTTAGGGTCCATTCACACGTCCGTATGTGTTTTGCGGATCTGCAAAACACGGACACCGGCAATGTGAGTTCCGCATTTTGCGGACCGCACATCGCCGGCACTCTCATAGAAAATGCCTTTTCTTGTCCGCAATTGCAGACAAGAATAGGAAATGTTCTATTTTTTTGCAGATCCGAAAGTGCAGATCCGAAAGTGAGGATCTGCAAATGCGAATGCGGACAGCACATTCCGGCCCCATTGAAAATGAATGGGTCTGCACCCGTTCCGCAAAATTGCAGAACGGATGCAGACCCATTTTGCGGACATGTGAATGGACCCTATTAGTGCTTTTCAGATCCCTTTGTGTTGTGCTGCCTGAAGGACGATAAGGAAAATCAAAATTTGCTCACCGAAATTTATCTTTCCTTGAGTCCAAAGGCAGCACAAATATCCCTCTCTGAAAAGGACATTGCTTAGAAAAAACACGTCTGCCTAGTGGGTGTGCTCTCCTTTATATGGGGGTTTATTATTCTGAATTACTAATGATTTATCTTCTGTTCTAGACGGGAGAAGCAAGACATTAACCCTTTGTGTTGTGCTGCCTTTGGACTCAAGGAAAGGTACGTTTCGGTAAGAAAATTTAGGCTAATATCTATCTATCTATCTAATACAAAAAAAAAGAGTAGCAGCAGTCAGTGGTAAAGTTGGGTGCAATCTCTCTTGGAATTCAGGCAAAAAGCCCATAGATAATATCCAAAAACAAATAATGAGGCAGCACTTCTGTTCCAGTGAAGGGTCCTTTGTCAAGCTATCTATCTACAGATGTAGTAGAGTTAACACTCATGCTTTATGAGATGTGTAATCTAAACTAAATGCGTTAAGTAAACACCTTCAATTGCTTTTCAATGGCTTTTGTTTCAAGATAACGCAATAAGTTAAGAAATTTGAGTTAAGAGTTTGTGTGTTAACCCTTCTACATCTGTATCTCCTTATGTCTATCTATCTCTATCTGTCTGTCTATCATCTATGTCTGTCTGTCTATCTAACTATCTAAGAAACAGCATCATGGGTTCCTACCACTAGACTACCTACGGAGTCTGAACAACGGTCTGAGAGGTGCTAAGATACAACTTACAGCCAAGCTCCCACATACCTCCATAGTGAGATCACTCAGGCAGTGGGAGAGATGATAAGGCTGTAAGCCTTATATAAAATATAAAAATATTTTATATAAATATAAAAATACATAAATCACTGCATATCATTGTGGTGCACCTTTCGCAGTGATTTATGCATTTTTATATTTGCATCCACACATTATCCCATCTTTTGTAGGATGCCATTGTGGTGCATGTGGTCCGCTGCCGACATCCTCCATTGTATGCATTTTTGCTGGGGATGGCCGTTAGCAACGGATCACATGCGGAGGAATTGTTTCCCCGGTTATAAACACGCTACAGTGTTTGGGGTTTTTGAGCAACTCCTCCCATGGCCACTTTATTTCAGTAGTTTTTTTTTTTTTCTAGTCCAAACTTTCAACTTAAAAAATGAGGCAGCACTCTAATGTAGGTAGAAGGACGATGGACCTGCTTTATTACCCCAAAATGAAGCGCTTCAGCCCAGCTCAATGGGGCCTTTCTCAAGCAATGTAGCCAGAGTGAGATATACACTCACCTAAAGAATTATTAGGAACACCTGTTCTATTTCTCAATAATGCAATTATCTAGTCAACCAATCACATGACAGTTGCTTCAATGCATTTAGGGGGGTGCTCCTGGTCAAGACAATCTCCTGTACTCCAAACTGAATGTCAGAATGGGAAAGAAAGGCGATTTAAGCAATTTTGAGCGTGGCATGGTTGTTGGTGCCAGACGGGCTGGTCTGAGTATTTCACAATCTGCTCAGTTACTGGGATTTTCACGCACAACCATTTCTAGGGTTTACAAAGAATGGTATGAAAAGGGAAAAACATCCAGTGTGCGGCAGTCCTGTGGGCAAAAATGCCTTGTGGATGCTAGAGGTCAGAGGAGAATGGGCCGACTTATTCAAGCTGATAGAGGAGCAACGTTGACTGAAATAACCACTCGTTACAACCGAGGTATGCAGCAAAGCATTTGTGAAGCCACAACACGCACAACCTTGAGGCGGATGGGCTACAACAGCAGAAGACCCCACCGGGTACCACTCATCTCCACTACAAATAGGAAAAAGAGGCTACAATTTGCACGAGCTCACCAAAATTGGACTGTTGAAGACTGGAAAAATGTTGCCTGGTCTGATGAGTCTCGATTTCTGTTGAGACATTCAAATGGTAGAGTCCGAATTTGGCGTAAACAGAATGAGAACATGTATCCATCCTCTGATGGCTACTTCCAGCAGGATAATGCACCATGTCACAAAGCTCCAATCATTTCAAATTGGTTTCTTGAACATGACAAAGAGTTCACTGTACTAAAATGGCCCCACAGTCACCAGATCTCAACCCAATAGAGCATCTTTGGGATGTGGTGGAACGGGAGCTTCGTGCCCTGGATGTGCATCCCTCAAGTCTCCATCAACTGCAAGATGCTATCCTATCAATATGGGCCAACATTTCTAAAGAATGCTATCAGCACCTTGTGGAATCAATGCCACGTAGAATTAAAGCAGTTCTGAAGGCAAAAGGGGGTCCAACACCGTATTAGTATGGTGTTCCTAATAATTCTTTAGGTGAGTGTACATACATGTGAATCAGTTAATTACATAATCAATTTATATTTCTATCTATCCATCTAGCTCATATTTATCTACCCATATATCTTTCTTTCTTGAGTGCAGCGATTATATCAAGTGATGTACACACGAGATGTTCCTCCTGTTGACACTAGACACAGGTGGTAAGAACCACTCATGTTTTGGCATCAGATCACGCTAAGTGAAACTCTTCCTTCACCTGACATTACCACTTACTCACTAGCTTTTAGCTGACTAATCCGGTTCTAGTTTGTTCCCCTGATCTCACATGTACAACACATGGAGCCCGAGGCAGAATATTTAAGAATATTTATGGCCAATTTACTGCTAATGCATTGCTGACACTCATGAGGTTTTAAATATAACCACACTCGTTGTAAATTTGTTTGTGGCCAATTTTCTTTGTAAACTTGTTCTGGGTCAAAAATCCAAGCAGAAGTTATTTTTTCATTCTCTTTAAGTTTCATACAGAAGGGAACTTACTTATGATTAATCCCTTAAAGGTGGTGTGTCATGAAGACCATGACCTATGAACCAGAGTAACATCTTGCAGCTTCCATTCTGATGGGCTCAAGATGTCTATGTATTTCATGGATAGCCATTCATACTACACGCCTAGCGAGTCAAGGATTATTTCTTTAATAAGTTTTATTATGTTTTTAGTAGATTAAATTTTTTTACACATTTCCCCCAAAACAATAATCCTGTAATTAATCTTTTGACCCACCTGGACCCAAGCATAGGATTCAGCCAGTTCCCTCCAGTTCTCCAGATTACAACTGGATCAGAGAACCATGTTACCCAGTTGCGCCTGCCCCCCCCCCCCCCCCCAGAACAACCAGTGAATAATTTTTATTTTTTTTATCCCTCAGGGCTGCACCGCCGATCACCACAGGCAGCACGGTTCTAGTTTCCGGGGGGCAGTAGGAGATGAGCGCTTCCATTGTGGAAGCGCTCATCTCCATATTTATTTGTATTGCCGTCCTCAGGACAGCGATACAGATGCCTGTGCTGCGGCGGGACAGGGGAGGGAGAGGCGTCTCCCTTCCCTGTTCTTCTGATAGGCCGCAGGTACTAATGCCTGCGGCCTATCAGAGGCAGGCTAAGGCGGCGCGATGACGTCATTATCATCACGCCGCCTGAGCCGGGCAGCACAGAGCGGGGGACACTGTTTTTGTTTTGTTTTTTGGGGGGGAGCTGGCACTATGGGGGCATCTGGTATTTCTTACAGCCCCATTTTTTTGGGGGGTGGCACTCTGGGGGCATTTATTTCTTGCCCATTTTGGGGGGGCACTATGGGGGAATTTCTTACTGGCACATTATGGGGGGGCACCATGGGGGAGAGGAGCACTATGGGGGCATGTGGGGACTCTAAAGGGGAATTTTTTTATTGGCACTATGGGGACACTATAGGGGAGAGCGGCACTATGGGGCATCTGGTGGCACTATAGGGGCATTATTTAGGGGCACTATGGGGAAGTGGGGGCTCTAAAGGGGCCTTTTTTATTGGCACATTATGGGGGGACTATGGCATCTGGTGGCATTAAGGGGGCATTTTTTACTGGCACATTATGGAGGAGAGGAGCACTATAGGGGCATCTGCTGGGGGCACTAAGAAGGGGCATTTTTTTACTGGCATATTATGGGGGACACTATGGGGAAGGGGGAGAGGAGCACTATGAGAGCATTTACTGGGGCAAAGGGGTAGGGGGTATTTTATACTGGCATACATTATGGGGACATTAGCTCAACTGCGAGCACTAAGCGGGGGTATTTCATGTACTGTCATATTATAGGGAGAATCATTACTACTAGGAGGTATTATGGGGAGCTTTACTACTACTGGGGGGCTATGAGGAACATGATCACTAGTATGTGCATTATAGGGGCATTAATACTACTAAGTGTGCTCTGGCAGAGACTTATTTATATTGGTGGGATTTTGGGGAGCACTGTTACTTTGGGGGGCACCCTGTCACAGTATCAGCTTAGCCCAATTATTTTTGGGGAACATTATCTTTATACTATTAGTGTCTGGGCGCAGTTGTTTTTTAGAGCACTGTGTGCCAATAATTGTTGAAGGGGGCACTATCTGTGTGGTAGTAGTATTTCCAGGGGGACTTTCTCTGTAGTATAGTATTGGGGGTGGCAGGAAAGGGTGTTCAGAAGATGTGAAGATGATGGAAATGTGGGAAACTAATGTCTGTTGGTCAATCTCTGCAGAGACGGCAGATGGCTGAAAAATCATCATGGCGGTCTGGTCTGAATGGAGAAGATGAGGAAAGAGAACGTCTACAACAAAGGTGACATCACTGGATGTAAGAGGTATGTGGCGCTATGTAGCAGAGGAGATGTTCCGGCTCCTCTCCTGCCATTTGCAGACGGAGGACTCAGAGCTCGGTGAGGACGGCCAAGGTGGGCAGCAGGCCACGGGCGGGTGGCAGATGGTGGGGGGGAACCACAGGCCTTGAGCAGGATCTGGGGAGGGAGGAGAGCGGAGGAGCTTCCTGGCTGTAGCCTGCTGTCTATTGTATAATGTGAAGCAGGCAGTGCAGCCAGGACGGGCCCCCCCTCTCCGTATGATGTGTAGAGACCGGCCTCAACAATAGAATTGCACCTGTAGAGTGTTTTTTGGGAGTGGCCTATTATATGTAGGAGGGGCTTTTAATAAAGGGCGGGGTTAAAAAATGTGTGGCGAGACGCATTTTTTTCCACTCCTACAGGGCATTTAGAAATGGCCAGGCAAAAGAATCGGTGCAGCACGCTACATGCCCCGCATTTTTAAATATAAAGGGGGGTTTGAAAAATGGGTGGGAAAAAGAATTGGCACAGCGCGCTACACGTGCCACATTTTTTGCCTTTCGGACCCCCCCTAGACAAAATTCCTAGGTGCTCTCCAGATGTTACCTGCAGGGCAGCTGGAAATGTTCACTTCCATTGCTTCGCGCACTGCTGATAGTTTAGCTCCTTAGTTGGGTGGTGTGTATTTGTACCATGTATATGGTGTATTTAGGTATGTGTACCATGTATATGGTGTATTTATGTATGTGTACCATGTATATGGTATATTAACATGTGTTGCATATATATGGTGTATGTATATGTAAACGCGTGTTGTGACGCTGCGTGTCTGCCGTTGAGTAGGGAACCTGTAAAAAATTCGAATCCCACCCCCTGGACCAACGAGATACTTGCACTGAGTCTCCTTTTCTGTGCCAGGTCCAGGACAACATAACGCATGTGTATGATGTTCAGTTCTAAACACTGAATTTGCCCTTGAAAGCATTGACCTTTTTGGCAACCCCTTCGACCATGAAACTGGAGAACAACGGATCAAGTCCATGCAGTTGATCCCTGCAAGGAGGCCATTCAAATAAATGAGCAACCCTGTAATACATGACTATGTTTAGTCCACCAGTGGTTCTCCACTCTAGCTGATAAGGAGATCCTAATTTGAGGTGCCCACTTATAGTGTAATATACTAACAGACTAAACAGACTAAAAGCAAAACCATGAAGCAGATATCTATAGTAATACCTAGTGCAAATTGCATAAATAAAAAATATACATCACAAACGTATCAGAAAGTGTAAAGTAAAACATAAATAGATAACAAAAATCATATTCTAATTTAACAAAAAAGAGAGTTTACAGGGCAGTAATGGTTCAGATCAGTTCCACACCACATGAATACACCATTCATCTTCTCTTAAGAGTTCAGTAACCTGGACGTCAGGGGGAGGGCATGGTGGATGGAGGCGTTGGAGAGGGATGGCAGTGGTAGTTGTTCATGTGGCTTGTCCTTTTTTTTCAGCTCTATCTAGGTCTAGTGTGCAGTGGTTGGAGGTTGCCCCCTTTCTTCCCTTGAGGAACAACCTGGGGTTCCTGAGGCTCCTATCTGGTGTTAGGTAGGGTGCCTTTGATGTTATTTGAATGGATGCAAGGAAGGAGCACAGATTTAGAGGCTGGATGGGGTCAAAATGACCAGGTTGCAAGTCTTGCTTTACAGAATAGATGATGGGAGTTGCAGTACACAGGGCAGCGTCAGGTGCAGTTCCAAGGAATTTTACAGAGTAGGCTTTTCCCAGTAGCTGTGTATTGGCAGCAGCAATTATGGTAGAAATCCTCCTTGAGTCTTACTCTAAGTATACTTTGCAATCTTCCCAAATAACCACAAGTGTGCAAATTCATTCTCATTGACTCTTTCTGCAATGCCCAGGCTGCAAGGTGCACCATGGATACGGATGGTAAGTCAGTCTCAGGGTGTGGTAGGCACAAAAGCAATATACTGTACAGTACATATATTCTACATGCAGTAAAGTATTTGGCCATAAACGCGCAATTACTTTACTGTCTTTATCCAGTAAATCATCAGTCTCTTTCTCTCAGGTGTACACTTTGATTGTTCTCTGACAAGTTTTAGTCTTAAAACAAAAGCAAGAAAGGACCGGCACTCACTATAAGTTGTCTGCAAAAGATTATTGTCACATAATCCTGTGACGCGTTTCGACACTCGCAGGTGTCTTTATGTTTGAAAAAGACACCTGCGAGTGTCGAAACGCGTCACAGGATTATGTGACAATAAACAAGAACTTTTTGCAGACAACTTATAGTGAGTGCCGGTCCTTTCTTGATTTTGTTTTATTAGATGCCAATCCTAGGATACAAGCACCACAAAGTATTTACCTGCAGCGCCGACCTATTGGACTTACACTACTAAGTTTTAGTCTTAGGGATGGTGCTTTCCTGAAGGAGGCTTCTCTTTGGGCCTACTATTTTAGAAGCTCACAAATGCACGCCTTATCTCTGTGCTAGGCTTGAGAAAGACCGCTACCGTCGAAACGTCGCATTGTTGTTCTGCAGAATTTAAGACAAGTGAGTGCTGCGGTTTTTCATATTTGACGCATCCAAGGGGGAACTTCAGACTGGCTCCCAACACGGCTAGCACCACCACAAGAAAAGGTTTTATTTATATTTTTTCGTTGTGCTGCTATATGCATTTTTTTCTATTATCTCTGTGCTAGGCGTGCCCTACTCTACAAGCCAAGGTGGTGGCAGATCCAACCTGTCTATCGGAATCCTAACTGTTCATTTTTTGTTGCCCATACAAAACCATTTGGGAGATTTGTCAAAAATAGTTTAAAGGAAAACTGGCTTAGTCGTCCACAGCAACCAATCAGATTCCGCTGGATTCGTTTTTCAGAGCTTCTTTGGAAACTGAAAGATGGAATGCGATTGGTTGCTATGTACGAATAAGCCAGTTTTTCAACAGTTTTGATATAGTTAAAAATCTGTTTAAAAATGAAAATTTTTTGGAAGTAACAACAGTTTTTTCATTATTTTTTTTTTTTATATTAGCGCCTATATAATAGATACAACCCCCAATAAAGCTAAATAAATTGCATAAGTGTAGGCAACGCAGTTGCCGTATTTGTGGGAGGGGAGGCTCCCGCACATCCTATTTAAAGCACCGCTGCGCCCTCCCCCCTGTCAGCTACCTCCGATTCTCGTCCACAGCAGCGGTGTGTAGCTACTTCCGATTACCATCCAGCAGCCGTGTGCGCAGGCGCGGCGTCACTTCCGGGTCGCGAGCGGGGTCAGCGTCCTTCGCGCTCCAGCGGACGACCGACTGTGTTCCTGATCGTTTCTTCAGCGTGTGTGTCCGGTCCGGGTAGGGTAAGTCCTGCACTCGCGGGCGCTTCCTTCCTACAGCTGGGCCCCACGTCTGGCCAGCGTTCGGCTCCATTACATGCGGCTCGGCACATTCGGCTCGGTGCAGCTGCCTGAAACCACATGCGCCCAGCGCACACCGGCTCTTATCTTGTGCTTAGCTGTACGGGTCAAGTAGTTACCACTTAATCATGGACATTTACTACTCATGTCAGTGCCCATAAGTATGCCACTAACAACTTCAATGTTCTTTTACATATAGCAGCCACATGTCAGTAGCCATGTACCAGAGAATAGGTACCACGCGATTCTGTTTACACAAATGTAGCTAACAACAGTCCCATACACCGTGCACAGATAGGTGGCTTGTCCTAGTTGGTGAAATTCTTGTAGATAAATTCTCTGCATCAAAACCTGTTTCTCTCTCCATGACGTACAGTTTAACCTGTGTACCGTGTTATATGGTTTATGTGTTTTACATCTTCTCCCTCCTCTCTCAAGGTCCACATATTTAAGTTCCAATGATATTGTCTGGATATAAATGTTGTTATTTGCTCATAACAGGTGTCTGCCAAGAGCGCACTACGGTTCAGCCGATTATTTTTCTTTCCCCTACGAAGTCTTTGCTCAGGTATATACAACGTCACGATTACGACAGGCTCATGGCTGTCTGCTGACCAGTCTCTATTTTGGTGTTGCAGTTGTAGTAACTACAGGTGATGGCAAACGTGGATCAATGGTCCAAAAAAAAGCTGAGATTCACGGTAGGATCGGACTTGGTTACACGGTCCGTGAATGGTAGCGCTCTGGGGCGAAGGGGGTTGGGCGCTAATGGTCAAATGATCGTAATTAGGATTGTTACCTTGAAAGCTACAGTACAGACCAAAAGTTTGGACACACCTTCTCATTCAAAGAGTTTTCTTTATTTTCATGACTATGAAGGCATCACAACTATGAATTAACACATGTGGAATTATATACATAACAAACAAGTGTGAAACAACTGAAAATATGTCATATTCTAGGTTCTTCAAAGTAGCCACCTTTTGCTTTGATTACTGCTTTGCACACTCTTGGCATTCTCTTGATGAGCTTCAAGAGGTAGTCCCCTGAAATGGTCTTCCAACCGTCTTGAAGGAGTTCCCAGAGATGCTTAGCACTTGTTGGCCCTTTTGCCTTCACTCTGCGGTCCAGCTCACCCAAAACCATCTCGATTGGGTTCAGGTCCGGTGACTGTGGAGGCCAAGTCATCTGGCGCAGCACCCCATCACTCTCCTTCATGGTAAAATAGCCCTTACTTTCAAAGTTTTCCCAATTTTTCGGCTGACTGACTGACCTTCATTTCTTAAAGTAATGATGGCCACTCGTTTTTCTTTACTTAGCTGCTTTTTTCTTGCCATAATACAAATTCAAACAGTCTATTCAGTAGGACTATCATCTGTGTATCCACCTGACTTCTCCTCAACGCCACTGATGGTCCCAACCCCATTTATAAGGCAAGAAATCCCACTTATTAAACTTGACAGGGCACACCTGTGAAGTGAAAACCATTTCAGGGGACTACCTCTTGAAGCTCATCAAGAGAATGCCAAGAGTGTACAAGGCAGTAATCAAAGCAAAAGGTGGCTACTTTGAAGAACCTAGAATATGACATATTTTCAGTTGTTTCACACTTGTTTGTTATGTATATAATTCCACATGTGTTAATTCATAGTTTTGATGCCTTCAGTGTGAATCTACAATTTTCATAGTCATGAAAATAAAGAAAACTCTTTGAATGAGAAGGTGTGTCCAAACTTTTGGTCTGTACTGTACGTCAGAGTGTCTGCATTTCCATTTTGTCCTATACGCCATTCACTACTTGAGCTGCGTTCATGAGTCCGCGGTTGCATTACATTTATACTCACTTGACTTTCAGATTGCAGCCATACGGCTGCTTTATACCATGCTCCTCATACTCAGAGCTGTGCCCATACCATGTTTTAGGCACCGCTCACATCCAGAGCTGCATTCACCCACTTGTTCTTACATCATGTGTTATACTCTGCCTCCACTTAAAGCGCATCTCTTCATTTCTACATAATGGTTACTCTGTATTCTTACTAGGGCTATCAGCACACAGCTCTGATACTGCTCTTCCGATAAATATAGCGGCTTTCTTTTTCAGGCTAATTTCCTCAGTGGTTGTCACATTCCTTAGGCCTACCTTTTTCTCTTCATGGGGGGGAGGGGAAAACAAAAACAAAATTAAAATGGTGTTCTTTAGTCCAGGTTTGCATTCACTCAGACTGGTCCCCTTTACTTCTGGTTCGCATTCACTCAGATTGTTCTCCCGCCCCACTTAACCAAATAGCTCCCTAGCGGTAAGTGGGCCAATAGAAGTAAGTTCCTACTATGTTTTCACAGTTGTTCTTTCGTTTGTCAAGACAAGGATCTTTTCTTAGCGAACTGTAATGCCTCTGGCTCTTGTTTTTCTCCCATCTGTTTCAAATTTCACGGTTGGTTTAATGTTTCATTTATGCACATGGTTCGGATCACTAACGTCTATGCATTTTCCATTAGGTCTGGCTCACGTTTTAATTGCTTATCGTCACTGTTACGTCATCCAGGTCAGTCTCTTGATTTCGGGGGGGGGGCCTCATGGCCTCGGGGGCCCAATGACCGTTCTTCACGTTGTTCGTTAGGGTTACAATGTGCTTGTGGGCTGGTCAGCGTCCCATGGTTTATTGTCGGAGAGAGTCATGGTTATGCGAGTCCACAAGTCATACTGGTGCTGCATAAGTGGTAAAAAAAAAAAAAAAAGAGAGAACTCTGCGCATGGGTTCTCTGGTTTAGTGTTACACATATGACTCCGCCATTTGAGTCTCTCACGCATGGCTCCGTCATTAGTCTCTCACGCATGGGTTCTCTGGTTTAGTGTTACAAACATGGCTCCGCCATTAGAGTCTCTCTCGCATGGCTCATCCGTTTTAGGTTTACTCATATGACTCCGCCATTAGTCTCTCACACATGGCTTCTCCCCTTTCAGTGTTACACACATGGCTCCGCTAATAGTCTCTCTCGCATGGCTTCTCTGGTTAGTGTTACACATATGACTCCGCCATTAGAGTCTCTCGCATGGCTTCGCCATTAGAGTCTCTCACATATGACTTCTCCGTTTTAGTGTTACACATATGACCCTGCATTTAGTCTCTCATGCATGGCTTCGTTTTAGTTTTACACACATGACTCCGCCATTAGTCTCTCACGCATGGCTGCTCTGGTTTAGTGTTACACACATGACTCCGCTATTAGAGTCTCTCTCTCGCATGACTTATCCGTTTTTAGGTTTACACATATGACTCCGTCATTAGAGTCTCACGCATGGCCTCTCTGGTTAGTGTTACACATATGACTCCGCCATTAGAGTCTCACGCATGGCTTCTCTGGTTTAGTGTTACACATATGACTCCGCCATTAGTCTCTCATGCATGGCTTCGTTTTAGTTTTACACACATGACTCCGCCAGTAGTCTCTCACCCATGGCTTCTCCGTTTTAGTGTTACACTTATGACTCCGCCATTAGTCTCTCACGCTTGGCTTTTCCGCTTAAAATTTACACACATAACTCCGCCATTCGAGGACGGCTGCGTGGTCCCACAACAAGTCTTTTTCTGCCTTCAGTCCCGCTCCCATGGCTCAGTCACCTGTGGCTCGCAATTCAATTTTCTTGTGGTGGCTCGCACGCGTGGCTTGCGCCATTAGAGTCTTACTCACGTTATTGTTTTCCCTGACTTTTATTTTTAGGTCGTTGGGTCTTCATAAGCAGTCATCCAAAGCCTGCCTTTGCGGACATCATCTTCTTCTCCCAGGCATGCTTACTTCATATACAAACTTGGGCCGAGGGTGTTGGGGTCCGGCCTAAGTCCTGGGCATCGGTCCATCTTCCGGTAAGAGGTACAGTAATAAGGTGCACCCGGATACAGCCAGGGTTCTCCTGCAGAAGTCATTATCCAAGAACACGGCGAGGACGTACCAGACGGCTTGGTCTCATTTTACTAGGTTTCAGCGGTCTTGCCCGCAACAGGGTGTGGATCACATCACATACCTACTCGCGTTCATAGCTTTTTGCCACCTTAAAACTTTCTCAAGGTACTATCAAATTATATTTAGCCGGTATACGACACTATTGGCACATTCCCTATCCAGACAGGTCTCCTTTATTTTCAGCGCACCCAATTAAGGCGATCCTTAAAGGTATACACAATGCTTCAGCCGTCAGTTAAATTTCCAGGAGACCCTTCTCAGTGAAATGTTCAAATCCGTTTCGATGTTCTTAAGTACAAACCCCGTGGTTTGAAGACAAGTGCCTTGTTCAAAACAGCGCTGTATTTGTGCTTTACGGGTTCCTACGACCCGGGGAATTCACGTGCCCTGTGTCTAACAGCACCTTCATACAGGAACAACATTTACTATGCTTAGGTTCCCACTACGTCCTCACTCTTGATCATACTTAAACTACCGGACCTAGCGAAACCACGAAGGTCATATATTTCCCTACGGGTAACAAGTGGTGTCCAGTGGCAGTCTTTGACGTATCGGCGGCTCTTAGCAAACGCACTCCGCCTAACTCCCCTCTTTTAGTTCACGAATCCAGCCCGCTTAGCATACAAACATTCCTGAAATACATACGCTTTGCTGCCGAAACTAGATGTTGAACCATCAAGCATTACCGGCCATTCATTTAGAATAGGAGTAGCCTCAGCCGCCTCTAAGAATAATGTACTGGTTCACATCATAAAGAAACTAGGTCATTGGAAGTCGCTGTGTTACACTCGTTACATTCCCAACCCTAAACGAGAGATGTCATTTGCTTTCGGTATTTGCTGGTATAATGTGTTTTCAATACAGTGCATTGGTTTCCTTCTACCGTGTCTTGTATTTTTGGCCCCTTTAGGCTACCCTTCTCAGCAGTTTCGCCACTACTCTACTGCTATCCGTTAGGTTACTGTCACTCTGATAGTCGATCCGAGCACAAGTGTAGGCAACGCAGTTGCCGTATTTGTGTTTGTGGGAGGGGAGGCTCCCGCACATCCTATTTAACCACCTCCGGACCGCCTAACGCAGGATCGCGTTCCGGAGGTGGCAGCCCTGCGCAGAGTCACGCATATATGCGTCATCTCGCGATGGCCGATATTTCCTGTGAACGCGCGCACACAGGCGCGCGCGCGCTCACAGGAACGGAAGGTAAGAGAGTTGATCTCCAGCCTGCCAGCGGCGATCGTTCGCTGGCAGGCTGGAGATGTGTTTTTTTTAACCCCTAACAGGTATATTAGACGCTGTTTTGATAACAGTGTCTAATATACCTGCTACCTGGTCCTCTGGTGGTCCCCTTTGTTTGGATCGACCGCCAGAGGACACAGGCAGCTCTGTAAAGTGGCACCAAGCACCACTACACTACACTACACCCCCCCGTCACTTATTAACCCCTTATTAGCCCCTGATCACCCCTGATCACCCCATATAGACTCCCTGATCACCCCCCTGTCATTGATTACCCCCCTGTCATTGATCAACCCCCTGTAAAGCTCCATTCAGACGTCCGCATGATTTTTACGGATCCACTGATAGATGGATCGGATCCGCAAAACGCATCCGGACGTCTGAATGAAGCCTTACAGGGGCATGATCAATGACTGTGGTTATCACCCCATATAGACTCCCTGATCACCCCCCTGTCATTGATTACCCCCCTGTAAAGCTCCATTCAGACGTCCGCATGATTTTTACGGATCCACTGATAGATGGATCGGATCCGCAAAACGCATCCGGACGTCTGAATGAAGCCTTACAGGGGCATGATCAATGACTGTGGTTATCACCCCATATAGACTCCCTGATCACCCCCCTGTCATTGATCACCCCCCTGTCATTGATTACCCCCCTGTCATTGATCACCCCCCTGTCATTGATCACCCCCCTGTCAGGCTCCATTCAGACATTTTTTTGGCCCAAGTTAGCGGAATTATTATTTTTTTCTTACAAAGTCTCATATTCCACTAACTTGTGTCAAAAAATAAAATCTCACATGAACTCACCATACCCCTCACGGAATCCAAATGCGTAAAATTTTTTAGACATTTATATTCCAGACTTCTTCTCACGCTTTAGGGCCCCTAGAATGCCAGGGCAGTATAAATACCCCACATGTGACCCCATTTCGGAAAGAAGACACCCCCAGGTATTCCGTGAGGGGCATATTGAGTCCATGAAAGATTGAAATTTTTGTCCCAAGTTAGCGGAACGGGAGACTTTGTGAGAAAAAAATTAAAAATATCAATTTCCGCTAACTTGTGCCCAAAAAAAAAAAATTCTATGAACTCGCCATGCCCCTCATTGAATACCTTGGGGTGTCTTCTTTCCAAAATGGGGTCACATGTGGGGTATTTATACTGCCCTGGCATTCTAGGGGCCCCAAAGCGTGAGAAGAAGTCTGGTATCCAAATGTCTAAAAATGCCCTCCTAAAAGGAATTTGGGCACCTTTGCGCATCTAGGCTGCAAAAAAGTGTCACACATCTGGTATCTCCGTACTCAGGAGAAGTTGGGGAATGTGTTTTGGGGTGTCATTTTACATATACCCATGCTGGGTGAGATAAATATCTTGGTCAAATGCCAACTTTGTATAAAAAAATGGGAAAAGTTGTCTTTTGCCAAGATATTTCTCTCACCCAGCAAGGGTATATGTAAAATGACACCCCAAAACACATTCCCCAACTTCTTCTGAATACGGCGATGCCACATGTGTGACACTTTTTTGCAGCCTAGGTGGGCAAAGGGGCCCACATTCCAAAGAGCACCTTTAGGATTTCACAGGTCATTTACCTACTTACCACACATTAGGGCCCCTGGAAAATGCCAGGGCAGTATAACTACCCCACAAGTGACCCCATTTTGGAAAGAAGACACCCCAAGGTATTCCGTGAGGGGCATGGCGAGTTCCTAGAATTTTTTATTTTTTGTCACAAGTTAGTGGAAAATGCTGATTTTATATATTTTTTTTTTCATACAAAGTCTCATATTCCACTAACTTGTGACAAAAAATAAAAACTTCCATGAACTTACTATGCCCATCAGCGAATACCTTGGGGTCTCTTCTTTCCAAAATGGGGTCACTTGTGGGGTAGTTATACTGCCCTGGCATTCTAGGGGCCCAAATGTGTGGTAAGGAGTTTGAAATCAAATTCTGTAAAAAATGGCCTGTGAAATCCGAAAGGTGCTCTTTGGAATGTGGGCCCCTTTGCCCACCTAGGCTGCAAAAAAGTGTCACACATCTGGTATCTCCGTACTCAGGAGAAGTTGGGGAATGTGTTTTGGGGTGTCATTTTACATATACCCATGCTGGGTGAGAGAAATATCTTGGCAAAAGACAACTTTTCCCCTTTTTTTATACAAAGTTGGCATTTGACCAAGATATTTATCTCACCCAGCATGGGTATATGTAAAAAGACACCCCAAAACACATTCCTCAACTTCTCCTGAATACAGAAATACCAGATGTGTGACACTTTTTTGCAGCCTAGGTGGGCAAAGGGGCCCATATTCCAAAGAGCACCTTTCGGATTTCACTCGTCATTTTTTACAGAATTTGATTTCAAACTCCTTACCACACATTAGGGCCCCTAGAATGCCAGGGCAGTATAACTACCCCACAAGTGACCCCATTTTGGAAAGAAGAGACCCCAAGGTATTCGCTGATGGGCATAGTGAGTTCATAGAACTTTTTATTTTTTGTCACAAGTTAGTGGAATATGAGACTTTGTAAGAAAAAAATAAAATAAAAAAAAATCATCATTTTCCGCTAACTTGTGACAAAAAATAAAAAGTTCTATGAACTCACTATGCCCATCAGCGAATACCTTAGGGTGTCTACTTTCCGAAATGGGGTCATTTGTGGGGTGTTTGTACTGTCTGGCCATTGTAGAACCTCAGGAAACATGACAGGTGCTCAGAAAGTCAGAGCTGCTTCAAAAAGCGGAAATTCACATTTTTGTACCATAGTTTGTAAACGCTATAACTTTTACCCAAACCATTTTTTTTTTTACCCAAACATTTTTTTTTTATCAAAGACATGTAGAGCAATAAATTTAGAGCAAAATTTATATATGGATGTAGTTTTTTTTGCAAAATTTTACAACTGAAAGTGAAAAATGTCATTTTTTTGCAAAAAAATCGTTAAATTTCGATTAATAACAAAAAAAGTAAAAATGTCAGCAGCAATGAAATACCACCAAATGAAAGCTCTATTAGTGAGAAGAAAAGGAGGTAAAATTCATTTGGGTGGTAAGTTGCATGACCGAGCAATAAACGGTGAAAGTAGTGAAAGGTCAGAAGTGTAAAAAGTGGCCTGGTCTTTCAGGGTGTTTAAGCACTGGGGGCTGAGGTGGTTAAAGCACCGCTGCGCCCTCCCCCCGGTCAGCTACCTCCGATTCTCATCCACAGCAGCGGTGTGTCCCTCCCACCTAACCCTCATATCATCCTTCCTTATAGGGTGACCCCCTTTAGGCTACCCTTCACAGCAGTTCCGCCACTACTCTACTGCTATCCGTTAGGTTACTGTCACTCTGATAGTCGATCCGAGCACAAATAACAATCACTTATAAATTCTTGAACTACTGTACATAGAAAGTAAAGAACAGCCATATTATATTAAAATATAATTAATCTTTATTAATATATCAACACGAAAACCCCATACCCCATCAAATCTGATAAAACATTGCCAGAAGGAAGAAGGCTACCATCAACAATATATTAAATAGTATATGAGAAATAATAGATTCAAAATAAATACTAATAATTAGAGATGAGCGAATTAAAAAAAAATCGATTCGCCGAATATTTTTTTTAAAATTCGGTTCGATCCGAATTTATTTGCAGCGAATCGTGCTAAAAACGGCTATTTCCTGGCAGTAGAGAGCCTGTATAGTGATGTACAACACTGTGCCTTGCAGTAACATGCATAGGGACTCCGCTGTGGTAGTGAAATAATACTGTGAGTCCGTATGACATGCAGATGACAGGCGTCGCTCTTAGAATCACTGCACACTTCACTTATTTGGGCAGTCACGGAGCCAAAACTGACCAAATAACTCAAGTGTGAACTCAGCCTTACAGGTAGATGTTAGTGCAGTGTCCCACTCAGTGAGGGTCGTAAGCACTTTAAATTTATGTATCTGCCAATGTAATGTATTGTGATGTGTAACCCTGTATATTCCTAATAACAGGCTGATAGGGTGCCATTCCAACCATTCACCCCTAGGTGGTGCTGGCATCACTTAGGTATATCAGTGAGGAAGTAGTGAATCGGTGTGTATCAGAGAGAGTCTGAGAAAAGAGGAGGGAGTTAATGGAGGATCAGTACAAGCCTAGTCCACCATGTAGCTGCTATATTAGCCCCTGGTCTATGGCCAGGCCAAGGGAGCACTAGTAACAGGAACCGTATTCTAGCAACACAGCACAGACCCATAGAGTCTATGTCTGGATATAGAAAAAGTCTAGTGAAGGTTAGAGCTAAAGTAGCCAATGGACTTCACAAGCCCCAGTGACCAGAAGTAGCCTAAAAGCACCTGGACACAACCAGACAACTATACCCATGAGTTGTCCTTTACCACATCCCTCTATGGACATAGTGGACCGTAATTCTTCAGTGAGCATCCTGTACAAAGAATGGAGCAGAAGACTGATGCCAACGGTGCTGGCGTCACGAAAGCCAGGGACCCTGCCCCAAGGCACCTAAAAACCCATTCCACTAAGGGCACCTCAACCAACATCTGGCAGGAATCCCTGGACAAACAGAGTGTCCCCCGAAGGAACTGGTGCTGTCCTTCCTTCACTGCACGCCGGCCCAGGAAGCGCTGCTAACCGTGAGTAAAACTACTACTACCCCCATCGGCCTACCAACAATCACATATTGCCCTGGCGGCCCGGTCACTGCATTTGCGCCAAGAATCAGCGCACTCTTTTTACACCGTCGTCAGCTGATTCCACATAGATGTCTACAGAATTTGTTCTATTAAACGCCTATACAAACTAGAGCCCCCCCGGACAGAGTGGAGAGGGTGTCAGCAGTAAGTTTGTGTTGACGTTACTAATTATTTTGCCCTTCCTCTGATCCGTCAGAACAATAACCCCCAGCATTTGGTCAGCATTTGGTCAGTAATCCATCAGTACTGCTAAAGCCAAAAATACAGGAGTGGATCCAAAACAGAGATGACCGAGTCAACCATTCTAGAACCTCTGAGTTGCTGGTCAAGACACGACCGCTAGATGACACCGGGAGCTCAGACCTCTCCCTGCGTCCCTGCTGCCACGCCCCCTTACTCTGCTGCCACCTGTGCCTGCGCCAGAAACATTTAGGCCTCTGCCACTCCCCTGTGCAGGGCCTGGCACTTCTCTGCCTGACATACTGTTACATCAAATAAATAAATAGGAAATTAAAACACCCCAAAAAACTCTGTAATTTTCAAAACCACCACACAACAGAAAATACTTTTTTGTGGCATTAACACACGCCAAAAAGGACTTTAGGACATATAACTGCAGCGCTGAGAGGCAAATATATATTTTTGGTTTGCAACTAATACACAGTAAAAATGGGTTTAAAACAGATAACTGCACCGCTGAGCGGCAAATATGTTTTTTTCTTTTTACGGTAATACACTCCACAAAAGGCTTTAAAAGATATACGATAACTGCACCGCTGACTGGCAAATATATTTTGGTTTTGCCACTAAAACACAGGAAAAATGGCTTTAAGGCTACTTTCACACTTGCGGCAGAGAAAATCCGGCAGGCAGTTTAGTCGCCGGAACTGCCCGCCGGATCCAGTAATCCAGACGCAAACGGATGGCATATGTCAGACGGATCTGGATGGGGATCCGTCTGACAAATGCATTGTAATACCAGATCCGTCTCTCCAGTGTCATCCGGAAAAACGGATCCGGTATTTATTTTTTGGGGCATTTTTAAAGGTCTGCGTAGACCGGAAAACCAAATCCGTTTTGCCGGAGCACTTAATGCCGGATCTGACACTAATACTGTACATTTTAATGGAAATTAATGCCGGATCCGGCATTCCGGCAAGTGTTCAGAATTTTTGGCCGGAGACAAAACTGCAGCATGCCAAAAAACGTAAGAGGGACTGAACTGATGCATCCTGAACGGATTGCTCTCTATTCAGAATGCATTAAGATAAAACTGATCAATTTTTTTCCGGTATTGAGCTCCTGTGACGGAACTCAACACCGGAAAAGAAAAACGCTAGTGTGAAAGTACCCTAAAACAGATAACTGCACCGCTGACTGGCAAAAATATTTTTAGTTTTTACGGTAATACACGCCACAAAAGGCTTTAAAACATATACGGTAACTGCACCGCTGACCGGCAAATATATTTTTGGTTTGCCACTAATACACGGCAAAAAGGGCTTTAGAACAGATAACTGCACCGCTGAACGGCAAAGATATTTTTCTTTTGCCACTAATACACGGCAAAAAGGGCTGTAATTTTCACACTTTGCCACTAATAAAAGCCAAAAGATGCTTTACAACATATAACTGCACTGCACAAGGGCAAATAAGACTTATAAATATTTCCTTGTAATAACCCCTGATAATGGCCGTATCACACAGCACTTGCACCCTAATAACAAGAACGGTTTGCTGGAATTACCGAGCTGCATAATAGCAATTTGGATCCCCAGTCAGTGCAGCAAGGTGTAATAGGATTGTTCCTGTTACCCTGTGCTGTGGAATGATTCCTCCCTATCCTTTCCCTACACCTTAAATTATCTTTCCCTGCACTTGTAAATCGTTTTTTCTGCACAAATAAATTGTTTTTCCTAGCACTGTCCCTAGCGCCTGCTGATGCCTCTCCCTGCACCAAGTACACTGGTGATTGGCAGAATCCAAGATGTCTGAGGCTATTTATAGGGCTGTGACATCACAGGGGCTGTCTGGCTGCTGATTGGCTGCATGCATGGCATTATGGGTGATCCCGCCTCCCCAGAGTTCCTTCCTCCATGTCCTCACATGTGCAGCAGCCATTTTAGTAAAAAAAAAACGCAATTCGTAACCATGAAGCGCGAGGAAATTCGGCTTTGGTATAGAAATTGATTTATGCACTTTTCTATATATTTATTCTATTTCAAGAAAAGGGGGGGTCAGTCAGCACATCCTAATGCGCAGGTGTATGTCACCATGGCTAGAAACACGAAGAAAAAAACACAATGCAACAGCACACACACAGCACAATAATGCCATAGTCATAGAAAATATCCCTATAATGTACAAAAGCATATGTCTCTGATGAAATAATTATGGGGGTCATTTATGATCCAGAAATACGCCTATATTAGGCGTATTTCTGTCGGAAATTGCATGGCAGTTCTATCTAACAGTTCAGATTCCGCTGTCACTATTGTCTGCAGCATCTGAAGTGTTAAATGACTGGGATCAGGGTTATCTCGCACATCAGATGGGTGTCGGTCGTATTAGGGTACGTCCATATGGCCATTTTGGCCACAACATATGGCGAGCGACCACAGATTGCAGTATAGCGTGGCTGCCGTAGGAATGAATATGGGTGCAGCACAATTTGCACGTTTTCTGCGATCGTGTCTTGAAAATCTAAAAAAATCCCACACTGCTGGATAGCTAGCCGCAATATGTCAGTGCTTATCGGGAAAGAATGCACCAGAAAAACACATTACAGTGTGAATACCGCTATTTAGGGAACACCTCACAAAGAAGAAATACTTTAGGTAAACTCCTCAGTAGTCACTTTTACGGTATTCGCTGACTTCGGAAATGTGTCATCTGCTTCCTATTTATCGCACAGTTTCTAGAACATGCCGATCATTCTTTCATCAGCATATACTTTTCAGTCTGTTTGTTTTCTTTTAGTTTTTTTTTGCAATATGAACATTATGTTCAGGGCGGATGCTGAGAGTCACCAGAACATCTTCACCAACAGACACTGAAGGTCATCTACAAAGACTGGGGCATGCAGACCAGGACGACGGGTAGAGGGGCACCTGCCTAGGGCGCCGCCTTGCTACCCATAAAGGGGAGGCGTAAACTTAGAGCAAAAAAATATATACTAACTGATTGTAACTAGTGAACGCTTAACATTGTGGAAGCGCTCATTAATACAGGAGGACAAGGGAGCGGTGAATATAGCGAGGTGAGTGTTTTTCTTTAATTGTGGCTGGTCTAAGGTCTGCAGGGCACACAAATATATCAAGAGGGATGGGGATTGCACTATATATATATATGTGTGTGTGTGTAGAAAAGAAAAGCAGCACACATTAATGGCGGGTGCAAATCCTTCCAAGCTCCCATGTAAATATGTGTGAAAAAAGACGGCAGGACTCCAAAATTGTGATGAAAATAAGTGGATGGTTTATGAACCCAACGTTTCAGCTCTCTCAATGGAGCCTTTGTCCTGCTGAATAACATGTGCACAGTGTCATATATAAATAGTGCAAGCAATATACACACAATAAAATCACATAATTAATCAATAAAACAGTGTATAAACGAAAAGATGACATTAAAAAACATAATTCAACTGTAAAAATATGGTGATATCATGAGTGTTCAGTGATGATAATAAATATAAAGTGCAAACAATTATTAAAATAATATTAGTGTTCCATGTACATGATTGTCAATAAACCTACATAATTGTGCCCAGTGAGTATTAATAAAAAATTGATTGGAACCTTAAAATCATATGGAGCAGTCACACATAGTCTCGATAGCATGTAGGAACCAACTTGGCGTCCGGAAGAGCGGCTTGCGCATGCGCCACTATCCGTGCTCTCGCGAGACACGAGAATATATCTAGAAGTATAGAAACCACATTAAAGATGGCCCCTCGCTCGACAACGCTCAGAGCGCACGCTCCTGCCCATCCTGGCCGACACGCCCCTTGTATTACATCCGAGCACTGCAAAAGTACATGATTGGACTATAAGTAAACCTATTAGCTAGCTGCCCCGCAAATTACACTTCGTGCGGCTGGCGAGGCCACAGTAAACCCGTGTGTCATCACCAGTCCCTGTGTCTCCAAGTCTTGTAGGGAGGCACATTAAGCGTTAGCCAGCAGTGCCCACCCTCTCTAGACCTTCTAGCATTGCTGCACCTATGTGACCACCCCAGGGGTATACAGGGAGAACCCGTCCAGGTCAAGGTGATCCCTGAAACCAATTAGGACAGGGAACCCAGGTGTCACCTTTGTGTGATCCAGAGTACCCGTCCAGGTCAAGGGGGGAACATAGGTCATATCACATATTAGGAGCAAAATAAAATGTATGGCCGGTTAATATCATCATCAAAATTACCGGACGGCTGCGTCACGAGTCCGCCATTCCCATGTCCCAAAAGGGGCAGAGGAGGGGCGGAATCAGGTGACAATAACGTACGAGCAATAAAAGCGGTCACAATTCATGTGGCTTCCTAATAATTATATATCATTAATCTATCACCGACAAAGTAAGTAGTTCAATCGTGAATCGCCTTGTATGGTCCTTCTATTCAACCGCCAGTGTGACTGTTCCAAATATTCGACTAATCATTCATGTCCTACAAGAGAAACAGAAGAAAGAGCTAAATTATAAAAATGGCACATGTTATTTCCCACACATTAAAGTTTCCGAGCAAAAAAGTACATCAGTGGTGGAGACTGTCTAAATTAAATTCCACATTTAGACCCTTGGGTTTCAGTGTCTCCAATGTATAGAATATAGTCCTGTCACCTCCACGTCTCAAAATGGGTATTTGTTCTAGAATTCTAAAACCTAGGTCTCGTTCGGAATGTTTAGCCTCAGTGAAATGTTTTGATATTGGTAGATCTAATTTCTGCCTCCTAATGGAATATCGGTGTTGATTTAACGGGTTTTTAAATAACAGGTGGTTTCACCCACATAAAATAGATGTCACAGGCAAATCAGTAGATAAATCACATAGGCCGAATCACACGTTAAGTATTGTTTAATTTTTATCGTTTTACCCGAGGAGGGATGGACAAATGAATCACCTCGTAACATAAGATTACAGTTGACACAATTATAGCACGGGTAGCAACCTCGACGGGTAGAACAAAAGTATGTGTCACAAGGTACTTTAGAGGATCCTATATCAGATTTCACAAGTCTGTCACCCAAATAGCAATTTCTGTGATATAAACACAGAGGAGGAGCTTTAAATTCTTCAATATTCTCAAAATTACTAGTAAGTATTCTCCTGTGCTTTTTCAAAATGGCAGCGATATGGCCACTATTTGTATTGTAATCTGACATAAAAGGAATTCTCACTTTTGATTGTTTAGATCCAAAGGAACCTTTTGAAATCTCTTCTTTACTCAGAGATGTGTTTTTTTTTTCTACATTTTCTAAATTAAGTTTGTTTGGGTACCCTCTTGTACGAAATTTGGACCCCATTACCTGTAGTCTAGTTTCCACTAAAGATGTGTCCTGAATAATCCTTTTAACCCGCAACATCTGGCTAAAAGGTAGGAACCTAATCCTGGGTCTAGGGTGATGACTTTCATAACGTAATAGAGTGTTTTTGTCGGCCTCCTTACAAGACTTGGAGACACAGGGACCGGTGATGACACATGGGTTTACTGTGGCCTCGCCAGCCGCACGAAGTGTAATTTGCGGGGCAGCTAGCTAATAAGTTTACTTATAGTCCAATCGCGTCCAATCCAGGATGGGCAGGAGCGTGCGCTCTAAGCGTTGTCGAGTGAGCAGCCATCTTTTATGGGGTTTCTATGCTTCTAGATATATTCTCGTGTCTCGCGAGAGCACGGATAGTGGCGCATGCGCAAGCTGCTTTTCCGGACGCCAAGTTGGTTCCTACATGCTATCGAGACCATGAGTGACTGCTCCATATGATTTTAAGGTTTCAATAAATTTTTTATTAATACTCACTGGGCACAATTATGTAGGTTTATTGACAATCATGTACATGGAACACTAATATTATTTTAATAATTGTTTGCACTTTATATTTATTATCATCACTAAACAATCATGATATCACCATATTTTTACAGATGAATTATGTTTTTTAATGTCATCTTTACGTTTATACACTGTTTTATTGATTAATTATGTGATTTTATTGTGTGTATATTGCTTGCACTAAATATATATGACACTGTGCACATGTTGATTCAGCTGGACAAAGACTCCATTGAGAGATCACAATTTTGAAGTCCTGCCGTCTTTTTTCACATATATATACAGTACAGACCAAAAGTTTGGACACACCTTCTCATTCAAGAGTTTTCTTTATTTTCATGACTATGAAAATTGTAGATTCACACTGAAGGCATCAAAACTATGAATTAACACATGTGGAATTATATACATAACAAACAAGTGTGAAACATCTGAAAATATGTCATATTCTAGGTTCTTCAAAGTAGCCACCTTTTGCTTTGATTACTGCTTTGCACACTCTTGGCATTCTCTTGCTGAGCTTCAAGAGGTAGTCCCCTGAAATGGTTTTCATTTCACAGGTGTGCCCTGTCAGGTTTAACCACCTCCGGACCGCTGTACGCACAGACGCGTCCTGGAGGTGGTTGATTCATTCCTCCTGGACGCGCCGGCGCGTCATCTCGCGAGACGCGAGATTTCCTGTGAACGCGCGCACACAGGCGCGCGCGCTCACAGGAACGGAAGGTAAGAGAGTTGATCTCCAGCCTGCCAGCGGCGATCGTTCGCTGGCAGGCTGGAGATGTGTTTTTTTTTAACCCTAACAGGTATATTAGACGCTGTTTTGATAACAGCGTCTAATATACCTGCTACCTGGTCCTCTGGTGGTCCCCTTTGTTTGGATCGACCACCAGAGGACACAGGTAGCTCAGTAAAGTCCCACCAAGCACCACTACACTACACTACACCCCCCCCCGTCACTTATTAACCCCTTATTAGCCCCTGATCACCCCATATAGACTCCCTGATCACCCCCCTGTCATTGATTACCCCCCTGTCATTGATCAACCCCCTGTAAAGCTCCATTCAGACGTCCGCATGATTTTTACGGATCCACTGATAGATGGATCGGATCCGCAAAACGCATCCGGACGTCTGAATGAAGCTTTACAGGGGCATGATCAATGACTGTGGTGATCACCCCATATAGACTCCCTGATCACCCCCCTGTAAAGCTCCATTCAGATGTCCGCATGATTTTTACGGATGCACTGATAGATGGATCCGATCCGCAAAACGCATCCGGACGTCTGAATGAAGCTTTACAGGGGCGTGATCAATGACTGTGGTGATCACCCCATATAGACTCCCTGATCACCCCCCTGTAAAGCTCCATTCAGATGTCCGCATGATTTTTACGGATGCACTGATAGATGGATCCGATCCGCAAAACGCATCCGGACGTCTGAATGAAGCCTTACAGGGGCATGATCAATGACTGTGGTGATCACCCCATATAGACTCCCTGATCACCCCCCTGTAAAGCTCCATTCAGATGTCCGCATGATTTTTACGGATGCACTGATAGATGGATCCGATCCGCAAAACGCATCCGGACGTCTGAATGAAGCCTTACAGGGGCGTGATCAATGACTGTGGTGATCACCCCATATAGACTCCCTGATCACCCCCCTGTCATTGATTACCCCCCTGTCATTGATCACCCCCCTGTAAAGCTCCATTCAGATGTCCGCATGATTTTTACGGATGCACTGATAGATGGATCGGATCCGCAAAACGCATCCGGACGTCTGAATGAAGCCTTACAGGGGCGTGATCAATGACTGTGGTGATCACCCCATATAGACTCCCTGATCACCCCCCTGTCATTGATTACACCCCTGTCATTGATCACCCCCCTGTAAAGCTCCATTCAGATGTCCGCATGATTTTTACGGATGCACTGATAGATGGATCGGATCCGCAAAACGCATCCGGACGTCTGAATGAAGCCTTACAGGGGCGTGATCAATGACTGTGGTGATCACCCCATATAGACTCCCTGATCACCCCCCTGTCATTGATTACCCCCCTGTCATTGATCACCCCCCTGTAAAGCTCCATTCAGATGTCCGCATGATTTTTACGGATGCACTGATAGATGGATCGGATCCGCAAAACGCATCCGGACGTCTGAATGAAGCCTTACAGGGGCGTGATCAATGACTGTGGTGATCACCCCATATAGACTCCCTGATCACCCCCCTGTCATTGATTACACCCCTGTCATTGATCACCCCCCTGTAAAGCTCCATTCAGATGTCCGCATGATTTTTACGGATGCACTGATAGATGGATCGGATCCGCAAAACGCATCCGGACGTCTGAATGAAGCCTTACAGGGGCGTGATCAATGACTGTGGTGATCACCCCATATAGACTCCCTGATCACCCCCCTGTCATTGATTACCCCCCTGTCATTGATTACCCCCCTGTAAAGCTCCATTCAGACGTCCGCATGATTTTTACGGATCCACTGATAGATGGATCGGATCCGCAAAACGCATCCGGACGTCTGAATGAAGCCTTACACGGGCGTGATCAATGACTGTGGTTATCACCCCATATAGACTCCCTGATCACCCCCCTGTCATTGATCACCCCCCTGTCATTGATCACCCCCCTGTCATTGATCACCCTCTGTAAGGCTCCATTCAGACATTTTTTTGGCCCAAGTTAGCGGAATTTTTATTTATTTTTCTTACAAAGTCTCATATTCCACTAACTTGTGTCAAAAAATAAAATCTCACATGAACTCGCCATACCCCTCACGGAATCCAAATGCGTAAAATTTTTTAGACATGTATATTCCAGACTTCTTCTCACGCTTTAGGGCCCCTAGAATGCCAGGGCAGTATAAATACCCCACATGTGACCCCATTTCGGAAAGAAGACACCCCCAGGTATTCCGTGAGGGGCATATTGAGTCCATGAAAGATTGAAATTTTTGTCCCAAGTTAGCGGAACGGGAGACTTTGTGAGAAAAAAATAAAAAATATCAATTTCCGCTAACTTGTGCCAAAAAAAAAAAATTTCTATGAACTCGCCATGCCCCTCATTGAATACCTTGGGGTGTCTTCTTTCCAAAATGGGGTCACATGTGGGGTATTTATACTGCCCTGGCATTCTAGGGGCCCCAAAGCGTGAGAAGAAGTCTGGTATCCAAATGTCTAAAAATGCCCTCCTAAAAGGAATTTGGGCACCTTTGCGCATCTAGGCTGCAAAAAAGTGTCACACATCTGGTATCGCCGTACTCAGGAGAAGTTGGGGAATGTGTTTTGGGGTGTCATTTTACATATACCCATGCTGGGTGAGAGAAATATCTTGGTCAAATGCCAACTTTGTATAAAAAAATGGGAAAAGTTGTCTTTTGCCAAGATATTTCTCTCACCCAGCAAGGGTATATGTAAAATGACACCCCAAAACACATTCCCCAACTTCTCCTGAATACGGCGATACCACATGTGTGACACTTTTTTGCAGCCTAGGTGGGCAAAGGGTCCCATATTCCAAAGAGCACCTTTAGGATTTCACAGGTCATTTACCTACTTAACACACATTAGGGCCCCTGGAAAATGCCAGGGCAGTATAACTACCCCACAAGTGACCCCATTTTGGAAAGAAGACACCCCAAGGTATTCCGTGAGGGGCATGGCGAGTTCCTAGAATTTTTTATTTTTTGTCACAAGTTAGTGGAAAATGCTGATTTTTTTTTTTTTTTTTTTTTTTTTATACAAAGTCTCATATTCCACTAACTTGTGACAAAAAATAAAAACTTCCATGAACTCACTATGCCCATCAGCGAATACCTTGGGGTCTCTTCTTTCCAAAATGGGGTCACTTGTGGGGTAGTTATACTGCCCTGGCATTCTAGGGGCCCAAATATGTGGTAAGGAGTTTGAAATCAAATTCTGTAAAAAATGACCTGTGAAATCCGAAAGGTGCTCTTTGGAATATGGGCCCCTTTGCCCACCTAGGCTGCAAAAAAGTGTTACACATCTGGTATCTCCGTACTCAGGAGAAGGTGGGGAATGTGTTTTGGGGTGTCATTTTATATATACCCATGTTGGGTGAGAGAAATATCTTGGCAAACGACAACTTTTCCCATTTTTTTATACAAAGTTGGCATTTGACCAAGATATTTATCTCACCCAGCATGGGTATATGTAAAAAGACACCCCAAAACACATTCCTCAACTTCTCCTGAATACAGAGATACCAGATGTGTGACACTTTTTTGCAGCCTAGGTGGGCAAAGGGGCCCATATTCCAAAGAGCACCTTTCGGATTTCACAGGTCAATTTTTACAGAATTTGATTTCAAACTCCTTACCACACATTTGGGCCCCTAGAATGCCAGGGCAGTATAACTACCCCACAAGTGACCCCATTTTGGAAAGAAGAGACCCCAAGGTATTCGCTGATGGGCATAGTGAGTTCATGGAAGTTTTTATTTTTTGTCACAAGTTAGTGGAATATGAGACTTAGTATGAAAAAAAAAAAAAAAAAAAAATCATCATTTTCCACTAACTTGTGACAAAAAATAAAAAATTCTAGGAACTCGCCATGCCCCTCACGGAATACCTTGGGGTGTCTTCTTTCCAAAATGGGGTCACTTGTGGGGTAGTTATACTGCCCTGGCATTCTAGGGGCCCGAATGTGTGGTAAGGAGTTTGAAATCAAATTCAGTAAAAAATGACGAGTGAAATCCGAAAGGTGCTCTTTGGAATATGGGCCCCTTTGCCCACCTAGGCTGCAAAAAAGTGTCACACATCTGGTATCTCCGTACTCAGGAGAAGGTGGGGAATGTGTTTTGGGGTGTCATTTTATATATACCCATGCTGGGTGAGAGAAATATCTTGGCAAAAGACAACTTTTACCATTTTTTTATACAAAGTTGTCATTTGACCAAGATATTTATCTCACCCAGCATGGGTATATGTAAAAAGACACCCCAAAACACATTCCTCAACTTCTCCTGAGTACGGGGATACCAGATGTGTGACACTTTTTTGCAGCCTAGGTGGGCAAAGGGGCCCATATTCCAAAGAGCACCTTTCGGATTTCACAGGTCATTTTTTACTGAATTTGATTTCAAACTCCTTACCACACATTAGGGCCCCTAGAATGCCAGGGCAGTATAACTACCCCACAAGTGACCCCATTTTGGAAAGAAGAGACCCCAAGGTATTCGCTGATGGGCATAGTGAGTTCATGGAAGTTTTTATTTTTTGTCACAAGTTAGTGGAATATGAGACTTTGTAAGAAAAAAAAAAAAAAAAAAATCATCATTTTCCGCTAACTTGTGACAAAAAATAAAAAGTTCTATGAACTCACTATGCCCATCAGAGAATACCTTAGGGTGTGTACTTTCAGAAATGGGGTCATTTGTGTGGTGTTTGTACTGTCTGGGCATTGTAGAACCTCAGGAAACACGACAGGTGCTCAGAAAGTCAGAGCTGCTTCAAAAAGCGGAAATTCACATTTTTGTACCATAGTTTGTAAACGCTATAACTTTTACCCAAACCATTTTTTTTCTACCCAAACATTTTTTTTTTATCAAAGACATGTAGAACTATAAATTTAGAGCAAAATTTCTATATGGATGTCGTTTTTTTTTGCAAAATTTTACAACTGAAAGTGAAAAATGTCATTTTTTTGCAAAAAAATCGTTAAATTTCGATTAATAACAAAAAAAGTAAAAATGTCAGCAGCAATGAAATACCACCAAATGAAAGCTCTATTAGTGAGAAGAAAAGGAGGTAAAATTCATTTGGGTGGTAAGTTGCATGACCGAGCAATAAACGGTGAAAGTAGTGTAGGTCAGAAGTGTAAAAAGTGGCCTGGTCTTTCAGGGTGTTTAAGCACTGGGGGCTGAGGTGGTTAATAAGTGGGATTTCTTGCCTTATAAATGGGGTTGGGACCATCAGTGGCGTTGAGGAGAAGTCAGGTGGATACACAGCTTATAGTCCTACTGAATAGACTGTTAGAATTTGTATTATGGCAAGAAAAAAGCAGCTAAGTAAAGAAAAACGAGTGGCCATCATTACTTTAAGACATGAAGGTCAGTCAGTCAGCCGAAAAATTGGGAAAACTTTGAAATTAAGGGCTATTTGACCATGAAGGAGAGTGATGGGGTGCTGCGCCAGATGACCTGGCCTCCACAGTCACCGGACCTGAACCTAATCGAGATGGTTTGGGGTGAGCTGGACCGCAGAGTGAAGGCAAAAGGGCCAACAAGTGCTAAGCATCTCTGGGAACTCCTTCAAGACTGTTGGAAGAACATTTCAGGGAACTACCTCTTGAAGCTCATCAAGAGAATGCCAAGAGTGTGCAAAGCAGTAATCAAAGCAAAAGGTGGCTACTGTGAAGAACCTAGAATATGACATATTTTCAGTTGTTTCACACGTGTTTGTTATGTATATAATTCCACATGTGTTAATTCATAGTTTTGATGCCTTCATAGTCATGAAAATAAAGAAAACTCTTTGAGAAGGTGTGTCCAAACTTTTGGTCTGTACTGTATATATATATATATATATATATATACATATATGATATAAAAGTTCAGGGCAGCACACCTGGTGAAACAAACAGTAGCAAGGGGTGCCAGCGGTATTGCACCTTACCAAGGTGATAATCAATAAAAAATAAATACACTTCCAGTAGGTGAAAATAGTGGGATCCTTTTATTCACCCGTGCAACGTTTCGGTCCACTTGCTGGGACCATTTTCAAGCAATACATCTCAGTACAAAGTGCGCATTTATGAGGTCACAACATATTTGCATAAATAGGTGTCAATCAAATATACATAGAAAAATATACTAGAAAAAACTTGTGTATATGTCTAAAAACATAGTGCTGTATAATCAATATCATTCTGCACATAGACAAATACAAAAAAATTGTCCATATACTTTAGTATTGAAAAAACGCCAACATTTTTCATAAGTGATAATTAATAGTGATTGGTCATCACCTGTGTGTTCAGCAAAGAAGGAGGGCCAGGGATGGAGTTGGGCGCGCTCAGCTGTCGGTAAATTTCGCATGGTGGAATTAAGACTCGAGGATACAGCGTTCCGGAAATCGAACTGAGCATGCCAGTGATGTCACTCAGAACAATCACTTGATCATGAGCACAGAGTCACGCGGCCGATCACATGAGCGGAAAGTCAGAAGAAGATAGACCAGTAATAATAGTAAATAAGCCAACCAAAATCAAGGACAATTCACCCTAAGGTACTGTAGTAGAGGATGTGCTGTCCGTCGACGCACTCTCCTCCAGTACATGTAGGTGAAAAATGCAGGGACAAGCGTCAGCTGCTCCCCGCATGCCTCACCCACAATTGACTAACCTGTAACAGGCGATAATGTCCTAGGTGGCCGTAATAAACATTATGAACACAAGACCATCCATAAAGCACAGTATGTGGAAAAACCATCAAACAAATGCCTTAATGTCACAGAGCACGTCGCTAGTATCCAAGAGATCATCCATCCAACTGGTGAGCTAAGCCTCTCCATCCGATGGTCCTAAAAAAGTGAGAATTAAAAAATATATTATTAATAAAAATATATTATTAAAAAAAGAAAATTTTTTTCAATACCTCAGCTGACAGAGACTAGGTTGGCATGGGATCATATAAATAGCCAGGGTTGGTATTCAACATTTAATCCCCTGGTTTAACTGTTTGCAGTTTGAAAATCCACTCAGATTCACGCTTCTTTAACATTTTAATACGATTGCCTCCCGTGCGTGGAAATGGGACATGGTCGAGAATCATAAACCTAAGATCACTCTCCCCATGTCCCTTATCCACAAAATGATGGGAAACCGGTAGATCTTTCCGTTTTTTTTCTTATAGAATAGCGATGTTGATTTATGCGAGTTTTCAAGTCACATGTGGTCTCGCCCACATAGAGTAAATTGCATGGGCACCACAAAACATAAATAACATAACATGAATCACAGGTCAGATAAAACTTCAGTGTATCGGAAATCCCACTGCTAGGATGTTGGATGGCGTCTCTGTCTAAAGGATTGTGTCATTTTTTCCAGAGTCCTATCCAATGTAGATGTGTCACTAACAATCCTCTTTGCTCTAATGAATTGACTATAGGGAAGTGATTGAACCATCATCCGAGGATGAACACTATCATATCTGAGAATTGTGTTTCGATCGGTGGGTTTTGTATACACTTCGGTATTCAAAGTATTTCCAATGCGATTGACATTCACATCCAAAAATGGAGTGAGTCAGTGGAAAACTCCAAAGTAAATTGTATGTCAGGGATCAGGCCATTTAAAAAAGTATGGAACAGTTTCAATTCAAGAACCGGACCAGTCCATATAACAAAAATATTGTCTATGTATCTCCACCACCTCAGCACGTGGCTGAAGTGGTGGGACACATAGACTTATTGTTCCTCCAAGTGAGAGACGACCATGTTGGCATAAGTGGGGGCCACATTCGTCCCCATGGCCAACCCCCTAATTTGCATATAATAATCATCGCCAAAAAGGAAATAATTATTATATAAAATCAAACGTAGCAAGGCCAGCAAAAAAGTTTTGGCCTCCATGGTGTAGTCCGAGTCCTCCAGAGCCGATTCTACAACAGAGATGCCAATATACTGCTGTATTGAGGTACACAGACTATCGATGTCGAAGGAGGCCAAAATGGCTCCCTCCGGTATCGACAGATCTGTCAATTTCCCTAAAAAATCTGTTGTGTCTTGTATGTAAGATTTAGATCTAACATATGTATGCAGTATTTTGTCCAACAGGATAGACAAGTTGCTCAGCAGGAAACCCCGGCCAGACACAATCGGTCTACCTGGAGGACACTGTAAATTTTTGTGGATTTTAGGTAATAAAGGGGTCACTGGAAAATCTATTAACAAAAACTCGCTAAGTTGATCATCAATCAAGCCTACCTGCGAATAATGATTCACAAGGGACTTGAGTTTGCGTTGTATGTCAAATTCGGGATCTCTTTGGAGTTTAACATAAATAGCTGTGTCCGATAATTGGAAGTGTCCACGACAACTACCGCACCACCCTTATCAGTTGATTTGATGGTGAGGGAGTGGTCATGGACTAACTGATTCAAGGCCTGTAATTCCTGATTTGTCATGTTTGGCTGCTGTATGTGATCACATTGACCTGACTGTTTTAATTCCTGAATATCCCTCATTACGGCATCTGAAAATACATCAAACGCCCTGGAGGATATTTGAGGAGAAAAATCTTTTTTTAATTTTAACCCCCAATCTGACAAACACAATTCATGTTCAGACATAGTGGCAATATTCTGTACATCTTGAAAATGAATCTTCCATTTTAACAATCTAAAGAAATATAATAAATCAGATTCAAACTGGAACCAATTGATGGTACTTGATGGACAGAAACTGAGACCCTTCTCTAATACCTGTAATTGTTCAGGTGTTAGGATATGAGAAGATATATTTACCACAGCCTGTTCAGTCAGGCATTGGTCTTTTTGAAGGATTTCTGGCTTCTTGTTCTTGCGGTATCGATTTCTGGTATATATATTGTGACACAGTGAGAGGTTTCGTCTGGGAAAACAGGAATTTTCAGTTGAGGTCAAATACTGGACCGGATGCGAGCATGAGCAGTGAGGCTGGCGTGAACGCCGATATTTTTGGTTTCAGCATTTTTCAGGCACGGTTGTATGTCGTACATTAAACCAGCTGTATTACAACCAGTGCCCCGCGATAAAATGGAGGCTATTGTGAAGGCCCTCAAGGAGGCTAATCTGCAGCAGTGAGAGACAAACCTGCAGTAGTGTGAGGCTAATAAGCAGCAGCAGGAGTCTAACCAGTTGCTGATACAACATGTGATGGCTTTGCAGACAGCAGGAAGTACCCCGAGCGTCCACGATGCCCGGAAAGCAGTCTGTGCCGCGATTCCTAAGATGACCCCCGCAGACGACATCGAAACCTACCTGGCGATGTACGAGAAAGTGGCCATCAGGGAAAAGCTACCCCGTGACCAGTGGGCTGAGGTAGTCGCTCCATTCCTGGCATCCGATTCCCAGCGGGTGTATTTCGACTTGCTGGAGAAACAAGCGGCCGACTACCAAAAAGTAAAGGGGGAGATTTTGGCAAGACTGGGGGTGAAAGTGTTGGTCCGGGCCCAGTGGGTGCATCAGTGGGGTTTTAAATCGGCTGAGTCCCCCGGCTATGCTGGATAGAATATTAGCTGATATGTTCTGGAGGGCTTTGCCATACCCTCTTCAGCACTGGATCAGTCAGGTGTCTCCTGGCAATGCCCTTGAGATGGTGGACCTAGGGGAACGCTGTGAAGCTACTAGGAATCTAAAGGAGGGTTCTGTCGGGAGGGAAGGTCGGCAAACCCCAGAAACCTGCACCCCAGGCACGTAGATTTGAGCCTAAAAAAAACCCACCCGGGATGTACTCACGGCGGACTTGGCTCTGATAGTCTGCTGGCGGTGTCAGGAGCCTGCCCATGTAAGGGCTGACTGTCCCCATGGGGTTGAGCCCATGGACATTAACTATGGCTACCATCAGTCGCTATATGCCAGAAAGCTGTGTGCAGCAGGTACCACAAAAAGTCTAAACCACTTGTGCCAGGTGGAAGTAGGAGACACTCCAGCGGATGCTCTGCTGGACTCAGGGAGTCTGGTGACCCTAGTAAGGGCTACCCTGGTGCGGTCCACTGAGTATACTGGCCGGAAAGTCAGGTTAATGTGCATCCACGGAGACTTAAAAGACTACCCCACCGCGCTGGTGTCTCTAACCATGGTGGCCAGTAGATGGACCCATGAGGTGGCTGTCGCCACAAATCTACATTATGGACTCATAATAGGGAGAGACTTCCTGGGCTTCCCGGCACTGTGGCCTATGAGAGTGACTGTTACCCATGAGACAGGAGTAACCCTAGCAGAGTGGCCCGGCTCTGGTGCCGCCAAACGTCGGGACCCAACCCTATCCTACGCCTGGGAAAATGTGTTAATAGTAGATGGGGAACCACAACAACCTGGGGCAGAGTCAGTGTTTCCCCGTTTTGTGGTTCATCAAGATATGTTGTATCAGGTAAACCAACTACGGGGTGAGCCTATTGAACAGTTGGTGGTCCCCAAGACTTATCGCAAGCTTGTGTTAGATCTAGCCCACCAACATGTTCTCGGGGGTCACCTGGGGCTGCAGAAAACTCAGGATCGTATTCTACAGCGGTTTTACTGGCCCAGCATATTCAAAGAAGTGGAAGAGTTTTTAAAGTCTTGCCCCACCTGCCAGATAACTAGCTTCCAGCCACATTTCCGTAGTCCCCTAGTACCTCTCCTGATTATCGAAGTACCGTTTGACCGAATAGCTATGGACCTCATAGGCCCAGTACCGAAGTCTGCCAGAGAGTATCAACACATCTTAGTCATTCTAGACTATGCCACTCGGTACCCGGAGGGGGTGCCACTGCGACATACCTCGGCCAAACTCATAGCTAAGGAGTTGATGGAGATGTTTTCCCGAGTAGGACTACCTAAAGAGGTTCTGACCGACCAAGGAACCCCTTTTATGTCCAAGGTGATGAGGGAACTCTTTAAGTTGCTACACATAAAACAGCTACGGACATCCGTTTACCACCCGCAAATGGACAGTCTGGTACACGGTTTAACCAAACATTAAAAAATATGTTGAAAAAGGTAGTGTCCAAAGATGGGAAGGACCGGGACCTCCTTTTGCCCTATCTCATGTTCGAAGTTCGCGAGGTACCCCAGGCCTCTACTGGGTTCTCGCCCTTCGAACTGCTATATGGCAGACACCCTTGCGGTCTCTTGGACGTGGCCAAAGAGGAGTGGGAACAACAACCCACTCCACATAAAAGTGTCATTGAGTACGTTACCCAGATGCAAGATCGGATAGAGACAGTGTTGCCTCTTGTTAGGGAGCATATGGAGGCAGCTCAGCAAGCCTAGAGTCAGGTCTATAATCGGCAGCAGGGGCGTAGCTATAGGGGGTACAGAGGTAGCAGTCGCTACCGGACCCAGGAGCTTGAGGGGGCCCAAAGACCCTTGTGCCACATAAGACACTGGTATTATGGAAAGTGCATGCTGGTCAAGTTACACCTCTGGCTGCAGGGAAGGGGTTAGGTCAAGAATTTGGCATGAGGGGGGTTGGGGGGTGACGTTTCAATTTTTTAATTTTTGCCTCCCTGGTCACAAAGCACTGAGGGAAGGGGGGCCCCAAGCTGAAATCTTGCACAAGGGCCCATGAGCCTTTAGCTACGCCCCTGATCAGCAGGCTCGGGTCCGTATCTTTAACCCAGGTGATCGGGTTTTGGTTCTGGTGCCGACTGTTGACAGTAAGTTCCTGGCTAGGTGCCCTACGAGGTACTCGAGAAAATTGGAGATGTAAACTACAAGGTACACCAGCCAGGGCGGCGATAGCCGGAGCAGGTTTACCATGTGAATTTACTCAAACCGTGAAAAAATAGGGAAACCTGTACAGAAGACAGCCCGCGGCCGTGTTTTCTAGGAGAAGAGGTACCGGCCCTTCTGTCTGATGCAAGAGAGGCGGCTGCCACAGTAAAAATTGCTGACAGCCTCTCCTCCAAACAGACACAGGAGGCCAGGGAGTTTATTAGTCAGAACACGGATGTGTTCTCTGACCTCCCTGGATGCACTTCCATAATCCATTGTCACTGAGCCTCAGGCAAAAGTCCGATTAAAACCATACCGGGTACCCAAGGCTTGGCGACAAGTCATATCGGAGGAGGTGCAGCTAATGTTGTAGCTAGACGTCATTGAGGAGTCAAAAAGTGAGTGGGCCAGTCCTATAGTATTGATACTAGTGTTGAGCAAGTTCACTAGTTCGGCTTGAGCATCTCGATGCTCGGCACATGGCGGTACTCGGCCGAGTACCGCATGTGCTCAAACGCAATGCTCGAGTCTGCTCCCTGCATATTCCGCGGCTGCTATTTTTAGCGCATCCTGCACAAAATACCGTGTAATAGGCCGATGCAGACAGTTAAGTTATTCGCGCCACATCTCCTGTGAAAATTGTGCGCATCCCTAAAATATCAGTGACATCCAGTGCACTTTTTTAGTAGACGGTGTCCCCTGCGGACAGTTAAATTATCTGCGCCACATCTCCTGTTTAAAGTGTGCACATCCCTAAAATATCAGTGACATCCAGTGCACTTTTTCCGTAGACGGTGTCCGCTGCGGACAGTGACCTTACCAGGGCCACATCTGATGTGTAACGTGTACACTTCTAAAAGTTTTCTGGGACATAAAATTAAATTTTTCAATAGACGGTGTCCTCTTCTGACAGTCGGGAGTGGGTAATTTGGGCGCCCCCCCGCTTGCCTTCCTTGGAAGCAGTAGCCGTTTCTCAGGCTCCCTCTCCGTAATTGAACACTGATTCCCCGTCACCATGTTAGGCTCATAAAAGAACATCGAAAGTTGATAGGACAGACATCCAAATGGATCATCTGCAGCGTACTCAAGTTAGGTTTAGAAATGTTCCTGGGTGTTGTAGTGCAATAGACACTAACCTGGGACGGCTGACTCTCTGCAAGGGCAGGTGATGATGAGAAATGTTCGTGACGCCAGTGCCAATTAAACGGTGGCACGCCGTTTGCTGATAGCAGGAATAACTGAGGAACCACGTGATGTTAAAACAGAATTCAAACTTTAGTAGTCATCATATAGGGACTTTGACGGAAGCGCAGTTCCTTTGAAGACAGTTGATTTTCAATACAGTTGATGCAGGCAATATATATGTATATAGCAAGGTGACTTTAGAGTGTTAAACACAGGACTTGCAGTACAGGCGGCTTGCACTCTATTCCTGACTGATCCTGGAACATAGAAACTCTTCTCCAAGGCCCAATACCCTAGCTCTGGCATATATCCTTGGCTTTATAATTATCAAGTACCTCCTCTGTTGTCTGTAGTACCTCTTGCTTTTCTGAACTTGCCTCTGTCTCTCCCAGCACAGACTCTGGAAACTTCTGACTGCTTAACTGTAGTGTTCCTGCTTCTGCGTATATGAATTCAGGAGGGGAACCTTCTCCTTGGATCTGGAACCCGGTTACAGGGACTGCATTACCCTCTCCTAGTCTGCAGGCTTCAGGCCTGGACTTGACTCTGACATTGTCTAATCTCTGGTTAGACTAGACAATAAACCTTAGACTGCCTTTCCCTTCCCTGACTGGGCCTTATATAAACTAGGGCTCCCTAGCTCCCTCTAGTGACTAATAGCTGGAATGACACCCCTAGCAGGCCTGCACATGCAAATTTCACAGTAACAGGGAAGTACATAGCATTACATTACATTACATAAAGATGACTCATACCAACCTCCTCATAAATAAGGGGGGGGACGACAGCACAACAAGTGACCTTTCTGTAGTGACGGGAATTACCGTCCCCGTACACTACACATCGACATATCGGGGACGTGCGATCAGGCAGAAGTTACCTAGAGTCAACAAAGCGGCAGCAGGCCCTCGCCCATAATGTTTGCAATAGTAGTCAGCTCACCTGCAGGCCCTCAACCATCATTTTTTCAATGGTCAGCTAAGCAGCAAGCATTCTCCCATAATAGTCTGGTCAAGACAATGCTCACCGCCGGGGGTCAAGTAACTAATTAGCACGGAGGAGTCTCGTTGTTTATCGGAATTAACCAGACAAATCACTCCACCAACTCAGAACGGCCATGCACCACCACCAACAGAATCAAGAAAGAGCTATCTGTCAATCCTTTCCGTGTCCGGGCCGGGTGAGGTTTGCTGTGTTGAGTCAAATTAAGCCTCAGGCTCCACTCTGGTGGTGCCCTTCTGTCAATTAGTTTAAGTTTCAGCTTTGCAACCATACTCCCCCCAGAACTCAAAGACTTTGGTTTCCAGGAAGCTGCTCGGCAGGTCATGGGAATAGAGCCGCCGTATCGCCTGTCGGATCTTCTTCGAACCTCCGACTTTCATTGTTGATTAATGAAAACATTCTTGGCAAATGCTTTCACTGTGGCTTGTCTTGCGCCGGTCCACGAATGTCACCTCTAGCGGCGCAATACGGATGCTACCAGCTATCCCTCGTAAATGTACAGGAAAGAATGTTTCCTAACAATTTTTCCTCTAAAATCGATTTCATCTTTGTTTTTGTGCGTATTATTGTCAGTCTGTAAAAGTGGCGTACTAATCGGACAATATCATTCCCAGCAGCGACCTGGGAGTCCAAGATGCATCCAGATATCCTCCCCATGCTGTTCCCGAACCATTTTGGTGGTGTTTTCATCAATTTCTGACATTTTCCTATGAACCAGGCACCCTCCCCTCTTCAGAGCAGGGGGTGCCTGGTTTAATGCTCGGGTTATCCCATTGACTTCCATTATACTCGGGTGCTCGGTCGAGCACCCGAACATACCGATGTGTTCGGCCCCAGCCCCCGAGCACTACGATGCTCGATCAACACTAATTGATACCCAAGCCGGACGGGAGGTTGCAGTTTTGTAATGACTTTCGAAAACTTAACGAAGTTTCCAAATTCGATGCGTATCCCATGCCCCGGGTAGATGAGCTCATCGAGAAGTTAGGACAAGCCCAGTATTTTTTTTTTTTAGACCTCACGAAAGGGTACTGGCAGGTGCCCTTAACAGAGGCTGCCAAAGAGAAAACTGCCTTCATCACGCCTGAGGGGCAGTATCAATATAAGGTCTTACCCTTTGGTCTGCATGGCGCCCCCGTCACTTTTCAGCGACTAATGGACATTGTGCTTCGTCCACACATCAGTACGCTTCGGCTTACCTGGATGATATTGTCATCCACAGTACCGACTGGGAAAGTCACCTACCCAAAGTCCAGGCTGTAGTGGACTCCCTTCGGAAAGCTAGACTAACCGCAACCCAAAAAAATGTGCGATAGGGTTAGAAGAGACTAAGTACCTGGGGTATGTCATTGGGCGCGGAGTCATCAAACCCCAAATGAACAAAATAAAGGCGATTCCTGGGAATGGTGGGCATGAGGTTTGTTCCCCACTTTGCTACTCTAGCCGCGCCCTTGACAGGTCTCTTGAAGGGACACAAGTCAATGATGGTTCGCTGGGATAATAAGGCGGAAGAGGCTTTCTCCTTTACGCTTTGAAGTCGGCCCTGTGCGGGTCCCCGGTTTTGGTGACGCCTGACTTCAAAAGGGAGTTTATAGTACAGACCGATGCCTCCGAAGTAGGCCTCGGTGCTGTACTGTCTCAGGAAGTCAACGGGAAGGAGCATCCCGTTGTCTTCCTCAGCCGTGAGCTCGCCCCAGCCGAGACCCGGTATAGTATAGTGGAGAGAGAGTGCCTGGCTATCAAGTGGGCACTAGAATCTCTCCACTATTATTTATTGGGGAGAAAATTACGCCTAGTGACTGACCACTCCCCTCTCAAGTGAATGAGCCAGGTCAAGGACAGAAATGCCTGGGTCACCTGATGGTTTCTCTCCCTACAAAACTTAAAGTTTTCGGTGGAACACAGGGCAGGCTGGTTACAGGAAAACACGGATGCCCTGTCCCAGGTACACTGTCTGGTGTGTGTTCACCCCCTCAGGGTTGAACAAAAGGGTGGGGGGGCGGGGTATGTGACACAGTGAGAGGTTTCGTCTGGGAAAACAGGTATTTCCCTCCCAGCATGTGCTGCTGGGCTGATTTACAGTCAGGTGAGGTCAAATACCTGACCGGATTTTAAGTGCAGGTCCAGATTTTAAGGCCATTAAATAGGCAGCTGGGCTCAGAAGCCGTGTCTCTGTGTTGGGATCTAGGAGCCTTGTGTCTGGATGAAGGCTTGCTACCTGTTTGGCATGAAAACAGGTTGGTGCTGCTATCAGCAAGGACTCTTTGAGGCAGAATTGCTGCATGGTGTGAATTACCACCAACACCACAAGGTGACTTATTGTTTGATTATGACTGCTTGTTTTGTCACTTGCCTAAAGTGTGAATAAAACACTGAACTGTTTGATCCAAAGAACTTCTTGTTGCCTCTATACTGCGTCCGCTAATCCTGTCTACCAGAGCGAGTCTCCACAATATATATGTGTTAGGCAATACAATTGCCGTGTTTGTGAGAGGGGAGGCGGGGCCCTACAGCCTATTTATACCTGCAGGCACACAGCCACAGGTGCGGAACGTCGGGGTTACAGGCACTTCCGGTTCGGCTGGTTACCATCGGATTCTGTGTGCGCTACTGGCGGTTTGGTGGTTCGGCGGTGAGGCGTTTTTCCACAGCAGGCCCTGCTACTCCTGGTAGGACGAAGGCTGCTGGGGCTTGCTGGCAGCCTGGGACATGTTACGATCATAGCTGTTATCCGGAGGGCAGGGTTGGCGGTGCTTATTTTCAGTTTCGTTCCTGTCTCGAGCGGCGCGCACTGGGCTCACAGCCGACATGCTCAGCCCTTCCCAGTGCGTGTCGCAGCGGTCGGGGTCTGCGGGTGCCATCTGCTGGTCATTTTTCGCTGCTCAGCTCTGCAGCTGCGCCAGCACATCCAAGTGCTGCTCGTTATGTTCTACGTGTTTAGCTGTTTGTTGCTGTGGGGTCGGGTGGGGGGGGGGGGCTGGGGCCCACAAGTCCGTTTTAATAATGAAAAAAATAAAAAGAGAAAAGGAAATAAAGCTATGCAATTAATAATTGTTATATTATAATGGTGCGTTTTCTGGTTTGGTTATCATAGGGGGGGGGGGGGGTTACTTGACTACTACTTTCACATAGTAAGTTGGTTTTCCTTCATTTCAGTAGTACAATCAGCTACACTATGTGTGCACTGCAGTCCTATCGTTATCTTGTCTACCCGTAATCAAAGGTAGGTATGGTAGGGGCCTTGTTTGTCATACTATTTACGCATGCTGCTGGGCAGGGGGTTAGACTGTGTTTTATCACGGGTGCGCCACTTTTCCACCTCCTTCACAGGCACTAGATTTCTTGTTGGCGCTTCTAGTAGTTCTACTGTTCATGTATGGGGCTAGTTGGTACCTGCAGTTGGGCCCACTGTCATGGCATTTCCATTAAGGTATATGTCTAATAAAAAAAAACGGGGCCATGTCTGTCACGACTACAGACTCGATTTCAAGTCCTGTCACGACTACAGGCAATGGGGCAATGTCTGTCACGATTACAGACTAGATTTCAAGTCCTGTCATGACTACAGGCAAACGATGCAATGTCTGTCATGACTACAGACTCGATTACTAGTCCTGTCACGACTACAGGCAACAGTGCAATGTCTGTCACGACTACAGACTCAATGTGAAGTCCTGTCACGACTACAGGCAACACTCCAATGTCTGTCTCGACTACAGACTCGATTTGTAGTCCTGTCACGACTACAGGAGCAGCATTGATACGTCTGTCACGTCTTCAGACTCGATTTCTAGTTCCGTCGCGACTACAGGCTCAGCATGGTAAGCTCTACCACGACTGTAGTCCACGTCCACGGTCATTAGTCCTGTCACATCTACAGGATCGGGGTATAGTGGTTCACAACTATAGTTTCACGTGTATTTAGTCACGGTTGTACGTGGCGGTTGTCTATACATCATTCATACTAAGGCGTAGGTATATTGTTATTCAGGGTTTGCACGGTGCTTGTCAATTAGGGTGCTAGTTTGATCTCTTGATTTATTTATCTCTTTTAGTAGGGAGATGTCTCAAGAGTTTCTCGCTGAGGGCTCATCCTCCTCTCGCGACAGTGGTGATCTGCAATCAGTACAAGGTGCTGTACCATCGTTGAGGTCATGGGCCTTCCCCTAATTGACTGCAGAATTAGTTAAAAGAGGAATCCGTTCTCATCCTCAGCTAGAAAGGCAGTACTATACTGTCTTCTCTACGAATTCGGCTGCATCAAGCCAGGAAGGGGTATCCATGAATACCATCCAGACTTCACTTACGCAGCTACGAGCTGTCATTAATATGATGGCTTCTTCAATGTCTGACATTCAGGCTAGACTGGACCCAGTCCTAGCCAGTACTGCTGCTTCTGGCTTGATGGGGCAGACACCGACGGTGGCCACTTTTTCACAGTTTATGCTCCTGGTGGGTCGAGTCCTACTCCCACTATGGCACCTTCACATTTCATACCCACTAACATACGATTAGACATCCTTGAAGATGTTAATCTGGCATCTGTTCTCATAGCTACTCATGAGGCCCCAGATAACAAAACCATAACCTGCGGTGAGGGTTCGGTGATATAGAAATCTGGTGACGCTAGATTGAATAGAAAGCTCAATATTGCAGAGTTGGTGTTGGCCTTTAGCTTGTTTTGGGATGTGGGTTGTACACTTAGTCCACTTAGGAGGAAGGAGTTAGACCTCTATATGTATTAAGTGGTAGACTTGGGATACAAATATGGTGGTACTGCATTCTACGACTATCACCGCTTATTTTCGGCGTAGGCAGCAGCTGCTCTTGCTTATTGTCAGCATACCGTTAATTGGTCTATTATTGATACGGAGCTATTTTGTCGCCATTTTGTGGGACTTAAAGCCCCAACCTGTACGGTTTGTAACTCCTACGCCATACTGCTGGGTGGTGTTCTAATATTAACTACACAACGGAACCATTCCCAGTCTAGCGCTGTTCCAGGCCCGTCAGTTAGCAGGGTAGTCTCCGGGGTGGATAAGTTGGGTCGGCCAATTAAATATTTAGGTAAACCACAAATTTCTAACAATTTCAATTATTCTGCTGCCACTACAGCCATTGTAGATTATTGCATTTGTGTGCTATTGCTTTAGGGCCCACCCCCGAGTTTCTTGGCCTCAAAAGGGCAATAATCCTGCGTGACTAAGCGTGGTGAATGTGGAACTCCTTAGTTTTCATTTAGCCGCTCATCCAGACCCAGCTTGGGTACAGTTTGTGCTCAACAGCTTAGTTAACGTTTTTCATACGGGTATGCTCGCCCTCCCTCAATCTCCATACGAGTGCACGAGTCTTGTCACGCCTACAGGCACGATATTACGAAGTCCGGCACTACTACAGACACAACGTTATGAGTCCTATCACGACTGCAGGCACGATATTATGAAGTCTGTCACGACTACAGACATGAGATTACGAGTCCTGTCACGACTACAGGCATGGTCATAAGTCCTGTCACGACTACAGGCATGATATTACGAAGTCTTTCACGACTACAAGCACGATCATAAGTCCTGTCACGACTACAGGCACGGTATAAGTCCTGTCACCACTACAGGCACGATATTACGAAGTCTGTCACAACTACAGGCACGATCATAAGTCCTGTCACGACTACAGGCACGATATTACAAAGTCTGTCACGACTACAGGCACGATCATAAGTCTTGGCACGACTATAGGCGCGATATTACAAAGTCTGTCACGACTACAGGCACGATCATAAGTCCTGTCACGACAGACGCGAGATTACGAACCCTGTTACGACGACAGGTACAAGGCTAGCAAGCCGGTAATGGCCAAAGGCAGTGTGGTCTCAGCGGTCCGGTCACGATTACAACATACAACGCAGCAGCAATGTTGGTCCTGACAGTACTATAGCCATGGTTATTAGTTGATTGGTGCAGGATATAGGCACGGTTTCGATATCCACGTCACGGCTACTGGCACGGTTGCAGTAGTTGGTCACGTTACAGGCATTAGGTAGCACGGGTTCTTTAAAGAGGTCACGAGTAGGCCCTGGGTAAGGTCAGTTAAATATAAAATGAAGAATAAAAAAGAAAAAGAAAAAGTGGCTGACATCCTTATGAAGGGTAGATCTGGTTCGAAACAGATAATGTCATTTGTGAGGAGGTTCGTTTGGCTGTCTTTACAACATAATTTTCACTTCATTTGCACACATATTAGTGGGCAGTGTTATGTTGCAGCGGATGCTCTATCCCGGCTTAATCTTCAACTCTCTTTTCAGGTTTTTCCCTCGCGCAGATCGTTTGCCGACGCCAACTCCTCGTCATTTCCAGTTGCTGATGGATTAGTGGCACATCCCGGTGTAGCCTGAAGCCTTATGGTTAAATCATTGTCCACTAATACCCTTAGGACATATAAGACGGTCTGGCACTTGTTTAGTAAATTAAACATACCTACCCGCCTGCGGCAGAATGGCCTATAACTTACCTACTCGCATTTGTTGCCTTTTGCCACTCTCATCTACACTTGGCCCATAGCACTATTAAACTGTACCTCACTAGTATTCAACATTATTGGTATTGCCAGTATCCTGATCAACCGTCTCTGTTCTCAGCCCATCCCGTTAAGGTGTTATTGAAGGGTATTCAGAAGCAGTCCGTTAAGAAACGACCCACTCGGCAGCCTTTCCTGGCAGCATGGTTAGGTCTTTATCAGACATGTTGCAGAATAAACCATTTGGTCGGCATATCAGCTTACTAATTAAAAACAGCCATGTACTTGGCTTTCTATGGGTTCCTCAGGCCGGGTGAGTTTACCTATGCCACTACATCTATAAATTACTTTCGGAAGAGTCAGTTGCGCTGCAGTGGCTCTTGCTATATCCTTACCTTAGAATATTCCAAGATGCCCCGGCCGGGGGAACTGGTAGGGGTCTAGTATTTTACCACCGGTAATAAGTGGCGCACGGTGAAGGTATTACATGAATGGTTGTAGTTTATCGAGGCTGAGCTGGCTGTTTCCCCCTTGTTTAGGTTGGGGGCTGCATCTTTGAATATTCAAACGTTCCTGCAGTTTATCCGCATATTGTTGGCCAATTCAGGAACTAACCTTTTGTCAATTACAGGTCATTCATTTTGTATCGGCGCAGCTTCAGCTGCTTCTGAACATTATGTACCGGTTCATATCATTAAAAAAAAACTGGGTTGATGGAATTCTGCTTGCTATACTCGTTATGTTCCAGATCCTGATAGTGAACTGTCACTTGCCTTTCGTGATTTGTTCATGTAATTATGTGTCATAGATATACATTTTGCTATATCTATGGTCTGTTATTTTTGGCCCCTTTAGGCTGCCCTTCTACAGCAGTTCCGGCATAATCCTGCTGCTAGTAGGTAGAGTTAGGTAGGGCATAAGTGTTGGGCAATACAATTGCCGTGTTTGTGAGAGGGGAGGCGGGGCCCTACAGCCTATTTATACCTGCAGGCACACAGCCACAGGTGCGGTACGTCGGCGTTACACCCCTCCCAAACCCCCCCTTTTTTCTCAGGGCACTTCATATTAGGGTTGCCCCCTTTAGGCTGCCCTTCTACAGCAGTTCCGGCATAATCCTGCTGCTAGTAGGTAGAGTTAGGTAGAGTGTGTTCTTACATGAGCCGATCCGAGCACAAATATATATATATATATACTGTATATACAGGGTGAGTCAAAACTCTCAGGACACCTTTTTATTTCAGAAACAAAAGGGAAAATTAAATATCTGTATGCCCCAGGGTGAGGGGGCCTATCTTTTAGGCTATGTCCGGAACATGGCCGCCATCTTGAAAGCCGCCATATTGGATGAAGGATACATTTTTCCAATGGGAAAGGGGTCATGTAGCATATCAAAGACCAGGATGTTCTCAGAAATCGATTGCTGCAATCAGATTTGCAATATCTCTTGTGGTTCAAAAATTATCAACACAGAAAGTTGCAACAACAACCGGGAACGTAACGTAACTCTGTCATTGTGCCTCTCTGTGGCCTCCTCATGCTGCTGCCAACTCCAGACTCGGTCATTGTGCCACTCAGTGGCCTCCTCATACTGCCGCCACCTCCAGATCCTGTCATTAGGCCACTCTGTGGTCTCCTCATGCTGCTTCCACCTCACCACTATGTCATAGGTCCCTGTGGACTTCTCATGCTGTTCCCACCCTCCCCTCTTCATGACTAGTCCACTATTTTGGCTTTTGGCCTGGCTGACATTATCATTTATTGGACACTTCTTCTGATCTGTCAGAAGGAAGGAAAAATGAGATGCACAACGGATCCTGTCTGTGTATCAGCTTTAAGGCCTGCATGGTCCCATCAGAATTGGCTTATGAATTGGTAGCCAAAAGCAGTAGTGGGTACAAAACACAGAAGACATGCAAATATTCCATTCCTGTGTCATCTCTGTTTTAGATCCACTCCTGTTTTTTTTGGCATTAGCAGTACTGATGGAGTACTGACCAAATGCTGACCGTTTGAAGGCGGATGCTCCACAGACAGGATCATTTTTTTGGGGGTTATTGTTCTGACGGATCAGAGGAAGGGCAAAATAATCAGTGATGTCAACACAAACTAAAGTGGCCTGGGAAAACCGTGGCTCCAATGTGGTGGTCCAGCCTGCCGCAGCAACCGCTCCATCACCCAGTGGCACGCAGCCGATTTCAGGGCTTTAAGGTCCCACCACCTCAGCCGAAGGGAGCTGTCTGTCCTTCCCATCATCTACCGGTCCTGATGCTCCTGCTCCTCGTCCTCCTACTCCTCGTCACTCATTCTGTCAGCAATCGATCACCGAAGCGATTGCCAAGAGACAACAGTATGCGTGCACTCATCCAACAGCGCAGAAGCTGAATGTGCTCCTGTCCAAGTTGCTGGTGCTGCAGTCTCTTGCTTTTCAAGTGGTGGACTCTGCACCTTTCAGAGAACTGATGGCTTGTGCCGAGCCGAGGTGGAGAGTCCTAAACGGTCATTTCTTTGCAGTCAGACATCAGGTTAGTGATGTCTGACTGCTATTATTTTGAACACAACTGTATGTTAAGGGAAAATTAATTGATGAATATAGCAGAAGAAAGGAAAATCTGCATAGTGAAGAGAACGAGATATCACAGACAGCTCTGAAGGTGCTTGAAGGCATAAGACAAAGCAAAGAAACCAGGGTATGTTTTTGCTGCAAAAAGGCCGGTCATCTGAAAAAGAACTGTTCATTCTGGAAAGCTGAGCAGCCAAAGTATGAGCTACCCACAAGAGAAAGAGTTAAAGCGGTCATGAAAGAAAATAAAAGTGCATCATGCAGTGGTACTTTTAAAGTTACTCAGAATAGTACCTCACACGGATGGTACATTGATTCAGGGGCAACAAGTCACATGACAAGCGACGAGACATTCTTCACAGAAAAGGGGGAAAATATTACAGCGGAAGGTAATGGTCAGGGGTTTATGAACTGCAAAACGCCATCAGGGGCAAGCAGAGCATCCTTGCAAAGAATGTTCTGTATGTTCCAAGTCTAGAAGGAAGCCTCCTATCAATTAAAACCCTTGCAAGCAATGGACTCACTGTCCAGTTCAGAGGTAATGAATGCACAATTCAAAATGGAAAGCAAATTCCAGCAAGAGGAAGGTTAAATGAACTTCTGTACAAACTCGTCACTGAAAGTGAGAAGGCTAAAGCGGCAACTCATAACCCACATGACAAGTGCATCCACCTGTGGCATAGAAAATTGGGGCATCGAAACCCAGAAGATATAAAGAATTTTGCAAAGAGAGGTCTATCAGTAGACATGAAAATATTGCCTTGCCACACACTCAGCAAGTGCACGTGTTGCATCAAAGCAAAGGCCCCCCGAACCTCTCTTCCACAGACCAGTCAGAGAAAAACCACTAAACCCATAGAACTGATACACAGTGATGTGTGCAGACCAATGAAAACCACCACACCCGGCGGGAACAGATATTTACTGACTTTCATCGATGATTATTCTAGGTACACAATAACGTATCTAATGAAGCACAAAAGTGAGACATTAGAAAAACTTCAAGAGTTTGCAGCTATGACAAGCAACAAGTTTCAAAGGAAACCTGGAATAATACGCACTGACAATGAAGGGGAATATATAAGTACAGAGATGGAATCATACCTAAAGAAACAAGGTATTATACACCAAACAACTGTACCATACACTCCTGAGCAAAACGGCGTAGCAGAAAGAAAGAATTGCACTCTTGTAGAGATCACCAGATGTATGATTTCAGACGCTGCATTACCTAACAAATACTGGGGAAAAGCGATAATGACTGCAACCTACCTACAAAACAGGCTCCCATCAAAAGCTATTGAAAGTACACCATATGAAATGTGGAATGGATCAAAACCTAACGTAGGACACATCAGAGTGTTTGGCTGTAAAGCATATGCCTACATTTCAAGTGAGAAACACTCCAAGTTGGAGAACAAAGCCATAGAAGGCATTCTGGTGGGCTACAGTGAGCAGAGTAAGGGATATAGAATCCTTTGTCCAAAGACCAACAACGTCACAGTAAGTCGCAGTGTTTATTTTGATGAAAGCGAAGTACCAGATAATAAAATTTGTGACGGTCACGTACACTACACACAGGGGGGAGGATAGTGACCACTGCTCTCCACCCTCACCCCTGGCCCTGCCTACTTGCCTCGCAAGTCCTAATGACAGGGGACAACTAGACGGCAGTCCCTAACTTAGGATACATGCTGGGAAGACAGACAAGACAAATAACGGAATGTGAACGGACCGGGTCAGAACCAAGAGAGCTACGCAGTACAAAGGGTTAAGCAAAGAATGGTCAGGAGAAGCCGGGGTCAAATACCAGGAGAGTAGAGAAGTACCAGAGGAGTCCGCAAAGAGTTAGCAGGTGGGAGCCGAGGTCACAATACCAGGAGGGATGCGCAGTACAGGAGGAGCAGGCAAAGGATCATCAGGGAACAGGATCAGGTGAGTATTCAGTAGTCCAAAAAATAGCCAGGAACCTAGAATTAACAGGCAACCTGTGGTCAGCAGGCTGCCTGTATTTATAGTGGGGTCTGAGGGTCATGTGACGTGGCCAGCGTCACATGACCGACAGACAGACAAGTCGAGCACCGAGTGATCAGCTCGGCGGTCAAGGCAGACCTAGGAGCAGGGAGCCTCCCAGCTAGCAAACGAGGGGAACGAGGCCAAACACAGATCCTCGCTCCCAAAGCTAAGCAGCAGGTCTGCGGTTGATGGGAGACCGAGTGCACCTTTGGCGCCCCGTGACAAGATTCTTGAAAAATGTGGTGAGAATTTGCACGCTGAATCAGCAAGAAACGCTGACCCATACGAAGCAGGACAAGAGCCAGAACAAGAAGTGAAACTTACAATCAACGAGACAGTAGAACCCACTGAACAACAAGAAATCAGAAGATCCTCTCGAATACCACCCCACAGGTTATCATACGCTGCTAAAACACATCAAACACAGGAGCCAACATCCTGGAAAGACATAGAAACTTTGCCGAGAAGGGAAGCCGATCAGTGGAGAAAAGCAGCTGAAGAAGAAATAAAATCAATTTAGGAAAATAAAACTTGGTCACTAACAGAACTCCCTCCTGGTCGCAAAACCTTCGGAAGCAAATGAACTTTTAAAGTGAAATATGATGCAGAAGGAAACATCTATAGATACAAAGATTCTACTGGAAATTCATAAATGGTGGCATTTGGTTTAAAAATAAATAAATACCAGAACAATCTAATATAAAAGTGTAATCTGGAAGAGAATATATATAAAAAATAGGAATAGAAAATTGCCAAATTGATAAAAATAAAAATAAAAGAATATATAAAAAAAAGTATAGAAAAATATATATAAAAAAAATGTGAAAAAATAAAAAATATTAAAAATAGTGGTAATGAGAGTGTACATATATATATATATATATAAATACACACATAAAAAATATATATATATACATATATATATATATATATATATATATATATATATATATATATATATTTTCTATCCCTTTCCTTTCATTCTCCCTTCCCTTCTCTTTCCACTTAAAGATTTATATAGAGATAAATATATATATAATAGATAATACACAAAGAATGTTGGTGATTAAAATATGAACTATAATGAATAATGGGGGGGATCGTATACTCGATAGTATATGTTTATAAAAGACAAAACAAAACAAACAAAAAAAAAAAGTATATAAAAAAATATGTAAAGAGACTTCAAGGGAACGGTTGTTTTAATACTTGGTGTACTCCAAGCTTTCGTTTAAGCCAAAGGGTGTCAGCGTGTTTAAACAATAAATCCAGTACATTTCCTTTCTGGCCAGGTTCTGATACGAAGACGGGACCCATTCAAGTGGGGTCACCCTCAGGGTATAAGGATTACCTTCATGGGTTTCTGCAAAATGCCTGGATACACTATGGGTTAGTACCTTTCTTTTAATGTTTGACCGGTGTTTATTTATGCGTTCTCTAAGCATCTGTGTCGTTCTGCCAACATATTTAAGTTGGCAGGGGCATTCTAGTAAATAAATGACGTCTTTCGAGTTGCAACTCAAAGAATGTTTCAAAACAAAAGGTTCTTGTGTCCCGGGGATATTTACTGTTTTCTTCCCATGTTCTATCATCCTACAACACTTGCACTTTTTATTAATACATTTGAAGACACCCAGGGGATCAACCTCTGTTGTCATAGGTACCGACAGATGTTTATGAATTTTTGTTTGGGGGTTTTTATCTTTCAATTTTGGACATGAAGGAGCTAGCATGTTTTTTAAGGTTGGGGCTCTTCTGAATGTTAATGATGGAATGGATGGAAGGATTTTTCCTAGTATCGGATCTTTCTGTAGGATAGGCCAATGTCTGGCTAGCATCCCCCTGATTTTTTTGTGTTCTACATTATATCTCGTAACTACAGGGTGGGCCATTTATATGGATACACCTTAATAAAATGGGAATGGTGCTGCCCAATGTGTTCAATGTGCTGCCCATTGTGTTGGATTGTCAATGCAACCCTCTTCTCCCACTCTTCACACACTGATAGCAACACCACAGGAGAAATGCTAGCACAGGCTTCCAGTATCCGTAGTTTCAGGTGCTGCACCATTGATGGTATGGTGTGGTATATGGGGTACAAAGATAGTGGGGCCATTCTTGATCAATGGAAACCTCAAGGCCACTGGATATGCGAAATTGCTACATGATGATGTGTTTCCCTCTTTATGCACTGAAGCTGGCACGTTCCCTGAGTTTTTCCAGCAAGATGGTGCACCACCACATTATGGGTGTCAGGTCCGAGCATTCCTAGGTGAACAGTTTCCAGGAAAGTGGATTGGTCGTCGTGGGCCAGTTGAATGGCCCCCAAGGTCTCCCGATCTGACCCCCTTAGACTTTTATCTTTGGGGTCATCTGAAGGCAATTGTCTATGCTGTGAAGATACGAGATGTGCAGCACCTGAAACTATGGATACTGGAAGCCTGTGCTAGCATTTCTCCTGTGGTGTTGCTATCAGTGTGTGAAGAGTGGGAGAAGAGGGTTGCATTGACAATCCAACACAATGGGCAGCACATTGAACACATTTTATAAGTGGTCAGAAACTTGTAAATAACTCATGAAAGAATAAACTTACGTTAAAACCAAGCACACCATTGTTTTTCTTGTGAAATTCCCAATAAGTTTGATGTGTCACATGACCCTCTTCCTATTGAGAAAACAAAAGTTGGATTCAAAATGGCCGCCATGGTCACCACCCATCTTGAAAAGTTTCCCCCCTCACATATACTAATGTGCCACAAACAGGAAGTTAATATCACCAACCATTCCCATTTTATTAAGGTGTATCCATATAAATGGCCCACCCTGTAGATTACATTGAGTGTCTCTTGGTTTGTCAATATACTTTTTTGGGTTTGAGGGCTTCTTCCTGGTCTAGCTGCAATGTCCTTCTTTCTGAGCCTACTATAAGGGTTTTTGGATAACCTTTCTCTTTAAAGCGATTTTTCAGGATCGTTAGTTGTGCCTTCAAGGTCTGGTCGTCAGAGCAATTCCTCCTCAAACGTTTCATCTGGATGAAAGGGATATTTTTCTTCCATTTCAAATAATGGCAGCTAGTGAAATCCAGGAAGCTATTGGCATCAACTTTTTTGAAAAAAGTTTTGGTCGTGATTATATTTGCAGTAGAAATAAGATGGATGTCTAAAAAAATTGCCTCCGTTGGATGATTTTCCAAGCTGAAAGTTAGACTCCAGGTGTTGGTATTAAGTTCATTAAAAAAGGCTAAAAGATCAATGTTGGTGAAAACGGGGTTCCGAAGGTGCACTCGGTCGCCCATTGCCCGCAGAACTGTTGCTTAGCTTTGGGAATGAGGATCTGTGTTTGACCTCATTCCCAGGGCGGCTTTACTGCTGGGTGGCTCCCTGCTCCTAAGTCTGCCTTGAGCGCCGAGCTGCTCACTCGGTGCTCAACTGGTTGGTCTGTCGGTCATGTGACGCTGGCCACGTCACATGACCCTCACTCCCCACTATAAATACAGGCAGCCTGCTAGCCACAGGTTGCCTGTTAATTTCTAGGTTCCTGGCTATTTGTTGGACTACTGAATACTCACCTGATTCCGTTCCCTGACGATCCTTTGCCTGCTCCTCCTGTACTGCGCATCCGTCCTGGTATTGTGACCTCGGCTCCCACCTGACTACTCTCTTTGGACTCCTCTTGTACTTCTCTACTCTCCTGGTATTTGACCCCGGCTTCTCCTGACCATTCTTTGCTTTACCCTTTGTACTGCGTAGCTCTCTTGGTTCTGACCCGGTCCGTTCATGTTCCGTATTTTGTCTTGTCTGTCTTCCCTGCACGTATCCTAAGTTAGGGACTGTCGTCCAGTTGTCCCCTGTCATCAGGACTTGCAAGGCAAGTAGGCAGGGCCAGGGGTGAGGGTGGAGCGCAGTGGTCACTATCCTTCCCCTATGTGTGTGTGTGGACGTGACCGTTACAGTTGGAGCCTTCCCAAATGAAAATAATATCGTCGATGTATCGACGGTAGAATTTGATCTTAGGGTTGTGTAAAAGGTTGTGTACTTCTTCGAAGAGACCCATGAGGAGATTAGCGTATGATGGTGCAAATTTCGTCCCCATCGCGGTCCCTTTCTGTTTTATGTAAAATTTATCATTGAAAGTAAAATAATTATGATGGAGAATAAACTCAATCCCTTTACATATAAATTATTTTTGTGCATCAGGCAGTGTAGGATCTCTATCCAAAAAATGTTTAATTGCCAAAAGACCTAGATCGTGTTGAATATTACTGTAGAGGGAGGTCACATCCAGGGTAACCCAGATGTAATTCTCTCTCCACTGCACCTTTTTTAAAACATTGATCAAATGAGAGGAATCTCTCAAGAAAGAAGGTAGTGATTGTACATATTTCTGGAGGAAAGAATCTACGTAAGCTGAAAGATTAGTCGTAAGGGAATCTATCCCTGATATAATGGGTCTGCCGGGGGGATTTTTGACAGATTTATGTATCTTTGGTAGAAAGTAGAATACATCAATGGCCGGGTGAAATGGAATGAGGAATTGTTTTTCTTTTTTATCTATAATCCCTGAGTAGTGACTTTGCTCAATTATTGTCATAAGGGATTTTTTAAAAATATCTGTAGGGTCCCCGTCCAGGATTTTGTAGTACTCAGGGTCAGTCAGGATTTTATTGGCCTCTTCCAAATAGTAATCAGTATCCACGATTACGACCCCCCCTCCCTTATCAGCGGTTTTTATTACAATATCTTTATTGTTTCTAAGGTCCTTCAATGCTTTTTTTTTCTTAATAGTTAGATTTTGGTGCAAAGCAGCCGGTGGTTGTTGTTTAGTGGCAATAGTGGATTTGAATTCATCAAGGACCATATTGTAATAGCTCTCCAGATGCGGTCCTTTACTTTCCAACGGATAGAATGTGGATTTTATATGGAACTTTGATGGTACAGGTGTAAGACTAGTGAGGGACTGGGCACCTAGTATTTCTTCTGATTGGGTGGAAAGGTTATGTGATCCAGTTGCCAAAATTGTTTCTTTCGTCATATTTTCAGTAGTGATGAGCGGGAGGTACCATATTCGATTTCGCGATATTTCGCAAATATTCGAATAAATATTCGCATTATGTTAGTCGAAATCAAATATTCGTAATTATTTTATTTTTCGCGAATAATATGCGAATAAATTTTTCGTACAAATTTTTTTCCTGTATAAGGCAACGTTCCTATGACTATGGCTAGGCTAATATGTGTATTTTACGAAATTTCTTAATACTGCTCTAACTTCGTTTTTTAGAATATTCGTAATTTTCTAAAAGACGGAGTTAGAGCAATATTACGAATATTCTAAAAGACGAAGTTAGAGCAATATTAAGAAATTTCGTATAATACACATAGATTGTAATTTAGCTAATATAGTGCTATAATCCTTTTTTTTTTTCTTATCTAATTTTTTTGGCCTCTTCTGAACTTCAGTTTTTGGAAAATATGTACACTATTAAAAAAATTACTTTAGCAGTATATTAGCTAAATTACAATCTATATGTGTATTTTACGAAATTTCTTAATACTGCTCTAACTTCGTCTTTTAGAATATTCGTAATATTGCTCTAACTCCGTCTTTTAGAATATTACGAATATGCCGTATTTTTCGTATTTTTCGAATATAGTGCTATATTCTTGATTTTCGTATATAGCACTATTTTCGAAAAATCATTAATCACTATTTTCGAAGAGTCATTTCATCAGTCAAGTATTACTATGCTTATTGCTAATGCTTAAAGCTTGTGTGCGGATCGCATGTTGTAAAGACGTTTTTTTTTCGCAAAGGCTAGGTTATGTTCCATGACAAGCAACCGTGCCGAGAATTCACTTGACATGTAAAAAGCGTTCAGTTACTCATATAATTTTGACTCTTTCTTATATTGTATGCGAAAATTCGCTACCATTAAATTCCTAAAAAAATTCTGTTCGTGTAATGGTTAGCTGGCTCTTCCCAATACTCATATAATTTTGACTCTTTCTTATATTGTATGCGAAAATTCGCTACCATTAAATTCGTAAAAAAATTCTGTTCGTGTAATGGTTAGCTGGCTCATCCAAACTACTGTTAGCTGCTTTTGCTTACAGCTTGTGTGTAATTTATAATATGTGAGTTGTTCTAAATGCATTGGGCCTAATAAATTATATTTCTATTATTTTATTAGCTTAAAAGGAAACAAAATTTCGTTTTAACGAATATAGAGGCAAATATTCTTATTCTTCGTGAATTCTCGAAGTTGCGATATTCGCGATAAAAATTTGCAATTCGAATATTCGCGCTCAACACTAATTTTCAGAGGGCATATTAATAAGTTCTTTGATTCTAAAATGGCGTTTGAGGGTGAGATTACGTATGAATTTATTGAGATCCACAAAAAATTCAAAGGGATTAGGTTGGTGTGATGGGCAGAAGGACAACCCTTTACTCAATAGTTTGGATTCATCTGTTTTAAGGGTATATTATGAGAGGTTGAAAATACCTATGGCTTTAAGGGCTTCATTAGAAAGAGAGGTATCTCCTTTATTGTCTGTCATAGGAGTGAAAATAGGGGTCTCGGCAGGAAAGAGTTTCCCTATTAAGGTTGTAGACTCTTTATTTTTATTTTTTTCCTTTTGGGTATTTTTAGATTTTCCTCCCCAACATCCTCTAAAACGTTTCGTCTTTTTCTTGATTGGGATAGAGGAGTGAAGAATTGAGTAATCTTGTGGTTCTGTAGGTCGGGTGTCATCTTGTGGGGTAATGGACCTGTTGGTGTGAGAAATGGAGTGAGGTGTTGGACACTGCACAGTGTTGGTCTGGCAGGTGGTGTGAGAAGAAGTGGAGTGGTGTTTGGAGTGATCTTCCTTAAGAAAGGGCTCTCGGATAGGTTTTTTGGAAGGGCTAAAAAAAGATCAGAGCTATTCGTGGAAGTAGAATATGTAGAGAAATTAAGTAAGGATTCTAATGAAGGATCCTCTAATGGTATATTGGGGGTATCTCCATTCTTAGTGGTATGTGGGGAGATAACAGATTGCATACTTGCAGTGGGTGATGATTGGATAGAAATTGGCGTGGTGTGAGTAAAAAAATCATCTGGTCCTTGGATGTTGTATACCGTAGTATTGGAAAGGAGTACCTGGGATCCCTCATCATGTTTATTCTTAGTTTTTGTGTGTGCTTTTTTACCGTTGGAGGACTTATCACTACTCGTTAGATCAAGGGATACCTTTGCATCCACTGAACTTATTGATCCTTTTGTGGGATGGGTCTGGTGACGATCTCTCATATAGTGCTTCTTGTGGACAGTTGTTTTTTAATGTCTACGGTAATTCTTATTATACAAGGTTATTCTCTGATTGAAATTTGTGGTGGGACGAATTTGCTCATAACCTTCACGAATCAATGGGGGGATACTAATGGGTCTATTCCTAATGTTATTTTGGGAGTAGGAATTCTGTTTGTAATGTGGCTTACGCTCCCAATTACGGATTTTCTCTTGTTGATAATCGTTTAGGTTCCTCAGGAGTTTACCACATTTATTACCGTACTTCATTGTATTCAAAAGTTCTCAAAAGGTTATGTTTGGCAGATATATCAGGAAGGAGACTGCCTGGGTATTTTTTATAAGAGGGCATCCCTAAATCACTTTTTGTTATATATTTTTCTATACATTTTTTTTATATATTCTTTTATTTTTATTTTTATCAATTTGGCAATTTTCTATTCCTATTTTTTATATATATTCTCTTCCAGATTACACTTTTATATTAGATTGTTCTGGTATTTATTTATTTTTAAACCAAATGCCACCCTTTATGAATTTCCAGTAGAATCTTTGAGTCATCATTTATCTTTATGTTATTCCAATTTTATTTTATATTCATTTCATTATTACTTGCTTTTATTCAGTATATAAATTTCAGGTTTTCATTTTGCGTTCCAGCATTATAGAGTATACAAGTGTCTTATTCAGTAGCGTTCCACCTACAGGAACTTCTAGATTACCCTGCCCCTTTTAAAGCCGATGCGTGTCACACACCGGAAACGTTACATCCTCCGATGTGGAACGCATCCAGACATACTTCCGGTCTATGCGTTCCACAGACCGGAAGTTCGGCTACTGTCGGTCGGCGTTAATACCGCTGGTACTCTCTGCCTCCTTTGTTCATTCCAATTTTCTTTTTATTAGGACCAGTGCTCTTAACATTTAATATATATCCTTTTTATGTAACTATTTATGTGTTTCTTTATTTTGATTATGACAATTTGAATTTCTAATGGTGACGTCACTTCTGGGACCGGAAGTGACAATGACGCATCTCTTGGCGCCAAAAGCGCCATTTGTTTGGAAAAAAAGCCACATGCTATATGTAAGTGTCTGTTCCTAAAATATTTTATTCTGTTAATATTTTTACTGAACCTTGCTCCTGAGGAAGGGGTCTGTTATCCCCCGAAACGCGTTGAGCTACACCTGACTTATCTTATTAAAGGATTATACCAGAAGTACAGTGCGTTGGACTGCCGTATATTCCACTAACCCTGCTAGCGAGCCAGGCGAGGGAGGAGGTTGTTGTGGGTGTCTTGAGCTTTATCCCACAGCACCACTCCCTGGTAAAGTGAGTGTGGTGTTTCCCACCTATCTTTTATGTTTTTTAAGTAATTTATATGGTTTTATGTATGCTATATTAGATTGGACAACGGAACCGGGTGGTGGATACTTCTACCATATGGTCACCGATTATTGATTATCTTACTATTTATTGGTAAGGGGCATCTATTTACATATGATTTTATCATACAGCTATTTTATCCGCTAGTAGTTTGGCGCCATCAGGTGTATCTTTTTTCTCTATTACCTCCACACTATGTCACCTTGCCGCTCTGTGATCTCCTCATGTTGCTGCCACCTCCACACTATGTCACCTTGCCACTCTGGGGCCTCCTCCTGATGCTGCTGCCACCTCCACACTCTGTCATTGTACCACTCTGTGTCCTCCTGATGCTGATGCTGCTGCCACCTCCACACTGTCATTGTGTCCCCTTTTGTGGCCTTTTGATGCTGCCGCTACCTCCACACTATTATTGTGCCACTCTGTGGCCTCCTCCTGATGCTGCTGACACCTCCAGACTTTGCTGTTGGTCCACTCTGTGGTCTCCTCATGATGTTCCCACCCTCCCCACTTCATGACTAGGCCACTATTTTGCCTTTTGGCATGGCTGACATCATCATTTATTTGACTCACAATGAGACTCACAATGTATCCTGTCTGTGTAGCAGCTGTAAGGCCTGTATGGTCCCATCAGAATTGCCTTATGATTTGGTAACCAAAAGCAGGAGTGGGTACAAAACACAGAAGACATGCAAATATTCCATTCATGTGTCATCTCTGTTTTGGATCCACTCCTGTTTTTTTTGGCGTTAGCAATACTGATGGATTACTGAGCAAATGCTAACCGAGTGAAGGTGGATGCCCAACAGACAGGATCCATTTTTTGTGGGTGTCCTGTTCCAGTATCTTGCATTGTGTATTGGTATGCTCCCCCCCCCCTGTTTTCAGGTTGCTAGTTAGTTTAGCCTAGCCACTCCCTTTTTTCCCCCAGTAATGCCTTGCTTATAGTGTGCTCAGCTTCTGAGTAGCAGCAACCATCTTCTGAGCTGGCATAATTCTTTACCATCAGGATTACCCTGCAAAATCTTGTAATACAATCTCCGGATTAAAAGGCTATTTGATTAACGCCTGGGTGTCTGATGCGTAAGCTGTAAGTGGAGAAAGTCAAATTCAACAAGTCACTTCCGTGCACATAGAGGTTGCTGTACACAGGTGCGTGATTGTATATAGCTGACTTTTGAAACGCCCCAGTGGGTTATTGTTCTGATGGATCAGAGGAAGGGCAAAATAATCAGTGGCATCAACACAAACTTACTGCTTACACCCTCTCCACTCTGTCGGGGGGCTCTACTTGTATAAGCATTTAATAGAACAGGTTCTGTAGACATCTATGTGGAAACAGCTGACGACGGTGTAAAAGGAGTGCGCTTCTTCTTAGCGCTAACATCTACCTGTAAGGCTGAGTTCATACTTGAGTTATTTGGTCAGTTTTCGCTCCGTGACGGCCCAAATAAGTGAAGTGTGCAGTGATTCTAAGGCCTCTTGCACACGAACATGTGCGCCCCGTGGCCATGCGGGCCGTAATGCACGAACACCCAACGTGGGGCAGCCGCAGCGGATCGCGGACCCATTCACTTTAATGGGTCCGTGATCCGGCTGTTCAGCAAAAAGATAGGACATGTTCTATCTTTTTGCGGAACGGAAGTACGGGACGAAACCCCACGGAAGCACTCCGTAGGGTTCCGTTCCGTGCTTCCGTTCCGCACCATTCTGCATCTCCGGATTTGCAGACCCATTGAAGTGAATGGGTCCGCATCCGTGATGCGGAATGCACATGGAACGGTGCCCGTGTATTGCGGATCCACAAATGCAGTCCACAATACGGCCACGGAGCGCACACATTCGTGTGCAAGAGGCCTAGGAGCGATGATGTCATCTGCATGTCATACTGACTCATAGTATTATTTCACTACCAAAGCAGACTCCCTGTGCGTGTTACTGCAAGGTTCAGTGTTCTACACCACTATACAGGCTCCCTTCTAACATGGTTATATTATCAAAAATAATAGCATTCTTAATACAGAATGCTAACTAAAATGTCCATTTAGTAGTGATGAGCTAGCATGCTCGGCCGAATACCTGTTCGGCTCGAGCATCGCTATGCTCGGCACAAGGCGGAACCACATGTGCTCGAGCGGCATATTCGAGTCTCCTCGCCGCACATTTCGCGGCTGGTAAGCAGCCAATAAATGTGCAGGTAAGTACTGCCATCACTGTAATGTCAGTAGCCATGATGGTTGCTGGCATAACAGTGATTGTCTGTACAGCACCCAATGATGCGGGTTCGGCACATTGCGAGTCAGGGAGAGCTGCGCTTAGGAAGGGACAGATAGTGTAGGGAGACTGTGATCGCAATATATTCCAGTGAATAACGTTTCAAAGACCCAAAAGTTCTTTTAAGGACTATTGTGTGGTGGCAGCAATTTAATTGTGCAAAGTAGTACTAAATCTTTTTTTTTAATACTAAATAGCGATTATTTTGCTATATAGAACGTGTCTGCAGTGACTTGTGACATCTGTGCAATACCTTCTGTGTGTCAGGGGCAGAGATAGGAAGAATATTAGTGAAAACAATCATTTTTGTAATGGTGTAATCTGCGAATTATGTGACCTGCGCTTCAACACCTTGTGTGATTGTCAAGTCCAGATATAGGGAAAAATATAAATGTAAACTACATCAGATAACAGTGTCTGTACCGCAGATTCCAATAATCTGGGCCTAAAAGAGTGTCCATATTCTGTAGTGTTCTGTGACATATACACTACGCCATCCGAAAACTGTTTCTTTAGGGAAAATTCCAATAATCTGGGCGTAATATAGTGTCCATATTCTGTGTGTTTCTGTGACATATACTGTCCTGCATCCAAAAACTCTTTCTTTGGGGCAAATTCCAATAATCTGGCCCTAATCTAGTGTCCATATTCTGTGTGTTTCTGTGACATATACTGTCCTGCATCCGAAAACTGTTTCTTTGGGGCAAATTCCAATATATATAATAATATGAAGAAGGCGAGCACTAAGGGACGGGCAAGTGGGCGTGATGCTGATGGTGCACGCAGAGGCCGTGGGCCTGGGCGCAATGAAACTGCATGCTGCCAGTGCACCAGAAAAAAAAAAAAAATCCACCGTACCCAGCTTTATGTCCAATTTAGCTGGGCGGCGCAGGACAACACTGTCCAAGTGTTGGTCGGTCGGATTGCTGAAGATAATGCTTCCAGTTGGTTAAGCACCACCCTCTCTTCCACCAAGTCCAGTCTCTTCCACCAAGAGTCTGGTCAACCGATCATCCTTCCTCCCACCATGGTGAGTCTTGCCAAATGAGTGATCCCACACTCGAATATTCCTAGGAGCTCTTTCCAGCGCCACTATTACATTTGGCCCTCGCGCCCAGCACGCTTGAAGAGGGACCTGAGATATTGTGCCCTGATTCCCAACATCTTGAGCCTTCACAGTCTCAAGAAGATGACGGTGGTGAATGGCAATCATTCGTTCATGAGGTGGATGATGATGAGACACAGTTGTTGTTAGGATCTGGACTTGAACCCGGGACCTCTGCTGTGTCTGGCGGTGCCTCTACTTGCTGAGCCACCTGAAATGCTGGACAGTTCCTTAGACAATTCCTTGAATGATCTTGTCTTGAATCTTGTTTGCCTTGAACCTTGAACTCTTTGCTCCTCCCATGAACTTCCTGATTTAAGCCATGACTCTGCACTTCCTGGTTGCCAGAATATTGTACCTTTACCAGCCAATATCTCGCTCCTGTCTATCCTGCTGCCGACAGTATCTCTGCTACCATCCGTTACTGACTTTTGGCTTGTTCCTCGACTACGCTCCTGCCTAATCCCAACCTGTACTATTCGTTACCGACTTTTGGCTTGTTTCTCAACCACGCTTCTGCTTGATCCCTGCCTGCTATATCTGCTACTGGACCTTGGCTCGCTCACCTCCTGGTAGGGCTATCCTGAGAACCGCGATCTGGTACTAACATGCAGCAAAGTCCATCTCCACCATCAGGAGCTCTGGCGAATACCGGTTAGTACTTAGACCCCGGACCTCAGGTGAACCCGTGTTATCAGCCAAGGTGTCCTGTTTGAATATCTGCTCCACTGCTATAGCTACTGGCCTCCGAGCCCGACTCCAGACCGTGACAGAATATTTTGGCCAAAAACATGGAGGCCGTTGTAGCAGCTACTGTGGCTCCTCTCAGGGTGAAAATCTCTGAGTTGCAGACATTCGGTGTTAACTACCAGGAATAGTTTGCTGATTTACAAATTGAAGTGAAAGGGCTACAAGAGGACATCCTTGATCTGCATAGACAATTGCGGCACTTTCGTTCCCGCGATACTGCTGCCGTAGATACTAACGCACGAATGCCCCTACCACTCAAGTTTAATGGAGGCTGTCACAATTACAGAGGTTTCCTTAATCAGTGTCGTTTATACTTTCAGATGCAACCAGCTGCATTTACTTCTGACAGGAAAAAGGTGCTGTTCATTATCAATCTCCTGACTGAGGAAGCCTTAGCCTGGGCCTCCCCTTATGTGGAAAAAGATGATGTCATCCTGGATAATTTCAATAATTTTGTGGCTGCTATGAATCAAGTTTTCGATGATCCTAACCGCTGCACTACTGCTGAGGCAAAATTGCACAAATTACGGCAGGGTAGACGCTCTGTTGCAGAGTACACCACGGAATTCTGACGTTGGATCTCAGATACCAATTGGAATCCAGCAGCACAAAAGAGTCAGTTCCGTCAAAGACTCTCTGAACAAGTAAAAGATGAACTTGCCAGAGTAGAAAGTCCTGAAGACCTTGAGGCTTCTATTAAATTATGTATTCGAATTGATCAGAGGCTTACTGAAAGGAGAAAAGAGAGACTGGGAATCCTAGGCAGTAATGGTGACATGCGTTTTTCTACTAGTCAGTTTACTCCTAAGGGTCCAAGAGTTCTTCCGGATTCTGACAGTCCTGAACCTATGCAGGTGGATGCTATTAAAAGATCTATTACTACTCAGGAGAAAGAAAGACAACGTTCAGAGAACTTATGTCTTTATTGTGGAAACTCTGGACATTACGCAATTAATTGTCCCAATAAATTTAGAAGAACAATTGCGGCAACTGATGTATCTGAACAAATAAACTCAATTTCTCAGTCTGTCTCTCCTTTGATTCAGGGAGCAAATAAAGTTAATTCTTTATCAACTCATTTTATCATCCCTATAAAGCTTATCGTTGAAGATGGTGAAATACCTTGTTCTGCTATGCTGGACTCAGGGACCGGGGGAAACTTCATGGACATTGAATTTGCCCAAAATCATAACATTCAAATAAGAAATAAACTCGCCCCTATTGATATGGAAACTGTGGATGGCTCACCCTTATCTTCAGGACCTGTTACCCATGAGACTGTTTCACTTAAACTCCTAATTGAGACTGACCATCAGGAGACTATCAGCTTTCAGCTGATCACATCACCCAAGTTCCCTATCATCCTGGGCATTCCTTGGTTCTCTATCCATAATCCCTCTATCAACTGGGAAACACGTTCTTTAAGCTTTACATCTGACCATTGCAAAAAACATTGCAAGGAAGCTTATCAAATAAGCCCTCCACCAACCCTGGATTCACAAGCAGTTATGGTAACTACCCAGTCATACGACAAGCTACCTCCACAATATCTTGAGTTTCGGGACGTTTGTGATAAAAAGAACGCCGATCAGCTGCCTCCTCATCGTTCTTATGATTGCCCCATTGAATTGCTTCCAGGGGCAGAAATACCCTTTGGTCGCCTTTTTTCTTTATCAGAACCTGAACTGAAGGTGCTCCGGGAGTGGCTTAATGAGAATCTGGAGAAGGGTTTTATCAGACACTCAACCTCTCCTGCTGGGGCAGCCTTGTTCTTCGTGGAGAAAAAGGACTCAACCCTGCATCCGTGTATCGACTACAGAGATTTAAACAGGATCACAATTAAAAATCGCTATCCACTCCCACTGATTCCAGAAATGCTTGAGAGACTCCGCTCCACCAAGCTCTTTACCAAATTAGATTTACGGGGGGCATACAACCTTGTCCGCATTCGTCCTGGAGATGAATGGAAAACTGCTTTCAGAACCAGATATGGACATTTTGAGTCTTTGGTCATGCCCTTTGGACTGTGCAATGCTCCCGCAACCTTTCAGCATTTTATTAATGATGTTTTCCAAGATTTGCTGGATCATAGAATGTGTCGGCAGATAAGAACCATTTGGCCCATCTAGTCTGCCCAATATATTGAGTACTATGGATAGCCCCTGGCCCTATCTTATATGAAGGATGGCCTTATGCCTATCCCATGCATGCTTAAATTCCTTCACTGTATTTGCAGCTACCACTTCTGCAGGAAGGCTATTCCATGCATCCACTACTCTCTCAGTAAAGTAATACTTCCTGATATTACTTTTAAACCTTTGCCCCTCTAATTTAAAACTCTGTCCTCTTGTAGCAGTTTTTCTTCTTTTAAATATTCTCTCCTCTTTTACCTTGTTGATTCCCTTTATGTTGTAATAGCATATTTGGATGATATTCTCATTTTTTCTGATAATTTGAAAGAACACCACAAGCATGTCTGTATTGTCTTCGAGAGACTAAGGCGGAATCAACTTTACATCAAACTAGAGAAATGCGAGTTTGAACAAAGTCAGATCCAGTTTTTGGGTTACATAAGTTCTAAGGGGTAAGCATGTGCTAAGTTGGGTCAAAAGTTTGTGGGACCTTTTGAGATTTCTGCTCAAATCAACCCGGTCACTTTTCGCCTAAAACTTCCCGACAATATGAGGATTCACCCTGTTTTTCATATATCGCTACTCAAAACGTTTCATGAAAATACTTTTTCTGGAAGAATTCACCCTCCTCCTCCACCTGTTGAAGTACAGGGATATGGGCCAGAAGAAAACTCTTGGGAGCCTGATAAGAATGTCCATGCCCCTAGATTAACAAAGGAATTCCACCAGAGGTTTCCTCACAAACCTGGACCTAAGACATCCAGGGGATGTCCTGGGAGGACGTGAGTACTGTTAGGATCTGGACTTGAACCCGGGACCTCTGCTGTGTCTGGCAGTGCCTCTACTTGCTGAGCCACCTGAAATGCTGGACAGTTCCTTAGACAATTCCTTGAATGATCTTGTCTTGAATCTTGTTTGCCTTGAACCTTGAACTTTTTGCTCCTCCCATGAACTTCCTGATTTAAGCCATGTCTCTGCACTTCCTGGTTGCCAGAATATTGTGCCTTTACCAGCCAATATCTCGCTCCTGTCTATCCTGCTGCCGACCGTATCTCTGCTACCATCGGTTACTGACTTTTGGCTTGTTCCTCGACTACGCTCCTGCCTAATCCCAACCTGTACTATTGGTTACCGACTTTTGGCTTGTTTCTCAACCACGCTTCTGCTTGATCCCTGCCTGCTATATCTGCTACTGGACCTTGGCTCACTCACCTCCTGGTGGGGCTATCCTGAGGACCGCGACCTGGTACTAACACGCAGCAAAGTCCATCTCCACCATCAGGAGCTCTGGCAAATACTGGTTAGTACTTAGACCCCGCACCTCAGGTGAACCCGTGTCATCAGCCAAGGTGTCCTGTTTGAATATCTGCTCCGCTGCTATAGCTACTGGCCTCCGAGCCCGACTCCAGACCGTGACAGTTGTCAATCACAAGTCATGGGGTTTGGTTAGGTCAAGTCAGGGAGATGAGCAGAGTGAGGAAGTGGAAGAGGAGGTGGTTGACGATGAGGTCACTGACCCAACATGGGAAGGTGAAAAGCTGAGCAAGTACAGCAGTACAGAGGGGGAGGGATCCACAGCACCGCAACAGGCTGGAAGAGGCAGTGGGGTTGCAAAAGGGAGAAGTCGGCCCACACCAAACAAGCCCGCAACCGTTACACCAAGCACCCCCATGCGTAAATCTACCTTGCCAAGGGGCAGGTGTTCCGCAGTATGTTGCTTTTTTGAGGAAAGTGCAGACGACAAAAGAGTGGTAGTTTGCAACCTGTGCCGTACCAAAATGAGCCGGGGCATGAACACTAGCAACCTCATCACCACCAGCATGATCCGCCACATGGCATCTAAGCACCCCAACAAGTGGGCCGAACGCCTGGGTCCACAATCTGTGTCTGCGGGTCACACCACTGCCTCCTCTTCCCCTGTGTTACGCACTGCTGGCCAAACCCCTGTCGAAGGTGCAGGCCCGAATGCCCCTCGCCCTGCACCTGGACCTTCGCATGAACCATCAGCAACAACATCCACTTCCCTGTCCTAGCGCAGCATCCAAATGTCCATAACCCAGTCATTTAAACGCAAGCGCAAATACCCAAAACAGGCCATAGCACTAAATGCGCAACTTTACAAATTACTGGCCCTTGAAATGTTGCCATTTAGGCTTGTGGACACTGAGGCTTTCAGCAGCCTGATGTCGGCGGCTGTCCCTCGGTACGCAGTCCCCAGCCGCCACTATTTTTCATGGTGTGCGGTGCCCGCCTTAAACCAGCATGTGTCCCAGAACATCACCCGTGCCCTGAGCAACGCAGTTACTGGGAAGGTCCACTTAACCACGGACACATGAACAAGTGTTGGTGGCCAGGGACGCTACTTTTCCCTGACGGCACACTGGGTGAATGTTGTGGAGGCCGGGGGTGAGTTGTACCCTGGGATGGCACAGGTGCTACCCACGCCCAGGATTGTGAGTCCTACGTCTATCAGGGTCTCCGCCAGCAGCTATGTTACTGGCTCCAACCCCCACTTCTCCTCCTCCGCCGCCGCCTCCTCCTCCACTTCCACATCCAGCAGCAGTCAGCCGTCAGTGGCTAGCTGGAAGCAGTGTAGCAGCGCTTGCGGCTTCCAGCTCACCGACTGTTGTGCGACGTGAGCACGCGCTGGAACTCTACGTTCCACATGTTGGCCAGGCTTTGTGAGCTGCAGATGGCAGTTGTGGAATACCAGCTGTAACATGGTCGTCGCCTTTCGAGTCAACTGCCACTATTCACAAGCGAGGAGTGGGCATTGATGTCAGACCTCTGTGAGGTTTTAAAAAACTTTGATGAATCCACGCAGATGGTTAGTGGCGATAACGCTATTATCAGCGTAACCATCCCACTGCTGTGTCTACTCAAACGATCGTTGCTCACAATTAAGGATGACGCTCTGAATGTGGCAGACAAGGAACTGGGGGAGGACATCTCATAGGGTGATAGCGAGCCCACCCTCAGTTCGTCTTCTCAGCGCGAATTGGACCATAAAGTGGAGGAGGATCAGGAGACGGTTGCCTCCGCTACAGAGGGTAGTACCCATGGAACTTTATTCCATCTGTTCAACGTGGATGGGCAGAAGAGGAGGAGGAGGATGAGGAGATGGAGAGTCATCCTGATGTTGACTTGCCTGTTGGTACTCTGGCACACATGGCTGACTTCATGTTAGGCTGCCTTTCCAGCAACCCTCACGTTATACGCATTTTAGATAACACGGATTACTGGGTGTTCACCCTTTTTTACCCCCGCTACAAAAAGTTTTTCTCATCTCTCATTCCTCTGGTGGAGAGGATGAGCAAAATGGTGCAATACCAGAAGATCCTTGTTGGAAAATTGCTCCAAAATTCCGCTCACCAGCAGGTCCTCACATCTAATTTTTTAAAGAACCAAAGTACATGTAGATGGGTCCGCGCTAGGTTTCCACAGGCAGGAATTTCACTCACAGGAAGATTCTATGGAGATTCCACATTATCACCAGTGCATCTCCAATATCCCGATACCGACCAGCAAAATTTTTTCTCTACTTCAGGAGAAACAGAACATAGTGCAATACCCAGGGTGTTTAATATTCAGTATAGACAGTGTATAAAACTGATGGAACAGCTGCCGGCCCTGGTCTGAGAGAGTGATCTTTACTAGCCACAGGAATGGGGGCGGCATGAAAGGAAGGGGTCGCTAAAAAATTACTGTGGGGCCCAGTCATTTCTAGCTACGCCACTGATGCAGCCCACAAAAGAAAGTTGGGTTTATCGATTCCAAAACCTTAAATTGTGGGCCTGGTGATCAGTTTAAGGCCTTTTAAGCAGCATCAGCAGCTGCATGGTGATAAAAATTAGTGGCAAGGTGACATGGTGTGGAGATGGCAGCATGAGGAGGCAACATAGTGTCTGGATAAAAGACTGAGGCCACAGATTGTTTAGAAAGATGCAGATGGAAACAAATCTGTAGAGCTGTATGACGATCACCTGCAGATTAATGCAGCCTTCAAAATCACCAGCAGGCCCGAACCTAAAATCTTTTACTGGGTCAGCTCACATGCAGGCCCTCGCATAGAACTTTTTAGAGGGTCAGTTCAGCTGCAGGCCCTCATATATAGTGCTTTACATGGTCAGCTCACCCGCAGGCACTAGCATATAATGTTTTACAGGGTCAGCTCACCAGCAGACCCGAACCTAAAATCTTTTACAGTGTCAGCTCACCTGCCTTGCTTTAGTAGTAGCCGTTTATCAGGCTCCCTTTCCGAAATCGAACAATGATTCCCGTTACCGGTGGTCACCATATTAGGCGTATAAAAGAACATCGAAAGTTGATAGGGAAGATATCCAAATGGATCGTGGACGTCACGAGTATGTGTGATCAGGCAGAAGTTATTTAGAGTCAACAAAGCGGCAGCAGGGCCTCTCCTGTATAACGTTTCCTCGTCCAAAATACCCCAGTGACATTCCCTGTAATTTTTTATTACTCATTCCAATAACAGGGCATCTTAAGAGTCCTGTATTGTTATTTGTCGTCACTACCTTCACAAGCCAGGAGTGGGTAATTGCCGCGCGCCTGCTGCCTTCCTTGGATGTTTCTGCTTTAATAACTTGACCCGCCCTCTCTGGGTGGTTCACAATTAGGAAACAAAAGTGGCAAGGCAACAACAGCCAATCAGATTAAAGCCATTGACCTCTCTTAGATGTGGTATCCCTTTCTTAGGCTCCCTCTCCGGCATCAAACCCTTATTCCCCGTTACCCATGATCACCATGGTAGGAACACGAAATAACATCGAAAGTTGATAGGGCAGATACCCAAATGGATCGTCGCCGTCACGGGGACGTGCAATCGCACAGAGTGTCACGGCGGACAGGATATCATATACACAGATAACAAAACAAGTTTCTAGGCGAGAACCTGGGGATAAGCTCACCTCCTAGCAAATCCCTACAGCTCTCTCTATTCTGCTAAGCCCACATTTAGACTCTGAAGGTGGGAATAATGTGTCCTCGTGCCTGGGCTGAGAATACCCTAGAATCCCTGAGATGGTGAAAGGGGAAAAGGGGCAGCCTGCTCCCTCAGCACCAGGAGGGAACAGACGGCACTCAAACAGCCTAGACAGCAAACCAAAGAAATCGGAAACCAACTTATCTTATCAGAGCAGGAAAAGCCAATCCTTCACTCCTTGCTTCCACAGCCTGACAGAAGCTATAACCCGCACGGAACACTGGGAGAAGGAGTAATTTAAACCAACGACCCCACCCAGTGCACCTGAAGGGAGGCGGATCTAGCACAACTCCAAAACAAAACACAAGACTAGACGCGTGCTGCTAATCTGGCAGACCTCCGCACATAGTCTGAGCAGGGCATGACAGTACCCCCCCTTCTACGGGTGACCTCCAGACACCCCGGACCAACCTTATCCGGGTGGGATCTGTGAAAAGCCCTCACCAGTCGGCTGGCACTGACATCCAGCACCGGAACCCACATGCTTTCCTCAGGGCCGTATCCCCTCCAGTGTACCAGGTACTGAAGGGAACCCCAAAGAACTCTAGAGTCAAGAACCCTGGAGATCTCGAACTGTAAATTTCCATTGACCAGAACAGGAGGAGGTGTGGAACACATCATGGATCCTCCAAGTCTGCGGAAGATCCAGCCGAAACGCTACTGGATTAATCACCGCAGATATTTTGTACGGACCAATAAATCTTGGACCCAGTTTCCAAGATGGCACTCTCAGCTTAATATTTTTAGTGGACAACCACACCAGATCACCCACACACAGGTCCGGACCAGTCACACGTCTCTTGTCAGCCATTCGCTTATACAGTACAGATCAAAAGTTTGGACACACCTTCTCATTCAAAGAGTTTTCTTTATTTTCATGACTATGAAAATTGTAGATTCACACTGAAGGCATCAAAACTATGAATTAACACATGTGGAATTATATACATAACAAACAAGTGTGAAACAACTGAAAATATGTCATATTCTAGGTTCTTCAAAGTAGCCACCTTTTGCTTTGATTACTGCTTTGCACACTCTTGGCATTCTCTTGATGAGCTTCAAGAGGTAGTCCCCTGAAATGGTTTTCACTTCACAGGTGTGCCCTGTCAGGTTTAATAAGTGGGATTTCTTGCCTTATAAATGGGGTTGGGACCATCAGTTGCATTGAGGAGAAGTCAGGTGGATACACAGCTGATAGTCCTACTGAATAGACTGTTAGAATTTGTATTATGGCAAGAAAAAAGCAGCTAAGTAAAGAAAAACGAGTGGCCATCATTACTTTAAGAAATGAAGGTCAGTCAGTCAGCCGAAAAATTGGGAAAACTTTGAAAGTAAGGGCTATTTGACCATGAAGGAGAGGGATGGGGTGCTGCGCCAGATGACCTGGCCTCCACAGTCACCGGACTTGAACCCAATCGAGATGGTTTGGGGTGAGCTGGACCGCAGAGTGAAGGCAAAAGGGCCAACAGGTGCTAAGCATCTCTGGGAACTCCTTCAAGACTGTTGGAAGACCATTTCAGGGGACTACCTCTTGAAGCTCATCAAGAGAATGCCAGGAGTGTGCAAAGCAGTAATCAAAGCAAAAGGTGGCTACTTTGAAGAACCTAGAATATGACATATTTTCAGTTGTTTCACACTTGTTTGTTATGTATATAATTCCACATGTGTTAATTCATAGTTTTGATGTCTTCATAGTCATGAAAATAAAGAAAACTCTTTGAATGAGAAGGTGTGTCCAAACTTTTGGTCAGTACTGTACCTCTCACCCATCTTCTCTAAATTCACTTGGATCCTCCGCCAGATAGAAGACAAGGCAGAGGAAAATCTCTCCTCCTCTGGCATCCCAGAGGAACTAGTCCCAGAAAAGGTACCAAACTGAGGATGAAAACCGTATGCGCCAAAAAATGGCGACTTACTTGTGGACTTCTGCCTGTTATTCAAAGCAAACTCTGCTAGGGACAAGAATGAGGACCAGTCCTCCTGATTATCGGCCACAAAGCACCTCAAGTAGGTCTCCAGGTTTTGATTAGTACGCTTTGTCTGTCCATTCGACTGCGGATGAAAAGCCGAAGAGAACGAAAGTTGAATGCCAAGCCGAGAGCAGAACGCCCTCCAAAACCTGGAGACAAACTGCGTGCCCCTATCAGAAACCACATCCAAAGGAATACGATATTATCAACAAAAATCTGCGCAAGAGTCTTAGCATTAGGCAGACTAGTTAACGATATAAAGTGAGCCATTTTACTAAAACGGTCAACTACCACCAAAATTACTGTTTTCCCGGAGGAACTTGGCAGATCCGTAATAAAGTCCATAGATAAGTGCGTCCAAGGACGAGACGGACTAGACAAAGGGAAAAGTGAACCAGCCAGTCGAGTATGAGCAACCTTTGACCGTGCACAGGTTTCACAAGCTGCCACGTAATCCTCAATGCTCTTACGTAACCAGGGCCAACAGAACCTCCGGGACACAAGATCAAAGGTGGACTTACCACCAGGATGTCCAGCAAGGACAGTATCGTGATGTTCCTTGAATACCTTGTATCACAGTTCATCGGGAACAAACAACCTCCCTGGGGGACAAGAACCAGGAGCCCCCTCCTGGGCTCCCAACACCTCCATCTCCATTTCGGGGTACAGAGCGGAGACCACCACTCCATCAGCCAAAATCGGAGCAGGATCCTCAGACAATGCATCTGCCTTGATGTTCTTAACCCCCGGGCGAAAAGTAACCACAAAATTAAACCTGGTAAAAAACAGTGACCATCTGGCCTGTCTAGGGTTCAGACGCTTGGCAGATTGCAGGTAAGCCAAATTCTTATGATCCGTAATAAACTGTAATGGGGTGAGACGCCCCCTCCAACCAGTGACGCCATTCCTCAAAGGCCAATTTGATGGCCAGCAATTCTCTATCTCCTATATCATAATTCCTCTCGGCGACAGAGAGCTTCTTGGAAAAAAAAGCACATGGAACCCATTTGCCAGGAGATGAACCCTGCGACAGCACTGCTCCAACTCCCACTTCTGATGCATCAACCTCCACCACGAATGGCTGAGACACATCGGGCTGCACCAGAATGGGAGCAGACGCAAAACATTCCTTAATAGTCGAAAAGGCCTGCAGTGCCTCATCCGACCAGACAGAGACGTCGGCGCCCTTCTTAGTCATGTCAGTCAGAGGTTTTACAATGGTAGAATAGTTCAAAATAAATTTTCTATAATAATTTGTAAAAACCCCAAAAACCGCATCAAAGCTTTCTGATTCTCTGGTCGGTCCCATTCCAGAACCGCCCGGACCTTTTCGGGGTCCATACGAAAACCAGAGTCAGATAGCAGATATCCCAAAAACGGAAGCTCCTGCACAGAAAACACACATTTCTCCAATTTGGCATATAATTTATTCTCCCGAAGGATCGTCAAAACCTGTCTCACATGATCCTGATGGGTCTTCAGATCAGGAGAGTAAATTAAAATGTCATCCAAGTAAACTACCACGAACCTCGCCACCAAATGATGGAAAATGTCATTGACGAATCGCTGAAATACCGCTGGCGCATTTGTCAAACCAAAAGGCATAACCAGATTCTCAAAATGACCCTCGTGCGTATTGAAGGCCGTTTTCCACTCATCCCCTTCCTTGATTCTGATCAGATTGTAGGCCCCTCTCAAATCCAACTTAGAGAACACCTTGGCTCCAACAATCTGATCAAAAAGGTCGGAGATCAAAGGAAGGGGATACGGATCCCGGACTGTAATACGGTTCAATTCCCAGAAATCCAAACAAGGTCTCAGCGATCCATTCTTTTTCTTTACAAAGAATAAACCTACTGCCACCGGAGACTTAGATGGCCTAATATGACCTTTTGCCAAACTCTCGGCGATATACTTCCGCATGATCTCTCTTTCGGGTTGAGAAAGATTGTAAAGCAGAGACTTTGGCAACATAGCCATGATGAGGCGGCAATTCCTGAGCCCCACCCTCCGAAAAGACATCCGCAAAATCTGAGAGATACTGAGGTAGAGCCGTAGTGGACACACCAGAGATAGATGTGCCAAGACAATTATCCGAACAATATTCACTCCACCCAATGATTTGTCTTGCTTGCCAATCTATAATTGGGTTATGTTTTGTCAACCATGGTAACCCTAAGACTATAGGAGCGGGTAAGTCCTTCATGACAAAACAAGACATAATCTCAACATGTGAATCACCCACCCTTAACTGAACACCATGAGCAATATGAGTGAGACTCCTTTGAGAAAGAGGGGAAGAGTCAATTGCAAAAACTGGAATCTCTCTTTCTAAAGTGCAAGTACTTAGACCCAGATTTTGAAGAAAAATAAAGTCAATAAGGTTTACCCCAGCACCACAGTCAATGAATACTTCAACAAAAAATTTTCTTGAGTCTAGCGCCACCATAGCTGCAAGGAGAAAACGAGTATTACAGGGAGCTTGCATAACTGCTTGCTCCACCACTCCATTCACGCTACCAAGAGTCAGGACGGTTCTCTCTTTCTCATTAACATGCGGTTTAACAAAAGGACAAGCAAAAATAAAATGACCACTTTTCCCACAGTAGTAACATAGTTTATGCAATTTCCTAAAGTTCCTACTACCAGAACGGAAAGATACCTGACCCAGCTGCATGGGTTCCTCCCCTACCCCAGAGTTACCTGTAGCATCACCCTGGGAAGCAGTAGAGACGAAACCACTCACAGAAGGGATCCCTTGCGCGGAGGGAGCCTTACACCTCTCTCTAATACGTCTATCTAACCGTACTGCCAAAGACATAGCATTCTCCAAAGAATCTGGGTACTCATGAAAAGCAAGGGCATCTTTCAATCTCTCAGATAACCCCTGACAAAACTGACTACGTAACGCGGGGTCATTCCACTCTGACTCGGTAGCCCATCTCCTAAACTCCACGCAGTAAACCTCTGCAGTATGTTCACCCTGTAATAAATCACGCAATTTGGATTCCGCCATCGAGACCCGATCTGGGTCATCGTAAATAATCCCAGGGCCCTAAAAAATTCCTCCACCGACCGGAGGGCCAGAGAACCGGGCGGCAGAGAAAAGGCCCAGGATTGCGCATCCCCTTTAAGCAGAGAAATTATTATACCAACCCTCTGACTTTCATCACCTGATGAAGATGGACACAGCCGAAAATACAACTTGCATGACTCTTTGAAGCGGATAAAGTCATCCCCACACCCTGCAAATCTATCAGGAAGAGCGACTTTAGGCTCCCCACAAATTTGACCTGCACCTGATGCCAGAGCATTCTGACACTGTGTGACCGAACTACGCAGATCCGCAACCTCTAGAGATTATCCCTGCATGCGGTCAACTAGCGCATCAATTGACGCCATCACCAAACCGCTGAGCAATGGCAGTCACAGTATGGCGGGTTATATTGTCACGGCGGACAGGATATCATATACACAGATAACAAAACAAACAAGTTTCTAGGCGAGAAGCTGGGGATAAGGCCACCTCCTAGCAAATCCCTACAGCTCTCCCTATTCTGCTAAGCCCACATTTAGACCCTGAAGATGGGAATAATGTGTCCTCGTGCCTGGGCTGAGAATACCCTAGAATCCCTGAGATGGTGAAAGGTGAAAAGGAGCAGCCTGCTCCCTCAGCACCAGGAGGAAACAGACGGCACTCAAACAGCCTAGACAGCAAACCAAAGAAATCAGAAACCAACTTATCTTATCAGAGCAGGAAAAGCCAATCCTTCACTCCTTGCTTCCACAGCCTGACAGAAGCTATAACCCGCACGGAACACTGGGAGAAGGAGTAATTTAAACCAACGACCCCACCCAGTGCATCTGAAGGGAGGCGGATCTAGCACAACTCCAAAACAAAACACAAGACTAGACGCATGCTGCTAATCAGGCAGACCTCCGCACATAGTCTGAGCAGGGCATGACACAGAGGTTATCTAGAGTCACGAATGTGGCACCAGGCCCTCGCTCCTAAGGTTTTAGATGGTCAGATCAGCAGGCCCTTGCTCGAATTGTTTTTGAGGGTCACAAGCAGGCCATCAATCATAATTTTTCAAGGGTGTGTATGATGCCCTCCTTTATGTGTAATAAAGGGTGTATTGTATTGCCAGATCCTTGTAATTTTTGGCAGCCCTTTCCCTTAGTGCATAGGCTTTATGAGTGTAGGAGTCCCACTATCTGAACTATTGTACCACAATGTGAATGAGGCCCTCCTTTATGTGATATACAGGTTGTATCGGAGTGCCTCTTCCTTGTAATTTTTTGCAGCACTTGCACTTTATATATAATTAAATATACAGGAAAGAATGCTTCCGAACAATTTTTCATTTAAATAGATTTTTTTGGGGGGGTTTAGTGCGTATTTTTGTCAGTCTGTAAAAGTGGCGTACAACTCGAACAACATGCTTCCCAGCAGCGACCTAGGAGTCCGAGATGCATCCAGACATCCCCATGGTGTTCCCGATCCATTTAGGTGGTGTTTCTGTCACTTTCTGACCTCTTACAATGGACCAGGCACACTCCCCTCTTCACAGCAGGGGGTTGTCTCCTATTGACTTCCATTATACTGGGGTGCTCGGCCGAGCACAGGAATATAGCAATGTGTGAGGGCCGAACACCCGAATACTTTGGTGCTCGATCATCACTACCATTGAGGGGTTAAAAAAAAAAATAATAATAAACTCACCTCATCCACTTGATCACGCAGCCGGTATCGTCTTCTTTCTTCTTCCTGCAGGACCTGTGCTGATGTCACCACGTGGTGAGCGAGATGACGTCATCGAAGGTTCTTTTGCAGGTCCGGCAGGAAGAAGAAAGAAGATGATGCCGGATGCGCGATCAAGTGGATGAGGTGAGTTTATATATTTTTTTTTATTTTTTAACCCCTCAATGGACATTTTAATTAATTCTTAATACAGAATGCTATTATTTTCTCTTATAACCATGTTAGAAGGGAAAATAATACAGTGAATTGACTTTAATGGGGTCCGGGGTTGCTCATCCCTATTTACTAACATCATCTCCTAGCAACTATATGTGAAAATCGCACCGCATCCGCACTTGCTTGCGGATGCTATGCGATTTTCACGCAGCTCCATTCATTTCTATGGGGCCTGTGTTGCGTGAAAAACGCTGAATACTGAACATGCTGCGATTTTCATGCAACGCACAAGTGATGCGTGAAAAACATCGCTCATGTACAGAGACCCATTGAAATGAATGGGTCAGGATTCAGTGCGGGTGCAATGCGTTCACATTGAAGGAGAAAATTAGAAATATATAGTATATAGGGAATAACAATATGGTGGCTTTTCGCTATAATGTGGGTTTTATAATATTTTGCGCTATTATACTGTACATACCTTTAATTATTCTTACTTAGGCCTCTCTCACACAAACGTATTGTTTCCATTTCATGCATTGAGTTCCCCAAAGCACGGGGCAACGTCCGTGCGGCGGCCGGGACGGATCCAGACCCATTCAACTTGAATAGGTCCGTGATCCGTCCGTAACTGCTAAAATATAGAACAAGTTTTATTTTTTTGCGGAACGGAAGCACAAATCGGAACCCCACGGGAGCACTCCGTAGTGGGGTTCCGTTCCGTGATATTGTTCCGCACCGCATCTCCGGATTTGCAGACCCATTCAAGTGAATGGGTCTGCATCTGTGATCCGGAATGCACACGCCCGGTGCCTCGTGTACTGCGGAACGGCCATATGCGCAATAGGGCCACGGGAGCACTACAGCCGTGTGAAAGAGGCCTTATGCTGCTGTTTTAATTTTCACACATTGGGTAGTGGGGTCCCCATCATACACATGACCATTGAATGTTTAGCGGTCCGCGTGCGTTCTGCATTTTGTGGCCCCTAATAGAACAGTCCTATCCTTCTCCGTAATGGGGACAATAATAGGACATGTTCTATTTTTTTGCTGCCCGGACACGGAATAAAACACGGAGTCATTTCCGTTGTTGTGCGGCCCCACTGAAGCTAATGGTTCCGCATACAGGCCCCCAAAAAAAAAGTACGGACACAGAAAAAAAATATGTTTGTGCGCATGAGCCCTTATTCTGCTCTGGGGCCCCTGACTGGCGGCACAACATTTGCCATTTTAATGTTTGCAGCCAGAAGTGACCTGACGTGTACGGCCTCCGCCAAACCTGATGCCGAAGCAGTAACTCAATCTCTTCCTGAGCCTGTGAAGGGTTAATGCAGGCCTTTAATTGCTGATGACATCTCAGGTGATAATGAGAGGGGGGGGGAAGCCCTTTGTGTCAGGTTAACCTCCACTCAGCTAGTTGTGTGTAAATGATCTGCAGTCCCAAGTAACCAGCCCAGCAGGTTTCACTATGCTCTTCTGGTTAACAGCATTTGAAGCGAACACAAGGTCTGACCAGACGCCCAAAGCCGAGGACAGCTGGACGCAGGGGGGCTATTCCTAAAACACGGCTTCCGGGAGGGGTCCGGACATGGGAATCTTGTCACTGGAAGAAGCTGGACATTTGCTGGGACAGGTGAGTCGCCTATGATCATCCTCCAGAAGTGCTTCACTATTGTGTATAGGATACAATGTATCACCCAGTGCAATACTACAACTCCCAGCATGCTAAAAGTTGTAGAGGATATCCCGATTTTAATCTTCTTTTTTAAAGTCTTGTGCAAATAAAATTCCTGGTGCAGAAGCTCAGTAGATTAAGCAGATAAATGGTCTGCGAAACTTTCCGTATCCAGTTCATTTTCAAATGTTTAAGGGCTCATGCACACGACAGTATTTTGCGTTCAGTATACTGGCCGTTTTTTGAGTTCAGTATGCGGAACATATACTGAACCATTCATTTCAATGGTTCAGCAAAAAATACTGAAGTGTCTCCGTGTGCATTCCGTTTCCATATTTCCGTATTTCCGTACCGTGAAAAGATAGAACATGTCCTATTCTTGTCCGCAAATCACGGTGCTTGGCTCCATTCAAGTCAATGGGTCCGCAAAAAAAACTGAACACATACGGAAATGCATCCGTATGTCTTCCGTATCCGTTCCGTTTTTGCAGAACCATCTATTGAAAATGTTATGCCCAGCCCAATTTTTTCTATGTAATTACTGTATATGGCATACGGAAAAACGGAAAGGAAACGGAAACCCAACGGAAACAAAAAACGGAACAACGGACCGCAAAACACTGAAAAAGCCATACTGTCGTGTGCATGAGCCCTTAGTTATGTGTTAGTTATTTTAGACTTCCCCTTTTTTGTTTTCTTACACTTTAAATTCATCTGATTTAATTGTTTTATATCCTTTTTCCTTTTATGCTATTACACGTGTGTGGTGTTTTTTTTGTTTTTTATATATATTATTTGGTCTCCATCTGTCTGGTGAAAGGATGGTACTGATTGATACAATGATTTTCTGGGATATTGGCTCACACATTCAATGGGGGTCATTTACTAAGACGGCTATGCCAGTCTTTGCTGTAAGAAAGAGATGGAAAGAACCCCTTTTTTTAATTTTTTTTAAAAGCTCACGTGACAGTATGTTGCCGCATGGGTGTTTTTACGCCGTCCTCATCGCTGGTAAGGGGCAGGGCTGGGCTATCGGCCCCGGCAAATATACTCACATTTAAGTCTCATTCTCGCGTCCATGTCCAACGTATGTGTGTTGTCCATGTTCTCCACGGACAGCACACGTACCCATTCATTTTAGGCCACATTTCACTTGAATGGGTCCGCAAATCCAGAGATGCGGAACGGAAGCACTGCGGAGTGCTTCTGTGGGGTTTCGTTCCCGCAAAAAGATAGCACATTTCCTATCATTTTGCGGCACAGACATACGGAAATGGAATGCACATGGAGTAACTTTTTTTTTTTTTTTTTTTTTTCCGGACCCATTGTAATGAATGGTTCTGTATACAGCAAATAAAACGGAACGGACACGGAAAGAAAATACGTTTGTGTGCATGAGGCCTTAAAGTGTGTATTCACACGTCGGTTTTTTACCACGGTCTGTGGCTCCGTGTTTTTAGCAAGGATGCATGCTCTAGTTTGCCCGTGTGCACAGATCCATTATAGTCTATGGGTCCGTGAAAACTACGGATGCCATCCATGTTTCACGGATTATTAGGAAGAGATGCTTTGAAAGTAATTTTTCAGCTGCACAGTGTCCACGAAACACGGATGATACACGGACAGCAAAAAACGGACAAAGAGATCCTTCATGGACATCTTCACGGAGGCATCACTGACCACCTTTTCACGGATTTAGGCCTCTTGCAAACGAACGTATTTTCTTTTTGTGTCCGTTCAGTTTTTTGTTTTTTTTTGCGGAACGTATACAGAATTATTTACTTCAATGGTTACTCCGTGTGCATTCCATTTCCGTATTTCCATTCCGCAAAAAAATAGAGCATTACGGACAAGGATTGGACTGTTCTATTAGTGGCCAGCTGTTCCGTTCCGCAAAATACGGAATGCACAAGGATGTCATGCATTTATTTTTTTGCAGATCCGTTTTTTGCAGACCGCAAAATACATACGGTCGTGTGCAAGAGGCCTTAAGCACGGACGTGTGAATGAGGCTTTACACCTAAAAACAGGCATAAATGCTGATTGAAAACTACTTTTCGGGCTCATGCACACGACCGTATGTATTTTGCGGTCCACAAAAAATACGGATGATGTCCGTGTGCATTCTGTATTTTGCAGAACGGCTGGCCCCTAATAGAACAGTCCAATCCTTGTCTGTAATGCGGACAACAATAGGACATGTTCTATTATTTTGCGGAACGGACACACTGAAACGGAATGCAAACGGAGCAATTTGCATTTTTTTTTTTTTTTTTTTGCGGACCCATTGAAATGAATGGTTCTGCAAAAAAATTAAAAAAAGGAACGGACACTGAAAGAAAATACATTCATGTGCATGAGGTGCACGGACTGCCAGAAGGTGCACCTAATTTATGATGAGGCGTGCTCCTCGTCATAAATTAAGCGCATCCTCCAGCAGCGCAGGCGCTATCAAAGACTGCCATAAAACACCGGTCTTTAGTAAACGACCCCCAATGTTTCTATTACAAAGTCTAGAATGTACCGAAGGAGGAGATTTTCTAGGGAGATTAATTGCTACAATCTACAGATGAGAAAATCAATTTTGAATTTGCAAATGCAACCCAAATTTTTTCAAAAATTCCGATTATTTAGGGCTCATGCACACGAACGTATATTCTTTACGTGTCCGTTCCGTTTTTCCTTTTTGCGGACCGTATAGGGAACCATTCATTTCAATGGGTCCGCAAAATAAACGGAAGTTACCCTGTGTGCATTCTGTTTCCGTATGTCCGTATTTCCGTTCCGCAAAAAAATAGAACACGTCCTATTATGGCCCGCATTACGGACAAGGAAAGTACTGTTCTATTAGGGGCCATCTGCTCCGTTCCGCAAAATACGGAATGCACATGGACGTAATCTGTATTTTTTGCGGACCGCGAAATACATACGGCCGTGTGCATGAGGCCTTAGGAACACCAACCGTGGGGCAGCCGCAGCGGATTGTGGACCCATTCACTTTAATTGGTCCTCGATATGCCTGTTCCGCAAAAATATAGGACATGTTCTATCTTTTTGCGGAAAGAAAGTACGGGACGAAACCCCACGGATGCACTCCGTAGTGCTTCCGTTCCGCATCTCCGGATTTGCTGACCCATTCAAGTGAATGCGTCCACATCCGTGATGCAGAATGCCTACGGAATGGCGCCCGTGTATTGCGGACCCGCAAATGCGGTCCGCAATACGGCCACGGAGCGCACACGTTCATGTAAAAGAGGCCTTATAGTCCCCTTTCACACGACCGTGTTTTTTTTTTTTTTTTTTTTGCAGTCCGTATACTGAACCATTCATTTCAATGGTTCCGTAAAAAAAACGTAATGTACTCCATATGCATTCTGTTTCCGTATTTCCGTTTTTCTGTTCCGTTGATAGATAGAACACGTCCTAATATTGCCTGCAAATCACGTTCCGTGGCTCCATTCAAGTCAATGGGTCCGCAAAAAAAACAGAACACATACGGAATGTACTGTCTTCAGTATCCATTCCATTTTTGCAAAACCATCTAGTTAAAATTTTATGCCCAGCCCAATTTAATGTAATTACTGTATATGCCATATGGAAAAACGGAACGTAAAAACAGAACTGAACCGGAAACTCTACTGAAAAAAAAAACCTGAAAGACGGATCCTGGAAAAAAGTCCCGCAAAACATTGAAAAAGTCATACGGTTGTGTGAAATAGGCCTTAAGCCTCCTGCACACGACCGTATGGTTTTTTCTGTATTTTGCGGTCAGTTTTTAACAGATCAGTTGTTCGGTTTTTTGTTTCAGTAGTGCTTCCGTTCCGTTTTTTGATCCTTTTTTTGCGCATCGGAAACGGAAGCATACAATAATGTTTAAGCAGTAAGTACATAAAAAAATTGGGCTGGGCATAAAATTTTCAATAGATGGTTCCGCAAACACGGAACGGATACGGAAGACATACGGATGCATTCCATATGCATGCTGTTTTTTTTCGCTGACCCGTTGACTTGAATGGAGCCACGGATCATTATTTGCAGGCAATAATAGGACATGTTCTATGTTTGAACGGAAATACGGAAGTAAGGAAACGGAATGCATACGGAGTACCTTCCGTGTTTTTTTTTTTTTTTTTTTGCGGATCAATTAAAAATGGTTCCGTATACAGAACGCAAAAAACGGAACGTAAACGGGAAAATAAAAACGTTCATGTGCAGGAGGCCTTAGAATAAGAATTTTGTGCACTTTGAGCTGAGGACAATGCCTGAACACTATGAACATTTGCACCTCACCGGTGTCTCCATAGGATTGACGTCCTTTGACAAGAGATGATCTTTGGGGGTGAAGACTGACTGCGATTCATGAGTTCTTCAGAAAAAAATGCAGTGAAAGGCAAATTATTTACCCAACCCGGAGGATGAGCCCCATTCATGTCTTGGCCGTCTGTCCCTGAGCTTTAGGTCAAGCTTCTACCTCTTAAAGGGATGGTGCTACTGCCTGAGGACCCATGGAATTAACCTGTGAGACAGTATAAGAGGACTGTGGACCAAGATGACTCTGTGGTGGACACGGAAACCTGTGGAAAGCGCTTCTGAAATCAACTTGCGACAGCAAAAGAGGTGAGACCTCGTAAAATCAGCTGAGTGACAACCAATACGGTCACCAATACAGCTCCCGCCGGGGTTGTCACGAACTATATCTTCAGAGGGGTTTCTAGGATTAGAAGAACATGGCTGCTTTTAGAAGAAGCAGCCATATTTATCCACAAATAACTTATTTGACCCTTGAAAGGGGTTTCTCAGGTTTCTTATATTAATGACCTGTCCTCGGATTTATAGATCGTCAATATCAGATCGGTGGGGATTCTCTTCACTGTTTACCTGCTCGCGGTCAATATCGCTGAGGTGGGCAGGAGTAATTGCAGCTCCTCCGTCCCATTCAGTGACCGGCCTGGCTCTCGGGAGTCGGACCGCCGCCGATCTAATATTGCTGACTAAAGATGAGCGAAATATCGAAAAATTTTATTTGGCTGCTTCGCTGAATTTTATAAAAAAATTTGCTTCTTGACTAATAACTTTGTCATGAAGCACATTTCTTTGTAAGAGTGGATGCAATGAGAGAGAGCGGCGATTGCGCCCCCCACCCCCATCACTGTACCTCTCAGATGCCGCGTTCATAGCTGATCCCAAAATCTAAAAGCAATAATACAGTGTAAAAAATGTATAATACCATACTTGCCCTCATCCATTAGATCGCGAAGAGCCGGCCACCACCATCTTGATTAAACACCTGGTGCGTAATCTTGCGCAGTCCGTTATGACATCATCATGTCGGCCAGCGTGGTGACATCACACATCACAACGCACAGGATTTCGTGCGAGATCTTCAATCAAGATGGTGGCCGGCTCATTGCGCTCAAACGAATGAGGTATGTATGTTTTTTGTATTTTATTTTTTCCTTACACCACCATTCAGGGGAAATCGATTCGCTACCACAAAGCACAAGGAAATTCGGCTTTGTGGTAATTTGAATTTTCCCTGAAATTTGGATCGAATTCCAGTTCGTCCGGATCAATTCGTTCAACACCATTGATGATTATCCGGAGGACAGGTCACCAATATAGGAAACTGGTTTTGCAGGTCCTCACTCTGCGTAAAAGTGTTTTGGTGTCGATGCAGGGGGGTGAGTGGCTTCCTGCGCGTTCCTGTTCTAAGAACCGGCTGTAACTAACAGCTCCAGTCCTTAAAACCGCTTCCTGCTCTACAGCCGGGATCAGAGGAATCACGGATCCTGACCGTTTAACCCCTGGTTCCATGGCTTGTGACCAAAGCAATGAGCAAACTGAATTTCAGAACAGGATCATGGGCGTGAATACTTATGCATGTGAGATTTTTCAGTTTTTTATTTTTAATATGTGAAGATGGAGGGTTAGAGTGATGGTGGCAATGAGGGTGTTTATAGTTCTCGTGGTGGTTAATACTGCTCCAACGCTCATCCAGATGCAACACTTCTTCCCCTTGGGGCACAACCTGAATTTTGGGGTGGTGGTTGTGGTGCCCTTGCTGTTAGATAAAAGGGATGGTGTCTCCCTGGAGAAAAATAAATTCCTCTTGCTACTTTCTCGGATTGCTTGCCAGGAACTCTATATACAGTATGCTCTTCCTCTTGGCTTGCTTGCCAGGAACTCGCTAAACAGGGGTAAGTGGGGCCAGCCCACCACCTGGCAACTATCACTCAGGACTGCTGCAGCGTACTCAAGTTGTGTTTAATAATGTTCCTGGGTGTTGTAGTGCAATAGACACTAACCTGAGACGCTGACTCTCTGCAAGGGCAGGTGATGGTGGAAAATGTTCGTGACGCCAGTGCCAATTAAACGGTGGCACGCCGTTTGCAGATAGTAGGAATAACTGAGGAACACGTGAGGTTAAAGCAGAACTCCAACTTTAGTAGTCATCATCAAAATAGGGACAATAGTGGAATCGCAGTTCCTTTGCATACAGTCGATTTTGCAATACGGTTGATGCAGGCAATACAGTTACAGCAAGGTGACTTTAGAGTGTTTAACTCAGGACTTGCAGTACAGGCCGTTTGCACTCTATTCCTGTCTGATCCTGGAACATAGAAATTCTTCTCCAAGGTCCAATGCCCTGCTCTGGCGTATATCCTTGGGTTTATTCTATTAAAGTACCTCCTCTGTAGACTTAAGTACCTCTTGCTTTCCTTGGCTTGCCTCTGTCCCTCTCAGCTTCCTCAGGCTCTAGAAACTTCTGAACTCTAGACTCCAGACTGACTTTCCCTTCCTTGACTGGGCCTTATATAAACTAGGGCTCCCTAGCTCCCTCTAATGACCAAGAGCTGGAATGACACCCCTAGCAGGCCTGTACATGCAAGTTTCACAGTAACAGGGAAATACATAGCATTACATTACATGCCATTTTATAAAGATGACATATACCAACTTCCCCATAAATAAGGAGGGACGACAGCACACCAAGTGACCTTTGGTAGTGACGGGTATTACAGTCCCCGTACACTACACTGCCAGTTAATTATTTCCAACCCATATACTACAGAGTGGAAGCTTTTATCATTTGTCATACTTAGCATCACAGACAACTTTAGCAGAATATCCTTTTGCAGTGAACCATAGCATTAACCCTTTAGCAGTGAACCACTGGGTCACTTTGTGGGAAAGAGCTTGTCCCCATAGAAAATCCTAGTTTTTGGGGAGCAGATTCCTGTTTATATAGGACAATCTGCTGCCCACAAATGATCCTTTTGGTGTTTGCATCAATGATGCCTTCACCCAATAAACAAGCTTTTGGGGCTCCTTTACACAAGTTCATTATTGGGCCAGGTTTTCAGAAGGAATGTCCTAAGGAAACCTCATTCCTGATAATTGTCCTATGTAAAGATGTCACTGATCCCCCGGGAATGAGCGAAGATCTCCTAGCCCCATACAGTAGAGATGATCGCTGCATGTAAATGCAGCTCTCACCTCCTCCAACAAGCAGGCAATTATTGGGATAGAACCATTCATTCACGAGAACTGCCTGCTGGGTCACCTCACGAGAGCAGGTGAACGCACATAAGATCCACGTGAATTTTCGTACGGATTTACGTACAGAGTTTTTTGCCTCGGATCTTGCCCTTCCATTGAAAAGGGTGAAATCTGCAGCTAAAACCGCAAACATAATTGACACACTATTAGATTTGAAAACCGCAATGCAGATCAATTTCTGCACTGATAAATCTGCAAAGTGAGATCTGTGTAATGTCGTACATTTTGCTGGTACTGTAAAACACTGCAGTTTTTCTGCAACGTGTGCAGGTGGTCTGAAAGGTTCCCAAGCGCATTAGATGAATGCTAGCCGATCACATAATTTTCAGCAGGAGCAGCCTGATAATTTGTGCATGAGGGCGTCCCGATTGCAGATGTTGGAGAAAAGAAGGCTTGAGCATGTGTGATGTCTAAACATGGTGGACGTGTCACAGGTTCAGCTGTAGAACAGCGTGCGGAAAATCTGCAGCGTGTCACAGGACCAGCAAAATAGCAGCCAGATCTTCCCCGGACTCCATTATAGTCAAAGGGCAATGAGGGATCCAAAGAGCTTCAGGGGGTTCTTTTCTGCCGGAACAGCCTGGTTTATCAGTAAATTTCTTGGCGGCTGACTCCCTTCGAAGGGGTTATCCTATGAACAGCATAGGTGATACGCACCGGGGTCGGAGCGATAGAGCACTTATCAGCCCACTCCTCCATTTACTTCAGGGCGCGGTCTATGTCGCCCACATAGTAGTGAATGGAGACAACATATACATTACCTCTCCATTCAAACTTTGGGCTTTGAACCCCTGTTCTTGGAGGACACCCGACCATCTCGGGAGGGTGTACAGGGACTGGGGGTCCCCCTTCCCCCTCCCCAGGTCCCCCTATCCTCGTTTTGTATGGCCCTACGTATTGGTCAAGGTTTTGGTGCCTGGGGGGGGGTTAATGGTTGCATGCTGCATATGGGCCCCTTTATAAGACCCTGTGTCTCCTCCTGCCTTCCTCTTTGGCAGAAGCGCTGTGTGGGGTAAGATTACAGCGTTCTGTCTGCACAAGAGTGATGGATCCCCTGAGGAATATGTTTATATCACGGATGGCGGAGGGAGGTGAGGAATGGCTGCGTTCATTCCTCTGCAGCCTCGGCTCCCCCTTGCCTTCTGCCCCTGGCCGTGTGCGTACCGCTGGGGGCGCTTTTGATGTGCCGGTTAGCTCTAGGGCCTCGTCGGGGGGCAGGCGGTCTGCCCGGCAAATCCGCCCCCCGCTAGGTTCGGTCACAGCCTTCCCGCTCTGCATACCTTAAGCGCTGGCAGCAGAGCTATTGCGATCCCGGCCGGCCAGCGCATCTCTGCAGCGGCGACCTTAGCTCCGCCCCTTCCGCTTTCGTCAGCGCTCCCACACTTCCCGTCTCCACGTGTATGCCGGTGGTGCGGCGCGAAATAGAAGCAGCAGCGATGGGGGCCAATGTCAGTCAGTCTCCTACTAGGGACTCACCTCCTACCCCACCAGTTTCGCGCCCCGGATATTTTCCTTTCTGGTCTCCAGGATGGGGTCGAGTAGGCCATGTTCTTGTTGGTGGTTGTTCGGAGCCCCGTTTGAGGGCGGGTCTTCCTGCCCGCTGGGAGTCCAGCGGCCGGAAGATCGCACGGGCTCAGCTATGTTTTATGCCATTAAAGAATTAGCTGTGGCCGACTACCACCCAACAATGGCAATAAAAGTTATGAACACAGCTTGGTTGTCAGTGTCGTTTGTGGCGTGTTAACATGGTGGGGCCAGAAGTGTAAGGGGTTACCCCTTCCCCTCCTCCTTTCCTAAAAGTGACTACCGACAGTCTTAGGCTACTTTCACACTAGCGTTCTGCTGTCCGCACGTGAGCTCCGTTTGAAGGGGCTCACGAGCGGAGCAGAACGCTTCCGTCCAGCCCTGATGCAGTCTGAATGGATGCGGATCCGCTCAGACTGCATCAGTCTGGCGGCGTTCAGCCTCCGCTCCGCTCGCCTCCGCACGGCCAGGCGGACAGCTGAACGCTGCTTGCAGCGTTCGGGTGTCCGCCTGGCCGTGCGGAGGCGTGCGGATCCGTCCCCCATTGACTTTACATTGAAAGTCTGAACGGATCCGCTCAGGCTAATTTCGCACTTAGAAATTTTTCTAAGTTATTAATGCAGACGGATCCGTACTGAACGGAGCCTCCGTCTGCATTAATATGATCGGATCCGTTCAGAACGGATCCGATCAAGCGCAAGTGTGAAAGTAGCCTTAGATTGCTGGTGGTCTGACCCCCCCCCCCCGTCCTGTGATAAATGCTGTGGGTGAGGAACGTTTTTGAAAGTACCTTTACACAAGCCTATTATCGTGTAAATAACTGCACCGTTATCGAGCATTGTGAAGGCAATGAATGACAGAGTGAGAATCGGTAGAATTCTCGTTGGTTTGACAAAAATCATTGTTGGACGTTAACGATTTCATATGTGTAAACAGGAATCGTTCATGCACGCACAATTACAGACGATTATGCCGTGGGTGTGTTTAAATACGCCACTCAAATTTGCCTTTGTGTAAATGCAACTGTCTGCTTTACGAACCATGGAATATGCGATCGTAATTACCATTTTGTGAACGATAATCGGAGCGCCTAAGGGGTCATTGTTGAAACGTTCACTACACCAAGTAACAACTCGTTTGTAGTGATCATCGCTTTGTGTAATGATACCTTTAGGCTCCATTCACACGTCCGCAATTGTGCGGACCCTTTCATTCTCTATGGGGACGGAATGGATGCGGACAGCACACAGTGTGCTGTCCGCATTTCTGGAGCGCCGCCGCCAATCTTCCGGTCCGCGGCTCTGGAAAAAAAGATCTCCTTCACAGTATGAGGACGAGGGATCGCTATATCGATCCCTCATCCTAATACAGAATCATGGCTTCTGAGCAGCAGACCGCACGATCTGCTGCCCAGAAACTATGATCGGTGGTGCCTGCATGCCAAGCGTTTTGCTTGTTCATTGGGTGATCGGCGGCACATTTACACGGGCAGATAGTTGGGAATGACTGTGCGCAGGTGTAATGACCAAGAGTGGCATTACCACCTCTTTTGTACCTCCACTATCTTGGTTGCTGCATCATGTGTCAGCCTGCATATGTATTGCCATATCCTGCAATGTGTATGTATTCATTTCCTTGCCAATGTAATGTTTAAGTGTAGTGTGCCTGGTTCACCAGCAGATGGCGGGAATCTGTGCAGAGCTAGTTTCTCTGGAGAGGAACCTTTTTGTTCCTTTCATCCCTCTTTAGAGAGGGAGGAGTTTGGTTGGTGAAGGCAGTCTAGCCTTCCCCATCCTGGGGAGAGGTTGTAGAACATGTCCTATTCTTGTCCTTTTTAGGCATCGTTACAATGGATCCGCAAAAAAAAATTAATGGCATACGGATTTCATGTGTTTTCAGTTTTTTTTGCGGATCCGCAATTTGCGGACCGCAAAACACATTCGGTCGTGTGCATTTAGCCTTATTCATATCTTTTTGCACTTGCTTCAGACCACATCACGTCTGGGATCCAAGGATATCCATGTAGGAGCACCGAGACACGTGCATCTAACACCCTCAGAGACACTGTAGGCCACTCTACACCACTCTGGCAATCCTACCCTGGGTACCAACACTACCATCTATAAAGGGGACTCCATGTCCTCATTAGAGATGGCCTTGTGGTTCGCCCGGCGGTCGTTTCGCGGCGAACTTTGCGCATTTACGATTCGCCGAACATATGGAGAAATTCGCGCCCGCCATATTCTTTTACATTGTAAAGAACTTTGACCGTTGACACATCCATCAGGTGGGACAGGACAGCCAATTGAGACGTTTCAGCACATGGACATACCCCCTACCTTATAAATAAACCTGATCTGGCCGCCATTTTACATTCAGTGTTTTGCCATTGTAGGGAGAGGTTGCTGTGTGGAGCAGGGACAGGCTGTTAGGGACACCAAACGCTAGCTGATAGGGCCACAAAAGACATTTTAAGGACTGGTATAGGTGTGTTATCGATAGGTGTGATATACAGAGGGGTGCGATATACTTTTATAATGAGTCAAAAACACTTAGATCTATATAGTGATCACCTGGAAGTTAGGGGCCCCGGACGGGGTCGCTCTTATCAGGGCGGGTGGTCTGTGGTTAGGCTATCAGGGCCAGAAAAGCACCCCCCGTAGGGCAATATCAGGGACAGTTCTTTGCCCACCCAGTCCTTCAATACCACATCATCATCGAGCCCAGGGATAGATGGTTTTTGCTTTCCCTCCGGGATTCATCGATGTGCGCTGGAACCCCCCGGTTTGTGGTAGGACATATGGTTTCTGATTTGGTGCCGCCGAGCTCTTGTTAATGCCGACCACATCTATGATTTTTGCTTGACTTTTTAATAATTTTATTTATTTTCATTTTGAGGGATATCTTTTCCATTCACACGTCTGCAAAATGGGTCCGCATCCGTTCCGCATTCATTTTCAATGGAGCCGGAATGTGTTGTCCGCATCCGCGGATCCGCACTTCTGCATCTGTGCTTCCGTTTTCCGGAAAAAAATAGAATATGTCCTATTCTTGTCCGCAATTGCAGACAAGATTAGGCATTTTCTATTAAAGTGCCGGTGATGTGCGGTCCGCAAATTGCGGATCCGCAAAACACTTAGACGTGTGAATAGACCCTCATAGTAACATTATTAAAGGTTACGTTTTATCTTTTGTATATTCTAATGGATTGCCTTCCTTGTACAATGTTATAATATACTTTCTATGTTAGACAGTATATTATAGTGCATTTGTATTGTGCGGCAGTCGTGTGCGGTTCTGCTGCGATACTGCAGGTATATAGAGGGACAAGCGTTATTGGGACAAACAATTTCTACTGGTGTGATATACCAGTCGCCCCCAAAAAAGCTGATTTAAGCGGGGTGTTATATACCAATATACTTTCTTTATAGTGCATTTGCGCATGTGCGAAAATTATATTGCCGATATTTCACATTGAAAACATCTGGTATGTCACTGTCCATGTTGTGGGACTATTTGTGCACTTCTAGTAATTATTTTTTGGCTGCAAATATGAGCTGAAGGTTTTTCAGGTTCGTCTGCCATTAAAATGAATAGGGCCTGCGAACCGCCCCGGCAGATGTTCGTCCATCACTAGTCCTCGTTGCTTAACTGCAACTGGCGTCACGTCTACTTGCTCTATTAGAGGGATATATTTTGTAGAAACCTCCTAAGGGGCAAGAGAAACCCCAGACGCTTGACAGTAGGCCGCTGCACAGAAACGGTCGTTCCCAATAATCTGCCCGATTCTCGGTCCGTGTAAATGCACCTTTAGTTGTGTGCTCTGAGTGGAGTCACCTTTCAGTTTCCATACAATGAGCGGAGAAGGGAGGAATAACAATGGGTTGTTTGCTTTGCAGAATTCAGGAGCTGCCGCTATTGTACTGTGCACAGAGGAACCGTGTAAGAGCGCTGAAGAAGCTTCTATCATGTAAAGCTATTAATCCGCTGCAGACAGGTAAGTGCTGCTCATATTCTAGATTTCCTACCATATTTCATTCTGCAGTTCTCTTCCCTAAATCTTGGGTTTAAAGTGTAAGAGCCCTGTATGGCTTCATGTAACAGTTGTATGGAAATGTAATAGTGAACCATAGGCTTCTATGAGGTCACAGGCTTTTGTGGGGTTGTAGGCTTCAGAGGGGTCCTAGACCTCTTTGAGGCCCTAGACTTTTGTCAGCTCCTAGACCTATGCTTCCAGTTTTATACAGAATCATACAGAGATTTGGGAGAAAAGAACCCAGGAACTTGGCTCTGCACAATGCATCCCATGGTGCCTACTGCTCTATAGAAGGACTCCTTGTTCCACTGGTGGGTCCACTAATGGGCTCCAAAAGTCCAATCATTTGCTTCTTGTTTTTGTTGCACAGGCTGAACTGGTAACTGCATAATTTGGTAGATCTAGGTGTGTTCTAGATTGACAGCGGGCCGATTAATTTCTTCTGGTGGACCTAAGACTCAAAAAAAACTGATCCACAAAATATACGGAAGACATCTGTGTGCATTCTGTATTTTGTGGAATGGAACAGCCGGCCCCTAATAGAACAGTTCTATCCTTGTCTGTAATGTGGACAATTATAGGACATGTTCTATTTTTTTTGCAGAACGGACATATGGAAACAGAATGCACACATAGTAACTTCCTTATTTTATATTTTTTTTTTGCGGACCTATAAAAAGAATGGTTCCGCATAAGGACTGCTAAAAAAAAAAAATACGGAACGGACACGGAAAGAAAATACGCATGTGCATGAGTCCTTAGTCTGACACTGCTTGTAGGCAAGGTTTCAACCATCAGTATAAAGGTGTCTTCAGACAAAGCTTTTTAGGTGTGCTTTTTAGAGCGGATTTGATGCAGAAAACTGGGACAAATCTACACTGGAACCACCTCCCATTAATTTCAATGGGAAGCAGTGCCGCAGTTCATGCGTCCAATGGCATTTGCAGTGCAGTTTCCCAGAGCGTGCAGAGGGAGCCGGCCTGCTGTTCAGCGGTATTCAGTGGAGCTAAACCAAGAGCGGGCAGTAATTTCTGCCGTAGGATACACGGCTGATTTAGTTTCAAACAAAATCCTCCGACTGAACATATCCTAAATGTGTTGGGTGATTTCGGTGGAATGCGGTGACGGTGACCATCTAATGTGTATGGGTGCACCGGCCAATAGACAGCTGTAGGCTAAGCTTTTGTCTGTCGGCTACGTAAAGCGTATGGCCATCATAATTGCCATTACCTTACTGGTACCATTACATGCACACAGACATGACGCACATTTCTGTCCATAAGGCCTCCATTGCACCCAGTATGCCTTCCTTTTCATACGTTTACAGATTTTGTTCAAAATGAGTGACCCGTTCCATCGTATGCCATATAAGCGGAGGTATATCTCTACACATCAAGTCCAGCAGAATCTGTAAAGCAGCAGGTGGAGATAGTAAAGTTCCACCATTTACTGTACAATACATGTGGCTGGAGCTTCCAATATCCACATGTAGCAGAAGAAATGCTGAAATCTGTAGCTTGTCAAATTGTCACAATGCCAACAATTTTTACCATCAATTTCACCCTTTCCAATCCATGAAATCCACAGCAAATCTGCATAAAGCAAATGAAGACTCTGCTGAGCATTCATTGTGGATATGCTATGGAGGCCAAACTCTGATATATCTGGAGTTATCCTAAAGGGGAATTCCCAGACCACTACTGATATGACTCTAACATATCTACAGTATCTGATATATTTTGAGGATGTCATCAAGATGCTCTAATGTTTGAATGGTTCTGACTAGAGTTGAGCGAACCCGAACTTTAGGTTTTTCGGCACCCGGACCCGAACATTTACGTAAAAGTTCGGGTTCGGTGTTCGGCAATTTTTATGGCGCTTTTTGAAAGGCTGCAAAGCAGCCAATCAACAAGCGTCATACTACTTGCCCCAAAAGGCCATCACAGCCATGCCTACTATTGGCATGGCTGTGATTGGCCAACTGGAGCATGTGACCCAGCTTCTATTTAAGCTGGAGTCACGTAGCGCCTCCCGTCACTCTGCTCGGATTAGTGTAGGGAGAGGCTGCAGCTGCTGTGAGGACGAGATCAGGGAGAAATCTTATCAAGAACTGGTTTATGTACTCAGCAATCTACAGAAAAAGTGTTTTGTGGGTGCAGTGCACAATTTCTTTAAGCCTGCCCTGAGCCAACTACTGCTGAAAACGAACTTTTGTTTTCTTCATTTCATCATTATCAATACCTGATCGGCAGCCATTTTATGCAACGATCGTGCACCAGCATAGGCTAGCTGCAAGTCCAGAAATACAGCTTTGGCATACTGGGGTGAAAAAACCCTCTAATATACTGCACATCTGGGATTAGACAAGCATAAGTGACTGTCACATTTAGGACAGAAATACAGCTTTTTGGTTAGGGTGAAAAAACCCTCTGATATACTGCACATCTGGGATTACACGTGCATAAGTGACTGTCACATTTAGGCTAGGTCTACACGGCGACATTTGTCGCGCAACATTTTGTTGCACCAATGTCGCTGGACAATTTTTATAATGGCAGTCTATGGTGTCGCACTGCAACATGCTGCGACTGCGATGCAACAGTCGCAGAAAATCCATTGTCGTCGTGTAGACCTAGCCTGAGGCCACAAATACAGCTGTCATATAGAGTTAAAAAAAAAATATTGAGTGCAATACCCTACATCAGGGTTTTTATTGGCGGTTAATTTTTTTTAACAGACTTAACCACTTTTTACTTTGCTCTGTAAACGCTAACTATGAGGCAAACATCTAATAAGGGACGCGGTCATGGTCGTGTTGGTGGAGCCTCTGGTGCAGGGAAAGGACGTGGCCGTTCTGCCACAGCTACACGTCCTACTGAACCTACTACCTCAGGTCCCAGTAGCCGCCAGAATCTACAGCGATATTTGGTCGGGCCTAATGCCGTTCCTGAGCAAGTACAGGCGCTAGGCAATTGGATGTCCGACAGTGGATCCAGCACGTTCACATTATCTCCCACCCAGTCTTCTGCAGAAAGTGCACAGGTGGCGCCTGAAACCCATGCCCATCAGTCTTTAACATCACCCCCGTGCATATCGGGAAACCTGTCTGAACCTGAAGTCATGCAGCAGTCTCTTATGCTGTTTGAAGACTCTGCTGGCAGGGTTTCCCAAGGGCATCCACCTACCCCTTCCCCAGGGGTGGAAGACATAGAATGCACTGACGCACAACCACTTATGTTTCCTGATGAGGACATGGGAATACCACCTCAGCACGTCTCTGATGACCAAACACAGGTGCCAACTGCTGCGTCTTTCTGTAGTGTGCAGACCGAAAAGGAGGTCAGGGAGGAAGACTGGGTGGAAGACGATGCAGGGGACGATAAGGTCCTAGACCCCACATGGAATGAAGGTCGTGCCACTGACTTTCAGAGGAAGAGGCAGTGGTGAGACCGAGCCAACAGCGTAGCAAAAGCGGGAGCAGGGTGCAAAAGCAGAGCAGCCGTCGCCAAAACAGTTTGCCTGCTACTGGCCACTGTCACCAGGGACCGAGCACACCAAAGGCATCTTCAAGGAGTTCCCTGGCATGGCACTTCTTCACACAATGTGCTGACGACAAGACTCGAGTGGTTTGCACGCTGTGCCATCAGAGCCTGAAGCGAGGCATTAACGTTCTGAACCTTAGCACAACCTGCATGACCAGGCATCTACATGCGAGACACGGGCTGCAGTGGAGTAAGCACCTTCAAAACCAAGAAAGGGCTCAGGCCCCTCCTGCTCCCTCTTCTGCTGCTGCCTCGGCCTCTTCCTCCGCCGGAACGTTGGCACCTGCCGCCCAGCAAACGGTGGATGTGCCACCAACAACACCACCTCCGTCACCAAGCATCTCCACCATGTCACACGGAAGCGTTCAGCTCTCCATCTCACAAACCTTTGAGAGAAAGCGTAAATTCCCACCTAGCCACCCTCTATCACTGGCCCTGAATGCCAGTATTTCTAAACTATTGGCCTATGAAATGCTGTCATTCAGGCTGGTGGACACACACAGCTTCAAACAGCTCATGTCGCTTGCTGTCCCACAGTACGTCGTTCCCAGCCGCCACTACTTCTCCAAGAGAGCCGTGCCCTCCCTGCACAACCAAGTATCTGATATAATCAAGTGTGCACTGCGCAACGCCATCTGTGGCAAGGTCCACCTAACCACAGATTTGTGGACCAGTAAGCACGGCCAGGGACGCTATATCTCCCTAACTACACACTGGGTAAATGTAAGTGGCGGCTGGGCCCCAGGCGGAGAGCTGTTTGGCGCACGTCCTTCCGCCGCCAAGGATCGCAGGGCATCATTCGTTGCCTCCTCTTCCTACTCGTCTTCCTCCTCCTCTTCTTCCACCTCCTCATCCGGTCAGCGACTGACCTTCACCACCAACTTCAGCACAGCCAGGGGTAAATGTCAGCAGGCCAATCTGAAACTGATGTGTTTGGGGGACAGGCCCCACACCGCACAGGAGTTGTGGCGAGGTATAGAACAACAGACCGACGAGTGGTTGCTGCCAGTAGGCCTCAAGCCCGGCCTGGTGGTGTGCGATTAATGGGCAAAATCTCGTTGCAGCTCTGGGACTAGCCGGTTTGACGCACATTCCTTGCCTGGCGCATGTGCTGAATTTGGTGGTGCAGAAATTCATTCACAACTACCCCATTTTTATAATGATAGTCTAGGGTGTCGCACTGCGACATACTGCGATGCAGCAGTCGCAAAAAATCGATTTGAGATGGATTTTTCTGCGACTGTTGCGTCGCAGTCGCAACATATCGCATTGCGACACCATAGACTATCATTATAAAAATTGTCGCGCGACATTGGTGCGAAAAAATGTTGCGTGTCAAATGTTGCAGTGTAGTTGTGCCCTATCTGTCGTGCGACTTATTGTCATGCGACACATGATGTCGCGTAGACCTAACCTAACTAGAACTCTCTGGGACTACGGTTGGAGCCAGCCCACACCCTAAGCTCCCTAAGAGGGCTGTGCCAGGATAATTAACCCTTGTTGTGCCTACACCATGCATAGATATTCTGACTACACTCACATTACATAGCATGGAATCATGGCAAATTACCAAACAATTGCAGATACCCATGTACTGGGGTACTGCATTAGCTCCACACACACACAAACTATGGCTTCTCAATATATTGACTCCACACGCTGTGCCCCCTGAATATATTGGCTCCACACGCTGTGCCCCCTGAATATATTGGCTCCACACGCTGTGCCCCCTGAATATATTGGCTCCACATGCTGTGCCCCCTGAATATATTGGCTCCACACGCTGTGCCCCCTGAATATATCAATGCCACATCCCCTTAAAATAGGAACTACAGAGTGCCCTCTGAAAATAATAGTCCCACGTACTGTGCCCCAGTAATTCACACACTTGATCAGCTTTCTACGTGCAGGTGGACTGGGCTGGAGGTCTGATTCTCCCCAGTTATGAGAACCGGCTGTAGTTCCTTCAGCTGTTTCTGCAGAAGCAGGGAGAGCTGGCTGGGTCACATCCCTTTTCTTATAATATGAGGAGGAATCGACAGTACCAGTTCCAAACAGGTGTGGTATCAAAGCTTCATGAATCTAGTTTTTTTCCACTAGTTTTGACAGAAAAATGGTAAACAAGTGGGGCATATAAGGTAAGAGCACATATTTGAGGATGAGATCACCTGGAATGATGACATGTCAAGAATCTGTGCTGATCTCTAAGAAACCCTGAGGGTTGGTGCTCACAACTAAAGGCTCCTCAGACTTCTGGAAGCGTAGTCATTATTTCACCTTTTTTATTCTACTTTTGTGTTTTTTATATTCTATTTCTGCTTTTTATGCTGTGACTTCTATACGTTTAGGACCTATGGAAGACCGTTTTTTTATCTCGGCTATTGCTCTTGGCATTTTTATTCCTGCAACCCCTGAATTTGCTGGAAAATAGAAGTGACCTTAATTTATATTGGGATGACATATTCCGCAGCACTTTAGAAGTATAACCTAATACGAACTGATACTTGTATAAACTTCACGGCGGCGTTTATCAGGAATATCAGCATTTATAAAACCTGCTCTGTTACATTTTAATCTCTCCAAAACTCGTACCACCTTCCATGTCTCACAATGATGAACCTCTCACCAGGAGCTGCAGGGGAGACTGCACTACATTTGGCCGTCCTGCACGATAACCTGGAGTCTGTGAAGGTTCTGCTGGAACGGGCTCCTGAGCTCGTTAACCTGCCCATGACCTCCGACCTGTACAAAGGTGGGTGCTGATTACCATTATTACTGTCTAATATTACTTACACAGGTTCAAAATTATTTTTTTTTAAATCACAAAGTTAATACAAAGGCGTCCTCCACTTGAGATCTTATCTTATCTATTAGACATTTCAGAAAATGGCTAGGAAGAGCAACTGGAGGACCCGGAAACTGGTTAAAGGGGTTGTCCCACGAAAAGTACTCTGCGGTTTTCAAACCTCCGTTTTTTTAAATGGAACTGAGCATGTGCGTCCACCTCCAGTGAGGTGGACGCACATACTCAGTTCCATCCGTCAACTGCCTCCTGAGCTGTGATGGGGAGGGAGCTGCCAGCTTGATAGCTCGAGCAGAGCAATTGGAACAGTAAATGGGGAGATCTCTGGATCCATGTGAGATACAGGGCTGGTTCTAGCTTTGGTAGATGTTGTCATGTACTCTATGATGTCTGATTTTAATTTTAATTTTTTATATTAATAATGATAGAAAACCTGTTTAAGTTAATTCGGTGGTTTTGCCATTCAGAACTTTCATCTATAAATGAGCGTCCAGAGTGGCTTCAATGAGTGACTGTCACAGTGAGGAACCACCATGTCTTCACATTACGTGGAAAACCCATTGACTTCAATGGGATCTATGTAATGCCTCATTTCCCCAGTGGTGGCGCTGCAGGATAATTAATTGCTTGGTGCAGGGTATCCTGAAGATCTGGATATCTGAAGTCATATACTAGTTAGTTAGTATAGTAATTAGTTACTATACTACATTTTGCTGGTCTGTCACTGGAGTCTATATAACACTGCAGCCAATGGCCAAACAAATTTTAGGGCTCACGGAGGCGTGACCACGGAGGCGAATTCATGCGACCAGCGTCCTAGACAGGAGGGCAAGGCCGCAGTTGCTGCATCACGGCCTTAAAGACTGTTTTTGTTGCCCATAGCAACCAGAGCACAACTTCCATTTTACATTCTGCTCTTGAAAAGTGAAAGCTGTATCGTGATTGGTTGCTTTGGGCAATAATGGCACTTTTTTTTTTTTTTTTTTAAACAACTTTATAAGTCTGTGGCACGTCACTGGCCTGGTTTATCAAAACTGAGTTGTCCTTGTCTTTTAAAAGGGGTTCTCCCACGAATATTGTAAAAAATGAAAACCAGACATTAATCTAGTGCATGACACCTCTAACAAAGCTAGAACCAGCCCTGTACCTCACGTGGATCCAGAGATCTCCTCATTCATTGCTCCAATTCTTCTGCTAAATTTATTGCAAGCTGGCAGCTATGGGGAGGGTCCTTTTGTAAGGGTGCATATCCTTTCTCCCGCAGCTGGTGGCAGTTCAAGGATGGAACTGAACGTGTGCGTCCATCTCCGTGAGCAGGACAGAGAAATTAAGAAGAGGGCAAACAGCAGGTGGCGCTATACACATAGATTTTGTTGAATAACTCAGTAACTATACAGAATTTTTAATTACATGCAATTACAAAAGTATTTACATCCAGGTGCTGCTTTTGAAAACTGTAGAATATTTTTCATGACACAACCCCTTTGAACTGCACTAAGAAGGTGAAAGTTTAGGGTGGACTGGTTGCTATGGGCAACAGACAGTTTTAATGAAACCCAGAGAGGGAGATTGTATGGAGACTGTCTTTGTTGCCCATAGCAACCAATCGCAACACCGCTTTCATTTTTTAAGAGCAGAAAATATAATGAAAGCTGCACTGCGGTTGCTATGGGCAACAAAGAAAATGTTCCTATTTGACAGTTTTATAAATCTCCCACGGGCAGTAGCTGTGGGGGTGCTACATGTGCTGCTGTATAACCAAATACCTTGACGAGGCCTGGCGTCAGGTGGCTGCCATGTTCTGAGACCGTCTTCTCCTCTTCTGACAGGTCAGACAGCTTTGCACATCGCCGTCATGCGCCAGAACGTGGCGATTGCTCAGGAACTGATTAACAGTAAAGCCGATGTGTGTGCGGCGCAGGCGGTGGGCACCTTCTTCCAACTGAAACCCAATTCCTTCTATTATGGTGAGCGATATCTACTGAAGAAATCTCCTGCTGTTTTAGGCTAGGTCTACACGACGACCTTTTTATAATGAAAGTCTATGGTGTCGCATTGCGACATGCAACATGCTGCGACGCTGCGACTGCGACACCATAGACTATCATTTATAAAAATTGTCGCTGTAGTTGTGCCCTATCGCGCGACACATGTCGCCATGTAGACCTAGCCTTATGCTGACAGCCCCAGCGCTGATCTATGTGTCTCCATGACTACAGACTACAACAAAACTTGCGTAGTCTGATGCTGCAGTCATTGGGGGTATGCATGCCCTGCGGATTTTGGTGGAACATGTCTTCACGTCTTGCAGCCATTGGATTGAATGGGGTTGCAGTGAAACTCGCGTTTGCTTTAAGTGCTGGATTTAAGTCGCAGCAAACATGCAATTCACACTTTCACCCCATACATTCCTATGGCTGCTCTACTACACTGCACAATTTGGACGTGACACGGACATGTAACACATGTTGCGCCCAAAATTTCCGGTAGCTGTACCCTTACTGTCCTCCATGTGTCCCCTATTTTTGTGAATATTATGGCAAGTAATATCTATGGAAAAATGTCCTACTTTTGAGGACTTTGCAATTTGCCTTTTTTTTTGCATTTTCTTTTTTGTACTCCGACTTCCCGGAGCCATAAGGAGTATGCCCTGTAGCTGGAAAAAGTACAGAGGAGAGCGACTAAACTGATAAGGGGCATGGAGGGTCTTAGTTATGAAGAAAGATTAAAATAATTGAATTTATTTAGTCTTGAGAAGAGACGTCTAAGGGAGGACATGATTAACCTGTACAAATATATAAATGGGCCATACAAAAAATACGATGAAATATGTAAACATGGAACACGTAAAATGTTGTCAAAAGACGAGGGGGCGCTGCCTCCGACTGAAGAAGAAAAAGTTCAGTCTCCAGAAGCGTCAAGGCTTCTTTACTGTAAGAACGGTGAATCTGTGGAATAGACTTCCTCAGGACGTGGTCACAGCAGGAACAGGGGACGGGTTTAAAAAAGGGTTTAGACGAATTCTTAGAAGTAAACAACATTAATGCTTATGAAAACGTGCAAAAATCTGAGTCGCTTCCTTCTGGGATTCGCGTCCCCACCTATCCCTTGGTTGAACTTGATGGACTCATGTTTTTGTTTTCAACCGTATCAACTATGTAACTAACTTTTTTTTCGTTTTCTGTTCACATAGCCATATGAGGGCTTGTTTTTTCTGGGACAAGTTGTATTTTCTAAGAGCATGATTTTATATTGCATAGGATGTAGTGGGAAGCTACAAAAAAAAACAAATTAAGTGAAATTGGGGGGGGGACTCAATTCCATGATACCATGTTGGAGCGTGTTTGACTTTTTAATCACTTTTTATTACATTTTTTGGGGAGGTGATGCATCGAAAAAAGGCATCAAGTCAGCCATTTTGATTTTATTTTCTGTTACGCTGTTGACCATACGGGATAAATATGTCATATATTTTAATAGTATTGGCATTTTAGGATGCAGCAATGATCTTTTTTTTTTTTATTGTTTAACTTTAATACAGAAAATAGGGGTAAATATATTTATTAATAATAATAATATTATTATTATTTTTTTAATAAAAAGCAAATGGCTCCCATGATCTCAATGCAGGGAAGCAGTTCGGGGCCGGGGAGTGCAGCGCTCCCAGAGTTTCACCGATTTACATGGCATCTGAGGTGTTAACTGTCCATGATCAGTTTTATCGCCGATCAAAGACATTGCCTTCATGTGTCTGCCATGTAAAACAGCACGCACCTTCTAAACAGGCGCCATCTTTAAAGTCTGGCCTTTAGGTCTGGAAGGGGTTAATGAATACAGCTTTTATGCTGATCTATGAGTCCCCTTGGCTACAGACTTAGCAACATCAGACTAAGCTATTTTTTTTTTTATCATTACTCCCTTCCATCTGTCCCCTACTTGCGAAATGTATGTGGACAAGAATTTGGGGGTAGATGAAATGGAGTATAACTGTAGGATCCGACTACACCGTGTCTGTAGTCTGTGTGACGGACCGCTTGGTGCCTCCGCCAATTGATGCTTCCTAGTGCTCACCGAGTACTTTCAAGCACTCCAAACGGACACCATCAGCACTGTAGTCCCCACTTCCAGCGTTACAGCTTGGCTGGGGTCTCACTGTCCTCCACCCACCCTGGGTCCAGGACCATGATCCAGATTCTGGTGGGTAGAACTGTGTTGTAATCCCAGGAGAGTATAATACCGATAGCAATCCCCAGAATAAATATAGCTGCCCCCCACTCCCCCCCTCACACACACACACACACACACACACACACACACGAGATGAGACTCTATGTTGAGGGTGAAGCAAATCAAGAACTCTCTTTATTGAAGACCAACTCAGTATATATACAGTTCAAGAAGGCTAACAACATAACTCCATCAAACATGAACAGCATGCAAACAGACATCCCCTCTACAGTGTCTTAAAGAATAGGGAGAGAGGAGACCCATGTGATGGGATTATCTCCTGAGTGTATCATAGGGTGATCTACTCCTCTACACCGGAGTAGTTTACTCCTAGAGTCGGCTATCTTAATCCAATCGCTAACACAATAGAACAAAGGGACAAATAAATAAACACATTCATTGGGAGTCTCAGTGCAGAGTTAACCCGTTTTTGTGTTGCGGGATTCACACCCTGCACCTTTAATGGGCAGTAGGAAAGATGTGGCCTATAACTCCACACACAAATCAGGGTTAATAGTTCCTTGTAACCCCAAGAGGTCTGAGGGGGGTCTCCATAGTTCTGGGTCAGTAGGAAGGAGTCTAACCCTCAAGCTTCTCCAGCAGCCCCATTGACGGTTCAGTCCATCACAGTCTGTAACCATGGAGAACCCAAGCTCTCAAAATAATAGACCCCTAGTAAAACAAGGACCTTTAAAGAGGACCTTTCATCAGTTTTGAGACAACTTATGGTTCTACCTTGTAGGGCGGCCCCCACTGATGCCATGGGTGTTTTTTTTGTTTTTTTTCAAATTCCCCCCCCCCCCGTTTGTCCCCTGTGGCCCCCCCAATATTTTGGCGCGCTGTATTGGAGCTATAACTTCACAACGGGGCGGAGACACAGTCTTCTGCTGTGGGCGTCTCCTTCTCCCTGGCTGTGAGCGCGATCCAATCAGGGCGGACCGCTCACAGCCAGGGAGAAGGAATCTGTTGCCGATCCAGGCAGGCATTTCCCCTGCAGCAGCCATCCATGAAAACATGGGCACTATGAGTCCTCCAGAGCGTAAGTCATTCTTGCAGAGAACCTCTTGATTATGGCTTGTAGGAAAGTGCTAAGTGGATATGGAGTAGATTTGACATCTTTTCTCATTGCAGGGGAGCACGTTCTTTCCTTTGCTGCATGTGTGGGTAATGCAGAGCTGGTGCGGCTGTTGCTGCAGCATGGAGCCGATGCCCAGGCCAAAGATTCCCATGGTGAGAAATCCAGCATATTTTTGTTTCTCTTGCATCATATGAAGGCACTTAAAGGTCTGCAGTTCCTGCAAACCCACAGTATGACAAATACCAGATTATCTGAAAAAACTTTTTCATATATTGTGTGTTTGGGTTTTTTTTTGGGTATGGAAAAATCCATACTCTCCTGCTCCCTGTCACTCTGTTTTGGATCCCTGGCTATGGTCAGTGGCCTTCCGTCCCTGTCCTATAGACTTCTGGATAGATGGGTCATGTGCACCTCGTCAGCCAATAACTGGCCTCAGGGGTGACCTTGCAGTGACGTGCTGCTTGGGGAAATGTCACCACTGAGGCCAGTTATTGGCTGCAATGGGGTGCGTGACCTCATACACCCAAAAGTTGACAGTCTAGGCCTGGGACTGGAAGACCAGTGGATGCCAGGGAGCCGGAATGGAGTGACGAGATGCAGGCAAGTATGATTTCTCCAACTAGTCTAACAATCTGGGTAGGGCAGCCAAAAATGCCTAAAAGCCGGTCAACCCCTTTAAGAAAGCACAACTTTCATCTATTGTCCTCACTTTAGGAAATACCATCCTCCATATCCTGACACTACAGCCAAACAAGATGTCTGCCTGTCAGATGTATGATTTTATCGTAAGCTTCCACAAGGAGAAGTATGGTCCAGGACTAGAGGACATACACAATATTGAAGGCCTTACTCCTTTAAAAATGGCAGCTGTGGAAGGTAACACTGTGGTATGTATGCAGAAGACTATGGTGCCTCGATATACTGTATGTATTTGAAGCAATTTCCAAATTGGTCCTAATAGACTCCTGTTAGGAGACAATTGGCCTTTCGATGAAGGTAAATTGGGATTTGTGTAAATCTCTTTCCAGGTCAACAGTCACACTGAATCTCAGTTTTTTTCTTAGATGTTCCAGCACTTGGTACAAAAGAGAAGACAACTACAGTGGACATTCGGTCCCATTAGCTGCTATCTCTATGACATTACTGAGATAGACACATGGGAAGATCCTCAGTCTGTTCTGGATTTGGTGGTTTCTGGAAAGAAAAGAGAGGTACTCATACTAGAAGCCATCAAGGTGCATATGATATGGTAACAGTCTAGAGGCTAAAAACTGGCTGTCGTTATGAATGCCATTTCTGATCCGCATAGTGTTTGCTGCTTTTCTGACCACATGTAAGACTAGGGCATTTTCTTAAAACAGACAATAGACCTCTCCATGAAAGAGTTGGTGGAATTTGGAGCATATTTCTGGATCGAAGAGTAGTTTTGGATCTGCTTAAAGGGACCCTTACATCAGAAAGGGGTATTTTTTAAACTCTATATTCATAGACAATTTTTGGGCTGTTTTTCTTTACCATTGAAAATTAAATATAAAGTTGTGTCCTTCTGTAGACGGTTTACTCCTGCTGTGTGGAGACAATGTTATTGGCAGGGCAATCCTTATCAGAACAGTAGATATAGAACTGGAATAACAGTGTGGCAGCTCTATTGTTCTCTTGTTAGGACTACATAAAAATGTCCAAGTTGATAAATGTGACCTTTCTTTCTTATGAGAGGTTTCTTTTCTTTCCAGGCACGGCGGATATTGGACCTATCTCCAGTCAAGGAGCTGGTCAACAGAAAGTGGCAGAGGTTTGGCCGGCCATATTTTTGGACCTTGACTGCTCTCTACATCATATACATGACCATTGTGTCTCTAAGCTGCGCGAACCGACCTCTCAAACCAAGGCCAGACAACAGGACTGATCCCAGGGATATCAAAATTATGGTGCAGAAGCCTCTAAATGTGAGAACCTTAATCTTTACTCAAGGCCCATTGGAATGTTGCATTGAGTTTTGAGTTACAATATGTTTTCTCCTCCAGTCACATCAACAGCTACATTCAAAGGGCTGCTGGCATCCTTTAAAGGGAACCGGTCATCTGTTTTGTGGCCACTAAATACCTAGCATGCTGTTAGGCACCTGCGGTTTAGGGTCCCAAGCCTGTACATGGCAAACCATCCTACCCCATAGCAAATTAAATTCCAACTGACTGGGAAAAGAGTCCAGGACTCTTCTACAGCATCATCAGATGCAGGGCGCCATTGAAGACAAGGACGTTACACCTACCTTCATTACACATGCACTGCACATCAAGCAGTGAAGCGAGATGTACCATCCTTGGCTTTATTGGAGCACAGCACATGATCCATTTGCACATGAAGAAGAGTCCTAGATTCTTCTCCAGGTAAGCTTGAATTTCATTTAGTTTGTGGTGGCCGGATGGGTTTGCTATGGGCAAGTTTGTGTCTCTGCATAACAGTATGCTGGTGGTTTTGCAAACCCACACCAGGTGACAGGTTCTTGAGAGCATACTGTAGGCACACATGTAGCTTTCTAGGCTACACTGTATACATGCATACACTAAGTTAAAGGGGTATTCCAATCTGGGACATTGATGGCATATTGCTAGGATAGGTAGGGGCAGGGGTGTAGCTAGAAGGGGTGCAGAGGTAGCAGATGTTATCGGGCCCAGGAGCCTGAGGGGGCCCAAAGACCGTTGTGCCACATAGGAAGAAAGTGCATGCTGGGAGGGCTCAGTTATAGATTTTCCACTGGCATCCAGAATGTTCAAGTTAGTCTTCTGGCTTGAGGGAAGAAGTTGGGTCAAGAATTTGGCATGGGGTGTGCTGTTTAAATTTTGCTTCAGGTAGCACGAAGGCCATGTGCTTCCCTGCCGCTGGCCACAAAGCACTAAGGGAAGGGAGCCCAAGCTAAACTCTTGCACCAGGGCCCCATGAGCCTTTAGCTACGCCTCTGGGACCCTCTCCTATTTCCAAAATGGGGCCACCGAAGTGAAGGAGGGCACACCCTGCATGCACAGCTTGCTCTTCATTCGCTGCTAAGGCACCGCCAAAAATAGCCAAGCGAGAGCACTCACACATTTTTGGAAGTCCCATAGCGATGATCGGAGCAAAAACCGGGAGACTGCATCTCCATTCACCACTATGACACTGTCGGAAATAGCAGAGCCAGCCTTTGGCTCTTTTTGGAACTCCCATATCGCACAGGCGCAGGTGTTCTCCCTTCACTTCGGAGCCCCCATTCTGGAAATTGCAGCAAATCCCAGATGTGGGCCCCCACAGCTAGATGATATTGATGGCACATCCTAGGAATATGCCATCAATGTCCTAGATGGGAATACCCCGTTTAAAAAAAATATCTGTCACCATGATTAACCCTATTAAACCAGGAATGCTGCCTGGTAACATTGATCATGGTGAATCAAATGAGCCCTCCTCGCTGTTCGGATGCTCGACCTGAAAATCTTGCTCTTGTGTCAGTGACGCTTAATGGTTGCATATGCAGCTGATCTCCCTCCACTGAGAACAGCACTGCGCAAGCGCCATTGATGTCAGTCTCCCCTAGGAAGAGATGACTGTCCACTACGCTTCTAGATGAGCAAAGCCGAGCGTCTTCTGTTTCGGGAGGAAAATTATATCATTGTCACATGCTCGGAGCAGAACTCAGTTGGTAGAGCCTCCTGGGATGAACTGCGCATGCGTTGATGAAGTCTTACTAGCACAAGATTTCGGGGCCAGGCATCTGAACAGTGAGGATGCCTGGCCCTGTCAATCGGGCCATACGGGAGAATGGTGATGGGCAGGGGTGTAGCTAAAGGCTCATGGGCCCTGGTGCAAGAGTTCAGCTTGGGCCCGCTTTCCCTCAGTGCTTTGTGGCCAGGGCCAGGGAAGCACATTGGCTTCGTGCTGCCTGAGGCAAAAACTGAAATGACACCCTACCCCCCACCCCCCACATGCCATTTCGTGACCTAACCTTCCCTCCAGCCAGAGGTGTAACTTGACCATCATGCACTTTCTATAATACCGGTGTCTTCTTATGTGGCACAAGGATCTTTAGGCCCCATCAGGCTTCTGGTTCTGCACCCCCTATAGCTACGCCTCTGGAGACGTGGACGAGAAGGAGATGAAGTGGTGCTCCGAGGGGCTAGGCCAGCCACTCTGTTTTCTGAGCACCTAATTTGTATATGAATAAAAGTAGATTGCAGCAATAGAGGGCTTATTTACACCACCCCAATCAACCCTACTGGGAAGTATGCCTGATTTAATAGGGTTTCTCGTGGGAACAAGTCTTGTCAAGTGATTCCACAGAATCCACATATTCTAAGGCTACTTTCACATTAGCGTTTTTTGCGGATCCGTCATGGACATCCAAAAAACGCTTCTGCTACCATAATACAACTGCATGCATCCGTCATAAACGGATCCGGTTGTATTATGTCTTCTATAGCCATGACTGATCCGTCACGAACACCATTGAAAGTCAATGGGGGACGGATCTGTTTTCTATTGTGTCACATCGCGGACAGAGTTATTCTGTCCGCGATGGGAGCGCAACCAAACGGAACGGAATGCATTTTGGTGTATTCCGTTTTGTTCAGTTCAGTTTTTGTCCCCATCGACAATGAATGGGGACAAAACGGAAGCGTTTTCTTCCGCTATTGAGATCCTATGACGGATCTCCATAGCGGAATTGAAAATGCTAATATGAAAGTAGCCCTAAGTAAAAAGCATCAGAATTTCTACTTTTGATTTGTATGTGAGTAGAGCAGAAAATATCAGACAAGTGAGAATGTACATTTCATATTCCATATGCATTACGCACTTAGCACTGAGGTCACCGTCCATATTGGGAGGGTCCTGGACGAGAACTGTTGGTTTCCATATGACTCCGTCCACACGTACTTGTTGATCTAAAAGTCATTGGTGACTGACGAGTCCATTGCAGACGAAAGATTATTTGTGTGCATTCAGAGGACTGTTTTAAGTGATAACAATTTTTGAAGGGTATTTTATGTTTGTAGTGTTGTTCGGCATGACACCGCTCCTGCTCCCTCAGGAAGTGCTGTTTTCACCTAGTTGTCGTTGTATAGTATTTCCCCCTAAATAACATAAATTCGCTAAAAATATTGCACCTTCAATTGTCCTCTTCTGTCAGACCATAACTTAGTTTTACCTATATCCGTCAATATGTAGTGACAACTGATTTGACTACAGATTCATTTACATGTAAAGTGTTTTTTTTTTTTTTTTTAAGGAAAGGAATTATTAAAAAAAATAATAATAATAATTAGCCACCTCGCCAATCTCCTGTTTCTCCGTTTCGAAATTCTTTTTATTCCCTGGTCCTAGACTTGTCCCACAGGAAATGGCCTGGACTGCTCGCTCAGCCAATCACTGGCAGAGTCTCGTCGCTCCAGCGGCCGGTGATTGGCTGAGCAGGCAGTCCAAATCATTTCACATGGACGTGGAGAGCAACCACCCCCTTTGGTATGGAAATGTACAGACATTGATGTGAGGTTGGGGACGTTTTGTCAGGTCCTCTACTTTCTATTTTTTGACCTTTTTGGTTAAAAGGATCTATATGACCTTCCATGGTATTTGGCAAGGAGTAGGCCCATATAATTTTTGGAGTAGTCCTTTGGGTGGTCGTTTTAAATGACCAGTCCTATATTTGGGAACATGGGCAGAGGCAAATCAAGATCTGTTTCGGTCAAAGAGCCATTGTGTGGTGCCCTATTCTTGAAAGGAGAGAAAGAGTAGTACTGAAATTTCTATCGTAATAGCACTGCCATATAGTGTCCAATTGAAAAAAAAATAAAACAAAAAACACTGCCATATAGTGCCCAAGTAATAGTCATAATTTGTAAATATGCGCTAAATATGTTCAGAACAATAGGCCATTGTGCGTTGACTGAATGCGAACGTCACGTCATTGGCTTTGGTAGACAGCGAACCGCCACTGCCTTTTCAAACAGCTAATTGGTGGGGGTGATGGTAGTCGGACCCCCACTGATCAGATATTAATGACCTATCCTGAGGATAGGTAATTAATATTGTACTCCTGGAAACCCCTTTTAAAGGGTATGTCCGAGATTTTGATATTGATGGACTGTGCTCAGGATAGCACATCAATATCACATCAGCGGGTTCCAAGTCCTACCACCCCCACCAATCAACTGTTTGAAGAGGCCACAGTGCTCTGGGTCCTAGGCCAGTGACGTCACGTTCATCAGTCACATGACTGAGGTGCAGCTCCGTCCCATTCAAGTGAATGCGGCTGAGCTGCACTACCAAGCACATGCACTATGGAGGCGACGCTGCTCCCCGGAGGGCTGCGGCCTCCTCAAACAGCTAATCGGCAGCGGTGATGGTAGTCAGACCCCCACCGATCAGATATTGATGACCTGTCCTCAGAAACCCCTTGAAGGCTACAGAAAATTCACACATGCAAGAATGGCAGTGCAAGACATTGGGATGAAGCATTAAGAGGGTGGAGCTATTTTTAATTTTAACTTTGGAGCACTATTCTATCTGGACATGATGTGAAAAGTTAGGGTTGGACAACCTGTGCTCAACAAGCAGTGTGGGGACAACCAACCCTACCTATACCATTGGAGTGTATCTAAAGGTAAAAGTCCCTTCATAATTCATAAGGTTAGCCATCTACTTCCTTGCGCCGTCTTAATTCCAAATAATCGATAAAATGAGACGATGCAGGGAAGATCTCACCCAACCTCACTTGAATGGTGCATTTTATGGTTTTCTTGTAGGAAGCGTATGTCACGTCGGAAGATTACCTACGTCTGGCGGGAGAAATCATTAGTGTCATAGGAGCCATTATAATACTATTATTAAAGGTAAGAACTAGAGCATCAGGGGGCCAACAGAGCTAATTCACAACCTAAATATGCTTCCTGAGGGTGGTTTCCATTGAAGGGGTCTCCATCCAATTTGTTGGTACATTCATGTACATTGTTGTCATTCGACTCTCTTGACGTGTCTGCTACCCGTGTTTATCCGAAAATAAGACAGGGTCTTATATATTTATTTTTCTCCGAAAAAAGGGTTAGGGCTTATTATTGGGGTAGGGCTTATTTTGGCTCCATGAACCTATATTATATAGACACATGCCAATTACAGAACAGTCCCTGGACAGTGTTTATATTAAATATGACTATAACCCCCCTCATCCATTGGAATGCACCCATATACTGCAATACATGGGTGCATTCATGTGGATGAGAGGGGGTTATAGTCATATTTGCCACACATTTTCATTCTGGTACTGTATATTGCCCCTGAACTGTCCTTACCCAAGGGACCTAGGCAGCAATCTACGGTACCAGGGAGAGCTGATACGTCACGGGAGAGATGTAGGGAGCTCCTCCAGGCAGCAGAGAGGAGAAGGAGATCCTCCAGAACGTGCGGGCTGGCAGCAGTACAGGGCATACAGAGAAGCCGCCAGCCCGCCCAACGTGAAAGTGAAGGGAAGCATGGGCTGCCGGCATAATTTAGCATTTAGTGAAGCCTGCCCGTCAGGTGCTGCTTAGTGCCACGATGTATGCGCGGGCTGGCGGCTTCACTTCACTGAAGCCTGCGCTGCCTGCCTGCCCGCCCGCCCACAGTTTCATGGCAGCTCAGGAGCCATTAGTCAGCGCTCCCGAACTGCTGCAGCCCACACATTTCCCCCACCTTCCCTTTATATAAAATAAAATACAGCTGTATCTAGGGCTTATTTTTGGAGTAGGGCTTATATTTTAAGCATACTCCAAAAACCCTGCAAAATAGCGCTAGGGCTCATTATTGGGGTAGGGCTTATTTTCAGGGAAACACTTGAATTCCCCATAGTTCTGGAGCCTTAATTCTAGAACTGTTTTGCGCTATTACTTGTAATTCCGCGTAGAAATTTATGAATAAATTTACAATTGGGCTTACTATTCTTCTTGTTGGCAATGATTGCACTCTGTCAGTTTGTGTAGGAATATCCAATTTTCAATTTTATTCAAAAAATGTATAAGAATAATAACGGAGATGCCATAGCTAATTGTGCCTTTTAATATCTCTCTGTAGATCCCGGACCTGTTTCAGATACGTGAAGCAAGATTTCTGACCCAAGCAGTACAAGGAGGACCATTCACACTTATTATGTAGGCATCTCAGACTTGTCTTCTTGGGGACAATATTATAGATATTTATTATTGGCCTTTAGTTCACAGTTTCTTGGGAATTTCCAGAAGTACTATATATACATGCAACGTGCCAGTCCGCAGGGGTAGAACATGTGAGGTTCACGGTGGGCCGGAATGTACATACAGTTCATCGGTTACTCACGGTTTAGCAGTCGCCTCCCTGGGCCAGCAGTGCAGTGAAGGGGAGAACAGCACTGGATTCTCCGGGGCACACTCGGTTACAGGGGACCCTGGCCTGGTGGTGGTTGAGGTGCCCTTGATGGTGACTGGTTGCTGAGTGCTTGGGCGGCTGGGCCCCTGGTTTAAATAATGTTGTGACGCCAGCACCTTGATGGTGCAAAATGTTGAGTGGTAATGGTATGGAGTTAGAGTAATGAGGCAGGTTTAAATCCAACGGTAAACTTTACTATAACCAGGTTCTTGATAACAGTTTACATCCAGCAATAAAACAGTCTCTGATACACATGCAAGTTGGATGTGATAAATCCTAGTAACAGGCTTTGCTGATGATACTGTGTCAGACTAGGGTGGTAAGTTATGTACTCACTGACAAAACAGCTATTTGCCTTGCTTCAGTCTTAGTTGAGGTAGTCCCAATCTTGAGCTTCTACACAAGTGATGTGACAGAATCCTTATCTGTCTTTAGAATAACGGTGAGGCTGCCTGAAGCTAAGTCCTTCACCAAATTACAAAGGCGCCTAGAGCCTATACCAATGGCTTTGTCCTTCCTTGGTTTTGATCCACTAAATTCAAGAAATTCACTTGTTGCTCCTGAAGAATATAGGTAGACTTCCCTCTGCCTGTCTTCCCTGCTTAGATCCTGAGGTGTATGATGGCTTCTCTGGGCCGTGAAGCTCCAGAGAGCTGGGAGGAGAGGGGACCTCTTCTTCCCCCTGTAGCTCCTCACTCAATCTCCTTAGAGAGAACCCACAATCTCCACTAGCTAGGCCTGAACTACACTATTTATACTGTGGTGCTACGCCCATCTAGTGGTGGATGTATGTAGTGCACCTGACAGCCTGGTAAATAGGAATATCACAGAGTAACATAATACAGCATGATATACAGATGATAACAAAAAGGCTTTTGCAGTTCCCACATAAGCTAGTGGGACGCTGCATACATATTGTTGAACTATCCTCAGGATTGCCCATCAATATCTGATTTGTGGGGGTCTGACTCTTGGCACCTTTGACGATTAACTGTTTGAAAGGCCACGGCACTCCAGTGTTGTCATGTTCATTGGTCACATGGCCTATGATCAACTCTGCCCCATTCAACTGAATGCGCCTGGGCTGCAATACCAAACACAACCATGGGGCTATGTTTGATAAGATGTGAGTAGGCCACACAGCACTCACCGGAGCACCACAGTCTCTTCAAACAGCTGATTGGTGGGGATGCCGGGAGTTTAGCCCCAACCAATCAGATGTTGATGAGCGATCTTGAGTATAGGTCATCAATTTTGTTATCTTTGACTTTTATGGCATAGTAGCACAGTTTGTAAGGCTGAAAAAACACATGTTCCCATCCAGTTCAGCCTATTGTCTGACTAAGGCTAGTTTCACACTAGTGCTAAATTGTTCCGGTAGAGGCACAGCTTGCTGGAGTTGATCATGTCCGGCATAGCCGGATACTACCTTTCCTACTGGAGCCCATTAACTATAATGGGACCCCGCAGGGATCTGGCCTTTTTCCAACATTAGTGCCGGGATTCAACCAGGCAGATACCGCTGTTTTGCAAGCCCTAATGAAAGTCAGCACTGGATCTACACATTGTGTAGTGGAAGGAGCTGGTTACCATTTACTTCCTTAGGAGTAGAGTTGCAGTAACCAGCTCTTTCCACTACACTAGGGAGGTAGCTGTGTAGATCTAGAGCTGAATTTCAGCATCAGAGATACTTGGAACAGTGGTTCGAAGGGGTGTGGGATGTCAAACCCCCACGGATCAGATTTTGATGGCCATCAATAGTGAAATCCTGGAAAACCCCTTCAAGTTTACTGTCAACTATTCCCAAGTCCTTCTCTACTGTCAAGTCAAATTTTCCTGTCGAGATGAGGATCCCCTGAATCCTGTTCAGCAATCCAATTCAAATAGGCTCAATAGACAGTCTCCAACATGTGCAGCCATCTCTCCATTTATGTTCCTTCTGAATGTGGCCACTGTCTGTGGGCCACCTCACCCTGCAGAATGAGGATCATGGCACCCTGCTATGTTAATAAATATAGAAACTCCAGCAATTGAGTTGCAAGAAAAGGATTTTTTAATTGGTATTGTGGCTGTGTACAATGTGACGTTTCGGCCACACATTGGCCTTCATCAGACTTATGCCGCTTGTTTAAATAGATGTCCAGGATGCAGGCGTCAGGGTAAGAGTGCATTAGCACTGACTGGAAAGCGCTTTCCAGTCAGTGCTAATGCACTCTTACCCTGACGCCCGCATCCTGGACCTCTATTTAAACAAGGGGCATAAGTCTGGTGAAGGCCAATGTGTGGCCGAAACGTCACATTGTACACAGCCACAATACCAATTAAAAAATCCTTTTCTTGCAACTCAATTGCTGGAGTTTCTATATTTATTATAAGACTGGGTAGGAACCCGACTTCCAGCAGCAAACGGGCGGCAGAGTGCCATGAAGTTTTGCTTATAGATTAATTCACCCGGTTATGTTAGGTAGGGAGAATCCATTTTGCTTTTGCCACAGATTGGATCAGTACTAAACATACAAACTGTGTAGACTCCGCTCTATTCACATGTATTTTATGGACCAACAGCACCTGCTTCCCATGTCTGGTCCTGGTGTTACTAATCCTAAGACTAACTGGCACCGATGGAGAGGTCATCCCCATGTCTATCCTGCTAGTACTGGGATGGTGTTACGTCATGTATTTTGCACGTGGATTTGAGATGCTTGGACCTTTCACCATTATGATTCAAAAGGTAAGCAAATTTCATGAAATCTCTTGAAATAAATTCAGTGCAAAAAGACGACCCTCGAACATGTTGCCTCTTATAGGGAATGCATAATCAGAAAATTTCCTGATCACTTATCAAGTCATCTCATTTTAACATATAGGATTACAATGAAAGGTAATATACACTGCTCAAAAAAATAAAGTGAACACTTAAACAACACAATGTAACTCCAAGTCAATCACACTTCTGTGAAATCAAACTGTCCACTTGGGAAGCAACACTGAGTGACAATCAATTTCACATGCTGTTGTGCAAATGGGATAGACAACAGGTGGAAATTATAGGCAATTAGCAAGACACCCCCAATAAAGGAGTGGTTCTGAAGGTGGTGACCACAGACCACTTCTCAGTTCCTATGCTTCCTGGCTGATGTTTTGGTCACTTTTGAATGCTGGTGGTGCTTTCACTCTAGTGGTAGCATGAGACGGAGTCTACAACCCACACAAGTGGCTCAGGTAGTGCAGCTTATCCAGGAAGGCACATCAATGCGAGCTGTGGCAAGAAAGTTGCTGTGTCTGTCAGCGTAGTGTCCAGAGCATGGAGGCGCTACCAGGAGACAGGCCAGTGCATCAGGAGACGTGGAAGAGGCCGTAGGAGGGCAACAACCCAGCAGCAGGACCGCTACCTCCGCCTTTGTGCAAGGAGGAACAAGAGGAGCACTGCCAGAGCCCTGCAAAATGACCTCCAGCAGGTCACAAATGTGCATGTGTCTGCTCAAACGGTCAGAAACAGACTCCATGAGGGTGATATGAGGGCCCGACGTCCACAGGTGGGGGTTGTGCTTACAGCCCAACACCGTGCAGGACGTTTGGCATTTGCCAGAGAACACCAAGATTGGCAAGTTCACACTGAGCACATGTGACAGACGTGACAGAGTCTGGAGACGCCGTGGAGAACGTTCTGCTGCCTGCAACATCCTCCAGCATGACCGGTTTGGCATTGGGTCATTAATGGTGTGGGGTGGCATTTCTTTGGAGGGCCGCACAGCCCTCCATGTGCTCGCCAGAGGTAGCCTGACTGCCATTAGGATGAGATGAGATCCTCAGACCCCTTGTGAGACCATATGCTGGTGCGGTTGACCCTGGGTTTCTACGAATGCAAGACAATGCTAGACCTCATGTGGCTGGAGTGTGTCAGCAGTTCCTGCAAGACGAAGGCATTGATGCTATGGACTGGCCCGCCCGTTCCCCAGACCTGAATCCACTTAAGCACATCTGGGACATCATGTCTCGCTCTATCCACCAACGTCACGTTGCACCACAGACTGTGCCTCATTTTGATTTGTTTTAAGGACATTACATCAAAGTTGGATCAGCCTGTAGTGTGTTTTTCCACTTTAATTTTGAGTGTGACTCCAAATCCAGACCTCCATGGGTTGAAAAATTTGATTTACATTTTTTAATTTTTGTGTGATTTTGTTGTCAGCACATTCAACTATGTAAAGAACAAAGTATTTCAGAAGAATATTTAATTAATTCAGATCTAGGATGTGTTATTTTTGTGTTCCCTTTTTTTTTTTTGAGCAGTGTATATAGCACAGGATCCATCATTCACAATTGTTGATGTCACAGCTCACCCCCTTCCTGCACAATGACCTCTGCACGATTCACAGGGCATGCCCACAACACGCTCCCATAGAAGTCAATAAACATATTCCGCCTACAGGCTCCTAGGATCCATGTGGTTGCTGTAAAGCAAAGAGAATTTAAAAAATCTACAATTTAGAAAAAATATGCTTCAGTATCAGGTTTCAATTAATGAACAAATCTAGGTGCTAATCTTCATCCTAGCCATCACCTATAATTTTGTTACCTTGTGAGTCTGTAATTTTGTCCAACAAGACACTTCCATCTCAGTTCGACATTTAGACAGTTTCTGAAATCAGCAGAAATAATGCAACGTTTGATAAAAGTTTCCTTTTTTTTTTCCTAGATGATTTTTGGGGACCTTCTGAGGTTCTGCTGGCTGATGGCTGTGGTCATCTTTGGATTTGCTACCTGTAAGTGTAACTCATTGAACTCTTTTTCATGGAAAATACCAGAAAGAGCATTTCTTCTTTAAAGGAGGTCTGTCAGCGGTTTTGACCATGCTAAACTGCTGCTGGCACCAGGTAAGAGTCAGGGAGAGCATTACAAACCTATTTTTTTTATGGAGCTTTTATTATCAGGAGTAGTGTGGATATGAACTTTTATTCTGCCCAATTCCGCTCCTGCAAGTGCCCAAGAGGTGGAGCTTTAACATAAACTGATCGCTCTCGCTCTTTCTCTGGATTGAGTTGCTTCATAGCCTCACCTTTCCTCCATTAGTGACATCTGTAGTGGTCTCCTGGCCTCCTGCCACTCAGAGCAGAGGGAAGGGTCTGTAAAACACCTCAATGCAAAGTAATATAGAGCACTTCACATTAAAGCTCTGCCCCCTGGGCACTTGCTGGTACAGAACCTGACAGAATAAAACTTATTATTCACAAGAGTTACAAAAGTATGTTTGTACTGCTGTCCTCCTACCCCTAATTAGAGTTGTCAGCCATATAGCAAGATTAAAACTGCTGACAGACTCCTTTTAACAAAACAGAGGAAATGCTATTAAAAAAATATGAAATGCTGTAGCAATATGACGCTCTGTATCTTCCCCCAGCTTTTTACATCATATTCCAGACCGTGGACCCCAACCAGTTTGGCTACTTCTACGGCTACCCTATGGCTCTGTTCACCACCTATGAACTTTTCCTTAATGTCATCAACGCTCCAACAAACTACGATGTTGATCTCCCTGATATATTCCAAATCGTGTACTTTGCCTTCACCATTCTTGCCAATCTTCTCATGTTAAACCTCTTGATAGCCATGATGGGGGATACTCACTGGAGAGTGGCACAGGACAGAGATGAGCTGTGGAGAGCTCAGGTACAGTACCTACAAAGGTTTGAAGATTTGTATGTTTAAAAAAAAGTTCTTTAGAAGCAAAAAAATAATCTAGTAGTATCTGAGCATTCTGCACGGTGGCGCTACTGAGCGAATATCATCACCACTCTGGTTATAGGAGGGTTGAATCTGTTAGTATTAGGATCCTGAGAAATATTGAATTGGCTTACAACTATTTAGCTAGTGCAACCCCTCAATACGTTAACATTCTTTTCTATGTATTTTACTGTATTATAACTTTACACTTATTTTTTAGTTTTGATAAGTTTTGCTATCCTTTTTGCCCATTGCGCATCTTAATTGAAAATGTTATGAGAATAAAGCATGTGCCTCATTGTAAAATTGAGTAGTTAGGAAGAGGGATCGAAAATAAAGTGAAGATGTAGGCACTGGGTACAATGGGCCCACCAGAAGGATTCTGAGACTAACCTACAGCTCATAAGTAGGGTTGAGCGAACCTGAACTGCAAAGTTCGGGTTCATACCGAACTTTGCGAGTTCGGGGACCCGGACCCGAACCCGGACTTTCACTGAAGTTCGGTGTTTGTGTGATTTTATTATTTTCCATAACATGGTTCTAACAGAAAATAATAGCATTCTTATAACAGAATGCTAAATAGAATGGCCATTGAGGGGTTAAAAATAATTTTAAAAAAAATCACCTCATCCAATTGATCGCGCAGCCAGTATCCTCTTCTTTCTTCTTTCTGCAGGACCTGCAATGACGTCACCGCACTCGCCACGTGGTGAAAGTGAAGTTCGGATCCCCATTGACTTTAATGGGGTCTGGGTTCGGGGTCAAGTTCGGGTCCCGAACCCGAACTTTGACCAAACCCAGTGAACCCGAACTTCCATGGGTTCGCTCATCCCTACTCATGAGCAAATTCACCCTCAGATCATATGTTGTATAATAAAGAATAACGTGTTCTTTGTGAACTAACTTAATATAGTGAAATACGGTATCGGACATCTGCACTAAATTAAAATTTTAGGTGAACATCCTGAGCCCTCTTGTGGCCAGGCTTTTGATGGGCCATTCCAATCATCAATATCATGCTATCAACTCAAATTTTAGACCTACTCACTAGAGATGAGTAAAATGATTTTAGACAAATCAAATTTGATACAATTTCCCCAAATTTGCCAAATCCAAAACCTCTGTGATTTCTACCGCATGAAATCAGAGGTTTTGGATTTGGCAAATTTGGGGAAATTGTATCGAATTTGATTTGTCTAAAATCCTATTACAAACCTTTTGAACAAATGGCAGCCGCCATTTTACAGATCAGAGAAGAAGGCTCTGCCACCAGATAGGGTAATTTTTAGATTTTTTTTGTTTTTTAATAAAATAAAATCAGTGCTGTATGTTATTAAACAGGCTGTGTTACCACTGGTTCCCATTCATTTAACAATAGATATATGTCACTGTCACTCTGACATTACTAATGCTGTCTTGGCATGAAAAGAGCTTGAAAGGGGTTGAATACAGTCCTATGAGACCACAGGGTGTCGTACATGTTTGTTTTTATTTATTTTTTAGGGCATATGGGGAAAATTTTCATATATTCAGACCCCAAACACATTTTAGGAAATTCACTCATTTCTACTACTCACTATCAGTAAAGAAAGATACAGGAGCATCTTATTGTAAACCATCATTCATTATGCCACAGAAATGAAGACATGCTGGATATTGTAGATTGCCCTGTGGTTGTGGAATCTTATTTAATCACCCGCCTTTCTTCTGCTACTTCAGGTTGCTGCTACCACTGTTATGTTAGAGAGGAAGCTCCCACAATGTCTCTGGCCTCGAACCGGAGTGTGTGGCACAGAGTATGGCTTAGTGGACCATTGGTACCTACGGTGAGTTCAAGTCAAAGCCTTGTCAAAATTTTATTTTTGGGTAAAGATATCACAGTTGTATTAGATTGAAAATGAGGGATCATTTGACATTTAATAGGTAATGCTAAAGATAGTGGTATATCAGATGGGTTGGTATGTGTAGGTACTTGGCCCAGGCACACAATGTAAAGCTAGCCCTTCTGTACAACTTATTATGTATCTATGGGGTTCATTTGGAGAAAAAAAAGTTAGGTCCAAGAAACTGCTTAGAATTAACTTCTGGTTGTGTTACAGAGTGGTAGTGAGGAAGGACCTCAGTCAGCAGAAGATCCGCCGTTATGTTGAAGCTTTCCAGGGACCTGAAGGAGACCACCTTGATAAGAACTCTCACGATGTCCTTAAATCAGACAAAACTGTTTCTTCAACCGGGATACTCAATCTTCCCATTGTGACGGTCACAGAGGTGGAAGCACAAGAGTCGCCAAGAACTGGTCAATCTAGGCCATTAGATGAGGACACAACCTCCATACACAATACACACAAGACCCATCTTATACTACCACAAGTATATGTAGAGCCACAAAGGTCAGACTTGCAACATGCAAATGCTGCAGCATCATCAATAGTACAAAAAGGTAGCGGTCGTGGGTGGCAGATATTGAGATCAGTTACTATACAAAAACTACAAGTACCACAAGAAGCCAGTAGTGATGCTGAGGAAGAAATACACCATGTCTGATAAATTAATACCTCAGTGTTCTAATACAATAGTTAGAATCATTTGATCTCAAATGTCGCAATGGTGTCTTCTGAACAGTTTGTGGAGATATTTAGTACAAAAATTTCTCCTCAAGAAAAAAAATAACTTGACTCAATGAGTTAAATTCTGGTTTTGACTCACACATGTGTTTGCTTTTTACAAATAATGTTGCTATACATGACAAAAGGACCTGACAGAAACTTTGGACAAGAAGTCAAGGATTATGGAAGGGTAATTGGTCCCATCAAAAAACAGTATTATATATTTTTTGGCTAAGGCTTCCAGAATCCGGGGGAAGCTGTCATATAATAATGTTGTGTATCACTACCTAAGAAGTAGACAATGTGGACGTTTATTAGATGAAGCAAACATGTTTTAACAATCTTCCTACTGAAGAGGAATTACACAAAAATGTACTTAACGAACAAAAATTTTATTTTATAATAAATGTGCAAATTGTTAATTTTTTTTAAGTAATGTCGCCAGAAGTGCAACTAGAAATTCTCCGGACCTGATCAAAATTTTCTCTAGGGTACTATTTCTATGGCCTGATAAAAATTTTAGGCTGAGGTCTGATTAAAATTTTCCAGCCTAATAGTACAATTTAATGAAAGGTTTCCTGGGGTTTGAGCGTAGACCCTGGTCAAAATTTACCTGGAGCGCCTCCGACTTTCAACTTGCCATTTGTAATGCTTCTGTCTGCTTGTGTAGCTGTTGACGTTCCTAGAGCACCTAATCATGAAACTCTGCATTCTACATACTATAGCTACAGTATGTCACCGATTTTACCACGTGTGGAACGTTTTAGAATAAGGACAAATGTATTGGCCACTATTATTCTAGAGTGTGCCTAGAATGCTACCAATAACCACACAGGCATGTGGTTTTACAGAGAATCATTGTTGTTTTCTTGTTAATTTCCTGTCTGTTAGAAAAAAAATCCCTATGCCAATCTGTTTTGTAGTTTCACATATTGATTGCCCAAATGAATTGAGCCCTTTCCCAAAGAGAAGTTCATCCATAACAATTTATTTTCATTTTATGCTATGTTATAATGCAGGTTCTGGAGAGGCTCTACATAGGGTTCTTCACACCATCTATGGTTGTGTTTAGAGATGAGTGAATGTCTCAAAAATTTGGTCGGTTCGCCGAGTTTTCCGAAAAGATTTGATTCGATCCGAATTTATTTGTGGTGAATCGCGTTTAAAAACAACTATTTCCTGGCTGCAGAGAGCCTGTATAGTGGTGTAGAACACTGTGCCTTGCAGTAACACGCATAGGGAGTCTGCTGTGGTAGTGAACCAAAACTGACCAAATAACTCAAGTGTGAACTCAGCCTTACAGGTCGATGTTAGCGCCAGGTATAAAAAAAAACATACAGAGGCCCAAGATCCTACTGTAGCGTGAAAGAGCGCACTCCTTTTACAAAGTGGCCAGCTGCTTCCACATAGATGTCTACAGACCCTGTTCTATTAAACTCTTTTACAAGTAGAGCCCCCCTGACAGAGTGGAGAGGGTGTCAGCAGTAAGTTTGTGTTGACGTCACAGATTATTTTGCCCTTCCTCTGATCCATCAGAACAATAACCCCCCCCCCCCCCCCCAAAAAAAAAGCGGGAGTGGATCCAAAACAGACATGACACGTGAATAGAATATTTGCATGCCTTCTGTGTTTTGCACCCACTCCTGCTTTTAGCTACCAAATCACAAGCCAATTCTGATTGGACCATACAGACCTTATAGCTGCTACATAGACAGGATCCGTTGTGCTTCTCATTTTATCTTCCTTCAGTCAGATCACAAGAAGGGTCAAATAAATGATGCCAACCAGGCCAAAAAGGCAAAATAATGGCCCAGTCATGAAGTAGGGAGGGCGGCAGCAGCATGAGGATACCACAGAGTGGCCCAGTGTCATAGTGTTGATGTGGCAGCAGCATGAGAAGACCACAGAGTAGTGATGTGGCAGCAACATGAGGAGATCACAAAGTGGCCCAGAGACATAGTGTTGATGTAGCGGCAGCATAAGGATACCACAGAGTGGCCCAGTGACACAGTGGGGAGGTAGCAGCAGCATGAGAAGACCACAAAGTAGTGAGGTGGCAGCAGCATGAAGAGACCACAGAGTGGACCAGTAACAGTGTTGAGGTGGCAGCAGCATGAGGAGACCACAGCGTAGCCCATTGACATAGTGTTGAGGTAGCAGCAGCATGAGGAGACCAGAGAGTGCTGAGGTGGCAGCAGCATGAGGAGACCACAGAGTGGCCCAGAGACATAGTAGCAGCAGCATGAGACCACAGAGTGGTGAGGTGAGGGGCAATACCAGTACCAGCTGAAGATGGTGGCTGGCAATAGAAGCACCTGGCATCAGGTGTGGCATCAGGCGGGTGGCAGCATCAGAATAGTAGCTGAAGAAGGTAGCCAGAAGAAACAGGCCTCTTTTGTGAAAGTGTACGTGTGGCACCATGGATGATGCATCAGGCACTGGTGTTTGAAAATCCTGGCTGATACACACCTGATTCCTCTTCACAAAGGTCAGTTTCTCCCAAGTTTTCTCCTTTGGGTAACTATGGCCCCGGCCGCACTAAACACCTGCTCTGATGCCACACTGCTGGACGGGCAGAAAAGCTTGTCCCGAGCAAACTCGGCCAGCTGAGGCGAAAAATCAAGTTTGACTGCCCAGTAGTCCAGGGGATCTTCGATGTGGGGTGGCAGGGTACACTCCAAGTATGCCACCACCTGCTGGTTCAGGTTCTGCTTTATGTCTAGCTGCTGCTGCTGGGGAGTAGTTTCTTCAGTAGGCCGGTGAAGAAAACTGCTAAACAGTGACTCTAGACTTAAGTTGCTGCTGATGGAGCTGGTACTGCTCCTGTCTCCCAACCCCCCCCCCCCCCCCCCCCCCAGCAGCCATGACAGTGGAATGTGAGTACAGAGGGCCTCCCCGGGCAGACCTGCACGAGGATGGGCGATGGTGCACATAGGCAGCGGACAACTGACTACATAGGATGTCTCTATAGTAGTTCAGTTCATCCTCCCTCTCAGCGGGTGTAAAAAAAAAAAGGCCCCAATTTTGGACTGGTAGCAAGGGTCTAACATGGTGGAGAGCCAGTAGTCATCCCTCTGCCCAATAATGACAATTCGGCTGTCACTACGCAAGCAACTGAGCATGCATTGAGCCATTTGCGCAAGTGACTCAGAGGGACTCTCTGCCTCCATGTCCACTGCATACTGCCACGGTGTGTCTGGTTCATCTGCCTTATCTTCCTCATCGCCCTGTAGCTCCTCCGGCTGCTCATGCTCCTCATCTCCTGTCACGTGTAGAAAAACCACCCATTTCTCTACACATTGCTTGTACTCGAATGCCCTCCTCCTCCTCTAGTTCAGCCCCCGATGTAGTCGCCACATCTCCTGTCCCTAGCCGGCCAGATTTAGCAGCATCTGTTCCAGGACATGAATTAGTGGGATGATGTTGTTCATTCCATAGTCCTGGTGACTGACAAATAAAGGGGTCTCCTCAAAGGGCCTGAGCAAATGGCAGGTGTCACTCCTGAGCTGCCATTGGCTAACATCTAAGTTACACAGGGGAGTACTCCTGTCTGCCTGTATCATCAAGAAATTGTTTATGGCCTTTTTCTGGTCATATAATCGGTCCAACATATGGAGGATGGAATTCTAACGGGTGGAAACATTGCATATCAGCCTATGTTAGGGGATGCCGTTCTGCCGCTGAAGCTCAAGGAGTCTGTGCTTTGCATTGTATGAGTGGCTGAAGTGCATGCAAAGTTTCCTGACCATTTTCAGAATGTCTTGCAGATTGGCGGAAGACTTCAAGAAACGCTTTACAACCACATTGAACATGTACGCCATGCAGGGCTCATGGATCAGCACTACTTGACGCAGCGCCAATACCATGGTTCCGATTTTGAGTTGTTGAGGAGAGAGCCAGGATTCGATTTCTTGATGAAGGATGCGGAATAGTTCCTCCCCTGTGTGACTCCATTCGCCCAGGCAAACTAGGTGCAGAACAGTATGACACCGCCGTGCCCTGCACATGTGGTATGCTGGTGGAGCACTGGGAATTGTCCCTGCAGTGGAGGATGAGGAGCCAGACATTGTTGCAGGACCAATGACGTGAGAACGTGGAGGCGGAAGCGGCATCACCTGACCAAGGTGCTGGTGTGGCTGGGCAGGAACCACATTTACCCAGTGGGCCGTAAAGGACATATATTATCCTTGACCGTAGTTACAGCTCCACGCGTCGGTGCTGCCGTGCACTTTGGCAGACACCGACAGGCTCAAGGGCTGGCCCACCTTCTGTTCAACATATGTGTGCAGGGCTGGTACTGCCTTTTTGGCAAATAAATTACTGCTTAGGACTCTCCACCTTGGCTCGGTACAAGCCATCAGTTCTCTGAAAGGTTCAGAGTCCACCACTTTGAAAGGGAGGGACGGGAGCACCAGCAACTTGTCCAGCAGATGATTGAAAGGAAAGACAGTTCCCTTTTGTTGCGGTGGTGGAGCCTTTGCTGCATTAAATTGGGTGCATGCCACTGGGTGATGCAGCGGTTGCTGCGGCAGGCTGGACCACCACATCGTAGCCACAGTTCACCCATGCAATTTTATTATGATGCATGTGTAGACACAGGGCGGTGGTGCCAACATTGGCACCCTGCCCACGCTTCACCTTCTGCCCACAAATTCGGCAAATGGCCATGTTCACCTCCTCTGGCGGCCTAACAAAAAATTGCCACACCGCCCAGTATGGCATTTTCCCCCCAACACTCCACACTGGCTGCCTGCTATGAACCCCTCCACCGCTTCTTCCCGGGCAGGTAGTCTCCTTTAAAGTGGGCGGTGTACCCCAGGCACGATTGGCTCCCGACCTCTCACTGCTGCCACCCTGCTGACTCCGGGCCAAGCTACCACCTTGCTGGCTCAGGAGCTGCCTCACTCGCATGTTTCCACCCTCTTCTCCTGATGATGATGAAGCCCCTTCTTCACCCGGCTCCCAAGTGCGATTGGCTTCATCATCACTCGCTACTGTCTGAACGTCACTGATGTCCTCCTTAATGGTCTCAGGGCCAGGAGCCTGACCGCTCGCAACATCAGCTCCCACGCGACTCTCCTCTTCACTACTTGCCCACCTACCGGAGGAAACTGTAGATGTCTCCTCCAGATCTTGGCTTGGCAGCAGCTGCTGACTGTGCTCTAGTAGATCGTCCTTGCTGAAAAGTGGAGCTGTAGCCCACAGCATTACTGTTGATCGAGCACTATGGTATGGTTGCAAAGCCGAACACATCGGGATGCGAGCACCCGAGTATAATGGAAGTCAATGGGAGAACCCGAGCATTAAACCAGGCACCCCCTGCTCTGAAGAGGGGAGGGTGCCTGGTTCATAGAAAAAGGTCAGAAATTGATGGAAACACCACCGAAATGGTTCGGGAACAGCATGGGAAGGATGTCTGGATGCATTTTGGACTCCCAGGTCGCTGCTGGGAACAATGTAGTACGCCCCTTTTATAGACTGACAATAATATGCGCAAAGCCAAAGATAAAATACATTTTAGGAAACATTCTTTCCTATACAGTTGCAAGAAAAAGTATGTGAACCCTTTGGAATGATATGGATTTCTGCACAAATTGGTCATAAAATGTGATCTGATTTTCATCTAAGTCACAACAATCACAGTCTGCTTAAACTAATAACACACAAAGAATTAAATGTTACCATGTTTTTATTGAACACACCATGTAAACATTCACAGTGCAGGTGGAAAAAGTATGTGAACCCTTGGATTTAATAACTGGTTGAACCTCCTTTTGGCAGCAATAACTTCAACCAAACGTTTCCTGTATTTGCAGATCAGACGTGCACAATGGTCAGGAGTACCGTATTTTTCGCTTTATAAGACGCACCTGATGATAAGACACACCTAGGTTTTTGAGGAAAATAAGAAAAAAATATTTTGAACCAAAAGGTGTGCTTTTGGTAGCTTTTGAACTAATGGTGGTCTGTGGATGACACTGTTATGAGGGGTCTGTGGATGACGCACTGTTATGGGGGGATCTGTGGATGACGCACTGTTATGGGGGGATCTGTGGATGACGCACTGTTATGGGGGGATCTGTGGATGACGCACTGTTATGGGGGGATCTGTGGATGACGCACTGTTATGGGGGGATCTGTGGATGACGCACTGTTATGGGGGGATCTGTGGATGACGCACTGTTATGGGGGATCTGTGGATGACGCACTGTTATGGGGGAACTGTGGATGACGCACTGTTATGGGGGATCTGTGGATAACACTGATGGGGGATCTGTGGATGACACTGATGGGGGGGATCTGTGCATTACACTGAGGGGGGATCTGTGCATGACACTTATGGGGCTCTGTGGATAACACTTATGTCATCCACAGATCCCCATAAGTGTCATCTACAGATCCCCCATCAGATGCATCAGTGTGGAGGAAGGAGGCGGGGCCCGGTGCAGTGACTCTACTCTAATACACCGGGCCCCGCAACTGTTAAACATTCAATCTGATAGTATATGCTCTGTACGGCTCTTACTATAGTACCGTAAGTATAGCGCAGACCGGCATCTCCATCGGTCATGCGCCACCTGCCGCAGCTCCCTCTGTCATGCGCCGTCTGCTCCAGCTCCCTCTGTCATGCGCCGCCTGCCCCAGCTCCCTCCTCATGCGCCGCCTGCCTGCTTATCTCACTTTATGAATGACTTAGGAATTCATTTTTCCTTCGATGATCGCAATCCGTCCAGGCCCTGACGCAGCAAAGCAGCCCCAAACCATGATGCCCCCACCACCATACTTCACAGTTGGGATGAGGTTTTGATGTTGGTGTGCTGTGCCTCTTTTTCTCCACACATAGTGTTGTGTGTTTCTTCCAAACAACTCAACTTTGGTTTCATCTGTACACAGAATATTTTACCAGTACTGCTGTGGAACATCCAGGTGCTCTTGTGCAAACTGTAAATGTGCAGCAATGTTTTTTTTGGACAGCAGTGGCTTCCTCTATGGTATCCTCCCATGAACTCCATTCTTGTTTAGTGTTTTACATATCGTAGATTTGCTAACAGGGATGTTAGCATATGCCAGAGACTTTAGCTGACACTCTAGGATTCTTCTTCACCTCATTGAGCAGTCTGCGCTGTGCTCTTGCAGTCATCTTTACAGGACGGCCACTGCTTGGGAGAGTAGCAGCAGTGCTGAACTTTCTTCATTTATAGACAATTTGTCTTACCGTGGACTGATGAACAGCAAGGCTTTTGGAGATACTTTTATAACCCTTTCCAGCTTTATGCAAGTGAACAATTCTTAATCGTAGGTCTTCTGAGAGCTATTTTGTGCGAGGCATCATTCACATCAGGCAATGCTTCTTGTGAAAAGCAAACCCAGAACTGGTGTGTGTTTTTTATAGGGCAGGGCAGCTGTAACCAACACCTCCAATCTCATCTCATTAATTGGACTCCAGTTGGCTGACACCTCACTCCAATTAGCTCTTGGGGATGTCATTAGTCTAGGGGTTCACATACTTTTTCCACCTGCACTGTGAATGTTTACATGGTGTGTTCATTAAAAACATGGTAACATTAAATTCTTTGTGTGTTATTAGTTTAACCACCTCAGCCCCCAGTGCTTAAACACCCTGAAAGACCAGGCCACTTTTTACACTTCTGACCTACACTACTTTCACCGTTTATTGCTCGGTCATGCAACTTACCACCCAAATGAATTTTACCTCCTTTTCTTCTCACTAATAGAGCTTTCATTTGGTGGTATTTCATTGCTGCTGACATTTTTACTTTTTTTGTTATTAATCGAAATTTAACGATTTTTTTGCAAAAAAATGACATTTTTCACTTTCAGTTGTCAAATTTTGCAAAAAAAACGAGATCCATATAGAAATTTTGCTCTAAATTTATAGTTCTACATGTCTTTGATAAAAAAAAATGTTTGGGTAAAAAAAAAATGGTTTGGGTAAAAGTTATAGCGTTTACAAACTATGGTACAAAAATGTGAATTTCCGCTTTTTGAAGCAGCTCTGACTTTCTGAGCACCTGTCATGTTTCCTGAGGTTCTACAATGCCCAGACAGTACAAACACCCCACAAATGACCCCATTTCGGAAAGTACACACCCTAAGGTATTCGCTGATGGGCATAGTGAGTTCATAGAACTTTTTATTTTTTGTCACAAGTTAGCGGAAAATGATGATTTTTTTTTTTTTTTTTTTTCTTACAAAGTCTCATATTCCACTAACTTGTGACAAAAAATAAAAACTTCTATGAACTCACTATGCCCATCACGAAATACCTTGGGGTCTCTTCTTTCCAAAATGGGGTCACTTGTGGGGTAGTTATACTGCCCTGGCATTCTAGGGGCCCAAATGTGTGGTAAGGAGTTTGAAATCAAATTCAGAAAAAAATGACCTGTGAAATCCGAAAGGTGCTCTTTGGAATATGGGCCCCTTTGCCCACCTAAACTGCAAAAAAGTGTCACACATCTGGTATCTCCGTACTCAGGAGAAGGTGGGGAATGTGTTTTGGGGTGTTATTTTATATATACCCATGCTGGGTGAGAGAAATATCTTGGCAAAAGACAACTTTTCCCATTTTTTTATACAAAGTTGTCATTTGACCAAGATATTTATCTCACCCAGCATGGGTATATGTAAAAAGACACCCCAAAACACATTCCTCAACTTCTCCTGAGTACGGAGATACCAGATGTGTGACACTTTTTTGCAGCCTAGGTGGGCAAAGGGGCCCATATTCCAAAGAGCACCTTTCGGATTTCACAGGTCATTTTTTTCTGAATTTGATTTCAAACTCCTTACCACACATTTGGGCCCCTAGAATGCCAGGGCAGTATAACTACCCCGCAAGTGACCCCATTTTGGAAAGAAGAGACCCCAAGGTATTCGCTGATGGGCATAGTGAGTTCATGGAAATTTTTATTTTTTGTCACAAGTTAGTGGAATATGAGACTTTTGTATGAAAAAAAAAAAAAAAAAAAAAAATCATCATTTTCCACTAACTTGTGACAAAAAATAAAAAATTCTAGGAACTTGCCATGCCCCTCACGGAATACCTTGGGGTGTCTTCTTTCCAAAATGGGGTCACTTGTGGGGTAGTTATACTGCCCTGGCATTTTCCAGGGGCCCTAATGTCTGGTAAGTAGGTAAATGACCTGTGAAATCCGAAAGGTGCTCTTTGGAATGTGGGCCCCTTTGCCCACCTAGGCTGCAAAAAAGTGTCACACATCTGGTATCTCCGTACTCAGGAGAAGGTGGGGAATGTGTTTTGGGGTGTCATTTTACATATACCCATGCTGGGTGAGAGAAATATCTTGGCAAAAGACAACTTTTCCCATTTTTTTTATACAAAGTTGGCATTTGACCAAGATATTTATCTCACCCAGCATGGGTATATGTAAAAAGACACCCCAAAACACATTCCTCAACTTCTCCTGAATACAGAGATACCAGATGTGTGACACTTTTTTGCAGCCTAGGTGGGCAAAGGGGCCCAAATTCCTTTTAGGAGGGCATTTTTAGACATTTGGATACCAGACTTCTTCTCACGCTTTGGGGCCCCTAAAATGCCAGGGCAGTATAAATACCCCACATGTGACCCCATTTTGGAAAGAAGACACCCCAAGGTATTCAATGAGGGGCATGGCGAGTTCATTGAAAAAAAAAATTTTTGGCACAAGTTAGCGGAAATTGATTTTTTTGATTTTGTTCTCACAAAGTCTCCCTTTCCGCTAACTTGGGACAAAAATTTCAATCTTTCATGGACTCAATATGCCCCTCAGCGAATACCTTGGGGTGTCTTCTTTCCAAAATGGTGTTATTTGTGGGGTGTTTGTACTGCCCTGGCATTTGAGGGTCTCCGCAATCATTACATGTATGCCCAGCATTAGGAGTTTCTGCTATTCTCCTTATATTGAGCATACGGGTAATGAGATTTTTTTTTTCCGTTCAGCCTCTGGGCTGAAAGAAAAAAATGAACGGCACAGATTTCTTCATTCGCATCGATCAATGTGGATGAAAAAATCTCTGCCAAAAAAAGAAAAAGGAGGGGAAAGGCGTCTGCCAGGACATAGGAGCTCCGCCCAACATCCATACCCACTTCAGCTCGTATGCCCTGGCAAACCAGATTTCTCCATTCACATCAATCGATGTGGATGAATAAATCATTGCCGGGATTTTTTTTTTTATATATACAAAGTGTTTGCCAAAGTATATGAACACCGCCACCTCCTCAGCTCATATGCCTCGGCAAACATATCTTTTACTGCAGAGGAGAAATCTCGTCTTGCAGCGCCGCATACACCGACTTGCGTGTAATCTGACAGCAGCGCAATGCTTCTGTCCGAATGCACATCAGTGCTGCAGCTGGTCGATCGGTTGGTCCACCTGGAAGGTAAAAAAAACAAAACAAAAAAGAAAAAACCAGGCCGCAAAGCAATAACTTTATTAACTGTTGAACAGAACATAGAAACTTTTTTTAAACTTTTTTAACTGAACGTTTAACTTTTTTACTTACCGGTATTTTTTTTTTTGTTTAGTTTTTTTTACCTTTTATAGAGCAAACCTCTCCTTCCCCATGGGACAATGTGCAAAGCGCAAATCGCCCAAAGATGTGGCGAAGTACGTTATGCACTTTATCCCAGGTGAAAGGAGAGGTTTGCAGCAGCTGTGAGAGAAAGGGCCCTAATAGCCCTGTGTGCCTGTCCTGGTGAGATGTGATCCCTATGCTAGGTGTACCTGTGTGTGGTACTTCCGGAAACACTCACCATAGCATAGGGCAGGGTGGTCCGGACAGTCAGGACAGAAATAGCGGGTGTCACGCCTTATTCCACTCCTGCTACAGACACAACATTTTTTTCGGGGTGGCGGTTGGGTTGAGGTACCAGCAACGACACTGGGGAAATGTCGCTCGTGTAGACGGCTAACTACACTGGTGGATGGGGCCACGGAACCTCCCGGATAAATGAGGTTCTCGATGATCTCTTCCTGGAATTTGAGGAAGGATCCTGTTCTCCCAGCCTTACTGTAGAGAACAAAACTATTATAGGCAGCCAATTGAATTAAATATACAGACACCTTCTTATACCAGCGTCTGGTTCTGCGGGAAACTAAATAGGGAGCCAACATCTGGTCATTGAAGTCCACCCCTCCCATGAGCGCATTATAGTCGTGGACTGAGAGGGGCTTTTCAATGACACGGGTTGCCCTTTCAATTTGGATTGTCGTGTCTGCGTGAATGGAGGAGAGCATGTAAACGTCACGCTTGTCTCTCCATTTCACCGCGAGCAGTTCTTCGTTACACAAGGCAGCCCTCTCCCCCCTTGCAAGACGGGTGGTTACAAGCCGTTGGGGGAAGCCCACGCGACTAGTTCGCGCGGTGCCACAGGCGCAAATCCGTTCTAGAAACAAATGCCTAAAGAGGGCCACACTTGTGTAAAAATTGTCCACATAAAGATGGTACCCCTTGCCGAATAAGGGTGACACCAAGTCCCAGACTGTCTTCCCACTGCTCCCCAGGTAGTCAGGGCAACCGACCGGCTCCAGGGTCTGATCTTTTCCCTCATAGATCCGAAATTTGTGGGTATAGCCTGTGGCCCTTTCACAGAGCTTATACAATTTGACCCCATACCGGGCACGCTTGCTTGGGATGTACTGTTTGAAGCCAAGGCGCCCGGTAAAATGTATTAGGGACTCGTCTACGCAGATGTTTTGCTCGGGGGTATACAAATCTGCAAATTTCTGGTTGAAATGGTCTATGAGGGGCCGAATTTTGTGGAGCCGGTCAAAAGCTGGGTGGCCTCTGGGACGGGAGGTGGTGTTGTCGCTAAAATGCAGGAAACGGAGGATGGTCTCAAATCGTGTCCTGGACATAGCAGCAGAGAACATGGGCATGTGATGAATCGGGTTCGTGGACCAATATGACCGCAATTCATGCTTTTTAGTTAGACCCATGTTGAGGAGAAGGCCCAGAAAAATTTTAAGTTCGGAAACTTGGACTGGTTTCCACCGGAAAGACTGGGCATAAGAGCTTCCCGGGTTGGCGGATATAAATTGTGTGGCATACCGGTTTGTCTCTGCCACGACTAAGTCCAAGAGCTCCGCAGTCAAGAACAGCTCAAAAAATCCCAGGGCCGAACCGATTTGAGCCGTCTCAACCCGAACTCCAGAATGGGCGGTGAAAGGGGGAACTACAGGTGCGGCTGAAGTTGGTGACTGCCAATCAGGGTTTGCCAGCACCTCAGGGATTCTAGGGGCTCTACGGGCCTGTCTGCGCGGTGGCTGCGACGGGGTAACTAGTGCACGTGCCACCGTACTAGCTTCAACTGCCCTTCTGGTGCTCGCCACGTCACCATGTTGTACGGCAGTGCTGGTACTAGGTCCAGGAAGGGCTGCGCTGCTGGTGTATGCCTCACCACGTGATCCGGCAGCGACAGCCCCACTCTGCTGCTCTTGAAGCGGATCCTGCATAACCTGTGGTCTAGCGACACGGGGCCGGGTACGCCTGGTGCTGCCAGGGACCTCCACCTCCTCGTCCGAACTTTGGGTCAGAGAGCCACTGCTTTCCACAGGTTCATATTCTGACCCGCTAGATTCGTCAGATGAGGGTTCCCACTCCTCATCCGACTGGGTCAGAATCCTGTAGGCCTCTTCAGAAGAATACCCCCTGTTTGACATTTTGGACTACTAAATTTAGGGGTATTCCCTGAGACTACCCAAGAAAAAAAGCAAGCCTGTCTTACAAAGGGGAGGCTAGCGAAGTACCGGAGGCCGCTGCGGTTGATAAAAAATATCAAAACTGATTTTTTTATCGCCGCAGTGCGTGTAAAGTGAATGTGCAGTGATCAAAAAACAAATTTTTTTTTGTCACTGCGGTGGGGCGGGCGTGGGTGAACGCACGTGTGGGCGACCGATCAGGCCTGATCGGGCAAACACTGCGTTTTGAGTGGAGGGCGAACTAAAGTGACACTAATACAATTATAGATCTGACCGTGATCAGTTTTGATCACTTACAGATACTATAAAAGTACAAATGCTGATTAGCGATACGCTAAACAGCGAATAAAAGTGACTGCGGTGCGGTGGGCTGGGCGCTAACTGACGCTAACTACCTAACCAAGGGGCCTAAACTATCCCTAAAACCTAACAGCCAATACTAGTGAAAAAAAAAAGTGACAGTTTACACTGATCACTTTTTGTCTTTCACTAAGTGATTGACAGGGGGCGATCAAGGGGTTAATTAGGATGATGGGGGTGATGGAAGGTGATCAGGGGCTAAGGTGTAGTGTTGGTGGGTACTCACAGTGATCTCTGCTTCTCTGCTGGATCCAACCGACGAAAAGGACCAGCAGAGAAGCAGAGAAGCCATATAACAGATCATATTTACTAATATGATCTGTTATCTGGCTTCTGATTTGATTTTTTGAAAATCGCCAGCCTGCCAGCCAATGATCGTTGCTGGCAGGCTGGTGACGAAATACTTCTTTAACTTTTGCCGGCCCGCGATGCGCATGCGCGGGCCGGCAATGCACGAAATCTCGTGTCTCGCGAGAGGACGCACCGGCGCGTCCACCCAGAACAACAGGACCGCCGCAAAGACGCAATCCTGCGTACGGCGGTCCTGAGGAGGTTAAGCAGACTGTGATTGTCTATTGTTGTGACTTAGATGAAGATCAGATCACATTTTATGACCAATTTGTGCAGAAATCCATATCATTCCAAAGGGTTCACATACTTTTTATTTCAACTGTATATTTGTACAGTACGACAAGTGTCTATTTACTTGGTAAGACAAATTGTCTATAAATGGAAAAAGTTCAGCACTGCTGCTACTTTCCCTAGGAGTGGCCGTCCTGTAAAGATGACTGCAAGAGCACAGCGCAGACTGCTCAATGAGGTGAAGAAAAATCCTAGAGTGTCAGCTAAAGACTTACAAAAGTCTTTGGCATATGCTAACATCCCTGTTAGCGAATCTACGATACGTAAAACACTAAACAAGAATGGATTTTATGTGAGGATACTACAGAGGAAGCCACTGCTGTCCAAAAAAAATATTCTGTGGACAGATGAAACCAAAGTTGAGTTGGTTGGAAGAAACACACAACACTATATGTGGAGAAAAAAAGGCACAGCACACCCACATCAAAACCTCATCCCAACTGTGAAGTATGGTGGTGGGTCATCATGGTTTGGGGCTGCTTTGCTGCGTCAGGGCCTGGACGGATTGCTATCATTGAAGGAAAAATTAATTCCCCAGTTTATCAAGACATTTTGCTGGAGAACTTAAGGCCATCTGTCCACCAGCTGAAGCTCAACAGAAGATGGGTGTTGTAACAGGACAACGACCCAAAGCATAGAAATAAATCAACAACAGAATGGCTTAAACAGAAGAAAATACGCCTTTTGGAGTTGCCCAGTCAGAGTCCTGACCTCAACCCGATTGAGATGCTGTGGCATGACCTCAAGAAAGCGATTCACACCAGACATCCCAAGAATATTGCTGAACTGAAACAGTTCTGTAAAGAGGAATGGTCAAGAATTACTCCTGACCGCAAACGTTTGGTTGAAGTTATTGCTGCCAAAAGGAGGTTCAACCAGTTATTAAATCCAAGGGTTCACATACTTTTTCCACCTGCACTGTGAATGTTTACATGGTGTGTTCAATAAAAACATGGTAACATTTAATTCTTTGTGTGTTATTAGTTAAAGCAGACTGTGATTGTCTATTGTTGTGACTTAGATGAAGATCAGATCACATTTTATGACCAATTTGTGCAGAAATCCATATCATTCCAAAGGGTTCACTTACTTTTTCTTGCAATTGTATATAAAGTGCAAGTGCTGCCAAAAATTACAAGGAAGAGGAACTCTGATACAACCTGTATATCACATAAAGGAGGGCCTCATTCACATTGTGGTACAATTGTTCAGGTAGTGGGACTCCTACACTCATAAAGCCTATGCACTAAGTGAAAGGGCTGCCAAAAATTACAAGGAACCGGCACTACAATACACCCTTTGTTACACATAAATGAGGGCATCATACACAGCCTTAAAAAATTATGATTGATGGCCTACTGGTGACCCTTAAAAACATTTGGAGCAAGGGCCTGCTGATCTGACCATCTAAAATATTATGTGCGAGGGCCTGCTGCCGATTTGGTGACTCTAGATAACCTGGGCCCGATCACACGTCCCTGTGACGGCGACGATCCATTCGGATGTCTGCCCTATCAACTTTCAATGTTATTTTCAGCTCCAACCACGGTGACCACGGGTAACGGGGAATCAGGTTTTGATTCCGGAGAGTGAGCCTCAGAAACGGCTACGGCTACCACTTCCAAGCAAGGCAGCATGTGCGCAAATTACCTATTAGGTATAATTAGGTGAGGGCCTGCAGGTGAACTGACCCTGTAAAAGATTGTAGGTGAGGGCCTGCTGCTGAGCTGACCCTCTAAAACATTATGGTTGAGAGCCTGCTGCTGAGCTGACCATTTAAAAAAAATTATGAGAGAGTGCCTGCTGCTTAGCTGACCATTGAAAAAATTTACAGTGTTCAAAGCAGGCCAGGTCGCCTGAATATTTCAGCTAGGAATAATGGAATAGGGCTCTGGTTCTATTTTTTGGGGTTTTGAAACTGGGGCCATGATTAAGAGGGACGGCCAGGAGCATCCGTATTGCGCCGCTAGAGGTGAAATTCTTGGAGCGGTGTAAGACGAACCAAATCAAAAGCATTTGCTAAGAATGTTTTTATTAATCAAAAACGAAAGTCGGAGGTTCGAATATGATAAGATACCATCGTAGTTACAACCGGTAATCTGGCAACATTATTCCCATGACCCACAGAGCAGCTTCCGGGAAACCAAAGTCTTTGGGTTTCGGGGGGAGTATGGTTGAATTGACGGAAGGGCACCACCAGGAGTGGAGCCTGTGGCTTAATTTGACTCAACACGGGATGCCTCACCCGGCCCGGACACGGAAAGGATTGACAGATTAATAGCTCTTTCTCAATTCTGTGGGTGGTCGTGCATGGACGTTCTTAGTTGGTGGAGCAATTTGTCTGGTTAATTCCGATAACGAACGAGACTCCTCCGTGATAACTAGTTACGGTACCCCCGGCGGTGAGGATTGTGTTGACCAGACTCTTGGATAGTGAGACTGGACTTGTAGGTAAGGGCCTGCAGGTGAGCTGACCCTGTAAAACATTATATGCGTGGGCCTGCAGGTGAGCTGACCCTGTAAAAGATTTTAGGTGTGGGCCTGCTGGTGAGCTGACCCTGTAAAACATTATATGCGTGGGCCTGCAGGTGAGCTGACCCTGTAAAAGATTTTAGGTGTGGGCCTGCTGGTGAGCTGACCCTGTAAAACATTATATGCGAGGGCCTGCTGGTGAGCTGACCCTGTAAAAGATTTTAGGTGCGGGCCTGCTAGTGAGCTGACCCTATAAAACATTATATGCGAGGGCCTGCTGGTGAGCTGGCCCTGTAATAAATTATATGTGAGGGCCTGCTGGTGAGCTGACCCTGTAAAACATTGTAGTTGAGGGCCTGCTGGTGAGCTGATCCTCTAAAAAATTATATGTGAGGTCCTGCAGCTGAGCTGACCCTGTAAAACCGTATATGCGAAGGGCATATATGCGACGAATAAGCATGTTGATATAATGTAAGAAGAGGAGGAGGAGGAGGAGGATGAGAAAAGGAAGATTCAACCATATACCCTTGTTTGTGGTGGAAGGGGTTTATGGGAATACAGTGTATACAGTACATTATAAACAACATATTTAAAGTGCCTTTATGTTCATCAGCTTTTCTCTGGTGGAGTCGAGAAGTCATGGTCAATCCAGGCCTTGTTAATTTTTATAACAGTCAGCCTGTCAGCATTTTCAGTTGACAGGCGGATACGCTTATCTGTTATAATGCCACCAGCAGCACTAAATACCCGCTCAGACAAAACGCGGCAGGGCAGGCCAGCACCTCCAAGGCGTAGAGAGCCAGTTCATGCCACGTGTTCAGCTTGGACACCCAGTAGTTGTAAGGCACTGAGGGATCATTGAGGACGCTGACACGGTCTGTTATGTACTCCTTCACCATCTTCCAAAATTTTCCCTCTCTGTGACACTAGGCCGCGCATCAGGGTGAGGGTGCTGGTGGGGTGTCATGAAACTGTCCCAGGCTTTGGAGAGTGTTGCCCTGCCTCTGTTGGAACTGCTGTGTGTTCCCCTTGTCTCCCCTCCTCGGTTGGCCAAGGAAGTGCAGACTCTGCCACCAGCGTTGTCAGATAGAAATTTTTGGAGCAATTTATCAACAAGGATCTTCTGGTATTGCACCATTTTGCTCGTTCACTCCACCAGAGGAATAAGAGATGAGAAGTTCTCTTTGTAGCGGGGGTCGAGAAGGGTGAACAACCAGTAATCCGTGTTGTCTAAAATGCGTATAACGCGCGGGTCACTGGAAAGGCAGCCTAACATGAAGTCAGCCATGTTGGCCAGAGTACCAACAGGCAAGACTTCGCTGTCGTCATCAGGAGGAGCACTCTCAATCTCCTCATCCTCTTCTGCGCTCCCACGCTGAACAGATGGAATTAAACTTCCATGGGTACTACCCTCTGTAGCGGAGGCAACAGTCTCCTGCTCCTCCTCCTCCATTTCATCGTCCAATTTTCGCTGAGAAGACAAACTGAGGGTGGTCTAGCGATCACCCTGTGTAGTGTCTTCCCCCATTTCCACCTCTTCCACATGCAAAGCGTCGTCCTTAATTGTGAGCAGCGAGCGTTTGAGTAGACACAGAAGTGGGATGGTGACGCTGATAATGGCGTTATCTGTGTTGTGTTGATTCCTCAAAGTTTCTTAAAACCTCACAGAGGTCAGACATCCATGCCCACTCCTCGCTTGTGAATAGGGAAAGCTGACTGGAAAGGCAACGACCATGTTGCAGCTGGTATTCCACTACTGCCCTCTGCTGCTCACAAAGCCTGGCCAACATGTGGAACGTCAAGTTCCAGAACGTGCTTATGTCGCACAACAGCTGAAGCTTTCGGAAATAGGCATGCACGCAGCACACCTTCACCAGTAGCTCAGGCAAATTGGGGTAGGTTTGGAGAAACCGCTGAACCACTAAGTTGAAGATGTGGGCTAGGCATGGTATGTGTGTGAGCTTGCCGAGCTCCAAAGCCGCCACTAAGTGACGGCCATTATCAGACACAACCATGCCTGGTTCTAGGTTGAGTGGCGAGAGCCACAGCTTAGTCTGGTCTCTTATCCCCTGCCACAGCTCTGTGGCGGTGTGCTTTTTGTCCCCTAAGCATATCGGCTTCAGCACGGCCTGTTGCCGCTTCCCCACTGCAGTGCTACACTGCTTCCAGCTACCGACTGATGACTGACTGGTGCTGCACGCGGATAATTCGGAGGTGGAAGTGGAGGAGGAGAGGGAGGTTGGAGCCACTAACGTATGTGCTGGCGGAAACCCTGATGGAATTAGGGCCTACAATCCTTGGCGTCGGTAGCACCTGTGCCATCCCAGGGTACGACTCGCTCCTGGCCTCCACAACATTCACCCAGTTTGGACGGTAAATGTAGCGTCCCTGGCCGAATTCACTTGTCCATGGTAAGATGGTTCTTCCCAGAAACTGCATTGGTCAGGGCACAGGGGATGTTACGGGACACATGGTGTAAGGCAGGCACGCCACACCTTGAAAAATAGTGGCGGCTAGGGACTGCATAATGCAAGACGGTCGCCGACATGAGGCTGTGAAAGGCCTCAATGTCCACAAGCCTAAATGGCAATATTTCCAGGGCCAGTAATTTGGAAAGTTGCGCATTTAGTGCTATGGCCTGTGGGTGGGTGGGTGGGTGGCTGGGTATTTGCGCTTGCGTTCGAATGCCTGGGGAAAGAACATTTGTACGCTGCCCTGGGACACAGAAGTGGATGTGGTCGCTGATGGTGCTTGGTGCAGGGCGGGAGGCTTCAACAGGGGATTGGCCAGCACGTAACACAGGGGAAGAGGAGGCAGTGGTTTGATCAGCAGACACAGATTCTGGACCAAGGCATTCGGGCCCACCTATTACGGTGCTTGGATGCCATGTGGCGGATCATGCTGGTGGTGGTGAGGTTGCTAGTGTTCATGCCCCTGCTCATTTTTGTTTGGCACAGATTGCAAATTACAATTCTTTTGTCGTCTGCACTTTCCTCAAAAAAGCGCTAGACTTCGGAACACCTACCCCTTGGCAAGGGAGATTTCCGCAAGGGTGTGCTCCAGGGAACAGTTGTGGGCCTGTTTGGTGTGACCCGCCTTCTCCCTTTTGCCACCCCACTGCCTCTTCCAGCCTGTTGCGGTGCAGCAGATCCCTCCCCCTCTGTACTGCAGTCCTCGCTCGGCTTGGCAAATCTTCTGAGGTTGGGTCCGTGACTTCATCGTCCACCACCTCCTCTTCCTCACTCTGCTCATCCTCCTGACTTGTTGACCTAACCACCACCTCAGTGTGTGTCTCATCCTCTTCATCAACCTCTTAAGACAGTAATTGCTGTTGAGCTCCTCTAAATATTCGAGTGTGGGATCACTTATTTGCCCAGACTCTCTATGATGGGAGGAAGGAGGATCAGGTTGAGGATTGGATTGAGCAGACTCTTGGCTACTGAGACTGGTCTTGGTGGAAGACAGCGTGGTGCTTAAGCGACTGGAAGCATTATCTGATGCAATCCAACCGACCACCTGGTCGCACTGGTCTTACTTCAAGAGTGGTGTCCTGCGCCGCCCTGCAAACTGGGACATGAAGCTAGGTATCGTGGATGATTGTTTTTCTTGTGCTCTGGAAACAGGCACAGTTTCACCACGCCCAGGGCCACGGCCTCTGTGTGCACCATCAGCATCACGGCCACTGCCCTGTCCCTACTGCTCGCCGCCTTCATATTAAATGTTATATATGATTGAAAGTCTGTCACACATACAGTAGCGTAGGATTTGAAAGTGTATGTGCAAACAAATACAAAAAGGTATTTTGGATGTGGAAACGTCACAAAGAGATATTCTGCAGATAATGTCAATGCTGTCACCAGCGGCTAATGAAAAATTACAGGGAATGTCACAGGTGTTAAGGATGAGGAAACGTTATACAGGAGAGGTAATGTCACTGTCCGAAGCATCTACGCAAAAAAGGACAATGTCACTGTCAGAAGTGGACACCGTCTATTGACAAAGCACACTGTATGTCACAGATATTTTTTGGATGCGCACACTTTACACTGGAGATGTGGCGCAGCTAATGTCACTGTCCGCAGCGGACACCGTCTTCGGAAAAAGTACACTGGATGTCACTGATATTTTAGAGATATGCACACTTTAAACAGGAGATGTGGCACAGAAAATTTAACTGTCCGCAGCGGCCTATTAGACGCTATTTAGCACTAAAAATATATATTGCACAATAGTCCACACAGTAGTCCTTAGAAGGATTTTTGGGTCTCTGAAAAGTTTTTCAAATAAAAATCTTCCAATAACACTCCCTACATTATCTGTCCCTTCCTATGCTCAGCTCTCCCTGACTAAGACTGAGCCGAACACGCGTCATTGGGTGCTATATAGCACCCGATGACGCGTTCCGGCCAGCCAATCACTGTAATGCCAGTAACCAACATGGCTACGTCAGTACAGTGAGAGCAGTACTTACCCGCACGTTTATTGACTGCGTAGCCGAGTACCGCCTTGTGCCGAGCATCGAGATGCTCAATAGAGATGTTGCAAACATAAAATTTTCCGTTCGCGGACGGCGAATGTGAATTTACTCAAATGTTCGCGAACCGCCATAGACTTCAATAGGCAGGCGAATTTTAAAACCCACAGGGACTCTTTCTGGCCACAATAGTGATGGAAAAGTTGTTTCAAGGGGACTAACACCTGGACTGTGGCATGCCGGAGGGGGATCCATGGCAAAACTCCCATGGAAAATTACGTAGTTGACGCAGAGTCAGGTTTTAATCCATAAAGGGCATAAATCACCTAACATTCCTAAATTGTTTGGAATAACGTGCTTTAAAACATCAGGTATGATGTTGTATCGATCAGGTAGTGTAAGGGTTACGCCCGCTTCACAGTGACAGACCAAACTATGACAGACCAAACTCCCCGTTTAACACACCGCAAACAGTCCATTTGCACAACCGCAAACTCCCCATTTGCACAAGGTTGGATACCAAGCTAGCCATGTCCCGTTCCTTGTCCTCACTGACGTCATTGAAGGTCTCTTCCTCCACCCAGCCACGTACAACACCAAGGGTGTCACGGCGGGGAGTAGGGGAAACCCCCCACCGTGCGGTGTCAGAGGGTAAAGGGGATCAGCCTGGCCAAAAGGAGTAATAAGGGAGCAGGTCACCTCCTACCGCGTCCCTAATCCTCTCCCTGACTCCTCACTGTATGAGCGGACCCTGATGGTAGGACGACTCATACTCAGGATACCTAAAGACCCTAAGTCGCCCTGGTAATCCCTCACTTAGGAGCAGGGGAGAGACAACCTGTTCATCCCAGTAATGGAGGAACAGGAGTCTCTATCTGAGGCCAGGCTGCAAGGAGAGGGGAACACATACAGCTATAGAGATGGCAGGTAAGCGAGACCAGTATCACACTTACCTGCCACAGACACACAGACTGGAACCCGTGCACAAGTGCTGGTGTCCACACCAACAGTAAAGGACACAGCACACACCACAAACCACACAGGGACCCAGGACCCCCATAGCTGCAATAAATGTGAAACAGGGGAATGTCTAAAAAACATGCTGGACACTAAACACTACCAGACATGTAACACCAAAAATAGACATACCAACACCCTGAACATAACCCACTCCATACACAAAGGGACAGTAAGGGGAGGAGACACGGTGATAACATTGATGACCACAAGGGTGGCCCTCACTGGATAGATGGAACAGAGAACCACCAGCATACACCAAGGCTGGAGGAACACTGGGCTTCAAGCATACAGCAGACACTAAATAGCAAGACACTAGGAAGGGAGTTAACCCTTCCAACACCAGACAAGGGAAGGCTACAACTTAAAGGGGAAGTGCACACACAAGCATACTAAACCACATGTTACCACCGGCAACAGCATGCGTGGCAACCATGTCACGGCAATCACCCAGAAGGCCAAGACACTGCCACCGCATGCTCTCACAGCAAAACGTTGCCGCGGGCAACCGCAAGTGTGTCAACAGTGTCACAGCGCAAACCAAAGGCCGTGACAAAGGGTCCCTGAAAGGTGACAACAAGCCCCCTGGGACGCCTGCTGTGGTTGGTCTTCCACCTCCTCAAAGCCACCTTCCTCCTCTGACTCCTCTTCTTCAGACTCCTCTCTCTGCGTTGCCGCAGGTCCAGCAATCGATGACGACAAGGCTGCTTCTGGTGGTGATGGTGACCACAACTCTTCCTCTTCATGCTCATCTACGGCCTGATCCAGCACTCTTCGCAGGGCACGCTCTAGAAAAAACGCATATGGGATGAGGTCGATGATGTTGCCTTGGGTTTGACTGACCAGGTTTGTCACCTTCGCAAAAGGACGCATGAGCCTACAGCCATTGTGCATGAGCGTTCAGTAACGCGGCCAAAAAATACCCAGCTCCGCAGAGGCTGTCCTCTTTTTTTTTTATAAAAAAAAAACTGTTCTTAACAGTTTAATCTCTGTTTTGTCCCCTATCAGGGGCCGGTGTATGTAATAGATTTTAGGAACCGGGAGATGGGAAAAGATGCTTGGTCGGTCCTCTCACTTCAAATTTGGGGCACTGCGCGTGCAATGTACTGTGCCACCAGATAGGAGTGGTGTGTTAAGTAGTAGTATTCCTATCGGTTTAATCCCCGTTACGTCCCCTATCAGGGGACGTGTATGGAATAGATTTTAGGAACCGGGAGATGGAAAAAGATGCTTGGTTGGTCCTCCTAGTTCCAATTTGGGGCACTGCGCGCGCCGTGCAATGTACTGTGCCACCAGATAGGAGTGGTGTGTTAAGTAGTAGTATTCCTATCGGTTTAATCCCCGTTACGGCCCCTATCAGGGGACGTGTATGGAATAGATTTTAGGAACCGGGAGATGGAAAAAGATGCTTGGTTGGTCCTCCTAGTTCCAATTTGGGGCACTGCGCGCACCGTGCAATGTACTGTGCCACCAGATAGGAGTGGTGTGTTAAGTAGTACTATTCCTTTCAGTTTAATCCCTGTTACGTCCCCTATCAGGGGACGTGTATGGAATAGATTTTAGACAACCGCAAAGAGTTGTCAATAGTTGACACACTCATGACATAAATTTTATTCCTCTATGCGTCAATCTTGGTGTAGTGATGACTGTGCTCGTGCGCACGTTTTGGAGATTGCAGGCGATGGCGGTTTTTTCAAAGCCTATGGTCGTGCTGAGGTAGTTCAGTGACAGTTAAGTGACCCAGAAAACAATGATTCTGCAGTGTGGGCCCATTGTTGGCCTAGTAGGCTTTAATGATCACCTTAGATGATCACAAAGAAAATTTATGTTTTTTCTATGCAAAATTATCCAGCCGATCGCTTTTGGTCTGTTCACAATTAAGCAACGACCTTATCATCTGGGGTGTGCCAACATTGCCATTGCCAACACACTGATAGAGGTGATCGCTTCATTGTGATACGCAAGCCCCTTCACCACAACAAGGTAACGATCACGAAGGGGAATTGACAGGTGTATGTGCCTTTTTTTTTGTTTTGTTTTTGCAGCCACAGTGCAGCACCAGAGGCCAGAAAAATTAGGCATGTACACATGCCCGAAAAATTGATGTTTTCCAGGCAGAAAGTGCACTAAAACATTTTGGCTTGAACCCTAGTTGGTGGCGGAGAAGTAAGTCATCCGGCATTCAGAGATTAAATACAGCAGTGTGTGGACCATTTTTAGCCCAAGGCAGCTCATCTCATCAGGTCTTTTTTAGTCAAATGTATCGCCCACTGTCAGTCCCTTTGGGATCCATGCCTCATTCATCTTAATAAAGGTGAGGTAATCTAAACTTTTTTGACCTAGGCGACTGCTCTTCTCAGTGACAATACCTCCTGCTGCACTGAAGGTCCTTTCTGACAGGACACTTGAAGCGGGGCAGGCCAGAAGTTCTATCGCAAATTGGGATAGCTCAAGCCACAGGTCAAGCCTGCACACCCAGTAGTCAAGGGGTTCATCGCTCCTCAGAGTGCCGATATCTGCAGTTAAGGCGAGGTAGTCTGCTACCTGTCGGTCGAGTCGTTCTCTGAGGGTGGACCCCGAAGGGCTGTGGCGATGCGTAGGACTTAAAAAGCTCTGCATGTCCTCCATCAACAACACGTCTGTAAAGCGTCCTGTCCTTGCCGGCGTGGTCGTGGTAGGAGGAGGATTACCTTCACCTCTTCCCCTGTTAGATTCCCGTTGTGCTGTGACATCACCCTTATATGCTGTGTAAAGCATACTTTTTAATTTATTTTGGAACTGCTGCATCCTTTCCGACTTGCGGTAATTCGGTAACATTTCAGGCACTTTCTGCTTATACTAGGGGTCTAGTAGCGTGGCCACCCAGTACAGGTCGTTCTCCTTCAGGCTTTTTATACGAGGGTCCCTCAACAGGCACGACAGCATGAAAGACCCCATTTGCACAAGGTTGGATGCCGAGCTACTCATGTCCTATTCCTCGTCCTCACTGATCTCACTGAAGGTCTGTTCTTCCCCCCAGCCACGTACAACACCACGGGTACCAGATAGGTGACAACGAGCACCCTGGGATGCCTGCTGTGGTTGGTCTTCCTCCTCAAAGCCACATTCCTCCTCTGACTCCTCTTCCAGCGTTGCCGCAGGTCCAGCAAGCGATGCTGATACGGCTGTTTCTGGTGGTGATGGTGACCACAACTCTTCCTCTTCCTCTTCACGCTCATCTACGGCCTGATCCAGCACTCTCCGCAGGGCACGCTCCCGGAAGAAAACAAATGGGATGATGTCGCTGATGGTGCCTTCAGTGCGACTGACTAGGTTTGTCATCTCCTCAAAAGGACGCATGAGCCTACAGGCATTGCGCATGAGCGTCCAGTAACGTGGCAAAAAAATTCCCAGCTCCGCAGACGCTGTCCTAGCACCCCGGTCATACAAATACTCGTTGACGGCTTTTTCTTGTTGGATCAGGCGGTCGAACATTAGGAGTGTTGAATTCCAACGTGTCAGGCTGTCGCAAATCAAGCGCCTCACTGGCATGTTGTTCGCCGCTGGATATCTGAAAAGTGCGCCATGGCCGTGTAGGAACGCCTGAAATGGCCACACACCTTCCTGGCCTGCTTGTGGACGTCCTGTAAGCCTGGGTACTTATGCACAAAGCGTTGTACAATCAGATTCAACACATGTGCCATGCACGGCACATGTGTCAACTTGCCCAAATTCAATGCCGCCAACAAATTGCTTCCGTTGTCACACACCACTTTGCCGATCTCCAGTTGGTGCGGAGTCAGCCACTGATCCACCTGTGCGTTCAGGGCGGACAGGAGTACTGGTCCAGTGTGACTCTCTGCTTTCAGGCAAGTCAACCCCAAGACGGCGTGACACTGTCGTATCCGGGATGTGGAATAACCCCTGGGGAGCTGGGGGGGGGGGTGCAGTTGATGTGGAGCAAGACGCAGCAGCAGAAGAGGAGTCAGCCGAGGAGGTTATGGAAGAGGATGGAGGAGTAGAGGAGGTGGCAGCAGGCCTGCCTGCAAGTCGTGGCGGTGTCACCAACTCCTCTGCAGAGCCACGCATTCCATGCTTGTCAGCCGTCAGCAGGTTTACCCAATGCGCAGTGTAGGTGATATACCTGCCCTGACCGTGCTTTGCAGACCAGGTATCAGTGGTCAGATGGACCCTTGCCCCAACACTTTGTGCCAGATATGCCATGACTTCCTTTTGCACAATAGAGTACAGGTTGGGATTGCCTTTTGTGAAAAGAAATTTCGGCCGGGTACCTTCCACTGCGGTGTCCCAATACAATTTTTTTGAAGGCCTCAGACTCCAGTAGCTTGTATGGTAAAAGCTGGCGGGCTAAGAGTTCCGACAAGCCAGCTGTCAGACGCCAGGCAATGGGGTGACTCTGTGACATTCTTACGCTCAAACATGTCCTTGACAGACACCTGACTGTGGGCAGATGAGCAGGAACTTCTCAAGGCAAGAGACGGAGTGGCGGATGGTTGAGAGGGGGCAAGGAGGACAGCAGTGGTTGACGTGGCTGAAGATGCTGGACCAGGAGGAGGATGGCGGCTTTGTGTTCGTGTGCTGCTTGTACTCATGTGTTGATCCCATAGGGGTTTGTGATTTGAGATCATGTGCCTTCGCAAAGCAGTTGTACCTAGGTGGGTGTTGGACTTCCCACGACTCCGTTTTTTTTTGGCACAGGTTGCAAATGGCATCGCTGTTATCAGAGGCAGACACACAAAAAAAATGCCACACTGCTGAGCTTTGCATTGACGGCATTCTGGTGGTGGCAACAGCATGCGTTGATTGGCGTGCTGTCTGGCTGACCCCGGGTGCCGATACATGCTGTCTGACTGTGCCACTAGCTCCTTGCGACGACCTCCCCCTGCTTCCAACTCGTCTCCTCCTCCTCTCTGTCTCCCCATCTGAACTTTCCCCCTGTTCTTCTTCTCTTCTAGCGGGCACCTACGTGACATCCACAGACACATCGTCATCATCAACCGCTTCACTTGTATCTGACAACTCAGCAAAGGAAGCAGCAGCGGGTACAACATCATCATCATCACACCGTACGTCCATGTGTGTAATGCATCCTGACTGAGACATATCCCTGTTATCTACATCCTCTGGCAATAATGGTTGCGCATCACTCATTTCTTCCAACTGATGTGTAAATAACTCCTCTGACAGATCAAGTGAAGCAGCTGTGGTGCTAGTGTTGGTGGTGGCGGCAGGCGGGCGAGTGGTAACTTGAGAGGTGCCCGAAGCTGAGCTGGAGGAGGATGGTGCGTCAAGGTTCCGAGCGGAAGCTGTAGAAGATTGGGTGTCCTGTGTTAGCCAGTCAACTATGTCCTCAGAACTTTTTGAGTTCAGGGTACGTGGCCTCTGAACACTGGGCATTATTCTAGGGCCAAAGGGAATCACAGCACCACGACCACGACGGCTAAACTAAACTAAAAAAGTGGGTGGCCTGCCTCTGCCTGTCATTTTTTTTAGTTTAGATTAGTTGTACTATGCGTGCAAGCTACTGTGACACCAGATATGAGTGGCACTGTGCACTGGCAGAAGTTGGCAGAGTAGACGCTGTAGGCCTGACACATAGGCTTGCAGACAAATAACTGCTATTCAATCTATTACAGTCAAAATTATTGTTATTTTTTTTATGTAATCTACTGTGATGACACCAGATATGAGTTGCACTGGTGACACTGTGCACTTGCAGGGCATAAAACACACACGCGTGCCGGCAACTAACTGCTATTATATTACAGTCAAAAAAGTTTTAGTTTTTTTTAAATGCAAGCTACTGTGACACCAGATATGAGTGGCAATATACGCTGTGAGCCTGACACACACGCTGGCAGGCAACTGCAATTAGATTACACAGGACTGATGTTCTAGCCCTAAAAAGGGGTTTTTAGGGTGCTGTCAGGACGCTGTCCTTACAGCAGAGATCAGATGAGTCTTTCAGGACTGTAGTGGACACTGAATACATTGGCCTAGCTATCGATTTGCCTATTAAATCAGCAGCAGCTACATTGTCCCTCCTCTCACTGAGAATGCAGCTTCCGAATGAATCTAAAATGGATGCTGTCCAGAAGGGGGAGGGTCTGGGAGGGAGGATCTGCTGCTGATTGGCTGGAATGTGTCTGCTGACTGTGAGGTACAGGGTCAAAGTTTACTCAATGATGACGAATTGGGGGCGGACCGAACATCGCAGATGTTCGCCTGCCGCGGCGAACGCGAACAAGCTATGTTCGCCGGGAACTGTTCGCCGGCGAATAGTTCGGGACATCTTTAGTCCTAACACGTGCAGCAGCCATTTTAGGAAAAAATGCCATTCATTACCATGAAATGTGAGGCAATTTGGCGCGAATCAATTTTTTCCTAAAATTCTGATCGAATTCCACTTTGTCAACTTCGATTCGCTCATCTCTAGTTGTGTTGCAACCATTGGCTTAAATTAGTTGTAGGCAACATTGGTGAGGTCTACGGCAGAAATACAAGAGTTACTAAAGATCTACATTGATTAAAACTTCCTTTTACATAGAAGTGGGCATGATTAGGTCATAGACTAGGCTTATGCATGGTGCTCCTAATTTAAATAATATTTTGGCTTCAAAAAACACAATGACCTATTTGTCAACCACGTATGACACAAAAGCCACACACCAAAAAAGTCACAAATTTTGGCACATGCCAACCTTGTCTAAAAATGTGCAACTTTTTGAGGGTGTTGCATCCCACTTGCCACTTTTCCAAAAAAGTGAGTGGAGCAGGCAGGTAGTGGTCAGTGCCAGCTTGGCAAATTTATTATAATTTAAATCAGGAGACCAGTGAAAATTATGCCTTTGCTGGTGTAGAATTCAATTCTGGTGCAAAAAACGCAGAAATGTGCCACAAATATGAAGCGGAAGCGCCTTTTAACAATTGTGGCGCATCTCACACCAGCAGAGCAGGGGTGAAAGGGAGTCTGTCACCTGGAGATTCACTGGAAATCATGCCCGATGCCTCGTTGGGTTAGCTCAGCTGAATGCAATGAGGCCTTTCACTTAGCGGTCTGTTGCTTCATTCTTGAGAATGACTACAGAGCAGGCATCCTCAACCTGCGGCCCTCCGGCTGTTGTAAAACTACAACTCCCACAATGCCCTGCTGTAGGCTGATACCTGTAGGCTGTTCAGGTATGCTGGGAGTTGTAGTTTTGCAACAGCTGGAGGGCCGCAGTTTGAGGATGCCGGCTACAGTATATAGGAACCAGAAGCAAAAGATTTCTTAGTGAAAGGTGAATCACCTTCTGACGGGTTCCTTTTAAAACTGGCATACAAAATACCAGTCTTAATAAATGTCCACCAAGGTTTTCACATGATGATTTTTGTTAAGTTTTTTGCTCACTTATTTTCCAAAAAGAAGCAAAGACACGGCATATCTGCAGCATATATAATGAGAGATGAGTGAATTTCACAAAATTCAGGCTACTTTCACACTAGCGTTAATATTTTCTGGTATTGAGATCCGTCATAGGGTCTCAATACCGAAAAAAAACCATTTCCCTTTTGTCCCCATTCATTGTCAATGGGGACAAAACGTAACTGAGCAGAACGGAGCGCTCCAAAATGCATTCCGTTCCGTTCTCATACCGGAGAGCAAACCGCAGCATGCTGTAGTTTGCTTTCTGTCCTGGGATGCACAATAGCAAACGGATCCGTCCCCATTGACTTTCAATGGTGTTCATGATGGATCCATCTTGGCTATGTTAAAGATAATATATAATCAGTAACGGAAGCGTTTTTGCTGAACGCTGCCGGATCCAGTAAAAACGCTAGTGTGAAAGTAGCCTTATTTATAGTCATATTCAATTGTGGTCTGAATAAATTCAACCAAAAATCAAAATTGCCCAAATTGGCCTGAAAAGTTGTGTATGACATTGCAGGGTCTGCTAGGATTGCATCCAGGGGTGGGATTCAAATGTTTAACAGGTTCCCTACTCAATGATGGACCTGCAGTGTCACAACATAGTTACATATATATATACACCATATATATGCAGCACACATACACATAAATACACCATATATACATGGTACACATACATAAATACACCATATATACGCTACACACACACCGCCCAACTTTGAAAAAGCCTAAGGAGCTAAACTATCAGCGGCGTACCGCGACAAGTTTTTTTTTTAAACGCTAGGCCACACATGTAACTCCACCCAATGTCTATCTGTACGTGTCCCAATCCTGCCTAGTCTCCATTATGCCAGATCCGGGACAGTTAGGAGGTACGCATACATAAACAGACTATATAGACACTACACTCACATATACAATCTACACCCATATATGACACACTGGCACACTTAAAATGAGCACCAGTACAAAGAATGTCTCTTTATAATGTGTGCCAGTACAAAAAAAATGCCCCCTAATAATGTGCACTTGTTTAACAATGCTCCCGTTCTATGCCTGTACAAAAGAATTCCCCCTCTTAATGCCTCCTGTTGAGCAAATGTCCCTATAGTGACCCCATAATGTGTGAAAGTATAAAATGCCCCTATATAATGCCCCCAGTAAATGCTCGCACAGTGCCCCCTCCCCTTCCCCATAGTGTCCCCCATAATGTACCTGTGTAAATGGCCTTTCTTGGTGTCCCAGTAGGTGCCCCCATAGTGTGCCAGTATAAATACCCCTTATTATTGCCCCCAGTAGATGCTCCCATAGTGTGCCAGTATAAATGCCCCTTATTATTGCCCCCAGTAGATGCCCCCATAGTGTGCCAGTATAAATGCCCCTTCTTGGTGCCCCTAGAAGATGCCCCCATAGTGTCCCCCATAATGTGCCAGTATAAGATGCCCCTTCTTAGTGCCCCTAGTAGATGCCCCCCATAGTGCATCTAAATTCTGCCTTCCCCTTCCCTGTTGTGCCCCCCATAATGTGGCAGTATAAGATGCCCCCATAGTGTCCCCCCATTGTGTGCCAGTATGATTACCCTTGACAGTGCCCCCATACTGCTCCTCTCCCCCCTATAGTGTGCCACTGTTAAATGTAAAAAAAAAAAAAACACTAATAGTTACCTCCACTCTGGCAGCGATGTGATGCAGGCCTCTTTCGTCCTGTGTCCCGCGCAATACTCTGCCCGACTCATGCGCCGGCTGCGCCAGTCTCTGATGGGCTGCAGACCTAGTGCCTGCAGCCTATTAGAGAAACAGGGAAGGGAGACATGTCTCCCCTGCCTTGCTGCAGCGTTCATCTGTATCACTGTCCTGAGGATGGCAATACAGATGAATGTAGGGAGAAGACTGCTTCTACAATGGAAGTGTTCCTCTCCAGCTTCCCTGCCGCCACCACCAGGGCACCAGATTGGGATTCAGTTCTCTGCTCCGGCTTTAATTTTAACAATCAGATCTGGAGAACCAGAGGGAACCGGCTGTATCCTATGCCTGATTGTATCTAACAACCTTTTTAAGCTTGTTAGCACCAAGACAGCATTAGTAATCACCTATAGCTGCGGGTAAACGGATGGTAGCCGGTGGCAACAAACAGCCTGCTTAAAAACACGCAGGGGGCGATTAATATTAGATTTACAGCTCTTTGTTGGTATATATTTGTTGTATAAAATGTAGCATGCCTTTTTTGCATAAAACATCTTGACATTTGCCTCCGTAAGTGAATGTGTTTACACCTGTTTTAGACAATTTCAAAATTGGTAAAAAGTTGCAACCTACGCCAAGCTTTTCCCTGGTGTACTTTGACACATACACTCACCTAAAGAATTATTAGGAACACCATACTAATACGGTGTTGGACCCCCTTTTGCCTTCAGAACTGCCTTAATTCTACGTGGCATTGATTCAACAAGGTGCTGATAGCATTTGTAACGGATCACCTGGCACCCCGACTGGGTACCTCCGTTGACTGATGCGCCTAGCGTTTCCTGAGGCTTCCAAGCACTCTGGCAGACACCACAATCACCAAATCGAAGAAGCAGATAAATCCTCTTGATGCATATGAATGCTGTAGGCAGTTGAATAGGAAACCATACGAATAGGTTTTCACTCCTAGCAGTCAAACTGGGACAGCATGCAATCAATCCTCCCCCAAGAATGAGACGACACTTCACCTTGAGGTTTAAAACAGGAACTCACTTTATTTTAACACAAGCATTGATTTATACACATCTTCCAACAAGGTACCACCCACAGGGCTCTGCAAAAACAGCCAATCATATGTATCTACAGTATTTAAACCTTCCCAGCAATTGTACACAAAATCCCCTTCCCTCTATCTGTAACGCAATAAACAAAACACAATGAGCATTGTCTGAGATGTAATTAACCAACACAATAAGCATTGTCTCAGACGCAATCCACAAAATACAATTACCAAACGTAATGGACTAACTTGAACCCTGGCATGCACATATACAATTTAACCGAACACATAATAACATACATAGTATTTAAGACAGCCTGAATGCAATCTGCTACACAGTCTTAAAGGGGCATTGTTCCTAAAAGTCATAACATGTCCACGGATGGCCATTAAAGGGCCAGTAGCAGCAATATAAAATACCACATGCCCAAATATTGCATTCAAACGTACCAATTCACCAGGGGCCATAGTCAGCAGGTAGGAGGCGGGCAGCCAGGCCTCTCCAATGCCCAGTGGCGAGGCGGGTTCCGCCACAGCATTCTTTAAAAATGTTGGCCCATATTGATAGGATAGCATCTTGCAGTTGATGGAGATTTGAGAGATGCACATCCAGGGCACGAAGCTCCCGTTCCACCACATCCCAAAGATGCTCTATTGGGTGGAGATCTGTTGACTGTGGGGCCATTTTAGTACAGTGAACTCATTGTCATGTTCAAGAAACCAATTTGAAATGATTCAAGCTTTGTTACATGGTGCATTATCCTGCTGGAAGTAGCCATCAGAGGATGGGTACATGGTGGTCATGAAGGGATGGACATGGTCAGAAACAATGCTCAGGTAGCCCGTGGCATTTAAACGATGCCCAATTGGCACTAAGAGGCCTAAAGTGTGCCCATAAAACATCCCCCACACCATTACACCACCACCACCAGCCTGCACAGTGGTAACAAGGCATGATGGATACATGTTCTCATTCTGTTTACGCCAAATTCGGACTCTACCATTTGAATGTCTCAACAGAAATCGAGACTCATCAGACCAGGCAACATTTTTCCAGTCTTCAACAGTCCTATTTTGGTGAGCTTGTGCAAATTGTAGCCTCTTTTTCCTATTTGTAGTGGAGATGAGTGGTATCCGGTGGGGTCTTCTGCTGTTGTAGCCCATCCGCCTCAAGGTTGTGCGTGTTGTGGCTTCACAAATGCTTTGCTGCATACCTCCATTGTAACGAGTGGTTATTTCAGTCAACGTTGCTCTTCTATCAGCTTGAATCAGTCGGCCCATTCTCCTCTGACCTCTAGCATCCACAAGGCATTTTTGCCCACAGGACTGCCGCATACTGGGTGGTTTTCCATTTTCACACCATTCTTTGTAACCCTAGAAATGGTTGTGCGTGAAAATCCCAGTAACTGAGAAGATTGTGAAATACTCAGACCGGCCCGTCTGGCACCAACAACCATGCCACGCTCAAAATTGCTTAAATCACCTTTCTTTCCCATTCTGACATTCAGTTTGGAGTTCAGGAGATTGTCTTGGCCATGACCACACCCCTAAATGCATTGAAGCAACTGCCATGTGATTGGTTGACTAGATAATTGCATTAATGAGAAATAGAACAGGTGTTCCTAATAATTCTTTAGGTGAGTGTATAAGTGTAAACAACATAGAAACATTAAAGTGCATCATTTGATACATTTGACGCAGACACACAAAGCAAAGACAGACTTAAAAATGACACAAAAATAATAAATGTCCCCCAACTAGATTCAACTTGTGCAGTGCCACAGTGCTTCTCGTCCTTATACTCCAGCTCCAGGCCTTGGAGCCTCAGTCACCTCCATGAGCTCCTGGAGGTGTAAGCAAGCAAGGTGGAGGATTTGTATGGCTACAGTGATAGAGAGAGACAGCAAGGTCACCCAACTTAAGGAGATCCAGACTCTGCTGTTGCAGAAGGGAAACAAGTTAAGACACCATATGCAGCCCAGAATAGTGGACACTATAGCCACAGTTACCAGAGCACAGCTATTAGCCAGAGTCATCTGAGAGCCAATGCCGTATTCATCTGCTTAGCTCATGCTGGAGCATCTGAGAGGACTTTGCATTTTATGCAAACTACTGCTGGATGTATTACAACTTCAATCCTGCATACCGCAAAGAGAGACTCTTGCTAAGTTTCAGCTGGCCTAGTCTCTGACTCTCTTAACACCCCCATGCTGGCCATTGCATTTCCTACACCTGCCCTGTCTAGCACCCATATGGGCATTCACACCATTGGCACCTCCAAGCTACCGTCCGGCAGGATGCTCACAGCTACAGGGAGTGCCCTCCTTTACTGCACTGACCCCAGGGAGCAACAACCTGAGGGAGTACACCCACATCATCTCATTAGGGCCACTACCAGTCCCATCCTCTGCATTGCCTCTTCAGGGGCTCACTGCATTTGCACATCTCTGTCTTATCACAGAGGAACGTATACATTGTAGCATAGAAGGAAAGGTGTTGTCAGTCAGTTTGAGCAGAAATACAAAGTGAGGCCTCCATTGAGTCCTTATAGCTTTACTACAACTGGCCATCCACTGTCAACTTTTGTCAGTCAACTTTTTTACAGGACACAAAAAATGCTGACCACAAGAGGTGTTTTGCTGTTTTTGGTCATTGTGAGATACAATAAATGGTTATACTAAAAAGAGAAAAGTTCTTAGCCAACTCGCAGATCAAGACAAAAGCTCAAGTTGTAAATTTGTTGACTTAACTTATGACATCATCCAGAATTCCACCTGCTTAGGACTTAGATGGTGCCACTGATGAGAAGGACAGTGAGGGGCTGTAATGCTGTAGTGCAGTGACTGATTTGGCATTTCTGGGGCATGAAGCAAAGTTATGTCTGAAGGCTCCTGAAGGGATATATGTGATTCCATTTTGTCTGTTTTAACAATGTGTATTGTGATAGCATCTTGTTCATGCACTGTTTCAAGTTCCCCCTCACTGGAATTTGGGAGTCTTCCTCTGTCCTTGGACAGTTTCTTGAGATCCCTAAATTCCCTAAATTCCTAAGTGAAAAGAGTCACACCTTATAAGGTCATTCCGGCTTAATGTGTATTAGCCTATATGTGTCTACACATGATTGGTTAATGATGTTACTATGTAAATTATACTCTCTGCCTCTTTAAAAGGCTGAACTGAGGGGCAATATAATTAGAGTGAATTTGAACAGACCTATGTTTTGTTGTATCTGACAAGTTCATTCTCCTGGCGCCAGATAGACTTAATCCAAGCTGACCACCGAAAGTCAGGTATCAGGGATACCTAGTGAAGAGACTAATTTCCTTACAGCTTTGGGGGCTCGTCCGGGATCGAGAGGGTCATCCTCGGGTCGCATTGCACTATTAAGCCCCGCCTCATTACACAGCTAAGCCCCTCCCAGTAATCCACTAAGCCCCTCTCATCATCCATCGAATCTCTGCCTGTCACTACCAGAGCTTTGGGACGTTCTCACAGCTCTGTTTCTCCACCCCTGTGATCATGTCACTGCTAGAGCTGGGAGGAGTTTTCTGTTTCCTTCCTCCCAGCTGTTTCTCCTCCGTTTGATTTCCCTGCCTTTATATTCCCCCTCCTCCTATTGTAGGTGTGGATTATATTTCTCATTTGGGTTGTAGCTCTTGCTTGAGTATGTTCCCTTGTATGCTATCCTTTCACTGGACCTGTGTTCTGCTGCAGCAAGTACTCCGGATATTGCCAGCCTGTCTTTGGATCCGTCTTCACTGCGGCTGCAGCCCTTCAGCTAAGTGTGCAGACATTGCTGTGTATCTGTGTGTTTTCTGACTGGATCCGAGGCGACCACGGTTCCCTCCATATACTAAGCAGGGCACCGGTGGCCGTGCCCCTTCCCCTATTGTAGGGGTTACAGTGGCCATCAGTCTTAGGTACGCGGGCATGCCTCCTTCCACCATTTGGATCCGGGCATGGGCTTAGCAGCATAGGGAGAGCTTTTGAGGGTCGGACAGGGGTCACCCTTTATCCTCCCTAGTTTGGGTCCGGTCAGTAGCTCTATTTTCTGTGCATGCTCTTGTTGCTCACACACAGCCGTGACATTATAATCCACCAAAACCGTCTTTTTTGACATGGATCCGCTTTCTGGCCTGGTTGACCGCATGCAAGGTCTTTCTTTGGAGGTAGCGGATCTCCGTCAATCTATGACTCAGCTTCAAGCATTAGGCTCTGCTCCGGCCCATGGATTCTGTTGCGAGCCAAAGGTCTCACTTCCGGAAACGTTCTCCGGGGGCAGTGAGAGTTTTGTTCGCTTCAGAGAGGCATGCAAACTCCATTTTTGCTTGTGTCCACATTCCTCTGGTAATCAGGAGCAGAGGGTGAGGATTGTCATCTCCCTGCTCAGGGGTAATGCTCAGACTTGGGCTTTTTCGCTGCCATCAGGGGATCCCTCCCTTCGATCCGTGGAAGGATTTTTTGTGGCCCTGGGGCAGATATATGATGACCCGGATCGTGTTGCTCTGGCCGAATCTAACTTACGTTTTTAATGCCAGAGCAAACTGTCTGCGGAGCTTTATTGTTCTGAATTTCGGAGATGGGCAGCTGATTCAGGTTGGAATGATGCTGCACTCCGGAGTCAGTTCTGTCATGGTCTCTCAGAGAGATTGAAAGATGCGTTTGCTTTCCATGAGAGACCAACGTCCTTAGAGTCTGCCATGTCACTGGCGGTACGCCTTGACAGGCGTCTAAGAGAAAGAAACGAGACCTCTCTGTCCAGCCATTGTCAGTCTAGGGGCAGTGGTGCGGACTCATTCAGTGTGCAGGGGCCTCATCCTGTCTCGCTCCCCTCTGAGGAGGAGCCCATGCAGCTAGGTCGACTTGCCCCTGATAAAAGAGGATTTAGTCCTCAGAGTATGGTGTGTTTTTGTTGTGGGGGCATAGGTCATTTGGCAAATGTTTGTCCGTCTAGGAGATTCTTGAACTGTACTAAGAGCGATAATAAGAGAAAAACCTCAAAAGGTAAATCATCAAACTCTGCTTCATCTGCTACTTTGGGCAAAGTTGATGTAGGAATTGATGCTTTTCCTCTGACCTGCAGTTCCCGTTTTCTCCTGTCTGCCATGGGGGCGCTAGAGAGCAAAGTCATTTCTTGTGAGATTTTTGTTGATAGTGGAGCGGCCGTCAATCTTATTGACACTCAATTTGTAGCCATGCATGGTTTTCAGGTTTGCACATTAGAAAAGGATATACCTGTTTTTGCTATTGACTCTGCTCCACTCTCACAGAGATCTCTGAAGGGCATTGTTCACAATATTCGGTTAGCTGTAGGTAACACTCATGTGGAGGATATATCTTGTTTTGTCCTTAACAGATTGCCTTCTCCTCTAGTTTTGGGGTTACCCTGGCTCACTAGACATAACCCCACTATTGATTGGCAAGGAAGGCAAATAAATGAGTGGAGTGACTTTTGTAGAGAGAATTGTCTTACAGCGACTTTTGCAGAGGTGTCTACTAAAACTGTGCCATCATTTCTCTCTGATTTCTCGGACGTGTTTTCCGAGAGCGGTGTTCAGGAGCTACCTCCTCACCGGGAGTTTGACTGTCCCATTAACCTCATTCCCGGCGCCAAGCTGCCAAAAGCTCGCCTCTACAATCTCTCACAACCGGAAAGAATCGCAATGCAAACCTATATCTCCGAGAGTCTCGATAAGGGGCATATTCGTCCCTCAAAATCACCTGTTGCCGCTGGGTTTTTTTTTGTTAAAAAAAAAGATGGCTCTCTGAGACCTTGCCTAGATTTTAGGGAGCTGAACTGTATCACGATTCGCGATCCCTATCCCCTTCCTCTGATCCCGGACTTCTTCAACCAAATTGTTGGGGCCAAGGTTTTTTCCAAATTGGATTTGAGAGGCGCGTACAACCTGGTCAGGGTCAGAGAGGGGGATGAATGGAAAACGGCCTTTAATACCCCTAATGGGCATTTCGAGAATCTCGTTATGCCTTTCGGCCTGATGAATGCTCCGGCCGTCTTTCAGCATTTTGTTAACAGTATTTTCTACCATTTAATGGGGAAATTTGTATTGGTGTATCTTGATGATATTTAGATTTTTTCCCCTGATGTTCAGACCCATCAGGATCATCTTTTTCAGGTTCTGCAGATTCTGCGGGAAAATAAATTGTACGCCAAGCTGGAGAAATGTGTTTTTATGGTATCGGAGATTCAATTTCTGGGTTTTCTCCTCTCTGCTTCTGGTTTTCGCATGGATCCGGAGAAGGTCCGTGCTGTACTTGAGTGGGAGCTTCCTGAGAATCAGAAGGCATTGATGCGCTTTTTGGGTTTTGCGAACTATTACAGAAAGTTCATTTTGAATTATTCCTCTGTGGTCAAACCCCTCACTGACATGACAAAAAAGGGGGCGGATTTTTCCTCTTGGTCGGAGGAGGCGCTTGCAGCTTTTTCTAAGATTAAAGAAAGTTTTGCATCTGCTCCCGTCTTGGTGCATCCCGATGTTTCCTTACCTTTTATTGTTGAGGTGGATGCTTCCGAGGTGGGTGTGGGTGCGGTTTTGTCCCAGGGCCCTTCTCCTGCCAAATGGCGACCCTGTGCCTTTTTCTCTAAAAAAACTCTCCCCGGCAGAGAAAAACTATGATGTGGGAGATAGGGAGTTGTTGGCCATCAAGTTGGCTTTCGAGGAATGGCGCCATTGGTTGGAGGGGGCCAGGCACCCTATCACCGTTTTTACCGACCATAAGAATCTGGCATACTTGGAGTCGGCCAGGCGTATGAATCCGAGACAGGCCAGATGGTCTCTGTTCTTCTCCAGATTCAATTTTGTCGTCACATTCCGCCCTGGGATCAAAAATGTGAAGGCTGATGCTCTCTCTCGCTGTTTTCCGGGAGGAGGAAACTCCGAGGACCCGGGTCCCATTTTGGCGGAGGGGGTAGTTGTTTCTGCTCTATATTCGGATTTGGAGGCCGAGGTCCAGGCTGCCCAGACTGAGGCACCTGCCCGTTGTCCTTCTGGGAAGTTGTTTGTGCCTCCTGAGCTACGTCACAAACTCTTCAAGGAGCATCATGATACTGTTCTTGCTGGTCACCCCGGGAGTAGAGCCACGGTAGATCTTATTGCTCGGAGATTTTGGTGGCCGGCTCTTCGTAAGTCGGTGGAGGGTTTTGTGGCTGCTTGTGAGACGTGCGCTCGCGCTAAGGTCCCTCGTTCACGGCCTTCAGGTTCCCTTCTCCCGTTACCCATACCTTCCCGTCCTTGGACACACCTGTCCATGGACTTTATCACGGATCTTCCTCGTTCCTCAGGGAAGTCGGGGATCCTGGTGGTGGTGGACCGTTTTAGCAAGATGGCTCATTTCGTACCTTTCCCTGGTTTACCCAATGCTAAAACTTTGGCGCAAGCTTTTGTCGACCATATTGTTAAATTGCATGGCATTCCCTCTGATATTGTTTCCGATAGAGGCACGCAGTTTGTGTCCAGGTTCTGGAAGGCTTTCTGTTCTCGCCTGGGGGTTCGGCTGTCCTTCTCTTCTGCTTTTCACCCGCAGTCGAATGGTCAGACTGAGCGCCTCAATCAGAATCTGGAGAAATATTTGCACTGTTTCGTGGCAGAGAACCAGGAGGATTGGTGTTCATTTCTCCCTCTTGCTGAGTTTGCTCTGAACAGGAATCTTCTGATAAGTCGCCATTCTTTTGTGCATATGGGTTCCATCCGCAGTTTGGGACATTCTCGGGAGGGGCTCTTTCTGGTTTGCCTGAGGAGGTAAGATTTTCCTCGTCTTTGTCTACCATTTGGCAAAAGATTCAGAGTAATCTTAGAAAGATGAGTGAGAAGTATAAGCGTGTGGCTGATAAGAGACGTGTGCCTGGTCCGGACCTGAGTGTGGGTGATCTGGTGTGGTTGTCTACAAGAAATATTAAACTGAAGGTTCCCTCCTGGAAATTGGGTCCCAAGTTTATTGGGCCTTATAAAATCTTGTCAGTCATCAATCCTGTTGCCTTCCGTCTTGATCTTCCACGGGTTTGGAAGATACATAATGTATTTCACAGATCTCTCTTAAAACCATATGTCCAGCCCACGGTACCTCCTCTTTGCCTCCTCCTCCGATTTTGGTTGATGGCAATCTGGAGTTTGAGGTTTCCAGAATTGTGGACTCTCGCATTGTCCGCAGTTCTCTCCAGTACCTCGTTCATTGGAAGGGTTATGGTCCTGAGGAGAGGATGTGGGTTCCGGTGTCGGACATTAAAGCCACTCGCCTCATCAGGGCATTTCATAGGGCTCATCCTGAGAAGGTGGGTCCTGGGTGTCCGGAGTCCACCCGTAGAGGGGGGGGGTACTGTCACTACCAGAGCTTTGGGACGTTCTCACAGCTCTGTTTCTCCACCCCTGTGATGATGTCACTACTAGAGCTGGGAGGAGTTTTCTGTTTCCTTCCTCCCAGCTGTTTCTCCTCCGTTTGATTTCCCTGCCTTTATATTCCCCCTCCTCCTATTGTAGGTGTGGATTATATTTCTCATTTGGGTTGTAGCTCTTGCTTGAGTATGTTCCCTTGTATGCTATCCTTTCACTGGACCTGTGTTCTGCTGCAGCAAGTACTCCGGATATTGCCAGCCTGTCTTTGGATCCATCTTCACTGCGGCTGCAGCCCTTCAGCTAAGTGTGCAGACATTGCTGTGTATCTGTGTGTTTTCTGACTGGATCCGAGGCGACCACGGTTCCCTCCATATACTGAGCAGGGCACCGGTGGCCGTGCCCCTTCCACTATTGTAGGGGTTACAGTGGCCATCAGTCTTAGGTACGCGGGCATGCCTCCTTCCACCATTTGGATCCGGGCATGGGCTTAGCAGCATAGGGAGAGCTTTTGAGGGTCGGACAGGGGTCACCCTTTATCCTCCCTAGTTTGGGTCCGGTCAGTAGCTCTATTTTCTGTGCATGCTCTTGTTGCTCACACACAGCCGTGACACTGCCCTATCGTCCTGGTAAGCTCTGCCCTCTTTAGCCCACTATATCCTACTCTCAGCTTAGCAATGCAGCTGGACACTTCTGCTACTGCAGCGTTCCACTACGTGTGTGTGTGGGCACTGCTTAAAAGCACTTTTTAACTTGACAATTGTATTGTGCGGTATTGTATAACTTTGTACAATGTATCTGCAAAATCCCTGTTACCAGGCAGATTAGGTGTAATTTATACATCCCACCACTAGATGAGGATGACACTTAGGTTCTATATATACCTAATTCAGGCCTAGTGAGACAGGACAGGGGAAAGGGGACAGGTCAGTGGTTGTTGATTGATTATTCAGTCTGCTGAGAGTGAGAGAGTGCAGATCTAGCACTTCTGCTCTGATGAAAGTTTAGTCCAAAAAGGGACCAAAGGACAGACTTATCTATCCAAAGGATAAAAGGCACAAGTCAGGCATCCAGGACCTTTGGGATATTCAGGTGAAGGATACCATAGCCTCCGGCCACCTCACCAAATTCCACTGATACAGAAAATATCCGGCTAAGTCCAAGTCAAACCTGAAAAGCCTAGAAACAGTGGATTTGCAGACCTACTCTGTTAACATCAAGAGACTGCATTTTTGTACTGCTGCAACTAAAGTCATCAACAGTAAAAGTTGTGAGTTGCATCTTACCACTGTCTACCTCATTATCACTACTAATGGTTGTACCACCATTAACGGTACTGGCGTCACGATAAAAAACCATCAAGGGACTCAGCCGCAACAAGCACCCTAAGCACCCCTAACATCAAGGGCACCTCAACCACCATCTTGGCTGATGCTTCCCTACCACAGAGCGTGCCCCGGAGGATTTCGTGCTGTCCACCTCAACACTGTGCTGCCAACCCAGGGAGGCTTTCTGCTAACCGTGAGTAAACTGATGAACTGTGTGTTATAATTTGGCCCCTCATCGGTCCACCGTTACCCCTGCGCTACTGGCTGGCTGCACTACCGCTCTACAGCTGGGAAGGGTGCCCTGGACCACTTTGCAGCTGCACAGGAGATATGTCTGCCCCTTTAGGGTGGGTTCACATCACGTTTTATGCCTCCATTTGACATAGAAGTTAGAAAAAAAGGATAGAAAAAACACATTCTTGTATACTGCAGAGTCCGGTAAAAAAAAAAAAGTATATGTATGTTTTTTTTTACAATGGAACTCTATGGTGAATGGATGCCACTGTATGGCATCAGTCTGAGACATCCGTTTAACAAGTAGGTTTTTGTATATGTTAAATGGATGGGAAAAACGCAATGTGAACACAGCCTTAGCTCTTTTCAGCCAAGATGAGGCCCCTTGATTTCTTGGGCATTTGCTTTGTTTGTGTGATAGTAAAGGCCGCAACTGCATGAAGACACAACTTTTACAATTATTAGGGTCCTGCTTGCAACAATGTTACAGTCTTGTAATGGGTGAAAGTCATGGGAACCCTAATTCGAGGAAATTTATTGAAACAAAATGAACCAAACTTCTGAATGGGTCAGTTTACATTTATATTACAATATTATTGTATAAATTGCATATCAATTCCATTTCAGTCATGTCACACACCCATAAAATACAATCTAATATATAAAGCTGGGTGTGTGTGTGTATGTCCGCTAAAGGAATCTGTACCGTCGCATTTACAATCACGAAATTTGGCACACAGGTACATCAGGTGTCCGGGAAGGTCTCAGCTCTCTAGCACATACTGTTCCAGAGATATTCCTAAAAATGCATTAGCCAATAGAAGCCTGGTCACATGACCCTTATCAGCCAATAGAAGCTCGCAGGCCCTTAGTCTCCACATACACTCAGTTTTACACCAGGTTTCCATAACAACCCAGCCATTTTTATTCACTGCTGTAGGTCAGCTTTAAAGGGGCAGGGCGCTGTGGATGACACTGTTAAGGGAGCAGAGTGCTGTGGAGGTCACAGTTAAGGGGGCAAGTAGGGTGGCCATTCAGGCCATCCTTAAAAGATGGACTTAAAAACCCCACCCCCAGGTCCCGCAAAGCCAAGCCAAGACCTGGTTTGACCACGCTCCCTTCCACTCCGCAGCCGGCAGGGATTGAAAAAATGAAGGTAACAATCAACTTCTGTCAGCTGCAGGGGTGGGAGGGAGGGTGCACAGTGCTGCTGTCTGAGAGTGAGCTGTTCAAAAGGACATCCCTGTGTCCATCCTGGCCCTGCGCCGGACGGAGGACAAAGATTCTGAAAGCCGGACTGTCCAGCCTAAAACCGGACCTCTGGCCACCCTAGGGGCAAGCTGCTGTGGAGGTCACAGTTAAGGGGACGGTCCGCTATGGAGGTCAGTGTTAAGGGGCAGTTTGCTGTAGAGGCCACTGTTAAAGTGATGGGATGTTGTGGAAATCACTCTTAAGGGGATGGGGTACTGTGGAGGTCACTAATAAATGTGCGGCCGCTGTGGAGGTCACTGTTAATGGGACGGGATGCTGTGGAGATCACTGTTAAAAAGCAGGCGATGTGGAGGTCTCTGTTAAGGGGGCAGGGAATGGTGTAGGTCACAGTTAAGGGGCCGGTCCGCTATGGAGGTCAGTGTTAAGGGGCGGGGGGCTGTCGAAGTCACTGTTAAGGGGGCGGGGTGTTGTGGAGATTACATTTTAAGGTAATGGAGCTCTGTGCAGGTCACTGTTAAGGGGACGGGCTATTGTGGAAATCACTGTTAACGAGACGGGGTGCTGTGGAGGTCACTAATAAAGGGGCGGCCGCTGTGGAGGTAACCGTTAAAATGGAGGGTGCTGTGGAAGTTACTGTTAAGGGGCAGGCCACTGTGGAGATCACTGTTATAGTGGATACTGTTGATATCTTTTAAAGACACACAAAAACATTAAATGAAATAGATGAAATATACCCGAGCGAAGCCGTATCCTTCTGCTAGTGGTTCATATAAGGCAAACTATAACAATGCCGATATTGTGTGCCGAGTATCTTTTTTTTTTAACCCAAACTGAAGCAACGTCTTTGACCAGGCATGGATCACTACTAAATAAAATACACCTCCTGCTCTGCATTGCCCTGTAGCTGCTCAATTGTTGCCATGCGGAGGATCTCCCACCCATGGCTGGATTTTTTCTTGGATATGGTGTTTATATTTCCTGTGCTACAACTGTTGGATGAAACCGTGGAATTCTTCCGTGTGCTCTCAGCAGTCTGGGTTGTACAGTTCTGTAGAGATGTGGTCATTACACCTTCTTCTTCTTGGTTTTCATTCTTAATACTGAAATAAAGAGATTTTTACACTAAACTGATGCCAAAAGTGATCCTGCTTCCGTCATTAAAATTGTAACATGTAAATTTAGCTTAACTAAAAGATCTGTCAGCTCTCCTGTATGGTGTAGTATAGAGGATCTGTCAGCTCTCCTGTATGGTGTAGTATAGAGGATCTGTCAGCTCTCCTGTATGGTGTAGTATAGAGGATCTGTCAGCTCTCCTGTGTGGTGTAGTATAGAGGATCTGTCGGCTCTCCTGTGTGGTGTAGTATAGAGGATCTGTCGGCTCTGCTGTGTGGTGTAGTATAGAGGATCTGGCGGCTCTCCTGTGCGGTGTAGTATAGAGGATCTGTCAGCTCTCCTGTGTGGTGTAGTATAGAGGATCTGTCAGCTCTCCTGTGTGGTGTAGTATAGAGGATCTGTCGGCTCTCCTGTGTGGTGTAGTATAGAGGATCTGTCAGCTCTGCTGTGTGGTGTAGTATAGAGGATCTGTCAGCTCTCCTGTGTGGTGTAGTATAGAGGATCTGTCGGCTCTCCTGTGTGGTGTAGTATAGAGGATCTGTCACCTCTCCTGTGTGGTGTAGTATAGAAGATCTGTCAGCTCTGCTGTCTGGTGTAGTATAGAGGATCTGTCGGCTCTACTGTGTGGTGTAGTATAGAGGATCTGTCAGCTCTCCTGTGTGGTGTAGTATAGAGGATCTGTCAGCTCTCCTGTGTGGTGTAGTATAGGGGATCTGTCAGCTCTCCTGTGTGGTGTAGTATAGAGGATCTGTCAGCTCTCCTGTGTGGTGTAGTATAGAGGATCTGTCAGCTCTCCTGTGTGGTGTAGTATAGAGGATCTGTCAGCTCTCCTGTGTGGTGTAGTATAGAGGATCTGTCAGCTCTCCTGTGTGGTGTAGTATAGAGGATCTGTCAGCTCTCCTGTGTGGTGTAGTATAGAGGATCTGTCAGCTCTCCTGTGTGGTGTAGTATAGAGGATCTGTCAGCTCTCCTGTGTGGTGTAGTATAGAGGATCTGTCAGCTCTGCTGTGTGGTGTAGTATAGAGGATCTGTCAGCTCTCCTATGTGGTGTAGTATAGAGGATCTGTCAGCTCCCCTGTGTGGTGTAGTATAGAGGATCTGTCAGCTCTCCTGTGTGGTGTAGTATAGAGGATCTGTCAGCTCTCCTGTGTGGTGTAGTATAGAGGATCTGTCAGCTCTCCTGTGTGGTGTAGTATAGAGGATCTGTCAGCTCTCCTGTGTGGTGTAGTATAGAGGATCTGTCAGCTCTCCTGTGTGGTGTAGTATAGAGGATCTGTCAGCTCTCCTGTGTGGTGTAGTATAGAGGATCTGTCAGCTCTCCTGTGTGGTGTAGTATAGAGGATCTGTCAGCTCTGCTGTGTGGTGTAGTATAGAGGATCTGTCAGCTCTCCTATGTGGTGTAGTATAGAGGATCTGTCAGCTCCCCTGTGTGGTGTAGTATAGAGGATCTGTCAGCTCTCCTGTGTGGTGTAGTATAGAGGATCTGTCAGCTCTCCTGTGTGGTGTAGTATAGAGGATCTGTCAGCTCTCCTGTGTGGTGTAGTATAGAGGATCTGTCAGCTCTCCTGTGTGGTGTAGTATAGAGGATCTGTCAGCTCTGCTGTGTGGTGTAGTATAGAGGATCTGTCAGCTCTGCTGTGTGGTGTAGTATAGAGGATCTGTCAGCTCTCCTGTGTGGTGTAGTATAGAGGATCTGTCAGCTCTCCTGTGTGGTGTAGTATAGAGGATCTGTCAGCTCTCCTGTGCGGTGTAGTATAGAGGATCTGTCAGCTCTCCTGTGTGGTGTAGTATAGAGGATCTGTCAGCTCTCCTGTGTGGTGTAGTATAGAGGACCTGTCATCTCTCCTGTGTGGTGTAGTATAGAGGATCTGTCAGCTCTCCTGTGTGGTGTAGTATAGAGGATCTGTCAGCTCTCCTGTGTGGTGTAGTATAGAGGATCTGTCAGCTCTCCTGTGTGGTGTAGTATAGAGGATCTGTCAGCTCTCCTGTGTGGTGTAGTATAGAGGATCTGTCAGCTCCCCTGTGTGGTGTAGTATAGAGGATCTGTCAGCTCTCTTGTGTGGTGTAGTATAGAGGTTCTGTCTGCTCTCCTGTGTGGTGTAGTATAGAGGATCTGTCAGCTCTCCTGTGTGGTGTAGTATAGAGGATCTGTCAGCTCTCCTGTGTGGTGTAGTATAGAGGATCTGTCAGCTCCCCTGTGTGGTGTAGTATAGAGGATCTGTCAGCTCCCCTGTGCGGTGTAGTATAGAGGATCTGTCGGCTCTCCTGTGTGGTGTAGTATAGAGGATCTGTCAGCTCTCCTGTGTGGTGTAGTATAGAGGATCTGTCAGCTCTCCTGTGCGGTGTAGTATAGAGGATCTGTCAGCTCTCCTGTGTGGTGTAGTATAGAGGATCTGTCGGCTCTCCTGTGTGGTGTAGTATAGAGGATCTGTCAGCTCTCCTGTGTGGTGTAGTATAGAGGATCTGTCAGCTCTCCTGTGTGGTGTAGTATAGAGGATCTGTCAGCTCTCCTGTGTGGTGTAGTATAGAGGATCTGTCAGCTCTGCTGTGTGGTGTAGTATAGAGGATCTGTCAGCTCTCCTGTGCGGTGTAGTATAGAGGATCTGTCAGCTCTCCTGTGTGGTGTAGTATAGAGGATCTGTCAGCTCTCCTGTGTGGTGTAGTATAGAGGATCTGTCAGCTCTCCTGTGTCGTGTAGTATAGAGGATCTGTCGGCTCTCCTGTGCGGTGTAGTATAGAGGATCTGTCAGCTCTCCTGTGCGGTGTAGTATAGAGGATCTGTCGGCTCTCCTGTGTGGTGTAGTATAGAGGATCTGTCAGCTCTCCTGTGTGGTGTAGTATAGAGGATCTGTCAGCTCTCCTGTGTGGTGTAGTATAGAGGATCTGTCAGCTCTCCTGTGTGGTGTAGTATAGAGGATCTGTCAGCTCTCCTGTGTGGTGTAGTATAGAGGATCTGTCAGCTCTCCTGTGTGGTGTAGTATAGAGGATCTGTCAGCTCTCCTGTGTGGTGTAGTATAGAGGATCTGTCAGCTCTCCTGTGTGGTGTAGTATAGAGGATCTGTCAGCTCTCCTGTGCGGTGTAGTATAGAGGATCTGTCAGCTCTCCTGTGTGGTGTAGTATAGAGGATCTGTCAGCTCTCCTGTGTGGTGTAGTATAGAGGATCTGGCGGCTCTCCTTTGTGGTGTAGTATAGAGGATCTGTCAGCTCTCCTGTGTGGTGTAGTATAGAGGATCTGTCAGCTCTCCTGTGCGGTGTAGTATAGAGGATCTGTCAGCTCTCCTGTGTGGTGTAGTATAGAGGATCTGTCGGCTCTCCTGTGAGGTGTAGTATAGAGGATCTGTCTGCTCTCCTGTGTGGTGTAGTATAGAGGATCTGTCAGCTCTCCTGTGAGGTGTAGTATAGAGGATCTGTCGGCTCTCCTGTGTGGTGTAGTATAGAGGATCTGTCAGCTCTCCTGTGTAGTGTAGTATAGAGGATCTGTCAGCTCTCCTGTGTGGTGTAGTATAGAGGATCTGTCGGCTCTCCTGTGTGGTGTAGTATAGAGGATCTGTCAGCTCTCCTGTGTGGTGTAGTATAGAGGATCTGTCAGCTCTCCTGTGTGGTGTAGTATAGAGGATCTGTCAGTCTGACACATCTGCTTTTGTGGTCTGATGCTGTCAGCTCTGAGTGCACAATGTCAGTGACTGTTTCAGGGCTCATGCATTTTGTGTACTGGAATGTCCTTTCGTGCCTTGTAGTACATTAAAAATGGACTCACCATAAATACCACCGGTTTCCAAGTCCATATTCAGATCCACATATGCCAAGGCGAGGCCAGAAGCACTGAGGTAGCTTACTTTCTAGCATTACTGTGGTTGCTGCCAGCTGTCATGATTTAAAAAAACACAGTTGATATGTTATAAGTGAATGGTAGGTAAAGCCGATTAGTTCCACTGTTTGCTTTGAATTTGGGCAGCCTTGATCAATCACCATGCAAATACATCCATAATTTCCACTGACCTGAGTCCTCCAGAGTTCGTCTCTCTCCTGTGCCACCCTCCAGTGCGTGTCTGCCATTGTAGCAATTAATATATTCAGCATTAATAGGTTGGAAATTAAAGAGAAGAAGAAATAGACAATGCTAAAAATAAGTGGGAGGTCGACACTGTAGTTGGCCGGGGAGTTGATGACATTGACGAAAAGCTGATAGGTGCTTAAAAGAGACATGGCATAACTGCTAAATATTCCCATCTGCTTTGAGTCTTCGGTCTGGAATATTATATAGAAAGCTGCAACAAGAAACAAGACACAAAGTTATTAAGATTAGTATGGAGCGTGAATATTTGGAATCATTGTGGTAACCGTCAACCTACAACCATCATAGGCCCTCATGTTCTTAAATGTATCAAGACCTAGAATGGTGCCCTTGCAAATAATTTTTTATTGTTGAGTAGTCCCTGCCCTGGTTATCCTTAGAAGTCGATTAAAATGCATTGTATTATGGTAGACCAAATAATTATTGATAAAATGTTACCATGAAACACCTTTAGAGGGAACATGGCATCTGCATCACTGAACTATAGAATACTTGTAAAAGATGGTACAATTCATGAATCTAGAAATGAAGGACGGAAGAAACTCTTCATGTTCCTACCTGTGCCGAATCCTACAATGACAACCATCATAAGCCAGATAAACCTCAGGAGATCTCCAAATATAATCTACAATGAAAGAAAAACAAATGAAATACATTAATTTAGGATCTTAATTGCCTAAAGTCTACATCAAGAAACTCACTAGTTGAAACCCTGCACCAAGAAAGAGTTGGTGGAATGAAACATTCTATTTGTGAATGCAATGATGATATATGTAAGTGATTACAATATTAGAAGAAAGGAGACGTTTTATTGGTGAAAACTCTACAATTAGGACCCTGTTGGGTCATCTCTAGCCTGGATACAAGATGAAATACGGCCTCTAGCCTGGATACCAGATGAGATACAACCTCTAGCCTCGATACAAGATGAGATATGGCCTCGAGACCAGATACCATATGAGATACGGCCTCTAGCCTGGATACAAGATGAGATATAGTCTCTAGCCCGGATACAAGATGAGATACAGCCTCTAGCCTGGAAACAGGATGAGATACAACCTCTAGCCTCGATACAAGATGAGATATGGCCTCTAGACCAGATACCATATAATATTCGGCCCCTAGCCTGGATACAAGATGAGATACAGCCTCTAGCCTGGATACGAGATGAGATACGGCCTCTAGCCCGGATACAAGATGAGATACAGCTTCTAGCCTGGATACGAGATGAGATACGGCCTCTAGCCCGGATACAAGGTGAGATACAGCCTCTAGCCTGTATACAAGATGAGATACGGCCTGTAGCCTGGATACAAGATGAGATATGGCCTCTATCCTGGATACAGGATGAGATACAACCTCTAGCCTTGATACAAGATGAGATACGGCCTGTAGCCTGGATACAAGATGAGATATGGCCTCTATCCTGGATACAGGATGAGATACAACATCTAGCCTTGATACAAGATGAGATACGGCCTCTAGACCGGATATGCCTCCCACCAGGGCCCTCTCTATGTCGTGTCCAGGTGTAGGAAATGCTGAGTGGTATGTTGCGGCCTAAAATGTCACTTTATTTGTGTTGCGGTGCTCCTACCTGGATACGGCTGGACCCCAGGCTTTGGCTCTGAAGCAATAAATAGGGGGAATAATTGAGGGATTTGAAGAATTAACTTGAGTCCAGACCTTGAGGTAAAGTTCAATTGCAGCTTTACTTGAATAAACGTTTCTCCAAACAGTTTTCAGGCTCTGTCTTGGTTCCAGCAGACTTTAGCATTAAACTGGCAGGCAAACTCAACTCTGCTATATATTTCTCTCACTCTGCTGTACTGACAAGCTAACTTGGTGTCTTTGTTCTCTCTTTATGCTGCACTTCACTCTTGTAGTCAGACTTATGTTCAGCCAAAAAGTAGGTTGGAATTCTGGCAGCTCCAACATGGAGTCTCAACCAGAACAATCTAGAACTGCCACACCTCCTGCTGGTAGCAGTGGTCTGTCTATGCCATATGGTGCCTGTTCACTTTGTGTGCATGCCCTCATGTAACCACTGCTCCCATTAGCTCCAAACAGAGAGGTACGAACAGCCTAGATGGTGGGCAATTCAATGAAATAACCATCCTTCTTCTCTCAGTTCAATGATGTACCCACTATCAAAGCCTGTTAGGCACGTTGTGTTTGAGTGCCTTGTAGAGGCATGTCAAGCAGTCAAAGATCTCTCACCAAGAGGTACACTACCTAAAAGTGGCCTCTGAGAGTATTTTTAGATGGCAGTGGTGGAAGCACTTTTATGCCCTCTTGTGGCATAAACCATTGTCTATTCAGACAGCACCTGTAATCATTTATATATTAGTGCTGCTCGCAAATATTCTAATCGTGAATTTTAATCACGAATATCGGCACTTCGAGAATTCGCAAAGATGTAGAATATAGTGCTATATATTCATAATCACGAATATTCTAGATTTTTTTTCATAAATAACCTCCCTTCTTGCTTGTGGGGCCAATGAGAAGGCTGCAATATCTTTGTCAGAGCTTAGCAATATCCCTAGCAACCAATAGCAAATTTGCCTACCCCTTTACTATATAAGAACCTCCCCAGCAGCCATTTTCTGCTGCTTTTTGCTGTTGTGAGAGAGAGAGAGAGAGAGAGACAGCAGTGACATTGCTGCAGGGCCGGTGCAAGGATTTTTGTCAACACAAGCAAATCTACATTTTGGCGCCCCCCCCCCCCCCCATCATTTCACATTTCTGCCCCTCATGATTCATGTCCATTTCTTGCCCCTCCCCCCATCATTTCACATTTCTGCCCCTCATGATTCATGTACATTTCTTGCCCCCCCCCCATGTGCTAATATCATAGTGCCATCTTCTCCCCCTGCCCCCTAATGTGCCAGTATCAAGTGCCTCTCTCCTCCCCCCTCCATGTGCCAGTATCATGGCGCCAATAGCCCCCCCTCCCCCGGCCGTAAAGTAACAGTCCGGTATTTAAAAAAAACCCAAAAAAAACACTTTTATACTTACCTCTATGTCAGCGATGCGATACAGGCCTCTTCCGGCCTGTGCTCCCACCAGCCTCTAGTGTTGAAGATTTGGTGCTTGTGTTCTTATTTAGCCTGTCTTTCTGAAAAGTTTCTCCTGGGATTCGAACTCATGACCTTTCACATCAGAGGCAAGGAATTTACCCACACAGTTATGAGAGCTGTATAGCCAGTTACAAAAAAATATATATATATATATATATATAAGCAGAGTCTTTTTTTTTAACTTGCCTCTGATGTGAAAGGTCGTGAGTTTGAATCCCAGGAGAAACTTTTCTGAAAGACATGCTAAATGAGATTTAAATACACCAGGGTCTCGTAGCTCACAGCCTGTCAGCTGCGTGCCGTTCGCTCTGTTACTGAGGGGGGGGGGGCAGCTGCTTGGGCTGCCTTATGATAGAGCCGGCCCTGCATTGCTGTGCTCTGTGGTTTGCTGAGTCATTTACATTGCTGTTCAGCTCAATCAAAGTCAGGAAGAGCTGAGCATAGGAAGGGACAGAGAGTGTAGGGAGTGTAATTGAATATTTTTTCGTACAAAAAGTTTCAGAGACCCAAAAGGACAATTGTGTGTGACAGCAGCAATATATATTTTTAGCGCCACATCTCTTGTTTAAAGTGTGCACATCCCTAAAATATCAGTTTCATCCAGTGTACTTTTTCCATAGACGGTGTCCGCTTCTGACAGTGACCTTACCAGGTCAGCTTGGCAGCAGGCCCTCGTCCACACAATTTTTAAAATGATCAGCTCGGCAGCAGGCCCTCGTCCACAAAATCTTTTAGATGGTCAGCTCGGCTGCAGGCCCTCTTCCACAAAATTTTTTACATGGTCAGATCAGCAGCAGGCCCTTGCCCCTAATGTTATACAGGGTCAATAGGAGGCCCTTGCTCCTAATGTTTTTGAGGTTCACCAGCAGGCCATCAATCATAATTTTCCAAGGCTGTGTATGATGCCCTCCTTTATGTGTAACAAAGGGTGTATTGGAATGCCGATTCCTTGTAATTTTTGGCCGCCCTTTCACTTAGTGCATAGGTTTTATGAGTGTAGGAGTCCCACTACCTGAACAATTGTACTACAATGTGAATGAGTCCCTCCATTATGTGATATACAGGTTGTATCGGAGTGCCTCTTCCTTGTAATTTTTGGCAGCACTTTATATACAAGTAAATATAAAAGGAAAGAATGTTTCCTAGCAATTTTTCCTCTAAAATAGATTTTATCTTCGGTTTTGTGCATATTATTGTCAGTCTGTAAAAGTGGCGTACTACTCAGACAACATTGTTCCCAGCAGCGATCTGGGAGTCTAAGATGCATCCAGACATTCTCCCCATGCTGTTCCCGAACCATTTCAATGGTGTTTCCATCAATTTCTGACCTTTGCCTATGAACCAGCCACCCTCCCCTCTTCAGAGCAGGGGGCGCCTGGTTTAATGCTCGGGTTCTCCCATTGACTTCCATTGTGCTCTGGTGCTCAGTAGAGCACCGAGCATCCCAATGTGTTCAGCCCGAGCACCCGAGCACCCGAGCACTATGGTGCTCGATCAACACTAATAGTTAGCTCATTTATATAATACAGATAGTTAGTGGGAGAAAGTCAGTGTAGGTTATATCCTGATATAGTGTAGCTGATAGGTTCCAGTGCAGGGTGTTAGGTAGTGTGATAGGAATTACTGTTTCTCTGCTCTCCATACATACCTACTACTGACATAGTGCTGTGATGTCACAACAATACTTAGTGCACCAATCAGTAATATCTACTCAGACCTGATAAAATGTGACGTTTCATGTATTGCCCAAAAATATGCGCATCATTAGTGCTGATTTTCGCAATCGCAAATATATTGGAGCCCCGTGCTGTAATGTAAAATTACTTATAGTTATCAGGAGTCACGAAAGTTGCTGCCAAACATTTTCTCCAGTCTCAAGAAACTTCTAGCAGCTTGAAAAATGTAGCAAAAGTGACCCACGCCTGTATTGCGTGCGCAATATGCGCATATTACATTGCCGATTTTCGCAATCAAGAATATAATGACTGGAGCTCGCGAATTTACGAATTTATGATGAAAATTAGGCCAAAAATTTGCGACATATCCCGAATTTGAATATTGCCTATGCTGTTCATCACTATTATATATCTGCCTGAGCATAACTGCAATAGAAAGACAAGTGACAACTGCTCTGAGCTCTTTGACTCCAGCAACCTGGTTGTCAGTCACCCAGGCTCTCCAGCCAATAACCTTAAAAGGATTAGGACTGGAGTAAAAAAAACTCTGTCCCTATAAGCGGAAATATGGATCTGAATGAGTTACATAATTTCCATAACGAGGTAAATGAAATTGCTTAGTTTTGATTGTCTCAAATGCCATTTCAGTTTTTAACAAAAATCCACTTTCTATATCCCAACTGCTAACCTTGTGGATCATGACAGTGAAAGGTCCAAGCATCTGAAATCCGCGAGCAAAATACATAGTATAGCACCAGCCAAATGCCAAAGCCAGGGACATTGGGATGACTTCTCCTTCACAGTTTGTGAGTCTCAGGGCCAGCGTAAGAAGTACTGAGCAGCAGAAGAAAACTCTGGAGTAACAAAAAAAAGGAATAGAGGAACAGAATGAAAATTGTAAGAAAATAGTTATTCTTAGAAATGTACAGTATATGGGTATTAGACAGGTTTAGGCTGCCCTGTGCTTAACGGATATTTGTGTTGATTCTTTAAATTTTAAGACCTGCTTTCTCTGAAATGCTAGCTTTTGGAGCTGCAGGTATAGGGCTCAGTGAGTCTTCCCTGTCAACCTGCTCTATCTCTTCGGCTACCACTGACAGAGCAGCTCAGGAGTATATGCTTACAATTAGAGATCACTGAAGTTCTAAAATATTCGATTCGGCTTCTTTGCCGAATTTCTAAAATAAATTTGCTTCCTGATGAATTACTTTGTCATGAAGCACATTTCTTTGTGAGTAGCATTGATGGAGAACGGTGATTGCACCGCCCCCTGTCATTGAGCCCCTCAGATTCCACGTTCATCGCTGATCGCGGCATCTGAGATGACCATTGAGGGCTGTCCGGAGTCAATCTATTAAAAAAAATTTGATCGCGAAGAGTCGCCTCAGCCGTCTTGATTGAAGATCCAGCGCGAAATCTCCCACGGTGTGTAATTACGTCATCACTCTAACCAGCGTGGTGACGTCACACATCACTGTGCACGAGATTTCACGTGGGATCTTCAATCAAGATTGCTGCGGTGGACTCTTCATGCGCAAATAGATGAGGTGAGTATGAATAAAAAATAAAATAAAAAAAATTCGGCTTCACGTCTAATTGAATTTTTCCTGATATTCGGATCAAGGTCCACTTCATGAACTTCGATTCACTCAACACTATTTACAATGGTAGCAAACCATCATGGTGCTAAGTTTCAAGACTATCACAAAAAAGTTTTTATGCCTTCTTTATAAACCTCAGGGGGTTCCAGTTCTCACTGAACAGCCCCAGCAGGTGTATGAAAACTTGGGAGAAAAAGTTAGGCAAATTAGCTCATGTCAGCCAAATCAGAGATTCTTCAAAAAGGAAGAGCGACCCATCTGTAGACAGCTGTTTCAGGCTCTTGTTCCTCTGCAGCAACCCCCCGAGGAGCCGGTGTAGAGGATAGGAGTGGTAGTAGCCCTGATGAAGTGTTGTGTCATGGTAATCTCCCTCAGGCCGTTGCTCCCTGGGGATCAGTGCAGTGGAAATATAGTACTGAGGAATAAGTTAAACTTAAAAGTGTAATTCAGCACTTAGGTGATACTGGCCTAGTGGTTATTTGGTGATGGGTGGCTTGGCTGTATATATCACGTCCAGCAGTGTTTGTAGATGGAGGTGTGACAGTTCACACCGCAGCCTGGACTCTCAAGACTTTAACTAAGGACAAATTGAAGTAGTTATTTCTGTGGAGTCTGTAACAGGAGCAGGAGCTTTGCTGTCTACGTCCACTCATCTCTCTAGCTACATAGGAACTCCATCTCGTGACAGCAGGACCAGCCCACTTCTACCAAGAGGGGAGGAACATGGTGGTTAGTCCAACCATTGCCAACCTTCCTTGCTGGTAGTAACGGCCAGGAACATCCAGTAAAATTCATAATGCAACAAGAAAGAATTTGTAGTACCCCCAAGCATGAGGTATTACACCTCATTAATACAGAGTTCTGGTGGGCTGGATGAGATTCCTTAGATGCAGCTCAGGTGGTTGAATTGTTCTCAATAAAGAGAGACAGCAGTTGTATATGTAGACATCATCCAGGCAATGGTACTCTGCTCTGTACTGATGAAGGGCAAAAACCATAAACAGTTGTCTACAGGTGGGTTGCTTAACTTTTTGGAGGAGTGTCTGGTTTGGCTGACAAATGCTAATTACCAATATTTTTCTTGATCATTGCCATTGCCAGAAAATAAGTCTTCATAAACCCACTAGGTCTCTTCAATACGATCCATCAACCTCCCTATGAGCTGCTTCTAAGGCATCTCATCTATCCAACCAGTACCAGTAATGATGAAGAGCAAAAACAGTGAAACAGCCATCTAAAGATTGTTTGACAAGTCTCTGGCTTGATTGACATAAGTGGCATGGCAAGTATTACATTCCCCCTACCATGCTGTTCATTTATGGCATAGCAATGGCGCCAGCCAGTTTTTGTACATTTACTACATGGTGCGGGAAGGGGTAAACTCATGCAACTTATGATACTCCAAATGTATAAAGGTCCATACACCAGTATAGTAAATTTATCTACTATTAAGATTGTGATTCATATTCTTAGACAGTACAAAGTGCAAAACTATTAGTAAATCTGGCCCATAAAGTGGCATAAAGTGGAGCTTCGTCCTGATGGTCAAAAGGGGCTGTGTCCTTAAGGGATTAAATATATACAGGGAGTGCAGAATTATTAGGCAAGTTGTATTTTTGAGGATTAATTTTATTATTGAACAACAACCATGTTCTCAATGAACCCAAAAAACTCTTTTATATCAAAGCTGAATATTTTTGGAAGTAGTTTTTAGTTTGTTTTTAGTTTTAGCTATTTTAGGGGGATATCTGTGTGTGCAGGTGACTATTACTGTGCATAAATATTAGGCAACTTAACAAAAAACAAATATATACCCATTTCAATTATTTATTTTTACCAGTGAAACCAATATAACATCTCAACATTCACAAATATACATTTCTGACATTCAAAAACAAAACAAAAACAAATCAGTGACCAATATAGCCACCTTTCTTTGCAAGGACACTCAAAAGCCTGCCATCCATGGATTCTGTCAGTGTTTTGATCTGTTCACCATCAACATTGCGTGCAGCAGCAACCACAGCCTCCCAGACACTGTTCAGAGAAGTGTACTGTTTTCCCTCCTTGTAAATCTCACATTTGATGATGGACCACAGGTTCTCAATGGGGTTCAGATCAGGTGAACAAGGAGGCCATGTCATTAGATTTTCTTCTTTTATACCCTTTCTTGCCAGCCACGCTGTGGAGTACTTGGACGCGTGTGATGGAGCATTGTCCTGCATGAAAATCATGTTTTTCTTGAAGGATGCAGACTTCTTCCTGTACCCCTGCTTGAAGAAGGTGTCTTCCAGAAACTCGCAGTAGGACTGGGAGTTGAGCTTGACTCCATCCTCAACCCGAAAAGGCCCCACAAGCTCATCTTTGATGATACCAGCCCAAACCAGTACTCCACCTCCACCTTGCTGGCGCCTGAGTCGGACTGGAGCTCTCTGCCCTTTACCAATCCAGCCACGGGCCCATCCATCTGGCCCATCAAGACTCACTCTCATTTCATCAGTCCATAAAACCTTAGAAAAATCAGTCTTGAGATATTTCTTGGCCCAGTCTTGACGTTTCAGCTTGTGTGTCTTGTTCAGTGGTGGTCGTCTTTCAGCCTTTCTTACCTTGGCCATGTCTCTGAGTATTGCACACCTTGTGCTTTTGGGCACTCCAGTGATGTTGCAGCTCTGAAATATGGCCAAACTGGTGGCAAGTGGCATCTTGGCAGCTGCACGCTTGACTTTTCTCAGTTCATGGGCAGTTATTTTGCGCCTTGGTTTTTCCACACGCTTCTTGCGACCCTGTTGACTATTTTGAATGAAACGCTTGATTGTTCGATGATCACGCTTCAGAAGCTTGGCAATTTTAAGAGTGCTGCATCCCTCTGCAAGATATCTCACTATTTTTGACTTTTCTGAGCCTGTCAAGTCCTTCTTTTGACCCATTTTGCCAAAGGAAAGGAAGTTGCCTAATAATTATGCACACCTAATATAGGGTGTTGATGTCATTAGACCACACCCCTTCTCATTACAGAGATGCACATCACCTAATATGCTTAATTGGTAGTAGGCTTTCGAGCCTATACAGCTTGGAGTAAGACAACATGCATAAAGAGGATGATGTGGTCAAAATACTCATTTGCCTAATAATTCTGCACGCAGTGTATACATGAATAATAAATCCATCCATGTTTAACCTAAAGTAAGAGAAGTCTCATAACAGGTTCTGAATCTGGTTTTCACGGCCTCGGTGCGTGCCGCGACATTTTCGCCGTGCATGCTGGTTGCCGGTGGCAACTTGTTTTTATGCATGTGTGTGCGCTTTCCCTTTTAGGATGTTTCCTTTCCCTGCTTTGGTGTGCATGGGGTTAAGGTGTGCTTGGTAGGTGTGGTGGGTGTGACCTCAGGCCTCCTATATGTTGGTGTGGTGGAGCCTGAGTGTCAGTTTGGTTTGTTTGTCAGCTTGGTGTGGAGCTCTGCTCGTGGACTGAATGATACTGTCTGTGTGAGCTATCCTTATTTGTTATTTTGTATTTCTTGCTTTGTCTGTTGTCCCCTCCGGTGTGTTTCTGTCAATCCCCCCACCTGGTGTATGTAGTTATGGTGCGGGTTTGCTTGGAGGTTTGATTGTTGTATGAGTCTCCGAAAGGGCGGGCTTTCCCGGAGGGGTTTAAGCGAAGACTCGCCTGTGGGCTTTTCCAGCTTGGAGCCACCTTCCATCATGGCTACGGCAGGTAAGTGAGGATTGCATAGTTATGTTACTGTGTAACTTACCTGCCGTACTGTTTAGCCCATAGCCTTCTATCCTGCTTGCCACTGGGCTGTTTGAGACACCATTCATCCGTGGTGTTGGATGAATGGGTGGTCTCTGCCCTGTCATTAGGCCTAGGGCTTTGCAGGGATAGTAGGGTCAAAGGTTGGAGAGCATGAGCCCCCTTACCTTCTGAGGCGGCTCATGTGGTAGGAGTCTAAGGTGAGTTTAGGGTTACGCTAGGTGGTGACCTGCTCCCTGTTCCTTCCTATCTGGCATTGCAGTCTCTGCCTTTGCACGGTGGGGGGTTTTCCCCACTCCCCTCCGGGACATAATAACAAATAAGGATAGCTCACACAGACAGTATCATTCAGCCCAGGAGCAGAGCTCCACACCAAGCTGACAAGCAAACCAAACTGACACTCAGGCTCCACCACACCAACATATAGGAGGCCTGAGGTCACACCCACCACACCTACCAAGCACACCTTAACCCCGTGAACACCAAAGCAGGGGAAGGAAACATCCTAAAAGGGAAAGGGCATACACATGCATAAAAACAAGTTGCCACCGGCAACCAGCATGCGCGGCGAAAATGTCGCAGCACGCACCGAGGCCGTGACACTGGTCTTGTAAAAATGTATATTATTTTTCAATTTTGTGCCAAAAAGTCAGGCTATTAGAAATCCTGGTCTGTCAGATTCCTGACAGTAATAGTATGGAGAATGACAAAAGAAAAATACTTACAGAATTAAATGAAATAGTCCCCCTGTAACTTTGTCCTGGAGTAAGGAGATACGTCGTGGTTTCAGTAACACAGGGATCTAGGGCCAGAGAAATCATAGGTTCTAAAAAGGTCTAATCATCTCCTCTAACCATGTCTGATTTAGATCAATGATATTCATAATAAGTCTGCAGTAAGCTCCTGAGATCCCTCTAGTGGTGACTTCAGGCAGACAGAATTGTGTCACAAAACTCTATGTCTATGCAGAGGATATGGAACTCTGATCAAGATAAAGAAATATTAAGAAATGAATCAGCACAGAATATTGGGCTTAAAACTGAGACAGTTATGGTGTTTAGCATTAGGACTATAAAAAAATATTCTGCCCACATGTAATTAATTACCTCTAGTAGTAACATCACCAGCGCCCCAATGACTGAGATAATTTCACCGACTAATCTTAGCTCATCCATTGGTGTGTTGTAAGATTCCTGAAGATAAAAGAAGTAAAGACAAACAATTAAAAAAACAAAAAAGCGCCACTGATAGTCTATAAAATAAAAAATCTGATCTGCCCACTCATCCTAGTTAGTTGCCTCACCTATATCAGGTTCTGGTGGTCCCTATTAGGTTTTTTTCCCTTGTGTATGGTTTCATATTCTAAAATTCTAAAAATTCTAGTCTGGGTAAATAAAGAGAGAAAAAAAAACCAATATTTCTTACCTGAAGGCTCATTTGTTCAAAAATGGTAATATCCCGGGGATCTAATGAATAGTTTTGTAGAGGCTTGAGAGGACGATTAGCACAGCACAGAGAAACACAAGTCATATATAGGACATAAATTATGGCCAGAAGCCAGAAATATGGCCGTCCATACCGCTGCCACTTCTCATCAATAAGCTCCTTCACCGGAGAGATGTCCAGAATCCGGTGTGCCTAGCAAAAGGTTGGCAAAAGAAACATAAAGTGAATAAACATCTGGCATGGAGTGATCCTTAAAACTACATATCATCTTAATATAAGAAGAATCTATACTAAAGATGGCCATGTTTGTCGAACACTCATTCGGCCAACGGCTTTTCATCTCGATTCCTCCTCTGGTGATGTCTTATCTCTCATGAGAACTGGAATTGAACATGCCTAATATAGTTGAGAAAATCCCTCAAAAGTCAATGTATGACACTTTGAGGTCTCCTCAGACTCATATTGTGTCTCTCTTGTTTCTATTTTTTTTTTCTATATTTTGATTCATTCTTTTTCTCTTTCTCCCAAAAATTTGCCCAAATCAAATCACCAAAAATTCAGATTCAGATGCAACTCAAATTTTAAAAATATTCAGGTAGAATTAATGAGTCGCTCATCTGTCATGCCCTATCCTTTTTTCTGCCAACATCTGCCCAATGACAGTCAGACAAATGTCTAATGCACATTAGATGGGGGATCACCTGACATCAGACTAATATGTATGGAACCTTAATGCTATAAAAGAGCTCCCCTTTTGACTAAAACAATTGTCAAAAAAACTAAACATAAAAAAATCATATAAAATGTTGAGAAAATACCTCAGGCTTAGTAGAGGTGACAATAAGATGGAGAACAGAACATGTAGTCCCCCAGGAGTCAATCTCAGTCAGATCGTACAAGGTGTAAGTTATTGGACCCATTGACTGTACTGTTCGGACTCCCTTGTTGAGGATGTGCTGGAACATCTACAGATAGAAGTCGATAGTAATAAAATCCAGTAACATACACCAAAAAACATGATTAATGGATCAGCACTACCTAAGGGTCCTTTTACATGGGCAGATCCAAGCACTGATCCAAAATATAGCAAAAGACCGGTACTTGTTTAGCTCCATTCCAGTAGAGCAATCATTACCACGGTATGTGATTGAAACTGTTATATTTAATGTGATACGTTGTTCACACATGGAGGTGATGGATTCTAATGTCCACATAGAAAATGCAATCATGACATTTCAGGTTTGCCCATATTTCCACAAGGAACAACGTTCATTCGCCCAATCTTCAGCCCACGTGAGGGGCTGAACAATGGTGGGGCATTGATTAGTTAGCATCTTGGTAAACTTCTGTAGCTTCAGCAATTTGATGTGAATGGTGGATCAACATCAGTGTTGTGCAGGGAGCTACAGTTGCAAGAAAAAGTATGTGAACCCTTTGGAATGATAGTGATTTCTGCACAAATTGGTCATAAAATGTGATCTGATCTTCATCTAAGTCACAAAAATAGACAATCACAGTCTGCTTAAACTAATAACACACACAGAATTAAATGTTACCATGTTTTTATTGAACATACCATGTAAATATTCACAGTGCAGGTGGAAAAAGTATGTGAACCCTTGGATTTAGTAACTGGTTGAACCTCCTTTGGCAGCAATAACTTCAACCAAACGTTTCCTGTAGTTGCAGATCAGACGTGCACAATGGTCAGGAGTAATTCTTGACCATTCCTCTTTACAGAACTGTTTCAGTTCAGCAATATTCTTGGGATATCTGGTGTGAATCGCTTTCTTGAGGTCATGCCACAGCATCTCAATCGGGTTGAGGTCAGGACTCTGACTGGGCCACTCCAGAAGGCGTATTTTCTTCTGTTTAAGCCATTCTGTTGTTCATTTAATTCTATGCTTTGGGTCGTTGTCCTGTTGCAACACCCATCTTCTGTTGAACTTCAGCTGGTGGACAGATGGCCTTAAGTTCTACTGCAAAATGTCTTGATAAACTTGGGAATAAATTTTTCCTTCGATGATAGCAATCCGTCCAGGCCCTGACGCAGCAAAGCAGCCCCAAACCATGATGCCCCCACCACCATACTTCACAGTTGGGATGAGGCTTTGGTGTTGGTGTGCTGTGCCTCCTTTTCTCCACACATAGTGTTGTGTGTTTCTTCCCAACAACTCAACTTTGGTTTCTTCTGTCCACAGAATATTTTGCCAGTACTGCTGTGGAACATCCAGGTGCTCTTCTGCAAACTGTAAACGTGCAGCAATGGTTTTTTTGTACAGCAGTGGCTTCCTCTGTGGTATCCTCGCATGAAATCCATTCATGTTTAGTGTTTTACGTATTGTAGATTCGCTAACAGAGACGTTAGCATATGCCAGAGACTTTTGTAAGTCTTTAGCTGACACTCTAGGATTCTTCTTCACCTCATTGAGCAGTCTGCGCTGTGCTCTTGCAGTCATCTTTACAGGATGGCCACTCCTAGGGAGAGTAGCAGCAGTGCTGAACTTTCTCCATTTATAGACAATTTGTCTTACCGTGGACTGATGAACAGCAAGGCTTTTGGAGATACTTTTATAACCCTTTCCAGCTTTATGCAAGTCAACAATTCTTAATCGTAGGTCTTCTGAGAGCTCTTTTGTGCGAGGCATCATTCACATCAGGCAATGCTTCTTGCGAAAAGCAAACCCAGAACTGGTGTGTGTTTTTTATAGGGCAGGGCAGCTGTAACCAACACCTCCAATCTCATCTCATTGATTGGAGTCCAGTTTGCTGACACCTCACTCCAATTAGCTTTTGGAGATGTCTAGGGGTTCACATACTTTTTCCACCTGCACTGTGAATGTTTACATGGTGTGTTCAATAAAAACATGGTAACATTTAATTCTTTGTGTGTTATTAGTTTAAGCAGACTGTGATTGTCTATTGTTGTGACTTAGATGAAGATCGGATCACATTTTATGACCAATTTGTGCAGAAATCCATATCATTCCAAAGGGTTCACATACTTTTTCTTGCAACTGTATATGGACCATGGGTAACTAAAAATGTTTGATGTGAAACGTCTGAAAATTTCATGCTAAAATATCAGACTTGCACTGCACATATATAGAAATATAATATTTTTTATAGATTAGACATGTTTGGGATAATCACACAATTTATCAATTTGGGGGACGCTCACCAGTTAACCTGGAGCCCAGTCCACTGTCCTCCCCTCAGTGTAAGTATACGCCCAAATAAAAAATTTAAATTGACTGGCTCACAGTAATTTGCATTTAACTTAGCTAGTACATATAAAATCAAATACATAAACAACACATACATATAAAAATACCTATAAATAAAAGTTCATTTTGTATATGGCCCCTTTAAATGCGGAGCTCCCGCATAAAAATACATATAGATAAAAAATATAAAATAGCTTGTTGTTAAAATTTCTTTGATCTGAGCGTGTGGTTTATAGTACCGTTGGTTTCTCACTCTGTTAACAATGTTGTTCAGTGATCTGGATGGATATTATACTTAGAACACACTTTTTTTGGCTGTTTAAATGTTTCCGCCTTAATAGGTCGCTATAGTACTCTAGATTAATTGTTGCCACATATATACGTGCTTTGTTAGTTACTTAGACAGTCAGTGCGCGACTGAATTAGCCAGTGTGTTACTCACGGTAACGACCAATTTGCCCGCTCTCTCTACAGCTTGTCTCCTGAGCTGTTGCTTTGGCTGTGCCGATCTTTCTTGCGCATCTCCCAGCGCATGCGCACTCAATCCTTCGAGACGCCAGCAGCCTATGGATGCATTTATTTTTTTTACCACTGAGGAAGGAACTGTAAAGTTCCGAAACACGTCTGGTTTGGCAGCTATTGAACGGGCGGTGTGGATAGAGACATATCAGTACCAAGGTAAAGAAATGATCTCCATAGGCTGTTGGCGCCCCGACAGGTTGAGTGCGCATGCGCTGGAAGACACGCAAGAAAGATCGGCACAGCCAAAGCAACAGCTCAGGAGACAAGCCACAGAGAGAGCGGACAAAGAGTAACACACTGGCTAATTCAGTCACGGACTGATGGTCTAACTAACAAAGCATGTATATATGTGGCAACAATTAAGGTATTTTTTTTTTATATGTATGTGTTGTTTATGTATTTGATTTTATGATATATATATTAGCTAAATTAAAAGCAAATTACTGTGAGCCAGCCAATTTTAAATTTTTATGTTTGGGATAATACAAAAAACTGTATTTCAAAAACTTATTTCCCAAGTAACTTAGGCTCTGTTCACATTCCACCAAAAGTTCCATTTGAAGCCTCCGTTCCTCACATTCCCTCGGATTTCACAGGAGGATCAGCAATGCATATGGAAACATTCTTCTCAAAAAAAAACTATGGACATCATGATGGAACCTACAGTAGATGAACCCCATGGCAAGTCAATGGAGTCTGCTGAGTACAGGCCTATATTGCATGTGAACAGAATGTCTTTCACTCTAAATAAAACCAACTCCAATCTCTTACGACAGCATTTCCTTCAACTGCAGCCATCTTGAGCGCAGTCAGACCCTGATTATTAATGACTTGGTCCAAACGAGAGCCTCTTGTTTTAGAGTCTAGAAAGAGAAGGAGGTCATACATCTGGCAGGACATAGACTTGGGCTGGAGAGTCAGAACATGAAGGGCAGTGTTTCCTGCAAAAAAGAACCAGTCAGTTGGCATGAACATCAACACAGGTTCTGGATAAAAGGAGTGCACTTTAATTGACTCTCACCCCAGCAGTCCTGAGCATGTAGATTCGCTCCGTTCTCTACAAGCAACTTGACAATTTCTGTGTTTCCAACACAAGCAGCAAAGCTTAAAATATGTTCCCCTAAGGAAAAGAATATAATGTTGAGACATAAAAATTATGCTACTGCAGATACTGAGGCTGTAGCAAGGTAGAAAGGTAAAGAGCTTTGCGTCTTCATGGCATCACAAGATTGTTCGCTGTGGTTAAATTGCATTAAAAAGTCACTTTGTTGGACCTTCATAAAATTGCTTGTGAACTTTTTCTGTTTATTTGCCTTGGTATGCATGCTCATCACGGCATAGATGAAGATTTAGGTTCCAATGTTAGACTACTGTGTACTGATTGGTATAAACATCACATCTCCCAGAATCCACCACAGCCCAGCATCTTCTGTGTAGATGCTGAATCTGCAGGGGTCATCTGGGAAAGGGGAGCTCAGAGCAATAAAGAAGTCGGCAGAATTCTTAATGCTGCTCTGGATGGAACTGATGAGTAACAAAGGAAGAAATACCACTACAATAAGAATAAATTACAAAGTAGTAAAGGTAATAACTATAAAGAAAGAAACTCCACAGCACTTCCAATAAATAATGTGCGTATTTTATTCCACCAGATGCGACGTTTCGGTCCTCTCAATGGAACTTTTTTCAAGCAATAATAAAGGTAATAACTAGAGATGAGCAAATTTTTAAAAAAATTTGATTCGGCCAGTTTGGCGAATTTTTCTAAACAATTTGGTTCTATCCGAATTTATTCACGGCGGATCACATTAAAAAAAACGGCTGTTTCCTGGCTGTAGAGAGCCTTTATAGTGGTGTAGAACACTGTGCCTTGCAGTAACATGCATAGGGAGTCTGCTGTGGTAGTGAAATAATACTGTGAGTCAGTATGACATGCAGATGACAGGCGTCGCTCTTAGAATCACTGCACACTTCACTTATTTGGGCAGTCACGGAGCCAAAACTGACCAAATAACTCCAGTATGAACTCAGCCTTACAGGTCGATGCTAGCGCCAAGAAGAAGTGCACTCCTTTTACACCGTCGTCAGCTGATTCCATATAGATGTTTACAGAACCTGTTCTATTAAGTGCTTATACAAGTAGAGCCCCCCGACAGAGTGGAAAGGGTGTCAGCAGTAAGTTTGTGTTGATATCACTGATTATTTTGCCCTTCCTCTGATCTGTCAGAACAATAACCCCCAAAAAACGGATCCTGTTTATTGAGCATCTGCCTTCACTCGGTCAGCATTTGGTCAGTCATCTATCAGTATTGCTAATGCCAAAAAAAACAGGAGTGGATCTAAAACAGAGATAACACGTGAATGGAATATCTTCTGTGTTTTGTACCCACTCCTGCTTTTGGCTACCAAATCACAAGCCAATTCTGATGGGACCATACAGGCCTTACAGCTGCTACACAGACAGGATCCATTGTGCGTCTCATTTTTCCTTCCTTCTGACAGATCAGAAGAAGGGTCAAATAAATGATTATGTCAGCCAGGCCGAAAGGCAAAATAGTGACCCAGTCATGAAGTAGGGAGGGTGTGAACAGCATGAGAAGTCCTCAGAGTGGCCCTATGACATAGTGGTCAGGTGGCAGCAGCATGAGGAGGCCACAGAGTGGCACAATGACAGAGTGTGGAGGTGGCAGCATCAGGAGGAGGCCACAGAGTGGCACAATGACAGTGTGGAGGTGGCGGCAGCATCAGGAAGCCACAGAGTGGCAAGGTGACATAGTGTGGAGGTGGTGGCAGCATGAGGAGACCACAGAGTGGCAAGGTGACATAGTGTGGAAGTGGAAGCAGCATCAGAAGACCAAAGAGTGGCAAGGTGACATAGTGTGGAGGTGGCAGCAGCATGAGGAGACCACAGAGTGGCAAGGTGACATAGAGTGGAGGTAGCAGCAGCATCAGGAGCCCACAGAGTGGCAAGGTGACATAGTGTGGAGGTGGCAGCAGCATGAGGAGACCACAGAGTGGCACAGTTATATAGTGTGGAGGTGACAGCAGCATGAGAAGACCACAGAGTGGCAAGGTGACATAGTGTTGAGGTGGCAGCAGCATCAGGAGGCCACAGAGTGGCAAGATGACATAGTGTGGAAGTGCCAGCAGCATGAGAAGACCACAGAGTGGCAAGGTGACATAGTGTGGAGGTGGAAGCAGCATCAGGAGGCCACAGAGTGGCAAGGTGACATAGTGTGGAGGTGGCAGCAGCATGAGGAGACCACAGAGTGGCAAGGTGACATAGAGTGGAGGTGGGTGGCAATTCCAATACCAGCTAAAGATGGTGGGTGAAATAAGAAGCAGTTGGCATCAGATGTGTGGCAACAGGCTGGTTGCAGCATCAGAATAGTAGCTGAGGCAGGTAGCCAGAAGAAACCAGTCTCTTTTGTCAAAGTGTTGGTGTGGCACCATGGATGATCTAGTCTGATGCATCAGGCATTGGTGGGTGGAAATCCTGGCTGATCCACGCCTGATTCATCTTGACAAATGTCAGTTTCTCCACATTTTGGGTGGACAGGCGAGTTCTTCTTAGGGTAACTATGGCCCCCGCCGCACTAAACACCCGCTCTGATGCCACACTACTGGCCAGGCAGGACAGCTTTTCCAGGGCAAACTCGGCCAGTTGTGGCCACAAATCCAGTTTGGCTGCCCAGTAGTCCAGCGAATCTTTGTTGACGGCTGGCATAGTGCACTCCAAGTATGCCACCACCTGCTGGTTCAGGTTCTGCTCTACGTCTAGCTGCTAGTGCGTAGTTTCTTCACTATGCGGGTGAAGAAAGCTGCTCATCAGTAGTGATGAGCGGCAGTAGTCATATTCGAATTCGCGAATATTTTGTAGAATATTCAGCGAATATTCGCAAATTCGAATATTCGTTATATATTCAACGATTTTTTTTACTCGAAAAATCGACAAGGTAACGATCGCGTAATATGCAAAAACATGATTCCTCCCTGCTTCTTGCTTCTGGGCCAATGAGTCATAGCACTATATCGAATATATTAGTTTTTTCGAATATTCGTAATATTCTAAAACAAGAATACATAGCAATACAGCCAATATTCGAAAAAAAAGAATGTAGAGCAATTTAGCTAATATAGTGCTATAATCTTTTTTTTTAATAGTTGTAAATTTTTCCAATCTGAACTTCAGATGAGAAAAAAATTACAACAATTAGACAAAGAAGATTATAGCACTATATTAGCTAAATTGCTCTACATTCGTTTTTTTCGAATATTCGCTATATTGCTATATATTCTTGTTTTAGAAGATTACGAATATTCGAAAAAACAAATATATTCGATATAGTGCTATATATTAGTTTTTTTGAATATTCATCATTTTTTCCATTTAAAGTCATGATTCCTCCCTGCTTCTTGCTTGTGGGCCAATGAGTCATCGGCCTACAAGCAAGAAGCAGAGAGGAATCCTGTTTTACTCCACAATTACGAAAATTCGCATTATGAAAATTCGCAATAAAAATAAATCTGGAATATTCAAATTTACGAATATATATCACTATATTCTAAATATTCGCGAATTTTCAAATTACCTATATTCGCGATAAAAATTCTAAATTCGAATATTCGTGATCAACACTACTCATCAGCGACTCTAGACTCACGCTGCTGCTGATGGAGCTGGTACTGCTTCTGCCACCCCACCCCTCCCCAGCAGCCATGGCAGTGGAATGTGAGTGCAGAGGGCCCCCCCTTCCCCCGATCAGACCTGCGAGAGGATGGACGATGGCGCAGATAGGCAGTAGCCAACTGACTACATAGGATGTGTCTATAGTAGTTCAGTTTGTCCTCCCTCTCAGCAGGTGTAAAAAAGGCCCCCATTTTGGACCGGTAGTGAGGGTCCAACAAGGTGAAGAGCCAGAAGTCATCCCTATGCCGAATGGTGACAATTCGGCTGTCACTATGCAAGCAAGTGAGAATGTATCGGGCCATATGTGCAAGTGACTCGGAGGGACTCGCTGCCTCCATCTCCACTGCATACTGCCATGATGTGTCTGGGTCCTCTGCCTGATCTTCCTAGTTCCTCTGCCTGCTCCTGCTCCTATTCCCCTGTTACCTGTGTAGAAAAACCACCCATTTCGCTACACATTGCCTGTGCTCCAATGTCCTCCTCCTCTTCCAGTTTATCCTCCACAAGGCTCATGTGGCCATGAGATGTAGGCGCCACGTCTCTAGTCCTTTGACCAGCCAGATTTACCAGCATCTGTTGCAGGACTTGAAGCAGTGGAATGACATTGTTCATCCCGTAGTCCTGGCGACTGATAAATAACATGGCCTCCTCAAAGGGCCTGAGCAAATGGCAGGTGTCACGCATGAGCTTCCACTGGCTGACATCTAAGTTACACAGATGAGTAATCCTGTCCGCTTGGATCATCAAGAAATCGCTTATGGCCTTTCTCTGTTCGTATAGTCGATCCAACATATGGAGGGTGGAATTCCAATGGGTGGAAATGTCACATATCAGCCTATGTTGGGGGATGCCATTCTGCTGCTGCAGCTCAAGGAGGGTGTGCTTTTCGTGTGGCTGAAGTGCATGCAAAGTTTCCTGGCCCTTTTTAGGATGTCTTGCAGATGGGTGGAAGACTTTAGGAACCGCTTGACAACCGCTTGAACACATGTGCTATGCAGGGCGCATGGCTCAGCCCTCCTTGATGTAGTGCTGACTCCATATTCTTCCCGTTGTTGGTCACCATGTTACCGATTTTCAGTTGTCGTGGAGAAAGCCAGGATTTGATTTCTTGATGAACGACACTGAGCAGTTCCTCCCCTGTGTGACTCAGTTTGCCCAGGCAAAAGAGGTGCAGAACAGCATGACACCGCCGTGCCCTGCACATGTGGTATGCTGGAAGGGCACTGTGAATTGTCCCTGCAGTGGAGACTGAGGACACGGTGGAGGATGAGGCCAAGTTGCTGGTGTGGGTATGCAGGAACCACATTCACCCAGTGGGCCGTAAAGGACATATATTGTCCCTGACCATAGTTACAGCTCTACACTCCGCTCTACAGCTCTACACTCCGTGCACTTTGGCAGACACTGACAGGCTCAAGGACTGGCCCACCTTCGGTTCTACATGCGTGTGCAGGGCTGGTACTGCCTTTTTGGCAAAAAAATGGCGGCTTGGGACTCTCCACCTCGGCTCGGCACAAGCCATCAATTCTCTGAAAGGTGCAGATTCCACCACTTGGAAAGGGATGGACTGCAGCACCAGCAACTTGGCGCCAGGAGCATGTTCAGCTTCTGCACCGTTGGATGAGTGCATACATACTGTTGTCTCTTGGCAATCGCTTCAGTGATCGATTGCTGACAGAATGACTGACTAGGAGTAGGAGTAGGAGCATCAGGACCAGCAGATGATGGGAAGGACAGACTGCTCCATTCGGCTGAGGTGGTGGAGCTTTGACTGCCTGAAATCGGCTGCATGCCACTGGGTGATGCAGCAGTTGCTGCAGCAGGCTGGACCACCAAATCGGAGCCACGGTTCTCCCAGGCCACTTTATGGTGACGCTGCATATGTTGATGCAAGGCCGTGATGCCAAAATTGGCACCCTAGCCACGCTTCACCTTCTGCCCACAAATTCTACATACAGTATGGCCATGTTAACCTCCTCCGGCAGCTTAACAAAAAACTGCCACACTGCTGAGTAGGTGATTTTACCCCCAACACTACGCACTGACTTACTGCTACTGCGCTGCCTCCGTGTGCCCATGCACGACTACTTCCCGGGCAGGTAGGCTCCTGCAAAGCGGGTGGTCTACCCTGGGCACATTTAGCTACCGACCTCCCACTACTGCCATCCTGCTGACTCCTGGCCACGCTAGTGACTTGCTGGCTCTGGCTCACGGGCAAGCTGCCACCCTCTTCTCCCAATGATAATAAAGTCCCTTCGTCACCAGGCTCCCAAGTGCGATCAGTTACATCAACATCATCGAGTACTGTCTGCACGTCACTGATGCCCTCCTCAACCGTCTCTGGGTCAGAAGCCTGACCGCTCGCAACACCAGCTCCCATGCCACTCTCCTCACCACTAATTGCCCGCCTAGTGGATAATGTCTTTTCAACATCTTGGCTTGCCAGTAGCTTCTGACTTTCTTCTAGTAGCTCGTCCTCATTGTATAGTGGAGCTGAGCCCACAGCATACAATACTTCTATGGCTGAGGGAACAGAAAAGGACAGAGGCAGGTTGAGGACAGGGGAGGGCACAGGGCCTGCTCCGGGCCTTGCCAACTAAGGGTTGTGTCTGATGAACCCACTAATTCTTGGCTGATGTCACTTGCGATGAAGTCGAAGATCAAGTCAACTATTCAAGAACAGCTGGGTTGCTGGTCAAGACACGACCGCTAGCTGACACTGGGAGCTCAGGCCTCTCGAAGTGACCCCTGCTGCCACGGCCCCTTACTCTGCTGCGAACTGTGCCTGTACCAGAAACATTTACTCCTCTGCCACTCCCCTGTGCAGGGCCTGGCAGTTCTCTGTCTGAAATACTGTTAGATCAAATAAATAAATAAAAAGAAAATTAAAACACCCCAAAAAAGTATGTAATTTTCTCACTTCACCATACAACAGCTAATAAGCCCTTTTTTTCCCCACTAATACATGCGAAAAGGGCTTCAGAAGATATAACTGCACTGCTGAACAGCAAATATATTTTGCTTTTGCCACTAATACACGACAAAAAGGGCTTTAGAAGATATAACTGCATTGCTGAACGGCAAATATATTTTACTTTTGCCACTAATACACGACAAAAAGGGCTTTAGAACATAAAACTGCACCGCTGAATGGCAAATAGGCACCTATTGTTTTCAGTTATACATGCCACAGAAGGCTTTGGAACATATACCGTATTTTTCGCCCTATAAGACGCACCTTTCCCCCCCCCAAAAGTGGGAGGGAAATGGCAGTGCGTCTTATGGGGCGAATGCTGCCATTTAACACTGATACATTGCCGGCCGCGATGCTGCACAGCGCGGCTGGCAATGTATCAGCAGGGAGGGAGGAGGGGCTGGGGCGGCAACTGATATTGGAATGGCAGCGGGGCTCGGTGCAGTCACTGTATTCTATTACACTGGGCCCTGCTCACTGTAGTATTCATATGTAATGTGTAGACATGGGAGCTTTGTTAAACTAAAGAAATCCTCTGCAGCAGTAGCAAAATCACTACTCACTTGAAACTCCCGTAGCAGGCAGGCCGGGCGGCAGCGTAACATCACTCACTACGTCACGCGCCTGCTCCTCCCACTTTATTCATGAAGCAGACGGAGCAGGCGCGGGACTCTGCCATTCTAACACTAGTTGCCAGCCCTCACCTCCTGTATTGGGGGTCATTCACTATTTAACCACCTCAGCCCCCAGTGCTTAAACACCCTTAATGACCAGGCCACTTTTTACACTTCTGCACTACACTACTTTCACCATTTATTGCTCGGTCATGCAACTTACCACCCAAATGAATTTTACCTCCTTTTCTTCTCACTAATAGAGCTTTCATTTGGTGGTATTTCATTGCTGCTGACATTTTTACTTTTTTTGTTATTATTCGAAATTTAACTGATTTTTGCAAAAAAATGACATTTTTCACTTTCAGTTGTAAAATTTTTCAAAAAAAAACGACATCCATACATAATTTTTTCTCTAAATTTATTGTTCTACATGTCTTTGATAAAAAAAAAAATGTTTGGGTAAAAAAAAAAATGGTTTGGGTAAAAGTTATAGCGTTTACAAACTATGGTACAAAAATGTGAATTTCCGCTTTTTGAAGCAGCTCTGACTTTCTGAGCACCTGTCATTTCCTGAGGTTCTACAATGCCCAGACAGCAGAAAAACCCCAAAAATAACCCCATTTCGGAAAGTAGACACCCTAAGGTATTCGCTGATGGGCATAGTGAGTTCATAGAACTTTTTATTTTTTGTCACAAGTTAGCGGAAAATTATGATTTTTTTTCCATACAAAGTCTCATATTCCACTAACTTGTGACAAAAAATAAAAACTTCCATGAACTCACTATGCCCATCACGAAATACCTTGGGGTGTCTTCTTTCCAAAATGGGGTCACTTGTGGGGTAGTTATACTGCCCTGGCATTTTAGGGGCCCTAATGTGTGGGAAGTAGTTTGAAATCAAAATGTGTAAAAAATGCCCTGTGAAATCCGAAAGGTGCTCTTTGGAATGTGGGCCCCTTTGCCCACCTAGGCTGCAAAAAAGTGTCACACATCTGGTATCGCCCTACTCAGGAAAAGTTGGGCAATGTGTTTTGGGGTGTTATTTTACTTATACCCATGCTGGGTGAGATAAATATCTCGGTCAAATGCCAACTTTGTATAAAAAAAAGTGGGAAAGTTGTCTTTTGCCGAGATATTTCTCTCACCCAGCATGGGTATATGTAAAAAGACACCGCAAAACACATTGCCCTACTTCTTCTGAGTACGGCGATACCAGATGTGTGACATTTTTTTGCAGCCTAGGTGGGCAAATGGGCCCACATTCCAAAGAGCACCTTTCGGATTTCACAGGCCATTTTTTACAGATTTTGATTTCAAACTACTTCTCACGCATTAGGGCCCCTAAAATGCCAGGGCAGTATAACTACCATACAAGTGACCCCATTTTGGAAAGAAGACACCCCAAGGTATTTCGTGATGGGCATAGTGAGTTCATGGAAGTTTTTATTTTTTGTCACAAGTTAGTGGAATATGAGACTTTGTAAGAATAAAAAATCATCATTTTCCGCTAACTTGTGACAAAAAATAAAAAATTCTAGGAACTCGCCATGCCCCTCACAGAATACCTTGGGGTGTCTTCTTTCCAAAATGGGGTCACTTGTGTGGTAGTTATAATGCCCTGGCATTTTAGGGGCCCTAATGCGTGAGAAGTAGTTTCAAATCAAAATCTGTAAAAAATGCCCTGTGAAATCTGAAAGGTGCTCTTTGGAATATTTTTTTTTTTGGCACAGTTTTTTCTCACCAAGTCTCCCTTTCTGCTAACTTGGGACAAAAATTTAAATCTTTCATGGACTCAATATGCCCCTCACGGAATACCTTGGGGTGTCTTCTTTCCGAAATGGGGTCACATGTGGGGTATTTATACTGCCCTGGCATTTTAGGGGCGCTAAAGTGTGAGAAGAAGTCTGGAATATAAATGTCTAAAAAATTTTACGCATTTGGATTCCGTGAGGGGTATGGTGAGTTCATGTGAGATTTTATTTTTTGACACAAGTTAGTGGAATATGAGACTTTGTAAGAAAAAAACAAAACAATTTCCGCTAACTTGGGCCAAAAAAATGTCTGAATGGAGCCTTACAGAGGGGTGATCAATGACAGGGGGTTGATCAATGACAGGGGGGTGATCAGGGAGTCTATATGGGGTGATCACCCCCCTGTCATTGATCACCCCCCTGTAAGGCTCCATTCAGACGTCCGTATGTGTTTTGCGGATCCGATCCATGGATCCGTGGATCCGTAAAAAACATACGGACGTCTAAATGGAGCCTTACAGGGGGGTGATCAATGACAGGGGGGTGATCAATGACAGGGGGGTTATCAGGGAGTCTATATGGGGTGATCACCCCCCTGTCATTGATCACCCCCCTGTAAGGCTCCATTCAGACGTCAGTATGTGTTTTGCGGATCCGATCCATGGATCCGTAAATCCGCAAAACACATACGGACGTCTGAATGGAGCCTTACAGGGGTGTGATCAATGAGAGGGGGGTGATCAATGACAGGGGGGTGATCAGGGAGTCTATATGGGGTGATCACCCCCCTGTCATTGATCACCCCCCTGTAAGGCTCCATTCAGACGTCCGTATGTGTTTTGCGGATCCGATCCATGTATCCGTGGATCCGTAAAAAACATACGGACGTCTGAATGGAGCCTTACAGGGGGGTGATCAATGACAGAGGGGTGATCAATGACAGGGGGGTGATCAGGGAGTCTATATGGGGTGATCACCCCCTGTCATTGATCACCCCCCTGTAAGGCTCCATTCAGGCGTCCGTATGTGTTTTGCGGATCCGATCCGTGGATCCGCAAAACACATACGGACGTCTGAATGGAGCCTTACATGGGGGTGATCAATGACAGGGGGGTGATCAATGACAGGGGGGTGATCAGGGAGTCTATATGGGGGGATCAGGGGTTAATAAGGGGTTAATAAGTGACAGGGGGGGGTGTAGTGTAGTGTGGTGCTTGGTGCTACTTATTACAGAGCTGCCTGTGTCCTCTGGTGGTCGATCCAAGCAAAAGGGACCACCGGAGGACCAGGTAGCAGGTATATTAGACGCTGTTATCAAAACAGCGTCTAATATACCTGTTAGGGGTTAAAAAAAATCGCATCTACAGCCTGCCAGCGAACGATTGCCGCTGGCAGGCTGTAGATCCACTCGCTCACCTTCCGATCCTGTGAACGCGCGCGCCTGTGTGCGCGCGTTCACAGGAAATCTCGCGTCTCGCGAGATGACGCATAGATGCGTGACTCTGCCTGGAGCTGCCGCCTCCGGAACGCGATCCTGGGTTAGGCGGTCCGGAGGCGGTTAAACAGGGACACTGTTATGGGGGGGATCTGTGGATGACACATATATAGCATAAGATGCTATATATATGTGTCATCCACAGATCACTTCCATAGCAGTGTCATCCACAGATCCCCCCATAACAGTGTCATCCACAGATCCCCCCCATAACAGTGTCATCAACAGATCCCCATAACAGTGCCATTCACAGATCCCCATAACAGTGCGTTTCCACAGATCCCCCATAACAGTACATTTCCACAGATCCCCCATAACAGTGCCATCCACAGATGCCCTCATAACAGTGTCATCCACAGATCCTCCATGACAGTGCGTCATCCACAGATCCCCTCCATAACAGTGTCATCCACAGATCCCCCATAATAGTGTCTTCCACAGACCACCATTAGTTCAAAACCCACCAAAAGAACAAAACTTTTTGGTTAAAAAATTTTTTTTTTATTATTTTCCTCCTCAAAAACCTAGGTGCATCTTATGGGCCGGTGCGTCTTATAGGGCGAAAAATATGGTAACTGCACCGCTGAACGGAAAATATATTTTACTTTTGCCAATAATACACGACAAAAAGGGCTTTAGAACATATAACTGCACAGCTGAACGGCAAATATATTTTACTTTTGCAACAAAGGCGAGAAAAGAAAAAAGAATGCGGCACTCACCAAAAAATACTCCTTGCAGCTTTATTCGCATAAAAAGGTCAGTGTCATGCGGGCAAAACACAGCTAGAAGGCAACAGCCATTTCACGCTTGTTGCGCTTTTTGAAAACATCTGCATGAAGATTGTATGCTCTCCCCATGTTTGTGTGGGTTTCCTCTGGGTACCCCGGTTTCTTCCCACACTCCAAAGACATACTGATAGGGACCTTTGATCGTGAGCCCCATTGGGGACAGTTGGTTGCTAATGTCTGTGAAAGCGCTGCGGAATATAGTAGCGCTATATAAGTGCATAAAATAAATAAAATAAAAAAATTTGCATTTCATCACACAACGGCTAATAAGGCCTTTTTTTCCCACTAATACAAGCCAAAAAATGCTTTAGAACATATAACTGGACAGCACAAGGGCAAATAAGACGTAGAAACATTTCCTTATAATAAACCCTGTTAATGGCTGTATCACACAGCACTTGCACCCCAATAACAAGAACGGTTTTCTGGAATTACAGAGCTGTATAATGGCAATTTGGATCCCCAGTCAGTGCAGCAAGGTGTAATAGGATTGTTCTTATTACCCAGGCTGTAAACTCCACTTCTGAATCCTGTTCAACATAAATGCTGTGGAATAATTCCAATTATCTTTTCTCTACACCTTGAATAATCTTTCCCTGAACTTGTAAATTGTTTTTTTTTAGCACAATGAAGTTTTTCCTAGCACTGTCCCTAGCGCCTGCAGACTTCTGTCCCTGCACTAAGTACAATGGAAAATGGCAGAATCCAAGATGGCTGAGGCTATTTATAAGGCTGTGACATCACAGGGCTGGCTGCCTGCTAATTGGCTGCATGCATGGCATTTTAGTTGATCCCGCCTTCCTAGAGTTCCTTGCCCCATGTCCTCACACGTGCAGCAGCCATTTTAGGAAAAAATTTGATTCGTTACCACGAAGCGTGAGGAAATTTGGATTAGGTGCGAATCAAATAATTCCTGAAATTCGGATCGAATTCCACTTCGTCAGCTTCGATTCGCTCATTTCTAGTAATAATACATATAAGGCAACATTATACCAAAGTAGAAGAGGCCTTTCGGTTTTTGAGTGAAGAAACTGCCGGTGGCTCTTGGAGAAGAGACATCAGCTCCTCTTTGTATGAGTATCTTGACGAAATTCATGTTTTGGTTGACAGTGGCGATGTGAAGAGCCGTCTGCCCTGTAGACAAAGTAGTGACAAAAAGAGATGAGACGGGAGACAGGAGCTCCACATTGTGCCACAGTGACATATGTGTTCATGGTTTTAAAGGGAAACCCTCAGCAATATCCACCCTATTAAACCAGGGATACTTCATAATAGAGTTGATCCTGCTGATTAAAATGATACCTATATCATGATAATTGGTTGCGACATTCTTGACAAAAATTACTTTTATTCTTAATACAAATGAGACCATCAGTGCTCCAAGGGGCGTGCCAGCACTGGAAAGCTGAGGGGCTAAGCCCCACCCCTTATGACCTGACGCCCTAAAAAGTCATTTTCTCAGGAATCCTGCCACCAATTTCTACAAGACAGGTATCATTTTAATCAGCAAGAAGAACAATAACAGGGCATAGCACAAATAGACAGGTGATTATCATAAAAGTTTGACCTAGTGGTAAGTTTGACTCAACTGGTAAGCAGATATTCCCAATTCATATTGGGAACTGAAAGTAGCTGCTCTCCAGGCCCTGTGGGTTAACCCTTTATTTTAAAAAATGTGTAAGCGCTCTATCTGATGGTGGAGGACTAGACTTGCATGATATAATGATCTGGGGATGACCATGTGAGATTAAGGCTGGGGCTACATCTGTCACGTGACATGAAGATAGCAAGGTCCCATTGTGACATACCGTCTAATGGTATTTAATGGGGTCATGATGCGATGCATGACATGCCACGATGGCAAACTAACGGCTTAAAAAAAAAAATCCAACACTGTTTTGGACGCTACTTTGCCATTATAGATCACAATGCAAGTCACGTGTGTGACCACGACTTGACTGTAACCTTTTTTTGCGTTTTGACTATGTTATTAAAGCCAAATCACAACTCTAAAACAGTCGCACGACAGCAAGTTGCAGAAAAGTCGCACCAATGTTTTTGGTAAGAAGACTTTTCTGAGACCTGCCACTGCATGACACACATTGTCGTGTAGCCCCAACCTAAGAAAGAACACAATTTTGGGTGGAGCAAATCTACGTCCGCTCATTTCCAAATGTGCCAAATTTGGAGGAAAACACTCCTATCTCCTGCTGTCTCAAACTCCAGTCTCAGTAAATATCGTCCCTGGGTTGAGTTCACAAATTGTGGTCGCGTTTCGAATGCCTTGCATTCCCTGCTGCAATTTTTAGAAAACTGGGGCAAAAACCACACCGCAACAATGTTTCATCACAGCCTTAACACTGATGTGCTATTCCTTAGGCTAGCTTCAAATATGGGCAAGTTTTACAGCTACAAATCCTGGTCCAACATGGGTCATAAGGTCTTTTTTCCGGTCATTCTTTTGTATTACACTCATGTGAAAGCGACCATAAAAAACGAAAAGTTTGTCTGTGCTTTACATATACAGTACAGACCAAAAGTTTGGACACACCTTCTCATTCAAAGAGTTTTCTTTATTTTCATGACTATGAAAGCATCAAAATGAATTAACACATGTGGAATTATATACATAACAAACAAGTGTGAAACAACCGAAAATATGTCATATTCTAGGTTCTTCAAAGTAGCCACCTTTTGCTTTGATTACTGCTTTGCACACTCTTGGCATTCTCTTGATGAGCTTCAAGAGGTAGTCACCTGAAATGGTCTTCCAACAGTCTTGAAGGAGTTCCCAGAGATGCTTAGCACTTGTTGGCCCTTTTGCCTTCACTCTGTGGTCCAGCTCACCCCAAACCATCTCGATTGGGTTCAGGTCCGGTGACTGTGGAGGCCAGGTCATCTGGCGCAGCACCCCATCACTCTCCTTCATGGTCAAATAGCCCTTACCTTCAAAGTTTTCCCAATTTTTCGGCTGACTGACTGACCTTCATTTCTTAAAATAATGATGGCCACTCGTTTTTCTTTACTTAGCTGCTTTTTTCTTGCCATAATACAAATTCTAATAGTCTATTCAGTAGGACTATAAGCTGTGTATCCACCTGACTTCTCCTCAACGCAACTGATGGTCCCAACCCCATTTATAAGGCAAGAAATCCCACTTATTAAACCTGACAGGGCACACCTGTGAAGTGAAAACCATTTCAGGGGACTACCTCTTGAAGCTCATCAAGAGAATGCCAAGAGTGTGCAAAGCAGTAATCAAAGCAAAAGGTGGCTACTTTGAAGAACCTAGAATATGACATATTTTCAGTTGTTTCACACTTGTTTGTTATGTATATAATTCCACATGTGTTAATTCATAGTTTTGATGCCTTCAGTGTGAATCTACAATTTTCATAGTCATGAAAATAAAGAAAACTCTTTGAATGAGAAGGTGTGTCCAAACTTTTGGTCTGTACTGTATATTATATATGCTTAGCAGCAACATTGACCTTGGTAGATCTCAGAGGTCATGGGCAGGTTGAGCAGGTAAGGAGCCTCGGTTAGGAGAATTTCTGCCGCTTCCAGGTTGTCATACAGAGCTGCCATGTGCAGGGCCGTTTCTCCTAAAGCACCTGATAAAAAAAGGGACAAAAATATTTGTTAAAGTCATGGAAGTCCACTAGTGCATTGTGTTTTTTATAACATTTTATTTTAATAGAGAAACAAGTAGTGGTGCAAAAAATGTGCCAACAGCAGTTTTATCTCTAATTTCAGTGGTTTTCAAATTGATTGTTAATGGCAGCATGGTTTGTGGGTAAAACTGCACTTTCCTTACAAAACTGCGCTGCTATTTACAAATAATTTAAAAACTTTACCAATTAGCATAAAAATGCCTGTCTGTATGGACTATGCGCGTCTCCACCCTAAGGTGCTACAACCTCCTAATTTGCCAAACAAATTCACAGAAGAGAGGGAATCAGCAGCAAATTGGTAATTTCCTTCAGGCCTCTTTGTTAATTTGTTTTAGCATTTTTAAAGGTTTATGGGCAAAAAAAGAGCTGTGCATTTCAGGCGGTTTTTTATCGTACTCTTCAAATCTTATAGTAAAATACATGAGAGGCAAATATAACACAACCAGAGCGTGCTGTGTTTGGCAAAAACACCACAAACCCTCGAAATGCCACAGAAAAACACGGTGTAAAAATTTGCTGTAGATTTTAAAGAAAAATCTGGCAAATGAGTTTTTGACAAAACAAAATTCAATGGAAAACCCCAAGAAAAGCCACAAAAAATGCGTGAGCCTATGGCTCCATCTTTAGATAGAATTTGTACCCTAAATAAAAAAAAATAATAATCATAAAAAAAATAATACATCGAGTAGCTATAGCAGTCACCCTCTTATTACTTGTCATCTCCCTCCTAAGGCTACATTCACACGTCAGTATTTTTCTATATCCCGATTTTCGGTCCGTTCTTTGCGGATCCGTTGTTCCTGAAAATGTTTCCGTATGTCATCCGTATGTCATCCGCAAAAAACAGAAACATGTATAAATTTCAATAAGCAAATAAAGTTGTTTGGATTTCTTTGAAAAAAAAAAAATAAAAAAATATTTAAATGTAATTTCCAGGAACGGAATCCGCATAAAACGGATGACATACGTAATGACATCCGAATGTCTTCCGTTTTTTGCGGATCCATTGACTTTGTATTGTACCAGGATCCGAATTTTGCGGAAAAGAATAGGACATGTTTTATATTTAAACGGACATGCGGAACGGAACAACGGAAACGGACAGCACACATTGAAAATGAATGGGTCCAGATCTGGTCCAGATCTGTTCCGCAAAAAACGGAACAGATCAGGAAAGAAAAAACGGACGTGTGAATGGACCCTTAAAGGGTTTGTCCCATCTTAGAGGTGTTACAGAAGTAGTGCAGCCTGTTCTGCTACGCTGTTTTCGTAGCTGCCATTCACTACAATAGGAGTTATGGAAACAGTGGAACAATGGTCCACTCAGGTGTGTCACCTGGGGCCAGTGCTTAGTTCCATCTTGCTGGGACAACCCCTTCAATGATGGGGCAGCACTCCTGAATTACTCTGCCTGCTCATAGGGAGAAACATGTGGCCATACAATTACAGCTGCCCCATCCTCTGTACCCCCTCCCCACTTTCATTTCTCTGACCAGTGCAAGCACGAAACAGGAAATGACAGCAATGACAGTGCCGGAGCCTGGATAGGTGAGTAACCACTGGACACCAGGGATTTGTATTAGAGATGAGCGAATCGAATCCCACAAAGTGGAATTCGATCCGAATTTCAGGATAAATTTGGTTCGCCTGGAAGCCGAATTTCCTCATGCTTCATGTCAGCGAATCGATTTTACCTGAAATAGTATAAAAAAACAAAAAAAATTTAACTTACCTCCTCCATTTGCTCGCGACGGGCCGCCAGCCTCCATCTTGCTTGAAGATCTTGGCCGAAATCCTGTGTGGGGCGAGATTAGGTCATTACGCCAGCCAGCATGGTGACGTATGATGTCATCACGCCGGCTGGCGTGATGACGTAATCTCGCCCCGCACAGGATTTCGGCCGATATCTTCAAGCAAGATGGCGGCGGCCAGCCCATCGCGAGCAAATGGAGGCGGTAAGTTTGATTAGATTTTTTATTTATTGTTAATTTTACACTTAGATGCCGCGATCATGTATGAACGCGGCATCTGAGGGGTACAATGACGGGGGCGGCAGTGTAATTCGGTGAATCAGCCAAATCGAACTTTTAAGAAATTCGCTCATCTCTAATTTCATTTTAACCCCTTCACTTTCCTACACCACCAGGAACATTGGAATGAACCCTTTCACTGCCCTAAACCACCAGGGATCCTGGAATTAATCCTTTTACTGTCCTACACCACCCAGGATACTACACTTAACCCCTTCAATGCAGTAGACCACCATTGATACTAAAATCAACCCCCTAGAACACTAGATAGCTCCCTTACTTAGATCTACTAATATTAACCCCCTCTACTAATATTAACCCCCCCCCCTCCTTAGATCACTAGTCATACAGACATTAATTCGTTTACTGCCCCAGACCACCAGGAACAGAGATATTAACTCCCTAAGTATCCCCTTACTGTCCTAGACCATAAGGGATGTAGACCATAACTTTCATTGCATTGGATACCACTTGCCTGAATGCTATCTTTTTGCTTTATAGAAGATTATTAAGGTGCTATATGTTATTGAACAGTTGATACAGTCCTGAATCCCCGTCTGTACTGTCTTGCCCACTACAGTAGCTTCAAAGAATGGAAGGAGAGACAGGTGCAGTATGGACCTATAGCAGACAATGGATGCCATATTACAGATCTATACAATGCATACTTAAAATATTTGCGGGCTGATTGACAAAGAACAAATACCCTGTTGCTTTTGTATCACAGGGATTTTATTTTAAGATGGACTGTTATTTTCTATTGATATATGAAAGCTAGAATATGATTTGCTGGTGCTCTGGTCACTGGAAGATTTATCTCCTAGACTTGCCTCTCTGGAAGGGGTCACATTTGTCTGACGATAAGATCTCTCTCAGAAGCTCCACATTATTCTCTTTTGCAGCTTGAAGGATGGGCATTTCCTTGATCCTAAAACAAAAAACCAAACCAAAACTTAGGCAATGACAAATTCACGAGCCATTAAAATTTATCAAAATGGCACACATGGTGGACACAATTCTCTTTGTTTAACCACCTTTTGGCTGGTATACATGTACATATACAAATACATTTTTTGCACTTTGTGACTACTTTTAACCACTCCATTTGCTTATAAATTAAAACATAATAAATTTGGTGCTACCCATTTTTTTCCCTATGCTTAGCTTTGTAAATCTTCCGGTCAGGAACCACGATCTGGGACGTGGCTGTTCTCGAAGGGTTGCTATGCTGAACAGCCAAGCCCCAATTAGTCAACCTATATGTGAGCCTGGATGCTGAGCCAATCAGGTTCCTGGCTTGGCATCCAATCCTAAAGCTAGGCGGTAGATTTAAGTCTGGCATTGGCTGTTTGTCTTTGTGATTTTGATTCCTGACTCCAGTTCAGAGCTTTGTGTTCCATCATCTTGGCATTCCTGTTTAACTTTCCTGTGTACTGACCTCAGCTTGTTTCTGGATTTCCTCTTGCCTACTCATTAGCCTTCTACTGATTCCCTTTGCTTAGGCTCCATGGTTTGTTTCTAGATTATTATTATTATTATTATTATTATTATTATTATTACTTATTTTGCTTCTGCTGGCCCTCCTGGCTTAGACTCTGGCTTTTCTCTGGATTAACCCCTTGTCTACTTATTTTGCTTGTAATGTCTCTCCTAGCTTTGACTCTGGCTTGTACTTCTCTCCTGCTACTCCTTGGCATCTTATAGGTCTTCTACCTGTAAACTTGCACCTGGTTTCTGCTGCCTTACTCCACAGATGTAACATGGGTCATGAGCAGCCAATTCCAACCTGTCTTGCAGGGGGCTGGACACTTAGGAATAGCCTTAGAATAGATCTACTAAGATTGGTGGAGGAAGATAGGTAGCAGATTTTGAGTTTTCTGGTGGTGGTTCCAAATAGTGTCCTCTGTAGCCTTCCTCACCTTTGTTTCATAACACCACCATAGACATCCTTGTAGGATGCCATTGACAGAAGGGTTAAAAAATGTGAAATCAAAATTATTTTTTTTTATATCATTTTCATAGCTTCCATTCTACAACCTGTTCTATTTTGGACAGAGCTTGGTTACAAAAATAGAGTCAATTGGCATATTGCTGGCTAAGATTTCGGTTTGTCCTCATTCTGTTCTTTGGACCTTGTTTGATATATTGAAATATTTCCTATCTTCTTTTGATGAAGAGATAATAACTGTTCCTACTGAAAAGATTATTGCTCATGTATAGAATAGAATGTTCTATTAGGTGTCGTTATACTTTATAGTGAGAAAGCGGTGCCAGGATGTCCACTGAACCCCTTCTTTGACTGATACCTTCTTTGCTGTAGCAGATCTGTGTTGACGCCCTTTTCCATCATGTTTAAGCAAGCAAAATTAAAGCAGATTTCTTGCGTGGATGTTTTCTTTATTTTCATAATCTTATTTGAAAATCTGTAAAAAAAAAAAATCAGAAATGTTGAAATTTGGTTTTACTATAATTTAACACAAGGCCAGGACAGGCGACCACTTAAGGTAAAGAGAGGTGGTACAAGCTAATTCTGGTGACATTTTTGGCACAAATCATGGAAAATAACATGATGAATTTTGTAATTGTGTCTGTAGAACGTCTGGTCTGGGGTTATCTCATTTATGAAGTCTTTAGATTTCATCTCTTGTCTGTATTGTTTCTGGGGTAAATACTTATTTAGGTCTGTTCTGGGGACAATATTTGGGTCTGTATTTATATAGCAGGTCTTGTCTGGAGTTGGCATTTATTTTGTGGTCTGACATGGGGTCTAGTATCTTTCTCTGTAATTGCAACAGCTTCTAACAAAAAATATGGCTGGTGGCAGTTGAAAATTGAAACTGAGTGCGTGTGACCACCTCAATGAGGTGGACGGAGAAATAATGAAAATAACAAACAGCAGGTGGTGCTATGCATGCTAGCAGAATGCTTGGGTGTATAGGGAGAGGAATTACCAGTAGAAAGAGGGAGGTGCTCATGCCGCTCTACAGAGCACTAGTGAGACCTCATTTGGAGTATTGTGCTCAGTACTGGAGACCATATCTCCAGAAGGATATTGATACTTTGGAGAGAGTTCAGAGAAGAGCTACTAAACTGGTACATGGATTGCAGGATAAAACTTACCAGGAAAGGTTAAAGGACCTTAACATGTATAGATTGGAAGAAAGACGAGACAGAGGGGATATGATAGAAACTTTTAAATACATAAAGGGAATCAACAAGGTAAAAGAGGAGAGAATATTTAAAAGAAGAAAAACTGCTACAAGAGGACACAGTTTTAAATTAGAGGGGCAAAGGTTTAAAAGTAATATCAGGAAGTATTACTTTACTGAGAGAGTAGTGGATGCATGGAATAGCCTTCCTGCAGAAGTGGTAGCTGCAAATACAGTGGAGGAGTTTAAGCATGCATGGGATAGGCATAAGGCCATCCTTCATATAAGATAGGGCCAGGGGCTATCCATAGTATTTAGTATATTGGGCAGACTGGATGGGCCAAATGGTTCTTATCTGCCGACACATTCTATGTTTCTATGTTTCTATACAGATACATTTTTAATTACATACAGTTACAAAAATTTTCAGATCAATGTGCTGGTGTGAAAATTGTTGAATATTTTTCGTGGTATAACCAGTTTGAATCAGAAAACATGTAGTAAATAATTAAAACCAAAACTGCAGAAAATAAGAGAAAAAGTAAAAGGAGAAATAAAAATACTGAAAGGAATTGACACTTACAGAGGACCTTTCATCAGTTTAGCCCTAGTCTAATTATGGTCTTACCTTATAGGGCGGCCTCCACTGATGCCATGGCACTTTTTTTTTTATTTCGCTGTTATGCTAGGCGGAGACTCGCAGTTTCGCTGGGGGCGGTTCTCTTCTCCCTGGCTGTGAGTGCATCCAATCAGAGTGCACCGCTCTTAGCCAGGGAGGAGCTCATTCTCCCTGGCTAAGAGCGGTGTGCTCTGATTGGATGCGCTCACAGCCAGGAAGAAGAGAACCGTCCCCAACGAAAATGCGAGTCTCCGCCTAGTATAACCGAGTCGGCTCATTATAATATGAGGCGCCAAAATCAACGGGGCCAACAGCGGATGAAAAAAAAGTGCCATGGCATCAGTGGGGGCCGCCCTATATTGTAAGACCATAATTAAACTAGGGCTAAACTGATGAAAGGTCCTCTTTAATAAATAAAAAAAGCAAAAATATAACAGTACAATGAAAAATAATTAAAAACAATAAAATAATGAAAAGCTAAATTCACAAACTGCATTCAGTACTTATGTTTGGTAGGTAAAAATGGTGCATTTGAACATTCAGAAATACAACACCTCTGTATGTATACCACATGGTGTATGCTTCTGCATTTTATACAGCGGTACTCAAAAGCATTTGCGACTGATCAGCTTTATTCATTTTTACCCTGAATTTAAAGCTCCGTAAGTCTGAGAAAATGTATTTGTTAACTCAATAGCTTCATATTCATCAATCAACAACTGTAATTATTCAAATGTAACTATTATATTTTATTGTATATTATATGAAATGCATGTTTTATATATAACTAAATATATCACTTTTCATTATTCCCATTATTTACAACTATTGCAATGAGGCGGACAGATCAATGTAGTCCTTATCAATATGGAGTAAACATAGAAGAAACATAAATTAAAATATTTAGCAAATTTAAAAAAATAGGGACATTTATATATTTAAAAGCAAAAAGAGTGTGAATATTTTTGATTTACATTAGCAAAATATTTCTTTATTAGGCTTTGGTAGGATCACAGATCGTAATAACAAGAATCTTTTTTAGCCAACACAACGTTGTGACCCTGAATGATGTTCGACCCTCATGTATTTACTTAATTCTGAAAACTGTATTGATAACACGGTTATTAAACTCACCTTTGAGTCCTCGGTATTATATGGCATTTACTTTTACACCGGTGTTGTGTTTAGTTAGCGGTGTCCCATAAGCCAAACATTCCAGATATTGTGTGGACATTGTCACTTTGGGTTGAAAGCCATGTGCTGAGTGACAACGATCCAAACTCCTGTTCCCCCTCCAGTAGAAGACTTTGTTCCGAGTAGATGATGATCTTTTGAGAAGGATAGTGGGAGGGGGGACTGCTTATTATCCAGATCATGCATAGGAATGTGGTGAGACCTGTCCGGGAACTTGAGAAGGGTACAGTAGATGACACTCTGTTCCAACTGTACACACTAATCTGATAGACAGTGGGTGGTCAGTGTCTTAAAGGAACAGTTTCACCTACCTTGCATTTATCATGGTTGTAGGGGTATCTATAGGTACATTTTCTACAGTGTTGCTATGCCTAACCCAGCACAGGGGTAAAAAATGAGATGGGACTTAAGTAGATCATCTTTAGACCTTCTAATGAGTGACTTAATTCCACAAATTTGTCACATAGACTTAATTGAACAGCTTGTATTTTTTTTTTATTGCTCTGAGGGATTATAGTAGGGGAATAAAACACTGGCCATCTGGTTTCCCACCCAGTTAACACAGTGAACACTTTTCTGATGAAAAGAAAAGACATTATGAACCCTCTTTCTATGAAATTACCAGGGTATAAAATAGATCCTCTAAAAGGTAATAGGAGTATAAAAATAGAAAAGTTTTGGGGGGAAATTTGATAGGTGAATGCACACTTTCTTCTGTATGAACCAAATTCCGTTATCCTTTCATTGGTGACATTTTTTATGAACCGAATGACGTTGTGGTGAATTTTTTCTTTCAAAGTAGTTTTTTTGGTAATATTGATGGGTGATTAAAAAACTCCTTTTGCTGTATAGACCGAATGACGTCGTGTGACGTCTGAAAGTGTGAGGAAAATATACAGTGCTGCCCATAATTATTCATACCCCTGGCAAATTTTGACTTAAAGTTACTTTTATTCAACCAGCAAGTAATTTTTTGACGTGAAATGACATAGGTGTCTCCCAAAAGATAAAAAGATGATGTACGAGAGGCATTATTGTGGAAAAAAATCATTTCTGAGCTTTTATTTACATTAGAGCAAAAAGTGTCCAGTCCAAACTCATTCATACCCTTCTCAATAATCAATAGAAAAGCCTTTATTGGCTATTATAGCAATCAAACACTTCCTATAAATGCAGACCAGCTTTTTGCATGTCTCCACAGGTATTTTTGCCCATTCATCTTTAGCAATGAGCTCCAAATCTTTCAGGTTGGAGAGTCTTCCTGCAATCACCCTGATCTTTAGCTCCCTCCACAGATTCTCAATTGGATTCAAGTCTGGACTCTGGCTGGGCCACTCCAAAACGTTAATGTTGTTGTCTGCTAACCATTTCTTCACCACTTTTGCTGTGTGTTTTGGGTCATTGTCATGCTGAAATGTCCACTAGTGCCCAAGGCCAAGTTTCTCTGCAGACTGCCTGATGTTGTCATTGAGAATCCTCATGTATTGCTCTTTTTTCATGGTGCCGTTTACTGTGATTAGGTTCCCTGGTCCATTGGCTGAAAAACACCCCCAAAGCATTATGTTCCCACCACCATGTTTGACAGTGGGGTTGGTGTTCTTTGGGTTGAAGGCTTCTCCTTTTTTACGCCAAATGAAGGAAACATCATTGTGACCAAACAATAAAATTTTTGTTTCATCTGACCATAACACAGAAGACCAGAAGTCTTCTTCTTTGTCCAGATGAGCTTTTGCAAAGACCAAGCGAGCTTTTGTGTGCCTTATCTGGAGAAGTGGAACCCAGCAGTGTGCAGTGTCTGTTGGATTGTCTGCCTTGAGACATTGCCACCAGTAGAGCCCAGATTCACCAGGATGGCCTTGGTGGTGATCCTTGGATTCTTTTTCACCACTCTAACTATCCTCCTGGCCAGCACAGGTGTCACTTTTGGCTACCGACCACGTCCTCTGAGATTTTCCACAGTGCGGAACATCTTGTATTTTTTTCTCAAATGTAAATAAAAGCTGAGAAATGTTTTTTTTCCACAATAATGCCTCTTGTACATTGTCTTTTGGGAGACAACTATGTCATTTCCTGTCAAAAAATTACTTGCTGGTTGAATAAAAGTAACTTTAAGTCAAAGTTTGCCAGTGGTATGAATAATTATGGGCAGCACTGTATATATTTTGAAAAAACAAAATATACAAAATAACATGAAAACAATGACAACCTCCTGATGCTGCCGCCACCTCCAGACTCTGTTATTGTGCCACTTGGTGGCCTCCTCATACTGCCGCCACCTCCAGACTCTGTCATTGTGCCACTCGGTGGCCTTCTCATGGTGCTGCTGCTGCATCCGCCACCTCCAGACTCGGTCATTGTGCCACTCGGTGGCCTCCTCATACTGCCGCCACCTCCAGACTCTTTCATTGTGACACTCGGTGGTCCCTTCATGCTGCTTCCACCTCACCACTATGTCATAGGGCCACTCTGTGGACTTCTCATGCTGTTCCCACCCTCCCCACTTCATGACTGGGCCAATACTGATGGATTACTGAGCAAATGCTGACCGAGTGAAGGCGGATGCTCCACAGACAGGATCCGTTTTTTTTGGGTTATTGTTCTGACGGATCAGAGGAAGGGCAAATGAATCAGTGATGTCAACACAAACTTACTGCTGACACCCTCTCCACTCTGTTGGGGGCTCTACTTGTATAAGCGTTTAATAGAACTGGTTCTGTAGACATCTATGTGGAATCAGCTGGCGAGGGTGTAAAAGGACTGCGCTTTCTCTTGACGCTAACATCGACCTGTAAGGCTGAGTTCACACTTCAGTTATTTGGTCAGTTTTGGCCCTGTGACTGCCCAAATAAGTGAAGTGTGCAGTGATTCTAAGAGCGACGCCTGTCATCTACATGTCATACTGACTCACAGTATTATTTCACTAGCAAAGCAGTGTTACTGCGCACCGTGAGGAAAAGATGAAGAAATTTAAGGAAGCACACAACTGTAACACCCCAGAGTGGTGTTATTACTTCTGCACCCTGCTACTGTCTTTATTGGTTTAACCTCATGTCATCTTGTGTATTTATTCCAGGTCCTCCACAATGTGCATTCCTATTTTGTTATGCAACTGTTATGTTCACATGTAATGTGTCTGGTTCACCAGCAGGTGGCAGAAAACATGGCAGAGCTGTTGTAATGACCGGCGACACGCACAGGGAGGAATAAGGGAAAGCCCTGCCCAAGGGAGAGGGAAAGGTGGTGACCCCTGACTCACCTTGCGGCAGGCACCTGACTGCCCTGACGTCCCTAGATGGGTTCCTCACCCGTGCGGCGATCACGTGCCTAAACCCTGGCTTTCCCTAAAATGAGCCCTAGATAGTGAACGGGCCGGTGGGATCGCTAGTCCGCACCACTCACACTAAGAGGGAAACACCAGGGAGAGGACAGACAATACAGACAAACACATACACCCAGGAGGGCGACCACAGCAGACCATAAAGGTGTAACTGGGATCCGGAGGGTAGCGTTCTGGACCAACAACCAGAGAACGCAGCAACACAGCTCCAGAGGGTCAGAATAGATGTCCAGGCAGGAAGCTCTATATCTGGCAACCAGACGAGTGTGAGAGGGGAATATAAGGAGGTTGGGAGTGCTGGACAAGGAACAGCTGAGGAGAAAGAGCTATGGATCCCTGAGTGAGACAAAAGGGTTTGCAAAGCAAACCCAGAAAGCTACCACAAGGAAACAGCCCTATCTTACATAGAACGCGCAGCCAACCGCTGCGACTTCCTGACCCCGGGTATAACGGAGTCAGGCGTGGTTCTAGACACCCTCGTGACAGCTGTATGTAGATAGAATGGAACCTTCCATTCCATTCTAACTCCCCTCTGGAGAGAAGTGGGCGAGTACCACTTCCTGCAGGAAGAGTGGGGACAGGTTTAAGTCAGTCTAGCTTACCCCAGCTAGGGGTAAGGTATGCAGGGGCACATCTCTTCTGGATGTGCCCACACCACCCAGAGCACCCTAAGCTCTGCTGTCCATGGAGGCCAAAGCTTGAAGCCTCAGGAGCCAAGAGGAAAGTTGCCTTGCATAACTTAGAGTCAGACTACAGAGAAAAAATGCAGCATCGAGAAGAAAGCAAAGATTCTATTTAAGCCTGTCAGTACAGCAGAGTCAGAAAGAGAGAAACAGATTTAGCAGAGTGGAGTTTGCCTGCCAGTTTCATGTTAAAGCCTGCTGGGACCAAGACAAAGCTTGAAGACTGTTTCTGATAAAAACGTTTATTCAAGTAAAGCGGCTGTTCAACTACATACAAGGTCTGGACTCAATCGTTCTTTCAAATCCCTCAATTATTCCCCTATTTATAGCTTCGGAGTATCCAGGTAGGAGCACCGTGACACACATAGAGACATTTTAGGCCGCACTATACCACTCGGCATTTCCTACACTGGTGACGCAATATATATAGAGGGCCCTGGTGGGAAGCCGCCCATTGCAATTTTGGCGTCACGAAACAGGATCTACTTTTGCGCCTGGAAGGCCCCCCTCAATCTATAAATCCCCCTACAAGTGACTTTATAGCATCTACTTACTGCTGGAGAGTGTGAATCTACAACAATTGCAATCGGCCATCTTGGATTTGGGCATCAGCTCTTGAGAAGGAAGACATCCACCCAGCAGAGGGGAGGGAACCAAACAGCCCGCCTCCACAGAGGAACCATTCTTGCAACAGAAGGAACTAAAGTGCTCAGTACAAGTTTCCAGGAGGACAAAGAAATCAACTGTACCCCTTACAGGAAGTAGAAGTGGTGGCCATCTTGGAAAAGGGAAAATACAGTTCCTTCTTCCCTGGATCCTGAGAAGCAATGTCCAGAGGTCTGAGTGAGTACTTCTGGGGAAAATAACCTTGCTAGAGACTGTTAGGGGCTATAATATGCCTGCCAGAGCATCATACTACCCAAAATTGAGCAGTGGCAGCAACCCTTAAAGGAGCCACGCACCAATTCTGCCGCCGTTGACCATAGCGAGAAGAAAAGATGCTGCAATGGTGCAAATCCACTGGTGGAAACGAACATGAAACTTCGATCTGGATATTCCTTTTTTTATTTTTTTATTATTTAAAGAAAGTGCATAGCCATGTAAACAACGTGTTCCCCTTCATCACCATAGCAACGCACACTTAAATTGCAATCTAGCTTACATTGACCCCTTTAGTCTGGTACAGAGTATCAAAAGCTATGTCTGAAAGTGAAGATAGCACCCACCGGGACCACAGTGATCAATCAGCAACAGCTGCAGCCACCTGCATCATGCCTCTTACTGTGCCATACCATTTTGGGGCCCCTTGGCTCCCATGTTATTCAGGAGAACCTCACCAAGAACATCTGCAGTATGTCAGTGATCTACTCAAAGAGGAGGATGACACATGGCATAATGACCTTTGCCGATGGAAGGCCTGCAGGAGGAGTGCATTACAGGACTTGATAAAGAAAGAGGAAAAAGATGGAGAGAATGCTTAGCAGAGAAGGTGACTTATCAGAAAGAAGAAACGCATAAAAACATATAAAGAAATTGTGGAGGAAAAAGAGGGCAGAGAAAGGGAATTGCAGGAAGCCTCCGAAACTTCCTCTCAGCCACCTGCTGAAGACAGCACACCTGTTATGACACTACCAGATCCTCCAACCACTGAAAGTGACCTATCCACCAGTAAAATGTCCACTGATAATGGACATGCACTCTAGAACCACCACCAAATGTGGAGCTCCTTGCTATGAAAGATCAAAGGTCTATCCTTTATTGCTGTCCAGAGAGGAGGGTGATCTTGTATTTCCAAGTTCTGCCACAGAATTCCACCAGGAGATTGCAGATAAGTTTCTGCCCGAGTTAAAGCTGCTGAGAGCACCAGAGCTAGCAGTGACAGTGATGAGGATGTTGCGCCGCTTAAAGAAGGACTTTTGTGACCTCAACTATAGGACCCAGGAGGAAGACTTCAGGCCCCTACTGTGAGAGACCTTGTGCTGTGAGAAAACCATCCATTGGACTACTGGAGCCACAACGTGAACTGAGTCCGAAGGGTGAGAACTTGTTGGCCCATGTTTGTTTCCGTTGCCCTGTTCGGTCCTCACCCAGATGGACATGGTTCGTTAGGACTCCCCCATCTTCAAAAATACCTCCAAATGCGCTCAAGAGTGCCAATTCCATCCCCCCCCCCCTCCCTTCTCAGGTTAAGTGAGAACCCCACCTGTCTGGATTTTCAAAATCCTGCTATTTGACAAATGACTTTGATCTTTTTGCAATATCTTGGCATTAACGTTTTTACAGGTTTTGCAACGTTCAAGAATTTAGCCCATTGTATGTACTCTTTTATGGGTACAAGACTGTGAACTTTTGCACTTTTAAATGGACTTTGGACTTTACGTAGTTATCCAAATAGCTAGCACATTACTTTCTAGCTCATATGGACTGCCTCTGAGGATGTCAATGTAGAGTCACAAGCAAGTCTAACAACGTCAAGGGTAACCCTGCTGCTAAAAATGTGTGTGTATAGGGATTAACCCTCGTGGTAGTTCTGGGAGAGAACCGGCTCCTCCTCCTAGCTTAGTCCACCATCTTATGGACATAAATGTTTAGCTACCTGTTCAGTCATCAATGTGACAAATGGTAAAGAATTATAAGGCCTTGGTGCTAGGAAGGGATTACAGGATGAAGTCACCCTTCTATTTGAGGGCGTCTCATAGTATTGTGAAGGGATTACAGTACATGACACCCCCACACTCCACATACGACCAGACCTGTGTGGAGTATTTGAGAGCTTAGTGCAGTATCTTTTTTGGTTCACTGGTTATACCGAGAGGGCAAACTGTGAATAGACACCCTACTCATGTGGGCAAGAACCTAGTGGTAGCCGTTGTTATGTCAGTCTATATATGTATGTAATTGTCTATAGTCTAAAGCAGCACTTTAACCTTCCTTGGGTACCCTTAGAGCACAACCTAAGCACAAGCCGAGGATGGCTTGGCTTTAAGTTAGGGTGAATGTAACACCCCTATTTATTGCTTTGGAGCTAAAGCCTGGGGTCCAGCGGTATCAAGGTAGGAGCACCGTGATACACATAGAGAGACATTTTAGGCCGCACTATACTACTTGGCATCAATGTGTCATTGATATAGCTCTCCAGGCGCCTGTCTTTGGAGATGAAGGAGGAATCAGGGTGCATACAGAAGCAGATCTCTTTCAGTATACTGGCCAACGTTTCGGTCTTATCCAAGACCTTGTTCACGACCTGAGTCTTAGAAGTAACGGAGCCATCCAAAGAGGAGTGCCGTTCAACTCTTACCTTCAATAACTTGGCATTCCTACACCTGGGATGCGATATATATAGAGGGCCCTGGCGGGAGGCTTCTCTTTGCACAACTCCCTAGTGGATTCCTATAATGAGACACAGAATGAGATTGCTGCCGTGAAACTTAAATTTGCAGACCTTGAGGATAGGTCTAGAAGGAATAATATCAGATTCAGAAATATCCCTGAAGACATTAAAGATGACTCTCTTCAGGATTATATGATAGATTTCTTTACATCAATCCTGCCGGACACCCCAAAGAGGGATTTGCTTATAGATAGGGAGCACAGAGTCCCTAAACCCAAATCTATGCCGGCCAGCACGCCAAGGGATGTACTAGCTCGCCTTCACTTCTTCCGTTTTAAAAACAAGCTTCTCAGGGAAGCAGGAAGAACAAAAGACATTCCTGGGTGTTTTAAACAAGTTTCTTTCTATGCTAAATTCTCTCCAGCAACTCTAGCCAGGAGGAGGGAGTTTGCTAAATATACCACATTCCTGAGAGAGAATGGAATCCCATATCGCTGGGAAACCTATTGTCAGTAGAAATGGCACTAACTTTATCTTACTTTCTCCATCTCAAGCTGCAAACCTTCTGGAGAGGTGGTCCTTACTCCAGCCACAAGAGGGAACCAGATATCCAGGGAAACAGAAGCCACCTACACTGACCCAAGAATGGACTGTGGTGAAATCCACGAAATGATAACCTCCATAGGTGCCAACCATGTAAGGTACCTCATCTGCCTACACCATTCTACATTGGGTCTGCTTTCCTCCACTCTTGACCATCTATATATCTCAAAACACACAAATGTTATAGACCTTGACTTTCTCATCTACTTTGGAGCCTCCCTCCTATATACGAGCTGTTGGTTGTCTGTTGGGACATCCAATAAGTCATGTCTTGGCGGTGGCTGTTGGACGTCCGCTGTTAGATAAAATTCAGATTTTTCGCCACATATTTTTTTTTTCCTCAGCTGATGTAGTTGTTTTTACATTGCGAACTGGATCTACCCCTCTCTCTCCAACCCTACACATGGCAATTATGACTGGATTTGGCGATCTACTAGAGACTGTATGGTTTCTTAAAAGTTTTACTTTCCTTGTTGTTTATTCAGTTTTTTTTAGGGTGACATGTCATTACCCGCTTCTGATTTACTGACGCATCTGCACTCTGTTGTTCTATGTAGAACTGTACATTTTATATGGCATTACAGGGGTTTATGGGTGTGTTCTTAGGTACCTGATATGGCATTAAAGATATCATCCCTAAATGTCAAAGGCTTGAACAGCCCTTTCAAAAGAGCATGCTTCTGGAAAGAAGTATCTAACTTACACTGAGACATTATAGGTGGCCAGGAAACTCATTTATTGCCTAAAGATAGTTTCAGGATTCTTTTCACTCCCACCCTGAAAAGAAAAAAGCAGGGGTGACACTAGCCATTAAAGATACGGTCTCTTTTAAACTTATATCTACTACTTCAGACAGTCAAGGTCGCTACATTATCATTGTCTGTCTAATCACTATAGCATCCATATATGCACCTAATAAGTCACAGCTTCACTTCCTTCACCGCTTCTTCAACAAACTGACACCAATAAGACAGGGGTTTTAAATACTCTGCGGCGACTATAATAAAGTTATTGACCCTATGATTGACAAGACACCCGTGGACAGTAAGGACAGAGACTTCTCATTAAGAGGAGATTTTTGACCCATGGCGCTTATTCCATGCGTCTGAAAAAGACAACTTTTTTCTAAAAACTCATACTCCCTCATAGATATGGTATTAGCGGATAATAGACAACTACAAAATATAATTTCATCAGATATAGGTACCATAACTAGGTCCGACCATGCCCCTACCTATATACTCATTAACCTACAATACTCTCCCTCGCAAGCCCAGTGGAGATTGAATAATTCCATTTTAAATAACCCTGAATACTTACCTCTATTCCGCACTGCTCTTCAGGAATATTTTACTCTTAATAACTCATCTGAGGTCTCATTGTCCACAATCTGGTGCGCTCACAAAGCGGTCATAAGGGGTATCTTTCTAAAATACTCTGCTTTGCAAAAGAGAAATCAAAAGATCAAACTAATCATAGGCCAGATTAGACAAGTAGAGCGTGACAACCAAAAATCTCCCAAAATTACCTTCGCAACCCAATTAAAAAATGTAAGATATGAGCTACATGTGTTAATGCAATCGAGATTTGAGTTCTACCTCCGCAAATCCAAATCCATGTATTACTATTGCGGAAACAGAGCTAATAAATCTTTAGCAAACAGGATTAAGGCTAAATCCAGCAATTCTTTGGAGGCAATCCCACCAAGCAATCTCACACTTCCCAAAGCAAGCAAACCTCCCAACACTCCAGCAAATTTCTGTCCCAAAATTTTACTAAATTCCGATCTCAAGATCTTTTCTAAATTATTGTCCAATAGATTGGTAGATATTTTGCCTACTTTAATAAATAATGACCAGGTTGGATTTGTGAAAAATAGACAGACATCTGACAGTACCAGAAGATTTATAGACCTCCTGGATATAATATGGAGACGTGGAACGCCTTCTCTACTCCTATCTTTGGATGCGGAGAAGGCGTTCGAAAGGGTTCATTGGGGCTTTCTGAGAACAACTTTATTAAAATTTGGATTTCAAGGAAGCTTCTTTGCAGCCATCCTAGCTCTTTATTGTTTCCCCAATGCGATAGTGTATACTTCAGGCTTTCTATCCCCTAGGTTTGACATTACAAATGGAACCCGACAACGGTGTCCCATGTCCCCTCTCATTTTTGCTTTGATCATGGAAACCCTAGCAGAAAGCATTGAAAGCTCACCCGAGATCACTGGGATTAACCACTTAAGTACCACAGGTTTATACCCCCCTAAAGACCAGGTCCTTTTTTACAAATCGGCACTCCACAACTTTAGCGGTTTATTGCTCGGTCATGCAACTTACCACTCAAATGAATTTTACCTCCTTTTCTTCTCACTAATAGAGCTTTCATTTGGTGGTATTTCATTGCTGCTGACATTTTTACTTTTTTTGTTATTAATCGAAATTTAACGATTTTTTTGAAAAAAAATGACATTTTTCACTTTCAGTTGTAAAATTTTGCAAAAAAAAACGACATCCATATATAAATTTTGCTCTAAATTTATTGTTCTACATGTCTTTGATAAAAAAAAAAATGTTTGGGTAAAAAAAAATGGTTTGGGTAAAAGTTATAGCGTTTACAAACTATGGTACAAAAATGTGAATTTCCGCTTTTTGAAGCAGCTCTGACTTTCTGAGCACCTGTCATGTTTCCTGAGGTCCTACAATGCCCAGACAGTACAAACACCCCACAAATGACCCCATTTCGGAAAGTAGACACCCTAAGGTATTCGCTGATGGGCATAGTGAGTTCATAGAACTTTTTATTTTTTGTCACAAGTTAGCGGAAAATGATGATTTTATTTTTTTATTTTTTATTACAAAGTCTCATATTCCACTAACTTGTGACAAAAAATAAAAACTTCCATGAACTCACTATGCCCATCAGCGAATACCTTGGGATGTCTTCTTTCCAAAATGGGGTCACTTGTGGGGTAGTTATACTGCCCTGGCATTCTAGGGGCCCAAATGTGTGGTAAGGAGTTTGAAATCAAATTCTGTAAAAAATGACCAGTGAAATCCGAAAGGTGCTCTTTGGAATATGGGCCCCTTTGCCCACCTAGGCTGCAAAAAATTGTCACACATCTGGTATCTCTGTATTCAGGAGAAGTTAGGGAATGTGTTTTGGGGTGTCATTTTACATATACCCATGCTGGGTGAGAGAAATATCTTGGCAAAAGACAACTTTGTATAAAAAAATTGTAAAAGTTGTCTTTTGCCAAGATATTTCTCTCACCCAGCATGGGTATATGTAAAATGACACCCCAAAACACATTCCCCAACTTCTCCTGAGTACGGCGATACCACATGTGTGACACTTTTTTGCAGCCTAGGTGGGCAAAGGGGCCCATATTCCAAAGAGCACCTTTCGGATTTCACTGGTCATTTTTTACAGAATTTGATTTCAAACTCCTTACCACACATTTGGGCCCCTAGAATGCCAGGGCAGTATAACTACCCCACAAGTGACCCAATTTTGGAAAGAAGACACCCCAAGGTATTCGCTGATGGGCATAGTGAGTTCATGGAAGTTTTTATTTTTTGTCACAAGTTAGTGGAATATGAGACTTTGTAAGAAAAAAAAAAATCATCATTTTCCACTAACTTGTGACAAAAAATAAAAAATTCTAGGAACTCGCCATGCCCCTCACGGAATACCTTGGGGTGTCTTCTTTCCAAAATGGGGTCACTTGTGGGGTAGTTATACTGCCCTGGCATTTTCCAGGGGCCCTAATGTGTGGTAAGTAGGTAAATGACCTGTGAAATCCTAAAGGTGCTCTTTGGAATATGGGCCCCTTTGCCCACCTAGGCTGCAAAAAAGTGTCACACATGTGGTATTGCCGTATTCAGGAGAAGTTGGGAAATGTGTTTTGGGGTGTCATTTTACATATACCCATGCTGGGTGAGAGAAATATCTTGGCAAAAGACAACTTTTCCCATTTTTCTCTCACCCAGCATGGGTATATGTAAAATGACACCCCAAAACACATTCCCCAACTTCTCCTGAGTACGGCGATACCAGATGTGTGACACTTTTTTGCAGCCTAGATGCGCAAAGGTGCCCAAATTCCTTTTAGGAGGGCATTTTTAGACATTTGGATACCAGACTTCTTCTCACGCTTTGGGGCCCCTAGAATGCCAGGGCAGTATAAATACCCCACATGTGACCCCATTTTGGAAAGAAGACACCCCAAGGTATTCAATGAGGGGCATGGCGAGTTCATAGAATTTTTTTTTTTTTTGGCACAAGTTAGCGGAAATTGATATTTTTTATTTTTTTCTCACAAAGTCTCCCTTTCCGCTAACTTGGGACAAAAATTTCAATCTTTCATGGACTCAATATGCCCCTCACGGAATACCTTGGGGTGTCTTCTTTCCGAAATGGGGTCACATGTGGGGTATTTATACTGCCCTGGCATTCTAGGGGCCCTAAAGCGTGAGAAGAAGTCTGGAATATAAATGTCTAAAAAATGTTACGCATTTGGATTCCGTGAGGGGTATGGTGAGTTCATGTGAGATTTTATTTTTTGACACAAGTTAGTGGAATATGAGACTTTGTAAGAAAAAAAAAATAATAATTCCGCTAACTTGGGCCAAATAAATGTCTGAATGGAGCCTTACAGAGGGGTGATCAATGACAGGGGGGTGATCAATGACAGGGGGGTGATCAGAGAGTCTATATAGGGTGATCACCCCCCTGTCATTGATCACCCCCCTGTAAGGCTCCATTCAGATGTCCGTATGTGTTTTGCGGATCCGATCCATGTATCCGTGAATCCGTAAAAATCATACGGACATCTGAATGCAGCCTGACAGGGGGGTGATCAATGACAGGGGGGGGTGATCAATGACAGGGGGGTGATCAGGGAGTCTATATGGGGTGATCACCCCCCCTGGAAGGCTCCAGGGAGACGCCTGTATGTGTTTTGCGGATCCGATCCATCTATCAGTGGATCCGTAAAAATCATGTGGACATCTGAATGGAGCTTTACAGGGGGTTGATCAATGACAGGGGTGTAATCAATGACAGGGGGGTGATCAGGAGTCTATATGGGGTGATCACCACAGTCATTGATCACGCCCCTGTAAGGCTCCATTCAGACGTCCGTATGCGTTTTGCGGATCCGATCCATCTATCAGTGGATCCGTAAAAATCATGCGGACATCTGAATGGAGCTTTACAGGGGGGTGATCAATGACAGGGGGGTAATCAATGACAGGGGGGTGATCAGGGAGTCTATATGGGGTGATCACCACAGTCATTGATCACGCCCCTGTAAGGCTCCATTCAGACGTCCGTATGCGTTTTGCGGATCCGATCCATCTATCAGTGGATCCGTAAAAATCATGCGGACATCTGAATGGAGCTTTACAGGGGGTTGATCAATGACAGGGGTGTAATCAATGACAGGGGGGTGATCAGGGAGTCTATATGGGGTGATCACCACAGTCATTGATCACGCCCCTGTAAGGCTCCATTCAGACGTCCGTATGCGTTTTGCGGATCCGATCCATCTATCAGTGGATCCGTAAAAATCATGCGGACATCTAAATGGAGCTTTACAGGGGGTTGATCAATGACAGGGGTGTAATCAATGACAGGGGGGTGATCAGGGAGTCTATATGGGGTGATCACCACAGTCATTGATCATGCCCCTGTAAGGCTCCATTCAGACGTCCGTATGCGTTTTGTGGATCCGATCCATCTATCAGTGGATCCGTAAAAATCATGCGGACAGCTGAATGGAGCTTTACAGGGGGGTGATCAATGACAGGGGGGTAATCAATGACAGGGGGGTGATCAGGAAGTCTATATGGGGTGATCAGGGGTGATCAAGGGTGAATAAGGGGTTAATAAGTGACAGGGGGGGGTGTAGTGTAGTGGTGCTTGGTGCAACATATTACTGAGCTACCTGTGTCCTCTGGTGGTCGATCCAAACAAAGGGGACCACCAGAGGACCAGGTAGCAGGTATATTAGACGCTGTTATCAAAACAGCGTCTAATATACCTGTTAGGGGTTAAAAAAATCACATCTCCAGCCTGCCAGCGAACGATCGCCGCTGGCAGGCTGGAGATCCACTCTCTTACCTTCCGTTCCTGTGAGCGCGCGCGCCTGTGTGCGCGCGTTCACAGGAAATCTCGGCTCACGCGAGATGACGCCAATCGGCGTTAGTGTGACCTGGGAGCGCCGCAGAAATTACGCCTTTCGGCGTTAGCGTGGCGGGAAGTGGTTAAATCCTGAGACGTTATAATAAAATTGGTCTATTTGCAGATGACACTATTTTGGTCTTATCTAATCCCTCCTAATTGATTGCAGCCAGTTGTATTATTAATCACTTTAGCGAAGCCTCCTATTCCAAAATTAATGTGAATAAATCACAAATATTACAGATGAATGTAGACCATAAAATACTCAGAAATGTAAAAAACACAATTTCAATTTTAATGGGTCAAAACCGACTTGCCATATTTGGGAATAGTGCTTTCTTATCCACCATCCACACTGTTCCAAACTAACTATTACACATTATTAAAGGAGGTTAAGAATAAAATATGAAAAAAAATGTAGAAGGAATAGCTCACTCTTATGCAAATAAGGACCAGGTGCTCTAGGCCAGAAAAACTGTATCACCCATACAGACAAGTATAGAAAATAGATAAGTATAGAAAATAGATAAATAAATAAATAAATAGATAACAGAGTGCCAGTCCTATTTATTTATCTATTTAAGAATAAAATATCTTAGTTGAGGTTGTTTGGTATCTCATGGTTGGGGAGGATTGCTGTGGCCAAGATGGTACATACTTCTACCAAAGATCCTATATATTTTTAGAAATGTACCAATATTTATCTCATTCTCCTATTTCCAAATCTTGCAAAACTTGCTTATGCGGTTTGTGTGGGGTGGTAAGAGACCGAGCGTCAAGGCTGACTTCCTGTTTTCCCATATTCATCAGGGTGGGGTGAACTGCCCATCCCTGTCTTTATACTATAAATCCGTGATACTGGCCCAACTGAAACAATTGTGGATTGGAGATGTCTCTAAAAAATGGGTTCGGATTGAGCATGGCCTATTAAGGGGACACAGCATTCTCACTTTCTTATATTCCCTTTTATATTTTGGGTTCCACAAAAATTTTCTATACTTAACATCCCTGATCTCAGCTGTGATACGGCTGTGGACTAAACCATCCTTCCATAGATATTTTGACACCATAGAATTAGTGGATATCCCTATATTTATTGTTGAGTTGTTTGTTCCTAACTTCTCAGCATCACCCTGGTCCGAGAAAGGCCTCCACTTCTTGAAAGATCTGGGTGTTCCTACTCTATATCAATTCCACATTTTAGCTGCCAAAAATAACCTGCCATCCTCAGAGTACTTCCCCAATCTGTAGCTCTGGGTTGATTCCCATTGCTCCATCCTCTAATTTTCCTTTATTAAGGCTATGGATCTCCAATCCTAACTCCAATTCCCACAGCATATCCTTTTGCTACAGAAATTTGCTAATGGAGGAAGGGGACAAATTGGGGAAAATTAAAGACCACTGGCACCATGATCTAAATCAAAGCTTTAGTGATGATCAATGGCAATCTGCTCTTACCTCTGTTTGCAAATTTTCTAAGTGTATATCCCACTTGGGAACTCATCGAAAAGGAATCTATAGATGGTACCTCACATCGTGCCACCTCTCACGTATTTTCCCCAACACATCAGACAGTGGAATTGGATGATATTTGCATGACATAATTTGGCACCAGATTTTTTCTATATTATCCGATATATGCCAATTCCAAATTGTCCCAGAAATGGCTTTAGCTCTTTTATCTCTTGGTATAGAACAGTTCTCCTTTTTTTCATTCTACTATAGCTTCTCATGCATGCATAGCTATGCGACAAAAAATTGAGGCCAATTGGAAAACAAGAACGTCCATACACGTCTCAAACATTCTACAGTCCATTAATGAACAATGCTGGTACGAAAGGATGTCTGCCTCGACTTTCAATGCGTCACGTCAATGTCAATCTAGATAGGAAGTTTGGATCACTTCTATTTTTCATAAACCCCTTTGATTGATTGCTCTATCGCTTAATCAGATGCGCAGTATTGTCTGAGAAATGCCATATTAGCTATGTGTGGGCCAAATTAGAAAATGTATTTATTTTATTTATTTTCTTTTAATTTTATTTTACATTTTTCCTTTCTAATCTCTTATCACAATGAATGTCATACATTCACTCAAAACATCCTGCAATCCTATGTTTGATTAACTAGCACCACCTACAGTTTACTGATAGATATACAGGAGTACGAAGATTATACAGAAAAAGCTCCTCTGAAATAATACATGTATCAATGGCTTTTTGTTCCTTATGCCATAGAAACAATAGTCACAATTATGTCTATTGAAGCTCTATTATAGTATATATATTCTACTACACAGGGGTAGTTTTGTAATACTTATATTATTATACATAGGAGCAGTATTATAGTAGTTATATTCTTGTATATAGGAGCAGTATTATAGTAGTTATATTCTTGTATATAGGAGCAGTATTATAGTAGTTATATTCCTGTACATAGGAAGCAGTATTATAGTAGTTATATTCTTGTATATAGGAGCAGTATTATAGTAGTTATATTCTTGTACATAGGAGGCAGTATTATAGTAGTTATATTCTTGTACATAGGAGCAGTATTATAGTAGTTATATTCTTGTACATATGAGGCAGTATTATAGTAGTTATATTCTTGTACATAGGAGCAGTATTATAGTAGTTATATTCTTGTACATAGGAGCAGTATTATAGTAGTTATATTCTTGTACATAGGAGCAGTATTATAGTAGTTATATTCTTGTACATATGAGGCAGTATTATAGTAGTTATATTCTTGTACATAGGAGCAGTATTATAGTAGTTATATTCTTGTACATAGGAGGCAGTATTATAGTAGTTATATTCTTGTACATAGGAGCAGTATTATAGTAGGTATATTCTTGTACATAGGAGCAGTATTATAGTAGTTATATTCTTGTACATAGGAGCAGTATTATAGTAGTTATATTCTTGTACATAGGAGCAGTATTATAGTAGTTATATTCTTGTACATAGGAGCAGTATTATAGTAGTTATATTCTTGTACATAGGAGCTGTATTATAGTAGTTATATTCTTGTACATAGAAGCAGTATTATAGTAGTTATATTCTTGTATATAGGAGCAGTATTATAGTAGTTATATTCTTGTACATAGGAGGCAGTATTATAGTAGTTATATTCTTGTACATAGAAGCAGTATTATAGTAGTTATATTCTTGTACATAGGAACCAGTATTATAGTAGTTATATTCTTGTACATAGGAACAGTATTATAGTAGTTATATTCTTGTACATAGGAACAGTATTATAGTAGTTATATTCTTGTACATAGGAACAGAATTATAGTAGCTATATTCTTGTACATAGGAGACGGTATTATAGTAGTTATATTCTTGTACATAGGAGCAGTAGTATAGTAGTTATATTCTTGTACATAGAAGCAGTATTATAGTAGCTATATTCTTGTACATAGGAACCAGTATTATAGTAGTTATATTCTTGTACATAGGAGCAGTATTATAGTAGTTATATTCTTGTACATAGGAGCAGTATTATAGTAGGTATATTCTTGTACATAGGAGCAGTATTATAGTAGTTATATTATTGTACATAGGAACAGTATTATAGTAGTTATATTCTTGTACATAGGAGCAGTATTATAGTAGTTATATTCTTTGTCAATTTTCTTTTTATTAAACAGCATATCAGAAGAAATGTAAACATACATTAATGCACATTTCAGGATGAGTACAAACATGTCCAGAGCATATTTGACAGTATACTGCATAGGATACATAGGACATATGTAAAGTGCAAATCTTCAAGACAAAGTCATCTAGAACCAGCTGTATTGACATTTGACATGTGACCTGAGGTAGGTAGGTCAAATAAACATGTAAGGGGTGGGGAGGGGGGGGGGAATGAATGTGTCCTTAGAACTGGACAGATACGGTCGGAGGTTGATAAGATATCTTTTGATGATTCCAAAGTAAGGGAGAAGGCTAAGCACCCTCTGCGCTCACTAATGTGTCCTATAGTAGTTATATTCTTGTACATAGGAGCAGTATTATAGTAGTTATATTCTTGTACATAGGAGCTGTATTATAGTAGTTATATTCTTGTACATAGAAGCAGTATTATAGTAGTTATATTCTTGTATATAGGAGCAGTATTATAGTAGTTATATTCTTGTACATAGGAGGCAGTATTATAGTAGTTATATTCTTGTACATAGAAGCAGTATTATAGTAGTTATATTCTTGTACATAGGAACCAGTATTATAGTAGTTATATTCTTGTACATAGGAACAGTATTATAGTAGTTATATTCTTGTACATAGGAACAGTATTATAGTAGTTATATTCTTGTACATAGGAACAGAATTATAGTAGCTATATTCTTGTACATAGGAGACGGTATTATAGTAGTTATATTCTTGTACATAGGAGCAGTAGTATAGTAGTTATATTCTTGTACATAGAAGCAGTATTATAGTAGCTATATTCTTGTACATAGGAACCAGTATTATAGTAGTTATATTCTTGTACATAGGAGCAGTATTATAGTAGTTATATTCTTGTACATAGGAGCAGTATTATAGTAGGTATATTCTTGTACATAGGAGCAGTATTATAGTAGTTATATTATTGTACATAGGAACAGTATTATAGTAGTTATATTCTTGTACATAGGAGCAGTATTATAGTAGTTATATTCTTTGTCAATTTTCTTTTTATTAAACAGCATATCAGAAGAAATGTAAACATACATTAATGCACATTTCAGGATGAGTACAAACATGTCCAGAGCATATTTGACAGTATACTGCATAGGATACATAGGACATATGTAAAGTGCAAATCTTCAAGACAAAGTCATCTAGAACCAGCTGTATTGACATTTGACATGTGACCTGAGGTAGGTAGGTCAAATAAACATGTAAGGGGTGGGGAGGGGGGGGGGGAATGAATGTGTTCTTAGAACTGGACAGATACGGTCGGAGGTTGATAAGATATCTTTTGATGATTCCAAAGTAAGGGAGAAGGCTAAGCACCCTCTGCGCTCACTAATGTGTCCTATAGTAGTTATATTCTTGTACATAGGAGCAGTATTATAGTAGTTATATTCTTGTACACAGGAGCAGTATTATAGTAGTTATATTCTTGTACACAGGAGCAGTATTATAGTAGTTATATTCTTGTACATATATTCTTGTACATAGGAGGCAGTATTATAGTAGTTATATTCTTGTACATTGGAGCAGTATTATAGTAGTTATATTCTTGTACACAGGAGCAGTATTATAGTAGTTATATTCTTGTACATATATTCTTGTACATAGGAGGCAGTATTATAGTAGTTATATTCTTGTACATTGGAGCAGTATTATAGTAGTTATATTCTTGTACATATATTCTTGTACATAGGAGGCAGTATTATAGTAGTTATATTCTTGTACACAGGAGCAGTATTATAGTAGTTATATTCTTGTACATATATTCTTGTACATAGGAGGCAGTATTATAGTAGTTATATTCTTGTACATATATTCTTGTACATAGGAGCAGTATTATAGTAGTTATATTCTTGTACATAGGAGGCAGTATTATAGTAGTTATATTCTTGTACATAGGAGCAGTATTATAGTAGTTATATTCTTGTACATAGAAGCAGTATTATAGTAGTTATATTCTTGTACATAGGAGCAGTATTATAGTAGTTATATTCTTATACATAGGAGGCAGTATTATAGTAGTTATATTCTTATACATAGGAGGCAGTATTATAGTAGTTATATTCTTGTACATAGGAGCAGTATTATAGTAGTTATATTCTTGCACATAGGAGCAGTATTATAGTAGTTATATTCTTATACATAGGAGGCAGTATTATAGTAGTTATATTCTTGTACATAGGAGCAGTATTATAGTAGTTATATTCTTGTACATAGGAGCAGCATTATAGTAGTTATATTCTTATACATAGGAGGCAGTATTATAGTAGTTATATTCTTGTACACAGGAGCAGTATTATAGTAGTTATATTCTTGCACATAGGAGCAGTATTATAGTAGTTATATTCTTGTACATAGGAGCAGCATTATAGTAGTTATATTCTTATACATAGGAGGCAATTTTTATTGTGAAAACAAACAAAAAAAATACAATTAAAATACATTCTTACAAAAACAAAAAATAACAGGCATTGTACACACAATGACTACTCAACTAAAATGACTATAGAATCATATTAAACTTAGAAAGTCCACATTTGCTGGGGAGGAAAAAGAAGAGAAAAAAACACACAAAATAACATCATATTTTCTGTTTTAAACCAAAGACACATTTCTCCATAATTTCCTATTATTCGGGTTACTCTTTATCTCTAATGACTTAACCCACTGGAGCTCAGACATTATTTGGCTTACGGCTGTGGTGTGGTGGAATGGCTCATTGTGTATAGACACGCGGGTTCTCATGTGCCAATGGTAATATTTTATGACAGATATGATCAGGTACATTGTCCCCCTGTCTACATTCCTATTTCTGGATGGAACAGCATAGATTATTTCAGGATAAGTCAGGGACTGCAGTAATGGGATGTTTAGCTTTTGTGACACTTCTTCCCATATTCTCCTCCCACCCCTGCAGTCAGATATTAAGTGCTCCATCGTCTCCTCCTGCTGACAACCGAGAGGACAGTTCCTATCTGAAACACTTAAAAATTTCAGGTTACCCCTAACAAATAGCTTTCCATGTAATGACAACCAAGCTATGTCAAATAATTTGGCGGGGAGTCGTTTCCCATTGAGGAGCTTCAGACTTTCTTGTAAAGTGCTAGTCACACAATCCCTCAAGACAAGTGGAGAACAAAAGAAAGCCCTACAGACCCTCACGTATAGATCTTTCCTTGGCTTACCCTCAATGTAGGACTTCTCTATCTTCCACCTTCTCACACACTTCAGCCCATAGTCCAGGTACTGGGGGAGGTAGTCACTCGTCCATCGACCCCTCTTGAGACTGCCGCCTCGCACCCAAGACTCTGCAAAAGGCATTATCCAGTCCCTGATACTATTCACCCACAGGAAGCTGTTCTCTGAGTCCAGGCAACCAAAATTAACTTTTAGAAACATGGAGTCAAAGAACACCCTTGGATTCAACATATCCAACCCACCCTCTCTTCTCTGTAGGTAGGTGATCCCTCTTTTTATCAGGTTCAACCTGTTCCCCCACAACAGTTGGAAGAACAGGCTAAAGAGCCTAGCGGAGAAAGATTCCGGCAAAGGAAAAACGACAGAGACATACAAGAAGACAGGGACCAGGTAAGTCTTCAACATTTTAACCCTTTCTCTATAGGTCAGCCTCCAGTTCTTCCATCGCTGAACCTTTGCATTTCCGGCTTCCAACTTCTCTTCCCAATTTAGTTTGGCGTTATCATTCCTCCCAAATTTGACCCCTAGGATTTTAATATAGGTGGAGGCTCTCACAAATTGTGGCAGATCAAAGTCTGGATCACTGTCTGATATCCAGAGAGCTTGACTCTTCTCAAGGTTGACCAGAGACCCTGAGGCCTCCGAGTAACTTCTGATGGCCGTAGACAACATCTCCACCTCACGAGGCTCAGATATCACCACAGTCACATCATCCGCATAGGCAACAACACTCAGGGGCAGGCAATGGGGGACTGGCACCCCCTGAAAACCACACTCCTGCAGTGACCTCAAGAATGGGTCTAAGGCAAATACATACAGCAGCGGACTCAGTGGGCAACCCTGTCTCACCCCTGCCTCAACCCTAAAGGTATCACCCTGCCAACCATTGACCAGAGGAAAGCTCTCAGCCTCGCAATACAGAGTCTTCAGCCAATCGATGAATTGCCCCGGAATACCGTACTTTGACAAAGTGGCCCATAGATACTCATGATCTACTCTGTCAAAGGCTTTAGCCTGGTCAAGACTCACAACATATCTCCCACACCTCAGGGATTTACATCTCTCAAACATCTCCCTTATCGAGAGGACTGCTCCAGAGATGTTCCGCCCTTTTACTGTGCCAAACTGACAGCCTGACAACAGTGCTGAGGACAGACAAACTAATCTAGAAAACAGAATTTTTGCCAGAATCTTTCTGTCGACATTCAAGAGGGCAATCGGCCTCCAGTTCTTGATGTCACTCGGCTCTTTACCTTTGGACAGCAGAATCAGCGAGGACACTCTCATGGATGGAGGCATCAGGTGACTTTCTAGACAATTTGTATATACATCCACGAGGATTGGGGCCAAGAGGTCTCTGAATGTCCTATAGAATTCTGCTGTTATCCCATCTGGACCTGGTGCCTTCTTCAGATGTAACTTATCAATTGCCTCTTTAACCTCCGCCACCGTCAAATCTGCTGTCAAAGGAGAAAAGTCCAAATCATTAGTATCAGGGAGCGGAGTTGCCTCCAAGAATTGGGTCATCTTGTCTCTATCCAAAACCTTCCTCTGAAACAAGTCAGCATAGTAAGATCTCACCACCCCCAGGATACCCTCCCGAGATTCTTGCAAAACACCCTGGGGGTCAGTGAGACCGGTGACAGATTTATTTGCCACTCGCTCCCGGCAATTCTCAAAGGGATCAGGAGACCCTAAAGTCCCATAATCCCGTTCAAGAACCAGGGAGGTATACCTGCTGTACTGATACTGCCTTATCTCAGATTTCAGCCGGTCTATCCTTTGTTGGTCATCCCCTCCCGCCGAATATAGTGACTCCAATTCTTTCCGCAGCTTGAGATACTGGCCATACTTACTCTTCCCCTTTATAACTGACAGTCTCTTTAAGAGGGATCTGATCTCATCCTTGACATCCTCCCACCAGTCGGCCATATTGTCATAAAAGTCCACTCTCTCTAGCTGACTCTGTATAAGAGAGTGAACATGACTCTGAACCGAAGGGTCTTCTAATATACTGGAATTAAGTCTCCATAACCCTCTACCTGTCCCAGAACACTTTGTGACACCCAAACAGAAATATAAGGCCAGATGGTCTGAATAAGGGACGATCTTCTCATCTTTCTCACCAATGGTCTCTGTAGGACTCACCAGAGCTAAATCTATCCGACTTCTTCTTTCACCACAAAAATAAGTAAATTTTGGTTTCCGACCACCCTGCACAAACACATCTGACAACCCGGCCTGTTGAATAATTCCGTTTAAGACCTTGGAGTCTCTGGTAAGAGGCCTATTAGAGGTCCTGTCACAAGATGTCCTGGTGGCATTAAAATCTCCAGCCATGATGACAGGGATAGATGTGAAGAGATATGGCTTCACTTCATTATAAAGGTTAACCCTTTCAGTCACTGTCTGCGAACCATAGATATTTATAAGACGGAGCCTCCTACCCCGAATAGTAACTTCCAGAATTAGGCACCTTCCCATCAATACCTCTGTCAACCTATGTATATGTACATTATTGGTGTTAAAGAGGATAGAGACCCCGGCACTTGGTTCTACAGCCAGTGACCAAAAGGATGGACCAGACCGCCATTCACGCTCGGCTTCCCGTAAGAGTCCTAAAGTATTCAAACGTGTCTCTTGTAAGAAAAAGACATCAGCATCAAGAGACCTTAGATGTTCATAAACCGCATGCCTGGTCCTCCTCACTCTGACACTGTTCACATTACTGGAGAACACTTTAAGGGTAAAGTCAGCCATCAAAGCAAAGCAAAGTACAAGTAGCAGAGATATTCCCCCCATCATCATAGATCTGAGTCTGAGCCCACCTGCCGACCACCTGTCTCCATGTCTGATTCGGACAGACGTTTAGCTCGCGGGGGTTTCCTTTTTGTGGGGGGATCGCCCTCTTGGTCCTCATTAAATTCATCTACCACCCTCTTTAACTCTCTCTCCATCTCTTCCTCAGCGTCTGACTCAGATAGGACACCGTACCTATTTGTGATGGTCATGACACCTGACCCGGGGTCTACTTTCTTTTTGGAAGGTTTTTGGACAGTGGTCCATTCCCCCTCAGGCTTACGGCTGGTTTTGTCCTTCTTCCGTTTCTTCTGCGGATTTATTGATGCAGGGGCAGAAGACGACGTGCCCACAACCTGCTCAGTGACCTCCCCTTTCCCCTCAGTGGCTCCTGGCTGGGACTGGTCAGGCACTATGTCACCCATATTGTCACCCATGTTGTGCTGAGGCTCGGGCGGTGTCACTGCTGACCCTGACAACAGCGTCTCCTCCTCTAGGTCATCTGCCACTTCCAGCAAGTCCTCATCAGGGAAGTCCTTACAAACATTATGCCAGGCGTCTGGACAGTCCCTGTGCGAGTGACCGATCCTACCACAGAGGTTGCACCGGATGTTCTGGCAGGTGGCGCTGACATGGCCGATCTCCCCGCATAAATTACATTTTACCAGGGTGCACACACTCGCAATATGACCGGCCTTTCCGCATTTAAAACATTTTCTAGGCTGACCCGCATAGAAGCATACCCCTTTCTCCCGGCCAATAAAGAATGAGTTGGGCAGATGTTGGGTGATGTTGTTAACCTGCCGTAACTTTACCAGGACCTTCCACCCCCCAGTCCATATGCCATCCTCGTCCCTGGTCTTGGTCAGATCTGACATTAGGTCACAGTGTCTTTTTAGCCATACAACAATATCCTGGTGTGGTACTGACTCGTTCCAGAATATTATGGTGACGTTTGCTGTGTCTGGTCTAGAGATGGGGATGAGGCTGAACTTATTCCAGTCATCAGCATCTCTCACCCGGGCGAAATGAGCCCAGAAGCGGTCCAGGTCAGACATGAGTTTAAAACTGACATCATACCCCTGCCTGTCAGGAAGGTTTATCACTGCCAGGATGTTAGATGGCAGGAAACCCATTTGGTGGCACAGAAGTTCACGGACCACAAACCTCCTGTCAGGCAACTCCTCCTTGGCCCCTCTATGCCTGAACCTGACCACGTTCCTCCTCTTAAAAGCCTGACCTGTATAGTTGACATTAGACCTGAAGGATGGTGACCCACGGCTCCAGGCATTACCAGAGGAGACACCACCAGTTCCACCCTCCTGCTGTACTTGGGGGCGCTGTGGTGGCTGCTGACCGCCTGCACTATGGGGGTCTGACACTCCTGGTGTAACTAAAGGGGGGAAGTGCTGTGCATCAGACTGTACAGCCCCCTCCCCACCATCATCCATAATACTCTGCGAGTCACAAGCCTCTGAAGGCTGATCTAATGGTGGACCCGACTCTAGAGATGACCCCAAATCCCACACACACTGTGAAGCGCTCCCCTCTGCAGAAACATCATCAGTAACATCACATACAGTCATATCAGTGCAGTCACTAGCAGTATGATCCTGCTCTACAGAGCCCCGACAGTCCTGCTGAGCCATGACCTGTGAGCCCACTGCTGCACTGCTGCCTTCAGGCAAGAGCCCACAGTCCTGCTGCTCTCTACTGCCCCCCAGGGCTTGTGGTGACTGCACTGCTACTGCAGAGTTACCTTCAGGCGAGAGTCCACAGTCCTGCTGCTCTCTACTGCCCCCCAGGGCTTGTGGTGACTGCACTGCTACTGCAGAGTTACCTTCAGGCGAGAGTCCATAGTCCTGCTTCACATCACAAACTGCTGGGACTTGTGGTACCTTTTGAGGAGTCTCTGCAGGTCTTTGCTTTTGCTGGACACTTTCTCCCACTTCTTTGTACAAATTCCCTTTCTCAAAAGGGAAGCTGGCTGGTCTGAGGACTGGTCTTGCACAGGCCTGCTGGGTGTCATCTGGACAGGTTGGAGACTTGGGTTTAGATGGAGATGGTTCTGGCGCAGGTCTTCCCCCATGTCCCTCAAGTCTTTGCTGGTTCCTGAAGGATTCAGCGACTGGTCCCATCTGCTCCAGTACAGCCTCCATGTCCTGCACAGTCTCAGCGAGCTGCACGGCGAGGGAGCTCAGCTTCTTGTCATGGACAACCTGATTGTTGGGGTTTGCTGCCTTTAGCTTATAGACACAATCTATCTGTTTCTGCAGCTGTAGTTTTGTTCTTTTTAATGTTTCTAGCCTCTTGACCAGAGCTGGGATCCGCTCGGCCAGACATAGTTCTGGTGCACGCTGAGTATTGGGGGGTTGTGTACTCACAGAATGGCTCCTTACAGGCGTCCCTCTGCTTGGTCCTTGCACTGGACCTGGTGCAGCCGTGGTCACTGCTGCGAGGTCGCTATCTCCAGATTGGGGACTGGGCCCCTGGTTCTTCCCAGTGACTGCACTTGTGGCCCCATGAAGCCTTCCTTCAGTATTCCCTCTGGTCTCATCTGTCGGGTTGGCGACTTTTGCGCTGTTCCCACTCCCGTAGCGTGTGCGGTCAGACCGTATCAGGACAGGCTGTTGCAGGTTCTCCTGCATGGTCTGCTTCTCCAGAGATGTTCTCCTCTGTCTGCCTGCGGGTGGGGTGGATTGCACACCTGCAGCCATGGTCTTACTCAGTGATGTCTCCTTCTTTACTTCAAACATTTTCTTTTCATCTTTGCTTCCTGCTGCACTGGGAAAGGCAACACTCGGAACATTCCTTCCTTCCAAAGAAACTTTTGGATAATTATCCATGGTGTGAGAAGTCTGGGAATTATCTCCCAGAATAGGCCTTGGAGCCTGGGCCTTGCTTGGGGAGCATCCCCACCCAGAGTGGCCCCGCCCTGGGCTTTCTCCAGACATCCAAAGCCTCAGGAGAGCTACTGACACACGTCCTCACAGCTAGGAGGCAGTATTATAGTAGTTATATTATTGTACATAGGAGCAGTATTATAGTACTTATATTTTTGTACATAGGAGGCAGTATTATAGTAGTTATATTCTTGTACATAGGAGCAGTATTATAGTAGTTATATTCTTGTACATAGGAGCAGTATTATAGTAGTTATATTCTTGTACATAGGAGCAGTATTATAGTACTTATATTTTTGTACATAGGAGCATTATTATAGTAGTTATATTCTTGTACATAGGAGCAGTATTATAGTAGTTATATTCTTGTACATAGCAGCAGTATTATAGTAGTTATATTCTTGCACATAGGAGCAGTATTATAGTAGTTATATTCTTGCACATAGGAACAGTATTATAGTAGTTATATTTTTGTACATAGGAGCAGAATTATAGTAGTTATATTCTTGTACATAGGAGGCAGTATTATAGTAATTATACAAACGCAAAAACACAAATGCAATCCCACTTTGCAACCAGCACTCTGCCCTGCCTCCATGCTGGATGTTGAATGACGCATTGGTGTACATTTTGGCCAAAGCGTAATAAGCCACTCACCACGTCAAGGTCGCCTCTATGAGTGGTCCCTAACACTAGTTCCTACCTGTTTATGGGCCATGATAGCCACACAAAGTGCAGGGAGCGCAGGTACAGCATGCACGCCAGGCACACTCTGCTTTTAACCCCGTCCGGTGCCGTGACAGCTTTCATCGGATCCAGGGATGCAAGTACCAACCAATGCCTCATTCAACATCCAGCATGGAGGCAGGGCAGAGTGCTGGTTGCAGAGTGTGATTGCATTTGTGTTTTTGCGTTTGTATATGTATTTCGCCATAGCGATGTGCACCTGCATACAGGGTTGTGCTGACTGAATCCCCCACATTTTTTCATTATAGTATTTATATTTTTGTACATAGTAACAGTATTATATTAGTTATATTTTTGTACATAGGAGCAGTATTATAGTAGTTATATTCTTGTACATAGGAGCAGTATTATAGTAGTTATATTCTTGTACATAGGAGGCAGTATTATAGTAGTTATATTCTTGTACATAGGAGAAAGTATTATAGTAGTTATATTCCTGTACTTAGGAGGCAGTATTATAGCAGTTATATTATTGTACATAGGAGGCAGTATTATTGTAGTTATAGTTTTGTACAAGAGAGCAATATTGTAGTAATGTTCTCGTACATAGGAGGCAGTATTATAGTAGTTATGTTCTTGTACATAGGAGGCAGTATTACATTAGTTACTTTCTTGCATATAGTAGGCAGTATTATTGTCGTTATATTCTTGTACATAGGAGAAGTATTATAGTAGTTATATTCTTGTACACTGCGTGCAGAATTATTAGGCAAATGAGTATTTTGACCACATCATCCTCTTTATGCATGTTGTCTTACTCCAAGCTGTATAGGCTCGAAAGCCTACTACCAATTAAGCATATTAGGTGATGTGCATCTCTGTAATGAGAAGGGGTGTGGTCTAATGACATCAACACCCTATATTAGGTGTGCATAATTATTAGGCAACTTCCTTTCCTTTGGCAAAATGGGTCAAAAGAAGGACTTGACAGGCTCAGAAAAGTCAAAAATAGTGAGATATCTTGCAGAGGGATGCAGCACTCTTAAAATTGCAAAGCTTCTGAAGCGTGATCATCGAACAATCAAGCGTTTCATTCAAAATAGTCAACAGGGTCGCAAGAAGCGTGTGGAAAAACCAAGGCGCAAAATAACTGCCCATGAACTGAGAAAAGTCAAGCGTGCAGCTGCCAAGATGCCACTTGCTACCAGTTTGGCCATATTTCAGAGCTGCACATTACTGGAGTGCCCAAAAGCACAAAGTGTGCAATACTCAGAGACATGGCCAAGGTAAGAAAGGCTGAAAGACGACCACCACTGAACAAGACACACAAGCTGAAACGTCAAGACTGATTTTTCTAAGGTTTTATGGACTGATGAAATGAGAGTGAGTCTTGATGGGCCAGATGAATGGGCCCGTGGCTGGATTGGTAAAGGGCAGAGAGCTCCAGTCCGACTCAGACGCCAGCAAGGTGGAGGTGGAGTACTGGTTTGGGCTGGTATCATCAAAGATGAGCTTGTGGGGCCTTTTCGGGTTGAGGATGGAGTCAAGCTCAACTCCCAGTCCTACTGCCAGTTTCTGGAAGACACCTTCTTCAAGCAGTGGTACAGGAAGAAGTCTGCATCCTTCAAGAAAAACATGATTTTCATGCAGGACAATGCTCCATCACACGCGTCCAAGTACTCCACAGCGTGGCTGGCAAGAAAGGGTATAAAAGAAGAAAATCTAATGACATGGCCTCCTTGTTCACCTGATCTGAACCCCATTGAGAACCTGTGGTCCATCATCAAATGTGAGATTTACAAGGAGGGAAAACAGTACACCTCTCTGAACAGTGTCTGGGAGGCTGTGGTTGCTGCTGCACGCAATGTTGATGGTGAACAGATCAAAACACTGACAGAATCCATGGATGGCAGGCTTTTGAGTGTCCTTGCAAAGAAAGGTGGCTATATTGGTCACTGATTTGTTTTTGTTTTGTTTTTGAATGTCAGAAATGTATATTTGTGAATGTTGAGATGTTATATTGGTTTCACTGGTAAAAATAAATAATTGAAATGGGTATATATTTGTTTTTTGTTAAGTTGCCTAATAATTATGCACAGTAATAGTCACCTGCACACACAGATATCCCCCTAAAATAGCTAAAACTAAAAACAAACTAAAAACTACTTCCAAAAATATTTAGCTTTGATATTAATGAGTTTTTTGGGTTCATTGAGAACATGGTTGTTGTTCAATAATAAAATTAATCCTCAAAAATACAACTTGCCTAATAATTCTGCACTCCCTGTACATAGAAGCAGTATTATAGTAGTTATATTCTTGTACATAGGAGGCAGTATTATAGTAGTTATATTCTTGTACATAGGAGCAGTATTATAGTAGTTATATTCTTGAACATAGGGGCAGTATTATAGTAGTTATATTCTTGTATATAGTAGGCAGTATTATAGCAGTTATATTCTTGTACATAGGAGCAGTATTATAGTAGTTATATTCTTGTACATAGGAAGCAGTATTATAGTAATTATATTCTTGTATATAGGAGCAGTATTATAGTAGTTATATTCCTGTACATAGGAGCAGTATTATAGTAGTTATATTCCTGTACATATGAGCAGTATTATAGTAGTTATATTCTTGTACATAGGAGGCAGTATTATTGTAGTTATATTCTTGTACATAGGGGCAGTATTATAGTAGTTATATTCTTGTACACAGGAGCAGTATTATAGTAGTTATATTCTTGTACATAGGAGCAGTATTATAGTAGTTATATTCTTGTACATAGGAGCAGTATTATAGTAGTTATATTCTTGTACATAGGAGCAGTATTATAGCAGTTATATTCTTGTACATAGGAACAGTATTATAGTAGTTATATTCTTGTACATAGGAGGCAGTATTATAGTAGTTATATTTTTGTACATAGGAGCAGTATTATAGTAGTTATATTCTTGTACATAGGAGCAGTATTATAGTAGTTATATTCTTGTACATAGGAGGCAGTATTATAGTAGTTATATTCTTGTGTATAGGAGCAGTATTATAACAGTTTTATTCTTGTACATGATAGCAGTATTATAACAGTTTTATTCTTGTACATGAGAGCAGTATTATAGTTGTTATATTATTTTACATAGAAGCAGTATTAGGAGGAGGGAGTCTACATCAAACAAACATGAAATCTTAAAATTTAATTTTAGCCACTAAAAAAAATGAAACTAAGGACGAGTGAATCAATTCTAAAAGATTCTCATTTGTTGCGAACGTCACAAACATTCTTCCTCCAAACTAAATTTTCATTTTGGTTGGAAAAAGCCATGAGGAAGGAAGTAGACAAAAGATCACACAATACTGGGAGGAAGTGGGGAGGAGGGTATGAACTCATTGGCTCAGAGGCTGACAGACAGCCTGGATCAGCAAATTAGGGAGGCAGTAGACAGCAAGATAGCTGGTTAAACCAGCAGTAGTTCCATATTGTGTTAAGGTTGTGAACTGGAAGAAGTGTGTGTGGCAGTGTTGGCCCAAAAAACGGGTATGATCAGGGTATGGTTCGAGGGAAATCTTTGAGGGAGTTGGTCACAGGAGGCTTCTTACATTGTGCTTAAAGCTGCTTGCTGCTGTGGCATTTCAGCCTTGCAGTTCTACAATACACAACTGCACTATGATACTGGTACATTGGGAGGTGGGTGGGAAGGAGAGAGGCACTTGATACTGGCACATTGGGGGAAGGAGAGAGGCACTTGATACTGGCACTTGGGGGGGGGGGCGAGATGGCACTATGATACTGGGACATAGGGGGGATGGAGAGAGGCACTTGATACTGGCACATGGGGGGGTTGGCACTTGATACTGGCACATGGGGGGGCATCTATGGGGACACTTACTGGCACATTATTGTTGGGCATTATGGGGGTCCCTTTTTACTGGCACATTATTGGGGGACACTATGGGGCATCTACTGAGGCCACAAAGAAGGGGTATTTTATATGGGGGGGCTCTGTGTGGTACTAGTATTATCAGGGGGTTTATCTGTTTCTGCAGTATTGTATTTGGGAGCACAGCGGCACAGTATTGTGGTAGGAGGATTTGTCCAAAAGATGCGAGAATGATGGAAAAGTAGTAAACTAAGATATTTTTTTGGTCAAACTGCAGAGATGAAAAATGGCTGAAAACTGGAGGTCTGATCTGAAGGTCTGAAAGGAGAAGATGAGGAAAGAGAACATCTACATCAAAGAGACATCACTGGATGTAAGAGGTACGTGTGCTGTATTACCCTGTATTTCCAATTTTTTTCAAATCCAAATCCGAATACTTTGTTAAATAAGTAAGGACTCTTTATTTTTTCATATTAAAAGTATATTGAGTTTGGATCACTTTGTTTCTTACACTGTTCACACAATTCTTATGTACAGGATTCGTAGGATTCGAGATTCGAAAGATTCAAGAGATTCGAGAACCTTTTCGGATTCGGATTCTAAAAAAATTGGATTTGTCCCACCTCTACTAAAGACATATATAGTTCACTGCATTATTCTCAAAGTAAATTGTCAATAACAAAGTGCAGTGTGTTTGTGTAAGGATGTAAGCATGACTCACCAATGTTATTTAATGTAAAGTGTATTATGCCTGCAATGTCTCTCTTCTACAAATAGATGGCGACAAAGTACATACAATGTTTTCAATGCAGTTGTTCAATATAGAGAAGTTTATATATGTTTTACCGTTCAAAGTTCAGATTATACTAATTTAGGGGTAGGCTAGGACCATCATTAGGGTGATAGCGAACTTTAAATGCAGGTTTGAGGCTGCACTTAGGAAATCACTTGTTGCATCACAACTAGTGTGGTTTGATGGACAAAATATGCTGTTAGAAGACTGGGCAATACACCTTAAGACCATGCTCAGGTTGTACAACTTGGCTACGGATCTACAATCGGAGGTGGTGCTTAATGCCCTGGAAGGGGAAGCTAGATGCACTGTAATGCTACATCCAGAAGGGGAAAGGGAGACACTAGATGCCATATTCTCAAGCCTATTTACGGAGAAACGGCCGGCACTGGCACCCTTAGGTACCACTTCTATACTCGTTTCTAGCATGAAAATGAGACTATTCCCCAGTTTGCCAACACCCTCCAGGAGATTTGGTCATATATACAGAAGAGAGAGGCCAGAGGTGCTAATGTCCTTGAAAATGGAGATAAAATTCTCCGGGATCAGTTCGCCCTTGGATTGCGCAGCCCTCCCTTGCGCCAGGCTCTCAGGGAACGTATCCTGGTAGATGCTACATTGCAGTTTCAGAAGATACAAACTGAGGCTGTGGCCCGAGAAAAGGAAGAAGCGTATGGGTCTTACACCGTGAGGATGCAGGCTGCGGATAGTCGAAAGGCCCCTCTGAGAAAGAGGATCTGCAAGAGGCAGTGAAGGCACTGAGTGCATCACTGGAAGGAATTCAGAGGCAATTGACGCAGTTACAAGCTTCAGCGGGAGTCCCAGTTCAGTTTGATTACTGGGAAAGGGGTGCTGCCCCCAGGGGTCCCCCTCCATATCCTGCAACTCCAGAGGTTGGAGTGAGAGATTCTCCCATGCACTGTGCTGGACTGTCACTACCTACAGAGGCACAGTCGTGTGGTTGTACAAGGGAACGGTCGGGGTCTGAAGAATCCGAGTCTTTAAAGGATATGATCCAGACCCTGCTGGCATAATTGGGAGAACTTTGGTTGGAAGTGTCCGAGATGAAGACCGAACCACTCGGGTCTCCGGAAATGACTCCACCGCTCCGCGACGCTCCACCTAGGATGACCCAGGAGAGGGGACCCTCTATAAGAGAGCCTTGCTATTCCGTTTGTCGGCAGTACGGCCATGTGTCCAGAGATTGCCCAGAACAAGTGGAGTTCGAGCTGACGTTAAACGGGAGGGTTAGGAGTTGTAGTCTGCAAAAGAGCAACATGTCCCTTCGGCCCATTTGAGACGTGAAGGCACCGCAAAGGGCCCCGGTGAAGATTCCACCCTGACAAGAACAAAAAAGGGCCGAAGAGGAGCTAGAGGACACTGAGACTCCTGATCTTGGTCGATTACCCCTGTTCCAGGATGTGCCATATTCAAGTAGGGTGGCGTCCGGGATGTCCATGGTGTTGGGAAGGACGCTGGATAATTGGGAGAGAGTCCAGAATGGCTGCCCGGACCTGTGGAAAGTGAAACAATGGGTCCAGACCAGGGTCTGGCCCCTGCCGTAAGAGCGGGCTAGTTTGACCCCAGAGGGCAAAAAGATGTTGAGGCAGTGGAAAAAGCTGACCGTTACCCAGGGCCTCCTGCGACGGACCATATAATTACTGTCAGAGCTACAGTACCGACAACAAATTGTTATCCCAATGTCATTGGGACCAGAGGTCGCCCGGGGAGCCCATGAGAGGGGCACCCATTTTGGCATCGGCTCCAACGGCTGGTGTACTGTCCAGGCCTGGAAGACATAGTAGCTGAGACACGTTTTAAGTGTCGACCCTGTGGGCTGAGTAAGAGCACCGAGCATCGAGCTTCTGTCCAGGCCATCCAGGCTTCAGTGCCACTAGACCCGATACATCGACGACAGAAAACTCAGGCCTTCGCAGGACAGAGCGCCCCACAGCAGGTATTCCCCCTTAGCGCTATGCAGCAGACAAATTTATTTGTTAAGGCTGTCGGGACACCAATATTTTTGTGGGGTGGCATGTAAGGGTGTAAGCATGACTCACCAATGTTATTTAATGTAAAGTGTATTATGCCTGCAATGTCTCTCTTCTACCAGTAGATGTTTTCAATTCAGTTGTTCAATATAGAGAAGTTTATATGTTTTACCGTTCAAAGTTCAAATTATGCTAATTTAGGGGTAGGCTAGGACCAGTGGCGTACACACAATCCATGGGGCCCCGGTGCGAAACTGATCTATGGGGCCCCCTCCCTGTCGCCCCCCCAACCTGCCTCCAAGCCCCCCCCCCCCCACTACCTCCCCTACTAGTGTTGTAACTATAGTGTAATGGGCCACAGTGCAAACATTTTTACAAAGAACCGGCAGATTTTCTTACTAAGGGCTCTTTCCGTGCGGGTAATCCGCGGCGTGACTGAGTGCCAAGCCCCATTCTGGACAGCAGAGACACGGAGCAGTAACATGATTGACTGTGATCTTTTTACTACAAAATCACGGTGACAACTTTATGTCTCTGTGATTTTGTAGTAAAAAGATCACAGAGATGCACAGAGCATTATTAATCATGTTAATGCTCCGTGTCTCTGCTGTCCGGAACGGGGCTTGGCTCTCTTTCACGCAGCGGATTACGCGCACGGGATCCGCTCGTGTTGAAGAGCCCTAAGCCCAATGCATGGCTACACTCACCCAGTCCTAATAAAATCTGGTCCTACCTCATCCAGGGTGTCGCTGGTATCGGCGTGATGTCCGCTGGATCCAGAACAAGGTCCCTGTGGTGAGAAAAAAAGAATAATCACATAAGGAAGGGATGGTGACTGCCCCTGTGAAATCACTAGCAGGGGGCGCTGTGCTGGCCTATAAGACTGAGCCATGCCAATGTATAGCAGGGTAATCTAGGACATTTCCCCTAAGTGCAACCACACAGTACTAATGCCCACCTTGTGGCCCCTCACAGTAGTTATGCCCACCTTTGTTCCTGTCACAGTAATTATGCCCAGATATGTGCCCCCTAATAGTAGCTATGCCAAATATGTGTCCCCTTACAGTAGTTATGCCCAGATATGTGCCCCCTCAGAGTGGTAATGCCAGATTATGTGTCCCCTCACAGTAGTAATGACAGATTATGTGCCCCCTCACAGTAGTAATGCCAGACTATGTGCCCCTCACCTAGTAACGCCAGATTATGTGCCCCTCACAGTAGTAATGCCAGATTATGTGCCCCTCACACTAGTTATGGCAGATTATGTGCCCCTTCACAGTATTTATGCCCAGTTATGTGCCCCCTCAAAGTAGATATGCCCAGATATGTGCCCCCTCAGAGTGGTTATGCCAGATTATGTGTCCCCTACCAGTAGTAATGCAAGATTATGTGCCCCTTCACAGTATTTATGCCCGGTTATGTGCCCCCTCAAAGTAAATATGCCCAGATATGTGTCCCCTCAGAGTGGTTATGCCAGATTATGTGCCCCTCACATTAGATATGCCCACATATGTGCCCCTCACATTTGTTATGCCAGATTACATGCCCCGTCACAGTAGTTATGCCTTCATATGTGCCCCCTCATAGTTATGCCTTTATATGTGCCCCCCTCACAGTAGTTATGTCACATTAGGTGCCTCCTAAAATTAGTTATGGCAGATTAGGTGCCCCCCTCAAATTAGTTATGGCAGATTAGGTGCTCCTCAGTAGAGATGCCAACTTTTGGCCCCCTCACTCTAGTTGTGCCCATCAACCCCCCCCCCCCCCCCCCCCCACAGCGTTAGAAAAATAAATACACATACTTACCTTCTTCCCTGATGAGAGGAGGCAGATTGCCGGGCTTTCAGCTCTCCCCCCACAGCCAGCAGCGCGATGTGGGGCCAGCAGGGGGAGCTCCTGAACTCTGAAGATCAGTGAAGCAGGGAGCAGAGAGGTTTCCCTGCTTCAATATGGAAACGGAACTGCCTGGCCGGGAGTGAGTGAGTGTGCGCTCCCCTTCCTCTTCCTTGACCCTCCGCCCCCCCCACCCCCATATTATACATGTAATGGAGGCATGGAGCGCTCATGCCGGGCCCCATCAGAGCGCTCCATTACATGTGACTACAGAGGGGCCCCTGCCAGCGGCCTGGGGGGGGTCCACAGGCGGCCGGGCCCCCTGGAGTGCCGGGCCCGGTCGCAACTGCCACCCCTGCGACCCTGGTATGTACGCCACTGGCTAGGACCCTGCATTTACATGAACTGTAAATGCAGGTTTGAGGCTGCACTTAGGAAATCACTTGTTGCATCACAGTCTCCCTGGATAGGTGAGGAGTTCCAGAAGAGAGCAGGAAGTGACCAGACGGAGGCTGCCTGGTGAATGCTGAGGACGTCAGGAGAGAACCTCTGCGGAGCCTGGAAAAGGATTTACGGCTTACAGTGGAGTCTGGCATCAGCACCAAGGGGATATTCGCAGTGTTAAGTCCAGTAATCACGCCACTGTGCGGTCCAATTCGGGACTCTCAGGAGTGGACCAGGGAAAGAACGCCAAAAGTCTGCTTAAGTATCCAAGGAACTGTAAGTGCGGCTTTGCCGCGTCCCATCACATCGCATTGTTCTAGTGACACTTTTGGACATACACTCACCTAAAGAATTATTAGGAACACCTGTTCTATTTCTCATTAATGCAATTATCTAGTCAATCAATCACACGGCAGTTGCTTCAATGCATTTAGGGGTGTGGTCCTGGTCAAGACAATCTCCTGAACTCCGAACTGAATGTCAGAATGGGAAAGAAAGGTGATTTAAGCAATTTTGAGCGTGGCATGGTTGTTGGTGCCAGACGGGCCGGTCTGAGTATTTCACAATCTGCTCAGTTACTGGGATTTTCACGCACAACCATTTCTAGGGTTTACAAAGAATGGTGTGAAAAGGGAAAAGCATCCAGTATGCGGCAGTCCTGTGGGCGAAAATGCCTTGTGGATGCTAGAGGTCAGAGGAGAATGGGCCGACTGATTCAAGCTGATAGAAGAGCAACGTTGACTGAAATAACCACTCGTTACAACCGAGGTATGCAGCAAAGCATTTGTGAAGCCACAACACAGACAACCTTGAGGCGGGTGGGCTACAACAGCAGAAGACCCCACCGGTTACCACTCATCTCCACTACAAATAGGAAAAAGAGGCTACAATTTGCACGAGCTCACCAAAATTGGACTGTTGAAGACTGGAAAAATGTTGCCTGGTCTGATAAGTCTCGATTTCTGTTGAGACATTCAAATGGTAGAGTCCGAATTTGGCGTAAACAGAATGATAACATGTATCCATCCTCTGATGGCTACTTCCAGCAGGATAATGCACCATGTCACAAAGCTCGAATCATTTCAAATTGGTTTCTTGAACATGACAATGAGTTCACTGTACTAAAATGGCCCCGACAGTCACCAGATCTCAACCCAATAGAGCATCTTTGGGATGTGGTGGAACAGGAGCTTCGTGCCCTGGATGTGCGTCCCTCAAATCTTCATCAACTGCAAGATGCTATCCTATCAATACGGGCCAACATTTCTAAAGAATGCTATCAGCACCTTGTGGAATCAATGCCACGTAGAATTAAGGCAGTTCTGAAGGCAAAAGGGGGTCCAACACCGTATTAGTATGGTGTTCCTAATAATTCTTTAGGTGAGTGTATATTAAAGCTGCAGGATACAGACTTCACCTTCTGTGGATTACAAATAGTATTGTACAATACTTAGGGTGCACCCCAACGTTAAAGCTTGCTCAGGAACATTTAGGCACAGCCAGGCTGCTTTATGGACATTGTTTATGTATACTCAGTTACTCGTTCACTGTAACTGTTCAGTAAACACAAGTGTTGTAAAAGAACCGCTGTCTGTGTCTGTATGGTATCATGTACCATCTGAATCTGTGGGCCTAGCCCTCGGTCTTCTTTCATTTGTAGAAATGGAGGAACATATCTTTAAATTACAGAAAACACACATTTGCAATTTTGCAAGTACCATTCAATAATCTATGTGTGCCAAACCCATGAAACCCAGAAACCTGTGGCTTTTCATTTGTCGGAAACCCATGAGCTTTCATTTATAGACCTCATATTAATATGTCTGAAAAACGGAAGAGTGCAAAACAAAATATTCAGGCCTCATTTTCCCAGAGTCAGAATGTGAGTAGCAGCTCCAGCTACCATCCAATAGTAGTAGTGGTAGTAGTAGTGGTAGTAGTAGTAGTAGTAGTAGTAGTAGTAGTAGTAGTAGTAGACCACAATTCTCCCTCGCTTCCTAATAAACAGTATTATTAAGGACAAAGAGAATGAGATTGTGGTCTGGATGACTCACTCTTCCTCTCAATCACAGCAGGATGATATGGATGTTACTTTTGATTCTGACAGCATTCCCTAGGGCTAGTTATAACTGCATTGATCTTGCTACTCCAGAGAAGACTTTCAGTTTCAGTTGCACCCTCTCTATCTTCACTTCCCCCATCCTTGTGGGGTGACTTCTTTTCCTAACAAAAGGCAACAAATCCCACCACACACACACATACTATCGAAGGTACTCAAGAGAGTTTCCCTGTAAATTAGTTTTGTAAGAGCAGTCAGAGTTTGGACTGCAATGAAGAGAAGTTTCAGAAGAAGGCTTGGCTCCATGCATAATTGTGTTAGTGGTGCTGGTTGTAGTTGTGGCGCCTGTAGCCTCGGTGGTAGCAACAGTGGCAATAGGGGTGAATACAGTGCAGGGAATCATGAGGGGGCCAACGAGTCACAATGACATACAGTATCACAGTCTGATAAAAGTGGCGTTGAGGGTGAGGCAATGATTGTGTGTTGGACAGGACTTGGGATCTGAATCAGGGTGCTGAGGAGGAGGTGACATCAGATGAGAAGTGTGGTGGCAGAGGCCACATACAGCCAAAACCTCTCAAAACACTTCCAGGGCCAGATCTGATTCTATTATGTTTGGAAATTGGTGATGCAGCTGATACTGTGGCTAGATGCTCAAAATGTGCCAGACCTAGTCCAAGCTTGGCTGCCACTAGCTCTGTGCAAGTATTGCCCATCTGGCAGTTTTTCTCCACAGTGCCGGTAGACAGAATGTAGTGTCCCACTAGGTAGGTGTGGGCACTACACAAGGGTCAATTGGTTCACGTGTTACTTCTGCTCACAAGGGACAGTAATATTATATTTAACTATGTACTTTGGTGTATTTTCTATGTGCTTTTGTATGCAATGTTTCCCCTGTGTCATGCATAGCAGGCCTATTAGGGTGTAGTTAGGCATCCTAGAGACTAGAGGGAGATAGGGAGCCCCTAGTATAAATGTCCAGGCCCAGACAGGGAGGGGTTAGTCTGTAGTCAGGAGTCTGTGGAGACAGAAGTGAGAAGGCACCAGCCAGAGATAGCTGAGGGCCTCCTCCTGATATGCAGCTTGATAGCCCTTGCTGATAGCTACGACCAGGAGGCTAGTGAAGAACTCTAGCCTGCCTGTAGATAAAGTGAGCCTCAGTTAGCTCAGAAGACACCCCAGTAGTAGGAGTGCACCTCCTGGGAGAAACCTGCAGTCATCTATTTAATCCAGCAGAGAATCCAGCTCATAAGCAAAGGTACTGTGATAGTTAAAGCAAGTGCCAATACTGGAGGAAGGATTTATATACCAAGGATTCAAGCCAGCAATTAGGCATCCGGGCCTTGGGATCCAGCCAGCTAGAATAGCTGTGGGGATAGAGCAGCATTGTACTGCAAAGCATTAACTGTATGCCCTCCAAGTATCTTGCAAGATTGAAACCTGCTGTGCATTTGTACTATAAAGGACTGCATCATTATCACCTACTGCAACTGTCTGTATAAAGTTGGACTGTTTCCTAAAGTAAAGCAACGTTTGGTTTACCACCTGTGTACTCCATTAATCCTCCTGCAAATCGGTGTGCCACCGTTACAGGCACTGGCGTCACGATCCCTAAAGGGACCTTGCCTCAGGCACTCAAAACACCTGCAACATCCAGGGCACCTCACCCAACATCAGGCCAGGTCTCTCCATACAGAGTGTGCCCCAGAGGAACTTGTGTCTACCTCTCCTTCACTGCCGGATGCCTGCCCAGGGTTCTCCTCCAAAAAGTGAGTAACCCCCGATTGCCCATAACCGTGACCTCACTGTCGCAATACCCTGCAGGTCTGGCGTGCTGCAAGAAGCTTTGCCGTGTGAGAAACCTGCAGTATTAAAATAAGCCATGGGCATTCAAACATAAACATAAGTACTAGGGCTCACAATCTGTGAGAAAACAGAAGTGGCTGCCAGGTAGCACAAGAGTTTCCTCCTTCTCCATACAGAATAGTGCATCCATATACAGAACATTGCCTTTTTCATCATCATTATTACTTCCTGCTTCTCTCAATCAGACTCCTCCTACGACTATGCCCTGTTGCTAGCCATCATTAAGTGAATAATCAACTCTGCACACCCAGCAAACCACTGGTGAGCAAGCTTGACTCAAATCTGGCCAAGTTGTCAGCGGTGTAGTTGCTACCGTACCACTTAGTGGATTCTGTTGCCTTTAGGGAGCTGATAGCATGGTCTCAGCCTCGCTGGAAGATACCTGGCATTGTTTCTCCCAAAAAAACAACCCGTGCCTTGTAATGTCCCATGGCTAATAATGTGGCCCTTGCACCTTGTAGTTCTTGCTGTGAGGCAAAATGAATGCAACCCATTCCCAGCAGCAGGGCAGAGCATTGATCCCACTTCCTTCTATCATAAGTGCAAAATAAAGCACTGTCATGCAGTGTTGAAGCTGATCAGCCTGGGTGAGAGTACCCACATTGCCGATCACTTGCTAAAGTGCATAAAGCAACAAACATCCCGGTGCTGTCTCCCCACCATCTTCAACTGGGCAAGGTAGTCAGTGACAATGGCTGCATTTGGGGGAAATAACACATGCTTCCTGCATGGTGCATGTGATCAATTTAGTCGCACAACACTTTTTGAAAAAGTACCCTGGCTAACATTGTAAGCCATGCACCGGGTAGGGCTCCACAGGATATAGCAAAAGTCACGGAAGAGGAAAGCAACACCGACACCAGCTTGTGCAAAAACAGAAACTTTACTGAATTGTGGTATTAAACAAGATATCACATACAGTTCCAAATGCAGTGAACTTAGCATAAAGTTACATCCCCTCAGCCAGTACACTGAGACCCCTGAGTTATGCAGCACGGCGCCCTCAAGTGGTACCTGGGAAAACACTTGCGACAATTTTCCTACAGCGAGCAGAACTAACACTGCCTTACGTACCTATTAATACCCTAGGAAACAGGAACAATTGTGTGTGATGCAGATATGATCTCGCCTGCGGTGTAACTCAGCTGCTTACAACCTTATCACAGATATAAACCTCTATAATATTCTTGAACAATACTGTCGCGTTCAGTTGCGCAGTGTCCCTTTAAGGCAACGGTTTCCTTGCAGAAAAACGTGGAAAACACTTTTAGCCTTATGCAAGACAGGATCCCCTAACTAACTACAGGCTTACTGTCATCTTTAGGCGCCAATCTGTACTTGGTGCGTGCACGCTCTTACCGACCCAGGTCTGCTATTCATCCAATGGTGACTTAAATTAGACAAGTCTTTCCAGCAACCATGAGGCCATGCAGGGTGTGTAGCTCCGTTCCACAGCTCTTCCAGCTTTCCGGGAACCAATCTTCTTTCTCTGGACGATATCCATCACTTTCAACAGTAATTCCAGCCACTCCACCTCACACTGACACCTGGATAGCACTGGATTCTGTCTTCCAGCTCATGTGTCCCTGAAAAGATGTATGCCAAGCTCCTTCCTGCTCCTTCTTTAGCTTCCTAACCCCACCTCTAAAATTCCATGCAGTAGCTTAGTTGCGTGGGAAAACAGCGGCATCTAGTGGTCAAAGAGCACAATGACAGCCTAATAAGTAAATTTTCACATCAACAGTATTTTAAACAGTGGGGACTGTTTCTCCATCTTACAGCATTTCAGCCATTTTTATATGGCAAGGAACACTCCTGGACTTGCAGTGACAGAACTGTTTGTCGTTACCCTGCTTAAAGGGTTTCTGCACTTTGTTTAAACTGATGATCTATCCTCTGGATAGATCATCAGCATCTGATCGACGGGGGTCCGACACCCAGGACCCCTGCCGATCAGCGGTTTGAGAAGGCAGCGGCGCTCCAGCAGCACCGCGGCCTTCTCACTGTTTACCGCAGGCCCAGTGACGTCACGACTAGGGTTGAGCAAACCCGAACTGTAAAGTTCGGGTTCGTACCGAACTTTAGGATTTCTGGACCCCGGACCCGAACCCGAACATTTTAGTAAAAGTTCGGGTTCGGTGTTCGGCGCTTTCTTGGCGTTTTTTGAAAGGCTGCAGAGCAGCCAATCAACAAGCGTTTAACTCTGTGCCCTTAGAAGCCATCACAGACATGCCTACTAATGGCATGGCTGTGATTGGCCAGTGAAGCATGTGACCCAGCCTCTATATAAGCTTGAGTCATGTAGCGCTGCACGTCACTCTGCTGTGCTTAGTGTAGGGAGAGGATGCTGCTGGTGATTTCAGCGAGAGAATAGGAGAGAGTCTTTGTTCAGAACTGGAATCTAACTCAGCGATCTACATACATTTAGTTGTGTGGGTGCAGGGCACAATTTTTTTACCCTGCCCTGAGCCCAGTGACAGAAAAAAATAACTTGTGTCCGTCTGTTAGTTAGGTGGGCGGCGGAGGCGGCCATTTTATGCAAGCTCAGTGCACCAGCTTGAAAAACTGCACTAATAATCTGGTTTTAAAAAATCACCCTTTTTTGGCAATATACAACATCTGGTGCATTTGCAGGATTAGTCAGTGTGCAATTTAAGCTAGAAATACAGCCATCATTTTCTGGGTTTTTAAAAACACACTTTTTTGCCAAAATACCCAATCTTACAGCCCTTGTAGCATCAGCAGTGTGAAATTCAAGGGTTATATACAGCTTTCATATTCTTTTAGTAAAAACTACAGTTTTTTGGCAATATCCAACATCTGGATTAGTCAGTGTGCAATTTAAGCTAGAAATACAGCCATAATTTTCTGGGTTTTTAAAAACACCCTTTTTTGGCAAAATCCACTACATTCATTATCTTGAGACAAAAGCCATTGAAAAGCAATTGAAGGTGTTTGCTTAGATTAGATAACCAAACTCAGAAATCTCAGAAAAAAGGAGTGCTAACCATGTTACATCTGTATTTTACAGATCTGCACGTGTGAAATTCAAGTTTAATATATACAGCTTTTATATTCTGTTACTAAAAAAACACACTTTTTTGGCAATATACAACATCTGGATTAGACAGTGTGCAATTTAAGCTAGAAATACAGCCCAAATTTTCTGGGTTTTTAAAAACACCCTTTTTTGGCAAAATACCCAATTTTACAGCCCTTGCTGCATCTGTCAGTGTGAATTTCAAGGGTTATATACTACTGTCATATTCTGTTATTAAACAAACATCCATTTTGGGCAAAAAAATTTAATTGCGGCCTAGTCTGGATCAGTACGTGTGAGATACAGCCTATACATACTGTGGTTCTATTCAGTTATTTGAAATACAGCCATTTTGGGTACAAATCGTTAATTGTGGCCTAGTCTGGATCAGGGCGTGTGAGATACACCCTTTATATACTGTGGTTATATGATTCTATTAATAAAACACCCTTTTTTGGGCAAAATACACAATTTGTCTGGCCTTGCAGCATCGGCACGTGTGAAATTCAAGGGTTATATACTGCTGTCATATTCAGTTATTAAACATACACCAGTTTTGGGTAAAAAAGTATATTTTGCAGCCTTTGCTGCATATGTCATTGTGAGATACAGCCTTTACATACTGTGTTTCTATTCAGTTATTTGAAATACAGCCATTTTGGGCACAAATCTTTAATTACTGCCTAGTCTGAATCAGAGCATGTGAGATATAGCCTTTACATACTGTGGTTCTATTCAGTTATTAAACAAACACCCATTTTGGGCACAAATCTTTAATTGCGGCCTAGTCTGGATCAGGGCGTGTAAGATACACCCTTTACATACTGTGGTTCTATTCAATTATAAAACAAGCACGCATTTTGGGCACAAATCTTTCATTGCGGCCTAGTCTGGATCAGGGCGTGTGAGATACAGCCTTTACATACTGTGGTTCTATTCAGTTATTAAACAAACACCCATTTTGGGCACAAATCTTTAATTGCGGCCTAGTCTGGATCAGGGCGTGTGAGATACACCCTTTACATACTGTGGTTCTATTCAGTTATTAAACAAACACCCATTTTGGGCACAAATCTTTAATTGCGGCCTAGTCTGGATCAGGGCGTGTGAGATACACCCTTTACATACTGTAGTTCTATTCTGCTATTAATTAAACACCCATTTAGGGCAAGATTCTACATTCGAGAAATATGAGGAGAGTGTCAAATAAGGGACGTGGCCCAGGTCGTGGTGCTGCTGGTGGAGCTCCTGTTGCAGGGAGAGGATGTGGTCGATCTGTGCCAGCTACACGCACAAGTGAAACCCCTTCCTCAGGTGCGAGTAGGCGACAGAACCTGCAGCGGTATTTGGTCGGGCCTAATGCGGCTCTACGAATGGTGAGGCCTGAACAAGTACAGGCGATAGTAGATTGGGTTGCTGACAGTGGATCCAGTTCCTTCACATTGTCTCCCACCCAGTCTCCTGCTGAAAGATCAGAGTTGGCACCTGCAGCCGATGTCCATCAGTCTTTCACCTCACCCCCTTGCAAATCAGCCAAGCAGTCTGAGCCCCAAGTCATGCAGCAGTCGCTTCTGCTTTTTGATGACTCTGTTAGCCGGGTTTCCCAGGGCCATCTACCTATCCCTGCCCATAAGTGGAAGAGATTGAGTGCACTGATGGATGTGGTATCCTTTTTTCAGGCTCCCTATCCGGCCTGGAACCCTGATTCCGCGCCACCCGTGATCACCATGGTAGGCGCATAAAAGAACATCGAAAATTGATAGAGCAGATATCAAATTGGATCGTGAACATCACGGGGACGTGCGACATGGTGGAGCAGTAAGTAAGCACACGCCTACACGAACTGACTGACAGGGGTCAGCCCCTGCAACTTCTGGGTCTCCAAATTGGGCACATGGCCTGAGCTTGTCCTTTACCCCTTGGAGGTGCTGGCCTGCCCTGCAGCCAGTGTATTGTCTGAACGTGTGTTTAGCATGACTGGAGGGGGTTATCACAGGTTATATTTACCAATGTTTTGGGGTGTACCCTAATTTAAAAAAATAAAAATAAATTTGAAACCAAAAAGCAGTGTAGGCTACCTCCTCCACCGTCGCTTCCACATCCACCGCCACATCCACCACCTCCTCAACCTCCTACTCCATATGGACCTCGTCCTCCAAGATTATTATTTTTTATTTTTACATATTTTATGTTATTTCCCTATCCACATTTGTTTGAAGAGCACTTGCCATGCTCTTAACTAGTGATGGACGAGCATCAGATGGGACGGTTCGCTCAGGGTCCCATTCATTTTAATGGCATGCGAACATGAGAAACCTCCAGGTCATATTTGCAGCCACAAAATACTTAGTAAATGCGCACACATAGTCCCACAACATGGACACTGACATACCAGAAGTATTAAGCGATTTTACGATCTACAAGCATTTATTTTTATCGGCGAAATTTCGGCAAAGTATTAATCGCACATGCATTCTGAAGGCGTGGCGTACAGGAACTGGTTTACACACCGACTAGCAAATAGATGGATGCGATGGTTGGAGCGAAGTTCAACGAGGCAGAGGAAGAACTCCTGGTGACTGTAAGTAATCTTACATTAAAGTCGTGTATTTGATTACATTTCACCTGCATGTCTGAACAATCGCTTTATATGCATAAAGAGTGTTATAAAAAAAATCGCCAGTGCGACTTTCTGTGATTCAAATTTTTCTTAAGTGCACCAAACTTCACATTTTATAAGGTCTCACTAGATATTATTGATTTTTGCACTAAGTATTCCTGTGACATCACACCCACTATGTTAGGTTACCCTGCAGAGTGGACGAGCGCACGGCGTCATTGGTTGCTAATGCTAACTCGCTATGACGCCGTGCGCTTCTTGCCGCCACCACTGTACAGTAAAAAAACTTGTATAGATCATACAAGTGTATCACAGTACAGCGGTGGTGGCCTAGCAACCAATGATGCCGTGCGCTTGTCCACTCTGCAGGACTGGTTTGTACGGTCCGTAGTTTTGAAAAACACGCCCGTGTGCATGCGGCCTTACTGTTACGGTTATAGGATGAGATTGTATTACGACTGTATGTGGGTGGGGTCTGAGCTATCAGATACTGTCCAGCTAAGCAGAGATGTACCTGTTTAGTGAAGTGACGGTACGGTATGGGGTCTACAGCTGGTTCGTCTCCCCAGGATGCACCCTGAGTAACTGTAAATGAACCAGCAAATACTGGCGGTGCAGGCGGCCTAAATCTAATATTTCCCCCTCAAAGCACTAAATACTTTTTGCAGTTTAAAGTAAGTTTGAGTAAATTATTTTCAATACTATTATTGTTAATAATGGAGATTATATTGCTTGCATTTTTCTCTTGCAGCGGATGTTGGTTCGGGGCTACGACCGCACCAGATCCCACGCCAAGAAACAAAAGATTGTGCGGCAGTTGGCCTATGAAATGTGGAGGAAAATTAGTCGCACACACCGCCGTCTGGCCATTATAAAGAAATGGTCAGACATTAAAAGAATCCGGGACGAAAAATGCCCAGGTACATGCGTAAATAACTTTTGTATGTTTTGCCAACACTCTGTAATGTATACAGTGTTAAGCAAAAGTATTCACCCCCCTTGAGTTCGTTCTTTTTTTTTTTGCCTCACCCCCTGGAATTAACATGGATTGTTTGAGGATTTCCATCATGTAATTTGTAGAACATGCCCGCAACTTTGACCTTCTTTTAAATAGGTTAATTGTAAAGCAAACAACTAATATTCCCCCCCCCCCCCCCCTAAAGTCAATACTTAGTAGAGCCACCTTTTGCGGCAATCACAGCTCCAAGTGGCTTTGGATAAGTCTGTATGAGCAACTTGCCACATCTTACCACAGGCCTCCTTGCATTACCGATTCTACTCCTTCAAATTTGATGGTTTGCGCTTGTGATTGTGAACAGAAATCTTTAAGTCTGAACACAGATTTTCTATTGGATTGAGATCTGGGCTTTGACTAGGCCATTCCAACACATTTATATGTTCCCTTTAAACCACTCAAGTGTTGCTTTAGCCGTGTGTTTGGGGGCATTGTCCGGCTGGATCACGCACAGAGTGGTACAGGTTCTGCTCAAAAATATCCCTGTCCATCTTTCCCTCAGCTCTGACCAGTTTCCCAGTCCCGGCTGCTCGAAAACATCCCCACAGCATGATGCTGCCACCACCTTGTTTCATTGTGGGGATGATGTTCTTTGGGTGATGTGATGTGTTGTTGGCTTTGTGCCAGACAAGTGACGGACTGAACCATAACTGTGTCTGCAGTATAAGCCTGAGGCCTAGCCTCCTTTCTACAGGCTTTGCACACAGGACTATGGAGACCCCAACTCTGACCTATTTGGGTTAGAGGGAACTATAAACCATGAATTTTTGGTTGAGTTTATCGGCCAAATTTTTCGTATTCCCCATTAAAGTAGCATGGTGTGAATCCATAAACGCAATAAGGGTTAACTCTGCTCTCAGACTCCAAATGAATGTGTTCGTTTATTTGTCCCTTTGTGTTAGTGATGGGATTAAGAAGTAGCCGTCTGTTGTTTGAGAATTAGATCATCCTATGATACACTGAGGAGATAATGCCATCCCCATGGGACTCCTCTCGCCCTATTGTTCCATCAAGACACTGTGGAGGGGATGTCTTTTTTCATACTGTTAATTTTGGATTGAGTTATGCATCATAAAGCTGGCAGCCACTGCAATTATATATAGATCCCTCCATATTGGAATATCTTTATATCAAATGTTCTTAAGATTTTGGAGTTGTTTATCTAAAATCTGAACATTTTGTGATCACAGACGTTCCTATTCCCTCCATTTGGAGAAGGCGACCGGTGGAGGTTGTGGAGGTAGAAGAGAAAGAGGAGGTGGAGGCCGGACCATCCCAGCCTATTGAGCCACCCCCACCAGATGTGGGAGAAGTGAAGGAGGTGGAAAGTGATGTACCCTCCAGCACCACCCCATCTCAGGACTCGGAGGAAGAGGAGGTGATCAGTAGCCCCCGGCAAGAGGGTAAATATGTGCACATACAGTCAGGTCTATAAATATTAGGACATCGATACAATTCTAACATTTTTGGCTCTATACACCACCACAATAGATTTGAAATAAAACGAACAAGATGTGCTTTACCTGCAGACTGTCAGCTTTAATTTGATCGTATTCATATCAAAATCAGGTGAACGGTGCAGGAGTTACAATAGTTTGCATATGTGCCTCCCACTTGTTAAGAGACCAAAAGTAATGGGACAATTGGCTTCTCAGCTGTTCCATGGCCAGGGGTGTGTTATTCCCTCATTATCCCAATGATAATGAGCAGATAAAAGGTCCAGAGGTCATTTCCAGTCTGCTATTTGCATTTGGAATCTGTTGCTGTCAACTCTCAAGATGAGATCCAAAGAGCTGTCACTATCAGTGAAGCAAGCCATCATTAGGCTGAAAAAACACAACAAACCCATCAGAGAGATAGCAAAAACATTAGGCGTGGCCAAAACAACTGGAACATTCTTAAAAGGTCAAAGATCAACTTGTACCAGAGTGATGGGAAGAGAAGAGTATGGAGAAGGAAAGGAACTGCTCATGATCCTAAGCATACCACCTCATCAGTGAAGCATGGTGGTGGTAGTGTCATGGCGTGGGCATGTATGGCTGCCAATGGAACTGGTTCTCTTGTATTTATTAATGATGTGACCGCTGACAAAAGCAGCAGGATGAATTCTGAAGTGTTTCGGGCAATATTATCTGCTCATATTCAGCCAAAAGCTTCAGAACTCATTGGACGGCACTTCACAATGCAGATGGACAATGACCCAAAGCATACTGCAAAAGCAACCAAAGAGTTTTTTAAGGGAAATAAGTGGAATGCTATGCAATGGCCAAGTCAATCACCTGACCTGAATCCCATTGAGCATGCATTTCACTTGCTGAAGACAAAACTGAAGGGAAAATGCCCCAAGAACAAGCAGGAACTGAAGACAGTTGCAGTAGAGGCCTGGCAGAGCATCACCAGGGATGAAACCCAGCGTCTGGTGATGTCTATGCGTTCCAGACTTCAGGCTGTAATTGACTGCAAAGGATTTGCCACCAAGTATTAAAAAGTGAAAGTTTGATTTATGATTATTATTCTGTCCCATTACTTTAGGTCCCTTAACAAGTGGGAGGCACATATGCAAACTGCTGTAATTCCTGCACCGGTCACCTGATTTGGATGTAAATACCCTCTGCAGTTAAAGCACATCTTGTTCGTTTCATTTCAAATCCATTGTGGTAATGTATAGAGCCAAAAATGCTAGAGTTTTGTTGATGTCCCAATATTTATGGACCTGACTGTAGCAATATGATTATGTATCCATAACATGTACATAAACATTAAAAGGGCCGACAATAAGGCGACAACATACACTCTAGTAATCCAAAAAAAGAACACTGGACAATAACTCTTTAATCTACATAAAAACTATTGATTTAACAAATAAATAATATTAAACTCAATTGAACTATAATTAACTAACAAACAAAATAAAATGATAATGTACTGAAATATCACTAACTAATAAACCATATAATGATTATAAAGATCACTAACTAACGTATTGAGATTTAAATCGTCAATGTGTATAAAGACTTTAAAGAAAAATAAATAAAAAGGTATAACAATAGACAAACAGACATATTTTGTACCGCCGTCCTACATATCGACCTTCTCTATAAAAATATTCTATGATGTTACTCCTCCGGTGAACAATTTAAATAAAAAAATTAAAAATAATTAAACGAAAATATGAATTTATTCAACCTAACATCACTAAAAGTGCAACACCAAGCTATCAAAAAAGGCATATGCCCCCCAAAATAGTAACAGTCAGTATATTCTGCTAAAAATGCGACGCAACCGTTATACAATTGCCACATAAAATCAATAATTTGGCTCTCAAAATATGGAGACAGTAAAACATGAATTTTTTTTGGTTCAACAATGCTTTTATTGTGCAAAAGACAATTAATTAACTATAAAATAAGGAAAAATAGTAGGTTTGGCCGCACCTGTAATAACCAGCTGTCTAAAAATATCATACCAAATAACCCCTTAGTTGGACACCTTTTTAAGCAAACGTTCAAAACTGTTAAATAAGGCAATTTTATGGACAGCTTTTCTCACAAAAAGGTGTAATAGCAAGCGATCATAAAGTCAGATGCACCACAAAATAAAGGTTTAAAGGTTTTATAAGAGTTGCAAATAATGTTCATTTTTATTTTTTTTCAAACAGGAATGAAGACATTGAAGGCCAAATTGGCCAAAATGCAAAGGGCGCATCTCAATGATATGCGGGCCGTTCATAAGCGCTTGAAGGCCTTGGAGGATATTCAACGCCAGGCCATGAAGGGGGTGCATGAGATGATAATGTTTTTGGAAACGTTGCCATCATTTTTATTTATTTTTTCTACTAAGTTATATAAATCGTTTGTACAGTTATAACTAGAGTTGAGCGAACACCTGGATGTTCGGGTTCGACGAGTTCGGCCGAACTTTCGAAAAATGTTCGGGTTCGGGATCCGAACTCGACCCGAACTTCATCCCGAACCCGAACCCCATAGAATTCAATGGGGACCCGAACTTTTGGGCACTAAAAAGGCTGTAAAACACACCCGGAAAGGGCTAGAGGGCTGCAAAAGGCAGCAAGATGTAGTTAAATCCCCTGCAAACAAATGTAGATAGGGAAATGATGAGTTAACATAAAATAAATAAAAATTAAACAATATTAATTGGAGTGAGGTCCCATAGCACAGAATCAGGCTTCAAGTCACCCACCAATGGAGAAGGTCACTTACTATTATTTTGACCACAGCACCCAGACAAAGGAGAGAGGTCCCACAGCAGAGAACCAGGCATCATATCACCCACCACAGGAGTAGGCCACCATTTAGTTACTTTGACCCCTACACCCAGACGGAGGAGAGAGGTTACACAGCAGAGAATCAGGCATTTAGATCACCCACCACAGGAGTAGGCCACCATTGAATCAGACCCCGGCAACCATGTCAGATGGCACAAGCATAAGCTTTATATCAATCAGCACAGGAGAAGGCGACTTTGACAGACTTTGACCCCTACACCCGGACGGAGGAGAGAGGTTTCAAAGCAGAGAATCAGGCATTTAGATCACCCACCACAGGAGTAGGCCCCAATTTAATGGGACCCCGGCAACCATGTCAGATGGCACAACCATCAGCTTCATATTAATCAGCACAGGAGAAGGCGACTTTGAAAGACTTTGACCCCTACACCCAGACGGAGGAGAGAGGTTTCACAGCAGAGAATCAGGCATTTAGATCACCCACCACAGGAGTAGGCCCCCATTGAATCAGACCCTGGCAACCATGTCAGATGGCACAACCATCAGCTTTATATCAATCAGCACAGGAGAAGGCGACTTTGAAAGACTTTGACCCCTACACCCAGATGGAGGAGAGAGGTTTCACAGCAGAGAATCAGGCATCATATCAACCACCACATGAGAAGCCACCATTTAGTTACTCTGACCCCTGCACCCAGGAAGAGGAGAGAGGCACCACAGCACATATTCTGGCATCATATCAGCCACCACAGGAGAAGCCACCATTGAGTTACTTTGACCCCCGCACCCAGGAAGAGGAGAGAGGCACCACAGCACATATTCTGGCATCATATCAGCCACCACAGGAGAAGCCACCATTGAGTTACTTTGACCCCCGCACCCAGGAAGAGGAGAGAGGCACCACAGCACATATTCTGGCATCATATTAGCCACCACAGGAGAAGCCACCATTGAGTTACTTTGACCCCTGCACCCAGGAAGAGGAGAGAGGCCCCACAGCACATATTCTGGCATCATATCAGCCACCACAGGAGAAGCCACCATTTAGTTACTTTGACCCCTTCACCCAAACAGAGGAGAGAGGTTCCACATCAGAGAATCAGGCATCATATCAACCACCACAGGAGTAGGCCACAATTTAATGGGACCCCGGCAACCATGTCAGATGGCACAACCATCAGCTTCATATCAATCAGCACAGGAGAAGGCGACTTTGAAAGACTTTGACCCCTACACCCAGACGGAGGAGAGAGGTTTCACAGCAGAGAATCAGGCATTTAGATCACCCACCACAGGAGTAGGCCCCCATTGAATCAGACCCTGGCAACCATGTCAGATGGCACAACCATCAGCTTTATATCAATCAGCACAGGAGAAGCCACCATTGAGTTACTTTGACCCCTGCACCCAGGAAGAGGAGAGAGGCCCCACAGCACATATTCTGGCATCATATCAGCCACCACAGGAGAAGCCACCATTGAGTTACTTTGACCCCCGCACCCAGGAAGAGGAGAGAGGCACCACAGCACATATTCTGGCATCATATCAGCCACCACAGGAGAAGCCACCATTGAGTTACTTTGACCCCTGCACCCAGGAAGAGGAGAGAGGCCCCACAGCACATATTCTGGCATCATACTAACCACCACAGGAGAAGCCACCATTGAGTTACTTTGACCCCTGCACCCAGGAAGAGGAGAGAGGCCCCACAGCACATATTCTGGCATCATATCAGCCACCACAGGAGAAGCCACCATTGAGTTACTTTGACCCCCGCACCCAGGAAGAGGAGAGAGGCACCACAGCACATATTCTGGCATCATATCAGCCACCACAGGAGAAGCCACCATTGAGTTACTTTGACCCCTGCACCCAGGAAGAGGAGAGAGGCCCCACAGCACATATTCTGGCATCATACTAACCACCACAGGAGAAGCCACCATTGAGTTACTTTGACCCCTGCACCCAGGAAGAGGAGAGAGGCCCCACAGCACATATTCTGGCATCATATCAGCCACCACAGGAGAAGCCACCATTGAGTTACTTTGACCCCCGCACCCAGGAAGAGGAGAGAGGCACCACAGCACATATTCTGGCATCATATCAGCCACCACAGGAGAAGCCACCATTGAGTTACTTTGACCCCCGCACCCAGGAAGAGGAGAGAGGCACCACAGCACATATTTAGGCATCATATCACACACCACAGGAGAAGGCCTCTTTCAGTGATTTAGGCCTTTGGACCCAGACAGAGGAGAGAGGCACCACAGCACATATTCTGGCATCATATCAGCCACCACAGGAGAAGCCACCATTGAGTTACTTTGACCCCTGCACCCAGGAAGAGGAGAGAGGCCCCACAGCACATATTCTGGCATCATATCAGCCACCACAGGAGAAGCCACCATTTAGTTACTTTGACCCCTGCACCCAGGAAGAGGAGAGAGGCACCACAGCACATATTCTGGCATCATATCAGCCACCACAGGAGAAGCCACCATTTAGTTACTTTGACCCCTTCACCCAAACAGAGGAGAGAGGTTCCACATCAGAGAATCAGGCATCATATCAACCACCACAGGAGTAGGCCACAATTTAGTTTATTTGACCCCTGCACCCAGGAAGAGGAGAGAGGCCCCACAGCACATATTCTGGCATCATATCACACACCACAGGAGAAGGCCTCTTTCAGTGATTTAGGCCTTTGGACCCAGACAGAGGAGAGAGGTCAGAGATTAGCTTCATATCCCCCAGCACAGCAGAAGACCGCTTTATTTGACTTAGGCCTCAGCACCCAGACAGAAGACAGAGGTAGCATGGCAGAGGTTATGGCTTCATGTCACCCGTTAGTTTAACCGGCCACTTTCATCTGGTTAGGCCCCGGCGCCCAGACAGAGAAGAGTTTCATTCAACTGTGGGTTTCATAAAATTTGTATCTAATAAAGAAGTGGCCCGTAGCACAACAAGACATGTTTTAGGCAGTTAATAAGGACTACTCTGCACAAGGGAGGGACAGGTCCTGTGGGATCCATGCCTGGTTCATCTTTATGAAGGTCAGCTTGTCCACGTTGGCTGTGGACAGGCGGCTGCGCTTGTCAGTAATGACGACCCTGCCGTGCTGAATACGCGTTCAGATAAAACGCTGGCCGCCGGGCAGGAAAGCACCTCCAAGGCATAACATGCTAACTCTGGCCACGTGGACAATTTCGAAACCCAGTAGTTGAATGGGGCCGAACCATCCGTCAGGATGTGGAGGGGTGTGCAGACATACTGTTCAACCATGTTAGTGAAATGCTGCCTCCTGCTAACACGTTCCGTATCAGGTGTCGGTGCAGATAGCTGTGGCGTGGAGACAAAACTTTTCCACATTTCTGCCATGCTAACCCTGCCCTCAGATGAGCTGGCCGTGACACAGCTGCGTTGGCGACCTCTTGCCACTCCTCTGCCTTCACCTTCCACCTGTTCCCCTGTGACATGTGGGAATGCTCTCAAGAGCGCCTCTATCAGCGTGCGCTTGTACTCGCGCATCTTACGGTCGCGCTCCAGTTCAGGAATTAAAGTGGGCACATTGTCTTTATACCGGGGATCCAGCAGGGTGGCCACCCAGTAGTCTGCACACGTTAAAACGTGGGCAACTCTGCTGTCGTTGCGCAGGCATTGGAGCATATATTCGCTCATGTGGGCCAGGCTACCCATGGGTAAGGACAAGCTGTCCTCTGTGGGAGGCGTATCGTCATCGTCCACCGTATCCCCCCAGCCACGCACCAGTGATGGGCCTGGGCTGCCACCCCGCTATGAACTTGCGTCATCCTCGTCCCCCTCCACCTCCTCATCCTCCTCGTCCTCCAGTACAGTGCCTTGGCTGGCGACTTGTGAACCTGTCCTCTGCTGCTTAAACAAACCTCCCTCTGAGCCACTTCGAACAGACTGGTCCGAAAGTGTTAGAAACGAGCCCTCATCCTCCTCCTCCACCTGGGCCACCTCCTCTAACATCATTGCCCTAAGTGTTTTCTCAAGGAGACATAGAAGTGGTATTGTAACGCTGATAACAGTGTCATCGCCACTGGCCATGTTGGTGGAGTACTCGAAACAGCGCAGCAGGGCACACAGGTCTCGCATGGAGGCCCAATCATTGGTGGTGAAGTGGTGCTGTTCGGCAGTACGACTGACGCGAGCGTGCTGCAGCTGAAACTCCACTATGGCCTGCTGCTGCTCGCACAGTCTCTCCAGCATGTGCAAGGTGGAGTTCCACCGGGTGGGCACGTCGCATATGAGGCGGTGAGCGGGAAGGCCGAAGTTCCGCTGTAGCGCAGACAGGCGAGCAGCGGCAGGATGTGAACGGCGGAAGCGCGCACAGACGGCCCGCACTTTATGCAGCAGCTCTGACATGTTGGGGTAGTGGTGAATGAACCTCTGCACCACCAAGTTCAGCACATGCGCCAGGCAAGGGATGTGCGTCAAACCGGCTAGTCCCAGAGCTGCCACGAGATTTCGCCCATTATCGCATACCACCAGGCCTGGCTTGAGGCCCACCGGCAGAAACCACTCGTCGGTCTGTTGTTCAATACCCCGCCACAACTCCTTTGCGCTGTGGGGCCTGTCCCCCAAACATATGTATTTCAGAATGGCCTGCTGACGTTTACCCCGGGCTGTGCTGAAGTTGGTGGTGAAGGTGTGTGGCTGACCGGATGAGCTGGTGGAAGCAGTGGAGGAGGAAGCCGAGTAGGAGGAGGAGGCTACAGGAGGCAGAGAATGATGCCCTGCGATCCTAGGGGGCGGAAGGACGTGCGCCAAGGAACTGTCCGCCGGGGGCCCAGCCGCCACTACATTCATCCAGTGTGCAGTTAGTGAGATATAGCGTCCCTGGCCGTGCTTACTGGTCCACGTATCTGTGGTTAGGTGGACCTTGCCACAAATGGCGTTGCGCAGTGCACACTTGATTTTATCGGACACTTGCATGTGCAGGGAAGGCACGGCTGTCTTGGAGAAGTAGTGGCGGCTGGGAACCACATACTGCGGGACAGCCATGGCCATCAGCTGTTTGAAGCTGTCTGTGTCCACCAGCCGGAATGACAGCATTTCAAAGGCCAGCAGTTTAGAAATGCTGGCGTTCAGGCCAAGGGCTCGAGGGTGACTCGGGGGGAATTTGCGCTTCCTCTCTAAGGTTTGAGATATTGAGAGCTGAACGCTGCTGTGTGATATAGTGGAGACGCTAGTTGACGGTGGCGGTGGTGGTGGTGTCGGTGGCACATCCTCTGTTTGCTGCTCGGCAGGTGGCAACATTCCTCTCGAGGCGGAAGCCGAGGCAGCAGCGGTAGAGGGAGCAGGGGGAGCCTCAGCGAGTGCCTGGTTTTTAAGGTGTGTGTACCCCACTGCAGTTCATGCTTTGCATGTAGATGCCTGGTCATGCAGGTTGTGCTGAGGTTCAGAACGTTAATGCCTCGCCTCAGGCTCTGATGGCAGAGCGTGCAAGTCACTCGGGTCTTGTCGGTAGGACATTGTTTAAAGAAGTGCCATGCCAGGGAACTCTTTGAAGCTGCCTTTGTGGGGCTGGGTCCCTGTTGGCGATGTCCAGTAGCAGGCGAACTCTGGGGGCGGCGGCTCGTCTGCTTTGGCCCCCTGCTCCCTCTTTGGCTTCGCTGTTGTCTCGGTCTTACCACTACCTCTTCCTCTGAACTGTGAAAGTCATCGCCACGACCTTCAGTCCATGTGGGGTCTAAGACCTCATCGTCCTCTGCATCGTCTTCCACCCAGTCTCCCTCCCTGACCTCCTCCTGTTCAGTCTGCACACTGCAAAAAGACGCGGCAGTGGGCACCTGTGTTTCGTCATCATCAGAGAGTCGGTGACTCTGCTGTGGTGGTATTCCCATGTCCTCTTCATCTGGAGACATAAGTGGTTGTGCGTCAGTGCATGGTATGTCTTCCTCCACTGGGGAAGGGCTAGGTGGACGCCCCTGGGAAACCCTGGAAGCAGAGTCTTCAAACAGAAGAAGAGACTGCTGCATAACTTGTGGCTCAGACCGTTTCCCTGATATGCTTGGGGGTGATGTGACAGACTGATGGGCTTGGTTTTCAGGTGCCACCTGTGCGCTTTCCGCAGAAGACTGGGTGGAAGACCATGTGGTGAACGTGCTGGAAGCACTGTCGGCCACCCAATCGATTAATGCCTGTACCTGCTCAGGCCTTACCATCCTAAGAGCGGCATTGGGCCCCACGAGATATTGCGGTACATTCTGCCGGCTAGTTGAGGGAGTTCGTTCCCTACTGTGTGCGCCTGGGGCCGAACGGCCACGTCCTCTACCAGCAACAGAGGCTCCACGGACACCACCACGACCGCGTCCTCGTCCCTTAATAGTATTTTTCTTCATTGTTGCGATTCAACTCGCACCACAATGAAATATATTATTTTTTATAAGCAAAATCCCCTCACTGGAATACTTTCAGTTTTTTGACTGTATGGATTACAGATGGAATGACTGTTATATGTGAGTACCGCTTTCTTTGACAGATTCTAGTATGGGTACATATATGTTTTCCCAACCCCAGCACATTAGTTTGCTAATTCCAGATGTATGAAACGCAGGCCTAACTGTATCTAGTATATTGAACGCCAGATAAACTAACTTGGCCTTTTTTAAATAAAATAAAAATTCCCTCACTGGAATACTTTCAGTCTTTTGACTGTATGGATTACAGATGGAATGACTGTTATATGTGAGTACCGCTTTCTTTGACAGATTCTAGTATGGGTACATATATGTTTTCCCAACCCCAGCACATTAGTTTGCTAATTCCAGATGTATGAAACGCAGGCCTAACTGTATCTAGTATATTGAACGCCAGATAAACTAACTTGGCCTTTTTTAAATAAAAAAAAAATTCCCTCACTGGAATACTTTATGGCTTTTCACTGTATGGATTACAGGTGGACTGGTATTAGTAGGGGTGACACAAGCACACCCAAGTCCCTGATGTAGGATTTCTATGGCACAGACCACTATTACAAGTGATTAATGGACGTTGGGAGAGATTGTGCTGCAGCACTAGTCCCAAGATGGCCGCCGCCTATCAGCCCAGTAACATGTGCCACAAAATGGTCTGCACAACCTTTAAAAAAAATAGCCTTGGACTGTGCTGCTAAATCGCTATTGGTCTGAATCCCAGGTGTAGATGTCTGACTTGTTTGGAGCTTTGGAATGCACACTGTGGCAGCTTCTGCTGCAGCACTACAAGTCGCAAAATGGCGGCCGGCGGTCAGCCCAGGTACATGTGGATGGAAAAATCACTCTGGCCACTCTAAAAATAGCCAATCCCTATCAAAAAAGCAGCTCAGCTGCAGTTGTTCAGATGAATCACAGGTGGAGGAGAGAAATTTGCTTCCAGTTATTCAATTATCCCTGCCTATTCTCGCCCTAGCATCAGCTGCGTCTATCCCTGTTCTATTCACATCGGGAGTGAGCATGTCCCGACGTGCGCACAAGCTTATAAAGAGGCTGAGTCACATGCTGCACTTGGCCAATCACAGCCTTGCCAATAGTAGGCATGGCTGCGATGGCATCTTAGGGCAAGTAGTATGATGCATGTTGATTGGCTGCTTTGCAGCCTTTCAAAATGCGCCAAAATACATGCCGAACGACGAACCCGAACCCGAACTTTTACGAAAAAGTTCGGGTTCGGGTCCGTGTCACGAACACCCCAAAATTCGGTACGGACCCGAACTATGCTCGAACTGTTCGCTCAACACTAGTTATAACGTGTATTGTGTTTTTTTTTTTATATTGCTCGATTTAATTGTAATAGCTCGGCCTAAATCAGCCAGAACTGACAGCAGCCGGTAAATACATGTCAAATACATATAGGGTCCATTCACACGTCTGTTAACCACTTCCCATCTGGGCCCTTTGCCCCCTTCCTGACCAGGCCAAATTTTGCAAAACGGACATATCTCACTTTATGTGGTAATAACTTTGGAACGCCTTTATTTATCCAAGTCATTCAGAGATTGTTTTCTCGTGACACATTGTACTTCATGATAGTCATAAATTTGAGTCAAAATATTTCACCTTTATTTATGAAAAAATCCCAAATTTACCCAAAAATTTTAAAAAAATCGCAATTTTCTAAATTTCAATTTCTCTGCTTTTAAAACAGAAAGTGATACCTCATAAAATATTTATTATTTAACATTCCCCATATGTCTACTTTATGTTGGCATCATTTTGGAAATGTCATTTTATTTTTCTAGGACGTTAGAAGTTTAGAAGCAATTCTTCAAATTTTTAAGAAAATTGCCAAAACCCACTTTATAAGGACCAGTTCAGGTCTGAAGTCACTTTGTGGGGCCTACATAGTGGATACCCCCATAAATGACCCCATTGTAGAAACTACACCCCTCAAGGTATTCAAAACCGATTTTACAAACTTTGTTAACCCTTTAGGCGTTCCACAAGAATTAAAGGAAAATGGAGATCAAATTTTTAAATTTCACTTTTTTGGCAGATTTTCCATTTTAATCAATTTTTTTCTCTAACACATCGATGGTTAACAGCCAAACAAAACTCAATATTTATTACCCAGATTCTGCGGTTTACAGAAACACCCCACATGTGGTCGTAAACTGCTGTATGGGCACACGGCAGGGCGCAGAAGGAAAGGAACTCCACATGGTTTTTAGATGCCATGTCCCATTTGAAGCCCCCTGATGCACCCTTACAGTAGAAACTCCCAAGAAGTGACCCCATTTTGGAAACTAGGGGATAAGGTGCCAGTTTTATTAGTACTATTTTTGGGTACATATGATTTTTTGATCATTCAATATAACACTTTATGGGGCAAGGTGACCAAAAAATTGGTTGTTTTAGCACAGTTTCTATTTATTTATTTTTACAGCGTTCACCTTAGGGGTTCAGTCAAGTGACATTTTTATAGAGCAGATTGTTACGGACGTGGCGATACCTAATATGTATACTTTTTCTCATTTATTAAAGTTTTACACAATAATAGCATTTTTGAAACCAAAAAATTATGTTTTAATGTGTCCATGTTCTGAGAGCTATAGTTTTTTTATTTTTTGAGAGATTTTCTTATGTAGGGGCTAATATTTTGCGGGATGAGGTGACGGTTTTATTGGTACCATTTTGTGGGACATACGCGTTTTTGATCACTTGGTGTTGCACCTTTTGTGATGCAACGTGACAAAAATTGCTTGTTTTGACACAGTTTTTTTTTTTTTTTTTTTACGGTGTTCACCCGAGGGGTTAGGTCATGTGATATTTTTATAGAGCTGGTTTTTACGGACGCGGCAATACCTAATATGTATACTTTTTTTTATTTGTTTCACTTTAACACAATAATAGCATTTTTGAAACCAAAAAAATTATGTTTTAGTGTCTCCATGTTCTAAGAGCTATAGTTTTTTTATTTTTTGAGAGATTTTCTTATGTAGGCGCTCATTTTTTGCGGGATGAGGTGACGGTTTTATTGGTACCATTTTGTGAGACATACGCGTTTTTGATCACTTGGTGTTGCACCTTTTGTGATGCAAGGTGACAAAAATTGCTTGTTTTGACACCGTTTTTTTTTTTTTTTTTTTACGGTGTTCACCCGAGGGGTTAGGTCATGTGATATTTTTATAGAGCTGGTTTTTACGGACGCGGCAATACTAAATATGTCTATTTTACTTAATTTTTTCTATTTTAATTTTTTTTTTTTTATTCCTAACTTGGGAACTTTTTTTTTTTTTACATGTGAAACTTTATTTTATTTTATTTTTTCAACCCTTTATTTTTTTTATTTTTTTTATTTTTTTTTACACTTTTCGTCCCCCATAAGGTCATACAAGACCTCTGGGGGACATTTGCTTCACTTTTTCTTTTTTTTTTCACAGTTGATTTCTCCTGTAACTGGGGCTGACATAGTAGCCCCAGTTACAGGACAAATGCACCCCTATAGAGGCTGTACAGCAGCAATCCAGCGCTGTACAGCCTCAGAGCAGGGCTGATCGAGGTCTCTGAGAGACCTCACACAGCCCCTGCACTCTCCGGTCACGGCGGTCACATGACCGCCGGGCCGGAACAGGAAGCGCACAGCGCTTCCTTCTCTGCAGACACAGCGCTCGGTGAGCGCTGTGTCTGCAGCGATCGTGAAGGCAGGGACACCTGGGAACTGTCCCTGCCTTGTCTTAGGGTTGCCCTGCTGTCACTGACAGCGGGCAACCCGATCAGCAGCTGCACGATTAGCGTGCAGCTGCTATTTCTGACAGGACGTTTTAAAACGTGCTGTCAGAAATAGACGTCCACCCATAGGACGTTTATATCCTATGGGCGGACGTGAGGCGGTTAAATGTGTCCGCATACCACAATTGGGATGAACGTTTACAGACCCATTGATTTTAAATTCCAGTTCGAAAAATTAGGCATTCACAGGATACATAAGTAAGTGTCGGCCATTACAGGACCCAAAAATTAGCCGACAGGCGTTCCCCTGACAGCAAATACCTTTGTATTCTGTTGCTGGTGGTACATTAGGCATTCACAGGATACATAAGTAAGTGTCGGCCATTACAGGCCACAAAAATTAGGCATTCAACGGACATAAAAGGCCTTTTATGCCGCTGTATTTACCGAAGACAGGGACCATAAATTGTTATGGGTGGTGGCGGATATGGGCTGTCATGAGGAATTTTAAACAAACATGGTCTACTGTTCACATATGTTGAATTCCTCCGAGATCCATGCCTCATTCATTTTTAGAAATGTGAGGTAGTCAACACTGTCGTGAGCTAGGCGAGTCCGCTTATCGGTCACGATCCCCCCAGCTTCGCTGAACGTCCTTTCGGACAGGACACTTGATGAGGAGCAAGCCAACAGTTCCATTGCAAATTGTGCAAGTTCTGACCAGAGGTCAAGCCTGCCCACCCAGTAGTCCAGGGGTTCATCACTTCTCAGAGCGTCCAAATCGGCCGTTAACCCGATGTAGTCGGACACCTGCCGGTCTAGGCGTTCCCTGAGGCTGGATACGGAGGACACCTGTCGATGGGTCGGCTGAAAGAATGTTCTCATATCAGAAGTGACCAACACATCTTCAAACCGCCCTCTTCTTGCAGCACAGTTGGATTGGTACCCACAACTGTTTCTCTGTGAGTGGAAACTCCTCTGCCAGCGCCTAAAAAAGCAGAATGCAGCATTTCTCGAAGCAAGGCCTGGAAATGCTGCATTCTGTCAGCCCTCTGTGATGGTGGTAACATTTCCGCCATTTTTTGTTTGTACCGGGGGTCTAAATACGTTGCCACCCAGTACTGGTCCTTACCCTTGATGCTTTTTATACGGGGGGTCCCTCTTAAAAGACTGGAGCATGAAGGCCCCCATTTGCACTAAACTGGAAGCGTTGTAGTGGCCTGGCTCCTGCTCATCATCCAGGATAATGTCGTCCTCGTTCTCCTCCCCCCATCCACGGACAACACAAGGGATCCCAGAAAGGTTTAAAGCATGCTCTTCTTGATCCTCCTCCTCCCCGACACCATCCTCCTCTGACTCCTCTTCAGACTCCTGTTGTTGACTTGTCTCAGATGGAGTAGCCCCCCTGCGACTTCCTCATCTTCCTGCTCCTGCTCCTCGATGGCTTGATCAATGACACGACGCAATGCACGCTCCAGAAAGAAGGCGTAAGGTACGATGTCACTGATGGCGCCCTGGCTGCGACTGACCAAATGGCTGCGGAAGTCTGCATGCATCGTGCATGAGCAGCCACTGGCGTGGTGAAAAAAAAAACAAGCTTCCCAGAACCTGTCCTGCCGCAGAGTTCGTACAGGTAGACGTTAACTGCACGTTTCTGCTGGAGCAGCCTATCGAGCATATACAAGGTTGAGTTACATCGAGTCGGGCAGTCACAAATCAGACATCTGACGGGCAGGTTATGTCGCCGCTGAATGTCAGCAAGGCGAGCCATGGCCTTGTAAGATCTTCTAAAATGGGCAGAGATTTTCCTGGCTTGCCGCAAGACGTCCTGGACCCCGGGGTATTTGGCAACGAATCGCTGCACGACCAAGTTCAGGGCGTGTGCCATGCACGGCACGTGTGTCATTTTGCCCTGTTTCAGCACGGTCAGCAGATTGGCACTGTTGTCGCACACCACTTTACCAACTGTCAAATTGAGGGGTGTTAGCCACTGATCTGCCTGTGAATGCAAAGCTGAAAGGAGTGCAGGACCCGTGTGGCTCTTGGCTTCCAGGCATAACAGACTCAGCACAGCATGGCAACGTCTAACCTGGCACATCGAATAGGTTCTGGGGATCTTGGTTGGCGCAGCGGAAGAGACGGTAGCAGCGGAAAAGGAGGAGTCAGCCGAGGAGGAGAGGGAGGATGGAGTAGGAGGAGGAGAAGAAGAGGCAGGCCTGCATGCAATCCGTGGCGGTAAAACAAAATCTACACGGGTGCCACGGGTTACATGCTTGACGGCCGTCGGAAGGTTCACCCAGTGGGCAGTAAAAGTTATATACCTTCCCTGCCCGTGTTTGCTAGACCATGTGTCTGTGGTAAGATGTATCTTGGCACCGACACTGTGTGCCAAAGATACATTCACTTGCCGCTGAACATGACCATATAGCTCTGGGATGCCCTTCTGCGAGAAATATTTCCTTCCTGGGACCTTCCATTGTGGTGTTCCAATGGCCACAAATTTTCAAAAGGCCTCCGAGTCCACAAGTTTATATGGCAGTAGTTTTCGGGCTATCAGTTCCGACAAGCCAGCGGTCAACCGTTGGGAAAGAGGGTTATCCGGCATCATAATTTTTTTTACGCTCGAACATTTGGGCCACGGAAGCCTGCCTTTTTCCTGACAAATGTGAGGACGGCATGATGGAAGGTGGAGTGGTGGACAATTGGGAGGAGAGAGGAGAAGGAGAAGAGGCTGAACAGTGAGAGCCTGGAGTGTGGCTTTGTGGGTTCTGATGGCGTTGCTCCCTCTGGGCCCGGTGATGGGAGGCCAGGTGCCTTCTTAAGGCGGTTGTCCCTAGGTGAGTGTTAGGCTTACCGCGACTTATGCGTTGACTGCAAAGGCTGCAGATGGCAACACTATTGTCAGCCACTGACACATTAAAAAAAGCCCACACTGCGGAGCCCTGTGCCGGCTTCCTGGGAGCGCCAGATGTGACCGTACATCATTGATGGCTCGCTCCTGATACATTAGTAGTCTGGTTTGTCCCTCCTGTGCAATGTAAGTTCAGCCTGCTTCTCCTCCCTATCTGCTGGTCCATCTCTCCCATCCTCTTCCTCTCTTGTGGGCACCCACGTTGCGTCCATAGACACGTCATCATCGACGTCACCTTCCCCACCACTAACATTAGAGATCTCGGAGTAGGCAGCAACAACGGGGACCAACCTCCTTGGGCTGATCTGGGTACTGTCGTCAGACTGGTGAGTGGCGGCTGTTGCACTTGCTACCTCCTCTTCCTGATCCGATGCCAAGAATGGCTGCGCATGGGAAATGTCTTGTGATGGATCGGAAAATAATTCCTGTGACTCAAGTGGAGGGTATATGGTGGTGGTGTTGGTGTCTTTGGGGGTGCACACAGCAGAGAGTGAAGAGGGTGCAGATAGAGAGGATGAGGAGGGTACAGAAGTGGAAGGCTGAGTGAGCCACTCAACCAAGTCTGGTGCGTCCTTTTACGAAATTGAATTCACCTTCTGCAACTTCCCACTTTGGCTCCGGCCTGGTGCTCCTGCCCTACCCCTACCACCCCTGCGGAAGGGCCTGCCTCTTCCTCTGCCTGTCATTTTTTTTTATGACCCGGTGACAAAAGTCTATAGAGAAGTGCAGTGTATGTGGAAGAAGGTATATAACACCCTGCTTCAATATGTCGTTTTGGTGTCAACTGGTCTATAATCACACCAGTTTAAAAAAAATATATATATTTTAAATTCTATCACTGTGTGTAGCAGTGAAAGCGGATAAATTTCTGCAGCACACAAATACACTATTTGAGTAGTATATTCTTAGATAACACCCCGATTCTATATGTTGTTTTGGGGCCCACTGGTCTTTCACACCAGTTTAGGTTTTCCTTGAAATTTATCTCACTGTGTATAGCAGAGGTAAAGCAGTGAAAGCGGATAGATTTCTGCAGCACACAAATACACTATTTGAGTAGTATATTCTTAGATAACACCCCACTTCAATATGTTGTTTTGGGGGCCACTGGTCTATCACACCAGTTATAATACTTTTTTCTAATTGCGTTTGTCACTCTTTGTAGTTGTAGTATCGCTGCAGAACCGATCACAAGTCACAATGCTGCACTATACAAATCCACTATAATATGCTTTGTATATTAGAAAGTATATTATAAGTTTATTACACCCCTATGTACTGCACACCAATCAATAGCACACCTATACCAGTCCTTAAAAGGACTTTTGTTGACCTATTAGCTAGTGATTTGTGTCACTATTAACACTCTAACCTCCTGTCCCTGCTCCACGCAGCAACCTCTCCCTACACTGACAAAAGACAGAATGTAAATGGCGGCCAGATCAGGTCTATATATAAGGTAGGGGGTGTGTCCATGTGCTGAAACGTCTCCATTGGCTGTCCTGTACCACCTGATGGATGTGTCATGGGTCAAAGTTGTCACAATGTAAAAATATATGGCACCGGCGAATATCTCCATATGTTCGCATGTTCGGCGAACCGCAAATGTGTAAAGTTCGCCGCGAACCGACCGCCTGGGTGAACCGCAAGGTGATCTCTACTCTTAATGCCATTTGCAGGCCTCTAGCCCTTTCCATGACATTTTTACAGCCATTTTAGTGCTCAAAAGTTCGGGTCCCCATTGACTTCAATAGGGTTCGGGGTCAAGTTTGGGTCAAGTTCGGGCCCCGAACTCAAACTTTTTTGGGAAGTTCGGCCGAACCCGTCGAACCTGAACATCCAGGTGTCCGCTCAACTCTAGTCACGACTAGTAGTATCACTGGCCTGGGCGCGGCTAAGCTCCATTCCCTTTAATGGAGCTTAGCCCCGCCCAGGCCAGTTGATACAAGTCGTGACGTCACTGGGCCTGCGGTAAACAGTGAGAAGGCCGGGGCACTGCTGGAGCGCCGCTGCCTTCTCAAACAGCTGATCGGCGGGGGTCCCAGGTGTCGGACCCCCGCCGATCAGAAGCTGATGATCTATCCAGAGGATAAACAAAGTGCAGATCCCCTTTAAGCAGCTACATTCCAAATCACTGAAATTCCACTTTGCACATACTACAGCATCTGTACCAGCAGCTTAAAGCCAGGAATGATTTTGTCATTCAGCAGGGAGCATTTGTTGTTTTGAGGTTAGCTCTTCAAAGACATCTTTCAAGTGCTGAAAACCTTTGAAAAGGCCACACAATTTACGGCAGATGCTTACACTGTTGCAAGAGATGCCAGAAGAAGAATAAATTACACTTATTATTGGACACCCTGTAGCTGTTGAGGACCTACATAAAGAAAGTCTCATGGAGGAGGAGGATGAAGAGCTGCCACAGGAGAAGTTGAGGAGCAGGATGATGAAGATGATGATGATAACAACATTGGCTATGATGACGAGTCATCCCAGTGGGGGACGGAGCCAAAAATAACTGAGTCTTCTGGCACGCTGGTCTGAATGAGAATCTGTATGCTTCTTGCTCATGTAATGACAGGCATATCATTTACATGAATCAGTCTGATGATTACTGGACTTTTAGACCACCGCTATCAAAGCAAAATGGGGGAATGTTTTCCTGTTGCCGAAAGGTAAGCCAAATTAATTTATAACCAGAAAACACTGTGTACACAGCTTGCTTCAGCATTTGGCGAGGAGATGCCTGCTGCCCTTGTGTCTGAGGCCCCTCTCCACCTCCCGCAGAGTCTTGCCGTCTCTGCTACCACATGCAGCAGAAGCTGCAGCAGTAGCCAGTTTAGTATCATCAACGTGATGGAACAGTTTTCTTATGTGCAGCGCCAGCGCAAGGACTCTGGCCTTTCTTCCATGTTCCCTGACCACATGGACTTCTGGGCAGGCAGACTGGGACTGTGGCACAAATTTGCCCAGTGTGCTCTCTGTTCTTTCTTGTTCTGACTCCACTGTCATCTCAGAGAGGGTTTTCAGTGCAGCAGGAGGCATGAAGACACCCAAATGGACCACATTGTCCTCTGACAGTGTCCAAAATATCACTTTTGTCAAAATGAATGAGGCATTGATTTGTGAGGATTTTCACACTCCTCCAGCTAAGGCAGATGAATAGATCTGTCCATTATGCTGCATACCATATGACTGCTACTGTTGCCGCCATCATGCCACTGCCACTGTCTGGTTACCATTATGTTGTGCACCTTATGGTTGTTGCTGCCATCATTATGCCACCACCGCTCTCAGCTTCCCTACCATCATGTTCCTCGCTGTACAGTTTCTGCTCCTGCCACAACCGACACAGATGTTGCTTCCTGCTGCTAATCCCCTGCTTCCACTTCCATTACCCCTACTGCCACTACCATTAGCGCTACGCAGTCACCACCACTACTACTACTAATACCCCACAACAGTCACACACATCTATTGCCTCGTCTGTTCCATGCTCTGCTGTTACTTCTGCCACTACTATTTTGACTACATTCCACTATTACCCTACCCATTCTATATCCACACTGTACTGCTTCTGCTTCCAAATAAAATGGGGAATTTTTCCAGATTCGGTCAGAAAAAGCCACTCTTTCTTCTGACATTTAACACTTGTACGTGTATAAATATGTGCAGACATTTTTTCCCCCATTAAGGCATAATTTTTGGACACTTGTGCAGAACAAGCCACTCTTTCTTCTGACATTTAACACTTGTACGTGTATAAATATGTGCAGACATTTTTCCCCCATTAAGGCATAATTTTTGGACACTTGTGCAGAATAAGCCACTCTTTTTTCTGACATTAACATCTACATATAAACAAGGGCAGGGATCTGTCCACTTTGAGACATAATTTTTAAATCCTTGGTCCTAACAAGCCACTGTTTTCCCCATAACACTGTGTGTTTAAACACTATCTGCCCCAATAAGGGCCAATTTTTGGAAGTTTTCTACTATAAAAAAGCATAACACATGTGATGGTGCAGTGTGTTTTTAAACACGATAATTGTTAACACCATCAAACAAGCATTTATTTATAGCTTTATATGTCAGTGTCATTAACAATCCTTGTGATTGCTGTCATTGCGTTCAAAAGCTTAAAAGGGAGCGGAAGAGGGTGAGGGCAAAAATTAATTAAAAATTAACAAAAAGAGATAACATCTTTTCATTTAAAAAAATTTAGTCCTACTAAACTTGAAGGTGTTATATACCAATTTGTAGGTCTATTGGAGCAACTTCAATTAGCGACGAATATATTTGGACCCAAACCAAACTTTTTGAAAAATTCACTGAATCGGACACAAAGAGAAGCTCAAGAAGTTCGCTCATCTCAAATACAAAGTTAAAAACAATCAGTGCAAAATGGCATAAAAAATATTTATGTTATGATAACCTTTTCTATAATTCAGATGTATGCTCAGAGCAGTTGTGATTTCTCTTCCTCTACTCTTATTTTACATCTTTTATAGCATGCAGTAACAAGTACATTGGGGGCAGCCTAATTTAAGTTTCACTGAAATTTAGAGAATGAGATTCATTATTTATAGGGACACATGAAAGGAATGAAAGAAAGCAAATCAGTAAATTACTTAATCTTATTATTTATGTTTTTTTTTCACCAGGCGCCTTACAGCTTCTTTAAACTCCATATTCCTTAGGGTATAAATTAATGGATTTAACATAGGTATCAGTATGCTGTAGAAGACTGAGACCACTTTGTCCTGCTGAAGGGCATAGCTGCCGGACGGCCTAAAATACATAAATATCACCGTCCCATAGAAAATGGTGACAGCAGTCATATGAGAGGTGCAGGTACTGAATGCCTTATATCTGCCCCGAGGAGAGCGGATTCTCACAATGGCCAGGACTATGTTAGCATAGGATGCAAGGATTATGATGAGACACGTCATGGTTATCAACCCACCCAAAATAAAAATCACAACAATATTGGCAGATATGTCAGAGCAAGAGAGCTTGAAAAGTGGTGGAATGTCACAGAAGAAATGGCTGATGATGTTGGATTTGCAGAAATTGAGGCGCAACACGAATCCAATGTGAACCAACGCAGTCAGGAGGCCTCCAAGATAAGCCAAAATCACCAACTGAAGACACAAGATGCTACTCATGATGACATTATATGAAAGAGGTCTACAGACCGCCACATAGCGATCATAGGCCATAACACCTAGAAGAAGACATTCAACTGTTGCAAAGGAGACAAATATGTACATCTGAAGAGCACAGCCCTCGAAGGAGATGGTCCGGGATTCAGACAGCAAGTCTTGTAGCATCTTAGGGGTGACAGATGAAGAGTACGTGAGGTCCACAAATGATAGGTTGCATAAGAACAAGTACATGGGCTTCTGGAGATTTCTGTCCACCTTGATCAAACTGATGATGCCAGCATTGCCCAGTACTGTGGTGATATAAGCTAGAAGAAATATGATGAAAAGAGGGATGTACAGTTCAGTTCTGTCTGTGAGGCCCATGAGAGTGAATTCCTTTACCAAACTTCTGTTCATCTTCAGTGTTTATTGTCTGTAAAAGGGATGGCCAGACATGGTGAAGACAAGAAGAGCCACCACCACAAAAAATTACGCAATCCAATCCAATACTTGGTGTTAAAGCCATCACCTTGGAAACCTATAAGAATTACGTTGAATTCATCTATAATATAGTTGTGCAGTGACCGGTCACTCCTAAAGGGTTAATGCTGTTATATTCAGGTTCACTATTTTGAAAGGGTTACTGTTATGCTGTGATTTGCAGATGTAGCAGGGTTAGCACTCCAGATCTTTCCTAACTCATTGCGTTATCTTGAGACAAAAGCCATTGAAAAGTAATTGAAGGTGTTTGCTTAGATTAGATAACACAACTCAGAAATCTCAGAAAACAGGAGTGTTAACTCTACTTCATCCGTATGTACTATGATTCAGCAAGGCTCTGCGTAGGAGGAAATAGTTAATTTGCAAGCCTTGGTAACTAATTGCCTGGTTATCGGCTGGTACTATTTCCCCTGCCGAGGCTCATGTAAGGAGTTCCTAGCAAGCCCAGCTAGAGTGGAGACCTGTTTTGGTGCACTCTGGCAAGTAGGCCTGAACAAACTCTCCTCCAGGGATACACCATCCCTAAGAATGAAAGCAGCCAGAAAAGCAACTTTAGTGAGGAAAGAAGTATTTTATTTATACAGAGTTGTTTGGACTTTACTGCCCGTGGTCTGGGTTAATTGCTTCTGGCACCCGCCATGGTTCTCAGACGGATTGGCCAACCATGTAAGGACTGCACACCGTATCTGGTAACTGTAGAAAGTTTATTGAGAGTTTGCACACTGGTGGTCATTTGGTGAGAGATTGCACAGTATACAGTTTCAAGAAAAAGTATGTGAATCCTTTGAAATGATATGGATTTCTGCACAAATCGGTCATAAAATGTGATCTGATCTTCATCTAAGTCACAACAATAGACAATCACAGTCTGCTTAAACTAATAACACAGAAAGAATTAAATGTTACCATGTTTTTATTGAACACACCATGTAAAAATTCACAGTGCAGGTGGAAAAAGTATATGAACCCCTAGACTAATGACATTTCCAAGAGCTAATTGGAGTGAGGTGTCACTTGAGCCAACTGGAGTCCAATCAATGAGATGAGATTGGAGGTGTTGGTTACAGCTTCCCTGCCCTATAAAAAACACACACCAGTTCTGGGTTTGCTTTTCACAAGAAGCATTGCCTGATGTGAATGATGCCTCGCACAAAAGAGCTCTCAGAAGACCTACGATTAAGAATTGTTGACTTGCATAAAGCTGGGAAGGGTTATGAAAGTATCTCTAAAAGCCTTGCTGTTCATCAGTCCACGGTAAGACAAATTGTATATAAATGGAGAGAGTTCAGCACTGCTGCTACTCTCCCTAGGAGTGGCCTTCCTGTAAAGATGACTGCAAGAGCACAGCGCAGACTTCTCAATGAGGTAAAGAAGAATCCTAGAGTGTCAGCTAAAGTCTCTGGCATATGCTAACATCCCTGTTAGCGAATCTACGATACGTAAAACACTAAACAAGAATGGATTTCATGCGAGGATACCACAGAGGAAGCCACTGCTGTCCAAAAAAAACATTGCTGCACGTTTACAGTTTGCACAAGAGCACCTGGATGTTCCACAGCAGTACTGGCAAAATATTCTGTGGACAGATGAAACCAAAGTTGAGTTGGTTGGAAGAAACACACAACACTATGTGTGGAGAAAAAGAGGCACAGCACACCAACATCAAATCCTCATCCCAACTGTGAAGTATGGTGGTGGGGGCGTCATGGTTTGGGGCTGCTTTGCTGCGTCAGGGCCTGGATGGATTGCTATCATCGAAGGAAAAATGAATTCCCAAGTTTATCAAGACATTTTTCAGGAGAACTTAAGGCCATCTGTCCACCAGCTGAAGCTCAACAGAAGATGGGTGTTGCAACAGGACAACGACCCAAAGCATAGAAATAAATCAACAACAGAATGGCTTAAACAGAAGAAAATACGCCTTCTGGAGTGATTCACACCAGACACCCCAAGAATATTGCTGAACTGAAACAGTTCTGTAAAGAGGAATGGTCAAGAATTACTCCTGACCGTTGTGCACGTCTGATCTGCAACTATAGGAAACGTTTGGTTGAAGTTATTGCTGCCAAAGGAGGTTCAACCAGTTATTAAATCCAAGGGTTCACATACTTTTTCCACCTGCCCTGTGAATGTTTACATGGTGTGTTCAATAAAAACATGGTAACATTTAATTCTTTGTGTGTTATTAGTTTAAGCAGACTGTGATTGTCTATTGTTGTGACTTAGATGAAGATCAGATCACATTTTATGACCAATTTGTGCAGAAATCCATATCATTCCAAAGGGTTCACATACTTTTTCTTGCAACTGTACGCAGAAAAAGTCATAAAGGGGGAACATCATACTGCCTACCCCTAATTCAAAGCCTTCTGGAGAGTTACTGCCTTGTGAAATACTTGAAAATGGTGTCTACTGCTTATATTTGTATGGCAAACCTCATCATCTAGTCACTAAAGAGAGATTTTACTTGTGCTAACCAAGCAGGCCTGGTCACTGCCTCCACCATCTGCCAGCCTCTGCAGCTGTCCTTCTGGCATGCACCCTGTCAACCATGAAAGCGCTGGCACCAAGGTTAGCCACCATAAGGACTACGATAATTGCCTTGGAGGAACAGACAGCTGGAGTTCGCCTTATCTGGCATAGCCAAGTACCAAGGTGCATTGCTGGATCCAAGTTAACTGTAATGGGATCCGGTGGGGATCTGGAACAAAAAATGCTGTGTGTGGTATGTTTTGTCTAGCCGAAAGCTGGCATAGATGCCGGATACTGTGACCGGATCAGAGTGCCAGGGTTCACAACGCAGATGTGAACCTGGCCTAAAATGGTTGAATTATTTATACAAAGGTAAGAGGAAAAAGGCAGCTCAACAATGTCTCTAAGGGTGGATTCACATCACGTTTTATTCCTCCGTTTGAAGTATACACTAGAAAAAAAAAAAGATACAAAAATGCAGCATACCTTGTTCTTGTATCCTGCACAGTCCGGGGGAAAAATGTATACTTTTTTTTTACAATGGAACTCTATGGTGAAGGATGCCACCGTACGGCATCCGTTTAACATATACGTTTTTTGTATACGTTAAACGGATGGGGAAAACATGATGTGAACCCACACTTTCTGATGCCATGCACAGAATCCCCAGTCTGCTCAGATATCTGTAACAAGGAATAATAGAACTGGTCCAGCTTCAAGTAAAATCAAATTTTTTGAAGAAATAAAACATTTTTTCCTGTGAGATTCTTGTAACAACGCGTTTCCACCATGAGTAAGCCATGCAGTGAAAATACATTGGTACAGGAGTCTCACAGGAGAAAATGTTTTAATATTTCTTCTATTAATCGGATTTTAGTTCAAGCTGTCAACATCCATAAGGCACTTAACTTTGTATCTACGGTCAGCTTAAACCCCAACATTAATGGTGAACAAAGGTGGTGTGATCCAAACCAAGGTAAACCAGAAATCTGAAAGGTAGTAATATTGATACTGAACACCAGTGTGAAAGTAGCCTTTGAAGTTTAAAATGCTCGTTTCATCATTTTGCCTCCTCTCTCCATCTGATGCCCATGTCCTCATTTCAAGACTCAAAATTAAAAATCTCAATTAGCCAAGTGTTTCACTCACTTCTGTGCAGTCGTCTGACCAGTTTTGTGATTTCCAGTGATACCTACAGGGGAGACATTATTTATATGTTTTGCTACCTTTGTGCCGTCTTCCCAGCAGATATGCAGATGTTTATCTTGGATGATAATTACACTCAAATTCCAAAGGGATTTTTTTAACAACAACTGAGACATTATTATCTGAGTTACAAAAAATTCACCAAGTATCTATCATCTATAGGAGCAATTAGAATTACTGGCAGATCCAAGCCATGAATGGTCCAAGCCTTTTGTACATTAAAGGAGTTGTTGGCAGTTTTAAAATGATTAAAGGGCTTCTGTCATCCCACTAAACAGTTTTTTTTTTTTTTTTGGTTACTTATAATCCCTATACTGCGATTTATGCATACATACTGTAATTAATCATTTTGGTTCAGCAGATTCTGTTAAAAACATACTTTTAAAATATGCAAATTACCTTGCTACCAGCAAGTAGGGCGGCTACTTGCTGGTAGCAGCCACATCCTCCTATCCTAAAGACGCCCCCTCCGCATGTTGACTGACAGGGCCAGCGGACGGGATCGTCCTCTGGCTGGTCCTGTCTGCTATCAAGATCTCGCGCCTGTGCCGTAACGGTATTCAATCGGCGCAGGCGCACTGAGAGGCGGACGCTTGCTCGGCCGCTCCATCCTCAATGCGCCTGCGCCGATGACGTCACATCTACACCCGGCGCAGGCGCATTGAGGAAGTAGCGGCCGAGCAAGCGTCCTCCTCTCAGTGCGCCTGCGCCGACTGAAGACAGGTACGGAGCAGGCGCCAGATTTTGAATGCAAACAGGGCCAGTAGAGAAAGATCCCATTCGCTGGCCCTGTCAATCAACAAGCGGAGGGGGCGTCTTTAGGATAGGAGGATGCGGCTGCTACCAGCAAGTAGCCGCCCTACTTGCTGGTAGCAAGGTAATTTGCATATTTTAAAAGTACGTTTTTAACAGAATCTGCTGAACCAAAATGATTAATGGTCCAAGCAGGTTTTGTCAATGGTTAGCAGGAAAAAATCTTCTGCATTATAAATCTGGAGCTTGCAGGAAAAGATGTCTGCTTAGTAGCTCTGTAACTGTGGCAGGAATTTATCTTCTGCGCTTCTCTCTATCTTCTGCTTTGTGGGAACTGACTAGCTGAGGAGGAATATGGCTTCTCCTAGGTCTCTGGACTTTACTCACAGATAAGCTCTCAGGGAATGCTTTCGTCCTGGAACTCTGGAGGTTGTCTGCTTTCTTGTCATCCAGCTGAGGCTGAAGGGCTCAGGCTGGGGATTTGATCAATGTCTCAGCCGAGACAAGATCCTGGCTTTTTTCCCTATGCAGGGGATCTCCTACACACACACCCTACCCCTAGCAGGGGGTGGGCTACACTGACTCTAACTTCCTCCTCCACCCATGGTGCAGAATGTGGGAACAGTCCACACCTCCACAGAGGGGGAGCTAAGCTGGAATAATCCATTCCATCTTAGATACACTAAACTGTCTCTAGTTCCTTACCAATGTGTTGCTGCCACATGCTGGTCAACCTGGAAAATTACAACAATAATTGATTTTAATACAGTGTTTAGATGCACAGTTGTGAAGACATGAGCAAAATCATATCAGATAACAATGTAAAGGCTCTTAACAGATAGTAGCGGGCTAGAGGCGTGTAGTAACACAACTCTGGAGTGTTACATTCCCCCCTTACTTTGAGTTAAGCCGCCCTTGGCTTATGCTTGGGATTAGAGGAACCAACTCTGGGGTACCCAAATAAGTACAAAGTGCTGCATGTAGTACATATAAGACATACAAAGACAAACACAAAACGGCTACCCTGAGGTTACTGCCCGCATGAGTAGGGTGTCCTAAGTAACAGTTTCCCTCTCGGTATAACCAGTTAACCAAAGGTCTGCACTAAGCAATCATTACTGACTGACTTTGAAGTATTTTAGATCCGAATTCCAAATAAAGCATGGGGGTGTCTTTACTCTGTAATACCACCATTGTGTAAGGAAATGCCCGCAAATGGAAGGGTGGCTTTATCCTGTATTCCCTTCCCTGCACCAAAGTCAAAATAAAAGGCTTATAGCACGATCACTATGGTGACTATGGGTAGCTAAAAGTGGCTCTAAGGTTGAGGCCTACACCTTAGGCAAAGGCACAGAAGGGGAGGTATCAGCTTCTCCATGCACTTCTGGCAGTCACAGGAGGAGGGTATGATAATCCCATGAAACTCCTGGAAGACACCTCAGGATGGGAGCAATCCTGAACAAATAACAAACGGGAAGGAGGGGTCAAAAACTCCTCTAACCATTCCTGAAGCAGCGGGGTTACCCGTGTAGTTACTGGACCTGCCTGGAACTTAACACTTAGTCCTACCCGGGTGTAGGCCATTAGTATTAAGCGTCCAGATAGGCAGTTCGTTTAAAGGGGAAAGAGACAAAAGCTGTAAAGCAAGGCACACAAAAGCAAGGTGCTACATATCTGGCTAAGTGCAAAAGTTAGTGCAATTTCACAATACGTGCATGAAGGTCACATTGCGGCATCTGTAAAAGAGTCCATACAATGGGCATATGATACTTGAACGTTGTTCAACCTGTAAACATTAGTGCAAAAACAGTGCAATAATATAGCAATAGAGATCACAAAGAGCTCAGGTACACGTTACACGTAACGTTGCATAACCTCTAGAACCAGATACAGTTAAATAAAGGGCTGTGATCTGGTATCTGAATATACTGTGTTTTTGGGTCTGGTCGGGGTCTGAATTAGTTTATGGGTCTGTCTATATTTATCCTGGGGTCTGGATTTATTCTGGGGTTTGGTCTACGGTCTACATTAATTTACAGGTCTGGTGCTAAGTTTGAATTAATTATGAAGTCTAGTCTGCTGTCCTTTATTTATTTTGTGGACTAATCTAATAAGATATGAATTTCTTTAGGGGACTGTTCTAGGGTCTGAAGTTATTTTTGATGGTTTCAACCACCGGGGTCTGAATTAATTTAGGAATATGGTCTGGGGTGTGATGTTATTTAGATGTCTGGTCTGACATTGTGGTTATGGTCTAAGCTGTCAATTTATAAACTGTCCGTCAGTAACTGGCGAGTAGTGGGCGTCCGTCACTAAGTGCCTGTTACAGTCGGTCAGTAGGCGTCTGTCACTGGCGGTCAGAGGCCATCTGTCACTGTCCATCTGTTAGTCGGTCAGTGGACATCTGTTAGGGTCCGTCCATAATTGTCGGTCAGTGGACGCACCGCTACTGACGCTAGCGAACATTTTTTTTATTTTTAGGGTGGGATATATATAATATTTTTTTGGCTCAAAGATTATTCAGTGCGGAGCAGGCATATGAATTTCTATGCTCTGAAAACTCTGAATCCGACACCGCTTCAAAGGCGGAAATATTTTCCAATAGAGGGGACTCTAGCTCCGCTTCCATCCCCAGACCCCATAGCCCTATGGTGTTAGAAGTCGCCATCTCATCTTATTCTCCACCCAGCGGTCCCGTCCCTTCTACTACGTAGGTTCCTGCTTCATCATTTTCCCCCCAAGTACACCAATTTTTATTTACTCCCCAAATTAATGTGGACGTCACCAATTTTACCCCTTATGATTTTTAAAATGTATTTGTGGGCGATAAAGTCCAGGAATTAATTGTGCAGTAGACTAATCTGTACGCCACACAATTTGCTGTACCCCCACAGGTGTCCCTGAAATTAAAAACTTTTCGGGGCTTACCCTGAACATGGGCATTATAAAAAAAGCCATCTGTCCAATCCTATTGGGCTGCGAGTACTGTCCACTCAAACCCTGTGTTTGCAGCAGTTATGTCCTGAAACCGCTATGAAGCCCTAATGCGGTTTATGCATTTTTCTGATAATTCCCAAGTCCCCCCCAGAACTGACCCAGCCTACGACCGCCTAAATAAATTGAGACTCCTTATTTCCCTCCTTAAGGATTTATTCTTAAAATTATATACCCCTGATAAAAATCTGTCCATTGATGAATCCCTTTCTAGTTTTAAAGGCGCCTTTCCTTCCGTCAGTTTGTTCCCTCCAAGCGTGCCAGATATGGGGTAAAATTATATAAGGTGTGCGAGAGCACAACCGGCTACACCTGCGGTCTGTCTGTATATGAGGGCAGAGACTCCCAACTTAACCCCCCAGGCTGCCCGGAAAATATTGGGACATCGGGAAAAATTGTGTGGGATCTATTGGCGCCATTCCTGCACAAAGAGTACCATGTGTAAACTAAAAATTTTTATAGCAGCATACCCCTTTTTAAATCCCTCCATGCTGAAAACACAGGGCTTGTGGGACAGTCTGTAAAAATAGAGTGGGATACCCACAACCGCCAGCTGCTTGCAGTGAAGTGGAAGGACAGGAAGGATGTCCACATGCTGACCACCGTGCATGCAGACACCACAGTGGCAGTTAGGGAGTGGGGGGCTACGGCAGACAAGCACAAACCGGTCTGTGTGACAGATTATAATAAATTTATGGGATGTGTAGAGACCTCTCGGACCAGGCTCTTCAACCCTACCTGTTTAAACGAAAAAACTGTCCCTGGTATATAAAGGGAGCAATCTACCTCATTCAGATTGCTACCTATAATAGTTTTGTTTTATTTAAAAAGGCCCAAGGAACCCTCAACTTTCTCAAGTTCCAGGAGAAGGTGGTTGAGAGTCTCCTGTTTGAGTCCCCCGCACCTGGGCAAGCCTTTGAATCTCAGGACGTTCGAAGGCTTTCAGAACGCCACTTCCCTCACCCCGTCCCTGCCACTGCCAGCAAGACATATCCTCACAAACGATGCCGGGTGTGTAGCAAACATAGAAGGAGGAGGAACAGCGAGAGAGAGAAAGCCAGGCGGCACTGCCCCCACTGCTATAACTGCAGGATAACACCGGCCGGCATGTGGTGTAAAGGGATCCGATAGGTGGTGCTCAGCAATATGAAGCGTGAGGTAAAGTTCACAATGCGAGAGAAGAGAAGTAACAAAGTTGCGGCACTCACCAGGATACAAACGAAGTCTTTATTGATGCTTCCTTGGAAGTTGTTACATGGGGGATCCAGGGGCGGACACACTGTTGCGGGCTGTAGGTGACTGGTTGATCGTGTACATAGCGGTTTCCACCTTGCCGGGCAGGGGCCTGTTATGGTGCACCGCGTCACTTAGCAAGTTCGTCTCTCATAAAGGGATTGATGGGGCTAAAGAGACGTTGTACGACCAGTCACTGTCCTTGAATGTCAGCTTGTCGTTACAGCCCTATCGGTGTTCTTGTATCTAGTGAACAAACTGGAATTTGCAACATAGTTGGAGACATTTTGCTCCGTTTTCTTGAACATGTTGCTTTTCACTACAGTTCCGTTTTTTTTTTCTGCAATAAGTAATTACCGTATTTTTCATCCCATAAGGCTCATTTCCCCCCCCCCCAAAAGTGGGGGGAAAATGCTCATGTGCCTTATGGGGTGAATACTAATGAGCGCTTTCATTATGGAAGCGCTCATTAGTACCCGAGTACCAGGAAAAGGTGAAGGCTCTGTACTCACCGCTCCCTGGTCCTCGGCTGTCGGCTGTGAAGGCTGCGCATGTTATAAAACATGAGGCTGCTGGGGGCATAATGGCTGATGAGTGGTATAATGGGGGCTGAGAGGCATAATGGCTGATAATGGGGGCTGAAAGACATAATGGTGACTGAGAGACATAATGGGGGCTTAGAGGCATAATGGCTGATAATGGGGGCTGAGAGGCATAATGGGGGCTGAGAGGCATAATGGCTGATAATAGGGGCTGAGAGGCATAAGGGCTGATTATGGGGGCTGATAAGAGGCATAAGGGATGATATGGGGGCTAATGAGAGGCATGGGGCTCTTATCAGAGGTCTGATTGGGGGTCATTTACATTGGGGTCTGAGCTGAGGTCTTATTGGGGTCTTATTAACATTGGGGGTCTGATTTGGGCTGTCAGCTGAGGTCTGAATAACATTGTGGGTCTGATTGGTGGTCTGACCTGAGGTGTAATGAAAAAAAAATGTGCATGCGCAGTGCCGGTATAGTGCTCCTTCCCTGTGCTGGCATCAGCCTCAGGGATGGAACTGCGCACACGCGAGCTCGCGCATTGCGAGATTACGGCAATCTAACTGTGTCAAAAGGAGGAGATTCGGAGGACATAGGCGGTGCTGGGCTCCTTCACAGGGAGGCGTGGCTGGGCACCAGGAAGGTTCGTACAGCCCCTTGGGCACCTTACAAGACTCATTTACATATCTCTAAAATCATTTTTTAAACAAAATAAAAGCACACAGCCCTATAGGACCGGTATATTGCGGACATGCTAACAGCGATCTAGCCGTGCATGTCCGCATCTCTATAACCGAAAACGAGGTGACAGAATCCCTTTAAATCCAAGGGTTCACATACTTTTTCCACCTGCACTGTGAATGTTTACATGGTGTGTTCAAAAAAAACATGGTAACATTTAATTCTTTGTGTGTTATTAGTTTAAGCAGACTGTGATTGTCTATTTTTGTGACTTAGATGAAGATCAGATCACATTTTATGACCAATTTGTGCAGAAATCCATATCATTCCAAAGGGTTCACATACTTTTTCTTGCAACTGTATATGGTTCAATCTTCTTTTTCTCATCCTCCTCCTCCTCTTCTTCCATCATATCAACATGCTTATTAGTCTTCCCTCGCTCCTAATGTTGTAGAGGGTCAGCTCACCTGCAGGCCCTCGCGTATAATGTTTTAGAGCAGTGGTGCCCAACCATTTTTCGTCTGAGGGCCGCACTAGACATGGTATAAATTTTGCGGGCCAGAACCAGGTAGCTTTGCCAGAAGAAAAAATGCAAACACTGTGAGGGGGGCACGTGTGTGAATTACTACTGTGAAGGGGGCACATGTGAGCATTATTACTGTGAAGGGGGCACATATGAGCATTACTACTGTGAAGGGGGAACATGTGAGCATTACTACTGTGAAGGGGGCACATGTGAGCATTACTACTGTAAAGGGGGCACATGTGAGCATTATTACTGTGAAGGGTGCACATGTGGGCATTACTACTGTGAAGGGGGCACATGTGAGCATTACTACTGTGAAGGGGGCAAATCTGGGCATTTTTACCATGAAGGGGCACATAAGAGCATTACTACTGTAAAGGGGGCACATTGAGCATTGTTACTGTGAAGGGTGCACATGTGGGCTTTACTACTGTGAAGGGGGCACATGTGACCATTACTACTGTGAAGGGGGCAAATTTGGGCATTTTTACCATGAAGGGGGCACATGTGAGCATTACTACTGTGAATGAGGCAAATGTGAGCATTACTACTGTGAAGGGGGCACTGTCACGGATGGTGTTGCAGAAAACTGGAAGTTATAAATAAACATCCGACTGACTTGATCCCAAACTAAGGAACATATGGGTGAGCCCTATAAAACCCCTAGAGCTCTCCCTGACTCCTATGCCCATGCAAAGATCTTTATGATAGAGTATTGCATGTCCACGTATCTAGGCTGTGTGACACCTGAAAACCCTATAATAGTGAGGGGACACGACCACCGGCTCCCTGCACTTAATACGGAGGGAGTCAGGGTCACCTAGAATCAAGCCAGCAGGGAAACACAAATAAAGGAAAAAGACTTATCTGAGGAACCAGCAGTTGAAGCCTCTAGCAGTGAACACAATCCAGGAAGTAGTATAAACCGCAAAGTGAGGCAGTATGGGAGGGAATATAAAGGGAGGCAATCAGTGTAAATAGGTGACAGCTGGGAGAAGGAAAAGAGATCATCATGCAAGAGGTACAGAAGAACGTCTGCCAGAGCTTCTCACAGAGCTGGCGGTGACAGGCACATGTGAGCATTACTACTGTGAAGGGGGCACATGTGAGCATTACTACTGTGAAGGGGGCACATGTGAGCATTACTACTGTGAAGGGGGCACATGTGAGCATCACTACTGTGAAGAGGGCACATGTGAGCTTTACTACTGTGAAGGGGGCACATGTGAGCTTTATTACTGTGAAGGGGGCACATGTGAGCTTTATTACTGTGAAGAGGGCACATGTGAGCTTTATTACTGTGAAGGGGGCACTCTCTCTACTGCCAGCTACAGCGCAGACCACCGCTACCGGACACTAATTCCAACCAAAACCAATGAACACCACTCATGTCCTGGCCTTCCCAAACAACAAGGAGGGGTTCCCTTCTTACCCCTCAAAGCCATGTACTGCTGGACCCCTGCCACATGGACTCCACTGGCCCTTCAGGATATCCCAACTGTCCTCACTAAAGAACCAGCCACACTTACAGGGGCAGCCCTCCTGAAACCACACTGCCCACCATTAAGAGTCAGCCCTTCCTTCCTCCGGTACAATCCGGTCACGAGGACAAGCACAGCGCACGCACCCAGACACAGCACTCGTGCAAAATGGGGAATTGTGAGCCCTCCGCACAGTAGAAGCCCAGCACTGCAAGCAACTATGAACGACAGCGGTGAGAGACGCGCTGAGTCCACACACAATGCACCCTGCAGAGTCCACACACACAACACCCTACAGTCACATACATTTACTACTAGGGCTGCAGCTAACGATTATTTGAATAATCGATTAGTTGTCGATAATTTCATCGATTAATCAGGAAAAAACACCAAAATGACAAAAAAAAGGGGTTTATATGATTTTACTTGAAAAATTATGTTCAAAGGCCATATTAAAACAAATTGTGAATGGCACTGTTATGGGGGATCTGTGGATGGCACTGTTATGGAGGGGTTCTATGGATGGCACTTATGGAGGGGTTCTGTGGATGGCATTGTTATCGAGGGGTTCTGTGGATGGCACTGTTATGGAGGGGTTCTGTGGATGGCACTGTTATGGGGGATCTGTGGATGACACTGTTATGGGGGATCTGTGGATGGCACTATTATGGGGGCATCTGTGGATGGCACTGTTATGGGGGATCTGTGGATGGCACTGTTATGGGGAGGGGGATCTGTTGTTGGCACTGTTATGGGGAGGGGGATCTGTGGATGGCACTGTTATGGGGAGGGAGATCTGTGGATGACTATGCTATGGGGGGATCTGTGGATGACTATGCTATGAGGGGATCTATGGATGACACTATATAGCATTTTATGCTATATGTGTCATCCACAGATCTTCCCCATAGCAGTGTCATCCACAGATCCCCCTCCCCATAACATTGTCATCCACAGATCCCCCTCCCCATAATAGTGCCATACACAGATCCCCCTCCCCATAACAGTGCCATACACAGATCCCCCTCCCCATAACAGTACCATACACAGATCCCCTCCATAACAGTGCCATACACAGATCCCCTCCATAACAGTACCATACACAGATCCCCTCCATAACAGTGCCATACACAGATCCCCCTCCCCATAACAGCCCTGGCCCCGCCGCTCACAGCAGTATTCCTTAACCGGCAGTAACTTTTACTTTAAATCACCGCATCTTTATTACCTTACAATGAAGCTCCAGTAACAGGCAGAGCGGGCGGCGGCGTAACGTCACTTACTCACGTGACGCGCCTGCTCCACCTACTTTATGAATGAAGCAGGCGAAGCATGCGCGTCACGTGAGTAAGTGACGTTACGCCGCCGCCCGCTCTGCCTGTTACTGGAGCTTCATTGTAAGGTAATAAAGATGAGGTGATCTAAAGTTCAAGGACCCGCAGGCATAGCACCTGACCGCCCGCTCCCACCCGCATAGCAATGAATCGGCCGATTATTCGATAACTGGATTAGTTGACAACGAATCCCGTTATCGAATATTATCGATAACGTTGATTAATCATTGCAGCCCGATTTACTACTCACATTCGTTCCCTGATTTGCCTCCAGGCTTTCTGTACTGCGCCACTGCAGCCGCCCCGGAGTGTACCTTCTTCTGCTTCTCTAGCTGGGCGCAAGCTCCGCCTCCCATCACTGCGCCGGCCGGATCACACAGCTTCGCGGGCCGGTTGTGGCCCGCGGGCCGTAGGTTGGGCACCACTGTTTTAGAGGATCAGCTAACCAGCAGACCCTCACCTACAATCTTTTAGAGGGTCAGCTCACCCGCAGGCCCACGCATATGTTTTTGAGGGTCAGATCACCAGCAGGCCCTCAACCATAATATTTTACAGGTTCAGCTCATCAGCAAGCCCTCAGCTACAATCTTTTAGAGGGTCAGCTCACCTGCAGGCCCTCACCTACAATCTTTTTAGAGGGTCAGCTCACCTGCAGGCCCTGAGATATAATGTTTTAGAGGGTCAGCTCACCAGCAGGCTCTCACCTACAATCTTTTAGAGGGTCAGCTTACCTGCAGGCCCTTGCATATTATGTTTTTGAGGGTCAGCTCACCAGTAGGCCCTTCAACCATAATGATTTATAGGGTCAGCTCACCAGCAGGCCCTCAGTCTTAGGTCATAATGTCTTAGAGGGTCATTTCAACCATAATGTCTTAGAGGGTCATTTCATCAGCAGGCCCTCACATATAATGTTTTTGAGGGTCAGCTTACCAGCATGCCTTCAACCATAATGTTTTACAGGGTCAGCTCACAAGCAGGCCCTAACCTACAATCTTTTAGAAGGTCAGCTCACTAGAAGTCCCTCAACTTCAATCTTTTAGAGGGTCAGCTCACCAGCAGGCCCTCACCTACAATCTTTTAGATGCTTAGATCAGCAGTAGGCACTAGCCCCTAATGTTTTAGAGAGTCAGCTCTGCAGCAGACCCTCACCCCTAATGTTTTAGAAGGTCAGCTCAGCAGCACGCCCTCGCCCGTAATGTTTTAGAGTGTCACCAGCAGGCCCTTTCTCCTAATGTTTTTGAGGGTCACCAGCAGGCCATCAATCATAATTTTTCAACGGTTTATGATGCCCTCCTTTATGTGTAATAAAGGGTGTATTGGAGTGCCAATTCCTTGTAATTTTTTTAAGCCCTTTCACTTAGTGCATAGACTTTATGAGTGTAGGAGTCCAACTATCTGAACAATTGTACCTCAATATGAATGAGTCCCTCCATTATGTGATATACAGGTTGTTTTGGAGTGCCTCTTCCTTGTAATTTTTGGCAGCACTTGCACTTTATATACAAGTAAATATACAGGATAGAATATTTCCTAACAATTTTTCCTCTAAAATCAATTTTATCTTCGGTTTTGAGCGACCTGGGAGTCCAAGATGCATCCAGACCTCCTCACCCATGCTGTTCCTGAACTATTTTGGTAGTGTTTCCATCAATTTCTGACCTTTTCGTATGAACGAGACACCCTATCCTGTTCAGAGCAGGGGGTGCCTGGTTTAATGCTCGGGTTCTCCCATTGACTTCCATTGTGCTCGGTTATCCGAGCACTTTGGTGCTCGATCAACACTACTATCTATCTATCCTTTTACTGCAGTTTCCTAATATTACAGTTGAGATTATGGGAAATATAATTTTTCCTCTGCTATAATATTAGATTGTGTAGTAGAATCATTTTTATTTTGGACTGGTTGCTAATTTTCACTATACTTGTGTGTTCTGTATCCAATAAGGTTCTAGCACCAGTGTATCCCTGTTCGAGAGAGATACTTGCATGGTCTTTGGGTAGTCATTAATTCTCTCTGCTGCTCCGAGCTGTTGTCATATAATGTCTACGCTGTCTTCATAGTCAACAAATTAGTCCCTATACACTAATTAATTCATAATGAACCTTCAGGGATCTTTATTATTATTGAATCCTCCTGTGTCCTTATGGATCTGATGTATAAACCCAATGATGGAAAGTCATGAGCAATATCTGTATGGATAGAACTATCCTATTGAAAAAAGATTAGGGAAAGAGAGGCGGTGTATCTATAATTATACAACTATGACATGAAAGACGGTGCTGCAGAATATCTGAAATCTGGTAGTAGAGATGTCGCAAACATAAAATTTTCCGTTCGCGAACGGGCGAACCGGGCGATCCGCCATAGACTTCAATAGGCAGGCGACTCTTTCTAGCCACAGTAGTGATGGAAAAGTTGTTTCAAGGGGACTAACACCTGGACTGTGGCATGCCGGAGGGGGATCCATGGCAAAACTCCCATGGAAAATTACATAGTTGACGCAGAGTTGGATTTTAATCCATAAAGGGCATACATCACCTAACAATCCAAATTTTTTTTGAACAACGTGGTTTAAAACATTCGAGTGTGTGTATACGATCAGGTATGATGTTGTATCGATCAGGTAGTGTAAGGGTTACGCCCGCTTCACAGACATTGACAGACCAAACTCCCCTTTTAATGCACCGCAAACAACCGCAAACAGTCCATTTGCCCAACCGCAAACTCACCATTTGTACAAGGTTGGATACCAAGCTAGCCATGTCCTGTTGATGTCATTGAAGGTTTCTTCCTCCACCCAGCCACGTACAACACCAAGCCAAGGGTCACGGAAAGGTGAATTGAATTGATTTTTCGAACGGGGAGATGTTTAAAAAAACGCTAGCTCCCTCCCCTTTGTTTGAATTTACGCCACGGTCACTGCGTCTGCGCCGTGCAATTTACTGTCCCACCCGATATGAGTGGTATTTTCGGTAGTTCTCTCTTCTCATCAGTTTAATCCCTGTTACGTCCCCAATCTGGGGTCCATTTATTAAATAGATTTTTCGAACGGGGATATGGTTAAAAAAAAGCTGTCTCCCTCCCCTTTGTTTGAATTTACGCCACGGTCACTGCGTCTGCGCCGTACAATTTAATGTCCCACCAGATATGAGTGGTATTTTCTGTAGTTCTCTCTTCTCATCAGTTTAATCCCTGTTACGTCCCCAATCTGGGGTCCATTTATTAACATGATTTTTCGAACAGGGAGATGGTTAAAAAAAAGCTGGCTCCCTCCCCTTTGTTTGAATTTACGCCACGATCACTGCGTCTGCGCCGTGCAATTTAGGCCGGGTACCTTCGACTGCCTTCACAGTGACAGACAAAACTCTGATACACCAAACTGAATTGATTTTAGGAACCGGGAGATGGAAAAAGCAGCTTGGTCGGTCCTCTTACTCCCAAGTTGGGGCACTGCTCGTGCACGGAGCAATGTGCTGTGACACCCTATATGAGTGGTGTCTTAACTAGTACTATTCCTATCAGTTTAATCCCTGTTACGTCCCCTATCCGGGGACGTGTCGAATTGATTAACTATTGTCGAATTAACGAACTATTGCGACATCCTGGAATAATTTAGTTCTGAGCTTTGTACTTGCTTTGTATTGGAATTGATGGGGATTTTTTAAATTGTCTGCATTATTTCTAATAAACTATTAAGAGACTTTATTATGATTTTTTTATTTTATGTATTAAAAACCCACCCATACAACTTTAAAAAAAATAATAATAATAATTTATGGGTTTTTTATGAAAAATTATCCAGCCGATCGCTTTTGGTCTGATCATAATGAAGCAACGGCCTTATCATCTGGGGTGTGGCAACATTGCCAACATACTCATACAGGTGATGATCGCTTCATTGTGATACGCAAGCCCCTTCACCACAACAAGGTAACGATCACGAAGGGGAATTGACACTTGTATGTGCCTTTTTTTTTTGTTTTGTTTTTGCAGCCACAGTGCAGCACCAGAGGCCAGAAAAATTAGGCATGTACACATGTCTAAAATATAATGTTATTGTTGCAGCCGCTGTTGTAACAATGTTGATGTTTTCAAGGCAGAAAGTTGACTAAAACATTGCGGCTTGAACCCTAGTTGGTGGCGGAGAATTCACGAAAGTCATCCGGTATGCAGACATTAAATACAGCAGCGTGGGGACCATTTTGAGGCCAAGGCATGTCATCAGGCCTTTTGTTAGTCAAACATATCCCCCACTGTCAGTCCCTTCGGGATCCATGCCTCATTCATCTTAATGAAGGTGAGGTAATCAACACTTTTTTGACCAAGGCGACTTCTTTTGTCAGTGACAATGCCTCCTGCTGCACTGAAGGTCCTTTCTGACAGGACACTTGAAGCGGGGCAGGCCAGAAGTTCTATCGCAAACTGGGATAGCTCAGGCCACAGGTCAAGCCTGCACACCCAGTAGTCAAGGGGTTCATCGCTCCTCAGAGTGTCGATATCTGCAGTTAAGGCGAGGTAGTCTGCTACCTGTCGGTCGAGTCGTTCTCTAAGGCTGGATCCCGAAGGGCTGTGGCGATGTGTAGGACTGAAAAACCTCCATCAACAACACATAGAAACATAGAAACATAGACTGTGTCGGCAGATAAGAACCATTTGGCCCATCTAGTCTGCCCAATATACTAAATACTATGGATAGCCCCTGGCCCTATCTTATATGAAGGATGGCCTTATGCCTATCCCATGCATGCTTAAACTCCTCCACTGTATTTGCAGCTGCCACTTCTGCAGGAAGGCTATTCCATGCATCCACTACTCTCTCAGTAAAGTAATACTTCCTGATATTACTTTTAAACCTTTGCCCCTCTAATTTAAAACTATGTCCTCTTGTAGCAGTTTTTCTTCTTTTAAATATTCTTTCCTCTTTTACCTTGTTGATTCCCTTTATGTATCTAAAAGTTTCTATCATCTCCCCTCTGTCTCGACTTTCTTCCAAGCTCTACATGTTAAGGTCCTTTAATCTTTCCTGGTAAGTTTTATCCTGCAATCCATGTACCAGTTTAGTAGCTCTTCTCTGAACTCTCTCCAAAGTATCAATATCCTTCTGGAGATATGGTCTCCAGTACTGCGCACAATACTCCAGATGAGGTCTCACTAGTGCTCTGTAGAGCGGCATGAACACCTCCCTCTTTCTACTGGTAATGCCTCTCCCTATACACCCCAGCATTCTGCTAGTATCTCCTGCTGCTCTATGACATTGTCTGCCTACCTTTAAGCCTTCTGAAATAATGATCCCTAAATCCCTTTCCTCAGATGCTGAGGTTAGGACTGTATCACAGATTTTATATTCTGCTCTTGGGTTTTTACGCCCCAGGTGCATTATCTTGTACTTATCAACATAAAATTTTAGTTGCCAGATTTTTGACCATTCCTCTAGTTTTCCTAAGTCCTTTTCCATTTGGTGTATTCCTCCAGGAACATCAACCCTGTTACAAATCTTTGTGTCATCAGCAAAAAGACACACCTTACCATTGAGGCCTTCTGCAATTTCGCTGATAAAGATATTAAACAATATGGGTCCCAGAAAAGATCCCTGAGGTACCCCACTGGTAACAAGACCTTGGTCTGAATATACTCCATTGACTACAACCCTCTGTTGTCTGTCCCTCAGCCACTGCCTAATCCATTCAACAATATGGGAGTCCAAGCCCAATGACTGCAATTTATTGATAAGCCTTCCATGTGGGACAGTATCAAAAGCCTTACTAAAGTCTAGATAAGCGATGTCTACTGCACCTCCGCCATCTATTATTTTAGTCACCCAATCAAAAAAATCAATAAGATTAGTTTGACATGATCTCCCTGAAGTAAACCCATGCTGTTTTTCATCTTTCAATCCATGGGATTTTAGATGGTCCACAATCCTCTCCTTAAAGGGACTCTGTCACCACTTTCTAACCCCCCCTTTTAAAAGTATTGTTCTCTCCATGGCGCCCTTGTGATTACAAAGGTGTTGTTATAACATAAATTCGCCGTCTCGTTTTGATAAAAATACCTTTTATCTTACCTGTCAATCTTGTGGATAAGGTGCCCAGGGCGTTTCTGAAGGTCTGAAGCTGCCGCCCGCCGCCGTTGGTGCCCAGCTCCTCCCCTGATCCTTTCAGCGCCGCCTGAATGTAAAGAAATCCGCCTCCGGCTCTCGCTCAGTGCCCCCTCCTCCTTTTCAAAGATCCCGCGCGTGCGCACAAATATGGAGTGGAGAAAAGGGGGATATACACTGTGCGCAGAATTATTAGGCAAATGAGTATTTTGACCACATCATCCTCTTTATGCATGTTGTCTTACTCCAAGTTGTATAGGCTCGAAAGCCTACTACCAATTAAGCATATTAGGTGATGTGCATCTCTGTAATGAGAAGGGGTGTGGTCTAATGACATCAACACCCTATATCAGGTGTACATAATTATTAGGCAACTTCCTTTCCTTTGGCAAAATGGGTCAAAAGAAGGACTTGACAGGCTCAGAAAAGTCAAAAATAGTGAGATATCTTGCAGAGGGATGCAGCACTCTTAAAATTGCAAAGCTTCTGAAGCGTGATCATCGAACAATCAAGCGTTTCATTCAAAATAGTCAACAGGGTCGCAAGAAGCGTGTGGAAAAACCAAGGCGCAAAATAACTGCCCATGAACTGAGAAAAGTCAAGCGTGCAGCTGCCAAGATGCCACTTGCCACCAGTTTGGCCATATTTCAGAGCTGCAACATCACTGGAGTGCCCAAAAGCACAAGGTGTGCAATACTCAGAGACATGGCCAAGGTAAGAAAGGCTGAAAGACGACCACCACTGAACAAGACACACAAGCTAAAACGTCAAGACTGGGCCAAGAAATATTTAAAGACTGATTTTTCTAAGGTTTTATGGACTGATGAAATGAGAGTGAGTCTTGATGGGCCAGATGGATGGGCCCGTGGCTGGATTGGTAAAGGGCAGAGAGCTCCAGTCCGACTCAGACGCCAGCAAGGTGGAGGTGGAGTACTGGTTTGGGCTGGTATCATCAAAGATGAGCTTGTGGGGCCTTTTCGGGTTGAGGATGGAGTCAAGCTCAACTCCCAGTCCTACTGCCAGTTTCTGGAAGACACCTTCTTCAAGCAGTGGTACAGGAAGAAGTCTGTATCCTTCAAGAAAAACATGATTTTCATGCAGGACAATGCTCCATCACACGCGTCCAAGTACTCCACAGCGTGGCTGGCAAGAAAGGGTATAAAAGAAGAAAATCTAATGACATGGCCTCCTTGTTCACCTGATCTGAACCCCATTGAGAACCTGTGGTCCATCATCAAATGTGAGATTTACAAGGAGGGAAAACAGTACACCTCTCTGAACAGTGTCTGGGAGGCTGTGGTTACTGCTGCACGCAATGTTGATGGTGAACAGATCAAAACACTGACAGAATCCATGGATGGCAGGCTTTTGAGTGTCCTTGCAAAGAAAGGTGGCTATATTGGTCACTGATTTGTTTTTGTTTTGTTTTTGAATGTCAGAAATGTATATTTGTGAATGTTGAGATGTTATATTGGTTTCACTGGTAAAAATAAATAATTGAAATGGGTATATATATATTTTTTGTTAAGTTGCCTAATAATTATGTACAGTAATAGTCACCTGCACACACAGATATCCCCCTAAAATAGCTAAAACTAAAAACAAACTAAAAACTACTTCCAAAAATATTCAGCTTTGATATTAATGAGTTTTTTGGGTTCATTGAGAACATGGTTGTTGTTCAATAATAAAATTAATCCTCAAAAATACAACTTACCTAATAATTCTGCACTCCCTGTAATATAGTCCTCTGTGGGTCTTTGAAATCAGCTGTGGGCAGACGTGCGGCTCCATACAGCGCTTGGCAGGCTCTGAGTGGCTGGCTGCAGTGCTCGTCTTATGAGGAGGTTGAGCTCAATGAGGCTGATTCTAAATGTCCGCACAGGCGCATCAGGCACAGAAAAGGAGGAGGGGGCACTGAGCGAGAGCCGGAGGCGGATTTCTTTACATTCAGGCGGCGCTGAATGGATCAGGGGAGGAGCTGGGCACCAACGGCGGCGGCGGCGGGCGGCAGCTTCAGACCTTTAGAAACGCCCTGGGCACCTTATCCACAAGATTGACAGGTTAGATAAAAGGTATTTTTATCAAAACGAGACGGCAAATTTATGTTATAACAACACCTTTGTAATCACAAGGGCGCCATGGAGAGAACAATACTTTTAAAAGGGGGGGTTAGAAAGTGGTGACAGAGTCCCTTTAAGTATGGTTTCCATTAATTTCCCCACTATTGATGTCAGGCTTACTGGCCTATAGTTGCCCGATTCCTCCCTACTACCTTTCTTGTGAATGGGCACAACATTTGCTAATTTCCAATCTTCTGGGACAACTCCTGTTGCCAGTGATTGGTTAAATAAATCTGTTAATGGTTTTGCTAGTTCACCGCTGAGCTCTTTTAATAGCTTTGGGTGTATCCCATCAGGCCCCTGTGACTTATTTGTATTAATTTTAGACAGTTGACTTAGAACCTCTTCCTCTGTAAAGACACATGCGTCAAAAGATTCATTAGTCTTCTTTCCCAACTGAGGTCCTTCTCCTTCATTTTCCTTTGTAAAAACTGAACAGAAGTATTCATTGAGGCAGTCAGCTAGTTCTTTATCTTCTTCCATATACCTTCCTTCTTTAGTTTTTAATTTGGTAATTCCTTGTTTTAGTTTCCTTTTTTCATTTATGTATCTGAAGAATGCCTTATCGCCTTTTTTCCTTGACTGAGCTAATTTCTCTTCTGCCTGTGCTTTAGAAGCTCTTATAACTTGTTTGGCCTCTCTCTGCCTAATCTTATAAATTTGTCTGTCATCCTCGTTTTATTTTTTTTTTATAATTCCTAAATGCTATCTTTTTGTTTTTAATGATTTTGGCCACTTCTGCTGAGTACCACAGTGGTCTCTTCCTTTTTTTGCTTTTACTGACAAGCCTAATGCAATCTTCTGTTGCCTTCAATAGTGCCACTTTTAAGTAGTCCCATTTCTCCTGGACTCCAATTAAACTGTTCCAGTCTGATAGGGACTCGTATACCACTAATCTAATTTTAGAAAAGTCAGTATTTCTAAAATCTAAAACTTTTGTTTTTGTGTGGTGTGACTCAGTCACTGTACTTATAGTAAACCACACTGACTGGTGATCACTAGATCCCAAGCTTTCCCCTACAGTAATATCATATACCAAATTCCTATTTGTGAATACTAAATCTAAAATGGCCTCCTTCCGGGTTGGCTCCTCCACTACTTGCTGTAGAGATAATCCCAGTAGGGAATTTAGAATATCTGTACTCTTGGCAGAACTAGCTATTTTGGTTTTCCAGTTTACATCTGGAAGATTGAAGTCTCCCATAATGATAACTTCCCCCTTCAATGTCATTTTAGCTATTTCCTCAACTAGTAGATCATCTAATTCTTTGACTTGGCTAGGTGGTCTATATATCACCACATCTGTAAAGCGTCCTGTCCTTGCCGCCGTGGTCGTAGGAGGATTACTTTTACCTCTTCCCCTGTTAGATTCCCATTGTGCTGTGACATCCCCCTAATAAGCTGTGTAAAGCATATTTTTTAGTTTTGTTTTGAACTGCTGCATCCTTTCTGACTTTCGGTAAGTTGGTAACATTTCTGCCACTTTCTGCTTATACCGGGGGTCTAGTAGCGTGGCCACCTAGTACAGGTCGTTCTCCTTCATCCTTTTTATACGAGGGTCCCTTAACAGACATGACAGCATGAAAGACCCCATTTGCACAAGGTTGGATGCCGAGCTACTCATTTCCCGTTCCTCGTCCTCACTGATGTCATTGACGGTCTGTTCTTCACCCCAGCCACGTACAACACCACGGGTCCCAGATAGGTGACAACAACGAGCACCCTGGGATGCCTGCTGTGGTTGGTCTTCCTCCTCCTCAAAGCCACATTCCTCCTCTGACTCCTCTTCCTCATACTCCTCTTGCAGCGTTGCCGCAGGTCCGGCAAGCGATGATGACAAGGCTGTTTCTGGTGGTGATGGTGACCACAACTCTTCCTCTTCACGCTCATCTACAGCCTGATCCAGCACTCTTCGCAGGGCATGCTCCAGGAAGAAAACAAATGGGATGAGGTCGCTGATGGTGCCTTCGGTGCGACTGACTAGGTTTGTCACCTCCTCAAAAGGACGCATGAGCCTACAGGCATTGCGCATGAGCGTCCAGTAACGTGGCAAAAAAATTCCCAGCTCCGCAGAGGCTGTCCTAGCACCCCGGTCATACAAATACTCGTTGACGGCTTTTTCTTGTTGGAGCCGGAGGTCGAACATTAGGAGTGTTGAATTCCAACGTGTCGGGCTGTCGCAAATCAAGCGCCTGACTGGCATGTTGTTTCGCCGCTGAATGTCTGAAAAGTGTGCCATGGCCGTGTAGGAACACCTGAAATGGCCACACACCTTCCTGGCCTGCTTGAGGACGTCCTGTAAGCCTGGGTACTTAGACACAAAGCGTTGTACGATGAGATTCAACACATGTGCCATGCACGGCACATGTGACAACTTGCCCAAATTCAAAGCCGCCAACAAATTGCTTCCATTGTCACATACCACTTTGCCGATCTCCAGTTGGTGCGGGGTCTGACACTGATCCACCTGTGCGTTCAGGGCGGACAGGAGTGCTGGTCCGGTGTGGCTCTCTGCTTTCAGGCAAGTCAACCCCAAGACAGCGTGACACTGTCGTATCCGGGATGTGGAATAGCCCCTGGGGAGCTAGGGGGATTCAGTTGATATGCAGCCAGACACCGCAGCAGAAGAGGACTCAGCCGAGGAGGTTATGGAAGAGGATGCAGTAGGAGGAGTAGAGGAGGTGGCAGTAGGCCTGCCTGCAAGTCGTGGCGGTGTCAACAACTCCGCTGCAGAGCCACGCATTCCATGCTTGTCAGCCGTCAGCAGGTTGACCCAATGCGCAGTGTAGGTGATATACCTGCCCTGACCGTGCTTTGCAGACCAGGTATCAGTGGTCAGATGGACCCTTACCCCAACACTGTATGCCAGAGATGCCATGACTTCCTTTTCAATCACTGAGTAGAGGTTAGGGATTGTCTTTTTTGAAAAAAAAATTCGTCCGGGTACCTTCCACTGTGGTGTCCCAATAGCGACAAATTTTTTGAAGGCCTCAGACTCCACCAGCTGGTATGGTAAAAGCTGGCGGGCTAAGAGTTCCGTCAAGCCAGCTGTCAGACGCCGGGCAAGGGGGTGACTCTGTGACATTGGCTTCCTACGCTCAAACATTTCCTTTACAGACACCTGACTGTGGGCAGATGAGATGGAACTGCTGAAGGTGAGAGGCGGAGTGGCGGGTGGTTGAGAGGGGGCAAGGAGGACAGCAGTGGTTGACGTGGCTGAAGATGCTGGACCAGGAGGAGGATGGTGGCTTTGAGCTTCTGTGCTGCTTGTACTCATCATGTGTTGATCCCATAGGCGATTGTGATGTGAGATCATGTGCCTTCGCAAAGCAGTTGTACCTAGGTGTGTGTTGGACTTCCCATGACTCAGTTTCTTTTGGCACAGGTTGCAAATGGCATCGCTGTTGTCAAAGGCAGACACACAAAAAAAATGCCACACTGCTGAGCTTTGCAATGACGGCATTCTGGTGGTGGCAGCAGCATGTGTTGATTGGCGTGCTGTCTGGCTGACCCCGGGTGCCGATACATGCTGTCTGACTGTGCCACTAGCTCCTTGCGACGACCTCCCCCTGCTTCCAACTCGTCTCCTCCTTCTCTCTGTCTCCCCTTCTGAACTTTCCCCCTCTTCTTCTTCTCTTCAAGCAGGCACCCACGTGGCATCCACGGACACATCGTCATCATCAACCACTTCACTTGTATCTGACACCTCAGCAAAGGAAGCAGCAGCGGGTACAACATCATCATCACACTGTACGTCCATGTGTGTAATGCTGCCTGACTGAGACATATCCCTGTTATCTCCATCCTCTGGCAATAATGGTTGTGCATCACTAATTTCATCCAACTGATGTGTAGATAACTCCTCTGAGGGATCAAGTGAAGCGGCTGTGGTGGCTGTGGTGGTAGTGGTGGTGGTGGCGGAGGGCGGGAGAGTGGTAACTTGAGAGCAGGTGACCAAAGCGGAGCTGGAGGAGGATGGTGCGTCAAGGTTCTTAGCGGAAGCTGTTGAAGATTGCGTGTCCTGTGTAAGCCAGTCAACTATTTTCTCTGAATTTTTTGGGTTCAGGGTACGTGGCCTCTGAACACTGGTCATTATTCCAGGGCCAGTGGAAATCACAGCACCACGAACACGACGGCCCCTGCGGCGTGGCCTGCCTCTGCCTGTCATTTTTTATTAGATAAGTGTTACTATGCGTGCAAGGTACTGTGCCACCCTATATAAGTGGTAGGCAGTGGGCACAGTACAGTCTGTGTGGGCTTGACACACACTGGCTTGCAACTGTGATTATATCACAGAAAAATATTAAATAGATTTTTTTTTTTATCTGCGAGGTATTTGTGAGTGAGTGACACCCTGTAACGGTATGAGTGGAGGCCTAGCCACTAGCCAGTGGCCACAATACAGTCTGTGTGGGCCTGACACACACTGGCTTGCAAATGTGATTAGATCACCGAAAAATATTAAATATAATTTTTATTTATCTGCAAGGTATTTGTGAGTGAGTGACACCCTGTAACGGTATAAGTGGAGGCCTAGCCAGTGGCCACAATACAGTCTGTGTGGGCCTGACACACACTGGCTTGCAAATGTGATTATATCACAGAAAAAGATTAAATAGAATTTTTTTTATCTGAAAGGTATTTTCTGTCACCCCCTGTATGAATGGTGTGCACACAGTACTGTCTGTGACTGAGCCTGCAGCCTCTCACACATGGGCAGGCAACTGCAATATATATATATATATAAAAAAATAAAAAATAAAGCAGACTGATGTACCAGCCCTGAAAAGGGCTTTTTGGGGTGCTGTCAGGACACTGTCCTTACAGCAGATGAGTCTGTGGACACAGAACACGGCCCTAGCTAACGCTTTCCCTATTGAATCAGCAGCAGCAGCACTGTCCCTCCTCTCACTGAGAATGCAGATTCCGAATGAATCTAAAATGGATGCTGCCCAGGAGGTGGGAGGGTCTGGGAGGGAGGGTCTGCTGCTGATTGGCTGGAATGTGTCTGCTGACTGTGAGGTACAGGGTCAAAGTTTACTCAATGATGATGTATAGGGGGCGGACCGAACATCGCATATGGTTGCCCGCCGCGGCGAACGCGAACAAGCTATGTTCGCCGGGAACTATTCGGGCCATCTCTATCTGGTAAGAGTGAAGTTCAAACAGAAACAAAGAGGATATTTAGGTAAAATAATCCAGGTACGAATGTAATCATGTAACTTGTAGCAGACTGCGACTCACTGGAATTTCTGGAATGGATGGTGGGCGCTCTAACTACGAATAGCCAACTGTAATGTAGGTAAATAAATGTTGTGTCGTTGAGGCATAATATTTATTATATAGTTAAAAGATGCAAATTAGTAACAGCAATAAAAGCAATATAGCATTAAAAAACACAATGTTCTCAATAATGATACTTCTTGTTTGTGGGGCCCTCGCAAGAGATAAGTACGGTATATATAAAAGATATACAAAATGGACTTTGCGGACAATCAGACAAATAAAGGATTAAATATATGCAGTCTTCAATAATGTCCTTCCATATTTTGATAATAAAGCGATGGGTGCGCTCATTGGTAGTTAGGGTAGTCACCGCAGCTGGTTGAGGCTACCGCAGTATTAGCAGTTTTAATGTGGTTAGCACAAAGTAACATAAGTTTGTGGATTAGATGTTGCCCCCTTCACTGGGTGTTTATGTGGTGTCTGCGGCACTCTTGCCAAGTGAGGATCCTTTCTCCGTGGTGTAATCTCCGCAGGCTCCCAGTCTTTTTGTAGATGAGCCACGTGCTTGGTCTCGTGGTGTATGAATGAAGGAGTGGTATAAATGCTCTTTGCTTGGGATGTCAAGTTGCTGTCTTGAAGGTTGTTTCAAATGAAAGGTAAGATGCAGCTTCCTTCAAAAATCCTTTCCACAGTATTTAACACTATGCTAACACCAAATAAAGATTCCCAGACACGTTTAGACGTTGTCTCCACACCTTCTTCAGTGGTATTAAAAAATCTATCTTCACCAGCCAATGGCTGGCCACCTTGGGGTACATACAGTACTGTGATATAGACTCTAGATTGCTAGTGTCCTGCAAAAATGTGTTGTGATTGGGGATGAGCGAACCCAAACTGCAAAGTTCAGGTTTTTCCCGAACTTTGCGAGTTCGGGTACCCGGACTCGAACCTGGGTTTGGGTTCGGTGTTCACGTCATTTTATTATTTTCCATTATGACATGGTTATAGCAGAAAATAATGGCATTCTCAAGACAGAATGCAAAAGAATATGCCAATTAAGGGGTAAAAAAAAATATAATTCACCTCATCCACTTGATCGCGCTGCCGCAGTCTCTTCTATCTTCTTTCAGCAGGACCTGCAAAAGGACCTGCAATGATGTCACCACGTTCACCATGTGGTGAGTGTGGTGATGTCATCGCAGGTACTCTGGCAGGTCCTGCTGAATGAAGATAGAAGGACCTGCGATAACGTCACCACGCTCACGACGTGGTGAGCTCCGTGCTGTCTACGCAGGTCCTTTTTCAGGTCCTGCTGAAAGATAGAAGACACTGCGGCAGCGCCATCAAGTGGATAAGGTGTCTTTTTTTTAACCCCTAAATTGGCATATTCTATTGCATTCTGTCTTAAGAATGCTATTATTTTCCGCTATAACCATGTTATAACGGAAAATAATAAAGTGAAGTTCGGGTCCCCATGGATTTCAATGGGGTTCATGGTCAAGTTCGGGTCCCAAAGCCGAATTTTGACCTGAAGTTCGGCCGAACCCGGCGAACCGGAACTTTCATGGGTTCGCTCATCCCGAGTTGAAACATTTTTCTGCCCCTGTACTGACTTCTGCTTATTCCCTGGATTTGACCCTTTACTGGCTGACCTGACCTCTGCCTTATTTATGTTTGTACACTCAGCTGCGCACCCCGACCTTGAATGTTTTTATATATTTTTTTTTTAATATATTTATATACGTGTGACATATTCCACAGCACTTTACAGACTCCATCATGAAGTTGTCACCATCGGGGCTCATAATCTATGTTCCCTGTCAGTATGTCTTTTGACTGTGGTAGGAAACCGGAGTACCTGGAGAAAACCCATGCAAACATGGAGAGAACATAAAAAATGAATGTAGATGTTGTCCTTGGTCGATTTCAAACCCACTACCCCAGCACTGCTGCAAAGCAACTGTGCTAACCACTGAGCCACCATGCTGCTCTTTATACCAGATTGCTTGTCTGCCCCAACCTCAGCTTGTCCCTGACTGCAGTTTTACCTGTACCGCAGTGTCGCCATAGTGCTCAGTGCTCTGCTCCAGTGTCTCATGACCCACATGGTTCAGCTGTCAAGCAAACAGAAGACTACTCCAGGAAGTAGCATCCTGTTGGTTCCCCTGCAATGAAGTCTAGATCCCTGTAAAGGGGGTAAAGGGTGAATACCAGGGAACTGCAGGATAACACCCTTAGGAGTAGCCCCAAGTTAAATCTGTTCAGGTGACACAGTGGTTTCGATAGATAGATAGATAGATAGATAGATAGATAGATAGATAGATAGATAGACGGAGTAGATATTGGATAGATAGATAGATAGATAGATAGATAGATAGATAGATAGATAGATAGACACAGTAAATGATAGTGTGGCGAAACCGACCTCGCCACTGGGTTTTGGAGAGGACTGGCTGCTGGCCTCTTGCCCCTGGATTATGGGCCATATACTAACTTTTAAACCTCTGAACCTATTCAAGTGAATTTTGGATAGGTTTGTCAAAAAGTTATACCGTTTGAATTAATGTAAGTTATATGTATGGCCAATGTAAACTCACAAAGTTGTAACAATTTATAATAAGTGTAACTTGTCAGCTTGGGAGGAATATGCGGGTGTGTTTCTATTGTGCCATTGTGTGTTTAAAATGGTGATGTCTTTTCTGTTGTTCTCACATGTGTATTGGCGATCTCCCTTTGTCCTCAGAGATAATTGGATTGCTCTTCAGGTTGTCTGGACAGAGAGGAGGAAACCATGATGCATTGTGGGGATATGTTGTCCTATGTCACAGTCTTCATTCTGGTCCTCTGGGGGCGTGAACGATTGGTTGCTGTTGTATCATTGTATGTGTTGTAAATTACTGATTGGTTGTATTTCAAACCCCTGGGGGCAGTACTATGTTTGTGGTTTATGAATAAAAGAGGCTGTACGTGAAGTACAGTCAGACCACTGTTTGACCCTCAACACGGAGCCTTGTCTCGTTATTGGGGGGATTCACTGTATGCTGTTAGAAGACCGATTGCCAGGATTGTATGCTTTTCCTGTTCGTCTGCTAGCAGCTATTCGTGAGGTTCCAGTTTGGAGTGCTACTTTGTATCCAGTTCGGGAGTTTGGTGTATCCTGCAGTAGCTGTGCCTGTCTCTCAGAAAGGGGCTTATCGCCTAAACGGATTTTAACCCCTTGTCTGCTGAAACGTGCCGTTACATTGGTGGCAAGCAGCGGGATCGTTCCTACAGCCAGAAGGACAGCTACAAAGAAACATCATTCCCTGGAATTACAATTTGAGGGCAACGCATGTCCCAGTACAGCGACCCTGACAGCACCAGAATGGAAACAGCAGTGGAGTACGATGAGGGTGTCATGGATGACCGAGATGCAGTCCGCAAAGGCATCTGGTACCAGGTACTGGGTATTGTGGAGTATATGCAGGACGAGAGACTCCCCACGGAAGACCAGCGGTTGCAGAAGCGAGTAGCCCTGCGGATGCCCTTCCTGGGAGAGCAGCCCCGGGAGGAATGGGTAAAGGAATTGGAACTCCTAGCATGGCGGGAGCTGTGGCTGGAAGATGCCTACCAGGCGCTCTGGTGGTATGGGGCACAGTACCTACCCAGGACAGCTGAGCATGACAAGCCAGAGGGAGAGGAGTTTGATGGTCCTGGCTTGTTATGGGAGACCTTTTCAGAGCTGGAGTTTGGGAGCCCTACACAAGCCTGGTTCCATGATCTCTTGGAATGGAGGGAGAGCAGGTATGACTGGGACGACACTCATGAGATTGATGCGGACCTGGTCCACCTGGTGACCCGGGAGATGGAGCTGGAACAGGGCTACCAGCAGCTGTTCCACGCCAGTGAGAAGGCTCAGCAGGACAGTAAGGTGACAGACCCAGTCTCCATTCCCCAGTGGCAGTGTGAATTGCAGGGAATTGGGAGCCCAGTCTCCATTCCCCAGCGGCAGTGTGAAGTGCAGGGAGAGGAGAGCAGCGTCCTCCCTCCCCAGCGGCAGGCTGAGTTACAGGGGGAAGAGGTAGTAGTTCCTGCCCCCCAGCAAAAGAGTGATATGCCGGGATGGCAGTGTGAAATGCAGGGAGAGGAGAGCAGCGTCCTCCCTCCTCAGCGGCAGGCGGAGTTACAGGGGGCAGAGGTAGTTGTTCCTGCCCCCTAGCAGCAGCATGATTTTTTGGGAATTGGGAGCCCAGTCTCCAGTCCCCAGCGGCAGGCGGAGTTACAGCGGGCAGAGACAGTCGGTCCTGTTCCCCAGCGGCAGAGTGTCCAGCAGGGAATAGAGAGCCCAGTCTCCTTTCCCCAGCAGCAGGACACTGTATTGGGAGCGGAGACGGTCGGTCGCCCTCCCCAGCGGCTGGAAGTATGTATGGGAGAGGAGCTCATTACCCCCTCTCCCCAGCGGCAGCTTAACGCACCAGGGGGACAAAGTAAGCCCCACAACAGTGCAGATGGGACCGTGGTCTCTGCACTTACAGCACAGGGGGTAGAGACAGTCGGTCTCCCCCTCCAACAACCAGGCTCCAACCAGGCTTCTTCCGTGGTAGCGCTGGCACCAGGGCAGAGTACCGCTGATCCCTGCCCACAAAGCAACCTCCACTCCAAGCCAGGGAGCAACACAGAGACCGGGAGTACCAGCTTCCAACATAACCTTGGTGGACTCACTGGACAGAGACAGGCTACTAAAGTCAACAGGTCCAGTATTTGGTTGTGGGTGGGCTGCCAGACTAACTCAGGTACCGACCGGCGTGAGGTCAGGTATCTGGTTAGTCTTCCCTGGGGGGGGGGAGATGTGTGGCGAAACCGACCTCGCCACTGGGTTTTGGAGAGGACTGGCTGCTGGCCTCTTGCCCCTGGATTATGGGCCATATACTAACTTTTAAACCCCTGAACCTATTCAAGTGAATTTTGGATAGGTTTGTCACAAAGTTATACTGTTTGAATTAATGTAAGTTATATGTATGGCCAATGTAAACTCACAAAGTTGTAACAATTTAGAATAAGTGTAACTTGTCAGCTTGGGAGGAATATGCGGGTGTGTTTCTATTGTGCCATTGTCCCATTGTGTGTTTAAAATGGTGATGTCTGTTCTGTTGTTCTCACATGTGTATTGGCGATCTCCCTTTGTCCTCAGAGATAATTGGATTGCTCTTCAGGTTGTCTGGACAGAGAGGAGGAAACCATGATGCATTGTGGGGATATGTTGTCCTATGTCACAGTCTTCATTCTGGTCCTCTGGGGGCGTGAACGATTGGTTGCTGTTGTATCATTGTATGTGTTGTAAATTACTGATTGGTTGTATTTCAAACCCCTGGGGGCAGTACTATGTTTGTAGTTTGTGAATAAAAGAGGCTGTACGTGAAGTACAGTCAGACCACTGTTTGACCCTCAACACGGAGCCTTGTCTCGTTATTGGGGGGATTCACTGTATGCTGTTAGAAGACCGATTGCCAGGATTGTATGCTTTTCCTGTTCGTCTGCTAGCAGCTATTCGTGAGGTTCCAGTTTGGAGTGCTACTTTGTATCCAGTTCGGGAGTTTGGTGTATCCTGCAGTAGCTGTGCCTGTCTCTCAGAAAGGGGCTTATCGCCTAAACGGATTTTAACCCCTTGTCTGCTGAAACGTGCCGTTACAGATAGATACATATATAGGTATAGATTTTGAATGTGTTAAAATGTTTCTTAAAAATAACACAAATAAAAAAAGTAAAAGTGCAGTTTTTATTCTATTCATGGTGACACCTATTCCACCCCCATGCACATATATGAATCACCCAGTCACTTCGGTGCCCTATGATGTCCCTGGAGGACAGCGTTGCGACTTCTCACGGGCAGGGACTGTACGTCGTCTTAGTATTCTCCTCTGTAGTATAAAAAGGAAATAAAAGTTAATCTAGTAGCATCAGAATAAGGACTCATGCACACGACCGTATGTATTTTGCAAAAAATGGATACGCAAAAAATATGGAGGATGTCCGTGTGCATTCCATATATTGCAGAACGGAACAGCTGGCCCTTAATAGAACAGTCCAATCCTTGTCCGTAATGCGGACAATAATAGGACATGTTCTATTTTTTGGTAGAACGGAAACACGGATATATACGGAAATGGAGTGCACTCGGAGTAGCATCAGGTTTTTTTGTGGACCAATTGAAATGAACGGTTCTGCATACGGTCTGCAAAAAAAACGGAACAGACGTTGAAAGAAAATACGTTTGTGTGCATGAGCCCTTTGTAGTGTAGTGATAAGTTGGAAAAAATTCTAAATGGGGTGGAATTAGAAAAAAAAGCAATTCTGCCAGTACGTAATATGCGGTAAAATTGTCCTGTTCCCTTTATGCTCTAGGTCACTACTATTACAGCGATACCACATTTATATATTTTGTTCTTGTGTTTTAACACAAAAAATATATAAACATTTAGATTTTTTTTTCCCTTTGGCGTATTCTGACCCCATAACTTATTATTTTATGCCTATGAGGGCTAATTTTTTGCAAGGCGATCTGTACTGTACATTGATACCATTTTGGTTGCTTATAACTGTTTAATCACTTTATTTATTAAATTTTTGGGGGAGGTGAAGTGACAAAACATGTCGAATTGGCGATTTTGATGTTTTTCTTTTCCTTTACAGCACTGGGATAAATGCTTTTCATATTTAATAGTATTTTATTTTTTTTATTCACCATATCTTTTATTTAATTTAGGGGTCTGCCGATCCCTTTGAAGATTCTGAGGCTGCCGCAAGGAATGAATGGCTCCCATGATCGCCATTAGCTTAGCGCTTCTGGGTTTTCAGCCTTAAGATTCCGTGGTCACATTTGTCCATGGCACCTGAAGAGTTAAATCTCTGTGATTGGCGTTATCGCCGATCGCAGATATAAGCCAGGCAGTTGGAGGCTATGGTGCTCCCTGTTCTCTCGAACAGGCGCCATATTTATGTACCTAAATTCCGTTGTAAATTTACAGTGGGTGGTTGGGAAGGGGCTAAAGAGCCCTCGAAAAGGTCTCAAAAAGTTCACTTTGGAGATCTGGAAATTAGCTTGTAATATTGGACCCCCTCTACTGAGATTATTAGCCATTCAACTGAGTTTTGTGCTGGGCCCCTTCCCTGATGGGCCCCATGTAAGGTACACCACTATCTGCACTGACTAATTTAGGCCTGATTTGGTTTATTCCTTCATCTTTCCTCCTTGTCTTGATTGTTTTTCTATCAAAACAGAACAATGTTTGTAGCATATAGGGGGAGTCTCCTATACAGCTAATTTGTGTGACCACCACAGGAGACAAGTACAATACGTCATCCAATGGTGTTCTCCCAGACAGGAAGTCAAGTGGTTGCTAGGTAACGCAACGTAACCCAGCCTAAAAAAACATACACGGGGTGAAGTGAGGTCTACAAGAAGAGAAGCGATAGATGTCTGGTAGATGACCTTCTCATCGGTCACATCGTCGTCTAGTTTAGAAAATCTATTATCATATACTTGATAGGGAATTTGGGGTAAATAGGCCACATCAGTTATAAAGAAAGTCTCTCGCCCAGGAGGACTTGTCCTGTCCTCCATTACACATAGATCTTATTGATTCGAATGGGAGTGGTGTAATACTTAATTTTCCCTGTGGTGGCGCTGCAGGCAAATTGAACACTTACTGCCAGTGCTCCTCACAGATTACAGCTGATCGGTGAGGTCCTACCAGGGGAGGGACTTTCTTCTATGGAATAGGGATTGTCCAAATCTAACCTTATAATGGGTTGCCAGGTTTGTATCTCACCTGTCTGATAATAGTCATATACTCTGATATTTGCTGGTTTCAAGTCCTTGACCTGGGTCTCTTGCTGAATATGAATGTAGTATGTGTTTGATTTATGACCAAGCTTAAGACATAGAAAGAAAAAACAAATATAATAAACCTATAACAATATAACAATAATAATAATGTATAATATAATAATGATACAATTAGTATACAAAGAATATAAAAGAACTGATCAGGAAATGATTCATATAGCTGAGGGTTCCCCAGAGAGCTATGAAGGGAGTGTTCTGTGAAGATAACCATGGGATTATTCTTGCACTGGGGCCCCCAGGGGCCAGCATCTGACCCTGATGATTAGTGTTTACTAGTAAACTGAGCATACACAGTTAAGCATCATTCACACGTTCCTGTCCGTGCTCAAATCCGTGAGCAGGTGGTCAGTGATGCATCCGTGAAGCTGTCCTTGAAGGATCCGTGTGTCCGTTTTTTGCTCTGAACAGCTGAAAAATAATTTTCAAAGCATCTCTTCTTAATGATCCGTGAAACACGGATGCAACACGGATGGCATCCATGTTGTATCCATGGTTTTCACTGACCAACACTGACCCACGGACCGTGCTAAAACACTGATGTCTGAATACACACATTAAAATTAATGGGGACGTGTAATGTCCGTGGAAAACTGACGTGTGAATGAGGCTTTGGTCCGTTTATTATGTAATTCTACTAATCACATTGATAAATTTTCTCAGCATTATGTTATTTTTTCTTTACCAATCACCCTTAAAGGGGTATTCTCATCACGCTGTTTTATACTTACCTGCTCCCGGCGCGCTGTCCACTTCCTGGTTTCGGCAGGGGGCGGGCTCCATTTTGATAGAAGTCTTCTCCCGGGCGGGCCGCGCGCTGGACTGAACGCGCACGCCGCCGCTCATGCACCCTGGTGACTTCTTCCTGGCAAGTATACTATACTGGCCAGGAAGAAATCACCATAGCGCATGCGCGGCCTCGGCGTGCGCTTTCGGGACTGCGCGCGGCCAGCCGGGAGAAAAGAAGAAGTCGTCTGCGCAAGCACGGCCACCGCGATTCCGGAGAAGAGCGGTGGCCGTAACCAGGGGAGACGGAAGACAACAGTCAGGTAAGTATATGGTCATTTTCTTCTAAGGCTTGGTAATTAGTTAATTAAATATATTTTGAAAAATGATCACTGTTAAATCATTAACAGATTTAACAGTGATCATTAAGATGATAATACCCCTTTAACCCCATAAGGAAGTGGTTTATTTTAGTGTTTAGGACGTAATTGTTTTTAGTATTTTTATTCTCAGCCATGACGTTTTTTATTTTTCTGCCCACATAGGTGTTTTTTGCGGGATGAGTCGTGTTTATAAATGGAACCATTTTGGGAAAAATCTAATCCATTGTATGGGACAGCATGAAAAAACAGCATTCTAACAGTTTTTCAGGGGGTTTGTTTTATGGCATTCGTCATATCTATATTCTGCAGGTCAGAGTGATTACAGTGATACCAAATGTATGCAAGATTTTTGTATTTTTTGCTTTTAAAGCCCAATAACATTTTTATATTTACATCCAATTAGCCATGTGAGTGATTTTATTTTGCAGGAAAAGTTTTGGATGACATTTAAGTTAATTGAAGTTGACGAAGTGGAATTCGATCTGAATTTCAGGAAAAATTAGATTCGCACTGAAGCCGAATTTCCTTCCGCTTCGTGGTAACGAATCGCAAATTTTCCTAAAATGGCTGGTGCACATGTTAGGACATGGAGCAAGGAACTCTGGGAACGAGAGATCACCCACAATGCCATGCATGCAGCCAATCAGCAGCCAGCCCTGTGATGTCCCAGCCCTATAAATAGCCTCAGCCATCTTGGATTCTGCCATTTTCCAGTGTGTTTAGTGCAGGGAGAGACGTCAGCAGGCGCTAGGGACAGTGCTAGGAAAGACCTAATTGTGCTAAAAAAAATTATTTAGAAGTTCAGGGAAAGATTATTCATAGTGTAGGGAAAGGATAGGGCGGCATCATCTACACTATAAAAGGAGAACAGGATGCAGTAGGAGAATGTAAAGCCTGGGTAATAGGAGCGATTCTATTACACCTTGCTGCACTGACTCGGGATCCAAATTGCTATTATACTGCTGCTTTTAGGTTTGCACTAGATGATACCTCTGTAATTCCAGGAAATCTTGTTGGTTATTGGGGTGCAAGTGCTGTGTTGCAGGGTGTATTTATAGGAAACATGCGTACATCAAATTAACCTTTCTGCGTTGCATTTAATTTGTTCTACAGCCTTTTTTGGGGTATATAAGTGTAAAAAAAAAAAGTACATCTTATTTGCCGTTCCCCGGTGCAGTTTTATTGCTATACAGCCTTTTTTAGGATGTATAAGTGTAAAAAAATTAAAAAAAGGACATCTTATTTGCCATTGTGCAGTGCAGTCATTATGTACTACAGACTTTTTTGGGGTGTAAAAGTGTAAAAAAAATAGTATGTATTATTTGCCATTCTGTGGTGCAGTTACATTGTTATACAGACTTTTTGAGGGTGTATAAGTGTAAAAGAAAGTATGTCTTATTTGCCGTTCTGCGGTGCAGTTACTTTGTGCTACAGCCTTTTTTGGGGTGTATAAGTGTAAAAAAAGTACATCTTATTTGCCGTTCTGCGGTACAGTTATTTTGTACTACAGCCTTTTTTGGGGTGTATAAGTGTAAAAAAAAGTACATCTTATTTGCCGTTCTGTGGTGCAGTCATTTTGTACTACATCCTTTTTTGGGGTGTATAAGTGTAAAAAAAAGTACATATTATTTGATGTTCTGTGGTGTAGTTACTTTGTACTACAGCCTTTTTTGGGGTGTATAAGTGTAAAAAAAAGTGTAACTTATTTGCCGTTCTGCGGTGCAGTCATTTTGTACTGCAGCCTTTTTTGGGGTGTAAAAGTGTAAAAAAAAAGTACATCTAATTTGCTGTTCTGCCGTGCAGTTACTTTGTACTACAGCCTTTTTTGGGGTGTATAATTGTAAAAACAGTACATCTTATTTGCCATTCTGCAGTGCAGTTACTTTGTGCTACAGCCTTTATTGGGGTGTATAAGTGTAAAAAAAAGTACATCTTATTTGCCGTACTGCAGTGCAGTTACCTTTTACTACAGCCTTTTTTGGGGTGTATAAGTTTTAAAAAAGTACATCTTATTTGCCGTTCTGCGGTGCAGTTATTTTGCACTACAGCCTTTTTTGGGGTGTATAAGTTTTAAAAAAGTACATCTTATTTGCCGTTCTGCGGTGCAGTTATTTTGTACTACAGCCTTTTTTGGGGTGTATAAGTTTTAAAAAAGTACATCTTATTTGCCGTTCTGCGGTGCAGTTATTTTGTACTACAGCCTTTTTTGGGGTGTATAAGTGTAAAAAAAAAAGTACATCTTATTTGCCGTTGTGCAGTGCAGTCATTATGTACTACAGACTTTTTTGGGGTGTAAAAGTGTAAAAAAAATAGTATGTATTATTTGCCATTCTGTGGTGCAGTTACATTGTTATACAGACTTTTTGAGGGTGTATAAGTGTAAAAGAAAGTATGTCTTATTTGCCGTTCTGCGGTGCAGTTACTTTGTGCTACAGCCTTTTTTGGGGTGTATAAGTGTAAAAAAAGTACATCTTATTTGCCGTTCTGCGGTACAGTTATTTTGTACTACAGCCTTTTTTGGGGTGTATAAGTGTAAAAAAAAGTACATCTTATTTGCCGTTCTGCGGTGCAGTCATTTTGTACTACATCCTTTTTTGGGGTGTATAAGTGTAAAAAAAAGTACATATTATTTGATGTTCTGTGGTGTAGTTACTTTGTACTACAGCCTTTTTTGGGGTGTATAAGTGTAAAAAAAGTGTAACTTATTTGCCGTTCTGCGGTGCAGTCATTTTGTACTGCAGCCTTTTTTGGGGTGTAAAAGTGTAAAAAAAAAGTACATCTAATTTGCTGTTAAGCCGTGCAGTTACTTTGTACTACAGCCTTTTTTGGGGTGTATAATTGTAAAAACAGTACATTTTATTTGCCATTCTGCGGTGCAGTTACTTTGTGCTACAGCCTTTATTGGGGTGTATAAGTGTAAAAAAAGTACATCTTATTTGTCGTACTGCAGTGCAGTTACCTTTTACTACAGCCTTTTTTGGGGTGTATAAGTTTTAAAAAAGTACATCTTATTTGCCGTTCTGCGGTGCAGTTTTTTTGTACTACAGCCTTTTTTGGGGTGTATAAGTGTAAAAAAAAGTACATATTATTTGATGTTCTGTGGTGTAGTTACTTTGTACTACAGCCTTTTTTGGGGTGTATAAGTGTAAAAAAAAGTGCAACTTATTTGCCGTTCTGCGGTGCAGTCATTTTGTACTACAGCCTTTTTTGGGGTGTAAAAGAGTAAAAAAAAAGTACATCTAATTTGCTGTTCTGCCGTGCAGTTACTTTGTACTACAGCCTTTTTTGTAGTGTATAATTGTAAAAACAGTACATCTTATTTGCCGTTCTGCGGTGCAGTTACTTTGTGCTACAGCCTTTTTTGGAGTGTATACAGTAAGTGTAAAAAAAGTACATCTTATTTGCCGTACTGCAGTGCAGTTACCTTTTACTACAGCCTTTTTTGGGGTGTATTAGTTTTAAAAAAGTACATCTTATTTGCCGTTCTGCGGTGCAGTTACTTTGTATTGCAGCCTTTTTTGGGGTGTATAAGTGTAAAAAAAAGTACATCTTATCTGCCGTTCCGTGGTGCAGTTACATTGTTCTACACCTTTTTTACGGTGTAAGTATAAAAAAAAGTATATCCTATTTGCCGTTCTGCGGTGCAGTTACTTTGCACTACAGCCTTTTTTGGGGTGTATAAGTGTAAAAAAAAGTACATCTTATTTGCCGTTCTGCGGTGCAGTTATTTTGTACTACAGCCTTTTTCGGGGTGTATAAGTGTAAAAAAAGTGCAACTTATTTGCCGTTCTGCGGTGCAGTCATTTTGTACTACAGCCTTTTTTGGGGTGTAAAAGTGTAAAAAAAAAGTACATCTTATTTGCCGTTCTGCGGTGCAGTTACTTTGTACTACAGCCTTCTTTGGGGTGTATAAGTTTAAAAAAAAGGTACATCTTATTTGCTGTTCTGCGGTGCAGTTACATTGTTACGCAGCCTTTTTTGGGGTGTATAAGTGTAAAAGAAAGTACGTACGTCTTATTTGCCGTTTTGCGGTGCAGTTACTTTGTACTACAGCCTTTTTTGGGGTGTATAAGTTTTAAAAAAGTACATCTTATTTGCCGTTCTGCGGTGCAGTTACTTTGTACTACAGCCTTTTTAGGGTGTATAAGTGTAAAAAAGTACCATATTTTTAGTTTTATAAGATGCACCCCCCCCCTCTCAAAAGTGGGGGGAAAATGGCAGTTTGTCTTATCAAGCGAATGGTGGGCTTTTTAAATGTCTGACACTGATACATCGCCGGCCGCTATAATGGAGTACAGTGACTGCACTAGGCCCCGCTCATAGCAGTTTTCATATGTAAAGTCCATTCATGTAATCTTCAAGCAGTGGCTCTGCTTTAAACCAGCACAATCATCTGTAGTAGTACTCACCAGCAAAGCGTCAGGCAGGCCGGCAGCGTAACCTTACTCACTTATTCACGCTCCTGCTTCATTAATGAAGTGGGAGAAGCGTAAATGAGTTAGTTACGTTACACTGCCAGCCTGCCTGCCGCTTTGTTAGTGAGTACTACTACAGAGGATTGCGCTAGTTTAAAGCAGAGCCACTGCTTGAAGATTACATGAATGGACTTTACATATGAAAACTGCTATGAGCGGGGCCTAGTGCAGTCACTGTACTCCATTATACCGGGCCCCACTCACAGCAGTCTTTATATGCAAAATCTTTTTAAGCAATGCTCCAGCAATGGCTTTGCTTTCTTCTGTAACATTACTCCCTATCAAAGCAGCGGTCCGGCCGGCATATGACGTCACTCACTCGGTCATGCTCCTCCCACTTCATTAATGAAGCTGGCAGGAGCGTGACTGACTGAGTGAGTTACGTTACGCTGCCGGTCGGACTGCTGCTTTGATAGTGAGTACTGTTACAGAAGAAAGCAGAGCCATTGCTGGAGTATTACATAAAAAGATTTTACATATAAAGACTGCTGTGAGTGGGTGCCCAGTGGTGTAATGGGGGTCACTATTTACACAGGGACAATATACTGTCACACATATGCTACTGTGACCAGCATAAGATCATCTCATTCTGGTCACAGTATCATATGTGTCACCGTATATTGTCCCAGTGTGAATAGTGACCCCCATTACATAAGAAGCTATATGTGTGTCATCCACACATCCCCCATAGCAGTGTATCATCCACACATCCCCCATTACAGTGTGTCATCCACAGATCCCCCCAAACAGGGTCATCCATAGATCCCCCATAACAGTGTCATCCACAGATCCCCCATAATAGTGTCATCCACAGATCCACCATAACAGGGTTCTCCACAGATACCCCATAACAGTGTCATCCACAGATCCCCCATAACAGTGTCATCCACAGATCCCCATAACAGTGCGTCATCCAGAGATCCCCCATAACAGTGTGTCATCCACAGATCCCCCATAACAGGGTGTCATCCACAGATTTCCCCCATAACAGTGTCATCCACAGACCACCATTAGTTCAAAACCCACCAAAAGCACACCTTTTGGTTCAAAATATATTTTTTCTTATTTTCCTCTAAAAAATCTAGGTGCGTCTTATAAAGCAAAAAAAAAGTACATCTGATTAGCCATTGAGCGGTGCAGTTACATTGTTCTACAGCTTTTTTTGGGGGGTGTATGATTTAAAACAGTACATCTTATTTGCCATTCTGTGGTGCAGTCATTATGTACTACGGCCTTTTTTTGGGTGTATAAGGGTAAAAAAAGTACATATTATTTGCCGTTCTAGTTATTTTGTACTACAGCCTTTTTTGGGGTGTATAAGTGTAAAAGAAAGTATGTCTTATTTGCTGTTCTGCAGTGAAGATACTTTGTTGTAGCTGGCCATCTAAGACCTCTCCTAGGTTGCTAATATAGCTTGTGTGTTTATATAGCTAAAGCTGCTAATAGCCCTAATACAGTTCCTATGTTTATGTGTTAAAGACAAAAGCAGAGTTATTTACTGTGACTTCATGTTTTGGATGTCATATAACTGTTATATTTTGTGTTCACAGAAGCAGAAAAAGATAATATGCCTTTAAGATTCATTTTGTAATGTAAGGTAAGCTCAGTGACACAGCAGAAACAACAGAAAGCATAGTGTTAATCTGTTGTTGCTGGGCAGAAGTCTAGACCAATCACAGCCAGCTTCTCACACAGCAAGAGTTTTCACCAATCACAGCCAGCCTCACACACAGCCTGTCTGGGATTTCCCCTAGCAGAAGCTGCTAGAATCATTATTCACCAGAGACAGGAGCTGAAGAGACATTCACTCCACTGAGAGCTGTGTTTTTATGGGAACAAGAGGCCAAAATAGGTATTTAAAACAGTTATATAATGTTCCTACTGTTAGTATAGTGATTAGAACTGTATACTGAACCAGTTATATGTGTGTTTACTTACAGTTCCACCAAATTCAAATTGCCAGCAAATACAATTGCAAATTCAATTGCAAACTACAAAAGTCACAATCCAAATTGCATACAACCATACTAGATCATACTCAACCAATCTGCAAATAGTTACTGAAAACTGCAAACCCAGTGTCAGGACTCGAACCTGTGGTCAGTCATGTCCCAGGCGGTAGCTCTACCCACTAGGCTACCGTCTCTCCTTGGACTGTTTCTAGCTAACTGCTAACTTCTAACTACCTCTCTTGTCCTTGCCTTGACCTGCTGATTATTCCAATCTCTTGCACCTGCTACTTCCCTATAAAACCCAGCCCTTGAACCCAGCCCTTTGCTGGTTATTGTGCCTCCAAGCCTGTAGCAAGCTTCCTCTCTGCTCCTCCACCGCTGAATTGCCGCCTGCATTGACTTACTGCTTACCACCGACCACGCTACCTGCCTCCTGCTTCTGTGGGCCTCTGCCACTGGACTTCATACTTCCAGCTCGGGTGTCCTCAGACTCAGGTGAGCCTCGATTGACACTACTCCGTAACAGAATAACCAGCCCAAAAAAAAAATGGAGTCCGCAGTGGCCACCCTGCGCAAGCAGGTGTCTGAGCTGCAAGAGTTCGGCACCACCTACCAGGAGAAATTTTCGCAAATCCAAGGCCTGGTACAGAGTCAACAGGGGGAGATCATTGAGCTCCAACGGCAACTCCTGGACATACGCGGCGCGGCTGCAGACACCCGCATGCCACTACCCTCGAAATTCAATGGAGATCGTCGCCAGTACCGGGGCTTTCTCAATCAGTGCCGTATCTACTTCCGGATGCATCCGGCCCCCTTTTCCACTGATGAGAAGAAAGTATTGTTCATTGTTAACCTCCTGACGGACGAGGCCCTGGCATGGGCGTCTCCATACGTGGAAACCAATAGCCGTCCGCTGCACGATCTGGATGTTTTCATCACAGCTATGAGCCAGGTCTTTGATGACCCCAATCGCTGTGTGACAGCTGAGGCAAGACTACACAGTCTTCGACAGGGAAGACGCTCTGTCGCCGAGTACACCGCCGAGTTCCGCCGCTGGGTCTCAGACACCAACTGGAACCCAGGTGCTCAAAGGAGCCAATTTCGGCGAGGTCTATCGGAGGCGATCTAAGATGAACTTGCCAGACTTGAAGCCCCGGATGATTTGGACGACTTCATTCAGGTGTGTGTCCGTATTGATCAGAGGCTCACCGAGAGAAGGAAAGAAAGGCTCTGGTTCCAAGGCGACAGACCCACTTACTCTACTACCCAGCAGGTCGCCCAACCTCCCATCGAGCCTATGCTGGTTGACGCAGTGCGCAAGACTCTGTCCGTAGCAGAAAAAGAACGACGACTGGCCGAAGGCCTCTGCCTCTACTGTGGGGAGCCAGGGCACATTGCCATCAAATGCCCCAACAAATCCCGCAGAACCATTGCCGTCACTAAACTGCGAGAGCAGCGGCAGGCCACAATCCCACCGGTGACGGCAGAGACAACTGAGTTAGCAGCCACCGGGTCCCACTTCACCATTCCAATTGTCATTACCATCGGGGATCGACAACTTCTCTGTTCTGCAATGCTCGACTCCGGGGCTGGCGACAATTTTATGGATCAAACTTTTGCTCACGAGAACAACATTCCGCTTGTAACCAAGACAGCCCCCATCGATCTGGAAACGGTGGATGGGTCCCCACTCTCCTCGGGACCCGTTACACATCAGACCACAGATTTACAGCTCCACATTAAAACCGACCACCACGAGACGATCCACTTCTCTTTGATTTCCTCCCCCAAGTTTCCGGTGATCTTGGGCATCCCGTGGTTAGCCACTCGCAACCCTTCGGTGGACTGGGAAACTCGCTGTCTACGGTTCACATCCGAGTTCTGCTCTTCGAACTGTCTGCATGAACCTGCTTCCCCAACACCCAAAATATCTATCATCTTGGAACCAACGGTCAAGGAGCTGTTGCCTCCACAATATAGTGAGTTTCAGGATGTCTGCGAAAAAAAAACCGCACACAAGCTGCCCCCGCATTGACCATACGACTGCCCAATTGAATTATTACCTGGGGCTGAAATACCCTTCGGCAGCATCTACTCCCTCTCGGAGCCTGAACTCAAGGCCCTGAAGGACTACTTGGACGAGGACCTAAAGAAGGGCTTCATTCGACCCTCCACCTCCCCGCGGGAGCACCCTTCTTCTTCGTGGAGAAAAAAGACTCCTCTCTACGCCCTTGCATTGACTACCGCAAGCTGAATGATGTTACGGTAAAAAAACGTTACCCTCTCCCCTTGATTTCGGAACTCGAAAGTCTTTACGAAACTCGATCTTCGAGGGGCCTATAATCTGGTTCGCATTTGCCCCGGGGATGAATGGAAGACCGCACAATATGGACATTTTGAGTACTTGGTTATGCCCTTCGGACTTTGCAATGCCCCAGCCACTTTCCAACATTTCATTAAAGACGTCCTTAGGGACATGCTGGATCTGTTCGTAGTGGTATACCTGGACGATATTTTAATTTTCTCGGAAAATCTCGATCAACATCGCGAACATGTCCGCAGGGTGTTACAAAGACTTCGCGAGCAGTCCCTATACATCAAGCTCGAGAAATGCGAGTTCGAACAGACCACCACCCAGTTTCTCAGTTACATCATCTCCCCGGAAGGGCTGAGTATGGATCCTTGGAAAATTCAGGCTGTAATAGATTGGCCTCCCCCTAAGAACGAAAAAGAAATACAGAGGTTTGTCGGCTTCGCCAACTTTTACCGAAAATTCATTCGGAACTTCTCAAAAATCATTACTCCAATTACCCACTTAACCAAAAAGACTGTGCCCTTTTCCTGGACACCCGAAGCACAGGAAGCCTTCACCAAGCTTAAATCCCTCTTCACGTCTGCTCCAATTCTGATCCATCCTAATCCCGAACTGCCATTCACAATCGAAGTGGACGCTTCCGACACCGCAGTAGGCGCTGTCCTATCACAACGTACGGGAGAAAAGATGCTTTTACACCCTTGCGCCTTCTTCTCTCGCCAAATGTCCCCCGCAGAGAGGAACTATGACATCGGGAATAAGGAGTTACTGGCAATCAAAGATGCCTTCTCGGAGTGGAGACATCTATTGGAGGTTGCCATCAATCCCATAACTGTGTTCACTGACCACCGAAACCTCGAATTCATCCGTTCTGCCAAGAGGCTTTCCGCCAGACAAGCCAGATGGAGTTTTGCCCTTTCCAGGATGTTCTCTGAACCTTCACAGGACAACAAGGGCCAAGCCAGCATTCTACCCGAGAAAAAGGTCTTAGGAGCTACTTACCCAAAGGAACTCCTGGGGTCAATCAAGAAGGCTTATAAAAAGGACCCCTTCCTCACCCACCCAGCAGAAGACGTCAACCTCACCCTCAAGGGTGGCTTCTGGGTATACCTGGGTCGACAACTGTACGTACCAGAAATGGCACGGCTCGATGTACTAAAATATAACCACGATACCAAGTTGGCTGGCCATCCAGGTACAAGAAAGACCCAGGAACTCCGGTCCCGCTCCTTCTGGTGGCCGACATATAAGAAATATACTAAAAGGTTTGTCTCCTCATGCACGGTCTGTGCCCGCAACAAGACTCCCCGCTCTTCACCCGTGGGGCTGCTGCGACCACTCCCCATCCCCTCCCGCCCTTGGGGTTCAATTTCTATGGACTTTGTGGTTGACCTACCCCCTTCAAAAGGGATGAACACCATCCTGGTCGTCGTGGACCGCCTTACCAAGATGGCCCATTTCATCCCCTGCAAGGGCCTACCCACCGCCAAACAGACGGCTGACCTAGTATTCCGTGAATACGGGGTTCCAGATGATGTGGTCTCTGACCGAGGAGTGCAATTCACCTCTAAATTCTGGAAAGACTTCTGCCTGGCCCTTGGGATCACGGTAAACCTGTCCTCCGCTTTCCATCCCCAGTCTAATGGGCAGACAGAGAGAACAAACCAGACCCTCGAGCAGTACCTACGTTGTTTCATCACTCATTAGCAGGATGACTGGTTGGACCACCTTCCTACGGCCGAGTTTTCCTACAATAATGCGGAACACAGTTCCACCCATTACAGTCCTTTCTACGCCAACACTGGCCTGCATCCAGCTTTCATCCCACGCCTGCCCATCACCTCCACGCTTCCAGCGTTGGCCGAACGCCTGGCAAATTTACAAGAGGCACAAGAGAACATTTCCAATAATCTCCTTGAGGCTCAGAGACGCTTTAAGCGGGCGACAGACAAACGTCGTAGACCCGCTCCGGACTTTCAGATAGGAGATCAAGTGTGGCTCTCCACAAGAAACCTAAGACTGAAGGTACCTGCTCAGAAATTGGGCCAAAAATACTTGGGGCCTTTCCGAATCTCTGGCCGGATTAATGAAGTCACCTTCCGGCTAGTTCTCCCACATTCCATCAGGGTACACCCAGTCTTCCATTGCTCCCTTCTCAAGCCGTTTGTAGAGAACACCTTCCCGGCCGCCATCCTCAGACTCAGGTGAGCCTTGATTGACACTACTCCGTAACACCCAGTTTAGCCAGTAGATCTGTTAAATCTCACATATACCTCTCAGAGAGATCATAAAGTGCTTAAATAACTTAAAGTGAGAGTACAGATACTGAAGAGAGAAATATATCCACCATTTTATGTTGAATGACAAGATTGAACAGTTGTACCACCATCTTAAGCATACCGCCAGTTTGTAATATCTTTTCAACACGTGTTTTGTACATGGACTATCTGCTGCGGAGGCGGCAGTGTTATATATGAAGAAAAGTTGAAGTTAATAAAGAAGTTATTTCAAGCATTTGGTGTGCTCTTTAAACCTACTGTTTCCATAGAACAGCGCTAGAGGAATTACAGAGTAATAGATAGTCAGAGATATCAAAATTCTTCTAATGCCATAGCGCAAAAGGCACTTCATAGTGCTGCGCCTGCCACACTTGTACTACAGCCTTTTTTGGGGTGTATAAGTGTAAAAAAAAAAGTACCATATTTTTCGCCCTATAAGACGCACCTAGGTTTTTGAGGAGAAACATAAGGGGAAAAAAATTTGAACCAAAAGGTGTGCTCTTGGTGGGTTTTGAACTAATTGTGGTCTGTGGATGACACTATTATGGGGGATCTGTGGAGGACACACTGTTATGAGGGATCTGTGGATGGCACTGTTATGGGGGTATCTGTGGATGGCACTATTATGAGGGGGATCTGTGGATGGCACTGTTATAGGGGATCTGTTGATGGCACTGTTATGGGGATCTGTGGATGGCACTGTTATGGGGGAATCTGTGGATGGCAATGTTATGGGGATCTGTGGATAGCACTGTTATGGGGGGATCTGTGAATGGCACTGTTATGGGGGCATCTGTGGATGACACATATTTAGCATCTTTTGCTATATATGTGTCATCCACAGATATCCCCCATAACAGTGTCTCTGTGTACAGTAAATAGTGACTCTAATACAAGTGGGGGCCGGCAACTAGTGTTAAAATTGCTGCGGGGCCCGGTGCAGTCACTGTACTCTAAAATACCGGCCCCGCACACACCAGTATTCAGATGTAAACTGTAGGCAATTGATATGTTAGGCTACTTTCACACTCACATTTTGTGCGGCTCCGTTCAGATAATATGACCGTCTGCATCCGTTCAGAACGGATCCGCTTGTATTATCTTTAACATAGCAAAGACAGATCCGTCTTGAACACCATTAAAAGTCAATGGAGGACGGATCTATTTTCTATTGTGCCAGATTGTGTCAGTGAAAACGGATCTGTCCCCATTGACTTACATTGTGTGCCAGAACGGATCCGTTTGCAAGCAGCGTTTTGGTGTCCGTCTCCAAAGTGGAATCGAGACTGAACTGATGCAAACTGATGCATTCTGAGCGGATCCTTTTCCATTCAGAATGCATTAGAATACAAACTGATCAGTTTTGGACCACTTGTAAGAGACCTGAACAGATCTCACAAATGGAAAGCCAAAACGCGAGTGTGAAAGTAGACTTAACTGTAGGTAATCCATATTTAAACTACAAGGTAGCGCAATCCACGTACCTTAGTACTCACTATTGAACGCCCGTACTTGAAGGCAGGTTGGCCGGTCACTTATTTACTCACAGCGCATGCTCCGCCCACTTTATTAATGAAGCAGGCAAAGCCTGCGCCGTGAAGAAGTGAGTGACCGGCCAGTCTGCCTGCAAGTACAGCGTTCAATAGTGAGTACAAAGGTACGTGGATTGTGCTACCTTGTAGTTTAAATATGCATTGCCTGCAGTTAACATATCAATTACCTACAGTTTACATCTGAATACATGTGTGTGCGGGGCCCGGTGTAAGAGTATAGTGACTGGTACATCACAGGCTGCGATGTAAAAATGGCAGTATTCGCCCCATAAGACGAAAAAAAGTGCGGAGAAAAAAAGTGCGTCTTATGGGGCGAACAATATGGTACAACTTATTTGACGTTCTGCGGTGCAGTAATTTTTTACTGCATCCTTTTCGGGAGTGTATAAGTGTAAAAAAAGTACATCTTATTTGCTGTTCTGTGGTGCAGTTACATTGCTATACAACCTTTTTTGGGGTGTATAAGTGTAAAAGAAAGTACGTCATATTTGCCGTTCTGCGGTGCAGTTACTTTTTGTACTATAGCTTTTCTTGGGGTGTATAAGTGTAAAAAAAAGTACATCTTATTTGCCGTTCTACAGTGCACTTAATTTGTACTACAGCCTTTTTTAGGGTGTATAAGTGTAGAAAAGTATATTGTATTTGCCGTTATGCGGTGCAGTTACATTGTTCTACAGCTTTTTTTGGGGTGTATAATTGTAAAAACAGTACATCTTATTTGCCATTCTGCGGTGCAGTTACATTGTACTACAGCATTTTTTGGGGTGTATAAGCATAAAAAAAGTACATCTTATTTGCCGTTCTGCAGTGCAGTCATTTTGTACTATATCTTTTTTTGGGGTGTATAAATGTAAAAAAAAAAAGTACATATTATTTGCATTTCTGGGGTGCAGTTACATTGTTATACAGCTTTTTTGGTGGTGTATAAGTGTAAAAAAAAAAAGAACTTTTTTGCCATTCTGCGGTGCAGTCATTTTGTATTACAGCCTTTTTTGGGGTGTATAAGTGTAAAAAAGAACATCTTATATGCCATTCTGCAGTGCAGTTACATTGTTCTACAGCTTTTTTGGGTTGTATAAGTGTAAAAAAAAGTAAGTTTTTGCCATTCTACAGTGCAGTTGCATTGCGATACAGCTTTTTCTGGGGTGTATAAGTGTAAAAAAAGTACATCTTATTTGCTGTTCTGCGGTGCAGTTACTTTGTACTACAGCCTTTTGTGGGGTGTCTAAGTGTAAAAAAAGGACATCTTATTTGCCGTTCTGCGGTGCAGTTACTTTGTACTAAAGTCTTTTCTGGAGTGTACAAGTGTGAAAAAAAGTACATATTTGCCATTCTGCGGTGCAGTTACTTTGTACTTCAGCCTTTTTGTGGTGTATAAGTGTAAAAAAAGTACATCCTATTTGCCATTCTGCGGTTCAGTTACATTGTTTTACAGCTTTTTTTGGGGTGTATAAGTGTAAAAAAAAGTACATCTTACGTGCTGTTCTGCGGAGCAGTTACATTGTTATAGAAGTTTATTGGGGTGTATAAGTGTAAAAAAAATACATCTTATTTGCCATTCTGCTGTGCAATAACTTTGTACTAATGCCTTTTTTGGGGGTGTATAAGTGTAAAAAAAAGTACATCTCATTTGCTGTTCTGCGTGCAGTTACTTTGTACTACAGCCTTTTGTGGGGTGTATAAGTGTAAAAAAAGGACATCTTATTTGCCGTTCTGCGGTGCAGTTACATTGTACTACAGCCTTTTTTGGGGTGTAAAAGTGTAAAAATAGTACAGCGTATTTGCCGTTCTGCCGTGCAGTTACTTTGTACTACAGCCTTTTTTGTGGTGTAAAAGTGTAAAAAAGGTACATCTTATTTGCCATTCTGCGGTACAGTTACATTGTTCTACAGCTTTTTTTGGGGTGTATAAGTGTTACAAAAGTGCATCCTATTTGCCGTTCTACGGTGCAGTTACTTTGTACTACAGACTTTTTTGGGGTGTATAATTGTAAAAACAGTACATCTTATTTGCCGTTCTGCGGTGCAGTCATTTTGTACTATATCTTTTTTTGGGGTGCATTAGTGGAAAAAACAAGTACGTTTTATTTGCCGCTCTGCGCTGAAGTTGCATTGTTCTACAGCTTTTTTGGGGTGTATTAATTCCTTTTAATAAATTTTTTTAATCTAACAGTATGTCAGACAGATAAGTGAAAGGTTCCTTTAAAGGGAACGGGCAGTGGCAAAAATGTTTCTGTTGCAGGCAGCAGAAGAAGGGGGGTGGCACTAAGAGTCGCAGCGATAGGCCTGAGCTCCCGTTGTCATCTAGTGGTCATGTCTTGACCAGCAACCCAGCGGTGCTTGAATGGTTGACTCGGTCTTCTACGTCATTGCAACAGACATCAGACACCTCCAGCCAAGAGTCGATGGGTTCTTCAGACACAACGCTTACTTAGCATGGCTCAGGAGCAGTCCCTTTGCCCTCACCTGTCCTCAACCTGCCTTTGTCCTTTTCTGTTACCTCTGTTAGAGAAGTATTATATGCCCTAGACTTCGCTCCACTGTTCAACGAGGACGAGCTACAAGAACAGTCAGCAGCTACCACCCAGCCAAGATCTGGAGGACAGATTCACTGGTTCCTCCGGTAGGCGGGCAAGTAGTGATGATTAGAGTCGCGTGGGAGCTGATGTTGCAAGCAGTCAGGCTCCTGGCCCTGAGACCATTGAGGGGGACATCAGTGACGGCAAGACAGTAGCGGACGATGATGAAGCTGATTGCACTTGGGAGCTGGGTGAAGAAGGGGCTTCATCATCATCAGGAAAAGAGGGTGACAGCTTGTGCGTGAGGCAGCGGCTGAGCCAGCAAGGTGGTGGCGTGGCCGGGAGTCAGCAGGGTAGCAGCAGTGGGAGGTCAGGAGCCAAACATGCTTGGGTAGACCGCCTGCTTCGCAGGAGACTACCTGCCTGGGAAGTAGCAGTGCAGGGGTTCACGGAGGCAGCGGTAGCAGGCAGTCAGTATGGAGTGTTGGAGGGAAAATGCCATACTCGGCGGTGTGGCAATTGTTTGTTACGCCACCGGAGGAGGTGACAATGGCCATTTGCCGAATTTGTGGGCAGAAGGTGAAGCGTAAGCAGGGTGCCAATGTTGGCACTAAAGCGCTGCGTCAACACATGCAGCGTCACCATAAAGTGGCCTGGGAGAACCGTGGCTCTGATGTGGTGGTCCAGCCTGCTTCAGCAACCGCTGCATCACCCAGTGGCCCAGTGGCACGCAGCCGATTTCAGGCAGTCAAGGCTCCACCACCTCAGCCGAAGGGAGCTGTCTGTCCTTCCCACAATCTTCTGGTCCTGATGCTCCTCCTTCTACTCCTCATCAGTCATACCATCAGCAATCGATCACCGAAGCGATTGCCAAGAGACAACAGTAAGCGTGCACTCATCCAATGGAACACAAGCTGAACGTGCTCCTGGCAAAGTTGCTGGTGCTGCAGTCCCTCCCTTTCCAAGTGGTGGACTCTGCACCTTTCAGAGAACTGATAGCTTGTGCCGAGATGAGGAGGAGAGTCCCAAATCTTCATTTATTTGCCAAAAAGGCAGTACCAGCCCTGCACACATATGTTGAACAGAAGGTGGGCCAGTCCTTGAGCCTGTTGGTGTGTGCAAAAGTGCAAGGCAGCGCCGATGTGTGGAGCTGTAACAACAGTCAAGGACAATATATGTCCACTGGGTAAATGTGGTTCCTGCCCAGCCACACCAGCAACTTGGCCAGGTCACGCCACTTCAGCCTCCATGTTCTCATGCCATTGGTCCTGCAACAATTTCCACCTCTGCCTCCTCATCCTCCACCGTGCCCTCAGCCTCCACTGCAGGGACAATTCACAGTGCCCCACCAGCATACCAGCATACCACATGTGCATGTTCTGCACCTAGTTTGCCTGGGTGAACGGAGTCACACAGGGGAGGAACTGCTCTGCATCCTTCATCAAGAAATCAAATCCTGGCTTTCTCCTCGACAGCTCAAAATCGGAATTATGGTGACAGACAATGGGAAGAACATGGTGTCGGCGTTGCGTTAAGTTCACGTGCTCAATCTGTTCGGAAGGCGGCTCCTGAAGTCTTTCGCCCATCTGCAAGTCATCCTGAAAATGGCCAGGAAACTTTGTATGCACTTCAGCCACTCGTATACAGCAAAGCTCACCCTCCTTGAGCTGCAGCGGCAGAACAGCATCCCCAACATAGGGTGATATGCAACGTTTTCACCCGTTGGAATTCCACCCTTCATATGTTGGACCGATTATTTGAACAGAGAAAGGCCATAAACGATTTATTGATGATACAGGCGGACAGAGGTACTCCCCTGTGTAGAGAAGGCCATGTTATTTGACTGTCGCCAGGACTATGGGATGAACAACATAATTCCATTGATTCATGTCCTGGAACAGATGCTGCTATATCTGGCTGGCCAGGGGACAGGAGAAGCGGCGACTACATCTCACGGCCACATGAGCCCTGTGGGGGCTGAACTAGAGGAGAAGGACATTTGAACACAAGCAATGTGTAGAGAAATGGGTGTTTTTTCTACACAGGTGACAGGAAAGGAGGAGCAGGAGCAGCCAGAGGAGTTACAGGGCAATGAGAAAGAGGAGGCAGAGGACCCAGACACACCGTGGCAGTATGCAGTGGAGATGGGCAGCGAAACTCGATTTGTGGCCGCAACTGGCTGAGCTTGCACTAGACAAGCTTTCCTGCCCGGCCAGCACTGTGGCATCAGAGCAGGTGTTTAGTGCGGCGGGTGCCATAGTTACCCAAGGAGAACTCGCCTGTCCACCCAAAATGTGGAGAAACTGACCTTTTTGAAAATGAATCAGGCATGGATCAGCCAGGATATCCACACACCAGTGCCTGATGCATCAGACTAGATCATTCATGGTGCCACACCTAATCTTTGTCAAAAAAGACCTGTTTCTTTTGGCTACCTGCTTCAGCTACTATTCTGATGCTGCCACCCGCCTGATGCCACACACCTGCTACCAGGTGCTTCTACTGCCACCCACCATCTTCAACTGGTACTGGTATTGCCCGCCACCTCACCACTATGTCACTGGGCCACTCTGTGGTCTCCTCTAGAGATGAGCAAATCGAAGCTGATGGAGTGGAATTCGATCCGAATTTCAGGAAAAATTTGATTCACAAGAATGCGAATTTCCTTGCATTTTTCCTAAAATGGCTGCTAAACGTGTGAAAACATGGGGCAAGGAACTCTGGGAAGGCGGGATCACCAAGATTGACATGCCTGCATGCAGCCAGTCAGCAGCCAGCCAGCCCTGTGATGTCACAGCCCTATAAATACGGCAGCCATCTTGGATTCTGAAATTTTCCAGCGTTCTGAGTGCAGGGACAGATGTGAAAAAAAAACTGAAAAAACTATTTATAAGTGCAGGGAAAGGATAGGGAGGACAGTGCTAGAAACGCGATTTACAAGTGCAGGGAAAGATTATTTGGGGATCCAAATAGCCATTATACAGCTCTGTCATTCCAGCTATTTGTTATTGGGGTGCAAGTGCTATGTTGAAAAGCCTTTAGTGGCTTATATCTGTGGAAAAAGAAAAATATATTCTCAGTTCACTTCTGCAGTTATACGTGGTGAAAGCGTTTAGTGGCATATTGCAGTACAAAAAGAATAATATATACACAGTTCACTGCTGCAGTTATTTGTGGTGAAAGTGTTTAGTGGCCTATTTCAGTACAAAAAGAAAAATATATACGCACTTCACTGTTGCAGTTACTTGTGGTGAAAGCGAATACTGACCTATTTCAGTACAAAAAGAAAAATATACAGGGAGTGCAGAATTATTAGGCAAGTTGTATTTTTGAGGATTAATTTTATTATTGAACAACAACCATGTTCTCAATGAACCCAAAAAACTCATTAATATCAAAGCTGAATATTTTTGGAAGTAGTTTTTAGTTTGTTTTTAGTTTTAGCTATTTTAGGGGGATATCTGTGTGTGCAGGTGACTATTACTGTGCATAATTATTAGGCAACTTAACAAAAAACAAATATATACCCATTTCAATTATTTATTTTTACCAGTGAAACCAATATAACATCTCAACATTCACAAATATACATTTCTGACATTCAAAAACAAAACAAAAACAAATCAGTGACCAATATAGCCACCTTTCTTTGTAAGGACACTCAAAAGCCTGCCATCCATGGATTCTGTCAGTGTTTTGATCTGTTCACCATCAACATTGCGTGCAGCAGCAACCACAGCCTCCCAGACACTGTTCAGAGAGGTGTACTGTTTTCCCTCCTTGTAAATCTCACATTTGATGATGGACCACAGGTTCTCAATGGGGTTCAGATCAGGTGAACAAGGAGGCCATGTCATTAGATTTTCTTCTTTTATACCCTTTCTTGCCAGCCACGCTGTGGAGTACTTGGACGCGTGTGATGGAGCATTGTCCTGCATGAAAATCATGTTTTTCTTGAAGGATGCAGACTTCTTCCTGTACCACTGCTTGAAGAAGGAGTCTTCCAGAAACTGGCAGAAGGACTGGGAGTTGAGCTTGACTCCATCCTCAACCCGAAAAGGCCCCACAAGCTCATCTTTGATGATACCAGCCCAAACCAGTACTCCACCTCCACCTTGCTGGCGTCTGAGTCGGACTGGAGCTCTCTGCCCTTTACCAATCCAGCCACGGGCCCATCCATCTGGCCCATCAAGACTCACTCTCATTTCATCAGTCCATAAAACCTTAGAAAAATCAGTCTTGAGATATTTCTTGGCCCAGTCTTGACGTTTCAGCTTGTGTGTCTTGTTCAGTGGTGGTCGTCTTTCAGCCTTTCTTACCTTGGCCATGTCTCTGAGTATTGCACACCTTGTGCTTTTGGGCACTCCAGTGATGTTGCAGCTCTGAAATATGGCCAAACTGGTGGCAAGTGGCATCTTGGCAGCTGCACGCTTGACTTTTCTCAGTTCATGGGCAGTTATTTTGCGCCTTGGTTTTTCCACACGCTTCTTGCGACCCTGTTGACTATTTTGAATGAAACGCTTGATTGTTCGATGATCACGCTTCAGAAGCTTTGCAATTTTAAGAGTGCTGCATCCCTCTGCAAGATATCTCACTATTTTTGACTTTTCTGAGCCTGTCAAGTCCTTCTTTTGACCCATTTTGCCAAAGGAAAGGATAATTATGCACACCTAATATAGGGTGTTGATGTCATTAGACCACACCCCTTCTCATTACAGAGATGCACATCACCTAATATGCTTAATTGGTAGTAGGCTTTCGAGCCTATACAGCTTGGAGTAAGACAACATGCATAAAGAGGATGATGTGGTCAAAATACTCATTTGCCTAATAATTCTGCACGCAGTGTATACGCATTTCACTGTTGCAGTTATATGTGGTGAAAGCGTTTAGTGGCCAAGAAGAACTCGCCTGTCCACCCAAAATGTGGAGAGACTGACCTTTGTCAAGATGAATCAGCCGTGGATCAGCCAGGATTTCCACCCACCAATTCCTGATGCATCAGACTAGATCATCCATGGTGCCACACCAACACTTTGACAAAAGAGATCGGTTTCTAATGGCTACTATTCAGATGCTGCCACCTGCCTGATGCCACACATCTGGTGCCAAATGCTCCTTCTTTCACCCACCTTCGTCAGCGGGTACTGGTATTGCCACCCACCGACCCACTCTGTCACCGGGTCACTTTGTGTCTCCTGATGCTGCTGCTGCTGCCATCCCCACGCAATATCACCATGCCACTTTGTGGTATCCTGATGCTGCTGCTGCCATCTCCACACTATGTCACCTTGCCACTCTGTGGCCTTCTCCTAATGCTGCTGCCGCCACCTCCAGACTTTGTCATTGTGCCACTCAGTGGTCTCCTCATACTGCTGCCACCTCAAGACTCTGTCATTGTGCCATTCGGTGGCCTCCTCATACTGCTGCCACCTCAAAACTCGGTCATTGTGCCACTCGGTGGCCTTCTCTTGATGCTGCTGCGGCTGCCGCCACCTCCAGACTCGGTCATTGTGCCACTTGGTGGCCTCCTCATACTGCTGCCACCTCCAGACCCTGTCATTGGGCCACTCTGTGGTCTCCTCATGCTGCTTCCACTTCACCACTATGTCATAGGTCCACTCTGTGGACTTCTCCTGCTGTTCGCACCCTCCCCCACTTTATGACTGGCTTTTTTGGCTTTCGGCCTGGCTGACATCGTCATTTATTTGACCTTTCTTCTGACCTGTCAGAAGGAAGGAAAAATGAGACGCACAATGGATCCTGTCTGTGTAGCAGCTGTAAGGCCTGTATGGTCCCATCAGAATTGGCTTATGATTTGGTAGCCAAAAGCAGGAGCGGGGAAAAAAACACAGAAGACATGCAAATATTCCATTCACGTGTCATCTGTTTTAGATCCACTCCAGTTTTTTGGGCGTTAGCAATACTGATGGATTATTGAGCAAATGCTGACCGAGTGAAGGCGGATGCTCCACAGACAGGATCCGTTTTTTGTAGGTTATTGTTCTGACGGATCAGAAGAAGGGCAAATTAATCAGTGACGTCAACACAAACTTACTCCTGACACCCTCTCCACTCTGTCAGTGGGGCTCTACTTGTATAAGCGTTTAAAAGAATTGGTTCTGTAGACATCTATGTGGAATCAGCTGACGAGGGTGTAAAAGGACTGCGCTTCTTCTTGACGCTAACATTGACCTGTAAGGCTGAGTTCACACTTCAGTTATTTGGTCAGTTTTGGCCCTGTGACTGCCCAAATATGTGAAGTGTGCAGTGATTCTAAGAGCGACGCCTGTCATCTGCATGTCATACTGACTCACAGTATTATTTTGCTACCCCAGCAGACTCCCTATGCATGTTACTGCAAGGCACAGTGTTCTACACCCCTATAAAGGCTCTCTGCAGCCCGGAAATAGACAAATTTTATCGTAATTTAGCACAAATAAATTCGGCCAAATCGAATTTTTGAGAAATTCGCTCATCTCTAGTCTCCTCATGTCGCTGCCACCTCACCACTCTGTGGTCTCGTCATGCTGCTGCTACCTCAATACTATGTCAATAGGTCATTCTGTGGTCTCCTCATGCTGCTGCCACCTCAAAACTATGTCACTGGGCCACTCTGTGGTCTCCTTATGCTACTGCCACATCACTACAATGTGGTTTCCTCGTGCTGCTGCCACCTCATCACTGTCACTGGGCCACTCTGTGGTCTCCTCATGCTGCTGCCACTTCACTACTCTGTGGTATCCTCATGGTGCTGCCACCTCAACACTATGTCACTGGGCCACTCTGTGGTCTCCTTATGCTGCTTCCACATCACTACTCTGTGGTCTCCTCGTGCTGCTTCCACTTCAACACTATGTCACTGGGCGACTCTGTGGTCTCCTTATGCTGCTGCCACATCACTACTCTGTAGTCTCCTCATGCTGCTGCCACCTCAACACTATGTCACTGGGGCACTCGGTGGTCTCCTCATGCTGCTGCCACCTCAACACTATGTCACTGGGCCCCTCTGTAGTCTCATCATGCTGCTGTCACTTCACCACTCTGTGGTCTCCTCATGCTGCTGCCACATCACTACTCTGTGGTCCCCTCATGCTGCTGCTACCTCAACACTATGTCACTGGGCCACTCTGTGGTCTCCTCATGCTGCTGCCACCTCAACACTATGTCACTGGGCCACTCGGTGGTCTCCTCATGCTGCTGCCACCTCAACACTATGTCACTGAGCCCCTCTGTAGTCTCCTCATGCTGCTGCCACTTCACCACTCTGTGGTCTCCTCATGCTGCTGACACATCACTACTTTGTGGTCTCCTCATGCTGCTGCCACATCACTAATCTGTGGTCCCCTCATGCTGCTGCTACCTCAACACTATGTCACTGGGCAACTATGTGGTCTCCTCATGCTGCTGCCACCTCACCACTATGTCACTGGGCCACTTTGTGGTCTCCTACTGCTGCTGCCACCTCACCACTCTGTGGTATCCTCATGCTGCTGCTACCTCAACACTATGTCACTGGGCCACTCTGTGGTCTCATCATGCTGCTGCCACCTCAACACTATGTCACTGGGCCACTCTGTGGTCTCTTCCTGCTGCTGCCACCTGACCACTCTGTGGTCTCCTCATGCTGCTGCTACGTCAACACTGTGTCACTGGGCCATTCAGTGGTTTCTTCATGCTGCTGCCACATCACTATTCTGGTCTCCTCATGCTTCTGCTACATCATTACTCTGTGGTCTCCTAATGCTGCTTCCACATCAACACTATGTCATTGGTCCACTATACGGTCTCCTCATGCTGCTGCCACCTCTCCACTATGTCAGTGGGCCACTCTGTGGTCTCCTTATGCTGTAGCCACCTCACCACTATGTCACTGGGCCACTTTGTGGTCTCCTCATGCTGGTGCCACCTCACCACTATGTCATTGGGCCACTCTGTGGACTTCTCATGCTGTTCCCACCCTCCCCACTTTATGACTGAGCTACTATTTTGCCTTTTTGGCCTGGTTTACATCATTTATTTGACCCTTCTTCTGGTCTGTCAGAAGGAAGGAAAAATGAGACGCACAATGGATCCTGTCTATGTAACAGCTGTAAGGCCTGTATGACATGGTCCCTATTTTGCATCAGAATTGACTTATGATTTGGTAGCTAAAAGCAGGAGTGGGTACAAAACACAGAAGACATGCAAAATTTCCATTCACGTGTCATCTCTGTTTTGGATCCACTCCTGTTTTTTTTTGGGCTTTAGCAATACTGATGGATTACTGCCAAATGCTGACCGAGATGCTCAAAGACAGGATCCGATTTTTGGGGGGTTATTGTTCTGATGGGTTAGAGCAGTGATAGGCAAACTGCGGCTCTCCAGCTGTTGCAGAACTACAACTCCCAGCATGCAAAGACTGCCTACAGCTTTCAGCCTACAGCAGGGCATGGTGGGAGTTGTAGTTTTGCAACAGCTGGAGAGCCGCAGTTTGCCTATCACTGGGTTAGAGGAAGGGCAAAATAATCAGTGACTAGTGATGAGCGTCAGGGGCAATATTCGAATTTGCAATATTTCGCGAATATATGGTAGAATATTCATCATATATTTGCAAATATTCGTATTCGAGATATTAGTTTTATTGCAAAAAATCTGTAATAAAAAAATCGCATAATGCAAATTTTTATGCGAAAAAAGGTGTTGGTCAAAAAGGAGTATATAGCACTACAGAATATACTGCTATATATTCGTTTTTAGAATATTCATCATTTTTTCCATCTGAACAAATGATTCCTCCCTGCTTAAAATGCTTGTGGGTCAATGAGTCATTGGCCCACAAGCAAGAAGCAGGGAGGAATCATCACTTTAGATGTTGAAAAAAGACGAATATTCTAAAAAACTAATATATAGCACTATAGCGAATATATTCGTTTAGAATTTTTTTTGAATATTCGTTTTTGTTTTTTTTCTCCAAACAGTACAGTTAAACCCCTTTGGCATACTCCTCCCCACCAGCGTCCCCGTCACCATGGGAACGCCTGGCGGTTAGAATATACCATCGGATCTGAGTTAGATCGTGAAAACTCAAATCCGATGGTATATTCTAACACAGAGGCGTTCCCATGGTGATGGGGACGCTTGAAGTTAGAGTATACCAACAGGCTCATACATACTGGCCCCTGGCTGCCTGGCGGCACCTGACCTCTGACAGGGCACTGTGATCCACACAATTAACCCCTCATGTGCCGCACCTGAGGAGTTAATTGTGTGGATCACAGCACCCTGTCAGAGGTCGGGTGCCGCCGGGCAGCAGTGCGTCCCCCCCCCGCTATTAAAATCATTCATGGGCAGTGCGCCCTAACCCCCCCTCACCAGTATTACAATCATTGGTGGCCAGTGCGGATCCCCCCCCCTCCGTATTAAACATCATTGCTGGCAGTGCGCTGACAATCCTTCCCCCCCGTATTAATCATTGCTGGCAGTGCGCCCTCAATCCCCCCTCCCTCCCCAGTATTAATCATTGCTGGCAGTGCGCCCCCCCCCCCCATCATTGGTGGCAGCGGCAGTCCCAGAAGTGTAATGCTGGGGCTCCAATCAGTTACCATGGCAACCAGGACGCTACTTAAGTCCTGGCTGCCATGGTCAGTTAGTCAGCATTGTACTTAGCTGCGCTGGGGCCGCCGGGCGCTCCTTCTTCTCAAACTCACAGGTCTGTGCGGCGTATGCTTTAATACACTGCCGGGTGATGGGCAGGCTTTAGCACTGCGCTAGCTGTTTTACAGGCTAGGGCAGCGCTAAGGCCCGCCCATCAGTGCCGGTGACGTCACCGGGCTCACTGCTGGGTGGAATCCTCCGCCTGGCAGCCCGAAGTAGAGCCCGGTACATGTCCGGAACTCCACAAAATGACTTTTCCCTGCGCGATTCAGCCCAGGGTAAAGGAGAGCATCGGAGCATTAAAGGGGGGCTGCCTGGGTGAAATTATGGGTATGTCTGGGTTCAGCTCTGAACCCGGACAACCCCTTTAACTATAATGATTCTCTGCATACTTGCTGGGTTTCAGCCAGATCTCCGCCAGTCCCCATTATAGTTTATGGGGCTGGACGGCATTCATGTATTTTCCGACAATGCCAGATCCAGAGAGACCCTGCCGGCTGTTCCAGCAGGGATCTCCTGAGCATGAGACTACCCTAAGTGAAAGAAAGCAATTTTTTTTTTCCTGCTTTTTTAAAAATTTCCATTAACACATTTTTTTTTACTTTTCTTTCTTGTTAAGAAAAGTCATCTCTAGTTACGCTTATAGGGTAAGCAGCCTATAAGATAGACATTGTATAGGGTAAAAATTGTACAGGGTAGGCAGTCTATAAGGTGGGCAGTCTACAGGCATAAACAAACAACATCTGCATATACACATGAAAGAAGAAAACTGAAATGAATCAATGAGGTTGCGGTATCCGGCACAACACCTATCATTGCACATGACCTCCACCAGACCGCAATACCCCTCACTTAGTCTGTAGCTTACCTGAAGGCCGTCATGTGCAGTTGCTTAGTCTGCCAAGTCTGTGGCCTCCCATTTACCTCCATTTAACAAGGTCGGCATAAATGTGTAAGACATTGATGTTACTTTTAGTGACTCTTAAACAGTGATGTGCCCAGGGTCATTTCTCTGGCACCCCTCTTACATCCAGGGACATCTCCTGTCATGTAGACCTTCTCTTTCCTTTTCTCCTCTCTTAGACCGCCATGAGAAATTCTTTCAGCCGCATCTCGTCTCTACACGTTAGATTTCTAAATTTTTCCATCAACTTCCCCATCCTGGTGTCCCTACAGTGTGATCCTGCTGCCACCCCCAATACCTGTGCCCGTTGTGCCACCCAATGCCCCAAGTACTATACTGCTGAAAAAATAGTGACCCTAACAGACATAATTGGGGTCATTTATCAAACTGGTGTAAAGTAGAACTGGATTTCCAAAAGAGCTGTCAAATATGAAAGGTGGAATCTGATTGGCTGCTATGGGCAACTAAGCCTGTTCTACTTTACACCAGTTTGATAAATGACCCCAAATGTTCCTATAGTGTCTACAGCCGCTATAATGTCCCCTAGAGACCCCCAGTAATAATAACACCCTATATTGTGCTCCAGGTAATAATCCCTGTATAGTGTCCCCAGAAATAATAGACTGGCCTCTACAGTGCCTCCCCAATAGGCCCCCATGCTGCCCCCACACAGTAATTTCCCCCACACTGCCCCCCACACAGTAGTGTCCCCCACACTGTAGTGTCCCCCACACTGGCCCCATACAGTAGTGTCCACCACACAGTAAATTCCCCTACACTGCCCCGACACAGTAGTGTCCCCCATGCTGCCCCCCCCCACAGTAGTGTCCCCCACGCTGCCCCCCACACAGTAGTGTCCCCCACGCTGCCCCCCACACAGTAGTGTCCCCCACGCTGCCCCCCACACAGTAGTGGCCCCCCACACAGTAGTGGCCCCCCACACAGTAGTGTCCCCCATGCTGCCCCACACACAGTAGTGTCCCCCACACAGTAGTGTCCCCCACACTTCCCCCCAGACAGTAGTGTCCCCCACGCTGCCCCCACACAGTAGTGTCCCTCACACAGTAATTTCCCCCACACTGCCCCCCACACAGTAGTGTCCCCCACACTGCACCCATACAGTAGTGTCCCCCACACAGTAATTTCCCCCACACAGTAGTGTCCCCCCACGCTGCCCCCCACACAGTAGTGTCCCCCACACTGCCCCCACACAGTAGTGTCCCCCACATTGCCATCCCTCCCATAATAAATTGACCCCCTACTGTGCCACACAGTATCCCACCATATTCCCCCCACGTCCTCCTGTTTGCACCCCTCTCATGTCCCCCAAAGTTGCCACAGTATAAAATAAAATAAAAGTTTGCCCCCACACGTCCTCTGTCCACCCCGACCCCCTCATGTCCCCCAAAGTTGGCACATAAAAGAAAAAAAAAAAAGAGAGAAAGAAAGAAACCCTAAAAGCTAAATACTTACCTGCGCTTGCTTGCAGAGTCCCGACACTGTGCTGCCAAGTCCCAGCACAGGCGCGTGCGATGACATCATCACGCGCGCCTGCGCCGGGATTTCACTACCGCATAGGCTTCAGGCCTAGTAGGCCTGAAGCCTATGGCGGTGATCGGCGGCGGGGCAGGGAACTATGTGCTCCGCTCCCTGCCCCGCCGCAGTATGTGGGACTGGGTCACGGGTGTCTGTATTGATGGAAGCGCTCATTGCTTCTGTGCCTGCTGGCACCCCCGTCAGAACCGGCACCCGGGGCGCACCGCCTTTCCCTGCCCCCTGGGCACGCCACTGCTCTTAAATGATCTATTCCTGAGTTATGTCCCCTTTGACCCTGTGTAGTTCTTTTAAAGTTTCTTCTTTGCTGATCTCTTGTAGTTCGGCTCATAGTTCTTCAGGTTACATTAGTACCTTGTATAAGGTCGTACTGTATATTTTTGGAAAACGTACACAACAGAATTAATCCTTTCATTTAGCTCTTTAATCACTGACCCCTTCTAGGTAAATGGTAAGGGAATCTTGGCGCACGTCAACTTTCTTCACCAGAGGAAAGTACTTGATCTGTAAAATCAGCAAAGGTGAAAAATCATTATTATGGGATTTTTTGTTGCTTCTTACTTTCCACATCAGTTGTTGGAGACCTATGGCTTTTCCAGCTGCTGTTAGAGGCCTGAAGAGCAACAGGTTTAACCTTCAATTTTTGCTTTGTCCTTGAGACCACAAATTTAAAGCGTTTATCCAGTCTTTTTTAAACCATCACTAGCTGATCATTGAGTGACGCCACGTGCCCTGCCAATCAGCTGTTCTGTGTATCTCTGTTGCTGGAAGTCAATGGGAGAAGTCCTGTAGTACCAAGCTCCCTATACTACAATGTTGATGGTGCTGTGTAGCTCCGCCACCATCTTCCAGCGAGGGAGCCAAACAAAACAGCTTATCGGCAGGAGTGCAAAGTATTGGACCCCAGGCAATCGGCTAGTGATGTTCTTCCCTAAAAACTGGCCAGATTAAGTAAAGATCATGTCCCCCTCGAACATAAACTTCACTTGACATATAAGTACAGTATATGTCCCCTGCCAACATTAATCAAGTGAAGATTATGGCCCTGATTTATCATACCTTCACTCTAGAATTCTGGGGTCAAAAAGTTGCAAAATAGGGCATCTGCGACTTTCTTGCACTCGCTTGGGTAAAATGTAAGCATTTGCGCAAAAATTTGCGACTTTTTATACTCGCGCAAAATTGTGCGACTTTTTACACCACTCACTCCAGTTTTGTAATATGGGTGGAAAAGTGGGTGTAATCAGCTATGTTAATGGGTTTCACTCCAAATTTATCATTACGACTTTTTTAAAAAGTCACCATCTCACTTCAGGACGAGGCGGAGTAGGAAAACTGGAGAAGCTTCTCTAGACAGAAGTGTTAAGTTTAACGATAAGACAAATTTATCAAATAACCTTTGACATTTAATAAATGTGCCACAAAGTACTTCAACAATGACTCGGAAATATTCCCCTCATGATAAATTCCCCTCTATGTTTCTTTTCACTCTTAGGGCGGGGAATTTATCACGAGGAGCATATTTGAAGTCAGTTTGCTTGGAGTACTTCGTGCCACATTTATGTCCTTATAATTTCCTGCCTAGACTACTGCAACATCCTTTCTCTATGCCCTCTCCAGTAAACTCTGCTGTCCCTCCAGTTCATCTTCAATTTATGTTCCTGGTTAATCCACCTCCCCTTATTCCTCTACCACCCGTGCCCTATTTCAATCACTTCACTGATTGCTCAGCCAACACATCCCAAAATGCTAAGGACATAAAAGCTCCACCCTTTATATATCTTTGCCCTAATCTCCCACTACCTCCCTACATGTAATCTCCAGTCCACAACCTGCCCCCTCCATACATCTCTAATCTCCCAATATCTCCTCACATGTAATCTCCAGTCCATATCCTGTCCTCTCCATACATCTCTGACCTCATCTCCTGATACCTCCCCACATGTAATCTCCAGTCCAGAACTTGTCCTCTCCATACATCTCTAACCTAATCTCCTGATACCTCCCCACATGTAATCTCCAGTCCAGAACTTGTCCTCTCCATACATCTCTAACCTAATCTCCTGATACCTCCTCACATGTAATCTCCAGTCCACAACCTGTCCTCCCCATACATCTCTGATCTAATCTCCTGATACTTCCCCACATGTAATCTCCAGTCCACAACCTGTCCTCTCCATACATCTCTGATCTAATCTCCTGATACCTCCTCACATGTAATCTCCAGTCCACAACCTGTCCTCCCCATACATCTCTGATCTAATCTCCTGATACTTCCCCACATGTAATCTCCAGTCCACAACCTGTCCTCCCCATACATCTCTGATCTAATCTCCTGATACTTCCCCACATGTAATCTCCAGTCCACAACCTGTCCTCTCCATACATCTCTGATCTAATCTCCTGATACCTCCCCGTATGTAATCTCTAGTCTACTCAAAATGAGTACAATACAATAATAACAAAAAAATTGTCCCCAAAGTTTATCATGGTCTAAAGCACTGACAGACTCCCTTTATGATTTTTACCATTTATTACCCCATACTATGAAATATACTAATTTCATAACACCAGACACTACCGACCATCCAAATCTTAAAAAGTATATAACTTGCAAAAAATCCACTGCCACTACATGGCCAATGAGCAGCTTCTACCTTCAGCTTCCTTCTCTGGTAGATTGTAAACTCTCATGGGCAGGGTCCTCTCTCCTTCTGTACCAGTCTGTCACTCAGTAAGCTCATGTTTATTGTACTTATTATTTTTATGATTTTTTTTTTTATGTATTGACCCCCTCTGTATTCTGTGTGTACAGCGCCAGGGAAGGTAATGGTGCTAATAGATAAAAATAAAAAAAATTATCATATGGTCTAGAGGTCATTAGCAACTGATATTAATGTCCTATATTAATCACCAGCGATCATCAATCTAATGAGATTGATAACACAATGTTAGTGTATTACCTTAACGATGCCGATAGAGCTGAGCTGGTATCCTGAGAGCATTTCCACCTCAATAAGGACCATATTCGTAACTTTTCTATCTCCAGTGTAGCTGTAGCAAACAAGATGGAATAGGGACAAATACACAAATTATAGTCAGAAGGTTCTAGCAAATCAGAAATATTTCTAGTAGATGTTAAGAGAATGTGTGCCATTCAGCTCTTAACCAGGAGGACAAAAGTTGGCCCTTTGATGCCCTTTATTGTCCAGTTCATGCTCCAAGGCGTGTTTAAAGAGTAACATATGGACTTATAGGTGACACTAGACAACCAGCTTTTCTCCTCCTGGATAAGAGTTTATTTACATTCCCTTCTCAGATAGATAGATATCCAAAAACAAATGATGAGGCAGCACTCCAAAATCAGTGAAGCGTGTTAGACCCATTTATTCTACTGGGGAATAAATGGGTCTAACATCCTTCACTGATTTTGGAGTGCTGCCTCATCATTTGCTTTTGGATATCGTTTATGGATTTTTCTGCCTGAAGTCCAAGAGGGATTGCACCCTTTTTCACTATTGACTGTGCTGCTGATACTTTTTGTTTGTTGAATTAGATAAAAAGATAGATAGATAGATAGATAGATAGATAGATAGATAGATAGATAGATAGATAGATAGATAGATAGATAGATATAGATAATAGATAGAATGCTCAATTGGGTTCAAGTTTGTGGAACTAGGAAGCCAGGGTAGTTCCAACCAACGTCTGACATGTCTAGCCATGTGACATATTGCATAGTCTTGCTGAAAAATCCCATCTGCCCCAGGATAGACAATCAGCATGTATGGGTGTACATGATCTGCAAGGATGAATTAATACCTAAATCAGTTGAGAGTGCCTTCCATATAGATGAGTGGACCCATGGAATAACAAAGTAACATAGTAACAAAGTTTGTAAGGCTGAAAAAAGACATCTGTCCATCCAGTTCAGCCTATTATTCTGCAAGTTGATCCAGAGGAAGGCAAAAAAAAAAAAAACATGAAATGGAAGCTGATTTTCCTCATTTTAGGGGGAAAAAATCCTTCCCAACTCCAATCAGAATAACTCCCTGGATCAACGACCTCTCCAGAAATCTAATAACTATAGCCTGTAATATTATTACACTCAAGAAATACATCCAGGTCCCTCTTGAACTCTTTTAGTGAGTTCACTAGGCTTGAGCGAATCGACCTTCGGATTATAGATCTGAAGTCAATTATTTCAAATACCTCGATTTCAATGCGGTTTTTGTACAGGATTAAAATGTATTGGCTCTGTGAAGCCAAACTTTGTCTCGGCCGAAGTCTCACAAGACTTCAATGAATTCCTATGGTATTTATATCTGCATATTTAAAAACAATTTAAAATATGAATCAGCAGTGGGCTTTGTTGCTGAGGTACCAGCCAGTACCAAAGCCCACTTCGGATTCCTATTTTAAATTGTTTTTAAATACGCAGATAGGAATACAGTAGGAATTCACCGAAGTCTTGCACAACTTCAGCCTAGACGAAGTTTGTCTCCATGGAGCCAATACATTTTCATGCTGTACGGAAACGGCATTAAAATCTAAGTATTTGACCGAATCAACTTCAGATCTATGATCCGAAGGTCGATTCGCTCAAGCCTAGAGTTCACCATTACCACCTCCTCAGGCAGAGAGATCCATAGTTTCACTGCTCTTACAGTAAAGAATCCTCTTTGTGTAGAAACCTTCTTTCCACAGGGAATGCAGGTTCCACATGCACGCTGGGTCCACTCTGCCTTTTACCGCTTTTGATGGTATAATGGCCTCTATTAACCCGCACTCCCTGTATTTTATGGTCGCCAGTATGGCACTATAACAGGTAGTAGTTAGTGTTAGATTCCCATCTTATAGAGATCACCTTGGCGCCGGCAGACGGGTACAAATAATTTGCCAAGAATCTCAAATCTATTATATAAAGCCGAGTGTATGTGTATGTGTGTGTGTGTGTATGTCCGCTAAAAGAATCCACACCGTCGCATTTACAATCACAAAATTTGGCACACAGGTACATCAGGTGTCCGGGAAGGTTTTAGACTCAGCTCTCTAGGACGTACCGTTCCTGAGATATTCCCACAAAATGCATTAGCCATTAGAAGCTTGGTCACATGACCCTTATCAGCCAATAGAAGCTCGCAGGTTCTCCGGTCTCCACATACACAGTTTTACTCCAGGTTTCCATAACAATCCAGCCATTTATCTTCACTGCTGTAGGAGAGCTTTAAAGGAAATCTGTCACCAGGATAATCGCTATTGAAGTAAAGCCATGGCCTAATAGCACTTAGTACCTTATTTCAAGATGTGCCTTTGTTCTAACAATAGATGTTTTTATCCTCTGAAAATCCAGTTTATTTGTTATGCAAATAAGCCAGTAAGGTGCCCAGAGGGGCGTCACCCTTGCAGAAAGGCACCCAGACACGCCCCCTGCCACGTCCCGCTAATCCACGCCCCTGATATTGTTAGACCACACCCCCTCCCACTCCTGCCAACTGGGATGGAATAAATGAAGGTAAAAATCAACTTCTGTCAGCTGCAGGGGTGGGAGGGAGGGTGACTTTCTCCCTGCAGCTCACACTCAGACTGCACAGTGCTGCTGTCTTAGAGTGAGCTGTTCAAAAGGACACGCCCCCGATCCAGTAAAGGCCACTGTTAAGGGGGCGGGCCCCTGTGGAGGTCAATGTCAAGGGGGTGGTGTGCTGTGAAAGTCACTGTTAAAGGGGAAGGGTGCTGTAAAGGTCAAAGTTAAGGGGGTGGGCTGCTGTGGAGGCCCAATTTTAAGGAACGGGGCACTGCGGGTTGTCAGTGTTAAGGGGTGGGGGGCTGTGGAGGTCACTGTTAAGGGGGCAGCGTGCTGTAGATGTCACTGTTATAGTGGATAGTGTTGATATCTTTTAACGACACACACAAACATTAAATTAAATAGATTAAATATACCCGAGCGAAGCCGGCTCCTTCAGCTAGTTTATAAAATAAGCGTAACATTAGTGATGGACGAACATCGGCCGGGACGATGCGCGAACGGGATCAAATGTTTGCGAACCACAAGTTCACGGCGGGCCCCATTCACTTAATGGCAGGCGAACCTGAAAAACCTTCAGGTCATTATTGCAACCAACAAATACTTACAAGAAGTGCACAAATCTTCCCACAACATGGACAGTGACATACCAGAAGGGGAATAATGGCAAAAATTCCCCCCAAAAATATGTATTTTAATCAGGGGCCATTTTTATGTGTCTTAAAGGGAAACTCTCAAAAATGTGGCCTGCTGGAGCCTAGAATATTTTTATTTTAGGCCACGGGAGCACAGGCCCCAAAAATTGGGCATTCACCTGACAGAAAACATCAAGTGATTATGTGGCTGGAGGTATATTAGACGGTCATTGGATATCAATTTTACTGCAGGCCAGTACAAATAGATGTCAAATACATATGTTTAAAAGAACAAAAATATAAAATTGGATAAAAAACATGGCTAACGAAATCCCCCCTCTTGAAAAAACCCCAAATGATAATAGTTGAAATTCGATAACACGTGTTCGTCGTCAAAAGGTGTTGAATTCCTCCGAGGTCCCAAACATTAGGCATTCACCGGACAGAAAAGAACAAATAATTATGTGGCTGGAGGAATATTAGAAGGTCATTTAATCTAAATTTTACTGCAGGCCAGTGTAGTACAGGCCCCAAACATTAGGCATTTACCGGAAAGAAAAGAACATTTGATAATGTGGCTGGAGGTACATTAGGCGGTCACCGTATAATAATTTTACTGTTGGCCAGTTAGATTACAGGCCCCAAAAATTATGTATTCAACGTACATAAAAGATCAAGTGATTATGTGGCTGGAGGTACATTAGGCGGTCACTGTATAACAATTTTATTGCTGGCCAGTTAGATTACATGCCCCAAAAATTAGGAATTCAACGTACATAAATGATCAAGTGATTATGTGGCCGGAGGTATATTAGACGGTCAATGGATATCAATTTTACAGCAGGTCTGTGTAGTACAGGCCCCAAACATTAGGCATTCACCGGACAGAAAAGAATACGTAATTATGTGGCTGGATGTATATTAGACGGTATATTAGCTATCAATTTTACTGCAGGTCAATACAAAGAGATATCAAATACATATGTTTAAAAGAACAAAAAATATAATATTGGATTAAAAACATGGCTAACGAAATCCCCCCTCTTTAAAAAAAAACAAATGATAATAGTTGAAATTCGATAACAGGTAGTCGTCACAGGTGTTGAATTCTTCCGAGGTCCAAAACATTAGGCATTCAGCAGACAGAAAAGGCCTTTTATGCCCCTGTATTTAACTAAGACAGAGACCATTCTTTGTTCTGGGTGGTGGCGGATATTTGTGGGCTGTCATGAGGTAATTCAATTAAACGTGGTCGTCATAGGAGTTGAATTCCTCCGAGATCCATGCCTCATTAATTTTTAGAAATGGTAGGTAGTCCACACTGTTGTGAGCTAGGCGAGTGCGCTTATCGGTCATGATCCCCCTTGATGCGCTGAACGTCCTTTCGGACAGGACACTCGACGAGGGGCAAGCCAAGAGTTCCATGGCAAATTGTGCCAGCTCTGGCCACAGGTCAAGCCTGCACACCCAGGATTCCAGGGGTTCCTCGCTTCTCAGAGCGTCCACATTGGCCGTTAACCCGATATAGTCGGACACCTGTCGGTCTAGGCATTCCCTGAGGCTAGATCCGGAGGGCGGCTGTCGATGGATTGGCTGCAAGAATGATCTCATATACTAAGTGACCAACACATCTTCAAACCGCCCTCTTCTTGCATACGCTGTAGGATTGGTACTCGAAACTATTTCTCTGTGGGTGGAAATTCCTCTGCCAGCGCCAGCAACAGCAGAATGCAGCATTCTGACAGCCCTCTGTGGTGCTGGTAACATGTCCGCCATTTTGTGTTTGTACCAAGGTTCTAAGTATATTGCCACCCAGGACTGGTCCTTTCCCTTTATGCTTTTTATTACGGGGCTCCCTCTTCAAACACTGGAGCATGAAGGCCCCCATTTGCACTAAATTAGAAGCGCTGGAGCAGCCTGGCTCCTGTTCATCGCCCAGGAGAATGTCATCCTCGGTCTCCTCCCCCCATCCACGGACAACACCAGGGATCCCAGAAAAGTTTAAAGCCTGATCTCCTTTCTCCTCCTTCTCTTCCCCCTAGGCACCATCCTCCTCTGACTCCTCTTCAGACTCCTGCTGACTTGTCTCAGATGGAGTAGCCCCTCTGGGAATTCATTCAGCATTGCGACTTCTCCATCTTCCTGCACCTCGACGGCTTGATCAATGACACAACGAAATGCACGCTCCAGAAAGGTGCAAGATACGATGTCACTGATGGCGCCCTGGCTGCAACTGACCAGTTTGGTGATCTCATCAAATGGCGGCAGAAGTCTGCAGGCGTCGCGCATGAGCAGCCAATGGCGCGGTGAAAAAAAAAAAGCTCCCCAGAACCTGTCCTGCTGCAGAGTTCGTACAGGTAACTGCATTAACGGCACGTTTCTTTTGGAGAAGCATATACAAGGTGGAGTTCCAGCGCATCGGGCAGTCACAAATCAGACGTCTGACGGGCAAGTGGTGTCGCCGCTGAACGTCAGCAAAGCGAGCCATGGCCGTTTAAGATCTTCTAAAATTGGCAGAGATTTTCCTGGCCTGCCGCAAGACGCCCTGGACCCCGGGGTATTTGGCAACGAATCGTTGCACGACTAAGTTCAGGACGTGTGCCATGCACGTGTGTAATTTTTCCCTGTTTCAGCGCGCTCAGCAGATTGGCACCGTTGTCGCACACCACTTTACCAACTGTCAAATTCAGCGGGGTTAGACACTGATCTGCCTGTGACCACAGAGCTGAAAGCAGTGCAGGACCGGTGTGGCTCTTGGCTTCCAGGCACAACACGCGCAGCACAGTATGGCAACATCTCACCTGGCACGTCGAATAGGTTCTGGAGAGCTGGGGGGATGCAGCGGAAGAGGCGGTAGCAGTGGAAAATGAGGAGTCAGCCAAGGAGGAGACAGAGGATGGAGTAGGAGGAGGAGAAGAAGAGGCAGGCCTGCATGCAATCCGTGGCGGTAACACCAAATCCACACGGGTGCCACGAGTTACATGCTTGACGGCCATCAGAAGGTTCACCCAGTGGGCAGTAAAAGTTATGTACCTTCCCTGACCGTGTTTGCTAGATCACGTGTCTGTGGTCAGATGTATTTTGGCACCGACACTGTGTGCCAGAGATACATTCACTTGCCGCTGAATGTGGCCATATAGCTCTGGGATGCCCGTCTCGGAGAAATATCTCCTTCTGGGGACCTTCCATTGCGGTGTGCCAATGGCCACAAATTTAATAAAGGCCTCCGAGTCCACCAGTTAGCGGGCTAGCAGTTCCGACAAGCCAGCGATCAGCCGTTGGGCAAGAGGATTATCCGGCGCCATAATTTTTTTACGCTCAAACATTTGGGCCACGGAAGCCTGCCTTGTGCCAAATGAAAGCGACGGCGGCACAGTGGAAGGTGGAGTGGAGGACAAATGGGAGGAGAGAGGAGAAGAGGTAGGACGTGGAGCACCAGGAGTGTGGCTTTGTGGGTTCTGACGACGTTGCTCCCACTGGGCTCGCTGATGGGAGGCCAGGTGCGGTCGTCCCTAGGTGAGTGTTGGGCTTACCACGACTTATGCGTTGACAGCACAGGCTGCAGATGTCAACACTATTATCAGCAGCTGAAAAGTTAAAAAAAGCCCACACTGTGGAGCCATGTGCCGGCGTCCTGGGAGCGCAAGATGTGACCGTGCATGGTGGATGGCTCGCTCCAGATACATTTTTAGTCTGCTTTTTGCCTCCTGTGTACTGCGAGTTCTGCCTGCTTCTCCTCCTTTTCCTCCCTATCTGCAGCTCCGTCTCTCCCTCTGAACTCCCCTCCTCTTCCTCTCTTGTAGGCACCCACATGACGTCCATTGACACGTCATCATCGTCAACTTCTCAACCACTGACATTAGAGATCTCGGAGTAGGCAGCAACAGCAGGGACTACCCTCCTTGGGCTGATCTGGGTACTGTCGTCAGACCGCTGGGTGGTGGCCGTTGCTACCTCCTCTTCCTCATCTGATGCCAAAAATGGCTGCGCATCGGTAAGGTCTTGGAATGGATGGGAAAATAATTCCTCTGACTCGAGTGGAGGGGCTATGGTGGTGGTGGTGGTGTCTTTGGGGGTGCACACAGCAGAGAGTGAGGAGGGTGCAGAAGCGGAAGGCTGAGTGAGCCACTCAACCAACTCTGGTGCGTTCTTTGACGTAATCACACGCACCTTCTTCAACTTACCACTTAGGCTCCAGCCTGGTGCACCTGCCCGACCCCTACCACCCCTGCGGAATGGCCTGCCTCTTCCTCTGCCTGTCATTTTCAAAATGACCCTGTGACAAAGTCCCTATAGAAGAGCAGTATTTGTGGAAGCAGGGTTTAGAACCGCTTAATAATTATTTGCTGGATGCAGTTATATCAAACCCTTTTTTTGGGGGCAACTGGTATATCACACCAGTTGAAATTATTTGTTCAAATAGCGTTTGTTACTTGTATCGCTGGGGTATCTTAGCAGAAACGCACACAACTCCTGCAAATTACAAATGCACTATATAGAAATTATATTATAGGTATATCACACCCCTGCCTCAATCAGATTTTTTGGGGGGCAGCTGTTATATCAGACCAGTTGCAATTAGTTGTTCCAATGACGTTTGTCCCTCTATATAGCTGCGGTATCGCAGCAGAACCGCACGCAACTGCTGCACAATACAAATGCACTATAATATACAAAGTACTTTCTATGTTAGAAAGTATATTATAAGTATATCACACCCCTCTGTATATCACACCTATCGATAACACACCTATACCAGTCCTTAAAAGGACTTTTGTGGCCCTATTAGCTAGCGTTTGGTGTCCCTAACAGCCTGTCCCTGCTCCACACAGCAACCTCTCCCTACACCGGCAAAAAACTGAATGTAAAATGGCGTCCAGATCGGATTTATTTATAGGGTAGGGGGTGTGTCCATGTGCTGAAACGTCTCAATTGGCTGTCCTGTCCCACCTGATGGATGTGTCATGGGTCAAAGTTCTGCACAATGCAAAGAATATGGCGGACACCGACGAATGTGAACGATGCAAAGTTCGGCGCGAAATGACCGCCGGGCGAACCGCAAGGCCATCTCTACGTAACATTAGCACCAGAATATTTTCTTTAACTATGGCATTATTGTACGTTATTTGTGTTTGCAAAGCGCTGTTGAATTGTGTTTTTTTCTGTGTTTCTAGCTTTGGCAACGTGCACCTGCACATTGGGATTAGAGATGAGCGAATTTTTCAAAAATTCAATTCGCCGGTTTGGCAATTTTTTTGGGAAAAATTGGGTTCGATCCGAATATATTTGTGGCGAATCGTGTTAAAAAAAACGGCTATTTCCTGGCTGCAGAGAATCTTTATAGTGGTGTGGAACACTGTGCCTTGCAGTTACACGCATAGGGAGTCTGCTGTGGTAGTGAAATAATACTGTGGGTCCATATAACATGCAGATGACAGTCGTCGCTCTTAGAATCACTGGAGACTTCACTTATTTGGGCAGTCACAGGGCCAAAACTGACCAAATAACTCAAGTATGAACTCAGCCTTACAGGTGAATGTTAGCGTCAAGAAGAAGCGCACTCCTTTTACACCGTCGTCAGCTGATTCCACATAGATGTCTACAGAACCTGTTCTATGAAACGCTTATACAGCCCCCCGACAGAGTGGAGAAGGTGTCAGCAGTAAGTTTGTGTTGACGTCACTGAATATTTGCCCTCCCTCTGATCCGTCAGAACAATAACCGAATAAACCGAATTCCATTATCCTTTCATTGTTGAATTTTTTTTTTAAAGTGAAACAGGCTTTTTTCGGGAAAATTGATGAATGATTGTAGACCTCCTTTTGGTGTATGGACTGAATTACGTCGTTGTGGGTCCAATAGCAAACATAATGAAGACGCTGATGACAACACACCAGCAGACTTTGCCTTTATTATCTATTCACAATTAAATCAAACAGCTTCAGTAAGTTGAAAATATTCATGTTATCAGTGACTGACGGACCCCAGTGCTGATCAGGCGGGCGCAGCTCCTGCACCCGCCTGATCAGCCTGTCGTACATGTACGGCGCTGGTCCTTAAGTCATGGCCATCAGCACCATACATGTACGGCACGGGTCCTTAAGGGAAATCAAGCAGATTCAGTAAGTTGAAAATATTCATGTGTTTTTATCTGGTCCGTCTGCATTCGATCTGCACAGCACACAAGACATGACAGGAGAGCCTCTGCTTTGGAGTCTAAGTCCAGTTTCTTAAGATCGGGAGTTCCATCAGAATTGTGCATAAAATTCTTGCTCCCTGTGCAAAGCCATAACAAAAGGACTCCAAAGGCATAGACATCAGAGGAAGCTGAAGCGGATTGCCCCAATTTTAATTTGGGAGCAGTAAACAGCGGTAGGCAAATAGAGGTGGCTGAACTGCGCTGCTCTGTATCTCTTGTGAAGTCAATGTCTCCAACCATGCCCCTCTCGCGATTTACAGCAAATACATTATTTTCATCTACAAATCCTAGAATTAGGTTGGAGGCATGTAGTGTATGCAAGCCATGTGCGACCCCCCTCATCACTCTTACACTGTTCTGCACCTGGTTTTCCTGGGCGAACTGAGTCACACTAAAGGCTACACTACACTAAAGGCTTTTCAACATATAACATTGGTACAAACAGAACAAAGTCTACAATAACCTATCCATTTTCCCAGCAAAAGTCCAAAAAAAAAAGTCACCACCAAAAAAAAAGTTCACACACTAATATTTCGTTGAAATGCCTTTAGCTTTGATTACGGCATGCATTTGCTGTGGCATTGTTTTCGATAAACTTCTGCAATGTCACAAGATTTATTTCCATCCAGTGTTGCATTAGTTTTTCACCAAGGTCTTGCTTTGATGATGGTAAAGTCTGACTGCTGCACAAAGCCTTCTCCAGCACATCCCAAAGATTCTCAATGGGGTTAAGATCTGGACTCTGTGGTGGCCAATCCATGTGTGAAAATGATGTCATGCTCCCTGAACCACTCTTTCACAATTTGAGCCCGATGAATCCTGGCATTGTCATCTTGGAATATGCCCGTGCCATCAGGGAAGAAAAATCCATTGATGGAATAACCTGGTCACTCAGTATGTTCAGGTAGTCAACTGACCTCATTCTTGAAGCACATACTGTTGCTGAACCTAGACCTGACCAACTGCAGCAACCCCAGATCATAGCACTGCCCCCACAGGCTGGTACAGTAGGCACTAGGCATGATGGGTGCATCACTTCATCTGCCTCTCTTCTTACCCTGATGCACCCATCCCTCTGGAACAGGGTAAATCTGGACTCATCAGACCACATCACCTTCTTCCATTGCTGCAGAGTCCAATCTTTATGCTCCCTAGCAAATTGAAGCCTTTTTTTCTGGTTGGCCTCACTGATTAGTGGTTTTCTTACGGCTACACAGCTGTTCAGTCCCAATCCCTTGAGTTCCCTTTGCATTGTGTGTGTGGAAATGCTCTTACTTTCACTATTAAACATAGCCCTGAGCTCTACTGTTGTTTTTCTTGTTTTTTCCGCTAATACACGCCACAAAAGGCTTTAAAACATATAACTGCACCGCAGACCGGCAAATATATTTTTGTTTTGCCACTAATACACAGCAAAAATGGCTTTAAAACATATAACTGCACCACTGAGCGGCAAATATATTTTTTCTTTTTCCGGTAATACATGGCAAAAATGGCTTTAAAACATATAACTGCACTGCTGAGCGGCAAATATATTTTTACTTTTTCCGCTAATACACATCACCAAAGGCTTTACAACAGATAACTGCACCGCTGAGCGGAAAATATATTTTTTCTTTTAACATTAATACACGTCACAAAAGGCTTTAGAACAGATAACTGCACCGCTGAGCGGCAAATATACACTGTGTGCAGAATTATTAGGCAAATTAGTATTTTGACCACATCATCCTCTTTATGCATGTTGTCTTACTCCAAGCTGTATAGGCTCGAAAGCCTACTACCAATTAAGCATATTAGGTGATGTGCATCTCTGTAATGAGAAGGGGTGTGGTCTAATGACATCAACACCCTATATTAGGTGTGCATAATTATTAGGCAACTTTGGCAAAATGGGTCAAAAGAAGGACTTGACAGGCTCAGAAAAGTCAAAAATAGTGAGATATCTTGCAGAGGGATGCAGCACTCTTAAAATTGCAAAGCTTCTGAAGCGTGATCATCGAACAATCAAGCGTTTCATTTAAAATAGTCAACAGGGTCGCAAGAAGCGTGTGGAAAAACCAAGGCGCAAAATAACTGCCCATGAACTGAGAAAAGTCAAGCGTGCAGCTGCCAAGATGCCACTTGCCACCAGTTTGGCCATATTTCAGAGCTGCAACATCACTGGAGTGCCCAAAAGCACAAGGTGTGTAATACTCAGAGACATGGCCAAGGTAAGAAAGGCTGAAAGACGACCACCACTGAACAAGACACACAAGCTGAAACGTCAAGACTTGGCCAAGAAATATCTCAAGACTGATTTTTCTAAGGTTTTATGGACTGATGAAATGAGAGTGAGTCTTGATGGGCCAGATGGATGGGCCCGTGGCTGGATTGGTAAAGGGCAGAGAGCTCCAGTCCGACTCAGACGCCAGCAAGGTGGAGGTGGAGTACTGGTTTGGGCTGGTATCATCAAAGATGAGCTTGTGGGGCCTTTTCGGGTTGAGGATGGAGTCAAGATCAACTCCCAGTCCTACTGCCAGTTTCTGGAAGACACCTTCTTCAAGCAGTGGTACAGGAAGAAGTCTGCATCCTTCAAGAAAAACATGATTTTCATGCAGGACAATGCTCCATCACACGCGTCCAAGTACTCCACAGCGTGGCTGGCAAGAAAGGGTATAAAAGAAGAAAATCTAATGACATGGCCTCCTTGTTCACCTGATCTGAACCCCATTGAGAACCTGTGGTCCATCATCAAATGTGAGATTTACAAGGAGGGAAAACAGTACACCTCTCTGAACAGTGTCTGGGAGGCTGTGGTTGCTGCTGCACGCAATGTTGATGGTGAACAGATCAAAACACTGACAGAATCCATGGATGGCAGGCTTTTGAGTGTCCTTGCAAAGAAAGGTGGCTATATTGGTCACTGATTTGTTTTTGTTTTGTTTTTGAATGTCAGAAATGTATATTTGTGAATGTTGAGATGTTATATTGGTTTCACTGGTAAAAATAAATAATTGAAATGGGTATATATTTGTTTTTTGTTAAGTTGCCTAATAATTATGCACAGTAATAGTCACCTGCACACACAGATATCCCCCTAAAATAGCTAAAACTAAAAACAAACTAAAAACTACTTCCAAAAATATTCAGCTTTGATATTAATGAGTTTTTTGGGTTCATTGAGAACATGGTTGTTGTTCAATAATAAAATTAATCCTCAAAAATACAACTTGCCTAATAATTCTGCACTCCCTGTATTTTACTTTTGCCACTAATACATGACAAAAAAGGGCTGTAATTTTCGCACTTCACCACACAACGGCTAATAAGCCCTTTTTCACACTAAGGCTGGTTTCACACGGGCGTTGCGGGAAAAGATGCGGGTGCGTTGCAGGAAAATGCGTGATTTTTCCACGCGAGTGCAAAACACTGTAATGCGTTTTGCACGCACGTGAGAAAAATCGGCATGTTTGGTACCCATGGTGATGGATCATGTGATGGACCATGTGATGAGCGCAGTGGCGTCACCACAGGTCCTTTTCCTCACAGATGAAGGCAGAAGAGAAGCCGGGCTGCGCGAATAAGTGGATTAAGGTGAGTTAAATTATATATATTTTTTTTTAACCCCTCCAGCCCTATTGTACTATTCATTCTGTATTAAGAATGCTATTATTTTCCCTTAGAACCATGTTATAAGGGAAAATAATAATGAACGGGTCCCCATCCCGATCGTCTCCTAGCAACCGTGCGTGAAAACCGCATCCGCACTTGCTTGCGGATGCTTGCGATTTTCATGCAGCCCCATTTACTTCTATGGGGCCTGCGTTACATGAAAAACGCACAAAAAGGAGCATGCTGCGATTTTCACGCAACGCACAAGTGATGCGTGAAAATCACTGCTCGTGTGCACAGCCCCATAGAAATTAATGGGGCCGGATTCAGTGCGGGTGCAATGCGTTCACCTCACGCATTGCACCCGCGGGGAAAACTCGCCTGTGTGAAAGGGGCCTAATACAAGCCAAAAAATGCTTTTGAACATATAACTGCACTGCACAAGGGCAAATAAGACATAGAAATATTGCCTTGTAATAAACCCTGTTAATCGCTGTATCACTCAGCACTTGCACCCTAATAAAAATTGTTTTGCTGGAATTACAGAGCTGTATAATGGCAATTTGGGTCCCCAGTCAGTGCAGCATGGTGTAACAGGAATGTTCCTATTACCCAGGCTGTAACCTCCCCATACTGAACCCTTTTTTAACATAAATGCTGTGGAATGATTCCTCCCTATCCTTTCCCTACACCTTAAATAATCTTTCCCTGCACTTGTAAATAGTTTTTTTAGCACAAAGTTTTTCCTATCACTGTCACTAGCGCCTGCAGACGTCTCTCCCTGCACTCAGTACACTGGTAAATGGCAGAATCTAAGATGGCTGCCGCTATTTATAGGGCTACGATATCACAGGGCTGGCTGGCTGCTGATTGGCTGCATGCATTCATGGCATTTTGGGTGATCCCGCCTTATCAGAGTTCCTTTCTCCATATCCTCACAAGTGCAGCAGCCATTTTAGGAAAACATTTGATCCATTACCGCAAATCGAATTTTTCCGGAAATTCGGATCGAATTCCACTTCGTCAGCTTCAATTCGCTCATCTCTAATTGGGATGTGCTATCTAACCCCCTTTTTCTTTGTAGTAGCAGCACCATCTGTCACAGTCGTTACCTCTGACTGTGACCTTCCGTCCTTGCTCGTTCGGCACTCCTCGCTGAAGTTTTGTTCCCGTGTTATTTGTGGTTCTTTATGGGTTAACGTCCCTGTGTGCCTATTTGGAGTTAATCCTCTGTCTGCTCCATGGGTGTGGCTTCTCTGCTGCACCCATGGAACCTGTATATAAGGCTGAGGTTTCCTCAGTTCTGTGTCAGCTCTCTTGGTGTGTGTTGTCTTGTCCTGCTCCTGTTTGTACTCACTCTCCCATGCTGCTGACCCATGGGATCCGTGTCTGTCTGTCTGTGCTCTGTGGGTTTCCTACTTGTTCATTCCCGTCCTCTTTGATGTCCTCTTTCCTGTGTTTCTGTTATCTGTTCTGCCAGTTATGTTTTAGTTACCTTGTGTGTATTCATGTCACAGTGCCATGCGCAAGGCCATGCAGTTTATTACTGGTGGAGCAAGTCCTTCTCTGCTCATTGTCACTCCTGTTTCCTTGCTATGTACTCCTGCTTGTGTTATTAGTTGCCCTGTTTGTATTTGCCTTTCTATGTTATGTTTGCCTATGTGCCGTCGGTACCTTCTGGTACCTGTTGTCCATTCGTTCCTGCTGTCACTGTCTATTTCACGCTCCAGAGTGGACCCTGGCAACTTCCTGCTGCAAAGCCTAACCCTACCATCTGGGGCCCTAGTGAATACCAGGAGTTGCTTAGTCACGCCCCTCTGGAGTATTACTAGACAGTGGCGCAGTGGGGGTTTTCTCCCACTGTGCTGATGGTACATAGAGCTCATGTTTTGTCTGTGCTGCCTTCCCTGGTTTTTGTTTGTGCAATAAACTCTTGTGTGTCTGTACCTGATTTCCGTTTGTTTATTGCTTGACGACGCGTGGTCTCTCCTGGGACCTCCAGTTCGTGACATCATCTATCCAGTCAGAGGTAATAATAGTAGGGCACAGATGTCCCTGGCTTCGGAAAGGCACAACATTATCGTTGAGGGAAAAAAAGGATGAGATTGTGGACTGGATGGTTCACTCCTCCTTTCAGTTGCAGCAGGGTGACGTTGGGGTGACTTTGAAGTCTGACATCATGCCATGGAGCCAGGGTGTTCCTCCTGCTCTTCCTCCTTGCAGTCCCAGAGAAGGCTTTCAGGGGAGTTGTTTCAGTCTTCACTGCCCCTTTCTAACAGGGCACCTTCCTTTTTCCTAGGAAGTCAAGAGAAGAGAAAACCCCACCACACCCTGCTGCAGATAGTCAAGATAATCTCCATGTTGATGACTTGTGTGAGAGCAGTCAGCATTTGTACTGCCCTGAGAAGGAGGTTGAGGAAGGGGTTGCAGACGTCAGGCATAGCCATGTTGGTTGTGGTAGTAGCAGCACCCGTAGCCAAAATATTTGCATTGGGGGCAGTAACAGTCGGAGCAAATGCATAGCAGGGGCCAAAGAACCCACCATGATATCCCACATCAGGACTCTGGTGACGATTGTGTGCTGGACAGGACCTGGGTGCAGTATTGGGGTGCTGAGGAGGAGGCAACACCTGAGGAGGAGGCAACATCCGAGGAGTAGGCTGATGGCAGCAGCAATATAGAGCAGAGGCCACGTACCTCCCAAAGAACCATCAGGGCCACGTCTGTCTTGGGATCTGGTGATGCCACTGTAGGGAGGTTAGGCCAAAACGTGCCAGAACTAAGCTGTACTCAGCTGCCTTTACCTATGCATGACTATCTCCCATCTGGCAGTTTTTCTACACACTGCTAGAAGAATAAAGCATTGCCCTGTGCAAGCTGTGCAAGAGCAAAAAAGGATGTAGGCAGGCAATCACAAACGTAGGCACCACAGCTGTATTGAATTGCATGAAGCAGCATCACCCCATCCCATGGGCAAGCAAAGGCGGCAGCCAGCTACCACAACAGAAGCTCCCTCCTTCTCCTGGTCCTCTTTGCGGCAGCCAGGGCCACATCCACGGGCAGTATGATGTTTCACAACTTTCCGCTTCTCCAGTTCAGACTCCTCTTCCTCCGCTTTATTGTCAGCCATCAATAACGGAATGCACAGCCAGTAGTGTTGAGCGAACTTGTGTTTTCAAGTTTGGCGTACAGGTTCGGATTATCTAAGAATCCTGTTATGGATTCCACTACCACTGACCGTAGCGGAATCCTATGACGGCATGCACCACGGAAGCCTATAAGGGGCATTTCGTATTGCATTCCGTCATAACAGAAGTTTATGCTGGCCAGAAAAAGAGGCCAAATGACGTTATTACCAGGAAACACTGTGTACGCAGCTTGCCGCAGCTTACGGCGAGCAGGTGCCTGCCACCAGCATGTCGGAAAGGGAGCCATCTCTCCACCCCCGGCAGAATCACCCCCCTCCAGCCGCCTCAAGCAGCAGATGCCGCAGCAGCAGTAGCTATTTCAGTTTCCACAAATGATGGAGCACTTTTTCCACGTGCCATGCCAGGCTGGGGCCATTCAGCAAACTGAAAGCTCCCACCTCCCAGGTTCAGTCTTACCTACAATGTGGCCAGTCTCTGGTGCACACCCAGTTCCCTGACCCCATAGATTTTTGTTAGACAAACAGTGGCCAAAACTGGCACAGCACGTTCTCTGTCTTCTTTCTCGACCACTCTCCATTGTCATCTTGGAGAGGGTTTTCAGCGCCACGGATTGGCATGGCGACACCGAAACGGACCATGATGCCCTCCACCAGTGTCCAAAACATCACTTTTGTCAAAACGAACCCAGCCTGGATTCAGGAAGATTTTGACACTCCTCTGGCTGAGGCCAATGAATAGATCTGGCCTTGCAGATGGTGCCCCATCTTGCCATTGTTGCTGTCTGCCTCCATTATGCCACTGCTGTGGCCTGCTGACAATCATCTTCCGTATGGCTTCTGCTGCCTGCATCATGCTGCTGCCTGCTGCAACCTCAGCTGCTACTGCTCCTTGATGCTAATGCAGCATACTCAAGTTGTGTGCAATAGGTGTTTCTGGGTGATGTAGTGCAATAGACACTAACCTGGTACGGCTGACTCTCTGCAAGGGCAGGTATAGGTAGAAATAGTTCGTGACGCCAGTGCCAAGTAAACGGTGGCACGCCGTTTGCGGATGCAGGAATAAATCGAGGAAACGTGGTCTTAAAACAGAACTCCAACTTTAGTAGTTTTCAAGCAGAGACAATATTGGAATCGCAGTTCCTTAGCATACAGTCGATTTTGCAATTCGGTCGATGCAGGCAATTCAGTTACAGCAAGGTGATTACAGAGTGTTGAACACAGGACTTGCAGTACAGGAGCTTGCACTCTAATTCTGTCTGATCCTGGAATATAGCATATCTTCACCAAGGCCCATTAACCTAGTTCTGGCTTTATCTCCTTGGCTATAGCTTTAATCAGTACCTCCTCTGTCTTTCTGAGTACCTCTGGCTTTTCTGATCTTTGCCTCTGTCTCTCTCAGCTTCTGGAAACTTCCTCAGGCTCTTGAGCTAACATATTCCTGTTTCTGCATATGGGAATTCAGGAGGGAATCTTCTCCTGGACAGCAGGCTTCAGGCCTGGACTGGTTTCTGACATTGTCTAATCTCCAACTGTGGATTACAGACACTAGACTCCGTCTCCCTTGCACTTCCCTGACTGGGCCTTATCTAAACTAGGGCTCCCTAGCTCCCTCTATTGACTAGAAGCTGGAATGACACCCCTAGCAGGCCTGTACATGCAAGTGTCACAGCAACAGGGAAACACATAGCATTGCATTACATGACATTTTATAAAACTGACATATACTAACTTCTCCATAACTAAGGAGGGACGACAGCACACCAAGTGACACTTTGGTAGTGACGGGTATTACAGTTCCCGTACACTACATACCCCACTGCTTTAAGCTGAGTGCGACCTCGTACTCCATCATGGGTCGCCCAACTGGAATCTCTACCTGAAATAGAAAATAGAGACATGCAGGCATACATACATGTAATTCATCTGCATTTACATTTACATCAGGTCCAATTGGCAAAGGTGAAGGGTAGTGACAAGGGGCGTCGTTCTCTTCTCTCAGGATAGTGAATGGAACGGGGGCGCTGACCTGGCACAGCGTAACATTATAACCAGGATAGTCCATGACAATGAATAAGTCCATGATAGAACAGCAAAATAGATAAAACAGTATAAAAGTTCTTGGAGGCTCAAAGAACAAACATGAGTCCGTACCCAGGTTACTTCTTATTAAATCACAGAGGCTCTCATGCGGTGGAGTCCATCTCTGGGCACAATACTTTTAAAAGAGCAAAAATCTCAGAGGCTCAGGTTCTTTTGAGTCTGTCTCCGGGCACGGTTCCTTAGTATGAAGTTGCACAATAAAAGGACAGCAAAGACAAGTGCTGTAAGACCCCTGATCAACCTGAAAAGGGGGTGAAGGGTAAAAGGTGCAACTAAAGGAACAGGCACAACTTGGCGTGGGGTAGCAAAAGCAGGCAGGAGATCCTGGAAACAAACGTGGCCTTGCTGACTTTGTGATTTCAGTGGTCAACACCTACCACTGAGCCGTGGACAAACTGGCAGCCGCAACAAAGGACCAGAAACATAGGACTCCTGTCCTGGAAGGGTTAACATCAAACTTCTGCAGTGAAATAAATCAAAGGCCTAGCAGGCTGATTACAGTGGCATATCATAACCACTCGGCTCCGCTGGCAAGTATCGTCTGTAGTAGTCCTCTACAGGAGGATGGGCCCACATAACAGTGTCAGGGGGCAGCTGTAGGGTAAAGGGGCCCCTAATAGGTATTGGCCCATTAGGCCTAGGGGTGAACCCTCTGGTGGACCGTGCCGGTCCTTGCATGATCACTGCAGGGTGCAATGTGCTTGGCACCGCCGCAGCAAGCGGTCCGGTGCTCTGGGTGCAGCAGTTTACGGCAATCGCGGGTCCGGTCTGGGGCACTGACGGAGCGGTGGCAACAGAAGGTGGTCTACGGGTGGTGACAGGCACCCTTACCTCATCCTTCCTTGGCGGTGTCCTGATCCTGGCGGTGTGTATCTTGCATAACTCCCGCAACTTCTCCTCCAGCCGGACGATCTGCTCACCGATGCTCTCTGTGTCGGAGTCGCTGTCCTCTGCTGGCGCCGCCGGCGCAGGTACAGTCACCGATGGCGCGGACTCGGCCTCTGCAGGTTCTGGCGATGCGTCTGGTCTCCGACCCCTCCGGATGTTTTTAAAGGTAGCACTAAGTCCTTTTAACTGTTCCAGCTCTGATATGGTCTTCTCCCGACGAGGCAGCTCGGGGGAAGGATAGGGGCTCACCCATTTCTCCAACACGGTTGGCTGCCAGAAGACATTAGGCCCAATGAAGGAGCTCCGCTCCTGGAAGGCGTGATGGGCCGGCTCTGGAGAGCGTTCCGGTTCCCGCTCGCAGCCAGAGTAGTCTTCTCCTTCTTCTGCCTCCCAGTCCTCAGGTGCTCGCTTGGGACGGGTCACAGCAGTCGCATAAGGGCCTCGCAGGCTCTCGGCAGGGGTGTACTCCACTTCCTCTCCCTCGCGGAGGCTGTGCTGGTACGAAGGGAGGTAGTCTCTTTTGACAGACCTTCGATTCACATAGAGGTCTCTGCCAGTTAGATAGTCCTGGATAAACCCGTAGCCACGGGATTTGTCAAATGACAGCACCACTCCCTTTCTCCTTTCCAGGCGGGGTTGGGTGTGCGTATGCTTCTCATGTATTGTCTTAGTTAGTTCCTCATAGATGATTTTGGTCTTGGTATTCCGCTTTATAGCGGCCTCTCGGATCTCCGCCATCAGGGAGGACCATTTGAAAGATGGTTGGAAAAAGTCCCTCCACGAGCCATAGCAGGGCTCGGGTTCTTTCTCCCTTGGGCGGCAGGCGGGTTGCTCCGGTCCCGGAGAGTAGGCCGGTGGAGCCTCTTCTGGCTCTACACCGATATCAGTCATCTTTGCAATTTCAGGTGCGGACGCTGCAGTAACACTCTGCTCACTCTTCAACATGCTCGATCCTTCTGAGGAGAGCGATAGGGTCGCGTCAATCAGAGTAGCCAGCTCCTCCCACTGCACTGGGAGGCCGCCCCCCAGGTATTCCAGTATATGGAAGGCGGTGTCCATGCTGGCAGACATGCAAATGTCCAGATAAGCAGTGGCGCCTGACCTTGAACTCCTTCCCGCTCTTTTCTCGGAAAGGCGCCAATTTTTCCCGCCTTTTCGGGATGAAGGTGACGCAGCAGTAAATTCAGCAAGCCCAGCAGCCATCTTTGGGTATAAACGCTGTCTATTCACTGACAGCAAGCAGGAATGTAAAAAGTCCACAAAACCACACTCCAATGTGGCGATTTTCTTCCTCTTGGTAGCGCAACACTGCACAGCGCTTTTTAGAAGTTTTGGGTACACTTTGGGTACGATTTTCAGTCCACAAAGTCCACTTTTAATAAACAGGTAATTTGTCACTTTGGTCACAGGGCAATTGTATAAGGCACAAAGTTCACGCTTCTTGCACTGTAAAGCGTGCGTATCCTGTTCGTGACGCCAAAAGAGAGGTGCAGCGTACTCAAGTTGTGTGCAATAGGTGTTTCTGGGTGATGTAGTGCAATAGACACTAACCTGGTACGGCTGACTCTCTGCAAGGGCAGGTATAGGTAGAAATAGTTTGTGACGCCAGTGCCAAGTAAACGGTGGCACGCCGTTTGCGGATGCAGGAATAAATTGAGTAAACGTAGTATTAAAACAGAACTCAAACTTTAGTAGTTTGCAAGCAGAGACAATACTGGAATCGCAGTTCCTTAGCATACAGTCGATTTTGCAATTCGGTCGATGCAGGCAATTCAGTTACAGCAAGGTGATTACAGAGTGTTGAACACAGGACTTGCAGTACAGGAGCTTGCACTCTAATTCTGTCTGATCCTGGAATATAGCATATCTTCACCAAGGCCCATTAACCTAGTTCTGGCTTTATCTCCTTGGCTATAGCTTTAATCAGTACCTCCTCTGTCTTTCTGAGTACCTCTTGCTTTTCTGATCTTTGCCTCTGTCTCTCTCAGCTTCTGGAAACTTCCTCAGGCTCTTGGTCTAACATATTCCTGTTTCTGCATATGGGAATTCAGGAGGGAATCTTCTCCTGGACAGCAGGCTTCAGGCCTGGACTGGTTTCTGACATTGTCTAATCTCCAACTGTGGATTACAGACACTAGACTCTGTCTCCCTTGCACTTCCCTGACTGGGCCTTATCTAAACTAGGGCTCCCTAGCTCCCTCTATTGACTAGAAGCTGGAATGACACCCCTAGCAGGCCTGTACATGCAAGTGTCACAGCAACAGGGAAACACATAGCATTGCATTACATGACATTTTATAAAACTGACATATACTAACTTCTCCATAACTAAGGAGGGACGACAGCACACCAAGTGACACTTTGGTAGTGACGGGTATTACAGTTCCCGTACACTACACTAATCCTTTACTGCCACCGCTATTAATGCAAAGCATCTGCTACTATTACCAGCACTACTATTACTACTACTACCAATAGACAGCCGACTTGCTGCCTTGTATGTTCCATGCTTTACTGCTCCTGCTGCTGCCACTATTGCGGCCACATGCCACTATATCTGTATTGTGCCCTTTCCACATCCACACTGCACTGCTGCTGCTCCCAATTAAAAAGGAGAATTTTTTTAGGCTTGTTCACAACAAGCCACTTTTTATTCTGACAATCAACACTTGTGTGTGTCGAATGAGCAGGCTTTCTCACCCTATCAAGGTATAATTTTTGGACACCTGTTCCCCCAAGCCACTTTTTTTTATCTCATAACACAGTTTGTGTTTAAATATCATCTGTCCCGATAAGGGACAATTTTTGGAAGTTTTGGAATATGAAAAAGCATGACACATATGACGGTGCGGTGTGTAACCCCCCCAAAAAAAGGGTACGGAGACAGCACGTCCTTTTCTGTGTGATTTATTCCAGATGCACAGAAAGGACGTGCTGCTGAACAGTTAGGGGAACCTGTACCTAGTTAGGTGTGCTGGCCACTTCTCTCTTTTTTTGGCGCGGCGTGTATGTCAGTGTCATTCAGACATCATTTACTAATGCTGTCATTGTGTTTGGGAGCTTGAGGAGGTCAGAGGGAACAATAAAAAATTAACTTAAATAAATTAAAATAAATAATATGTTTTCTTTAAATTCTGAGAGTGTTATATACCAATCTTCAGGGAAACTGGAGCAATTTCCCCATGATAGCGAGGGATATGTGGGCAGACAGCCTATCGCAAACCTTATATACCCACCAATCCAGGTCACCACACGTGACTTCCTTCATGACCTATGCTCTGCTGATGTCAAAAGTAGGAAGTGGTCAAAATAATGTGACTGGACTGTATAGATAAATAGAAAGATAGTGTAACATGGTGGCTAGTAAAGTACTGAAGGAGGTGTATATATAGTGCCCTGAAGCAAGGGTAGTTTGAACTATGGACATTTGTGGACATTTACATCTATTGCTACTATGCAAAGCCATCTACTGACTATTCTATTGCATTTTTAAACTGCTTATTCATTCCCATACACTTGCGTTAAAGCTCTATACAAGTTTATGATTTTGGAATTGTAACAATGTTTCTGTTTAGGCAGTGCTTCTCCACTAGAAGATTCTTGTTCTGATAGAAACTGTATATAAGGAGAACAGTTAGAGCCTTTAGTTGTTTGTAGATAGGGACCAGTGATTAGTAGGACAGAACCTGCCAGATGACGCCGAGATAGGACACTCTGTCACAAATCCTGGGTCAACAGTCATGTGACCAGGGAGTGAGCTGGACGACTGAGCTTCAGACCCTGGGCCACCAGCTTTTGGCAAGGGAGCCAGTCTTCTGAGAGAGAGGAATAGCTAGATCAGGCCTTTCCTCAGCATGAAATCTTCTTCTGCCAGAGAGGACACTGAGCCAGCTCAGTGCCTTGCCTGTATTGTTTTGCACTTAAGTCCTCCGGTAAAGACAAACACTGGTTTACTGCAAACCCTGACTCTTTGGACTTACAGTCAGGTCCATAAATATTGGGACGTTGACACAATTCTAACATTTTTGGCTCTATACATCACCACAATGGATTTGAAATGAAACAAACAAGAGGTGCTTTAACTGCTGACTGTCAGCTTTAATTTGAGGGTATTTACATCCAAATCAGGTGAACGATGTAGGAATTACAACAGTTTGCATATGTGCCTCCCACTTGTTAAGGTCCCAAAAGTAATGGGACAATTGGCTTCTCCGCTGTTCCATGGCCAGGTGTGTGTTATTCCCTCATTATCCCAATTACAATGAGCAGATAAAAGGTCCAGAGTTAATTTCAAGTGTGCTATTTGCATTTGGAATCTGTTGCTGCCAACTCTCAAGGTGAGATCGAAAGAGCTGTCACTATCAGTGAAGCAAGCCATCATTAGGCTGAAAAAAACAAAACAAACCCATCAGAGAGATAGCAAAAACATTAGGCGTGGCCAAAACAACTGTTTGGAACATTCTTAAAAAGAAGGAACACACCGGTGAGCTTAGCAACACCAAAAGACCCGGAAGAACACAGAAAACAACTGTGGTAGATGACCAAAGAATTCTTTCCCTGGTGAAGAAAACACCCTTCACAACAGTTGGCCAGATCAAGAACACTCTCCCAGAGGTAGGTGTATGTGTGTCTAAGTTAACAATCAAGAGAAGACTTCACCAGAGTGAATACAGAGGGTTCACCACAAGATGTAAACCATTGGTGAGCCTCAAAAACAAGAAGGTCAGATTAGAGTTTGCCAAACGACATCTAAAATAGCCTTCACAGTTCTGGAATAACATCCTATGGACAGATGAGACCAAGATCAACTTGTACCAGAGTGATGGGAAGAGAAGAATATAGAGAAGGAAAGGAACTGCTCATGATCCTAAGCATACCAGCATGGTGGTGGTAGTGTCATGGCGTGGGCATGTATGGCTGCCAATGGAACTGGTTCTCTTGTATTTATTGATGATGTGACTGCTGACAAAAGCAGCAGGATGAATTCTGAAGTGTTTCGGGCAATATTATCTGCTCATATTCAGCCGAATGCTTCAGAACTCATTGGACTGCGCTTCACAGTGCAGATAGACAATGACCCAAAGCATACTGCAAAAGCAGTTTTTTAAGGGAAAGAAGTGGAATGTTATGCAATGGCCAAGTCAATCACCGGACCTGAATACGATTGAGCATGCATTTCACTTGCTGAAGACAAAACTAAAGGGAAAATGCCCCAAGAACAAGCAGGAACTGAAGACAGTTGCAGTAGAGGCCTGGCAGAGCATCACCAGAGATGAAACCCAGCGTCTGGTGATGTCTATGCGTTCCAGACTTCAGGCTGTATTTGACTGCAAAGGATTTGCAACCAAGTATTAAAAAGTGAAAGTTTGATTTATGATTATTATTCTGTCCCATTACTTTTGGTCCCTTAACAAGTGGGAGGCACATATGCAAACTGTTGTAATTCCTACACCGTTCACCTTATTTGGATGTAAATACCCTCAAATTAAAGCTGACAGTCTGCAGGTAAAGCACATCTTGTACGTTTCATTTCAAATCCATTGTAGTGGTGTATAGAGCCAAAAATGTTAGAATTGTGTCGATGTCCCAATATTTATGGACCTGGCTGTATTTCCCATTGGAGTGCACAATGCCTTACTAGACCTTCAGGATAGCAGCAACACGTGGTGACACCTCAACCGTGTCCAGAGGACAGTGTAGCATTGGGGCCACCCCAAATCCATCCACTACACAACCAGTGCTTATCTGCACTGATTTCAGAAAGCAATTTCTGGTCCTGATAGATGCTTTTGAAATAGATAGATAGATAGATAGATAGATAGATAGATAGATAGATAGATAGATAGATAGATAGATAGATAGAATGCTCAATTGGGTTAAAGTCTGGGGAATTATGGGCCAGGGTAGTACTTGGAAGTCTTGTCATGCTCTTCCGACCAATGTCAGACATTTTTAGTGCCATTTTCTTGCTGAAAAGTCCCATCTGCCCAAGGGAAGAAAATCTGCATGTTTAGGTGTATACGTGCAAGGATGAATTAATACCCAAATCAGACAAAATTCCACATGGATAAGTGAGGCCAGAGAATACCACAAAAACATTCCCAGACCATAACACTACAACCATCAGCTTGTGTTCTTCCAGCAATGATTGCAGGATGTTTGTTCTCTGAAGTTTCTCGCCTGACACACCAACATCCATCCATTCCATGAAGCAGAAAGCATGACTCATCAGATAAGGCAACCCTTTGCCAATCAGCGGACATCCAATTTTGATACTGCTGTGAAAATTGAAGCCTTTTCTACCGATGTAACTTGGTAAGCTGAGGTGCAGTGACCATCCATGATTTTGATGCAGAGTTGGGAGCAGTACTGTCAAAGGTTATAAATCATGAGTTTGTGGAGCCCCTGAATGGATAAGGAAAGGGATCTGGGACTGCTGGGACCCCCTTCCTTGTTGCCATGGTTCTGTGGGGCCTGTTTGTGGTTCTCCCCCCCCCTTGTTCTGCCTGCAAGGGGGTGGGGGGAGTCCGTGGGTGGCCTGGGTATTGCACCAGGCAGGGTTCCAGCAGCTTGGGGGTTAAAATTTCTCCATGCTGATTGCTGCCTCCTCCTCTTCCCTACATGTGCTTAGGCAAACCTTCCCCCTCTTCTTCAACCCTTGGCCAACCAGCGGTTGTTCCCTCCCGCCCTTTGTTTTTGGCAGTGCCTTACCGTTACGGGTGTTCCCGGTTATTTACCAGTGTTTTTCTGTGTTCCTGACTAGTGATGAGCGGCAGGGGCAATATTCGAATTCGCAATATTTTGCGAATATTCATCATAAATTTGCAAATTCGAGAATCTGCCATTATTTTCTTGATTGCGAAAATCGGCAATCTAATATGCACATATTGCGCGTGCAATACAGGCGTGGGTCAATTTTGCTACATTTTTCAAGCTGCTAGAAGTTTCCTGAGACTTGAGAAAATGGTTGGCACGGCACAACATTATAATAACTTTATATGCAGATAGAGTACTCCAATATATTCGCGATTGCGCAAATCGGCAATTAATGATGTGCATATTTTGGCGCAATACGTGCAACTTCACATTTTAGCCGGTCTGACTACATATTACTGATTGGTGCACTAAGTATTGCTGTGAACTTGTGACATCACAGCACTATGTCTGTAGCATGTATGTATGGAGAGCAGAACCTATCACCCTACCTAACACTCTGCACTGGAAGCTACACTATATCACTATCTAGCCTACACTGACTATCTGTATTATATATATATATAAGCTATCTTATCACAGAGTACACCAATGACACTGCTGTCTCCCTCTGAACTGCAAACAAACTGCAGAAAATGGCTGCTGGGGAGGTTCTTATATAGTAAGGGGTAGGCAACTTTCCTATTGGTTGCTAGGGATGTTGCTAAGCTCAGACAAAGACATTTCTGCCTTCTCATTGGCCCACAAGCAAGAAGCAGGGAGGGATCATGGGTTCAGATGAAAAAAAATCTAGAATATTCGCGAATGCGAATATATAGCACTATATTCTACATGTTCGCGAAATCTCGCGATTCGAATATTTGCACCCAACACTATTCCTGACTTCTGTTCCTTTTGTAGTGTGGATTGGGTATACACGATTAAGAGTACGGGGTGAAGAAAAATGGCATACTTGCCTGCTGGGAGTCCAGCAGCCGACATACCTGCTTCCAGCGACCGGCATACCTGCCTCCTCCTCTTCCCTCCACGTGCTCAGGTGGACCTTCCCCCTCTGCTCCCACAGTATATATTCCCTTCCCCTTCTTCTCCCCTTGGCCGGCCAGTGGTTGTTATTCTTACCTGGGGTGCCATCATGTCCGTAGGCGACCACCTTATGGCTGCTCTCCTGGCGAGGATCCAATCGGAAGGGGATGGCTGGCTGAGTTTTCTTCTGAATATGCCTGCCATCCCACCTTCGCAGCCTGCCCCATCTCAGCCACCTCCTCCTGCGCTGCACTGCCCTGCGGCTCAGTTTCCTGCAGTGGGGGACCAGCGGTCTGCTCGTCGCACCCCCCCCCCCCACTCGTTTAGGCTATAGTCCCCTGCTCCTTGTGGGTCCCCATACATCTGGACATGCTGCGATTGTGGCTCCCAGCACAGGAGGAACGGCCATCACAGCACTGTATTCAAGCCCCGCTCCTTCCTCCTCTGGCGCCCAGGAGCGCACTTTATCTAAAATCATGGGAGCCCAGGCCAGCTCTTCCTCTGCCTCAGAGCGGCCTCCCACCCCCACCCGAATAACAGTAACCCCCTTACTGCGCCTACTCCTGCCCCTCCTGTGAGCGATGCTGCCCCGCTTGAAGTTTATGTGGATGCAGTGGAGCATCCTACTCAGGCTGTTGCTAGTGGTCCCCTGCCCCAGCCTGTACCACAAGGCTCTTCCCAGCCCCCTCTCTCCATTTCACGCAGGAGCCATCGTCGCTCTCCTTCTTCCTCGTCAGGTGGATCCAGATGGAGGGGGTCATTGCTGTTCTCGCAGGCGCCGTTCCAGGGTTTCCGGGAGAAGCAGGCGCTCCAGATCCTCGAGATGGTGCTCACCATCGTCTTCGGACATTTCATCGGGCGCATCCGGGGAGTCTGGACCTGATTCGCATTCAAGACGTCAGAGGCTTACCAACCGCCCAGGGCATCCAACCTGGTTTCTCAACCCAAACGACAAGATCCGGTTCTAGCTGCAGCTGCAGCGGCGGCCCGTCCTGTGCCATCCCTGACTTCATCTTCCGGTGAGTTCCCATACATGGGTGCTTGGGGGGTGGGTTCCGGGGGTTCAGAGGTTGTCGCAGCCCTTTGGGCCATCCATGACAAATTGCAACCTGCCCTTCCTTAGCCTCCCCCTCCTCCACCTACTATAAAACCGCTCCAGTTCAGGCGAGCATTCACAAGGATTCTTACTTTTATGGAGTCAGCCCACTGGGGGCCCATTTGGAAGAGAAGGTAAGGGAAAAAATATGGTCGAACCAATACGTAGATATCTGGTCTTTAGTTACCGTTGACCAGCATACGGTGGATAAAGAACGCCGTCCAGGCTGATAAAACATATGATCGACGGCCTCGAGTTGCAAAATTTTGAATAATTGGCTCCAGGCTTTCTCTGTATTGGGATGCGTTATGGGTCAGCTCCACCCAGAGAGATGCTCTGAGCTCTTTGTGTACCTAGACACTATTTACAGTGCCTACAAAGCCCATGGTGGCTTCGCTTGGTGGAGGTACGATGAGAAATTCCGTCCTCCAACCGGATATTGGATGGGGGTTTAAGGCCACCGACATATGGTTGCAGTTGATGGTGTCACAAAGACCTCCCTTTCCCAGTGCAGCCACTGGTTCCGGGATCTCATCACCCCAGGGTTCGGTGGACGTGCGAAGCCCAGGTGCATGTTGGTTATTCAACAAGGGGCACTGCAGATTCTCTGGACTTTGCAAGTACAAACACGAGTATTCTACTTGCGGAGGCTCATACGCTACCGCTCGCTGTTCACGATCCCAAGGAAAAGCTTCTAAACCCCCTCCCATGGTGACACTAAAGACACCGGTGACCGTAGCCCGGATGGCGCCCTGGCTAGATCTATACCCCAATAAACCTGCTTCTGCCCAGTTACGTTTCGGTTTTACATTTGGCTTCTTTATCCCTTTTCTCCTGAGCAGAGATCCTGATTTGTCTGACAACCTCAAGTCTGCCAAGCATCACCCAGATGTGCTCAGGAAAAAGCTGTTAAAAAAGTGTCTATGGGTAGGATGGAGGGCCCTTTAGCTTCCCCACCATTCCACAATCTTCGGGTTTCCCCCCTGGGTGTCATCCCCAAGAAAGAATCTGGCAAGTTCCGTCTTATCCATCACCTTTCACACCCTAAGGACCATTCAGTTAATGATGCCATCCCCCCAGAGGATGCCTTAGTCTCCTATGTCTCTTTTGATAGGGCTGTCGCTCTGGTTAAGGCAACAGGCCGCGGTGCCCTCCTGGTGAAGTCTGATATTGAATCAGCTTTTTGCCTTCTTCCAGTTCATCTAGATTGCTATTATCTGTTGGGCTGTTGCGTGGATGGACTGTATTATTACGATACTCGTCTTCCCATGGGCTGTTCTATATCTTGCCATTACTTCGAAATGTTTAGTTCATTCTTCGAATGGGTTGTCCGATACGAGTCTGGTTCCCGATCCATCATCCACTACAGATGTAGCAGGGTTAGCACTTAAGCTCTTAACTCAAATTTCTTAACTCATTGCGTTATCTTGAGACAAAAGTCATTGAAAAGCAATTGAAGGTGTTTGCTTAACTCATTTAGTTTAGATAACACATTTCATAAATCATGAGTGTTAACTGTACTACATCCATATTTGGACAATTTTTTGTTTGTTTCCGCGGGGAAGGGTGAGGGCTGCCAGTTCTTACTGAACACCTTTCTGTATTTTATGAGATGTTTTGGTGTCAATATCTCCAGATAAAACTGAGGGTTCGGTCACTTGCCTATCGTTCTCAGGCATTGAGATTGACTCGGTAGCCATGGTTTTCCATCTTCCTGTTGATAAACTCGAGAGACTCCTGCAGTTAATACAAGGTTTTTTGCCAGTTCTGAAAGCCACCCTCCACCAGGTCAAGTCCCTACTAGGTTTGTTAATCTTCGCTTGTAGGGTCAAGCCCATGGGCATGGTTTTCTCCCGCCGCCTTTCCATTTCTACCGGCGGGGCCACTTTTCCCATCACCATATTCGCATTACTATGCCCTTAAAAGCGGACTTACGGGTATGGTGGGAATTTCTTTCCTTCTTTAATGGCCACACTTTCTTCTTGGCTAGCAAACGCACCAATTCGGAGCTTTCATTGTTTACGGATTCCTCGGGCTCCTGTGGTTTCGGAGCTATTTACGGCGACAAATGGTGTGCTTCACCTTGGCCTGAGTCTTGGCCCTCTTTGGGTTTTTGCAGGAACTTTACTTTGTTAGTACTCTTCCCAATTATAGTAGCAATTGAGATTTGGGATCCCAGGTTGGCTAACCAGAATGTTTGCTTTTAAACTGATAATTTGGGTGTTGTCCATTGTATTAACAGTTTGTCATCCTCATCTTTGTTCTTAGCCTTTTGCGGAATCTAGTGCTTCAGTGTTTGGAGCATAACATATTCTTCAGAGCCTGCCATGAACCCAGCGCCTCCAACCTTACTGCTGATGCCCTCTCTCGATTTGGTTGGCGGGAATTCTAAACCCTCCTCCCAAGAGAGAATCCAGTTGGAGTGCCGTGTCCAACCCACCTATGGCGTCTGGTGGACAACAACTAATGTCCCTAATATTATCGTCTGTGACTCCGGCGACTTGGAGGGCTCATGGTAAGGCGTGGAACGAATTCCTGTCCATTACAGGGAGCAGAGATCTGAGCAGGGATGGTGGGACAGAGACATCTGTGTCAGGCTGTTTTTTCCAGCACCCAGATCTCTCTTTCCTGTCAGCTCAGCGCCTCTTTCCATCTATATCTACATAGAAACCGAAAGCTGCTGACATTCTTTTCAACATTTCTTTTAAAATGTTGATGACAATAGTGCATATATATTGTTTTAATGAATTTTATCCCGATTCCAATTCGTTATGTGTGTACAATACATTAATTTAGTTTTAACTCCACTTATGTATCCAGTTGTATTACTCTGATCCATTTTAGCTCAATCCTGAAAAAACGCATTGAAAACGCATGGAAACCGCACATGCGTTTTTTCGGGTTTCATGCGTTTTATGTGTTTTAAGGGTTTATATATCATTTAAAGTAAAGTACACTGCATGAAATCCAATTCTGAATAACAAATTCATGAGTATAAGGATTTTTTAACTAATGTTTATGACATACACATCAGATTCAAAAAAGAACATGTCCCAACTCTTGGAATTGATTCCCTGGTTTTCAAGATATCCCTCACTGGTCCAACCCATGTTCCAACCCACATTATCTAATCATGGACACTATATAAAAGAGGACATTACACCTCCACTGTTCAAACCACTGAAGAAGGGGTCCCTTTACCCCGAAACGCGTTTGGTTACAACAGTGAGGGATCATCGAAATAGGAGCGCTCCATATCATAAATTCCGACGTGTACCATTCAACATTTGGAACATCGATCACGTCCGAATTCATTATCATCGAATACAGGTGATTTGAATCCCTGCTCAAAAGACGTCAGCAGCACATGACCAAGCAGTGAACCACGTGGGACGCCACGTAGGTCCTGGAAGGTCCCAATAAAGAACTTTGTAATATCGCTGCGTTCCATGCAGAGGAGCGGGAGAACTCATCTACTCGGTGGACCGAATAAATATTACGCCAAGCAAAAGACCCAGTGATTACTGGATAAAGATGTGGTAATGTACAACTAACCAATTAATACACCTCTCTTGCTATATGCATTATATGGATGAACTGATGACCTTTTGCAGCTCCGGTTAATAACAGTTCGACCTAAACTAGACGGACTTGGTACTTGGGCCATCTTATATTCCCCACAATACAGCTACTACGATTATTGATATTGGGACATTGTGATAAGAGTGGCATTAGAGTGCGGTATATATATATATTTTCCAACATACATATTTTCTAATGTTGTTTTAATTGTATTTTTATGAGATGTTTTATTTGTATGTAATATTGTAGCATATATTTTTAAGCCTATAAAGTTTAATGTGGATACTAATCCATTGTGTGTTTGCCTAAATATCGAGTGACCCCCTATCCAAGTTTTACACAAATCTCTAAGCATTTGGGAGTGCTGAGGGGTAGCGCACCATTCCAGAAGTGGTACAGTGAGAGTGCCACCATCTTTTTTCCTACTATCTTTGTATGCTTTTATGTTTCTTACAGGTGGCATTTGTCCGGCAGTCTGGATCATCGGCCATTCATATGTTTTTTGGGCGGTCCAGAGGGCAGATTGCAGACTGAGTGGTTGTACTTTGGGTTTTTAGGAAGTGGATGTGTTCTGGCGCGGTATCAGTGGTCTCCGTTGGTCCCAAGTCCTTCCCAAGAAGGTAGACATTAGCAGGTCCTTAACTGGGCCCCTAATTCTGGTAATCCATGCCTGGGGGATTGATCTCTGCACCTTACGGCTGGCAGAGCTTATGACGCTTATGCGGGCAGACATGGACCGTTTTGCTTCCTTTTTTCCTGAGATGGTTCTGGTCTGGTTGAAGATTGTTCCCCGCATTGTCTGGCATGGTGCTAGGGATTCTGAGGCCATGGAGAAGTGCCGCAGAATGGTGAACGCCCGGATTTCATGTTTAATCAGGTCCCGGTCAGGTATAGTGGTTCGCCACCGTCAATTGGAGGGGGATAACAGGGCTTTGATGTGCCAGGATGGTGTCCATCTATCCGGCATCGGCCTTAACATTTTCCTATCTGGTCTACAGGACGGGGTAGAGCAAGCTATGTTCATGTTGTGTGGTGGTCGGAGCCCAGTGTAGGAGTACAGTGACTCCTCCGTGGCGGTATGATCACAATTAACACTACGGGATGAATAAAAATGGCGGACTTGACCACTGGGAGTCCAGCAGCCGGCATACCGCTCCTGGTGATTGATAATTCCAGCAGTTTAAAGCTCTGGTTTTTCTGTGTCATAGGAAAAAAAATAATAAAGCTGTGGCCGATCACCACCCAACAAAATGGTAGTCCTGTGTTGATTGCCCTAGGGTTTGGGTAGCTTGAGGAAGGTATTTGTTGCTGGCCCTGGTTTCGGGCTGGGTTTGAGCCCCTGACTGGATCTGGGACCCCCTTCCTTGTTTTTGCCGTGGTTCTATGGGGCCTGTTTGAGGTCCCCCTCCTCTTGTTCTGCCTGTGAGGGGATGGCCTGGGTATAGCACCAGTCAGGGTTCCGGCAGCTTGGGGGTTAAAACTCCTCCGTGCTGATTGCTGCCTCCTCTTCCCTCCATGTGCTCAGGCAGACCATCCCCCTCTGTCCCCACGGTATATATTCCTCCCCTTTTTCTCCCCTTGGCCGGCCAGCAGTTGTCCCCACCCACCCTTTGTTTTTGGCAGTGCCTTATGGTTACGGGTGTTCTCGGTTATTTGCCATTGTTTTTCTGTGTTCCTGACTTCTGTTTTCTTTTGTAGTGTGGATCGGGTATACTTCCTACTAACTCACAGCTGGTGGTATGAACACAATTAAGAGTACGGGGTGAAGAAAAATGGCGGACTTGCCAGCTGGGAGTCCAGCGGCCGGCATACCGCGCCTGATGATTGATGGTTCGAGCAGTTAAAAGCTCTGTTTTTTCTGTGTCATAGATAAAAATAAAATGAAGCTGTGACCGATCACCACCCAACAAAATGGTAGTCCTGTGTTGATTGCCTTTGGATTTGGGTAGCTTAAGGGGGGGCTATTTGTTGCTGGCCCTGGTTTCGGGCTGGGTTTCTCAGCAGTCAGTCCCAGTGATGTACTTGAGTAGAAAGTTGACCCAGGCAGAGAAATATTATGCAAATGTGGAACAGGAAAGTTTAGCCATCAAGTAGACGTTGAAGTCACTCAAATACAATCTGCTGGGTAGGAAGTTGACATTGGTGATGGACCATGCTCCTCTAGCAGAACAAGGAGAAAAATACAAGAGTTACCAGGTGGTTTCTGTCTTTTCAAAATTTTAAGGTTGAAAATAGGCTAGGAAAGCTGCAGGGGAATGTGGACACGTTGCCAGCCAGAGTGCACTGTATGATAGCTGAAAGTGCACAGACCTCCAGTTTCGAGAAGAGATGGCAGATATGTAACAAGGTGGCTGGTAAACTACTGGAGGGTGTGTATATCTCACCCAGAATGCTTAGATGGGTGAGACTAAAAGAATCTATGAAAGCTGGGTTGTTTAAGCAAAGTGTAGTTTGCTGAGGCACATTTCTTTAAAGTCTTTTATGGGCTGGATATTTATGGAACGACATGTAGGTGTTGGTAGCGAAACGTGCCATTCCCTCCCCACTCCAGTACAACATTTTCACCTAGCCTGAAGTAATCCCAGGTGTAGATGCCGTGCTGATTACTGTGAGGATAAATACAGGGCTGAAATGCTCATTCAGGGTCAGAAGCCTGGAAGCTGCATGACATGTTGGCTGCATATAGCCTGCAAGAAGCATAGGGGAGAAAATCCAACTGTTTAGTTAGTGCCGAGACATGCAAAGATTTTTGTTTTGTTTTCTATATCCGACTTTGGTGATTTGGTTTCACTCACATGACTGTATAACTTGGATGAAAAAAAAACAGTATTGCGCTTTTAAAGGGAACCTGTCACGGGGATTTTGGGTATAGAGCTGAGGACATGGGCTGCTAGATGGCCGCTAGCACATCTGCAATACCCAGTCCCCAAAGCTCTGTGTGCTTTTATGGTGTAAAAAAAAACGATTTGATACATATGCAAATTAACATAAAAGAGTCATATCTTACTTGTGTGACCAGAGAAGAGTCATATTTTCAAGCTCTGACTCATTTCAGGTTAATTTGCATATGTATCAAATCGATTTTTTTTACACACAAAAAGCACACAGAGCTATGGGGACTGGGTATTGCGGATGTGCTAGCGGCCATCTAGCAGCCCATGTCCTCAGCTCTATACCCAAAATCCCGGTGACAGGTTCCCTTTAAGCTAATTAATTCAGTGAAATCTGTCATCATCGACCCCATCCACACACAGACCCACGAAGATAGATAGATATGCAATGCCCCTACGTGCGACTAGGGTCCGTTTAAGATGTGGTAAATGTAATTTTTCGTGACGCCGGTTGCTGTGAAGCAACATGGGACGGATCACCTTTTTTAGTGATGTTATGGTACCCAGGGTAGAAATGCCAGAGTGGTGTAGGTGGACCTAATGTCCCTTAGCGGTGTAGCACTTGTCACTGTGCTCCTACCTGGATATCCGTAACCCCAGGCGTTGCCAGACGAAGCAGAGCAAAGATAGTGACTAGGTGATATAGAGGATGATGAAAGAGATTGAGTCCAGACTTTGTATATAGTTCAACTGTAGCTTTACTTTGCAGAAACGTTTCTTCAAACGGTTTACAGACTTGGACTTGGCTTCCAGCAAGTTTTAGCATGAAAATGGCAGGCAAACACTCTCGGCTCTGCTACATCTGTCAGGATTAAATAGGAACTTTTCCTTTAGCTTTCTGCTGCAACTTCCCTCTTTCTGTCTGACTTTATGGCAAGGCACAGGGCAACTTCTTTCTGGCTGATGAGACTTCTAGAAGTGGCCTCTCTGCTCCAGCAGAACTGGAGGTGTTCTGGCTGGTGTGGACAGCACACGTCCAGGAGAGACGCAGCACTGCAGACCTGCTCCCTCAGCAGGGGTCAGCTAGCACTCACTAACTGGAACTAAATGGTACCCACCCTTCCTGCAGGACATGGGACTCGCCCACTTCTCCACAGGGAGGGTTAGAATGGAATGGAAGGTTCCACTCTATTCTATCTACTGCTCTGCCATATTGGCTGCCACCTGCTGGTGAACGTGGCATATTACAATTTAACATAAACAGATGCATAACAGGAAATGCACAATATATGGGACCTGGAATAAATGTATAAAATGACATTGAGATTGCATACCCAGATAGAAACAGGAGGTAGGTGTGGAAATGACCCTTGGGGTGTGATAGATAGATAGATAGATAGATAGATAGATAGATAGATAGATAGATAGATAGATAGATAGATAGATAGATAGATAGATATCTGAAATTAAGAGATAGAAAAAATAATTACCTGACTATTATTTGAATAGTCAATAGTTGGTTGTCTCTCCCACAGTCCCCAATTTTGGCATCAATACTAAAGAATGGTGCTCCTTGCGGCAGCAGCTCATAGTATTTTAGGACACTCTGTTAGAAGAAAAGGTCTGAGGTTAGATCATCAAACACTAACTGAAAATGAAGGTGAAATACAGGTGGAAGACACAAAAACAAGGAAGCATCTCCCAAAGCGTGTACTATGAACTGCTATTTCAGCATGGAGGGACACGAGGAGAGCTCTGCTCAACCACAGCAGACACTAGACTTTTTTACTTTTTGTTTTGCTTTAGTGGTTCCTTTTTGTGCTTTTCTGGTTGGTTTTGCTTTTTCATTATCACTTTTATCCCACCATTAAGTATATATTAAGCATTCTAACTTTTTGCATATGTGACACAGAGTGAATTGACTATATATTATGCATCCTATATACTGATCACTCCCCAAAACCACTGATAGTTAATACCATTGTTTATCTTGGGAAGTTGATACCACAGTTTAACAATGATGCCTGCCGGGAAGGGAAATATATTACACAGCAAGCCAACAGTCACTTCTTGTAGTTCATTGGTCGGAAGAAGGAAAAATGGGCAAGTGTAAGGATCTGAGCAACTCTGCCAAGGGCCAGATAGTGATGTCTAGTTGACTCTGTCAGAAGCTCTCCAAAATGGCTACATACCTAAGGTTAGCTGTTGTCTACCTAATAATACCAGTCTGGAGGAACCTTTCATTGCCTTGCTGCTAAGCTTCCAACACCCTCCACTCGATCTTGCTTCACACTGTGCAATTCTTTTTTTCTTGTCCGGAAAACCTCTTCTTTCAATATCTGCTGCCAGCTGTGTGGGAACTGACATATGTGTACTGGTATATGGTATATACAGCAGTGTACTGATATGTGAGGTATGAGGTATAATAGATGCAGTGTGTACAGATATATAGTATATACAGCAGTGTACTGATATGTGAGGTATGAGGTATAATAGATGCAGTGTGTACAGATATATAGTATATCCAGCAGTGTACTGATATGTGCGGTGTGAGGTATAATAGATGCAGTGTGTACAGATATATAGTATATACAGCAGTGTACTGATATGTGCGGTGTGAGGTATAATAGATGCAGTGTGTACAGATATATAGTATATCCAGCAGTGTACTGATATGTGCGGTGTGAGGTATAATAGATGCAGTGTGTACAGATATATAGTATATACAGCAGTGTACTGATATGTGAGGTATGATGTATAATAGATGCAGTGTGTACAGATATATAGTATATACAGCAGTGTACTGATATGTGAGGTATGAGCTATAATAGATGCAGTGTGTACAGATATATAGTATATACAGCAGTGTACTGATATGTGAGGTATGAGGTATAATAGATGCAGTGTGTACAGATATATAGTATATACAGCAGTGTACTGATATGTGCGGTGTGAGGTATAATAGATGCAGTGTGTACAGATATATAGTATATCCAGCAGTGTACTGATATGTGAGGTGTGAGGTATAAGAGAGGCAGTGTGTACAGATATATAGTATATACAGCAGTGTACTGATATGTGAGGTATGAGGTATAATAGAGGCAGTGTCTACAGATATTTAGTATATACAGCAGTGTACTGATATGTGAGGTATGATGTATAATAGATGCAGTGTGTACAGATATATAGTATATACAGCAGTGTACTGATATGTGAGGTATGAGGTATAATAGAGGCAGTGTCTACAGATATTTAGTATATACAGCAGTGTACTGATATGTGAGGTATGATGTATAATAGATGCAGTGTGTACAGATATATAGTATATACAGCAGTGTACTGATATGTGAGGTATAATAGATGCAGTGTCTACAGATATTTAGTATATACAGCAGTGTACTGATATGTGAGGTATAATACATGCAGTGTCTACAGATATTTAGTATATACAGCAGTGTACTGATATGTGAGGTATAATAGATGCAGTGTGTACAGATATATAGTATATACAGCAGTGTACTGATATGTGAGGTACCAGGTAAAATACATGCAGTGTGTACAGATATATAGTATATACAGCAGTGTACTGATATGTGAGGTGCAAGGTATAATAGATGCAGTGTGTACAGATATATAGTATATACAATAGCAATTTTGTATGTCTTGAGTAGGCCAAATTAATGTCACACAAAGCTTTAGTGTTATTCTTCTAATGAATGTACCAGTCTGAGAAGAGACCTCCTTGTCTACTTTTAAATTTATGACGGGAGATAAAGATGAGCTCTATGCAGCTGGTGATAATTACCTATACAATTAGGCATTTATTAATGAAGCAAAATATATAATATGTATGTATTAATTTAATGAGCCTTAGTTAGTCCTTAGCATAAGACAATCAGTAGGACATATATATATTACTTTATATTATATTGTTATATTTTACGAAGACAACATGTATCCAGTATATTGTATATATTTCTCATTAGAAGAGTGTCTGTGAAGATGTGTGTTTTGTAACAATTAATCACATCTTTGGTATGACAGAGGAGGTACTGATATCTCTGTGAGAAAACAAGGCCATTTACGATCCATAAATTAGCAATGTGAGAAACGTTTAAAGAGACGCCTAGAGGTCTGTCTCTAATTGCTACAAGTGTCAGAATTAATCCCTATAGCTTTGAATTAAAGCTTCTAAGGTCAAAATGTATATTCAGACTTACATAAGTTAACCCTTTATACTATGATGCAGATAGCTTATACAGCAGTGCCACCTATGTATCAGTAGGTGACATTACAACAGTAGCAAAAGTGCATTCTGGGTAGGGTTATGATGTCACAATTTTTATAAATGGTTACACCCATCCGACAATGATTGGAAAGTTCCAAACTAGGAAGGTGTGTCTAACTGATAAGTTTGGGATCATAAGCCATACACAGGAGGTAGAGGAAAAAAAGAAAGAGAAGGAGAAAGGAGAGAAAGAGGAGAGAGGAGGAAGACAAGTAAAGCTCTCTAGAGGGGTTTATCAAGGTGAAAGCCATGGTGAGATGCGCTATGATGGACCACCCAGCTTTCCTAGGAGCAGAAGTGAGATTCCTACTAGGACTTGGTAAGAGACACAGAAAATGATATTTCATTTTATTAAGACTAATTTGATAGTGTGGGTGAAATTATACCATCTAGATTGGCGAATAAATAAATAATTAAATTAATTGATCATCTCCATATTGAGATGTAGTCTTAGGATATTGTGAGGCTTCATTCTACCTGCAGAAGAATCTAGACTCATAATCTAGCAAAACATTAAATAATTTCTTATATATATATTGATAGAACATTCTTCGCCAAGCTAAATGATGGATTCCCACAGGAAGGACTTGTTTCAAATCCTTTCCATTTAAGATCCTAGATCCCTGTTATTTGTCTTAATAGTTTTACCAAAGTCATATGTGTGAAAATAGTCCAGGATGGGGCGGAAGGATACAGTTATCTCTTCTAAGTTATATCCTTGGATGGATTTGCCCATGCCTGAAGCCATGTGATGTGTAGTTGGTTAGAGGAGGGCAGAATGTATTTAGCATTCTATAATGATGTCTAGGATTAGACATGCCCATCCTGATATCATGAGGTTTTCTCTGAACAGAAGTAGTATATATAACTTATGTTCATATTTTGATATCCTAACCTGATAATAGCTTGGTTATAATGTGACAAGTTATTTCCACTCACATTTATTGTTAAGCTTGTAATGCTTTATATTAACGCTATATATATTGATTTGCATGTATCAGTGTGTTTATTTACTTATATATGTTTATAATATTGTAACCAATAAATCTGCATATTTTTTCATAATACCTGTGTATCATTGTATAATGCAGAACTACATTTTATCATTAACGTCATCTCACGTCAAAAATAACTTATTTATCTGAGGAAATAGTCGGACTCAGATGTGAATTGTATCAATTAGGTTGTCTACAATTCACCAGGTCATGATTTTAAGAATTTATGACAAATTTTCTAAATTTAATTTTTTTATGGTTAATTATTTTTATGACCATAATTAATAATTCTTAATTGAATTATTACCCACCGACACAGTGTACTGATATGTGAGATATGAGGTATAATAGATGCAGTGTGTACAGATATATAGTATATACAGCAGTGTACTGATATGTGAGGTATGAGGTATAATAGATGCAGTGTGTACAGATATATAGTATATACAGCAGTTTACTGATATGTGAGGTACCAGGTAAAATACATGCAGTGTGTACAGATATATGTGGTCAGTAATATATTATGGTCACTGTGTGAGGTACATGAGATAATAGTGGTTGTAACTGCAGAACTATATATATACAGTACAGACCAAAAGTTTGGACACACCTTCTCATTCAAATAGTTTTCTTTATTTTCATGACTATGAAGGCATCAAAACTATGAATTAACACACGTGGAATTATATACATAACAAACAAGTGTGAAACAACTGAAAATATGTCATATTCTAGGTTCTTCAAAGTAGCCACCTTTTGCTTTGATTACTGCTTTGCACACTCTTGGCATTCTCTTGATGAGCTTCAAGAGGTAGTCCCCTGAAATGGACTTCCAACAGTCTTGAAGGAGTTCCCAGAGATGCTTAGCACTTGTTGGCCCTTTTGCCTTCACTCTGCGGTCCAGCTCACCCCAAACCATCTCGATTGGGTTCAGGTCCGGTGACTGTGGAGGCCAGGTCATCTGGCGCAGCACCCCATCACTCTCCTTCATGGTCAAATAGCCCTTACTTTTAAAGTTTTCCCAATTTTTCGGCTGACTGACTGACCTTCATTTCTTAAAGTAATGATGGCCACTCGTTTTTCTTTACTTAGCTGCTTTTTTCTTGCCATAATACAAATTCTAACAGTCTATTCAGTAGGACTATCAGCTGTGTATCCACCTGACTTCTCCTCAACGGCACTGATGGTCCCAACCCCATTTATAAGGCAAGAAATCCCACTTATTAAACCTGACAGGGCACACCTGTGAAGTTAAAACCATTTCAGGGGACTACCTCTTGAAGCTCATCAAGAGAATGCCAAGAGTGTGCAAAGCAGTAATCAAAGCAAAAAGTGGCTACTTTGAAGAACCTAGAATATGACATATTTTCATTTTTTTCACACTTGTTTGTTATGTATATAATTCCACATGTGTTAATTCATAGTTTTGATGCCTTCAGTGTGAATCTACAATTTTCATAGTCATGAAAATAAAGAAAACTCTTTGAATGAGAAGGTGTGTCCAAACTTTTGGTCTGTACTGTATATATATATACACTGCTCAAAAAAATAAAGGGAACACTTAAACAACACAATGTAACTCCAAGTCAATCACACTTCTGTGAAATCAAACTGTCCACTTAGGAAGCAACACTGAGTGACAATCAATTTCACATGCTGTTGTGCAAATGGGATAGACAACATGTGGAAATTATAGGCAATTAGCAAGACACCCCCAATAAAGGAGTGGTTTTGCAGGTGGTGACCACAGACCACTCTCAGTTCCTATGCTTCCTGGCTGATGTTTTGGTCACTTTTGAATGCTGCCGGTGCTTTCACTCTAGTGGTAGCATGAGATGGAGTCTACAACCCACACAAGTGGCTCAGGTAGTGCAGCTTATCCAGGATGGCACATCAATGCGAGCTGTGGCAAGAAGGTTTGCTGTGTCTGTCAGCGTAGTGTCTAGAGCATGGAGGCGCTACCAGGAGACAGGCCAGTACATCAGGAGATGTGGAGGAGGCCGTAGGAGGGCAACAACCCAACAGCAAGACCGCTACCTCCGCCTTTGTGCAAGGAGGAACAGGAGGAGCACTGCCAGAGCCCTGCAAAATGACCTCTAGCAGGCCACAAATGTGCATGTGCCTGCTCAAACGGTCAGAAACAGACTCCATGAGGGTATTATGAGGGCCCGACGTCCACAGGTGGGGGTCGTGCTTACAGCCCAACACCGTGCAGGACGTTTGGCATTTGCCAGAAAACACCAAGATTGGCAAATTCGCCATTGGCGCCCTGTGCTCTTCACAGATGAAAGCAGGTTCACACTGAGCACATGTGACAGACGTGACAGAGTCTGGAGACGCCGTGGAGAACGTTCTGCTGCCTGCAACATCCTCCTGCATGACCGGTTTGGCATTGGGTCAGTAATGGTGTGGGGTGGCATTTCTTTGGAGGGCCGCACAGCCCTCCATGTGCTCGCCAGAGGTAGCCTGACTGCCATTAGGTACCGAGATGAGATCCTCAGACCCCTTGTGAGACCATATGCTGGTGCGGTTGGCCCTGGGTTCCTCCTAATGCAAGACAATGCTAGACCTCATGTGGCTGGAGTGTGTCAGCAGTTCCTGCAAGACGAAGGCATTGATGCTATGGACTGGCCCGCCCGTTCCCCAGACCTGAATCCAATTGAGCACATCTGGGACATCACGTCTTGCTCTATCCACCAACGTCACGTTGCACCACAGACTGTCCAGGAGTTGGCAGATGCTTTAGTCCAGGTCTGGGAGGATATCCCTCAGGAGACCATCTGCCACCTCATCAGGAGCATGCACAGGCGTTGTAGGGAGATCATACAGGCACGTGGAGGCCACACACACTACTGAGCCTCATTTTGACTTGTTTTAAGGACATTACATCAAAGTTGGATCAGCCTGTAGTGTGTTTTTCCACTTTAATTTTGAGTGTGACTCCAAATCCAGACCTCCATGGGTTAAAAGATTTGATTTCCATTTTTTAATTTTTGTGTGATTTTGTTGTCAGCATATTCAACTATGTAAAGAACAAAGTATTTCAGAAGAATATTTAATTAATTCAGATCTAGGATGTGTTATTTTTGTGTTCCCTTTATTTTTTTGAGCAGTGTATATATATATATTTGATGAAATGAGGGCAGCACTCTGGTCTTGTGGTGCAAAAGGTGGATTTTATTACACCCAACAGCAAGGCTCCATTGAGAGAGCTGAAATTCTGCATTGCTGTTGGGTGTAATAAAATCCACCTTTTTCACCACAAGACCGGAGTGCTGCCCTCATTTCATCGATTTTGTTCTACTGTTCCTGGTCCGGGAATTTAAGTGGGATTTGCACCTGGCAACCTAAAGAGTGCTGCTGTTTTACTTTCCTTTATATATATATATATATATATATATATATATATATCATATGAGTAAAAAGAGTAAAAATAGGAAATAGGGGCAAGTAAAGAGAAAGGAGGAGGACCTCATCTCAGTGGAGAGCTCACCCTGCAGTTGGACCTGTGATGATGCTCTGTGCGATTCCTGTTCTAGATGTACAGGACCTGTGATGATGTTGAAAATAATGTCATGAAAGGTCCTGGCAGGTGCTCCTTGTAACCTGAGAACTATACCATGCTCTATGCAGTTCCTTTACTAGATGTCATCATGACAGGTCCTTTAGCTTTCTCCTCTGATTATAGGGATACTGTGCTAGAGTGGGACGGTAATTAGTGTAATTAGGGGGTGGGGCCTTTGGTTCACTGCGGGCCCCTTTTAACCAAGGGCCACATAGCAGCTGCATGGTCTGCCTCTATTGGAAGTACGCCACTGACTACAACCCATAGGGAGAGTAACAACAGGTAGGCACTTCATTGGGTGATGTTTTGCACACCACACTACAAAACACTTTATAGAGCAATGTATATATGAACCTAACGAGAGTTACCTGAGTAAACACGCAGCCCTTTCCTTTAAAGGTCAGCCCGTAGTCCCCAGGAATGATTGGCAGAGGCACCATTTGGAGGAGAAGACGATTCGTTTCATCCACCTGAAACTGCCCCACAGTCTTTTTGTTCTGAGAAACCGTAACGGACACAGAGCCTTTCGGGGTGTATGTTATGCTTGTGTACTTAGCCAGAGCTTGAATAGCTACGACGGTATCCTGTAGAAGACACACAAATCAATCCTACAAAAGTGCAAACCATGCAACAGCCATCAACAATCTCAACAATGCTCTACCTGTGTGGAAGAAAACCCCCCGTAGGAATTCTGCTGTTTCATCAACCAGTTGACAATCTGGAAGCCTTTTTGGAGCTCACTTGCCGCTAACGTAGGGGTAGTAATCAACGCTAGTAGAATATACGAAGATAACTCAACACTGGCTGATATGGAGTAATCAACGGTCTTAATCGTGTACATCCAGTATAGGTTACCTCCTGAGGGACAGAAATTTAACATGGACTTCAGAAGTACATATAATAAAAAATATACGACCAATGAATCTAAAGTCACTAGCCTAGGAAGACGCTGAAGCACTCAACGGAGCGCCACAGCCTCTTCAAACAGCTGGGATGATAGATCATCAATATTAAATTCCTGGAAAACCCTTTTAAGGTGCACCGAGTGGCATAGGCCTGCCCTCAGTGTACGTATGCCCTAATTTGCATATTTAAAAAATACTTTCCTAAAAATCACCTAAAGTCAGCAATGGTTCAGTGAAAAAAAGGAACAGTGGAGCACATTCTTTAGACGCCAGTCTTAATAGCTCTGCACTGGTGGTGGATCTACTACAGTTATGTAGACACCCCAGCCTCTGTCTAACTTCAGCACATCCACTGCTGCTTCTAAATGTAAGCCAGCTTCCTAGCTGTCTTACATTTTGACCATATTCTACGCCTAAAACAGGCGTAGAAAATGGTAAATGAGACGGGCCTACCGGCCAGCCCCCTTCCCCGCTTGCTCCACACCTACTTTTGTAGACCTGGCATGAGCGAGGAAAAGCCGCAGAGGTCCTTTGTGCCGCAATCTGCGCCAGAAAAACTCTTAATATAGGTGTATTTCTGTTTAATAAATGACGCCCAGTATGTTTTTAATCTGCAGGGTCATTCCTACCAGGCAATATGACTGGTTTATTAGGATCTATCCTACTGACATTTGTCCTTTAAAAAAATATTATGGCGTCACCAACAGTACATTGGACGATGGGGTTAAAAATGTATCAAAGATGGAAAATTATTTCATTCAGAATATGTTATTGGCTGTGAAAAAAATGCACATTGCATATTGCACAAAAATAGGACGGGAAATAAGAGTGGAAAAAAAGTGATGAATAATTAACACTGATTTGATGTGCTAATCCTAAGGGCATTATCCTACTGGTCCACTGGTATTTATCCTTTAACCCCTATACAGGGATCTAGACTTCACTGCTGCGGAACCACTAGATCACTATCTCCTGAATTAGTATCTGTTTGGTTGACAGCTGACCCACAGGGGTTAAGTGACACCAGTCAGATAAAAGCATAGTCCAAGACAGACCAAGTCTGGGCAGGCAGGGTATGTGTAATCCAGTAAACAATCAAAGGTCGGGGCAGGCAGCTCAAGGTCAGTAAGGAGACCAGGAAGAGGACAGGTCAGGCAGCAAATGGTTGAATCCGAAAAACAGGAAACAGTTGGTACATTGACAAACCAACATAAAACAGCACACCTTGCAGGACACTAGCAGAGTAGAACCTATTGCTCAGGCACCTTCCAAGTGGGGAAGGTGCCTTAAGAACCCCAAGTTGGCCACATCATTGCTTGGGGAAGAATAGGTTGCTCATGCACTGGCCCTTTGAGAGTTAGAGGGAGCACGCACATGCACACCTGACATGCAGAACAAGTGAAGTTTAATTGGCAAGCAGGCGGCAGCCTGTGTAGGAGGCAGGTCTGTGCCAATGGGAACCAGAGCACTGGTGTACATAAGCAGAGCAGAGGTGGCCACAGGCTGGCATTTTAACAAAGATTATTGTTATTTGCTAGAAAAAGGCAGTGAGATTGTGAGGCAGTGAGATTATAGGTACCATAAGCAATAGATGAGGTAGACAGATCTGAGGTATCAGATAATCTTAGTTATACTTTTTTTAAAAACTTTTTCTTTATTGTCAAGATGCGAAACAAAATAAAAATCTCTTGCCAATTCTGTGAATTTCTACATCTCTCATGTAGAATTTGTAGAATTTGCAAAAAGTGTGATTGACGGTAAACAGTGTGTACCTGCAATAGAGGCAGACCATGACAGCTATGGGGCCCGGGGGAAGGGGGGGCGGCCCGCACGGAACTTGAGAAATATGGTGTTCATTATGAGCACCATATTTTTAAAGCAGCTGTTCCCCTTTTTCCGACAGTAAAGTTGGATAAAGTGGATGAGGCCAAAGACAACTTTTTGTTTTTACAGTTTGTATTTAAGTAAAATGTATTCTACTTGATTTAAAACAAAAATAAAAAACAAAACGTAAATTTGTTGAAAATCTGGGGTGTGGCGCATGGGGCCCTGACTGTAAAATCTGAAAAAGTTACATGTGTAGGGCCCAGGCTCTAGAGCAATTTCACGCTGCAGAATCAAGACCCCGATTATATTACCTGAGGACACTGCAAATGGAAAAAGTTTCTCTAGAAGTATCTGCTTGGTTTCAAAGTCATTGCTCAGGGCAAAGGTGTACGCCAACAGTGCCACAGTGTACAGGTTGGATGAGTTGCTCACTTTGTTTTTTAGACAGGAGAGAGCCCGCACCAGCATAGGGTCCTGGTAAATTGTAAAGAGACCGTATTATTATTGTGCAACCTATGTCAATTGAAATAGAAATATTCAGTTTCTTCTAACCTTATCAATGTCATTCATCCCTCCACCAGACCTTACTGAAGCTCTGATTGTACGGGTTGGCTGCTGAATATACACAAACCCATCAAGACGTCATCACTCAGCTAACTGCCACACATATACTGTACCGCGTGCTCAGTTTTGGTAAATACATACAAGTGATCCACAGAAAATGTATCACTAAATCTTCATCAACCACAAATGATGGTCATACTCACAGTTCCTGGGGTGCCCCTTTCCAAAAGGGCTATTGTGATGTAAGCACTGAGTGAGACGTCGTCCTCCACCCCACCCTGATAAACACAAAAGGTATAAATCGTTCCTGCCATAATAATTTTTAACTCAGGATCACATATTTCCATACTTTTTTTTTTTAAAGGGGTTGGGCCGTGAATAATATTCTACATTTAAGGCAACTTTCACGCTCGCGTTTTGGTTTCCGTTTGTGAGATCCGTTTTAGGGCTGTCACACGCGGTCCAAAACGGATCAGTTTTGCCCTAATGCATTCTGAATGGAAAAAGATCCGCTCAGAATGCATCAGTTTGCCTCCGTTATTTCTTGCTCATTTCACATTGGTGGTCGCATGCACTCAGTTTAAATCTTACAGGCCATATTGTTTGGTAGAAGTTTGATAGAAGCTGCGCCATTTACAGGAAAGCAAAGAAAGAAAGGTTCCTAGCCACCATTATTTCTCCCAAAAAGTCATCTCTACCTTGTACTCTCATGTGGCGGACAACTCTCTCTGTGAGGCAAGGTTCATGCCCCGGTGGACACCTGGACAGTACATGTCTTTCAAGGCCCACTGGGTCAATGTTCTTTGCAGCAGTGGCCGAAGGCAAGGTCCTTTTGATCACCCTATGATGTGTTAGACTGGCTCTCACACCAGGAAATTAGCCGCCTTCTCCTCCTCCATGGATGCTCGCCTGTCCCCAACAGCAGCAGGGCACAGGATCGCTCGCACTAGCCCTCCTTCCCATCACATGCGTTAAGTGAAGCGTTGCCATGCCGTGTTGAAGCTGATCGGCCTGGGAGAGAGTAGCCACACCGGCAAGTACATCAAGCAGCAAACATCCTGCTGGCTGTCACCCCAGAGACTCCAACTGGGCAACGTGGTCAGCAACAATGTGCGCAACATCATGGTCTCCTCGAACCTGGGGCAAATAACACACGCTCCCTGCATGGGGCACATCATCAACCTAGTGGTGCAACGCTTTTCTAAATAAGTACACTGGCTTGGGCAAAGTGCTGGCGAAGTCCATGAGACTGTTCAAGCATTTCCGCCAGTCTTATGTGGCGGGGAACGCTCTCCTGGACCTGCAGCAACCGAACGGCCTGCCGCTACACACCGCTTAATCTGCGAAGTGCAAACTTGCTTGAATTCAACATTGCACATGCTTGAGCATCTGTACGAGCAGCAGAAAGCCATGAACAATTTTGTCATGCACCAGACAGCCTCAGCAGCAGGGAGCATGTGTTGTCTCGAGGTCAGGCAGTGGCAGCTCATCAGAGACGCCTGTCAGGTGCTGAAGCCGTTCGAAGAGGCCGCAAAGTTTGTCAGCAGGGACAACTGCGCCTTGAACAATGTCATCCCTCTCATGTTTATCTTAGAACAGACACTGAAGCTCATGCAGCAGGGGACCAGGGCAGAAGCAGAGCAGCTGACGCATCTTGCTGTCCATCCTATAGCTGTTGGGGACACACAAAGGGAATCTGTCATGGAGGAGGGTGAGGATGAGGAGATGCCACTGCAAGAAGAGGAAGAGTCAGAAAGGTGGAAGTTAAAGTCTGTAGGCAACATGAGCCTAAACTCTTCCTCAGACCTGTTACTGAACTGATTTTGTTGCTCTCTCCAGAAGTGACTTAATGTGGTATCCTATAGATACCAGATGGGGAGTGTCATGCCTTCAGCAAGTTTATTGTTAATTTATGCATAACTTTCATACAAAGTTAATATATTTTCTGTATAATTCTCTGTTGATTGTGTAACAGCTCCATCTAGTGGCCGTTTTACATACAATTGCAGTTATTTCACACTACAAGTTTGGTCTACTTCAGCTTCCTTATCTTAGTGACATCATCATCCCTGCACATAGCAGCCATTTTCTTGATTCACAATCATCACTGCCTGAGGATAGCACATGGCTTGGAAGCCTCTTGAGACATCCTCTATATCTAAGGTCATGGTAGCATCGCTGGTATGTCACATAGCCACATTACAGCCTGTTTGCATCTGTTTTCTTATGTATTTTGCATATCCTTTTCCCTTCCTTAATAGCAGCTTATAGTTAGCAGCTAGGGACCATGCTTGTTATGCAGATAGGTAACATGCTCTGGTTTAGATATGCATCTGTGTTTCTACATGCATTACTATATGTCAGACCCCATTAGTAAGTGCATTGTTTTTTCTGTTCCCCAGTTTTACCATGCATTTACGAGCAGTATTATAGTAGTAATATTCTACTACATATGAGCAGTATTATAGTAGTTATATTCTTGTACATAGGGGCAGGATTATAATAGTTATATAATTTGTACATGGCAGGGCAGTATTATAGTATTGTAAATCAAAGTAAGACCACAGCACTTATCCACTAGTGGCAAAGTAGCAATACATTTTGGGAATGTACCACTGGTGTTGAAATCTGAATAAATAAAAACTGAACTTTTGAACATCATCTCTCTGGTGTGCTGTCTCTAAACTTAATAGGAACGAGGCAGTATTATAGTAGTTATATTCTTGTACATTGGAGCAGTATTATAGTAGTTATACTCTTGTAGATAGGAGTAGTATTATAGTAGTTATATTCTTGTACATAGGAGGCATTATTATAGTAGTTATATTCGTGTACATAGGAGCAGTATTATAGTAGTTATATTCTTGTACATAGGAGCAGTATTATAGTAGTTATACTCTTGTACATAGGAGCAGTATTATAGTAGTTATATTCTTGTACATAGGAGCAGTATTATAGTAGTTATATTCTTGTACATAGGAGCAGTATTATAGTAGTTATATTCTTGAACATAGGAGCAGTATTATAGTAGTTATATTCTTGTATATAAGAGCAGTATTATAGTAGTTATATTCTTGTACATAGGAGCAGTATTATAGTAGTTATATTCTTGTACATAGGAGCAGTATTATAGTAGTTATATTCTTGTACATAGGAACAGTATTATAGTAGTTATATTCTTGTACATAGGAGACAGTATTATAGTAGTTATATTCTTGTACATAGGAGCAGTATTATAGTATTTATATTCTTGTACATATGAGCGGTATTATAGTAGTTATATTCTTGTACATAGGAGCAGTATTATAGTAGTTATATTCTTGTACATAGGAGCAGTATTATAGTAGTTATATTCTTGTACATAGGAGACAGTATTATAGTAGTTATATTCTTGTACATAGGAGCAGTATTATAGTAGTTATATTCTTGTACATAGGAGGCAGTATTATAGTAGTTATATTCTTGTACATAGGAGCAGTATTATAGTAGTTATATTCTTGTTCATAGGAGACAGTATTATAGTAGTTATATTCTTGTACATAGGAGCAGTATTATAGTAGTTATATTCTTGTACATAGGAGCGGTATTATAGTAGTTATATTCTTGTACATAGGAGCAGTATTATAGTAGTTATATTCTTGTACATAGGAGACAGTATTTTAGTAGTTATATTCTTGTACATAGGAGCAGTATTATAGTAGTTATATTCTTGTACATAGGAGCAGTATTATAGTAGTTATATCCCCGGAAGAAGCCAGATCTGCTGGCGAAACGGCGTTGGGTCAGGAGTCGGCTGAGAGATCTCTGCACCATCCAGGGTATGTTTATACTTTGTCCTTTTTATTTCAACCTCAATCTCTACAATCGCCTCCTTTGCACTTTTTTTGGGGCGTTGCTGCTATGAGGTTTTGAGGTATGCTCTTTCAGCTAGCATTCTTTTTCCCTGTTTTTCCATGCATCAATCTCCCGGCCTCTCCTTGGGTCCTGCTACTCATCTGTGTGTCCCGCCTTGTGCTGCCTGTTTTATTATATTTGTATGTATTGTTTATATGTTTATATATACTTTCAATAAAGTTGTTTGGATCTTCATACATATGTAAGTTATTTTCATTCATTTTTTTGGTGAATATTCTTGTACATAGGAGCGGTATTATAGTAGTTATATTCTTGTACATAGGAGCAGTATTATAGTAGTTATATTCTTGTACATAGGAGCAGTATTATAGTAGTTATATTCTTGTACATAGGAGACAGTATTATAGTAGTTATATTCTTGTACATAGGAGCAGTATTATAGTAGTTATATTCTTGTACATAGGAGCAGTATTATAGTAGTTATATTCTTGTACATAGGAGCAGTATTATAGTAGTTATATTCTTGTACATAGGAGCAGTATTATAGTAGTTATATTCTTGTACATAGGAGGCAGTATTATAGTAGTTATATTCTTGTACATAGGAGCAGTATTATAGTAGTTATATTCTTGTACATAGGAGCAGGATTATAGTAGTTATATTCTTGTACATAGGAGCAGTATTATAGTAGTTATATTCTTGTACATAGGAGACATTATTATAGTAGTTATACTCTTGTACATAGGAGGCAGTATTATAGTAGTTATATTCTTGTACATAGGGGCAGTATTATAGTAGTTATATTCTTGTACATAGGAGACATTATTATAGTAGTTATATTCTTGTACATAGGAGCAGTATTATAGTAGTTATATTCTTGTACATAGGAGGAAGTATTATAATAGTTATATTCTTGTACATAGGAGCAGTATTATAGTAGTTATATTTTTGAACATAGGTGTCAGTATTATAGTAGTTATATTCTTGTACATAGGAGCAGTATTATATTAGTTATATTCTTGTATATAGGAGCAGTATTATAGTAGTTATATTCTTGTACATAGGAGGAAGTATTATAGTAGTTATATTCTTGTACATAGGAGCAGTATTATAGTAGTTATATTCTTGTACATAGGAGGCAGTATTATAGTAGTTATATTCTTGTACATAGGAGCAGTATTATAGTAGTTATAGTCTTGTACATAGGATCAGTATTATAGTAGTTATATTCTTGTATATAGGAGCAGTATTATAGTAGTTATACTCTTGTACATAGGAGCAGTATTATAGTAGTTATATTCTTGTACATAGGAGGCAGTATTATAGTAGTTATATTCTTGTACATAGGAGCAGTATTATAGTAGTTATTTTCTTTTACATAGGAGACAGTATTATAGTAGTTATATTCTTGTACATAGGAGCAGTATTATAGTAGTTATATTCTTGTACATAGGAGCGGTATTATAGTAGTTATATTCTTGTACATAGGAGCAGTATTATAGTAGTTATATTCTTGTACATAGGAGCAGTATTATAGTAGTTATATTCTTGTACATAGGAGACAGTATTATAGTAGTTATATTCTTGTACATAGGAGCAGTATTATAGTAGTTATATTCTTGTACATAGGAGCAGTATTATAGTAGTTATATTCTTGTTCATAGGAGACAGTATTATAGTAGTTATATTCTTGTACATAGGAGCAGTATTATAGTAGTTATATTCTTGTACATAGGAGCGGTATTATAGTAGTTATATTCTTGTACATAGGAGCAGTATTATAGTAGTTATATTCTTGTACATAGGAGCAGTATTATAGTAGTTATATTCTTGTACATAGGAGACAGTATTTTAGTAGTTATATTCTTGTACATAGGAGCAGTATTATAGTAGTTATATTCTTGTACATAGGAGCAGTATTATAGTAGTTATATCCCCGGAAGAAGCCAGATCTGCTGGCGAAACGGCGTTGGGTCAGGAGTCGGCCGAGAGATCTCTGCACCATCCAGGGTATGTTTATAATTTGTCCTTTTTATTTCAACCTCAATCTCTACAATCGTCTCCTTTGCACTTTGTTTGGGGCGTTGCTGCTATGAGGTTTTGAGGTATGCTCTTTCAGCTAGCATTCTTTTTCCCTGTTTTTCCATGCATCGATCTCCCGGCCTCTCCTTGGGTCCTGCTACTCATCTGTGTGTCCCGCCTTGTGCTGCCTGTTTTATTATATATGTATGTATTGTTTATATGTTTATATATACTTACAATAAAGTTGTTTGGATCTTCATACATATGTAAGTTATTTTCATTCATTTTTTTGGTGAATATTCTTGTACATAGGAGCGGTATTATAGTAGTTATATTCTTGTACATAGGAGCAGTATTATAGTAGTTATATTCTTGTACATAGGAGACAGTATTATAGTAGTTATATTCTTGTACATAGGAGCAGTATTATAGTAGTTATATTCTTGTACATAGGAGCAGTATTATAGTAGTTATATTCTTGTACATAGGAGCAGGATTATAGTAGTTATATTCTTGTACATAGGAGCAGTATTATAGTAGTTATATTCTTGTACATAGGAGACATTATTATAGTAGTTATACTCTTGTACATAGGAGGCAGTATTATAGTAGTTATATTCTTGTACATAGGGGCAGTATTATAGTAGTTATATTCTTGTACATAGGAGACATTATTATAGTAGTTATATTCTTGTACATAGGAGCAGTATTATAGTAGTTATATTCTTGTACATAGGAGGAAGTATTATAATAGTTATATTCTTGTACATAGGAGCAGTATTATAGTAGTTATATTTTTGAACATAGGTGTCAGTATTATAGTAGTTATATTCTTGTACATAGGAGCAGTATTATATTAGTTATATTCTTGTATATAGGAGCAGTATTATAGTAGTTATATTCTTGTACATAGGAGGAAGTATTATAGTAGTTATATTCTTGTACATAGGAGCAGTATTATAGTAGTTATATTCTTGTACATAGGAGGCAGTATTATAGTAGTTATATTCTTGTACATAGGAGCAGTATTATAGTAGTTATAGTCTTGTACATAGGATCAGTATTATAGTAGTTATATTCTTGTATATAGGAGCAGTATTATAGTAGTTATACTCTTGTACATAGGAGCAGTATTATAGTAGTTATATTCTTGTACATAGGAGGCAGTATTATAGTAGTTATATTCTTGTACATAGGAGCAGTATTATAGTAGTTATTTTCTTTTACATAGGAGACAGTATTATAGTAGTTATATTCTTGTACATAGGAGCAGTATTATAGTAGTTATATTCTTGTACATAGGAGCGGTATTATAGTAGTTATATTCTTGTACATAGGAGCAGTATTATAGTAGTTATATTCTTGTACATAGGAGCAGTATTATAGTAGTTATATTCTTGTACATAGGAGACAGTATTATAGTAGTTATATTCTTGTACATAGGAGCAGTATTATAGTAGTTATATTCTTGTACATAGGAGCAGTATTATAGTAGTTATATTCTTGTTCATAGGAGACAGTATTATAGTAGTTATATTCTTGTACATAGGAGCAGTATTATAGTAGTTATATTCTTGTACATAGGAGCGGTATTATAGTAGTTATATTCTTGTACATAGGAGCAGTATTATAGTAGTTATATTCTTGTACATAGGAGCAGTATTATAGTAGTTATATTCTTGTACATAGGAGACAGTATTTTAGTAGTTATATTCTTGTACATAGGAGCAGTATTATAGTAGTTATATTCTTGTACATAGGAGCAGTATTATAGTAGTTATATCCCCGGAAGAAGCCAGATCTGCTGGCGAAACGGCGTTGGGTCAGGAGTCGGCCGAGAGATCTCTGCACCATCCAGGGTATGTTTATAATTTGTCCTTTTTATTTCAACCTCAATCTCTACAATCGCCTCCTTTGCACTTTGTTTGGGGCGTTGCAGCTATGAGGTTTTGAGGTATGCTCTTTCAGCTAGCATTCTTTTTCCCTGTTTTTCCATGCATCGATCTCCCGGCCTCTCCTTGGGTCCTGCTACTCATCTGTGTGTCCCGCCTTGTGCTGCCTGTTTTATTATATATGTATGTATTGTTTATATGTTTATATATACTTACAATAAAGTTGTTTGGATCTTCATACATATGTAAGTTATTTTCATTCATTTTTTTGGTGAATATTCTTGTACATAGGAGCGGTATTATAGTAGTTATATTCTTGTACATAGGAGCAGTATTATAGTAGTTATATTCTTGTACATAGGAGACAGTATTATAGTAGTTATATTCTTGTACATAGGAGCAGTATTATAGTAGTTATATTCTTGTACATATGAGCAGTATTATGGTAGTTATATTCTTATACATAGGAGCAGTATTATAGTAGTTATATTCTTGTACAGGGGGCACTATTATAGTAGTTATATTCTTGTACATAGGAGGCAGTATTATAGTAGTTATATTCTTGTACATAGGAGGAAGTATTATAGTAGTTATATTCTTGTACATAGGAGCAGTATTATAGTAGTTATATTCTTGTATATAGGAGCAGTATTATAGTAGTTATACTCTTGTACATAGGAGCAGTATTATAGTAGTTATACTCTTGCACATAGGAGCAGTATTATAGTAGTTATATTCTTGTACATAGGGGCAGTATTATAGTAGTTATATTCTTGTACATATGATGCAGTATTATAGTAGTTTTATCAATGTAAGCAGAGGTCAGTATTATTATTATTAGAGATGAGCGAAGTTTTAAAAAATTAGATTCGGCTCATGTGCTGACGTTTGCCAAGAAATTTGATTTGTTATGAATTAATTTGTCACAAATCACTATAAATCAGGTATACCTATATTTCACGGTGGCTGAGGGAATATATGGAGCCGGCTGCTGCAGTACACTCTCGCTGCACTCTCCCTCTTTAATAATGTCTTATTAACAGTTCGCAGCAACACCGCCCCTAGCGCATAGGCACTTGTCATGTCTGTCCCTATGCTCAGCTCACAGTAGTAATTAGTAGTTCATGAAAAATCTGTTCAAAGTGAACTGATCTTCAACGTGAATTAACTCATCTAGATCACAATCCTGACAACAATTCGGATGCTTCGATTCGCTCAACCCTAATTATTATTATTATTGTTATTGTTATTATTATTATTATTATTATTATTATTATTATTATTATACTATAGTTCTGTTTCTGTTCATCACAGAGACATGTGGAAATCATAAAATCTGTGTGCATTTGAAATATTGTCGAAAAATGGACCCAAACTATTATTTTCTTGTTAATAAGATGCTGGTATGTTCTTTTTTGAGTCACCTTCATGAGTGTGTGAAACAGCATCCCTCGACTGATGAAGCAACCATCCTCTTGCTGCTGTAGACCGAGCCAGGTCACGGCTTGTGCCAGGACTTCGTCATCAATAAATATGTAGCTCTTTGCCTGGTAGAAACACTTAATCACGAATGCGGTGAGCCTGGGGACAGGGGAAGACTCATTAATGACAAAATGAGTGCCAAGAAAATCTTAACGCAGAGAAAGCAGGAGGGGCACGGGTGCACTGAGCCCACCCTCGGAGCACTTAACTGCTCATTTCCATGCATATTTCTCCAGAATGAAGCAACAGAAAGGTATCACTACAATCTTCTGAACTAGAACCTACTAGGTATTGCACCTGATGGAACAGGTTCCCTTTAAGTAACTGAACAAGAACATTTGGAGAAAAGAAGGCAACAGACAGAATGAAGTGAGAATTGGGGGTCAAAAATACTCACCAAGTGCTTCCTTCAGCATCGTTCATTCCAAATGCGCTGTACGACCCATCGAAGCGTTTGTAGGAGAGCTGTCGTTGATATCCTGGAGACATGGAGCGGTATAATAGAAGAGACGGTTATTCTTTCACCAAAGCACTGGAATGGGCGTGCACAAATCACGCCCCCATCACCACACCATGCGTTCCTATACAAGCCACTCACCGCTTTGCAGGTAACCTATGGCTTTCTCCTTTTGCGCAGCGCTCAGCTGTTCTGTGACTTTCAGATAGGCCAGCACGTATACAATGGGCGCCATAGTCAGCATGTTCTGCTCTCCGCAGCCATACGGCATCTGGATAAGATGATCGAGGTTTTGCAGGGTTGTGCCCAGAATATCACCTGAGACAAAAAGTTCAGACATGGTGAACATTCACATAGTTCTCAGCTCCAGTATCCAAACTTTACACTGCATCGTATTACAGTTGCCTACAAAGCTGCCTTCAGAGGTCTTAGATCATCCTGTTAACGAAGACCTGTCCCTTCTGGTACCGACAATAACTATTCCGGAGCATGTTTACTTCACGGATTTACTGTGATGTCCCTCTGTTATTCCTCCTAGAAATCCATAAACAAATTGACCACTCGGTGTTACCAGTTTGGGGTGGTGCCCTACAAATGGACACTGTCCAATCGGACTCTGTGGGTACACATGCCCTTTGTGTCACGGAACCATGAACCAGACGTACAACAAGAGATAAGAGAAAATAAGAAGGCTTTATTGAAAATAAAGCTGTAAAGCAAAAGTCCAAACGGATGGTGAAACCGAGCAGAGTCTTAGCGAAGCCAGAGGTCAGGAACCAGAAGGGTAGTCAGACGAAGCCAGGATCAGGAACCAGCAGGGTAGTCAGACGAAGCCAGGATCAGGAACCAGCAGGGTAGTCAGACGAAGCCAGGATCAGGAACCAGAAGCAGCAGCAGTCTTAGAAGCATGTGAACACAAGAGGACCAAGCAAGGAACTGAAGCCACAGACCTCCTATATATATGAGCTAGGCATCCAGCTCCTCCCAGTGGGAAGGAGGAGCCGCAATGTGGAAGGCTACAAGAAACTCAGAAACCAAGATGGCCGCCAGCACATGTCAAACGAAGGAGAACAGCAAGAAGGTAAGACCATGACAGTACCCCCCCCCTCAAGGGCCCCTCCTCCGCGGAGCACAAAACGGTTTCTGAGGGAAGCGTGCGTGGAAGGCTCGGAGCAAGGCAGGAGCATGGACATCTGCGGAGGGAACCCAGGAACGCTCCTCAGGACCATAACCACGCCAATGGACCAAAAACTGCAACCGACCGCGGACCAGGCGTGAGTCCAGGATATTGCTCACCTCATATTCCTCACGATTGCCCACTTGGACCGGACGAGGCCGAGGAACCGAGGAAGTGAAACGATTACACACCAGTGGCTTCAACAGGGAGACATGAAACACGTTGGAGATCCGCATGCCAGGAGGAAGCGCAAGGGCATAGGCTACCGGGTTTACCCTGCGAAGCACTCGGAAGGGACCAACAAAGCGAGGCGCCAGCTTGGGAGTGGGCACTCGAAGGTTGAGGTTGCGGGTGGACAACCATACACGGTCTCCGACCTGGTAGGAAGGAGCAGGCGCTCGTCTGCGATCAGCCTGGAGTCTCTGGCGCTGCGCAGAGACCTCAAGGGACTTCTGGATCTGTACCCAAGAAGCACGTAGGACGGAAAGGTGATCCTCCACAGCCGGAATATCCTGGGGAGAGAATACCTCCGGTAACACGGCAGGTTGGAACCCATAATTGGCCATGAAGGGAGACGTCCCAGAGGAAGAGTTCACCGCCGTGTTCCTCGCAAACTCAGCCCAAGGCAGGAGGTCAACCCAATTGTCTTGGTGATCGGAGACATAGCAACGAAGGAATTGCTCCAAGGCCTGATTGGATCGTTCTGCGGCCCCATTGGACTGAGGGTGGTAGGCCGAGGAGAAGGAGAGATGAATCCCCAACTGGGAGCAAAAGGCGCGCCAGAACCTGGACACAAACTGACTCCCCCGATCCGACACAATCTCCTTGGGCAAACCGTGCAACCGGAAGACCTCCCTGGCAAAAATCGTGGCCAACTCTTGTGCAGAGGGTAACTTCTTGAGAGGAACACAGTGGCACATTTTGGAAAACCGATCCACAATCATGAGAATGACCGTATGGCCTCGGGATGCAGGGAGGTCCACAATGAAATCCATCCCCAGGTGTGACCATGGGCGCTCCCCGGTGGCTATGGGTTGCAGAAGGCCCAACGGAAGGTGCCGAGGGGACTTACTCTGGGCACAAACGGAGCATGCCGCTACATATGCGGCGATGTCGGAACGTAGGGAAGGCCACCAGAACAGACGTGAAACAGCCCAGGACAGCTGATTCTTTCCAGGATGCCCCGCGGTCTTGGAGTTATGGTAGGTTCGCAACAACCGAGTGCGCAACTCCTCAGGCACAAAACATCTGCCGTTGGGTCTCCCAGAGGGAGCACCAGATTGAGCCGCCAAAATCTGCTCACCCAGGGGAGAGGTCAGGCTGGTGCGAATGGCGGCCAGGATCTGATTCGGAGGTATGACCGAAGTCGGAATCGACTCCTCCCTGGACAGCTCGGAGTACTGCCGTGATAAGGCATCCGCCCTGATGTTCTTGGAACCGGGTAGGTAGGAGACCACGTAATTAAAACGTGACAAGAACAGAGCCCATCTGGCCTGACGTGGTGTCAGATTCTTGTGGTCCGTCAGGATGAGAACCGGAACCACCGAACCCTCGAGCAAGTGCCTCCATTCTTTAAGGGCCTGCACGATGGCCAATAACTCCCTGTCACCAATCTGATAGTTGCACTCCGCGGAAGACAGTTTCCGGGAGTAAAACCCACAAGGAAGCAGCGGACCCTCTGGTGTTCTACGCTGAGACAGAAGGGCGCCTACTCCCGTCTCAGACGCGTCCACCTCGAGGACAAAGGGCAACCCAGGGTTGGGATGCGACAGAATCGGAGCCGACACAAAGGCGGACTTTAGGGCCTCAAAAGCTCGGATGGCCTCGAGCGGCCAGACCTGGGAATTACTGCCCTTCCTGGTCAGATCCGTGAGAGGCTTGGCCAGCATGGAAAAGTCCCTGATGAACTTCCGATAATAATTGGCGAAGCCCAAAAAGCGCTGCAGGGAACGAAGACCACTGGGCTGGGGCCACTGTAAGACAGCCGAAACCTTCTCAGGATCCATGGAGAACCCCTCAGCGGAAATGATGTAACCTAAGAAGGTTACCTGGGATCGGTGAAATTCGCATTTCTCAAGCTTACCGAACAGCTTGTTCTCTCGTAACCGTTGCAACACTCGTCTGACATCCAGAATGTGGGCCTCCATGGATTCAGAATATACCAAGATGTCATCCAAATAGACCACCACACACTGCTGCAACAGGTCACGGAAAACATCGTTGATGAATTCCTGAAAGACTGCGGGCGCATTGCACAACCCAAAGGGCATAACCAAGGATTCATAATGACCGGTCCTGGTGTTAAACGCGGTCTTCCACTCATCGCCCGCCTTGATCCTTACCAGGTTATATGCCGCCCTCAGGTCGAGTTTGGTAAAGACCGTGGCCCCTTTAAGGCGATCGAACAGCTCGGAAATCAAGGGTATCGGGTAAGCGTTCTTGATCGTGATGCGATTGAGACCCCTGTAATCGATGCAAGGCCTCAACTCACCGCCCTTCTTTTTCACAAAGAAAAATCCAGCCCCTGCCGGGGACGAAGATTTGCGAATGTGTCCGTGTGAAAGCGCCTCCCTCACGTACTCCTCCATGGCCTCATTCTCCGCTACCGACAGTGGATAGACTTTGCCACGAGGAGGAACGGCACCAGATTGTAACTCTATGGCACAATCGTATGGGCGGTGCGGAGGTAGGGCAACCGCGCGCACCTTATCGAATACATCCCGGTACTCCTCGTATTCAGGAGGCAACAGAGAGTCCGAGGAAGTACACAGCAACTTGACAGACCCATGGATGCAACTAGCCCCACACTGCGGTGACCACGAGAGGATCTCGACCGATCTCCAATCGAAAGTCGGATTATGCTTCTGGAGCCAGGGGTACCCCAAGACCACCGAGTAGTGTGGAGACAAAATAACCTGGAGGCAGACCGACTCTCTGTGAACGGCCCCAATGGCTATCCCCACTGGAAGGGTCTCATGAGTCACGTGTGGCGGCAGAAGGGGTCTGCCGTCTATCGCCTCAAGAGCCAGTGGGGAACCTCGAGCCTGCAGAGGAATGGAATTGGCGGCAGCGAACACACTATCAATGAACAAACCACCAGCACCAGAGTCCACCAACGCCTGGGTCGTCACCGAGCCCCCGACCCAGGAGAGGACAACAGTGATCAGTGGTTTGTCAACACGGGAAACCGGGGACGAGGAGACTCCACCCAAGATCTGCCCCCGACAGGATCTCAGGTACGAGCGTTTTCCCGGACGGTTCGGACATGCCAACCGAAAATGCCCACCGAGACCACAGTACATGCATCGGCCCTCGCGTCTCCGGAGTGCCCTCTCCCCCTCGGACAGGCGAGCAAACCCCAGCTGCATGGGTTCACCCCCAGACAAGTCATCCCCAGGAGGCGTGGGAGGAGAGGGAGGCACGGGTGGGACAGCAAACGTAGGCACCAATCTGTTAGAAGACCTCCGCAGGTTCTCCTTAAAGGAAGGTCTCTGCCTGAGTCTGGTGTCAATCAAAATCAGGAAAGAAATAAGAGACTCGAGCTCAACTGGTAGGTCCTTAGCTGCAACCTCATCCTTCAAGGCATCCGAGAGACCATGAGAGAAAGCAGCGACCAGAGCCTCATTATTCCAGCCCACCTCTGCTGCCAGGGTACGAAACTCAATGGCGTATTCAGCTACGGATCGTGAACCCTGTCTGATGGACATAAGGAGCTTCGCAGCAGAGGCAGCACGAGCCGGCACATCGAATACCTTCCGAAGAGAAGCAACAAAACCGGAAAACTCGGCAACCACCGGATTGTTGTTCTCCCATAAAGGGCTGGCCCAGGCCAAGGCCTTGTCCGAGAGCAGCGAGATCAAGAAGCCCACCTTTGATCTCTCAGTGGGAAAGGCATGTGGCAGCAACTCGAAATAAATGCCCACCTGGTTAAGGAAACCTCGGCACTGAGTTGGCTCTCCCCTAAAGCGCTGTGGAAGAGGGGCAGAACCGGTCGTACCCCGAAACACCGCAGGCGCAACAACAGGTGTCGGGGTAGACTCTGGCGCAACAACCGGAGCGGCAGTAGGAGCGAGCCCAGGAGCGACAACCGACCCATCGGCAACGGGAGCGAAATGAGCCGTGCGTTCAAGCAGGGTTTGCAACGCCACAGCGAACCGACCCAACAGGTGATCCTGCTGATCAAGTCTGGCAACCAGCGTGGGTAGCGAGGATGGCCCTGTACCGTCAGAATTCATGGCTTGGTCCTAATGTCACGGAACCATGAACCAGACGTACAACAAGAGATAAGAGAAAATAAGAAGGCTTTATTGAAAATAAAGCTGTAAAGCAAAAGTCCAAACGGATGGTGAAACCGAGCAGAGTCTTAGCGAAGCCAGAGGTCAGGAACCAGCAGGGTAGTCAGACGAAGCCAGGATCAGGAACCAGCAGGGTAGTCAGACGAAGCCAGGGTCAGGAACCAGCAGGGTAGTCAGACGAAGCCAGGATCAGGAACCAGAAGCAGCAGCAGTCTTAGAAGCATGTGAACACAAGAGGACCAAGCAAGGAACTGAAGCCACAGACCTCCTATATATATGAGCTAGGCATCCAGCTCCTCCCAGTGGGAAGGAGGAGCCGCAATGTGGAAGGCTACAAGAAACTCAGAAACCAAGATGGCCGCCAGCACATGTCAAACGAAGGAGAACAGCAAGAAGGTAAGACCATGACACTTTGTCAAAGATAATGATGTCAATGTATTTGCACAATGTTCCAGAATGTGAGTATTTGCTCCAACAGACATGTCAGGAGAGGTGACAGGTCGCCTTTAAGCCGCACAAGTTCACATCTTACCCTTCTGCTGGTTCGGAGTCTGTAGAGAAAGTTCTCTGTTGTCTTCTACTGTAGAGATTAGCGACTGTGTGCATTTTAAATTCCTGCTCTTTTTTTGCTTAGGCATCTAGCGGGCGGAGCTACTGGTGATTGACAGGCTTCCTGTTAGAGTAGGACCGCCCACTGGACTCCTACGTTTAGAATTAGCAAGAATTTAAGCGAATATACTGCAAATTCTACTGAATCTTTTCCCATAAAACTATATATTGATCTGCTCAGCTCCTCCTGCTCTATAAGATGCTACCTGCAGATCGGACTGCAGTTCCAACATAATGGGCTTAAGCAAAGTATTTGCAATGTATATAGCCATCTTATAAATTGAATACATTACTATTATCAGTTTTAACCCCTTAAGGACTCAGCCCTATTTCACCTTAAGGACTTGGCCATTTTTTGCAAATCTGACCAGTGTCAATTTAAGTGCTGATAACTTTAAAACGCATTGACTTATCCAGGCCGTTCTGAGACTGTTTTTTCGTCACATATTGTACTTCATGACACTGCTAAAATTGGGTCAAAAAAGTTAATTTTTTTGCATAAAAAAATACCATATTTACCAAATATTTTGAAAAATTAGCAAATTTCAAAGTTTGAGTTTCTCTACTTCTGTAATACATAGTAATACCCCGAAAAATTGTGATGACTTTACATTCCCCATATGTCTACTTCATGTTTGTAGCATTTTGGGAATGATATTTTATTTTTTGGGGATGTTACAAGGCTTAGAAGTTTAGAAGCAAATCTTGAAATTTTTCATAAATTTACAAAAACCCAATTTTTAGGGACCACTACAGGTCAGAAGTCACTTTGCGAGGCTTACATAATAGAAACCGCCCAAAAATGACCCCATTCTATAAACTACACCCATCAAGGTATTCAAAACTGATTTTACAAACTTCGTTAACCCTTTAGGTGTTGCACAAGAGTTATTGGCAAATGGGGATGAAATTTGAGAATTTCATTTTTTTCCTAATTTTCCATTTTGAACCTGTTTTTTCCACTAACAAAGCAAGGGTTAACAGCCAAACAAGACAGTATCTTTATTGCCCTGACTCTGCCGTTTACAGAAACACCCCATATGTGGCCGTAAACTACTGTACGGGCACACAGTAGGGCGTAGAGGGAAAGGTGCGCCGTATGGTTTTTGGAAGCCAGATTTTGCTGGACTGGTTATTTGACACCATGTCCCATTTGAAGCCCCCCTGATGCACCCCTAGAGTAGAAACTCCATACAAGTGACCCCATCTAAGAAACTACACCCCTCAAGGTATTCAAAACTGATTTTACTAACTTTGTTAACCCTTTAGGTGTTGCACAAGATTTAATGGAAAATAGAGATACAATTTCAAAATTTCACTTTTTTGGCCGATTTTCCATTTTAATATTTTTTTTCCAGTTACAAAGCAAGGGTTAACAGCCAAACAAAACTCATTATTTATGGCGCTGATTCTGTAGTTTACAGAAACACCCCATATGTGGTCGTAAACCGCTGTACGGGCACAAGGCAGGGCGCAGAAGGAAAGGAATGCCATACGGTTTTTGGAAGGCAGATTTTGCTGGACTGGTTTTTTTGACACCATGTCCCATTTGAAGCCCCCCTGATGCACCCCTAGAATAGAAACTCCAAAAAAGTGACCCCATTTTAGAAACTACAGGATAGGGTGGCAGTTTTTTTGGTACTAGTTTAGGGTACATATGATTTTTGGTTGCTCTATATTACACTTTTTTGTGCGGCAAGGTAACAAGAAATAGATTTTTTGGCACGTTTTTTTTTTGTTATTTACAACATTCATCTGACAGGTTAGATCATGTGGTAATTTTATAGAGCAGGTTGTCACGGACGCGGCGATACCTAATATGTATACAATTTTTTTTATTTATGTAAGTTTTACACAATGATTTCATTTTTAATACAAAAAAAATGTTTTAGTGTCTCCATAGTCTAAGAGCCATAGTTTTTTCAGTTTTTGGGCGATTATCTTGGGTAGGGTATGATTTTTGCGGGATGAGATGACGGTTTGATTGTTACAATTTTGGCGTACATACGGCTTTTTTGATCACTTTTATTACCTTTTTTGGGAAGTAAGGTGGGCAAAATTTCAATTTCATCATAGTTTTTTATTTTTTATTTTTATGGCGTTCACCGTTCGGGTAAATTAACATGACCGTTTTATAGATCAGGTCGTTACGGACGCGGCCATACCAAACATGTGTAGGGAATTTTATTTTTTTCATTTTTAATTAGTGATAAATGTGTTTTTTGATTTTTACTTTATTTTACTTTATTTTACTTTTTTTTTGACCCAGACCCACTTGGTTCTTGAAGATCCAGTGGGTCTGATGTCTGTATAGTACAGTACAGTACAATATATATTGTACTGTACTGTATTTTACACTTTGTCTGAACAGATCTATGCCTTTTAGCACAGATCTGTTCAGCACCATGGACAGCAGGATGCCTGAGACGGCGTCCTGTTGCCATGGGAACCTTCCCCGTCTGCTCAGTACTGGTCAGAACTGCGCAGACGGGGAAGAATAAGGACGGGGCTGTCGGGGGGCTGTCTGGGAGCTCTCTCCCTCTCCATCGGGGGGCTGCAAAGGCACAGCAGCCCCCCGATGGGAGAGGGAGGGAGCTCCCTCTTACTGTTAACTTTTTCCATACAGCGGTCCGTACGGACCGCGGTATGGAAAGGGTTAAACGGCTGACATCGCATCATCGATGTCAGCCGTTTATACCAGGGTGCCAGCAATATGCTGACACCCTGGCATACCCACTAGAAGCCAACGATTATTCAAGGGGAGGTGGGCGGGGGAGCGCGATCCCGCCTGCCGCACCGCCCGCCTCCCGCACCGCCCCCACCGCCCACAACTCCCCCCCTCCTGCACCACCCGCCGGCAAAAAATCATGCAGGGGTGCAGGGGGGTGTAAAATCCATATTTTAGGGACACTAAAGTTTCTGATCCCGCGGGGATCAGAAACTGCAGAAAGCGCAGCAAACCGCAGGTCTGAATTGACCTGCGGTTTTCTGCGATCGCCGATACGGGGGGGTCAAATGACCCCCCCCTGCATTGTTACGGGATGCCGGCTGAATGATTTCAGCCGAAATCCCGTTAAGACTAACCCCTGGGGCGCCGGAATACCGATTTCAAGTTAGGACGTACCGGTACGCCCTGAGTCCTTAAGGGGTTAAAGTGATTCTCCATGAAAATACTTAAATATGACTTTATTATAAAAACATATTCCCAAATACCTTTCATTCGTTTTATTATATTTCCGCTTAAAGGGGAATTGCGGTCAGGGGCAATCCAGGCCTTGTTCATTTTGATAAGATTCAACCTGTCAGCATTTTCAGCTGACAGTCGGATGCGCTTATCAGTTATTATGCCACCAGCAGCACTAAATACCCGCTCAGACAAAACGCTGGCGGTAGGGCAGGCCAGCACCTCCAAGGTGTAGAGCGTCAGTTCGTGCCACGTGTCCAGCTTGGACACCCAATAGTTGTAAGGCACTGAGGGATCACTTAGGACGCTGACACGGTCTGCTATGTACTCCTTCACCATCTTCCAAAACTTTTCCCTCCTTGTGACACTAGGCCACGCATCACGGTGAGGTTGCTGGTGGGGTGTCATGACTCTGTCCCAGGCTTTGGAGAGTGTTGCCCTGCCTCTGTTGGAACTGCTGTGTGTTCCCCTCGTCTCCCTTCCTCGGTTGGCCAAGGAACTACATACTCTGCCGCTAGTGTTGTCAGCTGGAATTTTTGGGAGCAATTTTTCCACAAGGACCTTCTGGTATTGCACCATTTTGCTAGTCCTTTCCACCAGAGAAATGAGAGATGAGAAGTTCTCTTTGTAGCAAGGGGTCGAGAAGGATGAACAACCAGTAATCCGTGTTGTTTAAAATGCGTACAATGCGAAGGTCATGGGAAAGGCAGCATAACATAAAGTCAGCCATGTGTACCAGAGTCCCAACAATCCTCTTCCTCCTTGTCGGCCCATCCACGCTGAACAGATGGAATAAACCTGTAACCGTCTCCTGCTCCTCCTCATCATCATCCAATTCGCGCTGAGAATAAGACAAACTGAGGGTGGTCTGGCTATCACCATGTCTTCCCCCATTTCCACCTCTTCCACATGCAAAGCGTCCACCTTCATTGTGAGCAGCGAGCGTTTGAGTAGACACAGAAGTGGGATGGTTACGCTGATAATAGCGGCATTGCCGCTCACCATTGCCGCTCACCATTGCCGCTCACCCAACACTATTTAGAATCATTACAGATCACGTCTGTAATGATTCTAAAAAAAAAAATTTTTTAATTGCTGGATGCACGCACGCACAAACCTACACTAACACTACCTAACGAAAATTGATTTCTATATATATGTATATGGAGATTTATATATATGGATAAAACTAACTACACGAAAAAAAATATATATATATGCACAGTAAACTGAGCAGACCGATTAGCGCTCAGCAGGTGCAGGACGCACGTACACACACAGATATTATGGGCCAGATTTATTATTACACTTACATCTTACTCCACTTTTACATATGTCTAAAGTCACTTTTGGCTAAGTGAGATTTATTAATGGTCCTTTAATACTGTGATAAATGTGGTTTGACGGTAGCAGTTTATCCTTCAGTAAGCGGCTTTACAAAAGTCGCACGTCTTTGCGAAAAAGTTGGATGTTCTATTAAAAAGTTTTATAAGATAAGCATGGTCCTCACTGGAGTGAAATTGCATAATTTTTTGCGACTTTTTAAATTGTCGCAATAGTAAATCTGTCTAGAGATTCATTTACATAAGAAAACACGCCCACTTTCAGAAAACTGGCGAGCATAGTGCAGAGCCAATAAAAGTAGCATTTTTGCGCAGTTTTAGCAATTCACTCCATTATTTTGACTTGAGCTAATGATAAATCTGGCCCAATGTACACTAACACTACCTAGCTAAAATTGAGTTCTATCTAACACTAAAAATATTTCGGGCAGTCTGATCCCCTGAGGACGCCATATCTATGGCGAAACATGTCGGGGGGCAGCGTTCGGTTTTAGGTCACAGTGGACTGAAACAGATAGTGCACGTTACTAATTACAAGTCGGCAATCCAGCAAGTCAATGCGCCGCCATCAGCAGGCAGCACAGCAAAGACCGAGCTAGCATTATCAGAGAATGAATTCAAGCATCTAGCTAGATAGGTAGTAGGCAGCAAGCGCAGCAAATCTGAACACAAGCTAATGAATTCCAGTACTTATATAGACAGCAGGCGCAGCGAACCTATACTAGCAATTGCCACTATATAGAGCCGACCGGTATTAAATACAATTAGTAAGCTGACAAAGTAGCAAGTCACCGCTACAACACAGCAGATACAAAGTATCCATATTAGCAGACTAGCAAATAGCCAGTCACACAAAGCAGAACCATCTATGCAATCAATGACTGTCAGTAGACAAATCTATTTAGTACAGCACTGTCACTGTCCACTGATGAGAGTTTTAATTATTTAGGTAGGTTAGGTATAAGTTATCACTGTTTATTAAAAACAAACCTAATAAAAGTTAATTTAAAAAATAAAAAAAATCACTAATCCAAAAAAGCGCACGTCAAGAGTAGGCAATTAGTAGTCTTATGACTAAATGTAAAAATATAACAGGGCTGCAGAACGCACGCAACCGGACGTTTGGTGCGTTCGTGCAGACACTGCAGTATAAAAATTTACTGCAGATACAAAAAATTAACACTAGCTAAAAATGAACGAATGGAGTACTCAAACAGTCTGAAATGTGCCATGACCGCCTCGTCGAGAGTATACCTGAAAGAGGGCATACCCTGCCTGTGTAAAGAAGACAAAAGAGGGTGGGTAGGGAGGGTAAGCTCGGAACGAAGCGCTGCCCCCCCCCATGGTAAGATGCCGGTTTATAAGGGCAATAGGCCCCTCCCACAAATACAGGCCAACATATTGGCCTTAAAACTTGTGGTCAGGGCCACGGTACACCGAGTTACTTTATCGAGTACTCAAACGGTCTAAAAATGTGCCATGACCACCTCGTCGGGAGTATACCTGAAAGAGGGCAAAGATATACAGCATGATATCCAGAAAACTTTATTAACAAATCACAAAACCAAATTCTGAAAAGCACATGAAATCTCTCGTTTAGGATTGGGAATATATCTATGAAAACAAGATGAGCGCCACCGGCCAAATTTACGAATTATGTGAGCGGGTACTTTGTTTTTGCTAGCCGCCAAAGCTGCGCCTATTCTAAAGGAATGCCCGGATATGGAGGCTGGTTCAATACCTAAACTGGTGGCCAATAGACACACATGGGACACAAACTGAGACGTGGATAGCGGTACTGAGGGAAACGGTAACAATGGACTATCTGGACTACGGTCTGGCAGAGAAGTGGTTAACCGATGTAACACCTGAACTGGACACCAGCGGTGGGTCGTACGGAAATATCTGACGTGCGTAGGTGGCCCGACCTGAGAAGTTTTGGTGACAGGTAAAACTAGAGTGTGTCCTTCAGAGTCAGGAACTAGCTGTTTGACAGTGTTGTGCATGTGAACTCCCCTGGTCTAAGGAAACCATAAAACGCTAGGTAAATGGACACTTTAATAACCAGACTATGAAGTACTCCAAAGGGATTCTTGTCCAGCAAGTCAGACATCTGTCTGAAAACTTCTCCTGAAATAGGTAACCTACGACAGTTATCACTAACACGGCTATTTCGTAACCCTCGTAACGCGGCTTTAATCACATGCACAGAGAACAATGAACCCCTTTCGGGATGCGAAACAGAAGAAAAAAGCTGAACACCCGCTAGGTAAGATCTGACGGTACTATGACTCAGATGTACCTCCGTGTGACAATATCCAATAAATGCGAGAATATGATTAATGAAAGGCACATTTCCCTGGGGATGTATATGCTGAAACTGAAGAAACAATTGCCACCCTGTGTTATAAGCTCTAATGGTATTGGGTGAAAGGGATTTAGCTATTAACTGGCGGGCAGTGTCCAGGTGTCTATTCAAACAAGCGTTAACTCCGAATGCGGAGGGCTCGGTGTTGGCCCAACATCTGGTTCGGTCATGACCTGTGAAAAAAGGTAGAAATTAGCGCTGGACAAGGCGTCGGCTGCAGTATTAGTCGTAGCGCATATATAGGAACAGTTGAAATAGAAATTAAACTGTAGAGAAAGCCATACTAGGCAGCGCATCAATGACATTGCGTATGCCGATTTTGACTTGCCACTAACAACAATATCTGCAGTGGCCGGACTGTCGGAACAGAACATTACCATCCGGTTAGACCAGGAACTACCCCAAACATATGCTGCGGCCACTATGGGGTACAAGACACAAAAGGCCGGGGACTGAATGAAACCTGTACGTGCTGCTACTTCAACTGGCCATGTCTCCGCTAACCAATGCGTATCAAAAATAGCTGCAAAACCATCACTAGTAGCTGCTACAAAAACCACCAATGAACTCCTTAAAGTCACTGGAATGAACATGGAGATACCGTTCCACTGATCCAAAAAATGTTGCCATATCACGAGGTCCGCCTCAGCTTCTCTGTCCAAATAGACCGGACTGTCCTGACAAGGGGCTGTCGCTAAGAGGGCTAACAACCGTGCAATAAAGGATCTACCTTGTGGAATTACACGCATGGCAAAATTCAACATACCTAACAACGATTGTAACTCAACCTTACAAGTTACCTTACTGATGGTAAATTTGTGTATAACTTCCCTAATCCTAGATAACTTCTCTTCGGGCAGTCTAGCCGTCATGCTTTGCGTATCTAACGTAATACCCAAAAAAGTAAGGACCGAGGATGGACCCTCAATCTTGTTTGGGGCTACTGGAACACCCAACTGAGCAAAGCAAGCAAACAGTTATTGCAAGTTACTTGAGTGACCCCCTGGTGTTTCGATCAAGAGAAAGTCGTTCAAATAATGGATGACATGCTGGCAAAGACATGTATGCTCTAAGATCCAATGCAACACTTTTGCCAGTTGATCAAACAACCAAGGACTACTCCGGGAACCGAAGGTGAGTTTGGTGGCAAAGTAATAGCTATCTCTCCATTTAATCCCATGCCATTGCCAAAGTTCGGGTGTGATCGGGAGTAATTTAAAAGCGTCCGAAATATCAGCTTTAGACAACGCTGTAGCTGGACCTAACTGTAAAATGATTGCGATTGCTTGATCGATGTACGCATACTTTATACTGACCTCCTCGGCAGGAATAAGGGAGTTGAGGCTAGGGATATGCGAGCCGTGTGAAGCAGATAAATCATATATCATCCTTTCTTTTTTGCTGAATTTCCCTGTTACCACCCCTATCGGGCTATCTCTCCGACGATCAAACGGAGAAACTGAAAAGGGGCCTATATAACGAAGCCTTTGTCTAACTCAATTTGTAAAAGTCTGTCTATTGAAGACAGACTTTTACCCGCGGACTGGATGTTTCAGTAAAAGCGACTGCAAGGAATCCACATTAATAACACTTATGTCATTTTTATCTGCCTTAAATGTACAAGTCACTTTGGGATGCGCTCTGAAACAGTTAAGACAAATATGCAGGAGCCGACATTGACCATAATTACAATTTGCAAAATTGTAATTATTGCAAATTTGCGATCTACCCAGATACTTGACTGGACGACCGAGCTTATCTACTGAAATTACGTTTCTACTGCTGTCTGATGGACCAGCTAACCGAGTAGTTGTACTGAGAGCAGCACGGGTAGCTACATTGTGACACCACTCTGATGAATGGAATATACTGTAGATTGGCATGACGAGCAGGCAGGAGCTTTAAGCCCTGCAAAATGCCTGCAGAACAATTCGGTATCTAACATTGCCCAATTGACTGAAAACTGAAATTGACTCAGCGCTGCTGCCGCTTTGGCGGAGAACGAGCAATGGTAGTCATAAAACGCACATCCTGCATATTTGTATCCCAACTCGGTAACTCTAAACATATAGAGATCCAATTCCTCTCTTCTCTCAGGTCGGGTAGAGCACACAACATCCCTGAATAGGCTGAAAGCCAATCCAAATTCGGGGATGGTCAATTTCCTATTTAATCTATGATCCCGACTCTTGAGAATAACAGACACATCACCACACACAATGACTCTATTCTCAGACAAATCGCGAGTAGCGATTAACAGAGACGCCAGATTCACATCCGTACCCTCCAAGATATCTTTCTTGATATTGGGAGGGCTAAAATGTGCCGGAGTGACATTAGGTGAACTAGCAATACCACCAAACGTACTTGCTACAGGTACAATTGTGGTTTGACACCTCCGGAGATGAGCTGGACATAGCCGTCACCCTAGACTCCACTGACTCCAACCTCGCTTGCATATTTGTTAAGGAAGTTGTGACATTATTTAACATAGCATGCAGCTGGGATAACGAAGTCTAGACCGTGACCATAGACACCTCCTCCTGATTTAACTGAGCAGGGGCCGTCACTAAAAGACGATAAAGTTCCGCCTTTCGTGCCGTAGCTGGGAAAGGAATACCCCTCCTAGTTAATTCTGCTATGAGTCTTGGGATAGTCCAGTTCCGTAGTGAAGGAATGCTGCCAGATTCCGACATCCTAGAACCATTTTCTTCCACAGAAGCATCCACAATGTCAGACCCGTGAGACATAATAGCTGTAGAACAAAATACGTGTTTAATGGTATCTGGGAACAGTGACTTGACTGATACCATCACCTCACCTCTGTGACCAAACAAAACGCACCCGGACTGAAACATAACGTGAACCAGACATCTAGAAGCTCCGAAAAGGACCCATGATCAGTGAAAGTTTATAACTAGAAGGCTTACCAACGTCGTCCGAAAAGAGACTCTGAGAAATCCAAAACAGACCAACCGAGAAACCTGCCCATATTAAAACATATACACTGCTCAAAAAATAAAGGGAACACAAAAATAACACATCCTAGATCTGAGTTAATTAAATATTCTTCTGAAATACTTTGTTCTTTATATAGTTGAATGTGCTGACAACAAAATCACACAAAAATTTAAAAATGAAAATCAAATTTTTCAACCCATGGAGGTCTGGATTTGGAGTCACACTCAAAATTAAAGTGGAAAAACACACTACAGGCTGATCCAACTTTGATGTAATGTCCTTAAAACAAGTCAAAATGAGGCTCAGTAGTGTGTGTGGCCTCCACACACCTGTATGACCTCCCTACAACGCCTGTGCATGCTCCTGATGAGGTGGCGGACAGTCTCCTGAGGGATCTCCTCCCAGACCTGGACTAAAGCTTCTGCCAACTCCTGGACAGTCTGTGGTGCAACGTGACGTTGGTGGATAGAGCGAGACATGATGTCCCAGATGTGCTCAATTGGATTCAGGTCTGGGGAACGGGCAGGCCAGTCCATAGCATCAATGCCTTCGTCTTGCAAGAACTGCTGACACACTCCAGCCACATGAGGTCTAGCATTGTCTTGCATTAGGAGGAACCCAGGGCCAACCGAACCAGCATATGGTCTCACAAGGGGTCTGAGGATCTCATCTCGGTACCTAATGGCAGTTAGGCTACCTCTGGGGGGGCACATGGAGGGCTCTGCGGCCCTCCAAAGAAATGCCACCCCACACCATTACTGACCCAATGCCAAACCGGTCATGCTGGAGGATGTTGCAGGCAGCAGAACGTTTTCCACGGCGTCTCCAGACTCTGTCACGTCCGTCACATGTGCTCAGTGTGAACCTGCTTTCATCTGTGAAGAGCACAGGGCACCAGTGGCGAATTTGCCAATCTTGGTGGTGTCCTCTGGCAAATGCCAAACGTCCTGCAATGTGTTGGGCTGTAAGCACAACCCCCACCTGTGGACGTCGGGCCCTCATATCACCCTCATGGAGTCTGTTTCTGACCGTTTGAGCAGACACATGCACATTTGTGACCTGCTGGAGGTCATTTTGCAGGGCTCTGGCAGTGCTCCTCCTGTTCCTCCTTGCACAAAGGCGGAGGTAGCGGTCCTGCTGCTGGGTTGTTGCCCTCCTACGGCCTCCTCCACGTCTTCTGATGTACTGGCCTGTCTCCTGGTAGCGCCTCCATGCTCTGGACACTACGCTGACAGACACAGCCAACCTTCTTGCCACAGCTCGCATTGATGTGCCATCCTGGATAAGCTGCACTACCTGAGCCACTTGTGTGGGTTGTAGACTCCGTCTCATGCTACCACTAGAGTGAAAGCACCGCCAGCATTCAAAAGTGACCAAAACATCAGCCAGGAAGCATAGGAACTGAGAAGTGGTCTGTGGTCACCACCTGCAAAACCACTCCTTTATTGGGGGTGTCTTGCTAATTGCCTATAATTTCCACCTGTTGTCTATCCCATTTGCACAACAGCATGTGAAACTGATTGTCACTCAGTGTTGCTTCCTAAGTGGACAGTTTGATTTCACAGAAGTGTGATTGACTTGGAGTTACATTGTGTTGTTTAAGTGTTCCCTTTATTTTTTTTAGCAGTGTATTTCCTTACCATGAGGAACATACTGAAACATACGAGATTGTGCATGAGCCTAATGAACGTATGACATAATACATTTTTTAAAAGCACATTGATCCCTGCCTAGCTGGGAGCATGGCGGCCCATGCCAGACATTTCAAGGAAGAATAAAACGTATAAACAAACCCCCTTTTTTTATATATATTTTTTATATATATATAGAGTAGCTTTAAAACAGGGCAATATAACCAATTTATGTAGCACTGAATAATAACTAATGTGTGCAGCTAACTGCCCCAGTAAAAGCCAGCGCAGCCCCAGGACCCCCCAGGCTCATTTGTACAAGTAAGTCTGCTTGATACGAACAGTATTTTTAACTAATAGCCATGAATGCAATTTACCATTATAAATGTATTATGAGTTCAGCACCGATCTCCTCATTAGAAGTGCTGCCCCATTGTCACTAAGGCCTTATGCACAGCGCTCTCAATCTTGATATGTCCACTGATGGAGGCGCATGTAACCCCACTCCATCAACCCCCTCCATTGAAAACCACAGTGCAAGAGACACTAGCGCATGCACAGTGGGAAGAGGCGGTGCAGACAGTACAGAAAGCTTTACTGACCAGGTGGCTGAGTTACCTTCATTTTTCTGCAGCTGACCTCCCCCCCCCTCTCTTCCTATACTTAGACACAGAGTCTCGCTGACTCCTGCACCCTAACGTGACGGTCACGTGAGAAGCCGAACGAGACTTCCAGACCGGACGCTCCACTTTACCATAGGAGCAGACACTGCCGGCCGGACTAGGGGAACGAGGGAGGTTACACATCGGCTACTTACCTCCAAGGCTGCTCACCGCCGAACGCACACCACACCGCTACTCACTAGCACGTGACCGGAAGTACAGATGAACAGGCGAACGCTCGGAACGAAGCGCTGCCCCCCCCATGGTAAGATGCTGCTTTATAAGGGCAATAGGCCCCTCCCACAAATACAGGCCAACATATTGGCCTTAAAACATATATATGATTCTAACTATTACTTCTTTAAAAAAAAAAGGGACAGATGGGGGGGGGGGAGGGGGGATAGGGACAGGGATTAGGGCTTGGGAAGACGGGTGGATTAGGGATCTGGAACTTCTTCTGCAGAAAAAAATAAATCACTGCAGCAGATATTCCAGATGTTCTTCTTCTTCTATACAAGAGAAGTAAAGGCAGTGAAAGCTGTGATAGAGCCACAAATCCCAGCAGATCGAGCACACAGAAGCACAGAACCTCTCAGCATGCAGTCACCAGCTAGAATGGCTGCATGCAGGGAGGTTCTGCCCTTTTCCTGGTGTCCCTTGCCTAACCTCGGAGGGGATAGGTGCTAACTTGTTCATCACCGGTCATCTCCCCCTGCCCCAACCCCCCCCTTCCCCGACCCGCCCCGCAGCTTGCATGTGCTTCCGGCGCTGAGATGTGCCGGTTTTCACTGATCAGCCAATCGCAGCGCATGGAGCTGCAGGGGGGCCGAAATAGCCGATGCTGCCCTTACCCAGCATGGCTGCCTCTCGGTAAGAGCAGCCATCGTGATACGGTCCCTCCTGCAATTTTCACGCAGAGCCCGGCAGACCTCGCACTGTACATGTCCTTAAAGGGTTTCTATCACTTCGTATGACCTAATTAGCTGTCAGACACTAGCGATCCGCTAGTGTCTGCTCTGGCCAACCATCCTACTATAATCACTTGTGGGGCAGCCGTTTTGCTAAAAAAATAACTTTTATAAATATGCTAATGAGCCTCTAGGTGCTATGTGGGCGTCATTAGCACCTAGAGGCTCCATCTACCTTCATACACAGCCACCGCCCAGCGCGTCCCTCCAGCCCGCCCATCTCCTGCTGAATGCGATCCTCCGTGTGACGCAGCGGACGAATTCTCGCGCATGCGCCGTGCGCAGCTGTATTCGGCGCATGCGCAGTGAATGTCTGACCGCTTCCCTGCTCAGACATCTCCACTGCGCCTGCGCCGATGACGTCATAGTGCTCCAAGGAACAGGCGCAGTGGAGATGTCTGAGCAGGGAAGTGGTCAGACATTCACTGCGCATGCGCAGAACAGAGACGCGCACAGAAAGGATCGCATTCATCAGGAGATGGGCGGGCTGGAGGGACGCGCTGGGCGGTGGCTGTGTATGAAGGTAGACGGAGCCTCTAGGTGCTAATGACGCCCACATAGCACCTAGAGGCTCATTAGCATATTTATAAAAGTTATTTTTTTAGCAAAACCGCTGCCCCACAAGTGATTATAGTAGGATGGTTGGCCAGAGCAGACACTAGCGGATCGCTAGTGTCTGACAGCTAATTAGGTCATACGAAGTGATAGAAACCCTTTAAGTCACGTCCTCTACGGGTTAATGTGGTTATAGCACCATCTAGCGGTGTTAAATTGTACTGCACCTTGTTTTTCTTGTTGCTAAGACTACTGCATTGTGGGTGGTGCAAAGCATTGTGGAGTACAAAGCATCCTGGGAAAAATAAGTCTCCAGGACACAGTACAGAGCTTTCCTCCTGCATATCTCCTTCTTAAACTCCACCATCTTGGTAAAAGCATATCTGGTGAGAGATCTACCTCTGTTTCAGGGATGTTGTGTGTTGCAGAGCTGTTCAGATAGTTATACATGTAGTCTTATGTATAGGCAGCCATTTCACCATGTGCTTCAGTGTTATGCAAATGTTATAGTAAATGCTATCCTATGCTTTATACTTATACATATGTTATTTGTATTCTTGTAGTTTTACCACTCAAATACTCTTGTTTTACCAATAAACAAGTTAGACTACAAAGAACAGTCCTCTTATTTGGAAGACAGGAATGGTTTATGCTGAATGTCAGACTGCACACTGTGTGAACGTGTATGAAGACAGAACACATAGAGTATCATGGCGCCTGATCTTCTCTCACCAAACTTCAAAGACTACAATCCCCACAATCCCAAGCTTTCCTGCTGTGAGTTTGTACTCGTTCATGAGTGTTGATATTTATTGATTGGCTGCCTGATATACAGTCCGGTCACACCCCCTCTACTCAGTAATCACCAGCACACTGGAGAATTGATAGCAACACACTGAGCATGCTCGACCTAACAAAGGCTCAGAACTACAGGTCGATGCCATGGTAATTTATGAGGACACACAGTGGGTAGCAGAAGAAGAAAACTACTTTTATAACTACTGAGCGGTAAAAAGAGGATATTTACATTATATTAGGTAATTATTGATGATGAATTAGTCTAAAACATAAGTTATATTTATGGTAACCAGAATACCCCTTTAATCTTACCCATGACGGAGACATATGCGCTCTCTGAGTTCTTCACCCACGTATCCGGCAGAATAAGTGAGAATGATTTTTCGATGTGGTCATTAGAACCTAGAAAGAGAACAAGATACATATATATATATATATATATATATACATACAGTACAGACCAAAAGTTTGGACACACCTTCTCATTCAAAGAGTTTTCTTTATTTTCATGGCTATGAAGGCATCAAAACTATGAATTAACACATGTGGAATTATATACATAACAAACAAGTGTGAAACAACTGAAAATATGTCATATTCTAGGTTCTTCAAAGTAGCCACCTTTTGCTTTGATTACTGCTTTGCACACTCTTGGCATTCTCTTGATGAGCTTCAAGAGGTAGTCCCCTGAAATGGTCTTCCAACAGTCTTGAAGGAGTTCCCAGAGATGCTTAGCACTTGTTGGCCCTTTTGCCTTCACTCTGCGGTCCAGCTCACCCCAAACCATCTCGATTGGGTTCAGGTCCAGTGACTGTGGAGGCCAGGTCATCTGGCGCAGCACCCCATCACTCTCCTTCATGGTCAAATAGCCCTTACTTTCAAAGTTTTTCCTATTTTTCGGCTTAAAGTAATGATGGCCACTCGTTTTTCTTTACTTAGCTGCTTTTTTCTTGCCATAATACAAATTCTAACAGTCTATTCAGTAGGACTATCAGCTGTGTATCCACCTGACTTCTCCTCAACGCAACTGATGGTCCCAACCCCATTTATAAGGCAAGAAATCCCATTTATTAAACCTGACAGGGCACACCTGTGAAGTGAAGACCATTTCAGGGGACTACCTCTTGAAGCTCATCAAGAGAATGCCAAGAGTGTGCAAAGCAGTAATCACAGCAAAAGGTGGCTACTTTGAAGAACCTAGAATATGACATATTTTCAGTTGTTTCACACTTGTTTGCTATGTATATAATTCCACATGTGTTAATTCATAGTTTTGATGCCTTCATAGTCATGAAAATAAAGAAAACTCTTTGAATGAGAAGGTGTGTCCAAACTTTTGGTCTGTACTGTATATATATATATATATGTGTGTAATATTTCTAGATATTAATGCATATCATAAATCCTACTCATGATAAAAAAAATAAGATTATATAGTATAGTATAATTCAAGTGGTTGTCCTTGAAAAAAAAAAAAATTAAAACCAGCAACTGGATCTGAACACTTTTAAAATTGCTTGTAATGGAAAATTAAGTACAGCCAGTGAGTTATTCAGTAAACTGTATCTGTGTAGCGCCTCCTGCTGTTTTCTTTTTTTTCCTTATTCCTATCATCACCTCCCTGAGGTGGTCGCACATGCTCATTTCCATCCTTCGTCTGCCACCTCCCACATCTTTACAGGTTAGAAGCTGTGACAGTTACATGGCTAGAGCTGCAACAGAAAGGAAACACCCTCTGAGCTGTGCCAGGGAGAGATCTGCAGCAGAAAGGATGCACCCCCTGCACTGTGACAGGGAGAGAGTTGCAGCAGAAAAGACCCCCTCCCCCCCCTCGAGCTGTGATCGGGAGAGAGCTCCAGCAGAAAGGTGACGCCCCTTGAGCCGCCAGCATGAAAAAAATCTAGCAAAGCATTTGGAGCAAGGAATGATATCTCTAGATCCATATGAGGTACAGGGCTGGTTCTAGCTTTATTAAAAAGTCATTTATTATATGACGCCTGAATTTAATTTTTTACAGCAATCATGGCATAACCCCTTTAAATGTGAAAGCTACACAATGACCCCTTCATACCAAAATGCCACATAAATAATGCAAATGTTACCATTCAGACATAAGTATATATTTTCTGTAACCTCCTTCTTGAAGCCTCGTGGCTAGAAGAAAAAAATACATAGAATAAGAAACTACTGTACACATAACAATAAGAAATCATTCCCACCATGTGATACACCCATCCAGTGGTTTCATGCCGTGGAACTTACTTTGACTAGAAGTTGTCGTTGCAGTATGTCTAGGTTTCCACTAGGGGGCACATATGGTTTCTCCCCGTCACAGAAATCATTGCCGGCCACTGCCTCCGCTCTCACAGTGAGGGGCAGCAGTCCTAGAAGGATATAGCATTCATGATAAAACCTCACATTTATCTGGAAACCTTGCAGGGTGGATCTTGGAGCCTCGGGAACACCCAACAGACCGGACGTCAGCTATATGTGAAAAGCGTATGTCCACCAGGTGAAGGATTGCGATTATCTACAAACCTTAAAGGGGTATGCCCATTTTAGACATTTATATGGTATCCACAGGATATACCATACATGTCTAATAGATGCAGGTTGCAACAGGGGCAGACTGAGAACGTAAAGTGGCCCTAGAAAAAAATAAAATAAAAGTGGCCCCATGTTGTAGGTGGGTCCAAATTGACAGAAGGCGGGGCAAGTCAATTAGTCAGGGTCAGCAATACCATAGCGCAAAATACCATCCCAGCAGAACCAAACACAGTGCACAATATACTGCCCCAAAAGCTTTCTGTGGTGGTCATCAATAGCTGCCATTTTCTGTCCTCCTCCAGTTGCCTCTGACTAGGATATGGAGCAGGGGCCTTAGGAGGTAAGTGGGGCACAGAAGTTGAATTGAGGAGGACATGTGCAGTCGCTGGCCGGTAGCATGAGTACCTGATTCTCTCAGGGTTAATTACCACTGAAAGCTCATTATGTACCCAGCCAGGGGCAGAGAGGAGGGCTTGGGTAGCCCCCTGGGGCATCAGCCCACCACATAATTTCCCTGTAGGGTCTATGGCCAGTCTGCCCCTGGGTTCCACCTTCAGGGGCCTGCATCTATCTTGAGAAACTGAGGTCCCTCCACTTAATTGCGCCTGGTGGAACCACCACTGGTTGCTGCATCCGATCTGAATACCGAGGTCTCTGGGATTACAGAACTAATGTAGCTCAGCAAGCTCAGCCGTTTTATTAATCACGGCCACTACTGTATTACTTACTAATCCTGCCTACAAGGAAGACAGTATAAACTAACGACCCCCATACACATTAGAGTATTGTTGGCCTAACCCCTGGTTTCGGCAGAACCGGCAAACAATATACTGAGTAAGGGAAGCTCCCGATAAGTGATGTCAGAGAATGATAGGGACGATTTCAACATTCAATAGTTTTGTTCTCCCGAAAGATGTCACAAGTTTCTGGCAGTAGCTTTCTTCTCCTTCCCCACTGAAAACATATACATGCCCGGCCAATCTGATCATGTAAGTGTATGGGGGAATCTGGAGAGGTAGCAGTCAGCTGGACAAAATTTTGGCAAGAAGCTATTGAAGATTTATGGCCATCTTTAGTTAGGCAGTCTACAATGTGCCAAATTTATCAAAGTGGCACAGGCTTTATATGGTGCATGGCTAGACATTTTCGTCACTTATTGGTTAGCTTACTTTATGACAGAATGCTGCGCCAAAGGTGCAAAAAGGTTGTATTTAGGGCCACAACCTTTTTCACCAAACCATCATAGAGAGGCGCGGTGGATTATTCTATTTTTTCTTTATAAATGTGTCTAAAACTTGATGCAACATTTTGCCCTGGAATGCTGTAACTTACATCACATTTGAGGAGCAGTCAGTAAATGTGGGCCACTGTGAGCGAATAGGGACATTTTTAATGCAGTTTTTAAAGCCAAAACTACATGTGGAGTAAAAAATAATTAGAGGAGAAATAAAATATTTCCGAAATAACTCCAACCCTTTATGGCCCACCCCTGACTTTTCTTCAAATATGCCTATGAAACTGCACAAAAACATCACATGCGAATGCACCCGCATGGTAGCAAACAGAGTACAATGACATAGCACCACCATACACTACTCACAAAAAGTTTGGGATATTTGACTTGTCGTGAAATTTCAGGATAAACCTAAAATGACCTCTAACCTTTACAGGTGAAATTAATGTGCCCTTCTCTAAACTTTTGAATGCACATGTCCAACTGTTAAATGTTTCAGGACTTTTTGCACAACTTGCTGTTCAGTACAATCCACAACAGTTTTTTGAACCAATAATCTCCTAATAAATTTCCTGGTTTAATTAGAATTGGTATTTATACAGTCCTCCTCATCATGCTGTTTACATTTTGACATCATGAGACCAGGGCGACACCTAATAATTGATCAGTACAATCCACAACAGTTTTTTGATCCATTAATCTCCCAATAAATTTAATGGTTTAATTAGAATTGGTATTTATACAGTCCTCCTCATCATGCTGTTTACATTTTGGCATCATGAGACCAGGGCGACACCTAATAATTGATCAACGGTACTTCGCCATTGCGAGGCTTCAAGCAGGATGTTCTCCGATGGAAGTGGCCACTGAGCTTAGAGTGTCATCAGTAGGTTGCAAGAGAGATAGAGAGAGACTGAAAGAGTCATAGAAGTGGAAGTCCTTTGGTCACATCCCAGACCGATGACCGCTTTATTGTGAACAATTACCTGCAGAAGCGGATGATGAATGCCACACAACTCCAGGTACATTAAAGGGAGGTAAGAGGAACCCAAGTGTCACATCAGATCATTCTAAACAGTTTACATCAGCGTGATCTGCGTGCTAGACGCACAGGCGTCATCATCTTACATGGGCCAGGGAGCATCTACGCTGGAAGAGGGACCAGTGGGCCTCAGTGCTGTTCACTGATGAAAGTCAATTCATGCTGAGCATAAATGATGGCCACCAACGATGTTGGAGACGTAAAGGAGAGTGCTATGCATCAGCCACTGTTACCAGATGAGCCTTTGGTGTTACAGTGTGGGCCGGTGTGTCTAGTATATACAGAAATGCTCTACACTTTGTGAATGATCCAGTGACAAGCGCATACTACTTGAATAACATCAGTAATCCAGTCATTGTGCCTCTGTATGAACAACACAGGCCTAATTTCATCTTCATGGACGACAATGCACCAGCTCATCGAGGTTGCATCATTAGGGAATGGCAGCTGGAGAGGGGGGGGAAGAGGTCTCAAATGGTGGCCTGCACTTTCTCCAGACCTGAATTCCATTGAAAACCTAGAGGGTCAGCTGAGTCGCCATGTAGAAGCTCGTAACTCTGTACCCCAGAACCTCAATGACCTGAGGGCCACCCTTCAAGAAGAGTGGGATGCCATGACTCAGTAGACAATAAGTCGACTTGTGAACAGCAGGAGACATTGTTGTCAAGCTGAAATTGATGTTCAAGGCCATATGACAAGTTATTGAGACATTGACATTTTATACCAACCACTGTTGTTGGCTTTTGTTTAATAAATTGTTTGAGATGAGGAAATCACCATTGCTGCTTCTACTTTAATGCCCAACTTTCATTATTTAATATCACTGGAGGGGGAACTTTTCAAGTTTTTCAAAAGTCTCACCCGAAAGCCAAATATCCCTAACTTTTTTGTGAGTAGTGTATCTCGTCTGAGCTCTGTAGTCCAGACACTACATTTTCTGCAACGCAAGAACAAGCTGGTTGCATCTGGCAGGCATTTGGATACAAACTTACAAAGCAAAATCAAGCAGAATTCTGAATACAGCTCTGGCTGTATTGATGATGTTAATGTGATGTTAATCAAGGTCTTTACAATATATTTAATGCATTATATGTAGATTATATTTGGGTGCAAAATCTAAATAGCAGCTCCTAAAGAACGTCCCATGTACAGGCCATACCCATCTGGTTGGTAGTGATATTCCAGACGAATGTCACATCTCGATTGGCACAGACACAACTAGAGTACATACAGTTCTGACATGTTTTCACTGAGAAATCTGTAGTATTGAGCAGGGTTACTTGGACCTGTAAAACAGAGTACATGAGCATGAGAGAATATAGATTATTACTTGATGTTGATGAAAACATATAGATTAGCAGTAAACGAATATAACAACTTTATAGAAGAATTTCATTAGCAATAAAAAGTTTCCCAATGGGACAATTCCTCTCTAACAAATAGTTTTCATACATTTCATAGCCAGTCATGAAACTAGTGGTAACGGGCTCAGAATGGCTTGAAAAGATAAAGTATCTCACCAAAGTGAGTCCACCCACATTTTTGTAAATATTTAATTTTATCTTTTCATTGGACAAGACTGAAGATCTGACACTTTGATACAATGTAAAGTAGTCAGTGTACGGCTGGTATAACAGTGTAAATTGGGTGTGCCCTCAAAATAATTCAACACACAGCCATTAATGTCTAAACCCCTGGCCACAAAAGTGAGTACACCCCTAAGTGGAAATGGCCAAATTGTGCCCAAAGTGCCAATATTTTTTGTGGCCACCATTATTTTGCAGCACTGCCTTAACTCTCTTGGGCATGGAGTTCACTTGAGCTTCACAGGTGCGACTGGAATCCTCTTCCACTCCACCATGATGACATCACGGAGCTGGTGGATGTTAGAGACCTTGTGCTCTTCCACCTTCCGTTTGAGGATGCCCCACAGATGCTCAATAGGGTGTAGGTCTGGAGACATGCTTGGCCAGTCCAGCACCTTCACCCACAGTTTCTTTAGCAACGCAGTGGTCGTCTTGGAGGTGTGTTTGGGGTTGTTATCATGTTGGGACACTGCCCTGCGGTTCATTTTCCAAAGGGAGGGGATCATGTTCTGCTTCAGTATGTCATAGTACATGGTGGCATTCATGTTTCCCTCATTGAACTGTAGCTCCCCACAGCCGGCAGCAATCATGCAGCCCCAAACCATGACACTCCCACCACCGGGCTTGATTGTATGCAGGACACACTTGTCTTTGTGCTCCTCACCTGGTTGCAGCCACAAACGCTTGACACCATCCGAACCAAATAAGTTTATCTTGGTCTCATCAGACCACAGGACGTGGTTCCAGTAATCCATGCCCTTAGTCTGCTTGTCTTCAGCAAACTGTTTGCGGGCTTTCTTGTGCATCATCTTTAGAAGAGGCTTCCTTCTGGTACGACAGCCATGTAGACCAATGTGATCCAGTGTGCAGTGTATGGTCTGAGCACTGATAGGCTGACCCCTCACCCCTGTAACCTCTGCAGCGAAGCTGGCAGCACTCATACGTCTATTTTGAAAAGAAAACCTCTGGATATGACACTGAGCATCCTTGGTCGAACTTGACGAGGCCTGTTCTGAGTGGAACTTCAATTATCAACTGTTGCTCCACCTGTAGTATACCACGACCTGATTCCGAACCTCACTCAGGCTCCACAATGAAATCCATAGAATCCACTCAGTCGTATTAGAAACATAGAAACATAGAATGTGTCGGCAGATAAGAACCATTTGGCCCATCTAGTCTGCCCAATACATTTGGCCCATCTAGTCTGACCTATTAGTCTAAGGGCTCTTGCACACGACCATATGCCCTCCGAGACCTACGCCATATGTCCCGGAGCAGCATTGATCGTGCGCACGGGAGCACACAGCCTCATAGATTATATTGATGCTATGGACGTTGGGCCGCCCGCGGGGCTATTGTCCTGCACTCATATATGATCTTATTATTATCCCGAGAGCGCTGAACTGATTGCTACCCCATGCTGCGCGATGTTTCGGGGGTCACGCCCCCTTAATCATGCGTGCCTGTGGGTTGTAACCATGCTCTTTAAATATAACCTCTTTCCATCATCATCATTTCACATTTACATATATTCATTGACAGCTTCAGTTTTCCCAGGTATACATAAAATATTTATGTTGCATTTAAAACCAGTTACTGAGATACTAATCATAGAAATACCTTAAAGTTGCAAATTTCATTTAACCCTTTAAGATATAGTGTCTCCATTTTCATTATCCATCTAATCTCGCATTGTAGCAATCTCTGTGTATTTTCTACTAGAGTAGTACCTTCATTAACACGTTAAGGACCCAGGACGAGAATGCTCGTCCTAAAAGGCCGGTACTTAGTGCCCCAGGATGAGCATTCTCGTTCTGCGGTCCTTCCTCCCCCCGCGTGCTGTGCCGCGATCAGCAGCAGAGATCCGGCTGTTACTGACTGCATCCACCAGCACCGGTGATAACGCCGATGCCGGTAGATTAACCCCTCATATGCCGCGGTCAGAGCTGACGGCAGCATATGGGAGGTTTGCGCTCCCTCACCTTATCCCGCAAAAAATGAAACCCTAACTAAGACAATCGCCCCAAAAAATTATATATATGGCTCTCAGACTATGGAGACACTAAAACATGATTTTTTTTTGTTTAAAATGTGCTGTTATTGCCTAAAACTTAAATTAAAAAATAAAAAAGGAAACATATTAGGTATTGCTGCATCCATAAGAACCTGCTGTAAAAAAATATCACATGACCTAACCCCTCAGCTGTTTTTTTCAAAAATGCTTTATTATGTAAAACTGAAACAAACATATTTGGTATTGTCACGTCCGTAACAACCTGTTCTATAAAAATACCACATGCTCTAACCTGTTAAATGAACACTGTAAATAACAAAAAATAAAAACGATGCCAAAACAGCTATTTTTTGTTACCTTGCCTCACAAAAAGTGCAATATAGTGCAACCAAAAATCATATGTACCCTAAAATAGTACTAACAAAACTGCCACCTTATCCCGTAGTTTCCAAAATGGGGTAATTTTTTGGGAGTTTCTACTCTAGGGGTGCATCTGGGGGTCTTCAAATGTGACACGGCAGCTTAATATTATCCCAGTGAAATCTGCCTTCCAAAAACCATATGGCGTTCCTTTCCTTCTGCGCCCTGCCGTGTGGCCGTACAGCAGTTTACGACCACATATTCTGTAAACTACAGAATCATGCAATAAATACTGAGTTGTGTTTGGCTGTTAACCCTGCTTTGTTACTGGAAAAATTTATTAAAATGGAAAATCTGGCAAAAATTTTAAATTCTGAAATTTCATCTCCATTTTCCATTAATTCTTATGGATCACCTAAAGGGTTAACAAATAGTGATAGGCGAACATCGGCCGGCATAATTCTCGAACGCGCGATTGCGATCAAATGTTCGCAAACCACCCGTTCGCGGCGGGCCCTATTCACTTTAACCGCCTCCGGACCGCCTAACGCAGGATCGCGTTCCGGAGGCGGCAGCCCTGCGCACAGTCACGCATATATGCGTCATCTCGCGAGACGCGAGATTTCCTGTGAACGCGCGCACACAGGCGCGCGCGTTCACAGGATCGGAAGGTAAGCGAGTGGATCTCCAGCCTGCCAGCGGCGATCGTTCGCTGGCAGGCTGGAGATGCGATTTTTTTAACCCCTAACAGGTATATTAGACGCTGTTTTGATAACAGCGTCTAATATACCTGCTACCTGGTCCTCTGGTGGTCCTTTTTGTTTGGATCGACCACCAGAGGACACAGGTAGCTCAGTAATAAGTAGCACCAAGCACCACTACACTACACTACACCCCCCCTGTCACTTATTAACCCCTTATTAACCCCTGATCACCCCATATAGACTCCCTGATCACCCTGATTTACGGATCCACTGATACATGGATCGGATCCGCAAAACACATACGGACGTCTGAATGGAGCCTTACAGGGGGGTGATCAATGACAGGGGGGTGATCATCCCATATAGACTCCCTGATCACCCCCTTGTCATTGATCACCCCCCCTGTCATTGATCACCCCCCTGTAAGGCTGCATTCAGATGTCCGTATGTTTTTTACGGATCCACGGATACATGGATCGGATCCGCAAAACACATACGGACATCTGAATGGAGCCTTATAGGGGGGTGATCAATGACAGGGGGGTGATCACCCCATATAGACTCCCTGATCACCCCCCTGTCATTGATCACCCCCCTGTCATTGATCACCCCCTTGTAAGGCTCCATTCAGACGTCCGTATGATTTTTACGGATCCACTGATACATGGATCGGATCCGCAAAACACATACAGACGTCTGAATGGAGCCTTACAGGGGGGTGATCACCCCATATAGACTCCCTGATCACCCCCCTGTCATTGATCACCCCCTTGTAAGGCTCCATTCAGACGTCCGTATGATTTTTACGGATCCACTGATACATGGATCGGATCCGCAAAACACCTACGGACATCTGAATGGAGCCTTACAGGGGAGTGATCAATGACAGGGGGTGATCACCCCATATAGACTCCCTGATCACCCCCTTGTCATTGATCACCCCCCTGTCATTGATCACCCCCCTGTAAGGCTGCATTCAGATGTCCGTATGTTTTTTACGGATCTACGGATACATGGATCGGATCCGCAAAACACATACGGACATCTGAATGGAGCCTTATAGGGGGGTGATCAATGACAGGGGGGTGATCACCCCATATAGACTCCCTGATCACCCACCTGTCATTGATCACCCCCCTGTAAGGCTGCATTCAGATGTCCATATGTTTTTTACGGATCCACGGATACATGGATCGGATCCGCAAAACACATACGGACATCTGAATGGAGCCTTATAGGGGGGTGATCAATGACAGGGGGGTGATCACCCCATATAGACTCCCTGATCACCCCCCTGTCATTGATCACCCCCCTGTCATTGATCACCCCCCTGTAAGGCTCCATTCAGACATTTTTTTGGCCCAAGTTAGCGGAAATTAATTTTTTTTTTCTTACAAAGTCTCATATTCCACTAACTTGTGTCAAAAAATAAAATCTCACATGAACTCCCTATACCCCTCGCGGAATCCAAATGCGTAAAATTTTTTAGACATTTATATTCCAGACTTCTTCTCATGCTTTAGGGCCCCTAGAATGCCAGGGCAGTATAAATACCCCACATGTGACCCCATTTCGGAAAGAAGACACCCCAAGGTATTCGCTGAGGGGCATATTGAGTCCATGAAAGATTGAAATTTTTGTCCCAAGTTAGCGGAAAGGGAGACTTTGTGAGAAAAAATAATAATAATAATTTCCGCAAAAAAAAAAATTTCTATGAACTCGCCATGCCCCTCATTGAATACCTTGAGGTGTCTTCTTTCCAAAATTGGGTCACATGTGGGGTATTTATACTGCCCTGGCATTTTAGGGGCCCTAAAGCGTGAGAAGAAGTCTGGTATCCAAATGTCTAAAAATGCCCTCATAAAAGGAATGTGGGCCCCTTTGCGCATCTAGGCTGCAAAAAAGTGTCACACATCTGGTATCGCCGTAATCAGGAGAAGTTGGGCAATGTGTTTTGGGGTGTCATTTTACATATACCCTTGCTGGGTGAGATAAATATCTTGGTCAAATGCCAACTTTGTATAAAAAATGGGAAAAGTTGTCTTTTGCCGAGATATTTCTTTCACCCAGCATGAGTATATGTAAAAAAACACCCTAAAACACATTGCCCAACTTCTCCTGAATACAGCGATACCACATGTGTGACACTTTTTTGCAGCCTAGGTGGGCAAAGGGGCCCACATTCCAAAGAGCACCTTTCGGATTTCACAGGTCATTTACCTACTTACCACACATTAGGGCCCCTAAAGTGACCCCATTTTGGAAAGAAGACAGCCCAAGGTATTCCGTGAGGGGCATGGCGAGTTCCTAGAATTTTTTATTTTTTGTCACAAGTTAGCGGAAAATTATGATTTTTTCTTTTTATTTTTTTTTCTTACAAAGTCTCATATTCCACTAACTTGTGACAAAAAATAAAAACTTCCATGAACTCACTATGCCCATCACGAAATACCTTGGGGTGTCTTCTTTCCAAAATGGGGTCACTTGTGGGGTAGTTAGTTATACTGCCCTGGCATTTTAGGGGCCGAATGCGTGAGAAGTTGTTTGAAATCAAAATCTGTAAAAAATGGCTGGTGAAATCCGAAAGGTGCTCTTTGGAATGTGGACCCCTTTGCCCACCTAGGCTGCAAAAAAGTGTCACACATCTGGTATCCCCGTACTCAGGAGAAGTTGGGCAATGTGTTTTGGGGTGTCTTTTTACATATACCCATGCTGGGTGAGAGAAATATCTTGGCAAAAGACAACTTTTCCCATTTTTTTATACAAAGTTGGCATTTGACCGAGATATTTATCTCACCCAGCATGGGTATATGTAAAATGACACCCCAAAAAACATTGCCCAACTTCTCCTGAGTACGGCAACACCACATGTGTGACACTTTTTTGCAGCCTAGGTGGGCAAAGGGTCTTACATTCCAAAGAGCACCTTTCGGATTTCACCGGCCATTTTTTACACATTTTGATTTCAAACTACTTGCCACACATTAGGGCCCCTAGAATGCCAGGGCAGTATAACTACCCCACAAGTGACCTCATTTCGGAAAGAAGACACCCCAAGGTATTTCGTGATGGGCAAAGTGAGTTAATGGAAGTTTTTATTTTTTGTCACAAGTTAGTGGAATATGAGACTTTGTAAGAAAAAATAAAAATAAAAAATAAATCATCATTTTCCGCTAACTTGTGACAAAAAATAAAAAGTTCTATGAACTCACTATGCCCATCAGCGAATACCTTAGGGTGTCTACTTTCCGAAATGGGGTCATTTGTGGGGTGTTTCTACTCTCTGGCCATTGTAGAACCTCAGGAAACATGACAGGTGCTCAGAAAGTCAGAGCTGCTTCAAAAAGCGGAAATTCACATTTTTGTACCATAGTTTGAAAACGCTAGAACTTTTACCCAAACCATTTTTTTTTTTACCCAAACATTTTTTTTTTATCAAAGACATGTAGAACAATAAATTTAGAGAAAAATTTATATATGGATGTCGTTTTTTTTGCAAAATTTTACAACTGAAAGTGAAAAATGTCATTTTTTTGCAAAAAAATCGTTACATTTCGATTAATAACAAAAAAAGTAAAAATGTCAGCAGCAATGAAATACCACCAAATGAAAGCTCTATTAGTGAGAAGAAAAGGAGGTAAAATTCATTTGGGTGGTAAGTTGCATGACCGAGCAATAAACGGTGAAAGTAGTGTAGGTCAGAAGTGTAAAAAGTGGCCTGGTCATTAAGGGTGTTTAAGCTAGGGGAGCTGAGGTGGTTAATGGCAGGCGAACCTGAAAAACCTTCAGGTCATATTTGCAGCCAGCAAACACTTAATAAAAGTACACAAACTGTCCCACAACATGGACAGTGACATACCAGAGGGGGATTATTTTCAATAATTCCTACAAAAATATTTTAATCAGGGGCCATTTTTATGCGTCTTAAAGGGAAACTCTCAAAAATGTGCCCTTCTGGAGCCTAGAGAAATGTTATTTTAGGCCACGGGAATACAGGCCCCAAAAATTTGGCATTCACCGGACAGAGAAGAACTTTGGCTGATGTGGCTGGAGATACATTTGGCGTTCACTGGATAAAAATGTTACCATAGGCCACTGGAGTACAGGTCCCAAAAATATGGCATTCACCGGACAGAAAAGAACTGTGGCTGATGTGGCTGGAGGTATATTTGGCGTTCACTTGAGAAAAATGTTACTTTAGGCCACTGGAGTACAGGCCCCGGCATCATCATCTTTTTACGCTCAAACATTTGGGCCACTGAAGCCTGCCTTGTGCCAGATGAACGCGACGATGACATGGTGGAAGGTGGAGTGGAGGACAAATCGGAGGAGAGAGGAGAAGGGGAAGAGGCAGGACGCGGAGCGCCGGGAGTGTGGCTTTGTGGGTTCTGACGGCGTTGCTCCCACTGGGCTCGGTGATGGAAGGCCAGGTGCCTTCTTAAGGCGGTCGTTCCTAGGTGAGTGTTGGGCTTACCGCAAATTATGCGTTGACAGCACAGGCTGCAGATGGCAGCAGTACTGTCAGCAGCTGACACGTTAAAAAAAAGCCCAAACTGCGGAGTCATGTGCCAGCGTCCTGGGAGTGCCAGAAGTGACCGTGCATGGTAAATGGCTAGCTCCAGATACATTTGCAGTCTGCTTTTTGCCTCCTGTGCCCTGCAAGCTGTGCCTGCTTCTCCTCCTTCTCCTCCCTCTCTACTGCTCCGTCTCTCCCTCTGAACTCCCCTCCTCTTCCTCTCTTGTGGGCACCCATGTGACGTCCATTGACATGTCATCATCCTCACCTTCACCACCACTGACATTTGAGATCTCTGAGTAGGCAGTAACAGCGGGGACCTCCCTCCTTGGGCTGATCTGGGTACTGTCCTCAGACAGCTGGGTGGCGGCCGTTGCTACCTCTTCTTCCTCATACGATGTCAAGAATGGCTGTGCATCGGTAAGGTCTGGGAATGGATGGAAAAATAATTCCTCTGACTCGTGTGGAGGGGCTATGGTGGTGGTGGATTTGGGGGTGCACACAGCTAAGAGTGAGGAGGGTGCAGATACAGAGGATGAGGAGGGTGCAGAAGCAGAAGGGTGAGTGAGCCACTCAACCAACTCTGGTGCGTCCTTTGAAGTAATCACACGCGCCTTCTCCAACTTCCCACTTAGGCTCCGGCCTGGTGCACCTGCCTGACCCCTACCATCCCTGCGGAATGGCCTGCCTCTTCCTCTGCCTGTCATTTTCAAAATGACCCTGTGCCTAAGTCCAGGGCCGGTACAAGGCAGGGGCCCGAAGGAGCGGGTGCCCTGGGCGCTACCATTTGCGGACAGGAGGGGGGCGCAGGTGAAGTGCCAGCCACGGCCCCCCCTACATCATGCTGTGCCCCCCCATGTGCCCCCCCAACTAAAATGACCCCCCCCCCCCAAGTGAGCAGCCGCCGCCGGGCACAGGGAGATGAGCGCTTCCATTGCGCTCATCTCCATTGTAAACTGTCTGTGCCAGCGGAGGTGCAGGGAAGGGAGAGGCGTGTCCCTTCCCTTTCCTCTGATAGGCTGCAGGCAGGCACCGAAGTGGAGGAGAGGCCCCGCCCCCTAATTACTCCTGTTTACCTTTCTAAAGCTAAAGGACCTTTGATGATGTCATCACAGGTCCTGTAAGGGAACTGCACAGTGTAAAGTGTAGTTCCCAGGTTAGAACAGTGCATCTGCCAGGACCTGTGATGACATCATCTTCAACATCACAGGTCCTGCAGAATCTAGCAAAGGAACTGCACCAAAAATGGTGTAGTTCCTAGGTTTCAAAGGTACATCTGCCAGGACCTGTGATGACATCATCACAGGTCCTTCAACCCCTAACAGCAAGTATTAAAAGTTCACAAGCAGCTCTGTATTGATCCATACAGACTGGAATGGAGAGGTAAGAGGAGGTCCTCCACTTTTCATCATTTACCCCCCCCCCCCCCTCCATGCCCTGTTTTTACTCATTGCTCACTCATGTATACTACTTCAGACAGTTACCACTACCTCATGTACCTCACAGTGACTATAATGCATAACTGACCACATATTTCTATAAACACTGCATCTACAGTATTATACCTTCTATGTGTCACATCAATACACTGCTCTGTATATATATATATATATATATATACACACACATACATGCACACACACTGCATATATTACACAGTATTATACATGCAATATGTACAGATATATAGTATATACCGCAGTGCACTGATATGTGAGGTATGAGGTATAATAGATGCTGTGTGTACAGATATCAGTACACTTCTGTATATACTATATATGTGAGGTACGAGGTATAATAGATGCAGTGTGTACAGATATATAGTATATACAGCAGTGTACTGATATGTGAGGTACGAGGTGTCAATACACTGCTGTATTTACTATATACCTGTACACACTGCATCTATTATACCTCGTACCTCACATATTACACTACTGTATATACTGTATACACTGCATATATTATACCCCGTACCTCACATATCAGTACACTGCTGTATATACTATATACCTGTACACACTGCATCTATTATACCCTGTACCTCACATATCAGAACACTAGGGAATATACTATATACCTGTACACACTGCATCTATTATACCTCGTACCTCACATATTACACTACTGTATATACTGTATACACTGCATATATTATACCCCGTACCTCACATATCAGTACACTGCTGTATATACTATATACCTGTACACACTGCATCTATTATACCCTGTACCTCACATATCAGAACACTAGGGAATATACTATATACCTGTACACACTGCATCTATTATACCGCGTACCTCACATAACTGTACACTGCTGTATATAATATACATCTGCATCTAGTATACCTCTTTTGTGTGCCAGGGCTGTTTTGTAATCCCATTCCGGCCCTGATGGCATAAATTATAAAACGCAGCAGCAAGAATAGTTCATGGAACAAAGGGAGGGGCTATAAAAGGGGAATGGGGGCCCAATTTAGATTCCTGCTATGGGGCCCAGTGATTTTTATGTACGCCCCTGGCTGCAGGCACTAGGCCGGCAGCCTATCAGAGGCCGGCGCAATGACGTCATCGTGCCGCCTGAGCCTTACATTACAGCGTGGGACACAGGAAGAGGCTGCATCGCATCGCTGACACTTAGGTAAGTATAAGTGTTTTTTTTTTGTTTTTTTTTACAATAGTGTTACTGGCACATTGGGGGGGCTTATTACAAAACTGGCACATGATGATGGGGGGGACTTTATACTGGCACATGATGATGGGGGGGAACTTTATAGTGTCTGTGACTTTCAAAGTCCCACAGTCCTTTGTTCTATTGCTTTAAGTATATTCTTGTTTTGAAACAACATTGATTCTTTCTTAAAAACGGGGGGGGGGGGGGGGGGGGGGGGGGGGGGCGCAGTTTGCCATCTTCGCCCTGGGCACCAAATGGCCTTGTCCCAGCCCTGCCTAAGTCCCTAGAGAAGAGCAGTATTTGTGGAAGCAGGTATATTGCAGGCCTCAATTAGTCTTTTGTAGAAGCAGGTATAACACACCACTCAGTCAGTTTTTTGGGGGGGCAACAGGTATATCACACCCGTTGCAATTAGTTTTTCCAATAGCGTTTGTCCCTCTATATAGCTGCGGTATCGTAGCAGAACCGCACACAACTGCTGCACAGTTCAAATGCACTATATAGAAAGTAGGGATCGACCGATATTGATTTTTTAGGGCCGATACCGATAATTAGTGAACTTTCAGGCCGATAGCCGATAATTTATACCAATATTCTGTGAAATTTCATTTTTGAAAAAAATAAATTTCTACACAAATCTGCTGAAAATAAATATTTTTATTGTTAATGTGTATTTTTTTTAATGTAAATCTTTCTTTTTTATTCTTACTTAATATATATATTTTTTTTTTACTAAAAACACCCCCCTTACCCCCCTTAGGGACTAGAACCCTTGTCCTATTCACTCTGGACCTCACACTGTCCCTGCTGCTCTGTGCTTTGCGCTCACAGCAGCATGGAGCTTACTATGGCAGCCAGGGCTTCAGTAGCGTCCTGGCTGTCATGGTAACTGATCGGAGCCCCAGGCTTACACTGCTGGGGCTCCGATCGGAGGAGGAGGGGAGAGGCACCTGAGGGGTTAATTACCGCGGATCGCAGCTACCGCTCATAGAGGTCGGGAGCCGGCTATGTGATTCTGCAGACAGCTCCCGCCTCCTGTTCAATTTGAATGAATGAGTAAGTTAACATCATTGGTGGCGCAGTGGCCACAGCCCCTCCCCTTCTCTTGTCTTCTCTCCTCTCATTGGCGGCAGCGGCAGCAGCATCACAGGGGGGAGGGAGACACTGCTTCTTTCTCCCCTGTGCTGCTGAGAGAAGCGCGATCCTTGTTCCCCATACGTTATCGGAATATCGGCAAAATAGATGCCGATACCGATAACTGTCTAAATCCTGAATATCGGCTGATAATATCGGTAAAACCGATAATCGGTCGATCCCTAATAGAAAGTATATTCTAGGTATATCACACCCCTGCCTCAATCATTTTTTTTTGGGGGGCAACTGGTATATCACACCAGTTGCAATTAGTTGTTCCAATACCGTTTGAACCTCTATATAGCTGCGGTATGGCAGCAGAACCGCACACAACTTCTGCACAATTCAATTGCACTATATAAAAAGTATATTATAGGTATATCACACCCTGCCTCAATCAGTTTTTTGGGCGGCAACTGGTATATCACACCAGTTGCAATTAGTTGTTCCAATAGAGTTTGTCCCTCTACATAGCTGCAGTATCGCAGCAGAACTGCACACAACTGCTGCACAAAACAAATGCACTATAATATACTTTCTATGTTGGAAAGTATATTATAAGTATATCACACCCCTCTGTATATCACACCTATCAATAGCACACCTATACCAGTCCTTAAAAGGACTTTTGTGGCCCTATTAGTTAGCGTTTGGTGTCCCTAACAATCTGTCCCTGCTCCACACAGCAACCTCTCCCTACACTGACAAAATACAGAATGTAAAATGGCTGCCAGATCGGGTTCTGTTATAGGGTGGGGGTTTGTCCATGTGCTGCAACGACTCAATTGGCTGTCCTCTCCCACCTGATGGATGTGTCATGGGTCAAAGTTCGGCGCAATGCAAAAGAATATGGCGCGCGCAAACATCGCCATATGTTCGCATGTTTGGCGGAACGCTGCGAACCGACCGCCGGGCGAACCGCAAGGCCATCACTATTAACAAACTTTGTAAAATCTGTTTTGAATACCTTGAGATGTGTAGTTTCTAAAATGGGGTCACTTTTTTGGAGTTTCTACTCTAGGGGTGCATCAGGGGGTCTTCAAATGTGACATGGCAGTTTAAAATTATCCCAGTGAAATCTACCTTCCAAAAACCATATGGCGTTTCTTTCCTTCTGTGCCCTGCCGTGTGCCCGTACAGCAGTTTACGACCATATATATGGTGTTTCGGAAAACTACAGAATCAGGGTAATAAATATTGACTTTTGTTTGGCTGTTAACCCTTGCTTTGTTAGCAGAAGAAAATTGATTAAAATGCCAAAAAAGTATAATTTCCATTTATTCTTGTGGAACACCTAAAGGGTTAACAAAGTTTGTAAAATCAGTTTTGAGGGGTGTAGTTTCTAAAATGGGGTCATTTTTGGGTGGTTTCTATTATGAAATTTTTGGACTCAATTTTACCACTATCATGAAGTACAACATGTGACAAAAAAACATTATCAGAATGGCCTGGATAAGTAAAAGCGTTTTAAAGTTATTACCACATAAAGTGACACATGTCAGATTTGGAAAAAAATGACCTGGTCCTTAAGGTGAAAAATTGCAAGGTCCTTAAAGGGAACCTGTCATCAACGTTACGCCGACCTCACTGAGGGCAGTATAAAGTAGTGACAGAAATGCTGATGTCAGCGGTGTGTCACTCATCAGCTAAAAGTAAGTGGTTGCTGAGAACCAGCATCATAATCATTGCAGCCCAGGCCTTGAAAAGAGTCACATCTACCTGAGAAGAGTCCTGGTTATTATAATCTCCTGCTCTCCCCCGTCCATCTGCTGATGATTGGCAGTTCTCTCCTAGAGAGAAAGGGAGAAAACTAGGTAGAAGACGTCAGTCATCAGCAGGAGATCATGAATAACCAGGACTCTTCTCAGGTAGATTTGACTCTTTTCAAGGCCCAGTCTGCAATGATTATGATCCTGGTTCTCAGCAACCATTTACTTTTAGCTGATGAGTGACACACCGCTGACATCAGCATTTCTGTCACTACTTTATACTGCCCTTAGTACGGTCAGCACAAAGTTGATGACAGGTTCCCTTTAAGGTGTTAATGCAATCCAGCACTAGCAATTTTAAGGCTACTTTAACACTAGCGTTTTTTTTGCGGATCCGTCATGGATCTGCAAAAAACGTATCCATTACAATAATACAACTGCATGCATCCATCATAAATGGATCCATTTGTATTATCTGTAACATAGCCAAGACGGATCCATGATGAACTCCATTGAAAGTCAATGGGAGCTGGATCCGTTTTCTATTGTGCCAGAGAAAACGGATCCGTCCCCACTGACTTACATTGTGTGCCAGGACGGATCCGTTTGGCTCAGTTTCGTCAAGCGGACAGCAAAACGCTGCAGGCAGCCTCCAGAGCGGAATGGTGACTGAACGGAGGCAAACTGATGCATTCTGAGCGGATCCTTTTCCATTCAGAATGCATTACTGATCCGTTTTGGACCGCTTGTGAGAACCCCTGACGGATCTCACAAACGGAAAGCCAAAACTCTAGTGTGAAATCAAAATCATGCCATTTATGTTTCATTTCATAACAGTGTTGCAACAATGTAGTTTCGCTATACTTGTTTTCCTTTGTTTCACTTGCATTTACCTCCTGCATTTCCATATATCGTCTAATATTAGATTTATGTAAGTTTAATTGTACCTTCATTTCTCTTTTTGTCTGTCCGATGTACCATAAACTACATGGACATCGAATGCCGCAAACAACATTTTTTGTCATACATGTAGAAAAATGGCGCATTGGGATTTTATATCTCTGTCCTGGGTGATATATCGAATCTCCTTTTAAAATGGAATTGCTTTCTTTCTTGCAGCTAAAAAAATCTATTTGTTTTTCTTTTTTGTTCGGATGTCACCTCTGATAAGTGTATTCCCTACAGTTCTACCTCTCCGATATGAAAAACTAGGTTTTTCTTTAAATAGATTGCCAGATTTTTTATCCTGTTTTAATAATCCCCAATATTTATTTATAGCAACAGTCACTGATGGAATTCATCGATTATCTCAATTCCTGCCATGAGACTATAAAATTTCAACCTAATACTATACAGTTCCTAGATGTACAGATTAAGGCATCTTGCACACGACCGTGTGCTGGCCGGGCCCGTGCTGCGGTCCGCAATGCACAGGCACCGACCGTGGGGCAGCCACATGTGGATCGCGGACCCATTCACTTGAATAGGGTCCGTGATCCGTCCGTTCCGCAAAAAGATAGTAGTGCTTCCGTGGGGTTACGTGCTTCTGTTCCGTTCCGCACCGCATCTCTGGATTTGCGGACACATTCAAGTGAATGGGTCCACATCCGTGATTCGGAATGCACACGGCCGGTGCTGTAGCTGGCCAGCTAAGACCTGTCCTAGGTTGCTAGTATAGCTTATATGTGTATACAGCTAAACCTGCTAATAACCTTAATACAGTTCTTATGTTTATGTGTTAAAGACAAAAGCAGAGTTATTGACTGTGACATCATGTTTTGGATGTCATAACTGTTATATTTTGTGTTCACAGAAGCAGAAAAAGATAATATGCCTTTAAGATTCATTTTGTACTGTAAGGTAAGCTCAGTGACACAGCAGAAACAACAGAAAGTATAGTGTTAATCTGTTGTTGCTGGGCAGAAGCCTAGACCAATCACAGCCAGCTTCTCACACATCAAGAGTTTTCAGCAATTACAGCCAGCCTCACACACAGCCTGTCTGGGAATTCCCCCAGCAGGAGCTGCTGGAATCATTACTCACCAGAGAAAGGAGCTGAACAGACACACAGTTCCAGTCAGAGTCCAGTTTTATGGGAACAAGAGGCTAAAATAGGTATTTAGAACAGTTATATAATGTTCATATTGTTAGTATTGTGGGATTATAACTGTATACTGAACCAGTTATATATGTGTTTAGTTACAGTTCCACCAAATTGCAAGCATACAAACCAGATTCCATACAAATTGCATACAAACTGCGAACTGCTCATACCAGATCATAAGAAATTGCATACTGAAAATTGAAAACCAAGTTGAGCAAGCAGAACTATTAGTTAGACCTCAGATATACCTCTCAGAGAGATCATAAAGTGCTTAAATAACTTAAAGTGAGAGTACAGATACTCAAGAGAGAAATATATCCACCATTTTATGTTGAATGACAAGATTGAACAGTTGAACCACCATCTTATGTATACCGCCATTTTGTGATATCTTTTCAACACGTGTTATGTACATGGACTGCCTGCTGCGGAGGCGGCAGTGTTATACATGAAGAAAAGTTGAAGTTAATAAAGAAGTTATTTCAAGCATTTGGTGTGCTCTTTAAACCTACTGTTTCCATAGAACGGCGCTAGAGGAATTACAGAGTAATAGACAGTCTGGTTAGACTAAAAAGTCAGAGAGATATCAAAATTCTTCTAATGCCACAGCGCAAAAGGCACTTCATAGTGCTGCACCTGCCACAGGTGCCCTGTGTATTGGGGACCCGCAGTATGCAGGCCGCAATACGACCACGGCGGGGCAACGACCGTGTGCAAGAGGCCTAAGAAAGGAGGCAATGGGAGATTTAATACTACACTATATACCAAGCCAACTGATCAAAATAATATATTACTATATTCCAGCTATCACGCTCCACACATATTCAAAAATATCCGAAAAGGTCAATTTATTAGAACAAAACGCATCACTAAAACGGAAAACGAGTATGACAAGCATAAAAAAACATTATCTAAAAAATTTACCCATGGTGGTTACCCAGGGAGATTGATTAAAAACATTAGTAGTGAAGTAGACAAAATTTCACGAGAAGATCTATTAATCAGAAAAGAAAAAAAGGCCAAGGATAATCGCTGCATGTATATAGGGACTTATGATAGATACGCGACTCTCATAAAAAATGCTATAAATAAATATTGGGGATTATTAAAACATGATAAAAAATCTGGCAATCTATTTCAAGAAAAAACTAGTTTTTCATATCGGAGAGGTAGAGCTGTAGGGAATACACTTATCTCAGTAACTGGTTTTAAATGCAGCATAAATATTTTATGTACATCTGTGAAAACTGAAGGTGTTAATCAATATATGTAAATGTGAAATGATGATGATGGATTGTATTTAAAGCGCATGGTTACAACCCACAGGCACGCCTGATTAAGGGGGCGTGACCCCCGAAACATCGCGCAGCATGGGGTAGCAATCAGTGCAGCGCTCTCAGGATTACTGTGACTTAATAGGATGGAAGATAATTTCAGTCATACACTAAAACTTTCCCAACTAACTACCCTTCCCCAATAATACACATGAATACCTACTTGGATAAAGAGGCCTACTCGGCCCAATTTATTAAACATTTACATAATTCACCGAATAATAAAACACAGGAAAACATATCAAAAACATATCAAAATAAATAACAACATTCCAAACTTTGAAAGACTAATAGGATCCTAGAAGGCAACAAGGCAAGCCATTCTCCTCACTCTTCCCTCCATTTTCATACCACCTTACCCTTGGCCGCGGTCACCGACCCAAGGGCACGAATTCGCCAATTGTAATTCCATCTACCCCTGTGGGCCCATTTTGCCAAACAGGGGCCCCAACCACCAGCTTACCGATCCTCATGCGATGCACGCTCCAACTTGTCATGCACCTAGTAAGCCTTGAATTGCCTTCCAGGACCCTCCGTTATCCTGCCACCAACGACCTTAGGTGAAACCTCACCTATGGGCGTCCTGCCACACCCTCAAAGCTGTCTCCAATCCCTCCTGAAGCCCCAGGGCCCACATGTCGATACCCACATCATTGAGATGAACCCCGTCATCCCTAAGGAACTGAGGCGAAGCCGCCTCCAATTCTCGGTGACGCACCACAATGCCGCCATGCCGCCGCACAAAGCGGCCCACTTCCTTATTCAGCTTCGCCCTAGCCTTATTAATCCGGACAACCGACCGCGCCAAGCGCCAAACCCTCCGAGCAACCACCTCCGACCACACCACCAACAGCCCCGGAAAATCACACCACAACCGTAACAAATCCAACTTTATATCCCGAATAACTTCCCTAGAACTACGCACCCCCAAGTCATTGCCCCCCACATGTAAAACCAAAATATCCGGTGCCCTGTCCAAAGCAACTGACGCATGGAATTCTTGAAGAACCCGTCCCCATAATAACCCCCGCAAACCAATCCACCGAATTTGCAACTCATCTGGTAGAAAACCCAACTGCCTGCCGTTCCTTCTCACATCGGCTCGCATGGCTCCCCAATGAACGTAGGAGTGTCCAAGAATCCACGCCAAACACGGTGAAGCACCTAAAAAACAAGACGTTCAGACTTGCTGACTGGGAAACAACATGACAAATGCCAACAATCACAACCACAAGTTACAACATGTGAAGACGAATATACGAACGATAACACGCAGATTCCCACCTCCCTATCCGCTTGATAGCCTCCTCGCCCAAACCCCACCTAGCCGCCTCAGTCGCCGCGCCAATCCTGAAAGAATGAGACGCAAACTCCTGATCCGGGAAACCTGCGGCTGACAAACATTTTCGAAAAACAGCCACAAATTGATAACGTGACAACGCCGAACCATCCCAATGCATCAATAAAGATCCCGGCACATCAAGCCGAACCCGCAAAAACTCCTCCACATACTTCAACGGACACAAAACCGACCCCCTCAATGCACGCAACACGATCCTCACCCCTTTGCCCTCCTGGTCAGTCTTAGACCTGCGCAACACGCAACACAGCCCATACTCGCAAAAGGAAATGTCTTCGCGTAACAAACCGCCCCCTACCAACCGACTTCTAGACACCAACTCCGAGACCCGAAAAGCACCAAAAAAGGCCAAAGAAAAAGCAGCTCTAAACAAACTCACTTCAAAAACAGACGAACACACCACCCCCGCCTGTTCCCACAATTTCTGCAACACAGCAAACGAAACCGGACGACGAGAATCCCGCCTCGTAACACTACGCCGGTAACCTTTCAAAGCCTGGCGCACCAAAAAACTCTTAGACACATCCGGCTGACCCCGCAAACGCAACCAAAACGCCACTGCCGCCACCCGCTTAGAGGCTACTGAAAAAGACACACCTGAACTGAATGACACCCCCACATAATACAACAATAAGGAGTGAAAATCCTCCACCTCCCCACAACCACCCACTTGCTCCATTAACCTCTCCCACTGAGACCACACAGACGCATATGCCGACCACGTACCCCTACTCACAGACCGCCCGATCAAATCTGAGGAGACCCCAAGGCCACGCTCCAGAGCCACTGAGGACAAGACAGACCCTCCGCATCCGCGTCCGGCACCAGCCTGCGAAAACGATCCCACTGAAACCGAGAAAGTGAGTCAGCAATAGAATTTTCAACACCAGGAACATGTACAGCAACAAAACAGGCATTCAGCCGCAAACCCTGCAGGACCAGATGACGCAGCAAACGCAACACTGGAGGGGAATTAGCAGACTGCCTATTAACTGCCTGCACTACGCTCAAATTATCGCACCAAAATCGCACTCGTTTATTCAAGAGCAAGTCCCCCCACAATTCCGTAGCCAACACAATTGGGAACAATTCTAACAAAGCTAAATTGCCCAAATAACCTGCCGCTCTCCACTCCTCAGGCCAAGGACCCGCACTCCACTGCCCCTGGCAAAATGCTCCATAACCACATGACCCTGAGGCATCTGTAAACAGTTCCAAATCAGCATTAGACACAGGGGCCTCCATCCACACCGACCGACCATTGAACTCGCCCAAAAAACGCTCCCAAACCACTAAATCCGCCCTCACGTCAGCTGACAAACGCAAGAAATGAAAAGGCACCGAGACACCCGCCGTAGCCATGGCCAAGCGTCTACAAAAAACACGACCCATTGGTAGGATTCTACAAGCGAAGTTCAACTTACCTAGTACAGACTGCACCCGCCGCAACTGTACCTTCCTAGCCCTTCTCAGAAAAACCACCTCACACAACAAGTCCGCCACCTTATCCTCAGGCAAGCGACATTCCATCGCCACACTATCGATCACAATCCCCAAAAACTTGACCGTCGTAGCCGGCCCTTCAGTTTTTTCAGGCGCTAACGGCACGCCAAACTTGGCCGCCACCCGCTCCATCGTCCGCAACAACATCGAGCAAACCCTTGACCCTGCCGGTCCCAAAAATAAAAAATCATCAAGGTAATGCAGCACCGAATTCCAACCCGCTTCCTGCTTAACTACCCACTCCAAAAAGGAGCTAAACGTCTCAAACAACGAACATGAAATAGCGCAACCCATCGGCAAGCAACAATCAACATAAAACTGTCCCTCCCACTTAAAACCCAGCAAATGAAAACTATCCGGATGAATGGGCAACAAACGAAAAGCAGCCTCAATATCCGTTTTTGCCAACAAAGCCCCTTGACCAAAGCGACGTACCCACCGGACCGCCTCATCAAAAGAGGTATATGACACTGAACATAACTCCTCGCTAATACCATCATTGACTGAACCCCCCGCGGGAAACGACAGGTGATGAATAAGCCTGAACTTGCCCGGCTCCTTCTTAGGGACCAACCCGAGAGGGGACACCCACAAATCCCGCAAAGGACATTCAGAAAACGGGCCAGCAATCCTCCCCGCAGCCACTTCCTTACCAATCTTCTCCGCAACCACCTCCGGTCGCCGCAAGGCAGAAGACAAATTGCGAGCCGCAACCTCAACCTGAACTGAAGCACACGGGATTACAAAACCGTCCCTAAAACCCCTCAACAACACCTCCGCAGCCTCCCTATTTGGGTATATCTTTAGCCACGGCTCCATCTCTGCCACCATCACGGGAGTCGCCCCCCTTTTGCGCAGCTTCAAACCCTCTGCCCCTCCCGCGCTTAAAACACCGAGACAGACTGTGGGACCCCCCGCAACCTGAACACTCGTGCTTGAACTTGCAATCGGCAAGGTACCTACAGAAACCCTCGTTGTATTGCCAACAACACCCCTTCCTATTCCCACTAGAGACCTCTGACGCCGAGGAACCCCCGGCGCCGGACCGAAAGGGCTGGCCAACACCTTTCGGAGCCGACATAAGCCGCATCCACAGACCAATATCTTTATGGTCCCACCTGATACTCGATCGCACCGCCTTTCTCTGCCTAAACTGCTCGTCATAGCGGAGCCAGGCCACCCCGCCATACGTCCTATAAGCCTCCCCAATTGCATCCATGTAACAAAATAACGCCGAACAATTCTCCGGCGCCTTCTCCCCCACCACACTCGCGAAGATCGCAAAAGCCTGAAGCCAGTTCAAAAACGTCCGTGGAATCAGCCTATACCGCCGCTTCTCCTCCTCCTCCTTTTTGCTTTCATCCGGCTTACCCCTCTCTAAATTAAACTTCTCCAACGGCAGCAACGAGAATATCTCAACATACTCCCCTTGCCAGATTCTTTCCCTGACCTCAACCTTCAAATGCGCCCCCAAAGGCCCTTCAAAACAAACATACACTTCCCCTTTTGCCGAATCCGCCATTCTGACATCATCGCACGCCCGGCCTCTGCTACCCCCACACACCGCCGTCTCCCCCACCACAGCACCCGCCGTGACAGCCGGCGTGCTCTCAACGGCCTCCGCCCTAGCACACACACCCCCTCCCACCACCGGCGCAGGTGACCACACCGCCGTCGGGGACGTGTCAGCACCCGATCCCAAGCGCGCCATCAGTGATAGCATCCCTGACATAAAATCCCGCACTAAACCCTCAGACCCCGACAGCCCCCCCGAATCACCCCCCGACCCGCAAAGGGTCCGTTGTTGACACGAAGTTCGCTCACCTGGCTGTCCCTGGGACGTCCCCCCAGCAGCCGCCGACCGTCCTGTAGATCCTCCTGTCCACGATCCGCGCCGATGCTGAGGAAGGACCGGCACCCGCCGGAACGTCAAGGCCGCCGTCCGCATCACCTTCGTCCAAACTCACTTCACCCTCCTCAAAGGCACCATAATCCTGGGAGCCACGGCCAGCGTCCACCTGGCCTGGCCGCAAGTCACCGTCCTCACAGCCGCCCGGCCCACCTCCTGATGGCCGCCTGCCCAGCGCACCTCTACCAACAGGAAATAAGTCTGCCATTCCAGGCTCGCCGGAAGGAAAACTGGCAGCCGCCGTCACGCACCTCTGCTGCACCATGGGGGACTCGAACCCAGAATCCACAGCCAGCACTTGGGAAATGTCTTGACCTGCAGTACCGCCTCCGGCCACCGGTGTCGCTGTTCCTCTCCTCGAGCTCCTCAGCTGTGCAGACGCAGACTGCCGCCGGCCAGAGGATGCAGGTCGCGGCGTTCCTAGATCCCTCACTGCAGCTGCGCTCCCGGACAGGCCCTCACCAACCGCCGATGAGGCCGCACGCTCCGCCGCTCTCCCAGATCGGACCCTACCCGGATGCTGAGCAGGTAAGATCCGACCGCCGGCTCGCTCCCCTCCAGAAGGCACTGGAGAGGGGGACACCGCTCTGGAACTTCTCCCCCTCTGTCGCGCCGAGGACGAGGGACGCAGCACAGCACGTCCCTCTCCCGCTGGTGCCCGGCGCTGCGCAGGATTCCTCCCGCTGCGCCGGCAAGGGGTAGCAGCCTCAGCCCCAGCCAGCAGCAGCGGAGGGTCCCTGACTGGGCTCCTTAAACGCCGCCGCACCCGGGGAGTAGCCTCAGGGCTCAGGCGCTCCGGAGGCACTGATCTCCTGGCCCTGAGCCTGGCTGCAGGTGCCGCAGGGGGCCCGGCCGGACCCGATAAAGCCACCCTTAAACAATCCTGCAGCCAGTCTTGCCCATGCCGCTCAGCAGCAGCCCTCACAGCCAAAACTAAATCTTCCACAGAAGCCATAATGCGACTAACCGTGACAAATCCCTGCACGCCGGTGAGAGGTGACTCCTCCCCCAGGCATATATAATGCCCGCGAAATTCCTAACCCAACCCCTAACCCAACATAGACCTTAACCCTTTATCTGCCTTCACCTTCCCCCTAAGTCAAGTTGCACTACGCTATGCTGCGCCCCGCTCCGTTGCTCTCGTTCTGAGTGGAACCTGTATTGTTAAAACACTGTATGGTCTTGGACACCGTGCTGCAGCTCAGTGTCAGGGTGTCGGCAATCTTTTTATAGCCTCAGCCATCTTTATGTAGAGCAACAATTCTTTTTTTCAGATCTTTAGACGGTTCTTTGCCATGAGGAGCCATGTAATCAGTATGAGATAGTGTGAGACACCTCACAAATGCTCCCCATTGACACCTGAAACCTTGTAACACTAACAAGTCACATGACACTGGGGTGGGAAAATTGCAAATTGGGCACAATGTGGCCATTTTCACTTAGGGGTGTACTCGCTTTTGTTGACAACGGTTTAGACTTTTTTGGCTAAGCTATTTAGAGAGTTATTTTGAGGGCACACCAAATTTATACTGTTATACAAGCTATACACTGACTACTTTACATTGTATCCAAGTGTAAGATTTCCAGTGTTGTCCCATGTAAAGATAGAATAAAATATTTACAAAAATGTCAGATACTGTTAAAGAATCAATACTTACCAATAATGCCATTTCGACACTGCCTGGGTTCCTGCTGCTCTCTACTTCATGCTCCCATCTCAACACATATGAATTGTCTGAAAATGACCTTTTACCAATTACTGGCTGCAGTGGTGACCCATCTCAACCAGTGGCTGAGCAGTCAATTGTATTGAGACAGCAGCAGGAATTAGAGAGCAGCAGGAAATCGGGCAAAGCCAAAACAGCATTGGCTATTGGGATACTGCTTTTGATCAAGCTAATTTCAACAATTGTATGAGCCTTCACAAAAGGATACCCCACAGGGCACAATGGCCCCAACATTCTATGATCCACCAATAATATCTTACGCTTACACTGAGTATTTTCATGTATATTTTCATGCCAAATTACACATGAAATCCACAAATTGACAATTTGGTAGTTACACAATTTAGTTTACACAATGCATAATTTTCCGTGCATGGAATTGACATCCACATCATGGCAAAAAAAACTTATAGTTCAGGCATATTCCACATAGAAGCCATGGCACCTAGTCAACCCCACTGAATGGAATCCATGTGGAATCCACTGCATGAAACCTTCAAATTTACTGCAGGAATCCAATGGTCATCCTCAGATTTCTGCTACAAATTCCACTGCAAATACGTGTTGAATATTTATTGCATGTATTTCTGCTGTGTGAACATACCCTAAGAAATCAAGTTAAAGAGGAAGTAAGTTTCGATGCTTTTGTGAAGATATGTGCATGTTGACTAACACATAAACGGTGTGTATGAACTCTATCCAGACTGAGCTTTTATTTTCACATGGTGTTGCACATCTCAGACTTACAGCAACAAACAGGAATTTCTATATTTTTTTTCTTTCAAAATGTTAGTTTGAATAAAAAAAAGGCGGGAAGGTTCCTGTGCCATTTTTAAAATATGCTAGATGTCAACTTTGACAAAGCAGAAATTATGTTTTTTTGTTATTTTATCATTCATTTGTGTATGTCAAATCAAGTGTAAAAATTGTCCAAAAAGATTCGGTCGGCAGGCATCATTTTAAAACTCACCTTCAAACACTGCTTGAGATAATTGAAGACAGAAGCTTTGAGAATAAGTGTCTCTCCTTGGATGATGGAATATGGCAGAGTAAGTTCTACGAAGAATGGTTTGAAGACAGTCAAAGAAACTTGTGGGGATAGACCAAAACCACTGTCTCCCACACAGAAGGATCTGGCATTGAATTGTGTGATGGTGTCTGGGACAGTTACTTGAATGCTTGTTTTTTCAAATTCACTATAAAATAAGTCAGACCGTTAAGTTTTGAAAAACAAGATATTTCTTAGTATTAAATAGGTTTTCCAAGGAGAAGGTTTTAGGCATTCAGGTCAGAAAGTTAAAGATAAAAAATAATCATTATTCACCTCCACCGATCCCCTTCTGCTACCGTCCCAACATGGTCCCCCTTACTGTAACAGTATTCTGCCTCTTCCTGGACTGGCAAAGGCAGGGATTTCTGTTGTGTCAAGACAGATCAAGGAAGTTAAGGAAGCAGCGAAAGGCAGGGAAAGAGGATTGGTGGAGGTGAGTAATGATTCTTTTTACCCCTTCTGGTTTATATTCTTAAAAGAAAAATCTTACTGGAAAATTACGTCAAAGCAACCTTCAAGTTCAAGAAAAAAAAGATCACATTAAATGGGGAACGAACAGAGGGGGTCATTTATTAAGTCTTAATAAAGCCCCTGCTTTGGCGGTGGATCTCTGAAGTTATGTAAAGGCGTCGGCTTCTAAATGTAAGAGCTTCCTTGCTGGCTTACATTTAGACCATTTTCTACACCTAAGGCCTCTTTCACACTACCGTATGGCTATTTCAGTGTTTTGCGGTCCGTTTTTCACGGATCCGTTGTTCCGTTTTTTTGTTTCCGTTCCGTTTTTCTGTTCCGTTTTTCCGTTCGGCATATACAGTATACAGTAATTACATAGAAAAAATTGGGCTGGGCATAAAATTTTCAATAGATGTTCCGCAAAAACGGAACAGATACGGAAGACATACGGATGCATTTCCGTATGTGTTCTGTTTTTTTTTGTGGACCCATTAACTTGAATGGAGCCACGAAACGTTATTTGTGGGCAATAATAGGACATGTTCTATCTTTCAATGGAACGGAAATACGGAAACGGAGTACATTCCGTTTTTTTTGCGGAACCATTGAAATGAATGGTTCCATATACGGACCGCATACGGATCGCAAAAAACGGCACGCAAAACGGAAAAAAATAACGGTAGTGTGAAAGAGGCCTAAATCAAATGAATGAGAAAATGATAAATGAGAAGGGCCTGGGGGCCCGTCCCCTTGCCCGCTCATGCCATACCTACTTTTTTAGACCTGGCGTGAGCAGGGAAAAGACGAGGATTGAGCCTGAAATACGCCAAATATAGGCGAATTTCAGGTTAATAAATGGCCCCAGAACACTTACCTGGGGTCCTCCCTTTCATCTAGATCTGCCAATTCACAAGCTCGTCTTCTGTCATCCAAGATGGCCATACCGCTTCTCAGACTACCTGATGCATACTGTGCATTTAGTAGTTCAAGACACTTTCCAGTGCCTTTAAATTGGGCAGGGCTGGACAAGTAAAAAGTGTCTTGGACTACTAAATGCACAGTATGCATCATGTAGTCTGAGAAATGGTGAGGTCATCTTGGTTGACAGAAGAGGAGCCTGGAATCAGCAGATCAGCAACTGAAAATATAAAAAGGCGGACACCAGGTAAAGCCTAATTCACACAGTGCTTAAATCCGTAAAAAGGTGGTCAATGATGCCTCCGTGAAGATGTCCGTGTATCCATTTTTTTGCTGTCCGTGTGTCATCTGTGTTTCACTGAAACTGCACAGCTGAAAAATAATTTTCAAAGCATCTCTTCCTAATGATATGTGAAACACGGATGGCATCAGTGTTGCATCTGTGGTTTTAAAGGACCCATAGACTATAATGGGCATGATGGATCCGTGAACATGGACAAAATAGAGCTTGTATCCGTGGTAAAAACACAGACCCACGGACCGTGCTAAAACACAGATGTCTGAATACACGCATTAACATGAATGGGGACGTGTGCTCTCCATGGAGAACACTGACATGTGACTGAGGCTTTACTGTTCTATTCGTTCACCAGTTAATGTGCTTTTTTTTTTTTTTACTGGAGTGTCACTTTAAAGGTTACCCCTACACAAGACAACTCAACCATTTCTCCAGATCACCAGGCAACCCAAAGTGAACTTAAATCTTTAAAAAACTACTGACTAATGTTACTGACTAGAGGGGAATGAAGTCCGTCAATAAATGTGATTCAGGTCTGAATGGATTATACCTAGGGATGAGCGAACCCGAACTGTTTAGTTCGGGTTCGTACCGAATTTTGGTGTGTCCGTGACACGGATCCGAACCCGAACATTTTCGTAAAAGTCCGGGTTCGGGTTCGGTGTTCGGCGCTTTCTTGGCGCTTTTTGAAAGGCTGCAAAGCAGCCAATCAACAAGCGTCATACTACTTGCCCCAAGAGGCCATCACAGCCTTGCCTACTATTGGCCTGGCTGTGATTGGCCAGTGCAGCATGTGACCCAGCCTCTATATAAGCTTGGGTCACGTAGCGCTGCACGTCACTCTGCTATGATCAGTATAGGGAGAGGTTGCAGCTGCGACGTTAGGGCGATATTAGGCAGATTAACTCCTCCAAAAGACTTCATTCTGTGATCGATCTGCAGCTGTGGATCATTGATGTGCTATTATTGACTTGCTCACTTTTTTGAGGCTGCCCAGAGCGTTTTTAGATCACTTTTTTTCTGGGGTGATCGGCGGCCATTTTGTGAGTTGTGGTGCGCCAGCACGAGCTATCACCAAGTGTATTTAACCATCGATAGTGTGGTTATTTTGTGCTATATCCTACATCAGCTGCAGGCTGAGCCTGTGTCACCGAAGTGCATTTAACCATCAACAGTCTGGTTATTTTTTGGCCATATACTACATCAGCTGCAGGCTGAGCCTGTGTCACCCAAGTGCATTTAACCATCAACAGTCTGATTATTTTTTGGCCATATACTACATCAGCTGCAGGCTGAGCCTGTGTCACCCAAGTGTATTTAACCATCGATAGTGTGGTTATTTTGTGCTATATCCTACATCAGCTGCAGGCTGAGCCTGTGTCACCCAAGTGCATTTAACCATCAACAGTCTGATTATTTTTTGGCCATATACTACATCTGGTGCAGGCTGAGCCTGTGTCACCCAAGTGCATTTAACCATCAACAGTCTGATTATTTTTTGGCAATATACTACATCAGGGGCAAGTTGAGCCTGTCACCCAGCGCCTAAAAAATAGACCTGACATTTCTATTCAACCAAATCTGTACTGTTTTAGCTGGTCAAGTTATTTGTATTGACCGTAAAAGCACACTTTTTTTTCTGGGTTGAAAAAGCATTCCCAAATTTGCCATTCTCAAAATAACTAGTTTCTGGTATTTGAGGCCTACTTGAAATCTATCCCAAAAAGAAAATCTTACATTGAAGGTATTGATAGTGTCATTCAGAAAAACCTAAGACACACGCTAGCGTGCTGATAGAAGTGTGATTCTGTGATTTAAACCTATACCTGTCACACAGCGCAAAAAAAAACAGGTCTCACATCTCTATTCAACCAAATCTGCACTGTTTTAGCTGGTCAAGTTATTTGTAGTGACCGTAAAAGCACACTTTTTGTTCTGGGTTGAAAAAGCATTCCCAAATTTGCCATTCTCAAAATAACTAGTTTCTGGTATTTGAGGCCTACTTGAAATCTATCCCAAAAAGAAAATCTTACAATGAAGGTATTGATAGTGTAATTCAGAAAAACCTAACACACACGCTAGCGTACTGATAGAAGTGTGATTCTGTGATTAAACCTATACCTGTCACACAGCGCAAAAAAAAACAGGTCTCACATCTCTATTCATGGATATGTGGAGAGAATCTCTAAATCGCACATCCTCATACCTATGCTTCTGATATAGTGCACAGCAAATGATATAGTGCACAGCAAATGATTGATAGCATCGCTGTACAGCCATGTTTTATCATAAGAAATGCTGATAATTGAAAACAGTTGTATATCAGAAGCATAGGTATGAGGATGTGCGATTTAGAGATTCTCTCCACATATTCATACAATTTATGCTATAAACTTCTTTTCCCCCCTCCCCTGAATCAGCACTCCTCCCCATGTGGCTCAGGTGCTTTTTAATTAGCAGAAGTCTGCAAAGGGTTTATATATTCCTACCACATCTCAGTTGGAGTTCCTGAGAGGCTGTGAACAGGTGAGCCATTTGCACCAGTTCACATGCGGCGCTGGACGGCGGCCGTCTCTGCTTCTGTGCCGTGCTGGTGGAGTGATGGGACCCGGGGCCCATGTGGCCTCACTGTACAGTGGGGCCGCTGTGCGGCTGCTGGATCCCATTGCCTGCTGGAGCGGTGTGGAGGCGTGTCGGTCGCCGCACGGCTCTGCGCCATGGTTAGAGTAGGTTCCCACTTTAACAAGAGGCATCCTTGTCGCGGTAAGTGGGCCTATGCGCTTTGATCAAACTGTATACTAATTGCCTCTTTATAGTGCACAGCAAATGATTGATAGCATCGCTGTACAGCCATGTTTTATCATAAGAAATGCTGATAATTGAAAACAGTTGTATATCAGAAGCATAGGTATGAGGATGTGCGATTTAGAGATTCTCTCCACATATTCATTTATTCACATCTCTATTCAACCAAATCTGTACTGTTTTAGCTGGTCAAGTTATTTGTAGTGACTGTAAAAGCAGACTTTTTGTTCTGGGTTGAAAAAGCATTCCCAAATTTGCCATTCTCAAAATAACTAGTTTCTGGTATTTGAGGCCTACTTGAAATCTATCCCAAAAAGAAAATCTTACATTGAAGGTATTGATAGTGTCATTCAGAAAAACCTAAGACACACGCTAGCGTGCTGATAGAAGTGTGATTCTGTGATTAAACCTATACCTGTCACACAGCGCAAAAAAAAAACAGGTCTCACATCTCTATTCAACCAAATCTGCACTGTTTTAGCTAGTCAAGTTATTTGTAGTGACCGTAAAAGCACACTTTTTTTTCTGGGTTGAAAAAGCATTCCCAAATTTGCCATTCTCAAAATTGTGGTGAACGGGAACAATGAGGAAAACATCTAATAAGGGACGCGGACGCGGACGTGGACATGGTCGTGGTGGTGTTAGTGGACCCTCTGGTGCTGGGAGAGGACGTGGCCGTTCTGCCACAGCCACACGTCCTAGTGAACCAACTACCTCAGGTCACAGTAGCCAGCAGAATTTACAGCGATATTTGGTGGGGCCCAATGCCGTTCTAAGGATGGTAAGGCCTGAGCAGGTACAGGCATTAGTCAATTGGGTGGCCGACAGTGGATCCAGCACGTTCACATTATCTCCCACCCAGTCTTCTGCAGAAAGCGCACAGATGGCGCATGCAAACCAAGCCCATCGGTCTGTCACATCACCCCCATGCATATCAGGAAAACTGTCTGAGCCTCAAGTTATGCAGCAGTCTCTTATGCTGTTTGAAGACTCTGCTGCCAGGGTTTCCCAAGGGCATCCACCTAGCCCTTCCCCAGGGGTGGAAGAGATAGAATGCACTAACGCACAACCACTTATTTTTCCTGATGATGAGGACATGGGAATACCACCTCAGCACGTCTCTGATGATGACGAAACACAGGTGCCAACTGCTGCGTCTTTCTGCAGTGTGCAGACTGAACAGGAGGTCAGGGATCAAGACTGGGTGGAAGACGATGCAGGGGACGATGAGGTCCTAGACCCCACATGGAATGAAGGTCGTGCCACTGACTTTCACAGTTCGGAGGAAGAGGCAGTGGTGAGACCGAGCCAACAGCGTAGCAAAAGAGGGAGCAGTGGGCAAAATCAGAACACCCGCCGCCAAGAGACTCCGCCTGCTACTGACCGCCGCCATCTGGGACCGAGCACCCCAAAGGCAGCTTCAAGGAGTTCCCTGGCATGGCACTTCTTCAAACAATGTGCTGACGACAAGACCCGAGTGGTTTGCACGCTGTGCCATCAGAGCCTGAAGCGAGGCATTAACGTTCTGAACCTTAGCACAACCTGCATGACCAGGCACCTGCATGCAAAGCATGAACTGCAGTGGAGTAAACACCTTAAAAACAAGGAAGTCACTCAGGCTCCCCCTGCTACCTCTTCTGCTGCTGCCGCCTCGGCCTCTTCTGCTGCTGCTGCCGCCGCCGCCTCGGCCTCTTCCTCCGCCTCTGGAGGAACGTTGGCACCTGCCGCCCAGCAAACATGGGATGTACCACCAACACCACCACCTGCGTCACCAAGCATCTCAACCATGTCACACGGCAGTGTTCAGCTCTCCATCTCACAAACATTTGAGAGAAAGCGTAAATTACCATCTAGCCACCCTCGATCCCTGGCCCTGAATGCCAGCATTTCTAAACTACTGGCCTATGAAATGCTGTCATTTAGGCTGGTGGACACACACAGCTTCAAACAGCTCATGTCACTTGCTGTCCCACAGTATGTTGTTCCCAGCCGCCACTACTTCTCCAAGAGAGCCGTGCCTTCCCTGCACAAACAAGTGTCCGATAAAATCAAGTGTGCACTGCGCAACGCCATCTGTGGCAAGGTCTACCTAACCACAGATACGTGGACCAGTAAGCACGGCCAGGGACGCTATATCTCCCTAACTGCACACTGGGTAAATGTAGTGGCGACTGGGCCCCAGGAGGAGAGCTGTTTGGCGCACGTCCTTCCGCCGCCAAGGATCGCAGGGCAACATTCTTTGCCTCCTGTCTCCTCCTCCTCCTACTCAGCTTCCTCCTCCTCTTCTTCCACCTGCTCATCCAGTCAGCCACACACCTTCACCACCAACTTCAGCACAGCACGGGGTAAACGTCAGCAGGCAATTCTGAAACTCATATGTTTGGGGGACAGGCCCCACACCGCACAGGAGTTGTGGCGGGATATAGAACAACAGACCGACGAGTGGTTGCTGCCGGTGAGCCTCAAGCCCGGCCTGGTGGTGTGCGATAATGGGCGAAATCTCGTTGCAGCTCTGGGACTAGCCGGTTTGACGCACATCCCTTGCCTGGCGCATGTGCTGAATTTGGTGGTGCAGAAGTTCATTCGCAACTACCCCGACATGTCAGAGCTGCTGCATAAAGTGCGGGCCGTCTGTTCGCGCTTCCGGCGTTCACACCCTGCCGCTGCTCGCCTGTCTGCGCTACAGCGTAACTTCGGCCTTCCCACTCACCGCCTCATATGTGACGTGCCCAACAGGTGGAACTCAACCTTGCACATGCTGGACAGACTGTGCGAGCAGCAGCAGGCCATAGTGGAGTTTCAGCTGCAGCACGCATGGGTCAGTCGCACTGTGGATCAGACCCACTTCACCACCAATGACTGGGCCTCCATGCGAGACCTGTGTGCCCTGTTGTGCTGTTTCGAGTACTCCACCAACATGGCCAGTGGCGATGACGCCGTTATCAGCGTTACAATACCACTTCTATGTCTCCTTGAGAAAACACTTAGGGCGATGATGGAAGAGGAGGTGGCCCAGGAGGAAGAGGAGGAAGAGGGGTCATTTTTAGCACTTTCAGGCCAGTCTCTTCGAAGTGACTCAGAGGGAGGTTTTTTGCAACACCAGAGGCCAGGTACAAATGTGGCCAGACAGGGCCCACTACTGGAGGACGAGGATGAGGAGGAGGTGGAGGAGGATGAGGATGAAGCATGTTCACAGCGGGGTGGCACCCAAAGCAGCTCGGGCCCATCACTGGTGCGTGGCTGGGGGGAAACACAGGACGATGACGATACGCCTCCCACAGAGGACAGCTTGTCCTTACCTCTGGGCAGCCTGGCACACATGAGCGACTACATGCTACAGTGCCTGCGCAACGACAGCAGAGTTGCCCACATTTTAACGTGTGCGGACTACTGGGTTGCCACCCTGCTGGATCCCCGGTACAAAGACAATGTGCCCACCTTACTTCCTACACTGGAGCGTGATAGGAAGATGCGCGAGTACAAGCGCACGTTGGTAGACGCGCTACTGAGAGCATTCCCAAATGTCACAGGGGAACCAGTGGAAGCCCAAGACAAAGGCAGAGGAGGAGCAAGAGGTCGCCAACGCTGCTGTGTCACGCCCAGCTCCTCTGAGGGCAGGGTTAGCATGGCAGAGATGTGGAAAAGTTTTGTCAACACGCCACAGCTAAGTGCACCACCACCTGATACGGAACGTGTTAGCAGGAGGCAACATTTCACTAACATGGTGGAACAGTACCTGTGCACACCCCTCCACGTACTGACTGATGGTTCGGCCCCATTCAACTTCTGGGTCTCCAAATTGTCCACGTGGCCAGAGCTAGCCTTTTATGCCTTGGAGGTGCTGGCCTGCCCGGCGGCCAGCGTTTTGTCTGAACGTGTATTCAGCACGGCAGGGGGCGTCATTACAGACAAACGCAGCCGCCTGTCTACAGCCAATGTGGACAAGCTGACGTTCATAAAAATGAACCAGGCATGGATCCCACAGGACCTGTCCATCCCTTGTGCAGATTAGATATTAACTACCTCCCCTTAACAATATATTATTCTACTCCAGGGCACTTCCTCATTCAATACTATTTTTAATTTCATTTTACCATTATATTGCGGGGCAACCCAAAGTTGAATGAACCTCTCCTCTGTCTGGGTGCCGGGGCCTAAATGTGTGACAGTGGCCTGTTCCAGTGGTGGGTGACGTGAAGCCTGATTCTCTGCTATGACATGAATACAGATTCTGCGCTGACATAAGGCCAGATTCTCTGTTACGGGACCTCTCTCCTCTGCCTGGGTGCCTGGGCCTAAATGTGTGACAGTGGCCTGTTCCAGTGGTGGGTGACGTGAAGCTTGATTCTCTGCTATGACATGAATACAGATTCTGTGCTGACATAAGGCCAGATTCTCTGTTACGGGACCTCTCTCCTCTGCCTGGGTGCCTGGGCCTAAATGTGCTACAGTGGCCTGTTCCAGTGGTGGGTGACGTGAAGCCTGATTCTCTGCTATGACATGAAGACAGATTCTGCGCTGACATAAGGCCAGATTCTCTGTTACGGGACCGCTCTCCTCTGTCTGGGTGCCGGGGCCTAAATGTGTGACAGTGGCCTGTTCCAGTGGTGGGTGACGTGAAGCCTGATTCTCTGCGATGACATGAAGACAGATTCTGCGCTGACATAAGGCCAGATTCTCTGTTACGGGACCGCTCTCCTCTGTCTGGGTGCCGGGGCCTAAATGTGTGACAGTGGCCTGTTCCAGTGGTGGGTGACGTGAAGCCTGATTCTCTGCTATGACATGAATACAGATTCTGCGCTGACATAAGGCCAGATTCTCTGTTACGGGACCTCTCTCCTCTGCCTGGGTGCCTGGGCCTAAATGTGTGACAGTGGCCTGTTCCAGTGGTGGGTGACGTGAAGCCTGATTCTCTGCTATGACATGAAGACAGATTCTGCGCTGACATAAGGCCAGATTCTCTGTTACGGGACCGCTCTCCTCTGTCTGGGTGCCGGGGCCTAAATGTGTGACAGTGGCCTGTTCCAGTGGTGGGTGACGTGAAGCCTGATTCTCTGCTATGACATGAAGACAGATTCTGCGCTGACATAAGGCCAGATTCTCTGTTACGGGACCGCTCTCCTCTGTCTGGGTGCCGGGGCCTAAATGTGTGACAGTGGCCTGTTCCAGTGGTGGGTGACGTGAATCCTGATTCTCTGCTATGACATGAATACAGATTCTGCGCTGACATAAGGCCAGATTTTCTGTTACGGGACCGCTCTCCTCTGTCTGGGTGCCGCGGCCTAAATGTGTGACAGTGGCCTGTTCCAGTGGTGGGTGACGTGAAGCCTGATTCTCTGCTATGACATGAAGACAGATTCTGCGCTGACATAAGGCCAGATTCTCTGTTACGGGACCGCTCTCCTCTGTCTGGGTGCCGGGGCCTAAATGTGTGACAGTGGCCTGTTCCAGTGGTGGGTGACGTGAATCCTGATTCTCTGCTATGACATGAATACAGATTCTGCGCTGACATAAGGCCAGATTCTCTGTTACGGGACCTCTCTCCTCTGCCTGGGTGCCTGGGCCTAAATGTGTGACAGTGGCCTGTTCCAGTGGTGGGTGACGTGAAGCCTGATTCTCTGCTATGACATGAAGACAGATTCTGCGCTGACATAAGGCCAGATTCTCTGTTACGGGACCGCTCTCCTCTGTCTGGGTGCCGGGGCCTAAATGTGTGACAGTGGCCTGTTCCAGTGGTGGGTGACGTGAAGCCTGATTCTCTGCTATGACATGAAGACAGATTCTGCGCTGACATAAGGCCAGATTCTCTGTTACGGGACCTCTCCTCTGCCTGGGTGCCTGGGCCTAAATGTGTGACAGTGGCCTGTTCCAGTGGTGGGTGACGTGAAGCCTGATTCTCTGCTATGACATGAAGACTGATTCTGCGCTGACATGAAGCCAGATTCTCTGCTATGGCATGAAGAGACTGATTCTCTGCTGACATGAAGCCAGATTCTTTGCTATGGCATGAAGAGACTGATTCTCTGCTGATGTGAAGCCAGATTCTCTGCTATGGGACCTCTGTCCAATTGATATTGGTTCATTTTAATTTTTTTAATTTTAATTTTAATTCATTTCCCTATCCACATTTGTTTGCAGGGGATTTACCTACATGTTGCTGCCTTTTGCAGCCCTCTAGCTCTTTCCTGGGCTGTTTTACAGCCTTTTTAGTGCCCAAAAGTTCGGGTCCCCATTGACTTCAATGTTTCTATGTTTCTATGTTCGGATCCCGAACCCGAACATTTACGGGAAGTTTGGCCGAACTTCTCGAACCCGAACATCCAGGTGTTCGCTCAACTCTAATTATACCCAAATCGAAAGTACTCCATTTGATCTAAAAATTGGTGTATGACACTCGGAGGTCTCTAAGGGCTTATATTTTTTCTCTCTTGTCTTTCTCGCTGTTTATTTTTTCAAAATTTTTCTCTGTCTCCTCCCTTTCAAGCTTTTAATCACAATGACAACAATAGAAATAATGTCAGAGTGACACTGACATATAGTTTTACTATAGTATGCTATGGTATGGTATAAAGCTATGGGTGAACAGAAGGATGACGGCATAAACAAACAGACTGTTTAAAAATACACTGCGTGGTTGGATTTGTTATGCATTTAAAACTTTAAAAAAAAAATCAAAAATGGTCTCTTATTGAGGGCAGATGTCTGCCGGTGTTTATACATGCACAGTGGTATTGGTAAAAACAGTGACTTGTCTGAACAAGCTTTTCAAAAATTATGTCTTAACAGGGGAAGATGCCTACACATCAGGAGAAACAATGGCTTCTTGTGCTTAAGCATCCAAAAATGATGCCTTAATAGGAGCAGATTCCTGTCTGTGTTTATGCTTACACAAATTATAATATCAGAAGAATCAGTGGCTTGTTCTGAACAAGCTTCCAAAAATTATCCCCTTGGGAGCAGCAGGAGATATTGATGTAATTATTGACCCTTTTACTCTGCTTGTATGCTCCAGCAAATACAAGGTGAAATTCCAGTGAGTTTGAACATCACAGATAAAATGGTGCAAAGGCTCTTCCGGAAACATGGCCAGCAACAAGCCATAATACATTTTTCAAAAGGTTACACCCCCAAATCTATCACCGCTATCATGCAGGGAGCATATGTTCTTTCCACCATTTGTAGAGCAGCCACAATCTTCCCGCAATTGTCGCTGACCACATTGTCCAGTCATGATTGGTGGGGAGACATTCAGAGGGATATTTGCTGCTTGGTACACTTTAGTAACTGATATGCTGTATGAATTCTCTCACCCAGGCTCATCAGTTATAAGACATCATGGCAATGCTACAGTTTATACTTCCTGTTGGGGACAGAAATAAAGCCCATTGAGGCCATGGAGGGAGGAGGATAAGCGCCTGGTGTGAAAACCAGATCAGCACAAACATGGAGGTGTCACTAGGACCTGGATTCGTTGATGTAAGGCAGCTTCGCCGCTGCCACACATGACATTGATCCAGGTGGCCATGAAAGACAAGCACTATCCTTGGCCAAAACAGCTGATACACATGTCCATTGTGGCATTCACCTTGCTGCATAGCAGCAATTCTTAGGAGTAGCACCACAAGGCACGTATGTCTTTTTTTGAGAAATAATGAAAGACAAGTAGAGCTTGCATACTTAAATGGTTTGGTATATGCAAGAACACTGGAGAGAGGTTTTGTTTGTTTTTTTGCACTGGCAAAGTGAATTTGAAGTTTTTAGAAATTCTCATTCACATGTGGCAGAATAACAAAATCAGCAATAAAAAAAACCCTATTTGGTTCCTTTTTCTCTGGTCAAGTCAATTTTTTTAAATGTTGGTGAAGACCTGAAACTTAAGTACAACTGTCATAAATAGTTAGAGAATTTTTTTGAAAATTTTAAACAATTTTTAGAAAAAAAAATAAATTGGACAATACAATGTACGTTAGCTCAGCGCATGTGGATTTTCCAACATGAGCCTGGGATTCGTGTGTTGCAAAGTCATTGTATCTGCATTCGTGCCTAAACAGACTCATCTTATTTTCTGCCTACAGAGCTTGCAGAGAGCTTGCAGACGGCGATGATTTCATATGCAATCATATGGATTTTTGAGAACACAAAAAAATGATGAAAGTTTTTTTTTAAACGTATTAATTGGACAATATATGATAGCTCAGTACAAGATCTGATAACAGGATTTTTTTTAAAAGACAAGACAATTTTCAATATTTTTTTGGAAAAATAATCTCGATTGGACAAACTCCAGTGCAATATATGACAGGTCAGGTACATGAGATTTACACTTGAATATTTTTGAAAGACAATTTTTATTATTATTATTATTATTTTATATGCCCGTGGACATCGTCCAATGCAATGTACATTTGGTCAGCCATACGACTGTTATAAAAGGAGTAGGTATTTAAAGAACAATTTTAATTGTTATTCTGGAAAAAAATTGCCAATTGTAAAATTAGGTTAGGCACAAGCCTGATACATGAAGTTTTTGGAAAACAATTTTCACTTAAAAAAAACTCCAATACAATAACTGCTGGAACTCTGGAAACAAAAGACCACGTGGCCACTCCCAACACTGAGCTTGCCCCATCCCCTGAAGATGCCAGATAGCTGGCGAAACATGTCGGGGGGAAGGTGCATGAGAGGATTTTAAGCATTAGGTCAGGGATGGCCAACCTGCGGCTCTCCAGCTGTTGCAAAACTACAACTCCCAGCATGCCCAGTCTGCCTACAGCTATCAGCCTACAGCAGGGCATGGTGGGAATTGTAGTTTTACAACAGCTGGAGAGCCGCAGGTTGGCCATCCCTGCATTAGGTGAACCCAACAAGGGCAATATAAAGAAGGCACAATTGATGTTAGGCAATAACTGGAGCTAGGCGCAGCTACCAGAACAGTGACTAATAATATAAATATAGCATTGCAAAAAGGGAACACCCGATAAAAGTTTTAAAGAAGGTAGGTTAGATAAGATTAGTTAAATAAAAGAATTAATAAAAGTTATAGTTTTAGTTCAGTTGTATAAAAAACACATGGCAAGATGAGGCAATCAGTAGTCTAGGACTAAATGTAAAAAGTGCCCCAGGTCTCACACAGCTTTACAGCCTTAGAGTCCACTATTATGATATATGGTAACTGTGATGCAGACCAATACAAACAGTTGTTTTGAAGAAAGTGTGCAGTTGGACACAATCTGCAGCCAAACTATATGCTTCCCATGATGCTGGAAAATATGCTTACTTGTAAGCTTATAAACTGAAGAAAAATTGTAGCAAGTTTTTGTTAACTTGCTACAATTACTGCTACAGGTGCAATAGTCCCTTAACAAGTGGGAGGCAGATATGCAAACTGTTGTAATTCCTACACCGTTCATTTCCTACACCGAGATTGTTTCATTTCAAATCCATTGTGGTGGTGTATAGAGCAAAAAATGTTGTCCCAATATTTATGGACCTGACTGTAGCTTCAAGATAGGTAATCAATTTTAGATTGGCGGGGATCAAACTCCCAGCACCCATGCTGATTGACTGTTTCAGCGTAAGAGCTCTATTACCTCTTCCAAATTACTTGTGTGGTGTCTCCTTAGTAGAGGCAGTTCAGTGTAATTACAACTGCTAGGCGAGGGTGATGGGAGTCTGACCCCCACCAGTCGGATATTGATGACCTATCCTGATGACTGGTCATCTATATTAACCCACTGCACAAACCCTTTGGGTTCTTTGTAAATTTAGAAAAGGTAGAAAAATTGCAACAGGTTTTTGGGAAAAAATAAAACAGGTGCCATAGGACATTTCCTTGGGAAGACTAAAATACACAGTTTAGGCTACTTTCACACTGGCGGTAGCCTTTTCCGGCAGGCTTTTCCATGCAACCGCAAGTCCACCGTGCTGGCAGAAGTCTGCTCCGGCCCTACTCACTATAATGGGGGGCGGGCCGGAGGTCCGGCCGCAGCATGACAAATAAGCCGAGAGGAGGCCGGAATAAAACTACAGCATGCTGCGGTTTTTGTCCAGTGCCTCTCAGCTTGTTTGCCGTGCTGCGGCCGGACCTCCGGCCCGCCCCCCCATTATAGTGAGTAGGGCCGGAGCAGACTTCCACCAGCACGGTGGACTTGCGGTAGCATGGAAAAGGCCTCTACTGTCTCTAATGATAAAATCTGATTTTCTTCCTAGTAATTCAATACTCAGCTAAATATATGTTCTATACACTTTCTTCCCTATATGACACCGCAAGACCCTAAAATGGCTAGCTTCTGTGTCTAATTGCTGTGTCTGTCAGAGGTAGACATGTCCTATCATATCAATGGCTCATCTAATAATGCACTTGTGCTTCAGAGATAGCAGGCAGCCTGTTAAGTCTGTATTACATCAGCCTATTTTTTGGAAGATGATCGATAACGAAAGTTCGCATGAACGCTCGTTAGAGATCATCTTACAGTATAATACTCCTGCTAATTGCCCAATGAACGAGCAAATGCTTGTTCTAGGGCAGTTTTGATTTTTAAGCACGCTTAAAAATCATTGTTTGCCAGCAGCAGATTGTGCTGTGTAATCATGATCTGCCACTGGCAAACCACTAGACACCATGGAGACAAGTGATGACATAATGATCTCTCCTTCCTATACAGTGGAAATAGCTGCGGTCTACTCCACTAGCGAGCAGGTGATTGCCAGGCTTCCCTCGTGACAATCGCTTGCCCAATCGGCCAGTGTAATACAGGCTTTAGACCAGCCAATATCCTCCCTGCTGATAGATGTGGTTCAAAATCAGTCTATTTGCAGATTGACCCTCCTGAGTTCTATCAGCTAAGGGCTCATGTGAAGCCTGATCTCTTGAACTCAAAAATTCATATAAACCATATTCATATCAGTTTGAGTGTTCATGAGGTCAGATTAGGCTTCACATGAGCCCTCAGCTGACGGAACTGAGGAGAGAGAGACTGATTTTTAACCACATATAAAGTATCACAAAAAATATAGAAAATTTCTCATAAAAACCATTCGAAAAAAATATTTTTTCGCTGAAAATAAGTAATATACAATAATAATAAAAATGCCCCAAAGGTGGTTATAGCTTTTACAGGAGTTCTCTGGGGAAAAAAAATCATTTTTGTAATTGCTAGCAGCCTGCCTCACTAAGCAGAGGATTTTTATTTACCTGTTCCCGGCCGCTCTGGTCCTCCATGCTGCCGCCAGTGTGTCCATGTTGCGGTCTCTGACACAGCATGGGCATGGTCACATGCTCCGTCTCAGGACATTGTTGGCAATTGTTAAAATGTCATTATTCCAAGAGAACAGCTTCAAGTTACAATAACTTAATGAAGTTACAAATCAATTTCGTGACCTGCTATATTTTGACTTCATCATTGACGTCACCATTTTTGGTGCCATCGAATCTTATAATAAAACTATCGTAAACACTTTTTAGATACCAACACTGTGATCGGAGGAAAGAGAGTGTCCAAATTATGGAGATATTCAATTTCAATTCATAACAATAATTATAGTGGAGCTTTATTTTCTTGAAGATAATTACCCAATAGGTACAAGGTTCCAGAGCCAGGTTTCAGGAAAATATTTTCTCACCGCATCATTGCTTTGAGATGGCTGAACCATTGGTACATTATCTGGAAGGTTGCAAAAAAGATTTTATGGAAAACTTCAGCACCAGTTTATGAAACTTTATGAATGCAAATCAGTAATCTAATTTTGTGAATTAATTCTACATAAATTGGAGTAGCCTTGTACATATTATCTTGATTTCTTCATTCAAAATTGTAGCTGCTATTGGAAATAGCGTATAAATTAGCTCGACATCTGTTCTGCATGTAATTTATTAGCTTTAGAGATATTCTAAGATAAAGTCTAAAACAAAGAAATGCAAATACAATAAATGTAGACCAAATGTCATTTGAACTTAGATTAAAGGAAAGGTGAGAGTGGTACATTGTGCTGTCAGAAAGCTTGAATGAATGATTTAGCACAGAATGGCGGTTTGCAATGCAGTGGAATACTTGCAAGCTTGTGTAGACAAGGAAATTTTTTAATTAAAATCTATCACAAAATAAATGCAATTCACTAAAATAAATATTACAAAGGTGCCATAGCCTTTAAAGGCTATGGACACCTTTGGGGTAATTTTCTTTTTTTATCACTGCATTGTACTCATTTTGAACAATCATTTTTTTTCAATTGGTCCTTGTTAAAAATGTTCAGCCCCTTCCTCTGTACAGGGATGATATTCTCTAGTACCTGGCTAAACATTTCCATATTCTAACCAATAATCATCAGATTACTTTATGTCACTAAACCGCCTGGAACTGCGTAAGGAAGCCAGGTGTCATGCCCCACTTTTACGATGTGCGGAGGTCAGCCAGGATAGCAGCACGCGTTTAATGTTGTTTTGGAGCCGTGCTGGATCCGTCTCTCATCAGGTGCACTGGGTGGGGTCTTTAGTTTAAATAGCACACTGCCCAGTGTCCTGAGTGGATTATACAGTTCATTCTGGTCTGGGAAGCTTGGAGGGAAGGTTGGCTGTCAGTTCCTGCTCTCTGAGATAAGTGTCATTTCTAGTTCGGTTGTTTGTGTCTTCTATTCCATCCAGGTTCTGTGCGAGCAGACTGCTCCTATCTCCCCACTTCACCATCTTAGGGAGTTCAGGATTTTGTTAGCCCAGGCTGGAGGACACTAGCACACCTACCATCTAGGTCTGCTGTGGGCTGAGCAGTGCAGGGAAAGAGGTCAGGGATAAGATAGGAGGTGACCCTTCCCCTGTCTCTCGTCCAGAGCCTGGTTGGTGTGTTATCGTTTGTACTAAGTGTACGTCCGCCGTGACATTATAATCCACCATACTGTGACAGCCATTGCTCAGCGCTTTTGTGATGGCGTCAATTGATGCACTGGTTGACCGCATGCAGGGTTTATCCCTAGAGGTTGCGGATCTGCGTAGTTCGGTCACACAGTGTCAGAGGGTGCTGGCAGCAGGTAGAGGTCAAATTGTTGGGGAGCCTAAAGTCGCTCTTCCTGAGAAATTTGCAGGGGGTACTGATGATTTTGTACTTTAGATTGTGCCCATTTTCTTCAGGTAATGAAGATCAGAGGGTGGGTATCATCATTTCTTTGCTTAAAGGGGACGCGCAATCCTGGGCTTTTTCTCTGCCGCCCGGTTCTCCGGCCTTCCGGTCGGTGGAGGAATTTCTTGAAGCCCTGGGATTGATTTAAGATGACCCAGATCGAGTTTCGATGGCGGAGTCGAGATTACGTAATTTACTACAGGGTAAACATACTGCTGAGGTTTACTGCACTGAGTTTAGGAGGTGGGCCACTGAGTCGAGGTGGAACGACCCCGCGTTACGTAGTCAGTTTTGTCAGGGGTTATCTGAAAGGTTGAAAGATGCCCTGGCTTTTCATGAATACCCAGATACTTTGGAAAATGCGATGTCTTTGACTATACGTTTGGATAGACGTATCAGAGAGAGGTGTAAGGGTCCCTCTGTGCAGGGGATTCCTCCCGCGTGCGGTTTTGTTTCACCAGCTGCCCAGGGTGATATTGCTTGTTACTCTGGGGTAGGGGAGGAACCCATGCAGCTAGGTCAGATTACTGGCCATTCTGATAGTAGAAACTTTCGAAAAGTGCACAATCTATGTTTCTATCGTGGGAAGAAGGGTAATTTTATTTTTTCTTGTCCTTATGTTAAACCACAGGTAAAAGAGAAAAATAAAAAAAAACTCCCCTCACACTTGGTTGTATGAATGGTGTGGTGGAGCAGACAAGTATGCAAGCTCCCTGCAGTTCCCGTTTTCTCCTTTCAGCTATGGGGGTGCTAGAGTCTAAAAATGTGTTTGTTGATGTTTTCCTTGATTGTGGTGCTGGGGTAAATTTAATTGACTTTCTTTTTCTTCAGGGCTTGCGACTAAGTACTTGCACGTTAGAGAACGAGATTCCTGTTTTTGCAATTAATTCTTCCCCTCTTTCTCAAAGGAGCCTTACTCACATTGTTCATGGTATTCATTTAAGGGTGGGTGATTCACATGCTGAGATTATTTCTTGTTTTGTCATGAAGGATTTGTCAGCTCCAATAGTGTTGGGGTTGCCATGGTTGTCTAGACATAACCCAATTATAGACTGGCAAGCAAGACAAATCATTGGTTGGAGCAAATTTTGTTCGGATAATTGTCTTGTCACATCTATCGCTGAAGTGTCCATTACGGCCTTGCCTCAGTATCTCTCAGATTTTTCGGATGTCTTTTCAGAGGGTGGGGCTCAGGAATTGCCCCCTCATGGAGACTATGATTGTCCAGTGAATCTCATTCCGGGGGCTAAATTGCCTAAGTCTCGGCTTTACAACCTCTCTCAACCTGAGAGAGAGGTCATGCGAAAATATGTCGCCGAGAGTTTGGAAAAGGGTCATATCAGACCATCTAAGTCTCCAGTGGCAGTAGGTTTGTTCTTCGTAAAGAAGAAAGATGGATCACTGAGACCGTGTTTGGACTTTCGGGAGTTGAACCGTATTACAGTCCGGGATCCATATCCCCTGCCTTTGATCTCTGATCTTTTTGATCAGATTGTTGGAGCCAAGGTGTTCTCCAAGGTGTTCTGTTGGATTTGAGAGGAGCATACAATCTGATCAGGATCAAGGAGGGGGATGAGTGGAAAACGGCCTTCAATACGCACAAGGGTCATTTTGAGAACCTGGTAATGCCTTTTGGGTTGACGAATGCGCCAGCGGTATTTCAGCAATTCGTTAATGATATTTTTCATCATTTGGTGGGGAGGTTCGTAGTAGTTTACCTAGATGACATCTTAATTTATTCTCCTGATCTGAAGACCCATCAGGATCATGTGAGACAGGTTTTGACGATCCTTCGGGAGAATAAGTTATATGCTAAACTGGAGAAATGTTTGTTTGCGGTGCAAGAGCTTCCGTTCTTAGGATACATGCTTTCTGATTCCGGTTTTCGTATGGACCCCGAAAAGGTCCGGGCAGTTCTGGAGTGGGACCGACCGGAGAATCAGAAAGCTTTGATGCGGTTCTTGGGGTTTACGAATTATTATAGAAAATTTATTTCGAATTATTCCACACTAGTCAAACCCCTTACTGATATGACCAAGAAGGGCGCTGATGTCTGTCTGGTCGGATGAGGCATTGCAGGCCTTTTCGGCTATTAAGGAGCAGGCCTTTTCGGCTATTAAGGAGCTCCTATTCTGGTGCAGCCGAATGTATCTCAGCCATTCGTGGTGGAGGTTGATGCATCAGAGGTGGGGGTTGGGGCGGTGCTTTCTCAGGGTTCTTCTCCTGGCAAGTGGGTCCCGTGTGCCTTCTTCTCCAGGTAGCTCTCGGTCGCCGAGAGGAATTATGATGTTGGAGATAGGGAGTTGTTGGCGATCAAGTTGGCCTTTGAGGAATGGCGTCACTGGTTAGAGGGGGCATCCCACCCCGTTACGGTGTATACAGACCATAAGAATTTGGCCTACCTGCAATCTGCCAAGCGTCTGAACCCTAGACAGGCCAGATGGTTATTGTTTTTTACCAGGTTCAATTTCGTGGTTACCTTTCGCCCAGGGGCCAAGAACGTCAAGGCAGATGCCTTGTCTCGCAGCTTCCCTGGGGGAGGTGATTCAGAAGATCCAGCGCCTATTTTGGCGGATGGGGTGGTGGTCTCCGCTCTGTACCATGAATTGGAGATGGAGGTATTGGGAGCTCAGGAGGGGGCTCCTGGTTCGTGTCCCCCAGGGAGGTTGTTTGTTCCTGAGGGCCTACGATACAAGGTGTTCAAGGAACATCACTATACTGTTCTCGCGGGACATCCTGGTGGAAAGTCCACCTGTGATCTGGTGTCCCGGAGGTTCTGGTGGCCAGGGTTACGCAAGAGTATTGAGAATTACGTGACAGCTTGTGAAACCTGCACTCGGTCAAAAGTTGCTCATACTCGACCGCCTGGTTCACTTCTTCCATTGTCTATTCCATCTCGTCCTTGGACGCATTTGTCCATGGACTTTATTTCGGACCTGCCGAGTTCCTCCGGGAGAACAGTGATTTTGGTGGTAGTCGACCGTTTCAGTAAAATGGCTCACTTTATACCACTTACGAGTCTGCCTAACGCTAAGACTCTTGCGCAAATCTTTGTGGATAATATTGTGAAATTGCACGGTATTCCTTCGGATGTGGTCTCTGATAGGGGCACACAGTTTGTCTCCAGGTTTTGGAGGGCGTTCTGCTCTCGGCTTGACATTCAACTTTCTTTCTCGTCGGCTTTTCATCCACAGTCGAATGGTCAGACGGAGCGTACCAATCAAAACCTGGAGACCTACTTGAGGTGCTTTGTGGCTGAGAATCAGGAGGACTGGTCCTCATTCTTGTCCTTAGCAGAATTTGCGTTGAATAACCATAGGCAGGAGTCCACGGGTAAGTCGCCATTTTTTGGCGCATACGGTTTCCATCCCCAGTTTGGTACCTTCTCTGGGTCTGGTTCCTCTGGGATGCCAGAGGAGGAGAGATTCTCTTCTGCCTTGTCCTCTATCTGGCAGAGGATTCAAGGGAATTTGGAGAAGATGGGTGAGAGGTATAAACGAATGGCTGACAGGAGACGTGTGACTGGTCCGGACCTGTGTGTGGGTGATCTGGTGTGGTTGTCCACTAAGAATATCAAGTTGAGAGTGCCATCTTGGAAACTGGGTCCAAGATTTGTGGGTCCGTATAAGATTTTTGCGGTGATCAATCCGGTGGCGTTTCGGCTGGATCTTCCGCAGACTTGGAGGATCCATGATGTCTTTCACAGGTCTTTTCTTAAAAAGTATGTTAAACCGGTGGTACCATCGCCATTGCCTCCTCCTCCTGTTCTAGTCGAGGGAAACTTGGAGTTTGAGATCTCCAGGATTCTCGACTCGAGAGTTCTTCGGGGCTCCCTCCAGTACCTGGTGCACTGGAGGGGATACGGTCCTGAGGAGAGGATGTGGGTTCCGGCGTCTGATGTCAACGCCAGCCGACTGGTGAGGGCCTTTCATAGGTCCCATCAGGATAAGGTTGGTCCAGGCAGGGCCGGATTAAGAGCATCATGGGCCTGGTGCTGAGGATTTTGCTGGGCCTTTTTATGGAACTGCACTCAGTGTCTTAATTACATATATATTTTATAGATACCATTAAAGTATTTTGTTCCTGCAACTACCCCTTCATTTGGCGTCTATCTTGTCAACATGGAGGGGGACCACGGGAGTGGGACCCTGAGGGTGGGGCACCCTCAGGGCACTATAGTGTCAGGAAAACCGCTTTGTTTTCCTGACACTATAGTGATCATTTAACATGACTATGAAGATTACTGTTTTCTAGCTGCTGTGGACTGTGGACAACAGCAGCTAGAAACAGTAATTTTCATAGAGCTGTGTTATGATTTATGGACACAGCACTCAGCATGCTTAGCCAGTCAGATAGAAGGCTGGCTAAGCATGCTGAGAGCTGTGTCTAAATAACATAACACATTAAAGGGATTCTGTCACCAGGTTTGACCCCTGTCAGCTAAAAATATGCTGATGTTCAGGGCGTCTTCACGATTCCTAATGTGGGCTTATAAATGTCATCTGTGGGCTTATTTAGCTAAAAAACAGCTTTTACTAACCTGTCAGTCAAACAAATAAGGTGCCAAAGGGGATGTTAACCCTTTCACGACTGCAATCTGTATATATACGTGATAGCTGCACATGCCCCGTGCAGCTACCACGTATATACACGTTCTGGCAGCTCTTTAATCCAAGCGCTGCAAAGCGCTTGGATTTAAGCTTCTGCCCCTGTCCTGCTGCTGTCACGGACAGCATACAGTGCGGTAATGCCGGCAAGGGGCCAATCAGAGTGGCCCCTTGCCGGCAATCGATCCGATTGGTTAGTCTGTGCAGACTAACCAATCGGATCGCGGCAGTGTTAAAATGCCGGTTTCAGGCTCTGATCTGCGCTCTGGTGATCACAGCCTGAAATCGGTAATGTGTCCTGAAGCCCCCGATCTGTGCCCCCTCCTTGTTCATGTCCTGCCCCCGATGCGGTCCTGCCCCGATCTGTGCCCCCTCCTTGTTCTTGTCCTGCCCCCGATGTGGTCCGCCCCCTCCTGCACCGATCTGTGCCCCCTTCTTGTCCATCATCTGATCCTGCCCCCCCGAAGCGGTCCGCCCCCTCCTGCCCCGATCTGTAAGTAAAATGCTGCCCCCCCCTCCCCCGTTTTCAGCGCTGCCCCCGATGCGGTCCCCCTTGTGTGTGTGATGGCGGCGGCTCCATTCCTGAGCCGCCGCCATCAGCAGCGTGTGTCAGCTCTATGCTGACACTGCTGTAACCCCATAGATGCCGCAGTAGCGGCATCCATGGGGGTAATAGAGGGAGGGAGCCCCCTCTCTCTCAACCATCAGGGCTGCTGCGATCGCAGCGCCCGATGGTTGCCATGGCAACCGGACGCTTTGCAAAGGCGTCCGGTTGCCATGGTATAGGCGTCCAGTGCTGCCACCTACAGGCATCTGATTGTATTATACTTTGCAATGCAAGAGCATTGCAAAGTATAGTACAACCATCAGCCCCACTGGATCTTCAAGATCCAAGAGGGAACTGATAAAAAAAAATGTGAAAATAATAAAAGTAAAAATAAATAAATAAAAATGTAAAAAAGAAATTTTCTTTTCCTATAAAAAAAAAACCAAACAAACAGAAAACCACACATATTAGGTGTCACCGCGTCCGTAACGACCATCTCTATAAATATATCACATCATCAACCCCGTCCAATAAACACCATAAAAAATAAAAAATAAAAATGGTGTAAAAAAATAAGCCATTTTTGTCACCTTACATCACAAAAAGTGCAAGTGCAAAACACCAAGCGATCAAAAAAGGCGAATATACCCCAAAATAGTACCAATCAAACCGTTACCTCATCCCGCAAAAAATTAGCCCATATTTAAGACAATCGCCCAAAAAATAAATAAGCTATGGCTCTCAGACTATGGAGACACTAAAACATCATTTTTTTGGTTTCAGAAATGCTATTATTGTGTAAAACTTAAATAAATAAGAAAAAGTATACATATTAGGTATTGCCACATCCGTAACTATCTGCTCTATAAAACTGTCACATGACCTAACCCCTCAGATGAACGCTGTAAAAAAACTAAAAAAAAACTGTTCCAAAACAGCCAATTTTTTGGCCACCTTGTCCCATAAAGTGTAATAATAATTGATCAAAAAATCCTATGTACCCAAAAATGGTACCAATAAAAACCTCAACTCTTTCTGCAAAAAATGAGCCCCTGCACAAGACGATCGGTAGAAAAATAAAAAACATATGGCGTTCAGAAAACCAATCCAGCAAAATCTGCCTTCCAAAAACCATGCGGCGCTCCTTCCATTCTGCGCCCTGCCGTGCGCCCTTACATCAGTTTACGACCACATGTGGGGTGTTTCTGTAAACCGCAGAATCAGAGTAATAAATATTGAGTTTTGTTTGGCTGTTAACCCTTAATGTGTTAAAGAAAAAAATGTAATAAAATAGAAAATCTGCTAAAAAAGTGAAATTTTGAAATTTCATCTCCATTTTCCTTTAATTCTTGTGGAACACCTAAAGGGTTAATAATGTTTGTAAAATTGGTTTTGAATACCTTGAGGGGTGTAGTTTCTACAATGGGGTCATTTATGGGGTTATCCACTATGTAGGCCCCACAAAGTGACTTCAGACCTGAACTAGTCCTTAAAAAGTGTGTTTTGGAAATTTTCTTAAAAATTTTAAGAATTGCTTCTAAACTTCTAAGCCTTCTAACGTCCTAAAAAAATAAAATAACATTTCCAAAATGATGCCAATATAAAGTAGACATATGGGGAATGTTATGTAATAAATATTTTATGAGGTATCACTTTCTGTTTTAGAAGCAGAGAAATTGAAATTTAGAAAATTGCAAATTTTTAAATTTTTTTTGGTAAATTTGGGATTTAAAAAAAAAAAAAGGAGATATATATTGACTCAAATTTATGACTGTCATGAAGTACAATGTGTCACGAGAAAACAATCTCAGAATGGCGTGGATAAGTAAAAGTGTTCCAAAGCTATTACCACTTAAAGTGACGCATGTCAGATTTGTAAATTTTGACCTGGACACTGGGGCATCAATGACCTTTGGTCATGAAAGGGTTAATGAATGCAAGGTGTCGGCCGCACCCGCCGCTGTTCGTGCCCAGCGCCGTCTTTCCGGACTTCTGCGCCGCCTCCTAATCCTCTGTGCCGCCTCTTGCTCTCCCTCCCTCCCCCCTCCTTCTGCTGTAAGATCTCGCGCATACAGGGGTTGAGCGAAGTGCCGGCGCATGCGCACTTCGCTGTAAGAAGCCAAATGGAGAAGTCCGCACGGGCGCATCAGGCAGAGCCCTGTGCGCAAGCGTGAGATCTTACAGCAGAAGGAGGGGGGAGGGAGGTAGAGCGAGAGGCGGCACAGAGGATTAGGAGGCGGCGCAGAAGTCCGGAAAGGCGGCGCTGGGCACGAACGGCGGCGGGTGCGGCCGGCATCTTGCACCCATTAACATCCCCTTGGGCACCTTATTTGTTTGACTGACAGGTTAGTAATAGCTGTTTTTTAGCTAAATAAGCCCACAGATGACATTTATAAGCCCACATTAGGAATCGTGAAGACGCCCTGAACATCAGCATATTTTTAGCTGACATGGGTCAAACCTGGTGACAGAATCCCTTTAATGAAATTACTGTTTCTAGCTGCTGTGGACTAGCTGTGGACTGTGGACTAGCAGCTAGAAACAGTAATTTCTTTAATGTGTTATGTTATAGAGACTGAGCTCTCAGCATGCTTAGGCAGTCAGTAATTTTCATAGTGCTGTTATGATTTATGGACACAGCTCTCAGCATGCTTAGCCAGCCTTCTATCTGGCTGTGCTTCTTGAGAGTCACAGTCCACAGGCTCAGAAACAGCCAGATAGAAGGCTGGCTAAGCACGCTGAGAGCTGTGTCCATGAATCAGAACAGCACTATGATTGCCCTCCCTTCCAACTGGATGAGTTTATCTGATACCTGCCCTGCTCCAGAAGCTCCTGCTGTCTCACGGGCTGGTGTGGCTGAGCGCTGTGGGCCGTGTGCTGGTCGAAACTGCTGAGTAGGTTGTACACAGCGCAGCGTGCAGGAGGGATAACCGCGGGCGCACTGAGGTCATATCCGGCGGGCCGGCATTACAGGAACCGCACCAGCTGCTCTGACGTCCTGCCGCCGGATATCCGGTGACGTATATCCGGCGGCAGAACGACAGAGCAGCTGGTGCTGTTCCTGTAATGCCGCGGCCCGCCGGATATGACCTCAGTGCGCCCGCGGTTATCCCTCCTGCACGCTGCGCTGTGTACAATAGTGATGGGAAGTTCGGATCTTTCAGATGAATCGGATCTTCGGTTCACTTGCTGGGTCACTGACTGCTGAGCTGACTCGCAAGTGAACCGAAGACTCTAGGTGCCGGTGCGCATGCGCAGATGCTATCCATTCGATTCACTTGCTGCTGCTGACTCAGTCGGCTCTGCAGCTCTCTAATGAGTGAGTCCGGATCAGGAAGAGTGATTGATTATAGTGATAGTGAAGGGAAGCTGAGGCTGACGCCGGACAGGAGTCAGGAGCTGTCACTGTGGTGTGCATTGTTGTTTGTTGTGCATTGTTACCCACAGTGACAACAGTCTGACACTGACAGTAGTACAACCAACCAAGTGAACTGTGAATGCACGCACAGGGAAAACTATGTGCTGAATTGATAACAGTATTACAGTAACACAGTCACTGGCTGATAATAAAATAGTCCCCACAGTCCCCACTTAACGGAATCCATAAAGGAGATGTGAACCCACCCTTAGTTATATAGCTACTGAATGAGATGCCTTTAACATATATATCTCCTGAGAAGCCAATTTGATCCTAAAGGGTTAATTCAACCTGTAATCTAAACTCTGTGTCATCTGTCACTTCTCTTATCTCTCTGCTCCTGTCAAAGGCGTACATAGAAATCACTGGGCCCCATAGCAAGAATCTAAATTGGGCCCCCATTCCCCTTTTATAACCCCTCCCACTACCCATTCCAGGCCTCTCTCTTCCATAAACTATGTTCGCTGCTGTTTTATAATTTATGCCATCAGGGCCGGATTGGGATTACAAAACAGGCCTGGCACACAAAAGAGGCATAATAGATACAGTGTGTACAGATGTATAGTGTATACAGCAGTGTACTGATATGTGAGGTACGAGGTATAATATATGCAGTGTGTACAGGTATATAGTATATACAGCAGTGTACTGATATATGAGGTATAAATTACAGCTCGTACCTCACATATCAATCCAATACTGTATATACAATATACCTGTACACACCATCTATTATACCTCGTACCTAACATATCAGTACACTGCTGTATATACAATATATCTATACACACTGCATATATTATACCTTGTACCTCACATATCAGTACACACTGCATCTATTATACCTCGTACCTCACATATCAGTACACTGCTGTATATACAATATATCTATACACACTGCATATATTATACCTTGTACCTCACATATCTGTACATATTGCATCTATAATACTGTTTAATATATGCAGTGTGTGTGTGTGTGTGTGTGTGTATATATATTTATATATATATATATATATATATATATATATATATAGATGTGAGGCATACAAGGTATAATACTGTAGATGCAGTGTTTATAGAAATATGTGGTCAGTTATGCATTATAGTCACTGTGTGTGTGAAGTACATGAGGTTGTGGTCACTGTACCTGTCTGAAGTATTATACAGCATTATACAGTGAGCAATGAGTAAAAATAGGGCATGGAGGGGGGGGGGGTAAATGATGAGAAGTGGAGGACCTCCTCTTACCACTCCATTCCAGTCTGTATGGATCAATGCAGAGCTGATTGTGAACTTCTAATACTTGCTGTTAGGGGTTGAAGGACCTGTGATGATGTCATCACAGGTCCTGGCAGATGTACCTTTCAAACCTAGGAACTACACCATTTTTGGTGCAGTTCCTTTGCTAGATTCTGCAGGACCTGTGATGCTGAAGATGATGTCATCACAGGTCCTGGCAGATGCACTGTTCTAACCTGGGAACTACACTTTACACTGTGCAGTTCCCTTACAGGACCTGTGAAGACTCTCTGTACTACTCAGACGACTCAGAGCTGCTAGTGCTTGCCTTGCCTCAGCTCTGATTGGTTGGTGGGCGGGGAGGGGAGGGGCTGGCAGAAGCAGCTTCCACTCTAGGATCATATTACGCTCCTCCCGAGTCCCTCCCTCAGGCTCCTGCTGCCAGCGTGAGGTGAGCGTCTCTGCATTGTCTGTGTGCTATGTGACCCTGTGTACAACAGAGGACTTTTAACCCTTCCGACGGCCTTTTGGCTGGCAGATGGGCCTATTTTATGGTAGGGGCCTGGAGCTGCAGCTCCATCAGCCCCTACGTTAATCCGGCCCTGGGTCCAGGGTGTCCGGAGGTCACCCGTAGAAGAGGGGGTACTGTCATGCCCCACTTTGACAATGTGCGGAGGTCAGCCAGGATAGCAGCACGAGTTTAATGTTGTTTTGGAGCCGTGCTGGATCCGCCTCTCATCAGGTGCACTGGGTGGGGTCTTTAGTTTAAATAGCACACTGCCCAGTGTCCTGAGTGGATTATACAGTTCATTCTGGTCTGGGAAGCTTGGAGGGAAGGTTGGCTGTCAGTTCCTGCTCTCTGAGATAAGTGTCATTTCTAGTTCGGTTTTTTGTGTCTTCTATTCCATCCAGGTTCTGTGCGAGCAGACTGCTCCTATCTCCCCACTTCACCATCTTAGGGAGTTCAGGGTTTTGTTAGCCCAGGCTGGAGGACACTAGCACACCTACCATCTAGGTCTGCTGTGGGCTGAGCAGTGCAGGGAAAGAGGTCAGGGATAAGATAGGAGGTGACCCTTCCCCTGTCTCTCGTCCAGAGCCTGGTTGGTGTGTTATCGTTTGTACTAAGTGTACGTCCGCCGTGACACCAGGATACAGGACGCCATTCTGGCCAGCCTGCCCAAGGAGCCAGTTCTTTCTAGCTCAACCCCCCACTGAGACAGTAAGCCGCCTTGGTAAGTGCCATCCTCGTTAGAGTTGAATGAAGTTTTAAAAAATTCGACTTGGAGAGTTTTTTAACCACCTCCAGTCCGCCGGTTGACTATAAACGTCCGGGAGGTGGTTCTCTATCTCTGAATGGACGTTTCTGAACGTCCATTCAGAGATGGCAGCTGCACGCTAATTGTGCAGCTGCAGAACGGGGGGTCTGCTGTCAGTAACAGCAGGGAAACCTAGATAGAAGGCAGGGACAGATCCCTGGTGTCCCTGCCTTCTAAATAACTGTATACACAGCGCTCACCAAGCGCTGTGTATACAGATCAGGAAGCCTGGCTGTTCGTTACCACAAAGCCCCAGGAAATTCGGCTTCAGTGCAAATCCAATTTTTCCAAAACTTTGGATTGTGTCACGGGCCGCCGCCAACGCACTGACTCTCCGCAGCACCGACGGTGCCCCGCCTCTGTACAAGAACGAGGACGCGTGCAGCATCCTCGTCTCCTAGGTGATAGGGGCCGGGAAAGACCACAGCCGCGCACGTATCCTCAGCTTGGCCGGCGTCCTCAGTTCCCCCAGCAACCTGATAAAGCCTGAGCACCGAGCTGGGCACTCGGTGCTCAGCCAGCTACAGCAGGGCGAGTCATGTGACGCTGGCCACGTCACATTACCCCTGCTACTCAGAGGCAGCCTGCTGGCCACAGGTTTCCTGTTATTTAGGTTCTGCTGTGATTTTGCATACCTGGCGTACTTACCCTCTGTGTATCTCCTGATGATCCTCTGCCTGCTCCTTCTGTACTCCGCTGCTCTCCAGGTATTCAGACCCCGGCTACCTCCTGATGATCCTCTGCTGACTCCTTTGGTACTTCACGACGCTCCTGGTATTTATGATCCCGGCTTCTCCTGACTATTCTCTGCTTGCTTCGTTGCTCTCCTGGTATTGACTCGGTCCGTTCACTTTCTGTTGTTTGTCTGGTCTGTCCTTCCAGCACTTATTCCAAGCTAGGGATTCCCATCCAGTTGTCCCCTGTCATTAGGACTTGCGAGGCAAGTAGGCAGCGCCAGGGGTGAGGGTGGAGCGCAGTGGTCACTATCCTCACCCCTGTGTGTGTGTGTGTGTGTGTGTGTACGCTGAGCTCCCCGATGCGTTCCTTTTTTCTAAGAATGTTCCAAACTGTTGTTTTGGCCACGCCTAATGTTTTTGCTATCTCTTTGATGGGTTTGTTTTGTTTTTTCAGCCTAATGATGGCTTGCTTCACTGATAGTGACAGCTCTTTGGATCTCATCTTGAGAGTTGACAGCAACAGATTCCAAATGCAAATAGCAGACTGGAAATTAACTCTGGACCTTTTATCTGCTCATTGTAATTGGGATAATGAGGGAATAACACACACCTGGCCATGGAACAGCTGAGAAGCCAATTGTCCCATTACTTTTGGTTCCTTAGCAAGTGGGAGGCACATATGCAAACTGTTGTAATTCCTACACCGTTCACCTGATTTGGATGTAAATAACCTCAAATTAAAGCAGACATTCTGCAGTTAAAGCACATATTGTTCCTTTCATTTCAAATCCATTGTGTGGTGTATAGAACAAAAATGTTACAATTGTGTCGGTGTCCCAATATTTATGGACCTGACTGTATATATTGAATTGATCTTCAATAAAGTGAGTTCCTTTTTTGGCCTTCAACATAGAGCCACGTCTCATGTGTGTGGGGATTGCTAGATGCTGTATACTCCCCTAGCTATAACTCCTAGCTCTTGTAAGAGCTGTTCCTGGTTCTTGTGGTGGTTACAGTGTTGAGCGGAAGGCTTGGAGCCCTCAGGAAGCACTAGGAGCATCCATTAACGGAGGTACCCAGTCAGGGTGCCAGGAGATCTGTTACAGGTAGATAATGGCGCAGTAGAGGAAGAGGCAGCCAAGCTCGGCTTAACTCTGGCATATTTTGGGCCTAACCCTCCCACAGTGTCAGTGGCATTACCAGATCTCGAAGCAGACGTGGTCTTGACTGTTCTTTGAGAGGTACTTGGCCTCTGCTTTTTATTGCTGCCGTAACTGCCCTCCTCCTCCTCAGCACCCTGATCCGGCTATCAGGTCCTGTCCAGTACAATTGTTATCGGAGTCCTTACCCTCACAGTCGCTTCTATCAGACTGATCTTCACCAACTGCCACTGTTACTGCCACCAACAACAATACCATGGCTACAGGTGCAACTACTAACACCAACAACACTGCTATGCCTGGAGTCTGCAGCCTCCTCCTCCACCTCCTCCTCAGGGCAGTACAAATACTGACTGCTCTCATGCAAGTCATCAACAGGGAGATTCTCTTGACTATGTGCCATAGGGGATGTTGGGGTTTTATTGAAACTTCTTAGGAAAAAAGAAGCACCCCACTAAGAAGGGGCAGTGAAGACTGAGAGGAATCCACTAAAAAGCCTTCTTTGGGACTGCAAAGAGGAGGAGCAGGAAGAATGCTGTAGCCCCTGGCTCCACAGCATGGAGTCGGACTCTGAAGTCATCATCCTGCTGCGACTAAGAGGAGGAGTGAGCCATCCAATCCACAGTCTAATCCTCTTTCTACTCAACTATAATGTTGTGCACTATCCTGTGTTTTGGTGTAGCAGAAATAAAGGGAAAAGGATTTAGTCCTAAATTTGTTATCGCTCACAGATACTTTTTTGTGCTGGCCTGTGTATTGGTGTACTGATCACTTATATGATAGTTTAATTAAATTGAACAATCCCCCAAAAATGTAATTCCAACTGTGGGGAAATTAAATTCACTGATATGGACAATTGAAGCCTGATGCTCAATTTTTTGTTATCACTCACAGGAAAGTAATTTGGTATACTACTGATCACCTACATGCTGGTTTTATTAAAATGAATATACACCCCACTAAAAAAATTGTATTTTAACCTTGTGGAAACTGAATATACAGAAACCGATGATTGATGCTTGACCCTTAATATCACGTTAACACTCAGTTAAGTTGCCCTAGCCTGTGTATTGGTTTGTTAATCACCTATATGCTGGTTTCATTAAATTCAATAACCCCCCTCCAAAAAAAAAATATATTGAAACTGAACTGTGTGTGTGTATATAATAAATGGATTTAGCCCTAATATTTCATTCTCAATCAATGATGTATCCAGTTTTTAAAACTAAAACAAAAAAATTAAATATGTGAGATGACCTGAGTTCTCACTAGTATTCTATATGCTATGCTAGATTGATGGTAGGACACGTGTTGGTACAGTTTCCGCTTATTAATCAAATTAGTAGTGATGATTAGAGTTGAGCAGACACCTGGGTGTTTCGGGTTCGATGGGTTCGGCCGAACTTCAGAAAAAAGTTCGAGTTCGGGACCCGAACTTGACCCCGAACCCCATTGAAATCAATGGGGACCCAAAATTTGAGCACTAAAATGGCTGTAAAAATGTAATGGAAAGGGCTAGAGGGCTGCAAATGTAATCAAAATGTGGTTAAGAGCATGGCAAGTGCTCTGCAAACAAATGTGGATAGGGAAATGACTTTAAATAACATAAAATACGTAAAAATAAAAAATAATAATCTTGATCTAGGAGGACGAGGTCTATATGAAGTAGGAGGTTGAGGTGGCGGTGTAGGTGGAAGTGGCGGTGGAGGAGATAGCCTACATTGCTTTTTGGTTTAAAATTTATTTATATTTTTTTAAATTAGGGTACACCCCAAAACATTGGGAAATATAACCCTTCAGTCATGCTAAACACACGTTCAGACAATACACTGGCTGCAGGGCAGGCCAGCACCTCCAAGGGGTAAAGGGCAAGCTCAGGCCATGTGCCCAATTTGGAGACCCAGAAGTTGCAGGGGCTGACCCCTGTCAGTCAGTTCGTGTAGGCGTGTGCACACTTACTGCCCCACCATGTCGCACGTCCCTGTGATGTTCACGATCCAATTTGATATCTGCTCTATCAACTTTTGATGTTCTTTTATGCGCCTAACATGGTGATCACGGGTGGCGGGGAATCAGGGTTCCAGGCCAGAGAGGGAGCATGAGAAAGAGAGACCACATCCAAGGGAGGATTCATTTTTTCAAATTTAAAATTATAGAGCGGACAAAGTATTAAAGCGTAAAAGTGGGACAACTTTTTAAAGTTTAAGCATTGAATGAAAGGATGTGTCGCGCATCAATTAATGAAGAATTTCTTAAATTTTATTCCCTGTCAACTATGCAGAGCAGGGGTTTCTATCTGGCAAAATTTGAAAAATGTCACCTGACAATGATATGACGATTTTTTTAAATTTATGTTCCTGTCACCTATGTAGAGGTGCCCCAGTGACATCCACCATCCATTTGGATATCTTCTCTATCAACTTTCGATGTTCTTTTCTGAGCCTACCATGTTGATCACGGTTATCGGCGAATCAGGGTTCCACGCCGGAGAGGGAGTGTGAGAAAAAGAGACCAAATTTATGGGAGATAAATTTATTAAAAATGTTTGGAATCGAGCAGAAATGTGGGAAAAGCTATTGAGGCGCAAATGTGGGACAAATTACAGAAGCCCAATTGTGGGCCAAAAGAGTCAAACGGAAATGTGAGAAAAGCTATTAAGGTGCAAATGTTGTACAAATTACAGAAGCCCAAATGTGGGCCAAAAGAGTCAAGCGGAAATGTGGGAAAAGCTATTGAGGCGCAAATGTTGGCCAAAAGAGTATAGCGGAAATGTGGGACAAATTATTGAAGTGCAAATGTGGTACAACTTGTTAAAGTTTAAGCATTGAATCAAAGGAGTTGGCGCGCATCAATTAAAGAAGAATTTCTGAAATTTTATTCCCTGTCACTTATGCAGAGCAGGGGTTTATTCACGTCTAAAATTGTATAATGTCAACCCAAGAATGTAAAAGAAAAATTACAGAAATTTATTAACCTGTCTACTTGGTAGAGCAGGGGTCTATGACAGAAAAAAATTGTTTATTGTCACCCGAAAATGTGAAAGAAAAATTATTAAAATTTATTAAGCTGTTAACTAGGTAGAGGAGGGGTATATTACACCCCAAAATTTGTGAATTTGACCCTAAAATGTAACTGACAAATGTAATTTTTTTTTTTTACCGGTCTAATAGGTATAGCAGTGGTACATCACACCAAAAATTTGCAGAATTTCACCAGAAAATGTAACTGCCAATTTTTTTTAATTTTTTTTTTAATCAGCCTACTAGGTATAGCAGTGGTACATCACACCCAAAAATTGGTGAATTTCACCAGAAAATGTAACTGACAATTTTTAATTTTTTTAACGGTCTACTATGTATAGCAGTGGTACTATACACCCAAAAATTGGTGAATTTCACCAGAAAATGTAACTGACAAAGTAGTGAAATGAAAATAAAATAAAATATGTACAAATAAAAAAAATAAATTGATTTATAAGGTTGAGTTCTATATGGAGTAGGAGTTTGAGGAGGCGGTGGACGTAGCTGTGTAGGTGGAAGCGGCGGTGGAGGAGGACAAGGTAGCCAACACAGGTTTTTTGTTTTAATTTTATTTTTTTAAATTAGGGTACACTCTAAAAGAGTGTGAAAAATCCAAAATACAAGAATGAGCCGTATAACAATGGCTGGTTAAGGCCGGTATACATATCTATTCTGCACAAGGTACGGACAAGTCCTGAGGGATCCATGCCTGGTTCTTTCTAATGAACGTGAGCTTGACCACATTGGCTGTGGACAGGCGGCTGCGCTTGTCTGTGATGACGCCCCCTGCCGTGCTAAACACAAGTTCAGATAATACACTGGCTGCAGGGCAGGCCAGCACCTCCAAGGCGTAAAGGGCAAGCTCAGGCCATGTACCCAATTTGGAGACCCAGAAGTTGAAGGGGGCAGACCCGTCATTCAGTACGTGTAGGCGTGTGCACACATACTGCTCCACCATGTTGGTGAATCCACCGTCGGAGCCAATTGTGAGTGACAGTGCCACATCCTCTTCCATCATCTCCAGGAGCATTTTTTAAAGGAGGCATAGAAGTGGGATAGTAACTCTGAGAACGGCGTTATCGCCACTGGCCATGTTGGTGGAGTACTCAAAACAGCGCAACAAGGAACACAGGTCTCGCATGGAGGCCCAGTCATTGGTGGTGAAGTGGTGCTGTTCCGCCGAGCGACTCACCCATGCGTGCTGCAGCTTAAACTTCACTATCGCCTGCTGCTGCTCCCACAGTCTGGCCAGCATGTGCAAGGTGGAGTTCCACCTTGTGGGCACGTCGCATATGAGGCGGTGAGTGGGAAGGCCGAAGTTGTGCTGCGGCGCTGACAGGCGAGCAACAGCAGGGTGAGAACGCCCAAAGTGCACACAGACGGCCCGCACTTTATGCAGCAGCTCTGACATATCGGGGTAATTTTTAAGGAATCTCTGCACCACCAAATTCAGCACATGCGCCAGGCAAGGGATGTGTGTCAAACCGGCTAGTCCCAGAGCTGCTACGAGATTTCGCCCATTATCGCACACCACCAGGCCGGGCTTGAGGCTGACTGGCACAAACCACTCATCGGTCTGTTGTTCAAGGCCCGTCCACAGCTCCTGCGCGGTGTGGGGTTTGTCCCCCAACACAGATAAGTTTTAAAACTGCTTTTTAAAACTGCTTGCTGTCGTTTACCCCTGGCTGTGCTGAAGTTGGTGGTGAAGGTGTTACGCTGACCGGATGAGGAGCTGGTAGAGGATGAGGAAGCAGAGTAGGAGGAGGAAGCAACAGGAGGCAAACTGAAGCGCCCTGCAATCCTCGGTGGTGAAAGGACATGCGCCAAACTGCTATCCGCCTCAGGCCCAGCCGCCACTGCATTTACCCAGTGTGCTGTTATGGAGATATATTGTCCCTGACCGTGCTTACTAGTCTACGTATCCGTAGTGAGGTGCACCTTGCCACAGATGGCGTTGCGCAGTGCACACCTGATTTTGTCCCCTACTTAGTTGTGCAGGGAAGGGATGGCTCTCCTGGAAAAGTAGTGGCGGCTGGGCACGACGTACTGTGGGACAGCCACCGCCATAAGCCTTTAAAACTATCCATCTCCCCCAGACGGAATGACAACATTTCAAAGGCCCGTAATTTAGAAATGCTGGCATCCAGGGCTAGGGATCGCGGGTGGGTAGGGGGGTACTTCCTCTTCCTCTCCAGTGTTTGGGAGATGGAGAGTTGAACACTTCCTTGGGACATTGTGGAGATGCTTGGTGACTCAGGTGTTGGTGTTGCTGGCAGATCCTCTGTTTGCAGGGTGGCAGGTGGCACTGTCACTCCAGAGGTTGATGAAGAGGCCGAGACTGCAGCAGAAGAGAAAGCAGGAGGAGCCAGAGACCTTTCTTAATTTTTGAGGTGTCTACTCCACTGCAGCTCGTGCTTTGCACTTAAATGCCTGGTCATGCAGGTTGTGCTCAGGTTGAGAACGTTTATGCCTCGCTTCAGGCTCTGATTGCACAGCGTGCAAACCACTCGTGTCAGCACATTGTCTGCCACGCCAGGGAACTCCTTGGAGCTGGCTTTGGTGTGCTCAGTCCCTTGCTGCGGTGGGCAGTAGCAGGCGTACTGTCTAGAGGGCGGCCGCTCCGCTTTTGTACCCTGCTCCCTCTTCTGCTGTGCTGGTGGCTTTTTGCGACCACCGCCTCTTCCTCAGAACTACATAGGTCACTCGCATGACCTTGATTCCAGGTGGGGTCGAGGACCTCATCGTCCTCCACATCATCTTCCACCCAGTCTTCACCCCTGCCTTCCTTGTCGGTCTGCACACTTTCAAAAGCCCCAGCAGTTGGCACCTGTGTTTCATCATCATCCGAGACGTGCTGCGATGGTCCTCCCATGTACTCATCTTGAAAGATAGGTGGTTGGGCATCGGTGCACTCAATCTCTTCCACTTCTGGGGCAGGGCTAGGTGGATGGCCCTGGGAAACCCTGGTAACAGAGTCATCAAAAAGCAGAAGAGACTGCTGCATGACTTGGGGCTCAGACTGCTTGGCTGATGTGCAAGGGGGTGAGGTGAAAGACTGATGGACATCGGCTGCAGGTGCCAACTGTGGTCTTTCAGCAGGAGACTGGGTGGGAGACAATGTGAAGGAACTGGATCCACTGTCAGCAACCCAATCTACTATCGCCTGTACTTGTTCAGGCCTCACCATTCGTAGAGCCGCATTAGGCCCGACCAAATACCACTGCAGGTTCTGTCGCCTACTCGCACCTGAGGAAGGGTTTTCACTTGTGCGTGTAGCTGGCACAGATCGACCACGTCCTCTCACTGCAACAGGAGCTCCACCAGCAGCACCACGACCTGGGCCACATCCCTTATTTGATGCTCTTCTCATATTTCTCGAATTTAGGATCTTGCCCTAAATGGGTGTTTAATTAATAGTAAAATAGAACGACAGTATGTAAAGGGTGTATCTCACACGGCCTGAACCAGACTAGACCTCAATTAAAGATTTGTTTGCCCAAAATGGCTGTATTTCAAATACCTGAATCAAACCCCTGTATTTAAAGGGGGTATCTCACATGGCCTGACCCACAGTAGGCATCAATTAAAGATTTGTGCACCAAATGGCGGTATTTCAAATATCTGAATATAACCCCTGTATATACACACGCCCTGATCCACACTAGGCTGCAATTAAATTTGTTGGCCCAAAATGGCTGTATTTCAAATACCTGAATAGAACCCCTGTATTTAAAGGGTGTATCTCACACGCCCTAATCCACACTAGGACGCTATCAATAAATTGTGCCCAAAATGGCTTTATTTCAAATAACTGAATAGAAAGACAGTATGTAAAGGCGGTATCTCACAATGACATCTGCAGCAAAGGCTGCCAACAATTTTTTTTTTGCCCAAACGGGTGTTTGTTTAATAACTGAATTTGACAGCAGTATATAACTCTGGAATTTCACACGCGCTGATGCTGCAAGGGCAGAAAAATTGTGGAATCTGGAAACAGTGTGTTTTTAAAAATCAAGAAAATAATGGCTGTATTTCTAGCTTAAATTGCACACTGACTAATCCAGATGTTGTATATTGCCCAAAAAGTTTTTTTTTTTTGGTAACAGAATATGAAAGCAGTATATATTAAACTTGAATTTAACACTTGCAGATCTGGAAAATAGTGGTTTTTGGCACAAAAAGTGTGTTTTTAAAAACCCAGAAAATGATGGCTGTAGTTCTAGCTTAAATTGCTGTAGTTCTAGCTTAAATTCACTGACTAAGCCTGCAAATGCACCAGATGTTGCAAATTGCCCAAAAAAATGGGATTTTTAATGTCCCAAAAGCTCAGATGCAGCGCTAGTGCACTGAGCTTGCATAAAATGGCCGCCGCTGCCGCCCACCTAAATGACTTATTAAAGTTATTTTTTTTCGGTCACTGGGCTCAGGGCAGGATAAAAAAAATTGTGCCCTGCACCCACAAAACACAATGTATGTAGATCGCTGAGTTAGATTCAGATTTTGAGCAAAGATTCTCTCCTATTCTCTCCCTGAAATCACCAGCAGCATCCTCTCCCTACACTAAGCACAGCAGAGTGACATGCAGAGCTACGTGACTCCAGCTTATATAGAGGCTGGGTCACATGCTACACTGGCCAATCACAGCCATGCCATTAGTAGGCATGTCTGTGATGGCTTCTAAGGTCAGACAGTTAACCGCTTGTTGATTGGCTGCTCTGCAGCCTTTCAAAAAGCTCCAAAAAAGCGCCGAACACCGAACCCGAACTTTTACTGAAATGTTCGTGTCCGGGGTCCAAAAATCCTAAAGTTCGGTACGAACCCGAACTTTACAGTTCGGGTTCGCTCAACCCTAGTGATGAGTGAGCACCAAAGTGCTCGGCTGCTCGGGTGCTCTGGCCGAACACATCGGGATGCTGGAGTATAATGGAAGTCAATAAGAGAACCAAAGCATTAAACGAGGCACCCCCTGCTCTGAAGAGGGGAGGGTGCCTGGTTCATAGGAAAAGGTCAGAAATTGATGGAAACACCACCGAAATGGTTTGGGAACAGCATAGAGAGGATGTCTCGATGCATCTTGGAATCTCAGGTCGCTGCTGGGAACCATGTTGTCCGAGTTGTATGCCACTTTTACAGATACAAAAACCGAAAAAATATATATATTTTAGAGGAAAAATTGTTAAACATTCTTTCCTGTATATTTACTTGTATACAGTTGCAAGAAAAAGTATGTGAACCCTTTGGAATGATATGGATTTCTGCACAAATTGGTCATAAAATGTGATCTGATCTTCATCTACTGTAAGTCACAACAATAGACAATCACAGTCTGCTTAAACTAATAACACACAAATAATTAAATGTTACCATGTTTTTATTGAACACACCATGAAAACATTCACAGTGCAGGTGGAAAAAGTATGTGAACCCTTGGATTTAATAACTGGTCTAACTTTATTTAACAGCACTAACTTCAACCAAACGTTTCCTGTAGTTGCAGATCAGACGTGCACAACGGTCAGGAGTAATTCTTCACCATTCCTCTTTACAGAACTGTTTCAGTTCAGCAATATTCTTGGGATGTCTGGTGTGAATCGCTTTCTTGAGGTCATGCCACAGCATCTCAATTGGGTTGAGGTCAAGACTCTGACTGGGCCACTCCAGAAGGCGTATTTTCTTCTGTTTAAGCCATTCTGTTGTTGATTTACTTCTATGCTTTGGGTCGTTGTCCTGTTGCAACACCCATCTTCTGTTGAGCTTCAGCTGGTGGACAGATAGCCTTAAGTTCTCCTGCAAAATGTCTTGATAAACTTGGAAATTCATTTTTCCTTTGATGATAGCAATCCATCCAGGCCCTGACGCAGCAAAGCAGCCCCAAACCATGATGCCCCCACCACCATACTTCACAGTCGGGATGAGGTTTTGATGTTGGTGTGCTGTGCCTCTTTTTCTCCACACGTAGTGTTGTGTGTTTCTTCCAAACAACTCAACTTTGGTTTCATCTATCCACAGAATATTTTGCCAGTACTGCTGTGGAACATCCAGGTGCTCTTGTGCAAACTGTAAACGTGCAGCAATGTTTTTTTTGGACAGCAGTGGCTTCCTCTGTGGTATCCTCCCATGAAATCCTTTCTTGTTTCGTAGATTCGCTAACAGGGATGTTAGCATATGCCAGAGACTTTTGTAAGTCTTTAGCTGACACTCTAGGATTCTTCTTCACCTCATTGAGCAGTCTGCGCTGTGCTCTTGCAGTCATCTTTACAGGACTGCCACTCTTAGGGAGAGTAGCAGCAGTGCTGAACTTTCTCCATTTATAGACAATTTGTCTTACCGTGGACTGATGAACAGCAAGGCTTTTGGAGATGCTTTTATAACCCTTTCCAGCTTTATGCAAGTCAACAATTCTTAATCGTAGGTCTTCTGAGAGCTCTTTTGTGCGAGGCATCATTCACATCAGGCAATGCTTCTTGTGAAAAGCAAACCCAGAGCTGGTGTGTGTTTTTTATAGGGCAGCTGTAACCAACACCTCCAATCTCATCTCATTGATTGGACTCCAGTTGGCTGACACTTTACTCCAATTAGCTCTTGGAGAGGTCATTAGTCAAGGGGTTCACATACTTTTTCCACCTGCACTGTGAATGTTTACATGGTGTGTTCAATAAAAACATGGTTACATTTAATTCTTTGTGTGTTTACTAGTTTAATCAGACTGTGATTGTCTATTGTTGTGACTTAGATGAAGATCAGTTCACATTTTATGACCAATGTGTGCCAAAATGCATATCATTCCAAAGGGTTCACATACTTTTTTTTAATGTGTGCCAAAAATTACAAGGAAGAGATACTCCTATACACACTTGAAAAATTATGATTGATGGCCTGCTGTTGCCCCTTAAAAATATTTGGAGCAAGGGCCTGCTGATCTAACCATCTAAAACATTAGGGGTGAGGGCCTGCTGCCGCATTGGTGACTCTAGATAACCTCTGGGCGATTGCACGTCCCCGTGACAGCGACAATCCCTTCGGACATCTGCCCTATGAACTTTCGATGTTCTTTTCTGCGCCTACCATGGTGATCATGGGTAACGGGCAATCAGGGTTCGATGCCAGAGAGGGAGCCTGAGAAAAGGCTACCACATCCAAGGGAGGTCAATGGCTGAAATCTGATTGGCTGTTGTTGCCTTGCCCCTTTTTTTTCCCCTAATTCTGAACCACCCAGAGAGGGTGGGTCAAGTTAGTAAAGCACAAGCATCCAAGGAAGGCAGCAGGCATGCGGCAATTACCCACTCCCGATTCAGGGAGGTAGTGACAATAAATAACAATACAGCACTCCTAAGCTGCCCTGTTATTGGAATGAGTACACTTTCCGTTAACGAGCATCTATTGGAGGGCAAGTCTGGTGCCAGCAGGCAACTTGCTCCGGCCTCCACAATGTACACCCAGTGTGCCATCATGATGAGGATTGTGTTGACCAGACACTTGGCTACTGAGACTGGACTTGTAGGTGAGGACCTGCTGCCACTTTGTTGACTCTAGATAACTTCTAAGCAATCGCATGTCCCCGTAACAGCAGCGATCCATTCGGATGTCTGCCTTATTAACTTAGGAGCAATTTTTCAACAAGGGCCTTCTGGTATAACACAGTTTTGCTTGTCCTCTCCACCAGAAGAATTAGAGATGAGAAGTTCTCTTTGTAGCGGGGGTCGAGAAGGGTGAACAACCAGCAATCGATGTTGTCTAAAATGCACATAACGCGGGGGTCGTGGGAAAGGCAGCCTAACATGAAGTCGGCCATGTGTGCCAGAGTACCAACAGGCAAGACTTCGCTGTGGTCATCAGAAGGTGAGCTGACCCTGTAAAAGATTGTAGGTGACGGCCTGCAGGTGAGCAGACCCTGTAAAACATTATATGCGAGGGCCTGCAGTTGAGCTGACCCTGTAAAACATTATATGTGAGGGCCTGCAGTTGAGCTGACCCTGTAAAACATTATATGCGAGGGCCTGCAGTTGAGATGACCCTGTAAAACATCATATGCAAGGTCCTGCAGTTGAGCTGACCCTGTAAAACATTATATGTGAGGGCCTGCAGTTGAGCTGACCCTGTAAAACATTATATGCGAGGGCCTGCAGTTGAGCTGAACCTGTAAAACATGATATGCCTGGGCCTGCAGTTGAGCTGACCCTGTAAAACATTGTATGCGAGGGCCTGCAGTTGAGCTGACCCTGTAAAACACTATATGTGAGGGCCTGCAGTTGAGCTGACCCTGTAGAAAATTATATTTAAGGGCATTATATGCGACGAATAAGCATGTTGATATGATGGAAGAGGAGGAGGAGGATGAGAAAAGGAAGATTTAACCATATACCCTTTTTTGTGGTGGAAGGGGTGGATAGGAATACAGTGTGTTCAGTACATTAAACACATTTAAAGTGCCTTTGTTCATCCGCTTTCCTCTGGTGGAGTCGAGAAGTCTGGGGCAACCCAGGCCTTGGTAATTTTTATAAGAATCAACCTGTCAGCATTTTCAGTTGACAGGCGGATAAGCTTATCTGTTATAATGCCACAGGCAGCACTGAATACGCTGACGGCAGGGCAGGCCAGCACCTCCAAGGCATAGCGTGCCAGTTCGTGCCACGTGTCCAGCTTGGACACCTAGTAGTTGTAAGGCACTGAGGGATCACTGAGGACATTGACACAGTCTGCTACGTACTCCTTCACCATCTTCCAAAACTTTTCCCTCCTCGTGACACTAGGCTGCACATCAGGGTGAGGGTGCTGGCGGGTGTTGTGAAATTGTTCCAGGCATTGTAGAGTGTTGTACAGTATAGAGAATATGGTGGCTCACTCCGCTTATAGCTGTGGATGGGTGCTAACAAGCCTAATGATTCACCCAGTCAAAAAGAAATATAGAATATATAGAGAGGCTGAGCACTCTCCACCTGGACCACACAGAGGCTGGCGCAATGAGTACTAATAATAATATTTATTACACCTAAATGCAGATCAATATCTAAAACCGTAATAAAACAAAAAATATGCAATAAAATATTCAGAATAAAAACAGCATGGTAAATAACTGAGCTTACAATAAAATACAATGGGTACTTTATAAAACTCTGAATAGTTAATATATATAGTTAATATATCCTAGGTGTATAAATAATCGATGGAAGTTCAATATTAAATGATCGAAAGTGTGAAAAAAATCGAAAGGTATTCTTTGTCAAATAACTACTCGAATATTCAGGTAAGTGTCCGGACTACATTCGATAAATTTCTTTCGATTATTTAATTCGATTATTTCAATATATTCGATGAATATGCCCTGTCTGGCAAAAACAGTAATCACACTTGCAATTGCCGTCTGACTAAAGCACAGTGGCGTCCCACGTGGCTGAAGATGTCAGATCCGGCAGTACCTGGTTATGATAGTTCAGCTGGAGCGGTGCAGACAAGTTTGCAGCCCTCGATGTGAATATTCTCCAGTGGTCTTCTTGACTTTTTTAGGTGTGGCAGAAGTGTGAATCAAGTATAGCGTTGATCGTGACTCAGTTGGTATGTAGGTCAGGATATTGGCTGTATGCCAGAAAAGTTAGTCAGAGTAAAGTTTTCAATCCGGGTTGTTGGGGTAGAAACGTTCATCAGCTGATGTGCGGGTCTTAAAACCAGACGCGTTTCGGGGTCTTTTCCTAGCCCCTTTCGGGGTCTTTTCCTAGCCCCTTTTCTAGCCCCTTCCTGAGGAAGGGGCTAGGAAAAGACCCCGAAACGCGTCTGGTTTTAAGACCCGCACATCAGCTGATGAACGTCTCGACCCCAACAACCCGGATTGAAAACTTTACTCTGACTAATTTTTCTGGCATACAGCCAATATCCTGACCTACATACCAACTGAGTCACGATCAACGCTATACTTGATTCACACTTCTGCCACACCTGAAAAAGTCAAGAAGACCACTGGAGAATATTCACATCGAGGGCTGCAAACTTGTCTGCACCGCTCCAGCTGAACTATCATAACCAGGTACTGCCGGATCTGACATCTTCAGCCACGTGGGACGCCACTGTGCTTTAGTCAGACGGCAATTGCAAGTGTGATTACTGTTTTTGCCAGACAGGGCATATTCATCGAATATATTGAAATAATTGAATTAAATAATCGAAAGAAATTTATCGAATGTAGTCCGGACACTTACCTGAATATTCGAGTAGTTATTTGACAAAGAATACCTCTCGATTTTTTTCACACTTTCGATCATTTAATATTGAACTTCCATAGATTATTTATACACCTAGGATATATTAACTATATATATTAACTATTCCGAGTTTTATAAAGTACTCATTGTATTTTATTGTAAGCTCAGTTATTTACCATGCTGTTTTTATTCTGAATATTTTATTGCACATTTTTTGTTTTATTACTGTTTTAGATATTGATCTGCATTTAGGTGTAATAAATATTATTATTAGTACTCATTGCATCAGCCTCTGTGTGGTCCAGGTGGAGAGTGCTCAGCCTCCCTATATATTGTAGAGTGTTGCCCTGCCTCTGTTGGAACTGCTGTGTGTTCCCCTCGTCTCCCCTCCTCGGTTGGCCAAAGAACTATGGACTCTGCCGCCAGCGTTGTCAGATGGAAATTTTTGGAGCAATTTTTCAACAAGGACCTTCTGGTATTGCACCGTTTTGCTCGTCCTTTCCACCTAAGGAATGAGATAAGAGAAGTTCTCTTTGAAGCGGGGGTCAAGAAGGGTGAACACCCAGTAATCCGTGTTGTCTAAAATGCTCTTCCTCCTCTTCTGCCTACTCACACTGAACAGATGGAATTAGACTTCCATGGGTACTACCCTCTGTAGCGGAGGCAACCATCTCCTGCTCCTCCTCCTCCTCTTCATCGTCCAATTCGCGCTGAGCAGACAGACGGAGGGTGGTCTGGCTATCACCCTGTGTAATGTCTTCTTCCCCCATTTCGTCAGTGTCGTCTTTAATTGTGAGCAGCGAGCGTTTGAGTAGACACATAAGTGGGATGGTTACGCTGATAATAGCGTTATCGCTGCTCACCATCTGTGTTGATTCCTCAAAGTTTCTTAAAACCTCACAGAGGTCAGACATCCATGCCCACTCTTTGCTTCTGATTAGCGGAAGCTGACTGGAAAGAGAACGACCATGTTGCAGCTGGTATTCCACTACAGCCCTCTGCTGCTCACAAAGCCTGGCCAACATGTAGAACGTGGAGTTCCAGCATGTGCTCACGTCGCACAACAGCCAGTGATCTGGCAATTTCAAGTGCTGCTGCAGCGTTGACAGACCAGCTGAAGCAGTCGATGACTTGCAGAAATGTGCACACACGCGGCGCACCTTCACCAGTAGCTTAGGCAAATTGGAGTATGTTTTAAGAAACCGCTGAACTAGTAAGTTTAAGATGTGGGCTAGGCATGGGATGTGTGTGAGCTTGCCGAGCTCCAAAGCCGCCACCAAGTTACGGCCATGCTGCGGTTGAGTGGGGAGAGCCAGGGCTCAGTCTGGTCTCTTATCCCCTGCAACACCTCTGCGGCGGTGTGCTGTTTGTCCCCTAAGCATTCAGCTTCAGCACGGCCTGTTGACGCTTCCCCACTGCAGTGCTACACTGCTTTCAGCTACCGGCTGATGGTTAACTGGTGCTGCACGCGGATAATTCGGAGGTGGAAGTGGAGGAGGAGGTGGAGGAGGAGAAGTGGTGGTTTGAGCCACTAACCTAGGTGCTGGCGGAAACCTTGATTGAATTAGGGCCCGCAATCCTCGGTGTCGGTAGCACCTGTGCCATCCCAGGGTATGACTCGCTCCCAGCCTCCACAATGTTCACCCAGTGTGCCTTCAGGGAAATGTAGCTTCCCTGGCCAAATGCACTTGTCCATGTGTCAGTGGTTAAGTGGACCTTCCCAGTAACTGCGTTGTGACGTGTGACATTTCGGGACACTTTCGGGACACTTGTTGGTGTAAGGCGGGCATGGCACTCCTCGAAAAATTGTCGTCTGCACTTTCCTCAAAAAAGTGCCATACTGTGGAACACCTACCCCTTGGCAAGGGAAATTTACGCAAGGGGTGCTCTGTTTTGTATGGACCGCATTCTCCCTTTTGCCACCCCACTGCCTCTTCCAGCCTGTTGCCATGCTGCAGATCATTCCCCCTCTGTACTGCTGTCCTCGCTCAACTTTCCACCTTCCCAGGTTGGGTCAGTGACCTCATCGTCCACCACCTCCTCTCCCACTTCCTCACTCTGATCATCCTCTTGATTTGTTGACCTAACCACAACCTCAGTAATTGACAACTGTGTCTCATCCTCTTCATCAACCTCTTAAAACAGTAATTGCAGTTGACTTATTGGCAACTGTGTCTCATCATCATCCACCTTATTAAACTCTAATTGCCGTTCCCCACCGTCATGTTCTTGTGACTGTGGATGCTCAAGAGGTTGGAAATCAGGGCACAAGATCTCATGTCCCTCTTTAAGCGTGCTTGGCGAGAGGGCCAAATCAAATAATGGCGATGAAAAGATCTTCTCGGAATTTCCGAGTGTCGGATCACTTGTTTGGCCAGACTCTCCATGGTGGGAGGAAGGAGGATCAGGGAGAGCATTCTGTTGACCAGATTCTTGGCTACTGAAACTGGACTTTGTGGAAGACAGGGTGGTGCTTAACCGACTGGAAGCATTACCTGCTGCAATCCAACTGACCACCTGGTCGCACTGGTCTGACTTCAAGAGTTTTCTCCTGCGACACCCTGCTAACTGGGACATGAAGATAGGTATCGTGGATAATAGTTTTTCTTGTGCTCTGGCAGAAGGCACAGTTTCAAAGCACCCAGGGCCACGGCCACTGCGTGAACTATCAGCATCAACGCCACTTCCCAGTCCCTTACTGCTCGCCTTGCGCATATTAAATGTTATATGCATGCTTGACACACAAGATGTGGCACTGATGTCACAGTTCACGGCAAGCACAGTATATGGAAAAAGTACGCAAAAGTATGGAAAAAGCAAAATAGATTTCAGTTATAGGTAAGTATGAGAGGCACACTCTCACTAGTTGCTGCACGGAATGAGTATGGGGACAATTGCAATAAAATTGCGTTTTTATTTTATAATTATAAAAAAAAAATGTCAGATATGTTGTTTGAAATGCAATAGTGTAAAAGAGTAACAAAAATAAAGGTAAAAACAAATGGAGGTGGGGGGTCCTCTTTAAGTGTTGGAAGTCTGCATTAGGATTTCTTTACTGGTTACCATAAGGTGCCTAGGAAGGAGCAGTAACAGGCCCCGAAACGCGTTTGATGAAAGGAACTTGAGGGCTATACAAGTCAAAATCATTGGACCACCACCGCTGGAATTTATTTTATGCCACATTCCGCATAACCCGAGACCTAAACTTAACCACGATCTCATACTCCCCAAGCGAATTTCCGCCCTGAATCCAAGGACGAATCACAACCACCTCCGGGAGTGACGTGTTGACTCGCCCTTGTCACGTGGGACGCTACGGCATAGACATAACCGACCACGTGGGACGCCGCGTAGGTCCTTGCAGGGCAAAAGGGATCATGGACGATACGGACGAACAGAACGGCACACAGCGGAGTGGTAATGTACCAAAACCTAATGTTTAAGGATATTTAAAGTGGAACTAACTTTTGTCTTTACAATTTCTTCTATACAACACTCAAAGAACAAGTGAATAACACCAACCTGAACTAACTCTACAGGGTGGGCCATTTATATGGATACACCTTAATAAAATGTGAATGGTTGGTGATATTAACTTCCTGTTTGTGGCACATTAGTATATGTGAGGGGGGAAACTTTTCAAGATGGGTGGTGACCATGGCGGCCATTTTGAAGTCGGCCATTTCAAATCCAACTTTTGTTTTTTCAATAGGAAGAGGGTCATTTGACACATCAAACTTATTGGGAATTTCACAAGATAAACAATGGTGTGCTTGGTTTTAACGTAACTTTACTCTTTCATGAGTTATTTACAAGTTTCTGACCACTTACAAAATGTGTTCAATGTGCTGCCCATTGTGTTGGATTGTCAATGCAACCCTCTTCTCCCACTCTTCACACACTGATAGCAACACCGCAGGAGAAATGCTAGAACAGGCTTCCAGTATCCGTAGTTTCAGGTGCTGCACATCTCGTATCATCTGAAGGCAATCATCTATGCTGTGAAGATACAAGATGTGCAGCACCTGAAACTACGGATACTGGAAGCCTGTGCTAGCATTTCTCCTGCGGTGTTGCTATCAGTGTGTGAAGAGTGGGAGAAGAGGGTTGCATTGACAATCCAACACAATGGGCAGCACATTGAACACATTTTGTAAGTGGTCAGAAACTTGTAAATAACTCATGAAAGAGTAAAGTTACGTTAAAACCAAGCACACCATTGTTTATCTTGTGAAATTCCCAATAAGTTTGATGTGTCACATGACCCTCTTCCTATTGAAAAAACAAATGTTGGATTCAAAATGGCCGACTTCAAAATGGCCGCCATGGACCCACCCATCTTAAAAAGTTTCCCCCCTCACATATACTAATGTGCCACAAACAGGAAGTTAATATCACCAACCATTCACATTTTATTAAGGTGTATCCATATAAATGGCCCACCCTGTATTTATGATATCACTTTACCTTTGGTAATAGCCACTTTGGCAACCATCCTGATCACCTAATGAACTAGCATCATATCTATCATTCAAATAGGCCGAATATTTTTGGTAAATAATCAATGTGTACCGTTCCCCATTTTTAAGAAGTCAAAGTCTATAGCACTATCAACTAAGGTTTTAAATCACACCTAGCACTTTTTGTATTCAGCCAAGACCTGGCACTTTATGTATCCAGCATAGGTTTGTATATCTATGTACTCAGCACGTCTATGTACCCCACCACCATATTGAGCACCTGGCACTTTATGTATTCAGCGTATATATATTTGATGTATTCAGCATTGATGGAAATTATGTATAATCGTACTTAACACACTATATAACAGTTCCACACATTTAGCCAAGTCTAGTGGAGAACACGCTATATTTTAGTATACTCAGCTTATACCCAGCCAGCACTAGGCACCTTATGGTAACCAGCAAAGAAATCCTAATGCAGATTTCCAACACTTAAAGAGAACCCCCCCACCTCCATTTGTTTTTACCTCTATTTTTCTTATTCGTTTACACTATTGTATTTCAAACAACATATCTGACATTTTTTTATTTTTTTTATATTTTTTATAATTATAAAATAAAAACGCAATTTTATTACAATTGTCCCCATACTCATTCCGTGCAGCAACTAGTGAGAGCGTGCCTCTCATACTTACCTATAATTTTATTCCCTTGCATCTAACGGCGTTTGGGTGTGCCGATGATAGAGCACCTCATTCCCTATTACTGAACTGGTGAGCCACTGTATAAGTATTCTATTCGACAAGATTTCAGTTATATTTCTCCAATCTCTGGCCCTGACACACAGAAGGTATTGGACAGATGTCTCTAGTCACTGCAGACACCCTCTATAGAAAAATTATTTAAAATGATGGAAAAAATGTGTACTGTAGCTATAAAATACTGCCAGCCTGCCATCACACACAATAGTCCTTAAAAGGACTTTTGGGTCTTTGAAATGTTTTTCTACTGAATTGATTGCGATCAGACTCCCTACACTCTCTGTCCCTTCTGAAGCGCAGTTCTCCCTGACTACAAATGAGCCAAACATGGATCATCTGGTGCTATATAGCACCCGATGACGTGTTACGGCCAGCCACTGTAATGCCAGTAGCCATACTTGCATGTTTATTGGCTGTATAGCTGCCACAAAACGTGCGGGGAGGAGAATCAAGCATGGTGCTCGAGCATATGCGGTACTCGGCCAAGTACCGCCGTGTGCCAAGCATAGCGATGCTCGAGCTGAATAGCAGTTCGGCCGAGCATGCTCGCTCAACACTACAAATTAGAAATTATATATTGTCAAATCAAAATGTTATAATTAAACTCATTCTAATGTCCTACAGCTCCATAATATAACAAAAAAAGTAAAATTACAGTTTCTTACTATACATCATTGGTTGTTGAAACATCATGCAGTTGGTAGATTTCTTCTCTGGCTGCAGTATTTGTGTATTTGTCAGGACCTTAGTACCAGTCTCCTGTAATCAAGAAAGGGAGAAACATTTAAGGGGACACTCATTTTAAAGACAAATGCAATCCACCGTATTTTTCGCACTATAAGACGCACAGAGGGGGAAAAATAGTGCGTCTTATGGGGCGAATGCTACATTTTGCCGAATTTTCAATGATACGTTGCGCCGCAACGCCGCGCGGCGGGTGTATCAGCTGAGAGGGAGGAGGGGCTGGGGGACGGCATCTGGTTTTATAATGACAGCGGGGCCCGTGCAGTGAGAGTAGCAGAGATGAGGGAGAAGGCAGGCCGGGAGGACGGGCGCTGGCAGCGTGAGTCACTACGTCATGCGCTCACGCCGCCTGCTTCATTCATAAAGTGGGCGGCGCAGGCGCGTGACGTAGTGACTTACGCTGCCAGCGCCCGTCTTCCCGGCCTGCCTCCTTCCTCCTCTCTGCTACTGAGCGATTGTAAGTAATACAGGCGCTGATTACCCTGAATTTTATATATTAACAATGCCTACAATTATAGATAAGATTATATACAGTGAGCGGGGCCCGTGTAGTAGAATACAGTCACTGCACGGGCCCCGCTGTCATTATAAAACCAGATGCGACCCCCACCCCCTGTATTGGGGGTCATTCACACTACAGGGACACTACAGGGATGCTATATACAGTACAGACCAAAAGTTTGGACACACCTTCTCATTCAAAGAATTTTCTTTATTTTCATGACTATGAAAATTGTAGATTCACACTGAAGGCATCAAAACTATGAATTAACACATGTGGAATTATATACATAACAAACAAGTGTGAAACAACTGAAAATATGTCATATTCTAGGTTCTTCAAAGTAGCCACCTTTTGCTTTGATTACTGCTTTGCACACTCTTGGCATTCTCTTGATGAGCTTCAAGAGGTAGTCCCCTGAAATGGTTTTCACTTCACAAGTGTGCCCTGTCAGGTTTAATAAGTGGGATTTCTTGCCTTATAAATGGGGTTGGGACCATTAGTTGCGTTGAGGAGAAGTCAGGTGGATACACAGCTGATAGTCCTACTGAATAGACTGTTAGAATTTGTATTATGGCAGGAAAAAAGCAGCTAAGTAAAGAAAAACGAGTGGCCATCATTACTTTAAGAAATGAAGGTCAGTCAGTCAGCCGAAAAATTGGGAAAACTTTGAAAGTAAGGGCTATTTGACCATAAAGGAGAGTGATGGGGTGCTGCGCCAGATGACCTGGCCTCCACAGTCACCGGACCTGAACCCAATCGAGATGGTTTGGGGTGAGCTGGACCGCAGAGTGAAGGCAAAAGGGCCAACAAGTGCTAAGCATCTCTGGGAACTCCTTCAAGACTGTTGGAAGACCATTTCAGGGGACTACCTCTTGAAGCTCATCAAGAGAATGCCAAGAGTGTGCAAAGCAGTAATCAAAGCAAAAGGTGGCTACTTTGAAGAACCTAGAATATGACATATTTTCAGTTGTTTCACACTTGTTTGTTATGTATATAATTCCACATGTGTTAATTCATAGTTTTGATGCCTTCATAGTCATGAAAATAAAGAAAACTCTTTGAATGAGAAGGTGTGTCCAAACTTTTGGTCTGTACTGTATGTGTCATCCACAGATCCCCCCATAACAGTGTCACCCACAGATCCCCCATAACAGTGTCACCCACAGATCCCCCATAACAGTGTCACCCACAGATCCCCCATAACAGTGTCCTCAACAGATCCCCCATAATAGTGTCAGCCACAGACCACCATTAGTTCAAAACCCACCAAAAGCACAACTTTTGGTTCAAAATATTTTTTTGCTTATTTTCCTCCTCAAAAACCTAGGTGCGTCTTATTGGCAGGTGCGTCTTATAGGGTGAAAAATACGGTATTTTAGTAATTATTTTAGGATAGAGAAAGATTTGTCATTGAGGTTCGGCTGGTTTCACATTTGTATTTGCAATTCCAGTTTCTTGCTCTGTCATAAGAGCAGATAAAAAGAATTCAAAATCTCATGGATGGCTCATATGACAGACACCGACGTCATCAATTGGACCACTTTGCATGAACAGAGACTTATTGACAAGAAGTCCAAAAAATCTAATTTCTCTTGAAGCAAAATCAATACATCTCAGCATGCAACAAAAACCTTTGACAGGCTGCAATGCACATTGCAAGCACTGGCTGGCTCCACACAAATACAGTCCTGATCAAAAGTTTAAGACCACTTGAAAAATGGAAAAAAATCATATTTAGCATAGCTGGATCTTAACAAGGTTCCAAGTAGAGCTTCAACATGCAACAAGAAGAAATGGGAGTGAGACAAAACATTTTTGGAGCTTTCAATTTAATGAAAACAACGAATAAACTGAAACAGGCTGTTTTTTAGCTGATCAACAGTTTAGGACCACACCTCCAAAAAAAAACGAAACCCCCTAAAACAGAAATCTAACTTCCAAACATGAACTCAGTAATGAGTAGCTCCGCCGTTATTTTTTATCACTTCAAAAATTTGTTTTGGCATGCTTGATGCAAGCGTTTCCATGAGGTGAGTGGGAACATTTCTCCAAGTGGTGAAGACGGCCGCACGAAGGCCATCTACTGTTTGGAACTGTTGTCCATTTTTGTAAACTTCCCTTGCCATCCATCCCCAAAGGTTCTTAATTGGATTTACATCAGGGCAACACGCAGGATGGGCCAAAAGAGTGATGTTATTCTCCTGGAAGAAGTCCCTTGTCCTGCGGGCATTGTGTACTGTAGCGTTGTCCTGTTGAAAAACCCAGTCGTTACCACACAGACGAGGGCCCTCAGTCATAAGGAATGCTCTCTGCAACATCTGGACATAGCCAGCGGCCGTTTGACGCCCCTGCACTTCCTGAAGCTCCATTGTTCCACTGAAGGAAAAAGCACCCCAGACCATCATGGCGCCCCCTCCACTGTGGCGCGTAGAAAACAACTCAGGTGGGATCTGCTTTTCATGCCAGTAACGTTGGAAACTATCAGGACCATCAAGGTTACATTTTTCTCATCCGAGAATAAAACTTTCTTCCACCTTTGAATGTCCCATGTTTGGTGCTCTCTTGCAATGTCCAAATGAGCAGTTCTGTGGCGTTCAAGAAGACCAGGTCTTTGAAGACGTTTTTTGTTTTTAAAGCCCTTCAGTCTCAGATGCCGTTATGGGTTATGGGGCTGCAGTCAGCACCAGTAAGGGCCTTAATTTGGGTCGAGGATCGTCAAGTGTCTTGACGGACAGCCAATTGGATCCTCCGGATCAGTGCTGATGACATTTTTTGGGGTCTTCCACTTGACTTTTTGGTTCCATAACCCTCAGGATCATTTAAGAATTTAAGAAATTCCAAATGTCTTACTGCGTCCCACCTCAGCAGCGATTGCACGCTGTGAGAGACCCTGCTTATGCAGTTCAACAACCCGACCACATTCAAAAAGGGAGAGTTTTTTTGCCTTTGCCATCACAACGTGTGACTACCTAACAGAAAATGACAATGAATCCACATCTTTGCACAGATTTGGCCTTTTAAAGGCATGTGGTCCTAAACTTTTGATCAGCTGAAAAACAGCCTGTTTCAGTTTATTCGTTGTTTTCATTAAATTGAATGCTCAAAAAATGTTTTGTCTCACTCCCATTTCTTCTTGTTGCATGTTGAAGCTCTACTTGGAACCTTGTTAAGATCCAGCCATGCTAAATATGATTTTTTGCCATTTTTCAAGTGGTCTTAAACTTTTGATCAGGACTGTATATACAACATAGATAACTTGTGACAGAACATTGTGAAATTGTGTTATTGTTTTAAAATGTGAATTCAACTTTTTGAGAATGAATAAGCCTACACAGGCTAAGTGAATATATATATTTATTAAGTGTGATTACACAAACAATCCGAATGGGATCCTGGGCATTCGCCGGATTCTAATAATCTGCAGGTGGATTATTAGTGGTTGCACGTGTTGTGGAAATCTGCTATGAGCTGTTAGTGGGGCTGTGATAGGCTTGGTAGAATCTAGCAATGTTCTTTTCAGAATTGTAGAACTGAGCAGATTCAAATGAAAATTTGTAAGACTTTGTGTAGTCGGAGATTGCAGATTGTGGACATCAGAGCTCCTTTGATTTTGAGGGGGTTTCTCATGAGTTGGAAGACAGAGCAGTGTCAAGATTTAAGACAGAGTTAATTTATGACACTAGCAAGAGAAAGCATCCAAATGTCTACAGTCAGAAAGGCACTTGTGTTAAATTTTCAGAAATGAACTGTTTAAGTTTTGTTTTGTTACCCTAATGCTGTGTGTGTGTCCGAGTGTGAGATTGTGAAACAGCTCTTATTGCATGAACACTGTTATTTTGCTGTTTGGCCACAGGAGGCCGTTGTTTCCCCACACAGCTAAACAGACTGCTCAGATTTAAATATTCATAGGAGGTGGAGCTGTGTGTCTAGAGGAAGGAAGCTGGCATCCATCTTAGTTGCAGACTTGAAAAGTGTGTGAAAGAAGAAATCCAGCTACATCCTAGTGTGGAATCACCCTTTTGCGACTAGGACTGCAGCCAAGTGAAGCTGATTGTGTCAAGGACCCGGCTCTCGTCCATGAGAAGGAGTACAGCTGCCAGAATCACTGATGAGAGCTTCAGAGCAAAACAACGGACCCTGCGGTACCGCACATGTGTTGGATCAGCCTTTGTTCAGTTCGCAGTCACCAGCTGAAGCAAAGCAGACCCGGGTTGGTAAAACAGAGCGTGCACGCATATCAATATAAAATTGGCGCCTTAATACTAGAGACTGAGATCAAACCTGACGGTAGTTAGTTAGTTTTGCTGAGTGGCAAGCTACCAAGTATTGCTGTTTGTTTATCACAAAGATTTATTACTTAAAGTTTTGGTTCACTCCAGAGAACAGAGAGGACTTCACCATAATCTCCAGTTACTCCAGTGTGTGTATCGGGAGTGATATATATTAGGCACGTGCCACATTACCAGTTTTGTTGAAAAGGGAGGGGGAAATCACTGTATAGGCCGGTAAGATTGTAAGCTGCTGTGTCGCACCGTGGGCTAGCCTGTATCTCACACACACTATTGTTCCTGTTCTTCAGGGTAATAACAGGTATGCGAGGCAGAGTTAACTCTGCTCGCAGTAGGTAAATTGTGCAAGTGTTTTCCGGCTACCATCATAGGGCGCCGTGCTGTTCGACACAGGGGTCTCAGCCTCCGGGCTGAGTGTATGCAATCTGATTTAATGTTCACTGCATTTGGGAGTGTGTTTGATAGCCTGTAACAGTAAAACAAAGTCTGTTCTACAAGAGCTGGTGTCAGAGTCGATTTCCTTGTTCGTGACTTCACTGTATCTTGGGGAACCCACCCCGCTACACAGCTTACATGAGTAGGAAAGACCTGCGGCCATAGCATTAGAGATTAGAGCAGTAAAGGATGGTAAGTGTGTACATCAGGGACTGTTTATCAGTTAATAATGCATAAGTATTGTAACTAGCAAGGGCGTTGCTAGGTTAAAACATTCGGGGCCTGTGTCGCTGATGTTTTGTCCCAGCCCCCGAATGTACTGCCTGCCAGATAGATACAACTGTAAGTCCTCAGGACAGCAATACAATTGAATCTAATGCCCTGCAAGAGCTGAAGGACCGGTGATGACATCACAGTCCATGTGATCAGTTCTAAATGCAGTAGCTAAAAAGGACCTGCGATGATGTCACCATCATGTGACCAGTGCAGGAGAGGACGGTTCAGCAGTGAAGAGAAGTCCTGAGAAGAAGCTGTGGTGAGGTCTGTACATGAGGAGAGGTAAGTGAAGGGGTAGATTACTCAGTGTGAGAGGCAGAGCAATGATGGGAGTTGTGGTTATTTAACTGGGACTGTATGTTAGGGCTGAAGGGAGGGAAGTTATTTACATGGGACAGTGGGGTGGAGTGATCTTATTTACATGGGACTGAAAGTTGAGGGGGTGATGTTGTTTACATGGGAATACATGTTGGAGGTGGCTGTGGGACGAAGTGATATTATTTACATGGGACTGAATGTTGAGGGGTAATGCTATTTACATGGGACTGTATGTTGGAGGTGGCTGGGGAGGGGGTGATTTTATTTGCATGGGAGTGTATATTGGAGGGGGCAGGAGAGATGATGTGATGTTATTTACATGGGACTGTATTTTGGAGGGGGCTGTAGACAGAGAGGGATATTATTTCCATGGGACTGTATATTGGAGGGGGCTGGAGAGATGGTGTGATGGTATTTACATGGGACTCTATGACGGGGAAGGAAAAATATGTTATTTATATGGGACTGTATGGTGGAGGGGCTGAGGAATTATAATGTCTGAGGACAGTAAATGGAAGAATATAACTACAGGGGGCACTGCAAGGGGCAATATAAATACTGGGGGAACTTCAGGGTGAGCATTATAACAGTAGGGGGCATTATAAATACTGGGGGCACAGTGGGGGGGGGGGGGGCATTTTAAATCCAGGGGACATTAGGCGTTCTTATTACTACTGGGGGCTCTACAGGAGGGACTTATAGTTCCGCATTATTTCTACTAAAAGCACTATGGGGGGGGGGCCTTATTACTACTGAGGGGTCTGTAGAGAGCTTTATTACCACTGGGGGAACAATAGGGGGCCTTATTTTACTGGGGGCTCTGTAAGGGCATTATTAATACTGCAGGGCTCTTCTACTAATGGGGGCACTCTTGAGGAGCACTATCACTGTTGGGGGCAGTATTGCTAATGAGGGCATTCTAGAAGGGAATTACTATTGGTGGGACTATGAGGAGTAATATTACTATGGGGGGCACTCATGTGAGGAGGCTAAGATGTCTATGCGTCACAGTCTGCAGAGACGAGGCGGCTGATAGAAGTTGTCCGGACCAAATGGAGAAGATGATGAAAGAGAAGATCTACATCGGAGGAGACGTCACCTGGGAGGCCCTGGATGTGCTGCTGTATAGCAAGTACAGCAAAATGTCTTCAGTGCTAGTGTTTACCGTGACGAAGGGGGGAGGGTTGAGGGGAAGGGTGGTTGGTCGACTCAGAAAAAATTGGCCATATGCATTGGGGCTTGGGTCCCGGATCTTTTAAGACCCTAGCAACGCCCCTGGTACCTAGTGTCTGCCAATAGATGCGTGGCTAGCACTAAGAATATGAAGATGAAGATGTTAGGAAAATATTTCTGTTGAAATAGTTCTGGTTTCTAGTCTGTGGGAAGATATTCTGATGAGAAAATTTTGAGTAAGTATTGTCTGGTAAATCTATGAAGTAAAAATGTTAGGAATAAAGTGCCCTCGAAGAATGCCCTACCTTTAAAACAAGGGTTGGTTTGTCTGGGCTGTTAAGGGACATGGACACATAGACAGTGGTATTTCATGGTCCCATCCCTCTTCTAGTCTAATTGCATAGCTCTGATTTTCTCCTTTTGCTGAAGGATGTGTCTCAGGAAAGTTGTATGAATAATTGACCTATAGCCATTTTTTGTGCGTGCAATACACCTTCTTTGTATCCGTGGAACAGAAATACAATAGTAAATCAGTCTGTTAATTCTGTGGGTGACATAAACCCATTTTTAGGGTGCAAAATACCTCCTTTGCATTTGTGACACAGAAATATAATAGTTAATCTGTCTGTTAATTCTATCAGTGATATAAACCAATTTTTTGGGGTGCAAAACACCTCCTTTGAACCCGTGACACAGAAATACAATAGTTAATCTGGCTGTCAGTTTTGTGGGTGCCTTCAAAGAATGAGGAGAACATCAAATAAGGGCCGTGGCCGTGTTGCTGCTGGTGTTGGTGGGTCTCCTGCTGCAGGGAGAGGATATTGTCAGTGCCAGCTATGCGCACAAATGATACACCCTCCTCTGGTGCACGCAGGCGACAGGACGTTCTGCGACATTTTGTAGGCCTGAATACCGCTCCACGAATGCTGAGGCTAGAACATTTAGATGGCTGCCAGTGCCTCACCCCCTTGCACACCAGCCAAGCAGTCTGAGCCCCAAGTTATGCAGCAGTCACTTATGCTTTTTGATGGCTTTGCTGGCTGGGGTTCCGTGGGCCATCCACCAACCCTGCCCCAGAAGTGGAAGATGCCCAACCACTTATGTTTGAGGATAAGAATCACCGTTTCTGATGACGATGACGACACACAGGTGTCAACTGCTGCGGCTTTCTGCAGTGTACAGACTGGCAAGGAGGGCAGGGGTGAAGAGTGGGTGGAAGATGATGTGGAGTATTCTGTCTCTGCATCGGTTGTACCTGCTACAAGCTTCTTGTAGACCCAGTCTGTAAGGATGTGTGCGGCAGGTTGAATGATGACTTTAACAGATAGCTTACTCAATGAATAAAGATTCCAGAGGTGTTTTCCAATGCTTCTTTATGCTTCAAGGTAGCAAGGATAAGAACATAGAGGCTTTTTCATAGGTAAATTTCTAATGAAGTTACACAGCTCCCACACTCTGCAGTCTCTTCATAACAACTATACAAAATGGAGTTACAGCAGGAAATGGAGGGTGGGAACAACCAACTAGCCAGAAACAGCAGGGGTGTAAGGATCATACCAAATAATATAGTAACATAACATGTAATAACAACTGCTAGACAGTAAAAGCTGCGTGGCAGCACACTTGAATTCCTGGTATCGCGAGATACCACTATACACTACATTATTTTCTTTTAACATACTATTAACATTGCATACAGTAATATGCTATTTAACCTTCTCAAGTCTATAGGCTAGCTATATTAAAGGTTTAAGCGACATAACGCTGAATCAGAATTTTTGGAAGCAGGCATAATTAGGACTGTCTCGGTGACTGGTCTCAGGAAGGTTTTTGATGCCCCATCCTTAGCAATCCTGACTTCCACACTTCAGACTCTTCCATCATCACTGGTAATGGCCTATGTAATAAGTCCAACTGGCCACTGGATCCGGTGAGCTTGCTGGTCTTTTAGCAGGACCAGGTATCCTTCCTTTAAGTTAGGCTTCTGGGTTTGCCACTTTTTACATCCTTGAAGAAGTGTCAGGTATTCCTTCATCCATCTGTCCCAGAAACAATCTGCAAGGTATTGATCGTATCTCCAGTGACGTTTATATATGTCTTTTTCATCGAAGATACCCTTTGGCGCTGGAATCTGTCCAATCTTCCGGCTCAATAATGTAGCTGGAGTTAAGATAGTCAGAAATTTTGGGTCTCTAGATACGGCGGTCAACGGTCTTGAGTTGATTATTGCTGCAACCTCAGCAAGAAATGTGGTGAGCACTTCATGGGTAAGGCGTGAAGAACTCACATCAAGCAACATTGAATCCAGTATGCGCCTTGCCATCCCAATCATGCGTTCCCATGCTCCGCCCATGTGTGAAGAGTGTGGTGGTTTGAATTTCCACACGCAGCCTTGATCACTCAAATAACTTCCAACTTGTTGTCGGTCTATCTGTAACTCTCTACAAGCACCAATGAAGTTAGTTCCACAATCCGATCTCAACATCTTCACAGGATCTCTTAGAGCAAGAAATCTCCTTAGAGCATTGATAAAACTCGAAGTGTCCATTGACTCGATTACTTCGATATGTACAGCTCTTACACTTAAGCAGGTGAACATTACAGCTCATCTTTTGCTGTTGACTTGACCACCACGAGTTCTTCTAGCCGTTACTGTCCATGGTCCAAATATATCGATTCCGACATATGCAAAAGGTGTATCTTCACTCAGTCTGTCTGCGGGTAGGTCAGCCATTTGTTGATACTGCTGTCTACCTCTTAACTTCTGACATTTGACACAGTTGTGAATGATCGTGGCTATTTGTCTTTTCACTCCAACTAGTGTCTTCCTTGATGTCTGACTCTCTCGTGGTAATGCCGGACAATCAAGGTTGCCAAATGGTGGCTTCTTGGTACTATCAAGGGGTTCTGTTCTCTTCTTGGCAAGTTTGACTTATTTAGTCATCCACCGACTCGTAGCATGCCCTCATTGTCGATTATTGGGTTCAGTTTGAATATTGGGCTACTCTTTGAGACTGGTTTATTGCCTCTCAAGCACTTAATCTCTTCTGCAAAGACTTCTTCTTGCACAAGACGTATGACGAATAACTCTGCCTTCTTATACTCTAACGCATTGGGTGACTCCTTGCAGGTGTGCCATCCATGACAAGACGTCTGCGCAATATGACTCAATCTTGTTATAGTCTTCACCAATCTTTTCCAAGAAGAGAAATGTTCAAAACGTCTCACTTCCAAGTTTCTTCTTGAACAGATGTTGGAACTCAATGTTATTACTTCAGGGCGGATTTCTGGATCAGTATCTGGATCCACCAGGTGGAAATCGATATCTTCTGTTGAGTTTGTAGAAGACTGGTCTGTTAAAAACTTGGGTCCTAAAAACCAAATGGTTTGCGTGAGGACAACTGCTGGCACTGACCTCGTAGCAATATCTGCGGGATTCAAACCAGTCGGGACATAGTTCCATTGTTCAGGTCTACTGATTTTCCTTATTCGTTCTACCCTGTTAGCCACATACACATAGAACCTCCTTACACTGTTGCATATCTAGCCAAGTACGACTTTGCTGTCAGTGTAGTACTTAACCTGATCAATTTCAGCGTCCATTTCATTTTGCAGGAATTCTGCGACTTCGACAGCTAGGGTTGCGCCACACAATTCTAATCTTGGAATAGTGTGAGCAGGTTTTGGAGCTAACTTGGCTTTTCCTAGTAGAAAACCGACATAGGATCTCCCGGAGGGATCTATGATCTTGAGATAAGCCACAGCCACTATAGCCTCGGTAGATGCATCACAAAAGATGTGAATCTCTTTCCTCAGACTTCTTGAAATTGAAGTGGGTGAATAGCAGCGTGGGATATTAAGTTCTTCCAGTACTTTCATGGAGTTTCTCCATTTCTCCCATTTAGGCAGTAGGTCTACTGGCAGAGGGGCATCCCAATCTGTCACTCTCTCAGTAAGCTGGCGAAGTATGGATCTCCCTTGGACGGTAACTGGAGTCACAAAGCCTAGGGGATCGTAAAGGCTATTAACAGTTGACAGGACTCCTCGTCTGGTGAATGGCTTCTTGGTGTCAGAGACCTGAAAGGTGAATGTGTCTGAAGTTATATTCCAGAGAAGACCGAGACTCCTCTGAGTGGGTAGGGCATCTACTCCCAAGTCCAAATCCTTCAAATCCTTAGCATGATCTTCTGGATTGAAAGACCTCATTACTTCACTGCTATTAGATGCAATCTTATGAAGCCTTAAGTTAGCAGTCAACAGGAGCTGTTGAGTTCTTTTTATCAGATTGACGGCTTTTCAGGTGTTGAAAAGGATTTCAGGCCATCGTCTACATAAAAATCTCTCTCAATAAATTGCCTGGTGTCAGATCCGAATTCCTTTTCACCTTCCTGTGCTGTTCTTCTCAGTCCATAAGTTGCCACGGCAGGAGATGGACTATTTCCAAAGACATGGACTATCATGCGATAATCTATCACCTGATCATTAATGTCATTGTTGCGGTGCCACAAGAACCTGAGATAATTTCTGAGGTCCTCTTTGACTATGAAACAGTGGAACATCTGTTGGACGTCAGCTGTCACGGCAATTGGTTCCTTCCTAAACCGCATCAACACTCCTACAAGGTTGTTCGTTAGATTTGGACCAGTTAGAAGAACGTTATTTGAAGAGGTTCCCTGAAACTGACTGCTTAAGTCAAAGACTATTCTGATTAGCCCTGGTTTACGAGGATGGTAGACTCCAAAGGATAGAAGGTACCAGCATTCTTCACCTTCCATAAGGTCTGGTGCTGGCTCAGCGTGAAGGTTATATAAAATCTTCTGCATAAATGCTAGAAAGTGCTCTTGCATCTCAGGTTTGTTACAGAGAGTTTTCTTAAGTGCAGCAAATCTGGTTAAAGCTTGTTCTCGATTGTTAGGGAGAGTAAGCCTTGGTACTCGGAAGGGTAATGGAGCTACCCAACTGTTGGAATTGTCCTTGAAGAACTCTTCATCCATAATCTTGATGAACTCCTTGTCTTCGACTGAAGGGGCAATCTTATTGTCATCACAAGTAGTCAGGTACACTGAATCACCGAGGTCCTTCTGAGAAGTGAGCTTACAGTTTATACCTTGGAGTGCTTGATATGGAACTTCGTTTTTAAAATCAAGTCTTTCCTTCACATAATTGTGCAGTGGACATTTCATCAACCGATAGGCAACATTAGATTTGTAGGAAGCTACATCCAAGAGCCTGTGAGATTGAGCTAAACAGACTTCTCCTATTATCACCCATCCAAGATCAAGTTTCTGGGCTTGAGGAGCATCATCTGGACCGTTACATAACTCTCTTATTTTATGAACTTTAGGAATGTCTCTCCCTAGTAGAATCAAAATCTTAACATCCTTGTCAAGTGGTGGAATGCAGTCAGCAATGTGGCTCAAATGAGGGTGATGACGTGCAACCTCTGGTGTGGGGATTTCTTCTCTATTGTTCGGTAGCTGATCACATTCGATTAGAGTTGGAAGAGGAAACTCTATGTCCTCATATTCTGATGCCACTATGAAGCCATGGGCTCTTCTTCCAGAAGTATTGATCGTTCCTGCACATGTCTGCAAGGTATAGGACCAGGTCTCTCCACGAATGTTGAATAGGTCAAAGAATTTTGTACTGGCCAATGAGCGATTGCTCTGATCATGAATTTTGTGGACATCCTTCAGGGAAAACCCTTACAAGACATATCTTGCTACAAGACTTGCTATGAAGCCCTTCTCCACATACCTCTGTACACCTTGTGGTTACGGGGTTGGCACGTTGCTCAGTTCTCTCCCCGCCATCATCTGATGTAGTCTTGGGGTTGCTGCCGGGTGAAGGTTTTCTTTTGAACAGGTCTGAATGAAGAGCGTCCACATGTTTGGCACTGTTACACAGGGAACATCTGATGTGATCTTACAGTCTCTAGCTAAATGATCGAAGGATGCACAACACTTGAAACAGATATTATGCTCTTTGAGAAATGACTTGCGCTCTTCAATAGGCTTGTCCTTGAATGCACGACATTTGGAGAGAGAATGTGGCGCATTATGAATAGGACACTGTTGATTAAGATTGCTTGCCTTAATGTCTGTAGCCAAGACGTTAGTAGGTGTGTGTAGTTGACCAGCTTGATTTGGCAACACGTTGCCTTCTGAATCACTTGCTGGATGATTATGAGAAGAATCTCCAACTGTAGGTGGGACTGTATTGTCGTGGTTCTGGGTTAAGACAAACTGTAGGGTCCTTTCAACAGGGTCTTGACAAGCAGCCAAGCTGGGACAAGCTGCTCCTTCTTCCAATAGGGCTTGTTCCAAGACAGATAATTCAGCTAAGGCTATTTCTTTATTCTTCTGAAGGATTTCTAGCTGAGCCTCTGTTTCTGCTTGAATGCGTTTAGCTTCTGCTTTGATGGCTGCTTCTCTTTCAGAACAGGCGGCTTGAACCTGGGCTGCTGCAACCTTCTGACGAGCTTTGACTATTTGTTCGCTCAGTGTTGACCTTACAGAGCAGGACCGCAGTGACTTAGAAGAGGATTTATGATAGGAGTGGGCAGATCTAGATGATTTTCCTGAGTGTCTGGAAGAAGCAGATTTACAGGATGTAGTTTTATGTAGCTGTGCTAATCTACCTTCTATCTGTGTCTTTGCTTCAAGATATGTGTTATGCCTCTGCTGCTGGTCAGTAGAAGTAAAGTCCTTTAATTCCAATGCAGCTTTCTCTATGTTGGAATGAGACAATAGGGAATAGTACTTCTCAGAAAGTCTTTTATAATTCTCAAATGCCTTCTTAACCCTTGAGAAAGCAGTGTTCAATTGCTCAGAATTGTTGCTAGTTTCATTAGTGGCTGTTACACAACTTAAAGTCTTCTCCCATAATGCAGTCAGGTTACTAGACGTTTCTTCCTTACTTGCTTCATAAGCCTCCCTTGCCTTCAAGGATGGATGAGGGGCTCTAGAAGGACGAGCAGAATGAAGCAAGGAGTCTGCTTTATCTTGATTAAATACAGGTAACTCTGTGGGATCTCTGTCAGACATAATGACAAGTGCTGTAGTTTTGGTATCTTGTAGGTAGTGGCTCTGTAGGTAGTGACTTCTGTTAGTAAGCAGGCTGAGCTGAGGAGCTGGATATTTGTGACAATGAGCTAGCTAGTTCTGCAACTGGTTCCGACTGGATAGCTCAGCTCAGTGCACAGTTCACTATCACTTTATACAGTTATTTCAGTAGATTCAGGTATTGGATTCACAACCCAAACAGCTTGACAATGATGAATCCTTGGGACTTGATATAGCTATGATACACAGTCCTTGCACAGTTCAAAAGGTACGTATGGCTCCCCAATAAAGGCAAAACTTGTATAAGCTGGTATTACTAGAGAAATGGGTCCACAGCACAGACCAGCAATCCCTGGCCCTGTAGGGGAGCATTCAGTAGGTGGCTGGCTTCATAGGCAGAGTAATGCTTCTGGTGACTGCGGCAGTGACACACAGGCATTGACTTTCAGTGCACAGCCTGAAGATGGCTTCCTGTCTTTGGGTGTTTGTTCTTCACATAGGCGCGTGGTTACTCACGTTTCTGAAGTTGCAGAGATAGCCATGTGATGGATTCTTCTGGAAATTTACTATTCTGTCTCAGCATCGGTTGTACCTGCTTGACAAGCTTCTTGTAGACCCAGTCTGTAAGGATGTGTGCGGCAGGTTGAATGATGACTTTAACAGATACCTTACTCAATGAATAAAGACTCCAGAGGTGATTTTCAATGCTTCTTTATGCTTCAAGGTAGCAAGGATAAGAACATAGAGGCTTTTTCATAGGTAAATTTCTAATGAAGTTGCACAGCTCCCGCACTCTGCAGTCTCTTCATAACAACTATACAAAATGGAGTTACAGCAGGAAATGGAGGGTGGGAACAACCAACTAGCCAGAAACAGCAGGGTTGTAAGGATCATACCAAAAAATATAGTAACATAACATGTAATAACAACTGCTAGACAGTAAAAGCTGCGTGGCAGCACATGGAGAATGATGAGGTCCTAGACCCCACATGGAATCAAGGTCATCTGAGTGATGTATGCAGTTCGGAGGAAGAGATGGTGGTCATGCAGCACCAGCTGCACAGCAAAAGAGGGTGCAAAAGCAGAGCAGTCGGCCCCTAGCCAGTATGCCTGCTACTTCCCAACGCGCCGAGGGACAGAGCACACCAAAGCCAGCTCAAAGGAGTTCCCTGGCGTGGCAGTTCTTCAGGCAATGTGCTGACGACAAAACATGGGTGGTTTCCACGCTGTGCAGTCAGAGCCTGAAGCGAGGCATAAATGTTCTAGCCCTAAGCACCACCTGCATGACCATGCATCCAAATGCAAAGCACGAGCTGCAGTTGAGTAGACACCTGAAACACCACAAAAGATCAGAGGCTCCTCCTGATCCCGCTTCTGCTGCTGTCTTGGCATCTTCATCCCCCTCTGGAGTGACAGTAGCACCTGCCACCCGCAAACGGAGGATGTGGCAGCAACACCACCACCACTGTCACCATCAGCAAGCATCTCCACACTGTCCTATGGAAGCGTTCAGCTGTCCATCCGCCAAACACTGGAGAAAAAGAGGAAGTACCCCCATACCCACCCGCGAGCCCTGGCCCTTAATGCCAGCATTTCAAAATTCCTGGCCTTTGAAATGCTGCCATTCCATCTGGTGGAGACAGACAGCTTTAAAAACCTTAGGGCGGTGGCTGTCCCACAGTACGTGGTTCTCAACTGCCACTACTTTTCCAGGTGGGCCATCCATGCCCTGCACGAACAAGTGGCAAACAAAATCAGGTGTGCGCTGCGCAGCGTCATCAGTGGCAAGGTGGACCAGTAAGAACGGGCAGGGACGTTATATCTCTCTAACTGCCCACTGGGTGAATGTAGTGGCGCTGGGCCTGAGGTGGAAAGCAGTTTGGTGCAACCGAGGATTGCTGGACGTTTCTCTGTGCCTCCCGTTGCCTCATCCTACGCTGCTTCCTCCTCTACTGCCTCCTCATCCAGTCAGAGTAACACCTGCACAACCAACTTCAACACAGCCAGTGGAAAATGACAGCAGGCTGTTCTAGAACTCATCTGTTTGGGGGAAAAATCCCACACTGCGCAGGAGCTGGGGATGGGCATGGAAGAACAGACCGATAAGTGGTTGGTGCCGCTGAGTCTCAAGCCCCACCTGGTGGTGTGTGATAACGGTCAAAATCTCGTAGCAGCTCTGGGCCTAACCGGTTTGACGCACATCCCTTGCCTGGCGCATGTGCCGAATTTGGTGGTGCAGAGGTTTCTGAAAATGACCCCAAGATGTCAGAGCTGCTGCAGAAAGTATTCAGGCGCTTTCGGCCCTCTCACCCTGCTGCTGCCCGCCTGTCTATGCTGCAGCATAACTTCTGCCCTCCTGCTCACTACATCATATGTAAAGTACCCACCAGGTGGAACTCTACCTTGCACATGCTGAAGAGACTGTGAGATAGTAGAGTTTCAGCTGCGGCACGCATGGGTGATTCACTCTGCGGAACAGCACCACTTCACCAAGTGAGTGGGCCTCCATTAGATACCTGTGTTCCGTGTTGCCGTTTTGAGTACCCCACCAACATGGCCAGCGCTGATGACACAGTCATCAGTGTTACTATCCCACTTCTATGCCTCCTTAATGGATGATGGATAGGGTGGTGGCACAGGAGGAAGAACAGGGATCATTCACACTGTTATTAGGCCAGTCATCCACACGTGGCTCACAGGGAAGGTTCCTACACCAACAGTAGCCAGGTTCACAACTGTCCAGCCAGGGCACAGTTTTGGAGTATGAGGAGGATGATGATAATGAGGAGGAGGAGGAACCATGTTCACAGCAGGGTGGCACCCAAAGTAGCTCACAGGTATCACTGGAGCATGACACATATGTGACTACATGCCGTAGTGCCTGCACAATGACCAGTGCTGATTACTGGGTGACCACCCTGCTGGATCCCCGCTACAAGGACAACGTGCCGTCCTTACTTCCATCACTGGAGCGTGATTAGAAGATGCGTGAATACAAGCACAAGCGGGGGCTCAATGGAAGCACGAGACGGAGGAGGAAGTTGCCAACACAGCTGGGGTATTGGCACCACCTCAGAATGGAGGGTTAGCATGGCCAAAATGTGGAAAACCTTCATCAGCATGCCATAATATACAGCACCACCATCTGATACGGACCGTTTCAGCAACATAGTGGAAGAGTAAGTGTCCACTATGATGGGTCTGCTCCATTTAACTTGGAGGTGCTGGCCTGCCCTGCGACAAGTGTATTGTCCAAAAGTGTGTTCAGCATGGCAGGGGGTGTGATCATGGACAGGTGCAACTGCCTGTCCACAGCCAACGTGGACAAGCTCACGTTCACTAAAATAAACCCCCTACATCCACCGCTCCTCCACCTCCTATTCCACTTGGACCTCTGCCTCCTGGTTCAAGATTATTATTATTATTTTTTTTTATATTCTATGGCATTTTAAGTCATTTCCCTATCCACATTTGATTGCAGGGCAATTGTCCTGCTCTTATCCCCCTTTTGTTACCTTTTGCAGCCCTCTAGCCCTTACTATGACTATTTTACAGCCATTTTACAACACCAAAGTTCGGGTCACCATTGACCATCACGTCCATTCTATGGGGTTCGGGGTCAAGTTCAGGTCCCCGAACCGAACTTTGAACCAAAGTTCGGCTGAACCCATCGAACCTGAACATCCACGGGTTCGCTCATCCCTATTATTAAATATACTTATTCACTTAGCCTGCGTAAGCTTATTCATTCTCAACTTCACGTTAAAACAGTTATTTAGGAAAAAAAAGGTCAATCGGCACCACAACCTTACGATATGATGAGTCAAGAGCAAGGGAAGGACGTTTCTGCATTAAGAAGATCAATTAATACAAAAGTAAATAGAAATGGCAGAAAACAAGATGCTGAATGCGGCATACCTTAAATAAAGAGAACACATCCACATAATCATCGTTCCAACAACGATAGATCTGATGCTCCTGTACAACGTCTGGATATCCACCTCTTACAGAACCTTCAAACATTGAAAACACCTGGAGGGATGACATGAATTAGAAATTATTTGCCTTGAAAGGTCCTTTAAAGGGGTTGTCTGGGTCCATCCCGGACATACCTAGAATTTCACTCAGGCAGCCGCCCTGACAAGAGCATTGGAGAAGTTCATGCTCGGATGCTCAACTTTGCCCTGCAATGAATCTCGTGGGGCAAAGGCATTTTGTGGAGTTCCGGTGACTTCCCGGGCTCTCCTTCAGGTTGCCAGGCGGAGGCTTCCGCCCAGCAGTGAGCCCGGTGACGTCACCGACACTGATGGCCGGGCTTTAGCGCTGCCCTAGCCTGTAAAACGGCTATGGCAGCGCTAAAGCCAGCCCATCAGAGCCGGTGATGTCACTGAACACACTGCTGGGCGGAAGCCTCTGCTTGGCAGTGTGTTATTGTAAATAAATGAGGCTGTTTTTTATGCTTTAATAAAGTGGAATAAAAGGTCTGATGGTGAGTGCCATGTTCTTCTTTTATTCCTTTGGAAGATATGTATTGGACTTTAATAAATAATTAGTAGGGGGCACTCGGCTATCTGGAACCAATGGATAATCAATACAATATATTTATTCAATAAACTATGTGTGTAAATGGAATTACAATTGCAATATCATCCACGTCGGATAACAATAACCTTTCACATGTAAAAAGGCGCCAATAAAAATACATACATGCACTATCCAATCATAGACAAAAAAAAAAATCTAATAAAACACTATTATATAACTAAATAAAATACGCAGTATTGGACTTTGACATAGAGCACCACCATGACCTTAAATGAGACTTTAAAACTTCCACGTGCTTGTGGAAGTGCGGGGATTGAGATTTGAAATAAGCAGTAGGGCCAGCCTTCTTCATTTAATCATCTTCATGAACAAACCTTACTTCGGGCTGTTGAATGGCCATGTAAAGCTGGTGTCGAGTACGGCAGAGCTTTGGAATGTGACTTAGTAGCTTAAGGTAGCTTAAAGTAGCTTAAAGTTAAAAAAAAAAATGAAATCAACCATCAAACCAAACTAAGACCCATGGACGCCACCTCATTCCAACATTTGCAGAAGACTCTTACCAGTGGGAGATGTCCCTGCTCTTTCGCCTGGTTCACGCTACTGTTAAGATATAGATGAAATGATGATGGGGGCTCTATGTGGAGACCTTTACTCCTATTATGCACTGTTCTCCCAACTAGTTTTCCTGTGCATTGCTTCAGATGTTCTCACAGGAGAAGACTGACCAGGGTTCTCAGTTATCTGGCATTGTATGCCTGAGATGAACTTACTGGTTCATGTTCACCTGTAGCTGCTCATGGGTATCAGCATCTAGCCTCCTCTTTCTGCTTACAGGCCAATTCTTGCCCCTAACTCTGCCCATCATTGACGTCATGTGTGCCTCTTAGTTATATGTCCCAAATGACATCATCAATAAATAGGGGGATTCCTCTTAGTATTGCTTCTGCTGTGGAGTTAATCAGGGAAGCTACGAGGAGAAATATCTTTCATCGTCCCATCCGGAGATAAATTTTATAAAGAAGGGTTCTATTGTTTTGCATGAATGGGAGGAAAAGAAGAAAGATGCAGGGAATCACTCCTCCTGCGCTGTCATCAACAGACTTGAAGCCAGGTAAGTATATAAATGTATTTTTTTTTATTGTTTATTCATTATATAAATGGGGAAAGAATTTGCAGTTGTTAATGTAATCACTCGTACCACCCTCCACTCATAAACTTTACATTCTGTTGGCTGCACATCCCCATCCCCTATTTATAGGAGTGTTTGCTCATTTGTCAGCGCATTGTTAACATAGGATGATGATCATGAATAAACCTTCCTATGAATGTTTGTTCATGTCAGGTGCTCTCCCAGCCAAATCACTATGTAGGGTGGTGCTGGGAGGATTGCCATTCCAACCTGTCATGTCCCAGCAGATCGACCTGTCAGTGGGACTAGTAGCTGAACCAATCAAAGTTCTGATTCTGTGCCCAATCCTAGAGTTAGTTGAGTAATTTAATACTATGGTTTTCCTGTATACAGTTTTTTTTTTTATCTATAAGACGCGCCAGACTATAAGATGTGTAACATCCCAGAGTTATGTTACTAAACTCTTTCTCCCTGCTACAACATGTCAGGTGTATATGTATTGCCATCTTGTGTGATCTAACTTTGCATTTTCCTGTATATACATTTTCTAGGCCTGTTTTATGTATTTTGCTGTAATTTCCATGTGCACCAGCAGGTGGCAGCAATATGTCCAGCAGACCATAGCCAGTTTTAGTATAGCTAGACTGGAATAGTTCATTCCAGTCTAGTCTCCCCTGTGTGAGCAGAAGTGGGCTGTCCCCATGTCCTGTCTCATGAGGAGGAGAAGGAAGTTAAGTGAGTGTACCAGCCACCCCTGCTTGGGGCAGGCAGTGTTAGTAAGCAACCCCTCCAGAACTACAGATCTCCAGGAAGAAATCATTCCCTGCGAGCAGTCCTGTGAGTACTTATCCAGAGTCCCGGAGAAGCCAAATTCCTCCTCAGCTAGTCAGGCCCACATCAAGCAGAAGACAGACAGAGCAGAAGATAGATACCTGCCGTATTCACTAGGCATATGATAAGAAGCAGAATACATATTGATTCCTGCCACATATTGCCAATACCTGCTGGGACCTAAAGACTATTACTGTAACTCGTATGGATTTCTGTTGCCATCCATCCAGTAAAGACAAGTTGCATTATACTTCAAGTCTGGATCTCATACATTCCTCAATTACTCCTATTAACAACCCTCAATTTTATTGCAAGTGAGCCAGGATCCAGGAGTCCAGCCGTACCAAGGTAGGAGACACCGTTGACACTACCATATCTACTACACAGAGAAACTATCCCCCTCTGGCATTCCTCACGTGGTATGTGAGTTATTACATCTTAAAGGGCCCTTCTACAGTACCTGCGCAAGCTGCAATTGGCGTCACGAACTACTACACATATATCCTGACCCACTGCATAGCTGACCCACTGTACCCGTGTCCTGCTCATTGCAGATGCTTTTAGGATTTGTAGGAGGAAAATAAGAAAGAAAATATTTTACATCAGAGTTTAGATCAGACCCCCAAACTCCATCAGCCTCAGATCAGACCCCCATCAGCCTCAGATCAGACCCCCATCAGCCTCAGATCGGAACCCCATCAGCCTCAAATCGGACCCCATCATCCTCAGAACAGACCCCATCAGACGTTAAAAATAAATAAACAACGCCGCTTGCTCTGGACAGCACGGCCTCTCACTGTTCCCTGGTCTTCTTCTGCCTTGCCCAGCACTGTGACCTAACGTCACACAGCTTCAGGTCATAGTGTGTGCCTACGTGCACTACGCTGTACGCAGTCAGTACACCGTGCAGAGTGGAGTGTAAGAAGACTAGGGAGCACTGCCCTCACCTCCCCATCACTGCTCCATAATGGAAGCGATCATTAGGACTATTAGACACACACAGACATTTTCCCTCACTTTTGGGGGAAATAAAGTGCATCTTATAGTCTGAAAAATACTGTAATTTGCCTTAGTTTGAATTCTAGGCTCTACACTGTGTGACTTATTGCTGACTGTTCTGTTGATCTGACTTTTGGCTTGTTTTTGGATTATGCTGTTGATTATGAAGTATAGGGATTTTTCTTTTGTTTTGCTTTTTTTTGGGGGGGGGGGGGGCTATTATGATATTCACTGTATATTGTCTATGGGCAACATGGCATACTGTATATGTAAGGGGACAAAAAATAAAGATATTTTGAAAACAAGATTAGAAAATCTACCCCATTGTTTCATTATTGCCTTTAAGATACGCTCACATCTAGAGGAATTTGCAATTCCAGACCAATGCCACAAGAATCTGAAGGGAAAGGATTTTACTTGAACTAAAAAATTTAAAAATTTGCACCACAGGTTATTTTCCACGCAGAAAATGTATGTAGAGTGTGGAAGAGATTTTTTATAGTCTCATTCTTTTTACTGGTACTTTATTCTACTGCCATCCACAAATCTAGAGAGAAAATCCCCACCAATTCTGTCACATATGGATGATGAGCCCAGGCTCTCTCTGTTGCCTGCATTCCCTATTTCTTACCTCTGAGACCCCTTTTGTAGTTAAGGGGTATATCAGGAGCTATACAGATATATGGACGTAAGCCTTCTACAGAGCATTCTGTTAGTAAAATTGTGCAGAAATGCCTTAATTTCATCACTTATGGACCAAATGTTCAAAATGTTAACCATACGGTGGTTTACTCAGTAAATTGAGCCATAATTATATTACAGAACTAATTTGTTACGCTAAGTATGGGATTTTGTGCAAGTTCTCATGTCCATTGAAGAATGTCTAATCGTGATCATTATGCAAAATAACTGTGGAGCCCCAGTTATGGGTCTTCTACACAGTGAAAGCCAGATATCCCTCAAAGGAAGGAAAACAGTTTCCCAGGGAGCTTTGCACTTTGGATTGCTGTGTCGAGACTCTTAAATGAGGCTCCACAGTTTTTTCTGTAGCTGGTCTCCTTAAGATCAGCTATTGTTTTAATCGGGATCATTGGCACACATAGCAAAGATTGTGCTGGGCTCTGTCATCCAGTATGAGGGGGACTGATGTTCGTTCTCCTTTCCAAGAACCAAACAATCTCCATGCCCGTAGAGGGGAAAGTCCTGCACAGGTCCTTGCCACCTAGTAGTAAGTGGTCTTGGAGCTACCAGGACGAGCCTAGCTTTAAGGACACCATGGTGGCCACTATGGTGCAGTATGTATTCCCCATGCATCAGAGAAAGATCCAATGTCTGTTAATCTCTGCTGACCTCTGGACAAAATTAAAGTGGTTGTCTGGTGGAATTACAATTGATCGGTATCTGATCAGTCATAGGTCCAGACAATCATTAGAATGGGAGTCACTGAGTAGCCTTTGTGAATGGAGTGATGATTCATGATGCACTTCCACTCTACTCATCTCCATGGGACTGCCAAAGAGGAGCCAAGTACAATCCATATGTATCTCCAACAGTCCCAAAGAGATGAATAGATCAGTAGAGCACATGTGAGACCATTGCTTTAATCACTCAGAGGATTCAGTTTCCCCTTCTCATAATTGTCGGGGTCATAGAAGTCAAAGTCCTAACAATCAGGGCCTTTCTGACACTATTACTACAGTGGATGGAACCTTCTGCTTCTGGCTCTATCCGCTGTATAGTTTCCGCTGCCAGTGGACAACCAAAAAAGCTAATTGTAGGGGTGCCAGATGTCGAGCCACCATTAATCTCATATTAGACACCTATACTGAGGATAGATCATCAGTATATACACGTCCTGAAAAACCCTTCCAACACAGTCAATATAGTAATAAAAATGAAAATCAATTGGTCCACTCTACTATTTCTATCTCACATTTTCTTCTCACATTTTCAGTGGTCAACTCTTTTTCTTCATTGTTGATCTGTACGCTCTTATCCACAGCTCTGATTGCACACATGGATCCAGCTGAGGATCCAATCTGGAGACTCAGCTTTGCTTTTGGGCTGGCTTCTGTCTGTGAAAACTTCAACCATGCCTGAAGAAGTAAGAAGATTGACCCATTGGAAAGACATTTTTTTTGTAGTTCATTAATATACCAAAGGATTATACACAAGATAGTCAGAGATATGAGGCACGAGATAACCAGCCTTGAAGTTTTAAAAAAACATGATTTCACAATACTCTGTCAGGAGATGTGCATGCTATGTTGGGAAAGGTGTTTGTGGGGGGGAACTGAAGCTTATTGAGGGTACTAAGTTAAAGAGGTTGTCCAAGAATAGAAAAACATGGCTTTCTTCTTACACCAGTACAAGCTCTGTTCATGGGTTGTGTCTGCTATTGCAGCTAAGCTCTACTGGAGTCAATGGGGCAGAGCTGCAAAACCACAACCTCTGGACAGGGGTGGTGCTGTTTGTGGAAGAAAGCAGCCATGCTTTTATAATCCTGGACAACCCCTTTAAGATACTGTATTTCATTTGCATTATGAGAAACTGGAGCGGACAGATCTGTATTGAACAAATGGCAAGATATTCACTGAGGAAAAATATTTCCGCCTGAATTTTAACAAGCAAAATTCTCAGCTTAGAGCTCATGCTACTCTACTGAGTGTTTTCTGTATTTTTTTGGGGGAAAAATTCAGTCCACAGATCAGACATGGAGAAGACTCCAAATCAATCCAGAGTATCAAAAGATCCAACAATCACAACAGAGTAAATAAAATCAAAGTCAGAGGCTTCCTGCAGCCTAGGTCTTCAAAGCTGGGAAAGTTACTTCCACCCTGCTTTGTCCTATCCTTTAAACTTTAATTTGTAGAACCTATAAGAGCTGATGTAGATGACTAGAGTCTTATAATTGACGGCGCTAAGCTGGGATTCATAATCACAGTAAGTTGTATCTGGAGACATCAAGTGCCAAAAGTATAATCTAATCTATAAATTGGGAGATGCATTCTGGAAAAATTACAGGGGATTCCCAGTGTTAGTATATGAATCTGTTATGTCAGATAGATGGGTCCACCTCTCAGCAGCCTGCCTATTTGCAGTTTGAAGGAGCCACAGCTGTTGATTCATCTATTTGCACACCATCTACTTAGTAAGCATTGTCCTGGTCACTTGAATAAGACAAACCTTCAATCCCTCAAACTCCTGCTACTAAGTAGACAGCTCCATCTCAACAATGAAAAGACCACACAGTTTGCACAAGCATCTCAGCACCTAAAAAACTGGCCAAGGATCAGACCTCCACTGATATGATATTTATGGTCTACTATGATGATAGGTCGTCTATATGCTGAAACCAGAAAATCTCTTTTGTTTATATAGAAACAGGATCTCATCCAAGACTTGACAGATGTATTAGTTCACCCTCTGGAGCATGAAAGCAATTTTAATGCACTGTTTTCTAAACTCTATGAGACTCAAAAAAAACTAAGATCTAAAGAAAAAAAGAACCATGACTTTGTCACCCACTAAATTTAAATGCAGTTATAGTTGAATTCTCACCTGATTAGGAAAGCATTTTTCCATCGAGAGGAGCACTCTGTCTGCAGTCACATAACCACTTTTCAGCAGCAGAAACCCAATCATTTTGGGAGCTGGCCCAAACTTTGATGTGAAAGTGATTGGGACTGTTAAGAATCCATTAAATGCTAGGCAGAAGGTAGAGTACAATATTAGATCTAATATAAAACAGACATTGATTGCACCAATATAGACTCAATGGACCCAACTTGGATTCGGTTGATGCTAATCCTGTAAAAGTACAACAAATTATTTACCATAAAAAGAAACTGGCTCAACACATAGGGTTAGGTGTGGCAATTTAATAAAATATAAAAATGTAAAAAATAATCTTACAAAATTTACCATCTATTTAATCTCTCCTAAATGATTGTTGTCTCATAAAGGAGTAGATCAAGACCCACCTTTAGTATTTCATTTTAGTTCCAACTTTATCAATAAGTTCCATCGCAGGATATTTAATCAGCATCCCATTTGAAAAGACACCCATTTCAAAAAGTTACAAAAATATTATAACCAACCAGACTTTTATACACGGTCAGGTCATATTTATTCTGATGGCCAGATAAAGTCCAGAGTAACCGCTGTGTCCAGCACAGACAGCAGCTAGACAGGTGGAAGGGACTCCATAAGGTCCTGGTAGGTTGTCACAGGTCTCTGGAGCCATGCTGACTGCAGTGCATCCCACATCTGCTGGATTGGGCTAGAGGGAGGATTCATAGAGTGAACACGATGATCGAAGTGGTCCTACAGATGATCAATTGGGTTGGGCAAAGTCTGGGGAATTAGGAGGCCAGGGTAGTACTTGGAAGTCTTAGTCATGTTTTTCCAACTAATTTTGGACATTTTCAGCCATGTGACATGTCGCATTGTCTTACTGGAAGATGCTATCAGCCCTAGGGTATGGGTGTACATGATCTGCAAGGATGGATTCATACCCAAATCCGATGAGAGCGCCTTCCACATGGATAAGTGGCCCAGGGAATGCCATAAAAACCTTCCCCAGACCATAATGTTGCCCCCACCAGCTTGTGTTATTCCAGCAATGGTTGCTGGGTGTTTGTTCTCTGATGTTTCTCGCCTGACACGCCAACGTCCATCCATTTGATGAACGACAAAACTTGACTTATTGGAGAAGGCAACCCTTTGCCAATCAGTAGAAGTCCAATTTTGATAGTGCCGCGGAAATTAAACCCTTCTCTAATTATGCATTTATTAGCAGAGGTGCAGTGACAATTCATCTACTTTGGAAACCCATATGCAGTTGGGTTCGCTGAACTGTTGTTTTAGTCCCACATCTGGTGCCCCCTGGTTCATTTTGGTGGTGAGCTGCTCCACTGTATCATCTAGGTCTGCCCTCGTGCACCTTTGTATCCGAAGGTAACCTCTCACATCAATGGCACGTGGTGCTCCTCAGTGTCCATGTCGTTTATTCAAAATGATGCCATTCGTCCACTCATCATACACATTCCCCCCAGCATCATCAGAACAATTCACATTGCGCAGTTTCAGAAATACTGACATCTTTGTCACAAAAGCCAATAATCATCTCTTTTTGCAATTCTGATAAATCTCCCCTTTTTCCCATGACAGCAACGAGGGACATTTGTGCAGACAGCCTATCCCACCCCTTATATGCCCACCGAGCCAGTTCACCACACCTTATATACCCACCGAGCCCGCTAATCACTCCTTATATACCCACCGAGCCAGCTCACCACACGTCACTTCCTTAATAAGCTATGAGCTGCCGACGTGAAAGTAGGAAGTAGAATAATTGAGCCCGACTGTGTATAATCTCCATTATTATGCATACACAAGTGCTCTCATATACATAGACCCTCAGAACTAGACATATCGTGGGATCAGATAGTAGATTCAGACCAAAAAAATGGAGACAAGAGTAACAATTGAAAAACCCAACGTCTCGGCCTCTAGTATTTAAATTTGAGGGGCAATAAAATGAAAAAATGACAGTAGGCTCCATTACAGCTGCCTTACAGCACAACAAAGGGTCCCAAGTGCTCCACGGGATGGTCCACAGAAGTCTGAAGGAATCATCTCTCCTGTCTCTGACTTCCAAACGAAAAGACTGGTCTACCACCCCAGAAGTGCTTACCCGTCTCGCTCTCAACATCTGAAAACATTCACTTTTTACCTTTTGTGTTACCTTTAGTGTCACATCTATCTCCTCATAGATTGTAGGCTCTTGTGAGCAGAGCCCTTATTCCTCTTGTTTTAATTGTTGCTATGTTATTTATGACTCTGTTTGTACTCGAACCACTGATTGTAAAACGCTGTGGAATATGTTGGCACCACATGTACGGCGCTGGAAGCTGTGACACAAATCCCAGCGCCGTACAGCTACGGCACTCTGATCGGGCGGGTGCAGGAGCTGCGCTCGTCCGATCAGCTTCAGGGGTCCGGCAGTCACTGATAGCCGGGGCCCTGTTGTATGCGCCGGAATCAGTGAAAATACCTATTCTGGTGCATTAACCCTTGCACGGCCGCGGTCAGCGCTGACCGCGGCATGTGCGGTATCCTGATGGGTCCGCGTGTCCATTGGGTCCCCGAGCTGCTCTGACAGGGACCCCATGGCAGGGAAGGCAGCCCGATGGCTTCCTTAGGCATCGTGGCTGCCTTCCGTGACAGCCTGTGAGATACATCCCTCTAGATCTCACAGGAAGCAGGCTGTAAGTGTATTACACTGAGTCATTACACCCTTCATTACACATAAAGGAGGGCATCATACACACCCTTGAAAAATTATGATTGATGGCCTACTGGTGACCCTCAAAAACATTATAGGTGAGGGCATGCTGCTGAGCTGACCCTCTAAAACATTAGGGGCGAGGGCCTGCTGCTGAGCTGACCCTCTAAAACATTAGGGGCGAGGGCCTGCTGCTGATTTGACAATGTAAAACATTAGGAGCGAGGGCCTGCTGGTGACCCTCAAAAACATTATAGGCGAGGGCCTGCTGCTGATTTGACAATCTAAAACATTAGGAGCGAGGGCCTGCTGGTGACCCTCAAAAACATTATAGGTGAGGGCATGCTGCTGAGCTGACCCTCTAAAACATTAGGAGCGAGGGCAGCCTAATAAGAATGTTGATATGATAGAGGAGGAGGAGAAAAGGGAGATTGAACCATATACCCTTTTTAGTGGTGGAAGGGGTGCATGGGAATACAGTGTATTCAATACACCATAAAAGCCACATTAAGAGTGCCTTTATGTTCAGTCGCTTTCCTCTGGTGGAGTAGAGAAGTCAGGGGCAATCCAGGCCTTGTTCAATTTTATAAGAGTCAGGCGGATACGCTTATCAGTTATTATGCCCCCAGCAGCACTAAATACACGCTCAGACAAAACGCTGGCGGCAGGCCAGTACCTCCAAGGCGTAGAGCGCCAGTTCGTGCCACGTGTCCAGCTTGGACACCCAATAGTTGTAAGGCACAGAGGGATCACTGAGGACGCTGACACGCTCTGCTACGTACTTCTTCACCATCTTCCAAAATTTTTCCCTCCTTGTGACACTAGGCCGTGCATCAGGGTGAGGTTGCTGGCGGGGTGTCATGAAACTGTCCGAGGCCTTGGAGAGTGTTGCCCTGCCTCTGTTGGAACTGCTGTGTGTTCCCCTCGTCTCCCCTCCTCGGTTGCCCAAGGAACTACGGACTCTGCAGCTGGCTTTGTCAGCTGGAAATTTTTGGAGCAATTTTTCCACAAGGACCTTCTGGTATTGCACCATTTTGCTCATCGTCTCCACCACAGGAATGAGAGATGAGAAGTTCTATTTGTGGCGGGGGTCGAGAAGGGTGAACAACCAGTAATCAGTGTTGGCCAAAATGCGTACAATATGAGGGTCACGGGAAAGACAGCCATAAAGTCAGCCATGTGTGCCAGAGTCCCAACAGGCAAGACTTCACTGTCCTCATCAGGAGGATGACTCTCAATCTCCTCATCCTCTTCCTCCTCTTCTACCCATCCACGCTGAACAGATGGAATAAAACTTCTGTGGGTACAACCCTCTGTAGCGGAGGCAACCGTCTCCTGCTCCTCCTCCTCCTCCTCTTTATCATCCAATTCGAGCAGAGAAGACGAACTGAGGGTGGTCTGGCTATCACCCTTTATACTGTCTTCCCCCATTTCTACCTCTTCCACATACAAAGCGTCCGCCTTTATTGTGAGCAGTAAGCGTTTGAGTAGACACAGAAGTGGGATGGTTATGCTGATAATAGCATTATCGCCGCTCACCATCTGTGATGATTCCTCAAAGTTGCGTAAAACCTCACTGAGATAAGAACATCAGTGCCCAATCCTCGCTTGTGAAGAGCGGAAGCTGACTGAAAAGGCGACGACCATGTTGCAGCTGGTATTCCACTACTGCCCTCTGCTGCTCACAAAGCCTGGCCAACATGTGGAACGTGGAGTTCCAGCGCATGCTCACTTCGCACAACAGTCGTTGAGCTGGCAATTGCAAGCGCTGCTTCAGCGTTGCCAGACCGGCGGAAGCTGTCGAGGACTTGCAGAAATGGGCACACACGCAGCGCACCTTCACCAATAGCTCAGGTATGTGTGTGAGCTTGCCGAGCTCCAAAGCCGCCACCAAGTTACGGCCATTATCAGACACAACCATGCCTGTTTGTAGGTTGAGTGGCGAGAGCCACAGCTCAGTCTGGTCCCTTATCCCCTGCCACAGCTCTGCGGCGGTGTGTGGTTAGTCACCTAAGAAGATCAGTTTAAGCTCGGCCTGTTGCCGTTTCCCCACTGCAGTGCTACACTGCTTCCAGCTACTGACTGGTGTCTGACTGGTGCTGCAAGATGATAATTCAGAGGAGGAGAGGTTGCAGCCACTAACGTACGTGGTGGCGGAAACCCTGATAGAAGTAGGGCCCGCAATCCTTGGCGTCGGTAGCACCTGTGGCATCCCAAGGTACGACTCGCTCCCGGCTTCCACAACGTTCACCCAGTGTGCCATCAGGGAAATGTAGCTTCCCTGGCCAAAAGCACTTGTCCATGTGTCAGCCGTTAAGTGAACCTTCCCAATAACTGCGTTGGTCAGGGCATGGGTGATGTTACGGGACACATGCTGGTGTAAGGCGGGGACTGCACACCGTGAGAAATATTGGCGGCTGGGGAATGAGTAACGAGGGATGGCCGCCGCCATCAGGCTACGGAAAGCCTCAGTGTCCACAAGCCTAAATGGCAACATTTCAAGGGCCAGCAATTTGGAAAGGTGCGCATTTAGTGCTTTGGCCTGTGGGTGGGTGGCTGGGTATTTGCGCTTTCGTTCAAAGGCCTGGGGTATAGACATCTGTACGCTGCGCTGGGACACAGAAGTGGATGTGCTAGCTGATGGTGCTTGCGAAGGTCCAGGTGCATGGCGGGAGGCATTCAGGCCTGCATCTTGGACAGGGGATTGGCCAGCACGTAACACAGGGGAAGAGGAGGCAGTGGTGTGACCCGCAAACACTGATTGTGGACCCAGGCATTCGGCCCACCTAATAGGGTGCTTTTAATGCCATGTGGCGGATCATGCTGGTGGTGGTGAGGTTGCTAGTGTTAACGTCCCTTATCATTTTGGTACGGCACAGGTTGCAGATGACAATTATTTTATCGTCCGCACTTTCCTAAAAAAAGCGCCAGACTATGGAACACCTACCCCTTGGCAAGGTAGATTTCCACAAGGGGGTGCTCCGGGGAACAGTTGCGGGCCTGTTTGGTGTGGCCAGCCTTCTCCCTTTTACCACCCCACTGCCTCTTCCAGCCTGTTGCAGTGGTGTGGATCCCTCCCCCTCTGTACTGCTGTCCTCGCTCGGCTTGCCACCTTCCCAGGTTGGGTCAGTGACTTCATCGTCCACCACATCCTCTTCCACTTCCTCACTCTGGTTATCCTCCTGACTTGTTGACCTAACAACAACCTCAGTTGACAACTGTGTCTCATGCTCATAATAAGCCTCGTGAGACACTAATTGCGGTTGACTTATTGGCAACTGTGTTTCATCATCATCATCCACCTTGTAAAACACTAATTGCCGTTCCCCACCGTCATCTTCTTGTGACTGTGGATGCACAGAGTTTGTAAGTTGAGTAATCGGTTCCAAAGCCGCAAAATGTCATCCATGATAAGAGAAAATGAAGATTTATGAAAAATAAGCAGATAACTAAGACAGATAAAACAAGTCCTTCGATATACCGTAATAGTCGTTATATACATGTATACAGCTTTTTTACCAGAGAAGTGGCCTTGACTGGTTGGGTATGAGTCTGAGACATTGTATGTTGAGTCTGGTTTCAACTTACGATGGGTCAGAAAAGATCATTTAATGTTGAAAATATTGTATCCTGAGGCCATTGTTTCACTACCACAGCAGACTCCCTATGCGTGTTACTGCAAGGCACAGTGTTCTACACCCCTATAAAGGCTCTCTGCAGCCAGGAAATAGCCATTTTTTTACGCGATTCTAGCGAATATATTCGGATCAAATCTTTTTGGTAAATTCGGCAAACCGACCGAATCGAATTTGTTTGAAATTCGCTCTTCTTTAGAAATTACATTAAACCATTTTTCTTCCAGTCTCAGGGAGGATGGGCTAATGGGGAGCCCCGGAAAGCAATGAATAAAGATAAATTACCATTTATGGAAAGGGCTGATTTCTTTTTGTTTTAATGTTAGTGTCCTATTAAGAGACAGTCAATGTGCAATTTTTCATAAAGAAGCCATCTGTCAAAAGTGCTGCACAAAACGGTGATGTTGGGATATTAACATTTATAATTTTACTAGCTGAAGGTGCCGGCTTCGCTCAGGTATATTTCATCTATTTCATTTAATGTTTGTGTGTGTGTCGTTAAGATATATCGACAGTATCCACTATAACAGTGACATCTACAGTACCCCGCCCCTTTAACAGTGATCTCCACAGCAGCCTGCCCCCTTAAGAGTAACATCCACAGTGCCTTTCCCTTTAACAGTGACCTTCAGAGCGGCCGACCCTTTATTAGTGACCTCCACAGTACCCCGTCTCGTTAACAGGGATTTCCACAATAATCCTGCCCCCTTAACAGTGACCTCTACGGCATCCTGCCCCTTAACACTGACCTCAATAGCGGGCCGTCCCCTTAACTGTGACCTCCACAGCAGCCTGCCCCAAGGGTGGCCAGAGGTGCGGTTTTAGGCCGGAGAGTCCGGCTTTCAGACTCCTTGTCCAGCTTAGGGCATGGTTAGACACGGGGAGGTTTTTTGAACAGCTCACTCTAAGACAGCAGCACTGTGCTGTCTGAGCGTGAGCTGCAGGGAGAAAGTCACCCTCTGCAGCTGACAGAAGTTAATTTATACCTTCATTTTTTTCAATCCCTGTCGGCGGTGGAGGGGCGTGGCCTACCTGGATGGGGCGTGGCATATCATGACCTGAGGGCGGGGTTTTTAAGTCCGTCTTTTGAAGGTGGCCATTCAGGCCACCCTACCTGCCCCATGAACTGTGCACTCCGCTGCCTTAACAGTGTCCTCCACAGTGCCCTGCCCCTTTAAAGCTGACCTGCAGCAGTGAAGAAAAATGGCTGGGTTGTTATGGAAACCTGGAGAAAAACTGTGTGTATGTGGAGACTAAGGGCCTGCAAGCTTCTATTGGATGATAAGAGACATGTGACCGTGTGTATGGCAGTTGGTATATGAATTCGTACCGAATTTTGGGGTGTCCATGACACGGACCCGAACCCGAACATTTTCGTAAAAGTCCGGGTTCGGTTTCGGTGTTTGGCGCTTTCTTGGCGCTTTTTGAAAGGCTGCAAAGCAGCCAATCAACAAGCGTCATACTACTTGGCCCAAGAGGCCATCACAGCCATGCCTACTATTGGCATGGCTGTGATTGGCCAGTGCACCATGTGACCCAGCCTCTATTTAAGCTGGAGTCACGTAGCGCCGCACGTCACTCTGCTATGATCAGTATAGGGAGAGGTTGCAGCTGCGACGTTAGGGCGAGATTAGGCAGTGATTAACTCCTCCAAAAGACTTCATTCTGTGATCGATCTGCAGCTGTGGATCATTGAAGTGCTATTATTGACTTGCTCACTTTTTTGAGGCTGCCCAGGGCGTTTTTAGATCACTTTTTTTCTGGGGTGATCGGCGGCCATTTTGTGACTTGTGGTGCGCCAGCACGAGCTATCACCAAGTGTATTTAACTATCGATAGTGTGGTTATTTTGTGCTATATCCTACATCAGCTGCAGGCTGAGCCTGTGTCACCGAAGTGCATTTAACCATCAACAGTCTGGTTATTTTTTGGCCATATACTACATTAGCTGCAGGCTGAGCCTGTGTCAAAGAAGTGCATTTAACCATCAACAGTCTGGTTATTTTTTGGCCGTATACTACATCTGGTGCAGGCTGAGCCTGTGTCACCCAAGTGCATTTAACCATCAACAGTGTGGTTATTTTTTGGCCATATATTACATCAGGGGCAAGTTGAGCCTGTCACCCAGCGCCTAAAAAATAGACCTGACATTTCTATTCAACCAAATCTGCACAGTTTTAGCTGGTCAAGTTATTTGTAGTGACCGTCAAAGCAGACTTTTTGTTCTGGGTTGAAAAAGCATTCCCAAATTTGCCATTCTGAAAATAACTAGTTTGTGGTATTTGAGGCCTACTTGAAATCTATCCCAAAAAGAAAATCTTACATTGAAGGTATTGATAGTGTGATTCAGAAAAACCTAAGACACACGCTAGCGTGCTGATAGAAGTGTCATTCTGTGATTAAACCTATAACTGTCACACAGCGCAAAAAAAAAACAGGTCTCACATCTCTATTCAACCAAATCTGCACAGTTTTAGCTGGTCAAGTTATTTGTAGTGACCGTAAAAGCAGACTTTTTGTTCTGGGTTGAAAAAGCATTACCAAATTTGCCATTCTCAAAATTACTAGTTTGTGGTATTTGAGGCCTACTTGAAATCTATCCCAAAAAGAAAATCTTACATTGAAGGTATTGATAGTGTGATTCAGAAAAACCTAAGACACACGCTAGCGTGCTGATAGAAGTGTCATTCTGTGATTAAACCTATAACTGTCACACAGCGCAAAAAAAAACAGGTCTCACATCTCTATTCAACCAAATCTGCACAGTTTCAGCTGGTCAAGTTATTTGTAGTGACCGTAAAAGCAGACTTTTTGTTCTGGGTTGAAAAAGCATTCCCAAATTTGCCATTCTCAAAATAACTAGTTTGTGGTATTTAAGGCCTACTTGAAATCTATCCCAAAAAGAAAATCTTACATTGAAGGTATTGATAGTGTGATTCAGAAAAACCTAAGACACACGCTAGCGTGCTGATAGAAGTGTCATTCTGTGATTAAACCTATAACTGTCACACAGCGCAAAAAAAAAACAGGTCTCACATCTCTATTCAACCAAATCTGCACAGTTTTAGCTGGTCAAGTTATTTGTAGTGACCGTAAAAGCAGACTTTTTGTTCTGGGTTGAAAAAGCATTACCAAATTTGCCATTCTCAAAATTACTAGTTTGTGGTATTTGAGGCCTACTTGAAATCTATCCCAAAAAGAAAATCTTACATTGAAGGTATTGATAGTGTGATTCAGAAAAACCTAAGACACATGCTAGCGTGCTGATAGAAGTGTCATTCTGTGATTAAACCTATAACTGTCACACAGCGCAAAAAAAAAAAACAGGTCTCACATCTCTATTCAACCAAATCTGCACAGTTTTAGCTGGTCAAGTTATTTGTAGTGACCGTAAAAGCAGACTTTTTGTTCTGGGTTGAAAAAGCATTCGCAAATTTGCCATTCTGAAAATAACTAGTTTGTGGTATTTGAGGCCTACTTGAAATCTATCCCAAAAAGAAAATCTTACATTGAAGGTATTGATAGTGTGATTCAGAAAAACCTAAGACACACGCTAGCGTGCTGATAGAAGTGTCATTCTGTGATTAAACCTATAACTGTCACACAGCGCAAAAAAAAACAGGTCTCACATCTCTATTCAACCAAATCTGCACAGTTTTAGCTGGTCAAGTTATTTGTAGTGACCGTAAAAGCAGACTTTTTGTTCTGGGTTGAAAAAGCATTCCCAAATTTGCCATTCTCAAAATTGTTGTGAACGGGAACAATGAGGAAAACATCTAATAAGGGACGCGGACGTGGACATGGTCGTGGTGGTGTTAGTGTACCCTCTGGTGCTGGGAGAGGACGTGGCCGTTCTGCCACAGCCACACGTCCTAGTGAACCAACTACCTCAGGTCCCAGTAGCCAGCAGAATTTACAGCGATATTTGGTGGGGCCCAATGCCGTTCTAAGGATGGTAAGGCCTGAGCAGGTGCAGGCATTAGTCAATTGGGTGGCCGACAGTGGATCCAGCACGTTCACATTATCTCCCACCCAGTCTTCTGCAGAAAGCGCACAGATGGCGCATGAAAACCAAGCCCATCGGTCTGTCACATCACCCCCATGCATATCAGGGAAACTGTCTGAGCCTCAAGTTATGCAGCAGTCTCTTATGCTGTTTGAAGACTCTGCTGCCAGGGTTTCCCAAGGGCATCCACCTAGCCCTTCCCCAGGGGTGGAAGAGATAGAATGCACTAACGCACAACCACTTATTTTTCCTGATGATGAGGACATGGGAATACCACCTCAGCACGTCTCTGATGATGACGAAACACAGGTGCCAACTGCTGCGTCTTTCTGCAGTGTGCAGACTGAACAGGAGGTCAGGGGTCAAGACTGGGTGGAAGACGATGCAGGGGACGATGAGGTCCTAGACCCCACATGGAATGAAGGTCGTGCCACTGACTTTCACAGTTCGGAGGAAGAGGCAGTGGTGAGACCGAGCCAAATGTGGCCAGACAGGGCCCACTACTGGAGGACGAGGAGGACGAGGATGAGGAGGAGGTGGAGGAGGATGAGGATGAAGCATGTTCACAGCGGGGTGGCACCCAAAGCAGCTCGGGCCCATCACTGGTGCGTGGCTGGGGGGAAACACAGGACGATGACGATACGCCTCCCACAGAGGACAGCTTGTCCTTACCTCTGGGCAGCCTGGCACACATGAGCGACTACATGCTGCAGTGCCAGCGCAACGACAGCAGAGTTGCCCACATTTTAACGTGTGCGGACTACTGGGTTGCCACCTTGCTGGATCCCCGGTACAAAGACAATGTGCCCACCTTACTTCCTACACTGGAGCGTGATAGGAAGATGCGCGAGTACAAACGCACGTTGGTAGACGCGCTACTGAGAGCATTCCCAAATGTCACTTGGGAACAAGTGGAAGCCCAAGGCGAAGGCAGAGGAGGAGCAAGAGGTCGCCAACGCAGCTGTGTCACGGCCAGCTCCTCTGAGGGCAGGGTTAGCATGGCAGAGATGTGGAAAAGTTTTGTCACCACGCCACAGCTAAGTGCACCACCACCTGATACGGAACGTGTTAGCAGGAGGCAACATTTCACTAACATGGTGGAACAGTACCTGCGCACACCCCTCCACGTACTGACTGATGGTTCGGCCCCATTCAACTTCTGGGTCTCCAAATTGTCCACGTGGCCAGAGCTAGCCTTTTATGCCTTGGAGGTGCTGGCCTGCCCGGCGGCCAGCGTTTTGTCTGAACGTGTATTCAGCACGGCAGGGGGCGTCATTACAGACAAACGCAGCCGCCTGTCTACAGCCAATGTGGACAAGCTGACGTTCATAAAAATGAACCAGGCATGGATCCCACAGGACCTGTCCATCCCTTGTGCAGATTAGATTTTAACTACCTCCCCTTAACAATATATTATTCTACTCCAGGGCACTTCCTCATTCAATACTATTTTTAATTTCATTTTACCATTATATTGCGGGGCAACCCAAAGTTGAATGAACCTCTCCTCTGTCTGGGTGCCGGGGCCTAAATGTGTGACAGTGGCCTGTTCCAGTGGTGGGTGACGTGAAGCCTGATTCTCTGCTATGACATGAAGACTTATTCTGTGCTGACATGAAACCAGATTCTCTGTTACGCGACCTCTCTCCACTGCCTGGGTGCCTGGGCCTAAATATGTGACAGTGGCCTGTTCCAGTGGTGGGTGACGTGAAGCCTGATTCTCTGCTATGACATGAAGACAGATTCTGTGCTGACATCAGGCCAGATTCTCTGTTACGGGACCTCTCTCCTCTGCCTGGGTGCCTGGGCCTAAATGTGTGACAGTGGCCTGTTCCAGTGGTGGGTGACGTGAAGCCTGATTCTCTGCTATGACATGAATACAGATTCTTCGCTGACATAAGGCCAGATTCTCTGTTACGGGACCTCTCTCCTCTGCCTGGGTACCTGGGCCTAAATGTGTGACAGTGGCCTGTTCCAGTGGTGGGTGACGTGAAGCCTGATTCTCTGCTATGACATGAATACAGATTCTGCGCTGACATAAGGCCAGATTCTCTGTTACGGGACCTCTCTCCTCTGTCTGGGTGCCTGGGCCTAAATATGTGACAGTGGCCTGTTCCAGTGGTGGGTGACATGAAGCCTGATTCTCTGCTATGACATGAATACAGATTCTGCGCTGACATAAGGCCAGATTCTCTGTTACGGGACCTCTCTCCTCTGTCTGGGTGCCGGGGCCTAAATATGTGACAGTGGCTTGTTCCAGTGGTGGGTGACGTGAAGCCTGATTCTCTGCTATGACATGAAGACAGATTCTGTGCTGACATAAGGCCAGATTCTCTGTTACGGGACCTCTCTCCTCTGCCTGGGTGACTGGGCCTAAATGTGTGACAGTGGCCTGTTCCAGTGGTGGGTGACGTGAAGCCTGATTCTCTGCTATGACATGAAGACAGATTCTGTGTTGACATAAGGCCAGATTCTCTGTTACGGGACCTCTCTCCTCTGACTGGGTGCCTGGGCCTAAATGTGTGACAGTGGCCTGTTCCAGTGGTGGGTGACGTGAAGCCTGATTCTCTGCTATGACATGAAGACAGATTCTGTGCTGACATCAGGCCAGATTCTCTGTTACGGGACCTCTCTCCTCTGCCTGGGTGCCTGGGCCTAAATGTGTGACAGTGGCCTGTTCCAGTGGTGGGTGACGTGAAGCCTGATTCTCTGCTATGACATGAATACAGATTCTGCGCTGACATAAGGCCAGATTCTCTGTTACGGGACCGCTCTCCTCTGTCTGGGTGCCGGGGCCTAAATGTGTGACAGTGGCCTGTTCCAGTGGTGGGTGACGTGAAGCCTGATTCTCTGCTATGACATGAAGACTGATTCTGCGCTGACATAAGGCCAGATTCTCTGTTACGGGACCTCTCTCCTCTGCCTGGGTGCCTGGGCCTAAATGTGTGACAGTGGCCTGTTCCAGTGGTGGGTGACATGAAGCCTGATTCTCTGCTATGACATGAAGACAGATTCTGTGCTGACATCAAGCCAGATTCTCTGTTACGGGACCTCTCTCCTCTGACTGGGTGCCTGGGCCTAAATGTGTGACAGTGGCCTGTTCCAGTGGTGGGTGACGTGAAGCTTGATTCTCTGCTATGACATGAAGACAGATTCTGCGCTGACATGAAGCCAGATTCTCTGCTATGGCATGAAGAGACTTATTCTGTGCTGACATGAAGCCAGATTCTTTGCTATGGCATGAAGAGACTGATTCTCTGCTGACGTGAAACCAGATTCTCTGCTATGGGACCTCTGTCCAATTGATATTGGGTCATTTTTTTTTTTTTAATTTAAATTCATTTCCCTATCCACATTTGTTTGCAGGGGATTTACCTACATGTTGCTGCCTTTTGCAGCCCTCTAGCTCTTTCCTGGGCTGTTTTACAGCCTTTTTAGTGCCGAAAAGTTCGGGTCCCCATTGACTTCAATGGGGTTCGGGTTCGGGACGAAGTTCGGATCGGGTTCGGATCCCGAACCCGAACATTTCCGGGAAGTTCGGCCGAACTTCTCGAACCCGAACATCCAGGTGTTCGCTCAACTCTATATATGAAAAGAAAGACTTGCAGGCTTGTATTGGCTAATGCAGGTCATTTTTTGGGGATATCTCAGGAACGGTACATCCTAGAGAGCCGAGACCCCCACAAGATTTCTAGGGATGTGTATAGCAAGTTTCGTTGAAAATACATACATGAGTGATCGCGGAAAATACATACATACAGATATACGTCCTTCTTTATATATATAGATCATAAATATTTTGTCATCTTCATAAAAATGTAGTTTTCAAATGAAAAAGAATTGTCATTACATGTACACACCCAATACCTGCTACCTTGCTGTCTACACTTACAGGTCTCTTTGTCCAATACGATTAATTCTTCTCCATGTTGCATTATCCCACCGGTACCTATAACCTGCAAGGCAAACAGTGAAAACGCTAGAAGAATCCTTCAACGTATAGAACAGCCGTAACAATCTGTTGATTCTAGCAACTTTCCTGTGGGTGACCTGATTAGAGGCACAAACATCAATCAGCATTGTCTGTACAGAAAGCGCAGCAGAGTGTGTGCTTTATAATATAGCGGAAATTAATGGCAGAAAGTTATAGATTACAGCCCTTCCCCCAGCGACCAAAGAGATTTTATATAGAAATACCATTCCACTGCCTCTGTGGACACTAATAAAACAATTAAAATACTGCCCCTATATACAAGATTATAAGTACTATTTTACCGTCTCCTATGTACCGCAATATTATAATACTGCTTCTATGTGTAAGAAAATAACAACCATAATACTACACCTATGTAAAAGAATATAACTACTACAATACTGCTCCTATGTACGAGAATATAACTACTATAATACTGCTCCTATGTACAAGAATATAACTACTATAATACTGCTCCTATGTATAAGAATATAACTACTATAATACTGCTTCTATGTACAAGAATATAACTACTATAATACTGCTCCTATGTACAAGAATATAACTACTATAATACTGCTCCTATGTACAAGAATATAACTACTATAATACTGCTCCTATGTACAAGAATATAACTACTATAATACTGCCTCCTATGTACAAGAATATAACTACTATAATACTGCCTCCTATGTACAAGACTATAACTACTATAATACTGCATCCTATGTACAAGAATATAACTACTATAATACTGCTCCTATGTACAAGAATATACCTACTATACTACTGCTCCTATGTACTAGAATATAACTACTATACTACTGCTCCTATGTACAAGAATATAACTACTATAATACTGCTCCTATGTACAAGAATATAACTACTATAATACTGCCACTATGTACAAGAATATAACTACTATAATACTGCCCCTATGTACAAGAATATAACTACTATAATACTGCCCCTATGTACAAGAATATAACTACTATAATACTGCTCCTATGTACAGGAATATAATTACTATAATACTGCTCCTATGTACAAGAATATAACTACTATAATACTGCTCCTATGTACAAGAATATAACTAATATAATACTGATCCTATGTACAAGAATATAACTACTATAATACTGTCTCATATGTACAAGAATATAACTACTATAATACTGCTCCTATCTACAAGAATATAACTACTATAATACTGCCCCTATGTACAAGAATATAACTACTATAATACTGCTCCTATGTACAGGAATATAATTACTATAATACTGCTCCTATGTACAAGAATATAACTACTATATTATAACCCCCTAAGTACAAGAATATAACTACTATAATACTGCTCCTATGTACAAGAATATAACTACTATAATACTGCCTCCTATGTACAAGAATATAACTACTATAATACTGCTCCTATGTACAAGAATATAACTAATATAATACTGATCCTATGTACAAGAATATAACTACTATAATACTGCTCCCATATACCAGAATAAAACTACTGTAATACTGCTCCTATGTACAAGAATATAACTACTATAATACTGCTCCTATGTACAAGAATATAACTACTATAATACTGCTCCTATGTACAAGAATATAACTACTATAATACTGCTCCTATGTACAAGAATATAACTACTATAATACTGCTCCTATGTACAATAATATAACTACAATAATACTGCTCCTATGTACAAGAATATTACTACTATAATACTGCTCCTATGTACAAGAATATAACTACTATAATACTGGCTCCTATGTACAAGAATATAACTACTATAATACTGCTCCTATGTACAAGAATATAACTACTATAATACTGCTCCTATGTACAAGAATATAACTACTATACTACTGCTCCTATGTACAAGAATATAACTACTATAATACTGCCTCCTATGTACAAGAATATAACTACTATAATACTGCCTCCTATGTACAAGAATATAACTACTATAATACTGCTCCTATGTACAAGAATATAACTACTATAATACTGCTCCTCTGTACAAGAATATAACCACTATAATACTGCTCCTATGTACAAGAATATAACTACTATAATACTGCTCCTATGTACAAGAATATAACTACTATAATACTGCTCCTATGTACAAGAATATAACTACTATAATACTGCCTCCTATGTACAAGAATATAACTATTATAATACTGCTCCTATGTACAAGAATATAACTACTATAATACTGCTCCTATGTACAAGAATATAACTACTATAATACTGCTCCTATGTACAAGAATATAACTACTATAATACTGCTCCTATGTACAAGAATATAACTACTATAATACTGCTCCTATGTACAAGAATATAACTACTATAATACTGCTCCTATGTACAGGAATATAACTACTATAATACTGCCTCCTATGTACAAGAATATAACTACTATAATACTGCCCCTATGTACAGGAATATAACTACTATAATACTGCCTCCTATGTACAAGAATATACCTACTATAATACTGCTCCTATGTACAAGAATATAACTACTATACTACTGCTCCTATGTACAAGAATATAACTACTATAATACTGTCTCCTATGTACAAGAATATAACTACTATAATACTGCCTCCTATGTACAAGCATATAACTACTATAATACTGCCTCCTATGTACAAGAATATAACTACTATAATACTGCCCCTATGTACAGGAATATAACTACTATAATACTGCCTCCTATGTACAAGAATATAACTACTATAATACTGCTCCTATGTACAAGAATATAACTACTATAATACTGCCTCCTATGTACAGGAATATAACTACTATAATACTGCTCCTATGTACAAGAATATAACTACTATAATACTGCTCCTATGTACAAGAATATAACTACTATAATACTGCCTCCTATGTACAAGAATATAACTACTATAATACTGCTCCTATGTACAAGAATATAACTACTATAATACTGCTCCTATGTACAAGAATATAACTACTATAATACTGCTCCTATGTACAAGAATATAACTACTATAATACTGCTCCTATGTACAAGAATATAACTACTATAATACTGCTCCTATGTACAAGAATATAACTACTATAATACTGCTCCTATGTACAAGAATATAACTACTATAATACTGCTCCTATGTACAGGAATATAACTACTATAATACTGCCTCCTATGTACAAGAATATAACTACTATAATACTGCCCCTATGTACAGGAATATAACTACTATAATACTGCCTCCTATGTACAAGAATATACCTACTATACTACTGCTCCTATGTACAAGAATATAACTACTATACTACTGCTCCTATGTACAAGAATATAACTACTATAATACTGTCTCCTATGTACAAGAATATAACTACTATAATACTGCCTCCTATGTACAAGCATATAACTACTATAATACTGCCTCCTATGTACAAGAATATAACTACTATAATACTGCTCCTATGTACAAGAATATAACTACTATAATACTGCCTCCTATGTACAAGAATATAACTACTATAATACTGCTCCTATGTACAAGAATATAACTACTATAATACTGCCTCCTATGTACAGGAATATAACTACTATAATACTGCTCCTATGTACAAGAATATAACTACTATAATACTGCTCCTATGTACAAGAATATAACTACTATAATACTGCCTCCTATGTACAAGAATATAACTACTATAATACTGCTCCTATGTACAAGAATATAACTACTATAATACTGCTCCTATGTACAAGAATATAACTACTATAATACTGCTCCTATGTACAAGTATATAACTGCTATAATACTGCCTCCTATGTACAAGAATATAACTACTATAATACTGCCTCCTATATACAAGAATATAACTACTATAATACTGCTCCTATGTACAAGAATATAACTACTATAATACTGCTCCTATGTAAGAATATAACAACTATACAACGCCCCCGTTACTCCTAGAGGCTAATTTGTATATAATAAAACATCATTTTTCTCAGTAATGCGGGCACATATGAACATGGGACCACCACAGATGTCTTCAGCTGCCAAGTGGATATGCTACAGGTCAGTCATTTTCATAGGTACAAAACTGCTGACAGATGCCCTTTAATTACGGTATATTATACAGGGCTGTGTGATACATTTTGTGCACCTTTATGGAACATGATGGAATTTACTTACAATATAATAGAATTTGACACTTTTGTAGTCTTTCATTAGGTCACTTGGGCATATAACATATTCCACTCGTATCCTTATTCGCTTGTTACATGGAATGATCCCAGAGAAGGGCTGCAGTCTTAGAAAGCTTTCCGCTGTACTGTAAAAGGGGAGCAGGAAGTGCACTGGACCCCAAATTCTTCCATCTAATTGCCCAGCAGAGGAAGTGATGATGTTTCCCTAAAAATGAGGACGTACAATAACAGTGTTTTCAAAGGTGACACTAGTGACACAATTTTGGTTAAATCTGTTCTAATATCTCTGGCTACATTCCTCATTCCTTTTCTCTCACCTAGTGTCCTCTCTCTAGGAGCGCCAGAGTATTTTTTTATCTAGCATTCTATTTATGATTTAGGAACATCAGGATGAACAGTAAAAAAGTCTCCCCATGTAGAAGTGAGTTGCAGTGCATAGAATTATATGAGGGTACTTTCACACTAGCGTTTTTGTTTTCCGGTATTGAGTTCCGTCCTAGGGGCTCAATACCGGAAAATAACTGATCCGTTTTATCCTAATGCATTCTGAATGGAGAGCAATCCGTTCAGTATGCATCAGGATGCATCAGTCCAGTCCCTCTTACGTTTTTTTGGCCGGAGAAAATACCGCAGCATGCCGCAGTTTTCTCTCCGGCCAAAAATCCTGAACACTTGACATTCTAGCATTAATTTCCATTGAAGTGTTCTGGCAAAACAGATCCGCATGCGCAGACCTTTAAAAATGAGAAAAAATAAATACTGGATCCGTTTTTCTAGATGACTACCGGAAAGACGGATCGGGTATTGCAATGCATTTGTGAGACGGATCCGTCTCACAAATGCATCCATTTGCGTCCAGTGCAGTCCTGCCGGAATCCTCTGCTGCAAGCGTGAAAGTACCCTAAGGCCCCTTTCACATGGGCGAGAATTCCGCGCGGGTGCGATGCGTGACGTGAACGCATCGCACCCGCACTGAATCCGGACCAATTCACTCCAAAAGGGCTGTGCAGATGAGCGGTGATTTTCACGCATCACTTGTGCTTTGCGTGAAAATCGCAGCATGCGCTATATTCTGCGGTTTACACGCAACGCAGGCCCCATAGAAATGAATGGGGGTGCGTGAAAATCGCAAGCATCCGCAGGCAAGTGCGGATGCGGTGCGATTTTCATGCATGTTTTCTAGGAGATGATGTTAGTAAATTGATTAAAGTCAATTTACTGTATTATTTTCCCTTATAACATGGTTATAAGGGAAAATAATAGTATTCTTAATACCGAATGCTTAGTAAAATGTGGCATGGGGGGTTAAAAAAATAAATTAATTAACTCACTTGTTCGCGCAGCCGGCATCTTCTTCTTTCTTCTTCTTTCAGAACCTGCCAAAGGACCTTTGATGACGTAATCTTTTATCTTCATTCAGCAGGACCTGCGCTGACGTCACCGCGCTCACCACGTGGATTGCGTCATCGAAGGTCCTTTGGCAGGTCCTGAAAGAAGAAGAAAGAAGAAGATGCCGGCTGCGCGAACAAGTGAGTTAATTCTTTTTATTTTTTAACCCCCCATGCCACATTTTACTAAGCATTCGGTATTAAGAATACTATTATTTTCCTTTATAACCATGTTATAAGGGAAAACAATGAAGTTTTGCTCAGGCATCACATTGTGAGGTGGCACTACAATATACCCATCAGAGACAATAGTAAAATATATTATTTTGAATAATGAGTCGGACACTTGGTTAAGGCACAGGAGAGGACAGGCTGCACCCTGTGCAGCAGCGCGCAGCATGTCGTGCAAGCTCCAGCCCACTGCAGGGAGTTGCTATGCTATGGCCCAAGCACATTCAACCTGATATTTTACTGAGACAGCAGTAGCATTAAACGTGATGGTTGCAGATGAGAAGTCACTTGGGGAACTGTGGATTCACTAGAGTTACCCTTTAAGTTGGCAAGTGTAAAAGGAACACATATTTTTAGATGCAGAACAGAAAGATAAGACTAAGAGATGACACAAGAAGACTCAGGGTCTCTCACCCGGATCATGACTTGCCCGTTCCATCCAGATGTGTCCAGGGTAAAGCGTGCTTTTCCTTTTTTATCCGTTTTTCCATCTACGTTGATCGTATCTTTTTGAAAATTCACTTCCAGAGAAGCATTTACAAACTGGAGTGGGGCACCATCCCGATCCTGCGCTTTTAGCTACGATAGAAAAATATTTTGGACTTTACTTCATCACATCATCCCCATCATCGCTGTCTATAGAGTACTCATCATGAGACTATATAAGCTTTAAGGGCAGGGTGCATCAGATGAACATGAAGCAACCTGCTACAGTCATGTCGACATCAAGTGACCTCATACCACAATCTGTATATCTCCAAACACAAATATCCTATGAGTGGACTTCAAACGGTCTCTTCGGCATATGGTGACTGTTCGAGTCTTTGTCTCTACGTTGTACATCTTAGCAGGTCTGTACTGGGACAACAAGGTTCCACTGGTGGAGTCTTTGTATAACCACAAGTAAAATAAGGTCAGTTGTACAGCACAGAGAGGGGTTGTTCTGACCCCATAACAGTCCCCCTTCACCACTTCATCCTATGAGAACTTACTGTATAGAATCACCATGATCACCAATGTACTAATCATAAATGATGAAAATTGATGACCACAAGTAAAATGAAGTCACATGATACCATTGTAGGAACCAGGAACGGTGCATTGTTGGTCATAACTTTCAGCTAACAGTCAAGGGAGTTAATCAAGGGATTGTTCTGACCCCCATAACTGTCCCCCTTCACCACCTTATCCTATCAGCACATACAAAATCACAGTAATCAGTAATGTACCAGTCATAGAGATGGATTAATGAAAGATGACCACAAGTATAATGTAGTCACATGACACTGTTTTAGGATGTGGTGAGGGCAGGCTCGGACAGGGGTACAGGTGAATCCCCCCGCGGGCCCCTGAGCAAGGTGGGCCCCTAGTCTCCCATCCCCTGCACAAGTGGCACATAACACAATAGACTTACTGCACTACATACAGATATTGCTAATCCAGCCTATGTTCATATAAAAACCTGAAAGATTATTAAAGAAACTCCCCAGTTTATTATTATAGACACGATCAAAGCTGAGACGACGTCTAGTTACAGAGGAAACTGCCAGTGTCCTCTTCTCCTCCAGATCTATCTTCTCAAAGCTTCTGCAGGGACCCCCATATTCAATCATCTGGTAGCATCCTCCTGCTGTGTGAGCAGGTAATATTTGAATGTATCCATATGGTGGGCCCCCAAAATAAATTTTACTGGTGGGCCCTAGGCACCCCAGTCCGACACTGGGTGAGGGTGCATTTGTGGTCATAATTACAATGCACCTCTAGACAATATGAAATAAAGTGCAGGTGCACGCTACGAAAACATGGATAAATCTGAACTGCATTACTGTAATACTTACGGTTGGAAAATTAGAAACTCTTTGCACACATTTTTGGGCTGGCGGCGGACCCCCTCAAGGTGGAGCCGTGGGTGGACAAGATGGAACAAATTTACATCGCCTTGAGGAACTTTCTCATTGGGAGCTCCGTACTCCCAATTCATCACACTCTGGTCTCCCTGGAGGGTCCGGGTAGAGTTCCCTCTACTGCATGTTCTGTACCTCTTCGCTTACTACTCACACCCTTTGTTTTTTTCGTAGATGATGTTCTTTCTATTTAGCGCTACTGCCACTATTGCATACCATGGGGGTGGGCCAGCTGACTGGATCATTTGGTATTTATTTATTTCTTTTCTTTTTAGGTTTGTATTTTCACCTTATTAGGGGATTTATCTTATGCAACTCTGCTCCAATAGCCTCCTCAGATTCTACTAGCTAGGTACCCTTTAATCCTTCCTATTGGATATAGGCTCATCTTGATTCGTTACTTCAATTACCTTGTTCTCGCTTGGGTGCCATTGTGCTTTGTCAAGCCAAGGCCTAGCCTCCGGGACATAAGAGCTTTCATTATATATTTTAACTATTGGAGGTTTACCTCTCTACATAAATTTGCATTTCTACTGTTTTCTCTGATGTCTTTATAGTAATTTCTAAACAAAGATTGTAAAAAAAAAAATTGTGTAGGGCCCATCTACCAGAGACAAGGTGGCTTCCAAACAGATGGGACCTACACTATCAGACCTGCCTCTCCTTGGCCTAAGCATACAAAGTTCAGGTCAATGTAGAATCCAACTCTATTGTACTCTGATAATGTAGGTCCTGTCTGTTGGAAGCCACCTTGTCGCTGGTAGACGGACCCAGCACAATGTGTGCAAAGATCTTCTAATACAGTATGTATAGCAGTAATGCAATTCAGATTTAGCCATTTTTCCAGTGTTTGCATGCGTCTTTGTGCACATCAGTGTGCTGCTGCATATAGTGTTTGCTTTTGCACTGCGGTCATGGTAGCCTGCACTTGTACTTTATTTAAGATTGCTTGTAAGTGCAAGTCTAACATTGTACATTTGGGTGGTGGCTGCCTCAGTTTAGACCTTGCACTCCTGTCTACCTGCCTAGGGCTTTTAATTAGAGTATAACATACGTAGCTAAATTCTACATTATCCAGAATTTTGTAGGCTTAGGGCTAGGAGAGGCAAGTTTGATAGTGTAGGTCCCTTCTGTTAAAGCCACCTTGTCGCTGGTAGGTGGGCTCAACACAATTTTGATCAAAACTGTGCACAAAGAGCTTCTAATTTTCGAACAAAAAGTAAATCAGTAATGCGATTCAGATTTATTTGTGTTTCCAGTGTTTGTATGTCTCTGCTCATTGAGCCATGTGCTGCTGCATGTAGTGTTTGGTGGTTATAATGTTCATCTAACAGTCAAGAGCTTGTTCTGACCCCATAATGGTCCCCTTCGCCACTTTATCCTATGATCACTTACAGAATCATCATATTCAGTACTTTACTGATCATAAATGATGATTATTAAATGATTAGTAACCTAATTTTGTAACTGCTGGTATCCTGTTCCATTTGTGATGTCTCAAATAGTCCAAAATCCAGCAAAAAACTGTAAATACTGAAATATTATTAATTAACAAATAAATAGAAAATGCAAATAAAGTGAAATCTCCTTAAAGTGGTATTCCCATCTTAAGCATTTATGCCAGGTCTATTGGATATGCCATGGATGGCTGATAGATGCAGGTCTTTCCATAAATCCCATAGACATCAATGGAGAGGGCAGCTTGCAAGTTGGACCCGTGGATATGCCATAGATGCTTAAAGGGGTTGTCCAATGCTTAATGTAAAGAAATGAAAACCAGACATCAAATAGTTCATGACAATCTCTAACAAAGCTACAACCAGCGCCGTACCTCACATGGATCCAGAAATCTCCATGCATTTCTGCAACTGAGTTTTTCAAGTTTTTCAAGCTGGCAGCTTAAGGAGGTGTCTCCTTTCTCAGAGTGTGTTTTCCTTCTGCTGCAGCTCTCTCACTATCACAGCTCAGTGGATGTGTCCTTTCTGCTGCAGCTCTCTCACTATCACAGCTCAGTGGATGTGTTCTTTCTGCTGCAGCTCTCTCACTATCACAGCTCAGTGCATGTGTCCTTTCTGCTGCAGCTCTCTCTCTCTATCACAGCTTAGTGGGTGTGTCCTTTTTGCTGCAGCTCTCTCACTATCACAGCTCAGTGGGTGTGTCCTTTCTTCTGCAGCTCTCTCACTATCACAGCTCAGTGGATGTGTCCTTCCTGCTGCAGCTCTCTCTATCTCAGCTCAGTGGATGTGTCCTTTCTGCTGCAGCTCTCTCACTATCACAGCTCAGTGGGTGTGTCCTTTCTTCTGCAGCTCTCTCACTGTAACTGGCCCTGCTTCTAACAATAGATACACCTCATGGCATATGAAGGATGCAACTGAGCATGTGTGTCCACCTCAAAGACATTACTGTGGTGGACGGAGAAATAAGGAAAAAAAATAAACAGCAGGTGGCGCTATACAGACATATTTTATTGAATAACTCACCTGCAATTACAAAAGTGTTAATATCTAGGTAGTTTGAAAAATGTAGATTTTTTTTTTGTGGGACAACCCCTTTAAGATGGAAATAATATCCCTTGAAGGTGTTCGGCGTTCCGCCATCCCTCTTACCGTTATGCGATATGGATATCCACCTTTGTAATAAGAATCCATTTCTTCAAATGCGAGGATTTGTTCTTCAAATGAAACACGGACCGTTTTGAAGGCATAAAACGTTATTCCTAGGAAAGGAGCAGATTTTGGATCAGTGATTGCGAAGGGACGGGACTGAGCATGCCCGCAATCTGCACTTCATCCTGGAGCATGATGGGAAGGAACTGCGGAATAAGGGTCCATTCACACGTCCGTAGAATGGGTCCGCATCCATTCCACAAATTGCGGAACGGGTGTAGACCCATTCATTCTCTATGGGGCAGGAATGGATGCGGACAGGACACAGTGTGCTGTCTGCATCCGCATTTCCGCAGAGCGCCCCCGATCTTCCGGTCTGCGGCTCAGGAAAAAAATATAACATGTCCTATTCAATCGCGGACAAGAATAGGCAGTTCTATGGGGGTGCCGGCCGGGTGTATTGCAGATCCGCAATACACTACGGACGTGTGAATGGACCCTAAATATATTAAGGGAATTTTTTTACTATAATGTAGATAATTGCTTTATTGTTGAAGGGAATTGCCGGTCTCTCATGTCACTATGGCGGCTGAAGCCTGGGCGTGTCCCGTAACGCTTTATGCCTGCATTAATTTTACCAAATCTCATTCACACACTCTGGAAAAAATCCACATGAAATCCGTATGAAAATCGACCTGCAAGCCGCAGCGTGTCAATTTATGTTGCAGCTATTCCATTTTTTGTAATGACAAGGTGAAATCTATGGCAGATCCGAAGCAAAGTTTTCTACGAGTCTGTGTGTCGCTCAGATTGCAGATCTCACTGTGGATTTGTTGCAAATTTAGCTGCAAAATCCACGGCAGATTGTTTCTGCTGAATGAACGTCCTATTTGGATGATCTTAAGGGCTCATTCAGGCGGCCGTACGCTGTCCGCAAAAAAGAGGATCAGTTTTTTGGTGGATTAGATGCAGACCCATCCACTTCTTTTGTTCTACGGCTCCGCAATCCAAGTATAACATGTGAAAATCAGGACCTGGCCCCATTGAAGTCTATGGGTCAGCAAAAACGCGGAATGCTATCCGTTTTTTTTTTTTTTTTGCAGACATGGTGATCTGTCTACAAAAAAAACGGAACAGCATTTTTGCGGACAGCATACAGCCGTCTAAATGAGCCCTAAGGGACATAAGTCGTGGCCAAAAGTTTTGAGAATGACATAAATATTGGAAATTGGAAAAGTTGCTGCTTAAGTTTTTATAATAGCAATTTGCATATACTCCAGAATGTTATGAAGAGTGATCAGATGAATTGCATAGTCCTTCTTTGCCATGAAAATTAACTTAATCCCAAAAAAAACTTTCCACTGCATTTCATTGCTGTTATTAAAGGACCTGCTGAGATCATTTCAGTAATCGTCTTGTTAACTCAGGTGTTGACGAGCACAAGGCTGGAGATCATTATGTCAGGCTGATTGGGTTAAAATGGCAGACTTGACATGTTAAAAGGAGGGTGATGCTTGAAATCATTGTTCTTCCATTGTTAACCATGGTGACCTGCAAAGAAACGCGTGCAGCCATTGTTCTGCCCATTTTGTGCATAATAAATGTGTGTAATGTGCTGTAAAGAGTATACTGTTTGACGTTGCTGCCATCTAGTGGTCAAAGTTAGTTTCTACTTCGCCAGAACTTTACAGGAAGTGTATTGTCAGAGGCAGTAACCTTTAACCTGGAACTGTATTTCCTCCATTTCATCACTGCTCCTGGATCTTGCAGGCTGCATGCAGAGGAGCTCTTGATCTATTCCTGGACTAATGATGGAATTGTCTGTGAGTACTCTCACTGATGGAGTGAGGCTGCTGTAATTTGTGTAATGTATTGACACTTATGTTTTGTTTATGTTTATATTGTAGTTTTACAAAGTTATTCAGAAAAGAGAATACATACAGATCTGATGTCTCACGTTTCTTGACTTCTGAATTATTGTTAAGCTGTCTGACTAGTGTTATACAACAGTTCAATAACGCGAAGCAGAACAGTAAAAAGACAACCCACGTGGCGGTCTGGAATAAACTGAGACGCCATTACTGCAGCATGAGTCTAAGATCAGGAACAAAGTACCAGGCTGATGCCCCGCTACTGCCGACACAGCAAGGCAGGGAGAACATTCCCAGTGCCCAGCAAGACGATGCAAAGTCACATGTGTCCAGAACTTCACGGGCTAGCAAGATGTCCTCAGCAAGTTCCTCAGCAGTTAGAGCTCGTGCCAAGGCAGAAGCTGCCCGTGTCCAGCTACAGTATGCAGAAAAAGAAGCCATGATGATGCAGGAGTTAGCAGCAAAGAAAGCTGCCATAGCACAAGAAAGAGCTAAGAAAGCTGCCATAGCACAAGAAGAAGCGGTTTTAGAATCAAAATTGCTCATCCTGCAGCGACAGACTGCAGCTGCAGTTGCTGAAGCAGAGGCCGCTGCCTACGGGGCAACAAGTCGGTCAGGAAGTGAAAAATCATATAAAGACTCAGAGGTTCCAGAAAAACCTCTATTCTCTGCAGATCGTACAAGTGAGTACGTCCAGAACCTTACTGATGCGCATACAAAGGAACAGCCTCTTAAACCTGAAGCAAATGAATTCAGGCCGAGATCAACATACCCCCTGAGCAGGCCCAATCAACCTCATGAGGTCAGCGGCTGCCAGCAAACCAAGAAGGAAGCACCAGAAACCCCTAAGAACAAAAAACAAGTGTTCCCATCACCTCAACCTATAGATGTCATGCGCGAACAACAATGTGCAGTGGATGTCACCAAATATCTCATCCGCAAAGAAATGGTTAGCTCAGGCTTTCTCCAATTTGATGACTGTCCTGAAAACTATTGGGCATGGAAATCTTCCTTTCTGAATGCCACTGAAGGTCTGAACTTATCACCAGCAGAAATGCTTAATTTAATGATAAAATGGCTTGGTACTGAGTCAGCAGAGCATGCTAAGAGGATGAGAAGAGCAAACCTGTTCAACCCTTCAGCAGGACCCAACATGACCTGGAGAAGACTAGAAGAAACGTATGGATCCCCAGAGGTAATAGAAGGAGCACTGTTGAAAAAACTTGAAGTCTTTCCCAAGGTGGGCTACAGAGACAACGTGCGGCTACAAGAACTAAGTGATCTTCTACTAGAGATAGAATATGCCAAAGAGGATGGCTACTTGCAAGGACTTTCGTATCTAGATACAGCTAGAGGCACTAATCCCATAGTAGAGAAACTACCCTCAAATCTGCAAGACAAGTGGATGTCTGTAGGAGGTAAATTCAAAGAAGATTATGGAGTCGCTTTTCCCCCTTTCTCTGTGTTTTCTAGGTTTGTCCGACAGCAAGCGAAAATCCGAAGTGATCCCAGTTTCGCCTTCACCACCAGCGGCAATCAATCACACAGACCTGAGAGACCTCACGGTAGGACCTATGTATCCACACACAAAACAGCTGTACCTTCAGAAGTCACTGACTACCAAAGCACCCACAAGGTATGCAGCATACGGGTAGGTTACCCGACACTGCTAGAATGTACTGTGTATTTCCCTTTAAACCAGTTAGGCCTGTCGCAGGCAATCCTTATTTCAGCCAGCAGAGGGAGCCCCCTGGTTAGTATAAATAGGCTAGGGCCTAGCCTAGGAAGGTAGTTCAGAAGTTTCCAGAGTCAGTGCTGAAGTTTCTAGAGCCTGAGGAAACTGAGAGAGAGACAGAGGCAAGTCAAGAAAAGCAAGAGGTACTCAAGACAACAGAGGAGGTACTTGATAGAGATAAAACCAAGGATATACGCCAGAGCTAGGGCATTGGACCTTGGAGAAGAGTTTCTATGTTCCAGGATCAGTCAGGAATAGAGTGCAAGCTGCCTGTACTGCAAGTCCTGTGTTTAACACTCTAAAGTCACCTTGCTATATATATATTGCCTGCATCAACTGTATTGAAAATCAACTGTCTTCAAAGGAACTGCGCTTCCGTCAATGTCCCTAAATGATGACTACTAAAGTTTGAATTCTGTTTTAACATCACGTGGTTCCTCAGTTATTCCTGCTATCAGCAAACGGCGTGCCACCGTTTAATTGGCACTGGCGTCACGAACATTTCTCATCATCACCTGCCCTTGCAGAGAGTCAGCCGTCTCAGGTTAGTGTCTATTGCACTACAACACCCAGGAACATTTCTAAACCTAACTTGAGTACGCTGCAGGTACACACCATAGAAAACCCTGATAGACATTGTCCAATACACAAAAAACCACATCCACTAAAGAAATGCAAAGGCTTTAGAAGCAAACCCATTGCAGAGCGGATGTCCTTCCTTAAACAAAACGGCATCTGTTTCAAGTGCTGCGGATCTACTTATCACATTGCCAAAGACTGCAAAATACCAGTAGAATGTACAGAATGTGGCAGTGAGAGACATATTGCAGCTTTGCACCCTGGCCCTGCTCCTGCCCCACTAGAGACTGTAGAACCCAGGAAAGATCAGGGCAGGGAGCCACAAGAGACCCCACGCTCCTCTGTAATGTCTAATTGCACTGAAGTATGTGGACAAGGCAAGAGTGCACGATCATGCTCTAAAATCTGTTTAGTGACTGTGTATCCCACTGGCAAGAGAGAAAGGGCAGTGAAAATGTATGCAGTGCTAGATGAACAGAGCAACAGATCCCTTGCAAAGTCAGATTTCTTTGATATCTTTAACCTTAAGGCAAGTGCAGTTCCATACACTCTAAGGACATGTGCAGGGACAATTGAAACCACAGGGAGAAGAGCTACTGACTTTACCATTGAATCCTTCAATAAGAAAGTGCAGTTCCCACTTCCTACCCTAATAGAGTGTGGCATGATACCTGACGACAAAACTGAGATTCCATCTCCAGAAGTGGCTCATTACCACCCTCACCTCCGCTCAATTGCTCACCATATCCCAGTCATTGAGCCAGATGTTTCTATCCTTCTACTTCTTGGAAGAGATATCCTTCAGGTGCACAAGGTACGCCAGCAGATCAATGGACCTTATAATGCCCCCTATGCACAGAGACTGGACCTGGGGTGGGTCATTGTAGGAGAAGTTTGCCTGGGGACAGTGCACCAGCCTGACAACATTAGCACTTTGAAGACATCTGTGTTAACAAATGGACGCACATCCCTTCTCAGTCCCTGTCACAACAACTTCATTGACAGGAAGAAAAGGAACATCTCTCGGCGCAAGGAACCAACCAGAGGTAGACGGTGAATCTTCAAGAGTTTTATTGCAATCACACAACGCGTTTCGGGGAAAGGGTCCCCTTCATCAGGTGAAGAAAATTGCATAGAGAGTGGACAAACATGCTGGATATATATACACAAAAATGGTCACATGCAAACAAGGTCAAAGGGGAGGTGGGCGTTACCTCAAGCAGAAACAAAAGTCATTGGTACATAAAATAATGCAAATAGGTATACAACTGAACAAACTAACCCTTTGAGTTTACAGACTAATTCATAAATGTATTTATAAAACATTAACATGAAGAAGCATCGCCTCTAGATGTAGCCCATGGCTGGGGAGGAGGAACAGCATCACACAGAGTCACATGACCGCAGTTCCGATCATGTGACTTGTGATGCAATGCTTGTTGCTGGGAGACAGGATGCTAAACAGCCGGCTTAGAAGGAAGCTCGGCATACTGAAAGGTCCTGCGTCATGCTGCTTTCTTGATATGATCAGCAGCGCTACAGAAAGAAGAGATGTGACGCCCTACTTCACTAAAAGTAAAATAAAAATAAAAATAAAAAACATTAGCAGAAACATTACAATAGATAGATAAATAAATGAATGCATGAATGCATGAATCTGACAGCATTAGTCCAAGATACAAATTAATGATTTGAATGCAGAAAAAGGAGCAATCCAAAAGCAAATATCTTGGATGTAGATTTATAATATGACATATATATAAAAAAATCATTAATCCCACAAATAATTCCACAAACAAACGCCATAAAATTGAATAGGTGATATCAGATCTGTACGTATGGGATATATGAATGTATATATATATATATATATATATATATATATAAAAACAAATGCATATCTATAAAAATAGTGCATAATAGACACTACAGACTAAAAAATAAATAAAATAAAAAATAAATGATTAGATAATAAAAATCGAAATTTAAATATAAATAGATAATTATGAACATGATTAAAACAACAATATTGATGATGTAGAAAATTGATAATAAATAATCTATAATATCAGTAACGGTAGTCATGTGACCCTAAAAGTTTATTTCAAAAGCCTCATTCAGACCGTTTGGATTGAGACAGTCGAGTTTAAAAATCCAATACATTTCACGTTTGCGAAGGGTCTGAATGGTATTCCGACAGCTGTCATTTACCTGTTCGATGGGTGTGACCTTAAACCCGGAAAAGCACCCATCGTGATGTTCTGTCGCATGGCGGGATATACTGTGCTGTAAAAATTTCTTTTTTACATTAGACCTGTGCTTGTTAAGCCTATTCCGTAGGGTTTGGATGGTGCGACCTACATACTGTAGGCCGCATGGGCATTCCAACAGGTAAATGACATTCTGAGAGCCACAACTAAGATGGTTTTTTATAGAAAAGGAATCTCCAGTAGATTTGCTGCGAAAGGATGATGTAGTGTTAATGGTCAAGCAGCACAAACACCTCGATAAATTACATTTATAGCTCCCCAAGGGTCTTGAGACTAGATTGCTCACAGTCGGCTTCACACACTGTGAGGGTAAGCGTCTAAGTCTACTGGGGGCCAGAACACTCTTAAGGGTTTGTGCCCTCCTGAAAGTCAGTCTAGGCTGACCGGGTAGCATTTGCCTCAGGTGTGGGTCCCTTTTTAATATGTGCCAATGTTTGGACAAAACGTCTCTAATAGCGTCATGATTGTTCCCATACGTTGTCAGAAAATTCATACAAAAGCGTTCATTGTCAACATGTGTTTTTTCACTCTTAGTTAGACACATACTTTGGGATAGGCCCTTTGCTCTTTCATACGCAGCTTTGACTATCTTTGGGGGATAACCCTTCTTCAGAAACCTATCACGAATGATTTTACTTTGACAAATGAAGTCCCTATCAAGGGAACAGTTGCGTCTGACTCTTTTGAACTGACTAAACGGAATATTCACCTTCCATTTCTTATAGTGGGTGCTGGAATAGTCCAAATAGCTATTACAGTCAACCCTTTTAAAAAAGGTTTGTGTGATGATGGCCCTCCCGCTGGCTTCCAGTTCCAAATCAAGGTACTCTATCTTGACACGATTTGATGTCCCTGTCAGATTTATTCCCCAATTCGTGGACCTCATCTCCTCAAAAAAAGAGGAAATCGAGGCATCATCACCATTCCATATGAGGATCAGGTCATCTATGTATCTACGATAGAAGACAATATTGTCAATCCAATACCTAGAGCCATAGATGAACTGATCCTCAAAACGCCCCATAAAAAGGTTTGCGAAACTGGGCGCAAATTTCGTCCCCATTGCGGTTCCCTTCATCTGCAGGTACAGGGAATCCTCAAAGGTAAATATGTTGTGTGTCAGTATGAATCTAATGCAGTCCTGTAGAAAGACTGCTTGTCCTGCCGGTAACAGAGGGTCGTTATCCAAATACCACTTAATGCATTCAATTCCTTTAGTATGGGAAATATTCGAATACAAAGCCGTCACGTCCAGTGTGACCCAACTATAAGTGTTCCTCCACTCAATATCTTTAACAGACTCTATCAAAGCTGTTGAGTCCCTTAAATAGGAGGGTAGTTTGGTAACATATTTTTGTAACAGGACATCCACATACTTTGAAAGATTACATGTGAGGGAGCAAACCCCTGAAATAATTGGTCGCCCTGGTGGATTCTTTGTATCCTTATGTATCTTAGGTAGGTGGTAAAATAATGCTGTGACAGGATCCGATACTAGGATGAATGCTTTCTCCTTTTTATCTAGTATATGAGATGCTGATTCAATAAGGTCTTTGAATTCTGAAATATGTGACTTAGTGGGGTCTGTGACTAGAGGTACATAGTATTCTGTATCGGATAGGATACGGAGTGCCTCCTTAGTATAGGTCTCCCTATCTTGAATTACCACTCCCCCTCCCTTATCTGCACTGCGGATGACAATATCTAAATTATTCTGGAGGCGCTTGACCGCCGTTTTTTCCTTTTTTGTGAGGTTCTGTCTGCAAGTTGGTTTTTGGTGTAATTTCCGAAAATCATCCATGACTATATTATAAAAGGTATCAATAAAATTCCCCTTTGAAATAAACTTTCAGGGTCACATGACTACCGTTACTGATATTATAGATTATTTATTATCAATTTTCTACATCATCAATATTGTTGTTTTAATCATGTTCATAATTATCTATTTATATATAAATTTTGATTTTTATTATCTAATCATTTATTTTTTATTTTATTTATTTTTTAGTCTGTAGTGTCTATTATGCACTATTTTTATAGATATGCATTTGTTTTTATATATATATATATATATATATATATATATACATTCATATATCCCATACGTACAGATCTGATATCACCTATTCAATTTTATGGCGTTTGTTTGTGGAATTATTTGTGGGATTAATGATTTTTTTATATATATGTCATATTATAAATCTACATCCAAGATATTTGCTTTTGGATTGCTCCTTTTTCTGCATTCAAATCATTAATTTGTATCTTGGACTAATGCTGTCAGATTCATGCATTCATTTATTTATCTATCTATTGTAATCTTTCTGCTAATAGAATGTGTCGGCAGATAAGAACCATTTGGCCCATCTAGTCTGCCCAATATACTGAGTACTATGGATAGCCCCCGGCCCTATCTTATATGAAGGATGGCCTTATGCCTATCCCATGCATGCTTAAACCCCTTCACTGTATTTGCAGCTACCACTTCTGCAGGAAGGCTATTCCATGCATCCACTACTCTCTCAGTAAAGTAATTCTTCCTTATATTACTTTTAAACCTTTGCCCCTCTAATTTAAAACTGTGTCCTCTTGTGGTAGTTTTTCTTCTTTTAAATATGCTCTCTTCCTTTACCGAGTTAATTCCCTTTATGTATTTAAAAGTTTCTATCATATCCCCTCTGTCTCTTCTTTCTTCCAAGCTATACATATTAAGGTCCTTTAACCTTTCCTGGTAAGTTTTATCCTGCAATCCATGTACTAGTTTAGTAGCTCTTCTCTGAACTCTCTCTAGAGTATCTAATGTTTTTTATTTTTATTTTTATTTTACTTTTAGTGAAGTAGGGCGTCACATCTCTTCTTTCTGTAGCGCTGCTGATCATATCAAGAAAGCAGCATGACGCAGGACCTTTCAGTATGCCGAGCTTCCTTCTAAGCCGGCTGTTTAGCATCCTGTCTCCCAGCAACAAGCATTGCATCACAAGTCACATGATCGAAACTGCGGTCATGTGACTCTGTGTGATGCTGTTCCTCCTCCCCAGCCATGGGCTACATCTAGAGGCGATGCTTCTTCATGTTAATGTTTTATAAATACATTTATGAATTAGTCTGTAAACTCAAAGGGTTAGTTTGTTCAGTTGTATACCTATTTGCATTATTTTATGTACCAATGACTTTTGTTTCTGCTTGAGGTAACGCCCACCTCCCCTTTTGACCTTGTTTGCATGTGACCATTTTTGTGTATATACAGTACAGACCAAAAGTTTGGACACACCTTCTCATTCAAAGAGTTTTCTTTATTTTCATGACTATGAAGGCATCAAAACTATGAATTAACACATGTGGAATTATATACATAACAAACAAGTGTGAAACAACTGAAAATATGTCATATTCTAGGTTCTTCAAAGTAGCCACCTTTTGCTTTGATTACTGCTTTGCACACTCTTGGCATTCTCTTGATGAGCTTCAAGAGGTAGTCCCCTGAAATGGTCTTCCAACAGTCTTGAAGGAGTTCCCAGAGATGCTTAGCACTTGTTGGCCCTTTTGCCTTCACTCTGCGGTCCAGCTCACCCCAAACCATCTCGATTGGGTTCAGGTCCGGTGACTGTGGAGGCCAGGTCATCTGGCGCAGCACCCCATCACTCTCCTTCATGGTCAAATAGCCCTTACTTTCAAAGTTTTCCCAATTTTTCGGCTGAATGACTGACCTTCATTTCTTAAAGTAATGATGGCCACTCGTTTTTCTTTACTTAGCTGCTTTTTTCTTGCCATAATACAAATTCTAACAGTCTATTCAGTAGGACTATCAGCTGTGTATCCACCTGACTTCTCCTCAACGCAACTGATGGTCCCAACTCCATTTATAAGGCAAGAAATCCCACTTATTAAACCTGACAGGGCACACCTGTGAAGTGAAAACCATTTCAGGGGACTACCTCTTGAAGCTCATCAAGAGAAAGCCAAGAGTGTGCAAAGCAGTAATCAAAGCAAAAGGTGGCTACTTTGAAGAACCTAGAATAGGACATATTTTCAGTTGTTTCACACTTGTTTGTTATGTATATAATTCCACATGTGTCAATACATAGTTTTGATGCCTTCAGTGTGAATCTACAATTTTCATAGTCATGAAAATAAAGAAAACTCTTTGAATGAGAAGGTGTGTCCAAACTTTTGGTCTGTACTGTATATCCAGCATGTTTGTCCACTCTCTATGCAATTTTCTTCACCTGATGAAGGGGACCCTTTCCCCGAAACGCGTTGTGTGATTGCAATAAAACTCTTGAAGATTCACCGTCTACCTCTGGTTGGTTCCTTGCGCCGAGAGATGTTCCTTTTCTTCCTGTCATTTTAATCCTCCGTGTGGGCCTAGGCACGCTCATCCGAGGACATCTACATCCGTGGCTGCATACCAACCTTCATATTGGGGATTAAATCATCTCCCACATGCCTACATTAGCGTTGTGCCTATAATTGCGCAACCCTGCAAGGTGAGCCTCCCAAATTGGGATTTAATCTGAATTTCCAAACGTTTTTACCCTATGGTGCGCCCTCTCTCTTTTGTTTACACAGTAAACAACTTGCCTTTCTACGTACAACAACTTCATTGTCAAGGAACGCTTTGTCAGGTCAACACAACACTGTGACTCTTCTACACTATATGGTAAAGAAGAAGTCAATTACAACATTGAGACGGACAATCTAGGGATAACAGTATTTCAGAAAACTAAAGATGATGATAAACAGGCCCTCTCTATAGAGGATCAGATCTTCTTGCAGATTATGGATAAAGAGGCTTACCAAGATGACAATCACAGTTGGGTGGCTCCTCTCCCCTTTCGCACACCCAGACGTGTTCTGCCTAGTAACAGGGAGCAAGCCATGAAGCGTTTGCATTCACTCAGCAAAACACTGCAGAGAAAGCCAGAAGTGAAAAGAGATTTCACTGAATTCATTAAGGGGATGCTAGACAATGACCACGCTGAAGTTGCAGGACCACTTGAGACAGACAGGGAACACTGGTATCTACCAATGTTTGGTGTTTACCATCCGCACAAACCTAACCAAATCAGAATAGTTTTAGATTCCAGCGCAGAGTATAAAGGAGTCTCTTTAAATGATGTACTGTTGAGTGTCCCTGACCTAAACAATACTTTGCTAGGTGTCCTCATGCGCTTCAGAAAAGAGCCCGTTGCTTTCACAGCAGATGTGCAGCAAATGTTTTATTGCTTTCTTGTCAGAGAAGACCACAGGGACTTTCTACGTTTTCTCTGGTACAAAGACAATGACATAGACAAAGAAATTGTCAAGTACAGAATGAAAGTGCACGTATTTGGCAATAGCCCCTCTCCTGCCGTCGCTATATACTGCATGCAAAAGGCGGCCCAGAAAAACGCAGAGCGCTATGGACAAGAAGCCAAACACTTTGTATTGAGACATTTCTATGTAGATGATGGACTCGCTTCTGCTAGCACACCTGAAGATGCAATATCCATCCTTAGTAAAGCAAAACAAATGCTGGCAGAATCCAATCTGCGTCTTCATAAAATCGCTTCCAACAGCCAAAAAGTAATGGAAGCCTTCCCTGTAGCAGACAGAGCTAAGGACCTTAAAGATCTTTGCCTAGGTACAGACACCCTTCCCCTGCAGAAAAGCCTAGGCCTAAGTTGAGATCTAGAAAATAATAGTTTTGCTTTCAGAGTTTCCTCAGAGGAAAAGCCTTTTACACGTAGAGGTATTCTATCCACCGTAAATAGCCTCTATGATCCCCTAGGGTTTGTGTCACCTGTGACTATAAGAGGTAAGGCCTTAGTTCGTGAACTGTCATCTGGGAAAAGTGAATGGGATGCATTGCTTCCACAAGAGAGACTAAGTGAGTGGGTTCAATGGACAGAATCCTTGCAAGCGTTAGAGCACCTAAAGATAGACAGATGCTATGTGCCCGTATCTCTATCATCAGCTTGCAGGAAAGAACTATGCATCTTCTCAGACGCATCCACCACAGCTATAGGTGCAGTAGCTTACTTGAAAGTAATTGATGCAGAAAATGTGTGTCATGTTGGATTTGTCATGGGAAAGTCCAAATTAAGCCCAAAACCAGCCCACACTATTCCTCGTTTAGAGTTGTGTGCTGCCGTACTTGCAGTTGAAATGTCTGAGCTAATCACAGATGAACTAGACACTGATTTTGATGCTGTGAAATTCTTCACTGATAGCAAGACTGTCCTAGGGTACATTTGCAACACCACTAGGAGGTTCTATCTGTATGTCTCCAACAGAGTGAATAGAATCAGGCAGTCTACACACCCAGATCAGTGGTTCTATGTATCTACAGAGCAAAACCCTGCAGATTTTGCTACTAGGCCTACTCAAGCAGCATGCCTTCAGAACTCTATATGGTTCTCAGGCCCATCCTTTCTGTACCAACCACACTGTGAGGATATAGACACTGCTAATGTTTTTCCACTCATAGAGCCTGAAGCTGACCTTGAAATCAGATCGGAAATTACAAGCTTCAGCACCAGAGCTTCTGAAGCCACACTTCACTCACATTGCTTTGATAGATTTTCTTGCTGGAAGATATTAGTTAAGACCCTAGCCAGACTCATCCATGTCACTAAAACCTTCCAGAGGGAAACCAGCAGCAATCAGGTCAGAAGGTGGGAAAGTTTCCATGAACAGGTCAATCTAGAAGAACTTGCTCAGGCGAAGTCTGTTATAATCTCTTCTGTTCAAAACAAACATTTCCAGAAGGAAATTGACTGCATCAAAAAACAAAAGACATTCACAAAACTAAGCCGTCTTAGGAAGCTTAGCCCCTTTTTAGACAAAAATGGGTTGTTGAGAGTAGGTGGACGTTTGTCTCTTGCAGAACTTTCAGAGGAAGAGAAACAGCCTGTCATTATACCTTATGATCACCACATTGCGACACTGCTTGTTAGGTACTATCATGAACAAGTAGTTCACCAAGGGCGGCACATCACAGAGGGTGCTATTAGATCCGCAGGTTTCTGGATTCTTGGTGGCAAACGCTTGGTTTCGGCTGTCATACACAAATGCGTCATCTGTCGCAAGCTGCGAGGAAGGTTACAAAGTCAAAAGGTGGCAGAGCTACCAGAGGACAGAGTAATTGCTCAACCACCTTTCACCAATGTGGGCTTAGATGTATTTGGTCCGTGGTCTGTTTTAACCCGCCGCACTAGAGGAGGCAGCGCGGACAGTAAACGATGGGCAGTCCTTTTCACTTGTTTGTCCACCCGAGTTGTACACATAGAGCTACTTGAAACCATGTCAACATCAAGCTTTATTAATGCCTTGAGGAGATTCTTCTCAATTCGTGGCCCAGCAAAACTGCTCCGTTCTGACAGAGGAACAAACTTTGTAGGAGCCTGCAAGGAACTTAACATTTGTGCCAGCGAATCACAATTGCAAGACTTTCTCCAAGACAGAGGATGTACATGGGTCTTTAATCCTCCACACTCTTCACACATGGGTGGTGTCTGGGAGAGACTTATAGGTATTGCCAGGCGAATCTTGGACGCTATGTTGCTACAAACCAAAACTGCTCAATTGACCCATGAGACTTTAAGCACCTTTATGGCAGAGGTTACAGCTATTATGAATGCCAGGCCTATAGTTCCTGTGTCCTCAGACCCAGATACACCTATGGTCCTTACCCCAGCAATGTTGTTGACTCAAAAAGTGAACTCTTTGTCTGCTCCATCCGGAACCATAAGTACAACACAAGTCCATGCGAAACAATGGAAGCAAGTACAATGCTTAGCAGACACCTTTTGGAAAAGATGGATAAGGGAGTATCTGTCAAATCTGCAACACCGTAGGAAATGGACTGAGGATCGCCCAAATGTAAAAGTGGGTGCTGTTGTTCTGTTGAAAGACAGCCAAGAGAGCAGGAACGAGTGGCCTGTAGGACTTATTGTCAATGCTCTACCAAGCAGGGATGGCAAGGTTACGAAGGTGGAGGTCAAGATTGCAAAGAATGGGACTTCCAAAATCTATCTTAGACCTATAACTGACATTATAGTTTTAGTTTCCGATTAGCTAGGATTCCATTTCCTGTTTATATGTTTTTCCTGCATAGCAGTAGTTATTTAGGTAGTGACATAATTAATTATGCCAGACAGGGAGTGTTCTGCTCATTTTGTGCATAATAAATGTGTGTAATGTGAACTTTACAGGAAGTGTATTGTCAGAGGCAGTAACCTTTAACCTGGAACTGTATTTCCTCCATTTCATCACTGCTCCTGGATCTTGCAGGCTGCATGCAGAGGAGCTCTTGATCTATTCCTGGACTAATGATGGAATTGTCTGTGAGTACTCTCACTGATGGAGTGAGGCTGCTGTATTATGTGTAATGTATTGACACTTATGTTTTGTTTATGTTTATATTGTAGTTTTACAAAGTTATTCAGAAAAAAGAATACATACAGATCTGATGTCTCACGTTTCTTGACTTCTGAATTATTGTTAAGCTGTCTGACTAGTGTTATACAACAGTTCAATAACGCGAAGCAGAACAGCCATCATTGCGTTGCATAAAAATGGCTTCACAGGCAAGGATATTGTGGCTACTACGATTGCACCTCAATCAACAATTTATAGGATCCTCAAGAACTTCAAGGAAAGAGGTTCAATTCTTGTTAAGAAGGCTTCAGGGCGTCCAAGAAAGTCCAGCAAGCGCCAGGATCGTCTCCTAAAGAGGATTCAGCTGCGGGATCGGAGTGCCACCAGTGCAGAGCTTGCTCAGGAATGGCAGCAGGCAGGTGTGAGCGCATCTGCACGCACAGTGAGGCGAAGACTTTTGGAAGATGGCCTGGTGTCAAGAAGGGCAGCAAAGAAGCCACTTCTCTCCAAAAAAAACCCATCAGGGACAGATTGATTTTCTGCAGAAAGTATGGTGAATGGACTGCTGAGGACTGGGGCAAAGTCATATTCTCCGATGAAGCCTCTTTCCGATTGTTTGGGGCATCTGGAAAAAGGCTTGTCCGGAGAAGAAAAGGTGAGCGCTACCATCAGTCCTGTGTCATGCCAACAGTAAAGCATCCTGAGACCATTCATGTGTGGGGTTGCTTCTCATCCAAGGGAGTGGGCTCACTCACAAATTTGCCCAAAAATACAGCCATGAATAAAGGATGGTACCAAAACAACCTCCATCAGCAACTTCTTCCAACAATCCAACAACAGTTTGGTGAAGAACAATGCATTTTTCAGCACGATGGAGCACCGTGCCATAAGGCAAAAGTGATAACTAAGTGGCTCGGGGACCAAAACGTTGACATTTTGGGTCCATGGCCTGGAAACTCCCCAGAACTTAATCCCATTAAGAACTTGTGGTCAATCCTCAAGAGGCGGGTGGACAAACAAAAACCCACTAATTCTGACAAACTCCAAGAAGTGATTATGAAAGAATGGGTTGCTATCAGTCAGGAATTGGCCCAGAAGTTGATTGAGAGCATGCCCAGTCGGATTGCAGAGGTCCTGAAAAAGAAGGGCCAACACTGCAAATACTGACTCTTTGCATAAATGTCATGTAATTGTCGATAAAAGCCTTTGAAACGTATGAAGTGCGTGTAATTATATTTCACTACATCACAGAAACAACTGAAACAAAGATCTAAAAGCAGTTTAGCAGCAAACTTTGTGAAAACTAATATTTGTGTCATTCTCAAAACTTTTGGCCACGACTGTACACTGCAGATTTACCACCGTGGTTTTTGCATGCAGCAAATCTGTAGTATTTTACAAAAGCAGAAAATTTTATTTAAAATTTAAAATAAAAAATAAAAAACACAATTTTAATTTTGGATTTTGAAATCCAGGGCATGTCAATTTTTGCTGCAGATCTACATAACAGAATAAGGTGAAATTTACAGAAAATCTGTAGCATAACTCGCAATAAATCCGAAGTGGAATGTCCACTGTAAAGTCAATGGGAGTCTGCATAAAAAAAAAAATTTAATGGAAAAAGAGCAAAAAAAAATTTGGGAAAACAGTGTGGATTCCGCACCTAAATTTTTAGATACAACGGCACGAACATACCCACAGATCGGATTCGCTGTAGATCATTTTTACAGCAAATTCACAAACAATCTACAGGGAAATCTACAAGACATGCCAATTTTGGGGCAGATTTACCCCTGAATATTTTCCTGCAGATTATGCAAAAAGGTGAAAAAAATAATCAATGGCTTGAAAAACTGTATCTGCAGACGGATGTAGCAAAATCCACAACAATACATTTCTGGTGGATTTTATTGCTAATTTTGACTTCCCCACTGAAGTCAACTGGGAACCTCCACAAAAATATGCGACAGAAATGAAAAAATCCATATTGCAGGTCAACATCAGTGAGGAAAATTTCTACAGAACACAGATTTGTTAAAATCTCATCTAATTGCTGCTAACACAGGAAAAATCTGCAGCATTTAAAGGGATATTTAAGCTTTTAGATATTGGTGACCTATCCTCGGGGTAGGTCATTAATCTCCGATCAGTGGGGGTTGGCATCCCCACCAACCATCTGTATTTGGCCGCCAGTGTAATCTATACAATGAATGGAGGCTGGAACCAGTAAGCTCCGTCCAATATGTTGTGGCCCACCATGGCCACCACACACTAGATGGAGCCTTCTGCTTTCAGCTCTATCCACTGTTTACACTCCAGTGCCAGTGACTGCCAAAAACAGCTGATTGGTGGGGTTGCCGGGTGTCGAAACCCCCACTGATCTAATATTTATGGCCTATGTAGAGGATAGGTCATCAATATCTAAAGTCTAGAATCCCATTTAAGTTTCATGTGAATGTTAGGGTGAAACTAAAAACATTGGTCCTGAGTTCCAAGAACTGCAGCATCAACCATGAAACAACATGTGGCTTCGCTCTTATACAACGACAGCATGAAGGCCATCAGAATGTCTATGAAGACCAAAAAACTTACATGTTCCAGTTTCTAACCTCAATGATGTACATGTTTTGAAACCTTCTAGAATAATTCCTGGCACCGAAGCTTTCATTGATCTATGGAATTCGCTCACCTGTGCCGTCCTCTACCAGAGACGCTTTTATCTCAACATTATAGATATAGTTATTGAACTTCAAGAGATTTCCATCCACGTTTGATTGGAAGCAACCGGTGGTATCTGTCTAGAAAAGCAAATGAGATGTTGTAAGAAGCTAATAGTAACAACCCCCAAAACAACTATGACAGAACAATGAATCAGGGCCATTACATGATTGATAATTGGTTGATGATTTGCTCAGAAGCAGAGACAGAACATTTCGTATCTTCTGGACGAGACCGGTTGATGTTGTTTTCTAAAGTAAAGTTGTAGCTAGGCTTTCTTTTTCCCGAGACTAAGACATAGATGGCTGCCCTAGGCAAAGTGGTTGTTGAGGTTAGCACCCAGCACCCAGAGCCCATGCCTCAGCAGCTAGGCCCCATCTTGTGGGCTCCAAAACAACCATACATATTCAAAAACAAGGCAAGCTCACCTCTCCAGTGATTGTAGTACAGATCGTATTGCAAATGTCAGCATTCACGTTTCCTTGAACCCCCTTCCCATAAGTATATCTGCAAGAACATTATCAAGATAAAGTCATGGATTAGATATAATAAAAAATCATCCAAACCAACATGAGGGTTGGATTCTGACATTTCAAGTCAAGAAGCCCAAACTTCCCCAGTTCTGTCCAGGTTCTCACATGATGACAGATTACTAGTCACCACCAAAGATCTGTAATGACACTGAACAAGAACAAGGGATGCCAACAGATTTGTGCTCTAAAAATTGTAGAATTACTAAAAGCTATATACAGTATATGCCAGATGCACGTGCTGGGAGAATTCCCATCACCGGACGTATCCATGGGCTCCAATAGACATAACATATGACAAAGAAGCTGTCCCTTCTGCTCCACTACTCTTATATATATATATACAGTGGATATAAAAAGTCTACACACCCCTGTTAAAATGTCAGGTTTCTGTGATGTAAAAAAACGAGACAAAGATAAATCATTTCAGAACTTTTTCCACCTTTAATGTGACCTATAAACTGTACAACTCAATTGAAAAACAAACTGAAATCTTTTAGGTGGAGGGAAGAAAACAAAAAAAACTAAAATAATGTGGTTGCATAAGTGTGCACACCCTCTTATAACTGGGGATGTAGCTGTGAGAATTAAGCAATCACATTCACAATCCTGTTAAATAGGAGTCAGCATACACCGGCCATCATGTAAAGTGCCTCTGATTAACCCCAAATAAAGTTCAGCTTCTCTAGTTGGTCCTTCCTGAAATTTTCTTAGTCGCATCCCACAGCAAAAGCCATGGTCCACAGAGAGCTTCCAAAGCATCAGAGGGATCTCATTGTTAGAAGGTATCAGTCAGGAGAAGGGGACAAAATAATTTCCAAGGCATTAGATATACCATGGAACACAGTGAAGACAGTCATCATCAAGTGGAGAAAATATGGCACAACAGTGACATTACCAAGAACTGGATGTCCCTCCAAAATTGATGAAAAGACGGGAAGAAAACTGGTCTGGGAGGCGACCAAGAGGCCTACAGCAACATTAAAGGAGCCGCAGGAATATCTGGCAAGTACTGGCTGTGTGGTACATGTGACAACAATCTCCCGTATTCTTCATTTGTCTGGGCTATGGGGTAGAGTCGCAAGACGAAAGCCTTTTCTTACGAAGAAAAACATCCAAGCCAGGCTACATTTTGCAAAAACACATCTGAAGTCTCCCAAAAGCATGTGGGAAAAGGTGTTCTGGTCTGATGAAACCAAGGTTGAACTTTTTGGCCATAATTCCAAAAGATATGTTTGGTGCAAAAACAACACTGCACATCACCACAAGAACACCATACCCACAGTGAAGCATGGTGGTGGCAGTATCATGCCAAGGGGCTGTTCTTCTTCAGCTGGAACTGGGGCCTTAGTTAAGCTAGAGGGAATTATCAACAGTTCCAAATACCAGTCAATATTGGCACAAAACCTTCAGGCTTCTGCTAGAAAGCTGAACATGAAGAGGAACTTCATCTTTCAGCATGACAACGACCCAAAGCATACATCCAAATCAACAAAGGAATGGCTTCACCAGAAGAAGATTAAAGTTTTGGAATGGCCCAGCCAGAGCCCAGACCTGAATCCGATTGAAAATCTGTGGGGTGATCTGAAGAGGGCTGTGCCCAGGAGATGCCCTCGCAATCTGACAGATTTGGAGGGTTTTTGCAAAGAAGAGTGGGCAAATCTTGCCAAGTCAAAATGTGCCATGCTGATAGACTCCTACCCAAAAAGACTGAGTGCTGTAATAAAATCAAAAGGGGCTTCAACAAAGTATTAGTTTAAGGGGGTGCACACTTATGCAACCATATTATTTTATTTTTATATTTTTTCTTCCCTCATCCTGAAATGATTTATCTTTGTCTCAATTTTTAACATCACAGAAACCTGACATTTTAACAGGGATGTGTAGACTTTTTATATCCACTGTATATATATATATATATATATATATATATACAGTTGCAAGAAAAAGTATGTGCACCCTTTGGAATGATATCGATTTCTGCACAAATTGGTCATAAAATGTGATCTGATCTTCATCTAAGTCACAACAATAGACAATCACAGTCTGCTTAAACTAATAACACACAAAGAATTAAATGTTACCATGTTTTTATTGAACACACCATGTAAACATTCACAGTGCAGGTGGAAAAAGTATGTGAACCCTTGGATTTAATAACTGGTTGAACCTCCTTTGGCAGCAATAACTTCAACCAAACGTTTCCTATAGCTGCAGATCAGATGTGCACAACGGTCAGGAGTAATTCTTGACCATTCCTCTTTACAGAACTGTTTCAGTTCAGCAATATTCTTGGGATGTCTGGTGTGAATTGCTTTCTTGAGGTCATGCCACAGCATCTCAATCGGGTTGAGGTCAGGACTCTGACTGGACCACTCCAGAAGGCTTATTTTCTTCTGTTTAAGCAATTCTGTTGTTGATTTACTTCTATGCTTTGGGTCGTTGTCCTGTTGCAACACCCATCTTCTGTTGAGCTTCAGCTGGTGGACAGATGGCCTTAAGTTCTCCTGCAAAATGTCTTGATAAACTTGGGAATTCATTTTTCCTTTGATGATAGCTATCCGTCCAGGCCCTGACGCAGCAAAGCAGACCCAAACCATGATGCCCCCACCACCATACTTCACAGTTGGGATGAGGTTTTGATGTTGGTGTGCTGTGCCTCTTTTTCTCCACGCATAGTGTTGTGTGTTTCTTCCAAACAACTCAACTTTGGTTTCATCTGTAGACAGAATATTTTCCCAGTACTGCTATGGAACATCCAGGTGCTCTTGTGCAAACTGAGCAATGTTTTTTTTGGACAGCAGTGGCTTCCTCTGTGGTGTCCTCCCATGAAATCCATTTTTGTTTAGTGTTTTACGTATCGAAGATTCGCTAACAGGGATGTTAGCATATGCCAGAGACTTTTGTAAGTCTTTAGCTGACACTCTAGGATTCTTCTTCACCTCATTGAGCAGTCTGTGCTATGCTCTTGCAGTCATCTTTACAGGACAGACACTCCTAGGGAGAGTAGCAGCAGTGCTGAACTTTCTCAATTTATAGACAATTTGTCTTACTTTGGACTGATGAACAGCAAGGCTTTTCGAGATACTTTTATAACCCTTTCCAACTTTATGCGAGTCAACAATTCTTAATCGTAGGTCTTCTGAGAGCTCTTTTGTGCGAGGCATCATTCACATCAGGCAATGCTTCTTGTGAAAAGCAAACCCAGAACTGGTGTGTGTTTTTTATAGGGCAGGGATCTGTAACCAACACCTCCAATCTCATATCATTGATTGGAATCCAGTTGGCTGACACCTTACTCCAATTAGCTCTTGGAGATGTCATTAGCCTAGGGGTTCACATACTTTTTCCACCTGCACTGTGAATATTTACATGGTGTTTTCAATAAAAACATGGTAACATTTAATTCTTTGTGTGTTATTAGTTTAAGCAGACTGTGATTGTCTATTGTTGTGACTTAGATGAAGATCAGATCACATTTTATGACCAATTTGTGCAGAAATCTATATCATTCCAAAGGGTTCACATACTTTTTCTTGCAACTGTATGTATATATATATATATATATATATATATATATATATATAATTTTTTATTTTATTTTTTTCTTACTTTGATTAATATACAAGGTTAAGGGTTAAGGCACCCCTAAAATAAGGCAGGAACGTCCACATGACAGCCCACATGCAACTTCAAAGCTAAGAATTTAAAGTCCTCCAGTTGAGCTACAATCTGAGAACATGAACCTCTTATTCAGCTCTGTTATTTGTTCTCTATTGTCTTTTTGTTATAATTTTACATTTGCTGCTGTTTTTTTTTTTTTTCTTTTAAAGGTTGTATAACTAGTTTAAGATGACCTAACACATTAGATTAAGGTCAGTTAAGCCTGCTGAAACATTTAATGTGTACGGTCGTGTCTCAACTTTTCCAAGACTGCAAATGTCAGGGGAAAGAAGGGTGGGACTTGGATTTCAACATGCTCAATACTTAATTCCTGGGGTTAAATAAGCTGAAGACAGAGCTTTTGGCAGCAGCTTATTCCCCACTTCATATTAAGAACACGTGCACACCCTGCCAAGGAGACCACAAGGAATAGCTATTGACCAAACTAGCTTTCGGCCAACAGCTATCTACAGTGTGTGTCAAGTTTAAATCGGTTTTCCAAGGACACTGTTTGACAAAGTTGTTAAAAATAACAAAGAATCAGTCCTCATCTCCAATGATATTGCGGTGCTCCCGTTCTGCAGCTGCTGCAGTCCCAGCTTTTCTGCACTTCCTGTACCGACTCCACACTAGTGATGAGCGGCAGGGGCAATATTCGAATTCGCGATATTTTGCGAATATTTTTGTAGAATATTCGTCATATATTATTTTCTTGATTGCAAAAATCGGCAATGTAATATTCGCTTAATGCGTGCGCAATACAGGCGTGGGTCACTTTTGCTACATTTTCCAAGCTGCTAGAATTTTCTTGAGACTGGAGAAAATGGTTGGCATGGCAGAACTTTAAAAATGGCTTTATATGTAGATAGAGTGCTCTAATATTTGCGATTGCGCTAATCGGCACTAATGATGCGAATATTTTGGCGCAATACGTGCAGGTCTGACTACATATTACTGATTGGTGCACTAAGTATTCTTGCGACATCTCAGCACTATGTCTGTAACATGTATGTATGGACAGCAGAACCTATCAGCTACACTATAAAGATATAACCTACACTGACTATCTGTATTATATATACAGTACAGACCAAAAGTTTGGACACACCTTCTCATTCAAAGAGTTTTCTTTATTTTCATGACTATGAAGGCATCAAAACTATGAATTAACACATGTGGAATTATATACATAACAAACAAGTGTGAAACAACTGAAAATATGTCATATTCTAGGTTCTTCGAAGTAGCCACCTTTTGCTTTGATTACTGCTTTGCACACTCTTGGCATTCTCTTGATGAGCTTTAAGAGGTAGTCCCCTGAAATGGTCTTCCAACAGTCTTGAAGGAGTTCCCAGAGATGCTTAGCACTTGTTGGCCCTTTTGCCTTCACTCTGCGGTCCAGCTCACCCCAAACCATCTCGATTGGGTTCAGGTCCGGTGACTGTGAAGGCCAGGTCATCTGGCGCAGCACCCCATCACTCTCCTTCATGGTCAAATAGCCCTTACTTTCAAAGTTTTCCCAATTTTTCGGCTGACTGACTGACCTTCATTTCTTAAAGTAATGATGGCCACTGGTTTTTCTTTACTTAGCTGCTTTTTTCTTGCCATAATACAAATTCTAACAGTCTATTCAGTAGGACTATCAGCTGTGTATCCACCTGACTTCTCCTCAACGCCACTGATGGTCCCAACCCAATTTATAAGGTAAGAAATCCCACTTATTAAACCTGACAGAGCACACCTGTGAAGTGAGAACCATTTCAGGGGACTACCTCTTGAAGCTCATCAAGAGAATGCCAAGAGTGTGCAAAGCAGTAATCAAAGCAAAAGGTGGCTACTTTGAAGAACCTAGAATATGACATATTTTCAGTTGTTTCACACTTGTTTGTTATGTATATAATTCCACATGTGTTAATTCATAGTTTTGATGCCTTAAATGTGAATCTACAATTTTCATAGTCATGAAAATAAAGAAAACTCTTTGAATGAGAAGGTGTGTCCAAACTTTTGGTCTGTACTGTATATATATATATATATATATATATATATATATATAAGCTAACTAACTATCTAATGTAATTAAACAGTAAAGCACAGAGCACAGCAATGTCACTGCCGTCTCTCTCAGAACTCCATAAAACTACAGAAAATGGCTGCTGGGGAGGTTCTTATATAGTAAGGGGTAGGCAACTTTCCTATTGGTTGCTAGGGATGTTGCTAAGCTCAGACAAAGACATTTCTGCCTTCTCATTGGCCCACAAGCAAGAGGCAGGGAGGGATCATGGGTCTAGGTGAAAAAAAATTCTAGAATATTTAAAAATATGAATATATATCACTATATTCTAAATATTCGCGAATTCTCGAAGTGCCAATATTCACGATTAATATTCGCGATTCGAATATTCGCGCCCAACACTACTCCACACAGCCAGAAACAATAGCATTTTTAATTTTCTATCAGTAACTTACTTCCCTGCAGTACCGCCAGCATCTGACTGTTAGGGGGTGGGTGGGGTATCTAGGGGAGAGAGCGCCGACCAATTAGAGGTGGCGCTCGCTCCTAGGCATACTGACGCCCTGTGGCCCAGAAGTGCAGGCCACAGGTCGCTTGTGATTGGTCTTATCCTCTGGATTACCACACTAGCGTTGGTTCTGTCTTTTGTCCGCTGTGCCATTCTGTTACTATTCGTCTGTTATTTTTGTCTCCCTGTGTTCCCTTTCTTGATTCCTGCCCAGCACTTATTTAGGAAGGGACTGCCATCCAGTTGTGGGCCGCTGTTTAGGGTGGATCATGCAATTAGGTAGGGGCAGTACTAGGTAGTAGTACAGGGTTCACTTACGTAAGATACCAACTTCAGTCAAATAAAGGTAGTCAACCTTATACAAAGTGCACTAATGCGATCCACTTACTTTCCACAAACTTTCAGTAAGAATGTGGGATCCCCAGAGAAAATCATAGATGGCTGTTCAATGGTGACTTCAAAGCGAGGAAGCACTGAAACATGAAGATAACCATGAGTGCAGGTGGAAAAGTCATGACCGTTCTGGGCCTATCCTGGTGTAGATGCATTGGTGAAAAAGTAAAGGGGTACTCCCATCTTCTGCATCTTGTCATGCCATACATAAGTAATAGGTGTGGGAATCTTGTCTATTAAGAGAACAGGGATCCTGTGACCTCTGTTCAAATTTGTGAGGCTACTTTTCCCACAGAGCGCAACCCTTCCATTTCCATTGGCTCCATAAGTAAGAGCCCGAGTGAGCTGACCATAGATATTAGAGAAATGACTGCCAGCATTTGGATGACCACTCACTCAACCAGAAATTAATAAAAAATATATGCACAGGTTTCTTTTACTAAACTTCATTATTGGACCTACCCACTGGGCATTCTGACAATTCCCAACAGGCCAAGCACCTGCAAAAACTGAAAGGTCCCACCCTTTCCCCATACAAATGATGGCACTCTTGATAAATAACCATGGACCTGTTGACAGTTAACTGGCTAAACAACTGCTGTGGTGGCATGAATAGACCTTGCTTAGTAGTCCAAAAATCAATAGTCCATAATAAGTGGCTACAAAATATTGATCTTGCCTGGTCCGTTCTCACAAAGCATTTATTATCCATCGACCTTTGAAATATGAAAATGTAACCCAAAAATTTGCTGAAATGCTTAAAATGTCCATTAAAGAAGACCTTAATGTCTATTATGTTGGGCTGAACTAGCTTGGTCCCACCAAAGTAAATGATCCTGATGGCCTATTCACTAGCTATACAAAATTTGTGGATGTCCACCTTTATATTATAAAGTAATAAACCTCAAAACTGAGGTATCTACTCCACGGCCAGCCTCAGATGGGGTTCCTTCTACCATTCCTCATTGAACCTGTTATCTGTCAGAACCTAAATCTACCATTAGATCCCCTGGACCAGGATGGGCTAGTCTGATCCTGATTGTCTATTTGTATCTTCATTAACATATTTTATCATCTGCAGATGAAAGGAACCTACTCACCAGTCTCTTCAACTGCAAAGGTCTTGAGTGCCAGTCCATTATCTACCCTGATGATGTAGGTGCCCAGTATGGGATCGGAGGTCAATACAAAGCTCAGATCTGCAATGCAACTTGTGGTGTTCACATCCAACCACTGAAAGATGCGGTTGCCGTTAGGGTCCTTATGGATAAGAATATAGGAGATAGCAGGCAAAAGAGTAAATTACAATAATCAAATAACTGTGGTGCCCCTGTGATAATATTCAAGAGCCTGGTCCTGCACTGTTGCTCCTGGTTACAACTCTGCCTGTTAACAATGCCTGTCCCAGGAGCAATCTCCATCTGCTTGTATGCCACCTGATAATAACAACTCTATACAAAGTACTACAATAACATTGCCACACAGTGTCTAAATAACATTGTTATACAATGGATAAATGAATTCAGTGACCAAATAACCGACCTGTGTATACATATACAAGGGCTATACCATGTCTAAATATTTGTAACTGTTCCCCTGCTAAATATTTGTAAACTGTACTGTTCCCCTGCTTACCACCGCAGTCCCGGGTGCCATGTTCAGCGGTGATCTACTGCCAGTGTTTCCTTTCAGCCCTGGCCACAGCATGCTTACTGCTTGTTTCCTGCAGCATTTCCTTAAGGGCCAGTGCGCATCACTTCCTGTGTTTCATCGGTTGGATCATGTGACCTCGCCAACCAATCCTAGCCCTCCTGCACATATATAAGTGCCTCAGCCTCCTTCACAGATGCCTCAGTGTCAATGTCCTTGTGTCCTGCTAAGGTTCCTGATATCCCCTTGTGTTCCTGATTCGTACTTGTATTCCTGGACTCTGCTACCTGTTTGATCCCTGCCTGCTTGCCTTGACTCTCCTGTTGCTGACCCAAGATTGCCTGACCTGTACCTGTGCCACCTGTCCTGACCTATTGCCTGTCTGACTTCAGCCCTTTGCCTCCTCCCTCAGTCCTGCACTGTTGCGCCTGTACCTCTGGTACCTTTCCCAGGTACCTCCCGGTCCGCCGGACCATCTGCCTCGTGTGCCTATCCTTCTCAAGAGGTAGCGACCTGGTGTTCCCCTCGGAAAAGTCTATCCCCACCATCAGGAGTACTGCTCCTCCTGCAATTCCCACACCGGTGAATACGGATTTGTGTGCCGCTGGTGTGCAACTCCCTCTGCCATCACGCTATGGTGGAGATCCAAAAACCTGTAGTGAATTCTTGAACCAGTGTCTGATCCACTTTGAGTTGCATGGGCAGAAGTTTTCCACTGAGCGGTCCAAGGTTGCCTTCATTGTGTCCCTGCTGTCTGATGAGGCCCTTGCTTGGCAAATCCTATTTGGGAACATGGAGGTCCAGAGATCACCAATCTGCAGTCTTTCCTGGCTACCTTCCGGCTGGTCTTTGAAGAGCCTGGCCGCATGTCCTCCGCTGCATCAGCTCTGCTGCGTCTATGACAGGGTTCCTTGTCTCTGGGTCAGTACACCATCCAGTTTCATATCCTGGCTGCCGTACTTGCATGGAACAATGAGGCTCAACTGGCGGTGTTCTGAAAGGGCTTTTCTGACCGGATTAAGGATGATTTAGCTGGTTGCAACCGTCTATTCTGAATGGCCTAATCACCTGTGCCACAAGGATAGATATGTGTTTCAGGGAATGTTCTAGGCAGGTCGCTGGCACCAGAAGACCACCCCTTTTGGCTCCATCCTTCTAGAGGCCGGTTCTTCCTCTAGTGTCATCCCATCTGATGAGCCCAGGCAAATAGAGCGCCTTCGATTGTTTGACCAGAAACGTTTACCCCGTAAAGCAGAGAACCTGTGTCTGTATTGTGGCGGCAAGGCCCACTTTGTGCGTAATTGTCCACAGAAGCCGGGAAACGCCAATGTCTAGGGTCAGTTAGAAAGGGTGGTCCTAGACAAGGAGAAGTCCTCTTTGAAACTTTCAGTTCCGGTGACTCTCTCTCACAAGGGAGTCACACTGTCTGTGCATGCATTCTTGGACTCTGGGTCAGCCGGTAACTTCATTCAGCAAGCTCTCAGTACAGGCATCCTACCATCCATCTAGAAAGTCAGTGGCTTCTGTAAATGGACTCACACTTCCTGAACCTGTGCTTTCTGTTACTATGCCCCTTAAGTTGCAAATAGGTGTTCTGCATTGAGAGATGATCTCCTTCTATGTGCTGCCAGTGTCCGTGAATCCGGTTATCCTTGGTCTTACCTGGCTGCGTCAGCACACTCCAGTTCTGGACAGGCACTCTGGTCAGAATCTGCATTGGGGATCATCCTGCCAGTCCACCTGCTTATCAGAGGTCCGACCTGCTTCCTCGTCTACTGTACTTGTAGACCTGCTGGACTTCCGCAGCAGTATGGCAGTTTTGCGGATGTCTTCAGTAAGAAAGAGGCCAAGACCCTGCCTCCTAATCATCCTTATGATTATCCGATTGACCTTCTGCCTGGTGCCACTTCTCCTCGTGGTCGAGTCTACCCTTTCTCACTTCCTGAAACCCAAGCGATGTCTGATTACATCAAGGAGAATATCGAGAGGAGGTTTATCCAGAAATCTACTTCACCAGCTGGTGCCGGGTTCTTCTTTGTGCAGAAAAAAGATGGATCCTTACAGCCCTGTATCGACTAACAAGGTCTGAATAAGGTCACAGTCAAGAATCGATACCCTCTTCCGCTAATCTCCAAACTCTTTGACGGGATCCGGGGAGCTAAGGTCTTCACAAAATTCCACCTGCGCGGTGCATACGACCTTATCCGCATTCGAAAGGGCGATGAGTGGAAGACTGCTTTCAACACTCGTGATGGACACTTCGAGTATCTCGTCATGCCCTTCAGTCTGTGCAATGCTCTCGCGGTATTCCAGGAGTTGGTAAACGATACCTTCCGGGATCTGCTCTATGTCTGCGTGATAGGGTACCTGGACAATATACTGATCTATTGTCCAGATTTGACCACTCACCGGAAGCATGTACGTTTGGTTTTACAGCGGTTGAGAGAGAATCGACTTTATGCCAAACTCGAGAAATGCATCTTTGAAAAATCTACCGTACCGTTCCTCGGATGCATAATCTCGGATGCCGGGTTGCAGATGGATCGTGAAAAATTTAATGCAGTAATGAACTGGTCCCGCCCACAGGATCTTCGTGCTATACAGCGCTTCCATGGATTTGCTCATTTCTATTGTCAGTTCATCCTGAATTTTTCTTCTCTTACATCTCCGATCTCCTCTGTTACTAAGTAAGGGGTGAATGTCAGAGTCTGGACTCCTGAGGCGGAGGCCGCCTTCATCCAATTAAAGAGATTCCTTTCTTCTGCATCTGTTCTGCATCATCCCGATGTCTCCTGCCAATTCTTTTTAGAAGTGAACGCCTCCTCCATAGGAGCCAGTGCTGTTTTACTACAGAAAGGTTCCAAGGGCAAGATGTATACATGTGAATTTTTCTCCAAGCTCTTCTCCCCTGCTGAGAGGAATTACTGTATAGGAGACAGAGAGCTTCTGGCCATAAAACTTGCCTTGAGTGGCGTTATCTATTGGAGGGGGCCCAGCATCCAGTGATAATCTTCACCGACCACAAGAACCTTACTTATCTGCAGATGATCCAGCGTCTGAACCCTCGTCAAGCCTGATGGGCACTCTTCTTCTCCCGTTTTGATTCTGAGCTTCACTTTCGCCCGGCCGAGAAGAACATCAAGACGGATGCTCTGTCTCTGTCATTTGACTTCTACGACCAGCAGGAGGAGCCCCAGTACATTGTAGATCCTGCTCGCTTGATCACAGTGGCTTCTGTCCTGGTAAAAGATTTCCCTCCCGGGAAGACATTCGTGCCATCTGCCAAGAAAAAACGTATTCTAGCTTGGGGGCACAACTCCAAACTGGCTGGTCATCCAGGGATCCGCAAGATCACAGAACTTTTGTCTTGCCACTACTGGTGGCCCACACTGTCAGAGGATGTGCGTGATTATATGTCTGCCTCTTCTGCCGGATGTACAGCTATCTTGGTGGTCGTGGACCGGTTCTCCAAGATGGCGCACTTCGTTCCTCTGGCTGGACTGCCTTTGGCTTGCTAAACTGTTCATAAGACACATATTCGGCTTGCATTGTCTACCTTGGCATATTGTTTCCGATCACGGAGTCCAGTTTACCTCTAAGCTCTGGAGAGGTTTTTGCCGGCTGCTCGAAATTGAGCTGGACTTCTCTTCCAGTTATCATCCCCAGACCAACGGGCAAGTAGAATGAGTCAATCAAATATTAGAGAACTATCTCTGGCATTTTGTTTCAGCCCAACACGACAATTGCTACCTTGGGCTGAATTCTCCTATAACTACCACTCTAGTGAGATCCTCTCCATTCTTTGTCATTTATGGACAACACCCTCGTACTCCTCTCCCTGTTCCTACATCTTCTGGGGTACCAGCTGCGGATTCCTCTTTTAGGGATTTTTAAAAGATATGGCATGACACCAAGGACTGCATCAACAAACCGGTGACTCGTATGAAAACGAATGCAGAGAAGAGAAGAAAACCGCCTCAGTTCTCGTCTGGAGATAAGGTATGGCTCTCCTCTAAAAACATCCGGTTAAGGGTTCCCAGTTTCAAGTTTGCTCCTGGGTTCCTTGGACCCTTTGAAGTATTGAGGAAGATCAACGAAGTAACATATAAGTTACGTCTGCCTCTCTCTCTCTGCGTATTCCTAATGCCTTCCATGTGTCCTTACTAAAACCAGTATTTCTTAATCACTTCTCAACGGCTCCTTCCACTCCAACTCCGGTATCTGAAGATTCTGGCGAGATATTTGAGGTCAAAGACATTCTGGACATCAAGAAGTGTGGCAAGAAGACCTACTATCTTGTGGATTGGAAGGGCTTTGGTCCTGAGGAGAGGTCTTGGGAACCAGAAGAGAACATTCATGCTCCAAATTAGATAAAAAGGTTTCTGTCTCGTCGTGGACTCAAGAAGAGGGGATGTACTGTAACAGCGGCTGCTGTGAGCTGCTGTTCCTCTGCTTACCGCCACGGTCCCGAGCGCCGTTTTCAGCGGTGATCTACTGCCAGTGTTTCCTTTGAGCCCTGGCCATAGCATGTTTGCAGTTTGTTTCCCGCAGCATTTTCTTAAGGGCCGGCGCGCGTCACTTCCTGTGTTTTATGGGTTGGATCATGTGACCTCGCCAACCAATTCTAGCCCTCCTGCACATATATAAGTGGCTCAGCCCCTTCCCAAATGCCTCAGTGTCAAGGTCCTTGTGTCCTGCTAAGGTTCCTGATATTCGCTTGTGTTCCTGACTCGTACTTGTATTCCTGGACTCTGCTACCTGTTTGATCCCTGCCTGCTTGCCTTGACTCTCCTGTTGCTGACCCAGATTGCCTGACCTGTACCTGTGCTGCCTGCCGTGACCTATTGCCTTTCTGACTTTGCCTCTGCCTCATCCTTCGGTCCTGCATGGTTGTTCCTGGTTACGACTCAGCCTTCTGACAATGCCTGTACCTCTGGTACTTTTCCCAGGTACCTCCTGCTACCTGTTTGATCCCTGCCTGCTTGCCTTGACTCTCCTGTGCTGACCCAGATTGCCTGACCTGTGCCACCTGCCCTGACATATTGACTGTCTGACTTCGCCTCTGCCTCATCCTTCGGTCCTGCACTGTTGCTCCTGGTTACGACTTAGCCTGCTGACAATGCCTGTACCTCTGGTACCTTTCCCAGGTACCTCCTGGTCCACCTGGACCAGCTTCCTCGTGTGCCTATCCTCCTCAAGAGGTAGCGACCTGGAGTTCCCCTCAGGAAAGTCTATCCCAATCATCAGGGGTGCTGTGAAGATTGAGGGGTTCACTTAGACAATGCCCTTAGAGGAGGTAGGACACGTGGCCCAGTAAGTTCACACCCGCTGGTTTGTAACAATAATACTGCTATACATAGTAGTTAATATTAAGATTTGTGCGAGTCAACAGCCTCGAATACCAGGACATTTATGGTGCCCTCCATTCCAGAGACACCTCTAAGGCTGGTACCGTTTGTGTTAGGCAAAAATGTACAGGCCTGCCACAAACTCACCGGGGCGCAATGCCATCCATTGGAAAAAAAACAGTGAGGAAATCTTGCAGCAGTTAAAGGGGTTGTCCCATGAAAAATATTCTGCAGTTTTCAAACCACCACCTGGATCTGAATACTTTTGTAGATGCATGTAATTAAAACTTTAGTAGAGCCACTGAGTTATTAAATACAATGTATCTGTATAGCACCACCTGCTGTTTATTCTTTTTTGTTATTTCTCTGTCCGCCTCGCTAAAGTTTTGGACCATACTCGGTCATGCAATACTCCATTCCTCACATGGTGGACCTGACACACTGTGGCAGATCTTCTCCGGGTATGTCCAGCACCACTTTGCTGCAGACCCTTTTACTCAAGAGTTGCTCAAGAACAGGATGACTATTCACTCCTGCCTGAATACTTAGCTCTGCTGTGGGAGAACAGCCCCCAGTCAATATACATGAGCCCCCAGACTCCATTAACTGGGTCTAACAAGTAAACTCACATCAAGCATGGAAGCTTGGCCTATTATTCCCCAGTGCCATATTGATCAGAAGTACCTCCTACCCCAACTCTACTTTCTCAACCGGCTATATTACCTATGCTGCAGGTTACTGCTAGCTCCTAACCACAGAACCCCATTACTCCATTACTTAAACCTTACAATGGCATGTCATCCAACTTAAAGAAACAGAACCTACAGTAATTATTATATGTCCTGGTAAGGTCGAAATGCCTTTCGCCCATCTTAAACTTGCATCCACCATCAAGACAAGAATCCTTTCTTTCCATATCATTCAGGGGTACCAGAACTCACCTTCATCTCCACAACGTTGTACTGTAAAAGATGAAAGGGACACATTAAATTATGATGTTTTGTGATTTTATAACGAGTTTGATAAACCATTATATTATGAATCAAAAGTGTTGTTTGGCGCCCACCTACACAACAAAAACCTCAATTTATGGAATTGAGAGAAATGTTTGGTCCTGTGCAGCCAATTTTGCCGTTGTATCTAGAAGCCAACTTTGCCTTCTAGACTAGGTCTCCAAATATTTTAACTATCTGGGGATCAAGTTGGGAAACACTAAAATATAGCAGAACTAGAAATGGTAGCCCAGGTTAGTTAACCTTTTTTATTATCTCTTTTCAGAGAATTCTGAGTCACTAGAGAATGGTCCTTGGTTCAGGATCCTCATCTCTAGGCCAGACAGAGTGTCCCTCATTCTGGAAGACGATTCCTGATCTGTACAACACAGACAACTCATTATTGTGAATGGACGCTATGTAATACTTCATTTCTCCTGATGTGGTGCTTTGGGAAATTCGACCCTTACTGCCAGATGATCACTGGAGGTTCCAGCTGAGGGACAATTTGTGAAGAATTTATTTTCAAAGGACACTTCTAAGGCTACTTTCACACTCGCGTTCGGAGCGGATCCGTCTTGTATCTGCACAGACGGATCCGCACCGATAATGCAAACGCTTGTATCTGTTTAGAACGGATCCGTTTTCATTATTAATTCCAAAAAAAGTCTAAGTCAAAACGGATCCGTCTTGACTTACATTGAAAGTCAATGGGGGACGGATCCGTTTTCAAATGCACCATATTGTGTCAGTGAAAAACGGATCCGTGCCCATTGACTTACATTGTAAGTCAGGACGGATGCGTTTGGCTATGCATAGTCAGGCAGACACCAAAACGCTGCAAGCTGCGTTTTAGTGACCGCCTAAAAAAGGCAACAGAGACCAAACACAGCCAAACTGATGCATTCTGAACGGATCCTTATCTATTCAGAATGCATTGGGGCTGAAATGATCCGTTTTGGGCCGCTTGTGAGAGCCCTGAAACGGATCTCACAAGCGGACCCAGAAACGCCAGTGTGAAAGTAGCCTAACAAGTAGTGACTCTCCAAACCCTTTAAAACCAATGTTCTTAGTTAACGGGGAAATTAGTAGTGTTGATCGAGCACCAAAGTGCTCTTGTGCTCGAGTAGAACACTTCCCGATATTCGGGTGCTCTACAGAGCACCCAAGCACAATGGAAGTCAATGGGAGAATCCGAGCATTAAACCAGGCACCCCCTGCTCCGAAAAGGGGATGGTGTCAGGACTCTAGTTCGGCTTAGGAGTCCTGCTCTGACTCCATATATAGCTATGTCCATATATGGAGTCAGTGCTTGGGGACACCCACTGTATTTAAATCTAATTTAGCCTCTATTTCTGAAAAGTTTCTGGCGGGATTTGAACTCACTACCTTCACCACACTTTTTTGTAGTTATGTCTACGGAGCTGTGTGAGGGCTCATTTTTTGCAGGGCGATCTGTACTTTTCACTGATACCATTTTGAAGTGTGTGTGACTTTTTGATCACTTTTTATAAAAAAAATTCTTGGGGAATTGAAGTGACAAAAAATGGCAAATTGGCTGTTTAATTTTTTTCCCGTTACACCATTTGTCGTATGGCATTAATATTGTTATATTTTAATTGTATGGGCATTTTCGCAGGCGGCGATGCCCATTATTTATATTTTTTTATTGGTTAAGTATTTTTATATTAAGGAAAGGGGGGTGATTTGAACTTTTATATTTTTTATATATTTTTTTTAATATTTTTAAAACATATTTTTTTTACTTTTTCTTAAAGGGCTTCTGTCACCCCACTAAAGTGATTATTTTTTTTTGGGCTAGTTAAATTAGTTATATAGCGATATATTAAAATATAATAGTGTTCCTTTCTTTGATCCAGCAGTTTAGTCAAAAAACGAAATTTTATCATATGCAAATTCGGTCTCTACCAGCAAGTAGGGCGGCTACTTGCTGGTAGCTGCTGCAGAAATCCGCCCCCTCCTCTTGTTGATTGACAGGGCCAGCCGGGATCTGCTCCTCCGGCCAGCCCTGTCGGCATTTCAAAAATCGCGCGCGCGTGTTGAATCTGCGCAGGCGCTCTGAGATGAGGAGGTTCGTCTCATCAGAGCTCCCTCAGTGCGCCTGCGCCGATGACATCATCGAAATAGAAGACGTCATCGGCGCAGGCGCACTGAGGGAGTTCTGAGGAGACGAGCCTCCTCATCTCAGAGCGCCTGCGCAGATTCAACACGGGCGCACGATTTTTGAAATGCCGACAGGGCTGGCCGGAGGAGGAGATCCCGGCTGGCCCTGTCAATCAACAAGAGGAGGGGGTGGATTTCTGCAGCAGCTACCAGCAAGTAGACGCCCTACTTGCTGGTAGAGACCGAATTTGCATATGATAAAACTTCGTTTTTTGACTAAACTGCTGGATCAAAGTAAGGAACACTATTATATTTTAATATATCGCTATATAACTAATTTAACTAGCCCAAAAAAAAAAAATCACTTTAGTGGGGTGACAGAAGCCCTTTAAGTCACCCTGGGTGACTATAACTGGCAATCATTAGATTGCTCGTTGTGTTCATTGATAGCTATATAGCCGTCAGTGAACACTTCATTTTCAATATAACAATACAGTGCTGCCACCTAGTAGCCTGTATTGGTATATTCCTCTAATAGCTGCCTAAGCCTGCTTGAGGCTTTGGGCTATTAGTGTCGTGTAACAGGTTCCTCGATCTCAGCCGGGGAACGCTGTTCCCGACACAGGAGGGCACGGCTTCTGCTTCCGGACTGCTCAGATGCCGTGCTCACATTTGACCACGGCATCTGAGGGGGGGAAATGGATGCAATCAGCTATAAGGCTGATCGCATACATGTGCCACGGGTCTCTGCTGTTTTAAACGGCTATGTGCAGCGGGCGCCATGTTTAAAGACACGACTTACTGCGTACATGTATGGCAGAGGTCGTGAAGGGGTTAATTTTTCCCCTCAATGTTTAACTTTTTATCTGCAGGGACGTACGTATGCAAACTCCATCACAGAAGGTCTTGTAGTAATCCACCAAAAGAAGCAGGAGATTTTACAATGCAGTTTTCTCCATGCTTAAATGGTTTGGCCCATCTCAGATATTGGTGGAATATTGCTAGGATATGTCACCAATGTCTGACAGGTGCAGGTCCCATTGTGCCATTTTCAACACTCCCATAGAAATGAATGGAGGGCAGGTACTCATGCGCAGTTCGCTCTCCATCACCTTGCGAGCTCCGTTCTAGAGATAGGTGCAGGTACCAGAGGTGGGAGTCGCAACTATCAGACATTGGTGGCATGTCCTAGCGATATGCCAAAAATGTATGAGATGGGCCAACCCCTTTAAGGGAGGTATCAGGAAGGGGTGTAGTTTTAAGAGGGGCAGGTTTTGATTTTGCTTGGTGTTAAAGGGGTATTCCCCTTATATTGATTGACATATTTAGAATCATCCCCTCCTCCCCACATTCCCCCATAGTGGAGTTTCGATTTTTTCCTGCCATGCCATATCGGTGAATGGAGAGGTGGCAGTGCATGTGCAGTGCGCTCTCCATTAACAGCTATGTGACTTACTCCTTTTCACTTCGGGGACCCTTTCTGAAGACAGGAGCGGGTCCCATAGGTCCCATAGGTGGGACCCACACGTATCTGACATTGATGGCATAAACCATTGCAGTCAGTGTAGTACTGGTGCGTCTTATGATACATCAAATTAATGTTGGCCAAACCTTCTGATATCAGCAGGACCAGCCAACCATCTAACGTGTACAATGTTTTCTCAACTCTCCCCCAACAGCAGTTATCACTAGAGAGAATTGTCACGTTGGCTTTGAGCATGCCAGGTCCTCTTGTTCTCAGGAGACATAAGTTGCCCCAATAGGGAGCAGCAGCTTTCCCTCATCATGCCATTCATGCTCAGTCTAAAGTGTGTGGCCAGATTAGGAGAGGAAGAAGGAGAGAATGATAAATTAGGAGCCTCCATCATTTCTAACTTCAGTCTCCATTTCATGATATCTTGGTGGTCACTTTCCTCACTGAAGTTGGGCATCTCCAGGACTCACGTTTTCTAGAACTGGGGAAAAGAGCTGAGACCTAGGGAGGTTTTCCTTCATCTTTGCCCTAGCTCAATGCTGGTCAAGAAAGATGTCTTGTAAGAGCCCCTCTTCCTGGTACTCTGACCTTGGGGCACATACACTGACAGCCTCCCCCATAGTTATGCACCTGCAGGGAATGTTCCAAATCGTGAAATCAAGTCCCTTCCATGACAGAAACTATCTTTCATTTAAAGACAAAGACACACGTTCCAAGTCATCTTGCAAGTTCACAATACCTTCATCTTTGCGCACACAAAGTTCTCATCCAACGTCACAATGCGGAATTTCACTGAAAAATAATAGGAAGACAAAAGTTACGTGTTTCATGTGTTTCATAGAACGCACCCCCCCCCCCTTGTGATCCCCACATTACCAGTATCACTTGGGCGGTAACTTGGTTTATCCGTCTGAATCACAACTCCAAGAGGTACTCTCAAGATCAACACCTTTTTACTGTCCACAAAATTGACATTGCCTTGAGCTTCGATTTTCACTATACCAACTTCAGAGGTGCCATCACTTGGGGCAGGAACCTAGGGGTGAGGGACACAGGACACAAACATCACTATGGAATTTGGACTTCGGTCTTCTTGGTTTATATTATGCCGTTGAGTCTTACTTAAAAAGGAATGTCCACTAAAATGTTTTCCTCTTTCATCTCTGCGGCCACCTAGAGGTGACTAATCAGCAAGTCCAGGTCAAACCCTTTATAAAGCATTAAGATAGGACCTATTGAATGTGTCTCCATTAGAAGACCTTCTAATAACCCATACCTAGATAGGGTAGGGGAGGGGAATGACCATGTTCACAACTCTAAATGCCTTATGCAGCTAAGGATGGTCCTACATGAGGATCAACCCTAAAGAGGGCACTAAATGTACCTTTAGTCATGTGAGAGTAAGCAAAGTAGCAGACACCTTTTAAAGAGACTGCATTATATTACATAAAATATATTCAAATATATACAAGGAATCATAAAAGATATTGGGATGTTCAGTATAGTTACTGAGAGAGTAGTGGATGCATGGAATAGCCTTCCTGCAGAAGTGGTAGCTGCAAATACAGTGAAGGAGTTTAAGCATGCATGGGATAGGCATAAGGCCATCCTTCATATAAGATAGGGCCGGGGGCTATCCATAGTATTCAGTATATTGGGCAGACTAGATGGGCCAAATGGTTCTTATCTACCGACACATTCTATGTTTCTATGTTTCATTCTGAATATGTAAATTGCCAACAAAGACTAAAATAAACTACACTGAGAAAGTAAGTGGGTGCTATGTGTGTTCTGGAAAGTGTAAGCAAGAGAATAGTGAGTGCAGCTCTGGAGTATAATACAGGATGTAATTACGATCAGTACAGGATAAGTAATGTAATGTATGTACACAGTGACTCCACCAGCAGAATAGTGAGTGCAGCTCTGGAGTATAATACAGGATGTAACTCAGGATCAGTACAGGATAAGTAATGTAATGTATGTACACAGTGACTCCACCAGCAGAATAGTGAGTGCAGCTCTGGAGTATAATACAGGATGTAATTACGATCAGTACAGGATAAGTAATGTAATGTATATGTACACAGTGACTCCACCAGCAGAATAGTGAGTGCAGCTCTGGAGTATAATACAGGATGTAACTCAGGATCAGTACAGGATAAGTAATGTATGTACACAGTGACTGCACCAGCAGAATAGTGAGTGCAGCTCTGAGGTATAACAGGATGTAACTCGGGATCAGTACAGGATAGGTGATGTATGTACACAGTGACTCCACCAGCAGAATAGTGAGTGCAGCTCTGGAGTATATTACAGGATGTAATTACGATCAGTACAGGATAAGTAATGTAATGTATGTACACAGTGACTCCACCAGCAGAATAGTGAGTGCAGCTCTGGAGTATAATACAGGATGTAATTACGATCAGTACAGGATAAGTAATGTAATGTATATGTACACAGTGACTGCACCAGCAGAATAGTGAGTGCAGCTCTGGAGTATAATACAGGATGTAACTCAGGATCAGTACAGGATAAGTAATGTATGTACACAGTGACTCCACCAGCAGAATAGTGAGTGCAGCTCTGGAGTATAATACAGGATGTAACTCAGGATCAGTACAGGATAAGTAATGTATGTACACAGTGACTGCACCAGCAGAATAGTGAGTGCAGCTCTGGAGTATAATACAGGATGTAACTCAGGATCAGTACAGGATAAGTAATGTATGTACACAGTGACTGCACCAGCAGAATAGTGAGTGCAGCTCTGGAGTATAATACAGGATGTAACTCAGGATCAGTACAGGATAAGTAATGTATGTACACAGTGACTCCACCAGCAGAATAGTGAGTGCAGCTCTGGAGTATAATACAGGATGTAACTCAGGATCAGTACAGGATAATAAGTAATGTATGTACACAGTGACTGCACCAGCAGAATAGTGAGTGCAGCTCTGGAGTATAATACAGGATGTAATTACGATCAGTACAGGATAAGTAATGTAATGTATATGTACACAGTGACTCCACCAGCAGAATAGTGAGTGCAGCTCTGGAGTATAATACAGGATGTAACTCAGGATCAGTACAGGATAAGTAATGTATGTACACAGTGACTGCACCAGCAGAATAGTGAGTGCAGCTCTGAGGTATAACAGGATGTAACTCGGGATCAGTACAGGATAGGTGATGTATGTACACAGTGACTCCACCAGCAGAATAGTGAGTGCAGCTCTGGAGTATATTACAGGATGTAATTACGATCAGTACAGGATAAGTAATGTAATGTATGTACACAGTGACTCCACCAGCAGAATAGTGAGTGCAGCTCTGGAGTATAATACAGGATGTAATTACGATCAGTACAGGATAAGTAATGTAATGTATATGTACACAGTGACTGCACCAGCAGAATAGTGAGTGCAGCTCTGGAGTATAATACAGGATGTAACTCAGGATCAGTACAGGATAAGTAATGTATGTACACAGTGACTCCACCAGCAGAATAGTGAGTGCAGCTCTGGAGTATAATACAGGATGTAACTCAGGATCAGTACAGGATAAGTAATGTATGTACACAGTGACTGCACCAGCAGAATAGTGAGTGCAGCTCTGGAGTATAATACAGGATGTAACTCCGGATCAGTACAGGATAAGTAATGTATGTACACAGTGACTGCACCAGCAGAATAGTGAGTGCAGCTCTGGAGTATAATACAGGATGTAACTCAGGATCAGTACAGGATAAGTAATGTATGTACACAGTGACTCCACCAGCAGAATAGTGAGTGCAGCTCTGGAGTATAATACAGGATGTAACTCAGGATCAGTACAGGATAATAAGTAATGTATGTACACAGTGACTGCACCAGCAGAATAGTGAGTGCAGCTCTGGAGTATAATACAGGATGTAATTACGATCAGTACAGGATAAGTAATGTAATGTATGTACACAGTGACTCCACCAGCAGAATAGTGAGTGCAGCTCTGGAGTATAATACAGGATGTAACTCAGGATCAGTACAGGATAAGTAATGTATGTACACAGTGACTGCACCAGCAGAATAGTGAGTGCAGCTCTGAGGTATAACAGGATGTAACTCGGGATCAGTACAGGATAGGTGATGTATGTACACAGTGACTCCACCAGCAGAATAGTGAGTGCAGCTCTGGAGTATAATACAGGATGTAATTACGATCAGTACAGGATAAGTAATGTAATGTATGTACACAGTGACTCCACCAGCAGAATAGTGAGTGCAGCTCTGGAGTATAATACAGGATGTAATTACGATCAGTACAGGATAAGTAATGTAATGTATATGTACACAGTGACTGCACCAGCAGAATAGTGAGTGCAGCTCTGGAGTATAATACAGGATGTAACTCAGGATCAGTACAGGATAAGTAATGTATGTACACAGTGACTCCACCAGCAGAATAGTGAGTGCAGCTCTGGAGTATAATACAGGATGTAACTCAGGATCAGTACAGGATAAGTAATGTATGTACACAGTGACTGCACCAGCAGAATAGTGAGTGCAGCTCTGGAGTATAATACAGGATGTAACTCAGGATCAGTACAGGATAAGTAATGTATGTACACAGTGACTGCACCAGCAGAATAGTGAGTGCAGCTCTGGAGTATAATACAGGATGTAACTCAGGATCAGTACAGGATAAGTAATGTATGTACACAGTGACTCCACCAGCAGAATAGTGAGTGCAGCTCTGGAGTATAATACAGGATGTAACTCAGGATCAGTACAGGATAATAAGTAATGTATGTACACAGTGACTCCACCAGCAGAATAGTGAGTGCAGCTCTGGAGTATAATACAGGATGTAACTCAGGGTCATTACAGGATAAGTAATGTAATTTATGTACACAGTGACTCCATAAATATATGTTTGAAAAGGACACTAAAACAAAATAACAAATTCTTTATTATAATGTACAGGTAAAATAAAGGGGTGTCTACCCACACTGCATATAGCAGCTGAATGAAACAATCAGACGTCACTGAATTGTGGGACCAAACAAACTCCTAACACCACTGGTAGAGGGGTATGTGTATGTAAGCAGTATGATAGGCGAGTCCCACAAACTAAACCTTCCAACACTAGGGGGCATACCACCACAAGGTCATATGTCTGAGCCTAAGTGGGGTACTGAACAACCGCATAACTGGTACCAAAATATAGCGCCAGATATCGCCTTGTTTACAGTGGATGGCAGCGCGCATAACATCCACTGCACTGAACAAAATAGGGTGCGGGACTGAGGCAAAGGTGAGAACCGTTGAGTTTGACTGGTGGGCCAAAACCACCGACTCATCTGCCGCAGTCCTATGTAGTCTATGCTCAACGCGTTTCCGTGGACAAAGTGCACTTCATCAGGAGCAAAATGCACCGTAACTTAAGCCCAAAGCCTCTGATGTAAGGTGTTCACTTGAGGCTAAAAGGAAGGACAGATGTAGGGTGACCTGCCTGTGACCGAATTCCTCCAGTGTAAGGCACGGCGTAATCACTGGAACCTACAGTCGTGGCCAAAAGTTTTGAGAATGTCACAAATATTAGTTTTCACAAAGTTTGCTGCTAAACTGCTTTTAGATCTTTGTTTCAGTTGTTTCTGTGATGTAGTGAAATATAATTACAGGCACTTGATACGTTTCAAAGGCTTATATCGACAATTACATGACATTTATGCAAAGAGTCAGTATTTGCAGTGTTGGCCCTTCTTTTTCAGGACCTCTGCAGTCCGACTGGGCATGCTCTCAATCAACTTCTGGGCCAATTCCTGACTGATATCAACCCATTCTTTCATAATCACTTCTTGGAGTTTGTCAGAATTAGTGGGTTTTTGTTTGTCCACCCGCCTCTTGAGGATTGACCACAAGTTCTCAATGGGATTAAGATCTGGGGAGTTTCCAGGCCATGGACCCAAAATGTCAACGTTTTGGTCCCCGAGCCACTTAGTTATCACTTTTGCCTTATGGCACGGTGCTCCATCGTGCTGGAAAATGCATTGTTCTTCACCAAACTGTTGTTGGATTGTTGGAAGAAGTTGCTGTTGGAGGGTGTTTTAGTACCATTCTTTATTCATGGCTGTGTTTTTGGGCAAAATTGTGAGTGAGCCCACTCCCTTGGATGAGAAGCAACCCCACACATGAATGGTCTCAGGATGCTTTACTGTTGGCATGACACAGGACTGATGGTAGCGCTCACCTTTTCTTCTCCGGACAAGTATTTTTCCAGATGCCCCAAACAATCGGAAAGAGGCTTCATCGGAGAATATGACTTTGCCCCAGTCCTCAGCAGTCCATTCACCAAACTTTCTGCAGAAGATCAATCTGTCCTTGATGTTTTTTTTGCAGAGAAGTGGCTTCTTTGCTGCCTTTCTTGACACCAGGCCATCTTCCAAAAGTCTTTGCCTCACTGTGCGTGCAGATGCGCTCACACCTGCCTGCTGCCATTCCTGAGCAAGCTCTGCACTGGTGGCACTCCGATCCCGCAGCTGAATCCTCTTTAGGAGACGATCCTGGCACTTGCTGGACTTTCTTGGACGCCCTGAAGCCTTCTTAACAAGAATTGAACCTCTTTACTTGAAGTTTGATGATCCTATAAATTGTTGATTGAGGTGCAATCTTAGTAGCCACAATATCCTTGACTGTGAAGCCATTTTTATGCAACACAATGATGGCTGCACGCGTTTCTTTGCAGGTCACCATGGTTAACAATGGAAGAACAATGATTTCAAGCATCACCCTTCTTTTAACATGTCAAGTCTGCCATTTTAACCCAATCAGCCTGACATAATGATCTCCAGACTTGTGCTCGTCAACATTCTCACCTGAGTTAACAAGACGATTACTGAAATGATCTCAGCGGGTCCTTTAATGACAGCAATGAAATGCAGTGGAAAGGTTTTTTTGGGATTAAGTTAATTTTCATGGCAAAGAAGGACTATGCAATTCATCTGATCACTCTTCATAACATTCTGGAGTATATGCAAATTGCTATTATAAAAACTTAAGCAGCAACTTTTCCAATTTCCAATATTTATGTAATTCTCAAAACTTTTGGCCACGACTGTACAACCCTGCCTAAGCCGTCCACCTCTAGATTGAGGGGCAGCGTGCTGGTGTGCAACTAAATTGGCGCTGTAATGGCCGCGAAGCGGCTCGCAAAACGCCGAAATTAAAAGGGTAAAACCCCGCCCCGCCGGACACACCCCCGCACTGACAGCCAATCCGGCCAGAAGGCGTGGTTAGGAATCAACCATTGGCTAACAGGCGGGCAGAGCAACGTCAGGGAAAGCGCTATGTGCCGCAGTGTAAAGGGAACTTCAAGGCGGCTCTGTATGAACATACCATCGGAGTATCAATATATAAGGTATTATAAGTGGAACAGGATAAAGGAAAATGAGCGAATGTTGACACAATACAAGACGGTTGGGAGCTAAATGGAGTCAAAGGATAGTGACAATTGATGATAATTAACGCAATAGATGTATAATAGGCCAAGTGCATACTCCTATAAATGGCACAAATGAGATGGCATCATCGGGGCCAGATGGTTTAATGGTATTTAAAGAAAAAATCCATTGCGCCTCTTTCTGCAAAAGGATACGGTCACAATCACCGCCCCTTGATGATATTTTCACGGAATCAATCCCCTGAAACTTATCAGACACATGACGTGCAATAGGGGTGTCTTTCAAATTCGTAATGTCTGAAACGTGCTCATCTATGCGTCATCTGAGCTCCCTAATGGTTTTGCCGACATATTTGAGGCCACAAACGTATGTCATCAAATAAATCCCACCCACTGACTTGCAGTTGAAAAATGACCTAATAAAATAGGTTTTGTCTGATGTGCTGTTGGCAAAACTTTTGGTCTTGTCTATAAAGCCACAAAACTTGCAAGATCCACAGGGGAATGTCCCTGTAAGGGAACTACGCAACCAGGACTGTTGTTTTGGACTTTGATATAGACTATGTGTCGACAGGTCTCGTAAATTGTTGCTGCGTCGATAGGTGATAGATGGTCTGGATGGAATCATATTCCCAACTTCTGGATCAGATTTAAGCATGTCGTAATGATCAATGAGGACTAGACGTACAGCCTCATGTGCACTGTCGTAGGTGCCAATAATTCGGACAGTGTTGTCACCGACCTCCCTATTTTTAGGGGACAGCAAAAGATCCCTTTTAGCGCTAAGTGACTGTTGATACGCCTGTCTCAGGAATCGCTGTGGATAACCACGTCGTCGGAATCTCTGTTGTAGATCTTGCGCAGACACCTTAAAATCACCTAATTGAGAACAATTCCTTCTCACCCTTAAATATTGTCCCTTCGGGATCCCTCTTTTGAGAGCCAAAGGGTGCCCACTCTCCCATTTTAACAAGTTGCTAGTGGCCGTGGGTTTCCTGAACACCTTGGTAATAATATGGCCAAATGCATCCAGTGAATATAAATTGTGCCATTTATAGGAGTATGCACTTGGCCTATTATACATCTATTGCGTTAATTATCATCAATTGTCACTATCCTTTGACTCCATTTAGCTCCCAACCGTCTTGTATTGTGTCAACATTCGCTCATTTTCCTTTATCCCGTTCCACTTATAATACCTTATATATTGATACTCCGATGGTATGTTCATACAGAGCCGCCTTGAAGTTCCCTTTACACTGCGGCACATAGCGCTTTCCCTGACGTTGCTCCGCCCGCCTGTTAGCCAATGGTTGATTTCTAACCACGCCTTCTGGCCGGATTGGCTGTCAATGCGGGGGTGTGTCTGGCAGGGCGGGGTTTTACCCTTTTAATTTCGGCGTTTTGCGAGCCGCTTCAGAGGCTTTGGGCTTAAGTTACGGTGCATTTTGCTCCTGATGAAGTGCACTTTGTGCACGGAAACGCGTTGAGCATAGACTACATAGGACTGCGGCAGATGAGTCGGTGGTTTTGGCCCACCAGTCAAACTCAACGGTTCTCACCTTTGCCTCAGTCCCGCACCCTATTTTGTTCAGTGCAGTGGATGTTATGCGCGCTGCATCCACTGTAAACAAGGCGATATCTGGCGCTATATTTTGGTACCAGTTATGCGGTTGTTCAGTACCCCACTTAGGCTCAGACATATGACCTTGTGGTGGTATGCCCCCTAGTGTTGGTGGGTTTAGTTTGTGGGACTCGCCTATCATACTGCTTACATACACATACCCCTCTACCAGTGGTGTTAGGAGTTTGTTTGGTCCCACAATTCAGTGACGTCTGATTGTTTCATTCAGCTGCTTTATGCAGTGTGGGTAGACACCCCTTTATTTTACCTGTACATTATAATAAAGAATTTGTTATTTTGTTTTAGCGTCCTTTTCAAACATATATTTATCTAGTGCTAATAAGGACATATACCCAATACACCCCATTTCATTTTGTTACATAGTGACTCCACCAGCAGAATAGTGAGTGCAGCTCTGGAGTATAATACAGGATGTAACTCAGGATCAGTACAGGATAAGTAATGTATGTACACAGTGACTGCACCAGCAGAATAGTGAGTGCAGCTCTGGAGTATAATACAGGATGTAACTCAGGATCAGTACAGGATAAGTAATGTAATGTATGTACACAGTGACTGCACCAGCAGAATAGTGAGTGCAGCTCTGGAGTATAATACAGGATGTAACTCAGGATCAGTACAGGATAAGTAATGTAATGTACACAGTGACTGCACCAGCAGAATAGTGAGTGCAGCTCTGGAGCATAATACAGGATGTAACTCAGGATCAGTACATGATAAGTAATGTATGCACACAGTGACTGCACCAGCAGAATAGTGAGTGCAGCTCTGGGGTATAATACAGGATGTAACTCAGGATCAGTACAGGATAAGTAATGTATGTACACAGTGACTGCACCAGCAGAATAGTGAGTGCAGCTCTGGAGTATAATACAGGATGTAACTCAGGATCAGTACAGGATAAGTATTGTATGTACACAGTGACTCCTTCACTCACCGTAAAGTAACAACAGTGAAAACCAGTTTTGGGGGGTTTTTTACACAAATTAAGGTTTTGCTCTTGAACCTCCAAGGTCACAGTCACAATAAAACCCCACTTGTAAAGGTCCCCATCCAGCAGCAGGCAGGCTTTCTCTATGGAAGGATAGTGCAGCGTAGCTGGGATTAGCAGCATATAATTTCTAGAACAGAAAGGTGAACATATTAACACTCAAGTAGAAAAAGTCGAATGATCGGGTCATAAATGTACCGCACCGTTACCAATACTCTGCTTGCTGTCAGTGACTGCAATAAAAAAAACGGAAAATGCATAGCAGCCTGGTGGTGCACACAAGTGAGTTTGCTACAGTTGAATCCAATTTAAGCAACAATCTTCTGTGACCTATACCGTCTGGATTCCCGACTGATACAGTACATTGTAGCAATTTTGGACAGGAGAAAGGATGATTTTAGCTCACGGAGGATTGTCCAGACTGGATTCAACTGTGAAAAGTACTGGATCCGATCTGTACAGCTATTATTCTTATTTACATCCACAGACTGAAAACGTATACTTACCAAGAACTTCTTGCAGCTGAGGTTCGTTACTATGAGATACAGTGGATATAAAAAGTCTACACACCCCTGTTAAAATGTCAGGTTTCTGTGATGTAAAAAAATGAGACAAAGATAAATCATTTCAGAACTTTTTCCACCTTTAATGTGACCTATAAACTGTACAACTCAATTGAAAAACAAACTGAAATCTTTTAGGTGGAGGGAAAAAAACAAAAAAAACTAAAATAATGTGGTTGCATAAGTGTGCACACCCTCTTATAACTGGGCATGTAGATGTGTTCAGAATTAAGCAATCACATTCACAATCCTGTTAAATAGGAGTCAGCATACACCGGCCATCATTTAAAGTGCCTCTGATTAACCCCAAATAAAGTTCAGCCGCTCTAGTTGGTCTTTCCTGAAATTTTCTTAGTCGCATCCCACAGCAAAAGCCGTGGTCCACAGAGAGCTTCCAAAGCATCAGAGGGATCTCATTGTTAGAAGGTCTCAGTCAGGAGAAGGCTACAAAATAATTTCCAAGGCATTAGATCTACCATGGAACACAGTGAAGACCGTCATCAAGTGGAGAAAATATGGCACAACAGTGAATTACCAAGAACTGGACGTCCCTCCAAAATTGATGAAAAGACGAGAAGAAAACTGGTCTGGGAGGCGACCAAGAGGCCTACAGCAACATTAAAGGAGCCGCAGGAATATCTGGCAAGTACTGGCTGTGTGGTACATGTGACAACAATCTCCCGTATTCTTCAATTGTCTGGGCTATGGGGTAGAGTGGCAAGACGAAAGCCTTTTCTTACGAAGAAAAACATCAAAGCCAGGCTACATTCTGCAAAAACACATCTGAAGTCTCTGAAAAGCATGTGGGAAAAGGTGTTACGGTCTGATGAAAACAAGGTTGAACTTTTTGGCCATAATTCCAAAAGATATGTTTGGCGCAAAAACAACACTGCACATCACCAAAAGAACACCATACCGACAGTGAAGCATGGTGGTGGCAGCATCATGCCTAGGAGCTGTTTTTCTTCAGCTGGAACTGGGGCCTTAGTTAAGCTAGAGGGAATTATGAACAGTTCCAAATACCAGTCAATATTGGCACAAAACCTTCAGGCTTCTGCTAGAAAGATGAACATGAAGAGGAACTTCCTCTTTCAGCATGACAACGACCCAAAGCATACATCCAAATCAACAAAGGAATGGCTTCACCAGAAGAAGATTAAAGTTTTGGAATGGCCCAGCCAGAGCCCAGACCTGAATCCAATTAAAACTCTGTGGGGTGATCTGAAGAGGGCTGTGCCCAGGAGATGCCCTCGCAATCTGACAGATTTGGAGTGTTTTTGCAAAGAAGAGTGGGCAAATCTTGCCAAGTCAAAATGTGCCATGCTGATAGACTCATACCCAAAAAGACTGAGTGCTGTAATAAAATCAAAAGGGGCTCCAACAAAGTATTAGTTTAAGGGTGTGCACACTTATGCAACCATATTATTTTATTTTAATATTTTTTCTTCCCTCCACCTAAAAGATTTCAGTTTGTTTTTCAATTGAGTTGTACAGTTTATAGGTCACATTAAAGGTGGAAAAAGTTCTGAAATGATTTTGTCTCATTTTTTTACATCACAGAAACCTGACATTTTAACAGGGGTGTGTAGACTTTTTATATCCACTGTATAAACAGCATTGGCTATATATATATAGAGAGAGAGAGAGAGAGAGAGAGCACTTTTAACAGTAGGACAGGAAAAGTTCTTCAAGAGGGATTTCTTGATCTTAATAGCTAGGTGAGACACCCATCATCATCGCAGTCACCTACTTACATGTCTCTCTTGATATATCCATGGACAAAAGATAGTAAGGCGAGACCTAGAAGAAATCCTATGAGGCTGTCATTCTTCATAGAACAAGTCATCTTAATCTTCTGGATGTCAGCACCCTGGAGGAGTGTCACTTTACTTCCAGTCTTCTGTCTTCCAGTCCGGACTTCACATGAACCTTCCAGTTCTCAGTCAGCATTTATGTCGTATAACCCTCCCCCCCACTTCCCTTCCAAATCGTCCACATAAAGTACTGGGGTGTATCATAATCAAGGCAAGTGACCAGGTAAATCTCCCATCACATCTCAGGTCTATTGTTTTTCTTTCATCTAATAAGTTATTTATTACTTTATTACTTGCTTGAACAAACTGTGTGCAGACTGTGATCTGCCGAGGGTGGCCGAGGGAAAGAAGCCCAAATTTCTCCAGACGTCAGGATTTTGTATAGATTTTTTTTAAAAAGAAACGTCTCATGAAACATTTTGAAACATATTTAATAATTATAATCTTCTGTAAGACGAACTATTACTATTGGATACAGTTTTACAGTATATATGTTCTTACATATACACTGCGTGCAGAATTATTAGGCAAATGAGTATTTTGACCACATCATCCTCTTTATGCATGTTGTCTTACTCCAAGCTGTATAGGCTCGAAAGCCTACTACCAATTAAGCATATTAGGTGATGTGCATCTCTGTAATGAGAAGGGGTGTGGTCTAATGACATCAACACCCTATATTAGGTGTGCATAATTATTAGGCAACTTCCTTTCCTTTGGCAAAATGGATCAAAAGAAGGACTTGACAGGCTCAGAAAAGTCAAAAATAGTGAGATATCTTGCAGAGGGATGCAGCACTCTTAAAATTGCAAAGCTTCTGAAGCATGATCATCGAACAATCAAGCGTTTCATTCAAAATAGTCAACAGGGTCGCAAAAAGCGTGTGGAAAAACCAAGGCGCAAAATAACTGCCCATGAACTGAGAAAAGTCAAGCGTGCAGCTGCCAAGATGCCACTTTCCACCAGTTTGGCCATATTTCAGAGCTGCAACATCACTGGAGTGCCCAAAAGCACAAGGTGTGCAATACTCAGAGACATGGCCAAGGTAAGAAAGGCTGAAAGACGACCACCACTGAACAAGACACACAAGCTGAAACGTCAAGACTGGGCCAAGAAATATCTCAAGACTGATTTTTCTAAGGTTTTATGGACTGATGAAATGAGAGTGAGTCTTGATGGGCCAGATGGATGGGCCCGTGGCTGGATTGGTAAAGGGCAGAGAGCTCCAGTCCGACTCAGACGCCAGCAAGGTGGAGGTGGAGTACTGGTTTGGGCTGGTATCATCAAAGATGAGCTTGTGGGGCCTTTTCGGGTTGAGGATGGAGTCAAGCTCAACTCCCAGTCCTACTGCCAGTTTCTGGAAGACACCTTCTTCAAGCAGTGGTACAGGAAGAAGTCTGCATCCTTCAAGAAAAACATGATTTTCATGCAGGACAATGCTCCATCACACGCGTCCAAGTACTCCACAGCGTGGCTGGCAAGAAAGGGTATAAAAGAAGAAAATCTAATGACATGGCCTCCTTGTTCACCTGATCTGAACCCCATTGAGAACCTGTGGTCCATCATCAAATGTGAGATTTACAAGGAGGGAAAACAGTACACCTCTCTGAACAGTGTCTGGGAGGCTGTGGTTGCTGCTGCACGCAATGTTGATGGTGAACAGATCAAAACACTGACAGAATCCATGGATGGCAGGCTTTTGAGTGTCCTTGCAAAGAAAGGTGGCTATATTGGTCACTGATTTGTTTTTGTTTTGTTTTTGAATGTCAGAAATGTATATTTGTGAATGTTGAGATGTTATATTGGTTTCACTGGTAAAAATAAATAATTGAAATGGGTATATATTTGTTTTTTGTTAAGTTGCCTAATAATTATGCACAGTAATAGTCACCTGCACACACAGATATCCCCCTAAAATAGCTAAAACTAAAAACAAACTAAAAACTACTTCCAAAAATATTCAGCTTTGATATTAATAAGTTTTTTGGGTTCATTGAGAACATGGTTGTTGTTCAATGATAAAATTAATCCTCAAAAATACAACTTGCCTAATAATTCTGCACTCCCTGTAGAAGCCAGTATTATAGTAGTTATATTCTTGTACATAGGAGCAGTATTATAGTAGTTATATTCTTGTACATAGGGGGCAGTATTATAGTAGTTATATTCTTGTACATAGGAGCAGTATTATAGTAGTTATATTCTTGTACAGAGGAGCAGTATTATAGTAGTTATATTCTTGTACATAGGAGCAGTATTATAGTAGTTATATTCTTGTACATAGGAGCAGTATTATAGTAGTTATATTCTTGTACATAGGAGCAGTATTATAGTAGTTATATTTTTGTACATAGGAGCAGTATTATAGTAGTTATATTCTTGTACATAGGAGCAGTATTATAGTAGTTATATTCTTGTACATAGGAGCAGTATTATAGTAGTTATATTCTTGTACATAGGAGCAGTATTAGAGTAGTTATATTCTTGTACATAGGAGGCAGTATTATAGTAGTTATATTCTTGTACATAGGAGGCAGTATTATAGTAGTTATATTCCTGTACATAGGAGGCAGTATTATAGTAGTTATATTCTTGTACATAGGAGGCAGTATTATAGTAGTTATATTCCTGTACATAGGAGCAGTATTATAGTAGTTATATTCTTGTACATAGGAGCAGTATTATAGTAGTTATATTCTTGTACATAGGAGCAGTATTATAGTAGTTATATTCTTGTACATAGAAGCAGTATTATAGCAGTTATATTCTTGTACATAGGAGCAGTATTATAGTAGTTATATTCTTGTACATAGGAGCAGTATTATAGTAGTTATATTCTTGTACATAGGAGGCAGTATTATAGTAGTTATATTCTTGTACATAGGGGCAGTATTATAGTAGTTATATTCTTGTACATAGAAGCAGTATTATAGCAGTTATATTCTTGTACATAGGAGCAGTATTATAGTAGTTATATTCTTGTACATAGGAGCAGTATTATAGTAGTTATATTCTTGTACATAGGAGCAGTATTATAGTAGTTATATTCTTGTACATAGGAGGCAGTATTATAGTAGTTATATTCTTGTACATAGGAGCAGTATTATAGTAGTTATATTCTTGTACATAGGAGGCAGTATTATAGTAGTTATATTCTTCTACATAGGAGCAGTATTATAGTAGTTATATTCTTGTACATAGGAACAGTATTATAGTAGTTATATTCTTGTACATAGGGGCAGTATTATAGTAGTTATATTCTTGTACATAGGAGGCAGTATTATAGTAGTTATATTCTTGTACATAGGAGGCAGTATTATAGTAGTTATATTCTTGTACATAGGAGCAGTATTATAGTAGTTAAATTCTTGTACATAGGGGCAGTATTATAGTAGTTATATTCTTGCACATAGGAGCAGTATTATAGTAGTTATATTCTTGTACATAGGAGGCAGTATTATAGTAGTTATATTCTTGTACATAGGAGGCAGTATTATAGTAGTTATATTCCTGTACATAGGAGCAGTATTATAGTAGTTATATTCTTGTACATAGGAGCAGTATTATAGTAGTTATATTCTTGTACATAGGAGGCAGTATTATAGTAGTTACATTCTTGTACATAGGAGGTAGTATTAAAGTAGTTATATTCTTGTACATACGGGCAGAATTATAGTAGTTATATTCTTGTACATAGTAGCAGTATTATAGTAGTTATATTCTTGTACATAGGAGCAGTAATATATTAGTTATATTCCTGTACATAGGAGCAGTATTATAGTAGTTATATTCTTGTACATAGGAGAAGTATTATAGTAGTTATATTATTGTACATAGTAGCAGTATTATAGTAGTTATATTCTTGTACATGGGGGCAGAATTATAGTAGTTATATTCTTGTACATAGGGGCAGTATTATAGTAGCTATATTCTTGTACATAGGAGCATTATTATAGTAGTTATATTCCTGTACATAGGGGGCAGTATTATATTATTTATATTCTTGTACATAGGAGGCAGTATTATAGTAGTTATATTTTTGTACATAGGAAGCAGTATTATAGTAGTTATATTCTTGCACATAGGAGGCAGTATTATAGTAGTTATATTTTTGTACGTAGGAGGTAGTATTATAGTAGTTATATTCTTGCACATAGGAGCAGTATTATAGTAGTTATATTTTTGAACATAGGATGCAGTATTTTTGTAGTTATATTATTGTACATAGGAGGCAGTATTATAGCTTTTACCAATATATTATTTTACATTATATTATAGTAGTAATATTCTTGTACATACAGTACAGACCAAAAGTTTGGACACACCTTCTCATTCAAAGAGTTTTCTTTATTTTCATGACTATGAAGGCTTCAAAACTATGAATTAATACATGTGAAATTATATTCATAACAAAGAAGTGTGAAACACCTGAAAATATGTCAAATTCTAGGTTCTTCAAAGTAGCCACCTTTTGCTTTGATTACTGCTTTGCACACTCTTGGCATTCTCTTGATGAGCTTCAAGAGGTAGTCCCCTGAAATGTTTTTCACTTCACAGGTGTGCGCTGTCTTAATAAGTGGGATTTCTTGCCTTATAAATGGGGTTGGGACCATCAGTTGCATTGAGGAGAAGTCAGGTGGATACACAGCTGATAGTCCTACTGAATAGATTGTTAGAATTTGTATTATGGCAAGAAAAAAGCAGCTAAGTAAAGAAAAACGAGTGGCCATCATTACTTTAAGAAATGAAGGTCAGTCAGTCAGCCGAAAAATTGGGAAAACTTTGAAAGTAAGGGCTATTTGACCATGAAGGAGAGTGATGGGGTGCTGCGCCAGATGACCTGGCCTCCACAGTCACCGGACCTGAACCCAATCGAGATGGTTTGGGGTGAGCTGGACCGCAGAGTGAAGGCAAAAGGGCCAACAAGTGCTAAGCATCTCTGGGAACTCCTTCAAGACTGTTGGAAGACCATTTCAGGGGACTACCTCTTGAAGCTCATCAAGAGAATGCCAAGAGTGTGCAAAGCAGTAATCAAAGCAAAAGGTGGCTACTTTGAAGAACCTAGAATATGACATATTTTCCGTTGTTTCACACTTGTTTGTTATGTATATAATTCCACATGTGTTAATTCATAGTTTTGATGCCTTCATAGTCATGAAAATAAATAAAAACTCTTTGAATGAGAAGGTGTGTCCAAACTTTTGGTCTGTACTGTATATGAAGGTATATAACTATAGTAATATTGTGAATAGGGGGCAATATTAAAATAGTTATATTCTTGCCTGTGGAGTTAAGTATTGCGCAAACAAAAGCTAGATGGGCTTAAAATTTGACAACTGCATTTGTGAACCAGCAGGATTCGTTTTATTGCTAACTAGTGATACTGATCTAAATGTTGATTGTAATTGCTCTTTAATTTAAAAGTTATTACGGTACCTCAATTTAGTCACATGAATGTTACAGTGTTTTGTCTTTTTTGTAGCCTCTTGTTGGACTTCATCCTTTTTAACAAGGTGTGTTTACTCAGCTTTTGTCTTTCTTACACATTGTGACCTTGGTACATTGTGACTCCAGGGCCATGTGAAAGTAACTATTGTTTGAGAAATTCATATATCATCTTTATGTTCAGGCCTTCGGACTAGTTGGAGATTTTCCACAGATTGGAAATTGATGCATTATTATGACATTAGTACATGTTTGCAGACAGCAGTATGATGGAGGTCAGCAGCAGCCTTACAGAAGATGATGGTTGGCAGTCCACAGCGGTGGCATGATGGAGGCAGGCAGCAACAGTGGCAATATGGGGCACCACCAGCAAGGCCAGATCTATTCATCGGCCTCAGCCAGAGGAGTGTGAAAATCCTCTCCAATCTAGACTTGGTTCATTTTGACACAGATGATTTTTTGGACACTTACGGAGGACAGCTTGGTCCCTTTGGGTGTCACTATGCCCCATACGGTGCTGAAAACCCTCTGCGAGACTCAAGTGGAGGCTGGGCAAGAAAGAGAGCGTGCCGTGCCAGTTGGAACCACTGTTCCAGTGCCCAGAAATCCATGGGATCAGGGATCAGGGAACAGCGTATGCACCAGAGATTGGCCAGAGTTTTGGTAGGCCTGAACCTGGGTATTATTAAGGCGGGAGCTGTCGGATTGCTGATTGGCCTCAGCTTGGGGCGGATCGTGTAAAAACTGCTCCATCATGTTAAGGAGACTGAAGTTGCTGCAGCTGCTGTGGCTTCTCGTGGCGGCAGGTGACTCTGCAGTGGGCGGAAAGAGGCCTCCCTTTCAGACACGCTGGCGGCAGGCTTCTGATGCCAAAAGCTGCGTACACAGTGTTTCCTGGTTATAACGTAATTTGTCTCCCCGTTCTGCGGCAGGAAAACATTCCTCCATTTTGATAGCAAGGGTCTAAAAGCATGGCTATCCTGTAATCAGACTGCTTGATGTCAATGATACGCCTGTCAGTACGTAAGCAAGCGAGTCTACAGGTCACAATTCAGGCCAACTCTGCACCCCACTGCGACGATTAGTTGTTGTGGCCGGTGTCACCATCATCATCCTTGTTCTCCTCCTCTTTCTCCTCCAGTGGCAGCACCTCCTCCTCCTTCGATGGAGCCGAGGACAAGAAGGAGTCTTAGCAGGACAAAAAGGTGGCGATAATGATAATGTCGATGACATATATACCGTATTGCTTGGGATGTGGATTGGCTGCCACAAGGAGGACCAGGAGAAGGAGGACAGACTTGTTCTGATTGGATTTGCTGGCCAGTTGTATTTTCCCAAAGGTTCCAGTGATGCTGCCAGATGTGCTGCAATAAACTTCTGGTACCCATGATTGTGTTTGAAGAGCCACGGCTTATTTTAATCCTGCAGATCTTGCACTTGGCTGTGGTTTTCTGGGCCCACCATGTGAAGGAAAAACACCATTCAGGAGTAGTTGCTTAGCTCTGGCACGTTTTGCGACATCAACAGATCCTAGATCAGACGTGGCCCTGTCTGTTCTTTGGGAGGTACGTGGCCGCTGCTCTTTATTGCTGGTGCCACCGCCCTCCTCTACTGATGTTGCCTCCTCCTTAGCACCCCGATCCGGTTTCCAGGTCACACAATTGTCATTGACGTCCTCACACTTTTATCAGAAAGTGAGATATCATGGTAGGCTCCTGGGCCCGCCACCCCTGCTCTGCGTTTCCCTCGACTGCCACTGTTGCTGCCCCCACTGCCATGGCTACAGGTGTCACTAATACATCATCCATGGCACATTATGGGGGGCACTATAGGGGAGAGCGGCACTATGGGACATCTGGTGTCACTATAGGGGCATTATTTTGGGGCTCTAAAGGGGCCTTTTTTATTGGCACATTATGGGGGGCATTATGGCATCTGGTGGCACTAAGGGGGCATTTTTTACTGGCACATTATGGGAGGAATTATAGGGTAGAGCGGCACTATGGGGCATTATTTGGGGGCACTATGGGGGAGTGGAGCACTATTGGGGCATATGGTGGCACTAAGAAGGGGCATTTTTTATTGGCACATTATGGGGGAGAGGAGCACTATAGGAGCATCTGCTGGGGGCACTAAGAAGGGGCATTTTTTTACTGGGACACTATGGGGAAGGGGGAGAGGAGCACTATGAGGGCATTTACTGGGGCACTATATAGGGGTATTTTATACTGGCATACATTATGGGGACATTAGCTCAACTGTGGGCACTAAGCGGGGGTATTTCATGTACTGTCATATTATAGGGAGAAATTACTATTAGGGGGTATTATGCAGAGCTTTACTACTACTGGGGGCTATGAGGAACATGATTACTAGTATGGGCACTATAGGGGCATTATTACTACTAAGTGTGCTCTGGCAGAGAATTATTTTTATTGGTGGGATTTTGGGAGCACTGTTACTTTGGGGGGCACCCTGTCACAGTATCAGCTTAGCACAATTATTTTTGGGGGACATTATCTTTATACTATTAGTGTCTGGGCGCAGTTATTATTTAGAGCACTGTGTGCCAATAATTGTTGAAGGGGCCACTATCTGTGTGGTAGTAGTATTTCCAGGGGGACTGTTTCTGCAGTATAGTATTGGGGGTGGCAGGAAAGGGTGTTCAGAAGATGTGAAGATGATGGAAATGTGGGAAACTAATGTCTGTTTGTCAATCTCTGCAGAGACGGGAGATGGCTGAAAAATCATCATGGCGGTCTGGTCTGAATGGAGAAGATGAGGAAAGAAAACGTCTACAACAAAGGGGACATCATTGGATGTAAGAGGTAGGGGGCGCTATGTAGGAGAGGAGATGCTCCGGCTCCCCCCCCCCTGCCATTTGCAGAAGGAGGATTCAGAGCTGGGTGAGGACGGCCAAAGGGGGGAGCAGGCCACGGGCAGGTGGCAGATGGTGGGGGGAACCACAGGCCTTGAGCAGGATCTGGGGAGGGAGGAGAGCGGAGGAGCTTCCTGGCTGTAGCTTGTTGTATAAGCAGGCAGTGCAGCCAGGACAGACCCCCCACCTTTCCGTATGATGTGTAGAGACAGGCCTCAACAATAGAATTGCACCTGTACAGTGTTTGTTGGGAGTGGCCTATCATATATAGGAGGGGCTTTTTAATAATGGGCGTGGCTAAAAATGGGCCACTTGACTGGATTTGCCCCCCAGGACTAAGGCTGCCAGCCCTCCCCTGAGCAGCAGAGCAGGAAGAGAGAAGGGAGACAGCACGTGCACACAGCGAATGCCGTCTCCTCAAACAGCTGATCGTCTGGAGTGCCGGGTGTCAGACTGCCACCGATCTATTATTGATGACCTATCCTAAAGATAGGTCATCAATATGAAAAAATACGGAGAACCTCTTAAAGCTACCCCCAATACTGTGCCTGTTCTGCTCCCCCCATGTCCACAAGCACTATACTATACTATACACCCAGACTGCCCTCATTAGTAATGGCGCCCCCAATAGTGCTAATACTCCCCAAGATTAGTAGCAATGGCCTCCATATTGCGTCAAATAATAATAACACCCCTACAGTACTCTAGTAGTAATAATATAACCATAATGCTCCCAGTGGCTCTAATGTCCCCCTGTAGTGCCCTCCACTAGTTCCAATATATAATGCTTCCCTCCATAGTGGCAATATATATATAATGTTCCACCGTAGTGCCAGTATGTATATAATGCTCCTCCATTCCTCCCCAGTAGTGCCAAGTATATATAATGATCCCCTTCCCCCATCCCTGGTGCCCCCAGCAGTGTGTTACCCAATGCACGGGCGACGTCCGTGCGGCGGCCGGGACGGATCGAGACCCATTCAACTTGAATAGGTCTGTGATCTGTCCGCACCGCCCCCAAATTTTTAAATGTTCCATTTTTTTGCGGTGCGGAGGCACGGACAGAAGCACCACCTCCGTGCCTCCACTCCGCACCGCAGCTCCGGATTGTGGACCCATTCAAGTGAATGGGTCTGTATCTGTGATGCGGGGAGCACACGGCCGGCGCCCGCATATTGCCGACCCGCTGTTTACGGGCCACATTACGGCCATGGCCGGGCAACGGCCTTGTGCATGAAGCCTAATTCAGAGCACATTACTGCAGGAGGTATAACAGAAGAGGACTATAACTCCCAACATGTCTAAGCCATTATTATTTAATATCAGAGAACATTACAGGGGGACGTATAAGAGGATGGGACTACAACTCCCAGCATGTCCAAGCCGTTATTATGTAATATTAGAGTACATTACAAGAGGAGGTATAAGAGAAGACCACAACTCCCAGCATATCCAGGGTGTTGTAATGTACCCTGATATTATATAATGTCCTGGACATGCTGGGAGTTGTAGTCCTCTCCTCATACCTCCTCTTGTAATGTACTCTGAAATTACATAACAGCAGGTATAATAGGAGAGGACTACAACTCCCAGCATTTCCCTAGCACTTACATTGAATTCATACTTCTTCACATGCATGGCTGGTCTTCTTCTTCATTACTTTACTGCATAGCTCCGCCTCCTGTTCTGGTCACATGATGGTGAGGTCATCGCAGGTCCTTCATCCCCTCTTCTCTGCTGAGCTCCGCCTCCTGCATCTGACATTATCGCAGGTCCTGTCAGCACTGTGGTAATCATTTCTCTTATATGTGAGGGAGGGGACCTTACACTGCATTGTAAGGCCTCATGCACACGACCATTGTGTGTTTTCTGGTCCGCAAATTGCGGATCCGCAAAACACAGATGGCGTCCGTGTGCGTTCCGCAATTTGCGGAACGAAGCGGACAGCCATTGATGTAGCTGCCTATTCTTGTCCGCAAAACGGACCGTGGAATGGAGCAACGGAAGCAAACAGCACACGGAGTGCTGTCCGCGTCTTTTGCGGCCCCATTGAAGTGAATGGGTCCGCATCCAAGCCGCAAAAACTGCGGCTCGGATGCGGACCAAAACAACGGTTGTGTGCATGAAGCCTAAAGTGCAGCTGTGCAGCTGTCCGCCCGTTTGCTTCCTCAGACGTTCAGCTGAACAGCAGCATTGTAGCAGGGGGCCCCTTAGACAATGGGGGCCCTGGGCAGTAATCATGTACTGTATATGCAGCTTTGAATGTAAAAAAAATTGGCACCATGTGGAGATAGAAATAAAGGGAAACGGATTTAGGCCTAAATTTGTTATCACTCACAGATAATGTTGTGTGCTACCCTGTGTATTGGTGTAGGGAACACCTATATTATGGTTTAATTAAATTGAACAGCCGCCCAAAAAATGTAATTCAAACCGTGTGGACTTTTCAATAAATGGAAACGGATAATTGAGACCGGACTCTTAATATCACGTTATATCTGTTACATTAAAGAGGTTTTCCATATATATACTTACCCTCTGGTCGGGCGGTAGGTACAATATTATTTTTCATTTTTATCAAAAGCGTATCCGTGCATGTTATAAAAAATAAATAGATAAAAGGTTGAATTATCATCAGGAACGTACAAGTCGTAGACCTGCGTCATTTCTACTCTATTTCACCATATTTACTAAATTCTCAGCATTATCTCATGTGTGGCCTGAACGTGGCCAGCAGGGGGAGCTCTTGTCTAACACAGGAGCAGTAAAAGTCATGTGACTGGCGGCATCGCCTCCTGGCCGCGCTCCTTCTCCATCATTTATGGAAATAGAAGAGACAAATGCATGGAAGATGAGAGGGGGGGGTGGAGGATCTGGAGCCGCTTTACTGCAGTTCTAAGTAATTAGTGGCAGGTGGGCCCTGGTATGGCGGGCACACATAGTTACATAGTGCGGTCGAAAAATACATATGTCATATGTTCAGCCAAAGAGCGGGAGAGGATGTGAACTAAGGGAAGGGTATGAGAACCAGAATTCTACCCATTTCCATAAGTGTTATTATATAGATTTAAAGGGGTATTACCATCACATACAATGGGGGCAGATCTCTAGGATATGCCCCCATTGTCTGATAGGTGCGGGACCTGCACCTACGCCGTGAATGGAGCAGGGAGAGTGTGGCCACTGCCAAGCGTTCTCTCCCCATACAAATAAATGGGAGCGCACCACCCTTGCGCGCCCACTGCTGCCATTCATTTCTACGGGGGCCGACTATTTTCCACTGCCTCATAGAAATGAATGGAGGGTGGCTGCACATGCGCAGGGTGCCCTCCACCACTTTCAGGGCTCTGTTCTAGAGAATAATCTGTTAAAAAAAATCCATTTGATCGGGAAGAAGATCCAGGACAAAATCTCATACATCACCGCGCACAAGATTTTGCGCAGGATCTTCAATCAAGATGGCCGTGACGGACTCTTCACGCGTAAATGGATGAGATGAGTATGACTTTTTTTTTTTTTTTTTACCACAAAGCATGAGAAAATTCGGCTTTGCGACGAATCAAATTTTTCCTGATATTCAGTTCACTCAACACTGATTACTACTATCAGCACTGAAGGCAACATTACTACTTCTAGAGCACAATGGCGGACATTATTACCACTGGTGGCACTGTAGGTGCCCCATTACTACTACATTACTTAACTTAGCACAATTATTTTTCGGGGACGCTATGTTTACGGCATTATTACCGTCAGATTTGCTGGGTGCAACTATTTTTAAGGACACTGTGTTGGAAATGATTGAAGTGGGCACTATGGGGTCATTTACGAACAGATATATGGCACTTTTTGGTGTATATCTGTCGCAGATTGTGGCACAAATGTTATTTGCACTGCAATCTGTGACTTTTCCCTTTTTCTGCCGCTCATGTCAGGTCTAAAAAAAGGGGGGGTGACGTGGGCAGGGAAAAGGAACGGCTGGCAGGCCCGTCTCATTTATCGTTTTCCACGCCTGTTTTAGGTGTAAAAAATGGTCTAAATCTACACCAGCGAGGGAGCAGGTGTAGATTTAGACAAGTGTAAAGCCCACCTAAGTTAGGAAGATGCCAGTGCCAGAGGCAGATGAACCACCAGCGCAGGAGGGTCAAAGACTGGCATCTAAAACGCCGGTATTCATAAATGTCTTCCCATCTGTTTGGTACTATTTTTTTTCAAGGGAACGATCTGTTTCCGCAGTTCAGTATTAGCAGGGCCGTCTTTAATATTGATTGGACCCTGGGCAAGAATTTACTTGGACCCCTGGATCCCGCCTTCCCACACCCTAGCATGCAATCACGCCCCCCACCACAACACAATGTGCAGTTTGTGAGTGTATTACAGATCACCCCATCAATACAATGCACAGAAATGTGCAGTGTGTGAGTATATCAGAGCCAACCATGGGGAAGCATTGGGAGGCTATTGCGCATGCGCGGCTTCATAGAGATGGTTTGAATCAATGCATTTCTATGAGGATTGTTTAGTGTGAATGCCAGTGTTGCACGTTGTGGACTAGGAAGAAGCTTCTCTAGTGGCCGTCTGATGAGTGGCCGTCTGGTGAGTGGCCGTCTGGTGAGTGGCCGTCTGGTGAGTGGCCGTGTGGTGAGTGGCCGTGTGGTGAGTGGCCGTGTGGTGAGTGGCCGTGTGATGAGTGGCCGTGTGATGAGTGGCCGTGTGATGAGTGGCCGTGTGATGAGTGGCCGTCTGATGAGTGGCCGTGTGATGAGTGGCCACTAGATGTGTTCCTTGGCAGTAATGTAAATACTGCCTTTATTTCTGAAAAAACTTGCAGAGACATGCTATAGACACCAGAACTACTACGTTTAGGTGTTGTGGTTCTGGTGACTTTAATGTCCTTAATATAAAAGGAAAAAAAAGAATTAGCACAAACGTATCAAATAAAATGGCTGTATCATTATTCTAAAAATTAAAAAAAAGCACAACTTCTGACACAAATACATGGTATTTTGCAGATTACTTTTTTTTTATTACAATGTGCAGATAGTACTGTACTACTAACCCATTCATCCACCCCTCCCTCCCCCTTCTCCAATAACCCAGCACCCTTACTCACATAAAACAAGTAATATATATACAGTTGCAAGAAAAAGTATGTGAACCCTTTGGAATGATATGGATTTCTGCACAAATTGGTCATAAAATGTGATCTGATCTTCATCTAAGTCACAACAATAGACAATCACAGTCTGCTTAAACTAATAACACACAAAGAATTAAATGTTACCATGTTTTTATTGAACACACCATGTAAACGTTCACAGTGCAGGTGGAAAAAGTATGTGAACCCTTGGATTTAATAACTGGTTGAACCTCCTTTGGCAGCAATAACTCCAACTATGGGTGCTAGCTCAAAGGGAAAAAGCTTACCCAAATGTATAATGAAAAAATAGAGCAGCACTCCAAAGTAGCAGTAAAAAATGGTATCTTTATTCACCCATAGGTGACGCGACGTTTCGGCTCCAACCTGAAGCCTTTCTCAAGCAATGTGAACTTTCCAAAGTGAACATATATAGTGAGAGGAAGTGACATCATCACATTAAAAAAGGGTGTTTACAAATGAACCAGCAATTAACCCATGCTGGCATGTGCAATAGTAAATACATCAAAATATTACAATTGTATCAAAAAAATCTTGTGTAAAAAATTCATAACATCATGTAAAAAAAAGCAATACAGTAAATGTCAATACATAATTGGTACAAAATCAATGTGTACATAAAGTGCTACAAAATTACCCATGATTAAATGGTTAAAAACAATTATTCCAGTTCATTTGTGTGTGGAAAAAAACGGAACACATGATGGTGGGCGTAGGTGAAAGCACACGCCAAGGCAACTTACACAACCCCATTATAGATCGACCGCTGTACACGGCGTCCCCGATCCTCCAGTGCGCATGCTCAAGGCGGCGCCTCATATCAGCATCATATAGCAGCGTCATAACGACCATGCGCATGCGCAGTATTCAGTATTCCTCCACAGTCGCCTTCTTGGAAGAGGTAAAACACAGGCGAAGCACAACTATGACATAGCGTCCCCACCAGTGTGAATACCATTCAAACCATGGCGATACCATACTATTCACACATGAAACACACTGTTGCTAATAGGATCACCTGCGCCAAAAAAAGCTACCAATTGTTGAATCATACACAGGGAACCATGTGCGGAAAGAGCCGAGCCACCAGCAATTCCACACAGTGTTAACCTTGCTGATCCCGCAACATCATGAGGGATCTCCTCGTATCTGGAATCTGAGCAGCCATATCATCGCAAAATAAAAAACGCATGTCAAGAAAAGACGCCTAATGAATAAGTCCGGGGTTGAGGTTGTGTTGATTGTGCATCACATCGTCCACCAATCACATAGTCCCTGGTCCTTTACCACCACAATCTATGTGTAGGAATAGAAAAGGAAAGAAAGAAAAGATTAATATACATATATCCTCCATATATTGTAATACAATAGTTACATTACAACCTAACTCTAGGAAAAAGACATAAACGCACATACAGTTAGACCGGGCAAGCTACCCTCCAAATACCTATCCTAAATTGAAGTCTGCATTGAAGCCATATGGTTTTAAAGAATTAAGGGTATATATCCACCATATTTCTTTTTTCTTTAATAATGAAACCCTATTCCCCCCCCCCCCCCCCCCCTTCCTGGGCATTAGTACACAATCAATAAGCCAGCATTTGAGATCTCTTTCTTTGTGGTTGAGATCTGCTAAATGTTTAGAAACAGGCAGATCCACTCTTTTCTGTCGAATACTTAATCGATGGTTGTTCATTCTAGATTTAAAATCTGTAGAAGTTTCCCCGACGTATAAGATATTGCAAGGACAAGATAATACGTATATCACATGATCAGAAATACATGTCAAGTGAAAACGAATGGGGTAATTCACGCCTGTAGATGGATTAATAAATGCAGTAGATTTACACATATACCTACAATTGACACAACCTAGATAGGGAAAACACCCCAATCCAGGCCGTGTCGAAGTGGACTGTCTCAATACTTTTTTAGTTCCAACATCAGCCCTAACCAGCTGATCCCTCAAACTCATGGATCTCCTATAATAGGAGAACAATGGAGGACTGTTGAATTCCGATACATCCTTAATAGACCCCGCTAGAGTGGGCTAATGTCGTCTGATAATACAACCAATATCATTGCTCACCTCTGTATAGGTAGATACAAAGGGAATTCTAGATGTTGTACCTTTCACCACTGGATTGGAGAGGATTTTCTTTCTGTCCAATTCCATTACAGCACTACGATGTTCTTTCAATAATTTATATGGATATCCACAATTTCAAAATTTGCGTATCATGCTATCCATAGTTTGTCCAGATTCCGCATCATCAGAGACAATTCTCTTGATGCGAAGCATGGAAGAGAGCGTATCATTTTTTTAGGATGACAACTACTATACAGAAGTGCAGTGTTCTTATCTGTGGGCTTGGTGTACAACTGTGTGTGGAAAATTCCATCAACAATTGACACCTTAGTGTCCAAAAATTGCATTTCACTGGTAGAATATACCAATGTGAATTGCAATGATGTATAAACACCATTGAGAAAAATATGGAAATCCATGAGTTGATCCTGACTCCCTGTCCAAATGAGGAAGACGTCATCTATGTATCTCCACCAACTCAGTATATACCTGAAGTGGCTAGATAGATAGATGACGTCCTCCTCAAACACACGCATGTATATATTAGCATAAGTGGGGGCCATATTAGACCCCCATAGCCACACCCCGCTTTTGGATATAAAAAGTATCTTGAAACAAGAAATAGTTATGTTCCAATAAGATAGTAAGCAGACAAAGAATGAAGTCCACGGCCACATCAGTCAGTGTGGAGGTGGACAGCATTCTCCTAACCGCATTAATCCCCTTACAATGTTCAATTGAGGTATACAAAGAAACAACATCAAATGATGCTAGAATTACATTCTGAAAATCAGAAATATCCACTTGACTCAATCTAACCAGAAAATCACTGGTATCACCACGAATATAAGAAGTACCACCAATAGCAAAACCTCTTAATAATCTATCAAGGAATGTGGCTGGGTGACTAAAAATAGAATCAGAACCGGATACAATTGGTAACGCAGGTGGGTCGACCAGTGTCTTGTAGATCTTGGGTTGTACATATAGTACTGGGGTTACAGGATGAGCTACAATGAGAGAATTCATGAGATCACTATTACCCCTGCCATATGAGCATCATTAAGGCACCGTCGAATCATGGAGCTTATTCGAAATTTCGGATCACCATCCAAGATCCCATAGACATCAGTATCCTCCAATTGCCGTAATATCTCGGCTACATATTACTTGGAATCCATAACAACAACAGCACCATCCTTGTCCGATATTATAGCTTACAGTGAATTACTGTAAATACTTACAGGTCTGAAGACTCCGGCGGCTCGGGATCAGTGCTCTGGGCAGGAAGTGGGCACCGCTCTGCAGTTCAGGAAGGAGACTGGGGCTTGGCTCACCCTAGCGTTGCAGTGCCTCGTACGCAAAGGACAGGGGAGGCCGGAGGAGTAGCAAGCAAGTACCGTATTTTGTCGCCCTATAAGACGCACCGGGCCATAAGACGCACCTAGGTTTTAGAGGGGGACAATAAGAAAAAATATTTTTCATTATACCTTAGGTCAGACCACCAATCAGACCCCCAATGTTAATTAGACCTTAGATAACAGCCCCAATAAGATCCCCAATGTTAATAAGACCCCAATAAGACCTCAGATCAGACCCCCAATCAGACCTCAGCTCAGACCCCAATACGAATGACCCCCAATCAGACCTCAGATAAGAGCCCCATGCCTCTCATCAGCCCCCAGTAGCTTCATATCAGCCCCCAATAACCTCATATCAGCCCCCAGTAGCATCATAGCAGCCCCCATTAGCCTCATAGCAGCCCCCAGTAGCCTCATAGCAGCCCCCAGTAGCCTCATATCACCCCCTTATAGCCTCATAGCAGCCCCAAGTAGCCTTATAGCAGCCCCCAGTAGCCTTATAGCAGCCCCCAGTAGCCTCATAGCAGCCCTCAGTAGCCTCACAGCAGCCCCCAGTAGCCTTATAGCAGCCCCCATTAGCCTCATAGCAGCCCCCATTAGCCTCATAGCAGCCCCATTAGCCTCATAGCAGCCCCCAGTAGCCTTATAGCAGCCCCCAGTAGCTTCTCATCAGCCCCCAGCAGCCTCTCCATCAGCCCCCAGTGCCTCTCACCAGCCCCTGGAAGTGCCCATCAGCCTCCTAAATATAAAAAAAATAAACCCTTACCTCTCCTGCTCCTGGACGCCGCCACTCCTCTCCTCCAGCGCGATCTGCATCCTCCTGCTGTCGGCTGTGCTGTGAAGGCTGCGCGCAGCGTGACGCCTGTGCGCAGCCCTGCACAGCCAACAGTCGAGGACCAGGAAGCTGTGAGTACAAAGCCTTCACCGCTTCCTGGTCCTCCAATACTAATTTACGAGTGGCCAGCGGGGCTCAAGAGGCAGCTGCCTTGGGCCCCCCAGGAGCAACTGGGCCCGGGGCAGCTGCCCCCTTTGCCCCACATTAAAGATGGCCCTGAGTATTAGGGTGCACAGCACGCACAGTCGTAGGGATAGCAAGTTGGTGGGAGGATGATGGAAAAGTAGGAAACTAAGATGTCTGTGTGTCAATCGCTGCAGAAAAAAGACCTGGCTGAAAGAAGTCATCATGGCGGTCTGGTCTGAATGGAGAAGACGAGGAAAGACTACATGTATATCACAGGAGACACCACTGGCTGTAGGAATGGTAATGAGGAATGTAATTTAAAAAGTAATAGTTATCCATCATGGATCCTAATGTGGTGCCTGTTATTTTGACAAGAAGATTAGTGCTACATTCTGCACTCTTCTGTCAAACCTGAAGGAACTGCTGACAGAGGCTTAGAACAGAGACTAGAGAATAGCTTGAAAATAGCCTTATACTTTCCAAGCCTGTAGACCTAATTTTACCTGTTAAACGTCTATGAGAGATACTGTAGTATCAAAAGCCTTTGCAAAATCCAAGAATACTATAGTGTATATCCACACCCTCTGTCCAGACTTCTACTCACCTCACTACATCCACAGCCGCCCCTCTGTCCAGGCTTCTACTAATCCTCACTACATCCACAGCCGCCCCTCTGTCTAGGCTTCTACTCACCTCACTATATCCACAGCTGCCCCTCTATCCAGGCTTCTGCTCACCTCACTACATCCACAGCTGCCCCTCTGTCCAGACTTCTACTCACCTCACTATATCCATAGCCGCCCCTCTATCCAGGCTTCTACTAATACTCACTACATCCATAGCCGCCCCTCTGTCCAGACTTCTACTCACCTCACTATATCCACAGCCGCCCCTCTGTCCAGGCTTCTACTAATACTCACTACATCCATAGCCGCCCCTCTGTCCAGACTTCTACTCACCTCACTATATCCACAGCCGCCCCTCTGTCCAGACTTCTACTCACCTCACTATATCCACAGCTGCCTCTCTGTCCAGGCTTCTACTTAACTCACTATATCCACAGCTGCCTCTCTGTCCAGGCTTCTACTAATACTCACTACATTCACAGCCGCCCCTCTGTCCAGACTTCTACTCACCTCACTATATCCACAGCCGCCCCTCTGTCCAGGCTTCTACTCACCTCACTATATCCACAGCCGCCCCTCTGTCCAGACTTCTACTTAACTCACTATATCCACAGCCGCCCTTCTGTCCAGACTTCTACTCACCTCACTATATCCACAGCCGCCCCTTTGTCCAGGCTTCTACTCACCTCACTATATCCACAGCCGCCCCTCTGTCCAGACTTCTACTCACCTCACTATATCCACAGCTGCCTCTCTGTCCAGGCTTCTACTTAACTCACTATATCCACAGCTGCCTCTCTGTCCAGGCTTCTACTTAACTCACTGAATCCACAGCTGCCCCTCTGTCCAGGGTTATACTTACTTCACTATATATACAGTGCCTTGCAAAAGTATTCACCCCCTTGATTTGTTTCGTATTTTGTTACATTACAGCCTTAAGTTCAATGTTTTGTTAATCTGAATTTTATGCGATGGATCAGAACACAATAGTCTAAGTCGGTGAAGTGAAATGAGAAAATATATAAATAAAACTATTGTTTAGAAATAGAAAACAGAAAATTGCCCTGTGCGTATGTATTCACCCCCTTTGTTAGGAAGCCCATAAAAAGCTCTGGTGCAACCAATTACCTTCAGAAGTCACATAATTAGTGAAATGATGTCACCTGTGTGCAATCTGTGTCACATGATCTGTCATTACATATACACACCTATTTTAAAAGGCCCCAGAGGCTGCAACACCTAAGCAAGAGGCATCACTAACCAAACACTGCCATGAAGACCAAGGAACTCTCCAAACAAGTAAGGAACAATGTTGTTGAGAAGTACAAGTCAGGGTTAGGTTATAAAAAAATATCCAAATCTTTGATGATCCCCAGGAGCACCATCAAATCTATCATAACCAAATGGAAAGAACATGGCACAACAGCAAACCTGCCAAGAGACGGCCGCCCACCAAAACTCACGGACCGGGCAAGGAGGGCATTAATCAGAGAGGCAGCACAGAGACCTAAGGTAACCCTGGAGGAGCTGCAGAGTTCCACAGCAGAGACTGGAGTATCTGTACATAGGACAACAATAAGCCGTACGCTCCATAGAGTTGGGCTTTATGGCAGAGTGGCCAGAAGAAAGCCATCACTTTCAGCTAAAAACAAAAAGGCAAGTTGTGAGTTTGCGAAAAGGCATATGGGAGACTCCCAAAATGTATGGAGGAAGGTGCTCTGGTCTGATGAGACTAAAATTGAACTTTTCGGCCATCAAAGAAAATGCTATGTCTGATGCAAACCCAACACATCACATCACCCAAAGAACACCATCCCCACAGTGAAATATGGTGGTGGCAGCATCATGCTTGTTGTAGAAATTCACTTGCATCAGATGCACATATCCAAGTTGCGCTAAAAGTGCGCCGAAATACGCCAACCACAAAGAATTTCCCCCGTGCATAAAAGCACATGTATCAAGCTCTTTTGTGTAAGGAAAGGTAACACTCAACCAGAGTCAGACAAGGTGTTTGACTCTAGACCTTCCGTTCAGCACCCCTCTGTAAACCTGTCTCAGAACTTTTACTGGGCTAACCCCGCCCTCCATGGCACATGGCCGCCCAATAATATTACAGATAGGCAGTTACAATCCAACTCATGCCTTGACCAATAGTAATACATTTCAGAACTGGAAGAGACATATTTGGACACCCCCTGAGAGTGCCGGTAGGTGGAGCTCAAACATGCTCATGTGGCCTGCTGATCACAATCCACCACCACTACCAGGACATGTGCAAATGCTTCCAAATGAATCAGCCTGTCCTTAAACAGATATTGCTCTCTAATCGGACAACATCCATTTAATCCAGTGCAAGTCTCCCACTGACACAAAGTGAACCTCTGTTAGACATGGTTCCGAAAAGGGGGGATCAGTCCCTGAGGAAGGTCTTTTGAAACAGGGTCGACCAAGAAAGTTAATATAGCATTCACATGGACACCAGTCCCACCAACCAATGTTTAACATGTTGGAGCCCCCATGGTTGAGTGAGACCGGCATCAGCGTGCTATACCCCACCGTTGCTGATGAGTACCCGCTGGCAGCTTTTACTAAGAACATTCCACTCAGAGCCAGCAGTCATTGGATCCCCCTCAAGCTAACAGTGGCGGCTTTCACATGGGGGAGCAGGAACCCGAGTGCTGATCTATAGAATTTCCCTGGTACCGTCCTGTCTCTTATAACCGTAATCCGGTCAGACCTTACACAGGGAGGCATATACAAAATAAACCTACATAACATTCCTAAGCTAAAGAGAAAGTCCACTATAGTCATCCTATGCTAATAAAAATTTCCACGATATGCTGTGGGGACGTTTTTTTAGCAGCCGGGACTCGGAAACTGGTCAGAGTTGAGGGAAAGATGGATGGTGCTAAATACAGGGATATTTTTGAGCAGAACCTGCACCACTCTGTGCGTGATCTGAGGCTAGGATGGAGGTTCACCTTCCAGCAGGACAATGACCCCAAACACACGGCTAAAGCAACACTTGGGTGGTTTAAGGGGAAACATGTAAATGTGTTGGAATGGCCGAGTCACAGCCCAGATCTCAATCCAATAGAAGATCTGTGGTCAGGCGTAAAGATTGCTGTTCACAAGCGCAAACATCCAACTTGAAGGAGCCGGAGCAGTTCTTCAAGGAGGAATGGGCAAAAATCCCAGTGGTAAGATGTGGCAACTGCTCATAGAGACTTATCCAAAGCGACTTGGAGCTGTGATTGCCGCAAAAGGAGGCTCTACAAAGTATTGACTTTAGGGGGGGTGAATAGTTATGCACATTGACTTTTTCTGTTACTTTGTCCTATTTGTTGTTTGCTTAACAATAAAAAAAAAAATACATCTTCAAAGTTGTGGACATGTTCTGTAAATTACATGATTCAAATCCTCAAACAATCCATGATAATCTATATCGCAATATAATTTTAAGCATGTGCGATATGCGATATATATCGCGATATATTCTATATTTCGGGGGGGTAAACTTTTTTTTTTACTTTTTATTTAATAACTATTAGCCTCCTTAGGGGCTAGAACCCTTGTCCTATTCACCCTAATAGAGCTCTATTAGGGTGAATAGGACTTCACACTCTCCCTGCTGCCCTGTGCATAGTACACACAGCAGCAGGGAGCTGACTATGGCAGCCAGGGCTTCGGTAGCGTCCTGGCTGCCATGGTAACCGATCAGAGCCCCGTGATTACACTGCTGGGGCTCCGATCAGAAGCTGCCACACTGGGGCCACTGCCGCCAATGATTCAATTGTGTGGAGAGGGGGCGCAATTAATATAATATTTCAAAGAGGGGAAGTAGAAGGGAGGGGCTGAATATAGTTAATATGCCCGAATACAAACATAGCCTGCATGTGCCGGCCATATCCCAAACCTGGCCTCAATTACTGCGCGCCGTGATCCGCCGCATTAACCCCTCAGGACTTGAGGGGTTAACTGCGGCAGATCACGGTGCGCAGTAATAGAGGCCGGGTATGGGATATGGCCGGCATATGCAGGCTACGTTTTTATTCAGTCCCTCCTCTCCTCCTCCTCTCTGTTCTCATTGGTGGTACAGTGGCCACAGTCCCTCCCCTCCTCCTCCTCTCTGTTCTCATTGGTGGTACAGTGGCCACAGTCCCTCCCCTCCTCCTCCTAGTCTGTTCTCATTGGTGGTCAGCGGCAGCCGCACACAGTGGGGAGGGAGGGACTCCCTGCTTCTCCACTGTGCCGGCTCAGGAGAACATGGTGAGTGCCGAGAGCGGCGCATGCCATGTTCTACTGCGATCTGTGATATGGCGATATAGCGATATAAACGAAATCTCTATCGTTGGCCAGATTTATATCGTTTATATCTCATATCGTCTATATCGCCCACCCCTACTTTGCACTGCACCATTCCCTAGAGAATCTCTAAAACTGATGAACAGGGGCACAGCAATGACTGAACTATTATTATTTTGCTCACTTATATAGCGCTGACATATTCCGCACCGCTTTACAGACATTAGCAACGATCTGTCCCCAATGGAGCTCAAAATCTAAGGTCCCTATGCAGTAAGCCGGATTGGAATAATGCACTCTGACGCTATAATATGCAATGACTGGGTCAGATGTAAATGATAGTTAATAGTTTTTGTTTGTGACGCCAATTGCAGCGTACGCAGGGTCAGGGCCCTTTAAGTGTCATGCCCTGCTCAGGTTATGTGCGGAGGTCTGCCAGGCTAGCAGCACATATGTAGTTTGTTTTGTTTTGGGTTTGGATTTGAGCTGTATCCGCCTCCTTCCAGGTGCACTGGGTGGGGTCGTTTGTATTAGTTTAAATTACTCCCTTTCCCAGTGTCCTGTGCGGGTTATAGCTTCTATCTTGCTCTGTGGAAGGAAGGAAGGAATTGCTGTTTCTGTTCAGCTACAGATAAGTTGGTTTTGTTTCTCTCTTGTGTTCTTTCTAGGCTGTTAGGGAGACACCTGCTCCCTCCTTGCTTGAGGAAGCAGGCTGTCTCTTTTCCCCTTTTCCACTATCTTAGGGATCTTAGGGTTTCTTCAGTCTTAGGCACGGGGCCACGTTTATTCCCACCTTCAGGGTCTGAACGTGGGCACAGAAGTCCAGGGAGAGTTGGTAGGGATTTGCTAGGAGGTGACCTTTATCCACAGCTTCTGGCCTAGACACTTGTTTCATGGTTTTCTGTGTTTCTATTGTATCTTGTATTCTACCCAGCATGACATTAAGATGTTGTAACTCATTTACCAGGCTAGGAATGCCAGAGTGGTGTAATGTCTCTGTGTGGTAATGGCAATAGTGTCAACAGTGTCTCCTACCTTGGTACGGCTGGACTCCTAGATCCTGGCTCACTTGCAATAAAATTAGTGTTGCTAGTAGGAGTAATTGAGGGATTTGCAGCAATATTTGAGATCCAGACTTGGAATAAAGTTCAAACTGGTCTTTACTTGATGCAGCAGTAATCCATGTAAGATACAGCGATAGTCTGAAGTCCCAGCAGGTATTGGCAATGTATGGCAGGAATCTATCTCTTCTGCTTCTATCTTGTGCCTGGAGCTCTCTACAGGATAAGTCGTCTGCTTATGGCTCTGTAATGTGGCAGGAATTAATATCTTCTGCACTATCTTCTGCTGTATTGGGGACTTACTAACTGAGGAGGAATTTAGCTTCTCCTGGTCTCTGGATGGTACTCACAGTTGTGCTCCCAGGGTATGCTTCTTCCTGGAATACTGGCAGTGGCTGCTTGCTTCCACCAGCTGAGGCTGAAGAGCTCAGGCTGGGAATGATGATCTTTTGTCTCAGCCGAGACAAGATTCTGGCTTGGGATCCCTAGAACTGGGAGCTCCTACCAGCACAGCCTTCCCCAAGCAGGGGTGGATGGCACACTAACTGAACTTCCTTCTCTCCCCATGAGGCAGGACATGAGCGAGCCCACTCTGCTCAAAGAGGGAGGAGCTAAACTGGAATGTACTATTCCAGTCCAGAAATGCTAAACTGAACTAAGTCCCTGGTAAACACATTGCTTCCACCTGCTAGTGAACGTTGAAATTACAGCAAATACATTTAACAAGGGTTTCAATGCACATTAGTGAGGTTGTGATGTTAAATTACACAGGATGACAATGCAGATACACTTAACAGGTTGTAGCGGGGTAAAAGAGTTTTGTAACATAACTCTGGGATGTTACACCTATTGGTAAGTTTTTGGAGTGTGGGAGGAAACTGGAATACCTGGAGGAAACCCACATAAACACGGAGAGAACATACAAACTCCATGCAGATGTTGTCTTTGGTCGGATTCAAACCTAGGACCACAGCGCTACAAGGCACCAGTGCTATCTACTGACCCACCGTGTTGCCTTATTTAAGAACTCCTGGGTGTAATCTATATAGACCCAGAGGCTTGTTCATCTTTACATTATTTAGCTTAGCTTGGAAAATATCTGCATTTAGGCAATTAAGTATATTACTGGCTGTATTAACAACAATGGCACCACCTACACCAGCTCCTCAGAACTGGCACCACCTACACCAGCTCCTCAGCAATGGCACCACCTACACCAGCTCTTCAGTACTGACACCACCTACATCAACTTCTCAGCACTCGCCCCACCTACATCAGCTTTTCAGCATTGCGACCACCTACATCAGCATCTGAGCACTGACACCCCCTACAGTATATACAAGAATATAACTACTATAAAACTGCCCCCATATGTACAAGAATATAACTACTATAATACTGCCTCTTATGTACAACAATATAACTACTATAAAACTGCCCCCTATGTACAAGAATATAGCTACTATATTACTGCTCCTATGTACAAGAATATAACTACTATAATACTGCTCCTATGTACAAGTATATAACTACTATAATACTGCTCCTATGTACAAGAATATAGCTACTATAATGCTGCCTCTTATGGACAAGAATATAACTACTATAATACTGCCTCCTATATACAAGAATATAACTACTATAATACTGCCTCATATATACAAGAATATAACCACTATAATACTGCTCCTATGTACAAGAATATAACTACTATAATACTGCTCCTATGTACAAGAATATAGCCACTATAATAGTGCTCCTATGTACAAGAATATAAATACTATAATACTGCTCCCTATGTACAAGAATATAGCTACTATGCTACTGCTCCTATGTACAAGAATATAACTACTATAATATGGCTCCTATATACAAGAATATAACTACTATAATACTGATCCTATGTACAATAATATAGCTACTATAATACTGCTCCTATGTACAAGTATATAACTACTAAAATACTGCTCCTATGTACAAGAATATAGCTACTATAATACTGCTCCTATGTACAAAAATATAACTACTATAATACTGCCTACTATGTACAAGAATATAACTACTATAATACTGCCTCCTATGTACAAGAATATATCTACTATAATACTGCTCATATGTACAAGAATATAACTACTAAAATACTGCTCCTATGTACAAGAATATAACTACTATAATGCTGCTCCTATGTACAAGAATATAGCCACTATAATACTGCTCCTATGTACAAGAATATAACTACTATAATACTGCTCCCTATGTACAAGAATATAGCTACTATGCTACTGCTCCTATGTACAAGAATATAACTACTATAATACTGCCTCCTATGTACAAGAATATAACTACTGTAATATGGCTCCTATATACAAGAATATAACTACTATAATACTGATCCTATGTACAAGAATATAGCTACTATAATACTGCTCCTATGTACAAGAATATAACTACTATAATACTGCCTCCTATGTACAAGAATATAACTACTATAATACTGCTCCTATGTACAACAATATAACTACTATAATACTGCTACTATGTACAAGAATATAACTACTATAATACTGCCCATATGTACAAGAATATAACTACTATAATACTGCTCCTGTGTACAAGAATATAACTACTATAATACTGCTACTGTGTACAAGAATATAACTACTATAATACTGCCCCTATGTACAAGAATATAACTACTATAATACTGCTCCTGTGTACAAGAATATAACTACTATAATACTGCTACTATGTACAAGAATATAACTACTATAATACTGCCCCTATGTACAAGAATATAACTACTATAATACTGCTCCTATGTACAAGAATATAACTACTATAATATGGCTCCTATATACAAGAATATAACTACTATAATACTGATCCTATGTACAATAATATAACTACTATAATACTGCCTCCTATGTACAAGAATATAACTACTATAATACTGCTCCTATGTACAACAATATAACTACTATAATACTGTCTCCTATGTACAAGAATATAACTACTATAATACTGCTCCCTATGTACAAGAATATAACTACTATAATACTGCTCCCTATGTACAAGAATATAACTACTATAATACTGCTACTATGTACAAGAATATAACTACTATAATACTGCCCCTATGTACAAGAATATAACTACTATAATACTGCTCCTGTGTACAAGAATATAACTACTATAATACTGCTACTATGTACAAGAATATAACTACTATAATACTGCCCCTATGTACAAGAATATAACTACTATAATACTGCTCCTATGTACAAGAATATAACTACTATAATACTGCCTCCTATGTACAAGAATAAAACTACTATAATACTGCTACTATGTACAAGAATATAACTACTATAATACTGCTCCTATGTACAAGAATATAACTACTATAATACTGCTCCTATGTACAAGAATATAACTACTATAATACTGCTCCTATGTACAAGAATATAACTACTATAATACTGCCTCCTATGTACAAGAATAAAACTACTATAATACTGCTACTATGTACAAGAATATAACTACTATAATACTGCTCCTATGTACAAGAATATAACTACTATAATACTACCTCCTATGTACAAGAATATAACTACTATAATACTGCTTCTACTGTATATCAACTCCTCACTCTTTATTTGTATATACAAAGCTAAAAAACATTTTGTAATTTTGCCTTTTTTTGATCCTCCATTACTATTATTTAGAAGACTGATCTGCTCTGACCTTAGTTATTTAGCATATACTGTATACATTTAAATAATTGGGGTTTTGGGATCAATATTCAAACATTAAGTGACAGATTAATTTAAAACGTCAGTGCCATTTTATATAAGGTAAGGCTCTAGAGCAGTGGTCCCCAACCTTTTTTGCCCCAAGGACCAGTTTCATGCAAGACCATTTTTCCAGGGATCGGGTGGGGTGGGTGGTTCTGGGGCGGGGCTTAGGGGGTGGGCGGGGTTTAGATGGGTGCTGGCCGGCACTGACTGATTCACGTACTTGATCAAAACACAAGGTGCAAGGTGCATATTAAAATATATAACACTATATAACGATTACATTTACTATGTAGATGTGACTCCAAAAAAAAAGTATTGCAACACCAATTCGATACCATGCAAAAAATAAAAATACTCACACGTTAACCGCATGTTGCATGGGGTTAACGTGTGAGTATTTTTTTATTTTTATTTTTTGAAAAGTATAAATTGCCCATTATGGGAGGAGGTACTTGATGGGGTCACTTACTATTAATGTGAAGCAAATAGAGGTCTAAATTGATAAAGCCATGTGCCTCAAATTAATAGTAACACCAGCAAGTACTTCCTGACATAATGGACATTGAGCAGCATGGGGTTAATGTGTGGGTTGGTGTTGGGTACTACAGTATGATAAGCTAGCGCATGCGCAGTTCGTTCCCTGAAGCTGATGCCAGCACAGGGTAGGAACACTATGTCAACACTGCGCATGCGCGAGCTCACGCATCGCAAGAAATTCGGTGCACTAGCTTTGTGACGTTGGGGAGCAAGGAGGAGATTCAGAGGGCGGTGCTGGGCTCCTTCACAGTGGTCGGTGCTGGGCTCCTTCACAGTGGTCGGTGCTGGGCTCCTTCACAGTGGGCGGTGCTGGGCTCCTTCACAGTGGGCGGTGCTGGGCTCCTTCACAGTGGGCGGTGCTGGGCTCCTTCACAGTGGGCGGTGCTGAGCTCCTTCACAGTGGGCGGTGCTGGGCTCCTTCACAGTGGGCGGTGCTGAGCTCCTTCACAGGTCCCTGACCGCGGGGATCAGAAACTTTATATGCCTAAAATATAGTTTTTTCAACCCCCCCTGCAGCCCTGAATGATTTTATGGCGGTGGGAGGTGCAGGGGGGGGTGGTTGCGGGCCGTGTGGGAGGCGGGATCACGATCCCCTGCCCGCCTCCTCTTGAATAATCATTGGTGGCCAGTGGTTATACCAGAGTGTCAGCACATTGCTGACACTCTAGTATAAACGGCTGACATCTGTGATGCGATGTCAGCCGTTTAACCCTTTCCATACCACGGTCCGTACGGACCACGGTATGGAATAGCAGAGGTTAACAGTCGGGAGCTCCCTCCCTCTCCCATCGGGGGGCTGCTGTGCCTTTGCAGCCCCCCGACAGGATGCGGTGACAGAGGGAGGGAGCCCCCCTTCTTACCCTTCCCCGTCTGCGCAGTTGTGGCCACAACTGAGCAGACAGGGAAGGTTCCCAGGGCAACAGGACGCCTGCTGTCCATGGTGCTGAACAGATCTGTGCTAAAGGCATAGATCTGTTCAGACAAAGTGTAAGTAAAATACAGTACAGTACACTATATATTGTACTGTACTGTATTATGCAGACATCAAACCCACTGGATCTTCAAGAACCAAGTGGGTTTGGGTAAAAAAAAATGTAAAAAAAGTAAAAATCAAAAAACACATTTATCACTGATTAAAAATGAAAAAAAAAAAAATTCCTTACACATGTTTGATATCACCGCGTCCGTAACAACCTGATCTATAAAACGGTCATGTTACTTTACCCGAATGGTGAACGCCATAAAAATAAAAAATAAAAAACTATGATGAAATTGAAATTTTGCCCACCTTACTTCCCAAAAAAGGTAATAAAAGTGATTAAAAAAGTCGCATGTACGCCAAAATAGTACCAATCAAACCGTCATCTCATCCCACAAAAATCATACTCTACCCAAGATAATCGCCCAAAAAATGAAAAAAATATGGCTCTTAGACTATGGAAACACTAAAACATGATTTTTTTGGGTTTCAAAAATGAAATCATTGTGTAAAACTTACATAAATAAATAAAAAGTATACATATTAGGTATCACCACATCCAAATCGACCGGCTCTATAAAATCGACCGGCTCTATAAAAATATCACATGACCTAACCCCTCAGGTGACCACCGTAAAAAATAAAAATAAAAACGGTGTAAAAAAAGCCATTTTTTTGTCATCTTACGTCACAAAAAGTGTAATAGCAAGCGATCAAAAAGTCATATGCACCCCAAAATAGTGCCAATCAAACCGTCATCTCATCCCACAAAAAATGAGACCTTACTTAAGATAATCGCCCAAAAACTGAAAAAACTATGGCTCTAAGACTATAGAGACACTAAAACATTTTTTTTGTTTCAAAAATGAAATCATTGTGTAAAACTTACATAAATAAAAAAAATTGTATGCATATTAGGTATCGCTGTGTCCGTGACAACCTGCTCTATAAAATTACCACATGATCTAACCTGTCAGATGAATGTTGTAAATAACAAAAAAAAAAACGGTGCCAAAAAAGCTATTTCTTGTTACCTTGCCGCACAAAAAGTGTAAGATAGAGCAACCAAAAATCGTATGTACCCTAAACTAGTACCAACAAAACTGCCACCCTATCCCGTAGTTTCTAAAATGGGGTCACTTTTTTGGAGTTTCTACTCTAGGGGTGCATCAGGGGGGCTTCAAATGGGACATGGTGACAAAAAAAACAGTCCAGCAAAATCTGCCTTCCAAAAACCGTATGGCATTCCTTTGCTTCTGCGCCCTGCCGTGTGCCCGTACAGCGGTTTACGAACACATATGGGGTGTTTCTGTAAACTACAGAATCAGGGCCATAAATAATGAGTTTTGTTTGGCTGTTACCCCATGCTTTGTAACTGGGAAAAAAATATTAAAATGGAAAATCGGCCAAAAAAGTGAAATTTTGAAATTGTATCTCTATTTTCCATTAAATCTTGTGCAACACCTAAAGGGTTAACAAAGTTTGTAAAATCAGTTTTGAATACCTTGAGGGGTGTCGTTTCTTAGATGGGGTTACTTTTATGGAGTTTCTACTCTAGGGGTGCATCAGGGGGGCTTCAAATGGGACATGGTGTCAAAAAAACCAGTCCAGCAAAATCTGGCTTCCAAAAACCATACGGCGCACCTTTCCCTCTACGCCCTACTGTGTGTCCATACACATATGGGGTGTTTCTGCAAACTACAGAATCGTGGCAATAAATATAGCATTTTGTTTGGCTGTTAACCCTTGCTTTGTTACTGGAAAAAATGGATTAAAATGGAAAATTTGCCAAAAAAATCTAAAATTTTATCTCCATTTACTATTAACTCTTGTGGGTTAACGACGTTTGTAAAATCTGTTTTGAATAGCTTGAGGGGGTGTAGTTTCTAGAATGGGGTCATGTTTGGGTGGTTTCTATTGGGTGGTTTCTATTATGTGAGCCTCATAAAAGTGGCTTCAGACCTGAACTGGTCCCTAAAAAGTGGGTTTTTGAAAATTTCTGAAAAATTTTAAGATTTGCTTCTAAACTTCTAAGCCTTCTAACATCCCCCAAAAATAAAATATCATTCCCAAATTGATCCAAACACGAAGTAGACATATGGGGAATGTAAAGTAATAACTATTTTTGTAGGTATTACTATGTATTATAGAAGTAGAGAAATTGAAACTTGGAAATTTGAATTTTTTTTTTACAATTTTTTGGTAAATTTCGTATTTTTTTATAAATAAAAAAGAATTTTTTTGACTTTATTTTACCAGTGTCATGAAGTACAATATGTGACGAAAAAACAATCTCAGAATGGCCTGGATAAGTCAAAGTGTTTTAACCACCTCAGCCCCCAGTGCTTAAACACCCTGAAAGACCAGGCCACTTTTTACACTTCTGACCTACACTACTTTCACCATTTATTGCTCGGTCATGCAACTTACCACCCAAATGAATTTTACCTCCTTTTCTTCTCACTAATAGAGCTTTCATTTGGTGGTATTTCATTGCTGCTGACATTTTTACTTTTTTTGTTATTAATCGAAATTTAACGATTTTTTGCAAAAAAATGACATTTTTCACTTTCAGTTGTAAAATTTTGCAAAAAAAACTACATCCATATATAAATTTTGCTCTAAATTTATTGTTCTACATGTCTTTGATAAAAAAAAATGTTTGGGTAAAAAAAAAATGGTTTGGGTAAAAGTTATAGCGTTTACAAACTATGGTACAAAAATGTGAATTTCCGCTTTTTGAAGCAGCTCTGACTTTCTGAGCACCTGTCATGTTTCCTGAGGTTCTACAATGCCCAGACAGTACAAATACCCCACAAATGACCCCATTTCGGAAAGTACACACCCTAAGGTATTCGCTGATGGGCATAGTGAGTTCATAGAACTTTTTTTTTTTTGTCACAAGTTAGCGGAAAATGATGATTTTTTTTATTTTTTTTATTACAAAGTCTCATATTCCACTAACTTGTGACAAAAAATAAAAAGTTCTATGAACTCACTATGCCCATCAGCGAATACCTTGGGGTCTCTTCTTTCCAAAATGGGGTCACTTGTGGGGTAGTTATACTGCCCTGGCATTCTAGGGGCCCAAATGTGTGGTAAGGAGTTTGAAATCAAATTCTGTAAAAAATGACGAGTGAAATCCGAAAGGTGCTCTTTGGAATATGGGCCCCTTTGCCCACCTAGGCTGCAAAAAAGTGTCACACATCTGGTATCTCTGTATTCAGGAGAAGTTGAGGAATGTGTTTTGGGGTGTCTTTTTACATATACCCATGCTGGGTGAGATAAATATCTTGGTCAAATGCCAACTTTGTATAAAAAAATGGGAAAAGTTGTCTTTTGCCAAGATATTTCTCTCACCCAGCATGGGTATATGTAAAATGACACCCCAAAACACATTCCCCAACTTCTCCTGAGTACGGAGATACCAGATGTGTGACACTTTTTTGCAGCCTAGGTGGGCAAAGGGGCCCATATTCCAAAGGACACCTTTCGGATTTCACAGGTCATTTTTTACAGAATTTGATTTCAAACTCCTTACCACACATTTGGGCCCCTAGAATGCCAGGGCAGTATAACTACCCCACAAGTGACCCCATTTTGGAAAGAAGACACCCCAAGGTATTCCGTGAGGGGCATGGCAAGTTCCTAGAATTTTTTATTTTTTGTCACAAGTTAGTGGAAAATACTTATTTTTTTTTTTTTTTCATACAAAGTCTCATATTCCACTAACTTGTGACAAAAAATAAAAACTTCCATGAACTCACTATGCCCATCAGCGAATACCTTGGGGTCTCTTCTTTCCAAAATGGGGTCACTTGTGGGGTAGTTATACTGCCCTGGCATTCTAGGGGCCCAAATGTGTGGTAAGGAGTTTGAAATCAAATTCTGTAAAAAATGACCTGTGAAATCCGAAAGGTGCTCTTTGGAATATGGGCCCCTTTGCCCACCTAGGCTGCAAAAAAGTGTCACACATCTGGTATCGCCGTATTCAGGAGAAGTTGAGGAATGTGTTTTGGGGTGTCTTTTTACATATACCCATGCTGGGTGAGATAAATATCTTGGCAAAAGACAACTTTTCCCATTTTTTTTTATACAAAGTTGGCATTTGACCAAGATATTTCTCTCACCCAGCATGGGTATATGTAAAATGACACCCCAAAACACATTCCCCAACTTCTCCTGAGTACGGTGATACCAGATGTGTGACACTTTTTTGCAGCCTAGATACGCAAAGGTGCCCAAATTCCTTTTAGGAGGGCATTTTTAGACATTTGGATACCAGACGTCTTCTCACGCTTTGGGGCCCCTAGAATGCCAGGGCAGTATAAATACCCCACATGTGACCCCATTTTGGAAAGAAGACACCCCAGGGTATTCAATGAGGGGCATGGCGAGTTCATAGAATTTTTTTTTTTTTGGCACAAGTTAGCGGAAATTGATATTTTTTATTTTTTTCTCACAAAGTCTCCCGTTCCGCTAACTTGGGACAAAAATTTCAATCTTTCATGGACTCAATATGCCCCTCACGGAATACCTGGTGGTGTCTTCTTTCCGAAATGGGGTCACATGTGGGGTATTTATACTGCCCTGGCATTCTAGGGGCCCTAAAGCGTGAGAAGAAGTCTGGAATATAAATGTCTAAAAAATTTTGCGCATTTGGATTCCGTGAGGGGTATGGTGAGTTCATGTGAGATTTTATTTTTTGACACAAGTTAGTGGAATATGAGACTTTGTAAGAAAAAAAAAAATAATTCCGCTAACTTGGGCCAAAAAAATGTCTGAATGGAGCCTTACAGAGGGTGATCAATGACAGGGGTGTGATCAATGACAGGGGGGGTGATCAATGACAGGGGGGTGATCAATGACAGGGGGGTGATCAATGACAGGGGGGTGATCAGGGAGTCTATATTGGGTGATAACCACAGTCATTGATCACGCCCGTGTAAGGCTCCATTCAGACGTCCGTATGCGTTTTGCGGATCCGATCCATCTATCAGTGGATCCGTAAAAATCATGCGGACGTCTGAATGGAGCTTTACAGGGGGTTGATCAATGACAGGGGGGTAATCAATGACAGGGTGGTAATCAATGACAGGGGGGTAATCAATGACAGGGGGGTGATCAATGACAGGGGGGTGATCAGGGAGTCTATATGGGGTGATCAGGGGCTAATAAGGGGTTAATAAGTGACGGGGGGGGGGGGGGGGAGTGTAGTGTAGTGGTGCTTGGTGCTACTTTACTGAGCTGCCTGTGTCCTCTGGTGGTCGATCCAAACAAAGGGGACCACCAGAGGACCAGGTAGCAGGTATATTAGACGCTGTTATCAAAACAGCGTCTAATATACCTGTTAGGGGTTAAAAAAAACACATCTCCAGCCTGCCAGCGAGCGATCGCCGCTGGCAGGCTGGAGATCAACTCTCTTACCTTCCGTTCCTGTGAGCGCGCGCGCCTGTGTGCGCGCGTTCATAGGAAATCTCGCGTCTCGCGAGATGACGCATATATGCGTGACTCTGCGCAGGGCTGCCACCTACGGAACGCGATCCTGCGTTAGGCGGTCCGGAGGTGGTTAAAGTTATCACCACTTAAAGTGACACTGGTCAGATTTGCTAAAAATTGCCTGGTCCTTAGGCCTCATGCACACGACCGTTGTGTGCATCCGCGGCCGTTGTTCCGTTTTCATTATTTTTTTCGCGGACCCATTGACTTTCAATGGGTCCGTGGAAAAATCTGAAAATGCACCGTTTGGCTTCCGCGTCCGTGATCCGTTTTTCCAGTCCGTGAAAAAAATAGGACCTGTCCTATTTTTTTCACGGACAACGGTTCACGGACCCATTCAAGTCAATGGGTCCGTGAAAAATCACGGATGCACACAAGATAGTCATCCGCATCCGTGTCCGTTTTTTCCTATCATTTTCAATGCAAACTTGACTTCATTTTTTTTTTTTTCACTTTTCATGTCCGTGGATCCCCCAAAAATCAAGGAAGACCCACGGAAGAAAAAACGGTCACGGATCACGGAACAACGGAAATCCGTTTTGCGGACCGCAAAAAAAAACGGTCGTGTGCATGAGGCCTTAAGGTGAAATAAGGCTGTGTCCCTAAGGGGTTAAGTATTAAAACACAAAAAAACTATACAAATGTGGTATCACTGTAATCGTACTGACCCGGAGAATGAAGGTAACAGGTCAATTTTACCACATAGGGAATACCGTAAAAACAAAACCCATAAAAAATGTGCCAGAATTGTGGGGGGGGGGTTTTCCAATTCCATCCCATTTGAAATTTCTGAAATTACAACTTGTTCCTTAAAACATAAGCCCACATTTGTCTATGTGAATGGAAGAATAAAAAAAGCGTTATGGCTCCGGGAGTAAAAAATGAAAAACCCAAAAATGAAAAACCCAAAAATAAAAAATTTGCTGCGTCGGGAAGGGGTTAATATCAGAGGATTCTTTATTGAAGCTTTCTTGGGCTGAGCGGTTTCTCCTAGGCCTTGTCAATTCCCCTACAGGTACAGCATTGATTGCATGAAAGGATCGTATTGCGGCTGTACTTTGTACACAGTACTTGTTGATGTATTGGATAAACTCTGGTATGGCCGCTACTCGAGCGAAATCAATACGATGTTTGTATGCCCTGTCTAGTGTTGAGCGAAGCAAGCGTCGGATGCTTCATCTGAAGTCCCTTCGTTGAAAACTTCGGAATAATACTGTACGGAGATCAGTCTCCGTTTAGTATTAGAATGTATGGGCTCCAATGAGCTGAATTAAGTTATTCTCGAAGTCACGCGTTACTTTGTTGTATAACTTCGGTAGTTGATTTTTAAGTGAAAAACCATGTTAAAACTTGAAACCGAACTCGGCTTTAGTATATCGAAATACGCGCGACTTCGTTAATAACTAACTTCGGCTCATCGGAGCCCATACATTCTAATACTGTACAGAAACAGATCTCCGTACAGTATTACTCCAAAGTTTAGAATGAAGCGACTTTATATGAAGCATCCGGAGCTCGCTTCGCTCAACACCATCCGTGTCACATCCCGTACTTCAGTGACAATGGAGACGTTTCCCACTTAGCAAAGTAATGGCCTCTACCAGGGTGGAGACCTTCTTCATTGCAAACTCTGAGGCCCCATGGACATGACCATATCCGTTTTCCGGATCTGCAAAATACAGATGCGGTCCATGTTGCATCTGCAATTTTTGCGGACCCGTTGGACCATTTTGCAGACATATCTTATCTTTTTATGGATCGGACATACGGATGTGGAAAAAAATGTGCCTGCAAAAATGAAGACCACGGGCCCGTTGAAAACAAAACGGCACACAAACTGCATCCGCATTCTGCGGATCCGTGATTTGCGGATACAGTTGTGTGTCTGAGGCCTGAAACGGAGAGGCCCAGTGGATTTTTAAATGAAGTACTTATGCAGGGAAAGGGTGGAATAGGAAACAAGTTGGCATTTTTCATTACTAGGCTTCCTCCATGTGTCTTGTCTTAAGATGTTTTACATGTATTAATTTCCGTAATGTTTCGTATTGTCTTTGTTATCCACCATGTTGTAGCAGAGTTCGGGTTTAGCACACAAGTGTTATTTATTCTACGTGATTGGGCTACATAAGCAACGTGCAGTGTGTTTGCCAATGATTAAGAGTGCACATGGCACTCGAAACGCGTCAGGGGCAAACGTGCTGTTTGTGTGTGTATCTTACATAGAAACAATAACATTTCCATTTTCTTATTATCCGGTGACTGGAACGTTTTCCTCTTTGCCGTTGCATTCATGTACCGCTCTGTATCCGTGCCCTGGAATTTCCTGTGATTTGCATGCTGCTACTATAATAGCGCCTCCTGAAATATTATATGCATTTGTATAATTGTATAAAGAAGAATCACTTGTATGTGCTAAAAAAAAAACGTCAGTTCACTAGCGGCTGATGGGATAGTAGACAGAAGGTGGCACTTGTAAAAATGAGCTTGATTTTTATTATAAGAGAAGCCTCGCTGTGCGCCAGCCACGAGGAGAATGTTGGCCGGCTGCCTTTCCTGTTATCGGGAGATACCGCAGTTATTTTTTGTGTTTACCATTCCTGAGCAATTATTTGTGACCCTTCATGTGATAGGAGGTCGTGTGAGCTGCCAAAGACCAAACAGCCCTACAGTTTAATGTTTGGTCTGGCCTAAAGGAATTGTCTGGTTTGCAAAATACATTTGCATGAAATCCTAGTAAGTCTATTTGTCCTTATAGACCGGACTCCTGCTGGTGACCAGACTGGAGATCTAGCTAGAGACCTCAGAGCAGAACTCTTCACACGAGCGGTAAAAGTGCCTCTCGGTAAGTTCATGTTTCGGTGTATCTGTCATCAGCCTCTTCTGACAGCCGATATACAGTATAGCTCAGAGCAGGGCGGAGGCGGAGTAGCAGCTTGGCCACGTATGAAGAAGACTTTGCATGTGTAATAAGTATTGACGAGCACTCGATTCCAAACTAATCAGATTTGTTACAAAATTCACACCAAAAAAATTGTTACAGAACAAATTAGAAAATTTTTGACAAAACAGCGCCATTTTATTTATTTTACATGTTGGCGGGAGGAAGAAGAAGGATGGTCACATGATGCTGGAAAGAAGTGGAGGGGTGGGCTTGCCCTGATTGGCTCTGAGGCTGACAGACAGCCTGGATCAGCCAATCAGGGGGGCAGCAGGCAGAGACGTGTCTGTGCACAACGAGCAGAACTTCACTCTGCTTTGCACTTGCGACCTGGAAGGAAGCTGTGTGGGGCTCTGCCTCTGCAGACATACAGTAACCCACTGATATACTCAGCTAGGAACTGTATTAGTCAGTCAAACTAGACCAATGAACTGATAGAAGTTTTTATATTTCTTAATTGTTTAAATCCTCAATCATCCACGTCATTGCTGTTATGCATAGTTGCTGTTTGGCTGCAACATGTTTTTTTAACCTCCACAGCACATGAATGCTTTTCTTAGGGTACATTAACACTAGCGTTAAAGTTCTCCGGTTGTCAGGAATCTTCCTGCTATGTCTGTTTAGTTCAGATTGTTTTGCCCTCACGTTCTCCCTCAGTTAAGATGGTGGATTGTGTCTCAGCTGGGCGCCATCTTACTTCCTGTTTCACATTTAAAAGGGTTTCTGCAGTTTGTTTAAACTGATGATCTATCCTCTGGATAGATCATCAGCAGCTGATCGGCGGGGGTCACAACCGATTAGCTGTTTGAGAAGGCAGCGGCGCTCCAGGAGCACAGCGGCCTTCTCACTGTTTACCGCAGGCCCGGTGACGCCACGACTAGTATCAACTAGCCTGGGCGGGGCTAAGCTCTGTTCACTTGAATGGAGCTTAGCCCCGCCCAGGCCTTTGATACTAGTCGTGGCGTCACCGGGCCTGCGGTAAACAGTGAGAAGGCCGCTGTGCTCCTGGAGCGCCGCTGCCTTCTCAAACAGCTGATCGGCGGGGGGTCCCGGGTGTCGGACCCCCGCCGATCCGATGCTGATGATCTTTCCAGAGGATAGATCATCAGTTTAAACAAACTGCAGAACCCCTTTAAACCTCTCAAGCCTGTTACTAATTGAGTATTGTGTTTAGCTTCTGCTTGCGCAGCCCTCTTGCTTGGAACTAGCTCTCTGCTTTGTTCCTCCTCCTTGCGGTTTACCCCGCTACTCTGTGACATCCTGCTACCTCCTGTTGCCGACCCGGATTGCTTGACTACGTTCCTGTGCCGCCTGCCCTGACCCATTGCTCGTCTGACCTCGGCTCTACTGCATCCTCCGGTCCTGCACCATTGCTAGGGGTAACGGCTCCGCCTGTCTGGCTCTGCTTTATCCTTCAGTCCTGCAACCTCCTAGTCAAGACTCCGGTGCTTCCTGTGTACAGGCCTTGTCTCTGCCATTGGATTCGAGCAGTATTCCACTAGTATCGTGACAGAATACTGTCCAATAATGGAGTCTGCCGGGACTGGGAGTTCAGAGGTTCGCATTAGGCAACTGCAGACTGCTATAGCTAATATGCGCACCGAGATGCAGACTTTAAAAAATAAATATGACGCCTTTGAAGGACAGACTTCCCACAACATCCAAATTTATGGACAAACGATTCATGAGCTACATGGTACGACCGGATAGTCAACTTGGAGAATCAAGTTTCTGTACCACCCGCTATAATGCCTGCAATGACCCCTAAGTTACCACCATTCAAATTTGGTGGAGACCGCGACAAGTTCCGGGGGTTCCTTAACCACTTAAGGACCACAGGTTTATACCCCCCTAGTGACCAGGCCCTTTTTTACACTTCTGCACTCCACAACTTTAACGGTTTATTGCTCGGTCATGCAACTTACCACCCAAATGAATTTTACCTCCTTTTCTTCTCACTAATACAGCTTTCTTTTGGTGGTATTTGATTGCTGCTGACATTTTTCGTTTTTCCGATATTAATCAAAATGCCGAAATTTTCTCAAAAAAAGTGTATTTTTAACTTTCTCTGGTTAAATTGGTCAAATATAATTACATTTCTATAAATGTTTGTGTCAGAATTTATTGTGCTACATGTCTTTGATACATGGTTTGCGCAAAAGTTATAGCGTTTACAAACTATGGTCCAAAAATGTGAATTTCCGCATTTTTAATCAGCTCTGACTTTCTGAGCACCTGTCATGTTTCTTCAGGTGCTAGAATGCCAGGATAGTATAAACACCCCCCAAATGACCCAATTTGAGAAAGAAGACACCCAAAAGTATTTGCGGAGGGGCATGGTGAGTTCATGTATGATTTAATTTTTTTTCACAAGTTAGCGGAAAATTACACTTTCTGAGGAAAGAAAAATAAAAATAAAGTTTCCATTTCTGCTAACTTCTGGCAAAAAAAAAATAATCTCCCACGGACTCACTATGCCCCTCAGTAAATACCTTGGAGTGTCTACTTTCCGAAATGGGGTCATTTGTGGGGTGTGTTTACTGTTCTGGCATTTTGGGCGGGGCTAAATTGTGAGCAACCCTGTAAAGCCTAAAGGTACTCGTTGGCCTTTCGGCCCCTTTACGCACCTAGGCACAAGTTAGTGGAAAATGATATTTTTTATTTATTTTTTCTTACAAAGTCTCATATTCCACTAACTTGTGACAAAAAATTAAATTTTACATGAACTCGCCATGCCCCTCATGAAATACCTTTGGGTGTCTTCTTTCCAAAATTTGGTCACTTGTGGGGTATTTATACTGCCCTGGCATTTTAGGGGCCCTAAAGCGTGAGAAGTAGTTTGGAATCCAAATGCGTAAAAAATGCCCTTTGAAATCCTAAAGGTGCTCTTTAGAATTTGGGCCCCTTTGCGCACCTAGGCTGCAAAAAAGTGTCACTCATGTGGTATTGCGTACTCAGAAGAAGTAGGGCAATGTGTTTTGGGGTGTATTTTTACATATACCCATGCTGGGTGAGAGAAATATCTCTGTAAAAGTCAACTTTTCCCATTTTTTTATACAAAGTTGTCATTTTACAGAGATATTTCTCTCACCCAGCATGGGTATATGTAAGAAATACACCCCAAAACACATTGCCCTACTTCTCCTGAGTACGGCGATACCACATGTGTGACACTTTTTTGCAGCCTAGGTGCGCAAAGGGGCCCAAATTCCAATGAGTACCTTTTACGAGGGCATTTTTAGACATTTAGATTCCAGACTTCTTCTCACGCTTTAGGGCCCCTAAAATGCCAGGGCAGTATACATGCCCCACAAGTGACCCCATTTTGGAAATAAGACACCCCAAGGTATTCTGTGAGGGGCATGGCGAGTTCCTAGAATATTTTTTTTTTGGCACAAGTTAGCGGAAAATGATTATTTTTTTCTCTTACAAAGTCTCATATTCCACTAACTTGTGACAAAAAATACAATTTTACATGAACTCGCCATGCCCCTCACGGAATACCTTGGGGTGTCTTCTTTCCAAAATGGGGTCACATGTGGGGTATTTATACTGCCCTGGCATTTTAGGGGCCCTAAAGCCTGAGAAGAAGTCTGGAATATAAATGTCTAAAAAATTTTACGCATTTGGATTCCGTGAGGGGTATGGTGAGTTCATGTGAGATTGTCTTTTTTGTCACAAGTTAGTGGAATATGAGCTCCGCGGTGTCCGTGTTTTGCGGATCCGTGGATCTGCAAAACACATACGGATGTCTGAATGGAGCCTTACAGGGGGGTGATCAATGACAGGGGGGTGATCAGGGAGTCTATATGGGGTGATCAGGGGTTAATAAGGGGTTAATAAGTGACAGGGGGGGTGTAGTGTAGTGGTAATTGGTGCTACTTACAGAGCTGCCTGTGTCCTCTGGTGGTCGATCCAAGCAAAAGGGATCACCAGAGGACCAGGTAGCAGGTATATTAGACGCTGTTAACAAAACAGCGTCTAATATACCTTTTTGGGGTTAAAAAAATCGCATCTACAGCCTGCCAGCGAATGATCGCCGCTGGCAGGCTGTAGATGAACTCGTTTACCCTTCGATCCTGTGAACGCGCGCGCCTGTGTGCGCGCGTTCACAGGAAATCTCGGCTCACGCGAGATGACGCCGATCGGCGTTAGTGTGACCTGGGAGAGCCGCCGCAATCACGCCTTTCAGCGTTAGCGAGACGGCAGGAGGTTAATCAATGTAGGCTATACTTTGATGCAAATTCAACTCAGATTCCTACTGATAGATCTAAAGTCTTATGTATTATTATGCTGCTGACACATAACGCCATTGTCTGGGCTAGTCCGATGATTGAGACTCGGGATGCCCGGCTAAATCACTTAGAGGACTTTATCGGTGCCATGAGTCAAATGTTTGATGACCCCAATCGAGGTGCTACAGCTGAAGCAGCATTACTAGCATTGCGCCAGGGCAGACGCCCTGCCACAGAGTATGCAATGGAGTTCAAGAGGTGGGCTGTCGACACCGATTGGAACGACGCAGCGAAAATGTCTTTTTTTAGGAAAGGACTATGCAGCGCATTAAAAGATTAACTTGCTCGTGCGGAGGCCCCTTTAGGTTTGGATGCTTTCATTAACCATTGTATTCAAATCGATACCCGACTGAACGACGACAAGAGAAATGGGCTACCTTGAATTATGATACTAAGCAGTCTCCATCTTTCCCTGTCTCCACTTCCAAGGAAAGATTTACAGAGAATCAGGAAGTGAGCCTATGCAAGTAGATTCCATACTAAGACGTGAAAACGTTGATTGAAGGGAGCGCAGGCTCCGGGAAAGTCAATGCTTTTACTGTGGAAAGTCTGACCACTTCCTTATCAACTCCTATTCAACCTCCTATTCGAGACTCCGGTGCTTCTTGTGTACAAGCCTTGTCCCTGCCATTGGATTCCAGCAGTACATAACTAGTATCGTGACACCGGAACTGAGTTCCGTCACAAGGGCTCAATACTGGGAAAAAACGCTTCAGTTTTATCCTAATGCATTCTGAATAGAAAGCATTCCATTCAGTATGTATCAGGAAGTCTTCAGTTCAGTCCCTCTTACGGTATTTGGCTGGAGAAAATACCGCCGCATGCTGCGGTATTTTCTCCGGCCAAAATTCCGGAACACTTGCATTGGCATTGATTTCCATTGAAATGTATTAATTGCATACGGATTTCCAGATCCAACGACGGAACTGCCTGCTGGAATCCTCTAACGCAAGTGTGAAAGTAGCCTTACAAGTCAGGGCACTTACAGTATATGCATCATAGTATCTCAATCTGCATCCCCCATATTGGGGCATTCTAATTGCATTTTTTTTTTTTACATCTCCCCGAACTAGAGCATTTTATTAACAAAGTGATACTTTGGACCCTCCACTGTAAGTGGAAATGGGTGGCCCATGGTTTTATTTGCATTTTTATGTTAATTTTGCTTCTTAGACATGAAAAAGAGCCCCTAAGCTCCGAAACATGTTGTCAAACATAGGTCTTGTCACTGCGCCTACCAGATGCCTGAGCCGGTCGGACCAGTCTAGTCAAATTCCTGCTCATCCCCTGAAGCATCTAGTTCAAAAAAGATCTGGCATCACTGTAAAAAAAATTGCAGTCACACCCAAGTTTTTAGTGAATACATGTAATTCTTTAAAAGAAGGGTTCAATCATTTTACTGCAATAAAATAACAATAATAATACGGAAATCCTATCACTATTATCACTCATGTTACTGAACACGTACATTGCTGCAAGATAACGGGTGGATAGGGCAGGGCAGCAGCCTATGCATTTCACATCAGTAACACAAATTATTACTCTGTTACTGAAGGCAACTCCAGCACAGCGTCTAAAGATGTTTGGCATCACCGCAAAAAAATTGTATTGTAACAACCGAGTGTTAGTAAAACACTCAGGGCATAGGACCACCATCTGAAAGCCATGGTCAGCTGATACCACCAAGACAAGTTAGGGGTGCTTCAAGGGCAAAATAGAAGTTGCACCAGAGGTCCATGCCCACCACCATCTCCATCCTGAGGACGGCTGTCGGAGCTCTCACATGCTTGCCTACTTTGCTTCCCAGGTGGCCCATGCTCACTGGCATTCATCTGCTCCTTCACGGCTACAGGATTAGCTCTGCTCTGTCCTTCCTTCTGCCTGCTCTGCCTTTCACTGCCTGTAGGACACACACGCTCTTTCCGCTCTTGAAAGGGGCCAACGTGCACTCTTTAATCTACCCCAGCCTATGACTGGCCACCCTAGGATATTTAAGGCACCTTCCCCTCTGGAAGGGAGCCTGAGCAATAGGTTCTAGTACTGTACTATCCTGCAAAGGTGTACTGACCTACACCTGTTTTTGATTTTGACTCTTCACTGCCAGACCTGACCTCTGGCTCCTCTCCGTACTGACCCTGTCTGTCCACCCTGAGCTTGGCCTGTTTATTGGATTGCACAAACTCTGCCTGCCCCAACGCAGGCCTGTTCCCGACTATGATTTCGCCTAATGCAGCAGTGCTTTGTAACAGTGCCTCTCGACCCCCATGGGTCAGTAGTCACTTGAACAGAGACTACTCTACGAGGCGACAGCCTTGTGGTTTCCCTGCAGCAGAGTCCAGATCTTTGTACAGAGGTTAGAAGGTAAAGAACAGGGGGCTGCCAGGATCAAAAGGAGAAGAAGAGGGGCAGCAAGGAAAAGGCCCTTAGGAATAGCCTTGAGTCAAATTGGTTCAGTAGCCACAGCGGATCCATATCCGCTTTGTAACAACAGTATTATACACTGGTCATTCATATAGATGGGCAACCATATTATACATGGCAGGGTCGAGTCTCCCAGAGGTAGCTCCTTTTCTTAGCAGCTCGTCATTAAGGCCTATAGTGGAAGGGGTTTCAAATAATGAATCTCCCCCTCTATGCCCTGAAAGGGCAGAGGGACAGGGTTGTCTTTAGGTAAGCCCTTTAAGATGCCGCTTAGATACAGCGGTTTTCCAGGTCAGAGGTGATGAAAATACAAGGTGTCATTATTTACCTCCACCGATCTTTTGCCTGCTTTGGTTCTCACCATTCTTTACTGCTTTGTCCTGGTCAGGGGTGTAGCTATAGAGGGTGAAGGAGCCTGAGGGGGCCCAAAGACCCTTGTGCCACACAAAGAAACACTGGTATTATAGAAAGTGCATGCTGGTCAGGTTACACTTCTGGCTGGATGGAAGGGGTTAGGTCAAGAATTTGGCATGGGGGTGCCGTTTCAATATTTGCCTCAGGCAGCAGAAAGACTATATGCTTCCCTGGACCTGGACACAAAGCACTGAGGGAAAGGGGGCCCAAGCTGAACTCTTGCACCAGGGCCCATGAGCCTTTAGCTACAGCCCTGGCCCTGGTTCAACACGTCGGAAATGTCAGGAAATAGTAGGCTGAGGCAGGTTGTGGCCAGTGGTTGGTTGAGTGAGGCTCTTATGGCATCTCCCTCAGCATGGCAATGGCCAGGGATGAGTGGAGGTGATTATTTATTATTTTTATTTTTAATTCCTTTTGATCTTTTTTTTTATTTTTTTATTCCCAGGAAAATCTATTTAAACCTGAGAGATCTGCTATTTTGTTTGCTTTGTTTTGTCTTGTGTTTTTTTTTAGGAGGATCACAAAATAATGTTAGGGCTATTTAATGGCAGTAATATACTAATATATACAACATTATATGGGGAAAGAACAAAGCAGAAAAAAGACTTGGGGTAAAGATGCAGTAATTCCAGTCATAAAGTGCTTGTAAAATCCAGGTGTTTTAGCCCACTCCGAAAGGAAACAGGTGTTTCCAGGAGACAGAACTACTGTATAGAAGTTATAAACCTGTACCTAGGGGCAGTATTATAGTAGTTATATTCTTGTACATAGGAGGTAGTATTATAGTAGTTATATTCTTGTACATAGGAGCAGTATTATAGTAGTTATATTCTTGTACATAGGAGGCAGTATTACAGTAGTTATATTCTTGTACATAGGAGCAGTATTATAGTAGTTATATTCTTGTACATAGGAGCAGTATTATAGTAGTTATATTCTTGTACATAGGAGGCAGTATTATAGTAGTTATATTCTTGTACATAGGAGCAGTATTATAGTAGTTATATTCTTGTACATTTGAGGCAGTATTACAGTAGTTATATTCTTGTACATTTGAGGCAGTATTATAGTAGTTATATTCCTGTACATAGGAGCAGTATTATAGTAGTTATATTCTTGTACATAGGAGCAGTATTATAGTAGTTATATTCTTGTACATAGGAGGCAGTATTATAGTAGTTATATTCTTGTACATAGGAGCACTATTATAGTAGTTACATTCTTGTACATAGGAGCAGTATTATAGTAGTTATATTCCTGTACATAGGAGCAGTATTATAGTAGTTATATTCTTGTACATAGGAACAGTATTATAGTAGTTATATTCTTGTACATAGGAGCAGTATTATAGTAGGTATATTCTTGTACATAGGAGCAGTATTATAGTAGTTATATTCTTGTACATAGGAGCAGTATTATAGTAGTTATATTCTTGTACATAGGAGCAGTATTATAGTAGTTATATTCCTATACATAGGAGGCAGTATTATAGTAGTTATATTCTTGTACATAGGAACAGTATTATAGTAGTTATATTCTTGTACATAGGAGGCAGTATTATAGTAGGTATATTCTTGTACACAGGAGCAGTATTATAGTAGTTATATTCTTGTACATAGGAGCAGTATTATAGTAGTTATATTCCTATACATAGGAGGCAGTATTATAGTAGTTATATTCTTGTACATAGGAACAGTATTATAGTAGTTATATTCTTGTACATATGAGGCAGTATTATAGTAGTTATATTCTTGTACATAAGAGCAGTATTATAGTAGTTATATTCTTGTACATAGGAACAGTATTATAGTAGTTATATTCTTGTACATAGGAGCAGTATTATAGTAGGTATATTCTTGTACATAGGAGCAGTATTATAGTAGTTATATTCTTGTACATAGGAGCAGTATTATAGTAGGTATATTCTTGTACATAGGAGGCAGTATTATAGTAGTTATATTCTTGTACATAGGAGCAGTATTATACTAGTTATATTCTTGTACACAGGAGCAGTATTATAGTAGTTATATTCTTGTACATAGGAGCAGTATTATAGTAGTTATATTCCTATACATAGGAGGCAGTATTATAGTAGTTATATTCTTGTACAAAGGAACAGTATTATAGTAGTTATATTCTTGTACATATGAGGCAGTATTAATGTAGTTATATTCTTGTACATAAGAGCAGTATTATAGCAGTTATATTCTTGTACATAGGAGGCAGTATTGTAGTAGTTATATTCTTGTACATAGGAGCAGTATTATAGTAGTTATATTCTTGTACATAGGAGCAGTATTATAGTAGTTATATTCTTGTACATAGGAACAGTATTATAGTAGTTATATTCTTGTACATATGAGGCAGTATTATAGTAGTTATATTCTTGTACATAGGAGCAGTATTATAGTAGTTATATTCTTGTACATAGGAACAGTATTATAGTAGTTATATTCTTGTACATATGAGGCAGTATTATAGTAGTTATATTCTTGTACATAGGAGCAGTATTATAGTAGTTATATTCTTGTACATAGGAACAGTATTATAGTAGTTATATTCTTGTACATATGAGGCAGTATTATAGTAGTTATATTCTTGTACATAGGAGCAGTATTATAGTAGTTATATTATTGTACATAGGAGCAGTATTATAGTAGTTATATTCTTGTACATAGGAGCAGTATTATAGTAGTTATATTCTTGTACATAGGAACAGTATTATAGTAGTTATATTCTTGTACATATGAGGCAGTATTATAGTAGTTATATTCTTGTACATAGGAGCAGTATTATAGTAGTTATATTCTTGTACATAGGAGGCAGTATTATAGTAGTTATATTCTTGTACACAGGAGCAGTATTATAGTAGTTATATTCTTGTACATAGGGGGCAGTATTATAGTAGTTATATTCTTGTACATAGGAGCAGTATTATAGTGGTTATATTCTTGTACATAGGAGCAGTATTATAGTAGTTATATTCTTGTACATAGGAACAGTATTATAGTAGTTATATTCTTGTGCATAGGAGCAGTATTATAGTAGTTATATTCTTGTACATAGGAGCAGTATTATAGTAGTTATATTCTTGTACATAGGAACAGTATTATAGTGTTTATATTCTTGTACATAGGAATAGGAGGCAGTATTATAGTAGTTCTTTTCTTGTACATAGAGATCAGCATTTAAGTAGTTACAGTATTCTACATATAGGGCAGTATTATTGTACAGTAGTTCTATTCTTGCAGTTACAGTGTTGTGCAAATATTTTAGGCAGATGTGGGGGGAAATGCTGCAAAGTAAAAATGCTTTAAAAAAATTAGAAATTTTATTTATTTTTTATTACTTAACAAATTGTAAAGTGAAAGATCAAAAAGAGAAATCTAAATCAAATCAATGTTTGGTGTGACCTTTTCCTTCAAAACAGCATCATATCTTCTAGGTACACTTGCACAAAGTCAGGTATTTTGTAGGATTATAGTCAGGAACACTAGAAACATAGTCATTAACTGAAATAGAAACAGCAGTGTAGAATCCTTAAAAGTGGGTGAGGAACAGTCAAACTCTGCTACAAAAGTGAGGTTGTGGAAGACAGTTAAATGCCACAGGTCATACACCATGGCAAGACTGAGCAGAGCAACAAGACACAAATCTGTTCGAGTTTTTTTCTAAAGAAGCACAAAGAAACAGGCAACACTGAGGACCGTAGAGGTAGTGGTTGGTCAAGCAAACTTTTTTTTGTTGCAGATGAAAGAAACGTCATGCTTGCTCCTATTTAAAAATTGATAGACGTCCACCTGTGCCATCAGCTCACAACTGACAGGAAGGACAAAATGGCACCGGTTGCTAATGAATGTAGTCAAAATGTGAAATATTTGGCAGTAACTGAAGGTGGTTTGTTCGTCGAAGGGCTTGAGAGTGGTATAAAAATGAATGTCTGCAGGCAACAGTGAAGATGGCAGAAAGTTCCTTCCAAGTTTGAGCCTGCATTTCAGCAAATGTAGTTGGGGATTTGGTCATGATTAATGGTGTCCTTAGTGCCGAGATCAAATATTGATTGGATTTAGATTTTTCTTTTGTTCCTTCACTTTGCATTTTGATAATTAATACAAATAAATTATTAACAGTTTGATTTTTTTAAAGCATTCTTATTTTGCAACTATTCTATCTATATAGCATCTTTAAATTTTCATCTTTGTTCACCAGCCAGCTAGCTGCCAGTACCAGATATCAGTCAGGGGGCCGTTATCAAGGTTCTCTGTCAAATAATACTATCTTAACTCAAGAAGAATTTCAGCTGTATCTGAGTAATTTGAGTATTGATAAAGCCATTGGTCAACATGGCATACATCCATGAGCACTGAGGGAATTGAGCTCAATAACTGATAGACCTTTGTATCTCCTCTTCTTAGACTCTAATGAGGTCAGTGCCACAGTACTAGAGCATGGCAGATGTACCAATATTCAAGGAAAGATATTCTAAGAAAAAAGAGCCAAAAGTATATATTGATAAATAAACTAATAACTGACAATTAGCATGGATTCATACCAAACAGGTCGTGCCTAACTAAAGTGCTGGCTTCTATCAGGAAGCAAGTGCAAATCTGGATTTTGAAACAGCAGTTGATACTGTACTACACAGGAGCTTTGTGCCGAAGCTACAAATGCAGGGACCAGGGGGCAATATATGCTCATGGCTAAAGGATTTAGAGGTATACAAAAACAAAGTCAAAGTATATGGTAAATACTCAAAATGGGCTAAAGTCTGCAGCGGGGTACAAATAGGACCTGTAATGGGAGCAGGAGAAGTGGACTCCACAAATACCTATAGTGAGAGAAGTGGAGACCACAGGCATCTGTATCGGGAGCAGTAAAGACCACAAGGATCTATACTCGAGGCAGTGAGACCGCAAGGATCTGTACCAGAAGCAGTGGAGACCACAAGGATCTGTACCGTAAGCAGTGGAGACCACAGGCATCTGTATCAGGAGCAGTAAAGACCACAAGGATCTATACTGGGAGCAGTGAGACTGCAAGGATCTGTACCGGAAGCAGTGGAGCCTACAAGGATCTGTACCGGAAGCAGTGGAGACCACAAAGATCTGTACCAGAAGCAGTGGAGACCACAAGGACCTGTACCGGAAGCAGTGGAGACCACAAGGACCTGTACCGGAAGCAGTGGAGACCACAAGGACCTGTACCGGAAGCAGTGGAGACCACAAGGACCTGTACCGGAAGCAGTGGAGACCACAAGGACCTGTACCGGAAGCAGTGGAGACCACAAGGACCTGTACCGGAAGCAGTGGAGACCACAAGGACCTGTACCGGAAGCAGTGGAGACCACAATGATCTGTACTGGAAGCAGTGGAGACCACAAGGATCTGTACTGGAAGCAGTGGAGACCACAAGGACCTGTACCGGAAGCAGTGGAGACCACAAGGATCTATGGTGGGATTCTTCACAGTAAGAGCAGTCACATTTTGGAACATCCTACCCCAAGAGGTAGTAATGGCAGATACTATGTCAGCATTTACATAAGGACTAGATGTTTATCTAATAGTAAATGGCATTGTGGGTTATAATTAATCTAACAATTAATATGCATAATTGACAAGAGAAAGGTTGAACTTGATGGACTTGTGTCTTTTTTTATCATACTGTATGTAGTTATGTAAAATTCCACTCTCCATTACAGATCACAATGGTTTCTTTCCAAGCATCACATTAACCATATAATAACACACTGTAACGAGCTTACAGCGACAGGCATGTAAAAAAGGTATTGGATTGTTTACGTCTCTGCACACACTAGAGTCATGGCAGTATCTTGGTGACCACATGTGCTCGAATAGTCCACAACACTAGTGATTGTTAACCACTGGAAAGTCCAACTACAAATCTCATAATGACCTGATGACCGGCAAACCCCTGCGCTAAGGACTCTCCACTAAGATGATCCTAAGAACCAGGCCAACTTGGCGAGTCAGCAAGAGGCGGCTGATTCTTTATGTTTGGTGCCGGTCAGGGAGGCGTTTGCCTAAAAGAAGATTAACCGTGATCCGATTAGATCAGAGGAGATTACTACGCAGAGATAACCAGACGGCAGCTGCCTATCACTTCCTATGGATTGTGCGTCTACATCTTTGTAGTGAGAGCTTAATGGTCTGTGTCCACGGAATGACTTCTTATTAAGAAGATACCTAACAAGACTTGTTCCGTGCAAATGAAGTCTCTCACCAGGAATCCATGAGCAAATTGACCCTGAAATGTATGCCTCTAAAGTTTTCTTGCTTCTGATTCAATAGTATTTCTTAGGCTCGGTGCACAGGGTATCCAAGCCTTTCATTGGGAGGATACATGAGGAGATTTCCAGAAATATGCCACTGACAGAAAGTATACAGGAGCATGCATCACCTTTTGCTTCCATTGAGTAAATGGAGCCCTATGGATAAGACTGACGTGTTTGCCAGGAGTTTTCTCCATCATTTATGGACAGACACAACGGGCACTGAGCGTAACGGATATCCAATGAATTGCTGGCGGAACGTGAATGCTATCCAGTGATTTGTGCCTGCAAGAACCAGTTTCTCTTCGAGTGATCATTCCACTTGATTAATCCACCTAATGACTGAAGATCAGTGAAGTACAAGGATGCAGAACGTGCTGAAGGTTACTACGGTCAAGTCTCATGGTGAATAGTATAGCATTACAGAGTTTTAAATTATATCTTTTGACATAGATATGGAGTGTTTGATTGATAATGTGGCTCATTAGCTACCCCAATAATTCTCCATAGTAAATTGGGGAACACCCTATCTAGATCCCTCTTAAATAGTTATAATAATAAAAATATAATAAAGAAAATTCTACATAACATATGATATACTACCGCAACATATTGGTAGATATGACTAATGTAACCAAAAAATTTAAGAATTAAATCAATTAAATAATAACCTTGTATATCATCATCTTCCTTGCTATATTTCTATCTAATTATAGTTTAAACTGGCCATCTAGAAGTACTAGATACATTTATCACATTGAATACTTTGGTATACCTTTTGAAGATCTGTGATCATGTGACTGGTCACATGATACGCAAGTAGACAATTTTCTATCAATGTCATATACTATCAATTCAAATACCATTTAAATATTAAGGCACTACTTATACCCCTATCATTTTGTATGTAATTTGTCCCCTGAGGATCCCAAAGACAACAAGGGTAAAACGAGTTGGGACGAGGAGGTCATCAACTTAGATGACACGCTAATGTTCTTGTATTTAAGGGATATTGGTGTCACCAATTTTGGTTGACGTGAAACATTCTGCTATATTAGAGGATGGTTTCTTTGTGCTATTTGATAATTGACAATGAGAATCTATGACCACAATCAGAAGATGGATTGATTATTACATTACCTATCTCTGGATCTTTGTCTTATAATATTTATATATATCTTTCATAGTATATTTGTTTTTGTTTTTTGCAATTCGTCGCTAGGTATCCTAACAATGGTTTATTAATAGGATAGCATATATCAGCCATTAGGGACATCCCATATCAGGGCCATCCTAGGGTATCCAGGAGGTTCATGATACGGGATCCGGCTATTCCGTTTATAGGCAGGGCTTAAATAGTGAGAGGGTCAGCTAGAGGGAGAGAGCCCATAGCTTATTACTAGGCCCCACCCCTGCTACGCACTAACCCAATTATCAACTACTAACCCAGCGCTATTGCTCCATTTTTTATGTTTGTTCATTATTTTGTTCTATGTTGGAGGGTCTTTTGTGTATATTTTAGATAATATTAAAAGCTAAGTTTTAAGGGTGGTAGCCTGTGAATTAGAGTTTTAAATTATACAATAGTTGAACGCTTTGAGGACCGGGGCAATATCAGGAATGACTTTATTCAGATTTTCCCTTTGCATTCCAGCAGTCATAATTGCCTTCTAACTATAGAGAGTGAGGTCTTGTTTTTTGCAGAATGAGTTGTGGTCTTTGTGTTGTTTTATGGCTCGACATACATTAGCATTTAATTTATATAAATATTTTAGGTTTAAAATGAGAAACGTCCATCATTTTGATAAATAACAGAAGATTTCCCGAACATGATGTGCAAGGTTTAACTCCTTAAGGACACAGCCATATTTCACCTTAAGGACCAGGCCATTTTTTGCAAATCTGACCAGTGTCACTTTAAGTGGTGATAACTTTAAAACGCTTTTACTTATCCAGGCCATTCTGAGATAGTTTTTTCGTCACATATTGTACTTCATGACACTGGTAAAATGAAGTTAAAAAAAATCATTTTTATTTATAAAAAAATACAAAATTTACCCAAAAAATTAAAAATAGCAAATTTCCAAGTTTCAATTTCTCTACTTCTATAATACATAGTATTACTTTACATTCCCCAAATGTCTACTTCATGTTTGGATAATTATGGGAATGACATTTTAGTTTTTGGGGATGTTGCAAGGCTTAGAAGTTTAGAAGCAAATCTTGAAATTTTTCAGAAATTTTCAAAAACCCAATTTTTAGGGACCAGTTCAGGTCTGAAGTGACTTTGTGAGGCTTACATAATAGAAACCACCCAAAAATGACCCCGTTCTAGAAACTACACCCCTTAAGATATTCAAAACAGATTTTACAAATGTCGTTAACCCTTTAGGTGTCCACAAGAGTTAATGGTAAATGAAGATAAAATTTTAGATTTTTTGGCAAATTCCATTTTAATCCATTTTTTCCATTAACAAAGCAAGGGTTAACAGCTAAACAAAATGCAATATTTATTGCCCCGATTCAGTAGTTTGCAGAAACACCCCATATGTGGCTGTAAACTACTGTACGGGCACACGGTAGGGCGTAGAGGGAAAGGTGCGCCGTGTGGTTTTTGGAAGGCAGATTTTGCTGGACTGGTTTATTTACACCATGTCCCATTTGAAGCCCCACTGATGCACTAAAAGTGACCCCATTTTGGAAACTACGGGATAAGGTGGCAGTTTTGTTGGGACTATTTTTAGGGTACATATGATTTTTTGTTTATCTATATTACATTTTTGTGAGGCAAGGTTACTAAAAATAGAAATTCTGAAATTCTCCATTTGCCATAAACTGTTGAGGAACACGTAAAGGGTTAATAAAGTTAGTAAAATCAGTTTTGAATGCCTTGAGGGATGTAGTTTTCAGATGGGGTCGCTTTTATGGAGTTTCTACTCTAGGGGACGTGGATCTGGTGGTGAGGGACTGGAACAAGGGGATACTAGTATAAAAGTTATCCACGTACACGTGGTAACCCTTATCTAGCAGTGGGTGCATAAGGTCCCACACAAGTTTCCCGCTAACACCCAGAGTGGGGGGACATTCTGGGGTTTAAATACGGGACTCTCGCCCCTCGTACACACAAAACTTGTAAGTGTACCCTGAGGTACTCTCACAAAGTTTGTACAGCTTCACGCCATACCTCGCCCACTTAGAAGGAACATACAGGCGGAAAAGGAGTCTCCCCTTGAAAGCAATGAGAGACTCATCAACCGCGACCTCCCTTCCAGGTACATAGGCCTGTACAAATTTGGCTCCAAAGTGATCGATGACCGGCCTGATTTTGTACAGGCGGTCATAGGCAGGATCAACTTGGGGGGGACATGCTGCATTATCTGAATAATGCAGGCATTTCCGGATGGCCTCAAAGCGGGAGCATGTCATGGCCGTACTGTAAAGTGGGGTCTGGTAGAGGACGTCCCCACTCCAGTAATGCCTGACACTAGGTTTCTTGACTAGGCCCATGTGCAGCACAAGGCCCCAAAACGTCCTCATCTCGGCTGCACTGACCGGAGTCCAGCCACCGGGCCTAGCCAAAAAGGAGCCCGGGTGTTGAGCAACAAACTGTTGGGCATACAGGTTTGTTTGCTCCACCATAAGATTTACAAAGTGGTCACTGAAAAAAAGACTGAAGTAGTCGTATTCAGTGAAGCCCACTGTGGAAATCTGGATTCCTGGTTGGCCTACAAAATCAGGAATCACGGGTTTAAATCGCTCTGGGGTATACCAGACAAGTTCACCGGCAGGGGGCTCCAGTGGATTTAACTGGTGGGCCGGAAAACTAGTACGAGCCCCAGAGCTGCTCGTACTATGGTGGGCCACAGGGTCCCTAGCATGGTCGGTCCCCTTGCTCCGCCGCCTTGGGGGCTCATCATCATCGCTGGATGATAAGGAGGACGCGGATGACAAAAGGAAAGTAGGGTCATCCTCGTCCTCACTGGGACTCTCGGACTCGGAGGCAAGCTGGGCGTATGCCTCCTCGGCCAAGAACATCCGGAGGGCCATAGGGGAGTGTGTGTGTGTGTGTGTGTGTGTGTGTGTGCGTGCGTGATAAACTTTATTTGGTGTGCGTGTGTGTGGGGGCACAGGTGTTCGCGAACTCACCCTAAGCCTAACAGACAAAAAAAAAAGACTAACTAAAAAAGGGCAAAAAAAAAACAAAACTGATTAACCGTCCAAAGTTGATCAGCGGTGGGGTGTGTGATGCGTTAACAGTGGCCGGTCGCTAAGAGTGCCGGCCACAGTCTGCGTACGCGCACAAAAAAAAAAACTGCTTGCGCCCAAAAAAAAGTTGTGGGGGAGCAAGCTGCAGCACCCCTGGGGGGTCTAGGGTCACACAGCTGTGCTGTGGACCCCAGACACCCGATTTAGGGTGATGCAACAAAAATTAGTTGTTTTTTTTCTCACTAACTTTCCCTGAATATCCCTGCCTAACCTAATCTGACCCTAACCTTTCCCTAAATACCTGGGTGGTGCTGGGGGTGCTGGGGCACAGATGGGGGTGCTGGGGTGCTGGCTAGAGATCCGTGCAGCTGGCGATCCACGTGATAATTTGAATGACCCGCCCGCCCAGCCGACCAATGAGAGCGACTCTGAGAGGTGATGTCACCATCACCTCTCAGGATCGCAGGATGGTGATTGGTGGTGTATTATCACACCACCGATCACCATCCTGTTCCGGGTCCCCAGAGATCCGAATAACCCGGAAACGCAGCAAACCGCAGGTCTGAATTGACCTGCGGTTTCCTGCGATCGCCGATATGGGGGGTCACAGGACCCTCCGGCGCATTGAGCCAAGGTGCCTGCTCAATGATTTGAGCAGGCACCGGGTTCCGATCACCGCCCGCCGGGCGGCGGTGATCGGAACTATACATGACGTACCGGTACGTCATGTGTCCGAAACAGGTTAATGCTCACTCACACAGACACACACTACTCACAAACCATTAGGGATATTTCATATTATATCATGAAAGTCGGGCATTTAAGTAGAAGCAGCAATGGTGATTTCCTCATCTCAAACAATTTATTAAAACAAAAGCTAGCACTAGTGGTGGGTATACCAATGTCTCAAAAACTTGTCATGTGGCCTTGAGCATCAATTACAGCTTGACAACGATGTCTCTTGCTGTTCACAAGTCGACTTTGTCTGTTGAGGCATGGCATCCCACTCTTCTTGAAGGACGGCCCTCAGGTCATTGAGGTTCTGAGGTACAGACTTACGAGCCTCTACACAGCGACACAGCTGATCCCATAGGATTTCAATGGGATTCAGGTCTGGAGAAAGTACAGGCCACTCCATTTGAGGTACCCAAGTTTCCAGCAGCCGTTCCCTAATGATACGACCTTGATGTGCTAGTGCATTGTCGTCCATGAAGATGAAATTAGGCCTGTGTTGTTCATGTAGAGGAACAATGACTGGATTAATGATGTTCTTCGAGTAGTATGGGCTTGTCACTGGACCATTAAGAAAGTGTAGGGCAGTTCTGTAATGACTAGACACACCTGCCCACACTGTAACACCACCACCACCAAAGGCTCGTCTGGTGAAAACAGTGGCTGATGCATAGTGCTCTCCTGACGTCTCCAACATTGTTGGCGGCCATCATCTCTACTCAGAAAAAAATCAACTTTCATCAGTGAACAGCACTGAGGCCCACTGGTCCCTTGTCCAGCATAGATGCTTCCTGGCCCATGCAAGACGATGACACCTGTGGTCAAGTGCCCTTGCAGGTCGTCTGACGTGACACTTGGGTACTTCTCACCTCCCATAAATGTGCCTGGAGTTGTGTAGCATTCATCATCTGGTTTCGCAGGGCATTGTTCACAAAACGGTCATCAGTTTGGGATGTGGCCAAAGGACCTCCACTTCTATGCCTTTCTGTGACTCTTCCAGTCTCTCTGTATCTCTGTTGCAACCTGCTGATAAACTGTCCAGACATTTCTTCACAGTCCTTAAAAAAGGTGACTTTTTTTCCTGTGTCTGTGAAAAAAATAGATGCGTCCGTGATATTTTGAGGCTGGTGGTACTTGATTAGATTATTTTGATGGTAATTATCATCATTTTACAGCTCACAGTAAATGCTGGTAATGAGCTCTTGTCAGTATACTGAGCTTCTGTTCCTTATGACTTGGTAAGGGGCTTACCAAAAATCAGAAAAAGAAACTGGTTAAGTCTAGGGGTTTCCTCCTTGGTATTAAGGTAGAGCATTATTTAGATTGCTTACTATATTTCTGCTACTTGTCGACATGTCCCTGCTGACCTTCGTTACTGCTCGGTTAGGATAATACTAATAAATTTTTTTCAAAAGGAGTCCGATGACCTTCCAAAAAAAGTGTACATAACCCGTTCCCTAGTTCTCTCATGCGCAGGAGACCTAACCCTTCACTTCTATTCACACAGATGCTTGACCACAAAAGTCAACTGATCCTAGTAGCACGAAGGAAACCCATTTTTTCTTATGAGCTATTAGGCATGATGAGGAAGTAGATGCAATGCTTTTCGTTCTGAAAAGCAAACAGAGCAGAACGAGCTGTCCGCATGTGACCTCAAGGCTAACATACGGTTTCGTTACAGATATTATATCGCCTCCTCTCCTAAAGGATCTGTCCAGTCATATAAACAAAACCTAAAGCAGAAATTCGGGCTCTCTTTTTCTTGAGGTTTCATCCCCTACAGACGTGCAGCATTTATCTAATTCTTCTCACTGGTGGTTCAGCTGTTTTTGACTTTTTTTGTCCTTACTGTAAGAAAAATCTTGAATTTCTGGTAAGCTGGTGCCTATACAGAGCAATACGTCAGAGAGCACGCCTCAAATACGTCAGAATTGCACGCCTCAAAGAGCGAGAGTCATTTTGGATCTTCGAATTAAAAACTTTGTCTCCCCATGGAATGAAAAGGGACTTTGATTTTCGTATTTGATTTTTCCATTTTGTCTATGTACTGTTGGTTTTTGCCTTTGTTTACTATTATTATTGTTATTTATATAGCTCTGATCACACTAATTAACTCTCCTCTTCTTACTTTTTACAGAAAAAATGACCCCCATAGCCTCATCATAACAGGTAGTATATACCTCCACATAGTTTAGAGTTGTTATTATTATTGGTTTATATGTCCCTCATTTTGCCTGTATTTTCAATCTATGTACACTTAATTATATCTTCATATCATTGATAAGCCCTGTACATTCCCTGCTATGCAGCAGAGATCTGCTGGTTACTGACAGCAGGATCCCTGCTGCATCCACCAGCATCGGCGATAACGCCGATGCCGGTGGATTAACCCCTCATATGCCGCGGTCAGCGCTGACCGCGGCATATGGGAGGTTTGTGCTCCCTTACCTCATGCATCGGGTCCCTGCGCTGCTGTGGCGGGGACTCGATGGTTGCCATGGCAGCCCCAAGCCATTCCAAAGCTTGGGGCCTGTCATGTACGGAAGCCTAAGAGGCCCAGCCCCTAGGCTGGGTCTCCAAGGCAACTGTTAGCGTCTTACAGTATAAGACACTAACAGTTCAATACAGCACAATACAGATGTATTGTGCTGTATTGAAACAAGGATCAGACCCTGTCTCATAGTGGGACAAAAAATAAAGTGAAAAAAAAAAAGTTAATAAAATTTAAGTTTTACAAAAAAAAATTAAAGTTTCAAGTAAAAAAAAAAAGCGTCCTTTTCCAAAAATAAAGTAAAAAAATTGTAAAAAAAAATAGGGAAAAGACATATAGACATATTAGGTATCATCGCGTCCGTATCGACCAGATCTATAAACATATCACATGACCTAACCCCTCAGATGAACACCGTAAAAAATAAAAAATAAAAACTGTGCTAAATAAACCATTTTTTTGTCACCTTACATCACAAAAAGTACAACAGCAAGCGATCAAAAACGCATACGCCCACCAAAATAGTACCAATCTAACCGTCACCTCATCCCGCAAAAAATGGGCCCCTACCTGAGACAATTGCCCAAAAAATAAAAAAAAACTATGGCTCAGAATATGTAGACACTAAAACATAATTTTTTTTTGTTTTAAAAAAGCTGTTATTGTGTAAAACTTACATAAATAAAAAAAGTATACATATTAGGTATCGCTGCGTCCGTATCAACCGGCTCTATAAAAATATCACATGACCTAACCCCTCAGGTGAACACCGTAAAAAATAAAAAATAAAAACTGTGCTGAATAAACCATTTTTTGTCACTTTACATTACAAAAAGTTTAATAGCAAGCAATAAAAAAAGTCATATGCACCCCAAAATAGTGCCAATCAAACCGTCATCTCATCCCGCAAAAAATCATACCCTACCTAATATAATCGCCCAAAAACTGAAAAAAATATGGCTCTCAGAATATGGAGACACTAAAACATGATTTTTTTTTATTTCAAAAATGATATTATTGTGTAAAAATTACATAAAAAAAAGTATACATATTAGGTATCGCCGCGTCTGTATCGACCAGCTCTATAAAAATATCACATGACCTAACCCCTCAGGTGAACACCGTAAAAAAGTAAAAACTGTGCTAAATAAACAATTTTTTGTCACCTTACATCACAAAAAGTGTAATAGCAAGCGATCAAAAAGTCATATGCACCCCAAAATAGTGCCAATCAAACCGTCATCTCATCCCGCAAAAAATCATACCCTACCTAATATAATCGCCCAAAAACTGAAAAAACTATGGCTCTTAGACTATGGAAACACTAAAACATGATTTTTTTTGTTTCAAAAATGAAATCATTGTGTAAAACTTACATAAATAAAAAAAATGGTATATATATTAGGTATCGCCGCATCTGTGACAACCTGCTCTATAAAAATACCACATGATCTAATCTGTCAGATGAATGTTGTAAATAACAAAAAAAATAAACAATGCCAAAAAAGCTATTTCTTGTTACCTTGCCTCACAAAAAGTGTAATATAGAGCAACCAAAAATCATATGTACCCTAAACTAGTACCAACAAAACTTCCACCCTATCACATAGTTTCTAAAATGGGGTAACTTTTTGGGAGTTTCTCCTCTAGGGGTGTCTAGCAAAATCTGCCTTCCAAAAACCGTATGGCATTCCTTTCCTTCTGCGCCCTGCCGTGTGCCCGTACAGCAGTTTACGACCACATATGGGGTCTTTATGTAAACTACAGAATCAGGGCCATAAATAATGAGTTTTGTTTGGCTGTTAACCCTTGCTTTGTAACTGGAAAAAATTGATTAAAATGGAAAATTTGCCAAAAAATTGAAATTCTGAAATTTCATCTCTTTTTGCCAATAACTCTTGTGGAACACCTAAAGGGTTAACAACGTTTGTAAAATCAGTTTTGAATACCTTGAGGGGTGTAGTTTCTTAGCTGGTGTCACTTTTATGGAGTTTCTACTCTAGGGGTGCATCAGGGGGGCTTCAAATGGGACATGGTGTCCAAAAAAACAGTCTAGCAAATTCTGCCTTCCAAAAACCGTTTAGCATTCCTTTTCTTCTGCGCCCTGCCGTGTGCCCGTACCGCAGTTTATGACCACATATGGGGTGTTTCTGTAAACTACAGAATCAGGGCCATAAATAATGAGTTTTGTTTGGCTGTTAACCCTTGCTTTGTAACTGGAAAAAAATATTAAAATGAAAAGTCTGCCAAAAAAGGGAAATTTTTTTATTGTATCTCTATTTTCCATTAATTCTTGTGGAACACCTAAAGGGTTAACGTTTGTAAAAATCAGTTTTGAATACCTTGAGGGGTGTAGTTTCTAGAATTGGGTCATTTTTGGGTGGTTTCTATCATGTAAGCTTCACAAAGTGACTTCAGACCTGAACTGGTCCTTAAAAAGTTGGTTTTTGAAAATTTCTGAGAAATTTCAAGATTTACTTCTAAACTTCTAAGCCTTGTAACATCCCCCAAAAATAAAATGTCATTCCCAAAATGATCCTAACATGAAGAAGACATATGGGAAATGTAAAGTAATAACTATTTTTATAGGTATTAATATGAATTATAGAAGTAGAGAAATTGAAACTTTGAAATTTGCAAATTTTTCAAATTTTTGGGCAAATTTGGTATTTTTTTAATAAATTTTTTACTCCATTTTACTAGTGTCATGAAGTACAATATGTGACGAAAAAACAATCTCAGAATGGCCTGGATAAGTCAAAGCGTTTTAAAGTTATCACCACATAAAGTGACACTGGTCAGATTTGCAAAAAATGGCCTGGTCCTGAAGGTCTGGTCCTGAATAAATAATTAAATAAACCCATAACTATATTTAATTAACGAGAACTAAATCCAGCTACATTGAGTGTTTCTGCCCCACTAACTCAGCAAAGCGACGAGGAACACATTTATTTATTTTTATAAAAAAGGGAGAGAGCGGGGATGATGCTCCTCTTCTTCTTGAAACTGGCACCGAACCTCTGAAGAACCTGTAATATAGAGGGGTCAGGCTTCCCGCCACAAACATGACAACAAATCCCAGCACTGGATTTCTCTGCCAGCAACCAATCAGAAATGGATTTGCTAAGCCAGCATTTACAGCCAAACTGGAACCAACCGGCTACCTCAGCACCTCAGCCACAATTCAGGTATCTCTGAAAATCAAAAGAGCGGGAAAAAGAGGGGGGGGGGGGTGAAGGCAATGTATATCACAAGACCTTGGGGAAAAAATGGTCAATAATGGTTACAATTATATGGGTACCCAATTATTGTATATTATTCAAAAGATTAATGGGTGACCTTAATACTTAACTTTTAATAGTCTTATAAAATATTGCCCAATAGTTAGCTATAACAAACACATAATAGTGCAAACAAAAAACACACAGTGGTGCCAATTTATAAACAAGCCAAAGGAGTAAAGGAGTGGTATGCCTTTAAGTGGGGCGTAAACAGAAAGAGGAAAATAAATGGTACCAGGTCTCTTCCCCTACACATCCCTACTCAAATTCCTCCCTACACACAGAGGGTACTAATTGTTCACCCTACAAAGGGCGACCCCACCGTGTACCTCCTGGCTCCTTAGATGTCCCTTATTGTCCCTACGCTGCGCCGGTAACTGCCCAGCTTCGTCAAAGGACAGTAAATAAGGAAAAGGGGGACCCTAAGGTTAGTTGAATAAGCTTTCCTAACACATTTCATTGACAATTAGGCCAAATCATCAGGGGACTCGCAGCAGTAATCAATAGTACATAAGTGATTTAGATAGTACACTTAGCTTTTGAATGGAGTTAGTGACTCCGTTCAGTGTAGAGGTGTAGTTTGGAGGTCTCAGTCCATTCTTTCACCCAAAGGACGCCCAAAGGTTTCACATGCTGAAAGATGTCCAGCCCAGGCTTCTGGCCTAATGGTCAATGAAATGCGTTGGTAAAGCTTATTCAACTAACCTTAGGGTCCCTTATTTACTGTCCTTTGATGAAGCTGGGCAGTCAACCAGCGCAGCGTAGGGACAATAAGGGACATCTAAGGAGCCAGGTGGTACAAGGTGGAGTCGCCCTTTGTAGGGTGAACAATTAGTACCCTCTGTGTGTAGGGAGGAATTTGAGTAGAGATGTGTAGGGGAAGAGACCAGTTACCATTTATCTTCCTCTTTCTGTCTACACCCCACTTAAAGGCATACCACTACTTTACTCCTTTGGCTTGTTTATAAATTGGCACCACTGTGTGTTTTATGTTTGCAATATTATGTGTTTGTTATAGCTAACTATTGGGTGTAGCTGGCCAGCTAAGACCTGTCCTAGGTTGCTAATATAGCTTATATGTTTATACAGCTAAACACGCCAATAACCTTAATACACTTCCTAAGTTGGTGTGTTAAAGACAAGGGCAGAGTTATTTACAGTGACTTCATGTTTGGATGTCATATAACTGTTATATATTGTGTTCACAGAAGCAGAAAAGATAATATGCCTTTAAGATTTATTATATGGGAAACAACAGAAAGCATAGAGTTAAACTGTTGTTGCTGGGCAGGAGTCTAGACCAATCCTAGCCAGCCTCACACAGCCCAGGAGTTTTGACCAATTACAGCCAGCCTCACACACAGCTTGGGTGGGAAATTCCCCTAGCAGGAGCTACTAGAATCATTACACCAGAGGAGAGAAGCTGAACAGACATTCACTCCACTAAGAGCTGTGTTTTATGGAAGCAGGGAGGCCGAAATAGGTATTTAAAAAACAGTTATATAATGTTCCTACTGTTAATATAGTGATTAGAACTGTATACTGTACCAGTTATATGTGTGTTTACTTACAGTTCCACCTAATTCAATTGCAAACTACAAAGTTCACAATCCAAATTCCAATTCCATATTGCAATCCAAATTGCATACAACCATACCAGATCATACTCAACCAATCTGCAAATAGTTACTGCTAACTGCATACTGCAAATTGCAACCAAATTCAGCAAGTGAACTATTAGTTAGATCTCAGATATACCTCTCAGAGAGATCATAAAGTGCCTAAATAATTTAAAGTGAGAGTACAGATACTGAAGAGAGAAATATATCCACCATTTTATGTTGAATGACAAGATTGAACAGTTGAACCACCATCTTATGCATACCGCCATTTTGTGATATCTTTTCAACATGTGTTATGTACATGGACTGCCTGCTGCGGAGGCGGCAGTGTTATATATGAAGAAAAGTTGAAGTTAATAAAGAAGTTATTTCAAGCATTTGGTGTGCTCTTTAAACATACTGTTTCCATAGAACGGCGCTAGAGGAATTACAGAGTAATAGACAGTCTGGTTAGACTAAAAAGTCAGAGATATCAAAATTCTTCTAATGCCACAGCGCAAAAGGCATTTCATAGTGTTGCACCTGCCACATTGGGCAATATTTTATAAGACTATTAAAAGTTAAGTATTAAGGTCACCCATTAATCTTTTGAAGAAATACCACAAATATATGAGGTGCCTGTGCCCCCCTGTGTCCCCCAAGCTAAATGCTCTGGGGGACTAACCATGGAGGCACATTTCACCTTCCCAACACATCTTAAGCTTATAATAGATAAGACACTACAACCTGAATTGGATGAAAAATGGTAGCAATGCTTTATTATGGGTTACCTTAAAGGGCTTCTGTCACCCCACTAAACCTTTTATTTTTTTGCTTACTTATAATCCCCACACTGCGATTTATGCCTACATAATCAAATTAATCATTTTGGTCCTGTAGATTTTGTTTAAAACATGCTTTTAAAATATGCAAATTACCTTGCTACCAGCAAGTAGGGCGGCTACTTGCTGGTAGCAGCCGCATCCTCCGATCTTAAAGACGCCCCCCTCCGCATTGTGATTGACAGGGCCAGGGAACGGAATCGTTCTCTGCTGGCTTTGCCTGTTAGCATTTAAAATCTGGCGCCTGCGCCTTGGCCGTACCTGTCTTCAATCGGCGCAGGCGCACTGAGAGGCGGACGCTTGCTCGGCCGCTCCATCTTCAATGCGCCTGCGCCGATGACGTCACATCTACACCCGGCGCAGGCGCATTGAAGATGGAGCGGCCGAGCGAGCGGCCGCCTCTCAGTGCGCCTGCACCGATTGAAGACAGGTACGGCCGCGGCGCAGGCGCCAGATTTTGAATGCTAACAGGCAAAGCCAGCAGAGAACGATTCCGTTCCCTGGCCCTGTCAATCACAATGCGGAGGGGGGCGTCTTTAGGATCGGAGGATGCGGCTGCTACCAGCAAGTAGCCGCCCTACTTGCTGGTAGCAAGGTAATTTGCATATTTTAAAAGCATGTTTTAAACAAAATCTACAGGACCAAAATGATTAATTTGATTATGTAGGCATAAATCGCAGTGTGGGGATTATAAGTAAGCAAAAAAAAAAAAGGTTTAGTGGGGTGACAGAAGCCCTTTAAATAAATTAACACCACAATAAATTTCCATAAATAATTAAATAAATGTAATAAATTCCACATTAAATAAATTAAATAAACCCATAATCATAATTAATTAATGAGAACTAAATCGACCCCACAAGCCCAGTCTTAACATGGCGAGGTCCCCCAGGAGCATTGCAGCCATTACTCAATTGCAGATTGTAAACCCAAATTGTAAATATCTAGCCCAATCTCAGAAAGATGAACATTGTCAGATCTAAAGAGACCAGGTAATGAACCCTCTAGATCTATGTGCCTGTTTGAAAAACCGCCTAGTAATGGAAGGAACTTCTCCATTGCTCTATTAATCCTTTTACAATTTTTTTCCAAAAATAACTGGCCCTTAGTGGACCAAATCAGGCGAGGCACAATTTCAAAAGAGATCAGATTAACCCCTGGCAACATGCATGTTATTAAAATCCCTCTTCATTTCCCAAAGTAATTCAAAAGTCTTTACCTTACCTAAATCATTACCCCCCAAGTGAATAATTAAAACATTAGGCAAAGGCCACCTTTAACAAAGTTTGCGGATTTCAAATAGTATCCTCTTCCAACACAAGCCTTTAAGGCTAGTTTCACATTAGCAGTACGGACCTCCGGCAGGCTGCTCCGGCGGGTGAACATGTCGTACTTTTATTCCGGCGGCCTCTCGGCATGCTCTATCGTGCTGCCGCCGGAACTCCACCCCGCCCCCATTATTGTCAATGGGGCCGGAGCGGTAGTCCGGGGGCACGCGTTCACTAGCGGCAGGACGGATCCGACAGACTGTTCACCCGCCGGAACAGCCTGCCAGAGGTCCGTGCCGCTAGTGTGAAAGTACCCTAACCCATAGCCAAAAAATATGCAACACTGAAGAATCAAAAGTTACATTTTCTGAATAGGCTCTCTTTTGAGCCCAAAAAACATATGAATGGTCCACAATTCATACAATCACTTGGCCTCCTGTAAAACAGAAAATTGAATAGGGTACTTTCACACTAGCGTTGTTCGTATCCGGCAGGCAGTTCTGGCAAAAGAACTGCCTGCTGGATCCGGTAAACCGTATGCAAACGGAAATATGTTATATAGGTGATAAACCGGATCCGTCTCATCTGGTATCATCCCGAATAACGGATCCGATATTTTATTTTTTTCAAAGATCAAAAGCAAAAAATAGCTCCTCCTATGTCCCGGCACATGCACAGACCGGAAAAACAGATCTGGCCACACGGCTGTGGCGGAAATAACCTCACCACTGGGCTTTGGAGGTGTAACGGGGTGCCGAAGGCACACTCGGTCTCCCATCAGCCGCAGACCTGCTGCTTAACTTCGGGAGCGAGGATCTGTGTTTGACCTCGTTCCCAGGGAGGCTTTGCTAGCTGGGAGGCTCCCTGCTCCTAGGTCTGCCTTGAGCGCCGAGCTGATCACTCAGTGCTCGACTGGTCGGTCTGTCGGTCATGTGACGCTGGCCACGTCACATGACCCTCACTCCCCACTATAAATACAGGCAGCTTGCTGGCCACAGGTTGCCTGTTAATTTAGGTTCCTGGCAGTTGTTGGATACCTGTGTACTTACCTGATCCTGTTCCCTGACGATCCTTTGCCTGCTCCTTCTGTACTGCGCATCCTTACTGGTATATTGACCTCGGCTTCCACCTGACTATTCTTTGCGGACTCCTTTGGTACTTCTCGACTCTCCTGGTATTTATGACCCCGGCTTCTCCTGACCTTTCTTTGCTTATCCCTCTGTACTGCGTTGTCCTCTTGGTTTTGACCCGGTCCGTTCACTATCCGTTATTTGTCTTGTCTGTCCTTCCCGCACGTATACTAAGTTAGGGACTGCCGTCCAGTTGTCCCCTGTCATCAGGACTCGTGAGGCAAGTAGGCAGGGCCAGGGGTGAGGGTGGAGCGCAGTGGTCACTATCCTCCCCCCTGTGTGTGTGTGTACGTGACCGTTACAGGAGGAGCCTGTTTTCCAGCCTCTTACCTCAGGATTATGGCCCATATACTAAAACATTGAAGGAGAAGGCAGACCGGCCGCAAAGCCAAAATCTGTGGAACTATTTTGAGCAGGAAAGCCATGCTTGCGGTCGGTCAAATGTTGTTCGCCAAGATCAGAGCTATCCAGGGATGTATAATTTATGGGGATATGTGGGGTTTTGGGGTGTTTTCTGTGTTTTGGGGAAAAATAAGTTAGCCCATTGTGTTTGTTAATTGTATCACAGGCAGAGCCCATTGTGTTTGTTAATTGTATCACAGGCAAAGCCCATTGTGTTTGGTAATTATATCACAGGCAGAGGGGGGGTTGTGTACAATTGCTGGGAGTGTTTCCATACTGTAAATGCATATGATTGGCTAATGAATAAACTGTCTCAGTCTTCCACAAGGTCCCCAGGGGGAGTGTCCCTTGCTGGAAGACCTGCATAAAAGGCTGACATGTAGCCCCATCAAAGATTTCCTGTTTTACCCTCAACATAGAGCCTTGTCTCATGTGTGTGGGGAAAAGGCTGCATCTACACTGGGGAATGCTATACACTGTATACTCTCCTGGCTATAATCCCTGAGCTCTTTTAAGAGCTTGTTCCTGCATCACTCTCTGAAGGAAGAGAGGTTCACCCACTGGAACCTGAAAAGCTTGTCGTAGGTCCAGGGTGGGTAGAAGACGGCGAGATCCCAACCAAGCTGCGTCGGTTTGTGGGGTCGGCAATGCTTATGGTGTCAAGTAGAGTGCTTGAAAATCTCGGGAAGCACTAGGAGCATCCATCAACGGAGGTACCCAGTCGGGGTGCCAGGAGATCCGTTACAGTGGCAATTTCCGGAAAACTTGGTACCGGATCCGGCATTAATACATCTCTATGGAAATTAATGCTGGATCCGGCAAGTGCGGTAGTGTTCCAGTATTTTGGCCGAAAAAAATACAGCAGCAAGCAGAATCTATTAGAATCCCAACAACCGATCTTTTTAACTACTGACTCGTCTAAACCCTATCTAGCCGCCTCCTTAGCTGCCCCATTTCTAAAGGAATGAAAAGATACACTGCCTGTTCCAAAAAAAGGCGCCACCTGGATTTAACTAAGCAAATAGTTATGAGCCTCCTATTGGATAATTACTGCATGGGCGATTATCTTTCAGCTGGCAATAAGTTATTTAACCACAATTGGTGCAATGAGTTGCTTCTCATTTCTTAAACAACCATGTCGAAAGACACATCTCGTGGTCGTGGAAAAGATGTTAGTCTGTTTGAGAAGGGTCAAATCATTGGCATGCATTAAGCAGAGAAAACATCTAAGCAGATTGCAGAAACTACTAAAATTGGGTTAAGAACTGTCCAACGCATTATAAAAAAAAAACTGGAAGGATAGTGGGGACCCATCGTATTCGAGGAAGAAATGTGGCGGGGAAAAAATCCTAAATGATCGTGATCGACGATCACTTAAACGTTTGGTGAAATCAAATCGAAGAAAAACAACAGTAGAAATTTAGGGCTATGTTTAATAGTGAAAGTAAGAGCATTTCCACACGCACAAGGTTCAGCAACAGTATGTGCTCCAAGAATGAGGTCAGCTGACTACCTGAACATACTGAATGACCAGGTTATTCCAGCAATGGATTTTTTCTTCCCTGATGGCACGGGCATATTCCGAGATGACAATGCCAGGATTCATTGGGCTCAAATTGTGAAAGAGTGGTTCAGGGAGCATGAGACATCAGTTTCACACATGGATTGGCCACCACAGAGTCCAGACCTCAACCCCATTGAGATTCTTTGGGATGTGCTGGAGAAGGCTTTGCACAGCAGTCAGACTCTACCATCATCAATGCAAGATCTTGGTGAAAAATTAATGCAACACTGGATGGAAATAAATCTTGTGACATTGCAGAAGCTTATTGAAACAATACCACAGCGAATAGAACCAAATGTGTTAACAGCTTAACTACCAAATCGCATTTTGACAATAAAGTATTAATTGCAAACAGAACACATTTATTGTCTGTACTTAATAATATTCTCTTATTACTAAATTCAGAACCCCAAATCACAATGGATACCACTACCGGAAACAGTTCCAATAAAACAATAATTTTTTGTCACACCATTAGCTACCCAAGAACGTGGCCAAGCTTCAGCGGACCAATTACCTGCCCAAAATGCACCGTAACCACAACTTCCCGCAGCATCCGTAAATAAACCTAAGGTATCTGACTCTTAGAAATCCTCCTGCCAACAGCTGCCCCCATAATATGTGAAGTAGGCAATTTAAGACAAAAAATATAAAAACATCCTGCACGGTATTATATATAAATGTGCAGATGTCCCTGGCTATATTATTGAAGAAAATCACAGAAATAGGATAATAATGCACTTAGTAAAGTAAATGTCTATGTAGTATTTGCTTGAGGGAGTGGCACCTTCAAGTGTGAATATGCACCTATTTTATCTTGGGAGTAGCATTCCTTTGCACTTTTGGCCTTCCTATCCAATAGAGCGCCTTGATTAGGTGGTACATATAGGTGTGCTTGTTCTTCCTCCCATTGGTTGCTTGATGCACATGGAGGTGACTAGGAGGAGCACACCATATGTGTGACGTCTGCGCTCCTGAACATAGAAGACCAACGGCTTAGGTAGGTTTAGCGTAGGACCCGCCTGATCTGAGACCACCTTGGCGCTTGGTAGGCGGGCTCAGATGTGTTTTGATCAAAATATATTGGCTAAGTGTCTCAGATTTTATCATATCAGAGTGAGGACTTTGTCCATATATGATGCTTGCATCTACTTTACTAGGCGATTTAAGACCTTTCATTGAAAAAAATACAAGCGTTTTGAATAAACGCGAACTACCGGGATGGTTCTACAGGCAAAATTTTAAGAGCCTAATAATGACTGCATCTCCCTCAGCGTACATTTTTTTTTCCTCAACAAAGAAACTAATAACAACCTAATCTTATCGAACTTCCCAACTGATAAACGAAACTCCATACTAACTGTCAATAACAGTACCTAAAAAATCCAAACAATGACAAGGTAAAACAGTTTTTTCTTCTGCTACTAGAATCCCGAATAACCTGCTAATCTCTAAAAACTTGTTTAACAATGTAGAAAATAAAACAGAATACGGAAAACCTATAAATAAAAAGTAATCTAAGTAGTGTAGTACACCTCCCAAAGGAACTTGCGACTGAATCACCCAGTGAATAAATGTGGAAAAAGATTCAAAATAATAACAAGATAATGAAAAACCCATTGGAAGACATTTGTCAAAATAAAAACTTCCATCAAACTGAAAACCTAAAGAGTTAAATCTTAAGGAATTACTGGAAGTACGCGAAAGGCTGATTTTATGTCAGCCTTTGCAAGTAGAGCCCCTGCACCAAAATGCCTCAATAACGACAACGCATTATCAAAAGAAGAATATTCTACTGAAGCATTAGACTTATCCAACACGTCATTTAAAGAACCTTGATCAGGGAACGACAAGTGATGAATAAGTCTAAAGTCTCCCGGTTCTTTCTTTGGAACAATCTCTAATCTAAAATTCAAGAAAGGCGGGCTAACAAAAGGGCAAGCAATTCTACCAAGTTCCAATTCCTTTTGCAATTTGCTTCTCACCACTTCCTTAAAGCGTTTTACTGATTTTAAATTATCAACCCAGCAACAACCATGCCCAAGGAATTCAGGAACTTCAAATCCAACATCAAAACCATCAATTATTAAATTAGCTTTCACTTGATCTGGGTACTGCTTTAGCCATGGCAGCATTTCTGAAAGCCCTAACTGGAGTCCAAGCTTTTAGAAACCTGATCCTTTGTGGTTGCTGGTTGAGCTGTGAGTTCCTTTTAAAACATCTCACCATAGGATGCGCACCACCACAGAAAGAGCACTCATGTTTATACCAACAATTAGACAACCATTTACATGAAGATTCATTAAATGCGAAACAGACCACTTTTCTCAAACTGGATTGTGGGTTACTTGGTGATTTGACTGGCAAGGATTTTTGTGGTAACATTAAATTAACCCTCAATCTAATATCTTTCACTCCCCATTTCAGCGACGGATGTATCGCCAATTTTTGCCGAAACATTTTGTCATATTGGAACCAAGCCATCCCGCTAAAATTGCGGTAATCCTCCAGAATAATATCTAAGTGTTGAAACAAACAGCTGCAATACTCTGGGTGTTTTTTACTAAGTACTGCAGCATAAATACTAAATGCTTGAATCCAGTAATTAAAGGACCTAGGAGAAAAAACGTCTCCTACCGTCCTCAGCTTTCGCATATTTCTTATCAGCACGAAAGACATCACTTCTATAAATTCTGAACACCAGATTTTTTATTGCTTAAATGGAAACCAAATGGAAACCAAGTAACACAAATCTCATTTACACCAATACCTTTTTCCAAAATGGGCACGGTTTTCTCCACCGCTGCACTATTAACAGTAGAATTATTCCCATTAGGGATCCAGACATCAGATGCTGGATGAATCACCCGCCTGCTGGCCACATCAGCCAGCAGCTTAACCAAACCAGAGAGTAACACAGACTCAGACAAGGACGACACAGAGGCAGAGGATGTTTCTTGCATAGCTCTTCTATGGGGGTCCAGAGATGGCTTAACCACAGAATGTGGGAACCTCTCAACAGGCTGCCCCATTAACTCTTCCACAGCTTGCCCTCCTGTGCCAGGATTCTGGCTGTCCGCTTCCTCCTCTGCGTGGTCACGCGGGCGTTGCTCCCTGTAGAGGCCAGCACTTCCATTCCTGACAGGCCGGCCGCTCTGTGCCCCCACCTTGCTGCTTCTGGAGGACCTGCTCCGTTGTCTTCTTCCAGCAGATGGCGCCGCCTTGCATCCCGTTCTGCCCGCTCTGTTCCGCCGGTGCACCACCTCAGGAGGTGGAGTATAAGCGCTTCTAGCTCTTTTGGCTCTTTTGCAGGGGAGCGCAGCCACCGCCTCCTCCCTCTGCTGACAGGCAGCTGGCTCTTCATTGCGCGCATCCGGCGCTCCGCTGGTTTCTTCTTCCGGCTCCTTGACTGATGTTGGCGGCTGATCCAGGCACCGCCGGCAGCCTCCACCTTCTCGATCAGCTGGCAGCAGGACGTCCATGGCACAGGTCCAGCGATGCTCCTCTTCTTCTTGAAACTGGCCCCGAACCTCTGAAGAACCTGCAATATAAAGGGAACACGCATCCTGCCACATACATGACAACAAATCCCAGGGCTGGATTTCTCCCCCAGCAACCAATCAGAAATGGATTTCCTGAGCCAGCATTTACAGCCAAACTGGAACCAATCGGTTACCTCAGCACCTCAGCCACAATTCAGGTATCTCTGAAAAATAAAAGAGCGGGAAAAAGGGGGGGGGGAAGAAAGGCAATACCACAAATATATGAGGTGCCTGTGCCCCCACGTGTTCCCCAAGCTAAACGCTCTGGGGGACTAACCATTCACTTTCTAACATACTGTTTTCCATTTCCTCACCAAATCTCTGGCATCTGTGAACATTCCTGCTTTCATTTTCAAGTTAAGAACCATACAGATCTATTCTGTTCACAGCCGAAGGTTGGTGCAATGCATGAGCGCTGATCATCCTCAGAAAAACAGCGGCAACGATGGGTTTTACGTTTAAATGTTTTTATTCAAGGATGACAAGAAAGGAATTACAAACATGGTAGAAAATAGGAAGTAAATAATGAGATTAGCTCCAGCAGTAGCCAAAGAAGAAAATGTCAACCCGCCGACCATTGTTGGCTTTTTAATAGAATAAAAAAATAAAAGGGAATGGAAGGAAGGGAAGGGGTTAACAAGCAAGAAACAACAGGAACTGCAAAGTCAACTGTAACCTAAAGACCCTATTACACTGGAAGATTATCGCTAAGATCATCGCTAACAAGCGTACGTAGTAATGCTCGTTACTGATGATCTGGCAGTGTAAAACTGCCACCGATTACCTGATGATGTCATTCATCGGGTAATTGGAGTCTTTCAACATGTTTAAAAATAATCGTTTGTCGGCAGCAGATTGTGCCGTGTAATCAGCGATCTGCTGCCCGCAAACAATGATTCAGAATTGGGGCGAGCGATGGCATTACCAATCACTGCTCCCCATACTGAGGAGGAGATCGCTGCAGGTAATAGTAGCGGTCTCTTCGGCTAGCGAGCAGGCGATTGCCGGTAAGGAACGCTTCATTCCCGACAATCGCCTGCTACATCTGCAGGTGTAATAGGGCCTTTAAACTCCGCAGTTTGCAGAGTGTGCAACATGTGGAATCCTTCATCAACTTACGTCACACTCACTAGATGGGTCTCCTAACATAGATGGAACTGGAACCATGATGTGAGCTAGGAACAATCGCATATGGACTGTCTAACATGTCTTGGTAAAGATCAATAAAGCAAAAAAACTTCTTCACTTGTCTTTCTTTCTTAGAAGATGCCTCCACCCAGTCTATCTCCATTATAAATTAGTTGTTCAAGAAAAAACTTGAATGGCTGGGCTGCAGGATCTATCCAGGTGGGGATGATGGTCTTGACTCCAGCAACCGCTATCATACATAGTAATTTCCTGCTGCATGGGGAACGTCTAGTAACAGCAGAGTCAATGTACACAAATATAGTCCATTTACAGTCCAATGGTGCTGCTGATGTAAGAGGAGTAGTAGAAAATGTATGTGTTCTGCATCAGAAAGACTGTATCACCAGGCACGTCTGCCCCTGTAGCTCTGCATTGATTGGTCATGATCAAATATGCCCATGCGATGGCTTCGTACTGGAGCGATATATGCCCGGTGATAAATCTGCATGGTCAGGGATATCCCTGTAGCGGCCCGAGGCTAAGTTGGGAAGACTGCATTCTAAGGCCTTCTATAAAAGTAGACATCGTTAGCTGCCGAATATTCTTAAGCCATTTAGACATGGCTATCTCTCTAGTAGCGTGGTCTTGAGGGGTATGTAAGAATATGTAATCGCCCCTGAGGGTCGCATGGGCTTAAGAGATGCCTGCAATGCTGGGCTCCATTCTTGAGGCGGGAGAGTGGGTAATAATTGCCAGAGATAACTACTAGCTTGCAGGTAGGGGAAACAAGGTAAAAAATAATGTTTGGCTATTTCAATTACAGATCTCTTAGGGACGTCGTATGGGCTGAATAATCCAACAGTGATGGGTTTTATGTGGAACCAATTCTAGTGAAATGTTCCTACAACGGATTATTTTATAAAACCGTATAGACTGTCTCTGGCAGATTTGCTCATTTCGGTTTGGTAACTCCACTGTGATCTTGAAAGCTGTATGTCTATTTAGGATGGCAGTTTTATGGCTGTGGTGAAACTACAACTCCCAGCAATACAACTTTCCGCAGGCTGGAGAATATGGATTTAAGTTTAGATTCACTGTGTGTACTTCAGTGACTAAGATTGGGTCAGCAACATTCAGAAGAGTAATAGGAACCCAAGATCACAGTCCAGGGCGCCCTCTTGTCATCACTAACCAAGAGCTTGTAAGGTCAATCAGTTGCATATTAATGCTCATCCACAGTACAGATGAAAAATGTCTGATCGCCTGCAGCCTCATCAATGGCATTAAAAAGGTCTTTAAGGAACCATATTGCATTGATCTCAAACTAGCTTCTTCTTACCATGTCTACCCATATTAAAAGGGTCATTATCACATTGTCAGGGATCCACATCCCAGCCCCACTGCCGATCAGCTGTTTCAAGAAGCCACTGCTCTCACCGGAGCTCTGATGAGTGATGCAGGTGTGAGATTATGAGCCAGCTCTCTTTGTTTAAAGTTTGTATATAATTGTTATTTGGCATTTCTGCCACTAGATGCCACTGTTTCGCAGTTACAACCAGTACACTCTGGGATTTGAATATGTAAAATAGATGATGACTCATGCAGGCTGTTTTTTGTGAGGAGAACCAGGAAGTGAAGGTGCTGACATCTTGAGAGGATTGTGTGTGAAGGAGGCCGTCCGGTTACATCCTGGCTGCAGGAAGTCTGAAAGTGATCGTAGTCGCGGAAAGGAGAGACTGATCGCTGCTTTCTATTTGATCCTGCTTGTTGGAGAAAGGATTGCTCCCAGGAAGGCTGCTGTGAGCTGTGTAGTGAAACATCATCTACCTCGGCAAGGCCGCATTTGTGTAAAGGGACTTGTGGCTATCCCGGTCAAAGCCATCCTCTTATACAGAAGAGACTCAGGTCAGTGAACCCGTTTATGCTTTATGTTACATCAGTGACTCCAGTACCAGAAACAAAGTTTAGGCCTACACGTAGTTAGATAGATAGGGTTCTATTTTTGCTAGACTGCACCGAATTGTTCTGCGGCGCGGTAACCACCGGCTAGGTTTGTCCCCTTTTGTGGCACAGCGGACTTGTAGGCTCTGTTGTGTGCGCCACCGGTCTAGACCTGTCCAGCAGAGAGGGACACTGACTGGGGAAGGGAGTCTGGAATACGAGATATTCTGGGTGTCTTTATATTGTTGTGTTATTACTACTGTTAAAGTAAAGTTTCTGTTCTTGCATAAAAAGCTGGTGTCGGTATCTCTTTTCTCGTCTGTGACTTCGCTGTATCCTGGGGAGCCCACCCTGGTACACAGCCTACATTTTGGCGTAGTCGGCAGGATACAGCGACCATTATGGACAGGAACGCGGCGGGAGACCGTCCCCCGGTGCCAGTGGTGCCGGATCAGGACCTAGCCCAGGGTGCACAGGCGCAAGACTAGCTTGCCCCCAACAACATGGCCACCCCAGTAGGATACATCCCCGTAGGGGCACTGCTGCGTCGTCTGCCAAAGTATGACAGTAGAAACATGACATTGCAGGACTGAACTGAAAGGGTGTGAAGTGCAGTTAAAATGTGTAACTTGACCCCTGAACTGCAGGCAGAGGTTGCGTTGGGAGCCCTAGGGGGTAACATCAGATGGACAGTGATGATAAGGCCCGACTCAGAGAGAAATACCCTAGAGAAGATATTCTCCCTGCTTGAGAGAGCCCAAGGGGGGCGTGCCAAAGTGGTACAGTTACGGAGTAACTTCTTTAACCGACTCCGTAACTTCTTTAACCGACTCCAGCGAGAGGGCGACACCCTGATGCAATATTCCAATGCTCTACAGGAGACGCTGAATGAGATACAACGACGGGACCCCGAGGCCATGGGCGCCTTCTGGGAGGTGAACCGGCTACTACGAGATCAGTTCATAGTGGGGCTCTCAAATAAATTGTTACAAGACAAATTACAAGAGATTACCCAAACAATGGCCGACAAAACATTCTACAGCGTTTACTTAGCCCCAGTGGAGAGGAAGAGCCCATACCTGCAGGGGCGAGGATAGTGATTAGCACGCATGCTACAAGGGACCGGCCGGGGTCTGAAGAATCAGAGACCTTAAAGGATGTGGTCCAGGCCCTGCGGGAGGAATTGAAAGAGCTTTGGCTGGAAGTGTCCCAGATGAAGACCGAGCCGCTTCGGCATCTGGAAAGGATCCCCGCACCTCGTGCCACTTCACCCAGAACAACTAAGGTGAGGGGGCCGTTCAGAAGAGGGCCTCTCTGTTGGACTTGCCGAAAGTACGGCCATATGGCCAAAGAGTGTCCAGAACAGGTAGCGTCTAAGCAGACGTTAAACTTCCGACCGCTGCAGTAGCTGGGCGTCCTGCGGCGGTGGACCAGAAGTTAAGCCCTCTGAGTGAAGAACATGCCAGCAGTCCCCTTATAGAAGCATAGTTGGAAGGTCTGCTGCCTAGTCGATACAGGGTCGGAGTGCACCCTTATGTCTCTGGAGTTCTTCGAGAGGCACTTCCAGCATATGATCATCAGGCTGACGGTTTCCGATAACAGCGAGATGGATGTCCGAGGGATAGTCTGGATGTAGGTCCGACTGTTTGGGCAAGACATATCCAAGAAGGGGGTCATGCTGGTGGACCATTCGTCCCGGAAAGGAATGGACTTGACCTTGGGCACAAATGTACTGAGAGACCTAGACCATCAACTCTATGCCAAAGAAGGGCCGAAGTATTGGCAATGGGCCACCACACACCGGCCTACCCAGAACGTTTTACAACAGATGGTGAGGAGCTGTAGCCTGCAAAAGAGTAACATGTCCGGTCGGCCCATTGGAGATGTGAGGGTGCCACGAAGGCCCCTGTGAAGATCCCTAGACAAGAGCGAATATTGATGCTGCCGGTGGGAGCGGGATGATGACTGAATGGACTGAAGGTCCTGATCGAGCCCGCTTATCAGGAAGAAACACAGGCTCGTCCGCTGGTAGCCCGGGCACTCGCCGATGTGAAGGATGGATGTGTGCCTGTACGCTGCCGCAATGTTGAGGACTGCGAGTTGACCTTCCCTGGAAACACCTTGCTAGCCACAGTTTATGTGTCTGAAGGGGGTATCGTTCAACAAAGGGACTTCACGCTACAGCCTGATAGAAGATCAACCTGGACCAATGCCGTGGAGATCCATCCAAGGGAAACCCCAACAGCGGAGTGGAATGGTCGAGTGATTATGGCCCGGATGGGGGTGGACTGCAGAACCCTGACCCAGGGGGAACAAAAGCTGCTGGAAGACACCCTTTGGGAATTTCAGGAGGCCTTCTCGAGACATGATGAGGACTTTGGGTGTGCTGCTGCCATCGAACACGAAATCCCGACCGGCGATGCTGCACCGATCAGGGAACGTTACCAGCAAATCCCACCTAAGATGTACCAGGATGTGAAAGATATGGTGGTCAGCATGTTGTAAAACCGGGTGATCCAGGAGAGTCAAAGTCCGTGGGCTGCTCCGGTAATCTTGGTGCGGAAAAAAGATGGGAGTCTCCGGTTCTGCGTGGATTATTGGAAGCTGAATGCTCAGACTGTCCGGGATGCCTACCCCTTTCCGCAGATTGAGGAGTCATTGTCAGCCCTAAGCCAAGCGAAGTTCTTCTCGACTCTTGACCTGGCTAGTGGTTGCTGGCAGGTGACGGTGGCCAAGAAGAACAAAGCCAAGACGGCCTTCATTCTACCTATGGGACTCTGAGTTCAACCGGATGCCATTCGACCTCTCCAGTGCTCCGGGGACATTCCAGTGGTTGATGGAGCACTGTCTGGGGGATCTCAACTTCGAGTCAATATTTATATACCTGGATGACAGTGTTTGGGGCCTCCTTTGAAGATCACCTCCAGAAGCTGCGACAAGTCCTGGTATGGCTTCGAGACCATGGGCTCAAGATCAAGCCAAAGAAGTGCCAGCTGTTCCTACAGCAGATAGAGTACTTAGGACATGTGGTCACCCAGGAGGGGGTAAAACCGGCCCCCAGCAAGGTGGAGGCCATTCAGAAGTGGCCACGGCCAAACACACTACGAGAGGTGCGGGTGTTCGTGGGACTGGCCGGTTACTACAGGAGGTTTATACCCAAATTTCCTCAGCTGGTGGGCCTGAATAAACGTTCCGTCGACTGGGGACCCCGGCAACAAGAAGCCTTTGAATCGGTAAAGGAGGTGCTGACCAGTGCCCCTATCCTATCTTACGCGGGGTTCGACACCCCATTCCTGCTGTACAGTGACCAAAGCCTACATGGTCTGGGGCCGTACTATCCCATAGAGCCCGTCTGACCCCAGAGGGCCAAAAGTTGTTAAGCAACATCCAGCATTTACAAATACGTATCTATTGGGTCAGAGGTCAAACAATAGAGGTCCAGCTACAGCATAACCCTTTACAAAAATATAATATAAATGGATTTTAATATATCAAAACAGCAACCATGTCCCTGTATGTCCAGACCCACACCAGGCCACCCAAAGGATACTGCCAGGGAGTGGGGTAGTTGACCCTAATAATGTATACTAAAGCTTGGCCCTAAGCCCAGGGGCGGCCCCTAGTGGTGGAGCCCCCCTGTCCTCGAACCTGGCTAACAACTCCTATTAGGCCCTAGGGTGATGAGTATAGGTAGAAATACAAAAAGTGGTGGGCTGGTGTGGGCATGGACAGAGAGGATCCAAAGGAAGCTAATGAGGCACCGTATATACAGCCCTGATGGTAAGAACTACCATCCGGTACACGGTGCACACGACTACAGAATAACATAAATTACTAAAATAAGATACAAAAGATGCCACAGAGTGAAACCGTGGTAAACCCCAACGCGTTTCCCCCACGGTGTGGGATCATCAGGGGGTGATAGGAAAAAATATTTTAAATATAGATAAACCGATTTGAGCGGGATACAGGATAAACGGACGAAGGCCCAGATACAATTGGTACATCCGTAAATAGCCGTTCAAAAGTATCAGTTATGACATTCAGTAATCAGCATAAAAAATTATTATTTGGACCAGATAATAAATCCTGGGAGGGACAAATAAACCTATACCAACAGTCCTGATGTATCACACACGTATGTCATACGTAAGAAAGGTAGATATCTGTAAAGAGAAAGGAGGATATCCATATATCAATATGCGTACGTCTATACCGCACCACCAGGTTAAGAATGTGACGAACCACCACCACCAATTTGTTAGGGACCTTAGTGAGTTCAAGGAGAATCGTGCCTACACCGTCACACAGGGACCAGTAGGGGGACCAGAACCCTCCTCCTCAGAATTCGACTCTTCAGATACTGACTCCTATTCCAAGCCTTACGGTAGTTCTTCCTACTCAGGTCGCCAGGGAACGAGGCGACGCGGTGGTCGAGGATGGCAAAAAAGGGGGGGTGGCTATGGAGGCAGGGGACGAGGTGCACGGGGATCGGGGTATCCGAATGCCTCCTCCTCATCACCTCCCTCTGGCTACTCCAATACCCAAACTCAACAACAACCAGGTTCATCTTCTTTTTTAGAAAAGAATGTAATGCCATATCAACTACGCGACCGGGGTCGCCCGGACAAGGGTCAATGACAGACCTTCAAATTGTGAATCTGTCTTCACGAGTTCTCACTCCAGTCGAGGTGGAGGTCCTTAAGAGGGGTTTATCATTTGTACCTACCTCTAATTTTAGTCTATTTACATGGACCAAGGACCTTCACCTCTTCTGCAGGAAGCTCAAGTGGCGTAAATTCTTTAAAGTCTCAAATAGAGACACATGCAGTAGATTGGGCCTTGATGAAGAGGACTTTGATGACCTTCAGACCTTAACCGACTTAAATAGGGACCATACCCGTATCACCGGTACAGGCCCTTTTACTGCATTAAGACCAAAAAGTAAGAAAATGCCCCCCCCAGCTAACTATGAACATGTAGATATTTTCCTACAATTGGTGACTAATGACCTTGAAGAACTTGACCGGGCAACCCCTAAATCGTATAATCTCTCCATCCCTGAGATGCAGGCTCTGCAATCTCTTGAGAAAGATCGCACCATCATTATAAAGCCCTCGGATAAAGGGGGAAATTTGGTTGTACTGGACAACGAGGTCTACATGCGCATGTGCCTTGAATTACTCAGGGATCGGGAGGGTTACAGTATCTTACCATCGAATCCTACTCCGACTTTTCTTGCTGAGCTTAAACACATTCTGCTCGTCGGCCTTGCGAATAAAGTTATTGGGACTTCGGAATTTGAATTTCTCCTACCTACTAAACCGCTGATAGCGACCTTTTATGGGCTTCCTAAGATCCATAAAGGGACTAATCCACTCAAGGGTCGCCCCATAGTGTCTGGTGTCGATTCACTTACCCAGAACTGTGGGGTGTACCTGGATAAGGTGTTGAGGGAGTTCGTTGTGTCCCTCCCAGCATACACGAGGGACACAACGGACTTCCTCAACAAAATAGATGCTTTGACTCTTGACCCTGACTGCATTTTATGCAGTATTGATGTCGAGGCGCTCTATAGCTCCATTCCACACCAGCATGGCCTTAAAGCCATTGAGTATTTTCTTTGTGCTAGGGGCACTCAATATAACCTACATAACCAATTTATCATCAGGCTCCTCGAGTATACCCTGACTCATAATTTTTTTCTATTCAATTGCAAATTCTACCACCAGCTCAGGGGGACGGCGATGGGGAGCCCCTGTGCCCCCACTTACGCCAACCTCTTCCTGGGCTGGTGGGAGGATACCCTCGTTTTCCCTGACTACGATGTATGGTGGTCCGGAAACATACTGTTCTGGACTCGCTATATAGACGACGTGTTCGTCGTCTGGAAAGGAGACTCTGTTGAGCTTAAAAGATTCATATCTGAGCTCAATATGAATGAGATCGGTCTCCACTTTACCTTTGAACACCATCAGTCTAGCATTACATTTCTTGACGTCAAGGTCACTATAGTTGGGGATCGGCTTTCTACGAATATCTATAGGAAAGCCACGGCCACGAACTCCCTCCTTCACTGGAGCAGCCACCATCCTACCTCCCTCAAACGCGGGATCCCAAGAGGACAATACTTGCGGGTGCGGAGGAACTGCTCCAGTGATGAGGCCTTCTTTCTAGAAGCGAGGGCCCTTCGTGACAGATTTGCACTCAGGGGGTATCCCCAACCAATACTCAGGGAAGCCTTTAAGCATGCCCAGAGGAGAGAACGGAACGATCTTCTTATCCCTAAAACAAGGTGTCTAGATAGCCCCCAACCCACGAGAATCATCTCTAATTTTGACACAGCCAATCAGAATGTTAAGAAAATCTTAAGTAAATATTGGCCCATCTTGAGAATGGATCCCGACCTCTCCGAGGTCGTGAGTGATCGTCCATCTGTCTCGTACCGACGGGGCAGAAGTCTTAGGGATCGTCTGGTGGCCAGCCACTTTATGCCTCCCGCTAAGACGGGGACTTGGCTTGATCGTAGGCCAGTAGGCCTTTTTAGATGTGGTGACTGTAAGGCGTGTGCATACCTGAATACAGCGAAAACAATTACAGGATCAGTCTCGGGTCAGACCTTCCAGATACGTGACTTTATCAACTGCAAATCTAGGGGTCTTGTCTACCTGTGTCAATGTACCTGCCCCCTTGACTACGTCGGGAAAACCATCAGGGAACTTAGAAGACGAATCCTGGAACACGTTAATGACGTTAAAAACAAGGAAGTCACCCCGATTGCAACACACGTTAATGAAGTTCACGGGGGTGATCCGGGATGCCTCCGTTTCACTGTACTTGAATTGGTACATCCATCTCCACGTGGGGGGGATTGGGACAGGAGGATCCTACAAAAGGAAAGCGAATGGATCCACAGACTCCGGTCCCAATCCCCCCGCGGGTTAAATGAAAGATTGACTTTTTCATGCTATTTGTGACCTGTTTTGCTTTTTGACCTTCTGGCCTGCTTTCGATATTCCCTTTCCTCCCCTTTTCCTTTCCTCCCCCCCCCCCCCCCCATTTTGCCCTTGCTACAGGTGGACTCGGTGGTTATTCTTGTCCCTTTACTGGACCGGGTGCGTGAAGCACCGAAATCGTTATTATCTTTAACAGTGATGATAAATGGCTTCACTGTTCTCACTGTATATCGTTCTATAATTATATATTCTTTATCGATGCAGACAATAATCCTCTGTCCTTTCTATATGTCCCCCTGATCATCCACTTCATATTATTACTGTTTTATGGGGCTGGATGATACTGTTGCCTCTATTTGGCAACTTCTCTATTCAATTTTTGATCTTCATTGAGCCCTTACTCATTTATCTTACCTATATAGATGTGTCAGATCCGGCTGTTTGCGTTCCATGCTGGAACGCAAGGGCTCGGGGAGATGACGTCATGACTGCACGTCTCCATGCGATTGTGTTGCTGTATAGATGCGCTCCAGGCTGGAGCGCATATGCCGATGACGCCACTTCCGGGGGCGTATACCGGAGGTCGCGCGGCGTGCGTTCCACTGTGGAACGCATGCTGACTTCAATGGTATGTACATGCTCCCCAACCCGATACACGGATCTGACCAATGAGGGGCATTGATTTGGGCCTCCGCCCAGACACATGTGTACAATCAGTGAACTTTAGGTGTTCACTATAAGAGGGGGCACCTCTGGGAGATTCATAGTTGGACCCTGGGAGGGGATACATGTCCTTGACTACTTGACCAACAGTAAGTAAACTGCTAATTTCACCCCTAGACATGAGCTACTTTTAGTGGTGTTCTTGTAACACATGCCTTTCTGTTATATAGTGGATCTTTATCTATCAGTCTGACCTTGCCTTGGTGGTTGATTTGATCCTGTCTATACTTGAAGGTATGCCTACCTCCCTATTTATCTATATTATCCTATAAGGGTGGAGTGCAGTGTTTTGGCATGAATATTCTATTATGTCTTTAGTTCACTTTATTGATTGATACGTGGGTTACGCCATGTGAACATCACTAATACGATTGGCAGCAGCGCACTCCATTATCTACATGGGAGTCTCTGTACTATCTATGAGCCTGATAGTGACTCTATCAATACATGGATCTGGCCCTTTACACTGTAAGTGATTCCTCTTAATATTATCTATGCAGGTGGTGGTTCGTCACATTCTTAACCTGGTGGTGCGGTATAGACGTACGCATATTGATATATGGATATCCTCCTTTCTCTTTACAGATATCTACCTTTCTTACGTATGACATACGTGTGTGATACATCAGGACTGTTGGTATAGGTTTATTTGTCCCTCCCAGGATTTATTATCTGGTCCAAATAATAATTTTTTATGCTGATTACTGAATGTCATAACTGATACTTTTGAACGGCTATTTACGGATGTACCAATTGTATCTGGGCCTTCGTCCGTTTATCCTGTATCCCGCTCAAATCGGTTTATCTATATTTAAAATATTTTTTCCTATCACCCCCTGATGATCCCACACCGTGGGGGAAACGCGTTGGGGTTTACCACGGTTTCACTCTGTGGCATCTTTTGTATCTTATTTTAGTAATTTATGTTATTCTGTAGTCGTGTGCACCGTGTACCGGATGGTAGTTCTTACCATCAGGGCTGTATATACGGTGCCTCATTAGCATCCTTTTGATCCTCTCTGTCCATGCCCACACCAGCCCACCACTTTTTGTATTTCTACCTATACTCATCACCCTAGGGCCTAATAGGAGTTGTTAGCCAGGTTCGAGGACAGGGGGGCTCCACCACTAGGGGCCGCCCCTGGGCTTAGGGCCAAGCTTTAGTATACATTATTAGGGTCAACTACCCCACTCCCTGGCAGTATCCTTTGGGTGGCCTGGTGTGGGTCTGGACATACAGGGACATGGTTGCTGTTTTGATATATTAAAATCCATTTATATTATATTTTTGTAAAGGGTTATGCTGTAGCTGGACCCCCAAAAGTTGTTAAGGCAGTGGGACAAGCTGACAGTTACCCAGGGTCTCCTGTGCCAGACCATATACTTACAGTCAGAGCTGCAGTACCGGCAACAGATTGCCACCCCCATGTCGTTGGGATCGGAGGCCGCCAGGGAAGCTCATGAAAAGGGAGCTCATTTCGGGAGCGACAAAACGTTCAAGTGGCTCCAACGGCTGTTATACTGTCCAGATCTGGCCGACATGGTGGCCGCGGCATGTCTTAAGTGTCGATGCTGCAGGCTGAGTAAGAGTACTGAACAGCGGGCTCCTGTGCAGACCATCCGCACCTCAGCACCCCTAGAACTTCTGATGATCGATTATGTACAGATTAGATACCTCGGGACACTCGTACTGTCTAGTCATCACAGATCACTTCACCAAGTATGCGGTGGCCATGCCTATCAGAGACTAAACCACAGAGTCAGCCGCCGAAGCTGTCTGTAAACACTTTATACAGGTGTTCGGGTGTCCATGGAGAATACATTCTGACCAGAGAGCATGCTTTCAGGGTACGTTACTGAACGAACTGTACCAGCTGTATAGGATCGAACGCTCCCGCACCATATCACCTACAAGGTAAAGGGGCGTGCGGACGCCTCAATCGCACCTTGCTTTAAATACTGCGGACTCTGGAAGACAGCCAAAAAGCTCAGTGGCCTGCGTACCTACCCGAATTAATGTGGGCCTATAACAGGATACACGGTACCACTGGATACTCTCCACATATGCTCATGTTTGGAAGTGCCAGACGGTAGATTGAAGATCTCCACATGCCTAACCTGATGGAGCTCCTACTAAGAAGTACCACCGCGTGGGTGCAGAAGCATCGCCGCCAGATGAGAGCGGTTCACAAGGTTGTGGAGGAGCGCCTGGGACAGGTGGTACACCCTAACCCAAGACCAGTGCAGAAAGATGGTTATGCCCCGGGTGATCAGATGATGGTCAAAGCCAAATGGCCGTCTGGGAAGTTGGATGGATGGTGGAAGGCAGTTCCATACACAGTGAAGAGAAGGGTAGACCCCGCTATTCCGGTCTATGAGGTAGAGCCAGTAGGGACCCTCACGAAACTTGCACCGTAATATGTTGAGACGTTGCAATTTTCATAAGCCGCTGTGCGTGGAGGAGGTGCCTCCTCACGCTCAGAGTATTGAGGAAAGTCCCTCAGATGAGGAAGAGGAATGGTGGGTTGTCCCTGCCTAGGTATTCACAGAGGTTCCGGACGAGGCAGGTTTGCCATCCAGGTGCAATGCTGAGCAGTCAACAGCTCCTCCCTGGTCAAATATGACTGACATCCCCAGTATTTCTGAGCCCCTCAATCTGAGAAGGTCATCGAGGCTCAATGCTGGTGTGCCTTCACAGGGGGGGGGAGTAGTCAACCACCTCTAGTGGAGGGGGGGGGGGGAGTAGTCAACTACCTCTAGTGGGGTGGCATGTAAGATTGTGAGCCAGCTCTCTTTGTTTAAAGTTTGTATATAATTGTTATTTGGCATTTCTGCCACTAGATGCCACTGTTTCGCAGTTACAACCAGTACACTCTGGGATTTGACTATGTAAAATAGATGATGACTCATGCAGGCTGTTTTTTGTGAGGAGAACCAGGAAGTGTAAGTGCTGACATCTTGAGAGGACTGTGTGTGAAGGAGGCCATCCGGTTACATCCTGGCTGCAGGAAGTGATCGTAGTCGCAGAAAGGAGAGACTGATTGCTGCTTTCTATTTGATCCTGCTTGTTGGAGAAAGAATTGCTTCTAGGAAGGCTGCTGTGAGCTGTGTAGTGAAACATCATCTACCTTGGCAAGGCCGCATTTGTGTAAAGGGACTTGTGGCTATCCCGGTCAAAGCCACCCTCTTATATAGAAGGGACTCAGGTCAGTGAACCCATTTATGCTTTATGTTGCATCAGTGACTCCAGTACTAGAAACCAAGTTTAGGCCTGCAAGTAGTTAGCTAGATAGGGTTCTATTTTTGCTAGACTGCACCGAATTGTTCTGTGGCACGGTAACGACTTGCAGGCTCTGCTGTGTCCGCCACCGGCTAGGTTTGTCCCCTTTTGCGGCACAGCATGACTTGTAGGCTCAGTTGTAAGCGCCACCGGTCTAGGCCTGTCCAGAGGAGTGACACTGACTGGGGGAGCGAGTCTGGAATACGAGATATTCTGGGTGTCTTTATATTGTTGTGTTATTATATTACTACTGTTAAAGTAAAGTTTCGGTTCTCACATAAAAAGCTGGTGTGGGTGTTTATTTTCTCGTTGTGACTTTGCTATATCCTGGGGACCCAACCCCGATACACAGCCTACACAGGCTCCCACAGCTTTCCAAGCACAGCGCCATGCATTTTATAGTGGCCTTCCACTGACTTAAATGAGACCGTCATGTGACTGATGCACAATGATGGCAGATGGCCTAGGAAGAGGCTGTGGCACTCACTGAGCGCAACTTCTTCCAACAGCTGATCGTGGGGGTCCCAGGTGTCGGACCCCCACCAATCTGATACTGATGATGTATCTAGAGAATAGTATTTTATCCAATAGGTAGGCACTGCGGGTAAGTTTCGTGGTACTCGCATCCTAGGATCGGCATCTCATGAAGTAACAGCAATAGAGGGCCGGCACTCACTTCCAGCTATATTCAATGATTCTGTTTATTGTCCCATATCCCTGTGACGCGTTTCGACACTCACATGTGTCTTTATTAAAAAGTCTGTTTGATAAAGACATCTGTGAGAGTGTCAAAATGCGTCACAGGGATATGTGACAATAAACAATCATTGAATATAGCTGGAAGTGAGTGCCAGCCCTTTATTGCTGTTGCTGTATCTAAAGAATAGGTCATAAATATAAATTACCAAATAACAGTGATGGCCGAACATCGGCCTGAACGATTCGAGAACACGCGTTTGCGATCAAATATTTGCAAACTGCGCGTTCGCGGCAGACCCTATTGACTTTAATGGCAGGTGAACCAAAAAAAAAAAAAAACTTCAGGTCATATTTGCAGCCACCCAAATACTTACTAGAAGTGCACAAATAGTCCCACAACATAGACAGTGACATACCAGAGGGGAATCAATGGCAAAAATTCTCACAAAAAATATGTATTTTAATCAGGGGCCATTTTTATGCGCCTTAAAAGGGAAACTCTCAAAAATGTGCCCTGCTGGAGCCTAGAAAAACTTATTTAAGGCCATGGAAGTACAGACCCCAAAAATTAGGCATTCATCTGACAGAAAAGAACAAGTGATTATGTGGTTGGAGGTACATTAGGCGGTCACTGAATAACAATTTTACTGTAGGCCAGTGGAGTACAGGCCCCAAAATTAGGCAGGCATTCACCTGACAGAAATGGCCTTTTATGCCGCTGTATATACAGGTCCTTCTCAAAAAATTAGCATATTGTGATAAAGTTCATTATTTTCTGTAATGTACTGATAAACATTAGACTTTCATATATTTTAGATTCATTACACACAACTGAAGTAGTTCAAGCCTTTTCTTGTTTTAATATTGATGATTTTGGCATACAGCTCATGAAAACCCAAAATTCCTATCTCAAATTAGCATATCATGAAAAGGTTCTCTAAACGAGCTATTAACCTAATCATCTGAATCAACTAATTAACTCTAAACACCTGCAAAAGATTCCTGAGTAGGGATGAGCGAACCCGAACTGTATAGTTCGGGTTCGTACCGAATTTTGGGGTGTCCGTGACACGGACCCGAACCCGAACATTTTCGTAAAAGTCCGGGTTCGGTGCTTTCTTGGCGCTTTTTGAAAGGCTGCAAAGCAGCCAATCAACAAGCGTCATACTACTTGCCCCAAGAGGCCATCACAGCCTTGCCTACTATTGGCATGGCTGTGATTGGCCAGTGCAGCATGTGACCCAGCCTCTATATAAGCTTGGGTCACGTAGCGCTGCACGTCACTCTGCTGATACAAGTGTAGGGAGAGGTTGCTGCTGCGACGTTAGGGCGAGATTAGGCAGATTAACTCCTCCAAAAGACTTAATTCAGTGATCGATCTCCAGCTGTGGATCATTGAAGTGCTGATATTGAATTGCTCACTTTTTTTGGCTGCCCAGAGCGTTTTTATATCACTTTTTTCTGGGGTGATCGGCGGCCATTTTGTGGCTTGTGGTGCGCCAGCACAAGCTACCACCAAGTGCATTTAACCATCAATAGTGTGGTTATTTTTTGCTATATCCTACATCAGGTGCAGGCTGAACCTGTGTCACCGAAGTGCATTTAACCATCAATAGTGTGGTTATTTTTTGGCCATATACTACATCAGGTGCAGGCTGAGCCTGTGTCACCCAAGTGCATTTAACCATCAACAGTGTGGTTATTTTTTGGCCATATACTACATCAGGTGCAGGCTGAGCCTGTGTCACCCAAGTGCATTTAACCATCAATAGTGTGGTTATTTTTTGGCCATATACTACATCAGGGGCAAGTTGAGCCTGTCGCCCAGCGCCTAAATAATAGACCTGACATTTATATTCCTCCAAATCAGTACTGTTTTAGCTGGTCAAGTTATTTGTAGTGACTGTAAAAGCACAGTTTTTGTTCTGGGTTGAAAAACTATTCCCAAATTTGCCATTTTCAAAATTGTGGTGAACGGGAACAATGAGGAAAACATCTAGTAAGGGACGCGGACGTGGACATGGTCGTGGTGGTGTTAGTGGACCCTCTGGTGCTGGGAGAGGACGTGGCCGTTCTGCCACAGCCACACGTCCTAGTGTACCAACTACCTCAGGTCCCAGTAGCCGCCAGAATTTACAGGGATATTTGGTGGGGCCCAATGCCGTTCTAAGGATGGTAAGGCCTGAGCAGGTACAGGCATTAGTCAATTGGGTGGCCGACAGTGCATCCAGCACGTTCACATTATCTCCCACCCAGTCTTCTGCAGAAAGCGCACAGATGGCGCATGAAAACCAAGCCCATCAGTCTGTCACATCACCCCCATGCATATCAGGGAAACTGTCTGAGCCTCAAGTTATGCAGCAGTCTCTTATGCTGTTTGAAGACTCTGCTGCCAGGGTTTCCCAAGGGCATCCACCTAGCCCTTCCCCAGGGGTGGAAGAGATAGAATGCACTAACGCACAACCACTTATGTTTCCTGATGATGAGGACATGGGAATACCACCTCAGCACGTCTCTGATGATGACGAAACACAGGTGCCAACTGCTGCGTCTTTCTGCAGTGTGCAGACTGAACAGGAGGTCAGGGATCAAGACTGGGTTGAAGACGATGCAGGGGACGATGAGGTCCTAGACCCTACATGGAATGAAGGTCATGCCACTGACTTTCAGAGTTCGGAGGAAGAGGCAGTGGTGAGACCGAGCCAACAGCGTAGCAAAAGAGGGAGCAGTGGGCAAAATCAGAACACCCGCCGCCAAGAGACTCCGCCTGCTACTGACCGCCGCCATCTGGGACCGAGCACCCCAAAGGCAGCTTCAAGGAGTTCCCTGGCATGGCACTTCTTCAAACAATGTGCTGACGACAAGACCCGAGTGGTTTGCACGCTGTGCCATCAGAGCCTGAAGCGAGGCATTAACGTTCTGAACCTTAGCACAACCTGCATGACCAGGCACCTGCATGCAAAGCATGAACTGCAGTGGAGTAAACACCTTAAAAACAAGGAAGTCACTCAGGCTCCCCCTGCTACCTCTTCTGCTGCTGCCGCCTCTGCCTCTTCTGCTTCTGCAGCCTCGGCTTCTTCCTCCGCCTCTGGAGGAACGTTGGCACCAGCCGCCCAGCAAACATGGGATGTACCACCAACACCACCACCTGCGTCACCAAGCATCTCAACCATGTCACACGGCAGCGTTCAGCTCTCCATCTCACAAACATTTGAGAGAAAGCGTAAATTCCCACCTAGCCACCCTCGATCCCTGGCCCTGAATGCCAGCATTTCTAAACTACTGGCCTATGAAATGCTGTCATTTAGGCTGGTGGAGACAGACAGCTTCAAACAGCTCATGTCGCTTGCTGTCCCACAGTATGTTGTTCCCAGCCGCCACTACTTCTCCAAGAGAACCGTGCCTTCCCTGCACAACCAAGTGTCCGATAAAATCAAGTGTGCACTGCGCAACGCCATCTGTGGCAAGGTCCACCTAACCACAGATACGTGGACCAGTAAGCACGGCCAGGGACGCTATATCTCCCTAACTGCACACTGGGTAAATGTAGTGACGGCTAGGCCCCAGGCGGAGAGCTGTTTGGCGCACGTCCTTCCGCCGCCAAGGATCGCAGGGCAACATTCTTTGCCTCCTGTCTCCTCCTCCTCAGCTTCCTCCTCCTCTTCTTCCACCTGCTCATCCAGTCAGCCACACACCTTCACCACCAACTTCAGCACAGCCCGGGGTAAACGTCAGCAGGCCGTTCTGAAACTCATATGTTTGGGGGACAGGCCCCACACCGCACAGGAGTTGTGGCGGGGTATAGAACAACAGACCGACGAGTGGTTGCTGCCGGTGAGCCTCAAGCCCGGCCTGGTGGTGTGCGATAATGGGCGAAATCTCGTTGCAGCTCTGGGACTAGCCGGTTTGACGCACATCCCTTGCCTGGCGCATGTGCTGAATTTGGTGGTGCAGAAGTTCATTCGCAACTACCCCGACATGTCAGAGCTGCTGCATAAAGTGTGGGCCATCTGTTCGCGCTTCCAGCGTTCACACCCTGCCGCTGCTCGCCTGTCTGCGCTACAGCGTAACTTCGGCCTTCCCGCTCACCGCCTCATATGCGACGTGCCCACCAGGTGGAACTCCACCTTGCACATGCTGGACAGACTGTGCGAGCAGCAGCAGGCCATAGTGGAGTTTCAGCTGCAGCACGCACGGGTCAGTCGCACTGCGGAACAGCACCACTTCACCACCAATGACTGGGCCTCCATGCGAGACCTGTGTGCCCTGTTGCGCTGTTTCGAGTACTCCACCAACATGGCCAGTGGCGATGACGCCGTTATCAGCGTTACAATACCACTTCTATGTCTCCTTGAGAAAACACTAAGGGCGATGATGGAAGAGGAGGTGGCCCAGGAGGAAGAGGGGTCATTTTTAGCACTTTCAGGCCAGTCTCTTCGAAGTGACTCAGAGGGAGGTTTTTTGCAACAGCAGAGGCCAGGTACAAATGTGGCCAGACAGGGCCCACTACTGGAGGACGAGGAGGAGGTGGATGAGGATGAAGCATGTTCACAGCGGGGTGGCACCCAAAGCAGCTCGGGCCCATCACTGGTGCGTGGCTGGGGGGAAACACAGGACGATGACGATACGCCTCCCACAGAGGACAGCTTGTCCTTACCTCTGGGCAGCCTGGCACACATGAGCGACTACATGCTGCAGTGCCTGCGCAATGACAGCAGAGTTGCCCACATTTTAACGTGTGCGGACTACTGGGTTGCCACCCTGCTGGATCCCCGGTACAAAGACAATGTGCCCACCTTACTTCCTACACTGGAGCGTGATAGGAAGATGCGCGAGTACAAGCGCACGTTGGTAGACGCGCTACTGAGAGCATTCCCAAATGTCACAGGGGAACCAGTGGAAGCCCAGGGCGAAGGCAGAGGAGGAGCAAGAGGTCGCCAACGCAGCTGTGTCACGGCCAGCAACTCTGAGAGCAGGGTTAGCATGGCAGAGATGTGGAAAAGTTTTGTCACCACGCCACAGCTAACTGCACCACCACCTGATACGGAACGTGTTAGCAGGAGGCAACATTTCACTAACATGGTGGAACAGTACCTGTGCACACCCCTCCACGTACTGACTGATGGTTCGGCCCCATTCAACTTCTGGGTCTCCAAATTGTCCACGTGGCCAGAGCTAGCCTTTTATGCCTTGGAGGTGCTGGCCTGCCCGGCGGCCAGCGTTTTGTCTGAACGTGTATTCAGCACGGCAGGGGGCGTCATTACAGACAAACGCAGCCGCCTGTCTACAGCCAATGTGGACAAGCTGACGTTCATAAAAATGAACCAGGCATGGATCCCACAGGAGCCTGTCCATCCCTTGTGCAGATTAGACATTAACTACCTCCCCTTAACAATATATTATTGTACTCCAGGGCACTTCCTCATTCAATCCTATTTTTATTTTCATTTTACCATTATATTGCGGGGCAACCCAAAGTTGAATGAACCTCTCCTCGGTCTGGATGCCGAGGCCTAAATATGTGACAGTGGCCTGTTCCAGTGGTGGGTGACGTGAAGCCTGATTCTCTGCTATAACATGAAGACTGATTCTGTGCTGACATGAAGCCAGATTCTCTGTTACGGGACCTCTCTCCTCTGCCTGGGCCTAAAAATGTGACAGTGGCCTGTTTCAGTGGTGGTTGACGTGAAGCCTGATTCTCTGCTCTGACATGAAGACTGATTCTGTGCTGACATGAAGCCAGATTCTCTGTTACGGGACCTCTCTCCTCTGTCTGGGTGCCAGGGCCTAAATGTGTGACAGTGGCCTGTTCCAGTGGTGGGTGACGTGAAGCCTGATTCTCTGCTATGACATGAAGACTGATTCTGTGCTGACATGAAGCCAGATTCTCTGTTACTGGACCTCTCTCCTCTGTCTGGGTGCCGGGGCCTAAATATGTGACAGTGGCCTGTTCCAGTGGTGGGTGACGTGAAGCCTGATTCTCTGCTATGACATGAAGACTGATTCTCTGCTGACATGAAGCCAGATTCTCTGTTACGGGACCTCTCTCCTCTGCCTGGGTGCCAGGGCCTAAATATGTGACAGTGGCCTGTTCCAGTGGTGGGTGACGTGAAGCCTGATTCTCTGCTATGACATGAAGACTGATTCTGTGCTGACATGAAGCCAGATTCTCTGTTACGGGACCTCTCTCCTCTGTCTAGGTGCCAGGGCCTAAATGTGTGACAGTGGCCTCTTCCAGTGGTGGGTGACGTGAAGCCTGATTCTCTGCTATGACATGAAGACTGATTCTCTGCTGACATGAAGCCAGATTCTCTGTTACGGGACCTCTCTCCTCTGTCTGCGTGCCAGGGCCTAAATGTGTGACAGTGGCCTCTTCCAGTGGTGGGTGACGTGAAGCCTGATTCTCTGCTATGACATGAAGACTGATTCTGTGCTGACATGAAGCCAGATTCTCTGTTACGGGACCTCTCTCCTCTGGGTGCCGGGGCCTAAATGTGTGACAGTGGCCTCTTCCAGTAGTGGGTGACGTGAAGCCTGATTCTCTGCTATGACATGAAGACTCATTCTGTGCTAACATGAAGCCAGATTCTCTGTTACGGGACCTCTCTCCTCTGTCTGGGTGCCAGGGCCTAAATGTGTGACAGTGGCCTCTTCCAGTGGTGGGTGACGTGAAGCCTGATTCTCTGCTATGACATGAAGACTCATTCTGTGCTGACATGAAGCCAGATTCTCTGTTACAGGACCTCTCTCCTCTGTCTGGGTGCCAGGGCCTAAATGTGTGACAGTGGCCTTTCCAGTGGTGGGTGACGTGAAGCCTGATTCTCTGCTGACATGAAGCCAGATTCTCTGTTATGGGACCTCTCTCCTCTGCCTGGGCCTAAATATGTGACAGTGGCCTGTTCCAGTGGTGGGTGTCGTGAAGCCTGATTCTCTGCTATGACATGAAGACTGATTCTGTGCTGACATGAAGCCAGATTCTCTGTTACGCGACCTCTCTCCTCTGCCTTGGTGCCAGGGCCTAAATGTGTGACAGTGGCCTGTTCCAGTGGTGGGTGACGTGAAGCCTGATTCTCTGCTATGACATGAAGACTGATTCTGTGCTGACATGAAGCCAGATTCTCTGTTACGGGACCTCTCTCCTCTGTCTGGGTGCCAGGGCCTAAATGTGTGACAGTGGCCTGTTCCAGTGGTGGGTGACGTGAAGCCTGATTCTCTGCTATGACATGAAGACTGATTCTGTGCTGACATGAAGCCAGATTCTCTGTTACGGGACCTCTCTCCTCTGTCTAGGTGCCAGGGCCTAAATGTGTGACAGTGGCCTCTTCCAGTGGTGGGTGACGTGAAGCCTGATTTCTCTGCTATGACATGAAGACTGATTCTCTGCTGACATGAAGCCAGATTCTCTGTTACGGGACCTCTCTCCTCTGCCTGGGTGCCTGGGCCTAAATATGTGACAGTGGCCTGTTACAGTGGTGGGTGACGTGAAGCCTGATTCTCTGCTGACATGAAGCCAGATTCTCTGTTACGGGACCTCTCTCCTCTGTCTGCGTGCCAGGGCCTAAATGTGTGACAGTGGCCTCTTCCAGTGGTGGGTGACGTGAAGCCTGATTCTCTGCTATGACATGAAGACTGATTCTGTGCTGACATGAAGCCAGATTCTCTGTTACGGGACCTCTCTCCTCTGTCTGGGTGCCGGGGCCTAAATGTGTGACAGTGGCCTCTTCCAGTAGTGGGTGACGTGAAGCCTGATTCTCTGCTATGACATGAAGACTGATTCTGTGCTGACATGAAGCCAGATTCTCTGTTACGGGACCTCTCTCCTCTGTCTGGGTGCCAGGGCCTAAATGTGTGACAGTGGCCTGTTCCAGTGGTGGGTGACGTGAAGCCTGATTCTCTGCTATGACATGAAGACTGATTCTGTGCTGACATGAAGCCAGATTCTCTGTTACTGGACCTCTCTCCTCTGTCTGGGTGCCGGGGCCTAAATATGTGACAGTGGCCTGTTCCAGTGGTGGGTGACGTGAAGCCTGATTCTCTGCTATGACATGAAGACTGATTCTCTGCTGACATGAAGCCAGATTCTCTGTTACGGGACCTCTCTCCTCTGCCTGGGTGCCAGGGCCTAAATATGTGACAGTGGCCTGTTCCAGTGGTGGGTGACGTGAAGCCTGATTCTCTGCTATGACATGAAGACTGATTCTGTGCTGACATGAAGCCAGATTCTCTGTTACGGGACCTCTCTCCTCTGTCTAAGTGCTGGGGCCTAAATATGTGACAGTGGCCTCTTCCAGTGGTGGGTGACGTGAAGCCTGATTCTCTGCTATGACATGAAGACTGATTCTGTGCTGACATGAAGCCAGATTCTCTGTTACGGGACCTCTCTCCTCTGTCTAGGTGCCAGGGCCTAAATGTGTGACAGTGGCCTCTTCCAGTGGTGGGTGACGTGAAGCCTGATTCTCTGCTATGACATGAAGACTGATTCTCTGCTGACATGAAGCCAGATTCTCTGTTACGGGACCTCTCTCCTCTGCCTGGGCCTAAATATGTGACAGTGGCCTGTTACAGTGGTGGGTGACGTGAAGCCTGATTCTCTGCTATGACATGAAGACTGATTCTCTGCTGACATGAAGCCAGATTCTCTGTTACAGGACCTCTCTCCTCTGTCTGCGTGCCAGGGCCTAAATGTGTGACAGTGGCCTCTTCCAGTGGTGGGTGACGTGAAGCCTGATTCTCTGCTATGACATGAAGACTGATTCTGTGCTGACATGAAGCCAGATTCTCTGTTACGGGACCTCTCTCCTCTGTCTGGGTGCCGGGGCCTAAATGTGTGACAGTGGCCTCTTCCAGTAGTGGGTGACGTGAAGCCTGATTCTCTGCTATGACATGAAGACTGATTCTGTGCTGACATGAAGCCAGATTCTCTGTTACGGGACCTCTCTCCTCTGTCTGGGTGCCAGGGCCTAAATGTGTGACAGTGGCCTGTTCCAGTGGTGGGTGACGTGAAGCCTGATTCTCTGCTATGACATGAAGACTGATTCTGTGCTGACATGAAGCCAGATTCTCTGTTACGGGACCTCTCTCCTCTGTCTAGGTGCCAGGGCCTAAATGTGTGACAGTGGCCTCTTCCAGTGGTGGGTGACGTGAAGCCTGATTCTCTGCTATGACATGAAGACTGATTCTCTGCTGACATGAAGCCAGATTCTCTGTTACGGGACCTCTCTCCTCTGCCTGGGTGCCTGGGCCTAAATATGTGACAGTGGCCTGTTACAGTGGTGGGTGACGTGAAGCCTGATTCTCTGCTATGACATGAAGACTGATTCTCTGCTGACATGAAGCCAGATTCTCTGTTACGGGACCTCTCTCCTCTGTCTGCGTGCCAGGGCCTAAATGTGTGACAGTGGCCTGTTCCAGTGGTGGGTGACGTGAAGCCTGATTCTCTGCTATGACATGAAGACTGATTCTGTGCTGACATGAAGCCAGATTCTCTGTTACGGGACCTCTCTCCTCTGTCTAAGTGCTGGGGCCTAAATATGTGACAGTGGCCTGTTCCAGTGGTGGGTGACGTGAAGCCTGATTCTCTGCTATGACATGAAGACTGATTCTGTGCTGACATGAAGCCAGATTCTCTGTTACGGGACCTCTCTCCTCTGTCTAGGTGCCAGGGCCTAAATGTGTGACAGTGGCCTGTTCCAGTGGTGGGTGACGTGAAGCCTGATTCTCTGCTATGACATGAAGACTGATTCTCTGCTGACATGAAGCCAGATTCTCTGTTACGGGACCTCTCTCCTCTGCCTGGGCCTAAATATGTGACAGTGGCCTGTTACAGTGGTGGGTGACGTGAAGCCTGATTCTCTGCTATGACATGAAGACTGATTCTCTGCTGACATGAAGCCAGATTCTCTGTTACGGGACCTCTCTCCTCTGTCTGCGTGCCAGGGCCGAAATGTGTGACAGTGGCCTCTTCCAGTGGTGGGTGACGTGAAGCCTGATTCTCTGCTATGACATGAAGACTGATTCTGTGCTGACATGAAGCCAGATTCTCTGTTACGGGACCTCTCTCCTCTGTCTGGGTGCCGGGGCCTAAATGTGTGACAGTGGCCTCTTCCAGTAGTGGGTGACGTGAAGCCTGATTCTCTGCTATGACATGAAGACTGATTCTGTGCTGACATGAAGCCAGATTCTCTGTTGCGGGGACCTCTCTCCTCTGTCTGGGTGCCAGGGCCTAAATGTGTGACAGTGGCCTCTTCCAGTGGTGGGTGACGTGAAGCCTGATTCTCTGCTATGACATGAAGACTCATTCTGTGCTGACATGAAGCCAGATTCTCTGTTACAGGACCTCTCTCCTGTGTCTGGGTGCCAGGGCCTAAATGTGTGACAGTGGCCTTTCCAGTGGTGGGTGACGTGAAGCCTGATTCTCTGCTAACATGAAGCCAGATTCTCTGTTACGGGACCTCTCTCCTCTGCCTGGGCCTAAATATGTGACAGTGGCCTGTTCCAGTGGTGGGTGTCGTGAAGCCTGATTCTCTGCTATGGCATGAAGAGACTGATTCTCTGCTATGGGACCTCTGTCCAATTGATATTGGTTAATTTTTATTTTTTTTATTTTAATTCATTTCCCTATCCACATTTGTTTGCAGGGGATTTACCTACATGTTGCTGCCTTTTGCAGCCCTCTAGCTCTTTCCTGGGCTGTTTTACAGCCTTTTTAGTGCCGAAAAGTTCGGGTCCCCATTGACTTCAATGGGGTTCGGGTTCGGGTTCGGGACGAAGTTCGGGTCGGGTTCGGATCCCGAACCCGAACATTTCCGGGAAGTTCGGCCAAACTTCTCGAACCCGAACATCCAGGTGTTCGCTCAACTCTATTCCTGATGCTTTTAAAAACTCCCAGCCTGGTTCATTACTCAAAACCGCAATCATGGGTAAGACTGCCGACCTGACTGCTGTCCAGAAGGCCATCATTGATACCCTCAAGCAAGAGGGTAAGACACAGAAAGAAATTTCTGAACGAATAGGCTGTTCCCAGAGTGCTGTATCAAGGCACCTCAGTGGGAAGTCTGTGGGAAGGAAAAAGTGTGGCAGAAAACGCTGCACAACGAGAAGAGGTGACCGGACCCTAAGGGAGATTGTGGAGAAGGACCGATTCCAGACCTTGGGGGACCTACGGAAGCAGTGGACTGAGTCTGGAGTAGAAACATCCAGAGCCACCGTCTACAGGCGTGTGCAGGAAATGGGCTACAGGTGCCGCATTCCCCAGGTCAAGCCACTTTTGAACCAGAAACAGCGGCAGAAGCGCCTGACCTGGGCTACAGAGAAGCAGCACTGGACTGTTGCTCAGTGGTCCAAAGTACTTTTTTCGGATGAAAGCAAATTTTGCATGTCATTCGGAAATCAAGGTGCCAGAGTCTGGAGGAAGACTGGGGAGAGGGAAATGCCAAAATGCCTGAAGTCCAGTGTCAAGTACCCACAGTCCGTGATGGTCTGGGATGCCATGTCAACTGCTGGTGTTGGTCCACTGTGTTTTATCAATGCATCTAGCTATCAGGAGATTTTGGAGCACTTCATGCTTCCATCTGCTGAAAAGCTTTATGGAGATGAAGATTTCATTTTTCAGCACGACCTGGCACCTGCTCACAGTGACAAAACCACTGGTAAATGGTTTACTGACCATGGTATTACTGTGCTCAATTGGCCTGCTAACTCTCCTGACCTGAACCCCATAGAGCATCTGTGGGATATTGGGAAGAGAAAGTTGAGAGACGCAAGACCCAACACTCTGGATGAGCTTAAGGCCCCCATCGAAGCATCCTGGGCCTCCATAACACCTCAGCAGTGCCACAGGCTGATTGCCTCCATGCCACGCCGCATTGAAGCAGTCATTTCTGCAAAAGGATTCCCGATCAAGTATTGAGTGCATAACTGAACTTAATTATTTGAAGGTTGACTTTTTTTGGATTAAAATTCAATTACACGTGGTCGTCAAAGGTGTTGAATTCCTCCGAGATCCATGCCTATTGGGCAGACTAGATGGGCCAAATGGTTATTATCTGCCGACACATTCTGTTTCATTCATTTTTAGAAATGTGAGGTAGTCAACAGTGTCGTTAGCCTGGCGAGTGCGCTTATCGGTCACGATCCCCCCTGCTGCGCTGAAGGTCCCTTCGGACAGGACACTCGACGACGGGCAAGCCAAAAGTTCCATGGCAAATTGTGACAGCTCTGGCCACAGGTCAAGCCTGCACACCTAGTAGTCCAGGGGTTCCTCGCTCCAGAATGACTACATTGGCCGTTAACCCGATGTAGTCGGACACCTGTCGGTCTAGGCGTTACCTGAGGCTGGATCCGGAAGGTGGCTGTCGATGGGTTGCTTGCAAGAATGATCTCATATCCAAAATGACCAACACATCTTTAAACCGCCGTCTTCTTGCAGGCACGGTAGGATTGGTACCCGCCCCTGTTTCGCTGTGGGTGGAAATTCCTCTGCCAGAGCTCGCAACAGCAGAATGTAGTATCTCTCGCAGCAAGCCCTGGGAAGGCTGCATTCTGACAGCTCTCTGTGAGGCTGGTAACATGTCCGCCAATTTGTGTTTGTACCAGGGGTCTAAGTACGTTGCCACCCAGTACTGGTCCTTGCACTTTATGCTTTTTATACGGGGGTCCCTCTTTAAACGCTGGAGCATGAAGGTCCCCATTTGCACTAAATTGGAAGCGGTGGAGCACCCTGGCTCCTGCTCATCGCTCAGGAGAATGTCGTCCCCAGCCACAGACAACACTAGGGATCCCAGAAAAGTTTAAAGTCCCCCTCAAACTATGCTCTTCTTGCTCCTCCTCCCCCCAGCCACCATCCTCCTCCAGACTTGTCTCAGATGGAGTAGCCCCCCGGGAATTCATCCAGCATTGCGACTTCCTCATCTTCCAGCTCCTGCTTCTCGACGGCTTGATCAATGACACAACGCAATGCACGCTCCAGAAATAAGGCGCAAGGTACGATGTCACTGATGGCGCCCTGGCTGAGACTGACCAGTTTGGTGCTCTCATCAAATGGCCGCAGAAGTCTGCATGCATCGCACATGAGCAACCACTGGCGCGGTGAAAAGAAACCAAGCTCACCAGAACCTGTCCTGCTGCAGAGTTCGTACAGGTAGTAGTTAACGGCACGTTGCTGCTGGAGCAGCCTATCAAGCATATACAAGGTGGAGTTCCAGCACGTCGGGCTGTCACAAGTCAGAAGTCTGACGGGCAGGTAGTGTCACCAATGAACGTCAGCAAGGCAAGCCATGGCCGTGTAAGATCTTCTAAAATGGCCAAGATTTTCGTGGCCTGCCGCAAGACGTCCTGGACCCCGGGGTATTTGGCAACTAATCGCTGCTTGACTAAGTTCAGGATGTGTGCCATGCATGGCACGTTTGTAATTTTGCCGTTTCAGCGCGCTTAGCAGTTAGGCACTGTTGTCGCACACCACTTTTGCAACTGTCAAATTGAGCGGGGTTAGCCACTGATCGGCCTGTCATCGCAGGGACTTTCCATTGTGGTGTGCCAATGGCCACAAATTTTCTAAAGGCCTCCGAGTCCACCAGTTTATATGGCAGTAGTTGGCAGGCTAGCAGTTGTGACAAGACCACAGACTGCCGTTGGGCAAGAGGGTCATCAACTTTTTACGCTCGAACATTTGGGCCACGGAAGCCTGCCTTCTGCCAGATGAATGAGACGACGGCACAGTGAAAGGTGGCGTACAAATAGGAGAGAGAAGAGGCAGGACGTGGAGCGCCGGGAGTGTGGCTTTGTGGGTTCTGGTGGCGTTGCTCCCACTGGGCTCGGTGATGGGAGGCCAGGTGCCTTGTTAAGGCGGTCGTCCCTAGGTGAGTTTTGGGCTTACTGCGACTTATGCGTCAACAGCACAGGCTGCAGATGGCAACACTCGTCAGCAGCTGACACGTTAAAAAAACCAAAAAAAAAACCACATAGCAGAACCAGATGATGTACGGTGATGTCACTGGCTTAGGAAGAGGAGCTGGCGGCGCTCAAGGACTCTTCTAACAGCTGATTGGCGGGGTCCCAGCTGTTGCATCCCTGCAGATCTGATTCGGATGGCCTATCCTGGGGAGAAGTCATAAATATATTTTTCCTGGACAACCCCTTTTACTGCTTCACAAGCTGCCACTACTACTACTATCCCTAAACAGCTGATCTACATGCTACTATTGCCCTACCCTTTCCACATCCACAATGCACTCTGCTGGTCCCAATTAAAAGGGAGAATTTTTCTAGGCTCGTTCATAATGAGCTGTTCTTCTGACAATTACTTGGGTGATTGAACACATTAACACAACTTTTGGAGGCTGTCCGAACAAGCCACCGTTTCTTCCGACAACACTTGTCCATGTCCTATGGGTAGGCATTTTGTTGCCCTCCCCTTCAAGGCATAATTTTTGAACACCTGATCCCAAACAAACCACTCTTTTTTTTATCCCCCACACCACCATTTGTGTTTAAACACCATCTGCCCCCGATAAGGGACAATTTTTGGGAGCTTTAGAATATGAAAAAGCCTAACATGAAATAAATAAAATTCGTAAAATTAAACAGTAGGGATGACCCAATTTCATATTTTGAAATTCAAGTTCGGGTTGTGGTATAATCTGAATTGTGTTATGGATTCCGTTACCACAGATCATAACGCAATTCCATATCAGAATGCCTTTATTCATTCTGTCATAATAGAAGTCTATGGCCTGCATAAGGGATCCGTCTGGTTTACGTGATGCTGGAGGCCAAAGACTTCTATTATGACAGAATGAATAATGGAACGCCTCTAAAAGCATTCAGTCATGGAATTGAGTTATGGTCCGTGGTAATAGAATCTATAACGCAATTCAGATTATACCACAACCCGAATTTCAAAATATCAAATTCGCTCATCCCTAATAAACAGCATCTTTAAGTAAGGAGACTAGAAAGTGTTATATGCCCCGGGCAATTGGAGCAACTATGGTTCGGGTAGAATGGATTTGGATCCAAACCAATTCTGTAAACCATTATGCAGACACTAAGGCCCCTTGCAGACGAGCGTGTGCGGATTAGGTCGGAATTCGTTTAGTGAAAAATGCACGATTTCACAAAGTCATTCTGTTTAGTTTAGTTATTATCGCACGGTGCAATGCGATTTAATGCATTTTGCACGCAAGTGATTAAATAACTGAAGGTATACAAACATCTCTTAGCAACCAATGAAAAGCGCATCGCATCCGCACTTGCTTGCAAATGCGATTTTCACGCAGCTCCATTCACTTCTATGGGGCCAGCGTTGCATAAATAAAAAAAATAATAAAAAAAAATAATAAAAAAATCGCAGAATATAGAACATGCTGCGATTTTCACGCAACACACAAGTGATGTGTGAAAACCAACGCACATGTACACAGCCCCATTGAAATGAATGCGTCCGGATTCCATGCGGGTGCAATGCATTCACATCCCGCATTGCACCCGCACAGAATACTCGCTCGTCTGCAAGGGGCCTTCGTGTTGGTGTCTAAGGGTGGTATTACAAACAGTAATGTAGCAGGCGACTGTCGGGGGGGGAAGCGTTCCTTCCTGGCAATAGCCTGCTCGCTAGTGGAGGAGGAGACTGCTGCTATTACATGCAGCAATCTCCTCTATAGTATCTCGTCCCCATACTGACTACTTGTTTGCCAGCAGCAGATAGTCATCAGACAGTGCAATCTGCCTCTGGCAAATGATGATTACACCAGCTTAAAAAGTTGGAATGCTTTATAAAAACGGGGGTAAGCAGCAGCAGTATTACACTGCCAGATCATCGCAAACAAGCGCTCCTACGAACGCTAGTTGCATATGATCTGGCTGACAATTGGCCAGTGTTATACAGCCTTAAGGTTATTGGAGGAAGCTGGGACCAGGCTACACTTCCTTTTTAAAAGAGTTTATCCCAAGACTAACGTAAGAAATGAAATTCAGACATCATATGGTACATGACAGTCTTTCTAACAAAGCTAGAACCAGCCCTGCACCTCACATGGATCCAGACATCTCCACATTCATTGCTCGGCTAGATTTATATCAAACCAACAGCTCAGGGGGCGTGTCAGCTCTCTACCTATCACAGCTCAGGAAGCCATTGAAGGATGAAACTGAGCATGTGCGGCCATCTCAGTGAGCAGGACAAAGAAATAAGGAAAAACAGGTGGCACTATACGGATACATTTTATTGAGTAACTCAGTGGCTAGGCTAAATTTTTAATTACATGCAATTAGAAAAAGGTATTAAGATCCAGGTGCTGGTTTGAAAACAGTAGAACATTTTTTTTGTGGGACAACCCTTTTAAGTGGATTTTTAAAGGTTATGACTCGCCTTAGGGTTTGATGGTGTCCACAGCACAGCCACAAATCCTGGACTGAGTATAGGTTTAATGACAAACTAACACTGTATGGATAAATGATGCAGTAGGTTTGGATCATTTGGCCCTCAGTCTGGCTTGGAGTTGCCGCTGTGACACGTTAGTTAAGATGAAACCACATTGCATTACTGTCTGAATGAGGCTTTACATCATCTCCTAAGCGGACACAGAAGAGGAGCGGCAAGGTAAGCAGAGAAAAGGTGCTCCATTCTGAATCTTTTTTGCTTCCCCTGTTGTGCATAGCCCAGCTCCTGCATGCATTACGTAAGTGGTGTACCCCAAGGTTCAGTGCTGGGTCCTCTTTTTTTAGGATATCAAGGACGGGATTAATCGCACCATTTCTATTTTTGCAGATGACACTAAGATGTGTAGTACTGTACAGTTTATGGAAGATGACCATAAACTATGAGCTGACTTGGAACACAGTGATTGGGTACTGTGGCAAAACCAACCTCGCCACTGGGTTTCGGAGGGGCCTGGCTACCAGCCTCTTGCCTCAGGATTATGGCCCATACTAACTTTAAAGGAGCAGACAGACCGGCCGCACAGCTTAAATCTGTCTTTGCAATTGTATTTTGTTATGTGAGGGTACCCAGATAGCTAATTTTATTGTATTTGTGTATTCTGAGTGCCATTCACCTAATGATATGCACTCAGACTTGAGCTATCTGGGAATATGTTAAATGTCTGTGTTTGCTGTGGGGGTGTGACATTGTGTGTTTGGGTGGTGATTTCTGTCCTGTTGTATCCACATGTGTATTGGCGATTTCCCTTTGTCCTGAGAGATAATTGAATTACTCCTCGGGTGTCTCCAGGGCAGAGAGAAGGAAACCATGATGCATTGTGGGGATGTGTTGTGTCTGTGTATCCTGAGTGCTACGTATCTGTCCTGTCTCACAGTCTTCCTTCTGGTCCCCTAGGGGCGTGTACACCAGATGGGGACCTACATAAATACAGGCGGGTAGCCCTCAATAAAGTGTTCCTGTTTTAACCTTCATCATGTTGAGGCTGGTGTTTGGGTAACTGATCGACACTGGGGGATTGCTATACGCTGGGAGATTTGCTATACTCCCCTGGCTATAACTACTAGCTCTTTTAAGAGCTGTCCCTGCTCTCTGGTTTTAGGAGAGGTTCACCCACTGGAGCCTGGTCGTAGGTCCAGGGTGGGTAGGAGACGGCGAGACCTCAACCAAGCTTTGGCGGTTCGTGGGGTCTGCAGTGCATACGTGTCAAGTGGAGTGCTTGAGTCCTCGGAAAGCACTAGGAGCATCCATTCAACGGAGGTACCCGGTCGGGGTGCTAGGCGTTCCATTACAGGTACCAACTTGGCAAATGAAGTTCAATGTGAATAACTGTAAAGTTCTGCATCTTTGTAGTAATTTGTGTATCATATGTCCTAGGGGATGTAACACTGGGCGAGTCACTTCTAGAGAAGGATTTGGTGTCCTTGTAGATCGTATATTAAATAACAGCATAAAATGTCAATCAGCTGCTTCTAAGACTACCAGGATATTTTTTGCAGGACAGGGATGTGATATTACCACTTTACAGAGTGTTGCTGCGGCCCCGTCTGGAATATGCAGTTCAGTTCTGGGCACCAGTCCATAGAAAGGATGCCCTGCAGCAGGAGAGCGTACAAAAGGAGAGCGACTAAACTGACAAGGGGCATGGAGGGTGTTTGAAAGTTTTTTTTTTTAATATATTTATTATATAGTCTTGAGAAGAGCCGTCTGAGGACATATATATACAAAGATATAAATACAGTGAACCGTTCCATGTAAAATGCCCTCAAAAGACAAGGGGCACTGCCTCCGACTGGAGAAGAAAACGTTCAATCTCCAGCAGCATTAAAGCTTCTTTACTGTAAGGCTACTTTCACACTCGCATTTTGTTCAGACTTTATGGACTTGTCTTTTTTTTCCAACTGTATTAACTATGTAATTACATCTCCACCCCAAAAGTGTTTTTTTAGCACTGATGTGTTCATCCATATGATTTGCTTAGTTTGACAAAAAGGTGCATGCTACCATCTCTGTGCCACAGTAAATTTTTGTAGGAAGATCAATAAGGTCAATATAATAATATTAGCAAACACCATGCCATTTTTTTCAGTTTGTATATGAAGATCAATAAGGTCACCTGTAATTTGGAGTGCTGACCCATTTATTTTTTTTTCATACCCAGCAAGGAAAATGACAGATTGAGGGGAAATGGGGCAGTTACAAAAGGTTAAATATATAATTAAAAAAAAGTTAAACACCATCCACAAATACATTTTCAGACAAATGTTTCCGAAAGAGAAGAATTTTTCCATTACCCTCCTTCAGCCAGCTGGATGTCCGTTTTGGAATTTAGAGAAAGCAGGGCTGTAAAAACATAAAAAGACACAGACCCTTGATTTGTGTAGACTGAACATTTTAAAAATATAGTCTTCCAGTGACAGCAATAGGAACTCCAGAACGTTCTCCTTCAGCTTTAGAGTGGTGCACCGTTCCAATCCATCTGGTCATGTCCTTAAGAGTCTTCCACAACTAATTGCATTTTTTTTTCAATGATCTGAGTCATTGCTCAATAGTTCAGGTAATAGTCTTCAGACTGGTACAGAAGGGGTCCTCTGGTCTTTAACATTTCCTTTTCTAAACCAATGCATTTCTTCTGAAGCCAACATTTAAAGGCTTCAACACCTTCTCTTCTAGATCCACTTCCATGGCTTTGTTTGAATCTTTGCCTTGACTCAGCATAGTCTATAGGCATCTTTTTTTTTGGTCTACCCATTTCCAACCTGAGCAGTCCAAATAGGTGAACTCAGAAAAATACTTCATCTAAAAGCTGCCCAAACGCTAGAGATTTTGGAGGCCAAAAAGGCAGGTTTAGCCAATTTCTAACTTGAGAAGTCCACAAATGCAAAATAAAATAAAAATGCTATATCTAAAAGCCGTCCAAATGCGACCATTTCCTGATCACCATCACTTCTTGTGATGCAAACAGAGGGTGACAGATGAACATCTCCATGTTGCCTTTGGTTGATATCTGTCACTTTAGGTTGTGTCTTTGTTCGGGGCTGTGGTTGGAAAGTTGTTCATTCCAAAAGACAGATGTAGGTTCCCATAGATCCCAGCAGAAATCGATCTATTTGTCATTTTAAAAAACTACAACCGTATGACCGACAAGTCAGGAAATGGGAATCTGAGGCGTATGGCCACATCAAGTTCGAGTCATCTACAATTCCTGCTGACATAACTTGTTTACTTCACTTTTCTATTGTTTCACTTTTTATATATAGAAAAGGCCTTCCGGATTTCTGCATTTTTAACTTGAAAGTCAAGTCTCCAGCCTACTGCACATCAACAAGGTCTCTTCCACCAGTCTCATCCTCCTCCAAGCGGTAAATTCACACGACAGTTTTTATTGCCGTACTGGCACGTGGAACGAATATATAATAAAAACAACAACAACAACTTTTTATCTTTTTAACTCATTTATTCATAGGGACATTGCATTTTAAACACAAGATTGGTTTCAATAAAAAATAAAAATGTTATGAGCTGATCGGCTTAAACAGATATTACAAACCATTTTCTATTTGTGGGTACAATTCATAGTAATATGTACAAAAGCTATGTATTACACTACTGTATGCTTAGAAACCATTTGAGGTGCCCCCACACTAGACTCCATACACTCCCCCACATCACCGAGGGGAGGCCGTTTCTTTCCATTTGACCAGTGTACATTCATTTCTTTAACTAATAAAGGGGCACTGAACTTTGGAACTGCTGCAGTAATGTAAGTGCCACTTACACGACTACTTGCTCGGGGTGATGTTGATTTATGTAAAAACTTTTCATTTCCATTTCTCACCGATTTGAAGATATGAGGACAACGCTCACGGCACAATAGCTCCCGAAAAACTAACAAATTCCCATGGGAATATCTTTTCGTATTGTGGGAAATATCTGGCTGTAAGTGCTCATCCTGACAAACTGAAAAGGTTCGGCTTAAAGGGATTGTCTGGGAGTTTAATAAAATAAAAAACTTTTGCAGTTCCCTTGCTACTACAGTACCTATGGTCTGGTGGCTCTCACCGGTATAATTTCTTAGAAGAGTGATCGTCTGTACATCCATGCCACCACCTCAGCCAATCACTGATCTCTATATTAGAATTAACTGGCAAAGTTAAAAAAAAAAAATTATAATTTTTCACATTGCTTGTTGGCTTTATTTCTTGAAGTCACAAATGACCCCATAACATTTATGGCACAACGATAGGATATGCCATAAGTGTCCGACACGTTGGAGCCCCACTTCTATCAAGCATAGCAGCGGGGTATCTACAGAATTCCCATAGCAGTGGATGGAGACAGCCCCACATGCACCGCCCCATCGTGGTACTAAAAGTGGGTGCCGCACCCATCAGAGAATCAAGGCATATCCTATTTACATGCCGTAAACTATAAGCAGGGGGGGGAACACCCACTTTTAAAAGGGCACCCATCCATCAGCACATTTGTACCTATGACACTGGCTGACCTTTTGCATGTGCACTTGGGACCAACACAGATGCCATGTACATATGTGCCCACATGGCTAAGAAAAACTATGTTTCAATATATGCAAATGAGCCTCTAGGAGCAACAGGGGCGTTGCCTTTACACCTAAAGGCTCTGCTTTCTGGAACTGCTGCGCCTTCTGCACTGACTGACAGGCCCAGGCAGTGTAAATGTCATCATCACACTGGACTCTGCCAATAAAAGTGCAGAGGGCGCAGCCTTTAGGTGTAACGGCAACGTCCCCGTTGCTCCTAGAGACTTATTTCCGTATAATAAAACCTAATTTTTCTCAGAAATGCGGGCACATATGAACATGGGAGCAAAACCGATGCCTTCGGCTGCCAAGCACACATGGAACAGGTCAGCCAGCGTCATAGGTACAAAACTGCTGACAGATGCCCTTTAAAGACCATCTGTCAGCAGTTTTATGCTGCAAGGTTCTAACAGCTCCAACGCATACCAACGAGTCCTTATATTCGTGAGCTTCTGGCTTTTTCTGCTCCCCTGTCACCGATTGACAGTTTTTTTTCCCCCAACTTAATTAGTAGCAGAGGATCTGTAGAAATCAAGGAGCTCATGAATATTCAGTACGCATTAGCATGCGCTGGAGCTGTTTCATTAAGATTTTAGCAAAATGGCCGAGTCAATTTAAAGAAAGTGACGCAGCATTTTGAAAAGGGGATTTATCCCTAGTTTGGACACCATAAACTGACGACCGAGTCCCTTTAAGGCTACTGTCTGGTAGGACAAGACCTTTAGATATTTAGCTCCGAGTTCCAGACTTCCCATCTGCCCACCTACTCCATGCAGAAGCCGCTGGCCGGAAAAGGAACAGCCAAGCGGTCAGGCCTGTATGGATCTCACCGCGTAACTGCCAATGATAAATGTATAGCGGGGAGACCACGACAGGATGTCCACATTGTTGACTTAGTTATCTGACCGTGGCGACCCCAGAACAAGTAGCAATATTAACATTACTGCAGCAGTAAGTTCAAATCAGGAAGAAAACAAAAAAAAATTTAAAATAAAATATTTCAGTGTAGAGTTTAGAGAACTAGATGATATTTTTGGGGACTCAGATGCCCCCCCCCAGGTCGTAGGTCGTAACTTCAAACAGCAGAATCAGCGTACCTTAGATCGTAGAAGGAAATTACAGGATTTTTTAAAATGCAGCCCTGGGGATAAGCTGGAAGTTCAGCTTTAGTTCACACCCATGCAGCCCATTCCCCAAAATTTAGGATGCCACAAGTGAAGCCTATGCTGGCCACGGCAACCACGTGTAACATGCTAAATTACTAGAGCTGGTATTTTCCGAACGCCCTATGACAACTGCCAAGGGGCCAATGTCATTGCCGCTTGATGAGCAGAGGTCAATCTCTAAAAGTGGCACAGATAAAACTTTGGGGAGCCCCATGGGTCTGGCCAAAAGCTGAACCCTGATGTGACATCTAATTAGGCTGAGACCAGCACAATAATTGAGACATTGATCCATTAGTACATACATTGTATTAGGGCTTGTTCACACTAGTGTCTGAAAGCTGTTTTTACCTTCTCAAAACTGATCTGTCGGATGCTAGTCTGAACAAGGCCTACCAAAAAACATCGGTAATTCTGAGCTCAGAGTGGCAAATATTGGCTATTGTGGGGCCAACTGTAGCCCTTTAATCGGTTGTTCAGGATTCCGGTGGCTTATCTTCAGTATAGGCCATCAAGATCAGATCGGCCCGGCTCCGACACCCTTACTGATCAGCTATTTATGCAGATCTGGTGCCAGAACTGCACGGCTCCATTAATGTTGTAGTGGACGGGGTTGGTAACCGCAGCGCTGCTCCCGTTCCGTCTACAACCAAATGGATGGAGGGGCCTGAGCAACTTCAGATACAGAATCAGTGGGGGTGGCGGACCACCGTGAGCCAATATTGATGGCTTAGCCTGAGGATAGGCCTGGATAACCGTAATCGCTTTATAGGGGGTTGAGTTCTGTCCCCTTTACTTTGCCATTGACAGCACACTCCGAGAAAAGCCATGTGGCAGTATAATGCTAGATATGGCTTACCTACCAGTTATCTAGTGATACCCCAATAGTAAGCAGGCCCACAATGGTCTGCTAGTGATCTAGGAAAGGAGTGCACTAGGTACTTGATTAAGCAAGTCAAATAGTACAGGACAAAGAAACCTTAAGGGGTTCTCCACTTATGACTAGCTCTGTTCATGTGACTTATTAAATAGAGTTGGTATAGTGGGGGGGACACTATGTAAAGGCCTCATAGCAAAATTAAAGAAAAAAAAAAAAAAGAAAAAACTGATCCACTAGCGCTTCCTGACAGTTACTGCATCCCACGGGTCTTGACACACAGGAAACAACTGCTCAGCCAATCAATAGAAGTGACGCATCTAAGCCAGTGACTGGTTGAGCAGGCAACTCCTGGACTAGCAGGAACGTGGCAAGCATTGGAACAGGGTCAGGGAGTGTCGTTTGTAACCCACTGAGCCCTGCAGATGTCACAGGACCCCCATTTCCCAAGTATTTTCTACAGTGCAGGTCTATGAAAGAGGGGGGGGGGGTTTACGGGCACAGATTTGGGCCACTAATGAGACAAGTATAAGGTCAGCTGTCCAGTCACAGAGCCTGTAAAATATTGTGTGAAAAACTGGGCCCTAACTTCTCATCTGAGCAAAATAAGTTGGATAGATCAGACGATCAAGGGGAGGTCCGCTTTCAGATGAGTGTCACGGACTCACGGCGCAGCACTCCTACTCCACTTCCAGCACTGCCGGGGTCACATAGCATTATATTGATTTATGATGCTATGTAACCCTGTACAGCATTATGGCAGTGTTATCCGATACATTCCACACCTCTAAAGATTATATAGCATCATAAATCAATATAATGCAGTGTGACCAAGTTCAGGACGGGAGCTGCTCTGCGAGTCCGCAGTGTGACACTCGCTCCTTAAGGGAATGGCTGCAGAGGAGACACAAACCTGGGGGCGAGGGCTAAAAGGCTGTTCAGATAGCTCCACGATCATACTAATTGGAAGGGAAACTAACCACGATGTTGGATTATCTGAAGTAAAACACTAGTACTGCAGATAAGGAGTCCACATCACAATTTATTTCCCTACTGCCCCCAATACCCCACTGTCAGCATTTAAAGGGATGGGCTGAAATGCATAGTCAGGACTGCTGTGCAAGCCCACAGGAGTCCTCTGCGTAGAAGGGCACAGCAGTCCTGACAACGCATTTCAGCGCAGCTTTGAGAACTGACCAGCTGTGAACTGGAGGCAGTAGGAAAATCACAACCTGGACTCCTTATGTACAGCACTAGCCGTGTATTACTGCAGATAATCGTCCAGAATCATTGTGACAGGTTCCCTTTAAGGCTACAAGGTGACATGTGGTTGCACTGTGGTAAAAACAATGGCATGCCACCATCGTGACTCAACCTTACAGGGGTTGGCAAATTTCGACAAAAAGTCATGTATGTGCCATACAAACATACATGACTATAGAGTTCACCAGCTTTCTCGACGTCAGTGAAGTAAACCTACCCGTCACCCGCCCTTTCCATGGCCTGCATGATGACGGCGGCTGCTCCTGGCAATCTTGCAGTCTGTACGGGAGCTCAACAAGAGGTTCCTTGTAGCAGCTAGGGGAAGCAGTCGCCGCCGTCTTGCAGGCCATGGTCACAGCGGGTGACAGGTAAGTATGTCTGTCAATGACACCAGGGAAGCTTGGGACCTTCAATAGATCAGATGAGGGACAGTCAAGAATGTGTGTATGTAGCATACATGACTGTATAAAGGGGCTGGCCATTTTCTTATATTTATGACCTAGTCTCAGGATTGGTCATTCGTATCAGATCGGGGGTCTGACCCTTGGCACCCCCATTAATAAGCTGTTTGAAGAGAAAGCAGCACTTGTGCTACAGCTGCATTCTCGGCTCGCCTTTGACACTGCACCGGCGAGCAGGTGCAATTACACTTCCTTCAGCCCATGCACTTCAATGGAAAGGAGCAGTTACACTTCATCTGCTCCTTCCCATTGAAGTGACTGTGACAAAGGGAGTGCAATTACACCTGCTCGCCGCTGCAATGTCAAGCACATAAATGGTGCAGAGAATTCAGCTCTAGCACAAGCGGAGCTTTCTCTTCAAACACCTGATCAGCCGGGGGGGGTTGGATCACCACCGATCTGATATTGATGACCTATCATCCCGAGGATGGGTCATCAATATAGGAAACAGAAAACCCTTTCAAGTCAGAAACTGGCCAAACCCTTTAAATGTTTTCCTGGCTCAAACAAGCTCACAAACCCTGCGGCCAGATCCGTTCAGCAGGATGGTCTCATGACCAATACAGCAGCAACACGTTAATACCACCATTTTAACACGACTTACAAGCAAATATCCAAGAGTGCTCGGACTGTATGATGAAGTCAAATGTTGGCCGCACAAGAACGAATACTGCCACCCTGAACCAGAACTTACAGTTCACACTATAAACACCCGACTACACGGGAAGAAAATTACTTGGGGCAGATAAGATGTTAAAAGGTTAACAATCACATAAAACGGAGATAACCTATATTCAATATGGGCACAAAATTTAAGGGCATTGTAAAGAGTTTTAAAGGAAATGTGAAGCACCGTCCAAACTTCTGGCTTCTCTTAAGACACTGTTGGTGGGGGGGGAATTCAGGCACAAAGGCTTCACTAATCTCTGAAAGCACTCTACAATGGCCTCTCTCAAAAGAGACAGACAAGGGGCTACACCATCCAGACAGCCATAACGTGGACAGCAGATCTAATGATCCGAACGCAAGGCAGCACAGATCTCTACGACGCAGTTGCGTTTCGGTCAAATGGGATTTGCACCTGCCCTGCAGTCACGAAAAAAAACAAGCCCACAATACAGCCGTCTGAATGAGGATGTAGTCAAGTGCCACAGCCCCATTGTTCCAGAGACCGGTGAGAGCGTCTGCATCCCATCCCCCCCCCCCCACACCGGTGCCGTCTGTGGACATGTTCAGAGAAGTGTCAGAACGTAGGAATTGGCACAAAAAGGCGTACATTTACCTTAAGGGGTGCAGCACAAGTCACCTTTACATGGTACATGCAAGCAAATAAACGCTCATCACTGAGTGATAGACCAGACCTACGTGGCTCGGTCTACCTTTCTACTGCGGCACTGCTCTAATCACAACCACACAGACCTGGTTCTCAGCAGATGATTACCAAGATCTCAGAACGGAGCTGTGAACTGATAAATAATGCAGCGACAATTTGTAACGAATACCAACGACACGTCTTTCTGGTCGCTCACCCAGTGATAATTACAGGGTCACCCATTGAGGGATATCTACGTACAGCTCCTGATCACATGTGCGTTTCCTCTCTTTTCTCATCCAGTGAGGTCTATGCATTCGCTCCCATTTCCAGCATCTGCCGAGACCCTCTCAAGCTCCTAACTGCTCGTGTCTTTCCTGGTTCCTCATCCGCTGGTCATATTTCAACCTCTGCGGCTCCCATGTGACAAGACCCAGGCAACATGGCTGCGATTCTGTACACAATGCGATCAGGGCAGTTTTTCCATTGGAGGAGCATTTCTCAGAAGGAAGCCAGCAACGCCATCTTCCATGAGCAAGGGCAGGAGGAAACTACAGAGTCACAAGAAAGAAACTAAAATTTAGAAAAAGCAGAAATACAATACACAAGAGTCTTCTGTACAGAACTTAACCCTACAATGGTCTTGCGTCGAGATTACACAGAGTAAGGGCTTTTAAAGCGCCTTCAGCCAAGTGGCAACATCATGCAATGGCGTAGATAGGACCTTGAACAATGCAGCCCTCAAGTGGAAACCCCCTGTGCAGCCAAATCGCGGAGACGAAGAAGGAAAATAGGAATGCAATCCCTTCCAACCCTACGCAAGATCGTAACATGCTAGCCTTATTCCACCACCCATGGCCTCGAATGTGGTCTTTGACTTCAAGGACGTTGCCTTCAGAACATCTCGGAAGCTTCCATTTCCCAGTTAAGACCTCGCTTATGAAGTGCCCAATTTCTGTAATAAATTAGGACAAGTCATCTCCCTCCCACGTGTGTTTTAATTTGTGCAGTACTCACTGGAAAATAAAAAGCATTTTCGACTAGACTGTGGCAAACAAATGAGTCAGCCTGCCGACAGAGGATTGTGCCATGAAGACCGCGCTCTACATCTCTGCGGCAGACGTCCTACGTCCTTGTCCCCTGTAACTACGTCTGACTGGGTCCTGTTGACAGCGAAGGCCAGAAATGACCCAATTAGAAACATCTAGAGTGGGTTACGATGACTAGGTGGACCCAGGATTGAGAGATTACATTTGTAGTAAGGTCTTCTCACCTAGAAATTCAAGCATGACTCCCTACAGGTCACTTCAACCACAAGGGGCGGGAACCCGATCTTACTGCCCCCCCACAAGACAACAAAATACAGCCTTTGAGGGTGTACGCTGTAAGCAAACGGGGCGATTTCTGGCAGTGTGTGCACTAGGTTGGTGGATGAAGGTCTTGAATGTGGATTTGCCACAGGTTTCCCCTCTTTGAATTACAAGGATAGAAATTGATGGCATGCAGATTAGTCTGAAACAATTAGATATGAATCGACCCTTATTATATATTATATAGAATCGACTTGGAAATATTCTAGCTTAGGTCAAAGTTGTAGCATCCTTAAGAAAATCAAAGGCCACATGCGAGGCTACCACAGGGATGACATTTTCCCACCCGCCTCTTAGATCTAACGAAGCAGATGTACAACTTATACAATTATAAAAAGCACCCACATAAAGTTGGCAAACAAGGGTGGACCCTACAGAAATAAGAGGTGGTCTTCACCACGCCGATCCAGTTAGTTTTACCCAGGGAACGGCGCACGCGGTTATCTGCCCGGCACTGGACAATTACCATTGGAGGAGAGCACAAAGCCACAGCCAGACTGCACATGAAAACATCCAAAAGGCGAGATTCGGTTTCATAGTTGACAGTTTATTACATTCCAGCTTTTTATTTCATATTTTTAATGTATTTGGCTGTTGGCTTAAATAAGAAATTAAAAAACAAAAATATATAAAAAGAAAAAGGAAAAAAAAAAAAAAAAAAAAGAAGCACTGCAATGAAGGAGTGGGACAAGGGCGCAGCCCCCGCTGCTCTCTGTAGTGTCGGTGGTTTTCCAAGGGCTAAATAAATTACTGACCAGAGAAGGAGGTAGGAATGTAAGAAACGAGCTGCAGGTCCTCCCCCCCACCCCCTTAAGACATTACCAATCCCTGCTTAGGCCTGACGGAACAGAAATAAAAAGCTTCCCATAGATTTAAGACTGGCTGATTTTTTATTTTATTTTTTTCGGTTCCTGGCAAATTCCTATTGTTTTCCCACCCTTAAGAAAAGCTGCAATGAAAAGTGTCAGACAGCTGCACGCCCCTCCCGAGTGCAAGGACATTAATATGCATCGAGCTGAACCAAACCCGCATGCTAATGGGGGATCTCAGTGTTAGTCGGCAGCTAAAGATGGTTCAATACGCTTACGGCCATCTTAAAAGAGGGAAGGCAAGGCTGGCTAAGGGGGAGGACAAAAAACAACCAGGGAAACAGGATGTTCTCGCATCTGAAATCTAAGGTCCTGCATTTAAACACCTAAAAAGATTTTTGCAAAACCAAAAGCAGGCGATGCACTAGGAGCCATGATGTCCCGGGTGCCCATTCTCCACTTGGCAATGTTAATGTAACGCACAGCCATAGAGCTGGCGTTAGTCTCCAAAGGACAGCGACACATGGACTGTTAAGAGAAAGCTACGTAAATAAATTTAAAAAAAAAGTCAGTCTACCGGGGGAAGGAGGGAGGATTCATTAAATGCTAAAACCCCGCAGCCAGAAGAACAGGTACAATGGGTAACGCCCTACAAAAAAATTTTTTTTTTTATAAAGCTCCCTTATCCCACTGATAACCTTCATCCAGTGCAACATAAAAATAAAAGCAGCAACCTGGGTTTAAAAAAAAAAAAAAAAAAAAGGGGAAAAAAAAAAAAAAAAAAAAAAAAGGTACACTTTTCAATTGCAATAAAAAAACAGCATCATAACACTGCTATCAACCCTACTGCTGCTGGAGCACAGCAGTGACAGGGTTAACGAATGAAAGTGGGGAAGGCGCAGAACCCCTTCACTGCTGCTTGACATGATCCAACGCTCTGCAATGCAAGGATATTCCAGGAGTCAAAGGGTTGCATAAAAAGTAAACCATATAGTCTCGTGCATACATATATACATACATATTATAGAGGAGATCTTAAAGGTGGCGCTCGGACAATGTGCCAAAGTGACCAGTATGGGGGGGGGGGAGGGAAGAAGTCTAGGGGAGGAGGCAGACGGCAGCTTTTGGTGCAGGGGGAAAAAAATGTGGAATTTGAGAAGTCATCCCCCTCCCATTGCTGTGGCAGCCATGACTAGGCGGCTTCAACCAACATTCAGGCGTCTGTCATCTTTAAAACGAGCCTCTAGCGAGGAAATCTGCTTCCTTCAAGGTAATGTTGGATCAAGCCGTGCAGCGGCTGTGTGCCATGGGTGCCGACGGGGGGCTGGCACGTGAAGAGGCACGGTGGAAGAGAAAGCCTCTTCAACAGCCACCACGGGTAAGTGATATGTGATGGCATTCTGTGTCACTCACAGGAGAAAAGACACCCCACGGCATGTAGGGAGCATTTTGCACAAGACCTTGTGGAACCAAGACGTCTTAGGAATGCATCCCACAATCCATGTGCTGCTGGCAAGAAGATGGAGGGAATACCTGTTCATGCACATGCATGCGGAAGGTACAGGATTGAGATATAAGTCACTAGCTCGCCACAGAACCCAGGTCAGCAGGATGATATGGTAGAGGAGCACGAGATCCTCCAAACACCACTTGCTGCAAGGCCAGGTCCAACGAGCAAGCAGACTGTTCCATTTAAACAGAAAAGCCAACCCCCCCTCCCCCCTTCGTGTTTCCAAATTACAAAGAGCAACTTGGGTGATGTAAGTAAAGCAGGGTCACGCAGCTGTGTACTCCAACCGAACCGTCCAAGATAACGGAGGATATCTTGGACGGGTGTTCCTAATGACAGCCAACAGCGGTGACATTATGGAACACAGACGCCGATTGCGAGTCCTACAACAGACCGTGCTCTCCCCTACGCCATCTAAAGGTGAAGTATAGTGGCTACGTTTACACCGTCTATAAAACCGCCTCACGCCGCTGAGCTCAACAATTGCAGCCTCTGGATTGCGATGTGGCATTCAGAAGGCGGGCAGAGAGCGAGATGGAATGCCATGATGGCTGCCCGCTCCAAAGGCTACATCAAGTGCTCAAGACACATGGGTCGTGAATATCAAGACTAAGGAGAACTGTTATTTAGCTCATTGGTGAGAAAAGTTTAAAGACAAAAAAAAAAATTATATAAAACTTTGCTCAAACTTTGCGTCCGCCACATGAATATACCAGCAGAAGATGGCTCTCCAGACTTACATGGTGTCCCTTCTAGAAAGAAAAAAAAATATTACAGAACGGATTAAGTTGCAACGTTCAGCAATAATTGAGCAAAGCAGCAGAAAGGCCACATATACTTCTCCTTTAAATATGTCCAATGTAATATGGAAGAATCTCCTAGCTACTACCTTCCCCAATTCACAGCTCAGTGGTGCAGCCTCATTTACAACAGGGATTCTGCATTTGCCCAACCCTCCCAAACCCCAACACCAGCAGTAATGGCCCCAACATATTTACACGTGCTAGACTCCCCCCCCCACCCCCGCCTCCCACATAAATCCAACCCCACTCCCCTCCCACCCACTTTTCACAACCCCCTCCCCCCTCCCAATTTTCTATTCCACCAAAAGCTTGATTTCGCTGGCGAGAAGCTGGTTCATGTTAAAGATGGCGCTCTTGGTGAGGAGCTCCCTCTCCGTGGCAGTGTCAGGATCACTGTCCACAGAGCTGGAGCTAGCACTCATGCTGTCTCCAGCTTCGTGGTGATGGAGTAAAGGAGCAGGCACGTCAACGCCAGTGCCGGAGGTGACGCCAGGCAGCTCAGGCTCGCTCGTCTCGCTCGTGCTGGACACGACAGAAAGGAGGGACATTCGCCTGGTCAGTCGACTTGGGAGAAGCGAAAGGGCGTAGTCGGCCACGAGAGAAGCTACGTCCATGTTGCAGGCCTTGTCAAAGGCAATAAAGCCCACGTTTGCATTCGCTTCGCAGACACAAAAAGAGCCATCTTGTTTGGTGAGCAAATCGATGCCACACACATCCATTCCCAAGATGTTGGAGACTTGAATAGCCAGTTGCTTGCCCTGCTCGCTCAGTGTGCACATCATCCCGATTCCTCCTGTAACAAAAGAGGAAGGATACGATTAGAACTAAAGCGACAAACAATAAGACTAAAACAAACTACCAAACATTGTACATTCTTATTGTCATGATAGCAATCTAGTGCAAAGAAAAAAAAACATCACCTGAACGGGAGCCGAGCTGGAAGCAGAAGGCTCTATCTGGGAGGTGGGTAGTTTACGGACCCCCCCCAGCGATCTATGCCCAGGGCAGGTAAACCACGTTAAGTTCTATTCACAAGTTACAATTCCTGCTTTCACATCAGTGTTATCGATCTCTGTTCTGCTCAGTTATAGACCTCGAGTAAAGATAACGGAAGTGCTGGAAATCGCAAACAAACAGCACAAGACAGACCCGACTGACTAATGTGTTCCAGCAGATATCAGTCCAATGTGAACTGTTCCCATTAATAATTGAAAGAGGGGAATAAAGAATAATAAGAATATACAATAAAATACCAATTATAATAAATAATAATTAAGAATAGGAAGGTTATAACAATTTATTTTATACCTAGAGAACAGTTGCTTTGCATTCTGCCGTCCGTAGAGCATCTTAGCATAGTGCCAATCACACGACCGCCAACTACGATGACTCTCACATCCCGTCCATGCGACTCCTCCACATACTTCTGGAACAGGTAGGGAGCTTCATGCCGGATAAGATGACTCAGGTCAGCCAGGTGGTGCTTATCCCGGGCTAAAAACACAGCCTTACCTACAAAGCATAGAGACCATGAGCAATGCTTCTAAACGCCGGGGCAGCAGTAAAAGTAGACGTAATAGGATGTACAGTGCAGGGGGCTGCTCTACTATCATGCACCACCAGGCCTTGGCTGGCATTATGTGACTCACCTCTATGACCCCGGGTGTTCTTCACCACCATGGGAAATTCCAAGACTTCTGCCTCATCGATCATCTTGGAGAAGTTTTCATGACCGCCTGGGAAGTAAACACATTCCCGTCAACATAAGAACGAATAAAGAAGTCTTCCATTTATGGATCTGCAAGCAAGAAAAGCAGATGCCTCACCGTAGGAAAAGGTATCTGGCAGGGGCACGCCATGACCTGCTAGCTCCTGAAACGTCCAGAACTTGTTGATACAATTAAGGATGGCCTGTGGTCTGTTCATCAGTCGACAGCCCATCTTCTCCAAGTGCCTGAGGACAGTGATATCGCTGTCACTCTGCACCCAGGGAGTGGGCACGCGGACTACGACCACCTGGGGATACGAAGTGATGAGCTCTCCATTCACACGGAGACCTGAAATGACAAAGTACAGATGTCAGACCTAAATGATACATGCAGATAATATAGTTGTGCGGTGCATATGTACAGAGCGCACACAGCGCCTGCGGAAGTAAAACAAAATGAGGCAGGGAAGCCGCAGAGCACAGCCGTAGACGGGGAAGGCTACACAACTACTGCTTCTGCTGTATGGTTAGACTGTGCTGACCCTGCACTTAAAACGAGGACAGGAAACCATGACGTACACGGAAAGAAATAGTTCACCTTCTACAAATACTTTCCCCAAAAACACTTTTTTGGATTGCTTGTCGGCAAAAACATTTCTCTGTATGTGCCCTGTAGAAAAACACCTTAAAAAGCTATTCAGATCTCCCTACCAGCCCCCAATACACATGCATGCTCGGTTTGCATGCGTTTTCGCTGTGGAGAGGAATGAGCTGCCACCTATGGGAACAGGGGATCGTCCATGCCAAAAACCTTCCCTGCCCAACCCCACCTCAGCACCAGTTGTCCATCTCACCCAGGGCGTCGCCCCACACATTAGAAAACCAGCCGTTCCCACCAAGAGCGGAGGTTCAGCCACCTTCAGGTCGGACTCTTTGCACCCGCGGCTAGTCAGTGGTCTTCTGAGGGGGCAGAGGGGCTCGTAGGGGACAAAGCTGCAATACCAAGCACAGCTGGGCAATGGATGCAATTAACCCTTTAATGACCCGGCCTGAAAAAGGCCTTAATGACCAGACAGGATTTAGCACATGGTGGTTTAATGGGCCCAACTAGGGGGATGAGCGAATCGCATAAAACTTTGACTAGTGCCACCTTGGAACCAAACAGGAGGTTTTTTTTACAGTAGAAATTATTTTGATTTAATGACCTCCGCCCGCGCTCATCGGAGCGAATACATTCTGACTTGCGAAACAAAGGGCCTTTTATTTTATTTTTTTTGGGGGGGGGGGGAATTATTTTTCCTAAACTATAGATTATTCTTTAAAAGGCCAAATTGACAGCAAAATAAATTAAAAGTGGGTTTCCTATTTTGCATGTATTGTTTTATGTGAATGGAGTAGCTATAGAGATGTTTCGGGGGTGTTTTTTATGATATATAATATATTTAAAAAAAGTTATATATCTCATGGCTTAAAAGGGAACCAGTCACCAGGATTTTGTGTATAGAGCTGAGGACATGGGCTGCTAGGTGGCCGCTAGGACATCCGCAATACCCAGTCCCCATAGCTCTGTGTGCTTTTATTGTGTAAAAACATACATCTATCCATCTATCAAGCACAAGGGGCTGTTACTAACGATTTTGGAGCCCAGCCACTGAAGGTGCCCAGCACCGCCGCGCATCCTCCAAATCTCCTCCTTGCTTGCTTTGACGTCACAAAGTTAGAGTGCCGTAATCTTGCAGCTAGCGCATGCGCAGTTTGTTCCCTGAGGTTGATGCCAGCACAGGGAAGGAACACTATGCCGGCACTGACATGTGGCGTACTCGCGAATGTGCGAGATTAAGGCGCTCTAACTTTGGGAGGATGCAGGCGGCGCTGGGCTTAAGAATCGTTAGTAACAGCTCCTTTGGCTTCTTACTTGCCTCATTTACATACATATATATATATATATATATATATATATTTTTATTTTTATTTATTTTTTGACACCAAAGCACACAGAGCTATGGGAAATGTATATTGCGGACGTGCTAGCGGCGATCCAGCAGTGCATGTCTGCAGCTCTATAGGCAAAATCCAGGTGACAGGTTCCCTTTAAAGCTCAGCACCAGGCACCGAACACGTATGACGCCATCAGGTTAGGGGGCTGCAGCTCTATGGCCCCTTCAGAGAGGACTGCGAATTATCCAGGGTGGGCCCACCGCCGATTTATTGCCCATCCTAAACCCCTTAAAGCTCAGATTGAAACCACTAACCATTCCACAGCCACGAGTGATCCTAAATGAAAGTTCATGTAAACCCTCTGAGGCATGCAGGATGCTGCTCAGCCTGGGGGGGTCAGACATGTGCGTGTTTACAGAGGACTTCACAAGACTCATGATACATGATCTCATGCATGGGAAATGCAGTAAGAAAGCGACTGCTTGGTCAGCGAGCCAACAGGAAAACCATGTCAACCCTTCATAATAGGGTGGACACTGGCCCATAAGCCCCATCGCACACAACCGTGCAAACCGCCCTGCCACACAGCGGCTCCGTCACTTCAGGCCCTGCCGAGGATAAGCCATTCATTGTTGCTCAGTGACCTTAACTTCTCTACCACAATAGGTGCCTCTCGTGCAGCTGCGAGGCCATCGGGGACCGGGTCAGTGATTGCACGAGAGGACTGGTTTCTTTCCTTTTAGCTAGAGCGCTACATAAAAATGGTATAATCTCTAACCGGAGAGATGGCGACACTGAAAAGGACGCGGCTCGGTCTGCGTTACACATTTATAGCTGCCGCATTGCAGGAGATGGACAGACGGGAGAAGCAGACACTGGAAAGTGCTTGGAATGCTGATTGAGAAGACGACTTGAGAAACAGCGGAAATTCTTGATGAAGAGCTGACGCTGCTAAAACAACCCCCATTCTGCAATACAATGCTTCCATCTTAAGATGTATTCTCGGCTTATAAATGGCAGCTCACTGGGATACTTGTGGGCCAAACGCCCAGGAGAGGCAAGACTTAGTGTAGGTCCAGTCTGATAGAAGCTGGCAGATGGGCCAGACATTCCTGATAAAGAGCTTCATGCAGCAAGTACAGCCGTTATGCAGTGTTTGAATACGTCTGTGCATAAAGCAGCATGCTGATACTTGTAGTTCTCATCCGAGTTTGCACTGCAGCCATGGAGGTGTGCCCCTGTACTCCATACATATATTAGGTGCTAGCCTTGGACAGGGGTCAGCAACCTTTGGCACTCCAGATGCTGTGAAACTACAACTCCCATCATGCACCTGTATTCAGGATTCTGGGAGTTGTAGTTTCAGAACAGCTGGAGTGCCAGAGGGTTGCTGATCCCTGCACTAGGAACCCCAGGACCCCCACCGATTCCAAAAATCGAGGGGCTTCAGCACAGCTCCAGTGAAATGAATGGACTGTGGCGCTGCATCACTACACCCCTTCATTATCAGGCTCGTCCTAGTCCCAGAAACCACTTCCCCCGGCACCATCGTCTTGGCCATAAACTGCCCCTTCAGATTGGAGGGGTACGCACTAACAGAACTGAGGTTTACGTGGGGTGGGGGGCAATGTCTGCATCGTGTAAGTCATCCTCTGGGGAGCTGTCCTGTTGTAATCCTCCATCAGGAAGGGTGTAAGCTCCAGTTTATCCCCCCGTTACCCCCACCTGCCCTCTACTTAACCTCTGTTAATTTATAAGTGAATCCAATGTATGAACTACAAACATTGTCCAGCGCCTTACATAACCCTAGATACAGCACTTCCATAGAACGGGCTGAACACGTGCCCTTATTACAGCGGGGTGGGCTCATCCCAAGACTGGGGAAGGGGGGGGGGGGTTAACAGGGCGAGGAGGGGGCGGCTCCGCACTCCGGTCTTGTGATGCCCTCTCTGCTTTTCCACTTTACTGTACAAACTGTGTATTCTGCCAAGTGGGAAAAATCCCACAAGGACACTATAATAAACCAGCAGCAAAAGAGCAACCCCTCCCCCGTGGTGGTTATGAAAGCAACATGAATTGAAGACGGCAGAGTAAGGAGGCGACTCCTAGAAGCCATCGTCCGCTTTTATAGCACTACGTGGACAGTGGACATCTGACAGAAGTAATACATTACAGAATGCCTGCACGCTCCAGAGCCATGCACAGGGCAATGGTGGACGACTCCCATTCCTATGCTTATAGGGCTGCATGCACACGACCGTTGTGTGTTTTAACGGTCCACAAATTACAGATCCGCTAAACCCAGTTGGCAACCGTGTGCGTTCCGCAATTTGCGGAACGGACAGCCATTGATATAACTGCCTATTCTTGTTTGCAAAGCGGCTGGCACGAAACATGTCGGTCTGACCAGGGACACGGAGGGCCCTCGCTCATTGCACCGGGTGTACGTTTAGAATATCCAATAAAGAACATGGAAGATTTGATCTCCTTCGTGCTGGAAATCTGTTTATCTGAATGAAGAATAGGACAGGTTATATTTTTTTGGGCAGACCATGTCCGCATCTTTTGCGGCCCCATTGAAGTGAATGGGTCCACATCCAAACAGCAAAAACTGTGGCTTGGATGCGGAACAAAACAGTCGTGTGCATGAGGCCTAAAGGGGACATTTGGATCTGTTCACACAGTCCGGACCAGACAGGGACTTTAACCTGCAGCGACACATTTATTTTCTAAAATTAAAGGGGTATTCCCATCCCATACAACGGGGGGGCATTTAGCTAAGATAGGTGCGAGTCCTACGGAGCGTGGAGAGCTGTGGCTGGAGGACCCCGGGTTTCCTGGGGTCCGTCCACCACCAAGCGCTGCTCCCATTCATTTTTATGGGGCAGACGGAAAAAGCCAAACCAGCGCTCTATTTTTCAGCGGCTCCACTGAAATGAATGGAGGAGTGCGCCCTCCATTAATTTTAACACTCAGTTCTTGTTGTAGGTGAGGGTCCCACACCTATCAGACAATGGAGGTAAATCCTAGTGATATGCCCCCACTATATGCAATGGCAAAACCCCTTTAACGTTGCCGAATTACGATCAGGAAGCCTCCGCGACTGCCGCACAGCAGTACCAAAGAAATCCGAAACCTGCTGATTTCTTGCGACTCATGTTGTACCTACCTGCAGGTTGTAATGGAACCTATTCGCTGCAACGCATGAAGTACTACAATGCATCAAGATCACAATGTAGACTTGGGGGTGGGCAAATCGGTCATCAATTACATAAACCTGGTCTAGCACAGTCCTTTGATTACTTTATATAGTGCCATTTACGTAGGCAACATAAGTACTGCCTACGTTGGTGGCAGCACTGTATACTTTCATCTATACTGTATGGCAGTGTTACGCGGCCAATGTGTATGGTAAGATTATTTATACACTGGCGAGGACAGGCGTGAGGCGTTACCACAGGGCAACAATATAGCGTAAGGGTGCTGTGTAGGCCGACATAGCTGCTGACTACTAGACTCCATTGACTACAATGGTTTACAGCACAAGTGTAAGGTTTCGGACAGATCCCAGTCTGATGCCACTGCAGTCACTGGGATCCAGTGGTGAACAGTAGTCACGTCAGATACAGTGAAATGCAGGGATCAGCAACGTCCAGCACTCCAGCTGTTGAGACTACAACTCCCAGAAGGCTTCATTCACTTCCATGGGAGTTAGAAGAGCAGTCGAGCGTGTTTGCATGCTGGGAGTTGTAGTCCTGAAGGTTGGTGATCCCTGCACTACCAGAACAGACGTGAAACTAGCCCAAGATGAAAGCGTCTACCAAGCTCGGGTAAACAGGTTAAGCACTTTGCAGGCCTCAGGGTGTTTGGTTTAGGCCGCACACATTTTCAGAAGTTGCCATTCAAGCTGCGCCATGACTCGTTATGTCGGCTTACCTAGGTTTCCTTGCTCAATGGTCAAGACCACCTCATCCATGAGCAAATACCGGAACTCATGGTCTTCTTCACAACATTTTGTCTTGAGCGCGCGGTGGATCTCCTGCTGGGGATAGTCATCCTTTATCCTTCTGTCAGTCAGAAACCAGACACGGCCATTGGAGCTGCACATTTTCACAGGCTTAGAGGGAGTGGTAAGTGGTCTGCAAGAAAAATGGGAGAAGCGTTCAGTGAGAACATGGGCCTTGGCCTGTAACACATGGGGACCTTGATCACACCTACAGAAGAAGGCACAATATGGCCAGGCGTGACCTGCAAGCCCATCCCTACGTCTGACCTAAGCTAGTCTCCGGTCAACAACTCTGAATGCTCATGTGTAACGCCATTTCCCTCTAGATATTCCGAAGGAAACAATGGAATACTATACTATATGGCAATGCCTATAGTGGCCCTTTAAGGTGGCCTTAAAGGGGTTGTCCGCAGGTCTCCATTTTGATGGTCCTGGTTCGACGCACTGTTTGGCATCTTTCCATTTCTTGTCTATCAAAATGGAGACCTGCGGACAACCCCTTTAAGGCCACCTTAAAGGGCCACTATAGGCGTTGACTGTAGGTATAGTATTCCATTGTTTCCTTCGGAATATCTAGAGGGAAATGGCGTTACACATGAGCATTCAGAGTTGTTGACCGGAGACTGAAGGAGCAGAGACCAGCGAGAACCCAGAACCGCAGCACTGAGAAGAGTAATGCTTTATTTACCCATTCCACCAGACATTAAAAATGTTATCCCGGTGACAACCCCTTTAACTCCAGGCTTTATATAAGCAGGATTCACCTCCCCCACCATTCCATATCATTTAGAAAGCCGTCATCTGACAGATTTCCCCAAGCACAAATGAGAAAAGTGTCTGCCAGGCATCACCCATCTCCTGGAGGAATCCCCTGAAATCCAACATGCCAGATTCTTCCTTGACCCTACACACACACACACACACACTAGACCAGGGATGCCCAAGCAGCGGCCCTCCAGCTGTTGTAAAAGTACAACTCCCATCACGCCCTGCTGTAGGATGCCCAGGCATGCTGGGAGTTGTAGTTTTGCAACAGCAGGAGGGCCGCAGGTTGGGCATCCCTGCATTAGACAATCAGTGAATATTGCACATTAGATATCTGATGAGAGCCTTCCCATCTACAGCCAACCAAAGGTGGGTCAAGTGACCCCGATCTGTATAATGGGGGGGGGCGGCTGTGAGACTTCTACAACGTAAGCGTCACATTAGAACCCACAGCCTAGCCCATGCCTACGGAGTAACTACACCCCAGTATGACATGGACTGCGCTTCATCCGTATCTGCAACACATTAAAAATGGCGGCCGGCCTCATGTCTGATCACATATAATAGGGGGCTGTACTGTGCTGACAATTAGGCCTTATGCATACGAACTGATTTTCTTTCAGTGTCCGTTAAATTTTTGCGGACCATATGCAGAACCATTCATTTCAATGGGTCCGCAACAGTAAAAAAATAATATATATTAAAAAAAAAAATCAGTGTGCATTCAGTTTCGCAAAAAATTCATATAGAACATGTCCTATTAGCCGCATTACAGACAAGGATTGGACTGTTCTATCAGGGGCCAGCTGTTCCGTAAAATACGGAATGCACACGGACATCAGCCATTTTTTTTGAGGATCCTTTTTTCGCGGACTGCACAATACATACAGTTGTGCGCACGAGGCCTTACACAGAGTGGCGTCACCCACACCGATTCCAGCTGTATGACGAACCATACAACTATCCACATAACAAACGTCAATGCTCTAAAAAAAAAAAAAAAAAAAAAATGCACCACAAGGCGACATGTGATGCAGACGTCTAATGTGTTAATCATCACGGTGAGGCGCACAAAGACGCCATGTCTACCTGGCGGAAAAAGGATGGTTATTAACTTTTACGGCACTCTCTCGGCATCGCCCTCCTCGAGACGCAGGCTGGCATTGCTGACGCAGCTCGGCTCCACAACCCCCTCCTGCTGCAGAGACGCAGCCGGCAGACAATAGGCTCAGTGTAATGTAAGAAGCGGCCACATGACGCCCTCCCCCCGTCCATCCTGCAACCTGGAGAGCGCTGCACAAAAGAGATGCAGGGGAGAAAAGCAGGATCCAACCCCCTCTGCCCAAACCGGCCTGGAGAAGCTCCACCTCGCTGCACAACGCCGCCGCTCTCATCCGGCCTCTGGGCGCACCATTAATCATACGTCTCTGCCTCCCCCCTCCTCCCCTCCCAATTCCATGAATTAAGCACACTGCAGGCAGCACAGAACTGGCATGTTTCTCCATGAAACCCTTTCGCCTTGCATACAAGACGGGAGAAGGTTCGGACAGCCCCCTCCTGTGCCATAATCGCACCCAGCGCCGCAAGAAGGGAAAAGAAAACGCTACCAGCCCTTCCCAGCACAGAAGGAGTTAAGGAGCGCAGGGCTGGAGGCTCACACTCCAATTCACTATGTGGTTACAGGAGAAAAAAAAAAAATCCTGTTTGAACAATCGGCCATGTCAGCACTAGAATGTCTCCCCCACCGGCCGGATACTTCACTTTAACCCCTTCCTCACCTCCCATACCGCGTGTATGACCCGGCCTACAGACCATTATGAGACTACACATGACAGCCAGTCAGACGTGACACATGCTAGGTACCGGGCCACATCGACGGTGTCAGATTTTCGTAGCGTCGCACTGAGCAATGCAGACAGGGTGTGCCACCGAGGTGGACAGCTAATGAAACTACCAATGTGCAGGGCAGACGGGCGCCACAGGCAAGGAGTACGCCCGACGTAACGCGGCACGCCTTAGGCCCATGCGGCTTGTGTCAGGATCTGATGCTCTGGCACTCAAGTCCAATCAGTTTTGTCCGAGATTGTGTTCACTCACATCAAAAACTGAGACGCTGAAGGAAAAAGAAAAAACGAAAAACCCACTGTAACCGGATGCCGTACGTTTTTTCAAGCAGCCCCATTCACTTTTACAAAACACACAAGATTCCAGAATGCAGAGAGGATCAGTGAGAAACTGGTGTGCACAGACACATTGAGATGAACGGGTCAGGATTCAGTCTGGAGGCTATCCGTTCACATCTGGATGGAAAATTCGCTTGTGAGAAATGGGCCTCATTAGGGCCCCACGAGTGGATACAGCACAGATCTACTACTGTCCGTAAGGTGGAGACACCCACAGGCGTCCGCTCCTGGGGAGAATGGGGTCAAAGGTGCTACTCGTGTCAAGGAGGGAAGTTCTGTTACCTCATATGTACAGTACTCGAGTATCAGATCTCCATGTGCAGCATTACACGAGGCCGCTCACCTCAACTGATGGGGTCTGCCACATGGAAGGGCGTGCCAAGATGAGACAAAATATCCCCTTTAAATATCACACATAGATCTCGGTTTGGTCTCACTTTGGGCTCTCGTCCGTGGACACATTAGGTGGTTTCAGGATGAAATCAGATAATTTCTAATTATTAAAACCCACTTTTCCAGGCTGAGGGAAGTGCTTTCTGAGACTAAGGGTCCCATTCACACGTCCACAGTGTATTACAGATCCGCAATACACCCAGCCGGCACCCCCATAGAATTGCGGACAAGAATAGGACATGTTCTATTTTTTTTGCCGGAACCGCGGACCGGAAGATAGGGGGCGCACTCCGGAAATGTGGATGCAGACAACTGTGTGCTGTCCGCATCCATTCCTGCCCCATAGAGAATGAATGGGTCGCACAAGTTCCGCAATTTGCGGAAGGGATGCAAACCCATTCTACGGACGTGTGAATGGACCCTCATGGATCTGCAAAAACGCATCCGTTCAGATAATACAACCGTCTGCATCCGTTCAGAACGGATCCGGTTTTATCACCTGTAACATAGCCAAGACGGATCCATCTTAACACCATTGAAAGTCAATGGAGGACGGATCCGTTTTCTATTGTGCCAGATTGAGTCAGTAAAAACGGATCCGTCCCTATTGACTTACATTGTGTGTCAGAACGGTTCCGTTTGGCTCAATTTCGTCAGAAGGACACCAAAACGCGGCCGGCGGCCTCCAGAGCGGAATGGAGGCAAACTGAGTGGATCCTTATCCATTCAGAATGCATTAGGGTAAAAATGATCCGTTTCGGACCTCTTGTGAGAGCCCCTGACGGATCTCATACGGAAAGCCAAAACGCCAGTGTGAAAGTAGCCTTCTACTGATGGCCAATCCTCTGGATAGGTCATCAGTATCTCATCGGTGGGGGTCCAACACCCAGGACCCCTGCCGATCAGCTGTTTGAGAAGACACCAGGGCTCGCAGTAGTGCTGTGGCCTTCTACTTTTCCTAGGCCATGTGCCGGGGCCTAGGAGCAGCTCAGCGCCATAGAAGTGAATGAGGCAGAGTGCGATACCAAGCATGGCCACTATACAGCGTACAGCGCTGTGCTTGGCGAGCTGGGAGAAGGCAGCGGCGCTCACAGGAGGTGATCATTTCCAGCAATCAGATTTTCCTCCATTTAAAAGGAGATCTCCTCACCCCAAAAGGTCTCACGCCGATTACCAGGTCAGAAGACCCCACTGCTGGGACCCCTGCAATCATGTTATTACTGAGCTGTCCACGTACAGTACTGCAGACAGGGGGCCAATTAAAGCTTCCTATACACAGACAGCTGGCTATCCCCCCCCCCGACAACCGCACATAAGGCAAGATGTGGACCTATACATTTCAACGGGGCCGCAAAAAGTGCGAACAGCACATGGCCCGTTCCACAGTCCAGAAAAAAGGAAGAACATCTCCTATTCTGGTCCGTTTTGCAGACATGAATACAATGTGTCGGCAAAAAAATAAATCAGATCTGCGTTTAGGAAATCGTAAAACATACAGTCACGTGAATGCACCCTTAGGGTCCATTCACTCGTCCGTGTGTGTTTTGCGGATCCGCACATAGTCTGCACTTAATAGAAAATTCCTAATCTCGTCCAGAATAGGACCCATTCTATTTTTTTTTCCAAACGGCAGAGAACGAGGAACAGGATGCTGCTCGCTAATGGAGTGACAGGCGCCAAATGCATAAATTTAGCATCAAATCCGAAAAACCTGTGCGAGTCAGCAGAAAATAGAAGTCAGCAGAGCCGCCAACACCGTGGTCTGGAAACGAGCCTTGTATGGCCAAACCACCCGCATCCCCTCCTCTGTTCGTGTCTTGGAAGGAACGTGCACCGCTCCGACACGAGGTCCACGCCGCAAACTGAAGCTTATGTAACCGATTCTTAGAAGTCAGGTAACGGCAAGATCCCCATGAAGGAAACGCCTGCAGTCCGCATGAGCCGCCACTACAGCGCCAACAGACGAGCAGTTTTCCCGCAGGACGGCATCTAACAGCGCAGATTTATGAAGGTGCCCCAGAACGTAGCAAATTATAGCGGGAATCTACGCCGGCCTGTAGTCTGTGAAGATTTCACCTTTTGGTGCACAGACTGCCACAGGCGTAACCAATTTTTTTTTTAAAGGGCATATGCCCATTACACGGTTCAGGAAGCCGCCAGATAATCCTATGAACGCTCATTAGAGATTATCTGGTAGTGTAAAAGGTACTGCCGATACCTGAAGGCGGCGCAAAATGCTCATTCGATGGGTGATTGGATCGTTTGTGTAGGCATCTAGATAGTCGCTCGTCGGCAGCAGATGGCGCTGTGTAAACTGTCTGTATGGAGACGAGATGCAGCATTAGTCATACTGTGGAGGAGATCGCTGCATGCAAATGTGTCTCCTCCACCGACGAGCAGGCGCTTGCCAGGAAGAAAAGTTTCCTTCTCAATAGTCTGAAAAATAGGCCAGTATAAAGGGACCTTTGTAGATCTGCCCCCGGTGCCTATACTGGCTGCTGAGCTTATGAAATACACGACAGAGCGGTTTCATTTCTTTTTTCACTGCTAGGCAGAAACCTCAAACCACTGCTGCTGCGTGTCAGTCTCCACTGCATTTTCCTGCATTCTATCCAAGCCCAGCAACACAAAATGAACAGATCTCCAAATACAGGCTAAAACACAAAAGTAGTATTACAGTGAGGCAGGGGCCTCGTAGAATGCATACCGCCATCTCACACCGCCATGCCTGCGCTGCATGTGCTCAGGAAGTCACAGTGTGTCGGCTCAGCAGAGACACCGAGCTTCCCCTCATGTGTCAGTGCTTTACACAAGAACACACCTCAGGGGCCCAGGAGAGGGGAAAAGTTACTGGAAACACACACATCAATGAACCTGAATTACAAGGCAGCAAGATTACACCCAGCATTTACTACGCACAACATTACAACATCTCCAGCAAGTCCTCTGCCACTGTGCGACACCGCGCTCACTAAGCTCAGCACAACGGCTGCAACTGAACAAAAGGTGTTCATATCGCAAGGACCCAAATACACCCACGAGCGAGATCAACAGGATATTATAGAACAATACAGATGTAGAACTAAGTGTCCAACAAGAGCTGCACTGTGTACATACATCACTTATCCTGTAATGTACTCCAGAGCTGCACTCACTATTCTGCTGGTGCAGTCACTGTGTACATACATCACTTATCCTGTATTATACTCCAGAGCTGCCCTCACTATTCTGCTGGTGGAGTCACTGTGTACATACATTACTTATCCTGTACTGATCCTGAGTTACATCATGTATTATACTCCAGAGCTGCCCTCACTATTCTGCTGGTGGAGTCACTGTGTACATACATTACTTATCCTGTACTGATCCTGAGTTACATCCTGTATTATACTCCAGAGCTGCACTCACTATTCTGCTGGTGCAGTCACTGTGTACATACATTACTTATCCTGTACTGATCCTGAGTTACATCCTGTATTATACTCCAGAGCTGCACTCACTGTGTACATTACTTAATGTGACAAGGACCCCACAAGATTCACGCGTCAAGTATTTCCAGATATGACCCACGTAGAACAGTCTGACAACTGCTCCCCTTCCCAAAGTCAAGGCCACACCTAATCTGCAGCAGCTGTCAGAGTCTCAAGGTCTCACAGACTACCCCCATCATCCTAACCTACGAGAGGCATGCTACTCCTCGGACTGTTCTGGGGAATTTCAGGAATTACCTCCAGTAACTAAAGAGACTGCAGCACGCGGAGGCCTCAGGACTGAAGCCGTGCATTACAGCCGCAGCGGCCTCAGGGCGGCAGCAGATTTACTGCTCATACGCAAAGGCTCACAAATATCTACACGTCACGCGCCACGATCTCCATGGGAACCAGAGACATCTGTGACCAAGTGAACGTGTGCATTTATACATGTGCCGAGCTCCCGCTCGCTCACCGCAGCCACGTACATTTCATGGTGACCATTCTGCAGCAGCGAGCTCGTGGAGGCGACGGCAGCAGAAATTTCTGGAAGAGATCTGCCACATGTGAATTCATTCCTGTCTGAAGGTCTATGGGGTTTTTATTTTCCAGGCCGTGCATTACAGCTGCAGCGGCCACTAGAGGGGAATTCTAGTATTGCAGGCAGCCCTCTCCGTGGATGGTGCTGCTCCCTGCTCTGGCACAGGAGACCCCCGCTGGATGACATCCCTGACCACCTATAAATGAAGTGTCCAGATGAGACAGCCTCAAATGAAAAAATAAATAAACAAGAAGAAGTGTCCAAGAAGAAAGACCAAGACTGTAGGGAAGGAGCCGGTCAGAGACGACCCAGCTCCTTCCAGGGGGTGCAGTCAGCGGGTTTGGCTGGGCACTGTTCCTCCCGTCTGTGACTACGCTCAGTCCCCAGGCAGATTCTGGTCACCGTCCTGCGAGAGAGTGCGGGACACATTGCCCTCTCCCAGAAGATCAGGGGTACACAGGCCGTCCGAGAGGCCTTAAAGAATACAGAGCACTAAGGGAGAGACACTTACTACGGGCGGACGATGGGGTGAGTTGTTTGCAGAATCTCAGGGCAGATCTTCCACACAGGCTCCTACAGAAGACAAAGCATTAAGTTACCAAGAGCAGCGCTCCTGCTGCACACATCGCATTAACCCAACGAAAACAAGTGTGGCGCAACAGAACAATCACACCCATGCTGCCGCCTCTTATCCGTCTCCGCTTATCTCCAGACAGTCGTGGAGACAACACGGGGCGCATATTGTGTCTCCTTAAAATGTCAAGACTGTATTCATGGACATCAGGACAGACGAGGCCCGCGTCAACTCTCCACACAACCTTCAAGATGTTCTCCGCCGCCGGGGTCATCAACCGCGGCAGACCGCCTGAAACTACAGCTCCCAGCAAGCTCCATTCACTTCAATTCAAGTACGCATGCTGGGAGTTGTAGTTTCACAACAGCTGGAGCGCCAGAGGCTGCCGACCCCCTGCTCTATAAAGTAACTTTCCATAAGGCCGTATGTATTTTGCCGTCCAAAAAAAAAAAAAAAAACACGGAGGACGTCCGTGTGCATTTTGTATTTTGCAGAATTGAACAGCCGGCCCCTGATAGAACAGTACTATCCTTTTTTTGCGGAACGTAAAGACGGAAAAGGAACGCACACGGCGTGCCTTTTGTTTTTTTGTGGACCCATTGAAATAAATGGTTCCGTATACGGTCCACAGAAAAAAAAAAAAACGGACACAATCAGTTGCAAAGCTACAACTCCCAGCATGTACCGGCAGCTGGGGGCTTGTGCGCTGCTTATCAGACGGCAGGAGCATGCTGGAACTTGTAGTTTTGCAACAGCTGAAGAGCCGAATCTCACTGCGATTAGAGCGCGTTTACACGTGGCAGATTTGTCGCAGGGATCTTTGTCACATCCACCTGAACGGGGCTGGCAGAGATCCTGCTTGAGGCAGGATCAACCCCCCCCCCCCCTACACATGTGCTGATGTGCATCAGACATACCCGCTGCTAGGGCATGATGGGCGTCGTAGGTCCGTAGCAGCTGGAGTCCCCTGCACTGCAGGACGACGAGTGCCCGACATTTACAGAAGACGCCCCCTACTGTACCTTCTAAGCCACCAGTCACAGGAGCTCGCCGAAACAAGAACACGAAAAAAAAAAAAAACGTGAGGCTGGTGTCTCGGTCCGGGTGGCCGTCCCGCTGGCTTGCTTAGGCAATCTGACCCTTAAGGAGAAGCTATATTCCTCTTTAACCCTTCATTTCCCACAGCTCAGCGTCTCTACGGGCAGACTCCCGCCAATCAGCACAGGTTTGGGCCCCTCTGAATTCTACCCTGTAGCAGATCTGTGAACAGAGCGGGGAGCGCAAACCATTTCTGGACTGGCACAGCGGGTGCACAGGACGTTCCTAGACCGGCTTCTATGGAAAACCGATTACGTGTCATAGGAAATTAGGCACGTTAGATTGAAGTTAGAAAACCACAAAAACGTGGCAGGTACGGGGCGGCAGGAAATGTAGAGCCAGGTCCCCTAGGAACCACCAGAAAGTGGAATTCCTCCATCCATGAGCCACATGTGTCCAGCTGTGTACACAGACTCAGAGCCGGCCCCTAGTGGTGGAATTAGAACATGCAGCCTGCCATACATCTATAGCCCCAGCAGCCTCAGACGTCTTATTGTACGTGCCGCGGTCCTGGCCATCGCCTCCTCACGGCACACCGCTCATTTTACATCATCCTCCCCAGGACGGGCATCTGATCAGTATGACGCCATGTACCGCCACAGACTGGAAGCCACGGATGGCAGTATATTGTGCCCTGTGACTCCGAACCATTTCCAGGCTTCAATAAATCCCAGACGCCCATATGAATCAGTCAGTGCCATCCTCACAACCCAACGGAAGGCTGGCATCATGCGTGGTCTGTGTATATCATGGCTCCACATAGACACCACGAACTCCAATCCGCTTCCGCACAGCAGCACACCCCCCCCCCCCCCCAATCTGTACCAGACCTGTCAGTGCCCATAAACCCCCCCCCCACCTCATCCCAGCCTGGTTGGCCCTTCCTCTCCACAACACCAAAACAATGGGCAATACCCGACCCACTACCTCCATATCAGAAGCCATGCACCTCACACCTACCACCCCCATCATCCTCCATATCAGAAGCCATGCACCTCACACCAACCACCCCCATATCAGAAGCCATGCACCTCACACCAACCACCCCCATATCAGAAGCCATGCACCTCACACCAACCACCCCCATATCAGAAGCCATGCACCTCACACCAACCACCCCCATCATCCTCCATATCAGAAGCCATGCACCTCACACCAACCACCCCCATCATCCTCCATATCAGAAGCCATGCACCTCACACCTACCACCCCCATCATCCTCCATATCAGAAGCCATGCACCTCACACCAACCACCCCCATCATCCCCCATATCAGAAGCCATGCACCTCACACCAACCACCCCCATATCAGAAGCCATGCACCTCACACCAACCACCCCCATATCAGAAGCCATGCACCTCACACCAACCACCCCCATATCAGAAGCCATGCACCTCACACCAACCACCCCCATCATCCTCCATATCAGAAGCCATGCACCTCACACCAACCACCCCCATCATCCTCCATATCAGAAGCCATGCACCTCACACCAACCACCCCCATCATCCTCCATATCAGAAGCCATGCACCTCACACCAACCACCCCCATCATCCTCCATATCAGAAGCCATGCACCTCACACCAACCACCCCCATCATCCTCCATATCAGAAGCCATGCACCTCACACCAACCACCCCCATCATCCTCCATATCAGAAGCCATGCACCTCACACCAACCACCCCCATCATCCCCCATATCAGAAGCCATGCACCTCACACCAACCACCCCCATCATCCTCCATATCAGAAGCCATGCACCTCACACCAACCACCCCCATCATCCTCCATATCAGAAGCCATGCACCTCACACCAACCACCCCCATCATCCCCCATATCAGAAGCCATGCACCTCACACCAACCACCCCCATCATCCTCCATATCAGAAGCCATGCACCTCACACCAACCACCCCCATCATCCTCCATATCAGAAGCCATGCACCTCACACCAACCACCCCCATCATCCTCCATATCAGAAGCCATGCACATCACACCAACCACCCCAATCATACTCAGAGGCACCCATATTGCCCACCATCACCCAGTCCTGACCCCCCCACTCAGTGCCAGCCATATGCTCGCTGACTGCCATCTGTTCTGCATGCCTTTCCTTTTTACACCAGCCCCCAGAGACATATCCCTTTAAGCCCCCCCCCCCCCTCCTCACTCCCGCGCGGCAGAACACACAAATACCCCCCAATATCACCTCAGATACCCCCAAATGACTACCCCTCCCCCTATCGATTAATCGCCCGATATCACCACGATAGCCGCGCGCAGCCGACTCCCACCAACCAGCGATTTACTCTCCCATCTCCGCCTCCAAGCCCCCTGCCCTGACAGCAGACAAGACCCCCCAACCCCCCGCTCCGCCATATTGGCGCCCCGTCGTCTACTCACACAGCCGCCTTCCAAACGACGTCGTCTTTGTTATGTCTGAGGTGGGGGGAGATGAGCACAATGCGGCAACACAAAGGAGCGGCTCAGCCACTAGCAGCACAGAGCGAGAGCCGGGCTTGCCTCCCCCTTGGCGGGCTGGGATACGGGCGGAGACCCCCGCCGCCGGAGCAGCTAGGACTAGATGACTTGAGTTCCCTCCAAACACACGCAGCTCCGCACAGACACGTCCGCACTCCACCACTCACTCACACCGACTGAGAGACAGTACGCACACGCTGCAGCCCTCAGCCACACCCACCTACCTCAACCGCCGCCGCCCTATTGGTCGAAGAGGAGCTCTGGCGCCGCCCTTTGGCTGGAACCTGATGGCGGGAAAGGAGGAGAAAAGAAGATGATGGCTGGCGCTCGGACGTGAGGGAGGAAATGAGTGACAGAGGGAGCGGCAGCACGGAGAGCGCTGATTGGTCCAGGTACTGAGGAGGCGGGGCCAGAGGGCATCCTGCAGTTCTACCTTCTTGCATCTTCTTCGTACTCCTCTAGGGGTTTCCGATGACGTCAGCAGGGGCCTCCCTGTATATAAAAGCCGCACGGTGGGCGGGAAGAGCTGAGGGGAGTGATGGCTTCTGACCACTAGGATTGTGGCGAGCTATTACTAACAGGAGGCCATTCATAATACCTCACGTAGTTCTATCTGTTCCTGGGAAAGATGAGTGACCTCCAAAATGGCCGATTCTCCTTCGAGAAGATGCCTAGCTATCTCCAGCCGTCAAGTTGTTAAACTACAACTCCCAGCATGTACCTCAGGCCTCATGCACACGACCGTTTCCACAAAATGGGGTTCCGTTGTTCCATGATCCGTTTCCCGTTGTGTTTCCGTGTGTCTTCCGTTTTTTTTGGAGTGGGCATGGCGAGTTGTTTGTAAACCTTCAGTTTTTTATCACATTTGTGAAAAACGCATTGCACCCTCGCGGAAAAAAAACAACGCAATCGCAGACAAAACTGACTGAACTTTTTTGCAAAATGGTGCAAGTTTCACTGAACGCACCCGGAGCCAATCCGCCAGACTCGTGTGAAAGGGGCCTTAAAGGGCTTGTTCACACAGTGGGTTTAGTACGGTAACCGCCTTCCATTGATTTCAATGGGAATTCTGTGTGGCAGGTCGCATGGTTGTGAATTTTTCCCTTTTACGTCTCCCTCTTTTGGGGGGTTACACTTATGATACTGACTCATCTGTACTACACAAAACAAGTGGTACCGCTTTTAAGGCTGGCCATAAGCTGGTGGCCATTTTTTCCGACTCCTCCATAAACATGCACACCCGGCGCGGCCGAGTATGCATGTATTCTGAATAGGGAGAGTGGAGAAAGGCAGTTGAAATCAGCTATTGGGACAGAGATGGGAGGACCCCATACACATTAGATAGTGTGGGGTCTCACTCTGGTAGACAGGATTAACGGACGCAGTATAGAGGCAACAAGTTCTTTGGACCAAACAGTTCAGTGTTTTATTCACACTTTAGGCAAGTGACAAAACAAGCAGTCATAATCAACCAAAGTCACCTTGCGGCAATTCTGCCTCAAAAGAGTCCTTGACCATAGCAGCACCAACCTGTTTTCACTCCAAACAGGTAGCAAGCCTTCATCCAGGCTCCCATACCCCAACACAGAGACCTCGCTTCTGAGCCCAGCTGCCTATTTAAGGACAGCCAGGTGCTGCCAAAACCCGGAATCGGCACTTAAAATCGGTCCGGTATTTGACCTCACCTGGCTGTAAATCATCCCAGCAGCACATGCTGGGAGGAAAATTCCTGTTTTTCCCAGACCAAACCCCTCACTGTGTCACATAGGTGAACACACGCCAGACAGTGTACCTGGGACAGGGCATCCGCGTTTCCCTGTAACCGGCCTGCCCTGTGTTCCACCGAAAACTTAAAGTTTTGTAGGGAGAGAAACCATCAGGTAACCCGGGCATTTCTGTCCTTGGCCTGGCTCATCCACTTGAGAGGGGAGTTGTCAGTCACCAGGCGGAATTTTCTCCCCAATAAATAGTATTGGAGAGACTCGAGTGCTCACTTGATAGCAAGGCACTCTCTCTCCACTATACTATACCGGGTCTTGGCTGGGGTGAGCTTACGGCTGAGGAAGACAACGGGATGCTCCTCCTCATTGACTTCATGAGATAGTACAGCACCGAGGCCTACTTCGGAGGCATCTGTCTGTACTATAAACTCCCTCTTGAAGTCGGGCGTCACCAATACCAGGGACCCTCACAGGGCCGACTTCAAAGCGGAGAAAGCCTCCTCCGCCCGATCATCCCAGCGAACCATCAGTGACTTGTGTCCCTTCAAGAGTCCTGTCAAGGGCGCGGCTAGAGTGGGGAACAAACCTCATGTAATAGCCCACCATTTCCAGGAATTACTTTATTTGCCTAGTGGTGACAGGTCGGGGCCAATTCCATATCACCTCTATTTTGTTCACTTGGGGTTTGACAACTCCGTGCCCAATGACATACCCCAGGTACTTAGTCTCTTCTAACCCTATCGCCCATTTTTTGGGGTTTGCGGTTAGGCCAGCTTTCCGAAGGGAGTCCACTACAGCCTGCACTTTGGGTAGGTGACGTTCCCAGTCGTTACTGTGGATGACAATATCGTCTAGGTAAGCCGAAGTGTACCGACGTTGTGGACGAAGATTGATGTCCATTAGTCACTGAAAAGTGGCGGGGGCGCCATGCAGACCAAAGGGTAAGACCTTATATTGATACAGCCCCCCATGCGTGATGAAGGCAGTTTTCTCTTTGGCAGCCTCCGTTAAGGGCAACTGCCAGTACCCTTTCGTGAGGTCAAAAATAGAAAAATACCGGGCTTGTCCTAACCTCTCGATGAGCTCATCCACCTGTGGCATGGGATACACATCGAATTTGGAAACCTCGTTAAGTTTTCGAAAGTCGTTACAAAACCGCAACGTCCCGTCCGGCTTGGGTATCAATACTATAGGACTGGCCCACTCACTTTTTGACTCCTCAATGACGTCTAGCTGCAACATAAGCTGTACCTCCTCCGATATGGCTGGTCACCGAGCCTCGGGTACCGGTATGGTTTTAATCAGACTTTTGCCTGAGGCTCAGTGACAATGTCATGCTGGATTATGGAAGTGCATCCAGGGAGGTCCGAGAACACATCCTTGTTCCGACTAACGAACTCCCTGGCCTCCTGAGTCTGTTTAGAGGAGAGGCTGTAGGCAATTTTTACTGTGGCAGCCATCTCTCTTGCATCAGACAGAGGGGCCGGTACCTCTTCTAGAAAACCCGGCCGTGAGCTGTCTTCTGTACAGGTTTCCCTATCTTTCCATGGTTTGAGTACATTCACATGGTAAACCTGCTCCGGCTTTCGCCGCCATGGCTAGTGTACCTTGTAGTTTACATCTTCAATTTTCTCGAGTACCTTGTAGGGCCCCTGCCACCTAGCCAGGAACTTACTGTCCACGGTCGGCACCAGAACCAAAACCCGATCACCCGGGTTAAAGATCCGGACCCGAGCCTGCCGATTACATACCTGACTCTGGGCTCGCTGAGCTGCCTCCATATGCTCCCTAAGAGGCAACACTGTCTCTATCCGATCTTGCATCTGGGTAACGTACTCAATGACACTTTTATGTGGAGTGGGTTGTTGTTCCCACGCCTCTTTGGCCACGTCCAAGAGACCGCGAGGGTGTCATATAGCAGTTCGAAGGGCGAGAACCCAGTAGAGGCCTGGGGTACCTCTCGAACTGCAAACAGGAGGTAGGGCAGAAGGAGGTCCCAGTTCTTCCCATCTTTAGCTACCACCCTTTTCAACATATTTTTTAATGTTTGGTTAAACCTTTCTACTAGACCGTCTATTTGCGGATGGTAAACGGATGTCCGTAGTTGTTTTATGTGCAGCAACTTACAGAGTTCCCTCACCACCTTGGACATAAAAGGGGTCCTTTGGTCGGTCAGAACCTCTTTAGGTAGTCCTACTCGGGAAAACATTTCCATTAACTCCTTAGCTATGAGTTTGGCCTAGGTATGTCGCAGTGGCACCGCCTCCGGGTACCGAGTGGCGTAGTCTAGAATGACTAAGATGTGTTGATGCCCTGTGGCGGACTTCGGTACTAGGCCTATGAGGTCCATAGCTATTCGGTCAAACAGTACTTCAATAATCGGGAGAGGTACTAGGGGACTACGGAAATGTGGCTGGGGGCTAGTTATCTGGCAGGTCGGGCAAGACTTACAAAACTCTTCCACTTCTTTGAATATGCTGGGCCAGTAAAACCGCTGTAGAATACGATCCTGAGATTTCAGCAGCCCCAGGTGACCCCCGAGAACATGTTGTGGGCTAGATCTAACACAAGCTTGTGATAAGCCTTGGGGACCACCAACTGTTCAATAGGCTCAACCCGTAGTTGGTTTACTCGATACAACATATCCAGATGAACCACAAAATGGGGAAACACTGACTCTGCCCCAGGTTGTTGTGGTTCACCATCTACTATTAACACATTTTCCCAGGCGCGGGATAGAGTTGGGTGCCGATGTTGGGCGGTGCCAAAATTATCCCCGGAGAAATTGAGGTCTGCCAATTCAGGACCCGGCGGAAAGTCCTCCACATCTCCCATTATCACACTTAGCGGGGTTGTCTCCCCCTCTTCCACTGAAGTGGAGGTCGCCCCTACCACTGACCCTTTAGTCTCAGGTTCCCAGGGTTCTGGTCTCCCCTCTGAGCCGGGCCACTCTGCTAGGGTTACCCCTGTCTCATGGGCATCAGTCACTCTCATAGCAAGCCACAGTGCTGGGAAGTCTCTCCCTATTATGAGTTCATAATGTAGATTTGTGGGTCCATCTACCGGCCACCATGGTTAGAGACACCAGCGGGGTGGGGTAGGCTTTTAAGTCTCCGTGGATGCACATCACCCCAACTTTCCAGCCAGTATACTCAGGGGACCACACCAGGGTAGCCCTTACTAGGGTCACCAGACTCCCTGAGTCCAGCAGAGCCTCCGCCGGAGTGTCTCCCACTTCCACCTGGCACAAGTGGTCTAGAGATTCTGTGCTACCTGTTGCACACAGCCTCCTGGCATATAGAGACTGACGGTAGCCATAGTTAGTGTCCATGGGCTCAACCTGTTGGGGACAGTCAGCCCTTACATGGCCAGACTCCTGACACCGCCAGCAGACTATCGGAGTCGACCACCCTCCCGACAGAACCCTCCTTTAGATTCCTGTAGCTTCATAGAGCTCCACTAGGTCCAGCATCTCAAGGGCATTGCCAGGAGACACCTGACCGATCCAGTGCTAGAGAGGGTATGGCAAAGCCCTTTAGAACATATCTGCTAACAGACGATCCAGCATAGCCGGGGGATTTAGCACGTCAGGCTGTAGCCATTTTTGCAAGAGGTGAAGTAAGTTATAATACTGGGGTCTTGCAGGCTCAGCCGGGTTAAACCCCCACTGATGTACTCTCTGGGCCCGGACCAACACATTCACCCCCAGTCTTGCCAGAATCTCACCCTTGACTTTTCTGGTAGTCGGCTGCTTGATCGTCCGGCAAGTCGAAATACACCCGCTGGGAATCAGATGCCAGGAACGGAGTGACTGGTCACAGGGTAGCTTTTGACTGATGGCCACTTTCTCGTACATCACCAGGTAGGTTTCGCTGTCGTCTGCGGGGGTCATGTTAGGAATCGCGACACGGACTGCTTTCCGGGCATCGTGGACTCTCGGGGATGATCCTACTGTCTGCAAGCCATCACGTGTTGTAGCAGCAACTGGTTAGTTTCCTGCTGCTGCTTATTATCCTCGCATTGCTGCAGGTTTGTCTATCGCTGCTGCAGATTAGCCTCCATGAGGGCCTTCACAACAGCCTCCATTTTGTCGTGGGGCACTGTTTGTAATACAGCTGGTTTAATGTACGAAATACAACCGTGCCTGAAAAATGCAGAAACCGAAAAAATATTGGCGTTCACACCAGCCTCACTGCTCTTGCCCGCATCCTCCTCCAATTGTGGGGTTTTGCTCTGGTAGACAGGATTAGCGGACGCAGTATAGAGGCAACAACAAGTTCTTTGGATTAAACAGTTCAGTGTTTTATTCACACTTTAGGTAAGTGACAAAACAAGCAGTCATATTCAAACAAAAAGTCACCTTGTGGTGTTGGTGGTAATTCACACCATGCGGCAATTCTGCCTCAAAGAATCCTTGACCACAGCAGCGCAGCACCAACCTGTTTTCACTCCAAACAGGTAGCAAGCCTTCATCCAGACACAAGGCTCCCAGATCCCAACACAGAGACACGGCTTCTGAGCCCAGCTGCCTATTTAAGGACAGCCAGGTGCTGCCAAAACCCGGACCGGCACCTTAAATCCGGTCCGGTATTTGACCTCATCTGGCTGTAAATCAGCTCAGCAGCACATGCTGGGAGGAAAATACCGGTTTTCCCAGGCTAAACCTCTCACTGTGTCACAATAGTCATCTGGTGCGGCAGGGGGGGGACGGGACGTTTATCTAGATATGGCACTACGTGGCGCCTAATACATTTGGCCATCTGAACGAGGCCTTTGGCGGACATGTTTGAGGCACTGTGGTGGAAATAACATGGGCACTAAACACTGAGGCTGTCTATGTTGGAACTGTTATGGGATCACTGGGACTGGCACTGACATGGGCACAGTATGAAGTACTGATATTGGAAGATCATGCATGACACTGATACGGGAGCATCATGGATGGCACTGATATGAGGGCATTGTGGCTGGCAATGATATGGGTGCGGAATGACCTACTGACATTGGCGATTTGTGGCTGGCACTTACTGTATATGCATGCGCTATGGCTGGCACTTATATGGGAGCCTTGTGGTTGGCACTGATACGGGCTCAGTATGGCATACTGATATGGGAGCATCATGGATGGCACTGTTTTGGGCTCAATGTGCTGGCACTAATATGGGTTCAGTATGATATACTGATATTAAAGCATCATGGTTGGCACTGATATGTGTGCACAGTGACTGGCACTGATAGCAGGCTCTTATACCGGAGCCTTGTGGGTGGCACTGATATGGAGGCACTGGTTGTTGATACTTATATGGCGGCACTTTTGCCATCACCATTCACAGGTCTTATTGAACAGGTGTAAAAAAAAATTACAAGGTGTGCCAGTCTGAGGACATAACAGCTCTTGCATGGTATAGCGAATAGGATTTTAGCGTAGTATGGCGGTTGAAACCTTGGAAAAAATGCCTAGGCCTTACCTGATCTGGTTTACCGCACCATCTGAATACACACTAATAGCGTCAGTAAATTTCCTTTAATCTGGCATCACGGAGGAGATAGGTGCTGCGTTATCAGATGTAATGAATAGGACTATTGTCGGACCATCAGGCACTGCGGCCGTCCTCAGCAAGGAGTTCTACTGTATAATACGACCATGTGGTCTGCGGTATACAGATGCATTACGTATTATTTGTATTTCACGAATCCCTTTGCACGGCAGAGTGCAGCTACAAATATACCGCCATAGGAGTCTGTCAGCAGCCTTAAAGGTACGGCACAGCAGGTCGGCTGCTGTTCATGGCAGATCCGTCACAACATCCAGTCCCAGGGGATACCCCGAGGTGCATGTTATGTAGAGCAGGCAGTGTGTGAGTGGCAATGGCGGATTATTAGAGGGTGTTTTGGGGAGGCCAGCCGGGGCCTGACACTCTTGGGGGGCCCATGGGCACCTAAAATGTCCATCAATGATCTGGACACTAATTTGAATACTGCTGGAATACTATAGGGGAAAGCGCGGCCACCCTCCATCTGCTTCCCATTGAGGTAAATGTAGAGGTGGCTGAGCTTGAGCGGTGCGATCTCCATTCACTTCTGTGGGAGTTCCAGAAATAGGTGCGCACCTCTACACTTTGGGGGCCCAGTCGTGAGAGGTGGGACCTGCACCTATCTGACATTGGTGGCATATCCTAGCGATATGCCACCAATGTGTGAGATGGCCAACCCCTAGGACCAAGCCTAACTGCAAATCTGTCATGTGTCACTTAATGTCACTTAATGTGGTATTAACTTTGGAATGTTTTTACTTATCCCAGCCATTCTGAATGTTTTTACGTGGCGCGTCACACTTCATGTTACTGGTAAATGTGGTCAATATGTTTTATTTTAAAAAATGTTCTAAATTTGTATTTCTCTGCTCTTAAGACAGATAATGAAACCTTATAAAATAGTTATAGTTTAGAATATTGGCTTAGAAGTTTGGAAGCAATTTTTTAAATTTAAAAATGCCCGGGCATCTCATATAGATTATACTTACCCCGCTCCGCAGCACCCACTTCTCTCCTGATGCCTGCGTGGCTGCTGCTGCATCTTCACGTCGCACCGATCAAAACATCCGGTGCTGGGGTGGGGTAGCAGCCAATAGCAGGCCACGACAGGGATGAGCCCCCGTAGCATTGTGGGAGCTGCAGCGAACCCCTTTAAAGAAAATATCCAAAACCCACTTTTTTAAGGACCAATTCAGTTCTGAAGTGACTTTGAGGGGCGTACATAATAGAAACCTCCCATAAATTACCCCATTTAAGAATGTACTGTGGGGTATTTATAATATCCCTAGTGTCTAGTGGGGGTATTTATAACATGACTGGTGTCTAATGGGGGTATTTATAACATCCCTGGTATATAGTGGGGTATTTATAACACCCCTGGTGTCTATTAGGGTATATAAAACATCCCTGGTGTCTAGTGAGGTGTTTATGACATCTCTAGTGTCTAGTGGGGTGTTTATGACATCTCTAGTGTCTAGTGGGGGTATTTATAACACCTCTGGTGTCTAGTGGAGTATTTTTAACATCCCTGGTGTCTAGTGGTAGTATTTATAACACCGCTGGTGTCTAGTGGGGTATTTATAACATTCCTGGTATCTGGTGGGGGTATTTATAAAAACCCTGGTGTCTTGTGGGGTATTTATAACATCCCTGGTGTCTAGTGGGGATATTTATAACACCCTGGTTTCTATTGGTGTATTTAAAACATCCCTGGTGTCTAGTGGGAGTATTTATAACACCCTTGGTGTCTAATGGGGTATTTATAACATTCCTCGTGTCCAGTGGGATATTTAAAACATCCCTGGTGTCCAGTGGGGTATTTAAAACATCCCTGGTGTCTAGTGGGGTATTTGTAACATATCTGGAGTCTAGTGGGGGTATTTATAACACCTCTTGTGTCTAGTGGAGTATTTATAACATCCCTGGTGTCTAGTGGGAGTATTTATAACACCCTTGGTGTCTAATGGGGTATTTATAACATTCCTGGTGTCTAGTGGGGGTATTTATAACATTGATGGTGTCTAGTGGGGTATTTATAACATCCCTGGTGTCTAGTGGAGTATTTATAGCATCCATGGGGTCTAGTGGGGTATTTATAACATCCCTGGTGTTTATTAGGGGTATTTATAACATTCCTGATGTTTAGTGGGGTATTTACAACATCCCTGGTGTCTAGTGGGGGTATTTATAACATCCCTGGTGTCTAGTGGGGGTATTTATAACATCCCTGATGTCTAGTGGGGTATTTATAACATTCCTGGTGTCTATTGGGGTATAGAATACATCACTGGTGTATAGTGCGGTGTTTATGACACCTCTAGTGTCTAGTGGGGGTATTTATAACATCCCTGGTGTCTAGTGGGGTATTTATAACATCCCTGGTGTCTAGTGGGGATATTTATAACACCCTGGTGTCCCTTTGGTGTCTAGTGGGGTATTTATAACATCTATGGTATTTATTGGGGGTATTTATAACCAGGGGTATTTATAACACCCTTAGTGTCTAGTGACGGTATTTATAACATCCCTGGTGTCTAGTGGGGTATTGTTAACATTTCTGGTGTCTAGTGGAGGTATGTATAACATCCCTAATGTTTAGTGGGGTACTTTTAACATACTTGATGTTTGGTGGGAGGATTTATAACATGCCTGCTACAGGGGTATTTACAACACGCCTGGTGTCTAGTGGGGGTATTTATAACACCCCTGGTGTCTGGTGGGGGTATTTGAAACACCCCTGGTGTCTAGTGGGAGTATTTATAACACCCCTGTTGTCTAGTTGGAGTATTTATAACATCCCTGGTGTCTAATGGGGTATTTATAACACCCTTGGTGTCTAGTGGGGGTATCTAAAACACCCCTGGTGTCTAGTGGGAGTATTTATAACACGCTTGGTGTCTAGTGGAGTATTTATAACATCTCTGTTGTCTAGTGGGGTATTTATAACATCTTTGGTGTCTAGTGGGGTATTTATAACATCTATGGTATTTATTGGGGGTATTTATAACCTCCCTGATGACTAGTGGGGTATTTATAACACCTCTGGGGTTTAGTGGGGGTATTTATAACATCCTTTGTGTCTAGAGGAGGTATTTATAACATCCCTGGTGTCTGTTGGAGTATTTATAACATTTTTGGTGTCTAGTGGGGTATTTTAACACCCCTGGTTTCTAATGGGGTTATTTATAACACCCCAGGTGTCTAGTAGGCTATTTATAACATCCCTGGTGTCTACAGGGGTATTTATACCCCTGGTGTCTAGTGGGGGTATTTATAACATCCCTGGTGTCTGGTGGGTGTTTATAACATCTCTGGTGTCCAGTGGGGGTATTTATAACATCCCTTGTATTTATTGGGGGTATTTATAACACCCCTGGTGTCTAGTGGGGGTATTTATGATATCCAGAATGTGTAGTGGGGTACTTATAACATACTTGGTGTCTAATAGGGGTATTTATAACATCCCTCGTGTCTTGTGGGGTGTTTATAACATCTCTGGTGTCAAGTGGTTGTATTTATAACATCCCTTGTGTTTATTGGGGGTATTTGAAACACCCCTGGTGTCTAGTGGGGGTATTTATAACTCCCCTGGTGTCTAGTGGGGGTATTTAAAACACCCCTGGTGTCTAGTGGGGGTATTTATAACTCCCCTGGTGTCTAGTGGGGGTATTTAAAACACCCCTGGTGTCTAGTGGGGGTATTTATAACTCCCCTGGTGTCTAGTGGGGGTATTTATAACACCCCTGGTATCTATTGGGGTATTTTTAACACTCTTAGTGTCTATTGGGAGTATTTATAACACCCCTGTTGTCTAGTGGGAGTATTTATAACATCCCTGGTGTCTAGTGGGGGTATTTATAACATCCCTGGTGTCTAGTGGGGTATTTAAAACATACCTGGTGTCTAGTGGGGTATTTATAACACCCCTGGTGTCTAGTGGGGCATTTATAACATCCATGTTTTCAATTGGGGGTATTTATAACATCTCTGGTGTCTAGTAAGGTATTTATAACATCCCTGGTATCTAGTTGGGGTATTTGTAACACCCCAGGTGTCTATTAGGGGTATTTATAATACCTCTGGTGTTTATTGGGAATATTTATAAGACCCCTGGTATCTAGTGGGGTATTTACAACATTTCTGGTGTCTAGTGGGGTATTTATAACACCTCTGGTGTCTAGTGGGGGTATTTATAACACCCCTAATGTTTAGTGGGGTACTTATAACATACTTAGTGTTTAGTGGGGGTATTTATAAAAACCCTGGTGTCTAGTGGGGTATTTATAACTTCCCTGGTGTCTAGTGGGGTATTTATAACATCCCTGGTGTCTAGTGGGGTATTTATAACATCTCTAGTGTCTATTGGGGGTATTTATAACACCCCTGGTGTCTAATGGAGGTATTTATAACACTCCTGGTGTCTAGTGGGGTATTTATAACATTCCTGGTATCTGGTGGGGTATTAATAACATCCCTGATGTCCAGGGAGGTATTTATAACATCTCCGGTGTCCGGTGGGGGTGTTTATAACATCTCTGGTGTTTAGTGGGGTACTTATAACATACTTGGTGTCTAGTGGGGGTATTTATAATATCCCTGGTGTCTAATGAGGTATTTGTAACATCTCTGGTGTCTAGTGGGGTATTTATATAATCTCTAGTGTCTACTTGGGGTATTTATAACACCCCTGGTGTCTAATTAGGGTATTTATAACACTCCTGGTGTCTAGTGGAGTATATATAACTTTCCTGGTGTCTACAGGGGTATTTATAACACCCTTAGTGTCTAGTGACGGTATTTATAACATCCCTGGTGTCTAGTGGGGTATTGTTAACATTTCTGGTGTCTAGTGGAGGTATGTATAACATCCCTAATGTTTAGTGGGGTACTTTTAACATACTTGATGTTTGGTGGGAGGATTTATAACATGCCTGCTACAGGGGTATTTACAACACGCCTGGTGTCTAGTGGGGGTATTTATAACACCCCTGGTGTCTGGTGGGGGTATTTGAAACACCCCTGGTGTCTAGTGGGAGTATTTATAACACCCCTGTTGTCTAGTTGGAGTATTTATAACATCCCTGGTGTCTAATGGGGTATTTATAACACCCTTGGTGTCTAGTGGGGGTATCTAAAACACCCCTGGTGTCTAGTGGGAGTATTTATAACACGCTTGGTGTCTAGTGGAGTATTTATAACATCTCTGTTGTCTAGTGGGGTATTTATAACATCTTTGGTGTCTAGTGGGGTATTTATAACATCTATGGTATTTATTGGGGGTATTTATAACCTCCCTGATGACTAGTGGGGTATTTATAACACCTCTGGGGTTTAGTGGGGGTATTTATAACATCCTTTGTGTCTAAAGGAGGTATTTATAACATCCCTGGTGTCTGTTGGAGTATTTATAACATTTTTGGTGTCTAGTGGGGTATTTTAACACCCCTGGTTTCTAATGGGGTTATTTATAACACCCCAGGTGTCTAGTAGGCTATTTATAACATCCCTGGAGTCTACAGGGGTATTTATACCCCTGGTGTCTAGTGGGGGTATTTATAACATCCCTGGTGTCTGGTGGGTGTTTATAACATCTCTGGTGTCCAGTGGGGGTATTTATAACATCCCTTGTATTTATTGGGGGTATTTATAACACCCCTGGTGTCTAGTGGGGGTATTTATGATATCCAGAATGTGTAGTGGGGTACTTATAACATACTTGGTGTCTAATAGGGGTATTTATAACATCCCTCGTGTCTTGTGGGGTGTTTATAACATCTCTGGTGTCAAGTGGTTGTATTTATAACATCCCTTGTGTTTATTGGGGGTATTTGAAACACCCCTGGTGTCTAGTGGGGGTATTTATAACTCCCCTGGTGTCTAGTGGGGGTATTTAAAACACCCCTGGTGTCTAGTGGGGGTATTTATAACTCCCCTGGTGTCTAGTGGGGGTATTTATAACACCCCTGGTATCTATTGGGGTATTTTTAACACTCTTAGTGTCTATTGGGAGTATTTATAACACCCCTGTTGTCTAGTGGGAGTATTTATAACATCCCTGGTGTCTAGTGGGGGTATTTATAACATCCCTGATGTCTAGTGGGGTATTTATAACATTCCTGGTGTCTATTGGGGTATAGAAAACATCACTGGTGTATAGTGAGGTGTTTATGACACCTCTAGTGTCTAGTGGGGGTATTTATAACATCCCTGGTGTCTAGTGGGGTATTTAAAACATACCTGGTGTCTAGTGGGGTATTTATAACACCCCTGGTGTCTAGTGGGGCATTTATAACATCCATGTTTTCAATTGGGGGTATTTATAACATCTCTGGTGTCTAGTAAGGTATTTATAACATCCCTGGTATCTAGTTGGGGTATTTGTAACACCCCAGGTGTCTATTAGGGGTATTTATAATACCACTGGTGTTTATTGGGAATATTTATAAGACCCCTGGTGTCTAGTGGGGTATTTACAACATTTCTGGTGTCTAGTGGGGTATTTATAACACCTCTGGTGTCTAGTGGGGGTATTTATAACACCCCTAATGTTTAGTGGGGTACTTATAACATACTTAGTGTTTAGTGGGGGTATTTATAAAAAACCCTGGTGTCTAGTGGGGTATTTATAACATCCCTGGTGTCTAGTGGGGTATTTATAACATCCCTGGTGTCTAGTGGGGTATTTATAACATCTCTAGTGTCTATTGGGGGTATTTATAACACCCCTGGTGTCTAATGGAGGTATTTATAACACTCCTGGTGTCTAGTGGGGTATTTATAACATTCCTGGTATCTGGTGGGGTATTAATAACATCCCTGATGTCCAGGGAGGTATTTATAACATCTCCGGTGTCCGGTGGGGGTGTTTATAACATCCCTGGTGTTTAGTGGGGTACTTATAACATACTTGGTGTCTAGTGGGGGTATTTATAATATCCCTGGTGTCTAATGAGGTATTTGTAACATCTCTGGTGTCTAGTGGGGTATTTATATAATCTCTAGTGTCTACTTGGGGTATTTATAACACCCCTGGTGTCTAATTAGGGTATTTATAACACTCCTGGTGTCTAGTGGAGTATATATAACTTTCCTGGTGTCTACAGGGGTATTTATAACACCCTTAGTGTCTAGTGACGGTATTTATAACATCCCTGGTGTCTAGTGGGGTATTGTTAACATTTCTGGTGTCTAGTGGAGGTATGTATAACATCCCTAATGTTTAGTGGGGTACTTTTAACATACTTGATGTTTGGTGGGAGGATTTATAACATGCCTGCTACAGGGGTATTTACAACACGCCTGGTGTCTAGTGGGGGTATTTATAACACCCCTGGTGTCTGGTGGGGGTATTTGAAACACCCCTGGTGTCTAGTGGGAGTATTTATAACACCCCTGTTGTCTAGTTGGAGTATTTATAACATCCCTGGTGTCTAATGGGGTATTTATAACACCCTTGGTGTCTAGTGGGGGTATCTAAAACACCCCTGGTGTCTAGTGGGAGTATTTATAACACGCTTGGTGTCTAGTGGAGTATTTATAACATCTCTGTTGTCTAGTGGGGTATTTATAACATCTTTGGTGTCTAGTGGGGTATTTATAACATCTATGGTATTTATTGGGGGTATTTATAACCTCCCTGATGACTAGTGGGGTATTTATAACACCTCTGGGGTTTAGTGGGGGTATTTATAACATCCTTTGTGTCTAGAGGAGGTATTTATAACATCCCTGGTGTCTGTTGGAGTATTTATAACATTTTTGGTGTCTAGTGGGGTATTTTAACACCCCTGGTTTCTAATGGGGTTATTTATAACACCCCAGGTGTCTAGTAGGCTATTTATAACATCCCTGGTGTCTACAGGGGTATTTATACCCCTGGTGTCTAGTGGGGGTATTTATAACATCCCTGGTGTCTGGTGGGTGTTTATAACATCTCTGGTGTCCAGTGGGGGTATTTATAACATCCCTTGTATTTATTGGGGGTATTTATAACACCCCTGGTGTCTAGTGGGGGTATTTATGATATCCAGAATGTGTAGTGGGGTACTTATAACATACTTGGTGTCTAATAGGGGTATTTATAACATCCCTCGTGTCTTGTGGGGTGTTTATAACATCTCTGGTGTCAAGTGGTTGTATTTATAACATCCCTTGTGTTTATTGGGGGTATTTGAAACACCCCTGGTGTCTAGTGGGGGTATTTATAACTCCCCTGGTGTCTAGTGGGGGTATTTAAAACACCCCTGGTGTCTAGTGGGGGTATTTATAACTCCCCTGGTGTCTAGTGGGGGTATTTATAACACCCCTGGTATCTATTGGGGTATTTTTAACACTCTTAGTGTCTATTGGGAGTATTTATAACACCCCTGTTGTCTAGTGGGAGTATTTATAACATCCCTGATGTCTAATGTTTTTTTTATAACATCTCTGTTGTCTAGTGGGGTATTTGTAACATCATCAGTGTTTATTGGGGGTATTTATAACACCTCCGGTGTCTATTGGGGGTATTTATAACAAGCCTTGGTGTCTAGTGGAGTATGTATACCACCCCTGGTGTCTAGTGTGGGTATTTATAACATCCCTGTTGTCTAGTGGGAGTATTTTTTAACATCCCTGGTTTCTAGTGGGAGTATTTTTTAACATCCCTAGTGTCTAGTGGGGTCTTTATAACATCTCTGGTGTCCAGTGTGGGTATTTATAACATTAATGGTGTCTATTGGGGTATTTATAACATCTCTGTTGTCTAGTGGGGTATTTATAACATCAATGGTGTTTATTGGGGGTATTTATAACATCCCTGGTGTCTAGTGGGGGTATTTATAACAAGCCCTGGTGTCTAGTGGGGTATTTATAACACCTCTGGTGTCTAGTGGGGTATTTATAACATACTTGATATGTATTAGGGGTATTTATAATATCACTGGCGTCTAATGGTGTATTTATAACACCCCTGGTGTCTAGTGGGGGTATTTCTAACACCTCTGGTGTCTAGTGGAGTATTTATAACATCCCTGGTATCTAGTGGGAGTATTTTTAACATTCCTAGTGTCTAGTTTGGGTTTTATAACATCCCTGGTGTCTAGTGGGGCTCTACAGAGCACTAGTGAGACCTCATTTGGAGTATTGTGCTCAGTACTAGAGACCATATCTCCAGAAGGATATCGATACTTTGGAGAGAGTTCAGAGAAGAGCTACTAAACGAGTACATGGATTGCAGGATAAAACTTACCAGGAAAGGTTAAAGGACCTTAACATGTATAGCTTGGAAGAAAGACGAGACAGAGGGGAGATGATAGAAACTTTTAAATACATAAAGGGAATCAACAAGGTAAAAGAGGAGAGAATATTTAAAAGAAAAAAAACTACCACAAGAGGACATAGTTTTAAATTAGAGGGGCAAAGGTTTAAAAGTAATATCAGGAAGTATTAGGCCTCTTTCACACGGGCGTTGCGGAAAAATGTGCGGGTGCGTTGCGGGAACACCCGCGATTTTTCCGCGCGAGTGCAAAACATTGTAATGCGTTTTGCAATCGCGTGAGAAAAATCGCGCGTGTTTGGTACCCAAACCCGAACTTCTTCACAGAAGTTCGGGCTTGGGATCGGTGTTCTGTAAATAGTATTATTTTCCCTTATAACATGGTTATAAGGGAAAATAATAGCATTCTGAATACAGAATGCATAGTAAAACAGCGCTGGAGGGGTTAAAAAAAAAAAAAAATCATTTAACTCACCTTAATCCACTTGCTCGCGACGTACCATGTGATGACCGGAGTGACGTCATCCCAGGTCCTTAAACTATAGTTAATGCTCTCCACAGGTCCTATACAGTAAAAGAGTCAGACGGAGATGCCGGGCATCGCGAGCAAGTGGATTAAGGTGAGTTAAATGATTTTTTATTTTTTTTAACCCCTCCAGCGCTGTTTTACTATGCATTCTGTATTCAGAATGCTATTATTTTCCCTTATAACCATGTTATAAGGGAAAATAATAAGGTTCGGGTCTCCATCCCGATCGTCTCCTAGCAACTGTGCGTGAAAATCGCACCGCATCCGCACTTGCTTGCGGATGCTTGCGATTTTCACGCAACCCCATTCATTTCTATGGGGCCTGCGTTACGTGAAAAACGCACAAAGAGGAGCATGCTGCGATTTTCACGCAACGCAAAAGTGATGCGTGAAAATCACCGCTCGTGTGCACAGCCCCATAGAAATGAATGGGTCCGGATTCAGTGCGGGTGCAATGCGTTCACCTCCCGCATCGCATCCGCGCGGAATACTCGCTCGTGTGAAAGGGGCCTAACTTTACTGAGAGAGTAGTGGATGCATGGAATAGCCTTCCTGCAGAAGTGGTAGCTGCAAATACAGTGAAGGAGTTTAAGCATGCATGGGATAGGCATAAGGCCATCCTTCATATAAGATAGGGCCGGGGGCTATCCATAGTATTCAGTATATTGGGCAGACTAGATGGGCCAAATGGTTCTTATCTGCCGACACATTCTAGGTTTATAACATCCCTGTTGGTGTCTACTGGGGGTATTTATAACTTCCCTGGTGTCTAGTGGGAGTATTTGTAACACCTCTGGTGTCTACAGGGGTATTTATAACACCCCTGGTGTCTAGTGGGGGTATTTATAACATCCCTGGTGTCTAGTGGGGTATTTATAACATCATTGGTGTCTAGTGGGGTATTTATAACATTCCTGTAGGTGTCTACTGGGGGTATTTGTAACACCTCTGTTGTCTAGTGGGGTATTTTTAACATACCTAATGTTTAGTGGACTGCTTATAACATACTTGTTGTTTAGTGGGGGTATTTATAACATCCATGGTGTCTAGTAAAGTATTTATAATACCCTTTGTGTCTAGTAGGGGTATTTATAACACCTCTGGTGTCTATCCTATTTAAACCTTGTCACGCTCTGTTGTTTTTTGCTTGGAGTAGGGTTCCCACCCCAATTGTCAGTGAAGAAAATACTCCAGAATATAATGTGTTAAATAGTTTTTTGTTTTGTTTTTTTTCTTCATTATTATTATGTGGTTACTGCGGCTTTGAGTAACGTTTCAGCCTTATGGCCTTCTTCAGACTAATGCCGCTGGTGAGAGAAGGAATAAGGTTGAGCGCAGTGTAGAATGCGGATATACCCCAGTAACCTCATAATAAAAAAAAAATATTTTTTTTTTAATACATCATATGCTGTAGTCTTTTCTTCACCTCTGGTGTCTAGTGGGGTATTTATAACATCCCTTTTGTCTAGTGGGTATGTTTGCCACCCCTGGTGTCTAGTAGGGGTATTTATAACATCCCTGGTGTCTAGTGGGGTATTTATAACATCCCTGTTGTCTAGTGGGTATGTATACCATCCCTGGTGTCTAGTGGGGGTATATATAACATCCCTGGTGTCTAGTTGGGTATTTGTAACATCCCTGGTGTCTATTGGGGGTATTTATAATATCTCTGTTGTCTAGTGGGGTATTTATAACTTCCATGGTGTTTATTGGGGGTATTTATAACATCCCTGGTGTCTATTGGGTTATTTATAACACCCCTGGTATCTAGTGGGGTATTTATAACAGCCCTGGTGTCTGGTGTAGAATTTATAACATCTCTGGTGTCTATTGGGGGTATTTATAACATCCCTAATGTTTAGTGGGGTAGTTATAAGATACTTGGTGTTTAGTGGGGGTATTTATAACATCCCTGCTGTATTGTGGGGTATTTATAACACCCCTGGTGTCTAGTGGGTATATTTGTAACATATCTGGTGTCTAGTATGGGTATCTATAACACCTCTGGTGTTCTAGTGGAGTATTTATAACATCCCTAGTGTCTAGTGGGGTATTTATAACATCCCTGTTGTCTAGTGGGTATGTATACCATCCCTGGTGTCTAGTGGGGGTATTTATAACCTCCCTGTTGTCTAGTGGGTAAGTATAACATCCCTGGTGTCTAGTGGGGTATTTATAACATCCCTGTTGTCTAGTGGGTATGTATACCATCCCTGGTGTCTAGTGGGGGTATTTATAACCTCCCTGTTGTCTAGTGGGTGTATAACATCCCTGGTGTCTAGTGGGGGTATTTATAACATCCCTGGTGTCTAGTGGGGGTATTTATAACATCCCTGGTGTCTAGTGGGGGTATTTATAACATCCCTGGTGTCTAGTGGGGTATTTATACCATTCCTGTTGTCTAGTTGGGTATTTATAACATCCCTGGTGTCTAGTGGTGTATTTATAACATCCCTGGTGTCTAGTGGGTTATTTATAACATCCCTGGTGTCAATTGGAGTATTTATAACATCTTTGGTTTCTAATGGGGATATTTATAACATCCCTAGTGTCTAGTGGGGTATTTATAACATCCCTGTTGTCTAGTGGGTATGTATACCATCCCTGGTGTCTAGTGGGGGTATTTATAACCTCCCTGTTGTCTAGTGGGTAAGTATAACATCCCTGGTGTCTAGTGGGGTATTTATAACCTCCCTGTTGTCTAGTGGGTATGTATACCATCCCTGGTGTCTAGTGGGGGTATTTATAACCTCCCTGTTGTCTAGTGGGTGTATAACATCCCTGGTGTCTAGTGGGGGTATTTATAACATCTCTGTTGTCTAGTGGGTGTATTTATAACATCCCTGGTGTATAGTGGGGTATTTATAACACCTCTGGTGACTAGTGGGGTATTTATAACATCCATGGTGTATAGTGGTGTATTTATAACATCCCTGGTGTATAGTGGGGTATTTATAACATGCCTGGTGTCCAGTGGGTTATTTATAACATCCCTGGTGTCTGTTGGAGAATTTATAACATCTTTGGTTTCTAATGGGGATATTTATAGCACCCCTGGTGTCTAGTGGGCTATTTTTAACATCCCTGGTGTCTACAGGGGTATTTATAACACCCCTTGTGTCTAGTGGCGGTATTTATTCTTGTGTCCAGTGGGGGTATTTATAACATCCCTTGTGTTTATTGGGGGTATTTATAACATTTCTGATGTCTAGTGGGGTATTTATAACACCCCTGGTGTCTAGTGGGGGTATTTATGACATCCCTAATGTTTAGTGGGGTACTTATAACATACTTGCTGTCTAATGGGGGTATTTATAACATCCCTGGTGTCTAGTGGGGTATTTATAACATCCCTGGTGTCTAGTGGGGTATTTCACCACAGCTTATGGATGACCTTAAAAGCATTTAAAAAGGAGGAGGTTGGGAGTGCCGGATATGACCACTGAGGAAGCGATGTGGAATCATCCCGAAACGCGTCTGGGATATCGGACACTCTGGTGAAACCTCCGCAATTCGTATGAACCGAATTCAAATATCTTCAACTAACCAATCGACGAGCAGAGCTAAGTGACTCGGCTCACCGGACGGAAGTCCCGCTCGTACCATCGCGAGATTTGGGTGAGATCATCGATTAACGCGAGCCACGAGGAAGTATTGGCGTCCTCAACTTACCGCCTTCATACAGGCAGGAACAGGATTTTTGAATCAAGCGTACAAGGAGGTAAGAATCTTCTCCTTTTACAAGACTATAAGTTGCATTTGCACTTGGACCGCTTGTTCCAGACGGCTGTTTATAGCCTTGCTCAAGACTACGAGGTCACAGAGTTCTATATGCGAACTGTTCTAAGTGGATGATACATTAACCGGGACAATCTTTGTGGTAATCACTATTAGCCGCAGAAGGTGAAACAACTATTGCAGCACTTATTAACGTGCATTGTACCACCAGACAATCCACATTGACACAAAGACTTTATAATTGTATCATATTTTTCACAGTATTTTTTATTACATTTGGATCCCAGGATTGATTGTTATTTATTATTTATATTTTTCTCTTTTTTCTTTGATATTTAATCACTGAGCACCTTTCAGTCACAATAGCCATTGTGGTACATACCACATGTGATCGTAACATCGATTGCCATTTGATCATCTATTGCTTCAATTGCTGCTGCTATTTATTGCTACAATTGTCATTTAATTGTTGCTGCTATCCACTGTTACTATTGCTATTTATTGCTTATTCTCCTAGATATCCATTGTGGTCGTATTTATTATCTAAGGTCGTTCTGACCAAATCCTAGGAATTTTTAATATTTATGATCGTGTATTTTAGATGATATAATTTACTGTATAAATTATCGATAGATATACTTACATTTAATAAATACTACTTTATGCCATAGAGTGAGTGCTCGCTCTTATTACCATTTTTTATTTATCCCTGGTGTCTAGTTGGGTATTTGTAACATCCCTGGTGTCTATTGGGGTATTTAGAATATCTCTGTTGTCTAGTGGGGTATTTATAACTTCCATGGTGTTTATTGGGGGTATTTATGACACCCCTGGTGTCTATTGGGTTATTTATAACACCCCTGGTATCTAGTGGGGTATTTATAACAGCCCTGGTGTCTGGTGTAGAATTTATAACATCTCTGGTGTCTATTGGGGTATTTATAACATCCCTAATGTTTAGTGGGGTACTTATAAGATACTTGGTGTTTAGTGGGGGTATTTATAACATCCCTGCTGTATTGTGGGGTATTTATAACACCCCTGGTGTCTAGTGGGTGTATTTGTAACATATCTGGTGTCTAGTATGGGTATTTATAACACCTCTGGTGTTCTAGTGGAGTATTTATAACAACCCTAGTGTCTAGTGGGGTATTTATAACATCCCTGTTGTCTAGTGGGTATGTATACCATCCCTGGTGTCTAGTGGGGGTATTTATAACATCCCTGTTGTCTAGTGGGTATGTATACCATCCCTGGTGTCTAGTGGGTATGTATACCATCCCTGGTGTCTAGTGGGGGTATTTATAACATCTCTTGTGTCCAGTGGGAGTATTTATAACATCCCTTGTGTTTATTGGGGGTATTTATAACATTTCTGATGTCTAGTGGGGTATTTATAACACCCCTGGTGTCTAGTGGGGGTATTTATGACATCCCTAATGTTTAGTGGGGTACTTATGACATACTTACTGTCTAATGGGGGTATTTATAACATCCCTTGTGTCTAATGGGGTATTTATAACATCCCTGGTGTCTAGTTGGGTATTTATAACATCCCTAGTGTCTAGTGGGGTATTTGTAACACCCCTGGTGTCTTTTTTTAATTTTTTTTATAACACCTCTGGTGTCTAGTGTGGGTATTTATAACCTTCCTAGTGTCTAGTGGGGTATTTATAACATCCCTGTTGTCTAGTGGGTATGTATACCACCCCTGGTGTCTAGTGTTTTTTTTAACATCCCTGGTGTCTAGTGGGGGTATTTTTAACATCCCTGGTGTCTAGTGGGGAATGTATAACATCCCTGGTGTACAGTCGGGTATTTATAACATCCCTTGTGTCTAGTGGGGGTATTTATAACATCCCTAATGTTTATTGGGGTACCTATAACATACTTGGTTTTTAGTGGGGTATTTATAACATCCCTGGTGTTTAGTGGGGTATTTATAATACACCTGGTGTACAGTCGGGTATTTATAACATCCCTCGTGTCTAGTGGGGGTATTTATAACATCCCTAATGTTTATTGGGGTACTTATAACATACTTGGTTTTTAATGGGGTATTTATAACATCCCTGATGTCTAGTGGGGGTATTTATAACACCCCTCGTATCCAGTGCAGCTATTTATAACATCCCTTCTGTTTATTGAGGTTATTTATAAAATGTATGATGTCTAGTGGGGGTATTTATAACACCCCTGGTGTCTAATGGGGGTATTTATAACATCCCTAATGTCTAGTGGGGTATTTGTAACACCCCTGATGTCCAGTGGGGTATTTATAACATCCCTGGTGTCTAGTGGGGTATTTGTAAAATTCCTGGTGTCTAGTGGGGGTATTTAAGATAAGATGCCTTTATTATCACTGTACAATACAATGTAATACAATGTACAATACAATGAAATGTTGTTTGGAGCAATCCTAGATGCCATGGATAGAGGAACAAGAACTGTCATTTAAACTAAAGTATTACACTAGAAAAACAAAACAAACCATTGCACTAGAAAGCATTACTATTCACAGTTCACAGCATATATATACACCCTGATCAGACACCACTGCAGACAAGAGATCATCATGGGGTCATGAATGCAGCAGTCACTTTCAGTCTGTGGTAGTTTCTATCCTAGGAAGGGGCAATAGTCTCTGAGCATTTAGGAGACTGATTGCTTTGGGGTAAAAGCTGTTCTTCAGCCTAGTGGTGCGGGCATGTAGGGCTCTAAGACGCCTACCAGAGGGTAGGGGAATGAAAAGGCTTTTATAACATTAATGCTGTTGATTGGGGGTATTTATAACATCCCTATTTTTTTTTTAGGGTATTTATAACATCTCTGGTGTCCAGTGGGGGTAATTATAACATGAATGATGTTTATTGAGGGTATTTAGAACATCCCTGATGTCTATTGGGGGTATTTATAATATCCCTGGTGTCTAATGAGGTATTTGTAACATCTCTGGTGTCTAGTGGGGTATTTATATAATCTCTAGTGTCTACTTGGGAATCTTTAACACCCCTCGTGTCTAGTGGGGTATTTATAACATCTCTGTTGTCTAGAGGGGTATTTATAACATCCCTAATGTTTAGTGGGCATATTTGTAACACCCCTGTTGTCTAGTGGGGTATTTATAACAACCCTGGTGTCTAGGGGAGGTATTTATAACATCCCTAATGTTTAGTGGGGTACTTATAACATACTTAGTTTTGAGTTGGGGTATTTATAACATTCCTGGTGTTTAGTGGGAGTATTTATAACACCTCTGGTGTCTAGTGGGGTATTTATAACATCCCTGTTGTCTAGTGGGTATGTATACCACCCCTGGTGTCTAGTGTTTGTTTTTTATAACATCCCTGGTGTCTAGTGGGGGTATTTTTAATATCCCTGGTGTCTAGTGGGGAATTTATAACACCCCTTGTGTACAGTCGGGTATTTATAACATCCCTTGTGTCTAGTGGAGGTATTTTTAACATCCCTATTGTTTATTGGGGTACCTATAACATACTTGGTTTTTAGTGGGGTATTTATAACAGCCCTGGTGTTTAGTGGGGTATTTATAACAGCCCTGGTGTCTAGTGGGGGTATTTATAACATCCCTCATGTCCAGTGGGGATATTTATAACATCTCTTGTGTTTATTGGGGGTATTTATGAAATTTCTGATGTCTAGTGGGGTATTTATAGCACCCCTGGTGTCTAATGGGGATATTTATAACATCCCTAATGTCTAGTGGGGGTATTTATAACATCCCTAATGTCTAGTGGGGGTATTTATAACATCCCTAATGTCTAGTGGGGTATTTGTAAAATTCCTGATGTCTAGTGGGGGATTTATAACATTAATGGTGTTGATTGGGGGGTATTTATAACATCCCTGTTGTTTAGTAGGGTATTTATAACATCCCTGGTGTCCAGTGTGGGATATTTATAACATCCCTTGTGTTTATTGGGGGTATTTATAAAATGTCTGATGTCTAGTGGGGTATTTATAACACCCCTGCTGTCTAGTGGGGTATTTGTAACACCCCTGATGTCCAGTGGGGTATTTATAACATTCCTGGTGTCTAGTCGGGTATTTGTAAAATTCCTGGTGTCTAGTGGGGGTAATTATAAAATTAATGATGTTTATTGGGTGTATTTAGAACATCCCTGATGTCTATTGGGGGTATTTATGACACCTCTGGAGTCTACTTGGGAATTTTTAACACCCCTCGTGTCTAGTGGGGTATTTATAACATCTCTGTCTAGTGGGGTATTTATAACATCCCTAATGTTTAGTGGGGTACTTATAACATACTTGGTGTTTAGTGGGGGTATTTATAATATCCCTGGAGTCTAGTGGGGGTATTTGTAACATCTCTGGTGTCTATAGGGGGTATTTATAACATCCCTGGTGTCTAGTGGGGGTATTTATAATATCCCTGGTGTCTAGTGGGGGTATTTATAACATCCCTGGTGTCTAGTGGGGTATTTATAACATCCCTGGTTTCTAGTGGGGTATTTATAACATCCCTAATGTTTAGTGGGGTACTTATAACATACTTGGTTTTTAGTGGGGGTATTTATAACATCTCTGGTGTTTAGTTGGGTATTTATAACATCCCTGGTGTCTATTGGGAGTATTTATAACATCCCTGGTGTCTATTGGGGGTATTTATAACACCCCTGGTTTCTAGTTGGGGTATTTATAACATCCCTGGTGTCTAGTGGGGTATTTATAACTTCCATGGTATTTATTGGGGGTATTTATAACATCTCTGGTGTCTATTGGGGTTATTTATAACATCCCTAATGTTTAGTGGGGTACTTATAAGATACTTGGTGTTTAGTGTTTTTTTTTTTTATAACATCCCTGCTGTATTGGGGGGTATTTATAACACCCCTGGTGTCTAGTGGGTGTATTTGTAACATATCTGGTGTTTAGTATGGGTATTTATAACACCTCTGGCTTTCTAGTGGAGTATTTATAACATCCCTAGTGTCTAGTTGGGTATTTATAACATCCCTGTTGTCTAGTGGGTATGTATACCATCCCTGGTATCTAGTGGGGGTATTTATAACATCTCTGTTGTCTAGTGGGTGTATTTATAACATCCCTGGTGTATAGTGGGGTATTTATAACACCTCTGGTGACTTGTGGGGTATTTATAACATCCATGGTGTATAGTGGTGTATTTATAACATCCCTGGTGTATAGTGGGGTATTTATAACATGCCTGGTGTCCAGTGGGTTATTTATAACATCCCTGGTGTCTGTTGGAGAATTTATAACATCTTTGGTTTCTAATGGGGATATTTATAACACCCCTGGTGTCTAGTGGGCTATTTGTAACATCCCTGGTGTCTACAGGGGTATTTATAACACCCATTGTATCTAGTGGCGGTATTTATAACATCTCTTTTGTCCAGTGGGGGTATTTATAACATCCCTTGTGTTTATTGGGGGTATTTATAACATTTCTGATGTCTAGTGGGGTATTTATAACACCCCTGGTGTCTAGTGGGGGTATTTATGACATCCCTAATGTTTAGTGGGGTACTTATAACATACTTGCTGTCTAATGGGGGTATTTATAACATCCCTTGTGTCTAATGGGGTATTTATAACATCCCTTGTGTCTAATGGGGTATTTATAACATCCCTGGTGTCTAGTGGGGTATTTATATCATCCCTGGTATCTAGTGGGGTATTTGTAACACCCCTGGTGTCTTTTAAAAAAAAAATTACAACACCTCTGGTGTCTATTGGGGTATTTATAACATCCCTGGTGTCTAGTGAGGTATTTGTAAAATTCCTGTCTCTATTGGGGGTATTTATAACATCTCTGTTGTCTAGTGGGGTATTTATAGCTTCCATGGTGTTATTGGGGGTATTTATAACACCCTTGGTGTCTATTGGGGTTAGTTATGACACCCCTGGTGTCTGGTGTGGTATTTATAACATCTCTGGTGTCTAGTAGGGTATTTAAAACATCTCTAGTGTCCAGTGGGGGTATTTATAACTTTAATGGCGTCTATTGGTGGTATTTGTAACATCCCTGGTGTCTAGTTGGGTATTTGTAACATCCCTGGTGTCTATTGGGGTATTTATAACATCTCTGTTGTCTAGTGGGGTATATATAACTTTCATGGTGTTTATTGGGGGTATTTATAACACCCCTGGTGTCTATTTGGGTTATTTATAACACCCCTGGGGTCTAGTGGGGTATTTATAACAGCCCTGTAGTCTGGTGTGGTATTTATACCATCTCTGGTGTCTATTGGGGGTATTTATAACATCCCTAATGTTTAGTGGGGTACTTATAAGATACTTGGTGTTTAGTGGGGGTATTTATAACATCCCTGCTGTATAGTGGGGTATTTATAACACCCCTGGTGTCTAGTGGGGGTATTTGTAACATCTCTGGTGTCTAGTGTGGGTATTTATAACACCTCTGGTGTTCTAGTGGAGTATTTATAACATCCCTAGTGTCTAGTGGGGTATTTATAACATCCCTGTTGTCTAGTGGGTATGTATACCACCCCTGGTGTCTAGTGTTTTTTTTTAACATCCCTGGTGTCTAGTGGGGGTATTTTTAACATCCCTGGTGTCTAGTGGGGGTATTTATAACATCCCTAATGTTTATTGGTGTACTTATAAAATACTTGGTTTTTAATGGGGTATTTATAACATCCCTAGTGTTAATTGGGGTATTTATAACACCCCTGATGTCTAGTGGGGGTATTAATAACACCCCTGATGTCTAGTGGGGGTATTTATAACACCCCTGATGTCTAGTGGGGGTATTTATAACACCCCTGATGTCTAGTGGGGGTATTTATATCACCCCTTGTGTCTAGTGGCGGTATTTATAACATCCCTGGTGTCCAGTGGGAATATTTATAACATCCCTTCTGTTTATTGAGGGTATTTATAAAATTGATGATGTCTAGTGGGGTATTTATAACACCCCTGGTGTCTAATGGGGGTATTTATAACATCCCTAATGTCTAGTGGGGGTATTTATAACATACCTGCTGTCTAGTGGGGGTATTTGTAAAACCCCTGATGTCCAGTGGGGTATTTATAACATCCCTGGTGTCTAGTGGGGTATTTGTAAAATTCCTGATGTCTAGTGGGGGTATTTATAACATTAATGGTGTTGATTGGGGGTATTTATAACATCTCTGTTGTCTAGTGGGTTATTTATAACATCTCTAATGTTTAGTGGGGTACTTATAACATACTTGGTGTTTAGTGGGGGTATTTATAACATCCCTGTTGTCTAGTGGGGTATTTATAACATCCCTGGTGTCTAGTGGGGTATTTATAACATCCCTGGTGTATAGTGGGGTATTTATAACATCCCTGGTGTCTAGTGGGGTATTTATAACATCCCTGGTTTCTAGTGGGGTATTTATAACATCCCTTGTGTCTAGTGGGGTATTTGTAACATCCCTAATGTTTAGTGGGGTACGTATAACATACTTGTTTTTTAGTGGGGGTATTTATAACATCCCTGGTGTCTATTGGGAGTATTTATAACATCCTTGGTGTCTATTGGGGGTATTTATAACACCCCTGGTTTCTAGTTGGGGTATTTATAACATCCCTGGTGTCTAGTGGGGTATTTATAACATCCCTGGTGTCTAGTGGGGTATTTATAACATCCCTGGTTTCTAGTGGGGTATTTATAACATCCCTTGTGTCTAGTGGGGTATTTGTAACATCCCTAATGTTTAGTGGGGTACTTATAACATACTTGTTTTTTAGTGGGGGTATTTATAACATCTCTGGTGTCTATTGGGAGTATTTATAACATCCTTGGTGTCTATTGGGGGTATTTATAACACCCCTGGTTTCTAGTTGGGGTATTTATAACATCCCTGTTGTCTAGTGGGGTATTTATAACATCCCTGGTGTCTAGTGGGGTATATATAACATCCCTGGTGTCTAGTGGGGTTTTTATAACATCCCTGGTGTATAGTGGGGTATTTATAACACCCCTGGTGTATAGTGGGGTATTTATAACATCCCTGGTTTCTAGTGGGGTATTTAGAACACCACTGGTGTATATTGGGGGTATTTATAACATCCCTAATGTTTAGTGGGGTACTTATAACATACTTGTTTTTTAGTGGGGGTATTTATAACATCCCTTGTGTCTAGTGGGGGTATTTATAACATCCCTGGTGTCTAGTGGGGGTATTTATAACATCCCTGGTGTCTAGTGGGGGTATTTATAACATCCCTGTTGTCTAGTGGGGTATTTATAACATCCCTGTTGTCTAGTGGGGTATTTATAACATCCCTGGTGTCTAGTGGGGTATTTATAACATCCCTGGTGTCTAGTGGGGTATTTTTAACATCCCTGGTGTCTAGTGGGGTATTTAGAACATCCCTGGTTTCTAGTGGGGTATTTATAACATCCCTTGTGTCTAGTGGGGTATTTGTAACATCCCTAATGTTTAGTGGGGTACGTATAACATACTTGTTTTTTAGTGGGGGTATTTATAACATCCCTGGTGTCTATTGGGAGTATTTATAACATCCTTGGTGTCTATTGGGGGTATTTATAACACCCCTGGTTTCTAGTTGGGGTATTTATAACATCCCTGGTGTTTAGTGGGGTATTTATAACACCCCTGGTGTCTTGTGGGGTATTTATAACACCCCTGGTGTCTTGTGGGGTATTTATAACATCCCTGGTGTCTAGTGGGGTATTTATAACATCCCTAGTGTCTAGTGGGGTATTTATAACATCCCTGGTTTCTAGTGGGGTATTTATAACATCCCTTGTGTCTAGTGGGGTATTTGTAACATCCCTAATGTTTAGTGGGGTACTTATAACATACTTGTTTTTTAGTGGGGGTATTTATAACATCTCTGGTGTCTATTGGGAGTATTTATAACATCCTTGGTGTCTATTGGGGGTATTTATAACACCCCTGGTTTCTAGTTGGGGTATTTATAACATCCCTGTTGTCTAGTGGGGTATTTATAACATCCCTGGTGTCTAGTGGGGTATTTATAACATCCCTGGTGTCTAGTGGGGTATTTATAACATCCCTGGTGTCTAGTGGGGTATTTGTAACATCCCTGGTTTCTAGTGGGGTATTTATAACATCCCTTGTGTCTAGTGGGGTATTTGTAACATCCCTAATGTTTAGTGGGGTACGTATAACATACTTGTTTTTTAGTGGGGGTATTTATAACATCCCTGGTGTCTATTGGGAGTATTTATAACATCCTTGGTGTCTATTGGGGGTATTTATAACACCCCTGGTTTCTAGTTGGGGTATTTATAACATCCCTGGTGTCTAGTGGGGTATTTATAACACCCCTGGTGTCTTGTGGGGTATTTATAACACCCCTGGTTTCTAGTTGGGGTATTTATAACATCCCTGGTGTCTAGTGGGGTATTTATAACATCCCTGGTGTCTAGTGGGGTATTTATAACACCCCTGGTTTCTAGTTGGGGTATTTATAACATCCCTGTTGTCTAGTGGGGTATTTATAACATCCCTGGTGTCTAGTGGGGTATTTATAACATCCCTGGTGTCTAGTGGGGTATATATAACATCCCTGGTGTCTAGTGGGGTTTTTATAACATCCCTGGTGTATAGTGGGGTATTTATAACACCCCTGGTGTATAGTGGGGTATTTATAACATCCCTGGTTTCTAGTGGGGTATTTAGAACACCACTGGTGTATATTGGGGGTATTTATAACATCCCTAATGTTTAGTGGGGTACTTATAACATACTTGTTTTTTAGTGGGGGTATTTATAACATCCCTTGTGTCTAGTGGGGGTATTTATAACATCCCTGGTGTCTAGTGGGGGTATTTATAACATCCCTGGTGTCTAGTGGGGTATTTATAACATCCCTGTTGTCTAGTGGGGTATTTATAACATCCCTGTTGTCTAGTGGGGTATTTATAACATCCCTGTTGTCTAGTGGGGTATTTATAACATCCCTGGTGTCTAGTGGGGTATTTATAACATCCCTGGTGTCTAGTGGGGTATTTATAACATCCCTGGTGTCTAGTGGGGTATTTATAACATCCCTGGTTTCTAGTGGGGTATTTATAACATCCCTTGTGTCTAGTGGGGTATTTGTAACATCCCTAATGTTTAGTGGGGTACGTATAACATACTTGTTTTTTAGTGGGGGTATTTATAACATCCCTGGTGTCTATTGGGAGTATTTATAACATCCTTGGTGTCTATTGGGGGTATTTATAACACCCCTGGTTTCTAGTTGGGGTATTTATAACATCCCTGGTGTCTAGTGGGGTATTTATAACACCCCTGGTGTCTTGTGGGGTATTTATAACATCCCTGGTGTCTAGTGGGGTATTTATAAGATCCCTGGTGTCTAGTGGGGTATTTATAACATCCCTGGTTTCTAGTGGGGTATTTATAACATCCCTTGTGTCTAGTGGGGTATTTGTAACATCCCTAATGTTTAGTGGGGTACTTATAACATACTTGTTTTTTAGTGGGGGGTATTTATAACATCTCTGGTGTCTATTGGGAGTATTTATAACATCCTTGGTGTCTATTGGGGGTATTTATAACACCCCTGGTTTCTAGTTGGGGTATTTATAACATCCCTGTTGTCTAGTGGGGTATTTATAACATCCCTGGTGTCTAGTGGGGTATTTATAACATCCCTGGTGTCTAGTGGGGTATTTATAACATCCCTGGTGTCTAGTGGGGTATTTATAACATCCCTGGTTTCTAGTGGGGTATTTATAACATCCCTTGTGTCTAGTGGGGTATTTGTAACATCCCTAATGTTTAGTGGGGTACGTATAACATACTTGTTTTTTAGTGGGGGTATTTATAACATCCCTGGTGTCTATTGGGAGTATTTATAACATCCTTGGTGTCTATTGGGGGTATTTATAACACCCCTGGTTTCTAGTTGGGGTATTTATAACATCCCTGGTGTCTAGTGGGGTATTTATAACACCCCTGGTGTCTTGTGGGGTATTTATAACATCCCTGGTGTCTAGTGGGGTATTTATAACATCCCTGGTGTCTAGTGGGGTATTTATAACATCCCTGGTTTCTAGTGGGGTATTTATAACATCCCTTGTGTCTAGTGGGGTATTTGTAACATCCCTAATGTTTAGTGGGGTACTTATAACATACTTGTTTTTTAGTGGGGGTATTTATAACATCTCTGGTGTCTATTGGGAGTATTTATAACATCCTTGGTGTCTATTGGGGGTATTTATAACACCCCTGGTTTCTAGTTGGGGTATTTATAACATCCCTGTTGTCTAGTGGGGTATTTATAACATCCCTGGTGTCTAGTGGGGTATTTATAACATCCCTGGTGTCTAGTGGGGTATTTATAACATCCCTGGTGTCTAGTGGGGTATTTATAACATCCCTGGTTTCTAGTGGGGTATTTATAACATCCCTTGTGTCTAGTGGGGTATTTGTAACATCCCTAATGTTTAGTGGGGTACGTATAACATACTTGTTTTTTAGTGGGGGTATTTATAACATCCCTGGTGTCTATTGGGAGTATTTATAACATCCTTGGTGTCTATTGGGGGTATTTATAACACCCCTGGTTTCTAGTTGGGGTATTTATAACATCCCTGGTGTCTAGTGGGGTATTTATAACACCCCTGGTGTCTTGTGGGGTATTTATAACATCCCTGGTGTCTAGTGGGGTATTTATAACATCCCTGGTGTCTAGTGGGGTATTTATAACATCCCTGGTTTCTAGTGGGGTATTTATAACATCCCTTGTGTCTAGTGGGGTATTTGTAACATCCCTAATGTTTAGTGGGGTACTTATAACATACTTGTTTTTTAGTGGGGGTATTTATAACATCTCTGGTGTCTATTGGGAGTATTTATAACATCCTTGGTGTCTATTGGGGGTATTTATAACACCCCTGGTTTCTAGTTGGGGTATTTATAACATCCCTGTTGTCTAGTGGGGTATTTATAACATCCCTGGTGTCTAGTGGGGTATTTATAACATCCCTGGTGTCTAGTGGGGTATTTATAACATCCCTGGTGTCTAGTGGGGTTTTTATAACATCCCTGGTTTATAGTGGGGTATTTATAACACCCCTGGTGTATAGTGGGGTATTTATAACATCCCTGGTTTCTAGTGGGGTATTTAGAACACCACTGGTGTATATTGGGGGTATTTATAACATCCCTAATGTTTAGTGGGGTACTTATAACATACTTGTTTTTTAGTGGGGGTATTTATAACATCCCTTGTGTCTAGTGGGGGTATTTATAACATCCCTAGTGTCTAGTGGGGGTATTTATAACATCCCTGGTGTCTAGTGGGGTATTTATAACATCCCTGTTGTCTAGTGGGGTATTTATAACATCCCTGGTGTCTAGTGGGGTATTTATAACATCCCTGGTGTCTAGTGGGGTATTTATAACATCCCTGGTGTCTAGTGGGGTATTTATAACATCCCTGGTTTCTAGTGGGGTATTTATAACATCCCTTGTGTCTAGTGGGGTATTTGTAACATCCCTAATGTTTAGTGGGGTACGTATAACATACTTGTTTTTTAGTGGGGGTATTTATAACATCCCTGGTGTCTATTGGGAGTATTTATAACATCCTTAGTGTCTATTGGGGGTATTTATAACACCCCTGGTTTCTAGTTGGGGTATTTATAACATCCCTGGTGTCTAGTGGGGTATTTATAACACCCCTGGTGTCTTGTGGGGTATTTATAACATCCCTGGTGTCTAGTGGGGTATTTATAACACCCCTGGTGTCTTGTGGGGTATTTATAACATCCCTGGTGTCTAGTGGGGTATTTATAACATCCCTGGTGTCTAGTGGGGTATTTATAATATCTCTGGTGTTTATGGTGGCACCTAGAATATCCGTGGTGTCTAGCAAACTTATAATTAACCTCTGTGGCTCCAAATTGCAATTTAGTAAACTTTGCAATGTACTCGCTGCATGGCTCCTCCTTAGGCTTATTGCAGACAAACGTGTGCTTCCCGTTGCCGTATTGTGGACCGCATTTGCGGATCCGCAATACATGCGCACTGTTCTGTGTGCATTCCGCATCACGGATGCGGACCCGTTCAATTCAATTGGTCCGCAAATCCGGAGATGCGGAATAGAAGCACGGAACGGAACCTTGCGGAGTGCCTCCGTGGGGTTTCGCCCCGTACTTCCATTCTGCAAAAAGATAGAAAATGTCCTATCTTTTTGCGGATCGCGGACCCATTAAAGTGAATGGGTCCGCGATCCGCTGCGGCTGACCCGCGGTTGGTGTTTTTGCTTTGCGGTCTGCAATTTGCGGGCCACAGCACGGCCACGGGGCGCACACGTTCGTGTGCAGGAGGCCTTACTGGTTGTACTGAATGGAACAAGAGAGAGGAAGGATGCGAGGATTCTGCTCGTGTCCAGGGGTTACAGCCACCGCTGCAGCGCAGATACGAGGTGGCCGGGACCAGAGCTGCTGTGCATGCGTGCCCCTGGACTACCGCTTCGGCCCCATTGACTAATATGCCGAGAGGCGGCCGGAATAAAAGTACGACATGTCGTAGTTTTATTCCGTCCGTCTCTCTGCATGTTTGCCCCGCCCCCATGATAGTCAATGGGGCCGGAGCGGTAGTCCGGGGCATACGTGCACTAGCGGCTGCACGGATCCGACAGGCTGTTCACCCGCCGGGACAGTCTGCCGCTAGTGTGAAACTAGCCTAAAGCTTACTAAATGTACATTTCGCGTTTCATTTTCTTACCCTTTTCAATACCCCTGCTTGCTGTCAGTGAATAGTAATACTCTTGCATCCAGAGGCTGGAGACCTGTAAAGACCCGATATATCTGAGGCCCTGTGTCACATCACAGCATAGCCCTGGGAAAAGCTCCTAACACATATATATACCTCCGAGGGAGGCCTAGGGTACGTCGCTCATAGGGTTCCATACCAAAAACCGTATACCATTGCCTACTATGCTCTTCCATTCCTCTCTTTTTTTTGGTGCAGTAGACTGATAGGGGCACATTTAGTTTCACCCTTGTGCTGCCGTAACCTGTGTCTAATTTATGACTAGGCGCGCGCCGGTTCATAAATTAGGTGCATTTATGCAAATTTTCTTACATTTACGCAAATGCAAGCTAAATACTACGCCAGCCAGTGTTTTCACTCCAGGCGCACAGACTGTCACAGATGCGCCTAATTTATGAGGAGGCGCATTCCTGGTCATAAATTAGACGTATCTAGCGGCAGCGCAGAGGGGCGTAAAAAGCCGGTCTTAGTAAATGTTCCCCTTTATCTATAGGATCGGACAGGCAAGTGCCACAGTGTGATTGCCCGACAGCTATGATGACACCAGACAGAGGTCTGTGGGACACATTTACTAAGGGACGCAACTATTTTAGGCGTAAAAACGTCTCAAGTCCCCTTTTTTAACTGGCCGTGCGACAATTGGGCGTGATGGGAGCAGTGCTGGGACACGCTAGGGCCGGGACTTCAGCCCCAGCTTACTAACATTTATGCCTGGAAAGAGGTGTAAACATTAGGGGTCATTCACACGACCGCACCGTGTTTTGCGGTCCGCAAATTGCAGATCCGCAAAACACAGATGCCTCCCAAAACACAGGCAGCCCATTATGGAAATGTCTATTCTTGTCCACCGACAAGAATAGGGCATGCTCTATATTTTTTGCTGGGGCCGCGGAACGGAACAACACACTGTGCAATAGACATTGAAATGAATGGGCCCGCACCCGTTCCGCAAAACGGATGCAGACTCATTCATACGGTCGTGTGAATGAGCCCTTAAGCGAAACATTTTTACGCCCAGCGCAAGGACGAGGTGCACGCAAGGGTGAAACTAAAGGCTTTATTACACCTGCCGATGATCGCTAATGAGCGTTCGTATAAATGCTCGTTGGCGATAATCTTGCATCGCAATACTACTGCCGATTGCTCGAAAAATCAGCAAACGTTCATGAGGTTTTTACGCATGCTTAAGTGGCAGATCGTGCTGTCTAATTACAATCTGCCGCCGGCAGACCACTTGACAGCATGGGGACGAGCGATAGCATCGCTCATCCCGACTATCGCTTGCTCAGTTGGCCTGTGTAAAGCCTCATTCACACGTCAGTGTTTGGTCAGTGATTGTAAGTAGTGTTGAGCGAACTTCTGTTTTAAGTTCGGCGTCCGGTTAGCGATGAATCCCGATATGGATTCCGAATTCCGTTGTGGTCCGTGGTAGCGGAATCAATAATGGCCAATTATTGATTCCGCTACCACGGACCACAACGGAATTCGGAATCCATATCGGGATTCTTCGCTAACCGGAAGCCGAACTTTAGACGCCGAACTTAAAACAGAAGTTCGCTCAACACTAATTGTGAGCCAAATCCAGGATTGGAGCCTCTACAATCTGCACCTGTTCTGTGTTTAGAGCCGCACCTGGTTTTGGCTCAAAATCACTGATGGAAATCACTGACGTGTGAATGAGGCCTAGTACGGCCTTTAGGGCCCTTCAGACGGCCTTATGAACGGGTCCGCCCCTGTTCTGCAATTTTGCGGATTTCAATGGGGCCGCAAAAGATGCGGACAGCAGTCCGTGCTTCCGCTCCGCTACAAGAATAGGCATTTTCTATTACGGTTGCGGCCATGTGCAGTCCACAAATTGCGGAAACGCACACGTCCAGTATCTGTGTTTTGCGTATCCGCAAAACACTACAGCCATCTGAATAAGGCTAGGGCTACACGACGACACGTGTTGTGCGACACATAGGGCACAACTACACTGCAACATGTGTCGCTACTGTCGCGTCGCAGTCGCAGCGCGACACCAGAGACTATCATTATAAAAATTGTGGCGGCGACACATGTGGTGGTGCAGCCCTGGCCTGAGTCCTTAGACTGGTGTAAAAAGCCAGCAGCAAATGAACCTCTTTAGGTATTTGGGAGGGGGGGTAATGAATTTCAGCTGGAGAGGAAAGACAATACGGCCTGGGGGGTATGAGCGATGACGGGGATTTCATTCGTTAGGTGTGGAGGCTGGAGAACAATGATCAGCCCTGGCCCACAGAGCCCTCAGCTTCTACTGATCATCTCGCCACCGTTCCCACTTCATTACGACACTGCATCACCGCGCTACGTGACATCCTCCTTCGCTTTCCTTCTCGGCTGCTCTGGAGGTCAGAACTTATAATAATGATTCCCCTGATTAATTTCTTTTACGAGGCTGAATGCCGCAGTAATCCTTTTATTGGCTGGGCGCAGCGCACAGAGATCAGTGGGCTGCGCTAGACAACCACCCTCTACCCATCCAGGCTCGGGTGGGACTGCGTTGTGCGCGGATGTAGCGGTGTCGCGGCGGCCACGTATTGTTCGGGTACAGGGAGATGCACACAATGACACACTCAAGATGCTCAGCCGCAATTAGAAGGACGCCGAGACAGACAAATCCATTCAAATTAGCTGACGCATGGTGATTTCACTTGTAAAAGAAGGATCTGCAAAAGCACGACCCACTGAACCGAAGGAGAGACCGCACCATGGCGGGGGGTGGGGAGGGCGCTCGTGCTTTATGTATGTAGATGAGGACTCTGCAAGGTCCATGGAGGATCCATCCCTGCATGATGACTTTGCTAGACGCGAAGCTGATCAGTAATTCAGGCAGCAATTACAGGCATGAAATGGGAGCCGGCGACGCAGCACCTGAAGGAGTTTTCTAGTACAAGGCGCTCCTCCATAGACTGTGAGGACAGCGGCGGCATTGCTGACGCATGGTAATCGCATTATCAATTACATTTTGTCCTCCCACAATCCAATGCACCGCTGTGCTCGCCTCTGTGGAACGATCTATAGAGCGGCTCATCCTTAAGGGTATGGTCACACTCGGCAGATACTTCTGTGACTGTCCTATTCAACCCATTTGCGGTCTGTTCACCCGACTGGGGTCTGTAGGAATCCATCTGTCAGGATAACTCCCATCAGATAAATGGAAGCGAGTTCCAGTTGCAAAAATTTTAGCAAAAAAATCTGCTACATGTGAATTCCCCTCTAAGTGCGTGACCACTTTCATAATCCCCCAAAAAGGGGACACCCCACCCCAGACAGTGGGGAGCATTTACCAAGACTTCGTTTCCCCCTTGCTCTGCTATTAGATTCGTTTAAACGGGTTATCCAATCCTATAAAAAGCCCCCCCCCAATGTGCTGGGCCCCCCACACTGAATATACCCCGCTCCCCTTCTGGTCCCCGCACCGCCACTGCTGCTTCTCCCCGTGCGCGGATGAAAACAGCCGTGGTCGGGGGGGTGATGAGCCTCCCTAGCGTCACCCGCAATGCTAGGGAGGCTCGTCCCTGTCTGCCATTGGCTGCTTCCCCCGACACTAGATGTTTTCATCAGCGCACGGGGAGAAGCAGCAGCGGCGGTGCGGGGACCAGGAGGAGAGCGGGGTAAGTATATTCAGTGTGGGGGGCCCAACATATTGGGGGGCTCTTTATACTCTCGGTTAACCCCTTTAATTTATGCATTTACGCCTGTTTTTAGGCGTAAATGTTAGTAAATTTGCTGCTGCTGGAGTCCCGGCCCCCGTCATGCGGACACGGTGTAAAACCAGCTGTGCAACATAATATTGTCTCATGGCCGGTTAAAAAAGGAGACTTGCGACTATTTTGCGCCTAAAATAGTCGCAAGTCCCTTAGTAAATAAGCCCAAGTGGGTGATGATACAACCCAGAGAAACCGGAATCTATATATCAGCTTCAGAGGACATTACATGGAGGAGGTATAAGAGGAGAGGACTACAACTCCCAGCATGTCTGTCATTATTATGGATATCAGAGGACATTGCAGGGAGGAGGTATAAGAGGAGAGGACTACAACTCCCAGCATGTCTGTCATCATTATGGATATCGGAGAACATTACAGGGAGGAGTTATACGATAAGAGGACTACAACTCCAAGCCTGTCCAGACTCGTATAATTTGATAGCAGAACACATTACAAGAAGGAGGTATAAGAGGAGAGAACTACCACAACTCTCAGCATGTCCAGGCTGATATTATGTGATATTAGAGGACATTACAGAGATGAGGTATAAGAGGAGAAAACTACAACACTCAGCATGTCCAGGTCGTTATTATGGGATATCAGAGGACAATTTAGAGGAGTATGAGGAGAGGACTACAACTCCCAGTATGTCAAGGTTGTTATTATGGAATATCGGAGGACAATTCAGAGAGGGAGAACTGCAATTCCCAGTATGTCCAGGCCATTATTATAGGACATCAGAGGACCGTTCAGAGAGGGTGTATAATAGGAGAGAACTACAACTCCCAGTATGTCCAGGCCATTATTATAGGACATCAGAGGACCGTTCAGAGAGGGTGTATAATAGGAGACAACTACAACTCCCAGTATGTCCAGGTAGTTATGTGATATCGGAGGATAATTCAGAGAGAGAGTATAGGAGGAGAGGACTACAGCTTCCGAGGTTTTTTAGGCTCACCACTTTTCCACTGCTGAACTCTTCCCCCACCTGCACTGATCACATAACTGTGACATCATCACAGGTCCTTACTACTTCTCCTCTGCACTGCTGACCTCCAGCCCCTCCTGCACTGATCACATGATAGTGATGTCATCACAGGTCCTCACCACTTCTCCTCTCCACTGCTGAGCTCCAGCCCCTCCTGCAATGATCACATGATGGTCCTTCAGTAGCAGATTATAGTGGCCAACTGGTTGCCCCCCCCCCCCCCCCACATGAGAATTCTGGACATTTTTGCTAATTTAAAAATCTATGCCAGAGAATTTTTTATGGTCCAGAAATTAAAAAAAAAATTGTCCTGCCAGGATTCCTAAGTCCCCAGAAATGTCCAGAATTCGTCACCTCTCTATCTCAAGGAGGAAGGGGGGCATCTTCGGGTGGGCACTATTACTAATGAGCATTGTGGGCACTAATTAGTACAGAATGAGAGGACAGGAGGCCAGGCCCCAGGGAATGGTGAATATATACATTACTCACCGCTCCCTGGACCTCTTTTGCAGGTGCCGACACTGCCTATGTTGTTACCACATACTACATCAGGACATAGTACAGCACAGGAGCCAGAACATAGGGCCAGATTTTTCATTACTCTGACAGCTCACTCCACTTTCACATATGGCTAAAGTCAGTTTTAGCCAAGTCAGATTTATGATCGGCCCTTTAAGACTGTAATAAATGTGGTTTGACGGTAGCAGTTTATACGTCAGTAAGCAGCTTTACAAAAGTCGCACATCTTTACGAAAAAGTCGCACGTTTTATGAAAAAGTCACGTTCTATTAAAAAGTCTCATAAGATAAGCATGGTCCTCACTGGAGTGAAATTGCGACTTTTTTGCGACTTTTTAAATAATCCCAATAGTAAATCTGTCTAGAGATTCATTTACATAAGAAAACACGCCCACTTTCAGAAAACTGGCGAGCATAGTGCAGAGCAGAAAAAAGTCGCAAATTTGTGCGCAGTTTTAGCGTTTGGGACTTTTTTGGGGACTTTTTCACTCCATTATTCTCATCTGAGCTAATGATAAATCTGGCCCATAGTGTGTAGGCCTGCACTGCAGAAGGAGCCGGAGTGGTGACCATGCGGCTTACAGCGGTGTGAAGGAGAGGAGAGGTGAGTATTAATTTATTTTTTCTCTTGGTCTGAAGTCTGCAACTCTGCATTTAGGGGAATGAGGTGTTGGGTAGGCTGTGGGGGTTATACTGGCACTACAAGGGGGCATTATATACCGGCACTAGAGGGCAGATGGAGAAGCGTTATATACTGGCACTACAGGGGTGTTAACTGTAGGTGGGCATTAGAACTACAGGGGGCACTGCACTGCATTATAAATACTAGGGCACTAAGGTAGCTTAATTACAACTTGGGGGTACCGTGAGGGCAATATTATTATTGGGCACAATATGGATGGCATTGCTACTAATGGGGGCACTCATTGGGAACATTATCACTACTGGGGGCACTATTACTAATGAGGGCACTCTTGGAGATAACTATTACTATTGGTGCAATTTTGGGGAGCCCCATTACTATTTTTTCTGCAGTACACTATTTGGGGGCATTGGGCGAACAGCAGGCACAGTTTTTCTGGTAGCAGCAGGATGACACTGCTGGGGCACCAGAATGGGGAGTTTGTGTTGAGCATGTGGAGAGGATGATGGCAAAATGAGGAACCTAAGATGTCTGTGTGGTAAACCCTGTAGAGACGAGTCATGGCTGAAAGAAGTTATCATGGCGATCTGGTCTGAATGGAGAAGACGAGGAAAAAGAACATCTATATCGGAGGAGACTCTGGATGTAAGAGGTATGGAGTGCTGTATTCTCCTGTATGTTTGGAATGTTATGTCCATCCAAATACGGCTTTAGCAGTAGGGCTGGGGGGAGGGGTTGGATTGAGAATTTGGCAGGGGTGGGGGTGTTAGGCGCCATTTCAGTTTTTGCCTCAGAACCTAGAATCGGCCCTGCCTTTCTGTTTATGACTGGTCTTCTCAAATGCCAGCATTGGTCGGCCGTATACACCCCCTACACGCAAACAGTTGCCACAGCAACAGCCAAAGGAGCAGCCGCTTGTTTACATCCCTTCCACATACACATTGACAGATGTCTAAATACCAGAGCTTCAACATGCGGCATTTTTTTAACAAATGCCAAAAAGACTTCACCGAATTAAAGAGGTTTTCCGGGAGTCAACTTATTCTCAATATCAAATCGGTAGGAGTCCGACTCCCGGCACCCCCACTGATCACTGTTTGAAAGGGCCCAAGCACTGCGGCCTCCTCGCAGCATACCAAGCACAGCGCCGTCCATTGTATAGTGGTTGTACTTGGTATTGCAGTCTAGGACCATTCACTTGAATGGGACAGCTGCACATAGGCCATGTGACCAATGAAAGTGATGTCACAGGACTAGCAAGAGAGCAGTGCACACAGGAGAAGCCTCATCAAACAGCTGATCGGTGTGGCTGCCGAGCAGCAACCCCACTGATTTGATATTGAGGACCTTTCCTAAAGGATAGGCCATCAATATTCTGCTCCCAGAAACCCCCTTTAATAAAAGACAGGAGCAAAGAAACTCTTGCGTGTCCTGTTTTTCATATCTCGCATAGACTTTTAACTAACATCTGGACCTGACTTTTTTAACCCAATAAAGAAAAAAAAAATACATGTGCAAAAGCACCTTTGGGTGTATTTGAATAGTTTTGTTTTGTTTTTTTACATTTTTTTGTGGCTTTTTTGTGTTTTTTTGGTGCTTTTTTATACAAGCGTTTAAGAGCCTCTGTCAGCATTATCAACCCTATTAAACCAAGCATACTGTCTGCTAGGTTGATCATGCTGATTAAAATGATATGTTTCCTTTGTTTGTATGTTAAACAGCTGAAGAGATATTTGCATTTTATTCACATTTTATTTATATGCAGATGAGCACATTGGAGCACCAGGGGGCTGGGCTGAATCCTTGGAGCACTACTTTTGTAACACCCCTGTGTTCGGCACACTCTCCCCTCCCCTTGAATGACAGGGCTACACATCAGCATGCTGTGTCCTAGCATGTCCACAATATAGCCTTACCATGTTGAGAATAGAGGTTTTCGATGCTTAGAAAGCTACTGGTTTATTCACAGGCACAATATATGATTATAAGTGTATTAAAGTGTATAGGAACGAGCCGTCCCATTGAATTGAATGAGCCGGCTTCTTGTAGTTACCCCTGCACACCGCTGCGACGGCAAGCAGGTAAACGATAAAGGGAAGGCAGTGCTGGCATGGTGCGCACCTTCTCTTCAACCAGCTGATCGGCGGGGGTGTCGGACCCCCACCAATCCGATATTGATGACCTATCCTGAGGATAGGTCATCTGTAAAAATAACTTGCACAACCCCTTTAAGGTTAAAAAAATACTGGGTTTTTTTTAACATTTTTTTTTTGTGGTGTTTTTTTTTTTTTTTTTTTGCACCTGCGTTTTTGGTGTCTTACTGAAAAAAGCACCAGCTCCAGATGTTAGCCCAAGGTCTATGGGAAATATGAAATGCAGGGCAGACAAGTGCTTTTTGCCTAGAGTGTTTTTTTAAATACTTGGTGGTGTTTTATATCTCTCTTCTCGAGAGGCATATTTTTTGTCTGGCAGTTGTGGTCCATACACTCTTTTTCATGATGTGGCGCTGTCCCTTTAGTGTTCGTTTGGACGCCGGAGCTGAGTCTGATGATGCAGAATCCCGTCACTCAGTAAAAGTTCATCCAGGGTTGCTTTCCAGGATTTTCTGGGAGGTTTTTGTGGCACCAAGGAAATTTGCAAAGTCTTCGGAAGTCTGAGAGTGTTGACATATATGATGTTCTGTAATGCTTCCTTTCCCGTTACAGCTGGGGGCTTCTATACATGCTATGGCGGCAGACCATGCTTCTACTTTGGGGCCTATGAGGAGGATCAGCTCTGACTGCCTCTTTCTAGTGCAAAATCTGAACACTTCTCTATTGTAACCAATCAGGCAGGGGCGGACTGAAAACTAAAAGTGGCCCTGAAAAAAAAAAAAACTAAAAGTGGCCCCATTTTGTAGGCAGATCCAAATTAACAGAGGGCGGGGCAACACAAGTAGGCTGGGTCAACCATACCATAGCGCAAAATACCACCCCAGCAGAACCAAATAACAAAGTGTAGCACAATCTACTGTCCCAAAAGCTGGCCCTCTATGGTGGTCATTAATAGCTGCTTCTGTCCTCCTCCTCAAGTTGTCTATGGAGCAGGGGGCTTAGGAGGTGAGGGCCACAGCAGTTGAATTCAGGAGGACATGTGCAGTTGCTGGCTGGATACATGGGTACCTTATTCTCACAGCGTTATTTACTGTTGAGAGATCATGATGTATCCGGTCAGCGTCAGAGAGGAGGACTTGGGTGGCCTTCTGGGACGTCGGCCCACCGGAAAATTTCCCTGTATGATCTTTGATCCGTCCCTGCAATCAGGTCCTTCCTGGCCTCGCCCCCAATTTGTTTTAGTGGTCGGACTGCACTGATTGGACACTGGTGGCACGTCCTAATGATCGCGAATCAATTAAAAGTCTCCATATTGTTACTAAAATCATAGGGTGATTGACGGAGAGGAGGATAATCTTCCGGAAGGACTTAAGAAAATTAGGAGGTTGGGCTGAGAACTGACAAATTAAATTAAATCTGGATAAATGTAAGGTTATACATGTGCGAACTCTGTCATTATCACACATTAAGTGGAATAAAAGCGACTAGCAAAAGGATTTAGGGATATCGGGGGATAATAAGCCGACTTGTAGCAACCAGTCCCAGGCAGCTGCCGCTAAAGCAGGTGAGAACCAGGGATGCACCAAACACCCGACAGAGTTCTTACCTGTATGTAATGGATAGGTTAGACCGATCAGGGTGTATTGTGTAAAGTCTGCCCATCAGCCACAGTAGCACCATAAAGAGGTCCTCTGCCCAGGGGTGCACCTAGCCTTTCTGCTGCATGAGGCAAAAACTGAAACGGCGGTCCTTGCCCCCCCCCCCCATGCAAATTTATTAACTTAAAGGGAACCTGTCACCGGGATTTTGGGTATAGAGCTGAGGACATGGGTTGCTAGATGGCCGCTAGCACATCCGCAATACCCAGTCCCCATAGCTCTGTGTGCTTTTATTGTGTAAAAAAAAAACTATTTGATACATATGCAAATTAACCTGAGATGAGTCCTGTACGTGAGATGAGTCAGGGACAGGACTCATCTCAGGTAAATTGCATATTTATCAAATCGTTTTTTTTTTTACACAATAAAAGCACACAGAGCTATGGGGACTGGGTATTGCGGATGTGCTAGCGGTGATCTAGCAACCCATGTCCTCAGCTCTATACACAAAATACCGGTTACAGGTTCCCTTTAACCCCTTTAGTAACATAGTATATATGGCCGAAATAAAACATCCATCCATCCAGTTTGACGGGTTATACTGCAAGTTGATCCAGAGGAAGGCAAAAAAAAAAAACTTTGAGGTAGAAGCCAATTTTCCCCACTTAAGGGGAAAAAAATTCCTTCCCGACTCCAATCAGGCATCAGAATAACTCCCTGGATCAACGACCCCTCTCTAGTAGCTATAGCCTGTAATATTATTACGCTCCAGAAATACATCCTGGCCCCTCCTGAACTCTTTCAGTGAACTCACCATCACCACCTCCTCAGGCAGAGAGTTCCATAGTCTCACTGCTCTTACCGTAAAGAGTCCTTTTCTATGTTTCTATAGAAACCTTCTTTCCTCCAGACGCAGAGGATGTCCCCTTGTCACAGTCACAGTTCTGGGGATAAATAGATGATGGGAGTGATCTCTGTACTGACCCCTGATATATTTATACATAGTAATTAGATCTCCCCTCAGTCGTCTTTTTTCTAAAGTGAATAACCCTAATTTTAATAATCTTTCTGGGACCTGTAGTCCCCCCATTCCAGTTATTACTTTAGTTGCCCTCCTCTGAACCCTCTCCAGCTCTGCTATGTCTGACTTGTTCACAGGAGCCCAGAACTGTACACAGTCCTCCATGTGTGGTCTGACCAGCGATTTGTAAAGTGGTAGGACTATGTTCTCATCACGGGCATCTATGCCCCTTTTGATGCAACCCATTATCTTATTGACCTTAGCAGCAGCTCTTTGCCACAATGAAAGCGATCATTGCCCATGGCCCTTCCGCTGCCCCCCTCTTGCCCCTACCTGGTGCTGCCTGAAGCGATCGCCTCACCTGGCCTCATTGGTGGCGCACCCCTGCCTCTGCCTATATTTATAGATTTATATCATGTGTAACACACCAAGCATAGTAACAGAGTTTGTAAGGCTCAAAAAAGACATCCATCCATCCTGTTCAGCCTGTGTCACGGTCCCTCCAGTGATAGAGGTTAGAAGATCTGAGAGACTGGCTGCACGTTAGGTCATCTGACAGCCTATCTGTTTTCACTTGTTGCAGTGTTGTTGTTGGTAATGACCACACCTCTTGTCTCAGGTGTAGCTTGTGGTCATTACTGCTCCTCTATTTAGTCTGGACTCGCACTTCCTACCATGTGGTTGATATTATCTACCTGGAGTTGGAAGAGCTGGTGTGTAGTCCTCATCTGAGTTCCTGCTCATCCATTTTCTATTGTAGATAAGTGTACTTCTCTTGGTATTTTGTTGCTCCCATTTGCTTGTTGTTTACTAGGCCTCAGGGAGACGCTGGTTCGTTCAACTGGTAAGGACCAGTAGTCTCAGACCCTGTCACTAATCCTAGGGCTTTCCAGGGTTACTAGGGCCTAGGTTTCCGGTGTATGAATATTCCCACCTTCAGGGTCTATTCATACTGACAGGAGTCAGGGCTAGCTTTAGGGTTTCCTTAGGTGGTCACCATTTCCCTTTCCCTAGCCTTGAGGCCTAGTTCCTGGTCATTTTCCTTCTGTTGTCATTCTGGTGTTCCTCCCCTCCCCCTACACTGTGACAACCTGGTACACTGCAAAGCTTATCCAGAGAAGAATGGCAGGGTACGACTTCTGGTACATTGCTAATCTAGCTTGGCATCATGTGCGGCAGTTTGGTTGCTATGGATTGTGTGCTTAGCAACCACAGGGTTTTCAGTAGTTAAGAAGCACATCCCTAGCAACTAGTCTGTCAAGTGATATGTTCATGGAGGTTGTCATCATCTGAGGATTTCTACCCCTGATCTTGATGTATATGGCCTTTATGGCCTGGTCTTACCCGAAAATTAAAAAAGAGCCGCTGGAAAACATTGAGGTTTTCTGGGATTATCATATTAAAGACCTATTTTCAGCATAGGCCATCAATATGAGATTGGTGGGGGTCTGACTCCTGGCACCCCTACCGATCAGCTATCTGAGGAAGCTGCGGCGCTAACCGGAGCTCCGGCGAGCACAGTGGTCACCTCGCTGCTTACAAGTACAGTGCCGTCTATTTGAGAGTGTCTGTGCTTGATATTGCAGCTCAGCTCATTCACTTGATCTATCCTGAGAATAACTGCTAGTATGGTGGCAGTCTGACCACTGGGTCCAATACTGATCCCCAGTACAGGGATCCTAAGTCCACGTTTAGAGCGGTGGTCGCCATGTGTGCAGTCATTGCATTCAGTCAATGGGACTGATGGAGCAAGCCAAATAGGATGATTGGAGCAGCATCGCACCTGCCTAGCAACACAAGACCATTATTTAGATCAGACTGGAATACCCTCTTAAAGGAGAATTTCAGTAGGTACAAGTTAGCCCTTATCCACAGATCGGTGGGGGTCCTTCTGCTGGGACCCTAACCAATAACGAGAATGGGGGGCCCATACCCCCTGCAGGCCCTATGCTGCTCCCCTAAAATGACTGGAGTGGCTGGTTGCACATGTGTGCGTCCGCTCCATTCATTTCTACGGGAGTTACGGAGATAGCCAAATACTGCGCTCACCTTCCTCCGGAACTCCCATAAAAATGAATGGAGTGAGAGCATGCTTTCCCAACCAGCAACTCCGATCATTTTAGGGGAGCAGCAAGGGGCCTGCAGGGGGGATGGGGGCCCCATTCTTGTGGTCGTGGGGGACATCTGATAGTTATAACTTGTACCTACCGGAATACCCCTTTAAAAGGATGAAGTGAGGGCTCACTGGGGGCCTTCCCCATTAATTATGGGGGGCTGAGCAGAAGTGTAGCTATAGGGGAAGTGGCTGCGTTGGGGCCTGAACTCAGAAGGGGCCCACCTAGGAGGAGGACTAAAAGATTTTATTGTCAGGGCCCCCTCAACAGTATTATATAATGACAGACTGTAGGAAATGGACAGACTGGCTGCCGGGCCTAATCTAAGAGCGCAATCTTGACTAGCCTCAAGAGTGGGGGTTACACAGGAGTTGAGAGTTGCATAGAAGTTTCTGGGGAGGAGGGCCATTCAAAAATTTGCCACGGGGCCCTGTCATTTCTGGTTACACCATTGGGGCTGAGATATTGGGCATGAGACCTATGATTGATGCAGACATCACTAGTTGTCCAAACCAGGCCTCTGTTCCTGCTCAGATATGATATAATACACCTATGTCGGCAGGACATGACCAGAAAAACAAGCAGAGGTTTTGAAAATATTGAAAACGCCATAAAAGTCAAAGATAGACGCTGAGAACATTTTAATTATGTGAAGCCTAAGGACCTATGGCACAAATCTGATGCTCCTGGAAACTGAGCTGCCGCTTGTGGGGCTTTACCAGGAGCCTCTGCTGACAGCACAAGGTCACTGACACATAAGACTGCCACCTTCTGCTGTCCCGGAAACAACCCACTGTCACGTTCGGGTGTGGGAGGGAAACACCACACCAAACATAGGAGGGAAAGGGGTGAGGGAAAAAGGCCTGGAAACTATGGAAAGGAGATGGACACCTCCTAGTAAAATCCTAATCAAAGTCCTGACTAACTACCAGTATGGACAGACCCCAGAGGTAGATTCTAGTGTCCTAACTCACCCTATAGGACCCTGGTACTAATGTTAGGACTGAGACAACCTGTTCCTCCAAAAGGAAGGACGAACAAGAGTCTCCTTCAGGACAAATGACAGGGAAATGCAACACACAAAATAACCAAAACAAAATACAAAGGGGAAAGAAAACACTTAATTTCAAGTGGCTATGGCAGCACCAGGAACTCAGCCGAGATCCACACACCAGCTATCCACAACTCCAACAGAAGCTATAAACCGCACAGCATAGTGGGAGAAAGAACAATAAATAGAGAAGGTTAAATAACCACAATAGAAGAAGGTGTGGGAAGCACCAGAAACAACACAGACGTCATTTGATCCAAACGGAAAACATGTCGGATCAAACCACGTGTTGCCAGTCTCCTGCCACCTGTCTCGGGAACGTCCGTGACACCCACTTCCTCAACATGGGTGACGGTGGGCCTCTCAGTGTGTTCAGGGGTGATCCCCACTATGAACCATCAATAACGTCCTGAACGTGCGCACAGTCAGAGAGGTCAGTGCAGAGCCAAGCTTTAATCTGCATCTCTCCTCTGTACACGGTATGGGGTCTCTCCGGCGAAACAAGTGGAGGGGAGAGATCAAACCCTTTGGACACCGCTTAGAGAGATCTGAGAAAACATCCTCAGCCCGCTGTCCTGGCATAAAGTGTACTGGAAACTGCATTTTTCTGAAAATCAAATCCTCAGACATTTTCTACAGTTCTTGCATGTGCCTAGTAAAGTACACACAGTACGGTGTCATGGCTACCCACGAGATAACGGTGTTTCACATTGGAACTATCACCCCTATCCTCCCCATTAACCAGTACATTCTGCTTGGCTGAACAGGGATATATCTATTCAAGATGAGACACCTGAAGGCGAACAGCTCCAGGGCGTGTAAGGATCACCCCTCTTGTACTGAGAAGAGTAATTGTTTTTTTAGGCCCCATTCACATGACCGTATTTTTGGTCGGCATCCAATCCGCATTTTTTGCTGACCCATTCATTTCAACAAGACTGCAAAAAATCTGTATGCCCATTCCGCGGTCCCACAAAAAATATAGAACATGTCCTATTCTTGTCCGTTTTACAGACAAGAATAGACAGTGTTACAATGGGTCCTCCATATTTTATGTTGATCCATGTTTTGTAGATCGCAAAATACATACGGTCGTGAGAATAGGATTTCAGTGCACTGTGGGTGGCGCCACACCTATCGGTACATTGGGGTAGGGCCACATCATCCATTGCACGTGGGTGGGGCCACACCTATCAGTGAATGTGGGTAGGGCCACACCATCTAGTGCATGATGGGTAGGGCCAAGCTGTCCAGTGCACCATGGGTAGGGCTGTGTCTTCCAGTGCACTGTGGGTGGGGCCATGCCTTTCAGTGGACCATGGGTAGGGCCACGCTGTCCAGTGCACCATGGGTAGGGCTGTGCCTTCCAGTGCACTGTGGGTGGGATCATAGGACGACAATGAGCTGTACTCTCCATAGAGTTGGGCTTTATGGCAGAGTGGCAAGAAGAAAGCCATCACTTTCAGCTAAAAACAAAAGGGCACATTGTGAGTTTGCGAAAAGGCCTGTGGGAGACTCCTAAAATGTATGGAGGAAGGTGCTCTGGTCTGATGAGACTAAAATGGAACTTTCCATCAAAGAAAACGCTATGTCTGGTGCAAACCCAACACATCACCCAAAGAACACCATCCCCACAGTGAGACATGGTGGTGGCAGCATCATGCTGGGGGGATGGGACTGGGAAACTGGTCAGAGTGGAGGGAAAGATGGATGGTGCTAAATACAGGGATGTTCTTGAGCAGAACCTGTACCCGTCTGTGCGTGATTTAAGGCTAGGACGGAGGTTCACCTTCCAGCAGGACAATGACCCCAAACACACGGCTAAAGCAACACTTGGGTGGTTTAAGGGGAAACCTGTAAATGTGTTGGAATGGCCGAGTCAAAGCCCAGATCTCAATCCAATAGAAGATCTGTGGTCAGGCGTAAAGATTGCTGTTCACAAGCGCAAACATCCGACCTGAAGGAGCCGGAGCAGTTCTGCAAGGAGGAACGGGCAAAAATCCCAGTGGTAAGATGTGGCAACTGCTCATAGAGACTTATCCAAAGAGACTGGGAGCTGTGATTGCTGCAAAAGGTGGTTCTACAAAGTATTGACTTTAGGGGGGTGAATAGTTATGCACATTGACTTTTTCTGTTATTTTGGCGTATTTGTTGTTTGCTTCACAATAATAATAATAAAAAAAACTTTTTCAAAGTTGTGGACATGTTCTGTAAATTACATGATGCAAGTCCTCAAACAATCCATGATAATTCCAGGTTGTGAGGCACCAAAACACAAAAAAAGTCAAGGGGGGGTGAATACTTTTGCAAGGCACTGTACATGACTATGTGCAGTCTGGGAAACATGGCCCGTGTGTCGGCCACATCTACCGGACCACCGCCGGCTACTCTAAAACGTAGTGATTTAGGAGGCAGTGACTTCACCTCTTCATGTGAGTACAGTACAACAGACCAGCATGTTTCCAGGACTGCACACGGTTGTGTACCATCCTGTCCATGGACTATCACAAGCAAATACACCCATGTACACAGAAGCCTGTACTCCGTGACCGGGGGGGAGGGGACACATCAGACAAACCATTTCTGACCAGACTGTGTGTACATTGCAGCACGGCTGACCTCTATATTGTTTGGCCATACATTAACCTATTTTTCTGGAATCCTGTAAGGTTAATGGTCAGGGTTACTGCCTTATCTGCCGCACACCACAATCACAATACCGCAAGATAATGTGTTTGGTTTTATTGTGTACACAGCCATTTAGGTCGTCGGTTATAGTCATATTGGAGCAGGACCCCATCCTTGTCCATATATTTGTTCCTAAAGCCCTTCTAATTCCTTCTCGGAGTGGAGGAAATATTTTCAGGACATTAGTTGTCTGAATGCTGCCATCGTCGGCCATGTTAGCTCTCATAGGGCTAATTTCGCGGTCACCCGGTCACAGAAAAAGTAATCGAGCCCCGAATACACGCCAAAATCTGTGTGAGCACACGCTAAAAACCCTTGAAAGATAGTTGTGACTGATTAAACACCAAGGGACGCCAGGAAGCGTAGTAGCTAGATAGGAAGTAGCTAGCTTCTTCGCTGAGTTTTCATAAGAATTATCATAGGTGGCATCTTAGGATAGGGCAGAATTTAAGTAAGATATGAGAAGGAAAGTCCATGATTACAACCTCAGCAACCGGTTTCCACAACACTGCAGTCACGGGATGAGCTGACACATGCTTTACACATATCTGGTCTGACGCACTTTAAACAATACACGTGAACCATGTGACCCCGGGACTGTAAGGTATTCCGATGACAGACACTTCTGAGCTTTTACATGACTTCCCCGAGCCTGTGTTTGTGCCTCTGGGTACACACACCATCTCTATTGAAACTGTGGGTTTACATAAACATTGTGAAGGAAGGCAGAATCTGCTCCACGTTCACAGGCACGCACCCCACCCAGCAGGTTCATGCTTGGCTATTTTTTGCCGTAGATTGATTTACTAAAGAGCAATTGCCCTCGCTGCTGATCTACACCATCACTACGCAAAACATTTTGTAAAAATATACTCAAAATATCCTTCCTAATATGCCGCTGGACGGATATATTCACTTGGCCAGGGGAAAGAGATTTCTGCTTTGCCCGTCTGTGCCCCATGAATGATCAGTAATACACTTTGCATGAACTTTTAAGAGAATTAGGGCAGGGAAGTGACCACATCAGTATGGACAAAATATTGATTTAAAAGCTGAACTGACAAAACACGTTGTGTAATGGTATGCACATACACAATGCGGATAGGGTTGGATGTCAGCCCGATGGTTGCTAATTACGATGTAGTAATTATGTAATGCAGTATTTCCAAGTATTGTTTAGCCAAATGGGGTGACATAATTGCGGAAAGTATTTTTCACTCTACTTTTATTTCTCCACTTTCTCCTCGTTAACCCCCGTTAACATGAAAGGAAACTCTAAGAGGAGGCGTGTAATATAGCTTCTCTCCATAGGTGTACTTACCTAAGTGATGGAGTAGGTTCCAGTTTAAGTGTGGTCTGTTATGGGGGCTTGCGCGTTAGTGTACTAGTGCCTGTGCACTAATCCCAGTACATGCAGGAGTTACTGGGAGGCAGTAGAGAGGAAATTGACAGACGTGAAGAGAAGGGAGAGGGGCAGGGAAGGGATTGGAGAAAGCAGCAATTACGTGAGGACAGGTTGGGTGACTGGGGGAGAAAAGACAGTTCCCCTTAGTCTCCAAAATGGCTGCTAATGGGTACAACATCTGAGAGGAAATCTAAAGACGGGTACTTTCACACTAACGTTTTTCTTTTCCGCCATAGAGTTCCGTCCTAGGGGCTCTATACCGGAAAATAACTGATCAGGCATATCCCCATGCATTCTGAATGGAGAGCAATCCGTTCAGGATGCATCAGGATGTCTTCAGTTCAGTCTTTTTGACTTTTCAGGACGGAGATAATACTGCAGCATGCTGCGGTTTTATCTCCGCCCAAAAAACGGAACACTTGCCTAAATGCCGGATCCAGCATTAATTTCTTAAATTTTTTTTCCATAGGAATGTATTAGTTCAAATTGCCGCATTGACAGATCCGGTATTCCGGTCTGCGCATGTGCAGACCTTTAAAAATGTGAAAAAAATAAATACTGGATCCGTTTTGCCGGATTACACCGTATAAACGGATTTGGTATTGCAATGCATTTTTCCTGCTAACGGATCCTGCTAAGGCCTCATGCACACGACCGTATTTTGTTTCCGTGTCCGATCAATTTTTTTTGCGGATAGGATGCGGACCCATTCATTTCAATGGGTCCGCAAAAAACGCGGACAGCACACCGTGTGCTGTCCGCATCAGTATGTCCGTTCCGTTTTTCTAGTTTGCGGACAAGGATAGGCATTGTTACAATGGATCCGCAAAAAAAATGGATGCCATACGGAACGTCATCCGTTTTTTTTGCGGACCGCAAAACACACACGGTCGTGTGCATGTAGCCGAAGTCTGAAAAATGCCTGATCAGTCAGAAAAAATGACATGCGTTTGCATACAGTTTGCCTGATCAGGCAGGCAGTTCAGGCAATGGAACTGCCTGCCGGAATCAAACAACGCAAGTGTGAAAAAGTACCCTAACACAATACTGTTTGGGGTATGAGAAGAGGAACACTCATGAGCCCAAAGTTTTATCATCTTCTCGCAGGTTAATATTTGGGTTTTATGGGAAAGGAAAAGCTTTCCTCTTTCATGGTTTTTAGGCCACCACAAAAGCAATAGGAAACCGTGTATACATTTAATTGGCACCCCTCAAGTCATTTTTATGGGAAGTAAGGCTATGATACATTGAAGCTGCACATCGTACAATTACTCTTCATTTCTGTAAGGAAGTGACAATTGTTCTGAGCACCATTTTGTAGTTTTCACTTTCTTAGCTTTCCAATCAGAACAAGGTAACAAAGGATTGAGGCACCATATCACTGGAGACACAAGACATTAACGCACTGAACACCAGGGACAAGACACTTAACTACAACACTGTACACCAGGTACTGGAAACTAAACCACTGGACACCAGGGACAATAAGCAACCCCACCAGGGATAAGACATTAAACCCCTGGACACCAAGCACCAGACGCTAAACCATTGGACACCAGGGATAAGACACTAAAGCACTGGACACCAGGGATAAGACAGTTAACTACAAGACACCGTGGACAAGACACTAACTCACTGTACACCAGGGACTGGATACTAAACCACTGGACACCAGGCACCATACACCAAACCACTGGACACCTGGGAGAAGACACTAAACCACTGGACATCAAGTGCTAGTCACTAAACCAATTGACACCAGGGATAAGAAACGTAACAACAATACACCAAGGATAAGACACTTAACCAGTGGATACCAAGAAGAAGATACCACTGCTCACAAGGAACAGGACGTTTCCCCCACTGGACACCAAATATCAGACACTAAACAACTGGACACCAAGAACCAGACACTAAACCACTGGACACCAGAGACAAGGTATTAAACCACTTGATACCAATTACCAGACTACTGTACACGAGGAACAAGGCACTTACTGCTCAATACCAAGCTGCAAAGACTAAACCACTAGACACCAGGGACAAGAGACTGGAAAACAGGATAAGACTAAACCAGCGGAGACCAACATAAGACACTAAACCACTGGACTAATGCATTGGAAATTGCATGATTTTCCTAACATATGACGTAAAGTCATGATTTTATTAAAGACACGGAGGCGAGTATTGCTTTCTCTTCCCTTACTGACCAACCAATAGCAGCAAAGAAAACAAAAAACAAGCAACCATGGTAACAGGACCCTCCCACATAAAACCCTTATAATTGTCCTGCTTTGCATAGATTCCTCCTCTTTCTTTGGCGGTGACACCTTTCTGAAAACACTGAAGGTCTATCCACTAAACTCCAACAAAGAACTGAACTCGAAAAGCACATGAACTCTCCAACTGAAGAACGGCACTGGAGAATAACCAAAACGACTGTAGGTGTGAGGCGTAGCTTGCCGGAAATATTCATCCTAAAGAAAACAAAAAAGAAGAAAAAAACGGTAATCGGGACTGCTCAGAACTATGGATCAAGCACCAAACCTTGAAAAAATGCATAAACAAGCATCCGAAAATTGCAATATACAAATGAAGGCAACAATAGACCCCACACAAAACTAGGGAGGGAAGAAAAAATTGGGAGGGGCAATACTCGCCTCCGTGTCTTTAATAAAATCATGACTTTACGTCATATGTTAGGAAAATCATGCAATTTTATTACATGACACGGAGGCTCCTATTGCGAGTTTAAAGCTGACTTACCACCGAGGAAAAAAGATGAACAGCAGGACGAAAATAAAATTCACGAAACGTAGACACCCGAGACCAATCTGCTAGCTTCATGATGTCCTCCAACCTGGCCCCCGCAACTGCCATGGATGTGCAGTAAACACCGAAGTGTCTACTTCTGCCAAGGACATAATCCACTTAAAGGGAGTCTGTCACCACATTTGAGCATATTAGACTGATCAAATAGCGTTATATGTGCCACCCAGAACTTAAAAACGGTACCTTTGTTGTATCTAATGGAGTTTTCTTTCAGCCAAAAATTAACTTATAAGATTCTGTAAATGCGCCCTCTCAAGTGCCCAGGGCGGCATCTCAATCGTCCGAGCCCCAGGCAGCACCTCCTCAACGGCTCATAACCCCGCCCTCCGTGTGCCTCTGCCCTCCCGTTTACTCTCCTCCTCTCTCCTTTTCCACTGCACTACGAATTTGACCGCTGAGGGTTATGAGCTGTTGAGGAGGTGCTGCCTGGGGTTCGGACGATTGAGACGCCGCCCTGGGCACTTGAGAGGGCGCATTTACAGAATCTTAAAAGTTCATTTTTGGCTGAAAGAAAACTCCATTAGATACAACAAAGGTACCGTTTTTAAGTTCTGGGTGGCACATATAACGCTATTTGATCAGTCTAATATGCTCAAATGTGGTGACAGACTCCCTTTAACCCATCGAGCCAGAGTGATGCTAGTGACAGGAAGAAAAGGACGTCGGTATGACAGAAAAAGTTGAGGGCGTGTTGTCTCGCGGTGCGAGGCCGTGCGTGACTCATACTCCCTCAGACAGGCGACTGGGCAGAGGGCTGGAGCATCCGGGAAGCTGGGATAGGCTACAGATTTAATGTTGGTCTTGGTGCGGCGTGTAATATTGAACACAACCCCGATCGGAGTGAAGGAATGAGCATCATGATCCAAGGCTCGGACATCTGAGACTCTTTTACAAGAAATCAAACAGAATAAGGAGACCAACTTGGCCGAAAGCTGACGCAAAGAAAGTTCCGCGTTAGGAGGCCAAGAAGAGAACAAGGATAATACAGAGGCCACATCCCACGTGGCCGAGAAACGGGGCCTAGGAGGACGGGAAAGACGAGCGCCTTTAAGAAGGCGACACACCAAAGGATGTTGACTGGCTGGGCAACCGTCGAATCCCTGATGAGAGGAAGAAATGGCTGAGCGAAAAACATTGATGGTACGATATGCCTTACCATCCTCGAAAAGTGAAGTGAGGAATTGAAGGATCTCCGTCACAGGAGCTGAAACGGGATCCACGTGCCTAGCCAAGCACCAATCAGCCCATGACTTCCAGGCTGCCCGATAAGCCCGTCTAGTACCGGGGGCCCATGCGTCCTCTAAGAGGCGTCTAGTAGATTCCGAAACTCCTGCGACGTCCCAGGGTTCCCTGAAATCCTGCAGGCTAGGAGTTGGAGGGTTTCTTCTAAGACAAGAGGATGTTGCAGACCTGACGGGTCTAACAAGAGATCCGGAAAAACAGGAAGAAGGAGAGGACACTGGATCAGGCATTCCATCAGCTGAGGAAACCAAGACTGGGAGGTCCAAAAAGGAACCACCAGGACCAGTTCGGCCTCCTGTTGACAGACCCAGGCTAGCACTCGGGGAATCAGAGCAAATGGGGGAAAGGCATACATGAGGTTGCCGGACCAGTTCTGTAGAAAGGCGTCAGTGGCTTCTGCGTCCGGATCCGGGCGCCAACTGAAGAATCTGGGAAGATGGGTGTTCAAGCGGGATGCAAATAGATTTATACAGCAGGGACCCCATCGGGAGGATATGGATGAGAAGACCATCTTGTCCAATCGCCAATCGCTGTAATCGGAGAGAAAACGAGAGCTCCAGTCCGCGTGCGTATTGTGAAGGCCGGGAAGATACTTTGCAACAACGGTGATCTCCCTGGACAGACAAAAAGTCCAGAAATCCCGAGCCAGATGGGACAATGCAGTCGAGTGCGTGCCACCCATGGCGTTGACATTTCGCACTGCAGAAATGTTGTCCATCCGTAATCTGATGCAGGTGCTGGTCAGTCCGCCTGCAAAACTGCGAATACAAAGAACCCTGCGAGAAGCTCCAAAGCGTTGATATGGAGTCTGGACTCTTCCTCGGACCAACGTCCCCCGGTGTTCACTCTGTCGCAATAGGCGCCCCATCTCAACAGGCTGGCGTCTGATTCCACTGTGAAGTCCTGACGCGGGCTGAAAATAGCTTTGCCATTCCAAACCTCCAAGTTCTGGATCCACCACGTCAGCTCGTCCCTGGATTCCTCGTCTAACGTGATCAGGTCTGCGTACGATGCACCCGCGCGAAGGTGAGATATCTTGAGGAGTTGCATGGCACGATAATGTAATGATGCTGGAAAAACTGCCTGGATAGAGGACGAGAGGAGGCCTATGATGCGGGTCAGGTGACGTAAGGATACCTGTGGAAGGGATAACGTCTGGCGGATTTCTGTCATGGTCTTACCTTCTTGCTGTTCTCCTTCGTTTGACATGTGCTGGCGGCCATCTTGGTTTCTGGGTTTCTTGTAGCCTTCCACCCTGCGGCTCCTCCTTCCCACTGGGAGGAGCTGGATGCCTAGCTCATATATATAGGAGGTCTGTGGCTTCAGTTCCTTGCTTGGTCCTCTTGTGTTCACATGCTTCTAAGACTGCTGCTGCTTCTGGTTCCTGATCCTGGCTTCGTCTGACTACCCTGCTGGTTCCTGATCCTGGCTTCGTCTGACTACCCTGCTGGTTCCTGATCCTGGCTTCGTCTGACTACCCTGCTGGTTCCTGATCCTGGCTTCGTCTGACTACCCTGCTGGTTCCTGACCTCTGGCTTCGCAAAGACTCTGCTCGGTTTCACCATCCGTTTGGACTTTTGCTTTACAGCTTTATTTTCAATAAAGCCTTCTTATTTTCACTTATCTCTTGTTGTACGTCTGGTTCATGGTTCCGTGACATTAGGACCAAGCCATGAATTCTGACGGTACAGGGCCATCCTCGCTACCCACGCTGGTTGCCAGACTTGATCAGCAGGATCACCTGTTGGGTCGGTTCGCTGTGGCGTTGCAAACCCTGCTTGAACGCACGGCTCATTTCGCTCCCGTTGCCGATGGGTCGGTTGTCGCTCCTGGGCTCGCTCCTACTGCCGCTCCGGTTGTTGCGCCAGAGTCTACCCCGACACCTGTTGTTGCGCCTGCGGTGTTTCGGGGTATGACCGGTTCTGCCCCTCTTCCACAGCGCTTTGGGGGAGAGCCAACTCAGTGCCGAGGTTTCCTTAACCAGGTGGGCATTTATTTCGAGTTGCTGCCACATGCCTTTCCCACTGAGAGATCAAAGGTGGGCTTCTTGATCTCGCTGCTCTCGGACAAGGCCTTGGCCTGGGCCAGCCCTTTATGGGAGAACAACAATCCGGTGGTTGCCGAGTTTTCCGGTTTTGTTGCTTCTCTTCGGAAGGTATTCGATGTGCCGGCTCGTGCTGCCTCTGCTGCGAAGCTCCTTATGTCCATCAGACAGGGTTCACGATCCGTAGCTGAATACGCCATTGAGTTTCGTACCCTGGCAGCAGAGGTGGGCTGGAATAATGAGGCTCTGGTCGCTGCTTTCTCTCATGGTCTCTCGGATGCCTTGAAGGATGAGGTTGCAGCTAAGGACCTACCAGTTGAGCTCGAGTCTCTTATTTCTTTCCTGATTTTGATTGACACCAGACTCAGGGAGAGACCTTCCTTTAAGGAGAACCTGCGGAGGTCTTCTAACAGATTGGTGCCTACGTTTGCTGTCCCACCCGTGCCTCCCTCTCCTCCCACGCCTCCTGGGGATGACTTGTCTGGGGGTGAACCCATGCAGCTGGGGTTTGCTCGCCTGTCCGAGGGGGAGAGGGCACTCCGGAGACGCGAGGGCCGATGCATGTACTGTGGTCTCGGTGGGCATTTTCGGTTGGCATGTCCGAACCGTCCGGGAAAACGCTCGTACCTGAGATCCTGTCGGGGGCAGATCTTGGGTGGAGTCTCCTCGTCCCCGGTTTCCCGTGTTGACAAACCACTGATCACTGTTGTCCTCTCCTGGGTCGGGGGCTCGGTGACGACCCAGGCGTTGGTGGACTCTGGTGCTGGTGGTTTGTTCATTGATAGTGTGTTCGCTGCCGCCAATTCCATTCCTCTGCAGGCTCGAGGTTCCCCACTGGCTCTTGAGGCGATAGACGGCAGACCCCTTCTGCCGCCACACGTGACTCATGAGACCCTTCCAGTGGGGATAGCCATTGGTGCCGTTCACAGAGAGTCGGTCTGCCTCCAGGTTATTTCGTCTCCACACTACTCGGTGGTCTTGGGGTACCCCTGGCTCCAGAAGCATAATCCGACTTTCGATTGGAGATCGGTCGAGATCCTCTCGTGGTCACCACAGTGTGGGGCTAGTTGCATCCATGGGTCTGTCAAGTTGCTGTGTACTTCCTCGGACTCTCTGTTGCCTCCTGAATACGAGGAGTACCGGGATGTATTCGATAAGGTGCGCGCGGTTGCCCTACCTCCGCACCGCCCATACGATTGTGCCATAGAGTTACAATCTGGTGCCGTTCCTCCTCGTGGCAAAGTCTATCCACTGTCGGTAGCGGAGAATGAGGCCATGGAGGAGTACGTGAGGGAGGCGCTTTCACGCGGACACATTCGCAAATCTTCGTCCCCGGCAGGGGCTGGATTTTTCTTTGTGAAAAAGAAGGGCGGTGAGTTGAGGCCTTGCATCGATTACAGGGGTCTCAATCGCATCACGATCAAGAACGCTTACCCGATACCCTTGATTTCCGAGCTGTTCGATCGCCTTAAAGGGGCCACGGTCTTTACCAAACTCGACCTGAGGGCGGCATATAACCTGGTAAGGATCAAGGCGGGCGATGAGTGGAAGACCGCGTTTAACACCAGGACCGGTCATTACGAATCCTTGGTTATGCCCTTTGGGTTGTGCAATGCGCCCGCAGTCTTTCAGGAATTCATCAACGATGTTTTCCGTGAACTGTTGCAGCAGTGTGTGGTGGTCTATTTGGATGACATCTTGGTATATTCTGAATCCATGGAGGCCCACATTCTGGATGTCAGACGAGTGTTGCAACGGTTACGAGAGAACAAGCTGTTCGGTAAGCTTGAGAAATGCGAATTTCACCGATCCCAGGTAACCTTCTTAGGTTACATCATTTCCGCTGAGGGGTTCTCCATGGATCCTGAGAAGGTTTCGGCTGTCTTACAGTGGCCCCAGCCCAGTGGTCTTCGTTCCCTGCAGCGCTTTTTGGGCTTCGCCAATTATTATCGGAAGTTCATCAGGGACTTTTCCATGCTGGCCAAGCCTCTCACGGATCTGACCAGGAAGGGCAGTAATTCCCAGGTCTGGCCGCTCGAGGCCATCCGAGCTTTTGAGGCCCTAAAGTCCGCCTTTGTGTCGGCTCCGATTCTGTCGCATCCCAACCCTGGGTTGCCCTTTGTCCTCGAGGTGGACGCGTCTGAGACGGGAGTAGGCGCCCTTCTGTCTCAGCGTAGAACACCAGAGGGTCCTCTGCTTCCTTGTGGGTTTTACTCCCGGAAACTGTCTTCCGCGGAGTGCAACTATCAGATTGGTGACAGGGAGTTATTGGCCATCGTGCAGGCCCTTAAAGAATGGAGGCACTTGCTCAAGGGTTCGGTGGTTCCGGTTCTCATCCTGACGGACCACAAGAATCTGACCTACCTTTCTGAGGCCAAGAGATTGACACCACGTCAGGCCAGATGGGCTCTGTTCTTGTCACGTTTTAATTACGTGGTCTCCTACCTACCCGGTTCCAAGAACATCAGGGCGGATGCCTTATCACGGCAGTACTCAGAGCTGTCCAGGGAGGAGTCGATTCCGACTTCGGTCATACCTCCGAATCAGATCCTGGCCGCCATTCGCACCAGCCTGACCTCTCCCCTGGGTGAGCAGATTTTGGCGGCTCAATCTGGTGCTCCCTCTGGGAGACCCAACGGCAGATGTTTTGTGCCTGAGGAGTTGCGCACTCGGTTGTTGCGAACCTACCATAACTCCAAGACCGCGGGGCATCCTGGAAAGAATCAGCTGTCCTGGGCTGTTTCACGTCTGTTCTGGTGGCCTTCCCTACGTTCCGACATCGCCGCATATGTAGCGGCATGCTCCGTTTGTGCCCAGAGTAAGTCCCCTCGGCACCTTCCGTTGGGCCTTCTGCAACCCATAGCCACCGGGGAGCGCCCATGGTCACACCTGGGGATGGATTTCATTGTGGACCTCCCTGCATCCCGAGGCCATACGGTCATTCTCATGATTGTGGATCGGTTTTCCAAAATGTGCCACTGTGTTCCTCTCAAGAAGTTACCCTCTGCACAAGAGTTGGCCACGATTTTTGCCAGGGAGGTCTTCCGGTTGCACGGTTTGCCCAAGGAGATTGTGTCGGATCGGGGGAGTCAGTTTGTGTCCAGGTTCTGGCGCGCCTTTTGCTCCCAGTTGGGGATTCATCTCTCCTTCTCCTCGGCCTACCACCCTCAGTCCAATGGGGCCGCAGAACGATCCAATCAGGCCTTGGAGCAATTCCTTCGTTGCTATGTCTCCCATCACCAAGACAATTGGGTTGACCTCCTGCCTTGGGCTGAGTTTGCCAGGAACACGGCGGTGAACTCTTCCTCTGGGACGTCTCCCTTCATGGCCAATTATGGGTTCCAACCTGCCGTGTTACCGGAGGTATTCTCTCCCCAGGATATTCCGGCTGTGGAGGATCACCTTTCCGTCCTACGTGCTTCTTGGGTACAGATCCAGAAGTCCCTTGAGGTCTCTGCGCAGCGCCAGAGACTCAAGGCTGATCGCAGACGAGCGCCTGCTCCTTCCTACCAGGTCGGAGACCGTGTATGGTTGTCCACCCGCAACCTCAACCTTCGAGTGCCCACTCCCAAGCTGGCGCCTCGCTTTGTTGGTCCCTTCCGAGTGCTTCGCAGGGTAAACCCGGTAGCCTATGCCCTTGCGCTTCCTCCTGGCATGCGGATCTCCAACGTGTTTCATGTCTCCCTGTTGAAGCCACTGGTGTGTAATCGTTTCACTTCCTCGGTTCCTCGGCCTCGTCCGGTCCAAGTGGGCAATCGTGAGGAATATGAGGTGAGCAATATCCTGGACTCACGCCTGGTCCGCGGTCGGTTGCAGTTTTTGGTCCATTGGCGTGGTTATGGTCCAGAGGAGCGTTCCTGGGTTCCCTCCGCAGATGTCCATGCTCCTGCCTTGCTCCGAGCCTTCCACGCACGCTTCCCTCAGAAACCGTTTTGTGCTCCGCGGAGGAGGGGCCCTTGAGGGGGAGGTACTGTCATGGTCTTACCTTCTTGCTGTTCTCCTTCGTTTGACATGTGCTGGCGGCCATCTTGGTTTCTGGGTTTCTTGTAGCCTTCCACCCTGCGGCTCCTCCTTCCCACTGGGAGGAGCTGGATGCCTAGCTCATATATATAGGAGGTCTGTGGCTTCAGTTCCTTGCTTGGTCCTCTTGTGTTCACATGCTTCTAAGACTGCTGCTGCTTCTGGTTCCTGATCCTGGCTTCGTCTGACTACCCTGCTGGTTCCTGATCCTGGCTTCGTCTGACTACCCTGCTGGTTCCTGATCCTGGCTTCGTCTGACTACCCTGCTGGTTCCTGATCCTGGCTTCGTCTGACTACCCTTCTGGTTCCTGACCTCTGGCTTCGCAAAGACTCTGCTCGGTTTCACCATCCGTTTGGACTTTTGCTTTACAGCTTTATTTTCAATAAAGCCTTCTTATTTTCACTTATCTCTTGTTGTACGTCTGGTTCATGGTTCCGTGACAATTTCCTTGCAGATGGCCCGGACCTTGGATGACGGAAGGCTGAGGGTTTCCGTCATTGAATTGATTGTGAAGCCTAAAAACTCCATGGATTGGGAAGGAGTAAGGAAGGATTTTTCCAGGTTGAGGAGAAACCTGAGGTGAGACAACAAGTCCATTGTCCAGGATAGGTGTGTCAGCAAGGTAGGACGGTCCTGGGCCAAGAGGAGGATATCGTCTAGGTACACAATTAGACGAACTCCGCGACTGCGGAGGCGGGATACGACCGGCCGTAGTAACTTGGTGAAGCACCAAGGAGCTGAGGACAGCCCGAAAGGGAGGCAGGTGAACCGCCACATCTCCATGTTCCATTGAAAACACAGTAGGTTCCTGGACGTCTCGGAAACCGGTACTGTTAAATAGGCATCCTTCAGGTCTAATTTGACTAACCAATCTCCATGGAGGAGCATGTCTCTGAGGAGGTGGATGCCCTCCAACTTGAAGTGGTGATAATGGACAAATGCGTTCAATGCCGGAAGGTTGATCACAGGACGCATTTTGTCCTCCTTTTTTGGCCACCAGAAACATGTTGCTGATAATGCAATTGGAGGGGTCTGAGGCCGGTTCTATCGCGCCCTTCAGAAAAAGTTGCTTCAACTCCCTGTGCAACAGGAGTTGCTTTTGGGCCGGGAGGACAATGGGATGAGGGGGTGGAATGAAACTGGGAGGAACCACCAACTCTATGTGAAAACCCCGTACGGTAGTGAGAATCCATGGGTCGGCCGTGATGGCTGACCAAGCGTGGGAAAAGAGTCTGCCCCCTACCCAAACAGTTGAAGAAGATAGAGGGATTGGTAGACTTACCGAATGGGCGTCTGGACACCGAGAATCCTCTGGTCCCGCGGGATCGCCAAGAAGCACCACGTGTGGGGAAGAAGGTGGAAGGCTGGCGGAATTCCTGGCTGGAAGATCTGAATGACACGGAGCATCGACCCGAACCACGGGTCTGGAAAGATGACCAGCCGGACAGACGGCCCCTAGCACTGCCGGCCCTGGTGGAGACCCGTCCCTGAAAAACCTGTCTCATTGACGATTGGGCTTTATTCAGCGCCGTGAAGGCACCAGCAAAACAGGACAAATCTTTAATAAAAGAGTCTCCAAAAAGGAGACCCTGGGCATCTTTGCCCGCCTCAGTCAAGGCCAAATTGGAAAGCTTCGGTTCTATCTTGAACAGAATGGCCTTCCTTCTCTTAATAGAGAGAGAGGTATTAGCGTTGCCAGTGAGACACAGAGCATGCTGTGTCCACCCCCGGAGTTCCTCCGGATCTACCTGAGTGTTCTGGGTTCTGGCGGATTCCGCCAACTCAAAGATCTTATTAGTAAGGGGGCCTAGGACATCCAGTAATTTGTCCTGGCAGGCCTTTAGAGCTGACTCAAGACACTTACGTGGGTTCCACACAGATTTGGCCAGAAATTGGATCATTTTTGGATCCACCACCGGTGTGTCACAGACCTTGTTAGGGACAATGGGCCTAGGGCACTAAGCCCTCAACTTATTCCTAGCCTCCTTGCTAAGGGGCTGACGTACCCGTGACTCCAAATATTTAGCAATGTGGTCCGATGGGAGCCACTCTGCAGACCTCGGGTGATAGAGCGCATCTGGGTCGAATAGCGGCTCTCCAGAAGGGTCCATAATAACCTCTAATGTATTAGAAGGGACCTTGGGGGGGTTGGAAAGGGGGGGATTAGGAACTGACGATGGCCCAGGAGAGTCCACCTCCAATAGCTCCGGGTCCTCTTGCTCTGAACCAATGTCAGGCTCTGACTGCGCCACCTCTTCTGATCCGAGTTCGGACTCGGACTGTGTATCATATTGCGCTCTGGCGCATTTCCATGGCCTCGCCTTTTCTGCCTGGCGGGCATAGGCTCTTTTGCGCGAACTCAGCGCGCTCTCTTGGGTGGCAAGCATCACACCAGTCTTAGTGGTTCTGGAGGCTGGAGGATCAGCATTAGCTGTCCCTGAGGTCAAGGGTCTAGGGCGGCTACTGGGACCAGAAGAAGTGGACATGGAACCCATGGCAGCCTGGATAGCCACAGAACGTTGGATTGCTGTAGCCTTAGAACCTGCTGCCTGGGCATGGGGGGTGACCTCCATGTTCTCAGGAATGCGGCTACTGGGGAGGCCGTCCTCTGACATGATCACTGTAAATATGGTGAAAGCAAAATACCCCTGACTATACTAGCTATAACCTACTGTGGTCACAGAAGGGGAGAAAATCCGGCAGAGCAATGTAAAAAGATAGGGTACTACCAGCAGACCGCAAGAGCTGCCAGTGTTACCGTGCGTCCGGCGTATACTGAGAGCGCGCACGAAATCCCGCAAGATTTCGCGCCGCTCTGGACAGAAAAGGGATTCAGTTGATAGCTGCGCCCGAAGTCTCGCGGGACTTCGGGCGGGACAAACGGAGCTGACGGCGAAGCAGGAAGAAGATCCCGCTCCAGGTATGTGGAAGAAGAAGATGGCGGCCGAAATCGCACAAGATTTCGGCCGCCGATAAAGGCAGCTAAGGAAACGCTGGTGAGATAGCAGGCAAGAACCGGAGGCAGTGGAAAAAGATAAAGGCCGAAATAAGAACCGGAGAGAGGGGAAAATAACAGGTAGAAATAACATATAAGAACGATAACCAAATTGGGAAGCGACTCCTGAAGACAAAGGGGGGAATGAGACCGCAGGGCGAAACCAGAAAAGAGGGGAGAAAAAACCCTGTACAGGAAATGAATAGATACTAAATATATATATACAGTACAGACCAAAAGTTTGGGCACACCTTCTCATTCAAAGAGTTTTCTTTATTTTCATGACTATGAAGGCATCAAAACTATGAATTAACACATGTGGAATTATATATAATAACAAACAAGTGTGAAACAACTGAAAATATGTCATATTCTAGGTTCTTCAAAGTAGCCACCTTTTGCTTTGATTACTGCTTTGCACACTCTTGGCATTCTCTTGATGAGCTTCAAGAGGTAGTCCCCTGAAATGGTCTTCCAACAGTCTTGAAGGAGTTCCCAGAGATGCTTAGCACTTGTTGGCCCTTTTGCCTTCACTCTGCGGTCCAGCTCACCCCAAACCATCTCGACTGGGTTCAGGTCCGGTGACTGTGGAGGCCAGGTCATCTGGCGCAGCACCCCATCATTCTCCTTCATGGTCAAATAGCCCTTACTTTCAAAGTTTTCCCAATTTTTCGACTGACTGACTGACCTTCATTTCTTAAAGTAATGATGGCCACTAGTTTTTCTTTACTTCTGCTTTTTTCTTGCCATAATACAAATTCTAACAGTCTATTCAGTAGGACTATCAGCTGTGTATCCACCTGACTTCTCCTCAACGCAACTGATGGTCCCAACCCCATTTATAAGGCAAGAAATCCCACTTATTAAACCTGACAGGGCACACCTGTGAAGTGAAAACCATTTCAGGGGACTACCTCTTGAAGCTCATCAAGAGAATGCCAAGAGTGTGCAAAGCAGTAATAAAAAGCAAAAGGTGGCTACTTTGAAGAACCTAGAATATGACATATTTTCAGTTGTTTCACAATTGTTTGTTATGTATATAATTCCACATGTGTTAATTCATAGTTTTGATGCCTTCATAGTCATGAAAATAAAGAAAACTCTTTGAATGAGAAGGTGTGTCCAAACTTTTGGTCTGTACTGTATATATTTGTGGTCGTGGCTAAAATACAAACTTGGGCAGTGCGCCTGCCTAGAACCTAAACCGGCTGGTGTGTGCCTGGAGCCGGGTACGAGAGCAGCCTAAAAGGGGGCTGCCCTAAGGAGGACCCTTGGAATGAAGGGAATGGGTGGGTGGGTCCATGAACCGGAACGCCTACTAAGGTGAGGGGAGAGGGGTTTATAAAGGCTCAAGCCCCTCCCACAAATGCAGGCTGAACTTCAGCCTTACCAACTTGTGGTCGTGGCTAAAATACGAACTTGGGCAGCGCGCCTGCCTAGAACCTAAACGGGCTGGTGTGTGCCTGGAGCCGGGTACGAGAGCAGCCTAAAAGGGGGCAAAAAGGAAATCAACATAGTTAAGGTACAAGACTATTACCTTATAATACCAATGACCGAAATGCCTGCGAAATCTCCACCTGTGGGTTAGGTATGTATCTGGTGAAGCAAGACGAACGCCACCTGCCCATCTTTCGGATGACATGGGCGGGGACCCCATGCCGGGAAGCCGCGGAAGCCGCTCCAATGCGGAAGGAATGGCCGGATATAGCGCCGGGGTCAAACCCCAAGCCAGCAGCAACTGTGCGGATGTGGCTGATGAACTGCGCCGTGGTGAGAGCGCCATCGAGATGTGGTAGTAGAGGGCTGTGAGGTGGAGCATCCTGGAGGGCGAGCATGAGCTGGCCAAACACCTGTACCGGGCACCATTTATTATCATACGGGAAAAACTGAACCTCCACCGGGGGGCCTGTTTGACTAGTCTTGGTGGAAATTAACTTCAGCGTGTAATGGTCTAGATTCCGCACCAGCTGTTCTCTGTGCAGACTGCACCGCCCTGCCGTACTGCAAGTGAACTCGCCTGGCCTAAGGAAGCCGTAAAAGCCCAAATACATGGCAGCTTTAAAGACCAAGCTGGAGAAGGGCCCAAAAGGAGCCCCATCCAGGGCTGAAGACAATCTCCGGAACATCTCCCCAGTGACGCCCTGTCTGCGGGACAGGGGATTGGGCCTACCCTTCTGGACCCCTCGCAAGGTGGCCTTAATCGCGTGCGCAGAAAAAATGGACCCGCCCCCCGGGTTGTGGAGCATGGTGTGGTGTTGGACGCTCGCCAGGTACAACTTAATGGTATTGTAGGAGAGGTGTAACTGGGGGTGACAATGGGCAATGAAGGCCATGACGAAAGGAATGTCCGCCAGGCCACCCTGGAAGGTTCTCAGGCCTGAAAGATAGTTCCTGGCCGTACTGGGGGCGAGGGACTGCTGCGCCAGGTCTCATGAGCATGCCTAGTACATTGTCAGGGAACTGAAAGCCGGGGTGGGATATCTTAGCGGGTGGACCTCTGGCATGACCTGAAAAAAGAGTGCGAAATTAAACCGGAATAGTGCGTCCGCTGTCACATTTTGCTGACCCGGAATGTGGCTACAATGCACGTGAAAGTTGTGTGACAGGGCCAGCCAAACCAGCTGGCGCAATAGTGCCATGATTTTGGGGGACTTGGCCCAGCCCTTGGCTAAGATGTCGACCAAGGCCTGGTTGTCTGTCACGAACATCACTGGCAAGTTAGCCCAGAGGTGACCCCATGCCTGGGCTGCTGCAACGATGGGGTACAACTCCAACAGGGAGGAGGTGCGGATGGACTCGGCCTCCTCTAGGATAGAAGTGGGCCAATGGTCCGCTAGCCAACGGGGACCCCAAATAGCCGCGTAGCCGCAGGATGCAGCAGCGTCCGAAAAAATAGTTGGGCAGGAGGGAGACCAAGGAGACACAAAAAAGGAGACGCCGTTCCATCGGGACAGGAACAATTCCCACATGGCCAGGTCTGCCATGGCCTGGCCGTCCAACCGGATGACGCTGTCCTGCTCGGGTGCCGAGGGAAGAAGCTGGAGCAGCCTTGACACGAAAGTCCTCCCCTGGGGCATGATCCTAGAGGCAAAATTGAGCCGCCCCAGAAGAGATTGCAACTCGACTCTAGTGAGGCACCCCGTGGAAGCCGCCTGGGAAATGACCTCCCGACACTGAGCGAGTTTCTCTTCTGGGAGGCTGGCCTGCAATAGAACCGAATCCAGGATGATGCCCAGGAACGAGACCCTCGTGGCGGGACCCTCAGTCTTTGACTCCGCGACCGGAACAGCCAGACTGGTGAACATCTCCAGGAGGATAGTGAGAATGCCAGACCCGCCCTGCGGGTCCTCCACAACTAGAAAGTCATCGAGGTAGTGGATGACTGACCAGAGGCCCCCGTGATGGACCAAGATCCAATGTAGCGCCTTGGCCAGTTGGTCGAATAACCAGGGGCTACTCTTGGATCCAAAAGTGAGTCTGTTGGCGAAAAAATACTGGCCGGCCCACTCAATGCCGTATAACTGCCACAACTGAGGTTGGATGGGAAGGAGCTTAAACGCATCAGCAATGTCCACCTTTGCCAACCAAGCTCCCTTACCATGCAACAGGATGGCCTGAATTGCGTCGTCCACTGAGGAGTAACGCATGGCAAATTCCTCAGAGGGAAACAGGGAATTAAGGCTAGGGATCCCGGAAACATGAGGGGCGGACAGGTCATAAATCAACCTTTTTTTATTGGTATTTTTTTTTAAACTAAGCTGATGGGGTTGATTCGCCATGAAGAAAACGGGATGCGCGGGAAAGGGCCTATGAGAAACCCTTTAGCCACTTCCAACCGGAGCAACTCGCTAGTTGCTGGAGGGTCCAGGGTGGCCGACAGCAGATTCCTGCCTCCCCAGGGAATCTGTGGCAGCGTGATGAGCCCTGTGTGGAACCCCTGGCGGAAGCCCGCCAACAGGAACGCCACAAAGTCCTGATCATGGTGAACCTGAAGGAGCGCCGCCAAGAGGTCCACGTTAATGTCGCCTAGTCAGGACCCTTTAGCAGACTTTTTGGGGCAGACGGACCGTGGATGGGCCCTGAAGCACAGGGATCAGACGTGGAGGGATCTGCAGCTGGCATAAGAGCACCCCCCTGAGTTGAAATTGTTGCAGACCTGGCTTTTTCCCAAGTAGACAATGGGTCTGCCCAGTTTGTCAGTGGAGGGATTAGACGGAAAAGACCCGGAGGTGCCCGGGAGGGCCCTGTCCTGAGACGGGTGGGCACTATTTGGGCAACCTTCAGAAGAGTGGAAGATTGATTGACACGTCGCACAGTTGGGTGCCCTGAGGCCAGCGAAGTGATGACAGAAGAGCTCCGTGTCAATCAAAGACCAGCTGGTGACATACTGGAATTGCGCCAACGCTGCCGCCGCCTTAGCCGAAAAGGAACGATGGTAGTCGTAGAAGGCCAACCCACCATACTTGTGCCCCAGGTCAGTGACCAGGTACAAATAGCTGTCCAGACTGTGCGGTGCAGATGATGTCTCTGAAGAGGCTGAAAGCCAAGACAAACTCCGGGATTGTCAATTTGCGGTTAAGCCGCGAGTCCTTGGCCCGGAGGACCACCAACACATCACCACAGTTGATGACCCTGTTCTCGGGTACGTCTTGAGCGGCAATGAGGATTGACATCTTTCCCTGCCAGAATGTCTCTTTTGAGGTTGTCGGGAATGAAGTGAGAGGGGGACACTTGGGGAATGGGCCTTGGCGTACCTGTAGCCAGCCAACCCAATGTAGATGTAGATGGTGCCATCAGCAGGACGGGTGCCGGGGGTGCCATGGGTGGCCGGGATTCCAGCTTCGAAACCCTTGCCCGAACGTCTGCTACCGAGTCGACCAAGGAGTTTAGGGTCGACTGTAGCTGCACCAGTGACAACTGGATGGATGGCGCCTCCTGCTGCACTGCCGAAGTGCTGGGGCTGGTCATGAGCAGTTTGTACAGCTCTGCCTTCCTTGCGGTGGCCGGGTGAGGAATGCCTCTTCGGTTCAGCTCAGCCAATAGCTTTGGTATGGTCCAGCTCCGAAGGGATGATGGACCCGCCTGGCCTGATATGAGCGAGCCGGAGACGGACAGGCCATCCTCCATAACCGAAGCACAAGACATGGCAGTGCTGCTAGAAAACACAAGGCATGACAAATAAAGAGGAAAAAAAAACAAAAAAAACGAGAGGGCGATGACGGAATGGTATTTTGAATTGGTGCACGATAGAGAAACACGTACCGGAATAAGAACCCGTAGGATGGCTCAGTAGGACCTGACCTAGCCGGACAGATGAAGGGACAATTAAAAGCGTGAACATGATCTGACCGGGACCCCGGTGGAGTCAGTGCGAACTTACCTGAATAGGACCGATTGGAATGGCAAAAAAAGGAAAAACCCCTGTAAATAAAGTAACAGGCGAAAATTTGAAAGTGCAGAGGAAACGGGTGACCTCAAACCTGTTGGAACCAGGCGAACCGGCCAGGATGGGGCACACCCCTAGGTCAAGTAACCATCTGAGCGCATCGGACCGGATACTTGACCGGAGAGAACCGCCTGAGCGTACCAGGCGGTTGACAGAAGAGAAGGCGCGTAGCCAGATATAGAAGCTGCGCGTAGCAGCGGCCCGCGGAGGGCGGCAGACTGACATGGTAACCTTGGAGCCATGGAAAGCAAAGAACGACCGGGGGAGCAGCCGAAGGATGGCCCCTTAGAAAGACTCGGACAAGACAAAGGACAGGTGCGTGAAACCCATGTGTTAGAGAGGAAACATGAAGACCTGGGCGTACCAGGAATGTACCGTGCCCTGGGCGAACCAGGGGAGACAATGTGACAAAACCAAAACCGTGACAAGATCACCGACAGTGCCCTGGAGACAAAATAAGCGGCTATGACATGATGACAACAGTGGCCTGGGCGAACCAGGAAGACGAGACAATCCTGGGCGTGACCAGGTGCCAGAAGCGCGAGGGAACCCTGCTAGGTTACAGATGGTGCACCCCAATGCGGTGCCCCTGTTTTTTTTTTTTTATTTACTGATATTGCGTTTTTTTTTTTTTTTTATATTGCGGGTTTTGTTTTGCCTATGGGGATGTTTTTTTTTTGTTTTTTTTACTGATATTGCGAGTTTTGTACTTCCATGATTTTTATTTTTTTTGTTTTTTTAATTTATTTTTTTTTTTTACTGATATTGCGTTATTTTTTTTTTTATTATTGCGGGTTTTGTTTGCCTATGTTTTTTTTTTTTTACCATGACAGGGATGGTCGGACTGGGAGACTCGTGCCCAGGGGCCCACCCCAAGCGGGGCCAGGACCGCGCAGCGACCTGGAGATCCTAAACCCTCATGCCTGGGTGTTTGCTAACAGACTGGCTACCAGCTTGTGTGGTCTGAGCGAAGGACTGTACAGGGACCCATAGGTAGTGGAACGCAAGCCGACATAGCAGCCCAGGAGCCCGGCCAGGGGGTGAGTGACAGCAATGCCTGTGCCGGAAGGCGAGTGCGTTCGTGCGCCGTCCTTTTGGCAGAAGGAGCGAGCTGGCCAACCAACCTCCCCACGAACCACCCCCCCCCCCTAGGATGGAGAAAGCCGAGCCAGCTCCAAGGTCCGTCCCCCCCGCCTGCGCCGCCAGCCACCGGAAGGCAGGGGGAACGGGCGGTGACCGGAACCAGGAAGCGCGTGCGTTCCACCCTGGAACGCACGCCTCCGTGCGCCGGCCTCGGCCGAAGGGCCGGCCAACCAGGCCCCCCCACGAACCCCCCCCCCCCCCCCGAGTATGAAGAGAGCCGTGCTGGCTCCTAGGTGCGCTCCCCGCCGCCGAGCCGCCAGAAAGGTAGGAAGACGGGTGGTGACCAGAACCAGGAAGCGCGTGCGTTCCACGCTGGAACGCACCCGCTGAATGAAGCGGCGGTAAGGAGCCGGAATGCCGCTATCCTCTGCTCCGCGGAAGTGCCTCATACTTACCCACTAGAAGAGAAGAACTCTGCGCGAGGCGGCCGGAGGAACAAGGAGACACACGTAGCAAACACAAGTGCAAAATCCATGAACCGGAACGCCTACTAAGGTGAGGGAAGAGGGGTTTATAAAGGCTCAAGCCCCTCCCACAAATGCAGGCTGAAGTTCAGCCATACCAACATATCACCTTTCAGGATCGCCTCTTCTTGGTAGGAGGGCGGGCTGGCGGGAGATTCAAATGATAGCAGCGCTCCTCTCCTCCTCCTTTTGTGTCCGGAGCCCGAGGAGAGAGGAGCGCTGCCTGCACGTGTGGAGCATCACCCCATCTGTGCCCCAGCACCCATCCTTGCCCCCAGGACCCGATCTGTGCCCCAGCACCCCCCATCTTATCTGCAGGTAATTAGGGAAAGTCTAGGGAAAGGTTGGGCTAGGCAGGGAAAATAAAGGGAAAGTTAGTGGTAAAAAAAAGTTTTCTTGCATCAGCCTAAGTAGGGTGTCTGGGGTCCACAGCACAGCTGTGTGACCCTAGACCCCCTAGGGGTGCTGCCGCTTGCCCCCCCTGCCCCCCCTCCACAACTTTTTTGGGGTGCAGGCATTTTTTTTTGTGCGTACGCTGACTGTGGCCGGCACTCTTAGTGTCCGGCCACTGTTAGCGCATCGCACACCCCACCGCTGATCAACTTCGGACGGTTGCTCAGCGGTTTAGAATTTTTTTTTTCACATTTTCACATTTTTCCCCTTTTTTTAGTTAGTCTTTTTTTTTTTTTTCTCTTAGTTTTAGGGATAAGTACGTGAACACCCGTGCCCCCACACACACGCACACTGAATAAAGATTTACACGCACGCACACACACACTCCCCTATGGCCCGCCGGATGTTCTCGGCCGAGGAGACATACGCCCAGCTTGCCTCCGAGTCCGAGAGTCCCAGTGAGGACGAGAATGACCACACTTTCCTTTTGTCATCCGCGTCCTCCTCATCATCCAGCGATGATGAGCCCCCAAGGCGGCGGAGCAAGGGGACCACCATGCTAGGGACCCTGTGGCCCACCCTAGTACGAGCAGCTCTGGGGCTCGTACTAGTTTTCCGGCCCACCAGTTAAATCCACCGGAGCCCCCTGCCGGTGAACTTGTCTGGTGTACCCCAGAGCGGTAAGACATATGCCTGCGGCACCAACCTGTGCACTACAAGAGGATAAGGGGTGTTTGTATCTGTCCCCCTTCTCTATCTTCACTGCGGCTGTGCACCCATCTGTGCGCTCCACTTCAGTGACAAAAGGGAGGGAACTTTACTTTATCTGTCCCCTCTCTTTCATTCCCGCTGCCGGTCGCACATCCACCTGTGCGCTTTATTATATAGGAGAGCCACCATTTCTGGTGACCCTCTTTCTGTTTTTTTCGGCCCTTAGAAATTATATCCCCTGATGAGGGGAGGGGTTCTTCCCCCTACCCCAGAAACGTGCATGTAGGGATCCTTGTAGGGCCTTCTTTAGGGACCACAATTCCAGGGCTAGGTTCCGGACGGGGGCCCAAATAGTGGGACACCCCGTGGCTAGCTTTTGGAGGCTTATTGTAGGGCTGTGAGGGCCAACTAGGGGTAGAAAAGGAAAAATACTGCTTCCCTTCCCTCCAAATACCCTCCAACTGCCGGAAAAGGACCACCCTGCCTGATAAAGACTCAAGAACACAGGTGCCTGGAGTACTTCAAACCTGTACGGTAGGACACCTGGTGGTGTGTCTTTTTCTCAAGCGGTGCCGCCGTGCACTTAATTTTTGTGGATGTACTAGTGTACAATATGTAACACGGATATCCAAACATCCATGTCATTTTTGTGTTGTGTTTGTCGTTGTGTATATAGTTTTTTTTTTTTGTTGTTGAATATTTGTCATATGTCCACCTCATGTGTCGGATATTGGCGCTTACATGTGCCAAACCCGACCACCTGTGGCTTGATTACTGATGTGCACCACCCTTATCGTCTAGACTTGGAAACATCATGCTTGGAATACATCAGTTATTTCACTTCTTGCCTTTGTGGACATTATAGTATTGCCCTCAGTACAAGTCCTGCTATATCATAGGACACTGCGAGCAATCTACGACTACCTACCTCTTACCTTTCATTTTGAGGAACAAAAAATCTCATTTATCTTATAAGAGCTATATTAAAAGCTAAGTTTTAAATTATCCAGATCACTAAAATACGACTTCAAAGATTTATGTGAGTGATTATATGTGAATAATCCATATTTAAACCTATTTGACTGTACCCCAGAGCGATTTGAGCCCGTGATTCCTGAGTTTGTAGGCCAATCAGGAATCCAGATTTCCACAGTGGGCTTCACTGAATTTGACTTTTTTAGTCTTTTTTTCAGTGACCAACTGGTAAATCTAATGGTGGAGCAGACGAACCAGTACGCCCAACAGTTCGTTGCTCAACACCCGGGCTCCTTTTTGTCTAGGCCCGTGGCTGGACCCCGGTCAGTGCAGCCGAGATGAGGACATTTTGGGGCCTCGTGCTGCACATGGGCCTAGTCAAGAAACCTAGTGTCAGGCAGTACTGGAGTGGGGACGTCCTCTACCAGACCCCACTTTACAGTACGGCCATGACACGTACCCGGTTTGAGGCCATCCGGAAATGCCTTCATTATTCAGATAATGCAGCATGTTCCCCCCAAGGTGATCCTGCCTATGACCGTCTGTATAAGATACGGCCGGTCATCGATCACTTTGGGGCCAAATTTGTACAGGCCTATGTACCTGAAAGGGAGGTTGCGGTTGATGAGTCTCTCATTGCGTTCAAGAGGAGACTCATTTTCCGCCAGTATGTTCCCTCAAAGTGGGCGAGGTATGGCGTGAATCTGTACAAACTTTGTGAGAGTACCTCAGGGTTCACTTACAAGTTTCGTGTGTACGAGGGGCGAGATTCCCGTATTCAACCCCCAGAATGTCCCCCCACTCTGGGTGTTAGCGGGAAACTTGTGTGGGACCTTATGCACCCACTGCTAGATAAGGGTTACCACCTGTACGTGGATAACTTTTATACTAGTATCCCCTTGTTCCAGTCCCTCGCCGCCAGATCCACGTCCGCTTGTGGGACCTTGCAGAAAAATCAACGCGGCCTCCCTGCCCACCCCCTCCAGGTACCTATCCCCAGGGATGAGACCCATGCCCTTACCAGTGGAAACCTGTTGCTGGTCAGATATAAGGACAAGAGGGATGTCCTTGTACTGTCCACAATTCATGGTAACGGCATCACCCCTGTCCCTGTGCGAGCTACCGCGGCAACGGTCCTCAAGCCTGATTGTATCGTCGACTACAATCGGTACATGGGAGAAGTTGATCTCTCTGATCAAATCCTCAAGCCATATAACGCCATGCGCAAAACCCGGGCATGGTACAAAAAAGTTGCGGTCTACTTGGTGCAGGTTGCCATGTACAACTCTTTTGTGCTGTCCCAGAGCGCTGGCAACACAGGGAAATTCCTTCAGTTCTATGAGGCAGTCCTCAAGGCCCTGATCTTTACTGACTGGGAAAGAGCACGCCGGAGTACCTCGTGAACTGGAGGCGCCCGGATCGTCCCTGGCCAACACTTTCCAGGGGTGGTCCCCCATACTGGAAAGAAGGGACGAACCCCAAAAAAGTGCAGAGTGTGTCACAGGAGGGGGATACGGAAGGACACCACTACTCAGTGCGACATGTGCCCCGATCATCCGGGCCTCTGCATTGACGGTTGCTTCAGGGAGTGCCACACTTCCATGGAGTACTAAATTTATATCCCAATTTAGCACTGACTATCGGATAAAAAAACTGGTTCTCAGACTTGAGACACCAAATTTTTTTTAAAAAACCCTCAAATAATAAATGTATACAAATTAGGTATCGCCGCATCGGTAATAATCTCCTCTATAAAAATACCCCATGACCCAGATTAACATGGTCCAAAAAAATAAAACGGTGCAGAAAAAGAACTTTTTTTGTCACCTTACATAACACAAATTTTAATAGCAAGCGATCAAAAAGTCATATAGCCCCCAAAATAGTGCCAATAAAACCGTCCTCTCATCCAGCAAAAAATGAGCCCCCACATGAGATAATCGGATAAAAAAAAATAAAAAAATCACTCTTAGACTAGAGATACAAAAAAAAATTTTTGTATCAAAAAGGATAATATAGTCTAAAACCTAAATAATTTTAAAAAAGTAGACTTATTAGGTATCGCCGCGTCCGTTAGAATCTCCTCTATAAAAATACCCCATGACCTAACCCCCCAGATTAACACGGTGCAAAAAAAAGAACTTTTTTTGTCACCTTACATAACAAAAAGTTTAATAGCAAGCGATCAAAAAGTCATATAGCCCCCAATATAGTACCAAAATTTTTTTTTGCCATCTCTAAGGTCTAAGAGTCATTATTATTATTTTTTTTGCCGATTATCTTATGTAGTTATCTTATCAAACCGTACGGTTTGTCCTCTCATCCCGCAAAAAATGAGCCCCTACATAAGATAATCGGCTAAAAAAATAAATAAAATGACTCTCAAAATAAATTGTATCAAAAAGGATAATATAGTCTAAAACCTAAATAATTTAAAAAAAGTAGACTTATTAGGTATCGCCGCATCCGTAAGAATCTCCTCTATAAAAATACCCCATGACCAAAGCCCCCAGATTAACACGGTAAAAAAAAAAAAAAAAAAACGGTGCAAAAAAAGAACTTTTTTTTGTCACCTTACATAACAAAAAGTTTAATAGCAAGCGATCAAAAAGTCATATAGCCCCCAATATAGTATCAATAAGACCGTCCTCTCATCAGGCAAAAAATGAGCCCCTACATAAGATAATCGGCTAAAAAAAAATAAAAAATGACTCTTAGACTTTAGAGATACAAAAATCTTTTTTTATATAAAAAAGGATAATATAGTCTAAAACCTAAATAATTGTAAAAAAAGTAGACTTATTAGGTATCGCCACGTCCGTAAGAATCTCCTCTATAAAAATACGCCATGACCTAACCCCCCAGATCAACACGGTCCAAAAAAAAAAAAAAAAAAGTGTCAAAACAGCTTTTTTTGGCACTTTTCCATTTCAATCCGTTTTTTCCGGTAACAAAGCAAGGGTTAACAACCAAATAAAACTTAATATTTATTGCCCCGATACTGAAGTTTATCGAAACGCCACATTTGTGGTCGTAAACTGCTGTATCACTAAAAAGCAGGGCGCAAAAGGAAAGGACCGACATGGTTTCTGGAAGGCCGATTTTGATGACCTTTTTTATTGACACTATGTCCCTTTTTGAAGCCCCCCTGATGCGCCGCTAAAGTAGAAACTCCCTAAAAGTGATCCCATCTAAGAAACTACACCCCTCAAGGTATTCAAAACTGATTTTACAAACTTTATTAACCCTTTAGGTGTTCCTCAACAGTTAATGGCAAATAGAGATGAAATTTCCGAATTTTAATTTTTGGTAACCTTACCTCACAAAAATTTTATATAGAGCAACCAAAAATCATATGTACCCTAAAAATAGTACCAACAAAACCGCCACCTTATCCCGTAGTTTCCAAAATGGGGTCACTTTTAGGGAGTTTCTACTCCAGGGGTGCATCAGGGGGATTGAAACAGGACACGGTCCATAAAAATCAGCCCTCCAAAAACCAAACGGCGCTCCTTTCCCTCTACGCCCCGCCGTGTGACCGTACAGTAGTATACGACCACATATGGGGGGTTTCTGTAAACGGCAGAGTCAGGGCAATAAAGATACAGTCTTGTTTGGCTGTTAACCCTTGCTTTGTTAGTGGGAAAAATGGGTTAAAATGGAAAATTTGCCAAAAAAAGGAAATTCTCAAATTTCATCCTCATTTGCCAATAACCTGAAGGGTTAACAAAGTTTGTAAAATCAGTTTTGAATACCTTGAGGGGTGTAGTTTCTTAGATGGGGTCACTTTTATGGAGTTTCTACACTAGGGGTGCATCAGGGGGGCTTTAAATGGGACATGGTGTAAATAAACCAGTCCAGCAAAATCTGCCTTCCAAAAACCACACGGCGCACCTTTCCCTCTACGCCCCCTACCGTGTGCCCGTACAGTAGTTTACGGCCACATATGGGGTGTTTCTGCAAACTACAGAATCGGGGCAATAAATATTGAGTTTTGTTTGGCTGTTAACCCTTGCTTTGTTACTGAAAAAAATTGAATAAAATTTGCCCAAAAATCTAAATTCAGAAATGTTATCTCCATTTGCCATTAACTCTTGTGGAACACCTAAAGGGTTAACGACGTTTGTAAAATCAGTTTTGAATATCTTGAGGGGTGTAGTCTCTAGAATGGGGTCATTTTTGGGTGATTTCTATTATATAAGCCTCACAAAGTGACTTCAGACCTGAACTGGTTCCTAAAAATTGGGTTTTTGAAAATTTCTGAAAAATTTCAAGATTTGCTTCCAAACTTCTAAGCCTTGTAACATCCCCAAAATATAAAATATAATTCCCAAAATGATCCAAACATGAAGTAGACATATGGGGAATGTAAAGTAATAACTATTTTTGTAGGTATTACTATGTATTATAGAAGTAGAGAAATTGAAACTTGGAAATTAGCAATTTTTTAAAAAAATTGGGTAAATTTGGTATTTTTTTATAAATAAAAATTAATTTTTTTTTATTTCATTTTACCAGTGTCATGAAGTACAATATGTGACGAAAAAACAACCTCAGAATGGCCTGGATAAGTCAAAGCTTTTTAAAGTTATCACCACTTAAAGTGACACTGGTCAGATTTGCAAAAAATGGCCTGGTCCTTAAGGTGAAATTAGGCTGTGTCCTTAAGGAGTTAACACAACTGAATTTTAGAAAGGGACTGGGACAGTAAACCACTGGACACAGATGACTGGACAGGACACTAGACCACTGGCAACTATATGATATTAGAGATTGGGCCATAAAACTGGATACCAGAAACGTCAGGAAAACAGTGGAGAAAAGACTGGGCCAAAAGCAGTAGACCACTGGACACCCGAGATTGGTCCTAAAAACTGGATATCAGATATGGGCAGTAAATCATTAGATACAAAAAACACCTGAACACCAGACACTATGAGGGTAGAACATTAGATATGAGGGAGAGACTGGACAGCGGACCACTGTCTACCTGGAAGTGGGACACAAAGTCCCTGGATGTCAAGGATGGAGGCACATTACTACTGGAGCACTTCCCATGAGTGGACACAGTATACATAAGAGTGGACGTGGTTACAATCTGTGTACAGCGCTGCTGCATATGTTGCCTCTAGATTAGCAGCTGGAAATAAATAATCAAACATTTCATCCATTGATCCTTTCATCCTCATCTCTAACCTCACCACAGTGTTTGTTCCAGCCTAACTCATCTCTTCAACCTATCACTAACCTCTGGTGTCTTCCCCTCTACTTTTAAACATGCTACCATTACACCCATCCTCAAAAAAAAGCCTTCACTTGACTCATCTTCTTTGTCCAGTTATCGCCCCATATCACTTCTTCCGTATGCCTCAGAGCTACTTGAACAACATTTCCATTGAGAACTGTCCTCTCACCTCTCCTCCTGCTCCCTCTTTGACCGCCTACAATCTGGCTTCCGACCCCACCACTCAACTGGGACTGCCCTTACCAAAGTCACCAATGACCTACTAACAGCCAAAACCAAGAAACAATACTCTGTCCTCCTTCTCCTTGACCTGTCCTCTGCCTTTGACACTATTGACCACTCCCTTCTGTTGCAAACTCTCCCATCTCTTGGCATCACTGACCTGGCCCTCTCCTGGATCACATCATACCTCACAGATCGGACGTTTAGCGTCTCCCACTCCCGCACCACCTCCTCGTCTCATTCCCTCTCTTTTGGTATCCCGCAAGGCTCTGTCCTAGGACCCCTGCTCTTCTCTATCTACACTTTTGGCCTGGGACAGCTCATAAAGTCCCATGGCTTTCAGTATCACTCTTATGCTGACGACACACAAATCTACCTCTCTGGTCCAGACATCACCACCTTACTATCAAGAATCCCACAATGTCTATCTTCTATATCATCCTTCTTCGCCTTTCGCTTTCTAAAACATAACATGGATAAAACAGAATTCATCATCTTTCCCCCATCTTGCTTAACCCCCCCAATAGACCTATCTATCTTGATCAATGGCTGCACACAATCCCCGGTCAACCAAGTCCGCTGCTTTGGAGTGACCTTGGATTCTGCCCTTTCCTTCCGACCGCACATCCAAGCCCTTTCCACCACCTGCCGCCTCCAACTCAAAAACATCTCCCGCATCCGTGCTTTCCTTAACTTTGAATCTGCGAAAATGCTTGTACATGCCCTCATCATCTCCCACCTAGACTACTGCAACACTCTCCTCTGTGGCCTTCCATCTAGCACTCTCGCACCCCTCCAATCTATCCTCAACTCTGCTGCCCGACTAATCCACCTCTCACCCTATTACTCCTCTGCCTCTCCCCTCTGCCAATCCCTTCACTGGCTCCCCATTGCCCAGCGAATTCACTTCAAAGTACTAACAAATACATACAAGGCCGTCCATAACCTGTCCCCTCCCTACATCTCTGAGCTACTTTCCCGATACATCCCCACACGCACTCTCCGATCCTCACACAACCTCCTTCTCTCCTCTCCTCTTATCACCTCTTCCCAAAATCGCCTCTAAGATTTCTCCCGCGCATCCCCCATACTCTGGAACTCGCTGCCCCAACATATCAGACTCTCGCCTACAGTGGAATCCTTCAAAAGAAACCTGAAAACCCACCTCTTCAGACAAGCCTACAACCAGTGACCCTGCTGCCTCTATACCGCCATAACAGCTTCACCCGCACCTACTGTGTCCTTCTCCCATACCATGTAGATTGCAAGCCCTCACGGGCAGGGCGCTCTCTCCTTCTGTACCAGTTTGTAACTCGTCTTGTTTATGATTAGTGCAATTGTCTGTATTATGTATGTGCACCTCTTCTCATATGTACAGCGCTATGGAATAAATGGCGCTTTAATAATAAATAATAATAATAATACGTGGTTCACGTGACAGCCTCCGGTGATCCTGCAGAACATCTATGTAATTTGCATTTTGCAATCCTTGGCAAAACGGATGGAGAGCAGAATGACAAGTACATGGGAATGACAGAGCACGCCGAGACATGCTCCAAGCCAAGCAAGAGCCGACTGTGCCGCTCTGATCCTGAGCTGTTCTCCCAGTCTGTCCTGACTCATAACATCACATACAGCAGGAGAAAGTGCATTAAAACCCCCATCACTAGTCACTGTTATGTCTGCTTCTGGTTCTTATCACTACTGGAGTACTGTGGCTGGCACTGTTATGGGGGTGCCATGGGTGTCATCAGTATGGAAGGCTTATATCTGCCACTATTATAGGGGTGTCATGGGTGTTATCAGTATGGAAGGCATGTATCTGGCATGTATCTAACCCCTCAGGTTAACTGCCGCGGATTGCAGGGCCCTGTCATAGCGGTCGGGTGCCGGCTATGTGATTCTGCCACCGGCACCCGCCTCCTGTATTTGTATTAGTAACATAGTAACATAGTACATAAGGCCGAAAAAAGACATTTGTCCATCCAGTTCGGCCTGTTATCCTGCAAGTTGATCCAGAGGAAGGCAAAAAACCCTGTGAGGTAGAAGCCAATTTTCTCCACTTTAGGGGAATAAAAAATTCCTTCCCGACTCCAATCAGACAATCAGAATATCTCCCTGGATCAACGACCCCTCTCTAGTAGCTATAGCCTGTAATATTATTACACTCCAGAAATACATCCAGGCCCCTCTTGAACTCTTTTATTGTACTCACCATCACCACCTCCTCAGGCAGAGAGTTCCATAGTCTCACTGCTCTTACCGTAAAGAATCCTCTTCTATGTTTGTGTACAAACCTTCTTTCCTCCAGACGCAGAGGATGTCCCCTCGTCACAGTCACAGTCCTGGGGATAAATAGCTGATGGGAGAGATCTCTGTACGGACCCCTGATATATTTATACATAGTAATTAGATCTCCCCTCAGTTGTCTTTTTTCTAAAGTGAATAACCCTAATTTTGATAATCTTTCAGGGTACTGTAGTTGCCTCATTCCAGTTATTACTTTAGTTGCCCTCCTCTGGACCCTCTCCAGCTCTGCTATGTCTGCCTTGTTTACAGGAGCCCAGAACTGTACACAGTACTCCATGTGTGGTCTTAATGGGTGAGTTATCATCATTGGTGGCACAGTGGCCACAACCTCGCCCCTCCTCTTCCCCTCTCTCTCCTCATTGGTGGCAGCGGCACAGGGGGGAGGGAGGGATAGACTGCTTCCTTCTCCACTGTGCTGCTGAGGGAACATGGCGCGCGCTGGGAGCAGCGCGCGCCATGTTCTCTGATACTAGGCTGTGCAGTAGCGCAGCCTAGTATCGGTAAATGTCAAATCCCAGTATCGATACAGATACAAAATTATCGATTGAGTAAAGATAATTCGATACCCTCTACAACCCCACATCTATCTGGCACTGTTATGGGGTGCCATGGGTGTTATCATTATAAAAGGCTTGTTTCTGGCACATTTATGGCTGCCTCTAGTTGTTATCACTATGGGAGCACCGTGGTTGGCACTGTTATGGAGATGCCATGGGTGTTATCAGTATGGTAACACAATGGCTGGCACTGTTATTGGTGTGATGTGGTTGTTATCACTATCAGAGCACTGTGGCTGGCACTGTTGAGGGGGTGCTGTGGGTGTTATTAGGATGAAAGCACTGTAGCTGGTGCTATAATGGGGTACAGTGGTTATGGCAGCACTGTGGCTGGCACTGTTATGGGGGTGATGTGGCTGGCACTGTTATGGCAGCACTGTGGGTGGCACTGTTATGGGGGTGATGTGGCTGGCACTGTTATGGGGGTGATGTGGCTGGCACTGTTATGGGGGTGATGTGGCTGGCACTGTTATGGCAGCACTGTGGGTGGTACTGTTATGGGGTGATGAGGTTGTCGTCACTATGGCATTACTATGGCAGGCTCTATTATGGCAGCACTGTGGCTGGCACTGTTATGGCAGCACTGTGGGTGGCACTGTTAATGGTGACACATTTAGGTGGAGGACCCCTTTAAGAGGAGCAGGTTATACTGAACTGATGCCTGACTTTATCTGGTTGCTATGGGCTTTAAATATCCATCCCCATCAGTGATGCCGGTAAGAGACTTAGTACATCGGAAATACACATGGCGCCTGAGTCTTATTTGTGATTTTTCCATCTTCATAAAACATTCAGGGGCTGAAGAGGCCGAGGCTGGAGAGCGGCTCCTCTCTGAGTAATGACTGCATCGTGCCTAGAACACAGCAGTGAATACGGAGGAAATCTGCCGGGTTTTATAAGGACACAGCGGGATTATATACTGCCTGTCTACTACTGATCACATACACTGTGCGGAACGTATACTGCCCGTCTACTACTGATCACATACACTGTGCGGAACTTATACTGCCCGTCTACTACTGATCACATACACTGTGCGGAACGTATACTGCCCGTCTACTACTGATCACATACACTGTGCGGAACGTATACTGCCCGTCTACTACTGATCACATACACTGTGCGGAACGTATACTGCCCGTCTACTACTGATCACATACACTGTGCGGAACTTATACTGCCCGTCTACTACTGATCACATACACTGTGCGGAACTTATACTGCCCGTCTTCTACTGATCACATACACTGTGCGGAACTTATACTGCCCGTCTACTACTGATCACATACACTGTGCGGAACTTATACTGCCCGTCTACTACTGATCACATACACTGTGCGGAACGTATACTGCTCTGTCTACTACTGATCACATACACTGTGCGGAACTTATACTGCCCGTCTACTACTGATCACATACACTGTGCGGAACTTATACTGCCCGTCTACTACTGATCACATACACTGTGCGGAACTTATACTGCCCGTCTACTACTGATCACATACACTGTGCGGAACTTATACTGCCCGTCTACTACTGATCACATACACTGTACGGAATGTATACTGCCCGTCTACTACTGATCACATACACTGTGCGGAACTTATACTGCCCGTCTACTACTGATCACATACACTGTGCGGAACTTATACTGCCCATCTACTACTGATCACATACACTGTGCGGAACGTATACTGCCCGTCTACTACTGATCACATACACTGTGCGGAACTTATACTGCCCCATATACCACTGATCACATACACTGTGCATAAGGTATACTGCCCGTCTACTACTGATCACATACACTGTGCGGAACTTATACTGCCCGTCTACTACTGATCACATACACTGTGTGAAACGTATACTGCCCGTCTACTACTGATCACATACACTGTGCGGAACTTATACTGCCCGTCTACTACTGATCACATACACTGTGCGAAACGTATACTGCCCGTCTACTACTGATCACATACACTGTGTTAAACGTATACTGCCCGTCTACTACTGATCACATACACTGTGCGGAACTTATACTGCCCGTCTACTACTGATCACATACACTGTGTGAAACGTATACTGCCCATCTACTACTGATCACATACACTGTGCGGAACTTATACTGCCCGTCTACTACTGATCACATACACTGTGCGGAACGTATACTGCCCGTCTACTACTGATCACATACACTGTGCGGAACTTATACTGCCCCATATACCACTGATCACATACACTGTGCATAAGGTATACTGCCCGTCTACTACTGATCACATACACTGTGTGAAACGTATACTGCCCATCTACTACTGATCACATACACTGTGCGGAACTTATACTGCCTGTCTACTACTGATCACATACACTGTGCGGAACGTATACTGCCTGTCTACTACTGATCACATACACTGTGCGGAACGTATACTGCCCCATATACCACTGATCACATACACTGTGCATAAGGTATACTGCCCGTCTACTACTGATCACATACACTGTGCGAAACGTATACTGCCCGTCTACTACTGATCACATACACTGTGCGGAACGTATACTGCCCCATATACCACTGATCACATACACTGTGCATAAGGTATACTGCCCGTCTACTACTGAGCACATACACTGTGCGAAACGTATACTGCCCATCTACTACTGATCACATACACTGTGCAGAACGTATACTGCCCATCTACTACTGATCACATACACTGTGCGGAACTTATACTGCCCGTCTACTACTGATCACATACACTGTGCGGAACTTATACTGCCCATCTACTACTGATCACATACACTGTGCGGAAGGTATACTGCACCATGTACTAATGATCACATACACTGTACGGAATGTATACTGCCCGTCTACTACTGATCACATACACTGTGTGGAATGTATACTGCCCGTCTACTACTGATCACATACACTGTGCGGAACTTATACTGCCCGTCTACTACTGATCACATACACTGTGCGGAACTTATACTGCCCGTCTACTACTGATCACATACACTGTGTGAAACGTATACTGCCCATCTACTACTGATCACATACACTGTGCGGAACTTATACTGCCCGTCTACTACTGATCACATACACTGTGCGGAACGTATACTGCCCGTCTACTACTGATCACATACACTGTGCGGAACGTATACTGCCCGTCTACTACTGATCACATACACTGTGCGGAACTTATACTGCCCGTCTACTACTGATCACATACACTGTGCGGAACGTATACTGCCCGTCTACTACTGATCACATACACTGTGCGGAACTTATACTGCCCCATATACCACTGATCACATACACTGTGCATAAGGTATACTGCCCGTCTACTACTGATCACATACACTGTGCGGAACTTATACTGCCTGTCTACTACTGATCACATACACTGTGCGGAACGTATACTGCCCGTCTACTACTGATCACATACACTGTGCGGAACGTATACTGCCCCATATACCACTGATCACATACACTGTGCATAAGGTATACTGCCCGTCTACTACTGATCACATACACTGTGCGAAACGTATACTGCCCGTCTACTACTGATCACATACACTGTGCGGAACATATAATGGTCGTCTACTACTGATCACATACACTGTGTGGAACGTATCTATCTAATATCTATCTATCTATGTATCTGTCTGTCCATCCGTCTATCTCCTATCTATCTATCCTTCCATCCCTCTCCCCTATCCCCATGCTGTTCTCTTCCTCTGCTCTTGGTGTCCTATTTCTTGCATCCTTCTGTCTGTAGGTTGTCTTTATGGTCACAGCTCCTCCCTCCATTCTCTGTCTGGCTGCTGTCCCCCCTCCCTCCTCCTCGCTGACTCCGCATGCTGCTGCAATGTGTCAGCTGCTGTACAACCAAACTGGTTAGAACTAGAGTCGGAGCAGTTTTGCACGTGTGCAAATTTCCTTTCCAGTGTACGAGCGTGACACACAGAAGAGTGCACGAACAATGGAGAGTCCGGGAAGGCCCCAACACTTCAGCCCTGTAATGCTGAAGGGGTGAACACACCTGGGGGGCTTCAAGGACTTTGTCCTCCACTGTATACATATCCAAAAAAATCACAAATAGAGTTTAACTACTCCCATTCTCATCTCACTACTGAGAGCAAATGCTGGAACCTGACTGGGGAGGATAACCATGAGGGTACCATCTGATGGACCTCACCAAAGTGAACTTCTGACGTGTCTGATTGACAAGATCCACCATCACAGGGATCTCAAGTCTCCCGGAGGTTCAGGGAGTCTCCCGCTATTAGATAGCGGCTCCCTGACACCCGCATGTGAGACAATATATCCCGGAAAGGTTCACTGATAGCAGAGAAGAGAGAAAAGAGAAGTGACAGGACAGAGTTTAGATTACAGGTTGAACCCTTTAGGGTCAAATTGGCTTCTCAAGGAGATCTATATGTTAAAGGAATCCCTTCTTCTGTCTCATTCAGTAGCTATAGAACTATTGAGAGAGATGTATTTTTTTTAAATACATTTACACATTTAACCCTCCATTTTAATTATATTATTTACCCCAGTGTTAAATTCACCCCCCCTGGATGCTTGTTTTTTTTCCTACAGTGGGGTAGATAATTACACCCAGGGTTTTAAAGAATAAACTTCCTGACTCCGACCAAGACCCGACTCAGCGAGTCAGCAAGTGAATCCAAGCATCCGCGCATGCGCATTGCGCAACCGAAGCTTCTGTTCACTTGCTTCTTGTCAGCTCAGCGAATGAACCGAAGATTCGATTCATGAATCGGTTCATTTGAATGAACTGATTCAAATGAACCGATTCATGTGAAAGATCCGAACTTCCCATCTCTAGTTTACTCGCAGTAAACCTTTCCGGCAACCTGTAGCAGTGTCACCTTCTCGGCGCGTGCGCACAGTGCAATAAGAAGCCGATGCCAGCAGTCCGCAACGGCGCATCAGGCTGAGCCTGTGCGCACGCGCGGGATCTCAAAGCGGAAGGAGGGGGAGAGAGGGAGGGAGAGGCGGCGCTGAGGAGTAGAAGGCGGCGCTGGGCACGAACGGCGATGCGTGCGGCCGGGCACCATGCATCCACAGACCTCCCCTGCTTGGGCACCTTAATTCAGTGATTGACAGGTTAGTAAAACCTGTTTTTTCCGCAGAATAAAGCCACAAATAGCTTTTATAAGACCACCTTAGAAATCAGAATGCTGCCCTGGACATGAGCAGATGTTTAGCTCACAGGACTTATAGGTGGTGACAGAATCCCATTAATCATATACAGAAATAGGATAATTTGGGGCAGGGTAATGAGCCCCGTCCTCCACACCATAGAGCAAAGTGTGCAGATACTGCATATGTTTGGAAAATGTAATAAAAAGTTAGTGAAAGAAAAAAAAAGAAAACCTCCCTGAAATGGCGAGTGCACCTCCCTGAAATGAGTTTTTGCAGGTTGGGATGTCTGCCATCATGCCTATCTATACCACCTATCTGTGCATATGGAGGCCATATGCCAGGGTGTCCTCTACTTTGGATCTCCCCCTATTATACCAGTTTGCAACAACTCGACACAACCAAAAATTATAGCAAAAAAGATGAACCTCTAAGTCAGAAGGCCCCCTTGAGGGTCACAGACATATGGCCATTTCCTTCTGAAGCTTAGGGTGACCCATCTCTGTCCTGTTGTCTGCTAAGGCTGCCACCAAACATCCACTAGGTCCTAAAGTACTAGCTTTGGCCCACCATGATGGAAGGTGGGTTGCAGAGGGTTGAGGATTGAGGAACCTACGAGCCAAATCGGTAAGAGGGACATGTCCTAACAACAAATTCTCAATGCCATGCCACAAACCCTACCAGTGATTTCTGACATCCTAGGGTCACCATTATTTTGGTATTTTTGCACCTTTTATTTTAAACTGCCCAACTCGTTGCGTAGGTTTGGTGGCCACTGGTCAGCAGCAGGGGACACTGTTAATCTCCACTACTGTACAGATCCATTCCACAGAACAGCCTCAGTAGGTTAGACACAACACTTGATCCTAGACAAAATTCCAAGAACCAAGAGGGTTTCGTGAGGGCCACTGCACTGAGACTTCCCCTAGGTGGGGGAGGTGAAGTGACAACTGAAACCTTCAACTTTTTAGAGCTGGCAAGACATGGTAACAGCGACAACCTCATCCAAATCCCAATTTTGGCACATGGACATCATCAAAGGGTTTCTCCCACCCAAGACGACCCTATATGAGCCAGGGTCGAAATCCACACTATACAAGTGGCTCCCTTTCTAGTGGACCTGAACCACCCTCGTATTACAAGAGTATCCACTCACCTTATTGTTGGCCACTACTACATTGCAATGGTCGCCTGCTGTTTGCTGTGGGTGTCGGGGGGTGGCATCCGGGACTTGTTTGCAGTTTCTTTTAGTTATTCTCCACTTACTGGAGTGGACATCAGCTCTCCATGCCTCAACCTCCTGGATGGGCTTGTGCTTATACACAGCAGTCTATCGGAGGAAACAGAGCTGAAGTCAAGAATGGAGGAGAGACAGAGCAGCAGGTTGGGCTGAGACGGAAGGTGCGTTTCCAACTTCCTTTACAGCTTAGGTGGGGTTCTGCTAAGGTAAGTCACTGATAGCTGTCCAAGTGGACCACAGCCAAACGGCAGGCAAGAGTGAAGACAATAAACAAACAGCAGGTAAGTACTACCGAAATGAACTGTTATAATTCTTTCTCATCTGGAATATACCTTTAAGGAAGAGTCAATAAGACTTCTGAGGCCTTTTGATCACAAGATGTAGAATATAAATGTGGCCACTAGAGGGCCCACTATCATTTTGACATTCTTGCTTTACAGCTGCTGTAAAATCAATGAATTGCAGGCAGAGAGCAGTAGTCACTGCAGGTGTCAGGGAGGGGTTTGATGCATTATTTAACATGAAAAATACACCCGGCCTTAGCATCCTGCGTGCGTCATGACCCGAGCAGCTGAATGAAGAAGGACAGTTCCAAGGGGGTAAGTCATGCTGTCAGTCTGCAACGGGCAATACAGCTCTATAATGAATGCAGTGTGAAAGCATCAGCTACTGTCATTTGGACTCTACATGCAGAGGTATCAGAAGACGAGATTGGGTGGGCTGAAGAGTTTTTGGAGGTAAACCCACCCTAGAGCTGGTTTCTGATGGATGTATTACAGCCCCTCCCCTGAGGATCTATGAACTGAGCGTAGAAGAACTCCCGGGGGTAAAGATGGCATAATAACAAGTAAATGCCACCATACAGTACTGAAATCATACCAACATACAGTGACCAACTCGCGGCTCCATACATAAAGTCATCTACATGTCTAAATAATACCGCTATACAGATAATACAAAGACTAATGGTCACAAACCTTTTGTGCTAGCAGTGTTATCTGTGGCACCCCCTTTAGTACTAGCAGATGAGGCGCACTATGCGGCCACACAGGTCGTACACACTTGAGGCCGCCTTTGGTTACTTAAGCTTATATTGGCATATACCCCCATCTGAATATTGACTGCAGTTACCCTAATACCCCACACCCTGCATGTCATATTTAGAGGGGGGGCAGGAAGATGAGATATAGGGAGCTGTTTGACCGCTCTTTACACAGTAAAGGTTCTTCAGCTAACCCAGGGGTGACTAACAAAATAGGGACTTTGTTGGGTCTAGGACTTTTTTGCCCCCCTTTTTTCACAGACCTGCTACGGTATTTTGTTACTAAGGGGAAGAAAATCCATGATGACCATACAAACAGAGCCCCATACCTCAGCTTCCTGGATGTGACATAGAGGGATGGGATAATTTTCACCTGAGACAAGGATTTTGGTCGTCGCCCTAGTCCTTGCCATTATACCCTGGTCATAGCAGAATGGTTTGGTCCCCGCCACATGTAGCAAATGTGGCCAGGGGTGGACTGAAACTTCAAGTGGCCCTGGGAAAAAAATAACTAAAAGTGGCCCCATGTTGTAGATGAATCGAGACTGACCAAAGGTGGGGCAGCACAAGTAGGCAGGACCAACATAGGTAGGTGGGGCTAGCAGCACCTTAGTGCATCACAAAATACCGCCCCTGCAGAACCAAATATAGTACAGCACAATATACTGCCCCAGCAGAACCAAATACCACATTACAGCACAAAATACTGCCTCCCCGCCTCCAGTATTTAACTGTATGACTGTCCAGAGGATGGCGATACAGTTGAATTCAGGAGGGCACCTGTAGATGCTGGCAGGGGCATAAGTAACAGATGCTCCTAGCATAAATTATTGTTGAGACCGACAGATCGTTATGTCCCCAGCCAGTAGATGTGAGGAGGCCCTCTGGGAGATTTCCCTAAAGCAGACATCCCAACCTGCAAAAACCCATTTCAGGGAGGTTTTCTTTTTTTTTCTTTCACAAACATTTTATTACATTTTCCAGACATATGCAGTATCTGCACACTTTGCTCTATGGTGTGGAGGACGGGGCTCATTACCCTGCCCCAAATTATCATATTTATGTATATGATTAGAGGGATTCTGTCACCACCTATAAGCCCCGTGAGCGAAACATCTGCTCATGTCCAGGGCAGCATTCTGATTTCTAAGGTGGCCTTATAAAAGCTATTTGTGGCTTTATTCTGCGGAAAAACAGGTTTTACTAACCTGTCAATCATTGAATTAAGGTGCCCAAGCAGGGGAGGTCTGTGGATGCATGGTGCCCGGCCGCACGCATCGCCGCCTTCTACTCCTCAGTGCCGCCTTCTACTCCTCAGTGCCGCCTCTCTCTCCCTCCCCCTCCTCCCGCTTTGAGATCCCGCGCGTGCACACAGGCTCAGCCTGATGCGCCGTTGCGGACTGCTGGCATCGGCTTCTTCTTGCACTGTGCGCACGCGCCGAGAAGGGGACGCTGCTACAGGTTGCCGGAAAGGTTTACTGCGAGTAAACTAGAGATGGGAAGTTCGGATCTTTCACATGAATCGGTTCATGAATCGAATCTTCGGTTCATTCGCTGAGCTGACAAGAAGCAAGTGAACCGAAGCTTAGGTTGCGCATAGCGCATGCGCGGATGCTTGGATTTACTTGCTGACTCGCTGAGTCGGCTCTTGGTCTGAGTCAGGAAGTTTATTCTTTAAAACCCTGTGTGTAATTATCTCCCCCACTGTAGGAAAAAAACAAGCATCCAGGGGGGGTGAATTTAACACTGGGGTAAATAATATAATTAAAAGGGAGGGTTAAATGTGTAAATGTATTTAAAAAAAATGCATCTCTCTCAATAGTTCTATAGCTACTGAATGAGACAGAAGAAGGGATGCCTTTAACATATATATCTCCTTGAGAAGCCAATTTGACCCTAAAGGGTTAATTCAACCTGTAATCTAAACCCTGTGTCCTGTCACTTCTCTTATCTCTCTGCTCTGCTATCAGTGAACCTTCCCGGGATATATTGTTTTACATGCGGCTGTCAGGGAGCCGCTATCTAATAGCGGGAGACTCCCTGAACCTCCGGGAGACTTGAGATCCCTGCTAAAGGGTCTATGGCGAGTCCCCCGCTGCGTGCGGCGCCCTTAGCTACACCCCTGCGGGACAGCACAGTGACAACTTCTCAAAAACCCTTCTAGAGAAGTTGCTGCGTGTTCTTCTTCCCCATATTGCTGTGACCATAGGTCTCCCTGCTCGGATAGAAGATTGGACCAACATGAGGAGGAGTGAGTATGAGGTCAGCGCCTTCTGCAACGCATCACAGCCCTGCATTTCAGGGCCATGAAACGTGCATTTTTGTGAGCGCTTCTATTTATCTATATTAACCCGACACGAGGCATGTGTGTGGCGGTGGCTGCTGTGTGTCTGCCAGCTTATAGGGTATACGCCGCCTGATCTTATCCCTTCTCCAATGTGGCAGCCGGCGCACGTCTTTCGCTTCACCTCTTTTATCCGCCAACTCATGACAATGAACGGAGCGCAGCTGGAGACCAGGCGGTCATTATGGACAGAGTCGCCCGGGTGTCGTGGTGTACGAGAAGCGCGCTCTGAGCGTGTCAGTGTAGCACGCCGAGTGTGTGTGTATTCACTGGGTGTGTATTTTCTGCCTGCAGTGTTTCATGGTGAACTGGCTGAAACCAGACACAAGAGGCGGAGGAGGAGGGGGCGAGAAGAGGGGCGGGAGAAGGAGCGAAGCAGACGGCCGGGGACGCTGAGAGGAGCACAGGGCTGACTCCCATTATCATGCCGCGTTTGCAGATCACATTCACAGTTTGAAAATCTTAACCCGACTGTAAAGATTTCAAATATAAAAAAGAAACAAGAACAACACATATATGTAAATAGATGAATACCAAAAAAATCCAGACTGCGCACCTCCCCGAGACAAGAGACAGCTGGTATAAGTTATACATCTTCTTGTATATAGTTATATGGACCATGCTGGTATAACCTGGGCATCTCCTGTATATAATTATATATGTACAGCTGGTATAAGTTATACATCATCTTGTATATAGTGATATGGGCCATGCTGGTATAACCTGGGCATCTCCTGTATATAATTATATATGTACAGCTGGTATAAGTTATACATCTTCTTGTATATAGTGATATGGACCATGCTGGTATAACCTGGGTATCTCCTGTATATAATTATATATGTACAGATGGTATAAGTTATACATCTTCTTGTATATAGTGATATGGACCATGCTGGTATAACCTGGGTATCTCCTGTATATAATTATATATGTCCAGCTGGTATAAGTTATACATCTTCTTGTATATAGTGATATGGACCATGCTGGTATAACCTGGGCATCTCCTGTATATAATTATATATGTACAGCTGGTATAAGTTATACATCTTCTTGTATATAGTGATATGGACCATGCTGGTATAACCGGGGCATCTCCTGTATATAATTATATATGTACAGCTGGTATAAGTTATACATCTTCTGTATATAGTGATATGGACCATGCTGGTATAACCTGGGTATCTCCTGTATATAATTATATATGTACAGCTGGTATAAGTTATACATCTTCTTTTATATAGTGATATGGGCCATGCTGGTATAACCTGGGTATCTCCTATATATAATTATATATGTACAGCTGGTATAACCTGGGTATCTCCTGTATATAATTATATATGTACAGCCGGTATAAGTTATACATCTTCCTGTATATAGTGATATGGAGCATGCTGGTATAACCTGGGTATCTCCTGTATATAATTATATATGTACAGCTGGTATAAGTTGTACATCTTCCTGTATATAGAGTTATGGACCACGCTGGTATAACCTGGGTATCTCCTATATATAATTATATATGTACAGCTGGTATAACCTGGGTATCTCCTGTATATAATTATATATGTACAGCCGGTATAAGTTATACATCTTCTTGTATATAGTGATATGGAGCATGCTGGTATAACCTGGGCATCTCCTGTATATAATTATACATGTACAGCCGGTATAAGTTATACATCTTCTTGTATATAGTGATATGGAGCATGCTGGTATAACCTGGGCATCTCCTGTATATAATTATATATGTACAGCTGGTATAAGTTATACATCTTCTTGTATATAGTGATATGGACCATGCTGGTATAACCTGGGTATCTCCTATATATAATTATATATGTACAGCTGGTATAACCTGGGTATCTCCTGTATATAATTATATATGTACAGCCGGTATAAGTTATACATCTTCTTGTATATAGTGATATGGAGCATGCTGGTATAACCTGGGCATCTCCTGTATATAATTGTATATGTACAGCTGGTATAAGTTATACATCTTCTTGTATATAGTTATATGGACCATGCTGGTATAACCTGGGTATCTCCTGTATATAATTATATATGTACAGCTGGTATAAGTTATACGTCTTCTTGTATATAGTGATATGGACCATGCTGGTATAACCTGGGCATCTCCTGTATATAATTATATATGTATAGCTGGTATAAGTTATACATCTCCTTGTATATAGTGATATGGAGCATGCTGGTATAACCCGGGCATCTCCTGTATATAATTATATATGTACAGCTGGTATAAGTTATGCATCTCCTTGTATATAGTGGTATGGACCATGCTGGTATAACCTGGGTATCTCCTGTATATAATTATATATGTACAGCTGGTATACGTTATACATCTTCTTGTATATAGTGATGTGAACCATGCTGGTATAACCTGGGTATCTCCTGTATATAATTATATATGTACAACTGGTATAAGTTATACATCTTCCTGTATATAGTTATATGGAGCATGCTGGTATAACCTGGGCATCTCCTGTATATAATTATATATGTACAGCTGGTATAAGTTATACATCTTCCTGTATATAGAGTTATGGACCAAGCTGGTATAACCTGGGTATCTCCTATATATAATTATATATGTACAGCTGGTATAACCTGGGTATCTCCTATATATAATTATATATGTACAGCTGGTATAACCCGGGTATCTCCTGTATATAATTATATATGTACAGCTGGTATAAGTTATACATCTTCTTGTATATAGTGATATGGAGCATGCTGGTATAACCTGGGCATCTCCTGTATATAATTATACATGTACAGCTGGTATAAGTTATACATCTTCGTGTATATAGTGATATGGACCATGCTGCCATAACCTGGGCATCTCCTGTATATAATTATATATGTACAGCTGGTATAAGTTATACATCTTCCTGTATATAGTTATATGGACCATGCTGGTATAACCTGGGCATCTCCTGTATATAATTATATATGTACAGCTGGTATAAGTTATACATCTTCTAGTATATAGTGATATGGAGCATGCTGGTATAACCTGGGCATCTCCTGTATATAATTATATATGTACAGCTGGTATAAGTTATACATCTTCTTGTATATAGTGATATGGAGCATGCTGGTATAACCTGGGCATCTCCTGTATATAATTATATATGTACAGCTGGTATAAGTTATACATCTTCTTGTATACAGTGATATGGACCATGCTGGTATAACCTGGGCATCTCCTGTATATAATTATATATGTACAGCTGGTGTAAGTTATACATCTTCTTGTATATAGTGATATGGACCATGCTGGTATAACCTGGGCATCTCCTGTATATAATTATATATGTACAGCTGGTGTAAGTTATACATCTTCTTGTATATAGTTATATGGACCATGCTGGTATAACCTGGGCATCTCCTGTATATAATTATACATGTACAGCTGGTATAAGTTATACATCTTCGTGTATATAGTGATATGGACCGTGCTGGTATAACCTGGGCATCTCCTGTATATAATTATATATGTACAGCTGGTATAAGTTATACATCTTCCTGTATATAGAGTTATGGACCATGCTGGTATAACCTGGGTATCTCCTGTATATAATTATATATGTACAGCTGGTATAAGTTATACATCATCTTGTATATAGTGATATGGGCCATGCTGGTATAACCTGGGCATCTCCTGTATATAATTATATATGTACAGCTGGTATAAGTTATACATCTTCTTGTATATAGTGATATGGACCATGCTGGTATAACCTGGGTATCTCCTGTATATAATTATATATGTACAGATGGTATAAGTTATACATCTTCTTGTATATAGTGATATGGACCATGCTGGTATAACCTGGGTATCTCCTGTATATAATTATATATGTCCAGCTGGTATAAGTTATACATCTTCTTGTATATAGTGATATGGACCATGCTGGTATAACCTGGGCATCTCCTGTATATAATTATATATGTACAGCTGGTATAAGTTATACATCTTCTTGTATATAGTGATATGGACCATGCTGGTATAACCTGGGCATCTCCTGTATATAATTATATATGTACAGCTGGTATAAGTTATACATCTTCTGTATATAGTGATATGGACCATGCTGGTATAACCTGGGTATCTCCTGTATATAATTATATATGTACAGCTGGTATAAGTTATACATCTTCTTTTATATAGTGATATGGGCCATGCTGGTATAACCTGGGTATCTCCTGTATATAATTATATATGTACAGCTGGTATAAGTTATACATCTTCTTGTATATAGAGTTATGGACCACGCTGGTATAACCTGGGTATCTCCTATATATAATTATATATGTACAGCTGGTATAACCTGGGTATCTCCTGTATATAATTATATATGTACAGCCGGTATAAGTTATACATCTTCCTGTATATAGTGATATGGAGCATGCTGGTATAACCTGGGTATCTCCTGTATATAATTATATATGTACAGCTGGTATAAGTTGTACATCTTCCTGTATATAGAGTTATGGACCACGCTGGTATAACCTGGGTATCTCCTATATATAATTATATATGTACAGCTGGTATAACCTGGGTATCTCCTGTATATAATTATATATGTACAGCCGGTATAAGTTATACATCTTCTTGTATATAGTGATATGGAGCATGCTGGTATAACCTGGGCATCTCCTGTATATAATTATACATGTACAGCCGGTATAAGTTATACATCTTCTTGTATATAGTGATATGGAGCATGCTGGTATAACCTGGGCATCTCCTGTATATAATTATATATGTACAGCTGGTATAAGTTATACATCTTCTTGTATATAGTGATATGGACCATGCTGGTATAACCTGGGTATCTCCTATATATAATTATATATGTACAGCTGGTATAACCTGGGTATCTCCTGTATATAATTATATATGTACAGCCGGTATAAGTTATACATCTTCTTGTATATAGTGATATGGAGCATGCTGGTATAACCTGGGCATCTCCTGTATATAATTGTATATGTACAGCTGGTATAAGTTATACATCTTCTTGTATATAGTTATATGGACCATGCTGGTATAACCTGGGTATCTCCTGTATATAATTATATATGTACAGCTGGTATAAGTTATACGTCTTCTTGTATATAGTGATATGGACCATGCTGGTATAACCTGGGCATCTCCTGTATATAATTATATATGTATAGCTGGTATAAGTTATACATCTCCTTGTATATAGTGATATGGAGCATGCTGGTATAACCCGGGCATCTCCTGTATATAATTATATATGTACAGCTGGTATAAGTTATGCATCTCCTTGTATATAGTGGTATGGACCATGCTGGTATAACCTGGGTATCTCCTGTATATAATTATATATGTACAGCTGGTATACGTTATACATCTTCTTGTATATAGTGATGTGAACCATGCTGGTATAACCTGGGTATCTCCTGTATATAATTATATATGTACAACTGGTATAAGTTATACATCTTCCTGTATATAGTTATATGGAGCATGCTGGTATAACCTGGGCATCTCCTGTATATAATTATATATGTACAGCTGGTATAAGTTATACATCTTCCTGTATATAGAGTTATGGACCAAGCTGGTATAACCTGGGTATCTCCTATATATAATTATATATGTACAGCTGGTATAACCTGGGTATCTCCTATATATAATTATATATGTACAGCTGGTATAACCCGGGTATCTCCTGTATATAATTATATATGTACAGCTGGTATAAGTTATACATCTTCTTGTATATAGTGATATGGAGCATGCTGGTATAACCTGGGCATCTCCTGTATATAATTATACATGTACAGCTGGTATAAGTTATACATCTTCGTGTATATAGTGATATGGACCATGCTGCCATAACCTGGGCATCTCCTGTATATAATTATATATGTACAGCTGGTATAAGTTATACATCTTCCTGTATATAGTTATATGGACCATGCTGGTATAACCTGGGCATCTCCTGTATATAATTATATATGTACAGCTGGTATAAGTTATACATCTTCTAGTATATAGTGATATGGAGCATGCTGGTATAACCTGGGCATCTCCTGTATATAATTATATATGTACAGCTGGTATAAGTTATACATCTTCTTGTATATAGTGATATGGAGCATGCTGGTATAACCTGGGCATCTCCTGTATATAATTATATATGTACAGCTGGTATAAGTTATACATCTTCTTGTATACAGTGATATGGACCATGCTGGTATAACCTGGGCATCTCCTGTATATAATTATATATGTACAGCTGGTGTAAGTTATACATCTTCTTGTATATAGTGATATGGACCATGCTGGTATAACCTGGGCATCTCCTGTATATAATTATATATGTACAGCTGGTGTAAGTTATACATCTTCTTGTATATAGTTATATGGACCATGCTGGTATAACCTGGGCATCTCCTGTATATAATTATACATGTACAGCTGGTATAAGTTATACATCTTCGTGTATATAGTGATATGGACCGTGCTGGTATAACCTGGGCATCTCCTGTATATAATTATATATGTACAGCTGGTATAAGTTATACATCTTCTTGTATATAGTTATATGGACCATGCTGGTATAACCTGGGCATCTCCTGTATATAATTATATATACAGCTGGTATAAGTTATACATCTTCTCGTATATAGTGATATGGAGCATGCTGGTATAACCTGGGCATCTCCTGTATATAATTATATATGTACAGCTGGTATAAGTTATACATCTTCTTGTATATAGTGATATGGACCATGCTGGTATAACCTGGGTATCTCCTGTATATAATTATATATGTACAGCTGGTATAAGTTATACATCTTCTTGTATATAGTGATATGGACCATGCTGGTATAACCTGGGCATCTCCTGTATATAATTATATATGTACAACTGGTATAAGTTATACATCTTCTTGTATATAGTGATATGGACCATGCTGGTATAACCTGGGCATCTCCTGTATATAGTTATATATGTACAACTGGTATAAGTTATACATCTTCCTGTATATAGTTATATGGAGCATGCTGGTATAACCTGGGTATCTCCTGTATATAATTGTATATGTACAGCTGGTATAAGTTATACGTCTTCTTGTATATAGTGATATGGACCATGCTGGTATAACCTGGGCATCTCCTGTATATAATTATATATGTACAACTGGTATAAGTTATACATCTTCTTGTATATAGTGATATGGACCATGCTGGTATAACCTGGGCATCTCCTGTATATAGTTATATATGTACAACTGGTATAAGTTATACATCTTCCTGTATATAGTGATATGGAGCAAGCTGGTATAACCTGGGTATCTCCTGTATATAATTATATATGTACAGCTGGTATAAGTTATACATCTTCTTGTATATAGTGATATGGAGCATGCTGGTATAACCTGGGCATCTCCTGTATATAATTATATATGTACAGCTGGTATAAGTTATACATCTCCTTGTATATAGTGATATAGACCATGCTGGTATAACCTGGGCATCTCCTGTATATAATTATATATGTACAGCTGGTGTAAGTTATACATCTTCTTGTATATAGTGATATGGAGCATGCTGGTATAACCTGGGTATCTCCTGTATATAATTATATATGTACAGCTGGTATAAGTTATACATCTTCTTGTATATAGTGGTATGGACCATGCTGGTATAACCTGGGTATCTCCTGTATATAATTATATATGTACAGCTGGTATAAGTTATACATCTTCTTGTATATAGTGATGTGGAGCATGCTGGTATAACCTGGGTATCTCCTGTATATAATTATATATGTACAGCTGGTATAAGTTATACATCTTCTTGTATATAGTGATATGGACCATGCTGGTATAACCTGGGTATCTCCTGTATATAATTATATATGTACAGCTGGTATAAGTTATACATCTCCTGTATATAGGGATATGGCGCATGCTGGTATAACCTGGGCATCTCCTGTATATAATTATATATGTACAGCTGGTATAAGTTATACATCTTCTTGTATATAGTGGTATGGACCATGCTGGTATAACCTGGGTATCTCCTGTATATAATTATATATGTACAGCTGGTATAAGTTATACATCTTCTTGTATATAGTGATGTGGAGCATGCTGGTATAACCTGGGTATCTCCTGTATATAATTATATATGTACAGCTGGTATATGTTATACATCTTCTGTATATAGTGATATGGACCATGCTGGTATAACCGGGGCATCTCCTGTATATAATGATATATGTACAGCTGGTATAAGTTATACATCTTCTTGTATATAGTGATATGGACCATGCTGGTATAACCTGGGTATCTCCTGTATATAATTATATATGTACAGCTGGTATAAGTTATACATCTTCTTGTATATAGTGATATGGACCATGCTGGTATAACCTGGGCATCTCCTGTATATAATGATATATGTACAACTGGTATAAGTTATACATCTTCTTGTATATAGTGATATGGAGCATGCTGGTATAACCTGGGCATCTCCTGTATATAATTATATATGTACAGCTGGTATAAGTTATACATCTTCTTGTATATAGTGATATGGACCATGCTGGTATAACCTGGGCATCTCCTGTATATAATTATATATGTACAGCTGGTATACGTTATACATCTTCTTGTATATAGTTATATGGACCATGCTGGTATAACCTGGGCATCTCCTGTATATAATTATATATGTACAGCTGGTATAAGTTATACATCTTCTTGTATACAGTGATATGGACCATGCTGGTATAACCTGGGCATCTCCTGTATATAATTATATATGTACAGCTAGTATAAGTTATACATCTCCTTGTATATAGTGATATGGAGCATGCTGGTATAACCTGGGTATCTCCTGTATATAATTATATATGTACAGCTGGTATAAGTTATACATCTTCTTGTATATAGTGATATGGACCATGCTGGTATAACCTGGGCATCTCCTGTATATAATTATATATGTACAGCTGATATAGGTTATACATCTTCTTGTATATAGTGATATGGACCATGCTGGTATAACCTGGGCATCTCCTGTATATAATTATATATGTACAGCTGGTATAAGTTATACATCTTCTTGTATATAGTGATATGGAGCATGCTGGTATAACCTGGGCATCTCCTGTATATAATTATATATGTACAGCTGGTATACGTTATACATCTTCTTGTGTATAGTGATATGGAGCATGCTGGTATAACCTGGGCATCTCCTGTATATAATTATATATGTACAGCTGGTATAAGTTATACATCTTCTTGTGTATAGTGATATGGACCATGCTGGTATAACCTTGGCATCTCCTGTATATAAATATATATGTACAGCTGGTATAAGTTGTACATCTTCTTGTATATAGTGATGTGGAGCATGCTGGTATAACCTGGGCATCTCAAACTTGAGAAATATCCGAATAGAGGTGTTAATGACTTTACTGTAGATTTTCAGGGGAGATAAGACTTGTAAACGCGTAATATAAAGTAATTTCGGATGCGCCTCTTGTCACAGCCGGACTGGTTTGACGGGTTGCACTCTCTCTAAACTCCTACACGTCATTAGGAAGAGATGAAATTATCTTCCCTGCCGTCTCACGGCCGATGCGTTAATACAATCTCATGTAATAACTTTATTTCCTCAAGGGAGGTGAAGGCGTCATGTGGGGGTGGGGGCATTTATGATTAGACACGAGCTCCCATTCATTTCTATGGGGCAGACTGCAATAGCCAAGACAGCGCTCGGCTATTTTCGGCAACCCTATAGAGAAATGAATGGAGGGTGGCTGCGCAACGCTCCGTTCTCACTGTAGGTGCGGCTCCCAGAGGTGGGACCCGCACCTATCAGACAATGGGGGGGGGGGGGGCATATCCTAACGAGATGGCAAAACCCCTTTAAAGAAATGGGATGGGTGCTGAAATGTACAAATGTCCACCTTATATCGTCAGGAGGCGGTGCAGATGGCCACCCATTTTCCTCCGCAGTGCCCTCTACAGGGGAAATGAGGTATTACACACAGGCCATTCCAAAGAATGGTCAACTGAGAAATACACTGAGTGAGGCTGAGTCTTCCTGAAAGGGAGGCCGATCATTGCCGATCGTTGATCATATCTTTTATGCAAGCCTCAAGTAATCAGGGATGTGTCGCCGACGTAAACGAAAGTGCACGGTTACACATCGCACCGATGATTACCCCATGTAAATAGGGGTGGATCAGCACCGATCGACCTGCTATATCATCAGCGCTCGGCGGGGAGCTTCAGTTCTGATGTCGTTTTCGTCTTCCATGAAGTCCCTTTCAGTTTCATCCGAAAAAAACTGGCTGACAACCATCATGGCTGCCATTAACGTACACACAGGGGTTGTCATCCAGCTTTCCCAGAGCCCTGAAATGGCAAGTCTGAAATACCCATATGCCTTAGAGAGGCTTCTAGACTTTTCGCTTCCCGTAACCCTCCCCCCCTCCCCCGTGCCATCGGAACTGGAAATGGGGATAAGAGCTCACGCACACAAAAACGTATTTTTCTTCCGTTCCGTTTTTTTTTACAGGTCTGTAGGCGGAACCATTCATTTCAGTGGGGCTTGAAAAAAACCGGAAATGACCCCGTGTGCATTGTGTCCGTATGTCCACATGACCCTTCTGCAAAAAAGATAGAACATGTCCTATCCTTGTCCGTTTGGATGCAACGCGGATGTCATCCGTTTTTTTTCAAATACATACGGTCGTGCGCATGAGCCCTAAGGCTGCCCCCTGAGAGGAGGATCACCCCTAGGATGGTACGGCGCGGTCTCCCTTGCTCAGGAAGGGAAAATCGGCGGCCGGCATGGTTGTTACCCAGCTTTCCAAGAAAGAGATGTAAGGGAAAGCTGAGCGTGGACGCGTGCCCACGGACGTGCCGCTCCCTGGGGCGAGCAGCTGTCAGCACGTGTGCACAGGACGGGAAGCTTCCAGCGCTCTGGAAATGATAGAGTTAAAAATGCAATGCCCTGCACACCGTGAACGCCGCCATCTGCTTTGAACTCTTTCCTTTCCAGAGCACACACCTTCAAAGGGAACGCTAAATTTCCTGGAGAGTATCTGCGGTAGATCGCGCCTTGGGGCGGTTTCCTCCTATAATCCTCTTAGGGCACGGATGAGTAAGAGATATTCCCGAAATAACGCGGCACAATCGCGGGGAAAGCCGGACGGCCCCAAACAGCTGATGCGCGGTGCTTTTAACGACGTTATTGGAATGCTCCTGACGGTAAGGGGTTAATCCTGCCAATAGGGAATTTTAGGGAATTGCTAAGTAATTGCCTGGCGTCACGGCGTGCAGATATGTCGCCACCCAGGGCAGTGCGCCTGACATCACCCCAAACCGTCCCTGCCTTGTTTTCTCAGATGCGGTTGCTATGGTATGTGTGTCAGTGGGTGACTCTCCCGGCATGCTCTGCCTCCGGCGGCGGGGGGCGGCCATGGAGCGCTGTTACCAGACAGCTGGACATTGTATTCACAGATGCAGCAGAGCCGAGTGGGTTCTATGTAAAATGCTATCACTGTGACAAATTCAGCGCAGCTACACGGACAGACTCCTCTCCTGCAGACATACTGACCCCATCGTAGGAAAACCTACCCACGTTCAGCTCTGCTACATTGGAAATTCTTCCTCTGGTACCAATGTAATAGGGCTGACTGCAGTATTGTTGGGCTAGGATGTGGTGGGTTTTATGCTGTCGGCACGGCTTGTGTCAGCTCTGCTACCTCGACACACTCAAAGCTTCTGCACATGGAGTCAATCTGAAAATGGACTATGTAAACCCTGTGTAAAGCTGTGCCGACTGACAAACTCAGCCCTGCTATACCTGTTTATAGGACTATTACAGAGAGCTGGGTGGAACTTCAAGTCTCGGCACGCTGCTGCTGCCCTGCAGCCTAGGCCAAGCTCCAGAACTGTGTAGAACTACAACTCCCAGCAGGATGCAGCGCTGAGGCTACTAGATGGGGGGGCTAATTAAAAGAACAAGTCCCCTTATGCTGGCACACAGGCTGTAGCTGGGGTGGTGGGGGCTCCTGCTTGTTACACCCACCCTGTTCTGTAGACCTTTGTAGGACTACAAGTCCCAGCAGGGCTGGCTGTGGGTCACAGAGGGCGCCCTCCACCCCCCTCCCTGGCCTCACAGCTGCAGCAGATGTTGGTGACGTGTCCGCTCCTGCCCTGATGATGTCATCATTGGATGCTGCTGCAGGGGAGGTGTGACTGCAGGCTGCAATGTGATTGGAAGAAATCAGGACGCCTCACCCTGCCCCCCTCCATGCAGCTATCCACACTGCTGCATTGCTGCTGCCCCCCCTCCGACTGCAGCCGTCACTGACCAATGCCGGACACCGGACGTCGTCTGCAGCAGGGATAAGACTGCAAGCTCTTCAGGTCACACATCATGTCTGTGGGCTGCCAGCTGGAAGATGACCCCCATCCTCCACCCTATTGTGTGTCAGCATCATTACAGTTAGATATAGAGAGGTGTCACAGCGGCCTCTGGTGGCAGACGCGTGCACTGCGAATCCCGGATTGTCACAGCGGCCTCTGGTGGCAGATGCGTGCACTGCGAATCCCGGATTGTCACAGCGGCCTCTGGTGGCAGACGCGTGCACTGCGAATCCCGGATTGTCACAGCGCCCGCTGGTGGCAGATGCGTGCACTGCGAATCCCGGATTGTCACAGCGGCCTCTGGTGGCAGACGCGTGCACTGCGAATCCCGGATTGTCACAGCGCCCTCTGGTGGCAGATGCGTGCACTGCGAATCTCGGATTGTCACAGCGCCCTCTGGTGGCAGATGCGTGCACTGCGAATCCCGGATTGTCACAGCGCCCTCACTTCAGTCTGCACTTGTAGAAAGACCCCTTTCTCCTGATGTCAGGGTCTCCCCACCCAGTAGGCATTTATGGCCCATACTTACCGACAGTAAAAATTTGGACATTTAAGCCCCTTTATGCTTTTCCTGTGTCTCTATATAGCCACACTTAGGCCTCGTCCACATTTCCGTTTTTTCACTGACGTGTGCTGTCCGCATTTTCCATGGACAGCACACGTACCCATTGATTTAAACGCATCTGTTCACATTTCAGTATTTTTTTTACCGACCGTGGGTCAGTAAAAAAAAAAAAATCCCGGAGACGGGCACTTACTTTGATCCGTGATGCGGACCAAGCACACCCATAGAAGTCTATGGGTCAGTGGTGCGTCCGTTTTTCACTGAAAACTGATAGGAGAATCTTTGGAAATACATTTATAGCTGAGCAACATCAGTGAATTACGGATGACACACGAATGGTAAAAACGGACCAACCACGGATCCTTCACAAACATCTACACGGATGAAACACGTATGTTTTTTTTTTTTTCTTCACGGATTGTGTCACTGACACAGAAATGTGGACGAGGCCTAAAAGGGGTTTTCCAGACTTACGTAGCTGAATCTTAAAGAAGGCTCCCCCTTCACACTATGCCTCTACTGGAACCAAAAATGGCAGCCCTGGCCCCTACAGCATCCCAGCCCCTCTTCACATAAAGGGGGGACCCTTATGACGTGTACCCTAATAGGAAAGCAAAGTTATAACGAAGAGTTTTGCATCTCACCTCCATCTACTTTGTGTTTCAATTTATTTATTTTATTACAAATCTCTGCATGCTGCCAGTGAATGGAAGCAGCCATTGCCTTGACCCAGTTACAATGTATCAGTGAAGCTAACAGTTTGGAACCCAGAACTTTCCAGAGTTTTTACCAGAGAGCTTGACTGACACACTGTAACAAACCCTCAGCCTCATGCTCAGGATAGAATAGCACTTAATACATACAGACCTTAGTATGCGTGACCCCTGACCCTAATTAACACTTGCCTGACCTGTCGCACAGGATTGCGGTAGTATTGGGGTCATCGGTGATGTTTGGGATTATACATGCTCCAGGGCCAGGAGCGCTCCCAGTCACACGCCATTCATTACTGGGTCTTTTTTTTTTTTTTTACTTCTGTCCTTCCCAATTACCCTGCAGCACAATGCCCTATACTGTCCTATATGGATGGGAACTATAGCGGTATTCATCCTGAGCCTCCAGCTTCATGAATAGAATGATAGAACTGCAGTGAACACTGACATAAGCACATTCAGGCAGTAGGGGGCTCAATGATTAGTATTGTTACTATGTAGCACGAAAATGGGGGAGGTGTTGGTAGAGGAGAGAAGGGAAGTACCGTAGAGAGGAGGAGGAGGAGGATCTGGCAGAGCAGAGGCCGTGCATTTCTAGGAAGCTTCGGTGACTCTGTGACCACAGCCGTCTCTAGGACATCTCGGGTATAGCTACAAGGGGAAGTGGAGGTCAGGATCCAAGGGCTTAGTATTGTGAGGGGAGGTTCACACAGAGTTTTTTGGAGGAGATCTTGTGGTCGGTTTTCCTGCAGAAGTAGAGGTCCTTCCTTTATATTCCCGATTCCTTTCTAATCCACTTCTGGCTTCGGCTTAAAAACCTGCAGGAAAATCTGACTCAAAACCTCCTCCAAAAAACTCTGTGTGAACCTCCCCTAACCCTGTATATTGTGACGGCATCCAACTGAAAAGGACACTTGTGGGTGGAGCCTTGCGAAGAGAGTCAGTAAGGATCACAGCAACAGTGCTGATTGGCTGAGACGCAGACTCCCCATGCTCCTCCCAGATGTCCTTTTCAGTTGGATACAGTCCTCCAGTCAGAAGAACGGCTTTTGCCAAGGGGATTAATTCTTCATTTAGGGCTTGTTCACATGACCGTATGTCTTTTTCAGTGTTTTGCGGTCCGTTTTTCACGGATCCGTTGTTCCGTTTTTTGTTTCCGTTGTGTTTCCGTTTCTGTTCCGTTTTTTCCGTATGGCATATACAGTATACACATAGAAAAAATTGGGCTGGGCACAACATTTTCAATAGATGGTTCCGCAAAAACGGAACGGATATGGAAGACATATGGATGCATTTCCGTATGTGTTCCTTTTTTTTTGCGGACCCATTGACTTGAATGGAGCCACGGAACGTGATTTGCGGGCATTAATAGGACATGTTCTATCTTTCAACGGAACGGAAATATGGAAACAGAATGCATACGGAGTACATTCCGTTTTTTTTGCGGAACCATTAAAATGAATGGTTCCGTATACGGACCGTATACGGAACGCAAAAAAAACGTTTGTGTGAACGAGCCCTTAGTTTAGTCTGTCCTATAAAAAAAAGCAGACAACCCCTCGAAGGAAGAAGGGAAGATTTCTTTTTTATCAATTTAGATCTTATCTTCACGCTCGCTCTATATACGTACACACCCGTAAGGAGGAGGGAATGCTGCAGCGTCCTGGACGGCGGCCATCTCACGCTCAATGGGCGCTGCAGTAACAATGTCCATGGCACTGCTCCGTCTGCCAAAACTGCAGAACTGAACTGGAAATCTCCAAAGCCCAGGTTCACATCTCATCATCTTCCCATCTAGATGGAATCTGCACATGTCCTCCAGTCACATCCAGATCTGCATTTACAATCCCAGATGCCCCTGTATAGAGCATAGTCACACGTCATGCATGGCGTCACAGTGCACACAGCTAAACTAATGTCTGGCAGGACTGTGGACGACACCACGGCCGAGAAGGTTTTGAATGCAGCTCTGGGTGTGACTAGAAAATAAGATATTTTGAAAGCAAACTAATTGTCAATTTTAGAGAAGAGGAAGGAAGAAGTTAATACAAGGCACTTACTAATGTATTGTGATTCTCCATATTGCTTCTTTTGCTGTCTAGACTAATTTTTCCATCACATTAGACACTGCTCGTTTCCATGGTTACAGACCACCCTGCAATCCATCAGTGGTGGTCGTGCTTGCACACTATAGGAAAAAGCGCCAGCCTCTCTGGTGGCCGGGACCCTGGGAGCGCACATAGGCTGGTGCTTTTTCCTATACTGTGCAAGCAGGACCACCACTGATGGATTGCAGGGTGGTCTGTGACCAGAGGTCCTGGTCAGAGGTGGCCTCAGATCACCTCCTCTGAGGCTTTTCCTCCCCTCTTACAACATGCACTCTGACAGAGACACAGAGGGTCAGACACTGCAGCTGCATCCCCCTCCTCTCTCCTCCGCATTGTCTGCTGATTACTGTTTTATGGCTTCTTAGTGACTGATGGGATTTATAAGTATTCAAGCTTTCTGGAATTTATTTTCTAGCTTAATAAATAATAAACCAGAAGTCTAATAAAAAACACTTCCACTGTCTCTATCATTCAATCAGCTCTATCTGTTACTGCAACTTGTTGAATTTCCAGTTCTACAGCCATATTTGGACCTTGTTCGTTTGCATTTCTGACATACCCCATCTTGTACTCATATGCTGGTGCAGTCACTGTGTACATACATTACTTACCTGTACTGATCCTGAGTTACATCCTGTATTATACTCCAGAGCTGCACTCACTATTCTGCTGGTGCAGTCACTGTGTACATACATTACTTACCTGTACTGATCCTGAGTTACATCCTGTATTATACTCCAGAGCTGCACTCACTATTCTGCTGCTGGAGTCACTGTGTACATACATTACTTATCCTGTACTGATCCTGAGTTACATCCTGTATTATACTCCAGAGCTGCACTCACTATTCTGCTGCTGGAGTCACTGTGTACATACATTACTTATCCTGTACTGATCCACAGTTACATCCTGTATTATACTCCAGAGCTGCACTCAATATTCTGCTGGTGGAGTCACTGTGTACATACATTACATTACCTATCCTGTACTGATCCTGAGTTACATCCTGTATTATACTTCAGAGCTGCACTCACTATTCTGCTGGTGGAGTCCCTGTGTACATACATTACATTACCTATCCTGTACTGATCCACAGTTACATCCTATATTATACTCCAGAGCTGCACTCACTATTCTGCTGGTGGAGTCACTGTGTACATACATTACATTACCTATCCTGTACTGATCCACAGTTACATCCTATATTATACTCCAGAGCTGCACTCACTATTCTGCTGGTGGAGTCACTGTGTACATACATTACATTACTTCTCCTGTACTGATCCTGAGTTACATCCTGTATAATACTCCAGAGCTGCACTCACTATTCTGCTGGTGGAGTCACTGTGTACATACATTACATTACCTATCCTGTACTGATCCACAGTTACATCCTATATTATACTCCAGAGCTGTACTCACTATTCTGCTGGTGGAGTCACTGTGTACATACATTACATTACCTATCCTGTACTGATCCTGAGTTACATCCTGTATTATACTTCAGAGCTGCACTCACTATTCTGCTGGTGGAGTCACTGTGTACATACATTACATTACTTATCCTGTACTGATCCTGAGTTGCATCCTGTATTATACTCCAGAGCTGCACTCGCTATTCTGCTGGTGGAGTCACTGTGTACATACATTACATTACCTATCCTGTACTGATCCACAGTTACATCCTATATTATACTCCAGAGCTGCACTCACTATTCTGCTGGTGGAGTCACTGTGTACATACATTACATTACCTATCCTGTACTGATCCACAGTTACATCCTATATTATACTCCAGAGCTGTACTCACTATTCTGCTGGTGGAGTCACTGTGTACATACATTACATTACCTATCCTGTACTGATCCTGAGTTACATCCTGTATTATACTTCAGAGCTGCACTCACTATTCTGCTGGTGGAGTCACTGTGTACATACATTACATTACCTATCCTGTACTGATCCACAGTTACATCCTATATTATACTCCAGAGCTGCACTCACTATTCTGCTGGTGGAGTCACTGTGTACATACATTACATTACCTATCCTGTACTGATCCACAGTTACATCCTATATTATACTCCAGAGCTGCACTCACTATTCTGCTGGTGGAGTCACTGTGTACATACATTACATTACCTATCCTGTACTGATCCACAGTTACATCCTATATTATACTCCAGAGCTGCACTCGCTATTCTGCTGGTGGAGTCACTGTGTACATACATTACATTACCTATCCTGTACTGATCCACAGTTACATCCTATATTATACTCCAGAGCTGCACTCACTATTCTGCTGGTGGAGTCACTGTGTACATACATTACATTACCTATCCTGTACTGATCCACAGTTACATCCTATATTATACTCCAGAGCTGCACTCACTATTCTGCTGGTGCAGTCACTGTGTACATACATTACATTACTTATCCTGTACTGATCCTTAGTTACATCCTGCTTTATATGCCAGAGCTGCACTCACTATTCTGCTGGTGGAGTCACTGTGTACATTACATTACTTATCCTGTACTGATCCTGAGTGACATCCTGTATTATACTCCAGGATCAGTACAGGATTAGTAATGTATGTACACAGTGACTGCACCAGCAGAATAGTGAGTGCAGCTCTGGGGTATAATACAGGATGTAACTCAGGATCAGTACAGGATTAGTAATGTATGTACACAGTGACTGCACCAGCAGAATAGTGAGTGCAGCTCTGGAGTATAATAAAGGAATAACTCAGGATCAGTACAGGATAAGTAATATATGTACACAGTGACTCCACCAGCAGAATAGCGAGTGCAGCTCTGGAGTATAATACAGGATGTAACTCAGGATCAGTACAGGATCAGTAATGTATGTACACAGTGACTGCACCAGCAGAATAGTGAGTGCAGCTCTGGAGTATAATAAAGGATATAACTCAGGATAAGTAATATATGTACACAGTGACTCCACCAGCAGAATAGCGAGTGCAGCTCTGGGGTATAATACAGGTTTGTAACTCAGGATCAGTACAGGATAAGTAATGTATGTACACAGTGACTCCACCAGCAGAATAGTGAGTGCAGCTCTGGAGTATAATACAGGATGTAACTCAGGATCAGTACAGGATAAGTAATGTATGTACACAGTGACTGCACCAGCAGAATAGTGAGTGCAGCTCCGGTAGTTGTCCCCTACCAATCTAATATTAATTACTTATCTTAAAGGGCATCTGTCAGCAGTTTTTTACCTATGACACTGGCTGACCAGTTACATGTGCACTTGGCAGATGAAGGCATCTGTGTTTGTCCCATGTTCATATGTGCCCGCATTGCTGAGAAAAATTGTGTTTTAATATATGCAAATGAGCCTCTAGGAGCAACGGGGGCGTTTCCATTACACCTAGAGGCGCTGCTCTTTTTTCAACTGCCGCACCCTCTGCACTCTGATTGACAGGGCCAGGCAGTGAAAATGCGGGCACATATAAACATGGGACCAACACAGATGCCTTCAGCTGCCAAGCGCACATGTAACAGGTCAGCCAGTGTCATAGGTACAAAACTGCTGACAGATGCCCATTAGAAATAGGTCATGGATATCTGTAACCCAGAAAAACCTCTCAACTATTTATGTAGTTTATATCTTGTATGTCTGTGTGTGTCATCATATAACATCATAGTGTGCGGCTGGGAGCGGCCGCTATATCGGTGAACTCACATCCCTGAAGCCATTGTATAGGGTTGACTATTGTGGTGTGGAATGTGGATGAATCCCAGATGAGTCATGATCTCCACAGCTGCTTTTCCCTTTGTTCTTGCTCTATATGGGATGCAGGTTTCATTTCATCGGGAATTCCAACGATGTGACTCCAGAACCGGCAAGAAGCGCTCATGGAGGTGGCCTTTCCACCGTATGTATCATCATCCATCATGGCTTATGGTGTAAAACGGTCACATTCATGGCACAGTACCCTCACCCCATGGCAGCATTTTCATTCCCTACTCCTACTGTAGCACAGCAGGTGTGGACCCACTGTGCCACGGAACATATTTGGCTTAAAGAGTCTCTGTCAGCATGATCAACCCTATTAAACCAGGTATACTGCCTGTTAGGGCTAATTATGCTGATTAAAACAATACCTTTTTTTTTCCTGTATACTAAACATCTGTAGAGATATGTGTTTTTATTCATATGCAAATGAGAAAGTTAGAGCACCAGGGGGCAGGGCTGAATCCTTGGAGCAGTTCTTTTCTATCATCCTCTGTGCTCTGCACACTTCCCCCCTCCTTGATTGACAGGGCTAGACATCAGTATGCTGAGGGCAGAGCTGTGTCCTAGCATGTACATGTCACATACACTACTTACTATGGCCTTACCACATTGAGACAAGGAAAAATATTGGAAATGCTGGAACCAATTGTCCAGCGCTGTCAGGCAGGATGTCACAGGCAGAGCATATACTTTCACACAGATTTATTGAGGTCTACGCGTTTCAAGCATATAGCCCTCGTCATCAGGACAATATTCTACTGAGCCACACACTTACCACATTGAGAAGAGTGGATTTCTATGTTTAGAACGCTAATATACATATTACAGCTTTATTCAGAGGCACAATATATGATCATAAGGAAACCAGCGATATGTGTTAGCTATCTAAGTATAGAAAAACCACAGTGTTCAATATGGTTTCCATAACTTTGGCGCATCCAGCGCCAGTTCTAAATGTAAGACAGCTTCCGAGCTGTCTTACATTTAGAACTTTTTCTACGCCTAAAACAGGCGTAGAAAATGATGAATGAGACGGGCCTGCCGGCCCATCCCCTTCCCTGCCCATGCCACACCCACAATTTTAGACTCAGTGTGCGTGGGAAAAAGTCACAGATAGCATCTGCCTATGAAATATACCTAATTTAGGTGTATTTCAGATTAATGAATGAACGCTTTTATGCTTATAAAGCTAATACATAATACTGGTGTCTTTATTATAATATTTTGTGCCTGTGAATAAACCAGTAATATGTTTTAGGTTTCTAAGAATAAAAAATACTATTCTCAATGTAGTAAGGCTATAGCCTTTTCTTATAGGTAAAGAGAGAATAATGTTTTTTCTATGCTTAGAAGGTTAACACATATTACTGGTTTCTTTATAACTATATATTGTGCCAGTGAATAAATCAGTAATATGTTTTAGCTTTATAAGCACAGAAATCCACTCTTCATAACATGGTAATACTATAGTAAGTAGTGTATACATACTGTATGTTTACATGCTAGGAGACAGCTCTGCCCTTACCAGGCTGATGTCTAGCCCTTCCAATCAAGGGGAGGGGGGGAGTGTACAGAGCACAGGGGGCGTTACAAAAGCAATGCTCCAAGGATTCAGCCCCAGCCACTGGTGCTTCAACTTGCTCATTGAATAATAGACATGGCCAGAAAGCAAGCCAAGGTCAATAGGTCGGCACAGGCGGTACAGTATCTATACAGTTAACAGGCAGAGGTGAGGACATGTGGGGTTAGAACACACAGTGGCGGAATACCATAACAGGTACTAGACAAGCTAGGAAAACTTTTTGCTCAAACATATTCCGATAGGGGAAGGTGTGATATATACCCTAGGGAAAATGGGTAGGATACCCTAGGGAAGGATGAAGGAGGCCGGCACTGCCACATCATGGACCGCAGCTAGGAGAGAGAGTACTCCAGCCAGGAAAAGGAGAGATGGCGGCATTCACAGACCATCAGCATATCCATTCTTAGTTCTTCCGATGTGCTGCTCGTGGAGCTGCAGGTTTCTCCCCTTCCCTTCTGTTCGTGCTCTGGCCTGTGCGCAGAGGCTTAGTTATAGGGGATGCAAAGGTAGCAGTGACACCTGGGCCCTCGTACTTTGCTCACCCACATAGTTCTACATAGGATACCACATAATAACATTCAGATTTTACATTATGCCCCAGGAGCTTCACGTTCTTCCTCTGCCTGTGTCTCCTTCCTCCTTTGTCTGCCACCGAGGATGCAGCTTAGATGTCTCCTCAGGGACAGAAGCCATTTGTGAATAATACTGACCCCCAATTGACTCTCAAGGTGAAGGGAAGAAGTAGAGGAGCCATTTACAACAGCTGAGTCAGACTATACAGACTTTGTCCACCGCAGCAACCTGGTGCGCATAGGTCAGCATAGGAGCTGTATACAAAAAATGGCTTGGCATTCATAGTCTTGCTTCTGTTCAAAGAAAATAATCTACTACACATAGGACAGTGCATACATTTCTGACTTCTACCTTGCAATGTCTTTGATGATATACTTCTCTAGCTTGTTGGCCCTCCATCTACAGACAGATACTTAACTGGTCTAAGGTCTTCTTCTTGTAGGACTATACAGTTTCTAGGTGCTATAATCTCTCGCTCTGTAGTTAACTGGTGATATGGGGGCCTTTTCAACTCTCTATTTAAAGAGTCCCTGAGCTTTCACAGGATTTCATTCCATTTAGTACAGAATGGTGTAATGAGCAAATCTCTAAATCACTTCATTTAAAAAATATACCTGCTTCCACCTGTAAAAACATTGTAAAGTCATGGCCACTAGGAGTCTCACCTCCACCTAAGTTGCAGTCCACTGCCTATTGTTAGGCAAGAGCCATCCCTGGTAACAGAGATTTAGAAGACGGCTAAGAGAAAGTGGGGGCATGTCAGAGCTAGCTGAGAGTCTGAGCCTGATAAAAGAACTGCTTCTACACTGCTTCTGAATTCATAAGAGCATCCTGTGTGTCTGTAAGTGTGACTTATCCCTCCTCATCTGTTCTGTGAGCTCCTGAGCTGAAAACAAAACAAAGTGTAAAGTAAGGGAAATGATTTCAGAGTAGTACACTGCTGGCAGAAGGTAGATGCCCTCTGCTTCTGAGTGAAATGCATCTAGCTGTGCAGCTGAAACAAGGAATATGGCTGAATAAACACTAAGGAAGTCCAAACTTTACTGTTCCTTCATAGTTATGATTGTACAAAGAAGCACAACCATTATGCAAACTGTTTTGAAAACTCAAGCACGCTTTAAGATGTTCATGTTACAGTGCCACCTAGCCTGACATTATCAGGAATCTATGTGATAGTGTTTTTTACTCTTCTACTAACTTAGGCTACTTTCACACTAGCGTTTCTATTTTCCAGTATTAAGATCCGTCATAGGGTCTCAATATCTGAAAAAAAACGCTTCCGTTTTGTCCCCATTCATTGTCAATGGAGAAGAAACGTAACTGAGCAGAATGGAATGCTCCAAAATGCATTCCGTTCCGTTTGGTTGCGTTCTCATACCGGAGAGCTAACCGCAGCATGCTGCACTTTGGCTTCCGTCATAGGATGCGAAGCAAGATGGATCCGTCATGACCCACAATGCAAGTCAATGGGGACGGATCCGTTTTCTCTGACACGATAGAAAATGGATCCGTCCCCCATTGACTTTCAATGGACTTCATGACGGATCCGTCTTGGCTATGTTAAAGATAACACAACCGGATCCGATGGTTGTATTATCAGTAACGGAAGCGTTTTTGCTGAGCTCTGCCGGATCCAGCAAAAATGCTAATGTGAAAGTAGCCTTAACCGTCGGGATCTGATAAAGAATGACAAATAAATGGAGCAGCCAATATCATGTTCTATAAAGTCAATGCAATGACAAAATCTGATCAGCTTTTCTTTGCCAACAAACTCTATACACACCGACCGCCACTGGGAACAGAGAACAATCTGCAGATTTTCAACTACGTCAGTAAATGAAAACTAAAGACATAGGGGAATTTTGACGATAAAATAGAAACCCGAGTGTGCAAAATGTACAAGCACCAAGTTTAACATAACAGATGTTTACTTAACCCCTTCCCGACCAGCGCCGTAAAAGTACGGCGCAGCGGGACGTGACTTGCCGCCCAGCGCCGTATTATTACGGCGCGCAGATCGGGCGGGTGCAGGAGCTGTGCCCGCCTGATCAGCGGCAGGGGTCCGGCAGTCACTGATAGCCAGACCCCTGCTGTATGCGCCGGCATCGGTGAAAACACGGATGCTGGCGCATTAACCCTTGATGACCACGGCACGTGCGATGTGTACAGAGGCAGAGAGCTTCCATCGGGTCCCCGCGCTACTGTGACGGGGACCCTATGGCAGGGAAGGCAGCCCAATGCTTTCCTTAGGCATCGTGGCTGCCTTCCGTGACAGCCTGTGAGATCCAGCCCCCTGGATTACAGTTTGTAATACACTTACAGCCAATGCATCATAATACAGAAGTACTGTAAAGCATTGTAAAGGGGATCAGACCCCTAAAAGTTGAAATCCCAGAGTGGGACAAAAAATAAAGTGAAAAAAATAAAGTTTTACAAAAAAATTAAAAGTTTCAAGTAAAAAAAAAAAAAGCGTCCTTTCCCCAAAATAAAGTAAACATATTTTTTTTTAAAATAGGGAAAAAAAGAAAAATAGACATATTAGGTATCGCTGTGTCCGTATCGACCAGCTCTATAAAAATATCACATGAAGCTCACAGGTACTAATACAAAAATATACTTTATTGAAATTGCAATGGTATATATATAAAAGACGTTGTATTTAAAAAAGGTAGCAGCAAAGAAAAACACCATCCTAGTGGGACACTGGCTACATATTGTAATACAATAAACAGCAATTTGTAAACATATATATGTATGGCTGAGTCTTATACACTGCGTGCAGAATTATTAGGCAAATGAGTATTTTGACCACATCATCCTCTTTATGCATGTTGTCTTACTCCAAGCTGTATAGGCTCGAAAGCCTACTACCAATTAAGCATATTAGGTGATGTGCATCTCTGTAATGAGAAGGGGTGTGGTCTAATGACATCAACACCCTATATTAGGTGTGCATAATTATTAGGCAACTTCCTTTCCTTTGGCAAAATGGGTCAAAAGAAGGACTTGACAGGCTCAGAAAAGTCAAAAATAGTGAGATATCTTGCAGAGGGATGCAGCACTCTTAAAATTGCAAAGCTTCTGAAGCGTGATCATCGAACAATCAAGCGTTTCATTCAAAATAGTCAACAGGGTCGCAAGAAGCGTGTGGAAAAACCAAGGCGCAAAATAACTGCCCATGAACTGAGAAAAGTCAAGCGTGCAGCTGCCAAGATGCCACTTGCCACCAGTTTGGCCATATTTCAGAGCTGCAACATCACTGGAGTGCCCAAAAGCACAAGGTGTGCAATACTCAGAGACATGGCCAAGGTAAGAAAGGCTGAAAGACGACCACCACTGAACAAGACACACAAGCTGAAACGTCAAGACTGGGCCAAGAAATATCTCAAGACTGATTTTTCTAAGGTTTTATGGACTGATGAAATGAGAGTGAGTCTTGATGGGCCAGATGGATGGGCCCGTGGCTGGATTGGTAAAGGGCAGAGAGCTCCAGTCCGACTCAGACGCCAGCAAGGTGGAGGTGGAGTACTGGTTTGGGCTGGTATCATCAAAGATGAGCTTGTGGGGCCTTTTCGGGTTGAGGATGGAGTCAAGCTCAACTCCCAGTCCTACTGCCAGTTTCTGGAAGACACCTTCTTCAAGCAGTGGTACAGGAAGAAGTCTGCATCCTTCAAGAAAAACATGATTTTCATGCAGGACAATGCTCCATCACACGCGTCCAAGTACTCCACAGCGTGGCTGACAAGAAAGGGTATAAAAGAAGAAACAGTGTCTGGGAGGCTGTGGTTGCTGCTGCACGCAATGTTGATGGTGAACAGATCAAAACACTGACAGAATCCATGGATGGCAGGCTTTTGAGTGTCCTTGCAAAGAAAGGTGGCTATATTGGTCACTGATTTGTTTTTGTTTTGTTTTTGAATGTGAGAAATGTATATTTGTGAATGTTGAGATGTTATATTGGTTTTACTGGTAAAAATAAATAATTGAAATGGGTATATATTTGTTTTTTGTTAAGTTGCCTAATAATTATGCACAGTAATAGTCACCTGCACACACAGATATCCCCCTAAAATAGCTAAAACTAAAAACAAACTAAAAACTACTTCCAAAAATATTCAGCTTTGATATTAATGAGTTTTTTGGGTTCATTGAGAACATGGTTGTTGTTCAATAATAAAATGAATCCTCAAAAATACAACTTGCCTAATAATTCTGCACTCCCTGTATATTACAGCAATATATGCATAAAGAACAAAAAGTCTCCAAAAATGTTCCCAGCAGTCCTAAAAGAGAGTGTCAAGACTAGATGTACTGCCCATGAAACAGGACAAAAACATATAGACTGCTGGCGGCACAGAGATAGTACCCTGGAACCAAATGAAAAGGAGAGACCCACCTACAAAGCTCAGTGTACCCAGGCCAGGATGGCGCTACCCCGAAACGCGTGTCGGGGTAGTGTCATCCTGGCCTGGGTACCAAATAGAGCAACCAAATATCATATGTACCCTAAAGTAGTACCAACAAAACTGCCACCTTATCCCGTAGTTTCCAAAATGGGGTAATTTTTTGGGAGTTTCTACTTTAGGGGTGCATCAGGGGGCCTTCAAATGTGATATGGCAGCTTAAAATTATCCCAATAAAATCTGCCTCCAAAAACCATATGGCATTCCTTTCCTTCTGCGCCCTGCCGTGTGCCCGTACAGCAGTTTACGACCACATATGGGGTGTTTCTGTAAACTACAGAATCAGGGCCATAAATATTGAGTATTGTTCGGCTGTTAACCCTTGCTTTGTTAGCGGAAAAAAATGGATTAAAATGGAAAATCTACCAAAAAAGTCAAATTCTGAAATTTCATCTATTTTCCATTAATTCTTGTGGAACGCTTGAAGGGTTAAGAAAGTTTGTAAAATCAGTTATGAATACCTTGAGGGATATAGTTTCTAAAATGGGGTCATTTTTGGGTGGTTTCTATTATGTAAGCCTCACAAAGTGACTTCAGACCTTAAATGGTCCTTAAAAAGTGGGTTTTAGAAATTTTCTGAAAAATTTCAAGATTTGCTTTTAAACTTCTAAGCCTTGTAACGTCCCAAAAAAAAAAAATGGCATTCACAAAATGATCCAAACATGAAGTAGACATATGGGGAATGTAAAGTAATAACTCATTTTTGGAGTTAATACTATCTATTATAAAAGTAGAGAAATAGAAATTTGGAAATTTGCAAATGTTTTTAAATTTTGGGTAAATTTGGTATTTTTTTTTCATAAATAAAAAAGACATTTTTTGACTAAATTTTACCACTAGTTGAAAATAAGATGTCTGCACAACATTTCACATACAAACAATAGAGCTGAGAAATGGGGATCATTCTAAATTAAAGTGGTATTATACCAAGTAAAAATGGAAAAAAAGAAGCTAAATTTTTGATCAAACGTGTCGGGCCCATCTACCAGGAGTCAAGGTGGCTTCCACAGATGGGTCCCTAACACTAACAATGTTGTGCAGCCATTTTATTTTCAACCATGTTTGCTTGATGTATATGTACCTGTGATTATGTATATGAATGTGCTAGTCTAAATTTTCTTGTAGTCAATTTTACCACTGTCATGAAGTACAATATGTGATGAAAAAATGGCAGAATGGCTTGGATAAGTAAAAGCGTTTTAAAGTTATTACCACAAAGTGACACATGTCGGATTTGCAAAAAATGGCCTGGGCAGGAAGGTGAAAACTGGCCCGGGGTTGAAAGGGTTAACAGAACAGTCTCCTTGAATAATCTATTTTGGTTATAAAAATCCCCCAAAATAAGATGGTCAGTTGTTATCTGTAGGAAGTGTTACTCAACTCACTGCGCTACCAAAGAAAAAATAGAGCATTACAGGTGGACCTCCGAAGTAAGAGACTCTTTCTGTAGCTTCCCACCACACCAGTTAATTAAAGCTCTGAACCCAGACATCCCCTCTAATATGAGCATCATAGCATTTCAAAGGCTTTTTTTTTTTACAGATCCTCTATACTACACCACACAGGAGAGCTGACAGATCCTCTATACTACACCACACAGGAGAGCTGACAGATCCTCTATACTACACCACACAGGAGGGCTGACAGATCCTCTATACTACACCACACAGGAGAGCCGACAGATCCTCTATACTACACCACACAGGAGAGCCGACAGATCCTTTATACTACACCACACAGGAGAGCTGACAGATCCTCTATACTACACCACACAGGAGAGCTGACAGATCCTCCATACTACACCAGACAGGAGAGCTAACAGATCCTCTATACTACACCACACAGGAGAGCCGACAGATCCTCTATACTACACCACATAGGAGAGCCGACAGATCCTTTATACTACACCACACAGGAGAGCTGACAGATCCTCTATACTACACCACACAGGAGAGCTGACAGATCCTCTATACTACACCACACAGGAGAGCTGACAGATCCTCTATACTACACCACACAGGAGAGCCGACAGATCCTCTATACTACACCACACAGGAGAGATGACAGATCCTCTATACTACACCACACAGGAGAGCTGACAGATCGTCTATACTACACCGCACAGGAGAGCTGACAGATCCTCTATACTACACCACACAGGAGAGCTGACAGATCCTCTATACTACACCACACAGGAGAGCTGACAGATCCTCTATACTACACCACACAGGTGAGCTGACAGATCCTCTATACTACACCACACAGGAGAGCTGACAGATCCTCTATACTACACCACACAGGAGAGATGACAGATCCTCTATACTACACCACACAGGAGAGCTGACAGATCGTCTATACTACACCAGACAGGAGAGCTAACAGATCCTCTATACTACACCAGACAGGAGAGCTAACAGATCCTCTATACTACACCACACAGGAGAGCTGACAGATCCTCTATACTACACCACACAGGAGAGCCGACAGATCCTCTATACTACACCACACAGGAGAGCCGACAGATCCTCTATACTACACCACACAGGAGAGCTGACAGATCCTCTATACTACACCACACAGCAGAGCTGACAGATCCTCTATACTACACCACACAGGAGAGCCGACAGATCCTCTATACTACACCACACAGGAGAGCTGACAGATCCTCTATACTACACCACACAGGAGAGCTGACAGATCCTCTATACTACACCACACAGGAGAGCTGACAGATCCTCTATACTACACCGCACAGTAGAGCTGACAGATCCTCTATACTACACCACACAGGAGAGCTGACAAATCCTCTATACTACACCACACAGGAGAGCTGACAGATCCTCTATACTACACCACACAGGATAGCTGACAGGTCCTCTATACTACACCACACAGGAGAGCTGACAGATCCTCTATACTACACCACACAGGAGAGCTGACAGATCCTCTATACTACACTACACAGGAGAGCTGACAGATCCTCTATACTACACCACACAGGAGAGCTGACAGATCCTCTATACTACACCACACAGGAGAACTGACAGATCCTCTATACTACACCACACAGGGGAGCTGACAGATCCTCTATACTACACCGCACAGGAGAGCTGACAGATCCTCTATACTACACCACACAGGAGAGCGGACAGATCCTCTATACTACACCACACAGGAGAACCGACAGATCCTCTATACTACACCACACAGGAGAGCTGACAGATCCTCTATACTACACCACACAGGAGAGCTGACAGATCCTCTATACTACACCGCACAGGAGAGCTGACAGATCCTCTACACTACACCACACAGGAGAGCTGACAGATCCTCTACACTACACCACACAGGAGAGCTGACAGATCCTCTATACTACACCACACAGGAGAGCGGACAGATCCTCTATACTACACCACACAGGAGAGCGGACAGATCCTCTATACTACACCACACAGGAGAGCTGACAGATCCTCTATACTACACCACACAGGAGAGCGGACAGATCCTCTATACTACACCACACAGGAGAGCGGACAGATCCTCTATACTACACCACACAGGAGAGCTGACAGATCCTCTATACTACACCACACAGGAGAGCCGACAGATCCTCTATACTACACCACACAGCAGAGCCGACAGATCCTCTATACTGCACCACACAGGAGAGCTGACAGATCCTCTATACTACACCACACAGGAGAACTGACAGATCCTCTATACTACACCACACAGGAGAGCCGACAGATCTTCTATACTACACCACACAGGAGAGCTGACAGATCCTCTATACTACACCACACAGGAGAGCTGACAGATCCTCTGTACTACACCACACAGGAGAGCTGACAGATCCTCTATACTACACCGCACAGGAGAGCTGACAGATCCTCTATACTACACCACACAGCAGAGCTGACAGATCCTCTATACTACACCACACAGGAGAGCTGACAGATCCTCTATACTACACCACACAGGAGAGCCGACAGATCCTCTATACTACACCACACAGGAGAGCCGACAGATCCTCTATACTACACCACACAGGAGAGCCGACAGATCCTTTATACTACACCACACAGGAGAGCTGACAGATCCTCTATACTACACCACACAGGAGAGCTGACAGATCCTCCATACTACACCAGACAGGAGAGCTAACAGATCCTCTATACTACACCACACAGGAGAGCCGACAGATCCTCTATACTACACCACATAGGAGAGCCGACAGATCCTTTATACTACACCACACAGGAGAGCTGACAGATCCTCTATACTACACCACACAGGAGAGCTGACAGATCCTCTATACTACACCACACAGGAGAGCTGACAGATCCTTTATACTACACCACACAGGTGAGCTGACAGATCCTCTATACTACACCACACAGGAGAGATGACAGATCCTCTATACTACACCACACAGGAGAGCTGACAGATCGTCTATACTACACCAGACAGGAGAGCTGACAGATCCTCTATACTACACCAGACAGGAGAGCTAACAGATCCTCTATACTACACCACACAGGAGAGCTGACAGATCCTCTATACTACACCACACAGGAGAGCTGACAGATCCTCTATACTACACCACACAGGAGAGCCGACAGATCCTCTATACTACACCACACAGGAGAGCTGACAGATCCTCTATACTACACCACACAGCAGAGCTGACAGATCCTCTATACTACACCACACAGGAGAGCCGACAGATCCTCTATACTACACCACACAGGAGAGCTGACAGATCCTCTATACTACACCACACAGGAGAGCTGACAGATCCTCTATACTACACCACACAGGAGAGCTGACAGATCCTCTATACTACACCGCACAGTAGAGCTGACAGATCCTCTATACTACACCACACAGGAGAGCTGACAAATCCTCTATACTACACCACACAGGAGAGCTGACAGATCCTCTATACTACACCACACAGGAGAGATGACAGATCCTCTATACTACACCACACAGGAGAGCTGACAGATCGTCTATACTACACCGCACAGGAGAGCTGACAGATCCTCTATACTACACCACACAGGAGAGCTGACAGATCCTCTATACTACACCACACAGGAGAGCTGACAGATCCTCTATACTACACCACACAGGTGAGCTGACAGATCCTCTATACTACACCACACAGGAGAGCTGACAGATCCTCTATACTACACCACACAGGAGAGATGACAGATCCTCTATACTACACCACACAGGAGAGCTGACAGATCGTCTATACTACACCAGACAGGAGAGCTAACAGATCCTCTATACTACACCAGACAGGAGAGCTAACAGATCCTCTATACTACACCACACAGGAGAGCTGACAGATCCTCTATACTACACCACACAGGAGAGCTGACAGATCCTCTATACTACACCACACAGGAGAGCCGACAGATCCTCTATACTACACCACACAGGAGAGCTGACAGATCCTCTATACTACACCACACAGCAGAGCTGACAGATCCTCTATACTACACCACACAGGAGAGCCGACAGATCCTCTATACTACACCACACAGGAGAGCTGACAGATCCTCTATACTACACCACACAGGAGAGCTGACAGATCCTCTATACTACACCACACAGGAGAGCTGACAGATCCTCTATACTACACTACACAGGAGAGCTGACAGATCCTCTATACTACACCACACAGGAGAGCTGACAGATCCTCTATACTACACCACACAGGAGAACTGACAGATCCTCTATACTACACCACACAGGGGAGCTGACAGATCCTCTATACTACACCGCACAGGAGAGCTGACAGATCCTCTATACTACACCGCACAGGAGAGCGGACAGATCCTCTATACTACACCACACAGGAGAACCGACAGATCCTCTATACTACACCACACAGGAGAGCTGACAGATCCTCTATACTACACCACACAGGAGAGCTGACAGATCCTCTATACTACACCGCACAGGAGAGCTGACAGATCCTCTACACTACACCACACAGGAGAGCTGACAGATCCTCTACACTACACCACACAGGAGAGCTGACAGATCCTCTATACTACACCACACAGGAGAGCGGACAGATCCTCTATACTACACCACACAGGAGAGCGGACAGATCCTCTATACTACACCACACAGGAGAGCTGACAGATCCTCTATACTACACCACACAGGAGAGCGGACAGATCCTCTATACTACACCACACAGGAGAGCGGACAGATCCTCTATACTACACCACACAGGAGAGCTGACAGATCCTCTATACTACACCACACAGGAGAGCTGACAGATCCTCTATACTACACCACACAGCAGAGCCGACAGATCCTCTATACTGCACCACACAGGAGAGCTGACAGATCCTCTATACTACACCACACAGGAGAACTGACAGATCCTCTATACTACACCACACAGGAGAGCCGACAGATCTTCTATACTACACCACACAGGAGAGCTGACAGATCCTCTATACTACACCACACAGGAGAGCTGACAGATCCTCTGTACTACACCACACAGGAGAGCTGACAGATCCTCTATACTACACCGCACAGGAGAGCTGACAGATCCTCTATACTACACCACACAGCAGAGCTGACAGATCCTCTATACTACACCACACAGGAGAGCTGACAGATCCTCTATACTACACCACACAGGAGAGCTGACAGATCCTCTATACTACACCACACAGGAGAGCCGACAGATCCTCTATACTACACCACACAGGAGAGCGGACAGATCCTCTATACTACACCACACAGGAGAACCGACAGATCCTCTATACTACACCACACAGGAGAGCTGACAGATCCTCTATACTACACCACACAGGAGAGCTGACAGATCCTCTACACTACACCGCACAGAAGAGCTGACAGATCCTCTACACTACACCACACAGGAGAGCCGCCAGATCCTCTATACTACACCACACAGGAGAGCTGACAGATCCTCTATACTACACCGCACAGGAGAGCTGACAGATCCTCTATACTACACCACACAGGAGAGATGACAGATCCTCTACACTACACCACACAGGAGAGCTGACAGATCCTCTATACTACACCACACAGGAGAGCGGACAGATCCTCTATACTACACCACACAGGAGAGCGGACAGATCCTCTATACTACACCACACAGGAGAGCGGACAGATCCTCTATACTACACCACACAGGAGAGCGGACAGATCCTCTATACTACACCACACAGGAGAGCCGACAGATCCTTTATACTACACCGCACAGGAGAGCCGACAGATCCTCTATACTACACCGCACAGGAGAGCTGACAGATTCTCTATACTACACCACACAGGAGAGCTGACAGATCCTCTATACTACACCACACAGCAGAGCCGACAGATCCTCTATACTGCACCACACAGGAGAGCTGACAGATCCTCTATACTACACCACACAGGAGAACTGACAGATCCTCTATACTACACCACACAGGAGAGCCGACAGATCTTCTATACTACACCACACAGGAGAGCTGACAGATCCTCTATACTACACCACACAGGAGAGCTGTCAGATCCTCTGTACTACACCACACAGGAGAGCTGACAGATCCTCTATACTACACCGCACAGGAGAGCCGACAGATCCTCTATACTACACCACACAGCAGAGCCGACAGATCCTCTATACTACACCACACAGGAGAGCCGACAGATCCTCTATACTACACCACACAGGAGAGCTGACAGATCCTCTATACTACACCACACAGGAGAGCTGACAGATCCTTTATACTACACCACACAGGAGAGCCGACAGATCCTCTATACTACACCACACAGCAGAGCCGACAGATCCTCTATACCACACCACACAGGAGAGCTGACAGATCCTCTATACTACACCACACAGGAGAGCTGACAGATCCTCTATACTACACCACACAGGAGAGCAGACAGATCCTCTATACTACACCGCACAGGAGAACCGACAGATCCTCTATACTACACCGCACAGGAGAGCTGACAGATCCTCTATACTACACCACACAGGAGAGCTGACAGATCCTCTATACTACACCACACAGGAGAGCTGACAGATCCTCTATACTACACCACACAGGAGAGCTGACAGATCCTCTATACTACACCACACAGGAGAGCCGACAGATCCTTTATACTACACCGCACAGGAGAGCCGACAGATCCTCTATACTACACGACACAGGAGAGCTGACAGATCCCCTATACTACACCACACAGGAGAGCTGACAGATCCTCTATACTACACCACACAGGAGAGCTGACAGATCCTCTATACTACACCACACAGGAGAGCTGACAGATCCTCTATACTACACCACACGGGAGAGCTGACAGATCCTCTATACTACACCACACAGGAGAGCTGACAGATCCTCTATACTACACCACACAGGAGAGCTGACAGATCCTCTATACTACACCACACAGGAGAGCCGACAGATCCTCTATACTACACCACACAGGAGAGCTGACAGATCCTCTATACTACACCACACAGGAGAGCAGACAGATCCTCTATACTACACCACACAGGAGAGCTGACAGATCCTCTATACTACACCACACAGGAGAGCTGACAGATCCTCTATACTACACCACACAGGAGAGCTGACAGATCCTCTATACTACACCACACAGGAGAGCTGACAGATCCTCTATACTACACCACACAGGAGAACTGACAGATCCTCTATACTACACCACACAGGAGAGCTGACAGATCCTCTATACTACACCACACAGGAGAGATGACAGATCCTCTATACTACACCACACAGGAGAGGTGACAGAACCTCTATACTACACCACACAGGAGAGCTGACAGATCCTCTATACTACACCACACAGGAGAGCTGACAGATCCTCTATACTACACCACACAGGAGAGCCGACAGATCCTCTATACTACACCACATAGGAGAGCCGACAGATCCTCTATACTACACCACACAGGAGAGCGGACAGATCCTCTATACTACACCACACAGGAGAGCTGACAGATCCTCTATATTACACCACACAGGAGAGTTGACAGATCCTCTATACTACACCACACAGGAGAGCTGACAGATCCTCTATACTACACCGCACAGAAGAGCTGACAGATCCTCTATACTACACCACACAGGAGAGCTGACAGATCCTCTATACTACACCACACAGGAGAGCTGACAGATCCTCTATACTACACCACACAGGAGAGCTGACAGATCCTCTATACTACACCACACAGCAGAGCTGACAGATCCTCTATACTACACCACACAGGAGAGCTGACAGATCCTCTATACTACACCACACAGGAGAGCTGACAGATCCTCTATACTACACCACACAGGAGAGCTGACAGATCCTCTATACTACACCACACAAGAGAGCCGACAGATCCTCTATACTACACCACACAGGAGAGCTGACAGATCCTCTATACTACACCAGACAGGAGAGCTAACAGATCCTCTATACTACACCACACAGGAGAGCTGACAGATCCTCTATACTACACCACACAGGATAGCTGACAGATCCCCTATACTACACCACACAGGAGAGCTGACAGATGCTCTATACTACACCACACAGGAGAGCTGACAGATCCTCTATACTACACCACACAGGAGAGCCGACAGATCCTCTATACTACACCACACAGGAGAGCTGACAGATCCTCTATACTACACCAGACAGGAGAGCTGACAGATCCTCTATACTACACCACACAGGAGAGCTGACAGATCCTCTATACTACACCACACAGGATAGCTGACAGATCCCCTATACTACACCACACAGGAGAGCTGACAGATGCTCTATACTACACCACACAGGAGAGCGGACAGATCTTCTATACTACACCACACAGGAGAGCTGACAGATCCTCCATACTACACCACACAGGAGAGCTGACAGATCCTCTATACTACACCACACAGGAGAGCGGACAGATCTTCTATACTACACCACACAGGAGAGCTGACAGATCCTCCATACTACACCACACAGGAGAGCTGACAGATCCTCTATACTACACCACACAGGAGAGCTGACAGATCCTCTATACTACACCACACAGGAGAGCTGACAGATCCTCTATACTACACCACACAGGAGAGCTGACAGATCCTCTATACTACACCGCACAGCAGAGCTGACAGATCCTCTATACTACACCACACAGGAGAGCTGACAGATCCTCTATACTACACCACACAGGAGAGCTGACAGATCCTCTATACTACACCGCACAGCAGAGCTGACAGATCCTCTATACTACACCACACAGGAGAGCTGACAGATCCTCTATACTACACCACACAGGAGAGCCGACAGATCCTCTATACTACATCACAGAGGAGAGCTGACAGATCCTCTATACTACACCACACAGGAGAGCTGACAGATCCTCTATACTACACCACAGAGGAGAGCTGACAGATCCTCTATACTACACCACACAGGAGAGCTGACAGATCCTCTATACTACACCACACAGGAGAGCTGACAGATCCTCTATACTACACCACACAGGAGAGCTGACAGATCCTCTATACTACACCACACAGGAGAGCTGACAGATCCTCTATACTACACCACACAGGAGAGCTGACAGATCCTCTATACTACACCACACAGGAGAGCTGACAGATCCTCTATACTACACCACACAGGAGAGCTGACAGATCCTCTATACTACACCACACAGGAGAGCTGACATATCCTCTATACTACACCACACAGGAGAGCTGACAGATCCTCTATACTACACCACATAGGAGAGCTGACAGATCCTCTATACTACACCACACAGGAGAGCTGACAGATCCTCTATACTACACCACACAGGAGAGCTGACATATCCTCTATACTACACCACACAGGAGAGCTGACAGATCCTCTATACTACACCACATAGGAGAGCTGACAGATCCTCTATACTACACCACACAGGAGAGCTGACAGATCCTCTATACTACACCACACAGGAGAACTGACAGATCCTCTATACTACACCACACAGGAGAGCTGACAGATCCTCTATACTACACCACATAGGAGAGCCGACAGATCCTCTATACTACACCACATAGGAGAGCCGACAGATCCTCTATACTACACCACATAGGAGAGCTGACAGATCCTCTATACTACACCACACAGATCCCCCCATAACAGCACCATACACAGATCCCCATAACCGTGTCATCGACAGATCCCCCATAACAGTATCATTCACAGATCCCCCATAACCATGCCATCCACAGATCCTCCATAAAACTGTGTTCACACCTGAGCGTTTTACAGCGCGTTCCTCCGCGCTGTAAAACGCTCAACAGGCAAGAACCAATGATTCCCTATGGGAATGGTTCTCACCTGAGCGTTTTACAGCGCGTACGAATGCGCTGTAAAACGCCCTACGCCCCAAGAAGTACAGGAGCTTTTTTGGGGCGTAGTGTCGCGCGTTCCCGTACGTAGACAATGGGCGTTCGCTTGCACAGGTGCCGCGTATGTGAGACGCCCGTAGAATCGCGCATACAGAGCGCTTCATCCAGTACGCTCAGGTCTGAACCCAGCGTAACAGGGCGTCATCCACAGATCCCTCCCATAACAGCGCCATCCACAGATCACCCATAACAGTGTCATCCACAGATCCCTCCCATAACAGTGTCATCCACAGATCCCTCCCATAACAGTGTCATCCACAGATCCCCCATAATAGTCTGTCATCCACAGATCACTTTGTTTCTTCGAGATTCGGAAAAAATGGATTTGTCCCACCTCTAGTCGAGGTGGTACGATATTTATCAGGTTTACCATATTGTTCTCTTTTTAGATGCTTATCGATAATGACGTTTAAATTAAAATATCTTGTAACCTAGGTGAGTAGAAAAGAATCGAAAAATCAATAACAATGTTGTAAAAACACCCTCCTAATTAAGTGTTGGACAGTTATTCTCTTAATTTAATTCTTAGGAACATTTATAATTATGTTGAAATTTTTAAGTGTTTTTCCGAGAATTGCATTGCTGTAATTTGCACCAGATTTATCACATGTTGCACAGAATGTTTCATAAATTTGGTGCATCTTTTAGTCTACACTTTTCCCTTGAGATGTTTCTACACTTTCTTCATCGTCCTTTCACAGTAGTAAGAGTACAACAATTCTGTCTTAAATAGGCTTGAAAGGCTAACCGTGCTCACTTTCCATTCGACCTTTCAAAATTGGAGATGATGGTCTAAAATCTCAAAATGTTCCAAAATTAGTGCCGAATAAGCCCATAAGTTGCAAATCCCTATTTTGCAACTTTTTAAAGCCAGAATTCTCGAGTGTAGGGCTATGATCACAGCATGTTCCAGTACCTACTGAGAAAAGACACTGAGGCAAACTGGGCATCTGATTAGTGCCTATGGGTCCATGGCCAGAAGGGTCCACGTGCTCTCAGATACTGCAGTTGATAAACTGATCGATTTAGTACCATACACATCATGATTATCCATTAAGATTTATTATAACATGATCAGCTTGTTGTATTGTACCGCCAGGATCCATATTGATTTCAATATGTTGCTGCATTTTATCTGTGCACTATGAGATTGCAGTATTAGGTGCTAGAACATTGACCTCAGCTCTCACTCCTGTCCAGATCTGATTGTATCTGTCCTCTATGGCCGCACTCTGTATTTCATGTACACAGTGATATTGTAATTCCAATTGATTATGGCTGAGCTGGGCTGCAGTGTGAGCGAGAGGGAGGGAAGGGTGCAGCTGCCACAGTGGAGCAGGTCATTTTCCAGAAATTCCGAAGCAATGAGAAGATAGCTGGGAAGAAGGCCAGAGACCCAGGCAAAGAGAGAGAGGCGAAGCGAATCAGTGGACATAGAGGGAGAAGTGGAGGTGGCGTCCCATGGACAGTGCACAGGATCACAGCTGCCTGAGCGTCATTCTCTAATACATAAGGGAAAACGTCCAGGATCTGAGCCTGTCTGTATGTCAGGAATTACACAGATATTGGGTTCATTGCTTTAATTTAATCTTTATGTATTTAATCCAAGATGCAATTAAAAGACAAAAAGCTCTGCAGTACAATACAAGATGTAACTCAGGACCAGTACAGGATAGGTAATGTATGTACACAGTGACTGCACCAGCAGAATAGCGAGTGCAGCTCTGGAGTATAATACAGGATGTAACTACATGATTTTCCTAGTCTATGACGTAAAGTCATGGTTTTATTAAAGACACGGAGGCGAGTATTGCTATCTCTTCCTTTACTGTCCACCAATAGCAGCAAAGAAATTTACATAAAGAACAATGTAACCATGGAAACCACCGTCCCACCCCAGACAGCCCCTATAACAGGCCGCTCCTCCCCTGGATGTTTCTCTTTCTTTGGAAACCTGACACCACCGCCGGTAAACAAACTGGATCCGCAAACTGGAACTCAGAACCTGGAAGCGAACATCTCAGCTCCATCCGAACATCACAACCGAAGCCAACCTGGCTAACACTTCTGAAGAAAAAACAGAAGGATGTAGATTCCTGTATTCAGCAGAACATCAGCCTGAAAAAGAAAACAGACAATATGGCCAGTGTAAATACCAGGTAGAAATCATACAACCTCTGTAAGATGTTAATCTGCAATAACCCCATTAAACAATCCATGCAAACAAAATCATATTAAATAGCCGACCAACATAACATAAAAACCCTCCGAATAGTTAAAAGGGATGGGAGAAGAATCCAGGGCGGGCAATACTCTCCTCCGTGTCTTTAATAAAACCATGACTTTACATCATAGACTAGGAGAATCATGTAGCTTTACATCAAGACACGGAGACTCCTATTGCAAGTTCAAAGCTGGTCAGTTATGGAAGAAAACGGATGAGGAGGAGGACGAAAATAATACTCCCTGAATGTCGTGACCCTAGACCAGTCAGCTAAACCTAAGATGTCCTCCAAACGCTCACCTGAAATCGCTAAAGAGGTGGCAGCGGCACCTCTCGCCGAATGCGCCGTGAAGATGGAAGTGTCCACTCCAGCAAGGGACATAACCCACTTCATCCAACGAGCCAAAGTCGGGCTGGAGACCGGTCCAAAGGGATGGCGAATGGAAAGAAAAAGTTGCGGGATCAAAGGAGAGCGATGGGCCCTCGTCCGGGATTCATATTCCCGCAAACAGGCCACCAGACAAAGAGCCGGTGAAGACGGGAAACTGGGATATGATATTTCCCTGATGTTAGTCTTGGTGCATCTGGAAATATTGAAGGAGACGCCTTCCGGAGTAAAAGATCTGGCGTCGTGATCGAGGGCCCGAACGTCAGACACCCTTTTACAAGAAATGAGACAAAATAGCACCAACAACTTAGCTGATAACTGTCTCAACGAGAGATCCGGATTGCTGGGCCAGGAAGCCAAGAAAGACAGCACCAAGGAAACATCCCAAGTGGTAGAAAAACGAGGCCGCGGAGGGCGAGCCAGGCGAGAACCACGCAGCAAGCGACACACACCAAAGGATGCTGTCCCGCAGGGATACCCCCAAAGCCCTGATGAGTGGACGAAATGGCAGACCTGAAAAGGTTAATAGTCCTATAAGCCTTTCCCGCCTCAAACAAGGAGGTAAGAAACTGTGACTCACAGGCGCCTGGAAGAAGAAAATCTCTGAGGAGGTGAATCCCCTCCATCTTGAAGTGGCGATAGCGAACTATGGTATTCAGAGCCTGCAGATTTATAACCGGGCGCATCTGACCGCCTTTCTTCTGTACAAGAAAGATATTGCTGAGGACTCCCCTGGGGGATGGAGAAGCCCTCTCTATCGCCCATTTGCGGAAAAGGGACAAGAGTTCCAGATCTACCAGAGTGCAATCGGGCCTTGACAGTACAAAAGGGAGGAGGCTTGGGGAGTCTACGAGCTCGATATGGAAACCCCTGACTGTGGCCAAGACCCAAGGGTCTAACGTGATGACTAACCAGGCATGGAAAAAATGACGGAGTCTGCACCCGATGCAATGGTCTGAAAAATCCCCCATTGGGGGAGGACTTACCGAAAGGTCGGAATTGGAGTTTCCCCGGAAGGATCTGGAAGAAGGGCGACGAGTTCCTCTGTTCTTCGGCCGGACAGGCGGCCCCTGCTACTGCCGGCCCTGGTGGAGACCCGCCCCTGAAACACTCTACTCATAGAGGATTGGGCTTTATCTAAGGCCGTAAACGCCCCATACAAAGCGACTCAGATCCTTAATAAAGGAATCGCCGAATAAAAGGCCCTGCGCATCTTTACCTGCCTCTGTAAGGGCAAGGTTGGCCAACTTGGGGTCGATCTTAAAGAGAATGGCTTTACGCCGTTCTATGGCCAGGGACATATTGGCATTTCCTGCGATACATATCGCTCTCTGGACCCAGCCACGCAGCTTCTCAGGGTCTATCGGAGAGCCATCCGCTCTGGCCACCTTGGCCATTTCAAACAACTTGGTTAAAGGGCCGAACACATGAAGGAGCTTGTCTTGACAGCTCCGCAAGGCAGAATCCAACCCTTTACGGGGGTTCCAGCCAGTCTTAGACAAGAATTGCGTCTTTTTCGGGTCAACAACAGGAGTGTTGCAGACTTTGTTGGGGACCAGGGGCCTGGGGCACTCAGCTCTAAGCTTGTTGCGTGCCTCCTTACTGAGAGGGTGATGAACCCAGCGTTCAAGGTATTTGCCCACATGACCAGTAGGAAGCCACTCCGCCGACCTAGGGTGGTGAAGGGCATCTGGGTCGAACATGAGTTCGCCCGAAGGGTCCACCAGGGAAGTGGCTAAATTGGTTGCGGATGACGAGAAGTCCTTGACTAAAGAAGTCGAAGGTGTGGGGCCAATGGAGTCTGATACCTGATTAGGGGTATCCTCCTCAGAGTGGAAACTATTTTCCGCAAACGCCTCCTCATCTGAACCCCTATCGGAGTCAGAGTCACTGCACGGTTGTGCTCTAGCACATTTCCACATACGCGCCCGTTCTGCCTGGCGCGGTAAGGCTCTTCTGCGTTATCCCAGCACGCTCTCATGGGTGGTAGTACGCACACCAGTCATATTCCCCTGTGAAACAGGAGGGTCTAAGGCGGTAGACTGCGGATTTATTAAAGGGGCCTATCTAGGGGCCTCTCTAGGAGGGTGGGCAGTCAGGGCCTGTGATATGCTCTGTGAGAGGATAGAGGAAATTGAGCCCATTGCTGCCATAATGGCATTAGAAACTGAACGCTGCTGTGCCAGCGTATGAGCATCCTCACCATCAACCCTAGCAGGGGCGTACATAGAAATCACTGGGCCCCATAGCAAGCATCTGAATTGGGCCCCTTAACCCCGCCCACTACCCACCCCTGGCCCATCCCACCTCCTGTCCTGGCTCCTCCCACGCCACACCCCCATTAAAGAATCCCTAATGCACCCCAAAATGCCCGGGGGGGAGGAGTAGGAGAGCACACTGTCCACTATGAGCCCCCAAACTCTTAATGCCCCCCAAAATGCTCAGGACAGTGTGCTTTCCTTCTACTCCTCTCCCCCCTGGGCATTTTGGAGTAATGGGGGCATTAGGGGTTGGGAGGCAGGAGGCTCATAGAGGACTCAGGGGGGGGCAGAGAGACTCAGAACAGTGGGCTTGTCTCCTACTCCTCCTTCCCCCTGGGCATTTTGGGGTAATGGGGGTATAAGGGGGGCTCAGAGGATTCAGGGGGGGGAGGCTCATACAGGACAGAGTAGGAGGGAAGCAGACTGTCCTCTATGAGCCCCCCCAAACCCTTAATGCCCCCTAAAATGCTCAGGACAGTGTGCTTTCCTTCTACTCCTCTCCCCCTGGCATTTTGGGGGGCATTAGGGGTTGGGGGCTCATAGAGGACTCGGGGGGGGGGGGGGGCTCATAGAGGACAGTGTGCTTTCCTCCTACTCCTCCCCCTCTGGACATTTTGGGGTAATGGGGGCATTAAGGGGGCTCATAGAGGATTCAGGGGGGGGGAGGCTCATACAGGACAGAGTAGGAGGAAAGCAGACTGTTCTCTATGGGCCCCCCTCCCTATGAGTTATCTTGATGCTGCCTGGCAATGCTGCAGCCTGCATTAACCTATCTATCCATCCCATTCCTGGCTGGGGACTCTTCCCAATATAACAAACCACCGGCAGTCCGGCACCAGCCGTGTTCGGTCAGGAGCGGGCAGGCAGTCCTTTAGTCTGGGGCTGGGATCGATGCAGGGTTCAGCCAGGCAGCTGCCTACTTCACTGAACTCGTCGCTCAGGTCAGAGAGAGAATGAATGAATGTGTACAGTGTATGTCCGGCGCCCGCCCCTGCTACCCGCAAACACTGGCCAATCAGCAGCTGCCTCTTTGTGCTGCTGACTTGCGCTGATTGGCCAGTGTGAAAATTAGAACACACCTGCAGGCTGGCCGGGCGGGAGAATCAAGTTAGGCAGCATGATGAGCAGGTTAATAGTGGAGGGAGGAGGGAGGGGCCCGCCGATCAAAGGCAAGTGCCGCGGTCCCTGCGCCGCCCAGTGTGTGTTTGATAATTGTACTGCTTACTACTTAGCTAAAATAAACGGAAGGGGCGGGGCCTTCCGAGCGCTCCGGGCCCCCTGGTGCCGCGGGCCCCATAGCAGTGGCGTACCCTGCCTCTATTGGCGGTACGCCACTGAACCCTAGCATCATCAGGGGTGTGTGGGTGGCTGGTATGGGTGGGAGGCTGGTCTGGATTAGACATGCCGGCAGGTAATAAATCTCCCCTCTCCTAACGGGCTATAGGGGCACCTAAGTGAAAATCCCCAGAGAGCTAGAAGGCACTTACAAAGGTGGGGGTTAAGGCAGGCAAGGGGTTAATCACTCCAAAGACGAAGGAGCAGGAGCAGGGAAGCAGGCGACCGATCCGGTGCGTAGCGCTGAGGAGAGTGAAGATGGCCGCCGAAATCCCGCGAGAAACGGCGAGGATCGGAAACCAAAATGGCCACCGGAATCTCGCGAGATCTCGCAACCGCCGGCGAAGCCAAGGAATGGAGCGTGGACGCACCGAGCGCACATAGAAAGGGGCAGAAGGCCCAAGAAGGTAACAGATAAAAGGATCGCTAGAGGGAACAAGAAAACAAACAGTGGGGTAAAGCGGCGGCCGCGGCAGAGAGATGGGTGGGAAAGAGAAGGTAGTGGATGCCATGAGAGGAGGGGGGAAGGCCCCCCACTAACCAGGTGAAAAAAAGGGGAACCAAAAAGGAAAAAAAAAAAAAACTGCCTAAATCCAATAGTGGAATACAAACAAAATTTATATATAAACAGACAACCTAGATGCAGATATGCACATAAATTATATAAAACTTTAGAGTGCATCTTATCTATACATCACAACAGAATAGTGTAGTATCTGGTGGCAGCAGCAAAGAAATAGGAAGATCCAGAGGAGGAGCGGCCTGTTATAGGGGCTGTCTGGGGTGGGACGGTGGTTACCATGGTTCCATTGTTCTTCATGTAAATTTCTTTGCTGCTATTGGTGGACAGTAAAGGAAGAGATAGCAATATGAGCCTCCGTGTCTTGATGTAAAACTCAGGATCAGTACAGGATAAGTAATGTAATGTATGTATACAGTGACTGCACCAGCAGAATAGTGAGTGCAGCTCTGGAGTATAATACAGAATGTAACTCAGGATCAGTACAGGATAAGTAATGTATGTACACAGTGACTCCACCAGTAGAGTAGTGAGTGCAGCTCTGGAGTATAATACAGGATGTAACTCAGGATCAGTACAGGATAAGTAATTTAATGTATGTACACAGTGACTGCACCAGCAGAATAGTGAGTGCAGCTCTGGAGTATAATACAGGATGTAACTCAGGATCAGTTCAGGAAAAGTAATGTATGTACACAGTGACTCCACCAGCAGAATAGTGAGTGCAGCTCTGGAGTATAATACAGGATGTAACTCAGGATCAGTACAGGATAAGTAATTTATGTACACAGTGACTGCACCAGCAGAATAGTGAGTGTAGCTCTGGAGTATATTACAGGATGTAACTCAGGATTAGTACAGGATAAATAATGTATGTACACAGTGACTCCACCAGCAGAATAGTGAGTGTAGCTCTGGAGTATAATACAGCATGTAACTCAGGATCAGTACAGGATAAGTAATGTAATGTATGTATACAGTGACTGCACCAGCAGAATAGTGAGTACAGCTCTGGAGTATGATACAGGATGTAACTCAGGATCAGTTCAGGATAGGTAATGTATGTACACAGTGACTGCACCAGCAGAATAGTGAGTGCAGCTCTGGAGTATAATACAGTATGTAACTCAGGATCAGTACAGGATAAGTAATGTATGTACACAGTGACTCCACCAGCAGAATAGTGAGTGCAGCTCTGGAGTATAATACAGGATGTAACTCAGGATCAGTACAGGATAAGTAATGTAATGTATGTACACAGTGACTGCACCAGCAGAATAGTGAGTGCAGCTCTGGAGTATAATACAGGATGTAACTCAGGCTCATTACAGGATAAGTAATGTAATGTATGTACACAGTGACTCCACCAGCAGAATAGTGATTGCAGCTCTGGAGTATAATACAGGATGTAACTCGGGATCAGTACAGGTTATGTTATGTATGTACGCAGTGACTGCACTAGCAGAATAGTGAGTACAGCTCCGGCGTATAATACAGGATGTAACTCAGGATCAGTTCAGGATAAGTAATGTATGTACACAGTGACTCCACCAGCAGAATAGTGAGTGCAGCTCTGGAGTATAATACAGGATGTAACTCAGGATCAGTACAGTATAGGTAATGTAATGTATGTACACAGTGACTGCACCAGCAGAATAGTGAGTGCAGCTCTGGAGTATAATACAGGATGTAACTCAGGCTCATTACAGGATAAGTAATGTAATGTATGTACACAGTGACTCCACCAGCAGAATAGTGAGTGCAGCTCTGGAGTATAATACAGGATGTAACTCGGGATCAGTACAGGTTATGTTATGTATATACGCAGTGACTGCACTAGCAGAATAGTGAGTACAGCTCCGGCGTATAATACAGGATGTAACTCAGGATCAGTTCAGGATAAGTAATGTAATGTATGTACACAGTGACTCCACCAGCAGAATAGTGAGTGCAGCTCTGGAGTATAATACAGGATGTAACTCAGGATCAGTACAGGATAAGTAATGTATGTACACAGTGACTCCACCAGCAGAATAGTGAGTACAGCTCTGAGGTATAATACAGGATGTAACTCAGGATCAGTTCAGGATAAGTAATGTATGTACACAGTGACTGCACCAGCAGAATAGTGAGTAAAGCTCTGGAGTATAATACAGGATGTAACTCAGGATCAGTACAGGATAAGTAATGTGTAGTATTGTACACAGTGACTCCACCAGCAGAATAGTGAGTGCAGCTCAGGAGTATAATACAGGATGTAACTGAGGATCAGTACAGGATAAGTAATGTATGTACACAGTGACTCCACCAGCAGAATAGTGAGTACAGCTCTGAGGTATAATACAGGATGTAACTCAGGATCAGTTCAGGATAAGTAATGTATGTACACAGTGACTGCACCAGCAGAATAGTGAGTAAAGCTCTGGAGTATAATACAGGATGTAACTCAGGATCAGTACAGGATAAGTAATTTAATGTATGTACACAGTGACTGCACCAGCAGAATAGTGAGTGCAGCTCTGGAGTATAATACAGGATGTAACTCAGGATCAGTTCAGGAAAAGTAATGTATGTACACAGTGACTCCACCAGCAGAATAGTGAGTGCAGCTCTGGAGTATAATACAGGATGTAACTGAGGATCAGTTCAGGATAGGTAATGTATGTACACAGTGACTGCACCAGCAGAATAGTGAGTGCAGCTCTGGAGGATAATGCAGGATGTAACTCAGGATCAGTACAGGATAAGTAATGTATGTACACAGTGACTCCACCAGCAGAATAGTGAGTGCAGCTCTGGAGTATAATACAGGATGTAACTCAGGATCAGTACAGGATAAGTAATTTATGTACACAGTGACTGCACCAGCAGAATAGTGAGTGTAGCTCTGGAGTATATTACAGGATGTAACTCAGGATTAGTACAGGATAAATAATGTATGTACACAGTGACTCCACCAGCAGAATAGTGAGTGTAGCTCTGGAGTATAATACAGCATGTAACTCAGGATCAGTACAGGATAAGTAATGTAATGTATGTATACAGTGACTGCACCAGCAGAATAGTGAGTACAGCTCTGGAGTATGATACAGGATGTAACTCAGGATCAGTTCAGGATAGGTAATGTATGTACACAGTGACTGCACCAGCAGAATAGTGAGTGCAGCTCTGGAGTATAATACAGTATGTAACTCAGGATCAGTACAGGATAAGTAATGTATGTACACAGTGACTCCACCAGCAGAATAGTGAGTGCAGCTCTGGAGTATAATACAGGATGTAACTCAGGATCAGTACAGGATAAGTAATGTAATGTATGTACACAGTGACTGCACCAGCAGAATAGTGAGTGCAGCTCTGGAGTATAATACAGGATGTAACTCAGGCTCATTACAGGATAAGTAATGTAATGTATGTACACAGTGACTCCACCAGCAGAATAGTGATTGCAGCTCTGGAGTATAATACAGGATGTAACTCGGGATCAGTACAGGTTATGTTATGTATGTACGCAGTGACTGCACTAGCAGAATAGTGAGTACAGCTCCGGCGTATAATACAGGATGTAACTCAGGATCAGTTCAGGATAAGTAATGTATGTACACAGTGACTCCACCAGCAGAATAGTGAGTGCAGCTCTGGAGTATAATACAGGATGTAACTCAGGATCAGTACAGTATAGGTAATGTAATGTATGTACACAGTGACTGCACCAGCAGAATAGTGAGTGCAGCTCTGGAGTATAATACAGGATGTAACTCAGGCTCATTACAGGATAAGTAATGTAATGTATGTACACAGTGACTCCACCAGCAGAATAGTGAGTGCAGCTCTGGAGTATAATACAGGATGTAACTCGGGATCAGTACAGGTTATGTTATGTATATACGCAGTGACTGCACTAGCAGAATAGTGAGTACAGCTCCGGCGTATAATACAGGATGTAACTCAGGATCAGTTCAGGATAAGTAATGTAATGTATGTACACAGTGACTCCACCAGCAGAATAGTGAGTGCAGCTCTGGAGTATAATACAGGATGTAACTCAGGATCAGTACAGGATAAGTAATGTATGTACACAGTGACTCCACCAGCAGAATAGTGAGTACAGCTCTGAGGTATAATACAGGATGTAACTCAGGATCAGTTCAGGATAAGTAATGTATGTACACAGTGACTGCACCAGCAGAATAGTGAGTAAAGCTCTGGAGTATAATACAGGATGTAACTCAGGATCAGTACAGGATAAGTAATGTGTAGTATTGTACACAGTGACTCCACCAGCAGAATAGTGAGTGCAGCTCAGGAGTATAATACAGGATGTAACTGAGGATCAGTACAGGATAAGTAATGTATGTACACAGTGACTCCACCAGCAGAATAGTGAGTACAGCTCTGAGGTATAATACAGGATGTAACTCAGGATCAGTTCAGGATAAGTAATGTATGTACACAGTGACTGCACCAGCAGAATAGTGAGTAAAGCTCTGGAGTATAATACAGGATGTAACTCAGGATCAGTACAGGATAAGTAATGTGTAGTATTGTACACAGTGACTCCACCAGCAGAATAGTGAGTGCAGCTCTGGATAAGTAATGAAATGAATGTACACAGTGACTCCACCAGCAGTCCAGTTACTCCAAATCATATGTATTAGGCCTCATGCACATGGCTGTTCCGTTTTTTGCAGTCCGCAAAAACCTGAAGACACACGGAAACAAAATACCCACAAAACACCTACAAAATTTGCGGACAAATGGAACGGATGTGGATGTAAAAAAAAATGAAACACGGATCTGCTATTTGCTGACTGCAAAAAACATCTGTCGTGTGCATGTAGCCTTAGGCTACATTCACACGACCGTATGTGTTTTGCGGTCCACAAATTGCGGATCCGCAAAAAAACGGATGGCGCTCCGTATGGCATCTGTTTTTTTTTGCGGATCCATTGTATTAATGCCTTTCCTTGTCCGCAAACTAGAAAAAAATAGGACATGCACTATTTTTTTTGCGGATCAACTAATACTAATACTAATACATACTAATGCGGACATCACACGGTGTGCTGTCCGCGTTTTTTGAGGACCCATGCATCCTATCTGCAAAAAAAACTTAACGGATACGGAAACAAACAGCGTTCGTGTGCATGTAGCCTTAGACAGACTATGGAAAAGATTACAGAACTGCTGTGTTATAGATGCACAGTAGAACAAAGTCTCCTAACCGTAGAAAAGATGGAAGAGAAAAATAAAACAAGCAAGAAGAACAGTCAATCTTCATCTTGGTCTCATAGATGTTTGGTCTGTATTGTTCTTTTATTTCTTTTATGATATCTCCATCCATCAAAAAGTTGAGAAAGCCGTCCTTGATTCCTCCTGAGGGTCACTGTTGCATTATGGCTGATATTTAGCTCCATTCCTGGAATCATGGCTGCTCTTTAGCATGACAGGAAGATGCGCATTAAGGAATTCAATGTATGGCTTGGTGAATGGTGTCTGAACCAAGGGTTTGGCTTTGTGTCTCATGTTAGCTCTCGTTGGAATGGAAAAGAACTGTACAAGAAAGATGGTTTGCATCTTTCTCTCAAGGGAACGAATGTCCTCAGTGAACAGTTCCAAGTATTTGCTATAGAGCATTTAAACTAGGAAAGGGGGGCAAAAGAGTGATAATCCAGCAGTCCGACTGCCCCCCGGGACAATGCCAGAAGATGCCAGTAGCACAAAGGTTAAGAAATGACAAGCTCAGATTCTTGTCTACAAATGCTTGCAGTTTAGGGAATAAGATCAATGAACTTGAGGCTATAATGGCATCTGAGAATATAGATTTAGTGGCTGAGATGTGGTTCAATGGGAGTAATGACTGGGATATAACAATACCAGGGTTCTCTCTATACAGGAAAGACAGAGAAGGCAACAAGGGGGGAGGGGTGGCCCTGTATGTGAAAGATAGCATGAAATCTAATTTAGAGTCAGTTTGGGTTACCTTGCAGCTTGATAATCAGTAGGTGTGATATATAGACCACCTAGCCAAGTCAAAGAATTAGATGATCTACTAGTTGAGGAAATAGCTAAAATGACATTGAAGGGGGAAGTTATCATTATGGTAGACTTTAATCTTCCTGATGTAAACTGGAAAACCAAAATAGCTAGTTCTGCCAGGAGTACAGATATTCTAAATTCCCTACTGGGATTATCTCTACAGCAAGTAGTTGAGGAGCCAACCCGGAAGGAGGCCATTTTAGATTTAGTATTTACAAATGGGAATTTGGTATCTGATATTACTGTAGGGGAAAGCTTGGGATCTAGTGATCACCAGTCAGTGTGGATTACTATAAGTACAGTGACACCACACAAAAACAAAGGTTTTTGATTTTAGAAAAACTGACTTTTCTAAAATTAGATTAGTGGTATACGAGTCCCTATCAGATTGGAACAGTTTCAATGGAGTCCAGGAGAAATAGGACTACTTAAAAGTGGCACTATTGAAGGCAACAGAAAATTGCATTAGGCTTCTCAGTAAAAGCAAAAAAAGGAAGAGACCACTGTGGTACTCAGCAGAAGTGGCCAAAACCATTAAAAACAAAAAGATAGCATTTAGTAATTATAAAAAAAAATAAAAGAGGATGACAGGCAATTTTATAAGATTAGGCAGAGAGAGGCCAAACAAGTTATAAGAGCTTCTAAAGCACAGGCAGAAGAGAAATTAGCTCAGTCAGTGAAAAAAGGCGATAAGACATTCTTCAGATACATAAATGAAAACAGGAAACTAAAACAAGGAATTTCCAAATTAAAAACAAAAGAAGGAAGGTATATGGAAGAAGATAAAGAACTAGCTGACTGGCTCAATGAATACTTATGTTCAGTTTTTACAAAGGAAAATGAAGGAAAAGGACCTCAGTTAGGGAGGAAGACTAATGAATATTTTGATGCATGTGTCTTTACAGAGGAAGAGGTTCTAAGTCAGCTGTCTAAAATTAATACAAATAAGTCACAGGGGCCTGATGGGATACACCCAAAGTTATTAAAATAGCTCAGCGTCAAACTAGCAAAACCATTAACAGATTTATTTAACCAATCACTGGCAACAGGAGTCGTCCCAGAAGATTGGAAATTGGCAAATGTTCTGCCCATTTACAAGAAAGGTAGTAGGGAGGAATCGGGCAACTATAGGCCAGTAAGCCTGACATCAATAGTGGGGAAATTAATGGAAACCATACTTAAGGAGAGGATTGTGGAACATCTAAAATCCCATGGATTGAAAGATTAAAAAAAAGCATGGCTTTACTTCAGGGAGATCATGTCAAACTAATCTTATTGATTTTTTTGATTGGGTGACTAAAATAATAGATGGCGGAGGTGCAGTAGACATCGCTTATCTGGACCTTAGTAAGGCTTTTGATACTGTCCCACATAGAAGGCTTATCAATAAATTGCAGTCTTTGTGCGTGGACTCAACAAAACTATATTGTTGAATAGATTAGGCAGTGGCTGAGGGACAGACAATAGAGGGTTGTAGTCAATGGAGTATATTCAGACCATGGTCTTGTAACCAGTGGGGTACCTCAGGGATCTGTTCTGGGACCCATATTGTTTAATATCTTTATCAGCGTTGATGTTCCTGGAGGGATGCACCAAATAGAAAAGGATTTAGGAAAACTAGAGAAATGGTCAAAAATCTGGCAACTAAAATTTAATGTTGATAAGTGCAAGATAATGCACCTGGGGCGTAAAAACCCAAGAGCAGAATATAAAATCAGTGATACAGTCCTAACCTCGGTATCTGAGGAAAGGGATTTAGGGGTCATTATTTCAGAAGACTTAAAGGTAGGCAGACAATGTCATAGAGCAGCAGGAAATGCTAGCAGAATGCTGGGGTGTATAGGGAGAGGCATTACCAGTAGAAAGAGGGAGGTGCTCATGCCGCTCTACAGAGCACTAGTGAGACCTCATCTGGAGTATTGTGCCCAGTACTGGAGACCATATCTCCAGAAGGATATTGATTCTTTGGAGAGAGTTCAGAGAAGAGCTACTAAACTGGTCCATGGATTGCAGGATAAAACTTACCAGGAAAGATTAAAGGACCTTAACATGTATAGCTTGGAAGAAAGACGAGACAGAGGGGAGATGAGAGAAACTGCTAAATACATAAAGGGAATCAACAAGGTAAAAGAGGAGAGAATATTTAAAAGAAGAAAAACTGCTACAAGAGGACATAGTTTTAAATTAGAGGGGCAAAGGTTTAAAAGTAATATCAGGAAGTATTACTTTACTGAGAGAGTAGTGGATGCATGGAATAGCCTTCCTGCAGAAGTGGTAGCTGCAAATACAGTGACGGAGTTTAAGCATGCATGGGATAGGCATAAGGCCATCCTTCATATAAGATAGGGCCGGGGGCTATCCATAGTATTCAGTATATTGGGCAGACTAGATGGGCCAAACGGTTCTTATCTGCCGACACATTCTATGTTTCTATGTTTCTCTCTAAAATGCAATAAGACCAACACCAGTATCTAAGAACCCTGCATGGTTTTCACAAATACTTTAGGCCCTCCTTGTCTCCTCAAACTCAATGAATATGCATGTTCTCCATTGTCACAGAGGTGTTGGTGTTTTGGGGTGACCTCCCTGTATGAACCCTTCATACATGTACCTTTGTGGCACACTCAAACCCACCCATTTTGTGCAGTTACATATTATTTAACGGTGGTACCACAGACTTTATTATGTATGCATACACTGTGAGATAAGACACTGGCGCCAGCTTCTAGCTTTTACAACTTAGAAATTACCATTGCAGAGACTTTTTTCTGGCAATTGCTAGTTTTATATCATCAGTCACAAAAGTCTGGGAGGAACTCCTTTTACAGAAATTTTGTCTTGAGGGGAAATATTTATTTTTGTTCCCGGTAGTACTGGATCTATTAAGCTTTATCTGGTGCACATTACCTGCAGAGCGGCACCTTCTAGATAAATGGCCGGTATGAGAAATATTTAGTTGAACCATATTTTCTCTGCGTTTCATAACCATGAGATCTGCAGTATTTAGCAATATTACCCAAGGCACCACTTACAAAATAAGTCTTGACTTTGTTATGCAGAGAGCCCCTGAGGAGCGGGTGCAGAAGAAGGGAGTGGTAGTGGCCCCCGATGTTGTGTCACAGTATACTCCGCACGCCTTTGCTCCCTCGGGACTGGTGCAGTGGAAATGCATTTTGAAGAGAGGCCAGAAATGAACGTAGAACAGTCTATTTTTACTAAGTGCAACGTACATTCAATGACATCGGATTCCAAGTGCATTTTTCTGGCTCTAGTAAGGAATATGGCGTCAGGTTGGATGGCTGCAATTTAGCCCTCGTAAGTGTAGATGTCCATTGACAGATCTTGACTTGTATTATAACTAGTGGTAATCTGGGTGATGGGTGTCTTAGCTATAGTCCCTAACCTTCCAGCGATGTCTTTGATGCAAGTGTTAGCTGGCCAATCTGCTTTCTGGCCCGTCAAGGAGGATGTCCTTAGTTGTTCTCTCGGTAGAATCCTTTTCAGGAGTAGGAGCTCTGCAGTGTGCCTCCTCTCCTCTCTGTCTCTCAACACAAACTCCCTCTCCTGGCAGGAAGCAAATTGAGCCCACTCAACAAGGTGGTTAGCACTGTTCCTGCCAATCATTTCCTTACTGCTAGCTATGGCCAAAACATACACTATAAAATACATAACAATATATAACTATTTACAATAATTGCGGATACCCCCGGGTCTGAGGTCCTGCACTTTGCTCTCAAATCTGTTTGGTTACTGAACTTTCTATTAGGCTTAACGTCTTCTTCATTGCGTCACTCACTTTTCACAGATCCTCTGTACCGTTCCATAACGATATGACACACTTTTCACAAGTTTCATTCTGTTGTAGCTTGCTTTGTACTTCCCATTATTGCCATTTGGCTTCCGTCCCTTACATTTTTTTTTTATCTGGACCAGAATTGGGAACTTTTAACCGCTCACTCTCTGGAGATATCTGTAGAGGGTGAACATGCTGATTGAATGTGGCTGGGAACTTTGGGAAATTGAAAAGCCTGACACCATTTTGGACAAATCATTTAGTAGCAGGTTGACTTCTCAGTTCCTTGTTCTCAGCAGAACACTTGGTCAGATGTCAGCACAATGTTTCTCCTTTTCCATTAATTTTGATTTCAGCTTGCATTCCTGCCTGTGTCTCTCAAATTCAGACACGTTTTAACTTTCCAATACAGCAGTAGCAAAGGGAATTTTGAAAAACATTTGAATCAGTAGCTTTTCTACTGCTTGCAACCCTCTCTGAACGTTCTCTGAAGACTGATACTAATTTAGGAAGTATTTTGCAGCCTTCTGGTTCTCTTACTGAAAACCATACATTTGTGTACAGGGGATTATAGGCCTGCTCAAGCAAACATGACCATGGATTTGCAGCAGGGCTGTAAGTGCAGGGTACAACCGTCTTAAACTTACTATGCTTAACTTTTTAAGAATGAGTAAATGCCTCTTGTAGATCAGGTGCCATTTTGATCCCTCGATCCGGGTTTGGTGCTCTTTAAGCTGCTTGAAAAAGGTCAAGAAGGTCTTCCTCCAACCAGCAAGACATTACTAAAGGCTGTAGCCTCATGAAAGTACACCAACATTCATTATTCGTTAAGGCAGAAAAGTAAAACACACGAAAAATAACTTAGGAATATTTGATAAGGTTCAGTGTATAAATTAATCACATATGCACAGGGCCTCAGATGTACATGTGCTAATAATAAATCATAATCTGTCAGATCTGCATGGCCTCGGCGCACAGTATAACACAACACTATTCCATGTACTAGAGATGAGCTTCTTGAAATTCGTTTCATGTCCAATTCGTCAACTTTTTCAACAAATTCGATTTGTGGCCAAATCGATTCTAAATGAATCAAAAGTACTCTAATTGGCCTGAAAATTGGTATAGGTCTCCTGGGACAGATTTTTTATCTTGTTGTTCTCTCTTTTTTAATTTTTTTTTTACGAATCTTTGCTCTACTCTTATATACAATGACAGCAATAGCAAATAATGTCAGAGTGACACTGACATATTATAAAGCTATGGGTAAGCGCTTTTTGACAGCATTAACAAACAGTGTGTATCGCATGCATTATGCTTTTTCATAGTACAAAGCGCCAAAAAATTGACCCTTATCAGGGGAAGATGGTGTTTAAACACACACGGTGTTATGGATTAAAAAAGAACTGTGGCTTGTTGGTACCAAGCATCCAAAAATGATGCGTTAACGGGGGCAGATCCCTGCCCCTGTTTATACACACACACTAATGTCAGAAGAAAACTTTGCTTGTTCTGCACAAGTATCCAAAAATGATGCCTTAATGGGGACAGAATGCCTGCCCATGTTTATACACATAATAAACAGAGGCTTGTTCTGAACAAGCCTGTAAAACATTATTTCTTTTTCTGGAGCTGCAGCATTACAGTGTCGATGTGGAAAGGGTAAGTTGTGTAGGGGTAATAGTGATAGCAATAGTCGTGGCAGCAGTCGCAGCACAGCATGGAACAGACAAAGCAGTAGATGTGTGTGCAGCTGTGTTGGGGTAATGGTTAGTGGCACGAGGGGTAATGGTAGTGGCAGTGGCAGCAGCAGCAGCCATACGGTACAGAACATGATGGAGTGGCAGGCAGTGGCCTTCTCACCTGCTGCTCCGAAAACCTTCTGAGATGACACTGGAAGCTGGACAAGACATTACGGAGAACACTTACTGGACCAGTTCCGTCCACTGCTGCAATCTATTTGCTCAGAAGTCCATTGGGTCAAAGAATGTAGTATGTACTGGAGAAAGGCTAGAGTCCAGGTAGGACTGAACCTAAGTGTTGAGGTGGTACTGCTCCATCTGCTGATTTGCATCAGCCTGGCGTGGAACATAAAAAACTACTCCATCATGTTGATGATACTGAAGGGGCTCCTGCTGCTTCATGTGAATGATACTGCTGTCAGTAAGTAAGCAAGTATACAGGTTACTATGCTTGTCGGTGCACCCAAGGACCTAGTTCTTTCTGGCTCCACCCCCCACTGAGATGATTGGTTGTCATGGCTGGTGTCTTCATCTCCTCTGCTACCACTTACTCCTCCTCATCCTCCTCCTCCTCCACTTTGTCCGTGTGAGTCCCCAGCAGCTACCGGGTGGTCAACAAGATGCATAAGCTGTTCTTCTTCCGCCACCCCTTGTTGCATTAGCGCAAGTGTCTGCTCCAAGATAAATATCAGGGAGATGTCATGGTTCATGATGCAGTTGTGTAGTGCCCTGTAGCAGGGGTACTTTGAAGTCTAGACATTTGTGGACATTTGTCTATTTCCCCTATGTAAAGTTATAAACCTCTTACTTTATTACACTTGAAAGGGTTAACGTGCACTGTTACTGTGTAACTGCATTTTATATGTTGTGATATATATCCTGTTCACTTGCACTGTGGAAGGGGTAAATAAATACTGAGAGACTTTTGGGACTTTGAATGAGAAGCTGGTAATTTTCCACAGCTGCTATAAGGTTTAAAGAAGAGCATGTTTTGGAGGGAAAAAGGCATACTTGTTTACCACCAAAACCAGACAGACTGACCTGTTGAATGTCTGGTTTAGCTCTGTTGTTATGTCTGAAAACCTGTTTTTGTCGGGAAAAACTGCTGTGTCATTGCCATCATTAAAGCTCTAATGTAAGTCTATGCCAGACGGGAGCTGAAACATTGTAACTGTTTGTGCTGAGTTTCTTCACTCCACTCCTCCCATGAGAGGGTTCTAGTTCAGCCAGAAACTGTATATACGGAGAACAATCATAGCCCCTAGTGTTCTGCAGTTAGGGATCAGTGCTTGGAGGGGGAACCCATGCCAGTCTGCATGAGTGACCAGAAGAAGACACTGAGATGGGGACGCTGAGTCACAGACCATGGGTCACCAGCCCTGTGACTAAGCAGCCACCCGGACTACCTAGCTACAGACCGTGGGCTTCAAGCCTTTGACCAGGGTACCAGCCTTCTGAGAGAAAGAGGGACAACTACCTCAGGCCTCAGCAGCAAACCCTTCTTCTGCCAGAGAGGAGACTGGAGAAGCCAGCCCTATGCCTCGTCTGTATTGTTTTGCACCTGAATTACTCCAGTAAAGAAGCACACTGGTTACTGCAGATCCTGACTCTCTGGACTTATTTTCCATTGGGGTGCATCATGCTTTACCATCCCTTCGAGAGAGCAGCAACATGTTGTGACACCTAGACGGTGCATAAGTGCACATGAGTGAACTGACAGCCTCTTTTGGTTTCACTTTGTCTGTGTGTTCAGGTGTGGATCATGTGATCTTTACCTCTCCCTATTTAGTCTGACTTTACCCATCACTCCTTTGTCTGGATAGCTTCATTTGGTTTTGGAAGAGCTGGAGTGTGGTTCTTGTTGAAGTCCTGTTTATCCATCATCCTCAGAAGTTAAGTGTTCCGCTTGTTGTGTTTTGTATTCCCCCCCCCCTCCCCTTCCCGGCTGTTTACTAGGCTTCACCGAGATGCTGGTTCCTTCACCAGGGAAGGAACGGGTTGTCTCTGCCCTGTCATTACCTTTAGGGCATCCGAGGGTTACCAGGGTTTTCCAGGTTCCTGTGTATGGGCATCTCTTCCATTGAGAGGTGCCCATATGGATAGGAGTTAGGGCCAGGAGTAAGGTTTTATAGGTAGTGACCCTTTTCCTTCCCTAGCGGTGAGGCCTAGTGTCTTTCCTCTTCCTTCTTGTTGTCTTTTGGTGTTCTCCCCTACTACATCCGTGACACTGGGGGACCCAGCGCAACATTGGGGCCACCTCAAACCCAGCCACTGCAATTGTCCCTGATGGCAAATTTTATAGGCCTGAGTAGGTGACTTTCACCTCTGATCAGCTGCCACTGCCTGACCTTGAAACAACACATGCTCCCTGCTGAAGTTACCTGGTGCACGATGCAATCATTCACCGCTTCACGCTGCTCCCAGTGTTATGCGATCCTCCATCATCATCTTTCCTGTCATTTCCCCACCAATTTTCACAGTAAAATTGTGCTATTTTTCCACACTTTATCTGAAACGAATCACCACAACTTCAGATTTTTTTGGCAGCCATTTTTTTGTGAAATTTGTAATGAATCTGATTTGTTTAGAATTGATTCATTCATCCCTATCGCATATCTTTGTCTCCTGTCCACACCTCTCTATCGAACTAGGTTCACAGTATAAGAATCAAATACATCTCTGTAATATCTGAGGTGGGTATTTCCCTTTAATATTCAGCATTGATATCTCCTGGGTGGCTGCCAATAAAAATGTAATATTATATTATAATATTAATATACAACATTATTATCTCCTGGCTGACTACCCGATATAATGGGAGAAATATTACTAATAGATAATGATACAAATTATCAATAGGTAACGACAATATTACCCTTTAACCTTCTGGCTCCTAGAACAATATGTGTCTATACCCTGACAGAGAACCTCAACCTCACAATTACTAGGAATAAGTTTACACTTGCATGTAAGGCTACTTTCCCATTCTGCTATTGAGATCCGTCAATGGTGAAAAAACTGAACTGAACGAAACGGAATGCACCAGAATACATTACGTTCCATTTGGTTGCTTCCTCATCGCGGACAGAATAACGCTGCAAGTATCTTTTTTCTGTCCGCCATGTGGTGCGGAGCAAGATGGATACGTCATGACTCACAATGTAAGTCATCGGAGACGGATCCGTTTTCTCTGATACAACAGAAAACGGATCCGTCCCCATAGACTTTCAATAGTGCCCATGACGGATCTGTCTTGGCTATTTTAAAGATAATACAACCAGATCCGTTCATAACGGATGCAGGCGGTTGTATTATCATGACAAAAGCGTTTTTGCCGATCCATGACAGATACAGCAAAAACGCTGGTGTGAAAGTAGCCTAAGATATAAAAGACACCTTTACTTAAACACAATGAAATAGAAGCACAGTTACAATTAGTTACATATACATTCAAAACCCTGGTCATATATCCACACATACACCATGTATCTGGTCTGACAGTATAGACAAAGTATACATATCCTTAGGTTGGCCCACTCTTCATCATCTAGGATCTCACAGGAAGACAGCACAAAGGCAAAGGGCCCAAGAGACAGACAGAAAGTCCACGTGCACTTCTACTATATTCTCACCTGCTTACCGAGAATTCCTTGCGCCTGTGATGTATCCACAGACAGGGAGAGGGGTGACGACTATAAAACTACATGACAGATAGTGATGGACGAACATCAGCCGGGACGGTTCGCCTTCGCAATCAAATGTTCGCGAACCGCGTGTTCGCGGCGGGCCCCATTGACTTTAATGGCAGGCGAACCTGAAAAACCTTCAGGTCATATTTTCAGCCACTAAATACTTACTAGAAGTGCACAAAAAATCTGTATTTTAATCAGGGGCCATTTTTATGCGTCTTAGGCCTCATGCACACGACCGTTTTTTTTTACGGTCCACAAAAACGGGGTCCGTAGGTCCGTGATCCGTGACCGTTTTTTCGTCCGTGGGTCTTCCTTGATTTTTGGAGGATCCACGGACATGAAAAAACAGTCGTTTTGGTGTCCGCCTGGCCGTGCGGAGCCAAACGGATCCGTCCTGAATTACAATGCAAGTCAATGGGGACGGATCCGTTTGACGTTGACACAATATGGTGCAATTTCAAACGGATCCGTCCCCCATTGACTTTCAATGTAAAGTCAGGAGTTAATATACCATAGGATCTGAGTTTTCTCCAATCCGATGGTATATTTTAACTTGAAGTGTCCCCATCACCATAGGAATGCCTCTATGTTAGAATATACTGTCGGATATGAGTTACATCGTGAACCTCATATCCGACCGTATATTCTAACACAGAGGCGTTCCCATAGTGATGGGGATGCTTCTAGTTAGAATATACTACAAACTGTGTACATGACTGCCCCCTGCTGCCTGGCAGCACCCGATCTTTTACAGGGGGCTGTGATCAGCACAATTAACCCTTCAGGTGCCGCACCTGAAGGGGTTAATTGTGCGTATCATAGCCCCCTGTAAGAGATCAGGGGCAGACCCCCCCACCCTCCCCAGTTTCAATATCATTGGTGGCCAGTGTGCGGCCTCCCCTCCCCCGCCCCCTCCCCTCCGTCAGCCCCCCTCCCCCCCTCTATTGTGATATCATTGGTGGCAAGTGTGAGGCCTCCCCTAACCCCCCCTCCGTCGGCCCCCCTCTATTGTAATTTCATTGGTGGCCAGTGTGCGGCCTCCCCTCTCCCCCCCGATCATTGGTGGCAGCGGAGATTCCGATCGGAGTCCCAGTTTAATCGCTCTGGGGCTCCGATCGGTAACCATGGCAACCAGGACGCTACTGCAGGCCTGGTTGCCATGGTTACTTAGCAATATTACAATATTAGAAGCATCACTTCATACTTACCTGCTGGCTTCTGCGATGTGTGTCCGGCCGGGAGCTCCTCCTACTGGTAAGTGACAGGTCTGTGCGGCGCATTGATCTGTCACTTACCAGTAGGAGAAGCTCCCGGCCGGACACACATCGCAGAAGCCAGCAGGTAAGTATGAAGTGATGCTTCTAATATTGTAATATTGCTAAGTAACCATGGCAACCAGGCCTGCAGTAGCGTCCTGGTTGCCATGGTTACCGATCGGAGCCCCAGAGCGATTAAACTGGGACTCCGATCGGAATCTCCGCTGCCACCAATGATCGGGGGGGGGGGGAAGAGGGGAGGCCGCACACTGGCCACCAATGAAATTACAATAGAGGGGGGGAGGGGAGGCCGCACACTGGCCACCAATGATATTAATACAATAGATCGAGGCCGCACACTGGCCACCAATGATATTCAAACTGGGGAGGGAGGGGGGTCTGCCCCCTGCTGCCTGGCAGCCCCTGATCTCTTATAGGGGGCTATGATATGCACAATTAACCCCTTAGGTGCAGCACCTGAGGGGTTAATTGTGCGGATCACAGCCCCCTGTAAGAGATCGGGTGCTGCCAGGCCGCAGGGTGCAGTCATGTTGTCACGAGGGTATCATAAGCCACGTCTGACTCCGTTATACCCGGGGTCAGGAGGTCGCAGCGGGTGGCTGCGCGCTCTATATCTAAAGATCACGTTGTTTCTTAGTGATTGTTTTCTGTGTTTGCCTTGCTATCCTTTTTGTCTCAATCAGGGATCCGTAGCTTCTCCTCCTCAGCTGTTTCTTGTCTGCCACTCCCAACCTCCTTATATTCTCCCCTCACACTTCTCTAGTTGCCAGTTATAGAGCTTCCTGCCTGGACATCTATACTGACCCACTGGAGTTGTGAATCCTGGTTGTCGTTCCAGAGTGCTACCCTCCGGATCCCTGTTGGGCTTCTTGTTGTCTCCTGTTGTCGCCCACCTGGGATTATATGTTGAGTTTGTATTGTCTGTCCTTCCCTTGGTGTTTTCCTTTAGAGCTAGTGGTGCGGACTAGTGTTCCCACCGCCCTGTTCACTATCTAGGGCTCAGCTTAGGGAAAGCCAGGGCTTTAGGCACGTGATCGGCGTACGGGTGAGGAACCCGTCTAGGGACGTCAGGGCAGCCAGGTGCCAGCCGCTAGGTGAGTCAGGGGTCACCACCTTCCCTCTCACTTGGGCAGGGCCTTCCTTGTTCCCTCCCTCTGTGTCACGTATGTGATAGTCACGCCGACCGTGATACATGTACACAGTTCTCAGTATATTCTAACTAGAAGCATCCCCATCACTATGGGAACGCCTCTGTGTTAGGATATACTGTCGGATTTGAGTTTTCACGAAGTGAAAACTCATCTCTGAAAAAGCTTTTATGCAGACGGATCTTCGGATCCGTCTGTATAAAAAGTAACCTACGGCCACGGATCACGGACGCGGATGCCAATCTTGTGTGCATCTGTGTTCTTTCACGGACCCATTGACTTGAATGGGTCCGTGAACCGTTGTCCGTCAAAAAAATAGGACAGGTCATATTTTTTTGACGGACAGGAAACACGGATCACGGATGCGGCTGCAAAACGGTGCATTTTCCAATTTTTCCACGGACCCATTAAAAGTCAATGGGTCCGCGAAAAAAAACGGAAAACGGCACAACGGCCACGGATGCACACAACGGTCGTGTGCATGAGGCCTTAAAGGGAAACTCTCAAAAATGTGCTCTGCTGGAGCCTAGAAAATTTTAATTTTAGGCTACGGGAGTATAGGCCCCAAAAATTAGGCATTCACCTGACAGAAAAGAAATTGTGATGATGTGGCTGGAGGTACATTAGGCGGTCACTGGCTAAAAATTTTACTGTAGGCCACTGGAGTACAGGCCCCAGAAATTAGGCATTCGCCTGACAGAAAAGGCCTTTTATGCTGCTGTATATATATATATATATATATATAACACAAGGACCATTCTTTGTTATGGGTGATGGGGTATATGTGTGGGCTGGCATGAGGAAATTCCATTAAACGTGGTCGTCACAGGTGTTGAATTCCTCAAAGATCCACTCCTCATTCATTTTTAGAAATGTGAGGTAGTCCACACTGTCGTGAGCTAGGAGAGTCCGCTTATCGGTCATGATCCCCTCACAATGGAAGTCAATGGGAGAACCCGAACATTGAGGCTGGGTTCAGACCTGAGCTCTGTATGCGCGATTGTATGCGCGTGTACAGACGCGGCTCCGGAACAAGCGAACGCCCATTGTCGCGCGTTCCCGCTGAAGTCTATGTACGGGAACGCGCGACAAGACGCCCCAAAGAAGCTTAAGAACTTGTTTGAGCGTGAGAACCCTTCCCATAGGGAAACATTGATTCTTGCCTGTTGAGCGTTTTACAGCGCGTAGGAACGCGCTGTAAAACGCTCAGGTGTGACCCCAGCCTAAACCAGGCAGCCCCTGCTCTGAAGAGGGGAGGGCGTCTGGTTCACAGGAAAAGGTCAGAAATTGATGGAAACACCACTGAAATGGTTCGAGAACAGCATGGGGAGGATGTCTGGATGCATTTTTGACTCCCAGGTCGCTGCTGGGAACGATGTTGTTCGAGTAGTACGCCACTTTTACAGACTGACAATAATATGCACAAAACCGAAGATAAAATAGATTTTAGAGGAAAAATTGTTAGGAAACATTCTTTCCTGTATATTTACTTGTATATAAAGTGCAAATGCTGCCAAAAATTACAAGGAAGAGGCACTCCGATACAACCTGTATATCACATAATGGAGGGCCTCATTCACATTGTGGTACAATTGTTCAGGTAGTGGGACTCCTACACTCATAAAGCCTATGCGAAAGGGCTGCCAAAAATTACAAGGAACCGGCACTCCAATACACCCTTTATTACACATAAAGGAGGGCATCATACACACCCTTGAAAAATTATGATTGATGGCCTGCTGGTGACCCTCAAAAACATTAAGGGCGAGTGCCTGCTGCTGATCTGACCTTGTAAAACATTAGGGGCGAGGGCCTGCTGCTGAGCATCTAAAACATTAGGGGTGAGGGTCTGCTGCTGATCTGACCATCTAAAACATTAGGGGTGAGGTCCTGCTGGTGACCCTCAAAAACATTATGAACGCAGGCCTGCTGGTGACCCTTTAAAACATTATGGGTGAGGGCCTGCTGGTGACCCTTTAAAACAAATATGGGCGAAGGCCTACTGGTGACCCTTAAAAAACATTATGGTTGAGGGCCTGCTGGTGACCCTCAAAAACATTATGGGCGAGGGCCTGCTGGTGACCCTCAAAAACATTATGGGTGAGGGCCTGCTGCTGAGCTGACTCTCTAAAACATTAGGAGTGAGGGCAGCCTAATAAGCATGATGATATGACGGAGGAGGAGGAGGACATGAAAAGGAAGATTGAACCATATACCCTTTTTTGTGGTGGAAGGGGTGCATGGGAATACAGTGTATTCAATACACCATAAAAGCCACATTTAAAGTGTTTTAATGTTCATCCGCTTTCCTCTGGTGGAGTAGGGAAGTCAGGGGCAATCCAGGCCTTGTTATTTTTTATAAGAGTCACCTGGTCAATATTTTCAGTTGACAGGCGAATGCGCTTATCTGGGCAGGCCAGCACCTCCAAGGTGTAGAGCGCCAGTTCGTGCCACGTGTCCAGCTTGGACACCCAATAGTTGTAAGGCACAGAGGGATCACTGAGGACGCTGACACGGTCTGCTACATCATCTTCCAAAAAATTTCCCTCCTTGTGACACTAGGCCACGCATCAGGCTGAGGGTGCTGGCAGGGTGTCATGAAACTGTCCCAAGCCTTGGAGAGTGTTTCCCTGCCTCTGTTGGAACTGCTGTGTGTTCCTCTCATCTCCCCTCCTTGGTTGGCCAAGGAACTACGTACTCTGCAGCCAGCGTTGTCAGCTGGAAATTTTTGGAGCAATTTTTCCACAAGGACCTTTTGGTATTGCACCATTTTGCTAGTCCTCTCTACCACAGGAATGAGAGATGAGAAGTTCTCTTTGTAATGGGGGTCGAGAAGGGTGAACAACCAGTAATCGGTGTTGGCCAAAATGCGTACAACGTGAGGGTCACGGGAAAAGCAGCCTAACATGAAGTCAGCCATGTGTGCCAGAGTCCCAACAGGCAAGACTTCGCTGTCATTATCAGGAGGATGACTCTTAATCTCCTCATCCTCTTCCTCCTCTTCTACCCATCCACGCTGAACAGATAGAAATAAACTTCCATGGGTACTACCCTCTGTAGCGGAGGCAACCGTCTCCTGGTCCTCCTCCTGCTCATCATAATCCAATTTGCGCGAGAAGACGAAATGAGGGTGGTCTGGCTATCACCCTGTGTACTGTCTTCTCCCATTTCCACCTCTTCCACATGCAAAGCACCCGCCTTTATTTTGAGCAGCGAGCGATAATAGCGTTATCACCGCTCACCATCTGTGTCGATTCCTCAAAGTTTCTTAAAACCTCACAGAGGTCAGACATCCATGCCCACTTGTCGCTTGTGAAGAGCGGAAGCTGACTGGAAAGGCGACGACCATGTTGCAGCTGGTATTCCACTACTGCCCTCTGCTGCTCACAAATCCTGGCCAACATGTGGAACGTGAAGTTCCAGCGCGTGCTCACGTTGCACAACAGTCGGTGAGCTGGCAATTGCAAGTCCTGCTGCAGCGTTGCCAGACCGGCGGAAGCTGTAGATGACTTGCGGAAATGTGCACACACCTTCACCAGTAGCGCAGGCAAATTTGGTAGGTTTTGAGAAACCGCTGAACCACTAGGTTGAACACGTGGGCTAGGCATGGTATGTGTGTGTGCTTGGCGAGCGCCAAAGCTGCCACCAAGTTACGGCCATTATCAGACACAACCATGCCTGGTTGTAAAAAAGGAAAAAGGGGTCCAGCTCGATTAAAATGTTACCTTTATTTTTCAGTGCGGGTAAAAGCCAGTTACAGTCCAGTTACATGTTTCGGATCAGGAACCATAGCGATCCTTCCTCATGACATACACATACTGAGGAGGAGGTTGGATATATAGCGCCTCCACCTAGAAACAGGTGGACGCACTAACTACAAGCTCCTCCTCAAGTGAAATTAACAACATATGCTAAAAGGCATGATGAATTAAAACAAAAGAACACACACATGGCTCATGGATCAAAAATTCAATAATGTAACATCAAGTCGTGTTTCCGATTAAGTCCACTTGGTACAGTGGATCCCATTTTGAAGATCCAGAACGACTCACGGTTCAAAAGCTTCTTTTTATAATTACCACCCCTGGATAGTGGAGTAACCCTTTCCAAGCCTTGCACGATTAAACCCTCTGTATCACCACCATGCACCGCTGAAAAATGCAGGCTGACTGCAGACACATTTCTGGCATGTGAATGAGGAATGTCAGAGATGTGCCTGCTCAGTCTAACCTTGAGGCCATTAGTGGTGCAACCAATGTACTGGAGGGAACAGAGAGTGCATGAGATACAATACACCACATGAGTGCTGTTACAGTTGATGTATTGTTTGATGGAAAAATTTTGATTCATGGCATAGGAAAAGACTTTCTTGCCAGGTCGCATATAAGAGCAACACGTACAAATTTTATGCCCACATTTATAGCTACCAAGGCACCGCAGCCACACTGGAGAGGCTCGTGCCCCCTCAGAATATAAGGAGGGGCTGAGTCTGTTACCCAGCGTGGGTGCTCTACGGGCTGAGCACAAGATGCCACCTCTCAAGACACTGCGCCATTGGTCATCCGTTGACAATATAGGTAAGTGCTTTCTTACTATGTTACAAATCTGCGAGTATTGTGTGCTATAAGCAGTAACAAAAACAGGCAGACGAGAATGCCCTGACTTATTTGAGTTGTCAGAGCGACGTGTGCGCTTGTGGTGAGTAAATAGTAATGTCTGTCTAGGCCTGGACAGGGCCTCCTTCTGGGCATATGCTAAACCGTGCTGGGAATATTGTCTCATAGAAAGGCGAGAAGCCGCAGAATGCATGGTTGTAGGTTGAGTGGCGAGAGCCACAGCTCAGTCTGGTCCCTTATCCCCTGCCACACCTCTGCGGCGGTGTGCTGTTTGTCACCCAAGCAGATCAGTTTAGGCACGGCCTGTTGCCGCTTCCCCACTGCAGTGCTACACTGCTTCCCGCTACTGACTGATGTCTGACTGGTGGAAGTGGAGGAGGAGAAGGGTGGTTGCCGCCACTAACGTAGGTGGTGGCTGAAACCCTGATGAAAGTAGGGCCCCCAATCCTTGGCGTCGGTAGCACCTGTGCCATCCCAGGGTACGACTCACTCCCGGCCTCCACAACATTCACCCAGTGTGCCGTCAGGTTAAAGGGGTTCTGCAGTTTTTCTAAACTGATGATCTATCCTCTGGATAGATCATCAGCATCTGATCGGTGGGGGTCCGACACCCGGGACCCCCGCCGATCAGCTGTTTGAGAAGGCTGCGGCGCTGGCAGTAGCGCCTCGGCCTTCTAGCTGTTTACCGCAGACCCAGTGACGTCATGACTAGTATCAATGGCCTGGGCGGGGCTAAGCTCTGTTCACTTGAATGGAGCTTAGCCGCGCCCTAGGCCGGTGATACTAGTCGTGACGTCACTGGGCCTGCTGTAAACAGCGAGAAGGCCGTGGCGCTACTGCCAGCGCCGCAGCCTTCTCAATCAGCTGATCGGCGGGGGTCCCGGATGTTGAACCCCTGCCGATCAGATGCTGATGATCTATCCAGAGGATAAGGTCAGGTCCATAAATATTGGGACAGCAACACAATTCTAAAATTTTTGGCTCTATACACCACCACAATGGATTTGAAATGAAACGAACAAGATGAGCTTTACCTGCAGACTGTCAGCTTTAATTTGAGGGTATTTACATCCAAATCAGGTGAACGGTGCAGGAATTACAACAGTTTGCATATGTGCCTCCCACTTGTTAAGGGACCAAAAGTAATGGGACAATTGACTTCTCAGCTGTTCCATGGCCAGGTGTGTGTTATTCCCAATTATTATCCCAATTACAATGAGCAGATAAAAGGTCCAGAGTTAATTTCCAGTCTGCTATTTGCATTTGGAATCTGTTGCTGTCAACTCTCAAGATGAGATCCAGAGATCTGTCACTATCAGTGAGGCAAGCCATCATCAGGCTGAAAAAACACAACAAACCCATCAGAGAGATAGCAAAAACATTAGGCCTGGCCAAAACAACTGTTTGGAACATTCTTAAAAAGAAGGAACGCAGCGGTGAGCTCAGCAACACCAAAAGACCCGGAAGACCACGGAAAACAACTGTGGTGGATGAACGAAGAATTCTTTCCCTGGTGAAGAAAACACCCTTAACAACAGTTGGCCAGATCAAGAACACTCTCCAGGAGGTAGGTGTATGTGTGTCAAAGCCAACAATCAAGAGAAGACTTCACCAGAGTGAATACAGAGGGTTCACCACAAGATGTAAACCATTGGTGACCCTCAAAAACAGGAAGGCCAGATTAGAGTTTGCCAAACGACATCTAAAAACGCCTTCACAGTTCTGGAACAACATCCTATGGACAGATGAGACCAAGATCAACTTGTACCAGAGTGATGGGAAGAGAAGAGTATGGAGAAGGAAAGGAACTGCTCATGATCCTAAGCATACCACCTCATCAGTGAAGCATGGTGGTGGTGGTGTCATGGCGTGGGCATTTATGGCTGCCAATGGAATTGGTTCTCTTGTATTTATTGATGATGTGACTGCTGACAAAAGCAGCAGGATGAATTCTGAAGTGTTTCGGGCAATATTATCTGCTCATATTCAGCCAAATGCTTCAGAACTCATTGGACGGCGCTTCACAATGCAGATGGACAATGACCCAAAGCATACTGCAAGAGCAACCAAAGAGTTTTTTAAGGGAAAGAAGTGGAATGTTATGCAATGGCCAAGTCAATCACCGGACCTGAATCCGATTGAGCATGCATTTCACTTGCTGAAGACAAAACTGAAGGGAAAATGCCTCAAGAACAAGCAGGAACTGAAGACAGTTGCAGTAGAGGCCTGGCAGAGCATCACCAGGGATGAAACCCAGCATCTGGTGATGTCTATCCGTTCCAGCCTTCAGACTGTAATTGACTGCAAAGGATTTGCAACCAAGTATTAAAAAGTGAAAGTTTGATTTATGATTATTATTCTGTCCCATTACTTTTGGTCCCTTAACAAGTGGGAGGCACATATGCAAACTGTTGTAATTACTGCACTGTTCACCTGATTTGGATGTAAATACCCTCAAATTAAAGCTGACAGTCTGCAGTTAAAGCACATCTTGTACGTTTCATTTCAAATCCATTGGGGTTGGTGTTTAGAGCCAAAAATGTTAGAATTGTGTTGATGTCCCAATATTTATGGACCTAACTGTAGACTATCAGTTTAAAAAAACTGCAGAACCCCTTTAAATGTAGTGTCCCTGGCCAAAAGCATTTGTCCATGTGTCAGTCGTTAATAACTGCATTGGTCAGGGCATGGGTGATGTTACGGGAAACATGGTGTAAGGCTGGGACTGCACACCGTGAAAAATATTGGCGGCTGGGCACAGAGTAACGTGGGATGGCCACCGTCATCAGGCTGCGGAAAGCCTCAGTGTCCACAAGCCTAAATGGCAACATTTCCAGGGCCAGCAATTTGGAAAGGTGCGCATTTAGTGCTATGGCCTGTGGGTGGGTGCCTGGGTTTTTACGCTTTTGTTCAAAGGCCTGGGATATGGACATCTGTACGCTGCGCTGGGACACAGAAGTGGACGTGCTAGCTGATGGTGCTTTCCAATGTCCAGGTGCATGGCGGGAGGCATCTGGGCCTGCGTCTTGGACAGGGGATTGGCCAGCATGTAACACAGGGGAAGAGGAGGTAGTAGTGTGACTCGCAGACACTGATTGTGGACCCAGGCGTTCAGCCCACCTATTAGGGTGCTTTGATGCCATGTGGCAGATCATGCTGGTGGTGGTGAGTTTGTTAGTGTTCACGCCCCTGCTCATTTTGGTACCGCACAAGTTGCAGATGACAATTCTTTTATCGTCCGCACTTTCCTCAAAAAAGCGCCAGACTGCGGAACACCTACCCCATTACAAGGGAGATTGCCGCAGGGGGTGCTTCGGGGAACAGTTGCGGGCCTGTTTGGTGTGGCCCGTCTTCTATCTTTTGCCACCCCTGTCCAGCCTGTTGCGGTGCTGCGGATCCCTCCCCCTCTGTACTGCTGTCCTTGCTCGGCTTGCCGCCTTCTCAGGTTTGGTCAGTGACTTCATCGTCCACCACCTCCTCTTCCACTTCACTCTAGTTATCCTCCTGACTTGTTGACCTAACAACAACCTTAGTTATTGACAACTGTGTCTCATCCTCATCATGAACCTCTTGAGACACTAATTGTGGTTGACTTATTGGCAACTGTGTCTCATCATCGTCATCCACCTTGTTAAACACTAATTGTCGTTCCCCACCGTCATCTTCTTGTGGATTCTTAAGAGTTTGGGTATCAGGGCACAATATCTCCTCATGTCCCTCTTCAAGCGGGCTTGTCAAGAGGCCCAAATCAACGAATGGCGATGAAAAGAGCTCCTCGGAATATCCGAGTGTGAGATCGCTTGTTTGCCAAGACTCTCCATGGCGGGAGGAAGGAGGATCAGGGTGAGGATTCTGTTGACCAGACTCTTGGCTACTGAGACTGGACTTTGTGGAAAACAGGGTGGTGCTTAACCGACTGGAAGAATTATCTGCTGCAATCCAACCGACCGCCTGGTCGCACTGGTCTGACTTCGAGAGTGGTGTCCTGCGCCGCCCTGCAAACTGGGACATGAAGCTAGGTATCGTGGATGAGTGTGTTTCTTGTGCTCTGGCAGCAGGCACAGTTTCACCGCGCCCAGGGCCACGGCCTCTGCGTGCACCATCAGCAGCACGGCCACTTCCCCGTCCCCTACTGCTCGCCTTGCACATATTAAATGGTATATAAGCTTGCAAGTATGTCACACGTACAGTAGCGCAGGTTTTGTAAGTGTATGCGCAAATAAAGTACACAGAATGTCACAGATATTTTTAGGATGCGCACACGTTAAACAGGAGATGTAGCACAGATAATGTCGCTGTCCGCAGTGTCTATGAAAAAAGTACACTGAATGTCACAGATAATTTTAGGATGCGCAAACGTTATACAGGAAGTATAGCGCAATTAATGTTGCTGTCACAAGCAGCTAATAAAAAATTACACTTAATCAGTATTTTGTGGAAGCAGGTATATCACACCCCTCAATCAATATTTGGTGGAAGCAGGTACATCGAACCCTTTAATCAGTCTTTTGTGGAAGCAGGTATATCACACCCCTCAATTTTTTTTTTTTGCCACAGCAGTTATATTACACCACCCTGTTTATTTGGGGCAACAGGTATATCACAGCCCTCAATCAGTATTTTGTGGAAGAAGGTATATCACACCCCTCAATCAGTTTTTTGGGGGGCAACAGGTATATCACACCCGTTGCAATTAGTTGTTCCAATAGCGTTTGTCCCTCTATATACCTGCAGTATCGCAGCAGAACCGCACACAACTGCTGCACAAAACAAATGCACTATAATATACTTTCTATGTTAGAAAGTATATTATAAGTATATCGCACCCCTCTGTGTATCACACATATTGATAGCACACCTATACCAGTCCTTAAAATGACTATTGTGGCCCTATTAGCCAGCGTTTGGTGTCCCTAACAGCCTGTCCTGCTCCACACAGCAACCTCTCCCTACACTGGCAAAACATAGAATGTAAAATTGCTGCCAAATCGGGTTCTTTTATAAGGAAGGGGGTATGTCCATGTGCTAAAACATCTAAATTGGCTGTCCTGTTCCACCTGATGGATGTGTCATGGGTCAAAGTTCAGCGCAATGCAAAAGAATATGGCACCGGCGTAGATCGCCATATTTTCACATGTTTGGCGTGAAACGACCGCCGGGTGAACCGCAAGGCCATCTCTAATGACAGAGTCCAGATACTGCAAATCTTGTATCTAACATAAATATCAAAACGAGGCTGAATCTCAGCCCTGTAACATGTATGTACACAATGACTCCACTAGCAGAATAGTGAGTGCAGCTCTGGAGTATAATACAGGATGTAACTTTGAATCAGTACAGGATCTGTAATGTATTTATACAGTGACTGCACCAGCAGAATAGTGAGTGCAGCTGTGGAGTATAATACAGGATGTAACTCAGGATCAGTACAGGATAAGTAATGTAATGTACACAGTGACTGCACCAGCAGAATAGTGAGTGCAGCTGTGGAGTATAATACAGGATGTAACTCAGGATCAGTACAGGATAAGTAATGTAATGTATGTACACAGTGACTGCACCAGCAGAATAGTGAGCGCAGCTCTGGAGTATAATACAGGATGTAACTCAGGATCAGTACAGGATAAGTAATGTAATGTATGTACACAGTGACTGTACCAGCAGAATAGTGAGTGCAGCTCTGGAGTATAATACAGGATGTAACTCAGGATCAGTACAGGATAAGTAATGTATGTACACAGTGACTGCACCAGCAGAATAGTGAGTGCAGCTGTGGAGTATAATACAGGATGTAACTCAGGATCAGTACAGGATAAGTAATGTATGTACACAGTGACTCCACCAGCAGAATAGTGAGTGCAGCTCTGGAGTATAATACAGGATGTAACTCAGGATCAGTACAGGATAAGTAATGTATGTACACAGTGACTGCACCAGCAGAATAGTGAGTGCAGCTGTGGAGTATAATACAGGATGTAACTCAGGATCAGTACAGGATCTGTAATGTATTTATACAGTGACTCCACCAGCAGAATAGTGAGTGCAGCTGTGGAGTATAATACAGGATGTAACTCAGGATCAGTACAGGATAAGCCAGGACATTCTAAGAATCATTTTTTGTATTTACTCTTATTGAATAAAATGCTTCTATCCCCAGATATTGCAGGAATAATGTTAGTATAGCGCCACCTGCTGTTTCTATAGAGCAGCCTTTTTGTGTCCACCTCAGTAAATGTGCTGTGGTGAAAACACGTGCTCAGCCCTGCCTCTCTCTCTGCTCCCTCAGGTATGTGGTGTGCTGAGCCGGCTGCCTCTGAAGATGAAGATGCTGAGCTACTGATAATAGAGCTGTCTGTGCTGGATCAGCAGGGGATTGGATAGGTAAGTACTGGAGTCTTTTTTGCTATTTTATAACATTCGCTGCTGTTTTTATGTGTTTTAATGGTCGGCTAACCCCTTTAAAGGGATCCTGTCGTCAACTTTGTGCTGCCCATACTAACGGCAGCATAAAGTAGAGACAGGTGAGCTGATTTCAGAGGTCTGTCAATTAAAAGTTAAAAGAAAGGCCCCTTTCACACGGGCGAGTTTTCCCGCGCGGGTGCAATGCGTGAGGTGAATGCATTGCACCCGCACTGAATCCGGACCCATTCATTTCAATGGGGCTGTGCACATGAGCGATGTTTTTAACGCATCACTTGGGCGTTGCGTGAAAATCGCAGCATGTTCTATCTTCTGCATTTTTCACGCAACGCAGGCCCCATAGAAATGAATGGGGCTGCGTGAAAATCGCAAGCAAGTGCGGATGCGATGCGATTTTCACGCGTGGTTGCTAAGGAGACGAGGGATGTGCGACCCGGGACCCCATTTACTTTATTATTTTCCATTATACCATGGAAGGTCCTTCTATCTTCATTCAGCAGGACCTGCGCTGACATCACCGGGCTCACCACATGACGTCAGCGAAGGTCCTTTTGCAGGTCCTTCAGGAAAACAAAGAAGAGGATCCCGGCTGCGCGATCAAGTGGATGAGGTGAGTAATGTTTTTAGTATTTTTTAACCCTCAAGTGACATTTCACTTTGCATTCTGTATTAAAGAATGCTATTATTTTCCATTCCGGGTTTGGGTCTGGGTGCCACATTCAGTTTTTTCTCACGTGCTTGCAAAACGCATTGCACTCGCGCGGAATAAACTTAAAAAATCGGAACCCAATCGCAGACAAAACTGACTGCAATTGCGTGCCTACTTGCGTATGTTTCCTGCAATGCACCCTGAACACATCTGGCCGTCACCCGCGACGCCCGAGTGAAAGAGGCCTAAGTGGTTGCCGAGAACCAACATCACAATCATTGCAGACTGGGCCTGGAAGAGAATCCCGGCCACCTGAGAAGAGTCCTGGTTATTCATGTAGTCCTGTCTTCTACCTAGTTTTCTCCCTCTCTCTCTAGGAGAGAACTGCCAATCATCAGCAGATGGGTGAGAGAGCAGGAGATGAGGAATAATCAGGACTCTTCTCAGGTAGGTTTGACTCTTTTCAAGGCCTGAGCTGCAATGATTATGATGCTGGTTCTCGGCAACCACTTACTTTTAGATGATGACTGACACATCGCTGACATCAGCATTTCTGTCACTACTTTATGCTGCCCTCAGTGAGGTCGGCGTAACGTTGCTGACAGGTTCCCTTTAAGCTTTTTCAGATTCAGTGGAACTGCCTTCTCTTAAAACCCCTACCCGAGCCCAGTACAGAAGCAGCTATAGTACTCGTTGGATCCATAGTGAAGACATTCCTATTATCCATAGTGTAGGTGTGACATGTAGATGCCGTATATACTGACATATGAGTACATGCAGACCCTGTGTCAAGGCCAAGCAGCTGCCCAAGTGCTCACATTTTTTTGTGTCTGGGTGCGGCCTTTAATTCAGGAATATTGGACAAAAGACAAATAAAGAAGGGAATCGAAGGGGAGCAGAGAAGGGGACAGAGGAACGAAGGAGAGACATCAGGACAGGAGGAGAGAAGCCGAGATCCGGGAGACAGAGCAGTAAGTGTGGGCTTCACCTACCGGATTGGGACCTGGAGAGGATGAGGATGGGGGTAGATGTGTGTTGGGGATTGGAAAGAGGGAAGGAGACGGTAAGGAGGCAGCAGAGAGAGAGAGAGACAGAGCAAGACAGGAATGGAGCAGCGAGACCGCCAGGGTCACAGAACCTACTGTTTACATAGCAATTCCCGACCAGACCTCTGACCTCTGAGATTGTCTCAACTTCTGTATCCAAAGATTATAAAAAGTTCTACAACTTTCTAATATACATTGTGTTTCATTTTCTCAGTATTTTCAAACTCCCAGCTTGCTGTCAGTGAACTGACCATTCTTGTTAAGACTAGAAAGCTTTACAGATTTCTCATAGCTAGGAAATTGGCACCTTTGTGATCCAGTCTGGACAATGCTTTGTGAGCCCCACAGTCTGATACAACCTGTGCTGATACATTGTAGCAAAGTATCAGGACAAGAGAAAGATTTGTGCTGACCCTGTGCTTAGCTGACAGGGGGTTGCTTAGACTGAATACAGTATTTTCAGCTTCTTGATATAGAAGAAGAAGGCTCTTGTTCACTGAAAGCAAGCGGAAGTGTTGAATATGGTTGAGAATTGTAATCCAAGTATATTAGAAAACTTCAGAAAATTATTTTTCTTTCTTTTTCTTTTGGCCAACAGATTGTAAAGCAACATTTTATACTCCAATCTGCCTACCACCATACTGGCTGCTCCCATTTATCACAATGAGCTTTGTCCTTCAACAATAATTTTTAGTGGGCGACTAGAAATTCCATATTCTGGAAAAAATATGGAATTTTTTGTATGTGTGCACACAATGAATTTGAATTGCCTGGAATATCTCAACTCCAACCAAGGGAATTTACCATAATAGATAGATTTTATGGGATTTCTATGTACGCAGTGTTAGCCACAGTGCCCTTTATTGAGCCACAATGCCCCAGTGTCAGCCACATTGCTGTTTATTGAGCCACAATGCCCCAGTGTCAGCTACAATGCCCTTTACTGAGCCACAATACCTCAGTGTCAGCCACGGTGCCCTTTATTGAGCCTTAATGCCCCAGTGTCAGCCACAGTGTCCTTTATTGAGCCACATTGCCCCCAGTGTCAGCCACAGTGTCCTTTATTGAGCCACAATACCCCAGTGTCAGCCACAGTGTCCTTTATTGAGCCACATTGCCCCCAGTGTCAGCCACGGTGCCCTTTATTGAGCCTTAATGCCCCAGTGTTAGCCACAGTGCCCTTTATTAAGACACAATCCCCCAGTGTCAGCCACATTGCTGTTTATTGAGCCACAATGCCCCAGTGTCAGCCACATTGCTGTTTATAGAGCCACAATTCCCCAGTGTCAGCCACAGTGTCGTTTACTGAGCCACAATGCCCCCAGTTTCAGTGACAGTGCCCTTTATAGAGCCACAATGCCCCAGTGTCAGCAACAGTGCTGTTTACTGAGCCATAATGCCCCCAGTGTCAGCTACAATGCCCTTTACTGAGCCTTAATGCCCCAGTGTGAGCCACAGTCCCCTTTACTGAGCCACAATGCCCCAGTGTCAGCGACAGTGCTGTTTATTGAGCCACAATGCCCCAGTGTCAGCCACAGTGCCCTTTATAGAGCCACAATTCCTCAGTGTCAGCCAAAGTGCCATTTACTAAGCCACAATGCCCCCAGTGTCAGCCACAGTGCCCTTTATTGAGCGACAATGCCCCAGTGTCAGCCACAGTGCCCTTTATTGAGCCACAATTCCCCAGTGTCAGCCACAGTGCCCTTTATTGAGCCACAATGCCCCAGTGTCAGCCACGGTGCCCTTTATTGAGCCACAATGCCTCAGTGTCAGCCACGGTGCCCTTTATTGAGCCACAATGCCCCAGTGTCAGCCACAGTGCCCTTTATAGAGCCACAATGCCCCAGTGTCAGCGACAGTGCCCTTTATTGAGCCACAATGCCCCAGTGTCAGCCACAGTGCCCTTTATAGAGCCACAATGCCTCAGTGTCAGCGACAGTGCCCTTTATTGAGCCACAATGCCCCAGTGTCAGCCACAGTGCCCTTTATAGAGCCACAATGCCCCAGTGTCAGCCACAGTGCCCTTTATTGAGCCACAATGCCCCAGTGTCAGCCACAGTGCCCTTTATTGAGCCACAATGCCCCAGTGTCAGCCACAGTGCCCTTTATTGAGCCACAATATCCCAGTGTCAGCCACAGTGCCCTTTATTGAGCCACAATGCCCCAGTGTCAGCCACAGTGCCCTTTATAGAGCCACAATTCCCCAGTGTCAGCCACAGTGCCCTTTATTAAGACACAATCCCCCAGTGTCAGCCACATTGCTGTTTATTGAGCCACAATGCCCCAGTGTCAGCCACATTGCTGTTTATAGAGCCACAATTCCCCAGTGTCAGCCACAGTGTCGTTTACTGAGCCACAATGCCTCAGTGTGAATCACAGTGCCCTTTATTGAGCCTTAATGCCCCAGTGTCAGTGACAGTGCCCTTTATTGTGCCACAATGTCCCCAGTGTCAGCTACAATGCCCTTTACTGAGCCACAATATCCCAGTGTCAGCCACAGTCCCATTTACTGAGCCGCAATGCCCCTAGTGTCAGCCACGGTGCCCTTTACTGAGCCACAATGCCCCCAGTGTCAGCCACAGTGTCCTTTATTGAGCCACAATGCCCCCAATGTCAGCCATAGTGGACTTTATTGAGTTGCAAGCCTCCCAGTGTCAACCACAGTGCCCTTTATTGAGCCACATTGCCCCCAGTGTCAGCCACAGTACCCTTTATAGAGCCACAATGCCTCAGTGTCAGCCACAGTGCTGTTTATTGAGCCACAATGCCCCAGTGTCAGCCACAGTGCCCTTTATTGAGCCACAATGCCCCAGTGTCAGCCACAGTGCCCTTTATAGAGCCACAATTCCTCAGTGTCAGCCACAGTGCCATTTACTAAGCCACAGTGCCCTTTATTGAGCCACAATGCCCCAGTGTCAGCCACAGTACCCTTTATAGAGCCACAATGCCTCAGTGTCAGCCACAGTGCCCTTTATTGAGCCACAATGCCTCAGTGTCAGCCACAGTGCCCTTTATTGAGCCACAATGCCTCAGTGTCAGCCACGGTGCCCTTTATTGAGCCACAATGCCTCAGTGTCAGCCACAGTGCCTTTTATTGAGCCACAATGCCTCAGTGTCAGCCACAGTGCCCTTTATTGAGCCACAATGCCTCAGTGTCAGCCACGGTGCCCTTTATTGAGCCACAATGCCCCAGTGTCAGCCACAGTACCCTTTATAGAGCCACAATGCCTCAGTGTCAGCCACAGTGCCCTTTATTGAGCCACAATGCCTCAGTGTCAGCCACAGTGCCCTTTATTGAGCCACAATGCCTCAGTGTCAGCCACGGTGCCCTTTATTGAGCCACAGTGCCTCAGTGTCAGCCACAGTGCCCTTTATTGAGCCACAATGCCCCAGTGTCAGCCACAGTGCCCTTTACTGAGCCACAATGCCTCAGTGTCAGCCACAGTGCCCTTTATTGAGCCACAATGCCCCAGTGTCAGCCACAGTGCCCTTTATAGAGCCACAATGCCCCAGTGTCAGCCACAGTACCCTTTATCGAGCCACAATGCCTCAGTGTCAGCCACAGTGCCCTTTATAGAGCCACAATGCCCCCAGTGTCAGCCACAGTGCCCTTTATAGAGCCACAATTCCCCAGTGTCAGCCACAGTGCCCTTTATTAAGACACAATCCCCCAGTGTCAGCCACATTGCTGTTTATTGAGCCACAATGCCCCAGTGTCAGCCACATTGCTGTTTATAGAGCCACAATGCCCCAGTGTCAGCCACAGTGCCCTTTATAGAGCCACAATTCCCCAGTGTCAGCCACAGTGCCCTTTATTAAGACACAATCCCCCAGTGTCAGCCACATTGCTGTTTATTGAGCCACAATGCCCCAGTGTCAGCCACATTGCTGTTTATAGAGCCACAATTCCCCAGTGTCAGCCACAGTGTCGTTTACTGAGCCACAATGCCCCCAGTTTCAGTGACAGTGCCCTTTATTGAGCCACATTGCGCCCAGTGTCAGCAACAGTGCTGTTTACTGAGCCATAATGCCCCCAGTGTCAGCTACAATGCCCTTTACTGAGCCTTAATGCCCCAGTGTGAGCCACAGTCCCCTTTACTGAGCCACAATGCCCCAGTGTCAGCGACAGTGCTGTTTATTGAGCCACAATGCCCCAGTGTCAGCCACAGTGCCCTTTATTGAGCCACAATGCCCCAGTGTCAGCCACAGTGCCCTTTATTGAGCCACAATGCCCCAGTGTCAGCCACGGTGCCCTTTATTGAGCCACAATGCCTCAGTGTCAGCCACAGTGCCCTTTATTGAGCCACAATGCCCCAGTGTCAGCCACGGTGCCCTTTATTGAGCCACAATGCCTCAGTGTCAGCCACGGTGCCCTTTATTGAGCCACAATGCCCCAGTGTCAGCCACAGTGCCCTTTATAGAGCCACAATGCCCCAGTGTCAGCGACAGTGCCCTTTATTGAGCCACAATGCCCCAGTGTCAGCCACAGTGCCCTTTATAGAGCCACAATGCCTCAGTGTCAGCGACAGTGCCCTTTATTGAGCCACAATGCCCCAGTGTCAGCCACAGTGCCCTTTATAGAGCCACAATGCCCCAGTGTCAGCCACAGTGCCCTTTATTGAGCCACAATGCCCCAGTGTCAGCCACAGTGCCCTTTATTGAGCCACAATGCCCCAGTGTCAGCCACAGTGCCCTTTATTGAGCCACAATGCCCCAGTGTCAGCCACAGTGCCCTTTATTGAGCCACAATATCCCAGTGTCAGCCACAGTGCCCTTTATTGAGCCACAATGCCCCAGTGTCAGCCACAGTGCCCTTTAATGAGCCACAATGCCTCAGTGTGAATCACAGTGCCCTTTATTCAGCCTTAATGCCCCAGTGTCAGTGACAGTGCCCTTTATTGTGCCACAATGTCCCCAGTGTCAGCTACAATGCCCTTTACTGAGCCACAATATCCCAGTGTCAGCCACAGTCCCATTTACTGAGCCGCAATGCCCCTAGTGTCAGCCACGGTGCCCTTTACTGAGCCACAATGCCCCCAGTGTCAGCCACAGTGTCCTTTATTGAGCCACAATGCCCCCAATGTCAGCCATAGTGGACTTTATTGAGTTGCAAGCCTCCCAGTGTCAACCACAGTGCCCTTTATTGAGCCACATTGCCCCCAGTGTCAGCCACAGTACCCTTTATAGAGCCACAATGCCTCAGTGTCAGCCACAGTGCTGTTTATTGAGCCACAATGCCCCAGTGTCAGCCACAGTGCCCTTTATTGAGCCACAATGCCCCAGTGTCAGCCACAGTGCCCTTTATAGAGCCACAATTCCTCAGTGTCAGCCACAGTGCCATTTACTAAGCCACAGTGCCCTTTATTGAGCCACAATGCCCCAGTGTCAGCCACAGTACCCTTTATAGAGCCACAATGCCTCAGTGTCAGCCACAGTGCCCTTTATTGAGCCACAATGCCTCAGTGTCAGCCACAGTGCCCTTTATTGAGCCACAATGCCTCAGTGTCAGCCACGGTGCCCTTTATTGAGCCACAATGCCTCAGTGTCAGCCACAGTGCCCTTTATTGAGCCACAATGCCTCAGTGTCAGCCACGGTGCCCTTTATTGAGCCACAATGCCCCAGTGTCAGCCACAGTACCCTTTATAGAGCCACAATGCCTCAGTGTCAGCCACAGTGCCCTTTATTGAGCCACAATGCCTCAGTGTCAGCCACGGTGCCCTTTATTGAGCCACAATGCCCCAGTGTCAGCCACAGTGCCCTTTATAGAGCCACAATGCCTCAGTGTCAGCCACAGTGCCCTTTATTGAGCCACAATGCCTCAGTGTCAGCCACGGTGCCCTTTATTGAGCCACAGTGCCTCAGTGTCAGCCACAGTGCCCTTTATTGAGCCACAATGCCCCAGTGTCAGCCACAGTGCCCTTTATAGAGCCACAATGCCCCAGTGTCAGCCACAGTACCCTTTATCGAGCCACAATGCCTCAGTGTCAGCCACAGTGCCCTTTATAGAGCCACAATGCCCCAGTGTCAGCCACAGTACCCTTTATAGAGCCACAATTCCCCAGTGTCAGCCACAGTGCCCTTTATTGAGCCTTAATGCCCCAGTGTCAGCTACAATGCCCTTTACTGAGCCACAATATCCCAGTGTCAGCCACAGTCCCCTTTACTGAGCCGCAATGCCCCTAGTGTCAGCCACAGTGCCCTTTACTGAGCCACAATGCCCCAGTGTCAGCCACAGTGTCCTTTATTGAGCCACAATGCCCCAGTGTCAGCCACAGTGCCCTTTATTGAGCCACATTGCCCCCAGTGTCAGCCACAGTACCCTTTACTGAGCCACAATGCCACAGTGTCAGCCACAGTGCCCTTTACTGAGCCACAATCTCTGTGTCTACCACTGTGCCCTTTTTTCAACCACAGTGCCCTCTATTGAGCCACAATGCCCCTAGTGTCAGCCACAGTGCCCTTTATAGAGCCACAATATCCCAGTGTCAGCCACAGTGCCCTTTATAGAGCCACAATGCCCCAGTGTCAGCCACAGTGCGCCTTTATAGAGCCACAATGCCTCAGTGTCAGCCACAGTGCCCTTTATAGAGCCACAATGCCTCAGTGTCAGCCACAGTGCCCTTTACTGAGCCACAATATCCCAGTGTCAGCCACAGTGCCCTTTACTGAGCCACAATCTCTGTGTCTGCCACTGTGCCCTTTTTTCAACCACAGTGCCCTCTATTGAGCCACAATGCCTCAGTGTCAGCCACCGTGCCCTTTATTGAGCCACAATGCCCCAGTGTCAGCCACAGTGCCCTTTATTGAGTCAGAATGCCCCCAGTGTCAGATTTAGGTGCTGCAAATCCTCAGCGTTTTACAGCAACAGCAAAAAGCAGGAGATTATAAGATATCTCTTCCACACGCTGCCAAAAAAATCTGCTGCATAAATTGACCGGCGGTGTGGATGAAGTCCAGGATGTGCTGCGGATATCAACCGCAGATTTCAGCCTTTGAAATCTGCAACAAAATCCATGACAAATCTGCACATGCCTATTTGGGTTTCAGTGCAGACCACTCTGCAGACATTCTGCCCCCTTGTGGACGTACCCTGACAATCCCTATACCTGCCGTTAGTGGATGTCTCCTCTATAAGAGACCAGGAAAGCCTATTATTCCAGGCTTTTTTTCTTAAAGGGGAAATGCTGTATTATATGTAGACTTCCAGGCATGACTGCCGCCATCTATTATACATGACTTCTCATGAATAGATACAGTATAAAACAATCCTCTGCTCTCACTTTCTGGCTCCCAGGCAGCTTGGCATGAAGCCCAGGTGCTCTGTAATAAGATGCGGTCTTGTTCATGCATTCTTGATTGTGTTCTCACTGGTTCCACCTCACGAACCAGCATTTCCTGAAAAGCACATGTTAGTAACCAGGTGACATTCTCTACCTAAGGGTCCCCCAATGCTAATAGCTTGTGGGCCACATGAGACTCGGTGAGGGAAATGCCCTGCTGGTTTACCTGGCAACTATCCAAGTGCGACTATCTAAGAACCTGTTTTCCAAGGGTCCAGGTACCATTTTTCTTCTTGTCTAAGGCTGTAGTAGAACCCGTAGTATGATGGCATTGGCTCACAAGGGGCACTTACATACAGTGTATTTGGAAAGTTTTCAGGCCCTTTCACTTTCTTCACATTTTCTTCTGTTGCTCCTTGTGCGGAAAAAAAAATCCCTATAATTCTGAACTCATTCCCTCATAATGTGAAATGGTCTACAGAATTTTAGAAATTTTTGCAAATTTATTAAAAAGGAAAAACTAAAATCTGGCCTGGACATAAATATTCAGCCCCTTTGCTATGAGACTTGACATTTAGCACTGGGGCCTCCCATTTCTCTGGATCATCTTAGAGATGTTCCTACACCTTGATTGGAGTCACCTGTGGTAAATTCAGTTGATTGGACATGACGTGGAAAGATTCAGCCCTGTCCATATAAGACCTCACAGCTGACAATGCATCAGAGCAAAGACCAAGCCATGAGGAGGAAAGAGCTTCAGACCTCCACCAATCTGTGGGGTGGCCAGAAAGAACCTTCTCCTCAGTGAAAGACATGAAAGCCGCCTGAAGTTTACAATAAAATCATCTAACTCAGACTGAAAAACAAGATTCTCTGGTCTGAAGAAACCAAGATTGAACTTTTTGGCCTCAATTCTAAGTGTTGTGTCTGGAGGAAACCAGGAGCCGCTCATCACCTGCCCAGTTCTATCCCTATAGAGAAGCATGGTGGTGGCAGCGTCATGCTGGGAGGAGAGGGAGACTGGTCAGGGGTGGAGCAAAGTACAGAGATATTCTTAATGAAAACCTGATCCAGAGAGCTTTGGACCTCACAATGGGCCGAAGGTTCACCTTCCAACAAGACAATGATCCTAAGCACACGGCCAGGACAACACAGGAGCGGCTTCCTTGAAGGGACCCGACCAGAGCCCTGAACCCAATGGAACATCTCTGGAGACACCTGAAAATGGCTGTCCACTGACGGCCCTCGTCTAACCTGATAGAGCGTGAGAGGATCTGCAGAAAATCCCCAAATCCAGGTGTGCAAACCTTTTGGCATCATCCCCAAGAAAACTGGAGGCTGTAATCACTGCCAAAGGGGCTTCAACAATGTCCTGAGTAAAGGGTGTGAATACTTATGTCCATGTGAGAAATTAGTTTTTCCTTTTAAATAAATTAACAAATATTTAAAAAAAAAAAATTTCAGTTTCTAATTATGACGAACTGGGTGCAGAATGATGGAGAAAATATATTTTTTATTTTAGCACAAAGAGCAAAATGTGAAAAAAGTGAAAGGTCTGAAGACTTTCTGAATGCACTGCAGCACTGTTAAAGGGGCAGATGACTTTTGGCTGTGGAGACAATGTTACTGGCCTGATTATTTGGGCTTTGAAGGCCCCGCCCCATCACTTTTGAAAAGTAGAATGCAAAACGGTTTAAATTATGCCGCAAATGTGGCGTTCTCCATAATTTGAGACTTTTTTTTATGCCACAGAATTGGCCGCTCACTGTATGTGGTGTTTTTTGGGTGTTTTTTTTTTGCTTGCCTTTTACTCGTCGTCTCTTCTCCACAGAGATGCCAGGACTGAACAGTTGCTATTGCTGCTTGTTGCTTCTTGCAGTTTTGGCTGTCGGTGAGTATTACGATTATTATCACTGCAGACTTCAGCACACTGGATACCGAGGTATTGTGTACCTCATGCCTCAGTGAGGTCATTTTTATTGTATGACATAATGATGGTTTTGCCTCTTTATGTCCCGCAGTGCTACCAGCTCTGGGGAATGTGGTCGTCCGGAGAAATTCTGGTGAGTTTGATGTCTGCCGTGAATTGTAGACGTCTCTTTGGTTCATCCATCCCGCAGTAGGTGCGATGACCTTGTCAAGTTTCTGGGGACTTTTTTAATGCACATTTAAGATTCCCAGAGGCAAAACTTTAAGCCTCCCCTATACCAACTTTTAAGCTTAATCTAATGCAAGATGCCTGCTGAGACTTGAGACTGCGCTCTTTCATGCCTTCCCTGTCTTAAAGGGAATCTGTCACCTGCTTTAACCATTTGTAAGCTGGCACCATCGCTATGTGGACTAAAGTACCTTGTTTCCAGCAGTCTTCTTTTTACTTGATTTCGTTTTGTAGTTTTGATATAAAAGCGCTTTTTCTGATATGCTAATTAGGGTCCAAGGAGCCCAGAGGGGCGTTTTTTTCCCTCTCCGGAGCCCAGTGACGCCCCCCTGCAGTGCCCAGCCCGCCTTAATTTGAATTCCAAGAATGCCTCCTGATCATCAGATAACCTCCCACAGCCCGGAAAATGGTTCCGCCCCCTCCGCACGTCATATTCTACCTTATAGAAATGCCCCGTCCTTCTTCCTGTCTGCGGCCAGAAAACTCGCGCAGGCGCAGTACCGCCTGCGGCCTGCGCCTGTGCGATCATCAACCTCCTGAGGGCAGCAGCCTCAAAAGTCTCACTGGGCATGCGCCGAGCCCAGTGATGTGACCTGAGCGCTGCTGCCCTCAGGACGTTGATGATCGCGCAGGCCGCAGACGGTACTGCGCCTGCGCGAGTTTTCGGGCCGCAGACAGGAAGAAGGACGGGGCATTTCTATAAGGTAGACTATGACGTGGGGAGGGGGCGGAACCATTTGCCGGGCTGTGGGAGGTTATCTGATGATCAGGAGGCATTCTTGGAATTCAAATTAAGGCGGGCTGGGCACTGCAGGGGGGCATCACTGGGCTCCGGAGAGGGAAAAAAACGCCCCTCTGGGCTCCTTGGACCCTAATTAGAATATCAGAAAAAGCGCTTTTATATCAAAACTACAAAACGAAATCAAGTAAAAAGAAGACTGCTGGAAACAAGGTACTTTAGTCCACATAGCGATGGTGCCAGCTTAAAAATGGTTAAAGCAGGTGACAGATTCCCTTTAAGTAATTGCAAGTTCAAGGCACCTATGGAGACTAACAAAAAATAAAAAACATTAAAAATTAAAAATAAAATTATGTCAATAATAATAATCATGTAAATCATTTTACAGTTTCTCATTGCGTTATATGGAACATTAAATAATGGTGCCGCTAAAAAAATACCGTTCGCCCCAGAAAAAAAAGGCTCAGACGGCTCTGTGAATGGAAAATTTAAAAAAAAAAAGTTCTGGCTCTCGGAAGGCGGGGGGAGGAAAAACAAAGACATGCTGACATCTGGTGGACAATTTTAAAATTGCATTTCATAGTTAATATCCAGCGAATTTTGTACGATGGAGATTAGAACTAATTTGTTAACCCCTTGTATGCAGCAATCCCTTTGCAACTAGGGACAATGCAATCCTTGTGTGATCTGACGTACCTTGCATAGGCTGGGGTTACAGGGCGACGTCAATTGCTGCAAAGTGTCCAAAGTTGTGGATGAGCTTGTCCCAGTCCAAAACGAGAAATGGGATTGGCCCCAGGGAAGGGAAATGTCATCACTGGTGCACACTCTACTGATCCATAATATATGTGCAGAGGATGGGAGTGGTGGTTGTGGCCCTGAGAGGGGTGCTGCAACTCACAGTTCACAGTGGCAGTTTTCCCTCCGGTACTCCCTGGGGCCATGCATTGAATGGAGGGCACACCCTTTCTTCCCTTGGGGCACACCCTGCTATTGGGGCTCCTGACAGTGAACAGTTTGACTGGGTGCAAGGCAGGGATGCGGTTGGAGAGGGTCAGCCGCTGTACGTGGAGTCAATAACCAGGTCGCGGGTTGCAATAAATAAAGTCTTTCATTACCGACTTGAAGATGGGAGTAGTAGTGCACAATGCAGACTTCTCCCAATAACAGTCTATAGGCAGCAACAATGATGGTAGTTGTAGTTAGGGCTGAAGCAATTACTTGATTGAATCGAGTAATTCGACACCCAAAAAATCCTTGATGCAAATTTTTTGCACTGAGGATTCGTTTGTGTCAGATGAACAGGGAGCGTGAGTGAAGCGCTTGCTATTACTCGCCGCTCCGTGGTCACCCGCCGCCCCGAACCGCACTTTCCTCCTGACACATCGTCAGGATATAGTGCACGTAAGCGCGCAATATGACCCGACACTGTGTGACGTCAGGTCCCAGTGCAGCGCGCAGAGAAGATGAGCATGAGGATGAGCTGTGGAGCAGCGCCCCTACAGGAGAGGTGAGTATTTTATATGACTGGCGCTAGGGAAAGGGCTAGGAGGAGGAGATGGTGGCACTGGGGGGCACCTGATGGCACTGGGGGCAAGCTTGTGGCACTGGGGGGGCAAGCTGATGGCACTGGGGGGAACCTGGTGGCACTGGGGAACAGCTGATGGCACTGGAGGGGGAGCCTGAGGGCATGGGGGGGGGGGAGCTGATGGCACGGGGGGGGGGGGGCTGATGAGTTTTTATAAAGAAAAATGTTATTTTAATTATCTTTATGTTGTGAACAGCTGATGACACTGGGGGGAACCTGGTGACACTGGAGGACAGCTGATGGCACTGAAGGGGCAGCTGATGGCACTGGGGGGGGAAGCTGGTGGCACTGGGGGGGGAAGCTGGTGGCACTGGGGGAACCTGGTAGCACTGAGGGCGCAGCTGATGGCACTGAGGGCGCAGCTGATGGCACTGAGGGGGCAGCTGGTGGCACTGGGGGGCAAGCTGATGGCACTGGGGGGGAACCTGGTGGCACTGGAGGACAGCTGATGGCACTGATGGGGCAGCTGATGGCACTGGGGGAACGTGGTGGCACTGGGGGGCAGTTGATGGCACTGAGCGGGCAGTTGATGGCACTGAGGGGGCAGCTGACGGCACTGAGAGGGCAGCTGATGGCACTAGGGGGGAGTCTGAGGGCATGGGGGGGGAGCTGATGGCACGGGGGGTGGGGCTGATGAGTTTTTATAAAGAAAAATGTTATTTTTATGTTATTAGAGTACTCGATTACAAAAATAGTGGCTCGCTGTAGCCCTAGTTGTAGTTCTCCCTGTCTCTTCCTCTAAGGACACTTTGCAGTCTCTCATCAGAACTGCAGTTAGATCCTTGTTAACTCTTTGTGCAGTTCCGAGGCAGGGGGGGGGGGGGTGCCGACTTTACATACAGATGGCCGGTCTCTTTCAAAGTTTGGTAGGTGCCAAAGCAATATACCTTTCCACAGCAGTAAAGTCTCTTGAGCCATAAACATGCGAATACCTTGCAAGGCCTGTTAGGTTTTGGACCTTCTTATCTCCTGCTCTGAGGGGTACTGAGTTTCATCCTTTGCAGCTGCAGTTCCAGAGATGAAGGTTCTCTGAACTTGGGCCTAGATAACAGGAGCTTTCACACACACACACACACACACACACACACACACCGGTCTTCTCCTTTGCTCAGCTCAAACTAGCAGCCTCACTAACTAACCAGGGGTGGACCCGGTCAACCACCCTAGCAACCTAAAGAGTCTGCATATTTTATTTACTTTTTTTAAACTGTTTGGTTACCTATACTTTGTTATTAAGTATATAAGACACAATAAATCGCAACATTTAACTTTTATCTCAATAACATTTCAGTAGCAGCAATTAACCCTTTGCAGTAGTCCTTCTGGGGTGCTGCATATGACACTGTGACGGCGTCGCTCACATTATCCTGGAGCTGTCCCTTGTGCTGCACAGTATGTTGGCAAGAGGAAATCACTTACATATGTTAAACTACAAAAAGTTACCACCAGGGGGCAGTATGTGTAGCCAGCACAATCCCTGGCAGCGCCAGCTCAGCAGAATGTAATGATGCCTTCCTCTTAGCGATCCGTCGCTTCATTCTGGAGAAAATGGTCTCCTGGTCACCTTCTCAGTTTATAAGAATTAAACATGCATGTTCCGTACGCTCTCCTCTTCACTGTGTGCGGATGGGGTATTGTAGTTTTGTGGTGATGTCATTGAGAACGGGAGGGGGGGGGGGGGATTAACAGGGCAGTAGTTTTGCTATTACAGTGCCTACAAAAATTGCTGACACGCTGGACATCTTTTCACTAAGATTATGACTGCATCTGTCAGCAGGATCAACCTTTTTAAAAATATGCATGCTGCCTGATAGGGTTGATCCTGCTCATTAAAACGATACTGTCTTGTGAAAACCGGAGGACCTGAAGTGCACCGAAGGGCTAGGCTCCTCACCTTGGTGCACTGAAGCAGTTGTTTCTCAGAAACGATTTTCACAAGACAAGTATCATTTTCATAAGCAGGATCAGCACTACCAAGCAGTATGCCTCATTGAGTAGGGTTGCTCCTGCTGAGAGGTGCTCTTTAAAGGAACACTTTAGAAGAACAATATTCACCATGCTATGCCTAGTGCAGAGGCTGAGGGGTGCAGAAGAGCAGCCACAAACAGCAGAGTGATGACCCCTGCGCCGCAGGCTGCCCCTCGGGGTGATATTTACGCCACAGACACTTCTTGTGTTGCTGGATATTTCTGCATTCCTTTAGTATATTTTGGTATGTTAAAGGAGTTGTCCATCTTTTATTAAGTGATGGTCTATCCTCAGGTTAGGCCGTCACTAGCTGATCAGCGGGGGGTCCGATACCTCAAATCTCTGTCGATCCGCTCAGGGGCGTAGCTAGAAATGCATGGGCCCCATAGCAAAAAAAATGTATGCCCCCCCCCCCCCCCGTGCCATCCACAGATCCCCCTCCCCTAAATAGTGCCATCCACAGATCCCCCTCCCCTAAATAGTGCCATCAACAGATCCCCCTCCCCTAAATAGTGCCATCCACAGATCCCCCTCCCCTAAATAGTGCCATCCACAGATCCCCCTCCCCTAAATAGTGCCATCCACAGATCCCTCTCCCCTAAACAGTGCCATCCACAGATCCTCCTCCCCTAAACAGTGCCATCAACAGATCCCCCCTCCCCTAAACAGTGCCATACACAGATCCCCCTCCCCTAAATAGTGCCATCCACAGACCCCCCTCCCCTAAATAGTGCCATCCACAGGTCCCCCTCCCCTAAATAGTGCCATCCACAGATCCCCCTCCCCTAAATAGTGCCATCAACAGATCCCCCTCCCCTAAATAGTGCCATCCACAGATCCCCCTCCCCTAAATAGTGCCATCCACAGATCCCCCTCCCCTAAATAGTGCCATCCACAGATCCCCCTCCCCTAAATAGTGCCATCCACAGATCCCCCTCCCCTAAACAGTGCCATCCACAGATCCTCCTCCCCTAAACAGTGCCATCAACAGATCCCCCCCTCCCCTAAACAGTGCCATCCACAGATCCCTCTCCCCTCAATAGTGCCATCCACAGATCCCCCTCCCCTAAATAGTGCCATCCACAGATCCCTCTCCCCTCAATAGTGCCATCCACAGATCCCCCTCCCCTAAATAGTGCCATCCACAGATCCCCCTCCCCTAAATAGTGCCATCCACAGATCCCTCTCCCCTCAATAGTGCCATCCACAGATCCCCCTCCCCTAAATAGTGCCATCCACAGATCCCTCTCCCCTCAATAGTGCCATCCACAGATCCCCCTCCCCTAAATAGTGCCATCCACAGATCCCCCTCCCCTAAATAGTGCCATCCACAGATCCCTCTCCCCTCAATAGTGCCATCCACAGATCCCCCTCCCCTAAATAGTGCCATCCACAGATCCCCCTCCCCTAAATAGTGCCATCCACAGATCCCTCTCCCCTCAATAGTGCCAGCCACAGATCCCCCTCCCCTAAATAGTGCCATCCACAGATCCCTCTCCCCTCAATAGTGCCATCCACAGATCCCCCTCCCCTAAATAGTGCCATCCACAGATCCCCCTCCCCTAAATAGTGCCATCCACAGATCCCCCTCCCCTAAATAGTGCCATCCACAGATCCCCCTCCCCTAAATAGTGCCATCCACAGATCCCTCTCCCCTAAATAGTGCCATCCACAGATCCCCCTCCCCTAAATAGTGCCATCCACAGATCCCCCTCTCCTAAATAGTGCCATCCACAGATCCCCCTCCCCTAAACAGTGCCATCCACAGATCCCCCTCCCCTAAATAGTGCCATGCACAGATCCCCCCTCCCCTAAATAGTGCCATACACAGATCCCCCCTCCCCTAAATAGTGCCATACACAGATCCCCCTCCCCTAAACAGTGCCATCCACAGTATCAGGTGCCTCCCCCCCCCCCCCATGTGCCAGTCAGTATCAGGTGCCCCCCCCTCCAGTATCAGGTGCCAACCCCCCCCCCCCCACGTGCCAGTATCAGGTCAGGTACCAACCCCCCTCCCCCCATGTGCCAGTATCAAGTGCCCCCCGCTCCCCCCATGGCAGTAACAGTCGGGTATTAAAAAAATAAATAAATAAACACTTCTACTTACCTCCATGTCAGCGATGCGATGCAGCCTCTTCCTGTGTCCCGCCCTGTATGTCCATATATGGAGTCAGTGCTTGTATTTCAGAAAAGGTTTCTGCTGGGATTCGAACCCACAACCTTCTGTATCAGAGGCAAAGCATCTAACCACTAGACCATAAGAACCACCTTGCTGCTGACTGAAAAATTATGAGACTTCTACTGTTATAGCTGGCTAAGTGTACATCTATACACATGACAGCTGCTCATTTATAGAGATATAGCAGAGCTGAGTGTGCTGGGATAGCTGTCATATAGAGATATAGCAGTTCTGGGTGTGTTGGGGCAGCTGTCATGTGTATAGTTGTACACTTAGCCAGCTATAACAGTAGAAGTGTCAAATTTTTTCAATCAGTTGCAATGCCTCCTTTATGGTTGTGAGGGTAAATGCTTTGCCTCTGATACACTGATACGAATCCCAGATACATCAGGAGACTTTAGAATACAGTAAGATTAGATCACATTAGCGAGGGGGCCTGAACATTAAGACCGCTGCTGTGAAGGGGGCCCTGAACATTAAGACATCGATATTTAACTAACTTGAAAATAAACTGTCGGGCCCCGAAGCAGCTGCTTCCCCGGTAGTTACGCCACCTCCTGGCTGCCTGTGTGTAGTGTCTGTGTGTGTTAATAAAAAAAAAAAAAAACTGAATGCGGTCGGACGGGCCCCCAGTGGCGTAGGGCCCGATAGCCACTGCTATGGTTGCTATGGCGATCCCTACGCCACTGGATCCGCTCCAGCCCTGGATCGAGTGCGCTGAGCTCGGCACTGCGGCGCTGCTCCCTTTGACCTCAATGGGATGTTTTGTAGAGATAATATCTACCCAGGAACCTGTACCGCCAGTTATTTCAGACTATTCTCTGGAAAATTTTGACATGTTGTTTTTTTCCACTAATACCCCTGTGTGGTCTAGTGATAGAATAGCCCCATATTGGGCCGGGGTGAAATGTACAACGCCAAAAGATCGTTAGATTAAGTTCTCAGATATGTGTGTGCTGTTACCAGTGGCTGAAGCTAGTTCTTGTGTATCATGAGGAAGATACTGTCCTGATTTGTACACGCCATCCTGCAACTTGCACAAAATATCAGGATGCTTTACTGATTTGGGCACACCATCCTGCAAGCTTTACTAGATATCAGAATGCTGTACTGATTTGTACACGCCATCCTTTAACTTGTACAAAATATTAGGATGCTGTACTGATTTATACACGCCATCCTGTAACTTGTACAAAATATTAGGATGCGTACTGATGTGCGCACACCATCCTGCAAGCTTTACTAGATATCAGAATGCTATAGTGATTTACGCACACCATCCTGCAAGCTTTACTAGATATCAGGATGCTCTGCTGATTTGTACACGCCATCCTGTAACTTGTACAAAATATCAGGTTGCTGTGCTGATTTGTGCACACCATCCTGCAAGCTTTACTAGATAATATCAGGATGCTGTGCTAATTTGCACACACCATCCTGCAACTTGTACAAAATATCAGGATGCTGTACTGATTTCTACACACCATCCTACAAGCTTTACTAGATATCAGAATACTGTATTGATTTTCTCACACCATTCTGCAAGATTTACTAGATATCAGGATGCTGTACTGATTTGTACACGCCATCCTGTAACTTGTACAAAATATCAGGGTGCTGTGCTGATTTGCGCACACTATTTTGCAAGCTTCACTAGATATCAGGATGCTGTACTGATTTGCACACACCATCCTGCAAGCTTTACTAAATATCGGGTTTCTGTGCTGATTTGTACACACTATGATGCATCTTTTAATAATTGTTGTACTCATTTGTGCACACTGTCCTGCAACTTTTAGTAATTGTTAGGATGCTGTACTGATTTGCGCATTTCTTCCTGCAACTTTGACTAAATACCAGAAAGCTGTATTGATTTGTACTGTACATGCCATCCTATAATGTTTACTAGATATTAGGATGCTTCACTGATTTGTGCACATTATCCTGCAACTTTTACTAAATATTACAATGCTGTACTGATTTGTACATGCCATCCTGCAACTTTTACATAATATCAGGATGCTGTGCTTATTTGTACATCCTTCCTAGCAAGTTTACAAAATATCAGGCTGCTGTACTGATTTGCATATGCATCCTGCAATTTTCTTACTACAACTCCAAAATGAAAAAAGTTAGGACGCTGCGTAAAATGTTAATAAATGTAAATAAAAACACAATGCAATGATTTGCATATCTCATAGGCCCATATTGTATTCACAGTAGAACACAGAACACATATCAGATGTTGAAAGTGAGACATTTTACCAGCTTTTACTCATTTAAAACCTGATGACAGGAACGCATCTTTAAAAAGTTGTCACTGGAGCAACAAAAGGCTGGGAAAGTAAGTGATACTAATAACAAACAGCTGGAGGAGCAATTTGCTACTAAGTCACCCGACAGAGTAAAAAAGAGCATTTTTGAGAGGTAGAGTCTTTCAGAAGCAAAGATGGGCAGAGGTTCACAAATCTGCAAAAAAAACTGCATCTAAAAAAACATTCCTGAATGACTTTGAATATCCCACCATCTACAATGCATACCATATTTTTCTCTCCATAAGACGCAACCGGACCATAAGACACACCTAGAATATAGTGGAGGAAAATAATAAAAAAAAATTTTTTTCATCAGTCCTCAGATCAGACCCCAAGCTCCATTAGACCTCAGGTGAGACCTCCATCAGACCTCTGTATCAGACCCTTATTTCTTCTCAGACCTCAGATGAGACCCCTATTCCTCCTCAGATCAAACCCCCAAGTTCCATCAGACCTCATATCAGAACCTCAAGCTCCGTCAGACCTCAGATCAGACCCCTAAACTAAATCGGACCTCACATCAGACCCCCAAGCTCCATCAGACCTCAGATCAGACCCCCAAGCTCCATCAGACCTCAGATCAGACCACCATCATATCTCCAACCTCCATTAGAACTCTGCATTAGACCCCCATTCCTCTTAAGACCTCAGATCAGACCCCCAAGCTTCATCAGACAAAAATTAATTAATTAATTACCTTAACTCTCCTGCTCCAGATGGCACTGACACCCACAGCTCCCTGGTCTTCTGCCTACCTAGCACTGCTTTGTGACCTCACATCGCACAGTGTCAGGTCTTAGTGTGCACTTCCGTGGACTACATCCTGACATTGCACGCAGTCAGGACACAGTGCAGCGTGGCGCCTGGAAAAGGACCAGGAGCGCTGAGCACAGCCAGTGCTAGCAGCGCTACACTCACCGCTCCCCGTGCCTCCTGCATACTGATGACAGATTCCATAATGGAGGCACTCATTAGTATTCGCTTTTAAGACGCACTGCCATTTCCAACCCAATTACAACAAGAAAAAAGGGCATCTTATGGAGGGAAAAATATGGTATATCATCAAAAGATTCTAAGAATCTGGAGAAATCCATGTGCACAAGGGACAAGGCGACGGTCAATATTGGATACTCATGATCTATGGGTCCTCAAGCGGCACATGATCCTGTTACTGGAAATCACTGCATGAGCTCAGAAACACTCCAGAAATAATTGTCTGTGAACACAGTCCGCCATGCAATCCACAAATGCAAGCTAAAGCTGTAACATGCAAAGAGGAAGCCATTATGTCAACACAATCCAGAAACGCTGCCGTCTTCTCTGGGCCAAAAGTCATTTGGAATGGACTGAGACAAAATGAAAAACTGTTCTGTGGTCAATTGAATGAAAATGTAAAATTCTGTTCTGAAACCATAGACTTTGTGTCCTGCGGACTCAAGAGGAGAAGGACCATCCAGCTTCTTATCAACGCACAGTTCAAAACGCTGCATCTCTGATGGGTTGCATTATTGCCTATGGCATGGGTAGCTCACACATCAAGGCACTATCAATGCTGAACAGTATCGAGAAGATTTAGAACAACCTATGCTGCCACCCGGACAACGTCTCTTTCAGGGAAGGCCTTGTATATTTCAATAAGGAATGCTAAACCGCATACTGCGTTCATCATCACAGCAGTATGGCTTCTCAGAAGAAGCGTCTGGATACTGAACTGGGCGCCTGCACTCCAGACCTTTCACCAAAAGAAAACATTTGACACATCATAAAACAAAAAATCAGGTAAAGAAGATCCAGTACTGAAGAGCAGCTAGAACCCTGCATCAGACAAGAACGGGGCAAGATCCCTCTACCAAACCTCCAGCAATTGGTCTCCTCACTTGCCAGACATTTACAGACTACACAATGGTAGCCATGGCTCTGTCCTAACGTTTTTGAGATGCATTGCTGCCATGAGTTCTACATGAGGTTTTAGTTTTTTTTTCATGAAATGGTAAAACGTCTCACTTTGAGCATCTGATATGTCTTCTATTGTGAATAACATATGGGTCCACGAGATCTGCATATCATTGCACACTGTTTCATTTTCATTTGTTAAAATTTTACCCAGCGCCCCAACTTTTGGAATTGGGATTGTACATCATCAGCATGCTATGCCACGCTCAGTTATAATTTTTTTTTTTTTTTTATACAGATGATACAGCCACTACATCTCCAGATGCAGGTAAGTGTTTCTGTCGGTAATCTGTATGAGGTATAACATTTAGAACTTGGCCCTGAGGCCAGATGCTCCACCTGTCTCCTTGATTTTCTGATAATTCTCAATATTGTTAAGTCATAATAAGAGTGTGAGTATATTGTGCTGTTTTTGAGATATGTCACCATGCTCCCATATCTTCCACCCGTAGTGCCGCTAGAGGGCGCTATAGGACACCAGCGTCTTGGACTGCAAGTTCCTGCATGATTTTCTGCTTAAGTTCTCCAAGAGCTGCATATAAGTGTCCATTCACACGTCCGCACCCGTTCTGCAATTATCTGGACCCATTCATTCTCTATGGGGCAGGAATGGATGCAGACAGCACAAAGTTCCACGGCTCCGGAAAAAAAGAACATGTCCTATTCTTGTCCGCAATTGTGGACAAGAATAGCAGTTCTATGGGGGTGCTGGCCGGGTGTATGGCGGATCCGCAATACACTACGGACGTGTGTAAGGCATAAAGCATCTCAACCAGCCAGTACACTGTCTATACTGACGAGGAGCAAGAATCCCAAAACAGCTGGATACAGATGGGTTTCTCTTCCTTTTGCAGGAGCCTCTGGTTTGGCTGATATCCCAAGTCATGTTTCAGGTTTCCTTAACGAGTCAGACATAAACTAAGGTCTTGTCCACATCTCCGTCAAGGAGATCCGTCAGTACGTTCCTGCACAGAGCAGCATGCCGTATCTCGCAGGATCCGGCATTGCAGGATTCTCTACTTTACCGTTGGATCCCCGTTGACTGTAATGAGGTCCGGTGGTGGTCCGCCCGTCTTCTAGCATCAATGCCGGGTTTCAGCCGGACAAGAACGGCTGCATGCAATGGTTTTGTGTCCGGCAGACAGCCGCCATTTGTCCCGGATCAGGCAGCCGGGTCTCCTTGACATAGATGTGAACAAGGCCTTACAGAGTAGCTTCCCGCAGGGGGCACTAGAGAGACAGTTTTCTTCTTTCTGGAGGAGATCTAATTTGCATATTTATTTCCCTACATAACATGAGAGCCTGCAATCCTCAGCGTTTCCAAACATAGTCGTTCCTATGATAAATCCAGCCACCCGCTCCACCTTCCCATGCAGGGAGAGTAAGGCCTCATTCACACGGCCCGCAGTTTTGGCAGCTCGGATGTGGACCCATTCACTTCAATGGGGCCGCAAAAGATGCGGACAGCACTCCGTTTCTCCGTTCCGTGGTCCGCGAAAAAAATATATAACCTGTCCTATTCTTGTCCGCGTTTTGCGGACAAGAATAGGCAGTTATATTTATGACCGTCCGTGCCATTCCGCAAATTGCAGAATGCACACGGACGCCATCTGTGTTTTGCTGATCAGCAATTTGCGGACCGCAAAAAACACACACAACGGTCGTGTGCATGAGGCCTAATGCTGCCCTATGCTCTCAGTATTCTCCATAACTAGTAATGTCTCTGCTAGAAATATCTTTTGGATCCAGGAAGCTCATGACTTATGGATGAATCACTTGAGATATATTTGTGTATATATTATATACTGTAGGTTTGTACGGCTAAGATCAAGTGTAGTATCCGTTCTTATCGCTTCTGGAGGTAGGCCAGGCTTCCAGGATGTAGAGCGGAGAACCACATGGTCATCCCTAGGGTGTACGGCTTGGGCCATTAGTGCCCTATGCTAGGTGACCAAAGGATCACCGGATCGAAGCCAGGGGCTGAGAGGTTTGAAAGCCTGAGGTGCAAAAGTGCCCCAGGAGAGGTCACCCTGAGGTGCCTGAACTCATTGGGGGGGTGACGGCACATTTGCACGCACTTCACTTTCTCACATTTTGAGCGCACGCACCTCTATTCTTTGCCCGGCCGCCAGGCCTGGCGTAAGGAGGAGGAATTTCTTGGGTTGTGGTGCCCTTACAGGTACCCCCCTAGAGATCTAGGGGAGGGGGGGGGTTGGCCATCCCGGGTCCGCACCCCACTGCATTGCCCCTTGGGCTCTCCCTCCAGCCTAGTAGTTGAAGCTCCATGCCGACACCTTGGGTGGCAGCCTAGTTGGAAGCCGGAGACCAGACTTGGCGTACCCCCGGCTTCGGCTGTTTTGTCTCGGTCCCTTACGGGAGCCTTCTGGCCCGGAGGGACTGGGAAAGGTTTATGGGGGGCCCCTTCTCCTTTGGGAGACGGCCTGCGATGGACCGTAACCTAGTGCACGATTTTGTTGCACGGGTGTAGAAAGCACGCTCCTCGGGCTTTTAAAAAAATAAATAAAATAGGTTTGTATATATTATTTTTTTAATATCTATAATATGCATTGTATGTGTATGCGCTGCTTTATCTACCACCATGGCAGCAAGTGTTCCTTTAGTCCAGGGATGCCCAACGTGTGGCCCTCCAGCTCTTGCAAAACTACGACTCCCAGCATGCCTGGACAGACTACAGCTACAGCTATGAGGGCATGTTGGGAGTCGTAGTTTAATAACAGCCGGTTGAGCATCCCTGCTTTAGTCTATTGGCCAGCCCGGCGTAGACGCTAGGTTGTTTTTGCACCCTCTGACAACTTTTACTGCTCTGCCAATAACTTTATAGGATCTTAGTGGGGAATTGCTGAGACAAAATGGAGGGAGTAATATGAAATGTATCACGGTAACGTAAACTTTGTCTGTTACAGATGATTCTGGGGTTAAAGCCACTCCAACCACTGAAGGTGGTGAGTACCGATTGTGTATAAAGGGACACACGACTCAAAGGGCCATTTATCTATATATAGAAGAGTGACCCCGAGTGTTTTCTAGATATAACACATGCTAAAATACGACTGATAATGTGCCTCAAAATTAAAGGGGCAATCCAACTCAAACTGGGCTATTCCCAACCTTGCAACATTTGATCCCCAGGGTCTCACACAATAATCAAGACCCCCTTTAATACGGGGAAGATGCTCACTGTATTGCACTCAGCTTTGGCTACTCCCACGGTTACAAATAAGATAAGATAATCCTTCAATAGTCCCACAAAAACTGCAAAATAAAGGCATTAGAGTTACGTTAGGGTACAGATAAATAGTAAAAACGGACATAGATATCACAGTTTAAAAAACGTAGTCTCTGGAAGGACCGATATCCGCAGGAACCCTGTAGGCGATCAGTGATGCCTGGCAGCCAATCAAGCCAGGAGCCGATGTAATTAATTAAAATGTAAATCTTCCATTTTTGTTATCTGATTTGTTTACCTTTTTTTGCTCATTTTAACATTTTCATTTTTATGCATAGAAATGATCATTAAGCAGATATTGACGGATCTTAGCGTCAATGAGGTTAATCTTTAACCTGAGGTTTACCCTCCAAATAACATAAGTTACAGAGGGCATAAAGGGTTAAGGAGCCAATCGGATCTACAGCCCATCCATGTAATTTATAACGGTATCAGGGCTCATACACGCGGCCATTGCTTGGCCGTTCCGTGCATTGCAATTTGCGGTCCCCCAATGCATGGGCAACATCCGTGCAGCTGCCGCGATAGACCCAGACCCATTCAACTTGAATGGGTCCGTGAGCCGTCCGCACATGTTCGGTTTTTTTTGGGGCGGTGTGGAAAGAGACGGCACGGAAGCACTCCGTAGGCCTTCCGTGGGGTTCCGTGCCTCGGTTCCGCACCGCACCTTCCGGATTGTGGACCCATTCAAGTGATGTGGCGAGCACATCAGCAGTGCCCGCATATTGCGGACCCACTATTTGCGGGCCACAATACGGGCACGGATGGGCAACGCTCGTGTGCATGAGGCCTTGTACAGAGACACAGAATAATGGATCCACCAACAGCAGTTTCATGACAATTTCCAGGTGACAGTGGTGAATCTTTGCATTGAAAAAGAAATACTAAAATAATAAAAATGAATGAATATACATTAGGCCTATTGCACACGACCGTATGGCTTTTTCAGTGTTTTGCGGTCCGTTTTTCACAGATACGCTGTTCTGTTTTTTGTTTCCGTTGTTTTTCCGTTCCGTTTTTTCCGTATGGCATATACAGTATACAGTAATTACATAGAAAAAATTGGGCTGGGCATAACATTTTCAATAGATGGTTCCGCAAAAAATGGAACGGATACGGAAGACATACGGATGCATTTCCGTATGTGTTCCGTTTTTTTTGCGGACCAATTGACTTGAATGGAGCCACGGAACGTGATTTGCAGGCAATAATAGGACATGTTCTATGGTAAAACGGAACGGAAATACGGAAACGGAATGCATACGGAGTACATTCCGTTTTTTTTGCGGAACCATTGAAATGAATGGTTCCGTATACGGACCGTATACGGAACGCAAAAAACGGCCAGTAAACGGGGAAAAAAAACGGTCGTGTGCAGGAGGCCTTTTTCTAAAAGTCGGCGCTGGTTCATTTCTAATCAAACTGAATGGTGCTGGAGCTCCCAAAGCTTTCTGAAACAGAGTTCTTCTTCTTCTTCTTCTTCTTTTCACACGGCCATAAGAGCAAATTGCTCTGCAGCCACCACTAGGAGTAGATTACTGGCAGACATGTTTATGGAGTTCAGTGGAAGATGTATACATTCGTGTGCAGTGAGCTCCCCCTAGTGGTCGCCTCAGGAACATAGAAATGTAGTATTTAACTACAAGTCTGTGCAGGGGTTTTGAAGCTCTGTATCAGAAAAAGGGAACTCTGATATAAAAATATACGAAAATAACCAACTATAACGAATTATTCAAAGTTGGAGTCACATTTTTAATTCTCATTATTTGTAATGCTTTCTTTCTCCCTCTCAGACTGTAAGGAGGTAAAGTATCCCTGTACCCGCGTGTATTCGGTACAGAAGCCGGTCAAGCAGTGTATCAGCTACCTGTGCGTCACCAGGTATTGCCACGTCAGTAACGGAAGTCCTAATCTCTAGTTGCCAACATCTGCATATTGTACTCCGCACAGACCACCTTGACATGACTCGGTTTATCTAAGATGTCAATCAACTTTGTTGCGATCGGATCCTTGTGCAACAGTCACACCTCATTAGTCACGTGACGCAACCTCCATAGCAAAGAATAGGAAGGAGGAGTTCCAGCACTTGTTTGTAGTTTCGTTGCGATATCTTTATTTTCCAAAAACAGCTTCACAAATAAGGACCAGTTGACGCGTTTCGAACTTAGACGTTCTTAGCAAAGCTTTGGGTCACACATTATGTTTAACCAAGTGTTTAGGCTAGGGCTGCACAATGAGTAGTGCAGGACTCAAACCTCCGCTATATGTGTGTCTGCAGCACATCACACATCAGACACAACACTGACCGTGATCGTGACGCCATTTCCTGTGTGACTGAAGTTGCATGAAAGTTCAGTGGACCAACTTAAAGGGGTTGTCTCACCTCGGATATTGGTGGCATATCACTAGGATATGCCACCGATGTCAGATATCAAGATCCCGTCTTGGGGACCCGCATCTATCTCTAGAATGGAGCGCCTAAAGTTACGAAGAGCTCACTGCGCATGTGTGGCCGCCCTCCATTGTTTTCTACGGGAGCGCCAAAAATAGCCGAATGATGCCCTCAATAAATGGAGAGTGCACTGTGCATGGGCAGCCACCGCTCCATTCACTTCTATGGAACTGCCGGAAATAGCCGATGGAAATGAATGGAGGGCAGCCACGCTTGCGCAGTGTGCTCTCGTTCTCTTTGGGAGCTTTGTTCCAGAGATAGGTGTGGTTCCCAGAGGTGGGACCTGCACCTAGCTGACATTGGTGGCATATCCTAGCAAGGTGAGCCAATCCCTTCAAATTCAATAGGTGATGAAACCAAGAGTCACACTACCAAAGTCATCATCAGTTCTTAAAGCTACAGTAAGCTTCTGGATGGACCTGTGCAGGGCCGGCCTTAGGTGTCCAGGCGCCCTGTGCGAGCTAACCTTGTGGCGCCCCCCCCCCCCCCCCCCAAAAAAAAAAAAAACACTGCTTGTTGCTGGCATCATGGCATAGGCTGGCTGACTATCCAACCAAGTAGTTACCAGCCCACACACCCCAAAGGCCGGTGTAATGTTATACTTCCCTACTTCGTGAGATTTCCCTACCCTCGTCACTTCCGGTCGCACCGGACATGACGTGAGGAGGTGTGCAGCGCCGCGCAGGCGCACAACGTCAGGTTAGGGAAGTTTCACAGCAGAGTGCGCATGCGCCAGGAGTCTCGCCGGCGGTTAGGGAAGGGAAAAATTACGTACGGGCCAGTGCTTTTTCCCTACCCTAACCGCCGGCGAGGCTCCCAGCGCATGCGCACTCTGCTGTGAAATTTCCCTAACCCATCGTTGTGCGCAGTGCGCCCCCCCCAGTATAATAAACATTGGTGGCGCAGTGCGCCCCCCCAACACCCCAGTATAATAAACATTGGTGGTGCAGTGCGCCCCCCCAACACGCCAGTATAATAAACATTGGCGCAGTGCGCCCCCCCAACACCCCAGTATAATAAACATTGGTGGCGCAGTGCGCCCCCCCAACACCCCAGTATAATAAACATTGGCGCAGTGCGCCCCCCCTCAATATAATATACATTGGTGGCGCAGTGCGCCCCTCCTCAATATAATAAACATTGGTGGCGCAGTGCGCCCCCCCTCAATATAATAAACATTGGTGGCGCAATATAATAAACATTGGTGGTGCAGTGCGCCCCCCCAACACGCCAGTATAATAAACATTGGCGCAGTGCGCCCCCCCCAACACCCCAGTATAATAAACATTGGTGGCGCAGTGCGCCCCCCCAACACCCCAGTATAATAAACATTGGCGCAGTGCGCCCCCCCTCAATATAATATACATTGGTGGCGCAGTGCGCCCCCCCTCAATATAATAAACATTGGTGGCGCAGTGCGCCCCCCCTCAATATAATAAACATTGGTGGCGCAGTGGGCAGTGCCAATGAGGGTTAAAAAATAAAAAAATAATTAACTCACCTCCTCCAATTGATCGTCTTCTGTTCTTTCTTCATGACCTGTCAAAGGACCTGTGGTGACATCACTGTGCTCATCACATGATACATCACATGATCCATCACCATGGTAATGGGTCATGTGATGAGCTCAGTGACGTCACCACAGGTCCTGAAGAAAGACCGGCAGCTACGCGATCAACTGGAGGAGGTGAGTTAATTTTTTTAAATTATTTTTTAACCCTCATTGGCACTTCCCACTGAGCCACCAATGTTTCTTATACTGGGGGGGCGCACTGAGCCACCAATTATGTTTCCTATACTGGGGTGTTGGGGGGAGGGGGGGGCACTGTGCCACCAACGTTTCTTATACAAATACAGGAGGCGGGTGCCGGAATCAAATAGCCGACACCCGACCTCTGTGACAGGGAGCTGCGATCAGCGGCAGTTAACCCCTCAGGTACCGCACCTGAAGGGTTAACTCAACTGCAGCTGATCGCAGCTCCCTGTCACAGAGGTCGGGTGCCGGCTATTTGATTCCGGCACCCGCCTCCTGTATTTGTATTTCAGGTCAGTTATCTTCATTGGTGGTGCAGTGGCCACAGCCCCTCCTCCTCCGGTCTCTCTTCTTATTGGCAGCGGCGGGGGCAGCAGGCAGGTCAGACAGGGGAGGGGGAGATGGAGGGGGCGCCCCGAGGGAGAACACAAGTTCAGCCTCGCCTGCCGCAGATTACATTGCGAGCTGTCAGCCGTCCAGCGCCCCTGTTACTATGGCGCCCTGTGCGGCCGCACAGCCCGCACACCCCAAAGGCCGGCCCTGGACCTGTGATATGGTTCTCATAGACAGCTAGGGTCCCATATTACACCACCAAGTTCCTCCAGTTTTATACAGCATCTTTCCTCATGGATTCATGTGAAGTCTTTGAGATATTCTCAAAAGTTCTCAGACATTGAGACATTCTCCTTCACATGGTGGCACATGCAGTGGCCACCATCTCAAGGGACCACCATGTGCCATGTGCTTGGACCTTTACAGACACCCCTTGCCCCATTCTTTCCAACAAGATTCCCATGCTTCCCTTTGCCATTAACCATTGCATTCTTCTTGCAGCGTCCGCCGCGTTTACATGGTGAATAAGGAAATCTGCACAAAGATCATGTGCAAGGAAGACGAGATCATCCAAGGTAGGTCCTTGTGCTTGGAGAATTAAGGACCAGCAGAGTTCTATCTATTTCGGCCAACTGTCTCATTGTGGTGTCTCTGCTCTCTTACAAACAGATGAAAAATGCCGCCAGCTTGCCGGGCTCCCCCCACGACGCCATCCAGAACCTCAAGAACCTGCGGAGGGAGAGACTGATGAGAACTAACCACAAAAAAACACCATATATAAACCCCCAGTATTATAGACTCCAGTAGTGGGGTGGTCTTCTGAACACTGAATCTAGAGCAATACTGTCATCTGCAGCCCCTTGTTACTTTCCCTGACTCCCATTACCCATTCAGTCTCCATGCAGACCCCATTTATGGATGCTGCGGGGCAAAAACAACATAGGTGTTGGTCATAGCCTCCTCTGATTTCTGTGAGTTGGAATCTCATTGGTTACTATGAGCAAAACCTTCACTTTAATTACACTTTTCTTCAAGAATGAGCCCAAAAATGGGGGTCATTGCACAAGAGGACACTTTTTCAGAAGTAATGTTGCACAATCATTAAAGAGCAATTCTAGTCTAGTATGATCACCTCCATATCTGATCCATATTTTTGTCCATAGGAGGCGGTATTATAGTAGTTACATTTCTGTCCAAAGGGAGCAGTATTATAGTAGTCATATTTGTGTCTATAAGGGGAGCAGTATTATAGTAGTCATATTTGTGTCTATAAGGGGAGCAGTATTATAGTAGTCCAATCCTTATACCTAGGTGCAGTATGAGAAGTAACAACCCTTCTCCTGCTCCTGGGCAGTAGATGATACAATGTTCATTAGGCCTCTTTCACACTTGCATTGTCCGGATCCGTCGTGTACTCCATTTGCCGGAAGTGCCCGCCGGATCCGTAACACCACAAGCGAACTGAAAACATTTGAAGACGGATCCGTCTTCAAAATGCGTTCAGTGTTACTATGGCACCCAGGACGCTATTAAAGTCCTGGCAGCCATGGTAAAGTGTAGTGGGGAGCGGGGGAGCGGTATACTTACAGTCCGTGCGGCTCCCGGGGCGCTCCAGAATGACATCAGAGCGCCCCATGCGCATGGATGACGTGATCCATGTGATCACGTCATCCATGCGCGTGGGGCGCCCTGACATCACTCTGAAGCGCCCCGGGAGCCACACGGACGGTAAGTATACTGCTCCCCCGCTCCCCACTACACTTTACCATGGCAAACAGGACTTTAGCGTCCTGGCAGCCATGGTAACCATTCAGAAAAAGCTAAACGTCGGATCCGGTAATGCGCCGAAACGACGTTTAGCTTAAGGCCGGATCCGGATTAATGCCTTTCAATGGGCATTAATTCCGGATCCGGCCTTGCGGCAAGTGTTCAGGATTTTTGACCGGAGCAAAAAGCGCAGCATGCTGCGGTATTTTCTCCGGCCAAAAAACGTTCCGGTCCGGAACTGAAGACATCCTGATGCATCCTGAACGGATTTCTCTCCATTCAGAATGCATGGGGATAATCCTGATCAGGATTCTTCCGGCATAGAGCCCCGACGACGGAACTCTATGCCGGAAGACAACAACGCAAGTGTGAAAGAGCCCTTACTCAGCACAGGAGAATACTAATATCTGTGCTCCATGAGAGGGTCAGTGGGGGAGCTTTACTTGACCATTCATCTGTAGGGACTGGAGGTGCTTTTTAGGTACTTACCTCAGCTGGTAGGAGACTGGGCTGTACACCAGTGACAGGGGGTGGATATTAGGGAGTAGTCTACAGGGATAACTCAGTTGCACTATGTAATACACAACATTTCCTCTCCATATATCTGTGCCTCTGTATCCCTATCCATGTAATGATGTGACAATTACAGTATAAAGACATTTACTGATGCCTGTTCTACCCTCCATTGTATGATACACATGTATGCCTGTACCGCTATAATATACGCTGAGCAGAGTGACGCATGGCGCTGTTTTTGCATCATTGCATCTGGATAATATTCTTACATTGTTTGTATCAGGTAACGAACTTCTGTCTCTTTATAGTGATGTACTGATGTACTGTGCCTAAACACCACTGTAACAGTGCCATACTGTGCCTAAACATCACTATACCAGTGCCATACTGTGCCTAAACATCACTATACCAGTGCCATACTGTGCTTAAGCAATACAACCGTAAAAGTGCCATACTGTGCCTAAACATCACCATAAAAGTGCCATACTGTGCCTAAACAACACCATAACAGTGCCATACTGTGCCTTAACATCACTGTAACAGTGCCATACTGTGCCTAAACATCACTGTAACAGTGCCATACTGTGCATAACAACAAAAAATATGTGTCTTAATCAGGGGACATTTTTATGCATCTTAAAGGGAAATAATTCTCTGAAATGTGCCCTGTTGGAGCCTAGAAATTTTTTATTTTAGGCATTTACATGACATAAAAGAAATTCTGATTATGTGGCTCGAGGTACATTATGCGATCAATGGATATAATTTTTACTGTAGGCCACTGGACTACAGGCCCCAAACATTAGGCATTCACCGGACAGAAAAGATCAAGTGATTATGTGGCCGGAGGTATATTACACGGTCAATGGATATCAATTTTACTGCAGACCAGTACAAATACAGGTGAAATACATATGTTTAAAAGAACTAAAAATATAAAATTGGATTAAAAACATGGCTAACGAAATCCCCCTCTTAAAAAAAACCCTAATGATAATAGTTGAAATTCGATAACACGTGGTTATCACTGGTGTTGAATTCCTCCGAGGCCACAACAATTATTAATTTACCGTACAGAAAAGAACAAGTAAGTATGTGGCTGGAGGTAGATTACACGGTCATTGGATATCAATTTTACAACAGGCCAGTGTACTACAGGCCCCAAAAGTTATGCATTCAGCAGACAGATAAGAACAAGTATGTGGCTGGAGGTAGAATACACGGTCATTGGATATCAATTTTACAGCAGGCCAGTGTACTACAGGCCCCAAAAATTATGCATTCAGCGTACAGAAAAGAACAAGTAAGTATGTGGCTGGAGGTAGATTACACGGTCATTGTATATTAATTTTACAGCAGGCCAGTATACTACAGGCCCCAAAAATTATGCATTCAGCGGACAGAAAAGAACAAGTGATTATGTGGCTGGAGGTCTATTAGATGGTCAATGGATATCAATTTTACTGAAGGCCAGTACAAATACAGATCAAATGCATATGTTTAAAAGAACTAAAAATATAAAATTGGATTAAAAACATGGCTAACAAAATCCCCCCCTCTTGAAAAAAAACCCTAATGATAATAGTTGAAACACGTGGTTGTCACATGTGTTTAATTCTTCCGAGGCCCAAAACATTAGGCATTCAGCGGACAGAAAAGGCCTTTTATGCCGCTGTATTTACCTAAGACAGGGACCATTATTTGTTCTGGCTGGTGGCGGATATTTGTGGGCTGTCATGAGGAAATTCAATTAAACGTGGTTGACTCGTCACATGTGTTGAATTCCTCCGAGATCCATGCCTTATTCATTTTTAGAAATTCCAGGGGTTCCTCGCTTCTCAGAGCGTCCACATCGGCTGTTAACCTGATGTAGTCGAACACCTGTCAGTCTAGGCGCTCCCTGAGGCTGGATCCGGAGGGCGGCTGTCGATGGGTTGGCTGCAAGAATGATCTCATATAAAAAAGTGACAATCACATCTTTAAACTGCCCTCTTCTTGCATGCGCTGTTGGATTGGTACCCGCAACTGTTTTGTGAGTGGAAATTCCTCTGCCAGCACCCGCAAAAGCAGAATGCAGCATTTCTCGAAGCAAGGCCTGGAAGTGCTGCATTCTGACAGCCCTCTGTGATGCTGGTAACATGTCTGCCATTTTGTGTTTGTATCGGGGGTCTAAGTACGTTGCCACCTAGTACTGGTCCTTGCCCTTTATGCTTTTTATACGGGGGTCCCTTTTCAAACACTGGAACATGAAGGCCCCCATTTCCACTAAACTGGAAGCGGTGGAGTGGCCTGGCTCCTGCTTATCATCCAGGATAATGTCGTCCTCGGTCTCCTCCCCCCAGCCACGGACAACACCAGGGATACCAGAAAAGTTTAAAGCATGCTCTTCTTGCTCCTCCTCTGCTCCGGCACCATCCTCCTCTGACTCCTCTTCAGACTCCTGTTGACTTGTCTCAGATGGAGTAGCCCCCCTGGGAATTCATCCAGCATTGCGACTTCTCCATCTTCCAGCTCCTGCTCCTTGACAGCTTGATTAATGACACGATGCAATGCATGCTACAGAAAGAAGGCGTAAGGTACGATCAGGGGCGGACTGACCGGTCGGGCATTTCGGACGTGGTCCGAGGGCCCGGCCAGGATAGGGGCCCGCCGCAGCTGTGCTAAAGAGTTTTTTTTCACCGCCTATTTCGCGTCCCCTCGTCACGTGACCTATTCCTCCCAGTAGCCCATACATTACAGTCTTTTTCTAGTTGGAGGAGGCTAAAAGACCTTTCATGATGTCACGACCACGTGATCCTGCGTGGGCGGAGTCAGTCTCCTGGGCTGGCTGTTCAGCGTGAGGAGGTAAAGGACCTGTGATGATGTCAAGACCATGTGATCCTGTGTGGGAGGAGTCAGGCTCACAGGCTGTGCAACTGGAGGAGGTAAAGGACCTGTGATGCTGTCGCTACCCTGTGATGCTGTATGGGCGAAGTCAAGTGAGATTCCCTAGGTAAAGTCTGTGACCAGGGCCCCACCTATGTTGCAGATCTACAACTTTCAGAATTTCTTGCCCACCAAAGACTGCCAGGACATGCTCAGAGTTTTAGCAGCAGCCTCAGAGCCACAGGTTGGAAAATATTGGTCTACAGAATTATTTATATATCTTAAGGCCTCTTTCACACTTGCGTTGTCCGGATCCGGCGTGTACTCCATTTGCCGGAATTACACGCCGGATCCGGAAAAACGCAAGTGAACTGAAAGCATTTGAAGACGGATCCGTCTTCAAAATGCGTTCAGTGTTACTATGGCACCCAGGACGCTATTAAAGTCCTGGCTGCCGTAGTAGTAGTGGGGAGCGGGGGAGCGGTATACTTACAGTCCGTGCGGCTCCCGGGGCGCTCCAGAATGACGTCAGAGTGCCCCATGCGCATGGATGACGTGCCATGTGATCACGTCATCCATGCGCGTGGGGCGCCCTGACGTCACTCTGGAGCGCCCGGGGAGCCGCACAGACGGTAAGTATACTGCTCCCCCGCTCCCCACTACACTTTACCATGGCTGCCAGGACTTTAGCGTCCCGGCAGCCATGGTAACCATTCCGAAAAAGCTAAACGTCGGATCCGGTAATGCACCGAAACGACGTTTAGCTTAAGGCCGGATCAATGCCTTTCAATGGGCATTAATTCCGGATCCGGCCTTGCGGCAAGTGTTCAGGATTTTTGGCCGGAGCAAAAAGCGCAGCATGCTGCAGTATTTTCTCCGGCCAAAAAACGTGCCGGTCCTGAACTGAGGACATCCTGATGCATCCTGAACGGATTTCTCTCCATTCAGAATGCATTAGGATAAAACTGATCAGGATTCTTCCGGCATAGAGTCCCGACGACGGAACTCTATACCGGAAGAAAAGAACGCAAGTGTGAAAGAGCCCTAACTTGAACAAGTAATAGTTCATTTGGCTTCATTTGTGTCATCCTCTAGGCTCAAACTTGCTTGTCTAAAATAAATATTTTCTTTCCTTCTTGGTCTATAGTTTCTGAGTTTCTTTGTGAATGTACACTACTTGAAATATATCAAATTCCCTTTTGTCCTCTTAGTGAAATTGGCACCTCCTAACCTCCAATGGCATCAGGGATCCAACAACTTTTATATTTTAAAGGGTTGTCAATCAGTCTCTGTGCTGTGAGTGCAGAGACCATGGTCCCATCTGCACTGTTGTGGGGCTTACTGTCTTCCCCTGGTGTGTTAAACTGCCGCTGGGGGATGGAGACTGTGCTCCCAATTCCTTGTAGATCACACGGCCGCTGGGGAATGGAGACTGGGCTCCCAATTCCCTGCATATCACACTGCCGCTGGGGAATGGAGACTGGGCTCTCAATTCCCTGTACATCACACGGCCGCTGGGGAATGGAGAATGGGCTTTCAATTCCCTGTACATCACACGTCCGCTGGGGAATTGAGACTGGGCTCCCAATTCCCTGTAGATTACACTGCCGCTGGGGAATGGAGACTGGGCTCCCAATTCCCTGTACATCACACGGCCGCTGGGGAATGGAGACTGGGCTCCCAATTCCCTGCATTTTACACTGCCACTGGGGGATGGAGACTGGGCTCCCAATTCCCTGCATATTACACTGCCGCTGGGGAATGGAGACTGGGCTCCCAATTCCCTGCATATCACATTGCCGCTGGGGGACAGGACCGACTGTCTCTGCCCCCTGTAACTCAGCCTGCCGCTGGGGAATAGAGACTGGGCTCCCAATTCCCTGCAGGACTGGTGGAGAGACCTCGGTCCCATCTCCACCGGCCACCTGGGGTTTTTCCCAGTAAACCTCTACAATATCCTTCCAGCTGAAGGGCTCTGGACCTGGGTCTGACACTCTGCTCTCTCGCTGCGCCTTCCCAATGGAGTGGAAGATATCTCGGTAGTCCTGCTCCAGTTCCCACTCCAGGGTTGCTAGGTGAGCCAGGTCTTTCTCTACGTCATGGGGGTCATCCCAAACCTGCCTAGCCTCCCTCTCATAGAAAATGTCCTGAAGTCTGGACTGTGCAGGGCTCCGAAGTCAGGCTCTGCAAAGGACTCCCATAACAAGCCAGGACCATCAAACTCCTCTCCCTCTGGCTTGTCATGCTCAGCTGTCCAGGGTATATACTGTGCCATATACCACCAGAGCGCCTGGTAGGCATCCTCCAGCCATAGCTCCTGCCATACCCGGTGCTCTAGTTCCTTCACCCATTCCTCCAGGGGCTGCTCTCCCAGGAAGGGCATCCGCAGGGCCACTTGCTTCTGCAATTGCTGCTCTTCACTGGGGAGACTCTCGCCTCGCTGGTATTGTACATTATCCAGGGCCTGGTACCAGATGCCTTTCCTTAATGCATCCCGGCCATCCAGGTCTTCCTCATCATATGCCACTGCTGGTTCCATCCTGCTGCTGTCAGGGTCGCTGTACTGGGACATGCGTTGCCCTCAAATTGTAATTCCAGGGAATGATGTCTCCTGTAGCTGTCCTTCTGGCTGTGGGAACGATCCCGCCGCTTGCCACCAATTGTAAGGGCATACAAGGGAATGCTCCAAACTCCGAACGGAACCTCACGAATAGCTGCTAGCAGACGAATAGGAAACACACCCAAGCGGCTTACACTCCTAGCAATCAGTCTCTAACAGCATACAGTGAATCCCCCCAAGAATGAGACGAGGCTCCGTGTTGATGGTCAAGCAGTGGTCACCCAGAGCTGTATGTTTATTGATCTTATATAACATTGGTACACATTAGTACCACCCACAGGGTTTTGTAAAAACAACCAATAAACACGTACAATACAGTAAAACACTCCCACACAAAATGCTCCCCTCTGCCTGTGATACAATTACCTTACACAATGGGTTGATGCAATCATCACAGGCAGGAGAATACACAATGTCTTCTGCCCTGGAGACAACCAAGGAGTAATTCAATTATCTCTCAGGACAAAAGGAAATCGCCAATACACACGTGGGGACAATAGGACAGACATCACAATTTAAATATACAATGTCCCAACCATTACAGTAACATAGACATTTAACATATCCCCAGATGGCTTGGATCTAAGCGCTCAAAATATCCAAACAGCGCTCAGATGCCACAAACACAGTCAAATCACCATGGGGTTTTAGTTTAACATGGGCTGATGAGAGGGCCCATAATCCTGGGGCAAGAGGCTGGCAACCAGGCTTCTCCAGCACCCAGTGGCGAGGTTAGTTTCGCCACACCTCCTCTTTCTGATACAATGCCAAGAATGGCTGCGCATCGTTAAGGTCTTGGAATGTATGGGAAAATAATTCCTTTGACTCCAGCGGAGGATATATGGTGGTGGTGGTGTGTTTGGAGGTGCACACAGCAGAGAGTGAAGAGGTTGCAGATAGAGAGGATGAGGAGGGTGCAGAAGTGGAATATAAAAATACAGGCCACTATGTGGCAGCACTGTATTATTATATTGAAAATGAAGTGTTCATTGATGGCTATATAGCTATCAATGAACACAACAGGCAATCTAATGATTGCCAGTTATAGTAACCCAGGGTGACTTTTAAAAAAGTTTAAAAAAAAATACATTTTTTAAAAATATAAAAAATGAAAAAATATATATATAAAAGTTCAAATCAACCCACTTTCCCTAAAAATAAAATACTTAACCAATAAAAAAAAAATAAACATCGTGGGCATCACTGTGGGAGAAAACGCCCGTACTATCAATATATAAAAATATAAATCCCATACGGTGAATGAGATAACAGAAAAAAAAGATAAAAGCCGCCTATTCGCCACATTCTTGTAACGTGAACTCCGACAAAAAATTTATAAAAAGGGATCAAAAAAATCACACACATTTCAAAATGGTATCAATAAAAAACTACAGATCGTCCCACAAAAAATTAGCCCTCATATAGCTCTGTACGCGTAACTGCAAAATAAATGATAGTGGTCAGAATATTTGATGAAATAAATAATTGTTTTCAAGGTTTTTCAGTATTAAAATGCAAGAAAAACTATACAAGTGGAGAATGAAGAAGTGGACAATGAAGATAATCGGTCAATTTTACTGCATAGTGAACGTCGTAAGAAAAAAGAAAAACTGCGGCAGAATTGCCTTTTGTTTCCAATTCCTTCCTATTTGGAATCTTATTCCTGCTTCCCACTACATTGTATGCAACTGCAAATTGTACTATTAAAAAGTACTACTTGTCCCACAAAAAATAAGCCCTCATAAGGCTATGTGAACTGAAAAATAAAAAAAGTTATGACTCTGGGAAGGCGGGGAGTGAAAAATAAAAACGCGAAAAAACGGAAAATCGCCCGATCCTCTAAGGGTTAAATAATACCATGATACAATGCAAAATAAAAGTCTACGTAACATTGCCATGCTGTGTCTACATAAGGGTACCACACAGTGAACTGTAGCACTGCCATAATGCGCCCACATAGATGTAGTTGTGCCATACGATGTCTACATAATGCTACCAAACAGCGAGCACATAACTGCGCCATACAGTGTCTAAATAATAGTGCCATGCACTGAACATGTAAGTGCTATTAAGAGCTCAAATTGTAGTACCACCATATAATACAGAATAAATGAACCATATAGTTTCCACATAACTTTGCCATACAGGGCCAATATAATCACTGCTATATAGTGCCTAAATAATATGACCATCCACTGCTAAATTATACTGCGGTGGACACTTTTCTGTGAGTTCTATGGAAAACTTACAGCAGATATGTCCAACTAGAGACACCCATGGTCGGGGCCGGTCAGTGGGGGAGGCCCCTATTATAAGTTGGACCGGTATACACTGCACCGGTCAGTAGTTTTTGCATTGCTTGGTACTTTACCTGCACCTCAAGTATCAGGACCTTAAATACTTAATAATCAGTGAGTGGAGCGGCCAACAATGACTTGGTGGTTTCTGTATTTCTGTCTGTGAATGTAATAAATTCTGAAAGCAACCCCCCTCCCCATTTACTTTCACATCCCCCGTTCTTGCACACATCAGAGTGTATCAGTGTAATGCACACATCCGCACACCTGCACAAGTTTGTATGTGCAGCTCACGCTAACCGCCCCCGCACAGCTGTCCGTGCACCGCTCGCTCGATCACCCCACCGCTCAGCATGCACCATTTCTTAAATCTCACTTTGGTTGTGCACCAAGCCCCCAGCCGTGTACTCGCACACCCCAGCCAGACTATATAAGACTGGATCCCATCAACGTATTCTACCAATTGGGAGTCAGGGAGATCATCGGTCCGGTCATCAAATTGCCACGAGGTCACACATCCCCTGAAAGTGGACCCAAGAAATGAGAATTTTGTCTGGCACATACTTTCATCTATAAGAAAATGGAGGGTGTTTGATCCGTGCATTCTGTCACCAAAACCTGTAAAAAGGCCACCCCTTTGGGGTTGTCTGGGTTTTTTAATATTGATAACCTATCCTCACGATAGCTCTTCAATATCAGATCGGTGGGGGTCCGACACTTGGCACCCCCAACCGATCAACTGTACTGGGAGACGGTGCGCGCAGTGCGCACGTGCCGTCTCCCTTCTCTCTTCCTGCTCTCTGCTGTATGTCTATTCCTATGCAGGAAGAGAGAAGGCAGACGGCACATGCACACTGCATGCACCGTCTCCCCGTACAGTTGATTGATGCTGGGTGTCGGACTCCCGCCGATATGATTTTGATGATCTATCCAGAGAATAGGTCATCAATATTAAAAAGCCCGGAGAATCCCTTTAAGCACATCTAATAGGGAGAACAGCTCCTCATACTGAATCTCAGCTTCAGGCCTCCTGCACACGAACGTGTGCATCCCCGTGGCCGTGTTGCGGGCCGCAATGCACGAACACCAACCGCGGGGCAGCCGCAGTGGATCGCAGACCCACTCACTTCAATGGGTCCGCGATCTGCCAGTTCCGAAAAAAGGTAGGACACGTTCTATCTTTTTGCGGAACGGAAGTACGGGACGAAACCCCACGGAAGCACTCCGTATTGCTTCCGTAGGGTTCTGCTCCGTGCTTCCGTTCTGCATCTCCGGATTTGTGGACCCATTGAAGTGAATGGGTCCGCATCCGTGATGCGGAATGCCCACGGAACGGCGCCCATGTATTGCGGATCCGCAAATGCAGTCCGCAATACGACAACGGGCAGCACGCGTTCGTGTGCAGGAGGCCTCATAGATCCCTATGATACCGACAGAGGAGTGGGACATACAGTGCATTCAGGAAGTCTTCAGACCCCTTTACTTTTGTTCACATTTTGTTTTCTTGCTCCTTGTTCTGTACATTTTCCCCATCATTCTGCACTCAATAACCCATAATGAGAAACTGCGAACAGAATAGTAGAAATCTTTGCTAATTTATAGAAAAGGAAAAACTAAAATCTTGCATTGAAATAAGTATTCAGCCCCTTTACTCAGGACTTAGTTGAAGCACCTTTGGCAGTGATTACAGCCTCCCGTCTTCTTGGAGATGATGCCACAAGGTTTACCTGGGCCTGGTAAAACTGTGGCACTAATGTAGTGGTACAGCCTGACACAACAACTGCTGCAATAATCAAGTAATGATCAGCCGTCACTCTGTTCAAGAGGCGTGGTGCACGAGTCCAAGACAACGATCCCACTTAGTATAGACAGAAAAGACCGGCACTCACTTTTTCTTCTGCTGATTAAATCTCTTTATTCGTCACATAAGAGATATTCTGTAACGCGCGTTTCGGCTCCAATACGAGCCTTTCTCAAACAGATATAGCAACAACTGCTGCATCTCCCAACAACCCACACACCTTCTCCAGCAGTCAGGGCTACTCAACCTCAGCAGAAGAAAGCTGTCATTCCTTCCCTTGATTTACTGCTCTTGAGGCTCCTCCTCCTTCTACTCCTCATCACGTATTTTACCAGCAATTGATCACCAAGGCAATGGAAAAGAGACAACAGTATGCGTGTACTCATCCAACTCTTACCTTGCAAAACACGCTTTCCTTGAGCAGCAAAGGCAGAATGGTGTTCCCCAACATCGCCTCATATGCGACATTTCCACACATTGGAGCAGAGGAAGGCCGTGAATGATTTCTTGATGATGCAGGTGGACAGGAGCACTCTCCTGGGTAACTTTGACATAAGCAAGTGGCAGCTTATTCTTGACACCTGACATTTGCTCATGCCTTTTGAGGAGGACACTTTATTTGTCAGTCGCCAGGACTATGGGATGAATGATGTTTTTCCACTCCATCACATCTTAGAGGGGACGCTGATAAGTCTGACTGGTGAGGGGACAGAAGACATGGCGCCTACATCTCACGGCCACCTGAGCCCTGGCCCAAAAGCAGGAGGAGGACAAGGAGAAGGACGCTCAGGAATTCTATACAGAACTAGGTGTTTTATCTGTCCAAGTGACAGGAGAGAAGCAGGAGGAGATAGATGGCGACAACGATGACGATGCAGTTGACCCCTACAGACCGTGGCAGTATGCGTTGGAGGCAGGGAGTCCCTTCGAGTCCCTTGGACAAATGGCCCGATGCATGCTGAGTTGCTTATGTAGTGACAGTCGCATTATCACCATTCGACAGATGGATGACTACTGGCTCTCCACGATGTTAGACCCTCGTTACTGGTCTAAAACGGGGGCCTTTTTTACACCTTCTGAGAGGGATGAAAAACTCAACTACTGTTGATACATCCTTTGTAGTCTGTTGGTTGCTAATCGCCCATCCTCACAAAGGTCTAACCAGGGGGACCCTCTGAGCTCACCCTCCACTGCCATAACTGCTGGAGGGAGGTGGGGGGCAGGCACAGCACCAGCTCCATTAGTAGCAACTTGAGTCTATGATGAGCAGTCTTCTTCAGCCGCTTCTTCAGCTGTTTAGTGAGGCGGGGGCATAGTTACCCCAAAGAGAACTCATCTCAACAGGAAATTTTGAGAGACTGGCCTTTGTAAAGATGATTCAGGCGTGGATCAACCACACACCAGTGCCTGATGCATCAGACTAAATCAGGGATGCTCAACCTGTGGCCCTCCAGCTGTTGTAAAACTACAACTCCCAAAATGCCCTGCTGTAGGCTGTAAGCTGTACAGGCATGCTGTGAGTTGTAGTTTTGCAACAGCTGTACAGCCGCAGGTTGAGCATCCCTGGACTAGATCATTCTGGCAGTAATGATAGTGGCTCTGCTGCCATCTGCTCTGCCCCTACTGTGATCTGCCACCATCTTGTGTTGTTACTTCCACTGCTGTTGCCCCCTGCCCACTCTGTTCCAGGGCCACTATTGTGACTCCTTATGCTGTTGCCACCCTCACTAGTCTGTTCTGGGGGCCACATTTATAAATGTTCATAGAGTTGCGACCCTCACTACTCTGTACCGTGGCCACTATTGTGCTATTGTGACTCTTCATGCTGTTTCCACCCTCACCAGTCTGTTACAAGGCAACTAGTGACCTTGTTTGGCCGCGTTGACATTACTGTTTATTTTTCCGTTCTTCTGATCCGTCAGAAGAACAGAAAAATAACAAAAAAAACTCCTGTTTTTGCCTTACCAATAATGATCAAACACTGACCATGTGAAGGTGGAAGCTCAAACTACAGGATCCTCATTTTTGGGCTGTTCTTCTGACAGATCAGAACAGAAAGATAAACAGTGATGTTAACACAGCCTTACTGCTGACACCCTCCCCACTGTCACGGGGCCACTACTCGAATCTTGGGCCACTGTACGGTTAAGTCCATGCCGATAAATTAGACATGGTGCTAACATTGACCTATAAGGCTGAGTTCTCACTTCTGTTATTTGGTCAGGATAAGTAATGTAATGTATGTATACAGTGACTGCACCAGCAGAATAGTGAGTGCAGCTCTGGAGTATAATACAGGATGTAACCCAGGATCATTACAGGATAAGTAATGTAATGTACAGTTGTGTTCAAAATTATTCAACCCCCACTGAAATTGAGTGTTTTGGCCCCAGTTTGACATTGATTTTGATCATTTCAGTCATCTTGTTTACAATTAAATCAAAGAGGCCCTTGTAAGTCAGACAAATATAACATAACATTTATAATGAAATAACCACAAATGTCTTTTCTGTGCTCACATCATTATCAGTTTTATTCAACCCCCAAGTGACATTCAATCTTAGTACTTAGTACAACATCCTTTTCCAGTTATAACCGCTTTTAAACGTGAAGCATAGCTTGACACAAGTGTCTTGCAGCGATCTACGGGTATCTTCGCCCATTCTTCATGGGCAAAAGCCTCCAGTTCAGTCCCATTCTTAGGCTTGCGCGCTGCAACTGCTTTCTTTAAGTCCCACCAGAGGTTCTCAATCGGATTTAAGTCTGGTGACTGCGATGGCCGCTTCAAAACGTTCCAGCCTTTAATCTGCAGCCATGCTCTAGTGGACTTGGAGGTATGCTTGGGGTCATTGTCCTGTTGAAAGGTCCAACGTCTCCCAAGCCTCAGGTTTGTGATGGACTGCATCACATTTTCATCCAATATCTCCTGGTACTGAAGAGAATTCATGGTACCTTGCACACGCTGAAGCTTCCCTGTACCTGTAGAAGCAAAACAGCCCCAAAGCATGATTGACCCCCCGCCATGCTTCACAGTAGGCAAGGTGTTCTTTTCTTCATAGGCCTTGTTCTTCCTCCTCCAAATACAGTGTTGATCCATGGGCCCAAACAGTTCTCATTTTGTTTCATCAGTCCACAGAACACTTTTGTGGTTTGTCCACATGACTTTTGGCATACTGCAGTCGACTCTTCTTATTCTTTGGAGACAGCAAGGGGGTGCTCCTGGGAGTTCTGGCATGGAGGCCTTCATTACGCAGTGTGCGCCTTATTGTCTGAGCTGAAACTTCAGTACCCACATCTGACAAATCTTTTTTCAGTTCCTAAGCAGTCACACGGGGACTTTTCTCCACTTTGCGCTTCAGGTAGCGCACAGCAGTCGAAGTCAGCATCTTCTTTCTGCCACGACCAGGTAGCGTTTCAACAGTGCCCTTTGCCTTGAATTTGCGAATGATGCTTCCTATGGTGTCTCTTGGTATGTTTAACATCTTTGCAATCTTCTTATAGCCATTGCCCTTCCTGTGAAGAGAAATCACCTTTTCTCTTGTCTTCCTGGACCATTCTCTTGACTTCACCATGTTTGTAAACACACCAGTAAATGTCTAGAAGGAGCTGAGTATCACAGTCCTTTTACATCTGCCTAATTGGTGCTTATTATGCTTGATTTCTGCTCCTTGACATCCACAGGTGTTTTCAATACCTGATCGAAAACACTTGAATGAACCTCTGTTCTTAAGAGTGGTAGTCTTTAAGGGGTTGAATAATTGTGTCAATGAAGAAATCACAAAAAAAACATTTAATACTGTATTACAAAAACAGTTGATGTCATTTTAGTTGCATTTGGTTCTTTAAAAAGTCCTTGTAAGATTTCATTCTGAACACAATTACAAATGTACACTAAATTCCCTAAAACCCTTTACAGCATTGGGGGTTGAATAATTTGGAACACAACTGTATATACACAGTGACTCCACCAGCAGAATAGTGAGTGCAGCTCTGGAGGATAATACAGGATGTAACTCAGGATCAGTACAGGATAAGTAATGTAATGTATGTACACAGTGACTACACCAGCAGAATAGTGAGTGCAGCTCTGGAGGATAATACAGGATGTAACTCAGGATCAGTACAGGATATGTAATGTATGTACACAGTGACTGCACCAGCAGAATAGTGACTGCAGCTCTGGAGTATAATACAGGATGTAACTCAGGATCAGTACAGGATAAGTAATATAATGTATGTACACAGTGACTCCACCAGCAGAATAGTGAGTGCAGCTCTGGAGTATAATACAGGATGTAACTCAGGATCAGTACAGGATAAGTCATATTTTTAAACTTGCACAACTTGTTCTGTAGAAAAAAAAATCTATATATAAGGTAAATGATAACATTTTACAAATTGTAAAGGAGTGAGCACAGTTTTGTCTTTTTGGCCCCTGTACTTTTCATGCAGTCCTTGCCTTAGCAAATAGCGAGCTCTGTTGATAGACCATCTTCCTCCCCGTCACATCATGCTGCAGTTTATACAGCCTGTCTGTTCTTTGCGGGTTCCTATTTTTAGTCTATAGAGAAAGTGAGTTTAGATCTGTGGAGAATAGGTGGTGGTGAGGAGCTTAGGAGGGGGGTGGGGGGGTTTGGGTTCATCCTATGAGAACCCAAGGCGCCAGATACAAACTTTCTGTGACGGGAAATCAGACCCACAAACCAAGTATTTTCCGTATTGTAACCTCATACAAAACACCAGATCTCCGAGCCAGCTGCTGCCAGAATTTACATAAACCCAAAACACTTAATACAGCTGATAGAAAGATGAATAATCAAGTAAAAATGAGTAACACAGTGAAGACAGTCGAAAAACAGGGTTTTATTAATTGTCTTTTAAAAGAAAATAATACTGCCTCCTATGTACAAGAATATAACTACTATAATACTGCTCCTATGTACAGGAATATAACTACTATAATACTGCTCCTATGTACAAGACTATAACTACTATAATACTGCTCCTATGTACAAGAATATAGCTACTATAATACTGCTCCTATGTACAAGAATATAACTACTATAATACTGCCCCCTATGTACAAGAATATAACTACTATAATACTGCTCCTCTGTACAGGAATATAACCACTATAATACTGTTCCTATGTACAAGAATATAACTACTATAATACTGCCCCCTATGTACAAGAATATAACTACTATAATACTGCCTCCTATGTACAAGAATATAACTACTATAATACTGCTCCTATGTACAAGAATATAACTACTATAATACTGCCCCCTATGTACAAGAATATAACTACTATAATACTGCCTCCTATGTACAAGAATATAACTACTATAATACTGCCTCCTATGTACAAGAATATAACTGCTATAATACTGCTCCTATGTACAAGAATATAACTACTATAATACTGCTCCTATGTACAAGAATATAACTACTATAATACTGCCTCCTATGTACAAGAATATAACTACTATAATACTGCTCCTATGTACAAGAATATAACTACTATATTACTGCCTCCTATGTACAAGAATATAACTACTATAATACTACTCCTATGTACAAGAATATAACTACTATAATACTGCTCCTATGTACAAGAATATAACTACTATAATACTGCTCCTATGTACAAGAATATAACTACTATAATACTGCTCCTATGTACAAGAATATAACTACTATAATACTGCCTCCTATGTACAAGAATATAACTACTATAATACTGCCTCCTATGTACAGGAATATAACTACTATAATACTGCTTCTATGTACAAGAATATAACTACTATAATACTGCCTCCTATGTACAAGAATATAACTACTATAATACTGCTCCTATGTACAAGAATATAACTACTATAATACTGCTCCTATGTACAGGAATATAACTACTATAATACTGCCTCCTCTGTACAAGAATATAACTACTATAATACTGCTCCTATGTACAAGAATATAACTACTATAATACTGCCTCCTATGTACAAGACTATAACTACTATAATACTGCTCCTATGTACAGGAATATAACTACTATAATACTGCTCCTATGTACAAGAATATAACTACTATAATATTGCTCCTATGTACAAGAATATAACTACTATAATACTGCCTCCTATGTACAAGAATATAACTGCTATAATACTGCTCCTATGTACAAGAATATAACTACTATAATACTGCTCCTATGTACAAGAATATAACTACTATAATACTGCCTCCTATGTACAAGAATATAACTACTATAATACTGCTCCTATGTACAAGAATATAACTACTATATTACTGCCTCCTATGTACAAGAATATAACTACTATAATACTACTCCTATGTACAAGAATATAACTACTATAATACTGCTCCTATGTACAAGAATATAACTACTATAATACTGCTCCTATGTACAAGAATATAACTACTATAATACTGCTCCTATGTACAAGAATATAACTACTATAATACTGCCTCCTATGTACAAGAATATAACTACTATAATACTGCCTCCTATGTACAGGAATATAACTACTATAATACTGCTTCTATGTACAAGAATATAACTACTATAATACTGCCTCCTATGTACAAGAATATAACTACTATAATACTGCTCCTATGTACAAGAATATAACTACTATAATACTGCTCCTATGTACAGGAATATAACTACTATAATACTGCCTCCTCTGTACAAGAATATAACTACTATAATACTGCTCCTATGTACAAGAATATAACTACTATAATACTGCCTCCTATGTACAAGACTATAACTACTATAATACTGCTCCTATGTACAGGAATATAACTACTATGGGGCGGAGCCTGGCTGTGTAGCTTGATGGCTGCAGATTGCTGAGCTCCTCATCCATACCGGCTAATTAACCCCTATATTAAGCTAACAGCACAGCTCTGATGGGCAAAACGGGTAGGGACCGACCTAAAGATCAGGCTGATCCAGTCCATGTTAGATCCAGACAGCCTGACATGGATCAATTCGTTAAAAAACAACCGAAGCTTCGGTCGGCTGAGACCCCCAAGATGGCGCCCGCTCCTGCCCAGGCATCCGACATGGAGGAAGACACAGATGGCGGGAGTGTCTCGGATGCCTCCACCTGCAAATCGAGGAGGCAGAGGGGCTCATTCACTAAAGCGGCACTCCTGGAGGTGCTAAATTCAGCGTTAGCACCGATTAAAAGAGACCTCTCGGAAATCAAAGAGGACCTCCGGAACATGGGTCACCGGGTGTCAGACCTGGAAGGCGCGCAAGAGGCAATCCGGAGGGAAGAGAAGACGTATAAAGCGATCAGCTCCCACACTGACCTGCTTAATGAAGCGCTCCTGAGGGTCGAGGACCAGGAGAATCGGAGCCGCAGGAGGAATCTGAGGATCCGCGGGCTCCCTGAATCGTTCGCCAGTGAAGCGCTGGAAAAGGTGGCGCACGAGATATTCACTGATCTGCTGGGGCCTGAGAGAGCAGAGCGTATCGTGATTGAAAGAATCCACAGGGCGCTTAGGCCTAAGCCTAAGAATACCGATCCCCCACGCGATGTCATCTGCGGCCTCCTAAGTTTTGTTGATACAGCAGCAATCATGAGAGCTGGCAGAGAGAAGGAGCAGCTGCAGTATGGAGGTACGTCGCTTATGTTTTTCCAGGATCTGGCCCCGTCCACTTTAGCCAAAAGGCGCATCCTCAAGCCGCTCCTGGATGCCCTTAGAGCTGCAGCTACCCCGTTCCGGTGGCTTTACCCGTTCGGGATCGCAGTCCTCAAAAACGGACGCCAGATCTCCATCCGCTCGCCGAGGGATCTGCATGCCAGCTGGGCCCAGTTGGGGTTACCCCCGATCGATATTCCCTCATGGATGCCGGCCGACATGGAGGATCCTCCCCTCCCGCCACCCCAAGCGGCTGAATGGCGCCCTGTTTACAACAAAAAGTCGCCCAAAGCTAGGGCCGAGAAGCCTGATTATCCTCCTACCTGAATATAAGAAGTTCTACAGAAGATTTCTGCATTGTTTCCAGCTCTGACCGAAATGACCGGGACTGAGCGCCTCCTGGAGAAGTTACCTGGTGCCTCACCGTTTTCTGAGGGCACAGGGCCCTATTCCAGGCCTGTCTTGTCCGCCTGTTGTGGATGAAGGCTGTTCCAGGGTTCTAATGAGGCTGATCCGTTTCCAGATTGTTTACTGGTTTGTTTAAAGCTCTGGACCTTGCCTGCTACTTGCTCATTTGATAATTGCAGGGGTTAACCCGGTTTTACCTTTGGGTCACCCCTTTTCCTTGTGAGATGGCCAGTATTTGGCCCTCTATAGCTCTGCGGGACCCCCCACCTGACAGACCCCGGCTGGTAGCCGTGATGAGAAAGGGTCGTACTGTCAGGTGCTCAGTAGAGCTCCCTACGCGAAATGTATTTGCACTAATGTTATGTACCTCACCTGTTTGTCTCCCCTTCTTCCCTTGTGTATCTTCCCTCCCCCTCCCCCACCACCAGATGTCATATATTGTTTTATCAGTTGCTGATTGTCTGTTTTCTATTTCAGAATGTCGTCTATTGTGATTTCATCCTTTAACGCCCGGGGAATGAACGAGCCTTGCAAACGGTCCCAAATCCTGGCCCTTTTGCAGAGGGATAAAGTGTCTGTAGCATTCTTCCAGGAAACCCACTTCAGAGAGGGTAAGATCCCCAAATTGCCCCCCAAAAGATTTTCTCAATGGTTCCACAGCACGTATAGTTCGGCTAGCAGGGGTGTCAGCATAGCGATCCACAAGCAGCTCCCCTTTAAGCACTCTGCCGTTTCTGCAGATCCTGAGGGTCGTTACCTGTTTGTTAAGGGCACTATCGCTGACACTCCTGTTACCCTGGCAACTGTATATGCTCCCAACAGAGGGCAGGTTGCTTGGCTCGTTCAGACCCTAGGCCTACTATCCTCCTTTAAGGAGGGAATGGTTATTCTAGGAGGTGATTTTAATGCTACCCTTGATCCTGCATTAGATTCTTCAAATGGGAAGTCTGCCATTACACATGCCCGTTTGCGGCGCCTTAAACTGGCCCTGCAGAGGTTAGGAGTCCTAGATGTCTGGCGCACCACAAACCCTACTGGTAGGGATTTTTCCTTTTATTCAGCTGCTAAACTATCTTACCATAGATTAGACTATCTATTTCTATCCAAATCCTGTGCTAACAGAGTCATCAATTCCCACATAGGGAACATCACCCTGTCTGACCATGCCCCGGTATTTTTGAGTGTGTCCCTGCTGGACCTCCCAAAGAGGGAATGGAATTGGCGCATTAATGAGACCATTATCTCAGACCCCTCCCATGCTGCTAAACTATCTTCTATCATAACGGATTTCTTCACATCTAATACCTCAGGCCCTGATGCTCCCTCCCCTTCCATTATTTGGGAAACCCATAAAGCGGTCCTGAGGGGAGAACTAATAGCCTTAGGTGCACATATTAAAAAACAGCGGAATCAGGCTGTGGCGACACTTCTCTCCCAGATTCAGGCTCTAGAGCTAACGCACAAAGCCTCCCAGGCCCTTAGCTGTGCCTTGGAGCTTTCAGAAGCCCGTACTAAGCTCAAGAACCTGTTAAATGTCACGTCAGCTAAGCTGTTACTTAGAGCCAAATTCCGCTCGTATGCTCACGGGGACAAAGGGAATAGGTTAATGTCCGCTTTAGTGAAGAAACAAAAAACTGACTCCTTCATTGCTGCAGTTAAAGACGACAAAGGCGTCCTTCATAAAGGGACTCCAGACATAGCTAAGACCTTCTGTGCCTTCTATAGGGACCTATACAACCTTAAAACACCAGATAATATGTCACCAGCTCAATTAGGTGAGGCTACTGAGAAGTTTCTCTCCTCCCTCCAGTTACCTACTATTACCCCAGCTCAGTCAGCCCAGCTCTTATCTCCTATCACAGACGATGAAATTGGTAAGGTTCTCTCCTCCATACCCTCAGGGAAAAGCCCAGGCCCTGATGGTTTTACCATCTCTTATTACAAAACCTTTAAGCAGACCCTAATTCCCCATTTTAATACCTTATGTAACCACTTACTCCAAGGGGGCTCCCTCCCTCCCCAATCGCTTTCAGCCCATATCACGGTAATCCACAAGGAAAATAAGGACCCCCTAAATTGCGGGAGTTACCGTCCTATCTCGCTCCTAAATACAGATGTGAAGTGGTGGGCCAAAATTTTGGCTCAACGGATTCAGTCGGTTCTCCCTGGCATTATCAACGAGGAGCAGGTGGGGTTCGTCTCTGGCAGGCAGGGGAGCGAAAATACGGTCCGTGTCATACAATTGATCACGCATGCTCGTCAGCACTCAATACCTTTAGCTCTTCTCAGTACAGATGCAGAAAAGGCCTTTGACAGGATCAGCTGGCAATTCATGTCTCGGGCACTGTCGAAGTTTGGCCTTCCGGACCAGTTTATCCAATCCATTTTCTCACTTTATTCGCTCCCCTCTGCCAGAATACGGATTAATGGAACACTCTCTCCAGCTTTTCCCATTACTAATGGGACGAGGCAGGGGTGTCCACTCTCACCTGCCCTCTTTGTTATTGTCATGGAGACCCTGCTGGCCAGGATCAGGCAAGATCCGGACATTAAGGGGATCACCTTGGGGTCACATACCCATCTAACGGCCGCTTTTGCAGACGACCTTTTAGTTATAACGTCCAACCCTCTAACCTCTTTCCCCAGACTTCAAGCCCTTTTTGAAGAATATGGAGCGGTCTCAAATTTTAAGATCAACTATAATAAGTCACAGGACCTGAATATTTCTTGCCCATCCGCTACTGTAGACACGCTTAAAGGCTCCGCTGCTTTTTCGTGGGCCACTAAGTCAATCCCTTTTCTAGGTACCCATATCTCAGCAAAACCAGAGGATCTTTTCGAATTAAATTATGTCCCTTTACTGAAATCCATTAGAGCACACTTACACTCTCTAAAACTCCCGTTTATCTCTTGGATTGGGCGGAAAAACTTCATTAAAGCTTTTATTGTCCCCAGACTGCTCTATCTCATCCAAACACTCCCTATCTGGCTACCCCATTCCTTCTTTGTGGAGGTCCGCAGGGTCATCTCAACCTTTGTTTGGTCTGGTAAGTCCCCCAGGTTGGCTTATGCCACTCTCACTCGGGAGAGAAGGTTGGGAGGCTTTGGCCTACCCGACATCTACCTTTATTACAAAGCATCGATGCTGAACAGAGCTTTGAGCCTCATCTCTTGGCGCCCTCTCGGCCTTGTCTCCCGACTGGAGTGTGATTTGCTTTCATATAGGGACAAGTTAGTTCTATGGGGCGTGCGCAAATGTACTGCTAATAATAAGTTTACCTCGCCCTTATGGAAGGGTCTGTTACTGGAATGGACTAAACTATATGGGTCCTCGACCCTTAGGTTCCCAAGCTTGAGTCTCCCCTTAGAGCTGCTGCAGGCACATGTTCACCCTACCACCTCTGATGCAACAGGAATTTGGGCTTTACTATCTAACTTTAAACTGAAAGACATCATAACTGTATCAGGTGCTTTTAATTGGAGTAAAATATATGAAATCCCTAGGGTTCAAGGAGCCTCCTTCCTAGCGATTATGGCTTTTAAGAAAGATTTGGCGCTTTTGGAATCTTTTCCCAGGCCTACGGTAGATCCCTCTTGGTTGGAGGGGAAAATCTCTAACGCCCTTCGCCCCAAGAAACCTCTCTCCACATTCTACAGGGAGCTACTCTCCTCCGCACCTCCAGATCTGTGGTTCCTTGCAGCCTGGGAGAAGGAGCTGTCCCTGTCCCTGTCAGAACCTGAAAAAGCTTTCATCCTCACACACTCACATGGTTTTAACCGTTGTATTAGAATACAGGCAAACTCTTATAAATTACTTACAAGATGGTATAAGACACCGGAGTTCCTTCACAAGCTCAATCCCGCTATCCCAAACAGTTGCTGGAGGTGTGGAGGAGACATTGGTTCTTTATCTCATATTTGGTGGAGCTGCGAGAAAATAAAACCGTTTTGGGTTGAAGTAGAAGCAACTATAAACAGGATATGTAATAGCCAGATTACCTTAGATGCAAAACTCCTGCTGCTCTGGTGTCCAAATGGCACGCTTACCCCCTCAAAGTATAACCTACAAACCATGCTTATTACAGCAGCTCGACTGCTGGTCCCTCTATTGTGGAAAAATGAATCAGCTCCCTCGTTCTTGATGTGGACGGAAAAAATTGACCAACTATATCGGTTTGAAGAACTAGCCCACTGGGAAAATCACTCTAGAGCAGTTTTTGTAAAACTATGGTCTCCTTGGAAGCTATACCGCAAATTCTAGGCTTAGATATGTCTTGACTTAAGATTTTGATTGACATCTAACTCCCCCCCCTCCCCTCTCTCCCCCAACCCTCCTTCCTTTGTCTTGTCATAGCCCCCCCTCGTCAGATATTTGTTTACATATGTCACTTTATTATTTGAAGTCGTGTATGCAATCATCTTGAATATATTGTGTTTGCTGACTATGCACTTATCCAGCTGCGTCTGGACACAAGATGTATGACTCTCTACATGACTGTGTATTTTTCTCAAATAAAAAGAAATTTGATAAAGAATATAACTACTATAATACTGCCTCATATGTACAAGAATATAACTACTATAATACTGCCGCTATGTACAAGAATATAACTACTATAATACTGCTCCTATGTACAAGAATATAACTACTGTAATACTGCTCCTATGTACAAGAATATAACTACTATAATACTGCTCCTATGTACAAGAATATAACTACTATAATACTGCCTCCTATGTACAATAATATAACTACTATAATACTGCTCCTATGTACAAGAATATAACTACTATAATACTGCTCCTATGTACAAGAATATAACTACTATAATACTGCCTCCTATGTACAAGAATATAACTACTATAATACTGCCTCCTATGTACAAGAATATAACTACTATAATACTGCTCCCTATGTACAAGACTATAACTACTATAATACTGCTCCCTATGTACAAGAATATAACTACTATAATACTGCTCCTATGTACAGGAATATAACTACTATAATACTGCCTCCTATGTACAAGAATATAACTACTATAATACTGCTCCTATGTACAAGAATATAACTACTATAATACTGCCACCTATGTACAAGAATATAACTACTATAATACTGCTCCTATGTACAAGAATATAACTACTATAATACTGCTCCTATGTACAAGAATCTAACTACTATATTACTGCTCCTATGTACAAGAATATAACTACTATAATACTGCTCCTATGTACAAGAATATAACTACTATAATACTGCTCCTATGTACAAGAATATAACTACTATAATACTGCTCCTATGTACAGGAATATAATTACTATAATATTGCCTCCTAAGTACAATTATATAACTACTATAATACTGCTCCTATGTACAAGAATATAACTACTATAATACTGCTCCTATGTACAAGAATATAACTACTATAATACTGCCTCCTATGTACAAGAATATAACTACTATAATACTGCTCCTATGTACAAGAATATAACTACTATAATACTGCCTCCTATGTACAAGAATATAACTACTATAATACTGTCTCCTATGTACAAGAATATAACTACTATAATACTGCCTCCTATGTACAAGAATATAACTACTATAATACTGCCTCCTATGTACAAGAATATAACTACTATAATACTGCCTCCTATGTACAAGAATATAACTACTATAATACTGCCTCCTATATACAAGAATATAACTACTATAATACTGCCTCCTATGTACAAGAATATAACTACTATAATACTGCTCCTATGTACAAAAATATTACTACTATAATACTGCCTCCTATGTGCAAGAATATAACTACTATAATACTGCTCCTATGTACAAGAATAAAACTACTATAATACTGCTCCTATGTACAAGAATATAACTAATATAATACTGCCTCCTATGTACAAGAATATAACTACTATAATACTGCTCCTATGTACAAGAATATAACTACTATAATACTGCTCCTATGTACAAGAATATAACTACTATAATACTGCCTCCTATGTACAAGAATATAACTACTATAATACTGCTCCTATGTACAAGAATATAACTACTATAATACTGCTCCTATGTACAAGAATATAACTACTATAATACTGCTCCTATGTACAAGAATATAACTACTATAATACTGCTCCTATGTACAAGAATATAACTACTATAATACTGCCTCCTATGTACAAGAATATAACTACTATAATACTGCTCCTATGTACAAGAATATAACTACTATAATACTGCTCCTATGTACAAGAATATAACTACTATAATACTGCTCCTATGTACAAGAATATAACTACTATAATACTGCTCCTATGTACAAGAATATAACTACTATAATACTGTTCCTATGTACGAGAATATAACTACTATAATACTGCTCCTATGTACAAGAATATAACTACTATAATACTGCCCCTATGTACAAGAATATAACTACTATAATACTGCTTCTATGTACAAGAATATAACTACTATAATACTGCTCCTATGTACAAGAATATAACTACTATAATACTGCTCCCATGTACAACTATATAACTACTATAATACTGTTCTTATGTACAAGAATATAACTACTATAATACTGCCCCTAGTACAAGTATATAACTACTATAATACTGCTCCTATGTACAAGAATATAACTACTATAATACTGCTCCTATGTACAAGAATATAACTACTATAATACTGCTCCTATGTACAAGAATATAACTACTATAATACTGCCTCCTATGTACAAGAATATAACTACTATAATACTGCTCCTATGTACAAGAATATAACTACTATAATACTGCTCCTATGTACAAGAATATAACTACTATAATACTGCTCCTATGTACAAGAATATAACTACTATAATACTGCCTCCTATGTACAAGAATATAACTACTATAATACTGCCTCCTATGTACAAGAATATAACTACTATAATACTGCTCCTATGTACAAGAATATAACTACTATAATACTGCCTCCTATGTACAAGAATATAACTACTATAATACTGCTCCTATGTACAAGAATATAACTACTATAATACTGCCTCCTATGTACAAGAATATAACTACTATAATACTGCCTCCTATGTACAAGAATATAACTACTATAAGGCTACATTCACACGTCAGTATTTTTCTATATCCCGATTTTCGGTCCGTTTTTTGCGGATCCGTTGTTCCTGAAAATGTTTCCGTATGTCATCCGTATGTCATCCATTTTTTGCGGATCCGCAAAAAACGGAAACATGTATAAATTTCAATAAGCAAATAAAGTTGTTTGGATTTCTTTGAAAATAAAAAAATAAAAAAATAAAAAAAATTGACTTTGTATTGTACCAGGATCCGAATTTTGCGGAAAAGAATAGGACATGTTTTATATTTAAACGGACATGCGGAATGGAACAACGGAAACGGACAGCACACATTGTGCTGTCCGATTTTTTCCAGGACCCATTGAAAATGAATGGGTCCAGATCTGGTCCAGATCTGTTCCGCAAAAAAACGGAACAGATCAGGAAAGAAAAAACGGACGTGTGAATGGACCCTAATACTGCTCCTAAGAGTTAGAACATGTTTAGAAATTATTTTTTCCGCAGTTGATAGTTTGAAGATCTTTATGGTGCCCAATTTCTGGATCATTAAAAGAGATACTAGTGGCTTCCTCCCATCCAAATTTGCACAGATGCACCACAAATACTACAGCTGCCAGGTTCTTCCCAGGTGGAGGACCAGCCATGGTTTGGAGACGTTTGGTTGGGCTTTGTCTGTTATTTCTCGAGTGGAGAATTTACTAAGAAAATCATTCAGAATGTCATCTAGAGGAAGGACAGTTCAGGGTGTAAACAATTTTTAGGTTACTTTGTACATTTTTGAATCCTGACCGTTGATTATGATAATACACGGGGGGAAGGGTTGGGGGGTGGTGACATCATATGGGGTATTTTAAGGACGCTGCTAGTATCGGAGTGACTCAGAGGCACGGTTGAGGACTCCAGAAATGGACAGGTGAGACCCCAGCATCCTTCGCGATATCACTTTGAGTCTTCGTCCTACTGGCTGAGTCTTGCGTTATTACTCATTGTATACAGCGCAAACACGTCCAGACATACTTCAGTGATCGGCAAAGAGTTGCAGCACGTTTTGGGCAAATTTGATTAACTAATCTCTCTCCTGGCTGACTCAAAGCGGAGCTCCATAGATGATCACAGCAAAATGTTAATAATAATAATATGCAGCTACAGTGTGTATGATGTGTTATATTTTTAGTATGCATCATATATCCAGTGTCAGCTTCTTGGTTGGTTTTTAAATCATAATTACTAATTTCACTATAGATTATACCATATTTTGTATTAACATTTCTTTTCTTAGTATTAATGTTTTCTTTTTATTATGTGTTAAATGTACTTATAAATTTTGTATATATGTGATTTTTCCTCTAGTTTCTTCCTGGTTACTTGTTTATGTAGGTTCCATATTATTAATATATGGTGACATTACAGATAGCGGACATGATTAATGGAGGCAGCTCCTCCTTTACATACCACACGGCTCACTCTAGAACATTTCATTCATTCTTTCCGAATAACGGAATCTCTTTTTGACTGTTCTTCCTAATTCTTCTTGAGATAAACATTTGTGTGTAATTGTTCTGGATTCCCCAGTGCTAAAGTTGAATAGTTCCATCCAGTGTCTGTGAAATATGTTCTAGAGACCTAAGTGTCTATGTGTCATTGTTCTGTACCCTAAGCGTCAGTGTATCAGTATTCTGTCAGTGTATCAGTGTTCTGTCAGTGTATGAGTGTTCCAGAGCTGTAAGTGTCAGTGTGTCATTGCTCTATTATCTAAAGAATTAATGTGTCTCTGTTCTGTTCTCCGAGCGTTAGCTCTTCATTCTTCTAGAACCCTGTGCCTGTGTGATATTGTTTTAGAACCCTTAGGAATCTTGCGCACAAACTTTTTTTTTTACGTTTACGTTCCGTTTTTTTTGTTCCATATACGGAACCATTCATTTCAATGGATCCGCAAAAAAAACTGGAAGGTACTCCGTATGCTTTCCGTTTCCGTATTTCCGTTACGTTCAAAGATAGAACATGTCCTATTATTGTCCGCATAACGGACAAGGATAGGACTGTTCTGTTAGGGGCCAGCTGTTCCGTTCCGCAAAAATCGGAATGCACATGGACGTCGTCCGTATTTTTTGCTGTTCCGTTTTTTGTGGACCGCAAAATACTGAAAAAGGCCTTATTGTCAGTGAACCATTATTTTGTTTCCAAAGTATCAGTTTTCCATTGATCTGTATCCCAAGTTTCACAGTGTAGATTTTTAAGAACCCTGAATGTCAGACTGACCTTGTTCTAGAAACCTATATGTCACTGTGTTATTTTCTTGTTCCCAAGCACCTGTGTGTCATTGTTCTAGAACCTTAAGTGTCAGTGTTTGATTCGTTATGGAATCCTGTGTCACTATGTTATGGTTCTGTATTCCGAGTGCAGGTGTGTGAATGTTTCTTAATGTTTCTTAAATATCAACATCTCATTGCTCTAGAACCTTGTGTCAGCATGCCATTGTTTTGTATCCAAAGTGTCAGCTTTCCATTGAGCTGTAACGCAACACTGTGTCATTGTTCTAGAACTCTGTGTCAGTGTGTAATTTGTTCTAGAACCTTAAGTGTCAGTGTGTCATTGTCACAGAACCCAGAGTATCAGTGTTATCCTGTACCCCAACTGTCGGTGTGTCATTAGGCTACTTTCACACTAGCGGCAGGACGGATCCGACAGGCTGTTCACCCTGTCGGAACCCTCCTGCCGCTATTTCACTGTGCCGCCAGACTGCCGCTCCGTCCCCATTGACTATAACAAGGGAGGGGGGCGAAGCTCTGGCGCAGCAAGGCAGTGCACAGCGAGAGGCCGTCGGACTAAAAAGTCGGACATGCAGTACTTTTAGTCCGGCGGCCTCTCACCGTGCACTGCTGTGCTGCACCGGAGTTCCGCCCCCGTCCCCATTATAGTCAATGGGGACGGAGCGGCGGTCCGGCGGCACGGCGAAATAGCGGCAGGAGGTATCCTGTACCCCAAGTGTCAGTGTCATTATTCTGTACCCTACATGTCAGTATCATTATCCTGTACCCCAAGTGTCAGTGTCAGTATCCTGTACCCCAAATGTCAATGTCGTTATCCTGTACCCCAAGTGTCAGTGTGTCATTATCCTGTACCCCAAGTGTCAGTGCCATTATCCTGTACCCCAAGTGTCAGTGTCATTATCCTGTACCCCAAGTGTCAGTGTCATTATCCTGTACCCCAAGTGTCAGTGTGTCATTATCCTGTACCCCAAGTGTCAGTGTCATTATCCTGTACCCCAAGTGTCAGTGTCATTATCCTGTACCCCAAGTGTCAGTGTCATTAACCTGTACCCCAAGTGTCAATGTGTCATTATCCTGTACCCCAAGTGTCAGTGTCATTATCCTGTACCCCAAGTGTCAGTGTCATTATCCTGTACCCAGAGTGTCAGTGTCATTATCCTGTACCCCAAGTGTCAGTGTATCATTATCCAGTAATTTCCCCCACACTGCCCCCACGCAGTCATTTCCCCCACACAGTAGTGTCCCCCACGCAGTAATTTCCCCCACACTGCCCCCACACAGTAATTGCCCCCACACTGCCCCCATACAGTAATTTCCCCCACACTGCCCCCACACAGTAATTTCCACCACACTGCCCCCACACAGTAATTTCCCCCACACTGCCCCCGCACAGTAATTCCCCCCACACTGCCCCCACACTGTAATTTCCCCCAAACTGCCCCCACACAGTAATTTCCCCCACACTGCCCCCGCACAGTAATTCCCCCCAAACTGCCCCCACACAGTAATTTCCCCCACACTGCCCCCGCACAGTAATTCCCCCCAAACTGCCCCCACACAGTAATTTCCCCCACACTGCCCCATACAGTCATTTCCCCCACACTGCCCCCACACAGTAATTTGCCCCACACTGCCCCCGCACAGTAATTCCCCCCAAACTGCCCCCACACAGTAATTTCCCCCACACTGCCCCCGCACAGTAATTCCCCCCAAACTGCCCCCACACAGTAATTTCCCCCACACTGCCCCATACAGTCATTTCCCCCACACTGCCCCCACACAGTAATTTGCCCCACACTGCCCCCGCACAGTAATTCCCCCCAAACTGCCCCCACACAGTAATTTCCCCCACACTGCCCCCGCACAGTAATTCCCCCCAAACTGCCCCCACACAGTAATTTCCCCCACACTGCCCCCACACAGTAATTTCCCCCATTTTCCCCAACACAGTAGTGTCCCCCACACAGTAATTTCCCGCACACTGCCCCATACATTAATTTCCCCCACACTGCCCCCCACACAGTAGTGTCCCCCACAAAGTAATTTCGCCCATTTGCCCCAACACACTAGTGTCCCCCACACAGCAGTTTCCCCCATACTTCTCCCACACAGTAGCTTACCCCACACAGTAATTTCCACCAAACTGCCCCCCACACAGTAGTTTCCCCCATACAGTAGTTTCCCCCACACAGTAGTTTCCCCCACACAGTAGTGCCCCCACACAGTAATTTCCCCTACACTGCCCCCATACAGTAGTGTCCCCCACACAGTAGTTTCCCCCATACAGTAGTTTCCCCCACACTGCCCTTCACACAGTAATTTCCCCCACACTGCCGTCCACACAGTAGTTTCCCCTATACAGTAGTTTGCCCCACACTGCCCTTCACACAGTAGTGTCCCCCACACAGTAATTTCCCCCACACTGCCCTCATATAGTAGTGTCCCCCACACTGCCCCCACACAATAGTTTCCTCCATACAGTAGTTCCCCCACTCAGTAATTTCCTCCACACTGCCCCCACACAATAGTTTCCTCCATACAGTAGTTCCCCCACACAGTAATTTCCCCCACACTGCCCTCATATAGTAGTGTCCCCCACACTGCCCCCACACAATAGTTTCCTCCATACAGTAGTTTCCCCCACACTGCTCCCACACAGTAGTGTCCCCCACTCAGTAATTTCCCCCACACTGCCTCCATACAGTAGTGTCCCCCACAGAGTAATGTCCCCCACACTGCCCCCACACAGTAGTTTCCCCCACAATGCCCACATACAGTAGTTTCCCCCACACAGTAATTTTCCCAACACTGCCCCCACACAGTAGTTTCCCCCACATTGCCCATATAGTCATTTGCCCCCCACATAGTAATCCCTCTCATAATAATTTGCCCCCACAAAGTATTCCACCATATTTTCCCCCTAATGTCCCCCAAAGTTGGCACAAAAAAAAAATCTAAAAGCTAAATACTCACCTGCACTTGCTCCCAGAGTTCCGGCACTGTGCTGCTGAGTCCCGGACAGACGCACGCGATGACGTCATCACGCGCACATGGGCCGGGATTTCACTACCGCATAGGTCTCAGACCTACTAGGCCTAAGGCCTATGGCGGTGATCGCGGGCAGGGCAGGGAACTATGCGCTCCGCTCCCGTGCCCAGCCGCAGTATGTGGATTTCAGCGCTTCCATCTGTATTGATGGACGCGCTCATTGCTTCTGGGCCTGGCAGTGGCTGAAATTCAGATCGAAGTCAATTCGTTTGGCTTCGATTCTCTCAACACCAGTTATTCCAGTCTCGACAATCCGCTGTGATCTCCAAAGCCTGGACTTCAGATTCTGCACAGAAACATTGTAGCAAACTAGGTGAGAGATTTGTGCTGCTGATGGGATACAATTGTAACAAACCTACAGCTGTGACTAGTATCAGCTGTATACAGGCTTTTAGCTTAAAGGGGTTATCCAATCCTATAAAATGCCCCCCCATATGCCCGGGTTCCTCACACTGAATATACTTTCCTGGGTCCCCGCTCCCTGCGCCGCTCCTGGTCCCCGCACCGCCACTGCTGCTTCTCCCCGTGCGCAGATGAAAACATCCGCTGTCGGGGGGGAGCAGCCAATGACAGACGGGGATGGGGACGAGCCTTCCTAGCATCGCGGGTTACGCTAGGGAGGCTCGTCCCCATCCCCGTCTGCCATTGGCTGCCCCCCGACACCGGATGTTTTCATCCGCACACGGGGAGAAGCAGCAGCGGCGGTGCGGGGACCAGGAGCGGCAAGCCAGGTAAGTATATTCAGTGTGGGGGGCTCGGCATATGGGGGGACATTTTATAGGATTGGATTCCCCCTGAGGAATGAACCTTTATAATCTCCCTTCACCCTCCAGTCTGCTACTGAAGCGTAATAAGTTCCTGTACCACTACAAGAACCTCCGCTGGGCACGAGGCCGGCACGAAACTTACCTGTGTTACATCGTCAAGCGCCGGTACAGCTCGGTTTCCTGCGCCATGGATTTCGGCTACCTGCGCAATCGGAGTAATTGCCACGCAGAGATCCTGTTCCTGCGCTACCTGTCCATGTGGTTGGGGCATGATCCAAACAGGGCGTTCCGGGTCACCTGGTTCAGCTCATGGAGCCCGTGCTGGGACTGTGCTCGTCGCACCGTTGAGTTCCTGCTCAACCATCCCAACCTGACCCTCCGCATCTTCAGCGCCAGGCTGTACTTCTGCGAGGAGCGAAACGCGGAGCCGGAGGGACTGCGTAGGCTGCAGAGAGCAGGCGTACGAATGGCGGTCATGAGTTACAAAGGTAAGATGTGAAATGAGCGATGGCGCCAGAGAGCAGCGGCAAATACAACGTCTGCTTGTTCTTGTAGGCTGACATATTCAGCTCTGCTACATCACCTTGTCTGCCTTCTTAACCTTTCGTAGACTACTTTTACTGTTGGAACACTTTTGTGGAGACTCGAGAGCAAAGGTTCGAGGCTTGGGATGGACTGCATCAGAATTCAGTGCGGCTCTCGAGAAAACTGAGGCGTATCTTAGAGGTAAGTACAAGCGTCTCTTACCTGCTCTTACTAAGCTGTGGTCCACTCCGAAATCTCTTTATTTAAATGTTCACCCGCTTGATCCGATTTAGGAAGACCCCACAGACCTCCACCCCTCTCTAACATCTCTAGTCCCTAAAAGTAAGGTGTCATTTGGCTCACTTGTTGAGGTCATTTTTTGCAGTACCACTGCCCACCACTAGGTGGCGAAAAGAGACCTTTCAAATCCGAAAATTATTGTCAGATTTATTTTCTGTATGTGCCATAGTGTAGAGCAGCAGTTTTGTACCTATGACACTGGCTGACCTGTTACATGTGCACTTGGCAGCTGAAGACATCTGTGTTGGTCCTATGTTCATATGTGCCCGCATTACTGAGAAAAATGATGTTTTAATATATGCAAATGAGCCTCTAGGAGCAATGGGGGCGTTGCCGTTACACCTAGAGGCTCAGCTCTCTCTGCAACTGCCGCGCCCTCGGCACTTTGATAGACAGTGCCAGGTGTGATGATGTTTTCACAGTTTTTTTTGTCAATAAAACTGCAGAGGGGTGAGGGAGTTGTAGAGAGAGCAGACCCTCTAGGTGTAAAGGCAACACCCCCGTTGCTCCTAGAGGCTAAGCTCTCTCTGCAACTGCTGCCCGCTCTGCACTTTGATTGACAGGACCAGGCAGTGTAAATGTCATCACACTTGGCGCTGTCAATCAAAGTGCAGAGGGGGCAGCAGTTGCAGAGAGAGCTGAGCCTCTAGGTGTAATGGTAACGCCCCCGTTGCTCCTAGAGGCTCATTTGCATATATTAAAACATCATTGTTCTCAGCAATGCGGGCACATATGAACATGGGACCAACACAGATGCCTTCAGCTGCCAAGTGCACATTGAACAGGTCAGCCAGTGTCATAGGTACAAAACTGCTGACAGATGCCCTTTAATTCCCTTCATTGGGTGCAGCGCTGCAGTAACTACTGCACTGCTGTATCGGACCCCCGACAATCAGACATTGATGGCCTATCCTGACATGGTGCAGGGTCCTGGGCAGGTGCCCCTTTTGCATGGTCCGTATCGAGCTCAGGATCTTTGGAAGACTAACCCGCCATTCCTTCTCCTTTCCATACAGCCTCCATATGACATGGAAGACTTACATGAAGCATTTGATCTTCTGGGACTTTAGGGGATGTCTCAGCAAATCAAAATGAAAAATTTTACTGAGTTCCAGTTCAAAACTGGCAAATCGCCAGGAAATGTGAGTCTCCGAGGAAGAAGAAGTGGTGCTGAAACGCAGCGGAGAACCTTCATACAGCTGAAAACCGTGGGGATTCCACATTTTATCCTTCGAAGAGACAAAAAGTTACATCATTGGCATAAAGAGAATCGTCACAAATACCAAAGGTCCCTGAAACTGCAATAACAAAAACACAATGTGCAATACCACTGACAACCACTATGTGGCGCAAAAATATTAATAAACCTAAAACATCTCAGCACAACACACAAAGAGGGCAACTGCAGTCACAAAAACAGATTCCTCTGCTGGTTCTGATGCACACTGTACCTCAAAGGGGGCAGTATTATAGTAGTTATATTCTTGTACATAGGAGGCAGTATTATAGTAGTTATACCCTTGTACACAGGAGCAGTATTATAGTAGTTATATTCTTGTACATAGGAGGCAGTATTATAGTAGTTATATTCTTGTACATAGGAGCAGTATTATAGTAGTTATATTCTTGTACAGAGGAGCAGTATTATAGTAGTTATATTCTTGTACATAGGAGGCAGTATTATAGTAGTTATATTCTTGTACATAGGAGCAGAATTATAGTAGTTATATTCTTGTACATAGGAGGCAGTATTATAGTAGTTATATTATTGTACATAGAAGCAGTATTATAGTAGTTATATTCTTGTACAGAGGAGCAGTATTATAGTAGTTATATTCTTGTACATAGGAGGCAGTATTATAGTAGTTATATTATTGTATATAGGAGGCAGTATTATAGTAGTTATATTCTTGTATATAGGAGGCAGTATTATAGTACTTATATTCTTGTACAAAGGAGCAGTATTATAGTAGTTATATTCTTGTACATAGGAGCAGTATTATAGTAGTTATATTCTTGTACATAGGGGCAGTATTATAGTAGTTATATTCTTGTACATAGGAGGCAGTATTATAGTAGTTATATTCTTGTACATAGGAGCAGTATTATAGTAGTTATATTCTTGTACAGAGGAGCAGTATTATAGTAGTTATATTCTTGTACATAGGAGGCAGTATTATAGTAGTTATATTCTTGTATATAGGAGGCAGTATTATAGTAGTTATATTCTTGTATATAGGAGGCAGTATTATAGTACTTATATTCTTGTACAAAGGAGCAGTATTATAGTAGTTGTATTCTTGTACAGTAGGAGCAGTATTATAGTAGTTATATTCTTGTACATAGGAGCAGTATTATAGTAGTTATATTCTTGTACATAGGAGCAGTATTATAGTAGTTATATTCTTGTACATAGGAGCAGTATTATAGTAGTTATATTCTTATACATAGGAGCAGTATTATACTAGTTATATCCTTGTACATAGGAGGCAGTATTATAGTAGTTATATTCTTGTACATAGGAGCAGTATTATAGTAGTTATATTCTTGTACATAGGAGCAGTATTATAGTAATTATATTCTTGTACATAGGAGACAGTATTATAGTAGTTATATTCCTGTACATAGGAGCAGTATTATAGTAGTTATATTCTTGTACATAGGAGCAGTATTATAGTAGTTATATTCTTGTACATAGGAGGCAGTATTATAGCAGTTATATTCTTGTACATAGGAGCAGTATTATAGTAATTATATTATTGTACATAGGAGACAGTATTATAGTAGTTATATTCTAGTACATAGGAGCAGTATTATAGTAGTTATATTCTTGTACATAGGAACAGTATTATAGTAGTTATATTCTTGTACATAGGAGGCAGTATTATGGTAGTTATATTCCTGTACATAGAAGCAGTATTATAGTAGTTATATTCCTGTACATAGGAGCAGTATTATAGTAATTATATTCTTGTACATAGGAGACAGTATTATAGTAGTTATATTCCTGTACATAGGAGCAGTATTATAGTAGTTATATTCTTGTACATAGGAGCAGTATTATAGTAGTTATATTCTTGTACATAGGAGGCAGTATTATAGCAGTTATATTCTTGTACATAGGAGCAGTATTATAGTAATTATATTATTGTACATAGGAGACAGTATTATAGTAGTTATATTCTAGTACATAGGAGCAGTATTATAGTAGTTATATTCTTGTACATAGGAACAGTATTATAGTAGTTATATTCTTGTACATAGGAGGCAGTATTATGGTAGTTATATTCCTGTACATAGAAGCAGTATTATAGTAGTTATATTCCTGTACATAGGAGCAGTATTATAGTAGTTATATTCCTGTACATAGGAGAAGTATTATAGTAGTTATATTCTTGTACATAGGAGCAGTATTATAGTAATTATATTATTGTACATAGGAGACAGTATTATAGTAGTTATATTCCTGTACATAGGAGCAGTATTATAGTAGTTATATTCTTGTACATAGGAGCAGTATTATAGTAGTTATATTCTTGTACATAGGACGCAGTATTATAGTAGTTATAGTCTTGTACATAGGAGCAGTATTATAGTAGTTATATTCTTGTACATAGGAGCAGTATTATAGTAGTTATATTCTTGTACATAGGAGGCAGTATTATAGTAGTTATATTCTTGTACATAGGGGCAGTATTATAGTAGTTATATTCTTGTACATAGGAGGCAGTATTATAGTAGTTATATTCTAGTACATAGGAGCAGTATTATAGTAGTTATATTCTTGTACATAGGGGCAGTATTATAGTAGTTATATTCTTGTACATAGGAGGCAGTATTATAGTAGTTATATTCTAGTACATAGGAGCAGTATTATAGTAGTTATATTCTTGTACATAGGAGACAGTATTATAGTAGTTATATTCTTGTACATAGGAGCAGTATTATAGTAATTATATTATTGTACATAGGAGACAGTATTATAGTAGTTATATTCCTGTACATAGGAGCAGTATTATAGTAGTTATATTCTTGTACATAGGAGACAGTATTATAGTAGTTATATTCTTGTACATAGGAGCAGTATTATAGTAGTTATATTCTTGTACATAGGAGCAGTATTATAGTAGTTATATTCTTGTACATAGGAGGCAGTAGTATAGTAGTTATATTCTTGTACACAGGAGGCAGTATTATAGTAGTTATATTCTTGTACATAGGAGCAGTATTATAGTAGTTATATTCTTGTACATAGGAGCAGTATTATAGTAGTTATATTCTTGTACATAGGAGGCAGTATTATAGTAGTTATATTCTTGTACATAGGGGCAGTATTATAGTAGTTATATTCTTGTACATAGAAGGCAGTATTATAGTAGTTATATTCTAGTACATAGGAGCAGTATTATAGTAGTTATATTCTTGTACATAGGAGACAGTATTATAGTAGTTATATTCTTGTACATAGGAGCAGTATTATAGTAATTATATTATTGTACATAGGAGACAGTATTATAGTAGTTATATTCCTGTACATAGGAGCAGTATTATAGTAGTTATATTCTTGTACATAGGAGCAGTATTATAGTAGTTATATTCTTGTACATAGGACGCAGTATTATAGTAGTTATAGTCTTGTACATAGGAGCAGTATTATAGTAGTTATATTCTTGTACATAGGAGCAGTATTATAGTAGTTATATTCTTGTACATAGGAGGCAGTATTATAGTAGTTATATTCTTGTACATAGGGGCAGTATTATAGTAGTTATATTCTTGTACATAGGAGGCAGTATTATAGTAGTTATATTCTAGTACATAGGAGCAGTATTATAGTAGTTATATTCTTGTACATAGGAGCAGTATTATAGTAGTTATATTCTTGTACATAGGAACAGTATTATAGTAGTTATATTCTTGTACATAGGAGCAGTATTCGTTATGGTCTTGTATTCCTCAGTATTAGTGTACTTTCACACTAGCGTTAAAGTTTTCCGGTATTAAGTTCCGTCCTAGGGGCTCAATACCGGAAAAAAACGCTTCAGTTTTGTCCTTATGCATTCTGAATGGAGAGCATTCTGTTCAGTATGCATCAGGATGTCTTCAGTTCAGTCACTTTCACAGTATTTGGCCAGACAAAATACCGCAGCATGCTGCGGTATTTTCTCCGGACCAAATTCCGAAACACTTGCCGGAATACCAGATCCGGCATTATTTTCCATTGAAATCTATTAATGCCGGATACGGTACCAAGTGTTCCGGAAAAACTGATCCAATTTTCTGGTCTGCGCATCCGTTTTTTTTACAGTTTTTTCCGGATGACACCGGAGAGACGGATCCGTATGCATTTGTCAAACGGATCCGCATCCAGATCCGGAAACAAATGGTATCCGTTTGCACACGAATTTACGGATCCGGCAGGCAGTTCCGTCAACGCAACTGCCTGCCGGATTCCTCTAACGCAAGTGGGAAAGTACCCTTATAGTAGATATATAATAGGGCCAGTTTTTTTGTCCTCATTTTATAATTTAGGTATATTTCCTGTATCATCGCAGTTAATATCATTTATCCTTCCTGCTTTTTCCTTTAGATGTTAGTCCAATGCATATAAGTCACACTGTATATGAATAAATATCCATTTTAAGAGCCAGAATGCTGTGTGTGAATTCATTTTTTTATATTATTTTTCACATACTTTTGAAGAAAAACTGTTGCGGTTGAGCATTAACCGTAAACGGGTTTTCCGATATTTTAATACTGATGACCTGTCCTCAGGATACGTCATCAGTATCTGATTGGTGGGGGTCCAACATCCGGGACCCCCGCTGATCAGCTGTTTGAGAAGGCACAGGCACTGACAGTAACGCCGCGGCCTTCTCCCAGCTTAGCCTACAGTAGGCCAGCGACGACACGTTCATTGGTCACATGGCCTAGGCACAGCTCAGTCGCATAGAAGTGAATGGGGCTGAGCGCGACGCCAAGCGCAGCCGCTATACAATGTACGGCACTGTGGTTGGTGAGCACGAAGAGAGTGCCAGTGCCTTCTTAAACAGCTGATCGGCGGCGCTCCTGGGTGTCGAACCCCCGCCGATCAAATACTGATCACCTATCCACTATCTGTACTGTTTATCACAGTCCTGTAGTAACAGGCTATGCTATGATATTTCTAATTGACGTCTCTCCTTCTTAGCAGTTCTTAGAGATAGGAGCAGTGGTGTAGCTAAAGGCTGATGGGCCCAAGTGCAAGAGTTCAGCTTCAAGCCCCTAACTAGGTCGGGTTGCAGGGGTGCACCTAGCTTTTCTGCTGCCTGAGGCAAAAATTGAAATGCCAGGACCCCCCCCCCCCCCTTTCCAATCTTCATGCCAAATTCTCAACCTAACCCCTTCCCTCCAGGCCTTGGAAACCATTACATACAGAGCTACAAAACATACAGGAGAATACAGCGCCACCTACCTCTTAGATCCAGTGATGTCTCCTCTGATGTAGACGTTCTCTGTCTTTATCTTCTCCATTCAGACCAGACCGCCATGATGATTTCTTTCAGCCATCTCTTCTCTCTGCAGAGTTTGACAAACAGACATCTTAGTTTCCTACTTTTCCATCATCCTCCCACCTTCTAAACAACTCATCCTGCCCCCCCCCAATACTGTGCTCACTGTGCTCCCCAATACTATACTGCAGAAACAGTCCCCCTGAAAATACTAGTACCACACAGATAGTGCCAACAGTGCACCCAATAGTAATAATGTCCCTTATTTTGCCCCCAGTAGTAATAATTTCCCCTATAATATGTGTGCAATAAATACCCCCCCCCCCCCCCTAATGTTTCCCAGTAAAATAATTCCCCCTTGCAATGTGTGCCAGTACTAAAATGCTCCCTTATAATGTGTGGCAGTACAAAAATACCCCTTATGCGTGCCAATACAAAAAAATGCTCCCTTATAATGTGTGCCAGTACAAATATGCTTTCTTGCAATGTGCGCTAAGTATGAAAAATGCCTCCTTATGTGATAGTACAATTTTTTTACCCCTTATAACGTGTGTCAGTACAAAAAAACTACAAAATTTTAGTGGCCCCAGTAGAACGGATGTCCCCATAGTGGCCCCCTTATAATGTGTGCCAGTACAAAAAAATACTTTTAGTGTCCCTTGTAGAACGGATGTCCCCATAGTGGCCACCTTATAATGTGCGCCAGTACAAAAATGCTCCCTTGCAATGTGTGTCAGTACAAAAAACGACCCAATTTTAGTGGCCCCAGTAGAACGAATGTCCCCATAGTGGCCCCCTTATAATGTGTGCCAGTACACAAATGCTCCTTTTTACAGCCGCAATGTCCCCATAGTGCATTTTCCAGTTACAAAATAATGACCCCCCCACTGTATTGTGGCCCAACACCATGCTGCCAAAAAAAATAATAAACTCAAATACTTTCCTCCATTCTGCTGTCAGCGATGCAGTGCAAGACTTCTTCTAGTCTGTGTCCTGAGCTCTATGCAGTGCGATGATGACGACACCGGCCTCTGATAGGCTTCACTTACCTCTCCTGCCGCTGGTCTCCAGGTCCAGCGTTTTCTCCTGCAGTCGCGCTCACTGATCTTCTCCGGGCTTGTGCAGCACGCCAGACCTGCAGGGTATTGCGAAGTGAGGTCACGGTTATGGGCAATCGAGGGTTACTCACTGTATTGGAGGAGAACCCTGGGCAGGCATGCGGCAGTGAAGGAGAGGTAGACACAAGTTCCTCTGGGGCACACTCGGTATGTAGGGACCAGGCCTGATGGTGGATGAGGTGCCCTGGATGTTACAGGTATTTTGAGTGCCTGGGGCAAGGTCCCTTTTGGATTCGTGACGCCAGTGCCTGTAACGGTGGCACACCGGTTTATAGTTGGACTAAGTGAGGTACACAGGTGGTATAGTGAACCAAACGTTGCTTTACTTAAACAGTCCAACTTTGTACATCAAGATAGTAATACAGTCCTTTAGATCACAGCTTTACAAGCAGGCTTATTCCACAAGATGGCAGGTATTGATCATGCAAGATACTCAGAGGGTAAATCCACAACACACTCAGAATCAGGTTGTACCTTTCCTCAGAAATAGCGTACACTGTTCTTTTAGAACTCCTGTCTGGTTTCAATCCCAAGGCCCGAATGCCTAAATGGTGGCTTAAATCCTTGGTAAAATATATCTTCCTCCCGTATTAATACTTGCTTTACTTTATAGTTCCTCTGCCTATTAGTGTTACTTATCTTGGCTGTAAATATCCTTACTGGACTTGTGAATGACTGTGGGTTTCTCCCAGGAGGTTCTGTCCTTCTACTGGGGTGACTTCTGAGCTAACTAAGGCTCTCTTGATCTACAGGCAGGCTAGGATTCTTCACTAGCCTCCTGGTCATGGCTAGCAGCCAGGGCTATCAAGCTGCATGTCAGGAGGAGGCCCTCAGCTTGTCCCTGGCTGGTGCCTTCTCACTTCTGTATCCACAGACTCCTGACTATGAACTCCCTCTCCCTGTCTAGGCCTGAACATTTATACTAGGGGCTCCCTATCTCCCTCTAGTGTCTGGGATGTCTAACTACACCCAACTAGGCCTGCTAAGCATTAACACAGGGGAACATTGCATATAAAAACACATTAGAAAATACATTAAATGCATAGTTAAATATAACATTTCTGTCCCTTGTGAGTAGAAGTAACGCGCACACCAATTGACCCTTGTGTAGTGCCCACCTTTACCTAGTGGGACACTACATACCACCACGCTATAACGTTGCCCGTCCTCGGCGCAACATGGAGGGGCCCTGCCCAGCTGGATACTGCATCTGAAAAAGAGAGAATAACGCAAAGCAGGAAAAATACATCTACATTTGCAAGAATACATTATATGCATAAATCAGGCAGTTCCACCGGCTCAGGAACAAGTAACGGTGAAAAGGGGCGTCGTTCTCTTCTCTCAGGATAGTGTAAGGGAACAGGGGCGCTGACCTGGTGCAGCGTATCAATGATACCAGGATAGTCCATAAGTGCAAATTGCCCATAATAGAACAGTAGACAAAATATAAAAACAATTAGAAGTTCTTGGAGGCTCAAGGAACAAATATGAGTCCGTACCCAGGTTTCTTTCTTATTTAGAGCAAGTGTTTCCCTCAAGCCAAGTAAGGTAGAAGATCACAGAGGCTCACTTACAGTGGAGTCCATCTCTGGGCACATTTCTTTAAAGTAGCAATATCTCAGAGGCTCATGTACTTTTGAGTCTATCACTGGGCACGTTTCCTTGAAATTTAATGTTGCACAATAAAAAGACAGCACATAAAAATAGCCCACATTATTCAAATGGCATTATATAAAAATAAGTGCTGCAATACCCTTAATCAACCTGAAAAGGGGGTTAAAAAGGGTTGAAGGTGCAACATAAAAATAGGCACAACTTGGTGTAATGTTGAAGAAGCAGGCAGGAGGTCCTGTAAACAAGATGGCTTTGCTGAAATTGGTATTTCAGTGGGTGACCACCACCACTGAGCCGTGGGTAACTGGCAGCAGCAACAAAGGACCAAAACAAAGGACTCCTGTCCTGGAAGGGTTAAATTCTCAGCAATGAGGTCCCTTGATGAAGCAAATCAAAGAAATCAATGGCCTAGCAGGCCAATTCACAGGGGCATGTCATAATCACTTTGCATCTCAGTGGTGCTCCCTGGCTCTGCTTGTAGATGAGGTCTCTAATAAGCTTCCACAGGCGGATGTGCCCACAACACGGTATTGGGGGGCAACTGCAACATAAATGGACCCCTAATAGGTATGGGCCCCATAGGCCTAGGGGTAATCACGGTTGCTGACCGCACCGGTCCAGGCATAATTATTGTAGGCTGTGCTGGCCTAGATACCGCCGCCGCAAGCGGTCCGGTGGGCTCTGGAATAACTGGCTCTGCGCAGCAAGTCACAGTGTGAGAAGGCCTCCTTGGGGGCCTCAACGTAGCCGCAGTAGCAGTAGGTGGCCGGCTGGTAGGGACAGGTACCCTTACCTCTGACCCAGTGATGTCCGGGCACTGAAGACGGACCTCTTCCTTCCTAGGTGGCGTCCGGATTCTGGCGGTGGCAATTCTGCGTAACTCCCGCAACTTTTCCTCCAGACGGACGATCTGGTCATCCAGGCTCTCGGTCTCAGGATCGCTGTCTTCCGATGTGGCCGCCGGCACTGGTACAATAGATGGCGCATCCTGCACAGCCGCTGCAGGTTCAGGTGAGGCGTCCGCTCTCTTTCCTTTTCGGATGTTGTCCAGGGCAGCATGGAATCTTTCCACATCTTCTAATTCTCGGATGGTCTTTTCTCTGTGAGGCAGCTCAGGTGAGGGCCACGGACTCGCCCATTTTTCCAACACGCTCGATCCTTCTCTGGAGAGCGACAGGGTGGCGCCAATAATTTCAGACAGATCCTCCCATTGCCCTGGAAGGCCGCCCCCCAGGTACTCCAGTATGGGGAGGCGGAGTCCATTTCTGCAGACATGCAAATGTCCAGACAGGGCGGTGGCGCCGACGGGTAGCCTTTCCCGCTCTTTTCAGCAAAAAGGCGCCAATTTTTACCGCTAATTCAGGATGAAGATGATGCAGCAGTAAATTCAAGCAAGCTAAGCGGCCATCTTTAGCAAAACGCTGTCTTTTCACTGACAGCAAGCGGTGGCTCAAATAAGCAGCAAACAGTCCAGAAAATATTATCTTCACACCGCTAATTATGACAGTTCTTTGGCCCAGCACTTTATAATAACACAATAGGGCTTGGTCACTTTAAGGCAATTTTTAGCACACAGTTGTATATCCGCAATGGCGCAGGAATGTTCGTTATCCTGTTCGTGACGCCAATTTATGCAGCACGCCAGACCTGCAGGGTATTGCAAAGCGAGGTCATGGTTATGGGCAATCGAGGGTTACTCACTGTATTGGAGGAGAACCCTGGGCAGGCATGCGGCAGTGAAGGAGAGGTAGACACAGTTCCTCTGGGGCACACTCTGTATGTAGGGACCAGGCCTGATGGTGGATGAGGTGCCCTGGATGTTACAGGTATTTTGAGTGCCTGGGGCAAGGTCCCTTTTGGATTCGTGACGCCAGTGCCTGTAACGGCACACCGATTTATAGTTGGAATAAGTGAGGTACACAGGTGGTATAGTGAACCAAACGTTGCTTTACTTAAACAGTCCAACTTTGTACAGCAAGATAGTTATACAGTCCTTTAGATCACAAGCTTCCCAAGCAGGCTTATTTCACAAGATGGCAGGTATAGATCATGCAAGATACTCAGAGGGTAAATCCACAACACACTCAGAATCAGGTTGTAGCTTTCCTCAGAAATAGCGTACACTGTTCTTTTAGAACTCCTGTCTGGTTTCAATCCCAAGGCCCGGATGCCTAAATGGTGGCTTAAATCCTTGGTAAAATATATCTTCCTCCCGTATTAATCCTTGCTTTACTTTATAGTTCCTCTGCCTATTAGTGTTACTTATCTTGGCTGGAAATATCCTTACTTGACTTGTGAATGACTGCAGGTTTCTCCCAGGAGGTCCTGTCCTTCTACTGGGGTGACTTCTGAGCTAACTAAGGCTCTTTGGATCTTCAGGCAGGCTAGGATTCTTCACTAGCCTCCTGGTCATGGCTAGCAGCCAGGGCTATCAAGCTGCATGTCAGGAGGAGGCCCTCAGCATATCTCTGGCTGGTGCCTTCTTACTTCTGTCTCTGCAGACTCCTGACTCTGAACTCCCTCTCCCTGTCTGGGCCTGGACATTTATACTAGGGGCTCCCTATCTCCCTCTAGTGTCTAGGATGTCTAACTACACCCAACTAGGCCTGCTAAGCATTAACACAGGGGAACATTGCATATAAAAACACATTAGAAAATACATTAAATGCATAGTTAAATATAACATTTCTGTCCCTTGTGAGTAGGAGTAACACGCTGACCAATTGACCCTTGTGTAGTGCCCACCTTTACCTAGTGGGACACTACACTTGCGCTGCACTGTGGGCAGACTGCATACAACCAGGGGCGTAACCTACCATAGCGGCAGACCAGGCGATTGCTATGGGGCCTAGGGCAGGAGGGGGCCCAGTCTAAGTTGGTATTATCTCCTCTTCTACTGGAGGCAAAAAGTTGGTCAGGACTCTACCCTCTAAAGCAGGGAGGGGTGCACAACCTGCGGCCCGGGGGCCGCCACATGCGGCTTTGGCACCATTCTGTGTGGCCCCCAACCATCTGGTAATAGACATGTAAGTCTATGTCTTGTGGCTGCTCACATGTATCTTTCATGTATTCTCTCATTAGATGGAAGTAGTCGAAGTGTAACTAGACATTTATAATATATACTGCATAGTCAATATGCCATAAATATAGTATTTCAGTTGGTAATAACCCCTGACAATGAGGCCCCCAACCAGAAAAGTTTGTGCATTTCTGCTCTAAAGGAACAACTTTTAGCAAATGAAGCAGTGGAAGAAATGGCCCAGGGTCATTGAAAAAGGTTTAGGCAGAAACCCTTCTGTCCTGTGTGGGGGCCTGGTTTGACCCTTACTATGGTGCCCTCTATGTAAACCAGGTCATAGTGCACACTGCATTCTGATGTTGCACTCAGGACAGTCAGGACAGAGCAGCCCCAGGGAGGAAGACCAGGGAGAGTGAGTACAGCTCTTCATTTACCACTCCCCGCACCTCCTGCGTACTAGTGGGCACCTCCATAATGGAATCGCTCACTAATATTCACTTTATAAGATGTGCTGCGTCTTATAAAGTGAAAATTACAGCAAGTGGCGATGTACCAACACCAACACAGTTTGGGGACATATGTGAACTTATACATTCATACATCTACCATGAGTTACAATGGGTAAAAATGATGGGAACGTCACATCCCATCACTTCGGAGCTGTTCGTGGGGGGGGGGGGGGGTTACCGTTACTCCTTGTGGCACCGGGTGTTTTACAGGACAGGTAATATTACCTGGGAAAATGTATGAAATTTAGCTCTCTTCCTGGAGCAAGAAAATAGTCTCACTTATGGAGCTAAAGCCGTAGGGTAAAGTTGCTTATTGTTGTATCACGAGGAAGACCCGAGGCATAAACAGAAACGTTAGTCCCAATGACATGATACAGAATGGGCTGCACTACATCTTAATATCGTTCATGGACTTCAAAGACTTGCAAAATAATAGGAGGGCATTCATTTTGTTATGGAACAATTGCTAAGCTTTATTTTACCAGTAGGGGGCACTGTACAGTAATTATTACCTGCCTCTGGATGTGACAACACAAGAATTGAGGTCAGGATTGTTATTGAATGAGTTTCCATGGTGGAGGAACTGCATACAAGCCTAAGATCAGTCTGCACAATGCCAGGCATCTTCTGGGGTGATGTAAAGCACGACTCTGGATTCTGGAGCAGTGGAAACGTGTTCCCTGGAGTGAAGAATCCCCTCTCACTAACTGGTGGTCCGATTGATGGTTTTTGGAATGGAATGTCTAACAAGTCCACATATTTTTGGTCATATGGTGCAATTAATCAGAAAGCTGTAAACACCACTAGTTTACATATAAGGGGCCACAAATTCATAACTTCTCCCAGTGTAGAGTATGGTTGTATCAAATCTCCAACTTCTATTGTCCCCGTAAAGTATAATCATGAGATCCAGGAGAATTAGATCTATGGCGCTGTCTGCAAGGTTCTCACGATGCTGGTTCATGTGCCTACCTGAAACATGGAGACAATAAGGTGGTCACTAGGACTAAGAGAACGATGGCTTTGCAGGACCTAGGAGTGGAAAACAGATTTTCTTTTTTGGATGGGAGTGGAGAGGAAGAAAATTGTTGGTGTCAATAATGTTGATTCCACGTCACAGATAGCACTGGCTGAACTATAGAGGCTGTCCAGTGTGAGGACCTCATATCTCAGCATGCTTGATATCACTGGGATGGAGGATATTGGATTTGATGGGATGGTCCCTATTAGTATACAGTTGCAAGAAAAAGTATGTGAACCCTTTGGAATGATATGGATTTCTGCACAAATTGGTCATAAAATGTGATCTGATCTTCATCTAAGTCACAACAATAGACAATCACAGTCTGCTTAAACTAATAACACACAAAGAATTACATGTTACCATGTTTTTATTGAACACACCATATAAACATTCACAGTGCAGGTGGGAAAAGTATGTGAACCCCTAGACTAATGACATCTCCAAGAGCTAATTGGAGTGAGGTGTCAGCCAACTGGAGTCCAATCAATGAGATGGGATTGGAGGTGTTGGTTACAGCTGCCCTGCCCTATAAAAAAACACACCAGTTCTGGGTTTGCTTTTCACAAGAAGCATTGCGTGATGTGAATGATGCCTCGCACAAAAGAGCTCTCAGAAGACCTACAATTAAGAATTGTTGACTTGCATAAAGCTGGAAAGGGTTATAAAAGTATCTCCAAAAGCCTTGCTGTTCATCAGTCCACGGTAAGACAAATTGTCTATAAATGAAGAAAGTTCAGCACTGCTTCTACTCTCCCTAGGAGTGGCCGTCCTGTAAAGATGACTGCAAGAGCACAGCGCAGACTGCTCAATGAGGTGAAGAAGAATCCTAGAGTGTCAGCTAAAGACTTACAAAAGTCTCTGGAATATGCTAACATCCCTGTTAGCGAATCTACGATACGTAAAACACTAAACAAGAATGGATATCATGGGAGGATACCACAGAGGAAGCCACTGCTGTCCAATAAAAACATTGCTGCACGTTTACAGTTTGCACAAGAGCACCTGGATGTTCCACAGAAGTACTGGCAAAATATTCTGTGGACAGATGAAACCAAAGTTGAGTTGTTTGGAAGAAACACACAACACTATGTGTGGAGAAAAAGAGGCACAGCACACCAACATCAAAACCTCATCCTAACTGTGAAGTATGGTGGTGGGCTCATCATGGTTTAGGGCTGCTTTGCTGCGTCAGGGCCTGGACGGATTGCTATCATCAAAGGAAAAATGAATTCCCAAGTTTATCAAGACATTTTGCAGGAGAACTTAAGGCCATCTGTCCACCAGCTGAAGCTCAACCTAAGATGGGTGTTGCAACAGGACAACGACCCAAAGCATAGAAGTAAATCAACAACAGAATGGCTTAAACAGAAGAAAATACGCCTTCTGGAGTGGCCCAGTCAGAGTCCTGACCTCAACCCGATTAAGATGCTGTGGCATGACCTCAAGAAAGCGATTCACACCAGACATCCCAAGAATATTGCTGAGCTGAAACAGTTCTATAAAGAGGAATGGTCAAGAATTACTCCTGACCGTTGTGCACGTCTGATCTGCAACTACAGGAAACGTTTGGTTGAAGTTATTGTCAAAGGAGGTTCAACCAGTTACTAAATCCAAGGGTTCACATACTTTTTCCACCTGCACTGTGAATGTTTACATGGTGTGTTCAATAAAAACATGGTAACATTTAATTCTTTAGTTATTAGTTTAAGCAGACTGTGATTGTCTATTGTTGTGACTTAGATGAAGATCAGATTACATTTTTGACCAATTTGTGCAGAAATCCATGTCATTCCAAAGGGTTCACATACTTTTTCTTGCAACTGTATATGGATGACGTGGGGGTTGCCTGCTTAATGGTCCACCCTGTTGGTTAGAGTACAAAGATCCTGCTCTGGAGGACTGAGGACGACCATCCATTCAGCTGTGATAGGTTTCTCCCCCTTACACTTTTTCCAGGTGACTTCAGACATGTGACGATCACCTGATAACAAGCGTAGATTATTACGTAGACATGAGTTTGTCCTAGGGGCGTTCCTATATACGGTGCAGAGTTAAGGTGCCTCCTGGTCCCTAGTGCCTGAGAGAGTCCAGAGTTTCCGCCATAGTCTTGACAAACAGTGGGTTAGGGGGCCTATTACAGATTTTGCATTGGAGCCTAGGAGCTTCACATTACACTCTGGGTATTTATATTGATGTGACTGCCACGTATGAGAAAACATATGGCATGTAGGAGACGCTGGTTCTTGCTTTTCGCACTATATATAGCTGTTTACTCATATATGTTTTTGTGTTGGATTCGGTTGCATTTGACCAAACCCCTGTCTCTAGTTTCAGATACTGCTCAGAATAAGACCCTAAACTAAGCAAAGAGGGAATTGAAACCACGGCTTGTCATGCCCACTCTTTCCTATGTGCCCATCCATCACACTCACACATAGGCTACATTCCCACGAATGCCAAAATGGCCGCCATATACTGGTGAGTTGACATTTCAGGCATGCCATCTTCCAATCAAGTTTATGAAGTTATGGAGACAACCATGGCAATGATTCCTGACTAGAGAGGGCCACGGGCATGCATTTCCAACTCTTCTTGGCTGGATAGGATTGAGGATTGGCGATCAGGGGACCATCAGCCACCACCGGCCTCTGCAGAATTTACTGGAGGTCTAACTGTATGAGATCGGCACAAACTCAAGAATGATATCTCCCGTCCCCATTCCCGCCAATTACCATAATGGAGAATCATCGATCTTCTGAAATAGGGATCAGTGAAGGTCCGGCTGGTACATACATACAGTACATACCATACATGTCCATAATAGATAAAGCCTTTCAAGTAAAACTGATTTGAGACCTGCACAAGTTACCACCTTCTAGATGCACCATGTGAAAAAGTTGATATTATGGATCAGATCACATCAATCAACCAATGAAAGAAGGTCTTCTTCTTGAAGGATAAAGGAGTAGGCAAGGAACAACCAAGCGAAAAGACCCCCGCCTTCATCTGCCACCACTGGAACTCAATATAATACTAACATGGTACCATCATCCAGTATTATTGAGAGGTACCGGATATGGTGAAATATTGTGTGCAGATAAGGCATATCATTTCAGCACTTTATGGTGTAATTATGTAGTATGTACCTGTATATGACTGATGTGTAATTATGTAGGGTTTTCAAAAAAAAATTATGTACATTCTGCATGTTATCTTACCATTATTTTAGTGTTATTATGTGATCTCTCGATATCAGTATTACCTTGGAGCTATATGGCATTATTGAGTTAATATTAGAGAACAACCAAAAATTGCAAGCCAGGAGCATTCATTTGCTTGGTACCCTGGGTCAAATTTTTTGTAAAACTTAGTTCACATGAGGTTTTACAACATCATATGACCAATGGGAGGCTTTATGTGCTACATACTGGCATTATCTTGCACCCAAATTGTAGTACAACAAGAAAATGTTGACCTTTCTGTTGCCTGAATATTTTTTACTATTTTTTATTTCTTTTGCAGACAAAGCAGGGGAGACATATATACACATGTTAGAACCATATACACATCATACAGTATCATACAGATATCACTTAGATTCTTCATTTGAAACAACCGTCCAAAAACACATTTTACGTCATGAACCATCATTTTCCAGAGTATGATCTAATTTTACACATTTTACAGGCCTATTAACAAAATACCAAAAGTTTGCTTTTGCATTTATGTTAGAATTTTGTTTGGCCTCAATATTTCCAAAGCATCAGCTTTGGTTTCACCCGGCATTACAAGGCCATTCATTCATGCTTCTGGATGTGCTGCAGAGAAATCTAACACTTTCTACAGATTTCCCAAAGGTTTCCAGGGATCCTCCTCACAATCAGGGTTTGTTCGAAGCGGACAATTCCTAATTTAGAGGCTAGCCATGCCTCGGCTTGTGGGAAAATGGGAAGATGTTTCTGAAGAACTACGTGAACCAAACGGGATAGAAAATCAAATATAAAAAAAAATCCTTTTGATTACACAGTTAATAAATAAATTTGACGTATTTTCTGTGAATCTTGTAACTTGTTGAAGGTCCTGGTCCTGCTCGTTCACCATGAGACCCTCCATCCTTATAATACATTATGTACAGTGAATACTGTGATGGCAATGATTATATTATGATGGATCCCGGGGCTTTCATGAAGATGTTGGTGTCTTCCCAATTATCTGGAGAATGATGTCACTTTTTTAAGGTTTCCATCTCACAAAATTTTGAGTTTTTATCCCTTTTTTTTATTAAATTTTTATTTATTTAGAAAATAACAAAATTAAAACAAATACATAATTAATCAATAACATCATTAGTTCTTATCCCCGTTTTTTTTTTCTCCCCCAATCCCAACCCACTCAACCCAGCCCTACCCTCCCTCCCTGCGGATGCGTCTCTAATCCCTCCATAAAATGGAAGGAAAAATAAAAAATAAAATAAAATGGAGAGCGGGGGGAGGGGATCACTAAAGAGAGCCTACCACTTCCAACCTCCCTATATCCTAGACAATTTTTCTTCAGAGTTTCTTTGGTTATATAAAACATTCTCATATCTCTTAGCCTTGTTTACCAGATGTAACTACTCATTGAACTTTGGGGTGTTTTGAGAGATCCAGACTCGAGTAATTAAGAGTCTGGCTAAGAACATAATTTTAACCAAAAGAATCTTTTGATACTTGTGGCAGTTTACCTTAGATAAGACACTCAATGTCCAGCACTGTAAGGGGGATTACTACCCTCAGTTTTTGAGTAATAAAATTATGAATTGAGACCCAATAAAGTGTTAGATCTGGACACAACCAAAAGATATGCAAAAAGTCTGCCCACTGTGAATCACACCGAGCGCAATTCGAGGATTCTCGTAAACCACGTTTATTAAGCCTGATCAGCGTGATATACATTCTATGTGTAATATTAAACTGTATCAATATATGGTTAAAATTGTGCGATACAAATTTTGAATAACCAAGTATATTTCCCCACTCCTGTGACGTAACCATTGGGCAATCAATTCCCCAGGCCCTCTGACCCGGAGAGACAGCCTTATAAAAAAGTGCCTTAACTAATAATTTATATAATAAGCACCAATAGTAAATGACTCAGGGGGAAGAAGCTTGCGTGAAACGTACGTTGGGGTTGCTGGAGCACTACACAGGTATATTGTTTATGGCTTTATAGTGAACCATTCAGCTTTAGTTATCTATGTATTCTGCGATTTTTGCACTATGCACTTTATATTTATATCCCGTATACAGTGTATGATATCTCTACTTAGCTTTTATAGTTCTGCCTGATTATATGTATTTTTGACATCCTGTTTGGCCCACATGCATATATATGCCATATTTATATATTCATTGTTTGAATTCATTCGCCATTTCAGGTTTAGTCATGCTCCATGTCATCTTGTGTGCTCTTTTTTCACCATCCATTGTTCCCTATGTGTATTTTACTGTGATTTGTCTCGTATGGAGACGCTAATAAAGTTTATATATATATAATACTATTGAGTGCTAGCCCTGTCTTTCTCTTTAGGTGTACTAATAATTTATATAGTTGGGAGATCCTGCCCTTATGGCCTGAACTTCCCAACACAGCATTCAAAGGTGAAGAAGTGTCTATCTCTAACATTAAAACTTATTTTACACTAAAAAGTGCTGAACGTATCTGAAAATAACTAAACCAACTTATATTACCTAAATTACCCATTTGTGCTAAACTGGAGAAAGGCAACACCTCTCTATTCTTCACCACCTGTGAAAGATATAAAATATTACTTTTTTGCCAAAACTTATCCCCAAGTAATTTATCAACCTCCTGTAACAAAAAAATTATGCCAAAGAGGCGTGCATAAAAAAGATCCCTTTATCCCCATCCATCTTCTAATCGTGGTCCAGGATCTAGAGAATAACTTCCCAGTCACTCTATAGTCTTGTTCAACATTGATTAATCGCCCAGATTCCAATAATTTAAATATATTATCAATTGGGGATTGTTTCATCAAAGTCTTACACAGAGCACTTTTCTCCCATTGACAGTATAACCATAACTAAGTAGATCGTTGATCATCCGCTCAATGAGTTTGAAAAACTTATCCTCGATCCATATTGGGGAATTCCTGAGAATATAGAGAAGTTGGGGCAAAATCACCATCTTAATTAGGGATGGGACTATTGGCTCTAGTTGGGGGTAATCAAAGCCATATGGTAATTTTATATCTCAATTTACTTATCAATGGCATCAAGTTAAGCTGAATATAATCCTCAATCCTAGGCGATATCATCATGCCAAGATATTCAACTGAATCAACAACCTTTAACATTGTCAAGGGCCCCTCACTCAGATACTCAAAATTATCCAATAACATAAGGGTAGTTTTTGACCAGTTGATCTAAACCAGAGACTTCCCCAAAATAATTAACTGTGCGAATAACTCTTGGGAAGGGTTATGTTAGTGTGATTTATATAAAATAATACATCATCTGCATATAAAGAGATCCGATCCTCTGATCCCGATACTCCAAAACCCTCAATCCTTGTATCTTGCCTGACACTAAGTGCTAAAGGCTCAATATAAAAGTCAAACTATAATGGAGAAAGTGGACAGCCCTGACGAGTACCTCAGGTCAACATAAAACCCGGGGTCAGATTGCCATTAAGATTTAATCTCGCACTAGGGGAGTTATACAAAAGCCTAACCATACTTATAAATCTCGGTCCAAATCCCATCCTTCCCAACACCTTCCACAGGACTTTCCACTCCACCCTATTGAATGCCTTAGAGGCATCCAAAGACAGAATGGAGCGGGAATCCCCCCCGGGGGACTGTATGTTCGCAAAGAGACGATGAAGGTTATGATGAGTACCTTTATTGGGGGTAAACCCATTCTGATCAGGGTGTATAATCGAGGCGATAACTCTGCAGAGCCTTGTGGCCAACATCCTTGACAAGAGCTTAACATTGGTATTCAGAAGCGATATCGGTCTATATGACCCCATACCTAGGGGATCCTTTCCCTTTTTCAATATTAATACAATTACTGCTTCTGCCATGGACTTGGGTAGGGTACCGTCCTCCAACGACTCAACAATTACCCTAAAAAAAAGTTGGAAAATAACATCACCATACTTACGATAAAGCTCATAGGGAAAGCCCTCTAAACCAGGGGAGGAGTTTCCCTGGTTTATTGCAGCCTCTAACTCCTGTAGTGAGAATTCTACTTCAAGGGATTCCCTCTGTACTTCAGTAAGAACCGGAAAAGTGATGGAGTCCAAGTAGGCATCCATCATTTCATCCGAAATATTATTACTAGTTTTATATATTTCCGAGAAGTGATTTATAAAAGCTCCTTTTATTTTTTCCTGATTTTCAGCAATTGCACCCTCGATTAGTCGAAAGCTACCTATTTCTTTTTTTTTTATCCTGATGATTAGATATCACCTTAGCCAGGAGTTTTCCTGGGCGCCCGGATTCACAGAATTGGTTTTGTCACTTGAAAAAGAGGCTCTGCTGGGCCTTATCCAGGGGAAAATCGGAATACTCCTGACTTGCATTCTGCATCACCCTCCTATTCTCCTCAGTTTTTTTTCCTGGAGAACTGGTTCATCCCATATAACGCAGCTGCTTTTAAAGCCCTCTCTTTCCTCCCATACCCCCTTCTTAAGTTGGAAATATTGCTAACAAATAGCCCCCTCACAAAAGCCTTAAATGCATTCCATACCAGTTGGATTTTAGCTGATTTATAACTAACCTCCCAGAAGTATAACCATCTCCTGTTTCATCCAATCATGGTTGTCTATTACCGACAGCCAATAGGGGTTTAATCTAAAGGGAGATACTACCCCTTCCCTATCATCAAACATACAAAGCTCAAGGGATACCGGCACATGATCCGAGAGCGACCTGGCTTCGTATTCCATTTGTTTAATAAGTCTCAAATATTTTGTATTTATTAAAGCAGTTCCTAGATCTAGTCACACAGGAGTAAGCTCTTCTCCCCCGTCCTAAAAAACTCCAGACATCTTCAAACCCCGACTCCTGACAGAATCGAGTCAGAGGAGACCCCTGATTAGATACAGAAGTATAAGTGTCTCCACCCATAGAGATCCGGTCAGTCTTAGGGTTCATAACACAGTTGAAATCCCTATTTACTAGGGTAGGACAATCTGGCCATTTCTCCACAAACGTTAATAAAGAGTTAAGTACATCAAAAGAAAAGGGGGGGGGGGGAGAAATATAGATAAAAGCTAAAATACCTAATCTTCCAAGAAGTTTCCCATACAGAAAAACAAATCTCCCCTTCTTATCAATAGAGGATGCCTCGCAGGCAAAATCAATCTTTTTATGTATAAACCCCGTGACTTCTGTAGAGTGGCTGGTGAAGGTGGAATGAAATGCCTGCGAGACCCATCCTCTACTAATCCGCATCACAGTCTCTTCAGTAAAGTGGGTCTCTAATAGACAGACAACCGAAGGTAAGTGTCTCTGAACTAAATCAAACACAGCCTGAATGTCCCCAAGTCCAAGTTAGAAATCTCACAGACATGTAATCAGCTAATCACGTCCAATCCCCCTTGAACCCCATCTCCCCGCTCATCCATCCTAAGAGACGCATGATCCGCCATTAACAAAAAGCAGACCTCTCTACCTAGACCATCCCTCCCCCTGTCCTAATCCTGCCCCCACCAGAAATACTGAGAAAAAATAACAAAAAAAATATAACACGCCACTGCTTAAAGATTATTCCGGTCCAACCAGTCCGTAACAAGAGCCGGAGTATCAAAAAAATGAGTTGCTCCATTAAAAATAAGCCGGAATTTAGCTGGATACAGGAAAGAGTACTTAATATCTTTGCCCTGTAGATGCTTTTTTACAGCTAAAAAACTCCATCTCTTTTCATGAATCTCTTTCCGGAAAGAAGAACAATTTTCTACCATTATTTAAAATAGGGGAACACTCCCTAGCCCTCTTTAGGATCACGTCTCTATCCCGAGAAACAAGAATCTTTGCCAGGAGTACCCGTGGCTGCAATCCGGGAGTTGGTTTACCCCCGGGAATCCGATGGGCCCTCTCCACTATAAATAAAGGCGAGAAGTGCTCCTTTCCAAAGTTTTCAAGGATCAAGGACTTTATCTTTCCGGCAGGATTTTTTTCTTCTGCACCCTCAGGTAGCCCCAGAATTCTCACATTAGATCGTCTCGACCTGTCTTCCAAGTCCACAACTTTTTTTTTCTAGATTATTATAATCCGTTTTCAAGATGGCAATTTCAGATTTTAAAGCTTTTGTTTCATGTTCCAGGGAGCCCACAGACTTTTCGATGGCAGTAACTCTGTCTCGTATCTTAGTTACATAGTCTCTTATTATAGACACGTCCGACTGGACTACTCACAGCTGCCATGCAATATCTTGTATCACCTTTCCATTATTTTTGACCGTGGCTAGAATCTCCACTAATGGAGAGGGGTCCACCATAGGAATATCACCATCATCTGCTCCATCCTGAAAGTGATTATCCGCTACCTCATCCGTCTTACATCCTGCTTCCCTTTTAGTACTGTCCTTGTATTTACATTTGGCGATTTCAGAAACTGGTCAATTTTTACAGGCTCGGCAGGTCTCTGTCCTATTTTAGACAATGATAAATCTGTTTTGCTTGGGGACCATTTTTTTTTTTTCTTATTTCTTTCCCTCCCCCCTTTATAGTATGGGTTTTTATCCTTAGCAAGCAAAAAAAAAAACTCTTGAGATGTCCCAGTCCATGAATGGTCTACGGAGTAAACGTTCTGTAGAGAGGAGGTAGAGCTAGAGGGACCATTGATCCTGTTGTGTTTACCCTATTGGATCCTGGGCCTTGACTCCTGTAAGTTCTACACTGTTACGCTTGGCAACAGGTTTTAAATGGCTTTTATCCTGGAAGCCCTTGGCAATTTCTTCAAATGTCCGGCCCTTTGTCTCGGGGACTTTGAAGAAAGTGAAGATGAAGAAGATAATCAACAGACCCATGAAAATGAGGAAGACATAGGGGCCACATCCGTCCTGTAGAATAAAAACAGATGGTCAGGGAGATAGAGGAAAAAATATGAAGTTGGGAGAACGTTGTCAGGAATAAGGACCACCTTATCCTTAGTTATTATAATGTTTGCAGCGACATTATATGTTTTATGGTTATATGTCGTAGTGTAAGATATTCCGGTGTGATATACATATATGTATTTATGTATTTTTATCTTCTGTATTACAAGGCCAGCAGCCGTGTTGGGGGTAATTAATTTATGAATTGGTTTAAGGCTGCATAGAGAGAGTCGAGCTGTCTGCCTCGTACCTGGGAAACAGCCAAACTGCTCCCCGGGAGGTAGTTAGCACAGAGATGCTAACGAGGATGGGACCGTTTGCTGGTCACATCTCAGGACAGGAGACTGCAGACTTTCTGGCCCCTTTTGTCAGCAGGGGGCTTCCTAACCAGAGAATGAACAATAATTTGTAGTCCTTCATAACTTGTTCAGGAGGGGGCAGATGTCTCCAAAATCCAGCTCATCACCTCTGGTATGATGGGGGCATCGCATAGACACCAGACATGGCGTATCAACTCGCCTTCATCTTTCTAAAAGAAGGATCTCCCCTTCCGAGCGTCCTGGACGTGTCGCGTTTGATATGCTAGGAGATATGAATTATGAAGAAGGGCTGGGGCCTGTATCTTCACCAGGGCAACTGGGAAAATATCTTTTGGATATTTTCACACCTGTTCCCTAGATGGCCGGGGGTGGGGGGGCAGGCTGCATGGATAATGAAGCTCGGCCCAGAGGGGCTGAGTCAGAGGTGTGAGGGAGAATCCCCCTCAGGCCTACCCTTGAAGGAAAGACATAAAAATGTAATCCCTGGGATATTTGGGTGTCACAAAGTGGGAGATACAAATAAAATTAATTTGAGCACCATTACTCTGCCCAAATATCCTGGGAGGAAAGGTCTTTTACCACATAACTGCTAATTATCGGAACTTTCTATGTTTTCTCCTTTTTATTTTACAATTGTTTGCCATTTATGTATGTCTCTTGTTAATCATTTTTTGCAACCCAGTGCTGTCCATTTTTCATACATTAAACCTAAAAGTTTGATGGTTTGTCTTGTAACCTTAAGAACCTGTTAGCTCCATGAAAAGTGTGTGTGCCGTCTGAGGCTGTATGTTGTTTTTCCGTGAGGCTTACTATAGTGTGTGTGTCTGCTTCCGAGGGGAACACTCAGGGGCGTCCTGTCGACCTCATAACGGGCAGGTGGTGGCCGCATAAGTTTCGTGTTATTGCGTGTGTGTGCTTGCAGGCTTCAGGTGGCGATTTATGCTGAGTTACGGCCCGGCGCAGGGCGTAACAGCGTGTGAGGGCGTGAGGTGAATCGGCCTGAAGGGCTTGGGCAACCCTTTTCAAGTGACGCGGTGGGCTGGTCTGGTCCCCGGTACATGACAAACGCCATTAGAGAGTATTCTTTAATTGAGTCCCAATCCACCCCATGTCCAAAAAGACTATCTGGTCTTTCCAACTTACCGCTGCATAGGGAAACAACATGCCCACTAGAAAGTTGGCTGTCCAGTTGGAGCATCCAGATACCGCCATGGCCGCTGGCCGAGGACCTTGACTGAAGAGCTCAGCTACAATGAACCAAGGAATGGGTCCTGGGCCGATCTCAAAAAAAGCCACAAACAGATAGACTGCCACGATGCTGACGTAGCTCCATCCCATGGCAATGTCCTGCAACAGAATGCAAAATGAAGACGTTACCCTTCTCCACAGGACTCTAAAGAGTCACTACATGGGGGTGGTGCTAGACTGGTGATAGCGTCATATCAATAACTATTAGTAAAGTATATGGTGATCATATTATTTGGGAGATATATCGTACTGTTATTTATTTGCTATCATAGCATTACTTTAGCGCCAAATGGGGGTAATATTTGAACACTTTCTGGTGGTATTGTGTAAACACCGTATGCTGCTATTGTTAAGGGCAGTATTATGTAAGCACAGTATGATGGGATTATTTCAGCACTTTATGGCGGTATCATGTAAGTGCTGTATGGTGCAATTATTTGAACACTGAATTATGTACTGTACTGTAGGCATGCTGCTCTTAGTTGGAGGTTGAGTCCATGCTGAGCTGGTCCCAGTGTGGGGTTCAGTGTGGGCTTCTGAACTAGAGGGCTGAATTGGCAGGAGGAAGCACAAAATCTGAGCCATGGTCTTACGATTAGTCTCAGGGCAATTGTCAATATTAGTGCAAACACGGCCATTCCACCAAGACCAACGAGGTGCAGAGTCCGACGTCCAGCGCGTTCTACAACCAAGAGCTGAAAGAGACAAGATTATGGTTCATACGTTTAAAAATTTCCTGAGTAAAAGGCAGACTGAATAATTCCACGAATCATTCTCTCATTTCAATACTATTGGGCCCATAACCTCTATGTACACCCCGGAGTACGACATAAGACAGACTCAGCAGTACCCCTTTAGATGCAGTTTTTGTATCCTATAGAAGACAACTATCGCACCATGGCCAACTGTGGAGATATTTGCATTACCCTAAAACATTAAAGTCACATTATGGAATTGCAAAATCATTGCAAACATGTATACTTACCGATACCACCGTGAAAACAGTGTTGACCACACCTGCACCAATGGTTGCATAAATTGGATTAGGGACTTTTGCTTTTGTGAAGATACTTGTGGAATAGTAAAAGACCTGCAATAAAAAAAGAAATAAATTCGGTAGGTAATAAAACACACTGAATAAAATATACAACCTCTCGCAAAGAGGACAGAAAATGAAGCTACTTACAGCATTGATGCCAGATAGCTGCTGTGAAAGCTGCAGAACGATGGAGATAATAATGGGTTGCCGATACTGTCTAGAACGGAACAGTTCTATAAAGGACACAGGTTTCTCCCGTGCCATGCGTTCACCTTCTTCCTTCATCTCTTCAATGTCAGCGGTCACATCATGAGTTCCTCGAACTTTCTGTAGAACTTTAATTCACATTGTGTAGGTTAAGCAAGTCCATATAAGATAAGAAAGGCAAAGTAAAGTTACTCTATCCAAGTCAAGTCAATAAAATGCAAGATGGGTTGTCTTCAGAAACCCAATGGAATGGAATGGACACATTGATAACCCATTCTATAAAAAAATTTGGGAAGTGAAATTTGCCACCTTTCTAAGTTCACAGTTTTGTATTTGTGGAGGTTACTCTTAGTGGAGATGCTAGAGATGGTGCAAGGGTAGTAGACACAACCATGTTCCTAGCATTGTGCGGCCATGATTTCTATTGCTGGTGGCCAAATAGGGTCAAGAAAACCTTAACATAATATTGTGTGAAGGTGCAATGACTTAGCAGGATAACCAAAGTTACATAGCCCAGCCTAACAAAATGAAATTAGTGTGCAGGCACAAATCTGCTGAAACTGCAATGCAAAATAATGCATATAATCTTGGACCTGTCACCTTGTATCAATTAATATTACTAACCCATAATGACTTTCTCACATATGGAGGAGTAAAATGTCACCATTTACAGACCTAAGTAATGTATTTGCACCAGGGCTGAAAAATTTCATGGATTATGTCAATGTTGGGTTGGAAGGAAGACCACTGATGGGTTATATGTCTACTGGGAAGAAGGTTGGGATGTCATCTCTGTCATATGAGGTCTTACTTTGGCTCAGGATAAAACAGAAATGATCAAACTACTGTGAATTATAGTTCAGTGAGAGAAGGGCCTTCAAGGAAATCTTTAAACTTTGCTTGGTAGAACACTGAAACATGTATCCCTTCTTGGACCCCGAAGGAAAAAAGAAAAGGACCATCAGATATGCACATTACCCCATACATGTTCTGACTCTAAGCTCAGTCATCATATCAGCTATAAGGATAAACAGTTCCCGATCAGCTATAGCCTTCTTTCGACAAATAAAAGCGGCCAAACTAGAGACCGAGAGATTAATTGCCAAAGAGAGTAAAACTAACCCTAAAATGTTCTTCAATTATGTAAATGTTAAAAAGTATAAATCTGAAGGTGTCGGCCCTTTAAAGAGTAATGAGGGGGGAGTCGCAGAGAGCGACGAGGAGAAAGCCAAGCAAATAAGATGCCCGTGATGAGAACATATTCCTACTACTTTACAAATCATTAGTCAGACCACACATGGAGGACTGTGTACAGTTCTGGGCTCCAGTGAACAAGGCAGACATAGCAGAGCTGGAGAGGGTCCAGAGGAGGGCAACTAAAGTAATAACTGGAATGGGGCAACTACAGTACCCTGAAAGATTATCAAAATTAGGGTTATTCACGTTAGAAAAAAGATGACTGAGAGGAGATCTAATTACTATGTATAAATATATCAGGGGTCAGTACAGAGATCTCTCCCATCATCTATTTATCCCCAGGACTGTGACTGTGACGAGGGGACATCCTCTGCGTCTGGAGGAAAGAAGGTTTGTACACAAACATAGAAAAGGATTCTTTACGGTAAGAGCAGTGAGACTATGGAGCTCTCTGCCTGAGGAGGTGGTGATGGTGAGTACAATAAAGGAATTCAGGAGGGGCCTGGATGTATTTCTGGAGTGTAATAATATTACAGGCTATAGCTACTAGAGAGGGGTCGTTGATCCAGGGAGATATTCTGATTGCCTGATTGGAGTCGGGAAGGAATTTTTTATTCCCCTAAAGTGAGGAAAATTGGCTTCTACCTCACAGGTTTTTTTTGCCTTCCTCTGGATCAACTTGCAGGATAACAGGCCAAAATGGATGGACAAATGTCTTTTTTCGGCCTTATGTACTATGTTACAATGTTTGAGCCATCACTTTCATAGGGTACAATGAGTAAACTTTGCTAAAGACTCAACCCTGGTTCATGAAGATATGGACTTTTAATTCATTAGGGCTAGTAAAACCATGAATGTATAAGGGAAGTTTGACTTTTATTGGATCATATCAAGAAAGTTACTCCTAAAAGTTAAATAGATGGCATAAGAGATAGAGAAGGTCAACACTTTAGGCAAGAATAGGACTCCTAAGCATTGAGAAGTGTTGACCATGTGTAGATAAATTGTAATTTAAGATGGATTATCCACCGTAACCACTGGATACTCAACAATAAATGTCATCCAAAAGTCGGGCAAACCATTGAATTCTTCATTTGTTCCTACCAATTTTATTGTACATAGGCACAAAATTATAGAGGTCTACTACCACCAATACTGGGACCATTGGTAATCTCATGATACTCACTCTTCTCGGCTCTTTCAGGCTCCTTCTTCATAATAAGTAGATATCGGGGACTTTTCGGGCAGAATGGTAACAGTATACACTGGATGACCGACAGGAAAACGGTGATCCCTAGTAAGAGTGGCCAGTATGTGCTAGACCCTAAGATCACTTCCAGACCAAAAATCTAAAAGAGGAGATACAAGTAAAGAAAGATAAATTATGTATTAGACCATGAGAAAGTAATGATACAATGTCCCTGTTTAGAGGCTGGGATTTATGTAGCCTAGCCCTATAGGCAGCCTGTTGATATATGCATTACTTCTCCTCAGATGACTGTATATTGTACCTCACACCATCACATACCTGTGCTATCAATATTCCCACTACGATGCCAAGCTGGTTTAGTGTCCCCAGAGCTCCTCGGTAAGCAGTGGGTGCCAGCTCTCCAATATACATAGGTACCAGACCAGTGCAGAATCCAGAGAAAATCCCAATGATGAATCTCCCAATAATAAGCATCTCAAAGGACCAAGCAATCTTCGAGAGAGCCATAAGCGCTCCTCCTACCAGGGCGGCGACATTGACCAACAGCATGGAATTCCTCCTGACAAAGAGAATTAGTTCTTACTGGTTAAATATATAGATCTAGGTAATCAACTGGAACTGCAGCTAGTCATAAACAATGAGGAACGTATTTGGCACTGAAATGCGTTTGAAGTTTCACACTTCATTGCGTCAGAGGCATAGGCCAGTTGGTCTTGAAATGTTCTTCATTATTCTGAAAACTGAACCTGGTTATGCTACTATGCCTGGGGGAAGGGTCAACTGGTACCAAACACGATGCAGTGTAATGGGACTGGAGATGGTCTTGTTCTTATACCTAGGGCATTGGTTGGTTGGCTTCAAAATGTGTTGAAATCTGCTGAAATTGGAAGCTGGTCATGTTATTAAGCAGTTCACACCAAATCATGTTGCATTGGAACTGGATATATAGATAGGTTAGATAGTCCTCAAATGCCCTGTGGCCTATTGGAACTGAAGCTGATTATGATGCTATGCTCAGTGGAAGGGTCAATTAGCACTAAAACCTGATGCAGTCTAATGGGAGTAGAAATGCTAATTTCTCATACCTAAGGCATAGGTCACCTGACCTCGAAATGTATTGTAATCTACCTGAACTGAAGCTGGACATGTAGAGAGGTCAACTGACACCAAATGATGTGATAATCTACTGGAACTGGCTATGGTGACATCATTGTACTGCAAGCCTAGGTTAGTTGGTGCTGAAATGCAAGGCAACCTACTGGAACTGAATCTCGTCATATTACTATGGGGAGGTATAATTTGGCATCAAAGCATAATGCAGTGCAATAGGACAGGAGATGGTCGTGTTATTATACCTAAGACATAGGTGAGTTGACCTTAAAATGTGAAGTAATCTACTGGAACTGAAGCTTTAACACCTATCTTAAGCATGGGCAAAAATAACACCCTTGCTCCGGCCTATGCCCAAAATATCTGACACCAAAAGTAGCAGCCAGAGTCGTATACGCATTTATAAATAGATCTTTATTATAACACAATGATTAAACACAATAATTAAAATAAACATAAAACCACAATTAATCGCATTAAAAAAATCTCGAATATTTGAAATTACGAATATATATAACTATATTCAAAATATTCGTGAATTTTCAAAGTACCTATATTCGCAATAAAAATTCACAATTTGAATATTCGTGATCAAAACTAATTCACATTGTGGTACAATTGTTCAGGTAGTGGGACTCCTACAATCATAAAGCCTATGCACTAAGTGAAAGGGCTGCCAAAAATTACAAGAAACCGGCACTACAATACACCCTTTATTACACATAAAGGAGGGCATCATACACACCCTTGAAAAATTATGATTGATGGTGACCCTCAAAAACATTAGGGGCGAGGGCCTGTTGCTGAGCTGACCATCTAAAACATTATGGGTGAGGGCCTGCTGCCGAGCTGACCATCTAAAACATTATGGGTGAGGGCCTGCTGCCGAGATGACCATCTAAAAAATTAGGGGTGAGAGTCTCCTGCTGAGCTGACCCTCTAAAACATTAGGGGCGAAATCAGGGTGAGGGTGCTGGTGGAGTGTCATGAAACTGCCCTTGGAAAGTGTTGCCCTGCCCCTGTTGGAACTGCTGTGTGTTCCCCTCGTCTCCCCTCCTCGGTTGCCCAAGGAACTACGGACTCTGCAGCCAGCGTTGTCAGATGGAAATTTTTCGAGCAATTTTTCCACAAGGACCTTCTGGTATTGCACCATTTTGCTCGTCCTTTTCACCACAGGAATGAGAGATGATAAGTTCTCTTTGTAGCGGGGGTCGAGAAGGGTGAACAACCAGTAATTGGCGTTGGCCAAAATGCGTACAACGCGAGGGTCATGGGAAAGGCAGCATAACATAAAGTCAGCCATGTGTGCCAGAGTCCCAACAGACAAGACTTCGCTGCCGTCATCAGGAGGATGACTCTTAATCTCCTCATCCTCTTCCTCCTCTTCTGCCCATCTACGCTCAGGGCTGTTGCAAGGATTTTTGCCACCCTAGGCAAAAGCTAATTTTGCCGTCCCCTTGACTCCGCCCATTGACCACACCCCTTTACCCGCCCCTTTTTCATCCACCTATTGCATGCAACATTTAACTATGGTCGTGTACCCTGTGCCAGTCTATGGTCATGTACCCTGTGCCAGTCTGACTATGGTCGCGTACCCTGTGCCAGTCTGACTATGGTCATGTATATATAATATCCAGTGGTAGGTTGTGGTGGCTCACTAGCAAGTAGTTAAGGTATGGTGCTGCTAGCTTATATAGAGGGAATCACCCCACCCTCTCTTAAAAGGGAAATGTAGTAATAGAATAATGAGCGAGCACTCATACACTTGGCAACCAGATTGACATATGAAGAAAATATTTATTAAATCCCCATAAAATACAAGTAATAAAATTTATAAGAACAATGTAGCAATAATATACAACATTACAGTCACATATATTGTGGTAGATATGATCAACACTATATTCATATGACTCAATAGTGTCGATAAATTCAATAGTATATATCACACCAAAAAACTTCAAGTATATGCTGTTATTTGGGAAGAGGGGGTATTATCTTCTAGCGCTCTATCCCAATTTGGGAAACTGAATGTCACTGAAAATGTTGTAGGTGTATTCACTGGGAGCGCAATATGTTCATAAAGTGTCCACAGGAATCCTGATAATGTGAGAAGTCTCTTATAGCTGATCCTTTTAAGGTCGATATGAGCTTTGAATCGAAGAAAACTTTAAATCGATATTTGGCTTACCGTCTAGCGTCTGCTGTCTCCCTATTGCTTCAATGGAGCTTTAAATATTTGCCGGCTTATTCAGTCGCTCCATACAGCAAGCTGGTTTGGATTTCGCGGGAGTTCCAAAGATCGCGGGAGTTGCCACTCTGTTCCGCAATTTCCTTTGGTGCAGCTTTCAACGATAAGAATAGTTAATCCTTTACTGTAGAGATTTTCTTCTGTATGGCCATACAGTGTTATCGAGGCTTTTCAATGCAGGTACATCACTTGTTTCACCATACGCGTTACGGGTAGATTCGGGTAGAGGAAGGGAGAGTGAATTTACCCGTAACGCGTATGGTGAAACAAGTGATGTACCTGCATTGAAAAGTCTCCGATAATACTGTATGGCCATACAGAAGAAAATCTCTACAGTAAAGGATTAACTACTCTTATCGTCGAAAGCTGCACCAAAGGAAATTGCGGAACAGAGTGGTAACTCCCGCGATCTTTGGAACTCCCGCGAAATCCAAACCAGCTTGCTGTATGGAGCGACTGAATAAGCCGGCAAATATTTAAAGCTCAATTGAAGCAATAGGGAGACAGCAGACGCTAGACGGTAAGCCAAACATCGATTTAAAGTTTTCTTCAATTCAAAGCTCATATCGACCTTAAAAGGATATGCTATAAGAGACTTCTCACATTATCAGGATTCCTGTGGACACTTTATGAACATATTGCGCTCCCAGTGAATACACCTACAACATTTTCAGTGACATTCAGTTTCCCAAATTGGGATAGAGCACTAGAAGATAATACCCCCTCTTTCCCAAATAACAGCATATACTTGAAGTTTTTTTGGTGTGATATATACTATTGAATTTATCGACACTATTGAGTCATATGAATATAGTGTCGATCATATCTACCACAATATATGTGACTGTAATGTTGTATATTATTGCTACATTGTTCTTATAAATTTTATTACTTGTATTTTATGGGGATTTAATAAATATTTTCTGCATATGTCAATCTGGTTGCCAAGTGTATGAGTGCTCGCTCATTACTCTATTACTATATATAATATCCAGCCATTGTCTGCCACCTAGTACCATCCCAGTGATGCCAATCACTGTGCGCTGTTCAGCAGGTTGGCACACCAAACACGAGCAGTGCAACCTATTCACTGCCAGGCGCCATTCAGCCACTGTCTGAAATCCTGTGCCACCAGGGCAACACAAAACAATATGCCTTGTGCCCTCTGCCAGTCTGGCACTGTCCTGAACCCTGTACCATTCATAGCCCTTTAGACAGCCTGTGCCACCTATTATGCTCCATGTGCCACTGCTGGGCACCCTGTGCCAGTCAGAATCTATGGCCCCTAGTCAAGCAGCAGGTGTGCCCTGACCCCTGTACACAAGTGTGTGCCACCCTGCTGCCAGTCACTGTCCTGCAGCCTCTGACACCCTAGTGCAGGTTGTCAGAGTGCGGTTGCCAGGGGTGCTCACCAGGTTCTGCTCCTCGCTGTGCTCCAGGTCCACATTGTCTTGGCTCTTGCCAAGATCATGTGTCTTCGGCGCGTGATCCCGCAAGACCCACCTCTGGAGGTCACTGGTCTCACGGGATTGCGCGCCCGAAGTCAGGGCCAGTGCAAGGATTTTTGTCAACACAAGCGAATCTACATTCTGCCCCCCCCCCCATCATTTCACATTTCTGCCCCTCATGATTCATGTCCATTTTTTGCCCCCCCCAATCATTTCACATTTCTGCTTCTCACAATTCATGTCCATTTTTTGCCCCCCCCCATCATTTCACATTTCTGCCCCTCATGATTCATGTCCATTTCTTCCCCCTCCCCCATCATTCACATTTCTGCCCCTCATGATTCATGTCCATTTCTAGCCCCCCCATGTGCTAATATCATAGTGCTATCCTCTCCCCCTGCCCCCTAATGTGCCAGTATCAAGTGCCTCTCTCCTCCCCCTCCATGTGCCAGTATCATGGCGCCAATAGCCCCCCTCCCCCGTGGCAGTAAAGTAACAGTCCGGTATTTAAAAAAAAAAAAAAACACTTTTAGACTTACCTCCATGTTAGCCTGTGTTCCCACCAGCCTCTTGTGTTGAAGATTTGGTGCTCGTGTTCTTATTTAGCCTGTCTTTCAGAAAAGTTTATGCTGGGATTCGAACCCATGACCTTCTGTATATCAGAGGCAAGGTATTTACCCACACAGCTATAAGAGCTGTATAGCCAGTTACTTAAAAAAAAGTATAAGACTTCTACTGTAGATAACTTTGATACCTAGTGTACATCCATACACATGACAGCTGCCCCAGTACACTGTGTATGGATGTAGCAGAGCTGGGTGTGTTGGGGCAGCTGTGATGTGTATGAATGTACACTAGGTATCAAAGTTACCTACAGTAGAAGTCTTATATTTTTTTTTTTTTTTTTTAAGTGACTGGCTATACAGCTCTCATAGCTGTGTGGGTAAATACTTTGCATCTGATGTGAAAGGTCGTGAGTTCGAATATCAGGAGAAACTTTTCTGAATGACAGGCTAAATGAGATTTAAATACACCAGCTGTGTGTCAGCTGCGTGCCCAAAGTGACTGAACAAAGCTGCGTGTTCGCTCTGCCCGAAGTGACTGAACAAACTCATGCCCGGGCAGGCTTGCACTCGCAGCGCATCTGGCCGGCAAGTACAGGAACCAAAGGGAGTCAAAGAGATGATGTCAGATGGATCACAAGTAGGGGGCGGGGCGCAGGCGGCGGCTGGGTGCTACTGCTTGGGATTCGGACTCCAGAGTGTCGGCGCCCCCAGGCAGATAGTGCGCTCTACGCAGTGGCCTACTCTGCTTATGGGTGGCGCCGGCCCTGTCTACGCTGTACAGATGGAATAAACCTGCTATGGGTACTACCCTCTGTAGCAGAGGCAACCATCTCCTGCTCCTCCTCCACCTCTGCCTCATCATCATCCAATTCGCGCTGAGAAGACGAACTGAGGGTGGTCTGGCTATCACCCTATGTACTGTCCTCCCCAATTTCCACCTCTTCCACATGCAAAGCGTCCGCCTTTATTGTGAGAAGTGAGCGTTTCAGTAGACACAGAAGTGGGATGGTGACGCTGATAATAGCATTATCTCCGCTCACCATCTGTGTTGATTCCTCAAAGTTGCGTAAAACCTCACAGAGGTCAGACATCCATGCCCAATCCTCACTTTTGACGAGCGAAAGCTGACTAAAAAGGCGACAACCATGGTGCAGCTGGTATTCAACTACTGCACTCTGCTGCTCACAAAGCCTGGAAAACATGTGGAATGTGGAGTTCCAGCATGTGCTCACGTCACACAACTGTCGGTGAGCTGGCAATTGCATACGCTGCTGCAGCGTTGCCAGCCCGGCGGCAACTGTAGATGACTTTTGGAAATGGGCACACACGCGGCGCACCTTCACCAGTAGCTCAGGCAAATTGGGGTAGGTTTTGAGAAACTGCTGAACCACTAAGTGGAACACGTGGGCTAGGCATGGTATGTGTGTGAGCTTGCCGAGCTCCAAGGCCGCCACCAAGTTACGGCCATTATCAGATATAACCATGCCTGGTTGTAGGTTCAGTGGCGAGAGCCACAGCTCAGTCTGGTCCCTTATCCCCTGCCACAGCTCTGCGGAGGTGTGCTGTTTGTCACCTAAGCAGATCAGTTTAAGCTCGGCCTGTTGCCGCTTCCCCACTACCCTGATAGAATTAGGCCCACAATCCTTGGCGTCGGTAGCACCTGTGCCATCCCAGGGTACGACTCGCTCCCGGCCTCCACAACATTCATCCAGTGTGCCGTCAGGGAAATGTAGCGTCCCTGGCCAAAAGCACTTGTTCATGTGTCAGTCGTTAAGTGGACCTTCCCAATAACTGGGTCGGTCAGGGCACGGGTGACGTTACGGGACACATGCTGGTGTAAGGCGGGGACGGCACACCGGGCAAAATAGTGGCGGCTGGGGACTGAGTAACAAGGAACAGCTGCCGCCATCAGGCTGTGGAAGGCCTCAGTGTGCACAAGCCTAAATGGCAACATTTCCAGGGCCAGCAATTTGGAAAGGTGCGCATTTAGTGCTTTGGCCTGTGGGTGGGTGGCTGGGTATTTGTGCTTTTGTTCAAAGGCCTGGGGTATGGACATCTGTACGCTGCGGTGGGACACATAAGTGGATGTGCTAGCTGATGGTGCTTGCGAAAGTCCAGGTGCAGGGCGGGAGGCATCCGGGGATGCGTCTTGGACAGGGGATTGGGCAGCACGTAATACAGGAGAAGAGGAGGCAGTGTTGTGACCCCCAGACACTTATTGGGGACCCAGGCGTTTGGCCCACCTATTAGGGTGCTTTGATGCCATGTGGCAGATCATGCTGGTGGTGGTGAGGTTGCTAGTGTTCACTCCCCGGCTCATTTTGGTACAGCACAGGTTGCAGATGACAATTATTTTATTGTCCGCACTTTCCTCAAAAAAGCACCAGACTGCGGAACACCTACCCCTTGGCAAGGGAGATTTCCGCAAGTGGGTGCTCCGGGGAACAGTTGCGGGCCTGTTTGGTGTGGCCCGCCTTCTCCCTTTTGCCACTCCACTTCCTCTTCCAGCCTGCGGTGCTACGGATCCCTCCCCCTCTGTACTGCTGTCCTCGCTTGGATTGAGTCAGTGATTTCATCGTCCATCACCTCCTCTTCCGCTTCCTCACTCTGGTCATCCTCCTGACTTGTTGACCTAACAACACCCTCAGTTATTGACAACTGTGTCTCATCCTCATCATCAACCTCTTGAGACAGTAATTGCCGTTGACTTATTGGCAACTGTGTCTCATCATCATCATCATCCACCTTGTGAAACACTACTTGCCGTTCCCCACCGCCATCTTCTTGTGGATGCTCAAGAATTTGGGAATCAGGGCACAAGATCTCATGTCTCCCTTCAAGTGGGCTTGGCGAGAGGCCCAAATTAAGGAATGGCGATGAAAAGAGCTCCTTGGAATATCAGAGTGTGGGATCACTTGTTTGCAAAGACTCTCCATGGTGGGAGGAAGGAGGATCAGGGTGAGGATTGTGTTGAGCAGACTCTTGGCTACTGAGACTGGACTTTGTGGAAGACAGGGTGGTGCTTAACCGACTGGAAGTATTATCTGCTGCAATCCAACCGACCACCTGGTTGCACTGGTCTGACTTTGAGAGTGGTGTCCTGCGCTGCCCTGCACATGAAGCTAGGTATCATGGATGAGTGTGTTTCTTGTGCTCTGTCAGCAGGCACAGTTTCACCGCGCCCAGGGCCATGGCCTCTGCGTGCACCATCAGCAGCACGGCCACTTCCCGTCCCTTACAGCTCGCCTTGAGCATATTAAATGGTATATATGCTTGCAATTATGTCACACATACAGTAGCGCCGTTTTTTTAAGTGTATGCGCAAATAAAGTACAGTCAATGTCACAGATATTTGGGATGCAGAAACGTTATACAGGAGATGTAGCGCAGGTAATGTCACTGTCCGCAGCGTCTACGGAAAAAGTACACTGGATGTCACAGATATTTTTAGGCTGATCACACGTTACAAAGAAAAAGACACAAATGCAATGGCGCTCTGCAACCAGCATTCTGCCCTGCCTCTATGCTGGATGAGGCATTGGTGTACATTTTGGCCAAAGCGTAATAAGCCACTCACCACGTCAAGGTCGCCTCTATGGAGTGGTCCCTAACACTAGTTCCTACCTGTTTGTGGGCCATGACAGCCACACAAAGTCCAGGGAGCGCAGGTACAGCATGCACGCCAAGCACACTCTGCTTTTGACCCCGTCCGGTGCCATTACTTCAGGGAGATCATGTCAAACAAATCTTATAGATTTTTTTGACTGGGTGACTAAAATAATAGACGGTGGAGGTGCAGTAGACATCGCATATCTAGATTTTAGTAAGGCTTTTGACACTGTCCCACATAGAAGACTTATCAATAAACTGCAGTCATTGAGCATGGACTCCCATATTGTTGAGTGGATTAGGCAGTGGCTGAGGGACAGACAGCAGAGGGTTGTAGTCAATGGAGAACATTCAAAACAAGGTCATGTTACCAGTGGGGTTCCACAGGGATCTGTACTGGGACCGATTTTGTTTAATATCTTCATAAGTGATATTGCAAAAGGCCTCGATGGTAAGGTTTGTCTTTTTGCTGATGACACAAAGATATGTAACAGGGTTGATGTTCCTGGAGGGAAACGCCAAATGGAAAAGGATTTAGGAAAACTAGAAGAATGGTCAGAACTCTGGCAACTGAAATTTAATGTGCATAAGTGCAAGATAATGCACCTGGGGCGTAAAAACCCAAGGGCAGAATATAGAATATTTGACACAGTCCTGACCTCAGTATCTGAGGAAAGGGATTTAGGAGTAATTATTTCAGAAGACTTAAAGGTGGGAAGATAATGTAATAGGGCAGCAGAATGCTTGGATGTATAGGGAGAGGTATAAGCAGTAGAAAGAGTGAAGTGCTTATGCCGCTGTACAGAACACTGGTGAGACCTCACTTGGAGTATTGTGCGCAGTACTGGAGGCCATATCTCCAGAAGGATATAGATACTCTAGAGAGAGTTCAGAGAAGAGCTACTAAACTGGTACATGGATTGCAGGATAAAACTTACCAGGAAAGGTTAAAGGACCTTAATATGTATAGCTTGGAAGAAAGAAAAGACAGAGGGGATATGATAGAAACTGCTAAATACATAAAGGGAATCAACTCGGTAAAGGAGGAGAGCATATTTAAAAGAAGAAAAACTGCTACAAGAGGACATTGTTTTAAATTAGAGGGGCAAAGGTTTAAAAGTAATATCAGGAAGTATTACTTTACTGAGAGAGTAGTGGATGCATGGAATAGCCTTCCTGCAGAAGTGGTAGCTGCAAATACAGTGACGGAGTTTAAGCATGCATGGGATAGGTATAAGGCTATCCTTCATATAAGATAGGGCCAGGGACTATTCATAGTATTCAGTATATTGGGCAGACTAGATGGGCCAAATGGTTCTTATCTGCCGACACATTCTAGGTTTCTATGTTTCTATTACAGCTTTCATCGGATCCAGAGATGCAAGTACCAACATGCATGCTGAGCCCACTATATACTTCTCCTGGAGCCAAATGGCTACTGGTAGGCGCTATATATGCAGACTCAGTTTTATACTGACTTTAAAACCAGCCTGACTGGTCAGGTGTGCATGACTGCATGGAGATCGCCACGCCTCCAATATATACTACAAAGAAAAAATGTGGGGGATTCAATCAGCACAACCATGTATGCAGGTGCACATTACTATGGCGAAATACATATACAAAGAAAAAGATCACACATTACACAGGAGATGTAGCGCAGATAATGTCGCTGTGTGCAGCGGCCAAACAATTGCACGTAATTTAGCGCAGGTTGCACTAAAAATATATATTGCTGCCAGACACAACAATAGTCTTTAAAAGGACTTTTGGGTCTCTAACACCAACCCTGCCTAACAAAAAAATAAAATTCAATTCCCTACACTATCTGTTCCTTCTTCAGCACAGCTCTCCCTGACTAAGACTGAGCCGAACCACGCATCATCGGGTGCTTTATAGCACCCGATGACGCGTTCCGGACAGCCAATCACTGTAATGCTAGTAACCAACATGGCTACAGCATTATGGTGAGTGGCAGTACTTACCCGCACGTTTATTGACTGCGTAGCAGCCAATAAACGTGCGGGGAGGAGACATTAAATCCAGAGGCATCCTGCTCATACTGCTGCATGGCGCTCTCTCTAGCTAACAAGCTGTGCAACTGTGCGGACAGCACATTATCAGAGTAGGTTTTGAATCCCTTAATACAAGCAACATTGTTTCCATTCATTAACAGCAATCAGAGAAACACAAAATATCTTAGAACATTTCAGAACGTTTTATTATATAGTCATTAAATGGGGTTTTAGCACAAATAATATAAATGGCATATCCATAATTCAGGTGTCACTGCCGGGAACCCCAACAATGAAGGGAATGGAGTATATATAGATGGCAGTCTAGACCCTGGATATAGATGGCAGTCTAGACCCTGGATATAGATGGCAGTCTAGACCCTGGATATAGATGGCAGTCTAGACCCTGGATATAGATGGCAGTCTAGACCCTGGATATAGATGGCAGTCTAGACCCTAGATATAGATGGCAGTCTAGACCCTGGATATACAGTAGATGGCAGTGTAACCTCTGATACAGATGGCAGTCTAGACCCTGGTTATAGATGGCAGTCTAAACCCTGGATATAGATGGCAGTCTAGACCCTGGATATAGATGGCAGTCTAGATCCTGGATACAGATGGCAGTCTAGACCCTGGATATAGATGGCAGTCTAGACCCTGGATATAGATGGCAGTCTAGACCCTGGATACAGATGGCAGTCTAGACCCTGGATATAGATGGCAGTCTATACCCTGGATTTAGATGGCAGTCTAGACCCTGGATATAGATGGCAGTCTAGACCCTGGATATAGATGGCAGTCTAGACCCTGGATATAGATGGCAGTCTAGACCCTGGATATAGATGGCAGTCTAGACCCTAGATATAGATGGCAGTCTAGACCCTGGATATACAGTAGATGGCAGTGTAACCTCTGATACAGATGGCAGTCTAGACCCTGGTTATAGATGGCAGTCTAAACCCTGGATATAGATGGCAGTCTAGACCCTGGATATAGATGGCAGTCTAGATCCTGGATACAGATGGCAGTCTAGACCCTGGATATAGATGGCAGTCTAGACCCTGGATATAGATGGCAGTCTAGACCCTGGATACAGATGGCAGTCTAGACCCTGGATATAGATGGCAGTCTATACCCTGGATTTAGATGGCAGTCTAGACCCTGGATATAGATGGCAGTCTAGACCCTGGATATAGATGGCAGTGTAACCTCTGATACAGGTGGCAGTCTAGACCCTGGATATAGATGGCAGTCTAAACCCTGGATATAGATGGCAGTCTAGATCCTGGATACAGATGGCAGTCTAGACCCTGGATATAGATGGCAGTCTAAACCCTGGATATAGATGGCAGTCTAGATCCTGTATATAGATGGCAGTCTAGATCCTGTATATAGATGGTAGTCTAGACCCTGGATATAGATGGCAGTCTAGACCCTGGATATAGATGGCAGTCTAGACCCTGGATATAGATGGCAGTCTAGACCCTGGATATAGATGGCAGTCTAGACCCTGGATATAGATGGCAGTCTAGACCCTGGATATAGATGGCAGTCTAGACCCTGGATATAGATGGCAGTCTAGACCCTGGATATAGATGGCAGTTATAACCACTGGATATAGATGGCAGTCTAGTCCCTGGATATAGATGGCAGTCTAGACCCTGGATATACAGTAGATGGCAGTGTAACCTCTGATACAGATGGCAGTCTAGACCCTGGATATAGATGGCAGTCTAGACCCTAGATATAGATGGCAGTCTAGACCCTGGATATACAGTAGATGGCAGTGTAACCTCTGGTACAGATGGCAGTCTAGACCCTGGTTATAGGTGTCAGTCTAAACCCTGGATATAGATGGCAGTCTAGATCCTGGATACAGATGGCAGTCTAGACCCTGGATATAGATGGCAATCTAGACTCTAGATATAGATGGCAGTCTAGACCCTGGATATAGATGGCAGTCTAGAACCTAGATATAGATGGCAGTCTGGACCCTGGATATAGATGGCAGTCTAGACCCTGGATATAGATGGCAGTTGTAACCACTGGATATAGATGGCAGTCTAGTCCCTGGATATAGATGGCAGTCTAGACCCTGGATATAGATGGCAGTCTGGACCCTGGATATAGATGGCAGTCTAGACCCTGGATATAGATGGCAGTCTAGACTCTAGATATAGATGGCAGTCTAGACCCTGGATATAGATGGCAGTCTAGAACCTAGATATAGATGGCAGTCTGGACCCTGGATATAGATGGCAGTCTGGACCCTGGATATAGATGGCAGTGTAACCACTGGATATAGATGGCAGTCTAGACCCTGGATATAGATGGCAGTCTAGACCCTGGATATAGATGGCGGTGTAACCTCTGATACAGATGGTGATCTAGACCCTAGATATAGATGCAGCGTAACCTCTGATACAGATGGTGATCTAGACCCTAGATATAGATAGCAGTGTAACCACTCTACATAGATGGCAGTCTAACCTCAGTCTGGAGATAAATGGCAGTCTAACCTCGACATATAGATGGAAATCTAACCCCTGGATACAGACGGAGGTCTAACTTCTCGATATACTGTACACGGCTGTCTAACCTCTGGACATAGATGACGGTCTAACCTCTGGAGAGAGATGATGATCTGACTTCTGGACATAGATGACGGTCTAACCTCTGATATAGATAGCGGTCTAACCTCTGCATATAGATGACAGTTTAGACTCTAGATATATACAGCAGTGTAACCTCTGATATAGATGGCGGTCTAACCTTTGCATATAGATAGCGGTCTAACCTCTGATATAGATGGCGGTGTTACCGTTGGCTATAGATTATTCATACCTGTCTTGATCTTGTCCAGCTAACACATCTGGATGGCTCGCTACAAGAGACGGCTCTGATACACTGTAACAAGCCCTGCAGCTGTGCCAGTTGTTATGATTAGGCCAGTACTATTTCTTAATGAGAATAATTCCACAACACAGGGCGGTAGAGAGGAACCATACCGCCACCAGCTAGCCTCCTTCATAAAATGCAAAACGTATGCTAGCACACCGCCAACAGGTTAGCACTAGGAGCAGTTATACCAATCATAATGTCGCACATGGACATACATTTAGAGAATTACTCGAAAAGCCATAAAACCTGCCCCAATACGCTCCTGGTGACCTCACAGTAACAGCATCACGCTCTCACCTGCCAAAGCGGTTTGCAAAGAATCCAACAGAGAGAGATCCACACATTCCCCCGACGGAAAATATGGCCACGGAGAGCGACCACAGGGAGGTGAGCATGGCTGGCGACATGGGTGTATTGTAGCGGTGGATGTAGGTGTCATTATAGAAGGACCTGATGATCTGTGATTAACAAAGAAAATACAGTTGGCTGCCATGTTACCGTCAACATCAGCTTGCTGATGGTTTCCAAGGAAGAAACGTTTACCAGAGGCTAATACATAAAATGAGCTACATCACATCCTATGCTCCAGTCACATCCAGAGCTGCAGACCAGTGATTACGTTTTTTGTGAGGCAAGGTTTTTGTTTTGGCACTGTTTTTATTTTTTACAACATTCATCTGACAGGGTAGATCATGTGCTATTTTTATAGAGCAGGTTGTTACGGATGCAATGATATCAAATATGTCTACTTTCTTTGTTTGTTTCAGTTTTACATAATAAAGCATTTTTTAACAAAAATTATGTTTTTGTGTCTCCATTTTCTGAACGCCATATTTTTTTTATTTTTCTGCCCATCGTCTTGTGCAGGGGCTCGTTTTTTGCAGGAAGATTTGAAGTTTTTATTGGTACCATTTTTGGGTGCATATGATTTTTTGATCATTCACTATAACACTTTATGAGGCAAGGTGACCAAAAAATTGGTTGTTTTAGCACAGTTTGTATTTATTTATTTTTACAGCGTTCATGTGACAGTTTTATAGAGCAGATCGTTACGGACGTGGTGATACCTAATATGTATACTTTTTCTTATTTATTAAAGTTTTACACAATAATAGCATTTTTGAAACCAAAAAAATGATGTTTTAGTGTCTCCATAGTCTGAGAGCCATAGCTTTTTTATTTTTTGACCGATTGTCTTAGTTAGGATCTCATTTTTTGCAGGATGAAGTGACAGTTTGATTGGTACTATTTTGTGGAACATACGCCTTTTTGATCGCTTGGTGTTGCACTTTTTGTGATGTAAGGTGACAAAAATAGCTTTTTTTCACACAGTTTTTATATATTTTTTATGGTGTTTATCGGAATGGGTGGATCATTTGATATGTTTATAGAGCCGACCATCACGGACGCGGCGATACCAAATATGTTTATTTTATTTAAGTTTTTTCTGTTTTTAAAATTTTGTTTTAATTCCTTACTTGGGGAATTTTTTATTTTTTTACATGTGAAACATTTTTTTATTTTAACACTTTATTTTTATTTTTTTTATTTTACACTTTGTGTCCCCCATAAGGTCATACAAGACCTTTGGGGGACATTTAACTTCACTTTTTTTTTTTTCCATTACTGATTTCTCCTGTAACTGGGGCTGACATAGTAGCCCCAGTTACAGGGGAAATACATCCCCCCAGAGAGGCTGTACAGTGGTATACAGCACAGGATGTAATATTACTGTACATGCCATTCTATATGTTTTACTTATACAAGCTATTTGTATTCTTGTAGTTTTACCAATCAAATACTCCTGTTTTGCCAATAAACAAGTTAGACTACAAAGAACAGTCCTCTTATTTGGAAGACTGTTATCTTATTTGGAAGATTTGGTTTATGCTGAATGTCAGACTGCACACTGTGTGAACGTGTATGAAGAAAGAACAAATTCTTTCCGCAGCTTGAGACTGCACATCAGGAGATATTCCCCTCCCATAAAAATATAACTTTTTTCCTTCTTTCTTATGCACAAGAGAAGCAAAACTTTGCTAAAATGACTTGTTTCTCAGAATTGTGATCTGCATGACCCTGCTGGACACATTCACGTCACCTGTTCGGGAGCGTTGATCACTCCTGTGTTGTATCCAAACTGCAGGGATCCAATGGCCGCCACCAGTACGGAGAAGGCCAGGGAACACGTCAGACCTCCCTGCAGAGAGACATAAGAGACAAATAATCAGTGCCTAATCCTATAAGGATCCATTTACTGGTTTTATATTTTCAGTAATTTTTTTCTTTTTACTGCCGATTTCACGTACATTCAATCAAATATTTATGGATTGTCCTTTACTTGCAATGAAAAGTTATAAAACTTCCTAATATAATGTATGTCTTATGTCCTCACGAGCTCTGCTTGCTGTCAATGAATGGACATTAGTACATTATAGTTAGAGATGAGCAAATCGAAGTTGACGAAGTGCAATTCGATCCGAATTTCAGGAAAAATTAGATTCGCACCAAATCCGAATTTCCTCACACTTCGTGGTAACGAATCGCATATTTTCCTAAAATAGCTGCTGCACGTGTGAGGACATGAAGTAAGGTACTCTAGGAAGGTGGGATCACCCATAATGCCATGCAAGCAGCCAATCAGCAGCCAGCCAGCCCTGTGATGTCACAGCCCTACAAATAGCCTCAGCCACCTTAGATTCTGCCATCTACCAGTGTACTTGGTGCAGGGAGAGACGTCAGCAGGCGCTAGGGACAGTGCTAGGAAAGACTTCATTGTGCTAAAAAAACGATTTACAAGTTCAGGGAAAGCAGGGCCGGCGCCACCCATAAGCAGAGTAGGCCACCGCGTAGAGCGCACTCTTGCTTGGGGCGCCGACACTCTGGAGTCTGGCTGCCACAGGCGTTACAAGGTGGGTGACACCAGTCTGATGGGGTGTCACCCGCCGGACCCAAGTTCCCAACACCACTAGCACCCGCCCCCTTGTACTTGTGTCGCTGATCTGATCCTGTACTTGCTGGCTGCGCGGGCATGAGTTCAGTCACTTCGGCGCGCAATCCTGCGAGACCCGTGACCTCCCGAGGTGGGTCTCACTGAACTTAACTGAACTCTTGCTCGCGCAGCCGGCAAGTACAGACTGTGCAGGATCAGCAACACAAGTACGGGGGGGGGGGCAAACTACATAATTGAGGGAAGTCTGGGGGCAAATCACATAATGTGGGGCAGTGTGGGGGCAAATCACATAATGTGGGGCAGTGTGGGGGCAAATCACATAATGTGGGGCAGTGTGGGGGCAAGTCACATAATGTGGGGCAGTGTGGGGGCAAATCACATAATGTGGGGCAGTGTGGGGGCAAGTCACATAATGTGGGGCAGTGTCGGGGGCAAATTAATTAATGTGGGGCAGTGTAGGGGGCAAATTACTTAATGTGGGGCAGTGTAGAGGGGAATATTACTTAATGTGGGGCAGTGTGGGGGGGAAATTACATAATGTGAGGCAGTGTAGGGGGCATATTACTTAATGTGAGGCAGTGTAGGGGGCATATTACTTAATGTGGGGCAGTGTAGGGGGCATATTACATAATGTGGGGCAGTGTGGGGGCAAATTACTTAATGTGGGGCAGTGTAGAGGGGAATATTACTTAATGTGGGGCAGTGTGGGGGGGAAATTACATAATGTGAGGCAGTGTAGGGGGCAAATTACTTAATGTGGGGCAGTGTGGGGGCAAATCACATAATGTGGGGCAGTGTGGGGGGAAAATTACATAATGTGAGGCAGTGTAGGGGGCATATTACTTAATGTGGGGCAGTGTGGGGGGCAGTATTACTTAATGTGGGGCAGTGTGGGGGGCATATTACTTAATGTGGGGCAGTGTGGGGGGCATATTACTTAATGTGGGGCAGTGTGGGGGGCATATTACTTAATGTGGGGCAGTGTGGGGGGCAGTATTACTTAATGTGAGGCAGTGTGGGGGGCAGTATTACTTAATGTGGGGCAGTGTGGGGGGCAGTATTACTTAATGTGGGGCAGTGTGGGGGGCATATTACTTAATGTGGGGCAGTGTGGGGGGCATATTACTTAATGTGGGGCAGTGTGGGGGGCATATTACTTAATGTGGGGCAGTGTGGGGGCAGTATTACTTAATGTGAGGCAGTGTGGGGGGCAGTATTACTTAATGTGAGGCAGTGTGGGGGGCATATTACTTAATGTGAGGCAGTGTGGGGGGCAGTATTACTTAATGTGAGGCAGTGTGGGGGGCATATTACTTAATGTGGGGCAGTGTGGGGGGTAGTATTACTTAATGTAGGGCAGTGTAGGGGGCAGTATTACTAATGGGGGCAGTGTGGGGGGCATATTACATAATGTGAGGCAGTGTGGGGGCAGTATTACTTAATGTGGGGCAGTGTGGGGGCAGTATTACTTAATGTGGGGCAGTGTGGGGGGCAGTATTACTTAATGTGGGGCAGTGTGGGGGGCAGTATTACTTAATGTGGGGCAGTGTGGGGGGCAGTATTACTAATGGGGGCAGTGTGGGGGGCATATTACATAATGTGAGGCAGTGTGGGGGCAGTATTACTTAATGTGGGGCAGTGTGGGGGCAGTATTACTTAATGTGGGGCAGTGTGGGGGGTAGTATTACTTAATGTGAGGCAGTGTGGGGGGCAGTATTACTTAATGTGGGGCAGTGTGGGGGCAGTATTACTTAATGTGGGGCAGTGTGGGGGGTAGTATTACTTAATGTGAGGCAGTGTGGGGGGCAGTATTACTTAATGTGGGGCAGTGTGGGGGGCATATTACTTAATGTGGGGCAGTGTGGGGGGCATATTACTTAATGTGGGGCAGTGTGGGGGGCAGTATTACTTAATGTGGGGCAGTGTGGGGGGCAGTATTACTTAATGTGGGGCAGTGTGGGGGGCAGTATTACTTAATGTGGGGCAGTGTGGGGGGCAGTATTACTTAATGTGGGGCAGTGTGGGGGGCAGTATTACTAATGGGGGCAGTGTGGGGGGCATATTACATAATGTGAGGCAGTGTGGGGGCAGTATTACTTAATGTGGGGCAGTGTGGGGGCAGTATTACTTAATGTGGGGCAGTGTGGGGGGTAGTATTACTTAATGTGAGGCAGTGTGGGGGGCAGTATTACTTAATGTGGGGCAGTGTGGGGGGCAGTATTGCTTAATGTGGGGCAGTGTGGGGGGCAGTATTACTAATGGGGGCAGTGTGGGGGGCAGTATTACTTAATGTGGGGCAGTGTGGGGGCAGTATTACTTAATGTGGGGCAGTGTGGGGGGTAGTATTACTTAATGTGAGGCAGTGTGGGGGGCAGTATTACTTAATGTGGGGCAGTGTGGGGGGCAGTATTGCTTAATGTGGGGCAGTGTGGGGGGCAGTATTACTAATGGGGGCATTCTGGAAAGGAATTACTATTGGTGAAACTATGAGGAGCACTATTACTATAGGGGGACACTATTATTTCTTCAGGATAGTATTTGGGGGTATTGGGGGGCACAGCGAGCAGCAGGATACCACTGTGGGGATTCCAGGTTGGGGGATGATGATAGAAAAGTGAGGAAGCTAAGATGTCCGTGTGTCACACTCTGCAGAGACGAGGCGGCTGAGAGAAGTGTCTGGACCGAATGGTGAAGATGATGACAGAGAAGATCTACATCGGAGGAGACGTCACCTGGATGTGAGAGGTACGTGCTGCTGTATATGTGCAATGCTGCTATTTTATGTTTTGCATATGACAAAATGTTTACAATTAAAATGTTTTAATTAAATGTTCTATTTTACTATTTTTATAATTTGGTCGAAAGGCTGATTGGGGCGGGGGAGGGGGGATTGTAATGGGACTGCTGTAGAATATCTAAAATTAGCTGGTGAAGTAAAATGTTGCATGCAACAATCATTAAGTAGGTGGCCGACAAAAAAGGGCGGATCAAAAGGCGTGGTCAACGGGCGGAGTCAAGGGGGCGGCAAAATTAGCTTTTGCCTAGGGTGGCAAAAGTTGTTGCACCAGCCCTAAGGGAAAGATTATTCAAGGTGTAGGGAAAGGATAGGGAGAAGCCATTTATGTAGAACAGGGTTCAGTAGGGGAGGTCACAGCCTGGGTAATAAGAACAATCCTATTACACCTTGCTGCACTGACTGGGGATCCAGATTGCCATTATGCAGCTCGGTAATTCCAGCAAACCGTTCTTGTTATTGGGGTGCAAGTGCTGTGTGATACGGCCATTAACAGGGTTTATTACAAGGAAATATTTCTACCTCTTATTTGCCCTTGTGCGGTGCAGTTATATGTTCTAAAGCATTTTTTGGCTTTTGTTAGTGGGAAAATTACACCCCATTTTGTCGTGTATTAGTGGCAAAAGTAAAATATCTTTGCCGTTCAGCGGTGCAGTTATATGTTCTAAAGCCCTCTTTGGCGTGTATTACTGGCAAAAGAAAAAAACTGAAAAAACAGACAGGATCTGTTTTTTGATCACATGATTGCACAGTTCGGTACCTTTATGAATGGGGTGTCTATGAATGTAAAAAATGCTTCCATTCACTGACTATAGGAGCTGTCATTTGTGCTTGAATGTAGCTATAACACTAGTGAAGCAGCAGCTCCATGCAAATGTCATCATCCCCATTGATTTCCTGTTGACACTGTGTAATACCTTGTTTTTCCTGTAGGGGCGCTGTGGCAAAAATAAGAACAATCCAATTTAGTATTTTATTGAAAGGCAGTTTAGGAGTGGAGTAACGGTGGTTGGAGTAACGGTCTGCCATATGCAGTATACAGAACCTTGCAGGATGTTTCAGGAACAAAAATTAAATAAATAAATAAAAACTTTTAAAAATCTCGGTTGGCTACCTGTGCACTTCTCTTTCCTTTCCTGTAGGTGGCGCCCTGTGCGTATTATTAAATAGGCTTTTGGCTCTCAGATGTGATTTCCACATATTATACAATTACTGTAAGGCAGGACTAGACACATGCTGCCTAGGGTACAAGCAAACAAGATATTTAAAGGGCAGGAGAAGACTTTTCCATTATCTCCACCAAAAGACTCCGAACCTGAAAATGTACATGTAACTTCAAGTTAACCTTTTCATGCCTCATTCTCTGGAAGCTGAGATATTAGGAGCTGTTTGCTGGATCTGATGGTCTTGGGAGTCCAAGGACCCATCAGTCCACCCCCTGGCAGGTCCCTTGCATAGCTCGCTAACTAAAGGGCGGAATTGCTCTTTAAATTGACAGTAATTACATGTTCTTTATGTATATTCCTTATAGACATGACTGGGACTCTTGAACCCGTATGGTATGGGAATTATTTTTACAATATATTGATGTTTTGGTTTTTTTTAATGTTTTTTTTTACTTTTTAGTTTCTTTTTAGTGTTCTGGAAACCATCAACAAGCAGGGTCATTGCTGTTGACTGATCTTTATTAATCAGCCACTTCCTATTTTACATTTATTATTGGAACCGCCAACATAAAGCCCTTAATGTGGCCCCGTGTCAGCACTGTCGACCCTATGAAACCAGGAAGACTCTCTGTTAGGGTTAATCCTGCTCATCAAAATCATACTTGACTTGTGCAAATCGGTTGCAGTGTTCCCGAGAATTTTTTTTAAATTTTTTTTATGTATATGAGGGCTTCGTTACTCTAGGAGGCGGGTCCTAGCCCGTTGGTGCACCTCGCCTTTCCAGTGTTGGCCACGCCCCTCGGTGCACTAAAGCGCTCATTTGCAGATAGAATAAAAGTGTTTTTACCTTGGCATTTTCACAAGTCGGGTGAATCGGCAGGATCAACCCTATCGGGCAGCATACCTGGTTTTATGGGGTTGATCCTGATGATGCAGCTCATTAAGTGCTCTGTGTTGCACCTCTCTCCTAATTGCAGCAGCCACGTAACTGAGCACTTTAACCGGTCTGATATGACAGGTTCTAGTATATGAAAACACCAGAAAATACCATCCTGAACCATACTCGCCAACTCTCGCAGAAAGTCCAGGAGACTCCGAGAGGAAGAGGAGATCTCCTGGACTCCCAACAGAGCTGGAAAACCTTCCAGGCACCCAAAATACTCATCTCTGTCCAATTCTGTTCTTCCCTCTGCTCCCCAGGAGCGGTGAGAAGTGCAGAAAGTGGAGAGGTGAGCAACCAACTTTATGGTCCAAGACCTTTAAAGGGGCAATTTGGTGCCTGGTCTCGGGTCTGTAAACGGGGGGGAGCTATTCTGGGGTCTATCAATGGGCGAGGCTGGGCTGGGGTCTGTAAACAGAAGGGGTCTGTCTTGAGGTCTGTAAACAGGGGAGTTAGGAGGATCTAAATGAGGGTTCTGGTCTGGGGTCTATAAACAGAGGCGTCTGATCTGGAGTCTGTATACAAGGTGGGACTGGTTTGGGGTTTACATAAAGGGAGGTCTGTAATAGGGCTGTCTGGCCTGGGGTCATAGTAACATAGTTTATAAGGCTGAAAAAAGTCCTCTGTTCAACCTGTCATCCTGAAAGTTGATCCAGAGGAAGGCAAAAAAAAAAACTGTGAGGTAGAAGCAAATTTTCCTCACTTTAGGGGAAAAAATTCCTTCCCGATTCCAACCAGACAATCAGAATAACTCCCTGGATCAACGACCCCTCTCTAGTAGCTATAGCCTGTAATATTATTACGCTCCAGAAATATGTCCGGGCCCCTCCTGAACTCTTTTAGTGAGGGGTCTGGTTCTGGGATTTCTTAATTGGGAGGTCTGGTCTTGGGTCTGTTCACAAGGAGGGACTGGTTTGGGGTCAGTTGTATACCGGGGGTTCTGGTCTAGGGTCTGTATAAAAAAGGGTCTGGTCTGGAGTCTGTATGCAGGGGTCAGTCTGGCGCCTATATAAAGGGCTGGGATCATTATAAAGGGGCCAGATCTACGGTCTGTATCGTTATTTAACGGATAATTAGTGGGCTTTGTATGGCATATAGCAGCTTGCAATGGGGACTTAATTGAGGGCAATTTATTAAAAACTAGAGATTCCCCTTAAGCAAATGCCCTAGAGAGATCCTCAGCTCCAATCTACGTAAAAGCTGCAGTACTAACAGCAGTGGAGCAGGGGTCCGCTAGTAGAGAGCCCCTCCACATATACATTGCATTAGGAACTTCTGCAAGTAAATCCGTCTTCTCATATCTTTCCTGTATAATTCCTGCACATCCAGCTGCATCTACTGTCCGTTCCTTTGCATAAAAGAATATCATTATTAATTGCAGTCAGCCCTACAGTGCCATTATCTCCTGCTGACAGTTGTGCTCCGCTCTGTCCTTATAACTCACCCTTTTAGGTTCCATCTCCCAGATTCCCTGCCCCAGCTAGGGTTAAGTCCACAGGCAACCGCTGCACCAGCACTCAACAAGCTGCGTCCTGTCCTCGTCCTTCCAAGCTCAGTGCTGTATGATGCTTGAGACTTCCCTATCACATTGTCTTGAACCAGTGGGTGTGAACCCACTGTGCCACGTGCAGTGGCATAACGTGGGTTGCTTTTTACAGATAATGTAGTAGATATCTCCTGCAGTCCTATGTAACACGGTGATAACTCTCTGTGTGCAGATAATGTAGTAGATATCTCCTGCAGTCCTATGTAACACGGTGATAACTCTCTGTGTGCAGATAATGTAGTAGATATCTCCTGCAGTCCTATGTAACACGGTGATAACTCTCTGTGTGCAGATAATGTAGTAGATATCTCCTGCAGTCCTATGTAACACGGTGATAACTCTCTGTGTGCAGATAATGTAGTAGATATCTCCTGCAGTCCTATGTAACACGGTGATAACTCTCTGTGTGCAGATAATGTAGTAGATATCTCCTGCAGTCCTATGTAACACGGTGATAACTCTCTGTGTGCAGATAATGTAGTAGATATCTCCTGCAGTCCTATGTAACACGGTGATAACTCTCTGTGTGCAGATAATGTAGTAGATATCTCCTGCAGTCCTATGTAACACGGTGATAACTCTCTGTGTGCAGATAATGTAGTAGATATCTCCTGCAGTCCTATGTAACACGGTGATAACTCTCTGTGTGCAGATAATGTAGTAGATATCTCCTGCAGTCCTATGTAACACGGTGATAACTCTCTGTGTGCAGATAATGTAGTAGATATCTCCTGCAGTCCTATGTAACACGGTGATAACTCTCTGTGTGCAGATAATGTAGTAGATATCTCCTGCAGTCCTATGTAACACGGTGATAACTCTCTGTGTGCAGATAATGTAGTAGATATCTCCTGCAGTCCTATGTAACACGGTGATAACTCTCTGTGTGCAGATAATGTAGTAGATATCTCCTGCAGTCCTATGTAACACGGTGATAACTCTCTGTGTGCAGATAATGTAGTAGATATCTCCTGCAGTCCTATGTAACACGGTGATAACTCTCTGTGTGCAGATAATGTAGTAGATATCTCCTGCAGTCCTATGTAACACGGTGATAACTCTCTGTGTGCAGATAATGTAGTAGATATCTCCTGCAGTCCTATGTAACACGGTGATAACTCTCTGTGTGCAGATAATGTAGTAGATATCTCCTGCAGTCCTATGTAACACGGTGATAACTCTCTGTGTGCAGATAATGTAGTAGATATCTCCTGCAGTCCTATGTAACACGGTGATAACTCTCTGTGTGCAGATAATGTAGTAGATATCTCCTGCAGTCCTATGTAACACGGTGATAACTCTCTGTGTGCAGATAATGTAGTAGATATCTCCTGCAGTCCTATGTAACACGGTGATAACTCTCTGTGTGCAGATAATGTAGTAGATATCTCCTGCAGTCCTATGTAACACGGTGATAACTCTCTGTGTGCAGATAATGTAGTAGATATCTCCTGCAGTCCTATGTAACACGGTGATAACTCTCTGTGTGCAGATAATGTAGTAGATGGGTGTGAGCCCCCAGATTGCAGAACACGCACAGTGTGACATGAAGTCTGGGGCCGGGCTGCTACAGTGTGGGCCAAATTCCATATCCAAAGAGGATGAATGGGCACTCTTAGATCTGGACACACACAGATATAAGAGTGCCCATTCATCCTCTTTGTACAACATTTTTTGGTGGTGATCAGAGAGCGACATCAGTTTGGAGCACCTTGCTATCCCCAATCAGAGGAAGAGCAGTCCTACACTCCCCTTTCCAAATTCTATATCCACCCTGCCGTCACTACAGAACATACAGGGTAATACAGCGCCCCATTCCTCTTACATCCAGTGATGTCTCCTTTGACGTAGATGTTCTCTTTCCTCATCTTCTCCTTTCAGACCTTCAGACCAGACACCATTTTTCAGTAATTTCTCGTCTCTGCAGTTTGACAAACAAAATCTTAGTTTACTACTTTTCCATCATCCTCCCATCTTCTGGACAAACTATCCTACCACCCCCAATACTGTGCCGCTGTGCTCCCCAATACTATACTGCAGGAACAGATAAACCCCCTGATAATAGTAGTACCATGCAGATAGTGCCCCCTTCAATAATTACTGGCACGCAGTGCCCTAAAATAACTGCTCCCAGCAAATAGTGCCCCTGACACTAATAGTGTAAACATAACGTCCCCCAAAAATAATTGTGGTAAGCTGATACTGTGCCAGTGTGCCCCCACAGTAATAGTGCTCCCAAAAGTCTGACCAATAGGAATAATTCTCTGCTAGAGCACACATGGTAGTAATAGTGCTCCTACAGTGCCCCCAACATGTCCCCACTGTGCCCCAGAAGTAATAATGCTCCTATAGTGCCCATGCTAGAAATCATGTTCCCCAAAGACCCCCAGTAGTAATAAAGCCCACCATAATGCCCCCCAGTAGTAATAATTCTCCTTATAATGTGCCAGTGCAAAAATACCCCCTTTTAATGCCCTCAGTTAAGCTAATGCCCCTATAATGTGCCAGTATAAAATAACCCTATATAGTGCCCCCCGTAAATGCCCCCATAATGCTCCTCTCCCAACTTCCTCCTAGTTCCCCCCATAATGTACCAGTATAAAATGCTCCATATATAGTGCCCTAGTAGATGCCCTCAGTGTCCCCCATAATTTGCAAGTATAAAATACCCTTTCTTAGTGCCCCCCCGTAGATTATCCCATAGTACTCCTCTCCCCCCTTCCCCATAGTACCCACCATAATGTGTCCCAGATATGCCGGAGATAGTTCTATAATATTTGATTGACCCGCTCTACTTGCCTGTTGGTCTATGGATGGTAACCAGAAGAGAAGTCCAGCTCAATTTCGAGCAGCCGGCAAAGAGCTCTCCAGAGCTTAGAGGTAAACTGGACTCTGCAATCTGAAACAATATGCCAAGGTAGAACAGGCAGGCGGAATATGTGTTTCATAAACAGTTTAGCAAGCTCAGCAGCCAAGGGCAGACCAGCCAAAGGAAAGAAGTGTGCCATCTTGGAGAAGCGGTCCACGACCACCCAGATAGCTGTACATCCGGCAGAAGAGGGCAGATCCCTAACAAAGTCCATGGCAATGTGTTGCCGTGGGGCATCAGGAACAGGAAGGGGTAACAACAGCCCAGGTGGTTTGGTCCTGGAGACTTTATTCTGAGCACAGATGGTGCAGGCAGACACATAATCAGGCACATCCTTAGACAGTGTGGGCCACCAGTAGTGGCGAGACAAAAATTCTGTGGTCTTGCGGATGCCCGGGTGACCAGCCATTTTGGAGTTGTTCCCCCAAGCTAGAATACGTTTTCTCTTGGCAGATGGCACGAATGTCTTCCCGGGAGAGATGTCTTTTATAAGGACAGGAGCCACTGTGATCAAGTGAGCAGGATCTACAATGTACTGGGGCTCCTCCTGCTGGTCGGAGAAGTCAAATGACTAAGACAGAGCATCCGCCTTGATGTTCTTCTCAGCCGGCCGAAAGTGAAGCTCAAAATCAAAACAGGAGAAGAAGAGTGCCCATCTGGCTTGGCGAGGGTTCAGACGCTGGGCTGTCTGCAGATATGTAAGGTTCTTGTGGTCGATGAGGATTATCACTGGATGCTTGGTCCCCTCCAATAGATAACGCCACTCCTCGAAGACAGGCGATTCCTCTCGGCAGGCGAGAAGAGCTTGGAAAAAAATCCACATTTAAACATCTTGCCCTTGGAACCTTTCTGTAGTAAAACAGCACCGGCTCCTATGGAGGAGGCGTCCACTTCTAAAAAGAATTGTCAGGAGACATCGGGATGACACAGAACAGGTGCAGAAGCAAAGGACCATTTTAATTGGGCCAAGGCGCCCTCCACCTAAGGAGTCTACAGTCTGGCATTCAACCCTTTCTTAGTAAGAGCGGAGACCGGAGATGTAAGAGATGAAAAATTCGGGATGAACTGACGATAGAAATTAGCAAATCCAAGGAAGCGCTGTATAGCACGAAGACCCTGTGTGCGGGGCCAGTCCATCACTGCATTCAATTTTTCAGGATCCATCTGCAACCCGGCATCCGAGATTATGTATCCGAGGAACGGTACGGTACATTTTTCAAAGATACATGTCTCGAGTTTGGCATAAAGTCGATTCTCTCTCAACCGCTGTAAAACCAAACATACATGCTTCCGGTGAGTGGTCAAATCTGAAGAATAGATCAGTATATCGTCCAGGTACACTATCACGCAGACATAGAGCAGATCCCAGAAGATATCGTTTACCAACTCCTGGAATACCGCGGGAGCATTGCACAGACCGAAGGGCATGACGAGATACTCGTAGTGTCCATCACGAGCGTTGAAAGCAATCTTCCACTCATCGCCCTTTCGAATGCGGATAAGATTATAGGCGCCGCGCAGAGCTGATGCAGCGGAGGACATGCGGCTGGGATCTTCAAAGACCAGCCGGAAGATAGCCAGGAAAGACTGCAGATTAGTGGTCAAAGTGGATCAGACACTGGTTCAGGAATCCACAACAGGTTTTTGGATCTCCACCATAGCGGGATGGCAGAGGGAGTTTCACACCAGCGGCACACAAATCCAGATTCACCGGTGTGGGTGTGTGGATATTGTAGGGGTAGCAGCGACTGGCAACCCTGCAATAGCTGGATAAGAAATGGCATCCAGATGAGCAGCAACATTTTGCATGAACTGCATCAAGACATCCTGACGTTTGCTCTGACACCTCACTTTATGTAGCAATTCCTGAACAACAGGCTTGGGGAGCGGAGTCCATGGCCTCAGCGTACTGTCACAAACCAGCGGGTGTGAACCCACTGTGCTACGTGTCCTACCTCCTCTAAGGGCGTTGTCTAAGTGAACCCCTCGATTCTTCACAGTACCCCTGATGGTAGGGATAGACTTTTCTGAGGGGAACACCAGGTCGCTACCTCTTGAGGAGGATAGGCACACGAGGCAGGCGGCACAGGTCAGGCAATCCGGGTCGGCAACAGGAGAGTCAAGGCTAGCAGGCAGGGATCAGACGGGTAGCAGAATTCAATAACACTAATATGAGTCCGGAACACAGGAACACAAGTGGTTATCAGGAACCTTAGCTGAGCCACTTATATATGCACAGGAGTGCTAAGGTAGGTCAGCGAGGTCACATGACCTAAGCCTCAAAGCCCAGAAAAGTGACACGCGCCGGCCCTTAAGGAAGTGCAGCAGGAACAAACAGCAAGCATGCTGTGGCCAGGGCTGAGAGCAAACTGTGGAGTGGATCCACAACAACAGCACCAACACAGACAGAGCCCAGGACTGCAGCGGTGAAATGGGAAGCACTGGCCGCAGATCACCGCTGAACACGGTGCCCGGAACCGCAGCAGTAAGCAGGGAAACAGCGGCACACATCAGCCGCTGTTACACACATGAAGTCTTTGACATGGACAAAGGAGGGAGCATGCAAATGTGTTGAGTCTGTCTAGGCCGGGGTTGCATCACTTCATTCGTTGAATCTGAACATTTTGGCTAATGTTCATGGGTTAGATATGCCTTTGCGTTTTATGGAAAAATCCTGTTCAAAATTTTTAGGCAGGCATGGCTAAAATGCTGCAAAGTAAGAATGCTTTGAAAAAGTATTAATAGTTTATATTTGTTAACAAAATACAATGTGAATGAACAAAGGAGAAATCTAAATCCAATCCATATTCGGCGTGACCTCCCTTTTCCTTCAAAACAGCATCAATTCTTCTAGATACACTTGCACACAGTTTTTGAAGGAGCGTGATAAGAATGTTGCTCAAAACATCTTGGAGAACTAAGCACAGATCTGTGGATGTAGGCTTGCTCAAATCCTTCTGTATCTTCATGTAATCCCAGACAGACTAGATGATATTGAGTTTGGGGCTCTGTGGGGCCAATATTATCACTTCCAGGGCTTCCTGTTCTTCTTTACACCGAAGAAAGTTCATAATGACATTGACCGTACGCTTGGGGATGTTGCAGAGTAAATTTGGAGCCAACTGGATGCTTCCTTGATGGCACGATAAAAAAGTATCTCTCTTTTGAAGAAGTACAAAGAAAAGAACAGCATTAAGAACCCTAGACACGGCTGTTGGCCAAGGAAGCTTAGTGCAGCACATGACAGGTACATTCTGCATAATTCCCTTTCGAATGTCCAGCAGTGCAATCAGCTCAGGACTGGCAGAAACCAGTGGGACCCAGGTAGACCCATCTACTGTTCGGAAAAGTCTGATCAGAAGTAGAGAAATGCAGCCACAAAACCATACCTTCCAAGTGGATACAAGGCCAAGTGACACTACTATGCACAAAAACATAGGACTGGGGTGCAGAAAAATGGCAGCAGATGCTCTGAAATGATAAATCAAAATTTGAAATATTTGGCTATAACAGAAGGCAGTGTCTGCAGGCAACAGTGAAGCATTGTGGAAATTTCATGCAACTTTGGTCTGCATCTCAGCAATGGAGTTGGGGATTTCGACAGGATTAATGGTGCCTTCAATTCTGGGAAATACAGATACTTATCCATCACGCAGTACCATCTGTGAGGCATCTGATTGACTCCAAATTCATTGTGCAGCAAGACAACAACCCTGTTTTAATGTTAATTCAAAAATTTGAGAATTAAAATAGGCTTATACAGGCTAAGTGAATAAAAATATTTACCAAGTGCGGCGTGTCTAGGCTGCCGAACGAGATGGCAGCTTGAGTGAAGAGCTCCTGCACCTCAGCGACTGTAATCTTGCCTGCCCGTCTCAAATTATACTGAAGCGGCATCTAACTGCTCCCACAGATGCACAACTCCCCCGCTGACACAATGGGGAAAACGAAGAAGCACTTACAGAAGCTGCAGGATGGCAACCTGGAGAGCTATTTAGACTGGGGAAGATTCAAAGATGGCGCCGATGGAATAGACAAAGCTGCACTGGGATCCCCTATTAGTGCAATGTCGCCGGCTCATACAGCTCGCTCGCCCTCCCCACCGGACATATCCGACAGCACTAACCTGCTACATGAATCGCCTCCGTTGCTCCCACCGACACCAGAAGAGGCCAGAGCTCCAGGGCAAGCTCTGCATGGGATCCAAAATGGCGCCCGTCCTCCGGCGCAGCGGGACCAGCTGCTTAGGTTCCCTCATCCCCAGCTGACTCTGGTGCACTCCGGAAGCCAACCACAGCTAAGTGAGTACCCCTCTCACAACACTGCAACCCCAGATCCCTTCCAATTGCTTCCCACCTCTGATAAACCGGTCACTGAGGACTCTCTCAAGAATATGCTGCTAGCCCTGAAATCCTCCCTGCAGACAGATATTGCGGGGTTAATTAACCCTCTCTCTGCCAGACTGCAGACAGCAGAAGATAAGATACAACATGTGGAAACAAAAATGGGTGACTTTGCAACATCCCAAAATGCTATCATTGATGCCCATAATACCCTGGCTGATGAGCTGGAAGCTGTCAAGCTAAAAATGGCGGACCTGGAAGATCGCTCCAGACGAAACAACGTAAAATTTAGGGGTATTCCTGAAGACGTTGCCCCCCAGGAACTACAAACCTATTTAAAAGGGTTAATAAGGGCACTTTTACCACAGATTCCGATACCGGATATGATTATTGACAGGGCCCACAGACTTCCTAAACCTCCACATCTTGGCCCTAACATCCCGCGCGACACTTTAGCGCGCATCCACTTCTTTCATACTAAAGAGGCACTCATGGCTGCGGCACAAAATAAAACCCCATTACCTGCTCCGTACCAGAAGATCAAACTCTTCACAGACCTTTCTATGGTCACCCTTCGCCGGCGCAGAGCACTACTGCCTATTACGACGGCCCTCCGAGACAATGATTTCCCCTACAAATGGGGTTATCCCCTGAAGATTCTTATCCGCAAAAACGGACAAACACACGCCATCAAGACCCTGGAAGAAGGGAAACAATTACTCCATCTATGGCAGATTCCGTTGCCCTCAAGTAAAGCGGACGCTGACCTCACCTCCATAGTTTCTGCTACTCCACACACATCAGAGGGCTGACGCCCTGAGTTTGTCCCCTACAGATGACAACTTATAAATCAGGACTTCCGCAGTGGCGGTATACTGTTTATTCCTACCCTGCTAGGACTTTCTGTGATATCCTACTTGGGCTTCCTGACAGCACCTCACACGAATTGGTGCAGGCCCTCTAACACCACTCATCTTTTCGGTTCATTCCAACTCTAGAACTGAACTCTCGCCCTGTTTATACCTAGACGGTTACCACCGTCCTGTTTATTACCTACTGAGGTTTAGACGGTTATCCCCGTCTCATTTGTCTTATTTGTTGCTCTTCCCACCCTCCCTCTTTCCTCCCTTTCTTCCCCACTATAGAGCCTTAAGTACTTGTGTACCAATATTGTGTTCTCTTCACCTTTTCAAGGGCTAAGATAGCTATCCTCTTTTAATATCATGGGTCTCAAGATTATGTCCCTTAATGTTAAAAGCCTTAACTGCCCTCAGAAAAGGTCTTACATGTGGAAAGAAGCTTTAACGGCTAATGTTGATGTTTTGTGTATACAGGAAACCCACTTACTGCAAGCAGACGCCGATAGAGTAAATCACCGTCTGTTTCCCACTATCCTGCATTCTCACTGTGATAATAAAAAGAGAGGTACCCTAATCGCTGTCAAAAACACTGTTGCCTACACTCCCATTAAGACCAAAATTGACCCAAAAGGTTGATACATTATTCTAGTTTGTTCCATCAATAACATTACATACAACCTATACGCCCCTAACTCCCACCAGTTGGCTTTTTTACATAAACTAATGCGCAATGTGAATAAGCTAAAACAGGGGACGGTAATCCTCAGCGGGGATTTCAACACCGCCTTACAGCCCACTATTGACTCCACATCCCCTACAAGGCGACCAGATGCAGGGGTTGCTTCCTTCTTATATTCTGAAGGCCTTACGGACATATGGAGAGCTCAGCATAGCCTAGAAAGGGACTTTACCTTTTTCTCCCCAATACATACAGTATGTCATACTCGCGAATAGACATGTTTATGGTAGACCACTCCTCCCTACTCCACACACTTTCCTCTGACATTGGCCTTATTAAATGGTCGGACCACGCCCCGATCACCATCACCCTTGAGGAACAGTTTCGATCACCAAGAGCCCCTATTTGGAGGAATAATGCATTTCTCTTCAATAACCCGTAGCATGTTTCGGAACTTTCCGCACATTTGAATGAATACTTTCACTTTAACAGCGGATCAGTTTCAAACAAATTTGTCTTGTGGCAAGCCCACAAAGCATACATACGGGGCTCTTTGATTAAGCTGAACTCCACTGTAAAGAAACTCAGAGAACGAGACATTACACAAACCGTAGAGCACATTGCTAATCTGGAGGCAATAAACAAACCCGCTCCAACCCTTCAGTGTTCCAATGAACTTAGGGTCGCACTGAATAAGCTTAGTAGCCTACTACTCCAAAACTACCATAAATCCCTCCTAAGGCTTCAATCTAAATATTATTCCCAGGGAAACAAAGCGGGCAGACTTTTGGCGCAACAATTAAAAGCTCAACAGTCAAAGTCCAAAATACCACATCTGTTACATCCCACAACTAAGGCAAAATTGATAGATCCCAGAGACATTGCCAACCAATTTAAAATGTACTATCAAACACTCTACAATCTAAAAGGTAGTACCCCACTGCCTGAAAATTACTCTACCTTAGTGGAGGAATTCCTCTCACAGGCGTCCCTTCCCACTGTCACCCAGCCACAATTACAGTCCCTAAATGCACCATTTTCAATCACAGAAATCAAAAAGGTAGTTACATCGCTCCCTATAGGCAAATCCCCAGGCCCCGATGGACTCTCTAATGAATACTTTCGCCAATTTCAACATATTCTTGCTCCCTACATGCTGGAAATGTTTAATACGATACAGGAGGGACACTCTTTCCCCCCGGACATGTTGGAAGCATTAATAGTCACTATCCCAAAACCTGGCAAAGTACCTGACACACCCCAGAACTTTCGGCCTATCTCACTACTTAATTCTGATATAAAATTTTTTGTCAAGACCATCGCCAATAGATTAGCTCCACTCCTCCCTTCCCTGATCCACCCTGACCAAACTGGATTTGTGCCTGGTCGACAAGCATCTGATAACACCAGACGGATTGTAGACTTGTTTAATTACGCTGAAATGCATAATCTCCCAATGCTTGCGATCACATTAGATGCGGAAAAAGCGCTTGATTGCCTACATTGGGATTACACATTTTCTACACTCCATCATATGGGCTTCTCGGGACAAATACTACAACCCATCCGCTGCTTATACTCCTCTCCCTCCGCGAAAGTCTGGGTTAACGGAGTAGTGTCAGATCCATTTGGAATTACTAACGGATCTAGACAAGGATGTCCCCTATCACCTCTATTGTTTATTTTGGCACTGGAACCCTTGGCACAAACTATAAGAAACTCACATTTAATAGCTGGAGTGGAGATAGGGGGAAGATCCCACAAAATCACACTCTATGCAGATGACATCATCCTCACATTAATTGACCCTATCAACTCTTTAGACACTGCCCTCAAAATGATCTCACATTACGGATCCCTCTCCTACTATAAGATTAACAACACTAAATCTCAAGCTCTACCCATTAACATACCGCCAAAGGAAGTGGCCTCTTTAAAATCCTTCCATGATCTAGATTGGCAAATATCAGAGATCCCATACCTGGGAGTTAAGATTACTTCGACTTGCTCCCTTCTTTATAGCAGGAACTATCACCCCCTCCTAGCCACCATGTTGAATGACTTAAACAGCTTCTCTATGAAAGCATTGTCCTGGGTGGGTAGAGTAGCATCTTTCCAAATGATGACCCTCCCCAAGCTTATATATATATATATCGTGCCCTCCCAATCCCGGTCCCTGCAACATTTTTCAAAAAAGCACAGACGATTCTAGGTAAGTACATCTGGGGTCCAACCAAACCCAGAGTAGCACGGGCATTATTGTCCAAGAAAAAACATGCTGGCGGACTAGGCCTTCCTGATATTAAGGACTACTTCCGAGCAATAGCACTCTCCTTCGCCCGGGTATGGTGGACCCCAGATGACACAAAAGCCTGGATCCAGATCGAATCACACACAATCAAACATGCTACTTTAAAAGATTATCTGATCCATTTGTTATGGAACCCGTCCCAGCCACATAACGACCTACTAACGATAAAACATGTTAGCAACCTATGGTCCACAATTCACAGAACACAGAAAGACTCAAATTCCACCCTCTTACCACAAGCCACTATAAGAACACTGGAACTAAACATCTCTGACATCAACCTGACAAATTGGCGTGGAAAGGGGATCACTTCCATATCCCAAATCATGTCAGACGGCCGACTCCTCCCCTTTGACTCACTTCATTGCTTATTCACATTGCCGCATACAGAATTCTATAATTGTGGGGAATTGGGTCAGCACAACCTGTGTGTGGTGCACATCACTATGGCGAAATACATATACAAACGAAAAATACAAATGTGATAGCACTCTACATCCAGCAATTTGCCTCCATGCTGGATGAGGCATTGGTGTACATTTTGGCCAAAGCGTAGTAAGCCACTCACCACGTCAAGGTCGCCTCTATTTGAGTGGTCCCTAACACTAGTTCCTACCTGTTTATGGGCCATGACAGCCACACAAAATCCAGGGAATGCAGGTCAGCGTGCACGCCAATCACACTCTGCTTTTAACCCCGTCCGGTGCCATTACAGCTTTCATCGGATCCAGGGATGCAAGTACCAACATGCACGCTGAGCCCACCGTGGCGATCTCCTTGGAGTCATGCACACCTGACCAGTCAATCTGTCCTGGAGGCTGGTTTTAAAGTCAGTATAAAACTGAGTCTGCTTATATAGAACCTACCAGTAGCCATTTGGCTCCAGGAGAAGTATATGGTGGGCTCAGCGTGCATGTTGGTACTTGCATCCCTGGATCCGATGAAAGCTGTAATGGCACCGGACGGGGTTAAAAGCAGAGTGTGCTTGGCGTGCACGCTGACCTGCATTCCCTGGATTTTGTGTGGCTGTCATGGCCCATAAACAGGTAGGAACTAGTGTTAGGGACCACTCCATAGAGGCGACCTTGACGTGGTGAGTGGCTTATTACGCTTTGGCCAAAATGTACACCAATGCCTCATCCAGCATGGAGGCAAATTGCTGGATGTAGAGTGCTATCACATTTGTATTTTTCGTTAGAATTCTATAATTACCTGAGAGTCCGGCACTGTATTGCAAAAATTACGCAAGCTCCACCCTCAATAAATCCTGGCATATTACGTCTATTCCAATTCCCGTCCCTCTTTAGAAGACATACCACACGCTATGTGTACGACATATTAGGAGATAAAGCCACTTTCACCAAGACTTTACCCATTAAAAAATGGGAACTAGAGCTAGGTAAGTCCTTCCTAGACGAGGACTGGGTCCTAGCTATCAGATTTCTGGTTTCTAACTTCAAATGCATCACCCACTACGAAGCGGGGCTTAAGACCCTCCTACATTGGTACTTTCCTCCACAGAGATTGAATACAATCTACCCCTCATCCTCCCCCCATTGCTGGAGAGGATGCGGCGCTAGAGGCTCCCTACTTCTCATTCTATGGGCATGCCCCATACTCACCCCCTACTGGCACAGTGTCTTTGACTTGATTTCTGGGATATCAGTCCAGATTATAGAACCTCTTCCTGAACTGGCTCTCTTGTTCCTGGGTATACACAGCAACCCCCCAGCACGCAGAAACATTGTGGGACATATCCTACTTAGCGCTAAGCTGATTATTACACGTCACTGGAAGCAATTAGCTTCACCAACCTTAGCTGAGGTCATACAGGAGGTCAACACATCATGCAGGTATGAACACTCACTACCATCCACGATTATTTCCCTCAAATCCAGGCAACTCACTTGGGGCCCATGGTTCCACAACCCCAACTATTCCCCCTGAATTACAGGGTTGCTCCACCTACCTAGGACAAGAATGGAATACAGTAATGGAACTCAGTTGGATATACACTTCTCAACTATGTTAGATAATGATCGCTATTACCTTAATGCCCCTCTTTCCCTCCCCCCCTTACCCTTCATTGTTAGGGTCTATTTGTTACGGACCTTATTGTACTCTATTCTCACTGTGCAAATTACCTATGTACAATGTCGCTCTATAAGCAAGCCTATTGTATAGGCATATATAGATGTACATCAAAATACTATGATATATGGCTTTCTCTTTCTGTTCCACTAAAACGCCAATAAAAATGATTTACTCTAAAAATATTTACCAAGTGTAAAAAAAAATATATGTATACATTATATACAAACAAATCACACACAGAGTATTAAAAGTAAATATCAATCAGTTACCTGGTCTCCAACAGCAATGAGGTGAGCTCCAGTCACCATGCTACCAACATGGTACATGGCTAACACCCTATCCATGGTAATACAGAGAGAGATAGAAAAAAAAAGCACCATCTTATCAGAATGTTGTCGTAAGGGAAGCTGATTTCTTTGTCTTGTCTGTACTTTATACATTTAACCTTAGTAAATGGCTCCTGCTAGAGATGTTTCCAGTGTGCAGTATGCATGTCCTGATTTAACCACGTAGAAATGTGGCCTTCACAGAAATATAATTTAAAAAATATATAAAAAATGAATAAGTAAAAAATACCCTCTTATCACAGACCCCAAACTTACAGCCAATGTCATCAAGCATGAAGAAGAACAAGAAGCCCTGGTGATGATTCGATAACCACAGAGCGCTGATCTCAACATCAATCCATATGGGATTAAATGAAGAGAGAAAAGGATCTGAGCAAGACTACATCCACAGAAGATCTGAGCTTATTTCTCCAAGATTTTTGAAATAACCCCTTGAAAAATTGTGTGCAAATGTGATAACACCAAATATTGTTTGGATTTGGATTTCTCTTTTCTCCATTCACTTTGCATTTTGTTATTTGATAAAAAAAAATAAACTAACATTTCTATTTTTGAAAGCATTCTTTCCCACATCTGCCTAAAATATAACTGTATATTCTGTATTGGTACATAACAATTGTGTGTCAATCAATGTGCAGAGTGCTCGGCAGTTGCAGAGAGAACAGAGCCTCTAGGTGTAAAGGCAACGCCCCCGTTGCTCCTAGAGACTCATTTGCATAAATTAAAACATAAATTCTCTCAGCAATGCGGGCACATATGAACATGGGACCAACACAGACGTCTTCAGCTGCCGAGAGCAAATGTAACAGGTCAGACAGTTTCATACTGTAGAATAATAAAATGCTTAATTATTTTATTAGACTTAAAAGGGGTTGTCCCATGAAAAATTTTCTACATTTTTCAAACCAGCACCTGGATCTGAATACTTTTGTAATTGCATGTGATTAAACATTTTGTTTAGCTACTGAGTTATTCAATATAATGTATCTGTATAGCGCCACCTGCTGTTTGTACTTTATCGTTTGTCCTGCTCACTGAGATGGTCGCACATGCTCAGTTTCATCTTTCAACTGCCTCCTGAGCTGTGATAGGGAGAGCATGGACACGCCCCCTGAGCTGCAGCAGATAAGACACGCCCCTTCAGCTGTCCGCTTGATATAAATCTAGCAGAGCAATGAATGTGGAAATCTCTGGATCCATGTGAGGTACAGGGCTGGTTCTAGCTTTGTTAGAAAGGTATTGGCCTGTACTATAAGATGTCTTTTTACATTTTTTACGTTATTCATGGGATAACCCTTGTAATTTATGTATCACAAGTGGACTTTATGTTTACATTTTTTATTATAATTCATTTCTGCTCTGCTCCAGGAGATTACGCAGGCACAACCACTGTGTCCCCATGATCAAAGCACCGTCGATGTTTGTGCGCGACGGCAAGTGGTTAGGGACCAGTTACACCACTTCAGGAGATAACTCTTTTTTTGGTGGGCTACAGTAACTTGGTTGCCATTTACTTAGCCTACTTAGTCCAGTTTCAAGGATTATCAAAGACAACTGTAGAATTAACCGAGGGTTGTCAAGTTCAGTCAACATTATGAGAGTTTATGAGACAAATATTTCAATGGTGATATGATTTTGTCATCTAGGTTGCAGGCTTCCTCTTAGCTCATCAGACTGTTCCTGACATTTTACCATGTATAGAATTGGTAAACCTCAATTTCTTGCACCAGAGCTCACTGTTTCATAACTATTCTGATGATTGCACCAATTTATGTAAGCTAGAAGAAACCAACTGCAGAGTCATGCTGGTTCACTAGCATCACTTAGGATCCTCCAGTGGACACAGCCTCTTAGACAATAAGGGGTCCTGACTCCTAACGCTTCAGTAGAAGATAAGCTCATTAGGAGCTCACTTTGAAAAAAATCACTTGTCACTTTGGTCTATTTCTTGATGGATGTGTTGTCTAAAATGTGCTCCCCAATATCTTGAAGGGTTACTCATTATGGACATTTATGGCATATGCACAGGTTGTGTGACAAATGTCCAGTCTCTGTGATCTCCACCTATCTTGAAAACCAGGATCCAAAGATATAACTACTATAATACTGCCTCCTATGTACAAACCCCTATGTACAAGAATATAACTGCTATATTACTGCCTCCTATGTACAATAATATAACTACTATAATACTGCCTCCTATGTACAAGAATATAACTAATATAATACTGCCTCCTATGTACAAGAATATAACTGCTATATTACTGCCTCCTATGTACAATAATATAACTACTATAATACTGCCTCCTATGTACAAGAATATAACTAATATAATACTGCCTCCTATGTACAAGAATATAACTACTATAATACTGCTCCTATGTACAAGAATATGACTACTATAATGCTGCTCCTATGTACAAGGATATAACTACTATAATACTGCCTCCTATGTACAGGAATATAACTAATATAATACTGCCTCCTAGTTACAAGAATATAACTACTATAATACTGCTCCTATGTACAAGAATATAACTACTATAATACTGCTCCTATGTACAAGAATATAACTACTATAATACTGCTCCTATATACAAGAATATTACTACTATAATACTGCTCCTATGTACAAGAATATAACTACTATAATACTGCTCCTATGTACAAGAATATAACTACTATAATACTGTTCCTATGTACAAGAATATAACTACTACAATACTGCCTCCTATGTACAAGAATATAACTACTATAATACTGCTCCTATGTACAAGAATATAACTACTATAATACTGCTCCTCTGTACAGGAATATAACTACTATAATACTGCCTCCTATGTACAAGAATATAACTACTATAATACTGCTCCTATGTACAAGAATATAACTACTATAATACTGTTCCTTTGTACAAGAATATAACTACTATAATACTGCCTCCTATGTACAAGAATATAACTACTATAATACTGCTCCTATGTACAAGAATATAACTACTATAATACTGCTCCTCTGTACAGGAATATAACTACTATAATACTGCCTCCTATGTACAAGAATATAACTACTATAATACTGTTCCTATGTACAAGAATATTACTACTATAATACTGCTCCTATGTACAATAATATAACTACTATAATACTGCCTCCTATGTACAAGAATATAACTACTATAATACTGCTCCTATGTACAAGAATATAACTACTATAATACTGCTCCTATGTACAAGAATATAACTACTATAATACTGCCCCTATGTACAAGGATATAACTACTATAATTCTGCTCCTATGTACAAGAATATAACTACTATAATACTACCTCCTATGTACAAGAATATAACTACTATAATACTGCTCCTATGTACTAGAATATAACTACTATAATTATGTCTCCTATGTACAATAATTTAACTACTTTAATGCTGCTCCTATGTACAAAAATATAACTACTCTAATACTGCTTCTATGTACAAGAATATAATTACTATAATACTGCCTCCTATGTACAAGAATATAACTACTATAATAGTGCTCCTATGTACAAGAATATTACTACTATAATACTGCTCCTATGTACAAGAATATAACTACTATAATACTGCTCCTATGTGCAAGAATATAACTACTATAATACTGCTCCTATGTACAAAAAATATAACTACTATAAAACTGCTCCTATGTACAAGAATATGACTAGTATAATACTGCTCCTATATACAAGAATATAACTACTATATTACTGCTCCTATGTACAAGAATATAACTACTATAATACTGCTCCTATGTATAAGAATATAACTACTATAATACTGCTCCTATGTATAAGAATATAACTACTATAATACTGCTCCTATATACAAGAATATAACTACTATAATACTGCCTACTATGTACAAGAATATGACTAGTATAATACTGCCTCCTATGTACAAGAATATAACTAGTATAATACTGCCCCTTGGTTTCCTAATTCTTTAAATGGTCCTTCAGTCTGGTAGTCTACACAATCATGAGGAAGACTGCTGACTTGACAGTTGTCCAGAAGACAGTCATTGACACCCTCTACCTACAAGGAGGGGAAGCCACAAAACATCATTTCTGAAGAAGCTGGCTTTTCACAGAGTGCTGTATCCAAGAATATTAAAGGAAAGAAGAGTTGTGCAAGCAACAGGAATAGCCTCAGCCTTGAAAGGATTGTCACGAAAAGGTCATTCAAGAATTTGGGGGAGATTCACAAGTAGTGGACTGCAGCTGGAGTCAGTGCTTCAAGAACCACCACACACAGATGTATACAGGACATGGGCTACAACTAGGGTTGCCACCTTTCCCAACAAAAAATACCGGACAAGTTAAGCCTCAACCCAGAGGGGGTGTGGTTGTTGGGTCGTGGCTTAACATGGGGAAGAGGTGAGTTCTATCTTTTTTGAATTAACACAAGTGACAGGGGAGGTAAAGGCTGCACTAATGAGCGCCCCACAATAGAAGCGCTCATTAGTAACAGTACAAACAGGAAAATACCAGCAATTAATATTGGCGGTAGAAAAAAATTACTGCCACTGGCAGGGCCACTAAAATACCGGCATTGCCAGTGACATTCCGGTCGGGTGGCAACCCTAGCTACAACTGTCGCATTCCTTGTGTCAAGCCACTCATGACCCAAAGACAACGTCAGAAGCACCTTACCTAGGCTAAGGAGTAAAAGGACTGGACTGTTGCTCAATGCTCCAAAGTCGCGTTTTCAGATGAAAGTAAATTTTGCATTTCATTTGGAAATCAAGGTCCCAGAGTCTGGAGGAAGAGTGGAGAGGCACACAATCCCAGCTCTGTGAGGTCCAGTGTGAAGTTTCCACGGGCAGTAATGGTTTGGGAGCCATGTCATCTGCTGGTGTTGGTCCACTGTGTTATATCAAGTCCAAAGTCAGCGCACTTCATGCTTTCTTCTGCTCACAAGCTTTATGGAGATGCTGATTTCATTTTCCAGCAGGACTTGGTACCTGACCACACTGCTAAAAGTACCAACACCTGGTGTAATAACCATGGAATCACTGTTCTTGATTGACAGCAAACCCGCCTGTCCTAAACCCCATAGAGAATCTATGAGAGACACCAGACCTAACAATGCAGACGAGCTGAAGGCCACTATCAAAGCAACCTGGGCTTCCATAAGACCACAGGCTGATCGCCTCCAGGCCACATTACCACATTGATGCTGTAATTTACACAAAGGGAGCACCGACCAAGTACTGAGCGCCAGTGGCGACTCTAGGAACAATATATAGGGGGGGGGCACATAAGATGCCACAGTCAAAAATGGGGGGGGCACTAATAGTTTTCACCACTTAATCATACTACTGAAAAAACGAAATAAGTATATTTAAATAACATTACAAAATACGAGAGTATTGAGGTATGCAGGGATACCTTTTTATTGTACTAACCTAATACTTAAAAGACAAGCTTTCAAGAGTTTTCCTTTCTTTCTCAGTATTGCTTCAGACCTTAGAAAGAGAAAAACTTTTCTTTATACACTGAGCAAAAATATAAATGCAGCACTTTCGGTTTTGCTCCCATTTTGCATGAGCTGAACTCAAAGATCTGAAACATTTTCTACAGACACAAAAGACCCATTACTCTCAAATATTGTTCACAAATCTGTCTAAATCTGTGTTAGTGAGCGCTTCTCCTTTGCCGAGATAATCCATCCCACCTCACAGGTGTGGCATATCAAGGTGCTGATTAGACAGCATGAATATTGCACAGGTGTGCCTTAGACTGCCCACAATAAAAGGCCACTCTGAAATGTGCAGTTTGATCACACAGCACAATGCCACAGATGTCGCAACGTTTGAGGCCGCGTGCTATTGGCATGCTGACTGCAGGAATGTCTACCAGAGCTGTTGCCCGTGCAATGAATGTTCATTTCTCCACAATAAGCCTGGAGATGTGTTGCACTGTGTGAAGCAAATGGTGGCCAGGAAACTCCATTCAACCCTATCGAAGGCCTTAGAAGCATCTATAGACAATATAGATCGTGAATCCCCTCCAGACGTCTGTAAATTAGTAAAAAGACGATGTAAATTATAATGAGTCCCTTTACTAGGCATAAAACCAGTCTGCTCTGGATGTATAATTGATGTCATAACACTAGTTAACCTCATTGCCAGGATCTTAGAGAAAAGTTTAACATTTGTATTAAGAAGAGAAATTGGTCTATATGACCCTAAGTCATTGGGGTCTTTACCCTTCTTTAATACCAATGTAATAACAGCCTCTGTCATTGTTTCTGGAAGAGATCCCTCCTTTATTGAATCAGAGAGAGTTTCCCATAGATGAGGAAGAATAAACTACGATAAAACTCATATGGAAATCCATCCATTCCAGGAGAGGAATTACCTGAGCAAATTTTAATTGCGTCATCTACCTCTTGAATACATAGGTCCCTCTCCAAACGTTCTTTTTGAATAGCTGTAAGAACTGGAAGGGAAATAGAATCCAAGTGTGAGTCAATCGCCTCCTCCGAGATAACACTCTCTGATTCATATAGATGACAGAAATTATTTATAAATATTTCCATTATTCCCTCCTGATCCTCAACAATGGTCCCATCTAAAGCACGGATACTGCGTATCTCTTTTTTTGGATCCTGGCTAGCTATTACCCTAGCCAGCATCTTCCCAGGACGCCCCGGCCTCTGAGAAATATTTTTGTCCCCTAAAAAATTATCTCTGTTGCGCTTTATCCAGAAGAAAATCGGAGAAAGCCCGGCCTGTCCTCTGTATCATTTCTCTAGCTTCCTCTGATTTCAACTTAGTATTTTCATCCATCCCAGCCGCAGCTGCTTCTTCTAGTTCTTTCTGCTTCATGGCATAACGTTTACTCAGGTTAGCATTGCCATTATGATGATAAAAATCCCTCTCATAATTGCTTTGAATGCATCCCAAACAAGTTGAGATTTAGCTGAAAAGGCATTTTTATCCCAAAAGGAAGAAATCTCATTTTCTATCTGTTTATGATTATCAATTATTAATAGCCAATGGGGATTCATAGTGTCATATTCCACCACTAACCAAATGAAACACACAAAGATTCTTAGACTTTGTCAAATTAAATAATAAGATATTTTATTCTTAAACATTTTTTAACATATTTTTGGTATATAAAGGCCATGGTGTTTTCACGTTTCCTTTTCTTAGAGAATCAAGATTATTTATAACATATGAACTCATTAAAACCAATACCTTGTCTAAGACCCAAACTAGTCCGCTCAAGGAGCGACTATTACCCCGTATAAACACCATGACGATAACTTTTTTAATGGGGGTTTCTGCCTAAAACTATTCCTGCTCATGCACAGCTCTATTAGGAGGGGTACATGATCTGAAACAGATCTGGTCTCGTATTTCATACGTTTGATACAATTTATATATCCTTTATTTATCAGGGCCAGATCAATTCTAGACATAGATCTTCCAGACTTGCTTACACAAGAATATGCTCTTTTTCCTTTGAATAAATAGTCCCAGACATCCACGAGGCCAACCTCCTGGCAAAACCGAGCCAAGAGGGACCCCTGAGTCGGGGAGTAGATATTCCCTCCCATAGTAACCCAGACCCCGATGAGGACGACGAGCAGATGAGCTTCCCTGAGACGGTTTATGACAGTTTGTGCAGAAATTCTTTGGATATGCAAACCGATTGCTGCTGCAGCTGTCCGGGTGGCTGGTCTCAGACGATCATGGAGGTGAACATGCTGGATGTGGAGGTCCTGGGCTGGTGTGGTTACACGTGGTCTGCGGTTGGATGTACTGCCAAATTTTCTGAAACGCCTTTAGAGACGGCTTATGGTAGAGAAATGAACATTCATTGCACGGGCAACAGCTCTGGTAGACATTCCTGTCAGCATGCCAATTACACGCTCCCGCAAACGTTGCGACATCTGTGGCATTGTGCTGTGTGATCAAACTGCACATTTCAGAGTGGCCTTTTATTGTGGGCAGTCTACGGCACACCTGTGCAATATTCATGCTGTCTAATCAGCACCTTGATATGCCACACCTGTGAGGTGGGATGGATTATCTCGGCAAAGGAGAAGTGCTCACTAACACAGATTTACACAGAGTAGTGTCATTTGAGTAACGTCATTTGAGTTCAGCTCATGCAAAATGGGAGCAAAACCGAAAGTGTTGCGTTTATATTTTTGCTCAGTGTAGTTTAAAGCGGTTTCAGCAATGTTAAACATGTCACTAAAGAAGATCAATGAACAGACGCTCACATGTAACGCAGGGGGTGCATCGCAGATAGAAAAGGTACTTACAGTTCTGATGTGCTCTGTCCTCGTGCCTTCTTCCTCTAGGCGTGGTGGAAGGGGGAGGGGCGCACAACGATGTCTCCTGATGTTAAATCCCCAAGCCGCTTTCTTTTCTGCCCTGCTAGGCTGAAATACACAGGCAGCCAATGGCAGTGCTGCCCTCTCCCTCCCAGCCAATAGCAGCTGAGGTGGGCGGGGGAAGATTCACTTGGCTGCCGACTGCCGAGGAGCCCGTAGTGAAGCGGGTGGTCAGCATGGGCAGTACTCTCAGTTTGGCAAAACTGACAGATTGCCGCTGCACTAGTGGCGGCGGCCAGCGTTTTAAAGGGGAATCAGCGGGGGGGGGGCAATTGCCCCCCCTAGACCCCCTGTAACGATGCCTATACTGAGCGCATATACTGGACAGACTTTTCAGTAGGCCAACATTTCTATATTAAAAAAACATTTTTAATTAGTTTTATGCAATATTCTAATTTTCTGAAATCCTGACTTTTAAGTTTTCAAGAGTGGCACTTTTTATAGTTAGAGAATTACTGAAATAAATGAAGTTTTCCAATGATATTCTGATTTATTGAGACGCACCTGTATGCCACCGATGTGTGAGATGACACAACCCATTTAAAGGGGTTATCCGATTTCTCAAACCTCCCCCTTCATGTGCCAGGCCCCTCACAGGTAATATACTCCTGGTCCCCGCACCGCCGCCGCTGCTTCTCCCTGTACACGGATGAAAACATCCGGTGTCGGGGGGAGGAGCAGCCAATGGCAGGCGGGGACGAGCCTCCCTTGCATCGCGGGTGACGCTAGGGAGGCTCGTCCCTGTCTGCCATTGGCTGTTCCCCCCCCCCCCCCCCCGCGACACGGGATGTTTTCATCCGTGTACAGGGAGATGCAGCAGTGGTGGTGGGGGGAGGGAGGGTATGTATTATGTAATTGTACTATATTGTTTATAATGTAAAATGGAGTTAAAAGGACTGTTGAAGACCTGTATGAACTTTGTAAAAATAATAAAGACTATTTAAAAAAAATAAAATTGACGAAGTGGAATTCGTTCTGAATTTCAGGAAGAATTCGATTCGCACCGAATCCGAATTTCCTAACGCTTCGTGGTAACGAATCACATTTTTTCCTAAAATGGCTGCTTCATGTGTGAGGACATGGAGCAAGGAACTCTGGGAACGAGGGATCACCCACAATGCGATGCATACAGCCAATCAGCAGCCAGCCAGACCTGTGATGTCATAGCCCTATAAATAGCCTCAGCCATCTTGGATTCAGCCATTTTCCAGTGTACTTAGTGCAGGGAGAGATGTCAGCAGGCGCTAGGGACAATGGTAGTAATGACTTTAAAACTTTTTTTCTGAATAGAAGTTCAGGGAAAGGATAGGGAGGAATTATTACACAGTATTGAAGCATAACAAGGTCCAATAGGGGAGTGTACAGCCTGGGTAATAAGAACAATCCTATTACACTTTGCTGCACTGACTGCGTATCCAAATTGCCATTATACTGCTGCTTTCAGATTTGCAATAGTTGATACCTCTGTAATTCCAGCAAACCGTTCTCTTTATTGGGGTGCAAGTGCTGTGTGATATAGCAATTAACAGGGTTTATTACTAGGATATATTTCTACGTCTTATTTGCCCTTGTGCGGTGCAGTTATATGTTCTAAAGCATTTTTGTGGCGCGTATTAGTGGGGGGAAAAAGGGCTTATTAGCCGTTGTGTGGTGAAGTGCGAAAATTACAGCCTTTTTTGAGGTGTATTAATTTCCTCTTTATTTACTTATTTGATCTAACAGTATGTCAGACAGAGAAGTGCCAGGCCCTGCACAGAGGAGTGGCAGAGGCCTAAATGTTTCTGGCGCAGGCACAGGTCACAGCAGAGTAAGGGGGCGTGACAGCAGGGACGCAGCGAGAGGCCTGAGCTCCCAGTGTCATCTAGCGGTCGTATCTTGACCAGCAACCCAGCTGTTCTTGAATGGTTGACTCGGTCATCCACTTCATCCTATGTGACAACAGACACCCCCAGCCAAGAGTCGGTGGGTTTGTGAGAGACAACCCTTAGTTGGCATGGCCCGGGAGCAGGCCCTGTACCCTCACCTGTCCTTAACCTGCCTCTGTCCTTTTCTCTTCCCTCAGCCAGAGAAGAACTATATGCTGTGGGCTCAGCTCCACTATACAGCGAGGATGAGCTACTAGAAGACAGTCAGCAGCTACTGCTCAGCCAAGATCTGGAGGAGACATCCGCCACTTCCCCCCGTAGGCGGGCAAGTAGTGATGAGGAGAGTGGTGTGGGAGCTGGTGTTGCGAGCGGTGATGCTCCTGGCTCAGAGACCGTTGAGGAGGACATCAGTGACGTGCAGACAGTACTCAATGATGATGTAGCCGATCGCAACTGGGAGCCTGGTGACGAAGGGGCTTCTTCATCATCATCGGGAGAAGAGGGTGGCAGCTTGCGAGTGAAGCAGCGGCGAAGCCAGCAAGTCGGTAAGTTGGCCAGGAGTCAGCACGGTGGCAGCAGTGGGAGGTCAAGAGCCAAACGTGCCCGGGGTAGCCCACCCACTTCGCAGGAGCCAATCTGCCCGAAAAGTAGTGGTGCAGGGGTTCATGGAGGCAGCGGCGGTAGCAGTCAGTCAGTGTGGAGTGTTGGGGGGAAAATCACCTACTCTGTGTGGTGTGGCAGTTTTTTGTTAAGCCACTAGAGGAGGTGAAAATGGCCATTTGCCGAATCTGTGGGCAGAGGGTGAAGCGTGGCCAGGCTGCCAATGTTGGCACCATGGCCCTGCGTCAACATATGCAGCGTCACCATAAAGTGGCCTGGGAGAACCGTGGCTCCAATGTGGTGGTCCAGCCTGCCGCAGCAACTGCTGCATCACCCAGTGGCACGCACCTAATTTCAGGCAAAGTATCCACCACCTCAGCCGAAGGGCACTGTCGTCTGTCCTTCCCATCATCTACCGGTCCTGATGCTCCTGCTCCTCGTCAGTCATTCCGTCAGCAATCGATCACCGAAGCACCAATGGCGAAGAAGCTGAACGTGCTCCTGGCCAAGTTGCTGGTGCTGCAGTCCCTCCCTTTCCAAGTTTTGGACTCTGCACCTTTCAGAGAACTGATGGCTTGTGCCGAGCCGAGGTGGAGAGTCCCAAGCCGTCATTTCTTTGGGAAAATGGCAGTACCAGCCCTGCACACACATGTAGAACAGAAGGTGGGCCAGTCCTTGAGCCTGTCTGTGTCTGCCAAAGTGCACGGCAGTGCCAATGTGTGGAGCTGTTACTACGGTCAGGGACAATATATGTCCTTTACGGCCCACTGGGTAAATGTGGTTCCTGCCCAGCCAAACGAGCAACTTGGCCAGGTGACGCCGATTCCGCCTCCACGTTCTCACGCCGTTGGTCCTGCAACAAAGGTTGCCTCTGCCTCCTCATCCTCCACCGTGTCCTCAGCCTCCACTGCAGGGACAATTCACAGTGCTCCTCCAGCATACCACATGTGCAGGGCACGGCAGTGTCATGCTGTTCTACACCTCGTTTGCCTGGACGAATTGAGACACAGGGGAGGAACTGCTACATGTCCTTCATCAAGAAATCGAATCCTGGCCTTCTCCATGACAACTGAAAATCGGAACCCTGGTGACCGACAATGGGAAGAACATGGTGTTGGCGCTGCATCAAGGAGGGCTGAGACATGCGACCTGCATGGAGCACGTGTTCAATCTGGTTGTCAAACGGTTCCTGAAGTCTTCCACCCATCTGCAAGACATCCTGAAAATGGCCAGGAAACTTTGCATGCACTTCAGCCACTCATACACCGCCAAGCACACCCTCCTTGAGCTACAGGGGCAGAATGGGGTCCCCCAACATAGGCTGATATGCGACGTTTCCACCCGTTGGAATTCCACCCTCCATATGTTCGACCAACTATACAAACAGAGAAAGGCCATAAACGATTTCTTAATGATCCAAGCGGACAGGAGTACTCCTCTGTGTAACTTCAATGTCAGCGAGTGGCACCTGCCATTTGTCATTTGCCAGGACTACGGGATGAACAACGTCATTCCACTGCTTCATATGCTGGTACATCTGGCTGGTCAGGGGACTGGAGACGTGGCGCCTACATCTCACGGTCACATGAGTCCTGTGGGGGCTGAACTGGATGAGGAGGAGGACATTGCAGCACAAGCAATGTATAGCAAAATGGGTGGTTTTTCTACACAGGTAACAGGAGAGGAGGAGAAGGAGCAGCCGAAGGAGCAAGAGGGAGATGAGAAAGATGAGGCAGATGACCCAGGCACACCGTGGCAGTATGCAGTGGAGATGGAGGCAGGGAGTCCCTCCGAGTCACTTGTGCAAATGGCCCACTGCATGCTCACTTGCTTGGGTAGTGACAGCCGAATTGTCACCATTCAGCAGAGGGATGACTTCTGGCTTTCCACCTTGTTGGACCCTCGCTACCAGTCCAAAATGGGGGCCTTTTTTACACCCACTGAGAGGGAGGACAAACTGAACTAATATAGAGACATCCTATGTAGTCAGTTGGCCGCTGCCTATCTGCGCCATCGTCAATCCTTTCACAGGTCTGTGCTCTCGTTCCACTGCCATGGCTGTTGTGGCGTGGTGGGGGGTAGGAGCAGTACCAGCTCCATCAGCAGCAGCTTGAGTCTAGAGTCCATGATGAGCAGCTTTCTTAACCCGCCTAGTGAATAAACTACTCACCAGCAGCAGCAGCTAGGCCTGGAGCAGAACCTGAACCAGCAGGTGGTGGCATATTTGGACAGCACGCTGCCACCCCACATTGAAGATCAGCTGGACTACTGGGCAGCCAAACTGGATTTGTGGCCGCAACTGGCCGAGTTTGCCCTGGAAAAGCAGTCCTGCCCAGCCAGTAGTGTGGCATCAGAGCGGGTGTTTAGGACGGCGAGGGCCATAGTTACCCCAAGGAGAACTAGCCTGTCCACCCAAAATGTGGAGAGACTGACCTTTGTCAAGATAAATCAGGCATGGATCAGCCAGGATTTCCACCCACCAATGCTTGATGCATCAGATTATATCATCCATGCTGCCTCACCCAGACCTTGACAAAAGAGACCAGTTTCTTCTGGCTACCTGCCTCAGCTACAATTCTGATGCTGCCACCCGCCTGATGCCAGGTGCTCCTTCTTACACCCACCATAGTCAGTGGGTACTGTTATTGCCACCCACCTGCCCTCTCTGTCACTGGGTCACTCTGTGGTCTCATGATGCTGCTGCCACCTCACCACTCAGGTCTCCTCATGCTGCTGCTGCCACCTCCACTCTCTGTCATTGTGCCACTATGTGGCCTCCTCATGCTGCTGCTAACTCAACACTGTCACCTTGCCACTCTGTGGCATCCTCATGCTGCTGCTGCCACCTCCACACTATGTCACCTTGCCACTCTGTGGTCTCCTCATGCTGCTGCTGCTGCTGCCACCGCCACACTATGCCACCTTGCAACTCTGTGGTCTCCTCATGCTGCTGCTAAATCAACACTATGTCACTGGGGCACTCTGTGGCCTCCTCATACTGCTGATAACTCAACATTATGTCATGGGCCACTCTGTGGCCTAGTCACGCTGTTGCTGCTGCTGCTGCCACCTCCACACTATATCACCTTGCCACTTTGTGGTCTCCTCATGCTACTGCTAAATCAACACTATGTCACTGGGGCACTCTGTGGCCTCCTCATGCTGCTGATAACTCAACACTATGTCACTGGGCCACTCTGTGGCCTCCTCATGCTGCTGCTGCCACCTTCACACTATGTCACCTTGTCACTCTGTGGCCTCCTCATGCTGCTGCTGACACCTCCACACTATGTCATCTTGCCACTCTGTGGCCTCCTCATGCTGCTGCTGCCACCTACACACTATGTGACCTTGCCACTCTATGGTCTCCTCGTGATGCTGCTAAATCAACACTATGTCACTGGGCCACTCTGTGGCCTCCTCATGCTGCTGCTAACTCAACACTATGTCACTGGGCCACTCTGTGGCCTCCTCATGCTGCTGCTAACTCAACACTATGTCACCGGGCCACTCTGTGGCCTCCCCATGCTTCTTCTGCCACCTCCACACTATGTCACCTTGCCACTCTGTGGTCTCCTCATGCTGCTGCTAAATCAACACTATGTCACTGGGTAATTCTGTGGCCTCCTCATGTTGCTGCTGCCACCTCCACACTATGTCACCTTGCCACTCTGTGGTCTCCTCATGCTGCTGCTAAATCAACAATATGTCACTGGGTAATTCTGTGGCCTCCTCATGTTGCTGCTGCCACCTCCACACTATTTTACCTTGCCACTCTGTGGTCTCCTCATGCTGCTGCTAAATCAACATTATGTCACTGGGTAATTCTGTGGCATCCTCATGTTGCTGCTGCCACCTCCACACTATGTCACCTTGCCATTCTGTGGTCTCCTCATGGTGCTACTAACTCACAAATCTGTCTCTGGGTGACTCTGTCGTCTCCTCATGCTGCTGCCACCTCCACACTGTCATTGTGCCACTCTGTGGTCTCCTCATGCTTCTGCTGCCACCTCCACACTATGTCACCTTGCCACTCTATGGCCTCATAATGCTGCTGCCACCTCCACACTATGTCACCTTGCCACTCTGTGGCCTCCTCATGCTGCTGCTGCTGCTGCCACCACCTCCACACTGCACTGTCACGTTGCCACTCTGTGGTCTCCTTATGCTGCTGCTGCCACCTCCACACTATGTCACCTTGCCAATCTGTGGTCTTCTCATGCTGCTGCCACCTCAACACTAGTGTTGAGCACGAATATTCGAATATCAATTTTTTTTTTGCGAATATCGGCACTTCGCTAATTCGAGAATATTTCGAGTATAGCACTATAAATTCGCTATTTTGAATATTCGCTTTTTTTTTTTTATTGTTATATTTTTTCTTTCCCACTTCCCAAAAGTAGTTCTTACCTGTCCTGAGGATTCCTGGCTGCTCCAGTCAGTGCCTGTTGCCGCTTATGCCGACTTCCGTGCTCATGGAGCGTCCCCATCACCATGGGAACGCCTCCATACTAGAATGTACTGTCGGATTTGAGAATTACGTTGAAATCGCAATTCGATTATTATAACTTGAATTAATCGAATTGCGATTTTAACTTAGCACTGCTATATTCCATATTCGTTAACTTCGTTAATTCTAGAAAGCAGACCCATTAGAAACACAGCTCTAAGTTGAAATTGCAATTCGATTATTATAACTTGAAGTAATCGCATTGCGATTTTAACTTAGACCTGGTTTACTATGGTTGGCTTGGTAGAATTAGCGAAGATGACGAATATGACGAATGTATTCGTCATATTCCTCAAAGGAAGATAACGAAGTATTCTCCATCTTCGTTTTAGCTCCATATTCGTCAACTTCGCTAATTCTAGAAATCAAATAGGAAAGCTGACTATAGAGACAGCTGTGTTTAATTCGCTATGCGATTATATTACTTTGCTTTTTTTTAAATAAATAGAATAATTATAATAAGTATTATATAATAATAAGTATTATAATTATTTTATTTAAAAAAAAAGCTAAGTAATATTATCGCATAGCGAATTGAAAACTTAGCTGTCTCTAGTCAACTTTCCTATTTGATTGCTAGAATTAGCGAAGTTGACGAATATGGAGCTAAAACGAAGATGGAGAATACTTTGTTGACAATATACACTGCATGTCCCCCCAAAAAAGTCGCCACCTGGATTTAACTAAGCAGATAGTACTGAGCCTCCTATTGGATAATTACTGCATGGGCGATTATCTTTCAGCTGGCAATAAGTTATTTAACCCCGACAGGTGCAATGAGTTGCTTCTGATTTCTTAAACAACCATGTCGAAAGACACATCTCATGGTCGTTGAAAAGATGTTAGTCTGTTTGAGAAGGGTCAAATCATTGGCATGCATCAAGCAGAGAAAACATCTAAGGAGATTGCAGAAACAATTAAAATTGGGTTAAGAACTGTCCAACGCATTATTATAAACTGGAAGGATAGTGGGGACCCATCGTATTCGAGGAAGAAATGTGGCCGGAAAAAAATCCTGAATGATCGTGATCAGCGATCACTTAAACGTTTGGTGAAATAAAATCGAAGAAAAACAACAGTAGAACTCAGGGCTATGTTTAATAGTGAAAGTAAGAGCATTTCCACACGCACAATGCGAAGGGAACTCAAGGGATTGGGACTGAACAGCTGTGTAGCCGTAAGAAAACCACTAATCAGTGAGGCAAACCAGAAAAAAAGGTTTCAATTTACTAGGGAGCATAAAGATTGGACTCTGGAGCAATGGAAGAAGGTCATGTGGTCTGAGGAGTCCAGATTTACCCTGTTCCAGAGTGATGGGCGCATCAGGGTAAGAAGAGAGGCAGGTGAAGTGATGCCCCCATCATGCCTAGTGTCTACTGTACAAGCCTGTGGGGGCAGTGCTATGATCTGGGGTTGCTGCAGTTGGTCAGGTCTAGGTTCAGCAACAGTATGTGCTTCAAGAATGAGGTCAGCTGACTACCTGAACATACTGAGTGACCAGGTTATTCCATCAATGGATTTTTTCTTCCCTGATGGCACAAGCATATTCCAAGATGACAATGCCAGGATTCATCGGGCTCAAATTGTGTGAGTGGTTCAGGGAGCATGAGACATCATTGTCACACATGGATTGGCCACCACAGAGTCCAGACCTTAACCCTCTCGAGATTCTTTGGGATGTGCTGGAGAAGGCTTTGCGCAGCAGTCAGACTCTACCATCATTAATGCAAGATCTTGGATGGAAATAAATCTTGTGACATTGCAGAAGCTTATCGAAACAATGCAACAGTGAATACGTGCTGTAATCAAAGCTAAAGGCGGTCCAACAAAATATTTTTGGTGGCAACTTTTCTTTGGGATGGGCAGTGTATAAATAAAGATTACTATTATTTCTATGACGCGGCTTCCGATGGAACATGATTTTTGGCAGAAAAACTTCCATATGAAAGGCACAGGCAGGTACAGTATAGACCTCAATGAGGAAGCTGGAGACATGGCACGTGGCTTGGGCCGTAGTATCTTACAGCTGCACAGTCACTTCCTCCCTGACAGAGGCAGGAAATGTCTTCTTCTTGTGACGTTCTCCACTGGATGATTGATACATGAAATCGCAGTTCTACCTTTTTTTTTTTCTTTTTTTTACAAATTTCCATTCTTCGTGGAAGTCCCCCCAACCCTTCCAGAAATTTGGCATTATTCATTGACTGTGAAGTCATACTCAGAATTTATTTGGTTTCTATCACCAATAATATCTCACAGCATCCAGGGTGAGTTACGCCACATCGCAGAGTGTGTCCTCTGTTATCAGCCATCTGGAGCTCTGAAACGTATAGAGGTATATGATATTACCAGCTTCGCCAATGCAAACTCAGGGCCCGCACCAACTATGAGCCATTTACAATACTGGCTCCTTCTTCTTTTATTGGCAGGAGCCGATTTGGTATTTTTAGGGCCCGAACAAAGCTATGTCTGAGGGGGTCACTGTTGTATTACACCACTCTCAGCTTAGCAGTGGCCTGCAGGGGGCTTGTGGCCTGCAGGGGGCCCCTTGATCTCTGGGGCACCAATCACTTGGTTTGCATAGTAGTCAAGTCTGCTTGACTTACATTGCCCCAGAAACTAGGGGCAACTGCTATATCTGCATAGTTACCGACACTGTAGTTGGTAAATTCGGGACATTTAAGCCCCACCCCAAGAATGGCTGAATCCACCTGAGAATGCCCATTTGTGGGAAAGGCTTCTATAAGCCCCATCCATTTGACCCAGGACTTCCAGAATTTGTCAGGACTGTTGGCTACTATCTGATACGGCCCTGTATATACACCTCCCAACATTTGAGTCCCAATTAAAGGTTCAAAATAACCCCCACCCCTAATCAGCCTTCCCCCCAAAAATATTAAAAACATCCCCATTTTGGTAAATCTTTGCATAAGCTGCACCCCGAGGGACAATCCTGCAAATAAGGGATAATCAGAAGGTATGCAATATGTAGTAACATAGTCTAAGAGAGGTGGACATGGTTCTGGTCTCCTAGTGGTCATGAGCAGCCATTTTGATATACTGCGGTTGGTAATGTTAATTAAGAAGATAGCAGGCACTTGCTGATGACAGCCTAACGGAATTCTTCTAGGCCCTCTGCTGCCATAGCAACTAATCAGCATCCTATGATGGCCTCTGTTAAGCTGCCTGCTGCCATAGCAACCAATCAGCATCCTATGATGGCTTCTGTTAAGCTGCCTGCTGCCATAGCAACCAATCAGCATCCTATGACGGCTTCTGTTAGTCCCTTTGCTGCTATAGCAACCAATCAGCATCTATGATGGCTTCTGTTAGGCCCGCTACTGCCATAGCAACCAATCAGCATCCTATGACGGCTTCTGTTAGGCCCTTTGCTGCTATAGCACCCAATCAGCATCTACGATGACTTCTGTTAGGCCCGCTACTGCCATAGCAACCAATCAGCATCTACGATGACTTCTGTTAGGCCCGCTACTGCCATAGCAACCAATCAGTGTCCTATGTTAGCTTCTGTTAAGCCGCCTGAAGCTATAGAAACCAATCAGCATCCTAAAATGGCTTTGGCTTCTGTTAGGCCCCCTTCTGTCATAACAGCCAATCACCATCCTATGATCATGGGGGCACCAAGTGGTTGACAAACAGAGTCCCCTCCCTGTCACAGCCTCTATTGACCCCAACATCTAAGGGAAGCCATCTTTGCTCAGGTACCTCCTAGTGTATTAAGGGGTTAAATAACAGGCAACGATGGAAGCCGAAGTGCTGACCCAGGCATAGGTGTCTCTGATAAAATACCTCCTGGTCTCCCTGGTTACAGTCCTCGAGCCATTCCTGCGTGCAGAGCTGTATACACGGAACGGCAGGAGATTTTTAATCCTAGACTATTTGCAATGTTCCTTCGATTTGTAGTGTAAATGCACAGGCTTGCCAAAGTGCCTTTAATGGAGACCTCGCCAACGCAATTTGTGGCCGGAAAGATCTGTCACAAACACATTAGACATTGTGGAGATGAATAATTTACGCTAATTATCACCCGCGCCTCCGCTGCCAGGAACTGGATTCATAATGCTCAGGCAGCCATGTGCTTGATGTCAGGTAACCCCTAGATATGTCTTTGGCAAAAACGTGTCCCCCATCCACAGGGCAGTGGGATAAGCCAAGAGGCTTGTACAGCGCTATCTCCGGCAGCCCCATAATGTTAAATGGAGCGCGTGACCGCTACTCTATCCAACCGAGGGAACATGGGTGATCGGTGGGGATGGTCATGGGACAACCCCTTTAAATCCTAAATCCGTGCATGACAGGATTGTCCAGGATTGGCGATGATCACGGGGACCACCCGGAAAAGGAAAGCGTCCAATGGTTGATGCAATGTGGCCTTCAAGCCGAAAGAGCGTGTGCACCCCTAATCTAGATTCTGCTGACGCAGGGTACATCGGTTATTTACTCTGTTGGGACTTGGCTTTACTGATTGTACCTGCTCTTGATATGATATCACTAAGGCTTTCCTAAACCCTTCCCACCCTTACACCGGGTGTTTAGAGAGATTGCGACTGAGCTGCAATACCAGATGCATCCGATGGGAAAGAGGAAATTCAAATCCAGGCTTATAAATCCAGTGGCCGTGCTCACTCAGCAACTGACAGCCTTTCAGGTGTGAGCATGCCTACAGAGACAGCTGTCAATCACTGCTAAGGACCGCCCCTTGACTCGCACGCCCACAAGGAGCACGGATATAAATCTATAGATTCACCAGTCAGACTCAATCTACCCCCATGAACCCATATATCAATCTGTTCGTCTCCCCCTCCTCTATAACATGCAAATAGGACAGGACAACCGGTTCAGCCCCAACAGATTCACTTTAAATAAATTAAATCTAGCTATAACCTTTTCAGCTGGGTGGTGCGTTTTGCTTTGGCTAGTATTACATTTTAGGGGACACATATTTTTTCATTAGGTATAATAATATTGTCACGAATCGGGAAGAGTTTCACTTTACTCTACAGGATATTGTATTGTGATACTGTACACAAGGCGTCAGCTGCGTGTAAGAACAGAAGATAAGATTGGGCCATTGTTGGCTGAAGTGGGCAGCCATTCAGATGGCAAATATTTCCGAGTATACATGAGGACAAGGAGAATGAAGTGGCATAAAAAACATGACTTTCAAAACCCTGCGTGTTAGAAGTCTCTCTTCAAGGGCCAACATTGATATCAATCTCCCATTCTCAAGAGTTTTAATTGATAACCGGGGCCCATAGACGCCTAGATAAACATGCACTGCACTTGTCAAGACGATGTTGGTGTAGACCAGGATACTGAGACTCTGCTGCCCCGAGGTCTATGTATGTCACTAGTCCTAAAGGTGAAAAATACAACTGTTTTTGTGTATTTTTGTTTATATCAGACAAAATATGGGCTTTATTAGCTCTACATAACTTGCAGGGACCATGCATAAGTGGAGAGGACCACGTAGGAGGTATGGAGCATCAGATCAGTGTTCTATATTGCACAAGGAGGCTACCCTTAAGGAGCTAGTGAAAAGAGTCAAAAGTCCCAGTAGGACAAGATTGTCTTGGGCCACCCTAAACAATATAGGGGGGGGGGGGGGGGGGAGTCCAGGATTTATGGTTTACCTGCAGTATTTTTTTGAGGTTTTTTTTTTTAAAGGCTCTTCCACAGGTTTTCAAAGGAGAACATACCGTATATGGCTTTGGACCTGTTTACTAAAGTATCTAGAGCAGGTAGAGGTTCTAATTATCTACCTTGCCATTTCTCAGAAGAGGAATTAGTCACTTACAGCCTTTATTACCTTGCCAGAAGGAAAAGCTATGAGCCAAGTCTACATTCTTCTCGATGTTATCCTGGTCCTGGACATGTGGAGATGCAGTTATACAGTACGTCAGTGATTCTTCTAGTGGATAGGCCATAGTCCATCCTATATGATTCACTGTTTCCATAGAAGAACCTAGTTATTTAGTAGCCTGCTGGTCTGGTGATTTACAAGGTGCTTGTGGTCAAGTGGTCTGTTGGTTAGATGTAGTCTAAGGGTTAATACTGTAGACCCTTTTTAAGTTTTGATGGCACATGGCTTAATCTTAAAGGGGTTGTCTCACTTCAGCAAGTGGCATTTATCATGTAGAGAAAGTTAATACAAGCCACTTACTAATGTATTGTGATTGTCCATATTGCTTACTTTGCTGGCTAGACTCCTTTTCCCATAACATTATACACTTCTCGTTTCCATGGTTGTGACCACCCTGCAATCCAACATTGGTGGTCGTGCTTGCACATTATAGGAAAAAGAGCCAGCCTCTCTGGTGGCCGGGACCATGGGAGCGCACATAGGCTGGTGCTTTTTCTTATAGTGTGCAAGCAGGACCACTGCTGATGCTGGATTGAAGGGTGGTCGTAATTAGAGATGAGCGAAATTTTAAAAAATTCAATTTGGCCGGTTCGCCGAATTTTTTAAAAAAATTTGCTTTGATCCGAATGTATTTGCGGCGAATCAAGTAAAAAAACGTCTATTTCCTGGCTGCAGAGAGCCTTTATAGTGGTGTAGAACACTGTGCCTTGCAGTAACACGCACAGGGAGTCTGCTGTGGTAGTGAAACAATACTGTGAGTCCGTATGACATGCAGATGACAGGCGTCGCTCTTAGAATCACTGCACACTACTGGCGGATCCAGGGGGGGGGGCAATGGGGCAGGCAACTGCCCCCCCCCCCCTCCCTCGAGCTGCTCAGAAGTGGGGGGGTGGCGGCGGGGCACAGGGAGATGAACGCTTTTATTGTGGAAGCGCTCATCTCCATAGTCATCTGTATCACCGTCCTCAGGACGGCGATACAGATGGCCGTGCTGAGGCAGGGGAGGGAGAGGCGTGTGCCTACTGGCACATAATGGGGGTCTTTGGCTACTGGCACATAATGGGGGTCTCTGGCTACTGGCACATAATGGGGGTCTTTGACTACTGGCACATAATGGGGGTCTCTGGCTACTGGCACATAATGGGGGGCTCTGGCTACTGGCACATAATGGGGGGCTATCATTACTAGCACATAATGGGGGGGCTGTCATTACTGACACATAATGGGGGGGGGCTGTCATTACTGGCACATAATGGGGGCGCTGTCATTACTGGCACATAATGGGGGAGGGCTGTCATTACTGGCACATAATGGGGGGGCTGTCATTACTGGCACATAATGGGGGGGCTGTCATTACTGGCACATAATGGGGGGGCTGTCATTACTGGCACATAATGGGGGGGGGCTGTCATTACTGGCACATAATAGGGGGGCTGTCATTACTGGCACATAATGGGGGGCTGTCATTACTGGCACATAATGAGGGGCTGTCATTACTGGCACATAATGGGGGGAGGGCTGTCATTACTGGCACATAATGGGAGGGGCTGTCATTACTGGCACATAATGGGGGGCTGTCATTATTGGCACATAATGGGGGGGCTGTCATTACTGGCACATAATGGGGGGGCTGTCATTACTGGCACATAATGGGGGGCTGTCATTACTGGCACATAATGGGGGGGCTGTCATTACTGGCACATAATGGGGGGCTGTCATTACTGGCACATAATGGGGGGCTGTCTGGCTGCTGATTGGCTGCATGCATGGCATTATGGGTGATCCCGCATTTCCAGAGTTCCTTGCTCCATGTCCTCACACGTGCAGCAGCCATTGTAGGTAAAAATGCAATTCGTTACCACGAAGCGAGAGGAAATTCGGATTCGGTGCTAAAAAATTTTTGGATGAAATTCGGATCGAATTCCTCTTCGTCAACTTCGATTCGCTCATCTCTAGTCGTAGCCATAGAAACAAGAAGTGTATAATGTGCTGAAAAAATCTGTCTAGCCAGCAAAGTAAGCAATATGGATAATAGCAATACATTAGTAAGAGCCTTGTAATAACTCTCTCTACATGACAATACTCTCTGGTGATCTATAGGTTATGAGTAATATTCTGTAGGGCAGGGGGTTCACAACTTTTTTTTGGTCCGGGGGCTGAATTGTGACATTTCAAAGGGCTTCAAAAACAAATGTTGATTGGCATTCGTTTGCATTGGCCTAGTACACAGGACCATGCAATATGAAAGTGAAGGTGTCAGTACTTTAACCCATCGACCACTGGCTTCCTTCTGACTACGGTATTTGCCTACTCCTCTACTACTGATGTTCCATCTTGTGCATCGACCACTGGCTTCCTACTGACTACGATATCGGCCTTGCAATTACCCCAAGTAGTTGCAATAAAAGACTCCAAACCAGACCCGGACCGTTACAGAATAATCTCGCCCAAAAACGGAGTCTGTTGTGACCACCTTGAGGCAACAAGTGGCTGAGCTTCAAGAATTTGGTTCTACTTACCAAGAAAAATGTTCTAAGTTGCAAACCCTGGTGCTGGATCAGCAACAAGAAATAATTGAACTGCAAAAACAACTTCTGGAGATGTGCAAATCAGGCTCAGATTTAAATACCCATTTGTATCTTCCATCAAAGTTCAGTGGGGATCGTCACCATTACCGAGGATTCCTTAATCAATGCTGCATATTTTTCCAAATGCAACAGTGCTATTTATCATCAATCTTCTGACAGATGAAGCTCTTGCATGGGCCTCCCCTTATGTGGTAAAGAACTGTGCCCTCCTCAATGATCTAGATGACTTTATCACTGCATAATCTTCGACAAGGTCATCGCTCAGTTGCTGAATACACAGCGGAATTTCGGCGTTGGGTAGCTGACACCCCCTGGAATCTAGCAGCCCAAAGGAGTCAATTTTGACGAGGGTTATCAGAGCTAGTAAAGGATGAGCTTGCCAGAGTTGAGGCTCTGGATAATTTGGAGGATTTTATACAACTGTGCATCTGAATTGGTCAGAGACTTACTGAACGTAGAAAAGAGAGACTGCGGATATTTGGAAACATACTCACCTACTCCTTTAGTCCATCAGCAATGAACACACAGCAAAAGACTGAATCCTTACCATAACCTATGCAGATTGATGTCATCCGAAAACCTCTTAGTGCGGTAGAGAAAGAGAGGCGCCGTACAGAAAATCTGTTCCTCTATTGTGGGGGCTCAGGACATTATGCCATTAACTGTCCCAACAAGTTTCAAAGGTCTATAGCCTTCACTAGTGATAAGGCAGATAGCAATTTTGAACTTTCTGAACTGCCGGATTCAGTTATGCAGACCACCTCATCTGTAACCCAAGACAAAAACAAAATGTATCCATCAGCTTCTCATTTTGTCATTCCGATACAGGTCATAGTTGGAAACCATAAAATGCAATGCTCTTCCATGTTAGATTCTGGGGCAAGGGGAAATTTCATGGACTTTCAATTTGCGTTTGATAATAATATTGCGCGTAGAACTAAATCCGTGCCATATGATATAGAAACTGTTGATGGATCACCTTTATCATCTGGACCTGTAACCAGGGGCGGATTAAGTGCATGATAGGCCCGGGGTTGTCTACCCAACTTGGGCCCCCCCTCCATTTTAGTTTAGTTTTTTTTTTTTTGTATGAAGAGGCTGCGGTGCTTCATGACCGCCACAGTCTCTTCTTAGGCCATATGACATCTTCAGACTAAAAAAAAATACCCCAAATTGGGTCCTAAACTGAAAAATTTGGTTGCCAAATTTAAAATACATATAATTGTAATAAAAAAAAACATGGAGGAGAATACAGCACCACATACCTCTTACATCCAGTGACATCTCCTGTCATGTAGACCTTCTCTTTCCTCTTCTTCTCCATTTGACCCAGACCACCATGGCAAATTCTTTCAGCCGCATCTCGTCTTTACACGTTAGATTTCTCAATTTTTCCATCAACCTCCCCATCCTGGTGTCCCCACAGTGTCATCCTGCTGCCACCCCCAATACTGTGCCCGTTGTGCTTCCCAATGTCCCAGGTACTATACTGCTGAAAAAATTGTGACCCTAATAGACATAATTGGGGTAATTTATCAAACTGGTGTAAAGTAGAACTGGATTTCCAAAAGAGCTGTCAAATATGAAAGGTGGAATCTGATTGGCTGCTATGGGCAACTAAGCCAGTTCTGCGTTACACCAGTTTGATAAATTACCCCAAATGTTCCTATAGTGTCCACAGCAGCTATAATGTCCCCTAGAGACCCCCAGTAATAATACCACCGTCTATTGTGCTCCAGGCAATAATCCCTCTAGTGTCCCCAGAAATAATAGAATTGCCCCTACAGTGCCTCCCCAATAGCAACACCCCCATATAGTAATTTCCACCACACAGTAATTTCCCCCAAACTGCCCCCATATAGTAGTTTGCCCCCACACAGTAATTTCCACCACACTGCCCCCACATAGCAATTTGCCCCCACATAGCAATTTGCCCCCACACTGCCCCCACACAACAATTTGCCCCACATAGTAGTCCCTCTCATAATAATTTGCCCCCACACTGCCCCCACATAGCAATTTGCCCCCACACTGCCCCATTTAGTAATTTACCCCGACATAGTAGTCCCTCTCATAATAATTTGCCCCCACACTGCCCCCACATAGCAATTTGCCCCCACACTGCCCCCACATAGCAATTTGCCCCCACACTGCCCCATCTAGTTATTTGCCCCCACATAGCAATTTGCCCCCACACTGCCCCAACTAGTAATTTGCCCCCACATAGTAGTCCCTCTCATAGTAATTTGTCCCCACATAGTATTCCCTCCCATAATAATTTGCCCCCACACTGCCCCCACATAGCAATTTGCCCCCACATAGTATTCCCTCCCATAATAATTTGGCCCCATACAGCCCCCACATTCCCCCCATGTACTCAATTTATCTTCCCTAATATGTCCTCCTGTGTCGTCCCCCCCCCCCCCAAAGTAGGCACATGAATAAAAAAATTAAAAAAATGAACAAAAAATACTCACCTATGTCCAGGGCCAGGCGCTTGCTCGCAGAGGAAGGTGGGATGAGTCAGGCGCGTCACAGTGCTGCGTCCCGGCACAGGCGCGCGATGACGTCATCACTCACGCCTGCGCCGGGATTTCACTACCGCATAGGCCTCAGGCCTACAAGGCCTGAAGCCTATGGCGGTGATCGGCGACGGGACAGGGAGCTATGCGCTCCCGTGCCCCGCCGCAGTATGTGGGCGTTCGGGTCAGTGTTGGGCCCCCCAGCGGTGCTGGGCCCGGGGCTGTAATCCGCCACTGCCTGTAACTCACGAGACAATTGGAATTTGTATTGAACCTGATCATTATGAAACTATTAGTTTTCATCTGATTTCTTCTCCCAAGTTTCCGGTTATTTTAGGAGTTCCGTGGTTTGCTATCCATAATCCTTCTATCAACTGGGAATCAAGGACTGTTACATTTCCTTCTGAATACTGCAAGGACAATTGTCATATAAGTTTATCCATCAAAACAAATAAAAGTTTCCAAAATTCCTCATCAGAGTTATGATAATTTGCCACCTCAGTATCAACAGTTCAGTGATGTCTGCAGCAAGAAAAAAGCTGATCAACTACCTCCTCGTCGTCCCTACGATTGTCCCATTGAGTTGCTTCCTGGAGCTACTATGCCTTTTGGCAGAATTTACAATCTTTCTGAACCAGAATTAAAAGTACTCAGAGAATACGTATTTTTCGCCCTATAAGACGCACCGGCCCATAAGACGCACCTAGGTTTTTGGGGAGGAAAATAAGAAAAAAAATATTTTTAACCAAAAGGTGTGCTTTTGGTGGGTTTGGAACTAATGGTGGTCTGTGGATGGCACTATTACTGGGGATCTGTGAAGGACACTGTTATGGGGGGATCTGTGGATGACGGACACTGTTATGGGGGGATCTGTGGATGACGGACACTGTTATGGGGGGATCTGTGGATGACGGACACTGTTATGGGGGGATCTGTAGATGACGGACACTGTTACGGGGGGATCTGTGGATGACGGACACTGTTATGGGGGGATCTGTGATGGACACTGTTATGGGGGATCTGTGGCTTGCACTGTTACAGAGGGATTTGTGTCTGGCACTGTTACAGGGGGGATCTGTGGATGGCACTGTTACAGGGGGGATCTGTGGGTGGCACTGTTATGGGGGACCTGTGGGTGGCACTGTTATAAATGTGCCATCCGCAGACCCCCCACCCCATAACAGTGCCATCCACAGACCCCCCCAGCCCATAACAGTGCCATCCACAGACCCCCCACCCCTTAACTGTGCTATCCACGGATGTTCCCCATAAAACTGTCATCCACAGATCCCCCCCCCCCCCCCGCCGCTCCAGTATACAAATATAAAATGTCTTATTCAATTACACATGCCCCCCCACTCCTAATAGTACCGTACATCTTAACAGCTTCTGTACAACCCAGGCAGGCCGGGCGGCCGGCGCGTCACTCACTGACGTCACTTGCCTGCGCCGCCTGCTTCATTCATAAAGTAGGCGGCGCAGGCACGTGACATCAGAGAGTTACGCTGCCGCCCGGCCTGCCTGCATTCTACAGAAGCGGTTAGGATGTACGGTAATAATAGGAGTGAGGGGGCATGTGTAATCACTTTTAATTGAATAAGACATTTTATATTTGAATATTGCAGCACTGGAGCGGCGGGGCTATAGTACAGTGACTGCACCGCCCCGCCGCTATTGCCGGCCCCCAGCTCCTCCTCCCAGTCCCTCCCCGCTCGCTCGTACATCGCATCCTGCGATGTAAAACTGTCAGCATTCGCCCCATAAGACGCAGGGGCATTTTTCCCCCATTTTGGGGGGAGAAAAGGTGCGTCTTATGGGGCGAAAAATACGGTACTTAGAAGAAAATTTAAAGAAAGGCTTCATTCGACCCTCCTCATCCCCAGCTGGGGCACCTTTTGTTCTTTGTAGAAAGGAAAGACTCAACCTTGAGACCATGTATTGACTACAGAGAATTAAATAAGATTACTATTAAAAATCGTTACACTCTTCCTCTAATTCCTGAGTTGCTAGAAAGACTCCGCTCTGCTAACATTTTTACCAAACTAGATTTAAGAGGGGCCTATAATCTCATATGCATTCGTCCAGGGAATGAGTGGAAGACCGCCTTTAGAACTAGATATGGACATTTTGAATACTTGCTTATGTCATTTGGCCTCTGTAACGCCCCTGCAACCTTTCAACATTTTGTTAATGATGTGTTTCGAGACTTCTTAGACCAGGGATCAGCAACCTCTGGAACTCCAGGTGTTGTGAAACTACATTTCCCATCAAGCACACTTGCTTGGCTGCTCTCTAAACTTCCACACACGTGGAAAAAGCATGCTGGGAGTTGTAGTTTAACAACAGCTGGAGTGCCAAAGGTTGTTGATCCCTGTCTTAGATCAATTTGTGTACCTTGATGACATCCTTATATTTTCAATAAAAGGGGGTTAGTCAGCACCTCCCAGTGCGCAGGTGCACGCCGCCATGGCAAAGACCTAGAGGGAAAAAAAGAGACAATGCAGCAGCACTCTGCAAATCAGACAAAGTACAACAATGCTTACAAAAATTATGGTGCTAATACTACGCTTATTTATAAAAGCGAGATGCTTGGACAATGCATTTTGTACAAAACCATCTAAGCCCGTCTCTAAGCATTGTTGTACTTTGTCTGATTTGCAGAGTGCTGCTGCATTGTCTCTTTTTTTATCCTTATATTTTCAGACACCTTGGAGGAACATGGCAGACATGTTCAGTTAGTCTTGGAACATCTACAGGCTAATAATCTTTATATCAAACTGGAAAAATGGGAATTTGAACAAACAAAAATCCAATTTCTTGGATTTATCATCTCCCAAGAAAGTCTGAGTATGGATCCTAGTAAAATCAAAGCTGTAAAGGATTGGCCCACTCCAAAAAATCTTAAAGATGGTCAGTGATTTATAGGGTTTGCAAATTTCTACAGGAGATTCATAAGACTTTTCTAAAAATCATCTTACCAATCACTTTACTCACAAAGAAAAAAACAAATATTTTCATGGTCTCCAGAGGCACAAGTTGCTTTTGACCAACTAAAGACTCTCTTTACCTCTGCGCCCATACTGGTCCATCCAAATACTGATGTCACGGGGAGCCGGCGGCACACTCTCCCTTCGCAGCGCCACCGGCATTCCGCGCGCATAGCGGAGCAAAGACGCAGGCGGCGTCCTCATCTCCATGGGGACCAGGTGGCGGGGAGGGTCCGGCCGTGCATGCCTCCTCTGCGTGGCCGGCGTCCTCCGTCCCCTAGACAACAAGCAGCAGGAGAGCTTAGCGCCGATAATGATGATCAGCGCTCGGCTATGTTGGGCTGTGTTATGCGAGTCACGTGACGCTGGCCACGTCATGTGACTCCCTAGTCTGGGCTATTTAAACAGGCAGCCTGCTGGACACAAGTAGCCTGTGATTGGTCTTTCTACCTTGACCAGCATTCCTATTGTTACCTTGCTATTGTGTTTGGACCTCGGCTTTGTTTCTGACCTCGATCTTGTTACCTTCTTGGAATAGACATGACCTATCAGCTTCTGACTTCGGTTTGTGTTGACCTTGCTATTGTGTTTTCCCTTGTGTACCTGCGTGACCTCCTGGCTTTGACCTTTGCTTCCCTGACTCTGTTACGTGTTACTCTAGCACTCTTTAGGCCCCCGCACGTATCTCAGCTAGGGACCACCGCCAAGTTTTACACCGTCAGTTAGGATGGGACGTGCAAGTAGGTAGGGACAGAGGTGCGGATGGAGATCAGGGCTGCACTCTTCCCACCCCTACGTGACAACTGAATTGCCTTTTGTTGTTGAAGTAGACGCCTCAGACTTTGCTGTGGGAGATGTCTTGTCTCAACGAGTTGGAGACAAGATGCAACTTCATCCGTGTGCTTTTCTTTCTCATACCATGTCATCGGCAGAAAGAAATTACGACATAGGAAACAAAGAACTGTTGGCTGAACCACAGGATGGGTCTAAAACAGAGTCTACTATTTTATATTCCAAACATTCTGTAAGAATACTGGACTCCAAAGAACTTTTAACCATCTAAAGATGTGGACCTTTCCTTTAAAGGGTTTCTGTCACTAGAGTTTTCAGTATTAAACTGGCTGACATTAGCGATGATTATCCGTGCCCCCGTTACTGTAGAATTCTTATTTTTATAATATGTAAATGAGCCTCTAGGAGCAGGGGGGGCGTTGCTCCTGCACCTAGAGGCTCCCGTCTCCCACCTCAAGTCACGCCTTCCAAGTGTTGATTGGCAGGGCCAGGCATCGTTCGCATCCTTCTGCCTGCCCTGTGCCCTGGGGAAATCTCGTGCCATTCGGTATTCTGCGCAGGTGCAGTGAGGGAAGGAAGCTCTCAGGCTGCCAGCTTCCTCACCGTGCCTGCCCTGACGAAGCGTGAACGAAATACGGGTAGGGCAGTAATACAAGGGTTATTCAGTTTTATGATATGTCTGATGATCTACTATTTTTGTGAGTATAATACATTTTTATCAACTGACCTTGGTTGATGGTGCTTCACTATCTGCGCGACCCTTTTTGGTTTCCACAGAGTTGCTGACTAAGGAGGACTGGAGGGCGAACCGTGTGAGGATTGATGTTTTCCTATGTTTGAATATATATGCTTTCGGAGAACTAAAGAAGCAGCGCGGTCCTTCAATAGATAAAGGCTGACTGTGTGAGCTATACCCACTTCACTTTGGGACGTGCAGCGCAAAGATACAGGCAACGTATTTGGAACTATCTTATATACATACTAAGGAATAGGATCCAGATGAAAGCACAGAGCACAGCAATGTCTCTGCTCTCTCTCTCTCTCTCAGAACTGCAAAATGGCTGCTGGGGAGGTTCTTATCCCCTTAAAGACTGGGCCATTTTTCACCTTAAGGACCAGACTGATTTTTGCAAATCCAACATGTGTCAATTTATGTGGTGATAACTTTAAAACGCTTTTACTTATCCAAGCCATTCTGAGATTGTTTTCTCATCATATATTGTACTTCATGACAGTGGTAAATTTGAATCAATATATAAAAATTTTATTTATAAAAAAATACCAAATTTACACAAAATCTGGAAAAATTTGCAACTTTCCAAATTTTTATTTCTCTGCTTTTAAAACAGATAGTGATACCTCATATAATAGTTATTACTTTACATTACACATATGTCTACTTCATGTTTGGATCATTTTGTGAATGCCATTTTATTTTCTGGGGACGTTACAAGGCTTAGAAGTTTAGAAGCAAATCTTGAAATTTTTCAGAAAATTTCCATAAACGCACTTTTTAAGGACCAGTTCAGGTCTGAAGTCACTCTGTGAGGCTTACATAATAAAAACCAACCAAAAATGACCCCCTTTTAGAAACTACACCCCTCAAGGTATTAAAAACTGAGTTTACAAACTTTGTTAAGCCATTAGGTGTTCCACAAGAATTAATGGAAAATGGAGAAGAAATTTCAGAATTTCACTTTTTTGGCAGATTTTCCATTTTAATCATTTTTTTTCCGCTAACAAAGCAAAGGTTAACAGCCAAACAAAACTCAATATTTATGGCTCTGATTCTGTAGTTTACAGAAACACCCCATATGTGGTCGTAAACTGCTGTACGGGCACACGGCAGGGCACAGAAGGAAAGGAATGCCATATGGTTTTTAGAAGGCAGAAATGGATGGACTGTTTTTTTGACACCATATCCCATTTGAAGCCACCCCGATGCACCCCTAGAGTAGAAAATCCAAAAAAGTGACCCCATTTTAGAAACTACACCCCTCAAGGTATTCAAAACTGATTTTACAAACTTTGTTAACCCGTTAGGTGTTCCACAAGAATTAATTGGAAATGGATATGAAATTTCAGAATTTCAAATTTTTTGGCAGATTTTCAATTTTAATAATTTTTTTCCATTAATAAAACAAGGGTTAACAGCCAAACTAAACTCAATATTTATTGCCTTGATTCTATAGTTTACAGAAACACCCCATATGTGGTCAAAAACCGATGTATGGCCACACGGCAGGGCGCAGAAGGAAAGGAACGCCATATGGCTTTTGAAGGGCAGATTTCACTGGGATAATTTTAACTTGCCATGTCACATTTGAAGATCCCCTGATACACCCCTAGAGTAGAAACTACAAAAAAGTGACTCCATTTTGGAAACTATGGCATAAGATGGCAGTTTTATTGGTACTATTTTAGGGTACAGATGATTTTTGGTTGCTCTATATTACACTTTTTGTGAGGTAAGGTAACAAAAAAATTGCTGTTTTTGGACTGTTTTTATGTTTTGCTATTTACAACAATCATCTGACAGGTTAGATCATGAGCTATTTTTATAGAGCAGGTTGTTACGGACGCGACAATACAAAAAAATGTTTTTTTTAGTGTCTCCATATTCTGAAAGCCATATATTTTTTTTTTTTTGGGCGACTGTATTATGTAGGGGCTAATTTTTTTCAGTATGAGATGACAGTTGTCAAAAATTGTACCAATTTTGGGGTGCATAAGACTTTTTGATCGCTTGCTATTATACTTTTTGTGATGTAAGGTGACAAAATGGCTTCTTGACATCGTTTTTTTTTTGTTTTTTTTACGGTGTTCACCTAAGGGGTTAAATTATGTGATATTTTTATAGAGAAGGTTGTTACGGACGCGGCGATACCTAATATGTATACTTTTTTTAATTTAGGTTTTATACACTAATATCATTTTTGAAACAAAATAAAATCATGTTTTAGTGTGCCCATAATCTGAGCCATAGTTTTTTTACTTTTTGGGGGCGATTCTCTTAGGTAGGGTATAATTTTTGCGGGATGAGATGATGGTTTGATTGGTACAATTTTGGGGTGCATATGACTATTTGATCGCTTGCTATTACACTTTTTGTGATGTAAGGTGTCAAAAAAAAATCTTTTTTGACACCGTTTTTTTTTTTTTTTTTTAACGGTGTTCACCTGAGGGGGGTTAGGTCAGGTGGTATTTTTATAGAGTAGGTTGTTACAGACGCGGCAATACCTAATATGTATACTTTTTTTTTTTTTTACATTTAACACAATAAAAGCATTTTCGAAACAAAAAAAATCATGTTTTAGTGTCTCCATAGTCTGAGCCATAGTTTTTTTTATTTTTTGGGCGATTGTTTTATGTAGGGGCTCATTTTTATGCGGGATGAGGTGTCGGTTAGATTGGTACTATTTTGGGGACATACGCCTTTTTCATTGCTTGGTGTTGCACTTTTAGTGATGTAAGGTGACAAAAATGGCTTTTTTTTTACACAGTTTTTATGTTTATATTTTTTATAGTGTCTATCGGACGGGGTGGATCATGTGATATATTTATAGAGCCGGTTGTTACAGACGTGGCGATACCTAATATGTGCGTTTTGTTTTATTTTTTTTCTATTTTTTATTCTTAAATCAGGGGAAAGGGGCGTTTTTTCTTTTTTTAACTTGAAACTTTATTTTTTTTTATTCAAAACACTTTTCTTTTAACTTTATTTCTGTCCCATTCTGGGATTTCAACTTTTGGGGGTCTAATCCTCTCTGCAATGCATTACAATACATCTGTATTGTAATGTATTGCCTGTTAGTGTATTACACAGAGTAGTACACAAACAGGTTGCCTAGGAGACCCAGCCTGAGGCTGGATCTCCTGGGCACCCGTAGAAGGCAGGTCCGAATGCCATGCATGACATCGGGCTGCCTTCTGACACATCAAGTCCCTGCCACAGCAGCGCGGGGACTCGATGCGCTCCCTCAACCACCGGTAACAACGCCTATGTCGCGGTCAGCGCAGACCACGGCATAGACCTCGGAAAAGTGGCAGGGGCTCCATGTAACCCGATCGGCATCACTGTGTCCTGGAACAGCCCCACTGGAGTGGAGAAAGCCGTCTTTTCTTTAGCCCCCTCTGACAATAGTATCTGCCAATAACCCTTTGTAAGGTTAAGGGTCGTGATGTATCTTGCTTTCCCAAGCTTCTCAATTAGTTCATCTACTCTGGGCATGGGGTACGCTTCAAATTTTGACACCTCATTTAGTTTCCGAAACTCATTACAGAACCTCCAAGTCCTATTGGGCTTTGGGATTAACACAATAGGGCTCGACCACTCACTGGTGGATTCCTCAATGACCCTTAATTCAAGCATGCGCTTGACCTCCGAGGATACCGCTTTTCTGCATGCTTCTGGTATCCTGTAGGGATTTAGATTCACCTTACTGTGGGGCTCAGTTCTCACGTAATGTTTTATCGGGTGGGTACGGCCTGGTAGGTCAGAAAACCTCCTTCTATTTATCTGCAGAAACTCATTTATAAAAAGGTTGAGAGATCCGCTCACCTCTATTCCCCCAGGGTAGGTGCACCAACCACTGTTTGAGTACACCCCTCAAAAGTGCGGATAATAATAGAATAAATATATGGATGGGCACTCGTATATGGAGGTAAATAGGACACAATTTATTATTAAGATTTTACATTAAAAATATAATCACAATATAAAATAAAATAGTATGTAAAAAGGTGAGTGATACAATGAGAGAAGGTCAGTTGTTGTGGTATTTTGTAGAACTGGGGCTGATAACCCAATAAAAATCCTCACTTTTTATTCACAGGGCTATAAGGTCCTGGGAATTTAGATGTTGTAATAGGTCGGATAATTGAGGTGATCAGTCCCTGCTACGTTTAATAATGTTTCTCTATAATTTCATGAACATCTAATCACATACTTATAAAAAACATTTTTCACCTATAGTGATATAAATGGTCCCAAAAAAGTGTTGCCGCTTAATTGTCCTGTTTTAATTATTCATGGACATAGGAATAATACTCTGTATATAAGAAATTTCCTCTGTGCTTGATAGTCTTTAAGAAAAATAACCGGTCTCTTTATGTGTCCGCAAAAGATTGTTGCAAACTATAATCAGTCTTTTTTGTATAAATCTTTTTTGTAGCTCTAGGAAATTCCTATATTGGCGTCCAGGTTTAAATCGCTATGACGAGAGTCCTTAGTGTTTTTAGTACAGTTCGTTATTTCCCAGTTATTGTAAGATAGTGCGTCAAGAATCTTTACCCACTATGTGGGCTTACCTTTGCCTGTGACTTGCAGGGGCTTGCGAATAAATCCGTGCTCCACACAGTGTACCGGCGTCCCGGTTGTGGATTAGGTCGCGTCCCACGTGTCTTTCACCGCTGGTTTGAAGGTCCGGTTTGGTGTAGAGATCCCGTACCTTTCAGGCGCAGGTAGATGACGTCTTCCAGTCTTTTTTGCTGGAATAAAGAAAGTTCCTTTTTCTTCTTCAAAGTGCACTTGAAATTGTAAAAGCGGGGTATTTTTCAAGGTCCTACGCCAGACGCGTTTCGGGGAGATACTGTCCCCTTCCTTTGCCCGCAAGTCACAGGCAAAGGTAAGCCCACATAGTGGGTAAAGATTCTTGACGCACTATCTTACAATAACTGGGAAATAACGAACTGTACTAAAAACACTAAGGACTCTCGTCATAGCGATTTAAACCTGGACGCCAATATAGGAATTTCCTAGAGCTACAAAAAAGATTGATACAAAAAAGACTGATTATAGTTTGCAACAATCTTTTGCGGACACATAAAGAGACCGGTTATTTTTCTTAAAGACTATCAAGCACAGAGGAAATTTCTTATATACAGAGTATTATTCCTAAGTCCATGAATAATTAAAACAGGACAATTAAGCGGCAACACTTTTTTGGGACCATTTATATCACTATAGGTGAAAAATGTTTTTTATAAGTATGTGATTAGATGTTCATGAAATTATAGAGAAACATTATTAAACGTAGCAGGGACTGATCACCTCAATTTTATTTCAAGACACGGAGGCTTCATATTGCTTAACCCTTTCTTTACTTTACACAATAGCAGCAAAGAATTAAACAACAAAATCCACCAATGGGCACACAGCCCTCCCCCTAGCCACAGTATAAAGGGAACACCCCATAAGTCCTTCCTCCTCTTTCTTTGCTGCTGCACAAGATAAGTATTCCACCCTCCTGCTTGCAGGGGTGGTGGTATTACGGTTATATATAATTCTACTGTTATTCCATTATAGGGTGATTTATTGCCCCCTGATGGTTTATTGTCTATTCTGACTGTTTTGCTGCGCAGGTTTTGTCTTGCCATTCTCCCTTACAGGCTCCGGTCTGTTCCTCCCCCCTTCCCCCCCCCCTCTTTTTCCTTACCTTAGGATCGGGGGGTTGGTTGTGACTATTTTCAGTGTTTTTTCCTCTTTGACTCGTTACCGGCGGTTACCTTATCTTCCGCCGCTCCGTCGCGCCCGAGATCTCGCGGCGTCTCGCAGGATCTCGGCCGCCATCTCATCTTCCTCCTACCGCTCGTTCCCGCCACTCCGGCTGCTACGTCCGAGATCTCGCGTTACTTTAAGCGGGATTTCGGACGTCTTCTGAGGTGAGCCGCACTGCTGTACTCATTCGGCTTGCGGTCTCTCTTCTCCTTCAGCAGTCCGGAACGGCGGCTCCTCCTGCTACAGGGTGACTAACTCTGTGGGCATTCCTGGTCAGCCCTTTTGGTTAGGTTATTCTAGTTAGTTTCAGGTAGTTTTCCCTGGACCATTATCCCCTATTACTGTGTAGGATTATGTCAGCCCAGAAGGCTCCACCTGCGGCCCTTGGGACCCCCACTCATGGGGACTCCCCTTGTCTCCCACAGAACATGGGTATTATCCCAGGTACAGGGGGGGCTTCTCCGGTACCATCTGACCCACAGGCCCTGACTCTGCAGAGATCTATCTCTGAGGCCATTATCTCTGCCATGGGCTCTATGTCATCAGTGTTAACACACTCTACACTGCGTGCAGAATTATTAGGCAAATGAGTATTTTGACCACATCATCCTCTTTATGCATGTTGTCTTACTCCAAGCTGTATAGGCTCGAAAGCCTACTACCAATTAAGCATATTAGGTGATGTGCATCTCTGTAATGAGAAGGGGTGTGGTCTAATGACATCAACACCCTATATCAGGTGTGCATAATTATTAGGCAACTTCCTTTCCTTTGGCAAAATGGGTCAAAAGAAGGACTTGACAGGCTCAGAAAAGTCAAAAATAGTGAGATATCTTGCAGAGGGATGCAGCACTCTTAAAATTGCAAAGCTTCTGAAGCGTGATCATCGAACAATCAAGCGTTTTATTCAAAATAGTCAACAGGGTCGCAAGAAGCGTGTGGAAAAACCAAGGCGCAAAATAACTGCCCATGAACTGAGAAAAGTCAAGCGTGCAGCTGCCAAGATGCCACTTGCCACCAGTTTGGCCATATTTCAGAGCTGCAACATCACTGGAGTGCCCAAAAGCACAAGGTGTGCAATACTCAGAGACATGGCCAAGGTAAGAAAGGCTGAAAGATGACCACCACTGAACAAGACACACAAGCTGAAACGTCAAGACTGGGCCAAGAAATATCTCAAGACTGATTTTTCTAAGGTTTTATGGACTAATGAAATGAGAGTGAGTCTTGATGGGCCAGATGGATGGGCCCGTGGCTGGACTGGTAAAGGGCAGAGAGCTCCAGTCCGACTCAGACGCCAGCAAGGTGGAGGTGGAGTACTGGTTTGGGCTGGTATCATCAAAGATGAGCTTGTGGGGCCTTTTCGGGTTGAGGTTGGAGTCAAGCTCAACTCCCAGTCCTACTGCCAGTTTCTGGAAGACACCTTCTTCAAGCAGTGGTACAGGAAGAAGTCTGCATCCTTCAAGAAAAACATGATTTTCATGCAGGACAATGCTCCATCACACGCGTCCAAGTACTCCACAGCGTGGCTGGCAAGAAAGGGTATAAAAGAAGAAAATCTAATGACATGGCCTCCTTGTTCACCTGATCTGAACCCCATTGAGAACCTGTGGTCCATCATCAAATGTGAGATTTACAAGGAGGGAAAACAGTACACCTCTCTGAACAGTGTCTGGGAGGCTGTGGTTGCTGCTGCACGCAATGTTAATGGTGAACAGATCAAAACACTGACAGAATCCATGGATGGCAGGCTTTTGAGTGTCCTTGCAAAGAAAGGTGGCTATATTGGTCACTGATTTGTTTTTGTTTTGTTTTTGAATGTCAGAAATGTATATTTGTGAATGTTGAGATGTTATATTGGTTTCACTGGTAAAAATAAATAATTGAAATGGGTATATATTTGTTTTTTGTTAAGTTGCCTAATAATTATGCACAGTAATAGTCACCTGCACACACAGATATCCCCCTAAAATAGCTAAAACTAAAAACAAACTAAAAACTACTTCCAAAAATATTCAGCTTTGATATTAATGAGTTTTTTGGGTTCATTGAGAACATGGTTGTTGTTCAATAATAAAATTAATCCTCAAAAATACAACTTGCCTAATAATTCTGCACTCCCTGTATATCCCAGGTCCTAATAGCCAATACCTCATCTTCGGTGGCCCCTAATTCCATTCCTATACCAGCCCCTAATGCCTCCAGAACTGTTATGACTGATGGCCTGGTTCCATCCAATGACAGCGCGCCTCGGCCGCGCAAAAGAGCCTGTCCACGCCAGGCAGAAAAAGCACGGCATTGGAAGTCTGCTCGGTCCCACCCCGAGCTAGATTCTGATTCCAACGGTGAATCTGAGGAGGAGGCTTTGATTGAATCCTATAATGATTCAGAGGAATTTGACGATGATGTGTCACCTGCTCAGGGGACATCTGTCTCCTTTTCATCCTTGCCTCGGCGACCGGTAGAGGTTGACCCGGCGGACCCGACCCAATCCGTTTCCCTTATGGATCCGGCAGGGGAGGCTCTCTTTGACCCGGACTCCTTACACCACCCCAGGTCCGCAGAATGGCTTCCAGCCCCCCACATCTCTAATTATTTAGAGTCTATGGTCCGTAAGCCCCTCAGCAAGGAGGCACGGAACAAGCTCCGGGCAGAATGCCCTCGCCCGGCAATACCCAATAAGGTATGCGAAACGCCGGTCGTGGACCCAAAGATGGTCCAATTCCTGTCCAAAACAGGATTTAGCCCCAAAAGAGGCCTAGACTCGGCCCTAAAAGCTTGCCAAGACAAGCTACTTGATATTATGGGGCCCTTAACAAAGATTTTTGATTTGGCGGAATCCGCCAAGGCTGAAGGCCAAATGGTCGACCTGGACGAACTCCGTGGTTGGGCCCAAAGAGCCATTTGCATGGCAGGTAATGCAAACACCTCCCTCAGTATTGAACGGCGCAAAGCCATTTTGTTAAAAATTGAGCCAAAATTGACCAATATGGCTTTGTCGGAGTCCGGCAAGGATGCCCAGGGTTTCCTCTTTGGGGATCCCTTCATTAAGGAATTAGGAAAGTTCGTAGGGACCTTTACCGCATTGGATAAAGCCCAAACGTCGATGCGAAGGGTTTTCAGTGGTAGGGTTTCCACCAGGGCCGGCAGTATCAGGGGCCGTCTGTCCGGCCGTTCCTCTTTCCAGACCCGAGGTGCGGGTCGAGGCTCCTTCTCGTCATACCGACCGCCTACCCATGAACAGAGACATCAACCGTCCTTCTTCCCTTCCCGTGGTGCTTCCGGACGGGGATGACCTTACAGAGGAAACCCAAATCTCAGACGCCCATTCGGTAAGTCTACCTCCCCTTCTTCCTTTTTTCGGAAAACTGTGTAGGGGGCAGACTCCAACATTTTATTCATGCTTGGGCGTTCATTACCAACGACCCCTGGGTGTTGTCCACGGTTCAGGGGTTCCACATAGAGCTAGTCGCCCCACCGGTGCTTCCATCCCCACTTTATCCCACAATCCGTTCACAGGAATCTCAGAACCTTATAAATGTGGAGCTACGGGCTTTGTATCTCAAGGGAGCAGTAGAACCGGCCCCTCTCGATCACGAAGGGGTAATCAGCAGTATTTTCCTGGTGGAGAAAAAGGGAGGCCAGTTCCGCCCCGTGATCAATCTCAAGGCACTGAATGTATTCGTCAGGTACAGACATTTCAAGATGGAGGGCATCCATCTTTTAAGGGACATGCTACTGCCCGGAGACTGGGTGGCCAAGTTAGATCTCAAAGATGCTTACTTGACGGTCCCGATTTCTCCTCCTTCCAGGGATCTTCTGCGTTTCCATTGGCAGGGGACGGTTTGGCGCTTCTCGTGCCTCCCCTTCGGTCTCTCGTCCGCCCCCTGGTGTTTCACCAAACTGATGCGTCCGGTAGTGGCATGGCTCCGCTATCGGGGGGTGAGACTAATAATCTATCTGGACGATATTCTGATTATGGCGGAGGACCGTCCCTCTTTGCTGTCCCACCTGCAGATGTCAATTCATCTTCTTTCAGCTCTGGGCTTCATTATCAACCGAGAGAAGTCTTGCCTAATTCCTTCTCAGTCCATGGAGTTTCTCGGATTCCAGCTGGACTCTCGGTCCTTGACTCTCAGTCTTCCCAGTTCGAAGGTGCGGTCGATCCGCAAAGAGTTGCGTCGCACTCTATCCCTTCCGCAGATTTCTCTACGTCATTTGGCCAGAGTGATAGGTCTATTGTCATCTTCCATTCAGGCTATCTTTCCAGCTCCCCTTCATTATCGGGCCCTGCAGCGCCTCAAAATCGCACACCTGCATGCCGGTGCTTCTTATGCGGACCTGATCTCTCTGGATCAGGAAACGAGAGACGAGTTGGAATGGTGGATTGCCAACCTCTCTGCCTGGAATGGCAGGGCCCTGTTCGGCCCTCGACCGGATATAATGATAGAGTCGGACGCCAGCCTTCACGGTTGGGGTGCCCATTGCGAGGGTGTTTCCACGGGAGGTCCTTGGTCCACAGTAGAGTCCCATTTACACATCAATGCTCTGGAGCTTCTGGCGGGTTCTTTTGCCATCCGCAGCTTCACCAGTGGGAGGGCCAAGGCCTGTATTCGCCTTCGCATGGACAATATCTCAGCAGTCCGGTACATCAATTCCATGGGAGGTACCCGTTCGAGGATGTTGACACACCTGGCCAAGGATTTCTGGGATTATTGCCTGTCCAATGGAGTTTCGGTAGTGGCGGAGTACCTTCCGGGACTACACAACACGCTGGCCGATTGGAACTCTCGCTACATCTCAGACGCCAGCGACTGGAGGTTAGACATGGAGATATTTTCTATCATCGTATCTCTCTGGGGCCCGTTTTCGATCGACCTATTTGCGTCACGCTGGAACGCCCAACTGCCCAGATACTTCAGTTGGAGACCGGACCCGTCCGCGGAGGCGGTGGATGCTTTTCTCCAGCATTGGTCGGAGGACGTAATGTATGCATTCCCACCGTTCTCGATGATTCCTCGGACTTTGGCCAAGATACGTCTTCAATCTTCGGAGCTGGTGCTGATCCTTCCTTTCTGGAGCGCACAGTCGTGGTTTCCACAACTGTTGGAAATTCTGGTCGAGATTCCCAGGTTACTTCCTCTCCGGTCATCGCTACTACTGGATCCGCTGAACCATCCTCATCCGCTGGTACTGGAGGGGTCCCTACGTCTTCTGGCGTGCAGAGTGTCGGGTTGTCCTGGCAGACCGAGGGACTTTCGGAGACAGCTATGTTCCTATTGGAGAGCGCATGGGCCCCAGGGACCAGAAGAGCCTATCGGACAGCTTGGCGATCCTGGGCTGGTTGGTGCAGCCTTCGGAACCTGGATCCCACTACGGCCGCTGTAGGCAATGTGGTTTAATTTCTTAGTTCTCTTTATGAAGAAGGTAAAGCTTATCGGACTATAAATGTTTTTCGATCGGCTATTTCTTCCGGACATAGGGGCTTTGACGGTTGTTCTGCGGGACGTCATCCTTTGGTGTGCCGGTTACTTAAGGGTTCCCGTTTTGCGCATCCTCCCAAGCCTCGTTTTTCTAGCTCGTGGGACGTTTCGTCCGTTTTATCTTTCCTGTCATCTTGGCATTCCAATGAAGATTTATCCCTGCGCCAGTTATCGGCTAAATTGGTTACTCTTTTATGCCTGATCTCTTGTAAAAGAGTTTCGGACGTCCGGGCATTAGATCATGACGCCCGGTCCTTTACTCCAGAAGGTGTAACATTCAATATTTCCCGGCGTACTAAAACAAATATCACTTCGGTGTCTTATCCCTCCTTTCCTTCTTCTGTGGCGGTCTGTCCAGTTGCATGTCTGAAGGAGTACGAGTCCAGAACTCGGTCTTTAAGGTCATCCTCTGCTTCCCAGTTGTTTATTTCTTTCCGTAGGCCTTTTGCTCCGGTTGCCGCGGTAACTCTGTCGCGTTGGGTGAAGTGGATTTTGTCTCTCTCTGGTATAGATACTTCCGTTTTTACGGCACATTCTGTTCGCGGCGCTTCCGCAACTTCATTAACTCTGTCCGGTGCGCGCCTTGAGGACGTCATGAAGCTGGCTGACTGGTCGCGTGTCTCCACGTTTAGGGAATTTTATTTTAGGCCAGATTCACATGTTTTCGCTTCTATTGTGAATCGACTTTAAACTAGCAATATGAAGCCTCCGTGTCTTGAAATAAAATTGAATGATTTTCCTAAAATATGACGTAAAGTCATGATTTTATGAAAGACACGGAGGCGAGTATTGCCCCTCCCTTGTATTGTCCCTCCCTGGGCTTTATTTGTTATATATATATTTTTTATATAAACTTTTTCTGTCATTATTGTTATTTATGACTATTGTGGATATTGTTGAATTGTTAACTTTTTCTTACCTTTTTCTGACGCTATGTCACATCAATAGGATTAACGCTTTGACGTTGCTGGAGATTATCTGTTTGTTTTTCTATCTCTTTTTAAGGTTGATCTCATCAAACTCGTGGAAGAATGGAGAGGATCTTCTTCAATTTCTGTTTACCGTCTTTTCTTCAAGTCGGTGGTTCAAGACATGTTGGTCTTCCGGTTAGAGTTCTCCTGATTCCGGTTCCAGTTGGTTCGTTGGTGGAGTTAGGAAGACAAAGAAAGAGGAGGAAGGACTTATGGGGTATTCCCTTTATACTGTGGCTAGGGGGAGGGCTGTGTGCCCATTGGTGGATTTTGTTGTTTAATTCTTTGCTGCTATTGTGTAAAGTAAAGAAAGGGTTAAGCAATACTCGCCTCCGTGTCTTTCATAAAATCATGACTTTACGTCATATTTTAGGAAAATCATTCAATTATCCGACCTATTACAACATCTAAATTCCCAGGACCTTATAGCCCTGTGAATAAAAAGTGAGGATTTTTATTGGGTTATCAGCCCCAGTTCTACAAAATACCACAACAACTGACCTTCTCTCATTGTATCACTCACCTTTTTACATACTATTTTATTTTATATTGTAATTGTATTTTTTATGTAAAATCTTAATAATAAATTGTGTCCTATTTACCTCCATATATGAGTGCCCATCCATATATTTTTTCTAGAAACTCATTTACTTCTTGTTTCGGCTGTCTTGACAATGCCTCACAAATTTTTACCAGGGGAATTGGTTGCGACACCTCCTTAGTCATGGTCTGTGTGGCCACTAAGGATTCCCTATCTTTCCACTGCTTAATCAGATTTACATGGTAAATTTGGAAGGGTTTTCTCCTTCCTGGTTGGTGCACCTTATAGTTCACCTCACCCATTTTTTCCACAATCTTGTAGGGACCCTGCCACTTTGCCAGAAACCTACTCTCTACGGTGGGAATTAAGATCAGGACTCTGTCCCCGTGATTAAAGCTCCTTACCCTGGCAGATATGTTGTAGATTCTGCTTTGAGCCTTTTGAGCTCTTTGCAGATGCTCTTTAACTATGGGCATCACGGTTGCTATCCTGTCTTGCATTTGAGCCACATGTTCGATGACGCTTTTATAGGGAGTAGCCTCGGTCTCTCAGGTTTCTTTGGCCACATCTAGTAAACCCCGTGGGTGACGGCCATATACTAACTCAAACGGCGAAAACCCTGTAGAAGCCTGGGGAACCTCTCTGATGGAAAACATAAGGTAGGGTAGGAGGCAGTCCCAGTCCCGACCATCCCTTTCTGCCACTTTTTTTAACATCTGCTTCAGGGTCTTGTTAAATTTCTCGACCAGCCCGTCTGTCTGGGGGTGATATATACGGATGTACGTATTTGGGTGATTTTCAGCAATTTACATAATTCTTTCATGACCTTTGACATAAGGGGGGTACCCTGGTCTGTGAGAATTTCCTTAGGGAACCCCGTGCAGGAGAACATGAAAAACAACTCCCGGGCAATATTTTGGTCCGCCATGTTTCATAGGGGCACTGCTTCTGGGTACCAAGTGGCATAGTCCAATACCACCAAGATATTCTGGTATCCCCTAGCCGACTTAACAATGGGACCCACCAAATCCATCATAATTCTTTCAAAAGGCACCTCCGTGATGGGAAGAGGTACTAATGCACTACAAAAATGTGGGGCCGAGGCACTTATCTGGCAGGTGGGGCACGACTTACAAAATTCTTCCACCTCTCTGAACACACTGGGCCAGTAAAACCACTGCAGTACCCTCTCTTGTGTTTTGCTAGCGCCCAAATGACCCCCAAGTAAGTGGTTATGTGCGAGATCTAATAGCATACGGTGATAGGGTTTTGGTACCAGAAGCTGCTCCACAACTTCGTCATTGCATTTAATAACTCGATACAGTAGGTTTCCAATCATGGCAAAATGCAGAGATTTCTGGTCAGCTTCTTGTTCTTGTGGTACACCATCTATCACGGTAATATTTCCTCGAGCACTCACGAGAGTGGGGTCTCTCAACTGCTCTGTAACAAAGTTACCTCGAGACACTTCTAAATCCAACACATTTTGCCCAGATGGGAAAGCTTCCTCTTCCCCTGCTAACACCTGCAACGGAAAAGTGGCATCACCATCATGATATATTTCACCTCATTTTCATTATGCATCTAATCTGCACCATTGTTTTCAATGGTCATTTCACTTAAACCATTGGGTTCAATGTGCATTTCCCTTACACCTTCATTTAAAGGGACAGGTACAGGTTCTGCAGGAGTTTCATCACTTTTGGCAGAAGAGTCTCTCTTATCCCATAATTTCCAAAACAATGGGAAGTCCCGGCCCAGTATAACATCATGCAAGTCTTTTGACTACCCCGACTTCATAGGTTACAGTCCCAGCCGGAGTCACCAGCTTAACCCGAGCCACTGGGTAAGACTTGGCATTCCCGTGGATGCACAGCACATTTATGTTTTTGTCCGGCACATAATTCCCAGCCACGAAGCTGGCATGTACCAAGGTGACCAGACTACCGGAGTCCAACAGAGCCCTGATGGAGCATTCGTTTACCACCAGAGTACATATCTGCGGCTCAGTCTATTCCTGGTGAGGCCGCACAGACTGGCACCGCATACAGAGACTGTCTTCGGCTAGCTCCACACTCCATGGGCTCTGAGGTAAGAGGGCAATGGGCAACAATGTGTCCCCACTCACGGCACCTCCAGCACTGGAGCATCCCAGGTCTCCTCGGTGGGAAGACCTCTCTGGGACCAGACTGCCCATGGGACTCAGTCTTATGCCCAAGCCCAACTTCTAGAGCCTTGCTCCCTCTTGCACCCTTCTATACACCCCCAACAACCGGAACTCTCTTACCCACAGATAAAACGGGTCTGATACTCTGGAAAGGTGTTGGTGCGGCAGGGACATCACGGAGGTAGTCCTCAGTTGCCAGGAACCTTTTCACCAGGTTAACGAGTTGGTCAGCAGTTTTGGGGTCTCAATGTCTGACCCACCGCTGTAGCTCTGCAGGGAGGGCTCTGAAGTAGTAATCCAGCACTACCTTCTCCACGATCTGCAATGGTGTAGAAGACTCAGGTTCCAGCCACTTCTGTATGAGATGGATGAGGTCATACATCTGAGATCAGGCAGACTTGTCCATGGTGTAGCTCCACGTGTGGACCATCCGGGTATAAACAGCTGGCGTGACGCCTAAACGAGCCAGGATCTCCATTTTTAACTTGGCATAGTGCCGGACATCCTGCTCCCTGAGGTCATAGTATGCTTTTTGTGGTTCAAGGACAGAAAGGGTGCAAGGACCTCTGCCCACTCTGCTACTGGCAGTCTCTCTCTCAAACACAGTCAGGTAGGCCTAAATGTCGTCATCAGGCATCAGTGTTTGCAAGGCCCGCTGCACAGCCCTCCTCACATTAAAAGTCTCTGGGGGGCTTACCGCCACTCGTTGGGCTGGAGCTACAACAGTCTCTCTCAATACAGCAATATGCTCCACCAGTAAACGATTGGTTTTCTGCTGCTGGACCTGGGCCTGTTGTTGCTGCGCATTGACCAGCACCAGCTGCTTTAGTATTTCCACCATTGCAGTCAATGAACTTTGCAAAGCTGCAGCAGGTTTCACCCAGGACATTAAAGCATCAACTGCCACGCCGTTTCCCCTAGCAACTTGCTGTTGCCCGCCTCCTCCACCAATTATAAGAGGTTGCTCTCTCAAGCAGTGCGGTGACAGATTTGTTTGCAGACAACAGGATTAAAGTCCAAATTGATGCTTTATTTTTATGACACTCTGGCAATTTACAGGCAAACCCAGTTATAATTCACTGGGTTTGGTGATGTTCCAGCACCACAAAACAAAAACCAAACAAAATAAACTCCTGCTCGTCTAAGCTCTAACTAATACAGATTAGTTTCTAGCTCACCTATTGAGCGCATGTCACACACAGAGACTCCGGCGTCTCTAGCCAGCAAGGCAGCCAGCTTCCTAGACTTCTTCCAGGCATAACTCTCTCAGACTGACAGCCTGGGATGTGCTTTTATTTGCCCCTAACGATCCTAGCTGGACTACACCTGGGGATCCCTCAGGCAAGGGAAAAACATGCCCTGGAATGGAGGGGGGGGGGGTGGACTGAGGAGGTCCCACTACCAAACCTACCTTAACAGTCCAAATAAAATCCAGCCCTTGAACTTTAACAAAAAATAGCTCCAGCAACTATGTTTGCTGAAGCCAGCGACATCTTCCTGGATTTTAATTACCTCCCCCAGTTAAGCAACCTGGGTGGGATATACACCCCTTCCAGGACTTGACATAACACTTTACCACATCTTATACATAGGGGGCAGTATTATAGTAGTTATATTTTTGTACATATGAGCAGTATTATAGTAGTTATATTGTTGTACATAGGAGGCAGTATTATAGTAGTTATTTTCTTGTACATAGGAGCAGTATTATAGTAGTTATATTCCTGTACATATGAGCAGTATTATAGTAGTTATATTCTTGTACATAGGAGGCAGTATTATAGTAGTTATATTGTTGTACATAGGAGCAGTATTATAGTAGTTATATTCTTGTACATAGGAACAGTAATATAGTAGTTATATTCTTGTACATAGGAGCAGTATTATAGTAGTTATATTCTTGTATATAGGAGGCAGTATTATAGTAGTTATATTCTTGTACATAGGAGCAGTATTATAGTAGTTATACTCTTGTACATAGGAGCAGTATTATAGTAGTTATATTTTTGTACATAGGAGCAGTATTATAGTAGTTATATTCTTGTACATAGGAGCAGTATTATAGTAGTTATATTTTTGTACATAGGAGCAGTATTATAGTAGTTATATTCTTGTACATAGGAGCAGTATTATAGTAGTTATATTCTTGTACATAGGAGCAGTATTATAGTAGTTGTCACGAACCGGCAGGACAGGTAGTGAATCCTCTGGACCAGAGAGGCGATGGCGCGAGTTGTACTAGAGGACCGGTTCTAAGCAGTTACTGGTCTTCACCAGAGCCCGCCGCAAGGCGGGATGGATTTGACGCGGCGGTAACTACCAGGTCGTGTCCCCTAGTAACAACTCGACCTCTCTGGCAGCTGATAAGGCGTGGTACACAGGGAGAAGGTAAGAACGTAGTCGGACGTAGCAGCGGTCAGGGCAGGCGGCAAAGGTTCAAAGGCGAGAGGACGGTAGCAACGGGTACGGCAACAGGTAAGGCAAACTAACATCGTAGGGAACGCATTCTCTGAGGCACAAGGCACAAAGATCCGGCAGAAGGCTGTGGGAGGAGAAGGTATAAATGGGCAGTGCACAGGTGCAGCCTAATTAAGTCAGCACTGCCTCTCACAACCTTAACCCTTAATAACCCCTTTGGACCAGGCACCAATCACTGGTGCACTGGTCCTTTGAATCTAAGAGTCCCGGCGCGCGCGCGCCCTAGAGAGCGAGGACGCACACGCCGAGTCGCTGGAGTGCTGCCTGGGGGCATACGCTGTGAGCGCTCCGAGGCCAGCAGGGGACCCGGAGCGCTCAGCATAACAGTACCCCCCCTTTGGTCTCCCTCCCTTTTTGGTACCGAAGAACTTGCGGATGAGACTGCGGTCCAGGATGTTCTCCTCCGGCTCCCATGGCCTCTCCTCAGGACCGCAGCCCTCCCAGTCGACCAAAAAAAATCTTTTCCCCCGGGAGATCTTGGTCGCCAAGATCTCCTTGACAGAGAATATATCGGAGGTACCGGCGACAGGGGTGGGAGAAACAAGCTTGGGAGAAAAACGGTTAAAGACAGCAGGTTTAAGAAGGGAGACATGGAAGGAGTTATAGATTCGGAGGGAGGGAGGAAGATGGAGCTGATAAGAAACTTGATTGATACGACTCTTGATTTTATAGGGTCCCAAAAAAAGAGGGCCCAACTTGTAACTTGGGACCCTAAATTGGATGTACCTAGAGGAGAGCCACACCTTGTCACCCGGACGAAATTCCGGTGGAGATCTGCGTCTCTTGTCAGCTTGAACCTTCATACGGGCGGAAGCCCTGAGGAGAGCAGCATGGGTTTCTCGCCAGATGGAGGAAAAATCCTGTACAAGACTGTCAACGGCAGGTACAGAAGAAGGAGTGGGAGACTGCGGCAGAGGTGGAAGAGGATGACGGCCAAAAACTACAAGGAAAGGAGACTTGTTAGAGGCAGAGGATTGTTTGTAGTTGTAGGAGAACTCCGCCCAGGGAAGTAGATCAGCCCAGTCGTCATGGCGTGAGGATACAAAGTGACGCAGATAGTCACCCAAAATCTGGTTCACCCGTTCTACTTGGCCGTTAGACTGAGGATGGTTCGAAGAAGAAAAGTCCAATTTGATCCCGAGCTGAGCACATAGAGCCCTCCAGAATTTGGAGACGAATTGTACCCCACGATCCGAGACAATATGTTTGGGAAGGCCATGGGGACGGAAGATGTGTTGGGAAAATTTTTGGCCAACATGGGTGCAGAGGGTAGACCGGGCAGGGGTACAAAGTGAGCCATCTTGGAGAAGCGATCCACCACGACCCAAATAACGGACTTGCCATGGGAGGAGGGAAGATTTGTAATAAAGTCCATGGCGATGTGAGACCAGGGAACTTCAGGAACAGGTAGAGGCAAGAGAAGACCCGCTGGTTTCTGGCGAGGCGATTTATCCCGGGCGCAAAACGTACAGGCCTGGACGAAGTCCGAGACATCTTTCTCCAGAGAAGACCACCAGTACCTTTGGGAGATTAGTTGGAGAGACTTTAGCACCCCTGGATGACCGGCAAAAGGGGAGGCGTGGCCCCACTTGAGAATTCTCAGCCGCTGACGTGGAGGTACGTAGGATTTGCCAGGAGGAAGAAGGCGCAGGTCCACGGGAGCGACTGTAATAAGGCATTCTGGAGGGATAATATATTGAGGTGTTAACTCGTCGCCCACCACATCAGAGGAGCGAGACAGAGCATCTGCCCTAATGTTCTTACAAGCCGGACGGAAATGGATCTCAAAGTTAAAGCGGGCGAAGAACAGAGACCAACAAGCCTGACGGGGATTTAATCTCTGAGCAGACTGGAGATAAGCCAAGTTCTTGTGGTCCGTGAAGATGTACACAGGATGTGTGGCGCCCTCGAGTAAATGTCTCCATTCCTCCAGTGCCAATTTAATAGCCAGCAGTTTCCTGTCCCCAATGGAGTAATTTCTCTCTGCGGAAGAGAATGTTTTAGAAAAGAAGCCACAAGTTGAAGTCTTGCCCCGGGAAGACTTCTGGGTGAGGACAGCTCCGGCTCCCACCGAGGAGGCATCCACTTCAAGAGAGAAGGGCTTGGTGGAATCTGGTCTAGAGAGAACGGGTGCAGAGGCAAAGGCGGATTTCAGGGACTGGAAGGCTTCCTCGGCTTGGGAAGGCCAGGATTTGGGGTTAGCTCCTTTTCTAGTGAGGGCCACGATAGGAGCTACCAGAGTGGAATAGTGAGGGATGAATTGCCTGTAGTAATTCGCAAAGCCCAGAAATATTTGTATGGCTCGGAGACCAGAGGGACGTGGCCAATCCAGAACCGCCGAGAGTTTGGCTGGGTCCATTTGAAGTCCTTGGGCTGAGATAATGTAACCCAGGAAAGGCAGGGAGGTCCGTTCAAAAACACATTTTTCAAGTTTAGCGTACAGGCGATTTCTCCTAAGACGAGTAAGAACTTGTTGCACATGGACCCGGTGTAGATCCAAATTGGAGGAAAAGATGAGGATATCATCCAGGTATACGACCACGCAGGTGTAAAGTAAGTCCCTGAAAATATCATTGACGAATTCCTGGAAGACAGCAGGTGCGTTGCAGAGGCCGAAGGGCATCACCAAATACTCGAAATGGCCGTCCCTTGTGTTAAAGGCGGTCTTCCATTCGTCTCCCTCACGGATACGGATCAGATTATAGGCCCCTCGAAGGTCCAATTTAGTGAAGATCGTAGCCTCTCGGAGACGATCAAATAGCTCAGAGATTAGAGGCAGAGGGTAACGGTTCTTGATGGTAATTTTATTAAGACCTCTGTAGTCAATGTAGGGGCGGAGAAACTTGCGGGTTCTGTTTGACCAGAGCAGGCTTGAGACAGCGGTCCGAACAGGAGGAGCCCTAACGCAGGATCTCACCCGTGGACCAATTCAGGACAGGGCTATGACGTTGAAGCCACGGCAGACCCAGGAGGAGTTCGGAGGAACAGAAGGGAAGGACAAAGAATTCTAAAGTCTCGGTATGAAATATTCCGATGTCCATCTGCAGAGGCTGGGTACGGAACTGCACGGTGGCTGAGAGTCTCTCACCGTTAACAGTAGAAATGAAAAACGGCTTGGGTAGATGGATTACTGGAATACGGTACTTGTCAACCAAGGAGGCATGAAGGAATTTGCCAGCTGAACCGGAATCCAAGAAGGCGGCTGCAGAGAAAGAGGACTTGGAAGAGATGATCAACTGCACGGGTATGATGAGACGTGGAGAGGAAGAATCCACACCTAGCAACGCCTCTCCCACGCTTACTAGGTGCGAGCGTTTCCCGAACGCGGTGGACGGAGAGGACAATCTCTAAGGAAGTGCTCGGTACTGGCACAGTACAGACACAGGTTCTCGTTTCTGCGGCGGCTTCGTTCTTGCGGAGTCAAGCGTGACCGATCCACCTGCATGGCTTCCACGGCGGAAAACCCAGTAGCGGGTTGAGGGGGACGCGGAAAAACGGGAGCCAGACGAGGAAAGCGTCTAGGACGAGCTTTTTCCTTTTCAAGGAGGAGTTCCTCTTGTCTTTCGGCGAAACGTTTGTCTATCCTAGTGGCCAGCAAGATGAGGTCACTAAGAGTGGAAGGAAGCTCACGTGCAGCCAGAACGTCCTTTACTTCACTGTTAAGTCCTTTCTTGAAGGTGGCGCAAAGGGCTTCATTGTTCCAGTTCAGCTCAGAGGCCAGGGTGCGGAACTGAATGGCATAGTCACCCACGGAAGAACCTCCTTGGGTCAAATTTAGTAAGGTAGTCTCTGCGGAGGTAACCCGGGCAGGCTCCTCAAAAACATTCCGGAACTCTAGGCAGAAGCTCTGGACGGAAGCGGTGGCAGGATCTGCGCGGTCTCATAGTGGTGTAGCCCAGGCCAGGGCCTTCCCGGACAGTAAACTGAGAATAAAGGCTACCTTGGCTCGCTCAGAAGGAAACTGGTCGGACAGAAGCTCGAGGTGGAGAGCACTGCGACAAGAACCCACGGCACTGCTTAGGATCTCCGTCATATTTGTCTGGTAAGGACAAACGGATTCTGGAACCGGTGGTAACGGCAGGCGGAGGTGATGCAGCAGGAGCAGACGGAGGAGCTGGCTGTTGCAGAGAAGGCAGGAGCTGCTGCAACATAGCGGTCAACTGGGCCACTGGTGGTGAGGTCCTCCAGGCTTGGCAGGGGAACATCAGCGGGATTCATGGCCGGATCTTACTGTCACGAACCGGCAGGACAGGTAGTGAATCCTCTGGACCAGAGAGGCGATGGAGCGGGTTGTACTAGAGGACCGGTTCTAAGCAGTTACTGGTCTTCACCAGAGCCCGCCGCAAGGCGGGATGGATTTGCCGCGGCGGTAACTACCAGGTCGTGTCCCCTAGTAACAACTCGACCTCTCTGGCAGCTGATAAGGCGTGGTACACAGGGAGAAGGTAAGAGCGTAGTCGGACGTAGCAGCGGTCAGGGCAGGCGGCAAAGGTTCAAAGGCGAGAGGACGGTAGCAATGGGTACGGCAACAGGTAAGGCAAACTAACATTGTAGGGAACGCTTTCTCTGAGGCACAAGGCACAAAGATCCGGCAGAAGGCTGTGGGAGGAGAAGGTATAAATGGGCAGTGCACAGGTGCAGCCTAATTAAGTCAGCACTGCCTCTCACAACCTTAACCCTTAATAACCCCTTTGGACCAGGCACCAATCACTGGTGCACTGGTCCTTTGAATCTAAGAGTCCCGGCGCGCGCGCACGCCGAGACGCTGGAGTGCTGCCTGGGGGCATACGCTGTGAGCGCTCCGAGGCCAGCAGGGGACCCGGAGCGCTCAGCATAACAGTAGTTATATTCTTATACATAGGGGCAGTATTATAGTAGTTATGTTTTTGTACATAGGAGCAGTATTATAGTAGTTATATTCTTGTACATAGGAGGCAGTATTATAATAGTTATATTCTTGTACATAGGAGCAGTATTATAGTAGGTATATTCTTGTAAATAGGAGTAGTATTATAGTAGTTATATTCTTGTACATAGGAGGCAGTATTATAGTAGTTATATTCTTGTACATAGGAGGCAGTATTATAGTAGTTATATTCTTGTACATAGGAGCAGTATTATAGTAGTTATATTCTTGTACATAGGAGGCAGTATTATAGTAGTTATATTCTTGTACATAGGAGGCAGTATTATAGTAGTTATATTCTTGTACCTAGGAACAGTATTAGAAGTTATATTCTACTACTGATAGTGATGTTGCAATATAACAAAACAATAACAAACATCGGTGCACTCTGCAGTCTCACTAATTCTCAAACTGATTTTAAAATTGAGAGATTAGTCAACATGTCCTACGGTGTAGAACATGTCTTAAGCCCGGACACCACGACAAGGTTTCTCAAGTAGCCCGGGACCCTACACTCTCCTACCTGAGCCATATGGGCGATACCAGGAGCCAGTGGGCAAATTACAGGAGCATAGGGCCGACTCGCAAACAACTCACCAGTTACCTCCAGCATGTGGCCATGCTTGCAATGGGAGGAGGGAGGAGTCTGTGAGTCCCACTCAAGACTTGCTGATATAGCCCAGGCTTCACAGGTGCACCTAAATGTGACCTGTAGATGGAAAACAGGCACATTTAAATAGGAGTTTATACACCTCCAGGAATCTATATATACAAACTAAGAAGACAGGTTGGCATCAGCAGGAGCTGCTCAAACCCACATGCGGTTGTGCATATATATAGGGGAGCAAATCCTGCACTTGTGGCCCGTTGCTAATGGCAATCCCCAGCAAAATGCATACAATGGAGGATGCCCGCGGCGAACCACAAGTACCACAATAGACATCCTACACAAGGTAACAAGTGCGGATGTGATAATTAATATAACAATATAACAAAACAATAACAAACATAGGTGCACTCTGCAGTCTCACTAATTCTCAAACTGATTTTAAAATTGAGAGACTAGTCAACATGTCCTACGGTGTAGAACATGTCTTAAGCCCGGACACCACGACAAGGTTTCTCAAGTAGCCCGGGACCCTACACTCTCCTACCTGAGCCATATGGGCAATACCAGGAGCCAGTGGGCAAATTACAGGAGCATAGGGCCGACTCGCAAACAACTCACCAGTTACCTCCAGCATGTGGCACTTGTGGTACTTGTGGTTCGCCGCGGGCATCCTCCATTGTATGCATTTTGCTGGGGATTGCCATTAGCAACGGGCCACAAGTGCAGGATTTGCTCCCCTATATATATGCACAACCGCATGTGGGTTTGAGCAGCTCCTGCTGATGCCAACCTGTCTTCTTAGTTTGTATATATAGATTCCTGGAGGTGTATAAACTCCTATTTAAATGTGCCTGTTTTCCATCTACAGGTCACATTTAGGTGCACCTGTGAAGCCTGGGCTATATCAGCAAGTCTTGAGTGGGACTCACAGACTCCTCCCTCCTCCCATTGCAAGCATGGCCACATGCTGGAGGTAACTGGTGAGTTGTTTGCGAGTCGGCCTTATGCTCCTGTAATTTGCCCACTGGCTCCTGGTATCGCCCATATGGCTCAGGTAGGAGAGTGTAGGGTCCCGGGCTACTTGAGAAACCTTGTCGTGGTGTCCGGGCTTAAGACATGTTCTACACCGTAGGACATGTTGACTAATCTCTCAATTTTAAAATCAGTTTGAGAATTAGTGAGACTGCAGAGTGCACCTATGTTTGTTATTGTTTTGTTATATTGTTATATTAATTATCACATCCGCACTTGTTACCTTGTGTAGGATGTCTATTGTGGTACTTGTGGTTCGCCGCGGGCATCCTCCATTGTATGCATTTTGCTGGGGATTGCCATTAGCAACGGGCCACAAGTGCAGGATTTGATAGTGATGTTGGGTATCTATTTGGCTTGTAGCCCATTGTAATATGTTATTATATTATTGCTTGATTAACTAGTTTCTGTTATGTTACTTTATTGTATGGTATCACCTTTCATTTCAGTAAGATTAATATTTTTGGAGAAATGTTTCACAAATTAACATATATCATTTATTTTATTTTATACTATTTATTAATAATTATTATTATACTATGGTATTATTTTTAGTTTATTGCAGTAGGATTAAACGTTTTATAGATGCCGGTATGTCCTGCTAATCTAATTTATATACTTTTTTCATTTCTATTTATTCATAATTATTTACAAACATTGATCATTTTTACTGCCAGGTAGATTTATATATATTTTTTTATATTTGATACTTTTTTGGCTTATATTTATTTTACTTTAATTTTTCCTATATAGTAATTATTACTTTATTGACATCTAAAATAAGTTAATGGTAACTTTTTTCCTTCGGATAATGTTTTTGTTTGATTTATGGGGTATGTTTTTTTTGTGTTGATACAGCGCTAAAGATTAAATACAATTTAATACAATTCCGCTGGTCTTTACTTTTAAAATATACAATAATTCGAAGAAATTTCTAGGTGATTTTTACATTTTGCCAATTTGTCTTTAACCATTGTCCTAGTTAGTATTGTCACGTACAAACTACTGTCGTTCTGCAACATGCATCAAACATTTCCTTTTGTGGTTAAAGAGACAGATTATAAAAAGAGATACAGAAATGCAGCAAATGTGTCTTTCTACTGATATCTAATGTGTATTGCTCTCATATGATGCAGAGCTAAGCCATTATCCTTAGTTGTTTTTTTTATTTATTTTAGGTTTTAGATCCCTTTTTGCTAATTGGATCGCTCGAAAATCAGTTAATCACAGGATGTTCTGCAGCTGTAACCTGAAGAAAAATCTCGCAGCAAATCCTGCATAGGAAATTACGTATTACATGGTTCTAATTGAAATTTACAGGCTGTTTGTATAATGCATGGACACAATGCTCTGCCAGAGAGGTCCTGAATGAGGGAATCCCCATCCCTGTTGGAAAATGCATTTTTTTTTTTTACTTTTTAAGGAATTTACACACAGTTATGGGGTTTATATTACCTGCAATAATTTATTGTTCTTAAGGGCTGGTGAATTTAAAGCATTATTTCTATACATTAAGTTTCTTGTTACCACTTTCTCCCGTACCTGTCTATTGTCTTTAATTTCTCAGAATCTCTGCATTCACTGAAAAAAGCACCACAATTATGGCTTTTCACTGAGGGATCAGGACAGACTGCAAGATGTACCAGTCTGCACTTTTGTAACTGCCCCATCATTGCAGTCCGGTGTGCACCGCCAATGAGGCGCGGTGAGGCAATTGCCTCAGGCAGCACTAGGTAGGGACAAGAAGGCCATGGGCAAGGAGCGCTTTCATCGTGGAAGCGTTCATCTCTGCATGTTCAACAGTATCGCTATATTAGCCAGTATGTTTTGTAGCACTATATGTAATGTTTTCCAAGTATGCCTTTAACTGTAAGGCTGGAGGGAAAGGGTTAATTTGGCATGGGAGGGGCGTAATTTCAGTTTTCGCCTTGGGCAGCAGAAAGGCTGGATGTACCTCTGATGGAAATGCTGGGCAATGATATCCCTCACACAATCACAGTCCTCAGTCCATGTGCTGCAAATATGAATACAGGGTTCACCCCCTTGCACCATTTTAAGCTGATGGACACTCTTGTGATCCGAATCTCTATAGGGTTTATTAGTGATAATAAACATAGATGTCATTACCAGCTATTCTACATGGAAACATAGTAACATAGGGGTTCATTTATTATCCAGAAATACACCTATACTACAGTAAGCATATTTCTGGCGCAAATTGCGACTTTCCCCCGCTAACGCCAGGTCTAAAAAAGACGGTGTGGTGTGGGCAGGGAAGGGGACGGGACGGGAGTCCTGTCACATTCATCATTTTCTATGCCTGTTTTAGGCGTAGAAAATGGTCTAAATGTAAGACAGCTAAGCCCGGCGCCTCTTCGTTACTTCAACGGATCCACCACCAGATATAGGGGCTATTAAGACCAGCATGGTCTTAATAAATGACCCCCATAGTTTGTAAGGCTGAAAAAAGTCCTCCATCTATCCAGTTCCGCCTGTTATCCTGGATCCAGAGAACGGCAGAAACCCCTGTGAGGTAGAAGCCAATTTTCCTAATTTTAGGTGAAAAAAATTCCTTCCCGACTCCAATCAGAATAACTCCCTGGATCAACGACCCCTCTCTAGTAGCTATAGCCTGTAATATTATTACGCTCCAGAAATACGTCCAGGCCCCTCTTGAATTCCTTTATTGTACTCACCATCACCACCTCCTCGGGCAGAGAGTTCCATAGTCTCACTGCTCTTACCGTAAAGAATCCTCTTCTATGTTTGTGTACAAACCTTCTTTCCTCCAGACGCAGAGGATGTCCCCTCGTCACAGTCCTGGGGATAAATAGATGATGGGATAGATCTCTGTACTGACCCCTGATATATTTATACATAGTAATTAGATCTCCCCTCAGTCGTCTTTTTTTCAAAACTGAATAATCCTAATTCTGATCATCTGGGTCCTGTAGTCCGCCTCTTTCAGTTATTACTTTAGTCTCCCTCCTCTGAACCCTCTGAAAAATGTACTTTTACATTCTGCATTTCATCTGACAGTTTATTTTCCTCAATGAATACAGTGGAGAAAAAAATATTTAACAGCTTTGCTTTCTCCTCGTCGCTCTCTGCAACTCCCCCCTCATCACTCTGTAAAGAGCCGACACCTTCAGATTTATACTTATTAACATTTATATAATTGAAGAACATTTTAGGGTTAGTTTTAGTCTCTTTGGCAAAGAATCTCTCTGTCTCCAGTTTGGCCGCTTTTATATTTTACATTTTTTTCCTTATAGTTTTTCAATGCTTTTTCGCTACCCTCCTGTTTTAGTGATTTAAATGCTTTCTTTTTGTCATTTATTGCTTTCTTTACATTTCTCTTTATCACGTTGTCTTTTTCTTGTTCCTTACTCTTTTATTCCCATAAGGTATGTACAAACCGGATTCCAAAAAAGTTGGGACACTATACAAATCGTGAATAAAAACTGAATGCAATGATGTGGAGGCGCCAACTTCTAATATTTTATTCAGAATAGAACATAAATCACGGAACAAAAGTTTAAACTGAGAAAATGTACCATTTTAAGGGAAAAATATGTTGAATCCGAATTTCATGGTGTCAACAAATCCCCAAAAAGTTGGGACAAGGCCATTTTCACCACTGTGTGGCATCTCCCCTTCTTCTTACAACACTCAACAGACGTCAGGGGACCGAGGAGACCAGTTTCTCAAGTTTAGAAATAGGAATGCTCTCCCATTCTTGTCTAATACAGGCCTCTAACTGTTCAATCGTCTTGGGCCTTCTTTGTTGCACCTTCCTCTTTATGATGCGCCAAATGTTCTCTATAGGTGAAAGATCTGGACTGCAGACTGGCCATTTCAGTACCCGGATCCTTCTCCTACGCAGCCATGATGTTGTGATTGATGCAGAATGTGGTCTGGCATTATCTTGTTGAAAAATGCAGGGTCTTCCCTGAAAGAGATGACGTCTGGATGGGAGCATATGTTGTTCTAGAGCCTGAATATATTTTTCTGCATTGATGGTGCCTTTCCAGACATGCAAGCTGCCCATGCCACACGCACTCATGCAACCCCATACCATCAGAGATGCAGGCTTCTGAACTAAGCTTTGATAACAACTTGGGTTGTCCTTGTCCTCTTTGGTCCGGATGACATGGCGTCCCAGATTTCCAAAAAGAACTTTGAATCGTGACTCGTCTGACCACAGAACAGTCTTCCATTTTGCCACACTCCATTTTAAATGATCCCCAGTGAAAACGCCTGAGCTTGTGGATCTTGCTTAGAAATGGCTTCTTTGCACTGTAGAGTTTCAGCTGGCAACGGCGGATGGCACGGTGGATTGTGTTCACTGACAATGGTTTCTGGAAGTATTCCTGAGCCCATTCTGTGATTTCCTTTACAGTAGCATTCCTGTTTGTGGTGCAGTGTCGTTTAAGGGCCCGGAGATCACGGGCATCCAGTATGGTTTTACGGCCTTGACCCTTATGCACAGAGATTGTTCCAGATTCTCTGAATCTTCGGATGATGTTATGCACAGTTGATGATGATAGATGCAAAGTCTTTGCAGTTTTTCGCTGGGTAACACCTTTCTGATATTGCTCCACTATCTTTCTGCGCAACATTGTGGGAATTGGTGATCCTCTACCCATCTTGGCTTCTGAGAGACACTGCCACTCTGAGAAGCTCTTTTTATACCCAATCATGTTGCCAATTGACCTAATTAGTGTTAATTGGTCTTCCAGCTCTTCGTTATGCTCAAATTTACTTTTTCCAGCCTCTTATTGCTACTTGTCCCAACTTTTTGGGGATTTGTTGACACCGTGAAATTTTTAATCAACGTATTTTTCCTTTAAAATGATACATTTACTCGGATTAAACGTTTGATCTGTCATCTACGTTCTATTACAAATAAAATATTGACATTTGCCATCTCCACATCATTGCATTCAGTTTTTATTCACAATTTGTTTAGTGTCCCAACTTTTTTGGAATCCGGTTTGTACCTCTCACAATTAGATTTTAGGATACTTTTTAAAATATCCCATTTTGTGGCTGTATTTTTATTTTTGAGGACTTTGTCCCAGTTAGTTGGGCCCATGGCTTCTCTTAACTGGTCAAATTTTTCTTTTTTGAAGTTTGGTATGTTTGTGCCTCCTTGAAGAAATACTTTTGAATGACAAATGGAAGGTTATTACTTTATGGTCACTATTTCCCAGGTGTCCCCCGACCTGCACGTCTGTTGTTCTGTCAGGTCTATTGGTTAATACTAAGTCCAGTATGGCCGTCCCTCTAGTCGGGTCCTGAACCAGTTGGGAAAGGTAATTGTCTTTGGTTATTGCCAAGAAACTTTTTCCTATATGAGATTTTTTTTATGAGAAAAGGGAATCAATTAGAGCTTCAGTGCATGCAGCAAATATGCTTAAATATGTAGCTACAGCCTGAGCAATGGTTCCAGTATTAGCAAAGTCAACTGAATTCCCCTTATCCACATGAAGAATTACTGGACGATTCCCATTGAAAGCTACGAACAATAACAACTATGCATAAATAAATAGCGGCTCTCCCGTTAGATCACTGGATATAGGTGCACCGTTTTAGAACGCCCCTACGTTCAAAAAGGAAGGTATCGTATATCTTAAATTAAAAAGGCACTCTATCACCAGGAGTTGTACCAAAAATACTAGTTTATTATATACAATCAAATAAAAATTAAATAAAACTATATTTAAAAAAAAGTTGTGTTCTCCTGTCCAATCACGCAAAATTGCTAGTATCTGAGGTGGGTAGAAGTCCACAACAACACTTAATGGTATTATCAATCTTGTTAATATGCAAATTGCGGCACACGGATTATTCGGATGCAATTTCAGTATTTTATTGGTGCGATATCATACAAAAAATCGTGATCCAGTTACATTATGTATTAGTTTGGTTGACCACTCTTGATAATAATGGCGACTGAACGTTTCGGTCCAGACGGGCCTTCTTCAGCGGTCTCATTATCTATAATAATAACATGGGCTCCATTAATAATGTAAACAGACAAGTACAATCAACAAAAGTGACAAAAAGGAAAATATTCGTCTGTAGTTGGTTGACCTGCCGCTGTCAGAAGTGGATGATCCAGGGCCGGAGTAGTAATGAAGTCGGTTATCCCAGTAGTTTTGTTGTTGATTGCCTTTCCATCTAAAAACCGTATCCAGACGGTAAACCTCTGCGTCACAAATGAATTTTTGTCGCTTGTTCTGTTCCATATTTTTCTTAGATTCATTCAGTTGTCGGTTCTCGGTTCTTTCTTTGGCTTTCAACCACTCGTCTTCAGGTACCGAAGACGAGAACAATTAATGTAGATCTCAAACGAGAGCGTAGGCCTCTCAGGATTCGGTTATTTCTGTAATATTCAGTGAGAGTGCTGCAATGTAGTTCCCATCCAATCAATTGTCTACGGTTTCTGTCATATTCGCGAATCTTCAATTCATGGTTTACTATATGTAAAAACTCATTGGGTAGATGTACTCCCGATACAATATCTTCAGCAGTAGACATGTCATATGAAAAGACGTTCGTCATGCCTGAAGTAGGTGTTGGTTGCTCGCAGTGCTGTACAATAATATTGAAATTGGAGCACCGCACACTATGATTACTGGTGCCAGCAAGGACTGTGTAGTTGTATTTAGTAATATGCAAATTGCGGCACACGGATTATTCGGATGCAATTTCAGTATTTTATTGGAGTGATATCATACAAAAAAATCGTGATCCAGTTACATTATGTATCACTTTGGTTGACCACTCTTGATAACAATTGCGACTGAACGTTTCGGTCCAGACGGGCCTTCTTCAGCGGTCTGATTATCTAAAATAATAACATGGGCTCCATTAATAGTGTAACCAGACAAGTACAATCAACAAAAGTGACACAAAGGAAAATATGTACAACTTGTAGAAAAGCATGTCGATAAAAACAGGATTATAAACCATGTTCTATGACCTAGAAGATGCATGGGGAGAATATAGTCCCTCATGAGTGGAGACCAAGATGGAATAATTTGTATATAACATATAGACTATATGAATCATATATAGAACAATGATAGGAGGGAAGTTGCAGAGTTCCAGAGACATGCGGTTGAAAGGGTGTGGAGAAGATACTAATAATAGTGATAACATGGAATGTCCCAATCTGATGGTGGATTTGTATCTGCTAACGCGGTCTCGGATATGTTGTGTGGTCTCTCCAACATAAGCGAGGCCGCATGGGCATTTTAGTAAACAGACCACGAAACTTGAGTCACAAGTAAAAAATCCTTTAATGGGAAAAGATTGTCCGGTTCGTGGATGAGTTTCGTATTCACCTTTGATGACACTTGAGCGTTGGGCACAAGTTAGGCAGGGAAATGTTCCCTGTCCTTGGTTCTGTCGGAACAACTGTCTAGGAGGTCTAGTGAAGCTTCCCACATCTGCCTTAACAAGTTTGTCCCTAATATTTTGCGGCCTCTTGTAGCATGTCAATAGAAGTTGGTGAAATTCTTCAATGTTGGGGTAAGCCTTTGCTAATAATGAGCAATGTTTTTTCAGGGCTTGATGGATTTGGGGCATTAAGGGATGGTAAGTAGGGACACAGGCTACTCTATTTTTGTTATCAGATTGTGGTGTGGCAGTTTTCCCTAAGTTGGTTAGTGAAGTGTCTAGGAGCGATTGTGGGTAACCTCTTACCAGGAATTTCTGTGTCATGTCATTATTTTTTTTATGTCGTTGTTAGACACAATACGGTTTACCCGTGTGTATTGTGATAAGGCTGAAGATTCTTTAGTGGCTTTGGGGTGGCAGCTGTTGTAATGGAGGAGGCTATTGCGGTCTGTGGCTTTGTTGAAAAGGTCTACAGTAATGTTTCCTGTATGGTCAATCTTGATCATGGTGTCTAAAAAGCTGATTTCTTCTTGGCTAGTGTGGATTGTGAAACTGAGTTCAGTTTGTATCTGATTCAGGCAAATGATGGCGTGTCGATGAAATTATGGATGTGTGTACACATGATCTTCTTCAAATGCTGTCATGTACGTGTTAGCATATGGAGGGGCTACATTAGACCCCATAGCGGTCCCCCTCTTTTGGCCGTAGTATGTGTCCCCAAACAGAAAAACATTTTTTAGAGTGGACGTGGAGTAGTCTTGCTGTCGCCTGTAATCCCTTCTCATGTTCAATCGATGTACAGTACAGACCAAAAGTTTGGACACACCTTCTCATTCAAAGAGTTTTCTTTATTTTCATGACTATGAAAATTGTAGATTCACACTGAAGGCATCAAAACTATGATCTAACACATGTGGAATTATATACATAACAAACAAGTGTGAAACAACTGAAAATATGTCATATTCTAGGTTCTTCAAAGTAGCCACCTTTTGCTTTGATTACTGCTTTGCACACTCTTGGCATTCTCTTGATGAGCTTCAAGAGGTAGTCCCCTGAAATGGTTTTCACTTCACAGGTGTGCCCTGTCAGGTTTAATAAGTGGGATTTCTTGATTTCTTGCCTTATAAATGGGGTTGGGACCATCAGTTGCGTTGAGGAGAAGTCAGGTGGATACACAGCTGATAGTCCTACTGAATAGACTGTTAGAATTTGTATTATGGCAAGAAAAAAGCAGCTAAGTAAAGAAAAACGAGTGGCCATCATTACTTTAAGAAATGAAGGTCAGTCAGTCAGCCGAAAAATTGCGAAAACTTTGAAAGTAAGGGCTATTTGACCATGAAGGAGAGTGATGGGGTGCTGCGCCAGATGACCTGGCCTCAACAGTCACCTGACCTGAACCCAATCGAGATGGTTTGGGGTGAGCTGGACCTCAGAGTGAAGGCAAAAGGGCCAACAAGTGGTAAGCATCTCTGGGAACTCCTTCAAGACTGTTGGAAGACCATTTCAGGGGACTACCTCTTGAAGCTCATCAAGAGAATGCCAAGAGTGTGCAAAGCAGTAATCAAAGCAAAAGGTGGCTACTTTGAAGAACCTAGAATATGAAATATTTTCAGTTGTTTCACACTTGTTTGTTATGTATATAATTCCACATGTGTATATTCATAGTTTTGATGCCTTCATAGTCATGAAAATAAAGAAAACTCTTTGAATGAGAAGGTGTGTCCAAACTTTTGGTCTGTACTGTATATAAACTATTTACATCAAGGGTCATTAATGGGCAATTGGGTAACTTGTCGAGTTCTTGTCACTTCGAGAGAAAATGTGTGGTGTCTAACAAAAACAATTTGGATGATTTTGTTAAAGGCGTGAGAATCTTTTCCAAAGGGGGGAAAAACAGAATTTGAAGATGCTACTATTGAGCGTCCAGGAGGGTTATTGAGTCTCTTGTGTACTTTGGGTAATGTTAAAAATACTGGTGTAATGGGGTACATAATTTAACTGGATCATGATTTTTTGCATGATATTGCACCAATAAAATACTGAAATTGCATCTGAATAATCCGTGTGCTGCAATTTGCATATTACAAAATATGACTACACAGTCCTTGCTGGCCCCAGTAATCATAGTGTGCGGTGCTCCAATTTCAATATTATTGTACAGCACTGCGAGCAACCAACACCTACTTCAGGCATGACGAACGTCTTTTCATATGACACGTCTGCCGCTGAAGATATTGGGAGTACATCTACCTAATATGTTTTTACATATAACAAACCATGAATTGAATATTTGCCAATAGGACAGAGACCGTAGACGATTGATTGGATGGGAACTACATTGCAGCACTCTCACTGAATATTACAGAAATAACCGAATCCTGAGAGGCCTAAGCTCTCGTTTGAGACCTACATTATTTGCTGACAATACAGAGTTCTGCGAACGATTTGAAAGTATCCTGGTTAAAGGGGATATTAATTATTGGTATTTTGGGTAATCTCAATAATTAATATTCATAAATAGGCATGAGTCATGTATTGATGAGTCCGCCTATTTATACCTTAAATAAAACTACCTCTGTTGTCTCGCTACACTGAACTATATGCGACTTACTACTGCTACTACAATAAATGACCACAAGCTGTACTATGGATAATAAAAGGATTTTTTTTAAACAATTACACGCTTACAGTCTAATTAGTGCTATCATTATATACAGTGCTGCCCATAATTATTCATACCCCTGGCAAATTTTGACTTAAAGTTACTTTTATTCAACCAGCAAGTAATTTTTTGACGAGAAATGACATCGGTGTCTCCCAAAAGATAATAAGACGATGTACAAGAGGCATTATTGTGGAGAAAAAAACACATTTCTCAGCTTTTATTTACATTTGAGCAAAAAATACAAGATCTTCTGCACTGTGGAAAATCTGAGAGGACGTGGTCGGAAGCCAAAAGTGACACCTGTGCTGCCAGGAGGATAGTTAGAGAGGTGAAAAAGAATCTAAGGATCACCACCAAGGCCATCCTGGTGAATCTGGGCTCTGCTGGTGGGAATGTCTCAAGGCAGACAATCCAACGGACACTCCACACTGCTGGGTTCCACTTCTCCAGATAAGGCACACAAAAGCTCGCTTGGCCTTTGCAAAAGCTCATCTGGACAAAGAAGAAGACTTCTGGTCTTCTGTGTTATGGTCAGATGAAACAAAAATTGAATTGTTTGGTCACAATGATGTTTCCTTCATTTGGCGTAAAAAAGGAGAAGCCTTCAACCCAAAGAACTCCATCCCCACTGTCAAACATGGTGGTGGGAACATAATGGTTTGGGGGTGTTTTTCAGCCAATGGACCAGGGAACCTAATCACAGTAAAGGGCACCATGAAAAAAGAGCAATACATGAGGATTCTCATTGACAACTTCAGGCAGTCTGCAGAGAAACGTGGCCTTGGACACCAGTGGACATTTCAGCATGACAATGACCCAAAACACACAACAAAAGCGGTGAAGAAATGGTTAGCAGACAACAACATTAACGTTTTGGAGAAGGTCTAGCCAGAGTCCAGACTGGAATCCAATTGAGAATCTGTGGAGGGAGCTAAAGATCAGGGTGATGGCAAGAAGACCCTCCAACCTGAAAGATCTGGAGCTCATTGCTAAAGATGAATGGGCAAAAATACCTGAGGAGACATGCAAAAAGCTGGTCTGCAATTATAGGAAGTGTTTGATTTCTGTAATAGGCAATAAAGGCTTTTCTATTGATTATTGAGAAGGGTATGAATAATTTTGGACTGGACACTTTTTGCTCAAATGTAAATAAAAGCTGAGAAATGTTTTTTTCCCACAATAATGCCTCTTGTACATCGTCTTATTATCTTTTGGGAGACACCTATGTCATTTCCCGTCAAAAAATTACTTGTTGGTTGAATAAAAGTAACTTTAAGTCAAAATTTGCCAGGGGTATGAATAATTATGGGCAGCACTGTATATTTATATTAAAGGACATATAAATATATATACTTATAGTCAACACAGTAATATATAACAACACTATGATAGACCTAAACTACGCTACACACAGTACAATATCTTACACAACTCCAATTCCACCCCACTAACTAGCTATACATTACATTCACTTACATACACGTTAATAGCAACCCACCCAACCTGGCTACATATTGTCCCTACAGTACAACAAGGGGTTAAACACCATATAGTGGCACTGCAAGGATTAATACACATGCAGGCCAGAGAACACAATGCAGACCAGGGGTATAGTGGCACTGCAAGGGGTAACACAGCAGGGGCTGCTGGAAATGCAGGGTTTTCAATACAGGGGTTCAGGGCAATGCAGGGGTTAATGCTCTGCAGGGCAGGGATAGGGTACAGAGAAAGGCAGGGGTTAGCTGCAGGCTACGGCAGGGGCAGTCCAGTCAGGGCAGGGGTTAATGGACAGCATGGGCTGGAGTACTTAGCCACTCCAGGGGATGCTCGTCCTCCTATGGGGTTGCCGGGCCCATCCTTCCCCTGTGCTTTCTCCTAGCGCATCACTACCTGCGCTGTCCTTCTGGGGCTGCCTGAGCACTGCCTGCACTCTTCCTCTGGGTGGATCGGGTCCTGAGAGCAGCGCCACCTGCATTGGTCGAGTTCTCCACTAGCGCAGTGCAGCCTGGTGCATGGCTGCCTGCGCTCTCTTCTTATGGGGGGTGTCCGGGATTCTGTCTCTTGAGCGTAGCGCTGCCGAGATATTTAAACCCGGCTGTGCTCGCTATCATTTTCATCTTCCAGACGGTGGATGCTTTGATCGCTTTGTGTGAAGAGATCGCATACCTCTGGCGCCGGAGGTACGCAGCATACAGGGGCAGGGGAGCTCTTTGTTCTCCTATTCCTGTTATTCAAAACATCTCTGGCGCTGCCGGAGATGTTATCAAAAGGCAGAGGATCTCTATTGATCCTCTGTCTTTTGAAGTGGCCACAACTGGACATATTTGTCCAGTCATCCAGACGGCATCAGTTGGGGGGGAAACACCCGCGCTGGGGGACATGCTGGTCGCATTTTATAAGTATATATACATATACATAGATAATTGGGGCATATCTATAAATATTATATATACCCATAGCATTAATATAAGTATATATAGACATGTGTGTAAATACAGGGGCATACACACATATCTATATATATATATATATTAGGGACCCCCCACTGGCCATACAGGGCCAATCTCAATACAGGGGATATATATCCCCATTGGCCATATAAGGTGCCAATATATATATATATATACACACAGATATATAAATATATATATATATACCGTATTTTTCGCCCTATAAGATGCATCGGCCCATAAGACACACCTAGGTTTTAGAGGAGGACAATAAGAAAAATATATTTTTCATTTGAACTCAGGTCAAACCACTAATCAGAGCCTAAATGTTAATCAGACCACTACAAGACCTCAGATCAGACCCCCAATCAGACCTCAGATAAGAGCCTCATTCCTCTCATCAGTCTCATTGCCTCATATCATCCCCCATTGCCTTACATATTAGCCCCATTGCCTATCAGCCCCCAGCAGCCCCATATTGCCCCACATCAGCCCCATATTGCCTCAGCATCTCCATATTGCCCCAGATGAGCCCCCAGCATCTCCATATTTCCCCCATATCAGCCTCCAGCATGTCCATATTGCTCCCATATCATCCTCCAGCATGTCCATATTGCCCCCATATCAGCCTCCAGCATGTCCATATTGCCCCCAGCATCTCCATATTGCCCCCATATCAGCCTCCAGCATGTCCATATTGCCCCCAGCATCTCCATATTTCCCCCATATCAGCCTCCAGAATGTCCATATTGCCCCCATATCAGCCTCCAGCATGTATATATTGCCCCCAGCGCCTCATGTTTTATAAAATAAAAAAAACACTTACCTTTCCTGCTCCGGACGCCGCCGCTCCTCACCGTCAGCGCTCGGTCTTCCTTCGTCTGCTGTGCCGTGAACTGGCGCGCACAGCGTGAGGTCACAGAGCGCCCTCACACTGTGCGCGGTGAGTACAGAGCCTTCACCACTTCCTGGTCCTCCAGTACTAATGAAGCACTTCCATAATGGAAGCGCTTCATTAGTATTCGCCCCATAAGACGCAGGGGCATTTCCCCCCACCTTTTGGGGAAGAAAAATGCATCTTAAGGGGCGAAAAATATGGTATATATATACATATCAATGAAGGGGCATATACATATATATATATATATATACATACGCCTACATGACTTCCCTCTACAATCCTTAACTAATGTTATTTTTATAAAATTTTACTGACCATCGAGCAACTACAGAAATCTATAGGAGAATTATCCAAGAAGATCGAATCCACTCAAGAGCAACTGACATCAACACTATCTGAAGACGAGTGGAAGAAAGCCAAAGAAAGAACCAAGAGACAACTGAATGAATATAAGAAAAATACTGAACGGAACAAGCAACAAAAATTCATTCGCAATGCAGAGGATTACCGTCTGGATACAGTTTATAAATAGAAAGGCAATTAACAACAAAACTACTGGGATAACCGACATCATTACTACTCCGGCCCTGGATCATCCACTTCTGACAGCAACAGGTCAACCAACTACAGACGTCCACAACGTTTTTTAGGCTATCCGAGGAGAAGAGGCAGACGCTGTGTACCAGGAGGGGTGGCAGAAAGCAATCAAGGAGATCGAATCCAGACAATCGCAGGTAAGCAGGACAATTTAGTCATTAACATCTCCTCATCTAACCTATCACCAGCACAGATCAACCTATTACAAAAAGGCCTATCATATTGTCCTACACCCAATCTGAATACATTCTTGCTAAAACAAGAATTACAGAAATTCTATCGAACTTTAAGACTTAAAGCACATTTTAGTGAAGTGGGTCCAAATCGGCAGACCACAATGGACCATCCAGACATATTATCCGTTGAATATCTAGGACTTAGGAATAAAAGCTCCTTTGTGCCCCTCACGGAATAAACATCCAATCGAGACTTATATTTCTCTCTCTCAGGATACAATACACAATATCCTGACAGAGAACTCACGATGTGAATTCAAACAATTTGACAATTTGTCTGTGGAGGAAAGGATGGCCCTCGACTCTTTACAGAAAAACAAAGACATTATTATCAAACTGGCCGATAAAGGCGGAGCTTTGGTAGTAATGGACAAAACAGAATACCTCGGAGAGATCAGGCAACAACTGGCAGATACGGAGACATATGAGATTTTGCCCAATGATCGTACTAAACACATACAGGGACTAATATCTCATACATTAACGATTTATACATGCCAAGGTGTCATTGATTCCAAAACAGCTAACCAAACAAGATCCCATTACACCAGTATTTTATACATTACCCAAAGTACACAAGAGACTCAATAACCCTCTTGGACACCCAATAGTAGCATCTACAGATTCTGTTTCCCCCCCCTTGCAATTTATTTGGAAAAGATTCTCACGCCTTTAATGAAATCATCCAAATTGTTTTTGTTAGAAACCACACATTTTCTCTTGAAGTTACAAGAACTCGACAAGTTACCCAATTGCACATTAATAACCCTCGATGTAAATAGTTTATATACATTGATCGAACATGAGAAGGGATTACAGGCGACAGCAAGACTACTCCACTTCCACTCTAATCTACAGGACATACAACAAAAGTTCTGTCTTGAACTTTTGAACATTATACTAACAAAAAAAATAATTCTGTTTGGGGAAACATACTTCGGCCAAAAGAAGGGGACCTCTATGGGGTCTAATGTAGCCCCTCCATATGCTAACATGTACATGACAGCATTTGAAAAAGATCATGTGTACACACATCCATCATTTCATCGACAAACCATCATCTGGCTCTGTTTCATTGATGACATTTTTTGCATATGGAGGGGCCCAAAGTTCTTCATTCATGAATTTGTTCAAGATCTGAATCAGATACACACTGAACTCAGTTTCACAATCCACACTAGCCAAGAAGAAATCAGCTTTTTAGACACCATGATCACGATTGACCATACAGGAGACATTACTGTAGACCTTTTCAACAAACCTACAGACCGCAATAGCCTCCCCCATTACAACAGCTGCCATCTCAAAGCCACTAAGAAATCTTTAACCTTATCACAGTACACATGGGTAAACCGTAATGTGTCTAACAACGACATCAAAAAACGAAAGATGGAATGACATGACACAGAAATTCCTGGCAAGAGGTTATCCACAATTACTCCTAGACACTTCACTAACCAACTTAGGGAAAACCGCAACACCACGATCTGATAACAAAAATAGAGTAGCCTGTGTCACTACTTACCATCCCTTAATGCCCAAAATCCATCAAGCCCTGAAAAAACATTGTTCATTATTAGCAAAGGCTTACCCCAACATTGAAGAATTTCACCAACTTCCATTGACATGCTACAAGAGGCCCCAAAACATTAGGGACAAACTTGTTAAGGCAGATGTGGGAAGCTTCACTAGACGTCCTAGACAGTTGTTCCTACAAGCCATAGACAGGGAACATTTCCCTGCCTAAGTTGTGCCCAACGCTCAAGTGTCATCAAAGGTGAATATGTAACTCATCCACGAACCGGACAATCTTTTCCCATTAAAGGATTTTTTACTTGTGACTCAAGTTTCGTGGTCTGTTTACTAAAATGTATTTATTTGGTTCAAACTAGGTGGTATACATAAAAACTAGGTTTAAATACAAAATTCATATGATAAACATATGATAAAATAGACATATGATAAAACCATACATTACATAGAGGGTATAGTCTTTGTTGATCCTTAATGTATTTAGGTAGTGGTCCCAATAGAATGGTTCTGTTCAAATAGCAATATCCGTCCGGTGGCCTCACTACCCCAACAGATATCGGGGTGAGGTGTACTTGAATTAAAACTGATGATCAATAGAGTCAAGTGTGCTTACTCAGTTCAATCAGTTACCTTATCTGATGTTCAGTGTAATACCTCAGGTATCGCTGCTTTTATATACATTCAGCGCTAATCTACTCATTGTTCTGTTGAACTTGCCCGCTTTGCTGCGTCTATCGTGGCGTCCCACGTGTAGCTCGGTCGTTACAGGCAGTGGTCTGATTTCCAGGAGTGTTGCCCACGGGTTTAGGGATCCTCGGTAACTAATTGCGGATATGCCGTACCAGTGATTCCTTGGTGATATTCTTGTGCAGGTGATCAAGCGCAAGACCAGGTTTCACTGGAGATATAGATTTTCGGCGTTTCCCCATGTGAATCGCGTTACCGATCCCTCTCCCTGTATATTACTTGAAGTGCTTCAATTTTCCGGTCCTGTACTTTATTTCATGAGAATGTTGATCGTATTACCATACGCGTTTCGGAGTTAACTAAGACTCCTTCCTCAATGGTTTATTTTTATTTGATTGTATATAATAAACTAGTATTTTTGGTACAACTCCTGGTGATAGAGTGCCTGTTCAATTTAAAGGGTTTCTATCACTTCGGATCACCTATTTTGCTGTCAGACACTAGCGATCTGCTAGTGTCTGCTCTGGCCAACCATCCTAATATAACAGCTTTTGGAGCAGCGGTTTTGCTAAAAAAAGGACTTTTATAAATATGCTAATGAGTCTCTAGGTGCTATGTGGGCGTCATTAGCACCTAGAGGCTCCGTCTACCTTGATAAATAGCCGCCGCCCAGCGCGTCCCTCCAGCCCGCCCATGTCCTCCGGAATGCGATCCTCCGCGTGACGCGGCGGACGAATTCTCACGCATGCGCCGTGCGCGGCTGTATTCGGCGCATGCGCAGTGATCGTACACAATGCTTCCTCCCCTGCTTGCTGCCGGCCGTCGTCTGTCCCTCGGAGCACTGTGACGTCATCGGCACATGCGCATTGGAGATGTCTGAGCTGGGAGCGGTCAGACATTCACTGCGCATGCGCCGAATACAGCCGCGCACAGCGCATGCGCGAGAATTCGGCCGCCGCGTCACACGGAGGATCGCATTCCGGAGGACATGGGCGGGCTGGAGGGACGCGCTGGGCGGCGGCTGTTTATCAAGGTAGACGGAGCCTCTAGGTACTAATGACGCCCACATAGCACCTAGAGACTCATTAGCATATTTATAAAAGTCCTTTTTTTTAGCAAAACCGCTGCTCCAAAAGCTGTTATATTAGAATGGTTGGCCAGAGCAGACACTAGCAGATCGCTAGTGTCTGACAGCAAAATAGGTGATCCGAAGTGATAGAAACCCTTTAAGATATACGGAACAATAACAACTATAAAATAAGAATGAATTTTAAAATATCCCTCCTCAAATGTCCTGTTTTTTTGTTTGTTTTTTTAGGGAAAAAGGCCATGGAGCAGAAGAAGAGGGGCTCCATGGAGATTGCATCACCCTGAGATGTTATTGTAGCTGGTATCATAGGTAGACATTCTCTTCACTCAAGCTTCTTTCCCTTTTTCAGAGCTTGTGCACTTTGCAACCATTTATTGAATCGCTCTACTGCACCTAACATAAAAATCAAAGACACTTTACAAATAAGCTTGGTGAAAAGTCTCCTCTCGTTCTGTGTATGCAGTTCCTATACAGATGTGTCACATACAGATGCTGAGTATCCTTCTGTGGTCATTCCAAGCTCTAGTTCAGCCAAGGTGGTTGATGGTTGCTGTGCATGGGAGATCCGTGTACCCATCCAGACCAAGATATTCTCAATGGAGGAGAAATCTTGTGATGTAGGGGGGACTGCTGGAGACCCCAAAGAACACGTTGTGTAGAGCGGGCAGTGTCTGGCGGGTGTTATCTTGATGGAATACCACGTCTCCTAACTGTGTGAAAAATGGCAGTAGAACTGGTTCCATGATGTCCTGGACATCCTGAAGGTTGGTAAATGTTACCTCTATGAATACCAGGTGGGAATGGCCATTGTAGCTAATGGCGCCCCACACCATGACACCTAGTGTGTGTCTCCTCGCTGTGTAGGATGGCAGTAGGCGCTCTCCAGCCCTCCTGAGAACAATGTGATTTCATTGCTATCCTTTGCTGTTAGGCGGTGATCTTGGCATGTATCTGTCTGTCTCTACCATCCAGAACCCTCTCTACGTGTGTAAGTGCCCTCCTCTGACCACTGTGCACATCATTGATGCACTACAGACACTTCTTGTCCAACTCTTTTAGAGATTTGATGCATGGACCATCCAGCTCTTGAAGTTCCACTATTTGGCACTATGAATTTCACAAATTGTGCACGCCTTCGTCTAGGAGGCATTGTAAACACTTCAACAACACCCAATCAACAGTCCTATGAAAGAGAAGATGAAAAAACAGTGCTGCCAGACAAAAAAAAACACCAGTGCTGCCAGACAAAAAACACCAGTGCTGCCAGACAAAAAAAAAAAACAGTGCTACCAGACAAAAAAAATAAAACAGTGCTGCTAGATTTTTTTTAAAAAACTGTGCTGTCAGGCAAAAAAAACAGGGCTGCCAGACAAAAACATACAACAGTGCTGCCAGACAAAAAAACACAACAGTGCTGCCAGACAAAAAAACACAACAGTGCTGCCAGACAAAAACAGACAATAGTGCTGCTACAAAAAAACATACAACAGTGCTGCCAGATAAAAAAATAATACAACAGTGCTGCCAGACAAAAAATAATACAACAGTGCTGCCACACAAGAACATACAACAGTGCTGCCAGAAAAAAACATACAACAGTGCTACCAGACAAAAAAAAAATACAACAGTGCTGCCAGACAAAAACATACAACAGTGCTGCCAGACAAAAAAAAAAATACAACAGTGCTGCCAGACAAAACATACAACAGTGCTACCAGACAAAAACAGACAACAGTGCTGCTAGAAAAAAACATACAACAGTGCTGCCAGATAAAAAATAATAATACAACAGGGCTTCCAGACAATAAAATAATACAACAGTGCTGCCAAACAAAAAATAATACAACAGTGCTGCCACACAAGAACATACAACAGTGCTGCCACACAAGAACATACAACAGTGCTGCCAGACAAAAACATACAACAGTGCTACCAGACAAAAAAAAAATACAACAGTGCTGCCAGACAAAAACTTACAACAGTGCTACCAGACAAAAAATAATACAATAGTGCTGCCAGACAAAAAAACACCAGTGCTGCTAGACAAAAATAAACAACAGTGCTTCCAGACAAAATATACAACAATGCTGCTAGACAAAAAAATACAACAGTGCTGCCAGACAAAAATATACAACAGTGCTGCCAGACAAAAATAATACAACAGTGCTATTAGACAAAAACATGCAACAGTGCTACCAGACAAAAAATCAACAGTGCTGCCAGACAAAAACATACAACAGTGCTGCCAGACAAAAAAACACAACAGTGCTGCCAGACAAAAACAGACAACAGTGCTGTTAGACAAAATAAGACAACAGTGCTGCCAGACAAAAACATACAATAGTGCTGCTAGAAAAAAAACATACAACAGTGCTGCCAGACAAAAAATAATACAACAGTGCTGCCAGACAAAAAATAATACAACAGTGCTGCCAGACAAATAATAATACAACAGTGCTGCCAGATAAAAACATACAACAGTGCTACCAGACAAAAACATACAACAGTGCTGTTAGACAAAAACATACAACAGTGCTACCAGACAAAAAATAATACAACAGTGCCCCAGACCAAAAATAATACAACAGTGCTGCCAGACAAAAACATACAACAGTGCTGCCAGACCAAAATATAATACAACAGTGCTGCCAGACAAAAACATACAACAGTGCTGCCAGACCAAAATATAATACAACAGTGCTACCAGACAAAAACATACAACAGTGCTTCCAGACAAAAAATAATACAGCAGTGCTGCCAGACAAAAATATACAACAGTGGTACCAGACAAAATAATACAAAAGTGCTGCCAGACAAAAAATGTCTGTGGAACATCTGTGTGTAACGTAAGGATTAGAGATGAGTGAATCGAATCCCATGAAGTGGAATTTAATTCAAATATCAGGATAAATCCGATTTGCTTCAAAGCCGAATTTCCTTGTGCTTCGTGTTAGCGAATCGATGTAACCAGCCGGCGTGATGACATAATCTTGTGCCACGTGAGATATCGCCCTGGATCTAAAGCAAGATGGCAGTGGCCGGCCCGTCGCAAGCAAATGGAGGCGGTAAGTTTGATAAAAAAAAAAGTTTATTTTCTCACTGCTTTTACACTGGGATGCCGCGATCATGTATGAACGCGGCTTCTCAGGGGTACAATGATGGAGGGCGGTGCTATCTCAGCTCCCTGTCATTGCACCCGCTACTTACAAAAGAATGCGCTTCGTGACAAAGTAATTCGCCACAAAGCTAATTTTTTTGTAAAATTCTGCGAATCAGCCGAATCAAACTTTTCATAAATTTGCTCATCTCTAGTAAGGATCTAGGAACTTTGATCCCTACATGTAACACCCTCCAGCATTGTCTTATTGTAAAATAGGCTTTTACCTTAAGGGATATTCCAGTTATAACTGTGGATAGGCGATAACTATTAGATCGGTAGGCGTCCTACCGCTGGAACCCCATGAATAACGAGAACGGGGGCTCTGTACCCCATAGAGCCCCCTGAAATGGACTGAGTGGCTGATCTTAAATGCCTGCCACCAGTGTCGGACTGGGGTGACTAGGGCCCGCCAGTAAAAAAAAAATTGGGGGCCCACCGTATGGATACATTCAAATATTACCTGCTCACACAGCAGCAAGATGCTACCAGATGATTGAATATGGGGGTCTCTGCAGCAACTTTGAGAAGGGAGGTCATGGGAAGAAGAGGACACTGTGGAGTTTAATAATCTATCAGTTTTTTTTTATATGAACATAGGCTGGATGAGGAATATATGTATGTAGGGCAGTAAGTCTACTGTGTTATGTGCCACTTGTGCAGGGGGTGGGAGACTAGGGGCCCTCCTTGCTCAGGGGCCCAACGGGGGATTCACTTGTACCCCTGTAGGCCAGTCCGAGCCTGCCTGCCACAGCGCCATCCATTTAGTCTTCAGCTGCGTGCATTTCCAACCAGCCATTCCATCCTTTTAAGGGAGGCTCCACAGAGTACGGGGCCACCGTTCTCATGATCCGTGGGGGTCCCAGCAGTAGGACCCCCAACATTATGATAGTTATCCCTTTTCCTGTGGATAGAGGATAACTTGTTATAACTGGAATACCCCTTTAACTCATTCTAGGTGTCCTTTTTTCATTTTCTATTAGCTGCGTGTGCGAAGTTGCTTCATTTTTGTTTATATTTTAGATGCATAGAAGCAATAAAAAAGGTTGGTTGCAAGCAGGTAAACATGCTCTTTAAATACTGGAAGGGACTGAATTAGTCAGAGGGACTGCACATACCTCTATGGGGAAATAACTTTTTTTTTGTCTTTCTACCACATATGACACATTGTGATACTTTTAGGACACCCACTCCCTCTCGCAGATCTTCATTGTAATCACCGGCTGATTAACATTGTATCAAAAGGGAAGGGTCTGATCGAAAACAGACTTCTCACTTACGGTTTTAGCTGATATACCCCTATTCGTGTACGTGACCTACGTGACTTGCCGAGGCTCCAGTTATGCACCGACTTCTGCTTATAAATAAATGACAATAGAAGGTTTTGCAAGATTAAAAAAACCAAACCTTTTCCTGCACCCAACAGGTAATTCTCAGCTAATAGAGGGGGTCAACTCTTACAAGGAGCGCCTTGGCGCTGGAGGACCTGTCCCGATGTCTTGACCTGCATCACACAGAGATGCCTTTGATTTGAATGAGCTCTGTGTAATACCTCATCGCTTATCACGTGAAGTTTTTAAAAATTCAATTCGGCTGCTTTGCCGAATTTTACAAAAAAAATCAGCTACTTTGTCACGAAGCGCATTTCTTTGTAAGTAGTGGGTGCAATGATCATTGTGCTCCCCGTCATTGTGCCCCTCAGAGGCCGCGTTCATACTTGCTCGAAGGTCTCGCGCTAAATGTCACGCAGCCCGAGATGACGTCATCATGCCAGCCTGTTTTTACACTATTTCAGGTTAAATCGATTCGCTACCTTGAAGAACGACAAAATTCGGCTTCGCGGCGAATCAACTTTATCCTGAAATTCGGATTGAAGCCAAATTCGTGGACTTCGATTCGCTCATCACTAGTGGTGGCGCTGCAGGGAAATTGAACACTTACTGCCAGTCTTCCCCACTGATTACGGCAGATCATTGGGGGTCTGAGGACACTTCCGAGATCTGTCAATGGACCCCTCTAAAATGTAGGGGTGGTCCACAAAGAAGAAGCTCTTTAACTGTTGGACAGACGTGGTACTTAAAGGGAGTGTCCTGTTTAAGTACCCTTTTATGGAATTCTGAGTTAATAGAGGGGGTTCCCCCAATTAGGACCCTGAAAGTAGAGAGCATCTCCGTTCTCTCTCTATCTGGATGGAAAGCCCCTTGAGCCAATGAGAACTGCGTCATTTTTCATTTGCCCTGTGGTGGCGCTACAGGGAAAGTGAGCACTTGCTGTCAGATTACAGCAGCAGGACAAGCTGGGATCGCCTTATCATGAAGGGGGGGGCATTGTCCAAATTGGGACAGCCCCTTTGAGGGTAACTCCGCACAAAATTCGTAGCGTCCGTGCTGATATGTTAGGCCATACATTTCTGTGCATATGAGATCTACTGTCTATCAAGCCTGACAACTCAGAATCAGTCTTTCCAGACACAGAGGTTGTCACAGCGCCATCCTCTTACTCTGTAACTGGTCATTTGGTCTTTTTTAATTGTTTTTGACATACACCCAGCGAAATACATTTTTGCATGCAGGTCAACCATGTGTGACCTCTACTTCTTCGCCTATTTCATGTCCATGGTGAGAGGTGGGTACAATATGTATTAAGGCAATATGGGGCACTTACTGGGAGTAGGCGTGTCACTTGTGCACGTATGCTGGGTGCTGTATGGCACTATCTGGGCACAGCGTGGCACTTGGTATGAGCATCATATGGCTGGCACTATGGCTGCATACACATATAAATATGGCTGTGGACAATGCATCTGTACCAAGATATAAACTTATCTTCTGCATCTGATCGGTCGGGGTACGACATCTGATATCCCCACCAATCACAAGAACAGGGGTCCCGAGTCCCCCTGAATGAATGGAGCAGCAGGTCGAAACACGTGCGCTGCAGCTCCATTTATTCTCTATGAGACCGCTGGCTAAAGGGCCCCACTATCTCCTGCAGTCCCATAGAGAATGAAATGTGCGACCTGCGCTTACAAAACAATGGGGCCTCCATTCTCATGATCGGTTGGAATCCCAGAGTTTAGACCCCTATAACTTTCACCCACGTGGACAAACGTGGCGTACATAGAAAAATAAAAATCTAGACGGTTCTGTTCATTTCTATGGGATGAGGACCCCTTGATCTTCTAGTGGTCGAACACCTATCCTACTGAAATGGGGGCAAACCCTAAAGGGGTTATCTAACCCCTATAATGACCCCCTTCCCCTTATGCATGGGAACCACATATTGGTTATACTTACCCCGCTCCCCGGCACCCGCATCGCTCCTCATACCCGCACGGCGGCCACTACATCTGCCTGTTGCGTGGATCCAAATATTCGGCGCCGGGAAGGGGGGGGGGATTTGTCAGCAGTCAATAGCAGGGTGCAATGGGGACGAGCCTCCCTAGCATCGCTGGTGCCCAGGCATTAGGGGGGTCATTATAGAGGTTGGGTAACCCCTTTAATGGTAATAGATAGTAAAGAATAGCACATGGTCTGCATAGGAGCTGTGTACACAAAACGGAAGAGAGATTTTCAGCTCAGATCATTTGCTTCTTTGTAAATGGAGTCTGTAAATATGGGCACAACTGCTGTTATTCCCCTTGTATTCCTAAATCGCTACCCTCCTTCCCCAAATCTATAGGGTTTTTATGTAAGCTTATAACCGTAATCTGCTTTTGCATGATTATACCGAATGTACGGCAAATTTCTTCATCCCCATTCAAGCTTCAACCATACTTACTGTAATACACAGGAAGATTGCGCCCATTTCCTATAATAATGATATAAGGGGTGGACACCTTCTGTAAACCTAAACATTCCAGTTACACTGCAGTTTATTGCACGCCCCGCTCCCTCTCCTAATAATGAAGAGAAGCAGAGACATAGGATTCTGAATGCAGGTGCATGAGATAATGATTTCATGTACAACTCCCATTTATTTGGTCAGCGGCGTACCTTCACATCCCCGGCGGGCGCAGGGCAACTAAACCAGACCTGCAGGGCAAGGACCGTTCATACAGCAGAGGGCAGGGGGCTACAGGGGCGCACCACCAATGAGGCCAGGTGAGGCCTCAGGCAGCACCAGGTAGGGGCAAGAGGGGGGCAGCCGAAGGGCCATGGGCTGAAGGGAAGGGGTTATATTAGGAAACTGGCATTGGGGAGGAGGGGCACTGTTTCAGTTTTCGCCTCAGGCAGCAGAAAGGCTAGGTGCACCCCTGGGGGGAAGGGGGGGCTGTATAGTTATTCTGCTACAGGACAAGGAACTCAAACCAGGTTTAAAATGAGTTGTGAATGTAATACAAAAAACAAGTTTTCCGAGGGGCGTGGCTTCGGCATGGCGGAGTAAAGACGCATGGAAGGAGAGCTCCGTGACCTACCTCAGGGAAACTAACGAGACCACCTTCCCACTCCCTTCTCACTGGCCATGACTAGAGGGAGACGGTCGAGGAGTAAATCCGCGGTCCCTCCTGAGCAATTCATCGGCCGCTTTCTCCGTTCCACACAGCAAGGAGGCTCTGAGTCACCTAAGATGGCCGCCGCTTCCTCCTCACTGCGGCACAGCCGTTCCTGCCAGCGCTGACATCGGAGTTCCCTCCCTTAAGAGACCAGCTCCTGGGCGAACCTCGTCCCTGCCACACAGCTCCGACCTCTCTAAGTGACATGGACGCCCGATCGTGTTCTCCGCCACGCAGAGCAGCTCCATACCAGCCGGAGCTTTCAGGTACTGCCGCACAGGCGAGATCGGGGCCTAACGTGAGTGAGGGCCTACAAACCCACGTCTCATCGCACCCACGTCTCATCGCCCCACCTGGCAAATTGCCATTCATATGGGCCACAGCAAACTCTTGAGAGGGGCGTCCCACAGAACCACCCTCCCACTGCAAGTCCCACAAGGGGGGTCTACTGGGGGACAGCCACAGGCCCTGCAGACTTTGGTTCCATCTCAGAGTCTTTTGAATCCTACCTCTGTCACTCACCCTCTCAGTCAAGGCGTACCTGCCATCTTCGCCTCACTGTCACAGGAACATGAGGGATCTCAGGGGTTCCCCTCACCCCCGTCATCCGTTGATCGCACGCTGGCTGAGCTCTGGGAAATGGTGAGAGCATTGCCCACGAAGTCTGATCTGGAGGCCCAGGTGGCCCGCATTGAGACCAAACAGGCCCAGGCTCTTCAGACGGTTTGCGATGACGTCCATCAGCTAGACATCCGACTGACCTCGTTAGAACACCGTTTCGCGGCCACAACATTTACGGTCCACTCTCATTCCGTGTCTTTGTCGGCACATAAGTCTCAGTTGCAGGACTTTTCATTACATCTTGATGATGTGGAAAATAGAGGCCGCTGGAACAATCTTAAACTCCGTAACATTCCGGAGTCTGTTCCAAACGACCAGTTACATTCCATTGTGGTCGACATTTTCAATTCAGTCCTAGATAACCCGCCTTCGACCAAGATTGAGCTGGACAGAGTCCATAGGACCGCTGGTCCCAGGAATCGAGACATGGAGAGATCGTGGGATGTCATTTGCCGGGTTCATTTCTATACAGTGAAAGAGCGAATTTTACGCAAAGTCTGGGAAAAGAAGGAACTTTTCTTTGAGGACACCCCGATTACTATATTGCCAGATGTGACCCGTCTAACCTTATCAATGGGGAGAATGGTTAGACCTCTGCTGGAAGCTATTAAAGAAGCAGGAGCATCCTACCGCTGGGGCCACCCGTTGCACATCATTGTTCGATACCCTAACGGTCAGTCAATGCAAGTCCGCTCTCCTGCCGACCTCCCAGATCTCTTCAAGTTCCTGGATATCCATCCATTTGCGGTCCCTGATTGGACATTGCCTCCACTCCTGCAGGAGTTGCCACAAAGGTCGGATCTGCCTCGACGTTCAGCTTCCCCTCCCTCGAGACGCACTTCTCCAGGCCGGTCCAGTCTCCCTCGTGGCCGCCCATCCAGGCCTCCTCACCAGCCTTTCAGACGACTTCCACCGTCTCCTCGTTGATCCGTCTTCCTCTCCTCGGTTGAGGTTATCCACCAACCACATTTCTAAAGGGGACTTGCTTAGACTCTCTTCATATACCTTCAATCCCAGAGGACTCTAATGATCTAATGACTATGTTCCTATCTTGTCCTCCATGTTCTCCGTTGTCTTTCTTTGTCTTCCTCCGTCTTCAGTACATGTCCCTTTAAACCTGTCCCTTCCTTTCAAGGCTAACGCTATTGACTTATACTCTAGGTAGGGGTCTCCCAGATATATATTTGCTTTCACTCATCTTTAGGTCACTGGATGCTCTCCCTGAGAATAGGTTCCACCCTTCCACTTAGACGCTCGCTGTTCTACCTCCCCTACTAGGGCACTGTGAGTCCTTGATTCCCCTCTGTCAGACGACTCGCAGTTATTTTTAGCTTTACAGCTTCTTATAATTAGACTCCCCCCCCCCTTTTTTCTTCTTTCCTTCCTTCCCCCCCTTTTTTTTTTTTTTCCTACACGCTCTCCTCTGCCCTTGTCCATCTCCTCCCCCCCCTCCCCCCCTTTTTTGGCAACACTCCACTCTCTCGCAAAGGTATCTTTTGGAGTACTCGCTCTTTGTCTCCTACCGCTACAATATGTCTGACATTTTATTGGTCTCCCTTAATGTACAGGGTTTGAACCTGCCCGAGAAGAGGTCTTCCTTCCTATGTCTCCTCTGGAAAAAGAGAGCACAGGTGGCGTTTGTACAGGAAACACATTTCCGCTCCTCTTCGACTCCGAGGCTCTTTGACAGACGCTTTCCTCATGCCTACCACAGTACTGACCCTGATTCCAAGATGAAAGGTGTCTCTATCCTCATCGCGAACACAATCCTCTGGGATCTGATTGATTCTCGCACTGATGGAGCTGGTAGGTACTTGTTCGTAAAAGGAAAGATAGCAGGTACTTTAGTCACCTTGGCGTCTGTCTATGCCCCTAACACGGGTCAGATCAGTTTCCTGACTGAGACCCTTGGAGGACTTCACAGAGGGCCTCCTAATTCTTGGAGGTGACTTTAACATAGTCCTAGAACCTCGTTTGGACTCCTCCAAGGGCCAAGTCTCTTATCCTCTCTCAACCATCTCCAAACTCAAGGAGCTCCTGTTCTCCCAGCAACTCGTAGACACATGGCGCATCCTATACCCAACGTCTAGAGACTATACGTTCTTTTCCCACCCACATAATTCCTACTCCAGGTTAGATTATTTCCTCCTGAACCATGCTAGACTAGACCTCCTCACTAAGGCGGAGATTCATCCAATAACCTTTTCTGATCACGCCCTAATCTCTATATCGCTGTCTCTCCCGACTCATCAACCCAGGGCCTGGCATTGGCAAATGAATGATTCACTCCTACAAGACTTGCAGGTCTCTTCTGAAATACGAAAAGACCTGACTGAATACTTTATGAATAATGTATCCCCAGAGTGTGACCCCCTCACTGTCTGGGAAGCTCATAAATGCTTTATCCGAGGCTCCTTTATCAAATTGGGTTCCCGACTGAAAAAGGAGAGGGCAGCAAAGATTACCTCCCTGCTGTCACGCATCTACGCGTTAGAACAGCAACACTAACAGACCCTGGACCCGCTGCTGGGAGCAGAATTAACCCAGCTTCAGGATCAGGTTCGTTCACTCTGCCTCTCAAAAGCGAAGGCGACCCTAACCAAATGCCGTAGACACTACTATGAATATGGGAACAAACCAGGTAGAACCCTTGCCCGGGCCTTGCGGAAAACTAGGCTACTCTCCTATATCCCACAGATGTCAACCCTCTCTGGCTCTAAGGTCTCCCTTCCACGGGAAATAACGGAAGCATTTAGATCCTACTATCACACATTATATAACTTAGAAGACCCTCATCAGTCCACTGCCAGCGAATCAATGCCCTCAATGAGAGCCTATCTCGAGTCAGTGGGCCTTCCATCTCTCCCCCCGGAAGTGGTTCCATTATTAGAGGAGCCCATATCACTTTCTGAGTTACAGGCTGCTATTAAGGATTCCCAAACAGGGAAGGCTCCTGGTCCAGATGGACTCACACTACCCTACTATAAACATTTTGGGGACATCCTATCTACTCACTTTCTAGCTGCCTTTAACTCATTTGATATGTCCCGCACCCTTCCCAACGATACCCTTAGAGCGCACATTACAGTCGTCCCCAAGGAAGGGAAAGACCTTTTGCAATGCCAAAGTTACCGCCCCATCTCCCTGATTAATGTGGATTTGAAATTGTTTTCTAAAATACTCGCCACACGACTCCTGCCCCATCTTCAAAAATTAATCCATTTGGACCAAACTGGGTTTTTACCCTTGAGAGAAGCCTGCGACAACACAACAAGAGCAATAAACATGATCTACCAACTACCGGGCTGTTACCTCTAAGATCCCGATATTACTCCTGTCCACTGACGCCGAAAAGGCTTTTGATAGAGTCAACTGGAAGTTCATGTTCGAGACCCTACGTCACATAGGTTTAGGCGAGAAGATGATGTCTAGGATTACCAATCTATACTCCAATCCCACGGCGGTTGTCAAAGTGAATGGCCAATTCTCCTCACCCCTACCCATCCCCAATGGAACCAGGCAGGGTTGTCCCCTATCCCCTCTAATATTTGTGATATGCCTGGAACCACTCCTATGTCACATAAGGGGGAACCCAGATATCTCTGGGTTACAGGTCAATGGGTCCCCACATAAGATTGCAGCCTATGCTGATGATCTTCTATTCTTCCTCACCAACCCAAGGGTTACCCTCCCAAACTTGCTGCGGGAACTTAAAGAATACGCCCACCTCTCGAACTTTAAGATTAATTATCAGAAATCCGAAGCCTTAAACATTACTCTTCCGTCCACCATGGTCAAGTCCATTTCAGAGAATTTCCCCTTTAAATGGGCGCGCTCGTCATTAAAATATCTTGGCATACTCCTGACCCTTACTCTCTCCGACCTGTACCAGGTTAATTACCCTCCTCTACTTCGGGCCATAAAAACAGACTTAGATAGGTGGCATAAGAACACGTTCTCATGGTTCGGCAGGATCTCTATTTTTAAGATGAACGTTTTGCCAAAAATCCTTTTCTTCTTTCAAGCTCTGCCGGTACATATCCCAAGACTCTTTTTTCATAATCTTTTGAAAATGTTGACCCATTTTATTTGGGCTGGTAAACCGTCCAGAATAGCCAGGTCGACACTTATTCGCCCAAACTGGAAGGAGGACTAGGCCTACCAGACTTCCTCTCCTATCATAGGGCATCACATCTCCTTAGAATTGTAGACTGGTGTCGTCACAGGGCCTATAAGCAATGGATCTCAGTTGAACAGTCATTTTTGCCTACTCCATTGCCTGCTACTCCTTGGTTGGCTACCCACATACCTTTAGAGGCTCGTTTTCATCCGACCATAGGCCCCTCCCTGAAAGTTTTTTCAACCATCCAAAATCACCCCAACATATCCCCGTCCCCCTCTCCTATGTTCCCTCTCCTGGGGAATCCACAATTTCCCCCTGGGATGGAACGTGGTCCCTTTCGTGGTCTGGTGAAATGCAACAAATTCAGGGCCCATCATTTGATCGCCTCGAATTCGTGGCTCTCACCCCAACAAATTTCAGAGATGTCTGATACTCCTGTCATTAACCCCTGGCAGTCCCATCAACTTCAACATTTCATGGCCACTCTCCCGCCAGCAGAGACATACATCCGTGACAAGACAGACTTCGAGTTCTTGTGTGACCAATCTGGAGTGGCTAGACATACCCTATCTCGAGTGTACACTTCGCTGCTCTCTCCACCTGACCAATCTCCCCCCAACTATATCACTCAATGGGAAGCAGATTTAGATATAGAGTTGTCCTCGGATCAAAGGCAGAGGTTGTATACATGCATTCACAAAACGTCAATTGCCAGCAATGTCCAAGAAGCTGGTTTCAAACGTATGTCCCGATGGTATAGGGTTCCTACTAGACTTAACTCAATTTTCCCGACGGTCTCGCCTTTATGTTGGCGTTGTGGCTCTGAGCGAGGCACTATTCTGCACATGTTCTGGAGCTGCCCTCATCTCTCGAGTTACTGGGACTCAGTGTGGTTGATAACGTCTAAATTCACCTCATACACCCTCCCTAAGACACCTGCTTTCTTCCTGCTCCATCAGTGCGAGATTCCTCTCTCTACTTATAAACTTTCTGTGATAAGACATCTGGTCAACGCCGCAAGGGCCTGTATCCCGGGTCTCTGGAGGCACCCATCGGCTCCCTCAGTAGCCATGTGGATTAACAAAGTCCAGGAGACCATGAGAATGGAAGACCTCACCTCGACATTGAGACATTCTGAGAAGAGGTTTACCAAGACCTGGAGCCACTGGTTGGAATTTTACGACTCCGCTGATTGTAAGGCTCTCTTATCTCGTGTGTGAGTGCGTGGTCTGTTGCTAAATCTCCTACTTCCCCCTTCCCTTCCCCTTCTTCTTTGCGTTTCTCATCCCTGTCCCCTCTTCCCTTTTACCTTGATTCATCTGTCTGTGGTTCAGATTTTCTTATTCTGGGTTCGGTGATTTTCTACCTGACCATTTGTTCTCTGCTACATGTTCACTTTTTCTGTGTGAACTTTTGTTAATATTTGCTCCATGGCTTGCCATGGCTTTGATAACTGAAAATGCGAAATAAAGAATTTACATCTGGAGAAGCTGGTGTTGTACACCTATGAAGGGCTTGAACCAAAATATTCTGCATGAAAACTAAGTGTTACACCTGACGAAGTCTGAAATGCATTGTGCATATAACGCAAAGTGTTATAACCGAAACGCGTTGTGAATGTAACATAAAGACTCAGTTCTTCATCTGGAGAGCAGCTACCGTAGGACTCAAACTAAGGCTGAGCCAGCCAGTTTGGAACGAACCGGATTCCATCCGAACTTTACTATTTTTCGGACGGTAGACGAACACGAATATTTTTAAGTTGGTTTTGGATAAATCCGCTTAAAACGGCACATAGCGCCATTTTAGTGCACATGTTGGCGGAAAAAAAAGCACTAGGGAGGTAGAAGAAAGGTTCTCTTATGACCCTGAGAGGAAGTAGGGGGAGTTGCATATATATGTGATTACTTCATTAATACCAACATTTTCACACTCCTCCGGCTGATTCCAATAAATAGACCTGGCCTTGCTGGCGGTGCCCCTTTTTACCACTGTTGATGTGTGTCTGTATCAATACCCAAGGTGCAGCAGAAATCTACCTGTGTGTATTATCATGAAATTGAGCGTCAAGCCTCAGTTGTCCATTTCTGTTCATTCAATGGTTGCAATTTAATTTAAAATAATTGTTTTGGGGGGGGTCCAATTTAATTGAGCTACATATACATTTGATTACTACAAGACACAGGATAGGGAAGCAATATACCTGCGAGTGATAACAAGAAATTGCGTGTCAGGCCTCAATCGTCCATTTCCGTGAATTCCATTTCCACATGGTTGCAATTAAAAAAATTTGGAGAATTGTTAATTGGTAAATTTTATCAAACCAGCATATATATATGTGATTACTACAAGACACAAGCTAGAGCAGCGATCAACCTGCATACTCCTCCTGTTGATTCCAATGACCACTAGACCTCGCCTTGCTGGCGGTGCGCCATCTTGCCACTGTTGCTATCGGTCTGCATAAAAACCCAAGGTGTAGCAGCAATCTACCTGTGTGTATTAACGAGAAATTGAGCGTCAAGCCTCAATCGTCCGTTTACGTATATTCAGTTTCCACACAGTTGCAATTTTTTTTCAGAACTTGTTCAATTTAATGAAACGGCATATTGGTGATCAGTACACCAGTACACTGGCTAGGGTAACAATTTACCTGGGAGTGTTAACACAATATTAAGGGTCAGGCCTCAAATGTCAGTTCACGTATATTCAGTTTCCACATGGTAACACCCAAAAGGATCAAAATGTCCTCTGCCAGTGTCTAAAACATCACTTTTGTCAAAATGAACCATGCCTGGATTCAGGAGGATTTTACACTACTCCGGCTGATTCTGATGAATAGACCTCACCTTGCTGGCGGTGCCCCATCTTGACTGCTGCCGCTGCCTTCATCATGCCACTGCTGCAACCTGCCGACCGTCATCTTCCGTAAGGCTGCTGCTGTCTTTCTGCCAACATGTACCATATGGCTGCTGCTGCCACTCGCTGTTATTCCCCTATTGCCACCACCATTAACACAAACCATCTGCCGCCACTATCACTACTACTACTACTACCCATACACAGCCTTGTATGTTCAATGCTTTACTGCTCCTGCCGCCACTATCACTTCTACTACTACTACCCATACACAGCCTTGTATGTTCCATGCTTTACTACTCCTGCTGCCGCCACTATCACTACTACTACTACTACTACCTATACACAGCCTTGTATGTTCCATGCTTTACTGCTCCTGCTGCCGTCACTATTGCAGCCACATGCCACTATATCCATACTGTACACTTTGCACATCCACACTGCACTTCTGCTGCTCCCAAAGAAGGGCTCATGCACACGACCGTATGTCTGGATGACACTGAAATACATAGCTATGCGTAAGTGTACATTTGACAGTGTTAACATACAGCGCAATTAAAAACACACCGCGCCAAAAATTGGGGGTGTAGATGCTGTTTAAACACACAAAGTGTTATGGGATAAAAAAATAAAAAAGTGGCTTGGAGGACCAAGCATCCAAAAGTTACGCCTTGACCGCGTTAAGAATGCTGCCCGTACGACACATGCAAGTGCTGATTGTCAGAAGAAACGTGGCTCATTGTGAACGAGCCTAAAAAAAGTTCTTCCTTTTAGGGCTCATGCACACGAACGTATTTTCTTTCCATGTCCTTTTTTTTTTTTTTGCAGACCGTATGCGGAACCATTCATTTCAATGGGTCGATAGAAAAATACGGAAGTTACTCCGTGTGCATTCCGTTTCCGTATGTCCTATTATTGTCCACATTACGGACAAGGATAACCCATTAAGGGCTCATGCACACAAACGAATTTTCTTTCCGTGTTCGTTCCGTTTTTTTTTTTGCAGACCCATTTTATTTCATTGGGTGCACAAAAGAATAAAAACGGAAGTTACTCTGTGTGCATTCCGTTTCCTTATGTCCGTTCTGCGAATAGATAGAACATGTCCTATTATGGTCCGCATTACGGACAAGGATAGTACTGTTCTATTAGGGGCCAGCTGTTCAGTTCCACAAAATACGGAATGCACACGGACGTCATCCGTATTTTTTGCGGACCGCAAAATAGACACGGTCGTGTGCATGAGCCCTTATGAGGATTCTGCCTCCTTTCGCACAGCAGTATCAGGCGATTGCCCTCTTATTTTATACAGGGGCGTACAATGAAAATGGTGCCATGCTCCACTAGACATGGCAATAATGAAGCATTCTCAGCACCATATGGCGGCACACAGAGTCCCTGTGGCTCCATAGTGCAATTGCACAAGACAGGCTCCTTGACTTAATCTTTGAAGCCTGGTATTATCACGCCTCCCGTGCTTCATGCCAGCCTGTGATTAGTGTAGAATGTCCTCCACTCCCTGCTATTACCCGTCAGTATACAGGGTAAACTGGATTACTATGTACATATCACCCCGAGGTGTACGCTGGCATATGGAACTAATACACACGGGGGGAAGGAGTCTTTCACAACAGGCTCTGCAGGTACAGAAACCTGTGCCAAGGACTGTTCTGCAAAGTTCTGAGACTTTCTAATCTACTTTGTATTTCAGTTCCTCACCACTTTTAAGATCTCTGCTTGCTGTCAGTAAACGTGACCCTTTCTGGTTTACATTCAGAAGCTGACGATCTGTCCAGACCTTCTCGCAGCAGATCGCTTGTTACAATTGTATCCAGTCTGACAATCCTCTGCGAGCCAAATAGTCAAGACCCCGGGCTTCTCCATGTTGCCTGCGCTGACACATTGTAGCAAACTATCAGGACAGGAAAGCTACTAGTGCTGCCTGACACAGTGTAGTCTAGACGGGATACAATTCTAACAAACGCTCGACTGTGAGCAGTATTAGGTCTGTGCTGGTTTTCAGTCTCTGGATGTTTCCATTCACAGACTGGAAGCAGAGATCTTAACAAAAGGGTGAGAGATTGAAAGATGAAGTATATTAGAAAGTTGCAGAGTTGTTTAAAACCCTTTTCTTTAGAAACCATTAATAGTCCAGGGGCAACATTATTGGGTGTTTCATCAGTGTCAGTCTTCACTGTAGTTTTGGCATTCTATTCGTAACCCTGGAAAATCAGAACAAACAAAACGATTGATTTTGGCAGATAAATGTGGTCAGTAGGTGAGCGGAGTTTACTTTATGGATGCCTCCCTCTGGATCAGCTTGTAGGATAACAGGCCGAACTGGATGGACAGATGTCTTTTTTCGGCCTTATGAACTATGTTACTATGTAAATGAGCCTGCTCTATATTTCATATATGTTGTGTCTTGCCCTATTATGTAACTAAAGGATGAGTAACTCTGTAAGCTTTAATTAGTCTGAGACACAATTACATATTTAATTGGGGGAAGGTTCACTTAATTTAGTTCCCCACGAGATGCCCATGATCCGGGCACATGTCACACAAGTGCTCGGGAGGCTGGTTTACACCACGCTGCCGAGGGACAGCCAGATTCCTCTCTGTCCATGTGCTAAAATCATGCCGTCCCCTCTACATCTGCTGCCAGCATCCTGGCACTGACACATTGTAATGCTGATTGTATGCACATTCCGTTAAGGACGTAGTGTTTCTTGGCAGAGCTGAGGACTGATACCGAGACACTTCCCACTTGGCATATATTGAGCCTGGCACTAACTAATGTGTATATATTGGCTTAACGTGCGTTTATACAGACCGGGGTGTAGAGGATGGAGAAGGTCCTATCATAGATCCATAGATGGCGGCATTATAGTAGTTATATTCTTGTACAGGAGCAGTATTATAGTAGTTATATTCTTGTACATAGGAGGCAGTATTATAGTAGTTATATTCTTGTACATAGGAGGCAGTATTATAGTAGTTATATTCTTGTACATAGGAGCAGTATTATAGTAGTTGTATTCTTGTACATAGGAGCAGTATTATAGTAGTTATATTCTTGTACATAGGAGCAGTATTATAGTAGTTATATTCTTGTACATAGGAGCAGTATTATAGTAGTTATATTCTTGTACATAGGAGGCAGTATTATAGTAGTTATATTCTTGTACATAGGAGGCAGTATTATAGTAGTTATATTCTTGTACATAGGAGCAGTATTATAGTAGTTATATTCTTGTACATAGGAGCAGTATTATAGTAGTTGTATTCTTGTACATAGGAGGCAGTATTATAGTAGTTATATTCTTGTACATAGGAGGCAGTATTATAGTAGTTATATTCTTGTACATAGGAGGCAGTATTATAGCAGTTATATTCTTGTACATAGGAGCAGTATTATAGTAGTTATATTCTTGTATGTAGGGGGTCAGTATTATAGTAGTTATATTCTTGTACATAGGAGCAGTATTATAGTAGTTATATTCTTGTACATAGGAGGCAGTATTATAGTAATTATATTCTTATACATAGGAGCAGTATTATAGTAGTTATATTCTTATACATAGGAGCAGTATTATAGTAGTTATATTCTTGTAAATAGGAGCAGTATTATAGTAGTTATATTCTTGTATATAGGAGGCAGTATTATAGTAGTTATATTCCTGTACATAGGAGGCAGTATTATAGTAGTTATATTCTTGTACATAGGAGCAGTAATATAGTAGTTATATTCTTGTACATAGGAGGCAGTATTATAGTAGTTATATTCTGTTACAAAGGAGGCAGTATTATAGTAGTTATATTCTTGTACATAGGAGCAGTATTATAGTAGTTATATTCTTGTACATAGGAGCAGTATTATAGTAGTTATATTCCTGTACATAGGAGCAGTATTATAGTAGTTATATTATTGTACATTGGAGGCAGTATTATAGTAGTTATATTCTTGTACATTGGAGCGGTATTATAGCAGTTATATTCTTGTACATAGGAGCAGTATTATAGTAGTTATATTCTTGTACATAGGAGCAGTATTATAGTAGTTATATTCTTGTACATAGGAGCAGTATTATAGTAGTTATATTCTTGTAAATAGGAGCAGTATTATAGTAGTTATATTCTTATACATAGGAGCAGTATTATAGTAGTTATATTCTTGTACATAGGAGGCAGTATTATAGTAGTTATATTCTTGTACATAGGAGGCAGTATTATAGTAGTTATATTCTGTTACAAAGGAGGCAGTATTATAGTAGTTATATTCTTGTACATAGGAGCAGTATTATACTAGTTATATTCTTGTACATAGGAGCAGTATTATAGTAGTTATATTCCTGTACATAGGAGGCAGTATTATAGTAGTTATATTCTTGTACATAGGAACAGTATTATAGTAGTTATATTCTTGTACATAGGAGGCAGTATTATAGTAGTTATAGTCTTGTATATATGAGCAGTATTATAGTAGTTATATTCTTGTACATAGGAGGCAGTATTATAGTAGTTATATTCTGTTACAAAGGAGGCAGTATTATAGTAGTTATATTCTTGTACATAGGAGCAGTATTATAGTAGTTATATTCTTGTACATAGGGGCAGTATTATAGTAGTTATATTCTTGTACATAGGAGGCAGTATTATAGTAGTTATATTCTTGTACATAGGAGGCAGTATTATAGTAGTTATATTCTTGTACATAGGAACAGTATTATAGTAGTTATATTCTTGTACATAGGAGCAGTATTATAGTAGTTATATTCTTGTACATAGGAGGCAGTATTATAGTAGTTATATTCTTGTACATAGGAGGCAGTATTATAGTAGTTATATTCTTGTACATAGGAGGCAGTATTATAGTAGTTATATTCTTGTACATAGGAGGCAGTATTATAGTAGTTATATTCTTGTACATAGGAACAGTATTATAGTAGTTATATTCTTGTACATAGGAGCAGTATTATTAAGTGTTCTTGCATAGCAAGACCACTTAATGTTATCTCACATATATATTATTATTATTATTATAGCCAAATTTGCCACCCTAACTCCTCCCACAGTTTTTACACTACATAGACAAAAATTTACCAAAAAGTGCAGATTGTTCCCGATCGGATTGCTATTACTTTGTGGAACGATCCCACCCCCGGGGCCCCCGTGGCGGGCCCCGGAAGCCCCCTTTTTTCCCATAGACTTTGACAGGGTAGATTTTCAAATCGCTCCCACTCGCCAGGCTTTGACGCTAAAGTCACCAAACTTGAGTCACTAAGTCATGGGGTCAACCCGAAAATTTTTGGCACATTTCGGGGACCCCAAAAAGTGGGCGGGGCCACACAGAACTAATCAAAATCTCCCCATTGACTGTAATGAGACGTTCAAATTGCTACTCCTCCCACATTTTTAGGAGTACAAATTCCAAACTTTGCAGACTTGGTCGGCACCCACCCGAGTACCTTGCTTGTGCTTTGTTAACCGATCCCACCCTCCGGGCCCCTGGGACGGGCCCCCAAAATCCACGTTTTTCCCATTGACTTTGACAGGGAAAATTTTCAAATCGCTCCCAGTCGCACAGATTTGAAACTAAAGTCACCAAACTTGGGTCACATAGTCATGGGGTCAACGCGCAATTTGTTAGAACATTTCGGAGACCCTAAAATGTAGGCGGGGCCACACAGAACCAATCAAATTCTCCCCAATGACTATAATGAGACATTCAAATTGCTACTCCTCCCACAGATTTAGGAGTATAAATACCGAACTTTGCACTCTTGGTCGGCACATACCCGAGTATCTTGCTTGTGCTTTGTTAACCGATCCCACCCTCCGGGCCCCTGGGGCGGGCCCCCGAAAACCTCTTTTTTTCTCCCATAGAGTTTTATTGGAAAAATGCAAACGTTTGTCACTCATACAGCTTCGGAGTTAAACTGACCAAACTTGGGTCACTTAGTCATGGGGCCAACCTCAAAATTTATGTCACATTTTGGGGACATTAAAAAGTGGGCGGAGCTACAAACAACCAATCAAATTTTCCCTATTGACTTCAATGAGAAAATTTTTAATTGCTGCCATTTCAACATTGTTAATGGCAGGGTTGTTAAACTTAATATATTCGGTTAATAGGTGACTAGAATTCAAATGTTTAAAAGTGGGCGGAGACTACAACGGCCAATCAAATTTCAGCCTATGTTTTAATGGGAAAATTTAAAACTGCCGCTGCTCTTAGAGGGTCAATGGCAAAGTCACTAAACTTGGAACAGTTGGTCAATGTGTGACTGGGATTCAAATGTTAAAAAGTGGGCGGAGCCTAAAATAGCCAATCAAATTTCAGCCATTTAACTTAGACCACCAGGTGACCCCCCCCACCGGACTACCAGGTGACCCCCTCCACCGAACCACAAGGTGACCACCCCTGGACCACCAGGTGACCCCCCCCGAACCACCAGGTCACCCCCCTGGACCACCAGGTCACCCCCCCCTGGACCACCAGGTGACCACCCCCGGACCACTAGGTGACCCCACCCGGATCCTTTGGTGACCCCACCCGGACTATTTGGTGCCCCCATGTGGACCCATGGGTGCCCCTGCCCTAGCCCTTAGGTGCACCCACCCTAGCCCTTAGGTGCACCCACCGTAGCCATTTGGTGCACCCGCCGCGACCCTTAGGTGCACTCACCCTAGTCATTAGGTGCCCCCACCCCAACTATTAGGTGCACCCACCATGACCCTTATGTCCACCCACTCCGACTTTTAGGTGCACCCACTCAGACACTTAGGTGCACCCACTCCGACCCTTAGGTGCATTCAACCTAGTCATTAGGTGCACCCACCCCAACGATTATGTGCACTCACCCACACTCTTAGGTGCACCCACCCTGACCCTTAGGTGCACCCACCCGACCCTTAGGTGCACCCACTCCGACCCTTAGGTGCAACCACTCCGACACTTAGGTGCAACCACTCCGACCCTTAGGTGCAACCACCCCGACCCTTAGGTGCAACCACCCCAACGATTAGGTGCACCCACCCCGACCCTTAGGTGCACCCACCCCGACTTTTAGGTGCAACCACCCCGACCCTTAGGTGCACCGACTCCGACCCTTAGGTGCAACCACCCCAACGATTAGGTGCACCCACCCCGACCCTTAGGTGCAACCACCCCGACTTTTAGGTGCAACCACACCGACCCTTAGGTGCACCCACTCCGACCCTTAGGTGCAACCACCCCAACGATTAGGTGAACCCACCCCGACTTTTAGGTGAAACCACCCCGACCCTTAGGTGCACCCACTCCGACCCTTAGGTGCAACCACCCCAACGATTAGGTGCACCCACCCCGACTTTTAGGTGCAACCACCCCGACCCTTAGGTGCACCCACTCCGACCCTTAGGTGCACCCACCCCGACCCTTAGGTGCACCCACCCCGACCCTTAGGTGCAACCACCCTAACGATTAGGTGCACCCTCCCCGACTTTTAGGTGCAACCACCCCGACTTTTAGGTGCAACCATCCCAACCCTTAGGTGCACACACTCCGACCCTTAGGTGCAACCACCCCAACGATTAGGTGCACCCACCCCGACTTTTAGGTGCAACCACTCCGACCCTTAGGTGCAACCACCCCAACGATTAGGTGCACCCACTCCGACCCTTAGGTGCGACCACCCCAACGATTAGGTGCACCCACCATGACTTTTAGGTGCAACCACCCCGACCCTTAGGTGCACCCACTCCGTCCCTTAGGTGCAACCACCCCAACAATTAGGTGCACCCACCCCGACCCTTAGGTGCAAGCACCCCGACTTTTAGGTGCAACCACCCCAACGATTAGGTGCACCCACTCCGACCCTTAGGTGCAACCACCCCAACGATTAGGTGCACCCACCCCGACTTTTAGGTGCAACCACCCCGACCCTTAGGTGCAACCACCCCAATGATTAGTTGCACCCACCCCGACCCTTAGGTGCAACCACCCCGACCCTTAGGTGCAACCACCCCGACTTTTAGGTGCAACCACCCCGACCCTTAGGTGCACCCACTCCGACCCTTAGGTGCAACCACCCTGACGATTAGGTGCACCCACCCCGACTTTTAGGTGCAACCACCCCGACTTTTAGGTGCAACCATCCCGACCCTTAGGTGCACCCACTCTGACCCTTAGGTGCAACCACCCCAACGATTAGGTGCACCCACTCCGACCCTTAGGTGCAACCACCCCAACGATTAGGTGCACCCACCCCGACCCTTAGGTGCAACCACCCCGACTTTTAGGTGCAACCACCCTGACCCTTAGGTGCACCCACTCCGACCATTAGGTGCAACCACCCCAACGATTAGGTGCAACCACCCTGACTTTTAGGTGCAACCACCCCGACCCTTAGGTGCACCCACTCTGACCCTTAGGTGCAACCACCCCAACGATTAGGTGCACCCACTCCGACCCTTAGGTGCAACCACCCCAACGATTAGGTGCAACCACCCTGACTTTTAGGTGCAACCACCCCGACCCTTAGGTGCACCCACTCTGACCCTTAGGTGCGACCACCCCAACGATTAGGTGCACCCACCATGACTTTTAGGTGCAACCACCCCGACCCTTAGGTGCACCCACTCCGTCCCTTAGGTGCAACCACCCCAACAATTAGGTGCACCCACCCCGACCCTTAGGTGCAAGCACCCCGACTTTTAGGTGCAACCACCCCAACGATTAGGTGCACCCACTCCGACCCTTAGGTGCAACCACCCCAACGATTAGGTGCACCCACCCCGACTTTTAGGTGCAACCACCCCGACCCTTAGGTGCAACCACCCCAACGATTAGTTGCACCCACCCCGACCCTTAGGTGCAACCACCCCGACCCTTAGGTGCAACCACCCCGACTTTTAGGTGCAACCACCCCGACCCTTAGGTGCACCCACTCCGACCCTTAGGTGCAACCACCCTGACGATTAGGTGCACCCACCCCGACTTTTAGGTGCAACCACCCCGACTTTTAGGTGCAACCATCCCGACCCTTAGGTGCACCCACTCTGACCCTTAGGTGCAACCACCCCAACGATTAGGTGCACCCACTCCGACCCTTAGGTGCAACCACCCCAACGATTAGGTGCACCCACCCCGACCCTTAGGTGCAACCACCCCGACTTTTAGGTGCAACCACCCCGACCCTTAGGTGCACCCACTCCGACCCTTAGGTGCAACCACCCCAACGATTAGGTGCAACCACCCTGACTTTTAGGTGCAACCACCCCGACCCTTAGGTGCACCCACTCTGACCCTTAGGTGCAACCACCCCAACGATTAGGTGCACCCACTCCGACCCTTAGGTGCAACCACCCCAACGATTAGGTGCACCCACCCCGACCCTTAGGTGCAACCACCCCGACTTTTAGGTGCAACCACCCCGACCCTTAGGTGCACCCACTCCGACCCTTAGGTGCAACCACCCCAACGATTAGGTGCAACCACCCTGACTTTTAGGTGCAACCACCCCGACCCTTAGGTGCACCCACTCCGACCCTTAAGTGCAACCACCCCAACGATTAGGTGCACCCACCACGACACTTAGGTGCAACAACCCCGACTTTTAGGTGCAATCATCCCGACCCTTAGGTGCACCCACTCCGACCCTTAGGTGCAACCACCCCAACGATTAGGTGCACCCACCCCGACCCTTAGGTGCAACCACCCCGACTTTTAGGTGCAACCACCCCGACCCTTAGGTGCACCCACTCCGACCCTTAGGTGCAACCACCCCAACGATTAGGTGCACCCACCCCGACTTTTAGATGCAATCACCCCGACTTTTAGGTGCAACCACCCCGACCCTTAGGTGCACCCACTCCGACCCTTAGGTGTAACCACCCCAACGATTAGGTGCACCCACCCCGACCCTTAGGCGCAACCACCCCGACTTTTAGGTGCAACCACCCCGACCCTTAGGTGCACCAACTCCGACCATTAGGTGCAACCACCCCAACGATTAGGTGCACCCACCCCGACCGTTAGGTGCAACTACCCCGACTTTTAGGTGCAACCACCCCGAGCTTAGGTGCACCCACTCCGACCCTTAGGTGCAACCACCCCAACGATTAGGTGCACCCACCCCGACTTTTAGGTGCAACCACCCCGACTTTTAGGTGCAACCACCCCGACCCTTAGGTGCACCCACTCGGACCCTTAGGTGCAACCACCCTAACGATTAGGTGCACCCACCGCGACCCTTAGGTGCAACCACCCCGACTTTTAGGTGCAACCACCCCGATCCTTAGGTGCACCCACTCCGACCCTTAGGTGCAACCACCCCAACCCTTAGGTGCACCCACTTCGACCCTTAGGTGCAACCACCCCAACAATTAGGTGCACCCACCCCGACCCTTAGGTGCAACCACCCCGACCCTTAGGTGCACCCACTCCGACCCTTAGATGCAACCACCCCGACGATTAGGTGCACGCACCCCGACCCTTAGGTGCAACCACACCGACTTTTAGGTGCAACCACCCCGACCCTTAGGTGCACCCACTCCGACCCTTAGGTGCAACCCCCCCAACGATTAGGTGCACCCACCCCGACTTTTAGAAGCAACCACCCCGACCCTTAGGTGTACCTACTCGACCCTTAGGTGCAACCACCCCAACGATTAGGTGCACCCACCCGACCCTTAGGTGCAACCACCCCGACTTTTAGGTGCACCCACTCCGACCCTTAGGTGCAACCACCCCGACCCTTAGGTGCACCCTCTCCGACCCTTAGGTGCAACCACCCCAACGATTAGGTGCACCCACCCCGACTTTTAGGTGAAACCACCCCGACCCTTAGGTGCACCCACTCCGACCCTTAGGTGCAACCACCCCAACGATTAGGTGCACCCACCCCGACTTTTAGGTGCAACCACCCCGACCCTTAGGTGCACCCACTCCGACCCTTAGGTGCAACCACCACAACGATTAGGTGCACCCACCCCGACACTTAGGTGCAACCACCCCGAATTTAGGTGCAACCACCCCGACCCTTAGGTGCACCCACTCCGACCCTTAGGTGCAACCACCCCAACGATTAGGTGCACCCACCCCGACTTTTAGGTGCAACCACCCCGACCCTAAGGTGCACCCACTCCGACCATTAGGTGCACCCACCCCGACCCTTAGGTGCACCCACCCCGACCCTTAGGTGCAACCACCCTAACGATTAGGTGCACTCACCACGACTTTTAGGTGCAACCACCCCGATTTTTAGGTGCAACCACCCCAACCCTTAGGTTCACCCACCCCGACTCTTAGGTGCACCCACCCTGACCCTTAGGTGCACCCACCCCAACCCTTAGGTGCACCCACTCCGACCCTTAGGTGCAACCACCCCAACGATTAGGTGCACCCACTCCGACCCTTAGGTGCAACCACCCCAACGATTAGGTGCACCCACCATGACTTTTAGGTGCAACCACCCCGACCCTTAGGTGCACCCACTCCGTCCCTTAGGTGCAACCACCCCAACGATTAGGTGCACCCACCCCGACCCTTAGGTGCAACCACCCCGACTTTTAGGTGCAACCACCCAAACGATTAGGTGCACCCACTCCGACCCTTAGGTGCAACCACCCCAACGATTAGGTGCACACACCCCGACTTTTAGGTGCAACCACCCAGACCCTTAGGTGCACCCACTCCGACCCTTAGGTGCAACCACCCCAACGATTAGTTGCACCCACCCCGACCCTTAGGTGCAACCTCCCCGACCCTTAGGTGCAAACACCCCGACTTTTAGGTGCAACCACCCCGACCCTTAGGTGCACCCACTCGGACCCTTAGGTGCAACCCCCCTGACGATTAGGTGCACCCACCCCGACTTTTAGGTGCAACCACTCCGACTTTTAGGTGCAACCACCCCGACCCTTAGGTGCACCCACTCCGACCCTTAGGTGCAACCACCCCAACGATTAGGTGCACCCACTCCGACCCTTAGGTGCAACCACCCCAACGATTAGGTGCACCCACCCCGACCCTTAGGTGCAACCACCCCGACTTTTAGGTGCAACCACCCCGACCCTTAGGTGCACCCACTCCGACCCTTAGGTGCAACCACCCCAACGATTAGGTGCAACCACCCTGACTTTTAGGTGCAACCACCCCGACCCTTAGGTGCACCCACTCCGACCCTTAGGTGCAACCACCCCAACGATTAGGTGCACCCACCCCGACCCTTAGGTGCAACCACCCCGACTTTTAGGTGCAACCATCCCGACCCTTAGGTGCACCCACTCCGACCCTTAGGTGCAACCACCCCAACGATTAGGTGCACCCACCCCGACCCTTAGGTGCAACCACCCCGACATTTAGGTGCAACCACCGCGACCCTTAGGTGCACCCACTCCGACCCTTAGGTGCAACCACCCCAACGATTAGGTGCACCCACCCCGACTTTTAGATGCAATCACCACGACTTTTAGGTGCAACCACCCCGACCCTTAGGTGCACCCACTCCGACCCTTAGGTGTAACCACCCCAACGATTAGGTGCACCCACCCCGACCCTTAGGTGCAACCACCCCGACTTTTAGGTGCAACCACCCCGACCCTTATGTGCACCCACTCCGACCCTTATGTGCACCCACTCCGACCCTTAGGTGCAACCACCCCAACGATTAGGTGCAACCACCCTGACTTTTAGGTGCAACCAACCCGAGCCTTAGGTGCACCCACCCCGACCCTTAGGTGCAACCACCCCAACGATTAGGTGCACCCACCCCGACCCTTAGGTGCAACCACCCCGACTTTTAGGTGCAACCATCCCGACCCTTAGGTGCACCCACTCCGACCCTTAGGTGCAACCACCCCAACGATTAGGTGCACCTACCCCGACCCTTAGGTGCAACCACCCCGACTTTTAGGTGCAACCACCCCGACCCTTAGGTGCACCCACTCCGACCCTTAGGTGCAACCACCCCAACGATTAGGTGCACCCACCCCGACTTTTAGATGCAATCACCCCGACTTTTAGGTGCAACCACCCCTACCCTTAGGTGCACCCACTCCGACCCTTAGGTGTAACCACCCCAACGATTAGGTGCACCCACCCCGACCCTTAGGTGCAACCACCCCGACTTTTAGGTGCAACCATCCCGACCCTTAGGTGCACCCACTCCGACCCTTAGGTGCAACCACCCCAACGATTAGGTGCACCCACCCGACCCTTAGGTGCAACCACCCCGACTTTTAGGTGCAACCACCCCGACCCTTAGGTGCACCCACTCCGACCCTTAGGTGCAACCACCCCAACGATTAGGTGCACCCACCCCGACTTTTAGATGCAATCACCCCGACTTTTAGGTGCAACCACCCCGACCCTTAGGTGCACCCACTCCGACCCTTAGGTGTAACCACCCCAACGATTAGGTGCACCCACCCCGACCCTTAGGTGCAACCACCCCGACTTTTAGGTGCAACCACCCCGACCCTTATGTGCACCCACTCCGACCCTTATGTGCACCCACTCCGACCCTTAGGTGCAACCACCCCAACGATTAGGTGCAACCACCCTGACTTTTAGGTGCAACCACCCCGACCCTTAGGTGCACCCACCCCGACCCTTAGGTGCAACCACCCCAACGATTAGGTGCACCCACCCCGACCCTTAGGTGCAACCACCCCGACTTTTAGGTGCAACCATCCCGACCCTTAGGTGCACCCACTCCGACCCTTAGGTGCAACCACCCCAACGATTAGGTGCACCCACCCCGACCCTTAGGTGCAACCACCCCGACTTTTAGGTGCAACCACCCCGACCCTTAGGTGCACCCACTCCGACCCTTAGGTGCAACCACCCCAACGATTAGGTGCACCCACCCCGACTTTTAGATGCAATCACCCCGACTTTTAGGTGCAACCACCCCTACCCTTAGGTGCACCCACACCAACCCTTAGGTGTAACCACCCCAACGATTAGGTGCACCCACCCCGACCATTAGGTGCAACCACCCCGACTTTTAGGTGCAACCACCCCGACCCTTAGGTGCACCCACTCCGACCATTAGGAGCAACCACCCAAACGATTAGGTGCAACCACCCCGACCCTTAGGTGCACCCACTCCGACCCTTAGGTGCAACCACCCCAACGATTAGGTGCACCCACTCCGACTTTTAGGTGAAACCACCCCGACCCTTAGGTGCACCCACTCCGACCCTTAGGTGCAACCACCCCAACGATTAGGTGCACCCACCCCGACTTTTAGGTGCAACCACCCCGACCCTTAGGTGCACCCACTCCGACCCTTAGGTGCAACCACCCCAACGATTAGGTGCACCTACCCCGACACTTAGGTGCAACCACCCCGAATTTAGGTGCAACCACCCCGACCCTTAGGTGCACCCACTCCGACCCTTAGGTGCAACCACCCCAACGATTAGGTGCACCCACACCGACTTTTAGGTGCAACCACCCCGACCCTTAGGTGCACCCACCCCGACCCTTAGGTGCACCCACCACGACCCTTAGGTGCAACCACCCTAACGATTAGGTGCACTCACCCCGACTTTTAGGTGCAACCACCCCGACTTTTAGGTGCAACCACCCCGACTCTTAGGCGCACCCACCCTGACCCTTAGGTGCACTCACCCCAACCCTTAGGTGAACCCACTCCGACCCTTAGGTGCAACCACTCCGACCCTTAGGTGCACCCACCCTAGTCATTAGGTGCACCAACCCCAACGATTAGGTGCACCCACCCCGATTCTTATGTGCACCCACCCAAACCTTAGGTGCACCCACTCCGACCCTCAGGTGCACCCACTCCGACCCTTAGGTGCAACCACCCCAACGATTAGGTGCACCCACCCCGACCCTTAGGTGCACCCACCCGACTTTTAGGTGCAACCACCCCGACCCTTAGGTGCACCCACTCTGACCCTTAGGTGCAACCACACCAACGATTAGGTGCACCCACCCCGACCCTTAGGTGCAACCACCCCGACTTTTAGGTGCAACCACCCCGACCCTTAGGTGCACTCACTCCGACCCTTAGGTGCAACCACCCCAACGATTAGGTGCTCCCACTCCGACTTTTAGGTGAAACCACCCCGACCCTTAGGTGCACCCACTCCGACCCTTAGGTGCAACCACTCCAACAATTAGGTGCACCCACCCCGACTTTTATTTGCAACCACCATGACCCTTAGGTGCACCCACTCCGACCCTTAGGTGCAACCACCCCAACGATTAGGTGCACCCAGCCCGACACTTAGGTGCAACCACCCCGAATTTAGGTGCAACCACCCCGACCCTTAGGTGCACCCACTCCGACCCTTAGGTGCAACCACCCCAACGATTAGGTGCACCCACCCCGACTTTTAGGTGCAACCACCCCGACCCTTAGGTGCACCCACTCCGACCCTTAGGTGCACCCACCCCAACCCTTAGGTGCACCCACCCCGACCCTTAGGTGCAACCACTCTAACGATTAGGTGCACCCACCCCGACTTTTAGGTGCAACCACCCCAACTCTTAGGTGCACCCACTCCGACCCTTAGGTGCAACCACCCCAACGATTATGTGCACCCACCCCGACTTTTAGGTGCAACCACTCCGACCCTTAGGTGCACCCACTCCGACCCTTAGGTGCAACCACCCCAACGATTAGGTGCACCCACTCCGACCCTTAGGTGCAACCACCCCAACGATTAGGTGCACCCACCATGACTTTTAGGTGCAACCACCCCGACCCTTAGGTGCACCCACTCCATCCCTTAGGTGCAACCAACCCAACGATTAGGTGCACCCACCCGACCCTTAGCTGCAACCACCCCGACTTTTAGGTGCAACCACCCCAACGATTAGGTGCACCCACTCCGACCCTTAGGTGCAACCACCGCAACGATTAGGTGCACCCACCCCTACTTTTAGTTGCAACCACCCCGACCCTTAGGTGCACCCACTCCGACCCTTAGGTGCAACCACCCTGACGATTAGGTGCACCCACCCCGACTTTTAGGTGCAACCACTCCGACTTTTAGGTGCAACCACCCTGACCCTTAGGTGCACCCACTCCGACCCATAGGTGCAACCACCACAACGATTAGGTGCACCCACTCCGACCCTTAGGTGCAACCACCCCAACGATTAGGTGCACCCACCCCGACCCTTAGGTGCAACCACCCCGACTTTTAGGTGCAACCACCCCGACCCTTAGGTGCACCCACTCCGACCCTTAGGTGCAACCACCCCAACGATTAGGTGCAACCACCCTGACTTTTAGGTGCAACCACCCCGACCCTTAGGTGCACCCACTCCGACCCTTAGGTGCAACCACCCCAACGATTAGGTGCACCCACCCCGACCCTTAGGTGCAACCACCACGACTTTTAGGTGCAACCATCCCGACCCTTAGGTGCACCCACTCCGACCCTTAGGTGCAACCACCCCAACGATTAGGTGCACCCACCCCGACCCTTAGGTGCAACCACCCCGACTTTTAGGTGCAACCACCCCGACCCTTAGGTGCACCCACTCCGACCCTTAGGTGCAACCACCACAACGATTAGGTGCACCCACCCTGACTTTTAGATGCAATCACCACGACTTTTAGGTGCAACCACCCCGACCCTTAGGTGCACCCACTCCGACCCTTAGGTGTAACCACCCCAACGATTAGGTGCACCCACCCCGACCCTTAGGTGCAACCACCCCGACTTTTAGGTGCAACCACCCCGACCCTTATGTGCACCCACTCCGACCCTTAGGTGCAACCACCCCAACGATTAGGTGCAACCACCCTGACTTTTAGGTGCAACCACCCCGACCCTTAGGTGCACCCACTCCGACCCTTAGGTGCAACCACCCCAACGATTAGGTGCACCCACCCCGACCCTTAGGTGCAACCACCCCGACTTTTAGGTGCAACCACCCCGACTTTTAGGTGCAACCATCCCGACCCTTAGGTGCACCCACTCCGACCCTTAGGTGCAACCACCCCAACGATTAGGTGCACCCACCCCGACCCTTAGGTGCAACCACCCCGACTTTTAGGTGCAACCACCCCGACCCTTAGGTGCACCCACTCCGACCCTTAGGTGCAACCACCCCAACGATTAGGTGCACCCACCCCGACTTTTAGATGCAATCACCCCGACTTTTAGGTGCAACCACCCCGACCCTTAGGTGCACCCACTCCGACCCTTAGGTGTAACCACCCCAACGATTAGGTGCACCCACCCCGACCATTAGGTGCAACCACCCCGACTTTTAGGTGCAACCACCCCGACCCTTAGGTGCACCCACTCCGACCATTAGGTGCAACCACCCAAACGATTAGGTGCAACCACCCCGACCCTTAGGTGCACCCACTCCGACCCTTAGGTGCAACCACCCCAACGATTAGGTGCACCCACTCCGACTTTTAGGTGAAACCACCCCGACCCTTAGGTGCACCCACCCGACCCTTAGGTGCAACCACCTCAACGATTAGGTGCACCCACTCCGACTTTTAGGTGCAACCACTCCGACCCTTAGGTGCACCCACTCCGACCCTTAGGTGCAACCACCCCAACGATTAGGTGCACCTACCCCGACACTTAGGTGCAACCACCCCGAATTTAGGTGCAACCACCCCGACCCTTAGGTGCACCCACTCCGACCCTTAGGTGCAACCACCCCAACGATTAGGTGCACCCACCCCGACTTTTAGGTGCAACCACCCCGACCCTTAGGTGCACCCACCCCGACCCTTAGGTGCACCCACCACGACCCTTAGGTGCAACCACCCTAACGATTAGGTGCACTCACCCCGACTTTTATGTGCAACCACCCCGACTTTTAGGTGCAACCACCCCAACCCTTAGGTGCACCCACCCCGACTCTTAGGCGCACCCACCCTGACCCTTAGGTGCACTCACCCCAACCCTTAGGTGAACCCACTCCGAACCTTAGGTGCAACCACTCCGACCCTTAGGTGCACCCACCCTAGTCATTAGGTGCACCAACCCCAACGATTAGGTGCACCCACCCCGATTCTTAGGTGCACCCACCCAAACCTTAGGTGCACCCACTCCGACCCTCAGGTGCACCCACTCCGACCATTAGGTGCAACCACCCCAACGATTAGGTGCACCCACCCCGACCCTTAGGTGCACCCACCCGACTTTTAGGTGCAACCACCCCGACCCTTAGGTGCACCCACTCCGACCCTTAGGTGCAACCACCCCAACGATTAGGTGCACCCACCCCTACTTTTAGGTGCAACCACCCCGACCCTTAGGTGCACCCACTCCGACCCTTTGGTGCAACCACCCCAACGATTAGTTGCACCCACCCCGACCCTTAGGTGCAACCACCCCGACCCTTAGGTGCAAACACCCCGACTTTTAGGTGCAACCACCCCGACCCTTAGGTGCACCCACTCCGACCCTTAGGTGCAACCACCCCAACGATTAGGTGCACCCACCCCGACTTTTAGATGCAATCACCCCGACTTTTAGGTGCAACCACCCCTACCCTTAGGTGCACCTACTCCGACCCTTAGGTGTAACCACCCCAACGATTAGGTGCACCCACCCCGACCATTAGGTGCAACCACCCCGACTTTTAGGTGCAACCACCCCGACCCTTAGGTGCACCCACTCCGACCATTAGGTGCAACCACCCAAACGATTAGGTGCAACCACCCCGACCCTTAGGTGCACCCACTCCGACCCTTAGGTGCAACCACCCCAACGATTAGGTGCACCCACTCCGACTTTTAGGTGAAACCACCCCGACCCTTAGGTGCACCCACTCCGACCCTTAGGTGCAACCAGCCCAACGATTAGGTGCACCCACCCCGACTTTTAAGTGCAACCACCCCGACCCTTAGGTGCACCCACTCCGACCCTTAGGTGCAACCACCCCAACGATTAGGTGCACCTACCCCGACACTTAGGTGCAACCACCCCGAATTTAGGTGCAACCACCCCGACCCTTAGGTGCACCCACTCCGACCCTTAGGTGCAACCACCCCAACGATTAGGTGCACCCACCCCGACTTTTAGGTGCAACCACCCCGACCCTTAGGTGCACCCACCCCGACCCTTAGGTGCACCCACCCCGACCCTTAGGTGCACCCACCACGACCCTTAGGTGCAACCACCCTAACGATTAGGTGCACTCACCCCGACTTTTAGGTGCAACCACCCCGACTTTTAGGTGCAACCACCCCGACTCTTAGGCGCACCCACCCTGACCCTTAGGTGCACTCAGCCCAACCCTTAGGTGAACCCACTCCGACCCTTAGGTGCAACCACTCCGACCCTTAGGTGCACCCACCCTAGTCATTAGGTGCACCAACCCCAACGATTAGGTGCACCCACCCCGATTCTTATGTGCACCCACCCAAACCTTAGGTGCACCCACTCCGACCCTCAGGTGCACCCACTCCGACCCTTAGGTGCAACCACCCCAACGATTAGGTGCACCCACCCCGACCCTTAGGTGCACCCACCCGACTTTTAGGTGCAACCACCCCGACCCTTAGGTGCACCCACTCCGACCCTTAGGTGCAACCACCCCAACGATTAGGTGCACCCACCCCGACCCTTAGGTGCAACCACCCCGACTTTTAGGTGCAACCACCCCGACCCTTAGGTGCACCCACTCCGACCCTTAGGTGCAACCACCCCAACGATTAGGTGCTCCCACTCCGACTTTTAGGTGAAACCACCCCGACACTTAGGTGCACCCACTCCGACCCTTAGGTGCAACCACTCCAACAATTAGGTGCACCCACCCCGACTTTTATTTGCAACCACCCTGACCCTTAGGTGCACCCACTCCGACCCTTAGGTGCAACCACCCCAACGATTAGGTGCACCCAGCCCGACACTTAGGTGCAACCACCCCGAATTTAGGTGCAACCACCACGACCCTTAGGTGCACCCACTCCGACCCTTAGGTGCAACTACCCCAACGATTAGGTGCACCCACCCCGACTTTTAGGTGCAACCACCCCGACCCTTAGGTGCACCCACTCCGACACTTAGGTGCACCCACCCCGACCCTTAGGTGCACCCACCCCGACCCTTAGGTGCAATCACTCTAACGATTAGGTGCAACCACCCCAACTTTTAGGTGCAACCATCCCAACTCTTAGGTGCACCCACTCCGACCCTTAGGTGCAACCACCCCAACGATTAGGTGCACCCACCCCGACTTTTAGGTGCAACCACTCCGACCCTTAGGTGCACCCACTCCGACCCTTAGGTGCAACCACCCCGACGATTAGGTGCACCCACTCCGACCCTTAGGTGCAACCACCCCAACGATTAGGTGCACCCACCATGACTTTTAGGTGCAACCTCCCCGACCCTTAGGTGCACCCACTCCATCCCTTAGGTGCAACCACCCCAACGATTAGGTGCACCCACCCGACCCTTAGCTGCAACCACCCCGACTTTTAGGTGCAACCACCCCAACGATTAGGTGCACCCACTCCGACCCTTAGGTGCAACCACCCCAACGATTAGGTGCACCCACCCCTACTTTTAGGTGCAACCACCCCGACCCTTAGGTGCACCCACTCCGACCCTTAGGTGCAACCACCCCAACGATTAGTTGCACCCACCCCGACCCTTAGGTGCAAACACCCCGACTTTTAGGTGCAACCACCCCGACCCTTAGGTGCACCCACTCCGAACCCTTAGGTGCAACCACCCTGACGATTAGGTGCACCCACCCCGACTTTTAGGTGCAACCACTCCGACTTTTAGGTGCAACCACCCCGACCCTTAGGTGCACCCACTCCGACCCTTAGGTGCAACCACCACAACGATTAGGTGCACCCACTCCGACCCTTAGGTGCAACCACCCCAACGATTAGGTGCACCCACCCCGACCCTTAGGTACAACCACCCCGACTTTTAGGTGCAACCACCCCGACCCTTAGGTGCACCCACTCCGACCCTTAGGTGCAACCACCCCAACGATTAGGTGCAACCACCCTGACTTTTAGGTGCAACCACCCCGACCCTTAGGTGCACCCACTCCGACCCTTAGGTGTAACCACCCCAACGATTAGGTGCACCCACCCCGACCATTAGGTGCAACCACCCCGACTTTTAGGTGCAACCACCCCGACCCTTAGGTGCACCCACTCCGACCATTAGGTGCAACCACCCAAACGATTAGGTGCAACCACCCCGACCCTTAGGTGCACCCACTCCGACCCTTAGGTGCAACCACCCCAACGATTAGGTGCACCTACTCCGACTTTTAGGTGAAACCACCCCGACCCTTAGGTGCACCCACCCGACCCTTAGGTGCAACCACCCCAACGATTAGGTGCACCCACCCCGACTTTTAGGTGCAACCACCCCGACCCTTAGGTGCACCCACTCCGACCCTTAGGTGCAACCACCCCAACGATTAGGTGCACCTACCCCGACACTTAGGTGCAACCACCCCGAATTTAGGTGCAACCACCCCGACCCTTAGGTGCACCCACTCCGACCCTTAGGTGCAACCACCCCAACGATTAGGTGCACCCACCCCGACTTTTAGGTGCAACCACCCCGACCCTTAGGTGCACCCACCCCGACTCTTAGGTGCACCCACCACGACCCTTAGGTGTACCACCCTAACGATTAGGTGCACTCACCCCGACTTTTAGGTGCAACCACCTCGACTTTTAGGTGCAACCACCCCAACCCTTAGGTGCACCCACCCCGACTCTTAGGCGCACCCACCCTGACCCTTAGGTGCACTCACCCCAACCCTTAGGTGAACCCACTCCGACCCTTAGGTGCAACCACTCCGACCCTTAGGTGCACCCACCCTAGTCATTAGGTGCACCAACCCCAACGATTAGGTGCACCCACCCCGATTCTTAGGTGCACCCACCCAAACCTTAGGTGCACCCACTCCGACCCTCAGGTGCACCCACTTCGACCATTAGGTGCAACCACCCCAACGATTAGGTGCACCCACCCCGACCCTTAGGTGCACCCACCCGACTTTTAGGTGCAACCACCCCGACCCCTAGGTGCACCCACTCCGACCCTTAGGTGCAACCACCCCAACGATTAGGTGCACCCACCCCTACTTTTAGGTGCAACCACCCCGACCCTTAGGTGCACCCACTACGACCCTTAGGTGCAACCACCCCAACGATTAGTTGCACCCACCCCGACCCTTAGGTGCAACCACCCCGACCCTTAGGTGCAAACACCCCGACTTTTAGGTGCAACCACCCCGACCCTTAGGTGTACCCACTCCGACCCTTAGGTGCAACCACCCTGACGATTAGGTGCACCCACCCCGACTTTTAGGTGCAACCACTCCGACTTTTAGTTGCAACCACCCCGACCCTTAGGTGCACCCACTCCGACCCTTAGGTGCAACCACCCCAACGATTAGGTGCACCCACTCCGACCCTTAGGTGCAACCACCCCAACGATTAGGTGCACCCACCCCGACCCTTAGGTGCAACCACCCCGACTTTTAGGTGCAACCACCCCGACCCTTAGGTGCACCCACTCCGACCCTTAGGTGCAACCACCCCAACGATTAGGTGCAACCACCCTGACTTTTAGGTGCAACCACCCCGACCCTTAGGTGCACCCACTCCGACCCTTAGGTGCAACCACCCCAACGATTAGGTGCACCCACCCCGACCCTTAGGTGCAACCACCCCGACTTTTAGGTGCAACCATCCCGACCCTCAGGTGCAACCACTCCGACAATTAGGTGCAACCACCCCAACGATTAGGTGCACCCACCCCGACCCTTAGGTGCAACCACCCCGACTTTTAGGTGCAACCACCCCGACCCTTAGGTGCACCCACTCCGACCCTTAGGTGCAACCACCCCAACGATTAGGTGCACCCACCCCGACTTTTAGATGCAATCACCACGACTTTTAGGTGCAACCACCCCGACCCTTAGGTGCACCCACTCCGACACTTAGGTGTAACCACCTCAACGATTAGGTGCACCCACCCCGACCCTTAGGTGCAACCACCCCGACTTTTAGGTGCAACCACCCCGACCCTTATGTGCACCCACTCCGACCCTTAGGTGCAACCACCCCAACGATTAGGTGCAACCACCCTGACTTTTAGGTGCAACCACCCCGACCCTTAGGTGCACCCACTCCGACCCTTAGGTGCAACCACCCCAACGATTAGGTGCACCCACCACGACCCTTAGGTGCAACCACCTCGACTTTTAGGTGCAACCATCCCGACCCTTAGGTGCACCCACTCCGACCCTTAGGTGCAACCACCCCAACGATTAGGTGCACCCACCCCGACCCTTAGGTGCAACCACCCCGACTTTTAGGTGCAACCACCCCGACCCTTAGGTGCACCCACTCCGACCCTTAGGTGCAACCACCCCAACGATTAGGTGCACCCACCCCGACTTTTAGATGCAATCACCATGACTTTTAGGTGCAACCACCCCGACCCTTAGGTGCACCCACCCGACCCTTAGGTGCAACCACGCCAACGATTAGGTGCACCCACCCCGACTTTTAGGTGCAACCACCCCGACCCTTAGGTGCACCCACTCCGACCCTTAGGTGCAACCACCCTAACGATTAGGTGCACCTACCCCGACACTTAGGTGCAACCACCCCGAATTTAGGTGCAACCACCCCGACCCTTAGGTGCACCCACTCCGACCCTTAGGTGCAACCACCCCAACGATTAGGTGCACCCACCCCGACTTTTAGGTGCAACCACCCCCACCCTTAGGTGCACCCACCCCGACCCTTAGGTGCACCCACCACGACCCTTAGGTGCAACCACCCTAACGATTAGGTGCACTCACCCCGACTTTTAGGTGCAACCACCCCGACTTTTAGGTGCAACCACCCCAACCCTTAGGTGCACCCACCCCGACTCTTAGACGCACCCACCCTGACCCTTAGGTGCACTCACCCCAACCCTTAGGTGAACCCACTCCGACCCTTAGGTGCAACCACTCCGACCCTTAGGTGCACCCACCCTAGTCATTAGGTGCACCAACCCCAACGATTAGGTGCACCCACCCCGATTCTTAGGTGCACCCACCCAAACCTTAGGTGCACCCACTCCGACCCTCAGGTGCACCCTGCTCCGACCCTTAGGTGCAACCACCCCAACGATTAGGTGCACCCACCCCGACCCTTAGGTGCACCCACTCCGACCCTTAGGTGCAACCACCCCAACGATTAGGTGCACCCACCCCTACTTTTAGGTGCAACCACCCCGACCCTTAGGTGCACCCACTCCGACCCTTAGGTGCAACCACCCCAACGATTAGTTGCACCCACCCCGACCCTTAGGTGCAACCACCCCGACCCTTAGGTGCAAACACCCCGACTTTTAGGTGCAACCACCCCGACCCTTAGGTGCACCCACTCTGACCCTTAGGTGCAACCACCCTGACGATTAGGTGCACCACCCCGACTTTTAGGTGCAACCACTCCGACTTTTAGGTGCAACCACCCCGACCCTTAGGTGCACCCACTCCGACCCTTAGTTGCAACCACCCCAACGATTAGGTGCACCCACTCCGACCCTTAGGTGCAACCACCCCAACGATTAGGTGCACCCACCCCGACCCTTAGGTGCAACCACCCCGACTTTTAGGTGCAACCACCCCGACCCTTAGGTGCACCCACTCCGACCCTTAGGTGCAACCACCCCAACGATTAGGTGCAACCACCCTGACTTTTAGGTGCAACCACCCCGACCCTTAGGTGCACCCACTCCGACCCTTAGGTGCAACCACCCCAACGATTAGGTGCACCCACCCCGACCCTTAGGTGCAACCACCCCGACTTTTAGGTGCAACCATCCCGACCCTTAGGTGCACCCACTCCGACCCTTAGGTGCAACCACCCCAACGATTAGGTGCACCCACCCCGACCCTTAGGTGCAACCACCCCGACTTTTAGGTGCAACCACCCCGACCCTTAGGTGCACCCACTCCGACCCTTAGGTGCAACCACCCCAACGATTAGGTGCACCCACCCCGACTTTTAGATGCAATCACCACGACTTTTAGGTGCAACCACCCCGACCCTTAGGTGCACCCACTCCGACCCTTAGGTGTAACCACCCCAACGATTAGGTGCACCCACCCCGACCCTTAGGTGCAACCACCCCGACTTTTAGGTGCAACCACCCCGACCCTTATGTGCACCCACTCCGACCCTTAGGTGCAACCACCCCAACGATTAGGTGCAACCACCCTGACTTTTAGGTGCAACCACCCCGACCCTTAGGTGCACCCACTCCGACCCTTAGGTGCAACCACCCCAACTATTAGGTGCACCCACCCCGACCCTTAGGTGCAACCACCCCGACTTTTAGGTGCAACCATCCCGACCCTTAGGTGCACCCACTCCGACCCTTAGGTGCAACCACCCCAACGATTAGGTGCACCCACCCCGACCCTTAGGTGCAACCACCCCGACTTTTAGGTGCAACCACCCCGACCCTTAGGTGCACCCACTCCGACCCTTAGGTGCAACCACCCCAACGATTAGGTGCACCCACCCCGACTTTTAGATGCAATCACCCCGACTTTTAGGTGCAACCACCCCGACCCTTAGGTGCACCCACTCCGACCCTTAGGTGTAACCACCCCAACGATTAGGTGCACCCACCCCGACCATTAGGTGCAACCACCTCGACTTTTAGGTGCAACCACCCCGACCCTTAGGTGCACCCACTCCGACCATTAGGTGCAACCACCCAAACGATTAGGTGCAACCACCCCGACCCTTAGGTGCACCCACTCCGACCCTTAGGTGCAACCACCCCAACGATTAGGTGCACCCACTCCGACTTTTAGGTGAAACCACCCCGACCCTTAGGTGCACCCACCCCAACACTTAGGTGCAACCACCCCAACGATTAGGTGCACCCACCCCGACTTTTAGGTGCAACCACCCCGACCCTTAGGTGCACCCACTCCGACCCTTAGGTGCAACCACCCCAACGATTAGGTGCACCTACCCCGACACTTAGGTGCAACCACCCCGAATTTAGGTGCAACCACCCCGACCCTTAGGTGCACCCACTCCGACCCTTAGGTGCAAACACCCCAACGATTAGGTGCACCCACCCCGACTTTTAGGTGCAACCACCCCGACCCTTAGGTGCACCCACCACGACCCTTAGGTGCAACCACCCTAACGATTAGGTGCACTCACCCCGACTTTTAGGTGCAACCACCCCGACTTTTAGAAGCAACCACCCCAACCCTTAGGTGCACCCACCCCGACTCTTAGGCGCACCCACCCTGACCCTTAGGTGCACTCACCCCAACCCTTAGGTGAACCCACTCCGACCCTTAGGTGCAACCACTCCGACCCTTAGGTGCACCCACCCTAGTCATTAGGTGCACCAACCCCAACGATTAGGTGCACCCACCCCGATTCTTAGGTGCACCCACCCAAACCTTAGGTGCACCCACTCCGACCCTTAGGTGCAACCACCCCAACGATTAGGTGCACCCACCCCGACCCTTAGGTGCACCCACCCGACTTTTAGGTGCAACCACCCCGACCCTTAGGTGCACCCACTCCGACCCTTAGGTGCAACCACCCCAACGATTAGGTGCACCCACCCCGACCCTTAGGTGCAACCACCCCGACTTTTAGGTGCAACCACCCCGACCCTTAGGTGCACCCACTCCGACCCTTAGGTGCAACCACCCCAACGATTAGGTGCTCCCACTCCGACTTTTAGGTGAAACCACCCCGACCCTTAGGTGCACCCACTCCGACCCTTAGGTGCACCCACTCCGACCCTTAGGTGCACCCACCCCGACCCTTAGGTGCACCCACCCCGACCCTTAGGTGCAACCACTCTAACGATTAGGTGCACCCACCCCGACTTTTAGGTGCAACCACCCCAACTCTTAGGTGCACCCACTCCGACCCTTAGGTGCAACCAACCCAACGATTAGGTGCACCCACCACGACTTTTAGGTGCAACCACCCCAACTCTTAGGTGCACCCACTCCGACCCTTAGGTGCAACCACCCCAACGATTAGGTGCACCCACTCCGACCCTTAGGTGCAACCACCCCAACGATTAGGTGCACCCACCATGACGTTTAGGTGCAACCACCCCGACCCTTAGGTGCACCCACTCCATCCCTTAGGTGCAACCACCCCAACGATTAGGTGCACCCACCCGACCCTTAGCTGCAACCACCCCGACTTTTAGGTGCAACCACCCCAACGATTAGGTGCACCCACTCCGACCCTTAGGTGCAACCACCCCGACCCTTAGGTGCACCCACTCCGACCCTTAGGTGCAACCACCCCAACGATTAGTTGCACCCACCCCGACCCTTAGGTGCAACCACCCCGACCCTTAGGTGCAAACACCCCGACTTTTAGGTGCAACAACCCCGACCCTTAGGTGCACCCACTCCGACCCTTAGGTGCAACCACCCTGACGATTAGGTGCACCCACCCCGACTTTTAGGTGCAACCACCCCGACTTTTAGGTGCAACCACCCCGACCCTTAGGTTCACCCACTCCGACCCTTAGGTGCAACCACCCCAACGATTAGGTGCACCCACTCCGACCCTTAGGTGCAACCACCCCAACGATTAGGTGCACCCACTCCGACCCTTAGGTGCAACCACCCCAACGATTAGGTGCACCCACCCCGACCCTTAGGTGCAACCACCCCGACTTTTAGGTGCAACCACCCCGACCCTTAGGTGCAACCACCCCAACGATTAGGTGCAACCACCCTGACTTTTAGGTGCAACCACCCCGACCCTTAGGTGCACCCACTCCGACCCTTAGGTGCAACCACCCTGACGATTAGGTGCACCCACCCCGACTTTTAGGTGCAACCACCCCGACTTTTAGGTGCAACCACCCCGACCCTTAGGTTCACCCACTCCGACCCTTAGGTGCAACCACCCCAACGATTAGGTGCACCCACCCCGAGCCTTAGGTGCAACTACCCCGACTTTTAGGTGCAACCATCCCGACCCTTAGGTGCACCCACTCCGACCCTTAGGTGCAACCACCCCAACGATTAGGTGCACCCACCCCGACCCTTAGGTGCAACCACCCCGACCCTTAGGTGCAACCACCCCAACGATTAGGTGCACCCACCCCGACTTTTAGATGCAATCACCCCGACTTTTAGGTGCAACCACCCCGACCCTTAGGTGCACCCACTCCGACCCTTAGGTGTAACCACCCCAACGATTAGGTGCACCCACCCCGACCCTTAGGTGCAACCACCCTGACTTTTAGGTGCAACCACCCCGACCCTTAGGTGCACCCACTCCGACCATTAGGTGCAACCACCCCAACGATTAGGTGCACCCACCCCGACCGTTAGGTGCAACTACCCCAACTTTTAGGTGCAACCACCCCGACCCTTAGGTGCACCCACTCCGACCCTTAGGTGCAACCACCCCAACGATTAGGTGCACCCACCCCGACTTTTAGGTTCAACCACCCCGACCCTTAGGTGCACCCACTCGGACCCTTAGGTGCAACCACCCTAACGATTAGGTGCACCCACCGCGACCCTTAGGTGCAACCACCCCGACTTTTAGGTGCAACCACCCCGACCCTTAGGTGCACCCACTCCGACCCTTAGGTGCAACCACCCCAACCCTTAGGTGCACCCACTCCGACCCTTAGGTGCAACCACCCCAACCCTTAGGTGCACCCACCCCGACTCTTAGGTGCAACCACCCCGACTTTTAGGTGCAACCACCCCGACTTTTAGGTGCACCCACTCCGACCCTTAGGAGCAACCACCCCAACGATTAGGTGCACCCACCCCGACCATTAGGTGCAACCACCCCGACTTTTAGGTGCAACCACCCCGACCCTTAGGTGCACCCACTCCGACCCTTAGGTGCAACCACCCCAACGATTAGGTGCAACCACCCTGACTTTTAGGTGCAACCACCCCGACCCTTAGGTGCACCCACTCCGACCCTTAGGTGCAACCACCCCAACGATTAGGTGCACCCACCCCGACCCTTAGGTGCAACCACCCCGACTTTTAGGTGCAACCATCCCGACCCTTAGGTGCACCCACTCCGACCCTTAGGTGCAACCACCCCAACGATTAGGTGCACCCACCCCGACCCTTAGGTGCAACCACCCCGACTTTTAGGTGCAACCACCCCGACCCTTAGGTGCACCCACTCCGACCCTTAGGTGCAACCACCCCAACGATTTGGTGCACGCACCCCGACATTTAGATGCAATCACCCCGATTTTTAGGTGCAACCACCCCGACCCTTAGGTGCACCCACTCCGACCCTTAGGTGTAACCACCCCAACGATTAGGTGCACCCACCCCGACCCTTAGTTGCAACCACCCCGACTTTTAGGTGCAACCACCCCGACCCTTAGGTGCACCCACTCTGACCATTAGGTGCAACCACCCAAACGATTAGGTGCAACCACCCCGACCCTTAGGTGCACCCACTCTGACCCTTAGGTGCAACCACCCCAACGATTAGGTGCACCCACCCTGACTTTTAGATGAAACCACCCCGACCCTTAGGTGCACCCACCCTGACTTTTAGGTGAAACCACCCCGACCCTTAGGTGCACCCACTCCGACCCTTAGGTGCAACCACCCCAACGATTAGGTGCACCCACCCCGACTTTTAGGTGCAACCACCCCGACCCTTAGGTGCACCCACTCCGACCCTTAGGTGCAACCACCCCATCGATTAGGTGCACCCACCCCGACACTTAGGTGCAACCACCCCGAATTTAGGTGCAACCACCCGACCCTTAGGTGCACCCACTCCGACCATTAGGTGCAACCACCCCAACGATTAGGTGCACCCACCCCGACTTTTAGGTGCAACCACCCCGACCCTTAGGTGCACCCACCCCGACCCTTAGGTGCACCCACTCCGACCCTTAGGTGCAACCACCCTAACGATTAGGTGCACTCACCCCGACTTTTAGGTGCAACCACCCCGACTTTTAGGTGCAACCACCCCAACCCTTAGGTGCACCCATTCCGACTCTTAGGTGCAACCACTCCGACCCTTAGGTGCACCCACCCTAGTCATTAGGTGCACCAACCCCAACGATTAGGTGCACCCACCCCGATTCTTAGGTGCACCCACCCAAACCATAGGTGCACCCACTCCGACCCTCAGGTGCACCCACTCCGACCCTTAGGTGCAACCACCCCAACGATTAGGTGCACCCACCCCGACCCTTAGGTGCACCCACCCGACTTTTAGGTGCAACCACCCCGACCCTTAGGTGCACCCACTCCGACCCTTAGGTGCAACCACCCCAACGATTAGGTGCAACCACCCCGACCCTTAGGTGCACCCACTCCGACCCTTAGGTGCACCTACTCCGATACTTAGGTGAAACCACCCCAACGATTAGGTGCTCCCACTCCGACTTTTAGGTGAAACCACCCCGACCCTTAGGTGCACCCACTCCGACCCTTAGGTGCAACCACCCCAACAATTAGGTGCACCCACCCCGACTTTTAGGTGCAACCACCTCGACCCTTAGGTGCACCCACTCGGACCCTTAGGTGCAACCACCCCAACCCTTAGGTGCACCCACTCCGACCCTTAGGTGCACCTACTCCGACCCTTAGGTGCACTCCACCCGTTGTAAGCTACTGGTGGAGGCAAGAACACTTCACACAATTTCCCCAGAAATTGTAGCTTTTCTAGTTATTAAGTGTTCTTGCATAGCAAGACCACTTAATGTTATCTCACATATATATTATTATTATTATAGCCAAATTTGCCACCCTAACTCCTCCCACAGTTTTTACACTACATAGACAAAAATTGTTGTGCAGATTGTTCCCGATCGGATTGCTATTACTTTGTGGAACGATCCCACCCCCGGGGCCCCAGTGGCGGGCCCCGGAAGCCCCCTTTTTTCCCATAGACTTTGACAGGGTAAATTTTCAAATCGCTCCCACTCGCCAGGCTTTGACGCTAAAGTCACCAAATTTGGGTCACTTAGTCATGGGGTCAACCCGAAAATTTTTGGCACATTTCGGGGGACCCCAAAAAGTGGGCGGGGCCACACAGAACTAATCAAAATCTCCCCATTGACTGTAATGAGACGTTCAAATTGCTACTCCTCCCACATTTTTAGGAGTACAAATTCCAAACTTTGCAGTCTTGGTCGGCACCCACCCGAGTACCTTGCTTGTGCTTTGTTAACCGATCCCACCCTCCGGGCCCCTGGGACGGGCCCCCAAAATCCACTTTTTTCCCATTGACTTTGACAGGGAAAATTTTCAAATCGCTCCCAGTCGCACAGATTTGAAACTAAAGTCACCAAACTTGGGTCACTTAGTCATGGGGTCAACGCGCAATTTGTTAGAACATTTCGGAGACCCTAAAATGTGGGCGGGGCCACACAGAACCAATCAAATTCTCCCTATTGACTATAATGAGATGTTCAAATTGCTACTCCTCCCACAGATTTAGGAGTATAAATACCGAACTTTGCACTCTTGGTCGGCACATACCCGAGTATCTTGCTTGTGCTTTGTTAACCGATCCCACCCTCCTGGCCCCTGGGGCGGGCCCCCGAAAACCTCTTTTTTTCTCCCATAGAGTTTTATTGGAAAAATGCAAACGTTTGTCACTCATACAGCTTCGGAGTTAAACTGACCAAACTTGGGTCACTTAGTCATGGGGCCAACCTCAAAATTTCTGTCACATTTTGGGGACATTAAAAAGTGGGCGGAGCTACAAAAAAACAATCAGATTTTCCCTATTGACTTCAATGAGAAAATTTTTAATTGCTGCCATTTCAACAATGTTAATGGCAGGGTTGTTAAACTTAATATATTCGGTTAATAGGTGACTAGAATTCAAATGTTTAAAAGTGGGCGGAGTCTACAACGGCCAATCAAATTTCAGACATATGTTTTAATGGGAAAATTTATAAGGTAACCACTGTGTGGTGGATATAATCGATTAAAATAAAAGATCTTATAGTGAGGATATTATCCTGTATTGCCCCTTTGTATGACTCAGTTCATGGGGTATAAGGTAAGTAGCAATTTGGCAGAGTATTGCGTAACAGAGGATGGTGCGTTTTTACAGGTATGGTTGATATTACATATAGGTAATAGTTGTTAGTGGTAATGATCCATATATTATTCTGTAAAAGGCAGAGGTGTTCTGTGCCTGAGTGCGGCGTCCCGCACTGTCTCTGGCTACAGAGATCACTTACCCTTCTTGACGCTTGTATCCTTCTGGTCCTCTGGTAGGATACAAGCGTCAAGAAGGGTAAGTGATCTCTGTAGCCAGAGACAGTGCGGGACGCCGCACTCAGGCACAGAACACCTCTGCCTTTTACAGAATAATATATGGATCATTACCACTAACAACTATTACCTATATGTAATATCAACCATACCTGTAAAAACGCACCATCCTCTGTTACGCAATACTCTGCCAAATTGCTACTTACCTTATACCCCATGAACTGAGTCATACAAAGGGGCAATACAGGATAATATCCTCACTATAAGATCTTTTATTTTAATCGATTATATCCACCACACAGTGGTTACCTTATAAAAGACAGCAAGACATACAGTTCCATTATCCATATTTTTATGAAGGACAATTTTTACTTTTATTTTAATTTTTTCCACATTTTTATGAAGGACTATTTTTTCCAAGTTTTTATCCCTTTTTCATTGTTTTCTCACTGATATTATCATCTGTCCTAAACAAGACATTGTGCACACCATATATATATATATATATTTTCTTTTTTGAAGGTATTATAAATAAGACCCCTACCAGGGTTTTCCCATCACAATCCTATATACACTCTCAATTTTTTCCTAGGACCCTCCTCCAGGACATCTATCACCTTTTCACCTACTGGTGATCACTCCAACACCCCCTATCCTTACCTAATTATACCTATACTCTTTTTATCAACTACATGAATAACAGACCATAAATAAATTACATTTTGTACCCAAATTAAGAGTGTGCCTGCTTATCCCTTATTGCTTGTTATTTTATGCATCTGACTGGATGAGTCAGACTAAGCAGTCTTGCACCTCTACCATTTACCTGAGCAGTAGAGCCGTCTACTCCACTTTTTTACCTAAAATTTAAAACTGCCGCTGCTCTTAGAGGGTCAATGGCAAAGTCACTAAACTTGGAAACACCCACTCCGACCCTTAGGTGCAACCACCCCAACGATTAGGTGCACCCACCCCGACTTTTAGGTGCAACCACCCGACCCTTAGGTGCACCCACTCCGACCCTTAGGTGCAACCACCCCAACGATTAGGTGCACCCACCCCGACCCTTAGGTGCAACCACCCCGAATTTAAGTGCAACCACCCCGACCCTTAGGTGCACCCACTCCGACCCTTAGGTGCAACCACCCCAACGATTAGGTGCACCCACTCCGACCCTTAGGTGCAACCACCCCAACGATTAGGTGCACCCACCCCGACTTTTAGGTGCAATCACCCCGACCCTTAGGTGCACCCACTCCGTCCCTTAGGTGCAACCACCCCAACGATTAGGTGCACCCACCCCGACCCTTAGGTGCACCCACCCCGACCCTTAGGTGCAACCACCCCAACTTTTAGGTGCAACCACCCCGACCCTTAGGTGCACCCACTCCGACCCTTAGGTGCACCCACTCCGACCCTTAGGTGCAACCACCCCGACCCTTAGGTGCACCCACGCTGACTTTTAGGTGCAACCACCCCGACCCTTAGGTGCACCCACTCCGACCCTTAGGTGCAACCACCCCGACCCTTAGGTGCACCCACCCTGACTTTTAGGTGCAACCACCCCGACCCTTAGGTGCACCCACTCCGACCCTTAGGTGCAACCACCCCGACCCTTAGGTGCACCCACCCTGACTTTTAGGTGCAACCACCCCGACCCTTAGGTGCACCCACTCCGACCCTTAGGTGCAACCACCCCAACGATTAGTTGTAAGCTACTGGTGGAGGCAAGAACACTTCACACAATTTCCCCATAAATTGTAGCTTTTCTAGTTCTTATTATTATTATAGCCAAATTTGCCACCCTAACTCCTCCCACAGTTTTTACACTACATAGACAAAAATTAACCAAAACGTGCAGATTGTTCCCGATCGGATTGCTATTACTTTGTGGAGCGATCCCACCCCCAGGGCCCCCGTGGCGGGCCCCGGAAGCCCCCTTTTTTCCCATAGACTTTGACAGGGTACATTTTTAAATCGCTCCCACTCGCCAGGCTTTGACGCTAAAGTCACCAAATTTGGGTCACTTAGTCATGGGATCAACCCGAAAATTTTTGGCACATTTCGGGGACCCCAAAATGTGGGCGGGGCCACACAGAACCAATCAAAATCTCCCCATTGACTGTAATGAGACGTTCAAATTGCTACTCCTCCCACATTTTTAGAAGTACAAATTCCAAACTTTGCAGTCTTGGTCGGCACCCACCCGAGTACCTTGCTTGTGCTTTGTTAACCGATCCCACCCTCCGGGCCCCTGGGACGGGCCCCCATAATCCACGTTTTTCCCATTGACTTTGACAGGGAAAATTTTTAAATCTCTCCCAGTCGCACAGATTTGAAACTAAAGTCACCAAACTTGGGTCACTTAGTCATGGGGTCAACGCGCAATTTGTTAGAACATTTCGGAGACCCTAAAATGTAGGCGGGGCCACACAGAACCAATCAAATTCTCCCCATTGACTATAATGAGACATTCAAATTGCTACTCCTCCCACAGATTTAGGAGTATAAATACCGAACTTTGCACTCTTGGTCGGCACATACCCGAGTATCTTGCTTGTGCTTTGTTAACCGATCCCACCCTCCGGGCCCCTGGGGCGGGCCCCCGAAAACCATAGAGTTTTATTGGAAAAATGCAAACGTTTGTCACTCAAACAGCTTCGGAGTTAAACTGACCAAACTTGGGTCACTTAGTCATGGGGTCAACCTCAAAATTTCTGTCACATTTTGGGGACATTAAAAAGTGGGCGGGGCCACAAACAACCAATCAGATTTTCCCTATTGACTTCAATGAGAAAATTACTGCCATTTTTAACATTGTTAATGGCAGGGTTGTTAAACATAATATATTCGGTTAATAGGTGACTAGAATTCAAATGTTTAAAAGTGGGCGGAGTCTACAACGGCCAATCAAATTTCAGCCATATGTTTTAATGGGAAAATTTAAAACTGCCGCTGCTCTTAGAGGGTCAATGGCAAAGTCACTAAACTTGGAACAGTTGGTCAATGGGTGACTGGTATTCAAATATGAAAAAGTCGGCGGAGCCTAAAATAGCCAATCAAATTTCAGCTATTTAACTTAGACCACCAGGTGACCCCCCCCCCGGACTACCAGGTGACTCATGGGTGCCCCCGCCCTAGCCCTTAGGTGCACCCACCCCGACCTTTAGGTGCAACCACCCCAATGATTAGGTGCAACCATCCCAACGATTAGGTGCACCCACCCCGACCCTTAGGTTCAACCACCACGACTTTTAGGTGCAACCACCCGACCCTTAGGTGCACCCACTCCGACCCTTAGGTGCAACCACCCCAACGATTAGGTGCAACCACCCCGACCCTTAGGTGCACCCACTCCGACCCTTAGGTGCAACCACCCCGACCCTTAGGTGCACCCACCCCGACCCTTAGGTGCAACCACCCCGACCCTTAGGTGCAACCACAACGATTAGGTTACCCAGTTACTCCGCCCACTCCAGTTGTAAGCTACTGGTGGAGGCAAGAACACTTCACACAATTTCCCCAGAAATTGTAGCTTTTCTAGTAGTAGTTATATTCTTGTACATAGGAGCAGTATTACAGTAGTTATATTCTTGTACATAGGAGCAGTATTATAGTAGTTATATTCTTGTAAATAGGAGCAGTATTATAGTAGTTATATTCTTGTACATAGGAGGCAGTATTATAGTAGTTATATTCCTGTACATAGGAGGCAGTATTATAGTAGTTATATTCTTGTACATAGTAGGCAGTATTATAGTAGTTATATTCTTGTACATAGGAGGCAGTATTATAGTAGTTATATTCTTGTACATAGGAGGCAGTATTATAGTAGTTATATTCTTGTACATAGGAGGCAGTATTATAGTAGTTATATTCTTATACATAGGAGCAGTATTATAGTAGTTATATTCTTGTACATAGGAGCAGTATTATAGTAGTTATATTCTTGTACATAGGAACAGTATTATAGCAGCTATATTCTTGTACATAGGAGCAGTATTATAGTAGTTATATTCTTGTACATAGGAGACAGTATTAGAGTAGTTATAGTCTTGTATATATGAGCAGTATTATAGTAGTTATATTCTTGTACATAGGAGGCAGTATTATAGTAGTTATATTCTTAACCAAATTTATTTTTATTAAAAGAATAAAGTACACCATACAATCACATACCATCATACTTTGATGAAAGGCAGAATGACAAGCATTTCATGGAAGTGAAGTGACAAATAATGCAAATCAAAGCTGTACATGGTGTCTAAAATAAAACCATTAATGGCAAAATAATAACAGTAAGGAACAACAGGAAAGGAAAGGAATGGTAAGGGGGGGGGGGGAGGTTGGGGGGGAATCAAGAGATATCTAACTCCGTCAAGTAAACTTTCTAAAGTTTTTCCATGGTGACCAGATTTTAAGAAATCGAAGGCGGGTGAAGGATTCCCAATGGGCCAGCTCTTCAAATCTATAAATCTGATCCACCTTGTCTCTCCACATCATTACAGTAGAAGGTTCAGCATTTTTCCAAAGCAGCGGTATCAGCAATCTCGCCGCCGTGATGAGCATAGTGGGAAGATCAGATCTACAGGGGGACAGCGAATCATTGGGGCACCAAAGTAAGATCAGTTTGGGATCTAGTTTGACCTGCGTAGCACAAACCTCATTGATCAATGCTTCTATGCTTAACCAGAACGCTTTGATCCTCTCACAATACCACCAAATGTTTGATAGGGAACCTATATCCTTCCCACACCTCCAACACTCACTTGAGATGTCTGCGTTGAGCTTGTGTAGAAATTCCTGGGATTTGTACCATCTGGTAAGTAGCTTATATGAATTCTCTTGTATTCTAATACAGCGACTAAAGCCATGGGAGTGTGAGAGGATAAAAGCCCTTTCCGGATCTGAGAGCCGAATAGAGAGCTCCCTTTCCCAAGAATTGAGGAAGTGTAGCTCAGGAGGGGAGGATGAGAGCAATTCTTTATATATGGTAGACAGCGGTTTAGGAATCTTACATGTGTCTGAAATCTGTTTTTCTAACCAAGAAGGGGAGCTAGTGGTAGTTAAAGGTGTAGGTTTAATTTATTTAATATATTTCTGCAGGGCAACACCTGAAGAAAGCGGGCATTTTTAATTTTGAGGTCATTCAAGACTGGAGTCCAATCTAGGTTCCCATCTGGAGTCTGGATCTCACTAATGGGAATTTCAGCCAGGAGAGGCCAGATGCCTGAAGGCGTCTTAGCTTCCGGGTGAACGTTGAACTGTAAGGAGGAGAGTGGTGTGCCTGGGATAGGAAATGTAAGCACTTTGGCTTTGTATTGCCTGGCCCATTCTACCAATAGGCTCTTCCATAGGGGCAAGAAGGAGGAGCTACCAGGTGAACAAGGGGATAGACCCCAGAGTATCCGTCTCATTTTAGTGGTAAGCAGAGAGCGCTCTAGACACACATATGACGCATCATAGGAGTTATTAAGAAGAGACAGACCTCAGAATAATTGATAAGCCGCACAATAGGAGCGCATGTCAGGCAGACCAAAGCCGCCAAACCTTTTCTCTCTGGTCAGCACAGAATAAGCAATTCTGGCAGGTTTGTTGCCCCATAAAAAGAGTGAGAAAACTCGCCGAGTGTCGACAAAAAATGAGTGTGGCAGCCAAATAGGCAAAACTTGTAGTAGGTACAAAAATTTAGGGGCTATAAATGTCTTGAGGTAGCTCCTCCTTCCACACCAGGAAATAAACGGGAGTTTGATAGATTGTAAGTGTTTCCTAACCGATGAGAGTAAGGGGGCATAATTAAGAGCAAACAAATCCTTTGCTTGAGCAAAGGCCTGGAGGGGGCTAATGGAGGGGAGCTGTAGAGTTGATAGGAACTCATCTGTGGCCTGCTCAACCGAAGTGGAACCAGGACGGCCTGGGGTGGGAAGGTTATAAAGATCAGCATAAAATGTGCTAAAAGCTTTTGCTATGTCATGGGTCGATTTATGCTTATTACCTTTTGCGTCCAGAATTGCGGGGATAAATGAATCCGCGTGGCGTTGCTTAGCCATGGCAGACATCAGTTTATTCCCCTTGTTCCCATGGGCATAAGCTTTAAATTTGGAGCGAAATATAAGCTTCGCAGATTTGGCATTAAACAGGTTTTTCAGTTCCGTCCTGGCCTCCACCAATTCAGCCGCCACAGCCTGAGCCTGGGTTTGCTTATGAGTCAGTTCTAGACTTGCTATGCGGGACAACAGGTCATCCACAGCCTTGGAGCGCAGTCTTTTAACATGCGAGCCCAGGGCTATTAGTTCTCCTCTAACCACTGCTTTATGGGTTTCCCACAGAATGGAAGGAGAGGGAGAGGGGTCGCCCGCCCTATTAAGAGAGAAGAATTCAGACATAATCCGGTAGATTCTAGTTGCATTAGCAGGGTCAGAGATCAAGGTGTCATTAAGACGCCATATTCTTTCCCTTTTAGGAAGAGCGGTCATAGACACCCGGAGAAATACAGGAGCGTGGTCAGACAGCGTGATGTTCCCAATCCTCGTATCTACCACCTGAGGAATATGGGGGGAGGATAGAAATATGTAATCCAGCCTATGGAAGGACTTTTTTGCATTGGAATAGAACGTGTAATCCCGACTAGAGGGATGCATAGTGCGTCAAACATCTATAACCCGCAGTTTCTTCAGCGCAGTCTTCAGACGGCGTAGAAGTTTGTGGGAAAACTCAGATCTCTGGGAGGACAAGTCAAGGCCAGGCTCAAGGGTCACATTAAAGTCACCTCCCAGTATAAGCATACCCTCACTAAAAGCTGATAATTGAACAAGAGTCCGAACGAGCCAGGGGATCTGACCCCTATTAGGGGCGTATATGTTAGCCAGGGTGACATGTGTGTTAGGGCTCTTTCACACCTGCGTTCTTGTCTTCCGGCATAGAGTTCCGTCGTCGGGGCTCTATGCCGGAAGAATCCTGATCAGGATTATCCTAATGCATTCTGAATGGAGAGAAATCCGTTCAGGATGCATCAGGATGTCTTCAGTTCCGGTACGGAACGTATTTTGGCCGGAGAAAATACCGCAGCATGCTGCGCTTTTTGCTCCGGCCAAAAATCCGGAACACTTGCCGCAAGGCCGGATCCGGGATTAATGCCCATTGAAAGGCATTGATCCGGATCCGGCCTTAAGCTAAACGTCGTTTCGGCGCATCGCCGGAGCCGACATTTAGCTTTTTCAGAGTGGTTACCATGGCTGCCGGGACGCTAAAGTCCTGGCAGCCATGGTAAAGTGTAGCGGGGAGCGGGGGAGCAGCATACTTACCGTCCGTGCGGCTCCCCGGGCGCTCCAGAGTGACGTCAGGGCGCCCCAAGCGCATGGATCATGTGATCGCATGGATCACGTCATCCATGCGCATGGGGCGCCCTGACGTCATTCTGGAGCGCCCCGGGAGCCGCACGGACTGTAAGTATACTGCTCCCCCGCTCCCCACTACTACTATGGCAACCAGGACTTTAATAGCGTCCTGGGTGCCATAGTAAAACTGAACGCATTTGGAAGACGGTTCCGTTTTCAAATGCTTTCAGTACACTTGCGTTTTTCCGGATCCGGAGTGTAATTCTGGCAAGTGGAGTACACGCCGGATCCGGACAACGCAAGTGTGAAAGAGGCCTTAGCGATGTGCCCTTTCACGAACAAGAAGCGACCGTCTGTATCTGCAAGTATAGCGGTGTGTCTAAAGGGCAGACGATTGTGGATGGCCACGCTGACACCCCTGCAAGCCGAGACATATGAGCTGTGAAACCATTGTGAGAATACTTTTGGGGACAGTTTCGGGAGTTTTCCTGTCTTAAAATGAGTTTCTTGAAGAAATCATCTTTCTGTAACAATGAGAGCACCTGAGACCGCTTACATGGCTCGTTCAGACCCTTGGCATTCAATGAGGCAACTACAATAGAGGCCATAGTAAAGGCAGAGGAGGCCAGTCGGCCCACAGCAGAAGGACATCCAGTCTGGAAAGCAACGGACGGAGTAATGAGAAGAAGGAGGGGAAGGAGATTAAAGGGAAAGTCAAAGGAAAAATAAAAGACATAACAGATAAGACATAGACACTATACATGTAACAAGGCATGTCTCCCCTTGGACAGGGAGCTCGTGGCCCCACCCAGCATCTGACATGATGAAGATCCTTTTTCATAGCGGCGGACAGTCGGGATCTATCAGAGGGGGGCTCCTGTGGGACCACTAGGGGGTTTAAGGAGGGGTGTGGGGGAGAGGAATTAATCAGTAACATTACCGACATAAAGGCAAACATATAACCCCAGCAAAGTTATCAGTGCTAACATTGCATCAAATCACAACCTGTATCTTGTGCAGGAAAGGTAGCGATAAAAAGGGGCAAATCCCAAAGCCCATGGAAACGGGGCAATGGGCTAAGACCCTGATCAAGGCCACAAATAGGTAACAAACAGGCAATAAACAGCTCGGGCAGAGCAAACAAAGATCCTTCAGCCTGAAACTCAGAAATGTCCCAGGACAATGGACTCAGTAGTGAACAGACATAAGAGACTTCAGCTTCTCACAGAGCAGAGTCACGTGACAGCAACTTGGGAACGGCCTTTTCCTTGCTTCTCTGGTCTGGATGGCGAGACTTGCTGCCACGAATCCACACCCGGGGGGAGAGGCAGGGGGTCCCCTTGATCAGCCGGCATCCAAGAGGAAACTGCGATGGGTGCAATCCCAAGAGGGCCCCACATAGCTTTAAGGTCTCCCGGGGTCCGCACCGTGTACTGCCTTCTATTTTTCAAGATGGCCAAGCCGAAGGGATAGAGCCATCGGAATGGCGTGGCTGTGGCTTTAAGGATGGGGGTCTCACCATACATGATGCGATCGGCCTCTCTTCCCGCCCTAAGCAGTGCCGCAGTATCCACGTAGCTGAGGATGCCACATACTACATCCCGCGGCGGTTCACCAGGTTTCGGCTTGGGCCTCAAAGCCCTGTGAATGCGCTCAATCACAATCGGAGCTGCTCTTTCAGCACCTAGCAAGGAGGAGAAAATTTTGCATGCTGCCGAATTAAGCGATATTTTCGGGTAGACCGCGGATGCGAATATTTCGCCCCCGGCTCCGATTTTCTTGGTCTTCAATGCGTAATAGCGCATCATTTAGCAAGTCTCTGTGAGTTTGCAGGGCCGCGCTCGTCTTACCCTCATGCACCAGGATGGCTTCCTGTGCGAGCTCCAGGGACTCCACTCGGTTTCCAATGTGTTGCAGGTCACCTTTTATTTCCTCCAAATCCTTCTTCAGAGGTGCAAGTGCAGACTCCAGGATATCCCTGAGGACTGCTTTGGAGAGTGAGGAGCTTTTTCTCCTAGGTCTGCAAACTGATACATCAGAGGCACCTCCTGCCTCTGAACCTTCTTCTGCATCAGTGAGCTGCCGCGCCATCTTGGACACTTCAGCAGCAGGGGTCCTGGATTGTTTCTTGAGATATTTATCCATCTCAGGCTGTCTGGAGCGAGCCCCTGTCGGCTGTGGTGTCTCAGGGTGACGATCTTTACCTAGTTTCCCTATTTGCACAATGTAAGTAGCCAGTAAAATGGGATATAATAGCTGCCAGGGAGAGGAGCTCAGCAACAAGCAGCCATTCAGCTGCAAGGTCAGGCTCCGCCCCCATAGTAGTTATATTCTTGTACATAGGAGGCAGTATTATAGTAGTTATATTCTTGTACATAGGAGGCAGTATTATAGTAGTTATATTCTTGTACATAGGAGCAGTATTATAGTAGTTATATTCTTGTACATAGGAGGCAGTATTATAGTAGTTATATTCTTGTACATAGGAGGCAGTATTATAGTAGTTATATTCTTGTACATAGGAGGCAGTATTATAGCAGTTATATTCTTGTACATAGGAGCAGTATTATAGTAGTTATATTCTTGTACATAGGAGCGGTATTATAGTAGTTATATTCTTGTACAGGGGCAGTATTATAGTAGTTATATTCTTGTACATAGGAGGCAGTATTATAGTAGTTATATTCTTGTACATAGGAGCAGTATTATAGTAGTTATATTCTTGTACATAGGAGCGGTATTATAGTAGTTATATTCTTGTACATAGGAGGCAGTATTATAGTAGTTATATCCTTGTACATAGGAGCAGTATTATAGTAGTTATATTCTTGTACATAGGAGCAGTATTATAGTAGTTATATTCTTGTACATAGGAGCAGTATTATAGTAGTTATATTCTTGTACATAGGAGCAGTATTATAGTAGTTATATTCCTGTACATAGGAGGCAGTATTATAGTAGTTATATTCTTGTACATAGGAGCAGTATTATAGCAGTTATATTCTTGTACATAGGAGCAGTATTATAGTAGTTATATTCTTGTACATATGAGCAGTATTATAGCAGTTATATTCTTGTACATAGGAGCAGTATTATAGTAGTTATATTCTTGTACATAGCAGGCAGTATTATAGTAGTTATATTCTTGTACATAAGAGCAGTATTATAGTAGTTATATCCTTGTACATAGGAGCAGTATTATAGTAGTTATATTCTTGTACATAGGAGCAGTATTATAGTAGTTATATCCTTGTACATAGGAGCAGTATTATAGTAGTTATATTCTTGTACATAGGAGCAATATTATAGTAGTTATATCCCTGTACATAGGAGCAGTATTATAGTAGTTATATGCTTGTACATAGGAGGCAGTATTATAGTAGTTATATTCTTGTACATAGGAGGCAGTATTATAGTAGTTATATTCTTGTACATAGGAGCAGCATTATAGTAGTTATATTCTTGTACATAGGAGCAGTATTATAGTAGTTATATTCTTGTACATAGGAGCAGTATTATAGTAGTTATATTCTTGTACATAGGAGGCAGTATTATAGCAGTTATATTCTTGTACATAGGAGGCAGTACTATAGTAGTTATATTCTTCTACATAGGAGCAATATTATAGCAGTTATATTCTTGTACATAGGGGCAGTATTATAGTAATGATATTCCTGTACATAGGAGGCAGTATTATAGTAGTTATATTCTTGTACATAGGAGGCAGTATTATAGCAGTTATATTCATGTACATAGGTGGCAGTATTATAGTAGTTATATCCTTGTACATAGGAGCAGTATTATAGTAGTTATATTCTTGTACATAGGTGGCAGTATTATAGTAGTTATATACTTGTACATAGGAGGCAGTATTATAGTAGTTATATTCTTGTACATAGGTGGCAGTTTTATAGTAGTTATATACTTGTACGTAGGAGCAGTATTATAGTAGTTATATCCTTGTACATAGGAGCAGTATTATAGTAGTTATATTCTTGTACATAGGTGGCAGTATTATAGTAGTTATATACTTGTACATAGGAGCAGTATTATAGTAGTTATATTCTTGTACAGAGAAGCAGTATTATAGTAGTTGATATTTTCTTGTACATAGGAGCAGTATTATAGTAGTTATATTCTTGTACATAGGAGCAGTATTATAGTAGTTATATTCTTGTACATAGGAGCAGTATTATAGTAGTTATATTCTTGTACATAGGAGCAATATTATAGCAGTTATATTCTTGTACATATGAGGTAGTATTATAGTAGTTATATCCTTGTACATAGTAGCAGTATTATAGTAGTTATATTCTTGTACATAGGAGGCAGTATTATAGTAGTTATATTCTTGTACATAGGAGGCAGTATTATAGTAGTTATATTCTTGTACATAGGAGGCAGTATTATAGTAGTTATATCCTTGTACAAAGGAGCAGTATTATAGCAGTTATATTCCTGTACATAGGAGCAGTATTATAGTAGTTATATTCCTGTACATAGGAGGCAGTATTATAGTAGTTATATTCTTGTACATAGGAGGCAGTATTATAGCAGTTATATTCTTGTACATATGAGGTAGTATTATAGTAGTTATATCCTTGTACATAGGAGCAGTATTATAGTAGTTATATTCTTGTACATAGGAGGCAGTATTATAGTAGTTATATTCTTGTACATAGGAGGCAGTATTATAGTAGTTATATTCTTGTACATAGGAGGCAGTATTATAGTAGTTATATCCTTGTACAAAGGAGCAGTATTATAGCAGTTATATTCCTGTACATAGGAGCAGTATTATAGCAGTTATATTCCTGTACATAGGAGGCAGTATTATAGTAGTTATATTCTTGTACATAGGAGGCAGTATTATAGCAGTTATATTCATGTACATAGGTGGCAGTATTATAGTAGTTATATCCTTGTACATAGGAGCAGTATTATAGTAGTTATATTCTTGTACATAGGTGGCAGTATTATAGTAGTTATATACTTGTACATAGGAGGCAGTATTATAGTAGTTATATTCTTGTACATAGGTGGCAGTTTTATAGTAGTTATATACTTGTACGTAGGAGCAGTATTATAGTAGTTATATCCTTGTACATAGGAGCAGTATTATAGTAGTTATATTCTTGTACATAGGTGGCAGTATTATAGTAGTTATATACTTGTACATAGGAGCAGTATTATAGTAGTTATATTCTTGTACAGAGAAGCAGTATTATAGTAGTTGATATTTTCTTGTACATAGGAGCAGTATTATAGTAGTTATATTCTTGTACATAGGAGCAGTATTATAGTAGTTATATTCTTGTACATAGGAGCAGTATTATAGTAGCTATATTCTTGTACATAGGAGCAATATTATAGCAGTTATATTCTTGTACATATGAGGTAGTATTATAGTAGTTATATCCTTGTACATAGGAGCAGTATTATAGTAGTTATATCCTTGTACATACGAGCAGTATTATAGTAGTTATATTCTTGTACATAGGAGGCAGTATTATAGTAGTTATATTCTTGTACATAGGAGGCAGTATTATAGTAGTTATATCCTTGTACAAAGGAGCAGTATTATAGCAGTTATATTCCTGTACATAGGAGCAGTATTATAGTTGTTATATTCTTGTAAATGGTTCCATGGGTCTGTAAGTTGACAGGGTCAGTGGTGACAGATTTCACACGATTCAGCAGTCAGCAGTCCAATACCGTTTATCTTCCATCCAAGTTATTCAGTCAATTAAGTGAAACCAAAGCATGTACATAGTACATAAACACCAAAAATAAAAGTTTCGCCTATCTGGGTGCTAACTAAACATTGTGCTTTTCTCACCTTTGTTCAGAGCATAAGGGCTCACGTAAACGAACGTGTGCACCCCATGACCGTGCTGCGGCCTGCAAATAGTGGTCCGCAATACATGGGCACCAGCCGTGTGCCTGCTGTTGGCAGATGCAGACCCATCCATTTGCGATGCACAAGATTCAGTCCTCACCGCAAAATAATAGAACATATTCTATTTTTTGCGGTGCGGAGGCATGGACCGAAATCCCACAGAAGCGCTCCATAGTGCTTCCAATCCATGCTTCCACTCCACACCACTCTGTATCTTGCAGATTTCAAACCCATTCAAGTGAACGGGTCCGCATCCATTACACGGAGTGCACAAGCCCGGTGCCCATATGTTGCATTCTTGTGCATGAGCCCTAACTCAGGAGATGCAGCTTCCAGGCTTTTGACCCTGAATGAGCATTTCCACCCTGTATTTATCCCCACAGTAATAAGGCCTGCAGCTAAACCTGGGAGAAAACGTTATACTGGAGTGGGGAGGGAATGACACATCCCAACACCAACACCTGCATGCCATTCCATAAAAATGAAGCCCATAAAAAAAAGCCTCAACAAATAACAGTTTTCTGAAACAACTTGGCTTTTCTTAATTCTTTTTACCTCACTCACCATTCTGGGTGAGATATACAACCTCTCCAGTACTTTACCAGCCACCATGTTACATATCCCTTCCCCACCCTACTGGGCGAATTCGGCCATCATACAGTGCACTCTGGACATTGCATCTGCATTCCCCTGCAGCTTTCTCTGACTACCACCTTAAAATTAAAATTTTGTAAAAACAGAAACCACTGGGTCACTGTTTCCATTTTCCTCCTTGTGGAGCATGGTCCGTCACCAATGTAAACTTCCTGCCCAACAGATAGTATTTGAGTGACTACAATGGACAACTGATGGCTAAACATTCCCGTTCCACAATTAAATATTTTTTCTCTGCTGGGGTTAACTTTCTGCTCAGGTACATCACCGGGTGTTCCTCACCACTGACAGCCTGTGACAGCAGTGCTCCAAACCCTGCATCAGAAGCATCCATCTGGACCAGTCAATGGCGCTGCAATCATAGCAAAATCTGGTACAAACCTAGTACCCAGTGATGCCGTGAAATGCCCTGATTAGTTTTTTTTTATGCTCTCTATCACCTCCACCTTGATGACCTAGGGCTTAACTAACCTTTTGCCAATGATGTAGTTTTTAGATCCCTCAAGGCCTACCGCAAACTTCTCAGGGTTTATGGTAAGTAGGTGCTCTAAAAAAATGGAATAAAACCTTAGCGGCAGGTCATGTCTAGCAGGAGAGTTCCTTGCCCATAGATTTGCTGGGCAAGGGTAAAACCCGTTGGGACACTGCTGACCCGCTGTTCTTCTGATTCTATCATATGCAATATGCATGTTGGGCTTTTTGTATCCTGTAAATAGGTTTGTATGATTTTTATTTTTGGTTGAACGCACAAAAAAATTCAATCATGCAATTTTCACGTGTGCTTTCCGTGCACTCTAAATTATGTTTCAGCATTTTTTTTACAGCTTATTATAACAATTAAGAGGATATGCCATATGTGTATTTTTTGTATTAAAGAGGTTGTCCCACAAATTTTTTTTTGTAGTTTTCAAATCAGCACCTGAATACTTTTGTAATTGCATGTAATTAAAAATGAAGTACAGCCACTGAGTTATTCTACAGGGTGGGCCATTTATATGGCTACACCTTAATAAAATGGGAATGGTTGGTGATATTAACTTCCTGTTTGTGGCACATTAGTATATGTGAGGGGGGAAACTTTTCAAGATGGGTGGTGACCATGGCGGCCATTTTGAATCCAACTTTTGTTTTTTCAATAGGAAGAGGGTCATGTGACACATCAAACTTATTGGGAATTTCGCAAGAAAAACAATGGTGTGCTTGGTTTTAACGTAACTTTATTCTTTCATGAGTTATTTACAAGTTTCTGACCACTTATAAAATGTGTTCAATGTGCTGCCCATTGTGTTGGATTGTCAATGCAACCCTCTTCTCCCACTCTTCACACACTGATAGCAACACCGCAGGAGAAATGCTAGCACAGGCTTCCAGTATCCGTAGTTTCAGGTGCTGCACATCTTGTATCTTCACAGCATAGACAATTGCCTTCAGATGATACGAGATGTGCAGCACCTGAAACTACGGATACTGGAAGCCTGTGCTAGCATTTCTGCTGTGGTGTTGCTATCAGTGTGTGAAGAGTGGGAGAAGAGGGTTGCATTGACAATCCAACACCATGGGCAGCACATTGAACACATTTTATAAGTGGTCAGAAACTTGTAAATAACTCATGAAAGAATAAAGTTACGTTAAAACCAAGCACACCATTGTTTTTCTTGTGAAATTCCCAATAAGTTTGATGTGTCACATGACCCTCTTCCTATTGAAAAAACAAAAGTTGGATTCAAAATGTCCGACTTCAAAATGGCCGCCATGGTCACCACCCATCTTGAAAAGTTTCCCCCTCACATATACTAATGTGCCACAAACAGGAAGTTAATATCACCAACCATTCCCATTTTATTAAGGTGAATCCATATAAATGGCCCACCCTGTATAATATGTCCCTGTATAGCGCCACCTGCTGTTTGTTATTTTTCTTATTTCTCTGTCCACCTCACAGAGGTGGATGCAGATGCTCAGTTCCATCCACCAACTGCCTCTGGGAGCTATGAGAGGGAGAGAGCTGTAGCAGAAGGGACACACCCCCTGAGCATCGGCAGAAAAGATACAACCCTGAGTTGCCAGCTTGATATAAATCGAGCAGAGCAATTGGAACAATTAATGGGGAGATCTCTGGATCCTTGGGAGGTACAGGGCAGGTTCTAGCTTTGTTATAAAGAGATTGTCTTGTCCTATATGATTTTCATTTTTTACATTTATCATGGGATAACCCCTTTAATAAAAAAACTGTTTTTATAAAAATAATAATAACATTTTTTATTCTTTTTTGTGTAGTTTTGATTACTTTTTGAAACTTTATTATAAACAACAAAACAAAATTGTTCCCTCGGGTCAGGCCCTAGGGATGCTAGTAATACCCAAAAAACACAATGGTCACATGACCAAACAAATCCTACTGGGGGCCCCTAGTGGGATTTGTTTGGTCATGAGACCATTGAGTTTTTATTTATTCAATTTTATTTTCACCTTTTTTTTTTAATATACTGTAGTAGGTAGGCATTAGGGCCTTCCCATGTAGGGTTGCCAACCAACCAGTAAACCACTGACCCAGTAGGAGGCCGGAGCCAGTGAAAACCAGAATTGTTTAGGGAGATTGCAATGGGTTGGTTACTCTTGAAGGAAGCTAGTGCTAAAGTGCCTCTTTGGGGACCCTGGGGGTCACTGACAGCTGAGTGGACCAATAGGGATCCATTATTGGAGTGAGATAATGCAACCAGTAACCATATAGGCTGATAGGAACAGCAGGTAGGTGAATGAGGTCAGGAGGGCCAAAGGCCGGTAATCACGTCATACAGTATAATTATAGAGGTTGAAAGACCTCCACGCAATTTGCAAGCTCAGGGTCTCCGCTCTCCTTGCAGCTTGTCACACTTTCTCAAGGCACTTATCCTTCTGCTTCCCGTGTTCCCAGACGCTAATGCACAGGCCATGGCATTTACTCCTCTTCGTCCCAGCTGCACTAACACTGTTTTGCCTCTTCTTCACCTGGCACTCTGACGGTGAGGGAGACTCCCTCTTTCCCTACACTCCACATCAGCTCATCAGTCATCACTGCAGCCACTTTCTGCAGCCATTCATCTGCAAGTCCTCTATCATCTTCTGCCTCTGTCTCATCTGCAGGTCACCATCTGCAAGAGAGAGGTTCCCTTGCCTGCTGCACACACAGCACCGCAGTTGTGATGGGTGCCACCTCACGTCCCTCAACAGGGACTACAATTAATATCTGGTCTTCAGCAATTCGGAGGACTAGATTGGCAATGGCAAGGAGGGAGACTCACTTTCCTTCGGCAGGCTCTGAAGCTTTCTCACCTGCTGCAGCAGGCCTTACTTAGCACTCACCCTCAGCAAGGTTGTAAGTGCATGCTGTGTGGCGTGTTCTGCACGACTCTCAAGATTATCATTGTCCAGCAGTTATATACAACTCCTTTCTATTGCCATCCTTTTGTTCCGAGTGGGTGACACAGTAGTCTCATCATTGTAAAAGAGTCTGCACTCCTCCTCCTCTTGTCATGCCGAGCAGCATCAAGGGGCAGTTCCAAGTTTCATATACCCATGGTGAAATCTCCAGATGGCGATAATCCAGCTACATTTTAGCATCTATATTATCACAACTGCCACACAGGGTTAGGGTTAGAACCCCGACGGGTAACAACCAGCCCAGTCAATATTCCGCATGGAGAAAGTTGCCATTTTCTGGACCACAGGTAGAGCTGACAAATCTCCCAGAGGCTCCATATACTCACCTTTTGCCATTCCCAGACACCACTGGACACAATGTCTTAACGCCACCAACTCATTCCGTAATTCCATGTTAAGCCACAACCCCAAAAACGCCTTTATTGCTCGTATTAACTTTCATTTTTTGTTTTTTTATGGGTAAAGTTCAACCTTAATCCCACAGGTCACAGAAACATGAGCAGAAATATGTGAACCCGGCTTTAGTCTGTTGTGGAGTGACGGTGGCTCAGTCAGAAGTGTCATGAGATGAATGCACGTATAATGTGTTATAATTACATAACTACAAGGAGCCTGTTTTTGTGTTGAGATAAGCCTCAGACGATCTCCTTACGCCATTACAATAAATATTCACATAAATCATGATTAACCTGTTAAGGACCACACAATATATAGCAAGACAGCCAAAACAAAAGGAATCCATTCTATATATTTTTTTTCACTTGGGAAATTTCAAAAATAAAGATTTACAAAATTTTTACTTTTTTTTATCATTTATCCTAATAAAACAAAAATAAATCAATAACACTATATAAAACCCGACGAACAATTATTTTGGTAGCTAAAAGTGAGTAAGTGATATGTGGAATATGTCAGCGCTATATTAGTGAGTCTGTGTCAGACTGTTCAGAACAAGCCACAGGTTTTTTTTTTCAATACCACTGTTTGTGTACAAAGGGACAGTAAGGGACCATAAGGGACAATTTTTGGAGCTTCTTTTAATTTTTAAAAGACATAAGAAATCCGAAGACACGGTGTGCTATTAAACAGGCTGTTCGTTAACACCGTCAACCATGCGTTTACCCGTAGCGGTCAGTGTCACTCTGACATTACTAATGCTGTCTTGGCATTGAGGAGCTTGAAAGGGGGGAAGAAAAAAATTTGAACAAAAAAATATAAAGATAATGCTTAGATATACCAATTTTCAGGACAATCTGACCACTTTTGACTTCGGTCAAATTTATCGAATCTTCCAACTGATTCATTAGAATTGGACCCGAGAAATTTGCTCATCACTAGTAAATGCCTACAAATAAAAAAAAGTTTGGGCCATTAGCCAAGTGCAAAAATCGCAAAAAAATTGTGGTCATACGAATGATGGAAAAGATTGGAATTTGTGTGAAAGTAGAAAGGCTGCTGGTGATGGGGCGTTATGGGTTAACCCTACAGAAGATAATACTTTCTCGTGTCACCCATGTATCGGGAAGTGATCAAAGACAAACATAAGAAGAATGAAAGGAGGTAAACACGAGGCGCCAAAAGATCTGTACACAGTGCCCTGTTTGCTGCCACCGTCCTGCCAATGCCACAATGTACCCACTTCCAGAAACTGTGAAAGAGGGGGGCAAGCTCATACCTGCTGCTCCTTCTTCGGTCTTTTCAGGGTGCCACACCCTAGCACTTGCGGCTCTGCTCCAAACTCAAGCGTTCCAAGTGAATGGAGGGCGGCTGGTGCTTAGCATTGTGGCTATGTAGCATTGACGAGGCTGGCTCTTGTTTTGTTTTTATTTTTGCACCAAAACTGAGGCAATTTTTGTGTCAATTTTGTTTAAAAAAAAAATCTATTAAAAGAGTATTTTGCAATATATATCGTGTATCAATTCCTCCTCATTGTTTTTTCAAGATCTTTGCTTGCTGTCATTCATTGCTTACTCTCAGGAGATAAAGAGCTCGACATGGGGTGGACACAAAGGATGCTAAATGGAAGGCACCTATGGAAATGTATGGATGGACCCATAGTGTGTCTCCACATGCCGCAGATCATATAAGGAGATTTTTTTTCTGTGTTTTACCCTGTATCGCTCCTAGGGGAGAAAAATGGTAACATTTTAAATTGTACTGCAAAACTGCACCACATGCCTCCACCTGCCATTGCTTCCACGCCATCCCACACCTTTACACCTTACCCCTGCAGACTTCCAATGTGCATGAGGCCTTAGCATGGTCTTGATCTCTGTATGCAGAGTACCTCCAGCTGTTCGTCTTGGTGCAACACCTCATTTCAGTGAATTGAACAATTTCCTGATTGCTTCACTTCGTCGAATGGCATTTATCATGTAGAGGAAGTTAAATCAAGACACTTACTGATGTATTGTGATTCTCCATATTGCCTCCTTTCCTGGCTGGATTCATTTTTCCATCACATTATACACTGCTTGTATCCATGGTTATATGACCACATTGAAATCCAGCAGCAGTGGTCGTGCTTGCGCACTATAAGAAAAAACACCAGCCTCTCTGGTGGCCGGGACCGTGGGAACGCACGTAGGCTGGTGCTTCTTCCAATACTGTGCAAGCACGACCATCTCTGCTGGGATTGCAGGGTGGTCGTAAGCATGGAAACGAGCCGTGTATAATGTGATGGAAAAATGAATCCAGCCAGCAAATGAAGCCAGAATTGCTGTTTTTTAGCTTATTCATCACAAAAAAAATGGAATAAAAAGCAATCAAAAAAGTGTTATGTTCACCAAAATGATACCAATGAAAACCATAAGTCATCCTGCAAACATCAAGCCCTCGCACATCTCTGTAGAAGGAAAAATAAAAAAGTTATGAAACTAGGGGTATTAAGACAGGGGTTTTAGACACTGGTCTTAATAACCCCTGCGCTGGCGGTGGATCCGACAAAGTTCTATAAAGGCGCCGGCCTCTACGTAACTTCAGAACATCCACCGCGGGTTTAAATCTCCGCCAGCTTCTTTGCTGCCGTAGATTTAGAACTTTTTATACGCCTAAAACAGGCTCAGAAAATGATAATTGAGACGGGCCTGCTGGACCGCCCACTTCCTCGGGCCCATGCCACGCTCCGTTTTTTAGACCTGGCGTGAGCGGGGTAAAGTCACAGACTGCAGAGCAAATAACCTTTGTGCTGCAATCTGAATCAGATACTGTATACACCAGAAAGCTGGCCTATATAGCAGTTAGTGAATGTCCTATATGTATTTGGTATCGTATTCGTACTGACCCAGAGAATAAACTTATAATGTAATCTATGCTGAAAAATAAAAGCCACGAAATTTATAATGTCAAAAACTCCGTCAGTATTGAGATTTTTTCCCATCTCCCGAAAAAGAGTTAATAAAAGTTAATTCGGTAAGTTGGTAACTTGTCCCGCAAAAAACAAGTCCTCATGCGGCTACATTGACAAAAATAAATAAATAAAAAAGTTATAGCTCTTGGAATACAGAGTGAAAAAATAAAAAAAATGTATTGGTCACTAAGGCCCAAAACATGTTGTAATCCTGACTTAATACAGGGGGTCCTCTGTTAGGTTCCTCAAATCTTAGAGAATGGTTACAAAGAGCATTTCCCACTCTGGAGGACCTGTCCTGTATTATGCACACAATACATTGAAGTGAATGGATGCTGTGTAATGCTTCTTTTCTCCTGTGGTGGCGCTGCAGGGAAATTGAACACCTACTGACCGGTTTTCTCACAGATTACAGCTGATTGCTGGAAGACACTTCTCAGTCATGACTGGTAAGAAAGGTCCCACTGGCCTCTAATGGTGCCCGCCAGATCTCCATTTAGGTTCCAGCAAAATCCAAACATAACAAGAAACAGCGCCAAAGTGAACTGAATCTTATCAACAGCAAATACTGATCTCTTTTTACACATTCGGTGGCTTCCGAGGCACAGAGTTCACAAAAGGTCACTTAGTTTGGATAAGTCTGGAGGTAAACATATTTTCTTCTCGCTCCGGGAACAGATTTACATTCTTTCTTTAATCCTCTGACAAAAAGCGGCGGCCAGAAGTTGGCAGGTCAGAGAACATTACCACAGGAGGCAGCTGGGATTTGTTTTTGGAAGTGTAAGGGCAGTCAGATATCACCAAATGATCTGTTTGGCCCTCTGGTTTGTGTGGCTCAAGGATGGTGAAAGGAACCAGACGAGCTCAGAGTCTCCTTCTTCGTGACAGCAATGAAGATGGCTTTTGCAGCTCAGAGGCTACAGCAATTCTCCTCGTGGTGTGCACGCTCTGCACTGCCATCTCTTCAGCTCACAGTTTTTTTCTTATCGCAACACACTTTACGAACACAGTCTGCACGCCACTATTTGCTCAGGTGTTTCTCTTGCAGCAAGCTGGCTATTCCTTAATCTTGATTTGGCTTCTCCAAATATCATCTAATACTTAAGGGTGTGGTAGCTAGGAAAACGTCAGCTTCCCCTGCTTTAGGTTACCCTCTCTACTGAAGTTCTTAGCTGCTTTAACTGCCCTAAGGCCTGAGATGGTGTATCAGTTGGAAAGTGTCCCTCACCTCCACTTGCTAGCTAGCTATCATGCAGGAGTTTTTCTGGCTTTCTACCTCCAGTTGCAATTTTCTCCCAGCACACATGTTCTACAGACTGCACAATGACCACAAGGTCCTATCTGGCACCTCCATACATGGACTCATAGAAACGTGCTCCCAGTGTGAGGACACCTTGAAAATGATCCCTCCACTGACCTCTGACCCGGCCCAGCTTTGCTGTGTCTCTGGCAGTTAACCTCATCCAGGTCCACTGATGCTCAAGGGTGTGGCAGCTCTTCAATGTTTGGGCATGAATATATCCCCTAAGATCGAAGATTTTCTACGGCTTAATTTGATTCCATTATTAACTAAATTGAGGTCTAAAATTGGGATATGGCTCCGACTTCCTTTATCCAGAGCTGACAGAGTCTCCTTGGTTAAGATGGTGATTTTTCCCCAGCTCCTCTATATCCTCAGGAATTCACCTGTATGGATAGAGGATAGGTTTTTTTAAGCTTATCAAGAGAATTATTAAAGGGGTTGGCCACCATACGCAAAAAAAAAATGGCCCCAGATAATAACTAAAGCCAAGAGGTATTAGTACTGTATAATGATAGATATACTGTGTATGTATAATTTTTCTTATGTGTTCCGCATAGTATGCTCCCATAGATGACAGTCTGTGTGGGCGGAGCAGCTGCAAAGTGAAAGTAAAAATCCCAGCATGCATCACAGCAAGCATCTTCAGAGGAGCGGTCACATGACATCCCTGGCCAACTGTAATACCATAGTAACAACAGCACCTCAGGTGTCATCTCATCACAGACAAGTCAGTATAATGGTGAGAATCTCCTATTACCAGTAATGAATAAAGATTATTACCGTTCACAGACATCCCAACCTGCAAAAACTCATTTCAGGGAGGTTTTCTTTCACAAACTTTTTATTACATTTTCCAAACATATGCAGTATCCGCACACTGTGCTCTATGGTGTGGAGGACGGGGCTCATTACCCTGCCCCAAATTATCCTATTTATGTATATGATTAATGGGATTCTGTCACCACCTAGAAGCCCTGTGTGCTAAACATCTGCTCATGTCCAGGGTAGCATTCTGATTTCTAAGGTGGCCTTATAAAAGCTATTTGTGGCTTTATTCTGCGGAAAAACAGGTTTTACTAACCTGTCAATCATTGAATGAAGGTGCCCAAGCAGGGGAGGTCTGTGGATGCATGGTGCCCGGCCGCACGCATCGCCGTTCGTGCCCAGCGCCGCCTTCTACTCCTCAGTGCCGCCTCTCTCTCCCTCCCCCTCCTCCCGCTTTGAGATCCCGCATGTGCTCACAGGCTCAGCCTGATGCGTCGTTGCGGACTGCTGGCATCAGCTTCTTCTTGCACTGTGCGCACGCGCCGAGAAGGGGACACTGCTACAGGTTGCCGGAAAGGTTTACTGCGAGTAAACTAGAGATGGGAAGTTCGGATCTTTCACATGAATCGGTTCATGAATCGAATCTTTGGTTCATTCGCTGAGCTGACAAGAAGCAAGTGAACCGAAGCTTAGGCTGCACAATGCGCATGCGCGGATGCTTGGATTCACTTGCTGACTCGCTGAGTCGGCTCTTGGTCTGAGTCAGGAAGTTTATTCTTTAAAACCCTGTGTGTAATTATGTACCCCACTGTAGGGAAAAAAATCAAGCATCCAGGGGGGGTGAATTTAACACTGGGGTAAATAATATAATTAAAATGGAGGGTTAAATGTGTAAATGTATTTAAAAAAAAACACATCTCTCTCAATAGTTCTATAGCTACTGAATGAGACAGAAGAAGGGATGCCTTTAACATATATATCTCCTTGAGAAGCCAATTTGACCCTAAAGGGTTAATTCAACCTGTAATCTAAACTCTGTGTCCTGTCACTTCTCTTATCTCTCTGCTCTGCTATCAGTGAACCTTTCCGGGATATATTGTTTTACATGCGGGCGTCAGGGAGCCGCTATCTAATAGCGGGAGACTCCCTGAACCTCCGGGAGACTTGAGATCCCTGCGTTCACACAAAATAAAGTGATCAGTACAAACATGTAAGTCTATCTATGAAATATCTATCTATTTATCATCTATCTATCTTATATATCTATATATCTCCTATTTCATATACACTCACCTAAAGAATTATTAGGAACACCTGTTCTATTTCTCATTAATGCAATTATCTAGTCAACCAATCACATGGCAGTTGCTTCAATGCATTTAGGGGTGTGCTCCTGGTCAAGACAATCTCCTGAACTCCAAACTGAATGTCAGAATGGGAAAGAAAGGTGATTTAAGTAATTTTGAGCGTGGCATAGTTGTTGGTGCCAGACGGGATTATTTCACAATCTGCTCAATTACTGGGATTTTCACGCACAACCATTTCTAGGGTTTACAAAGAATAGTGTGAAAAGGGAAAAACATCCAGTATGCGGCAGTCCTGTGGGCAAAAATGCCTTGTGGATGCTAGAGGTCCGAGGAGAATGGGCCGACTGATTCAAGCTGATAGAAGAGCAACGTTGACTGAAATAACCACTCGTTACAACCGAGGTATGCAGCAAAACATTTGTGAAGCCACAATACGCACAACCTTGAGGCGGATGGGCTACAACAGCAGAAGACCCCACCGGGTACCACTCATCTCCACTACAAATAGGAAAAAGAGGCTACAATTTGCACGAGCTCACCAAAATTGGACTGTTTAAGACTGGAAAAATGTTGCCTGGTCTGATGAGTCTCGATTTCTGTTGAGACATTCAAATGGTAGAGTCCGAATTTGGCGTAAACAGAATGAGAACATGTGTCCATCCTCTGATGGCTACTTCCAGCAGGATAATGCACCATGTCACAAAGCTCGAATCATTTCAAATTGGTTTCTTGAACATGACATGTGGGGGCACTAAGGGGACATGACTGCTGTGTGTGTGGGCACTAAGGGGGCATGACTGCTGTGTGTGGGGGCACTAAGGGGACATGACTGCTGTGTGTGGGGGCACTAAGGGGACATGACTGCTGTGGGGGGGAACTAAGGGGACATGACGGCTGTGTGTGGGGGCACTAAGGGGACATGACTGCTACTGTGTGGGGGCACTAAGGGGACATGACTGCTGTGTGTGGGGGCACTAAGGGGACATGACTGCTGTGTGTGGGGGCACTAAGGGGACATGACTGCTGTTGGGGCACTAAGGGGATATTACTACTGTGGGGGGAACTAAGGGGGCATAAAACTGTGTTCGGGCATTAAGGGGACATGATTAATGTATGTGGGCACTAAAGGGGCATAACTATTTTGTGGGGCACCAATGGGGCATTACTGTTTGGGGGCACTAAGGGGCATAACTACTGTGTTAGGGCACTAAGGGGGCATTACTGTGTGGGGCAATAAGGGGGCATTACTGTCTGGGGGTATAACGATTGTGTGGGCCGCACTAAGGAGGGTAACTACTGTGTGGGGGGCACTAAGGGGACATTACTGTCTGGGGTTATAACTACTGTGTGGAGGGACTAAGGGGACATAACTATTGTGTGGGGGGCACTAAGAGGACATAACTACTGTGGGGGCATTACTGTGTGGGGAAACTAAGGGGGCATATCTACTGTATGGGGGCACTAAGGAGACATTACTGTTTGTATTACCATTTATAGCATTAGCAATGCGCCGCACAGACCTATGAGAAGAAGGAGCGCCCGGCGGCAACGGCGCACGTGAGTATAATGCTGCTCACTAACATACCATGGCAGCCAGGACTTCAGTAGCGTCCTGGCTGCCATGGTAACCGATCGGAGCCCCAGTATTACACTGCTGGGACTCCGATCAGAACTGACCACTGCCACCAATGATGGGGGGGGGGACCCTGTGGCCACTGCCACCAATGATTATTACTGGGGAGGGAAGGGGGGCGCACTGCCCACTGTCACCAATGCAGAGACTGAAGAACAGTACCGGCACCCGACCTCTGACAGGACACTGTGATCCGCACAATTAACCCCTCAGGTGCCACACCTGAGGGGTTAATTGCGCGGATCACAGCGTCCTCTCAGAGATCGGGTGCCGGGAATGCGAGTCACAGAATTCCTTCCCCCACGCCGAACTGCTGAGAGCGCTGCCACAAGCGGCCAGCAGGTATCGGCAGTGGTATCGGGGACATTTGCACGAGTACAAGTACTCTGCAAATGTCCAGTATCGGTCCCAATACCGATACTGGTATCGGGACATCCCTACCAGTAATGTGTCAGCTCCAGGCACCGACCCTGGACACAGTAGAAGTGCCGGATGGGGGGGTTATGGTTACGTGAGTCTGGGGCGCCAGTGGCAGACTGGGCATGCGCTGCGAGGATGAGGAAAAGCAGCGCATGCGCATTTACTCTGCAGGCATGGACGAAGCTCCTCCTCGTCGCGTGCAGCCATGGACGAACTGGCTGCACGGCAGAGCGGGGCTCAGGGGGCGTGTGATCAGATTGTAGAAAAAACAGGCAGATCTACTTAAAGACATATATTAGGAAAAGTACTTTTTTCCTGCCTCCCACACAGTAGTAGAAAATACATGCAGAGCGGCCAACCCCTTTAACGATTTGTTGTGGGGAAGAAAGCGGGTAAGGAATACTTATACAAGCCGTTGGAACAGGGAGGATTGAATCTTCCCAATTTCAAGGGCTATTTTATAGCCGGGCAATTATGGCTATATCGTGAATGGGAGAAAAGTGTATTGTGTACCACTTTGGTGAGGACGTCTTCGTACAATAACATATTCACATTATTGGAATCGGGGCAATTGATTAATATTCAACAGGAGTACTGAGAGGCTAAAAAGCTACTATCCAAGGCATGGGACACTATTAGAAGATGGCAGGGAATAAAAGGATCTCTGCAGTGTTTTCAACTACAGGTTTTAGATAAAATCGCCGGGGACCAGTATTGGCAAAACAATAATATTTGATATGTTACACAAGTGGTGAAGAATGAAGAGATACTTCCCTTCTCGGTGTTATCACAAAGGGAGACTATGAATGGTTTGTCTTGGTTTAGATATTTTCAATTACGTTCGGCACTTGTTAGTGTAAAGAATAAATCACTTTTGGAGATAGATATTTCTACTTCTTTAAAGGGAACCTGTCATGTGGATATTTGATTATAATCTAACTAATTATATACAATCATTAACTACTAAAAAGTGCCTTAGATGTATTCACTTACTGGTGTGACAGATGGTTACCTCATAATATACACACAAAGATGCCTCATGCCGCATGCTAATGAGCTGATTTGAGTCCAGCGTGATGTCATTGAGTCCAGCGTTTATTTAATTAACAGCTATAGCCACTCCTCTGCCCACCTGCTGCTGATTCATATGGGAAATAACTGTCTTTCAGCAGCAGGTGGGCGGGGAGAGTCAGGAGCTCATGAATATTCATGACTCATCATTATCAGCTGGAGCTTTTCAATACAAGATGTTGGCAGATTGACTGGGTCAATTAAAGAAAGTGACCCAGCATTTTGAAGAGAATCAGTCACTTAATTATGTTGCCCTTAGTTAGGACACCATAAAACTGGTGACAGGTTCCCCCTTAAATGATCTGCTAGGGAACTTCGATCAGAGGGTTAAGATTGCAAATTTGTATAAATTTTTACTTAAGGCACTATTTATTAAAATACAATCACCAGAACAAAGGGCCTGGGGAGTTAATTGCCCAAGGATGCATTTAGAGGGATGGGAAAATATATTTGCGAACTTGAGATCAATATCTCACAATTTTAATCACGTATTGATACAATTTAATATTTTGCATAGATTATATGTTCCGCCCTTATGGCTTAATAAATGTGGGTTAGAAGATAGTTCTAAGTGTCCACGGTGTGATTCTTTTGGGGCTGATCACTTACATATGCTATGGTCTTGTCCAGAACTAAAAGAATACTGGATTGTGATTATCAAACTTTGTTACTCATAAATTGAGACTCTCAATTCCATTTATGGTTGAATGTTGCATATTGAGTGATCTTTCTAAGGTAAATTGCCATAAATATAAAAAGATTCTTTTGAATAGAAAACTGTTCTTGGCGAGACTTTTGATCACTTGAGTCTGGTTTTCCCGAAAGTTACCAAATTTGAACACTTGGATAAACTTGGTTAATATGGTTAAAAATTATGAGAATGTGCTATATAGGCAAAGAAATAGTCAGGAGAAGTGGACTAGGATATGGGAGGCTTGGAGGTCTTAATCTTCCTCGTCCCCATTTTTATGATTCCATTTCCCTTGACTTCTCCTATTCTCTTTCTTAGTCTTTCTTTCCTTTCTTTTTTGAGGGTTCTGAGACGCATCGCAAGGATAGGGAGGGGTGGGACATGGGTGGTTATGAGGAAGTGAAAACAATAAAAAAAAGAAAAAAAAGTGTGTGTGAGCTAGGAAGTGCCAGTCGGCTACACCTACTCTAGAAATGGTGCACCAGTAGGAGGTAACACCTCTACTTGCTAACTATCTATCATGCAGGAAGTTTGCTGGCCTTGGGTATTACCCTTCCACTGACCTATAGCTCAGCTCTGCTGTGTTTCTTACAGTTAACCCCATCAAGGTCCACTGACGCTCAAGTTTGTGGGAGCCAGGATGTGCAAGTTTGCTACCACTACTCCGAGCTACCCTTTCCACTGTGGTGCTCAGCTGTTTTCACTGCCCTGAGATGGTGCACCAGTTGGAAAGTGTCACTCACCCCTCCACCTACTGGAACTATCACGCAGAAGTTTTGCTGGCCTTCCACTGATCACTGACTCAGTATAGTCAGGGGTCAAGTCCTGGGAAAAAAAGTGTGGGAACTCACGCAAGATCCACTGCAAACCCCCCCCCCCCCCCCTTCCCCAAAAAACAAAATATATATTTCGTGAAAATTCAGTGCAACATTTATTGTAAAGTGCCAGTTTACACAAACAACTGCAAAATTAACATGAAATAAACAAATATATATAGGGACCCGCACCTATCAGACAATGGGGGCATATCCTAGCAATATGCCCCCATTGTCTGAGATGGGAAAACCCTTTTAAAATACAATGCATGTGAATGGCCTTTTGAAAGCTACGTGTAGCGGGAAAAAAAAAAAACACAGAAAATCTAGCATGCTGTAATTTGTGTCGCTGCGGACTGAGCCAAATGTACACATTGTGAACAAAACAAAACAAAAACTCCCCTTATATATAATTTACTTACAGTTCTGAAGACTCAGGGGTGCTGGCTGGCTTGGCCTCAGGGGTGCTGGCTGGCTTGGCCTCAGGGGTGCTGGCTGGCTTGGCCTCAGGGGTGCTGGCTGGCTTGGCCGAGCAGAAGGAGTGTGGGACTGTGAGGCCTTTTTTCTCCAGCTGGGCTCCGGGCTGGAAGTGGGCACAATAAGAAAAAAATATTTTTAATTACACCTCAGGTCAGACCACCAATCAGACCCCCAATGTTAATCAGACCTCAGCTAACAGCCCCAATAAGATTCCCAATGTTAATAAGACCTCAGATCACACCTCAGCTCAGACCCAATATGAATGACCCCCAATCAGACCTCAGATAAGAGCCCCAGTGCCTCTCATCAGCCCCCCAGTGCCTCTCATCAGCCCCCCAGTGCCTCTCATCAGCCAGTAATAACAGCCCCCCCAATCATGTGCCAGTAATAACAGCCCCCCCAATCATGTGCCAGTATAATACCAGACCCCCCAATCATGTGCCAGTAATACCAGACCCCCCAATCATGTGCCAGTAATACCAGACGGTCCAGACCCCCCCCCCCAAATCATGTGCCAGTAATACCAGACCCACCCAATCATGTGGCAGTATTGTAATACCAGACCAGACCCCCCCAACCATGTGCCACTATATCAGACCCCCCCCCCCCCAATCATGTGCCAGTAATACCAGACCCCCAATCATGTGGCAGTAATACCAGACACCCCCCCCAATCTGTGCCAGTAATTCCAGGGCCCCCCCAAATTCATGTGCCAGCCCAGTATAATACCAGGGCCCCCCCAAATTCCCCAATCATGTGCCAGTATAATATAGTTAAAAAATATATATAAATGAACACTTATACTTACCTCTTTGGAGCGATGCGATGAAGGCCTCTTCCAGCCTGTGTCCTGACTCCAGCGCTGTACGGCTCAGGCCGGCGGCGCGAATGACGTCATCGCGCCGCCTACGCCGGCCTCTGATAGGCTGCCGGCCTAGTAGTGCCGGCAGCCTATCAGAGGAGACACACCTCCCTGCCCTGCTCCTCCGCAGCCTTCTGTTTGTATCGCTGTCCTGAGGACAGCGATATAAACAGAGACAGATCACCATGGAGATGAGCGCTTCACTTCCACAATGGAAGCGCTCATCTCAGTGCCTGCCCCGCCGCCGCACACAGGCCATGCTGAAAGGGAACGGCGTTCCTGCCATGAAAAAAGTGCAGGAACGCCGTTCCCACGCGTTCCCCCTCGACTCGACCCCTGATATAGTTCTGCTGTCCCTTTGGCAGTCAACAGTTCACAGTGCATTATACATAATAAACCGTGTGGTTCAATACATATATACAGATTCTGTCTGAAGGTATATGAATCCCAGAGGGCATTTCACATTCACAGGCTTCTTGTGATGTCATCACATATCAATTATACATCCTAACTGATCAGCAAAGTACACAACAGTGCAGATACATTTTACCCCTTCCTCTCTGGCTTTTCACAGCATAATATGACATAACATCCCAATATAGCATGCTTTGTATGACACAAGTAAGTGCGGGGAGATCTAATGAGCTAGCATGTCCTAGTAATTGTCACATTTCAGCTGCATAGTGATGTATTATGCATGAGTTCAGTCAACTAACAGATCAACAGTCAACATTGGTGGCACTGCCCCAGTAACGAGGACAAGCGTAACCCACAGCAACGGAATACTAAGACGGATACATGCTTGAAAGGCGGTCAAGGACATTTCCATCCTCTTAAGTGATTATGACAGAAATTTGTCAACGACCGATAAGGTGCCCGCACATTGGAGAGGAAATATGACACAACCCACTGACATCCTATTATGAAATTTCCTCTTTTCCAATGAATACTGTAGATGGCTGATTGATAAACTCTAATTCTTACAATGGCGTTTCACCAGTGTTTGCACCGCTCAGACGTCAGCTTCTTGTGGGTTTGAATTAGGGCCACTGTTTCTATGGCAGTTCGTGTCGCCACTGTTCCATGCGCCCTGGCCTCGGTTACTTCTGGATGTGAATTGGTGCCAAGGTGCTTTGTATCTCTCCCCAGTTCAGTATTGCGTGTGTTAATGATCCTTGGTCTTGTGTGTGTCTGCATTTGTTTGACTAATGAGTTTGTTAAAGGGGTTATCCAAACTCGGAAATGCTCCCCCATTCTCGGAACTGCCTGCTCCCGGTGACCGCATTTGATTTCAGACCGGCTCCCGACACAGGTAAGGGCTTACCTGTGCATCGCCGGACGGGTGAGTCTACCTTACTAAAGATGGCAGCCCGCATGTGTTCGCTGGCGAACACTGCGAACTTACCATCACTGCCTGTCAGTCCTTGTCTGGTTCTGTCTTTGATCTTGCCTGTGCTTCCAGTGCTTTGCGCTGGTGGTTCTGACCCAGTGTGTCAGCTACAAACTACATCGGGACTATTCCAAGACTTAGAGGCCTGGTGGCTTCCTTGTAGCACAAAGATCAGATCCTTGTATAAGAGTGAGGGTCCATTCACACGTCCGTGGAATGGGTCCGCATCCGTTCCGCAATATCCGGAATGGGTGCGGACCCAATGGGGCAGGAATGGATGCGGAAAGCACACTATGTGCTCTCCGCATCCGCATTTTCGGAGCGCGGCCCCGATCTTCTGGTCCGCAGATATGGCAAAAAATAGAACATGTCCTATTCTTGCGGACAAGAATAGGCAGTTCTATGGGGTGCCGGCCAGCTGTATTGCGGATCTGCAATACACTATGGACGTGTGAATGGACCCTTAAAGGGTAAAAACCAGGGGACACCCACAGGTCTAGCCCAACATCAAACCGGTTAGTTGACACAGTGGTTTCACAACCATTGTACTTAACAGTAATATCCAAAAGAATCTTGTCACGGCAGTGGGTGTGGAACCACTGTGTCAACCAGCTGGCTTGACTTTGGGTTAAACCTAAGGGCGTTGTCCTGGCAGTCCCCTGGTATTCATCCATTAATCCCAGTAGAGGGATCTAAACTTCACTGCAGGGGAGCGACCAGGCAGCTACTTCTTGAAGTAGTGTTGGCATGGTAGACAGCCGACCCTCAGGGGCTAGAGACATTGGTGCGGAGCACTGAATGATCAGGAAAAACTTATAATCAGTAACAGGCAGAGTACATACAAACATGAGAAAGAAGTCCGAGTTCAGGGCGGGCAGCAGAGGATCACAATAGTAAATAGGCACAGGTCAGGTCCACCAGCAGTGGGTCAGAATGCAGAAAACAGGCAGCAGTCAGTACACGGGCAGACAACAGAGAACAAACACCTTAGCAAGAGACTAGCATGCTAGGAAGTTGGAACCTAAATTGCTCAGGCAAGGAAATGAGTTCAGTAGCGCAGTATTATAGCCAATGCTGATTAGCAGAGCAAGGAGGATAATAACCCTTGCAGTACTGCAGAGGAGTTGAGGGTTAATGAAGAGACACAGGGTGAGTGGAGAGGCACTTGTGTCTGAACTGAAAAAATTAAAACATTGGTGGCATATTGCTATCATATGCCGCCAATGTTTGATAGCGTGGCCACCCTCCATTCATTTCTATGGCACTGATCAAAATAGCTGAGCTTCACACTCGGTTATTTTTGGAAAGGCCCATAAGATTGAATGGGAAGCACACCGCGCAAGAGCGGCCACCGCTCCATTCACTTCTATAGGGTTGAAGCCTAATTCACACGTCGGTGTATTGGTCAGTGATTTCGAGCCAAAACCAGGATTGGAAACTGCACCGACATAAGGTATAAGGAAAAGATCCGCACCTGGTTTGGCTCAAAATCACTGACCGAACACTGACGTGTGAATGGGGCTTGATGGAAATAGCCAAGCCAGTGTTTGGTTGTTTTCGGGAGTGCAATAGAAATGAATGGAGGGCGACTGCGCATGCTCAATCTGCTCTTCTTCACATTGTGGGCTCGTTCCCAGAGGTGGGACCTGTAGCTATCAGACATTGTGATATGTCACCAGTGCTTGAGATGAGACAACCGCTTTAAGCCTCGGGACTTTCCACAACTTCCCAAGATACATACAGAATTTTGCGGCTTCTTCTAACTTCACATCTTCCAACATCCCCTGCTGGTTCAGTGTCTGCACAGAGCACTCTTTGCTGAGTTTCTTTACGGAAGAAGCATTTAAAACCTGGCACTATACTGTGATCACCCGGGATGCCATGCCATGCCCCTTGTACTCCACGGGAATAAAGCCCCCAACATTAAATGTCAAATAAACTGCAATAAGGATACGTAGAATCTCTCTCATATCTATCTGGTCTGTCTACAAGGTACCCCTTCACTTTCTTCTGTTTAATATCACCCGGTGCGTCTTGGGGAGAGGCCGACTACTGGTCGCTCCCCTAAAATTATTCGCTTCACACGGCAGCTGCTAATTGAATGCTGTGTCTGTGCGGCAGCAGCGGCGTGCGCCCACCCGAAAGTGTCCTTCTACTTGTTTTCTGTTACCCATTAGATTAGCAAGTGCACCATCATAACTCAGTGCATAAGTCTGCCCTGGACCAGAGTGGTAAGATGCAGCTCCATGGCCTGGGTACATCCCCCACCTCTGCACCCCTTATACTTACATCACTGCCCTTCACCCCTGAGCGGCACATAGCGCTATCACATAACTTGTATTTCCCATTATATTATTTTATTATTTTCTTGAAAAAAAATAAAAAACAAAAAATCTAATTAAATGTTGCACCTACGTGTGACTTCTACACTGGAGGAAAAAGTCCCATCGGTTTTAGAATTTGCAGGAAAGTCCCATCAAACTGTATTTAAAGCAAAAAACCATATGGCAGTTGCATGGAAATCTCATTATTACATAGTGTACCGTCACATGATGTCCCACAGCATTGGTTGCACCCAGCGCCATCTGGTGGCAGAGTGGGACACGTGCAGGGGAGGGACCTGGAATCTTGTATTCCTGATCTGTGCTGGGAATCTTTATCATGTAGGGACAGGTAGGTACGTTTTATCTGGTTGCAGGGAAATGTTCCTGTTGCTGCATACTTGCCAATATTTAAAAATTGTCTTCAGGGAAATGTGGAGGAAGGGTGCCCCATTTACAATTCGCACCCGATTTTTTTATTTTTTATTATTATTACAGCCAATGCAAGGCCTTTCCTTACCTTAATAATCTTGAATTATAAGGGAGGAAAGAACTAGAAGTGGGGGAGGTCCTAGAGCACAATCAATACATGAGGGAACCTAGAGCAGAGACACCTAGGGAGGTCACATACCTTTAATGGAAGCACACCACAAAACCGCTATGGGACGCAGAGGAGGCCCTGCGGTGAACTCCTCTCTCTCTTCACAAAGTAAAAACACTGCCCTTTAATACAGATGCCAATAGGGGGAGCTCAGTGCAAAGAGATAATTTCAGCCTGAATAAATTCCTTTGCACTGAGCTCCACCTAGTGGTGGCCACAGGCAGCCAGCTTCATAATACAGAAAAGGGAAGCAGGAGATTTCTCAATGTGTTTTTGTCTGGTATAAATACATTGAAAAATATGATGGACAAACCAAATCCTGAATGGCCACCTCGGGTTCTTCTAGCTAAGGATCTTGTTTCCCGGGATAGAGACATGATCCTTAAGAGGGCCAGAGAGTGCCCCCCTATTGTTCATAATGGCAGTAAATTGTCCTTTTTTCCGGATTTTTCTAAGGATGTCCAAGAAAGGAGATATTGGTTGACAGAGCACCGGATGCAGTGGATCCGGTGCTATGTCAACCAATATCCCTGACGAGCCGAGTCTACACTTGGTGAAACGCGTTGGATAAAGGTACAATCGACATTCATTAGGGAGGTAAGAGCATAGGGCTGTATAGCACAGGCCCGAGATTCCTGAGGCTGGGGGTCGTCCTTATAAGGACGAGTGCCCCGACTACAGCCACTGAGGTAACCACATTTAGTAGATTAGGCCAAGTAGGGCGAGCATCTAGGGAGAGTTAAGGTCCTCCTGACTAGTAGGCTCCTCCCCAGCATTCCCCCAATAGACTAGGATACTGGGCCTTATTTGCTACTACAGACCTAGTGCGCCCCCTATCTTCTATAGTGCAGGTTCTACTACACCTAACTGTCTCACTTAGTTTATATGACAAAATAAAAGTTATATATTCATCTAAATACATAAAGGCATTCTCCGTTCCGTATATATTCTGTTTGTACAGTATGTGACATCTCAAATTTAAGAAAGGACTATGGGATGAAAGAGAGGGTCTTAAAAGCTGCTGCGGTATCTGGGATGATTCAGTTTTCTGAGAATAAAACGGAGGAGAATAGAAGGCTGATGCAAAATACAACTCAGGAGTACTCTGATTTTCTCCTTGATAAGGCCCAGCAGAGACTCTTCTTCAAGGGACAAAAACAGTTTTGTGAAGTTTTTGGCTAAGGTGTAGTGATGAGCGAGCATGTTCGGCCGAATACCAGTTCGGAGCGAGCATCGCTATGCTCGGCACATGGTGGTACTCGGCCGAGAACCACATGTGCTCGAGTGCAACGCTCGAGTCTCCTCCCCGCACGTTTCGCGGCTGCTAAGCAGCCAATAAACGTGCAGGTAAGTACTGCCCTCACGGTAATCCCAGTAGCACCCGATGACGCATGTTCGGCTCATTTGTAGTCAGGGAGAGCTGTGCATAGGAAGGGACAGAGAGTGTAGGGAGTGTAATAGGAAGATTTTTAAACAAAAAACTTTTCAGAGACCCAAAAGTCCTTATGTACTATGTACTATGTTACAGCAGCAATATATATTTTTAGTGCATCCTGCACTAAATACTGCGTAATAGGCCGCTGCGGACAGTTACATTATCCGTACCACAACTCCTGTTTAAAGTGTGCTCCTCCCTAAAATATCCGTGACATCCAGTGCAGTTTTTCCGTAGACGGTGTCCGCTGTGGACTGTTAAATTATCTGCGCCAAATCTCCTGTTTAAAGTGTGCACATCCCTAAAATCAGTGGCGGATAACAATAGGGACGTTCGGGTCGGCAGCCCCGGGCCCAGCACCGCTGGGGGGCCCAACGCTGACCCGAAGGCCCACATACTACTGCGGGGCACGGGAGCGCATAGCTCCCTGTCCCGTCCGCGATCACCGCCATAGGCTTCAGGCCTTAAAGGCCTGAGGCCTATGCGGTAGAGAAATCCCGGCGCAGGCGTGTGTGATGACGTCATCGCGCGCCTGTGCCGGGACGCAGCAAGCACTGTGACGCGCCTGACTCTGCGAGCAAGCGCCTGGCCCTAGACATACAGTAGGTGAGTATTTATCTTTTAATTTTTTTGTTCATTTATTTTTTATTTTATTTCATGTGCCTACTGGGGGGGGGGGCACACAGGAGGACATATTAGGGAAGTTAAATCAAGTACATGGGGGGGGATGTGGGGGCTGTATGGGGCCAAATTATTATGGGAGGGAATGCTATGTGGGGGCTAATTACTATGTGGGGGCTAATTACTATGTGGGGGCAGTGTGGGGGCAAATTGCTGCGAGGGGGCTAATTGCTATGTGGGGGCTAATTACTATGTGGGGCAGTGTGGGGGCTAATTACTATGTGGGGGCTAATTACTATGTGGGGGCTAATTACTATGTGGGGGCTAATTACTATGTGGGGGCAGTGTGGGGGCAAATTACAATGTGAGGGCAGTGTGGGGCAAATTGCTATGTGGGGGCAGTGTGGGGGCAAATTTCTATATGGGGCAGTGTGGGGGAAACTATTGTGTGTGGGGAAATTGCTATGTGGGGGCAAATTACTATATGGGGCAGTGTGGGGGCAAATTACTATGTGGGGGCAGTGTGGGGGAAATTGCCATGTGGGGGCAGTGTGGGGGAAATTGCCATGTGGGGGCAGTGTGGGGGAATTGCCATGTGGGGGCAGTGTGGGGGAATTTCTATGTGGGGGCAAATTACTATGGGGGGCAAATTACTGTGTGGGGGCAGTGTGGGAAAATTACTGTGTGGGGGCAGTGTGGTGGAAATTACTATGTGGGGGCAGTGTGGTGGAAATTACTATGTGGGGGCAGTGTGGTGGAAATTACTATGTGGGGGCAGTGTAGAGCAAATTACTGTGTGGGGGGCAAACTACTATATGGGGGCAAATTACTATGGGAGGATTACTATGTGGGGGCAGTGTGGTGGAAATTATTATGTGGGGGCAGTGTAGAGCAAATTACTGTGTGGGGGGCAAACTACTATATGGGGGAAGTTTGGGGGCAAATAACTATGGGGGATTACTATGTGGGGGCAATTACTATATGGGGGTGTTGCTATTGGGGAGGCACTGTAGGGGCAATTATATTATTTCTGGGGACACTATTCAGGGGTTATTGCCTGGAGCACAATAGAGGGTGGTATTATTACTCTGGGCACTCTAAGGGACATTATAGCTGCTGTGGACACTATAGGAACATTTGGGGTAATTTATCAAACTGGTGTAACGCAGAACTGGCTTAGTCGCCCATAGCAGCCAATCAGATTCCACCTTTCATATTTGACAGCTCTTTTGGAAATCCAGTTCTACTTTACACCAGTTTGATAAATTACCCCAATTATGTCTATTAGGGTCACTATTTTTTCAGCAGTATAGTTTCTGGGGCATTGGGAAGCACAACGGGCACAGTATTGGGGGTGGCAGCAGGATGACGCTGTGGGGACACCAGGATGAGGAGGTGGATGGAAAAATTGAGAAATCTAACGTGTCTGTGTTACAAACTGTAGAGACGAGATGCGGCTGAAAGAATTTGCCATGGTGGTCTGGGTCAAATGGAGGAGAAGAGGAAAGAGAAGGTCTACATGACAGGAGATGTCACTGGATGTAAGAGGTATGTGGTGCTGTATTCTCCTCCATGTCTTTTTTATTACAATTATATGTATTTTAAATTTGGTGACTAAATTTTTCAGTTTAGGACCCAATTTGGGGTATTTTTTTTTAGTCTGAAGATGTCATATGGCCTAAGAAGAGACTGTGGCGCCCATGAAGCACCGCAGCCTCTTCATACAAAAATAAATAAATAAATAAAATGGAGGAGGAGGAGGGGGGGGGGCCAAGTTTGTAGGGGGGGCCCAAGTTGGTAGACAGCCCCCGGGCCTATCATGCACTTAATCCGCCCCTGCCTAAAATATCTGTGACATCCAGTGCAGTTTTTCTGTAGACACTGCAAACTGTGACTTTACCTGTGGTACCTCTCCTGTATAACGTTTCCTCATCACAAATACTGTTGTAAATTCTTTTGCGCATACACTTCTAAATCCTACGCTACTGTAAGTGTGACATACTTTCAATAATATATCACATTTAAAATAAAGAAGGCGAGCAGTAAGGGACGTGGCTGTGATGCTGATGGTGCACGCAGAGGCCGTGGCCCTGGGTGCGGTGAAACTGTGCCTGCTGCCAGAGCACAAGAAAAACAATCATCGAAGATACCTAGCTTCATGTCCCAGTTTGCAGGGCAGCGCAGGACACCACTCTTGAAGTCAGCCCAGTGCGAGCAGGTCGTCGGTTGGATTGCAGCAGATAATGCTTCCAGTCGGTAAAACACCACTCTGTCTTCTACCAAGTCTAGTCTCAGTAGCCAGGAGTCTGCTCAACCCAATCCTCACCCTGATCCTCCTTCCTCCCACCATTTACAGTCTGGCCAAACAAGTGATCCCACACTCGGATATTCCGACAAGCTCTTTTCAGCGCCATTACTTGATTTGGCCCTCTTGCCAAGAACACTTGAAGAGGGACATGAGATCTTGTGCCCTGATTCCCAACCTATTGAGCAACCACAGTCAGAAGAACATGACGGTGGTGAACGGCAATTAGAGTTTAATGAGGTGGATGATGATAATACACAGTTGCCAATGAGTCAACCGCAATTACTGTCTCAAGAGGTTGATAGGTCAACAAATCAGGAGGATGATCAAAGTGAGGAAGTGGAAGAGGAGGTGGTGGGTAATGAGGTGGCTGACCCAACCTGGGAAGGTGGCAAGCCGAGCAAGAAGAGCAGTACTGAGGGGGAGGGATCTGCAGCACCGCAACAGGCTGGAAGAGGCAGTGGGGTGGCAAAAGGGAGAAGGAAGGCCACACCAAACAGGCCCACAACTGTTCCACTAAGCACCCCCTTGCGGAAATCTCTCTTGCCAAGGGGTAGATGTTACGCAGTCTGTCGCTTTTTTTAAGAAAGTGTGAACGACAAATGAGCCAGGGTGTGAAATCTAGCAACCTCACCACTACCAGAATGATCCGCCACATGGCATCCAAGCACCTTAATAAGTGGGACGAATGCCTGGGTCCACAATCTGTGTCTGCGGGTCACACCACTGCCTCCTCTTCCCCTATATTACATGCTGGTCTATCCCCTGTAGAAGGCACAGGCCCGGATGCCTCCCGTCCTGCACTTAGACCTTCGCAAGCACCATCAGTGACCACATCCACTTCCGTGTCCCAGCGCAGCGTCCAAATGGCCTTACCCCAAGCCTTTGAACGCAAGCAAAAATACCCAGCCACCCACCCACAGGCCATAGCACTAAATGTGCAGCTTTCCAAATTACTGGCCCTGGAAATGTTGCCATTTAGGCTTGTGGACACTAGGGCCTTCCGCAGCCTGATGTCGGCGGACGTCCTGCGTTACGTAGTCCCCAGCCGCCACTATTTTTCAAGGCGTGCCGTGTCCGCCTTACACCAATATGTGTCCCGTAACATCACACGTGCCCTGACCAATGCAGTTACTGGGAAGGTCCACTTAACCACAGACACATGGACAAGTGCTTTTAGCCATGGACGCTACATTTCCCTGACGGCACACTGGGTGAATGTTGTGGAGGCCGGGAGAGTCGTACCCTTGGATGGCACAGCTGCTACCGACGCCAAGGTTTGCGGGCCCTACGTCGATTAGGGTTTCCGCCAGCACCTACGTTAGTGGCTTCAACCCCCACTTTTCCTCCGCCGCCTCCTCCTCCACTTCCACCTCCGAATTATCCACGTGCAGCACCAGTCAGTCATCAGTTGGTAGCTGAAAGCAATGTAACACTGCAGTGGGGAAGCGGCAACAGGCCGTGCTGAAACTGATATGCTTAGGGGACAATCAGCACACCACTGCAGAGCTGTGGCAGGGGATAAGAGACCAGACTGAGCTGTGGCTATCGCCACTCAACCTAGAACCAGGCATAGTTGTGTCTGATAATGGCTGTAATTTGGTGGCAGCTTTGGAGCTCAGCAAGCTTAGACACATCCCATGCCTTGCCCACGTCTTCAACCTTGTGGTTCAGCAGTTTTTCAAAACCTACCCCATTTTGCCTGAGCTACTGGTGAAGGTGCGCCGCGTCTGTGCACATTTTCACAAGTCACCAACAGCTTCATCCGGTCTGTCAACACTGCAGCAGCGCTGGAAATTGCCCGCTCACCGGCTGTTGTGCGACGTGAACACGCGCTGGAACTCCACGTTCCACATGTTGGCCAGACTTTGTGCGCAGCAGAGGGCAGTAGTGGAATACCAGCTGCAACATGGTCGTTGCCTTTCCAGTCAGCTTCCGCTCTTCACAAGCGAGGAGTGGGCATGGATGTCTGACCTCTGTGAGGTTTTAAGAAACTTTGAGGAATAGACACAGATGGTGAGCGGCGATAGCGCTATTATTAGCGTAACCATCCCACTTCTGTGTCTACTCAAACTTTCGCTGCTCACAATTAAGGACCACACTTTGCATGGTGGAAATGGGGGAAGACATTACACTGGGTGATAGCCAGACCACCCTCAGTTCGTCTTCTCAGCGCGAATTGGACGATGAAGAGGAGGAGCAGGAGATGGTTGCCTCAGCTACAGAAGGTAGTACACATGGAAGTTTAATTTCATCTGTTCAGCGTGGGTGGGCAGATGAGGAGGAAGAGGATGAGGAGATGGACAGTCATCCTCCTGATGACGACAGCGAAGTCTTGCCTGTTGGGACTCTGGCACACATGGCTGACTTCATGTTAGGCTGCCTTTTCCGCGACCCGCGCGTTATACGCATTTTAGACAACACGGATTACTGGTTGTTCACCCTTCTCGACTCCAGCTACAAAGAGGAATTCTCATCTCTCATTCCTCTGGTGGAGAGGACGAGCAAAACATTGCAATACCAGAAGGTGAAAAATTGTTGAAAAATTGCTCCAAAAATTTCCATTAGACAACGCTGGCGGCAGAGTCCATAGTTTCTTGGCCAACCGAGGAGGGGAGACGAGGGGAACTTTACATGTGTTGTTTATAATGTACTGAATACACTGTATTCCCATGCACCACGTCCACCACAAACAAGGGTATATAGTTGAATCTTCCTTTTATCTTCCTCTTCGATCATATCAACATGCTTATTCGTCACATATAGGGATGAGCGAACCCGAACTGTATAGTTTTTCGTAAAAGTCCGGGTTCGGGTTCGGTGTTCGGCGCTTTCTTGGCGCTTTTTGAAAGGCTGCAAAGCAGCCAATCAACAAGCGTCATACTACTTGCCCCAAGAGGCCATCACAGCCTTGCCTACTATTGGCATGGCTGTGATTGGCCAGTGCAGCATGTGACCCAGCCTCTATATAAGCTTGGGTCACGTAGCGCTGTACGTCACTCTGCTGATACAAGCGTAGGGAGAGGTTGCTGCTGCGACGTTAGGGCGAGATTAGGCAGATTAACTCCTCCAAAAGACTTCATTCAGTGATCGATCTCCAGCTGTGGATCATTGAAGTGCTGATATTGAATTGCTCACTTTTTTTAGGCTGCCCAGAGCGTTTTTATATCACTTTTTTCTGGGGTGATCGGCGGCCATTTTGTGACTTGTGGTGCGCCAGCACAAGCTACCACCAAGTGCATTTAACCATCAATAGTGTGGTTATTTTTTGCTATATCCTACATCAGGTGCAGGCTGAGCCTGTGTCACCCAAGTGCATTTAACCATCAATAGTGTGGTTATTTTTTGGCCATATACTACATCAGGGGCAAGCTTTCATCAAGTGCATTTAACCATCAATAGTGTGGTTATTTTTTGGCCATATACTACATCAGGTGCAGGCTGAGCCTGTGTCACCCAAGTGCATTTAACCATCAATAGTGTGGTTATTTTTTGGCCATATACTACATCAGGGGCAAGTTGAGCCTGTCACCCAGCGCCTAAAAAATAGACCTGACATTTCTATTCAACCAAATCTGTACTGTTTTAGCTGGTCAAGTTATTTTTAGTGACCGTAAAAGCACAGTTTTTGTTCTGGGTTGAAAAACTATTCCCAAATTTGCCATTCTCAAAATTAGTAGTTTCTGCTATATCAGGCCTACTTTAAATCTATCCCAAAAAGGATATCTTAGATTCAAGGTGCTGATAGTGTCATTCTGAAAAACTTCACACACACGCTACAGTGCAGATCCAAGTATAATTCTGTGATTAAACGTATACCTGTCACCCAGCGCCTAAAAAATAGGCCTCACATTTATATTCAGCTAAATCTGTCATTACTTGTGTGCCTGTATTAGTGTAATACGGTACCTAAATAGATAGCCAGATAGTGTTAGGTGTCTGTAAAAAAAGGCCTGAATTTTAATTCAATACATTGGCCCGAATAATATTTTTCCTATTGTGGTGAACGGGAACAATGAGGAAAACATCTAGTAAGGGACGCGGACGTGGACATGGTCGTGGTGGTGTTAGTGGACCCTCTGGTGCTGGGAGAGGACGTGGCCGTTCTGCCACAGCCACACGTCCTAGTGAACCAACTACCTCAGGTCCCAGTAGCCGCCAGAATTTACAGGGATATTTGGTGGGGCCCAATGCCGTTCTAAGGATGGTAAGGCCTGAGCAGGTACAGGCATTAGTCCATTGCGTGGCCGACAGTGCATCCAGCACGTTCACATTATCTCCCACCCAGTCTTCTGCAGAAAGCGCACAGATGGCGCATGAAAACCAAGCCCATCAGTCTGTCACATCACCCCCATGCATATCAGGGAAACTGTCTGAGCCTCAAGTTATGCAGCAGTCTCTTATGCTGTTTGAAGACTCTGCTGCCAGGGTTTCCCAAGGGCATCCACCTAGCCCTTCCCCAGGAGTGGAAGAGATAGAATGCACTAACGCACAACCACTTATGTTTCCTGATGATGAGGACATGGGAATACCACCTCAGCACGTCTCTGATGATGACGAAACACAGGTGCCAACTGCTGCGTCTTTCTGCAGTGTGCAGACTGAACAGGAGGTCAGGGATCAAGACTGGGTGGAAGACGATGCAGGGGACGATGAGGTCCTAGACCCCACATGGAATGAAGGTCGTGCCACTGACTTTCACAGTTCGGAGGAAGAGGCAGTGGTGAGACCGAGCCAACAGCGTAGCAAAAGAGGGAGCAGTAGGCAAAATCAGAACACCCGTCGCCAAGAGACTCCGCCTGCTACTGACCGCCGCCATCTGGGACCGAGCACCCCAAAGGCAGCTTCAAGGAGTTCCCTGGCATGGCACTTCTTCAAACAATGTGCTGACGACAAGACCCGAGTGGTTTGCACGCTGTGCCATCAGAGCCTGAAGCGAGGCATTAACGTTCTGAACCTTAGCACAACCTGCATGACCAGGCACCTGCATGCAAAGCATGAACTGCAGTGGAGTAAACACCTTAAAAACAAGGAAGTCACTCAGGCTCCCCCTGCTACCTCTTCTGCTGCTGCCGCCTCGGCCTCTTCTGCTGCTGCCGCCTCGGCCTCTTCCTCCGCCTCTGGAGGAACGTTGGCACCTGCCGCCCAGCAAACATGGGATGTACCACCAACACCACCACCTGCGTCACCAAGCATCTCAACCATGTCACACGGCAGCGTTCAGCTCTCCATCTCACAAACATTTGAGAGAAAGCGTAAATTCCCACCTAGCCACCCTCGATCCCTGGCCCTGAATGCCAGCATTTCTAAACTACTGGCCTATGAAATGCTGTCATTTAGGCTGGTGGACACACACAGCTTCAAACAGCTCATGTCGCTTGCTGTCCCACAGTATGTTGTTCCCAGCCGCCACTACTTCTCCAAGAGAGCCGTGCCTTCCCTGCACAAACAAGTGTCCGATAAAATCAAGTGTGCACTGCGCAACGCCATCTGTGGCAAGGTCCACCTAACCACAGATACGTGGACCAGTAAGCACGGCCAGGGACGCTATATCTCCCTAACTGCACACTGGGTAAATGTAGTGGCGGCTGGGCCCCAGGCGGAGAGCTGTTTGGCGCACGTCCTTCCGCCGCCAAGGATCGCAGGGCAACATTCTTTGCCTCCTGTCTCCTCCTCCTCCTCAGGTTCCTCCTCCTCTTCTTCCACCTGCTCATCCAGTCAGCCACACACCTTCACCACCAACTTCCGCACAGCCCGGGGTAAACGTCAGCAGGCCGTTCTGAAACTCATATGTTTGGGGGACAGGCCCCACACCGCACAGGAGTTGTGGCGGGGTATAGAACAACAGACCGACGAGTGGTTGCTGCCGGTGAGCCTTTAAGCCCGGCCTGGTGGTGTGCGATAATGGGCGAAATCTCGTTGCAGCTCTGGAACTAGCCGGTTTGACGCACATCCCTTGCCTGGCGCATGTGCTGAATTTGGTGGTGCAGAAGTTCATTCGCAACTACCCCGACATGTCAGAGCTGCTGCATAAAGTGCGGGCCGTCTGTTCGCGCTTCCGGCGTTCACACCCTGCCGCTGCTCGCCTGTCTGCGCTACAGCGTAACTTCGGCCTTCCCGCTCACCGCCTCATATGCGACGTGCCCACCAGGTGGAACTCCACCTTGCACATGCTGGACAGACTGTGCGAGCAGCAGCAGGCCATAGTGGAGTTTCAGCTGCAGCACGCACGGGTCAGTCGCACTGCGGAACAGCACCACTTCACCACCAATGACTGGGCCTCCATGCGAGACCTGTGTGCCCTGTTGCGCTGTTTCGAGTACTCCACCAACATGGCCAGTGGCGATGACGCCGTTATCAGCGTTACAATACCACTTCTATGTCTCCTTGAGAAAACACTTAGGGCGATGATGGAAGAGGAGGTGGCCCAGGAGGAAGAGGGGTCATTTTTAGCACTTTCAGGCCAGTCTCTTCGAAGTGACTCAGAGGGAGGTTTTTTGCAACAGCAGAGGCCAGGTACAAATGTGGCCAGACAGGGCCCACTACTGGAGGACGAGGATGAGGTGGAGGAGGAGGATGAAGCATGTTCACAGCGGGGTGGCACCCAAAGCAGCTCGGGCCCATCACTGGTGCGAGGCTCGGGGGAAACACAGGACGATGACGATACGCCTCCCACAGAGGACAGCTTGTCCTCACCTCTGGGCAGCCTGGCACACATGAGCGACTACATGCTGCAGTGCCTGCGCAACGACAGCAGAGTTGCCCACATTTTAACGTGTGCGGACTACTGGGTTGCCACCCTGCTGGATCCCCGGTACAAAGACAATGTGCCCACCTTACTTCCTACACTGGAGCGTGATAGGAAGATGCGCGAGTACAAGCGCACGTTGGTAGACGCGCTACTGAGAGCATTCCCAAATGTCACAGGGGAACCAGTGGAAGCCCAAGGCGAAGGCAGAGGAGGAGCAAGAGGTCGCCAACGCAGCTGTGTCACGGCCAGCTCCTCTGAGGGCAGGGTTAGCATGGCAGAGATGTGGAAAAGTTTTGTCACCACGCCACAGCTAACTGCACCACCACCTGATACGGAACGTGTTAGCAGGAGGCAACATTTCACTAACATGGTGGAACAGTACCTGTGCACACCCCTCAACGTACTGACTGATGGTTCGGCCCCATTCAACTTCTGGGTCTCCAAATTGTCCACGTGGCCAGAGCTAACCTTTTATGCCTTGGAGGTGCTGGCCTGCCCGGCGGCCAGAGTTTTGTCTGAACGTGTATTCAGCACGGCAGGGGGCGTCATTACAGACAAACGCAGCCGCCTGTCTACAGCCAATGTGGCCTTGAGGTGAGCTGACCCTGTAAAAGACTTGAGGTGAAGGCCTGCTGGTGAGCTGACCCTCTAAAAAATTATATGCGAGGGCCTGCAGCTGAGCTGACCCTCTAAAAAATTATATGCGAGGGCCTGCAGCTGAGCTGACCCTCAAAAAAATTATATGCGAGGGCCTGTAGGTGAGCTGACCCTGTAAAACATTATATTTGAAGGGCATATATGCAAGGGCATTATATGTGACTAGAGTTGAGCGAACACCTGGATGTTCGGGTTCGAGAAGTTCGGCCGAACTTCCCGGAAATGTTCGGGTTCGGCATCCGAACCCGACCTGAACTTCGTCCCGAACCCGAACCCCATTGAAGTCAATGGGGACCCGAACTTTTCGGCACTAAAAAGGCTGTAAAACAGCCCAGGAAAGAGCTAGAGGGCTGCAAAAGGCAGCAACATGTAGGTAAATCCCCTGCAAACAAATGTGGATAGGGAAATGAATTAAAATAAAAAAAAAAAAAAAAAATATTAACCAATATCAATTGGACAGAGGTCCCATAGCAGAGAATCTGGCTTCACGTCAGCAGAGAATCAGTCTCTTCATGCCATAGCAGAGAATCTGGCTTCATGTCAGCAGAGAATCAGTCTCTTCATGCCATAGCAGAGAATCTGGCTTCATGTCAGCAGAGAATCAGTCTTCATGTCATAGCAGAGAATCAGGCATCATACCGATGTGTTCGGCCCGAGCCCCAGAGCACTACGGTGCTCGATCAACAATACTAAGGTGATATCTAATCGGGATTAAAAAAAAGAAATAACTTAATATCCGCTTAACTGAGGGTATAGTTACTGATAATCAAGAGAAAATAAAGGGAGCCTTTTTAAAACATTTTGCGGAAATATATAAATCCAGGAATAATATTCTGGATGAAAGGATGGATGAAGACTTGGACTCCATCACTTTCCCTTTTCTTACTGATGTACAGAGATAATCCCTTGAAGTAGACTTCTCATTTCAGGAGCTTGAGGCTGCTATAAAGGCCTGCTCGGGAAATTCCTCCCCTGGATCAGATGGCTTTCCATACAAGCTTTACCGTAAGTATGGTGACGTTATCTTACCACGTTTTTTTTAAGGTAATTGAAAACTCATTGGAGGACAGTATTCCTCCTGAGTCTATGACGGAAGCTGTAATTGTATTAATATTAAAAAAGGGGAAAGATTCTTTAGACTTGGGGTCGTACAGACTGATATCGCTCCTGAACACAGATGGTAAGCTCCTATCTATGATGTTGGCTACAAGGCTCTCCAGAGTTATCCCCTCGATTATACATCCCGATCAGAATAGGCTTATCCCTAATAAAGGTACCCACTACAATCTCCATCGACTTGGGGGGGAATCCCGCTCCACCCTGTCTTTGGATGCCCCTCAGGCGTTCGACAGGGTGGAGTGGAAATTTCTATGGAAGGTGTTGGAAAGGATGGGATTTGGTATAAGGTTTATTAATATGGTTAGGCTTTTGTATAATTCCCCCATTGCGATACTGAATCTCATTGGCAGTCTTGCCTAGAGTTTTATGCTGACAAGAGGTACTCGTCAAGGTTGTCCACTTTATCTGTTGCTCTATGATATCTATATCAAGCCTTTGGCACTTAAGGTTAGGCAAGACACAGGGATTGAGAGGTTTGGAATATTGGGATTAGAGGGTCAGATTTCGCTTTACGCGGATGATGTCCTATTTTTTATAAACCGTATTAATATAATTCTCCCAAGAATTATTCCTATAATCAACTCCTTTGGGGAAGTCTCAGGCCTAGACATTAATTGGTCAAAGACTACTCTCATATTATTGGACAATTTTGAGTATCGGAGCGAGGGGCCTTTGACGATGTTAAGGGTGGTTGATTCATTTGAATATTTGGGTATGTTGATATCCCCTAGGGTTGAAGATTTTATGCAACTTAATTTGACTCCATTGATAACTAAATTGAGATACAAAATTACGATATGGCTTTGATTACCTTTGACTAGATCTGATAGAATTTCTTTGGTTAAGATGGTGATTCCACCTCAACTTCTCTATACTCAACCAATTTGGATTGAAGACAAGTTCTTCAAACTTATTGAGAGGTTGATTAACGACCTTCTCTGGGGAAGAAAACGAGTGAGGTTAAAACTGGATACTTTCTATAAGCCGCTTGAGCAGGGAGGGTTGAACCTTCCCTACTTTAATGGTTATTTTCTGGCTGGGCAGTTATGGTTATTTTCTGAATGGGAGAAAAGTCCCTTGTGTAAGATTTTGGTGGATCGTTCTCCATTTGATAATATATTTACCCTGTTGGAATCTGGCCGATTAATGTTGAACATGAGTTTAGAGTGACAGGAACTCTAGATCCTGGAGTACTATTAGAAGTTGGATCGGGATAAAGGGATCTCTTTTGTGTCCTCCTTTATGACATAATTTTTACTTAAAGGACGTTCACAAACTATTTCGGGATAAGTTTTGGCAGAAAAGTAATATTACTTATGTTTCACAGGTGGGGAGGAATGGTGAGGTACTTAAGTTTTTTTGATTTAGTGTCCACGGGTAATTTAGGTAACTTAAGTTGGTTTAGGTATTATCAGATACGTTCAGCACTATTTAGTGTAAAAGGAGTTTCTTTGTTGGAGATAGATACTTTCTTTTATATGAATATTTTGATAGGGACATCAGGTCAGAAAGGCAGGATCTCCCATTTTTATAAAGTATTAGTTAGGTCACTTTTTACCAAGGTCGCTTCCCCAGGTCAGAAGGCTTGGGGAATTGACTGTCCAAGTGTCACGTCACAAGAATGGGGAAATATATATGCTTATTTAGGATTAGTATCACATAATGCGAATCACATTATGGTACAGTGTATATCACGCCGATTTGGCTCAATAAATGTGGACTAAGAGAATCCTCGAAGTTCCCATGATGTGATGAACAGCTGGCCGATTTCCTGCATATACTTTGGTTATGTCCGGATCTTAAAGTTTATTGGGATTCAATTCAGAAGTCTATCACCCAAAAACTGAGGGTAGTAATCCCGTTTGTACCTGAATGTTGGATATTGAATGTCTTAACCAGGGTAAATTGCCATAAGGATAAAAAGATTCTTTTGACTAGAATTTTGTTTTTAGCCATATTGTTGATTGTTCGAGTTTGGATCTCACAAATTATTCCTAAGTTTGACGCCCCAGATTTCTGGCAGTTCTTTTTATTACTTATTTGAATAAAAATTGTAAAAAAAAAAAAAAAGTCTCATCCACCTCACCCACATTATCCGATTTCTATGTTGGAAAACTTGGAATAAAGTTAAGAGATATGAGAAGGTCTTATATAAACAAAGAAATTCTGAGGATAAATGGTCTAAGATATGGAGAGGTTGGAAGTGGTAGTTCTTTTTTATGGCCCCCCCCCCCCCCTTCCATGTATTGATTGTTCACTTATTAAAGAAAGAAAAAAATATACGCATCGCAAGAGAGGGTGGATAGTTTTGGGTTGGGAAATGAATATGAAGAAAAAAAGGAAAAAGAAAAAGGGAACAAGGGGGAAAATGAGGAATAAGAATTATGGTGTCATTGATTAAACATGTATTTGTTTTGCCCAAATAAAAATGTTGAAAAAAAATATATATATGATGGTTAAAATGAGCGCCATATTTATTTAGCTCCTATTCCAAGTTTTCCAACATAGAAATCGGATAATGTGGGTGAGGTGGATGAGACTTTTTTTTTTTGTCACAATTTTTATTCAAATAAGTAATAAAAAGAACTGCCAGAAATCTGGGGCGTCAAATTTTAATGAGTGACTAGGAGCAACGGGGGTGTTGCCATTACACTTAAAGGCTCTGTTCTCACTGCAACTGCAGTACCCTGTCTACTTTGACAGGGCTAGGTACGATGATGTTTTCACGGCCTGGTCCAGTCTAAGTGCTGAGGGCACCACAGTTGCAGAGAACGCTGAGCCTCTAGGTGAAATGGCAACGCCCCCGTTGCTCCTAGTGGCTCATTTGCATGTATTAAAACTTCATTTTTCTCAGCAATGCGGGCACATATAAACATGGGACCAACACAGATGCCTTCAGCTGCCAAGCGCACATGGAACAGGTCGCCAGTTTCATAGATACAAAACTGCTGACAGATGTCCTGAGGGCCCTGAGCAGTGGCGTCGCTACAGGGGGGCAAGGGGGGGGGGGGCAATTGCGCCCCCAGGTCATTCCTTGCCCCCCCGGGTGAATCGAAGCATCCGCGCATGCGCACCACCTAAGCTCTTCGGTTCACTTGCATCTCAGCTCAGCAGAGTCAGCGAGTGAACCGAAGATTCGATTCATGAATCGGTTCATGTGAAAGATCCGAACTTCCCATCTCTAGCCCGCACTACTGAGTGAGTGATTCACAAATCACAACACAGACAACATACACAGACAGACATGACAGATGGGGGTGGGGGCGGCGTTCAGACCCAGCGGAGGCAGAGCGTGCAGGGCGGGCGCAGGCCGGGAGTGTGCGGCAGCCGCAGAGTTGGCGTCACCACGTAAAGCTGCGTGCCTGCCCGCCCGCGCGAACGCTTGCTTCTGTTCTGCAGCTCTGCTGCTGCGTCTGCTAGTGTCAGTGAGCCGGTCTGTGCCCAGCCCTGCGTCTGCTAGTGTCAGTGAGACGGTCTGTGCCCAGCCCTGCGTCTGCTAGTGTCAGTGAGCCGGTCTGTGCCCAGCCCTGCGTCTGCTAGTGTCAGTGAGCCGGTCTGTGCCCAGCCCTGCGTCTGCTAGTGTCAGTGAGCCGGTCTGTGCCCAGCCCTACGTCTGCTAGTGTCGGTGAGCCGGTCTGTGCCCAGCCCTGCGTCTGCTAGTGTCAGTGAGCCGGTCTGTGCCCAGCCCTGCGTCTGCTAGTGTCAGTGAGCCGGTCTGTGCCCAGCCCTGCGTCTGCTAGTGTCAGTGAGCCGGTCTGTGCCCAGCCCTGCGTCTGCTAGTGTCAGTGAGCCGGTCTGTGCCCAGCCCTGCGTCTGCTAGTGTCAGTGAGCCGGTCTGTGCCCAGCCCTGCGTCTGCTAGTGTCAGTGAGCCGGTCTGTGCCCAGCCCTGCGTCTGCTAGTGTCAGTGAGCCGGTCTGTGCCCAGCCCAGGCCCCAGCTTCGGACAGGAGAGGTCCAGAGGAGGACTGTGTGTGCGGCAACTTCCCAAGAACTCTGCCTGGCCCTGCCCTGGCCGGCCCGTAGGAAAGCTAAGAAGAAAACAAAGTATGTACCCCCACTACCTCGCCTCATGGCCTGTCTGCTTGCGCCCAGCCCCTCCTCAACCCTGATACCCCTATAACTTAGGGGTATCAGGGTACATTATACAGGGGAAATATAACTGAGGACCTCTGTATAATGTCTCCTGATAGCACTGAGTCCTCCTCAGTTATATTACCATTGTATAATATACCCTGATACCCCTTAGTTATAATATTACCCATAATGTCCCCTGATACCCCTCTGTTTTATAACTGAGGGTAATCAGGGTACATTATACAGGGGGTAATATAACCAAGGGGTATCAGGATACATTATACAGGGGGTAATATAACTTATATTACCACCGTATAATGCCTGATAGGCCTCCTGAGTTATATTACCCTTGTATAATTATGTACCCGGATACCCCTTAGTTATATGATCTCGGCGGGGGTCATATAACTAAGGGGTATCAGGGTACATTATTATACAGGGGTAATATAACTCAGGAGGCCTATCAGGCATTATACGGTGGTAATATAGCTTACATTACCCCTGTATAATGTCCCCTGATAGCCCTCCTCAGTTGTATTACCCTTGTATAATGTACCCTGATACCCCTCAGTTATATTACCCCTGTGTAATGTACCCGGATATCCCTTAGTTATATAATATAACTAAGGGGGATCAGGGTGCATTATACAGGGGTAACATAACTAAGGAGTTCTATCCCATCAGGGACGTAATACAGGGGTAATGTAAGCTATATTACCCCTTTATAATGTCTGATAGCCCTCCTCAGTTATATTACACCCAATGTACCCTGATACCCCTTAATTATATTACCCCAGCGTCAGGGGCGTAGCTGCAGGGGAAGCGGCTGCTTTAGTATTTTTCAGTAGCATGATTAGCTGGTGAAAATTATTAGTGCCCCCCCATTTTTGACTGTGTATCTTCTGTGCCCCCCCTATATATTGATCCTAGAGTCGCCACTGGCCCTGATACTCAGGAGAGGAAATAACCCAGTGAGGGAAACCTTTAGGGAACCTTGGCTGAAGGAATGCCCTTCCCATGGGCTACAGATGTTCTTTGGAGAGAAGAGAGACCAAGCCTGGAATTGTCTCTTGATGCAGCAGATAACTCACGTGTTTGAGGAACATTTCTAACTGCGGAAAGTCCAATAAATGTCATATCCATTGTTGAGAACAGAGACTGAGCCTGGAATCTGCCTCTTGATGCAGCAGGTAACGCACGTGTTTAGTGCAAAAACTCAGGTGAATGTTATATATATTGTTGAGAACAGAGACCAAGACCGGAATCTGCCCCTTTTTTCGTTATCTGATCCTAACATGATGGCCAAAATATTACAATTTAAAGTAGGGGCGTCCTTAGGCTTGAGCGAATTGAGCTTTGGATCTTAGATCTGAAGTCGATTGGTTCAAAAACTTTGGTGTTAATGCTGTTTCCGTACAGCATTAAAATGTATTGGCTCCGTGTGGCCAAACTTTGTCTTGCGAAGTCGCACGAGACTTTGGTGAATTCTTATCTGCATATTTAACCCCTTAGGGACGCATGACGTACCGGTACAGCATGTTTCCCGAGTCCTTAAGGACCCATGACGTACCGGTACAGCATGTTTCCCGAGTCCTTAAGGACCCATGACGTACCGGTACGTCATGGGTTTAAACCGCCATTGCGGCGCGGTGGGGGTTAATCGGGACAGGATGCCCACTGAAATCATTCAGCGGGCATCGTGTCACAACGCCGGGGGGGTCATGTCAATTCAGACCTGCGGTTTGCGGCTTTACCTGCGGTTGCGGCGGCGATCGGGCGGTGCCATCGGGTCCCCATGCAGCTGTAGGGGGGACCCGATGGCATGGAAGGCAGCGCGATGTCTAAGGAAGGTATCGCGCTGCCTTCCGGTGACGAGCCTGTGAGATCCAGCCCCCTGGATCTCACAGGCCGGAAGCTGTATGAGTAATACACACAGTATTACTCATACAGCCAATGTATTCCAATACAGAAGTATTGGAATACATTGTAAAGGATTAAACCCCCAAAAGTTCAAGTCCCAAAGTGGGACTAAAAATAAAGTGAAAAAAAAAGTAGAAAAAATAAAGTTTTCCCCCCCAAAAAATTAAAGTTTCATGTAAAAATAAACAAAAACTTCATTTTCCCCAAATAAAGTAAAAAAAAATTGGTAAAAAATAAGGGGGAAAAAAAAGTATATATATTAGGTATCGCCGCGTCTGTATCGACCGGCTCTATAAAAATATCACATGACCTAACCCCTCAGATGAACACCGTAAAAAATTTCAAATAAAAACTGTGCTAAATAAACAATTTTTTGTTACCTTACATCACAAAAAGTGTAATAGCAAGCGATCAAAAAGTCACACGCACCCCAAAATAGTGCCAATAAAACCGTCATCTCATCCCGCAAAAATCATACCCTACCCAAGGTAATCGCCCAAAAACTGAAAAAATTATGGCTCTCAGACTATGGAAACACTAAAACATGATTTTTTTTGCTTCAAAAATGAAATAATTGTGTAAAACTTACATAAATAAATAAAAAAGTATACATATTAGGCTACTTTCACACTAGCGTTCGGAGCGGATCCGTCTGATGTTTCATCAGACGGATCCGCTCCGATAATGCAGACGTTTGCATCCGTTCAGAACGGATCCGTCTGCATTAAAACTTAGAAAATTTTCTAAGTGTGAAAGTTGTCTGAGCAGATCCGTTCAGACTTTACATTGTAAGTCAATGGGGAACGGATCCGCTTGAAGATTGAGCCATATGGTGTCATCTTCAAGCGGATCCGCCCCCATTGACTTCCATTATAAGTCTGGACGGATCCGCTCGCCTCCGCACGGCCAGGCGGACACCCGAACGCTGCAAGCTGCGTTCAGATGTCCGCTCACTGAGCGGAGCGGAGGCTGAACGCTGGCAGGCGGATGCATTCTCAATGGATCCGCCTCCACTGAGAATGCATTGGGGCCAGACGGATGCGTTCGGGGCCGCTCGTGAGCCCCTTCAAACGGAGCGCACGAGCGGACACCCGAACGCTAGTGTGAAAGTAGCCTTAGGTATCACCGTGTCCGTATCGACCGGCTCTATAAAAATATTGCATGACCTAACCCCTCAGATGAACACCGTAAAAAAGTTGTGCTTGGTATCGCGCTCAGCCCCATTCACATCTATGGGGCTGAGCTGCGCGTAAGCCACTTGACGGATAAATGCGATTTCACATGGACAAGGCAAAGCTGCGAGCACCGATGCCTTCTCAACCAGCTGATCGGCGGGGTCCTGGGTGTTAGACCCCCGCTGATCACATACTGATAACCTATCCAGAGGATCGGTCATCAGTAGAAAAGTTTTCGAAAACCCCTTTTAGCTTTCATACGTGTGGGGAGGGATAGCTGACGGCCTAGGGAGCATTATGTCAGTGTTATCCAATACATTCCAGAACTCTAAGGGTTACATAGCATCGTAAATCAATATAATGCTGTGTGGCCCAGTCAGTGCTACGTAGATCAGGATGGGAGCTCTCGTAGACACACACAGCGAGTTCTACCAACCTAAAGCCTCATTCTCACGTCAGTGTTTGGTCAGTGATTGGAACCTCCACAGACATAAGGTATAAGGGAAAGAGCTGCACCTGTTCTGTGTTTAGAGCCGCACCTGGTTTGGCTCAAAATCACTGATAGAAATCACTGACCAAACACTGACGTGTGAATGAGGCATTAGAGTGATAGACAATGACATTGTTCCTTCTGAGATGTAATTCATACATGTGGCCACTTAAGGGCGACATTGACTACGTTTTGCAACAGTTGATTCTTGTCTTGGATCAAGAAAGCGGGAAACCAATAGAGATCCATAATCAGAGACTTGGCCCCGCCCACTCCTTGTGTTTAACCCATTACAACCCTTTAATGCTGCAACTAGAATAAAAGTTATACCACAACTGGCAGAATTACCCGGCTCTGCACCGCTCTGTTTTGTTTGTTGTTTGTGTGTGTGGTTAAAAGACCTCCACAGTGCCCCCCTAACAATGACCTCCACAGTGACCACATAACAGTGTCCCACCTAACAGTGACCTCCACAGTGACCACATAACAGTGACATCCACAGTGCCTCATAACAGTGCCCCCCTAACAGTGACCTCCACAGTGCCCCCCTAACAGTGACCTCCACAGTGCCTCATAACAGTGACATCCACAGTGCCTCATAACAGTGACATCCACAGTGCCTCATAACAGTGCCCCCCTAACAGTGACCTCCACAGTGCCCCCCTAACAGTGACCTCCACAGTGCCCCCCTAACAGTGCCCCCCAACAGTGACCTCCACAGTGCCCCCAAACAGTGACCTCCACAGTGCCCCCCAACAGTGACCTCCACAGTGCCCCCCCAACAGTACCCCCCTAACAGTGACCTCTACAGTGCCCCCCTAACAGTGACTTCCACAGTGCCTCATAACAGTGACCTCCACAGTGTTCCCCTAACAGTGACCTCCACAGTGCCCCCCTAACAGTGACCTCCACAGTGCCCCCCTAACAGTGACCTCCACAGTGCCCCCCTAACAGTGACCTCCACAGTGCCCCCCTAACAGTGACCTCCACAGTGCCCCCATAACAGTGACATCCACAGTGCCCCCTAACAGTGACCTCCACAGTGCCCCCCTAACAGTGACATCCACAGTGCCCCCATAACAGTGACATCTCCAGCGCCCCCATAACGGTGTCATCCACAGTGCCCCCACAACAGTGACATCCACAGTGCCCTCATAACGGTGACATCCACAATGCCCTATAACGATGACATCCACAGTGCCCCCATAACAGAGACATCCACAGTGCCCCCATAACAGAGACATCCACAGTGCCCCCATAACGGTGACATCCACAGTGCCCCCATAACGGTGACATCCACACTGCCCCCATAACAGTGTCATCCACAGTGCCCCCATAACAGTGTCATCCACAGTGCCCCCATAATAGTGACATCCACAGATGCCCCCATAACAGTGACATCCACAGATCCCGCATAACAGTGACCTCCACAGTGCACCCATAACAGTGACATCCACAGATTCCCCATAACAGTCACCTCCACAGATCCCCCATAACAGTGACATCCACAGATGCCCCCATAACAGTGTCATCCACAGATCCCGCATAACAGTGACATCCACAGATGCCCCCATAACAGTGACATCCACAGATCCCCCATAACAGTGTCATCCACAGTGCCCCCATAACAGTGCCATCCACAGATCCCCCATAACAGTGTCATCCACAGATGCCCCCATAACAGTGACATCCACAGATCCCCCATAACAGTGACATCCACAGTGCCCCCATAACAGTAACCTCCACAGTGCCCCCATAACAGTGACATCCACAGTGCCCCCATAACAGTGTCATCCACAGATCCCCCATAACAGTGACATCCACAGATCCCGCATAACAGTGACATCCACAGTGCCCCTATAACAGTGACATCCACAGTGCCCCCATAACAGTGACATCCACAGTGTCCCCATAACAGTGACATCCACAGTGCCCCCATAACAGTGACATCCACAGTGCCCCCATAACAGTGACATCCACAGTGTCCCCATAACAGTGACATCTCCAGTGCTCCCATAACGGTGACATCCACAGTGTCCCCATAACAGTGACATCCACAGTGCCCCCATAACAGTGACATCCACAGTGCCTCCATAACAGTGACATCCACAGTGCCCCCATAACAGTGACATCCACAGATGCCCCGATAACAGTGTCATCCACAGATCCCGCATAACAGTGACATCCACAGATGCCCCCATAACAGTGACATCCACAGATCCCCCATAACAGTGACATCCAGAGTGCCCCCATAACAGTAACCTCCACAGTGCCCCCATAACAGTGACATCCACAGTGCCCCCATAACAGTGTCATCCACAGATCCCCCACAACAGTGACATCCACAGATCCCGCATAACAGTGACATCCACAGTGCCCCCATAACAGTGACATCCACAGTGCCCCCTTAACAGTGACATCCACAGTGCCCCCATAACAGTGACATCCACAGTGCCCCCATAACAGTGACATCCACAGTGTCCCCATAACAGTGACATCCACAGTGTCTCTTTAACAGTGACATCCACAGTGTCCCCATAACAGTGACATCCACAGTGCCCCCATAACAGTGACATCCACAGTGCCCCCATAACAGTGACATCCACAGTGCCCCCATAACAGTGACATCCACAGTGCCCCCATAACAGTGACATCCACAGCGCCCCCATAACAGTGACCTCCACAGCGCCCCCATAACAGTGACATCCACAGTGTTTATTTCAGTGAGGCAAAGACTGAAGGACACGTGAGCGTCTATTGGCTATTATGGGTCATGTGATGGTGGATATCTCAGGAACGGTGCGTCCTAGAGAGCGGAGACCTATACACCATTTTTGCGGTCTGTATGTGTAAAACCATTCACCTCAATGGGGCTGCAAAAAAACGGAAATGATTCTGTGTGCATTCCGTGTCCGCATGGCCGTTCCGCTAAATAATAGAACATGTCCACATTAGGGGCCGAGCATTGTTACGCAAAATGGGGGTGACACGCGCTCAGTGTGTGCGCCGTACTGCGACTTTTACTGAACTAAGATAAACCATCCGTTGTCACATTTAGGGGCGTGTATCCTCGTGGCAAATAACCGTAGGTCAACGCGGTTTGAGTGAATCTTTCTGTCTGTAGAAGGATCTGACATTACGTATCTCCTGACCGTCGGGCGCAATTTCACGGTTGTTCGCAGATTCTATGACATTAGCAAGCGTCCCGGTCACCGTCCGTTTCCTTCCATCGCATCTACGAGATAAATCAGTTATGTCCACCGATGTTCAACCAGATGTGAAGATAAGATACAGATGTAGCAGAGCTGGGTGTGTCACGATTCAGGATCCATCAGATGTAGCAGAGCTGGGTGTGTCACGATTCAGGATCCATCAGATATAGCAGAGCTGGGTGTGTCACGATTCAGGATCCATCAGATGTAGCAGAGCTGGGTGTGTCACGATTCAGGATCCATCAGATGTAGCAGAGCTGGGTGTGTCACGATTCAGGATCCATCAGATGTAGCAGAGCTGGGTGTGTCACGATTCAGGATCCATCAGATGTAGCAGAGCTGGGTGTGTCACGATTCAGGATCCATCAGATGTAGCAGAGCTGGGTGTGTCACGATTCAGGATCCATCAGATGTAGCAGAGCTGGGTGTGTCACGATTCAGGATCCATCAGATGTAGCAGAGCTGGGTGTGTCACGATTCAGGATCCATCAGATGTAGCAGAGCTGGGTGTGTCACGATTCAGGATCCATCAGATGTAGCAGAGCTGGGTGTGTCACGATTCAGGATCCATCAGATGTAGCAGAGCTGGGTGTGTCACGATTCAGGATCCATCAGATGTAGCAGAGCTGGGTGTGTCACGATTCAGGATCCATCAGATGTAGCAGAGCTGGGTGTGTCACGATTCAGGATCCATCAGATGTAGCAGGGCTGGGTGTGTCACGATTCAGTATCCATCAGATGTACTAGAGCTGGGTGTGTCACGATTCAGGATCCATCAGATGTAGTAGAACGGGTCTTGTGAGATTCAGCAGAGCAGAATATGTCATTTTACATAGTTCATGGTGAATTTGACAACCCGGGTCCAGCTTCCTCTGACAGATGAAGCAGAGTTGGGTTTGTCATTTGGCTCGGCACAAAGTTTGTCTAACTGGCTTTGTCAGATGTAAGATATCGGGTTATATCAGATGCAGCAGAGCTGACTGTCATTTATCACAGCTTATGGTAGGGTTGTCAGACAGCAGACTGTCAGATGCAGCAGAGTGGAGTTTATTAATTAGCACAATTTACGGTGGGTTTGTCAGATGCATCACAGCTGGGTTTGTCAACTCGCGCCATCTAGTGAAAGGTTTTCAGTTGTAGCAAAACTGGCTTTGTCCGATGCAGCAGAGTGGAGTTTGTCATTTAACGACATTTATGAGTAGGGTTGTCAAATACAGCAAGCCTGACAATGAGTGCCATTGATAATGCGTATTATCAGATGCAGCAGAGTGGACTTTGTTAGCACAATTTCTGATAGGTTTGCCAAGTACAGCAGAGCTGACTTTGTTATTGCTTCACCTGTCAGATGCAGCTGTCATGGCAAAGCTGTGTTTGTCATTTAGCAAAAATGATAGCCAGCTTGTCAGATGTAGCAGGACTGAGTAGCATTTAGCACAATTTCTAGTATTTATTTTTTTTAGATGTAGAGAGCTGAGTTTGTCATTCAGACATATAACACACGTCATATTTTTTTTCTAGATGTAGCAGAACAGAGTTTATGGTGACACGCACAGACGTAGCAGCGGTGGTTCTGACTGCTATCATATCGCAAGGTGTTTTACATAGGACTGCAGGGACAGTGCATAATATTTATCACAATGCACAAAGGAAACAGCTCAATGACAAATCCAGCTCTGCTACATAATTTTTGTGGCATCGGCGCTAATTATTGCATGCAGATATGATTATGTCCGAGTCTTCATGCCCCCCACCATGTATGGCCGCCTGAGGAGGCAGCGGTCTCATGTTGCCTGTGCACTGTGCTGTCTTCCTGCTCCCTCCCTCTCTCTCTCTTCCTCCCTCCCTCCTTCCCTGGCTGTCTCGTCCTCCCCTCCTTTTTCAGACTTATGGCCCGGAAGAAAACCCAACCCTGCAGGAAGCAGAAAGTCCTCCTCTATCTGTCTGGATCCCCCACCCCCTCCATCAGAAATCTGCCTCTCCCCCCTCCCCAGCCTGTGCAGAGGAGAGGGGGCGACCCCCCAAGAAGAGACCAAGAGAGGAGGCGCAAAGTGTCAGAGGCAACAGGAGGGGAACCAGGGTGAGGAGGAAGCAAAAGGGAGACGCAGAGACAGAAGTGACAGCTCCAGACAGATGTGTTCACACGCGGATAATTATAGACACTCGTACACACACGCCGGGGCAGGTACACGCTGCAGTGACAGCTCCAAGCACACACGCCCGCCCGTGTCAACATGTGGCCACTGACAGCACCACAAACAAATAGCCTGACAGGTAGAGGGGCGACTGACGGGGAAGACTGACAGCTGATGCGTCTGGCACTGACGACTGAACGGGCAGGCGGTGGAAACCTGGCCAAGAAGAGACGAGACAGCACAGACTGGCACTGGCAGACTGAAATGCGCTGCAAATGTGATGGCGGGCACCGACAGACAATGAGACGCGTAGAGGCGGACGAGACGCATCGAGACATGTGGGCAGACCGAGACAGGGGGACAGCAACAGCAGATAAAGATGGTAGACGGGCACCGAAACGCGTAGGCGAGACCGGCAGTGAACACGATGCTTGTCAGACGGGCAAGCGGGTGCTTTGATGTGGGGTGGGCAGGCAAACAGGTGCTGGCAATGTGGGGTGGGGAAGCAGGGAAGGCAGGCAAACTGGGTCGTGGTTCACCGAGACAGGGAGGTAAGTGGGTGCTGGTAATTTGGGGTAGGCACGAAGGCACTTGCTGGAAATGTGGGGTAAGTAGACAGGTTCTGGGGAAGCGGGAAAAGCAGGCAAAACTGGGTCTTGGTTTACTAGGGGAAGCAGGCAAGTGCTGGAAATGGGGTGCAAGCAAGCGGGCGCTGGTGATAAAGGGCAGGCAGCTAGTATAGTGAGGCAAGCAAGGGTACTGCATGTATAGTGGGTGAGTGGGTAGGCAAGCAGGTGCCTGTGGAAGCAGTAAGGGAAGCAAACTGGGTCTTGGTTTAATGGGGCAGGAAGGCAAGCAGGTGCTGGTAAGGTGGGGTAGGCAGGCAAACCCGGACTTGGCAGGCAAGTGCTGGAAATGTGGGGCAGACATGGGAGCAGGAGCCGAGAATGTACGGAAGATAGGCAAGCGGGTGCTGGTAATGTGGGGTAGACGAGTAGGAAGGTAATAAAGGGCAGGGGACATGCATGTATACTGGGGTGGGTAGGCAAGCAGGTGTGGTGGCGGTGGGAAGGCAGGCAGACTGGGTCTGGGGCATGCAGGCCAGTGCTGGTAATGTGGGGTAGCAAGGAAAGCAGGCGAGGTGTGCAATCAGTGTGGAGTGTGCAAGCAATCAGGGGCTGGTTAATGGTGTATGCAGGCAAGCAATCCTTGGTGTAAAGTGGAAGGCAGGCAAGTAAGTGGTGGTGATGTGGGGCTGTGAGCACAGACTGGTAATTCCCAGCAAGTGCTGGGAATGTTGTGTAGTTGGATGGACAGTTACTGGCAGGTCAGTTGTTGCATGTATAGCAGGATCAGAAGGCAAGCAGATGCAGGTAACAAGCACGATGCATGAACTGGACCGGCAGGCATATGTAAGTTATGTGGGGAATGCAAGCAAGTGCTGGGGGTGCGAGGAAGACGGTCAGGCAGACCCTGGTTATAGGACACGGGCAGGTAAGCAATTGTTGGCGTCTGTTGGGCAAGCAAGCAGAGGCTGGTAGTTCAGGACAGAAAGGTAAGGCAAGCAATGTAGGACATGAAGGCAAGTCACCAGTAATACAGGTCAGTATTAGGAAACGTGGGGCAGGAAGGTAGGTACTGGTCTAGTGTGCCAGGCAATGGGCAGCAGTAATGCAGACCGTGCAGCCAGCGCTGTATTGTGGGGCAGGCAGGCCGGTAAGTGATGGCGGCAGGCAGAAACTGTAAGTCTGAGAAAACGACCGAGAACTGGAAATGTAATATAATATGTGGGACAAATAGAGCGACCGGCACTGCACAGGGAGCATAAACTTTTTTTTTTTCCCTCCTTAAAGGCACCTTAAAATTAAGACAACGTGACAACACACAGACAATTAGATACCATGCAACAGGAGACAGACATCTAGATACAATATGACAACACACTAGACAGGTGTCTAGATACGATGTGACAACACACAAGACAGGCACCTAGATACAACGTAACAACCCACAAGACAGGCACCTAGATACAACGTGACAAGATAGACAGATGTCTAGATACAATGTGACAACACACAGTACAGAAAGATGCCTAGATACAATGTGACAACATACAAGACAGGCACCTAGATACAACGTGACACCACACAATACAGAAAGATGTCTAGATACAACATGACAACAGACAAGACAGGCACCTAGATACAACGTGACAACACAAGACAGGCACCTAGATACAACGTGACAACACACAAGACAGGCACCTAGATACAACGTGACACCACACAATACAGAAAGATGTCTAGATACAACATGACAACACACAAGACAGGCACCTAGATACAACGTGACAACACACAAGACAGGCACCTAGATACAACGTGACAACACAAGACAGGCACCTAGATACAACGTGACAACACACAAGACAGGCACCTAGATACAACGTGACAACACAAGACAGGCACCTAGATACAACGTGACACCACACAAGACAGGCACCTAGATAAAAAGTGACAACACACAAGACAGGCACCTAGATACAACGTGACAACACAAGACAGGCACCTAGATACAACGTGACACCACACAATACAGAAAGATGTCTAGATACAACGTGACAACACACAAGACAGGCACCTAGATACAACGTGACAACACACAAGACAGGCACCTAGATACAACGTGACAACACACAAGACAGGCACCTAGATACAACGTGACAACACACAAGACAGGCACCTAGATACAACGTGACAACACAAGACAGGCACCTAGATACAACGTGACAACACACAGGACAGGCACCTAGATACAACATGACAACACACAAGACAGGCACCTAGATACAACGTGACAACACACAGGACAGGCACCTAGATACAACATGACAACACACAAGACAGGCACCTAGATACAACGTGACAACACACAAGAGATACAGATGTCTAGATACAACGTGACAACACACAAGAGAGACAGATATCTAGATACAACGTGACAACACACAGGACAGACAGATGTCTAGATACAACGTGACAACACACAGGACAGACAGATGTCTAGATACAACGTGACAACACAGAAGAGAGACAGATAGCTAGATACAACGTGACAACACACAAGACAGACAGATGTCTAGATACGTGACAACACACAAGACAGACAGATGTCTAGATACGTGACAAGACACAAGACAGAGAGATGTCTAGATACAACGTGACAAGACACAAGACAGAGAGATGTCTAGATACAACGTGACAACACACAAGACAGACAGATGTCTAGATACGTGACAAGACACAAGACAGAAATCTAGTTACAACATGGACAAGCTGCTATATACATGACAATACTTGAGACAAATGTGACGACACAGACAAACAGGCTACAAGATACAGTGTGACAACACACAGATGGACAGCTACACAGATACAACAGGATGTAGTAAAACAGAAACAACATGCAGACTGACAGATGCATAGATACAATGTGAGAACACAGACAGATACAGTACACACATATATGACAACGCACAGATGGACAGAGGCATACATACTGTATGAGAACACACAGACCGATGTGTAGACAATATGCAGATGGACAGATGCATGGATACAATGTTACAACACAAAAAGGGGCAGGTGCTTAGATGCAGTGTGACAACTCAGTTACAGACATGGATACAATGTGACAACACAGACAGACAAGAATCTAAAAAAATATGGCAACACACAGGCAGACAGCTGCATAAATACAGCCTGACAACACAGGCGGACAGATCCATAAATACAGCCTGACAACACAGGTGGTCAGATATGGTTAACAATGTGACAACACAGGGGAAGATGAGTAGACACACTGTGACAACACACAGCAGACAGACGACTAGACACAATGCAACAACACACAGACTGAAAAATGAAAAGTCTTATAGATTGTAACATTGTATTTATTGTACTGTGCACTACTACTACTGATATACTGTACGCTGTCACCCGAAGCAGTTGGCAGATCAGGCCCCTGTCTACAGTAACTGTTGGTAGACTGGTGGCTTTTTGTCTGGCCTCTATTTGTTTCAAGGGTATGTGAAAATAATGTGGTGATAGTTTAAAGTGAATTTCTGTCACCAGACAGCTCTGATTAATGTATTAATATATCCTCAGAACAGTATATTTGTAATGATACACAGCTCCAAATCCCCTGCACAAAGTTACGTGATACGGTTCTGGCTACCTGTATCCGTCACTAGAGGGAGCTCACTGCATACTATATATACAATGAACTCATTGATGTCGGTATACAGTGAGCTCCCTCTAGTGGTGAATGCAGGTAACCATAACTTTACCATGTAACTCTATGTATGTGCAGGGAATTTGGAGATCTCCAACAGAAACTTAAGCCCCTGTAATAATATAGAAAGAAGTTAATCCACTCAAAAACTTTTATCTATAAACTAGCGGTCATGTGTTGACCTTCCTTTTAAACCCTACTTGCAGTATTCTATGCAGTTGTTGCGCTAAACAGAAAATCTAGGCCCATATGTCAGGTATTGTGAAGAGAGGGTAAAGAGATTGTGAGAATAGCAGATGAGCTACAAATGGGAGAATTGTGTTTGGCTAATACTAGTGCATGAAATGTACCTGGAAATGTACTAATAGAAATAAGATCATTATTATAGTAGTCATATTCTAATACATAGGAGGTAGTATTATAGTAGTTATATTCTTGTACATAGGAGGTAGTATTATAGTAGTTTTATTCTTGTACATAGGAGCAGTATTATAGTAGTTATATTCCTGTACAGAGGAGGCAGTATTATAGTAGTTATATTCTTGTACATAGGAGCAGTATTATAGTAGTTATATTCTTGTACATAGGAGCAGTATTATAGTAGTTATATTCTTGTACATAGGAGGCAGTATTATAGTAGTTATATTCTTGTACATAGGAGGCAGTATTATAGTAGTTATAGTCTTGTACATAGGATCAGTATTATAGTAGTTATATTCTTGTATATAGGAGCAGTATTATAGTAGTTATACTCTTGTACATAGGAGCAGTATTATAGTAGTTATATTCTTGTACATAGGAGGTAGTATTATAGTAGTTATATTCTTGTACATAAGGGCAGTATTATAGTAGTTATATTCTTGTACATAGGAGCAGTATTATAGTAGTTATATTCTTGTACATAGGAGCAGTATTATAGTAGTTATATTCTTGTACATAGGAGCAGTATTATAGTAGTTATATTCTTGTACATAGGAGGTAGTATTATAGTAGTTATATTCTTGTATATAGGAGCAGTATTATAGTAGTTATATTCGTGTACATAGGAGGCAGTATTATAGTAGTTATATTCTTGTACATAGGAGGCAGTATTATAGTAGTTATAGTCTTGTACATAGGAGCAGTATTATAGTAGTTATATTCTTGTACATAGGAGGCAGTATTATAGTAGTTATATTCTTGTACATAGGAGCAGTATTATAGTAGTTATATTCTTGTATATAGCAGACAGTATTATAGTAGTTATATTCTTGTACATAGGAGCAGTATTATAGTAGTTATATTCTTGTACATAGGAGGCAGTATTATAGTAGTTATATTCTTGTACATAGGAGGCAGTATTATAGTAGTTATAGTCTTGTACATAGGAGCAGTATTATAGTAGTTATATTCTTGTACATAGGAGGCAGTATTATAGTAGTTATATTCTTGCACATAGGAGGCAGTATTATAGTAGTTATATTCTTGTACATAGAAGGCAGTATTATAGTAGTTATATTCTTGTACATAGGAGCAGTATTATAGTAGTTATATTCTTGTATATAGGAGCAGTATTATAGTAGTTATATTCTTGTATATAGGAGCAGTAATATAGTAGTTATATTCTTGTACATAGGAGGCAGTATTATAGTAGTTATATTCCTGTACATAGGGGCAGTATTATAGTAATTATATTCTTGTACATAGGAGCAGTATTATAGTAGTTATATTCTTGTACATAGGAGCGGTATTATAGTAGTTATATTCCTGTACATAGGGGCGGTATTATAGTAGTTATATTCTTGTACATAGGAGCAGTATTATAGTAGTTATATTCTTGTACATAGGAGCAGTATTATAGTAGTTATATTCTTGTACATAGGAGCAGTATTATAGTAGTTATATTCCTGTACATAGGAGCGGTATTATAGTAGTTATATTCCTGTACATAGGAGCGGTATTATAGTAGTTATATTCTTGTACATAGGAGCGGTATTATAGTAGTTATATTCTTGTACATAGGAGCGGTATTATAGTAGTTATATTCCTGTACATAGGGGCAGTATTATAGTAGTTATATTCTTGTACATAGGAGCAGTATTATAGTAGTTATATTCTTGTACATAGGAGCAGTATTATAGTAGTTATATTCTTGTACATAGGAGCAGTATTACAGTAGTTATATTCTTGTACATAGGAGCAGTATTACAGTAGTTATATTCTTGTACATAGGAGCAGTATTATAGTAGTTATATTCTTGTACATAGGAGCAGTATTATAGTAGTTATATTCTTGTACATAGGAGCAGTATTATAGTAGTTATATTCTTGTACATAGGAGGCAGTATTATAGTAGTTCTATTCTTGTACATAGAAGCAGTATTATAGTAGTTATATTCTTGTACATAGGAGCAGTATTATAGTAGTTATATTCTCGTACATAGGAGGCAGTATTATAGTAGTTATATTCTTGTACATAGGAGCAGTATTATAGTAGTTATATTCTTGTACATAGGAGCAGTATTATAGTAGTTATATTCTTGTACATAGGAGCAGTATTATAGTAGTTATATTCTTGTACATAGGAGCAGTATTATAGTAGTTCTATTCTTGTACATAGGAGGCAGTATTATAGTAGTTATATTCGTGTACATAGGAGCAGTATTATAGTAGTTCTATTCTTGTACATAGGAGACAGTATTATAGCAGTTATATTCCTGTATATAGGAGCAGTATTATAGTAGTTATAGTCTTGTACATAGGGGCAGTATTATAGTAGTTATATTCTTGTACATAGGAGGCAGTATTATAGTAGTTATATTCTTGTACATAGCAGTATTATAGTAGTTATATTCTTGTACATAGGAGCAGTATTATAGTAGTTATATTCTTGTACATAGGAGGAAGTATTATAGTAGTTATATTCTTGTACATAGGAGCCGTATTATAGTAGTTATATTCTTGTATATAGGAGCAGTATTATAGTAGTTATATTCCTGTACATAGGAGCAGTATTATAGTAGTTATATTCTTGTACATAGGAGCAGTATTATAGTAGTTATATTCTTGTACATAGGAGCAGTATTATAGTAGTTCTATTCATGTATATAGGAGGCAGTATTATAGTAGTTATATTTTTGTACATAGGAGCAGTATTATAGTAGTTATATTCTTGTACATAGGAGCAGTATTATAGTAGTTATATTCTTGTACATAGGAGCAGTATTATAGTAGTTATATTCTTGTACATAGGAGCAGTATTATAGTAGTTATATTCTTGTACATAGGAGCAGTATTATAGTAGTTATATTCTTGTACATAGGAGCAGTATTATAGTAGTTATATTTTTGTACATAGGAGCAGTATTATAGTAGTTATATTCTATGTTCATCCACGCGTTCACGTCTCTAAACGCCAACAGATATTTGCATATGTCACATTTTAGAGACCATCCCATAAAATTTAGATTTCATGACATTCTTACCCGCTCTTTTCCCTCTCAGCCTCATGATGGCGTCGGACCTGGGTAGCAGCTTGACCTCTATAGACTGGCTCCCGCAGCTGACCATCCAGGCTGCTATGAAAGGGTCACAGCAGGGCAGCGGAGGAAGAAAAGGACCGGGATCTCCCACTGACCCCAACGCCATGTTAACTAAGGAGGAGGCGGCGGCACACCGTGATGGAAAACCCCCTTATAGTTATGCCAATCTCATCCAGTATGCAATAAACTCTGCACCTGCCAGGAGGATGACCCTCAGTGAGATCTATCGCTGGATCTGTGACAACTTCCCCTATTACCGCAATGCCGGTGTAGGGTGGAAGGTAATCACACCTCTCTGTATAATGCTCTCCATCGCTATATCAAAAAGAGAAATTATCTATGTATTTTTTTATTACAATGTTATAATGTTATTTCTTTTCTGCAGAACTCAATCCGCCACAACCTGTCACTAAATAAATGTTTCAGGAAAGTGCCGCGCCCCAGAGACGACCCGGGAAAGGTGAGCTATAATGACTCTTATAGATATATATATATATATAGTGTAATAGAAGACGATAAGCAGCACACAAAAAAAAAATTAAAAATGCAAAAACAAATTTTTAAAAAAATGTAATCCCTCTCAAGAACAAGGATCCAACAGATTTAAAAAATAATAATTTGTAAAGAGAAAGCACTCCAATATATATTTATATACAGTGCTGCCCATAATTATTCATACCCCTGGCAAATTTTGACTTAAAGTTACTTTTATTCAACCAGCAAGTAATTTTTGGACAGGAAATGACATAGATGTCTCCCAAAAGATAATAAGACGATGTACAAGTGACATTATTGTGGGGGGAAAAAACATTTCTCCGCTTTTATTTACATTTGAGCAGAAAGTGTCCCGTCCAAAATTATTCATACCCTTCTCAAACTGTCACAGTCTGTGGGAAAATCCAAAGTTCTATACCATTCCAAGTAGTCCTAGCTGTTCTAAAGCGTCCTAATTACCCTGATTAATTGGGAACAGCTGTTTTAATCAACTCAACAGGTGAAAAACAGCAGCTCTCTGCAGTTGGTTTGTGGACAGTCATGGCCAAGACAAAGGAGCTCAGTGAGGACCTGCGGCTGCGCATTGTGGCTGCTCACAAGTCAGGAAAGGGGCTACAAGGCCATTTCTAAATGTTTTCTAGTTCCAGTGGCTACAGTGCAAAGTATTATAAAAAAATACAAGATGTTCCGCACTGTGGAAAATCTCAGAGGACGTGATCGGAAGGCAAAGGTGACACCTGTGCTGCCAGGAGGATAGTCAGAGAGGTGAAAAAGAATCCAAGTATCACCACCAAGGCCATCCTGGGGAATCTGGGCTCTGCTGGTGGCAATGTCTCAAGGCAGACGATCCAACGGACACTGCACACTGCAGACCAAGGAGGACGCCACTTCTCCAGATAAGACACACAAAAGCTCGCATGGCCTTTACAAAAGCTCATCTGGACAAAGAAGAAGACTTCTGGTCTTCTGTGTTATGGTCAAATGAAACAAAAATTGAATTGTTTGGTCACAATGATGTTTCCTTCATTTGGCGTAAAAAAGGAGAAGCCTTCAACCCAAAGAACACCATCCCCACTGTCAAACATGGTGGTGGGAACCTAATGCTTTGGGGGTGTTTTTCAGCCAATGGACCAGGGAACCTAATCACAGTAAACGGCGCCATGAAAAAAGAGCAATACATGAGGATTCTCATTGACAACATCAGGCAGTCTGTGGACATTTCAGCATGACAATGACCCAAAACACACAGCAAAAGTGGTGAAGAAATGGTTAGCAGACAACAACATTAACGTTTTGGAGGGGCCCAGCCAGAGTCCAGACTTGAATCCAATTGAGAATCTGTGGAGGGAGCTAAAGATCAGGGTGATGGCAAGAAGACCCTCCGACCTGAAAGATCTGGAGCTCATTGCTGAAGATGAATGGGCAAAAATACCTGTGGAGACCTGCAAAAAGCTGGTCTGCAGTTATAGGAAGCGTTGATTGCTGTAATAGCCAATCAAGGCTTTTCTATTGATTATTGAGAAGGGTAGGAATAATTTGGGACTGGACACTTTTTGCTCAAATGTAAATAAAAGCTGAGAAATGTTTTTTTCCCCCACAATAATGCCTCTTTTACATCGTCCTATTATCCTTTGGGAGACACCTATGTCACTTCCCATCCAAAAATTACTTGCTGGTTGAATAAAAGTAACTTAAGGTCAAAATTTGCCAGGGGTATGAATAATTATGGGCAGCACTGTATACACACATACACATCTAATACTAATGGAAAAAATGTCCATGATTTAATTTTTCTTGGAAATAGCTGCCTTACGCTGGTTGCTAAAGTTCACCCAGATATACTTCCTGATGCCCCTTTTTTTTTTTTTTTTTTTAGATCCAGTGACCTACCGGGCTCTCCATGGGTAATCTAGGTGGAGGCTTCCACCTACAGTAGCAGTGAGCCCGGTGACATCACCGACACTAATGGGCAGGCATTAGCGCTGTCCTTGCCTGTAAAACAGCTAGGTCAGAACTAAAGCCCGCCCATCAGTGCTGGTGACGTCATCGGGAACAGTGCTAGGAGGAAGCCTCCCGCCTAGCTGTGCAGGGCTAGGGAGAGCATCGGAGCGTGAAATACTTAGATTCTCATGTCAGAGGGGCTGAATGGGAGAATACGGGGATATGGCTGGGTTCAGCTTTGAACCCAGACAACCCCTTTAAAAAGGGTTTTCCTAGATTTTAACCCTTTGAGCCCGTGAGGTGTTTTCCATTGCACCCGGCTCCCCCGATCTGCGCGATTCCTGGTTTCTGCACCTCCAGATGCCCCTCAGATGACCACGGCATCTGAATGATTAAAAGCCCACAGTCAGCATTACCACCGATCGCGGACATTACACATCGCCATACAAAAATGAGTAACTGTACTTGTTATCACACTGTGTCGTCTTCTCAAACAGCCGATTGCCGGGGGTCCCGGTGTCGGATCTCCACCGATCAGATACTGAAGACATATCCGGAGGATACGTCATTAGTATTAAAATCCCAGAAAAACCCCTTTAAAGTTTACTGTCCACCAATACCCCTGTCAGTGACATCGACATCTGTTATCTACAGTATTATGATAAAAAATACATATGTTTATCCTTGGCACCTAATTTCCAGGGATCGTACTGGATGATTGACAGCTGTCCCAAAGAAGATGTAGCCCTCCCCCGCAGAAAGCGTCCACACCCCGACGATGAGGTAAGCATCACTACATATTACATTAAGGAATTGTACTGTGAGCGATATACCTAATATAATGGTACTGAAGTAATTGCAGTCTTTACTTCAAGATGACTTCAAGGGTAAGGGCTGAATGGAAGACTAATTCCAGTCACAGCCCTGCATGACTCCCAGCATTTATGGCAGCCTGTACAAACAAGACCAGTGCTAACAGCCGTCATTATATGGCTGGATTGTTAAAGACCGACAGTATGTCTATGGTCAGCAATACACAGAATGTCTCCCAGTCATATAATGTAATGATTTCTATGCACAGCTCTCCCAGGATTCCCCCGAACCGGAGGTCAATAAAAGCCCCATGAGTTCCACCAGTGATGTGTCCTTACCTACAGAAAACACTCAAGGTCATCACATGGAAGGCAACTCAACCCTCCCCAGCTACAGCCAGGTAAGTGACCAAGAGCATTGTGTAACACAGACTGTAATCAGCACTGAGCACCAACTACAAGAATAAAACTACTATAATACTGCTCCTATGTACAAGAAAATAACTACTATAATACTGCTCCTATGTACAAGAATATAACTACTATATTACTGCCTCCTATGTACAAGAATATAACTACTATAATACTGCCTCCTATGTACAAGAATATAACTACTATAATACTGCCTCCTATGTACAAGAATATAACTACTATAATACTGCTCCTATGTACAAGAATATAACTACTATAATAGTGCTCCTATGTACAAGAATATAACTAATATAATACTGCTCCTATGTACAAGAATATAACTGCTATAATACTGCTCCTATGTACAAGAATATAACTGCTATAATACTGCTCCTATGTACAAGAATATAACTAATATAATACTGCTCCTATGTACAAGAATATAACTACTATAATACTGCCTCCTATGTACAAGAATATAACTACTATAATACTGCTCCTATGTACAAGAATATAACTACTATAATACTGCTCCTATGTACAAGAATATAACTACTATAATACTGCCTCCTATGTACAAGAATATAACTACTATAATACTGCTCCTATGTACAAGAATATAACTGCTATAATACTGCTCCTACGTACAAGAATATAACTACTATAATACTGCTCCTATGTACAAGAATATAACTACTATAATACTGCTCCTATGTACAAGAATATAACTACTATATTACTGCCTCCTATGTACAAGAATATAACTACTATAATACTGCCTCCTATGTACAAGAATATAACTACTATAATACTGCTCCTATGTACAAGAATATAACTACTATAATACTGCTCCTATGTACAAGACTATAGCTACTATAATACTGCTCCTATGTACAAGAATATAACTACTATAATACTGCCTCCTATGTACAAGAATATAACTACTATAATACTGCCTCCTATGTACAAGAATATAACTACTATAATACTGCTCCTATGTACAAGAATATACCTACTATAATACTGCCCCCTATGTACAAGAATATAACTACTATAATACTGCTCCTATGTACAAGAATATAACTACTATAATACTGCTCCTATGTACAAGACTATAACTACTATAATACTGCCTCCTATGTACAAGCATATATCTACTATAATACTGCCTCCTATGTACAAGGATATAACTACTATAATACTGCTCCTATGTACAAGAATATAACTACTATAATACTGCCTCCTATGTACAAGAATATAACTACTATAATACTGCTCCTATGTACAAGAATATAACTACTGTAATACTGCTCCTATGTACAAGAATATAACTACTATAATACTGCCTCCTATGTACAATAATATACCTACTATAATACTGCCCCCTATGTACAAGAATATAACTACTATAATGCTGCTCCTATGTACAAGACTATAACTACTATAATGCTGCTCCTATGTATGAGAATATAACTACTATAATACTGCTCCTATGTACAAGAATATAACTACTATAATACTGCTCCTATGTACAAGAATATAACTGCTATAATACTGCTCCTATGTACAAGAATATAACTACTGTAATACTGCTCCTATGTACAAGAATATAACTACTATAATACTGCCTCCTATGTACAATAATATAACTACTATAATACTGCTCCTATGTACAAGAATATAACTACTATAATACTGCCTCCTATGTTCAAGAATATAACTACTATAATACTGCTCCTGTGTACAAGAATATACCTACTATAATACTGCTCCTAAGTACAGGAATATAACTACTATAATACTGCCTCCTATGTACAAGAATATAACTACTGTAATACTGCTCCTATGTACAAGAATATACCTACTATAATACTGCTCCTAAGTACAGGAATATAACTACTATAATACTGCCTCCTATGTACAAGAATATAACTATAATACTGCCCGTATGTACAAGAATATAACTACTATAATACTGCTCCTATGTACAAGAATATAACTACTATAATACTGCTCCTATGTACAAGAATATAACTACTATAATACTGCCTCCTATGTACAAGAATATAACTACTATAATACTGCCTCCTATGTACAAGAATATAACCACTATAATACTACCTCCTATGTACAAGAATATAACTACTATAATACTGCTCCTATGTACAAGAATATAACTACTATAATACTGCTCCTAAGTACAAGAATATAACTACTATAATACTGCCTCCTATGTATAAGAATATAACTACTATAATACTGCCTCCTATGTACAAGAATATAACTACTATAATACTGCTCCTATGTACAAGAATATAACTACTATAATACTGCTCCTAAGTACAAGAATATAACTACTATAATACTGCTCCCTATGTACAAGAATATAACTACTATAATACTGCCTCCTATGTACAAGAATATAACTACTATAATACTGCCTCCTATGTACAAGAATATAACTACTATAATACTGCTCCTATGTACAGGAATATAACTACTATAATACTGCTCCTATGTACAAGAATATAACTACTATAATACTGCCTCCTATGTACAAGAATATAACTACTATAATACTGCTCCTAAGTACAGGAATGTAACTACTATAATACTGCTCCTATGTATAGAAGTATAATTACTTCCCGCCTTGTGTATAGCAGTAGTATGATATGAATGTCTTGGTTGCTCTGGCCGTTGCCATGGTAATAAGTGCCCGCTCTCTGTCTTGCAGGCTGCCTCTGCTCATATGCCAACAGACTCCAGGACTTCATCCTACAACAACAGCGACTGCTACAAGTTTTCCTTCTCGGAGATCCCCGACCTCAGCAGTTCCTTCCGCAGCCTATACCGTACATTGCAGGGTAAACAGGGTGAGAATGGAGGGGGAGGGGGGGCTCAGGAACGTGGGCGGGACGAATACACAGAGCCCGTCATACAGGGGCTATCGCTTCATAAATTATGAGTTTTCCTAAATTATGCAAATTAATCATTGTACTTTTAAAAATCCTGCAACTTTGTAACGCAGTTTGTTTGAAATTCTCGTCATTTTCAAGATCTCTGCTCGCCGTCAATGAATAGGGGTGTTCAAGTTTACATGCACTGCAATGGGACGACTGCATCCAGCTGTCGTGACACTACAACTCTCAGCCACTGGGTAACTTGGCATGCTAGGGGTTGTAGTTCTACAGCAGCAGGAGGGAGGCAGGTGGCGCTCTACTAGTCTTGGCCGTTCTATATAGGAGGGATGCCCAACCTGCGGCCCTCCAGCTGTTGCAAAACTACAACTCCCAGCGTGCCCAGACAGCCTACAGCAAAGCATGATGGGAGTTATAGTTTTACAACAGCTGGAGGGACTCAGGTTGGGCATCCCTGCTATATAGTCCGGAGATTAGCCATATTGGGTCTGACTGTAAACAACGAATGTTCCCTCTTCGCTGAAAGCAAGCAGAGATCTTGAAAATAACCCAAGTATGTTAGGATTTGGCAGGCAGATAGTGATTCTTCATCTCTCCGTCCAGGGCTGTCACCTCTCCCCACTGACGTACAGCCGCCATCGTCAAGCTGCTGCATGTACCAGCAGAATTCGGGGGAGTCCTCCTCGCTGCACCCCCACAACGTCCCCAACATGAACGCGCCCTCCTCTTCTCACCATCAAAGCCAGCACCAGCAGCCGCCCTACCTGCCCTCCCAGCAAATGCCTCGCCCCCCTGCCACCGGGATGTCTATGGGTACGTTCTGTCTGTGATGTCTGCCATTACTAGATCCATTGTCTTGGCAGAAGAGCTTGCAATTACTTTCTTCTCCCCCCTTCCCCCGCAGGACTTCCCAGTGACTGGTGCTCCAACATAGACTCCTTAAAGGAAAGCTTCAAAATGGTCAGCAATTTGGACTGGTCAAACGTGGATCTGTCCCAGTTCTCAGGTAATCCTGCAATTAAGAGGAGGGAGGGGGGGGGGGGGGGAAGGGGAAAACCCTGGGAATGATGCTCGTGGGTCCCCCTACTGGAGAGCGAAGGAAGTAACGTTTGTAAGAAGTAGTTATAATGTATAGTACAAGGGGGCAACTGTCTGATCATTTAGAAACAACATAGCGATACATTATGCCTTGCACTCTAGTCCCATCCAGAACTACACTCACAGCAGAACTCTGAATGCAGCTTTGGGTGTGAATGGAGTATAAAATAGATTTGACGTGTGATTTAAAGGGGCACTCTTATCAATTGATCTCTCCTCTGGCCAGACCTGATGGAGAGTCTACGTCAGGCAGAACTGAAGAACTGGAGCCTGGATCAGCACCACATCGCCAGCTTGTGCGACTCCTTAAGTCACCTGCTCAGTCACACCGGACTCCTGCCTCCCGGCTCCTCACATGGACAAGCGGCCTCCTGCCAGGCTCAGTGCATGCCCCCCACCACCAGCAGCGCCTGCGCACTCCAGGGGGCAAAGCCAGGTCATACCATGGCAGGTAGGCATGATGGGGGCGGCGGGGGGGGGAAGGTGGATCCTGAGCAGTTGCACCCCTTAAATGTAAAAAATATTAAAATCAGACATCATATAGTACCGCCCTGTACCTCACGCGGATCCAGAGATCTCCCCAGTCATTGCTCGAATTGCTCTACTACCTTTTATTTCAGGCTGACAGCTTAGAGGGGCGTGTCCTTTCTCAGGGAGTGTGTCCTTTCCGCTGCAGAGGGTATTAGTTGAAGGATACAACCATCTCAGTTAGCAGGACAGAGAAACTAGACACAGGACAGACAGCAGGTGGCGCTGTACGGGCAGAATTCAGGGAATAGCAGTAACTAGACAACATGCGATCACAGAAGTATTCAGATCCAGGTGCTGTTCTGAAAAACGTTGAATATTTTTGGTGGGACAAACCCTTTAAGGTCAAGCGGATCGTCACCCGGAGCTGGATGAGTGACAATAGTCAGACCCATTAGTGGGGGGGGAAGGGGGGTACGGGTATGTGGAAGGTGCCCACCGCCAGCCTGGTTTGGAGGTCCCTGGCACTTCAGGGGGCTTACCTGCTCGGCTGGGGGCAGGGATGGACAGACAGACGGACACGGCATCGACAGAAAAAGTTTCAGTATTGGAATTGGACCTCGGCTGAAGGCAGATGGGACTAGTTTTTCCTTCAGGACGCTTTTTTTTTTTTTTTTTCATCACTGCATTCCAAAAGCTGGAACTTTTTAAATTGATTGTAAATAATAAAGTTCTGTTAACCAGCAGCCACCACTAGAGGGAGCTCACTGCATCCCGCTCCTACATTGACCTCAATAATAGAACAGTAAACTCCCCCAAGGGGTGGCTGCAGGATAATATTAGTTAAAGGGGTTTTTCTATTTAATTATTGTAAAATAAGAAGAAAAAAGAAAAAGAAAAACTTACCTTTAAAATTTCTCCGCTGCCCCCGGCTAGGCTCGCCATGGTCATTTGCAGCCCACTAGCCTTAGCGGTCGCATGCATGCGTTCATGCATCTGACTTGCTGCAGCGGTCATGTGAACATGACGTCATCACTGCAGGAACAGCGGGGGGTTGCGGTGGGACATTTTAAAGGTAAAGTTTTTTTTTTCTAGGATTGGAGAACCCCTTTAACTCTGCGCAGGCGATTTGGAGGACAACAATGATCGGGAACCCTTTAAAAGAATTATAAAAAAAAAAAATGGCTGCTCGCATTCACATACACTCGATTGCGTCCGGTATTACGGCTCTGACCTATTCATGAAGCTGCAATACCGGACACAACCTCTGGACAGGTGTGGCGCTGTTTTTGGAAGAAAGCAGCCATATTTTTCTAATTCTGTACAACCCCTTTAAGATGGAAGATGACTTTGTAAAAAAAAAAAAAAAGAATGGAATCCCTGAGATTTCCTGGACTGGTAGTGTATGTATTCTAGCGATTATCTTTGACGGTTTTTCTTTCTTTTTACCCTCAGTTACCTCCTACGGGCAGAACCAGCAGCCGCCAGCATCCTGTGGTCACAATTTCATTGCACCCCCTGGGTTTCCCATTCAAACCCAGGCCCCCCCAACATACAGCCAACAAGGTGAGGCCTGCGGGGAAATAAATGCATCGTCCAGATGAGGGTCTGTGTAATAAGGAAATTAAAGGGGATGTCCAAGGGGAGGTCACTACGGATGTTTAGCTATGTATCGTCTTCAGCGCTGGCTGATAGGACTGCAGACTCCAGCTTAAGGTAGACTGAAATCCACACCTGCAGCTTTGTGCCCCTAATGCTTTACTCTGCAGCTCTGCTCCTTTAGTACAGGGCCATGTTCAATGACTTCAGTTTTAGCAGTCTGAAACCAACCCCCTTTCTCATAATAGGCTGAGCCTTCAGCTTTGGGCCCCCAACACTTTACACAGCAGCTCCATTAGGGCACGGCAGTGAACAGACTGTAGATTCCGCTGCATTGTCTATTGGTGTTTGAGGAGGTATAAAATATGCCCATTAGCTGAGCTCTGTGCCCCCAATGCTTTATACTGCAGCTCTGCTTCATTAGGATGGAGCCACGGTCAAGGACTTCAGCTTTAGCTGAAACGTCCATTGGTATCTGAGCCATTAGCGTTGGGTCCCCAATGCTTTAGGGCTCATGCACACAAACGTGTGTTTTTCTTCCATTTCCGTTCCGTTTTTTTTAAAGGTCCGTATGCGGTAACCATTCATTTCAATTGGGCTTGGAAAAAAAAGAGGAAACGACTCAAGTGTGCATTCCGTGTCCGCATGTCCGTTCCGCAAAAAAAACAGAACATGTCCTATTCTTGTCCATATTGCGGACAAGGACAGGCATTGTTAAAATGGATCAGCACAAAAAAAAAAAAACGGATGCAACACGGACGTCACACAGATTTTTTTGCGGATCCGTGTTTTGCGGACCCCAAAATACATACCGTCATGTGCATGAGCCCTTATACTGCAGCTTCACTCCGTTAGGGCATGGCTATGATCAATGACTTTAGATTCAGCTGCATTGTCTATTGGTGTCTAAGGTCGTCCGAAATCCACCTCTCATCTCTTGGCTGCGCCTAACATCTGTGGTCTCCCCTATACTTTACACTGCAGCTTTATTAGTAGGCAGCAAATGTATGGACAGCTGAAAAAGGGGCTCGATTATAATAAAACATGGGTGATTTCTTCCAGAAACAGCGCCACCCTTACCCATGAGGTGTGTCTGGTATTGCAGCCCACTCACTAGCCAGAGCTGTGGCTAGGTGGCGCCGCGCTTCTGTGATATGGCGCCTGGAAGCTTGGGAACAATTATAAACTAAGCAGGGATAATCTGGAATCGCCATTATGATGGGGGGGGGGGGGGGGTTGTAGTTTTCTAAACTTCTTCCTGAAGTGTTCACCGATCCTTTTCCAACCCACAGGTCGCCATTCTCAACGCGCTATGTATCCGCCAACTCGCCAGGTACTCCGTTATCCGCCCAGCGAAGAAATACAAGACGACTTTGATTGGGACTCTATCGCTTAAAGACTCTGCACTGCAAAACCCCAGGCGGAATGCAAAAGAAATCAAGGCGAGGGTTAAATCCTCCCTCCACGTGTATAGATATATATAAATATATAAATGTATATCTTCGCCCGACAATCAGGGCCAATGGGCCCCTCACTGGATAAGGAGACAATTCATGAAGACCCTTCCCACACACGCAGACTCTTCAACCTCTCCCTCTGTGACACTGACGAGTAAGAGAAACGGCGAGGACGGCGACTTCCTCCGACCGCCTAGTATTTCCCAGTGCCAAGGTGATCCGGTGTTACCGTGGGAGAGGGCATTCACGGTGTCTCTGGGGAGCGGAAGGCTGGGTGGCCACTCCACCCAAGGCCAACTTATTTATAAAGCGTACACCTATTGCACAGCACAAAGTGTTAACCAAGGAGTCTGCAGCCATCTTGGACTTGAGACGTTGGTGAGATTTCCTACAGACTTTCCCCCAGTCTCTGGACATAGCCCATCCCGAAATCCCGGAAACAACTGTTCGCAAAGCCGCGCGATTGTCCATCCTCTTTGTATTGCTACAGTTTCATGTTAGATGTCTCTTATGGTTTAACCGTTTTGTTGTGAAGTTCATTGCTGTAGTGGTATGTGGCACTGAGTGGACCCTACAACGCCATGCGTGGCTTCATGGTTTGCGCACCACAAAAACAAGGCTTTTTTTTTGTATAATAACTCCCTCCAGCACTTCTTGTTTTGGGGCGAATTCCAGGGTTGGGTTCCATCTTGGATCGTCACGGGACTGGCAATGATGGTTCCCGGGCACGCAAGTCACAGTAGACTTGTCTAGTATGGAGGTAATCTCAGAAGACAAAGACCACCACAGTGATGAATAGTGCAGTATCAGAGAATCCATGGCTGGTTGATGGGCACAGTCTACTAGTCAATGATTATCCTGGCCACATGTGGGCACAGTCCACTAATCAATGGTTATCCTGGTCATAGTGGACACACTCCACTAGTCAATGATTATCCTGGTCATAGTGGACACAGTCCAGTAGTCAATGGTTTTTCTGATCATATATGTACACAATATACTAGTCATTGGTTATTCAGGTGATATGTGGGCACAGTCTACTAGTCAATGGCGATCCTGGTCATGTGAGCACAGTCCACTAGTCAATGGTTATCCAGATTATGTGTGGGCACAGTCCACTAGTCAATAGCGATCTTGGTCATGTGGGCACAGTCCACTAGTCAATGGTTATCCAGATTATGTGTGGGCACAGTCCACTAGTCAATGGCGATCCTGGTCATGTGGGCACAGTCCACTAGTCAATGGTTATCCAGATTATGTGTGGGCACAGTCCACTAGTCAATGGGGATCTTGGTCATGTGGGCACAGTCCACTAGTCAATGGCGATCCTGGTCATGTGAGCACAATCCACTAGTCAATGGTTATCCAGATTATGTGTGGGCACATTCGACTAGTCAATGGCGATCCTGATCATGTGAGCACAGTCCACTAATCAATGGTTATCCAGATTATGTGTGGGCACAGTCCACTAGTCAATGGCGATCTTGGTCATGTGGGCACAGTCCACTAGTCAATGGCGATCTTGGTCATGTGTGGGCACAGTCCACTAGTCAATGGCGATCTTGGTCATGTGTGGGCACAGTCCACTAGTCAATGGCGATCTTGGTCATGTGTGGGCACAGTCTTACTAGTCATAAAAATCAGACGGTTTAAATCTTGATGGGCCTTGGCCACTCAATAGTCATTTTACTTGTGTAAAAGACTTGAAGAGCACTGGTCAATTAATGTCTTGCTGTTAACCAGGTGTTAACCACCGGATGGCCAGTAGCCTAGTTTCGAAGGGAGTGTATACAGGGTCATCTTCAGGCAGACCACATCATTGTATTATAAGTACTCTTCAGTATAAATCGATGCATTATACAAGGTAGCAGATCAGTATTCGGCTTTGACTTGGAAAGAGGTTTAGGGCATCCTGGTTGGTGAGTGTTCTTCTTCCCGGCAGATTGGTCAGTTCCCTGGTGTTACAGGATATGGTTCAGATCAATGAGCGCCGTGGAGTGTCACGCTGGTGTCGGTACTGGAACGGTGTGTAAAGGGTCCCCCACATTCTCTTTAAAATTCAATTTCAATAAGTTTGTCCCAAAGGGTTCTTAATTTTATTTCCAATATGGTGGCAGTTATAGCTCCCCGTCTGTTTCCCAATACAGGAGCAGGATACATCTAGAGATTCAGCAAGTTAGATCGTGGCAGCTTTTAACTTGAAGCCGTAAACGTTATAGCCAAGGCACCGCTAAATGTAAAGACGACTGACAGACTTGTCCTTGTTCTGCTGAGAGTTGTTGGAGCGCCGCTGGTTTCCTGGAGACAGCCTTGTGGACACAGTGACTGCTGATGAAGTGTGTTGATGACCTGTCGATCGCTGGTCTGTGATTAGGACGGTCCAGGTCCAGGATTGATCGTCTTCACGATGTCATCGGTTTTGCTATGACTGTGGTTGTTTACATGTCTACGTATGCACTGCCCCAACTATCCAGCATTATTATGGTCACCATCAAACCCTTAGCAGGGACATTTTCCTCCATTCCCAAACTCAAGGCATCAAACGACGATCATGCCCGATCCAATCTATCCATACAGCCCAAAGCAATGGGAATCCACCGGGGAATGGTTCTTCTATCATAGAATGGTAATATCCTTCACATCAGTCTTCGATGTTGGGTGAAAGAGGAAGAAAACTAGCCGACAAGCTGCCCTGGGATCATTAAAAACAACCGCCATTCTCCCTGTCGGAAGCCATGTTTGTGACTCCCAATTATTATTTCTGTTCAGAATGAGGCTCGATGGACGCTTATTAAACATATCAGCAGAACGTGGCTTTGCTTGGTGTTATTGCGATGGCTCTGCTGGAGGCGGCTGCACTCCAGGCACAAAGATTGCACACAAATGGGTATTAAAAGGTATATATTTCATCATACAAAATACATATTAATACAAAAATATGCACAGAGATACATAAATGAGTAGAGCCGGCTGATTATAATATAATATCACAGCCTCTCTCTGGCAGGAGGCCGTCACCGCGTCAGATACAATATCAACTTCTGTACATAAAACTCATTTTATTAAAATATATAAATATATAAATAACTGTATAAAATAAAATTCATCCAACAACATCCTGGAAAACAGCCTCACCGTAACCCAGAAACCCATCAGAAAGGGCAAACCCATCCAGTAAGGATCCACAAGTGGACAAACCCTTCGTAGAATGAAGTTATTTCCACAGATGTTGCTGCAAGTCCGTCTTCTCTAAACCTGCACCCCCAATGGTGGAAGTGCCAGGAGCTCAGGGGGGGCATCTTGACAACCACTTTAATAAGAGTAATAGATGCTAAAAACAAAAATGGGACTTCTGAAAACCATCTCTGCACCCCATTGGTTGCAGCCTTTGTTGGCAAGAGAGTGACAACTATTAAGTTCTAAGAACCAGAAAATGTAGCTCAGAATGGTTGTCATTTTATTGCATCTCCTATATCCCAGCCTGTATTTCCACTAAGATTGTTTAGTGTGAATTTACAGACTGGATGGACTTACCCTTTAAATGGTTCACAACAATTTCATACATATCCATGAGTCCCTGTTACAATCACACATGTGGTCCCCGCAATCTCTCTCTGTAGTACGTGTCCAACCCCAACAGCCACACAACGCCCTGTTTCATGAACGGATTGTCACTGCGATCACTGAGGGGGAGGGGGTCACATGTCTGTCTTGCAGTTGTACACAGATTGATATTCAACATACACCTCCTCTCCTCTTTGATTCATATAGGTAGTCATTCAAAATAAACTGCTATGTGCAATTCCCTAGTATACAAGTATAGGTTTAAAGCAACTTGGCTACTGAGGGAACCCCTCTGCCCACAAAAACAGAGAGAAATTGTCAAGATTGTCTACACCAGGCAACCAGAAGCTTAATATGAGACGACACAGCTACCCGATACTTGGAATCGTACACACATAAGAGATGACAACCTCAGGGTTTACCACCAGCACAATAATGTGATGCTATAAGCTTGGTTTTTAACGTAAGCTACATACAGTAAAACAGCGAGTGCTTCTGATGACCAGCAGCAGTGCATTTCAAGAAAGGGTTAGGGTCGGACCCCATTGCGGTACCTGTATCACATACGCGTATTATAACCGATTCCTCTAAGATCAGAACACCATACTGAACATCACAACCTGACTTTATAAAACACTATTTTGTGCAATGATCAGAGTCTACAAAGTTGATCTAGTGCATCCTATCAGATACAGACCCTAGTCAATAAATGGTGGTGTGACACTGCAAACTTATGTTAAGACACTTTCTGATGTCTAAAAATCTTGTCAAATAATTACGTCTCCAACTGATACTTGGGAATATCACAGAGAAAAGTATGTATTATGTTGGAAGTTCCAAACATTTCCTTTTTTTAATGACAAATAGGTTGAGTTCAGACCCCTTTGCAGTACCTAAGAGTCTGTAAACTTCACATCACAACCAAGCCTGTGTGTGGTCACCATGGGACATTGACATCAATTGATTTTTGCATCCGCTGCTCCCCGATAATAAATTCCCATCTCTTACATGCAGCGCCAACATACAACACACACCAATCACACATCATCACTGAATCCTGTAACAGACATCATTTTCAACCATGCTGAATCTTTGAACTCCCGCACAGAGGCTAATGAGCCAAATAAATGGGTCACTGATCAGTCGCCGGGACCGTTACACTTCTGGAGTAATGCAACTGGACTTCTGTAAGGCAGGTAAAGGGGGAGAACCCCTTTCCCAGGACGGATTAGCCCGCCGTGCTCTCTCACTGACCCAACCAGTTTCTCCAAGAACAAGAGACCTGCTTGCCTCGCGGGACTTCATGTTAATATGCACATTCAGGTTGTCGGAAGGCCAAGGCTGCGGTTTAATGTGTCATCCAGTCGGATAGTTTCCCTCTCCAGTACCTGAGGTCTAGTATCAGAGGTCACTGCAGCCAGTGAACGAGTCAGATTGTGTCTCAGGCTCATAAGATCGTCAGTGGTGCGGGCACATCTGTGTATATACCAGGAACGATGTCCACGTTCTGTCTCCAGCTGTGACTTTAAAAAGGAGATCTGTGCGAGGAGATACAAAATCGCTGTACATGTTAGCTCTCCAGACAACTGCACCTCACCGACACCTGATAGTCTACATACTCCATTGGCCCAGTAAACTTGTCGTGCCTTTGACTTCACCGTTCATTGTACATATACAGTACTTCTACTCCCTGTGATTTCATACTGCACCTTAGAGCCCTATACACGTTATAGCATCACTCACCTGTTGTTGTAGCTCTGCCAAGCCTGGCCAAGATGTAGAAGAATCAACAGCATCCTAAAGGTATCCGGGGGGGGGGAAGAAAAAACAATGTAGCAACATGTCGAAACTGAAGGAACTGAGCAACACTGCAAAAATAGTAATGGCACCATCATAGAAAGTCATCCATCTTTTGCAGCAGTGCCAGACTGTGATTACATTTGATGTATTACCCTGTGACTACTGACCTCTTGTGTTTTGTCCTTTGACTGCTGCAATGTTGAAGCATTGAGCTTACGCAGCTCCCTCCGGAGGTTCCTCCGCTCAAACTCCACCTGTGTAAGAACGCAAAATTGAATGTAAGGCAAACAAACATTTGGCTTCGTTCATCACCCATGACTCTTGCTCGTAGCGGCTCTTACTTCTCGTAGTGTCTCGCTCAAACGTAGGGTTTGGTTTTCCAATAAAGATTTGTCGTTTTCCAACCTCGCAACAGCCTCCTGCAGGACCTGCAGCCTCCTTTGCAGAGAGTCGTCATTCTTTCCACTTGCAACATCTACAGATGTAGAATTATCCTGTTTAGGAGAGCAATGAAAGCATGTTATATCCAGACTATTGATCTCATCAAACCCAACAACGAGGGAAACATTTCAAGTTCTGTATATGTTTCACGTAGCTTCATATACAGCTGAGTGAAGCAGACCAGATCAGATGACTGAAGGAGTCCACAAACCTGTATTCTGACCACAACAGATGTGTTGAAAAAAATATATAAATACTGATAACCGGCTGCAGAGAAGTGGTCGAATAATTGTCAGATAATTGTTTACAGGATTTAACAGACTTCAGATGTTTCACCCATTGATCGCTACGGCCAGTGGAGACCAAAACATGATTAAATGGGTCGCAGTCCTTTGGTCAAGTGGCTGGGCTTCACCGTGATGCAACTGGGACAAGGCACCCTCTTTTCTGAAGGCCTTGAAAGGATACACAGTTCATGACGCAGAACAGACTGGGTCTACGCTTGTTCATCGGCAGGTAGCAAACTAATGGGCAGGAGATCATCTGCGTAAACCCAGAAACAATTATTCTCTACCGGGATGAGTGATTGCCTCAGCAATCATTCGCCACTATTCAGGAGACGATAGCTGCACCTAAATACTGCTCTCACCGTCTGTGACGAGCAGGCAATTATCAGGAACGAACAGTCCGATAACTCCCTGCTGAGTGGGCCATGTAATGTGGCCTCCATTGTATAAATCTTTGGCAGGATTAGTAGATCTACCCCAATGTTTTTAATGTTCATACATAACCTTATTACAGTATGTCTAACTTGTTCTGTCGAGATATCTTTGGAATAAAAAAATTTAAAAAAAGTGCCATGGCATCAGTGGTGGCCGCCCTATAAGGTAAGACCATAATTCGACTACGGCTAAACTGATGAAAGGTCCTCTGCTGCTCATTAGGAAAACACAGTGGGAGTTGGGTTTTGGTGAAGTGTTTCTAATGAGTGAAGAAATTTTATCTGCAAAAAAACAGGGAAGCCGACTCAGGATTTGGGCCTTTTCTAATTAGGACTCAGTAATGCCATCAGATGCTTCTGCAAATGTCAACTGTCAATTTGTGGCTTGCAAACACCCACAAATGATTTGGGCTCTGTTCCCAATGCCGTTATTGTCCATCGTAATCCATTAGGCCTCTTTCACACGGGCGAGGTTTCCGCGCGGGTGCAATGCGCGAGGTGAACGCATTGCTCCCGCGCTGAATCCGGACCCATTCATTTCTATGGGGCTGTGCACATGAGCGGTGATTTTCACGCATCACTTGTGCGTTGCATGAAAATCGCAGCATGTTCTATATTGTGTGTTTTTCACGCAACGCAGGCCCCATAGAAGTGAAAGCAAGCAAGTGCGGATGCGATGCGATTTTCACGCATGGTTGCTCGGTGACGATCGGGATGGGGACCCGATCTTTATTATTTTCCCTTATAACATGGACCATGTGATGAGTGTGGAGCCATCACATGGCCAATCACCATGGTGATTGACCATGGGATGAGCGCAGTGACGTCACCAAAAGGTCCTTTTCCTCCCAGGTCCTCAAAGAAGAAGAATGAAGACGAGCCGGGCAGCGCGAACAAGTGGATGAGGTGAGTTTAATTATTATAAATTTTTTTTTTTAACCCCTCCATCCCTAATTTACTTAGCATTCTCACGCATTTTCCCGCAATGCACCCGCATCTTTTCCCGCACGTCACCCGCAGCGCCCGTGTGAAAGAGGCCTTAGGTTGTTCTTAGTTTTATTAGACCCTAATGACTGGGTCCATGAGGTTCTATCAGCAAACTACAGCCAACACTATTTTTACAAAATGCAATGGAAACCTGGTGTAAAATAACTGGTGCAAGCGTGAGCAAAACCTACGTGATATTGATAGGCAACTTTGCACATGATGTGCAAACCATCTTACTTTTCTAAGTCTCTTTTCCGATTCCAGAAACTTCTGCCTCAGCTTGATCTCTTCAGCCTCCATACGTCTTAGTGCCGTTTCTGCTTTCATCAACTTCATTTTAAGATCCACTTCCCTCTTCTGGGCTTCATCTCTCTCATGATACAGTGCTTTAATTTCTGTTATCAGCTCTTGTATATTTGTCTCCTCCTGTGGATAGCTGATCTCTAGAAACACAGGGTCCTCATGTTGGTTTTCTAGGAACTTTCTCTTACCAATCAAATTTAAGCCTTCTGTGGACTCTGCCAATGCTGTCTCTGATTTGACATGTGTAAATGTTTGCAAGTCTTGTAAATTTTCCTCCAGTTGTCTCCTTTCTCCGGCAACTGTCTTGTCAGATAAAGGTTTCTTTCCATCTTCTTGAACATCCAAATCCTGTCTGAAATATGTCTCATTTTCTTCATCTCTGGTTTTCTTTCTTCTGTCTTGATCTTGAATCACCATGGCTTGTCTTAGTTCTCCGATCTTTGCTTTAAGAGCATTCTTCTCAATAACCATTGTGTCTATTTTCTTCTCTTTTTCTTCTGCAGTGTGAACAAGTTTTAACACTTTCTGCCTTAGGACATTTTTCTCTTCTTTGTGCATCTTGCTCTCTTGCTCTTTATCTACTAAATCCTGTCTTAGCTGCTCAATCTGTTCCCTCAGAAGCCTCATCTCCCTTTCCATTCCTTCTGTTTTCTCCTCCTTCTCCGACAGAGTTTGCGAAAGTCTGATTATTTGATTCTGCAGAGTTGTCTTTTCTTCCTCGTGTAATTTTTTCTCATTTATTACCTTCTCATTCTTTTCTTTCAAGTATTCAATATTTCCTACCATTTCTCCTACTTCTGTTTCTTTACTTCCTAAAGCTTTAGCAAGATTGGTCACCTTTTCTTTTAAAGTTCTCTTCTCTGTTTCATAGAATATTTCCTTCTTTTGAATTTCTTGTTCTTTAAGAGTCAGAGATTGCTTAAGTTCTCCTACCTCATCTCTCAGAGATGTCAGATCAGTTTGCAGAACATTAACTTCTCTTTCTTTTGCTTTTAAATTCTGAGAAAGTCCTTCCACTTTCTGGCTTAAAATAGTATTTTGCTCTTCAATATTTGCATCATGGATCATTGCTTCATTCCTCCTCATGAGCTCTTCTATCTTCTCTCTAAGAGAGTTCATCTCCATCTTGGTCCTATCTGCTTCTTGGCTCTTCTCTACTAAAGACTGGGACATGGCTGTTATTCTTTCTCTCATAACTTTCTTCTCTTCCTCGTTGTGTTTCTTTTCCTCCTTGACCTCTTCCTCCCTATTTACCAAGACCTGCCTAACTTCTTCTAGCCTATCTCTTAGATATTTACTTTCTAATTTTGTTTCAGCAGCCTCTTGCTCCTTCTCTACCAAAGCTTTGGAGAGTTCTTTCACTCTTTGCTTCAAGAATGTCTTCTCTTCTTCACTTATTCTGTTTTCCTCTTGAATGTTACCTTCTTTCTCTAATATGAGGCGTCTTAGCTCTTCAATTTTCTTTTTCAGAGTTTCCACCTCCAGTTTAACTACATCATATTTTTGCTCTTTCTCAACTAAAGCCTGGGAAACATCCCTTAACTTCTGCTGTAGAGTCTTCCTCTCTTCATCGCACTCTCTTTTTTCAGATTTCATGTCTTGTTCCTTATCTGCAAGCATTTGCTTGAGTTCTCTTATTGTTTCTTTCATAGTCTTTACCTCACCTGCTTCGCTCTCCTTCTGTGCTATAGATGAAGATAGTTCTGTCACTCTTTTCCTCAGACTTTTCAACTCTTCCTCGCGTCGCTGTTCTTCTTCCTTATTTTCCTGCTCTTTTTCATGCAGGCGTTGTCTCAATTCTTCAGTCTTCTTTTTCAGAAGCTTTACCTGCATCTCTTTATCATCCACTTCTCTGTTCTTCTCTATTACAGACTCAGTAAGTGCTGTTACTTTCTGTCTTTGCGACATCTTATCGTCTAGAATCTGTCTTTCTATTTCTTCCATTTCTCTTTTATTCTCTACCAACTGTCCTTCAAGTTCTTCCTTCTTATTTTTCAATAGTTTTATTTCCATGCTTGCAAAATCTGCATGATGACTTCTTTCCAGTAAAGTCTGTGAAAGTTCTTCGACTTTTTTTCTAAGGACTTCATTTTCATGTTTGTTTCGTGTTATCTCCTCTTTGAGCTCATGCTCCTTACTTATTAAAACCTGTCGAAGCTCCGCCATCTTGTCTTCCAGAGATATAATTTTTAGGTCTTTGTTATCTGCTTCAATTTTCTTTTCAAATAAAACCTGAGAAATTTCTGATATTCTCTTGCTCTGAGACTTTTTTTCTAGCTCGATAAAGCTATCTTTCTCTCGTATTTCTTGATCATTTTCCACCATGACTTGTCTGATTTCTTTTATCTTATCTTTCAGAAATGTAATTTCAACTTCCTTTTCTTCTATCTCTATCTTTTTCTCTGTAAGACTGTGAGACAGCTGAGATACAGTCTGTCTCAGTAACGACTTCTCTTCCTTACTATTTAGCGCTTCATTCCTTACCTCGTTTTCTTTTTTTACGAGAACTTGCCCCAGTTCACTTATTTTCTGTCCCAACGATGTCATCTTATCTTCTGCCTCTTCTAACTCGTGTTCCTTTTCTATAAGAATTTGAGAAAGTTTTGATACTCTTTCCTTCAGACTGTCTTTCTCAATTTTTGCTTGTTCGCACTGTCGCTCCCTATCTTTCAAAGCCTTTCCAAGCAATTTTAGTCTATCAGCTAAAGCTCGATCATCTTCTTGATCTAAAGACATCTCTCCAATAAGAGCCTGGGAAAGTTCTGTTACCCATTTCTGTAGTTCCTTTCTTTCTTCTTCCCCTTGTGCAAATTCAACAGTTTTACCCATTAAGTCCTGACTCATTTGGTCTAATCTAATATTCAAAGCATTCAAGTGCTCTTCTCTCTCCTCATCATGGACCTCTCGGTCTGCGAGTGCTCGAGACAGTTCTGCAATCTGCTGTTTTAGAGTCAGTCTCTCTCTATCACTCTGAATTCTGGCATCTTCTGCCTCTTTTTGCTTCTCTACCAGAACATATTGTACTTGTTCTAGTTCCAGTTTCAGATCTTGTATTTTCGCTATATTCTTTTGTTCTTGAAAGTCTTTCTCCTTAAGGATATGTAACAGCTCTTTGACTCTAACATCCAAGTCACTGTTAACCCTGTTTAACTGCATTCTTTCTCTATCAGCCTCAGACTCTTTCTCTAGCAAAGTCCGGGATAAATCTTGTAACCTTTCTTTAAAAGCCTTGTTGTCCCTTTCCCTCTGTTCCTCAACCAGCTGTCTTTCATTTAAGACCTCTGATAGTTTCCTCTCCAAATCTGTATTTTTGATCTCAAGTCTTCCCCATTCCTGTAATTCTCTTTCATTCCTATTTAGCGATTCCCGCTCTCTCTCATACTTCCTTTCCAAAATTTCAACCGCTAGTTCTTTTTCCTTTAAGGCCTGAGAATACTCCGACACTTTTTCCCTCAAAAGTTTTTCCTCCATATTTGCTTCCTTCTCTATGGCGTCTTTCTGCAATGCTAAACGTTCCATTCTAGCTTCTACCACAGATTTATCATGTTGGCACCTCCGTAACTTCTCTTCCAGGCTCATAATCTCACTTTTCTGCTGTTCTATAGCTAGTCGTTGATGCTCCTTTTCTTGCTGGCTGTCTCGTAGTGTCTGTTGCAACACCACATGAGCTTCGTCTTTCTCTTTCAAAGTTTTGGTGTGAAACGCTAAATCACTACAGATCATTTCTTTATCTTTTTGAACTTTAAACATAGTCTCCTTCAACAATTTTATCTTGTTTTCTCGGTCTTTAATTCCCTCAGTTTGAGACTGCAACAAAGCAGACAATGTCTCTTTTTCTTCCGAGTACTCTTTAATAGTCTCTTTTAAAGTTGCTAAGTTTTCCTTGCACTCTCTGTAATTCACAGCGAGCTGGTCTTTCTCAAACTCGCACTCTACCATTCTGGATCGTAAAGATTCAATCAGAGAGTCACTCTCTTTTAACAACATAGCTTGATGGCCTACTTCTTCAAGTGTGCTCTCTTTCTCTGCTTGCTGATCCTTCAGACGCTCTCTTAAAGTCACCAATTCTTTATCCAGTCCTCCCACGTTTTGCAGCAATGCATTCACCTTGGTTTCTCGTTCTTCTTGACACTGTCTGAGAAGCTCCTTTAGTGCTGTCTGTTTCTGCTCTGCCTCGGTAGCATCAACAGAGAACTGCTCAACGAGTGTCTCCTTCTCTCCTTGAACCAGGCTCATCTTGGCAATCAAGGTATCAATTTCTCGATCCCTTTCTGCTACTATCAGGAGACTGTGGTATTCTGCTTTTACTGCAAGCTCTTTCTGAACTTCACACTCTTCGATACGCTTTGTCATTTGCAGCTCAGTCTTCTTAAAGCTCTGGATCTGTTGCTGTAACTCATTGACCACCATCTCTTTCTCTTGTTGGAGTTGCATTATGCTCTCCTTACAAGTCTTGAGTTCACGTTCTTTTTCTTGTATGGTCAACTGGAGTAGAGCGGCTGAAGTTAAAGCAGTCTCCTTCTCCCCGTTGCACTCCTGAATATTCTCTCTCAGTTCTGTTATCTGCCTCTCAATCTCTTCTAAACTATCCGCTTGGTTTGTCAGTGCAGCCAGGGCTCTCTCTTTTTCTTCCGAGTACTCTTTAATAGTCTCTTTTAAAGTTGCTATATTTTCCTTGCACTCTCTGTAATTCACAGAGAGCTGGTCTTTCTCAAACTCGCACTCTACCATTCTGGATCGTAAAGATTCAATCAGAGAGTCACTCTCTTTTAACAACATAGCTTGATGGCCTACTTCTTCAAGTGTGCTCTCTTTCTCTGCCTGCTGATCCTTCAAACGCTCTCTTAAAGTCACCAATTCTTTATCCAGTCCTCCCACGTTTTGCAGCAATGCATTCACCTTGGTTTCTCGTTCTTCTTGACACTGTCTGAGAAGCTCCTTTAGAGCTGTCTGTTTCTGCTCTGCCTCGGTAGCATCAACAGAGAACTGCTCAACGAGTGTCTCCTTCTCTCCTTGAACCAGGCTCATCTTGGCAATCAAGGTATCAATTTCTCGATCCCTTTCTGCTACTATCAGGAGACTGTTGTATTCTGCTTTTACTGCAAGCTCTTTCTTAACTTCACACTCTTCAATACGCTTTGTCATTCGCAGCTCAGTCTCCTTAAAGCTCTGGATCTGTTGCTGTAACTCATTGACCACCGTCTCTTTCTCTTGTTGGAGTTGCATTATGCTCTCCTTACAAGTCTTGAGTTCACGTTCTTTTTCTTGTATGGTCAACTGGAGCAGAGCGGCTGAAGTTAAAGCAGTCTCCTTCTCCCCGTTGCACTCCTGAATATTCTCTCTCAGTTCTGTTATCTGCCTCTCACTCTCTTCTAAACTATCCGCTTGGTTTGTCAGTGCAGCCAGGGCTCTCTCTTTTTCTTCCTGACATTCTTTCAAGGTCTCTTTGATAATCTCAATTTCACGGTCCTGTTCACATTTCATTAGCACTTGTCGCTCTAAGTTCTCCAAAGCTGTCTCTTTGTCTGACTGACACATTTTCAGGTTGTCCCCCAGTTTGGAAATTTCCTCTTCCAATTGCTTCTGTACGATGGTTGCTTTATCCAGCTCATTCTGCTTCTCTCTCTGCAATTTATCGACACGCTCTTCGGTGACCTGTCTCAGACTCTTCTCTTGCTCCAGACGGTCTCTCAAGGTGTTTAATTCTTCCTGAAAGGAATCAGAGATCAGTATTATTAAATACTCTTTCTCCAAGCTGTTATTGACATCCATAGCTTTTAAGACACTTTTAATAACATTAGATGATCATCGTCCGACCCCACAGATTTTGATGGAACCAGCGGACCATCTAGAGCAGTGATGGCGAACCTTTTAGAGAACGAGCACCCAAACTGCAACTCAAAACCCACTTATTTATTGCAAAGCTCCAACACGGCAATTTAACCTGAATACCAATATCGTATATCTTCCCTGTACTTTATCATTTAGTTATAATAGCTGCCTATATTCAATGTGGCACCTGTGCTGTTCATAGTGCGCCCCCGGCGCTGATGAATGGCAGGAAATGTCTAAGGCATACTGGTACACCATAGACTTTTTCCAGGGTGTGAGTGCCCACAGAGAGGGCTCTGAGTGCCGCCTCTGGCATCCGTCCCATAGGTTCGCCACCACTGATCTAGTGTGTTTGGGGGTTTCCTAACTCAGACCTGAGGGCAGATGGTGGGGAAAGAAGGGATGGGCATGTTGGATTTCAGAGGATGTGTGCGTGCGCACAGGTAAGAAGGGACAGCTGTTCGTCATGTGGCCTAGGCGCAGCTCAACCCCATAGAAGTGAATGGGGCTGAGCTCCGATACCAAGCACAGCCGTTATACAAAGTACAGCACTGTGCTTGGTGAGCAGGGAGAAGTCTGCAGCCATGACAGGAGCGCCGCTGCCTTCTCAAACAGCTGATCAGCAGGGGTCCCGGGAGTCCGACCCCCACGATCAGATACTGATGACCTATACAAAGGTATCAGTATTAAAATCTCAGAAAACCTTTCAAATCGTGTCATTATTTGGTATAATCTTTGGACTCGCACGTAATCCTAGGCAGGTTGTGTCTAAAATTCACAGATACCAGTCATCAAAATGCAAGTTCAGCCATAACTATTGCTCCCTGCCACACTCAGATGAGCCCCTGACTGCCATGCCAAGGCCTCAGGGTTGAGTGGGAGAGAGAGAAGAATCTTCTCCCTCTGTCCTTAACTATTTGGATGCCGCAGTCATTATTGACTGCAGCAACTAAAGGGTCACTACAGTGAGAGGGGGAATCTTTAGATTCTGCCCGTTTCAGGCGGATGTCACATTTGTAACACCACCAGTACCCACTGCATATGGAGCGGGCTCAGGTCGTAGATTCCTTTTGCAGCTTTCATATACGGCGGTTAATACACAATGCTCAAAGGCAGACTGCAAATTCCAAGCTGCACTTGTTTCCCCACTGCCCCATACTAGGCTAAAAAGTATGGGGTAATCACCATTATTTTGCTGTCAGACAGGATAGGTGATAAGTATCTAATCAGGGGGATCCAACGCACCCACTGCTAACGAGAACAGGGGTCCCCGAGTCCCACAAGTGAATCGAATAACGGTGCTCCTCCATTCATCTCTATGAGACTGCAGTACAAGGCTCGGCTGTCTCCGGCAGTCTATAAAGAGATGAATAGAAGAGTAGTGCACGTGTGTAAAGGTTGCTCCATTCACCCGGGAGACTCAAGGACCACAATTCTTGCGATCAGTGGGGGTCCCAGCAGTCATACCTGCCCTGATCAGGTAATTATCACCTATTCTATGGGTAGGTAGGGAGTTATAGTCGGACAGCTCACTTAACTAGTATTTACCAAGCTTAGCTCCAGTTGCTCTCTCCGTACTATTGCTGCCTCTTTCTCTTCTTCCAAGTCAGACAGCCTCTGAGAAAGGGCGAGACATCGCTTCTGTAAGGCGTCCTGCTCGGCGTACAAGAGAGAAAGCTCATCTGTAATCAATTCAGAAACAAAGCCGTAAGTCGCTGTCTCCCATCATCCCTTAGGTCATAGCATTTAGTACGATGACTCTTACCTTGGACGGTTTTCTTGGACTGAGCGATTGTCTGAACTTCCAGGTCCAGTTGGCCGCATCTAATCTCCAGCTGAGATGATCTTTCCTGAGATGCAAACACTGATTTCTCCAGACACTGTTTCATGATCCTAAGAAATAAAATAAAACATAAAATGCAGATCATGCAATGAAACATACAAATCATCAGGAGAGGAATTCGTCACTGCACCACGCGTCCACGTCTTACTGGAGGTCTCCTAGCTTTTCTCTTAGTTCCAGACACTCCCTCTCGCTCACTCCGAGTTGTACGGTGAGCGTGGACTTTTCCCGACTCAAAGCTTCTGCGTCCTGAGACAACTGGTCCTGCTCCCTCCGCAGGCTCTCTCTTTCCTATCAGGTTAACAGGTTAAAACATAAAATATGGGACAATATTAGGGACAGGAAGAGGAGACACAATTATTGAAATACTGAAAGTCATGAATCAACCACTAACATAGTTGTATCCTTAAGTACAACACTGATGGCCTATGCTCCGATCGGTGGGGGGTCTGACATCCGGCACCCTCACCAATCAGCTGTTTGAAGAGGACGCGGTGCTGCCGTGAGCGCTGCGGCTTCCTCGTGGCATGCCAAGCAGAGCGCCGCACACTGTATAGTGATGGAGGTCAGGAACATTTACTGCACAGGTAACTTTGGGTCTAGTTTGTTGGAAGATCTAAGTAGTGATGCTTCCATTCACCTGTTTCAGCTCAGCCTGCAGTCTGTCTCTCTCCAGCCGAATGTACGACAACTCTGTTTCCAGGCTTTCTCTTGCTACTTCGCAGTCCTGCAGGAGGCGCTGTCCCTTGCCGAGCTCCACCATAAGCCGGGAACGCTCCTCCTCACATTGCTGTAAATTCCCAACCTCCCTCTGTGACTCTTGTAGAAGTTCTCCGATAGACTTCAGCTCTTTTTCCCTCTGCAGGACCAAAATGAAGTCAAAATCTACCCCAAAAGTGGCTGAACGAACATTAAGACAGTCGTCTGTTCACCTGTATGTGGGGTCAACGGTAACCAGGTCTATAGCCTTTACATGTAGGTGGCTACAAAGGTGAATGAACGCCGTACTATCAATTCTCTTTCATTTAAAGGGGTATTCCCATCAGCAGTTTTCATACTTACCTGCGTCCAGCGCGACGTTCACTTCCTGGATTCGGCTGGGCTTGATTGACGTCTTCTCCCGGCCGGGCCGCGCAATGTCCTGAACGCGCACGCCGCCGCGCACGCGCCATGGTGACTTATTCCTGGCCTGTATAGTACAGAGCCGACGTGCGCGGCTCTGTACTTTACTGGCCAGGAAGAAGTCAAGGCGCATGCACGGTGGCGTGCGCGTTCAGGACATTGCGCGGCCCGGCCGGGAGAAAATCTTCAGTCTTCTGCGCAAGCGCGGCCGGCCGGATTCGACAGGAGAGGTGGCCGTAACCAGGGGAGACGAAAGACAACTATCAGGTAAGAGGGGACTTATTTTCTCAAAAAGGGTGGGAATTGGGTGATAAAATGCATTTATTTAACAGTGATCATTTTGATGGGAATACCCCTTTAAAGGGGTTATGCTGTGATTGATGTAAAAAGCTGAAAATCAGACATCATACAGTACAACAAAGTTAGAACGAGCCCTGTATCTCACATGGGTCCACGTTCATTCCTCTGCCAGGGAGGGGTGTCCTTTCTGCTGAAACTCTCCTTATTAGAGCTCAGGGGGCGTGCAATTTCTATTGCAGCATACTCCCTATCACAGCTCAGAAGGGGCATCCTTATTGCTGCAGCTCTCTCCCTATCACAGCTAAGTGGGGGCATGTCCTTTCTGCTGCGGCTCTCTCCCTATAACAGCTCTGGGGGTGTCCTTTTTGCTGCAGCTCTCTCTATCAGGGTGCCTTCACATGCGGCAGATTTAATCAGATGAAAATCAGGTCCATTCATTTGAATGGGGCAGCAAGCACATGGATTTCTGAAAGCCCCATTAAGGAGAATGAAACAGGTTTTCAGCTGCAGAATTTCTTGCCACAAAATCTGCCGCACGTGAAGGCACCTCGCAACCTGGTGTCCTTTCTGCTGTAGCTCTTTTCCTGTAACCGACAAAGCTTCTAACAGAAGATATGCCTGGTGGCAGCTGAAATTTTAAACTGAGCGCGTGCGACCACCAAAGTGAGATGGACGGAAAAATAAAGAACGAACAGCAGGTGGCGCTATACAGATACATTTTATTGAATAGCTCAGTGTCTGTATTCAATTTGTAACTGAAGGTAATTATAAAAGCATTCCGATCCAGGAGCTGGTTTGAAAAATGTAGAATATTGGTCGTGACACAAGCCCTTTAACTGGGTTATTAAAGGGGTATTCCCATCATAGACAATAGGGGCATATCTCTAGCATATGCCCCCATTGCCTGATAGGTGCAGGACCTGCCCCCATCTTGTAAACCTAGCTGGCAAAGTAAAAGGAGGGCACATAGCTCCCCTATGGAGTTGGCAAAAATTTAAATTCCATCATTTCCGTCGGCCCTATAGAAGTGAATGGAAGCAGTGGCCGCGCAAGCGTGGTGCGCTCCCAATTCATCTCTATGGGGATTCCGGAAACAGCCGAACGCGCCGCTCGGCTATTTTCAGCAGGCCAATAGGAACTCTTGATGGTGGCCGGACCCGCACTGCCGGGTCACCACTTAGCCATCTTCGTTTACCAGATAGGTGCAGGTTCCAGAGGTGGGACCCACACCTATCAGACAATGGGGGCCCTATCCTAGCGATAGGCCCCCATGGTCTGAGATGGGAATATCCCTTTAAAAGAGGACGCCACAGTGTTGAAGTATTATAAATCTCTAATTTTAATAGGGTTTCCATTGATTTCAAAGGGGAATTATGGTTTGCAGATAACAGTTTTCAAGATCTCTGTTTGCTGACTGCAGTGGATAAACACTGGTCCTGCTCATGTAGTGATCGCACACATGTATGGCTCCTTACAAGAAGGGCAGATCTGTATCCACTGGACGCACCTCACCAGATGAACCCATGTATTTCTACAGCAGCTCGTGATGCCACAGAATATGCACCACGGTACACAGGACACATGCAAAGCGATACTTATTCTATGCGTTTAGATCACCTGCAGCAAGAGACTGTTCAGTTCCACTTTATCTAAAGACAAGGCTCGATTCAAGTCTCCCATCTTGGCGACTGCGTCTTGGAGGTCGCCCACCTCGGCCTTGTGTCGGCTCTGCTCCACCATCCGCTCGGCTATCTGCCTTTCCGCCTGTGAAAGCAACAACCGCATAGCATTTAAAGCACTGCGGACTGACAGCTATTGGAATGCTTTTATATATTAGAGAGTCCACAGGGAGGTTACCTTGAGGAGAGCGCCCTGCAAGCCGCTCCTTTCATCTTGAGACAAACTGGCTTCAAGACGAGAGAGCAGCAGCTCTTCCCGCAGCAGCACTAAATCGTGGAGTAGATCAGAGCGCTCGGACTGCACAGCGTCAAGAGACCGCCGACTGAAAGGGTTAAAAACAGACAAGTGAACGGAGGTCGGTCCGGAGAGACTCCTGCCCCTGCAGATGGTCCAGCTCAGTCCCCAGAGCAGGAGCATCACTTTCCAGGCTCAGTCCTCATGACCAAATGTGTATTCTGGATAAGGAGTCAAATAACCGACGTTCTACTTACTGAATCTCCTGCAGCTCCCGCTCCATGCTGTGAAGTCGCGATTCTTCTTCCGTTTCCTGTGTCATCAAGCTTGACCTCAGCAGCTCCACCTCTTGAGACCGCTCTTCCAGCTCCGCCCTTAGAGAACTTACTTCCTTTTCCAGCTTTCCAACATGTCCTCTGCACGTTTCCGTTTCCTGCACCTTTCTCTCCAGGGAACACACTTCCTGCCGTGAAGCCTCCAGTTGCACCGTTAATGAATGGGCATCCTGCTCAGATGCTTGAACCTTTGACGTCAGCGAATTTATCTCGGGCTCCGACGACCTAATTAAGTCCTCTTTTGATAGAATGAATTGTAATCTTGACTGCGCCTTGTCGCCTAATAGGTCCGCACGTGACATCTCCGCTAAATCTACTGCCTGCCCTGGCATACTAACGTCCTGTCGAGTTGTCTCCAGCAGTGACATCAGCTTGCTAGTTTCGAGAGGCGTGGTCTCTAGCAGTGATGTCATCAGATAAGTTGATGCTAGCGGTGGCGATAGCGTGCTTGGAAGTGTTGTCTCTAGTAGTGATGTCGCAGTGCTAGTCTCCTTTGAAGCCACCATTAAAGGTAATCTTATTACGTTTGTTTCCCTTGGCGGCGTCTCCAGCTGGAACGTGTTGGTGGTTCTTTCTTGTTCCTCTCTGTCAAGCTGCAAACTCCATATGTTTGTGTGTTCTTCCTGGTTCTCTGCTTGCACTCGAGACATTGTTGTGTTTGCTTCCTGTTCTGCTGCCACCAGCTGAGTCCTCATCATGCTTGCTTCCTGTTCTGCTGCCACCAGCTGAGTCCTCATCATGCTTGCTTCCTCTTCTGATGCCACCAGCTGAGTCCTCATCATGCTTGCTTCCTCTTCTGATGCCACCAGCTGAGTCCTCATCATGCTTGCTTCCTGTTCTGCTGCCACCAGCTGAGTCCTCATCATGCTTGCTTCCTCTTCTGATGCAATAAGCTGTGTCCTCATCGTGATTGCTTCCTGTTGAGCTGCCACCAGTTGTGTTGTCATTATGCTTGCTTCCTCTTCTGCTGCCACCAGCTGTGTCCTCATAGTGTCTGCTTCTTCATGTGCAATCTCCAAATTCAACCTCATTGTTCTTTCTTCCTGCTCTGCTGCCACCAGCTGCGACTTCAACAAGCTGCCATTTTGCTCTGATGCCTCAAATTGAGACCTAAGCAACTTTAGGTCCTCCCCCAGTCTCTGTTGGTACAAGGTTTTGGTTTGTACTTCCACTTGCGTGGCCTCAATTTGTGATTTTGACGATTCCTCTTTATGTCCACATGTATCTAACATAGAATCCTTCACGGATGCTCCTTCCACCTGTCCGGTCATCTCTACTGACTCTATCCCATGGCCCCAGGTAACAAGAAGGTATTTTGGGGGCTCTGTCATTTTTCCAGGATTCTGTGGCTTCCATGAGATAAGACAGGAATATGAAGTTTGGAGAAGGCGGACACATCTGGTCCATTCGGCACGCAATTCAGATAAATCCCTAGAAAAAAAATCAAATTGCATCTGCACTAAGAATCCAAAACTGCCAATTGGACCTTAATCACATTAATGAAACCCTGTCGGCTCTCCTGTGTGGTGTAGTATAGAGGATCTGTCAGCTCTCCTGTGTGGTGTAGTATAGAGGATCTGTCGGCTCTCCTGTGTGGTGTAGTATAGAGGATCTGTCAGCTCTGCTGTGTGGTGTAGTATAGAGGATCTGTCAGCTCTCCTGTGTGGTGTAGTATAGAGGATCTGTCAGCTCTCCTGTGTGGTGTAGTATAGAGGATCTGTCAGCTCTCCTGTGTGGTGTAGTATAGAGGATCTGTCAGCTCTCCTGTGTGGTGTAGTATAGAGGATCTGTCAGCTCTCCTGTGTGGTGTAGTATAGAGGATCTGTCAGCTCTCCTGTGTGGTGTAGTATAGAGGATCTGTCAGCTCTCCTGTGTGGTGTAGTATAGAGGATCTGTCAGCTCTCCTGTGTGGTGTAGTATAGAGGATCTGTCAGTTCTCCTGTGTGGTGTAGTATAGAGGATCTGTCAGCTCTGCTGTGTGGTGTAGTATAGAGGATCTGTCAGCTCTCCTGTGTGGTGTAGTATAGAGGATCTGTCGGTTCTCCTGTGTGGTGTAGTATAGAGGATCTGTCAGCTCTCCTGTGTGGTGTAGTATAGAGGATCTGTCAGCTCTCCTGTGTGGTGTAGTATAGAGGATCTGTCAGCTCTCCTGTGTGGTGTAGTATAGAGGATCTGTCAGCTCTCCTGTGCGGTGTAGTATAGAGGATCTGTCAGCTCTCCTGTGTGGTGTAGTATAGAGGATCTGTCAGCTCTCCTGTGTGGTGTAGTATAGAGGATCTGTCAGCTCTCCTGTGTGGTGTAGTATAGAGGATCTGTCAGCTCTCCTGTGTGGTGTAGTATAGAGGATCTGTCGGCTCTCCTGTGTGGTGTAGTATAGAGGATCTGTCGGTTCTCCTGTGTGGTGTAGTATAGAGGATCTGTCAGCTCTCCTGTGTGGTGTAGTATAGAGGATCTGTCAGCTCTCCTGTGTGGTGTAGTATAGAGGATCTGTCAGCTCTCCTGTGCGGTGTAGTATAGAGGATCTGTCAGCTCTCCTGTGTGGTGTAGTATAGAGGATCTGTCAGCTCTCCTGTGTGGTGTAGTATAGAGGATCTGTCAGCTCTCCTGTGTGGTGTAGTATAGAGGATCTGTCAGCTCTCCTGTGTGGTGTAGTATAGAGGATCTGTCAGCTCTCCTGTGTAGTGTAGTATAGAGGATCTGTCAGGTCTCCTGTGTGGTGTAGTATAGAGGATCTGTCAGGTCTCCTGTGTGGTGTAGTATAGAGGATCTGTCCGCTCTCCTGTGTGGTGTAGTATAGAGGATGTCAGCTCTCCTGTGCGGTGTAGTATAGAGGATCTGTCAGCTCTCCTGTGTGGTGTAGTATAGAGGATCTGTCAGCTCTCCTGTGTGGTGTAGTATAGAGGATCTGTCGGCTCTCCTGTGTGGTGTAGTATAGAGGATCTGTCAGCTCTGCTGTGTGGTGTAGTATAGAGGATCTGTCAGCTCTCCTGTGTGGTGTAGTATAGAGGATCTGTCAGCTCTCCTGTGTGGTGTAGTATAGAGGATCTGTCAGCTCTCCTGTGTGGTGTAGTATAGAGGATCTGTCTGCTCTCCTGTGTGGTGTAGTATAGAGGATCTGTCAGCTCTGCTGTGTGGTGTAGTATAGAGGACCTGTCAGCTCTCCTGTGTGGTGTAGTATAGAGGATCTGTCGGCTCTCCTGTGTGGTGTAGTACAGAGGATCTGTCAGCTCTCCTGTGTGGTGTAGTATAGAGGATCTGTCAGCTCTCCTGTGCGGTGTAGTATAGAGGATCTGTCAGCTCTCCTGTGCGGTGTAGTATAGAGGATCTGTCAGCTCTCCTGTGTGGTGTAGTATAGAGGATCTGTCAGCTCTCCTGTGTGGTGTAGTATAGAGGATCTGTCAGCTCTCCTGTGCGGTGTAGTATAGAGGATCTGTCGGCTCTCCTGTGTGGTGTAGTATAGAGGATCTGTCAGCTCTCCTGTGTGGTGTAGTATAGAGGATCTGTCAGCTCTTCTGTGTGGTGTAGTATAGGGGATCTGTCAGCTCTCCTGTGTGGTGTAGTATAGAGGATCTGTCGGCTCTCCTGTGTGGTGTAGTATAGAGGATCTGTCAGCTCTCCTGTGTGGTGTAGTATAGAGGATCTGTCAGCTCTCCTGTGTGGTGTAGTATAGAGGATCTGTCGGCTCTCCTGTGTGGTGTAGTATAGAGGATCTGTCAGCTCTCCTGTGTGGTGTAGTATAGAGGATCTGTCAGCTCTCCTGTGTGGTGTAGTATAGAGGATCTGTCAGTTCTCCTGTGCGGTGTAGTATAGAGGATCTGTCAGCTCTCCTGTGTGGTGTAGTATAGAGGATCTGTCAGCTCTGCTGTGTGGTGTAGTATAGAGGATCTGTCAGCTCTCCTGTGTGGTGTAGTATAGAGGATCTGTCAGCTCTCCTGTGTGGTGTAGTATAGAGGATCTGTCAGCTCTCCTGTGTGGTGTAGTATAGAGGATCTGTCGGCTCCCCTGTTTGGTGTAGTATAGAGGACCTGTCATCTCTCCTCTGTGGTGTAGTATAGAGGATCTGTCAGCTCTCCTGTGTGGTGTAGTATAGAGGATCTGTCAGCTCTGCTGTGTGGTGTAGTATAGAGGATCTGTCAGCTCTCCTGTGTGGTGCAGTATAGAGGATCTGTCAGCTCTCCTGTGTGGTGTAGTATAGAGGATCTGTCAGCTCTGCTGTGTGGTGTAGTATAGAGGATCTGTCAGCTCTCCTGTGTGGTGTAGTATAGAGTATCTGTCAGCTCTCCTGTGTGGTGTAGTATAGAGGATCTGTCAGCTCTCCTGTGTGGTGTAGTATAGAGGATCTGTCAGCTCTCCTGTGTGGTGTAGTATAGAGGATCTGTCAGCTCTCCTGTGTGGTGTAGTATAGAGGATCTGTCAGCTCTCCTGTGTGGTGTAGTATAGAGGATCTGTCGGCTCTCCTGTGTGGTGTAGTATAGAGGATCTGTCAGCTCTCCTGTGTGGTGTAGTATAGAGGATCTGTCGGCTCTCCTGTGTGGTGTAGTATAGAGGATCTGTCAGCTCTCCTGTGTGGTGTAGTATAGAGGATCTGTCAGCTCTCCTGTGTGGTGTAGTATAGAGGATCTGTCAGCTCTGCTGTGTGGTGTAGTATAGAGGATCTGTCAGCTCTCCTGTGTGGTGCAGTATAGAGGATCTGTCAGCTCTCCTGTGTGGTGTAGTATAGAGGATCTGTCAGCTCTGCTGTGTGGTGTAGTATAGAGGATCTGTCAGCTCTCCTGTGTGGTGTAGTATAGAGGATCTGTCAGCTCTCCTGTGCGGTGTAGTATAGAGGATCTGTCAGCTCTCCTGTGTGGTGTAGTATAGAGGATCTGTCAGCTCTCCTGTGTGGTGTAGTATAGAGGATCTGTCAGCTCTCCTGTGTGGTGTAGTATAGAGGATCTGTCAGCTCTCCTGTGCGGTGTAGTATAGAGGATCTGTCAGCTCTCCTGTGTGGTGTAGTATAGAGGATCTGTCAGCTCTCCTGTGTGGTGTAGTATAGAGGATCTGTCAGCTCTGCTGTGTGATGTAGTATAGAGGATCTGTCAGCTCTCCTGTGTGGTGTAGTATAGAGGACCTGTCAGCTCTCCTGTGTGGTGTAGTATAGAGGATCTGTCAGCTCTCCTGTGTGGTGTAGTATAGAGGATCTGTCGGCTCTCCTGTGTGGTGTAGTATAGAGGATCTGTCGGCTCTCCTGTGTGGTGTAGTATAGAGGATCTGTCAGCTCTCCTGTGTGGTGTAGTATAGAGGATCTGTCAGCTCTGCTGTGTGGTGTAGTATAGAGGATCTGTCAGCTCTCCTGTGTGGTGTAGTATAGAGGATCTGTCAGCTCTGCTGTGCGGTGTAGTATAGAGGATCTGTCAGCTCTCCTGTGTGGTGTAGTATAGAGGATCTCTCAGCTCTGCTGTGTGGTGTAGTATAGAGGGTCTGTACCTTTCTGTTGCCGTCTTTAGTTCATTAAAATGTCGATGAAATGTCACAACTTCAGTCCACAGTCGCAGGAGTCGGGAGCGCTCACCCTGAATATGACCTTTATAAACCTGAGCGACAAAAAGGAACAAGACCCACAGAATGACTAAATGGGGATGTTCAGGGTGCCCTCACCCACCTCTCTGCATAGACACATGGCTGTGATTTTCTTTTGTTCGATGCTCAGTTCCTGAGTTATGACCAGTGATGGCCAGTTCGCCCGTGAACACATGCGGGCTGCCATCTTAAATCACAAGTCCGGCGAGGCACAGGTAAGTCCTTACCTGTGCCTGCGCCGCGAGCCGGTCTGAAACAAATGGCGAACTGGCAATCACTGGTTATGATACTTTTTCTTAGTATGCAAATTAGGCCTTTGGTGCAAAAAGGTCCGGCACCATTGCTCTTGCTGCACCAAATCTCCACTTATTTTTGTGGAATCCCCTCCCTGGCTCCTTTGATTGACAGGGCCAGGCAATAGCAAAGCCGCCAGGGAGGGGCTGGCCACAGAAAGGAGAAAGGAGCGAATAATATGAAAAGGTTCTGACACTCCGTTTCCGTTCCGATTTAAATCGAAACGTTTTTTCGGATCCATTAATTTTTAATTGCCTCTGCAAAAATGCGGACACCAATCATAGTGCTGTCCGAATCACGGAATCCGTTCCGTTTTCCTATTTTCGAGTATGCGGATCCTAAAAAAATTAAGCTTGACCTACTTTCTGTCCGTTTTTCGGGTCCGTTGTCCATTCAAGTCAATGGATCTGCATAAATGCAGATGACATGCACAAAACCATCCGAATGTCACCTGATTTTGCGGATCCGTTGACAGGAAAATGGATGAAAAAAAAAAAAACTGAATAATGGAAACACGGAACGGATTCGGAAGCACTTCAGTAAAAAAACTGAAGGTTGTACTGAAAAACGGATCCGCAAAAAAAAGGAACGTTTATCTGGAAAGGTAAAAATACTGACGTGTGAATGGACCCTTAGGCTCCATTCACACGTCCGCAACCTGTTTTGCGGATACACGGAGCCACAAAACACGGAAAGCGGCAATGTGCGTTCCACATTTTGCGGACCGCACATTGCCGACACTAATAGAATATGCCTGTTCTTTTCCGCAATTGCGGACAAGAATAGGACATGTTCTATTTTTTTGCGGAAACAGAAGCACGGATACGGAAGTGCGGATCCGCAAATGTGGATGCGGACAGCACATTCCGTCCCCATAGAGAATGAATGGGTCCGCACCCTTTCCGCAAAATTGCGGAAAGGATGCGGACCCATTTTGCGGACGTGTGAATGGAGCCTTAGGGTCCATTCACACGTCCGTGGTGTGTTGCCGACCCGCAAATTGCGTATCCGCAACACACCCGCCCGGCACCCCTATAGAAATGCCTATTCTTGTCCGCAAGCTGCGGACAAGAATAGGACATGTTCTATCTTTTGCGGAGCTGCGGACCTGAAGATCGGGGCCGCGCTCCGCAAATGCGGATGCTGACAGCACACTGTGTGCTGTCCGCATCCATTCCGTCCCCATGGAAAATGAATGGGTCCGCACCCGTTCCGCAAAATTGCGGAACGGATGCGGACCCATTTGCGGACGTGTGAATGGAGCCTAAATGTGTCTCCTCCACTAGCGAGCAGCTTCCTTCCCAACAATCTGCTGCTCTGACGTCCCATGTAAAGGGACCTTTACAACTTGGTGGTCAAACAGTTAATCTACCGAACATGGCAAAGAAACAAAAGGATTGGCTACGGGCGGCACGTATGTCCATGCGGAGGATCTGGTGCTCTGACTGCTAGAAAGAAATAAGGGGTTTTGCAGGATTTTCATACTGATGCCTACCATCAGGATACATCATATCAATAGGATCTGAGAGTGCAGAAACAGACATTAGTCCAGTGCGGCTCCAACACCCTGCACCCCCCGCTTATCAGCGTTTTCCGGGATAGCTTCAGCGCCAGAATTTCACAGGTAACTATAGCGCTGCTCCAGTTCACTCCCGTGGGAGCAGAACCAGATTCATCCACTACAGAAAGCGGTGTAAGAGCTACTTGGAAACAGCTGATTGGTGGGGCTGCGGGGTGTCGGACCCCCGCTGATCTGATATTGATGGCCTATCCTGGGGACAGGGCAGCAAAATACAAATCCTGTAAAAACCCCTTTAAGAGTCTAAAGAGAATATTGCTGGTGTGATTCACTTTAAGGGTTAAAAGGATAGGTCATCAGCGTCTCATCAATGGGGGTCCGACTGGTGGCACCCCCCGCCGATCAGCTGTTTGAAGAGCACTGCGGCCTCCTCCTCGGCGGTGTACAGCTCAGCCTCATCCAGGTGAATGGGCTTGGGCTGCAGCACCAAGCATAGCCGCTGAGCTGACTGATGGGAGGAGATGCCAGGAGTCGGACGTCCGTGTTTTCCTGCTCACCTCTCTCTCGGCTTGCCATTCTCCCTCCTTCCTCTCCAGTTCTTGGATGGAGCTGGACCAGTCAGTGGTCAGTTTGTGAATGTCTTCCCCCAGCAGCTGATGAGACTCCTGGGTCTGCACCAGATCTCCCCGCAGCAGAGAGTTTACCGCAGCCAAGCTCGCACATCTGCACCAACAAAGCGGAGTCACTACTGAGAACAGAACACAACCCCCATCATCACAGCAGAGTCCTTCCTACTCCTCTGCTCACCTCTGCTGCTCTTCTTCCAACTTTCGAAGAGCTTTCTCCAACTCCAGTTCCCCCCGGCTCTGTGGCAGAAACAATACAAGTGTATACAGCATCGACAAGCAGGGCGAGATGATCTGATGACGTCATCAGGGCCGCTTCATGATGCACTGTTTACGTATGGCACAACTATTCCGCAACTTTAAATCTGGACATCAATCAAATGAAGACCGGTATATATATATCGGTTTAGCGCCATGATGCTGCTGTATCTTGGCGGCACTGGTGTCATGCTCCGCCCCTTTAGGCCCTGGGCTTGGCAAAGAGTGTTCCATTCATTTGAATAGCTTGTCCAAGATTAGAAAAACATGGCCGCTTCCTTCCAAAAACCGCACCACAGCCGCCCCCAATTGCGCGGTATCACAGCTCAGTCCTCTTCACTGCAGTACCAGACACGACCTGTGGACAGGTGGGGCGCTTTTTCCGAAAGAAAGCAGCCATGTTTTTCGAATGTGCGCAGCCCCTGCTTAGAGGGGCACTGCAGGTTTCCCTTTCTGCTTTGATCTCTTACCAGACTGAGTTCTTGGCTCTGCTGCAGCTCCTGGTAGCGATCTCTGTACTGTACAACCTGGAGGTGGAGAAACAAGTACAGAAACTACATGAAGATCCAACAACAAAGGACTCAGAGAAGCTGCGGCAATCTACTACAAAGCGGCGTCATTTATCTGGTCTGCACAGGGTTTTATATAGGACATCCCTATGGCTGGGGGGGGGGAATGGGGGAGCCAAAGCGGCTTCATGGAACCGTTTGGAGTCTCTTCATAGTATTCCAGGTGCAGCGCCGCACACTGCATAGTGGCTGTGCTTGGTATTGCAGCTCAGTCCAATTTACTTGCCTGCTCCCCGCCGCTGGTGTCCGGTGTTCTGCCAGATCTCTATACCTTGCGAAAAGTCTATACCGGAAGGGATGCGGCCGCACAGGAATCAGCTGGAGGAGGGTGGGCGCGGTACTGCGCAAGCGCACATCCACTGGCTTAGGAAAGAATCGTTGCAGCGCCGCGATAGAAGTACTGCGTGCGCACTTAGGGGTATGGAGATTTTGCAGCGCAAAATGTTGCATCAGATCTCCCTACCCCTGAGCGCGCGCGTGCACAAATCATCAGCTGCAGTTCATCCTGATTTGACCTGATGATTTGTGCGCGCGTGCGCACTCAGGGGTAGGGAGATCTGATGCAACATTTTGCGCTGCAAAATCTCTATACCCCTAAGTGCGCACGCAGTACTTCTATCGCGGCGCTGCAACGATTCTTTCCTAAGCCAGTGGATGTGCGCTTGCGCAGCACCGCGGAACACCCTCCTCCAGCTGATTCCTGTGCGGCCGCGTCACTTACGGTATAGACTTTTCACAATCTGGCAGAACACCGGCTTCCTTCTCTCCACTGCTGCACTTCAGCCTCCCCGGTTTAACATGGGTCATGTGGCTGCTGCAGCCAATGACGTGTCCCCCCATGCATCATGTGACCCAATGACATGACACATGGGGCACAAGTCTTTGTCTGCAGCAGCCACAATACCAGCGTCACACCGGATAGGGAGGCCGGGGCAGCGAAGGAGTCGGAAGCCAGTGGTAGGAGGCAGGTAAGTGTGCTGGCCACGTGGGAGGGGGGGGGGGGGCTGCCCAAAAGGTCCCCAGGGGTGGACAACCTCCTTAAGTCCTGGAAAACCCCTTTAAGCCATGGGGGATTCTATTTCCCTAGGAGTGTCAGATCTCGTCCCCCAATACGGACGCTAGAGTGGATACTATCAGTCAGCCGGTCAGTGGGGGGCCCCTGAGCAGTGAGCCCCACAATAAGGGTCCATTCACACATCTGTATGTGTTTTGCAGATCCGCAAAACACAGACACCGGCAATGTGCGTTCCGCATTTTGCGGACCACGCATCGCCGGCACTCTCATAGAAAATGCCTTTTCTTGTCCGCAATTGCGGACAAGAATAGGACATGTTCTATTTTTTTTGCAGATCTGGAAGTGCGGATCCGCAAATGCAGACAGCACATTCCGGCCCCATTGAAAATGAAGGGTCCGCGCACCTGTTCCGCAAAATTGCCGAACGGATGCGGACCCATTTTGTGGACGTGAGAATGGACCCTAATCATCAGTCACTGAACATGAATCCATGGAGGATCCTCCACAAAGCAGCTCGTCCCTCCATGATCCTCCCAGACCGGCCTTCTGCAACACGTGTCCCTCTCAACGTGCTGAGACACTCATAGGTTAGAGATATCGCATTTAGGGATCATGCACACCAACGTATTATTTTCTGCGTCCGTTCGGGGTTTTTTGCGGCCCGTATTCAGAACCATTCACTTCAATGGGTCCACAAGAAAATGTGCATTCCGTGTTCGTATGTCCATTCCGCAAAAAAGAAAGAACACGCCCTACTCTTGTCCGTTTTGCGGACAAGGATAGGCACTGTTACAATCTTGGATGCAATACGGACGTTATCCTTATTTTTTGCGGATCCGTGTTTTGCAAACCGCAAAATACATACGTTCATGTGCATGAACCCTTAGAAGGGCACTCTTCAGAACAGAGGTATGGACCCCACCTTTGCCTGTAATTTCTCCACCAGAACCGCCTGCCTCTTCTGAGCTTCTAGCGAGTTCTGCAGCTCCCTCTGCAGCGCCAGCCAGTCCCGGCCCAGCTCCGCCCCCTGCGTCATTGCTACGAGGGCATCACGCGCCTCCTTCTAAACCTAGGAAAAGAAGAGCAGAAAATCTCAGCTCCAAAGGAAACATCACTGCTACAGCACATGGCTCACGTGGACACCTACCTGTTTAACCTTAAAGGGGCTGAAACTGATGGTCTGTACTCAGGATAGGCCATCAATAGCTCTGATTGGTGGCGGTCAGATTCCCGACACCCCCGCCGATCAGTGGCGTTAAGAGGCCACGGCGCTCCAGTGAGTGCTGTGGCCTTGTCCTAAGCCACTTACACTGGTCCCATTCAAGAGAGTGGACCTGGGCTGCAATACCAAGCACAGCCACTACACAATATACGGCGCTATGCTTTGTATGTTGTGTTGGACAACCTACCAGCGGGGGGTGCCGGGAATCCGATCCTCACTGATCAGATATTGATGATCATTAGCAAATACCGAAATCCCTTTAATATCGGCCGTACATGTACAGGCCATGTTGGGTCTTTAAGGATGGTGCCCACTCTAGATGCCGGGTGCCTACTGTTTCACACAGCGGACAACTGGCGCTAATGTCTGCGATCGGCGACAGCGCTGCTCGCAGACACTGAACCGCTCAGGTGCCATGGTCAAATGTAACCTCGGCATCCGAGAGGCTTTTTTCCAGGGATGGAACTGCTCCCCCACAGAGCCATCGGGAGAACCGTTTGCTGGTCGTGAAAGGCCAGAGCCTCCAACGCATATCACAGGTATACTCCAAAGTATATACTCCTGCAGGTAGCAGGACTACATTGGAATATACAGAATTTTCTATTCAGTAATGCATCACGGTAAATCCATTATACCATTGCTGAATAGAAATGGCGAACTGACGACTGCATGTTGAGGTCCCCTTGGGGTCTAAAAAAAAAAAAAGTTAAAAACTTTTCAAAAATATACAGTACAGACCAAAAGTTTGGACACACCTTCTCATTCAAAGAGTTTTCTTTATTTTCATAACTATGAAAATTGTAGATTCACACTGAAGGCATCAAAACTATGAATTAACACATGTGGAATTATATACATAACAAACAAGTGTGAAACAACTGAAAATATGTCATATTCTAGGTTCTTCAAAGTAGCCACCTTTTGCTTTGATTACTGCTTTGCACACTCTTGGCATTCTCTTGATGAGCTTCAAGAGGTAGTCCCCTGAAATGGTTTTCACTTCACAGGTGTGCCCTGTCAGGTTTAATAAGTGGGATTTCTTGCCTTATAAATGGGGTTGGGACCATCAGTTGCGTTGAGGAGAAGTCAGGTGGATACACAGCTGATAGTCCTACTGAATAGACTGTTAGAATTTGTATTATGGCAAGAAAAAAGCAGCTAAGTAAAGAAAAACGAGTGGCTATCATTACTTTAAGAAATGAAGGTCAGTCAGTCAGCCGAAAAATTGGGAAAACTTTGAAAGTAAGGGCTATTTGACCATGAAGGAGAGTGATGGGGTGCTGCGCCAGATGACCTGGCCTCCACAGTCACCGGACCTGAACCCAATCGAGATGGTTTGGGGTGAGCTGGACCGCAGAGTGAAGGCAAAAGGGCCAACAAGTGCTAACCATCTCTGGGAACTCCTTCAAGACTGTTGGAAGACCATTTCAGGGGACTACCTCTTGAAGCTCATCAAGAGAATGCCAAGAGTGTGCAAAGCAGTAATCAAAGCAAAAGGTGGCTACTTTGAAGAACCTAGAATATGACATATTTTCTGTTGCTTTGCTCCTCCCCCAGCTCTCCTACTACCCTGCCTCGTTATACAGCAGTGCACTGCTCTCCTCCTCACCCAGCTCTCCTACTACCCTGCCTCGTTATACAGCAGTGCACTGCTCTTCTCCTCACCCAGCTCTCCTACTACCCTGCCTCGTTATACAGCAGTGCACTGCTCTCCTCCTCCCCCAGCTCTCCTACTACCCTGCCTCGTTATACAGCAGTGCACTGCTCTCCTCCTCCCCCAGCTCTCTTACTACCCTGTCTCGTTTTACAGCAGTGCACTGCTCTGCTTCTCACCCAGCTCTCCTACTACCCTTCCTCGTTATCCAGCAGTGCCCTGCTCTTCTCCTCACCCAGCTCTCCTACTACCCTGTCTCGTTATACAGCAGTGCACTGCTCTTCTCCTCACCCAGCTCTCCTACTACCCTGCCTCGTTATACAGCAGTGCACTGCTCTTCTCCTCACCCAGCTCTCCTACTACCCTGCCTCGTTATACAGCAGTGCACTGCTCTTCTCCTCACCCAGCTCTCCTACTACCCTGCCTCGTTATACAGCAGTGCACTGCTCTTCTCCTCACCCAGCTCTCCTACTACCCTGCCTCATTATACAGCAGTGCACTGCTCTTCTCCTCACCCAGCTCTCCTACTACCCTGCCTCGTTATACAGCAGTGCACTGCTCTTCTCCTCCCCCAGCTCTCCTACTACCCTGCCTCGTTATACAGCAGTGCACTGCTCTTCTCCTCACCCAGCTCTCCTACTACCCTGCCTCGTTATACAGCAGTGCACTGCTCTTCTCCTCCCCCAGCTCTCCTACTACCCTGCCTCGTTATACAGCAGTGCACTGCTCTTCTCCTCACCCAGCTCTCCTACTACCCTGCCTCGTTATACAGCAGTGCACTGCTCTGCTCCTCACCCAGCTCTCCTACTACCCTGCCTCGTTATACAGCAGTGCACTGCTCTGCTCCTCACCCAGCTCTCCTACTACCCTGCCTCATTATACAGCAGTGCACTGCTCTTCTCCTCACCCAGCTCTCCTACTACCCTGCCTCGTTATACAGCAGTGCACTGCTCTTCTCCTCCCCCAGCTCTCCTACTACCCTGCCTCGTTATACAGCAGTGCACTGCTCTTCTCCTCACCCAGCTCTCCTACTACCCTGCCTCGTTATACAGCAGTGCACTGCTCTTCTCCTCACCCAGCTCTCCTACTACCCTGCCTCGTTATACAGCAGTGCACTGCTCTTCTCCTCCCCCAGCTCTCCTACTACCCTGCCTCATTATACAGCAGTGCACTGCTCTGCTCCTCACCCAGCTCTCCTACTACCCTGCCTCGTTATACAGCAGTGCACTGCTCTTCTCCTCACCCAGCTCTCCTACTACCCTGCCTCATTATACAGCAGTGCACTGCTCTTCTCCTCACCCAGCTCTCCTACTACCCTGCCTCGTTATACAGCAGTGCACTGCTCTTCTCCTCACCCAGCTCTCCTACTACCCTGCCTCGTTATACAGCAGTGCACTGCTCTGCTTCTCACCCAGCTCTCCTACTACCCTGCCTCGTTATACAGCAGTGCACTGCTCTGCTCCTCACCCAGCTCTCCTACTACTAGAGTTGTTGCGATACCAATTTTTTTTATTCGGTTTCGATACCATGAAAAAGTATTGCGATACTCGATACCATTCGATACCACGTGAAAAAAAAAAAAGCCACATGCATTCTGCATTTTAAAAAATGGCGAATCGCGCAGTATTTTATTTTTTTTTCTGTTCTGGCGTTCACCGCATAGATTTTTTTTATATTTTAATAGTTTGGACTTTTCTGACGTGGCAATATGTAATATGTTTATTATTTATACATTTTATATGTGAAATTGGGAAAAGGGGGTGATTCATACTTCATATGTTGGTGGGGTATTTTTTTCCTTTTTTTTTTACACTTTTTATTTAATAACGATTCCCCCCCCTAGGGGCCAGAACCTGGGATCTTTTCATCCCTTGTCCTATTCACCCTGATAGAGCTCTATCAGGGTAATTAGGACTTCACACTGTCCCTGCTGCTCTGTGCACACAGCATCACGGATGTTACCATGGCAGCCAGGGCTTCAGTAGCGTCCTGGCTGCCATGGCAACTGATCGGAGCCCCAGGCTTACACAGCTGGGGCTCCGATCAGAAGCTGCCACTGCACCACCAATGAGGGGGAGGGGAGAGGACCTTGTGGCCACTGCCACCAATGATTTTAATACTGGGGTGGTAGAGAGGGGCCGGCACCAATGATTTTAATGGGATGCGGGGTTGAGGGGGGGGGGGGGGGAGAAGGGGCACACTGCACCACCAATGATAATTACCCCTTAATACAGGAGGCGGGTGTCAGGGGCAGGATGCCGGCAATGCGATTCTGCTACCGGCACCCGCCTCCTGTATTATGGGTTAAAGTCTACTTTTCCTGGGTCCAGACTTTCAGTATTAGGCTACACAGAGCGGCGCCCAGCGATGTCCCAGCACTTACTATTATTCCTGGGCGCCGCTCCGTTCGCCCGCTGTGCCCCATTACTGTCTCCTCTCCTGCTCCACATGCTGATTACTATCGGAAGGATGGGGAGGAGACATCAGCTTCACTAGTGGGCGTTCCTTCTCCCTGGCTGTAGCGCTGTCCAATCGCAGCGCAGGAAGGAACGCCCACTAGTGAAGCTGATGTCTCCTCCCATCGCTCCGATAGTAATCAGCATGTGGAGCAGGAGAGGAGACAGTAATGGGGCACAGCGGGCAAACGGAGCAGCGCCCAGGACTAATGGTGAGTGCTGGGACATCGCTGGGCGCGGCTCTGTGTAGGAAAAGTACTATCATTGATGGCGCAGTGCGCCCGCCCCTCCTCCACCCCTCTCTTCTCATTGGTGGCAGCAGCACAGGGGGAGGGAGAGACTGCTTCCTTCTCCCCGTGCTGCTGAGAGAACATGAGCGCGCTGAGAGCAGCGCTCTCATGTTCAGAGATACTAGACTGCGCAGAAGCGCAGCCCAGTATCGAAAAAATGGAAATCCCGGTATCGTATCGATACCGGGACAGAAGTATCGATTGGGTATCGAAATTTCGATACCCGCAACAACCCTACCTACTACTCTGCCTCGTTATACAGCAGTGCACTGCTCTGCTCCTCACCCAGCTCTCCTACTACCCTGCCTCGTTATACAGCAGTGCACTGCTCTTCTCCTCACCCAGCTCTCCTACTACCCTGCCTCATTATACAGCAGTGCACTGCTCTTCTCCTCACCCAGCTCTCCTACTACCCTGCCTCGTTATACAGCAGTGCACTGCTCTTCTCCTCACCCAGCTCTCCTACTACCCTGCCTCGTTATACAGCAGTGCACTGCTCGTCTCCTCACCCAGCTTTCCTACTACCCTGCCTCGTTATACAGCAGTGCACCGCTCTGCTCCTCACCCAGCTCTCCTACTACCCTGCCTCGTTATACAGCAGTGCACTGCTCTTCTCCTCACCCAGCTCTCCTACTACCCTGCCTCGTTATACAGCAGTGCACTGCTCTCCTCCTCCCCCAGCTCTCCTACTACCCTGCCTCATTATACAGCAGTGCACTGCTCTTCTCCTCACCCAGCTCTCCTACTACCCTGCCTCGTTATACAGCAGTGCACTGCTTTTCTCCTCACTCAGCTCTCCTACTACCCTGCCTTATTATACAGCAGTGCACTGCTCTTCTCCTCACCCAGCTCTTCTACTACCCTGCCTCGTTATACAGCAGTGCACTGCTCGTCTCCTCACCCAGCTCTCCTACTACCCTGCCTCGTTATACAGCAGTGCACTGCTCGTCTCCTCACCCAGCTCTCCTACTACCCTGCCTCATTATACAGCAGTGCACTGCTCTTCTCCTCACCCAGCTCTCCTACTACCCTGCCTCGTTATACAGCAGTGCACTGCTCTTCTCCTCACCCAGCTCTCCTACTACCCTGCCTCGTTATACAGCAGTGCACTGCTCTCCTCCTCACCCAGCTCTCCTACTACCCTGCCTCATTATACAGCAGTGCACTGCTTTTCTCCTCACCCAGCTCTCCTACTACCCTGCCTCGTTATACAGCAGTGCACTGCTCTTCTCCTCACCCAGCTCTCCTACTACCCTGTCTCGTTATACAGCAGTGCACTGCTCTTCTCCTTCCCCAGCTCTCCTACTACCCTGCCTCATTATACAGCAGTGCACTGCTCTTCTCCTCACCCAGCTCTCCTACTACCCTGCCTCGTTTGACAGCAGTGCACTGCTCTTCTCCTCACCCAGCTCTCCTACTACCCTGCCTCATTATACAGCAGTGCACTGCTCTTCTCCTCACCCAGCTCTCCTACTACCCTGCCTCATTATACAGCAGTGCACTGCTCTTCTCCTCACCCAGCTCTCCTACTACCCTGCCTCATTATACAGCAGTGCACTGCTCTCCTCCTCACCCAGCTCTCCTACTACCCTGCCTCGTTATACAGCAGTGCACTGCTCTTCCCCCCCCCCAGCTCTCCTACTACCCTGCCTCGTTATACAGCAGTGCACTGCTCTTCTCCTCACCCAGCTCTCCTACTACCCTGCCTCGTTTGACAGCAGTGCACTGCTCTTCTCCTCACCCAGCTCTCCTACTACCCTGCCTCATTATACAGCAGTGCACTGCTCTCCTCCTCACCCAGCTCTCCTACTACCCTGCCTCGTTATACAGAAGTGCACTGCTCTTCTCCTCACCCAGCTCTCCTACTACCCTGCCTCATTATACAGCAGTGCACTGCTCTTCTCCTCACCCAGCTCTCCTACTCCCCTGCCTCGTTATACAGCAGTGCACTGCTCGTCTCCTCACCCAGCTCTCCTACTACCCTGCCTCGTTATACAGCAGTGCACTGCTCTTCTCCTCACCCAGCTCTCCTACTACCCTGCCTCGTTATACAGCAGTGCACTGCTCTTCTCCTCACCCAGCTCTCCTACTACCCTGCCTCGTTATACAGCAGTGCACTGCTCTTCTCCTCCCCCAGCTCTCCAACTACCCTGACTCATTATACAGCAGTGCACTGCTCTCCTCCTCACCCAGCTCTCCTACTACCCTGCCTCGTTATACAGCAGTGCACTGCTCTGCTCCTCACCCAGCTTTCCATGTACCCTGAATGAGTCATTTTGCCTAATTCTACCATGATGCACCCCCATCTCGTCACCCAGCTTTCCCCGGAGCTGCAGCAGGGCCCCCGTCTGCCTGTACCGGCTCCCCCTCCCCCACCCCCCCCAATCCCTCTTTCTCACCCCCCCCAATCCCTCTTTCTCACCCCCATTTTGAATCTCCCTCCAGTCTCATCCCGTTTTGGAGCCGTCCTGACCCCTGACCTCTGACACGGGCGGACGCTGGCCAACCGCTTCCTGCGCCGCGGTCACGTGACCGGGCCCGCCTGCCTCCCGGCGACTAGACCTGTCAATCAGCGGACCAAGAAGCCTGGCGCGACGGCGAGACTACGCCCCTTGTTTCGCGCTGCATCCTGGGAGCTGTAGTTCGGTGTATTTTTTGCAATGCATTGTGGGAATTTCCCAGTCATCAGTGGTGCTTGCCGTGTGCGGCGGGCTTTTGAAGGGGTTTGTCATTTGATGGCGGTCCTTGTGGTCTGTGTGATGGGCTGGTGGCGAGACCACCATGGTTTGTGGCCCCCCTCAACAGGCTGGTTTACCCTGTGACTGGGGCTCCTTTGGATGCTACAGGGAAATAGTGCAAGAAAAAGTCTCTCATTGTCTCCCAAAGGTCTTTCAGTGACCTCTCAGGGGCAAATTATGTGGACAATATATATATATATAAAAAAAAAAGTAAAAAAATGATTTAAAAAAAAATGAAAACAAAATAAAAAATATAATAAAACACAAATAAAATAAAAAAATTAAATGATGTGGCAAAAAATAGAAAATTATAATAAAAAAATAAAATACAAATAAAATAAAAGTGTTCACTGTCCCCCAACAGTCTTTTTGTGACCTCTTAGGGGACATATGTGACAAAAATATATATAAAAAAAAAAGTAATAAACCAATTGTAAAAAAAAATACAATAAAATATTAATAAAATACAAATAAAAGGAAAAAGGGCAAAAAAAAATAAAGTGTCAGTGTCCTCCTAAGGTCTTTTTATGGCGTCTTAGGGGGACATATCATGTAGCAGAAATATATAAAAAATCAAGTAAGTTAAAAAAAAGATAAGTAAAAACATAAAAGAAAAAACACACCAACCACAACCGTCACCATTATCCCCCTATTCACGTGAAACTATAGATATTATATAACAAAGCGACCGACACAAAATAGGGAACTAATTATAATCTGTTATTTCGGTGTCCGTTTGCCTAATGTAGTTTAAAAAAAAAAAACTTTTTAAAAATGTTTTGTACAGTTTCCCCCAAATGAAACTGAAAAAACTAAATTATAAAGCCCCGTGTGTCACGTAAAAAATTGTTGCAAAAACTATCCAAGACCTGGTCACTGAAGTGTTAACCAATAAGCGCTTTCCCCACTAGTAAGTGCTTACTGGTTATTACCCGGCACCTGTAACTGGGGGGGTGGTAATAACCAGTGAGCGCTGCTGGTGAAGGAAAGCGCTGATATAAACAGGAGGCAGGAAGGAAATGTCGCCACTTTTCTAGTAAAAATGATTTTTAACCAGTTCCTGCAGCGCGGCCCCTGAAACGGAAGATCCCTACTTACCTGCTTCATGCCCCCGCTGCCTCCATCTTCCGGTCCCCGCGCTGTTTACACCTGGCGGAGCATGGCCATGGTCACATACACCGCTCCAGCCAATGTGACACGCTGCTTGTGGTCACATCACCGCTGAAGCCAGGCATTGGCTGGAGAGGTACAGGTGACCATGACCAGGCACCGCCAGGTGAAACCAGTCCGGGGGCAGGTAAGTCTAACTCTTCCGTTTCAGCGGCCATGCTGCAAGAACTTGTTAGAAAAAGATTTTTACTGTGAAATCCCTGTCACACGGCGCCATATTCAGGACAATTACTGGGAACAAGTATATCTGGCGGTATAATCGCGCCGCTGATCAGCCGATAAGCAAGGAATCGCTCGTTTGTCGGCTGATTTGCATATTTTATCACGATGAAAGACGTACGATTATCGTCAGCACATCTCTCCGTGTAATCAGGGATCGGCTGCCGATAATCGATAGAAGTGAGGGAGGGAGGAATGACTGTGGTAGCGATCATTCCTCCCCTGTCACTTTGCATTGGCTTGTGTGATAGGCTGATGCCAATGAGCGCCAATTTGTGGCGCCTTGAATAGATGTGACAGTGCGGCCCTCAGACCAAAAAAGGTTGTGCACCCCTGGTCTAGACCCATCTTGTCGCTTAGTCCATTGGTGTGAAGCTTCAGCGGTGTCAGCGGCAGGGGGGCGGCTTTCCCAACAAAAAAAGAACCAAAGCTGTGGGGGCGTGGCTTATGTCATAATGTGCCCCCCAGTATTAATAATGTCCCCATTAGTGCCCCCAGTAATTTCGATGCCCCCATTAGTGCCCCCCAGTAATAGTAATGCCCCCATTAGTGCCCCCTAATAATAGTAATGCCCCCAGTAATAGTCCTCTACGGGTGGACTCCGGACACTCAGAGCCCACCTTCTCAGGATGGGACCTATGGAAAGCCCTGATGAGACGAGTGGCCTTAATGTCCGCCACTGGGACCCACATCCTCACCTCAGGACCATAACCCTCCCAATGAACGAGGTACTGAAGATAATGCGAGAATCCACAATCCTAGAGACCTGAAATTCAAGATTACCATCAACAACAATCGGAGGAGGAGGCAAAGAGGAGGGTACAGTGGGTTGGACATAAGGTTTTAATAGGGACCTGTGAAAAACATTATGGATCTTCCAAGTCTGAGGAAGATCAAGACGGAAGGCAACGGGATTGATGACGGACAAGATCTTGTAAGGCCCAATAAACTTAGGACCCAACTTCCAGGAGGGAACCTTCAGTTTGATATTCTTTGTAGACAACCACACCAGATCACCCACATTCAGGTCCGGACCAGGCACACGTCTCTTATCCGCCACACGCTTATATCTCTCACTCATCCTCTTTAGATTACCCTGAATCTTTTGCCAAATAAATGACAAAGACGAGGAGAATCTGTCCTCATCAGGTAAACCAGAAGACCCCTCTCCAGAGAATGTCCCAAACTGCGGATGAAACCCATATGCACCAAGAAATGGTGACTTATCAGAGGACTCCTGGCGATGGTTATTTAAAGCAAACTCAGCAAGGGACAAAAAAGAACACCAATCCTCCTGATTCTCCGCCACAAAACAGCGCAGATATGTCTCCAGATTCTGATTGACACGTTCGGTCTGACCATTCGACTGCGGGTGAAAAGCAGAAGAGAATGACAAGCGAACCCCTAAGCGAGAACAGAAGGCCTCCCAGAATCTGGAAACAAACTGCGTGCCCCTATCAGAGACTATGTCTGAAGAAATGCCATGCAATTTGACAATGTGATCAACAAACGCTTGCGCCAGCGTCTTAGCATTGGGTAAAGCAGGAAACATAGAAACATAGAATGTGTCGGCAGATAAGAACCATTTGGCCCATCTAGTCTGCCCAATATACTGAATACTATGGATAGCCCCCGGCCCTATCTTATATGAAGGATGGCCTTATGCCTATCCCATGCATGCTTAAACCCCTTCACTGTATTTGCAGCTACCACTTCTGCAGGAAGGCTATTCCATGCATCCACTACTCTCTCAGTAAAGTAATACTTCCTGATATTACTTTTAAACCTTTGCCCCTCTAATTTAAAACTGTGTCCTCTTGTGGCAGTTTTTCTTCTTTTAAATATGCTCTCTTCCTTTACCGAGTTGATTCCCTTTATGTATTTAAAAGTTTCTATCATATCCCCTCTGTCTCTTCTTTCTTCCAAGCTATACATATTAAGGTCCTTTAACCTTTCCTGGTAAGTTTTATCCTGCAATCCATGTACTAGTTTAGTAGCTCTTCTCTGAACTCTCTCTAGAGTATCTATATCCTTCTGGAGATATGGCCTCCAGTACTGCGCACAATACTCCAAGTGAGGTCTCACCAGTGTTCTGTACAGCGGCATAAGCACTTCACTCTTTCTACTGCTTATACCTCTCCCTATACATTCAAGCATTCTGCTGGCATTTCGTGCTGCTCTATTACATTGTCTTCCCACCTTTAAGTCTTCTGAAATAATTACTCCTAAATCCCTTTCCTCAGATACTGAGGTCAGGACTGTGTCAAATATTCTATATTCTGCCCTTGGGTTTTTACGCCCCAGGTGCATTATCTTGCACTTATCCACATTAAATTTCAGTTTCCAGAGTTCTGACCATTCTTCTAGTTTTCCTAAATCCTTTTCCATTCGGCGTTTCCCTCCAGGAACATCAACCCTGTTACATATCTTTGTGTCATCAGCAAAAAGACAAACCTTACCAGCGAGGCCTTTTGCAATATCACTTATGAAGATATTAAACAAAATCGGTCCCAGTACAGATCCCTGTGGAACCCCACTGGTAACATGACCTTGTTTTGAATGTTCTCCATTGACTACAACCCTCTGTTGTCTGTCACTCAGCCACTGCCTAATCCACTCAACAATATGGGAGTCCATGCTCAATGACTGCAGTTTATTGATAAGTCTTCTATGTGGGACAGTGTCAAAAGCCTTACTAAAATCTAGATATGCGATGTCTACTGCACCTCCACCATCTATTATTTTATTCACCCAGTCAAAAAAATCTATAAGATTTGTTTGACATGATCTCCCTGAAGTAAACCCATGTTGTTTTTCATCTTGCAATCCATGGGATTTTAGATGTTCCACAATCCTATCCTTTAATAGGGTTTCCATTAATTTGCCTACTATTGATGTCAGACTCACTGGTCTATAGTTGCTCGATTCCTCCCTACTACCTTTCTTGTGAATGGGCACGACATTTGCCAATTTCCAATCTTCCGGGACGACTCCTGTTACTAATGATTGGTTAAATAAATCTGTTAACGGTTTTGCCAGCTCACCACTAAGCTCTTTTAATAATTTTGGGTGTATCTCATCAGGCCCCTGTGACTTATTTGTCTTCACCTTAGACAGCAAACTTAGAACATCTTCCTCTGTAAAGATACATGCATCAAACGATTTATTAGTCATTCTTTCTAGTGGAGGTCCTTCTCCTTTTTCTTTTGTAAAAACTGAACAGAAGTATTCATTAAGGCAGTCGGCTAGCCCTTTATTCTCTTCTACATACCTTCCTTCCTTTGTTTTTAATTTAGTTATTCCTTGTTTTAATTTCCTTTTTTCATTTATATATCTGAAGAATGTCTTATCCCCTTTTTTCATAGACTGAGCTAGTTTTTCTTCTGCCTGCGCTTTAGAAGTTCTTATAACTTGCTTGGCCTCTCTCTGCCTAATCTTGTAGATTTCCTTATCTTCATTGCTCTGGGTATTTTTATAATTACAAAATGCTAGCTTTTTATTTTTAATGATTTGGGCCACTTCTGCTGAGTACCACAGTGGTCTCTTCCTTTTTTTGCTTTTACTGACAAGTCTAATGCAATTTTCTGTTGCCTTCAATAATGCACCTTTTAAGTAGTCCCATTTCTCCTGGACTCCATGTAATCCGTTCCAGTCTGATAAGGACTCATTTATGACTAATTTCATTCTTGAAAAGTCTGTTTTTCTAAAATCTAAAACTTTTGTTTTTGTGTGGTGGGACTCTTTCACAGTTCTTATATTAAACCACACTGACTGGTGATCACTAGATCCCAAGGTTTCGCCTACAATGACATCATATACTGAATCCCCGTTTGTGAATACCAAATCCAAAATGGCCTCCCTCCGGGTTGGCTCCTCAACCACTTGTTGTAGAGATAACCCCAGTAGGGAATTTAGAATATCTGTACTCCTGGTAGAACTTGCTATTTTGGTTTTCCAGTTTATATCTGGAAGATTGAAATCTCCCATAATGATAACTTCTCCTTTCATTGTCATTTTAGCTATTTCTTCAACTAGTAGATCATCTAGTTCTTTAACTTGACCAGGTGGTCTATATATCACACCTACACGAGTTACTGCATGGTTAGCAAACTGCAACGTAACCCAAACTGACTCTATGTTGGCCTCACCAACTTGTATTAGGTTAGATTTAATGCTATCTTTCACATACAGGGCCACTCCTCCTCCTTTCTTGCCTTCTCTGTCTCTTCTGTATAAAGAGTACCCTGGTATGGTTATGTCCCAGTCATTTCTTTCATTAAACCATGTCTCCGTAACAGCCACTAAATCTACATTCTCAGATGCCATTATTGACCCAAGTTCATTGATTTTTTTACCTAAACTGCGAGCATTTGTAGACAGGACTCTGAGCTTATCATTTCTTAACCTCTGTGCTTCTGACCTGTTCTGGCATTGTTTCGGGGGGCAATTGGACTCTTTTATTTTCACTCTTTTGCCCCCCCTTACTAGTTTAAATACTCTTTCGCAAATTCTTGGAGTTGTTCACTAAGTACATTTGTTCCTTTGAGAGAAAGATGCAAGCCATCTTTTTTGTACAGTTCCTTTCTATTCCAAGTAGAGCTATCATGAGAAACAAAGCCAAATCCTTGCTCTTGACACCATTTACCAAGCCATATGTTGAACTCCTTTATGCGCCTCTGCCTATCATTCTGAACATTATGCACAGGCAGAACTTCAGAAAATGAAATGGTGGATGCAAAATCCTGTACGTCATTACCAAGTGTGATAAAAGATTTTTTCACCTCTGACACTTCATTGCAAGCCAGGTCATTTGTCCCTAGATGGACAAGAACATCCACGTCCCCTTCCTGCTTTGCTTGCTTAACAATATTAATAATACGTCTTCTATCTCTTCTAGCAGTAGCCCCAGGGAGACATCTCACAAAACCATTTTCTTTAAGCTCCACACTTCTTATGATTGAATCACCCAGCAACAGCTGCTTCCTTTGAGACTTCACTTTATCTTTTTTGTTGCATACATTAGACATAGGAGTCGATGGTTTCTCACCCTCTGTGCTTGAGTCCATATCCATGTTGTCCTTACATTCTGAGAGTGCTGCAAATGAATTATGGAGAACCACCGACTGTGGGACATGTCTTCTATCCACCACTCTAAGTCTTCCAGAACCTACAGTAACCCATCTGCCATTTCTGGGGGTCCTCTGTGGCAGTGGCATTGCAGCGGTCCTAGCTGGAGTTTGTTTAACAGATAATTTAAATATTTCAGCTTTCAAAAATGCAATTTCCTGCTGCAGTAAGGAGAACTGTCTACAGATCTGACAGCATCCGAATCTCCAAAGAGTGGAACATGAAATAAATGCACAACAATTCCTGCACTGAACCAAGTCTGCCATTTTAAAGAGGATAAAAAAATAAAAATAAATTTGTAACTTTAAATCAAACAAATCTTACCTTTTTTTTTTTTGTATTGTTTCCACCTTCCAGCCTACCTCCTGACTATCTCCTGCAATATCTCTTTACTAGTACTTAATGTAGTACTTGAAGCTAGTACTTGCAGCTAATGAATTAGGCCAGATAATGAGTCTGTCTCTATATATACACACACTCCTTTCCAAACTCCTCCCCCAGCAACAAATGTAACACCTTAGTGAGCTAGGCTCATTAGCAAACGCACAATAGCAAACAGCTGACCGAATTCCTTTACCTCTTCTCAAGCAATGATCAGCAAAAACAACACAGATGAGCCAGTTGGAGACTCTAAGCCAATCTCTTGCAATATCTCTGGAATCTCTTCTTGTCTCCTGCAATATCTCTTTACTAGTACTTAATGTAGTACTTGAAGCTAGTACTTGCAGCTAATGAATTAGGCCAGCTAATGAGTCTGTCTCTATATATACACACACTCCTTCCCAAACTCCTCCCCCAGCAACAAATGTAACACCTTAGTGAGCTAGGCTCATTAGCAAACGCACAATAGCAAACAGCTGACCGAATTCCTTACCTCTTCTCAAGCAATGATCAGTAAAAACAACACAGATGAGCCAGTTGGAGACTCTAAGCCAATCTCTTGCAGTATCTCTGGAATCTCTTCTTGTCTCCTGCAATATCTCTTTACTAGTACTTAATGTAGTACTTGAAGCTAGTACTTGCAGCTAATGAATGAAATGCGCCATTTTGCTAAAACGGTCCACTACTACCAGAATCACAGTCTTCCCCGAGGAACGAGGCAGGTCTGTTATGAAGTCCATGGACAGGGAAGGAATGGGTAAAGGGAGGAGAGAACCGATGGCCGTGAATGAGGGACCTTGGCACGAGCACAGGTCTCGCAGGCTGCCACAAAACCCTCAACAGTCTTACGAAGAGCCGGCCACCAGAATCTCTGAGCAATGAGATCTACTGTGGCTCTACTCCCCGGGTGCCCAGCAAGGACAGTATCGTGGTGCTCCTTAAAAACCTTGTGTCGTAAAGCGAGAGGCACAAACAACCTCCCAGGAGGACAAAGATCAGGAGCCTCTGCCTGGGCTGCCTGAACCTCTGCCTCCAAATCAGGATAAAGAGCAGAGACGACCACCCCTTCAGCCAAAATGGGACCCGGGTCTTCAAAGTTCCCCCCTCCCGGAAAACAACGTGACAAGGCATCAGCCTTCACATTTTTAACCCCAGGGCGGAACGTGACAACAAAATTAAATCTAGAAAAGAATAAAGACCATCTGGCCTGTCTCGGGTTCAGACGCTTGGCTGATTCCAAGTAGGCCAGATTCTTATGGTCGGTAAACACGGTAATAGGGTGTCTGGCTCCCTCTAACCAATGGCGCCATTCCTCAAAAGCTAATTTGATGGCCAACAACTCCCTATCTCCCACATCGTAATTTCTCTCTGCTGAGGAAAGTTTCCTTGAGAAAAAGGCACACGGTCGCCATTTGGCAGGAGAGGGACCCTGAGACAAGACCGCACCCACACCCACCTCAGAAGCGTCCACCTCAACAATAAAAGGTAGAGAGACATCAGGTTGTACCAAAATGGGAGCGGAAGCAAAATTCTCCTTGATACTAGAAAAGGCCTTAAGCGCATCTACCGACCACGAGGAAAAATCTACCCCCTTTTTAGTCATATCAGTGAGTGGCTTGACAACAGAGGAATAATTCAAAATGAACTTTCTGTAATAATTGGCAAAACCCAAAAACCGCATCAGCGCCTTCTGATTCTCAGGAAGCTCCCAATCAAACACAGCGCTGACCTTCTCAGGGTCCATGCGAAAACCAGAAGCGGAGAGAAGAAAACCAAGAAATTGAATCTCCGGAACCGCAAAGACACATTTTTCCAGTTTAGCGTACAATTTATTCTCCCGCAGAATGAGCAAGACCTGACGTAGGTGGTCCCTATGAGTTTTGAAATCAGGAGAAAAAATCTAAATGTCATCTAGATACACTAATACAAATTTCCCCATTAAATGATAAAAAATGTTGTTCACAAAATGTTGGAAGACGGCCGGAGCATTCATCAAACCAAAGGGCATAACCAAATTCTCGAAATGACCCTCAGGGGTATTGAAGGCCATCTTCCATTCGTCCCCTTCCCTGACTAGGTTGTATGCCCCTCTCAAATCCAACTTAAAAAAAACTTTAGCCCCAACAATCTGGTTAAACAGGTCCGGGATCAGAGGAAGCGGATATGGGTCACGAATCGCGATACAGTTCAGCTCCCTGAAATCCAGACAAGGTCTTAAAGAAGCATCTTTTTTCTTAACAAAACAAACAAACAGCGGCAACAGGTGACTTCGATGGTCGGATGTGTCCCTTTCTCAGGCTCTCAGAGATATAAGTACGCATAGCGACCCTTTCAGGTTGGGAGAGATTGTATAAACGTGATTTTGGCAGCTTGGCGCCTGGGATGAGATTAATAGGGCAGTCGTACTCCCGGTGCGGGGGTAACTCCTGGACACCACTCTCAGAAAACACATCCGAAAATTCAGAGAGAAAAGATGGTACAGTTTTGGTAGAAACCTCTGAAAGAGACGCCGTGAGGCAATTCTCTCTGCAAAAGTCACTCCAACCATTTATTTGCCTTGCTTGCCAATCAATGGTGGGGTTATGTTTAGTGAGCCAGGGTAGCCCCAACACTAGAGGAGTAGGTAATCCGCTTAAGACGAAACATGACACATCCTCAACATGAGCGTCACCCACAGTCAAACGGATATTGTGAACTATGCCCTTTAACGATCTTTGAGAAAGTGGAGCAGAATCGATAGCAAAAACAGGTATATCCTTTCCCAAAGTGCACACCTGAAAACCATGCGTTATTGCAAATTGATTATCAATGAGATTGACAGCTGCTCCACTATCTACAAAAATCTCACAAACAATGTTCTTGCTATCTAGCGCCACCCTGGCAGGTAGGAGAAAACGGGAACTACAAGCAAACGGAAAACCTTCAATTTCCGCATCCACCTTGCCAATAGTTTTTAGAGGGTTTTTTTCTTTTTGTTTCTTTATTACCCTCAGAAAACTCCCTGAATCTCATAGAGGGGCAAACATTAGCCACATGATTTATACCCCCACAACAGAAACAAACCCTCCTCTGAGAGCCGAATCCTCTACTATCAGAGGCAAGCAAACCCAGCTGCATGGGCTCCTCCTCAGAGGGGATTGAGAGAGACTGAGACCCCTGCGCACTGAATGAGACAGCCCCACTGTCCTTGGACTGAATATGACAGGAAGGAGTGATCTCTCCTCTCTCTCTCTAAGACGCCTGTCAATACAGACAGCTAGAGACATGGCAGACTCAAACGAGGCAGGTCTCTCATGAAACGCAAATGCATCTTTCAATCCCTCCGAAAGACCATGGCAAAATTGACTTCGGAGTGCAGCACCGTTCCAACCAGTATCAGCTGCCCATCTCCGAAATTCAGAACAGTATATCTCTGCGGACTGTTTACCCTGGCATGAAAGACGCAGTTTAAATTCAGCCAGAGCAATACGATCTGGGTCATCATATATCTGCCCCAGGGCTACAAAAAATTCATCCACCGATCGGAGGGGCCATGCCCCCACCGGCAGCGAAAAGGCCCAAGACTGAGCGTTATCCCTGAGCAGCGAGATGATGATCCCCACCCTCTGCTCCACATCACCAGAGGAATGGAGAAGTAATGGAGTTTGCAAGCCTCTCTAAAGCGAACAAAATTCTCACTACCCCCGGAGAACGTATCCGGAAGCGAGATCTTAGGCTCTAAACAAACTCCATGAACGCAAGCAGAACCGGTCACCTAAAACTGAGACACAGTTTTACGGAGATCTGCTACCTCCAGTGAAAGACCTTGCATGCGGTCAATCAAGGCTGAAACCGGATCCATGCTTAAGACGGTAATGGCGGTTTATAATGTCACGGATGATATAGCAAATAGCTGGAAGTTATGGATAAACATCCGACTGGCTTGATCCCAAACTAAGGAGCATAAAGGTGACCCCTATAAAACCCTAAGAGCTCACCTTGACTGCTAAGCACATACAAAAGGTCTCAGAGGTAGACGATTGCATGCCCTCATACCTAGACTGTGTGACAACTGAAAACCCTATAATAGTGAGGGGACACGACCACCGGCTCCCTGCACTTAATACGGAGGGAGTCAGGGTCACCTAGAATCAAGCCAGCAAAGAAACACAATACAAGAAAGGACTTATCTGAACAAGCAGTAACAGAAGTCTCCATCAGTGAACACTTCAATCCACGAAGTAGTATAAACCGCAAAGTGAGGAAGTATGGGAGGGAATATAAAGGGAGGCAATTAGTGTGAATAGCTGACAGCTGGGAGAAGGAAAGGAGATGACAAAGTGAAACCAAAACAAAGAACATCATGCAAGAGGTACAGAAGAACGTCTGCCAGACCTTCTCAGAGAGCTGGCGGTGACATAAAGGCCTTATTCAGAGTGTTGCTGATAGGGCCAGAGAGGATGGAGTCATCAATGCCAAATTAGGAGAATTTTTGATTTATCAATACCTGATCACCCCAGTGTTTTACACCTTACCCAAAGTACATAAATCTATGACCACCCCTCCAGGGCGTCCCATTGTGGCATCGACTGACTCCATCCTGTCTCGCCCAGCAATCTTTTTAGAAAAGGTGTTGACCCCTCTGACCCAGACATCATTATCATATATACGTGATACAGGTCATTTCTTATCTGAGATTCATCTCTTGACAATTGATAGGGACTGCATATTAGTCACATTTGACGTATGCAGTCTCTATACTTCCATAACACATGAGAAGGGACTTGCAGCCGTTGCAGAACTGCTAGAAGCCAGTACATATGAAGTAAAAGAAAAAAAAAATTTCCTATCACTCTTGAGTATAGTACTTGAACAAAACTATTTCCTATTTCAAGATTCCTTTTACCAACAGCGCGGCGGGACCGCGATGGGATCGAATGTCGCACCGCCGTACGCAAATAGCTATATGTCATATTTTGAGAGTCATTTTGTTTATCCTGACCCACTATACACACAGCATTGCATCTTTTGGCGTCGTTTCATCAACGACATTTTTTTGTGTATGGCGGGGCGACATTCGATCCCTCACGGATTTTGCTATTCACCTGAACTCAATCTGGGCGGAGCTACAGTTTGTCATGCACCATGACATGGATAACATTTCCTTTCTAGATACATGGGTCCTGAAGGGGGAAGAGGGTGGATTATATACTGACCTATTCACAAAGGAGACCGACCGCAATAGCTCTGCGATGCGATTGGCCAGCGCTACAGCCTAGGAGAAGGAGACGCCCAGCAGAACAAGGGCAGACTCCGCCTACTATAACCAAGTCCCCGAAGATACCGGAGGACATAACGGGAGAACGGAGCGGCGCCCAGGGATAATAGTAAGTGCAGTGAGATCCCTTGGGGCGCCGCTGTATATGTCATGATACTTAGTTCACAATGTTTGGACCGATGAAAGGTCCTCTTTAAGACATGTTCTGAGGATACTTGTGTATAGTCTGATGAAAGCACATTTGAGTGCTGAAACGCGTCACTATGCAATAGTAGGTGACTTGAATTAAATCCTGCATCTAAAAATCAAGCGCGAGTGCCGGTCCTTCCTTTACAGCTATACTTCTCGGATGCCTGCCCATTGACACGTGCACCGCCGAACAACTAAAGAGAGCAGTGCCTGCCATTTCATTCTATATAACCTTTACCAGGCGTCTGGTCTTGCATCCTGGAATGGAGCAGGTGCCGTGGACAGGTCCAGAGCTATTTGGTTTCCTGGCACATGCGCACACTCATAAATCCACTTGATCTGCACATGCCCCCAGGTGTGGAATAGTTCTGGCCCCATCCCCAGCACCTCCCAAATCCTGGGCTGTGGAAGAGACACCCTCATCCATAAAGCAGACTGGAAACCTGGTAAAAGATGCGACGCATGCGCAGTATAACCCCTTGATGAATATATGCAGTGTAGGTGGGTAACTGACCCCGGACATTGACGGATATATCCATCGCTGTGATCTCATGGGCGCTGCCCAATGTGCGGTAGACACTGTGGAACCTTAGTGGTTCTTCGGAGGGAGGGGGCTTCTTCTGGCACCTCCACTATGCAATCACAGGGGGGCAATGGGTTACCCAAGGTTATCGAAGTTCAGTAACGGTTGTAACCTACTGCTCTGGCACTACAGAGATGAAAAATAACTCTTGCGGTAGGCTGTTAACCCCTTCATCTCTAGATGTGGTCAGAGCATCACCTGAATGTATCAGTGTCAGAGCAGATAAGGGTATGGACTAACCGTGTGACTTTTGCACGGTGACTGATAATGGAAGGACGTAAATAATGAGAAAGGAAACCAAGAAGTCATTTCTTCAGTCAGCACATTTATTACAGCAAACACTTATAAAACAGGAAGTCGCCCCGTGTTCCATCATCCTGCATGTGAGATCCTCCGGACCAAATGGGCAAATGTCAGATCCAAAGGGGGAACCACATGTAGTGACCGATGACTCTGAAGGCCAAAAACTTCAAGCGCTAAACTTGTTAATACGGCGCAACCAGGGTCTACAAAAGAGATTGGGCTCCCTCTATGGCACTATTGTATATGCACTGTGGAGGTCACTGTTATGGGTGGCACTGTGGAGGTCACTGTTATGGGGGCACTGTGGAGGTCACTGGTATGGGGGCACTGTGGAGGTGACTGTTATGGGGCAATGTGGAGGTGACTGTTATGGGGCAATGTGGAGGTCACTGTTATTGGGCAGTGTGGAGGTCACTGTTATGGGGGCACTGTGGAGGTCACTGTTATGGGGCAATGTGGAGGTCACTGTTATGGGGGCACTGTGGAGGTGACTGTTATGGGGCAATGTGGAGGTCACTGTTATTGGGGCACTGTGGAGGTCACTGTTATGGGGGATCTGTGGAAGTCACTGTTATGGAGGCACTGTGGATGTGAATGTTATGGGTGCACTGTAGAGGTCACTATTATGGGGGCACTGTGGATGTCACTGTTATGGAGGCACTGTGGATGTCACTTTTATAGGGGCACTGTGGATGTCACTGTTAGGGGGGCACTGTGGAGGTCACTGTTATGGGAGCACTGTGGACGTCACTGTTATGGGGGCACTGTGGAGGTCACTGTCATGGGGGCACTTTGGAGATCACTGTTATGGGGGATCTGTGGATGTCACTGTTATGGGGGCACTGTGGAGGTCACTGTTATGGGAGCACTCTGGATGTCACTGTTAGGGGGGCACTGTGGAGGTCACTGTTATGGGAGCACTGTGGATGTCACTGTTATGGGGGCACTGTGGATGTCACTGTTATGGGTGGCACTGTGGAGGTCACTGTTATAGGGGCACTGTGGAGGTCACTGTTATGGGGGCACTGTGGAGGTGACTGTTATGGGGGCACTGTGGAGGTGACTGTTATGGGTGGCACTGTGGAGGTCACTGTTATGGGGGCACTGTGGAGGTCACTGGTATGGGGCACTGTGGAGGTGACTGTTATGGGGCAATGTGGAGGTGACTGTTATGGGGCAATGTGGAGGTCACTGTTATTGGGCAGTGTGGAGGTCACTGTTATGGGGGCACTGTGGAGGTCACTGTTATGGGGCACGGTGGAGGTCACTGTTATGGGGGCACTGTGGAGGTGACTGTTATGGGGCAATGTGGAGGTCACTGTTATTGGGGCACTGTGGAGGTCACTGTTATGGGGGATCTGTGGAAGTCACTGTTATGGAGGCACTGTGGATGTGAATGTTATGGGTGCACTGTAGAGGTCACTATTATGGGGGCACTGTGGATGTCACTGTTATGGAGGCACTGTGGATGTCACTTTTATAGGGGCACTGTGGATGTCACTGTTAGGGGGGCACTGTGGAGGTCACTGTTATGGGAGCACTGTGGACGTCACTGTTATGGGGGCACTGTGGAGGTCACTGTCATGGGGGCACTTTGGAGATCACTGTTATGGGGGATCTGTGGATGTCACTGTTATGGGGGCACTGTGGAGGTCACTGTTATGGGAGCACTCTGGATGTCACTGTTAGGGGGGCACTGTGGAGGTCACTGTTATGGGAGCACTGTGGATGTCACTGTTATGGGGGCACTGTGGATGTCACTGTTATGGGTGGCACTGTGGAGGTCACTGTTATAGGGGCACTGTGGAGGTCACTGTTATGGGGGCACTGTGGAGGTGACTGTTATGGGGGCACTGTGGAGGTGACTGTTATGGGTGGCACTGTGGAGGTCACTGTTATGGGGGCACTGTGGAGGTCACTGGTATGGGGGCACTGTGGAGGTGACTGTTATGGGGCAATGTGGAGGTGACTGTTATGGGGCAATGTGGAGGTCACTGTTATTGGGCAGTGTGGAGGTCACTGTTATGGGGGCACTGTGGAGGTCACTGTTATGGGGCAATGTGGAGGTCACTGTTATGGGGGCACTGTGGAGGTGACTGTTATGGGGCAATGTGGAGGTCACTGTTATTGGGGCACTGTGGAGGTCACTGTTATGGGGGATCTGTGGAAGTCACTGTTATGGAGGCACTGTGGATGTGAATGTTATGGGTGCACTGTAGAGGTCACTATTATGGGGGCACTGTGGATGTCACTGTTATGGAGGCACTGTGGATGTCACTTTTATAGGGGCACTGTGGATGTCACTGTTAGGGGGGCACTGTGGAGGTCACTGTTATGGGAGCACTGTGGACGTCACTGTTATGGGGGCACTGTGGAGGTCACTGTCATGGGGGCACTTTGGAGATCACTGTTATGGGGGATCTGTGGATGTCACTGTTATGGGGGCACTGTGGAGGTCACTGTTATGGGAGCACTCTGGATGTCACTGTTAGGGGGGCACTGTGGAGGTCACTGTTATGGGAGCACTGTGGATGTCACTGTTATGGGGGCACTGTGGATGTCACTGTTATGGGTGGCACTGTGGAGGTCACTGTTATAGGGGCACTGTGGAGGTCACTGTTATGGGGGCACTGTGGAGGTGACTGTTATGGGGGCACTGTGGAGGTGACTGTTATGGGGCAATGTGGAGGTCACTGTTATTGGGGCAGTGTGGAGGTCACTGTTATGGGGGCACTGTGGAGGTCACTGTTATGGGGGCACTGTGGAGGTCACTGTTATGGGGGATCTGTGGAAGTCACTGTTATGGAGGCACTGTGGATGTGAATGTTATGGGTGCACTGTAGAGGTCACTATTATGGGGGCACTGTGGATGTCACTGTTATGGAGGCACTGTGGATGTCACTGTTATAGGGGCACTGTGGATGTCACTGTTAGGGGGGCACTGTGGAGGTCACTGTTATGGGAGCACTGTGGACGTCACTGTTATGGGGGCACTGTGGAGGTCACTGTCATGGGGGCACTTTGGAGATCACTGTTATGGGGGATCTGTGGAGGTCACTGTTATGGGAGCACTCTGGATGTCACTGTTAGGGGGGCACTGTGGAGGTCACTGTTATGGGAGCACTGTGGATGTCACTGTTATGGGGGGCACTGTGGATGTCACTGTTATGGGTGGCACTGTGGATGTCACTGTTATGGGAGCACTGTGGACGTCACTGTTATGGAGGCACTGTGGATGTCACTGTTATAGGGGCACTGTGGATGTCACTATTATGGGGGCATTGTGGACGTCACTGTTATGGAGGCACTGTGGATGTCACTGTTATGGGGCACTGTGGATGTCACTATTATGGGGCACTGTGGAGGTCACTGTTATGGGAGCACTGGAGATGTCACTGTTATGGGGGACCCTGTGGAGGTCACTGTGGATGTCTTTTAACCACACACACACAACAAACGAAATAGAGTGGTGTGGAGCCGGGTCATTCTGCTAGTAATGTATAATGTGTACCTACAGGACGGACGTTATCATCTCTTGCCCAGGAATTCCGGTAGCTGGCTCTCTGGTCCACTATAAATGATGCTGCCATGGAGTAGACCCCACAAGACTGTTTGGTCAAGGAAATTGGTTGCACTTATCGTGTGCCTTGTTACCTCATCAAGAAAAGCGACTTATTGCTTGGTCCAAGTAACTGTCTCAGCTGCAGCCTAAGGGAATATGGGTCCATCCCCTTTATTAGGACCTGTCCAGTGGCACTTAATATTTGGCACATAAGCTTAGCAGGGGTACTGGCTCTTCTTAAAGAGACCATCTGTGTGCTGAGACTTAGTGGGCATTCTCCATGGGAAAGTAATACGCAGAGGGTTATCTCCAAGGGAAAGAGAACCATCTCGCTAGCGCCATATTTTGGAAGTGGCTCTTTCCCTGGGAGATACATCATCTTGAATAGAATTGGGCATATGACTGGAGGACCTCAGGAGGCCACATTCATGGTATCTCTCTATGGAAGATGCACTGCTGTTAAACCCTGTTAATGGCACAGGACTTTAATTTGGCAAGTCACATGGGACTGATCGATACATGTCCATCATATAAAGTATCGTCCATGTATTCATACATAGATGGGTTTCCAATACCATAGAAGCACCCAGTGCAGCAGATATGGGACCTGTGGACATGTTAGTCTAGCTGAGATAAGCTCGATCCTCTCCTTATAGAACCTACCAAGACTTCCTTCTTCTCCAGAGCAGCAACATTAGCAAAAAACAAGGGAGCAGTTGGCCCAAGAGTCCCACCATCCTTCTCTCGCAAGCATTGAATCCTCTTCTCCTTGGATGGTGGACATGGTACAGGAACCAGATTGCAGAGGAAACCCCATTTGATCCTTTCTATGGTGTTTGCCCCTATGTATACCCTCAACTCCTCCTATCAACATTGCCTTTGTAATTTCATCTCTTTATAAGTCCACACTGTTTTGGATGGAGCTTTTAGTCTTGCTACGTTCGGTGGTTTTAGTCACTTCTTCACTAAAGGCGCTCTCCATGAGCTGCCGCAAAGACTGACTCATCTTAGCCTTGAAGCCCTTGCCCATGAAGACGTAGAGAACTGGGTTGATGCAGCTGTTGGAGAAAGCCAAGGCCACAGAGACATTGTTTAGTTTCCTCACTATTTGGTTTTGATCATACAAGAGGACCATGCCAATGATGTGGTAAGGAGCCCAGGTCACGCAGAAGGCCACAATGATGCCGTAGACCACCTTGGTAGTCTTTTTGCCCACCTTGAGGAACCTGCTGTTTTGTACTTTTAGAGCCAGACGAATGTAACAGGCAGTGATAATCAAGAGAGGGAACAAGAAACCAAACAACATACGTGTCACTGTGATGGTGACTTCATCAACGGAGACTTGGTTGTGCATACTGAAGTGGTGGTCTTCAAGAACCATGAAAGGAGCTTCAGATTCATTAAGGTTGGTAAGGTCTTCATAATTTAAGTAAAAGCTGTCATCAACAAAATAACTGGGGTAATCATGGCCGCCAAACTGGTACTCGCAGCTGGTGACATTGTGGTCTGTTAAGAACCTTCTGTAGAGAAAGACGGGTAAGGACATAGTGAACGATAGTATCCAGATAACCAAGCAGACAAACCAGGCCATTGGTAGGCTGCGGTGATTCTGGGCCCACACCGGCAGGACTACCTGAACGCAGCGGTCAATGCTAATGGCCACCAAGGTGAAGACGCTGGCAAACATGTTAAGGATGACTATGGCTGGGATGATCTTGCAGAGTGCAGCTCCAAACAACCATTCCTTGTAATATAACTGGACGGTGGACAGTGGAAGAGACAGACAGCACATGATGTCGGCCACAGCCAGGTTCCAGAACCAAACCGTGTTCACTGTTTTCTTCATCTTCACACCAGTAACCCAAAGCACCAGAATATTACCAGGGACGCCCACCAGAAAGGTGATCACATATACCAGTGTTGTGAACACAGTCTCTTGGTTATGAAAGTGTGATACGGCTGGGACAAGATTCTCATCACTTCCATTGAACATCCTGGGGACCTGCAGAAATATAGGGGTTCAGTGGATATTTACTTGAGGTTTCTTAGATACCTAGACATGTGTAAAATGTGAAGATCAAACTTTAAGACTAAGTTGTGTTTCTGGTTTTTTTTTACGGTCAGAAAAAGAGATTGACAATCAATAAATCAAAAAGGAGACTCTTCACAGCAGCTGTAAATCGAGATTTTCATGGTTCACTGGACTGGAGTGCTGACACCTACTGGTAAATATAAGAAGTGCAGCACTAAGTAATGTTCACTTTTATATGCACTGTCACAACAAAATAAATTAAAAAGGTCCAAGATAAAAATAAAAAAAAGTTCATCTGATGCGGTGTTTCTACTGAATAGAAAGGAACGGTATAACATATTCAGGACTAGAATTTAACAGTGCTTAAAGGGGGCTCTAGTTTTCAAAACCCATTTTCAAATATTAGGTCATTCTGAATGAAAGCTGTTGTATCATGTTAGACATCGGTAAAATATTGCTAGGATATGCCACTAAGGTCAGATAGGTGCGGGCCCTATCTTTGAGACCTGAACTAATATGCAGAACGTGAACCTGAACTGAGCAGGCAGCACCCGCGCATGCGCAGCTGACCTTCATTCATTTCTATGGGACTGCCGAAAATAGCTGAGCATTGGCTCCGCTATCTCCGGCAGTCCCATAAAAGTCAAAGGACAAGGATAGGCATTGTGACAATAGATCCGTAAAAAAATGGATGCAATATGGATGTCACACTAACGTCATCCGTATTTTTTGCGGATCTGTGTTTTGCGGACCACAAAATACATTTAGTCGTGTGCATGAGCCCTTAAAAGTTCATCTTTTTCCAGAATAAGGCCCCTTTCACACGAGCGTGAAACTCGCACCATTCAGTTTTGTCTGCGATTGCGTTCAGTTTTTTCCGCGTGAGTGCAATGCGTTTTGATGCGTTTCTCATAAAAAACTGAAGGTTTACAAACAACATCTCTTAGCAACCATCAGTGAAAAACGCATCGCATCCGGATTACAATGCGTTTTTCACTGAAGCCCCATTCACTTCTATGCGGCCGGGGCTGCGTGAAAAACGCAGAATATAGAACATGCTATGATTTTCACGCAATGCAGAAGTGATGCATGAAAAACAACGCTCATGTACACAGACCCATTGAAATGAATGGGTCCGGATTCAGTGCGGGTGCCATGCGTTCACGTCACGCATAGCACCAGCGCGGAAAACTCGCTCGTGTGAAAGGGGCCTAAGGGCTCCTAAGTTGCTCAGCCGTGCCCGTGTTGTGGCCCGCACTTGAATGGGTTCACAATCCGGAAGGTGCAGTGAGGAACGGTAATTTAAATTTTTTTCAAAGATCAAAAGAGAAAGTAGCTCCTCCTATATCCGGCGCATTGCGCAGACCGGAAAACCGGATCCAGCGATGCGGCAATTTCCGAAACACTTGGTACCGGATTCGGCATTAATACATCTCTATGGAAATGAATGCTGGATCCGGCAAGTGCGATATTGTTCCGGGATTTTGGCCAGAAAAAAATACTGCAGCAACCTGTGTTATTTTGTCCGGTCAAATACCGTAAAAGGGACGGAACGGAAGACATCCTGATGCATCCTGAACGCATTGCTTTCCATTCAGAATGCATTAGGACAAAACTGATGCTTTTTTTCTGGTATTGAGCCCCTTTACCGGATTTCAATACCGGAAACGAATAACGCTAGTGTGAAAGTACCCTAATACATTGTAACAAACTTCTCACTTTTCACTGACGTGTGCTGTCCTTATTTTCCACGGACAGCACACATAGCCATTCCTTTAAATGTGTCTGTTCGCACATCAGTATTTTTTTAACTGTCCGTGGGTCAGTAAATAAATCACGGAGACATGCACTACTATGGTCTGTGATGCGGACCAAGCACGCCTATTGAAGTCCATGGGTCCGTGAAACAACACGGATGCCATCCGTGGTGCGTTCGTTTTTCCACGGAAGACAGAAAGAAAACGCTCTTGAAGTTAATTTTCAGCTGAACAGGGGCCATGGATTACGGATGACAAACAGAGGGTAAAAACGGACACACAGACCCATCACGGATCCTTCACAGACATCTTCACGGATGATACGCAGACACGACACTGACATGGAAATGTGGCCTAAGGGCTCATGCACATGACCGTCTGTATTTTGTGGTCTGCAAAAAATACGGATGACGTCTGTATTGCATCTGTTTTTTTTTTGTGAATCCGTTGTAACAATGCCTGTCCTTTGTCCGCAAAACGAACAAGAATAGGGCATACTACTTTTTTTTGCAGAACGGCCATGCGGACATATGGAAACGTAATGCACATGGGGTCATTTCCGGTTTTGTTGGGGACCCGTTGAAGTGAATGGTTCCGCATACTGGCCGCAAAAGAAAACGTAAAAAATACGTTCGTGTGTATGAGCCCAAAGGAGCAGAAAACAACCAAGAAAGTAGTTCCAAATATCATATGCCACATGCACCGATTTCTCAAAATTGGCACAATTTCGTAAATTACTATTGTAAAATCTCTTCCACTGTGTGATCGGTGGTGACCAGTGATTGGCTGCAGCGGTCACATGTGTAGACGGGCGCTGGCCAAGTATAGTAGGGATGGACAACCTGCGGCCCTCCAGCTGTTGCAAAACTACAATTCCCACCATGCCCAGCTGTATGCTGAGAGGGGTAGGCAGTCTGGGCATGCTGGGAGTTGTAGTTTTGCAACAGCTGGAGAGCCGCAGGTTGGCCCTCCCTGCACTATAGGGTCTTTTATTATTATTTTTTCTCAAACACTACATTTGCAACTTTTTAAACGCCACTTGTGACATATTTCTCCGGTGCCCTCGCCACTTTCTTAAAATGGGGATGTGGCACATTTATCTTCTTTTTTTTGTCTTCTGCCAGTTTCCTGGCACAAAATAAGACTGAAATATACTTATACAGACTGCCGGCTGCTCGTCTGATGTAAGTTGATTTTATTTATTTCGATCGGATTTGACCTTAGATTTGGGATCAGGCTAAATCAGATTTAGCACAGGGCGGAATCCAGCAGCTTGCAGTGTATTGTGAAGCTACATCCACAAGGGACAGACGCCGCCGCCGCAGATTGGTGTACGGCAAATACGCTGAATTTTACAGTACCAGCAAATCGGATTTGATTGGAAAAAAATAATCTCATCTACATGCTGCAAAAAATATAAATCTGCACCTCCTCTGCAGCGTGTCCGTGCATGCCGCAGATTTCCACCCTGGATTTCTCCCTTTGTAATGCAGAGGTTGAAATCTCCACATCAATGTGCAACTGCTGCAGAAAATATTAAAAAAAGGCCTTTTTCATTTTCTTTAAGGAGCCATAACTTACAAAGTATCAAAAATGTTTCTACAAAGTATCAAAAATTATGTTTATACAATGGATCAAAATAATAGTAATCCAAGGACTATGGATGAAAAATGTCTCCTAGGATAACCAGAGATAATACTACTAATGTACATACTGCTATACCTACCTGTACTGGTAAATGCTCCTTGCTGAGATGATGGCAGTGACCGCGATCTGTGGTACTCGGGAATGTGTGAAGCAGTCGCCGTCCTCTGCAGTCTCTGGTCATTGTAATGCGTCATAACTTCCTTCCTCTCACATATTTAGACGATGAAAATTTGCATTGTTAGAAACTTCGGACCCAGATGGCTGGAGGAAGGGGGGGGGGTGTTATTTACTTAATTATTCTGTTATATCAGTAGGTTTATGGTATTTTGATGCCCATAGAAGTCTATGGAGAGTGTTCAAAATGTTCATTCTTGATAATCTGCCCGTGTAAATGTGCTGGGGATCAGCCAAGGAACAACCAAATGGTCGGCTCCATTAGATGTCATATTACTAAGCCCTCCACCCCAATGAAGCGTTGTGCCCACTTCCCTTCTCTCCCACAATGTCTTGAAGGCTCCCGGAGATCACACCGACTCCAGGAGGAGCAGGCGAATCTTCCAGGTGCCCTGGAGTGAAGAGGACCACAAGCTTCAGGATTTATTTTAAGACAGGCATTTTAGACGGCGTGTAAGGGGGGGAAGAAGTCACAGATTTTTCCGCAAATCACCTTTGCGACAAATATACTCCAAAAAGTGACGTATATTTAGTCATTAATGACCCCCTAAGTATCTGGGGAGGTGCGTATTCATTTAGGAGGTCTGAGATCGCTATCTATTTAGGCGGTCTAGTCTGGGGTCTGTATTTGTTTAGGGATGGGGTCCACATTTATAAGATCTTGCCTAGGCCAGTATTGTTTAAAGCTCCGAACCCTGACATATTCCCATTTTCACCCAGGCAGCCCCCCTGACATGAGCATCGGAGCATTTCATGGATTGTGCAGGGCAAGGGCTGTTTGTTTATATTTTTACACTGCTAGGCAGTGGCTTCCTCCTAGCAGCGCTGATGGGTGGGCTTTAGCCAGGAGTGGGATTCAAATTTTTAACAACAGGTTCCCTACTCAACGACAGATACACGACACATGTTTACATATACAGTACAGACCAAAAGTTTGGACACACCTTCTCATTCAAAGAGTTTTCTTTATTTTCATGACTATGAAAATTGTAGATTCACACTGAAGGCATCAAAACTATGAATTAACACATGTGGAATTATATACATAACAAACAAGAGTGAAACAACTGAAAATATGTCATATTCTAGGTTCTTCAAAGTAGCCACCTTTTGCTTTGATTACTGCTTTGCACACTCTTGGCATTCTCTTGATGAGCTTCAAGAGGTAGTCCCCTGAAATGGTTTTCACTTCACAGGTGTGCCCTGTCAGGTTTAATAAGTGGGATTTCTTGCCTTATAAATGGGGTTGGGACATCAGTTGCGTTGAGGAGAAGTCAGGTGGATACACAGCTGATAGTCCTACTGAATAGACTGTTAGAATTTGTATTATGGCAAGAAAAAAGCAGCTAAGTAAAGAAAAACGAGTGGCCATCATTACTTTAAGAAATGAAGGTCAGTCAGTCAGCCGAAAAATTGGGAAAACTTTGAAAGTAAGGGCTATTTGACCATGAAGGAGAGTGATGGGGTGCTGCGCCAGATGACCTGGCCTCCACAGTCACCGGACCAGAACCCAATCGAGATGGTTTGGGGTGAGCTGGACCGCAGAGTGAAGGCAAAAGGGCCAACAAGTGCTAAGCATCTCTGGGAACTCCTTCAAGACTGTTGGAAGACCATTTCAGGGGGACTACCTCTTGAAGCTCATCAAGAGAATGCCAAGAGTGTGCAAAGCAGTAATCAAAGCAAAAGGTGGCTACTTTGAAGAACCTAGAATATGACATATTTTCAGTTGTTTCACACTTGTTTGTTATGTATATAATTCCACATGTGTTAATTCATAGTTTTGATGCCTTTATAGTCATGAAAATAAAGAAAACTCTTTGAATGAGAAGGTGTGTCCAAACTTTTGGTCTGTACTGTATATACACCATATATAGTGGTACACATGCATAAATACACCATGGATACACTACACACACATACCACAAAACTTTTAACCCCTTCAACCCCGGGCCAGTTTTCCCCTTCCTGCCCAGGCCATTTTTTGCGGTTGTGTCACTTTATGCGGTGATAACTTTAAAACGCTTTTACTTATACAGGCCATTCTGAGATAGTTTTCTCGTCACATATTGTACTTCATGACAGTGGTAAAAATAAGTTAAAAAAAAATAAAATTATTCATAAAAAAATACCAAATTTACCCAAAATTTTGAAAAATTACCAAATTTGCAAATTTCAATTTCTTTACTTTTATAATAGATAGTAAATGCAATACCTTCAAAAATAGTTATTACTTTACATTCCCCATATGTCTACTTCATGCTTGGATCATTTTGAAAATTAAATTTTATTTTTTGGGGACGTTAGAAGGCTTAGAAGTTTGGAAGCAAATCTTGAAATTTTTCGGAAAATTTTCAAAACCCACTTTTTAAGGACCAGTTCAGGTCTGAAGTCACTTTGTGAGGCTTACATATGGAGATGAAATTTCAGAATTTCACTTTTTTGGCAGATTTTACATTTAAATCCTTTTTTTCCAGTAGCAAAGCAAGGGTTAACATCCAAATAAAACTCAATATTTATTACCCTGATTCTGCGGTTTAAAGAAACACCCCACATGTGATCGTAAACTGCTGTATGGGCACACGGCAGGGCGGAGAAGGAAAGGAACGCCATATGGTTTTTGGAAGGCAAATTTAGCTGAACTGGTTTTTAGATGCCATGTCCCATTTGAAGCCCCCCTGATGCACACTTACAGTAGAAACTCAAAAAAGTGACCACATTTTGGAAACTACGGGATAAGGTGCCAGTTTTATTGGTACTATTATGGGGTACATGTGATTTTTAATTGCTCTATATTACGTTTTTTGTGAGGCAAGGTAACCAAAAAATTTATGATTTGGCATAATATTTATTTTTTATTTTTACAGCGTTTACCTGAGGGATTAGGTCATGTGACTTTTTTATAGAGCAGATTGTTACGGACGTGGCAAGACCTAATATGTGTACTTTTTCTTATTTATTTGTTTTACACAATAATAGCATTTTTGAAACCGAAATAATAATATTTTAGTGTCTCCATAGTCTGAGAGCCATAGCTTTTTTATTTTTTGACCGATTCTCTTAGGTAGGGTCTCATTTTTTGCGGGATGAGGTGACGGTCTGATTGGTACTATTTTGTGGGCATACGCCTATTTGATCACTTGCTGTGATGTAATGTGACAAAAATAGATTTTTTTTTACACAGTTTTTTAATTTATTTTTTACGGTGTTCATCTGAGTGGTTAGGTCATGTAATATTTTTATAGAGCTGGTTGTTGCGGACGTGGCGATACCTAATATGTATATATTTTTTTATGTATTTCACTTTAGCACAATATTAGCAGTTTGGAAACATAAAAAAACATAAAAAATGATGTTTTATTGTCTCCATGTTCTGAGAGCTATATATTTTTTTATTTTTTGGGCAATTGTCTTAGGTAGGGGCTCATTTTTTGCGGGATGAGGTCATGGTTTTATTGATACCATTTTGGGGGACATACGCCTTTTTGATCGCTTGGTGTTGCACTTTTTCTTTTTTACTTTATTAATTTTATTACTTTATTAATTTTATTAAAAACACTTTTTTTTCTTTACTTTATTTATGACATTCACTTTTAGGGGTCTGATCCCCTCTGCAATGCATTACAATACATCTGTATTGTAATGCATTGCCTGTTAGTGTATGACACTGAGGCATACACTAACAGGTTGCCTAGGAGACGCGGTCTGAGGCTGGATCTCCTCGGCACCCGTAGAAGGCAGTTCCCGATGCCGTGCAAGGCATTGGGCAGCCTCTGCGTGGCATCGGGCTGCCTTGTGTCGCATCGGGTCCCCGCCACAGCAGCGTGGGGACTCGATGCGATCACTCACCTGACACAAACCCCTTCTATGTCGGCGTCAGCGCGGACCGCGGCATAGAAGGGGTTAATCCGCCGGCATCGGCTTTTACAGCGATGCAGACGGATACAGCAGGGGCCTAGCTACCACAGACTGCCGGGCCCCTGCCGGTATCCACGCGATCACTATGACGTACTATTACGGCAAATTGCGGGAACTCAGTGGTTCCCATGACGTAGTAGTGCGTCATAGGTCGGGAAGGGGTTAAAAAGCCTAAGGAGCTAAACTAACAGTGTCGCGTGAAGTTTTTTTACAGCGCTGCCTGACACCTCTAACTCCTCCCAATGTCTATCTGTACATGTCCCAACTTTGCCTAGTCTCCATTGTGCCCCCCACACAATAGTTATGCCAGATCTGGGATGGTTGGGAGGTACGCATACATAAACAGACCACATAGACACTACACTCACATAATCACATATACAGGCAGTCCCCAGTAGTGTTGAGCGAACCTTTTTTTTAAGTTCTGCGTCCAAAGTTCGGGTTCTGGTTATCGAAGAATCCCGTTATGGATTCCAAATTCCGTTATGGTCCGTGGTAGCAGAATCCATATCGGGATTCTTCGATAACCCGAACCCCAACTTTGGACGCATGAACTTAAAAAAACAAGTTCTCTCAACACTAGTCCCCAGGTTACGTACAAGATAGGGACTGTAGGTTTGTTCATAAGTCGAATCAGGCACTTTTTGTAGGCACTAGCCAAAGGACAGGATATTAGATGACATCTTTCTAATGAGGTTACAGAAAGCAGTAAAACCTCAGGTGGCTCTAAACTCATTCCATACTCATTAAAACTAAATGTCATGGTGTTCTACATAGGAAATGCAACTTGGACACATGTTTGTCTTAACATATGTTTTTTTTCTTCTGTGCATGTAATGGCTTAAACATCAAATTTAACATTTAAATATTGTACTGTAGACTCTTGTACAGTGTAGAGTACAACCTTATTATTTCTACTTTATCTTCCAAGGTGATTGTTTTTCTTTTCTTTGCTGTATCACCACCACTTGCATCAGATTTTTGTTTTGGAGGCTTTGTTGCAGGGTAAAAATACACTGTATGTACGGAGATGGACACCGGATGCAGAGGACAGGGTACAGTTGTCAGAGAACCCTGTGATGGTCTCCTTTAATGAATAGTTAAACTGTTGCTCAGGGAAATAAAACTTGTCCCTAAAGCAGTCTGATTGTCTGCTCTGGAATGTTTTTTGCTCTTTCGGTGAGCTCTGCTTTGCACAGCACACGCTGCCCCCTCCCTCCCCCTGCAGACACAGATGGAGGCTTCACTCGCTCCCCTCTCTCCTGGAGACGCAGACAGAGGGTCACTGATCACCGTCTGGAGATGGTGGGCGGCGGGACAGACTCTGATTTGGTGTTTAACTCCCAGCTGCAGAGAACGGGCAGGGGAGTTCTGGATGTCTCTCATCAACGGCTTGCAGTGCAAGAATGCCGAGAGCTTGAAGGGGGAGTGCACTTCCGGTCCCATGAGGCAGTGTACGTAAGTACGAGTTGTACGTAACTCGAATGTACGTAACCCGGGGACTGCCTTGTACAATATACACCATACAGTATATAAATGACCCCTAGGCTACACTTACAGTAGATTTACCTACAGCATATACATTTTATACACATTTGTACCTAGCACTAAATACATATTTGCATACACATTATATTCTGTGCTATCCCCACAGCCCCACATACCTCTTACATCCAGTGACTTCTCCTCTGATGCAGACCTTCTCTTTCTTCATCTTCTCCTTTGAGAACAGACCGCCATGATGATTTTTCCCCCATCTCTCGTCTCTGCAGTTTGACAAAAGACATCTTAGGTTCCTACTTTTCCATCATCCTCCTACCTTCTTAACAACTCATCCTGCCACCTTCAATAATAATAATAATAATGTGCACTAGTTCAAAAATGCTCCCGTTCTGTGTGCCAGTACAAAAAATTCCCTCAGTGCCCCCAGTTGAGCTAATGTCCCCATAGTGCCCCTATAATATGTGTAAGTATAAAATACCCCTATATAATGCCCCTAGTAAATGCCCACATAGTGCTCCTCTCCTCTTCCCCATAGTGCCCCCATAAAGTGCCAGTATAAGATTCCCCCATAGTGTCACCCAGAATGTGCCAGTATAAATGCCCCTTCTTAGTACCCCCATATTGTGCCTATATAATATGCCCCCATAGTGTTCTTCCCCCCCTCCAACTCTATAGTGTCCCCATAATGTGCCAGTATAAGATGCCCCCTAGTGTCCCCCATGTGCCAGCAATGCCCCAGTAGATGCCCCCATGTGCCAGTAATGCCCCCAGTAGATGCCCTCATGTGCCAGCAATGCCCCCAGTAGATGCCCTCCATATGCCAGCAATTCCCCCAGTAGATGCCCCCACAGTGTCCCCATGTGCCAGCAATGCCCCCAGTAGATGCCCCCATAGTATCCCCTATGTGCCAGCAATGCCCCCAGTAGATGCCCCCATGTGCCAGCAATGCCCCCAGTAGATGCCCCCATAATGTCCCCCATGTGCCAGCAATGTACCCAGTAGATGCCCCCATAGTGTCCCCATGTGCCAGAAATGTCCCCAGTAGATGCCCCCCATAGTGTCCTCAAGGATGTGCCAGTAGATACCCCCATAGTGTCCCCCATGTGCCAACAATGCCCCCAGGGCGCCATAGAAAAGCGAAGCGATGCAGGCCTCTTCCGGCCTATTGTCTGAAGTCTATCAGATGAACAGGGAAGGGAGATGCCTCTCCCTTGCCCTGCTGCAGTGTTCATCTGCATCACCATCCTGAGGACGGTGATACAGATGAATGTAGGGAGATGAGCGCTTCCATAATGCAAGCGCTCATCTCCCGCCGCACCGGATAGGGATTCAGCCGGTAACAGAGTTCTCCGATCCGGCTGTAATTTTAACAACCGATCTGGAGAACCTGAGGGAACTGGCAGAATCCCATGCCTGGCTTTAGTACTGCCCTAGCCATTTTACAGGTTAGAGCAGCACTAAAGCCTGCCCATTAGTGCCAGTGATGTCACCGGACTCACTGCTAGGCAGAAGCCTCCACCTAGCTTTCCCCATGGAGAGCCCAGTACGTCACAGGATCTCCAGAAAAAGCCTTTGCCCTGCGTAGGGTGGCCACTCAGACCACCCTCAAATGCCAGACTTTACAATCCCGCCCCTGACTCCTCTAAGCCACGCCCTGATCCAGGTAGGCCACACCCCTCCCCGCACACAGGTGACAGAGATTTAACAAATAAAATGCAGAATGAACTTCAGGTCAGCTGCAGGGGTGGGAGGGAGGGTGACTTTCTCCCTACAGCTCACACTCAGACAGCACAATGCTGCTGTCTGAGAGTGAGCTGTTCAAAAGGACATCCCTGCGTCCGTCCAGGCCTTGCGCCGGAGGACAGGGAGTCTGAAATTTATTTAAGGGTCTGGGGTCTTGGTTTAAGGGATCTGATCTTGGGTCTCTATTATTTAAGGAAGTATGTACTTGGGTGGGGGGTCTGGTCTGGGGTCTGTATTTGGTTAGAGGGTCTGGGATCTCTAGAAGGTCTATATTTGTTTATGGTTCTAGTCTGGGGCTGAATTTGTTTAGGGGGGGGTTGTATTTAGATGGTCTAGGGTCTGTATTTGGGGTGTCTGATCTAGGATATATATTTATTTAGGGGGACTGTATTTAGAGAGTCCATGGTCTCTATTTAGAGGGTCTGTATTTACTTATTGGGTCTGGTCATAGTTAAGGGGATCTTGTCTGGGTCTAGTAATTAGAGAGAATGTGTTCAGAGGTCAAGGGCTGCTTTTGGTTTTGGGGTGCAATGAGTGGTGTCATAATTAGTGATGAGCGGCAGGGGTCATATTCGAATTTGTGATATTTCGCAAATATTTTGCAGAATATTCGTCGAATATTCGCGAATTCGAATATTCGTTATATTCTACATTCTTTTTTTTTCACTCGAAAATCGGCAAGGTAATGATCGCGTAATATACGAATATTACGCGATCAATACAGGCGTGGGTCCAAAACGAATATATAGCACTATAGAATATAGTGCTATATATTCGTTTTTAGAATATTCGTCATTTTTTCCATCTGAACACATGATTCCTCCCTGCTTCTTGCTTGTGGGCCAATGAGTCAGGGAGGAATCATGTGTTCAGATGGAAAAAATGACGAATATTCTAAAAACGAATATATAGCACTATAGTCTAAATATTTGCGAAATCTCGAAGTGGCGATATTCGAGATAAAAATTCACTTTTCGAATATTCGTGCTCAACACTAGTCATAATGCAAGTGCACTAGATTGGGGTGTCCTATATAAATGGGTGTAGCATATGCTACTCTTCAAGTGCCACTTAGTAGACCCGGTGCCTCCTGCACTAGACCTCACTGTAATACTGATGAGATATGGATCTCCTCCTGCCTCGCGATGTGAACCTCGGCCTCCGCATGTAGCGGAGCAGCTTTGGATATTGAAGGCCCTGCCGTGCCGCTTGTCTTTAGTGGAGGCGTCCCCCCTGTGATCTGGTCCTCCCTGGACTTGGGAGCTTGCGGGTGCCTGCTTGTCTTTTCTGTCTCCTCTACACCATCACCGATGGGATTGGAAGACTCGGCTGTCTGCTTCCTCCGTGCCTACCTGTTGTCTCCATCTGCCTCTGTGTTGTATCCTGCCTCCTGGCTTTATGAATGGGTCATCTCCTGCCTCCTCTTCACTCCCGATGGGATTGAAAGGTTTGACTTTCTGCGTCTTCTGTTCCTAGTTGCCTCCACTTGCCTTAATGCCACCTCCTGCCGCTTGGTCTTATGAATAAGTTACCTCCTGCCTGTATGAATAGCCAGGAATTTTTTTATGTGCCTCCCTGATCACTGTGCTGCTTATATGGATATATATATATATATATATGTGCATAAGTGTCCACATTTTGTTTTGCCCATTAAATATGCACTGGGACTGATTTGGATGAACTGCTGTTGAACTTTCTCAATTTGCCTGGAAAAACCCATTGCAAACGATTTACATAGAGACTCTCTTTTTTCTTTTTTTTTTCCTCTCTTGTTCCTTAATTGTATTTGGAGGGTGGAAAATTAATTGAAGATTGAGGAAGGGAGGGAGAGAGGGGGGGAGTGTAAAAGAGAGGGAAGAGGAAAAAGGGAAAAAAAATATCATATAAAAAAGAGAGGAAGCGGAAAGGAACTGGCCCCTAAGCGAAATTCTGCGGACCATTCGTCTCAATAAATGGGGCAGAAAACACTGGAATCGGTGAAAATAGATCAGTTCTTAAAGTCCCCAAATGTAAATACAGGAGCAGGACCAAAAGGGATGGTTGATCTGAATGGGGAAAAAATCTTGGATCTAAATTGGGTGAAGCTATGGAAGAGATGTAGCTGGCCAGCTAAGACCTGTCCTAGGTTGCTAATACAGCTTATATGTGTATACAGCTAGACCTGCTAATAACCTTAATACAGTTCCTATGTTTGTGTGTTAAAGATAAAAGCAGAGTTATTTACAGTGACTTCATGTTTAGATGTAATATAACTGTTATATATATTGTGTTCACAGAAGCAGAAAAGATAATATGCCTTTAAGATTCATTATATAATGTAAGGTAAGCTCAATGACACAGCAGAAACAACAGAATGCATAGAGTTAAACTGTTGTTGCTGGGCAGGAGTCTAGACCAATCACACACAGCAGTCTTGGCCAATCATAGCCAGCCTCACACACAGCCTGTGTGGCAAATTCCCCTAGCAGGAGCTGCTGGAATTATTATTCACCAGAGAGAGAAGCTGAACAGACATTCACTCCACTAAGAGCTGTGCTTTATGGAAGCAGAGAGACCAAAATAGGTATTTAAAAGTTGTATAATGTTCCTACTGTTAATATCGTGATTAGGACTGTATACTGAACCAGTTATATGTGTGTTTACTTACAGTTCCACCAATTGCAAACTACGAAGTTCACAATCCAAATTCAAATTCCATATTGCAATCCAAATTGCATACAACCATACCAGATCATACTCAACCAATCTGCAAATAGTTACTGCTAACTGCATACTACAAATTGCGACCAAATTCAGTACGTGAACTATTAGTTAGACCTCAGATATACCTCTCAGAGAGATCATAAAGTGCTTAAATAACATAAAGTGAGAGTACAGATACTGAAGAGAGAAATATATCCACCATTTTATGTTGAATGGCAAGATTGAACAGTTGAACCACCATCCTATGCATACCGCCATTTTGTGATATCTTTTCAACACGTGTTTTGTACATGGACTATCTTCTGCGGAGGCGGCAGTGTTATATATGAAGAAAAGTTGAAGTTAATAAAGAAGTTATTTCAAGCATTTGGTGTGCTCTTTAAACCTACTGTTTCCATAGAACGGCGCTAGAGGAATTACAGAGTAATAGACAGTCTGGTTAGACTAAAACGTCAGAGATATCAGAATTCTTCTAATGCCACAGCGCAAAAGGCACTTCATAGTGCTGCGCCTGTCATAAGAGGATCCTCAGAATGAAAAGGTTAGGAGGGAAAAGTTAAACGATTCATCTATTGTGGAGTCTGCCCCATTAAAAGAAATCCTGGCTGCGGTTAAAAAAAATGGAGATTTAATACAGAATATGACAACGCAGCTCGGGGTAATTCAGACAGATGTGGTTCTGATAAGGGATGATGTTACCAAGATCTGGGACAGAGTTACAACTATAGAAAAAACTGTGGGGGCTCTGGAGAATGAAGCTAAAAATGTTAAATCTGAAACTTCTATATTGAGAATGGAGGTTAACATTCTTAAAAAGAAGGTGGTGGATCTGGAGGACAGGTCTAAGTGAGGCAATTTGAGAATTTTGGGTCTACCTGAAGTCTCAGAGAAAAGAAATCTTGCTGATATGATAAAGACCTTAATTCAGGAAAACTTTGGGAAGGAACATTTTTCTGGTGGAAAGGGCACACCGGGTTCCAGGCGGTAAACCTATCCCTGGGAGGCAGCCACGGACACTTTTGGTGAAGATACTAATGTCACGAGACATAGACATGGTTTTGAGAAGGGCTAGGGAGTGTCCTCCTATTGTACATAATGGAAATAAATTGCTTTTCTTTCCGGATTTCTCTAAAGAGATCCAGGAAAAGAGACTGAGCTTTATGGCAGCAAAAAAAATGTCTACAGGAAAAGGATATTAGATATTATGGATCCAATTCCATCATTAAGTTTGCAGATGACACCACGGTGATCGGTCTCATCACTGACAACGATGAGCCTGACTATAGGGAAGAGGTAAAGCACCTAGCTGTATGGTGCGCTGTCCATAACCTGCTCCTGAATACCAGCAAGACAAAAGAGGCCATTGTGGATGTCATGGTTTGAATCTTTCTGTGACAATGGCCACACCCATCTGCCTCCCAGCCAAGCTCTTGAACTAATCCCTGATTACCTCATTTTCATAGCCAATCAGAGGGGGTTTTACAATTTACCAATTGAAAGAGGTGTTCCAACTGTCAATATAAATATATGTGATGCATTCAATAAAGAATTTGAACTCACATACAGCCTGACTGGTGTTAGTTCTGTGAGAATTAAAACGACACGAGCGGTCGTTTGAGGCCGAATCATCAACGGCGGAACCAGCAGATATTGTGGTCACATCAGGGAGTGCCGTGAGAGCAGAATAGATCGAGCAGGGGCTCGTTACGTTGGTGGCAGCGGTGGTATTGGCTCTCCAGTTACTGGGACACTCCAAATCACAACTAGGAATGACCAGCTACGCAGCCTGCAGGAGAGACACGCTGAAAGATTTACTTGAGAGCCGAGGAGGGATCGCTGGGACAAAGAACAAGGCCACCTTGATCAGTGAGTTAGCTGAGATGGATCAGAGGGATGGTGATGCTGGACCTCGGTCCGTGGAAGACTTGTTTCAGCAACGAGTTAGAGAGCGGTTGGCATTATATGGTGCCAACCCATCCGAGACCGCCATACAGAATGCCATCAGAGACATCCAGCTGCAGGATGAGCGGCAAGAGAGAGAACTAGAGCGACAAGAGAGAGAATTGGAGCGACAACATGAGTGGAGAATGGCGGAAATACGGCAATCAGAGACAGCACCTAGAGATACAGCACCTGTCCGTAAGTTGCCCTTTCGCGCATTCAAATTATTTAAGGAAGGAGAGGAGGAAATAGACGAGTTCCTCCAGGACTTTGAGAGACTGTGCCAGATACATAAAGTGCCGTCCCAAGATCAGGTCGCCTTACTGGCGAGTAACCTAACTGGCAAAGCTGCGGATGCGTATCGGGCCATGGAGGATGAGGACGCCATGGATTATAACCGGGTAAAAGAAGCCCTGCTAGCCCGATTTGCCATTACCCCTGAAGCCAGCCGGATTAAGTTTTGAGAATCCCGGAAACAAGGCAACCTAACCTACGTGGAGTGGGCACATCGTCTGCAGCGGAACCTCAAGGGCTGGTTGCAGGGAAGCCATGCTCATACCATAGAGGACATGACCCAGCTAGTTCTCTTAGAGCAGTTCTTTGACAACACCCCTCCGATAGTACGGGATTGGGTACGAGATAAGCGGCCACAGACGGTACAGCAAGCAGCGACTTTGGCCGATGAATATCTGGACTCTCGGAGATCCATTGGAGGCCAGCGCTATCCACTACCGCGGCCCAGTGTACCGACCTCGAGCCCAACTCCAGTATCTCAGTGGGCTGCCTCTAGACCCTTAGCCTGATCAAAACCTTCTACCGGGCCTAAGTGCTATACGTGTAATCAGACGGGTCATCTGCAGCGTTATTGCCCTAACCGATCCCCGAGGTACCAAGAGACTGCCCAGTTATCCAGGTCAGTGACTTATTGCCTCCAGAACGAGGCCAACCCTCTAGATGTTCAGGAAGAGTTTGGTGAGCTGTTCGAGGCTGATCCCGTCCAGGCCGCAGCTGAAGCTAATCGGCAGCACCATCATCAGGCGGTATGGGTTAATGGGCAGCCCGCCCAGGGACTTCGTGATTCCGGGGCTACGATTACCTTTATTCAGCCTCACATGGTTCCTCAGTCGGCCCGAACCGGCCAGACTGTGGCAGTCAGGGTAGCAGGGGGCAAGGTGCTGCATTTATCCACCGCCAGATTTCACCTGGATTGGGGCTCAGGGAAGCGACAAGTGCGAGTAGGGATACTCCGTGAGTTACCCGCGGAAGTACTTTTGGGGAACGACTTGGGGCATTTGACTTCTTCATTTGCACCAGAGACCGCCATGGCCGTGACCACCCGACAACAAAGCCACCTACAAGGCAACTCCACTCCTATGGGGACCCAGGTAAGACCAAGTCCTACCACGTTACCCCAACTTGACAACCCCATGTCCTGGGATTCTCCTTCCGACGTTAGGCAAGAAACCCGGAGAGACCCTACTTTAGCGTGCTATCGGGACAGGGCGGGCAAGGATCCAGGGGGGTTAGGGGAAGACAGAATAGAGTGGGAGGGAGGGCTTCTTTATTGTTACACTGAAGGGGTGGGCAACGGGAAGCGCGAGGGCCCCCACAAACAGCTAGTCGTACCCCAGAAGTACAGACAGGAGCTATTGAGGCTGGCTCACAATATTCCCTTGGCCGGAAATTTAGGGATAGCTAAGACCCGGAGTCGGTTGTCTCGTGCTTTCTTCTGGCCTAGGTTACATGCAGAGGTACGAGAATACTGCCGGACCTGTGAGACTTGCCAGAGGGTAGGAAAGGCGTGGGATCATCCAAAAGCCTCTCTGCACCCCATGCCGATAATTAGGGAGCCCTTTAGCCGGATAGCAGTACACATTATTGGCCCACTGGCCCACCCCAGTGCCACTGGGAAGAAGTATATTCTTACAGTGGTGGATTACGCCACCCGCTACCCGGAAGCTATTCCCCTATCCAATATCCAGGCTGACACGGTAGCTGATGCCTTACTGCGGGTGTTTACTAGGGTAGGATTTCCCCAGGAGATATTGTCTGATCAAGGAAATCAGTTCACCGCCGAGCTGACCCAGCAGCTCTTGCCCCTCTGTGGAATTAAAACCCTCCAGAGCGCACCCTACCACCCCCAAATGAACGGGCTGTGCGAGAGATTTAACGGGATCCTAAAACAGCTACTTCGGGCCTTCGTGTAGAGTAAGAAGGATTGGGAGAAATATCTTCCCCACCTACTGTTCGCCTACAGGGAGGTACCTCAAGAGTCCACAGGGTTTTCACCATTTGAGCTGTTGTATGGGCGAAGGGTTAGGGGACCCTTAGACTTAGTGAGGGCCCAGTGGGAAGGGGGAGAGGATCCGGAAGGCCTCCCCATCCTTAGTTACGTCTTGGAACTCAGGGATCGACTGCGGGAACTTAATAGTCCATGAGAATATGCAATCAGCCCAGAGTCAGCAGAAAGTTTGGTATGATCGATCTGCTCGCAATCGCACTTTTTGTGTCGGACAGAAGGTCCTAGTACTAAAACCCTTGAAGCAAAATAAATTACAGGCCTCCTGGCAGGGCCCCTATCAGGTGGTAAAACATCTGTGTGACACCACCTACGTGGTCGCCAGCTGTGCAGACACAAGAATTCAGAGGACATTCCACATCAATATGATGAAGGCCTATCACGAGAGGGCTGAGGCAGTAGCCGCCATATGCGCTCCTGCCACCGGGGACTCTGAATACCTGCCCATGCTGGAGCTTCCTGCAATCAGTAACCGTTCTGGGGGAGTGGAAGATGTTCAGTTAAGAGATGGGTTAGGACCCCAGGAACAAGAACAGGTCAGGGAATTACTCCAGGACCGGAAAGAGATGTTCTCAACACTCCCTGGATACATTCACTTGGCAGTGCACGAGGTGGAGACCCTCGGGCAGAAGCCCCTGAGACAATCAGCCTATAGGATTCCCGGAGCCGTGCAGCCTATAGAGATTAAGGAGATGCTTGAGTTAGGGGTGATCGAATCATCAGCAAGCCCCTGGGCTTCCCCTGTAGCATTACTAGGAGGAGGACACAGATCACACCCACTAGAGAGGTAAGAGCATAGGGACATATAGTCTAGGCCCGAGGTTCCTGAGGCTGGGGGTCGTCCTTTTAAGGATGAGTGCCCCGACTACAGCCAGTGAGGCTCTTCCACTGACCAGACTAGGCCAAGTAGGGTTAGTATATAGGGAAAGTTACTGGTCCAGTTAGGCCCATCCTCTATATACACCATAAACCCCCTACAGGCTATCTAGTAGGCCTATATCCTAATTATTTAGAACCTATCCTACCTTCCCTAAATAGCGCAGGAATTCACTTTATTCCACAGTCTCATTTATTTTATGGATATAAATTAAAAGTTAAATCTTAACCTAAATACAATAAGGCACACTCAGTACAGATTATAAACATTTTGAGACTACTGAGAATTTTTATGAGTGGGTCTACCTAAACTTAGACACCAACCATAAACGTATTAAATATCCCCTGTAGTATTAGTCCCAAACGGGATGGCACGACCTGATTTTGTGTGGACTATAGGCGACTGAATGACTGTACTGTGACAGACGCCTACCCCATGCCCCGAGTGGACGAATTGTTGGACAAAATAGCTCAGGGACATTATCTGACGACTATTGACCTGTGTAAGGGCTACTGGCAGATTCCCCTGGAGGCAGACGCCATTCCACAGTCGGCCTTTATCACCCCGTTTGGCCTTTACCAGTTCCGGGTATTGCCATTCGGGATGAAAAATGCTCCGGCTACCTTCCAACGAATGATAGATCAACTCCTCGGTGGTCTGCAGGATTTTTCATGCGCATATCTTGATGACATCGCAATCTATAGCCAGACATGGGAGGAGCATCTCAGACACCTGGGCTTAGTGCTAGACAGAATCAGAGTTGCAGGCCTGACCCTGAAGCCAGACAAGTGTAATATCGGGATGTCTGAGGTACAATATTTGGGACATAGAGTGGGATGTGGGAAGCAGAGGCCGGAGCCTGCAAAAATCGAGGCCATCCTAAACTGGCCGGTTCCCAGAACCAAGGCCCAGGTACCTGCATTTTTAGGGACAGCCGGGTACTACAGAAAGTTTGTACCCCACTATAGTGACATAGCCAAACCACTGACGGACCTGACCAAAAAGAATCTCCCTAAACAGGTCCTGTGGTCCCCGGAGTGCAAAACAGCATTTCAACAGTTGAAAACCACCCTAACACAAGCACCCATACTGGCGGCACCCAATCCTAACAAACGCTTTGTCGTACATACAGACGCCTCCATGTTCGGACTGGGAGCCGTACTAAGTCAAGTTGGCGACGACGGGAAGGAGCACCCAGTGGCGTATCTCAGCCGCAAGTTGTTACCCCATAAAGTTGGATATGCTGGCGTGCAAAAAGAATGTTTGGCTTTAGTCTGGGCTTTAAAGAAATTGCAGCCCTACGTGTATGGACGCTCTTTTACCGTCATGATGGACAACAATCCCTTGATATGGCTAAACCAGGTGGCGGGAGAGAATGGCCGATTACTAAGGTGGAGCCTGGCTTTGCAACCCTACAATTTCACCATTCAATATCGGCCAGGGCCTCAAAACGGGAATGCGGATGGATTATCCCGGCAAACGGACCCGGAATCTTAAGACTACTTTTCCAACATCCTCGAGTTGACCCGGTGAGGGTGTCACGAGGGTATCGAGAACCACGCCTGACTCCGTTATACCCGGGGTCAGGAAGTCGCAGCTGCACGCTCTATTTAAGATAGGGCTGTTTTCCTTATGGTAGCTTTCTGGGTTTGCATTGCAAACCCTTTTGGCTCACTCAGGGATCCGTAGCTCCTTCTCCTCAGCTGTTCCTTGTCCAGCACTCCCAAACCTCCCTATATTCCTCTCTCACACTTCTCTGGTTGCCAGAGATAGAACTTCCTGCCTGGACATCTATTCTGACCTTCTGGAGCTGTGTTGCTGCGTTCTCTGGTAGTTGGTCCAGAACGCTACCCTCCGGATCCCTATTGGACCTTTGTGGTCTATTGTGATCGCCCACCTGGGTGTATGTGTTTGTCTGTTTTGTCTGTCCTCTCCCTGGTGTTTCCCTCTTAGTGATAGTGGTGCGGACTAGCGATCCCACCGGCCCGTTCACTATCTAGGGCTCATTTTAGGGAAAGCCAGGGTTTAGGCACGTGATCGCCGCACGGGTGAGGAACCCGTCTAGGGACGTCAGGGCAGTCAGGTGCCAGCCGCAAGGTGAGTTAGGGGTCACCACCTTTCCCTCTCCCTTGGGCAGGGCTTTCCCTTTTATCCTCCCTGTGCGTGACGTCGGTCATTACATTATCTCTGGCCCTTATTTTGTGTAGGTAAAAAAAATATATATATATATATATTTTTTACCTACTTAGAATCCAGTATGGATCAAATTGCTGCTCTGTCCAAACAATTTCATGGCCTGTCTTTTGAGGTGGCAGGATTGAAGGCGTTGGTCCTCCAGCAACAGCAGCGATTACAACTGACCGCAAGTGTAGTGGCCCCACTAGATAAGTGTGGGCACTACACAAGGGTCAATTGGGGTGTGCGTTACTCCTCCTCACTAGGGACAGGGATGGTATCTTTAATTGTGCATTTTAGGTAATTTGTAAAGTATTGTTTTTGTATTGTGCAATGTTTTTCCCTGTGATATGCATTATCAGGCCTAGTCTCGGTAGTTAGTCATCCCAGACGCTAGAGGGAGCTAGAGTACCCCTAGTATAAAGGTCCAGGCCCAGACAGGGAAGGGTGGTTGAAGGTCAGGAGTCTGCAGAGACAAGCTAGAAGGCACAAGCCAGAGCTTTCTCCTGACATGCAACTAGACAGTCCAGGCTTCTAGTTGCTACCAGGAGACTAGTAGAGGGATCCTAGTCTATCTGCTGATCCAGAGAGCCATGGTTAGCTCAGAAGATCTAACCCAGGGGAAGAGGTTACCTCCTGGAAGCAACCCTGTAGTTCCCACTAAGTCGAGCGGAGTCAACATGTCCAGCTAGTATAAGTAGCTGAAGGGCAGAGAGAATAGAAGTATGGAGCAAGAATGAGTACCTGAGGAAGATCATTTACCAAGGATAAAAGCCTACAATAAGGTATCCGGGCCTTGGGATTAAAGCCAGACAGGAGTTCGAAAGGAACAGTGTACACTATCTCCGAGGAGTCTGTACAGCCTGATTCTGCGCATGTGGATGTTTACCCTCTGTGTGTCTTGCCGAACAACCATATACCTGCCATGATTGTGAAACTCTGCTTGTGAAGTGTACTTGACATGTGGAACTGAGTTGCCATCTAACTGTACAAAGTGGAATTTACTACAGTAAAGCAAAGTTTGGTTCACCCTGCCATCTGTGTTCCTTGCTTATTAAGACCTTCCACCGGTGTGCCACCGTTACCGGCACTGGCGTCACGTACCTCAAAGGGACCTTGCCCCAGGCACATAAAACACCAGCAACACCCAGGGCACCTCATCCAACACCAGGCCTGGTCCCTAAATACAGAGTGTGCCCCAGAGGACTCTTGTGCCAGCCTCTCCTTCACTGCTGTATGCCTGCCCAGGGTTTCCTTATAGAACTGTGAGTAACCCTCGCTTGCCATTAACCGTGACCTCACAATCGCAATACCCTGCAGGTCTGGCGTACCACATAAATTGGCGTCACGAACAGGATCCGAGCATATCTGCGCCATTGTTGGATTACAAAACTGTGTGCCATTATCCACCTAAAAAGTGACTAAGCCCTATTGCTTTATTGAAAAATTGCTGGGCCCAAAGAACTGTCATCATTTGCGGTGTGAAGATAGTGTTTTCTAGACTGTTTTGCTGCTTGTTTAAGCCACCGCTTGCTGTCAGTGAATAGACAGTGTTTTGCTAAAGATGGCCGCTGAGCTTGCTTGAGTTTACTACTGCGTCATCTTCATCCTGAATTGGCGGTAAAAGTTGGCGCCTTTTTGCTGAGAAGAGCGGGAAAAAGCTCAAAGTCGGCGCCGCCGCCTGTCTGGACATTTGCATGTCTGCAGAAATGGACCCCGCCTTCCCCATACTGGAGTACCTGGGGGGCGGCCTCCCAGTGCAATGGGAGGATCTGTCTGAACTTATTGGCGCGACCCTGTCGCTCTCCAGAGAAGGATCGAGCATGTTGGAGAGTGAAGACTGCTCTGCTGGGATGTCCGCGCCTGATATATTAAACATGGATGACATTGGTGTAGAGCCTTAGGACGCTCCACCGGCCTACTCTCCGGGACCGGAGAAACCCGCCTGCCCGCCACTGGGGAAAGAACCGGAGCACTACTACGGCTCCTGGAGAGACTTCTTTCAGCCCTCATTCAAGTGGTCAGCACTAATGGCAGAGGTCCGGGAAGCCGCCATAAAGAGGAATACTAAGACTAAGATATACTACGAAGAACTGACCAAGTCCATTCATGAACGTCACACTAATACCCAACCCCGCCTGGAAAGGAGAAAGGGGTTGGTTGTGTCTTTTGATAAGAACCGTGGCTACGGGTTCATACAAGATTACACTACTGGCAGAGACTTATATGTTAACCGGAGGTCCGTCAAGAGAGATTACCTCTCCGAGCATCTGCATAACCTCCACGAGGGAGAGGAAGTGGAATTTACCCCTGCCGAGAGCCTGTGAGGCCCATATGCTACTGCCGTGACCCGTCCCAAGAAAGAACCGGAGGACTGGGAGGCAGATGAGGACTACTCTGGCTGCGAGCGGAAACCTGAGCGCTCTCTAGAACCGGCCCATCACGCATTCCAAGAGCGGGGCTCTTTCATTGGCCCTAACGTATTTTGGCAGCCAACCGTGTTGGAGAAATGGGTGAGTCCCTATCAATCCCCCGAGCTGCCTCGCCGGGAGAAAACGATCCAAGACATGGAGAATCTCAAAGGACTCCGCGTTACCCTGGAGAATATCCGGAAGGGTAGGAGACCTGATGCACCACCGGAACCTGCAGCGGCCGCGTCCGATGCATCCTACACTGTACCTGCGCCGGCGGCGACAGCAGAAGACAGCGATTCTGAGACCGAGAGCCTGGGTGACCAAATCGTCCGTCTGGAAGAAAAGTTGCGGGAGCTGCGCAAGATTGCCACCGCCAGGATCCAGACGCCGCCTGCGAAGGAAGAGGTAAGGGTGCCTGTCTCCACCCGTAGGCCACCTTCTGCTACCACCGCTCCGTCGGGGCCCCCAAGAAGGCCCTCTAACCCTGTGACTTGCTGCGCAGAGTCGGTTATTCCAAAGCCCTCCGGACCGCTTGCGGCGGTGGTATCTAATCCAGCACAGCCTACCATAATCATGCCTGGACCGGTTCGGTCCACAACTGCCTTTACCCCTAGGCCTATGGGGCCAATACCTATTAGGGGTCCCTTCATGCTGCAGCTGCCCCCTGATACTGTAATGTGGGCACATCCGCCTGTGGAGGATTACTACAGGCCTTATTTGCCAGCAGAGCCGGGTGATTATGATAAGCCCTTGTGAATTAGCCTGCTAGGCCTTTGATTTGCTTTGCCAAGGGATTATTTCTGAAAATTTAACCCTTCCAGGACAGTAGTCCTTTGTTTTGGTCCTTTGTTGCTGCTGCCAGTTTACCCACGGCTCAGTGGTAGTAGTCACCCACTGAAATAAAGATGTCAGCAAAGCCATCGTGTTTCCAGGACCTCCTGCCTGCTTCTACTATCCCACACCAAGTTGTGCCTGTTCCTTTGTTGCGCCTTTTACCCTTAATCCCCTTTTCAGGTTGATCAGGGGTATTACAGCACTTGTTTTATATTATGTCATTTTATTGTGCAACTTGATACTAAGGAACCGTGCCCAGTGATAGACTCAAAAGTACCTGAGCCTCTGTGATTTGCTATTTTACCTTGCTGGTGAAAGACACTCACTTTAAATAAGAAAGAAACCTGGGTACGGACTCATATTTGTTCTTTGAGCCTCCAAGAACTTTTAAATTGTTTACATTGTTCTGCTGTTCTATTAAGGACAATTTGCACATATGGACTATCCTGGTAATAATGTTACGCTGCGCCAGGTCAGCGCCCCTGTTCCCTCATATGATCCTGAGAGAAGAGAACGACGCCCCTTTTCACCGGTACTTGTTCCTAAGCCAGTGGACTGCCTGATTTATGCATGTAATGTGCTTCTGCAAATGTAGATGTCTTTTTCCTGCTTTGCTTTTTGGTCTCTTTTTCAGGTGCAGTATCCAGCTGGGCAGGGCCCCTCCATGTTGCGCCGAGGTCGGGCAACGTTAAGGCGTGGTGGTATGTAGTGGCCCCACTAGATAAGTGTGGGCACTACACAAGGGTCAATTGGGGTGTGCGTTACTCCTCCTCACTAGGGACAGGGATGGTATCTTTAATTGTGCATTTTAGGTAATTTGTAAAGTATTGTTTTTGTATTGTGCAATGTTTTTCCCTGTGATATGCATTATCAGGCCTAGTCTCGGTAGTTAGTCATCCCAGACGCTAGAGGGAGCTAGAGTACCCCTAGTATAAAGGTCCAGGCCCAGACAGGGAAGGGTGGTTGAAGGTCAGGAGTCTGCAGAGACAAGCTAGAAGGCACAAGCCAGAGCTTTCTCCTGACATGCAACTAGACAGTCCAGGCTTCTAGTTGCTACCAGGAGACTAGTAGAGGGATCCTAGTCTATCTGCTGATCCAGAGAGCCATGGTTAGCTCAGAAGATCTAACCCAGGGGAAGAGGTTACCTCCTGGAAGCAACCCTGTAGTTCCCACTAAGTCGAGCGGAGTCAACATGTCCAGCTAGTATAAGTAGCTGAAGGGCAGAGAGAATAGAAGTATGGAGCAAGAATGAGTACCTGAGGAGGATTATTTACCAAGGATAAAAGCCTACAATAAGGTATCCGGGCCTTGGGATTAAAGCCAGACAGGAGTTCGAAAGGAACAGTGTACACTATCTCCGAGGAGTCTGTACAGCCTGATTCTGCGCATGTGGATGTTTACCCTCTGTGTATCTTGCCGAACAACCATATACCTGCCATGATTGTGAAACTCTGCTTGTGAAGTGTACTTGACATGTGGAACTGAGTTGCCATCTAACTGTACAAAGTGGAATTTACTACAGTAAAGCAAAGTTTGGTTCACCCTGCCACCTGTGTTCCTTGCTTATTAAGACCTTCCACCGGTGTGCCACCGTTACCGGCACTGGCGTCACGTACCTCAAAGGGACCTTGCCCCAGGCACATAAAACACCAGCAACACCCAGGGCACCTCATCCAACACCAGGCCTGGTCCCTAAATACAGAGTGTGCCCCAGAGGACTCTTGTGCCAGCCTCTCCTTCACTGCTGTATGCCTGCCCAGGGTTTCCTTATAGAACTGTGAGTAACCCTCGCTTGCCATTAACCGTGACCTCACAATCGCAATACCCTGCAGGTCTGGCGTACCGCACAAGCCCAGCGGTTGCTACTGGTAACCAGGTTGTTGCGGAACCCAAGGTCCCTCTCCCTGACAGATTTTCTGGGGGAAGGGACAAGTTTTTGACATTCCGTGAGGCCTGTAAGTTATATTTTAAACTGCGCCCTTACTCCTCTGGTAATGAAGATCAGCGGGTGGGGGTTGTTATTTCCCTGCTGCAGGGGGACCCGCAGTCCTGGGCGTTCTCTTTACCTACTGATTCCCAGGCTCTCCGGTCAGTGGATGAGTTTTTCGGGGCTTTGGGTCTCATATATGACGACCCTGACCGAGTCGCACTGACTGAATCAAGATTACGGAGACTCTTACAAGGAGAGCAGCCGGTAGAGGAGTAGTGCTCTGAATTCCGTAGGTGGGCTACGGATACCCAATGGAACGACCCGGCTCTCAGGAGTCAGTTCTGCTCTGGGTTATCCGAAAGGGTTAAGGATGCGCTTGCATTATATGAGACCCCCTTTTCCCTTGATACGGTTATGTCCCTTTCTATCCGTATAGAGAGACGCCTTAGGGACAGGTTGAAAAAACCGGAGCAATTGGTAACCCCTCCCAAGCAGCAGTTAGTCTGTACGGACTTAGACGAGCCTATGCAGCTAGGAGGAACTACTCGTTATGTCCGTCCTCCTGAGGCTCGCCGTAGGCGTGTTTTTTTTTTTTTTTGTGGCGAGAGGGGTCATTTCATTAATGTCTGTCCTTTTTTCCTCAAAAACAAAAGACCGTCGGAAAAACTACTAACCCCAGGCTGTGTGGAGGATGTCAGCCGGGGGGTATACGTTTCCTCCATACGTACATCGCAATTTGTGTTGCCAGCGGTTATTATTTTTGGTGATAAGACGGAGACTATTTCTTTCTTTCTAGACAGTGGGGCAGGGGTAAATTTGATAGATGCCCATTTTGCCCGCACTATGGGTTTGTCTCTCTGTACGTTACAGAGACCCATTCCCATATTCGCTATTGATTCTGCTCCCCTGTCTCAGAGAAACCTCACCCACATTGTTCATAATTTACACCTTCGGGTAGGGGACCACCATAACGAGATGCTTTCAGGTTATGTTCTGGAGGGGCTTCCCACTCCGGTAGTGCTGGGTCTTCCCTGGTTGGTAGCGCACAATCCAGTGGTGGATTGGCAGGCCAGGGAGATATTGGAGTGGAGTGAGCAGTGCAGAGAAAATTGCTTAAATAGCAATTGCTTAGTCGCCTCCATAACTACCCTACCTACATTTATTTCGGATTTTGAGGATGTTTTTTCTGAAAAGGGTTGTCAGAAGTTACCACCTCATCATTAACCTTATTTCCGGCACAAAATTACCCAAGACCAGGTTATATAATCTTTCAGGTCCAGAGAGACAAGCCATGAAAGATTATATCTCTGAGAGCTTGGCTAAGGGACACATCAGACCCTCTTCTTCACCCGTGGCTGCAGGGTTTTTCTTCGTTAAAAAGAAAAATGGGGGCCTGCGTCCTTGCCTAGATTTTCGCGAATTAAATCGGATAACCATCCGAGACTCATACCCTCTTCCTCTCATTCCTGACCTGTTTAACCAGATTGCGGGTGCTAGGTGGTTCTCCAAACTTGATCTTAGGGGGGCCTACAATCTGATCCGTATTAAGGAGGGGGATGAGTGGAAGACAGCGTTTAACACCCCTGAGGGGCATTATGAAAATCTAGTTATGCCTTTCGGTCTGACCAATGCTCCTGCCGTCTTTCAACATTTCGTTAATGACATTTTTAGTCATCTAATCGGCAGGTTTGTGGTAATATACCTAGATGATATTTTAATTTATTCGTCTGATCTGAAAACACATGAGGTGCATGTCAGACAAGTACTGCAGGTCCTACGGACGAATTAATTATATGCTAAAATTGAAAAATGTGTCTTCGCCGTTCAGGAGATACAATTCCTAGGTTATTTTTTATCTGCTTCAGGTTTCCGTATGGATCCTAGGAAGGTCCAGGCAATTTTAGATTGGGATCTTCCTGAGAACCTCAAAGCACTACAACGGTTCTTGGGCTTTGCGAATTTCTATAGGAAATTCATTAAAAATTATTCACTTATTGTAAAACCGCTTACTGACATGACTAGGAAGGGGACTGATTTTTCTAAATGGTCTGACGCCGCTAAAGTTGCTTTTTCCTCTCTAAAAGAGAGGTTTACCTCAGCACCTGTACTAGTCCAACCTGATGTCTCTCAGCTGTCTCAGGGTCCGTCTCCTGGCAAATGGCGTCCTTGTGCTTTCTTTTCTAAAAAACTATCTGCAGCAGAAAAGAACTACGATATTGGCAATAGGGAACTATTAGCTATTAAACTTGCGTTTGAGGAGTGGCGTCACTTCTTAGAGGGGGCAGTCCACCCCGTCACTGTGATTACGGACCACAAAAATCTTCTGTACCTCGAATCAGCTAAGCGTCTCACCCTAGGTGGTCGCTATTTTTTACCAGGTTTAACTTTGTGATTACCTATCGTCCTGGGGCAAAGAACACCAAGGCTGATGCACTATCTCGTTGCTTCCCTGGAGGGGGTAATGTGAGTGATCCGGTGCCCATTCTTCAAAGAGGAGTGGTTGTTTCTGCGGTACACTTTGTTTTGGAGGGGGAGGTGTTAGAGGCCCAGGGGGACGCCCCGGTCTCTTGCCCCTCAGAGAAATTGTTTGTACCGTTGAACCTACGTTTCGAATTATTAAAGGAACATCATAGTTCGGCACTTGCTGGGCACCTGGGTAGTAAAGCAACCTTGGAGCTATTGTCTCGTCGTTTTTGGTGGCCAAGGTTGCGTCAGGATGTATTGGATTTTGTGTCTTCTTGTTCTACCTGTGCGCGCGCAAAAGTTTCACATACACGTCCTGCAGGGTCTCTATTACCACTCGTCATTCCCAATAGACCGTGGACACATCTGTCAATGGATTTTATCACTGACTTACCTTTGTCTGCGGGTAAAACAGTTATTTTGGTAGTAGTGGACAGGTTTAGCAAAATGGTACACTTCATTGCGTTACCCGCACTACCTAATGCTAAGACTCTTGCTCAGGTATTCGTCTGTGAAATCGTGAAGCTTCACGGGGTCCCCTCCGATGTTGTTTCGGATCGGGGTACCCAGTTTATTTCTACATTTTGGAAAGCTTTTTGTTCCCGTTTGGGGGTACACTTGTCCTTTTCCTCAGCTTTCCATCCTCAGTCGAATGGACAGACTGAGCGTACCAACCAAAACCTTGAGACATATCTAAGATGTTTTGTGTCTGAAAACCAAGAGTTGTGGTCATCATATTTACCATTAGCTGAGTTTGCAATAAATAATCGTCGTATGGAATAAACTGGCAAGTCACCATTTCTTGGTGCATATGGTTTTCATCCCCAATTCTGTACTTTCAAAGAGGGGGGGTCTTCTGGGGTTCCCGAAGAGGAACGGTTTTCGTCATCTCATTCATCGGTATGGCAGAAGGTGCAAGCTAACTTGAAAAATATGGGAGGTAAATACAAATGCATGGCTGATAAGAGACGGTCGCCAGGTCCGGACCTAGGAGTGAATGACTATGTGTGGTTGTCTACTAGGAATATTAAATTGAAGGTTCCCTCTTGGAAACTGGGTCCTAGGTTTATTGGCCCTTACAAAATTGTAGCCATCATCAACCCCGTGGCTTTTCACCTGGAGTTACCTCAGACTTTTAAAATCCATAATGTTTTTCATAAGTCGTTACTCAAAAAATATGTTCCACCTCTAGAACCGTCACCGCTGCCACCCCCTCCTGTTGTCGTGAATGGTAATCTAGAATTTCAGATATCCAAAATTGTTAATTCTCCTCGGGTCCGCCGCTCTCTTCAATATCTGGTGCATTGGAGAGGTTACGGTCCGGAGGAAAGAATGTGGGTTCCTGCGTCTGAGGTAAACGCCGACAGGCTAGTTCGGGTTTTTCATGCCTCTCATCCTGAGAGACCTGGTCCTGAGTGTCCGGAGGCCCCTCGTAGAGAGGGGGGTACTGTCACGAGGGTATCGAGAACCACGCCTGACTCCGTTATACCCGGGGTCAGGAAGTCGCAGCGGTTGGCTGCACGCTCTATTTAAGATAGGGCTGTTTTCCTTATGGTAGCTTTCTGGGTTTGCATTGCAAACCCTTTTGGCTCACTCAGGGATCCGTAGCTCCTTCTCCTCAGCTGTTCCTTGTCCAGCACTCCCAAACCTCCTTATATTCCTCTCTCACACTTCTCTGGTTGACAGAGATAGAACTTCCTGCCTGGACATCTATTCTGACCTTCTAGAGCTGTGTTGCTGCGTTCTCTGGTAGTTGGTCCAGAACGCTACCCTCCGGATCCCTGTTGGACCTTTGTGGTCTATTGTGATCGCCCACCTGGGTGTATGTGTTTGTCTGTTTTGTCTGTCCTCTCCCTGGTGTTTCCCTCTTAGTGATAGTGGTGCGGACTAGCGATCCCACCAGTCCGTTCACTATCTAGGGCTCATTTTAGGGAAAGCCAGGTTTTAGGCACGTGATCGCCGCACGGGTGAGGAACCCGTCTAGGGACGTCAGGGCAGTCAGGTGCCAGCCGCAAGGTGAGTTAGGGGTCACCACCTTTCCCTTTCCCTTGGGCAGGGCTTTCCCTTTTATCCTCCCTGTGCGTGACATCGGTCATTACAGAGGGTCCCACTGTGGCTGTTGGACTGTTTCCCGGGAGGGGGGATAATGTCATGGTTTGAATCTCTCTGTGACAATGGCCACACCCATCTGCCTCCCAGCCAAGCTCTTGAACTAATCCCTGCTTACCTCATTTGCATAGCCATTCAGAGGGGGTTTTAGAATTTACCAATTGAAAGAGGTGTTCCAACTGTCAATATAAATATATGTGATGCATTCAATAAAGAATTTTGTCAGTTTGAACTCACATACAACCTGACTGGTGTACGTTCTGTGAGAATAAAAACGACACGAGCGGTCGTTTGAGGCCGAATCATCAACGGCGGAACCAGCAGATATTGTGGTCACATCAGGGAGTGTCGTGAGAGCATAATAGAGCGAGCAGGGGCTCGTTGCAGTGGACTTCAGGAAGGAGAAGAGAGACACCCATGACTCCATCCACATAAATGTTGAACGGGTTTCCAGCTTCAAGTTCCTGGGGACCCACATCTCTGAGAATCTGTCCTGGTCAACCAACATCTCCAGCCTGGTGAAGAAGGCACATCAGCGCTTTTTTTGAGGACACTGAAGAAAAACCACCTGTCTGCTGACATACTGGGTAACTTCTATCGCTGTGTGATAGAGAGCATCCTGACCAACTGTGTCACAGTCTGGTATGGGAATTGCTCTGTTGCTGACCGCAAGGTACTGCAGCGGGTGGTGAAAACCGCCCAACGCATTACAGGAACTCCACTTCCTACCATTGAGGATGTTCATAAGAAGAGATGTCTACGTCGGGCACGCATCATTCTCAGGGACTCCTCTCGTCCTGCCAATAAACTCTTCCAGAAGGCGCTACAGGACCCTTCAGACTACAACCAGCAGGTTTAGGAACAGCTTCTTCCCCACAGCTGTCACCCTACTGAACTCAGTCCCCCTCTGAACCTTTTCATCCACACTCACTTAACCCTCTACACTCCTCCTCCCTCCATCCCTCCCAATGACCATGATCATGACTGTCATTCACTCTCAACATTCACGGTATGTTCACATTGGGTACAGCTATAGTTGGACACTGTCATAGCATAGATGGTGGGGATGGGAGCGGGGATTTGGAATATATCTATAGTATGGGAATTTTCTGGCTGGTCTGATGGCAGTTAAAATCTTTACTTGGAATGTGCGAGGCCTTGGGGATAAGACCAAAAGACAGGCAGTCTTTGACCAGGTTCAGAGACATCTACCAGCGATTATCTGCTTGGTTGAGACGCATGCTACCGAGGAGTCGGCTTTGCGACTCGGTGGAGGATGGGCCGCACAGTCATTCTCCCTTTACTAGTTATTCCAGAGGTGTTACAGTTTTGATCTACAAGGTGATTGATTTTGTCTTCGAGGCATCCTCTATCGATAAGCAGGGGAGGTTTGTCTTTCTTTATGGGAAACTCTCTGGACGACGGTGTATTTTGGCTTTTGTTTACGTCCCGACCTCTTTTCCCTATACGTACTTAATTGTTTATTAACCTTTGGGGATCGTTGGCCTGAATGTCACGCACTAGTGACTGGGGACTTTAATTGTCTTATGAATCCAGAAATAGGATTTCTCTGGGGGGAGATACTTATACTCCAGCCCAAGGGTCTCCTTTGACACACTTTTGTCTGGAAGCAGGTTTTGTGGATGTATGGGGATGGGTTGGAAAAGGGAAAAGAGCCTACTCCTGTATAAGTAAAGCTGGAAATTCCTTGTCTAGGATAGACTTGACCTTAATAAATAAAAACCTTCTTAGATTTAATAAATCGATGAAATATGAGGCCAGGTCGCTATCGGAGCATGTACCCCTATCTGTTGAATTAACTATGAGGAGTAATGATCATAGAGTAAGACCTTTATTTAGACTGAACCCCCATTGGATTTATATAATGGGTAAGGATATTCATGAACTAGTGAAAAAGGAGATGGGGTACTTTTGGGACAGTAATGAGAATACAGCTAGAGTGCAACTGGTATGGGACACATTTAAGGCCTTTATGAGGGGAATTTTTGTTAGTAATATTTCCAATCTTAAAAAGGGATACGGTAGGAAGGAGGGAGACTTGAAAGAGGCAGCGTTAGTTGCCATGAATGAGCTCTTTAGGAATAACACTCCAGGAAATAGGGAAATATGCAGAAGGCTAGCCAGGTGACTTTCTTTTGGAAAAGGCCCAACAGAGACAGTTTTTTAACCCCTTTAGGACACATTTAGGCCATATTTCACCTTAAGGACCAAGCCATTTTTTGCAAATCTAACCAGTGTCACTTTAAGTGGTGATAACTTTAAAACGCTTTTACTTATCCAGGCCATTCTGAAATTGTTTTTTCGCCACATATTGTACTTCATGACATTGGTAAAATGAATTAAAAAAATTCATTTCTATTTATAAAAAAATAGCAAATTTACAAAAAAAAATGAAAAAATTGCAAATTTACAAGTTTTAATTTCTCTACTTCTATAATACATAGTAATACCTCCAAAAATAGTTATTACTTTACATTCCCCATATGTCTACTTCATGTTTGGATCATTTTGGGTATGACATTTTAGTTTTTGGGGACGTTACAAGGTTTAGAAGTTTAGAAGCAAGTCTTGAAATTTTTCAAAAACACAATTTTTAGGGACCAGTTCAGGTCTGAAGTCACTTTGTGAGGCTTACATCATAGAAACCACCCAAAAAAGGTATTCAAAACTGATTTTACAAACGTCGTTAACCCTTTAGGTGTTGCACAAGAGTTATTGGCAAATAGATATGGAAAATTTGTAGTTGCCTTTTACATTTGCCTCCCTGGTCAGGCTGATTCAAGGAGTTTTCCAAGTGTTTTTGGTCATCAGTATCTGATCAGTAGTGGAAAACCACTTTAAAACTGGAAACTGAACTCGGCTTTGGTTCTGACTTGTACCTCGGAACCTGGTTTTCCACTTTAAAAATCAACTACCGAAGTTATTCAACGAAATCATACACTCCAATACTGTATGGAGATGAATCTCCGTACAGTATTATTCCAAAGTTTTGAACAAAGCGACTTCAGATGAAGAATCCGAAGCTCGCTTCGCTCAACACTAAGGCTATTTTCACACTGGCGTTTCTGGGTCCGCTTGTGAGATCCGTTTCAGGGTTCTCACAAGCGTCCCAAAATGGATCATTTAAGCCCCAATACATTCTGAATGGATAAGGATAAGCGCGAGTGTAAAAGTAGCCTAATTAGAAGGGTTGCTAGTGTTAGGGTTGTCTCAATCTCTTATGTGCTCGACAATTTGGTCCTTTTATTTATGGTTTGTGAAACTCACATCTCCTATTTTACACTACACAGTGTTTTGTCGTAATACACTACATGTGTAATGTTGTAATTTATATATTGCTTTTCGTTGATCCTCACTGCTCAGTCGTCTCAGAGTACAGATTATCATTTGCATAAGTACAATATATAAATGCAACATAAAAAGAAAATGACATTTATTGTACAACAACTAGAGTGAGGTTTTATCTTAATAACATGGACGGATTGTTTCCTTTTTTTGATGTTTGTAGCTTTAACGTCCCAATTATTTTCCCTTTGATCTCGCTTGCCACTCTCCTGAGTTTAGAGTTACTTGTAACAAGGACAATCCCAAGCATCGGTGCATACAAGCTAGAGATAACTTTACAGAGAGTTGAGCGAAAATCTTGTTGAGGAAACACCTCCATCAGAATAATAACAGAAGTCACAAAGCGCACAAGGATTAACACAAGCAAAGACAACACCGTAATGGCAGCACGGCGGTGGGCTTCTATGAGAACGCCATGCTTTTTCTCCATGGTGCCTCGCATCCTCTTCATGTGCTTCATGAGAGATAATGTAATACGACCAGCTGAAAGCAAACTTAGCAAGACCAGAAGTGTAGAACAGGCAATCAAAACAAAAATTTTATATACTTGAAAATATTCTTCCATTTTCAAATCATATAAGTTGGAGGAGGAACTTAGGTTGAACAAAGAAGAGTCTGAGCTGGTGGACGGTTCTGTCTTTTTCATCCAGAATAGTGGTAACCCCAGGGTGGTACACATAAGCATGGCACGAATGATGATATGTTTATGTGATTCAAAGTACAGTTTGCTATACTTCTGCAGTAACCGGTGGGTAAACCCTGCGATTTTGAAACAATAAAACCAGCAGATAATTCCAGACTGTATAATGCTATATTGAGTGGAGATTATGTTCAGGGCAAAGGTAATCTGGCAGACTGTGCCGTAGTTCCAGCCGTCATCACAGAACCACGTGAATCCCAATAACAACTGGACAGAGAGATTGGATAAGGCAACACTACATATATAGAAATCAGAAACTTTCAGATCACCTTTGAATTTCCAGTCCCATAGATTGACTGCCACTGCATAACCATTGACGCTTATTCCTGAAAAATAGGTCGCAGCAAGAGCGAATAGAAGGACAGTCTGCATCATGGAGAGTATGAGTGAAAATGGCATCAACGTAGGTAGAAAACATATCAATGCAAAGTACAGGAGCATTGGGTTACCTCTACCACCAATAGCTCTACATTTACAAGAGGGAGGGGAATACAATCAGTGTTTTTCTAAAGAGAACTTTTCACCATAAAATGCAATGCAATCTGTGCAGCATGTTATAGAGCAGAAGGAGCTGAGCAGATTGATATACACTACTAAAAAGTTAGGGATATTTGGCTTCCGGGTGAAATTTATGGAAAACGTAAAAAGTTCATGCTACAGTGATATCATATCATGAACGTCGGGCATTTAAGTAGAAGCAGCAATGGTGATTTCCTCATCTCAAACAATTTATTGAAACAAAAGCCAACACCAGCGGTGGGTATACCCCCACAAAAATGTCAATGTCTCAAAAACTTGTCATGTGGCCTTGAGCATCAATTAAAGCTTGACAACAATGTCTCCCCCTGTTCACAAGTTGACTTATTGTCTGATGAGGCATGGCATCCCATGGGCCAGGCAGCCCTCAGGTCATTGAGGTTCTGGTGTACAGTGTTACGATCCATAGGTTTTAATGGGATTCAGGTCTGGTGAAAGTGCAGGCCACTCATTTGAGGTCCCCCAGTCTCCAGCAGCCGCTCCCTAATGATGCGACCTCGATGAGCTGGCGCATTGTCGTCCATGAAGATGAAATTAGGCCTGTGTTGTTCATGCAGAGGCACAAAGACTGGATTAATTAATTTTTCTTCCCCACGTTCCAATAGCCGTAACTTTTTATTTTTCCATTCACATAGCCATCTGAGGGCTTATTTTTTGCAGGACAAGATACATTTTTTTTAATGCCACTATTTAATTTACCATGTCCTGTATTGGAAAACAGGAAAAAAATTCTTTGTGGGGTAAAATTGAAAAAAAAAAAAACAATTCCACCAAGGTTTTGGGGGTTTTAACATCATGGTGTTCACTGTGTGTTAAAAATGAAATTACTTCCTTATTCTGAAGCTCAATACGATTACAGCGATTTTTATTTAGTTTAATTACTTCTGACAGCCATAAAAAAAATTATATTTCAGTCTACAGAACTGTATAAGGGCTTGTTTTTTTGTGTAAAGAACTGTAGTTTTTATTGGTATCGTTTTTGTGGTATGTACAACTTTTTGATCACTGTTATTCAAATTTTGTTTGGGTGAGACAAGATGATAAAAAATGGTGAATCGTGTGTTTTTAATTTATTTTCCGTTAAGGCGTTCACTGTACAGGAATTTTTTATAAGATTTTAATAGTTCAGACATTTTCGGACGCGGCGATACCTCATATGTTTATTATTTTATTGTTTATATTTTTTTATATGTAAAATTGGGAAAGGGGGTAGTCAAAAACTTAAAGTACATTTATGTTAATGTGTGGGAGAGGGTTAAAATGTAAATACAGCATGTTCAGTCAGGCATTTACTGGAATTATACAAAAACCTAACAGGCACTAAGCTCCATAAGACTTGAGCTTTATTTCATCATCATAAAAATAAACATAGGCAAATGTACAGAGACAAGTAAATTGGCTGACGCATTTCTGACCTCACTGGTCATTAGCCTCATGTGAAACTTGAAACAGTCCAAATCTATATTCATGTAAAGCAGGTGAATAACTAATCCCAAGCAAACATATTAAAAACATAGTAGAAAACCCATGAAATATACACATGATATTTAGTAATACAACATGAGGCTCCGGCTGAAGACTGGGTAAGTGGTTTGTAACAAAAATGTAAAAGGTTTTGCTATTAACTCCTTAAAGGGAACCTGTCACCAGTTTTATGGTGTCCTAACTAAGGGCAACATAAATAATTGACTGATTCTCTTAGCACAATGCTGGGTCACTTTCTTTAACTGACCCAGTCAATCTGCCAACATCTTGTATTGAAAAGCTCCAGCTGATAATGATGAGTCATGAATATTCATGAGCTCCTAACTCTCCCCGCTCACCTGCTGCTGAATGACAGTTTGTTTCCATATGAACCAGCAGCAGGTGGGCAGGGGAGTGGCTATAGCTCTGAATTAAATATACTCTGGACTCAATGACATCACGCTGGACTCCAATCAGCTCATTAGCATGCGGCATCTTTGTGTGTATATTATGAGATAACCATCTGTCACACCAGTAAGTGAATACATCTAAGGTACTTTTTAGTAGTTAATAATTGTATATAATTAGTTAGATTATAATCAAATATCCACATGACAGGTTCCCTTTAAGGACACGGCCATACTTCACCTTAAGGACCAGGCCATTTTTTGCAAATCTGACCAGTGTTACTTTAAGTGGTGATAACCTAAAAACGCTTTTATTTATCCAGGCCATTCTGAGATTGTTTTTTCGTCACATATTGTACTTCATGACACTGGTAAAATGAAGTAAAAAAAAATCATTTTTATTTATAAAAAAAATACCAAATTTACTAAAAATTTGGAAAAAAATTCAAATTTCCAAGTTTCAATTTCTCTACTTCTATAATGCATAGTAATATCTCCAAAAATAGTTATTACTTTACATTCCCCATATGTCTACTTTATGTTAGGATCATTTTAGGAATGACATTTTAGTTTGTGGGGACGTTACAAGGCTTAGAAGTTTAGAAGCAAATCTTGAAATTTTTCAGAAATTTTCAAAAACCCAATTTTTAGAGACCATTTCAGGTCTGAAGCCACTTTGTGAGGGTTACATAATAGAAACCACCCAAACACGTCATTAACCCTTTAGGTGTTCCACAAAAGTTAATGGCAAATGGAGATAAAATTTCAGAATTTAGATTTTTGGGCAAATTTTCAATTTTAATCAATTTTTTCCAGTAACGAAGAAAGGGTAACAGCTAAACATGCTATATTTATTGCCCCGATTCTGTAGTTTGCAGAAACACCCCATATGTGGCCGTAAACTACTGTACAGGCACACAGTAGGGCGTAGAGGGAAAGGTGCGCCGTGTGGTTTTTGGAAGGCTGATTTTGCTGGACTGGTTTATTTACACCATGTCCCATTTGAAGCCCCCTGATGCACCCCTAGAGTAGAAAATCCATAAAAGTGACCCCATCTAAGAAACTACACCCCTCAAGGTATTCAAAACAGATTTTACAAACTTTGTTAACCTTTTAGATGTTGCACAAGAGTTATTGGCAAATGGAGATGGAAAATTTGCCCAAAAATTGTAATTCTCAAATTTCATTTTAATCCATTTTTTCCAGTAAGAAATCAAGGGTTAACAGCCAAACAAAATGCTATATTTATTGCCCCGATTCTGTAGTTTGCAGAAACACCCCATATGTGGCCGTAAACTACTGTACGGGCACACGGTAGGGCATAGCGGGAAAGGTGCGCCGTGTGGTTTTTGGAAGCCAGATTTTGCTGGACTGGTTTATTTACACCATGTCCCATTTGAAGCCCCCTGATGCACCCCTAGAGTAGAAACTCCATAAAAGTGACCCCATTTTGGAAACTACGGGATAAGGTGGCAGTTTTGTTGGGACTATTTTTAGGGTACATATGATTTTTGGTTTATCTATATCATCTCCATTTGCCATAAACTGTTGAGGAACACCTAAAGGGTTAATACAGTTTGTAAAATCAGTTTTGAATACCTTGAGGGGTGTAGTTTCTTAGATGGGGTTGCTTTTATGGAGTTTCTACTCTAGAGGTGCATCAGGGGGGCTTCAAATGGGACATGGTGCAAAAAAAAAACACCATCAAAATCTGCCTTCCAGAAACCATACGGCGTTCCTTTCCTTCTGCGCCCTGCCGTTTGGTCATACAGCAGTTTATGACCACATATGAGGTGTTTCTGTAAACTTCAGAATCAGGGTAATAAATATTAAGTTTTGTTTGGCTGTTAACCCTTGCTTTGTTACTGGAAAAAAACTGATTAAAATGGAAAATTTGCCCAAAAATTGCTTTTTTGGCACTGTTTTTATTTAATTTTTTTGACTGTGTTCATCTGAGGGGTTCATCTGAGGGGGTATTTTTATAGAGCAGATTCTTACGGACGCGGCGATACCTAATATGTCTAATATGTTTAAAATTTATTTATGTTTTACACTATATTATCTTTTTATAAACCAAAAAATTTAATTTTAGTATCTCCATAGTCTGAGTCATTTTTTTTTTTTTTTTAGCCAATTATCTAAGGTAGGGGCTCATTTTTTGCGGGATGAGAGGACGGTTTTATTGGCACTATTTTGGGGGGCATATGACTTTTTGATTGCTTGCTATTACAATTTTTGCGATGTAAGGTGACAAAAAAATACCTTTTTTTTTGCATCGTTTTTATTTTTTACTGTGTTCATCTGACAGGTTAGGTCATAGGGTATTTTTATAGAGAAGATTCTTACGGATGCGGCGATACCTAATATGTCTACTTTTTTAAATTTATTTATGTTTTACACTATATTATCTTTTTATAAACAAAAAAAAAACATTTTAGTATCTCCATAGTCTGAGTCATTTTTGTTCTGTTTTTAGCCGATTATCTTAGTTAGGGGCTCATTTTTTGCGGGATGAGAAGACGGTTTTATTGGCACTTATTTGGGGGGCATATGACTTTTTTTTTTTTTTCTCTCATTTCAATAAATTTTTATTGAGATTATTTAAGACATAGATGACAAAAACAAATCGGGATTACCGATTAGGATACAATGAATATTGTTACAGTGCGCGATGCAACAGCGCATTACGCCAATTTAGAAAGAAAAGAAAATAAAGAAAATACCAGAACAATGATGCATATAAAAAAGTAAGCAACATAAATAGCTTTGCAAATATATTTGACAAGCCTGTGAAATGGTGTTTTTAATGATAAAGAGGATAACAAGGATGTCGCCGCCTAGTCATGTAAGGCCCGGAAGCCTAAGAAAAGGCCTGTTGAAGCCTATTGGGTCCAATGCGTATACAGGAGTGTGATGAATTACACGTTACCTAAGGTAGTGAGCATAATGGGGATTTTATCCATTCCAACCAATGTGACTGAAGTTTGGTAAAACTACCATTTCCCAACGATATGATTTTTTCATAGGCATATGTCGTATTTATTGCAGAGATTAATTCACACATCTTCGACATGTCTGGAGACTTCCAGTGTCTCAGTATTATTAGTTTGGCTAAAACACATATTACACAAAACAGTGTTTTATATTGATTCGGGACATTATCAATACCTATAAAAAGTAAGACTAACTGAGGGGACCAGCTGATCCCATTCTGAAACAGTCGATTCAACAAGGTAGTGCAATCAGACCAATAAGAGCTAAGAATAGGGCATTGCCATACTATGTGGAAGAGTGTCCCCCTACCACCACAGCCCCTCCAGCATAGATTTGAAACATCTGGGTACATGATTGCTAGTCTGTCTGGTGTGTAGTACCAAAGTAAGACAGTTTTTAACGCTGATTCGATATGGGAGGTGCATTTGAGATATTTGTGGATCGCCCTCAGGGCTCCAAGCCATTCGGCATCTGTAATGGATATGTTTAGGGTTTTTTCCCATGTACGCATGGGATGGGAACGTTTAAATTGGGTCGGTTGAAGAATAGAGTTGTATAATGTTTTTAGCCCTTTGGCATTGCTTGAAATATAGGCCTTTGCTAGCATGTCCATTTTTAAACCTGACGGTTGAAGATTCTGCAACAAATGGCGAATCTGGAGATATTTATAAAATTCCGTCGCCGGGAGAGCCAAACTATCCCTAACTGATTGAAAAGGTTGTAACACCCCATCTGCACATAAGCTTTCGACCTTCCGATTTGTGTCCAACATCCAGAGAGACAAATCAGAGTGTGGAAGCATAGCCTGAAGCATAGATATTGGTATGGAGGAAAGGGAAGGAGGGCCATCAGCATCAGCTACAGTGTGATACAGGGACCAAGCCTTTATGGATGCTAACATAGTCGGACTCAGGTGTTTGGGAGTAGGGAGTTTCCAAAATGGCAGATGCAATAAGTCTGTCAGTGAAAAAGGGGCGGCTTGTGCTAATTCCAAGTGAACCCAAGGTATTTTCGTGTCAGATTTAGCCCATCCCTTAAGCATTGACACCAAAGTTGCTACATAATACAGTTTAAGGTCTGGGACAGCAAGGCCCCCCTGACGACGGTTCCTCCTTATAACCTCCCTGGCAATTCTGGGTTGTTTCCCTTTCCATATATATTTTGAGAGTAAAGCTTGTGCCTGTACGAAAAATTTCTCTGGGATTGGTATAGGCAGGGTGCGATACGTATATACAGGGAGTGCAGAATTATTAGGCAAGTTGTATTTTTGAGGATTAATTTTATTATTGAACAACAACCATGTTCTCAATGAACCCAAAAAACTCATTAATATCAAAGCTGAATATTTTTGGAAGTAGTTTTTAGTTTGTTTTTAGTTTTAGCTATTTTAGGGGGATATCTGTGTGTGCAGGTGACTATTACTGTGCATAATTATTAGGCAACTTAACAAAAAACAAATATATACCCATTTCAATTATTTATTTTTACCAGTGAAACCAATATAACAACTCAACATTCACAAATATACATTTCTGACATTCAAAAACAAAACAAAAACAAATCAGTGACCAATATAGCCACCTTTCTTTGCAAGGACACTCAAAAGCCTGCCATCCATGGATTCTGTCAGTGTTTTGATCTGTTCACCATAAACATTGCGTGCAGCAGCAACCACAGCCTCCCAGACACTGTTCAGAGAGGTGTACTGTTTTCCCTCCTTGTAAATCTCACATTTGATGATGGACCACAGGTTCTCAATGGGGTTCAGATCAGGTGAACAAGGAGGCCATGTCATTAGATTTTCTTCTTTTATACCCTTTCTTGCCAGCCACGCTGTGGAGTACATGGACGCGTGTGATGGAGCATTGTCCTGCATGAAAATCATGTTTTTCTTGAAGGATGCAGACTTCTTCCTGTACCACTGCTTGAAGAAGGTGTCTTCCAGAAACTGGCAGTAGGACTGGGAGTTGAGCTTGACTCCATCCTCAACCCGAAAAGGCCCCACAAGCTCATCTTTGATGATACCAGCCCAAACCAGTACTCCACCTCCACCTTGCTGGCGTCTGAGTCGGACTGGAGCTCTCTGCCCTTTACCAATCCAGCCACGGGCCCATCCATCTGGCCCATCAAGACTCACTCTCATTTCATCAGTCCATAAAACCTTAGAAAAATCAGTCTTGACGTTTCAGCTTGTGTGTCTTGTTCAGTGGTGGTCGTCTTTCAGCCTTTCTTACCTTGGCCATGTATCTGAGTATTGCACACCTTGTGCTTTTGGGCACTCCAGTGATGTTGCAGCTCTGAAATATGGCCAAACTGGTGGCAAGTGGCATCTTGGCAGCTGCACGCTTGACTTTTCTCAGTTCATGGGCAGTTATTTTGCGCCTTGGTTTTTCCACACGCTTCTTGCGACCCTGTTGACTATTTTGAATGAAACGCTTGATTGTTCGATGATCACGCTTCAGAAGCTTTGCAATTTTAAGAGTGCTGCATCCCTCTGCAAGATATCTCACTATTTTTTACTTTTTTGAGCCTGTCAAGTCCTTCTTTTGACCCATTTTGCCAAAGGAAAGGAAGTTGCCTAATAATTATGCACACCTGATATAGGGTGTTGATGTCATTAGACCACACCCCTTCTCATTACAGAGATGCACATCACCTAATATGCTTAATTGGTAGTAGGCTTTCGAGCCTATACAGCTTGGAGTAAGACAACATGCATAAAGAGGATGATGTTGTCAAAATACTCATTTGCCTAATAATTCTGCACGCAGTGTAGAAACTTTGGAAGAGTAAACATTTTGAAAGCCGCAATTCTCCCCATCCACGAGGTTTCAAGTTTGTTAAAATCTAATAATTCCCTTTCTGTGGAGCTTAAGAGAGCATCAAAATTAAGTGCGTATAATTGTGATGTAGAATGGGTCATATAAGTACCTAAGTATTTAATGCTTTCCTTTTGCCAGTCAAAATCCCAAGTGGTTCTTAGGTTTGTCACCATTGATTCCGGCATATTGATTGGCAAGGCTTGAGTTTTGGAGGAGTTGAGGTGATAGTATGAAAGATCTCCGTATCTAGAAATCTGAACCATTACTGCCTCTAGGGATTCCCTGGGGTTAGTTAGAGAGAGGAGAACATCGTCTGCATAGAGGGATATGACATGGGAACGATTCCCTACCAACACTCCCGAAATTTGCTGATCTTGCCTAATTGCTTGTGCTAGCGGTTCCATTGCTATTATGAAGATCAAGGGAGATAGGGGGCATCCCTGTCTAGTACCATTTGTTAAATTGAACGCCTCTGAAAGGGCACCGTTCACAAAAATTCTTGCTGTTGGGTTGCTATAAAGGGCTCTAATGGCCTTTACAATCGGGCCCTGAAAACCCAGCTGTGATAGCACCGAGAAGGCAAACGACCATCGGAGCCTGTCGAATGCCTTCTCTGCGTCCAGTGCCAGAGCCAACATAGGGGTTTTGTGTACATTTACGTGGTGAAATATACCCAGCATTCTCCTTGTATTATAGTAGGGTTGTCTAGAGGGGACAAAACCAGTTTGATCCTCGTGGATGATGGAGGGAAGAATCTTGGCCAACCGCATAGCCAACAGTTTTGCGTAAATTTTTATATCTTGGTTCAGTAAAGAGATAGGTCTAAAATTTTGGGGCCTATCGGGGGTCTTACCCGGCTTGGGGAGGGTAATAATAATTGCTTGTAAATTCTCCATGGGAAAAGAACCAGATGTGAGGGCAGATAGACAGAAGTCTCTTAGGTATGGGCCTAGGATTACCTTAAAGTGCTTGTAATAGTCGCTGGCAAAGCCATCTGGACCCGGGGCTTTATCGCGTGGCAGGGAATTGATTACCCCTTCTACTTCCTCTATCGATATTGGAGAGTTAAGAGCTTGGAGTTGGGAGGCTGTTATACTGGGCAAGTCCAGGGAGGTAAGGTATGAATTTGTTAAGTTTTCCAAATTTTCTGGGGTAGGAGTGAATTCCTCCAAATTATAAAGATTGGAATAGTACGTCTGCAAACCATTTGCTATATCTATAGGAGAGTATACTTTGTTTAAGGTCTGGGGGTGAATAATATGGGGGAGTCTACTTTTGGTATATCTCTTTTTAAAACTAGAAGCTAGTAATTTGCCTGCCTTATCCCCTTGGGAGTAGTAAGATGCTTTCGTCTTGCGAAACATTTTTTCGTATGAGGCAAGCATTTGGTTTCTTAGTTCCTGCCTAACCTGAATGAGTTCTTCAGCTAACTGTGGGGTGGGGTCTATCTTGTTTTTATTTTCTATTTGTTGTAATTTGGATAACAGGGACGAGATGGCCGCTTCCATTTGTTTTTTACGTATCGCACCTTGTTGAATGAAAGATCCTCTAATACAAGCCTTATGGGCGTTCCATAGGGTGACTGGATCCATTTGAGGTTGAGCATTGATTTTGAAGAAGTCTTTTAGATGAAATTCAATGCGAGATCCATATTGGGGATTGGATAATAGAAAAGGGTTGCTCTTCCACAAATATTGGCAAGGAAGATTGATGTCCTCGGAGACCTTCAAAGTGACCGCTGCATGGTCAGACCATTTTATCATTTCCACTGAGGATTCAGTTGTTTTACTAAGCAGTGATCTATCTATTATGAACATATCAATACGGGAGTATACATTGTGGACCCCAGAGTGGAATGTATAATCTTTGGCGGATGTATGGTGGATGCGCCAGATGTCATATAATTCCTCCTTCCAGAAGGCTGAGGCCAAAGATGGTGTGTTTCTATTCTGCGGGGAGGAGGTATCTACACTTGGATCTGTTGTCATGTTAAAATCTCCGAAAATCACCAATCGTCCCTGTTTTTTCTTTTTAACTAATTTCATTAGTTTGCGGAAAAATACCAGTTGGCCTCTGTTAGGGGCATACAAGGATACCAAAGTGAAGAGGGCATTATTGATTGAGCAGATTAAAACAATGAACCTCCCCTTAGGATCCAGGTACTCCTCCACTAGGGAGAAAGCCACCGTATTTTTGATAGCAATCATCACTCCTCTAGATTTAGAGTGGAAATGAGACTGGAATATGTGAGGAAAAAGTGCATTACTTAGTCTGAATGCATCTTTTTGGAGTAAATGTGTCTCCTGAACCCCTAAGATGTCACATTGCAAGTTTTTTGCTTCCCTCCAGAGGTGCGCCCTACGCATTGGACTATTTAGACCGTTTACATTTAAGCTAGCTAAGGCAATGACCATTATACAGTAGAATAAACAACATTGCAAGATCTATATAGCAAAATTTGTTAAAGAGATGCAGAGCGCCTCCCAGCCAGGACGCCCGCATCAGTCGGACAAAGGCGGCGTGAAGTGACACAGGCAATAAATATGCATCATACAAACATATATTCCCAAAGGACAAATGGGAGTATAACATAAAAAAACAGAAATATAAGTAGAACATAGGAAAATTAAACTTGAAGAGCTCAGGGCTCTCTGACATTGGGGCTATAGTCCTGTCTGTAACCTAGGACAGAAAACAGGATGACTTTAGCACCTTAATGTGGAAGAGAGAAAAAACCTTCACAGTGAACCCAAGATTAGCGGACTTATTCCCATTCTTTGTGGATCCTTCCTGGAGCCTTTGGGCGGGCTCCCTCTGGTGGCGCAGGTGCGATATTCCAGCTTTTTTGGATTTTGTGGCCCTCATCCAGGGATTTGATGACGTGAATCTCCCCTTTGTGGTGCACTAGGAGACGAACTGGGAATCCCCAGCGGTATTGGATCTGCTCCCGTTGGAAAGCCAAGGTGATTGGGAGTAAGGCTCTGCGTAATCTCAGCGTAGTGGCGGATAAATCCGCAAATATTAGAACCTTATGATAAGGAGCAGGGAGTCCTCCATTTTTTCTGGCGTGAGCCATGAGTTGCTCTTTAACTTTGAAAAAGTGAACTCTGGTGAGTACGTCTCTCGGAATAGAAGCATCTAGGTGTCGCGGACGACGGACTCTATGGGCCCTGTCAATCTCCAGATCTTTGTCTTGGCAATGTGGCAAAGTCGCTTTAATAAGAGATTGCACATATTCTGGAATTTCTTTCGCTGGGATTGATTCAGGGACCCCACGTAATTTAATATTATTGCGCCGACTTCTGTCTTCTAGGTCGGCCATTTTTATCTTTATGGCTTCCACCTCTGCTTCTAAGTCGGTGTGCGCATCAATCAATGAGTTATGAGACAATGCGAAGTCTCCAAATTTGTTCTCCAGGTGGTCGGTTCTCGCTCCCAAGTCTGCTATTTCAGCGCGTATGGGGGTCACCACCAGTCGCATATCTTGCAGTAAGGAGCGCCTCTGGAGCAACAACATGTCCCGCATGGCGGTATCAGTCAAGGCGGTGTTGGAGACTGGTATAGCTAATAACTCGGCCTCTCCCTCCTTGTCATCTTCCCCTTCCCAGCCCTGGTTACCTTTTTTTGAGGACGCCAGAGTATGATTTTCAGGCTGGAGGGATTGTAAGCGAGCCGTTTGTTCGTTTGGAGAGCCAGCAGGGTCCGCGTTTTTTTCTGGGCCAGTGATGTGTCTAGATGACTCCAACGGATCGGCGAGTTCTGGGCTCAGCCCTGGATCAGAAACTTCTGTTGGGGGAATGATATGATCAAACCCACGAGAGGTTAAGGTAGGTGAAGCTGGAAGAAAGCGCTGCATATCACACGCTGTATCTTGGGAAGGCTGCAGTTCGTCCGAGCTCTCTGGAAGCGAGGCGGGCGTCTCCTCGGCGCCATCTTGGTCGCTGCCTGCGTCTTTAGAGAAATAGAATTTGGAGAGCCGAGGGTGTTTAACGGCTCTTTTTTTTCTTTCCAACCATGTCGGTAGCGGTACTGAGGAGGTTCCCCTCCAGTTTTTGAGTGGGTTCACCGCTCGGTATGTCGCTTTTACGGTCGTTTTTGAGAGTGCTGTCTCAGGAGCTCAAACTCCAAGCATCCGCTTGCCTCGGCAGCCAGACCACGCCCCGGCATATGACTTTTTGATCGCTTGCTATTACAATTTTTGTGATGTATGGTGACAAAAAAAACTTTTTTTTGCACCGTTTTTATTTTATTTTTTTGACCGTGTTCATCTGAGGGGTTAGGGGGGGTATTTTTATAGAGCAGATTATTACGGACGCGGCGATACCTATTATGTCTACTTTTTTATTTATTTTAGTTTTACAAAATAATATTGTTGAAATTTTTTTTGGGGGTTTTAGTGTCTCAAATGTGAGAACCAGTTTTTTATCCGATTGTCAGTGGCTAAATTGGGATATAAATTTAGTACTCCATGGAAGTGTGGTACTCCCTAAAGCAACCAATAATGCAGAGGCCCGGATGATCGGGGCAATGTCACACCGGTGACAGGTTTGAGAAGGTCTGAAAGATTATCTGCTCATTAGTGATCTGACAGCATCTTTTGGTTTCACTTTGTCTGTGTGTTGCTTTTATGTCCACTCCTCCCCCTATTTAGTTTGACTTCACCCATCACTCCTTGCTCTGGATAGCTTCATTTGGTGTTGGAAGAGCTGGAGTGTGGTTCTAGTTGAAGTCCTGATCATCTATCATCCATCATCCATCATCCTTAGAAGTTAAGTGTTGTTGTGTTTTGTATTCCTCCCCCCCCCCTGTTGTTTACTAGGCCTCAGTGAGACGCTGGTTCCTTCACCAGGGAAGGAGCGGGTTGTCTCTGCCCTGTCATTAAGTCTAGGGCATCTGAGGGCCACCAGGGTTTTCTAGGTTCCTGTGTATGGGCATCTCTACCATCGAGAGATGCCCATACGGATAGGAGTTAGGGCCAGGAGCAGGGTTTCATAGGTGTTGACCCTTTTCCCTTCCGTCTTGTTGTCTTTTGGTGTTCTCCCCTACTACATCTGTGACATTATCCAGAGCCCATACCGCCATTTTTTGTTCTGATCTGTGCAGCTATGGATGCTATGACTGCACTGGTTGAACAGATGCAGAATCTGACTTTGGAGGTAGCAGACCTCCGTGCGATGGTTTTGCAGATTTAGAGTCCACAGGCTGCTGGTTCCGGTGGTGGGTTCCAGGCCTGCCCTGAAACGAAGGTAGCTCTCCCGGACAGGTTTTCCGGGGGTAGTGACAATTTCATCCGGTTCAGGGAATCATGTAAATTATACTTTAGGCTTCGTCCATACTCTTCTGGTGATGAGTGTCAACGTGTGGGTATGATTATTTCATTACTTAAAGAGGACGCCCAATCTTGGATTTTTCTCTGCCGACCGGATCACCGTCCCTCCGGTCGGTAGATTAATTCTTTAGAGCCTTGGGTCTTATCTATGATGACCCGGATCGGATCTCTCAGGCCGAGACCAAGTTACGGGGTTTGCGGCAGGGAGAATGTTCTGCAGAGACCTTTTGCTCTGAATTTAGGAGATGGGCTACGGATACAGAGTGGAACGATTCTGCTCTCCGTAGCCAATTCTGCCAGGATCTCTCTGAGAGACTGCAGGACGCATTGGCTTTTCATGAAAATCCTGAGTCATTGGAAGCAGCTATGTCCCTTGCTGTACGTCTTGATAGATGCCTGACGGAGAGATTTAGGGGTCCTCACCTTCAGAACGTACTGTCCAATAAGGGTACTGCTTCCTTTGACACTTATGGTGGAGAGACTCAGGTGGTTGTGCCTTGTGATGAGCCTATGCAGTTAGGAGGAGCTACTCCTGGAACTACTGGCAAAAGCTTGGGTCATGTGAAAGGAGTCTGCTTTTGTTGTGGCAAGAAAGAACATTTTGTGAATATTTGTCCGTACTTGCAGCATCAAGGTGTAAACCAAAGGAAAAAAAAGGTTAATCCCCAAATTACTATTGGTAGTGTGGGTGGGCAGCAAGAAAACCTACTTTTGTCTTTTACTGGTACTACCTGTTTTTTCCTGTCAGCCGGGGTGGCGCTAGAGTCCAAAACTGTGAAAATCGAAGCTTTTATCGACAGTGGGGCAGGAGTTAACTTGATTGATGGACAGTTTGTACGCATTCATGGGTTGACTGCTAATGCATTAGAGAATAGTATTTCTGTCTTTGCAATTGACTCAGCACCTCTCGCCCAAAAATGCCTGTCGCAGGTAGTGAATGACATTCATTTAAGAGTGGGTGATTTGCATCAGGAATCTATCTCCTGTTTTGTGTTGGAGGGTCTGCCTGCTCCGTTGGTGTTGGGCTTACCATGGTTAAGCAAACATAACCCTAACATCGATTGGCAAGCGAGACAGATTCTCGAGTGGAGTGATTTTTGCATGGACAACTGTCTTAATGCATCGTTCTCTATGGTTACCACTAAATCTGTACCCTAGTTCATTTCAGAATTTTCTGATGTGTTTTCTGAGAGTGGTAATCAGGAGTTGCCTCCGCATCGGGAGTATGACTGGGACCCGTCAATCTTATTCCCGAAGCTAAATTGCCCAAATCTCGGTTGTACAATCTTTCGGAACCCGAAAGAAAGGCTATGCGAGAGTATATCACCGAGAGTTTGGCAAAGGGACATATTAGACCATCCAAGTCCCCAGTGCCTGCTGGATTTTTCTTTGTAAAGAAAAAGGATGGTACCCTGAGACCATGTCTGGACTTCCGTGAGCTCAATCGTATTACCGTCCGTGATCCTTACCCCCTTCCTTTGATTCCGGATTCGTTTAGTCAGATTGTTGGTGCCAAGGTGTTCTCTAAATTGGATCTGAGGGGGGCATATAATCTGGTAAGGATCAAGGAGGGGGATGAGTGGAAGACCGCATTTTATACCCCTGAGGCTCATTTTCAAAACCTGGTCATGCCCTTTGGGTTAACCAATGCTCCTGCGGTTTTTCAACACTTTGTCAATGACATCTTTCATCATCTGGTGGGGAGGTTTGTCATTGTATACCTTGATGACATACTAATTTATTCACCTAATATGGAGACTCATCAGAATCATGTGAAACAGGTGTTACAGATCCTAAGAGATAATAAGTTGTATGCTAAGATGGAAAAGTGTGTATTTGCTGTACAGGTTTTCGTATGGATCGCGAGAAAGTCCGTGCCGTGTTGGACTGGGATCGACCCGAAAATCTGAAAGCGCTTATGCGGTTTTTGAGGTTTACCAACTACTACCGTAAATTTATCTTGAACTATTCATCGGTGGTTAAACCTTTAACAGACATGACTAGGAAGGGTGCTGATATTTCTATCTGGTCTGATGCGGCATTACAGGCCTCTTCTTCTGTGAAAGAATGTTTAGCTTCGGCCCCTATTCTGGTGCAACCGGACGTGTCTCAGCCATTTATTGTTTAGGTTGACGCGTCAGAGGTTGGGGTAGGAGCAATATTGTCGCAGGGTCCTTCACCCAGTAAATGGCGCGCATGTGCATTTTTCTCTAAAAAACTTTTGACTGCTGAAAGGAATTATGCTGTGGGGAATAGGGAATTGCTGGCCATTAAGTTGGCATTCGAGGAATGGCGCCATTGGTTGGAAGGAGCAATTCATCCTATTACGGTAATTACGGATCACAAGAATCTGGCCTACTTGGAGTCGGCTAAGCGACTGAACCCAAGGAAAGCCAGATGGTCATTGTTTTTCACCAGATTTAACTTCATCGTCACTTACCGCCCTGGGGTTAAGAACGTCAAGGCGGATGCTTTGTCACGTAGCTTTCCTGGGGGGGGTGAGTCTAGTCCCATTTTATCTGAAGGGGTAGTTATTTCCGCTCTTTATCCTGATCTCGAGGCCAGGGTGTTGGAGGCACAGGAGGATGCTCCGGACTCTTGTCCTCAGGGGAAATTGTTTGTTCCCCCCGAATTATGTCACAAGGTGTTCGAGGAACATCACTGTAAGGTGCTTGCTGGGCACCCTGGGAGCAGATCGACTATAGATCTCATCTCTCGCAGATTCTGGTGGCCGGGGTTACGTAAGTGTATTGAGGACTATGTGTCAGCCTGTGGTACCTGTGCACGTGCTAAGGTGACACATACTCGGCCTTCCGAATCTCTGCTTCCATTGCCCATCCCGTCCAGACCTTGGACCCATTTGTCCATGGATTTTATCATGGATTTACTGAATTCTTCAGGAAAGACCGTGATTCTGGTGGTTGTCGATCATTTTAGTAAAATGGCACACTTTATTTCATTACCTAGTCTACCCAATGCTAAAACTCTTGCGCAGGGGTTTGTCGACAACATTGTGAAACTACATGGCATTCCCTCTGATGTGGTGTCCGATAGAGGGACTCAGTTTGTTTCCAGATTCTGGAGAGCGTTCTGTACTCGTCTGGGTGTACAATTGTCCTTCTCTTTGGCTTTTCATCCTCAGTCGAACGGACAGACGGAGCGCACTAGTCAGAATCTGGAGACTTACTTGAGATGTTTTTTTTCAGAGAATCAGGAAGAGTGGTCTTCATTTTTCTCGTTAGCTGAGTTTGCTATAAATAACCGTAGACAGGAATCCACTGATAAGTCGCCGTTTTTTGGGGCATATGGGTTCCATCCACAGTTTGGTACATTCTCTGGTGCTCATAATTCCGTCATTCCTGAGGAGGAACGATTTTCCTCTTCTTTGTCTTCTATTTGGCGGAAAATCCAAAATAACCTGGAAAAGATGGGCAACAGGTATAAGCGTGCGGCTGACAGGAGACGTATGAGTGGTCCGGACCTCAGAGTGGGTGATTCTGTGTGGCTGTCTACAAGAAACATTAAACTTAAGGTACCTTCTTGGAAGTTGGGATCAAGATTTATTGGTCCATATAAGATCACTGCCATTGTTAACCCTGTAGCCTTCCGTCTTGAACTTCTTCAGGCATTAAAAATCCATAACGTATTTCATGAATTGTTGTTAAAGAAATGTGTTGAACCTGTTGAGTCGTCCTCCTTGCCTCCCGCTCCTGTCATGGTGGACGGCAATTTGGAATTTCAGATCCCTCCAGTATATCGTTCATTGGAGAGGGTACGGACCAGAGGAGAGGATGTGGGTTCCAGCGACCGATGTTAATGCTAGTCGTCTGGTGAGAGCATTCCACAGAGCTCATCCTGATAAGGTAGGTCCTGGGTGCCCGGAGGTCACCCGTAGAAGGGGGGTACTGTCACACCGGTGACAGGTTTGAGAAGGTCTGAAAGATTATCTGCTCATTAGTGATCTGACAGCATCTTTAGGTTTCACTTTGCTGTGTGTTGCTTGTATGTCCACACCTCCTGTTCAGGTGTGGCTCATGTGACCTTTACTTCCCCCTATTTAGTTTGACTTCATCCATCACTCCTTGCTCTGGATAGCTTCATTTGGTGTTGGAAGAGCTGGAGTGTGGTTCTAGTTGAAGTCCTGATCATCCATCATCCTTAGAAGTTAAGTGTTCCGCATCTGAGGGCCACCAGGGTTCTCTAGGTTCCTGTGTATGGGCATCTCTACCATCGAGAGGTGCCCATACGGATAGGAGTTAGGGCCAGGAGCAGGGTTTCATAGGTGGTGACCCTTTTCCTTCCCTAGCGGTGAGGCCTAGTGTCTTTTCCCTTCCGTCTTGTTGTCTTTTGGTGTTCTCCCCTACTACATCCGTGACAGGCACGTGTCACACTGAGTAGTGGTGTCCTTGTAAGGGTCAGCCCCTAGAATACTGTTCTTTGCACAAATATCTACAATATGGTGCTACATAGACTGTAATGACTTATTTCAGCCACTAGAGGCCACTGTGGCTCTGAGAATGAGGAAGCTGAACAGTTGCTGAGATGCACAAGAGGTAGGAGGAGCCAGAAGTTCCCGGGGTTTGAGTCCTGGCTAGAAGTGGGGGTGTCCAGAGATCTGTGAGAGGATGGCTGCCATGTTAGGAGCCAAGTAAAGGCTAGTGATGGGACATGGAGCCTGACTGATGGAGTCCTGAGAAGCTGGCTGTGCTGGAGACAGGCCAAGATAGACTCTGAACTGAAGTGCTGCAGCTGTGACCCAGAGAAAGAGACTTCACTGTGTGTTCCAGAAGAAGTGGGACCGTGTAGAGACCCGTACCAGACGAGTACCAGCCGGATCCTTCTTGCCAGAGGTGGAGAGCTGCATCTGTTGTGACCAGAGAGAGAAAGACAGACAAGCAAGCGACCGGACCTGGATCCAGACTGCATCTTATTGGATCCAAGAGAATCTGCAGAACTGTGAGTGGCACCGGTGCTTTCCTGTGATAGGTTATAGAGTCAGGGACTTAGTCAGTGCGCTGTAGAAGCGTCCCCTGGGTAGCAGGGCTAGATAGGAAATAAGTGTGGAGAGTAGCCTGCAAGCTGACTGTTTGCTGTTTAGCTTATTCTGTGTCTATGCAAAATCTCATTACCACTGTTGTTGTTTTATGTTCACCTGTTCATACCATTCCTGTAATTGACCCATTGCGCCTCTGGTGCGGTGGTACTGTATTGTTACTCAGCTTTTCCGGCAGTTTCATTTTGCTCCTTAATAAAGCCGGCTTTTGCTTCAGTCACCATGTCCGCTGAACTGTACTTGAATCCTGCTTTGCAGTCTCTCCCTCCTCTGACCGCTACATCCTTCCATATCCCCCTCCTGCGACACACTCTGCACTTTTTTGGGGTCCGTCCCTTCTTTCCAGTATGGGGGACCACACCTGGAAAGTGTTGGCCAGAGACGATCCGGGCGCCTCCAGTTCCCGAGGTACTCCAGCCTGTTCTTTGCCGGTCAGAAAAGATCATGGCCTTGAGGACTGCCTCATAGAACTGAAGGAATGTCCCTGTGCTGCCAGCGCTCCGGAACAGCACAAAAGAGTTGTACAAGGCAACCTGCACCAAGTAGTTTTTTGTACCATCCCCGGGTTTTGCGCATGGCGTTATATGGCATGAGGACTTTATCAGAGAGATCAACTCCTCCCATATACCGATTGTAGTCGACAACACAATCAGGCTTGAGGACCGTTGCCGAGGGTGATGCCGTTACCATGAATTGTGGACAGTACAAAGACATCCCTCTTGTCCTTATATCTGACCAGCAACAGGTTTCCACTGGTAAGGGCACTGGTCTCACCCCTGGGGATAGGTACCTGGAGGGGGTAGGTAGGGAGGCCGTGTTGATTTTTCCGCACGGTCCCACAAGCAGACATGGATCTGGCGGCGAGGGATCGGAACAAGGGGATACTAGTATAAAAGTTATCCACATACAGGTGGTAACCCTTATCTAGCAGTGGGTGCATAAGGTCCCACACAAAAAAAATGTTAAATCTGAAACTTCTATGTTGAGAATGGAGGTTGCATAAGGTCCCACACAAATTTCCCGCTAACACCCAGAGTGGAGGGACATTTTGAGGGTTTAATATGGGAATCTCGCCCCTCGTACACACGAAACTTGTAAGTGTACCCTGAGGTAGTCTCAAAAAGTTTGTACAGCTTCACGCCATGCCTCGCTCACTTTGAGGGAACATACTGGCAGAAAAGGAGTCTCCCCTTGAACGCAATGAGAGACTCATCAACTGCGACCTCCCTTCCAGGTACATAGGCCTGTACAAATTTGGCCCCAAAGTGATCGATGACCGGCCGTATCTTATACAGACAGTCATAGGCAGGATCACCTTGGGGGGGACATGCTGCATTATCTGAATAATGCAGACATTTCCGGATGGCATCAAACCGGGTACGAGTCATGGCCGTACTGTAAAGTGGGGTCTGGTAGAGGATGTCCCCACTCCAGTACTGCCTGACACTAGGTTTTTTGACTAGGCCCATGTGCAGCACGAGGCCCCAAAATGTCCTCATCTCGGCTGCACTGACCGGGGTCCAGCCACTGGGCCTAGCCAAAAAGGAGCCCGGGTGTTGAGCAACGAACTGTTGGGCGTACAGGTTCGTCTGCTCCACCATCAGGTTCACAAAGTGGTCACTGAAAAAAAGACTAAAATAGTCATATTCAGTGAAGCCCACTGTGGAAATCTGGATTCCTGGTTGGCCTACAAAATCAGGAATCATGGGCTCAAATCGCTCTGGGGTATACCAGACAAGTTTACCGGCAGGGGGCTCCGGTGGATTTAACTGGTGGGCCGGAAAACTAGTATGAGCCCCAGAGCTGCTCATGCTAGTGTGGGCCACAGGGTCCCTGGCATGGTGGTCCCCTTGCTCCGCCTGGCGGCGTCTCCACCACCTTGGGGGCTCATCATCATTGCTAGATGATGAGGAGGACGCGGATGACAAAAGGAAAGTGGGGTCATCCTCGTCCTCACTGGGACTCTTGGAGTCGGAGGCAAGCTGGGCATATGCCTCCTCGGCTGAGAACATCCGGCGGGCCATAGGGGAGTGTGTGTGTGTGTGTGTGCATGCGTGTAAATCTTTATTTAGTGTGCGTGTGTGTGGGGGCACGGGTGTTCCCGAACTGAACTTAGCCTAAACCTAACAGACAAAAAAAAAAAAAAGAAAAACTAACAAGAAAAAAGGCAAAAAATGTGAAAAAAATTTACAAAAATTAAGACTCGCTGATCGACCGTCCAAAGTTGATCAGCAGTGGGGTGTGCGATGCGCTAACAGTGGCCGGACGCTAAGAGTGCCGGCCACAATCATCGTACGCACACAAAAATAAAATAAAATTGCTTGCGCCCCCCAAAAAAGTTGTGGGGGGGGGGGTGCAGGGGGGCAAGCGGCAGCACATCTGGGGGGTCTAGGGTCACACAGCTGCGTACCAGTACGCCCTATGTCCTAAACAGGTTAAGGGAAAGAAATATTTTTCTGAAGCGGGTAGACCAGGGAAACTTCTGGTGAAGGTGATCTCTAATCAAGAACGAAAAAAAAAAAGAGATAGTCAGTATTCGGAAGAACAAGAGTCTATAAAGGGGATCTTTCCGAAGCATTTTTCTGAATTATATAAATCAGATAAGGTTATGTCAGAGGAAGAGATGAATTCATATTTGGACTATTTCTCTCCCAATTCTTACCAATACTAAGAGGGAGTTTCTAGATGTGCATTTCTCTCTAGAGGATCTAGAAGCTGCACTGAAGGCATGTTCGGGAAATTCTTCTTCTGGGTCAGATGGACTTCCATATGTATTCTATCGTAAATATGGGGAGATTATCCTCCCTCGCTTATTGAGGGTGTTTTTAGGATCATTTGAGGAGGGTAGCCTTCTAGAATCAATGACAGAGGCTGTAATAATATTAATATTAAAAAAAGGGAAGGACCCATTGGATGTGGGATCATATAGGCCGATTTCCTTACTGAATACAGATATGAAGCTTCTCTCAAGAATTCTGGCTACGAGGCTATCCAAGGTTATTACATCAATTATACATCCTGATCAAAATGGATTTATTCCTAATTAAGGGTACTCATTATAATTTGCATCGTCTGTTTGCCAATATACAGTCTTCCGGGGGGGGGGTCTCTCGCTCCATTCTGTCATTAGACGCCTCTAAGGCGCTTGATAAGGTGGAGTAGGGATTTCTTTGGAAGGTTTTGGGAAGGATGGGATTTGGTACTAGATTCATAAATTTGGTTAAGCTCTTGTATAACTCCACATCTACAGTCGTGGCCAAAAGTTTTGAGAATGACACAAATATTAGTTTTCACAAAGTTTGCTGCTAAACTGCTTTTAGATCTTTGTTTCAGTTGTTTCTGTGATGTAGTGAAATATAATTACACGCACTTCATACGTTTCAAAGGCTTTTATCGACAATTACATGACATTTATGCAAAGAGTCAGTATTTGCAGTGTTGGCCCTTCTTTTTCAGGACCTATGCAATTCGACTGGGCATGCTCTCAATCAACTTCTGGGCCAATTCCTGACTGATAGCAACCCATTCTTTCATAATCACTTCTTGGAGTTTGTCAGAATTAGTGGGTTTTTGTTTGTCCACCCGCCTCTTGAGGATTGACCACAAGTTCTCAATGGGAGTAAGATCTGGGGAGTTTCCAGGACATGGACCCAAAATGTCAATGTTTTGGTCCCCGAGCCACTTAGTTATCACTTTTGCCTTATGGCACGGTGCTCCATCGTGCTGGAAAATGCATTGTTCTTCACCAAACTGTTGTTGGATTGTTGGAAGAAGTTGCTGTTGGAGGGTGTTTTGGTACCATTCTTTATTCATGGCTGTGTTTTTGGGCAAAATTGTGAGTCAGCCCACTCCCTTGGATGAGAAGCAACCCCACACATGACTGGTCTCAGGATGCTTTACTGTTGGCATGACACAGGACTGATGGTAGCTCTCACCTTTTCTTCTCCGGACAAGCCTTTCTCCAAATGCCCCAAACAATCGGAAAGAGGCTTCATCGGAGAATATGACTTTGCCCCAGTCCTCAGCAGTCCATTCACCATACTTTCTGCAGAAGATCAATCTGTCCCTGATGTTTTTTTTGGAGAGAAGTGGCTTCTTTGCAGCCCTTCTTGACACCAGGCCATCTTCTAAAAGTCTTCGCCTCACTGTGCGTGCAGATGCGCTCACACCTGCCTGCTGCCATTCCTGAGCAAGCTCTGCACTGGTGGCACTCCGATCCCGCAGCTGAATCCTCTTTAGGAGACGATCCTGGCGCTTGCTGGACTTTCTTGAATGCCCTGAAGCCTTCTTAACAAGAATTGAACCTCTTTCCTTGAAGTTCTTGATGATCCTATAAATTGTTGATTGAGGTGCAATCTTAGTAGCCACAATATCCTTGCCTGTGAAGCCATTTTTATGCAACGCAATGATGGCTGCACGCGTTTCTTTGCAGGTCACCATGGTTAACAATGGAAGAACATGGATTTCAAGCATCACCCTCCTTTTAACATGTCAAGTCTGCCATTTTAACCCAATCAGTCTGACATAATGATCTCCAGCCTTGTGCTCGTCAACATTCTGACCTGAGTTAACAAGACGATTACTGAAATGATCTCAGCAGGTCCTTTAATGACAGCAATGAAATGCAGTGGAAAGGTTTTTTTGGGATTAGGTTAATTTTCATGGCAAAGAAGGACTATGCAATTCATCTGATCGCTCTTCATAACATTCTTGAGTATATGCAAATTGCTATTATAAAAACTTAAGCAGCAACTTTTCCAATTTCCAATATTTATGTAATTCTCAAAACGTTTGGCCACGACTGTATATTCATGTGAAACAGGTGAATAACTAATCCCAAGCAAACATATTAAAAACATAGTAGAATTTGGCCATATACTACATCAGGGGCAAGTTGAGCCTGTCACCCAGCGCCTAAAAAATAGGCCTGACATTTATATTCCTCCAAATCAGTACTGTTTTAGCTGGTCAAATTATTTGTAGTGACCGTAAAAGCACAGTTTTTGTTCTGGGTTGAAAAAGTATTCCCAAATTTGCCATTTTCTAAATTGGTAGTTTCTGCTATATCAGGCCTACTTTAAATCTATCCCAAAAAGGGTATATTAGATTCAAGGTGCTGATAGTGTCATTCTGAAAAACTTAACACACACGCTACAGTGCAGATACAAGACTAATTCTGTGATTAAAGGTATACCTGTCACACAGCGCCTAAAAAATAGCCCTGACATTTATATTCCTCTAAATCAGTACTGTTTTAGCTGGTCAAATTATTTGTAGTGACCGTAAAAGCACAGTTTTTGTTCTGGGTTGAAAAAGTATTCCCAAATTTGCCATTTTCTAAATTGGTAGTTTCTGCTATATCAGGCCTACTTTAAATCTATCCCAAAAAGGGTATATTAGATTCAAGGTGCTGATAGTGTCATTCTGAAAAACGTAACACACACGCTACAGTGCAGATACAAGTCTAATTCTGTGATTAAAGGTATACCTGTCACCCAGCGCCTAAAAAATAGCCCTGACATTTATATTCCTCCAAATCAGTACTGTTTTAGCTGGTCAAATTATTTGTAGTGACCGTAAAAGCACAGTTTTTGTTCTGGGTTTAAAAAGTATTCCCAAATTTGCCATTTTCTAAATTGGTAGTTTCTGCTATATCAGGCCTACTTTAAATCTATCCCAAAAAGGGTATATTAGATTCAAGGTGCTGATAGTGTCATTCTGAAAAACTTAACACACACGCTACAGTGCAGATACAAGTCTAAATCTGTGATTAAAGGTATACCTGACACACAGCGCCTAAAAAATAGCCCTGACATTTATATTCCTCTAAATCAGTACTGTTTTAGCTGGTCAAATTATTTGTAGTGACCGTAAAAGCACAGTTTTTGTTCTGGGTTGAAAAAGTATTCCCAAATTTGCCATTTTCTAAATTGGTAGTTTCGCTATATCAGGCCTACTTTAAATCTATCCCAAAAAGGGTATATTAGATTCAAGGTGCTGATAGTGTCATTCTGAAAAACTTAACACACACGCTACAGTGCAGATACAAGTCTAATTCTGTGATTAAAGGTATACCTGTCACACAGCGCCTAAAAAATAGCCCTGACATTTATATTCCTCTAAATCAGTACTGTTTTAGCTGGTCAAATTATTTGTAGTGACCGTAAAAGCACAGTTTTTGTTCTGGGTTGAAAAAGTATTCCCAAATTTGCCATTTTCTAAATTGGTAGTTTCTGCTATATCAGGCCTACTTTAAATCTATCCCAAAAAGGGTATATTAGATTCAAGGTGCTGATAGTGTCATTCTGAAAAACTTAACACACACGCTACAGTGCAGATACAAGTCTAATTCTGTGATTAAAGGTATACCTGTCACCCAGCGCCTAAAAAATAGCCCTGACATTTATATTCCTCTAAATCAGTACTGTTTTAGCTGGTCAAATTATTTGTAGTGACCGTAAAAGCACAGTTTTTGTTCTGGGTTGAAAAAGTATTCCCAAATTTGCCATTTTCAAAATTGTGGTGAACGGGAACAATGAGGAAAACATCTAGTAAGGGACGCGGATGTGGACATGGTCGTGGTGGTGTTGGTGGACCCTCTGGTGCTGGGAGAGGACGTGGCCGTTCTGCCACAGCCACACGTCCTAGTGTTCCAACTACCTCAGGTCCCAGTAGCCGCCAGAATTTACAGCCATATTTGGTGGGGCCCAATGCCGTTCTAAGGATGGTAAGGCCTGAGCAGGTACAGGCATTAGTCAATTGGGTGGCCGACAGTGCATCCAGCACGTTCACATTATCTCCCACCCAGTCTTCTGCAGAAAGCGCACAGATGGTGCATGAAAACCAAGCCCATCAGTCTGTCACATCACCCCCATGCATATCAGGGAAACTGTCTGAGCCTCAAGTTATGCAGCAGTCTCTTATGCTGTTTGAAGACTCTGCTGCCAGGGTTTCCCAAGGGCATCCACCTAGCCCTTCCCCAGGGGTAGAAGAGATAGAATGCACTATCGCACAACCACTTATGTTTCCTGATGATGAGGACATGGGAATACCACCTCAGCACGTCTCTGATGATGACGAAACATAGGTGCCAACTGCTGCGTCTTTCTGCAGTGTGCAGACTGAACAGGAGGTCAGGGATCAAGACTGGGTGGAAGACGATGCAGGGGACGATGAGGTCCTAGACCCCACATGGAATGAAGGTCATGCCACTGACTTTCAGAGTTCGGAGGAAGAGGCAGTGGTGAGACCGAGCCAACAGCGTAGCAAAAGAGGGAGCAGTGGGCAAAATCAGAACACCCACCGCCAAGAGACTCCGCCTGCTACTGACAGCCGCCATCTGGGACCGAGCACCCCAAAGGCAGCTTCAAGGAGTTCCCTGGCATGGCACTTCTTCAAACAATGTGCTGACGACAAGACCCGAGTGGTTTGCACGCTGTGCCATCAGAGCCTTAAGCGAGGCATTAACGTTCTGAACCTTAGCACAACCTGCATGACCAGGCACCTGCATGCAAAGCATGAACTGCAGTGGAGTAAACACCTTAAAAACAAGGAAGTCACTCAGGCTCCCCCTGCTACCTCTTCTGCTGCTGCCGCCTCGGCCTCTTCTGCTGCTGCATCCTCGGCCTCTTCCTCCACCTCTGGAGGAACGTTGGCACCTGCCGCCCAGCAAACATGGGATGTACCACCAACACCACCACCTGCGTCACCAAGCATCTCAACCATGTCACACGGCAGCGTTCAGCTCTCCATCTCACAAACATTTGAGAGAAAGCTTAAATTCCCACCTAGCCACCCTCGATCCCTGGCCCTGAATGCCAGCATTTCTACTGGCCTATGAAATGCTGTCATTTAGGCTGGTGGACACAGACAGCTTCAAACAGCTCATGTCGCTTGCTGTCCCACAGTATGTTGTTCCCAGCCGCCACTACTTCTCCAAGAGAGCCGTGCCTTCCCTGCACAACCAAGTGTCCGATAAAATCAAGTGTGCACTGCGCAACGCCATCTGTGGCAAGGTCCACCTAACCACAGATACGTGGACCAGTAAGCACGGCCAGGGACGCTATATCTCCCTAACTGCACACTGGGTAAATGTAGTGGCGGCTGGGCCCCAGGCAGAGAGCTGTTTGGCGCACGTCCTTCCGCCGCCAAGGATCGCAGGGCAACATTCTTTGCCTCCTGTCTCCTCCTCCTCCTACTCAGCTTCCTCCTCCTCTTCTTCTACCTGCTCATCCAGTCAGCCTCACACCAGTAAAGATGAAAAAGGTCACGGCACTCCAAAAGCTTGTTCAATGTTCTTTAATACACCAAAGATTCAGCAGCAACGTTTCGACAATAGTCTTTATCAAGCTACATACAAGTTTACAAGTGACTCACATTATATTATATAAGGGTACTAATTCATACCAATTACTCAGTGGGTGTGCTCCCGACAATAAACCCGCCACCTCTTAGGTACAAACAATCATATGATTAATTCAACCTACCAACCACAGTGTATATTAATGTAAGGCTTACCAAGCGTTCATACGTGGGCTGTTACTCTGTAGTGTGTCCATGATGCGCGGCGTCTTCCGCATACGACTGCGGCTGCGCAAGTGTTCAGACGGGATTCACATGCATCACATGATCAACTGAATGGTCATATGATCAGTGACGCTACTATCGGTCACCTGACAGGTGACGCACCTAAGCGTCTAATCGCTGTCATGGTAACCCCAGGTCCTGCAGAGAAAGTATACCATTCCGTGTGGTGCTCTTTGTCACAAACTATGGATCCGATCGCTCCGGATCCCACAGCTGTGACGTAGTGGTCGGTGACGGAGTCTGCGCACACACAGAGACCTCACGTGACCGGGGTATTACCATCCGGCTAACACCCCCCCCACTACACTTCGGTAACTGCCACCACGTGGGTTCCCGGTCCACGAGCCGACTATCCGGGTCATTCACTATCACACAGATCAGTGGATGAACCGGATATCACTTACTGACTAACCGCAGTCAATCACCCCCAGCTACAATTCCTAAATGCAATTTAACTAACTACCTGGTAACGTCTCTTCAAAGGCAAGGTACGTTGTTCAGCAGCTTAGAATATGGAAGACTTGGCCATTTAGATTTTATAATCTTTAATAAGAGGTAAAAAGCAGTGCATACAAGTCTAATGAAAATGACTATAAATCTACAGAATAATAATAACAATATAAATAATCACGACAGTTCAAAATGAAAGGGAAAAAGATGAAAGAATACTTAGTTTCTCTGGAGGGTTTCAGATGGTCGTTCATATGTCCTTTTTGAATCCTTGCAAACCCCGTTCAGTATGTATCAGGGGAGACCCTCAAAGTTCTTCTGATACAGGGATATGCCATCAATGTCCAATTAAGTGTCCGGTGATGTTCCATGGGTCTCTCTCTCTGTCCTTGTGCACGGATCTTTATGAACTCTCCCATGGGCAGGAGACTTACTCCTGTCAGCCAATGGCAGCAGAGTGACTGTGAAGCCTAGGGATTGGCCTCCAAGTGTTTTATGACCCCCATGAAAGTTCAGTTTCTACAATGAGGATTATACTTAAGCCTGTATCTCCCTGATACATCGGCATATTTTTATACAGAATACATATTTGCGATCCTTATTTATTTAAATACAGAATGAGACCACACACGGTAATGCTGGGACCTGTAGTTCTTCTACCACCCATAGGTGAGCTACAGAATCACATCCTCTGGTCATATTTGATACCCAATTAACCACAATACTCTGTAGAGCCTGGATCTGGTGTCAGAAAGGGCATAAGTTGATTCATAAATGAAATATGAAAGTGGACTGGTTTTATGCCCAGAGCTAATTAAGGGCTATTAGCTCTCCTCAAACCCGACCTGGAAATTAATGACGTCACGCTCCAGCCAGGCTTGACAGCGAGCTGATCTTTATCTTATAGGACAGGATGAGCTGGGCCTGGTATAGCCTTTATGACCTTTTATAGCCGGCCTCACAGAGTAGTGGTATTAAAAGTGTCCATCTATATCATAGGTGACCCAGGCTTCAGGAAGATGAGAGTTCACTGTTCTTTTACATAGGCCAGAAGCATACAAAATGGCTACCCAGAGGAATTATGTATGTATGCCGACACACCTCCCTCTTTTAAAAGGTTGCCTGGGGAAATGGCCACAAGCCTATTCTACAGCAACCCAGCCGTCTCCGGCCGATTCTCCCTGCCGCGACAACCCGTCGGCATTTCCATGTAAACTACCTTTTCTGTGCTGCACGGTGAAGTTGTACTGCTGCAAAATCAGGCTCCATCTCAGCAGTTTCGCATTGTCTCCTGCGAGACGTGCCAACCAGCTGAGGGGATTGTGATCGGTGATCACTGTGAAATTGCGTCCATACAGGTAGTGTTGTAGCTTTTGCAGGGACCACACAATAGCTAAACACTCCTTCTCTATTGTGGAGTAGCTGGTCTCCCTGGCCAGTAACTTACGGCTCAGGTATAGTACAGGATGCTCCTCCCCGGCCTGGTTCACCTGACTCAGGACTGCACCCAGACCAAAGGCGGAAGCATCCGTGTGGACCACAAACTTCCAAGTGAAATCTGGGGCCTGAAGCACAGGAGAACTGGCTAGTGCATCCTTCAGGGCCTGGAAGCCTTGCTCGCATTCCGGCGTCCATGACACCATCCTGGGCAGCTTCTTCTTGGTCAAGTCTGTCAGAGGCTTGGCCAGGGCGCTGTAGTTCGGGATGAACTTCCTATAGTACCCGGCCGTTCCCAAGAAAGACATGACCTGTTTCTTGGTGAGCGGTGTTGGCCATCTCGTAATGGCTTCCACCTTCTCTATTTCAGGCCTCAGTGTGCCTCCTCCTACTCTGTGGCCTAAGTAAGTGACCTCATTCATGCCCAGCTGGCACTTGCTAGGCTTAACAGTTAGTCCAGCCGCAGCAAGTTTGTCCAGTACTTGCGACAGGTGCACCAGGTGCTCCTTCCACGTGGGGCTATACACGGCAATGTCGTCTAAATAGGCGACAGCACATTCTTCTAGTCCTTCCAGCAAGTCATTCACAAGCCTTTGAAAGGTGGCTGGCGCATTCTTCATCCCAAACGGCATTACAGTAAATTCGTATAAGTCGAATGGGGTGATGAAGGCTGACTTCTCCTGAGCCTCCGAGGTCAGGGGAATCTGCCAATACCCCCTGCTCAGGTCCATGATTGTCAGGTAGCTGGCTCCTGCCAACTTATCTAACAGTTCATCAATCCTGGGCATGGGGTAAGCATCCGAGGTTGTGATGGCATTCAGTTTCCGATAATCCACACAGAACCTGGTTGTCTGATCTTTCTTCGGGACCAGAACCACCGGTGAGGCCCAAGCGCTGTGGGATTTCTGAATGACCCCGAGCTGCTTCATCTCCTCGATCTCCCTCCTGAGGTCTGCCTGGACCTCCATTGAGACTCGGTAGGCGGACTGCTTTGTGGGAGCATGTGTACCTGTGTCCACATGATGGACTGCAAGGTGTGTTCTCCCGGGTTTCCCTGTAAAAGTGTCACGGTGAGCCGTCAACACTTCTAAGAGCTGAGATCTCTGCTGGGACGAGAGTTGAGGGTTGAGGGTTAAGTCCACCTCCAACTCTCGAGTGTCAGCTAGCAGATCTAGTAGGGGGTCGGCCTCCTCCCTTTCGGGCAGGCTGCAAACCGGCATAACATGTGGCGTTCTCTCGTGATGCTCCTTGAGCATGTTGACGTGAAACGTCTTCTGTCTCCTACCTCCCTCTCCAAGGCCCACCACATAATTTACCTTACTCAGACGTTTGACAATGGGGTACGGCCCTTCCCATGCAGCTTGCAGTTTGTTTTGCCACATCGGCAGCAGGACATAGACCTTCTGCCCCTCCTGGTAGATTCTCTCTCGGGCAGTGCGGTTATACCACTGCTTCTGTTTGCTTTGGGCCTGCACCATATTCTCCTGTACCAGACCTACAAGCGACTCCATTTTGTCTCGGAACCTGAGGACATAGTCTACTACAGAGACGTCCGTTCCGGCAACCTTGCCTTCCCAAGACTCTCTGATTAGGTCTAGGGGACCTCTTACTCATCGACCATACAGGAGTTCGAAGGGCGAAAACCCGGTTGACTCCTGGGGAACCTCTCTGTAGGCAAATAGCAGGTGAGGTAGATATCGTTCCCAGTCCGTCCCTTGCGCCTACACGAACGTCTTCAGCATCTGCTTCAACGTCCCGTTGAAGCGCTCACAGAGGCCGTTTGTTTGTGGGTGGTAAAGGCTGGCTACGATATGGTTCACCTGTATTTTACTACAGAGCCCCTGCATTAGTTCAGACATGAACTGAGGTCCTTGGTCGCTGAGAAGCTCAGCTGGGAACCCCACTCTCGTGAAGATCCCCAGCAGGGCGTCCGCAACCTTGTCCGCCCTTATGGAGGATAACGCCACTGCTTCTGGGTAGCGCGTCGCGTAATCCACCAGGGTTAATATGAACCGTTTACCCGAACTGCTGGGGATGGCCAGTGGACCAATGATGTCCACGGCCACCCTCCTGAAGGGTTCATCAATTATCGGTAAGGGATTCAATGGAGCTCGGTGACGGTCTCCTGCTTTGCCAACTCGCTGACAGGTGTCGCAGGACCTGCAGTACTTGGCGACATCTGCCCCGAGGCCAGGCCAGAAAAAATTCTGCATCACCCGGGACTTTGTTTTGGTTACTCCCAGGTGACCAGCTAAGGGGATCTCATGAGCCACTTGCAGTAATTGTTCCCTGAACTGCACAGGTACAATGAGCTGCCTCTTGAGTGGCCCCACCCTACTGTCACTGTGGGAGATGTCCTCCTTATACAGTTTCCCATTGTCCCAACACACTCGGTATTTGTCTCACTCCGTGGGAGGGCTGGCAGCTAACCCTCTTAGCTGCTCCAAGGTAGGGTCATCTCGCAGGGCCTGCTCAAAGGCGGCACTACAAGTTCCAGCCAGCTGTCCTGTGGCGAACAGGGACAGTGGCTGAGGCTCTGACGCGGTTAGGTCCACGGGGTCCGAACCAGTGGAAGGGGACACTTCCACTTGCTCTTCCCTAATAGAGCGTTCCGCTGCAGCTTTTGCAGCCCTGCGAGTGACGGGCAACACAGGCACAATAATGTCATCACATTTAACATTTGCACAACTTGACTCAGTTAAACACATGTCCGCTACTTGTGTACATACACCCGCCATCCCCTCTACATCTTCTGTCGTAGGAGAACTGCTCCCACACACCCCACCTCCCACATCCTGCGGTCCATCCCCAAGGTTTTCTGATGTTACGCAAACATCCTTGCACAGTACCTCGGTATGTCCAGGGACCTCCATAGGGACGGGTGAGTCCTGTGTGCTTCCAGGGGGCACGTAGCACGAGACCAATCGTCCTAGGTCAGTGCCTAATAAGACATTTGTGGGGATCTCCGCAGAGACTCCCACCTCCCTTACTCCACTCCCAGCCCCCCAATCAAGGAAAACACGAGCTAGGGGAACATTAGGGCTCACCCCCCCAACTCCCGTGATGGTGAGGCTTTTGCCGGGAATAAGGTCTGCGTCATCCACTAGTTCAGGCCGAACTAGTGTGACTTCGGCTCCTGTATCGCGGAAGCCTGTGGTGCACCGGTTGCCCACAGTAACCGACAGTAGGTTGTCTGCGGTGTGTCTTGCAGCTCTATTCACCAACAGCACAGATGATGGGTTGCGGGCAAGCTTGCCAGGGGGTGCTGTCTTCTTCTCCGGGCACGAGTGGCTGAGGTGTCCTGGCTTGCCGCACGCATAGCACTTGCGCACGTCTGTCGGTGCTGGCTTGACTCCTTCGGGTCTTTGTGCAGGCCTGTGAAAGGGTCGCTGGACCGGAACCGACAAAGCTGGCCGTGAGGAAGAAGCAGATGAAGAGGTTCCTCCCAGGCGGGACAGAGTGTCTTTGAATGCCCGAGTGCTGGGCATGGCGACGTATTCATCGGCTAGCTCGGCCGCCTCTCGCGCACTCTTCGGCTTGTGCTCACATACATATTTTTGCACATCCATTGGGCAATTGGAGACAAACTGTTCTCGGACCATCAGATCCGCCAGGGACTGCTTGGTGTCCTCTGTGAGGGGATCAGACCACTGTTGGAAGGTGGTCTGCAACTTGCCCAGATGGTCCATAAAAGTATCTCCGGGCCCTCTCCGCAGGGACCGGAACCGTAAACGGTAAGTCTCTGGAGTCAGCTGGTACTTGACCAAAATAGCCTTTTTGATGACCGCGTAACTGGTACGCTCTGCTAATGGTAGTCCGACCAGGGCCTCCATAGCTTTGCCCTTCAGTGCAGACATTAGATGTCCCGCCCACTGCGGCTCTGGTACCTGGTACTGCTGGCATGAGGTTTCAAAAGCATGCAGGAAAAGATCAATGTCACAGTTCTCAGACTCCATCACAGGCAGTTTTGGCTTGACCATCAGGGATGGGCCTGTGGATGTAGAATGCCGGTCGGACCATTGAAGCTGTACTCGGGCCATGTCCAGTTCATGCCTGCGGACAGCTTCCCGTTCTCGTTCTGCAGCCTCGCGCTCAGCCTGGCGCTCTGCCCGACGTTCCTCCAGCAGCCGAAAATATAAGTCCAGGTTACTGAGCATTAGTTGGTCCAGACCCTTTTGGGATGGCATAGAGACAGAGTTATGTCCAGCTAGAGGACTGCAAGCCCCAGCAGGCTGTCCTCCTCCCAGTTCATCATCCTCATTCTGGAAGGGGTCACCTGGCTCAGGGGCCCCTGAGTGTCCTCTATTCTCTGAATCCTGCAGGGATGACTCTTGACTCCTCCGTTCACATAACTCCTGGATAAGGACAGTCTTATTTTTCCCATATACTTGGATGCCTTTGTGCTCACACAGAGCTGTGATATCAGACACGCTCATGACGTCATAATTCACGGATTCGGACATTATTGCCAAATAAAAGATAGGACAGAAAACAAGAGAGAGGGGAGGGTACTATCGTGAATTATTATTCTATCAAAACGAATGCACTGTGCTTCGTCTTCCAGTATTTTTTAATCCTTTAGTACAGAGTTATGGACATAACTTCATGCACTAATATTCTAAGCATACAGAATCCCGTAAGCTGCCACCAGAAAATGTCACAAACTATGGATCCGATCGCTCCAGATCCCACAGCTGTGACGTAGTGGTCGGTGACGGAGTCTGCGCACACACAGAGACCTCACGTGACCGGGGTATTACCATCCGGCTAACACCCCCCCACTACACTTCGGTAACTGCCACCACGTGGGTTCCCGGTCCACGAGCCGACTATCCGGGTCATTCACTATCACACAGATCAGTGGATGAACCGGATATCACTTACTGACTAACCGCAGTCAATCACCCCCAGCTACAATTCCTAAATGCAATTTAACTAACTACCTGGTAACGTCTCTTCAAAGGCAAGGTACGTTGTTCAGCAGCTTAGAATATGGAAGACTTGGCCATTTAGAGTTTATAATCTTTAATAAGAGGTAAAAAGCAGTGCATACAAGTCTAATGAAAATGACTATAAATCTACAGAATAATAATAACAATATAAATAATCACGACAGTTCAAAATGAAAGGGAAAAAGATGAAAGAATACTTAGTTTCTCTGGAGGGTTTCAGATGGTCGTTCATATGTCCTTTTTGAATCCTTGCAAACCCCGTTCAGTATGTATCAGGGGAGACCCTCAAAGTTCTTCTGATACAGGGATATGCCATCAATGTCCAATTAAGTGTCTGGTGATGTTCCATGGGTCTCTCTCCTCTGTCCTTGTGCACAGATCTTTATGAACTCTCCCATGGGCAGGAGACTTACTCCTGTCAGCCAATGGCAGCAGAGTGACTGTGAAGCCTAGGGATTGGCCTCCAAGTGTTTTATGACCCCCATGAAAGTTCAGTTCCTACAATGAGGATTATACTTAAGCCTGTATCTCCCTGATACATCGGCATATTTTTATACAGAATACATATTTGCGATCCTTATTTATTTAAATACAGAATGAGACCACACACGGTAATGCTGGGACCTGTAGTTCTTCTACCACCCATAGGTGAGCTACAGAATCACATCCTCTGGTCATATTTGATACCCAATTAACCACAATACTCTGTAGAGCCTGGATCTGGTGTCAGAAAGGGCATAAGTTGATTCATAAATGAAATATGAAAGTGGACTGGTTTTATGCCCAGAGCTAATTAAGGGCTATTAGCTCTCCTCAAACCAGACCTGGAAATTAATGACGTCACGCTCCAGCCAGGCTTGACAGCGAGCTGATCTTTATCTTATAGGACAGGATGAGCTGGGCCTGGTATAGCCTTAATGACCTTTTATAGCCGGCCTCACAGAGTAGTGGTAATAAAAGTGTCCATCTATATCATAGGTGACCTAGGCTTCAGGAAGATGAGAGTTCACTGTTCTTTTACATAGGCCAGAAGCATACAAAATGGCTACCCAGAGGAATTATGTATGTATGCCGGCACACTCTTCATTTAGTATTATTTCAAATGCGTATAACTAAATATAAGGACGCCGGTCACCACGGACACATCAACAGAAAGGTGATATCATTTAATGAAAATATAGTTTTGTTTAACAGTGATGTAGGAACCGATCTCGGCAGGATGTCTCAAACAACTCAATCATATCAAAACTACGGTTCAGTACCTAACTGGGTATACGAAAAGCGGAAATGTGTAATACCACACATAAACATAAAGGGGACCGATGGTTGTGGCCCTAGTATCCCTTGTCCAATTGTATTCTTTAGCATATCTAGGGTATATCATACCGGTACACCCCTGGGTATTTACTTATGGGGGGTAAGGGTTTGGTTACTCTGTACCGTGCAGCGCACGGGATCCCACCCTTTATGCCATTTCTGAACTTATTCCCTTGTAAACGAACGTTGGTAGGGTCGCATCTTTTGAACAGCTCCGAGCCTCTATGAAAGGGTCCCCTTTATGTTTATGTGTGGTATTACACATTTCCGCTTTTCGTATACCCAGTTAGGTACTGAACCGTAGTTTTGATATGATTGAGTTGTTTGAGACATCCTGCCGAGATCGGTTCCTACGTCACTGTTAAACAAAACTATATTTTCATTAAATGATATCACCTTTCTGTTGATGTGTCCGTGGTGACCGGCGTCCTTATATTTAGTTATACGCATTTGAAATAATACTAAATGAAGAGCACCACACGGAATGGTATACTTTCTCTGCAGGACCTGGGGTTACCATGACAGCGATTAGACGCTTAGGTGCGTCACCTGTCAGGTGACCGATAGTAGCGTCACTGATCATATGACCATTCAGTTGATCATGTGATGCATGTGAATCCCGTCTGAACACTCGCGCAGCCGCAGTCGTATGCGGAAGACGCCGCGCATCATGGACACACTACAGAGTAACAGCCCACGTATGAACGCTTGGTAAGCCATACATTAATATACACTGTGGTTGGTAGGTTGAATTAATCATATGATTGTTTGTACCTGAGAGGAGGCGGGTTTATTGTCGGGAGCACACCCACTGAGTAATTGGTATGAATTAGTACCCTTATATAATATAATGTGAGTCACTTGTAAACTTGTATGTAGCTTGATAAAGACTATTGTCGAAACGTTGCTGCTGAATCTTTGGTGTATTAAAGAACATTGAACAAGCTTTTGGAGTGCCGTGACCTTTTTCATCTTTACTGGTATTTTGGGGGTCTCTGAGGCCGAGACCTGACGCCACGAGCACCGCCGCAAAGTCTCTTGAGTGTATCCAAGTAAGTGGTGCTGTCCTACCATCCTTTTTCTGTTTGGTCAGCCACACACCTTCACCACCAACTTCAGCACAGCCCGGGGTATTCGTCAGCAGGCCATTCTGAAACTCATATGTTTGGGGGACAGGCCCCACACCGCACAGGAGTTGTGGCGGGGTATAGAACAACAGACCGACGAGTGGTTGCTGCCGGTGAGCCTCAAGCCCGGCCTGGTGGTGTGCGATAATGGGCGAAATCTCGTAGCAGCTCTGGGACTAGCCGGTTTGACGCACATCCCTTGCCTGGCGCATATGCTGAATTTGGTGGTGCAGAAGTTCATTCGCAACTACCCCGACATGTCAGAGCTGCTGCATAAAGTGCGGGCCGTCTGTTCGCGCTTCTGGCGTTCACACCCTGCCGCTGCTCGCCTGTCTGCGCTACAGCGTAACTTCGGCCTTCCCGGTCACCGCCTCATATACGACGTGCCCACCAGGTGGAACTCCACCTTGCACATGCTGGACAGACTGTGCGAGCAGCAGCAGGCCATAGTGGAGTTTCAGCTGCAGCACGCACGGGTCAGTCGCACTGCGGAACAGCACCACTTCACCACCAATGACTGGGCCTCCATGCGAGACCTGTGTGCCCTGTTGCGCTGTTTCGAGTACTCCACCAACATGGCCAGTGGCGATGACGCCGTTATCAGCGTTACAATACCACTTCTATGTCTCCTTGAGAAAACACTTAGGGCGATGATGGAAGAGGAGGTGGCCCAGGAGGAAGAGGAGGAAGAGGGGTCATTTTTAGCACTTTCAGGCCAGTCTCTTCGAAGTGACTCAGAGGGAGGTTTTTTGCAACAGCAGAGGCCAGGTACAAATGTGGCCAGACAGGGCCCACTACTGGAGGACGAGGAGGACGAGGATGAGGAGGAGGTGGCGGAGGATGAGGATGAAGCATGTTCACAGCGGGGTGGCACCCAAAGCAGCTCGGGCCCATCACTGGTGCGTGGCTGGGGGGAAACACAGGATGATGACGATACGCCTCCCACAGAGGACAGCTTGTCCTTACCTCTGGGCAGCCTGGCACACATGAGCGACTACATGCTGCAGTGCCTGCGCAACGACAGCAGAGTTGCCCACATTTTAACGTGTGCGGACTACTGGGTTGCCACCCTGCTGGATCCCCGGTACAAAGACAATGTGCCCACCTTACTTCCTACACTGGAGCGTGATAGGAAGATGCGCGAGTACAAGCGCACGTTGGTAGACGCGCTACTGAGAGCATTCCCAAATGTCACAGGGGAACCAGTGGAAGCCCAAGGCGAAGGCAGAGGAGGAGCAAGAGGTCGCCAACGCAGCTGTGTCATGGCCAGCTCCTCTGAGGGCAGGGTTAGCATGGCAGAGATGTGGAAAAGTTTTGTCACCACGCCACAGCTAACTGCACCACCACCTGATACGGAACGTGTTAGCAGGAGGCAACATTTCACTAACATGGTGGAACAGTACCTGTGCACACCCCTCCACGTACTGACTGATGGGTCGGCCCCATTCAACTTCTGGGTCTCCAAATTGTCCACATGGCCAGAGCTAGCCTTTTATGCCTTAGAGGTGCTGGCCTGCCCGGCGGCCAGCGTTTTGTCTGAACGTGTATTCAGCACGGCAGGGGGCGTCATTACAGACAAACGCAGCCGCCTGTCTACAGCCAATGTGGACAAGCTGACGTTCATAAAAATGAACCAGGCATGGATCCCACAGGACCTGTCCATCCCTTGTGCAGATTAGACATTAACTACCTCCCCTTAACCATATATTATTGTACTCCAGGGCACTTCCTCATTCAATCCTATTTTTATTTTCATTTTACCATTATATTGCGGGGCAACCCAAAGTTGAATGAACCTCTCCTCTGTCTGGGTGCCGGGGCCTAAATATGTGACAGTGGCCTGTTCCAGTGGTGGGTGACGTGAAGCCTGATTCTCTGCTATAACATGAAGACTGATTCTGTGCTGACATGAAGCCAGATTCTCTGTTACGGGACCTCTCTCCTCTGCCTGGGTGCCTGGGCCTAAATATGTGACAGTGGCCTGTTCTAGTGGTGGGTGACGTGAAGCCTGATTCTCTGCTATGACATGAAGACTGATTCTCTGCTGACATGAAGCCTGAATCTCTGTTACGGGACCTCTCTCCTCTGTCTGGGTGCCAGGGCCTAAATGTGTGACAGTGGCCTCTTCCAGTGGTGGGTGACGTGAAGCCTGATTCTCTGCTATGACATGAAGACTGATTCTGTGCTGACATGAAGCCAGATTCTCTGTTACGGGACCACTCTCCTCTGTCTGGGTGCCAGGGCTTAAATGTGTGACAGTGGCCTCTTCCAGTGGTGGGTGACGTGAAGCCTGATTCTCTGCTATGACATGAAGACTGATTCTGTGCTGACATGAAGCCAGATTCTCTGTTACGGGGCATCTCTCCTCTGTCTGGGTGCCAGGGCCTAAATGTGTGACAGTGGCCTCTTCCAGTGGTGGGTGACGTGAAGCCTGATTCTCTGCTATGACATGAAGACTGATTCTGTGCTGACATGAAGCCAGATTCTCTGTTACGGGACCTCTCTCCTCTGTCTGGGTGCCAGGGCCTAAATGTGTGACAGTGGCCTCTTCCAGTGGTGGGTGACGTGAAGCCTGATTCTCTGCTATGACATGAAGACTGATTCTGTGCTGACATGAAGCCAGATTCTCTGTTACGGGACCTCTCTCCTCTGCCTGGGTGCCTGGGCCTAAATATGTGACAGTGGCCTGTTCCAGTGGTGGGTGACGTGAAGCCTGATTCTCTGCTATGACATGAAGACTGATTCTCTGCTGACATGAAGCCTGAATCTCTGTTACGGGACCTCTCTCCTCTGTCTGGGTGCCAGGGCCTAAATGTGTGACAGTGGCCTCTTCCAGTGGTGGGTGACGTGAAGCCTGATTCTCTGCTATAACATGAAGACTGATTCTGTGCTGACATGAAGCCAGATTCTCTGTTACGGGACCTCTCTCCTCTGCCTGGGTGCCTGGGCCTAAATATGTGACAGTGGCCTGTTCCAGTGGTGGGTGACGTGAAGCCTGATTCTCTGCTATGACATGAAGACTGATTCTCTGCTGACATGAAGCCTGAATCTCTGTTACGGGACCTCTCTCCTCTGTCTGGGTGCCAGGGCCTAAATGTGTGACAGTGGCCTCTTCCAGTGGTGGGTGACGTGAAGCCTGATTCTCTGCTATGACATGAAGACTGATTCTCTGCTGACATGAAGCAAGATTCTCTGCTATGGCATGAAGAGACTGATTCTCTGCTGACATGAAGCCAGATTCTCTGCTATGGCATGAAGAGACTGATTCTCTGCTGACGTGAAGCCAGATTCTCTGCTATGGGACCTCTGTCCAATTGATATTGGTTAATTTTAATTTTTTTTATTTTTATTTTAATTCATTTCCCTATCCACATTTGTTTGCAGGGGATTTACCTACATGTTGCTGCCTTTTGCAGCCCTCTAGCTCTTTCCTGGGCTGTTTTACAGCCTTTTTAGTGCCGAAAAGTACGGGTCCCCATTGACTTCAATGGGGTTCGGGTTCGGGACAAAGTTCGGGTCGGGTTCGGATCCCGAACCCGAACATTTCCGGGAAGTTCGGCCGAACTTCTCGAACCCGAACATCCAGGTGTTCGCTCAACTCTAGTGATAACCTAAAAACGCTTTTACTTATCCAGGCCATTCAGAGATTGTTTTTTCGTCACATATTGTACTTCATGACACTGGTAAAATGAAGTAAAAAAATATATATTTTTATTTATAAAAAAAATACCAAATTTACTAAAAATTTGGAAAAAATTTCAAATTTCCAAGTTTCAATTTCTCTACTTCTATAATGCATAGTAATATCTCCAAAAATAGTTATTACTTTACATTCCCCATATGTCTACTTCATGTTAGGATCATTTTGGGAATGACATTTTAGTTTTTGGGGACTTTACAAGGCTTAGAAGTTTAGAAGCAAATCTTGAAATTTTTCTGAAATTTTCAAAAACCCAATTTTAGGGACCAGTTCAGGTCTGAAGTCACTTTGTGAGGGTTACATAATAGAAACCACCCAAAAATGACCCCATTCTAGAAACTACACCCCTCAAGCTATTCAAAACTGATTTTTACAAACATCATTAACCCTTTAGGTGTTCCACAAGAGTTAATGGCAAATGGAGATAAAATTTCTGAATTTAGATTTTTGGGCAAATTTTCTATTTTTATCAATTTTTTGCAGTAAAAAAGTATGGGTAACAGCTAAACATGCTATATTTATTGCCCCGATTCTTTAGTTTGCAGAAACACCCCATATGTGGCCGTAAACTACTGTACGGGCACACGGTAGGGCGTAGAGGGAAGGCAGATTTTTGGAAGGCAGATTTTGCTGGACTGGTTTATTTACACCATGTCCCATTTGAAGCCCCCCTGATGCACCCCTAGAGTAGAAACTCCATAAAAGTGACCCCATCTAAGAAACTACACCCCTCAAGGTATTCAAAACTGATTTTACTAACTTTGCCAACCCTTTAGGTGTTGCACAAGAGTTATTGGCAAATGGAGATGGAAAATTTGCCCAAAAATTTCAATTCTCAAATTTCATTTTAATCCATTTTTTCCAGTAATAAATCAAGGGTTAACAGCCAAACAAAATGCTATAATTATTGCCCCGATTCTGTAGTTTGCAGAAACACCCCATATGTGGCCGTAAACTACTGTACGGGCACACAGTAGGGCGTAGAGGGAAAGGTGCGCCATATGGTTTTTGGAAGGCAGATTTTGCTGGACTGGTTTATTTACACCATGTCCCATTTGAAGCCCCCTGATGCACCCCTAGAGTAGAAACTCCATAAAAGTGACCCTAGCTAAGAAACTACACCCCTCAAGTTATTTAAAACTGATTTTACAAACTTTGTTAACCCTTTAGATGTTGCACAAGAGTTATTGGCAAATGGAGATGAAATTTGAGAATATAAATTTTTGGGCAAATTTTCCATTTTTATCCATTTTTTCCAGTAACAAAGTAAGGGTTAACAGCCAAACAAAATGCTATATTTATTGCCCCGATTCTGTAGTTTGCAGAAACACCCCATATGTCGGCGTAAACTACTGTACGGGCACACAGTAGGGCGTAGAGGGAAATGTGTGCCGTATGGTTTTTGGAAGGCAGATTTTGCTGGACTGGTTTATTTACACCATGTCCCATTTGAAGCCCCCCTGATGCACCCCTAGAGTAGAAACTCCATAGAAGTTACCCCATCTCAGAAACTACACCCCTCAAGGTATTCAAAACTGATTTTACAAACTTTGTTAACCCTTTAGGTGTTGCACAAGAGTTATTGGCAAATGGAGATGGAAAATTTGCCAAAAAATTTAAATTCTCAAATTTCATTTTAATCCATTTTTTCCAGTAAGAAATCAAGGGTTAACAGCCAAACAAAATGCTATATTTGTTGCCCCGATTCTGTAGTTTGCAGAAACACCCCATATGTGGCCGTAAACTACTGTACGGGCACACGGTAGGGCGTAGAGGGAAAGGTGCGCCGTGTGGTTTTTGGAAGGTAGATTTTGCTGGACTGATTTATTTACACCATGTCCCATTTGAAGCCCCCTGATGCACCCCTAGAGTAGAAACTCCATAAAAGTGACCCCATTTTGGAAACTACGGGATAAGGTGGCAGTTATGTTGGGACTATTTTTAGGGTACATATGATTTTTGGTTTATCTATATTACATTTTTGTGAGGCAAGGATACCAAAAATAAAATTCTGAAATTTCATCTCCATTTGCCATAAACTGTTGAGGAACACCTAAAGGGTTAATAAAGTTTGTAAAATCAGTTTTGAATACCTTAAGGGGTGTAGTTTCTTTGATGGGGTCGCTTTTATGGAGTTTCTACTCTAGAGGTGCACCAGGGGGGCTTAAAATTGGACATGGTGCAAAAAAAAAGGCCATCAAAATCTGCCTTCCAGAAACCATACGGCGTTCCTTTCCTCCTGCGCCCTGCCGTTTGGTCATACAGCAGTTTACGACCACATATGGGGTGTTTCTGTAAACTGCAGAATCAGGGTAATAAATATTAAGTTTTGTTTGGCTGTTAACCCTTGCTTTGTTACTGGAAAAAAACTGATTAAAATGGAAAATTTGCCAAAAAATTGCTTTTTTGGCACTGTTTTTATTTAATTTTTTTGACTGTGTTCATCTGAGGGGTTCATCTGAGGGGGTACTTTTATAGTGTATATTCTTACGGACGCGGCGATACCTAATATGTCTACTTTTTTAAAATGTATTTATGTTAGTTTTACACTATATTATCTTTTTATAAACAAAAAAAAACATTTTTGTATCTCCATAGTCTGAGTAATTTTATTTTATTTTTGTTTTTAGCCGATTATCTAAGGTAGGGGCTCATTTTTTGCGGGATAAGAGGACAGTTTTATTGGCACTATTTTGGGGGGCATATGTTTTATTGGCACTAAGAGGACGGTTTTATTGGCACTATTTTGGGGGGCATATGACTTTTTGATTGCTTGCTATTACAATTTTTGTGATGTAAGGTGACAAAAAAATACCTTTTTTTTGCACCGTTTTTATTTTATTTTTTGACCGTGTTCATCTGAGGGGTTAGGGGGGGTATTTTTATAGAATCACAGAAATATCGTGGCAAATATGGGGGAACTGCTCAAACCCCAAACACTGTAGCGTGTTTTTCATTGGGGGAGCAGTCCCACCGCATGTGGACCGCAGAAAACGACTATCCCCAGCAAAAAAATGCATACAATGGAGGATGTCGGCGTGGTCCACATGCACCACAAAGGCATCCTACACAAAACGGAGCATTGTGCGGATGAAAATATAATCATATAAATTACAGAAAAAAATGCACCAAACGGATATGCCACTGACTATACTGGTTAGTCATAAATGCAGATAATAAAAGCTGAGACTTTTGCCAATATATTCCTGTCAGGAAAATATCGGAGCCCATCATGCACCACGTCACGGTCACTCAGCATGGCAAGGGGTCCTACCACTACGCGAACTATGGTGTGAACAAGGTCTGAAGGTGATGAAATCCAGCTCACAGCCAAGCTTCCACACAACCGCCTAGCAGGACAACTAGTGCAATGTGAACAAAGCCAGACTGTAAGCCACACCCATATCAGACCATGTGATGGAGGTTACCAGGTGCAAAGGAGTGTTTAAGTGCCAGGTAAAGGCACATACACTACATATAAAACAAAACAAAATCACAGAAATATCGTGGCAAATATGGGCTCCGATATTTTCCTGACAGGAATATATTGGCAAAAGTCTCAGCTTTTATTATCTGCATTTATGACTAGCCAGTATAGTCAGTGGCATATCCGTTCGGTGCATTTTTTTCTGTGATTTATAGGGGTATTTTTATAGAGCAGATTATTACGGACGCGGCGATACCTATTATATCAACTTTATTATTTATTTTAGTTTTACAAAATAATATTGTTTAAAAATTTTTTTTTTGTTTTAGTGTCTCAAGTGTGAGAACCAGTATTTTATCCGATTGTCAGTGGCTAAATTGGGATATAAATTTAGTACTCCATGGAAGTGTGGTACTCTCTAAAGCAACCAATAATGCAGAGGCCTGGATGACAGGTTTGAGAAGGTCTGAAAGATTATCTGATCATTAGTGATCTGACAGCATCTTTTGGTTTCACTTTGTCTGTGTGTTGCTTGTGTGTCCACACCTCCTGTTCAAGTGTGGATCATGTGACCTTTTCCTCCCCCTATTTAGTTTGACTTCACCCATCACTCCTTGCTCTGGATAGCTTCATTTGGTGTTGGAAGAGCTGGAGTGTGGTTCTAGTTGAAGTCCTGATCATCTATCATCCATCATCCTTAGAAGTTAAGTGTTCCGCTTGTTATGTTTTGTATTCCTCCCCCCCCTCCTCTGTTGTTTACTAGGCCTCAGTGAGATGCTGGCTCCTTCACCAGGGAAGGAGCGGGTTGTCTCTGCCCTGTCATTAAGTCTAGGGCATTTGAGGGCCACCAGGGTTTTCTAGGTTCCTGTGTATGGGCATCTCTACCATCGAGAGGTGCCCATACGGATAGGAGTTAGGGCCAGGAGCAGGGTTTCATAGGTGGTGACCCTTTTCCTTCCCTAGCAGTGAGGCCTAGTGTATTTTCCCTTCCGTCTTGTTGTCTTTTGGTGTTCTCCCCTACTACATCCGTGACATTATCCATAGCCCATACCGCCATTTTTTGTTCTGATCTGTGCAGCTATGGATGCTATGACTGCACTGGTCGAACAGATGCAGAATCTGACTTTGGAGGTAGCAGACCTCCGTGCGATGGTTTTGCAGATTCAGAGTCCACAGGCTGCTGGTTCCGGTGGTGGGTTCCAGGCCTGCCCTGAAACAAAGGTAGCTCTCCCGGACAGGTTTTCCGGGGGTAGTGACAATTTCATCCGGTTCAGGGAGTCATGTAAATTATACTTTAAGCTGTGTCCATACTCTTCTGGGGATGAGTGTCAACGTGTGGGTATGATTATTTCATTACTTAAAGAGGACGCCCAATCTTGGGCTTTTTCTCTGCCGACCGGATCACCGTCCCTCCGGTCGGTAGATTAATTCTTTAGAGCCTTGGGTCTTATCTATGATGACCCGGATCGGATCTCTCAGGCCGAGACCAAGTTACGGGGTTTGCGGCAGGGAGAATGTTCTGCGGAGACCTTTTGCTCTGAATTTAGGAGATGGGCTACAGATACAGAGTGGAACGATTCTGATCTCCGTAGCCAATTCTGCCAGGGTCTCTCTGAGAGACTGCAGGACGCATTGGCTTTTCATGAAAATCCTGAGTCATTGGAAGCAGCAATGTCCCTTGCTGTACGTCTTGATAGACGCCTGACGGAGAGATTTAGGGGTCCTCACCTTCAGAACGTACTGTCCAATAAGGGTACTGCTTCCTTTGACACTTATGGTGGAGAGACTCAGGTGGTTGTGCATTGTGATGAACCTATGCAGTTAGGAGGAGCTACTCCTGGAACTACTGGCAAAAGCTTGGGTCATGTGAAAGGAGTCTGCTTTTGTTGTGGCAAGAAGGGACATTTTGTGAATATTTGTCCGTAATTGCAGCATCAAGGTGTAAACCAAAGGAAAAAAAAGGTTAATCCCCAAATTACTATTGGTAGTGTGGGTGGGCAGCAAGAAAACCTACTTTTGTCTTTTACTGGTACTACCCGTTTTCTCCTGTCAGCCGAGGTGGCGCTAGAGTCCAAAACTGTGAAAATCTAAGCTTTTATCGACAGTGGGGCTGGAGTTAACTTGATTGATGGACAGTTTGTACGCATTCACGGGTTGACTGCTAATGCATTAGAGAATAGTATTTCTGTCTTTGCAATTGACTCAGCACCTCTCGCCCAAAAATGCCTGTCGCAGGTAGTGAATGACATTCATTTAAGAGTGGGTGATTTGCATCAGGAATCTATCTCCTGTTATGTGTTGGAGGGTCTGCCTGCTCCGTTGGTGTTGGGCTTACCATGGTTAAGCAAACATAACCCTAACATCGATTGGCAAGCGAGACAGATTCTCGAGTGGAGTGATTTTTGCATGGACAACTGTCTTAATGCATCGTTCTCTATGGTTACCACTAAATCTGTACCCTAGTTCATTTCAGAATTTGGTAATCAGGAATTGCCTCCGCACCGGGAGTATGACTGGGACCCGTCAATCTTATTCCCGGAGCTAAATTGCCCAAATCTCGGTTGTATAATCTTTCGGAACCCGAAAGAAAGGCTATGCGAGAGTATATCACCGAGAGTTTGGCAAAGGGAGATATTAGACCATCCAAGTCCCCAGTGGCTGCTGGATTTTTCTTTGTAAAGAAAAAGGATGGTACCCTGAGACCATGTCTGGACTTCCGTGAGCTCAATCGTATTACCGTCCGTGATCCTTACCCCCTTCCTTTGATTCCGGATTTGTTTAGTCAGATTGTTGGTGCCAAGGTGTTCTCTAAATTGGATCTGAGGGGGGCATATAATCTGGTAAGGATCAAGGAGGGGGATGAGTGGAAGACCGCATTTTATACCCCTGAGGGTCATTTTGAAAACCTGGTCATGCCCTTTGGGTTAACCAATGCTCCTGCGGTTTTTCAACACTTTGTCAATGACATCTTTCATCATCTGGTGGGGAGGTTTGTCGTTGTATACCTTGATGACATACTAATTTATTTGCCTAATATGGAGACTCATCAGGATCATGTGAAACAGGTGTTACAGATCCTAAGAGATAATAAGTTGTATGCTAAGATGGAAAAGTGTGTGTTTGCTGTACAGGAAGTGCAATTTCTGGGTTACCTGCTCTCATCCTCAGGTTTTCGTATGGATCCCGAGAAGGTCCGTGCCGTGTTGGACTGGGATCGACCTGAAAATCTGAAAGCGCTTATGCGGTTTTTAGGGTTTACCAACTACTACCGTAAATTTATCTTGAACTATTCATCGGTGGTTAAACCTTTAACAGACATGACTAGGAAGGGTGCTGATATTTCTATCTGGTCTGATGCGGCATTACAGGCCTTTTCTTCTGTGAAAGAATGTTTTGCTTCGGCCCCTATTCTGGTGCAACCGGACGTGTCTCAGCCATTTATTGTTGAGGTTGACGCATCAGAGGTTGGGGTAGGAGCAATATTGTCGCAGGGTCCTTCACCTAGTAAATGGCGCGCATGTGCATTTTTCTCTAAAAAAAACTTTTGACTGCTGAAATGAATTATGTGGGGAATATGGAATTGCTGGCCATTAAGTTGGCGTTCGAGGAATGGCAGCATTGGTTGGAAGGAGCAATTCATCCTATTACGGTAATTACGGATCACAAGAATCTGGCCTACTTGGAGTCGGCTAAGCGACTGAACCCAAGAAAGACCAGATGGTCATTGTTTTTCACCAGATTTAACTTCATCGTCACTTACCGCCCTGGGGTTAAGAACGTCAAGGCGGATGCTTTGTCACGTAGCTTTCCTGGGGGGGGGGGGTGAGTCTAGTCCCATTTTATCTGAAGGGGTAGTTATTTCAGCTCTTTATCCTGATCTCGAGGCCAGGGTGTTGGAGGCACAGGAGGATGCTCCGGACTCTTGTCCTCAGGGGAAATTGTTTGTTTCCCCCGAATTACGTCACAAGGTGTTCGAGGAACATCACTGTAAGGTGCTTGCTGGGCACCCTGGGAGCAGATCGACTATCGATCTCATCTCTCGCAGATTCTGGTGGCCGGGGTTGCGTAAGTGTATTGAGGACTATGTGTCAGCCTGTGGTACCTGTGCACGTGCTAAGATGACACATACTCGGCCTTCCGAATCTCTGCTTCCATTGCCCATCCCGTCCAGACCTTGGGTCCATGGATTTTATCATGGATTTACCGAATTCTTCAGGAAAGACCGTGATTCTAGTGGTTGTCGATCGTTTTAGTAAAATAGCACACTTTATTTCATTACTTAGTCTACCCAATGCTAAAACTCATGCGCAGGTGTTTGTCGATTGTTCGACAATTGTCCTTCTCTTCGGCTTTTCATCCTCAGTCGAACGGACAGACGGAGCGCACTAATCAGAATCTGGAGACTTACTTGAGATGTTTTTTTTTAGAGAATCAGGAAGAGTGGTCTTCATTTTTGTCGTTTTTTGGGGCATATGGGTTCCATCCACAGTTTGGTACATTTTCTGGTGCTAATAATTCCGTCATTCCTGAGGAGGAACGATTTTCCTCTTCTTTGTCTTCTATTTGGCGGAAAATCCAAAATAACCTGGAAAAGATGGGCAACAGGTATAAGCATGCGGCTGACAGGAGACGTGTGAGTAGTCCGGACCTGAGAGTGGGTGATTCTGTGTGGCTGTCTACAAGAAACATTAAACTTAAGGTACCCTCTTGGAAGTTGGGACCAAGATTTATTGGTCCATATAAGATCACTGCCATTGTTAACCCTGTAGCCTTCCGTCTTGAACTTCTTCAGGCATTAAAAATCCATAACGTATTTCATAAATTGTTGTTAAAGAAATGTGTTGAACCTGTTGAGTCGTCCTCCTTGCCTCCCGCTCCTGTCATGGTGGACGGCAATTTGGAATTTCAGATCAGCAGGATTGTGGACTCCCAAGTTCTCCGGAGATCCCTCCAGTATATCGTTCATTGGAGAGGGTACGGACCAGAGGAGAGGATGTGGGTTCCAGCGACCGATGTTAATGCTAGTCGTCTGGTGAGAGAATTCCACAGAGCTCATCCTGATAAGGTCGGTCCTGGGTGCCCGGAGGTCACCCGTAGAAGGGGGGGTACTGTCACACCGGTGACAGGTTTGAGAAGGTCTGAAAGATTATCTGCTCATTAGTGATCTGACAGCATCTTTTGGTTTCACTTTGTCTGTGTGTTGCTTGTATGTCCACACCTCCTGTTCAGGTGTGGATCATGTGACCTTTATCTCCCCCTATTTAGTTTGACTTCACCCATCACTCCTTGCTCTGGATAGCTTCATTTGGTGTTGGAAGAGCTTGAGTGTGGTTCTAGTTGAAGTCCTGATCATCCATCATCCTTAGAAGTTAAGTGTTCCGCTTGTTGTGTTTTGTATCCCCCCCCCCCTCTGTTGTTTACTAGGCCTCAGTGAGACACTGGTTCCTTCACCAGGGAAGGAGCAGGTTGTCTCTGCCCTGTCATTAAGTCTAGGGCATCTGAGGGCCACCAGGGTTTTCTAGGTTCCTGTGTATGGGCATCTCTACCATCGAGAGGTGCCCATACGGATAGGAGTTAGGGCCAGGAGCAGGGTTTCATAGGTGGTGACCCTTTTCCTTTCCTAGCGGTGAGGCCTAGTGTCTTTTCCCTTCCGTCTTGTTGTCTTTTGGTGTTCTCCCCTACTACATCCGTGACAGGCACGTGTCACACTGAGTAGTGGTGTCCTTCCGTATCCCCCTCCTGCGACACACTCTGCACTTTTTTTGGGTCCGTCCCTCCTTTCCAGTATGGAGGACCACACCTGGAAAGTGTTGGCCAGAGACGATCCGGGCGCCTCCAGTTCCCGAGGTACTGCGGCCTGCTCTTTCCCGGTCAGAAAAGATCAGGGCCTTGAGGACTGCCTCATAGAACTGAAGGAATGTCCCTGTGTTGCCAGTGCTCCGGGACAGCACAAAAGAGTTGTACAAGGCAACCTGTACCAAGTAGACCGCAACTTTTTTGTACTATCCCCGGGTTTTGCGCATGGCATTATATGGCTTGAGGACTTTATCAGAGAGATCAACTCCTCCCATATACCGATTGTAGTTGACGATACTATCAGGCTTGAGGATCGTTGCCGCGGTACCTCGCACAGGGACAGGGGTGATGCCGTTACCATGAATTGTGGACAGTACAAGGACATCCCTCTTGCCCTTATATCTGACCAGCAACAGGTTTCCACTGGTAAGGGCACTGGTCTCACCCCTGGGGATAGGTACCTGGAGGGGATAGGTAGGGAGGCCGTGTTGATTTTTCCGCACGGTCCCACAAGCGGACATGGATCTGGCGGCGAGGGATTGGAACAAGGGGATACTAGTATAAAAGTTATCCACATACAGGTGGTAACCGTTATTTAGCAGTGGGTGCATAAGGTCCCACACAAATTTCCCGCTAACACCCAGAGTGGGGGGACATTCTGAGGGTTTAATATGGGAATCTCGCCCCTCGTACACACGAAACTTGTAAGTGTACCCTGAGGTAGTCTCAAAAAGTTTGTACAGCTTCACGCCATGCCTCGCCCGCTTTGAGGGAACATACTGGCGGAAAAGGAGTCTCCCCTTGAACGCAATGAGAGACTCATCAACTGCGACCTCCCTTCCAGGTACACAGGCCTGTACAAATTTGGCCCCAAAGTGATCGATGACCTGCCTGATTTTGTACAGGCAGTCATAGGCAGGATCACCTTGGGGGGGACATGCTGCATTATCTGAATAATGCAGACATTTCCGGATGGCCTCAAACCGGGTATGTGTCATGGCCGTACTGTAAAGTGAGGTCTGGTAGAGGATGTCCCCACTCCAGTACTGCCTGACACTAGGTTTTTTGACTAGGCCCATGTGCAGCACGAGGCCCCAAAATGTCCTCATCTCGGCTGCACTGACCGGGGTCCAGCCACCGGGCCTAGCCAAAAAGGAGCCCTGGTGTTGAGCAACGAACTGTTGGGCGTACAGGTTCATCTGCTCCACCATCAGGTTAACAAAGTGGTCACTGAAAAAAAGACTAAAATAGTCATATTCAGTGAAGCCCACTGTGGAAATCTGGATTCCTGGTTGGCCTACAAAATCAGGAATCATGGGCTCATAATGCTCTGGGGTATGCCAGACAAGTTTACCGGCAGGGGGCTCCGGTGGATTTAACTGGTGGGCCGGAAAACTAGTACGAGCCCCAGAGCTGCTCGTGCTAGTGTGGGCCACAGGGTCCCTGGCATGGCGGTCCCCTTGCTCCGCCTGGCGGCCTCTCCGCCACTTTGGGGGCTCATCATCATTGCTAGATGATGAGGAGGACGCGGATGACAAAAGGAAAGTGGGGTCATCCTCGTCCTCACTGGGACTCTCGGAGTCGGAGGCAAGCTGGGCGTATGCCTCCTCGGCCGAGAACATCCGGCGGGCCATAGGGGAGTGTGTGTGTGCGTGTATATGTGCGTGTGTGTAACTCTTTATTTAGTGTGCGTGTGTGTAGGGGCACGGGTGTTCCCGAACTTAGCCTAAACCTAACAGACAAAAAAAAAAAAAAAAAAAAAAAGAAAGACTAACAAAAAAAAAGGCAAAAAATGTGAAATAAAAAATTTAAAAAATTAAGACTCGCTGATCAACCGTCCAAAGTTGATCAGCAGTGGGGTGTGCGATGCGCTAACAGTGGCCGGACGCTAAGAGTGCCGGCCACAGTCATCGTACGCACACAAAAATAAAATAAAATTGCTTGCGCCCCCCAAAAAAGTTGTGGGGGGGGTGCAGGGGGGCAAGCGGCAGCACATCTGGGGGGTCTAGGGTCACACAGCTGCGTACCATAGAAACATAGAAACATAGAATGTGTCGGCAGATAAGAACCATTTGGCCCATCTAGTCTGCCCAATATACTGAATACTATGGATAGCCCCCGGCCCTATCTTATATGAAGGATGGCCTTATGCCTATCCCATGCATGCTTAAACCCCTTCACTGTATTTGCAGCTACCACTTCTGCAGGAAGGCTATTCCATGCATCCACTACTCTCTCAGTAAAGTAATACTTCCTTATATTACTTTTAAACCTTTGCCCCTCTAATTTAAAACTGTGTCCTCTTGTGGTAGTTTTTCTTCTTTTAAATATGCTCTCTTCCTTTACCGAGTTGATTCCCTTTATGTATTTAAAAGTTTCTATCATATCCCCTCTGTCTCTTCTTTCTTCCAAGCTATACATATTAAGGTCCTTTAACCTTTCCTGGTAAGTTTTATCCTGCAATCCATGTACTAGTTTAGTAGCTCTTCTCTGAACTCTCTCTAGAGTATCTATATCCTTCTGGAGATATGGCCTCCAGTACTGCGCACAATACTCCAAGTGAGGTCTCACCAGTGTTCTGTACAGCGGCATAAGCACTTCACTCTTTCTACTGCTTATACCTCTCCCTATACATCCAAGCATTCTGCTAGCATTTCCTGCTGCTCTATTACATTGTCTTCCCACCTTTAAGTCTTCTGAAATAATTACTCCTAAATCCCTTTCCTCAGATACTGAGGTCAGGACTGTGTCAAATATTCTATATTCTGCCCTTGGGTTTTTACGCCCCAGGTGCATTATCTTGCACTTATCCACATTAAATTTCAGTTTCCAGAGTTCTGACCATTCTTCTAGTTTTCCTAAATCCTTTTCCATTTGGCGTTTCCCTCCAGGAACATCAACCCTGTTACATATCTTTGTGTCATCAGCAAAAAGACAAACCTTACCAGCGAGGCCTTTTGCAATATCACTTATGAAGATATTAAACAAAATCGGTCCCAGTACAGATCCCTGTGGAACCCCACTGGTAACATGACCTTGTATGCCCTATGTCCTAAACAGGTTAAGGGACAGAAATATTTTTCTGAAGCGGGTAGACCAGGGAAACTTCTGGCGAAGGTGATCTCTAATCAAGAACGAAAAAAAGAGATAGTCAGTATTCGGTCTCTGAGGGTATAATTATTGAAGAACAAGAGTCTATAAAGGGGATCTTTCCGAAGCATTTTTCTGAATTATATAAATCAGATAAGGTTATAGAATGTGTCGGCAGATAAGAACCATTTGGCCCATCTAGTCTGCCCAATATACTGAATACTATGAATAGCCCTTGGCCCTATCTTAAAAACATAGAAGAGATTAATTCATATTTGGACTATTTCTCTCCCAGTTCTTACCAATACTAAGAGGGAGTTTCTAGATGTGCATTTCTCTCTAGAGGATCTAGAAGCTGCACTGAAGGCATGTTCGGGAAATTCTTCTTCTTCTGGGTCAGATGGACTTCCATATGTATTCTATCGTAAATATGGGGAGATTATCCTCCCTCGCTTATTGAGGGTGTTTTTAGGATCATTTGAGGAGGGTAGCCTTCTAGAATCAATGACAGAGGCTGTAATAATATTAATATTAAAAAAAGGGAAGGACCCATTGGATGTGGGATCATATAGGCCGATTTCCTTACTGAATACAGATATGAAGCTTCTCTCAAGAATTCTGGCTACGAGGCTATCCAAGGTTATTACATCAATTATACATCCTGACCAAAATTGATTTATTTATTCCTAATAAGGGTACTCATTATAATTTGCATCGTCTGTTTGCCAATATACAGTCTTCCGGGGGGGGGGGGGTCTCTCGCTCCATTCTGTCATTAGACGCCTTTAAGGCGCTTGATAGGGTGGAGTAGGGATTTCTTCGGAAGGTTTTGGGAAGGATGGGATTTGGTACTAGATTTATAAATTTGGTTAAGCTCTTGTATAACTCCCCCATTTCAAGATTGAATATTAATGGGAACCTGACGGAGAGCTTCTCTTTGAGTAGAGGTACCCGTCAGGGTTGTCCCCTCTCCGCATTGTTATTCAATATTTATAGTGAGCCTCTTGCTGCCAGAGTCAGGCAGGACCCTGGGATTGAGGGGTTTGGGATATTAGGACTAGAGAACCGTATTTCTTTATATGCGGACGACGTGCTGTTTTTTATGAATCATACTAATTCCTCACTTCCCAAACTTATTTATATAGTTAAGGCCTTTGGGTTTTGATATTAACTGGTCAAAGACGACGCTTATGCCTGTGGATAGACCTGACTATTCGATTGAGGGGCCCTTGAGTTTACTTAGGATTTCTGATTGATTTGAATATTTGGGCATGATCATATCCCCCAAAGTTGAAGATTTTTTTTACATCTAAATCTGCTTCCATCGATAAGTAAGTTGAGGTGAAAAGTGGCGGTATGGCTTCGACTACCTCTATCGAGAGCTGACAGAATATCCCTGGTTAAGATGGTGATATTGCCCCAACTCTTCTATATTCTTTAGAATTCACCATTGTGGATTGAAGACAATTTTTTTAAGTTAATCGAGAGAGAATTATTAATGATCTGCTGTGGGGAAGAAAGCGGGTGAGGCTTAAATTGGAATATCTGTATAAGCCGACGGAACAGGTAGGGTTGAACCTTCCTTATTTTAAGGGTTATTTTATAGCTTCACAGCTATGGCTTTATAATCACCGGGAGGAAAGTCCACTCTGCAGGTATTTGTTGAGTAGATCTATGTATGATATGTTCACACTATTAGACTCTGGCTCATTATCCAGAGATCAACAGGACTATAGGGAATTTAGAAAGCTATTTGTTAAGGCGTGGAGGACTATGAGGTCCCCTTCACACGGGCGTCGCGAGTGAGGGCCAGATGCGTTCAGGGTGCATTGCGGGAAACCCGCGCGAGTAGGCACGCAATTGCAGTCAGTTTTGTCTGCGATTGCGTTCCGATGTTCAGTTTTTTCCGCACAAGTGCAATGCGTTTTGCACACGTGTGAGAAAAAACTGAATGTGGTACCCAGACCCGAACCCGGACTTCTTCACTAAAGTTCGGGTTTGGGTTCGGTGTTCTGTTGATTTTATTATTTTCCATTATAACATGGTTATAAAGGAAAATAATAGCATTCTTTAATACAGAATGCAAAGTGAAATGTCACTTGAGGGTTAATAAATAATAAAAACATAACTCACCTCTTCCACTTGATCGCGCAGCCGGCATCGTCTTCTTGCTTCTTTTTTCAGGACCTGCAAAAGGACCTTTGATGACGTAATCGCGCTCGCCACGTGGTGACGTCAGCGCAGGTCCTCCTGAATGAAGATAGAAGATCCTTCTATCTTCATTCAGCAGGACCTGCGCTTAAATCACTGCGCTTACCACGTGGCGAGCCTGATTACATTATCAAAGGTCCTTTTGCAGGTCCTGAAAGAAGAAGCAAGAAGACGATGCCGGCTGCGCGATCAAGTGGAAGAGGTGAGTAATGTTTTTATTATTTTTTAACCCTCAAGTGACATTTCACTTTGCATTCTGTATTAAAGAATGCTATTATTTTCCTTTATAACCATGTTATAATGGAAAATATTACAGTGAATAGACTTTAATGGGGTCCGGGCTTGCTCATCCCTATCATCTCTTAGCAACCATGCGTGAAAATCGCACCGCAGCCGCACTTGCTTGCGATTTTCACGCAACCCCATTCATTTTTATGGGGCCTGCGTTGCCTGAAAACGCAGAATATAGAAAATGCTGCGATTTTCACGCAGCGCACAAGTGATGCATGAAAATCACCGCTCATCTGTACAGCCCCATTAAAGTGAATGGGTCCGGATTCAGTGCGTTCACCTCACACATTGAACCCGCGTGGAATTCTCGCCCCTGTGAAAGGGGCTGTTAGAGGTTGGTTGGGAATAAGGGGATCTCTCCACTGTACGCCTCTCTGGCATAATTATTATTTACAGGAGTTAGATGATTTAGCCGAAGATAAATATTGGCCAAGAAAATAATATTTTGTATGTTGCACAAGTGCTGAGTAATGGAGATATACTTCCCTTTTTGGAATTGACACAAAGGGAGCACAAAATTAATTTATCTTGGTTTAGATATTTACAAATACGTTCAGCACTTTCTAGCGTAAAGGGGAAGTTTTTGTTACAGATAGATACTTGTACACTTGTGAATGATGTCATGGGAAATTTGGGGCAGAAGTTAAAACTTTCTCAACTCTATAAATTGCTTCTTGAAGCACTATTTAATAGTATACGTTCCCCCGGACAAAAGGCTTGGGAATCTGGTTTAAAGGGTTTCTACCACTTCGTTTGGACATATTTAGCTGTCAGACACTAGCGATCCACTAGTGTCTGCTCTACCAAACAATGCTATTATAATAGCTTTTTGTGCAGCCGTTTCCAGAAAAAACAAACTTTTATCGATATGCTAATGAGCCTCTAGGTGCTATGCGGGCGTCTTTTCAGCACCTAGAGGCTCGGTCTACCTTCACAAAATGCCGCCCAGCGCGTCCCTCCAGCCCGCCCATCTCCTCTGCGATCCTCCCTCTGAGTCAGCGGACGAATTCTCGCGCATGTGCCGTGCGCGTCTGTCTTCGGCGCAGCGCAGTTAATGTCTGACCGCTTTCTGCACAGACATCTCCACTGCGCCTGCGCCGATGACGTCATAGTGCTCCGAGGAACAGGCGCAGTGGAGATGTCTGTGCAGAAAGCGGTCTTGGTAGACCAGACACTAGCGGATCGCTAGTGTCTGACAGCTAAATATGTCCAACCGAAGTGGTAGAAACCCTTTAAGGATCCAGCCAGATGACTGGGGGAAAATAATGACTAATTTTAATCATGTTTTGGTTCAATTTAATATTTTACATAGAGTACATGTCACACCAGTATGGCTCAATAAATGCGGGTTGAGAAACACATCTAATTGTCCACGTTGCGATTCACTTGGGGCTCATTATTTACACAGCTAACAGAATATTGGGAGGCAATAGCTAAACTTATTACCCAAAAGCTGAAAATAGTGGTTCCATATACGGTGGAATGTTGGATCCTGGGTGATTTTTCCAAAAATTATTTGTGGTAAGTATAAAAGATTCCTCTTGATTAAAATAATTTTCTTGGCAAGACTTCTGATCTCGCGAAGTAGATTTTTCACGAAATACTCCTAGTGTGTATATGGTTGATTCTGGTCAATAAGAAGAGATATGAAAGAATCTTATATAAACAAGGAAACATTGAGGAGAAATGGAATAAGGTATGGGGGATTTTGGAAGTTCTAAGGCCCCTTTCACACGGGCGAGAATTCGGTGCGGGTGCAATCCGTTGCGTGATAATCACAGCATGCTCTATATTGTTCGTTTTTCACGCAACGCAGGCCCCATAGAAGTGAATGGGACTGCGTGAAAATCGCAAGCATCCGCAAGCAAGTGCGGATGCGGTGCGATATTCACGCATGGTTGCTAGGAGACGATTGGGATGGGAACCCAATCTTTATTATTTTCCCTTATAACATGGTAATGGAAAATAACAGCATTCTTAATACAGAATGCTTAGTAAAATAGTGATGGAGGGGTTAAAAAATAAAAAACAATTAATAAACTCACCTTAATCCACTTGAACGCTCAGCCTGGCATGTCTTCTTTCTTTTTTGATGAAAAGGACCTGTGGTGACCTCACTGCGCTCATCACATGGTCCGTCACCATGGTGATGGACCATGTGATGAGTGCAGTGACGTCATCAAAGGTCCTTCAGCCAGGTCCTGAAGAAAGAAGGGGAGATCCGCTACGTGACCAAGTGGATGGGGTGAGTAAAATTTGTTTATTATTTTTAACCCCTCAATGGACATTTTAGTAAGAATTCTGTATTAAGAATGCTACTATTTTCCCTTATAACCATGTTATAAGGGAAAATAATAAAATCTACACAACACCGATCCCCGAACTTCTGTGAAGAAGTCCGGATTCGAGTCTGGGTACCAAACATGCCGATTTTTCTCACGCGCGCGCAAAACGCATTAAAACGCTTTGCACTCGCGCCGAAAAATCGTGCATTTTCCCGCAACGCACCCGCATCTTGTCCGGCCCTCACACGCGACGCCCATGAGAAAGAAGCCTATGTCTTCTGGCCTTCACACCACCATTATCCATTTTTACGTCTTGTGCAGCGTACTCAAGTTGTGTGTAAAGGTGTTCCTGGGTGTAGTAGTGCAATAGACACTAACCTGAGACGGCTGACTCTCTGCATAGGCAGGTGATGGTAGAAATTGTTCGTGACGCCAGTGCCAATTAAACGGTGGCACGCCGTTTGCGGATAGCAGGAATAAATGAGGAACACCGTGAGGTTAAAGCAGAACTCCAACTTTAGTAGGTTTCATAGAGACAATAATGGAATCGCAGTTCCTTGGCATACAGTCAATTTTGCAATACGATTGATGCAGGCAATACAGAATAAGCAAGGTGATTACAGTGTTGAACACAGGACTTGCAGTACAGGAGCTTGCACTCTATCTCTGACTGATCCTGGAATATAGCAAATCTTCTCCAAGGCCCAATAACCTAGCTCTGGCTTTATATCCTTGGTTTTAGCTTTATAGAGTACCTCCTCTGTTCTCTTGAGTACCTCTTGCTTCCTTTGATCTTTGCCTCTGTCTCTCTCTCAGCTTCCTCCGGCTCTTTAACTTAAGTATTCCTGTTTCTGCATAAGGAAATTCAGGAGGGGAACCTTCTCCTGGTCCGCAGGCTTCAGGCCTGGACTGGTTTCTGACATTGTCTAATCTCCAACTGTGGATTACAGACACTAGACTCCGTCTCCCTTCTACTTCCCTGACTGGGCCTTATATAAACTAGGGCTCCCTAGCTCCCTCTAGTGACTAGAAGCTGGAATGACACCCCTAGCAGGCCTGTACATGCAAGTGTCATAGTAACAGGGAAACACATAGCATTGCATTACATGACATTTTATAAAACTGACATATACCAACTTCCCCATGATTAAGGAGGGACGACAGCACACCAAGTGACACTTTTGTAGTGACGGGCATTACAGTCCCCGTACACTACATACCCCACTGCTTTAAGCTGAGTACGACCTCGTACTCCATCAGGGCTCGCCCAACTGGAATCTCTACCTAAAACAGAAAAAGAAACATGCAGGCATACATTTATGTCATTCATCTGCATTTACATTCACATCAGGTCCAATTGGCAAAGGTGAAGGGTAGTGACAAGGGGCGTCGTTCTCTTCTCTCAGGATAATGAATGGAACGGGGGCGCTGACCTGGCACAGCGTAACATTATAACCAGGATAGTCCATGACAATGAATAAGTCCATAATAGAACAGTAAAATAGATAAAACAGTATAAAAGTTCTTGGAGGCTCAAAGAACAAACATGAGTCCGTACCCAGGTTATTTTTCTATTAAATCACAGAGGCTCTCATGCGGTGGAGTCCATCTCTGGGCACATTTCCTTTAAAAGAGCAAAAATCTCAGAGGCTCAGGTTCTTTTGAGTCTGTCTCCGGGCACGGTTCCTTAGTATGAAGTTGCACAATAAAATGACAGTAAAGACAAGTGCTGTAATACCCCTGATCAACCTGAAAAGGGGGTGAAGGGTAAAAGGTGCAACTAAGGAACAGGCACAACTTGGCGTGGGGTAGCAAAAGCAGGCAGGAGATCCTGGAAACAAACTTGGCCTTGTTAGCTTTATTACTTCAGTGGTCAACACCTACCACTGAGCCGTGGATGAACTGGCAGCCGCAACAAACGACCAGGAAACATAGGACTCCTGTCCTGGAAGGGTTAACAGCATATTTCGTTGATGAGATAAATCAAAAGGCCTAGCAGGCTGATTTACAGAGGCATATCATAACCACTTGGCTCTGCTGGCAAGTACGGCCTGTAGTAGTCCTCTACAGGAGGATGGGCCCACATAACTGTATTGGGTGGCAGCTGCAAGGTGAAGGGGCCCCTAATAGGTATTGGCCCCATGGGCCTAGGGGTAAACCCTTGGGTGGACCGTACCGGTCCCGGCATAATGATTGTGGGGTGGAATGGTGTGGTTACCGCCGCCTCAAGCAGTCCGGTGGGCTCTGCGCAGCTATTCACAACTACCGGAGGTCTTCTTTGGGGCACTGGCGGAGCGGTGGCAGCAGAAGGTGGTCTACGGGTGGTGACAGGCACCCTTACCTCGTCCTTCTTTGGCGGCGTCTGGATCCTGGCGGTCGCGATCTTGCGCAGCTCCCGCAACTTCTCCTCCAGCCGGACAATCTGTTCACCGATGCTCCCTGTGTCAGAGTCGCTGTCATCTGCTGGCGCCGCCGGCGCAGGTACAGTCACCGGTGGTGCGGACTCGGCCTCTGCAGGTTCTGGCGATGCGTCTGGTCTCCGACCCCTCCGGATGTTCTTAAAGGTATTTTGAAGTCCTTTTAAATTCTCCATCTCTTGTATGGTCTTCTCCCGACGAGGCAGCTCGGGGGACGGATAGGGGCTCACCCATTTCTCCAACACGGTTGGCTGCCAGAAGACGTTAGGCCCAATGAAGGAGCTCCGCTCCTGAAAGGCGTGATGGGCCGGCTCTGGAGAGCGTTCAGGTTCCCGCTCGCAGCCAGAGTAGTCTTCTCCTTCTTCTGCCTCCCAGTCCTCAGGTTCTCGCTTGGGACGGGTCACAGCAGTCGCATAAGGGCCTCGCAGGCTCTCGGCAGGGGTGTACTCCACTTCCTCTCCCTCACGGAGGCTGTGCTGATAAGAAGGGAGGTAGTCTCTCTTGACAGACCTTCTATTCACATATAGGTCTCTGCCAGTCTGTCATGGTCTTACCTTCTTGCTGTTCTCCTTCGTTTGACATGTGCTGGCGGCCATCTTGGTTTCTGGGTTTCTTGTAACCTCCCACCCTGCGGCTCCTCCTTCCCACTGGGAGGAGCTGGATGCCTAGCTCATATATATAGGAGGTCTGTGGCTTCAGTTCCTTGCTTGGTCCTCCTGTGTTCACATGCTTCTAAGACTGCTGCTGCTTCTGGTTCCTGATCCTGGCTTCGTCTGACTACCCTGCTGGTTCCTGATCCTGGCTTCGTCTGACTACCCTGCTGGTTCCTGATCCTGGCTTCGTCTGACTACCCTGCTGGTTCCTGATCTTGGCTTCGTCTGACTACCCTTCTGGTTCCTGACCTCTGGCCTCCCAAAGACTCTGCTTCGGTTTCACCATCCGTTTGGACTTTTGCTTTACAGCTTTATTTTCAATAAAGCCTTCTTATTTTCACTTATCTCTTGTTGTACGTCTGGTTCATGGTTCCGTGACACAGTCAGATAGTCTTGTATGAACCCATAGCCACGGGTTTTGTCAAAGGACACCACCACTCCCTTTCTCCTTTCCAGGCGGGGTTGGGTGTTGGTGTGTCGTTCATGAATTGTCTTGGTCAACTCTTCATAGTAGATCTTGGTCTTGGTATTCCGCTTTATAGCGGCCTCCCGGATCTCCGCCATTAGTGAGGACCATTTGAAAGAGGGCTGAAAGAAGTCTCTCCACGAGCCATAGCAGGGCTCTGGTTCTTTCTCCCTTGGGCGGCAGGCGGGTTTCTCCGGTCCCGGAGAGTAGGCCGGTGGAGCCTCCTCTGGCTCTACACCAATATCAGTCATCTCTGGTATGTCAGGCGCGGACGCTGCAGCAACGCTCTGTTCACTTTCCAACATGCTCGATCCTTCTCTGGAGAGCGATAGGGTCGCGTCAATTAAATCAGCCAGCTCCTCCCACTGCACTGGGAGGCCGCCCCCCAGGCACTCCAGTATATGGAAGGCGGTGTCCATGCTGGCAGACATGCAAATGTCCAGATAAGCAGTGGCGCCTGACCTTGAACTCCTTCCCGCTTTTTCCTCAGAAAGGCGCCAATTTTTCCCGCCTTTTCGGGATGAAGATGACGCAGCAGCTATTTCAGCAGCCTCAGCGGCCATCTTTGGGTATAAACGCTGTCTATTCACTGACAGCAAGCAGGATTGTAAAAAGTCCACAAAACCACACTCCAATGTGGCGATTTTCTTCCTCTTGGTAGCGCAACACTGCACAGCGCTTTTTAGAGGTTTTAGGAACACTTTTGGTATGATTTTCAGTTCACAAAGTCCACTTTAAATAAACAGGCAATTTGTCACTTTGGTCACAGGGCAACTGTATAAGGCACAAAGTTCACGCTTCTTGCACTATAAAGCGTGCGTATCCTGTTCGTGACGCCAAAAGAGAGGTGCAGCGTACTCAAGTTGTGTGTAAAGGTGTTCCTGGGTGTAGTAGTGCAATAGACACTAACCTGAGACGGCTGACTCTCTGCATAGGCAGGTGATGGTAGAAATTGTTCGTGACGCCAGTGCCAATTAAACGGTGGCACGCCGTTTGCGGATAGCAGGAATAAATGAGGAACACCGTGAGGTTAAAGCAGAACTCCAACTTTAGTAGGTTTCATAGAGACAATAATGGAATCGCAGTTCCTTGGCATACAGTCGATTTTGCAATACGGTTGATGCAGGCAATACAGAATAAGCAAGGTGATTACAGAGTGTTAAACACAGGACTTGCAGTACAGGAGCTTGCACTCTATCTCTGACTGATCCTGGAATATAGCAAATCTTCTCCAAGACCCAATAACCTAGCTCTGGCTTTATATCCTTGGTTTTAGCTTTATAGAGTACCTCCTCTGTTCTCTTGAGTACCTCTTGCTTTCTTTTGATCTTTGCCTCTGTCTCTCTCTCAGCTTCCTCCGGCTCTTTAACTTAAGTATTCCTGTTTCTGCATAAGGGAATTCAGGAGGGGAACCTTCTCCTGATGGCAGGCTTCAGGCCTGGACTGGTTTCTGACATTGTCTAATCTCCAACTGTAGATTACAGACACTAGACTCCGTCTCCCTTTCACTTCCCTGACTGGGCCTTATATAAACTAGGGCTCCCTAGCTCCCTCTAGTGACTAGAAGCTGGAATGACACCCCTAGCAGGCCTGTACATGCAAGTGTCATAGTAACAGGGAAACACATAGCATTACATGACATTTTATAAAACTGACATATACCAACTTCCCCATGATTAAGGAGGGACGACAGCACACCAAGTGACACTTTTGTAGTGACGGGCATTACATTTCCCGTACACTACACTTGCTTGACGGAAGGGATAGGAGACGCATCACAAGGAGGGGGGGGGGGGGTTTGGGGGTCAAAATTTAAAATGTAATAATGTTTAAGATTAAGTTAATAATTTTGTATGTTTTTTTCTGTCAATAAACAAATATTAAAGGGAAAACAAAAAATAAATAAATACGTAACCGCATTTTGCGCCATGTTACGTTCGGTGCAGCTCCACTGGCATTCTATGGGGAATATACGGCATACAATGACATCCGATGGGACAAGCTGGGTATTTAGAAGAGGGGCTTACTGACTTTCTAGAGCCCTTCAATTCTGGAAATCAATGGTGGCTCGAGATCTCAGACTCTGTATCTTGCAGTTCTGTAATGAAGCGTTCTCCGGAAAAGCAGCATCAACGCTTTTTGAGCGTCACGGCATGGCGGGCGTATGTAACACCCCAGATTATATGTGAGCGAAATGCCCACCATGTGACAAACCAGAACTTGCACTTAAACTTCTGCATTTTTTTTCGGAAAGTGACAATTTCATAAAAATAGAACAATACATGCAACGATGCAAACTGCTGAATCAGGAATCAGTCAGCGGGGCGTCCCAGAAATAGGCGTCTCATCGGGTCACCACGAATTGTGTTCGAAAGGGAAGTCTGGTGAATCTGAAGACGGCGAGCCTGTTTGGAGTGAAGCTTTGGGGAGATTTTTCACCTGTCCCCGGAGTCTGTGGGGTTCCTCCTTTTCCGTAGCCTCCTGGACATTTCAGTCGACAAGGCGTTGGAGTCGGCAAGTATGAAATATCCCTTTAAGCCTCCCGCACACGACGCAAAACAACGGATTCACAAACATGAATACTGTACGTACCTCCCAACTGTTGGAAATGACAAGGAGGGACAATGGCAGCGGCGCAGCGAATGTATAATAATAAGCCACGCCTCTAACCCTTCCCTGTGCATAACTATACACGCCCAGTCCCTTAGTGCCCCCACAGTTATATTTACATTGTGCCCCCTCACCATAGTAATACCCACAATGTGCCCCCTCACCATAGTAATACCCACAATGTGCCCCCTCACCATAGTAATACCCACAATGTGCCCCCTCACCATAGTAATACCCACAATGTGCCCCCTCACAGTAGTAATGTCCGCATTGTGACCCCTCACAGTAGTAATGTCCGCATTGTGCCCCCTCACAGTAGTAATGCCCGCATTGTGCCCCCTCACAGTAGTAATGTCCGCATTGTGCCCCCTCACAGTAGTAATGTCCGCATTGTGCCCCCTCACAGTACTAATGTCCGCATTGTGCCCCCTCACAGTAGTATTGCCCGCATTGTGCCCCCTCACAGTAGTAATGTCCGCATTGTGCCCCCTCAAAGTAGTATTGCCCGCATTGTGCCCCCTCACAGTAGTATTGCCCGCATTGTGCCCCCTCACAGGAGTAATGTCCGCATTGTCCCCCCTCACAGTACTGATGTCCACATTGTGTCCCTTCACAGTAGTAATGTCCGCATTGTGCCCCCTCACAGTAGTAATGCCCGCATTGTGCCCCCTCACAGTAGTAATGTCTGTATTGTGCCCCTTCACAGTAGTAATGCCTGCATTGTGCCTCCTCACAGTAGTAATGCCCGCATTGTGCCCCCTCACAGTAGTAATGTCCGCATTGTGCCCCCTCACAGTAGTAATGTCCGCATTGTGCCCCTTCACAGTAGTAATGTTCGCATTGTGCCCTCTCACAGTAGTAATGTCCGCATTGTGCCCCTTCACAGTAGTAATGCCTGCATTTTTCCCCCCTCACAGTAGTAATGCCCGCATTGTGCCCCCTCACAGTAGTAATGCCCGCATTGTGCCCCCTCACAGTAGTAATGTCCGCATTGTGCCCTCTCACAGTAGTAATGTCCGCATTGTGCCCTCTCACAGTAGTAATGTCCGCATTGTGCCCTCTCACAGTAGTAATGACCGCATTTTGCCCCCTCACAGTAGTAATGTCCGCATGGTGCCCCCTCACAGTAGTAATGCCCGCATGGTGCCCCCTCACAGTAGTAATGCCCGCATGGTGCCCCCTCACAGTAGTAATGTCCGCATGGCGCCCCCTCACAGTAGTAATGCCCGCATTGTGCCCCCTCACAGTAGTAATTAGTGATGGACGAACATCGGCCGGGATGATTCGCGAACACGCGTTCGCGATCAAATGTTCGCAAACCACGCGTTTGCGGCGGGCCCCATTGACTTTAATGGCAGGCGAACCTGGAAAACTTCAGGTCATATTTGCAGCCACCAAATACCGTACTTACTAGAAGTGCACAAATAGTCCCACAACATGGACAGTGACATACCAGAGGGGGGTCATTGGCAAAAATTTCCACATAAAATATGTATTTTAATCAGGGGCCTTTTTTATGCATCTTAGGGTCCATTCACACGTCCACAAATGGGTCCGCATCCGTTCCGCAATATCGGGAACGGGTGCGGACACATTCATTCATTCAATTAATGGGGCAGAATGGGAGGCGGAGAGCACACATTTCCAGAGCGTTGCCCCGAACTTCCGGGCCGCGGCTCCGCAAAAAAATAGAACATGTCCTATTCTTGTCGGCAATTGCGGACAAGAATAGACAGTTCTATGGGGGGTGCTGGCCGGGTGTATTGTGGATTCGCAATTTGTGGATTACACCACGGACGTGTGAATGGACCCTCAAAAATGTGCCCTGCTGGAGCCTAGAATTTTTTTTATTTCCTATCGGTTTGATGTATACAAATGTGCAGCACTCCACGTTTTAGTATCCTGCAGAGTCCATTACCAAAATGCATACGTTAACGTAATTTTTTTTCTACCATGGAACTGTATGGTGAACGGACGCCACTGTACGGCATCGGTCTGAGGCATCTGTTATAGCATACATTTTTGGTATGCATTAAATGGATGGCAAAAATAGGATGTGAACCCAGCCCTAGTGTCAGAATAAGCGCCAGTACACAGCGGAGCAGCGTGGCGGAGAGGGGAGGCCGCCATGTACTGACAGAGCGCCACCTGGTCCTGGTGGTCAGGGGTGAGGACTGTGCTTCCCAAGGATAATTTTCTACTGGGAAATACAGGGCACAGTATAATACACTAGAATCTATATACTATAAAGATATTAGCCCTACCCCCGAATAATAATACAATTAGGGGGTCATTTATTATATAGAAATGCGTCTATGTTAGGCGTATTTCTGACACAGATTGTGGCGCAAAGGTCCTTAGCACCGCAATCTGCATATTTTTCCTGCTCAGGCCAGGTCTAAAAAAAGGATGGCGTGGGCAGGGAAAGGGATACAGTTATGGCCATCCAGTTATTGGATACCACCGCCATACTGTGACCGGATAAAAGGGTATAGGAGGGCACAGTACAGGGAATGACTAGGGGCACTGCACAGGGTGTGGTAAGAGGGCACAATGCAGGGTATAAGGGGGCACAGTCACATGACCCTGTGACACTAGAAGGTCCTTATGGTGAATGCGGTTCATATGCCACCATAATGAGAGGCAGAGGAGTGAGACAGGGGTGTGATTATGTGGCTAGAGATGAAAAAAAATTAACTCTCGGCCAGTACAGACCCCAAAAATTTGCCAATAGGCGTTCACCTGACAGCAAAGAACTTTGGATTCCGTGGCTGGAGGTACATTAGGCGGTCACAGGATAAATATGTAACTATCGGCCACTACAGGCCCCAAAAATTAGGCATTCAACGGACATAAAAAGCCGTTTATGCTGCTGTATATACATAAGGCAAGGACCATTCTTTGTTCTGGGTGGTGGCGGATATGTGTGGGCTGGCATGAGGAAATTCAATTACACTTGCGCTTATCGGTCACGATCCCCCCTGCTGCGCTGAATGCCCTTTCGGACAGGACACTCGACGAGGGGCAAGCCAAGAGTTCCATGGCAAATTGTGCCAGCTCTGGCCACAAGTCAAGCCTGCACACCCAGTAGTGCAGGGGTTCCTTGCTTCTCAGAGCGTCCACATCGCCCGTTAACCTGATGTAGTCAGACACCTGTCGGTCTAGGCCAGTGATGGCGAACCTGTTAGAGACCGGGTGCCCAAACTGCAGCCCAAAACCCACTTATTTATCGCAAAGTGCCAACACGGCAATGTAACCGGAATACTCCAGTCCAGTATAGTATATTTTCCATGTACTTTATCATTTAAGTATAATGACCTGCCTACATTCAATGTGCTGTTCATAGTGTGCCCAGCGCTGATGAATGGCTGGTAAAGTCCAGAGTATATTGGTACACCATAGACTTTTTTTCCAGGGTGCGCGTGCCCACAGAGAGAGCTCTAAGTGCCGACTCTGGCACCCGTGCCATAGGTTCGCCATCACTGGTCTAGGCGTTCCCTGAGGCTGGATCCGGAGGGCGGCTGTCGATGGGTTGGCTGCAAGAATGATCTCATATCCAAAGTGACCAACACATCTTCAAACCGCCCTCTTCTTGCAAGCTCCGTAGGATTGGTACCCGCACCTGTTTTTCTGTGGGTGGAAATTCCTCTGCCAGCGCCCGCAGCAGCAGAATGCAGCATCTCTCGCAGCAAGGCCTGGAAATGCTGCATTCTGCCAACCCTCTGTGATGCTGGTAACATGTCCGCCATTTTGTGTTTGTACTGGGGGTCTAAGTACGTTGCCACCCAGTATTGGTCCTTGACCTTTATGCTTTTTATACGGGGTCCCTCTTCAAACACTGGAACATGAAGACCACCATTTGCACTAAATTGGAAGCGGTGGAGCGCCCAGGAGAATGTCGTCTTCGGTCTCCTCCCCAGCCACGGACAACACCAAGGATCCCCGAGAAGTTTAAAGTCTGCTCTTCTTGCTCCTCCTCTGCCCCGTCACCATCCTCCTCTGACTCCTCTTCAGACTCCTGTTGTTGACTTGTCTCAGATGGAGTAGCCCCCCCTGGGAATTCATCCAGCATTGCAACTTCCTCATCTTCCTGCTCCTCGAATGACACAACGCAATGCACGCTCCAGAAAGAAGGCGTAAGGTATGATGTCACTGATGGCGCCCTGGCTGCCACTGAGCAGTTTGGTGATCTCATCAAATGGCCGTCGAAGTCTGCATGCGTCGCGCATGAGCAGCCACTGGCGCGGTGAAAAGAAACCAAGCTCCCTAGAACCTGTCCTGCTGCAGAGTTCGTACAGATAGTCGTTAACAGCACGTTGCTGATGGAGCAGCCTTCAAGCATATACAAGGTTGAGTTCCATCGCGTCGGGCTGTCACAAATCAGACATCTGACTGGCAGGTGGTGTCGCCGCTGAACATCAGCAAGGCGAGCCATGGCCGTGTAAGATCTTCTAAAATGGCCAGAGATTTTCCTGGCCTGCCGCAAGACGTCCTGGACCCCGGGGTATTTGGCAACGAATCGCTGAACGACTAAGTTCAGGACGTGTGCCATGTACGGCACGTTTGTCATTTTGCCCTGTTTCAGCACGCTCAGCAGATTGACACCGTTGTCGCACACCACTTTACCAACTGTCAAATTGAGCGGGGTTAGCCACTGATCGGCCTGTGACCGCAGAGCTGAAAGCAGTGCAGGACCGGTGTGGCTCTTGGCTTCCAGGCACAACAGCCGCAGCACAGCATGGCAACGTCTCACCTGGCACGTCGAATCGGTTCTGGGGAGCTTGGGGGGTGCAGCGGAAGAGGCGGCAGCAGTGGAAAAGGAGGAGTCAGCCCAGGAGGAGATGGAGGAGGAGAAGAAGAGGCAGGCCTGCATGCAATCCGTGGCGGTAACACCAAAACCACACGGGTGCCACGGGTTAAATGCTTGACAGCCGTCAGAAGGTTCACCCAGTGGGCAGTAAAAGTTATGTACCTTCCCTGCCCGTGTTTGCTAAACCACATGTCTGTGGTCAGATGTATCTTGGCACAGACACTGTGTGCCAGAGATACATTCACTTGCCGCTGCACGTGGTCATACTGTATAGCTCCGGGATGCCCTTCTGGGAGAAATATTTCCTTCCGGGGACCTTCCATTGCGGTGTGCCAATGGCCACAAATTTTCTAAAGGTCTCCGAGTCCACCAGTTTATAAGGCAGTAGTTGGCAGGCTAGCAGTTCCGACAAGCCAGCGGTCAGCTATTGGGCAAGAGGGTTATCCAGCGTCATAATTTTTTTAATCTCGAACATTTGGGCCACGGAAGCCTGCCTTCTGCCAGATGAACGCGACGACGGCACGGTGGAAGGTGGAGTGGAGGACAAATGGGAGGAGAAGAGGCAGGACGTGGAGCGCCGGGAGTGTGGCTTTGTGGGTTCTGACGGCGTTGCTCCCACTGGCTCGGTGATGGGAGGCCAGGTGCCTTCTTAAGGCAGTCGTCCCTAGGTGAGTTTTGGGCTTACCGCGACTTATGTGTTGACAGCACAGGCTGCAGATGGCAATACTCAGAAGCTGACGTATAAAAAAAAAGCCCACACTGCGGAGCCATGTGCCGGCATCCTGGGAGCGCCAGATGTGACCGTGCATGGTGGATGGCTCGCTCCAGATACATTTGCAGTCTGTTTTTTGCCTTCTGTGCACTGCGAGTTCTGCCTGATTCTCCTCCTTCTCCTCCCTATCTGCTGCTCCGTCTCTTCCTTCTGAATGCCCCTCCTCTTCCTCTCCTGTGGGCACCCACGTGATGTCCATCGACAAGTCATCATCGTCACCTTCACCACCACTGACGTTAGAGACCTTGGAGTAGGCGGCAAAAGCGGGGACCTCCCTCCTTGGGCTGATGTGGGTACTGTTGTCAGACCGCTGGGTGGCGGCTGTTGCTACCTCCTCTTCCTCATCCAATGCCAAGAATGGCTGCTCATCGGTAAGGTCTGGGAATGGATGGGAAAATAATTCCTCTGACTCGAGTGGAGGGGCTATGGTGGTGTCTTTGGAGGTGCACACAACTAAGAGTGAAGAGGGTCCAGATACAGAGGATGAGGAGGGTGCAGAAGCGGAAGGCTGAGTGAGCCACTCAACCAAGTCTGGTGCGTCCTTTGACCTAATCGCACGCACCTTCTCCAACTTCCCACTTTGGCTCCGGCCTGGTGCACCTGCCCGACCCCTACCACCCCTGCGGAACGGCCTGCCTCTTCCTCTGGTTGTCTTTTTAAAAATGATCCTCTGAGAGAAGAGAAGAGCATTATTTGTGGAAGAAGTTACATCACACCCCTCAAGCTGGTTTTTTGGGGGGCAACTGGTATATCACACCCTTTGCAATTAGTTGTTCCAATAGCGTTTGTCCCTCTATATAGCTGCTGTATCTCAGCAGAACCGCACACAAATGCTGCACAATACAAATGCACTATAATATACTTTCTATGTTAGAAAGTATATTATAAGTATATCGCACCCCTCTGTGTATCACACCTATCGATAGCACACCGATACCAGTCCTTAGAAGGACTTTTGTGGCCTTATTAGCTAGCGTTTGGTGTCCCTAACAACCTGTCCCTGCTCCACACAGCAACCTCTCCCTACACTGGGGTGGGGGTGTGTCCATGAGCTGAAACGTCTCAATTGGCTGTCCTGTCCCACCTGATAGATCTGTCATGGGTCAAAGTTCGGCTCTATGCAAAAAAATATGGCGCGTGCGAATATCGCCATATGTTCGCATGTTTGGCGAATCGCAAATAAGCAAAGTTTGCCGCGAAACGACTGCGGGGTGAAGCGCAAGGCCATCTCTAATTGTGCCCCCTCACAGTAGCTATGCCCACATTGTGCCCCCTCACACAAGTTATTCCCACACTGTGCCCTCCTCACAGTAGTAATGCCCACATTGTGCCCCCCTCTTAGTAGTGCCACCTATGTTAATAAAGGCATTTCCTGGATGATTGGAGCACCTCCTGCGCTGGTGGTTCCCGGGCCTGCACGCTCCACCAGCACCGCGGTGTATGTATGTCAGCATGGTGCCTGCTGCGGAGCGTCGGCAGCTAAATGGTGAAGCGGGCACCAGGCAGCTCCCTGCTTCATCATTCCTAAGGACACAGAGACAGTTCATAGCGGGACATACCTCGTACCTCCCGGGACCACGGGACAGCCACCGGAATCCAGGACTGTCCCGCAGGTGTGGGATGATTGGGAGGTGTTTGGATACCCTCCATGTGCATTCTGCATTTTTCTCCCTCCCATCAATACAAATGACTATTGTCGTCAGCAATATGGACGGAATGGCTACACGGATCCACAATGGCGCATCGCCCCATAGAAATGAATAGGTCAGTGTGCCATCCGAAAAAATGCTGATGAGAAATAGAGTCCTTTGTGTGAGACCTTCTTAGGGTTTTCCAGTCACAAAAATAAAGGTGTGTGGGAGCAATATGCCAAAACGTTCAAGTATACGCGCCAAACCAAGTAGAAGAGGGACTTTTATGTAAATTTTCCCCAAAAGCGGCGCCATTTTGAGGGTGTTCGTTCTTTATTGTGAATTTTATTTTTAAGTTTTAGTTTTGCTGCTAAATTATCACAAACCCTAGAGTCACAGGATGCTGACCTGCAGTACCCCCTTAGGCCCCTGGGTGTCGCTGTAGCCTTACTGTGACACCAGGGTAGGGGAGGCAACAGCTATAAGTGCGACAGCGGCACCCACAGGTCGTATGGAGGTACTGCACATGACGTAACCCGCAGAACTGGAATGTGGCGTCTGGCCTCACGTGATGCATGTGACGGTCAAGATGGCGGCCGGATGCTGTCTCCATGGTGACGAGCGGAAGTCAAGCTGTCAGCTGGTAGGGTTTGGTAAAGATGGCGGCGGAGGCTGAGTACGAGTCTGTGCTATGTGTGAAGCCCGAGATAAGCGTGTACCGGATCCCGCCGAGGGCATCCAACCGGGGCTACAGGTGAGGAGGACTGGAGCAGCCCGATATAGATGCAGCATCCATATGTCACGATAATCCTGCCGACACCTTACCTGTCGTGCTGTGTCTCCATCTCAGGGCCTCGGACTGGAAGCTGGATCAGCCGGACTGGACGGGGAGGATGCGGCTGACCTCCAAGGGGGCAGTGGCCTTCATCAAACTGGAGGACAAGGTGTCAGGTACCTGAGAGCCCCCCGACTACTACTCCTGTCATGTGACCCCCCGACTACTACTCCTGTCATGTGACCCCTCCCGACTACTACTCCTGTCATGTGACCCCTCCCGACTACTACTCCTGTCATGTGACCCCTCCCGACTACTACTCCTGTCATGTGACCCCTCCCGACTACTACTCCTGTCATGTGACCCCCCGACTACTACTCCTGTCATGTGACCCCCCCGACTACTACTCCTGTCATGTGACCCCCCCGACTACTACTCCTGTCATGTGACCCCCCGACTACTACTCCTGTCATGTGACCCCCCCGACTACTACTCCTGTCATGTGACCCCCCCGACTACTACTCCTGTCATGTGACCCCCCCGACTACTACTCCTGTCATGTGACCCCCCCGACTACTACTCCTGTCATGTGACCCCCCCGACTACTACTCCTGTCATGTGACCCCCCCGACTACTACTCCTGTCATGTGACCCCCCCGACTACTACTCCTGTCATGTGACCCCCCCGACTACTACTCCTGTCATGTGACCCCCCCGACTACTACTCCTGTCATGTGACCCCCCCGACTACTACTCCTGTCATGTGACCCCCCCGACTACTACTCCTGTCATGTGACCCCCCCGACTACTACTCCTGTCATGTGACCCCCCCGACTACTACTCCTGTCATGTGACCCCCCCGACTACTACTCCTGTCATGTGACCCCCCCGACTACTACTCCTGTCATGTGACCCCCCCGACTACTACTCCTGTCATGTGACCCCCCCGACTACTACTCCTGTCATGTGCCCCCCCCGACTACTACTCCTGTCATGTGCCCCCCCCGACTACTACTCCTGTCATGTGACCCCCCCGACTACTACTCCTGTCATGTGACCCCCCCCGACTACTACTCCTGTCATGTGACCCCCCCCGACTACTACTCCTGTCATGTGACCCCCCCGACTACTACTCCTGTCATGTGACCCCCCCGACTACTACTCCTGTCATGTGACCCCCCCGACTACTACTCCTGTCATGTGACCCCCCCGACTACTACTCCTGTCATGTGACCCCCCCGACTACTACTCCTGTCATGTGACCCCCCCCGACTACTACTCCTGTCATGTGACCCCCCCGACTACTACTCCTGTCATGTGACCCCCCCGACTACTACTCCTGTCATGTGACCCCCCCCGACTACTACTCCTGTCATGTGACCCCCCCCGACTACTACTCCTGTCATGTGACCCCCCCCGACTACTACTCCTGTCATGTGACCCCCCCCCGACTACTACTCCTGTCATGTGACCCCCCCCGACTACTACTCCTGTCATGTGACCCCCCCCCGACTACTACTCCTGTCATGTGACCCCCCCCGACTACTACTCCTGTCATGTGACCCCCCCCGACTACTACTCCTGTCATGTGACCCCCCCCGACTACTACTCCTGTCATGTGACCCCCCCCGACTACTACTCCTGTCATGTGACCCCCCCCGACTACTACTCCTGTCATGTGACCCCCCCCGACTACTACTCCTGTCATGTGACCCCCCCCGACTACTACTCCTGTCATGTGACCCCCCCCGACTACTACTCCTGTCATGTGACCCCCCCGACTACTACTCCTGTCATGTGACCCCCCCGACTACTACTCCTGTCATGTGACCCCCCCGACTACTACTCCTGTCATGTGACCCCCCCGACTACTACTCCTGTCATGTGACCCCCCCGACTACTACTCCTGTCATGTGACCCCCCCGACTACTACTCCTGTCATGTGACCCCCCCGACTACTACTCCTGTCATGTGACCCCCCCGACTACTACTCCTGTCATGTGACCCCCCCGACTACTACTCCTGTCATGTGACCCCCCCGACTACTACTCCTGTCATGTGACCCCCCGACTACTACTCCTGTCATGTGCCCCCCCCGACTACTACTCCTGTCATGTAACCCCCCTCCCCCCCGACTACTACTCCTGTCATGTGACCCCCCCCCCCCCCCCCGACTACTACTCCTGTCATGTAACCCCCCTCCCCCCCGACTACTACTCCTGTCATGTGACCCCCCCCCCCCCCCCCCCGACTACTACTCCTGTCATGTGACCCCCCCCGACTACTACTCCTGTCATGTGACCCCCCCCCCCGACTACTACTCCTGTCATGTGCCCCCCCCCCCCGACTACTACTCCTGTCATGTGACCACCACCCCCTGCTCCTCCTGTCCTGTCGTCCCCTCCTCTGTGCCGACACCAAGTTCTTTCTGGCTGACAGTTTGTTACAGTGTATCAGTGCGGTCTGTTCTGTGTGGTTTACCTCTTAGAGGGTTGTCATCCTTTGTATGTATATGGGGAATTTTTCCATTCGCTGACATCAATCAGAGGTCTTAAAAATGTTGAAGAATTGAAACCATGTTGAACATTTCACTACACAAAGCGGCGGAGTCCAGATAGTGAACTGGGGGGGGGGGGGGGGGGGAGGGTGTAATATCAGAAATGTACGGACAGCACATGGAGGCGCCGTTATATGTAGTCCGGCTATTAGAAGGTGCCCCCCGGGGTGCGGGGCTTGGGACGCTATGAGATGGATGTTACCTGACATAGAATAGCAGACTGTGGCAATGCTGGAGAGTGTCAGGATGGAGGTGAGTGCTGGTGACCCTGCAGGGATGGGTTTGTGCCTCGCACCTCACGCCTCTCTCTCTCTCTCAGGAGAACTCTTCGCTCAGGCTCCAGTCGACCAGTTTCCCGGGCTTGCAGTGGAAACAGTGACCGATTCCAGCCGTTACTTTGTGATCAGGATTCAGGACGGAAACGGTAAGTAAAATGCGGAGGCCGGAGGGAGAAGTTAGCAAGTAGGGTCACCTGGGGGTCAGATCTGATCAGGGCATTTGTCACGTTGCTGCCATCTAGTATTGTAGCAAACGAAAGCAGCGCATGCACAGGAATGAGCTAGCCCCTGGCCGTCCAGCTGGACCTCCTATAACTACAGAGACTGCAGCAGAGACAGCTGGGCCTCCTATAACTGCAGAGACTGCAGCAGAGACAGCTGGGCCTCCTATAACTACAGAGACTGCAGCAGCAGCAGAGACAGCTGGACCTCCTATAACTACAGAGACTGCAGCAGCAGCAGAGACAGCTGGACCTGCTATAACTGCAGAGACTGCAGCAGCAGTAGAGACAGCTGGACCTCCTATAACTGCAGAGACTGCAGCAGAGACAGCTGGACCTCCTATAACATCAGAGACTGCAGCAGCAGTAGAGACAGCTGGACCTCCTATAACTGCAGAGACTGCAGCAGCAGCAGAGACAGCTGGACCTCCTATAACTGCAGAGACTGCAGCAGAGACAGCCGGACCTCCTATAACTACAGAGACTGCAGCAGCAGTAGAGACAGCCGGACCTCCTATAACTACAGAGACTGCAGCAGCAGCAGAGACAGCCGGACCTCCTATAACTACAGAGACTGCAGCAGCAGTAGAGACAGCTGGGCCTCCTATAACTGCAGAGACTGCAGCAGCAGCAGAGACAGCTGGACCTCCTATAACTGCAGAGACTGCAGCAGCGACAGCTGGGCCTCCTATAACTGCAGAGACTGCAGCAGCGACAGCTGGACCTGCTATAACTGCAGAGACTGCAGCAGAGACAGCTGGACCTCCTATAACTGCAGAGACTGCAGCAGCAGCAGAGACAGCTGGACCTCCTATAACTGCAGAGACTGCAGCAGCAGCAGAGACAGCTGGACCTCCTATAACTGCAGAGACTGCAGCAGCGACAGCTGGGCCTCCTATAACTGCAGAGACTGCAGCAGAGACAGCTGGACCTCCTATAACTGCAGAGACTGCAGCAGCAGCAGAGACAGCTGGACCTCCTATAACTGCAGAGACTGCAGCAGCAGCAGAGACAGCTGGACCTGCTATAACTGCAGAGACTGCAGCAGAGACAGCTGGACCTCCTAAAACTACAGAGACTGCAGCGACAGCTGGGCCTCCTATAACTGCAGAGACTGCAGCAGAGACAGCTGGACCTCCTATAACTGCAGAGACTGCAGCAGCAGAGACAGCTGGACCTCCTATAACTGCAGAGACTGCAGCAGCAGAGACAGCTGGACCTCCTATAACTGCAGAGACTGCAGCAGCAGCAGAGACAGCTGGACCTGCTATAACTGCAGAGACTGCTGCAGAGACAGCTGGACCTCCTATAACTGCAGAGACTGCAGCAGCAGCAGAGACAGCTGGACCTCCTATAACTGCAGAGACTGCAGCAGCAGCAGAGACAGCTGGACCTCCTATAACTGCAGAGACTGCAGCAGCAGCAGAGACAGCTGGACCTGCTATAACTGCAGAGACTGCAGCAGCGACAGCTGGGCCTCCTATAACTGCAGAGACGGCTGGACCTGCTATAACTGCAGAGACTGCAGCAGAGACAGCTGGACCTCCTAAAACTACAGAGACTGCAGCAGCAGTAGAGACAGCTGGGCCTCCTATAACTGCAGAGACTGCAGCAGCGACAGCTGGACCTCCTATAACTGCAGAGACTGCAGCAGAGACAGCTGGACCTCCTATAACTGCAGAGACTGCAGCAGCAGAGACAGCTGGACCTGCTATAACTGCAGAGACTGCAGCAGCGACAGCTGGACCTCCTATAACTGCAGAGACTGCAGCAGAGACAGCTGGACCTCCTATAACTGCAGAGACTGCAGCAGCAGCAGAGACAGCTGGACCTGCTATAACTGCAGAGACTGCTGCAGAGACAGCTGGACCTCCTATAACTGCAGAGACTGCAGCAGCAGCAGAGACAGCTGGACCTCCTATAACTGCAGAGACTGCAGCAGCAGCAGAGACAGCTGGACCTGCTATAACTGCAGAGACTGCAGCAGCGACAGCTGGGCCTCCTATAACTGCAGAGACGGCTGGACCTGCTATAACTGCAGAGACGGCAGCAGAGACAGCTGGACCTCCTATAACTGCAGAGACTGCAGCAGAGATAGCTGGACCTCCTATAACTGCAGAGACTGCAGCAGCAGAGACAGCTGGACCTCCTATAACTGCAGAGACTGCAGCAGCAGAGACAGCTGGACCTCCTATAACTACAGAGACTGCAGCAGAGACAGCTGGACCTCCTATAACTGCAGAGACTGCAGCAGCAGAGACAGCTGGACCTCCTATGACTGCAGCAGAGACAGCTGGACCTCCTATAACTACAGAGACTGCAGCAGAGACAGCTGGACCTCCTATAACTGCAGAGACTGCAGCAGCAGAGACAGCTGGACCTCCTATAACTGCAGAGACTGCAGCAGCAGAGACAGCTGGACCTCCTATAACTACAGAGACTGCAGCAGAGACAGCTGGACCTCCTATAACTGCAGAGACTGCAGCAGCAGAGACAGCTGGACCTCCTATAACTACAGAGACTGCAGCAGAGACGGCTGGACCTGCTATAACTGCAGAGACGGCAGCAGAGACAGCTGGACCTCCTATAACTGCAGAGACTGCAGCAGAGATAGCTGGACCTCCTATAACTACAGAGACTGCAGCAGCAGAGACAGCTGGACCTCCTATGACTGCAGCAGAGACAGCTGGACCTCCTATAACTACAGAGACTGCAGCAGAGACAGCTGGACCTCCTATAACTACAGAGACTGCAGCAGCAGAGACAGCTGGACCTCCTATAACTGCAGAGACTGCAGCAGCAGAGACAGCTGGACCTCCTATAACTGCAGAGACTGCAGCAGCAGAGACAGCTGGACCTCCTATAACTACAGAGACTGCAGCAGCAGAGACAGCTGGACCTCCTATAACTGCAGAGACTGCAGCAGCAGCAGACACAGCTGGACCTCCTATAACTGCAGAGACTGCAGCAGAGACAGCTGGACCTCCTATAACTGCAGAGACTGCAGCAGAGACAGCTGGACCTCCTATAACTGCAGAGACTGCAGCAGAGACAGCTGGACCTCCTATAACATCAGAGACTGCAACAGAGACAGCTGGACCTCCTATAACTACAGAGACTGCAGCACCTCCTATAACTGCAGAGACAGCTGGACCTCCTATAACTGCAGAGACAGCTGGACCTCCTATAACTGCAGAGACAGCTGGACCTCCTATAACTGCAGAGACAGCTGGACCTCCTATAACTGCAGAGACAGCTGGACCTCCTATAACTGCAGAGACAGCTGGACCTGCTATAACTGCAGAGACTGCTGGAGCCTCCATAGAGAAGGCAGACATGGCTTAGTACCTGCCTTATCCATTGCTGTATACTGGGAGCTTATCGAGCTCTGGAAGCGGCGGTGACCATTACTGCCGCAGCCACGTGGTCACTGGGTGCAGCCTCAGGGGAAATCGGCAAAACAGTCCGCACAGACGCCTTCACGGTTATTAGATGCTGGTCCTCAGTATTGGATGGTGGGGATCTATGGTTTAAAGAGCGCGGCGGTCTCCTCCTCAGCCTGTGGTGTCACCTCCACCGGTCGCTCAGTAAAGGCCTGCTCTCTAGAGGAGGAGACCACTCCTCTTACATACAGCGATCTCCTCCTCAGTATCGGGACGAGTGATCGCTAATGCATCGCTCGTCCCTATACTGTCTCATTGTTTGCCGGCAGCAGAGCGTCTATTACACAGCGCGATCTGCCGCCGGCAAACCAGGATTGTTTAACATATTAAAAGATCCCGGTTTCCCCTTTTGCTCGTTCATCGGGTAATCGGCGGCAGTATTACACTGCCAGATGTTCACTAAGGCTGGGTTCACACTTGAGCGTTTTACAGCGCGTTCAAACGCGCTGTAAAACGCTCAACACATGAAAACCAATGCTTCCCTATGGCCCTGGTTCTCACTTGAGCGTTTTACAGCGCGTTTGAACGCGCTGAAAAACGCCCTACGCTCAAAAAAGTTCTTGAGCTTCTTTGGGGCGTTTTGTCGCGCGTTTGCAGCCATAGGACACTGCAGTCAATCACACAAACGCGCGTAATACGCGCGTTGACTATGGACAAAAACGCGCGTTAAACGCGCATATCAAATACGCTCAGGTCTGAACCCAGCCTAAGGGACGCCGAATAATGAATAATCAGCCTGTGTAATAGGCCTTAACATTCAGCACCGAGCACAGCCAGTGTACAACTGCCGCCACACGTTACACCGACCACAGAGGGCATTTTGAAGCAACGTAAGGTTTGTGCCGCGGACTGTCGCTGTTCGTGTCAGTGCTGGTTCCTGATCACGTGAGGCTAATCACAGCCATTTTATACCCCTAAAATTGGACTGCACTGGCGTATCTATACCGCCCATCTATACCAGTTATCTATACCGCCCATCTATACCAGTTATCTATACCGCCCATCTGTACCAGTTATCTATACCGCCCATCTGTACCAGTTATCTATACCGCCCATCTGTACCAGTTATCTATACCGCCCATCTGTACCAGTTATCTATACCGCCCATCTGTACCAGTTATCTATACCGCCCATCTATACCAGTTATCTATACCAGCTATCTATACCGCCCATCTATACCAGCTATCTATACCGCCCATCTATACCAGTTATCTATACCGCCCATCTATACCAGTTATCTATACCGCCCATCTGTACCAGTTATCTATACCGCCCATCTGTACCAGTTATCTATACCGCCCATCTGTACCAGTTATCTATACCGCCCATCTGTACCAGTTATCTATACCGCCCATCTGTACCAGTTATCTATACCGCCCATCTGTACCAGTTATCTATACCGCCCATCCATACCAGTTATCTATACCGCCCATCCATACCAGTTATCTATACCAGTTATCTATACCGCCCATCGATACCAGTTATCTATACCGCCCATCGATACCAGTTATCTATACCGCCCATCGATACCAGTTATCTATACCGCCCATCGATACAAGTTATCTATACCGCCCATCGATACCAGTTATCTATACCGCCCATCGATACCAGTTATCTATACCGCCCATCGATACCAGTTATCTATACCGCCCATCGATACCAGTTATCTATACCGCCCATCGATACCAGTTATCTATACCGCCCATCGATACCAGTTATCTATACCGCCCATCGATACCAGTTATCTATACCGCCCATCCATACCAGTTATCTATACCGCCCATCCATACAAGTTATCTATACCGCCCATCGATACAAGTTATCTATACCGCCCATCGATACAAGTTATCTATACCGCCCATCGATACCAGTTATCTATACCGCCCATCGATACCAGTTATCTATACCGCCCATCGATACCAGTTATCTATACCGCCCATCGATACCAGTTATCTATACCGCCCATCGATACCAGTTATCTATACCGCCCATCGATACCAGTTATCTATACCGCCCATCGATACCAGTTATCTATACCGCCCATCGATACCAGTTATCTATACCGCCCATCCATACCAGTTATCTATACCGCCCATCCATACCAGTTATCTATACCGCCCATCCATACCAGTTATCTATACTGCCCATCTATACCAGTTATCTATACCTACTTGCAAAATAGTGTATTTTTGTAGTGCATGATGCGGCCTGTCAGCAGGATCACCCCTAAATACCAGACTGCAGCGGTGCTTGCTATTAGAACAAATAGCCGCAGCCCGGTAATTAGCAGTGCGCCGCTTGTGGATCCTGCTGCCTTCAGCCTGTCATTTTATACCAAAACTAGAAAACTATTAAAGAGAAGACCCCCCTGAGAGCCGGCTCCTTGTATCGCCCACGCGGGGGGCGGTGCAGATATTAGATAATCTGGGGGGACGCCTCGCTCCATGCAGATTTCCAGCAGACATCTTATCCGGGCTTCTAACCACCTGTTTCTCTGTTCCTTTAGGAAGAAGCGCTTTCATCGGCATCGGGTTTGCAGATCGGGGGGATGCCTTTGATTTCAACGTATCTTTACAGGACCACTTCAAGTGAGTGTGACACGGAGCCACGCCACCGCCACCGGTCAGGGAAAGGACTTATAATCTGAATTCTCCTTCTGCCCTCCATCTCCAGACTCCTGTGCGTTTACTAGGCCGTCGTTACGTAAAAACCAGCTGCAGGCATCGGACAGCGTAACATTACGTTATTATGAGCGCAGTATTGCTGAGGCCCAGCAAACCTACAGGACTGGTGGAAACTGGTGTCGTGTACTGGTAACAAACGCACTATTTCAGGTTCAAGGTGAAGACCGAGGAGGCCGCACTCCAAACAGAAAAAGCGTTTTATTCACCCAATGTCAGCCGGCGCTGGGTAAATAGAACTTTGATGCTTTTTGGAGTGCGGCCGTCTCTGCCTTCATCCAGGATTCGGTAAGGACTTGGATTCTGCCCCTGGCTTTGCATTTCTTTATCTGGCGCAGTGCCGCTCTCAGATACTCTTTACGAGAGGCTACCCACAGCACTTCCAGAATATATATATATATAGAGCTCCTTTTTAGGTAAATACATTAACGTTTTTTCCGGATGACACCGGAGAGACAGATCAGGTATTGCAATGCATTTGTGAGACGATCCGCATCCGGATGCATCCGTTTGCGTCCAGATTGCCGGATCCGGCAACTGCCTACCGGAATCCTCTGCCGCAAGTGTGAAAGTACCCTTACATCACCACTCGAGTTAGCATCATCTGATAGCAACACATCAGCTGGGAAGTCCGTTCAGCGAGACTATCGGAGACTGGATTGGGAACCACCATTTCCTGCGCAGATACAGGACGTCTACCTTATAGAGGAGGTCCAGCTTTTATACCACAGAGCTTCGCCCCCTAATGGAATGTAGCAGGATTACATGATGGTCACTGTGCAGATCTTGATTTTCTGTTTATTTCGGACCTTGGAGCGGCCACTGCTCAGATCCGCAATAAATCAGAATCCCAAGACAAACGATGCAGACGATGCCGACTCTCTTTACACACATTTATCAGAGACAACACCTGGTGCAGAGTTCAGAGCAAAGCTCTTCTTTGCTCAGTCTATATCAGATAACACGAACAAAGCCTTCCACAAACATTTCCATCTGATAGAAACCTACAAGGTCTCAAATAAACCTACAAGGACACAGTTTCATGATCCGTTCACACGTCCGTGATGTATTGCGGATCCGCAATACACCCGGCCGTCACCCCATCCGCAATTCTGGACAAGAATAGGACATGTTCTATTTTTTTTTTTTTGCGGGGCCGCGCTCCGGAAATGCGGATGCGGAGAGCACATAGTGTGCTCTCCGCATCTTTTCCGGCCCCATAGAGAATAGATATTTTGCGGAACGGATGCGGACCCATTTGCAGACGTGTGATTGGACCCTAACTATTCAAGTGCAAACATTGCCAAACAGTCTTTAATTCATTCAGAGGGGAGAATACTTGTATCAGACCCAATGGATTCCAAATGACCAGAGACATATTTATATTCACGGGATGGAAGAAGAATCCAGACGGTTTCTCTGAACTGGTATTCCTATTTTGTAAAGTGATGGTATATTGCTAGGAAAGGCCATCACTTTGTGTTTGGTGGGGGGGGGGTCCTAATTCTGGGACTCCCACTGACCCTGGGTATGCGGAGGTTGCAGCGCTGACGTAGGGCTGCATCCCAGCCACAGTTTTTTCCTGTTCAGCGTTGAGCAGGTGGACGGAGCGCTGCTGCGCGCAGGAAAAAAACAGCACTGCGTACTCAGGTTCGATGGAGGTCGTAGAGGCCGGACCCTCGCTGATGGTAAAGTGATCACTTATGTTATGCGCTAGTAGGAGCAGCCTGAGACGAATCGCTGGGAAGATCTGCAACCGTAGGAAAGCCACATTCAGATAGGAAATGGCGAAAGGAACAAATGGAATATTTATATTTAAAGGGGTTGTCCAGGATTTTCATATTGATGGCCTATCCGCAGAATAGGCCAACGATATCAGATGGACGGGGGTCCCCGTATCCGTGCCAATCAAGTGTTATGTTGTAGCTCCGGTGCTGGAACTACACATAAATATATATATATAATTTATTTAATTTTTTTTGTGGAAATTGTCTTGAATTTGCAAAGATTTTTTCCAAATAACCAAACTGTCAACCAACATTTCTCTAGGTGGGTGAAGCAAGAATCGGATTTCTCCAAAGAACCCCAAGGACAGGACAATCTACCCAAGCTGGATTTAGGATTCAAAGAAGGGCAGACAATCAAGCTGAACATTGGGGTATGTGCATCGTGTGAGTGACGGGAGGGCACCGGGGTCCTCGGCTGCAGTCCATCCTACAGTCTCATTACTGACAGGTTTACTAGTGGCCTTCATCATTGCGTGCATGTGAGTGATGGGCGGATTAGATTGTCAGCTTCTGGGACTAGGGACTGCTGTGAGTGACTGCAGTCTGTGCACAGCGCTCTGCAATATGTCGATGCTATTAGAAATAAGTCTGAATCCACACTCGGATGTTTCGGCATCAGTTCCACACAGAGGGGTCCAGTGGATTTCGGGGTGTGCTGGCGAGTTGGTGCTTTCACATTGCGAGGGTCGTCCTTATAAATGTAAAATCCAAGACTTTCTTCTCGCAGGCGGTCATCGGTATTACAGAAACTTCTGAGATCTCACGGATCAGACGCTGATTTCTTTCAATCCTTTTATGCTTCATATTTTGTTTTTGCCTCTAACCAGAACATAAAAAAGAAAGATGGCGCCTGTAAGCCTCGAGGGAACGCCGGCGCTGGTGGTATTGCTCTGCTTCCTCCTCCTCCTGGGGGGAGAATCCCAACACCAACCACCCCTGTGGCTACCGCAGCACCTAATCTATCTCCCCCCAACAACACACCCTCCAGCCCAGGTACGTGCACCGCTCCGCAAACATATGTTACACTATAGAAGGGGCCCAGACACCTACATGATCAGGTGCTTATCCCTAGAGACTCGCAATAACTACAGTTAGGGCTCATGCACACCACCGTATGTATTTTGCGTTCCGCAAAAAAAAAGGGATAACGTCCGTGTGCATTCCGTATTTTGCAGAACGGAACAGCTGTCCCCTAATAGAACAGTGATATCCTTGTCCGTAATGCGGACAATAATAGGACATGTTCTAACTACTTGCGGAACGGACATACGGAAACGGAATGCACACAGAGTAACTTCCGTTTTTCTTTTTTGTGCACCCATTGAAATGAATGGTTCTGCATACGGTCTGCAAAAAAAAAAAAACGGACACTAAAAGAAAATTCTTTGTGTGCATGAGCCCTTAAGGGGTTTCCAGGACTTTGATATTGATGGCTTATCCTCATAACAGGCCATCAGATCGGTGGGGGTCTGACACCCTGGACCCCCCCCGATCAGCTGTTCTGTAGTAGCTCTGGAACTGCGTTGTGCAGTGGACGGAGCTACTAACTGTCCTGGAGGTGACTGCTGCAGTAACCAGCTCCGTTTATCACGCAGTGGATGGAGCTGTGTAGTTCCAGCGCTGGAGCTACAACAAAACAGCGGGGATGCGGGGTGTCAGACTGCCGCCCATCTGATATGGGTAGCCTACCTGAAGATAGGCCATCCGTATCAAAATATGAAAATATGAAAGTCTTGGATAACCCCTTTAAGACTCCATGACCTATACAGTTACGTATATGCCGACGACGCGGTTACAAGAGCTGTGCCCGTGCGATCCACGGCAAGAGCCAAGCTGTGATTGACGGCCAATGTAACGGCCAGAATCGAAGAAACCACTCGTCCTGCACGACCTCTTAGATGCCTCACTCAGTAGCGATCACAGCATCTAAGGAGCTTGACAGACAGCAGGCTCCCTCCTAGGGTCCATTCACACGTCCGTAAGTGTTTTGCGGATCCGTAAATTGCGGATCCGCAAAACACGGACACCTGCAATGTGCGATCCGCAATTTGCGGATCCGCACATCACAGACACTATAATAGAAAAGGCCCTTTCTGGTCCGCAATTGCGGACAAGAATAGGACATGTTCTATTTTTTCCAGGAACGAAATTGCGGATCCCGAAAAAACGGATGCGGATCCAGGAAATGTGGATTTGCATCCGTTCCAGCCCCATGGAAAATGAATGGGTCCTTAAATTGCGGAACGAATGCGGACCCAAATTACGGACGTGTGAATGGACCCTTACTCCTACATAATTCAGCGCAGAATCTGTGTGTTTTTTTATTTTTATTTCCGCGAGTCTTTGATGCAGGGATGGGACTTTTCGAGGTGTTTTTGGAGCTGATTTTTAGAGCCAAATCCAGCACCAAAAATTCTGTGCGAACTGGTTCTAAGTATTCATTTCGTACAGAATGCTACTGATCGCAGCCTCACTACTGGTGGGAAAGAGTGAAATGAAAGTCCCATAAAATGCAGTAAAAAATCCCCCTCCTAATAAGTAAATAAATCCACTTAAATGTATATTTTATTTTTGAAAAATATTTTTGAATGGCTCTACTACTACCCAATGTGAAGCACTGGCTCATTAAAAAGTGACAACAAATATGGCTGCACTTCCTGTTGCTTATTTGGCAAAAATGGCCGCCGCGTCCAAACAAATATCTCATTGAGTAGAAACATAATCACCATTTTTGGCAAAAGGATTTGTAAATGTTTCACTGAAAAGTCAAAGGGGGCCCGGGACCCGTTAGCTGCTGGGGCCCCCAATAATCATCTGTCATCTCCCAAGAAACCCAGCAGCAAGTCTTCAGTTCCTCTTCAGTGCCCCCACAGGGGAAATGAAGCATTACACAGTTTTATAGGAATCAATGGACTGTCAGAGTAAAGCGCAGATTCTAACCATCGAGTGAAAATCTGTTGTATTTTTGTGTACAAACGTCTTGTTGGGCAGAATCCACACCTGTCGGGGTCAGCGAGAAAATGTTTATCCTATTTTTTTCCGCAGACATCTTGCTAGACTTGGGGTCCCCAGTGCCACCTCCTAAAGCTGCTCCTGCCTCCGCAGACATGTGGGGGGATTTTAATACTGCCAGCAGGTGAGTGCAGCTCTGGAGTATAATACAGGATGTAATTCAGGATCAGTACAGGATAAGTAATGTATGTACACAGTGACTGCACCAGCAGAATAGTGAGTGCAGCTCTGGAGTATAATACAGGATGTAATTCAGGATCAGTACAGGATAAGTAATGTATGTACACAGTGACTCCACCAGCAGAATAGTGAGTGCAGCTCTGGAGTATAATACAGGATGTAACTCAGGATCAGTACAGGATAAGTAATGTATGTACACAGTGACTCCACCAGCAGAATAGTGACTACAGCTCTGGAGTATAATACAGGATGTAACTCAGGATCAGTACAGGATAAGTAATGTATGTACACAGTGACTGCACCAGCAGAATAGTGACTACAGCTCTGGAGTATAATACAGGATGTAACTCAGGATCAGTACAGGAGAAGTAATGTATGTACACAGTGACTCCACCAGCAGAATAGTGAGTGCAGCTCTGGAGTATAATACAGGATGTAACTCAGGATCAGTACAGGAGAAGTAATGTATGTACACAGTGACTGCACCAGCAGAATAGTGAGTGCAGCTCTGGAGTATAATACAGGATGTAACTCAGGATCAGTACAGGATAAGTAATGTATGTACACAGTGACTGCACCAGCAGAATAGTGAGTGCAGCTCTGGAGTATAATACAGGATGTAACTCAGGATCAGTACAGGATAAGTAATGTATGCACACAGTGACTGCACCAGCAGAATAGTGAGTGCAGCTCTGGAGTATAATACAGGATGTAACTCAGGATCAGTACAGGATAAGTAATGTATGTACACAGTGACTGCACCAGCAGAATAGTGAGTGCAGCTCTGGAGTATAATACAGGATGTAACTCAGGATCAGTACAGGATAAGTAATGTATGTACACAGTGACTGCACCAGCAGAATAGTGAGTGCAGCTCTGGAGTATAATACAGGATGTAACTTGGGATCAGTACAGGATAAGTAATGTATGTACACAGTGACTCCACCAGCAGAATAGTGAGTGCAGCTCTGGAGTATAATACAGGATGTAACTCGGGATCAGTACAGGATAAGTAATGTATGTACACAGTGACTCCACCAGCAGAATAGTGAGTGCAGCTCTGGAGTATAATACAGGATGTAACTCGGGATCAGTACAGGATAAGTAATGTATGGACACGGTGACTGCACCAGCAGAATAGTGAGTGCAGCTCTGGAGTATAATACAGGATGTAACTCAGGATCAGTACAGGATAAGTAATGTATGTACACAGTGACTGCACCAGCAGAATAGTGAGTGCAGCTCTGGAGTATAATACAGGATGTAACTCAGGATCAGTACAGGATAGGTGATGTATGGACACGGTGACACAGTTACTTATGCAGCTTCTATCTTTGTATAGCCCAGTGTTCAGTGCTGGACATGGGCTCTGTCTTCAGGTCGGGTTCACACTTGGTGGTTTTTCTGTGTCGTCGCCCCCCCCCCCCCCCCCCTTTGATATGTTTTAAAATCAAATTCACAAACTGCAGACTTTCTATTACATGGTTTTTCCCCACACTGCCGCCCCCCCCCCCCCCCCCCTATCGCTTCTTCAGTGGGGGCAGGGAGGATGTAACAAAAAAAGTGGTTTCCCTTTTCTACATAAACGGTTGTATTACGTTTTCCTAGAATTTTCCGGTGAATACAGAGCGTGAAAACCACAAATCCTCATCCAGGCGCGTTTCCCTGCTGCAGTCTTTGTGGCGCAGTAGTAGCGGAACATTGTATCTGACTTCTACCGCCAAATGGGAACCTGACCTTACAGTTGTGGTGTCATACGCCTCCTGCCTCTGCCGTATGAGACGCTGTTCCTTTACCTGCTTGCCCTCTTTCTTCTGTCCAACAGTCTGTCCTCTCAGGCTCCGCAGTCTTCTAGCTGGGTTCAGTTCTAATGGCCGCACCCGGATCCTCTTCTTTTCTCTTCCCTTGGAGAACAGACAGTCCCCCGTCCACCGCCGGGAAGCACAGCCGCCCTGTACCGCCTATCATTGTGACGTCTCCTCATTATTTGGGCTGTGTGGGTCTCCCAGGGGGCATCGTGTTGGGCATCTCATTCTTTCTCCTCTTTGCGCTGCCCTGTCCCCCGTCCCTGCCTGCTCCCCGTGTCGCCATGTCATTGTTTTGCTGTCTTTCAACCTCCCCCGCCCCCAAAGTACCAGTTACACACACTGTAATCATTCCACGCGTACGTGCAGGGTATTGCGGACTGGCGCCAAAACGTAATAAGCCCGTGCCCAATCTGTGCCAGAGCTGCTGTGTTTACAGACAATTGTCATTTAGATACATTTTTTTTTATTATTATTGTTTTAAAATCAGTGTTAGTTTGTGCCATCCAGGCCACCGTAGCCTTTTCCGTTTACATTCTGTTTTTTGCGTTCCGTATACGGAACCATTCATTTAAATGGATCCGCTAAAAAAACGGAAGTTTCTCCGTATGCCTTCCGTTTCCGTATTTCCGTTCAAAGATAGAACATGTCCTATTATTGTCCGCATAACGGACAAGGATAGTACTGTTCTATGAGGGGCCAGCTGTTCCGTTCCACAAAAAACGGAATGCACACGGACGTCATCCGTATTTTTTGCTGACCGCAAAATACTGAAAAAGCCATAGGGTCGTGTGCAAGAGGCCGAAGGGAGCTCGCCAGTGTGATTGGCATCCAGTAGATCTACAGCAGTGGTCTCTAACCTGTGGTTCTCCACGTGGTGCTAAACTACAGCTCCCACCGGCCACTGGGGGTTGTAGTATTGCAGCATTTAATCTAGAGCCACAAGCTATTGCTGGGAGGTCATTTACTGTGTTCTTTGGGGGCTTGCTGGTATCGCGGGGGAGGGGGTAAGTAGACTTGTGTGTATTTTGTCCTGTAATCATGAAACATATTTATTGTATAGCGATCCAATAAAAGAACAAAGTGTATATAAAATAAATTTAATGCATCACCACTTAAGGTTGTGTTTCTGCGTCTTTTTGTTTTTGGACACAGTGTCTGCTTCTCCTCCGGGACTGTGTAAAGCTGGGGGGCAATAGATTACAGGGCAGCCACCTGTAGGTGGCACTAGAGAGGCAGGCATCCTCAAACTGCGGCCCTCCAGCTGTTGTAAAACTACAACTCCCACAATGCCCTGCTGTAGGCGGATACCTGTAGGCTGTTCGGGCATGCTGGGAGTTGTAGTTTTGCAACATCTGGAGGGCCGCAGTTTGAGGATGCCTGCTCTAGAGAATTTGCATCGACTGGAAGGAAAACCTGTACCAGGCAAGAGCTTCTCCTCTGTGATTGTATTATAGTCTGGGAGCCTATAGGTGGCGCTAGAGTGGGGATCGGCAACCTCAAGCTGTTCTGAAACGAACTACTACTCCCAGAATCCTCTTTTCACTTCTCTGCGAGTTACAAGAACAATGTGCAAGTAAGTCCATGCTGGGAGTGGTAGTTTCATAGCAGCTGGAGTGCCGAAGGTTGCAGATACCTACACTAGGGAGACAGTTTCTGTTCTTCTAGAGCAGGCACGCTCAACCTGCAGCCCTCCAGCTGTTGCAAAACTACAACTCTCAGCATGCCCTAATAGCTGTACGTTGTCCTGGTATGCTGGGAATTGTAGTTTTGCGACAGCCGGAGGGCCGCAGTTTGGGCATTCTAGAGAATTTGCATGCATTTCCCCAGTGTGCATTGCCTACAGCGGCTGCATCTCCGCAATGAAAACCAGTACCTTCCAATATTTTCTCCTCTGGGATTGTATAACAGCTGGGGAGCCGGCCAACTCTGTTGGAAAGCTAATTTGCATATGTTTTCCCAAGGTACAATACCTACAGCGGCTGGATCTCCACAATGAAAACCAGTACCTTCCGAGAGCCGTCTCTCCCAGTCTGTACGTTTCTCCCCTGGGATTGTATATTTCTTGAGGGCTATATTTCATCTTCGATAGAATTATATCTGTATATCGGAAAGTTGGGTGACAGCAACCATTAGGTAATGGTGGTGTATTGCGCAAGCCAATGTGACAGCTGGGCCTGTGATTGCAGCGGACACTGGGACCAATTCACTTCCTGGTCCTGCAGGGACTGGAAGCAGCTGGGAACGGAGCAGTGGAGGGACCGCTGACAGGTTGTCCTGGTATGCTGTGAATTGTAGTTTTGCGACAGCCGGAGTGGGGTTTATTTTATGTTAAGGGGCACAGGTTAGGACCCCAGGGATTGTCAGCTGCACCGCCATACAACCCCTTTAAGCCTACTAGTAAGGCCCCTTTCAGACGAGTGAGTATGCGGCAGCTCCTGTCCTGACCTCCCAGCACTGCGGGGGTCGCATAGCATTATATTGGTTTATGATGCTATGTAACCCTTAGGCCCCTTTCACACAAGCGACTAGGACCTCCCATCCAGGACAGGAAACTTGAAGAGATAAAATGGTTCACACCCCTACCACACCTCAGTTCAGGTTTCCTGTCCTCCGGATAGGAGGTACCTGAGGACCTCTGGCTCCTACCGTTGCTTGGTTCACACCTATCCCTGGCGGCGTCAGTCTCCTGGGGGAGCCGCTGCCCGAGCCTGCTCTGCCTCATTGGTGACCCGCTGTGGCTGTGTTCAGGCGGCTTCCGGTCCATTGCAGAGACTAGAAAAAGATGTAGAATTCTTAGCAAAATCTGGGATGAAAAATAAATTGGAAAAAAAATCATACCCGATTCCTTCTCAAGTTTGCGTTTTCTTAGGAATTCAGCTGGACTCCCGTCTTCCACTTCCAAGGAAGGAGTCAGTCAGGGAACAAGTATGGTCAGTCTTTCTTTCTTACCAGTGTACTTTCAGGGAAGCAATGGCGGCACTCGGGCAGATGACATCAGCGATCCCAGCACAGATCCACTCCAGAGAGCTTCAGGCAAACATTCTAAAATCATGGGACGGCTCCCCTTATTCCTTGGATCAGAGTTTCCACCTTTCCCTTGTTGTGGTGGACAATTCTGGAGAATCCGCAGGGGTTCCATGGACATTTCTAGACCAACTATAATTACCACAGACGCCAGCCCTTGGGGGGCCCGTTCCCAGAAACAGTTGCCGGCAGGGGAGATGGGACTTGAACATGAGGAAAGCATCCTCCAATTTCAAGGAGTTAAAGGCAGTAGAGATGGCATTGAAGTTGGCTATACCAGAGGTAAAACACAGGAAGATTGTCTTCTATTCCGACCATTCTACAGCAGTGGCCTACATAAACCGTCAAGGGGGAACGACAGCCCCTTCCCTTTTACCTCTATGCCAGAAGATCTTTTATATAGGAGAGGAGGCTTTTTCTGTCCGCAGTGCATCTGAAGGGGAAGGAGAACGTCAAAGCAGACTTCCTAAGTCAAGTCTCCTTAAAACAAGGAGAATGGTGTCTAAACAGACCTTTTTTGCGACTAGTCCAGAGGTACGGTCTTCCCACAGTGGACCTTTTTGCCTCAAGAGCCAACAGAAAATTAGAGAGGTTCTTCTCCCTCTACCATTTGGACGGCCCGTTAGCAATAGACGGGTTAGCGCAGGACTGGAGCCAGGAATTGGGCTATGCCTTCCCTCCATTTTGCCTTATTCCCCAGGTATTCAAGAAAATAGATAGAGAGGGGGCCTCGGTTATCCTGATGGCTCCAATGTGGCCAAAGAGGTCCTGGTACTCCAGTCTGCTAAGGATGGCACTTTTCAATGAAAAAAATTGCAAAAAGAAAATATCCCCCATATGTTTGGTATTGCCGCGTCCGTAACAACCGGGACTACATAAATATTACATAAATTATCCCCTATGGTGAACGCCGTAAAAAATAAAAAATAATTTATTCTTAGTTTCCACCGAAAAAAGACGTAATAACAAGCGATCAAAAAGCGGCATTTACTCCAAAATCATACCAATGAAAAATACAAGTCGTCTTTCAAAAATCAAGCCCTCACACAATTCCATATAAAAAAATAAAAAAAAAGTTATGGGTCTGTGAAGTGGCAATGCAAAATCATTTTTTTGGTTAATAAAAGGTGTTTTATTGCAAAAAAAAAGTAGTAAAACGTAAACAAAATTATAAGTATTTAGTATCACTGTAATCGTACTGACCCCGAGAATAAAGATATTATGTTATTTGTACCGAAAAATGAACGCCAAAAATGTATAATGTAAAAACGCAGTGGCAGTATTGCTATTTTTCCCCATCTCCCTCCCAGAAAGAGTTAATAAAAGTTAATCAGAAAGTTATGTGTACCCCAAAATGGCGCCATTAAAAACGACAACTTGTCCTGTAAAAAACAAGCCCTCATAAAGCTATATAGACGAAAAAATACAAAAAGTTATAGCTCTTGGAACGAGATCATAAAAAAAGGAAGAAAAACGCTTGGTCATAAAGGCCCAAACAGGCTTGGTCACTAAGGGGTTAAAATGCTTACTTCATGGCCTTCCTTTTAGCTATAACATCTTCTAGACGGGTTTCAGAGATTCAGGCCTTCCCTCCCTATACCACCATTTTAGAAGGTGATTATTAGACCGCTTTCAGCCTAAGGTGGTCTCCGATTTTCATAGAAGTCAGGATGTGATTCTTCCCTCCTTCTGTCCAAATCCAACCAATCTGTTGGAAGAAAGATTCCATTCCCTGGATGTCAGAAGGTGTTTAGTATTTCACCTAGACTCCACGTCATCTTGGAGAATAGATGAGAATCTCCTTATTCAGTTTTTGGGTAGAGCTAGAGGTCGCAAAGTCTCTACTGGTGTTATTGCTAGATGGGTTAAGAATTCTTTCCCTGACTTATTCTTCCCTTAGCCGGACTCCTCCTTCGGGGCTCATTCCACTAGAGCTGTGGCGCCTCTTGAGCAGATGCTTCTCTGGCCCAGATATGCAGAGCCGCTACTTGGAGCTCCCCCCGTACCTTTAGACATTAGACTGCATCTTGACTCTTACTGGTAATTGTTTTTCTTGAAACCCATGACAGCACCCCAAAAAATTTCCCTCCTACCAAAAAAAAATGGGGATATATATATACATATAATTTCTCTAATATAGGTTTATAAATAAACGGTAGCTGGTAAAGTTACTGTCCTAGAAGATATTAGAAGAGAGAACCACTTTGTGTGTTGGTTTCGGTTTTCAACCTTCTTGTTCTTGGTGGTCGTCGCGCCTGCGCAGGTCTGTTATTAGAATAGCTGAGGTGTGGTGGGGGTGTGAACCATTTTATCTTTTCAGGTTTCCTGTCCTCAATTGGGAGGTCCTAGTCGCATGGGTTTCAAGAAAAACAATTACCGGTAAGAGTAATTATTGTTTTCCCGCGCGGGCGCAATGCGTGACATGAACGCATAGCACCCGCACTAAATCCGGACCCATTCATTTCAATGGGTCTGTGCACATGAGCGGTGTTTTTCACGCAACGCAGGCCCCATAGAAGTGAATGGAGCTTCAGTGAAAAACGCAAGCAGGTGCGATGTGTTTTTCACTGACGGTTGCTAAGAGATGTTGTTTGTAAACCTTCAGTTTTTTATCACACGCTTGAAAAACGCATTGCACGCGCTCGGAAAAAAAAAAATGAACGCAATCGCAGACAAAACTGACTGAACTTGCTAGCAAAATGGTGCAAGTTCCACTGAAAGCATCTGCAACGCAGCCGGAGCCAATCTGTCATGTTCGATTCACGCGCGTGATAAAAAAAAACGGAAGGTTTACAAACAACATCTCTTAGCAACCATCAGTGAAAAACGCATCGCACTTTCTTCCGGATGCAATGCGTTTTTCACGCAGCCCCATTCATTTCTATAGGGCCTGCGTTGCAAAAACACAGAAAGCTTCCGCAGTATACGTCACACGTACCCATAGACACTGGTACATACCGGGGAGAAACGTATACCGTGCAGTTTACCAAAAAAATCTTCCAACTCTGCCATTTCTGTACTCAAGGGGCACCTCTGATAATCTGGCACCTTGGTGGTCCCGAGGGTGGCAGATTATCGGAACGTTGCTGCTTAGTGAATAGGATCCATTCCTCTATTATACACACGTGTTAGACTAGAATAAGAATCGTCTGCAGCCTCTTGGCTTTTCCATCATTTATATTTTATTATTACAAACATTGTACAGTGGAATATTCTACATAAATGCGTCAGAAAGCGACCTCTCTGCAAAAAATAAAAAAAATGGCCGAGCGCCTGTCACCTCAGATCAGAGATTCACCGGGGGCTTCCAGACTTAGAAAAAGAATAGATGGCGTAAAGAGTGCCCCACCAGGCCGGAGGTGGTAGCACACGTCAATGGAACTGATCTGCAATACCAGACACAACCTGTGCCCAGGGGTGGCGCTGTTTCTAGAAGAAAGCAGCCTGTGTTTTCTAATCCTGGACGAGTATATACACTGCACAAAGGTGTTCACATTTCACCTCTGTTACCATGAGAAGATAACGGTCTGCTGCCATGATTTCCATAGATCTGTGGGGCCCATCCTTGTGGCCCTCTGGCTGTTACAGAACTACAACTCTCAATATGCTGAAGGTTGTACTGTAGGAGCGTCCACCAATATGGCGGCGAGACCTGTCTGTTACACGGGGGCCGTTAGTTACTCCAGAGCGTTGCAGGCGGAATATTCTGGCCAACGCCGGACTCGCAGCCATTCCAGACTAATGGACATTTGCTACATTGTCTGTTCCATAGCCGTGAGCAATGGCGCCACCTTCAGGCCGTCTCCCTTAGAAATTATTCCCCTCGAGTCTTGCTTTTTACAACACAATTACCTGATACACAAGACCAGCTGCTGCAAAATTATAACTCCCAGCATGTTCTGGTAGCCACTGGCTGTCCAAACATGCTGGGAGTTGTAGTTTTGACACTGCATTAGAGACCAACTAGGTGTAATACTGACTGACTATACTACAGTGCCTTCACCTGCCTACAGGGGGCGCTGCTGGGCTCACACCCTGGTATAGACGCATGGAGACATTGCTCAGATATTAAAGAAATGTGGTCCGACATGGAGAGCGGCAGGATCAATAGTCACTCGGCTATATACGGTGCCCCTTATTCGGGGTCTGTAACAGGGAGAGGCACCTTTAAGGATGGGGGGTGGGGTGTCCAAGAAGGCCTGAACCATTTCAGATGATCTGAAACTACAACTCTCAGCATGCCCCGACTGCTGCAGATTCCTGACCACATTCCTGACCACTGACTTAAGACATATCATAGAGCCGAGTTGGGTGGGAAATTTCTTATTCAGTTCTTAACCCTTTAATAGATTTATTCTTGCTGTCGGTGAATGGAAACCACGGCGTTCGCATTTCCAGAGGCCAAGAACCCGTCCTAAATCACTGACCCCGGGTGCAGGGCTCGATACGTCTCGGATACAATGCAACGAGCCCAGCGCCTGCGTCATGATCGGGGGTCAATTATTTTGCCCCTGGCTCCCATTCATTGACAGCAAACTGGGATCTTGAAAGCGATGATGTCTTAGGAAAAATTCTGGTGGAGTAAGATGTCCCAAATTTATTAAGACGGACAGGCTGTCAACCGGGTGGCCCCAGCCCGTCCACTAAGCCCCACCCACAGTTTTTTGTTTTTTTTAAGTGTTAGCACACAAAAAGTCACAGGTTTTTGCCCAAAAAAATTCCAAAAATACCAGAAACCAAATTAGAAAACTTCAAAATGGAAAATTCCTTTAAGAGGACTAGAGAGCGCTTCTGTTTGGTGCAGTAAACCGGGCTTGTCCGCTGTACAATTCTGAAAAACCTTTACTCTGAACTTTGCCGTCCCTCTGTTACTCCTACTCGCACAGGTGTGTCCCTACACAGCCTGACACGGGCAGCACGGTGTACACGCACCCATTGACGAGGAACGTGGTACCAACCACGTGCAATAGGATTCTTAACATTTCCAGAAGGAATAACAGAGGGACCTCACAAGAGAGAAGAGCCGACGGGTCCTCTTGCAGCCACATTCAGCTTATATAGTGTAGACTCTATCTCTATGAGCACAGACACAAGAAACGTAAGTAATGACGGCGGTCACCGGTTGTAATGTCCTGGAGGGGCGGGGTGAAGATGCCGCGCAGTCCGCTAACGATGGCCGCTCGCCCACAGTACCGTCTCCTGCTACACAAGGTAATTAAATAAAATCAGTATGTTAATTACAAGAATCAGCTTTGTCCCTTCATCCCTGTGCCAGCCAATGGAGTGAAAGATCAAGCCTTTTGTTAAGGGGGTCCGGCCAGGGGGGGGGGGGCATCACAGGATGGGGGGGGGGGGGGGGTGATACTTGGCTCCGGTCTGTGGAGTCTTAGTGCACGATTGCGGGGTCCGCTTTCCCGATGCATTCACTGAGCCCGGCGAGCATGCACTCACACGGCAGCCGGTCAGACTGTGGTCATTGCGCAGGGGTGGAAGGTGGAGGAAACGCCGCCTGTAAAGTGGCCAGATCGCGGGCATCCGCTGCGGCGTATAAATTACTCTGTCCTAACATGGAGAGCGCCATCCGCAGGGTGCTCCAGATGTTGTCCGACATGGCTCCTCCATGGCCACCGCTCTGCTGCTGCATGCCGAGCGCCTCTATGAAATGCTCCACGGCCTCCCTGCAACAAGCGTCAAGGGGGGGGGGGGGGGGATAATGAGATGCAAGAAGAAAATACTTTTTTTTATTTCTCCAAGACAACTAAATGGAAAAAAATTACAAACACTTTGCATTAAAAAATAAATAAATATCTACCCTTTTGCATGCACCTATAGGTCTCCATGGTTACAGACTACAAACCCGCAGTCATGTGTAACTCCGCCTCCTCTACCGTCTGTAGCTTATCAAGAAGAGGAGAGAAAATGGAGTAACACGACTGCAAGATCATACGCTCGTGGAGGTTTTTGTTTAATTTTGTAACTTTTTTTTTTTTTGCATTGGAGCAATAAAAAGATTGAAAAAAAATAAAAAATAAATAAGTATTCATACCCTTGGGGCACATGCACACGTGTGCGGAAAATCTGCAGGCAAATCCGTGCGGTCAATCCACATCAATTGGTGCGGATTTGCAGGCGGATTTTACTAAGTGAATTAAGAAAATCCGGTCAGGAAAAATAAAAATAAACTAACATGTTGGGGACTTTTTTTAAATCCGCATCGTGTGCATTGAGAATTTCAACTTCTCATAGAACACAATGTACATGACCTACGGCACGGATTTTGTGTGCATTTAGACACCAGGACATTCTTCCTCACCTGTGCGCCCCCAGATTGATACAGGCGATGCCCAGGTTGTATCGGGAGCGTATGAAGCCCGGTTGCAGTTGCAGTGCCCGCCGGTACGCCTCCACCGCAGCCTCGCTGTCATTGCCATTGGCCAGAGTGGCTCCCAGCTTATTCCACAGCAGATAGTCCTGCAGGAGAGATGGCGGCATTACCACAGACATCCCAGCACAAATCACTCTCCTGTCTGCATAGTTTGTTACAATGTATCAGTGCAGGTAAAAAAAAAAAAAATGGAGAATTAGCTAGACGAGATACGACTGTAACAAACACTCAGCTTTGACATCTATTTGAAGCGCCAGTTTTCAGCGGTTAAGAAGAAGTGGAAACGTTTTTGAGAAAGCCATATTTGCACAATAATCGGTGACTTAGCAAACATGGAAGTTAATAAATTTGGCGCATCTTACTCCAGAATCCTTCATATTAAGGCCGGCATATTAAACAATGGCCTTCATAAACATGGGCAGGTGCAAGCACCCTGTGTGTGCCATGCAGAAGAAAATACAAAGGTCAAGCAGCACCCTGGGGGCGCTAAGATATATGCAAACAAGTTGCATTTTTGCATTACGTCTGTGTTTACTTCGCTTGTCAAGGTCGGTTCTTAGCAATTTAAAAGTAATGCAAATATCACATGTTTGCACAAGTATTAGCACCCGCAGGGGAACTGCTGCGTCGTTGAGTACAGTCCTATTCTCAGCATCGCACTGCGTTCTACTCCCGGCCACACACTCACATCCGGCTTCTGACTCAGCGCGGCCGTGAAACAGTCGACGGCTTTCTGGTACTCCCCGCTTAGGTTAAAGAGAACTCCAAGTCCACACTGAACATCCGGATCCACTTGACTCGGGTCCAAACGGACGGCAGCAAGGAACAACTCCCGAACCTCGGAGAACAGGGTGCTGAAAGCAGAACGACAGCGGGGTCATTTACTATCAGATAGACGCGTCTGTCACCTCGACTTTTCCCCCGCTCACATTATAGAAAGCATACTAAATCTACGTCAGCCATAGATTTAGACCGGAACTTGATAAAGCTTAGGAATTTAAAAGGATTGTCCGATTCAGGAAAAAAAATTTTTTAGGAGGTGGGTCCCCCTTTAAGGACACTCATCTATTATCCAGAGTGACAGAGTGAAGAGAGTGTCTCTCTGGAGGACGCGACACGTCCATTCATCACATGGACAGCCAACTGGTTTAAAAAATGGAAAATGTGTAATACAGCATTTCACCTGCGGGGGTGCTGCAGGGAAACTTAACACTTACTCCCGCAGATCACAGCCGATCACTAGGGTTCCTTCTCACAAACGTGTTTTAGTAAGGGCTCATGCACACGAACGCGTGCTGCCCGTTCCATGCATGGGCACCGTCCGCAGTGCGGAGGCAAGGACTGAAAAGCCACGGAAGCACCCCGTAGTGCTTCTATGGCCTTCCACTCCGTGCCTCCGCACCGTATCTTCTGGATTCAAGTGAATGGGTCCACATTCGTGATACGGTGCGCACACAGCCGGTGCCCGTATTTTGCGGACCTGCTGTTTGTGGGCCGCAATACGGGCACCGGCTGACAACGGCCGCGTGCATGAGCCCTAAGTTAGGGCATAAAGCTGGGTGGCTGACATGAACTTGCCCTTTAAAGACGTGCTTTGACCCCATCTAAATCCTTTCAACCCCTGAGTTTTGGTTCTTCTGCCTCACTGGGGGTCGGGGGACTCACTAATTCGGTCAGGTCTTACCTCTGCCACCCGATTAGCCTTCTAGGGCGGCAAATTGCTCCGATTAGACCCCCAACGTATGGACAGATCTCGGCCTTTACTCACTCAGACAGTAACGTCCCCAGGGACTTCTTTCTGGAAGCTTCTCCGGCGTCGGCCTCCTCCTTCACCAGGTGGTTGTACTTGGGGCTGTGCCGCAGCCACTCCCGCAGGGTCTCACAAGCTTGCTGCTGCAGGCATTCATTGGTGAAACTAACCGCCAGCGCCATCAGGGCGTTCAGATTGTCCGGCTTCAGCTCCAGGCACCTGAGGTCGAAATGTACATGATAATCCACCCATACAGAAGAGAGATGGAGAGACAGTCCAGGAAGATAAGAGACCTCACCTGCGGAGAGCGCTGATAGCCGCCAGCTCCTGTTCGTTTTCTGCTTGAGTGGTGCCCAAATATTGCCAGGCCTGGAAGATACAGGGGGATAAAATGATGGCAGCGATCAGCGGCACCACCCTATAATACCCCTGCAGGATCCTCAAGACCGTAGCTATAGGGGATGCAGAAGTAGGGCACAGTAGGTGGGGGTTACAGATTTTGCACTGGGGCCCAGAGATCAAACAAGGACCCCATTGTAAAGCACCCTAGATCTCAGCTTCCTAGACTTCTAGTTATGATTAGAGCAAAAGAGTCGGAGGTTGCACTTAAAGGGGTTCTTCACCAATGTGCCTTCCAGCCTTGCATCAATAGTAAGCAAGTTGTTCTCCGTGAGAACATGAATACCACCGAGATGTCACGAGTGCTACAGGTGCACAGCGAGGACCAACCCCTTTAACACCAGGTAAACCTGAATGTGGGTCAGAGGTGAGCACTGCCGAGTCGTGTCTGTCATGTGGTTAGTACTTTGGTCCGAACGGTTAATGTGTGAACAGTAAGGACTAATCCAGTGTTTGCAGATTACACACAGCGTTTTCCTGTCTGCACTGAAATGTGTGGGGGTGGCAGCCATTACTCCGAGACCCCGTATGGACCCAGGAATCCAAGATCTTCCTTTACCTCCATGTGCTTGGGTTCTCTGTTTACGGCAATCTCAAAAAGTCTCACTGCACTAGGGAGGTCTCCTTCCCGAAGACGCTTTAGACCTGCCTCAAACGGCTGCGCCTCATCAGAGAAAGGATTGTCGTCCTCAAACACGTATCCCTAGAAGACAAAGTCGAGACGCCATACAAGAAAAGAAACAAGATGAATCCAGTGTCTATCACTTAATATATCTTTATTGAAGTCCTGACACAGAGCTCCAAATCTTCTGCACAAAGAGTGAAATATTATTCTGACTGCCTGCATACAGATATATACAGCCACCACTAGAGGGAGCTCAGGAGCCACCACTAGAGGGAGCACAGGAGATTACTACATACAGATATATACAGCCACCACTAGAGGGAGCTCAGGAGATTACTGCATACACATATATACAGCCACCACTAGGGGGAGCTCAGGATATTACTATATACAGACATATACAGCCACCACTAGAGGGAGCTCAGGAGATGACTACATACAGATATATACAGCCACCACTAGAGGGAGCTCTGGAGTTTACTACATACAGATATATACAACCACCACTAGAGGGAGCTCAGGATATTACTATATACAGATATATACAGCCACCACTAGAGGGAGCTCAGGAGATGACTACATACAGATATATACAGCCACCACTAGAGGAGCTCAGGAGCCACCACTAGAGGGAACACAGGAGATTACTACATACAGATATATACAGTCACCACTAGAGGGAGCTCAGGAGATGACTACATACAGATATATACAGCCACCACTAGAGGAGCTCAGGAGCCACCACTAGAGGGAACACAGGAGATTACTACATACAGATATATACAACCACCACTAGAGGGAGCTCAGGATATTACTATATACAGATATATACAGCCACCACTAGAGGGAGCTCAGGAGATGACTACATACAGATATATACAGTCACCACTAGAGGGAGCTCAGGAGATGACTACATACAGATATATACAGTCACCACTAGAGGGAGCACAGGAGCTTTCTCCTGCTTACACACAAGTCAATGCGAACAATCAGCAGGAGCTCCCTCTAGTGGTGGTTGCAGGCAGCCAGAATTTAATCTTCTCACTCTGTCTTTGCTGGGGATTTGGATCTGTGTATTAGCAGGTCAGTATGTCACCTTATCGTAAGACTTGGCAGACAAGTCCTGAAAATCTGACAGCCATGGATGGGCCTCTGCGTCCCTCTTGGCCATCTCCTCCCATTCCTCTTGAAGTTTGTCCCAGAAATCAACATCAGCCTGTTAAGGAAAAATTCAGAGCTGCGGTGAAACTCGCCCCAAAACACTGAAAGTCCGCTCTTTGGGGGCGATACTTGCCAGACTCCTCCCCTCACCCAGTTACGGTATCTTCACAGTGGCCTCTAACCCATGTCTCTCCAGCTCTTGAAAAACTACAACTCCCAGCGGCTGTCGAGGCTTACAGTTTTTCAAACACTGTAGACCCACATGCTGATAACCGATGTCCTATAGGTTCAGCTATATCACACCCACGTCCCTTTCCGTCACAGCAGGCAATCGTTTGCTGAAATACTCTGTGCTGCTGCCAACTTATTTATTTTTTTATATATATTTTTTTTTTTACCTCCACTGCAGCCTTTGCAGAATCAAACTCTTTCTCCATGGGGGTGAACTGATCGACCCACTGTTCAGAGACGGCCTGCGGAGGAGAGGACAATAAGGTCAGCCATGTCAGGGACAGACAGTGCAATATCCACGTACGTGAGGCTAAAGCGGCAGCACGTCACCCAGACATCCCAAGTGGCAGGAGGGTGCAGAGAAGCCCCGCCAGCTGAGTGAGAGACACCACTATCAACAGCTCCGGAGACGGAACGCAGGGAAAACAGGCGCAGCCAGTCATGGGTGCGTGTGAAACGGGATAAATCTCCTCCGCCATCGATTCACATCCTCGCGGGAAAGACGTTCACCCCCCCCCCCCCCCCAAAAAAAAAACAAAAAAAAAAAACACTCCTCTTGCATCTCTCACATTACTCAGCAGAGGGCGATAGTGAGCACAGGTGAAAGCTGCCTGGGTATGAAATCAGTGCCCTCCTAGAGCATCATGGGAGCGGCAGAATAAAAAGAAATAAAAATAAAAATAAAAATTTAGAAAAAAAAATATATATATTTTTTCTTTCCGGAATTTATAGAAGATCACACCCATGTTTTACTGGGCCCTGGAAGCGCATGGATGCACAGTATAGTGGTGGTCTCTTGTGAAACTACAACTCTCAGCATGCTCCAACATCCTCCTGCTGAACTGATGGACGGAAACAGAGTTGCAGTTTCAGGACATCTGGCCGCAGACCACCAGTGTACAGATCAGTTAGAGGATTTCCAGCTCTATGTAAATACAATTCTGCACTTTTCTGCTTGCGGTCAGTGAATGAGAGCATACTTGTTTACATGCAGAAACTGAAAACCCATCTCACAGCTGAGGGTTTGTTACCGTTGCATCTAAACAATCCTCTCTGAGCTTTACACATCAGCAGCTCTCTCTCTCTCTCTCCTATCCTGACAGCTCGTTACAATGTATCAGTGCAGGGGAAAAAACAAATAAATAACAAAATGTATCAACAAGATTATCCAGACCCTCAGCTATATTAGGTCTGTATAGATCTCCAGCCTCTGCGTGTAAACTAGAGTGTTCCCTTTCGCTGCCAGCAAGCAGAGATCTTGAAAACCGGTGAAGAATTGAAACCCGGTATATTTGAAAGTTGCAGAATGTTTTTTCTACACCGACTGCCGTGAATTTACATAAAACTGGACAATCCCTTTAAGCAAGACGATCGATCTCGCTGTTCCTCTCCTTCACCCCCCCACACCCCGCAGTGCGGGTCACTACCTGCTCTTGTATAAACTGTTCTGACCACTGCTCTGCCTGCGAGACCGTCTGGGAAGGAGCGCTCGGATTCTGCGAGAGAGACACCTCCCCGTCTCCTATCTTCCTCACAAATTGTAAGAACTGACGGAGAAAGAGAGAGAGAGAGACGGAGACAGTGACACGTGTGAAGATGGACGAAGGGAGGGACGGGGGTTGTACATTATATGATCTGGGGCCTCCAGCTTGCAGTTGCACTTAAAGGGGTTGTCTGACCCCAAAAACAATTTTTATTGAGGGCCCGGGAACTGTTCAGCAGAACTCACCTATTCTATACCAGCGACCGCTTCATCTCAAGCAGCTCAGCCGCCACGTGTCACAGGGGCCACATCACCGCCAAGCACAGTGAACGGATGCAGCTACGCACATGACCACGGACGGGATGTACATTGAACAGTCACATGCATTTTTTTTTTCCCTTTTTTGTTAAACACTTTCTCGGCCCTCGCTAAAATTTTGGGTTCAGAAAACCCCTTTAAGAGGTTCCACTTTATGCCTCTCCATAGCAGGTATATAGCCACCCTGCCCTGTATACTCTACAAGCATTAGAATTAGAGAGGAGCGAATATCAGCTTATGACATTCGTTCGCGCTTCGTTTGGTGGTAAAAGGCGAATTGCGTCATGGATTCCGTTACCACGGACCACAACGCAATTCTATAACGGAATGCCTTTAGAGGCATTCTGTCAAATAGAAGTCTATGGCCTGCGTAACGGATCCGTCCCGTTTCAGTTATGCAAGAGAGGGCTCGGGGATCAGGAGAGGACTCCCCTGCATAACAGAAACGGGACAGATACGTTTTGCAGCCCATAGACTTCTATTATGACTGAATGAATAACGGAATGCCTCTAAAGGCATTCCGTTAAAGAATTGCGTTACGGTCCGTGGTAACGGAATCCATAACGCAATTCACCTTTTACCACCAAACGACGCGCGAACGAATTTCAAAATATGAAAATTCGCTCATCTCTAATTAGAATGATAACCCGCAGATCTCTATGCTGCCACCCTGTGGACATTACAGGTACTGCGAAAAAATAAAATAAAAAATGGTATAGAAATAGGATGAAAACACTGCTCCAATTATTGCTACAATCACAAAATACTGGAGCAGTCATCCCATGGCGAAGGGGGAAATCCAGCCAAAAAAATAATAATAATAATTATTGCGTACATAGATAGGGATCACAGTGGAGGAGACCACCTTTGGACACATTGGAGTTTTACACGCAGGGAACGGTCGGTTCGCTCTACAGTTTTGGAAGGCGCTGGACAACTGAGCTTATGGAGACCACCGTGTATCCATGACAAGCAGATCGTCAATTTTTGGGGAGTCTTCCCTGCAATTAATCCTTGAATATATTTTATAGCACACAGCTCCAAATCCTCTGCACAGATACAGCATTAAATAAAATAAAAAATAAAATAAAAAATAAAAAAATCAGTTGGCCACCACTAGAGGGAGCTCAATGCACTCAATTATGATGACTGTATGCAGTGAGCTCCCCCTGGTGGTGGCTGCAGGCGGACGGTATAAGCAGGGGATTTGGAGCTGTGCATTAGGAAAACTGAGCTCTAACCCCTCGAAAGATATATTCAGAAAATAATTAGCACAGCATGTGGGGAACATAGTGTTAAGAGGTTCATTTTAAATCCTGATAATGAATTGGGAGAAGAAGAGAAAAATGAGACATAAATGGAGGTAGGTGATGTGAACCAACCTACCACCCTCCTGCGCCCCTCCTTGTACCTGGCTGTTGGTTAGTTTGGGGTCTGTGACTTGGGAAAGAAGAGATTTTGCTTCCCTCTGTAAGTCGTCTTCAGGTTGGTACTCTTCACTCCTGCACAGGGAGGAGAACTGATTAGCAATTAAAGGGGACCCATCACCAATGACAATGATGGGAGTCATTGCTCTACAGGGAAAATGGGAGCCTTGAACTCGCTCCTGATGCCTGGAACACTCCCACAATACTGGTCATGTGACACTTTCTAGCCAATCACACAGTAAGTTATTTGGGAGTTCTGCATCGGTATCAGGAACGGTTTTAGGGCTTTCATCTTCACTGCAGTGGAACCCCCCCCTCCCCCTTCACACACGGCGACATGTCCCTTTAAGAGGGTTTGTGTCTTCTCACCATTTTTCTGCCATCGCTCCTTCGCTTTCTCCCAACCACAGTTTCTCCTCCGATTGCTGGAGATATTCCTCTGCCCAGCGAGAGGGGGATGAAAGGGGGTCTGGTAAGAGAGAAGAGAATTCACATAAGGGACACATATTAGCGTCACATGTAGCAGAGGTAGTGCACACATAAGAGGTGATCCACCTTAAAGTGAACCCTCAACAGCGACATCTACAAACTGTCCATAATGTGATAAAGGCTCCATTACAGGGGCGCCGTTGCGGGGCCTCCGCCATTACAGGGGCGCCGTTGCGGGGCCTCCGCCATTACAGGGGCGCCGTTGCGGGGCCTCCGCCATTACAGGGGCGCCGTTGCGGGGCCTCCGCCATTACAGGGGCGCCGTTGCGGGGCCTCCGCCATTACAGGGGCGCCGTTGCGGGGCCTCCGCCATTACAGGGGCGCCGTTGCGGGGCCTCCGCCATTACAGGGGCGCCGTTGCGGGGCCTCCGCCATTACAGGGGCGCCGTTGCGGGGCCTCCGCCATTACAGGGGCGCCGTTGCGGGGCCTCCGCCATTACAGGGGCGCCGTTGCGGGGCCTCCGCCATTACAGGGGCGCCGTTGCGGGGCCTCCGCCATTACAGGGGCGCCGTTGCGGGGCCTCCGCCATTACAGGGGCGCCGTTGCGGGGCCTCCGCCATTACAGGGGCGCCGTTGCGGGGCCTCCGCCATTACAGGGGCGCCGTTGCGGGGCCTCCGCCATTACAGGGGCGCCGTTGCGGGGCCTCCGCCATTACAGGGGCGCCGTTGCGGGGCCTCCGCCATTACAGGGGCGCCGTTGCGGGGCCTCCGCCATTACAGGGGCGCCGTTGCGGGGCCTCCGCCATTACAGGGGCGCCGTTGCGGGGCCTCCGCCATTACAGGGGCGCCGTTGCGGGGCCTCCGCCATTACAGGGGCGCCGTTGCGGGGCCTCCGCCATTACAGGGGCGACGTTGCAGGGCCTCCTCCATTACAGGGGCGACGTTGCAGGGCCTCCTCCATTACAGGGGCGACGTTGCAGGGCCTCCTCCATTACAGGGGCGCCGTTGCGGGGCCTCCGCTGTTGCAGACACCCCGATTACACCTGACAGCAGGGGGAGCAGATGACTTACCTGCCTGTTCTATGAACTCCCGGCTCCAGTCCTCTTCCTCTACCGCTGGTTCTTGCTGTAGAAACTCATCAGTCCAGTGTTCAGACAGAGCAAGATCTGCAACACCAGGAGCTACAGGATGAGCAAGAAGAGACAGTATATAATTACCCGCTGCAGTACCCCCCTCCTCCTCTAGAGGGAAGAACCCATCCCCACAGTGCCATGTGTGGTCACCCATGTGCCCATCTGTGTACAGATCTGCTTCGGCCTTTTAGGACTCATCAGCTTTCTGGTCATAGGTGGCTACTGTTCTTATGAGGGTCCAGGATTAGAAAAACATGGCTGCCTTCTAAAAACAGTGCCACCTCTGTCCACAGGTTGTGTGTGGTATTGCAGCTCAATCCCTATTCACAACAGTGGAGCTGAGCTGCAATATCAGACACAACCTATGCACAGATGTGGCGCTGTTGTTAGAACTAAGCAGCCATGTTTTTCTAATCCTGCACATTCTGCAGGTACTTTGTGTTTTAAGAACTCTGCTTGCTGATGCGCTCTGTGCACTGCTGCACAGGCTGTGTCGGGGGCGCCATATGTATGGAGATAGTCCCCATATTGCAAGCAATGCCACAGAAGCACGCAAGTTCTTATAAAAAATAAAGTTTCCACTCACTGACATCAAGCAGAGATATTGGAAACCATGAAAGTATGGCAGATCTGAGCGTGTCCCTTACCTCGGAGGGGCTCAGGGCGGAAACTGCTTTGCTCGATTTGCTGCATTTCTGCCAGGAGGCCGTCCATCTTGAAGGTGTGAGGGGCTCGAGCGTGCAGGGAGGGCGCGCGGGACTGCAGGAACTCCGACACCAGCTGAGGAGAGAGCGAGAGGGGACGATGGAAGAGCGCGCATCCTGAGCCATATTGGTTTTCACCCAGCTTTCCCCGAAACTGATATAAACTTGTTAATGTAAGTATTCAAACCCCTTAAAGGGCCAGTACACCTAAAGTCGGCAGCTTATAACAGTGCGGGGGCTGATAACACATACAACAGCACAGCGGGTTTCCTGTCGCTTTAAGACGGCGCCGCGCCCGCTAGGGGAGCGGTAAGTACTCACCTCATCTTCTGTAGCTTCTCCGAGAGGCTTCGAGATCTGCCAAAAAAAAAAACAGACAGTTATTACTATTAGGCTAACGCGCTTTGCCTTTCAGTTACGCACTATTTTCAAGATCTCTGCTTGCTGTGAGTGAATAGAACACTTCCAGACGCTGAGAAATCAGACCTAATCTTTCTCGCAATTGTAACGAACCCTCACCAGTGTGAGGTCAGGACAGGGTTACGGCCTCTGGAAGGCGATAGTAATGTTTCCATTCACTGTCAGACAGCAGAGTATTCGAAAATGGTGACATACAAAGTACATTAGGAAACCTGCAGGCCTATTACGATCTATTGTTGAGCTGGGGCTTGTAGTTCACCACGTGGAGGTGCGCACCCCCAAACCTTATACCACAGCACACCGTTCACTTACAGCGGTGGCCCCCGGGGGCCAGGCCACACTGGGCAGTCCTTCCTGCCGCAGACCCTTGTCCTGGGTGAAGTGACCGGTCAGCTTCATCAGGGGATTCGTCCCCCCACATTCCGTGTCCACCAGTCCACGCATCGCCATGGCAACGGCCTGCAACATGGAGACAGCAACATGTGAGAAACAGGCCCCGTCCCCCAGACATGACGGTCTCCCCAACACCCCCCTGCCTTACCTGAGGTCTCCTCTCCGTCTGTCTCAGGAGGTCTCTGCCATGGATCTGTCTCTTCCTGTGAGTCTCAGAGTCAGAGTTCAAGGGGAGGAGAGACAGTTAAAGGTACAGAGATCAGGGGGAGGAGAGAGAGACAGCCAGAGTCAGGGAGAGAGGAGGGAGAGACAGCCAGGGACAGGGGAAGAGACAGACAGGGACAGGGGAAGAGACAGTCAATGCTGAAGTTGGTTTCTTTTTCACACAGAAGGAGGGGAGGGCGAGACAGCCAGACAGGGAGGACAGAGACCGCCTAACATGTGAGGGGTGGAGGGAGACGACCCCTTGTCATACTCTGGATAGGGAGGAGGAGAGACTGCCAGTCACAGAATGGAGGGTGGACTAGAGACAGCCAGACACAGGAAGAAGAGAGACTGCCAGTCACAGCACGGAAGGTGGAGAGACAGACAGACACAGGGAGGAGAAGAGACTGCCAGTCATAGCATGGAGGGCGGAGAGACAACCGGGCTCAAAGAGGAGAGAGACTGTCAGACACAGCATGGAGGGTGGAGAGACAGGCAGACACAGGAAGGAGACGAGACTGCCAGTCACAGCATGGAGGGTGGAGAGACAGCCGGGCTCAGGGAGGAGGAGAGAGACTGCCAGTCACAGCATGGAGGGCGGAGAGACAGCCGGGCTCAGGAAGAAGAGACTGCCAGTCACAGCATGGAGGGTGGAGAGACAGCCGGGCTCAGGGAGGAGGAGAGAGACTGCCAGTCACAGCATGGAGGGCGGAGAGACAGCCGGGCTCAGGAAGAAGAGACTGCCAGTCACAGCATGGAGGGTGGAGAGACAGCCGGGCTCAGGGAGAAGAGACTGCCAGTCACAGCATGGAGGGTGGAGAGACAGCCGGGCTCAGGGAGAAGAGACTGCCAGTCACAGCATGGAGGGCGGAGAGAACACCTTCCATACTTCTCACAGCTGAAGCTTTGTTACAGTTGTATACGGTTTACAGTCCTTTGTAAACTAAATGCATCAGCAGCACAAGTTTCTTATCTCCTAATATTTTGCTACAATGTATCAGCGCAGGTAAAATGTGTTAGTTCAGGACGTTTAGCTCACAGAGGATGTCTAGACTGGATGTAATTGTAGGAAATGCTCAGTTTTCATTCTATGGATGTAAACAAGAACGTTTCACTGACAGCAAGGAGAGATCTTGATATCGTGAGGAAATGAAACCCAAAGTGAAGTACCTACCGCAGATGCAGATCACGTGACAGCTGTAGGTGGTGGGAGGAGGCTCAGCAGACAGCAATGCATTCCTGGTCATAGGGTTTCCCTGCAGCAACCACTAGAGGGAGCAGCTCACACTCAGTTCAATCCTAGCTGCAGGTACTTTCACACTAGCGTTTTTCTTTTCCGTCCTAGGGGCTCAAATCCGGAAAAGAACTGATCAGTTTTATCCCCATGCATTCTGAATGGAGAGTTAGGCCTCTTTCACACTTGCGTTGTTGGGATCCGGCGTGCACTTCCGTTGCCGGAGGTGCCCGTCGGATCCGGAAAAACGCAAGTGTACTGAAAGCATTTGAAGACGGAACCGTCTTCCAAATGCTTTCAGTGTTACTATGGCACCCAGGACGCTATTAAAGTCCTGGTTGCCATAGTAGGAGCGGGGAGCGGTATACTTACTGTCCGTGCAGCTCCCGGGGCGCTCCAGAATGACGTCAGAGCGCCCCATGCGCATGGATGACGTGTCCAATGCGATCACGTGATCCATGCGCTTGGGGCGCCCTGACGTCACTCTGGAGCGCCCGGGGAGCCGCACGGAAGGTAAGTACACTGCTCCCCCGCTCCCCACTACACTTACCATGGCTGCCAGGACTTTAGCGTCCCGGCAGCCATGGTAACCATTCAGAAAAAGCTAAATGTCGGCCCGGCAATGCGCCAAAACGACGTTTAGCTTAAGGCCGGATCCGGATCAATGCCTTCCAATGGGCATTAATTCCGGATCCGGCCTTGCGGCAAGTGTTCAGGATTTTTGGCCGGAGCAAAAAGCGCAGCATGCTGCGGTATTTTCTCCGGCCAAAAAACGTTCCGTTCCGGAACTGAAGACATCCTGATGCATCCTGAACGGATTTCTCTCCATTCAGAATGCATTAGGATAATCCTGATCAGGATTCTTCCGGCACAGAGCCCCGACGACGGAACTCTGTGCCGGAAGAAAAGAACGCAAGTGTGAAAGAGCCCTAATCCGTTCAGGACGTCTTCACTTCAGTCTTTTTGACTGATCAGGCTTTTCAGAAAAACGTAGCATGTTGTATTTTTACCTCCGGCCAAAAATCCTGAACACTTTGACTGGCCTTTTTCCCATTGACTTGCATTAACGCCGGATCCGGCGCCGTGTGTTCAGTCAAACCGGATCCGGCTTTTGCATGTTAAACCCGAAAAATTTGAAAAAAAAGTTAAAGTCCATAAATGGCGGATCCGTTTTTTCCAATGCATTTTTTCATGGTGATCAAAATCCTGATCAGGATTCAAATGTAATCCGTTTTCACACGTTTTTCCGGATCCGGCGGGCAGTTCCGGTGTCGGAATTGAACGCCGGATTAAAACAACGCTAGTGTGAAAGTAGCCTAAATGCATATGTAGTTAGCTCCCCCTAGTGGTGGCTGCAAGCAATATATTATTTACCAGGTCAGAATGAAGGTGGGGTCATCCTGTGCAGACATAAGATTCCTGTATTCACCCTTCACCAGATTCTGGTGTCACTGTGGCAGCACAGAAATCCACCCTGCAGTCCAACTGCACAGCATACCATGTCGTGACTGCTGGGGCATGATGGGTAACACTGTGCATAGCAGGCAATGTAGATGCTGCAACCTCACATTAGACTGGAGAGAATCTTTTTTTAATTTGGGGTCATTATTTGTTTAGTGGGTCTGGAGTATGTACCGTATTTATTCAGAGTGTCCGATCTGGGGTCTGTATTTATTATCTGTATCTGTTTTTAGGGCAACTGGTCTGGGTTCTGTATTAGTTTAGTAGGTCTGGTCTGAGGTCTGTTTTAGTTTAGAAGGTCTGGTGTCTGTATTAGCTTAGTGGGTCGTGGGTCTGTATTAGTTTAGAGGGTCTGGTCTGGTGTCTGTATTAGTTTAGAGGGTCTGGGGTCTGTATTAGTTTAGAAGGACTGGTCTGGGGTCTGTATTAGTTTTGAAGGACTGGTCTGGGGTCTGTATTAGTTTTGAAGGACTGGTCTGGGGTCTGTATTAGTTTTGAAGGACTGGTCTGGGGTCTGTATTAGTTTAGAAGGTCTGGCCTGGGGTCTGTATTAGTTTAGGGGTCTGGTGTCTATTAGTTTAGCGGGTCTGTTCTGCGGTCTGTATTAGTTTAGAAGGTCTGGTCTGGGGTCTGTATTAATTTAGCGGATCTGGTCTGGGGTCTGTATTAGTCTAGGGGGTCTGTTCTGGGGTCTGTATTAGTTTAGAGGAGCTGGTCTGGGTTCTGTATTAGTTTAGAAGGTCTGGTCTGGGGTCTGTTTTAGTTTAGAAGGTCTGGTGTCTGTATTAGCTTAGGGGTCTGGTCTTGGGTCTGTATTAGTTTAGTGGGTCTTGGGTCTGTATTAGTTTAGTGGGTCTTGGGTCTGTATTAGTTTAGTGGGTCTTGGGTCTGTATTAGTTTAGTGGGTCTTGGGTCTGTATTAGTTTAGCTCGTCTGTTCTGTATTAGTTTAGAGGGCCTGGTCTGGGGTCTGTATTAATTTAGAAGGTCTGGGGTCTGTTTTAGTTTAGACGGTCTGGTCTGGGGTCTGTTTTAGTTTAGAGGGTCTGGTGTCTGTATTAGTTTAGAGGGTCTGGTCTGGTGTCTGTATTAGTTTAGAAAGTGTGGTCTGCGGTCTGTATTAGTTTAGAAGGTCTGGGGTCTGTATTAGTTTAGAAGGTCTGGGGTCTGTATTAGTTTAGAAGGTCTGGCCTGGGGTCTGTATTAGTTTAGAAGGTCTGCGGTCTGTATTAGTTTAGAAGGTCTGGGGTCTGTATTAGTTTAGAAGGTCTGGGGTCTGTATTAGTTTAGAGGGTCTGGTCTGCGGTCTGTATTAGTTTAGAAGGTCTGCGGTCTGTATTAGTTTAGAAGGTCTGGGGTCTGTATTAGTTTAGAAGGTCTGGGGTCTGTATTAGTTTAGCTCGTCTGTTCTGTATTAGTTTAGGGATCTGGTGCCTGTATTAGTTTAGAGGGTCTGGTCTGGTGTCTGTATTAGTTTAAAAGGTATGGTCTGGGGTCTGTATTAATTTAGCGGGTCTGGTCTGGGGTCTGTATTAGTCTAGGGGGTCTGTTCTGGGGTCTATTCGTTTAGAGGAGCTGGTCTGGTGTCTGTATTAGTTTAGAGGGTCTGGTCTGGGGTCTGTAATTAATTTAGTGGGTCTTGGGTCTGTATTAGTTTATGAGGTCTGGTGTCTGTATTAGTTTAGAAGGACTGGTCTGCGGTCTGTATTAGTTTAGCGGGTCTGGTGTCTGTATTATTTTAGAGGGTCTGTATTAGTTTAGAGGGTCTTTTCTGTGGTCTGTATTAGTTTATAAGGACTGGTCTGGGGTCTGTATTAATTTAGCGGGTCTGGTCTGGGATCTGTATTAGTTTAGAGGGTCTGGTCTGGGGTCTGTATGATTTTAGAAGGTCTGAGGTCTGTATTAGTTTAGAGGGTCTGGTGTCTGTATTAGTTTAGCGGGTCTGGTTTGGGGTCTGTATTAGTTTAGAAAGTCTGGTCTGGGGTCTGTATTAATTTAGCGGGTCTGGTCTGGGGTCTGTATTAGTCTAGGGGGTCTGTTCTGGGGTTTATTAGTTTAGAGGAGCTGGTCTGGGGTCTGTATTAGTTTAGGGGTCTGGTATCTGTATTAGTTTAGAGGAGCTGGTCTGGGGTCTGTATTAGTTTAGGGGTCTGGTATCTGTATTAGTTTAGAGGAGCTGGTCTGGGGTCTGTATTAGTTTAGGGGTCTGGTATCTGTATTAGTTTAGAGGAGCTGGTCTGGGGTCTGTATTAGTTTAGGGGTCTGGTATCTGTATTAGTTTAGAGGAGCTGGTCTGGGGTCTGTATTAGTTTAGGGGTCTGGTATCTGTATTAGTTTAGAGGGTCTGGTCTGGTGTCTGTATTAGTTTAGAAAGTGTGGTATGCGGTCTGTATTAGTTTAGGGGGTCTGGTGTCAGTATTAGTTTAACGGGTCTGGTTTGTGGTCTTCATTAGTTTAAAAGGTCTGGTCGGGGGTCTGTATTAATTTAGCGGGTCTGGTCTGGGGTCTGTATTAGTCTAGGGCAGCGGTTCTCAACCTAGGGGTCGCGACCCCTTTGGGGGTCGATCGGCCCTTTCCGGGGGGTCGCCTGGGGCTTCCTATTGTGGGTCCAGGCCCGTCGCTAACAGACAGGTAAGACAAGCAATTGCTTGGGGCCCCGAGCTGGCCCGGGGCCAAGCAGAGCCGGTGCTTGTTTTGCGGCTGAGTAACTCAGAAGATCCGATGGTATATTCTAACCCCCAGACGTTCCCATGGTGACTGGGACGCTTGTCTGGGGGTTAGAATATACCATCGGATCTGAGTTTTACGAGCTCAGTGAGATCGTAAAAACTCAAATCCGATGGTATATTCTAACCCCCAGGCGTTCCCATGGTGACAGGGACGCTTGCCTGGGGGTTAGAATATACAGGGCCACGCCGCTCACAGCAGTATATTTATAAACTAATCAGTAACTACTTTAACTTTAATCATTGCTCATTGCTGAGCTCTTTACTTGGATTATTTGGATATCTTACTCTGTCTTAGCTCCGGTAATAGCAGGCAGTGCGGGGGGCGGCGCTCACTCACTGATGTCACGCGCCTGCTCCTCCCACTAGGCGGTGCAGGCGCGTGACGTCAGTGAGAGAGCGCCGCCCCCCGCACTGCCTGCTATTACCGGAGCTAAGACAAGGTAAGATATCCCATATCCAAATAAATTATAATCCAAGTAAAGAGCTCAGCAATGAGCAATGATTAAAGTTAAAGTAGTTACTGATTAGTTTATAAATATACTGCTGTGAGCGTCGGGGAAGGAGATCTGTGGATGGCACTGTAGGGGGATCTGTGGATGGCAGTGCCATCCACAGATCCCCCTACAGTGCCATCCACAGATCCCCCCCCTAAACAGTGCCATCCACAGATCCCCCCTAAACAGTGCCATCCACAGATCCCCCCTCCCCTAAACAGTGCCATCATGGCACTGTTTAGGGGAGGGGGGATCTGTGGATGGCACTGTTTAGGGGGGATCTGTGGATGGCACTGTATAGGGGGGATCTGTGGATGGCACTGTTTAGGGGGGGATCTGTGGATGGCACTGTATAGGGGGGATCTGTGGATGGCACTGTTTAGGGGGGGGATCTGTGGATGGCACTGTTTAGGGGGGATCTGTGGATGGCACTGTATAGGGGGGATCTGTGGATGGCACTGTTTAGGGGGGGGATCTGTGGATGGCACTGTTTAGGGGGGATCTGTGGATGGCACTGTATAGGGGGGATCTGTGGATGGCACTGTTTAGGGGGGGATCTGTGGATGGCACTGTATAGGGGGGATCTGTGGATGGCACTGTTTAGGGGGGGGATCTGTGGATGGCACTGTTTAGGGGGGGATCTGTGGATGGCACTGTTTAGGGGGGAGATCTGTGGATTGCACTGTTTAGGGGAGGGGGATCTCTGTGGATGGCACTGTTTAGGGGGATCTGTGGATGTCTGTGATTAATTACTCTGCTTTAATTATGTTCAATTTGTAGCAATAAAAATACATCCTGCATATCAGATATTTACATTACAATTCATAACAGTAGCAAAATTTGTTATGACGTAGCAAGATAAAAAATGTAATGGTTGGGGGTCACCACAACATGAGGAACTGTATTAAGGGGTCACGGCTTTAGAAAGGTTGAGAACCACTGGTCTAGGGGGTCTGTTCTGGGGTCTGTATTAGTTTAGAGGGTCTGGTGTCTATTAGTTTAGAAGGTCTGGGGTCTGTATTAGTTTAGCGGGTTTGGTCGGGGGTCTGTATTAGTTTAGGGGTCTGGTCTGGTGTCTGTATTAGTTTAGAAAGTGTGGTCTGCGGTCTGTATTAGTTTAGGGGGTCTGGTGTCTGTATTAGATTAACGGGTCTGTTCTGGGGTCTGTATTAGTTTAAGAGGTCTGGTGTCTGTATTAGTTTAGAAGGTCTGGGGTCTGTATTAGTTTAGAGGAGCTGGTCTGGGGTCTGCATTAGTCTAGAGGGTCTGGTCTGGTGTCTGTAATTAGTTTAGTGGGTCTTGGGTCTGTATTAGTTCAGCGGGTCTGGTTTGGGCTCTGTATTAGTTTAGAGGGTCTGGGGTCTGTATTAATTTAGCGGGTCTGGTCTGGGGTCTGTATTAGTCTAGGGGGTCTGTTCTGGGGTCTGTATTAGTTTAGAGGAGCTGGTCTGGGGTCTGCATTAGTTTAGAGGGTCTGGTCTGGGGTCTGTAATTAGTTTAGTGGGTCTTGGGTCTGTATTAGTTTAGCGGGTCTGGTTTGGGGTCAGTATTAATTTACAAGGTCTGGTCTGGGAATCTATTAATTTAGCGGGTCTGGTCTGGGGTCTGTATTAGTTTAGAGGGTCTGGTCTGGGGTCTGTATTAGTTTAGAGGGTCTGGTCTGGGGTCTGTATTAGTTTAGAGGGTCTGGTCTGGGGTCTGTATTAGTTTAGAAGGTCTGGTCTGGGGTCTGTATTAGTTTAGAAAGTCTGGTCTGGGGTCTGTATTAGTTTAGAAGGTCTGGTCTGGGGTCTGTATTAGTTTAGAAGGTCTGGTCTGGAGTATGTATTAGTTTAGAGGAGCTGGTCTGGAGTATGTATTAGTTTAGAGGAGCTGGTCTGGAGTATGTATTAGTTTAGAGGAGCTGGTCTGGAGTATGTATTAGTTTAGAGGAGCTGGTCTGGGGTCTGTATTAGTTTAGAGGAGCTGGTCTGGAGTATGTATTAGAATAGAAAGTCTGGTCTGGGGTCTGTATTAGTTTAGAGGAGCTGGTCTGGGGTCTGTATTAGTTTAGAGGAGCTGGTCTGGGGTCTGTATTAGTTTAGAGGAGCTGGTCTGGGGTCTGTATTAGTTTAGAGGAGCTGGTCTGGGGTCTGTATTAGTATAGAAAGTCTGGTTTGATGTCTCTGTATTATTTTTTGGGTGTGATGAAGAGGGTCATGCCCTACTTGTGATTCAAATGCTTTAGATTAGGGAGGTGCCCTATATAAATGGAAGGGTCATATATTAGAAAACTGAGTGCTACATGCTTTGTGCGCTGATTAATACATTCATTCTCTGAATCTCCCATACTGATGGTTTCCTCAACATCAACCATAGCACAAACACTTTATTCTGCTTTTACATATTTTGATATTCATGAATCTACTTCTAACCAAACATTTCCTGTAGCTGGAGGTGGTTCTGGTTCTTATGGGTCAGCACCTTCTTCCATGCCGCATTCCAGTATTGGGTGGGGGGGGGGTTAGTTACTGAGAGTGCCCCCCTTCAGTATAAGCCGATCTGCGCGGCGCTCACAAACACTTTTGTATTTCTCGCTGCACTTGTCATCATTCCATTTAGATACAGGAGACAGAGTAACACAATCCTCTTCGCCATCATTGTCCGACTGATCGGTCTTCCAGAACCTGCGGAGGAGGAAGGGGTCACGGGTGAGACGCTGGGAATTACGAGGCCTAAACCTCCGGTAAAGCCTATGGCGTTATAAGGCGGCCACCTCACCAGGTTGTAGAATCGTATGGCGTCCCATCCACCCAGCGCCAGTTCCCTTCTCTGTGATGGTCCGAGAGGCCAATCCAGGTGGTGTCGCTCACTAAATTCTCCAGGAAATTCTGGGCAAGAGATGCAGGACATACTGTAAATGAGGTGCAAAGATATTCCTACAGCTACCACTGAGCTTAATGGTAACTGTATAAATTCCTATGCCTTGAGCTCCACCTAGTGGTGGCTGCTGGCAGCCAGATTTATAATATATTGTGTGAAGGGAAGCAGGAGATTTACAGCTGTAAGGGGGAGATTTCTGATGATATCTGTGTAGCCCCTGACAGTCATGGGGCACTGTAATGGGGGAACTATACCTGCCACAGTTTTGGGAGCACAGTCTTTTGTACTTTTATAGGAGCATAGTGTCCTCCACTGTTATGGGGTCACCTGACTGAATGTATAGGGGCCCTGTGGCTGGTTTGCTTTGCATATATTACCTCCTCCTCCTCATTATTAATCACAGCCAGGAAGCCGCCCTTCATCCTGCACCAGGACAGACCCTCCTCCCAAGTTTGAGCGTCTTCTGACCGCAAGTAGCAGGACAGCCCAAAGAGCCGCCACCCCGTGGGGCAAAAGGGACACAACATGGCTGCAAATAAAGAAAATTAGTGAAAATCCAAGATCTGTATGAGGGACTAAAGCAGAGCAGCTCTGCCCTATGTATTAAGTCATAGGGTTCATATGGAAAACCCATATCTATGGGTGACTACTCTCTATGGGAACTGGTGACACCTGGTGGTCACATTGATAACTGCATGCAGTAATACCTGAATCTTCTAAATGAGTGGCACAGCCCATCAGCAGGTGACTGCTCCGGGGGATGAGAATGTTCATCTTCCTCATGGAGTCGTACTGTTCTTGAACGTTTCTCAGGTTGCTGCGTAGGTCTTGGCGCTGCTGCGCTATAACCTGCAGCTCCTCCTGCCGCTGGGTCCGGTTATACACCAGTCGGGGTAATAGGATTTCATGCAATGAGCCGTATTCTCGCTGCAGGGAGGACAGATTCCTTCTCAACCAAGATCCATATTCCTGCGCCATTTCCAACTCCTCCAGCCAGTGGCTGCTGTTTGTGCGCAGAGTCTCCGCTTCCTCCTCAGCGCTGCGCAGAAGTGAACTCACCTGTAAATCTGATTATATGTGCAGGGAAAGAAGGTTCATTTAAACTGAACGCAGCTGCAATATATTGCCACTTCTATTTTGGTTAATTATTGCTGTATTACTCCCTGGAAACCATCAGCAAGCAGTTTAGTTGCTGTTTATGGATCTTAATACTTATTTCTTTTGTATTTTAGTTGCCTTTTTAGAATTTATTTGGCATGTAAACCTTTAGGCCCCTTTCACACGGGCGAGTATTCCGCGCGGATGCGATGCCTGAGGTGAACGCATTGCACCCGCACTGAATCCCGACCCATTCACTTCTATGGGGCTGTTCACATGAGCGGTGATTTTCGCGCATCACTTGTGCGTTGCGTGAAAATCGCAGCATGCTCTATATTCTGCGTTTTTCACGCAACGCAGGCCCCATAGAAGTGAATGGGGCTGCGTGAAAATCGCAAGCAAGTGTGGATGCGGTGCGATTTTCACGCACGGTTGCTAGGAGACTATCGGGATGCAGACCCGATCAATATTATTTCCCCTTATAACATGGTTATAAGGGAAAATAATAGCATTCTGAATACAGAATGCATAGTAAAATAGCGCTGGAGGGGTTAAAAAAAATTAAAAATTATTTAACTCACCTTAATCCACTTGATAGCGGAGCCGGCATCTCCTTCTGTCTTCATCTTAGCTGTGTGCAGGAACAGGACCTGTGGTGACGTCACTCCAGTCATCACATGATCCATCACATGATCTTTTACCATGGTGATGGACCATGTGATGAGCGCAGTGGCGTCACCACAGGTCCTGTTCCTACAATCAGCAAAGAAGAAGACAGAAGAGATGCCGGCTGCGCGATCAAGTGGATTAAGGTGAGTTAAATTATTTTTTCTTTTTTTTAACCCCTCCAGCGCTGTTTTACTATGCATTCTGTATTCAGAATGCTATTATTTTCCCTTATAACCATGTTATAAGGGGAAATAATATTGATCGGGTCTCCATCCCGATAGTCTCCTAGCAACCGTGCGTGAAAATCGCACCGCATCCACACTTGCTATTATTTTCCCTTATAACCATGTTATAAGGGAAAATAATACAATCTACAAGACCCCGATCCCAAGCCCGAACTTCTGTGAAGAAGTTCGGGTTTGGGTACCAAACATGCGCGATTTTTCTCATGCGAGTGCAAAACGCATTACAATGTTTTGCACTCGCGCGGAAAAATCGTGCATGTTCCCGCAACGCACCCGCACATTCTCCCGCAACGCCCATGTGAAAGAGGCCTTAGACTGATCATAGAGGCATTAAATACCCGGAGATGCCCTTCCACACTGTCTGAAGTACTCCCTATTGAATATTTACAGCAGGAAGCTTCTAGATATGATAACCTGTTGGGTTTTCATTTGTTAGTGAGGTCCAAAGCAGGAAAGACACCTACTAAACGGAGACACCATAAGGATAGCAGATCAGTCAGCAGCAGCTTGATGGTCTTCACTGGAGGTTCCCTTGAAGATACGACAACCTAGTACATGCATTGTGCTATTAGGTGTTAGAGTGCACAGTGGTGGCTTGCTGTCTATGCGCTTTGGGACTCGCTATCTATAAAATAACGGATCCATCAACAGCTGCTTGTTGGTGGTTTTCACTGGAGGTTTCCTTTAAGATATTACAACCTAGTACATGCATTGATTAATGTCTTTGTAAGCCTCAAATCACATGCACCCCAAAACACCCTCAAGGTACTAAACAGAAACATATATTAAGAATAACAGATCCATCAACAGCAGCTTGTTAGTGATTTCCAAATATTCAGATAGCTTAAAGGATTTAAAATTTTTGCAAAACTAAGTTGTAAAATAAGTTTAAAAAGGTGGAACGTCACATTAAAGGAGTTCTCCAGGAGTACAATATTGAGGACCTATCCTCAGGATAGGTCATCAATATCTGATCTGTGGTGGTCTGACCCCCAGCACCCCCGCTGATCAGCTGTTTGAAGTACTGAAGCCTCTTCCTAGGTGTCACGGACAGTGGGCGAGGACCCACTGTGCCAACTAACCGATTTGGCTTTGGGCTAAATCTAAGGTCATTGTCTTGTCCCTTATACAGGGATCTAGATTTTACTGCAGGGGAACCACTAGGTCACTATCTCCTGGAGTTGTCCTGCTGTAGTTGGCAGCTGACCCCCCCCCGTGGATCAGAGACACCGTCAGGCAATATCTGTAGTCAGGAGACAGGCCAAGGTCAGGGCAGGTGGTGTACTAGCATATATACAGGTTCTTCTAAAAAAAATTAGCATATTGTGATAAAGTTCATTATTTTCTGTAATGCACTGATAAACATTAGACTTTCATATATTTTAGATTCATTACACACAACTGAAGTAGTTCAAGCCTTTTCTTGTTTTAATATTGATGATTTTGGCATACAGCTCATGAAAACCCCAAATTCCTATCTCAAAAAATTAGCATATTTCATCCGACCAATAAAAGAAAAGTGTTTTTAATACAAAAAAAGTCAACCTTCAAATAATTAAGTTCAGTTCTGCCCTCAATACTTGGTCGGGAATCCTTTTGCAGAAATGACTGCTTCAATGCGGCGTGGCATGGAGGCAATCAGCCTGTGGCACTGCTGAGGTGTTATGGAGGCCCAGGATGCTTCGATAGCGGCCTTAAGCTCATCCAGAGTGTTGGGTCTTGCGTCTCTCAACTTTCTCTTCCCAATATCCCACAGATTCTCTATGGGGTTCAGGTCAGGAGAGTTGGCAGGCCAATTGAGCACAGTAATACCATGGTCAGTAAACCATTTACCAGTGGTTTTTGCACTGTGAGCAGGTGCCAGGTCGTGCTGAAAAATGAAATCTTCATCTCCATAAAGCTTTTCACCAGATGGAAGCATGAAGTGCTCCAAAATCTCCTGATAGCTACAGGTAGCTGCATTGACCCTGCCCTTGATAAAACACAGTGGACCAACACCAGCAGCTGACATGGCACCCCAGACCATCACTGACTGTGGGTACTTGACACTGGACTTCAGGCATTTTGGCATTTCCCTCTCCCCAGTCTTCCTCCAGACTCTGGCACCTTGATTTCCGAATGACATGCAAAATTTGCTTTCATCCGAAAAAAGTACTTTGGACCACTGAGCAACAGTCCAGTGCTGCTTCTCTGTAGCCCAGGTCAGGCGCTTCTGCCGCTGTTTCTGGTTCAAAAGTGTCTTGACCTGGGGAATGCGGCACCTGTAGCCCATTTCCTGCACACGCCTGTACACGGTGGCTCTGGATGTTTCTACTCCAGACTCAGTCCACTGCGTCCGCAGGTCCCCCAAGGTCTGGAATCGGTCCTTCTCCACAATCTTCCTCAGGGTCCGGTCACCTCTTCTCGTTGTGCAGCGTTTTATGCCACACTTTTTCCTTCCCACAGACTTCCCACTGAGGTGCCTTGATACAGCACTCTGGGAACAGCCTATTCGTTCAGAAATTTCTTTCTGTGTCTTACCCTCTTGCTTGAGGGTGTCAATGATGGCCTTCTGGACAGCAGTCAGGTCGGCAGTCTTACCCATGATCGCGGTTTTGAGTAATGAACCAGGCTGGGAGTTTTTAAAAGCCTCAGGAATCTTTTGCAGGTGTTTAGAGTTAATTAGTTGATTCAGATGATTAGGTTAATAGCTCGTTTAGAGAACCTTTTCATGATATGCAAATTTTTTGAGATAGGAATTTTGGGCTTTCATGAGCTGTATGCCAAAATCATCAATATTAAAACAAGAAAAGGCTTGAACTACTTCTGTTGTGTGTAATGAATCTAAAATATATGAAAGTCTAATGTTTATCAGTACATTACAGAAAATAATGAACTTTATCACAATATGCTAATTTTTTGAGAAGAACCTGTATATGAGAGACAAGTCTGAAGTCAGGAGGGCGGCAGTGGGGATATCCGAGAACAGGCTAAGGTCAGGTGGCTAAGAGACAGAGTCGGTAGTCAGGCAGGAGTTCGGTGCACGGAAGTCAGACCGAGAAAGACACCTTTGTTTTTAACCAGGGCTGCCCAAACTGCGGCCCTCCAGCTGTTGCAAAACTACAACTCCCAGCCTGCCTGGACATCCTACAGCTATAAGGGCATGCTGGGAGTTGTAGTTTTGCAACAGCTGGTTGAGACTAGATAATGTAAAGATCAGGCACCCTGCTACTGGGGCAGCCGGCCATTGGCTAAGAAAACATTTGGATGTGTGTGCCCTATAGGAGAGGCCGGGAGGCCAAACAGAAGATGTACAGGCCGCACCCTTAAGGATGCTGGTGGCTGGGAGCAGCGGTGGGCACGAACCGCCAATGCAACACTAGGCCAGCGATGTCACATTCATCAGTCCCGGTCAAACCAACAGGCCTGAGCTGCAATACCAAGTAAAACCACCATTCAATGGACGGCGCTGTGCTTGGTGAGCTGCGAGGATCTGATCTGATAGCAATGACCTCTCCTGAGGAGGGGTCATCAATACTGTAGTCCCAGAGGACCCCTTTAAGGCCCTTTATCACTCCTCAGATGTCATATGACGCTTTGTTTCTCATGTTTTTTCGGCTGTACAGTCAGATGCCGGCACTCGTTGCCACAGGACTGATGGCTCCTGGCAGCAGCGGGCATCGGCCCTAAACCGAATGTGAATGATGAAGGACCAGACGCCTCTTAGCAGAAATGATAAAAACGTGTGTTTTTAAAAAAATTAATAAAAAATCCTTACAGTAAGCCAGCATGGCGGCTGTGAGGGTGAGGAGGATGACAACCAGAAGAAGCGATCCCACCAAGAGCCACCGGGGAAAGGAAAACGCCAAGTTCTTCTCGGATGTGAAGCTCCTGTGGAACAGCAGAATACAAGGCCCCTTTAGGCGTACTTCCTGTACATTATAGTGGCGGCTCCAGGGGCGATTCCATATGGGGTGTGGACGTAGCAGTCTCACCAGGGGCCCCATAGGTTCTTCTGCCAGAAGAATACACCAGAATTATACATGGCACATTGTAGGCGAGGAAGAGTAAAACTCTGGAATAGGGAAGATCTTCCGGACTGGCAGAGAAGGCGCTTCTCCTGTAACAGCCGCTGATGACCTCCACTAGGGGGAGCTAGACATATAAGTATTTATATGGCTCCCATTGGCTTCAGTCAGAACCAGTGCGTAGTGAGCTCCCCCTAGTGGCAGCTGCAGGCAGGCAAACTTTTATTATTGAATTTTATTTGTGAACGTTATAGCCGTGGGTGCTTCACTGGTTCCGTTTATGGGGTGATATTAAATATGGTTTGGACTTATGGAGCTTACACAGAAAAGCCTGACTCACCTCCCTTATAAGTATGGATTATATGCCATTGGTGGCTACTCATTTTCAACACCCCTCAAACAAACAAAAAAATGGGAACAAGTGCCTGGAGATACCCTCTAATGGCAGCCACGTAAATCTGCTCCACTGCCCCCTCTATACGAATTGTGCTACCTATGTGTCAGTTATCACTGAAGCTCTGGGCATTCTATTCATCCACAAGGTTTCACAACTGCAGTAGGTGTCATGCTGAGGGGTAGAGGGCTGCAGGATAGATATACTGACCAAAAATACAAACGCAACACTTTCGGTTTTGCTCCCATTTTGCATGATCTGAACTCAAAGATCTGAAACATTTTCTACAGACACAAAAGACCCATTACTCTCAAATATTGTTCACAAATCTGTCTGAATCTGTGTTAGTGAGCGCTTCTCCTTTGCCGAAATAATCCTTCCGCCTCACAGGTGTGGCATATCAAGGTGCTGATTAGACAGCATGAATATTGCACAGGAGCGCCTTAGACTGCCCACAATAACAGGCCACTCTGAAATGTGCACAGTTTTGTCAGAAAACCAGTCAGTATCTGGTGTGGCCACCATTTGCCTCACGCAGTGTAACACATCTCTGTTGCATAGAGTTGATCAGGTTGTTGATTGTGGCCTGTGGATTGTTGGTCCACTCCTCTTCTGTGCGAAGTTACAGAATATTGGCAGGAATCTGGAACCCGCTGTCGTTTACGCCGATCCAGAGCATCCCAAACATGCTCAATGGGTGACATGTCCGGTGAGTATGCTGGCCATGCAAGAAATGGGATGTTTTCAGCTTCCAGGAATTGTGTACAGATCCCTGCAATGTGGGGCCGTGCATTATCATGCTGCAACATGAGGTGATGGTCGTGGATGAATAGCACAACAATGGGCCTCAGGACCTCGTCACGGTGTCTCTGTGCATTCAAGATGCCATCAATAAAATGCACCTGTGTTCGTTGTCCATAACATACGCCTGCCCATACCATAACCCCACCGCCACCATGGGCCACTCTATACACAACGTTGACGCCAGCAAACCGCTCACCCACACGATGCCACACACGCTGTCTGCCATCGGCCCTGAACAGTGAAAACCGGGACTCATCCGTGAACAGAACGCCTCTCCAACGTGCCAGACGCCATTGAATTCGGTTACGATGACAAACTGCAGTCAGGTCCGGACCCCGATGAGGACGACGAGCAGATGAGCTTCCCTGAGACGGTTTCTGACAGTTTGTGCAGAAATTCTTTGGTTATGCAAACTGATTGCTGCTGCAGCTGTCCGGGTGGCTGGTCTCAGACGATCATGGAGGTGAACATGCTGGATGTGGAGGTCCTGGGCTGGTGTGGTTACATGTGGTCTGCGGTTGGATGCACTGCTAAATTCTCTGAATCGCCTTTGGAGACGGATTATGGTAGAGAAATGAACATTCATTGCACGGACAACAGCTCTGGTAGACATTCCTGCAGTCAGCATGCCAACTGCACGCTCCCTCAAACGTTGCGACATTTGACCTCAGTCGTGTTAGCCCCCCCCCCCCCATATCAAAATTTTTGAACAAAACATATGCTGTTGGTTAGATCTTTGTTAGATCAGGTTAGATCAATTGTTGTTTGCGTTAGATCTCACACAGAAGTAGAGATATTAACAGTTATTTGCAGGGGGGGCTAACCCGCCATCAGCCCCCCCTTATCAAAAAATTGACCAAACAATTAGCTATTTTGGAAGATATTTGTGAGATCCGGTATGATCAACTAGTTGTTTTGTTAGATCTCACATAATTACAGACTTATTCCACATGGAATTTTCAGGTAAAATTAGATTCAGGCTAATAGGCCTTCGTTAGATCCGGTAAGATCAAGTGGTTTCAACGTTAAATCTCATATAATTACAGAGATTTTTCACATGAAAACACAGATATTAGGAAGTATTAAATAGGGGGCTAGCTCCCCCTTATGTAATACCAAATATCCATAATATCTCTGTAATTATATGAGATCTAACATTGAAACCACTTGATCTTACCGGATCTCACGAAGGCCTATTAGTCTGCATCAAATTTTACCTGAAAATTCCATGTGGGGGGCTAGCCCCCCCTCATTAATCACTTAATAAGTCTGTAATTATGTGAGATCTAACAAAACAACTAAGTGATCATACCTGATCTAACAAATATCTTCCAAAATAGCTAATTTTTTGGTCAATTTTTTGATAAGGGGGGGCTGATGACGGGTTAGCCCCCCCTGCAAATAACTGGTAATATCTCTACTTCTGTGTGAGATCTAACGCAAACAACAATTGATCTAACCTGACCTAACAAACTGCATATGTTTTGTTCAAAAATTTTGATATGGGGGGGCTAACACGGCTGAGGTCAACATCTGTGGCATTGTGCTGTGTGATCAAACTGCACATTTCAGAGTGGCCTTTAATTGTGGGCAGTCTAAGACACACCTGTGCAATATTCATGCTGTCTAATCAGCACCTTGATATGCCACACCTGTGAGGTGGGATGGATTATCTCGGCAAAGGAGAAGCGCTCACTAACACAGATTTAGACAGATTTGTGAACAATATTTGAGAGTAATGGGTCTTTTGTGTCTGTAGAAAATGTTTCAGATCTTTGAGTTCAGCTCTTGCAAAATGGGAGCAAAACCGAAAGTGTTGCTGTCAGGAATAAGGACCGCCTTATCCCTAGTTATTATGTTTGCTGTGATATTATATGTTTTATGGTTATATGCCGTACTGTAACATATTCCGGTGTGATTCACATATATATAAATATACAGTGTGTATTTATGTATTTGTATTACAAGGCCAGCAGCCATTTATGAATTGGTTTAAGGCTGCATAGAGAGAGTCGAGCTGTCTGCCTCGTACCTGGGAAACAGCCAAACTGCTCCCCGGGAGGTAGTCCGCACAGAGATGCTAACGAGGATGGGACCGTTTGCTGGTCACATCTCAGGACAGGAGACTGCAGACTTTCTGGCCCCTTTTGTCAGCAGAGGGCTTCCTAACCAGAGAATGAACAATCATTTGTAGTCCTTCATAACTTGTTCAGGAGGGGGTGGATGTCTCCAAAATCCAGCTCATCACCTCTGGTATGATGGGGGCATCGCATAGACACCAGACATGGCGTATCAACTCGCCTCCATCTTCCTAAAAGAAGGATCTCACCTTCTGAGCGTCCTGGACGTGTCATGTTTGATATGCTAGGAGATATGAATTATGAAGAAGGGCTGGGGCCTGTATCTTCACCAGGGCAACTGGGAAAATATCTTTTGGATATTTTCACACCTGTTCCCTAGATGGGGGGGGGGGGGGGGGGGCAGGCTGCATGGATAATGAAGCTCGGCCCAGAGGGGCTGAGTCAGAGGTGTGAGGGAGAATCCCCCTCAGGCCTACCCCTGAAGGAAAGACATAAAAATGTAATCCCTGGGATATTTGGGTGTCACAAAGTGGGAATTCTAATCAAATTGGTTCGTGCACCATTACTCTGCCCAAATCTCCTGGGAGGAAAATACTTTTTTTTAATTTTTTTTTCCAATATAGTTTTTTATTAATTTTCTCCCATTCAAAAATAATAACAGTTATAGCATTATCAGACATATGACATTGATCATAAACAGCAAGTGTCACACATCAATATGATTATGATTATGATCATACATTTTTATCCCATTATAATGCATGTCGTGAATACAAAATAATATCCCCCACCTCCCCCCCCCCTTTCCCTCCATCCCCCCAACTATCCCCTGCATCAGCCGAATCTCCGTATCCAACTCGCTAATCTTCAGAAGCAAAACACCAGGTTATATCACTTTCAGAATTCCCAGCGCATCCTTCAGATCTTCTAACAGATACCATGCCGTCAGTTTGGAAGGAGACATGATTCTTGAGTACGCACGAGGCTCTATATAGCTCAGCACAAATTGGCGCCAGGTTCGGTACAATTTTTTCCCCAGAACTTCCTTCTGTTGTAAAGCCTCAGTCCACTCTAAGTGAAAGATGTGCTTGAGTTGTGCAATAACTATGGGGACAGAAGGGACCTGAGGTTGAAGCCATACTTTTAGTATGCTTTTTTTTGCCCCCAACAGTACCTTATGTCCCATCGGTGTGATAGGCTCCACCGCATAGTCATCTGGTTGCCCTGACTTTGCAATTTGAACATGTGTTATTACTAGTGTTGAGCAAACTTCTGTTTTAAGTTCGGCATCTAAAGTTCGGCTTCCGGTTAGCGGAGAATCCCGATATGGATTCCGAATTCCGTTGTGGTCCGTGGTAGCAGAATCAATAATTGGCCGATTATTGATTCCGCTACCACGGACCACAACGGAATTCGGAATCCATATCGGGATTCTCCGCTAACCGGAAGCCGAACTTTAGACGCCGAACTTAAAACAGAAGTTTGCTCAACACTAGTTATTACCATTGCAGGAGTAATGTTCGCTTCACTCCCACCACACCTTTTCATCAAATTGTTCACCTCATTCCAGTATTCCTTCAACTTCGGACAACTCCACAATCCATGAAATAAGTCCGATTTTGAAAGGTTGCCTTTTGGACACGCAGTCAGTCTGTCCTGTCTCGAGTCAGAAATAGGGATGTCAAAACCAAAAATTGCATGATGCAATATCTTTAAGTGCGTCTCTCTCCACTGCTCGTTTGGGATGGCTTTATACAAGGCCCCTATTCCTGAACATATAGGCAGGTATATATCTTTCACCTCCAAAAGTGTCTCCCACTTCTGAAACATTTTTTTTGGATCCACTCTCTCTCATTTGTCCCTAAGAGATTGATAAAGAAGTGAAATCGACGGTCTAATTCTTGTTCCTAAAAGCGAGTCAAAATCATTCGCTCTCCACTCCCTAGTCAGAATGGAGGGCCACAGCAGCGTCTCGCCAGGAAAACTTCTTTATTCAGGAACACTCCTCACAACAAGGCATATAAAAAGTAGTTTACAGCAGCAACGTTTCGGCTACGAGTAGCCTTTGTCAAGCATGTTAACAAGTTAAAATCATAGCCTATAAGTAGCACATGACAGGTCCACCCACACCGCTAAGCAGCCAATAAGATTCAAATTTATGTATAACACACCTGTATATGAAATCAATGGGAACAGATATGTTGAAATAGATTAGCCAGCTGTAGAAAAACGTACCCATATAGGGCCATCACATATAAAACTCCTCCGTCCCTCCAGCGTCCCATGGTCGGCAGTGCGCATGTCTGCATACGTCATCACATGCGCCACCACGCGGCGGCGCACGTGTGACGTGCCCAAGTGAATCCGAATGCATAGTCAACGCCGGACAACTAACATCATCAGGCGGCGGCCGACTGACGTCACAAGGCCACTCCCACCTGGCGTTACGGATTGAAATATGCATGAGGACTCAAGTGGGGCTGTGCATGGGGGGCGATCGCACCACTGCAATACATAAGCAGTGTGCAAAAAAACGCTCACCAAGGATAGCAGCGATAAGGCATAAACAGCGCACTGGCATTAATACTAGCTCAAGGAAGGAACAGGGAGATATGTAAAACCATATATATATAGGCATCGCATAGGAACAGCAGGCATAATAAAAGTGCAGAAATCACTAAATATTGATGACAAAAAGTGTATTGACTATGCACAGGTTACCATTGATAAATAAAATATCATATACAGGTGTGTGTAGAAAAAACCACAGTGATCATCATGATGCTATAAAGCGGTGTGATTAAGGCACAAAATTAAAAGAACAAAGCAAAAAATACTTTAACAGAGGAGAAATATGTAATCAGCCATATAAAGAATATTTCTTGATTAAATCCAGATCTTAGCTGATACCAGCCACATTAAACTCTAGATTTAAACCAAATGGCTGTAGGGATTTCAGTGTGTAGATCCATTTGAGTTCCTTCTTCCCTAATATCGCATCCCTGTCACCCCCTCTCCGTAAGGGACCCACACTGTCAATAACTCTAAAGCGAAGCTGGTTAACAGAATGCCCACATTCACATAGTGCATAAACAGATCGAATCTTTAAGTCCCATTGGTGGTAGGAATAACCTCTCGATTCCTGAACGACAGGCTATCATGTCATTGGAACGAGACACCCGCATTACCATTAAGCCTGCAGATAAGGGTGGGGCGGTGGTCGTTATGGACACTGCGATGTACATTGGAGAGATAGACAGACAATTGAGTGATCTTGAGGTTTATAAGAAACTACACGGTGATCCCAAATGGGATATTATGCGTGACATCGGGGTGATATTGGAGGAGGCACTACAGAGTTCCATTATAGATGATGGTTTGTATCAATATCTTGTGGTGCCCCACCCTATCACCCCGATGCTATACATACTCCCCAAGATTCACAAGAGTTTGATTGACCCACCGGGCCGACCGATTGTCTCTGGTAGGGGCTCGGTCTTCAATCCATTGTCTGTCTTTCTGGACAGGTTATTGCAGGTCCGTGCGACCTCCGCCCCATCCTATATCAAGGATACTGGGCATTTTCTCTCTAAATTACAGGATTTACAACTGCCCGCCCAATTTTTGTTGGTCAGTTTCGATGTAGTGTCTTTGTACACTTCGATTGACCATACATATGGGTTAAATGTCGTCGATGTGGCCCTATCCGACATGGGGCTCTCCCCGGGTGTGTGCCGATTTGTCCTCCGCCTCTTGGAGGTGGTCCTGAAGAGGAGTTACTTCCTCTTCGGGGACACCTTCTATCAGCAGCAGCGGGGTGTGGCCATGGGGTCCAATGTGGCCCCCACCTACGCTAACATCTTTATGGCTGAGGTGGAGGACAAACTCGTGTATCACTCCCCTTTCTCTGGGAGAGTCCTATGTTGGTGGCGCTACATCGACGACATCTTTATGATCTGGACAGGCACTATGAATGAACTTGATAATTTTCATCTTCATTTGAATGCGGGTGTCCCGGGTCTGCAATTCACTATAACTGTTTCTCCTAGTGAGTTGCAGTTCCTTGATGTGCGAGTCTATGTGATGGAGGGTCTTTTGGCTACGGACCTCTATCGGAAGCCTACTGACCGCAACACTTTACTTATGCATGATAGCTACCACCCACATAGAATGCTTGACTCCCTTCCATGGAGCCAACTCTTAAGGGTGAAGAGAATTGTCTCTGACGAAGAAGCGTGTGCACACAGGATTGACACAATGTGCACACGTTTCTTGGAACGAGGTTACCCGAAACCCCTACTTACTCGAACTAAACGGAGGGTGAGGCTGGTTGACAGGTGCACCACACTACGGAAATCAGCAAGGGCGGTCCCTGAGACTAGGGTTCCGTTTGTGTCCATCTACGGCCGGGATAGTGGCAACATTGCCAACATCCTCAGAAAGGAATGGCATATACTCCAACGGGGTTTGCCAGATATAGAAGAGTTCAAATCCCCGCCGTTGATGGCATACAGACGGAACCCTAGTCTCCATGATAGACTGGTTAAATCCGATGTAGGTGGCCAGTCACCGATACAAAAACTTTTTGCACCGCGCAAAAACGGGACTTATCCATGTTTATCTTGCTGTAATTGTGGTAACGTTCTCAAAGGTGAATATTTCTCCCACCCTTACAGTGGGAAAAAATATAAAATCAAGGGCTACTATACTTGCAGGTCACGGGATGTGATTTATGCCATCCAGTGCCCCTGCAGCCTTATTTATGTGGGAGAGACCACCATGGAGATTAGAGAACGCATTAATAAACACAAGAGTACCATACGCAAGATGAACATGGATAAGCCCGTTGCGAAACACTTCGTGGAGGCGGGGCATTCTGTTAACCAGCTTCGCTTTAGAGTTATTGACAGTGTGGGTCCCTTACGGAGAGGGGGTGACAGGGATGCGATATTAAGGAAGAAGGAACTCAAATGGATCTACACACTGAAATCCCTACAGCCATTTGGTTTAAATCTAGAGTTTAATGTGGCTGGTATCAGCTAAGATCTGGATTTAATCAAGAAATATTCTTTATATGGCTGATTACATATTTCTCCTCTGTTAAAGTATTTTTTGCTTTGTTCTTTTAATTTTGTGCCTTAATCACACCGCTTTATAGCATCATGATGATCACTGTGGTTTTTTCTACACACACCTGTATATGATATTTTATTTATCAATGGTAACCTGTGCATAGTCAATACACTTTTTGTCATCAATATTTAGTGATTTCTGCACTTTTATTATGCCTGCTGTTCCTATGCGATGCCTATATATATATGGTTTTACATATCTCCCTGTTCCTTCCTTGAGCTAGTATTAATGCCAGTGCGCTGTTTATGCCTTATTGCTGCTATCCTTGGTGAGCGTTTTTTTGCACACTGCTTATGTATTGCAGTGGTGCGATCGCCCCCCATGCACAGCCCCACTTGAGTCCTCATGCATATTTCAATCCGTAACGCCAGGTGGGAGTGGCCTTGTGACGTCAGTCGGCCGCCGCCTGATGATGTTAGTTGTCCGGCGTTGACTATGCATTCGGATTCACTTGGGCACGTCACACGTGCGCCGCCGCGTGGTGGCGCATGTGATGACGTATGCAGACATGCGCACTGCCGACCATGGGACGCTGGAGGGACGGAGGAGTTTTATATGTGATGGCCCTATATGGGTACGTTTTTCTACAGCTGGCTAATCTATTTCAACATATCGGTTCCCATTGATTTCATATACAGGTGTGTTATACATAAATTTGAATCTTATTGGCTGCTTAGCGGTGTGGGTGGACCTGTCATGTGCTACTTATAGGCTGTGATTTTAACTTGTTAACATGCTTGACAAAGGCTACTCGTAGCCGAAACGTTGCTGCTGTAAACTACTTTTTATATGCCTTGTTGTGAGGAGTGTTCCTGAATAAAGAAGTTTTCCTGGCGAGACGCTGCTGTGGCCCTCCATTCTTTTTACATGCCATTGGACCGCTTTGGATCTGCGATCCCCTGCCCAGCTGCTGCGTATTCACCATCTTTGCTCTTCATAAGCCGACTGTGTTGCTGCTCCTGAAACAATCTATTTTCCCCACTCCCTAGTCAGGTCTTTGCACAAACTTTTTCCGTATGACATGATCTGCATATACGGGAAAAAGGTTGGCTCCTTCAGATTCCACTTCTTTTTCAACTCCGTCTGTGTCATCCACCTAGACTCCGTCTCATGAAATAAGTCTCCCATTTTCCTAATCTCCGCCTGTGTCCAAGCGATCATGAGCTTGCCACCTCCGCCTGGTTCTAAATTAGGGTTGGCCGCTATTGGTAAGTGTTTAGACATTTGGTAGGGCAAACCATACATCTTCCGTAATAATTTCCATACGATAATTGTGTGTTTTTACTGGCCCTGGCAGTTTAGAGATACCGGTGTGCAACAATGCCACCAAATTCCAGGGCTTCGCTAGTTGTGTTTCCAGCTTGAGATTGGAATAAAAAGATGTCTGGTTCACCCAATCCAATATGTATCTACTGTTACAAGCTATATTATAACCCCTAATGTCTGGGAAATTAATACCACCTAAGTCCTTCCTCACCTTTAGTTTGCTCAGAGCGATCCTTGATTTTTTGCCCTGCCATATGAACTGAATAAACCTACTCTCCAAAAGTGTCACATCTGCATGACGTAGCAAGAGTGGGATTGTTTGCATGGGGTATAACAGTTTTGCAACCCCCATCATTTTCACCAAGCAGCACCGCCCCATTAGAGAAAGAGGTAATCCCTGCCATCTATCCAAATCCGCCTTGATTCGAGATATTAATGGTGGAAAGTTAAGTTGATATAAGGAATGAGAGTCCTTCCCAATTTTTACCCCCAGGTACGTTATATATGATTTAGCCATCGTAATTCCCAGTGAGCTAATAAATTTTTTCTCTAGGGCCTCACGCATGGGGACTAGAGGTAGGCATTCACACTTAGCTATATTCACCTTATATCCAGAGTATTTTCCAAAGGCCTCCAAAGCATGAAAGACAATTGGAATATGTTTCTCCGGCTTAGCTAGAAATAAAACCACATCATCAGCGAAGAGTGCTGCCTTTACTTGTGACGAACCTACCCCTATTCCCTCATATAAATCCGACGAACATAGAAGCCGCGCCAGAGGTTCCAATGCCAGGTTGAACAGCAGTGGAGAAAGCGGGCACCCCTGCCTCGTGCCTTTCTTCAAATCGAAAGGTTTCGATAAATAACCCTGAGTATACACCCTTGCCTTAGGGTATTTCTATAGATTTGCTATAAACGTTCTGAAAGCCCCCTCAAATCCTAATTTATCTAGGACTGCCTCCAGCCATGCCCATCTTACATTATCGAAAGCTTTCTCAGCATCCAAGGTGAGCATGGCTGGAGCCTCTCCATCCTTAGGACTATGGCGTACCCTATTCAGAACCGCCAGAACCATCCTAATATTCATAACTGCCGAGCGGCCTTGCACAAACCCCACTTGTTCAACCCCAATTATAGGGAAATAGGCCTGTAAGAACCGGGCAATAGGGGTCCTTCCCTGGTTTTGGTAGAAGCTTGATGTAAGATACATTATCTTTGTCTGGGTCTATTTTACCCTTCAGCACGTCATTGTATAGTTTTAGCATTACTGGGGATATTTGTGAGATTAGTATTTTGTAGTATTCCCCCGAAAACCCATCGGGACCCGGGGCTTTAGCATTTTTTAGGCCTTTGATGACCGCTTGGAGTTCCTCTATGGTCACGTCAGCATTTAGTTTCTGAAGTTGTTCAGCTTTTACATTGGGCAATTTTACCCAATCTAACAGGGTATCAATTATTGGAGATGAGGAGTTATCCTCATATAAGGCCTTATAATACTGACCTAAAATCTCATTTATACCCGCCGGGTCAATAACCACCTTCCCCTTGTTATCTTTGATGCTAGATATAAATTGGGGCGCCCTCTGACCTTTAGCCAAGTTTGCTAACATTCGACCCGCTTTATTACCAAATCTGTACAATTTGGTCTCAAATTGTGTTTGTCTGAAAGCCTCTCTGTCCCTTTCGCTCATTTCAAAGGCCTGGCGTGCTTCTACCCATTTCGCCTTTTTTTCTGCAGTGGGTGTTTCCGTAAACTGCCTGTACGCTTGTCTGACTCTAGCGCTCGCTTGTTCCAACGCCTGCTGACTTGCTTTCTTTCTATTAAATACATATCCCATAATGCGCCCTCTCAATACTGCCTTAGACGTGTGCCAGAAAAGTTCCGGCTCATCCAAATGGGCCTGATTGTCTTCCTTGTACTCTTCCCACCAACCCACTAGCTTATTTTTAAAATCTTCATTATCTATTAAGCTTGAGGGGAACCTCCACAAATAATCTGTCCCCTTCAAGAAGGTATCCCTCATAACTAGGGTCACTGGAGCATGATCCGATATAACTATATCCCCTATATCAGCATGTTCCACCAAGCCTGAGTGAATATACAATCGATACGTGACCATGAGTCTCTGGCGTGAGAGTAAAACGTGAACTCCCTATCGTCTGGATGATACTGCCGCCAGGGGTCTACCAGTCCTACCAATTCCATCATGGGCCCCAAAACTGCGTCCTGAGCCATGTTAGTTCTAACTTCCTTTGATTTGGTTCTCCTATCTTCCTTTTCCATTACTACGGAATTGAAATCGCCTCCCGCTATTAGATTAGAAGCCTTATCTATGAGTAGATTACCTTCCAATGCCCTAAAAAATTGGGTGTTATTGGAGTTTGGGCCATAAACATTATAGATAGTGTACCGCACATTTTGGACTTGTATCGTTACTTTGACCCACCTCCCTTCATCATCTTCTACAGAACCTAACAGGACAAAATTGAAAGCTTTGTTAAACAATATCAGGACTCCCGCTCTCCGCTCAGAGGAAGCCGATCCAATCACTTGTCCGACCCACAATTTTTTCATTCTCCCAAAATCTCTAGCTAGCAAATGGGTTTCCTGAAGCAAAGCTATGTCAGGTTTCATCTTCTTAAGGTGACGTAGGATCCTCCACCTCCGCCGCGCAAGCCCTTCACATTCCAGCTATTCAAACTATTTTCATACTCCCCCTACCTTCAATATCTGACATTCCAATGACTAGGATTGCAACTGGGTGTACATAACCCCTGATCATATGTTTCTGAAGACGAGCGACGGCTAATGCATGAACATATAAAACATTTTTATAAAATATTTCTCCCCCCCCCCCGGTTACTAGAATCATCTCTCAACACTGACTTCCTACTATAACACATCAGTCTATGTATTTTAGGAATGTCCCCTGGCACTGAACTCCCACCGTACCACATTAATCTATGCATTACCCTCTCACTATTCTCCTGACTTCTCTTTTTTCTGGACTGCATAGACTGACTACCTGTCTCCCTGAACCACAGTGGTGCAGACCGCATAATATGCAAAAACGTACATTGAACCCAACATAATGGTAGCGCTGTAGAGTCATCCCCCTGCTTATCCCAGTAACACTCAGACTCTTTGCAGCTTAAACATCTCAAAATGCAGGCAAAATATGAACTACATGAGTCCTGCCCCTAAATTTAACTCGTCCACCTGTAATGACAGCTTTATCGCGACAATGAGTCCCTTCTTCTGGAACGAGGGATCCGCTTGTCTACCGGAACCAGTTCCCAGTCCTGTCTTCGCCTGTCTGTAGGTGGTGAACGCCTCCATTCTGGGCTCCTTGTTCTTTCTCTGCCTTGCTGACGGTGTCCCGGAGAACTTCCTCTTTGCCGCGGCTCTCCCTCTCGGATATTCGTCTGTAGAAATTCTGCTGCAACTTCCGGGTCCTGGAAGGTTTTAACTTCGCCATTCGGCATGGAAACTTTTAAAATCGCCGGGTACAACAGTTGGAATCTCACTTGCTGTCTGTACAACTCCGAGCATACTGTACTGAATTCACGCCTTCTCTTTGCCACCATAGCTGAGTAGTCTGCGAACATTAGTATGATGTGCCCTCTCACCTTCAGCGGCCCTTTGCAAGCTCTAAAGGCCCTCAGGATGGACTCCTTGTCAGTATAATCTAGGAATCGCATGATGACTTGGCGCGGTTTTGGAGGCATGTTCTGGGAATTGGTGTTACTTTGCACCTGAGAGTCCATAGCTGGTCCCACTCGGTGAACCCTCTCCACTTTATGTCTCCCACTCAGATTTAGGGCTTGTGGTAGCTCAACCTCACAGATTTCTCTCAGAGCTGGCTGCTTGATACTCTCTGGCAAGCCCACTATCCGTAAATTATTCCGCCTAGACCTATTTTCTAGGTCTTCTAAGCGGTCTTTCAGTACAATGTTCTGCTTAAACAGATCTTGGTTATCGCGATTGTATCTGGAGACATCCTCCCCCATTGTCGCGACTCTTTGTTCCAGCTCTTCTATGCTCACTTCGTGCCTCGCTGCGGTTCATGCAGAGATTGTGTGAGAGTCTTAGCGAGTGTCTCCTTAATGTCCGGAGCTAGGTACTTGCCCACTTCAATGGCTAAAATTTTGTAATCAATTCTGAGTAAATCATCAGTCGGCTTTCCACTGTCATCTGCTGCCGTTTTATCAACTCCTGTGCTATTAACCGGGGATGCAGGGCGGGAGTCCGCCATCTTGTCCAGCTTGATATTTGCGGTCTGGCTTGTCCCGCTTTTAATTTGCCGTCTGCCGCTCCGCAATAGATAACGGTCCATGGACCGGATACCGCCGCTGTGTGGGTACTCCCAGGTAACTTTCGGAGTCCCGTAATGCCGCTGGGAACGGAGCGCAGGCGCCGGAGCTCACTTACTTTACGTCCTGCATTCCAGCGCCGGAACCGGAAGTCAAAAGACTTTTACCACATAACTGCTAAGTATCGGAACTTTCTATGTTTTCTCCTTTTTATTTTACAATTGTTTGCCATTTATGTATGTCTCTTGTTAATCATTTTTTGTAACCCAGTGCTGTCCATTTTTCATACATCAAACCTAAAAGTTTGATGGTTTGTCTTGTAACCTTAAGAACCTGTTGGCTCCATGAAGAGTGTGTGTGCCGTCTGAGGCTGTATCTTGTTTTTCCGTGAGGCTTACTATAGTGTGTGTGTCTGCTTCCGAGGGGAACACTCAGGGGCGTCCTGTCGACCTCATAACGGGCAGGTGGTGGTGGCGGCAAAAGCTTTGTGTTATTGCATGGGTGTGCTTGCAGGCTTCAGGTGGCGATTTATGCTCGAATTACGGCCTGGCGCAGGGCGTAACAGCGTGTGAGGGCGTGAGGTGAATCGGCCTGAAGGGCTTGGGCAAACCTTGTCACGTGACGCGGTGGGCTGGTGACATGACAGTTGCGTTTATATTTTTGGTGAGTGTAGATAGATATTAGATAGATAGTGTGGGGATTCGCTCTGGTAGTTGGGATAAGGGTGCAGTACAGAGGCAAAGTACAAGTTCGTAATTCAAATGTCCGTGTTTATTCACACATAAGGTCAAACAAAAAACACTCTTTGCAGGGTTGGTGTTGTTCACACCGAGTAGAAAGTTCATGCATAACATAAACGTCACCTTGTCGGCGGTTCTGCCTCCAGCAGTCTAAATGCAGGCTTTAGGTGGCCTGCTCTCCCAACACACGGGTCTCAGATCACAACACACAGGGCATTCTCTGCTGCTGAACCCAGCTGCCTTTTTAAGGATAGCCAGGTGCTGTCAAAACACGGCCTGGAACGTGGGAAGTAGCCACCCACCCAGCACTTTGACTACTCCCAATAAGAGCCGTGCCGGATCAACTATTTACAGCCATACTAAATAGCAAAAGTGTCAATCAGCATTAGCTGCCGCTGACACATGAAAACACTGGCTCTTACTTCACCGAGGCCAGGAACCTCAGTGACACATACCTACCATCAATGATGACCCCTTGTACCTACAATAGATAGATAGATAGTGTGGGGATTCGCTCTGGTAGGCAGGGTAAGCGGACGCAGTACAGAGGCAAAAACAAGGATGTAAATCAAAGTTCAGTGTTTTATTCACACTAGAAGGAAAAACAAGAAAAAAGTAACGGTGTTCAGTTTTGGTGCTTGTTCACACCACCCAAAGTCCACAGTGCACAAAACCTTTACCTGGTCAGTAGATTTCCACCCACAGTCCACAGCAGGCTCTAGAGGCCTGTTTCCCCCAGCATACGGCTCTCACAGCTTCTCAGTCATGGAGGATAATTTCCTAGCTGAACGTGCTGGCTGGGTTTTTATATCCCATCCAAAACCCGGCCTGGAACCGTGGGGAACAGCCACCCACCCTGCTCTTTGGCTGCTCCCACTTAGAACCGGCCCGGATCAGCTTTACAGCCATACTAACAGCTGAAATGTCAGACTGCACTACAGAACTGACACTTCAGGAAAATAATCCGGTTCTTACCTCGGTGACACGTATCTTCCGTCAATGACGGCCCCTTGTTCCTTCTTACATATCTCTCCCCTTTGTTCAACCCTGAGGGGGTGAACACTTGCCAGACAGTAGACCCGGGACAGGGCATCCGCGTTTCCCTCTAACCTGCCTGCCCTGTGTTCCACGGAAAACAAAATTTTTTGCAAAGATAAGAACCACCTGGTGACCCGAGCATTCCTCTCTTTTCCTGGCTCATCCATTTAAGAGGGGAGTGGTCGGTCACCAGACGGAACCTTCTCCCCAAAAGATAGTAGCGGAGAGACTCGAGTGCCCACTTGATGGCCAGGCACTCTCTCTCCACTATACTGTACCTAGTCTCGGCTGGGTGAGCTTCCGGCTGAGGAAGACAACGGGATGCTCCTCCCCGTCAATATCTTGAGACAGTACAGCACCGAGACCTACCTCGGAGGCATCGGTCTGCACTATAAACTCCCTTTTGAAGTCGGGCGTCACCAAAAACGGGGACCCACACAGGGCCGACTTCAAAGCGGAGAAAGCCTTTTCCGCCTGCTCATTCCAGTGGACCGTCACTGACTTGCGTCCCTTCAAAAGGCCTTTTAATGGTGCGGCGACTGTAGCAAAATTGGGGACAAACCTCATATAGTACCCCACCATACCCAGGAACGACTTTACTTGCCGAGTAGTGACAGGTCGGGGCCAATTCCTAATTGCCTCAATTTTGTTCACCTGAGGTTTGATCATTCTGCGCCCAATGACATACCCCAGGTACTTGGTCTCTTCTAACCCTATCGAGCACTTTTTTGGGTTAGCGGTTAAGCCAGCCTTCCTAAGGGAGTCCACTACAGCCTGTACTTTAGGTAAGTGACTTTCCCAGTCGGTGCTATGGACAACGATATCATCCAGGTACGCCGAAGTGTATCAACGATGTAGACGGAGTACAATATCCATTAGCCTTTGAAACGTGGCGGGAGCAGCATGTAGACCAAAGGGTAATACCTTGTACTGATACAGCCCCTCTGGCGTGACGAAAGCAGTTTTTTCTTTGGCAGCCTCAGTCAAGGGTACCTGCCAGTACCCTTTGGTGAGGTCCAACACAGAAAAATACCGGGCTTGGCCCAACTTCTCAATAAGCTCATCCACTCAGGGCATGGGATACGCGTCAAACTTGGACACCTCATTAAGTTTGCGGAAGTCATTACAGAAACGCAATGTCCCGTCTGGCTTGGGTATTAATACTATCGGACTGGCCCACTCACTTTTTGACTCCTCGATGACACCCAGCCGGAGCATTAGCTGCACTTCCTCCGTGACAGCTTGTCGCCGAGCCTCGGGTACCCGGTACGGTTTTAACCGGACTTTCGCCTGAGGCTCAGTGATAATGTCATGCCGGATTACGGACGTGCGTCCAGGGAGGTCTGAGAACACATCCGTGTTCCGACTAATGAACTCCCTGGCTTCCTGAGTCTGTTTAGAGGAGAGGCAGCAGCTTCCCCTGCTTCAGACCGAGGGGCCGAAACCGCTTCCCCTAGGAACCCTGGTCGTGGGCTGTCTTCCGTACAGGTTTCCCTTTCCTTCCATGGCTTGAGTAGATTCACATGGCACACCTGCTGCGGCTTTCGCATCCCTGGCTGGTGTATTTTGTAATCTACCTCTCCAATTTTTTCAAGTACCTCGTAGGGCCCCTGCCACCTAGCTAGGAACTTACTGTCTACAGTCGGTAAAGAACCAACACCCAATCACCCGGGTTAAAGTTTCGGACCCGAGCCGGCCGATTATAGACCCTACTCTGGGCTCACTGCGCTGCCTCCATATGCTCCCTAACCAGAGGTAACACAGTTTTTATCAGTCCCTGCATCTGGGTGACGTACTCAACAACACTTTTGTGCGGTGTGGTTTGTTGTTCCCACGCCTCTTTGGCGACGTCCAATAAACCGCGAGGGTGTCTGCCATATAGCAGTTCGAAGGGCGAGAACCCGGTAGAGGCCTGGGGCACTTCTCGCACTGCGAACATGAGATCGGGCAGAAGGTCCCAGTCCCTCCCATCCTTAGACACCACTCTTTTCAACATATTTTTTAGCGTCTGGTTAAACCTCTCTACCAGGCCATCCGTTTGCGGATGATACACGGATGTCCGTAATTGTTTTATGTGGAGCAACTTACAGAGTTCCCTCATGACCTTGGACATAAATGGGATCCCTTGGTCAGTTAGAATCTCCTTAGGCAGACCCACTCGAGAAAACATTTCCATTAACTCCTTAGCTATGAGTTTAGCTGATGTATGACGCAGTGGCACCGCCTCCGGGTACCGCGTGGCGTAGTCGAGGATGACCAGGATGTGCTGGTGCCCTCTAACTGACTTCGGTACTGGGCCTATGAGATCCATAGCGATCCGCTCGAATGGAACCTTAATAATCGGGAGAGGGACCAGGGGACTACGGAAATGTGGCTGGGGGCTGGTTATCTGGCAGGTTGGGCAAGACTTGCAATACTCTTCTACCTCTCTGAACACACTGGGCCAGTAGAACCTCTGTAGAAAACGGTCTTGCGTTTTCTGCTGGCCCAGGTGTCCCCCAAGAACATGTTGGTGGGCTAAATCCAACACGAGCTTGCGATACGCCTTGGGCACCACCAGTTGTTCAATATGCTCACCCCGTAGTTGATTTACTCGGTACAGCATCTCCTGTTGAACCACAAAACGGGGGAACATAGACTCGGCCCCCGGTTGTTGCGGCTCACCCTCAACCACTACTACATTTTCCCAGGCTCGAGATAGAGTCGGGTCCTGGTGCTGTGCTGTACCAATTATCTCCGGAGACATTGAGGTCTGCCAACTCCGGACCCGACGGCAAGTCCTCCACGTCTCCTACCATCACACTTAGCAGGGTTGTCTCCCCCTCCTCCACCGAAGTGGCGGTCACCCCTACCGCTGGCCCTTCAGACTCAGGTTCCCAGGGTTCTGGTCTCCCCCCTGAGCCGGGCCACTCTGCTAGGGTTGCATCTGTCCAATGTGTATTGGTAACTTTCGTATCCGGACAGAGTGCCGGGAACCTGGGGAAGTCTCTCCCAATTATTAATTCATAAGGTAGCCGTGTGGCGACGGCCACCTCATGAGTCCACCTGCTTTTAGACAGACCAATGCGGTGGGATAGTCCTTTAAGTCCCCATGGATACAGACTACGCTGACCTTTCGCCCAGTATACTCAGCAGGCCGCACCAGGGTGGCTCTTACCAGGGACACCAGGCTCCCTGAATCCAGCAGTGCCACCGCCAGAGTGCCCCCTACTTCCACCTGGCACAGGTGGCTATTGTCCATAGTCTTGGAGGTTCCTGTGGCACACAACTTTCTGGCATATAATGAGTGGCGGCAGCCATAGTTGGTGTCCATGGGTTCCCCTCGATGGGGACAGTCGGCCCTTATGTGTCCAGGCTCCTGACAACGTCGGCAGACCACCGGGGTTGGGTCTGCAGGGGGTACATCCCGGGCGGGTCTAGCTGGCACCGGCCGCCGGGTTTGGGGTGGAGTTTTCCGGGGTTTGACTGGGCCCCCTCCCAAAAGAACCCCCCTGTAGATTTCTGGTGGCCCCGTAGTGCTCGACCAGGTCGACCATCTCCAAGGCATTACCCGGAGACACCTGGCCGATCCAGTGCTGGAGAGGGTACGGCAAAGCCCTCCAGAACACATCCGCCAGCAGACGGTCCAGCATAGCCGTGGGAGTCAAAACGTCAGGCTGCAGCCATTTTTGCAACCGGTGTAACAGTTCATAGTACTGTGGTCTAGCAGGTTCAGCCGGGTTAAATTCCCACTGATGTACCTGCTGGGCCCGGACCAACACATTCACCCCCAGTCTCGCCAGGTTCTCACCTTTTACGGTCAGGTAGTCAGCCGCTTGATCATCAGGGAGATCAAAGAAAACTTGCTGGGGTCCAGACGCCAGGAACTGAGCGACGACCTCAGCCCACTGGTCTCGGGGTAACTTTTCTCTCACAGCCACCTTTTCGAATACCGCTAGACAGGTCTCGACGTCATCAGATGGGGTCATCTTTGGGATCGCTGCACGAACAGCTTTCCGGGCATCGTGGATGTTGTGGGACGCTCCTGCAGCTTGCAATGCCATCACATGTTGCAATAGTAGCTGGTTAGTTTCCTGCTGCTGCTTATTAGCCTCCCGCTGCTGCAAGTTAGCCTCCACGAGGGCCTTCACGACCGCCTCCATTTTGTCAGGGGACACGGGTTGCAACCTTGCCGGCTTTATATAGGACATAAACTTGTGCCAGGGAGAACAAAAACTTTTCGGCCTTCAGGCCTGCCTCACTGTGCTTGCCCGCATCCTCCACCAAATGTGGGGATTCGCTCTGGTAGGCAGGGTAAGCGGATGCAGTACAGAGGCAAAAACAAGGATGTAAATCAAAGTTCAGTGTTTTATTCACCCAATAGGAAAAACAAGAAAAAAGTAACGGTGTTCAGTTTTGGTGCTTGTTCACACCACCCAAAGTCCACAGTGCACAAAACCTTTACCTGGTCAGTAGATTTCCACCCACTTTAGAGGCCTGTTTCCCCCAGCATACGGCTCTCACAGCTCCACAGCTTCTCTGTCATGGAGGATAATTTCCCAGCTGAACGTGCTGGCTGGGTTTTTATATCCCAGCCAAAACCCAGCCTGGAACCGTGGGGAACAGCCACCCACCCTGCTCTTTGACTGCTCCCAATAAGAACCGGCCCGGATCGGCTTTACAGCCATACTAACAGCTGAAATGTCAGACTGCACTACAGAACTGACACTTCAGGAAAAAAAAATCAGGTTCTTACCTCACCGAGGCCAGGAACCTCGGTGACCCGTATCTTCCGTCAATGACGGCCCCTTGTTCCTTCTTACAATAGATAAATAGATAGATAGATAATTAGATAGAGAGTGTGGGGGATTAGCTCTCTTTCAGGGGTCATTCTCGGGGATATCTTCGCCAACCAAGTTTAAGGTCCAAACACTGTGCTTTATTGCGGCACATCCGCGTAATCATAAACATTTATACAAAATAATAAACATTATAGCCTCCTGTTACATTCTAGAAAGTACGGGATCAGCAGTGGCACAGCCAGGTAAGTCCAGACGTGATTGTTAAGATGTGTTCTTTATTAAAATAATTTTCTTGCAGGTAACACGTTTCGGGGTTGGCCCCTTTATACTGTTTCTTGGTCTGAAGAAGGGGCTGGTCTGGGCCCTGAAACGCGTTACCTGTAAGAAAATAATTCAATAAAGAACACATCTTAACAATCACGTCTGGACTTACCTGGCTGCGCCGCTGATGATCCCATACTTTCTACATTTTCTGGCACCGCGTGACTTGGCTGCACCAGCTCCTTGTACTCCCCCAGCTTTAGGTGTTGCGCTCCTAGTGCAGCCCCTTCGGGTGAGCCCCACCACCAGCAGACTGAACCATCTGTAATACGCAGGGGTGGGATTCAAATTTTTAACAACAGATTCTCTACTCAACGGCCGACACGCGGCGGCACGACACGTTTACATATACATACACCGTATATACACTACACACACACTCTGGAGAACCTGAGGGAACTGGGTGAATCCCATGCCTGGTAATACGGTCCTACCGATGGGCGCTGCTCTCCCCCGTTTTCCTTCTGTTTATATTGTTGTAGAGACGGGTGCACACCAGTGTTCCCTGTAAGATGCGCGGGCAGGCGCGCAGCCTCCTTTATGCCTCCGCCCAGAACCTCTGCAGGCCCACTCACCGCCGCAGCCCGGACTTCATGTAATGGTGTATGCCTGTTCCGTACTCTGGGGAAACCCACCCTGGCAATGCACACGATTTTCACTGTGTGTATTGCTGTAGTGGGTGGCCTTAGAACTCGGAACAGGCACCCACCATACTGCCCACAGTTCCCTTAACGTCCTGATGTTATCCAGTGTCAGGAAGTTCCTGTGCGGCGCTCCAAGCTGGCCCCGCGTCCTTCCTCATGCGCTGCTGCTGCTACTGGAAGAGGAGAACATGTGCGGCAAAAGAGGGGAAAAGAGGAGGGGACGGCATCTTCTTAGACCTAGCCCCCCAACCAAAGTGTTGAAGTGGCTCCCGAAATCCCCAAGGGCCAAGCCAAGTAATTGTAAGTTTTTATGTGGAATATGTTTATGTTATACACATATAGCATACACTGTGCCACACAATATACAGTATACCGCTACACTGTGCCACACAATATACAGTACACCTGTGTACGGATTATACTGTATATTGTACAGCATGGCGCAGGGGTTATATTGTACAGCATGGTGTAACCTCCATACATTTGCTGTAAAGTATACATTATAATCGCTGAACCCTGCTGTACAATATACAGTATAATCCCTGCACCATGCCGTACAATATACAGTATAATCCCTGCACCATGCCGTACAATATACATTATAATCCCTGCACCATGCCGTACAATATACAGTATAATCCCTGCACCATGCCGTACAATATACAGTATAATCCCTGCACCATGCCGTACAATATACAGTATAATCCCTGCACCATTCCGTACAATATACAGTATAATCCCCGCACCATTCCGTACAATATACAGTATAATCCCTGCACCATGCCGTACAATATATAGTATAATCCCCGCACCATTCCGTACAATATACAGTAGAATCCCTGCACCATGCCGTACAATATACAGTATAATCCCCGCACCATGCCGTACAATATACAGTATAATCCCTGCACCATGCCGTACAATATACAGTATAATCCCTGCACCATGCCGTACAATATACATTATAATCCCTGCACCATGCCGTACAATATACAGTATAATCCCTGCACCATGCCGTACAATATACAGTATAATCCCTGCACCATGCTGTACAATATACAGTATAATCCCTGCACCATCCCGTACAATATACAGTAGAATCCCTGCACCACGCCGTACAATATACAGTATAATCCCTGCACCATGCTGTACAATATACAGTATAATCCCTGCACCATGCCGTACAATATACAGTATAATCCCTGCACCATGCTGTACAATATACAGTATAATCCCTGCACCACGCCGTACAATATACAGTATAATCCCTGCACCATGCTGTACAATATACAGTATAATCCCTGCACCACGCCGTACAATATACAGTATAATCCCTGCACCACGCCGTACAATATACAGTATAATCCCTGCACCATGCTGTACAATATACAGTATAATCCCTGCACCATGCTGTACAATATACAGTATAATCCCTGCACCATGCTGTACAATATACAGTATAATCCCTGCACCATGCTGTACAATATACAGTATAATCCCTGCACCACGCCGTACAATATACAGTATAATCCCTGCACCATGCTGTACAATATACAGTATAATCCCTGCACCATGCTGTACAATATACAGTATAATCCCTGCACCACGCCGTACAATATACAGTATAATCCCTGCACCATGCTGTACAATATACAGTATAATCCCTGCACCATGCTGTACAATATACAGTATAATCCCTGCACCATGCTGTACAATATACAGTATAATCCCTGCACCATGCTGTACAATATACAGTATAATCCCTGCACCATGCTGTACAATATACAGTATAATCCCTGCACCATGCTGTACAATATACAGTATAATCCCTGCACCATGCTGTACAATATACAGTATAATCCCTGCACCACGCTGTACAATATACAGTATAATCCCTGCACCACGCCGTACAATATACAGTATAATCCCTGCACCATGCTGTACAATATACAGTATAATCCCTGCACCATGCTGTACAATATACAGTATAATCCCTGCACCATGCCGTACAATATACAGTATAATCCCTGCACCATGCTGTACAATATACAGTATAACACCTACACTGTGGGGTTATGTTGTATATTGTACGGCATGGTGTATGGATCATACTGTAATCCAAAGAAAAAAACCTGTGGTCCAGCTTTCTATAAAAACCTGCAGCTTTATTAATGACAATAAAAAACTGTTATCCAAACATGAATCACATACAAGATCCACGATGTCTACGCGTTTCGGACTCCACAATCTCGGTCCTTACTCATGACATACAGAAAAGTGAATGTTCACCTCTCTTTAAGGCCTCTTGCACACGACCGTATGGCTTTTTCAGTATTTTGCGGTCCCCCAAAAAAACGGATCTGCAAAAAATACGGATGCATTCAGAACAGCTGGCCCCTGATAGAACAGCACTATCCTTGTCCGTTATGCGGACAATATTAGGACATGTTCTATCTTTGAACGGAAGGCATACGGAGTACCTTCCGTTTTTTTGCGGATCCATTGAAATGAATGGTTCCGTATACAGAACGCAAAAAACAGAACGGAAACGAAAAAACAAAAAAACGCTCGAGTGCAAGAGGCCTAACCCTTTCCACTCCCTGAACAGAAAACGCTCTTGTATCTCCTTTGTGCGCACCGGCTGCAGACACATTGCGAGTTTCAGAATATGTTATGTCTGATAAATGTTTGCGTATTCTGCTTTTTATTTGTTTTGTAGTGCAGCGTCCACATTGTAGAAGACAATCTCTGCAGGGGATTAAATAAACTGCATAATCTGTTACAGTTCAGATATTGTCTTATGGTGTCATTCTTGCCATTCACAGGAGATGTCACATTCTGACACGCGGACATGTATTTACAGCCAGGGCCGGTGCAAGGATTTTTGCACACACAAGCAAAGCTACATTTTGGCGCCCCCCCCACAACTCGGTGGGGGTGATGTAAAAAGGAGGGCGTGATGTGACATGGAGGGGGAGAAATGTGACATAGGGGGGGTGATGTGACATGGAGGGGGAGAAATGTGACATAGGGGGGTGATGTGACATGGAGGGGGAGAAATGTGACATAGGGGGGTGATGTGACATGGAGGGGGAGAAATGTGACATAGGGGGGTGATGTGACATGGAGGAGGAGAAATGTGACATAGGGGGGTGATGTGACATGGAGGGGGAGAAATGTGACATAGGGGGGTGATGTGACATGGAGGGGGAGAAATGTGACATAGGGGGGTGATGTGACATGGAGGGGGAGAAATGTGACATAGGGGGGTGATGTGACATGGAGGGGGAGAAATGTGACATAGGGGGGTGATGTGACATGGAGGGGGATAAATGTGACATAGGGGGGTGATGTGACATGGAGGGGGAGAAATGTGACATAGGGGGGTGATGTGACATGGAGGGGGAGAAATGTGACATTTCTCCCCCTCCATGTCACATTTCTCCCCCTCCATGTCACATCACCCCCTTTGTGTCACATTTCTCCCCCCCATGTCACATTTCAACCCCCTTCATGTCACATTTCTCCCCCTTAATGGCACATCCCCCCCCCCCCCTTGTGACAGCACCCCCCCCCCCTCTTTTCTCCTCTGTGTCCTGGTATCTTCTCTCTGTGCTCCCGACAAGACTTTGAGGACCTTTCCCACTTAGCCAATCAGTGGCTGCAGCTGTGTCATGTGTCAGACCAGTGATTGGCTCAGTGGGAAAGGTCCTCAAACAACTTGTCAGGACTCGGGAGCCCAGAGAGAAGATATGAGGACCACCACACAGAGGAGAACAGCCGCAGGAGGCCGGCGGCATGCAAGTGATTAATAAAAAAAGGTTTTATTTTTCCGCCCCCCCCCCTCCTTTCAGCGCCCTAAGGCGGCCGCTTGGTCTGCCTTATTATAACACTGGGCCTGTTTACAGCAGATACATCTGTTACTGCCACATTATAGGTGCTGATCGTTCCTGGAAACGACTCGGGCTGATTTTCGTCCTGTGGTTGTGGCTCTGCGGGCCACACATTTAACCCCTCATTGACTATCTTTTTTTACAGTATTAGAGATTTTGTAATGAGATAAATTGTCACCAAAGTTTTTGTAGAAAGAGGCATAAGTGAAAAAAAGGGTGACTTGTTAAAAATACCTTTAATAAATAATCAAGAGGGTATAGGTATAAATATACCAACTGTGAAGGGGCTACGTTGGCCGAGAGAACTCAGTGAGGGAGTAGCAATCCCTTGGACAAAAAAACAAACATAAAGACACCGTAAGCACAGGGGTTATAAGGGTAAACAGAGAAAAAAGGATAAATAATTACTAATAGCCCGGAGATGCAGGGCTAAAAATAGGCACTAACTACCCCTAGAGTCCCTAGAGGTCTGCTGTGCCCAGGGCGACCCCCTAAGGGTGGAGGTTCCCTGTCCCCGTACCTAGTGCTAACAGGTCCCTGGAATTCCCTAGTTACAAAAGGTTCCAGGAAGGACTTTAAATACAAAGACGAATAAATGGTGCTCTATATAGATGAATGTCACCATTATTCTCAGGTGAGCAAAATCCGCTGGTCACTATATTGTTCCCAACAGGAAGGTGGTCACCAATAAACCCCGACGCGTTTCGCCCAATGCTAATTAGGCTCATCAGGGGGTACGATGAAGTGTGGTACTTAGCTTTTGCAACCAGATGTTAAAGACCATGATACTTTATTCCGCTGCCGGTCCCCAAGAGGAGGAAAGTGACCCTCCTTCCGCTCAAAGGTGCCTACAAACAAGTAAATAAATAGAAGTGTAACTAAAAAGATAGCCTCGCAAAGGTACGTCACTACGGCAGATCACACGGTTATGCACGTGATGCCCACACAGAACTCACAGCTGGCCACCAACCAAAAGGAGGCCACATAGTTACATGTATTATAGAGTTACAGAGGTAGACAAAGCAGGGAAAAGACTACATAAAATTCCCAATATTCCTGATCTAAGCCCATAGGAAAGAGGGATAAGGCCCAGTAGAACTTACAGGCGGTAGAGATGGAGATTCATCCAGGCAGAGGTCAGGCTATAAGGGTCCAAAGCTGACCTCTGCTACAATGAAGTCAGTTATTTAAAGACTGGCGCCGGTACAGCAGCGCTTCCGGACGCTCAGACACGATTTCCGGTCTTTGGAGCGCATATTGGAACGCAGGTGATTGCTCGTCACTTCCGGGATCGCGAAACGCAAGGTGGAACGCATGACGAAACCGGAAGTGACATCGCATCGGCTGCCAAGACCCGGTGGAACGCATCAGTGGAGCGCAAATGCTCCACCTAGGTCCACAAGCGCTGCTGGAGCCCTATTAGGAGATCCCTGAGATCGAAACCACTCAGGAAACAGCAGCTATTAGGGGGGAACAGAATAAAGTCTCCCTAACCCTAGGCAAAGGTCCAAAAAAGGGGGGCTAAGGGACCTAATGGAAGTTTTTTAATATACCAAAAGATACAAAAAATGATAGGTCTAAATTATAGTAATACTCCGTGTGGTCTCTTAATCATTGGAACGGAGACCGCACAGGGTTTCATAAGGATAAGGAGATCTGATAATAAGATCACCTATATAGTAAGATGCTTTACGCATCGATTTGGACAGTTTAGAGGGCAACATACCTAAATAATAAAAACTAGACACCGACTGAAGAAACATATTAAAGACAGGGAATAACTAGATGAAACATGTAAAATTTAATCTTTCATTAAGGCCCCGAGGGGATTGGGACTGGAACCGATAGATCCATGAAGCCTCTTTCTTCAGAATCTTTTTGTCCCAGTCCCCTTTTCTTTCCGGTAGTGGGATTACCTCTAGTACGGAAAAGCGAGCACAGGTCACATCACCCCTGTGGATGTTGTTAAAATGATGGGCCACTGGGGTATCTTTTAGCTTCCTAATATCGTTTAGGTGCTCACAGACCCTTCTCCTGAACTCTCTTTTGGTTTTACCAATGTAGTCAAGAGGACAACTACACTGACAGATGTACACGACTCCTTTGGTTCTGCAGTTAGCAAAGTCCCGGATGGTAAAGGGACGTTGTGTCGCGGAACAGATAATAGTTTTTGAGGTATTGATGGAGCTACAGGCTTTACACGATCCACACCTGAAGACACCCAAGGGCTTTCGGTCCAGCCAGGTGCCTTCTTTCTTGGGGCTCTCGTAATGACTCTGCACCAGGCGGTCCCGCAGGCTTCTCCCTTTGCGGTAAGTTACCTGGGGATATGTCCTGATTACCTGCGTTAAGTCTGGGTCCATTGCGAGTACTGGCCAGTGTTTTTTTAAAATGGATATTATTTCTTTATTGCTGGAATCAAAAGTGGAAATCAGACGAATCTGACCCTCACCCAGGGTATCTTTTTGTCTAGGTAATAGTAGATCATCTCTTTTTATTGATTCCGCATGATGGAAGGATTCTTTAAGGAGTGGCAAGGGGTAGCCTCTCTGCAATAATCTGTTCTTCAGCTTATTTGATTCAAAGTAAAAGTTACTTCCTGAAGAGCAGTTTCTGCGAACCCGCAAATATTGGCCCCTGGGAATACCCCTCTTAACAGCCAAGGGGTGATGACTCTCCCAGTGCAGTATGCTGTTGGTTGCCGTTGGTTTACGGAATACTGAGGTGATCAAAGTCCCCTCAGACTTCGTCACTGCTACATCGAGGAAAGTAATCTGTTCCATCTGCGTCTCAAAAGTAAAGCTCAAACCGATATCATTTTGGTTAAGAGTATTTAAAAACTTATGAAACGCAGGTATACTGCCCTCCCAGATCAGAAATACATCGTCGATGAAGCGAGTCCAAAATATGATGTTCTCGCTCCACCAACGATGCTGATCCGGGAAGACATAATGGTCCTCCCACCAACCCAGGAGGAGGTTGGCATAGGTAGGGGCACATGAGTTCCCCATTGCCGTCCCCCTGAGTTGGTGGTAAAAGGAGCCATTGAACAGAAAAAAATTATGTGTCAAAGTGTAATCAAGGAGCCTCAGAATAAAGTCATTATGATGATTAAACTGAGTGCCCCTGGTGGACAGAAACGAAGAAACAGCCTCCAACCCTCGATCATGTGGAATGGATGTATAGAGAGACTCTACGTCTATGCTTGCCAAGATACTGTTAGGGTTGATAGATAAAGTCTCGATTTTACGAAGAAAATCCATCGAATCCCTGGTATAGGACGGTAAAGTTGTTACAAAATCGCGGAGTACTTTATCAAGGTAGATACCAGTATGATGTGTTAAGGAATCGATACCTGAGACGATGGGTCGCCCCCTCAGGGGCTGTAACCCCTTATGTATCTTTGGCAAGCAATAGAACGTAGCAGTCTGGGGAGCCTTGGGGAGCAGAAAGTCAAATTCAGTTTTATCTACAAGGCCTTGTTGAAGACCCTGGGCCAGGATCCTGGTAAGATCAGCCAGAAAGACTTCTGTCGGGTCAGATGACATTTTTTTATAACTTTTTTTGTCATTCAACAGTGTAAGACACATTTTTTGATACTTTACATGATCCAATAGCACCAGATTGCCACCTTTATCCGACTGTTTTATGATTACATTTTTGTTCTCTTCCAAATTACGTAGTGCCTTAAATTCAGGCCCAGATAAATTGGAATGAGACGGAACAGTTATTTTTAGCTGTTCAATCTCAGAGGTCACCAGCCGCAAGAAGATGTCAATGTGCTCAGTACTGACTAAAGGTGGCGACCTAGCGCTCCGAGACCGTAACTCCGTGAAAGGGCCTTTACCCGGTATTTTAATGCCCTCCTCACAGAGTTCCATTAGATTTTGGAAATCAGAAAAGTCTTCTGGATTGATCCCAAGATCCATACATGTTTTACTGTTACAGTTTTTAAAAAACTTGTGCCACTTTAGTTTTCTCCCAAAGAGGCTCAGGTCCTTTATCCAGGTGAAGGTGTCGTGTTTTGTCGTAGGTACAAATGATAAACCCTTTTGTAAGAGGGTCATCTCAGTGGGAGTCAGATTATGGTCAGACAAATTTATTACCTGAAGCTTGTCACTTAATTGTTTCTGTTGCGGTCCCTTAGTTGATAGGAGGCCGCACCTTTGGCTAAAAAAGAAGACGAAGAGGAGGAAGGGGAGGAGGGTGTTGGCAGTGAATTTGACATAGATAAAGCGATAGGGTTGGCTACATTTTGTTGTGAGGTTTGTTGGGGCATGGTATCTGTTCGAGGGCGATTCTGAGGCCCTAAATTCGGCGGAGGGCCTGAATGGCCATCCCCCCATTCTCCCCTGTAGCCTCTCTGTTTCTTTTGACCCCGCCATCTCTGACCACCTCTACGCCCCCTCGAGTAGCGACCCCCCCTAATCGTCCCTCTGAAATTAGGAACGAAAACTCCCTCAGAGTCAGAATAATCGGGTTCAGAGGAAGATACCTCTGAATCAGAAGGTAAGTTATTACTTTTGACAAAGGTATAGGCCCTGTTTTCCCTAAATTCTCCTAGATCTTTCACAAATTGTCGATGTTTCCTCTCCTTGATGAGGTTCTGGAATCTATCTACCGCTGTTTGGAGTGACGATTCTCTTTTATCAAAATCTGGGTCGGATTTGATTTTAAGGGCAGAGTCTATAAGTGTTTTCAATTTCTCTGAGGTATTTTTGAAAGTTTCTTTTTCCTCATCAAGGAGAAGTGACATTAATCTTAGGGAACTACAGGTAATTTCTTGGTCCCACTTAACTAGGAGTTCCGGGGAAGTAATCCGCTCTGCAGGTCTCAGAGGGATACGTAAACCTCTGGGGACTATTTTGTGTTCAAGGTAATTTTCAAAAGATTTTACCTCCCACCAGGACTTGATGTTGTCTTTATAGCCCTGGTAGAGGTCCTTAAAGACTGTTTTACAGTTAATTGAGGAAATTAATCCCGGGACTTCCCTGTCCGAAAAAATGTCTTTAACTTCCTGGATTAGGTCGTCGGTGAATAGAGTGCCCGTTAAAAAACTGGCCATAGTTTAAATCAACAAATTTTACAGTATTAGAGATTTTGTAATGAGATAAATTGTCACCAAAGTTTTTGTAGAAAGAGGCATAAGTGAAAAAAAGGGTGACTTGTTAAAAATACCTTTAATAAATAATCAAGAGGGTATAGGTATAAATATACCAACTGTGAAGGGGCTACGTTGGCCGAGAGAACTCAGTGAGGGAGTAGCAATCCCTTGGACAAAAAAACAAACATAAAGACACCGTAAGCACAGGGGTTATAAGGGTAAACAGAGAAAGTGACGAGCAATCACCTGCGTTCCAATATGCGCTCCAAAGACCGGAAATCGTGTCTGAGCGTCCGGAAGCGCTGCTGTACCGGCGCCAGTCTTTAAATAACTGACTTCATTGTAGCAGAGGTCAGCTTTGGACCCTTATAGCCTGACCTCTGCCTGGATGAATCTCCATCTCTACCGCCTGTAAGTTCTACTGGGCCTTATCCCTCTTTCCTATGGGCTTAGATCAGGAATATTGGGAATTTTATGTAGTCTTTTCCCTGCTTTGTCTACCTCTGTAACTCTATAATACATGTAACTATGTGGCCTCCTTTTGGTTGGTGGCCAGCTGTGAGTTCTGTGTGGGCATCACGTGCATAACCGTGTGATCTGCCGTAGTGACGTACCTTTGCGAGGCTATCTTTTTAGTTACACTTCTATTTATTTACTTGTTTGTAGGCACCTTTGAGCGGAAGGAGGGTCACTTTCCTCCTCTTGGGGACCGGCAGCGGAATAAAGTATCATGGTCTTTAACATCTGGTTGCAAAAGCTAAGTACCACACTTCATCGTACCCCCTGATGAGCCTAATTAGCATTGGGCGAAACGCGTCGGGGTTTATTGGTGACCACCTTCCTGTTGGGAACAATATAGTGACCAGCGGATTTTGCTCACCTGAGAATAATGGTGACATTCATCTATATAGAGCACCATTTATTCGTCTTTGTATTTAAAGTCCTTCCTGGAACCTTTTGTAACTAGGGAATTCCAGGGACCTGTTAGCACTAGGTACGGGGACAGGGAACCTCCACCCTTAGGGGGTCGCCCTGGGCACAGCAGACCTCTAGGGACTCTAGGGGTAGTTAGTGCCTATTTTTAGCCCTGCATCTCCGGGCTATTAGTAATTATTTATCCTTTTTTCTCTGTTTACCCTTATAACCCCTGTGCTTACGGTGTCTTTATGTTTGTTTTTTTGTCCAAGGGATTGCTACTCCCTCACTGAGTTCTCTCGGCCAACGTAGCCCCTTCACAGTTGGTATATTTATACCTATACCCTCTTGATTATTTATTAAAGGTATTTTTAACAAGTCACCCTTTTTTTCACTTATGCCTCCCTCATTGACTATCCTTTTCCACTCCAGGGAGATGTCGCTGTATGATATTACAAATCTCTGTGTATTCCTTACTGTAACCTGTCACAGAAGTTGCTGGCTTCCCTTTTTTATCTTTTTTTGTTATTTTCCTATCCGAGACTGCCTTTCGGGGAAATATTAATTTCTTTCTGTCTAAAGAGAGAGCCCATTTTTTGGCCTCCTCTATAGACCGTGTAGCATCATTTCTCGCAAGCAATCTGCTCCCGATATCATCTGCTTCCCTCATAAATGCAGTACTGTCCGAACCGTCGCGTCTTGCTCGCAACATTTCGCCCCTTGGTATGTTCCTTGTCACACGAGGTGGGTGACGGGAAGTCGCTAAAAGGGTAGTATTGCCAGCCGTCTCTTTTCTATGGGTTGATGTTGAAATTACTGAATTGGCGACGTCGCCACGTAAATGTATTTAGTGGAAAGGGTTACTCTTCCCATCAGACGAGGAGATCACAAAGGAAACCTCCACAGACGGGAGGCACATTGGATGTTAGAATGGAAGTCGCTTTCCCACAGGTCTGAACAGAAATCACCATCTGATTTTACAATATCGTTAAAAGAACTCTTCTTCTAGTTCTTCAGCACTATATACCGGTACACGCTGTCTTTTCTTTCTGATGCATTGGGTGTTGGTTTTTGGTGTGTGATTAGTTCTCCTCCCCTGCATAACGGAAGCAGGACGGATCCATTATGCAGGCCGTAGACTTCTATTATGACGGAATTAATAACGGAATTCCGTTGTGCGTTCCATCATAGAATTGCGTTATGGTCCGTGGTAACGGAATCCATAACGCAATTCTGCTTTTACCAACAAAATATGGAATTCGCTCATCTCTAATTATAATCCCTGCACCATGCCGTTCAGTATACCACCTACACTGTGGGGTTATGTTGTATATTGTACGGCATGATGTATGGATTATAATGTATATTATACAGCATAGTGCAGGGATTATACTGTATATTGTATGGCATGATGCAGGGATTATACTGTATATTGTATGGCATGGTGCAGGGATTATACTGTATATTGTACGGAATGGTGCAGGGATTATACTGTATATTGTACGGCATGATGTATGGATTATAATGTATATTGTACGGCATGATGTATGGATTATAATGTATATTGTACGGCATGGTGCAGGGATTATACTGTATATTGTACGGCATGGTGCAGGGATTATACTGTATATTGTACGGAATGGTGCAGGGATTATACTGTATATTGTACGGCATGGTGCAAGGATTATACTGTATATTATACAGCATAGTGCAGGGATTATACTGTATATTGTATGGCATAATGCAGGGATTATACTGTATATTGTATGGCATAATGCAGGGATTATACTGTATATTGTACGGCATGGTGAAGGGATTATACTGTATATTGTATGGCATGGTGCAGGGATTATACTGTATATTACACAACATGGTGTATGGGGTTATGCTGTATATTGTACAGGGAGTGCAGAATTATTAGGCAAATGAGTATTTTGACCACATCATCCTCTTTATGCATGTTGTCTTACTCCAAGCTGTATAGGCTCGAAAGCCTACTACCAATTAAGCATATTAGGTGATGTGCATCTCTGTAATGAGAAGGGGTGTGGTCTAATGACATCAACACCCTATATTAGGTGTGCATAATTATTAGGCAACTTCCTTTCCTTTGGCAAAATGGGTCAAAAGAAGGACTTGACAGGCTCAGAAAAGTCAAAAATAGTGAGATATCTTGCAGAGGGATGCAGCACTCTTAAAATTGCAAAGCTTCTGAAGCGTGATCATCGAACAATCAAGCTTTTCATTCAAAATAGTCAACAGGGTCGCAAGAAGCGTGTGGAAAAACCAAGGCGCAAAATAACTGCCCATGAACTGAGAAAAGTCAAGCGTGCAGCTGCCAAGATGCCACTTGCCACCAGTTTGGCCATATTTCAGAGCTGCAACATCACTGGAGTGCCCAAAAGCACAAGGTGTGCAATACTCAGAGACATGGCCAAGGTAAGAAAGGCTGAAAGACGACCACCACTGAACAAGACACACAAGCTGAAATGTCAAGACTGGGCCAAGAAATATCTCAAGACTGATTTTTCTAAGGTTTTATGGACTGATGAAATGAGAGTGAGTCTTGATGGGCCAGATGGATGGCCCCGTGGCTGGATTGGTAAAGGGCAGAGAGCTCCAGTCCGACTCAGACGCCAGCAAGGTGGAGGTGGAGTACTGGTTTGGGCTGGTATCATCAAAGATGAGCTTGTGGGGCCTTTTCGGGTTGAGGATGGAGTCAAGCTCAACTCCCAGTCCTACTGCCAGTTTCTGGAAGACACCTTCTTCAAGCAGTGGTACAGGAAGAAGTCTGCATCCTTCAAGAAAAACATGATTTTCATGCAGGACAATGCTCCATCACACGAGTCCAAGTACTCCACAGCGTGGCTGGCAAGAAAGGGTATAAAAGATGAAAATCTAATGACATGGCCTCCTTGTTCACCTGATCTGAACCCCATTGAGAACCTGTGGTCCATCATCAAATGTGAGATTTACAAGGAGGGAAAACAGTACACCTCTCTGAACAGTGTCTGGGAGGCTGTGGTTGCTGCTGCACGCAATGTTGATGGTGAACAGATCAAGACACTGACAGAATCCATGGATGGCAGGCTTTTGAGTGTCCTTGCAAAGAAAGGTGGCTATATTGGTCACTGATTTGTTTTTGTTTTGTTTTTGAATGTCAGAAATGTATATTTGTGAATGTAGAGATGTTATATTGGTTTCACTGGTAAAAATAAATAATTGAAATGGGTATATATTTGTTTTTTGTTAAGTTGCCTAATAATTATGCACAGTAATAGTCACCTGCACACACAGATATCCCCCTAAAATAGCTAAAACTAAAAACAAACTAAAAACTACTTCCAAAAATATTCAGCTTTGATATTAATGAGTTTTTTGGGTTCATTGAGAACATGGTTGTTGTTCAATAATAAAATTAATCCTCAAAAATACAACTTGCCTAATAATTCTGCACTCCCTGTATAGCATGGTGTATGAACTATACTATATATTGTACGGCATGGTGTAGGGATTATACTGTATATTACACAGCATGGTGCAGGGATTATACTGTATTGTACAGGATGGTGCAGGGGTTACACTGTATGGTCTTTAGGGTCCATTCACACGTCTGTAAGTGTTTTGCGGACCCGCAAAACACTGACATCGGCCATGTGCACATGGCCGGCACTATAATAGAAAATGCCTATTCTTGTCCGCTATTGCGGACAAGAATAGGACATGTTCTATTTTTTTGCGGAGCCGCGGAACGGAAGTGCGGACACGGACAGCACACTGTGTGCTGTCCGCATCTTTTCTGGCCCTATTCAAAATTAATGGGTCCACACCCGGACGTCTGAATGGAGCCTTAATGTGACAATTACCGGTATCTTAGGTTTTTCTATCGCCCACCTTTGATGGCGCTGTGCCCAGCTCTGAGCCGACCCCGGTCAGCAGCTGCCAAGGCTTAGAGGGAACACCGTTGCACACTCACATGTCTTCGTTACCGTTCTCCTTATCCTCCATTCTCAGTGTTGCTTGTCTTTGTGCTCCATGACTCTGGAACCTGAGATCTGCATACACAGCTCCGTCCATCTTCACGTTCTGTCTCTGTCTCTATGTGTTTCAAGGTGACGTATTATCTTATATCCCCCCCTGTCCTTGTCATACCAGTGTGGCTACATTGATGCTGTTGGATAGTCCGTATATTCTAGGATTATGTTGGGAAGGGGGGGGGGGGGTTTGTGTTAGGCAGAGCATTTATATACTGATGTAGCAGTGCTGAGTTTGCAATTCATCTGCTTTTTGCGTAGTGCGTTAATTTCACTGATTGCAAAACAGCCCCAAACCGCGATGTCCCCGCCAGAGCCCCAAACCGTGATGTCCCTACCACCAACCCCAAACCGTAATGTTCTGTCCATCAACCACAAACCATGATGCCCCCTCCAACCCCAAACCGTGATGTCCCTACCACAAACCACAAACCGTGATTTTCTGTCCGTCAACCTCAAACCATGATGCCCCCTCCAACCCCAAACCGTGATGTCCCTACCACCAACCACAAACCGTGTTTTTCTGTCCGTCAACCTCAAACTATGATACCCCCTCCAACCCCAAACCGTGATGTCCCTACCACCAACCCCAAACCGTAATGTTCTGTCCATCAACCTCAAACCATGATGCCCCCTCCAACCCCAAACCGTGATGTTCCTACCACCAACCACAAACCGTGATTTTCTGTCCGTCAACCTCAAACCATGATGCCCCCTCCAACCCCAAACCATGATGCCCCCTCCAACCCCAAACCATGATGCCCCCTCCAACCCCAAACCATGATGCCCCCTCCAACCCCAAACCGTGATGTTCCCGCCACCAACCCCAAACCATGATGCCCTCCTTCACCACTATCCCCAAACCATGATGCTTACTGCGCCAACAGCTTTCCGGGCATCGTGGATGTTGTGGGACGCTCCTGCAGCTTGCAATGCCATCACATGTTGCAATAGTAGCTGGTTAGTTTCCTGCTGCTGCTTATTAGCCTCCCGCTGCTGCAAGTTAGCCTCCACGATGGCCTTCACGACCGCCTCCATTTTGTCAGGGGACATGGGTTGCAACCTTGCCGGCTTGATATAGGACATAAACTTGTGCCAGGGAAAACAAAAACTTTTCGGCCTTCAGGCCTGCCTCACTGTGCTTGCCCGCATCCTCCACCAAATGTGGGGATTCGCTCTGGTAGGCAGGGTAAGCGGATGCAGTACAGAGGCAAAAACAAGGATGTAAATCAAAGTTCAGTGTTTTATTCACCCAATAGGAAAAACAAGAAAAAAGTAACGGTGTTCAGTTTTGGTGCTTGTTCACACCACCCAAAGTCCACAGTGCACAAAACCTTCACCTGGTCAGTAGATTTCCACCCACTTTAGAGGCCTGTTTCCCCCAGCATACGGCTCTCACAGCTCCACAGCTTCTCTGTCATGGAGGATAATTTCCCAGCTGAACGTGCTGGCTGGGTTTTTATATCCCAGCCAAAACCCGGCCTGGAACCGGGGGTAACAGCCACCCACCCTGCTCTTTGGCTGCTCCCAATAAGAACCGGCCCGGATCGGCTTTACAGCCATACTAACAGCTGAAGTGTCAGACTGCACTACAGAACTGACACTTCAGGAAAAAAAAATCAGGTTCTTACCTCACCGAGGCCAGGAACCTCGGTGACCCGTATCTTCCGTCAATGACGGCCCTTTGTTCCTTCTTACAATAGATAAATAGATGGATAGATAATTAGATAGAGAGTGTGGGGGATTAGCTCTCTTTCAGGGGTCATTCTCGGGGATATCTTCGCCAACCAAGTTTAAGGTCCAAACACTGTGCTTTATTGCGGCACATCCGCGTAATCATAAACATTTATACAAAATAATAAACACTCGCCCGGCTGGGCTCTAACTAAACCTAACATAACCTGACTCACCTAAAGCACCGTTCACACGGTCATAACATGCGGCTTTCCCAGCCCAATGTCCATCAGCCTCCTGGCTGTACAGAGCACCGTTCACACACGGTCTCAAGTCCAGTACCTTTATGGGGGAGTGTGGCCCAGTAGTCCTCCTGACTCCGGCCTCGTGACCCTTGCGCCCAGGCTTCACGGCGTCCCCCAATGTTCCGACTAGACCCTATCCCCGTGGCCCCTCAGCCACCCCGGCGGAGACCACCCTTCCAGAGCCTCCAGCAGGACCCTGTTGCACCAAGATTCTCTCTCTTTGACTGACAGTCTGGGCTGGGCTCTTATCCCAGACTGATTGTGGCACCTGGGGCTGCCTCAGACCTGATGACTAACGGGGAAGACATGGAAACTCCTGCCATGAATCTCCCCTAGCAGCTATGAGGCCTGTCACTGCCTCACAATAGATATTAGATAGACAGACAGACAATTAAATATATATATTTATAGCCTCCTGTTACATTCTAGAAAGTACGGGATCAGCAGTGGCACAGCCAGGTAAGTCCAGACGTGATTGTTAAGATGTGTTCTTTATTGAATAATTTTCTTGCAGGTAACACGTTTCGGGGTTGGCCCCTTTATACTGTTTCTTGGTCTGAAGAAGGGGCTGGTCTGGGCCCTGAAACGCGTTACCTGTAAGAAAATAATTCAATAAAGAACACATCTTAACAATCACGTCTGGACTTACCTGGCTGCGCCGCTGATGATCCCATACTTTCTACATTTTCTGGCACCGCGTGACTTGGCTGCACCAGCTCCTTGTACTCCCCCAGCTTTAGGTGTTGCGCTCCTAGTGCAGCCCCTTCGGGTGAGCCCCACCACCAGCAGACTGAACCATCTGTAATACGCAGGGGTGGGATTCAAATTTTTAACAACAGATTCCCTACTCAACGGCCGACACGCGGCGGCACGACACGTTTACATATACATACACCGTATATACACTACACACACACTCTGGAGAACCTGAGAGAACTGGGTGAATCCCATGCCTGGTAATACGGTCCTACCGATGGGCGCTGCTCTCCCCCGTTTTCCTTCTGTTTATATTGTTGTAGAGACGGGTGCACACCAGTGTTCCCTGCAAGATGCGCGGGCAGGCGCGCAGCCTCCTTTATGCCTCCGCCCAGAACCTCTGCAGGCCCACTCACCGCCGCAGCCCGGACTTCATGTAATGGTGTATGCCTGTTCCGTACTCTGGGGAAACCCACCCTGGCAATGCACACGATTTTCACTGTGTGTATTGCTGTAGTGGGTGGCCTTAGAACTCGGAACAGGCACCCACCATACTGCCCACAGTTCCCTTAACGTCCTGATGTTATCCAGTGTCAGGAAGTTCCTGTGCGGCGCTCCAAGCTGGCCCCGCGTCCTTCCTCATGCGCTGCTGCTGCTACTGGAAGAGGAGAACATGTGCGGCAAAAGAGGGGAAAAGAGGAGGGGACGGCATCTTCTTAGACCTAGCCCCCCAACCAAAGTGTTGAAGTGGCTTCCGAGATCCCCAAGGGCCAAGCCAAGTAATTGTAAGTTTTTATGTGGAATATGTTTATGTTATACACATATAGCATACACTGTGCCACACAATATACAGTATACCGCTACACTGTGCCACACAATATACAGTACACCTGTGTACGGATTATACTGTATATTGTACAGCATGGCGCAGGGGTTATATTGTCCAGCATGGTGTAACCTCCATACATTTGCTGTAAAGTATACATTATAATCGCTGAACCCTGCTGTACAATATACAGTATAATCCCTGCACCATGCTGTACAATATACAGTATAATCCCTGCACCATGCCGTACAATATACAGTATAATCCCTGCACCATCCCGTACAATATACAGTATAATCCCCGCACCATGCCGTACAATATACAGTATAATCCCCGCACCATGCCGTACAATATACACTATAATCCCTGCACCATGCCGTACAATATACATTATAATCCCTGCACCATGCCGTACAATATACAGTATAATCCCTGCACCATGCCGTACAATATACAGTATAATCCCTGCACCATGCCGTACAATATACAGTATAATCCCTGCACCATGCCGTACAATATACAGTATAATCCCTGCACCATGCCGTACAATATATAGTATAATCCCCGCACCATTCCGTACAATATACAGTAGAATCCCCGCACCATGCTGTACAATATACAGTATAATCCCTGCACCATGCTGTACAATATACAGTATAATCCCTGCACCATGCCGTACAATATACAGTATAATCCCTGCACCATGCCGTACAATATACAGTATAATCCCTGCACCATGCCGTACAATATACAGTATAATCCCTGCACCATGCCGTACAATATACAGTATAATCCCTGCACCACGCCGTACAATATACAGTATAATCCCTGCACCATGCTGTACAATATACAGTATAATCCCTGCACCACGCCGTACAATATACAGTATAATCCCTGCACCATGCCGTACAATATACAGTATAATCCCTGCACCATGCCGTACAATATACAGTATAATCCCTGCACCATGCCGTACAATATACAGTATAATCCCTGCACCATGCTGTACAATATACAGTATAATCCCTGCACCATGCCGTACAATATACAGTATAATCCCTGCACCATGCCGTACAATATACAGTATAATCCCTGCACCATGCCGTACAATATACAGTATAATCCCTGCACCACGCCGTACAATATACAGTATAATCCCTGCACCATGCCGTACAATATACAGTATAATCCCTGCACCACGCCGTACAATATACAGTATAATCCCCGCACCATTCCGTACAATATACAGTATAATCCCTGCACCATGCCGTACAATATATAGTATAATCCCAGCACCATTCCGTACAATATACAGTATAATCCCCGCACCATGCCGTACAATATACAGTATAATCCCTGCACCATGCCGTACAATATACAGTATAATCCCTGCACCATGCCGTACAATATACAGTATAATCCCTGCACCATGCCGTACAATATACATTATAATCCATGCACCATGCCGTACAATATACAGTATAATCCCTGCACCATGCCGTACAATATACAGTATAATCCCTGCACCATGCCGTACAATATACAGTATAATCCCTGCACCATGCCGTACAATATACAGTATAATCCCTGCACCATGCCGTACAATATACAGTATAATCCCTGCACCATGCAGTACAATATACAGTATAATCCCTGCACCATGCTGTACAATATACAGTATAATACCTGCACCATGCTGTACAATATACAGTATAATCCCTGCACCATGCTGTACAATATACAGTATAATCCCTGCACCATGCTGTACAATATACAGTATAATCCCTGCACCATGCTGTACAATATACAGTATAATCCCTGCACCATGCTGTACAATATACAGTATAATCCCTGCACCATGCTGTACAATATACAGTATAATCCCTGCACCATGCTGTACAATATACAGTATAATCCCTGCACCATGCTGTACAATATACAGTATAACACCTACACTGTGGGGTTATGTTGTATATTGTACGGCATGGTGTATGGATCATACTGTAATCCAAAGAAAAAAACCTGTGGTCCAGCTTTCTATAAAAACCTGCACCATTCCGTACAATATACAGTAGAATCCCCGCACCATGCTGTACAATATACAGTATAATCCCTGCACCATGCTGTACAATATAGAGTATAATCCCTGCACCATGCCGTACAATATACAGTATAATCCCTGCACCATGCCGTACAATATACAGTATAATCCCTGCACCATGCCGTACAATATACAGTATAATCCCTGCACCATGCCGTACAATATACAGTATAATCCCTGCACCATGCTGTACAATATACAGTATAATCCCTGCACCACGCCGTACAATATACAGTATAATCCCTGCACCATGCTGTACAATATACAGTATAATCCCTGCACCATGCCGTACAATATACAGTATAATCCCTGCACCATGCCGTACAATATACATTATAATCCCTGCACCATGCCGTACAATATACAGTATAATCCCTGCACCATGCCGTACAATATACAGTATAATCCCTGCACCATGCCGTACAATATATAGTATAATCCCCGCACCATTCCGTACAATATACAGTAGAATCCCTGCACCATGCCGTACAATATACAGTATAATCCCCGCACCATGCCGTACAATATACAGTATAATCCCTGCACCATGCCGTACAATATACAGTATAATCCCTGCACCATGCCGTACAATATACATTATAATCCCTGCACCATGCCGTACAATATACAGTATAATCCCTGCACCATGCCGTATAATATACAGTATAATCCCTGCACCATGCTGTACAATATACAGTATAATCCCTGCACCATGCTGTACAATATACAGTATAATCCCTGCACCATGCTGTACAATATACAGTATAATCCCTGCACCATGCTGTACAATATACAGTATAATCCCTGCACCATGCTGTACAATATACAGTATAATCCCTGCACCATTCCGTACAATATACAGTATAATCCCTGCACCATGCTGTACAATATACAGTATAACACCTACACTGTGTTATCCAAACATGAATCACATACAAGATCCACGATGTCTACGCGTTTCGGACTCCACAATCTCGGTCCTTACTCATGATATACAGAAAAGTGAATGTTCACCTCTCTTTAAGGCCTCTTGCACACGACCGTATGGCTTTTTCAGTATTTTGCGGTCCCCCAAAAAAACGGATCTGCAAAAAATACGGATGCATTCAGAACAGCTGGCCCCTGATAGAACAGCACTATCCTTGTCCGTTATGCGGACAATATTAGGACATGTTCTATCTTTGAACGGAAGGCATACGGAGTACCTTCCGTTTTTTTGCGGATCCATTGAAATGAATGGTTCCGTATACAGAACGCAAAAAACAGAACGGAAACGAAACAAAAAAAAAACGCTTGTGTGCAAGAGGCCTAACCCTTTCCACTCCCTGAACAGAAAACGCTCTTGTATCTCCTTTGTGCGCACCGGCTGCAGACACATTGCGAGTTTCAGAATATGTTATGTCTGATAAATGTTTACGTATTCTGCTTTTTATTTGTTTTGTAGTGCAGCGTCCACATTGTAGAAGACAATCTCTGCAGGGGATTAAATAAACTGCATAATCTGTTACAGTTCTGATATTGTCTTATGGTGTCATTCTTGCCATTCACAGGAGATGTCACATTCTGACACGCGGACATGTATTTACAGACAGGGCCGGTGCAAGGATTTTTGCACACACAAGCAAAGCTACATTTTGGCGCCCCCCCCCCCCCAACTCGGTGGGGGTGATGTAAAAAGGAGGGCGTGATGTGACATAGGGGGGGTGATGTGACATGGAGGGGGAGAAATGTGACATAGGGGGGTGATGTGACATGGAGGGGGAGAAATGTGACATAGGGGGGTGATGTGACATGGAGGGGGAGAAATGTGACATAGGGGGGTGATGTGACATGGAGGGGGAGAAATGTGACATAGGGGGGTGATGTGACATGGAGGGGGAGAAATGTGACATAGGGGGGTGATGTGACATGGAGGGGGAGAAATGTGACATAGGGGGGTGATGTGACATGGAGGGGGAGAAATGTGACATAGGGGGGGTGATGTGACATGGAGGGGGAGAAATGTGACATAGGGGGGTGATGTGACATGGAGGGGGAGAAATGTGACATAGGGGGGTGATGTGACATGGAGGGGGAGAAATGTGACATAGGGGGGTGATGTGACATGGAGGGGGAGAAATGTGACATAGGGGGGTGATGTGACATGGAGGGGGAGAAATGTGACATAGGGGGGGGATGTGACATGGAGGGGGAGAAATGTGACATAGGGGGGTGATGTGACATGGAGGGGGAGAAATGTGACATAGGGGGGTGATGTGACATGGAGGGGGAGAAATGTGACATAGGGGGGTGATGTGACATGGAGGGGGAGAAATGTGACATAGGGGGGGTGATGTGACATGGAGGGGGAGAAATGTGACATAGGGGGGGTGATATGACATGGAGGGGGAGAAATGTGACATAGGGGGGTGATGTGACATGGAGGGGGAGAAATGTGACATAGGGGGGTGATGTGACATGGAGGGGGAGAAATGTGACATAGGGGGGTGATGTGACATGGAGGGGGAGAAATGTGACATAGGGGGGTGATGTGACATGGAGGGGGAGAAATGTGACATTTCTCCCCCTCCATGTCACATTTCTCCCCCTCCATGTCACATCACCCCCTTTGTGTCACATTTCTCCCCCCCATGTCACATTTCAACCCCTTAATGGCACATTTCCCCCCCCCCTTGTGACATCAACCCCCCCCCTCTTTTCTCCTCTGTGTCCTGGTATCTTCTCTCTGTGCTCCCGACAAGACTTTGAGGACCTTTCCCATTCAGCCAATCAGTGGCTGCAGCTGTGTCATGTGTCAGACCAGTGATTGGCTCAGTGGGAAAGGTCCTCAAACAACTTGTCAGGACTCGGGAGCCCAGAGAGAAGATATGAGGACCACCACACAGAGGAGAACAGCCGCAGGAGGCCGGCGGCATGCAAGTGATTAATAAAAAAAGGTTTTATTTTTCCGCCCCCCCCCCTCCTTTCAGCGCCCTAAGGCGGCCGCTTGGTCTGCCTTATTATAACACTGGGCCTGTTTACAGCAGATACATCTGTTACTGCCACATTATAGGTGCTGATCGTTCCTGGAAACGACTCGGGCTGATTTTCGTCCTGTGGTTGTGGCTCTGCGGGCCACACATTTAACCCCTCATTGACTATCCTTTTCCACTCCAGGGAGATGTCGCTGTATGATATTACAAATCTCTGTGTATTCCTTACTGTAACCTGTCACAGAAGTTGCTGGCTTCCCTTTTTTATCTTTTTTTGTTATTTTCCTATCCGAGACTGCCTTTCGGGGAAATATTAATTTCTTTCTGTCTAAAGAGAGAGCCCATTTTTTGGCCTCCTCTATAGACCGTGTAGCATCATTTCTCGCAAGCAATCTGCTCCCGATATCATCTGCTTCCCTCATAAATGCAGTACTGTCCGAACCGTCGCGTCTTGCTCGCAACATTTCGCCCCTTGGTATGTTCCTTGTCACACGAGGTGGGTGACGGGAAGTCGCTAAAAGGGTAGTATTGCCAGCCGTCTCTTTTCTATGGGTTGATGTTGAAATTACTGAATTGGCGACGTCGCCACGTAAATGTATTTAGTGGAAAGGGTTACTCTTCCCATCAGACGAGGAGATCACAAAGGAAACCTCCACAGACGGGAGGCACATTGGATGTTAGAATGGAAGTCGCTTTCCCACAGGTCTGAACAGAAATCACCATCTGATTTTACAATATCGTTAAAAGAACTCTTCTTCTAGTTCTTCAGCACTATATACCGGTACACGCTGTCTTTTCTTTCTGATGCATTGGGTGTTGGTTTTTGGTGTGTGATTAGTTCTCCTCCCCTGCATAGCGGAGACAGGACGGATCCATTATGCAGGCCGTAGACTTCTATTATGACGGAATTAATAACGGAATTCCGTTGTGCGTTCCATCATAGAATTGTGTTATGGTCCGTGGTAACGGAATCCATAAGGCAATTCTGCTTTTACCAACAAAATATGGAATTCGCTCATCTCTAATTATAATCCCTGCACCATGCCGTTCAGTATACCACCTACACTGTGGGGTTATGTTGTATATTGTACGGCATGATGTATGGATTATACTGTATATTATACAGCATAGTGCAGGGATTATACTGTATATTGTACGGCGTGGTGAAGGGATTATACTGTATATTGTATGGCATGGTGCAGGGATTATACTGTATATTGTACGGCATGGTGCAGGGATTATACTGTATATTGTACGGCATGGTGCAGGGATTATACTGTATATTGTACGGAATGGTGCAGGGATTATACTGTATATTGTACGGCATGGTGCAGGGATTATACTGTATATTGTACGGCATGGTGCAGGGATTATACTGTATATTGTACGGAATGGTGCAGGGATTATACTGTATATTATACAGCATAGTGCAGGGATTATACTGTATATTGTATGGCATAATGCAGGGATTATACTGTATATTGTACGGCATGGTGCAGGGATTATACTGTATATTACACAACATGGTGTATGGGGTTATGCTGTATATTGTATAGCATGGTGTATAAACTATACTATATATTGTACGGCATGATGTATGGATTATACTGTATATTGTACGGCATGGTGCAGGGATTATAATGTATATTGTACGGCATGGTGAAGGGATTATACTGTATATTATACAGCATAGTGCAGGGATTATACTGTATATTGTATGGCATAATGCAGGGATTATACTGTATATTGTACGGCATGGTGAAGGGATTATACTGTATATTGTATGGCATGGTGCAGGGATTATACTGTATATTACACAACATGGTGTATGGGGTTATGCTGTATATTGTATAGCATGGTGTATAAACTATACTATATATTGTACGGCATGATGTATGGATTATACTGTATATTGTACGGCATGGTGCAGGGATTATACTGTATATTGTATGGCATGATGCAGGGATTATACTGTATATTGTATGGCATGGTGCAGGGATTATACTTTATATTGTACGGAATGGTGCAGGGATTATACTGTATATTGTACGGCATGGTGCAGGGATTATACTGTATATTGTACGGAATGGTGCAGGGATTATACTGTATATTATACAGCATAGTGCAGGGATTATACTGTATATTGTATGGCATGGTGCAGGGATTATACTGTATATTGTACGGCATGGTGCAGGGATTATACTGTATATTGTACGGAATGGTGCAGGGATTATACTGTATATTATACAGCATAGTGCAGGGATTATACTGTATATTGTATGGCATAATGCAGGGATTATACTGTATATTGTATGGCATAATGCAGGGATTATACTGTATATTGTACGGCATGGTGAAGGGATTATACTGTATATTGTATGGCATGGTGCAGGGATTATACTGTATATTACACAACATGGTGTATGGGGTTATGCTGTATATTGTATAGCATGGTGTATGAACTATACTATATATTGTACGGCATGGTGTAGGGATTATACTGTATATTACACAGCATGGTGCAGGGATTATACTGTATTGTACAGGATGGTGCAGGGGTTACACTGTATGGTCTTTAGGGTCCATTCACACGTCTGTAAGTGTTTTGCGGACCCGCAAAACACTGACATCGGCCATGTGCACATGGCCGGCATTATAATAGAAAATGCCTATTCTTGTCCGCTATTGCGGACAAGAATAGGACATGTTCTATTTTTTTGCGGAGCCGCGGAACGGAAGTGCGGACACGGACAGCACACTGTGTGCTGTCCGCATCTTTTCTGGCCCTATTCAAAATTAATGGGTCCGCACCCGTTCCGCATGAATGGGTCCACACCCGGACGTCTGAATGGAGCCTTAATGTGACAATTACCGGTATCTTAGGTTTTTCTATCGCCCACCTTTGATGGCGCTGTGCCCAGCTCTGAGCCGACCCCGGTCAGCAGCTGCCAAGGCTTAGAGGGAACACCGGTGCACACTCACATGTCTTCGTTACTGTTCTCCTTATCCTCCATTCTCAGTGTTGCTTGTCTTTGTGCTCCATGACTCTGGAACCTGAGATCTGCATACACAGCGCCGTCCATCTTCACGTTCTGTCTCTGTCTCTATGTGTTTCAAGGTGACGTATTATCTTATATCCCCCCCTGTCCTTGTCATACCAGTGTGGCTACATTGTTGCTGTTGGATAGTCCGTATATTCTAGGATTATGTTGGGAAGGGGGGGGGGGGGGGGGGTTTGTGTTAGGCAGAGCATTTATATACTGATGTAGCAGTGCTGAGTTTGCAATTCATCTGCTTTTTGCGTAGTGCGTTAATTTCACTGATTGCAAAACAGCCCCAAACCGCGATGTCCCCGCCAGAGCCCCAAACCGTGATGTCCCTACCACCAACCCCAAACCGTAATGTTCTGTCCATCAACCACAAACCATGATGCCCCCTCCAACCCCAAACCGTGATGTCCCTACCACAAACCACAAACCGTGATTTTCTGTCCGTCAACCTCAAACCATGATGCCCCCTCCAACCCCAAACCGTGATGTCCCTACCACCAACCACAAACCGTGTTTTTCTGTCCGTCAACCTCAAACCATGATACCCCCTCCAACCCCAAACCGTGATGTCCCTACCACCAACCACAAACCGTGTTTTTCTGTCCGTCAACCTCAAACCATGATACCCCCTCCAACCCCAAACCGTGATGTCCCTACCACCAACCCCAAACCGTAATGTTCTGTCCATCAACCTCAAACCATGATGCCCCCTCCAACCCCAAACCGTGATGTTCCTACCACCAACCACAAACCGTGATTTTCTGTCCGTCAACCTCAAACCATAATGCCCCCTCCAACCCCAAACCATGATGCCCCCTCCAACCCCAAACCATGATGCCCCCTCCAACCCCAAACCATGATGCCCCCTCCAACCCCAAACCGTGATGTTCCCGCCACCAACCCCAAACCATGATGCCCTCCTTCACCACTATCCCCAAACCATGATGCTTACTGCGCCAACCCCTAAACTGTGATGTTCTCTTCACCAGCCCCAAACCGTGACGCCCCCTCTACCAACCCGAAACCATGATGTTCTCTTCACCAGCACCAATCATGATGCCTCCTTCACCATGCCCCACAGTTGGGATGAGGTTTTGGTGAGCAGTCTTCGCATTCCTCCAAGCAGTATTGTGCATTTGTACTATAAACCTCCACTTTTGTCTCATCTGTTCATAGATATATTTTCCCAGAAGCCTTGAGGAACATCCAGGGTTTTTTGGGCAAACTTGAGACGGTCTGCAGACAGCAGTGGCTTCCTTCATGGTGTCCATGAGCACCATTCTAATAGTGGACACATGGACAGAGGTTTCTGCACTTTGTAGTGTCTTCTGTAGGTCTTCTGCTTGGGTTCCTACTAACCTCTTTCAGGATTGCCCGTTGTGCTCTCGGAGTTTTTGATAACAGGACGCCCACTTCTAGGGAGAGCAGCAAAGGTCCTGAATTAAGTCCATTGATAGATAATTTGTGTAAGGCCTCATGCACATGAACGTATTTTATTTTCGTGTCTGTTCCGGTTTTTTTGCGGACCCTATGCGGAACCAGTCACTTCAATGGGTCTGTAAAAAAAACAGAAGTTACTCCGTGTGCATTCCGTTTCCGTATGTCCATTCCGCGAAAAAAATAGAACATGTCCTATTATTGTCCGCATTACAGACAAGGATTGGACTGTTCTATTAGTGGTCAGCCGTTCCGTTCCGCAAAATACAGAATGCACACGGACGTCATCTGTACTTTTTTTGCGGACTGCAAAATACATACGGGGTCGTGTGTATGAGCCCTAACTGTGGATCGATGTCCACCCAGATCTTTAGAATAGCCTTTGTAGCTTTTTCCAACTTCATCTAGACCTTTATTGTAAACCCTGGCAATTCATAAAATTCTAGTAAGAATAATAGAGGAATTGCACATTGTTTTTACATAGGAAACAGACATGTCAGGAGAGGCAACGGGTCCTATTTAACACAAAGGTTCACATACTTTTTCCCCCTGCACTGTGGACATTTACTCTATGTGCTCCATAAAAGAGCAGTATATGAGACAGGGCTGGGCCATATGGGCTAAAATCTAAATCGTGATATAATTTGAAGCATGTGCGATATAACGATATATCGCGATAAATTATTTTCTTCTGTATGTATACAAATTACATGGCCCCCAGCCCCATGCCATAGCCATCCACCCCCACCCCCCGGTAGATTCGGGCCCCTGCTAATATACTTACCTTTCCTGCAGGGTGCGCGGCTGGCTGATGGAGTCCGCAGGAGACGGGCCACGTCTTCTTCCCAGCATGCACTGGGAGGGACCTGACGTCACACACAGCGTCAGGCCTCATGCACACGACTGTCAGTGATTTGGCTTCAGTGGTCCGTGTCCGATTTTGCTTCAGTTGTTTCCTTGTGTCTTCCTTTTTTTTTGTCTGACAGGGGGAAAAAAGGAAGGTTAATGAAAAGTGTAATTTTATTGCACCAAGGTCTTGTAGAAAAAAACGGACACGGACACGGATGACGTACCAGTTGTGCATCCGTTTTTTTTGACGGACCCATTGACTTGAATGGGTCCGTCCTCCCAGTGGCGTACACACAATCCACGGGGCCCCGGTGCGAAACTGATCCACGGGGCCCCCTCCCTGTCGACACCCCCCCCCCCCCCCAACCTGCCGCCGCGCTGATAACATTGTGACGTCACCTAAGTGCGCGCAACTGCGACCCCTGTATGTACGCCCCAACTACAACTCCAAGCATCACCAGACAGCAGTATGCCTAAATTTGTATTTCCACCAGGTCTAGAGAGCCACAGGCTGAAGACTAATGGAAGAACAAGAAGGTATACCCCAACGTGCGCAGTCTGTTCATCCCTTTATAAGCAGATGTAGCAGAGCTAACAAATGGCCTCAACCATAAGTATGTACTTTTACCCAGAACTGCAGGTGTCAGCATCAGGTACCAGCAATGCATTTCCCGCGTAAAACCAGCTCTGCTACATTATGTAGCAGAGCTGGTTTTGTCATGCATTTCATTTGCCTTCATATGGTAAAATACTTCATTGGCCTATGAACGGCTTTATAACTAAGGCTACTTTCACACTGGCGTTTTGAATTCCGTTTATGAGATCCGTTTCAGGGATCTCACAAACGGTTCAAAACAGATCAGTTCAGCCCCAATGCATTCTGAATGGATAAGGATCCGCTCAGAATGCATCAGTTTGGTTCCGTTCCGTCTCCATTCCGCTCTGGATGCGGACACCAAACGGATCCGTCCTGACTTACAATGTAAGTCAATGGGGACGGGTCAGTTTTCACTGACACAATATGGTGCAATTGAAAACTGATCCGTCCTCCATTGATTTTCAATGTAAGTCAGGACGGATCTGTTTTGACTTAGAATTTTTTTTAAAAGAATAATGCAAACGGATCCGTTCTGAATGGATACAAGCGTTTGCATTATAGGTGCGGATCCGTCTGTGCAGATACAAGACGGATCCGCACCTAAACGTATCATATGTATTATATAGACTAGTAGCTCAGAATTGCACCAATATCCATTTACTATTCCTGCCAGAACATGCTGGGTGTAGTAGTTTCAGCCCGGAAGTCAGAGGTTGCAGGCTACAGAAATATAGCAGAGTTAGTTATAAAGCCAGCCCCCATCAGACCCTACTCTGAGTCCACAAACGTGGTGAGCAATTATGAAGACCTTTTTTTTTATTTTTTTACAAATCTTATCTTCCACTTCCGGCACCGGCTTCTTCGCGCAGCGCTCTTCCAAAGCTTTTCCGGCGCCTTCTCACTGCTGCGTCTCGGCGTCGTTGTGCGCCTGCGCAGCCTAGGGAAACCTCATGTTCGGTGCGGCCGCCCGGGGAGGAGACTCAGGGGGAGGGTAGGGCTGGCCTGGCACTGAAGCGCAGCGCAGAAACGCAACACTGGGCGGCGGGCCCCAGGTCGGCCGCCCGGGTTATACAGGCAGGTGAAGCACCCACAGAACTACTGCAGGGCAGGGCCAGGGGTCCACAGGCGGCCGGGCCCGGTCGCAACTGCGACCCCTGTATCCTCCGTTTTCCACTGACAAGAATAGGACAGGTTATATTTTTTGGACGGACTGGAATCACGGAGAAAAAACGGAGGACTTTAGGACCGCTAAACTGTGAAAAATGACGGAACGGACGCGGATGCACACAACGGTCGTGTGCATGAGGCCTCAGCCAGCGCGCTGACGATGTGTGCATGCAAGGCCCTGGCCAGTGCAGCGCGGTGCAGAGTCAGGAAGCCACGGAGCGGTGAGTGAGAAGCTTCTTCAATTCACTACCACTCCATGGTCATCTGTCGCAATATAGCTAAAATCTATATCGTTGCCCGAATTTATGGCGATAATATCGTATATCGTTTATATCGCCCCCCCCCCCCCACACTTTCTTAGTAGTCAATGCAGTAATCCAAGAAACGACAATAGGTTCACTTACTTTTTTCATACAATGGTATATACTGACGGACTCCACCAGCAGAATAGTGAGCGCAGCTCTGGAGTATAATACAGGATGTAACTCAGGGTTAGGGATGAGCGAATTTCATATTTTGAAATTAGTTTTCACTTCGTGTTGTGGTATTTACTGAATTGCGCTATGGATTCCGTTACCACGGACCATAACGCAATTCTATGATGGAACCACAACAGAATGCCTTTAGAGGCATTCCGTTATTCATTCCGTCATAATAGAAGTCTATGGGCTGCAAAACGGAGCCGTCCCGTTTCCGTTATGCTGGAGTCCTCTCCTGATCCTGAGTCCTCTCCTGCATAATGGAAACGGGACGGATCCGATATGCAGGCCATAGACTTCTATTATGACGGAATGCCTCTAAAGCAGGGGTGCACAACCTGCGGCCCGGGGGCCACATGCAGCCCTCAGTCATCTGGTGACAGACATGTATGTCTATGTCTATGTCTTGTGGCTGCTCACATGCATTTTCGCATTAGATGAGAGTCCTGGAGGTGTAACCAGAAATTTATGGTTTACACTGTATGTACAATATGCAATAAAAACAGTATATCAATTTGTAATACCCCTTTAACTTTTATTTTCGACCCTTGGGATTCCTTCAGTCTGACAAAGTGGCCCCCAACCAGAAAAGGTTGTGCACCCCGGCTCTAAAGGCATTCTGTCATGGAATTGCGTTATGGTCTGTGGTAACGAAATCCATAACGCAATTCAGTAAATACCACAACAAGAAGTGAAAATGAATTTCAAAATATGACATTCTCTCATCCCTACTTGGGGTCAGTACAGGATAAGTAATGTAATGTATGTACACAGTGACTGCACTAGCAGAATAGGGAGTGCAGCTCTGGAGTATAATACAGGATGTAACTACATGATTTTCCTAGTCTATGACGTAAAGTCATGGTTTTATTAAAGACACGGAGGCTCCTATTGCTATCTCTTCCTTTACTGTCCACCAATAGCAGCAAAGAAATTTACATAAAGAACAATGTAACCATGGTAACCATCGTCCCACCCCAGACAGCCCCTATAACAGGCCGCTTCTCCTCTGGGTCTTCCTCTTTCTTTGCTGCTGCCACCAGATAAGTGCTGCAATTTTGGTTCTCTCATTGTTGTAGTCCCTCACTGATTTTATAGTTATCCACATGTCTTAGGGCATCATTGTTTATTGTCTGTTGTCTATAAATGCTTCTATATGGTTCCATTTATTTCTGGACGGGGAGGATGATTCCTGTCTGACTCCCCCTCTCTTTTCACCCGTTTTGGGGGGGGTACCCCGCCCCCTCTATTATCTTCTGGTGCCTTATTTCCCCATATCATTTTGGTGAACCGTCAACTGGAAACTGGAATCTGGAAGCTAAACATCTCAGCTCCATCCAAACCGCACAACCGAAGCCAACGTGGCTAACACCTCTGGAGAAAAAACAGAAGGACGTAGATCCTTGAAGTCAGCGGAACATCATCCTGAAAAGAAAATAAATAACATGGCCAGTGTAAATACCAGGCAGAAAACAAACCAAGTCAGACAGCCGATAATCGGTAATGAACCGTAAAACCATCCATTAAATTACAATAATATTAAATAAACACAAGCAAAACATAAACCTCCTCCGAATAAATAAAATGGGTGGGAAGAAAACCCAGGGCGGGCAATAGTCGCCTCCGTGTCTTTAATAAAACCATGACTTTACGTCATAGACTAGGAAAATCATGTAGTTTTACAGCAAGACACGGAGGCTCCTATTGCAAGTTCAAAGCTGGGCAATTATGGAAGCAAATACATGAGGAGGAGGACGGAAATAATACTCCCTGAACGTCGTGACCCTAGACCAGTCAGCCAGACGTAAGATATCCTCCAAACGCGCACCTGAAATTGCCAATGAGATGGCAGCTGCACCTCTCGCCGAATGTGCCGTAAAAATAGAATTATCCACTCCGGCAAGGGACATAACCCACTTCATCCAACGAGCCAAAGTCGGACTGGAAACCGGAACGAAGGGATGGCGAATGGAAAGAAAAATCTGTGGGATCAAAGGAGAGCGATGGGCCCTCGTCCGGGATTCATATTCCTGCAAACAGGCCACCGGACAAAGAGCCGGAGAAGACGGGAAACTGGGATATGAAAACACCGTGATGTTAGTCTTGGTGCGCCTAGAAATATTGAAGGAGACGCCTTCTGGAGTGAAGGATCTGGCGTCATGATCCAGGGCCCGCATATCAGACACCCATTTACAGGAGATCAGACAAAAAAGCACCAACAACTTAGCTGATAACTGTCTCAATGAGAGATCCGGATTGCTGGGCCAAGCAGCTAAAAACGACAAAACTAAAGAGACATCCCAAGTGGTAGCGAACCGAGGACGCGGAGGGCGAGCACGGCGAGAGCCACGCAGTAAGCGGCACACTAACAGATGTTGTCCCGCAGGTGTACCCTCAAAGCCCTGATGAGTGGACGAAATAGCCGACCGAAAAAGGTTAATAGTCCTATAAGCCTTTCCGGCCTCAAACAAGGAGGTAAGAAATTGTAATAAGTGACTTACAGGTGCCGAAATGGGATCCACGTCCCGTTCCAAGCACCACCTAGTCCAAGATCTCCAGGCTGCCCGATAAGATTTTCTGGTGCCGGGAGCCCATGCATTGTCAAGGAGGCGCCTAGTTGCATCCGAAATGCCCTTGACCTCTCCAGGAATCCTGAGATTCGGCACGCCAGCAGCTGTAGGGATCCCTCGAGCAGAAGCGGATGACGAAACCCCCGGGGGTCGCAAAGAAGATCCGCGTGGTCTGGAAGGAGAAGGGGCACGTCTACGAGGAGCTGTAGCAGAGCCGGGAACCAACTCTGAGTCCCCCAAAACGGAACCACCACGATCAAGTCGGCCCTCTGGCGACGAACTTGCAGCAGCATCCTCGGAATCATTGCAAACGGAGGGAACGCATATAGAAGAGACACCGACCAATCCTGAAGAAACGCATCCACCGCTACCGCTTCCGGGCGCCAGCTGAAGAAGCGAGGAAGCTGTGCGTTGAGTCTCGAAGCAAACAGGTCTACGGTAAAAGGACCCCAGACATCTGATATCGTAGAGAATATTCTCGGGGCCAGCCTCCAGTCGCTGCTGTCCGTAAAGCAGCGGGAACTCCGGTCCGCCCGAGTGTTGTGGAGGCCGGGAAGGTATTCCGCCTGAACCATGATATCCCTGGACAGGCAATAGGACCAAAATTCCTTTGCGAGACGAGCAAGAGTCGCCGATTGGGTACCTCCTAAACGGTTGACGTAGCGGACGGCAGAAACGTTGTCCATACGTAACAGGATGCAGGCATGAGTCATCCCATTGGAAAAGCTCTGAATGGCAAAGGATCCGGCCGGAAGTTCCAACGCATTGATGTGAAGGCGCGTCTCGTCCGCCGTCCAGCAGCCGCCCGTGGAGATACCGTTGCAGTGGGCTCCCCAGCCCTGTAGGCTCGCATCAGATTCCACCGTAAATTCCGGTTGAAGGCCGAAAATCGCCTTGCCATTCCATGCCTCCAGGTTCTCGATCCACCAGTGTAGTTCTTCCCATGCCTCCAAATCCAGGGCCACAGTATCCGCAAACGCCGCAACTGAACGAAGGTGCGCGATCTTCAGACGTTGAAGGTAATGCAGCGGAGCCGGAAATACCGCCTGGATGGAGGAGGCATGCAGGCCAATGATGCGGGCTAGGTGACGCAAGGTTAGCTGGGGAACAGACAGGGCGTGCCGTAGTTCCTTCCGTATGGAGCGCACCTTCGACATCGGGAGGCTGAGGGATTCGGACATCGAATCCACTGTAATCCCCAGGAACTCCATCCTCTGTAGAGGGATCAGGCAAGACTTCTCCAGGTTGAGGAGAAAACCGAGGCGCGAGAGTAGATCCGAAGTCCAGTCTAGATGCTCTAGTAAGGTTGACCTGGATTGATGAATGATAAGAATGTCGTCCAGATAGACAATCAAACGTACCCCCCGACTGCCAAGCCAAGACATGGCCGGGCGCATTCGTTTGGTGAAACACCAAGGTGCTGATGATAGACCGAAAGGAAGGCAAGTGAAACGCCAAATCTCCCCTCTCCATAGAAAAGTGAGCAGGTCTCTGGACTGAGTGGAAATCGGGACCGCCAGGTAAGCATCCTTGAGGTCCAATTTCACCATCCAGTCCCCCGGCAGAAGTAAATCCCTGAGGAGGTGAATCCCCTCCATCTTATAGTGGCAATAGCGCACTATGGTATTCAGAGCCCGAAGGTTTATAACCAGGCGCATCTGACCGCCCTTCTTCTGTACCAAAAAGATATTGCTGAGGACTCTCCCAGGAGAAGGAGGAGCCCGCTCTATCGCCCGCTTGTGGAACAGTGACACAAGTTCCAGATCTACCAGAGAGCAATTGGGTCTTGACAGTGCAAAAGGAGGGGGGGGGGGAAGGGAGGCGGCTTGGGGAGTCTATGAGCTCGATACAGAAACCCCTGACTGTGGTCAAGACCCACGGGTCTGACGTGATGTCTAACCAGGCATGTAAAAAATGACGGAGTCTGCCCCCGATGTAATGATCCGAAAAATCAGGACTTGCCGAATGGTCTCCTGGAATTGGGGTTCCCACGGAAGGACCTGGAACGCCAATGGCCGCCTCTGGCTAGAAAGAACGGCGACTAGTTCCTCTGATCTTGGAAAGGGGGTCTCTGGTGAAAGGAGCCTCGGCCCTCGCTACGGGCCTGAAAAGTGGATCGGCAGGACAGGTGGCCCCTGCTACTGCCAGCCCTGGTGGAGACCCTTCCCTGAAACACTCTACGCACAGAGGATTGGGCCTTATCTAAGGCCGTAAACGCTCCTACAAAGCGACTTAGATCTTTTATAAAAGAATCACCAAATAAAAGCCCCTACGCGTCCTTACCTACCTCAGTAAGGGCAAGGTTGGCCAGCTTGGGATCAATCTTAAAATGAATGGCTTTACGCCTTTCAATGGCCAAAGAGGTATTGGCATTTCCAGCGAGGAAAATCGCTCTTTGGGCCCAACCGCGAAGCTCTTCGGGGGTCTATATGTGAGCCATCTGCTCTGGCCACCTCAGGCATTTCTAACAGCTTAGTTAGGGGGCTGAAAACGTCAAGGAGCTTGTCCTACCCCTTACGGGGATTCCAGCCGGTCTTAGCTTGGAACTGGGTCATTTTAGGGTCGACCACAGGAGTGTCGCAGACCTTGTTAGGGACCAGGGGCCTGGGGCACTCAGCTCTCAGCTTGTTACGAGCCTCTTTACTCAGCGGGTGACGAACCCAGCGCTCAAGGTACTTGCCCACATGGTCCGTAGGAAGCCACTCCGCCAACCTAGGGTGGTGAAGGGGGTCTGGGTCGAACATCAGTTCGCCCGAAGGATCTACCAAGGCAGTGGCTAAATCGATTACGAGAGAAGTCGAGTCCTTGACCAGCAAAGTCAAAGGTATGGGGTCCCTGGGGTCCGGCCCTAGATTAGGGGTATCCTCATCAGAGGGATAGCTATTGTCCGCAAACGCCTTTACCTCAGAACCCTTATCAGAGTCAGAGTCAGTGCCTGATTGTGCTCTAGCACATTTCCACGTTCGCGCCCTTTCTGCCTGGCGCGGCAAGGCTCTCTTGCAAGATCCCAGCACGCTCTCATGGGTGGCGGTACGCACACCAATTCTATCTTCCTGTGATACAGGAGGGTCAATGGCGTTGGATGGCGGATTCCTTAAAGGGCAGCCTGCAGGGCCTCTCTAGGAGGGTGTGCAGCAAGAGCTTGTGAAATGCTCGCAGACAATATAGTGGATATAGAGCCCATTGCTGCCATAATAGCACTGAAGACAGACCACTGCAGTGCTAGAAAATGAGGGTCTTCCCTCTCAACCCCAACATCCTCAGGAGGAGGGGGGCAGGCCTGGGTGGAAGGCTGGTCAGGGGCCGACATAATGCAGATATAATCTCCCTAAGGAAACCGACTATAGGGCCTAATGGGTCTATAGGGCTGCCCAAGTACTCACAGGGAAAAAACAGAAGTGGTACGGTAGGGGTTAATCACCCCAAAAGCGAAGTGGCAGGAGCAGGAAATTCGGCGGCCGATCCGGAGCGCAGCTATGAGGGAATGAAGATGGCCGCCGAAATCCCGCGATAGGCGGCGAGAATACAGATCCAAAATGGCCGCTGGGATCTCGCGGACCCCCGACCGAGCCGGAGAAGAAGCGCCGGCCGCAATAGAAGATGCGCCGGCCGCCCAGGAAGCTAACAGAAGGGGACGCCGTCCGCAGGTAAAGGGGGGAGAGGAGAAAACAACAGAATGTAACAGAAAAGGGGAATAAGCGGAGGTGCGGTTATAAGTCACCAAAATGATATGGGGAAATAAGGCACCAGAAGATAATAGAGGGGGCAGGGTACCCCCCCAAAACAGGTGAAAAGAGAGGGGGAGTCAGACAGGAATCATCCCCCCCGTCCAGAAATAAATGGAACCATATAGAAGCATATATAGACAAAAGACAATAAACAATGATGCCCTAAGACATGTGGATAACTATAAAATCAGTGAGGGACTACAACAATGAGAGAACCAAAATTGCAGCACTTATCTGGTGGCAGCAGCAAAGAAAGAGGAAGACCCAGAGGAGAAGCGGCCTGTTATAGGGGCTGTCTGGGGTGGGACGGTGGTTACCATGGTTACATTGTTCTTTATGTAAATTTCTTTGCTGCTATTGGTGGACAGTAAAGGAAGAGATAGCAATAGGAGCCTCCGTGTCTTGCTGTAAAACTCAGGATCAGTACAGGATAAGTAATGTAATGTATGTACACAGTGACTGCACCAGCAGAATAGTGAGTACAGCTCTGGAGTATAATACAGAATGTAACTCAGGATTAGTACAGGAAAAGTAATGTATGTACACAGTGAGTGCAGCTCTGGCGTATAATACAGGATGTAACTCGGGATCAGTACAGGATAAGTAATGTAATGTATGTACACAGTGACTGCACCAGCAGAATAGTGAGTACAGCTCTGGAGTATAATACAGGATGTAGATCAGGATCAGTACAGGATAAGTAATGTATGTACACAGTGAGTGCAGCTCTGGCGTATAATACAGGATGTAACTCAGGATCAGTACAGGATAAGTAATGTAATGTATGCACACAGTGACTGCACCAGCAGAATAGTGAGTGCAGCTCTGGAGTATAATACAGGATGTAACTCAGGATCAGTACAGGGTAAGTAATGTATGTACACAGTGACTGCACCAGCAGAATAGTGAGTGCAGCTCTGGAGTATAATACAGGATGTAACTCAGGATCAGTACAGGGTAAGTAATGCATGTACACAGTGACTGCACCAGCAGAATAGTGAGTGCAGCTCTGGAGTATAATACAGGATGTAACTCAGGATCAGTACAGGATAAGTAATGTATGTACACAGTAACTCCACCAGCAGAATAGTGAGTGCAGCTCTGGAGTATAATACAGGATGTAACTCAGGATCAGTACAGGATAAGTAATGTATGTACACAGTGACTGCACCAGCAGAATAGTGAGTGCAGCTCTGGAGTATAATACAGGATGTAACTCAGGATCAGTACAGGATAAGTAATGTATGTACACAGTGACTGCACCAGCAGAATAGTGAGTGCAGCTCTGGAGTATAATACAGGATGTAACTCAGGATCAGTACAGGAAAAGTAATGTAATGTATGTACACAGTGACTCCACCAGCAGAATAGTGAGTGCAGCTCTGGAGTATAATACAGGATGTAACTCAGGATCAGTACAGGAAAAGTAATGTATGTACACTTTCTCTGAGGGTTACTGTAGGTAGGTGATTACTTGGTGACTGACATACATCAGTGTGATATTCTTTGCTGTAGACTATTTATCAGCACACCCTTTGCTGAGGTGTACAGATATATATTTTTTCACAGCTCTCACTTTTCTACTATTAATCCGACCCTGGAAATTAGTACAAGAATTTTTATACAAGTAATTTGAACTAAAATATAAAAATCTAACGCTTTATTTAGATGTAGCAGAGCTGAATAGGATTTAAAGCTATTTGTGCAACGTTATTAAAGGCGAACTCCACTCCTAATGGATCCTTCGGTCTCGGCGGACTCCATGAGCTCAGATCGCTGTTGCTTTCGGCAGTATAACATCTCAGCCCAAGATTCCCTTTACTTGTGTACAAAGATTTCTGAGGCACTGGTACCAGCAGATGAGAGGATATGGGCTCTGCGGGCACCAGGAGACCCCAGGAACCAGAGCCACCTCTTGGTTCATGGCTGAGGTCAGCACCAGAGCCCGCTGGACCTGTAGGCAGGGGGTCATAGCGGAAAGCTTTCAGCTGAAAGTGGAATAGGCCGTACCTGGAGCCGGTTCTGCCTAGAAAGGCGCCACTTCTTTTCTGGAAATCCATCAATGTGATTCGTCTCTGTGACAGGACAGATCCTTTTTGCAGTCACACCAACTATGACATCAAATAACAAACTCAGCTCTGCTACATCAAATAGGTGGAATCATGCACGTAATAGCATTGCATTATGGGGCACAATATCCATTAGCAAAAATGTAAGATTGCTGCAAAACAGTTTCTCACCTGTACCCCTCCCGAGTCCTCTCAGCCGTTCAGCAGCTCTGGGAGGTCACATGACATTTTTAGTGTTTTACTGGGGGGGGTCCTCTGAATAGAAATCTGGGTGCCTATTTGACGGATATCATTTTGTCCACTCGTCCAGGCAGTGGGATAGATTCTGATCTAAAAAGAACCAGTGGTGTCCCTTTAAGAAACAGCCCAGACATAATGGACGCAACCGTCATCCCAGAGCGCTGTGTGTCCACGTAGTGTAAATCTTTTACTTCCATCCTGTATTTGTCGCATTAGTAAATCCCTTGAGACCTCACTGCACTATAATATCACACTGGAGGATAAGCAGGGCCTCGGTGACGCTCGTCTCTTAATGGGATCCTAGAGGCAGATGGCCGACCAGCTGTGAAACAGAAACGCCGCAAACTGCCCTCGCTCTGCAGAACGTATAATCCAGACCCCGGTCGTGTTTCTGTAAGGGATCTCACTCAAGCACAAGACGGCAGAACCTACTTTATAGGGGTTTTACTAGATTTTATTACTGATCGGTGATGATCCGACACCCGGGACCCCCGACGATCAGCTGTTTGAGAAGGCAGCGGCGCTCCGGCCATCTTTCCGTTTTTTTTCTAGGCCGAGTGACATCACTTTCATCGTTCACGTGGCCTAGGAGCAGCTCAGCTCAAGTTTACGGGGCTGAACTGCAATACCAAGCATGGCCACTATGTATGGCGCTGTGCTTGGGGAGTTCCGCTGCCTTCTTAAAACAGCTGATCGGTGGAGGTCCCGAGTGTCGGACTCCCACCGATCAGATACTGATGACCTATCCAGTGAAAAAAAAAAAAATCTCGGAAAACCCTTTTAAATTAAGTCACCTTTCATTTCCTTCTAAAATCTAAATTGGTCCCAAATGATGTGTTGATAATGCTCAGGGATCTAATTTCCTCCCACAGAGTCCAAATCTCCCACATAGACAAAGTGTACGATTCTAGCTGCCAGCAGCCACCACTATGGGGAGCTCTCTGCAAGAACTTCAACCATTCCAATGTGTTATAGTGAATGTGAGTTAGTGGTGGGTCCCAGAGGTGCAAGGAGGAAGAGGAGCCTAAACCAAGTCTGTGCCACACAGAGGGGCAGGACGCTGTACAGCAGAGAGAGCGACTGCGCAGGGACATGTCTAGACTGATCGTTCACTAGGCGACCTGTATGCGGAGGCTCGTTTTCTTCCCTGCCACAGCGTGAGGAGGCTGTTCCTGAGGTAGGCCCCCTCTAATTAAATCACATTGTGTGAATAAGCCCATGCGAGTGATGAGCTGCAGCTGCATCCCCCTCCTCCTGGTCCCAGGTCCCTTTCTCTACAGGGCAGGGCCCTCACTCTCCGGGGCCCAATAGCAGTTGTTAGAGTTAGGCTGGACGTTAAACATACACATGCATGCTCAGCCTACTGTGATTTTTAAGGTAATAAATGGCGCATGCACAGGAGTGATCTGCTCTTATGCAAGCTTAGGGCTCATGCCCACGAACGTGTGTGGCCCGTGCTGCGGACTGCAAATTGCGGTCCGCGGCCCCATTCACTTGAATGGCTCCGCCATCCGGGAGATGCGGAACGGAGGCACGTACAGTAAACCCACGAAAGCACTACGGAGTGCTTCCGTGGGTTAACTGTACGTGCCTCCGTTCCGCATCTCCCGGATCGCTGACCCAAATGCACACGGCAGGTGCCCGTGTATTGCGGACGATCGTGTGCATGAGCGCTTAATCTGCATCTTTGTAGTATAATTGTAGGATTTTACTAATTTATGACGTAAAGTCATGATTTTATGAAAAACACGGAGGCGAGTATTGCTTAACTCTTTCTTTACTTAAAATAGCAGCAAAGAAGATAATCTGAAAAAAATCATCATTACAGAGGTAACATAAGCCCCTCCCCCTTAGTCCTCCATAAAGGGACCTCCTCCACATCTCCACTTCCTCTTTCTTTGGTGACGGATCTGCACACCGAAACTGGAAACTGCCGGGAATCCAAACAGCCGGCGTGAATTCAAACGATGCTCAACAACGGAACAATCCCCAAACGAAATCCTGGTAGGACGTGACAACATTGGGGAACACCAACCACAGACTGCTGGGCTCTGTAATCAACCTGGAAAGAAAAATAGAAATAAATAGCGAGGAGCCAAGATGAAACTCCAAATAGTTGTACTGATACCGTCACAGGTAATGCAAAGGACATCATCAATTTTATGCATATATAAAATAATACAAAAATATAAATAACGGGAGGGATAAAAGAGAGGGTGGGGCAATACTCGCCTCCGTGTTTTTCATAAAATCATGACTTTACGTCATAAATTAGTAAAATCCTACAATTTTATATCAAAACACGGAGGCTTCATATTGCTAGTTTAAAGCCGACTCACAATGGAAGAAAACACATGCGGGCCCGGTCTGAAGTAGAAATCCCTGAAGGTAGAAACTCGAGACCAGTTTGCTAGCCTCATGACATCCTCCAATTTTGCCCCCGATAGGGTAAGGGACGTGGCCGCGGCACCTCGAACCGAATGCGCCGTGAAAATGGAGGTGTCAATGCCAGATAGGGATAAAATCCATTTCACCCAACGTGATAAAGTGACACTAGTGACAGGAAGGTGAGGCCGACGGAAAGAGATGAACAGCTGCGAACGAGAAGTAGATCGCAGATGCGAAGTTCGCGCTTCGTATTCCCTAAGACATGCAACCGGACACAGGATAGAGGATTCCCGAAAGGCCGGATAATCCACAGACTTAATACTGGTCTTAGTGCGACGTGAGATATTAAAAGTCACACCTTCCGGGGTAAACGAACGAGCATCGTAGTCCAACGCCCGAACGTCCGAAACCCTCTTACAGGAGACCAGACAAAATAAAGTAACTAACTTGGCCGAAAGCTGACGCAAAGAGAGTTCCGAATTGACCGGCCAAGACGACAGAAAAGATAAAACTACAGATACGTCCCAAGAACTCGAAAAACGAGGACGGGGAGGCCGTGCAAGGCGCGAGCCCCTGAGCAAACGACAAACCAGGGGATGACGCCCAGCTGGATAGCCTTCGAACCCCCTATGGCCAGACGAAATGGCCGACCTAAAAACATTAATGGTACGATAAGCCTTACCATCCTTGTACAAAGAAGAAAGGAACAAAATGATATTATTCACCGAGGTTGTAACGGGATCCAGATTCCTGAGCAGGCACCAACCAGACCAAGACTGCCATGCCGACTTGTAAGCTCGTCTGGTGCCGGGGGCCCACGCGCTCTCCAAAAGGAACCTAGCCGTCTCTGAAACATCCGTGGGTGGATCGGAGATCCCGAAATCCTGCAAGCCAGTAGGCGCAGGGAGCCGGAAACTACAAGAGGGTGTGATTGATTCAACGGCCCCTGCAATAGGGCCGCTGAGTGGGGCAACAACAGAGGATAGTCCACCAACAACTCCAGGAGCTGAGGGAACCACGATTGAGTGTTCCAGAAAGGGATCACTAAGACCAACTCCGCCTCTTGGTAACGTACCATGGCCAGGACCCGTGGAATCAGGGAGAAAGGAGGAAAAGCATACATCAGGTTCCCTGACCACCGTTGTAAGAAGGCATCTACTGCCTCCGCAGATGGGTCCGGCCTCCAACTGAAGTACCTGGGGAGCTGGGCGTTCCAACGAGATGCGAAGAGGTCGATATAAAACGGACCCCAGAGGGATAACATAGAAGCGAAGATTTCCTCGTCCAATCTCCAATCGCTGGAGTCGGACATGAAACGAGAGCTCCAATCGGCCCGAGTATTGTGGAGTCCCGGTAAGTACTCCGCCACTACCGAGACGTTGTTGGAGAGGCAAAAATCCCAAAACTCCTTGGCCAGATGAGTTAACATCTTGGAACGGGTGCCACCCATGGAGTTGATATACCGGACTGCCGAGACGTTGTCCATCCGTAGGCGTACACACGCTCTGGCCCGTCCGTTGACAAAACTGCGGATCGCAAAGGATCCCGCAAGGAGCTCCAGGGCATTGATGTGCAGGGATGATTCCGAGGACGCCCAAGGGCCTCCGGTGGACATCCCCTCGCAATGGGCCCCCCAGCCCAGGAGACTGGCGTCTGACTCCACAACCAGGTCCGGTCGAGGGCCAAAAATGGCCCTCCCGTTCCACGCGGACAGATTGGCAATCCACCAAACTAGCTCGTCCCGAGTGTCTGAGTCTAGAATGATGAGGTCCGCATAGGTGGCTCCCGCCTGCAGATGAGCAATCTTCAGGCGTTGCAAGGCCCGATAATGCAGTGGGGCTGGGAAAATCGCCTGGATAGAGGACGACAGGAGACCTATCACTCTGGCCAATTGGCGAAGAGATACCTGAGGCAGAGCCAACGTGCGACGCAATTCCTTGCGTATGGAACTGACCTTTACTGTGGGGAGACTGAGAGACAGAGCCTCTGAATCCACCAGGAAACCTAGGAACTCCAAAGTCCTGGACGGGATCAAACAGGATTTCTCCCGGTTGATAATGAACCCTAAACTGGTGAGAAGGGACATCGCCAGATGAAGATGATTTAGGATGGTGGAATAATCCTTGGCCATGATCAGGATATCGTCCAGATATACTATGAGCCTCACACCTCGGCTGCGGAGCCAGGCCATGACCGGGCGAAGCAATTTCGTGAAACACCATGGGGCGGATGACAGGCCAAAGGGAAGGCACGTGAACCGCCACAGGGCGTTCCGCCAACGGAACTGCAACAGATCTCTTGAGGATGGAGCAATTGGTACAGTCAGGTATGCGTCCTTTAGGTCTAGTTTCACTAGCCAATCCTGCGGAAGTAGCATATCCCGAAGGAGGTGGATGCCCTCCATCTTGAAATGCCGGTATCTCACAAAAGAATTTAGGGCCTTCAGGTTTATAACTGGTCGGAATTGACCCCCTTTTTTCTCCACGAGGAAGATATTGCTGATCACTCCCTGAGGGGACCGGGAGGCTGGTTCTATGGCTCCTTTCAGGAGCAACTGATTTAATTCCTCGTCTATGAGGAGTTGGGCCGACAAGGACGTCTGAATGTGTGGAAGGGACCTTAAAAGATACGGGCTTGACACAAGCTCTATGTGAAACCCCAGTATAGTGGATAGAATCCATGGGTCTGAAGTGACAGTGGCCCACACATGGGAAAAGAAACGGAGTCTGCCCCCTATACATCGTTCCGAAAAAGGGGAAAGAAACTGTTGACTTACCGAAAGGGCGTCGAAGGTTCGGTTGACCCCGATAGGATCTGCCTCGTCCAAAAGAACCCCGTGCTGGAAAGAAGGATGGCGGTTGCCTGGGGTCCTGACCAAAGGACCGGAAGGATGACGAAGAGGGACCTCGTCCCGAGCCACGGGACTGGAAGGAGGAGCGGCCGGCCAGACGGCCCCTTGAACTGCCGGCCCTGGAGGAAACCCGGTTACTGAAAACCTTGCGCATAGATGTTTGCGCCTTATCAAGGGCAGTAAATGTGCCCACAAATTTTCCCAGCTCCTTTATAAAGGGATCACCAAAAAGGAGTCCCTGGGCGTCTTTGCCCGACTCAGTAAGGGCCATGTTGGCCAATTTAGGTTCCATCTTGATTAAAATGGCCTTCCTACGTTCTATGGCAATAGAAGTGTTGGCGTTGCCTGCCAGGCATATGGCCCGTTGGACCCAGCCTCTAAGTTCCTCCGGGTCTACTAGCCTTCCTTCAGACTTAGCAGATTCCGCCAAGTCAAAGATTTTGGCGAGTGGCCCCATAATGTCCAATAATTTGTCCTGGCATGCCCGAAGGGCTGAATCCAGGCCTCTACGGGGACTAAACCCTGACTTAGACAGAAATTGTACGACCTTAGGGTCGACTGTGGGCGTTTCACATACCCTGTTTGGTATAGTTGGACGTGGGCATTCAGCCCGCAGCTTGTTCCTAGCCTCCTTGCTAAGGGGCTTGCGGGCCATGGATTCAATATAGCTAGTGACATGAGGAGCCGGCAGCCACTCGGATGACCTGGGGTGATGGAGTGAGTCCGGGTCAAATAATGGGGAGCCTGACGGATCCGTAAGGGGTGCCTGTGCGTCGGTCGCCGCAGACGACTTAGACGTAGACGGCCGGGAAACCGGATCAGGCTGCCCCTCATCCAGGTCAAACTCATCTCCCTCAGAGTTAACTGGGGAAAGTAACTCAACCTCCTCCTCAGACTCCTGAGAGTCAGACTCTGGTTGCGGCTGGGCTCTAGCCGCTTTCCAGTTCCGTGCACATTCTGCCTTGCGCGGATAGGCTCGTTTGCGCGACCGGAGCGCGCTGTCAGATGATGGAACTAAGCCATCGGTCAATGAGTTTCTGGAGGTATTAGGTAAAGACACAGTAGTATCCTGTGTCAAGGTAACTGTCTGGGCACAGAGGACCTGAGACAGGGAGCTGGTGAGGGCTGAGGAAACAGAGCCCATAGCAGACAAGATAGCGTCTGAAATGGACTGTTGTAAGGCCCTAGCCTGGGCATCTACCATAGAAGGAATAATCGCCCCAGAAGGGGGGGGCATAGCCTGGGGAGCAACATTATTGAGATCTGGCAAAGGGCTGTTAGCAACCAGAGAGGGGGTTGGAACCAGGGACATGATGGGCGATATGGGTAAACCAAAGGTACCTAAAATAACGACCCTATTAGGCAACTAACACAGGCGACAGGCAGGAGCGGAAAACCGAGGTGACCGTGGACACTGTACTGTGCTCCTTCCGAAATCTCGCGCGATCTCAGAAGCCGGGAAAAACCAGAAGAGGCCGGTGAGTGCGCGCGCCCGAAATCCCGCAATCGCGAGATCTCGGGCGCAACCCAAAATGGCCGCCGAACTCTCGCGATAACAGACGCGGCAGAAGAAGGAGAAGAACAGAAAATGGCGCCGAAGCGGGACCGCCGACGGGACAGGAGACCCCCCGGAGGCCGGTAAGAAACAACCAAGGCCGCGATGCGGCCGGAGACCACCGGAGAGTTGGAATAGCCTCCGGAACCGAACGAATGGCAAAAACAAACGCCGAGAACGAACAGTGAGAAACGAGGGGGAAAAAAGACACCCAAATACAAATAAATCACAAAGGGGGGAAAAAACACGACCCCTAGAAGAAAAACCCTAAGGAAAAAAAACAACTGTAAGACAATGTCTAAGGCAAAAAACAGGCAGTTAAAGAACAAGATCAATAAATACACACAAATCTTACCCCCATAGCCCAGAGGACTATGGTGAGGTACTTATCTGAATAGCAGCAGCAAAGAAAGAGGGAGTGGAGATGTGGAGGAGGTCCCTTTATGGAGGACTAAGGGGGAGGGGCTTATGTTACCTCTGTAATGATGATTTTTTTCAGATTATCTTCTTTGCTGCTATTTTAAGTAAAGAAAGAGTTAAGCAATATGAAGCCTCCGTGTTTTGATATAAAATTAGTGTTTCCATTCCTTGCCATTTTCACAATTTCTGACTGCTGTCAGTGAACGAGTACAGACCTAATACTTCCCGTGGCTGAGGGTCTGGCTACAACTGCACCCAGGTTACACAATCCTCTGTGCGCTAAACAGGCTGACGCACTTCACCTACACCGACACACTGTAACAAACTCTCCAGACGGGAGAAAGGCTTGTGCTGCTTAACTCCCAGACTGGATACAACCCGGAGCTATGAGAAGCGTTAGGGTCCGTACAGGATTTTTGCCTATGGATGTAAAGAACCATGTCCTTACTCACTGACAGCAAGCAGAGATCATCAAAGTGGTGTGGAACTGAAGCGCAAGATATGTTAGAAAGCAGCACACCAGGATGAATAGGGTTAACATCAGTACAACGATAAAGATCGAAGGATACGTGAAACACACCAGGCGCGCTGAGGTCGCCCCCACACTGGGCCGCGGGGGGTCTGGGAATGAAGACGTGGCACAGAGCCGACATGACAGAGTGCTTTATTGCAGCTCTTAAAAAGGCAGGACATGACTGTACCCCCCTATCCCCCCGTGATCACATGATACCTACAGCCAATCCAAGTGCACTTCTTTTTTTTCAAATATTTTGACAAGGCTAAGCTCTGATCGGCCATGTTCGGCACCATGCTTCCACACAGGGCAGTCTCCCCTGTACTTCTAGAATCCCTGCCCCCTATCATAGACCCACCCCAACGATTTTCTTCTAAATCCGTAACCGGCGGTATACAGCGTCCTTGGACCGTCCTCTTCCAGTGCAATTTTACCATCAGCTTGGTTGTAGCTGCCCTGTGAAGTGACCCGGAGGGCGCAGGTAGAAGAAGGAGGAAGGGAGCCGGCCAAAGTCTCCAGCATCCAAAAAAGTTCAAGTAATAGAAAGACCTCCCCCCCCCCCCTCCCTCCCAAGTAGTAGAAAAGTCTATAAAACAACATCTGGGGGCCACATTGCTGCAGGATGATTGGTGCCGGTGACCAGTTTGTAATTCATTAAAAAGACAAAAAAAAAGTATCAGCAACTTGTGTCCTTCCTGGCAGTGTGGTGTCCGCTGCAGCCAGCATGGAGGGAGGTGCGCCAACCAGCGCCACGCCGAGCGACATACAATCTGCAAGACAGGAAAGAAGGAGACTCGTCACTTCACAGCAAAAAGAAGAAGATTTCTCAGCTCCTGGGAAAGCTGGGTGATGGTCGCCACGTGGCTCCTGTGCAGTAGAGGTAGCCAGCTGCACCTCGCAAACTTAGGCTACTCGTGTTTTGGGCGGATCCGTCATGGATCTGCAAAAACGGATCCGTTACAATAATACAACCGCATGCATCCGTCATGAACTGATCAGTTTGTATTATCTGTAACATGGCCGTGACGGATCCGGTTGTATTATCTCTTCTATAGCCAAGACGGATTCGTCATGAACTCCACTATAAGTCAATGGAGGACGGATCAGTTTTCTATTGTGTCAGAGAAAACGGATCCGCCCCGATTGACTTACATTGTGTGCCAGGACGGATCCGTTTGGCTCCGCTTCGTCAGGAGGACAGCAAAACGCTGCAGAGCGGAATGGAGACTGAACGGAGGCAAACGGATGCATTGTGAGCGGATCCTTTTCCATTCAGAATGCATTAGAATCCAAACTGATCCGTTCTGGACCGCGTGTCAGAGCCCTGAACGGATCTCACAAACGGAAAGCCAAAACGCCAGTGTGAAAGTAGCCTAAGCTGCCGCGTCCTCTGCACTTTAACAGGTCCAGGTGTGATGACGTTCTCACTGCCGGGACCTATCAAAGTGCAGAGAGAGCTGAGCCTCTAGGTGTAATGGTAACGCCCCCGTTGCTCCAAGAGGCTCATTTGCATGTATTAAAACATCATTTTTCTCAGTAATGCGGGCACATATGAACATGGGACCAACACAGATGTCTTCAGCCGCCAAGCGTAACAGGTCAGCCAGCATCATAGGTACAAAACTGCTGACAGATGCCCTTTAACCCTTAGGATATTGAAGGTTTTGGTTTGTTTTTATTTTTCTTCCCCGTCTTTCTGGAGCCATACATTTTTTATTTTTCCATTCACATGTCCTACAAAAATCAAGCCCTTTTAAAGTTGTACTTGTACTCCATTTAATGTGGTGGGAAGAGGGAAAAAAAATCTAAATGGGGTGGAATTAGAAAAAAAAAAAAAACGCAATTCCTCCACAGTTTTACGGGTTTTGTCCTTACGGCGTTCCCTTTATACGAATACAACAATACCACATATGTATAGGTTTTAGATGTCTAAATAGTGTAAAAATAAGTTAAAACTTTTGAAAAAAATATATATATTTTTGACATCACCATATTCTCTAAGCTGTGTGTCATTTTTTTGCAAGACAATCTGTAGTTTTTATTGATACCTTTTTGGAGAATGTGTGACTTTTTGATCACATTTTGGGTAAGAAAAGCAATAATAAAAAAAAAATACGAATTGGCCATTTTCATATTTTTTTGGATGCAGTGACGCCCAAGATGTTTATATTTTTTTATTATTAACTTTTTTTTTTATTCTAAGGAAAGGGAGGGATTTGAAATTTTATATTTTTTTATATATTTTTTCTCATTTAACATTTAATGTTTTTGTAGCCAGTCTCACCCTGCAAAAATAGTGTGAGTGAGCGTGCGTGGCTTCAGGAGCCCCGTTCTGGAGATAGGAGTGTGTCCCACCTCTGGGACACACTCCTATCTGACATTTGTGGCGTATCCTAGCAATGTGCCACAGATCTTGAGAAGGAAATACCCCTTTAAAGAAAGAGACCAGCAATCTGTCAGCGAGGCCGGATCCTGGGCGCTTACCATGGAGCGCCGTCAGTGGGACTTCTGCAGCTTGTCCTTTCTTTGCACTAGGGCTTTCCGTACATAAGGCAGTGCAAACAGCAGCGATAAGAAGAATAAATGGCCCATAAAATAGACCGACATGTACACCTGCCGAAAGAGAGAGAGGTGAGAACGCTTCCAGTGACAACAAGCAGAGATATTGAGCTGAAATACTGATATACATCCACAGGCTGAATAACCCCCAGCCCCGATGGTCGCTGCTTGTTTTCAGGAGGTTGGAGCCCTGTGATCAGGACAGGTTCTGTGTGAACACACCCCAATACGCTCTGTATGGTAGCTACGATTCTGTGGCGGTGACCTCCCCTATATAGGAGCGCTCTCAGCATCGGTCGGCACTCTGTGCAGGAAGAGGCCCTCGATGCAACCAAGATGGCTCCATGCTGCCCATTATATTGGCCTGGGGGGCACAGAACCAGGTCACATGACGGGCTGATACAGCAGAGGGTTAATACAATCTGGAGCACAGCCGAAGGTTTCCCCCATATCATCGCAGCCCCGGATTTACAGTAAACACTGACACACGGGGAGGGCGATCCGCCCTTCTTCCATGGCAGGCAGCCCACATATCTGAATAGTTACGACGGCGGTATGAACGCTCATACACCAGCCTGTCCATCACCACTAAGAGGGCCGGGCGGTGATGAGGGAAGCACTCTTCTCACAAACTGACCCGTAATTATTCAGTCAGCGCCGTGTTGACTCCTTTTCCTGGTAAATACATGTGTTAGGTTGAAGGGATTGTACTGGAAAAACATTCCAAAAACAAAGCCGCACCCATCCACGTGTTGTAGTGCAGCCGAGACACAATCCAGGGACAGGTGTGGCGCTGCCTTTTTATTTTGGAAGCAGGCAGTCATGATTTTCCTGTGCACCCCCTATAAATGAGGATGGAATCTGCTTCCTAATGCATACACCATGTCAGCTCTGCTACATAAACAAGTCCGCTCTGCTACCTCCATGTCCTCTCCGCTGCACTAGGGACAGAAATATTCCCAACTTACCTTGAACCACTTGTCCCAGGTGAAAAGGCAGAACGGCACCAGGGGGTATCCCATGAAGAGCCAGTGGATGGACTGCTGCAGCACGTAGAGGGGAGGCTGCAGCAGAGGAATGGAGCAGATGTGACCGAGTGCAGGGCTGTCCCTCACCAACTCCATCGCCTGGAGAGAGAGAAGTGGAAGATGGGGGCATCACTTTCCTCCTCCGCACTGCTGTCATATACACAGCGCAGACCCTGGAACCTCGCTCATTTCCTGGGGAAAGGCTGGGCCCCGTATTATGGCAACTGCACCTTATGTCATTACCTGTTTCTCCACTATGACGATCAGGAACTCCAGCGAGAAGCAGACAAGGTATCCCGAATGCAGGCCATGCCATATGGCCAGGAAAAAGAGGGCGGCTCCCTGAGACACGGCCTTATTACCAAGGAAACGGAGACGCTTAAAAACGTATCTGGAAGAAGAGAACACGGAGTTAATATCAGGAATGTCATAGCAATTGCAATAAAGCAGCGCCATACAAATCGGAAATAAGCAGCAAAATAAATCCAAACTGCAGAAGACCACCGAGCTGTCCCTAAGCCTGCAGTTACATCACTCATCGTTCTCCAGTCACAACCAGAGCTGCATTAAGGTTTTTTATGCGATTTATATTGCATCAGCACTGGGGTGAAAACATGGCACTAACAGCAAAGCTGAGATCTATTATACAAAGATATAAGAGAGGAGAATTGTACTGATCCTGTATTATACTCCAGAGCTGCACTCACTATTCAGCTGGAGAAGTCACTGTGTACATACATTACTTATCCTGATCTACATCCTGTATTATACTCCAGAGCTGTACTCACTATTCTGCTGGTGCAGTCACTGTGTACATACATTACATTACTTATCCTGTACTGATCCTGAGTTACATCCCGTATTATACTCCAGAGCTGCACTCACTATTCTGCTGGTGCAGTCACTGTGTACATACATTACTTATCCGGTACTGATCCTGAGTTACATCCTGTATTATACTCCAGAGCTGCACTCACTATTCTGCTGGTGCAGTCACTGTGTACATACATTACTTATCCTGTACTGATCCTGAGTTACATCCTGTATTATACTCCAGAGCTGCACTCACTATTCTGCTGGTGCAGTCACTGTGTACATACATTACTTATCCTGTACTGATCCTGAGTTACATCCTGTATTATACTCCAGAGCTGCACTCACTATTCTGCTGGTCCAGTCACTGTGTACATACATTACATTACTTATCCTGAGTTACATCCTGTATTATACTCCAGAGCAGCACTCACTATTCTGCTGGTGGAGTCACTGTGTACATGCATTACTTATCCTGTACTGATTCTGAGTTTTACAGCAAGACACGGAGGCTCCTATTGCTATCTCCTCCTTTACTGTCCACCAACAGCAGCAAAGAAAAATTTACATAACATGACGTAACCATAGTAACATCACCCTCCCCTCACAGTCCATATAACAGACGGCTCCTCCTATAGATCCTCCTCTTTCTTTGCTGCTGCCACCAAGATAAGTACTCATTTTGGCAGCTCCTGTGTCTATATTTTGCATTAGATTAATGTTTATTACAGGTTTTTCCGTCTTACCCCATCGGCGCAGCGGTTTTCCCGCGCTCACCTCAGTCTTCCCTATTGCCGCGTGATCTCGCGAGATCCCGGCGGCCATATTGGTACTCCTTTGGCCGCCTCCCGCTTGTTCTCGCGGGATTTCGGCGGCCATTTTAGTTTCTTTTGCTTTCTTCCCGCTGGGTATCGCGGGACCTCGGCGGCACTTCCTGTTCCTCCGCATCCGTTCTGTGATCCAGTCGCCTGTACCGGCGCTCCTGCATATCGGGTGACTAACCCTGTGTTTCCTCTATATATATATATATATATATATATATATATATATATATATATATATATATATATTTTCTTGTTACTTACCATGCCTCTAACCGATCCTACCCCTGAGGCCTCTGCACCCTCATCCCCTGGGAGGGATGCCCATATTGGAGTTGACACTCAGGCAGTAGCGCTGCAGCGCTCTGTCTCGGCCGCAATCACTGCTGCAATGGATTCCATGTCCTCTGTGCTGTCTCATACGATAGCACAGGCACTGGCTGGCCACCCTGTTTCAGGGTCTGTGCAGCCTGCGGTCCCCACAGCTCAGCAACCTCCAATGAATAGTCCTGTGTCACAGGAACAATTGACTGGTGCGCCTCCGGCCACCCTTGAACACGCGCATAGATCGCGTAAGAGAGCCTTTCCGCGCAGGCAGAACGGGCGCGGCCTTGGAAATGCGCTAGAGCGCAACAATTGAGCGATTCTGACGCCGACATTGGGTCAGATGAGGAGGAGACGCATGCGGGACCCAGTTCCCCCCTCTGCCCCACTCCTTCCACTTCTCAAGTGAAGGATTCCTCTGCTAGGACCACTCTGGCCTCTTCCCTTGTTGACCCGTTGGGAGAGCCCATGTTTGACCCTAACGCCCTCCACCATCCCAGATCGGCGGAGTGGTTGCCGACGGACCATGTTGGCAAATATTTGGAACATTGGGTCCGCCGCCCCCTTAGTAAGGAGGCAAGAAATAAGATGAAGGCGGAATGCCCTAGGCCCATTGTACCTAATAAGGTATGTGACACCCCTGTGGTTGATCCCAAGGTCACACAATTCCTTGCCAAGTCCGGCTGGAATCCCCGTAAGGGGTTAGACTCAGCTCTGCGTAGCTGTCAGGACAAGCTCCTAGATGTCTTTGGTCCTCTGGCCAAGTTGTTTGAAATGGCTGAGAATGCCAGATCTGAGGGGTCCCCTATTGACCCAGAAGAAATGAGAGGCTGGATACAACGAGCAATTTGCATCGCTGGTAACGCCAATTCCTCTCTAGCAATTGAGAGAAGAAAGGCGATTCTATTCAAAATAGACCCGAAACTGTCCAACCTGGCCCTGACTGAATCAGGCGCAGATGCTCAGGGGCATCTCTTTGGCGACTCCTTTATTAAGGATCTGAGCCGGTTCGTGGGAGCTTTCACTGCCTTAGATAAGGCCCAATCTTCTATTAGGAGAGTGTTTCAGGGACGGGTCTCCACCAGGGCCGGCAGTATTAGGGGCCGTCTGTCTGGCCGTTCCAATTTTCAAGCCCGCAACGCGGGCAGAGGCTCCTTTCATCAACGCCCCGCATTCCAGGAACAGAGGTTTCCATCCCCATTCTTCCCTGCCAGAGGTGGACAATGGCGTGGCAGACCCTACAGAGGAAATCAGTCCTCACGACGACATTTCGGTAAGTCCTCCCCCGATGGGGGCTTCTTTGGGTCATTGTATAGGGGGCAGACTCCTGCATTTTTCCCCTGCTTGGGCGGCAATAACATCCGACCCTTGGATTTTATCCACTATAGAAGGCTTCCACGTGGATCTCGTGGGTTCACCAGACCAGATTCCACCCCCTCCCACCTCCCTGCTGTCTCGCCCCGACGCCGCGCTGGTAGACCTAGAACTCACTTCCCTCTACCACAAGCGGGCGATCGAGAGGGCACCACCTGGCATGACGGGTGTCATCAGCTCTATCTTTCTGGTCCAGAAGAAAGGGGGTCAGATGCGCCCTGTTATCAATTTGCAGGCTCTGAACGAGATTGTCCGCTATCGCCACTTCAAAATGGAGGGCATCCATCTACTCCGAGATCTCCTTATGCCGAGCGATTGGTTTGTAAAACTAGACCTCAAGGACGCTTACTTAACAGTACCTGTGTCCGCCCCATCCAGGGACTTGCTGCGTTTCCTGTGGAGGGAGAGATCTGGAGGTTCGCTTGCCTCCCTTTCGGTCTTTCCTCAGCACCGTGGTGCTTCACGAAACTAATGCGACCAGTGGTGGCCTGGCTCAGCAGTCGTGGAGTCCGCCTCATAATATACCTGGACGACATTCTTGTCATGCACCAGTCAGCCTCGACTCTGCTGATACATCTCCGCTGGACGACGGACCTTCTATCCCGTCTAGGTTTTCTCGTCAACCACGAGAAGTCGTGCTTAGAACAATCGCAGAGGATGGAGTTTTTGGGTTTTACCGTGGATTCGGTGTCCGAATCCCTCTCTTTACCCGCAACGAAGCTGCGTTCCATACGCAAGGAACTCAGACATGTCCTGTCTATGCCTCGACTGTCCCTACGCCATTTGGCCAGGATCATCGGTCTTCTCGCCTCATCGATCCAAGCAGTGTTTCCAGCCCCATTACACTACAGGGCCCTTCAGCGCTTGAAGATAGCACATCTCCGCTCTGGCTCTGCGTTCGCAGACACTCTGACCCTGGACCCGGAATCTCGGGAAGAGATCGCTTGGTGGATCGACAACCTGGAAGCGTGGAACGGCAAAGCGATATTCGGTTTACAACCCGACTTCACTGTCGAGTCGGACGCCAGTCTTCACGGTTGGGGTGCCCACTGCAACGGGATCTCCACGGGTGGCCGGTGGTCCACGGTAGAGGCACGACTGCATATCAACGCGTTGGAACTTCTTGCCGGTTCCTTTGCCATTCAGAGTTTCACCAACCGGATGGCTCGGGCGTGCATTCATTTGAGGATGGACAATGTGTCTGCAGTGCGATACATCAACCGGTTGGGAGGTACGCGCTCGGCTACCTTGGCTCGGTTAGCGAAAGATTTCTGGTCCTTTTGTCTCTCCAGGGATGTCATGGTCCAAGCGGAATACCTCCCGGGACTCCACAACAGTCGGGCGGATTGGGGCTCTCGCTACCTTACGGACAGCAGCGTTTGGGTGCTAGCTCCAGAGACTTTTGCCGAGTTATCCAGGAATTGGGGTCCTTTTGCTATAGACCTGTTTGCCTCACGTCTGAACACCCAGCTTCCACGTTTCTTCAGCTGGCGCCCGGATCCAGCGGCAGAGGCAGTGGACGCGTTCCTTCAACCCTGGTCCGGTCCGCTGATGTATGCATTCCCGCCATTTGCTATGATCCCGAGGATGATGTTACATGTTCGTCGTCATCTGGCCGAATTGGTAGTGGTGGTCCCTTTCTGGGGGACTCAGGCTTGGTTTCCGTCGCTACTGGGTCTCCTGATAGAGGTGCCGTTTCTTCTCCCGACTCGGATGGATCTCCTCCAGGACCCTCGGGGATTACACCACCTGCTCCTGTCAGACGGATCCCTACGTCTGATAGCCTGCCGGATCTCAGGACGCCTGGAGAGATCGGCGATATTTCGGAGGCAACTAGACGCCTTTTGGACAACGCATGGGCTCCCGGCACCAGAAAATCTTATCGGGCAGCCTGGCGATCTTAGTCTGGTTGGTGCGTGGAACGGGACTTGGATCCCGTTTCGGCCCCTGTGACCCATCTTTTAGACTTTCTCACCTCCCTTTTCGAATCGGGTAAGGCTTATCGGACAATTAACTTGTTCAGATCTGCTATTTCATCTACGCATCAGGGTTTTGATGGTGTCCCTGCGGGACAGCACCCTTCCGTATCTCGTTTGCTTCGCGGATCCCGCATGTCTCGTCCTCCCCGTCCGCGCTTTACCACGACTTGGGACGTGTCTTTGGTTTTGTCCTTTTTATCCAACTGGCCAGGTAACCCTGATCTCACGTTACGGCAGTTGTCGGCCAAATTAGTGGTTCTTTTTTGCCTGATATCCTGTAAGCGGGTCTCAGATGTTCGGGCACTTGATCACGACGCCAGATCATTTACTCCGGAAGGGGTCACCTTCAATATATCCAGACGTACTAAGACCAACATTAGGTCGGTCTCTTAGGCTACTTTCACACTAGCGTTCGGGTGTCCGCTCGTGCGCACCGTTTGAAGGGGCTCACGAGCGGCCCCGAACGCATCCGTCTGGCCCCAATGCATTCTCAGTGGAGGCGGATCCACTGAGAATGCATCCGCCTGCCAGCGCTCAGCCTCCGCTCCGCTCAGTGAGCGGACACCTGAACGCTGCTTGCAGCGTTCGGGTGTCCGCCTGGCCGTGCGGAAGCGAGCGGATCCGTTCAGACTTTACATTGTAAGTCAATGGGGGCGGATCCGCTTGAAGATGACACCATATGGCTCAATCTTCAAGCGGATCCGTTCCCCATTGACTTACAATGTAAAGTCTGAACGGATCCGCTCAGACAACTTTCACACTTAGAAAATTTTCTAAGTTTTAATGCAGACGCATGCGTTCTGAACGGATGCGAACGTCTGCATTATCGGAGCGGATCCGTCTGATGAAACATCAGACGGATCTGCTCCGAACGCTAGTGTGAAAGTAGCCTTACCCATCGTTTCCAGCTTCGCCGGTTCTTTGCCCGGTGGCTTGTTTGAAAGAGTATGAGTCCCGGACGCGTACTTACCGGTCGTCTTCGGTTCCTCAGCTTTTCTTGTCCATTCGACATCCGTTTGGTCCTGTGTCCAGCCCTACTTTGGCGCGCTGGATGAAGTGGGTTATGTCATTAGCAGGAATTGATACTTCCATATTTACAGCTCATTCCGCTAGAGGCGCATCAGCTACCGCCTTGGCTGTTTCGGGGGCACGATTGGAGGATATTCTACGTCTTGCGGACTGGTCTTCGGCATCGACATTCAGGGAGTATTATTTTAGACCGCCTCCACATTTGTTTTCTGCTGTTATTGCTCAACTTTAAACTTAGCAATAGGAGCCTCCGTGTCTTGCTGTAAAACTAGGTGATTTTCCTAGTCTATGACGGAAAGTCATGGTTTTATTAAAGACACGGAGGCGAGTATTGCCCACCCTGGGATTCCCTCCCTTACAATGTATTTTCTGTGGTTTTCACTCTGATTTGCATGCTATGTCTGCATAGTCGGCTTAAGATGTTTATTATGGCAGGATCGCGTATGACTTGCGATGTATTCTTCTGCCCATTGCTTAATTTGTTTATTACTTTCAGGAGGAAGTTGATTCGCTACGGGCTTCAATTGCTCTGCTCCAGTTATAGCCATGTTGGCTTTAGTGATCTCAGCTGATGGTGTTCGTTCGGATGTTCCGGTGGTTCCATGCTGGTCGTTTTCCCGATTCAAGGTTCCGGTTTCGTGTTCGGTGGTTCCGGTCATGGTGTCAGGCTCGTAAAGAAAGAGGAGGATCTATAGGAGGAGCCGTCTGTTATATGGACTGTGAGGGGAGGGTGATGTTACTATGGTTACGTCATGTTATGTAAATTTTTCTTTGCTGCTGTTGGTGGACAGTAAAGAAGGAGATAGCAATACTCGCCTCCGTGTCTTTAATAAAACCATGACTTTCCGTCATAGACTAGGAAAATCACCTAGTTATATCATGTATTATACTCCAGAGCTGCACTCACTATTCTGCTGGTGCAGTCACTGTGTACATACATTACATTACTTATCCTGTACTGATCCTGAGTTACATCCTGTATTATACTCCAGAGCTGCACTCACTATTCTGCTGGAGCAGTCACTGTGTGCATACATTACTTATCCTGTACTGATCCTGAGTTACATCCTGTATTATACTCCAGAGCTGCACTCACTATTCTGCTGGTGCAGTCACTGTGTACATACATTACTTATCCTGAGTTACATCCTGTATTATACTCCAGAGCTGCACTCACTATTCTGCTGGTGCAGTCGCTGTGTACATACATTACTTATCCTGTACTGATCCTCAGTTACATCCTGTAAGTTATCCTGTGTACACAGTGGCTGAACAATATTACATGTGCTCATATTAGGGCTCATTCACACAATTGCAGATCCACAAAACATGGGCACCAGCCGTATCCACCCCACATCGCGGTGCGGACCCAATGACTTCAATGGGTCAATGTTCTGCAAGATGCAGCCAAAGACAGGGCATAGCCTATCATTTGCGGCGCGGAGGCACAGACCCGAAAGCCCCTGAAGTCAATGGGTCAACACCGCGATGCGGGGAGCACAGACTGGGTCTGTTTTTTGTGGATCAGCGCTTTGCGGTCCGCAAAACAGGCATGTCCGCCACACGTTCATGTGAATACACCTTTAAAAACACACAAATCTTACCCTGTACACACATCACACAGTCTCACCTAGCCACCCAGTCATTGGTATTAATATTGAAGCTGGCAATGGTTCCTGTGAATAGGGGGGTGGTCTCAAACTGCCACACTTTCATATTGGCACAGGCGTCCCACCGCGTTTCACCCTTTTCATCCTTGCCGTTGTAGCCGAGGCCGCAAAGAATGCAGACGCCCTCCTGTGGGGAGAAAGGGAACAGACCCGGGGTGATGCAGAGCAGGATACTGGACAAGCTCCATCCCAGAACTGGAGGGGGATTCATTCCCCAGTCCCTCCTGTATATGGGATGTGCAGACCTGGAGTCTTCTCCTTCCCTCTGCAGATAACAGCAATGTACATTTTCTCTGTCTCTGCTGGGGGCGTGTCAGAGTGAATCAGGTGCTGCCCCTCACCTGCCCCACCCCCTTTGAGCTGAAAACCTGCAGCTGCACACCCCTCCCATCCCTCTGGTATATTACACTACACAGATATGATGTAGTTCGCCTGCCGCAGACTCTAGGTCCACATCTTAGATGTGCGCTTACCGTTACCAGCCAGCAGGTGACATATTTATACAGCGTGACTTTCCCCCAGATCAGCATGTAGACACAGCGGTACCAGAACGGCTGGTTCTAGAGAGCCGGAAATAAAATAAATGCAATGAGCAAGAGTCAAGGGTATGTAGACGTTGATAAACATTCTGTATGACTGCAGTGCCTGAAGCAAATCTGAAGAGCGTTCTGATTAAAAAGATATTCTACCGTTTTGTGTCTGCAGCTCCGATGCACATCTATGGGTCTACAAACAAACCCCTTGTTGCCTGATCCTACAGTCCCTCTACAATCTGTACGTTACCAAGAAAAGGGAGCGGATATGACTGCAGGATAAGACTACCCCCAAGGCCTTCAGCAATACGGACACATAGCTCTGCATGGGAGCTGTGGACACAAAACGGTAGGTAATGAAGAGTCAAGACTGCAAAGTTGGTGATTTATTTTTTATTTTTGATGCATTGAATTATTACTAGTAAAAATAATAATAATTGCAAAAGTACGGCCTTGCAGTAATGTGTGCGCAGCCATCACCGTCCTGGGGGGCACTGGTGAAGGCTTTTTTATTTTTTAGGGGATCGCATGTGTCATACATTTATCGCAGGGCGCTGATCATTAATTACTACATTTACAGAGTTGCGCAATTTGGGTCATAAATCTTGGTAATGTGAACAGACTCGACAAGTGCCGCCACCCTGTGCTGGGAAGGGAGTGGTGAGACTTACCGCATACTCCTCCGTCAGGAAGTAGCCGTCAGGCAGGTGGGGGCTGAACACCATGTGTAGGGTCAGGAAGAAAAGTCCGAGGCATAGCCGCTTCACCGCCGGCTCGATGCTGCAGGGGGGTAGAAGTGACAGGAGGCGGTCACACTCGGAGCGCCAGTCCAGAGAATAATAACAACCCCCAACAGACGCTCATCTGCTCACCTGTTAGGTCTCTGCCCCTCCACATCGGTCAGCTCGCCCGTCACAAACTGCAGGTATTTGCACATAGAGAACTGGGGTCCAACTAAAAAACCCCCATAGTAGTAGGAGAAGCCGCAGACCTCCAGAAAGGTGGGTACTCCCGTCACTGCATAGGACTGCTGCTCCGGCGTCAGCGACGTCTGCCAAAGAGATGACAAATCTGCCATAAATCTCCAAATTACGTTGCGTGGGTGGAGCAAGCATTAAAGAGGGGATCCTGCTCCAGGCACGGCTGGAGTGTCCCTTTAACCACCTGCAATCGCTTGTGTGCGCCATTAAATCTACATAAAGGTTTCTTTTCACTGACAGCAAATAAGGATAAAGTGAAAACGGTGAGAAATTGAATCAAATATCTTAGATGCCACATTCAGTAATGAACGTGGCATCTAAGCGGTTGAAAGTTATCCTCCATCCACAGGGTAGGCAACCTCCTGCACTCCAGCTGTTGTGAAACTCCCAGCATGCATACTTGCTCTGCGCTTCTCAGAACTCCCAAATAAATGAATGGAGCATGCTGGGAATTGTAGTTCCACAGCGGCAGCAGTGGGATAGGGGATAACTATCAGGTTAGTGGGGGTCGGACTGCTGGGACGTCCACAGATCAGGTTAGTGGGGGTCGGACTGCTGGGGCGTCCACAGATCTAGAGAATGGGGATCCTACGTACTCGTCCTGACGGAGCGGCAATGATACTGTGGATAGGGGGATTACCTTCATACTGGGCAGGACCCCTTTAAATGACCGGGATTGTACCTAGCTCTGGTGCCAGCTGATATTACTGTATGAGCCTGCGCCATCCGGGAAACGTGTGGCAGCGATCCGCCGGCTGCGCCAGGAATGTATGGCACAGGGCAGGAAACGAGAAGTGTTCTGCCTTGATGGCATGCGTCCCCACCACAGGATGCCTGGAAGGGCGTGAGAAGCGCTGCTTTCTAGTAATGTATGAACCCTGGATAAGTAGACGGCTTAGAGGAGGTGTGCAACAGAAGCCTGCCCGACAGCGACCAGCAACACCCCGGCACAGTGCCAGGAGGAGATACTGAGCACTCACTAATTGAAACAATCATGCTTGGACAGGGATCAGGTATTACAGGTGCAGCACAAGCTTGGCCGCGTGACAGACGATCCACAAGAGGAGACATGGTACAAACCTTGGCTTTCCCTCCATCGTAGTAATCAAAACCGAGCCCTGCCAGATCAAGAGAGAAGGAGGGTGAGCGAAGGAGGAGCGAGTATATATTATATATCTCTCTATAGTAGGACATGGAGCTACTGCATGACACACTACAAGGAATTCGCCATGTCAAGCAATTTCATTATATACAATGTATAGTGAACACAATATTCCTGAAAAAAAATACTGCAGTATCAATTATCCTGTACTGATCCCGAGTTACATCCTGTATTATACTCCAGAGCTGCACTCACTATTCTGCTGGTGCAGTCACTGTGTACATACATTACTTATCCTGTACTGATCCTGAGTTACACCCTGTGTTATACTCCAGAGCTGCACTCACTATTCTGCTGGTGCAGTCACTGTGTACATACATTACCTATCCTGTACTGATCCTGAGTTACACCCTGTGTTATACTCCAGAGCTGCACTCACTATTCTGCTGGTGCAGTCACTGTGTACATACATTACTTATCCTGTACTGATCCTGAGTTACATCCTGTATTGTACTCCAGAGCTGCACTCACTATTCTGCTGGTGCAGTCACTGTGTACATACATTACTTATCCTGTACTGATCCTGAGTTACATCCTGTATTATACTCCAGAGCTGCACTCACTAGTCTGCTGGTCGAATCACTTACATGTAGTACAGTTACCTTTTATATTATACTCCAGAGCTGCACTCACAATCCTGCAGGTTCAACGCTGAAATCGACCATTATTTCCTGCTTGTTCAGTGTCTGCACAGAGCTCCTTGGGGCGATTTGCATCTCTGCACCAGATGGGATGCAGGAATCTGATGTAGTGAAACCTACTGAACTGTAAGTGCTAAACTGTTCGTTGTGTATCTGACTAGACACTTGCTGACTGTTTCCAATAAGAACTGTGAATACAGCTCCTAAGTAACACAAGATAAGTGATGTAACGGTTGTGGTACAAGTGCGGACTGTTAGCAGTGATGTATCTCCCCTCATCTTACGTCCACCTGCAAGCACCAGGAACAAGCAGGACTGGACCCTTATGGTGGTGGTGGCCATCACTTGCGTGGAGATCTGCAGATGAAGCAATGTAAGCAGTGGACATTTCGCGCCCCTATGACAACACTCACCGATCAGCTTCAGTGTAAGCACGCAGTGCGGCATCGTCCACTTGATGTCATAGTTATCCGTGGAGGTGTAGTAGTATCCAAACATCAGATAGCCCTGTCACCATAACCAGGAGTCAGTCATTACAGATCTAGCACTGTCACCTCAGCCCAGCCTGTAGGGGGCGCTACACCGACTACACTTACCATCTGGAAGCAAAAGCTGGTCAACACTGCAGTGACCGTCCTCCCCATGAGGCGAAGGATGAGGAAATGCAGCAGAACACACAGCAAGGAGTGGTACACCTGAGAGCCTGAGAGGAGAGAGAAGGATGGAGGGAGGCATACGTGACCACAGAGGAGGCAGTATTATAGCAGTTATATTCTAGTACATAGCAGGCAGTATTATAGCAGTTATATTCTAGTACATAAGAGGCAGTATTATAGTAGTTATATTCTTGTACATAGGAGCAGTATTATAGTAGTTATATTCTTGTACATAGGAGCAGTATTATAGTAGTTATATTCTTGTACATAGGAGCAGTATTATAGTAGTTATATTCCTGTACATAGGAGGCAGTATTATAGTAGTTATATTCTTGTACATAGGAGCAGTATTATAGTAGTTATATTCTTGTACATAGGAGCAGTATTATAGTAGTTATATTCTAATACACAGCAGGCAGTATTATAGTAGTTATATTCTTGTACATAGGAGCAGTATTATAGTAGTTATATTCTTGTACATAGGAGCAGTATTATAGTAGTTATATTCTTGTACATAGGAGCAGTATTATAGTAGTTATATTCTTGTACATAGGAGCAGTATTATAGTAGTTATATTCTTGTACATATGAGGCAGTATTATAGTAGTCATATTCTTGTATATAGGAGCAGTATTATAGTAGTTATATTCCTGTACATAGGAGGCAGTATTATAGTAGTTATATTCTTGTACATAGGAGCAGTATTATAGTAGTTATATTCTTGTACATAGGAGCAGTATTATAGTAGTTATATTCTTGTACAGAGGAGCAGTATTATAGTAGTTATATTCTTGTACATAGGAGCAGTATTATAGTAGTTATATTCTTGTACATAGGAGGCAGTATTATAGCAGTTATATTCTTGTACATAGGAGCAGTATTATAGTAGTTATATTCTTGTACATAGGAGCAGTATTATAGTAGTTATATTCTTGTACATAGGAGGTAGTATTATAGTAGTTATATTCTTGTACATAGGAGGCAGTATTATAGTAGTTATATTCTTGTACATAGGAGCAGTATTATAGTAGTAATATTCTTGTACATAGGAGCAGTATTATAGTAGTTATATTCTTGTACATAGGAGCAGTATTATAGTAGTTATATTCTTGTACATAGGAGCAGTATTATAGTAGTAGTAGTTGCGGTGTTACATCAGTAAATTTGAATGCAGCTGACATAGCAGCAGACAGCAGGAGAAGGCATGTGCGCACGGTGTGTGCCGTCTCTTCATTTAGCCGATCTGCCGGGTGTCGGATCCCCAGCGTTCTGATATTGATGAGGATAGCTCATCAATATTAGAAGCATGGAAAAATCCTTACTGAGCTCAGTCATCATGTTCTGTAAGGTTATTAGAAGTCTCTCCTTACCGTGTCTTAGTCTGGTCTTCTTTTGAGAAAGCCAAGTAACTTCCAGTATGGCCTACCACCCAGCTTTCCTAGTCTACTGAAAATTCCTGGTTATGCAGATACGCGACTCATGTGGGAGCTGTAATGGTGGCCATTAGTGTTGAGCGAAGCGAGCTTCAGATGCTTCATCCGTAGTCGCTTCGTTCATAGCTTCGGATAATTACTGTACGGAGATCAGTTTCCGTGCAGTATTAGAATGCGTCGGCTCCGATGTAAGTTATTTGCAAAGTCGCGCCTGACTTTGTTGAATAACTTCGGTAGTTGATTTTTAAAGTGGAAAACCACTTTAAAACTTGGAACCAAACGTGGCTTCAGTTCTGAATAAGTACCTCAGACCCGAAGTAGAGTTCGGTTTCAAGTTAAAAAATAACTTCCTTCAGCTCATCGGAGCCCATACATTCTAAGGCTACTTTCACACTAGCGTTTTAGCTGGATCCGGCAGGGTTCAGCAAAAACGCTTCCGTTCCCGATAATACAACCGCATGCATCCGTTATAAATAGATTCGGTTGTATTATCTTTAACATATAGATATAAAATAAAAGAGGGGCACTCAAATATCAAGGGGCCCCGGATAGCGAGTGCATATAAAGTGCAATATTTAAAGGGGTTATCCGAGTTAAAAAAAAAAAAAAAAAAAAAAAAAAAAAAAAAACTTAAAATCCATCAGGATATACATATAATTTGGTTAAGCTAGATTTCATCAAGTTAAAACCCATATTTGCACCTTTTCATGGTCCTGTCATTGCTGTGTTTACATGCTGAAGTACATGCTGAGGGGGCGTGTAACAAAGCCTGAGCTCTGCCTCATGAATATTTCTGGGCGTGAACAACCTGACCTTCCCCGCCCCCTGCTCTGCACTTTGCATAAAAATAAATAAATACACACACAGGGCAGAAGACTTCCCTGTCACATTGCAGCTGCACAGTGTAATTATGTTATTTTACATACATTTCTTTCATGTTTGGTTTTGTTTCTAGTCTAAAAATGTTCTGTTATTACAGTATATCAAGGAGGACGTATTTGCACTAATTCCAAATTCCGTCACCATAGAAAATGAATGGGTCCGCACCCGTTCCGCAAAATTGCAGAACAAATGCAGACCCATTTGCGGATGTGTGAATGGAGCCTAAGTGTACTTTCACACTAGAGGCAGGATCGATCCAACAGGCTGTTCACCCTGTCGGATCCGGCCAGCCGCTATTTGGCCGTGCCGCTGGACTGCCGCTCTGTCCCCATTGACTATAAAGGGGACGGTGGTGGAGCTATGGCGCAGCACGGCAGTGCACAGCGAGCGGCCACTTGACTAAAAGTCCTGGATTTTCGACTTTTTATGGTACTTTCACACTAGCGTTAGTGTGATCCGGCAGGCAGTTCCATCGTCTGAGCTGCCCGCCGGATCCGCCAATCAGTGTGACAACTGACAGCATTTGTAGACGGATCCAGGTGCGGATCCGTCTAGAAATGCATTGCAATAACGGATCCGTCTATCCGCTTGTCATGTGGATGGACGGATCCCTCTGTCAGTCTTTTTCACATTTTTCATGTTCTGTGCATGCGCAGACCGGAAGGGCGGATCCGTCTATCCGCTTGTCATGTGAATGGACGGATCCCTCTGTCAGTCTTTTTCACATTTTTCATGTTCTGTGCATGCGCAGACCGGAAGGGCGGATCCGTCTATCCGCTTGTCATGTGAATGGACGGATCCCTCTGTCAGTCTTTTTCACATTTTTCATGTTCTGCGCATGCGCAGACCGGAAGGGCGGATCCGTCCTTCAGTTGTTTTGGAACGCCGGATCCGCAAGGCAGCTCCGTCGTCGGAGCTGCGTGCCTGCTGGATCCGCCGATCAGTGTGACAAGTGACAGCATTTGTAGACGGATCCAGGTGCGGATCCGTCTAGAAATGAATTGCAATAACGGATCCGTCCAGCGGCACCGTCAAATAGCGGCAGGGCGGATCCGACAGGGTGAACAGCCTGTCGGATACGTCCTGCCGCTAGTGTGAAAATATCATTAGCATTATCTGTATCTAAGCAATATCTATATTATTCAAATATATATTCAAATAGGATATTGCTTAGATAAATCCATATATTGGTGGCAGATAAGGATTTTATATAGCTGAATAATGATGATGATGATGGCCAATAATTTATTTATATTTCCCAGGGGGTGTTGAATGTGTACTAGTGTGGGGGAGGGGGGGGGGGGCAGGGCTGTAATAACGATCCCCAGATGCAGAGGGGAACGTTTACAAACTGCCACCTCTAGCCCCAGTGAATGCAGGAGGGACAAACATACCCTGTGCTGTGGAGAAGAGATCGCCTCGGCTCTGGTATGTACTGCACATGAGTGATCGCATAGCAGAGCCGAGGCAGTGACAAGAGCTGGAGGGGGGAGGGCACCAGAGGCTCTGACGTCTCGTTTACACAGCCGGGCCACTCCCACAAGCAGAGAGAAGCTTGTAAACGAGACGTCACCAGCAGAGGCGGCTTACTGACGTCAGGGGTCACATGACACTGAACTGGCCAAACAGTGATAGATAGGTAATGAAAGTGATTTTAAGAATCTTTCACTGGTCTACAATAAATGCAGTTAAAATAGATTTATTTAAGTCGAATAACCCCTTTACTGAACACCAATAGGACTCAATAGACCCTTATAGCCTACAATAAACATACACATCGTACAGGGGGTGATGAGCAGATGGTAGATGTAATAGTAGATCAGTGAATGGACAGAACTGATGAATCAAGTCTCCGGCTCTTGTCATGGCCTGATAGAGCCTCAGTCAGACTATAGGACCTGATTGTGCGGTATACGGCCCGTACTGGAGGTACTGTGCGCTAATAGAAAGGACACGTGGAGGCAATGTGCATCACGTGCGAGATAAACGCTCATAGTAATATGTCCAGATCTCAATTAGAACAGTGTTAAAGAAGAACCGTATACGTTACCACCGGATAGTGGGCCGGTCCTGGTTGGCGCTGTCTATTCCGATCTTACCGCCGAGAGGTAGATTAGTTGTTTATCTCCTCTGTTTCACCGCCGAGGCTAACTACTGGCGTCCCACGTGACTTGGCGGTGATTCCACGTGACTCGGAGCCCGTGCACGCGATCAGGCGGTCGTATACTGCAAAGGTAGCGTCAGTTGGTTCCGCTTATCCAGGTAGATGGTGTGATGAGGAGTCAGTCTGTGCTCCTAGATATAATACAGGGCGATATTGTACCCTAAAAAGGCAAAGTCCATAGGAGTCCTTGCTTGCTACTCCCTCCGAACCGACCAAACGCGTTTCGGGGGACCTCGCCTTCTTCAGCGGTGGTACCTGGCAAGCAGGCAGTGCAGCATTTATATACTCGAGTAGTTTAATTGGATGATGGGAAAGTGGTCTATCCCAGGTTCTGGTAGGGAGTAGTTATTATAAAAGGGAAGACGCACTTGCGGTTTTAGCGCGTTTTGACATAAAAATCACCTCAATCAGAATTTAAAATATAGAGGACCAAGGTCAACACAGTAGGCCCCAGTACGGACTCCTATACAGTAATATACATCACCAACATAGGATTCCATATATTTCATTTGAAAAACAATCCACTGATAAATGTAGGGGACATGTTGCTGAGGACAATAAGTAGTTGTAATGCACATATGGACGAGAATAAAAATAAAATAGCAAAAAAAAAAAAAAAAAAACGCACATGTGTTTTTTATGCGTTTTTTGCATAAAAATCATCTCAAACAAAATAGAAAGTGTAGAGGATGAAGAGCCGTATGCAGTGGGCACCGGGGGAGACTCCTATATAGTGGATTCCTTACATATACTTCATATGAAAGACTATCCACTGGTAAACATAAGGGATAGGTTGCGGAGGACATTATCATTATCCGATAGAGCGCTGCTCTACCGCTGGAAGAGGTGGAAAAGTTGGATAGGGAGGGGGGATCGAAGTGCTGATTAACAGCCAGACTTTGATTCCGCATCCCCAGGAGACATCGCCCCCTGTTAGAGGAATCCAAACAATCCCATTCCTGCATTATGTCCCTTGGGAACGAGACTATCAAATCCATAGATCCAACGTGATTCTTGCCTGGACGTATTCATGATGTGATCCCCCCCTCCATGATCTTCTGATCTTTTCAATGGCTACGAAGGTGAGGGTAGAGGGATCACAATCATGGACATCCTTGAAGTGTTTGGAGGGGGAATGGAGTTCGTATCCCCCAACCATGTTAGAGATCTGCTCCCTTACTCTCTTCTCGAGGGTCCATCCTAATACATACAGAACATCCTCAGAATTGCAGGTCAGCGTTTCCTGGAGGTCAATAAAAGAGGGATTCTGTGTCGATTCGACTCTTGTGCTTTTTTTTTTATAGGAAAGGAAGTTACCTGCAGTTAGGGCACTTTCCACACCTAAAAAACCCCTTCCATTTTAACCGGTCAGAACCTGTACTTTTGGCACGCGTTCTCCTAACAGTTGGTGCCACCTTGGATGCAAGGTTGGCAGCTTTAGTATACGGTAGGTGATTTGCGGGGTTGCTGTCAGTAATGGTCCCACGATCTTTTCATCCCGCAAAAAGTGCCAATGACGATTAATGGTTCTTTCCACCTGTCAGTGTTGGGAATGGAACGGTAATATTAAACGTAGAGCGTCACCCGGTAACATCGATTTGCTCGGACCCCATGTAGTGCACCTTCTATAGTGGTCGTGGGGCATTCTCCATCTCTGAACAGTCGGCGCAGTTTCTGAGCTTCCTCTTCAAATTGCTCGTTAATTGTGCAGTTGCGTTTGAGTCTTCTGAATTGGCGCACCGGTATATTCCTGAGCCACCTGGGTAGGCGGCAACTCGAACATCGTATGAAGCCGTTTCTCGGCCCTTGTTTGGTGTCTGTACTACAGAACAACCTTGATATTGAGGTCTAAAAAAAAGACTGTTTCCCTTGGATCTATTATAGGGGTGAATATCAGGTTCCTAGTGTTTAGGGTAATGTCGACTCTACTGTCCTGCCAAATAATATCATCAATCCACCTCTTCCAGCGGTAGAGCAGCGCTCCATCGGATAATGATAATGTCCTCCGCAACCTATCCTTTATGTTTACCAGTGGATAGTCTTTCATATGAAGTATATGTAAGGAATCCACTATATAGGAGTCTCCCCCGGTGCCCACTGCATACGGCTCTTCATCCTCTACACTTTCTATTTTGTTTGAGATGATTTTTATGCAAAAAACGCATCAAAAACACATGTGCGTTTTTTTTTGCGATTTTTATTCTCGTCCATATGTGCATTACAACTACTTATTGTCCTCAGCAACATGTCCCCTACATTTATCAGTGGATTGTTTTTCAAATGAAATATATGGAATCCTATGTTGGTGATGTATATTACTGTATAGGAGTCCGTACTGGGGCCTACTGTGTTGACCTTGATCCTCTATATTTAAAATTCTGATTGAGGTGATTTTTATGTCAAAACGCGCTAAAACCGCAAGTGCGTCTTCCCTTTTATAATAACTACTCCCTACCAGAACCTGGGATAGACCACTTTCCCATCATCCAATTAAACTACTCGAGTATATAAATGCTGCACTTCCTGCTTGCCAGGTACCACCACTGAAGAAGGCGAGGTCCCCCGAAACGCGTTTGGTCGGTTCGGACGGAGTAGCAAGCAAGGACTCCTATGGACTTTGCCTTTTTAGGGTACAATATCGCCCTGTATTATATCTAGGAGCACAGACTGACTCCTCATCACACCATCTACCTGGATAAGCGGAACCAACTGACGCTACCTTTGCAGTATACGACCGCCTGATCGCGTGCACGGGCTCCGAGTCACGTGGAATCACCGCCAAGTCACGTGGGACGCCAGTAGTTAGCCTCGGCGGTGAAACAGACTAAACAACTAATCTACCTCTCGGCGGTAAGATCGGAATAGACAGCGCCAACCAGGACCGGCCCACTATCCGGTGGTAACGTATACGGTTCTTCTGTAACACTGTTCTAATTGAGATCTGGACATATTACTATGAGCGTTTATCTCGCACGTGATGCACATTGCCCCCACGTGTCCTTTCTATTAGCGCACAGTTCCTCCAGTACGGGCCGTATACCGCACAATCAGGTCCTATAGTCTGACTGAGGCTCTATCAGGCCATGACAAGAGCCGGAGACTTGATTCATCAGTTCTGTCCATTCACTGATCTACTATTACATCTACCATCTGCTCATCACCCCCTGTACGATGTGTATGTTTATTGTAGGTTATAAGGGTCTATTGAGTCCTATTGGTGTTCAGTAAACATTGCACTTTATACGCACTCGCTGTCCGGGGCCCCTCTTATTTTACATCTATTTCTTCTGGAACTGGGTGATCCTTGAGGAGTGCACCTACCCATAGGGATCTCCCAGGTGAGCCGCCATTTTTTCGTCTTTTTATCTTTAACATAGCCAAGACGGATCCGTCATGAACTCCATTGAAAGTCAATGGGGGACGGATCCGTTTTCTATTGTGTCAGAGAAAACGGATCCGTCCCCATTGACTTGCATTGTGGGTCATAACGGAAATAAAACCGCTGCGTCCTGCTGCTCTCCGGTACGAGACCGGAACGGAATGCATTTTGGATCGTTCCGTTCTGCTCAGTTACGTTTTGTCCCCGTTCATTGTCAGGGAGGACAAAACGTAAGTGTTAACGCTAGTGTGAAAGTAGACGCATCTCCGTACAGTATTAGGCTACATGCACACGACCGTATGCGGTTCTATTTTTATTGCGGGGCTAGGGAACGGACATACGGATGCGGACAGCACACGGTGGGCTGTCCGCATTTTTTGTGGACCCATTGAAATGAATGGTTCCGCATCCTATCCGCAAAAAAAATAAAACGGAACGGAAACAAACAACGTTAGTGTGCATGTAGCTTTATTCTGAAGTTTTGAACAAAGAGACTTCGCTTCGCTCAACACTAGTCGCCATATTGGTTGTCAGGGGCGGATTGGCCATAGACCTCACAGGGAAGTCTCCCGGGGGGCGACGTTCTTGGGGCAGTATTTTGTGATGGACTGTGGCATTTGGCTCCGTTGGGGGCGGTATAATGTGCCACACTATGGTATTCCTGGCCCCCGCCTTCCATCAATTTGGACCCGACTACAAAACGGGGCCACTTTTAGTGTTTATTCCAGGGCCACCCCTGCTGGTCGTCACTCCCGCTTTTCTAGGTAACTTGTGCAGCTACATAGGAAACAAGGAGCAGTCTACCACCCATGATCCAGAGAAAAAGCAGACGTACAGCCCTGCTGGCCCTTTAAGAGCGGCCATGACAGCAGCCGCCTTGCTTTTCCAGAAGCGGGCATCATCCGATGTCCTTCAATAACTTTATTAAGATGCCAGTGAAGAGCGGCACCAGATAAGACGTCTCTCTCTCCGATAAAAGACATCTGGATAAGCTCTCAGCGAGACGATGGGAAGACGGCCAGCGCACGGAGCTCAGGACGCGCCCGCACAAAGCTCAGCACAAACTTTCTGTGCCCCGAAGGCATTGTTGATTTACATTCTATGAGCAATTAACATGTGTAGAATAATCTTCTTGAGGCAGAAGAATTACCTGAAAGATACCACCTTAAAGGGCCAGCACACCGGCCACTTCTTAAAGGGCAGCTGTCAGCAGTTTTGTACCTATGATTGGCTGACCTGTTACATGTGCGCCTGGCAGCTGAAGGCGTCTGTGTGCGCCCCATGTCCATTATATGCTAATGAGCCTCTAGGAGCAACGGGTTGGGTCCTCTTGGGAAGGGGTTAACATTTCCTAATTAAGGAAAAAGCAGGAATTGCCGGTTAAGCAGTTCCCTGCCAAAGGTAAGAAGATCCCGTGATGACGAGGCCTCTCAGCAGGTAAGTCGATCCCGTGATGACGAGGCCTCTCAGCAGGTAAGTCCATTAGCGCTATCTTCCGGCTGCTGAACTTTGACCTCCTTATCTCCATTACACCCGCAACCCGGACTGATACACTGTAACAGAATATCAGCACAGGAGAGAGATTTGTGCTGCTACCGTGTCGAGCTCAGAGGATGACCTAGACTAGAGACAACTGTAACAAACCCCCAGCTGTGAGACGTATTCGCTCAGTACAGGTTTTCAGGTTCTGGAAGCAAAGAAGGATGTTTCCGTTCACTGACGGCAAGCAGGAATGAGTGAATTAGTGGGCAAGTTGCATAACGCCGCCTTAGTTCTGCATTTCCCTGTATCAAGCAGCGGCGGCGGTTCTCTCTCTTGCGCCACTTGTCTCCCCCCCCCGCCCATCCCAGACACAGACATACCAAAATTGAAGTAGGCGATGCAGAGGCCGGTCACCATGTTGAAGAGATGAATGTGAGACGGCTGCTTCTTAAAAAGGAAGTATCTCTGAAATAAGGCCAAGGGGTAACCTGAGGAAAAGGGGGAGAGACGGCAGAGTCAGGATGTGCTGTGCCCGGGAGACCCTCACCCCAGAGTGCACACAGGCAGGAGACACCCCCCGAAGTATGGCCAAGGGGTCCGGGAGATAAAAGCAGATTTACTGCCGCTAAACTACAACCCCCAGCATGCCCTGACAGCAGCCTAACCTGTGGCTCTCTAGCGGCTGCTAAACTACAACTCCCAGCATGCCCTGACAGTAGCCCTTAACCCGTGGCTCTCCAGCGGCTGCCAAACTACAACTCCCAGCATGCCCTGACAGCAGCCCCTAACCCGTGGCTCTCCAGCGGCTGCTAAACTACAACCCCCAGCATGCCCTGGAGGCCACATGTTGGGGGTCCTCCAAGGATTAATGATGACCATTATGTCTACGGGTCGTGGCCGCCAACCGCAGGCGGAGGAGCTATCGTCACAGTGTCCGAGGGGCCGTCACATAAAGCTCCCCCCAAATCTGACCAAATCTTCTTACTAAACACGTTGCCTAACCGCGACTACAATATGGCGGCTCATGTTACGCCGCATCGTCTCGTAAAGATTCAATAAGGTCAATTTTTTTAAAATCATTGATGAATAATCCCCCCCCCAATACTGAACCACCTCTCCTGGAATTATGTCCCTCCTGAGCCACCATATTAGCCCCCCCCCCTTCATTATACCTCTGTGACAGGTGAACCCCCCCTCCTCAGCGCGCGCTACAAACGACGTCACCCTTCAAGGGGCTTTCCATATTTAACCCTATCGCGCCCCCCCTTCCCATCCAATCAAACTTGTGCAACCCGAAAACTCTCACCGCTCAGGATGGAAAGGATGAGCCTCAGCGCCGGCTCCGAGGCCCCCAACGCTCCCGCTGCCCCGTGCAGCAAAGACCCCGAGGCCGCCGCCATCTTCCCGCTCCCCGCCGGCCCTGACTGGACCGACAGAGCAGCCCCTACTAACAAGCCACGCCCGAGGCAGGGACACTCTGCGGCTGGCCACGCCCCTTCCGGCGCGGATTGGCTTCGGCGACATGAGGAGCATTTTCTGGGCGGGGTCTCCAAACGGGCAATGTCACCTGTGGGCGGGAATTTGCCTGTGGTAGAGTGACAGTGGGCGTGGCCGAACGCCCATTGGACGCTTCAGGGGAGGGGGGTTACTAGCGGTCACTGTGTGGAGCTTTGGGGGACAAGGGTCACGTGACGTCATATGTAGGTAAAAGGTCACCTGGCCGGGCTCCTGTGTATTATAAAGGTTATTATAGGCGGGTGGTGACGGAGCCGTGTGGTCATAGAGCCGGCCATTCTGCTCACAGAACTAAGGAGGTGACTCTACAGTTTCCTCTAATAACACGTTATGTGATACACTATCAGGTCCTGGGAAAGCTGGGTGACAACCAGTATGGGCAGTGCTCACCAGTGCTGGCTGTCCATGGGGTTTATTGGGAATTGACGCAAATGCAGGTGAAACACGTAAAAGACACCTGTAGTTGTCGAGAAACCGCCAGCGCCGCGCGTCACTTTCCGCCGCAGGCCTGAGCGCCTATTAGAGAATGTAGGGCCTGCGAAACGCATCGAAAATCTCCGCGGGGGACGCCTCATCATGGCTGCCCCGCGTGGAGACGCCGCCCTATGAACGCTGTCTACGTGACAACCGTCTTTGTTGCCTATAGCAACCAATCACAGCGCAGCTTTCATTTTCCAAGTGCACTGCATGGGCTCAGGGGTCTTTTATTCTTTAGGGGTCCGGTCTGAGGGTCTATATTACTTTAGGGTCTGGTCTGGGGTCTATATTACTTTAGGGTCTGGTCTGAGGGTCTATATTACTTTATGGGGTCTGAGGGTCTATATTACTTTAGAGGCTCTGGTTTGGGGTCTATATTTAGGGGGTCTGTTCTGAGGGTCTGTAGGGGTCTGGTCTGGAGTCTGTACTAGTTTAGGAGGTCTGGTCTGGGGTCTGCATTCATGGATGGAGCGGTCTGGGGTCTGTATTACTTTAGGGGGTCTGGTGTGATGGGTCAAGTGCACTATTTGGGATTCGAATGTCGCAGGTTGGGGGCGTGTCCTATATAACCGGCCGGCACAGCTAGACTATCCTGTTTACCAACATCATGCTCATAGTCATGTAACTCCCTGATAAGGTGTGACATCTCCTCACACATCCCAGGCCTCAGGTGACAGGTCGCTTCTAGCTGTAACTATCACTCCTATCAGGTTTCCTTTAGTGCAGATGGAGGAGGATTTAGTGCAAGTTCTATGGGCTGGAGCTGCCAGGGATTCTTCAAACAGATGCACCGCAGCCAGTAGGACTGCCCTTATAGGTCCCAGTCACCCAGCTTTCCCACAGATGGCCGGTCTGTCTACTGTACGTTAAACTTACCAGTCAGGAGTTTGGGAGAATTGACAGCTTTCCCAGAATCCCAAATAGCTCATTAGCCTCGTTATGTATCAACATTCTCTGCTAGTCACAGGACTGGGAGTGCAGCTCTGGAGTATAATACAGGATGTAACTCTGGATCAGTAATGTATGTACACAGTGACTGCACCAGCAGAATAGTGAGTGCAGCTCTGGAGTATAATACAGGATGTAACTCGGGATCAGTACAGGATAAGTAATGTAATGTATGTACACAGTGACTGCACCAGCAGAATAGTGAGTGCAGCTCTGGAGTATAATACAGGATGTAACTCAGGATCAGTAATGTATGTACTCAGTGACTGCACCAGCAGAATAGTGAGTGCAGCTCTGGAGTATAATACAGGATGTAACTCAGGATCAGTACAGGATAAGTAATGTAATGTATGTACACAGTGACTGCACCAGCAGAATAGTGAGTGCAGCTCTGGAGTATAATACAGGATGTAATTACGATCAGTACAGGATAAGTAATGTAATGTATGTACACAGTGACTCCACCAGCAGAATAGTGAGTGCAGCTCTGGAGTATAATACAGGATGTAACTCAGGATCAGTAATGTATGTACTCAGTGACTGCACCAGCAGAATAGTGAGTGCAGCTCTGGAGTATAATACAGGATGTAACTCAGGATCAGTAATGTATGTACACAGTGACTGCACCAGCAGAATAGTGAGTGCAGCTCTGGAGTATAATACAGGATGTAACTCAGGATCAGTAATGTATGTACACAGTGACTGCACCAGCAGAATAGTGAGTGCAGCTCTGGAGTATAATACAGGATGTAACTCAGGATCAGTAATGTATGTACACAGTGACTGCACCAGCAGAATAGTGAGTGCAGCTCTGGAGTATAATACAGGATGTAACTCGGGATCAGTACAGGATAAGTAATGTATGTACACAGTGACTGCACCAGCAGAATAGTGAGTGCAGCTCTGGAGTATAATACAGGATGTAACTCAAGATAGGTACAAGATAAGTAAAGTAATGTATGTACACAGTGACTCCACCAGCAGAATAGTGAGTGCAGCCCTGGAGTATAATACAGGATGTAACTCAAGATAGGTACAAGATAAGTAAAGTAATGTATGTACACAGTGACTGCACCAGCAGAATAGTGAGTGCAGCTCTGGAGTATAATACAGGATGTAACTCAGGATCAGTAATGTATGTACACAGTGACTGCACCAGCAGAATAGTGAGTGCAGCTCTGGAGTATAATACAGGATGTAACTCAGGATCAGTAATGTATGTACACAGTGACTGCACCAGCAGAATAGTGAGTGCAGCTCTGGAGTATAATACAGGATGTAACTCAGGATCAGTAATGTATGTACACAGTGACTGCACCAGCAGAATAGTGAGTGCAGCTCTGGAGTATAATACAGGATGTAACTCAAGATAGGTACAAGATAAGTAAAGTAATGTATGTACACAGTGACTCCACCAGCAGAATAGTGAGTGCAGCTCTGGAGTATAATACAGGATGTAACTCAAGATAGGTACAAGATAAGTAAAGTAATGTATGTACACAGTGACTCCACCAGCAGAATAGTGAGTGCAGCTCTGGAGTATAATACAGGATATAACTCAGGATCAGTAATGTATGTACACAGTGACTGCACCAGCAGAATAGTGAGTGCAGCTCTGGAGTATAATACAGGATGTAACTCAGGATCAGTAATGTATGTACACAGTGACTGCACCAGCAGAATAGTGAGTGCAGCTCTGGAGTATAATACAGGATGTAACTCAAGATAGGTACAAGATAAGTAAAGTAATGTATGTACACAGTGACTCCACCAGCAGAATAGTGAGTGCAGCTCTGGAGTATAATACAGGATGTGACTCAAGATAGGTACAAGATAAGTAAAGTAATGTATGTACACAGTGACTCCACCAGCAGAATAGTGAGTGCAGCCCTGGAGTATAATACAGGATGTAACTCAGGATCAGTACAGGATAAGTAATGTATGTACACAGTGACTGCACCAGCAGAATAGTGAGTGCAGCTCTGGAGTATAATACAGGATGTAACTCGGGATCAGTACAGGATAAGTAATGTATGTACACAGTGACTCCACCAGCAGAATAGTGAGTGCAGCTCTGGAGTATAATACAGGATGTAACTCAAGATAGGTACAAGATAAGTAATGTATATACACAGTGACTCCACCAGCAGAATTGTGAGTGCAGCTCTGGAGTATAATACAGGATGTAACTCAGATTCAGTACAGGGTAAGTAATGTAATGTATGTACACAGTGACTGCACCAGCAGAATTGTGAGTGCAGCTCTGGAGTATAATACAAGATGTAACTCAGGATCAGTACAGGATAAGTAATGTATGTACACAGTGACTCCACCAGCAGAATAGTGAGTGCAGCTCTAGAGTATAATACAGGATGTAACTCAGGATCAGTAATGTATGTACACAGTGACTGCACCAGCAGAATAGTGAGTGCAGCTCTGGAGTATAATACAGGATGTAACTCAAGATAGGTACAAGATAAGTAAAGTAATGTATGTACACAGTGACTCCACCAGCAGAATAGTGAGTGCAGCTCTGGAGTATAATACAGGATATAACTCAGGATCAGTAATGTATGTACACAGTGACTGCACCAGCAGAATAGTGAGTGCAGCTCTGGAGTATAATACAGGATGTAACTCAAGATAGGTACAAGATAAGTAAAGTAATGTATGTACACAGTGACTCCACCAGCAGAATAGTGAGTGCAGCTCTGGAGTATAATACAGGATGTAACTCAGGATCAGTAATGTATGTACACAGTGACTGCACCAGCAGAATAGTGAGTGCAGCTCTGGAGTATAATACAGGATGTAACTCGGGATCAGTACAGGATAAGTAATGCATGTACACAGTGACTCCACCAGCAGAATAGTGAGTGCAGCTCTGGAGTATAATACAGGATGTAACTCAAGATAGGTACAAGATAAGTAATGTATATACACAGTGACTCCACCAGCAGAATTGTGAGTGCAGCTCTGGAGTATAATACAGGATGTAACTCAGATTCAGTACAGGGTAAGTAATGTAATGTATGTACACAGTGACTGCACCAGCAGAATTGTGAGTGCAGCTCTGGAGTATAATACAGGATGTAACTCAGGATCAGTACAGGATAAGTAATGTATGTACACAGTGACTCCACCAGCAGAATAGTGAGTGCAGCTCTGGAGTATAATACAGGATGTAACTCAGGATCAGTACAGGATAAGTAATGTATGTACACAGTGACTCCACCAGCAGAATAGTGAGTGCAGCTCTGGAGTATAATACAGGATGTAACTAAATGATTTTCCTATTCCATGACGTAAAGTCATAGTTTTATTAAAGACACGGAGGCGAGTATTGCTTTCTCCTTCTTTACTGTCCACCAATAGCAGCAAAGAGAAAAAATTTACATACAAGGAACCATAGCAACCAAGGTCCCTCCCCAATGGCCCCTATAATAGGCCGCTCTTCCTCTGGATCTTCCTCTTTCTTTGAAAACCTGGTGCTGACATCACGAACATCCCAACGATAACTCCGAACTTTAACTGGAACGGAAAGTCCAACGCCACTGAAGCGCATTCAACTAGCCAACCTGGCTAAACTGTAAGAGACATCAACCGGGAACACGGCATCTTAAAATGGAAAGAGCTTCATCCTGAAAAAGAAAACAGACCATAGGTCTAGGTGAAACAAGCATGTCAGGACAGAAAGTCTGAAAACCATCTACTCAACTGACTCAACAGGTGTCAAGTGACTGAAGAACAATATAAATTGCAATAAATACCATGAAATACAATGGCAATGAAACAAACATTAGGACAATAAATACCTAAAACAAAATAACTTAAAAGGTTAATAATACATAGAGGCAATACTACATGACCCCTGTAACAAAACCGCGAGAAAACCCAAGGGAGGGAATAGGGCAGGCAATACTCGCCTCCGTGTCTTTAATAAAACTATGACTGTACGTCATGGAATAGGAAAATCATTTAGTTTTACAGCAAGACACGGGGGCTTCATATTGCGAGTTCAAAGCCTGTCTATAATAGAAGCAAATAAATTAGACGGAGGGCGAAAATAAAATTCTCTGAACGTGGTAACACTCGACCAATCCGCCAAACGCATGACATCCTCCAATCTGGCCCCCGAAACCGCCAAGGCAGTGGCAGAGGCACCCTGTGCAGAATGGGCCGTGAAGATAGAAGTGTCGATACCTGCAAGAGACATGACCCACTTAAGCCAACGCGCCAACGTAGGACTAGAATCTGGACCAAAAGGATGTTGGATCGAAAGGAACAATTGGGAAACGGCGGAAGACCGGTGTGACAAAGTCCTGGATTCGTACTCCTTAAGGCAAGCCACAGGGCACAAAACAGGAGAGGAAGGAGAACTGGGATAGGAGACAGACCTAATGATAGTCTTGGTTCGACGCGAAATGTTAAAGGTGACCCCATCCGGGGTAAACGAACGAGCGTCATAGTCCAGGGCTCTCACATCCGAGACCCTTTTACAAGAAATAAGGCAAAACAATGCCAACAACTTTGCGGACAATTGCCTAAGTGTAAGGGCAGAATTCTCGGGCCAAGAGGATAAAAAGGATAAGACCATGGAGACGTCCCACGTAGTGGAAAAACGAGGCCGAGGAGGGCGAGCCAACCGTGACCTACGCAAAAGGCGAGACACAGAAGGATGTTGACCAGCCGGCACACCCTCGTACCCAGCATGGGAAGAAGAAATAGCGGACCTGAAAAGGTTGATGGTCCGATACGCCTTCCCCGCCTCAAAGAGAGAGGTGAGGAACTCCAGCAGGTGGGCTACAGGTGCCGAAACGGGATCCAAGTCCCGTTCCACGCACCAATTAGCCCAAGTTCTCCAGGCTGCCCGGTAAGACTTTCTGGTACCGGGAGCCCATGCGTTATCCAGTAACTGTCGAGTTGCTGCCGAAATGCCCTCGACAGCTCCAGGTGTCTGGAGATCCGGCACGCCAACAGCCGTAGGGATCCGTCGAGGAGAAGTGGATGGTGTAGACCCTGAGGGTTGCGTAGGAGATCCAGTCGGGTCGGGAGGAGAAGAGGTACTTCCACTAGGATCCTCATCAGTGAAGGGAACCAGACCTGAGACCCCCAGAACGGAACCACCAACACCACATCCGCCAGGTGACGTTGGACCTGGAGGAGAGTCCTCGGAATCATCGAGAAAGGAGGAAAAGCATAAAGGCGGGCTACCGACCAATCCTGGAGAAACGCATCCACCGCCACCGCTTCCGGATCTGGACGCCAGCTGAAAAACCGGACGAGTTGCCTGTTGAGCCGAGAGGCAAAGAGATCGACCGACATCGGACCCCATAACTCCGAGATTGCTGAGAAGATCTGTGGATCCAACTGCCAATCGCTGCCATCCGCTAGGTAGCGTGAGTTCCAGTCCGCATGAACGTTGCTCAGCCCCGGCAAGTATTCCGCCTGTACCATGATGTCTCTGGACAGGCAAAACGACCAAAAATCCTTGGCCAACCGAGCCAAGGTTGCCGAGTGGGTACCTCCCAAACGGTTGACATACCGGACCGCCGATATATTGTCCATCCGTAGCCTAATGCACGCGTTGGTGATCCCATTGGAGAAACTCCTCACGGCAAATGAACCGGCTAGTAGTTCCAAGGCATTGATATGGAGGAGGGATTCCTCCGCCGACCAGGCTCCCCCCGTGGAGACCCCGATGCAGTGGGCGCCCCAGCCCTGGAGGCTCGCATCCGATTCGATGGTCAATTCCGGCAGAAATCCGAAGATTGCTCTGCCGTTCCACGCCTCCAGATTGGCGATCCACCAACTCAACTCCTCTCGGGCCTCCGAGTCCAGAACCACCGCGTCCGCAAAGGATGCACCGGTCCGAAGATGGGCGATCTTCAGCCGTTGTAGAGCCCGGTAGTGCAACGGGGCCGGAAACACAGCCTGAATCGATGAGGCCAACAAACCGATGATGCGAGCTAGGTGACGCAATGAGAGGCTGGGAATGAGAAGAGCATGCCTCAACTCCTTGCGGATGGCTCGTAACTTTGCCGCCAGCAGACTGAGGGACTCTGAGAGCGAGTCCACCATGAATCCCAGGAACTCCATCCTCTGGGATGGGATGAGAGAAGACTTCTCCTTGTTGAGGAGGAACCCGAGATCTGACAGTAGGTTCGCTGTCCACTGGAGATGTTCCAGTAGTCCCATCCTGGACTCGTGCATCAGCAAGATGTCGTCCAGGTAGATGATAAGGCGCACGCCCCGTGTCCTCAACCATGACACGACCGGACGTAGCAACTTGGTGAAACACCAAGGGGCAGATGGCAGTCCGAATGGTAGACAGGTGAACCTCCAGATCTCTCCTCTCCAAAGGAACCGGAGAAGATCCCTGGAATGAATGGCCACTGGGACCGTCAGATAAGCATCTTTCAGATCCAGCTTTACCATCCAGTCCCCGGGAACTAACAAGTCCCGAAGGAGGTGGATCCCCTCCATCTTGAAATGCCGGTAGCGTACTACCGAATTTAGAGCGCAAAGGTTGATGACAGGTCTCATCTGACCCCCTTTTTTCTGGACGAGGAAGATGTTGCTGACCACCCCTCCCCCAAAAGGGGGCGCTCTCTCTATCGCCTGTTTTTGCCTGAGAGAGACCAGTTCCGCGTCCATCAGAGCGCAATCTGGGCGCGACAAAGGTATGGGTGGAGGGGAGGGGATTAGGGAGGTGGAACCCGTGAGTTCTATGTGAAATCCCCTGACCGTGGAAAGTACCCATGGATCTGAGGTGATGAGACTCCAAGCATGCGAAAAAAGATGGAGTCTGCCCCCTACACAAGGGACCATAGAATCCCCAATCTGGGGAAGACTTACCCAAGGGTCTGCGATAGCTTGGATTTCCTCTGAAGGAACGAGATCTCCATTGATTTCCTCTGGTGGAGAAGAAAAGCGACGGGTTACGCTGGTCCTGGAATGACGGTCGTTGACCACCAGAACCTCTGTTCGTGCCACGGGCCTGAAAGTTTGCACGGTCAGACAGGCGGCCCCTACTACTGCCGGCCCGATGAGAGACCCGTCCCTGAAATACTCTGCGCATATTGGCTTGGGCCTTGTCAAGTGCGGTAAAGGTACCCACAAAATGGCTCATATCTTTAATGAAAGAGTCTCCGAAGAGGAGACCCTGGGCGTCCTTACCCGCCTCAGTGAGAGCCAAATTTGCCAACTTGGGGTCGATCTTAAACAAGATGGCTTTGCGCCTCTCGATTGCCAAGGAGGTATTGGCGTTACCGGCAATACAAATTGCCCTCTGGGTCCAACCCCGCAGTTCCTCGGGGTCTATTGGAGAGCCCTCATTTCTAGCTGCTTCAGCTAATTCAAAAATCTTTGCCAGCGGGCCAAAGATATCCAAAACCTTGTCCTGGCAGCTGCGGAGAGCTGAATCCAGGCCCTTCTTAGGGTTCCAGCCAGTTTTGGCCAAGAATTGTGACATCTTGGGGTCCACTATGGGGGTGTCACACACTTTGTTAGGCACTAATGGCCTGGGGCACTCGGCCCTAAGCTTGTTCCGTGTCTCACGGTTAAGAGGGTGACGTACCCAATGTTCTAAATAAGACCCCACATGTTCAGTGGGGAGCCACTCAGCCGAGCGCGGGTGATGCAGAGTCTCAGGGTCGAACATCGGTTCGCCTGACGCATCTAGAAAAGCCTCTGAACGATTAACGTTAGAAGAGGATGCCACATCTTTGGCAGAGGAGGCCGCAGTAGCGGATGTAGAGGGACCCTGCACTGGGGGGGCGACATCCTCCTCTGACCCGTAATCAAAGTCCGCAATAGCCTCCTCGTCTGATGCTCTATCTGAGTCAGACATCTCCGGTGATTGTGCTCTAGCGCACTTCCATGTCCGCGCCCGTTCTGCCTGGCGGGAAAAGGCTCTTTTCCGTGAACTATGCACGGTCTCTGGGGTGGCATGATGTGCACCAGTCAAAGTCTCCTGTGGCACAGGAGGGTCATTATAGGTAGGCTGCGGAGAAGTGCTATGGTCTGGCAAAGACCTACTAGCTGGCTGGGTGGACAGAGCATGGGTAATGGTTTGCGACAAAATAGTCGACATGGAACCCATGGCCGCCATGATAGCGTCTGATACAGAGCGCTGCAAGGCCAGCGCCTGTGCATCCACATCCGTGGAATTGTGACCCTCAGGGGAGGAGGGGGGCATACTGATAGCAGGAGGAGTAGGGGTAGACATGATCCCACAATATGGTCTAGAAATTGAAGCAACCTGACTAATAGTATGCGCTGGCTACAACTAAAGGCACCTGATATATACAGTGACCGTAGCTAAGGCAGAGAGCAGGAGCCGCCGACCGCAGGGCACAGGAGCAGATGCACGCAGGGCCGGAAGTGACGGAGGTACCGGAAGCTCTGCTGCAAAGCCCGCGAAATGCGGTAAGCTAATACAGAACGGCCGCTGAGATCTCGCGAGATCTCGTGGCCGGCCGGGTCACTGAAGGTATTCCAAAATGGCCGCTGAGATCTCGCGAGATCTCGCGGCCGCTCTGACTACCGGAGGCGCTCAGAAGAGGCGCCGCTGGAGAGCGGGAGAGGAGCCACCGTCCCCCAAACGTCCAGGGACGAGAGGAGACTGCTCCGGTGAGTGACGGAGGGGAGGGGAAGCGCCGCACAAGCAATACGGGTTGCCGCAGTGAGCGGCAGCTAGTAGTGAAGGGGGGGCGCCGAGGAGCGCAAGCGGAGGCACAATAAAGCGCAGGGAATAAGCACAGAGGCCTGCAAAGCGACAAACAAAGCAAAAGGGTAGCGCTGGAAGCAAAACAGGGTTAGTCACCCTGGGTTAAGAGCGCAAATATATAGAAGCACAAAGCATTGATTAAACACAAATCACAGATAAAGGAATTTCAGTGTACTTATCTGGTGGCAGCAGCAAAGAAAGAGGAAGATCCAGAGGAAGAGCGGCCTATTATAGGGGCCATTGGGGAGGGACCTTGGTTGGTATGGTTCCTTGTATGTAAATTTTTTCTCTTTGCTGCTATTGGTGGACAGTAAAGAAGGAGAAAGCAATATGAAGCCTCCGTGTTTTGCTGTAAAACTCAAGATAGGTACAAGATAAGTAATGTAATGTATGTAGACAGTGATTCCACCAGCAGAATTGTGAGTGCAGCTCTGGAGTATAATACAGGATGTAACTCAGATTCAGTACAGTGTAAGTAATGTAATGTATGTACACAGTGACTGCACCAGCAGAATAGCGAGTGCAGCTCTGGAGTACAATACAGGATGTAACTCAGGATCAGTACAGGATAAGTAATGTACCGATATATACACAGTGACTGCATCGGCAGAATAGTGAGTGCAGCTCTGGAGTACAAATAAAGTATGTAACGGAGGATCAGTACAGGATAAGTAATGTAATGTATGTACACAGTGACTGCACCAGCAGAATAGTGAGTGCAACTCTGGAAGATAATACAGGATATACAGTTGCTCAGGATTAGAGATGTCGCGAACATAAAATTTTCCGTTGGCGAACACGAACTTCCGCGAGTGTTCGCGAACGGGCAAACCGCCATAGACTTCAATAGGAAGGCATATTTTAAAACCCCCAGGGACTCTTTCTGGCCACAATAGTGATGGAAAAGTTGTTTCAAGGGGACTAACACCTGGACTGTGGCATGCCGGAGGGGGGTCCATGGCAAAACTTCCATGGAAAATTACGTAGTTGACGCAGAGTGTGGTAAGTTGAATTCGCAATGCGATTAATATAACCTGCATTAATCGTATTGCGAATTCAACTTAGATCTGAGTTCCTAATGGTTGTATTGCTAGAATTGACGAATATAACGAATATAGCACTATATTCTCAATCTTCGTTATATTCTAGCAATAAAACCATTAGGAACCCAGCTCTAAGTTGAATTCGCAATGTGATTAATATAACCCGTATTAATCGCATTGTGATTACAACTTAGTCAAATTTGTGACACTGCAGCTTCCGAATGAATCTAAGATGGATGCTGTTCTTGCTTTTTGATAGGAGGTGGGAGGGTCTGGGAGGGAGGGTCTGCTGCTGATTGGCTGGAATGTGTCTGCTGACTGTGAGGTACAGGGTCAAAGTTTGCTCAATGATGATATATAGGGGGCGGACCGAACATCGCATATGTTCGCCCACCGCGGCGAACGCGAACAAGTTATGTTCGCCGGGAACTGTTCGTCGGCGAATAGTTCGGGACTTCTCTACTCAGGATCAGTACAGGATGCGTAATGTAATGTATAGTGGCGGTGTGGGCACCCCTGGTCAAGGAAGAAGATGGAATGATCTCCAAAAGGCCTAAAGTTAAAGCTGAAACACACTTTTTAAACATTTTAAGCAATATCAGTGGATTATTTTGGTTTTGTACAATTTCAGAATGAAAAAGAAAAGGAGCACCTTGTAAAAGTACAGGGACACAAGGGAATTTGAGCGCTCAGATAACTTTGACCGAGATCTCAGACTTTAAATAGCCTGTTAGGGTGCTGGCACACAGTGCAGTTCTGACATGCATGCAGGGTGTAGTTTTTTTTTTTTATGTAGCAAGCTGAAATTAAATAAATCATTCCCACTATGCAGAACACCAGGCGTTAATGAGGCCACAAACTGGCTAAATTGAAAACTTTTTGCTTAAAATACAAATGGAATGTGTCATCTTAAGGGTGCATTTACACGACCGTAGTTCTTGGTCTGCATCCGTTTCGCAATTTTACGGAACGCGTGCGAACCCATTCATTTCAATGGGGCCTCAAAAGGTGTCTGCATCCGTATTTCCGATCTGCAGCCCCGCAGTAAAGATAGATCGTGTCCTATTCTTGTCCGCAATCGTGGGCAATTTGTGAACCACAAAACACGGTCGTGTGAATGTAGCCTTAACTTTATGTCTTTGGGAGATCATTTCTTCTTCACCTTATTTAACCATTCACGGTACCAGTGATTGTCACCAGGGGTGCATGCCGCTATATGCACACAGTGACTCAGCTTTTCACGTCGATTTATATTTGTCTTCGTTCTTTACACACACATTTATTTGTACTAATCTGAGCTGCTGTACTGTCACGGACGTTCCTGCGACAGGTGGCAGGAGATCGGTGAGACTGGCAACACGTAGTTTGATCTGACAGGTTTTCCCTGTGGATCAATAGGCGTCTGTGTTGTTTCTGGTAATGGCCACACCACTTGCCTCAGGTGTTACTAATGTGGACATTTAACCTTTCTTATTTATAGTTGCTTCTCCCATAATGCTGTGTGGTTTATAGCTTGAGTTTCAGTTTTGGATTGCTGGTGTGTAGATCTCAGCAGAGTTCCTGGCACTTCCATTGCTCCTTTGAAGTTAAGTCTTTCCTTTCCCTTTTGGATTTTGTTTGGGTTCTGTGTGTTGTATTTCCCTATTGTTTGTATTAGGCCTGAGGGAGACTTCTGTTCGTCCTTCCTTTTGGAGGAACAGGTAGTCTCGTCCCTGCCATTTGTACCAGGGTCCTATAATGCTAGATAGGACTCTAGGTATTCCTGTGTATGAACTCACCTACCTCTGGGGTCTGTTCATGCTGGTAGTCAGTCAGGATTTTGGTTAGGGTCTTACTAGGAGGTGTCCATCGTCCTTCCCTAGTTCTCAGGCCTGATTCCCTGTTCCCCCCTTCCCTCTTATGCTTGGTGTGGTATTTCCCTCCTGCACCGAAGCGTGACATTATAAACTGCCAAAACCATCATTTTTTGTTTGTGTGCAGCCATGGATCCTATTGCTGCACTGGCAGGTCAGCTGCAAGGGCTGTCTTTGGAGGTAGCTGACCTCCGCACGACCGTCTCACAGATGTAGAGACTACAGGCTGCTGGTCCTAGTGGTGGTTAGCAGGCCTGTCTTGAACCTAAAGTTGCCCTCCCGGACAGATTCTCTGGGGGACATGATCATTTCATTTTGTTTAGGGAGGCGTGCAAACTGTATTTTAGGCTACGTCCTTGCTTAAGGGGGATACGCAGTCATGGGCTTTTTCTCTGTCGACCAGATCGCAGTCTCTCCGGTCGGTAGATGAAAGTTTTGGGTCTTATCTATGATGGTTCGGATCGGACCTCTTTAGCCGAAACCAAGCCTTCGTCTGGGTGATCGTTCCGCTGAGATTTATTGCTCTGAGTTTAGGAGGTGGGATACGGATACGCAGTGTAACGATCCTACCCTCCATAGACAGTTTTGTCTGGGGTTATCGGAGCGGCTGAAGGACGCCTTGGCTTTTCATGAAACCCCAGTGTCTCTGGAGGCTGAGAGAGAGATTTAGGGGCCCCCACTCTCAGGGCGTACTATCACATGATGTTTCGTCTTCCTCTGACACTTTGGGTGAAGCTACTCCTGGTTTTATGTCTGGGGACGAACCCATGCAATTAGGGGGAGCTACTCCTGGATCCGCTTTTAAGCATACTGGTAATAGGAGGGGAGTGTGATTTTTCTGCGGACAGAAGGGACATTTTATCACAGTATGTCCATGCATTCAACGGCAAAAAGAAAAAAGAGGGACATTTAATTCCCATTTGACTCTTGGAGGGGTAGGAGAGTCAGAAAATGTGCATTTGTCTTTTACTGGTAGTACCCAATTTCTCCTGGCTGCTGAGGTGGCGCTGGAGTCAAAAACTGTGGGGATTGACGTGTTTTCTGAGAGTGGATGCCAGGATTTACCTCCGCATCGGGAATATGATTGTCCTATCAATCTTATTCCCGGAGCTAAGTTGCCAAAATCTAGGTTTTATAACCTTTTTGAACCTGAAAGATTGGCCATGAGAGAGTATATTACCGAGAGTTTGGCTAAAGGACACATAAGACCTTTCAAGTCTCCAGTGGCGGCAGGGTTCTTTTTTGTTAAAAAAAAGGACGGAGGTCTTTGGCCATGTCTGGATTTCCGTGAACTCAATCGGATTACTGTCCGTGATCCTTACCCCCTTCTTTTGAGTCCCGATTTTTTTAACCAGATTATTGGTGCCAAGGTGTTCTCCAAGTTGGACTTAAGGGTGGCATATAATCTGTTAAGGATCAAGGAAGGGGATGAATGGAAGACGGCTTTTAATACTCCTAAGGGGCACTTTGAGAACCCGGTCATGCCTTTTGGGTTGACCAATGCTCCTGCGGGTTTCCAGCATTTTGTGAATGACATTTTTCATCACCTGGTGGGGAGGTTTGTAGTCGTGTATTTGGATGACATTCTAATTTATTCTCCAGACGTGGAGACACATCAGGATCACGTTAGACAGGTGTTACAGATCCTAAGAAATAATAAATTGTACGCAAAATTAGAGAAGTGAGTTTTTGCTGTACACGAGGTGCAGTTTTTGGGCTACCTACTGTTTTCGAAAGGATCTAGAGAAAGTCCGTGCTGTATTGTACTGGGATCGACCCGAAAATCTGAAGGCTCTTATGCGTTTTTTTGGGGTTCACTAACTATTACCGAAAATTTATTCAGAATTATTTGACAATAGTAAAACCCTTAACTGACATGACTAAGAAAGGGACAGATGTCTCAGTGTGGTCTGATTCGGCGTTGTGAGCCTTTTCTGCGATTAAGGAATGCTTCTCTTTCGCCCCTATATTGGTGCAGCCGGATGTATCATAACCTTTCATTTTGGAAGTGGACGCGTCCGAGGTGAGGGTAGGAGCAGTTTTATTGCAGGGGCCGTCACCTGGTAATTGGCGCCCATGTGCCTTTTTCTCTAAAAAATTCTCTTCCGCAGAGAGAAATTATGATGTGGAGAACAGAGAGTTACTGGCCATTAAGTTGGCTTTTGAGGAATGGCGTCATTGGTTGGAAGGGGAGATTCAACCAATCCCGGTGTTCACAGTTCACAAAAACCTGTCTTACCTAGAGTCGGCTAAACGACTGAACCCGAGGCAGGCCAGATGGTCTTTGTTTTTCACCAGATTCAATTTCATTGTCACCTATCGTCCTGGGGTTAAGAATGTCAAGGCAGATGCCTTGTCACGTAGTTTTCCTGGAGGTGGTGATTTTAAAAAGTCCTATACTGTCGGAAGGGGTGGTGATATCTGCTCTATACCCTGACCTAGAGGAGAAGGTGTTAGAGGCTCAGGGAGATGCACCGGACTCTTGTCCCTCTGGGAAACTGTGCCATCGGAATTGCTTCACAAGGTGTTTGAGGAACATCACTGTACGGTTCTTACGGTACACCCTCGGAGCAGATCCACTGCCGATCTCATCTCTCGTAGATTCTGGTGGCCGGGGGGGCGTAAGTGTGTGGAGGACTATGTGTCAGCCTGTAGTATCTGTGCACATGCTAAGGTGACACATACTCACCCTTCCGAATCTCTTCTTCCGTTGCCCATCCCGTCCAGACCATGGACTCACTTATTCATGGATTTTATCACTGATCTACCTAATTCTTCAGGGAAGACAGGTTATTCTGGTGGTAGTTGATCGCTTTAGTAAAATGGTGCACTTTATAGTGTTGCTGGGCCTACCTAATACTAAAACACTTGCACAAGTGTTCGTTGACAACATTGTGAAACTCCATGGCATTCCCTCTGACGTGGTCTCAGATTGTGGGACTCAGTTTGTTTCCAGATTCTGGAAGGAGTTCTGTACTCGACTGGGGGTACAACTGTCCTTTTCTTCGGCTTTTCATCCTCAGTTGAACGGACAGACGGAGCGCACTAATCAGAGTCTGGAAACTTACTTGAGATGTTTTGGCTCTGAGAACCAGGAGGAGTGGTCTTCGTTTTTGTCTTTGGCAGAGTTTGCCATAAACAATCGTAGCCAGGAGTCCACTGGTGAGACAACGTTTTTTTTGGGCATATGGGTTTCACCCGCAGTTTGGCACATTTTCTGGTTCAGATACTTCTGGTATCCCTGAGGAGGAACGTTTTTTGTCATCATTGTCATCTATATGATGGAAAATTCAAGATAACTTGATGAATATGGGCAACAAGTATAAATGTGTGGCTGTTAGGAAACGTATGAATGGTCCAGACCTAAGAGTGGGTGATTCTGTGTGGCTGTTCACAAGAAACATGAAGTTGAAGGTGACTTCTTGGAAGTTGGGTCCAAGATTTATTGGTCCATATAAGATCTCTGCCATTATTAATCCTGTAGCATTTCGTCTTGAACTTCCTCAGGCCCTAAAAATTCATAATGTGTTTCACAAATCTTTGTTTGTTGACCCTTTGGAGCCGTCTTTCTTGCCATCCGCTCCTGTCATGGTGGACGGTAGTTTGGAATTTCAGATCACCAAGATAATTGACTCTCAAGTTAGTTCTCCGTAGATCTCTTCAGTATCTTGTTCACTGGAAGGGTTATGGACCAGAGGAGAGGATGTGTGTACCGACATCTGACGTGAATGCCAGTTGTTTGGTGAAAGCTTTTCACAGGTCCAATCCGGATAATGACGGTCCTGGGTGCCCGGAGGTCACCCGTAGAAGGGGGGGTACTGTCACTGATGTTCCCGCAACAGGTGGCAGGAGGTCGGTGAGACTGGCAACACGTGGTTTGATCTGACAGGTTTTCCCTGTGGATCAATTGCCGTCTGTGTTGTTTCTGGTAATGGCCACACCACTTGCCTCAGGTGTTGCTAATGTGGTCATTTAACCTTCCTTATTTATAGTTGCTTCTCTCACAATTGCATGACGCCGACCCATGTGACCGGACCATGTCACATGATTGGGCCGTCGGCGGTACGGCGTTCTCCCAGTGCGCAGGCGCAGTTGGCCACACGATACCGGAGCCGCCCAGGGAGAGCGCAACTGTAGTGACGTGAAGACGTCACCGCGCCTCCAGAGCGCCCGTGCATGGTTGTCAGGCGTGCGCTTGTGGTGGTTGGCATGGTGAACCTCCATGCCCACAACTCTGGACATCTGCGATACGCCGCTCCAGCAAGTATGTGAGTACCGGCTCTCATCCATCACTATATGGACAGTGTGAGCACTTAGACTCTAACGGTTTTCCGTTTTGTTTATGTGTCTTTTCAGGTGTATTATACCACATGCCTCACTCTGTCACCTCTCTACCTTGCTTTGAGGGGCTCTTCGTTATAATACCCCCATCTTTTTGTAATAGGTAGACAGGTAGGAGCCATAACAGTAGGCCCCTGATGATTTATGGGGTCTCATGTTTATGAATAGCGGTCTTAGGGTATGTTAGATTGATGAAACGCGTTGGAACACGCTTACATACCACAGGACGCGCAATCATATTGCGGTTGCTTACCATTTATCTCCACACACTAACATATTGCGGTATACGCAATTTAATTACGGTTATCATACCTTCCCTTGCCTTATAATTCGGGGTTAATCCCTGGTTACCCTGTGATAGGGTCACATAGAGACTCCTTATCAGGGCAAGGTTCCAGACGGGGCCACCCCTTGCGAGGCACGGACCCCGTGTTAGGTCACCAGGGCCAAATAGGTCAAGCAGGGCGGTACTAGGGTAAGTTTCTCTTTTGAGGCTACTCTAATACTGGGTCTGACTTTTACCCACGGGACATCTGATGAATGACCAGCCTGCTGTACGTGACCACCTCCTGCACTAACCCACTTTACGTGGCTAACAAATGAGGCCTTCTAAGAACTGGTAAGACCATTCCATTTCTCCCTCTTGGTCCGGATACCCTCCCATGGGATCAGGACAAAGTGTTTTTACGGTTTGTCCCCCGTGAGCCTTCGTGACATCTGTCACCGGCCTAGGGAGGACGACACCTGATTTGGTGTGCAAACAATTTATGCGGCACACCAATCCAGGATTCTAGTCTGTCTTTATGTGTTTTCATGTTTGTAAGGGGTCTTTTACTCCCTGCCCTGGGAGAATCGACATATTAAAAGTTAAGTTTTATTTGTTACTGCTCCCCTTCTCCATTTGTGCTTCACTCTTTTGAGCGGTATCCAGGAGAACTGCACACGCAGTCATCTACCCTGGAGAGACACCTTATTATCTTTTCTTATGTCTATACAGCTTAGCAGCTGTGCCGTAAAGAGTGAGAAAGTGTTAGTGACCGGGTCCTGGGGTCTGACTCCCAACAATCAAACCGTAATGGCCTATCACAAGGGCATGTCACCTGGAAACCTACTGTGCCACTATTTACTGTATATGGGTACTGTATGACACTATTAGTATGGGCACTGTATGACACTATTAGTATGGGCACTGTATGACACTATTAGTATGGGCACTGTATGACACTATTAGTATGGGCACTGTATGACACTATTAGTATGGGCACTGTATGACACTATTTGTATGTGTACTGTGTTACACTATTAGTACGGACACTGTATGACCCTATTATTATGGACACTGTATGACACTATTAGTACTGGCACTGTGTTACACTATTAGTATGGGCACTGTATGACACTATTAGTATGGGCACTGTGTTACACTATTAGTACGGGCACTGTATAACACTATTAGTACAGGCACTGTATAACACTATTAGTATGGGCACTGTATAACACTATTAGTACGGGCACTGTATAACACTATTAGTATGGGCACTGTATAACACTATTAGTACGGGCACTGTATAACACTATTAGTACAGGCACTGTATAACACTATTAGTATGGGCACTGTATAACACTATTAGTACGGGCACTGTATAACACTATTAGTATGGGCACTGTATAACACTATTAGTATGGGCACTGTATAACACTATTAGTATGGGCACTGTATAACTGTCACAACCAGACAGTTGAGAAGCTCTGACAGGAGCTTTCCAGATCCTCCTCCTTGAGTTTCTTTGTTTTGGTTAAGTTCCTCATCTCGTTAGTCTATCTCAGCTGTCATGCAGTTGGACTGATTGCTTCCCTTTAAGTTCCTCCCCATGATGCATTAGGTTGCGGCTTATACAACTTCCTGGAGTGTGTGTGCATGCTGTTTCTAATTCCCAGTCCTATGCAAAATAAGTGCTGTTCCTTTATTTGTGATTTTCTGTCTGCTGGATTTTCAGGTGACCCTGACTCCCTCCGTGTCTAGTGTAGGGAGCCGGTGGTCGTGTCCCCTCACTATTGTAGGGTCTTCAGGTAATAGATAGCCGAGGTACGTGGATATGCGCCCATCCACCTTTGGGGTGTTCGCATAGGCTGAGCAATTAGGGAGAGTGGCAGGTCTCATGTAGGGGTCTCCCTTTTGTTCCTTAGTTGTGGATCCAGTGAGTCATTATTGTATTGCATTGTTTCCTGTACACCATCCGTGACATTATAAGCCGCCAAAACCGTCTCAAGCATGGATCCGGTTTCACTTTTGGCTGAGCGCTTCCAGGGTCTTTCATTGGAGGTAGCTGATCTCCGTAAGACTTTTTCTCAGTTTCAAGTGACCGGTTCAGCTTGCGTTCATGGAGTTTGTTCTGAGCCTAAGATCTCGCTCCCGGATACGTTCTCCGGGGGTAGTGAGTATTTTGTGCGTTTTAGAGAGGCTTGCAAACTCCATTTTTGCCTTCTTCCCCATTCCTCTGGTGATGAAGAACGGAGGGTGGGGATCATTATATCGCTGCTCAGGGGTAACGCTCAATCCTGGGCCTTTTCGCTGCCGGAGGGGGCACGGCCCCTCCGTTCAGTGGATGAATTCTTTTTAGCCCTGGGTCAGATATATGATGATCCGGATAGTATTGCTCTGGCTGAGTCTAGACTACGTCTGTTATGCCAGGGTAAACAATCCGCAGAGATATACTGCTCAGAATTTCGGAGATGGGCAGCTGATACTGGTTGGAATGATGCTGCACTCCGAAGTCAATTTTGCCATGGTCTTTCAGAGGGATTGAAAGATGCATTTGCCTTTCATGAGAGACCTACCTCCCTGGATTCTGCTATGTCTCAGGCCGTTCATATTGACAGGCGTCTTAGAGAGAGATGAAAGATCTCTCCTTCCTGTCATACTCAGTCCCGGGACAGTGCAGCGGTCTCTTTCTGTGCGCAGGGGTCTCAGTCGCTGTCAGCCCCTTCTGAGCAGGAGCCCATGCAGCTGGGGTTGATTGCCTCTGACAATAGAAGATTCAGCCCGCATGGGAGGGTTTGTTTTTGTTGTGGAGGTATAAATCATTTGGCAAATGTTTGTCCCTCTAGGAGATTCAGGCAGTTTTCTGGGAGTAATAAAGAAACAAAAAGGAAAAAATCTTTTAAAAATGTTCAGTCTGTTACTATTGGCAGGGTTGAGGCGGAAATTGAAGGTTTTCCGCTTGCTTGTAGTTCCTGTTTTGTCCTGCCTGCTAGGGTGGCGCTAGAGAGCAAAAGCATTTTTTGTGAGATTTTTGTGGATAGTGGAGCAGCTGTCAATCTCATTGATAATCAATTTGCAATAACTCATGGTTTCCAGGTATGCACTTTGGGAAAGGATATTCCTGTTTTTGCTATTGATTCCGCTCCACTTTCTCAGAAATCATTAAAGGGCATAGTTCACAATATCCGTTTAATTGTGAGTGATGCTCATGTTGAGGATGTGTCATGTTTCGTCCTTAGCGGTTTGCCTACTCCTCTAGTGTTGGGGCTACCCTGGCTCACTAAACATAACCCCACCATTGATTGGCAAGCGAGGCAAATAAATGGTTGGAGTGACTTTTGCAGAGAGAATTGCCTCATGACATCTGTTTCTGAGGTTTCTACTAAGACTGTACCACCTTTCCTCTCTGAATTTTCGGATGTCTTCTCTGAGAGTGGAGTTCAGGATTTGCCCCCGCACAGGGAGTACGATTGCCCTATTAATCTCATCCCAGGCGCCAAGCTGCCTAAATCTCGTTTATACAATCTTTCCCAACCTGAGAGGGTCGCTATGCGTGCTTATATCTCTGAGAGTCTGAGAAAAGGACACATACGACCCTCGAAGTCACCTGTTGCCGCTGGTTTTTTCTTTGTTAAGAAAAAAGATGGTTCTTTAAGACCTTGTCTGGATTTCAGGGAGCTGAACAGTATCACTATTCGTGACCCTTATCCGCTTCCTCTGATCCCGGACCTGTTTAACCAGGTTGTTGGGGCTAAAGTCTTTTCCAAATTAGACCTAAGAGGGGCATACAACCTGGTCAGGGTCAGAGAAGGAGACGAATGGAAGACGGCTTTCAATACCCCTGAGGGCCCTTTTTAGAATTTGGTTATGCCTTTTGGTTTGATGAATGCCCCAGCCGTTTTTCAGCTTTTCGTGAACAGCATTTTTTATCATTTAATGGGAAAATTTGTATTAGTGTATTTGGATGACATTTTGATTTTTTCTCCTGATTTCAAGACTCATAAGGAACATTTACGTCAGGTCTTGCTCATCCTGTGGGAGAATAAATTATATGCGAAACTGGAAAAATGTGTGTTTGCGGTTCCAGAAATTCAATTTCTGGGGTTTCTTCTCTCCGCTTCTGGTTTTCGCATGGACCCCGAGAAGGTCCGCGCTGTGCTTGAGTGGAAGCTTCCTGAGAATCAGAAGGCGCTGATGCGTTTTTTGGGCTTTGCCAATTATTACAGGAAATTTATTTTGAATTATTCCTCTGTTGTTAAACCACTCACTGATATGACCAGAAAGGGGGTAGATTTTTCTTCCTGGTCGGTAGAGGCGCGTAAGGCCTTTTCTAATATCAAGGAGAGTTTTGCTTCCGCTCCCATCCTGGTACAACCTGATATTTCGTTACCCTTCATAGTTGAGGTTGATGCTTCTGAGGTAGGGGTGGGTGCGGTCTTGTCTCAGGGTTCCTCTCCTGCCAAATGGCAACCATGTGCCTTTTTCTCGAAGAAACTCTCCTCCGCAGAGAGAAATTATGATGTGGGAGATAGGGAATTGTTGGCCATCAAGTTGGCTTTTGAGGAATGGCGCCATTGGCTAGAGGGAGCCAGACACCCTATTACCGTGTTTACCGACCATAAAAATCTGGCCTACTTGGAGTCAGCCAAGCGTCTGAACCCGAGACAGGCCAGATGGTCTTTGTTCTTTTCAAGATTTAATTTTGTTGTCACGTTCCGCCCTGGGGTTAAGAATGTGAAGGCAGATGCCCTGTCACGTTGTTTTCCGGGAGGTGGGAATTTTGAAGACCCGGGTCCCATTTTGGCTGAAGGTGTGGTGGTCTCTGCTCTTTTTCCTGAATTGGAGGCAGAGGTGCAGGCAGCCCAGTCAGAGGCTCCTGATCTTTGTCATCCTGGGAGGTTGTTTGTGCCTCTCGCTTTGAGACACAAGATTTTTAAGGAACACCACGATACGGTCCTTGCTGGGCACCCGGGGGCAAGAGCCACACTGGATCTCATCGCTCGGAGATTCTGGTGGCCTGCGCTTCGTAAGTCAGTTGAGGGTTTTGTGGCAGCTTGCGAGACTTGCGCTCGTGCCAAAGTCCCTCATTCACGGCCATCAGGTCCTCTCCTTCCCTTACCCATTCCTTCCCGTCCTTGGACACATCTGTCCATGGACTTCATAACGGACTTGCCTCGTTCCTCAGGGAAGACTGTGATTCTGGTGGTGGTTGACCGTTTTAGCAAAATGTTGCATTTCATCCCTTTTCCTGGTTTGCCCAATGCTAAGACGCTGTCGCAGGCATTTATTGACCACATTGTCAAATTGCATGGTATTCCTTCAGACATAGTCTCTGATAGGGGCACGCAGTTTGCTTCCAGATTCTGGAAGGCTTTCTGTTCTCGCTTGGGGGTTCGGTTGTCATTCTCTTCTGCTTTCCACCCTCAGTCGAATGGCCAGACAGAGCACGTCAATCAGAATCTGGAGACATATCTGCGCTGTTTGGTGGCGGAGAATCAGGAGGATTGGTGTTCTTTTTTGTCCCTTGCTGAGTTTGCTTTAAATAACCGTCGTCAGGAGTCCTCTGATAAGTCACCATTTTTTGGTGCATATGGGTTTCATCCGCAGTTTGGGACTTTCTCGGGAGAAGGGTCTTCTGGTTTACCTGATGAGGACAGATTCTCCTCGTCTTTGTCATCTATTTGGCAAAAGATTCAGGATAATCTAAAGAGCATGAGTGAGAGATATACTGTAAGCGTGTGGCAGATAAGAGATGTGTGCCTGGTCCGGACCGGTTTCTTTGTTTTGGTTAAGTTCCTCATCTCGTTAGTCTATCTCAGCTGTCATGCAGTTGGACTGATTGCTTCCCTTTAAGTTCCTCCCCATGATGCATTAGGTTGCGGCTTATACAACTTCCTGGAGTGTGTGTGCTTGCTGTTTCTATTTCCCAGTCCTCTGCAAGATAAGTGCTGTTCCTTTATTTGTGATTTTCTGTCTGCTGGATTTTCAGGTGACCCTGACTCCCTCCGTGTCTAGTGTAGGGAGCCGGTGGTCGTGTCCCCTCACTATTGTAGGGTCTTCAGGTATTAGATAGCCGAGGTACGTGGATATGCGCCCATCCACCTTTGGGGTGTTCGCATAGGCTGAGCAATTAGGGAGAGTGGCAGGTCTCATGTAGGGGTCTCCCTTTTGTTACTTAGTTGTGGATCCAGTGAGTCATTATTGTATTGCATTGTTTCCTGTACACCATCCGTGACAATAACACTATTAGTATGGGCACTGTATAACACTATTAGTATGGGCACTGTGTTACACTATTAGTACGGGCACTGTGTTACACTATTAGTACGGGCACTGTATAACACTATTAGTACAGGCACTGTGTTACACTATTAGTACAGGCACTTTATAACACTATTAGTACAGGCACTGTATAACACTATTAGTATGGGCACTGTGTTACACTATTAGTATGGGCACTGTATAACACTATTAGTATGGGCACTGTGTTACACTATTAGTACGGGCACTGTATAACACTATTAGTATGGGCACTGTGTTACACTATTAGTATGGGCACTGTATAACACTATTAGTACGGGCACTGTGTTACACTATTAGTATGGGCACTGTATAACACTATTAGTACGGGCACTGTGTTACACTATTAGTATGGGCACTGTGTTACACTATTAGTACGGGCACTGTATAACACTATTAGTATGGGCACTGTATAACACTATTAGTATGGGCACTGTATAACACTATTAGTACAGGCACTGTATAACACTATTAGTATGGGCACTGTATAACACTATTAGTACTGGCACTGTGTTACACTATTAGTACGGGCACTGTGTTACACTATTAGTATGGGCACTGTATAACACTATTAGTATGGGCACTGTATAACACTATTAGTACAGGCACTGTATAACACTATTAGTACAGGCACTGTATAACACTATTAGTACTGGCACTGTGTTACACTATTAGTATGGGCACTGTGTTACACTATTAGTATGGGCACTGTATAACACTATTAGTACGGGCACTGTATGACACTATTAGTACAGGCACTGTATGACACTATTAGTATGGGCACTGTATAACACTATTAGTACGGGCACTGTATGACACTATTAGTACAGGCACTGTATGACACTATTAGTACGGGCACTGTATAACACTATTAGTACGGGCACTGTGTTACACTATTAGAATGGGCACTGTATGACACTATTAGTACAGGCACTGTATGAAACTATTAGTACGGGCACTGTATGACACTATTAGTACGAGCACTGTATAACACTATTAGTACTGGCACTGTGTTACACTATTAGTATGGGCACTGTGTTACACTATTAGTATGGGCACTGTATGACACTATTAGTACAGGCACTGTATGACACTATTAGTACAGGCACTGTATGACACTATTAGTACTGGCACTGTGTTACACTATTAGTATGGGCACTGTGTTACACTATTAGTATGGGCACTGTATGACACTATTAGTACAGGCACTGTATGACACTATTAGTACGGGCACTGTGTTACACTATTAGTATGGGCACTGTATGACACTATTAGTACAGGCACTGTATAACACTATTAGTACGGGCACTGTGTTACACTATTAGTACTGGCACTGTATAACACTATTAGTATGGGCACTGTGTTACACTATTAGTATGGGCACTGTATAACACTATTAGTATGGGCACTGTATAACACTATTAGTATGGGCACTGTATAACACTATTAGTACGGGCACTGTGTTACACTATTAGTATGGGCACTGTATAACACTATTAGTACAGGCACTGTGTTACACTATTAGTACAGGCACTTTATAACACTATTAGTACAGGCACTGTATAACACTATTAGTATGGGCACTGTGTTACACTATTAGTATGGGCACTGTATAACACTATTAGTATGGGCACTGTGTTACACTATTAGTACGGGCACTGTGTTACACTATTAGTACGGGCACTGTATAACACTATTAGTACAGGCACTGTGTTACACTATTAGTACAGGCACTTTATAACACTATTAGTACAGGCACTGTATAACACTATTAGTATGGGCACTGTGTTACACTATTAGTATGGGCACTGTATAACACTATTAGTATGGGCACTGTGTTACACTATTAGTACTGGCACTGTATAACACTATTAGTATGGGCACTGTGTTACACTATTAGTATGGGCACTGTATAACACTATTAGTATGGGCACTGTATAACACTATTAGTACGGGCACTGTGTTACACTATTAGTATGGGCACTGTATAACACTATTAGTACAGGCACTGTGTTACACTATTAGTACAGGCACTTTATAACACTATTAGTACAGGCACTGTATAACACTATTAGTATGGGCACTGTGTTACACTATTAGTATGGGCACTGTATAACACTATTAGTATGGGCACTGTGTTACACTATTAGTACGGGCACTGTATAACACTATTAGTATGGGCACTGTGTTACACTATTAGTATGGGCACTGTATAACACTATTAGTACGGGCACTGTGTTACACTATTAGTATGGGCACTGTGTTACACTATTAGTACGGGCACTGTATAACACTATTAGTATGGGCACTGTATAACACTATTAGTATGGGCACTGTATAACACTATTAGTACAGGCACTGTATAACACTATTAGTATGGGCACTGTATAACACTATTAGTACTGGCACTGTGTTACACTATTAGTACGGGCACTGTATAACACTATTAGTATGGGCACTGTATAACACTATTAGTATGGGCACTGTATAACACTATTAGTACAGGCACTGTATAACACTATTAGTACAGGCACTGTATAACACTATTAGTACTGGCACTGTGTTACACTATTAGTATGGGCACTGTGTTACACTATTAGTACGGGCACTGTATGACACTATTAGTACAGGCACTGTATGACACTATTAGTATGGGCACTGTATAACACTATTAGTATGGGCACTGTATAACACTATTAGTACGAGCACTGTATAACACTATTAGTACGGGCACTGTATAACACTATTAGTATGGGCACTGTATGACACTATTAGTACAGGCACTGTATGACACTATTAGTACGGGCACTGTATAACACTATTAGTACGGGCACTGTGTTACACTATTAGTATGGGCACTGTGTTACACTATTAGTATGGGCACTGTGTTACACTATTAGTATGGGCACTGTATGACACTATTAGTACAGGCACTGTATGAAACTATTAGTACGGGCACTGTATAACACTATTAGTACTGGCACTGTGTTACACTATTAGTATGGGCACTGTGTTACACTATTAGTATGGGCACTGTATGACACTATTAGTACAGGCACTGTATGACACTATTAGTACAGGCACTGTATGACACTATTAGTACTGGCACTGTGTTACCCTATTAGTATGGGCACTGTGTTACACTATTAGTATGGGCACTGTATGACACTATTAGTACAGGCACTGTATGACACTATTAGTACGGGCACTGTGTTACACTATTAGTATGGGCACTGTATGACACTATTAGTACAGGCACTGTATAACACTATTAGTATGGGCACTGTGTTACACTATTAGTACGGGCACTGTATAACACTATTAGTACAGGCACTGTATGACACTATTAGTACGGGCACTGTATAACACTATTAGTACAGGCACTGTGTTACACTATTAGTACAGGCACTTTATAACACTATTAGTACAGGCACTGTATAACACTATTAGTATGGGCACTGTGTTACACTATTAGTATGGGCACTGTATAACACTATTAGTATGGGCACTGTGTTACACTATTAGTATGGGCTCTGTATAACACTATTAGTACGGGCACTGTATAACACTATTAGTATGGGCACTGTGTTACACTATTAGTATGGGCACTGTATAACACTATTAGTACGGGCACTGTGTTACACTATTAGTATGGGCACTGTATAACACTATTAGTACGGGCACTGTGTTACACTATTAGTACAGGCACTGTATAAAACTATTAGTACTGGCACTGTGTTACACTATTAGTATGGGCACTGTATAACACTATTAGTACGGGCACTGTGTTACACTATTAGTATGGGCACTGTGTTACACTATTAGTACGGGCACTGTATAACACTATTAGTATGGGCACTGTATAACACTATTAGTATGGGCACTGTATAACACTATTAGTACAGGCACTGTATAACACTATTAGTACGGGCACTGTATAACACTATTAGTATGGGCACTGTGTTACACTATTAGTATGGGCACTGTATAACACTATTAGTACGGGCACTGTGTTACACTATTAGTATGGGCACTGTATAACACTATTAGTACAGGCACTGTGTTACACTATTAGTATGGGCACTGTGTTACACTATTAGTACAGGCACTGTATAAAACTATTAGTACTGGCACTGTATAACACTATTAGTATGGGCACTGTATAACACTATTAGTACGGGCACTGTGTTACACTATTAGTATGGGCACTGTGTTACACTATTAGTACGGGCACTGTATAACACTATTAGTATGGGCACTGTATAACACTATTAGTACAGGCACTGTATAACACTATTAGTACAGGCACTGTATAACACTATTAGTATGGGCACTGTATAACACTATTAGTATGGGCACTGTGTTACACTATTAGTATGGGCACTGTGTTACACTATTAGTACGGGCACTGTATAACACTATTAGTATGGGCACTGTATAACACTATTAGTATGGGCACTGTATAACACTATTAGTACGGGCACTGTATAACACTATTAGTATGGGCACTGTATAACACTATTAGTACTGGCACTGTGTTACACTATTAGTACGGGCACTGTATAACACTATTAGTACAGGCACTGTGTTACACTATTAGTATGGGCACTGTATAACACTATTAGTATGGGCACTGTATAACACTATTAGTATGGGCACTGTATAACACTATTAGTACAGGCACTGTATAACACTATTAGTACTGGCACTGTGTTACACTATTAGTATGGGCACTGTGTTACACTATTAGTATGGGCACTGTATAACACTATTAGTACGGGCACTGTATGACACTATTAGTACAGGCACTGTATGACACTATTAGTATGGGCACTGTATAACACTATTAGTACGGGCACTGTATGACACTATTAGTACAGGCACTGTATGACACTATTAGTACGGGCACTGTATAACACTATTAGTATGGGCACTGTGTTACACTATTAGTATGGGCACTGTGTTACACTATTAGTATGGGCACTGTATGACACTATTAGTACAGGCACTGTATGAAACTATTAGTACGGGCACTGTATGACACTATTAGTACGAGCACTGTATAACACTATTAGTACAGGCACTGTGTTACACTATTAGTATGGGCACTGTGTTACACTATTAGTACGGGCACTGTATGACACTATTAGTACAGGCACTGTATGACACTATTAGTACAGGCACTGTATGACACTATTAGTACTGGCACTGTGTTACACTATTAGTACAGGCACTGTATGACACTATTAGTACGGGCACTGTATAACACTATTAGTATGGGCACTGTGTTACACTATTAGTATGGGCACTGTATGACACTATTAGTACAGGCACTGTATAACACTATTAGTACAGGCACTGTGTTACACTATTAGTACAGGCACTTTATAACACTATTAGTACGGGCACTGTGTTACACTATTAGTACGGGCACTGTATAACACTATTAGTACAGGCACTGTGTTACACTATTAGTACAGGCACTTTATAACACTATTAGTACAGGCACTGTATAACACTATTAGTATGGGCACTGTGTTACACTATTAGTATGGGCACTGTATAACACTATTAGTACGGGCACTGTATAACACTATTAGTATGGGCACTGTGTTACACTATTAGTATGGGCACTGTATAACACTATTAGTATGGGCACTGTGTTACACTATTAGTATGGGCACTGTGTTACACTATTAGTACGGGCACTGTATAACACTATTAGTATGGGCACTGTATAACACTATTAGTACAGGCACTGTGTTACACTATTAGTACAGGCACTTTATAACACTATTAGTACAGGCACTGTATAACACTATTAGTATGGGCACTGTGTTACACTATTAGTATGGGCACTGTATAACACTATTAGTATGGGCACTGTGTTACACTATTAGTACGGGCACTGTATAACACTATTAGTATGGGCACTGTGTTACACTATTAGTATGGGCACTGTATAACACTATTAGTACGGGCACTGTGTTACACTATTAGTATGGGCACTGTATAACACTATTAGTATGGGCACTGTATAACACTATTAGTACAGGCACTGTATAACACTATTAGTACTGGCACTGTGTTACACTATTAGTACGGGCACTGTATAACACTATTAGTATGGGCACTGTATAACACTATTAGTATGGGCACTGTATAACACTATTAGTACAGGCACTGTATAACACTATTAGTACAGGCACTGTATAACACTATTAGTACTGGCACTGTGTTACACTATTAGTACGGGCACTGTATGACACTATTAGTACAGGCACTGTATGACACTATTAGTATGGGCACTGTATAACACTATTAGTATGGGCACTGTATAACACTATTAGTACTGGCACTGTATGAAACTATTAGTACGGGCACTGTATGACACTATTAGTACGAGCACTGTATAACACTATTAGTACTGGCACTGTGTTACACTATTAGTATGGGCACTGTGTTACACTATTAGTATGGGCACTGTATGACACTATTAGTACAGGCACTGTATGACACTATTAGTACGAGCACTGTATAACACTATTAGTACAGGCACTGTATAACACTATTAGTACTGGCACTGTGTTACACTATTAGTATGGGCACTGTGTTACACTATTAGTATGGGCACTGTATAACACTATTAGTACTGGCACTGTATGACACTATTAGTACAGGCACTGTATGACACTATTAGTACGGGCACTGTATAACACTATTAGTATGGGCACTGTATGACACTATTAGTATGGGCACTGTATAACACTATTAGTACGGGCACTGTGTTACACTATTAGTATGGGCACTGTATAACACTATTAGTATGGGCACTGTGTTACACTATTAGTACGGGCACTGTATAACACTATTAGTATGGGCACTGTGTTACACTATTAGTATGGGCACTGTATGACACTATTAGTACGGGCACTGTATGACACTATTAGTACGGGCACTGTATAACACTATTAGTACAGGCACTGTATAACACTATTAGTATGGGCACTGTGTTACACTATTAGTACGGGCACTGTATGACACTATTAGTACGGGCACTGTATGACACTATTAGTACGGGCACTGTATGACACTATTAGTACGGGCACTGTATGACACTATTAGTATGGGCACTGTATAACACTATTAGTACAGGCACTGTGTTACACTATTAGTATGGGCACTGTATGACACTATTAGTATGGGCACTGTGTTACACTATTAGTACGGGCACTGTATGACACTATTAGTACGGGCACTGTATGACACTATTAGTACGGGCACTGTATGACACTATTAGTACGGGCACTGTGTTACACTATTAGTATGGGCACTGTATGACACTATTAGTATGGGCACTGTGTTACACTATCAGTATGGGCACTGTATGACACTATTAGTACGGGCACTGTATAACACTATTAGTACGGGCACTGTATAACACTATTAGTACAGGCACTGTATAACACTATTAGTATGGGCACTGTGTTACACTATCAGTATGGGCACTGTATAACACTATTAGTACAGGCACTGTATAACACTATTAGTACAGGCACTGTATAACAGTATTAGTACGGGCACTGTGTTACACTATTAGTATGGGCACTGTATGAAACTATTAGTATGGGCACTGTATGACACTATTAGTACGGGCACTGTATAACACTATTAGTATGGGCACTGTATAACACTGTATAACACTATTAGTATGGGCACTGTATAACACTGTATAACACTATTAGTATGGGCACTGTATGACACTACCTTTTGCTGTTACTGTGTGGTTTTCGACATAAATCCCACAGCGCCCCCTGTGTCAGACTGAGGAATTGTCCCTTACTATTTCATTACTGTTGACAGTTGTCTGTTTACAATACAAATTACTAAATCCAGGAAATGTTTACTTTTTGTTTTCTATTTGTAGCAAAACTCTGTGATACCTTTTAGATTGTCTGACCAAATATTTGTTTTTGTCTTTCTTTTTTTTTTTCATGCAGAAAGTCCAGCAGTTACCACTAGATGGTGCACTTGCAACACGAATAGATTCTAAGGTCCCGTTTTCACATGTTTTTTTTTTTTTTTTTGCAGATGGAATTTGGCGTCTAACCCGAAAGATAACGGCTTATAACTGAGACCGCACCGAGAAATGACATCTCCTTCCTTGGCTCGGTGCCCAAACAGACGCTGCTGAAAACCGTCGTGGCTTCCTCTTACGGTTTAGCTCCATTCAACGTCCACTCCATTGTCATTCAACCGTGGCAGTTTATGCCGTGGAATGCATTGTGTGCACTAGACCTAAGGGTTTTAAATCTGCAGGAATGTCAAATTTTGCCACATTTTCTTACGCTCAATTAAAGGGGTTCTCCGGGAATTAAGAAAATGAAAATATTTAAATATTACTTTATTATAAATATAATCCCAAATACCTTTCATTGTCTGGGAAGCAATCATTAGGAGAAATAAAATGGCCGCTGTCCTATTAGTACACAAAATCTGTCTTAGGGCTCATGCACGCGACCGTGTGCTGGCCGGGCCTGTGCTGCAGACCGCAAACTGCGGTCCGCAATGCACGGGCACTGACTGTGGGGCAGCCTCATGCATGCACTACTTTTTTGCGGTACGGAGGCACAGCCAGAAACACAACGGAAGCACTCTGTAGTGTAATACGGCCACGGTGGGGCAAGGGCCGTGTGCATGAGCCCTTAATCACACAGCAGAACAAGTTACTTCATAACACTGAGCTAAATAGCTGCCTCATCCTCCTCTCTGCTCTACTTGTCAGAGATTATGATCCTAAATACAGATGATAAGATCTTCAGCTGAATCTCTGTAGGAATGGAGTCCATGAGGAGACATGAAGTGCAGAGAGGATGGACAGGACAGACTGTGGTAATGATGACTGCATTCAAGAGCTGCTGCCCATTAGTCACATCCCCAGCTCCTCTCTGTACTTCATGTCTCCTCATGAACTCCAGTCATACAGAGATTCAGCTGATGATCTTATCACCTGTATTCATGATCATAATCCCTGACAAGCAGAGCAGAGAGGAGGAAGAGGCAGCTCTTTACCTCAGTGTTCTGAAGTAACTTGTCCTGCTGTGTAATTAGGATAGGTTTTGTGTTTGCAAATAGGACGGTGGCCATTTTATTTCTCCTAATGATTGCTCCCCAGACCAAACAAGCCATTCTAACTAATGAAAGGTATTAGGAATAGAGTTCATGAGGAGACATGAAGGACAGACAGGGCAAAAGTGTGGTAATATGGGGCTGTGGTAATGGAGACTGCATGCAAGAGCTACTGCCCATTATCCCCACCTTCCTCTCTGTACTTAATGTCTTCTCATGGACTCCTTTCCTAAAGAGATTCAGCTGAAGATCTTATCAGCTGTATTCAGGATCATAATCCCTGACAAGCAGAGCAGAGAGGAGGAAGAGGCAGCTCTTTAGCTCATTGTCCTGCTGTGTGATTAGGACAGGTTCTGTGTGTACTAATAGGACAGCGGCCATTTTATTTCTCCTGACGATTGCTCCCTAGATAAAATGAGACATTATAACTAATTAAAGGTAATTGGGAATGTATTTATAATAAAGTAATATATATATTTTTTTTTTGTAATTTTATTTTCTTAATTCCCGGATTAATTTTTTTTTAATTCCCAGATTAATTACCGTCCAGTGTCCGCGTAGCCTTATTGTATATTAGTCTTTGCTTTGTTACTCGCAGCTGTGGCAGGTCAAGTCACAATCTGCAACAAAACCCAGCAGTTGAGGATTTTAGGCCCTGTTCACGCAGTTATTCACACTAAAATCCATGCAGAATCTCGTCTACCATTGTTTTCGATGGGAAATCCGTGCTGTAGTTCATGCGGAGTGCTGTTTTCCTCCCACATGTTTATCCTTAGTGCAGATTCCCCATGGAATTCCCCATTGAAATCAACGTGAGACCTAAAAACCACATCAAAATCTGCACTAAAAACATAAAAACGCAGGAAACTAAACAGAATGGAAAACATGCAATTTAGGCCTCATGGTATATCTTAGTTTCCCTTTAAGGAGGGGCTGCCACCTCTCCTCACATGTCTGTTTTAATAACTGCTTGTATTCCCCATGCAGTAACAATTCTGGAGCACTGCAGTGTCATCCCTCTATTATTCCTGCTAGAACGTATGAATGAATTTTCAGCAGTGTGCAATAAAGGTCCAGATGGGTGTTACCAGTCAGGATTGTTCCTATGCACAGTCTGACACTGGCCACAATGATTGGATAGTATCAGACTGTGAAGGGGCACCCCACCCCCAACGGGTGACACCCATCTGGTCTTCATTGCAAACTGCTAGGAATTCACTCATTACCTCTAGGAGGGATAAGATAGGAATGTATCACAACACAGAGTCATAAGAATAGATGCTCCAGAATTTTTATTACATGGGGAATGCAAGGTGTTGCTAACGCTGATGTGTCAGGAGTCCTCTTTGAGGTTCAGTTCTTTTATTGCGGGGCCTGACTCTGGGCCATATGTTCATGTGTCGACGCTGGTGGTGGGTTAGGATTTCATCTCTCTTCCCGCTCTGCTTTCATTTATTGGAAATCAGCTGTTTTCCGCGAAAGAAAAAAAAATTTGAAAAAAATCCGACTCTTACGAAATCCTGGACTTTCCCCAAATCGATCCACTAAAATTTCCACATCTGAATCCCCCCCCCCCCCCCCCCCCCCCCACGTCTTGTTCTCAGACCCTCGCCAGTATCATAGAGGGTTAAATTCATTTTTGTGCATCTGGGGGAAGGGAAGGGGGGGGGGGACTCCAAAATCCAAGACATAAACAGGACAAGAAGTTCTCCCTCTTTCCCAGTGCAAACGTATTAACGTCTGAAATGCGTTGAGGAGACCTGCTGATCGGTCAGTGTTGATCATCTATATCGGCATGAGGTAAGTCACCACTACTTTCCCTGCCACTCACCTGCAGAGCTAGCAATCTAGTGCACACTTTGCATCCTGCTTTCCCATGATCCTTTGTGCATGTTGCATGTATTCCTGATAATGCATTCTACATAGGTTGGACCACATTACTTCTTTTTTTTGTTGTCCTGTACAGGTGGCTGCTGTTCCTCGCCCTCCTGGGGCGTGCCGGTGCAGGGTCACCCTCTATGTTTGGAGAGATCACATCCCCCAATTACCCTGAGGTTTATCCTAATAATGCAGAGAAAATCTGGCATATTCTGGTGCCGGAGGGGTACGGCGTCCGGCTGTATTTCACACACTTGGACATTGAGCCCTCTGAGAACTGCGAGTATGACTCTCTGCAGGTGAATCAATGCAGTGTATGCTGGGAGTTGTAGCTTTTTAACAGCTGGAGGGCCACAGGTTGGAGAGCCCTGCAATAGAGCGAGGAGATAGGTGGTCAGTAGAAAGGCTTGGTGGCACTGGACCAGACCATGGAGAGGAAGAACCTGCCACTGGTCTAATAAAAACTAGAGTACTTGTGAACGGGGTCAATTGATGGGTCACACAGTCATGTGACAACTAAGCCCCTCCCAGGATTAAATGAAGGTATTCGTGTGACAACTAAGCCTCTCCCAGGATTAAATGAAGTCAGTCATGTGACAACTAAGCCCCTCCCAGGATTAAATGAAGTCAGTCATGTGATAACTAAGCCCCTCCTAGAATTAAACATAGGCAATCATGTGACAGCTAAGTCCCTCCCAGGATTAAATAAAGGTGGACATGTGATAACTATGCCTCTCCCAGTTTTAAATGAAGGCAGTCATGTGATAACTAAGCCCCTCCCAAGATTAAATGAAGGCAGTCATGTGATAACTAAGCCTCTCCCAAGATTAAATGAAGGCAGTCATGTGATAACTAAGCCCCTCCCAAGATTAAATGAGGGCAGTCATGTGATAACTAAGCCTCTCCCAAGATTAAATGAAGGCAGTCATGTGATAACTAAGCCCCTCCCAACATTAAATGAAGACAGTCATGTGATAACTAAGCCCCTCCCAAGATTAAATGAAGGCAGTCATGTGATAACTAAGCCCCTCCCAACATTAAATGAAGACAGTCATGTGATAACTAAGCCCCTCCCAAGATTAAATGAAGGCATTAATGTTGATAACTAAGCCCCTCCCAAGATTAAATGAAGGCAGTCATGTGATAACTAAGCCCCTCCCAGGATTAAGTGAAAGGAGTCATGTGATAATGAAGCCCCTCCCAGGATAAAGTGAAGGCAGTCATGTGATAACTAAGCCCCTCCCAGGATTAAGTTTAGGCTGCTTTCACACGTCAGTTATTTGGTCAGTTATTTCCATCAGTTATTGTGAGCCAAAACCAGTAGTGAAGCCTCCTCAGAGGTAAGGTAAAATGATTTGATTTGCACCTGTACTGTGTTTTTGACCCGCAACTGGTTTTGGCTCACAATAACTGATCAAAATAACTGATCACATAACTGAAGTGTGAACTCAGCCTTAAATGAAAAAAATAAATAAAAAAAACATGAAAGGATTTATATGTTTCCATTTCTTACCCAGCAATGTAGCTATAGAATGACTGGAGTTCCCCTTTAATTCCGGAGAACCTCTTTAAGGATACTATACTAAAATAAGCTAGTAAAAATAGCCAGATTTGCAAGGTAGTACAATATTGACACTCCTGTAATAAAATGTCTATGAGGGCATTTCTGTGATTTTTCAGATTGTCTCTGCTTTTGACTCCCGTTGGTGGTTGGGCTCTCCAGTGATCAGTTCCATGGGTGACCGCTGTCTCTGTCCTGCAGGTTCTCATTGGAGATGAGGTCCAGCAGACGTTCTGTGGCCGCCATGTGCTTGGATCTGCCGGATTCCCAGGAGAGAAGTTCTATCCTACAAGTCACATGAAATTATTGTTCAAGTCTGACTTCTCCAACCAGGAGAGACGTACTGGATTCGCTGCTTATTACATGGCTGCAGGTGCGTAAGGTTCATACGCGCAGTGTCCAAATATCAGTGTAAGTCAATTACTAGCTGAAAAAATGCAATGTTATAATACTGGAGCTTAAAAAACATGGACAAAGCACCTTAGTGGCCGGCAGCAGATTGTTGCAGCAGCAACCTTCCTCCACTGCTCAGTCAGCAATGGAGACCAAGTGAACTAAGCCTCAGCTAATGGTGGAGGGGACCAGGAGCGGGTGGACCCCTATTTTCTCAGTCTCTTCTTCTCTCTCGTACAGATGTGGACGAGTGCGACACAAATGACCCCTGCTCACATTTTTGCAACAATTACATTGGAGGATTTTTCTGCTCCTGTCCTCCAGAATATGAACTGCAAGAAGATCAGAACACGTGTGGGGGTAAGAAGTCCTCTGATCTTATCTAGTAGGTGTAAGTACTGTAGGCCGTGGACAAGTATGTAATCTGAAGCAATTTGAATGTGTAGCCTGGAGGAGTCCCCCTATAACAGCAGTCTGTGAAGTCTGGAGCGCCCCCCATAACAACAGTCTGGTTGTGTAGTCTGGAGCGCCCCCTATAACAGCAGTCTGTATGTGTAGTCTGGAGCGCCCCCTATAACAGCAGTCTGGTTGTATAGTCTGGAGCGCCCCCTATAACAGCAGTCTGGTTGTATAGTCTGGAGCGCCCCCTATAACAGTAGTCTGGATGTGTAGTCTGGAGCGCCCCCTATAACAGCAGTTTGGATGTGTAGTCTGAAGCGCCCCTTATAACAGTAGTCTGGATGTGTAGTCTGGAGCGCCCCCTATAACAGCAATCTGGATGTGTAGTCTGGAGCGCCCCCTATAACAGCAGTCTGGATGTGTACTCCGGAGCCCCCTATAACAGAAGTCTGGATGTATAGTATGGAGTGCCCCTTTTAACAGCAGTCTGGTTGTGTAGTCTGGAGCGCCCCCTATAACAGCAGTCTGGATGTGTAGTCTGGAGCGCCCCCTATAACAGCAGTCTGGATGTGTAGTCTGGAGCGACCCCTATAACAGCAGTCTGGATGTGTAGTCTGGAGCGCCCCCTATAACAGCAGTCTGGATGTGTAGTCTGGAGCGCCTCCTATAATAGCAGTCTGGATGTATACTCTGGAGCCCCCTATAACAGAAGTCTGGTTGTGTAGTCTAGAGCGCCCCCTATAACAGCAGTCTGGATGTGTACTCTGGAGAGCCTCCTATAACAGCAGTCTGGATGTGTAGTCTGGAGCGCCCCCTATAACAGCAGTCTGGTTGTGTAGTCTAGAGCGCCTCCTATAACAGCAGTCTCGATGTGTACTCCGGAGCCCCCTATAACAGAAGTCTGGATGTATAGTATGGAGTGCCCCTTTTAACAGAAGACTGGTTGTGTAGTCTGGAGCGGCTCCTATAACAGCAGTCTGGTTGTGTAGTCTGGAGCGCCCCCTATAACAGCAGTTTGGATGTGTAGTCTGGAGCGCCCCCTATAACAGCAGTCTGGTTGTGTAGTCTGGAGCACCCCCTATAACAGCAGTCTGGATGTGTAGTCTGGAATGGCTCCTATAACAGCAGTCTGGAGGTGTAGTCTGGAGCGCCCCCTATAACAGCAGTCTCGATGTATAGTATGGAGTGCCCCTTTTAACAGAAGACTGGTTGTGTAGTCTGGAGCGGCTCCTATAACAGCAGTCTGGTTCTGTAGTCTGGGGCGGCCCCTATAACAGCAGTCTGGATGTGTAGTCTGGAACGCCCCCTATAACAGTAGTCTGGTTGTGTAGTCTGGAGCGGATCCTATAACAGCAGTCTGGATGTGTAGTCTGGAGCGCCTCCTATAACTGCAGTCTGGAGGTGTAGTCTGGAGCGCCCCCTATAACAGCAGTCTGGTTGTGTAGTCTGGAGCGGATCCTATAACAGCAGACTGGATGTGTACTCTGGAGCCCCCTATAACAGCAGTCTGGATGTGTAGTCTGGAGCGCCCCCTATAACAGCAGTCTGGATGTGCAGTCTGGACCGGCCCCTATAACAGCAGTCTGGATGTGTAATTTGGAGTGCCCCCTATAACAGCAGTCTGGATGTGTAGTCTGGAGTGCCCCCTATAACAGCAGTCTGGATGTGTAGTCTGGAGCGCCCCCTATAACTGCAGTCTGGATGTGTAGTCTGGAGCGCCCCCTATAACAGCAGTCTGGTTGTGTAGTCTGGAGCGGATCCTATAACAGCAGACTGGTTGTGTAGTCTGGAATGGCTCCTATAACAGCAGTCTGGATGTGTAGTCTGGAGCCCCCTATAACAGAAGTCTGGATGTATAGTATGGAGCGCCCCTTTTAACAGAAGACTGGTTGTGTAGTCTGGAGCGGCTCCTATAACAGCAGTCTGGATGTGTAGTCTGGAGCGCCCCCTATAACAGCAGTCTGGATGTGCAGTCTGGAGCGGCTCCTATAACAGCAGTCTGGATGTGCAGTCTGGAGCACCCCCTATAACAGCAGTCTGGAGGTGTAGTCTGGAGCGCCCCCTATAACTGCAGTCTGGATGTGTAGTCTGGAGCGCCCCCTATAACAGCAGTCTGGTTGTGTAGTCTAGAGCGCCCCCCTATAACAGCAGTCTCGATGTGTACTCCGGAGCCCCCTATAACAGAAGTCTGGATGTATAGTATGGAGTGCCCCTTTTAACAGAAGACTGGTTGTGTAGTCTGGAGCGGCTCCCATAACAGCAGTCTGGATGTGTAGTCTGGAGCGCCCCCTATAGCAGCAGTCTGGATGTGTAGTCTGGAGCGCCTCCTATAACTGCAGTCTGGAGGTGTAGTCTGGAGCGCCCCCTATAACAGCAGTCTGGTTGTGTAGTCTGGAGCGGATCCTATAACAGCAGACTGGTTGTGTAGTCTGGAATGGCTCCTATAACAGCAGTCTGGATGTGTAGTCTGGAGCCCCCTATAACAGAAGTCTGGATGTATAGTATGGAGCGCCCCTTTTAACAGAAGACTGGTTGTGTAGTCTGGAGCGGCTCCTATAACAGCAGTCTGGATGTGTAGTCTGGAGCGCCCCCTATAACAGCAGTCTGGATGTGCAGTCTGGAGCGGCCCCTATAACAGCAGTCTGGATGTGTAATTTGGAGTGCCCCCTATAACAGCAGTCTGGATGTGTAGTCTGGAGCGCCCCCTATAACTGCAGTCTGGATGTGTAGTCTGGAGCGCCCCCTATAACAGCAGTCTGGTTGTGTAGTCTAGAGCGCCCCCCTATAACAGCAGTCTCGATGTGTACTCCGGAGCCCCCTATAACAGAAGTCTGGATGTATAGTATGGAGTGCCCCTTTTAACAGAAGACTGGTTGTGTAGTCTGGAGCGGCTCCTATAACAGCAGTCTGGATGTGTAGTCTGGAGCGCCCCCTATAGCTGCAGTCTAGATGTGTAGTCTGGAGCGCCCCCTATAACTGCCGTCTGGATGTGTAGTCTGGAGCGCCCCCTATAACAGCAGTCTGGATGTGTAGTCTGGAGCGACCCCTATAACAGCAGACTGGTTGTGTAGTCTGGAGCGCCCCCTATAACAGCAGTCTAGATGTGTAGTCTGGAGCACCCCCTATAACAGCAGTCTGGATGTGTAGTCTGGAGCGCCCCCTATAACAGCAGTCTGGATGTGTAATCTGGAGCGCCCCCTATAACAGCAGTCTGGATGTGTAGTCTGGAGCGCCCTCTATAACAGCAGTCTGGATGTGTAGTCTGGAGCGCCCCCTATAACAGCAGTCTGGATGTGTAATCTGGAGCCCCCTATAACTGCAGTCTGGATGTGTAGTCTGGAGCGCCCCCTATATCAGCAGTCTGGATGTGTAATCTGGAGCGCCCCCTATAACAGCAGTCTGGTTGTGTAGTCTGGAATAGCTCCTATAACAGCAGTCTGGATGTGTAGTCTGGAGCACCCCCTATAACAGCAGTCTGGATGTGTAATTTGGAGTGCCCCCTATAGCAGGAGTCTGGATGTGTAGTCTGGAGTGTCCCCTATAACAGCAGTCTGGATGTGTAGTCTGGAGCGCCCCCTATAACTGCAGTCTGGATGTGTAGTCTGGAGCGCCCCCTATAACAGCAGTCTGGTTGTGTAGTCTAGAGCGCACCCCTATAACAGCAGTCTCGATGTGTACTCCGGAGCCCCCTATAACAGAAGTCTGGATGTATAGTATGGAGTGCCCCTTTTAACAGAAGACTGGTTGTGTAGTCTGGAGCGGCTCCTATAACAGCAGTCTGGATGTGCAGTCTGGAGCGCCTCCTATAACTGCAGTCTGGATGTGTAGTCTGGAGCGCCCCCTATAACAGCAGTCTGGTTGTGTAGTCTGGAATGGCTCCTATAACAGCAGTCTGGATGTGTAGTCTGGAGCACCCCCTATAACAGCAGTCTGGATGTGTACTCTGGAGTCCCCTATAACAGCAGTCTGGATGTGTACTCTGGAGCCCCCTATAACAGCAGTCTGGATGTATAGTATGGAGCGCCCCTTTTAACAGAAGACTGGTTGTGTAGTCTGGAGCGGCTCCTATAACAGCAGTCTGGATGTGTAGTCTGGAGCGCCCCCTATAACAGCAGTCTGGATGTGCAGTCTGGAGCGGCCCCTATAACAGCAGTCTGGATGTGTAATTTGGAGTGCCCCCTATAACAGCAGTCTGGATGTGTAGTCTGGAGCGCCCCCTATAACTGCAGTCTGGATGTGTAGTCTGGAGCGCCCCCTATAACAGCAGTCTGGTTGTGTAGTCTAGAGCGCCCCCCTATAACAGCAGTCTCGATGTGTACTCCGGAGCCCCCTATAACAGAAGTCTGGATGTATAGTATGGAGTGCCCCTTTTAACAGAAGACTGGTTGTGTAGTCTGGAGCGGCTCCTATAACAGCAGTCTGGATGTGTAGTCTGGAGCGCCCCCTATAGCAGCAGTCTGGATGTGTAGTCTGGAGCGCCCCCTATAACTGCCGTCTGGATGTGTAGTCTGGAGCGCCCCCTATAACAGCAGTCTGGATGTGTAGTCTGGAGCGACCCCTATAACAGCAGACTGGTTGTGTAGTCTGGAGCGCCCCCTATAACAGCAGTCTAGATGTGTAGTCTGGAGCACCCCCTATAACAGCAGTCTGGATGTGTAGTCTGGAGCGCCCTCTATAACAGCAGTCTGGATGTGTAGTCTGGAGCGCCCCCTATAACAGCAGTCTGGATGTGTAATCTGGAGCGCCCCCTATAACAGCAGTCTGGATGTGTAGTCTGGAGCGCCCTCTATAACAGCAGTCTGGATGTGTAGTCTGGAGCGCCCCCTATAACAGCAGTCTGGATGTGTAATCTGGAGCCCCCTATAACTGCAGTCTGGATGTGTAGTCTGGAGCGCCCCCTATATCAGCAGTCTGGATGTGTAATCTGGAGCGCCCCCTATAACAGCAGTCTGGTTGTGTAGTCTGGAATGGCTCCTATAACAGCAGTCTGGATGTGTAGTCTGGAGCACCCCCTATAACAGCAGTCTGGATGTGTAATTTGGAGTGCCCCCTATAGCAGGAGTCTGGATGTGTAGTCTGGAGTGTCCCCTATAACAGCAGTCTGGATGTGTAGTCTGGAGCGCCCCCTATAACTGCAGTCTGGATGTGTAGTCTGGAGCGCCCCCTATAACAGCAGTCTGGTTGTGTAGTCTAGAGCGCACCCCTATAACAGCAGTCTCGATGTGTACTCCGGAGCCCCCTATAACAGAAGTCTGGATGTATAGTATGGAGTGCCCCTTTTAACAGAAGACTGGTTGTGTAGTCTGGAGCGGCTCCTATAACAGCTTTCTGGATGTGTAGTCTGGAGCGCCCCCTATAACAGCAGTCTGGTTGTGTAGTCTGGAATGGCTCCTATAACAGCAGTCTGGATGTGTAGTCTGGAGCACCCCCTATAACAGCAGTCTGGATGTGTACTCTGGAGTCCCCTATAACAGCAGTCTGGATGTGTACTCTGGAGCCCCCTATAACAGCAGTCTGGATGTGCAGTCTGGAGCGGCCCCTATAACAGCAGTCTGGATGTGTAATTTGGAGTGCCCCCTATAACAGCAGTCTGGATGTGTAGTCTGGAGCGCCCCCTATAACTGCAGTCTGGATGTGTAGTCTGGAGCGCCCCCTATAACAGCAGTCTGGTTGTGTAGTCTAGAGCGCCCCCCTATAACAGCAGTCTCGATGTGTACTCCGGAGCCCCCTATAACAGAAGTCTGGATGTATAGTATGGAGTGCCCCTTTTAACAGAAGACTGGTTGTGTAGTCTGGAGCGGCTCCTATAACAGCAGTCTGGATGTGTAGTCTGGAGCGCCCCCTATAGCAGCATTCTGGATGTGTAGTCTGGAGCGCCCCCTATAACTGCAGTCTGGATGTGTAGTCTGGAGCGCCCCCTATAACAGCAGTCTGGATGTGTAGTCTGGAGCGACCCCTATAACAGCAGACTGGTTGTGTAGTCTGGAGCGCCCCCTATAACAGCAGTCTAGATGTGTAGTCTGGAGCACCCCCTATAACAGCAGTCTGGATGTGTAGTCTGGAGCGCCCTCTATAACAGCAGTCTGGATGTGTAGTCTGGAGCGCCCTCTATAACAGCAGTCTGGATGTGTAGTCTGGAGCGCCCCCTACAACAGCAGTCTGGATGTGTAATCTGGAGCGCCCCCTATAACAGCAGTCTGGATGTGTAGTCTGGAGCGCCCTCTATAACAGCAGTCTGGATGTGTAGTCTGGAGCGCCCCCTATAACAGCAGTCTGGATGTGTAATCTAGAGCGCCCCCTATATCAGCAGTCTGGATGTGTAATCTGGAGCGCCCCCTATAACAGCAGTCTGGATGTGTAGTCTGGAATGGCTCCTATAACAGCAGTCTGGATGTGTAGTCTGGAGCACCCCCTATAACAGCAGTCTGGATGTGTAATTTGGAGCGCCCCCTATAACTGCAGTCTGGATGTGTAGTCTGGAGTGCCCCCTATAACAGCAGTCTGGATGTGTAGTCTGGAGCGCCCCCTATAACTGCAGTCTGGATGTGTAGTCTGGAGCGCCCCCTATAACAGCAGTCTGGTTGTGTAGTCTAAAGCACACCCCTATAACAGCAGTCTCGATGTGTACTCCGGAGCCCCCTATAACAGAAGTCTGGATGTATAGTATGGAGTGCCCCTTTTAACAGAAGACTGGTTGTGTAGTCTGGAGCGGCTCCTATAACAGCTTTCTGGATGTGTAGTCTGGAGCGCCTCCTATAACTGCAGTCTGAATGTGTAGTCTGGAGCGCCCCCTATAACAGCAGTCTGGTTGTGTAGTCTGGAATGGCTCCTATAACAGCAGTCTGGATGTGTAGTCTGGAGCACCCCCTATAACAGCAGTCTGGATGTGTACTCTGGAGTCCCCTATAACAGCAGTCTGGATGTGTACTCTGGAGCCCCCTATAACAGCAGTCTGGATGTGCAGTCTGGAGCGGCCCCTATAACAGCAGTCTGGATGTGTAATTTGGAGTGCCCCCTATAACAGCAGTCTGGATGTGTAGTCTGGAGCGCCCCCTATAACTGCAGTCTGGATGTGTAGTCTGGAGCGCCCCCTATAACAGCAGTCTGGTTGTGTAGTCTAGAGCGCCCCCCTATAACAGCAGTCTCGATGTGTACTCCGGAGCCCCCTATAACAGAAGTCTGGATGTATAGTATGGAGTGCCCCTTTTAACAGAAGACTGGTTGTGTAGTCTGGAGCGGCTCCTATAACAGCAGTCTGGATGTGTAGTCTGGAGCGCCCCCTATAGCAGCATTCTGGATGTGTAGTCTGGAGCGCCCCCTATAACTGCAGTCTGGATGTGTAGTCTGGAGCGCCCCCTATAACAGCAGTCTGGATGTGTAGTCTGGAGCGACCCCTATAACAGCAGACTGGTTGTGTAGTCTGGAGCGCCCCCTATAACAGCAGTCTAGATGTGTAGTCTGGAGCACCCCCTATAACAGCAGTCTGGATGTGTAGTCTGGAGCGCCCTCTATAACAGCAGTCTGGATGTGTAGTCTGGAGCGCCCTCTATAACAGCAGTCTGGATGTGTAGTCTGGAGCGCCCCCTACAACAGCAGTCTGGATGTGTAATCTGGAGCGCCCCCTATAACAGCAGTCTGGATGTGTAGTCTGGAGCGCCCTCTATAACAGCAGTCTGGATGTGTAGTCTGGAGCGCCCCCTATAACAGCAGTCTGGATGTGTAATCTAGAGCGCCCCCTATATCAGCAGTCTGGATGTGTAATCTGGAGCGCCCCCTATAACAGCAGTCTGGATGTGTAGTCTGGAATGGCTCCTATAACAGCAGTCTGGATGTGTAGTCTGGAGCACCCCCTATAACAGCAGTCTGGATGTGTAATTTGGAGCGCCCCCTATAACTGCAGTCTGGATGTGTAGTCTGGAGTGCCCCCTATAACAGCAGTCTGGATGTGTAGTCTGGAGCGCCCCCTATAACTGCAGTCTGGATGTGTAGTCTGGAGCGCCCCCTATAACAGCAGTCTGGTTGTGTAGTCTAAAGCACACCCCTATAACAGCAGTCTCGATGTGTACTCCGGAGCCCCCTATAACAGAAGTCTGGATGTATAGTATGGAGTGCCCCTTTTAACAGAAGACTGGTTGTGTAGTCTGGAGCGGCTCCTATAACAGCAGTCTGGATGTGTAGTCTGGAGCGCCCCCTATAGCAGCAGTCTGGATGTGTAGTCTGGAGCGCCCCCTATAACAGCAGTCTGGATGTGTAGTCTGGAGCGCCCCCTATAACAGCAGTATGGATGTGTAGTCTGGAGCGCCCCCTATAGCAGCAGTCTGGATGTGTAGTCTGGAGCGCCCCCTATAACAGCAGTCTGGATGTGTAGTCTGGAACGCCCTTTATAACAGCAGTCTGGATGTGTAGTCTGGAGCGCCCCCTATATCAGCAGTCTGGATGTGTAATCTGGAGCGCCCCCTATAACAGCAGTCTGGTTGTGTAGTCTGGAATGGCTCCTATAACAGCAGTCTGGATGTGTAGTCTGGAGCGCCCCCTATAACAGCAGTCTGGATGTGTACTCTGGAGCCCCCTATAACAGAAGTCTGGATGTATAGTATGGAGCGCCCCTTTTAACAGAAGACTGGTTGTGTAGTCTGGAGCGGCTCCTATAACAGCAGTCTGGTTGTGTAGTCTGGAGCGCCCCCTATAACAGCAGTCTGGATGTGTAGTCTGGAGCGCCCCCTATAACAGCAGTCTGGATGTGTAGTCTGGAGCGCCCCCTATAACAGCAGTCTGGAGGTGTAGTCTGGAGCGCCCCCTATAACTGCAGTCTGGATGTGTAGTCTAGAGCGCCCCCTATAACAGCAGTCTGGTTGTTGTGTAGTCTAGAGTGCCCCCTATAACAGCAGTCTCGATGTGTACTCCGGAGCCCCCTATAACAGAAGTCTGGATGTATAGTATGGAGTGCCCCTTTTAACAGAAGACTGGTTGTGTAGTCTGGAGCGGCTCCTATAACAGCAGTCTGGATGTGTAGTCTGGAGCGGATCCTATAACAGCAGTCTGGATGTGTAGTCTGGAGCGACCCCTATAACAGCAGTCTGGATGTGTAGTCTGGAGCGACCCCTATAACAGCAGACTGGTTGTGTAGTCTGGAATGGCTCCTATAACAGCAGTCTGGATGTGTAGTCTGGAGCACCCCCTATAACAGCAGTCTGGTTGTGTAGTCTGGAATGGCTCCTATAACAGCAGTCTGGATGTGTAGTCTGGAGCGCCCCCTATAACAGCAGTCTGGATGTGTACTCTGGAGCCCCCTATAACAGAAGTCTGGATGTATAGTATGGAGCGCCCCTTTTAACAGAAGACTGGTTGTGTAGTCTGGAGCGGCTCCTATAACAGCAGTCTGGATGTGTAGTCAGGAGCGCCCCCCATAACAGCAGTCTGGATGTGTAGTCTGGAGCGCCCCCTATAACAGCAGTCTGGATGTGCAGTATGGAGCGCCCCTTTTAACAGAAGACTGGTTGTGTAGTCTGGAGCGGCTCCTATAACAGCAGTCTGCATGTGTAGTCTGGAGCGCCCCCTATAACAGCAGTCTGGATGTGTAGTCTGGAGCGCCCCCTATAACAGCAGTCTGGATGTGTAGTCTGGAGTGCCCCCTATAACAGCAGTCTGGAGGTGTAGTCTGGAGCGCCCCCTATAACTGCAGTCTGGATGTGTAGTCTGGAGCGCCCCCTATAACAGCAGTCTGGTTGTTGTGTAGTCTAGAGCGCCCCCTATAACAGCAGTCTCGATGTGTACTCCGGAGCCCCCTATAACAGAAGTCTGGATGTATAGTATGGAGTGCCCCTTTTAACAGAAGACTGGTTGTGTAGTCTGGAGCGGCTCCTATAACAGCAGTCTGGATGTGTAGTCTGGAGCGCCCCCTATAACAGCAGTCTGGTTGTGTAGTCTGGAGCGGATCCTATAACCGCAGTCTGGATGTGTAGTCTGGAGCGACCCCTATAACAGCAGACTGGTTGTGTAGTCTGGAATGGCTCCTATAACAGCAGTCTGGATGTGTAGTCTGGAGCACCCCCTATAACAGCAGTCTGGATGTGTACTCTGGAGCCCCCTATAACAGAAGTCTGAATGTATAGTATGGAGCGCCCCTTTTAACAGAAGACTGGTTGTGTAGTCTGGAGCGGCTCCTATAACAGCAGTCTGGATGTGTAGTCAGGAGCGCCCCCCATAACAGCAGTCTGGATGTGTAGTCTGGAGCGCCCCCTATAACAGCAGTCTGGATGTGTAGTCTGGAGTGCCCCCTATAACAGTAGTCTGGATTTGTAGTCTGGAGCGCCCCCTATAACAGCAGTCTGGATGTGTAGTCTGGAGCACCCCCTATAACAGTAGTCTGGATTTGTAGTCTGGAGCGCCCCCTATAACAGCAGTCTGGATGTGCAGTCTGGAGCGCCCCCTATAACAGCAGTCTGGATGTGTAGTCTGGAGCGCCCCCTATAACAGCAGTCTGGATGTGCAGTCTGGAGCGCCTCCTATAACAGCAGTCTGGATGTGTAGTCAGGAGTGCCCCCTATAACAGCAATCTGGATGTGCAGTCTGGAGCGCCTCCTATAACAGCAGTCTTGATGTGTAGTCTGGAGCGCCTCCTATAACAGCAGTCTGGTTGTGTAGTCTGGAGCGCCCCCTATAACAGCAGTCTGGATGTGCAGTCTGAAGCGCCCCCTATAACAGCAGTCTGGATGTGCAGTCTGGAGCGCCCCCTATAACAGCAGTCAGGATTTGTAGTCTGGAGCGCCCCCTATAACAGCAGTCTAGATGTGTAGTCTGGAGCGCCCCCTATAACAGCAGTCTGGATGTGCAGTCTGGAGCGCCTCCTATAACAGCAGTCTGGATGTGCAGTCTGGAGCGCCCCCTATAACAGCAGTCAGGATTTGTAGTCTGGAGCGCCCCCTATAACAGCAGTCTGGATGTGCAGTCTGGAGCGCCTCCTATAACAGCAGTCTGGATGTGCAGTCTGGAGCGCCCCCTATAACAGCAGTCTGGATGTGCAGTCTGGAGCGCCCCCTATAACAGCAGTCTGGTTGTGTAGTCTGGAATGGCTCCTATAACAGCAGTCTGGATGTGTAGTCTGGAGCGCCCCCTATAACAGCAGTCTGGATGTGTACTCTGGAGCCCCCTATAACAGAAGTCTGGATGTATAGTATGGAGCGCCACTTTTAACAGAAGACTGGTTTTGTAGTCTGGAGCGGCTCCTATAACAGCAGTCTGGATGTGTAGTCAGGAGCGCCCCCCATAACAGCAGTCTGGATGTGTAGTCTGGAGCGCCCCCTATAACAGCAGTCTGGATGTGCAGTATGGAGCGCCCCTATAACAGCAGTCTGGATGTGTAGTCTGGAGCGGCTCCTATAACAGCAGTCTGGATGTGTAGTCTGGAGCGCCCCCTATAACAGCAGTCTGGATGTGTAGTCTGGAGCGCCCCCTATAACAGCAGTCTGGATGTGTAGTCTGGAGTGCCCCCTATAACAGCAGTCTGGAGGTGTAGTCTGGAGCGCCCCCTATAACTGCAGTCTGGATGTGTTGTCTGGAGCGCCCCCTATAACAGCAGTCTGGTTGTTGTGTTGTCTAGAGCGCCCCCTATAACAGCAGTCTCGATGTGTACTCCGGAGCCCCCTATAACAGAAGTCTGGATGTATAGTATGGAGTGCCCCTTTTAACAGAAGACTGGTTGTGTAGTCTGGAGCGGATCCTATAACAGCAGTCTGGATGTGTAGTCTGGAGCGACCCCTATAACAGCAGACTGGTTGTGTAGTCTGGAATGGCTCCTATAACAGCAGTCTGGATGTGTAGTCTGGAGCACCCCTATAACAGTAGTCTGGATTTGTAGTCTGGAGCGCCCCCTATAACAGCAGTCTGGATGTGCAGTCTGGAGCGCCCCCTATAACAGCAGTCTGGATGTGTAGTCTGGAGCGCCCCCTATAACAGCAGTCTGGATGTGCAGTCTGGAGCGCCTCCTATAACAGCAGTCTGGATGTGTACTCTGGAGCCCCCTATAACAGAAGTCTGGATGTGCAGTCTGGAGCGCCCCCTATAACAGCAGTCTGGATGTGCAGTTTAAAGCGCCCCCTATAACAGCAGTCAGGATTTGTAGTCTGGAGCGCCCCCTATAACAGCAGTCTGGATGTGCAGTTTGGGGCGCCCCCTATAACAGCAGTCAGGATTTGTAGTCTGGAGCGCTCCCTATAACAGCAGTCTGGATGTGCAGTCTGGAGAGCCTCCTATAACAGCAGTCTGGATGTGCAGTCTAGAGCGCCTCCTATAACAGCAGTCTGGATGTGCAGTCTGGAGCGCCCCCTATAACAGCAGTCTGGATGTGCAGTCTGGAGCGCCTCCTATAACAGCAGTCTGGATGTGCAGTCTGGAGCGCCCCCTATAACAGCAGTCTGGATGTGCAGTCTGGAGCGCCCCCTATAACAGCAGTCTGGTTGTGTAGTCTGGAATGGCTCCTATAACAGCAGTCTGGATGTGTAGTCTGGAGCGCCCCCTATAACAGCAGTCTGGATGTGTACTCTGGAGCCCCCTATAACAGAAGTCTGGATGTATAGTATGGAGCGCCACTTTTAACAGAAGACTGGTTGTGTAGTCTGGAGCGGCTCCTATAACAGCAGTCTGGATGTGTAGTCTGGAGCGGATCCTATAACAGCAGTCTGGATGTGTAGTCTGGAGCGACCCCTATAACAGCAGACTGGTTGTGTAGTCTGGAATGGCTCCTATAACAGCAGTCTGGATGTGTAGTCTGGAGCACCCCCTATAACAGCAGTCTGGTTGTGTAGTCTGGAATGGCTCCTATAACAGCAGTCTGGATGTGTAGTCTGGAGCACCCCCTATAACAGCAGTCTGGTTGTGTAGTCTGGAATGGCTCCTATAACAGCAGTCTGGATGTGTAGTCTGGAGCGCCCCCTATAACAGCAGTCTGGATGTGTACTCTGGAGCCCCCTATAACAGAAGTCTGGATGTATAGTATGGAGCGCCCCTTTTAACAGAAGACTGGTTGTGTAGTCTGGATCGGCTCCTATAACAGCAGTCTGCATGTGTAGTCTGGAGCGCCCCCTATAACAGCAGTCTGGATGTGTAGTCTGGAGCGCCCCCTATAACAGCAGTCTGGATGTGTAGTCTGGAGTGCCCCCTATAACAGCAGTCTGGAGGTGTAGTCTGGAGCGCCCCCTATAACTGCAGTCTGGATGTGTAGTCTGGAGCGCCCCCTATAACAGCAGTCTGGTTGTTGTGTAGTCTAGAGCGCCCGCTATAACAGCAGTCTCGATGTGTACTCCGGAGCCCCCTATAACAGAAGTCTGGATGTATAGTATGGAGTGCCCCTTTTAACAGAAGACTGGTTGTGTAGTCTGGAGCGGCTCCTATAACAGCAGTCTGGATGTGTAGTCTGGAGCGCCCCCTATAACAGCAGTCTGGTTGTGTAGTCTGGAGCGGATCCTATAACAGCAGTCTGGATGTGTAGTCTGGAGCGACCCCTATAACAGCAGACTGGTTGTGTAGTCTGGAATGGCTCCTATAACAGCAGTCTGGATGTGTAGTCTGGAGCACCCCCTATAACAGCAGTCTGGATGTGTACTCTGGAGCCCCCTATAACAGAAGTCTGAATGTATAGTATGGAGCGCCCCTTTTAACAGAAGACTGGTTGTGTAGTCTGGAGCGGCTCCCATAACAGCAGTCTGGATGTGTAGTCTGGAGCGCCCCCTATAACAGCAGTCTGGATGTGTAGTCTGGAGTGCCCCCTATAACAGTAGTCTGGATGTGTAGTCTGGAGCGCCCCCTTTAACAGCAGTCTGGATGTGTAGTCTGGAGCACCCCCTATAACAGTAGTCTGGATTTGTAGTCTGGAGCGCCCCCTATAACAGCAGTCTGGATGTGCAGTCTGGAGCGCCCCCTATAACAGCAGTCTGGATGTGTAGTCTGGAGCGCCCCCTATAACAGCAGTCTGGATGTGCAGTCTGGAGCGCCTCCTATAACAGCAGTCTGGATGTGTAGTCAGGAGTGCCCCCTATAACAGCAATCTGGATGTGCAGTCTGGAGCGCCTCCTATAACAGCAGTCTTGATGTGTAGTCTGGAGCGCCTCCTATAACAGCAGTCTGGTTGTGTAGTCTGGAGCGCCCCCTATAACAGCAGTCTGGATGTGCAGTCTGGAGCGCCCCCTATAACAGCAGTCTGGATGTGTAATCTGGAGCGCCCCCTATAACAGCAGTCTGGATGTGTAGTCTGGAGCGCCCTCTATAACAGCAGTCTGGATGTGTAGTCTGGAGCGCCCCCTATAACAGCAGTCTGGATGTGTAATCTGGAGCGCCCCCTATAACAGCAGTCTGGATGTGTAGTCTGGAGCGCCCTCTATAACAGCAGTCTGGATGTGTAGTCTGGAGCGCCCCCTATAACAGCAGTCTGGATGTGTAATCTGGAGCGCCCCCTATAACAGCAGTCTGGATGTGTAGTCTGGAATGGCTCCTATAACAGCAGTCTGGATGTGTAGTCTGGAGCACCCCCTATAACAGCAGTCTGGATGTGTAATTTGGAGTGCCCCTTATAACAGCAGTCTGGATGTGTAGTCTGGAGTGCCCCCTATAACAGCAGTCTGGATGTGTAGTCTGGAGCGCCCCCTCTAACTGCAGTCTGGATGTGTAGTCTGGAGCGCCCCCTATAACAGCAGTCTGGTTGTGTAGTCTAGAGCGCACCCCTATAACAGCAGTCTCGATGTGTACTCCGGAGCCCCCTATAACAGCAGTCTGGATGTGTAGTCTGGAGCGCCCCCTATAACAGCAGTCTGGATGTGTAGTCTGGAGCGACCCCTATAACAGCAGACTGGTTGTTTAGTCTGGAGCGTCCCCTATAACAGCAGTCTGGATGTGTAGTCTGGAGCGCCCCCTATAGCAGCAGTCTGGATGTGTAGTCTGGAACGCCCTCTATAACAGCAGTCTGGATGTGTAGTCTGGAGCGCCCCCTATATCAGCAGTCTGGATGTGTAATCTGGAGCGCCCCCTATAACAGCAGTCTGGTTGTGTAGTCTGGAATGGCTCCTATAACAGCAGTCTGGATGTGTAGTCTGGAGCGCCCCCTATAACAGCAGTCTGGATGTGTACTCTGGAGCCCCCTATAACAGAAGTCTGGATGTATAGTATGGAGCGCCCCTTTTAACAGAAGACTGGTTGTGTAGTCTGGAGCGGCTCCTATAACAGCAGTCTGGTTGTGTAGTCTGGAGCGCCCCCTATAACAGCAGTCTGGATGTGTAGTCTGGAGCGCCCCCTATAACAGCAGTCTGGATGTGTAGTCTGGAGCGCCCCCTATAACAGCAGTCTGGAGGTGTAGTCTGGAGCGCCCCCTATAACTGCAGTCTGGATGTGTAGTCTGGAGCGCCCCCTATAACAGCAGTCTGGTTGTTGTGTAGTCTAGAGCGCCCCCTATAACAGCAGTCTCGATGTGTACTCCGGAGCCCCCTATAACAGAAGTCTGGATGTATAGTATGGAGTGCCCCTTTTAACAGAAGACTGGTTGTGTAGTCTGGAGCGGCTCCTATAACAGCAGTCTGGATGTGTAGTCTGGAGCGGATCCTATAACAGCAGTCTGGATGTGTAGTCTGGAGCGACCCCTATAACAGCAGTCTGGATGTGTAGTCTGGAGCGACCCCTATAACAGCAGACTGGTTGTGTAGTCTGGAATGGCTCCTATAACAGCAGTCTGGATGTGTAGTCTGGAGCACCCCCTATAACAGCAGTCTGGTTGTGTAGTCTGGAATGGCTCCTATAACAGCAGTCTGGATGTGTAGTCTGGAGCGCCCCCTATAACAGCAGTCTGGATGTGTACTCTGGAGCCCCCTATAACAGAAGTCTGGATGTATAGTATGGAGCGCCCCTTTTAACAGAAGACTGGTTGTGTAGTCTGGAGCGGCTCCTATAACAGCAGTCTGGATGTGTAGTCAGGAGCGCCCCCCATAACAGCAGTCTGGATGTGTAGTCTGGAGCGCCCCCTATAACAGCAGTCTGGATGTGTAGTCTGGAGTGCCCCCTATAACAGCAGTCTGGATGTGTACTCTGGAGCCCCCTATAACAGAAGTCTGGATGTATAGTATGGAGCGCCCCTTTTAACAGAAGACTGGTTGTGTAGTCTGGAGCGGCTCCTATAACAGCAGTCTGCATGTGTAGTCTGGAGCGCCCCCTATAACAGCAGTCTGGATGTGTAGTCTGGAGCGCCCCCTATAACAGCAGTCTGAATGTGTAGTCTGGAGTGCCCCCTATAACAGCAGTCTGGAGGTGTAGTCTGGAGCGCCCCCTATAACAGCAGTCTGGATGTGTAGTCTGGAGCGCCCCCTATAACAGCAGTCTGGATGTGTAGTCTGGAGCGACCCCTATAACAGCAGACTGGTTGTTTAGTCTGGAGCGTCCCCTATAACAGCAGTCTGGATGTGTAGTCTGGAGCGCCCCCTATAACAGCAGTCTGGATGTGTAGTCTGGAACGCCCTCTATAACAGCAGTCTGGATGTGTAGTCTGGAGCGCCCCCTATATCAGCAGTCTGGATGTGTAATCTGGAGCGCCCCCTATAACAGCAGTCTGGTTGTGTAGTCTGGAATGGCTCCTATAACAGCAGTCTGGATGTGTAGTCTGGAGCGCCCCCTATAACAGCAGTCTGGATGTGTACTCTGGAGCCCCCTATAACAGAAGTCTGGATGTATAGTATGGAGCGCCCCTTTTAACAGAAGACTGGTTGTGTAGTCTGGAGCGGCTCCTATAACAGCAGTCTGGTTGTGTAGTCTGGAGCGCCCCCTATAACAGCAGTCTGGATGTGTAGTCTGGAGCGCCCCCTATAACAGCAGTCTGGATGTGTAGTCTGGAGCGCCCCCTATAACAGCAGTCTGGAGGTGTAGTCTGGAGCGCCCCCTATAACTGCAGTCTGGATGTGTAGTCTGGAGCGCCCCCTATAACAGCAGTCTGGTTGTTGTGTAGTCTAGAGCGCCCCCTATAACAGCAGTCTCGATGTGTACTCCGGAGCCCCCTATAACAGAAGTCTGGATGTATAGTATGGAGTGCCCCTTTTAACAGAAGACTGGTTGTGTAGTCTGGAGCGGCTCCTATAACAGCAGTCTGGATGTGTAGTCTGGAGCGGATCCTATAACAGCAGTCTGGATGTGTAGTCTGGAGCGACCCCTATAACAGCAGTCTGGATGTGTAGTCTGGAGCGACCCCTATAACAGCAGACTGGTTGTGTAGTCTGGAATGGCTCCTATAACAGCAGTCTGGATGTGTAGTCTGGAGCACCCCCTATAACAGCAGTCTGGTTGTGTAGTCTGGAATGGCTCCTATAACAGCAGTCTGGATGTGTAGTCTGGAGCACCCCCTATAACAGCAGTCTGGTTGTGTAGTCTGGAATGGCTCCTATAACAGCAGTCTGGATGTGTAGTCTGGAGCGCCCCCTATAACAGCAGTCTGGATGTGTACTCTGGAGCCCCCTATAACAGAAGTCTGGATGTATAGTATGGAGCGCCCCTTTTAACAGAAGACTGGTTGTGTAGTCTGGAGCGGCTCCTATAACAGCAGTCTGGATGTGTAGTCAGGAGCGCCCCCCATAACAGCAGTCTGGATGTGTAGTCTGGAGCGCCCCCTATAACAGCAGTCTGGATGTGTAGTCTGGAGTGCCCCCTATAACAGCAGTCTGGATGTGTACTCTGGAGCCCCCTATAACAGAAGTCTGGATGTATAGTATGGAGCGCCCCTTTTAACAGAAGACTGGTTGTGTAGTCTGGAGCGGCTCCTATAACAGCAGTCTGCATGTGTAGTCTGGAGCGCCCCCTATAACAGCAGTCTGGATGTGTAGTCTGGAGCGCCCCCTATAACAGCAGTCTGAATGTGTAGTCTGGAGTGCCCCCTATAACAGCAGTCTGGAGGTGTAGTCTGGAGCGCCCCCTATAACTGCAGTCTGGATGTGTAGTCTGGAGCGCCCCCTATAACAGCAGTCTGGTTGTTGTGTAGTCTAGAGCGCCCCCTATAACAGCAGTCTCGATGTGTACTCCGGAGCCCCCTATAACAGAAGTCTGGATGTATAGTATGGAGTGCCCCTTTTAACAGAAGACTGGTTGTGTAGTCTGGAGCGGCTCCTATAACAGCAGTCTGGATGTGTAGTCTGGAGCGCCCCCTATAACAGCAGTCTGGTTGTGTAGTCTGGAGCGGATCCTATAACAGCAGTCTGGATGTGTAGTCTGGAGCGACCCCTATAACAGCAGACTGGTTGTGTAGTCTGGAATGGCTCCTATAACAGCAGTCTGGATGTGTAGTCTGGAGCACCCCCTATAACAGCAGTCTGGATGTGTACTCTGGAGCCCCCTATAACAGAAGTCTGAATGTATAGTATGGAGCGCCCCTTTTAACAGAAGACTGGTTGTGTAGTCTGGAGCGGCTCCTATAACAGCAGTCTGGATGTGTAGTCAGGAGCGCCCCCCATAACAGCAGTCTGGATGTGTAGTCTGGAGCGCCCCCTATAACAGCAGTCTGGATGTGTAGTCTGGAGTGCCCCCTATAACAGTAGTCTGGATGTGTAGTCTGGAGCGCCCCCTATAACAGCAGTCTGGATGTGTAGTCTGGAGCACCCCCTATAACAGTAGTCTGGATTTGTAGTCTGGAGCGCCCCCTATAACAGCAGTCTGGATGTGCAGTCTGGAGCGCCCCCTATAACAGCAGTCTGGATGTGTAGTCTGGAGCGCCCCCTATAACAGCAGTCTGGATGTGCAGTCTGGAGCGCCTCCTATAACAGCAGTCTGGATGTGTAGTCAGGAGTGCCCCCTATAACAGCAATCTGGATGTGCAGTCTGGAGCGCCTCCTATAACAGCAGTCTTGATGTGTAGTCTGGAGCGCCTCCTATAACAGCAGTCTGGTTGTGTAGTCTGGAGCGCCCCCTATAACAGCAGTCTGGATGTGCAGTCTGGAGCGCCCCCTATAACAGCAGTCTGGATGTGCAGTCTGGAGCGCCTCCTATAACAGCAGTCTGGATGTGCAGTCTGGAGCGCCCCCTATAACAGCAGTCAGGATTTGTAGTCTGGAGCGCCCCCTATAACAGCAGTCTGGATGTGCAGTCTGGAGCGCCTCCTATAACAGCAGTCTGGATGTGCAGTCTGGAGCGCCCCCTATAACAGCAGTCTGGATGTGCAGTCTGGAGCGCCCCCTATAACAGCAGTCTGGTTGTGTAGTCTGGAATGGCTCCTATAACAGCAGTCTGGATGTGTAGTCTGGAGCGCCCCCTATAACAGCAGTCTGGATGTGTACTCTGGAGCCCCCTATAACAGAAGTCTGGATGTATAGTATGGAGCGCCACTTTTAACAGAAGACTGGTTTTGTAGTCTGGAGCGGCTCCTATAACAGCAGTCTGGATGTGTAGTCAGGAGCGCCCCCCATAACAGCAGTCTGGATGTGTAGTCTGGAGCGCCCCCTATAACAGCAGTCTGGATGTGCAGTATGGAGCGCCCCTTTTAACAGAAGACTGGTTGTGTAGTCTGGAGCGGCTCCTATAACAGCAGTCTGGATGTGTAGTCTGGAGCGCCCCCTATAACAGCAGTCTGGATGTGTAGTCTGGAGCGCCCCCTATAACAGCAGTCTGGATGTGTAGTCTGGAGTGCCCCCTATAACAGCAGTCTGGAGGTGTAGTCTGGAGCGCCCCCTATAACTGCAGTCTGGATGTGTTGTCTGGAGCGCCCCCTATAACAGCAGTCTGGTTGTTGTGTTGTCTAGAGCGCCCCCTATAACAGCAGTCTCGATGTGTACTCCGGAGCCCCCTATAACAGAAGTCTGGATGTATAGTATGGAGTGCCCCTTTTAACAGAAGACTGGTTGTGTAGTCTGGAGCGGCTCCTATAACAGCAGTCTGGATGTGTAGTCTGGAGCGCCCCCTATAACAGCAGTCTGGTTGTGTAGTCTGGAGCGGATCCTATAACAGCAGTCTGGATGTGTAGTCTGGAGCGACCCCTATAACAGCAGACTGGTTGTGTAGTCTGGAATGGCTCCTATAACAGCAGTCTGGATGTGTAGTCTGGAGCACCCCCTATAACAGCAGTCTGGATGTGTACTCTGGAGCCCCCTATAACAGAAGTCTGGATGTATAGTATGGAGCGCCCCTTTTAACAGAAGACTGGTTGTTTAGTCTGGAGCGGCTCCTATAACAGCAGTCTGGATGTGTAGTCAGGAGCGCCCCCCATAACAGCAGTCTGGATGTGTAGTCTGGAGCGCCCCCTATAACAGCAGTCTGGATGTGTAGTCTGGAGTGCCCCCTATAATAGTAGTCTGGATGTGTAGTCTGGAGCGCCCCCTATAACAGCAGTCTGGATGTGTAGTCTGGAGCACCCCCTATAACAGTAGTCTGGATTTGTAGTCTGGAGCTCCCCCTATAACAGCAGTCTGGATGTGCAGTCTGGAGCGCCCCCTATAACAGCAGTCTGGATGTGCAGTCTGGAGCGCCCCCTATAACAGCAGTCTGGATGTGCAGTTTGAAGCGCCCCCTATAACAGCAGTCAGGATTTGTAGTCTGGAGCGCCCCCTATAACAGCAGTCTGGATGTGCAGTTTGGAGCGCCCCCTATAACAGCAGTCAGGATTTGTAGTCTGGAGCGCCCCCTATAACAGCAGTCTGGATGTGCAGTCTGGAGCGCCTCCTATAACAGCAGTCTGGATGTGCAGTCTAGAGCGCCTCCTATAACAGCAGTCTGGATGTGCAGTCTGGAGCGCCCCCTATAACAGCAGTCTGGATGTGCAGTCTGGAGCGCCTCCTATAACAGCAGTCTGGATGTGCAGTCTGGAGCGCCCCCTATAACAGCAGTCTGGATGTGCAGTCTGGAGCGCCCCCTATAACAGCAGTCTGGTTGTGTAGTCTGGAATGGCTCCTATAACAGCAGTCTGGATGTGTAGTCTGGAGCGCCCCTATAACAGCAGTCTGGATGTGTACTCTGGAGCCCCCTATAACAGAAGTCTGGATGTATAGTATGGAGCGCCACTTTTAACAGAAGACTGGTTTTGTAGTCTGGAGCGCCCCCTATAACAGCAGTCTGGATGTGTAGTCAGGAGCGCCCCCCATAACAGCAGTCTGGATGTGTAGTCTGGAGCGCCCCCTATAACAGCAGTCTGGATGTGCAGTATGGAGCGCCCCTTTTAACCGAAGACTGGTTGTGTAGCCTGGAGCGGCTCCTATAACAGCAGTCTGGATGTGTAGTCTGGAGCGCCCCCTATAACAGCAGTCTGGATGTGTAGTCTGGAGCGCCCCCTATAACAGCAGTCTGGATGTGTAGTCTGGAGTGCCCCCTATAACAGCAGTCTGGAGGTGTAGTCTGGAGCGCCCCCTATAACTGCAGTCTGGATGTGTTGTCTGGAGCGCCCCCTATAACAGCAGTCTGGTTGTTGTGTTGTCTAGAGCGCCCCCTATAACAGCAGTCTCGATGTGTACTCCGGAGCCCCCTATAACAGAAATCTGGATGTATAGTATGGAGTGCCCCTTTTAACAGAAGACTGGTTGTGTAGTCTGGAGCGGCTCCTATAACAGCAGTCTGGATGTGTAGTCTGGAGCGCCCCCTATAACAGCAGTCTGGTTGTGTAGTCTGGAGCGGATCCTATAACAGCAGTCTGGATGTGTAGTCTGGAGCGACCCCTATAACAGCAGACTGGTTGTGTAGTCTGGAATGGCTCCTATAACAGCAGTCTGGATGTGTAGTCTGGAGCACCCCCTATAACAGCAGTCTGGATGTGTACTCTGGAGCCCCCTATAACAGAAGTCTGGATGTATAGTATGGAGCGCCCCTTTTAACAGAAGACTGGTTGTGTAGTCTGGAGCTGCTCCTATAACAGCAGTCTGGATGTGTAGTCAGGAGCGCCCCCCATAACAGCAGTCTGGATGTGTAGTCTGGAGCGCCCCCTATAACAGCAGTCTGGATGTGTAGTCTGGTGTGCCCCCTATAATAGTAGTCTGGATGTGTAGTCTGGAGCGCCCCCTATAACAGCAGTCTGGATGTGTAGTCTGGAGCACCCCCTATAACAGTAGTCTGGATTTGTAGTCTGGAGCTCCCCCTATAACAGCAGTCTGGATGTGCAGTCTGGAGCGCCCCCTATAACAGCAGTCTGGATGTGTAGTCTGGAGCGCCCCCTATAACAGCAGTCTGGATGTGCAGTCTGGAGCGCCTCCTATAACAGCAGTCTGGATGTGTAGTCAGGAGCGCCCCCTAAAACAGCAATCTGGATGTGCAGTCTGGAGCGCCTCCTATAACAGCAGTCTTGATGTGTAGTCTGGAGCGCCTCCTATAACAGCAGTCTGGTTGTGTAGTCTGGAGCGCCCCCTATAACAGCAGTCTGGATGTGTAGTCAGGAGCGCCCCCTATAACAGCAGTCTGGATGTGCAGTCTGGAGCGCCCCCTATAACAGCAGTCAGGATTTGTAGTCTGGAGCGCCCCCTATAACAGCAGTCTAGATGTGTAGTCTGGAGCGCCCCCTATAACAGCAGTCTGGATGTGCAGTCTGGAGCGCCTCCTATAACAGCAGTCTGGATGTGCAGTCTGGAGCGCCCCCTATAACAGCAGTCAGGATTTGTATTCTGGAGCGCCCCCTATAACAGCAGTCTGGATGTGCAGTCTGGAGCGCCTCCTATAACAGCAGTCTGGATGTGCAGTCTGGAGCGCCCCCTATAACAGCAGTCTGGATGTGCAGTCTGGAGCGCCCCCTATAACAGCAGTCTGGATGTGCAGTCTGGAGCGCCCCCTATAACAGCAGTCTGGATGTGTAGTCTGGAGCGCCCCCTATAACAGCAGTCTGGATGTGCAGTCTGGAGCGCCTCCTATAACAGCAGTCTGGATGTGTAGTCTGGAGCACCCCCTATAGCAGCAGTCTGGATGTGCAGTTTGGAGCGCCCCCTATAACAGCAGTCTGGATGTGCAGTCTGGAGCGCCCCCTATAACAGCAGTCTGGATGTGCAGTCTGGAGTGGCCCCTATAACAGCAGTCTGGATGTGCAGTCTGGAGCGCCTCCTATAACAGCAGTCTGGATGTGTAGTCTGGAGCGCCCCCTATAACAGCAATCTGGATGTGTAGTCTGGAGCGCCCCCTATAACTGCAGTCTGGATGTGTAGTCTGGAGCGCCCCCTATAACAGAAATCTGGATGTGTAGTCTGGAGCCCCCTATAACAGCAATCTGGATGTGTAGTCTGGAGCGCCCCCTATAACAGCAATCTGGATGTGTAGTCTGGAGAGCCTCCTATAACAGCAGTCTGGATGTGTAGTCTGGAGCGCCCCCTATAACTGCAGTCAGGATTTGTAGTGTGGAGCGCCCCCTATAACAGCAGTCTGGATGTGCAGTCTGGAGCGCCTCCTATAACTGCAGTCTGGATGTGTAGTCTGGAGCACCCCCTATAACAGCAGTCTGGATGTGCAGTCTGGAGCGCCTCCTATAACAGCAGTCTGGATGTGTAGTCTGGAGCGACCCCTATAACAGCAGTCTGGATGTGTAGTCTGGAGCGCCCCCTATAACTGCAGTCTGGATGTGTAGTCTGGAGCGCCCCCTATAACTGCAGCCTGGATGTGTAGTCTGGAGCACCCCCTATAACAGCAGTCTGGATGTGTAGTCTGGAGCGCCTCCTATAACTGCAGTCTGGAGGTGTAGTCTGGAGCGCCCCCTATAACAGCAGTCTGGATGTGTAGTCTGGAGCGCCCCCTATAACAGCAGTCTGGAGGTGTAGTCTGGAACGCCCCCTATAACAGCAGTCTGGATGTGTAGTCTGGAGCGCACCCTATAACAGCAGTCAGGATGTGTAGTCTGGAGCGCCCCCTATAACAGCAGTCTGGATGTGCAGTCTGGAGTGCCCCCTATAACAGCAGTCTGGATGTGTAGTCTGGAGCGTCCCCTATAACAGCAGTCTGGATGTGTAGTCTGGAGCGCCCCCTATAACTGCAGACTGGTTGTGTAGTCTGGAGCGCCAGCTATACCAGCAGTCTGGATGTGTAGTATGGAGCGCCCCCTATAACAGCAGTCTGGATTTGTAGTCTGTAGCGCCCCCTATAACAGCAGTCTGGATGTGTAGTCTGGAGCACCCCCTATAACAGCAGTCTGGATGTGTAGTCTGGAGCATCCCCTATAACAGCAGTCTGGATGTGTAGTCTGGAGCGCCCCCTATAACAGCAGTCTGGATGTGTAGTCTGGAGCACCCCCTATAACAGCAGTCTGGATGTGTAGTCTGGAGCGCCTCTATAACAGCAGTCTGGATTTGTAGTCTGTAGCGCCCCCTATAACAGCAGTCTGGATGTGTAGTCTGGAGCGCCCCCTATAACAGCAGTCTGGATGTGCAGTCTGGAGCGCCCCCTATAACAGCAGTCTGGATATGTAGTCTGGAGCGCCCCCTATAACTGCAGTCTGGATGTGTAGTCTGGAGCGCCCCCTATAACTGCAGTCTGGATGTGTAGTCTGGAGCCCCCTATAACAGCAGTCTGGATGTTTAGTCTGGAGCACCCCCTATAACAGCAGTCTGGATGTGTAGTCTGGAGCGGATCCTATAACAGCAGTCTGGATGTGTAGTCTGGAGCGCCCCTATAACAGTAGTCTGGATGTGTAGTCTGGAGCGCCCCCTATAACAGCAGTCTGGATGTGTAGTCTGGAGTGCCCCCTATAACAGCAGTCTGGATGTGTAGTCTGGAGCGCCCCCTATAACTGCAGTCTGGATGTGTAGTCTGGAGCGTCCCCTATAACAGCAGTCTGTGAAGTCTGGAGCGCCCCCTATAACAGCAGTCTGGATGTGTAGTCTGGAGCGCCCCCTATAACAGCAGTCTGGATGTGTAGTCTGGAGCGGCCCCTATAACAGCAGTCTGGATGTGTAGTCTGGAGCCCCCTATAACAGCAGTCTGGATGTGTAGTCTGGAGCGCCCCTATAACAGTAGTCTGGATGTGTAGTCTGGAGTGCCCCCTATAACAGCAGTCTGGATGTGTATTCTGGAGCGCCCCCTATAACAGCAGTCTGGATGTGTAGTCTGGAGCCCCCTATAACTGTAGTCTGGATGTGTAGTCTGGAGTGCCCCCTATAACAGCAGTCTGGATGTGTATTCTGGAGCGCCCCCTATAACAGCAGTCTGGATGTGTAGTCTGGAGCCCCCTATAACTGCAGTCTGGATGTGTACTCTGGAGCCCCCTGTAACAGCAGTCTGGATGTGTAGTTAGGAGCGCCCCCTATAAATAGTACTGTATTTTTAAGACTTTGTAATTTTTTTATGAAAAGTTCTGCAACTTTCTAATTTCTCTTGAAAAAAAGGCAGGCACACAAGACTTCTCACAGCTGCATGTTTGTTACAATATATCAGACTGGGAAATCTGTGAACCAAACACCCTTGATTCCCTGCTGATATCTGGATACAGAGAGAGATTTCTGCTCCTGATTTCAGTTCTCAGAGTAATGCCTAGACTGATACATTGTAACAAACCCTCTTTGCAGACATACAGTAAGTTAGGCCTTGGACGTAAATAATAATGTTACTCACATCAAGCAAAGATTTTTAAAATGATGAGGAATTGAAACACGAAGTAGATTAGAAAGCTGCAGAACGAGCGGAGCGTCCCTTTAATGATTTTTATTGTCACGATGTAGCTATTTTCTGGTGCCATCTGTTTGGTTGCAGAATTCCTTTTCTTTGCTCATCCTCCCACGGATTAGGACCTCTGTGATCTGGACGTGTCTTTGTGTTTCGCAGTGAACTGTAGCGGGGGTCTGTACACAGACCTGAGGGGGCAGATCAGCAGCCCGGGATATCCTGCTCCTTACCCTGAGAACTCTCGCTGTGAATACAGAATTCTCCTAGAATCTGGGTACCAGGTTATTCTGACATTCAAGGCCCAAGATTTTGATATTGAGGCCCCTGAAGGCGGAAGCTGCCTGTACGACAGTCTTACAGTGAGTACAAGGGTGCTCATCGCTGCAAAGTGGGTGGAAATATGAATAACGGTGTCTTCCGAATTTATGTAAATAAAGCTTACAGTGGTCGTCCTCCTATAAGTTATAGGTGACAAGTATCTGGGACGGTAAGGGGCCCAGCATCAGACCCCCACTGATCATGAGAATAGGGATTCAAGAGCCCCCCGATTGATGGTCTCAGAAAGAAGCCAAGTACAGTGCTTGATGGTCTCTTTCAGTCTGAGAGTGAATCGACCTCCAATCATATGGGCGCACGGAACCCCAGTCTTTGTGATCAGTCAGATCCTCACCGATCACAACCTTATGTGTAGCAAAATGTCCACATAGGAGAGAAATTTTACCTCTGATGGGGAGAAGATTGTCTAGACCGGACACAATTGTAACAAACCCTCAGCTGTGTGAATGAGGCTAGGTTAAGGCTTTATTCACACTTTGGGAATCTATTAAGCCTGGCCACCAGTATTCTGGCACACATAAACTTGTAATAAAAAAATAATAATTAAACCTCTCACGCCACATTTTGAAAAGAAAATAGTCAGCAGGAAAGGGGCGGTGGGCAGCTTGAGGTGTGCCAAATTTATTAACATGGGCCTCTTACTTCAGAGCACTTTGTATGCCTTATGACATGACGTATTAAACAGCTAAACTGTAAATCTGTCCAACAGGATTTTTGTACTTGTGAAAAAAAAACTTATGAAATTAATAATTTTTACAAGCATTTTTTGGTAGTGTTTTCTTTTTTTTTTTTTTACTAGATCATGATGCGTTTTGACCCTAAAAAGTCAACATAGAATGAAGAAAAATTTCGTAATTTCCAAACAGCATTCTTTTGCTGCAAATAGATGCCCGTGGACAAAGGTGTTTTTGCAAAAATACTGTGGGGCAGATGTACTCCTCCTGTGCTGTTTTTAAACAATGCAAACTCGTCATAAATCTAGCGTATACCCCAGGGGATATCAAGACCAGCGTATCACATGACATTCTTGATAACTCTGTTTTGAGTCAAAACAGTGGACTGTTTTTGGCTATTTTGTCAGTGGAGTAGTAGGGATGACATATTTAAGAAGTGCTTGTGACAGTTTTTTATATGGTTTGTGCCAAGTCTGCCATTTACAGACGGACGCACAGATTATTTTGTAGGCAGAGTTTAATTTTTAGACAGATCTATCACTTGCAACTTTTTGACAAAGTCTCCTGGTAGCATACAAACTGATGGAAACATTGCAATAAATGCAATGCATTCAGACAGTCTTTAGACCCTTTCACTCCTTGTGCTATGTTTTAACGGGAATTTGATGATTTGAGAATAAATAGGCTTAAACAGGTGAAGTGAATATATTTACTAAATGTGATAAAAATATAAAACAGACAAATCACACACAGAGTAGTAAAAGTAAATAGCAATCACTGGCCGGCAACACAATGGGGGGAAACTCCTGTTGCCATGTCATAGCATATGGCCAAGACCCCATGGTGATACAGGAGAGAGATAGTGACCTACAACATCCTACCTGGATGATATTCATGGCGGAGTTCCAGTTATCTGTCTTTGTGCAAAAAGGTTGATACTTTTCAGCCCCTCCTCCTAAGAATGTCCAGTGTGCAGTATATATGTCTCTGAGATAATCACTCGGAAATGAAGCCTCCTCAGCACAATGGGGGTCTTTGTATATGCTATCTAACTATCCCTAACTAATTGCATTACAAGGAATATCATTGCAAAGAATATACTGTAGAAGGTGATAGAATAATTAAAGGGGACAGAACCAATCAGTACTCGAAGGGGTTGTCCAGGTTCAGGGCTGAACCTGGATATAAGCTTTTCTTTATTCTTTTGCTACTTATGGGTGGAGCATCGGAGAATTTCCTTCCTCCAAAGCTTCCCCTTGCCTTGCCCTGCATCGAGCAGCCAAAGGTCCGTAAACTCCCCCCAATGTTGTAGGTGGGTCCAAACTGACAGAAGGTGGACCAACAGAAGTTGGCAGGGTCAGTAATACCGTCCCACAGAATCAAATACCACAGTGCAGCACAAAATACCTCCCCAGAAATTGTCCCTCTGCGGTAGCCATCAATAGCTGTCACGTTCTGTTCTCCTCCTCATCCAATTGTCGCAACCAAGCCAGCACTACCTTCAGAATGCTGCCTGGACATCCTCTAATAATCCACAGGATTTACTTTATGCTGTTAAAGATAAAACAGGGCGCACGATAGGGTAATACCGTTTGTAGACAGGTAAAATAAATGGTTCCAATACAAGGCTCACCTTTGGTGGTTGTGCTACCTGTAGGCACAACTCTAGTGGAAGCTTTTCAAGACATGTACCGGAGTCACGATTTGATGATGGATCTGCAGCCGCATAGGGATGACTTCTTGTCGGAGATACCTGAAGTCTCCAAGAAGTGATAAGATGCAAAAGTATGTAGATAAGATATCCCAGGGCACAAAAATCCAATCCAGATGGTGATAGTGAAGAGATACTTTTATTGCGTTTCGGGGAATAATTCCCCTTCATCAGGTACATAACCTAGGGTATGTACCTGATGAAGGGGAATTATTCCCTGAAACGCGTTGTACTCCTGCAATAAAAGTATCTCTTCACTATCACCATCTGGATTGGATTTTTGCGCCCTGGGATATCTTATCTACATACTTTTGTATCCTCTAATAATGACCCCTACAGTTCCCCTAGTAGCACATGCTCGGCCATTTGCAGTGAAGGTGGCTCAGGTGGTCCTATGGGGCATCGGCCCACTGGGTAAATTCCCTGTAGGGTCTAAGGCCAGTCCGCCCCTGGTCTTTGGTGACTTTGGAATCCTCTTGTCAATGTTCTAGCACTCACAAAACTCAAAGTCATTTCTCCATTTCTTGGTGTTCTGTGCACCATACTGTACAGTATGTCCCTTTTGTGCTGCAACACATATGTGGTTTCCAGGTCTTTACAACTTTGGCTCAGGCTCAGTCTCTTACTCCTCCTTTCTCAGTTTTGAGTGAAGATTACAGGGCCTCTTTTCAGTGTTTGTAGGACAGTCCATATCCTTGTCTGTGGGAGGAACTGTGACACTGGGAGCTCCTTACCTCACTGGTCTGCAGGTCGTTGTATAAGGTCATGGGCCCTGCTGGTTGGTTGGTGTATTGCAGGAAGTCTTGGGCAGACGATAACCTTTGAGGTCCATCCCCAGACACCAGTAGTGTGAGCAGCAAGGTCTTTTTCAACATGGCAGACCAGTGGTTAAAGTTGCTCCTTGTTGGGTGGCATGCAGGCTACCATAAGCTATATCTTAGCACACCTGGTCATTAACGTGGGCAACCCCTGGGCACTGCTGAGGTTGTCAGTCTCGGCTCTGCTAAACAGCTGATACAGCTTGCAAGATGTTACTGGAGACAAAGTTGAACAGTTCCACTTATTCTGGCAGATGTAGTTCAGTTTTGAACTCAGTCCAAGATTACTCAATCCATGGCAGGATAAGCCATTGATGGGGTGAATTTGGTTTTAAAAGCAAAACAAGCTTATACATTCGTCAATTTACACCTCATGGTGATTCATCTTCATTCTTGACACACTAAATAACCAATAGTAATCAATATTTTTCAATAACTTTCTTTGTCGTTTAGCACTGGATACAATTGTACTATATATCGCAATTCTCTTTTAGTTTTGTTTTATTTGCATATTTATTCATAGTACATTGTAATGTGAAACCAAAAAACATACATTTGTTAAAATATGTCATATTCATTGGTATCTTCTTAAATTTCAAGTTTTTGGCATATTTTCCATTTTAATCATTTTTTTTCTGTAACAGATCAAGGGTTAACAGCCAAACAAAACTCAATATCTATTACCCTGATTCTGCAGTTTACAGAAACTCCCCACATGTGGTGGTAAACTGATGTAAGGGCACACGGCAGGGCGCAGAAGAATAGGAGCGCCGAATAGTTTTTGGAGGGCAGATTTTGCTGGACTGATTTTTAGACACCATGTCCCATTTGAAGCCCCTCTGATGCACCCTTACGGTAGAAACTCCCAAAAAGTGACTCCATTTTGGAAACTACGGGATAAGGTGACAGTCTTATTGATACCACTTTGGGGTACATGTGATTTTTTGATCGCTTGGTATTACACTTTTTTTACGGTGTTCAACTGAGGGGTTAGGTCATGTGACACTTTTTTAGAGTATAAGTTCGTTATGGACGTGGCAATACCTAATATGTATACTTTTTCATTTATTTAAGTTCTACACAATAAAAGCGTTTTTTAAACAAAACAATTATGTTTTAGTGTCTCCATATTTTGAGAGCCATAGTATTTTTTAATTTTTTGGACGATTGTCTTATGTAAGGTCTCATTTTTGAGGTGACAGTTTGATTGGTACTATTGTGGGGGGTATACACCTTTTTGATCGCTTGGTGTTGCACTTTTTGTGATGTAAGGTGACAAAAAATGGCTTTTTTTTACAGTGTTTATCTGACGGGGTAGATTATGTGATATATTTATAGACCCGGTTTTACACATGTGGCTATGCCTAATATGTTTTTTTTTATATATATATATATAAAATCAGGGGAAAGAGGCGTTTTTTTTTTACTTGAAACTTTATTTTTTTATTAAACTTTTTTTGTTTTTACTTTTTTACCTTCTTTTTTTTTTACTTTTTTTCTGACCAACTCTGGGACTTCTGATCCTCTCTGCAATGCATTACAATACATCTGTACTGTAATGCATTGCCTGTTAGTGTATTACACTGAGTCATACACTAACAGGTTGCCTAGGAGACGCAGCCAGGGACTGGATCTCGTAGGCTTCCGTAGAAGGCAGGTCCTGATGCCTCTGCACGGCATCGGGCTGCCTTCTCACCTATCGGGTCCCTGCAGTGCGGGGACCCGATGGAAACGCTCACCCGCCGCAAACACCTTCTATGCTGCGGCTTTTACAGCAGTGCTGGTGGATACAGCAGGGGGAAGTCACCTGCCACTATGACGTACTATTGCGTCATATGTTAGGAAGGGCTTAATTCCAGTACCATTTACATTAATTTAGACCCAGTGTTGTATTTTGGTTTACCCTGCACTTCACACCCTTTGGTATTTTTGGTATTTTTGGTATTTTTGGTTTGAAGACATACCCAGCTTTCCTTGATGTTAAAATGAATAGTCTATTTCCATGAAGATATACACCAGAACACATAAAGACTTCACTTTTTTCTCAATAAATTTACAGGACTTCTTTTCTTTCATTGTGTGTCTTGTAATTAAAGTGTAACTGTCATTCTTTTTTTATTTGTGTAATGTTTAGGGGCAGTGATACTGACCATTTTTGTAATATACTTTAATTACTGAAATCGCACATTTCTATTAGAGAAATAGCTCTAAAGTGGCCCATTTTGAGCCTTAGCAACGCTCCTCTGTCTTCTGTTAAAATACAGTCAGGTCCATAAATATTGGGACATCGACACAATTCTAAAATTTTTGGCTCTATACACCACCACAATGGATTTGAAATGAAACAAACAAGATGTGCTTTAACTGCAGACTGTCAGCTTTAATTTGAGGGTATTTACATCCAAATCAGGTGAACGGTGTAGGAATGACAACAGTTTGCATATGTGCCTCCTACTTGTTAAGGGACCAAAAGTAATGGGGCAGAATAATAATCATAAATCAAACTTTCACTTCTTAATACTTGGTTGCAAATCCCTTAAAAAAACTCTTTGGTTGCTTTTGCAGTATGCTTTGGGTCATTGTCCATCTGCACTGTGAAGCGCCGTCCAATGAGTTCTGAAGCATTTGGCTGAATATGAGCAGATAATATTGCCCGAAACACTTCAGAATTCATCCCGCTGCTCTTGTCAGCAGTCACATCATCAATAAATATAAGAGAAGCAGTTCCATTGGCAGCCATACATGTCCACGCCATGACACTACCACCACCATGCTTCACTGATGAGGTGGTATGCTTAGGATCATGAGCAGTTCCTTTCCTTCTCCATACTCTTCTCTTCCCATCACTCTGGTACAAGTTGATCTTGGTCTCATCTCTCCATAGGATGTTGTTCCAGAACTGTGAAGGCTTTTTTAGATGTCGTTTGGCAAACTCTAATCTGACCTTCCTGTTTTTGAGGCTCACCAATGTTTTACACCTTGTGGTGAACCCTCTGTATTCACTCTGGTGAAGTCTTCTCTTGATTGTTGACTTTGACACACATACACCTACCTCCTGGAGAGTGTTCTTGATCTAGCCAACTGTTGTGAAGGGTGTTTTCTTCACCAGGGAAAGAATTCTTCGGTCATCCACCACAGTTTTTTCCGTGATCTTCCGGGTCTTTTGGTGTTGCTGAGCTCACCGGTGTGTTCCTTCTTTTTTTAAATGTTCCAAACAGTTGTTTTGGCCAGGCCTAATGTTTTTGCTATCTCTCTGATGGTTTTGTTTTGTTTTTTCAGCCTAATGATGGCTTGCTTCACTGATAGTGACAGCTTTTTGGATCTCATCTTGAGAGTTGACAGCAACAGATTCCAAATGCAAATAGCAGACTGGAAATGAACTCTGGACCTTTTATCTGCTCATTGTAATTGGGATAATGAGGGAGTAACACACACCTGGCCATGGAACAGCTGAGAAGCAGATTGTCCCATTACTTTTGGTCCCTTAACAAGTGGGAGACACATATGCAAACTGTTGTAATTCCTACACCGTTCACCTGATTTGGATGTAAATACCCTCAAATTAAAGCTGACAGTCTGCAGTTACAGCACATCTTGTTTGTTTCATTTCAAATCCATTGCAGTGGTGTATAGAGCCAAAAATGTTAGAATTGTGTCAATGTGCCAATATTTATGGACCTGACTGTAGCGCAGTCAGTGTTGATGAGGTCCACAAGCGCTCATCTCCACTCCTGCTGCCTCCGGACAGCTTTGCGGGCCAGATAAAAAGGTCCGCCGGGCCGTAGTTTGCCCATCACTGGTCTAGTCAGTCTACCCTTAACCAGTTATGAAGACAGATCTCTGGTGTTAGTAGAGCATTCAACATGTAGCAGTCAACATATAACAATACGAACACAGAAACAAACCAATCTGACAGTATATTTCCATCACATCACTGTCACGTTCGGGTGTGGGAGGGAAAAACCACACCGAACATAGGAGGGAAAGGGGTGAGGGAATAAGGCCTGGAAACTAGGGAAAGGAGATGGACACCTTTTAGTAAAACCCTAATCAAAGTCCTGACTAACTACCAGTATGAACAGACGCCAGAGGTACAGTACAGACCAAAAGTTTGGACACACCTTCTCATTCAAAGAGTTTTCTTTATTTTCATGACTATGAAAATTGTAGATTCACACTGAAGGCATCAAAACTATCAATTAACACATGTGGAATTATATACATAACAAACAAGTGTGAAACAACTGAAAATATGTCATATTCTAGGTTCTTCAAAGTAGCCACCTTTTGCTTTGATTACTGCTTTGCACACTCTTGGCATTCTCTTGATGAGCTTCAAGAGGTAGTCCCCTGAAATGGTTTTCACTTCACAGGTGTCAGGTTTAATAAGTGGGATTTCTTGCCTTATAAATGGGGTTGGGACCATCAGTTGCGTTGAGGAGAAGTCAGGTGGATACACAGCTGATAGTCCTACTGAATTAGAATTTGTATTATGGCAAGAAAAAAGCAGCTAAGTAAAGAAAAACGAGTGGCCATCATTACTTTAAGAAATGAAGGTCAGTCAGTCAGCCGAAAAATTGGGAAAACTTTGAAAGTAAGGGCTATTTGACCATGAAAGAGAGTGATGGGGTGCTGCGCCAGATGACCTGGCCTCCACAGTCACCGGACCTGAACCCAATCGAGATGGTTTGGGGTGAGCTGGACCGCAGAGTGAAGGCAAAAGGGCCAACAAGTGCTAAGCATCTCTGGGAACTCCTTCAAGACTGTTGGAAGACCATTTCAGGGGACTACCTCTTGAAGCTCATCAAGAGAATGCCAAGAGTGTGCAAAGCAGTAATCAAAGCAAAAGGTGGCTACTTTGAAGAACCTAGAATATGACATATTTTCAGTTGTTTCACACTTGTTTGTTATGTATATAATTCCACATGTGTTAATTCATAGTTTTGATGCCTTCATAGTCATGAAAATAAAGAAAACTCTTTGAATGAGAAGGTGTGTCCAAACTTTTGGTCTGTACTGTAGGTGAGTACATACACCAGAATACCTAGTGTCCTAACTTACCCTATAGGACCCTGGTTCTAATGTCAGGAGTGAGACAACCTGTTCCTCCAAAAGGAAGGATGAACAGGAGTCTCCCTCAGGCCTAAATACAAATGACAGGGTAATGCAACATGCAAAATAACCCAAATAAAATACAAAAGGGAAAGAAAACACTTAACTTCAAATGGCTATGTCCGCACCAGGAACTCAGCCGAGATCCACACACCAGCTATTCACAACTCCAACAGAAGCTATAAACCGCATAGTATAGCGGGAGAAACAACAATAAATAGAGAATGTTAAATAACCACAATAAAAGAAGGTGCGGCGAGCACCAGAAACAACACTGACATAATTTGATCCAAACGGAAAACATGTCAGATCAAACCACGTGTCTCACCGATCTCCTGCCATCTGTCGCGGGAACGTCCGTGACAATCACTTTCTTTGAACTCAATTAAAAAAAATGCGGCAATGAAATAAAAACAAAAAACAACTCCCCAAAAATTATTTAAATCACCAATGCGCATTCCAAAAAAAGCAAAAGTTTTACTCCACCTTTTTATTCTCAAGCACATTCCCATTTTCATTCCTTGATGCAGCATCATATATTCACACACAGCTCATAGCCACGCCTTATTCTTTGAGCACAAACTTCACACACAAGTTTGCTGAACATCCATCCAATTCTTCTCGACTACAACTTCGCGCATTCACAAACAGCTACTCACAGCTGCACCTCATTCCTATGCTCTGCCAATGAATGATTTATGGCGGCAACACTGCTCTCAGCTACAAAAAAAAATGTGCACAATGATATCACAAATCCCTTAATCACTTTAAATGCCATGTGGTCTTAATCAATTATGTAAGTGTGATGCTAGTGGATTCTCTTATACACATCACACATTATTATCATCCTTAGATAATTCAATAATTCTGGGAGAGAGAAGAATTATTAGATATCACTTCTGTTGTCTTTCATGTAATCGAGCGAAAACAAAATTTATTTATTTCAAGTCCCTTCCACAAACTTTCCAACAATTTTGTATTAATGAATAGCTACCAGTATATTATTGATGTTACATATTCTTTGTCCCCTCTGGCTGTTACCCTTCCCCCTCCCTTCTTCATAGCCTTTACATTAAAACTTTCAGATATTCTTAAAGCTGCTAGGCTTCCCACAAGCAGAAGTCAGACCCATGTTGTGCTTCTCATCTCTCAAACATTCATCCACCTAGCTTTCCTGAGACACATGCACACTTTAGCAAAGGAAGGAACAAAGCGATATACAGAAGCTGAGACTAGAGGGGAATCGGGCCATAAAATAACCTTATCTATGTGTGTCTAAAGGACCCTTGGGGGGGGTACTATGCTTGGGGAGAGAGAGCCTTAATTGATGTGAGGAGACTTATAGGCCATATGTGCTCCTCTGGAATTCTGGGAAGAAAAGGATGCAAATGAGTTTTTATCAAGCTCTGCCTCTAATGCCACCAGGTGTAAGGTAGCTACCCTATAATTCAATGTTCAACCCTTTAAAAAGACCTTGAGACATGACTCGGATAATAAATAAGCCAGCACCTCATCTGCAGACAGCTGTTTTGGGTGATTTCCCCTCATCAGTGCAGAGCAGAAAGTACTGGCTTAACTGGGTGAGAGGCCTAAGTCAGGACTGGGGGGGTACCATCTTTCCTCGGGGAGAGAGTGCCTGAACACGGGCCGAGAATCACACAGATTTATCACACAGTTCATAGTAACACTCGTTAGCAATGATCAGGAGGTGTAAATATACCGCCAATTATCCAATTAATCCATGCAAAAATGCATCATTTACCGGCAGCAGATCATGCCGTGCAAACACGATCTCCTGCTGGCAAACAACGAGTTCTTATGGGGAAGAGTGTTGGCACAAGCGATCACTCCTCCCCATTCTCCTAACGCATCCTTCCTGACAATATCGTCCTGTGTAAAGGGACCTTATGACCTTATGTCACTTAAACATAGAACAGTCTAGACACATCAACCCTTGTTTAAAAGGAAAAGGGTATTCTTCAAGGCAACCATCCTATACACATTTCTCTTTTTACCTTCATACATACACCTCATAATACTTGCTCTAATCTTTCTCAACAATCGATCTTCTCACAGATAGACAGCTTCAACAGTCTCTAATAGTTCTTGAAACCATAAGTGTTTTAACAAAGGTATATATTTCCAAAATCTTCATATTCTTAGCGCTAACCAAGTATCTATTGGCACACTCTAGGTACAATGCTTATTCATTATTAATTGACAGTCCCTGATGTATCACACTTATTGTAATTTTCTACTTACATTTTAACTTCTAGTTATCACTTCAAACCACTCTCTAATGCCATAAATCTTTCCTGCTCGAAACACACAGCATGAGAGTAACAAATACTTAAAAAGTTCATTTCTGAAACTTTAACACAAGTTCGGTTATGATCTTTATTTATTACTTATTTATTAATTTTACGCATTTATATAGCGCTACTATATTCCGCAGCGCATTAGCATCACGCTGTCCCCAAGGAGGCTCATAATCTAAGTTCCCTATCAACATGTCTTTGGAGTGTGGGAGGAAACCGGAGTACCCGGAGGAAATCCCTGCAAGCACAGTAGGAATATCCAAACTCCAGGCAGATTTTGTCCTTGGTTGGGGACACATGGGCGAATCTCTCTGCTAGTGCCATAAATGTCTTACTTTCTTGACACTGCAATGTTATGAACTCGTCAGAGCCCCCTCAGCATCACAGGAGCTCTGATATCTACAACCTGCAAGCTCTCACTACTCAAATTCTTACACATTGTCACTAGAATCCTGCTCAATTCTACAACTTAAAAGAACCTTTCTAAGATCTACATACCTTCTACTACAGCCCCAGTAACAGCTTCTAGCAGATTTGTACAACCAATGCAACAATAATCTGTCTGCAGATTATTACACTCCCACTTACTACCCTCTCTGTGTATCATCCTATGAACAATAAGCGTATTCGTTTGCTCAGATCCCACTTCTGCCACCAAGTGTGATAATCACTCAGGAATGGAGCCTTCTCGGCACAGTGTGGGTCTTTTTTTTATATGTTATCTAACTATACCTAACTCACTACATTACATGGAATATCATTACAAAGAATATAAAAGTTGATATAATAATTAAAGAGGACAGAACCAATCACTACCTAATTATATTTAATATCCTCACAACTCATGCTAAAATAAGAAAAAAGTTCAAGATTCCCCCATCATTCTGCACTGAATGCCACATAAGTAGAAAGTGAAAACATGATTTTAGAAATTTTTGCTAATTTAATAAATAGAAAAAAATAAACTTTTGCATGGACATAAGAATTCAGACCCTTTGCCTTGACATTTAGGTCTGGGGGGGCTCCCATTTTTCTGCATAATCTTTGAGATGTTTCTCCACTTTGATTGGAGTAACCTGTGTTAAATTCAGGTGACTGGAGATGATTTGGGAAGACACGGCCCTATCTATGTAAGATCTCACAATGCATATATGAGCAAAAAACAGGCTATGAGGAGGAAAGAACTGCCTGTAGAGCCCAGAGACAGGATTTTGTGGAGGCACAGATCTAGAAAAGAGGACAAAAACATTTCTGCACTGAAAGTCCCCAAGAGCACAGTGGCCTCCATAATTCTTAAATGAAAGATGTTTGGAACAGTGTAATGTAATAGTGGCAGCCAATAGTAGTGACCGCAGTAGCAGCACAGAATGGAACAGACATGGCAGAAAGTAGATGTGTGTGCAGCTGTGTTGGGGTAGTAATAGTAGTATTAGTAGTGACGGCACTGTAGCAGTAATGGTAGTGACAATAGGAGGATTAGCAGCAGGGAGCAACAGGTGCAGTGGCGGCAGCAGCGGCACGGAACATGGTGGTAGGCAGGCAGTAGCAGTGGCATGATAAGGCACTGTCAGCTAGGGCAGATCTACTCATTGGCCTCATTCATTTTGACAAAAGTGATGTTTTCTACACTGGCAGAGGGCAACTTTGTTAGTTTGGGTGTGACTATGCCACCTGCCATTCTGAAAACCCTCTCTGAGATGACAACGGAGGCTGGGCAAGATGGTACAGAGAGAGCATACTGGGCCAGTTCTGCCCGCTGTTCCAGTCTGCATGTCCATGAGGTCAGGGAACACGGTATACGCTGGAGGAAGCCCAGAGATTAGGTATGTCTACCTTTGCTGATTTGCATCAGCCTGGTGCAGCATGTGGAAAATTTCACCATCATGTTGATGATACTGAACTGGCTGCTGCTGCCACTTCTGCTGCTTGTGGTAGAAGAGAGAGCAGGAGGTGGGGAGGTGGGTGATTCTGGGGGGGGGGGGCAGAGTGGGGCCTTCTGGGCAGACACATGGGCGGCATGTGTCTGCTCGCCAAAAGTTGTGGCAAGCTGGATACAAAGTATGTCCTGGTAATAAAGCAATTTGGCCTCCCTTTCTGCAAACAGAAAAACATTCCCCCATTTTGCTTTGATAACGAAGGTCTAAAATCATGGCTATCCAGCATATAGTTTGTCATTCGGGCCAGCGTGCCTGAGGATCCAGTTCTTTCCAGGTCTGACTCCCCCCCACCCCCACTGAGATAATTGGTTTTCATGGACAGTGTCATCATCATCATCAACATCATCAGGCTAGTTCTCCTGCACAACCAACTCCTCCTCCTGCTGCTCATCCGTCTCCCCCAGTTGTAGCTCCTCATACTTCATTTCCTCCTCCATGGGACTTTCTCCATATGGATCCCCAATAGCCACAGGGCGGCCAGCAAGATGCGTATGTGTTCTTCTGCTGTCCATTGTTGCATCCGCGTGAGCTTTTGCTCAAAGCGGCCTACATACTGTCAGTGGTAATACAATGTGCTTTAGACACTTTCATCAATTATTTTGACAGAAACCAAAGCGAACCCATTTCATTAACTAGATTTTTCTGCTATCTATGAGAAGGGTTCTTTTCAGTAAGAGCATTAAGAGTGTAAATGAGTTACGATGGACACTTTCCCATTGTATTTTCCCCAGATAAAAGCCAAAGGACAGAAGTTCGGCCCTTACTGTGGGAAGACGCCCCCTCCTCGCATTGAATCGGGCAGCAATGAAGTGGATATTGAATTTATAACTGACAGCGGAGGGGATAACAAGGGCTGGAAGATCTATTATTCAGAGGATGGTGAGGAAGAGACTGGCTGGTAAAGCCACTGTGACCAACTTTTTGGAATTCTGCTTAGTTGTGACTGGTGTTAGAGTTACTTCCCCAAAGAAGATTAGATTTTAGGAGGACATGCCTTTTAAAGCTCTTTTCACACTGGCACTGGACTCTGTTCTGTTGGGCTGTCTGCAGTGCCCTGTGAACACAACAGAACCTTGACAGGAATCTGTTGACCCCATTATGAGTCAATACTAGTCATTGGGATGTTTTCGAAACATGGAAGCTATGACAGTAATAGTGTGAACAGAGTCTAATGTCTTAAGAAGCACACATACTGCTGCCCATGTTTCCTCTTCGACCAATCCATTACCTCAACAAATACACATCACACAGCTTCTTGGCAAAAAGTTGTTCCTTGCAGCCACCTTTATTAACATGGATATAAAACCGCAACAACACACTCACATCATAACCAATCAAGAGACACCACACTCCCACAACAACCAGTTGAGAACCACCACACTTGCACCACTACCACTTGAGAGACACCACACTTGCAGCACAACTAATTGAGAAACAGCACACGCACACAACAACCAGTTGAGAGACAGCACACCACAACCAATTTAGCAACCCCACACTCCCACCCCAACTAATTAAGAGACACCACACTCACTCCACAACTAGTCGAGGACCACCACACCCACACAACCAACTGAGTGACATCACAAAAAACAGTCAAGACACACTACATTCACACCACAACAATCAAAAGACACCATTTGCATAACAACTAGTCGGCAAGCATCACACCCTCACTGCAACCAGTCTAGAGACACCACATTCACACCACAACCAATTGTGAAATACATGCACCCCACCCAATTGAGGGACACTACACTTGCACCACAACCTGTCGAGAGAGACACCACACTCTCATCACCCTCAGTTGAGAGGAAGCACACACACACACAACAACGAGTTGAGAGACACTCGTACCCCAACTAGTTGAGAAACACCACACTCTAACCATAACCAATTGAGAGACGCCACATTCGCAATACAAGCAATGGAGAACACCACAACCAACCAACTCATGACACTAGCCACCACAAACGTTTACGACATTGTGACTTCTGCCCGGTCCAACTACCAAACTAGCCAACTTTTGTGGCTACCAATAGCCAAACCTTACCAAGAAACCTGCTGTTTAGCTTCTGTTCCCCTACATGCAAGCTCGCTCTGCCATTAGGCTTGCTCTCCATGGTCAACCAAAACCATTCTGCCCTTATCTGAGTGTAGTGCTTTGATCTGACCTTTCAGTCCTTTAACCATTCTAAATTTGGTTGGGGTAACTGAGCTCCTCCTTCTTTTCTGGTAACAGTTAACCAATATCAACCGGATACTTCCTAAATAACCCACCAGTGTCCCTCCGCTTTCCTAAACATCCAATCCAGCATTTTTTGTGGATCCACCCACTCCCTCTAGGCCCACTATCTTGCCCTTACTCAGCTACCTGAGCCTCCTATTCATGCATGGTGCCCCTTGTGGCACTTCATGTAAACTTGCCCTAATTTTACTGCTCTTAAAACTAATAAAGCTTGTGAGTCTTGTAACGTACCTCCATCTTTCTCCTCCCTTCCAGCCATTCCCTGCCCGACAGACGTGTTCCATCATGCCATTCTAAATCCACGAAAAGACAAGTATGTTTTCAAAGACATGATCACCGTGATGTGCGAGGAAGGATTTGAAATAGTATCAAAACAGGTAAGTGAAGGCAGTATTATTATATGTCTGGAATATTATAATTTAAGGATATCTCTACCAAAATCATGAAAACTAGGCCTGTCTATTTATATAGGTAACAGTCCCAACCTAATACCTTTCATCTCACTCACTCCAAAATAAATTCATACTTCAGACAAGGTACCAAATTAAATTCAAGCTCTGGATTCGGAACCCCCCCAAAAAAATAAGACCCTATACTAGACCCCAGAATAAATACAGAGCCCAAACTAGACTTTAGATTAAAGAGAGACATCAGACTAGACCATAGAATAAATAGACATCAGACCAGACCGTAGAAAAGATTCCAGAATAAATACAGATGCCTGAGAAGAAATTTAAATCTCTATACTCCTCAAATTCCGTACATAAAGACCCTAGAACAAATACAGACCCCTAACTGGACCCCAAAATAAATAGACCCAAAGACAAGAACTCTTAAACCAACATAGACTCCAGATCAGACCCACTAATACTGAACCCAAATCCTTTAAGGAAATACAGACCAGACTCCAAAATAATTTCAGACTTTAGACCAGACCCCTATGTAAATACAGACCCCAGAATAATAATGTCAGGGGAAGAGGAAGGAAACATATGTTGGTCCAAGCGTAAGAAAACGTGTGCATGGCACTTGGGAGACACATGCCTTTTCTTGATGCTTCCCCTGCCTGACAGTGGAGACCATAATATTGAGAAAAATACATTGATAGATTTTCGTGCGGTCATAAGGATAATAAGGGGAAGACTAGTTTGCTACATGATAAGGCTTCTGAATCATAGTTAGACATTATTATGGTGCTCCAAAGGTGCCAAAGACAAGGTCATCCCATGTCAGCTCCATGAAGATCATCTATGTACAGTACCTTCTTTGCATGATAGGCTGTATTACCTCCTCAGTCTCCTTCTTATCACTTTTCAGAAGAGGCTGCCATCATTCCGAGCGAAATGCCAAGGAGATGGGACCTGGTCAAGCGCACACCTAAAATGTGAACGTAAGCAAAAATTCCATAAAACACCCTAAAACTGTGTTCCCCAATCCCCATACACTGCGTGCAGAATTATTAGGCAAATGAGTATTTTGACCACATCATCCTCTTTATGCATGTTGTCTTACTCCAAGCTGTATAGGCTCGAAAGCCTACTACCAATTAAGCATATTAGGTGATGTGCATCTCTGTAATGAGAAGGGGTGTGGTCTAATGACATCAACACCCTATATTAGGTGTGCATAATTATTAGGCAACTTCCTTTCCTTTGGCAAAATGGGTCAAAAGAAGGACTTGACAGGCTCAGAAAAGTCAAAAATAGTGAGATATCTTGCAGAGGGATGCAGCACTCTTAAAATGGCAAAGCTTCTGAAGCGTGATCATCGAACAATCAAGCGTTTCATTCAAAATAGTCAACAGGGTCGCAAGAAGCGTGTGGAAAAACCAAGGCGCAAAATAACTGCCCATGAACTGAGAAAAGTCAAGCGTGCAGCTGCCAAGATGCCACTTGCCACCAGTTTGGCCATATTTCAGAGCTGCAACATCACTGGAGTGCCCAAAAGCACAAGGTGTGCAATACTCAGAGACATGGCCAAGGTAAGAAAGGCTGAAAGACGACCACCACTGAACAAGACACACAAGCTGAAACGTCAAGACTGATTTTTCTAAGGTTTTATGGACTGATGAAATGAGAGTGAGTCTTGATGGGCCAGATGGATGGGCCCGTGGCTGGATTGATAAAGGGCAGAGAGCTCCAGTCCGACTCAGACGCCAGCAAGGTGGAGGTGGAGTACTGGTTTGGGCTGGTATCATCAAAGATGAGCTTGTGGGGCCTTTTTGGGTTGAGGATGGAGTCAAGCTCAACTCCCAGTCCTACTGCCAGTTTCTGGAAGACACCTTATTCAAGCAGTGGTACAGGAAGAAGTCTGCATCCTTCAAGAAAAACATGATTTTCATGCAGGACAATGCTCCATCACACGCGTCCAAGTACTCCACAGCGTGGCTGGCAAGAAAGGGTTTAAAAGAAGAAAATCTAATGACATGGCCTCCTTGTTCACCTGATCTGAACCCCATTGAGAACCTGTGGTCCATCATCAAATGTGAGATTTACAAGGAGGGAAAACAGTACACCTCTCTGAACAGTGTCTGGGAGGCTGTGGTTGCTGCTGCACGCAATGTTGATGGTGAACAGATCAAAACACTGACAGAATCCATGGATGGCAGGCTTTTGAGTGTCCTTGCAAAGAAAGGTGGCTATATTGGTCACTGATTTATTTTTGTTTTGTTTTTAAATGTCAGAAATGTATATTTGTGAATGTTGAAATGTTATATTGGTTTCACTGGTAAAAATAAATAATTGAAATGGGTATATATTTGTTTTTTGTTAAGTTGCCTAATAATTATGCACAGTAATAGTCACCTGCACACACAGATATCCCCCTAAAATAGCTAAAACTAAAAACAAACTAAAAACTATTTCCAAAAATATTCAGCTTTGATATTAATGAGTTTTTTGGGTTCATTGAGAACATGGTTGTTGTTCAATAATAAAATTAATCTTCAAAAATACAACTTGCCTAATAATTCTGCACTCCCTGTAATGCAATATGCTATTTGCAGGTGCTAAGACAGTAGCACATTAACCTCATCCTTCTATTCTCTTCAGCTGTGAATTGTGGAGATCCTGAGCAAATTGTTAATGGTGATGTCATCTTCACGGACACCACGTACGGAGCCAAAGCCGTATACAACTGCATAACAGAATACTATACCTTGAAAGGAGATGGTTAGTATTTGTGAACTATACTGCGGGTAAGAGGAGGTGGAGTAGTACATAGACGCCATTAAGTACATATGTCAATGGTTAGAAATGAAGAACATGTGAGGATCCCATGTATGAATAGTAACTGGAGAAAATGAGTTAACACATGCATTACTGTTAGTTGAGCACATATATGCCTACCGAAAATGACTAGTATGGACATGTGTGGTTCTAAGAAGATAATTTATATGTGTAGTTGGAATTGAATGACTGGTAGGAGGTGAATAGTGTGGGGCACATGCATGACTGGTAGAAGCTGAAGAGTGTAGAGCACATGTGTGGATGGTCGAAGGTGAAGACAGTGGAGCATATGTATGAATGGTAGTAGGTGAAAAGTGTCAAACACATGTATGACTGATAGTTGGTGAGGAGTATGGAGGACATGTATGACTGATAGTGGTGAAGAGTGTAGAACACATGTATGACTATTATGAGATTAAGAGTGTGGAGCACATGTATGACTGGAAACAGGTGAAGAGTGTGGCGCACATGTTTGACTGGTAGGAGGTGAAAAATGTGGAGTACATGTATGACTGACAGGTGAAGAGTGTGGAACACTTGCATAAAGTTGTCAGACACATGCGTGAAGATGTCAAACATGAAGATTGTAGAGCACATTTATGACTGGTAGAAGGTGAAGAGTGTGGAGCACATGTATGACTCGTAGGAGGTGAAAAATGTGGAGTAAATGTAATACTGGGAGTTGGTGAAGAGTGAAGCACATGTATGCCAGGTAATAAGTGAAGAGTTTGAAGCATATGTATTACTGGTAGGAGTTTCAGAGTGTGGAGCACATGTATGACTGGTAGGAGGTGAAGAATGTGGAGCACATGTACTGTATGACTGGTTGGAGTTGAAGCATGTGGTGCACATGTATAAATGGTAGGAGGTGAAACTTGAAGGTTGTATATGTCACTGTATTCTCTTTTTTACTTATTTACAGACACATATTACTGTTCTGTGGATGGACTCTGGATAAACAACAACAATAAAAGTGACCTTCCCAAATGTGCTCCAGGTAAATGAGAGGAACCACCTCCAGAACCTTCACTCACTTCCAGGCCACACGTCCTTACGCACTTTATTAGTATCACCCCTTGCTTGCTCAGTGTCCACCTTAGTTGATTTAGTACAAAAAAAACTGGACCTCAACATCCATGCCAAAAGAAGGACATGTAGCTGTGGCATGACTACCATGTTTCAGGGAATTCCCTAGGTCCTACGGTGCTCTCACAATGGTGCCATTCACATTGTTTGGTACAAGATCACCACCTGCATACCTTTCTGTATGAAGCAATCTTTGGTTGCATAGACATGTCCCAAGTCATGTCTTGGGACAGTGTAACAATCTGGTTTAATCTACAACAAATGGGAGGCATGTTTCCCCTTATCACTTTGAGAATTACTATATAATAATGTGTAAGGAAATACTATGGTCACCATCCGAAGCCACGGCCAGCAAACTTCTACCAGTTTTCCTTAACCACTCTGGTTAGTAGAAATCTAAGGCTATACCTAAGGTCTTCACCAGAGCATTCTGAAAAGACGGATGGATTTGGCTGCTATGGACCCAGGTTACATCTGGGGTGTAAGGTTGCAGAAAAGTGGTGCAAGCTCAGTAGAAGTTGACCTAGCAGAATGACCAGGATGCAAAGAGTAGCAGACAAGTTCAATTCAGCATAGAGAGAGTTAATCCAGAAGGCAAGCCATAGTCAGAATACCAGGAGAATCAGTTGAAGTCAAATAAAGAAATAAGGGGTTAATCCAGAATACAAACTAGACATTTAACCAGTAAGGCCTTACGTTCAGGTACCAACCGCAGTAGTACAAGCAGAGCCACTTATCGCAATCACAGGTATCTGGCGACGACACAGTAGCAGACTTCAATCTCCTACCTAGCTTCCAGCCTCACTGATAGATTGACCGGTTGGGGCTTGACAGTATTTTAGTCGGTGTGGGGATTCGCTCTAGTAGGCAGGTTAGCGGACGCAGTATAGAGGCAACCACAAAGTCTTCAACTTAAACAGGTCAGTGTTTATTCACACAAAAGGCAAAACAAAATGACAGTTCGCAGTCTTGGTGTTCGTTCACGCCATGGAAAGTCCACAGAACAAAACATTCACCTGGTTAGCAGTTTTTCATCAGCGGTCCCCAGGAGGCTTTAGGGGCCTGTTTTCCAGCATGCGGCTCTCAGCCCTTTAGCACAGCACACATCTTCAGATCCCCAACCACAGAGACTCCACAGCTTCACTGTGAGATGGAGGATAATCCACCACACCTGACAGTGTTGACTGCTTTTATAAGCCTCCCAAGATCCGGCCTGGAACGTTGGGAGTAGCCACCCACCCAGCACTTTGGCTACTCCCAGTAAGAGCCGTCCTAGATCAGCTTTACAGCCATACTAACCAGCTGAAGTGTCAGATGCAATAATGACATTTCAGGGGGAAAAAAACTGATCTTACCTCACCGAGGCCAGGAACCTCTGTGACACATTCCGCCCATCAATGATGACCCCTTGTTCCTTCCTACAACGGGTACCCCAAACAATTGTCTTACTGGCAGGGGCATAACTACCGCAGTAGCAGCCATAGTGTAGCCCTCATTATTTAAATAGAGGGCCCGCCGCCGCCAGCAGCAGTTGCAGTTTTATATTGATATATAGCAGTGCAATGTTCATGTGGGTTATCATGGGACGAAACAGCGATCTTGGGCCTGACAGGTGTCATGTGACCAAGGTTTCCAGTGTGACTCACAGGTTGCCGCAACCATGACCCTAGAATCACAAAAATCCAGTCCTACTGGTTATTTTATCTTCATATTTGTTAAATGACAGGGAGAGGGGGAGTGTATGGCGAGTGTGGGCGATCTTGACTGGCTGCAGTAGTCGGGGTTTCACGGGAGGAGAGGGTTGCAGGGAACCAGCTGCTGGTGGGGGGTGCTCCACTTAAACATTTCCTATGGGGTCCAGTGATTTCTAGTTACACCCCTGCTTACTGAATAAGGTTTGCTCTGGTTCTTCCTCTTGAAACATCTCCCCTGAATCCAAATTTTCATGTCTTTTCAGTTTGTGGAAAATCTTCATTTTCCAAAGGAACCCGAATTTTTGGAGGGGAAAAAGCTGATGATGGATTCTTTCCATGGCTCGTACGAATTTTCTTTCCTACACAACTTGGTGGTGGATCACTGATATCGGATCGCTGGGTCCTGACGGCTGCCCACGTTTTGTCGGGTAAAGAGATGCCTACATTGCAGGTCGGAGCTGTGGATCATACGAAAGCAACTAAAATTCTGGCCAAGAAGGTATTCATCCACCCTGACTGGGTAAATGATGATGGCGAAAGGACAAATTACGACAACGATATCGCCCTCATCCAGCTGCCAAGGCGAATGGAACTGGATGAATGTATTTACCCAATATGCCTGCCGGAAAAAGGTCAGACAGAGGGCCCCGCCATTAGAGAGGTTGGATACATCGCTGGTTGGGGACAAACCAACAGAAAAAACAGACTAGGAAAAACAATAGATAAACCAAGGATCTTAGAATATACTGGAGTTTCGCTCCGTGATCTTGAAGACTGTAAGAAGGCTGTGCCGAAAAAGTATGATGTCACCTCAAACATGTTGTGTGCAGGGGAGGGGGGTCATGACACTTGCAGTGGTGACAGCGGGGGTCCCCTCATGTTTGAAGATCTAAAAGTCAGAAGAAACAAAAGATTTTATATCGCTGGCATTGTCTCTTGGGGAATCGAATGTGGTGACTTTGGAATGTACACCAAAGTTCAGAACTACGTGGACTGGATAGAGAAGACAATAGAAGAGGTGGAAGATAAAGAGAAAATTGAAGAGCAACAGGAACCACAGAAGATCTGTAAGAAGACATAGGAAGGAGCATAGCCCGCCAAACAATCTGCTTATGAGACATCAGTATAAACGCACCATGTTTTTTGCAATAAACTCTGTATACACAGTAAAGGCAAAGTCCATCTTGTAATTTCTAAAATAATAAAAAAGAAGCAATTTTATAAATGCTGTTCTGTGCATGCGCTGAACCTAGAACCAATTGTCACTGGTGCAAGATTTTTAGACCTGTTTGCAAATGCAATGATGAAGGGGAAGCCTGGCACTGTCAATGTACCATGAGGGGAAGACACTGGGAGGCAATTTGCGGGAGTGACGTGCAGAGTGGCGCACTCCCGCTTGCATTAAAATAAAGTATTATCATCAGGAGCCATCACAATCAGGGGTACGGGTGGCTAAAGATGCTCTTTTTGACAGGCCAATAATAATCCCTAAAAGAGAAGGCCTACTTTGTGGGCTTGTGTCATCAGAAAATAACCTATTGTTATTTTTTTTGAACTTTAGAATTTTTGTTCAGAAGTCTTAACATATTTTAGGCCTAGTGGCCAGAGTGAAAATGGACGCATTTTGGGATTCTTTTTAAAAATATAGATAGTGACATGGAGAATAAAATAAAATCATGAAAATAAGGGATGTCCCGATACCGATACCAGTATCGGTATCGGGACCAATACCGGACATTTGCACGAGTACTTGTACTCGTGCAAATGTCGCCGATACCACTGCCGATACCTGATGGCCGTGCAGCGGCGGGTCCCGTGCCCCAGATGATCATCCCAGATGATATTTTGCCGTCATTCCGGCTCCCTCACTCACCGCCTTCATTTTGCAGACTACGCATGCACCGTTCAGTTCCATCGCGCTCGGCCTTCGCCTCTCGTCTTTAGCGTGAGCGTGATCACTGGCTTCAGGCGCTGGATGCCCCCTTGACTTCAAGCCTGACTTGGAGAAGGCGCCAACGGACATTAACAAATATGAGGAGACAGAATGAGGAAAGAAAATCTTGATTAGCAACACACTGGGGGATACTTTAAGGTACTGTGTTTTCCATGTGACAGGTTCCCTTTAAAGCCACTTCCTCCCAGTACTCTGGTGCATCCGCATGGGAAGGATTACAACAGGCCAGGTGGGTGTGGTGCATGAAATGGAGGAGAAATTCAGTTAATTTCTCTCCATTTCATGTTCAAACAGTGAATATAAAATAAGGTGGGGGGGGGGGGGCATATAATAGTGATTCCCAACCAGTGTGCCTCCAGCTGTTGCTGGGAGTTGTAGTTTTGCAACAGCTGGAGGCACGCTGGTTGGAAAACACTGTTATATGCCCATTCTCTCCCTTCATATGCCCATTCCCCTCCCAGTGTTTCCCAACCAGTATGCCTCCAGCTGTTGCAAAACAAAATTAATGTGAAAACTTTTAAACAATAGTTGGTTTTCTGACGACACATTCCGTTGATCGAAGCACCAATTCCATAGGCTTTTTCATGATCATATTCTGAAAGCCATCACATTTTTCTTTGTACATCTTTGTATGATGAGTTTTTTTTTTTTCAATGGCACCATTCTGAATGACTACTTTTTATTAATTCTTCCTGGAGGGGGGGGGGAGTTGTTTTTGTGTTGCCATATTCTGAGAGGTATAACATTTTCATGTTTATGCAATACCCCAATGGGGCACTGCAAAGGGTTCATTACTGCTGAAACAGTTTATTTCAAGTTACCAAGTTAAGTGCTGTGCTTTGCTATTAAAGAATTTACCGTTTTATTCAGTATTAATTCCAATGGCAAGGTATCGGCAACCAAGCTTTTAATGTTGGCAGAATAGGTAGGTTGCTAGGGTTATGGATCAAGTTCTGCCCCCTGGAGAGTAGAGGCTAGGCAAAGCTGCACGACAAACTTGTGGGAGGGAGCTCTGTAGACAAGGCCTAAAGTTCCAGAGAACTGCTGCCTCTGAGACTTCAACTGGTTAGAGAACATCTTCACCATTAGAGCATCCTGAAAGAGTGAGGGAGGACATCTTCAGAAGGTCAGTAGCTGCTTCAGGGCCGTGCAAGGTGCTGCTCGTTTAAGGCTAATTAATGAGTTAGTTACATAGTATGGCTCATAACAGACACAGCGGTACCAAATGTGTATACTTTAAAAGTAAAAATTATGTTTTCACATAATGAAGCATTTTTGAATGGTGACTTTTAAAACTTACGTGTAGGTAAGTATTGCATGCCATTGAGAACAAACTTGTTATAGGTGGCATGCTCTTTACACTGAATATATACTATATCATGACGAGGAAAATATCAGTTGTACAGGAGGAACAAAGCAAGTCTTAAAGGGGTTGTGCAAGAATGGGGTGTTTTTTGGCAAACCCCCTCACTTAGCCGGACCTGTAAAGGGAAGATTACTTACCTGCTTCCAAGTGCTAGCTCCCCGCTCCTTCTCCTCCAGGCCCCAATACCCATACCCTGATGATGATGTTGAGGGAATGAAGGATCAGACGAAAGGAAGGTCTCCTCCCAGGCAGAAGAAGGTTTGATGCTAAGGAAAGGCCTGAGCTACAGTAGCTGTCCCAAACTCTCTCACAAGGCTGATACCCTTGCCAAAGGCTGGTGTCCCAGGGTCTATGGCTCAGTCATCCAGCTGGCTCCTTGGCTGCATGGCTGTTGACCACCCAGGATCTGTGGTAGAGTATTCCTGTCTCAGCATCTTCTGGCCACTTATCCAGTCTGGCAGAGTCTCTCCTACTAACCACTGGTCCCTATCTGCAGGAAACTTAGAGACTCTGACTGCTCTCCTTATATGCAGTTTCTAGCTGAACTAGAACCTTCCAGTGGGATGAGTTGGAGTGGAGAAGCACAGCCTAAACAGAAACATTGTTACAATTTCTGTCTATCACAGACTTGTATAGCGCTTTAAATGTGATTATATGGCAAAGCAGTTTTTCCAGACACAAACAAGTCTTCAGACATAAACAACAGAGCTAAACCAGACAGTCAGAAGGTCAGTGTGTCTGGCTTATCTCTTCAAAACTTTGCATAGGTACAAAGTCATAAAGTCTGTATTAGTTGGCTGTGCATTAACCCTTTTCACAGTGCTGTGCAGCTATAGTGTAATAGTGCAAGTGAACAGGATATAGTACAATAAACAGTATAAAACAGTATAAACAGTATAAGTGCACACAATAGCAGACTTCCCAAATGTCCCTTTTTTGGAGAGACAGTCCCTCTTTTTGACCCAAGTCCCTCTGTCCCTCTGCACCATAAATGCCCCTTTTTTGATCTGATGTATAGATTTTCATTACTGCATTCACTATATTGATCCAGAAAGTGTTTGTCTGGTTCCCATGTGCATATTAGAGCCCTCCTTTATTTATATTATTTCATTATTTGATGCAGTTGGGATTTTATAAATTTCTATATTCAGATAATTTTCGCACTATTTCGAATGGGCAAAACTATTGAAGTGTATAAATATGCAGGAAAAACGGATCTTTCACGTAAATTATACCATAAGTCTCCCACTTTGAAAGTTCAAAAAGTTGGGAGGTATAGTACCCTATGACAGATTTTATCAGGTGTACATATTGGGGGTCATTTACAAAGGCTGGCGTTTTATGCCGATCTGTGTTCCACCTCGGCACTGCAGGAGAATTAGCCTAATTTATGAATTAGGTGCACCTCTGGCAGTCCATGTGCATATAGTAAAAACTACTTGGGCCCCTGACTGGAGTCATTTTTACTCCTCTTATAGGGCTCGTTCACATGAACGTGCTGTGGACCACAAATTGCAGTCTGCAATGCACGGGCACCATCCGTGGGGCAGGCGCATGGTGATCGCAGACCCATTCACTTGAATGGGTCCGCGATCCTTCGTTCCGCAAAAAGATAGAGCAAGTTCTATATTTTTGTGGTGCGGAAGCACGGAACGGAACCCCAGAAAGTACTCTGTAGTTCTTCCGTAGTGTTCCATTCCGTTCCGCATCTCCAGATTTGCGGACCCATTGAAATGAATGGGTCCGCATCCGTGATGCGGAATGGCCACGGAACGGTGCCCGCAATACGGCAACGGGCATCACACGTTCGTGTGAACGAGCCCTTACACTTATTTACAGGTGTAAAAGATAGTAAATGTGTCAGCCCCCATATTACCACTTCTAAATATTTGCAAAAAGGGGGCTTGCGGATATTTTTATGCCTAAATCAGGCGTAAAAATATTTGTAAGGATATTATTAAAAGTTACTTTTTTTAAAGATATTTAGCCATAAACCTAAGGGGACTGGGTGGGATTGGGTGAGTCGAGTTATACTATGGGTGGCGTAAGAGGTATGGCTTATGACTTCTAACCCTTCCAAGTGCCACAAAGTAGGGAGTTGATGGCTTTGCATAGTAGCAATAGGGGCAAATGTCCACAAACATCCATAGTCCAAAGTACCCTTGCTCCAGGGCACCTACCCGCTCTGCACATGCGCCGATAAAAAAACAAGGATCCTTGGTACGGATTGAAATCGGTTGGAGGCCTATCCACTCCTAAAACTGCTTCAAATGGGAAACCACATACAAGAAAGCCAGTGAAGTCAACAAGCACCAGGTCCTCCTATGACAGAAGAGCACATGGGGTCAGTACCAGGAGAACAGACACATTTCTTTAATTTTTTAAATTTTTTTTGTATTTCAATGTTTTATGACATTTTTCAGAGGGAAATTAACACCAAACAACATAATCCTGCACAGAAGTATTAGGTCTAGAGGTCTAAATGACCCAATCAAAGAGTATATCATTACCCGATACGTTATTGCATAGATGCAGCACAATTGTTAGATGCAAGTAAATTGATTGTTGGTATTTCTTTAAATTAACTTTTTTTTTTTTTATATAAAATGACAAGCATATGAACATTTTGCAAAAGATTTTAAGGTCTGCTACACCTAAAAGCATCAGACACGCTATCTATGTAATATGTAAATGTCACTGAAGTTATGTGACCTTAGATAGTGATGATGGGGCGGGAGGAGGTGTTTTTTGGAGTCCTGTCGTTCATCCACCTCTCCAGAGCATGCAATGGCTGACAACAGCTGGAGGAAGAAAGGCAGGGCGGACTCCAAAGTCCGAAACCTGAACAGGATAAGAATTCCTACCTCTTTTTAAGATCCGAAATGCGTTGAGGTCTGCTGATCAGGCAGTGGCGAGCTGTGTGCTTCTGTCATACATAGACATGAAGCTGAGGTGAGTCACCACTACTTTCCCTGCCATTGACCTTCAGAGCTAGCAATCTAGTGCACACTTTGCTTCCAGCTTACCCATGATCCTTTGTGCATGTTGCACCTATCCCAGATAATACAGTCTACATAGGTTGGACCAGTTGTCTCCTATTACTTGTCATATTGCATCTTTTTTTTTGTCCTGTACAGGTGGCTGCTGTTCCTCGCCCTCCTGGGGCTTGGCGGTGCAGGGTCACCCTCTATGTTTGGAGAGATCACATCCCCCAATTACCCTCAGGTTTATCCTAATAATGTAATGAAGACCTGGAATATTCAGGTCCCAGAGGGGTACGGCATCCGGCTGTATTTCACACACCTGGACATCGAGCCCTCTGAGAACTGCAAGGACGACTCTCTGCAGGTGCATCATTTAGTTGTTGTAGCTGTCAGTCAGTGTATGCTGGGAGTTGTAGCTTTGTAGGAGCTGGGGGGCCACAGGTTGGAGAGCACTGCAATAGAACCCCCAGGGTGTAACAAAGATGGACCCTGGAGGGTCCCTGGAGAGATATACACTCACCTAAAGAATTATTAGGAACACCATACTAATACGGTGTTGGACCCCCTTTTGCCTTCAGAACTGCCTTAATTCTACGTGGCATTGATTCCACAAGGTGCTGATAGCATTCTTTAGAAATGTTGGCCCATATTGATAGGATAGCATCTTGCAGTTGATGGAGATTTGAGGGATGCACATCCAGGGCACAAAGCTCCCGTTCCACCACATCCCAAAGATGCTCTATTGGGTTGAGATCTGGTGACTGTGTGGGCCATTTTAGTACAGTGAACTCATTGTCATGTTCAAGAAACCAATTTGAAATGATTCGAGCTTTGTGACATGGTGCATTATCCTGCTGGAAGTAGCCATCAGAGGATGGACACATGTTCTCATTCTGTTTACACCAAATTCGGACTCTACCATTTGAATGTCTCAACAGAAATCGAGACTCATCAGACCAGGCAACATTTTTCCAGTCTTCAACATTTTGGTGAGCTCGTGCAAATTGTAGCCTCTTTTTCCTATTTGTAGTGGAGATGAGTGGTACCCGGTGGGGTCTTCTGCTGTTGTAGCCCATCCGCCTCAAGGTTGTGCGTGTTGTGGCTTCACAAATGCTTTGCTGCATACCTCGGTTGTAACGAGTGGTTATTTCAGTCAACGTTGCTCTTCTATCAGCTTGAATCAGTCGGCCCATTCTCCTCTGACCTCTAGCATCCACAAGGTATTTTTGCCCACAGGACTGCCGCATACTGGATGTTTTTCCCTTTTCACACCATTCTTTGTAAACCCTAGAAATGGTTGTGCGTGAAAATCCCAGTAACTGAGCAGATTGTGAAATACTCAGACCGGCCCGTCTGGCACCAACAACCATGCCACGCTCAAAATTGCTTAAATCACCTTTCTTTCCCATTCTGACATTCAGTTTGGAGTTCAGGAGTTTGTCTTGACCAGGAGCACACCCCTAAATGCATTGAAGCAACTGCCATGTGATTGGTTGACTAGATAATTGCATTAATGAGAAATAGAACAGGTGTTCCTAATAATTCTTTAGGTGAGTGTGTATATATATATATATATATCTATGGGATATCCCAAACTATATACAAACAATCATCATCGAAATTACTTATTATTTAGGACTCGGAGCATATATAAAAGTACAGTTTTCTGTACACAGCACTCGCAAGGATATTCTGAATATAAGGTATCCTTTTAATTGTGTCATCCATTTTCTTCAACTTCCATCTTTTGGCATCCCAGCCTTTATCAACAACTTGCTACACCCTTTCATTTTCACCTTCTTTCACCTTCTTTTTCCTGTTTTCTCCGTCACTATTTGTCTAGAAGTATTCCTCTTTTTTAAGAGACTTTCAACCATTTTCTTGCACAATCAATCCATATTTTCTTCTCCTTTTCTCATCATACTTTTCAATTTCCTTCACTAATTTGTCCCATCCAACCATACTGAGCTTCCCTTTAAAATCAAACTTTTTACGCCACTTATCTACATACTTTACATTCTCTGGATCTAATTTGTGCATATACTTAACATCATCTTCTAACATTCTTCTGACAACAAGAAAGACTTCCACAAAAAAACCCTCTCAGGCTATGAGCTGAGCGCTGCGATTGGCCAGCGCTACAGCCTGGGAGAAGGAGACGCCGGCAGGCTCAACTGGGTGGAGCCGAACATTTGAAGATACCGGAGCCTATACCGGGAGAACGGAGCGGCGCCCGGGGATAATAGTAAGTGCAGGGAGATCCCTGGGCACCGCTCTCTATGTCTGTATGCTTAGTTTACATTTTTTATTGTAGTGAAAGGTCCTTTTTAAAGCTTTTCCTGATACGTTCCACATGGTAGTTTAAAGATAAAATCCCGGACTTATCACTTGTGATTTAACCAGTCTAGTTTTTAAGATATCCTTGATTCTGTTAGTATCTACATTATTTTCAAGTAATTATAACGTGCTTCTAAAATTACCTTTATTTATATATTATGGGTAATAGGACAAACCTAATGATAACCAAAATGTGAGAAAATAGCACTCGCCTAACAATAAAAATATATAGAATAGATAAGTTAACAGGGACGGTCCAGGTATTAGCGATATCTCTGGGGTGGCAGATGTAAGGAGGCTGGGTAGATGCAAGATCTATCCCTATCCAGCCCTAACGATAATCTCTGCCCAGGGATGCCCCCTGATGGTGGAGGCACCCTGTCCCAGTACCTAAGCCCTGAACAACACCCTCTTAAAACCCCACATATAAATACATACCCAGCATGTATTTTCTGCTAAGGTATACAGATATATTTGAATATTGCGAACCCGACGCGTTTCCTCCGCAACTCACGGCTCATCAGGGGGTGATCACTAAAGAAAATAGTAGGGATAAATCAATAGATAGAAAAGGTTTACTTAGCTCTCTGAGGTCACTTGTGGAGTTGAAATGAAGCGCACCATGTCAGTCGATATATAAGGTGGCATGGGTAAACCCACAAAGCCTGGCACACCGATATTCGGGGGAGCTACAATATATCCATTCTATACATTTTTATTGTTAGGCGAGTGCTATTTTCTCACATTTTGGTTATCATTAGGTTTGTCCTATCACCCATAATATATAAATAAAGATAATTTTAGAAGCACGTATATTCTTCTTTTTCACTTACGCTAATGAAATTATTACGTGTCCATTATCTGAAACATTTGTTATTATATTCTAATTATAACGTACCTTAAATGATGAAAAAAAGTCCCTACAATTGTTGGTACTGTTAGAAACACGTACATTCGACCTATACACTATAAAAATTTGGTATTTAGATATTAAAGGACTGTATCCGGTATATATTTCATAGTACCCTTTGTCTACGATTTACAAAATCCTCCATGCTTCTAAAGAAATGCCTAGCATTGACCCAAATTTACACTCTAGGCAGGATAGTTAAATCAATGTAGTAGGTGGAAGATTTTTCTTTATATTTCTGATGACAAAAAGGCTCAAATGCCAATAGTCCTATGATTATTAGAACAGTTCCTTCAGTACAGTGGGTATTGACCCACTCAAACTGAGAGAGGCAGGACTCAGTAATATTCATTAATAACCGGGATCCCATTTATCCTCAGAAATAATACTATGACCTAAATATCTTCCTCTCTGTCTTTCTATTTCCACCCACCTATTTCCTAAATATGATAAAGGAATTACCTCCTAACAACACAAGGTAATTACAACCTGATTTCTCCAATAAATTAAGGGTTTATGGACAACTTGGTCACTCACAGATCTGAGATATATATTCTACCTGAAGGCTTCTCAATCAAAGTTATAGTACAAAATACACTTTTCACAACATTCATTACACGATGGTAGACACTTTGACATGTAATGGGTGTTATTATTTGGGAAATGTGCCTGGATGTTTGTTTTACAGTTTTCTACCTATCATTTTGTCTTCAGTCGAAGCAATGACCTCATTTGATCCAAAACAGAGATGACACGTGGATGGAATATTTGCATGTCTTCTGTGTTTTGTGCCCACTCCTGCTTTTGGCTACCAAATCATAAACCAATTCTGATGCAAAATAGGGACCATGTCATGCAGGCCTTACAGCTGTTACATAGACAGGATCCGTTGTGCGTCTAATTTTTTCTTCCTTCTGACAGATCAGAAGAAGGGTCAAATAAATGATGTTGTCAGCCAGGCCGAAATGAAAATAGTGGCCCAGTCATGAAGTGGGGAGGGTGGGAACAGCATGAGAAATCCACAGAGTGACCCTATAGTATGAGGAGACCACAGAGTGGCCCAATCACAGAGTCTGGAGGTGACAGCAGCATCAGGAGGCCACAGAGTGGCACAATACTAGAGTGTTGAGGTGGCGGCAGCATCAGGAGGAGACCACAGGGTGGCACATTGACAGAGTGTGGAAGTGGCAGCAGTATCATCAGGAGGCCCCAGAGTTGCACAATGACAGAGTGTGGAGGTGGAAGCAGCATGAGGAGACCACAGAGTGGCACAATGACAGAGTGTGGAGGTGGCAGCAACATCAGGAGGAGGCCAAAGGGTGGCACAATGGCAGAGTGTGGAGGTGTCAGCAGCAGCATCAGGATGCCACAGAGTGGTAAGGTGACATAGTGTGGGGGTGGCAGCAGCATCAAGAGACCATATAGTGGCAAGGTGACATAGTGTGGAGGTGGCAGCAGCATCAGGAGACCACAGAGTGGCAAGGTGACATAGTGTGGAGGTGGCAGCAGCATCAGGAGACCACAGAGTGACCCGGTGACAGAGTGAGGAGGTGGGTGGCAATACCAGTACCAGCTAAAGATGGTGGGTGAAAGAAGGAGCACTTGGCATCAGATGTGTGGCATCAGGCGGGTGGCAGCATCAAAATAGTAGCTGACGCAGGTAGCCAGAAGAAACCAGTCTCTTTTGTCAAAGTGTTGGTGTGGCACCATGGGTGATCTAGTCTGATGCATCAGGCATTGGTGAGTGGAAATCCTGGCTGATCCACGCCTGATTAATCTTGACAAAGGTCAGTCTCTCCACATTTTGGGTGGACAGGCAAGTACTTTTTGGGTAACTATGCCCCCCCCCCCCCGCACTAAACACCCGCTCTGATGCCACACTACTGGCCGGATAAGACAGATTTTACAGGGCAAACTCGGCCAGTTGCGGCCACAAATCCAGTTTGGCTGCCCAGTAGTCCAGCAGGTCTTCAATGTGGGGTGGCAGGGTGCTGTCCAAGTATGCCACCACCTGCTATTTCAGGTCCTGCTCCAGGTCTAGCTGCTGCTGGTGAGTAGTGTTTTCACTAGGCGGGCGAAGAAAGCTACTCATCAGCAACTCTAGACTCAATTTGCTGCTGATGGAGCTGGAACTGCTCCTATCCCGCCACCCTGCCACAGCAGCCATGGCAGAGGAGCGTGAGTGCAGAGGGCCCCCCGGTCAGACCTGCGAGAGGATGGACAATGGTGCAGATAGGCAGCGGCTAACTGACTACATAGGATGTCTCTATAGTAGTTAAATTTGTCCTCCTTCTCAGCGGGTGTAAAAAAGGTCCCCATTTTGGACCGGTAGCGAGGGTCCAACAAGGTGGAGAGCCAGAAGTCATCCCTGAATGGTGACAATTCAGCTGTCACTACGAAAGCAAATAAGCATGCATCGGGCCATTTGTGACTCGGAGGGACTCCCTGCCTCCATCTCCACTGCATACTGCCACAGTATGTCTGGGTCCTCTGTCTCGTCTTCTTCATCGCCCTGTAGCTCCTCTGGCTGCTCCTGCGCCTCCTCTCCTGTCACCTGTGTAGAAAAACCACCCATTTCGCTACACATTGCTTGTGCTCCAATGTCTTCCTGCTCCTCCTCTTCCAGTTCAGCCCCCCCAGGGCTCATGTGGCCGTGAGATCTAGGCGCCATGTCTCCGGGCACCTGCACATTGGGATGTGCTGACTGACCCCCTTTTTCTTTGAAGTCCCCTGACCAGCCAGATTTACCAGCATCTGTTCCAGGACATGAAGCAGTGGAATGACGTTGGTTATCCCATAGTTCTGGTGACTGACAAATAACGTGGCCTCCTCAAAGGGCCTGAGCAAATGGGAGGTGTCACGCATGAGCTGCCACTGGCTGACATCGAAGTTACACAGGGGAGTACTCCTGTCCGCTTGGATCATCAAGAAATCGTTTATGGCTTTTTTCTGTTCGTATAGTCGGTTCAACATATGGAGGGTGGAATTCCAACAGGTGGAAACGTTGCATATCAGCCTATGTTGGGGGATGCCATTCTGCCGCTGCAGCTCAAGGAGGTTGTGCTTTGCGGTGTACGAGTGGCTGAAGTGCAAGCAAAGTTTCCTGGCCATTTTTAGGATGTCTTGCAGATGGGTGTAAGACTTCAGGAACCACTTGACAACCAGATTGAACACGTGTGCCATGCAGGGCTCATGGCTCAGCCCTCCTTGACACAGCACCGACACCATGTTCTTCCCGTTGTCGGTCACCATGGTTCCGATTTTGAGTTGTTGCGGAGAAAGCCAGGATTCGATTTCTTGATGAAGGACACGGAGCAGTTCCTCCCCAGCGTGACACCGCTGTCCCCTGCACATGTGGTAAGCTGGAGGAACACTGTGAATTGTCCCTGAAGTGAAGGCTGAGGACATGGTGGAGGATGAGGAGGCAGAAGCGGACATTGTCACTGGCCCAACGGCGTGAGAACGTGGGGGCGGAATCGGCGTCACCTGGCCAAGTTGCTGGTGTGGCTGTGCATGAAACACATTCACCCAGTGGGCCGTAAAGGACATATATTGTCCCTGACCGTAGTTACAGCTCCACACGTCGGCGCTGCTGTGCACTTTGGCAGACACCGACAGGCTCAAGGACTGACCCAACTTCTGTTCTACATACGTGTGCAGGGCTGGTACTGCCTTTTTGGCAAAGAAATGACAGCTTGGGACTCTCCACCTCGGCTCTGCACAAGCCATCAGTTCTCTGCAGTTGCAGAGTCCACCACTTGGAAAAGGAGGGACTGCAGCACCAGCAACTTGGCCAGGAGCACGTTCAGTTTCTGAACCGTTGGATGAGTGCACACATACTTCTGTCTCTTGGCAATCGCTTCGGTGATTGATTACTGACGGAATGACTGACGAGGAGTAGGAGGAGGAGCAGGAGCACCAGGATCAGCAGATGATGGGAAGGACAGACAGCTCCCTTCGGCTGGGGTGGTGGAGCCTTGACTGCCTGAATTTGGGTGCGTGCCAGTGAGAGATGCAGTGGTTGCTGCTGCAGGCTGGACCACCACATCGGAGCCACGGTTCTCCCAGGCCACTTTATGGTGACGCTGCATATGTTGAGCAGGGCCGTGATACCAACATTGGCACCCTGGCCACACTTTACCTTCTGCCCACAGATTCTACAAATGGCCATGTTCACCTCCTCCGGTGGCTTAACAAAAAACTGCCACACCCTTGAGTAGATGATTTTTCCCCCAACAGTCTGCACTGACAGACTGCTACCGGCGCTTCTTCCGTGAACCGGAACAGGTAGGCTCCTGCGAATTGAGTGGTCTACCCCAGGCACGTTTGGCTCCCGACCTCCCACTGCTGCCACCCTGCTGACTCCCGGCTTGCTAGCAACTTGCTGGCTCCGCCGCTGCGTCACGGGCAAGCTGCCACCCCGATAATGATGAAGCTCCTAATTCACCCGGCTCCCAAGTGCGATCAGCTACATCATCATCATCGAGTATTGTCTGCACGTCACTGATGTTCTCCACTCTCCTCATCACTACTTGCCCGCCTACCAGAGGAAGCGGCGGATGTCTCCTCCACATCTTGGCTGGCCAGTAGCTGCTGACTGTCCTCTAGTAGCTCGTCCTCGCTGTATAGTGGAGCTGAGCCCACAGCATATAATACTTCTCTGGCTGAGGGAACATAAAAGGACAGAGGCAGGTTGAGGACAGGTGAGGGCACAGGGCCTGCTACCGGGCCATGCCAACTAAGGGTAGTGTCTGATGAACCCAACGACTCTTGGCTGGGGGTGTCTGATGTCACTTGGGACGAAGTGGATGACAGAGTCAACAATTCAAGAACCTCTGGGTTGCTGGTCAAGACACGACCGCTAGATGACACCGGGAGCTCAGACCTCTCCCTGCGACTCCTGCTGCCACGCCCCCTTACTCTGCTGCCACCTGTGCCTGTGCCAGAAACATTTAGGCCTCTACCACTCCCCTGTGCAGGGCCTGGCACTTCTCAGTCTGACATACTGTTAGATCAAATAAATAAATAAAAAGGAAATTAAAACACTCCAAAAAAGTCTGTAATTTTCTCACTTCACCCCACAACGGCTAATAAGACCTTTTTTCCCCCACTAATACTAGCCAAAAGGGCTTTAGAACATATAACTGCACAGCTGAACGGCAAATATATATTTTTTAGCCACTAATACACACCAAAAAGGGCTGTAATTTTCTCACTTCACCACACAACGGCAAATACTTTTTTTTGTGCCACTAATACACGGAAAAAAGTGCTTTAGAACATATAACTGCACTGCTGAACAGCAAATAGGCCAGTTTTTCCACTAATACGCGCCACGAAAGGCTTTAGAACATATAAGTGCACCCCTGAACGGCAAATAATATATATATTTTTGCCACTAATACACGCCAAAAAGGGCTGTAATTTTCTCACTTCACCACACAACGGCTAATAAGCCCTTTTTTCCCACTAATACGAGCCAAAAAATGCATTAGAACATATAATTGCACCACACAAGGGCAAATAAGACGTAGAAATATTTCCTTGTAATAAACCCTGTTAATGGCTGTATCACACAGCACTTGCACCCCATTAACAAGAACGGTTTTCTGGAATTACAGAGCTGTATAATGGCAATTTGGATCTGCAGTCAGTGCAGCAAGGTGTAATAGGATTGTTCTTATTACCCAGGCTGTAAACTCCCCTACTGAACCCTGTTCTGCTTCAATACTGTGGAATGATTCCTCCCTATCCTTTCCCTGAACTTTTATATAGCAAAATAAAAGTTTTCAAGTCTTTTCTACCACTGTCCCTAGTGCCTGCTGACATCTCTCCCTGCACTAAGTACACTGGAAAATGGCTGAATCCAAGTCTGTGACATCACAGGGCTGGCTGACTGCTGATTGTCTGCATGCATGGCATTGTGGGGGATCCCGCATTCCCAGAGTTCCTTGCTCCATGTCCAACCATTTTAGGAAAAAATGTGATTCATTACCACAAAGCGTGAGGAAATTCGGATTCGGTGCTAATCTAATTGTTCCTGAAATTCGGATCGAATTCCACTTCATCAATTTTGATTCGCTTATCTCTATTTTGGAGGATTAAAAAAACAGACACACTAATCGTCTGACTGGTTTAGCTCTGTTGTTTATGTCTGAAGACTTGTTTATGTCGGGGTAAAACTGCTTATTCAATCCTATGCACTTGCATCAAAGCTTTATATGATAGACAGAAATTGTAACAATGTTTCTGTTTAGGCTGTGCTTCTCCACTCCAACTCATCCGACTAGAATTTCTAGTTCAGCTAGAAACTGTATATAAGGAGAGGAGTCAGAGCTTCTAGTTGTTTGCAGATAGGGACCAGTGCATAGTTGGAGAAACTCTGCCAGACTGCATGACTGACCAGAAGAAAATTCGGAGATGGGGATACTCTGACACAGACCCTAGGTCACCATCCCTGTGACCAGGGAGACAGCTGGACAACTGATCCACAGAGCAAGAGTGGAACAGCTGCTGTAGCTCAGGCCTTTGCTCAGCATAAACCCTTCTTCTGCCAGGGAGTAGACTGGAGAAGCCAGCTCAGTGCCATGCATGTATTGCACTCCAATTCAGTTTTGCAGTCCTCCGGTAAAGAAGCACACTGGTTTACTGCAAACCTTGATTCTATGGACTTATTTCCTATTTGGATTGACCATACCTCACCATCCCTTCCGCAGAGCAGCAACACATGGTGACACCTCAATGGTGTCCAGGGGACCTAGTGTAATGGAGCCAGATGGCATCCCTGTAGCTTCCGGTAATGCCGGATACAGAGAGAGATCAGGAAGGCTGGTCCCTGCCAGAACACCCTGCCGGATCTGGGAAATGCTAGTTTGGAAGAAGCCTAAGCATATGTTATGGCTATAGTTACACCCATGTTGGCATCTTCTCTTGGGGAATTGAATGTGGTGAATTCAGAATGTACACCAACGTTTAGAACTACGTGGACTGGATTGAGAAGACAAAAGAAGAGGTGGAAGATAGAGAAAGGAACCACTGAAAATCTGATATAGGAAGGAGTGTAGACAATCAAAATATCTGCTTATGAGACATCAGTGTAAATGGGGGGGGGAGGCAGGTGTGAAAATCTGTCGTGTTGTTCAGATAGACCCCATGTAGTCTCCTACTTTCTTACACTTTCTTTCACTATTGATAGGTTATCTAAAAGAGGAGTCAGAGGAAGTGGACCTGATGCACTTTTTTCGATGTTAACCCCAAGACCAAAATACTTCACTTAATGAGTGCATATATCTAAACAGAATTTAGGATTTAATATGCCTAGTTATCAGCACCACCAGAGGGATTAATAGGCCAAAATTACTTCCAATGACTCAGAGTTGATGTCTTCTCTAAGTGTAGTTGTTCACTGTGCAAGTCTCCGAGACCTCGACCAGACCACCATGATGGCTTCTCCCACGTATGACCCAGCACGGAGGCTGATGGGACCAACGCCATGATCTTCAGCTGTCAAGGGCCCATGTCTCAGGTGAGACGGTTTTAGGTCCATGTTTCTGATGACAGAAGCCCTTTAACTTCTGAGTCTAAATCTCCACCTTTTACCGCCATCTTACTTTTACATTCTTTGCTAATTAATTTCTGACTATATTATTATATAATGAAGGAAGGAACCGACACTCCTTTGTACTGCAATTATATCAGGTTTATTCCTTCCTTCATTCAAGCATCCGGAGTGACGTCCGCTAACCGCGCACCCATACCTTCACGCAGTGCCGCCCGACTATTCGTAACCAACCTATATTATTATATAGTCAGAAAGTGGTGTTTTTCAGATACAAAGAGACAAACGCCCTGCTCGGGGAATTTAACTTAATCCATAGTTGGTACTGCTATGCAGCTGACCAGGAAAAGAAGCAGCCACATTTGGTGGGGACCTGGGCGGAAAAGGGTAAGTACTATGTAAAAGATCTTCCTTTCCACAGGTTATTACCAACTACAGATTAGTGAAAAGGCTTTATAGATAAACTCAGGCTATCTGGAGCCACCACTAGAGGGAGCTTACTGTACACTGGTTTATTATTGTTATTACACACAGTGAGCTCCCCCTAGTGGTGGCTGCAGAAGTCAGAATTTTATCTTGTAGCTGTATATCTATGCAGAAACAAACGTGTATATATCCAAATCCCTGTACTGAATAATGACGATGGGAATGTATTTGGTCCACACTCAGTATTTTATTTCCCAGAAGAATATAGAAGAATATACATAAAATCTCTTTGTGTATTGTACATTTTTATTAAGTAACAAATTGTAAAATGTTTAACAGCCACACAAAAAATGTCACACACTCCCCACGTGCCATATCATCGCACATGAGCAGACTGAGCCGAGTATGATTTCATTTTAGTTGTGTAATCAGAGGGCAAGATGGACGATCCTCAGAGATCAAGTGTTGATTGGCTGGGTCCCTGTCCGACTGCTAGGGGAATGATAGTCCCATTCCAATCTAGGCCATAGGTTGCTATGGATACTCTTTCTCAACTCTTTCTCATAGGCCCATATTAGAAGCCTGTGGTTGTTAGGTAGAAAGTCCATAGCAACCAGACTTTCAAACATCACTCAAGCTGTAGTATTTTTCTTTAAATCAATATTATATAGCCGGTTGAGCCTAACACCCTTGGTTACTCATGGGTTAAAGGGGTTTTCCAGAATGAAAACTTATCATCTCTCTATAGGACAGGTGATAAGCGTCTGATTGGTGGCGTAGCCGAAAACCCCCTTACCAATCACAAGAACAGGGCCTCATGTCCTCCTACTGAATAAAGTGGTGGTCGAGCATGTGCGCTGCCGCTCCATTTGTCTCTATGGGCCTGACAGTTGAGCGCGATACTCAGCTATCTTCCTCAGTCTCAAAGACTTTGAATAGAGAGTCAGAATACATCCTCGACCACCACTTCATTCAAACGAGGGACATGGGCTCCCATTCTGATGGTCAGTGGGGATCTAAGCGGTCGGATACCCACCAATCGGACACGTTAATAAGCTGTTACTGGTACAACCCCTTTGGTAGGTTCGCTGCGCTCTCTTATGATACGGTGAAGCATTTGCATCAGATCCAGGCAATTATTCATATATTTTTTGTATTTTTTACATAATTTCAGGTTGCTGGGTCTATAACAAATGCTATGAGGAGTCCTACTCCCATCATCTGCCTATGTGGCTTTTAATCCAATCAATATAATTGACAACTTTGGTGTAGTAGCCATAACCGCGACCGCAATCTATACCCCACGACACCAGGCCCGTGGCCACCCACTTCTTATCTGCCCTGTTTTCAACAGCAAATGCGCCTCCGCTGTCTCCTTGACATGAGTCCTTCCGCGAATTCTCATCTTCAGAGAACCCGGCGCAGAACATGTTTTCCGTGAATTTCTGCTTTCCGGTTTTCACACCTGCCTGATTTCTGACTAACTGCTTCTGGCATTTGTCTCTCGCAGCCACAGGTAAAATCACATAATGAAGGTGGTCGGTTATTTTGTTTTCTTCCGTGATTCCAAACCCACTGACGTAGCCGACCCTACCGGACTCGTAGAGAGACACCTCGCTGTTTTCGGGAAGACATATGGGAGACACATTGCTACCCATAGTCACCGGGTTCTCTAGTTCGATCAGAGCGATATCATGGTCGTGGCTCTCTGTGGTGTAATCTGGGTAGATGTGAAAAGCTTTCACCTTGGCAAGGCCATTTTTGACCAGGTTATTGACATCTACGTCACCGAGAAACACGTGCAAGTTATTGATATCAAGGGCCCGGGTGCTCCTATCCGGTTTTAGAACATGAGCGGCGGTAAGAACCCATTTCTCGTCAATCAGAACGCCGCCTGCTCGCCCGGGGCTCTTCAGGAACGCTTGCCAAGGAAAGTTCCCATTTTCAGCTTCTTTACCGTCTATAATGCGACTTAAACCAGCGACAGGATTCTGTGGTTGTCCACACACTGAGGGTACAAGATGAAACAGACAGGTAGAAAGAGGTAGGTCCCATCTATACTGTAAGTAAAGATTACCAAGCAAAAAAGTCTATGGTGCCTAATGGGTTAATAATTTAATTTCTGATGTTCTGTTATTGTTGCCCTTACATCATGTTGGTTAATAAATATATCCCTGGTGTCTAGTGGAATAATACCGTAATTATGTCCCTGGTGTCCAGTGGGTTAGAATTACCGTCCCTGGTATCTAGGAGATTCATAATCATATTCCTAATTTTTAATGGGTTAATAATTATGTCTACTGGGTTAGTAATAATATTAATGTAACTAGTAGGTTAATATTGATATCTCTGGTATCTAATAATTGTATCCCTGGTGTTTAGCGGGTTAATTATTATTGATGTTTTGTAGGTCAATAAAAAAAAAATCCTGGTGTTTACAGTTGTTCATTAATTATTATATCCTTTGTGCTTAGTAATCTTGTAGCGACCATATATCCCCGGTGTCTAGCAGGTTAATAAATATATTATGCATTTTCAGTGGGTTAATAATTCTATTACTTTCGTCTAGCTGGTTAGTAGTTATGTCCCTGGTGTCTAGTGGGCAAATAAATAAATCAATCCCTGGTATCTAGTGAGTCTACAATTGTGTCCCTGGTATCTTTTGGTTATATAATTTTGTCCCTGGTATCTAGTGAGTATACAATTTTGTCCCTGGTATTTAGTGGGTATATAATTTTGTCCCTGGTATCTAGTGTATAAATATGACCCTGGTGTCTAGTGGGTAAATAATTATTTCACAGGTGTTTAGTGGGTAAATAAATAAATCCATGGTATCTAGTGGGCAAATATATAAATCCCTGGTATCTAGTGTGTATCTAATTTTGTCCCTGGTATCTGGTGGGAATGTAGTTATGTTCCTGGTATCCAGTGGGTAAATAATTATGTCCATGGTGTCTAGTAGGTAAATATGTCTCACTGGTATTTTGTAGGTATATAAGTATGTCCCTAGTATCTAGTGGGTATTTAATTATGTCCCTGGTATCTAGTGGGTAAAAATAATTATGCCCCTGGTATCTAGTGAGTAAATAGTTATGCCCCTGGTGTCCAGTGGGTAAATAATTGTCAATGGTCTCTACTGGGTAAATAATTATCATTATCATTATTTAGCAGGTTTAACATTTTCTAAGTCCTTTAAAATTCACCAAAAAAAATAACATACCTGGCAAACAAATTGGAATCTGTTGCTCTCCATTCTCATCCTTCCACACACGATCTTCTAAGCAGGTAAAAGTGTCTGGAAATCACAGAAAGCAGATAATTATTATTGTTAATTATTACTAATATATCAGCTGTACATATTATATACTGAAAATACCCAGGTTATACCAGCTGTACATATATAATTATATACAGGAGATGCCCAGGTTATACCAGCATGGTCCATATCACTATATACAAGAAGATGTATACCTTATACCAGCTGTACATATATAATTATATACAGGAGATGCCCAGGTTATACCAGCATGGTCCATATCACTATATACAAGAAGATGTATAACTTATACCAGCTGTACATGTATAATTATATACAGGAGATGCCCAGGTTATACCAGCTGTACATATCACTATATACAAGAAGATGTATAACTTATACCAGCTATACATATATAATTATATACAGGAGATGCCCAGGTTATACCAGCATGGTCCATATCACTATATACAAGGAGATGTATAACTTATACCAGCTGTACATATATAATTATATACAGGAGATGCCCAGGTTATACCAGCATGCTCCATATCCCTATATACAAGAAGATGTATAACTTATACCAGCTGTACATATCTAACTATATACAGGAGATACCCAGGTTATACCAGCTGTACATATATAATTATATACAGGAGATGCCCAGGTTATACCAGCATGGTCCATATAACTATATACAAGAAGATGTATAACTTATACCAGCTGTACATATATAATTTTATGACAAGACACGGAGGCTCGTATTGCATTAACTTTCTTTACTGATCTACCATAGCAGCAAAGAACAAAACTGGTATTACATAGAGAAAAACCATGGTAACCAACTCCTCCCCACTATCTCAGTATATATAGGAACAGCCCTCTGGAATCCTCCTCTTTTTCTTTGCTGCTACCATAGCAGATAAGTACTCTCTCTTTTATCATGTCTATTTTGCTTGTATTGGATTATTTTATTTCACTTGCCCCTTCCTTGGGGGCAGTTTTGTTTGATGTGCTTGGCTTAGCGCCTTAGCTCCGGTTTTTTGTCTGGTTATTTGTCCTCATTTAGTTTTATCCCCCTTTTGTTTAGTTTCCAGGCCCTCTCTCCCGGGGTCCGTGCTATACTACTCCGCTCTCCCCCCTGACCGCTGGTTTGTGTTTACATGTACCTTGTACGTTGTCCGGTCCTGCTACTTTCATCTCCGTCGCCCATCTCTCATTCCGCCCGAATTCTCGCGATAGGCAGGATTTCGGGCGCCATCTTTAATTCGCTTCTTCTTCGCTTCTTCGCGGTCTTTGCTTTCGCGCGCTTGGCCGGCTCCTCCCCCGTTTTCTCGCGGGATTGTCGCCGCCTTCTCTGCCGGACACGTCAGTTCCTCCTGCCTGTCCCAGCGCTCGGTTCGCTTCAGCGTCGCCGCGTTTGTTTCGGGTAAGCCTTTCTGCCTCCCTCTTTAACGTTTTTTAGCATGTTTTCTTGGGTCTCTTCCCTGACTGGACATATTTCTTTTCTTCCTCAGATTCTTCACCTTCAACATTTGGTGGTGTGGGGTGATATACTCCCTCCTCCTTTTTATCTCTCATTATGTCTGTAACCGGTACACCTGCTGCCCCTCCTCAGGACAATCCTACCCCGATGGTTTCTCTCCCTTCCCTGGACAGAGTAGTTGTCACTCCATCTGCTGATGACCATACCACTCTACTGCAGCAGTCCATCTCCAATGCCATCATATCGGCCATGGGTTCCATGACATCTGCTATATCCCAGTCAATCTCCCAAGCACTTGGTGTTCTCCCAGGGCCCTCAGATCCTACACCAGCTTTAGCACAGAGTACACTGCCACCTGCCTCCAGAACAAATTTGAGAGATGGCCTAGTTCCATCAGTTGAACACGCGGATATGCCGCGTAAGAGAGCCTGCCCACGCCAGGCGGAAAAGTCGCGTGCATGGAAGACGGCCAGGATTTTGCCTGAGCCTGTGACTGACTCTGACGGAGAGTCCATAGAGGAGGCACATGTAGAGTCCTTGGACGACTCAGGGGATGATTTGGCAGATGTGGCGCTGGATCCTTCGGGATCAGGTCAGATTCCCTTAGCCATTCGACCCACACCCATCCCTTCTGGTAGTCAATCCGATGACCTATTAATAGACTCATTAGGGGAGCCACTGTTTAACCCGGACAAACTCCACCACCCTCGTTCCACAGAATGGCTACCCGCCACTCTTGTGGCCCAATACTTGGAAGCCAAGATTCGCACTCCTCTATCAAGAGAGTCGCGCAACAAATTACGCGCTGAATGCCCACGTCCTATTATACCCCATAAGATTTGTGAGACGCCCTCTGTCGACCCTAAAATGGTTCAATTTCTGGCCAAGACAGGTTTCAATCCTGAAAAAGGGCTGGACTCGGCTTTAAAGGCGGTCCAAGATAAATTGCTGGACATTACTGGTCCTTTGGCAAAGATTTTCGACTTGGCTGAGGCCGCTAAATGTGAGGGCAAGATGGTTGACCCAGTAGAACTGGGCGGATGGATTCAGAGAGCCATCTGCATGACGGGAAATGTCAACACCTCCCTGTCCATTGAGAGGCGCAAGGCGATTCTTATGAAAGTAGAACCAAAATTGTCAAACCTGTCACTGACTGAGGCGGGCAAAGAGGCCCAGGGCCTGCTCTTCGGTGAACCCTTCATCAAAGAGCTAGGCAGATATGTGGGCGCGTTTACAGCGTTAGACAAAGCGCAATCCTCTATGAAGCGGGTTTTCAACAACCGTTTCTCTAATAGGGCCGGCAGTTCCAGGGGCCGACTGTCCGGCCGGTCCTACTCCCATTCCCGAGGTACGGGAAGAGGCTCCTACTCATACAGATCGTCCCTGCAGGATCAAAGATACCAGCCCTCCTTCTTCCCTTCACGTGGCATTCCCGGACATTCCAGAGGCTTTAGGGGTACCCCCAGTTCCAGAAGACCAGTTGGTAAGTCCACCCCATTTTTCTCCTTCTCATTCTTCAGTCGAGTGTGTCGGGGGCAGACTCCAGTATTTTTTTCCATGTCTGGTCAGAGATCTCCTCCGACCCATGGATTCTAAACACTGTCAAGGGTTTTGTAATAGACCTAGTCGCCCACCCGGGGCAGCTCCTTACCCCGCCCCCACCCCATCCCGCTTCTTCCCAACAACAGCTTCACTCAGAACTTCTGGAGTTATTCCAGAAGGGTGCAATAGAACGCGCTCCCGCACATTCCGGGGGTGTCATCAGTACCATGTTTCTGGTACAAAAGAAGGGTGGCCAGATGCGCCCGGTGATCAACTTGAGAGCTCTCAATTCTTTAGTACTATACCGTCATTTCAAGATGGAGGGCATCCATCTACTGAGAGATATGCTCATTCCTGGAGATTGGATGGTCAAACTAGATCTCAAGGACGCCTACCTGACTGTGCCCGTAGCCCTTGCCTCCAGGGATCTTCTCCGTTTCTATTGGAACAACCAGATCTGGCGTTTCACCTGCCTGCCGTTCGGTCTTTCCTCCGCCCCTTGGTGTTTCACCAAGTTAATGAAGCCAGTAGTTGCATGGCTACGCAGCAGGGGGGTCCGCATGATTATATACTTAGACGATATCCTCATTATGGCACAGACCCCTCAGCTCCTGTTACATCACTTACACATGTCTACCAACCTTATTTCCAGCCTGGGTTTTGTTATCAACCATGAAAAATCCTGCCTCAGCCCATCCACCTCGATAGAGTTTCTAGGATTCAGGGTGGACTCCGTCTCCCAGACCCTCCACCTTCCTCTGACCAAGATTCACGCTATCCGCAAGGAGCTGCGGCATACCTTGGTACGTCCTCATCTCACCCTTCGCCATCTTGCTCGGATTATCGGGCTCCTTGCAGCCTCCATTCAGGCCATCTTCCCAGCCCCGCTTCACTATCGGGCTTTGCAACGCCTGAAGATTGCTCATCTTCGGGCGGGGTCTTCCTATGCCGACACCATCGTTCTGGACAAGGAGACACGGGACGAGTTACAATGGTGGATCCAGAACCTCACGGTATGGAATGGCAAGGCGATTGTTGGTCCGCAACCAGACCTTATTATCGAGTCAGACGCCAGTTTACACGGTTGGGGCGCCCACTGCGAGGGGGTGTCTACGGGGGGACCTTGGTCCCCGGAGGAGACACGCCTCCATATCAACGGTTTAGAATTGTTAGCAGGGTCATTTGCGATTCGCAGCTTCGCCAATGGCACCATCAGGTCTTGTATCAGATTGCGGATGGACAATGTATCCGCGGTCCGATACGTCAACGGCATGGGGGGAACACGTTCTTCTGTCCTTACTCACCTTGCAAAGGATTTTTGGGAATTTTGCCTGACCCGGGGCATTATGGTAGTAGCGGAACATCTTCCGGCCTGCACAATACTTTGGCGGACTGGAACTCTCGTTACATTTCAGACTCCAGCGACTGGAAGCTAGACGAGCAGGTTTTCCTTGCTTTAGCTTCTCACTGGGGTTTCCCCTCTATAGACCTGTTTGCTACCCGTTTGAACACCCAGTTACCCAGGTTCTTCAGCTGGCGGCCGGATTCGTCGGCGGAAGCCATAGACTCTTTTCTCCAGCCCTGGGGGGAAGCTCTACTGTATGCGTTCCCACCTTTTTCCCTCATCCCACGGGCACTCTTGCAGATCCGGCGTCAGTTGGCGGATCTTATCCTTATCGTCCCTTATTGGAGAGCCCAACCTTGGTTCCCTCAGCTTCTAGATCTGTTAGTCGATTATCCACTCCTCCTCCCGGATCTCCGGTCTCTCCTCCGGGGTCCCCTGGGGGAATTTCACCCCCTTCTTCAGACAGGGTCCTTACGTCTCCTCGCTTGCAGGGTCTCAGGAATTCCTGGGACGTCTCAGGAGTTTCGGATACAACTACGTTCTTACTGGAGAGCGCGTGGGCTCCAGGCACAAGACGGGCTTATGGATCCTCCTGGAACTCTTGGTCTCGCTGGTGCGCCTCACGCGACTTGGATCCCTTTCAGGCTCCTGTAGGTGCGATTCTTTCCTTTTTGTCCTCTTTGTATGACGAGGGTAAGGCTTATCGCACCATTAATGTCTATAGGTCGGCTATCTCGTCCAGACATGTTGGTTTTGAGGGTTGTCCTGCTGGGCAACATCCTCTGGTCCGGCGTTTGCTCAAGGGGTCTCGCCTTTCCCGGCCTCCCAGACCTCGTTTTTCCACCACTTGGGACGTTGCGGTGGTTTTGAGATTCCTCTCGGATTGGCCATCGAACTCTTTGTTGTCTCTTCGCCAATTGTCCGCCAAGCTGGTCACTTTGCTTTGTTTGATTTCCTGTAAAAGGGTCTCTGACGTGCGCGCCCTGGATCATGACGCCAGATCATTTACTCCGGAGGGTGTTCAGTTTAATATCTCCAGACGGACCAAGACCAATATCCGTTCGGTGACATATCCTGCTTTCCCTCTTTCTCCTCAGCTCTGCCCGGTGGCTTGCCTTCAGGAATATGAATCCCGTACCTCCGCTTTTCGTTCGGCACAGTTCCCTCAGCTGTTCATCTCTTTTCGCAGACCTTTCACTCCTGTCACCAGCGTGACTCTTTCACGCTGGGTGAAGTGGATCCTTTCCTTGTCGGGTATTGATTCTAGTATATTCACTGCACATTCAGTCCGCAGTGCGGCAGCTACCTCTATGACTGTCGCTGGTGCTCGCCTGGAGGATGTTATGAAGTTGGCGGACTGGTCTAGGGTATCCACTTTTCGTGAGTTCTATTTCAGGCCACCTTCTCATGCCTTTACCTCTGTGGTGTCTAGGCTTTAAACTTGCAATACGAGCCTCCGTGTCTTGTCATAAAATTTCATGATTTTCCTATTTTATGACGTAAAGTCATGATTTTATTAAAGACACGGAGGCGAGTATTGCCCTCCCTTGTTGTATTCCCTCCCACATATGGGATTATTGTTATTATTATTACTTTATTGTAAGTATTATTTATTTGCTTATTGCTTTGCATTCTTCAGGATTGCAGGAATTTGTGGTTTTCAATCACATGTTATTTGGTTCCCTTCTTTGTTGTTCGCAGGTTGAGCGGTTTTCACGGTGCAGACCATACTCAAGATTCCAGGGGAGTGTTTCCTGTTCCTTGGTTCAGATTACCATCTTCCGTTGAAGATCTCAGCTGTTGGAAGTTCCGGTTCCAGGTCACTGTTGACGTTTGGAAGTTTCGTTTGTGGTGGTCTTCGCAAAGAAAGAGGAGGATTCCAGAGGGCTGTTCCTATATATACTGAGATAGTGGGGAGGAGTTGGTTACCATGGTTTTTCTCTATGTAATACCAGTTTTGTTCTTTGCTGCTATGGTAGATCAGTAAAGAAAGTAAATGCAATACTCGCCTCCGTGTCTTTAATAAAATCATGACTTTACGTCATAAAATAGGAAAATCATGAAATTATATACAGGAGATACCCAGGTTATACCAGCATGGTCCATATCACTATATACAAGAAGATGTATAACTTATACCAGCTGTACATATATAATTATATACAGGAGATGCCCAGGTTATACCAGTATGGTCCATATCACTATATACAAGAAGATGTATAACTTATACCAGCTGTACATATATAATTATATACAGGAGATACCCAGGTTATACCAGCATGGTCCATATCACTATATACAAGAAAATGTATAACTTATACCAGCTGTACATATATAATTATATACAGGAGATACCCAGGTTATACCAGCATGCTCCATATCACTATATACAAGAAGATGTATAACTTATACCAGCTGTACATATATAATTATATACAGGAGATACCCAGGTTATACCAGCATGGTCCATATCACCATATACAAGAAGATGTATAACTTATACCAGCTGTACATGTATAATTATATACAGGAGATACCCAGGTTATACCAGCATGGTCCATATCACTATATAGAAGAAGATGTATAACTTATACCAGCTGTACATATATAATTATATACAGGAGATGCCCAGGTTATACCAGCATGGTCCATATCACTATATACAAGAAAATGTATAACTTATACCAGCTGTACATATATAATTATATACAGGAGATACCCAGGTTATACCAGCATGCTCCATATCACTATATACAAGAAGATGTATAACTTATACCAGCTGTACATATATAATTATATACAGGAAATACCCAGGTTATACCAGCATGGTCCATATCACCATATACAAGAAGATGTATAACTTATACCAGCTGTACATATATAATTATATACAGGAGATACCGAGGTTATACCAGTATGGTCCATATCACTATATACAAGAAGATGTATAACTTATACCAGCTGTACATATATAATTATATACAGGGGATACCCAGGTTATACCAGCATGGTCCATATCACTATATACAAGAAAATGTATAACTTATACCAGCTGTACATATATAATTATATACAGGAGATACCCAGGTTATACCAGCATGCTCCATATCACTATATACAAGAAGATGTATAACTTATACCAGCTGTACATATATAATTATATACAAGAGATACCCAGGTTATACCAGCATAGTCCATATAACTATATACAAGAAGATGTATAACTTATACCAGCTGTACATATATAATTATATACAGGAGATGCCCAGGTTATACCAGCATAGTCCATATCACTGTATACAAGAAGATGTATAACTTATACCAGCTGTACATATATACTTATATACAGGAGATGCCCAGGTTATACCAGCATGGTCCATATCACTATATACACGAAGATGTATAACTTATACCAGCTGTACATATATAATTATATACAGGAGATGCCCAGGTTATACCAGCTGTACATATATAATTATATACAGGAGATACCCAGGTTATACCAGCATGGTCCATATCACTATATACAAGATGTATAACTTATACCAGCTGTACATATATAATTATATACAGGAGATACCCAGGTTATACCAGCATGGTCCATATCACTATATACAAGATGTATAACTTATACCAGCTGTACATATATAATTATATATAGGAGATGCCCAGGTTATACCAGCATGCTCCATATCACTATATACAAGAAGATGTATAACTTATACCAGCTGTACATATATAATTATATACAGGAGATGCCCAGGTTATACCAGCATGGTCCATATCACTATACACAAGAAGATGTATAACTTATACCAGCTGTACATATATAATTATATACAGGAGATACGCAGGTTATACCAGCATGGTCCATATCACTATATACAGGAAGATGTATAACGTATACCAGCTGTACATATATAATTATATACAGGAGATACCCAGGTTATACCAGCATAGTCCATACCACTATATACAGTAGATGTATAACTTATACCAGCTGTACATTTATAATTATATACAGGAGATGCCCAGGTTATACCAGTATGGTCCATATCACTATATACAAGAAGATGTATAACTTATACCAGCTGTACATATATAATTATATACAGGAGATGCCCAGGTTATACCAGCGTGGTCTATATCACTATATACAAGAAGATGTATAACTTATACCAGCTGGACATATATAATTATATACAGGAGATGCCCAGGTTATACCAGTATGGTCCATATCACTATATACAAGAAGATGTATAACTTATACCAGCTGTACATATATAATTATATACAGGAGATACCCAGGTTATACCAGCATGGTCCATATCACTATATACAAGAAGATGTATAACTTATACCAGCTGTACATATATAATTATATACAGGAGATACCCAGGTTATACCAGCATGGTCCATATCACTATATACAAGAAAATGTATAACTTATACCAGCTGTACATATATAATTATATACAGGAGATACCCAGGTTATACCAGCATGCTCCATATCACTATATACAAGAAGATGTATAACTTATACCAGCTGTACATATATAATTATATACAGGAGATACCCAGGTTATACCAGCATGGTCCATATAACTATATACAAGAAGATGTATAACGTATACCAGCTGTACATATATAATTATATACAGGAGATACCCAGGTTATACCAGCATGCTCCATATCACTATATACAAGAAGATGTATAACTTATACCAGCTGTACATATATAATTATATACAGGGGATACCCAGGTTATACCAGCATGGTCCATATCACTATATACAAGAAAATGTATAACTTATACCAGCTGTACATATATAATTATATACAGGAGATACCCAGGTTATACCAGCATGCTCCATATCACTATATACAAGAAGATGTATAACTTATACCAGCTGTACATATATAATTATATACAGGAGATACCCAGGTTATACCAGCATGGTCCATATAACTATATAAAAGAAGATGTATAACTTATACCAGCTGTACATGTATAATTATATACAGGAGATACCCAGGTTATACCAGCATGGTCCATATCACTATATACAAGATGTATAACTTATACCAGCTGTACATATATAATTATATACAGGAGATACCCAGGTTATACCAGCATGGTCCATATCACTATATACAAGATGTATAACTTATACCAGCTGTACATATATAATTATATACAGGAGATACCCAGGTTATACCAGCATGGTCTATATCACTATATACAAGGAGATGTATAACTTATACCAGCTGTACATATATAACTATATACAGGAGATGCCCAGGTTATACCAGCACGGTCCATATCACTATATACAAGAAGATGTATAACTTATACCAGCTGTACATATATAATTATATACAGGAGATACCCAGGTTATACCAGCATGGTCTATATCACTATATACAAGGAGATGTATAACGTATACCAGCTGTACATATATAATTATATACAGGAGATGCCCAGGTTATACCAGCATGGTCCATATAACTATATACAAGAAGATGTGTAACTTATACCAGCTGTACATATATAATTATATACAGGAGATGCCCAGGTTATACCAGCATGGTCCATACCACTATATACAAGAAGATGTATAACTTATACCAGCTGTACATATATAATTATATACAGGAGATGCCCGGGTTATACCAGCATGGTCCATATCACTATATACAGGAAGATGTATAACTTATACCAGCTGTACATATATAATTATATACAGGAGATGCCCGGGTTATACCAGCATGGTCCATATCACTATATACAGGAAGATGTATAACTTATACCAGCTGTACATATATAATTATATACAGGAGATACCCAGGTTATACCAGCATGGTCCATATCACTATATACAAGAAGATGTATAACTTATACCAGCTGTACATATATAATTATATACAGGAGATACCCAGGTTATACCAGCATGGTCCATATCACTATATACAAGAAGATGTATAACTTATACCAGCTGTACATATATAACTATATACAGGAGATGCCCAGGTTATACCAGCACGGTCCATATCACTATATACAAGAAGATGTATAACTTATACCAGCTGTACATATATACTTATATACAGGAGATGCCCAGGTTATACCAGCATGGTCCATATCACTATATACAAGAAGATGTATAACGTATACCAGCTGTACATATATAATTATATACAGGAGATACCCAGGTTATACCAGCATGGTCCATATAACTATATACAAGAAGATGTATAACTTATACCAGCTGTACATATATAACTATATACAGGAGATGCCCAGGTTATACCAGCACGGTCCATATCACTATATACAAGAAGATGTATAACTTATACCAGCTGTACATATATACTTATATACAGGAGATGCCCAGGTTATACCAGCATGGTCCATATCACTATATACAAGAAGATGTATAACGTATACCAGCTGTACATATATAATTATATACAGGAGATGCCCAGGTTATACCAGCATGGTCCATATAACTATATACAAGAAGATGTGTAACTTATACCAGCTGTACATGTATAATTATATACAGGAGATACCCAGGTTATACCAGCATGGTCCATATCACTATATACAAGAAGATGTATAACTTATACCAGCTGTACATATATGACTATATACAGGAGATGCCCAGGTTATACCAGCATGGCCTATATCACTATATACAAGAAGATGTATAACTTATACCGGCTGTACATATATAATTATATACAGGAGATGCCCAGGTTATACCAGCATGGCCTATATCACTATATACAAGAAGATGTATAACTTATACCAGCTGTACATATATAATTATATACAGGAGATGCCCAGGTTATACCAGCATGGTCCAAATCTCTGTATAAGTGAATCAGTAGCATACTTACCACTCCCTTTGTGAGTCACAATCTTGTAGTACGGTTCGTCACAGGAGTAGACTATTTTGGACTGGTACGTCACCTTCTTTGGTTCAGTCAGGAACATGTGGCGGCCATTACGCAGAACCTCTGGTTCCTGACAGCTGACAACTACACGGAGGACAAGAAGCGGCGAGCTCAGCAGTGTCAGGATAAGACATCCCAGGTTATATATTATTATTATTATTATTACAGGGCACGCCCAGCCTTACTTTCACATCTGGGTACCGGCCGATGCCACGTGCCATCTTTCTGGCAGACAGCGGTGAAGACGCTCAGTTCTCTGCCCTCCTGCTAGAGAAAGCATTAAAGCACTGGAATTGGGTCTGAAAAATCTAAACTTTGTTGTATTATCCCATCCTTCTAACAGGGTCCAGAAAGTAGATAAGTGGCCGCCCTTTCTGGTAATCCTGGAGTTATCATTTAGTCGCAGGGTCACCCAGGCTTCATAGAAATGCAGTTCAATATTTACCCCTTTAATGGTCTCGTTGGGAGTTAGACTTCAGGTTTTGCACTGTTCTAAGTCAACACGACTTCTGCATTATTTTCACCCCACATTTTTGGTACCTAATGACCGTGGTTTTCTATCGAAACTGGATACCTTACAAAAAACATAACATTTTTCTGGTCGTACCTCCACCAACCTGTATCCCGTGCGGCAGGACAGCACAAAGTAATCTTGCATTCTGTACACTTCTTGCATTGGTGAAACAGTGGAGAATTCGTCCAGGGTGACAGGCTTCGGACATTGGACGGCTGAAAAAAAAAATCTAACCAATAAATCACCTCTGAAGAAACATCTGATGGATGTAGATGTGATATAAAATGCCATGTAAGCGGCTCAGTCAGCCCAGCGACCACCACGTACCCTCGGAGGTGTAGAATATCTTCCACCCTCTGTTGTCCCCAGAGTCATCCGTTTGGAACAGGATGTCCACCTCATGGCTCTTCGTCTGGATCATTTCTGGGGCACGTCTCCCGCATAAACTCCTCACTAACTGATGTCCTTCGAATATCTGAAAACACACAGGCATGGAGGACATGAGGTGGGGCTTTAAATGGGGTTTGGTTTATTGGGCATGTCATACGATCGGGTGGCGTTTTTTCAGTATAATGACCTCGCTATAAGGACCTTACTCTAAGGACTGTATAGAAGGGTTTGCCCACATCACTAAATGATGCCATTTGCCTTTAAAATTAACCATAACCCCTTTAAACTCCAGTCGTTAATGAATGCTGATACCAGACCCCCGAAATGATTCCATATCCTAGATCAGACTTCAAATAAAACCAAATGAGACCAGAGGCCAAAATTAATCCAGACCACACCTCAAAATTTAGACCCTAGACCAAGCACCATAATTCAGACACCAGTGTTTACTTAGCGCCAGGGGCGTTGCTAGGGTCTGAAAACATCCGGGGCACAAGCCCACTGTATCACGCCCCTGTGAAGCCATGCCCCCATCCCCATGAAGCCACGCCCCCATCACATGGGGGGAGGGGCCTTTACAGTAGTTATTAACCCCTTTCAGCAGTCCCCGCTTCAGTGAATAGGGGACAGCTGAAAGGGTTAATAACTACTGTGAAGGGCCTAGCCGTCTGGGCAACCCCACAGATCATCCCCTCAGTAATCTGTATCCTGCAGTAACTTAACTTTTAATCAGCGCTCATCTCATTACTATCTTGACTTACACACTTAGCTCCAGTAACAGGCAGTGCGGGCGGCGCTCACTCACTGACGTCACGCGCCTGCGCCGCCTAGTGGGAGAAGCAGGCGCGTGACGTCAGTGAGCGAGCGCCGCCCGGACTGCATGTTTCCGGAGCTGAGTGTGTAAGATAATATTGAGATAAACGCTGATTTAGAGTTCAGCTACTGCAGGATACGGATTAGGATGGCGGGGCCGGTGTAGAGTAGCGCTGCGCAGGAGAGTCAGAGCGGCCGGCCCTGCCAGCATAACTTTCGTGGCACTGGTCAAAACATCTGGGGCTCAAGCCCAGAATGTTTTGACCTAACGACACCCCTGCTTAGCGCTCCTTGGCCCCTGCGACTATGGGTTCTCAGGTTTTGTTGAGTGCAGCACTGCCCAGAGCTGAAGCGATCCAAGTTGCTGAAGAAAAGCCAGAAGGGAGGAAACTGAGTAACACTGCTCCTCCTAAATCCACACCTGCATTTACAGGACAGTGGCAAGTTCCAAAATTAATCCAGATTTTAGACCCCCATTGCTAATCCAATTCTTAGATCAGACTTCAAATTCAATTCATACCAGACCTCAAAACTCAGACCCCAGACCAAATGGCAAAATTCAGACCCCATATCAGACCCCACTATTTCCTTAGCACTCCTTGATCCTGGCAGCTCTGGGTTCTCAGGTTGTGTTGCGTGAGGTGGTGCCCAAGCTGCTGAAAATAAGCCAGAATGAGGAGTGCTGAGCAAGATTGCTTCCCCTAAATCCGCAATTTTGTCTGTGGGACAGTGCATATGCCAAAAATTTACCAGGAATCCCTTTAAATACATGGCAAGTTTTAAGAAAATCAGGACTGTTGGCAACTAAGTGAACAACTGGTGAATGATTATCCACCAAAGAAACCACCATTAAAGGAACCAAAGACATAGCTATAGGGGGTGCAGAGGGAGCAGTCCAAAGGCCCCTCTGCCACATAAGTAGACATTTATGTGTCTACTTATGTGCCTACTTATGCATTGGCACCAGGACCTTCTGGAAAAATCTCCACGATGAGATCATTACCCTCAACATACTAGCTATCATATAACAAAGGGTTGTAAACAATTCTTGAATAGAGGACCTCTGCTAAAGTAAAACAGTTGACGAGTAGAAGATGAGATGGCTGGAGACAAACAAACATGAACCATGGTCATTGAGGAAAGGAAGAACATCACCTTCAGTGTATCATAGGGGCATGGAGCCCGTGGATGATAATCAATATCGAAGATCTCAATGAACTCGAGTGAGATTTGCATCCCTTCCTCCAGTCGTATCCGATAGGTGCAGTTGAGGTCCGGTGGGTACGGTTGAGGATACCCTGGACTGGAAATGTATCCAGACTCCTCCATAAACAAATGGTCACTGCACTGTGCTACAAAAAAGTGCAGAACAATAACATGATCTGGACAACTGTTCCATAATCTACAATAGTGGTCTGCAACCTGTGGCTTTCCAGTGGCGATTGCTTGGGGTTGTAGTTTTCCCACCAATAGAGAGCCACAGGTTGCACACAACTGCTCCAGAACATACCTTTGCAAGACCGATTGTCACTCTCCAGCTGATATCCCGGGAGGCAGGAGCAGAAATACCCTCCTACATAATTGTGACAAAAATGCTGGCATGGCTGGATCCATGTAAGGCTGTTGTCATTGGGAGATGCACATTCATCGTCATCTGGAGAGGTGAAGTGTAATACAGATCATGGAACATAAAAGAGTGAGATGAAAATGGGAAGAACATGTAAAGATGACCATAGACAGACCAAGTGTTTGAACATGGCATGCATATGGATCATGTGAGTGTCCATGATGCTTAAAGAACGGCCAAGGATCTGCAATTTGTATGATGCTGAAAGGGGCAGGTTCATCTCTGAAAACTTTTCTAGTCCACCTATAAAAATAATATTTTGTCATGCTCTAGTATGCCTATCCTGTACTGGTTCTGATTTGCAGCCAGTATCACAGCCCAAAGCCATATTTATAGGTTCTGAGTGCACTACTTTAAAGAGTGTCTATCAGCACAATTAACACTATTAAACCAGGCAGGTATACTGCCAGGTACAGTACAGACCAAAAGTTTGGACACACCTTCTCATTCAAAGAGTTTTCTTTATTTTCATGACTATGAAAATTGTAGATTCACACTGAAGGCATCAAAACTATGAATTAACACATGTTGAATTATATACATAACAAACAAGTGTGAAACAACTGAAGATATGTCATATTCTAGGTTCTTCAAAGTAGCCACCTTTTGCTTTGATTACTGCTTTGCACACTCTTGGCATTCTCTTGATAAGCTTCAAGAGGTAGTCCCCTGAAATGGTTTTCACTTCACAGGTGTGCCCTGTCAGGTTTAATAAGTGGGATTTCTTGCCTTATAAATGGGGTTGGGACCATCAGTTGCGTTGAGGAGAAGTCAGGTGGATACACAGCTGATAGTCCTACTGAATAGACTGGTAGAATTTGTATTATGGCAAGAAAAAAGCAGCTAAGTAAAGAAAAACGAGTGGCCATCATTACTTTAAGAAATTAAGGTCAGTCAGTCAGCCGAAAAATTGGGAAAACTTTGAAAGTAAGGGCTATTTGACCATGAAGGAGAGTGATGGGGTGCTGCGCCAGATGATCTGGCCTCCACAGTCACCAGACCTGAACCCAATCGAGATGGTTTGGGGTGAGCTGGACCGCAGAGTGAAGGCAAAAGGGCCAACAAGTGCTAAGCATCTCTGGGAACTCCTTCAAGACTGTTGGAAGACCATTTCAGGGGACTACCTCTTGAAGCTCATCAAGAGAATGCCAAGAGTGTGCAAAGCAGTAATCAAAGCAAAAGGTGGCTACTTTGAAGAACCTAGAATATGACATATTTTCAGTTGTTTCACACTTGTTTGTTATGTATATAATTCCACATGTGTTAATTCATAGTTTTGATGCCTTCATAGTCATGAAAATAAAGAAAACTCTTTGAATGAGAAGGTGTGTCCAAACTTTTGGTCTGTACTGTATGTTAAACAGCTACAGAGATATCTGCATTGTTATTCATATGCAAATTAGCACTTTGGAGCACCAGGGCAGGGCTGAATCATTGGGGCACTGCTTGTGTAACACCCCTGTGCTCTGCAGACTCCCCCTCTCCTTGATTTACAAGGCTAGACATCAGCATGGTAAGAGTAGAGCTATGTCCTAGCATGTACATATCATATATACTACTTCCATATTGAGAAGAGTGGATTCTATGCTTATAAAGCTAATACAGATTACTGGTTTATTCAGAGCCACAATATATGATTATAAAGACTTTCTAAGTATAGAAAAACATTCTTCTCTATATAGTAAGGCTATATCTTTGAGCTAAGTGGTCAGCCTTGCAGGTAGAGATCTTAAAATCAGGTCCCAGGGGAGACTTCTAGAGTTATTTCTTCAGTTTTTTTTTTCTTCTCTTATTTAACCCATAATAAAAGAATATAGCCTTACTGTATTTAGATTAGTGTTTTTATCCTTAGAAACCTAAAACTTAATACTGATTTATTCAAAGACACCATATATGATTAATTGATTATAAAGAAACCAGTAATATTTATTAGTTTTCTAAGTGTTAAAAACCTCTACAGTATTCTTAATATGATGTTATGGGGTAAATGAGGATGAAAAAATATCTAAAGAAACAAAAACAATCTCTCCCCAGATACAAACCTGGGATATCTACATGCAAGGCTGATCACTTACCTCCAGGCTACACCCTTACTACATTGAGAATAGATGTTTTCTATACTTAGAAAGCTAATACATATTACTGGTGTTTTTATAATCATATATTGTGCTTGCAAATAAAGCAGTAATATGTGTTAGCTTTCTAATCATAGAAAGCCTCTATTCCCAACATGTTATGACTATACCAAGTAGGATATGTGATATGTACATGCTAGGACACAGCTCTGCCCTCAGCATGCTGATGTCTAGGCCTGTCAATCAAGGGGAGGGGGTGTGTGCAGAGAACAGGGGGTGTTACAAAAGCAGTGCTCCAAGGATTCAGCCCTGCCCCCTGGTGCTCCCAAGTGTTCATTTGCATATGAATAAAAACAGATATCTCTGCAGCTGTTTAACATAGAGGCAACAAAAAAGGTATTGTTTTTATTAGCATGATCAACCCTACCAGACAGTATGTCTGGTTTAATAGCGTTTATCATGCTGACAGAGGCTTTTTAAACATCCCTTGCTTGTTCAGAGACTACAAAGAGGTTATTCGGATAATCTATACAATAATAGGTCTCCCAGATTACAACCACGAGCAGCCTTCAGAATACGAATGCAGCTCTGGGCTATACTAGAGGTTGTATATTATTATCAGGGCAACCAATGTGAGTTATGTCTCTGTATAAACTGATGTTCAAAGGGTGAATCTTTAATAATGGATATTTAGAGAATATACAAATATGCAGGGGTCATTAGGTTGGGGCTGAGTCTCAGTCATTGCCTATTGGTGTTTACCTACACAAGATTCATCTCTCTCCGGCGCCATGTCCTCACTATATCCTTGTCTGTTCTCCATTTCTGTAATTATCCTTAGACCTGGGTGCGGACAACATCCTGACCCCCAACCCAGGCATCAAGATGTTGTCTATAGAGGGGTTACAAGCTGCAGGAACCCAGAGAGGGGGGTATCCGCAGAATATGAGGTCTGTATTATTTAAGTGGTCTGGGGGTTTGTATTTATTAAGAAATATGGTTTGCTGTCTGTATTTATTTAGGGGATTTGGTCTAGAGCAGTGATGGTGAAACTTTTTAAAAACCGAGTGCAGCCCAAAACCCACATATTTATCGCAAAGTGCCAACACGGCTATTTAACCTGAATACCAATATAGTTTATCTTCCCTGTACTTTATCATTGCCTACAGTCAGTGCGCTGCGGTTTGTATTTATTAAACGGCTTCTCTGGGCTTTTTCATATTGATGAGCTATCCTCAGGATAGGTCATGAATGTCAGATCGGCAGGGTCCAATACCCGGCACCCCCGCCTTTCAGCTGGGTGTTGGACCGCCGCCGATCTGATATTAATGACTAGTGTTGATCACGAATATTCGAATTGCAAATTTTTATCCCGAATATAGGTACTTCGAAAATTCACGAATATTTAGAATATAGTGATGTATATTCGTAATTTCGAATATTCAAGATATTTATTGCGAATTTTCGTAATGCAAATTTTTCTCGCAAATTTTTCATTTGCCGAGTAAAAACTTGATTCCTCCTTGCTTCCTCCTTGCTGCTTGCTTGTGGGCCAATGACTCACAAGGGTTCTGTATTTTAGGGAGTCTAGTCTGGGGTCTGTATTCTATTAGGGTGTCCGGTTCTGTATTTAGAAGATCGGGGGTCTGTATTTGTTTATGAGGTCTGGTCTGAGTTCAGTATTTTCTAAGGGGTCTGGTCTGCATTTATTAGGGGTCTGTATTTGTTTAGGAGTGTGATGAAATAGGTCAGATCATTGACTCCTTGGGGGTGGGACTTAAATTCCATTTATTAGTGCAATGTTCTCATAAAGACAAAAAAATCTGCTAGTCCAAAAGGTAAAAAAGAAAACAAAATCAAACTAAAAGGTTCTATAATTATCATTGTGGTGGTGTGTACTTGCCCACAGCTCGGTAGAACGCCTGGAATCCTTTATAAAAGACAGCCGAACCATTTTCCTCATTGGAGAAATCCGAGTGAAATTCAATTTTCATTTGGTTCCCATGTGTGATAAAGAGGCGATAACCTGGGTGGGATCTGGAGCTTTTGGGCCCACAGAACTGACCCATTTCCCTTTTGTCGTCAAACACCTTGAAGTGAAATATTGGAGAACAGGTATTAAGAGTGTATGGGGAAAAGCACTATAGAGACTTCTATTCTGACCTGAATATTTAATCTTGCATGCTTAGAGCATGGCCCATATCACTATATAAAAGAAGATGTATAACCTATATCAGCTGTACATACATAATTATATACAGGAGATGCCCAGGTTATACCAGCATGGTCCATATCACTATATACAAGAAGATGTATAACTTATACCAGCTGTACATATATAATTATATACAGGAGATACCCAGGTTATACCAGCATGCTCCATATCACTATATACAAGAAGATGTATAACTTATACCAGCTGTACATATATAATTATATACAGGAGATGCCCAGGTTATACCAGCATGGTCCATATAACTATATACAGGAAGATGTATAACTTATACCAGCTGTACATATATACTTATATACAGGAGATGCCCAGGTTATACCAGCATGGCCCATATCACTATATAAAAGAAGATGTATAACCTATATCAGCTGTACATACATAATTATATACAGGAGATGCCCAGGTTATACCAGCATGGTCTATATCACTATATACAAGAAGATGTATAACTTATACCAGCTGTACATATATAATTATATACAGGAGATGCCCAGGTTATACCAGCATGGCCCATATCACTATATAAAAGAAGATGTATAACTTATACCAGCTGTACATACATAATTATATACAGGAGATGCCCAGGTTATACCAGCATGGTCCATATCACTATATACAAGAAGATGTATAACTTATACCAGCTGTACATATATAATTATATACAGGATATGCCCAGGTTATACCAGCATGGTCCATATAACTATATACAAGAAGATGTATAACTTATACCAGCTGTACATATATAATTATATACAGGAGATACCCAGGTTATACCAGCATGGTCCATATCACTATATACAAGAAGATGTATAACTTATACCAGCTGTACATATATAATTATATACAGGAGATGCCCAGGTTATACCAGCATGGCCCATATCACTATATACAAGAAGATGTATAACTTATACCGGCTGTACATATATAATTATATACAGGAGATGCCCAGGTTATACCACCATGGTCCATATCACTATATACAAGAAGATGTATAACTTATACCAGCTGTACATATATAATTATATACAGGAGATGCCCAGGTTATACCAGCATGGTCCATATCACTATATAATAGAAGATGTATAACTTATACCAGCTGTACATATATAATTATATACAGGATATGCCCAGGTTATACCAGCATGGTCCATATAACTATATACAAGAAGATGTATAACTTATACCAGCTGTACATATATAATTATATACAGGAGATACCCAGGTTATACCAGCATGGTCCATATCACTATATACAAGAAGATGTATAACTTATACCAGCTGTACATATATAATTATATACAGGAGATGCCCAGGTTATACCAGCATGGCCCATATCACTATATACAAGAAGATGTATAACTTATACCGGCTGTACATATATAATTATATACAGGAGATGCCCAGGTTATACCACCATGGTCCATATCACTATATACAAGAAGATGTATAACTTATACCAGCTGTACTTATATAATTATATACAGGAGATGCCCAGGTTATACCAGCATGCTCCATATCACTATATAATAGAAGATGTATAACTTATACCAGCTGTACATATATAATTATATACAGGAGATACCCAGGTTATACCAGCATGGTCCTTATCACTATATACAAGAAGATGTATAACTTATACCAGCTGTATATATATAATTATATACAGGGGATTCCCAGGTTATACCGGCATGGTCCATATCACTATATACAAGAAGATGTATAACTTATACCAGCTGTACATATATAATTATATACAGGAGATACCCAGGTTATACCAGCATGGTCCATATCACTATATACAAGAAGATGTATAACTTATACCAGCTGTACATATATAATTATATACAGGAGATACCCAGGTTATACCAGCATGGTCCATATCACTATATACAAGAAGATGTATAACGTATACCAGCTGTACATATATAATTATATACAGGAGATGCCCAGGTTATACCAGCATGGTCCATATCACTATATACAAGAAGATGTATAACTTATACCAGCTGTACATATATAATTATATACAGGAGATACCCAGGTTATACCAGCATGGTCCATATCACTATATACAAGAAGATGTATAACTTATACCAGCTGTACATATATAATTATATACAGGAGATACCCAGGTTATACCAGCATGGTCCATATCACTATATACAAGAAGATGTATAACTTATACCAGCTGTACATATATAATTATATACAGGAGATACCCAGGTTATACCAGCATGGTCCATATCACTATATACAAGAAGATGTATAACTTATACCAGCTGTACATATATAATTATATACAGGAGATGCCCAGGTTATACCAGCATGGTCCATATCACTATATACAAGAAGATGTATAACTTATACCAGCTGTACATATATAATTATATACAGGAGATACCCAGGTTATACCAGCATGCTTCATATCACTTATATACAAGAAGATGTATAACTTATACCAGCTGTGCATATATAATTATATACAGGAGATGCCCAGGTTATACCAGCATGGTCCATATCACTATATACAAGAAGATGTATAACTTATACCAGCTGTACATATATAAGTATATACAGGAGATGCCCAGGTTATACCAGCATGCTCCATATCACTGTATACAAGAAGATGTATAACTTATACCAGCTGTACATATATAATTATATACAGGAGATGCCCAGGTTATACCAGCATGGTCCATATCACTATATACAAGAAGATGTATAACTTATACCAGCTGTACATATATAATTATATACAGGAGATGCCCAGGTTATACCAGCATGGTCCATATCACTATATACAAGAAGATGTATAACTTATACCAGCTGTACATATATAATTATATACAGGAGATGCCCAGGTTATACCAGCATGGTCCATATCACTATATACAAGAAGATGTATAACGTATACCAGCTGTACATATATAATTATATACAGGAGATGCCCAGGTTATACCAGCTGTACATATATAATTATATACAGGAGATACCCAGGTTATACCAGCATGGTCCATATCACTATATACAAGAAGATGTATAACTTATACCAGCTGTACATATATACTTATATACAGGAGATGCCCAGGTTATACCAGCATGGTCCATATCACTATATACAAGAAGATGTAGAACTTATACCAGCTGTACATATATAATTATATACAGGAGATACCCAGGTTATACCAGCATGGTCCATATCACTATAGAAGAAGCTTATGTTATAACGGCTGTACATATGTAATTATATAAAGCGTTTATTACCTTGACATAGTCATAGTTACATCCATCTGACGGCTCTAAGTCAAACACCAAGAACTTTAATGAAATGTGAAACCCTTGGTTGACGGTGATATTCCAGGTGTTGTGCTGGTTGTTGGGGTACGTTTTGGGGTAGTTGGGGGATGAGATGAGTCCATGTTGGGGTGTCTTGGCTGTGGAGAAGGCTGCAGTTCCAAAAAGCAGCAATACCCACAGCAACCTGCAGAACATAAGCACTCACACAGGGCTGTGCAGTTTTGTAATCTCTGTAGACTATTGCAAAACATTTTATCGTAACCATAACAAATTTATGTCATCCCTACACAGGCAGAGCATTGCATCTCATCTATACACAGGCAGAGCATTGCATCTCATCTATACACAGGCAGAGCATTGCATCTCATCTATACACAGGCAGAGCATCACATCTCATCTATACACAGGCAGAGCATTGCATCTCATCTATACACAGGAAGAGCATTGCATCTCAACCCTACACAGGCAGAGCGTTGCATCTCATCCCTACACAGGCAGAGTGTTGCATCACATCCCTATACAGGCAGAGCATTGCATCTCATCCCTACACAGGCAGAGCGTTGCATTGCATCCCTATAAAGGCAGAGCGTTTCATCACATCCCTACACAGGCAGAGCGTTTGCATCACATCCCTACACAGGCAGAGCATTGCATTTCATCCCTACACAGGCAGAGCATTGCATCTCATCCCTACACAGGCAGCGCACTGCAGCTCATCCCTACACAAACAGAGCATTCCATATCTTTCCTACACAGGAAGAGGAGTACCTCTCATTCCTACACAGGCAGATCATTGTATCTCATGCCTACACAGGCAGAGCATTTCATCCAGTTAGTACTTACATTATTCGTTTTCGTTCTGTATAAAGTGATTTACACAAAAGTGAAAGTTTCCCCATTTCCCATTAGATCAGACAAGGGGGAGGAGATGAGGAGGAGATAATAGGAGCAAAGGGGAAAAGGTTTGGTGGATAATTTTTGGCTCTGCTTTTGTGTTGTCTCTGCTGCCCCCTGGTGTGTGTGATAAGTATAGGTCTTATAGTACATAGTCCATTTTGTTTCTATACAGCAGGGTTGCACAGTCTGTTGATGCATGCAGCCTGCAATCTCATCCCGCCAACCATCATGCTGACACTGCAGCATGGCCTCATTGCCGATTGTGGTTCCCTGCACTGCTGGGCGGCCAGGAGCGCTGCTGTGCAAAAAAATGTGAAGCAAAATTAGTGATGTGGCCCCTTTATTCTCATGATCGGTAGGGGCTCCGAGGACAAATATTCCAAAAGAATTGGCAACTATGTACAACTAGTAAAAAAAAATACATTACAAATTTTTTCATCTGAAAATGTCAAATTGCCCCTGTGACTGTCTATGCCAGAGTTCATGCGATCCCTATTGGTTCTGCTTGTATGCAATCCAAAGCATTGAAAGTATGCCTGCAATTTTAATAGTTGCCACTAGATGGCACTGTAGCACCATAGATTATTCATAAGGGCCGTAAGAAGGAAGTGAGTCAGTGTGTGGCTCAGACCACATGAGAGGCTGAAGCCCTTGTCCTGAGGAGAACAGAGAGTTAGGCCGAAGGTATGGAGAGGTTTCCAAAGAAAGGGTCTAACAATGAGACACATGATGTTGGTGAAGTGAGGGCAGCAGCTTCCATTCCAGCCCTGGTGAGACGCCTTCTCTTATCCTTCTCTCTGATGGGCGCAGACATATTTTTGGCTTGTAATGCATCCGCTTTTAGTAGATTGATGCATTTCAGCTAGGTGTCTATGTCTCTATCACTACCTCAGTCTTTTTATATGGGTATCACTTGCCTACCCCCCCTTCCTCATCACGGGGGCGACAATGAGTACACAAGAGAGCTCCTCCCAGGGTAGAGAGAGTCAGAAGAAATGACGATTTACTCATGGCTTTTATTTAAAACATTTCACCAAGTAATTCAAGAGTGATTCATGTTATTACATTTTATTTCCACTCTTATAGCAATAAATCTTAATTGTAACAATGAAGAGTTCTGCAAAGATTGTCAAGATTGCTGTCAGTGAATGGAACATTCTTGTTTGCATCCAGTGGCTGGGATACTGTCCAGAGCTGAGGCTTCTCACAGCGGAGAGATTGATACTAAAGTTTCCAATCTTCTGTAAAGATATATATCCCTTCTGTCTTCGTTATAATGTATTATATGTTTACCTCTGAAAGGCAGGGTCAGCATTACCACTAGGGACCTGTGAGTGGGTACCTAAAGTTACGGGGTGGCAGAATGAACAAAATTATGGGTTTTTTATGGAAAGTGGACCATTGCTGCTACTAGACAGTTGTTTAAGAAATGGTTTGCTTCCCCAAGGGGCAAGCTTGTCCCCATCATATGGGCATCCCGGGGTCAGGTGTCCTTCTGGCCTCCTTCTTGAAGGTGTTATGTTGCAGGACTCTTTCTTGTTCAATGATTAAAGGGGTTTTCCCACCTCAGACCTTGATGGCATATCAGCAAAAAACAAACAATGCAACAGCGCTCTGCAAACACAAATAAAGTAAATACAATTGTGCCATACTCACTATAGAAAATGAACTAATGCTGTGTTATAAATGTGAGATTCTTGGCAAATATATTTTGTACAAAATTATTTGTGCCTGTCCGCCAGCGTCAAGGCGATCTCTAGGACATGAGCTTACACTAACTACCTCTGATGGTGCCATACTGGCCTCCATTAAATTCAGGGAATTTAGGTTCCACATGCATGCTGAGCCTACTCTCTATTATATACAATATGTGAGAGAGAATCTAAATCGCACATCCTCATTACTATGCTTTTGATATAACAACTGTTTTTATTATCAGCATGATAAAACATGGCTTTTCAGCACTATTATTAATAAAAATAACCTTATGCTATGCACTAAAAGGAGGCATTAGTATACAGTTTGATCAAAGAGCATAGGCCCATCTACCACGACAAGGTTGCCTCTTCAAGTGGGGACCTACTCTAACTTTGGTGCGGCACTGCACAGCGACCATCGCGCCCCCGCACTGCACCAGCAGGCAACGGGACCCAGCAGCCACACAGCACCCTTACTGCGCGGCAAAGCCACCTAGGCCCCGGTTCCCATCACTCCACCAGCACAGCACAAAAGCAGCAATGGCCACCGCCCAGCACCGCATAATGTGAACAGGTGCAAAGAGCTCACCTGTTCACAGCCTCTCAGGAACACCAACTGAGAGGTGGTAGGAATTTCTAAACCCTTTGCAGACTTCTGCTAATTAAAAGCACCTGAGCCGAATGGGGAGGAGTGCTGATCCAGAGGGGGGGGAGAAAGAAAAAAGTCTATACAAATGTATTCAATATGTGAGAGAGAATCTAAATCGCACGTCCTCATTACTATGCTTTTGATATAACAACAGTTTTTTTGAGGGTGCTTTGTGGCTACTGGGTCCCGTCGCCTACTGGCGCAATGCGGAGGTGCCGGTGGTCTCTGTGCAGTGCCGCGCTAAAGTTAGAGTAGGTCCCCACTTGAAGAGGCAACCTTGTCGCGGTAGGTGGGCCTATGCTCTTTGATCAAACTGTATACCAATGCCTCTTAATAGTGCATAGCATAAGGTTATATTTATTTATGCTGAAAAACAGTTGTTATATCAAAAGCATAGTATTGAGGATGTGCGGTCCAGATTCAGTCTCACTTGTTATATTTACTACTCTGTATTATACCTCTCCTGGTGCCAAATGGCCTCCAATAAATACAGGGAGAGAGAAAATAAAATTGGGGGTTAGTCAGCACATCCCAATGTGCAGGAGCTGGAAGCATGAAAGCAACAATGCAACAGCACTCTGCAAACACAAATAACAAAGTAAACGCAACCGTGCCATACTCACTTTTTCATGGATCCGTTGTTCTGTTTTTTGTTTCCGTTGTGTTTCCGTTTTTCTGTTCCGTTTTTCCATATGGCATATACAGTATACAGTAATTACATAGAAAAAATTAGGCTGGGCATAAAATTTTCAATAGATGTTTCCGCAAGAACGGAACGGATACGGAAGACATACGGATGCCTTTCCGTTTGTGTTCCGGGTTTTTTTTGCGGACCCATTGACTTGAATGGAGCCACGGAACGTGATTTGCCGACAATAATAGGACATGTTCTATTTTTCAACGGGACGGAAAAACGGAAATACAGAAACTGAATGCATACGGAGTACATTCTGTTTTTTTTTTTGCAGAACCATTGAAATTAATAGTTTCGTTTACGGACCGTATACGGAACGCAAAAACCGGCCTGTAAATGGAAAAAAAAAAACGTCGTGTGAAAGAGGCCTAAAGAAAATGTATAAAGCTAATGCTGCATTATAAATAATGTAATGGAGGCCATTGCGGCACCACAAGAGGTATAATACAGTGTGGGCTCAGCATGCATATGGAACCTGCATTCCCTGAATTTAATGGAGGCCGGTATGGCACCAGTGAATGTGATATTTAGTGTTAGGTTCCTGTCCTAAAGAGACCGCCTTGTCATTGGCGGACAGGCCCAAATAATTTTGCACAAAATGTATTTGCCAAGAATCTCACATTTGTAAAGTAGCATTAGCATTTTACATTTCCTACATTGAGTATGATTGTATTTACTTTGTTATTTGTGTATGCAGAGTGCTGTTGCATTGTGTTTGTTGTTTGCTTTTGTGCTTCCAGCCATGGTTACGTGCACCTGCGAACTGGGACGTGCTGACTTACCACCAATTTTCTTTTCTTTGTAGTCTGTACTGGAGGTGTGGCTGACTCCATTGGTTGTGCACTCCTTATTAACCTGTCTGTCCTACAGGCTGATTTTAATAAGTGCAAGTATAAAGCTGCAGCCTGCTCTCCCTGAATTTATTGGAGGCCATTTGGCACCAGGAGAGGTGAAATACAGTGTGGGCTTAGCATGCATGTGGAACCTGAATTTAATGAAGGCCGGTATGGCATCAGAGGAGGTAGTATTTAGTGTAGGTTCTGTTCTATAGAGATCGCCTTGACATTGGCGGACAGGCACAAATTATTTTGTTCAAAATGTACTTCCCAAGAATCTCACATTTATAATGTAGCATTAGTACATTTTCTACTGAATATGACACGATTGTACTTACTTCATTATAGGTGTTTGCAGAGTGCCGTTGCATTGTGTTTGTTGTTGCTTTTGTGCTTTCAGTCATGGTGACTTTCACCTGCGCACTGGGATGTGCTGACTAACCCCCAATTTTCTTTTCTTTGCATTGATGGCATATCTCCAGGATATGCCGTCTATGTTAGACAGATGCGGGTCCCACCTCGGTGACCAGCTCCAGAATGGGCCCCCGAAGTGAAGGACAGCACACAGCGCATGTGCAGCGTGCTCTACATTCTCTTCTATGGGCGTTCCAAATATAGAGGAGCCAGCGCTCAGCTATTTTCATAACTCCCATAGCGGTGAACAGAGGTTGGTGGCCACACTTGCATGGTGTGCTCTACTTCATTTTGAGTAACCCATTCTAGAGATAGGAGCAGGTCCCAGGACATATCCTAGCAATATACCATGGAAATACCCCTTTAAGCTTTACTTACAGAGAAAATGGAAGGCCCCTTTTACTTTTTCATCACCCAGGTTTACACAATTAATGAAGGAGTTTGTAGGTTCACAGAGATAGACTGTTATGGCACCAGGTCCACCCTCTGTAGACAGTGGCCAGATCAACCTCTGGTCACCCACCGTTCCCTGGTCCTATTCCTGGATCAGTTTTTGATAATGATATAACAGCAGTAATATGAAGAGTGCTGATAACAATTACGTGAAAACATATTTCTACTTGTGATGCAGGGTCACAGTCTTCTCCACATTATGCTCTGCGGAAGGTTTGCACACAGACTGCATCCCTCGCCGTCAGCTCCTGGGAAGAAAGAGCATTAAAGGGTTACAAAGTCAATCCAAGATCCAAGATTTCTATTGCTCCAATGTATTATTTTTTTTTTTTTTAAAGTAGCTACTTTGTAAACAGTCTTCCCCTAAAATGTGCTACAGTTTTGTGCATTCAGCTCCTATGCAGACCTATGAGTTCCCTAGGTTACAAAGTAGCGATAAATAAACTCCATGTAGTCTGATCCTGGAGTGATCCTGATCCTGGAGTGTCCCCCGTGGGAAGCCGGATATTATGTGCCGCATCCTTAGGGTACTTTCACACGCGTTATCCTTTTGCGGTATGGAAATCCGGTAAAGGGTCATAATACCGGGAAAAAAAACGCTTTTGTTTTGTCCCAATGCATTCTGAAAGGAAAGGAATCCGTTCAGTATGCATCAGGGTGTCTTCCGTTCCGTCCCTTGTACAGTATTTGACCGAACAAAATACCGCAGCATGCTGCGGTATTTTTTTCGGCCAAAATACCGGAACACTACCGCACATTTCCACTGAAATGTATTAATGCCGGATCCGGTTTTCCGGTCGCAGTTCTTTCTAGCTTTGAAATAATTAAATACCGGATCCGTTATTCCGGATGATACCGGAAAGACGGATCCGGTATTTCAATGAATAAGGAAAAAAAAGATAGACGTTTGCATACGTATTTCCGTATCCGGCAACGGAACTGCCTGCCAGATTCTTCTAACGCTAGTGTGAAAGTACCCTTGGTCCTCCTGAATGATCCGCGACTGCCGCAGCTATGTTCCTATGGAGACCCTGACTGTGGCAGAGCTTCCTAGGAACATAGTAAAATGCTAATGTGTTGGAGTCTATGACAGAGGCGATCTAATGATTGTCTGTTCATGTTACTTAAAGGAGTTTTCTGGTATTTTAATCCTCAGGATAGGTCATCAATATCAGATTGGTGGGGGTCCGACACCCGGCACCTCCACCGATCAGCTGGTTGAAGAGAAGACCATGTGCAAGTGCAGCCTTCTCTTCATTGTTCACCTGCTTGCCATCGTCATCGTAGCAGTGTAATTACGAGAAGCCATCGCATTCACTTCAATGGGACGGTGCGATTACACCCGCTCACTGCTGCTCTGTCGACGGCCAAACAATGAAGGGAAGGCTGCGCCCGCATGGCCTTCTCTTCAACCAGCTGATCTGATATTGACGACCGATCCTGAGAATCCTAGAAAAACCCCTTTAAAGGGGTCGTCTCACTTCAGCAAATAGCATTTATTATGTAGAGAAAGTTAATACAAGGCGCTTACTAATGTATTGTGATTGTTGTAAGGGATCGCTTTCTTTTAGGGGTCGGCATTGACAGAATTCTCATCAAACAGGGGGGTTTCAAGCTCAGACGGTGCTTTATTTGTCACACAGCTCATCACACTTCCAAGTTTGGCGTCACTTAGCACCATGAAGTCGCAACTTCACCTCACAATGTGTTACATCAACACAAAACGACAAACGCTTGCTCCCTATGCAGAGGCCTCCCTAACTCACCTCTAGGTCACTGTTCACACTGCAGTATTCGGCCTCCTAGCTGTGACCAGTGCAACCCACTAGTGTTGATCACGAATATTCAAATTTCTAATTTTTAGAGCGAATATAGGTACTTCGAAAATTCGCAAATATTTCGAATATTTGATATATATTCGTAATTTTGAATATTCGATTTTTTTTTTTTAATCAGTACACCTGATCCCTCCCTGCTGCAGTATATTTGACTTCAGGAGTAGTGTTGTTTGCGAATTTTCGTAATGCGACTTTTTATTGCGAATTTTTCAACTTACAACTATTAGACAAAGAAGATTATAGCACTATGTTAACTAAATTGCTCTATATTCTTTTTTTTTCCGAATATTCGCTATATTGCTATAACTTTGTTTTTTTGAAATATTCGTAAAATTCTAAAACAAGAATATGTAGCAATATAGTGAATATTCGAAAAAAACGAATATAGAGCAATTTAGCTAACATGGTGCTATAATCTTCTTTGTCTAATAGTTGTAAGTTGAAAAATTTGCAAAAAAAAGTCGCATTACGAAAATTTGCATATTACACGATCATTACCTTGCCGATTTTTTTAGTAAAAAAATCGTAGAATATAACGAATATTCGAATTTGCGAATATTCTACAAAATATTAGTGAAATATCGCGAATTCGAATATGACCCCTGCCGCTCATCACTAGCAGCGAAATACCGTGGGGGCATATGGTCCAGCAGTCATCCTGACTCTGACCGTGAGACACCTCTCTTCTGCAAGTGTCGCTGGGTCCCGCCCAAACTCAGGCTTCCTCAGCCTTGTGGGACCACCCAGGCCCTCTGCAGGTCTGTTCCCTGGGGCCTCACCCTCCTCTCACTCTGAGGATTGCTTTATCCCCAAGTGATTATCGCACCCGGCCTCACCTCAGGCCGGTGATCGTGGGGGAAAAACTGTCAATTATACCATACATCTCTTCTAATAGATTTCAAGGCCTGTGACTGCCTCACATTCTCCATATTGCCTCCTTTGCTGGCATAATTCATTTTTCCATGACATTATACACAGGTCGTTTCCATGGTTACAAGCACCCTGCAATCCAGCAGCAGTGGCCGTGCTTGCAAACTATAGGGAAAAAGCACCATCCATAGTCCCGGCCACCAGAGAGGCTGACACTGTTTCCTATAGTGTGCAAGCACGACCACCACTGATGGATTGCAGAGTGGTCGTAACCATGGAAACGACCTGTGTATAATGTGATGGAAAAATGAATCCAGCCAGCAGAGGAGGCAATATGGAGAATCACAGTACGTTAGTAAGTGCCTTGTATTAACTTTCTCTTCATGATAAATGTCACTTCCTGAAGTGAGACAACCCCTTTAAGAGAACTTTTAAACTGTGTAAAAGATAAAAATAAAAAAAAAAGGTTTAAAAACTATTTAAAAATTTTAAAATATAAAAATTCTAATCACCCCCAATAATTGAATACAAAGTGATTAAATGTCACTCACTCCCCAAAATGGTATCAATGAAAAGTACAGATCTCCCCGCTAAAAGAACTGAGCCCTCATACAGCTCCGTAACTATAAAAAAAGTTATGCCCCGTACCCCCATCTTCTAAGGGGCCCCCTGCTTCAGTGCTGCTGTTAAGCTTAACGTCCGTGGAAGCAGACTGGCGGACAGCTGAAAAGCTGCACTTTACAATACAGTGTAAGGCCCCCTCTCTGTACACATAACACAAGTCATTACCACAGTGCTGCTCTGCAAACTGACAGCTCCGGAGTCCGGACACTGGAGCTGTAGGACCTGCCATGATGTCACCTGCAGGAGGCGGAGCTCAGCAGAGACAAGGGGGTTGTAGGACCTGCGATGACCTCACCATCATGTGACCAGAACAGGAGGAGGAGCTAAGCAGTGCAGTAAAGTAATGAAGAAGAAGACCAGTGATGCATGGGAAGAAGTGAAGGATTCAATGTAAGTGCCAGGGAAGTGTTGGGAGTTGTAGTCCTCGCCTCTTATACCTCATGTTATATAATATCAGAGTACATTACAAGATAAGGTATGAGGAGAGGACTAAAACTCCCAGCATGTCCAGCCTATTATGTAATATCAGAGTACATTGCAAGAGGAGGTATAACAGGAGCATGTCCAGGCCATTATTATGTAATATCAGGGTACATTACAACACCCTGGAGATGCTGGGAGTTGTGGTCCTCTCCTCTTATACCTCCTCTTATAATATACACTGATATTACATAATAACGGCTTGGACATGCTGGGAGTTGTGATCCCATCCTCTTATACGTCGCCCTGTAATGCACTCTGATATTAAATAATAATGGCTTAGACATGCTGGGAGTTATAGTCCTCTCCTGTTATACCTCCTGCAGTAAAGTGAGGCCGGACTAAAGCGGAGCTAAAGGGAGGCCAGCATGACGCTGGTTTGGTTGGCGAGGAGTCAGGCGGTGGAAGGGTTAATTAGGCTTGCAGCCGGGAGGTGGAGGGGTTGCCAGGGTAACTAAAGGGGTGTGGTGTGGGGTTATATAAAGTGTGGGTGATGAGGGGTTCGGGGTGCCATTTTGTTTGGGCGGTTAGCCAACTAACTGCACGTACCTGTCTCCTCACCATGTCGGTAGACGAAATGCTGGCCCAGATCAGGATGGAGGCGGAGGCCCGGGGACCCGACTGGTTGAGGGAACAGTTAGGAGGCCTGCTTCAGGGACCCCCAGTGGCGGCGGTGACTCCTGAGGACGGGGCTAGACGGCCGCGGCGGGCCCGACCGCCGGCGCGCTTAAGCCCGGATGAAACCCCACGGGTCAGACGCCGATTGCGGAGCCCCTCCGGGGACCCTTCACGGCGGGGAGCGGCGCAGCAGGCTTCAGTCAGGCGGTCCGGCCGTGGGAGGAATCCAGTGCAGCGGCGGGCCCATGAGCAGAGCGGGGATGTAACCCCCCTCCCCCCGCTCTCTGCAGCAGTGTCGGCCGGATCGGGACCAGGGTCTGCGGATTCTCCCTCCGGTTCTGGGAGGTCCGCTCAGCGTGGGAGAGGGTCCGCTGTTGTACGGGTTGTGCAGGAGGCTCCCCAGGATTTGCACAGGCCCCATGCTTCCAGTGAGTTTGTTGATGGCCACGCCCCCCATTTGACTGTTGCCATGCCAGGCAGAAGCTGGAGGGATGATGAAAGAGATGGAGCAGTGCGGTCTGAAGACAGATGCAGCGCGGCAAGTACATCTGCTGAACGTCCTGTTGGCGAACTGGAGCGTCTGGATGCCGGATTAGCGGCGGCGGGATTCACAGCACCCGCGCGTCCTGGTGAGATATCATGGGGTCCTCTTTTGTCTTTACTGGGCTGTCCGGGGGGCGTCGGGGGTGCAGGACGGCCAGAGGAGGTGGGTAGGAGCTTGGGTAAGATTTTGGGTGGATTAGCGGGGTGGTTGTCGGGTGTCGGGGCGGGTGGAGCATCGCTGCTGCCGGCTTGGGGTGTGGGGTCCGGGGCCGGGGGGACGGATACAGGGGCGAGTTCTGTGTCAGTGGGGTCTGCGTCAGTGCAAACTCAGGCTGGGGGAGAGGAGGATAGGCCTAAAGTGGATGACGGTGCACGGGGAGAGGTTTACGTGTGTTTTGAGGGTCCGCTAGGGGCGCACTTAAAACAGGAGGTTAGGGAACGGATCTGGAGGGGGGAGTATGTGGAAATATTTTCCCTGCTCCCGTTAGAGAGGTTTCAGCTGGATAAGGTAAGGAAGGAGGAGGGTAAAAAAGAGGAGGATGAGAAGCGGCGTTACCGCTTGATTCCGCGAACGTTTACTAACTGGTTGCAGGCGTTCGCAATTTTGGCTAGCGTCATTGGTGAAAAAGCGCCGGAATGTTGTTCGGCTCTTTTTTGTTATATGGACGCGATAGGGGAAGCATACCGGGTTTATGGGGGTACGGGTTGGCTCCGATATGACGAGCAATTCCGTCAGAGGAAGGCGGTCCGGCCTAACATACGGTGGGACAGTCGGGGGGGTCAGGACAAGGGAATTTCGCGGCGGCTTCAGCAAGAGGGTTGTGTTTTTTGTTTAATGACGGAAACTGTAAATTTGGTGCAAAGTGTAAGTTCAAACACGAGTGTACCAATTGTGGGGGATCTCATGGAGCGAATCGATGCTTCAGGGGAGGTCGGCAGAGAGGTGGGGACAATGTTGGAAAATGGTCGGACGCCGGTGCAGGTGGAAAGGATGGCACGCTTTCTAAGTAGGTAACCGCGTAGGGAGGCGGCGATGTTGCTGGTTGATGGTTTTCGGGTAGGTTTTGTTATTCCGTCAGTTGCGGCGCAGGGGTATGGGGTTCCTAAGAATTTGAGGTCAGCTTTAGAGCATCGGGAGGTAGTTTCTGAGAAATTGGCCAAGGAAGTGATGCTGGGTAGAATGGCGGGGCCGTTTCCCGTTCCGCCTTTGGCGAACCTGAGGGTGTCACCGTTAGGGGTGGTTCCCAAGAAAGAGCCGAATAAGTTTCGGCTCATTCACCACCTTTCCTTTCCAAAGGGGGCGTCGGTCAATGGTGGGATAGATCCTGAATTATGTTCGGTGATTTATACGTCATTTGATGCGGCTGTGGATTGGGTACGGAAGTTGGGCCCGGGGACGTTGCTAGCAAAAATCGATATTGAGGCGGCGTTCCGTTTGTTACCGGTGCATCCGGAGAGTATGCACCTGTTGTTGGGAGGGGAGTTACTTTGTGGATAGGTGTTTGCCAATGGGGTGCTCCTTGTCGTGCGCCTATTTTGAGACATTTAGTTTGTTTCTTGAATGGGTGATAGTTGAGGTGTCTGGTTGCTCTTCAATTATTCATTATTTAGACGATTTTTTGTGTCTAGGCCCGGCAGGTTCGGGGGTGTGTTCGTTGCTGTTGCACACGGTGCAGGCAGTTTTTGGCGAGTTTGGGGTTCCGTTGGCGGAGGGGAAGACAGAGGGGCCGTCTACTGAGTTGTGTTTTTTGGGGATTATGATTGACACGGTAAGAATGGAATGCAGGTTGCCCGAGGATAAGTTGGCGAATTTGAGATTGGAAATTGGTAGGGCTAAACGGGTGGCAAAAATTAGGTTGAGGGAATTACAGTCTTTGTTGGGTAAACTTAACTTTGCATGTAGGATTATGCCGATGGGGAGGATTTTTTGCTGGCGTTTGTCTCTCGCGACGGCAGGGGTTAAGTCTCCCCATCATTTTATTAGGCTGGGTAGGGAGTTACGGGGGGGATCTGGAGGTGTGGGCACAGTTTTTGGAGTTGTATAACGGGAAGACGTTGGTGATGGGGGGGGTTGTGAGTAATGTTGATTTTGAGCTGTTTTCGGATGCGGCGGGGGGGGGGGGTGGTTTTGGGGCGTACTGTCAGGGCCAATGGTGTGCGGGAAAGTGGCCGGACTCTTGGGTTACTAAGGGTTGGGTCAGGAATTTGGCGTTGCTTGAACTGTTTCCAATTGTAGTGGCGGTGGTGTTGTGGGGGGAAAAATTTGCGAACAAAAAAGTGCGGTTCCATTGTGACAATATGGGAGTGGTGCAAGCAATTAATAGTCTTTCTGCGTCATCTCCGCCGGTTGTGAAGCTGTTGCAGTTCTTAGTGCTTAAATGTTTGTCCATCAATGCTTGGATTGTGGCGGTTCATGTTCCGGGAGTTTCTAACTGTATCGCGGATGCCCTTTCTCGTTTTCAGTGGGAGCGGTTTCATCAGCTGGTTCCGGATGCGGAGGCCGAGGGGTTGGATTGTCCAGCATGTCTGTGGGAAATCTTGGAGGAACGGTAATGGGGCTGGTTCGGGCTTCCTTGTGTCCTGGCACCTGGGCTGCGTATGGTAAGGCATGGGAGGATTGGGAGAGGTGGTGCGTGCAGTTAGGTTTGCAGGAGGAGGACTGGGAGATGGCGTTATTGTTATTTTTGGGTCACATTAGGGAGGAAGGTTGGTCGGTGGCACGGTTGAATAGGTGTGTGGCAGGGTTGGCCTTTGGGTTTCGGTTGAGGGGTTATACGGATTTTACAAAAACATTTTTGGTGAGACAGCTATTGAAGGGGTGGAGGAGGGAAAAACGGGTGGAGGATGCTAGAAGACCAGTGTCTTTTCAGTTGTTGATTGATATGGGGGCTCAGTTGGTGGCAGTTTGTAGGTCTAGATGGGAGGTTTGCTTATTTAAAGCGGCTTTTTCTTTAGCTTTTTTTGGGGCATTTCGGTTGGGAGAATTGGTAAGCAGTAGTGTATCGAAGGCAGGGGGTTTGCGGTTGGAGGATGTAGATTTGTATGTGGATCGTGTGGAAATACGGATACGGAAGTCAAAAACGGACTGTGAGGGCAGGGGAAGGCGGTTGTCTCTGTTTGAGGTTCCGGGATGTCCGCTTTGTACGATTAGGTGTTTGCGGGAGTACGCTGGGGGGAGGGGCATAGGTATTGAGCCTTTCCTGAGGCACGAGGACGGGTCATTCCTGTCTCGGTTTCAATTCTTGGCAATTTTTAAGCGGTGCTTGAAATCGTTGGGGATGGATGCGGTAGGCTATACAGGGCATTCTTTCAGGATCGGCGCTGCGACAGAGGCGGCAAGATGGGGATTGAGTGAGGAGGTGTAACAGTCCTATAGGCTCACCTGAGTCAGAGGACCGCTGGCTGGAGGTAGGAGTGGAGCCCAGTGGCAAGGACCGCAGGCAGGTAGTAGGTGCAGGAAGTCTGGCAGAGGCGTAGTCGGTAGGCAGGCGGTGGGTCAGGGCAGGCGGCAGTAAGCGTGGTCAGACAATCCGGATGGCAACGGTGGTAGCAGTTCAGTAGGTAGGGACAAGCAGAAGAGTAGTCGGTAGGCAATTCCTGGTCAGCAGTGGACTTCCAGTTGTAGCAAGAGCAGCAGATGAGGAGAAGCTTGATCAAGGCTCAGGAGCTCAATAATCAGCAAGCTAGAGTGCAAGGGGCTGGACTTATATAGGGAAGTACCAGGTGTGGGGAATCAAGGGTGATGAGCAAGGCTTGGCAAGACTGAGGTTACATAATAGGTTTCAGGGAGTAATGTCCAGAGAGGACGGTAGCCTAGTAAGCAGGGCTACCGCCTGGGATGTGGCTGGTCACGGGTTCGAATCCCGACAGTACTCCCCCCCTTCCAAGGTGACCTCCGGGCACCGCAGGGGCAGGCTTACCGGGGTGCCGTTGGTGGAACTCTTTTACCAGTCTGGGGGCGTGGACATTTTCTTCTGGCTCCCAGGAGTTATCCTCGGGAGGGTAACCCTCCCACCCAATTAGGTATTGTAGTCTTCCCCGGTGGATCCTGGAGTCGAGGATCTTTGCGACAACGTATTCTTCTTCACCCTGTACCCTCACGGGTGGTGGAGGGAGCGAGTGGCGGCCTGTGAAGGTGTTCTCCACGTATGGCTTGAGGAGTGAGCAATGGAAGACAGGGTGCACCCTAATGGAGTCCGGAAGGTCGAGCCGGAACGTGACCTCGTTGATTTGTTCGGTGACCCGAAACGGACCCATGTATCTTTGGGCCAACTTTTTGGAGGGGACCTTCAATCTGAGGTTCCTGGTGGACAGCCACACCTTGTCTCCCACATGGAAGCCCGGGGTGGGTTTGCGACGTCTGTCTGCTCCCTGTTTAAAACGCCTCTGGGCGAGCTGGAGGTTGTCTATAATGTTCTTTTGTGCCTCCTGTAGGGTTGTTAGGCGTTCGGCCACTGCTGGGAGGGTGGAGGCGACGGGCAGGTGGGGAATGAACACCGGGTGCGAGCCTGTGTTAGCAAAGAAAGGGCTGTGCTTGGTTGAGCTATGCTCAGCATTGTTGTAGGCGAACTCGGCCGTGGGGAGATGGTCAAGCCAGTCATCCTGCAGGTGGGAGCTGAAACAGCGTAGGTACTGCTCTAGGGTCTGATTAGTTCTCTCAGTCTGCCCGTTTGACTGAGGGTGGAAAGCGGAGGATAGGTTCACTTTAACCCCGAGCGCCAGGCAGAAGTTCTTCCAGAACTTTGAGGCAAATTGTACGCCTCGGTCGGAGACCACGTCGTCCGGGATCCCATGCAGCCTGAAGACCTCTCTGAGAATTAGATCGGCCGTCTGTTTGGCGGTGGGTATGCCTTTGTAGGGGATGAAATGGGCCATCTTGGTGAGACGGTCGACCACGACCAGGATAGTGTTCATCCCTTTTGAAGGAGGAAGGTCTACCACAAAGTCCATGGAGATCGAGCCCCAGGGGCGGGAGGGAATAGGGAGGGGTTGTAACAGACCCACAGGGGAGGAACGAAGAGTCTTATTGCGGGCACAGACCGCGCACGAGGAGATGTACCTCTTGATGTCCTCCTTGTATGTTGGCCACCAGAAGGAGCGGGAGAGAAGCTCCTGGGTCTTTCTTATGCCAAAATGGCCGGCCAGCTTGGAGTCATGGTTGAATTTGAGCACTTCGAGCCGTGCGATTTCTGGTACATATAGTTGTAGGTCCTGATGAAACCAATGACCGTTCTTAAAAGTAAGGCTGATATTCCTTGTGGGGTCGGCGAGGAAGGGGTCATTTTCGTATCCTTCTTTGATTGTGCCCAGGAGTTCTTTAGAGTAGGTGGCCCCTACGACCCTTCTCTCGGGTAAGATGTTATTTTGGCCCTTGTTACTCTGTGAGGGCTCGGAAAACATTCTGGAGAGGGCGTCAGCCTTGCCGTTTTTTGATCCAGGGCGATAGGTGATGAGATAGTTGAAGCGGGAAAAGAATAGGCTCCATCTGGCCTGTCTGGCTGAGAGTCTCTTAGCGCTGCGGATGAACTCGAGGTTCTTGTGGTCAGTTAGTACGATTATGGGGTTGGTGGCTCCCTCCAGCAGGTGTCTCCACTCGGAGAAGGCATCCTTGATCGCCAGCAGTTCTTTGTTCCCGATGTCATAGTTCTTCTCGGAGGGGGACATCTGGCGGGAGAAATATGCGCACGGGTGTAATAGCATCCTCTCCCCTGTCCGTTGTGACAAAACTGCCCCCACCGCAGAGTCTGATGCATCCACTTCGACTGTAAATGGGAGCTCGGGGTTCGGGTGGATTAGGATTGGGGCAGAAGTGAAGAGGAGTTTCAACTTGGTGAAGGCCTCCTGGGCCTCGGGTGTCCAGGAGAAGGGGACTGCCTTCTTGGTGAGTTGGGTGATTGGTGATATGACCTTGGAGAAGTTCCGGATAAACTTCCGATAGAAGTTGGCGAAGCCAATGAATCTTTGTATCTCCTTCTCGTTTTTCGGAATGGGCCAGTTCATCACAGCTTGGACCTTCCCCGGGTCCATACTTAGGCCCTCTGGGGAGATGATGTATCCGAGGAACTGAGTGGTGGTTCGCTCAAACTCGCATTTCTCTAGCTTGATATAGAGAGAGTTCTGTCTGAGTCTCTGCAGTACCCTGCGGACGTGTTCGCGGTGCTGCTCGAGGTCTTCAGAGAAGATCAAGATGTCGTCCAGGTAAACTACTACAAACAGATCCAGCATGTCCCTGAGGACGTCGTTAATGAAGTGCTGGAAGGTGGCGGGAGCATTGCAGAGTCCGAAAGGCATGACCAGGTACTCAAAATGACCATAACGTGTCCGGAAGGCGGTCTTCCATTCGTCCCCAGGGCGGATTCGGACGAGGTTGTAGGCCCCTCGAAGGTCGAGTTTGGTGAAGATCTTCGCTTCCCGGAGTCTCTCAAGGAGTTCGGAAATCAGTGGGAGCGGGTACCGGTTTTTTACGGTTATGTCATTAAGCTTTCTGTAGTCTATGCAGGGACGCAGGGAGGAGTCTTTTTTCTCTACGAAGAAAAAGGGGGCTCCCGCAGGGGAGTTGGAGGGCCGGATGAACCCCTTCCTCAGGTCCTCGTCCAGGTACTCTTTCAGAGCCTTGATTTCAGGCTCTGAGAGGGAGTAGATACTGCCAAAGGGTATTTCGGCCCCGGGCAACAGTTCTATAGGGCAGTCATAGGGTCGGTGTGGTGGCAGCTTGTCTGCGTTTTTCTTGTCGCAGACATCCTGGAACTCACGGTATTGAGGGGGTAGCAGATCCTTGACAGATAGTTTTGAGATGGTGGTGTCTTCGGGTGGAAGGACGGGTTTGTGGGAGAAATTTAGCGTGCAGAACTCGGATGGGAATCGTATGCAGCGGGTTTCCCAGTCCACCGAGGGGTTGTGGGTGGCCAACCATGGGATGCCCAAGATCACTGGGAACTTCGGGGAGGCGATCAGAGAGAAGTGGATCTTTTCACGGTGATCAGGTTCTATGAGGAGTTGTAGTTCGGTGGTCTCGTGAGTGGCCGGCCCCGAGGAGAGTGGGGATCCGTCGACGGTTTCCAGGTCAATGGGGGCTGCCTTGATTGTCAGTGGAATGTTCTTTTCGCGGGCGAAGGTTAGGTCCATGAAGTTGCCTCCCGCCCCGGAGTCTAACATCGCTGAACAGGGGAGTTGTCGCCCCTCAATGTCGATGAGGATGGGGACGATGAAGTGGGATCCATGAGCCGCCGTGTTGTTATTTTCCGGGGCTGCTGGCGGGGTTGGAGTCTGTGGTTGCTCCTTTAGCTCCGTGACGGCAATAGTCTTTCGGATCTTATGAGGACATTTGATGGCAAAATGACCCGGCTCCCCACAGTAGAGGCAGAGGTTTTCGGCCAGCCTTCTCTCCTTCTCAGCTGTGGATAGAGACCTACGTAGAGCGTCGACCTGCATAGGTTCAGTTACTGACTGGGGGTCGCGCTGGGCGGTGGAAGAGAAGGAGTAAGTGGGTCTGTGGTCCGAGGACCAGAGTCTTTCTTTCTTCCTCTCGGAGAGTCTTTGATCTATCCGGATGCATAACTGAATGAAGTCATCCAGATCGTCCGGGGCCTCAACTCTGGCGAGTTCGTCCTTTATTAATTCTGACAGGCCTCGCCGGAATTGGCTTCTCTGTGCCGCTGGGTTCCAGGTGGTGTCCGTGACCCAACGGCGAAACTCGGCGGTGTATTCGGCGACGGAGCGTCTCCCTTGCCGCAGACCATGTAGTCGCGCCTCGGCTGTCGCACAGCGGTTGGGGTCATCGAAGACTTGGCTCATGGCGGTGATAAAGTTGTTTAGGTTGTCCAGGAGCTGACTGTTAGTCTCCACGTATGGTGATGCCCATGCTAATGCTTCATCCGTCAGGAGATTGACCACGAATAGCACCTTCTTTTTCTCGGTGGTGAAGGGGGCCGGGTACATCTGAAAATAGATGCGGCATTGGTTTAGAAACCCCCTATACTGGCGTCTGTCGCCGCTGAATCTTGATGGGAGTGGCATGCGGGTGTCTGCGGGTGCGCCGCGAACGTCCAGGAGTTGCCTCTGTAGTTCAATAATCTCCCTCTGTTGGCTTTGGACTACGCCTTGGAGCTGGGCAAATTTCTCCTGATATGTAGTACCAAATTCTTGAAGTTCGGAGACCTGCTTACGCAGAGTGGCCATTGCGGACTCCATAGTGAGGCTGATTATTCTGTAACAGTCCTATAGGCTCACCTGAGTCAGAGGACCGCTGGCTGGAGGTAGGAGTGGAGCCCAGTGGCAAGGACCGCAGGCAGGTAGTAGGTGCAGGAAGTCTGGCAGAGGCGTAGTCGGTAGGCAGGCGGTGGGTCAGGGCAGGCGGCAGTAAGCGTGGTCAGACAATCCGGATGGCAACGGTGGTAGCAGTTCAGTAGGTAGGGACAAGCAGAAGAGTAGTCGGTAGGCAATTCCTGGTCAGCAGTGGACTTCCAGTTGTAGCAAGAGCAGCAGATGAGGAGAAGCTTGATCAAGGCTCAGGAGCTCAATAATCAGCAAGCTAGAGTGCAAGGGGCTGGACTTATATAGGGAAGTACCAGGTGTGGGGAATCAAGGGTGATGAGCAAGGCTTGGCAAGACTGAGGTTACATAATAGGTTTCAGGGAGTAATGTCCAGAGAGGACGGTAGCCTAGTAAGCAGGGCTACCGCCTGGGATGTGGCTGGTCACGGGTTTGAATCCCGACAGGAGGTGATAAAGAAGATAGGGCGCTGGGAGTCTATCCGGTTTCGCTCGTATGTGAGGATAGGGAGATTGTGATTGGTGTGGGAGGTGTTTCTGTTGTTAATGCGGTGGTTTTTTGTTGTTGTTTCATTCTAGGTTCACAGTCTGCCTTGGTGTGGATACTCGGACACTCGTTCGTGTTTTGGGGGGCAATAAGAGCGGATGTCCGACAGAACGAGCGGCAATTGGGTTTTGCACACGAGGTAGCGGTGTTGCGGTGGCTCGGGATGAGAGGTATGCTTTGGGGTGGGGTTTTGAGGGAGGTGCATAGGTTTGTGCGCCTGGATCGCCCCCCAGACGTTTTGGTGTTACACGTTGGGGGGAATGATCTGGGTTCGCGGCCGTTCAGGGAATTGATTAGAGATATTAAATTTGACCTACTGAGATTATGGGCTTTGTTTCCGGGCATGATTACGGTTTGGTCCGATATTGTGCCTAGGCTGACGTGGAGGGGTGCACGGTCTGTGGATAGGTTAAACAAGGCCCGCATTAAGTTAAACAGGGTGGTCGGCAGGTTTATGGCTAGGAACGGGGCGGTTGCGGTGCGGCATTCTGAGCTAGAGGATGGTGTGGGCGAATTTTGGAGGGCTGATGGTGTGCACCTTAATGCGGTGGGAATTGATTTATGGGCGTTAGGAATTCAGAGTGGTATTGAGGTGGCTCTGAGGATGTGGAGGAGCGCGCATTCTTAAGGTGGTCAAGTTGCGCGCTGTTGGCGGTGGGAGGTCCTAGAAGTTGGTGGATATGGTGTTAGTGGAGAATGGGAGGGCCCCCACGGGTGGGGCTGGACTCTCATCGGTTATCAGGAATCAAAGATTAGGCGCCCATCACCTGGTGCCTCCGAGCTGGCGTTCATCGGCTGGGGGCAAGATGGAGTTGCCATTTGGTTTGGTAATTTATCTTATGTGGGCTTCTAGGACTTCCCTCGTCATTTACTTGGTATATTGGAGTTAATGTTAAATTATTCATGTGCTGTTATGTTATGTAATAAAACGGCTGCTGTGGCCGAATTTAATCCGATTCTTGAGTCTGGCTCTTATTTAGTAAACGGGGGGTTTGAAGAGGGGTAAGGATAGGAAGACCCGAGCAGTCTAACCAATACCCTAGTCAAGTGAGGCCGGACTAAAGCGGAGCTAAAGGGAGGCCAGCATGACGCTGGTTTGGTTGGCGAGGAGTCAGGCGGTGGAAGGGTTAATTAGGCTTGCAGCCGGGAGGTGGAGGGGTTGCCAGGGTAACTAAAGGGGTGTGGTGTGGGGTTATATAAAGTGTGGGTGATGAGGGGTTCGGGGTGCCATTTTGTTTGGGCGGTTAGCCAACTCCCACCCACCCGCCCTTATATTGCAGGGTATAGGGGGGACGGTTATTTAAAAATATAAAAAAAAAAAAAAGAAAAACATGGGGGATAGTGGGCGAGGGTTGATGAATGGTGGCATGGAGATGGTGTGGAATTGTCGCGGCAGTCGTGGCGGTGGGAGGTCCTAGAAGTTGGTGGATATGGTGTTAGTGGAGAATGGGAGGGCCCCCACGGGTGGGGCTGGACTCTCATCGGTTATCAGGAATCAAGGATTAGGCGCCCATCACCTGGTGCCTCCGAGCTGGCGTTCATCGGCTGGGGGCAAGATGGAGTTGCCATTTGGTTTGGTAATTTATCTTATGTGGGCTTCTAGGACTTCCCTCGTCATTTACTTGGTATATTGGAGTTAATGTTAAATTATTCATGTGCTGTTATGTTATGTAATAAAACGGCTGCTGTGGCCGAATTTAATCAGATTCTTGAGTCTGACTCTTATTTAGTAAACGGGGGGTTTGAAGAGGGGTAAGGATAGGAAGACCTGAGCAGTCTAACCAATACCCTAGTCATGTTCTCTGCATTAAGGCCGTGACAATGGATAGGTGAGTGTAGTCATCCGCCTAGGGCACCACTTCGCTACCCATAAAGGGAGGCGCAGATAACACTGTGGTCTGCATCGCAGACAGCAGCGGGGAAAACGGGAGGGAGGTGAGTTTTTTATTTTTAACTAAATGTCCGCACTGCTGGGGGCACCAGGAAAGGGGGGAAGGAGATCATTATATATACCTGGCACTACTGGGGAGGAATGGAGGAGTAATATATACTGACACTACGGGGGAACATTATATATATACTGGCACTATGGGGGGAGCATTATATGGAACTAGTGGGAGGCACTACATGGGGACATTAGAGCCACTGGGAGCATTAGGCCCCTTTCACACGAGCATGACGGATTAGGCCTCTTTCACACTTGCGTTGTCCGGATCCGGCGTGTACTCCACTTGCCGGAATTACACTCCGGATCCGGAAAAACGCAAGTGTACTGAAAGCATTTGAAGACGGAACCGTCTTCCAAATGCTTTCAGTGTTACTATGGCACCCAGGACGCTATTAAAGTCCTGGTTGCCATAGTAGGAGCGGGGAGCAGGGGAGCGGTATACTTACAGTCCGTGCGGCTCCCGGGGCGCTCCAGAATGACGTCAGAGCGCCCCATGCGCATGGATGACGTGATCCATGCGATCACGTGATCCATGCGCTTGGGGCGCCCTGACGTCACTCTGGAGCGCCCGGGGAGCCGCACGGACGGTAAGTACACTGCTCCCCCGCTCCCCACTACACTTACCATGGCTGTCAGGACTTTAGCGTCCCGGCAGCCATGGTAACCACTCTGAAAAAGCTAAATGTCGGCTCCGGCAATGCGCCGAAACGACGTTTAGCTTAAGGCCGGATCCGGATCAATGCCTTCCAATGGGCATTAATTCCGGATCCGGCCTTGCGGCAAGTGTTCCGGATTTTTGGCCGGAGCAAAAAGCGCAGCATGCTGCGGTATTTTCTCCGGCCAACAAACGTTCCGTACCGGAACTGAAGACATCCTGATGCATCCTGAACGGATTACTCTCCATTCAGAATGCATTAGGATAATCCTGATCAGGATTCTTCCGGCATAGAGCCCCGACGACGGAACTCTATGCCGGAAGACAATAACGCAGGTGTGAAAGAGCCCTTAGGCCTGGATGCGTTCAGTGAAACTCTCACCATTTCGCAAGCAAGTTCAGTCAGTTTTGTCTGCGATTGCGTTCAGTTGTTCAGTTTTTTCAGCACGGGTGCAATGCATTTTGATGTGTTTTTCACACGCGTGATAAAAAACTGAAGGTTTACAAACAACATCTCTTAGCAACCATCAGTAAAAACCGCATCGCACCCGCACTTGCTTCCGGATGCAATGCGTTTTTCACTGAAGCCCCATTCACTTCTATGGGGCCAGGGCTGCGTTTAAAACGCAGATTATAGAACATGCTGCATTTTTCACGCAACGCAGAACTAATGCGTGAAAAAAACGCTCATGTACACAGACCCATTGAAATGAATGGGTCAGGATTCAATGCGGGTGCTATGCGTTCACGTCACGCATTGCACCCGTGCGGAAAACTCGCTCGTGTGAAAGGGGCCTTATAGTTATATTATTACTACTATACTGTAGGGACACCCAGCACCCCTGCCGATCAGCTGTTTGAGGAGACGTCGTCTCCCTTCTCTCTTCCTGCTCACCGCTGTATGTCTATGGGACAGCAGCAGTAAACAGCAGGCGCCATCTGCTCAAACAGCTGATCGGCGGGGGTGTCAGGTGTCGCATTATTACAAGATTTGGGGCCCCACTTTTAATTTTGCCCAGGTCCACATTTTGTCTAAAACCGGCCCTGACAAGAGGCATTAGTGTACATTTTGATCAAAAGGCATCAGCCCACTCACCACGTCAAGGTTGCCCCTTAGAGTGGGACCTACACTGACAAATAGGCGCAGCACATTACGGTGACAACGTGGCACTGCCCTAGTAGGTGGCAGGACCCAGGAGTCAAACAGCAATTCTGCTATCTGACAATGCCACCCACGGCACTGGGTCCCACCGACCCACCAGCACAGCACCACAAAAACAAAGGCCACCACGCAGTACTGCACCTTCTGAACAGTTGTCTAACACAACATGTCCTTTGCTATCATGTTCATTTTTACTTGTTTGGACTTTAGAAAACCCGTTCTTGGCAGTAGTCTGCCACCAAGGGGCTTCGGCTATCAAGTCATATTGGGAGTTGTAGTTTTACAAAAGCTAGAAAGCCAAAACTGAGAGACGGCTGCTCTAAAGACCATATATAAGTGTAACATAGCGAGAAGACAAACTTGACGTTGACTTTAGTAAAGTAATTCTCACCGCGTGCAACACATCTCCCTCCAGCCACTGCTTCCAGCCACGGTTTGGCACCTCACCCTTCTGTACACACACCAGCTTGTCACCTTCCCAGGACACAGTGGTCTGTAAAGAGACATAAGACACAACGTATCACTGATTAGCATGTACCTCACTGACTGCAAGGAAAACACCAACAAGCTGCTGTTGACAGATTATTTGAATTTTTTGTTTCTGCAAAGCAGCAATTATATGAATGTCCTCTGAAGTTTAATCAGCACTTTCACTTCTGATCATGTAAGCTTTACTGTTCCCCATAAAATAAGAATTCTGCAACATAAACGCTGCATTGTGCGGATCTTCAGTAATGCCTGAAATGTATAAATAAAGTAGCAAAAATGTTTTAATACCTTTATTCAATATATTCCATTATACAGGAGAGCCGACAGATCCCCTATACTACACCGCACAGGAGAGCTGACAGATCCCCTATACTACACCACACAGCAGAGCTGACAGATCCTCTATACTACACCACACAGGAGAGCCGACAGATCCCCTATACTACACCACACAGGAGAGCCGACAGATCCCCTATACTACACCACACAGGAGAGCTGACAGATCCTCTATACTACACCACACAGGAGAGCTGACAGATCCTCTATACTACACCGCACAGGAGAGCTGACAGATCCTCTATACTACACCACACAGGAGAGCTGACAGATCCTCTATACTACACCGCACAGGAGAGCTGACAGATCCTCTATACTACACCACACAGGAGAGCTGACAGATCCTCTATACTACACCACACAGGAGAGCTGACAGATCCTCTATACTACACCACACGGAGAGCTGACAGATCCTCTATACTACACCACACAGGAGAGCTGACAGATCCTCTATACTACACCACACAGGAGAGCTGACAGATCCTCTATACTACACCACACAGGAGAGCTGACAGATCCTCTATACTACACCACACAGGAGAGCTGACAGATCCTCTATACTACACCACACAGGAGAGCTGACAGATCCTCTATACTACACCACACAGGAGAGCCGACAGATCCTCTATACTACACCACACAGGAGAGCTGACAGATCCTCTATACTACACCGCACAGGAGAGCTGACAGATCCTCTATACTACAGCACACAGGAGAGCTGACAGATCCTCTATACTACACCACACAGGAGAGCTGACAGATCCTCTATACTACACCACACAGGAGAGCTGACAGATCCTCTATACTACACCACACAGGAGAGCTGACAGATCCCCTATACTACACCACACAGGAGAGCTGACAGATCCTCTGTACTACACCACACAGGAGAGCTGACAGATCCCCTATACTACACCACACAGGAGAGCTGACAGATCCTCTATACTACACCACACAGGAGAGCTGACAGATCCTCTATACTACACCACACAGGAGAGCTGACAGATCCTCTATACTACACTACACAGGAGAGCTGACAGATCCTCTATACTACACCACACAGGAGAGCTGACAGATCCTCTATACTACACCACACAGGAGAGCTGACAGATCCTCTATGCTACACCACACAGGAGAGCGGACAGATCCTCTATACTACACCACACAGGAGAGCTGACAGATCCTCTATACTACACCACACAGGAGAGCGGACAGATCCTCTATACTACACCACACAGGAGAGCTGACAGATCCTCTATACTACACCACACAGGAGAGCCGACAGATCCTCTATACTACACCACATAGGAGAGCTGACAGATCCTCTATACTACACCACACAGCAGAGCTGACAGATCCTCTATACTACACCGCACAGGAGAGCTGACAGATCCTCTATACTACACCGCACAGGAGAGCTGACAGATCCTCTATACTACACCACACAGGAGAGCTGACAGATCCTCTATACTACACCACACAGGAGAGCTGACAGATCCTCTATACTACACCACACAGGAGAGCTGACAGATCCTCTATACTACACCACACAGGAGAGCTGACAGATCCTCTATACTACACCACACAGGAGAGGTGACAGATTCCTCTATACTACACCACACAGGAGAGCTGACAGATCCTCTATACTACACCGCACAGGAGAGCTGACAGATCCTCTATACTACAGCACACAGGAGAGCTGACAGATCCTCTATACTACACCACACAGGAGAGCTGACAGATCCTCTGTACTACACCACACAGGAGAGCTGACAGATCCTCTATACTACACTACACAGGAGAGCTGACAGATCCTCTATACTACACCGCACAGGAGAGCTGACAGATCCTCTATACTACACCACACAGGAGAGCTGACAGATCCTCTATGCTACACCACACAGGAGAACGGACAGATCCTCTATACTACACTACACAGGAGAGCTGACAGATCCTCTATACTACACCACACAGGAGAGCTGACAGATCCTCTGTACTACACCACACAGGAGAGCTGACAGATCCTCTATACTACACTACACAGGAGAGCTGACAGATCCTCTATACTACACCACACAGGAGAGCTGACAGATCCTCTATACTACACCACACAGGAGAGCTGACAGATCCTCTATACTACACCACACAGGAGAGCTGACAGATCCTCTATACTACACTACACAGGAGAGCTGACAGATCCTCTATACTACACCACACAGGAGAGCTGACAGATCCTCTATACTACACCACACAGGAGAGCTGACAGATCCTCTATACTACACCACACAGGAGAGCGGACAGATCCTCTATACTACACCACACAGGAGAGCTGACAGATCCTCTATACTACACCACAGGAGAGCCGACAGATCCTCTATACTACACCACACAGGAGAGCCGACAGATCCTCTATACTACACCACACAGGAGAGCTGACAGATACTCTATACTACACCACACAGAAGAGCTGACAGATCCTCTATACTACACCACACAGAAGAGCTGACAGATCCTCTATACTACACCACACAGGAGAGCCGACAGATCCTCTATACTACACCACACAGGAGAGCTGACAGATCCTCTATACTACACCACACAGGAGAGCTGACAGATCCTCTATACTACACCACACAGGAGAGCTGACAGATCCTCTATACTACACCACACAGGAGAGCTGACAGATCCTCTATACTACATCACACAGGAGAGCTGACTGATCCTCTATACTACACCACACAGGAGAGCTGACAGATCCTCTATACTACACCACACAGGAGAGCTGACAGATCCTCTATACTACACCGCACAGGAGAGCTGACAGATCCTCTATACTACACCACACAGCAGAGCTGACAGATCCTCTATACTACACCACAGGAGAGCTGACAGATCCTCTATACTACACCACACAGGAGAGCTGACAGATCCTCTATACTACACCACACAGGAGAGCTGACAGATCCTCTATACTACACCACACAGGAGAGCTGACAGATCCTCTATACTACACCACACAGGAGAGCTGACAGATCCTCTATACTACACCACACAGGAGAACTGACAGATCCTCTATACTACACCGCACAGGAGAGCTGACAGATCCTCTATACTACACCACACAGGAGAGCTGAGAGATCCTCTATACTACACCACACAGGAGAGCTGACAGATCCTCTATACTACACCACACAGGAGAGCTGACAGATCCTCTATACTACACCACACAGGAGAGCTGACAGATCCTCTATACTACACCACACAGGAGAACTGACAGATCCTCTATACTACACCACACAGGAGAGCTGACAGATCCTCTATACTACACCACACAGGAGAGCTGAGAGATCCTCTATACTACACCACACAGGAGAGCTGAGAGATCCTCTATACTACACCACACAGGAGAGCTGACAGATCCTCTATACTACACCACACAGGAGAGCTGACAGATCCTCTATACTACACCACACAGGAGAGCTGACAGATCCTTTATACTACACCACACAGGAGAGCTGACAGATCCCCTATACTACACCACACAGGAGAGCTGACAGATCCTCTATACTACACCACACAGGAGAGCTGACAGATCCTCTATACTACACCACACAGGAGAGCTGACAGATCCTCTATACTACACCACACAGGAGAGCTGACAGATCCTCTATACTACACCACACAGGAGAGCTGACAGATCCTCTATACTACACCACACAGGAGAGCTGACAGATCCTCTATACTACACCACACAGGAGAGCTGACAGATCCTCTATACTACACCACACAGGAGAGCTGACAGATCCTCTATACTACACCACACAGGAGAGCCGACAGATCCTCTATACTACACCACACAGGAGAGCTGACAGATCCTCTATACTACACCACACAGGAGAGCTGACAGATCCTCTATACTACACCACACAGGAGAGCTGAGAGATCCTCTATACTACACCACACAGGAGAGCTGACAGATCCTCTATACTACACCACACAGGAGAGCTGACAGATCCTCTATACTACACCACACAGGAGAGCTGACAGATCCTCTATACTACACCACACAGGAGAGCTGACAGATCCTCTATACTACACCACACAGCAGAGCTGACAGATCTTCTATACTACACCACACAGGAGAGCTGACAGATCCTCTATACTACACCACACAGGAGAGCTGACAGATCCTCTATACTACACCACACAGGAGAGCTGACAGATCCTCTATACTACACCACACAGGAGAGCTGACAGATCCTCTATACTACACCACACAGGAGAGCTGACAGATCCTCTATACTACACCGCACAGGAGAGCTGACAGATCCTCTATACTACACCACACAGGAGAGCTGACAGATCCTCTATACTACACCACACAGGAGAGCCGACAGATCCTCTATACTACACCACACAGGAGAGCCGACAGATCCTCTATACTACACCGCACAGGAGAGCTGACAGATCCTTTATACTACACCACACAGGAGAGCTGACAGATCCCCTATACTACACCACACAGGAGAGCTGACAGATCCTCTATACTACACCACACAGGAGAGCTGACAGATCCTCTATACTACACCACACAGGAGAGCTGACAGATCCTCTATACTACACCACACAGGAGAGCTGACAGATCCTTTATACTACACCGCACAGGAGAGCTGACAGATCCTCTATTCTACACCACACAGGAGAGCTGACAGATCCTCTATACTACACCACACAGGAGAGCTGACAGATCCTCTATACTACACCACACAGGAGAGGTGACAGATCCTCTATACTACACCACATAGGAGAGCTGACAGATCCTCTATACTACACCACACAGGAGAGCTGACAGATCCTCTATACTACACCACACAGGAGAGCTGACAGATCCTCTATACTACACCACACAGGAGAGCCGACAGATCCTCTATACTACACCACACAGGAGAGCTGACAGATCCTTTATACTACACCACACAGGAGAGCTGACAGATCCTCTATACTACACCACACAGGAGAGCTGACAGATCCTCTATACTACACCACACAGGAGAGCTGACAGATCCTCTATACTACACCACACAGGAGAGCTGACAGATCCTCTATACTACACCGCACAGCAGAGCTGACAGATCCCCTATACTACACCACACAGGAGAGCCGACAGATCCTCTATACTACACCACACAGGAGAGCCGACAGATCCTCTATACTACACCACACAGGAGAGCTGACAGATCCTCTATACTACACCACACAGGAGAGCTGACAGATCCCCTATACTACACCACACAGGAGAGCTGACAGATCCTCTATACTACACCACACAGGAGAGCTGACAGATCCTCTATACTACACCGCACAGGAGAGCTGACAGATCCTCTATACTACACCACACAGGAGAGCTGACAGATCCTCTATACTACACCACACAGGAGAGCTGATAGATCCTCTATACTACACCACATAGGAGAGCTGACAGATCCTCTATACTACACCACACAGGAGAGCTGACAGATCCTCTATACTACACCACACAGGAGAGCTGACAGATCCTCTATACTACACCACACAGGAGAGCTGACAGATCCTTTTTACAAGGCAACTTTTAGTTTTGAAGTTTTTACACCTCATCTTCCGAGCAGCTCTTTGATTTGTTGCTCCAGACTCCTTGTGTTCTGATAATGGGATTTCTGACCTATAAACATTCTTTGCATCTGACTGTATGTTTGGTTTTACTAGTTTGGAAGCTGATATTTCATCCACCAGATCCCTTGTTCTCTGCACCACCACTAGGTGTCAGTGTAGCTCACGCAGGGCTGCATCATCACCTTACCTACAGGCTGTAGCTCAATAATTGTGTATTTTTCTGTGTATTATATTTAACCATTAACTCAAGGTTGGGCTGAATAATAAGTTTGCATTGCTGCTGGAGTCAGGGATAAGTGAGTGTGGGAGGATGTAACAGCTGATAATACAGAGCCGGGAATATGTCAATGACAAAAGGACAAGCATAGATGAATGTGTGATGGGAGTTTTTCTGTTTCACCCTTGTGTGTAGGTTACACAGTGTGCTGTATCAGTCCACATATAATAGTCTGTAAGAGTCAGCCCCTGTCATATTGCATTTGGGAACATCGCCAGACTCACATCATAATATACTATGCAGCATTTCAGCAGTCACCCCCACTATTGTGGCTGTTTAGTTACACACAGATAATACCGTAATACATTGTCATATCGCCGTACAGTGCCCATATAATGCCACTATACAGAGTGAACATAACACAAAGTGGTTCCTTTAATTTTCATGATGCCTTCAGTGATTTTTTTTAGAAATCAAATGAGTTTGTAAAAAAAAAACTAGCTACTGGATAGGAGATAAATGTCTGGTCCCGCGTTTCCCTGTTTGAATGGGGCAGCAGTCGCGTATGTCTGCTGCCCCTCCATTCAGCTCTGTTGTGCCATACTTGTCAATCTCCGGGAGTCCCATAGAATTGACCTACACAACCAGCACCGCACTCATACGGGGCCGTCGTTCTGGGGATTGGTTTGCGGTCCTTAGCGGTGGTGTAGGGGGACTTTGGAGGGATTGTTACCATTAGTCTAGGGTAAAATAGGGTTTATCACGAATGTTCCTGGTTGTCTAGGATATCACAGGGGATATTAGTAAAGTTCCTGTATGTCTAAGGTGATTATTATAAGGGTTTTCCAAGAGTTTAGTATTGATGGTCTATCATCTGGACAGCTCATCAGTATCTGATTGGTGGGGGCCGACTCCTGGTCCTCTGACGATCAGCCGCTTGAAGAGGCCCTGGCGCTCACCGAGCCTCTTCGTAGGCCAGTGATGTTGTGTCATCAGTCACATAGACTAGGAACAGCTCTGTGCTACCCAGATGAATGGGCATGAGCTGCAATATCAAGAACGGCCACTGGCCAATAGATGGCGTTGTACTGGGTAAGCTGTGAGGAGGCTTGAGCACCCAGTGGAGGGCCCCTGCTTCTTCAAACAGCTGATCGGATGGGGTGCTGGAGGTTGGACCCCACTAATCATATGTTGATGGACCCCACTAATCAGAGATAGGTCATTAGTATTAAACACTTGGAAAACCTCTTTCATGCTTCTGGTAGTCTAGTGTATCAGAGTGGTTATTAATAATGTACCTGGTGATTTACAGTATTATAGTAGACATTAGTAATGTACCTGGTGGTCTACGGTGTTATAGGGGTTATCAATGAGGTTCCTGGAAGTCTAGGGTGTCATAGGGGACCTTAAAATTCTTTCTAGTTGTCTAGGGTGTCATAGGAGTTATGACTAATATTCTTGGATGTGTGGAGTATTGTAGAAGTTATTAGTAATATTCCTGGTTCTCCAGTGTATCATAGTAATGTTCCTGGTGGTCTAGGGTATGATAGGGGTCATCAGTAATATTCCTGGTTGTTTGGGGTATCATATAGGTTATTAGTAATGTCCCTGGTCGTCTAGGGTATGATAGGGGTCATCAGTAATATTCCTGGTCGTCTAGGGTATGATAGGGGTCATCAGTAATATTCCTGGTTGTTTGGGGTATCATATAGGTTATTAGTAATGTCCCTGGTCGTCTAGGGTATGATAGGGGTTATAAGTAATATTCCTGGTCGTCTAGGGTATGATAGGGGTTATAAGTAATGTCCCTGGTCGTCTAGGGTATGATAGGGGTCATCAGTAATATTCCTGGTCGTCTAGGGTATGATAGGGGTCATCAGTAATATTCCTGGTTGTTTGGGGTATCATATAGGTTATTAGTAATGTCCCTGGTCGTCTAGAGTATGATAGGGGTTATAAGTAATATTCCTGGTCGTCTAGGGTATGATAGGGGTTATAAGTAATATTCCTGGTCGTCTAGGGTATGATAGGGGTCATCAGTAATATTCCTGGTCATCTAGGGTATGATGGGGTCATCAGTAATATTCCTGGTTGTCTAGGGTATCATTAGAGTTATTATAAATGTCTCTGGCTGTCTAGGGTGACATACTGTATGGGTTAAACTGGAACAGTGTCAGAACCATTGGGTGGGGGATCAGCGATGGTTAGTATGGCTTAATTTTTATTTTTAATCCCCTGTGAGCCATAAATGTAAAAAATAATAATACTGCTTGTGATTGGTAATATACCTGGGGGCCTAGGATAGTTGTTATTTATAAGGATATCCTTGTAGGTCTATAGTAATAAAGAGGCTAATGGTAGCATCCCTAGTACTAGTCTTGGGGGGTGATGGGTAACAGTAAAATTGCTGGAAGCTTGGTGGCGAAGAGATTCTCAGTAATATTTCTGGTGGTCCATGGTGGTGAGGTGGTCAGTGGTATCTTCCTCAGTGATCTACGGTAGTGAAGAGGTGAGAAGCAGCATCCCTTCTGTTCAAGGAGGGCGCTGGTTAATAATATTGTTCCTGAATCCTGGGGACTATGTTACTGAAAAGATTACTGGTGACATCCTTGGTGGCCTGGGGCGCTGAAGCAGTCAGTGTGCAGGAAGGTGGAGGCTGAAGAGCTGAAAGAAAATAAAATGGAATGTTTTTCTATTCCATTGTCAACTTGCTACTGGAATTTAGTCCTCAGGGGGCCTAGGCATTGGCAGTCCTATGCAAATGCCAGGTTTGCTCTAAAGTTAAAATGATTTGAGGATTTTGAGCTAAATGTGGTCTTGATTATTTCTCAGATTCAGATTTCTAGCATGGTGCACCCCATTCATTAATTTCCATCACATGTATACCTTGCAGATTCGTCCATCTATGGGACCCAGGTCTTCTTGAAATTCTTCCCCCAAGGTGAAATCCATGATGTAGTTCCGGAAGGTGCTGATCGTTCGGATAATCACATGGTTACCCTCCACTTTAAACTCTTTCTCTGGCCGCAGAAGTACGACAATCTTCCGCAGAGCGATGTTTAGATCTACAAGCAGAAAGATGTCGTGAAAAGTACAGAGCGGTATTATATGATTATTTATAAAGCAGAAAATATGGCTGCCGAATTATCAAGTCTCCACAAGTATGGCCTGATAATTAAAGCATCGCATTATGAAACCATCCAGCCATTAAATTATATCATATCTCTTCTCACCACATATCAAACCCAACAGCATTGTCACCGCATCACATGATACCCAACAGCTATATCACCCCATAAGATTACACCCAGGAACTGTCACTCCATCACATTACACCTAACATCATGGTCACCGCATCACATTACACCCGACAGCATTGTCACCGCATCACATTATACCCAACATCATTGTCACCGCATCACATTACACCCGACAGCATTGTCACCGCATGACATTACACCCAACAGCATTGTCACCCCATCACATGATACCCAACAGCATTGTCACCGCATCACATGATACCCAACAGCATTGTCACCGCATGACATTACACCCGACAACATTGTCACCCCATCACATTATACCTAACAGCTATATCACCCCATAAGATTACACCCAGGAACTGTCACCCCATTACATTACACCCAACATCATTGTCACCGTATCACATTACACCCAACATCATTGTCACCCAATCACATTCTACCCGACAGCATTGTCAGCCCATTACATTACACCCAACAGAATTGTCACCCCACCACATTACACCCAACATCATTGTCACCGCATCACATTACACCCGACATCATTGTCACCCCATCACATTACACCCAACATCATTGTCACCCCATCACATTACACCCGACAGCATTGTCAGCCCATTACATTACACCCGACATCATTGTCACCGCATCACATTACACCCGACATCATTGTCACCCCATCACATTACACCCGACATCATTGTCACCCCATCACATTACACCCGACAGCATTGTCAGCCCATTACATTACACCCAACAGTATTGTCACCCCAGCACATTATACCCAACAGCATTGTCAGCCCATTACATTACACCCCACAGCATTGTCACCCCATCACATTACACCCAACAGCATTGTCACTAAATCACATTACATCCAACAGTACTGTCACTCCATCACATTACACCCAAAAGCATTGTCACCCAATCACATTACACCCCACAGTATTGTCACCCCAGCACATTACACCCAACAGTATTGTCAACCCAGCACATTACACCCAACAGCATTGTCACCCCATCACATTACACCCCACAGCATTGTCACCCCAGCACATTACACCCAACAGTATTGTCACCCCATCACATTACACCCCACAGCATTGTCACCCCATCACATTACACCCAACAGCATTGTCACCCCATCACATTACACCCAACAGCATTGTCACTAAATCACATTACACCCCACAGCATTGTCACCCCATCACATTACACCCAACAGTACTGTCACTAAATCACATTACACCCAACAGCATTGCCATCCATCCTATTATACACCTAATATAATTGTCTCTACACCACATCACATCCAACATCATTGTCAGTCCATCCCTTTACACCCAACATCATTGTCACCCATTACACTCAACAAAGGTGCCACCCCGATCACATTATACACCCAACAACATTAACACCCATCACATTATATCCAACATCATCCTCGCCCCATCATATTATAGCTCACACCATTGTCTCATATGAAGAAACATTGTCACCGATCACATTACACCCAGCAGCATTGTCACCCCATCACATTACACCCAGCAGCATTGTCACCCCATCACATTACACCCAGCATCGCACCCAATCAGTGCCCCCGACAACACTGTAAGCCCACTTATCATTTACACCCTTTACATTTTGTCAGTCCCACTCTCATCGTCTGTTTGCAAAATAATGAAACCCCATCACATTATATTACAGTCTGAGGGTGCTATCATTACCCTTGCGCCCTCATGCAGCTTTTCCATCCTACACTAAAGTGAAGATTTCTTACTTAAAGCTTTGAGATATCCCTCCAGGTTTTCCTGTGATACCAGCTCGTACTTTCCATTGAGCGCTGCGGCCATACTGGTGCCCTGTCCTGTGGTATTATACGGTTATTTCTACCTCATGTTATGGGTCAGGACGTGTCCCTGTCTCCGCGTTCCTCTCAGTAAATCACTTTCTTTTCTCTGTATCTTTGCTTCTTCTGCCAGATCTGCCTGCCTTTAAAGTGCAGTCTAATCCCCATTATATCTCAGCCAGGCCCACAAAGTCATATAATCCCAGATTATACCAACAGCAAACACATTAACCTCCAGCCTGCCAGGAACAGTCTGGGAACTGATGGTTATTGCACCTTGACAGGGATTTACACAGTGTCATCTGTATTGGGGAGGGGTGCATTAAAAGAGACTCAGCCTCCCTTATAGAAATCGGGTATGGGGGCTACAGGTGTATCAATCCCACCTGGGCACAGTGCCCATAAGGGTCATCTGCTACTTAAGAGGCTGTGTGCTACACGGGGTTTGTTTCTTGTCAGGAGACCCATTGTTTTGCACAGGAGCTGTGTACACAAAACGGGAGATTTGCAATCAAGAATATAACAAAACGTAGTTTTATAGTTTTTTTAGGTGCATTGGTAGCAGACGGGTTCACATCCTTATAAAAGGATTGTATGGTTGAGATATTTCCCTGCAGTTCCATCCCACCCGTCATGATCAATCATCAGCATGGTCGATGCCTCCTACATGCACCTGCTGCAGAGACTTTGCTTCCTTCTCTTCATGTCACCTACTTCTGTATTTTGGATAGGATCTGGGAATGTCTCCAGCCCCGAGACTTCATGAAGGCTGCACTGTACGTCTCCTTACATAAATGATAAGATCTGTGTTACTACTGGATGTCATTATACGGATCAGATCGGCTTAGTGACATTATCCCGGTGTCACGTCTGCTCATCACATGTTTAAGGGTTCACAGAGGTCACCCGTGTTCAGAGCTGACGAGGCATGTCTACTACACATCTCTAAATCATGACCGGGGACAAATATACAGGAGATACCCAGGTTATACCAGCATGGTCCATACCACTATATACAAGAAGATGTATAACTTATACCAGCTGTACATATATAATTATATACAGGAGATACCCAGGTTATACCAGCATGGTCCATATCACTATATACAAGAAGATGTATAACTTATACCAGCTGTACATATATAATTATATACAGAAGATACCCAGGTTATACCAGCATGGTCCATATCACTATATACAAGAAGATGTATAACTTATACCGGCTGTACATATATAATTATATACAGGAGATACCCAGGTTATACCAGCATGCTCCATATCACTATATACAAGAAGATGTATAACTTATACCGGCTGTACATATATAATTATATACAGGGGATACCCAGGTTATACCAGTGTGGCCCATATCACTATATACAAGAAGATGTATAACTTATACCAGCTGTACATATATACTTATATACAGGAGATACCCAGGTTATACCAGCATGGTCCATATCACTATATACAAGAAGATGTATAACTTATACCAGCTGTACATATATAATTATATACAGGAGATGCCCAGGTTATACCAGCATGGTCCATATCACTGTATACAAGAAGATGTATAACTTATACCAGCTGTACATATATAATTATATACAGGAGATGCCCAGGTTATACCAGCATGGTCCATATGACTATATACAAGAAGATGTATAACTTATACCAGCTGTACATATATACTTATATACAGGAGATACCCAGGTTATACCAGCATGGTCCATATCACTATATACAAGAAGATGTATAACTTATACCAGCTGTACATATATACTTATATACAGGAGATACCCAGGTTATACCAGCATGGTCCATATGACTATATACAAGAAGATGTACAACTTATACCAGCTATACATATATAATTATATACAGGAGATGCCCAGGTTATACCAGCATGGCCCATATCACTATATACAGAAGATGTATAACTTATACCAGCTGTACATATATAATTATTTACAGGAGATGCCCAGGTTATACCAGCATGGCCCATATCACTATATACAGAAGATGTATAACTTATACCAGCTGTACATATATAATTATATACAGGAGATACCCAGGTTATACCAGCATGGCCCATATCACTATATACAGAAGATGTATAACTTATACCAGCTGTACATATATACTTATATACAGGAGATGCCCAGGTTATACCAGCATGGCCCATATCACTATATACAAGAAGATGTATAACTTATACCAGCTGTACATATATACTTATATACAGGAGATGCCCAGGTTATACCAGCATGGTCTATATCACTATATACAAGGAGATGTATAACTTATACCAGCTGTACATATATAATTATATACAGGAGATGCCCAGGTTATACCAGCATGGCCCATATCACTATATACAGAAGATGTATAACTTATACCAGCTGTACATATATACTTATATACAGGAGATGCCCAGGTTATACCAGCATGGTCTATATCACTATATACAAGGAGATGTATAACTTATACCAGCTATACATATATACTTATATACAGGAGATGCCCAGGTTATACCAGCATGGTCTATATCACTATATACAAGGAGATGTATAACTTATACCAGCTGTACATATATAATTATATACAGGAGATGCCCAGGTTATACCAGCATGGCCCATATCACTATATACAGAAGATGTATAACTTATACCAGCTGTACATATATACTTATATACAGGAGATGCCCAAGTTATACCAGCATGGCCCATATCACTATATACAAGGAGATGTATAACTTATACCAGCTGTACATATATAATTATATACAGGAGATGCCCAGGTTATACCAGCATGGTCCATATCACTATATACAAGAAGATGTATAACGTATACCAGCTGTACATATATAATTATATACAGGAGATGCCCAGGTTATACCAGCATGGTCCATATCACTATATACAAGAAGATGTATAACTTATACCAGCTGTACATATATAATTATATACAGGAGATGCCCAGGTTATACCAGCATGGTCCATATCACTATATACAAGAAGATGTATAACTTATACCAGCTGTACATATATACTTATATACAGGAGATGCCCAGGTTATACCAGCATGGTCCATATCACTATATACAAGAAGATGTATAACTTATACCAGCTGTACATATATAATTATATACAGGAGATGCCCAGGTTATACCAGCATGGTCCATATAACTATATACAAGAAGATGTATAACTTATACCAGCTGTACATATATATTTATATACAGGAGATGCCCAGGTTATACCAGCATGGTCCATATCACTATATACAGAAGATGTATAACTTATACCAGCTGTACATAAATAATTATTTACAGGAGATGCCCAGATTATACCAGCATGGCCCATATCACTATATACAGAAGATGTATAACTTATACCAGCTGTACATATATACTTATATACAGGAGATGCCCAGGTTATACCAGCATGGTCTATATCACTATATACAAGGAGATGTATAACTTATACCAGCTGTACATATATAATTATATACAGGAGATGCCCAGGTTATACCAGCATGGCCCATATCACTATATACAGAAGATGTATAACTTATACCAGCTGTACATATATACTTATATACAGGAGATGCCCAGGTTATACCAGCATGGCCCATATCACTATATACAGAAGATGTATAACTTTTACCAGCTGTACATATATACTTATATACAGGAGATGCCCAGGTTATACCAGCATGGTCTATATCACTATATACAAGGAGATGTACAACTTATACCAGCTGTACATATATAATTATATACAGGAGATGCCCAGGTTATACCAGCATGGTCCATATCACTATATACAAGAAGATGTATAACTTATACCAGCTGTACATATATACTTATATACAGGAGATGCCCAGGTTATACCAGCATGGTCCATATCACTATATACAAGAAGATGTATAACGTATACCAGCTGTACATATATAATTATATACAGGAGATACCCAGGTTATACCAGCACGGTCCATATCACTATATACAAGAAGATGTATACCTTATACCAGCTGTACATATATAATTATATACAGGAGATGCCCAGGTTATACCAGCATGGTCCATATAACTATATACAAGAAGATGTATAACTTATACCAGCTGTACATACATAATTATATACAGGAGATACCCAGGTTATACCAGCATGGTCCGTATCACTATATACAAGAAGATGTATAACTTATACCAGCTGTACATATATAATTATATACAGGAGATACCCAGGTTATACCAGCATGGTCCATATCACTATATACAAGAAGATGTATAACTTATACCAGCTGTACATACATAATTATATACAGGAGATACCCAGGTTATACCAGCATAGTCCATACCACTATATACAAGGAGATGTATAACTTATACCAGCTGTACATATATGACTATATACAGGAGATGCCCAGGTTATACCAGCATGGTCCATATCCCTATATACAAGAAGATGTATAACTTATTGATTTTCCTAGTCTACGACGTAAAAGTCATAGTTTTATTAAAGACACGGAGGCGAGTATTGCTATCTCTTCCTTTACTGTTCCACCAATAGCAGCAAAGAAAATTTACATAATGAACATGGTAACCATAGTAACACAATGTCCCTCCCCAGACAGCCCCTATAATAGGCAGCTCTTCCTCTGGGTCTTCCTCTTTCTTTGAACCTGGCACCGTAACTGGACATCAACTGGAACCGTCAACTAGAACCGGAAACTGGAAGCGAAACGACACAGCTCCCACCGAACAATTCAATCGAAGCCAACGTGGCTAACACTTTAGCAGGAAATTAGAAGGACGCAGATCCTGGAAGTCAGTGACCTCTCACCCTGAAATAAAATAAAGAATATGGCCAGAGTGAATATCATTCTGGAACAAATCAAGTCAGACAGTCGATAACCGGAAATGAACCGTAATGCCATCTAATAAACTTCAATAGAAAAGATAAATGCCATAAATACAATAAATATATAAACAAATATATAAATAAATAAACATCATAAACATAACCTCCTCCGAACAATACATCAATAAATATACAAATAATTAATAATTAATAAATAATTTACAGTTGGGCGGGCCATCGATCAGGGTGGGCAATACTCGCCTCCGTGTCTTTAATAAAACTATGACTTTTACGTCGTAGACTAGGAAAATCAATAAGTTTTACAGCAAGCCACGGAGGCTCCTATTGCTAGTTCAAAGCTGAGAAATCACAGAAGCAAACAAATGAGGAGGAGGACGAAAATAATACTCCCTGAACGTCGTGACACTAGACCAGTCTGCCAGACGTAAGATGTCTTCCATACGCGCACCAGAAATCGCCAAAGCGGTGGCAGATGCACCTCTCGTCGAATGCGCCGTAAATATAGCAGTATCGATACCCGCAAGGGACATAACCCACTTCATCCAACGAGCCAAAGTCGGACTGGAGACCGGTCCGAAAGGATGGCGAATAGAAAGGAAAAGCTGCGGGACCAAGGGAGAGCGGTAAGCCCTTGTTCGGGATTCGTATTCTCGCAAGCAAGCCACCGGACAAAGAGCCGGAGAGGACGGGAAACTGGGATATGACACCTCTCTAATGTGTGTTTTGGTACGTCTAGAAATATTGAAGGATACACCTTCCGGAGTGAAGGATCTAGCGTCATGATCCAGAGCTCGAACATCCGACACCCGTTTACAGGAAATAAGGCAGAAAAGTACAAGTAACTTGGCAGATAGTTGTCTCAAGGAGAGGTCCGGATTGCTGGGCCAAGCCGACAAAAATGACAAAACCAACGAGACATCCCAAGTGGTCACAAATCGAGGACGAGGAGGACGAGCAAGACGCGAGCCGCGAAGTAAGCGGGAAACCAAAGGGTGCTGGCCCGCAGGTCTACCGTCGAAGCCCTGATGAGTAGAGGAGATCGCAGACCGAAAGAGGTTGATCGTTCTATAAGCTTTACCAGCCTCAAACAAGGAGGTAAGAAATTGTAACAAATGACTCACAGATGCCGAAATGGGATCAAGGTTCCGTTCAAGGCACCAACTAGACCAAGATCCCCAAGCTGCCCGGTAAGATTTTCTAGTGCCGGGAGCCCATGCATTGTCCAGGAGGCGTCTAGTTGCCTCCGAAACGCCCTGGACTTCTCCAGGTATCCTGAGACTCGGCACGCCAGCAACGGTAGGGATCCTTCCAGCAGAAGCGGGTGGCTCAACCCTCTGGGATCGCGAAGAAGATCTACGTGGTCTGGGAGAAGAAAAGGTATGTCCACAAGAAGCTCCAGTAGAGCTGGAAACCAACTCTGAGTCCCCCAGAAGGGAATCACCACCATCAGTTCGGCCCTCTGGCGACGCACCTGAAGCAGCATCCTCGGAATCATTGCAAAAGGAGGAAAAGCATATAGAAGGGAGCTCGACCAATCCTGCAGGAATGCGTCCACTGCCTCTGCTCCCGGATCCGGGCGCCAGCTGAAGAATCGAGGAAGCTGTGCGTTGAGTCGTGAAGCAAACAGGTCCACCGAGAAGGGACCCCAGACGTCCGATATCGCGGAAAATATGTTCGGGGCCAGCTGCCAATCGCTGCCGTCCGTAAAGCAACGGGAGCTCCGGTCCGCCCGAGTATTGTGGAGGCCGGGTAGGTATTCCGCTTGGACCACAATGTCCCTGGAAAGGCAATATGACCAAAACTCCTTCGCAAGCCGAGCCAGAGTTGCTGACTGGGTACCACCCAAACGGTTGACGTAACGAACCGCAGACACGTTGTCCATACGTAGGAGGACGCAGGCATGAGCCATCCCATTGGTGAAACTCTGAATGGCAAATGATCCGGCCAGCAGTTCCAGCGCGTTGATGTGAAGGCGTGTTTCGTCCGTCGTCCAGCGGCCGCCCGTGGAGACCCCGTTGCAGTGGGCACCCCAGCCCTGCAGACTCGCATCCGATTCTATCGTAAACTCTGGTTGAAGGCCGAAGATCGCCTTGCCATTCCATGCCTCTAAGTTGTCGATCCACCACTGAAGCTCCTCCCTGGCTTCTGAGTCCAAGGTAACTAAATCTGCAAACGCCGCACCTGTGCGGAGGTGTGCAATCTTCAGCCGTTGCAGGGCTCGATAATGCAGTGGAGCAGGAAACACCGCCTGGATGGAAGAGGCGAGCAGGCCAATGATGCGGGCCAGATGCCGTAGGGTCAACTGAGGGGTAGACAGGGCGTGTCGCAGTTCTTTCCGAATTGATCGGAGTTTGGATGTCGGGAGACTGAGGGATTCGGACACTGAATCCACCGTGAAGCCCAGAAATTTCATCCTCTGCAGAGGGGTCAGGCAAGATTTCTCCAAATTGAGGAGAAAACCGAGGCGTGACAGCAGATCTGACGTCCAGCCTAGATGTATCAGCAAGGTTGATTTGGAATGGTGCATGATAAGAATGTCGTCCAGATAGACGATCAGACGTACACCCCGACTGCGAAGCCACGACATGGCCGGACGCATCAGCTTGGTGAAGCACCAAGGAGCCGAAGACAGGCCGAAAGGGAGGCAGGTGAACCGCCAAATCTCTTCTCCCCACTGAAAACATAGAAGGTCCCTGGATTGGGGGGCAATCGGTACCGTCAGGTAAGCATCCTTCAGGTCCAGTTTCACCATCCAATCCCCCGGCATAAGCAAGTCTCTGAGGAGGTGAATCCCCTCCATCTTGAAGTGGCGATAGCGCACTATGGAATTCAGAGAGCGTAGGTTGAAAACCGTGCGCATCTGACCCCCTTTCTTCTGGACCAGAAAGATATTGCTGAGGACCCTCCTGTGAGAAGGAGGCGCCCTTTCTATCGCACACTTGTGGGAGAGTGATAGTAGCTCCAGGTCTACCTGGGAGCAATCTGGTCTTGAATGAACAAACAGGGGGAGGGGAGGTAGGAGGTAAGGCGAGTCTATGAGCTCGATGTGAAAGCCCATGACTGTGGATAGAATCCATGGGTCGGAAGTGATGACTGACCAGGCACGGGAAAAATAACGGAGTCTGCCTCCGATACAATGATCCGAAAAATCCCCCACAGGGGGAAGACTTACCAAAAGGTCTCCTGGAGTTGGGGTTTCCACGGAAGGACCTGGAGCGCCAGTTGCCGCCTCTGGCCGGGAAGAAGGATGAGGTGCCTCTATGATCCTGGAAAGGAGGTCTCTGGTGATAGGAGCCTCTGCCCATGCCTCGGGCTTGGAAATTGGAACGGCCGGACAGACGGCCCCTGGTACTGCCGGCCCTGCTGGAGACCCGTCCCTGAAATACTCTGCGCATTGAGGACTGGGCCTTATCTAATGCCGTAAATGCGCCTACAAATCGGCCAAGATCCTTAATAAAGGAGTCGCCGAACAGCAGTCCTTGTGCCTCCTTACCTGCCTCCGTAAGGGCAAGGTTAGCTAGTTTGGGGTCTAATTTAAAAAGAATGGCCTTACGCCGTTCAATACATAAGGATGTGTTGGCGTTGCCCGCGACACAAATCGCTCTTTGAGCCCAGCCACGAAGCTCTTCGGGATCTATACGCGAGCCATCCGCTCTGGCAGTTTCAGCCAATTCTAGTAGTTTAGTAAGGGGCCCAAATACATCCAGGAGTTTGTCCTGGCAGCTCCTCAAGGCGGAGTCTAACCCTCTACGGGGGTTCCAGCCTGATTTCGCCAAAAATTGGGTCATTTTAGGGTCGACCACAGGGGTATCACAGACCTTATTAGGGACCACGGGTCTAGGGCACTCGGCACGTAGCTTGTTACGCGCTTCTTTACTTAGCGGGTGGCGAACCCGAGATTCCAAATATTTAGCCACATGATCGGACGGGAGCCATTCCGCTGACCGGGGGTGGTGGAGAGTGTCCGGATCGAACATAAGTTCGCCCACAGGGTCTACCAAAGCAGACGTCAGATCAACCGCTGAAGGGACTGAGCTTACTAGGGAAGTAGAGGGGACGGGGCCCCTGGTAGTGGGAGTTGGATCCGGGGTCTCCTCATCAGAGGGATAATCATGATCCTCAAACGCCTCTAAATCTGAGCCCAGATCAGAATCTGAATCGGTACCTGGTTGTGCTCTGGCACATTTCCACGTACGCGCCTTTTCTGCCTGGCGCGGTAAGGCTCTCTTGCGTGAATGTTGCACGCTCTCATGGGTGGCAGTACACACACCAGTTCTATTATCCTGTGAAACAGGAGCGACAATGGCATCAGATGGCGTATTTATAACATGGGTAGTCTGCAAGGCCTCTCTAGGAGGGTGTGCAGCAAGGGCCTGAGAAATAGTGGCAGCCAGCATACTGGACATGGAGTCCATGGCAGTCATTATGGTACTGGAGACCGACTGCTGTAGGGTTAATGTATGAGGGTCATCCCTCTCTACCTCCATCTCATCTGCAGGCAGTGGGCAGGCCTGGGAGGAGGGTAAATCAGCTGCTGACATAGTGGTATGAATATCGATTCAGCCAGGGATAAGAAAATAATAGGGCCAAATTAGGGAGCTAACTACCTGTACCTAAAGCGACGTCGCAAGGGTTAATCACCCAGGCGCGATGCGGTAGGAGCGGGAGCAGGAGCAGGGCAATGCGACCGTACCTGAGCGCAGGAAGGCGGAACTGAAATGCAGGCCGAGATCCCGCGATAGGCGCGAACCAAGATGGCCGCCGGGGTCTCGCGAGACTACGCGCAAGCCCGGGAAAGTGGAGAAAGAAGATCCGGCCGTCAGGGAAAGGAGACCTGAGCTAAAGACGCCAGGAAAGAAGCGCCAAATGCCGGTAAAAAGGGGAAATATGTAGCGGATCGCAGTAGGAGGGAATGAATGTGGGATAACAATATGAGCTGACGGGGGGGGGGGAGACCCCCCCGAAAAGGGTACAACACAGCAAAATAACACCCCCAGGGAATAACAAGGGGAAGAAAACCAGCAAAAACAGGAGATATACAGTAGTAGAATGCAGGTGTTTTAGCAAAAAGCAAATATGGGATAAAACCGATAGATAAACATATATATATTCTAAATCAAAGGCAATAAATGATCTGAAATAATAGAGTTCCTAAGGTAAAAATTGCAGCACTTATCTGGTGGCAGCAGCAAAGAAAGAGGAAGACCCAGAGGAAGAGCTGCCTATTATAGGGGCTGTCTGGGGAGGGACATTGTGTTACTATGGTTACCATGTTCATTATGTAAATTTTCTTTGCTGCTATTGGTGGAACAGTAAAGGAAGAGATAGCAATAGGAGCCTCCGTGGCTTGCTGTAAAACTTATACCAGCTGTACATATATAATTATATACAGGAGATGCCCGGGTTATACCAGCATGGTCCATATCACTATATACAAGAAGATGTATAATGTATACCAGCTGTACATATATAATTATATACAGGAGATGCCCGGGTTATACCAGCATGGTCCATATCACTATATACAAGAAGATGTATAACTTATACCAGCTGTACATATATAATTATATACAGGAGATGCCCAGGTTATACCAGCGTGGTCCATACCACTATATACAAGGAGATTTATAACTTATACCAGCTGTACATATATAATTATATACAGGAGATCCCCAGGTTATACCAGCATGGTCCATACCACTATATACAAGGAGATGTATAACTTATACCAGCTGTACATATATAACTATATACAGGAGATGCCCAGGTTATACCAGCATGCTCCATATCACTATATACAAGAAGATGTATAACTTATACCAGCTGTACATATATAATTATATACAGGAGATGCCCAGGTTATACCAGCATGGTCCATATCCCTATATACAAGAAGATGTATAACTTATACCAGCTGTACATATATAATTATATACAGGAGATGCCCAGGTTATACCAGCATGGTCCATACCACTATATACAAGGAGATGTATAACTTATACCAGCTGTACATATATAACTATATACAGGAGATGCCCAGGTTATACCAGCATGGTCCATATCCCTATATACAAGAAGATGTATAACTTATACCAGCTGTACATATATAATTATATACAGGAGATGCCCAGGTTATACCAGCATGGTCCATACCACTATATACAAGGAGATGTATAACTTATACCAGCTGTACATATATAATTATATACAGGAGATGCCCAGGTTATACCAGCATGGTTCATATCACTATTTACAAGAAGATGTATAACTTATACCAGCTGTACATATATAATTATATACAGGAGATACCCAGGTTATACCAGCATGGTCCACATCACTATATACAGGAAGATGTATAACTTATACCAGCTGTACATATATAATTATATACAGGAGATGCCCAGGTTATACCAGCATGGTCCATATCACTATATACAAGAAGATGTATAACTTATACCAGCTGTACATATATAATTATATACAGGAGATGCCCAGGTTATACCAGCATGGTCCATATCCCTATATACAAGGAGATGTATAACTTATACCAGCTGTACATATATAATTATATACAGGAGATGCCCAGGTTATACCAGCATGCTCCATATCACTATATACAGGAAGATGTATAACTTATACCAGCTGTACATATATAATTATATACAGGAGATGCCCAGGTTATACCAGCATGGTCCATATCCCTATATACAAGAAGATGTATAACTTATACCAGCTGTACATATATAATTATATACAGGAGATGCCCAGGTTATACCAGCATGGTCCATATCACTATATACAAGAAGATGTATAACTTATACCAGCTGGACATATATAATTATATACAGGAGATGCCCAGGTTATACCAGCATGCTCCATATCACTATATACAGGAAGATGTATAACTTATACCAGCTGTACATATATAATTATATACAGGAGATGCCCAGGTTATACCAGCATGGTCCATATCCCTATATACAAGAAGATGTATAACTTATACCAGCTGTACATATATAATTATATACAGGAGATGCACTCCATGCTCTCAAAAGCACTTGAGATATCGGCTGGTGACGGCTCTCGCAGATTTATATCTACTCCCCTATTTTGTAGAGATTGCCGGACCATTGTACAAAACAAGTGTGAGGGAAATCAGACCTATTTTCCTGCTGATGCATTGTTTTTTCATAATATTTAGAATGTTCTAAATACAAGGCCAAATGTTCTGTGTTCACTCCTGCAAGAAACGTATAATAATAAGAATTGTAATAATTTCACTCCTTTTTGGCCTAAAGCCATTATGATATGCTGTTGGTATATATACGCGCATGCTGAAATTAAACTGAAGGTCATTCTATGGAGCACACACCTCCCTGTGTCTCTGTGATGATTTCTTTCTTGAGCCGCTCGACTTAATCCTTAATTTGACCCCATCATCACATCGGTAGAGCGGATTTTGCTCACACAAGCACATTTCACCTTATGTGTCCCCCCTATCTCCTCAGATTGTAAGTAGTGATGAGCGAAGCGAGTACAGCATCTCGTAAAGCGTCTCCGTACTGCATTAAAATGTGTGGCCTCCGACGAGGCGAAGTCAATTATTCCCAAAGTCTCGCGAGACTTCGGTGAATAACTTCGATATTAGATTTTTTAACTGAAAAAACATTTTAAAACTTTTGATTCCGAATACCTCAGTATCGAAGCTGGGTTCAGATCCAAGTTTTAAAATGTTTTTTCAGTTTAAAAATCTAATATCGAAGTTATTACTTTGTGAGTAACTGACTTCGCCTCGTCGGAGGCCACACAATTTAATGCTGTACGGAAACAGATCTCCGTACAGAATTAAACCGGAGTTTTGAGCGAAGCGACTTTGGATGTAGGATCTAAAGCTCGCTTCACTCATCACTAATTGTAAGCTCTTGCGAGCAGGGCCCTCATCGAGATAACATGCTTATTACCTCGACATAGTCATAGTTACATCCATCTGACGGCTCTAAGTCAAACCCCCAAGAACTTTAGTGAAGTGTGAAACCCTTGGTTGACGGTGATATTGCAGGTGTTGTGCTGGTTGTTGGGGTACGTTTTGGGGTAGTTGGGGATGAGATGAGTCCATGTTGGGGTGTCTTGGCTGTGGAGAAGGCTGCAGTTCCAAAAAGCTGCAACGCCTGTGAGATGGGGAAACAGCTCTCCTTGTCTAAACACTGTTTGTGTAGATTAAATTAAATGATCTGGACTGACATTCTACTGTTTGGCCACAAGATTGCGCTGTTTCCTCAACACAGCTACAGACTGCTAATATTTCCATATTCATCAGAGGTGGAGTTTCAGAGCCTGGACAAGAAAGGGAGCAGCCATCTTAGAGGGAGCAGAGACTGAGGAACTGTGTGAGCAGAGGATCCGACGGCATCCAGGTGTGGGAGCATCCCTTAGTGACCAGAGCTGCAGCTAAGTGAAGCTAATCGTGTCCAAGACCCTGATCCTGACCAGAGGAATGAGGATTGCTTCCAGGAACGCTGATGAGAGCTGATGAACAAAACGACATATACTGCAGTACCGCATGCTTGTTGGAGAGGCATTTGTTCTGTTCGGAGTCACCAGCGGATGCAGAGCAGACCTGGGTCGGTAAGATCGTGCACGCACCTCATCGCAGTGTTGGCGCCTAGAGACTGAGACCAGGCCTGTAGTTAGTTAGTTAGTTAGGGTTTCTGTTTGTGTCAGGCCACAAGTGTTACTACTGTTTATTGCAAGGACTCCATAACTTAAAGGGACATTTCAACTTGGAGAGCTGGCATTTTGCTCAGAAGGAATACTCAGGCCCGTGCTACAGGACCAGTTATGGGAGGGGGAGTACTGTAGAGCACTGTAAGTTTGTAAGCTGTTGTGCTGCACCGCAGGCTAGCCCGCACCGCGTACCCAAACAATTGTTCTTGTTTTTTTAGGGTAATAACAGGTAAGGTGTGGCAGTTTAGTTGTGCCGCCAGTAGGTAAATTACCATATTTTCCTCCTGCATCCATCGGAGGGCGTCGTATTGTGCGGCACAATGGTCTCAGCCTTCGGGCTGGGTGTATGTAAATTGATTGTATGTTCCCAGCATTTGTGGTTGTGTTCATTGCCACGTTTAAGTAAAATTCTGTTTTTGGCAAAAGCTGGTGGTGGAGTTGTTTTCCTTGTGCATGACTTGCTGTATCCTGGGGAGCCCACCCCGGCACACGGCTTACACACCCACAGCAGCCTGCAGAACTTAGGAACCCATACAGAGATGTACAGTTTGGCAATCTCTGTAGACTATTGCAAAACATTTTTATCGGAATTAAAACTTTGTATTACATCTCATCCTTACACAGGCTGAGCAGTACATCTCATGTCTACACTGGCAGAGCCTTGCATTTCCTTCTTACACAGGCAGATCAATGAATTTCATTCCTACACAGGCAGGGCATTGCATCTCGTCCAATCAAAGGCAGAGCATTGCATCTCATGTCTATACAAGCAGAGAACTGCATTTTATCCCTACACAGGCAGAGCATTGCACAAAGGCAGAGCATTGCATCTCATCCCTACACAAGCAGAGCTTTGCATCTCATAGTAAACATTTACATTATTAGCTTTCTGTCTGTACAAAGTGATTTGCCCAAAAGTGAAAGTTTCACCATTTCACATTCGATCATACAAGGGGGAGAAGATGAGGAGGAGATAATAGGAACAAAGGGGAAAAAGTTTTGAGGATACTGTTTTGGGTTTGATTTTGTGTTGTATCTGCTGCCCCCTGGTGTATGTGATAGGTATAGGTTTTGTTGCATACAGTCCATTGTGTTTCCATACAGCAGCCTTGCACAATCTGTGGTCCGGAGTCACATGCACATCCAAGGCGGACACTGCAGCATGGCCCCCAGTTCCTTGGACACTTGGGTCACAGGGAACACTAGAGTTCAGGAAAATGTAGTGAGGTGTTATTTTCCTTGCACCAACATATTCTGCAGCATTATTATCACTTGCTATTCCCAATGGGGCTCACAATCTAAATTCTTATAAGTATGTCTTTGGCGTTTTGGAGGAAAGCAGAGTACCTGGAGGAAACCCATGTGAACATGAAGACAAAATACATTGCAAGTGACTTTATCTGAAAATTCCAAATTATCATAAAGTTGCCCTTGTGTACGCCAATGTTAATGTGATCCCTATTGGTTCTGCTTGTATGTTATCCAAAGCGTTGCAATTTTAATAGTTGCCACTAGATGGCTCTGTAGCACCATAGATTATTCAGAAGGGCTGTAAGAAGGAAGTGAGTCAGTGTGTGGCTGAGACCACATGAGAGGCTGAAGCCCTTGTCCTGAGGAGAACGAAGGGTTGGCCACAGGCATGGAGAGGTGTCCCAAGAAAGGGTCTAAGAAAGATGTTGGAGAAGTGAGAGGAGCAGCCTTCGTTCTAGTCCTGGTGAGACACACCGAAGCATACAGCTTGATGATAGTCTCCTCTGTGATGGGAGAAGACATATTTTCGTCCTGTAAGGCATCTAGTTTTGGTAGATTGATGCATTTCAGCTAGGTGTCTATGTCTTAATCACTAAACTCAGTCTCTTTATATGGGTATCACTCGCCTTCCCCCTTTCCTCATTGTGGGGGAGACAATGGGTACACAAGAGAGCTCCTCCCAGGGTAGAGAGAGTATGGATTCTGCGCTGTCCGACGGCAGAGTTAGAAGAAATGATTATTTATTCATGACTTTTATTTAAAACATTTCATCAAGTAACTCAGGAGTGATTCATGTTATTACATTTTATTTTTAGATTTTATAGCAATAAGTCTTAATCATTACAATAAGATCTGCTACCACTTTAAAAATTGCTGTCAGTGAATGAAACATTCTTGTTTGCATCCAGTAGTTGGGATCCTGTCCAGAGCTGAGGCTTGTGCAGGGGTGCACCGCCAATGAGGCAAGGTGAGGAGATTGCCTGAGGTGGCGCTACGCAGGGACAAGTGGGGGGTGGAGGAAGGGCCATGGTCAGTCAACACTTCTAGTGTTGACAAGCTCATCTCTCGCCTACAGTTGAATGCTGCCATAATTCCCTGCTCGGCCGTTCCCTCTGGAAGGCTTAAGGCCAAGTGCCCGTAGCCTATCAGAGTCCGGCGCAGGGGCGCAATCATGTGATCATCATTGTGTCACCGGAGTTGGGCTGCATACAGCTCAGGGCACAGACCTGTGTCCTGCTCCGTGTCCTGACAGCCGCATGGAGGTAAGTATTTAATTTTGTTTTTCAGACACTATGGGGGAAGGGGTTATTATTTATAACTGGCACACATTATAATGGGGGACACTATGGGGCATTATTTCTACTGAGGCCACTAAAAGGGGATATTTTCTGTACTGTCACATGTTATAATGGGGGCATTTTTGTACTGGCACACATTATAAGGGAGCATTTTTTGTACTGGCACACATTATAAGGGGGGTACTTTTTATACTGGCACATGTTATAAGTGGGCATTTTTGTACGGGCACACATTATAAGGGGGTATTATTTTGTACTGGCACACATTATAAGGGGGTATTATTTTGTACTGGCACACGTTATAAGGGGCATTTTTTGTAGTGGCACACGTTATAAGTGGATATTTTTGTACTGAGATACATTTTCTAAGGGGAATTTTTTTGTACTGCCACACATTATAGGAAGACATTTTTGGTTCTGGCACAAGTTATAAGGGGACATTTTCTTGTACTGGCACACATTATAAGAGGGTATGTTTGTACTGGCACACATTATAAGAGGACATTTTTGTACTGGCACACATTATAAGGAGGCATTTTTGTACTGGCACACATTATAGGAAGACATTTTAGGTTCTGGCACAAGTTATAAGGGGACATTTTCTTGTACTGGCATACATTATAAGGGGGCATTTTTTGTATTGGTACACATTATAATGGGGATTTTTTAGTACTGACATTGTAAGGCTATACATTGGGCACATGATCCAAGGCTAGGGTTAGAAACTGCAGTGCATGTGTAAGTCTGAATCTCTTGCTGCACAAGCGCTTCAGACTTCCACATGTGCTGCGGGTTCTAACCCCCAGGCTAGGGTCAAGTGGCCAAAGTATGGTACTTGATGCCAGAAGTGGCCAGCACACGGGATAGCAGCGCACCGCCAATAAGCATGCACGCAACTTGCAGAAAAATAGAACATCCCTTTAACTGTTTCATCATCAGGCTTCGTACAATCAATGAAGGGGGTTGTAGGTGATAGACTGTTATGGCACCAGGTCCTGTAGACAGTGATCGGATCATCCTGAGCGTATCAATGGTCGCCCATCGTACCCTGGTCACCAACATCCATTGGCCTTCTCCTGGAACGTAACAGCAGTGATATGAAGAGAGCTTACAACAATCAAGCGAAAACATATTCCTATGGAGACATCATCCGGTAGATTCCGTGTTTGCAGGGTCACAATCTTCTCCATTATACTCTGCGGTAGGTTTGTATGCAGACTGCATCCCCCGCCGTCAGCTCCTGGGAGGAAAAAGAGAGTGAAAGGGTTAATAGGTTAATCAACCCAAGATTTGCTCCTATGCATTTAAAATAAAATAAAAATGAAGCAACTTTGTAAACAGTCTTTATTTACAATGTCCTGCCGTTTTATGTATTCAGCTCCTAAGCAGACGTACGTGTTCCCATGGCTCCAGACTACAAGTCCACTCTGTGTAGTCTGATCCTGCAGTCGTGGCTGAGTCTACTCCCTCTACTTGATGAGGGCTCATGTACATGAAAGTATTTTTTGTTCGTGCCCATTCCTTTTTTTTTTTTTGTGGCCTGTATGCGGAACCATTCATTTCAACGGGACCGCAAAAAAAAACGGAAATGACTCAGTGTGCATTCCATATCCGTATGTCTGCAAGTCCGTTCCACGGAAAAATAGAACATGTCCTATGGATGTGACGAGGACATCTCACAGATGTCACAAAATACATACAGTCGTGTGACTCTACCCTAACTCTTTCTAATGAGACAAAAACCGGTTGTCACAGCTCCGCCCCTTTTATTAGCTGGAATGTGAAGTGATCGTATTTAAAGGAAATGTGCAGCAGTGTCCACATTTCTCTAACTTCTTGTTACTAACTTTGATAAAAGAAGAGGGTCCTGATTTGATGAAAGTCAGTTTCTCTCAACTGGACCACCCCTTTAAGGGTTCATTCCCATACACTTTTTAAGAACCCTTTATGCAGTGGTCGGAAACCAGGGGTCTACAGCTATCGAGGTATGTCAGTAGCTATAGTTTCAAAAGCTTGGAGACCCCGTCTCTACAGACAGTGTGCAAAGAGATGGTAGCGAGAACAGGTGACCAACATGGTGGGGATCTCACCGTAAGCAATAGATCTCCTTGCAGCCAATGCTTCCAGCCACGGTTTGGGACCTCACCCTTCTGTACACACACCAGCTTGTCATCTTCCCAGGATACAGTGGTCTGTAAATAGACATAAGACACAATGTATCACTGAAACCACCAACAAGCTGCTGTTGACGGATCCGTTATTTGCATTTCTCATTTCTTGAACGTTTTGATGATATAAATGTGAGGCTTATTAAAGTCAATTCCTGTTTTTTGTAATTGTAGTGTTTCCTACGGATATAATAGGGTTAAATAAACATAATTAAATGTTGGATATTATTCGGTATAAAAGCTAGATGGCTACAGAGGAGACCTCATGGTTTTCGGTTTTCCCATGCTAGAGAATCCTTTATCATTACTATGAGGATATATACAGTTGTTTTCAAAATTATTCAACCCCCACTGAAATTGAGTGTTTTGGCCCCAGTTTGACATTGATTTTGACCATTTCAGTCATCTTGTTTACAATTAAATCAAAGAGGCCCTTGTAAGTCAGACAAATATAACATAACATTTATAATGAAATAACCACAAATGTCTTTTCTGTGCTCACATCATTATCAGTTTTATTCAACCCCCAAGTGACATTCAATCTTAGTACTTAGTACAACATCCTTTTCCAGTTATAACAGCTTTTAAGCGTGAAGCATAGCTTGACACAAGTGTCTTGCAGCGATCTACGGGTATCTTCGCCCATTCTTCATGGGCAAAAGCCTCCAGTTCAGTCCCATTCTTAGGCTTGCGCTCTGCAACTGCTTTCTTTAAGTCCCACCAGAGGTTCTCAATCGGATTTAAGTCTGGTGACTGCGATGGCCACTTCAAAACGTTCCAGCCTTTAATCTGCAGCCATGCTCTAGTGGACTTGGAGGTATGCTTGGGATCATTGTCCTGTTGAAAGGTCCAACGTCTCCCAAGCCTCAGGTTTGTGACGGACTGCATCACATTTTCATCCAATATCTCCTGGTACTGAAGAGAATTCATGGTACCTTGCACACGCTGAAGCTTCCCTGTACCTGTAGAAGCAAAACAGCCCCAAAGCATGATTGACCCCCTGCCATGCTTCACAGTAGGCAAGGTGTTCTTTTCTTCATAGGTCTTGTTCTTCCTCCTCCAAACATAGCGTTGATCCATGGGCCCAAACAGTTCTCATTTTGTTTCATCAGTCCACAGAACACTTTTGTGGTTTGTCCACATGACTTTTGGCATACTGCAGTTGACTCTTCTTATTCTTTGGAGACAGCAAGGGGGTGCGCCTGGGAGTTCTGGCATGGAGGCCTTCATTACGCAGTGTGCGCCTTATTTTCTGAGCTGAAACTTCAGTACCCACATCTGACAAATCTTTTTTCAGTTCCTCAGCGGTCACACGGGGACTTTTCTCCACTTTGCGCTTCAGGTAGCGCACAGCAGTCGAAGTCAGCATCTTCTTTCTGCCACGACCAGGTAGCGTTTCAACAGTGCCCTTTGCCTTGAATTTGCGAATGATGCTTCCTATGGTGTCTCTTGGTATGTTTAACATCTTTGCAATCTTCTTATAGCCATTGCCCTTCCTGTGAAGAGAAATCACCTCTTCTCTTGTCTTCCTGGACCATTCTCTTGACTTCACCATGTTTGTAAACACACCAGTAAATGTCTAGAAGGAGCTGAGTATCACAGTCCTTTTACATCTGCCTAATTGGTGCTTATTATGCTTGATTGCTGCTCCTTGACATCCACAGGTGTTTTCAATACCTGATCGAAAACACTTGAATGAACCTCTGTTCTTAAGAGTGGTAGTCTTTAAGGGGTTGAATAATTGTGTCAATGAAGAAATCACAAAAAAAACATTTAACACTGTATTACAAAAACAATTGATGTCATTTTAGTTGCATTTGGTTCTTTAACCACTTCCCATCTGGGCCATTTGCCCCCTTCCTGACCAGGCCAAATTTTGCAAAACTGACATATCTCACTTTATGTGGTAATAACTTTAGAACGCCTTTATTTATCCAAGTCATTCAGAGATTGTTTTCTCGTGACACATTGTACTTCATGATAGTCATAAATTTGAGTCAAAATATTTCACCTTTATTTATGAAAAAATCCCAAATTTACCCAAAAATTTGAAAAATTCGCAATTTTCTAAATTTCAATTTCTCTGCTTTTAAAACAGAAAGTGATACCTCATAAAATATTTATTATTTAACATTCCCCATATGTCTACTTTATGTTGGCATCATTTTGGAAATGTCATTTTATTTTTTTAGGACGTTAGAAGGCTTAGAAGTTTTAAGAAAATTGCCAAAACCCACTTTATAAGGACCAGTTCAGGTCTGAAGTCACTTTGTGGGGCCTACATAGTGGATACCCCCATAAATGACCCCATTGTAGAAACTACACCCCTCAAGGTAATCAAAACCGATTTTACAAACTTTGTTAACCCTTTAGGCGTTCCACAAGAATTAAAGGAAAATGGAGATCAAATTTTTAAATTTAACTTTTTTGGCAGATTTTCCATTTTAATCAATTTTTTTCTTTAACACATCGATGGTTAACAGCCAAACAAAACTCAATATTTATTACCCAGATTCTGCGGTTTACAGAAACACCCCACATGTGGTCATAAACTGCTGTATGGGCACACGGCAGGGCGCAGAAGAAAAGGAACTCCACATGGTTTTTAGATGCCATGTCCCATTTGAAGCCCCCTGATGCCCCCTTACAGTAGAAACTCCCAAGAAGTGACCCCATTTTGGAAACTAGGGGATAAGGTGCCAGTTTTATTAGTACTATTTTTGGGTACATATGATTTTTTGATCATTCATTATAACACTTTATGGGGCAAGGTGACCAAAAAATTGGTTGTTTTAGCACAGTTTCTATTTATTTATTTTTACAGCGTTCACCTGAGGGGTTCAGTCAAGTGACATTTTTATAGAGCAGATTGTTACGGACGTGGCGATACCTAATATGTATACTTTTTCTCATTTATTAAAGTTTTACACAATAATAGCATTTTTGAAACCAAAAAATTATGTTTTAATGTGTCCATGTTCTGAGAGCTATAGTTTTTTTATTTTTTCAGAGATTTTCTTATGTAGGGGCTCATTTTTTGCGGGATGAGGTGACGGTTTTATTGGTACTATTTTGTGGGACATACGCGTTTTTGATCACTTGGTGTTGCACCTTTTGTGATGCAAGGTGACAAAATTTTTTTTTTTTTTTTACGGTGTTCACCCGAGGGGTTAGGTCATGTGATATTTTTATAGAGCTGGTTTTTACGGACGCGGCAATACCTAATATTGACGCGGTGAGTGGCTTACTATGCTTTGGCCAAAATATAAACCAATGTCTCATTCAGCATGGAGGGCAGAGTGCTGGATGTAGTGTGCGATCACATTTGCATTTTCCGTTTGTATATGTATTTCGCCATAGCGATCTGCACCTACAGGCAGGTTGTGCTGACTCAACCCCCTATTTTTTTCTTTGTAGTATATATTGGAGGCGTGGCGATCTCCTTGGAGTCATTGCACACCTGACCAGTTAATCTGTCCTGGAGGCTGGTTTTAAAGTCAGTATAAAACTGAGTCTGCTTATATAGAACCTACCATTAGCCATTTGGCTCCAGGAGAAGTATATGGTGGGTTCAGCATGCATGTTGGTACTTGCATCCCTGGATCCGATGAAAGCTGTAATGGCACCGGACGGGGTTACAAGCAAAGTGTACTTGGCTTGCATGCTGACCTGCATTCCCTGGATTTTATGTGGCTGCCATGGCCCATAAACAGGTAGGAACAAGAGTTAGGGACCACTCAATTGAGACGACCTTGACGCGGTGAGTGGCTTACTATGCTTTGGCCAAAATATAAACCAATGTCTCATCCAGCATAGAGGGCAGAGTGCTGGATGTAGTGTGCGATCACATTTGCATTTTCCGTTTGTATATGTATTTCGCCATAGTGATCTGCACTTACAGGCAGGTTGTGCTGACTCAACCCCCTATTTTTTTCTTTGCAATACCTAATATGTATACTTTTTTTAATTTGTTTCACTTTAACACAATAATAGCATTTTTGAAACCAAAAAAATGATGTTTTAGTGTCTCCATGTTCTAAGAGCTATAGTTTTTTTTATTTTTTGAGAGATTTTCTCATGTAGGGGCTCATTTTTTGCGGGATGAGGTGACGGTTTTATTGGTACCATTTTGTGGGACATACGCGTTTTTGATCACTTGGTGTTGCACCTTTTGTGATGCAAGGTGACAAAAATTGCTTGTTTTGACACTTTTTTTTTTTTTTTTTTACGGTGTTCACCCGAGGGGTTAGGTCATGTGATATTTTTATAGAGCTGGTTTTTACGAACGCGGCAATACTAAATATGTCTATTTTATTTTATTTTTTCTATTTTTAATTTTTTTTTTTATTCCTTACTTGGGATTTTTATTTTTTTTACATGTGAAACTTTTTTTTATTTTATTTTTTCAACCCTTTATTTTATTTTTATTTTATTTTACACTTTTCGTCCCCCATAAGGTCATACAAGACCTCTGGGGGACATTTACTTCACTTTTTTTTTTTTTTTCACTGTTGATTTCTCCTGTAACTGGGGCTGACATAGTAGCCCCATTTACAGGACAAATACACCCCTAGAGAGGCTGTATAGCAGCAATCCAGCGCTGTACAGCCTCACAGCAGGGCTGATCGAGGTCTCTGAGAGACCTCACACAGCCCCTGCACTCTCCGGTCACGGCGGTCACATGACCGCCGGGCCGGAACAGGAAGCGCACAGCGCTTCCTTCTCTGCAGACACAGCGCTCGGTGAGCGCTGTGTCTGCAGCGATCGTGAAGGCAGGGACACCTGGGAACTATCCCTGCCTTGTTTTAGGGTTGCCCTGCTGTCACTGACAGCGGGCAACCCGATCAGCAGCTGCACGATTAGCGTGCAGCTGCTATTTCTGACAGGACGTTTTAAAACGTGCTGTCAGAAATAGACGTCCACCCATAGGACGTTTATATCCTATGGGCGGACGGGAAGTGGTTAAAAAGTCCTTGTAAGATTTTATTCTGAACACAATTACAAATGTACACTAAATTCCCTAAAACCCTTTACAGCATTGGGGGTTGAATAATTTGGAACACAACTGTACGTCAGTCATACATGTCACAATCCTATTGGCTCATTTATATTTTTAGATTATAAGGGTGACACCCAGGTTTTTGCTAATAAAAGAAGAATTCTGCAGTTTAAGAGGGACAAATAATCTTCACTTGATAAAAATGTTGGCAGAGGCCATATAACGTACTTATATGTCAAGTAAAGCTTATGGCCCTGATTTATCATACCTTCACTCCAGAATTCTGGCGACAAAAAGTCGCAAAATAGGGCTTTTGCGACATTTTTGCACTCGCTTGCACAACATTTTGCGACTTTTCGCATTTTTACACCACTGATATCAGTTTTGTAACATGGGTGTGATTAGCTATGTTAATGAGATTTATCATTGCGACTTTTAAAAAAAGTTGCAATCTCACTCCAGGAGGAGGCGGAATAGGAAAACTGGAGAAGCTTCTCGAGACAAAAGTGTTAGGTTTTGGATAAGACTAATTTATCAAACAACCTTTAAAAGGGCTTCTGTCACCCCACTAAACTCATTATTTTTTTTTTGTGTACTTATAATCCCTATCCTGCCATATTGCTACATTATGTTATTAATATTTTCGTTCAGTAGATTTAGCAAAAAACTTACTTTTATGATATGCTAATTACCTTTCTACCAGCAAGTAGGGCGTCTACTTGCTGGTAGCAGCCGCAGAAAACCTCCCCCTCCTTCTGTTGATTGACAGGGCCAGCCGCGATCTCCTCCTCCGGCCGGCCCTGTCTTCTCTTTCGGTGACGTCATCGGCGCAGGCGCACTGAGGGAGTGCTGAGGAGGCGAGCCTCCTTATCTCAGAGCGCCTGCGCCGAATGAACACAGGCGCGCGATTTTTGAAATGCTGACAGGGCTGGCCGGAGGAAGAGATCGCGGCTGGCCCTGTCAATCAACAAGAGGAGGGGGCGGTTTTCTGCGCCCTCTATACTACACCACACAGGAGAGCTGACAGATCCTCTATACTACACCACACAGGAGAGCTGACAGATCCTCTATACTACACCACACAGGAGAGCTGACAGATCCTCTATACTACACCACACAGGAGAGCTGACAGATCCTCTATACTACACCACACAGGAGAGCTGACAGATCCCCTATACTACACCACACAGGAGAGCTGACAGATCCCCTATACTACACCACACAGGAGAGCTGACAGATCCTCTATACTACACCACACAGGAGAGCTGACAGATCCTCTATACTACACCACACAGGAGAGCTGACAGATCCCCTATACTACACCACACAGGAGAGCTGACAGATCCTCTATACTACACCACACAGGAGAGCTGACAGATCCTCTATACTACACCACACAGGAGAGCTGACAGATCCTCTATACTACACCACACAGGAGAGCTGACAGATCCTCTATACTACACCACACAGGAGAGCTGACAGATCCTCTATACTACACCACACAGGAGAGCTGACAGATCCTCTATACTACACCACACAGGAGAGCCGACAGATCCTCTATACTACACCACACAGCAGAGCTGACAGATCCTCTATACTACACCACACAGGAGAGCTGACAGATCCTCTATACTACACCGCACAGGAGAGCTGACAGATCCTCTATACTACACCACACAGGAGAGCTGACAGATCCTCTATACTACACCACACAGGAGAGCCGACAGATCCTATATACTACACCAAACAGGAGAGCTGACAGATCCTCTATACTACACCACACAGGAGAGCCGACAGATCCTCTATACTACACCACACAGGGGAGCTGACAGATCCTCTATACTACACCACACAGGAGAGCTGACAGATCCTCTATACTACACCGCACAGGAGAGCTGACAGATCCTCTATACTACACCACACAGGAGAGCCGACAGATCCTCTATACTACACCACACAGGAGAGCTGACAGATCCTCTATACTACACCACACAGGAGAGCTGACAGATCCTCTATACTACACCACACAGGAGAGCTGACAGATCCTCTATACTACACCACACAGGAGAGCTGACAGATCCTCTATACTACACCACACAGGAGAGCTGACAGATCCCCTATACTACACCACACAGGATTGCTGACAGATCCCCTATACTACACCACACAGGAGAGCTGACAGATCCTCTATACTACACCACACAGGAGAGCTGACAGATCCTCTATACTACACCACACAGGAGAGCTGACAGATCCCCTATACTACACCACACAGGAGAGCTGACAGATCCTCTATACTACACCACACAGGAGAGCTGACAGATCCTCTATACTACACCACACAGGAGAGCTGACAGATCCTCTATACTACACCACACAGGAGAGCTGACAGATCCTCTATACTACACCACACAGGAGAGCTGACAGATCCTCTATACTACACCACACAGGAGAGCTGACAGATCCTCTATACTACACCACACAGGAGAGCTGACAGATCCTCTATACTACACCGCACAGGAGAGCCGACAGATCCTCTATACTACACCACACAGGAGAGCCGACAGATCCTCTATACTACACCACACAGGAGAGCTGACAGATCCTCTATACTACACCACACAGGAGAGCCGACAGATCCTCTATACTACACCACACAGGAGAGCCGACAGATCCTCTATACTACACCACACAGGAGAGCTGACAGATCGTCTATACTACACCACACAGGAGAGCCGACAGATCCTCTATACTACACCACACAGGAGAGCTGACAGATCCTCTATACTACACCACACAGGAGAGCTGACAGATCCTCTATACTACACCACACAGGAGAGCTGACAGATCCTCTATACTACACCACACAGGAGAGCTGACAGATCCTCTATACTACACCACACAGGAGAGCTGACAGATCCTCTATACTACACCACACAGGAGAGCTGACAGATCCTCTATACTACACCACACAGGAGAGCTGACAGATCCTCTATACTACACCACACAGGAGAGCTGACAGATCCTCTATACTACACCACACAGGAGAGCTGACAGATCCTCCATACTACACCACACAGGAGAGCTGACAGATCCTCTATACTACACCGCACAGGAGAGCTGACAGATCCTCTATACTACACCACACAGGAGAGCTGACAGATCCTCTATACTACACCGCACAGGAGAGCTGACAGATCCTCTATACTACACCACACAGGAGAGCTGACAGATCCTCTATACTACACCACACAGGAGAGCTGACAGATCCTCTATACTACACCACACAGGAGAGCTGACAGATCCTCTATACTACACCACACAGGAGAGCTGACAGATCCTCTATACTACACCACACAGGAGAGCCGACAGATCCTCTATACTACACCACACAGGAGAGCTGACAGATCCTCTATACTACACCACACAGGAGAGCTGACAGATCCTCTATACCAGTGGTCCCCAACCTTTTTTGCACCAAGGACCGGTTTCATGCGAGACAATTTTCCCAGGGACCGGTTGGGGGGGGGAAGGGGGCGGGGGTTCTGGGTGGGGCTTAGGGGGTGGGCGGGGCTGACTGATTCACGCGCATAACAAAACACAAGGTGCATATTAAAATATATAACACTATATAATGACTATATAAACTGACAATGGTCTCTGCTGCACTGCTCTCTGCTGCACTGGTCTCTGCTGCACTGGTCTCTGCTGCACTGTACCGTATTTTTCGCCCTATAAGATGCACCTAGGTTTTAGAGGAGAACAATAAGAAAAAAAAATTTCATTACACCTCAGGTCAGACCAGTAATCAGACCCCCAATGTTAATCAGACCTCAGATCAGACCCCCAATGTTAATCAGACCTCAGATCAGACCCCAAATGGCTCAGATCAACCCCCAAACCTTTAGCCATCTATCAGCCCCCAATGTCAGCCATAACCCCCCCAATGTCAGCCATAACCCCCCCAATGTCAGCTATAACCCCCCCCAATGTCAGCCATAACCCCCCCAATGTCAGCCATAACCCCCCCAATGTCAGCCATAACCCCCCCCAATGTCAGCCATAACCCCCCCCAATGTCAGCCATAACCCCCCCCAATGTCAGCCATAACCCCCCCAATGTCAGCCATTACCCCCCCCAATGTCAGCCATAACCCCCCCCCAATGTCAGCCATAACCCCTCCCAATGTCAGCCATAACCCCCCCAATGTCAGCCATAACCCCCCCCCCCCCCCCAATGTCAGCCATAACACCCCCCCAATGTCAGCCATAGCCCCCCTCTGGTCAGCCATAAGCCCCCCCTCTGGTCAGCCATAAGCCCCCCTCATGTCAGCCATAAGCCCCCCTCATGTCAGCCATAAGCCCCCCTCAGGTCAGCCATAAGCCCCCCTCAGGTCAGCCATAAGCCCCCCTCAGGTCAGCCATAAGCCCCCCTCAGGTCAGCCATAAGCCCCCCTCAGGTCAGCCATAAGCCCCCCTCAGGTCAGCCATAAGCCCCCCTCATGTCAGCCATAAGCCCCCCTCATGTCAGCCATAAGCCCCCCTCATGTCAGCCATAAGCCCCCCTCATGTCAGCCATAAGCCCCCCTCAGGTCAGCCATAAGCCCCCCTCAGGTAAGCCAAAAGCCCCCCTCAGGTCAGCCATAAGCCCCCCTCAGGTCAGCCATAAGCCCCCCTCAGGTCAGCCATAAGCCCCCCTCAGGTCAGCCATAAGCCCCCCTCATGTCAGCCATAAGCCCCCCTCATGTCAGCCATAAGCCCCCCTCATGTCAGCCCTAAGCCCCCCTCATGTCAGCCATAAGCCCCCCTCATGTCAGCCATAAGCCCCCCTCATGTCAGCCATAAGCCCCCCTCATGTCAGCCATAAGCCCCCCTCATGTCAGCCATAAGCCCCCCTCATGTCAGCCATAAGCCCCCCTCATGTCAGCCCCATGTCAGCCATCAGCCCCCCTCATGTCAGCCCCATGTCAGCCATCAGCCCCCCTCAGGTCAGCCATAAGCCCCCCTCATGTCAGCCATAAGCCCCCCTCAGGTCAGCCATAAGCCCCCCTCATGTCAGCCATAAGCCCCCCTCATGTCAGCCATAAGCCCCCCTCATGTCAGCCATAAGCCCCCCTCAGGTCAGCCATAAGCCCCCCTCAGGTCAGCCATAAGCCCCCCTCTGGCCAGCCATAAGCCCCCCTCAGGTCAGCCATAAGCACCCCTCATGTCAGCCATAAGCCCCCCTCATGTCAGCCCCATGTCAGCCATCAGCCCCCAGTGCAAATAAAATAAAATAAAAAAACACTTACCTCTCCTGCTCCTGGTCACCATCGCGATCCTCTTCATTCTGCTGTCGGCTCTGGCTGTGTATAGCGGCGCACAGCGTGAGGTCACAGAGAGACCTCACGCTGTGCGCAGCCATGCACAACCGATAGCCGAGCCGTGGACCAGGAAGCGATGAGTACAGATCCTTCACCGCTCCCTGGTCCTTCTGTACTAATGAAGCGCTTCCCTAATGGAAGCGCTTCATTAGTACCGAGTTAAAGACTGCCCTGATCGCCGCGGCCCGGCTAACAATCCTCCACGGCCCGGTCCTGGGTCGCGACCCGGCGGTTGGGGACCGCTGCTCTATACTACACCACACAGGAGAGCTGACAGATCCTCTATACTACACCACACAGGAGAGCCGACAGATCCTCTATACTACACCACACAGGAGAGCCGACAGATCCTCTATACTACACCACACAGGAGAGCTGACAGATCCTCTATACTACACCACACAGGAGAGCCGACAGATCCTCTATACTACACCACACAGGAGAGCTGACAGATCCTCTATACTACACCACACAGGAGAGCTGACAGATCCTCTATACTACACCACACAGGAGAGCTGACAGATCCTCTATACTATGCCACACAGGAGAGCTGACAGATCCTCTATACTACACCACACAGGAGAGCCGACAGATCCTCTATACTACACCACACAGGAGAGCCGACAGATCCTCTATACTACACCACACAGGAGAGCTGACAGATCCTCTATACTACACCGCACAGGAGAGCTGACAGATCCTCTATACTACACCGCACAGGAGAGCTGACAGATCCTCTATACTACACCACACAGGAGAGCTGACAGATCCTCTATAGTACACCACACAGGAGAGCCGACAGATCCTCTATACTACACCACACAGGAGAGCTGACAGATCCTCTATACTACACCACACAGGAGAGCCGACAGATTCTTTATACTACACCACACAGGAGAGCTGACAGATCCTCTATACTACACCACACAGGAGAGCTGACAGATCCTCTATACTACACCACACAGGAGAGCTGACAGATCCTCTATACTACACCGCACAGGAGAGCTGACAGATTCTTTATACTACACCACACAGGAGAGCTGACAGATCCTCTATACTACACCACACAGGAGAGCTGACAGATCCTCTATACTACACCACACAGCAGAGCTGACAGATCCTCTATACTACACCACACAGGAGAGCTGACAGATCCTCTATACTACACCACACAGGAGAGCTGACAGATCCTCTATACTACACCACACAGGAGAGCCGACAGATCCTCTATACTACACCGCACAGGAGAGCTGACATCCTCTATACTACACCACACAGGAGAGCTGACAGATCCTCTATACTACACCACACAGGAGAGATGACAGATCTTCTATACTACACCACACAGGAGAGCTGACATCCTCTATACTACACCACACAGGAGAGCTGACAGATCCTCTATACTACACCACACAGGAGAGCTGACAGATCCTCTATACTACACCACACAGGAGAGCTGACAGATCCTCTATACTACACTACACAGGAGAGCTGACAGATCCTTTATACTACACCGCACAGGGGAGCTGACAGATCCTCTATACTACACCACACAGGAGAGCTGACAGATCCTCTATACTACAACACACAGGAGAGCTGACAGATCCTCTATACTACACCACACAGGAGAGCTGACAGATCCTCTATACTACATCACACAGGAGAGCTGACAGATCCTCTATACTACACCACACAGGAGAGCTGACAGATCCTCTATACTACACCACACAGGAGAGCTGACAGATCCTCTATACTACACCACACAGGAGAGCCGACAGATCCTCTATACTACACCACACAGGAGAGCTGACAGATCCTCTATACTACACCACACAGGAGAGCTGACAGATCCTCTATACTACACCACACAGGAGAGCTGACAGATCCTCTATACTACACCACACAGGAGAGCCGACAGATCCTCTATACTACACCACACAGGAGAGCTGACATCCTCTATACTACACCACACAGGAGAGCTGACAGATCCTCTATACTACACCACACAGGAGAGCTGACAGATCCTCTATACTACACCACACAGGAGAGCTGACAGATCCTCTATACTACACCACACAGGAGAGCTGACAGATCCTTTATACTACACCGCACAGGGGAGCTGACAGATCCTCTATACTACACCACACAGGAGAGCTGACAGATCCTCTATACTACACCACACAGGAGAGCTGACAGATCCTCTATACTACACCACACAGGAGAGCTGACAGATCCTCTATACTACATCACACAGGAGAGCTGACAGATCCTCTATACTACACCACACAGGAGAGCCGACAGATCCTCTATACTACACCACACAGGAGAGCCGACAGATCCTCTATACTACACCACACAGGAGAGCCGACAGATCCTCTATACTACACCACACAGGAGAGCTGACAGATCCTCTATACTACACCACACAGGAGAGCTGACAGATCCTCTATACTACACCACACAGGAGAGCTGACAGATCCTCTATACTACACCACACAGGAGAGCTGACAGATCCTCTATACTACACCACACAGGAGAGCTGACAGATCCTCCATACTACAGCACAAAGTAGAGCTGACAGATCCTCTATACTACACCACACAGGAGAGCTGACAGATCCTCTATACTACACCACACAGGAGAGCTGACAGATCCTCTATACTACACCACACAGGAGAGCTGACAGATCCTCTATACTACACCGCACAGGAGAGCTGACAGATCCTCTATACTACACCACACAGGAGAGCTGACAGATCCTCTATACTACACCACACAGGAGAGCTGACAGATCCTCTATACTACACCACACAGGAGAGCGGACAGATCCTCTATACTACACCACACAGGAGAGCTGACAGATCCTCTATACTACACCGCACAGGAGAGCTGACAGATCCTCTATACTACACTACACAGGAGAGCTGACAGATCCTCTATACTACACCACACAGGAGAGCTGACAGATCCTCTATACTACACCACACAGGAGAGCTGACAGATCCCCTATACTACACCACACAGGAGAGCTGACAGATCCTCTATACTACACCACACATGAGAGCCGACAGATCCTCTATACTACACCACACAGGAGAGCCGACAGATCCTCTATACTACACCACACAGGAGAGCTGACAGATCCTCTATACTACACCACACAGGAGAGCCGACAGATCCTCTATACTACACCACACAGGAGAGCTGACAGATCCTCTATACTACACCACACAGGAGAGCTGACAGATCCTCTATACTACACCACACAGGAGAGCGGACAGATCCTCTATACTACACCACACAGGAGAGCTGACAGATCCTCTATACTACACCACACAGGAGAGCTGACAGATCCTCTATACTACACCACACAGGAGAGCCGACAGATCCTCTATACTACACCACACAGGAGAGATGACAGATCCTCTATACTACACCGCACAGGAGAGCTGACAGATCCTCTATACTACACCACACAGGAGATCTGACAGATCCTCTATACTACACCACACAGGAGATCTGACAGATCCTCTATACTACACCACACAGGAGAGCTGACATCCTCTATACTACACCACACAGGAGAGCTGACAGATCCTCTATACTACACCGCACAGGAGAGCCGACAGATCCTCTATACTATACCACACAGGAGAGCTGACAGATCTTCTATACTACACCACACAGGAGAGCCGACAGATCCTCTATACTACACCACACAGGACAGCTGACAGATCCTCTATACTACACCACACAGGAGAGCCGACAGATCCTCTATACTACACCACACAGGAGAGCTGACAGATCCTCTATACTACACCACACAGGAGAGCTGACAGATCCTCTATACTACACCACACAGGAGAGCTGACAGATCCTCTATACTACACCGCACAGGAGAGCTGACAGATCCTCTATACTACACCACACAGGAGAGCTGACAGATCCTCTATACTACACCACACAGGAGAGCTGACAGATCCTCTATACTACACCACACGGGAGAGCTGACAGATCCTCTATACTACACCACACAGGAGAGCTGACAGATCCTCTATACTACACCACACAGGAGAGCTGACAGATCCTCTATACTACACCACACAGGAGAGCCGACATATCCTTTTTACAAGGCAACTTTTGCTGTTGAAGTTTTTACACCACATCTTCCGAGCAGCTCTTTGATTTGTTGCTCCAGACTCCTTGTGTTCTGATGATGGGATTTCTGACCTATAAACATTCTTTGCATCTGACTGTATATTTGGTTTTACTAGTTTGGAAGCTGATATTTTATCCACCAGATCCCTTGTTCTCTGCACCACCACTAGGTGTCAGTGTAGCGCACGCAGGGCTGCATCGTCACCTTACCTACAGGCTATAGCTCAATAATTGTGTATTTTTCTGTGTATTATATTTAACCATTAACTCAAGGTTGGGCTGAATAATAAGTTTGCATTGCTGCTGGAGTCAGGGATAAGTGAGTGTGGGAGGATGTGACAGCTGATAATACAGAGCCGGGAATATGTCAATGACAAAAGGACTAAAAACTTATTTTGCCAAGCATAGATTAATGAATATGATGGGTGTTGTTCTATTTTACCCTTGTGTGGGGGTTATACAGTGTGCAAGCTGGTTTTATCAGTCATATTGCATTTGGAAACATTTCCAGCCCCCACAAAAAAATATTCTCTGCAGCATTTTTCCTTTCATTATTCCTTCCCATGTACAGAACCATACGTTTGGCAGATGAGGTTTAACACTGACAAATGTAAGGTTATGCACATAGGAAGGAAAAATGCAAGTCACCCGAACATACTAAATGGTAAAACACTCGGTAACACTGACATGGAAAAGGACCCAGAAATTTTAGTGAACAGCAAACTCAGCTGTAGAAACCAGTGTCAGGCAGCTGCTGCCAAGACCAATAGGATAATGGGTTGCATCAAAAGGGGCATAGATGCCGGTGATGAGAACATAGTCCTACTACTTTACAAATCATTAGTCAGACCACACATGGAGTATTGTGTACAGTTCTGGGCTCCAGTGAACGAGGCAGACATAGCAGAGCTGGAGAGGGTCCAGAGGAGGGCAACTAAAGTAATAACTGGAATGGGGTAACTACAGTACAGTACTGGCTAGGGGATAAGTGTCTGATCAGTGAGTTTGACCACTGGGACCCCCACTGATCACAAGAATGGGGCGACAGTCGTGCATGTCTGCTGCCGCTGTTTCATTCAACTCTATCCTACTTTACTTGGCTTTATGGTAGTACCATAAAGTTGAATGGAGCAGCAGTAGACGTATATGACCACCACTCCATTCCTATGGAGGAACAATGGACCCTCATTCTCATGATTAGTTGGGGGTCCTAGCGGTTGAGACATTCATCCTGTGGATTGGGGTGAATTGTTTTGTGGGGGAAAAAAAAATTGTATTGATCTTATTTCTGGTGGTCTAGGGTGGTTTATAGGTTCATGTATAATCCTCAATTGGTTTAGGGTGACTTAGGAGTCATATTACTATTATTGGTGGTCTAGGGTATCATAGGGGATATTAGTAATTTTCCTGGTTGTCTAGGGTATTACAGTGGATATTAGTAATATTCCTGATTGTGTAGGGTGTTATATGGGTTAATACTAATATTCATGGTTTTCTAGGGTATTTTGAGTAAATTTGTAATGTTCCTTGTTGTCTAAAGTGTCATATAGGTTAACACTAATATTCCTGGTTGTCTAGAATGTAATAAGGAATATTACAAATTCTCTTGGTTGTCTGAGGTATCATAGAAGTGATGTTCCTGGTTGTCTAGGTTGTCATAGGGGTTAATACTAATATTCTAATATTCCTTGCTGTCTAGGGTTTTATATAGTTTAATATTCCTGGTTGTCTGGGGTATCATAAGGGATATTAATAGTGTCCATGGTGGTCTAGGGTATCATAGGGGTCATTAGTAATGTTCCTTGTTGTCTAGGGCATCATATTCAATATTAATAATGTTTCTTGTTGTCTAGAGTATATTAGAAATGTTCCTGGTTGCCTATGGTACCATAGGGGTTATGTTCCTTGTTGTCTAGGGTGTCATAGGGGTTTATGCTAATATTGCTGGTTGTCCAGGGTGTTATAGGGGATATTAGTAATGTCCCTGGTTATCTAGAGTATCATAGGTGTCGTAGGGGATAGTAGTAATGTCCCTGGTTGTCTAGGGTATCATAGGAGATATTGGCAATGTCACTGGCTGTCTAGGGTATCATAGAGGGTATTAGTAATCTCCCTGGTTGTCTAGGTTGTCATAGGGGTATCACTGCCTGCAGCAGCACATGTGATCCTCGTCAAACTGTATACTGATATGAGGGACCACAGTGTATCAGTACAAAGGAGCAGGAACGCAGCAGCGGCGGCAGGTAAGTACGGTAGTCATTCCCTCCGCATGTCCGGCGATGTGGGGGTCAAGTGAAGAGGCCCAAAATGTGGACAACCCTCTTAAGGGTATGGACCCATAGGACACATATTCTGGAATCGACTTTCCACATTGGATTTTTGCCATATACAAATTTGTAAAGGATTGTGCTGTGATTTTGCCATGGATTTCACCCTGTGCACTACCAGGTGTGAAATTCACGGTAAAAATTTAAAGGCCATGGTACATCTTCGGGGGCAATTATTTTATGAATGCATTTTACTAATTATAGGCTTAAAATCGTTTTTTCAATTGGTCTTTATTAAAAATATTCAGCAGCTTTGTCATAAAGGGTTAACTTCTGCCTAGCTGTAAAAATCGTACTTTCACTTTCTCTTTTTTGCCAGTCATCTAATAACCCTTATCTTTAAATTACTAATAGCTCAAAAACACTTATTTAAGCCACATTCTTATCAGTAAGATTAGAAGGGAGCAATTATGAGTGTTTGTAAGCTCAGAGATAAGGAGCAATCAGCTGAGCTGCCTGACGGAACAGAGTGAAAATTCAGATCCTGTTACTGGAGAATATCAAGGCTGTACAGAGAAAGGGGCTCAACATTTTTAATAAAGACCAATTTAAATAATAATTTTTAGCTCAAAATTAGTACAATGAAATTATTTTAAAAAAGTTGCCCCCAAAGGTGTCCATAGCCTTTAAAATTCTCATTTCAAGTCACTTTCCACTATAGACCTTTTCTCCAGAGTGTGCATGAGATTTTGAAAAACAGCATCCACTTTGCTGGTCATGTCATACACTGAAGATTTGCGTCCACATTTCTGCAGCATATACACCACGTGTTAACACACTGAAATGCAATTACAATGCTGTTCAGATCCAGGTGCTGGTTTGAAAACTGTAGAATATTTTTCGTGGGACAAGCACTTTATTGAAAAACTAGATTACGGTACAATGTTAAAAGAGTTGTTCGGTGGTATTAATAGTTTTTTATTCTGTATATGGCTCACAAGGAAATCAAAATAAAACTAAACTGACCCTCATCAATCTTCTGTCCCAGTTGTCAGAAGCCTTGGGGCTGGAGACTGGGGATGGTAAATATGGTTTTTGGGAAATTTTCATGAGATTTATATTTTTAACCTCCAGAGAGCCATATATTTAAAAACTAGTACAGCTGGACAAGTCCTTTAAGGCTAAAGCATAGTTGTTTACAGTGAATGGTAACAGTGATTGGAGGTGATTATAAGGATATCCTTGGAGGGCTGAGGAGGTTAATGGTAATATCCTGAGTAGTCTAGAGGGGTGATGGGTAATGTTTATATACCTGGGAGCTATCATAATGAAAAGAGTTTAATGGTGATATGCCTGATGATCTATGGTGGTCAGTGGTATGGCCCCTGGTGATCTAACATAGTGGTGAGAGGCAGCATCCATACTGGTTGGGGCTATGGTGGTTGAAAGATTACTGGTAAAATCCCTGGTGGTCTTGGGTGTTGAAGTGGTCAGTAATAAAGGGGGTGAAGTAAAATGGAATGTTTTGCTACTCTACTGTCAGCCTGTTGCTGGTTTCCCATCCTCAGGGGCCATAGGGACCAGTAGACCTTTGTAAATACCAAAAAAAAGATTTGACCTACAAGATATCATGATTATTTCTCAGATTCCGTTTTCCAGCATGGTGCACCCCAACAGATGTATACCTTGCAGATTCGTCCATCTAAAATACCCATGTCCTCTTCAAATTCTTCCCCCAAGATGAAATCCATGAAGTAGTTCCGGAAGGTGCTGAGCGTTCTCATAATCACGCGGTTACCGTCCACTTCAAACTCTTTCTCTGGGCGCAGAAGTAAAATAATCTTCCGCAGAGCAATGTTCAGATCTGCAAGTGGAAGATGTCAGAAGTACAGAGCGGTATTATATGATTATTATAAAGCAGAAAATATGGCTGCCGATTATCGAGTCTTCAAGGTATGAAATAGTCTCATAATCAAATCATTATTTGGTAAAAATCATTTGTGATTGTGAATTGAAATTTGTGAAAATACCGTAAATTGTGAAACAATCTCTGCAATAACTTACGTTATTACACCCAACAACATTGTCACCCCATCACATTACAACCAACAGCATTGTCACCGATTATATTATACCCCTCAATATTGTCACCCCATCACATTACACCCAACAACATTGTCACCCCATGACATTACAACCAACAGCATTGTCACCTAATCACATTACAACCAACATCATTGTCACCCATCACATTACACCCAACAACATTGTCAGCCATCACATTACACCCAACAACATTGTCACCCATTACATTACACCCAACATTGTCACCCCATCACATTACACCAACAGCATTGTCACCTAATCACATTACACCCAACATAATTGTCACCCATCACATTACAACCAACAGCATTGTCACCCCATTACATTACAACCAACAGCATTGTCACCCCATTACATTACAACCAACAGCATTGTCACCCATCACATTATAACCACCAGCATTGTCACCCAATCACATTACAACCAACAGCATTGTCACCCAATCACATTACACCCCAACAGCAGTGTCACCCATTACATTATACTCAACAGCATTGTCACCCTTCATATTATACCCAAAAACATTGTTTCGCATCAATTTATACACAACAACATTGTCACCCATCACATTACACCCAACAATATTGTCACCCATCAAATTACACCCAACATCATTGTCACCCATCACATTACACCCAACATCATTGTCACCCATCATATTACACCCAACAACATTCTCACGCATCACATTACACCCAGTAACATTGTCACCCCATCACATTACACCCAACAACATTGTCACCCATCACATCACACCCAACAATATTGTCACCCATCACATTACACCCAACAATATTGTCAACCATCACATTACACCCAACATCATTGTCAACCATTATATTACACCCAACATCATTGTCACCCATCATATTACACCCAACAACATTCTCACCCATCACATTACACCCAGTAACATTGTCACCCCATCACATTTTACACACATCATTGTCACCCATCACATTACACCCAACAACATTGTCACCCCATCACATCACACCCAACAATATTGTCACCCATCACATTACACCCAACAATATTGTCACGCATCACATTACACCCAACATCATTGTCAACCATTACATTACACCCAACATCATTGTCACCCATCATATTACACCCAACAATATTGTCACCCATCACATTACACCCAACAATATTGTCACCCATCACATTACACCCAACATCATTGTCAACCATTACATTACACCCAACATCATTGTCACCCATCTTATTACACCCAACAGCATTCTCACCCATCACATTACACCCAGTAACATTGTCACCCCATCACATTACACCCAACATCATTGTCACCCATCACATTACACCCAACAACATTGTCACCACATCACACCCAACAATATTGTCACCCATCACATTACACCCAACAATATTGTCACCCATCACATTACACCCAACATCATTGTCAACCATTACATTACACCAACATCATTGTCACCCATCATATTACACCCAACAACATTTTCACCCATCACATCACACCCAACAATATTGTCACCCATCACATTACACCCAACAATATTGTCACCCATCACATTACACCCAACATCATTATCAACCATTACATTACACCCAACATCATTGTCACCCCTCATATTACACCCAACAACATTCTCACCCATCACATTACACCCAGTAACATTGTCACCCCATCACATTACACCCAACATAATTGTCACCCATCACATTACACCCAACAACATTGTCACCCATCACATCATACCCAACAATATTGTCAGCCATCACATTACACCCAACAATATTGTCACCCATCACATTACACCCAACATCATTGTCACCCATCACATTACACCCAACAACATTGTCACCCATCATATTGCACCCAACCACATTGTAACCCATCACATTACACCCAACATCATTGTCACCCATCACATTACACCCAACAACATTGTCACCCCATCATATTATACTCAACAGCATTGTCACCACATGACATTATACCTAACAGCATTGTCACTCATCATATTATCCCAGCGATGCACCCAATTAGTGCCCTACTGACCACATTATAAGCCTTCCTATCATTTACACCCTGCAGTTTTGCCAGTCCCACTGTCATATTCTTTTAGCAAAACAATGAGACCCATCAGGTTACATCTTGAACCAGACCACATACTTTCTGACATTACAGTCTGAGGGTGCTATCATTACCCTTGCGCCCTCATGCAGCTTTTCCATCCTACACTTAGCGATGAATTCTTACTTAAAGCTTTGAGATATTCCTCCAGGTTTTCCTGTGATACCAGCTCGTACTTTCCATTGAGCGCTGCGGCCATACTGGTGCCCTGTCCTGTGGTATTATACGGTTATTTCTCCTGCCTGCAGATACTTTCTACCTCATGTTACGGGTCAGGACGTGTCCCTGTCTGCCCTGTATCTGCTGCGTTCCTTTAATGTGCAGTCTAATCCCCATTATATCTTAGCCAGGCCCACAAAATAATATAATGCCACTTTATGCCAACAGCAAACAAAACATTAACCTCCAGCCTGCCAGGAACAGTCTGGGAGCTGATGGTTATTGCACCTTCACAGTGATTTACACAGTGTCATCTGTATGGGGGAGGGGTGCACTTAATCAGTTAAAGGGATTCTGTCATCAGAATTTAGGCCTATAACCTAAACATATGGCGAGGTCCCTACTAATACACTGAACCCTAAAGTGACCTTATCAAATGCGCCTGTGGCTCTATAATCATATAAAACAGGTTTATATCACAAATGTGTCCAAGGGGACGTCTCAGGATGCAGGGTGCCCGGCTGCAGCCATCTCGTTTCGGTGCCTAGCGCCGCCTTCTGAATTGAAATCGCCGCCCTCCCTTTCATTAGAGCCGCCTACCTCAGTTCATCGCCGCCTCTCTAACGTCCGCTCTCCTCAGCCAGATCCCGCGCGTGCGCACTAGGTATAACCTGATGCGCCCCCGCGGACTCCTGGCCTCGTTAAGCGAAGTGCGCATGCGCCGGCCGGCGCACTTCGCTGGAACCTGCCTTGACGCATGCGCACTTCGCTTAACGAGGCCGCTGCCAGGAGTCCGCACGGGCGCATCAAGTTATACCTAGTGCGCACGCGCGGGATCTGGCTGAGGAGAGCGGACGTTAGAGAGGCAGCGATGAACTGAGGTAGGCGGCTCTAATGAAAGGGAGGGCTGCGATTTCAATTCAGAAGGCGGCGCTGGGCACCAAAACGAGATGGCTGCAGCCGGGCACCCTGCATCCTGAGACGTCCCCTTGGACACATTTGTGACGTGAGTGACAGGTGATATAAACCTGCTGCGTAAAAGGGCACTGCACTACGCAGGGTTTGTTTGTAGTCTGAATATTTTTTAATGCATTGTTTTGCATTGGAGCTGTGCACACAAAGCGGGAGAGTTTTAATACAAACTATTTTAAAAGTTACTTTTATATTTTTTATGATTATTGGTTGTAGAATGGTTCACAACCTATAAAAAAAAAGATTATATTTTTGAGATATTTTCCTGCGGTGCCATCCCACCCGTGTTTAGAGTTGACTGCGGCATGTCCAATACAATATGTAATATCCACTAAAATACTGACCAGGAGTGCCTACAAGAATACTGATAGGGAAGTGCCCACTACAATACTGATTAGGGAGTATCCACTAAAATACTGCCTGGGAGTGCCAATACAGTACTTACCGGGGAGTGCCCACTACAATACTGACTAGGGAGTGCCCCCTACAATACTGACTGGGGAGTAACCAATAAAATACTGACTGGGGCATCACCAATACAAAACTGACTGAGGAGTGCCACTACAATACTAAATGGGGAGTGCCACTACAATACTGACTGAGGAGTGCCCACTACAATACTGTCTGGGGAGTGCCCACTACAATACTGACCAGGAAACGCCCCCTACAATACTCACTGGGGAGTGACCACTACAATACTGACTGGGGAGTGACCAATACAATATTGACCGACGATTGACCACTACAAAACTGACCAAGGAAGTGCCCAATACAATGCTGACCGGGCAGTGACAACTACAATACTGACTGGGAGAGCCCACCTCAGTACTAAGCAAAGGTTTCCCACTACAATGCTCACCAAGAGTGTTCACTACAATACTGGCTGGGGAGTGCCCACTACAAAACTGACTGAGGCAGTGCCCACTAAAATACTGACTGGATAGTGCCCATTAAAATACTGACTGGGGAGTGCCCACTACAATAACGATGGGAGGTGCCAACTACAAAACTGACCATGAAAGTGTCCATTACAATACTGTCTGTGGAGCGACTACTACAATACTGATTGGGGAGTACCCACTAAAATGCTGACTAGGAGTGACCACTTCAGTACTCAGCAGGGAGTTCCCAATACAATACTAAACATGGAGTGCCCACTATAATACAGACTGGTGAGAAACCACTTCAATACTGATTGAGGAGTGCCCACTACAGTACTGATTGGCGAGTGCCCACTAAAATTCTAACCAAAGAGTGCTCACTAGAATACTGACCAGAGAGTGCCCACTACAATACTGGCCAGAGAGTGCCCACTACAATACTGGCCAGAGAGTGCCCACTACAATGCTGACTGAGGTGTGCCCATTAATTCAATGATGACTTCAATGCTTAACACAGAGTGCCCACAACAATACTGACCAGGAGTGCCCATTACAATACTGACCAGGCAGTTTCCACTACAATACTGGCTGGTGAGTGTCCACTACAATTTTGACCAGGAATTGACCACTACAATACTGACCAGGGAGTAACCATGACAATACTGACTGCGGAGTACCCAGTACAATACTGATATTAGAGTGCCCACTATAATACTCACCAGGAAGTGACCAGTACAATACTGACTGGGGAGTATTGACATTGACCAGGAAATGACTACTATGATACTGATCGAGGATTGCCCACTATACTACTGACCAGGAAGTGGCCACTAAAATATTAACAAGGGAGTCCTCACAAAAATGCTGACATGAAGTGCCCACTTCAGTACTCAGCAGGGAGTTACCAGTACAATACTGAAAAGGAAGTGCCCACTACAATACTGACCAGGCAGTGCCCACTACAATACTGGTCAGGGAGTGCCCACCACAATACTGACCAGGTAGTGCTACCTAAAATACTGACCGGAGAAAGTCCTCCACAACAATACTGACCAGGTAGTGCCCACTACAATACTGACCAGGTAGTGCTACCTAAAATACTTACTGGGGAATGCCCACTACAATACTGACCAGGTAGTGCCCACTACAATACATGCTGTAACCTGTTATGGACCTAATAATCACAGCTGAGTGTTTGTTACAGTTATACCAGTCCCTGTGAGCTAAATACATTGCCCGCTCAAAGCTCTATCCTGTTCTAATAGTTTGTTACAATGTATCAGTGCGGGTTAAACTGCAGTTCGGGCTTACAAAACAGGCAGGCGACAATCATAACAAACCCTCAGCTGTGAGAAGCATTAGGTCTGTACAGGTTTTCAGTGAAGTTACCAGATGGCAGCTGCATTTTATCTAAGCAATGACATCCGCTGCGGAGTACCACGGCTCTCCAGTCCTGGATACAGAGTCCTGTATTTGTGACAGACAATGTGATTAGTGCAGGAAGCGCAGGGATCTGGACGCTTCATTATATTTTATATCTAGTGAACTCATACATCACATTCCTGGGGAGAAGCAAAGGTCCTAATCACTTGGGAGGTCACATTTTGGGTAGTGAGAAAAGGTAACGGATCTGATAACAGCATCCGTTCTTACAGACCCCATATAACAACGGTCACCTCAGAGGCAGACACTGACAGATCAGGGCTCCTTCCACCAGCTTACTCACAACAGAGCTCCCATTTCCCTAAGTAATGGAATGTATATGCAGTGTCCCACTATGTGCTCTATGTGGGAACTTTAAATTGCTGATAAATGTCATATTTAATGTATTTAATATATTGTATTTTCCTAATATCAGGCTGGCATTGTCAATATATTTATTCGCCCCTAGGTGGTGCTGGCGCCACAAAATATATGTAGCTTGGGGGTGTGCTAGGATAGGAAGCGAATTCAGTCTAAAAAGGAAAGAGAGAGGAGAAAGAAGTGTATGGAGGAGGACAGGCTCAGTCCGAGATGTAGCTGCATTTCTATCCTCTGGGCCCTGATCAAGCCTGGAGATGACAGGCCAAGTATTTACAGCAGCCCAGCACAAGACAGTAAGTCTATGTATGACTATAAAGCAAGTCTAGTGAAGATTAGAGCTGAGTCTAGCCAAGGGACTTCACAAGCACCAGTGACCGCGAGGAACTTAAAGGTACCTGGACACAACTGGATAATTAGTGCGCAGAATTGTCCTCTTTTCACTTAATGCCTTCTGGGAACATAGTGAACCTGAATATTTCAGGAGAGCATCCTGCATCAAATAATGTAGCAGAGAGTTTGCCTGCCACGAGGCAGAACTCCCTTATTTGATTGCTCAAGATAAATAGGAAACCATTATATTCAATACCTGAGTGCTAGAAAGTGGACTGCAAATTTGTCAATTCTTTGCCTGTAAAGTAACAGCCTTAGAGAACTCCTCAACTGACAATTGCCAGACCTGTATTAAGGAGTTACAGCCAAAGTAACATCTGGATTATTACTATTGCTATATTTCTGAACCGTAATAACTGTCCTGAGACCATTGATTCAGTAAAAGTTCAACTGTGTTTTACTACAACTGACTCCTCATCCTTTCTACAACTCTCAACATTTGCACCTTACAGTGCTGGCGTCACGAACACAGGGGCCCATCCACCAAAGCACCCTAAGCATACCCATTACCATCAAGGGCACCTCAACTTCCATCTGGCTGGTGTTCCCTGCAATAAAGAGTGCCCCTGAGGATTTAGTGCTGTCTTCCCATCCACTGCACTGCCGGCCCAGGGAGGCTCTGCTAACCGTGAGTAAATTAACTACTACCCTCATCGGCCCACCGTCATCTCACGTGTTGCCCCTGCGGTCCGGCTGGTTGCATATGTACATAGTGACTCCACCAGCAGAATAGTGAGTGCAGCTCTGGAGTATAATACAGCATGTAATTACGAATCAGTACAGGATAAGTAATGTAATGTATGTACACAGTGACTCCACCAGCAGAATAGCGAGTGCAGCTCTGGAGTATAATACAGCATGTAATTACGAATCAGTACAGGATAAGTAATGTAATTTATGTACACAGTGACTGCACCAGCAGAATAGTGAGTTCAGCTCTGGAGTATAATACAGGATGTAACTCAGGATCAGTACAGGATAAGTATTGTATGTACACAGTGACTCCACCAGCAGAATAGCGAGTGCAGCTCTGGAGTATAATACAGCATGTAATTACGAATCAGTACAGGATAAGTAATGTAATGTATGTACACAGTGACTGCACCAGCAGAATAGTGAGTGCAGCTCTGGAGTATAATACAGGATGTAACTCAGGATCAGTAATGTAATGTATGTAGACAGTGACTCCACCAGCAGAATAGTGAGTGCAGCTCTGGAGTGTAATACAGGATGTAACTCAGGATCAGTACAGGATAAGTAATGTAATGTATGTACACAGTGACTGCACCAGCAGAATAGTGAGTGCAGCTCTGGAGGATAATACAGGATGTAACTCAGGATCAGTACAGGATAAGTAATGTAATGTACTTTATGTACACAGTGACTACACCAGCAGAATAGTGAGTGCAGCTCTGGAGTATAATACAGGATGTAACTCAGGATCAGTACAGGATAAGTAATGTATGTACACAGTGACTCCACCAGAAGAATAGTGAGTGCAGCTCTGGAGTATAATACAGGATGTCATTTACAGTGTAAGGCCCCATTCACACGTCCGCAAAAGGGTCCGCACCCGTTCCGCAATTTTGCTCTATGGGCCCGGACGTGAAGCAGAGAGCACACTATGTGCTCTCCACTTCCACATTTGCGGAGCGCGGCCCCGAACTACCGCTCCGCAGCTCCGCAAAAGATAGAACATGTCCTATTCTATAGGGGGTGCCGGCCGGATGTGTTGCGGATCCGCAACACACCACGGACGTGTGAATGGACCCTAAGGCTACATTCACATCTGCATTGTGAAATCATGCAGACTGTTACGGCAGCTTACCGGAGTTCTCCGTATCCAGTATAGCCAGATAATGCTGTGAACCGCCAGATCCCTTTGTAAATTGAGATCCAGCCCGCTTTCCAGCATAAATACCAGTTTTCACCTGGACAAAAAGACCTGCATATATATGACTTTTAATCCAGCCCAAGGCCACCATTATGCAGGAAAGCAATCAGATCCCCATTGGATCCCATTGTAGTCAATGGGGACCCAGGGGTTGACAGCATTATCCATCTATGCCAGATATTCCTCTACCGAAACAGCCTGCAGGATCTCACAACGCAAATGTAACTGCAGCCTTAGATAGGTTACATAGTGAACTCAATTATAAGATACAGTATGCAGTGAGCTCCCTCTAGTGGTGGATGCAAGTAGACTGAATTTCAGCTTTTAAATCTCGGTCTATGCAGGAGATTTGTAGCTTTGGATCAGAGAAACTGAGCTCTAACAATGGCTGTCAAAATAAAACAGGAAATAAGTCAGCACCAAAATGACCTGAAAACGTGGAGATTCTTCTTAAAGGGTCACTCCCATTTCGCTATTTACTATATACTATTTATTATACTATACTGTTTACTATAAACTATTTATTATACCATTTACTATATACTATTTGTTATACTATTTATTATAAAATCTGATTTCGATACTGGGCCACACTGAAAGCCTCTTGACCAGAAGTCCAACCTGAACCAGCACATGGAGCGGGGCGTGAACGACGTATGTATTTATTATATAATCCTGTGTGTAGAGTGAGCGCGCTGGGCGTCTCTGCGGTGATAAAGAGTTTGGGATTAGAAATGTATCCCTATTCTGTGTCTTATACTAATCCCCTCGATACTGGCAGGATCTCGTTACTGAGAACACACACAAATTACATAAATCCTTACGTAACCTGCCAGCAGCATACTGGGGTGTCGGGCAGGCAGTAGATCCTACGTGACTGGGACACAATTATATTTTAATATGGTCAACCCAAATAAAATGTAATCATTCTATGATGAAACGTCCTGCAACTTTCTAATATAGTCTGTGTTTCAATTCAAAAGCAATGCTTGCTGTCAGTGAATGTAATCATTCTGATTTATATCACCCAGGTATCCAGCACCTGTACACTGTCTCAACCATTTTTCTTTGCCTCAATGTGCCCCAAAAAAAAAAACAACTCTGTAAATAATCGTGGTTAAAAATTGACGTCCGTTTTGTGTCTACAGCCCTGTGTCTCCCTCCGACTTCTCTTCATGAAAACCAACAGGCAGTGGAGGAAGAGGCTAATGTAGTGAAGTGACAGGCAACTGTGAGATCAGACTACTGCACAGGGTTTGTTTGTAGTCTGTAATCATGGAAACACATGTACTAAATGACAGGAGGTATTTAATAAAAATGAATTAAAGTTTGCAAAAGTGGGACCTTAAGGGGCTGACAACTGGGAGCAATAAACTGCACTGGAAATGAGGATAAGACATGTATATTTCTAGGGTTATCACTGGGAATTCCATTGTTGTTTGTCTTGCACCTTTTTTTTTATATAGTAAATCTTTATTAGATTTTTCCAATCATTTACAAAATTTCAATAGGTGACATTTTTTGCAACCATATCCGAAACATTCGTATTCAATTATTTCATTTATATATATTACCCCCCCCCCCTCCCTTGCGCGCCGTTTGTTCCTTCTAAGGAACCAAAAAATAAAAATAAAATAAAATAAAATAGAAAAATCTCTCCTCTCTTCCCCCTCCTCAACCTCCCCATTCTCCCAATCCCCCCACATACCCCGGTCCCCCCCAACCGCTTATTTTTTACTTAACCATTGCTGCCATAGCCTAGCGAATCTATTTTTTTTCCGATTACCTACCAAATGAAATTCCTCCGAGACTCTGACGGACCCCCCCCCCCCCCCCCCCCCCATCGTCCAACAATACATTTCCTGGCCTGGAGTAGAAGTTTGGAAGCTATCTCTCGATGTTGGGGGACTTCCATTCCATCCATCACCCCCAAAATACATTTTTCAAATTGCCTTGGCACTTTAAACTGGTGGTATTCCTCTATTTTTTCATAGACCTTTTGCCAATACTCTTGGATTTTTACACATGTCCATAATACATGTATATCATCCACTCCTACCTCACTACATGTTGGACACCTAAACTCTTCAGACTTGTAACACTTCATTAACATCTTGGGAGAATAGTGAAGGCGGTACAGTATATTAAATTGAATAATTCTATGAGAAAAATTCCTTGAGATCTTATTTGGCCAGATCCCAAAATTCTTCACGTTGAGTATTTAGGTTCCGACCGCCATTTGTTCTTTAGACTATCCACTGCTCTTCTCTTGGTCTTTTGGTGTAACAAGCATTGATATATTCTTGAAACCAATTTCTTCCCTGGTGTTAAGTTAGTGATATTAACTAGAGGCTGCGGTAGGGCATTTATTTGTGTGCCTTTTCCTAGCGTCTTATTCAGTACCTGTTTTAGTTGAAAATGAAAAAACCTCAACTCTGTATTTTTCAGTTGATAATTATCTTTAAGTTTTTCATAAGGAATTGTATCCCCTTCTTCCCATACCTGGCCTAATTTATATATTCCGTGTTTCCACCAAATTTTTTGTTCAATCGACTTTAATTCTGTGAGATAGATATTATCCTACAGTATGATATCGGGATGGAAACCACTCTGGGACCACAAGTCTCTTGCCACCTTCCAAGTTTTAGCCATCAGCTCAATCAGAGGTATCTTGTTACGTTCCTGTTGCACCAACATGCCTGCTTCCAATATTTGAAAAATATTACATTTCTCCAGTCTTTTGTTGATCCCTGCTATTAAATTCTTATATCTTTGCGTGTTACCCCATATTATCATATTTTTTATGTAACCAGAGATGTAATAAAGTCTGGTACTGATAATCCACCCTCCTTCTCCTGAATGCACATTATTTGTGCCTTTATCCTCGTTTTTTTCCCACGCCATATTAAAAACGTTAATAGACTGGTTATTAATTAAAAAAATCTTTTGGGGATCATCACCGGTGTATTCCACAAAATATAGTTCAGAGCGGGTAGTAGACACATTTTTACCAGAGAGATACGACCAGCCATACTTGCACCTTAGTAGAGTAGGGAACGTCCACCAGTTGCGGGCTTGCTACTTAGAGCTTGTTCTGCAAGTAGGCAGAGAAAGCTGGTGGGATTCTAGTTAAGGTTCACTGTCAGTACATACTGATATTACAACTATCATGGAATTATTTGAGCAGTGAATGGCAGGATTTATGGCAATGTACAATACAGTATATTTTTTAGCAGTGTATGGTGGTTATGGCACTGTACAGTATAATATTTTCCAGTGTATGGTGGCGGCACTGTACAGTATATTATTTTACAGTTGATCATGGTGGTGGCAATATACAGTATATTATTTTGCAGTGTATGGTAGTGGCAGCACTGTGCAGCATATTATTTTGCAATGTATGGTGATAGCAGCAATGTACAGTATATTTTTCTGCAGTGCATATGAGGCACTGCACAGTATATAATTTTCCAGTGTAGGGAGGTGAAGGCACTGTACAGTATATTATTTTGCAATGTATTGTGGTGTCACTGTACAGTATATTATTTTGCAGTGTACAGTGGTGGAGGCACTGTACAGTATATTATTTTGCCGTGTATAGTGGCAGCACTGTAGAGTATATTATTTGGCAGTGTGTACTGGTGGCACTGTACAGTATATTATTTTGCAGTGTATAGTGGTGGAGGCACTGTACAGTATATTATTTTGCAGTGTGTAGTGGTGGAGGCACTGTACGGTATATTATTTTGCAGTGTATAGTGGCAGCACTGTAGAGTATATTATTTGGCAGTGTGTACTGGTGGCACTGTGCAGTACAGGGAGTGCAGAATTATTAGGCAAGTTGTATTTTTGAGGATTAATTTTATTATTGAACAACAACCATGTTCTCAATGAACCCAAAAAACTCATTAATATCAAAGCTGAATATTTTTGGAAGTAGTTTTTAGTTTGTTTTTAGTTTTAGCTATTTTAGGGGGATATCTGTGTGTGCAGGTGACTATTACTGTGCATAATTATTAGGCAACTTAGCAAAAAACAAATATATACCCATTTCAATTATTTATTTTTACCAGTGAAACCAATATAACATCTCAACATTCACAAATATACATTTCTGACATTCAAAAACAAAACAAAAACAAATCAGTGACCAATATAGCCACCTTTCTTTGCAAGGACACTCAAAAGCCTGCCATCCATGGATTCTGTCAGTGTTTTGATCTGTTCACCATCAACATTGCGTGCAGCAGCAACCACAGCCTCCCAGACACTGTTCAGAGAGGTGTACTGTTTTCCCTCCTTGTAAATCTCACATTTGATGATGGACCACAGGTTCTCAATGGGGTTCAGATCAGGTGAACAAGGAGGCCATGTCATTAGATTTTCTTCTTTTATACCCTTTCTTGCCAGCCACGCTGTGGAGTACTTGGACGCGTGTGATGGAGCATTGTCCTGCATGAAAATCATGTTTTTCTTGAAGGATGCAGACTTCTTCTTGTACCACTGCTTGAAGAAGGTGTCTTCCAGAAACTGGCAGTAGGACTGGGAGTTGAGCTTGACTCCATCCTCAACCCGAAAAGGCCCCACAAGCTCATCTTTGATGATACCAGCCCAAACCAGTACTCCACCTCCACCTTGCTGGCGTCTGAGTCGGACTGGAGCTCTCTGCCCTTTACCAATCCAGCCACGGGCCCATCCATCTGGCCCATCAAGACTCACTCTCATTTCATCAGTCCATAAAACCTTAGAAAAATCAGTCTTGAGATATTTCTTGGCCCAGTCTTGACATTTCAGCTTGTGTGTCTTGTTCAGTGGTGGTCGTCTTTCAGCCTTTCTTACCTTGGCCATGTCTCTGAGTATTGCACACCTTGTGCTTTTGGGCACTCCAGTGATGTTGCAGCTCTGAAATATGGCCAAACTGGTGGCAAGTGGCATCTTGGCAGCTGCACGCTTGACTTTTCTCAGTTCATGGGCAGTTATTTTGCGCCTTGGTTTTTCCACACGCTTCTTGCGACCCTGTTGACTATTTTGAATGAAACGCTTGATTGTTCGATGATCACGCTTCAGAAGCTTTGCAATTTTAAGAGTGCTGCATCCCTCTGCAAGATATCTCACTATTTTTGACTTTTCTGAGCCTGTCAAGTCCTTCTTTTGACCCATTTTGCCTAATAATTATGCACACCTGATATAGGGTGTTGATGTCATTAGACCACACCCCTTCTCATTACAGAGATGCACATCACCTAATATGCTTAATTGGTAGTAGGCTTTCGAGCCTATACAGCTTGGAGTAAGACAACATGCATAAAGAGGATGATGTGGTCAAAATACTCATTTGCCTAATAATTCTGCACTCCCTGTATATTATTTTGCAGTGTGTAGTGGTGGTGTGAGATGGGGAAACAGCTCTCATTGTCTGAACACTTTGTGTAAATCAAGTTAAATGATCTGGACTGACATTCTGCTGTTTGGCCACAAGATGCTGCTCTTTCCTAAACATAGTTACAGACTGCATATTTTCCATATTCACGAGAAGTGGAGTTACAAAGCCTGAAGAAGAAAGGGAGCAGCCATCTTAGAGGAAGCTGAGACTGAGGAACTGTGTGAGCAAAGGATCCGTCAACATCCAGGTGTGGGAGCATCCCTCAGTGACCAGAGCTGCAGCTAAGTGAAGCTGATCGTGTCCAAGACCCTGATCCTGACCAGATGAACGAGGATTGCATCCAGGAACGCTGATGAGAGCTGTGGAGCAAATCTACATACACTGTGGGACCACATGCTTTTTGAAGAGGCATTTGTTCGGTTCACAGTCACCAGTGGAGGAAGAGCAGACCCGGGTTGGTAAGACTAATCGTGTACGGACCTCACCACAGTGTTGGAGCCTAGAACCCTAGAGACTGAGACCAGGCCTGTAGTCAGTTAGATAGGATTTCTGTTTGTGTCAGGCCACAAGTGTTGCTGGCTGTTCATTACAAGGACTCCACAATTTAAAGTGACATTTCACACTGGAGAGCTGATCATTTTCCCCACAAACTCAAGCCAGGCTGGCGTTTTGCTCAGAAGGAATACTCAGGCACATGCTACAAGACCAGTTATGGGAGGGGGAATACTGTAGAGCACTGTAAGATTGTAAGCTGTTGTGCTGCACCGCAGGCTAGCCTGTACCACACACCCAAATACAGGGAGTGCAGAATTATTAGGCAAGTTGTATTTTTGAGGATTAATTTTATTATTGAACAACAACCATGTTCTCAATGAACCCAAAAAACTCATTAATATCAAAGCTGAATAGTTTTGGAAGTAGTTTTTAGTTTGTTTTTAGTTTTAGCTATTTTAGGGGGATATCTGTGTGTGCAGGTGACTATTACTGTGCATAATTATTAGGCAACTTAACAAAAAACAAATATATACCCATTTCAATTATTTATTTTTACCAGTGAAACCAATATAACATCTCAACATTCACAAATATACATTTCTGACATTCAAAAACAAAACAAAAACAAATCAGTGACCAATATAGCCACCTTTCTTTGCAAGGACACTCAAAAGCCTGCCATCCATGGATTCTGTCAGTGTTTTGATCTGTTCACCATCAACATTGCGTACAGCAGCAACCACAGCCTCCCAGACACTGTTCAGAGAGGTGTACTGTTTTCCCTCCTTGTAAATCTCACATTTGATGATGGACCACAGGTTCTCAATGGGGTTCAGATCAGGTGAACAAGGAGGCCATGTCATTAGATTTTCTTCTTTTATACCCTTTCTTGCCAGCCACGCTGTGGAGTACTTGGACGCGTGTGATGGAGCATTGTCCTGCATGAAAATCATGTTTTTCTTGAAGGATGCAGACTTCTTCCTGTACCACTGCTTGAAGAAGGTGTCTTCCAGAAACTGGCAGTAGGACTGGGAGTTGAGCTTGACTCCATCCTCAACCCGAAAAGGCCCCACAAGCTCATCTTTGATGATACCAGCCCAAACCAGTACTCCACCTCCACCTTGCTGGCGTCTGAGTCGGACTGGAGCTCTCTGCCCTTTACCAATCCAGCCACGGGCCCATCCATCTGGCCCATCAAGACTCACTCTCATTTCATCAGTCCATAAAACCTTAGAAAAATCAGTCTTGAGATATTTCTTGGCCCAGTCTTGACGTTTCAGCTTGTGTGTCTTGTTCAGTGGTGGTCGTCTTTCAGCCTTTCTTACCTTGGCCATGTCTCTGAGTATTGCACACCTTGTGCTTTTGGGCACTCCAGTGATGTTGCAGCTCTGAAATATGGCCAAACTGGTGGCAAGTGGCATCTTGGCAGCTGCACGCTTGACTTTTCTCAGTTCATGGGCAGTTATTTTGCGCCTTGGTTTTTCCACACGCTTCTTGCGACCCTGTTGACTATTTTGAATGAAACGCTTGATTGTTCGATGATCACGCTTCAGAAGCTTTGCAATTTTAAGAGTGCTGCATCCCTCTGCAAGATAGCTCACTATTTTTGACTTTTCTGAGCCTGTCAAGTCCTTCTTTTGACCCATTTTGCCAAAGGAAAGGAAGTTGCCTAATAATTATGCACACCTGATATAGGGTGTTGATGTCATTAGACCACACCCCTTCTCATTACAGAGATGCACATCACCTAATATGCTTAATTGGTAGTAGACTTTCGAGCCTATACAGCTTGGAGTAAGACAACATGCATAAAGAGGATGATGTGGTCAAAATACTCATTTGCCTAATAATTCTGCACGCAGTGTAGTTGTTCTTGATTTTTTTTAGGGTATTTGCAGGTAAGGTGTGGCTGTTTACCAGTAGGTAAATTACTGCACCTTCCTCCAGCATCCATCGGAGGGTGCCGCACTGTGCAGCACAAGGGTCTCAGTCTTCCAGCTGGGTGTATGTAGATTTATTGTGTGTTCCCAACATGTGTGTTTGTGCTCATTACCACATTTAAGTAAAATACTGTTTTGGCAAAAGCTGGTGTTGGGGTTGCTTTCCTAGTTTGTGACTTCGCTGTATCCTGAGGTGCCCACCCCAGTACACAGCTTACAACTTGGCATAGTCGGCAGGATACAGGGACCATTATGGACGGGAACGCAGCAGGAGACCTTCCCCTGGCACGAATGGCACTGGTCCAGGACCCAACTCAGGGTGCGCTAGTGCAATGCCAACTTGCCCCAACACCGCTGATACATCTTGCCCCCGCCATGCCCACCCCAGTAGGGTACATCCCCGTGGGGGCGCTATTGCGTCATCTGCCAAAATTTGACAGTAAAAACATGATGTTGCAGGAGTGGACTGAAATGGTGCGAAGTTCGGTTAGAATGTGTAACCTGACCCCTGAGCTGCGAGCAGAGGTTGCGTTAGGGTCTCTAGAGGCTGACGTCAGATGGACAGTGATGGCAAGGCCCGAATCCGAGAGAGACACCCTAGAGAAAATATTTTCCCTGCTGGAGAGAGCCCAGGGGGGGCGTGCAAAAGTAATATAGTTGCGGAGCCACTTCTTCAACCGACCACAGCGAGAGGGCGAGACTCTGAAGCAGTTCTCCAATGCCCTACAGGAGACGTTAAAAGAAATACAGCGGCGAGACCCAGAGGCCATGGGAGCCTTCCGAGAGGTGGACCGGCTACAACGAGATCAGTTCATAGTAGGGCTCTCCAACAAGTTCTTACAGGACAAATTGCAAGAGATGACCCGGCCAACATGACATTCTACAGTGTCTACCTAGCCACCGTGGAGAGAGAGGAAGAGCACATGCCTGTGGCGGCGAGAGTAGTGAGCAGCACCCATGCTACAGGTGCGGGGGCTAGTCAAAAGAGGGCCCCTCTGCTGGGCTTGTCGACAGTATGGCCATATCACCAGAAAGTGCCCAGAACTGATGAAGTCTAAGCCGACGTTAAACCTTTGACTGCCACAGTAGCTGGGCATCCTGCGGCAGTACACCAGAAGCTAAGCCCTATGCATGAGGAACACGACCTGTATGCCAGCAGCTCTGTTATGAAAGCCGAGTTGGAAGGCCAGAAGGTACGCTGTCTAGTTGATACAGGGTTGGAGTGCACCCTTATGCCTCTGGAGTTCTTTGAAAGACACTTTAGACATATGATGGAGCTGGAAGATGGAAGCAATAACAGAGATGCTAAGAGAATTTAGACTAGAACCTTCAGAATCCCAGGTGCATATCCATTAAGCAAGAATGATTATAAAAAATAAAATGGCTGCACACCATTATACATACAAACAATAGAGCTAAGAAATGGGGATCATTCTAAATAAAAGTGGTACAATACCGACTATAAATGAGTTAATGGAAGCTCTTAGCGCACATATTTGATCAAACGTGTGTCGGGCCCATCTACCAGGCGTCAAGGTGGCTTCCGCAGATGGGTCCCTAACACTAAATATATTGCCTCTCTTTGGACTTACCTAAGCCTACAATATTCAGGGCAGTGTAGTAACCAGCTACATACGTACTCTGCTCAGAAGTCCCAGGTAGATGGGCATGTTCAGTCTAAAAGAGGCGCTACCCTCAATATATACTATGAATGGACTGGAGGTCCTAATCGAGCCCGCTTACCAGGAGGAAACGCAAACTCCCCACTGGTAGCCCTGGCCCTCTCTATTGTGCAGGATGGATGAGTGCCTATACACTGCCTCAATGTTGAAGACTGCGAGTTAACCGTACCTGGGAATACCTTGCTGGCAAAAGTTTATATGTCCGAAGGGGACATCCCTTGACGAAGGGGCTTCACGCTACAGCCAGAAAGGAGATCAGCCTGGACCTATGCTGTAGAGGTCCATCAAAGGGAGACCCCAACAGGGGAGTGTTAATGGTTTGGATGGGGGTGGACTGCAAGACCCAGGACAACAAAAGTTGCTGGAAGACACCCTTTGGGAATTTCAGGAGGCGTTCGAAACATGATGAGGACTTCCGGTGTGCCATCGAGCACAAAATCCCCACCTGCGATGCTGCGCCCATCAGGGATCGTTACAGGCAAATCCCGCCGAAAATGTACCAGGAGGTGAAGGACATGGTGGCCAGCATGTTGTAAAACCGGGTGATCCAGGAGAGTCAAAGTCCTTGGGCTGCTTCAGTAGTCTTGGTGTGGAAGAAAGATGAGAGTCTCCGGTTCTGTGTGGATTATCAGATCCTGAATGCCCAGACCGTCCGGGATGCTTACCCCCTTCTGCGGATTGAGGAGTCATTGTCTTCCCTGAGTCATGCAAAGTTATTGTTGACTCTTCACCTGGCCATTCATCTGGGTATTGGCAGGTACCGGTGGCCAAGAAGGACAAAGCGAAGATGGCATTCAACCGGATGCCGTTCGGCCTGTCCAATGCCCCAGGAACATTCCAGCGGTTGATGGAGCACTGTCTGGCAGATTTCAACTTCAAGTTGGTATTGATATACCTGGACGACATAGTAGTGTTTGGAGCCTTTTTTGAGGATCACCTCTAGAAGCTGCGACAGGTCCTAGGATGGCTGCCAGACCAAGATCAAGCCCAAGAAATGCCAACTGTTTCAACAGTAGATAGAGTAGTTGGGACATTTGGTCACCCAGGAGGGGGTAAAGCCAGCCCCCAGCAAGGTGGAGGCCGTCCAGAAATTGCCCCAGCCACGTACACTACGAGAGGTGCGGGCATTCGTGGGAATGGCCGGCTACTATAGGAGATTTATACTCAAATTTGCTAATTTGGTGGGCCCGTTAGGCGAGTTATCAAGGGGAACTGTGGGGGGGCTCGAAGAATCGTCCCATTGAGTGGGGACCCTGGCAACAAGAGGCCTTTGAAGCAGTGAAGGAGGCACTGACCAGTGCCCCGATTCTGGCTTATGTGTGGTTCGACACACCATTCCTGCTGTACACTGACGGAAGTCTACATGGTCTGGTGGTCTGGGGGCCGTATTATCCCAAGTCCAGGATGGACTGACAACTATAGCTCCTTTAAATTGGAACTACTGGTACTGGTGTGGTCTCAGTGGAGGATCAAGGGGGGGGGCAAGGGGGCAATTGCCCCCCCCCGAGCTGGCGGCGGCGGGGCACAGGGAGATGAGCGCTTCCATTGTGGAAGCGCTCATCTCCAGTCATCTGTATCGCCGTCCTCAGGACAGCAATACAGATGCCTGTGCTGCGGCAGGGGAGGGAGAGGCGTGTCCCTTTCCCTTCCTCTGATAGGCTGCAGGCACGAGGCCCGCAGCCTATCAGAGGCCGTGCAGGCGGCGTGATGACGTCATCGCGCCGCCTGAGCCATACAGCGCAGGTGTCATGCCCCGCTCTGACGATGTGCGGAGGTCGGCCAGGATAGCAGCACGAGTTTAGTGTTTGTTTTGGAGCCGTGCTGGATCCGCCTCTCATCAGGTGCACTGGGTGGGGTCATTAGTTTAAATAGCACACCATCCCAGTGCTCTGAGTGGATTATAGGAATCACTGTGGTCTTGACTGTGGTCTTGGAAGCTAGGAAGGAAGGTTGTCTGTTCCAGCTCAGAAAGATAAGTGTAGTTTTAAGTTTGGTTGTTTTGTGTCATCTCTCCCATCCAGGTTCTGTGTGAGCAGGCTGCTCCTATTTCTCAGGGAATTTAGGGAGTTTCAGCCCAGGCACGGGGACACATCATACCTACCACCAAGGTCTGCATGTGGGCTGAGCAGTGCAGGGAAAGAGGTCAGGGATTAGCTAGGAGGTGACCCTTCCCCTGTCTCTCGCCCAGAGCCTGGTTGGTGGTTTATTTGTGAGTCTGAGTGCACATCCGCCGTGACAGCAGGACACAGGCCAGAAGAGGCCTGCATCGCATCGCTGACATGGCGGTAAGTATGTTTGTTTGTTTTTTTAAATATATACAATGCTGTTATTACTGGCACATAGGGGCTGTTATTACTGGCACAGGGGGGCTTTTATTACTGGCAGGGGGGCTGTTATTACTGGCAGGGGGGCTGTTATTACTGGCACAGGGGGGCTGTTATTACTGGCACAGGGGGGCTGTTATTACTGGCACAGGGGGGCTGTTATTACTGGATCAGGGGGGCTGTTATTACTGGCACAGGGGGGCTGTTCCTACTAGCACAGGGGGGCTGTTATTACTGGCACAGGGGGGCTGCTATTACTGGCACAGGGGGGCTGTTATTACTGGCAGGGGGGCTGTTATGACTGGCACAGGGGGGCTGTTATGACTGGCACAGGGGGGCTGTTATGACTGGCACAGGGGGGCTGTTATTACTGGCACGGGGAGGGGCTGTTATTACTGGCACAGGGGGGGCTGTTATTACTGGCACAGGGGGGTCTGTTATTGCTGGCACGGGGGGGGCTGTTATTGCTGGCACAGGGGGGCTGTTATTACTGGCACATGGGGGCTGTTATTACTGGCACAGGGGTGGGCTGTTATTACTGGCACAGGGGGGCTGTTATTGCTGGCACAGGGGTGCTGTTATTACTGGCAGGGGGGCTGTTATTACTGGCAGGGGGGCTGTTATTACTGGCAGGGGGGCTGTTATTACTGGCACAGGGGGGCTGTTATTACTGGCACAGGGGGGCTGTTATTACTGGCACAGGGGGGCTGTTATTACTGGCACAGGGGGGCTGTTATGACTGGCACAGGGGGGGCTGTTATTGCTGCCACAGGGGGGGGCTGTTATTACTGGCACAGGGGGGGCTGTTATTGCTGGCACAGGGGGGGGCTGTTATTGCTGGCACAGGGGGGCTGTTATTACTGGCACATGGGGGCTGTTATTACTGGCACAGGGGTGGGCTGTTATTACTGGCACAGGGGGGGGCTGTTATTGCTGGCACAGGGGGGCTGTTATTACTGGCACATGGGGGGCTGTTATTATAACTGGCACATGGGGGGCTGTTATTAATACTGACACATGGGGGGCTTTTATTAATACTGGCACATGGGGGGCTGTTATTAATACTGGCACATGGGGGGCTGTTATTAATACTGGCACATGGGGGGCTGTTATTGCTGGCACAGGGGGGGGGCTGTTATTGCTGGCACAGGGGGGCTGTTATTACTGGCACAGGGGTGGGCTGTTATAACTGGCACAGGGGTGGGCTGTTATTACTGGCACAGGGGGGGGCTGTTATTGCTGGCACAGGGGGGCTGTTATTACTGGCACAGGGGTGGGCTGTTATTACTGGCACAGGGGTGGGCTGTTATTACTGGCACAGGGGGGGGGCTGTTATTGCTGGCACAGGGGGCTGTTATTACTGGCACATGGGGGGCTGTTATTAATACTGACACATGGAGGGCTGTTATTAATACTGGCACATGGGGGCTGTTATTAATACTGGCACATGGGGGGCTGTTATTAATACTGGCACATGGGGGGCTGTTATTAATACTGGCACATGGGGGCTGTTATTAATACTGGCACATGGGGGGCTGTTATTAATACTGGCACATGATTGGGGGCACTATAGGGGCATCTACTGAGGCATCTACTGAGGTGTGGAGCACTATGGGGGCATTTACTAGGGGCACTATATAGGGGTATTTTATACTGGGACATTATGGGGCACTATGGGGACATTAGCTCAACTGGGGGCATTACAAGGGGGTATTTTTTGCACTGTCACATTATAAGGAGAATTTTTTCTACTGGGGGGGCTTTATTACTCCCCCATGGAATGACCCCCTAGTAGAAGCACCAGCCTCTCCCTGCTTTGCTATCCCTCTGCCCATTCTCCAAATCCTTATTATGAAATCTTTCTCATTAGGATAAAACACAACATCAGCTCCGCCGAGCCCCCGGCCAAAGTGTTGAAGTGGCGTCCGAGATCCCCAAGGGCCAAGTCAAGTAATTGTAAGTTTTCATGTGAAATATGTTTGATATACACATATAGCATACACTGTGTAGTCTGTTCTATAAGCACCATTGTTTTGTGGCGGCGGACAGAAAAAAATCTGAAATTGCCCCTCCCGAGACCAGGCTCTGGATCCGCCACTGTGTGGTCTATGACCGAAAGGTTCGCAGAGTACCTGACAGTGATGACAAACAACAACCCGTTAGCACATTTGGGGAATGCCAAGCTTGGTGCTCTTGAACAGAGGTGGTTGGCTCGCCTTTCTAAGTACCAATACCAAGTTCCGGTCAGGGAGGGAGAATGGCAATGTCGATGCACTCTCCCTAGTCCCTGTAGGGTTGTCGACTCAGAGTGCCGACGAGGAGCTAGAGGACACTGAAACTCTTGAGCTTGGTCGATTGCTCATGTTCTATGACGTGGCACATTCAAGTGGGGTGGCGTTCGAGATGCCAATGGTGCTGGGAAAGACGTTGGCTGATTGGGAGAGGGTCCAGAATGGCTGCCCGGACATGTGGAAAGTGAAGTAATGGGTCCGGACCAAGCTCTCGGCCAGAAGAGCAGGCCTGACTGACTCCAGAGGGCCAGAGGTTGTTGAGGTAGTGGGATAAGCCTCCTGTGTCGGACCATATACTTGCAATGAGAGCTGCAGTACCGGCAACAGATTGTCATCCCCATGTCATTGGGACTGAAGGCTGCTCAGGAAGCCCATGTTAGGGGTGCCCATTTCTTGAGCGACAAAACGTTCAAGTGGCTCCAACGGCTGGTATACTGTGCAGATCTGGCAGACATGGTGGCCGAGGCATGTCTTAAGTGTTGACCCTGCGGGCTGAGTAAGAGTACTGAACAGCTGGCTCCTGTCCAGGCCATCCTTACCTCAGCGCACCTAGAGCTTCTTATGATTGATTATGTACAGATTGGGTACTCTACCTCGGGACACTCGTACTGTCTAGTCATGACAAATCATTTCACAAAGTATGCCAGAGACCAGACAGCAGAGTCAGACGCTGAAGCGGTCTGCAAACACTTTATACAGGTGTTCGGGTGTCCACGGAGGATACATTCGGACCAGGGGGCATGTTTTCAGGGTACTCTAATGAATGAGTTGTACCAACTGTATGGATTGAACGTTCCCGCACCACCCCCTATCACCCCCAGGGAAACGGAGCGTGTGAGCGATTCAACCGCATCTTGCTCCAGATGCTGCGGACTCTGGAGGACAGCCAAAAGGATTGGAGGCCGGAGTACCTATCTGAACTGATGTGGACCTATAACAATAGGGTACACAGTTCTACCAGATACTCCCCACATATGTTTGGGAGAGCCGGACGGGAGATTAAAGATCCACATGCCTGATCCGATGGAGCCACCACCGAAAAATACCACCACATGGATGCAAGAGCACCGCCGCCAGCTGAGAGCGATCCACAAGGTTGTGGGGGAGCGCCTGAGACAAGTGGTAACCCAAAACCAGTGCAGTGGGATGGGTATGCCCTGGGTGATCGAGTGATGGTCAGAGCCAAGCTGCCGTCTGGGAAGTTGGATGGGTGGTAGGAGGCGGTCCCATACACAGTGAAGAGGAGGGTAGATCCTGCCATCCCAGTCTATGAGGTAGAGCCAAATTAGATGTGCCTGACGTCCCCAGTGCTTCTGAGCCTATCACTCTGCAAAGATCAACCAGGCCAATGCTGGTCTGCCCCCACAGCGCTATGCCCAGGATGATTTTGAATGGGGAGGGTTGCCGAGGACAACAACCTCTAGTGGGGTGGGATGTGAGATGGGGAAACAGCTCTCATTGTCTGACCACTGTTTGTGTAAATCAAGTTAAATGATCTGGACTGACATTCTGCTGTTTGACCACAAGATGCTGCTGTTTCCTAAACACAGCTACAGACTGCATTTTCCATATTCATGAGAGGTGGAGTTACAAAGCCTGTAGAAGAAAGGGAGCATCCATCTTAGAGGAAGCTGAGGAAGTGTGTGAGCAGAGGATCCATTAGCATCCTCAGTGACAAGAGCTGCAGCTAAGTGAAGCTGATTGTATCTAAGACCCTGATCCTGTCCAGAGGAACGAGGATTGCTTCCAGGAACGCTGATGAGAGCTGAGGAGCAAAGCAACATACTCTGCGGTACCGCATGCATTTTGGGGGGACATTTGTGCGGTTCACAGTCACCAGCTGAGGCAGAGCAGACCCGGGTTGGTAAGATCGTGCACGCACCTCATTTCAGTGTTGGCGCCTCATTTCAGAGACTGAGACCAGGCCTGTAGTTAGTTAGATAGGGTTTCTGTTTGTGTCAGGCCACAAGTGTTGCTGGCTGTTCATTGCAAGGACTCCACAATTTAACGTGACATTTCACACTGGAGAGCTGATAAATTTCCCACAAACTCAAGCCAGGCTGGCGTTTTGCTCAGAATGAATACTCAGGCACATGCTTCAAGACCAGTTATGGGAGGGGAAATACTGTAGAGCACTGTAAGATGGTAAGCTGTTGTGCTGCACCGCAGGCTAGCCCGTGCCACACACCCAAACAGTTGCTTGATTTTTTTAGGGTAACAGGTAAAGCGTGGCTGTTTAGTTGTGCCCGCCAGTAGGTAAATTACTGCACCTTCCTCCTGCATCCATCGGAGGGCGCCGCTCTGTGCAGCACAAGGGTCTTAGCCTTCGGGCTGGGTGTATGTAAATTTATTGTATGTTCCCAGCATTTGTGGTTGTGTTCATTGCCACATTTAAGTAAAATACTGTTTGGGCAAAACCTGGTGTTGAAGTTGTTTTCCTCGTTCGTGACTTCGCTGTATCCTGGGGAGCCCACCCCGGTATAAGGTTTATAGCGGCACTGCTGAGTATATTATTTTGCAGTGTGTAGTGGCGGCACTGTAGAGTATATTATTTTGCAGTGTATGATGGTGGCAGCACTGTACAGTGTATTATTTTGCAGTGAGTGGTGATGGCAGCACTGTACAGTGTATTATTTTGCAGTGTATGATGGTGGCAGCACTGTACAGTGTATTATTTTGCAGTGTGTAGTGGCAGCACTGTACAGTGTATTATTTTGCAGTGAGTGGTGATGGCAGCACTGTACAGTGTATTATTTTGCAGTGTATGGTGGTGGCAGCACTGTACAGTGTATTATTTTGCAGTGTATTATGGTGGCAGCACTGTACAGTGTATTATTTTGCAGTGTATGGTGGTGGCAGCACTGTACAGTGTATTATTTTGCAGTGTATTATGGTGGCAGCACTGTACAGTGTATTATTTTGCAGTGTATAGTGGCAGCACTGTACAGTGTATTATTTTGCAGTGTATGATGGTGGCAGCACTGTACAGTGTATTATTTTGCAGTGTGTAGTGGCAGCACTGTACAGTGTATTATTTTGCAGTGTATGGTTGTGGCAGCACTGTACAGTGTATTATTTTGCAGTGTATGGTGGTGGCAGCACTGTACAGTGTATTATTTTGCAGTGTATGGTGGTGGCAGCACTGTACAGTGTATTATTTTGCAGTGTGTAGTGGCGGCACTGTACAGTGTATTATTTTGCAGTGAGTGGTGATGGCAGCACTGTACAGTGTATTATTTTGCAGTGTGTAGTGGCAGCACTGTACAGTGTATTATTTTGCAGTGTATGATGGTGGCAACACTGTACAGTGTATTATTATGCAGTGTATGGTGGTGGCAGCACTGTACAGTGTATTATTTTGCAGTGTATGATGGTGGCAGCACTGTACAGTGTATTATTTTGCAGTGTATGGTGGTGGCAGTACTGTACAGTGTATTATTTTGCAGTGTGTAGTGGCGGCACTGTACAGTGTATTATTTTGCAGTGTGTAGTGGCGGCACTGTACAGTGTATTATTATGCAGTGTATGGTGGTGGCAGCACTGTACAGTGTATTATTTTGCAGTGTATGGTGGTGGCAGCACTGTACAGTGTATTTTTTTGCAGTGTGTGGTGATGGCAGCACTGTACAGTGTATTATTTTGCAGTGAATGATTGTGGCAGCACTGTACAGTGTATTATTTTGCAGTGTGTAGTGGCGGCACTGTACAGTGTATTATTTTGCAGTGTGTGGTGATGGCAGCACTGTACAGTGTATTATTTTGCAGTGTATGATGGTGGCAGCACTGTACAGTGTATTATTTTGCAGTGTATGGTGGTGGCAGTACTGTACAGTGTATTATTTTGCAGTGTGTAGTGGCGGCACTGTACAGTGTATTATTTTGCAGTGTGTGGTGATGGCAGCACTGTACAGTGTATTATTTTGCAGTGTATGATGGTGGCAGCACTGTACAGTGTATTATTTTGCAGTGTATGATGGTGGCAGCACTGTACAGTGTATTATTTTGCAGTGTGTAGTGGCAGCACTGTACAGTGTATTATTTTGCAGTGTAGAAGAATAAAAGTTGCAATACAAACACGATTTTATCACTTACTCTGCATGACTTCCTCTCACCATACAGCCATCATCTCAAACATTTTGCCATGACCACCTGCTAATCCGGCATATCTGATGATCCCAGCACTCATCGGGTCCTATTGATTCCATATTAACTACAACTATGTAAAAATATTCCTTTAATCCTGCAATAACTGATTCTGCAGAAGATGGGTTATGAAGTTCTGGATTATTGGACGGCCATAGAAAGGTAAACTTTTGTAAAGTTAGAGAATAAATCTGCCCCTCTGGTGTATACCCGCAGTTAAATGGCATCTGTGGGACCTGGCTAGTGCTGAATTCTGATATTCTGGATTATCAGACAAAGAAACAAAAGCCAAGACCATAAGGAAGACCAAAACAGAATAAAATATCATTTTCGTGATGGTCGCCTGAGTTTTATTTTTTTTCCCCTATGGCCCAAAATCGAGAATGTCTTCTTTGGTCCTGTCTGGATTATCAGATTCCAAATTAAAGGAATTTGAAATATATATATATTATTACCAGAATGAACGGACAAATGAATCATTCACGGTTTTCTTATTTTCTGCCTTAGATTTCATTACAAACCACTGGCCGGGCCCTACCCGTCACCTGATGTAGACCTTCCTGTGTGAATACCTACCTACAGTACATACAATATTGTCATCACTCATGAACGCCATTTTATTTTTGTGCCCCCCGGCCCCCACCGCGTCCCCCCTCCGTCATCTCACGCCTTGGCTGTAGGGACCTCGTAGAGACACTGATGTGGGAAGACAGAATGTAATATGGTGGGTGGGGGAGAGGGAGGGGAGGGAAGCGGAGAGGACATGAAGCACAAGGTAGTGGGGGGGATGAGGACCACCGCCGCCCTCCTCTCCCCTCCACCACCTGCAGCAGCTTTCCCATTGGCTATGCAGAGCTGCCAGTCTACGGCTGATGTCATCCTGCAGTGCTGCTAGACTCGGCTCCATCCTAAGGACATTACACAGACCCTCCCCCGGAGCCAAGCATCCCCCTGAAGCTCAACATCTCCCTCCCCGACGCAGAGCATCTCTCCCACCCCCTGGAGTACACCTTTCAGCAGATCATTCCTCCTCTCAGCGCAGCCATCAAGAATTTTTTGTTTATTTTTTTATTTTTTTGCAATTTTTTCCTGAGCAATAATCCTTTTAAAATCCCCACCCAAAAGCAGAGCATTACAGGTGAGCAGCATGAGGTGCAGCTGCAGAGCATCCTCCCTGGGTTGTGCATTTCTTGCAGAGCATCACCAGGGCAGAGCGTTGATCCAGAGCAATTGCTACAGCATCCAGCATAATCCCACCGCACGGATACAGGGACGCATCGCACGAGGAGCAGATGGGCAGGTTACAGAACCCAGGGTTGGGGGGGGGGGGGGTACGGCAATAGAAAATAGGGGGGGGCACTATTTGCAAGCGGTGACATTGAGACTGTAGTCTGGAAGATGCATTAGAGCTTGCGTGACACAGTGGGGTTGTATTGGGGGGGGGTCCTTAGAGGGACTGGTTCTATTTTTTATATATGGGTTAGTTAAAATATTAAATTTAACCCTTCAAACGGTCAGAATTTGGTGGGATAGACTGCTGGAATCTCCAAAAAGACTGCTAGTTGCCAGCATAGAGACAGCTGTCTGACGGAGAGAGACTGCGCCGACAGGTTCGATAGACTAGACCGTGTGTGATGTCACGGAGAGAGGGAGAAAAATCGTTCATCTTGATTGATATTGGGATTTTTTTTTTGCTCCCCTACAGAAGCGTCGCATGAAATCTGCAGACACCATTGATTAATACAGCGAGACACCCCGTATGTGCAGCAAGATGATCCAGAGTAAGGTCTGCCTGTCCGTGCTCCTCGTCGCCGCCGTTCTGCGCGCTGTTACCTGCAATAAAGGTCAGTATAGAAATAGGGGGCGCTCCCCGTAATATATATGACGGTATACAGCGCCACGCAGGCCACGATATTACAGCAATCCCCTCTAAAAACCTCAAGATCCGCATGAAGTATATCCCGGAGTCGTCCTCTTCTGTCACTTTGTCATCGGTTCTGTTCAACTCGCTCTTCGTTATCTGTTTCTGGGAAAGCTGGGTGAAGGACAATATGTCTGCCATTAGAGGCGTCCCCCGCCCCAGGAGTCTGGTTAAGAGCAAATGTGTCATGAAAGCTGTGTGACAACCCTTGTTGTGGACAACATATTAATTGTCAATCACCCAACTTTCCCAGAAGCGGATAGCATCTGTATAACAGTCAATCGGTAGATGTCACCCAGCTTTCCGCGGACTCTTTGTTACCGCACTGTAATGGTTAATTCGTCAAATTTCAGGAAAAATTACATTTCCCGTTTGTTCCTTTACTTATGTGAGTGTCAGTCTTTACTGTAGTTCTAGCATTTTGTTCATGAATCCCAGGATAGGTCCTTTCTACATTTTGTGTGGGAGGACAAAATGAAAACGGATGATTATCATCAGTAAATCATGTTCGCTGCAAACTAGGGAGCCCCGAGTCATCTGATGCCACCGAGATCTTCTCCTCTATAATTTTGGATTATCTGTGGACTGAATATCAGCGCAAAAATATAGATTTTCATCTTATATTAACACCTTGAATATTCTTGTTTATTACTTGAAAGGCTGTTTGCAGGGTCCTTAAAGGGTTTGTCCAGAATTAGAAAAGTATGGCTGTTTTTTTCCAGAAACAGCGCCACACATGCCCATGGGTTGAGACTGGTATTGCAGCGGAGCCCTTAAAGTTAATAGGCTAACAACCTGTGGATGGCGGTGGTGCTGTTTTAGGGTGAAAGCAGCCATCCTTATCTAATCCTGGACAAGCCCTTTAAAGGGGATGTCCAACCCCCAATCCAAAATCAATTAAGGGCTGGTCACACGGCACATGACCACTCAGGCCTCTGTGGTCACGCATGGGACCTCACCCTTCCTGTCCACGAGGGGCCGGGAAGCAGCGGACACGGGGCCCTCAGTGCTGCAAGTGAGCGGCGGGGAATAGGTGAGTGGGTTTTCGTTCTTTATTTTAAACACATTCCAGCCTTTGCTCCTGAGCGCCTGCACAGCAGTGCCGACAATGTCGTTCAGTGCAGCTCTGAGCGCGGGGGAACAGGGGGCAGTAGGAAAATAAAGAATAGTGATCTGGACTCCATATGTGCACTACTAGTTATGTATCAGTGGTCCAGAATCGGGGTGACAGATTCCCTTTAAGGGGTTGAGCAGCGGTTTAATATTGATGACCTCTCCATCAGATCTGTTATTTTTTAAAGAAAGGAAAAGTTCTGCGATGAGGACTTTTTCTTCTGTCCAAAATAACAGATCTGATGGAACTGACACAAACGGTTGCAAAATAGGCATAACGGATGATCAAAATAAAGAATCCGTTTTGGGGGCGGTTCTGCATAATGTCGCTATGTCATAATGTGGCTCCCAGTATTAATAATGCCCCCATTAGAGGCCCCAGTATTAATAATGTCCCCATTAGAGGCCCCAGTATTAATAATGCCCCCATTTGAGGCCCCAGTATTAATAATGTCCCCATTAGAGGCCCCTATATTAATAATGTCCCCATTAGAGGCCCCAGTATTAATAATGTCCCCATTAGAGGCCCCAGTATTAATAATGCCCCCATTTGAGGCCCCAGTATTAATATTGCCCCCATTAGAGGCCCCGGTATTAATAATGCCCCCATTAGAGGCCCCAGTATTAATAATGTCCTCATTAGAGGCCCCAGTATTAATAATGCCCCCATTAGTGCCCCCCAGAATTAATAATGCCCCCATTAGTGCCCCCAGTAATATTAATGCCTCCATTAGTGCCCCCCAGTATTAATAATGCCCCATTAGTGCACCCCAGTAATATTTATGCCTCCATTAGTGCCCACCCCCGAATTAACAGTGCCCCCTAGTAATATTAATGACTATTAGTGCCCCCTGAAATAAATAATGCCCCCATTAGTGCCCTCCAGTAATACTAATGCCCCTATTAGTGCACCCAGTAATATTAATGCCTCCATTAGTGCCCCCCGAGTATTAATAATACCCCCATTAGTGCCTTCCAGTAATACTAATGCCCCTATTAGTGCCCCCCAGTAATACTTATACCTCCATTAGTGCCCCCAGTAATACTAATGCCTTCATTAGTGCCCCCCAGTATTAATAATGCCCAATTAGTGCACCCCAGTAATATTTATGCCTCCATTAGTGCCTGTCCCCGAATTAATAGTGCCCCCCCAGTAATATTAATGACTCTATTAGTGCCCCCCAGAATTAATAATGCCCCCATTAGTGCCCTCCAGTAATACTAATGCTCCTATTAGTGCCCTCCAGTAATACTAATGCCCCTATTAGTGCCCCCCAGTAATACTAATACCTCCATTAGTGCCCCCAGTAATACTAATGCCTCCATTAGTTCCCCCCAGTATTAATAATGCCCAATTAGTGCACCCCAGTAATATTTATGCCTCCATTAGTGCCTGCCCCCGAATTAATAGTGCCCCCTAGTAATATTAATGTCTTTTAGTGCCCCCCAGAATTAATAATGCCCCCATTAGTGCCCTCCAGTAATTCTAATGCTCCTATTAGTGCACCCCAGTAATATTTATGCCTCCATTAGTGCCTGCCCCCGAATTAATAGTGCCCCCTAGTAATATTAATGTCTTTTAGTGCCCCTCAGAATTAATAATGCCCCCATTAGTGCCCTCCAGTAATTCTAATGCTCCTATTAGTGCCCCCAGTAATATTAATGCCCCCATTAGTGCCCTCCAGTAATACTAATGCCTCCATTAGTGCCCCCCAGTAATACTAATGCCTCTATTAGTGCCCCTAATGCCCTCTTCTCTGCTTGAGCAAAAAAAAAAAAAAGAACTCACCTCCCCCATTTGAACATGCCATGGGGAACACTCAGTGCTGACTGGATGCACAGGACAGGACCTGCCCCAGCATGATGATGTTTCGCAGGTCCTGCTGCTTCCAGTCAATACTGCGAAATGTCATCACGCTTGAGAGCAGGTCCTGTCCTGAGTTTCCAGTGAGCAGCGAGTGTTCACAGCGGTGCGATCAAATGGAGGAGGTGAGTTCTTATTTATTTTTATTTTTTTAACACAAGCTTAAGAGTGGGAGGAGCAAAAGCTGCACTAATGAGCGCTCCACAGTGGAAGCGCTCGTTAGTAATAGTAGCAAGTGCACATCGGAAAATGCCGGCAATTATTATTGCTGGTAGAGAAAAATACCGCAGCGGCAGAGGCACTAAATCACTGGCCGGGTGGCCACCCTATACAGAGACGATGATGGCTGCCTGTAAATGCAGCTAAAAAAGTGGGCAGCAATTGGGAACGAACAGCTGGCCTAAGGGTCCATTCACACGTCCGTAGTGTATTGCGAATCCGCAATACACCCGGCCAGCATCCCCATAGAACTGCCTATTCTTGTCCGCAATTGCGGACAAGAATAGAACATGTTCTATTTTTTTCGGGAGCCGCGGACCGGAATATCTGGGCCGCTCTCCAGAAATGCAGATGCGGACAGCACACTGTGTGCTGTCCGCATCTCTTCCAGCCCCATAGAGAATGAATGGGTCCGGATTCGTTCCGCAACGTTGCGGAACGGATCCGGACCCATTCTATGGACGTGTGAATGGACCCTTAGGCTGTGGTCTGCCAATGGACCCACTAGGCCTCATTTATCGAAACTAACAGGAAGACTGGTCCTTAGCAACCAATCACAGCTCAGCTTTCATTTATTTAAAGATGTTTGTGAAATGAAAGCCAGGCTCTGATTGGTTGCTATGGACAGTCTGTTTTGATCAATAAGGCCTGTGTATTTGGCTGCAGCCTCCCGCATTGGTTGTTGCTAGGCAATAACTATAACTGAAGGGAATGCGCCGGCTGTGAAGGTCAGGGACTCGGGGGGCTTTTGTGAAGGATCGTTTAATGTAGGGGAAAAAAATCAATTCCCCGGTTGGTAAAGCTCAGCGTGATCCCGATATAGCGATGGCTGAGGACAGTGTAAAGTGACAGCTGCTCGTCGCACGTTCTATTTGTGTTCAGAAGCGAAAGGAGTTAATGATTTATGAAAACAGCTCGGCAGACAAAACGGGCATGTGATCATATGCATAATGTATGGGGTAAACAGACACATCGCTCACTGTCACATACAAACACCACAAAGAGCTGCACGTCTCCAAGAGGTGAGATTATAAAGCCACCTGCCGCCGTCAGAGCATGCTGGGAGTTGTAGTTTTGTAACAGCTGGAGAAGCTTAGGTTGAAGAAACCATTGTCCAGATATGCACTACATGAGCAAAAGTACGTACACTCCCAAATGTCTCACCTTGAGCTTCTAGGTCTTGGTGAGCATCTACATTGGATTTGGCTATGACCACTTCCACTTGAATTTGCAGTCTGGCTACGGCATCGGACTGTGGTTCAGAGGCAAAACTTGGAGCTTGTAGGCCCCAATGCAGAAGCTGCACCAGGACCCCTCACGTACCATGTGCCTTTTATAATATTGGCATATTCTTATGTGGTAGAGAGACTGTTGGGCCCCCTCAGGGACCACGCCCCGGGGTACAACTGCTACCTTTACACCCCCAATAGCCATACCCCTAGTGTGGTTTCTGATGCCCACCATAATTTGGGGAGCAACCCATAACAAATAGACCCTAGTGGCAGGTGATTGGCTCCAAAGTCACCTCCAAATGGGATTGTCTACTGCTGAAAAATTGGGGCCATTATTGAGACCCAACATAAACATAATTGACAACCAGTCCTCCCTTCTCAGAGAGCATTAGAGCTCACCAAGTCCACCAGTTAGACATCCACCTTTGGTTCCCAATTCCCTCTCCTCTCTCTTACTTTAAGCCCTGCCCAGGATAGCCATGCGGTCTACGGTAATTTTGACATACATTGCAATGTCCCCCAAAGTTCGAGGTGTCCTGAAGTCTGCTAGAGCAGGGATGCCCAACCTGCAGCCCTTCAGCTGTTGCAAAACTCTGACTCCCAGCATGCCTGGACAACCTACAGCTATCAGGGCATGTTGGGAGTCGTAGTTTTGCAACAGCTGGAGGGTCGCAGGTTGGGCATCCCTGTGCTAGAACATCAGATTTCACTTAGCTGAAAGGAGATAAATTTATGAAAACCAGATCCTTATGTGGTAGAAGGACTATTGAGCAGCCTCAGGCATCAGGACCTGGGTATAACTGATACCTTTACAACCCAAATAGCCACATCTCTGGTGTGGTTTCTGATGCCCACCCTAATTTGGGAGCAACCCATAAGAAAAAGACCCTAGTGGCAGGTGATTGGCTCCAAAGTCACCTCCAAATGGGGTTGTCATCTGCTGGACGTTTGGGGCCGTTATTAAGACTCATCAGAATTGGCACCCAGACCATCCCTTACTAGAAAACTTTAGAGCCCACCAAGTCCACCAATCAGACATCCCCCTTTGGTTCCTAATTCCCTCACCTCTCTCTTACATACAGCACTGCCCAGGATAGCCATGCGGTCTAGGGTACTTTTGCCGTACATTGTAATGTCCCCCAAAGTTGTAGGTGTACAAGTGTCCTGGAGTCTGCTAGACTAGAGCACCGGATTTCACTTAGCTGGAAGGAGTTAAATCCGTGAAAACCAGACCCAAACCATTATTCCTCTTCCATTAGGCACTTCTCGTACAAGAATTCTCTTTTGGAAACCACCAAAACCATATGAATACATCAGTATGCCAGATTATGTTTGCTCTGCTCTTGAGTCCCGCGGTGGTGGCTTTACACCACTACAGCAGACACTTGGCATTGGGCTCAGGTTTGTGTATGTCTGTTCTACCTTGGAGATCTACTCCATGAAGCTCCTGATAAACACTTCTTGTGCTAATGCTTGGGGGAAGTATGAACTATCTTGGACTTTATCCAATTTGTGACTAAAGGTGCAAAACCCAATAATAAAAAGGGTGTCCAGTGTCTACATATGTCTGGCTGTGGCTCTTTATTTTCGACCCCCATTAGTTACACTCTTATGCCATTTCCTGATGCACTGTAATTTTGTTACAAAAAGTAAGCCCCACATTACATGGAAATCCCAATGATTTAAATGAGGGCTGTGTAATACTTCATTTCTCCTGTGGCGGCACTGCAGGTGAACTGGACACATGCTGCTAGGTTCCTCTGTTGATTACAGCTGATCTCTGTCTGCTGTCTGCAAAGTGATGGCCTGTGCTGGGCTTCTCTTTAGGTTTTCTATTCCTCATCTTACCTTCCTCATTCTCAACCATTTAGACTTTTACTTTCCTAATCTTTCTACATACTCAGTCTCCTGCCTTCTTCACTCTCATTGCTGATCTACCTTCTTCTTCATCTCTCCGTTATCCATCTTGTTATATGTTTATGTTCATAGTCTCCTTCTTTCTTACACTTGTCTCTTCATCTTTTCATTATTCATATCCTTCCATTTTTATGTTCCTTATCTTCCTCCTTCCTTATGTTTATTTCCTTGGGTTTTCCTTATGTTCATGTTCTGGATCTTCTTCCTTCCATATGTTTGTTTATGATCGTCTTCTGTAGTATTATGTAACTGATCTTCTTCTTATTGTTTATGTCTGTGCTCTTTTTCTCTATGGTTATGTTCCTGGTCTTCTTTGTTCCTTATGTTTGATTCTGATCTTCTTCTGTATGTTTATCTTCCTGATCTTTTTTTTTTGTTGTTTATGGTTCTCATCTTCTTCCTTATGTTCATGTTCTTGATTTTTTTCCTTATTATGTTCATGTTTCTGATCTTCTTGCTTATGTTCATGTTCCTGGTATTCTTGCTTTCCTAGCTTTGCGTTCCTGATCTAATTCCTATTGTTTATGTTCTGATCTTCTTCTAATTGTTCATCTTATTCCTTATGTTCATGTTCCTGATCTTTTTAATCACATATACAGTTGCAAGAAAAAGTATGTGAACCCTTTGGAATGATATGGATTTCTGCACAAATTAGTCATAAAATGTGATCTGATCTTCATACAATAGACAATCACAGTCTGCTTAAACTAATAACACACAATTTTTTTTATGTTACAATGTTTTTATTAAACACACCATATAAACATTCACAGTGCAGGTGGAAAAAGTATGTGAACCCCTAGACTAATGACATCTCCAAGAGCTAATTGGAGTGAGGTGTCAGCAGACTGGAGTCCAATCAATGAGATGAGATTGGAGGTGTTGGTTACAGCTGCCCTGCCCTATAAAAAACACACACCAGTTCTGGGTTTGCTTTTCACAAGAAGCATTGCCTGATGTGAATGATGCCTCGCACAAAAGAGCTCTCATAAGACCTACGATTAAGAATTGTTGACTTGCATAAAGCTGGAAAGGGTTATAAAAGTATCTCCAAAAACCCTGCTGGTCATCAGTCCACGGTAAGACAAATTGTCTATAAATGGAGAAAGTTCAGCACTGCTGCTACTCCCCCCAGGAGTGGATGTCCTGTAAAGATGACTGCAAGAGCACAGCGCAGACTGCTCAATGAGGTATAGAAGAATCCTAGAGTGTCAGCTAAAGACTTACAAAAGTCTTTAGCATATGCTAACATCCCTGTTAGCGAATCTACGATACGCAAAACACTAAAAAAGAATGGATACCACAGAGGAAGCCACTGCTGTCCAAAAAAAAACATTGCTGCACATTCACAGTTTGCACAAGAGCACACAGAAGTACTTCCACAGAAGTACTTGCAAAATATTCTATGGACAGATGAAACTAAAGTTGAGTTGTTTGGAAGAAACACACAACACTATGTGTGAAGAAAATGAGGCACAGCACACCAACATCAAAACCTCATCCCAACTGTGAAGTATGGTGGTGGGGGCATCATGGTTTGGGGCTGCTTTGCAGCGTCAGGGCCTGGACAGATTGTTATCATCGAAGGAAAAATAAATTCCCAAGTTTATCAAGACATTTTTCAGGAGAACTTAAGGCCATCTGTCCACCAGCTGAAGCTCAACAGAAGATGGGTCTTGCAACAGGACAACGACCCAAAGCATAGAAGTAAATCAACAACAGAATGGTTTAAACAGAAGAAAATACGCCTTCTGGAGTGGCCCAGTCAGAGTCCTGACCTCAACTCAATTGAGATGCTGTGGCATGACCTCAAGAAAGCGATTCACACCAGACATCCCAAGAATATTACTGAACTGAAACAGTTCTGTAAAGAGGAATGGTCAAGAATTACTCCTGACCGTTGTGCATGTCTGATCTGCAACTACAGGAAACGTTGGGTTGAAGTTATTGCTGCCAAAGGAGGTTCAACCAGTTATTAAATCCAAAGGTTCACATACTTTTTCCACCTGCACTGTGAATGTTTACATGGTGTGTTCAATAAAAACATGGTAACATTTAATTCTTTGTGTGTTATTAGTTTAAGCAGACTGTGATTGTCTATTGTTGTGACTTAGATGAAGATCAGATCACATTTTATGACCAATTTGTGCAGAAATCCATATCATTCCAAAGGGTTCACATACTTTTTCTTGCAACTGTATTTGTTTTTTATTTCCTTTTGTATGTTTATGTTCCTGATTTTGTCTTTATTCTTTGTGTTCCTAATTGTCTTCCTTATGTTCATGTTCCTAATCTTTTTCCCTCCTTCCTTATGTTCATGTTCCTTATCTACTTGCTTCTTTTATGTTACTGATCTTCCTCTTCATGTTGTTATGTTTATGTCCTTTATCTTCCTTCTCTTTACTTTCTTGATCTGCTTTCTACTTTATCAATATGTTTCTTCGTCATATTTATGTTCATATTCATTCTCCTTACTGGTTTATGTTCGAAATCTTCTTTCCTAATGTTAATGGGATCCATCTTCCTTCCTTCCATCCTTATCTTTATGATCCTAATCTACTTGCTTCTTCTTCCCTTTAATGATCTTCTTCCTTCTGTATGTTTGTAATCTCCTTCCTTCCTCATCTTTGCTTTCTCAATTATTTTCCTTCTTCATCTCTTAATTCATTCTTAATCCACTTGACTCCTTATTGCACCATTGCTGATATGCCTCCATCTTTGTGTTCTTGATCTCTTCTCTACATCATTCATATGTTCTGAATCTCCTCCCTACATCATCTTTATGTTCTTGATCTTATCATTACATCGCCTTTATTTTAGAAACATAGAATGTGTCGGTAGATAAGAACCATTTGGCCCATCTAGTCTGCCCAATATACTGAATACTATGAATAGTCCCTGACCCTATCTTATATGAAGGATGGCCTTATGCCTATCCCATGCATGCTTAAACTCCTTCACTGTATTTGCAGCTACCACTTCTGCAGGAAGGCTATTCCATGCATCCACTACTCTCTCAGTAAAGTAATACTTCCTGATATTACTTTTAAACCTTTGCCCCTCTAATTTAAAACAATGTCCTCTTGTAGCAGTTTTTCTTCTTTTAAATATTCTCTCCTCTTTTACCTTGTTGATTCCCTTTTATGTATTTAGAAGTTTCTATCATATCCCCTCTGTCTCTTCTTTCTTCCAAGCTATACATGTTAAGGTCCTTTAATCTTTCCTGGTAAGTTTTATCCTGCAATCCATGTACTAGTTTAGTAGCTCTTCTCTGAACTCTCTCCAAAGTATCAATATCCTTCTGGAGATATGGTCTCCAGTACTGAGCACAATACTCCAAATGAGGTCTCACTAGTGCTCTGTAGAGCGGCATGAGCACCTCCCTCTTTCTATTGGTAATGCCTCTTCCTATACACCCCAGCATTCTGCTAGCATTTCCTGCTGCTCTATGACATTGTCTGCCTACCTTTAAGTCTTCTGAAATAATGACCCCTAAATCCCTTTCCTCAGATACTGAGGTTAGGACTGTATCACTGATTTTATATTCTGCTCTTGGGTTTTTACGTCCCAGGTGCATTATCTTGTACTTATCAACATTAAATTTCAGTTGCCAGATTTTTGACCATTCCTCTAGTTTTCCTAAATCCTTTTCCATTTGGTGTATCCCTCCTGGAACATCAACCCTGTTACAAATCTTTGTGTCATCAGCAAAAAGACAAACCTTACCATCGAGGCCTTCTGCAATTTAGCTGATAGAGATATTAAACAATATGGGTCCCAGAACAGATCCCTGAGGTTCCCCACTGGTAACAAGACCATGGTCTGAATATACTCCATTGACTACAACCCTCTGTTGCCTGTCCCTCAGCCACTGCCTAATCCATTCAACAATATGGGAGTCCAAGCACAAAGACTGCAATTTATTGATAAGCCTTCTATGTGGGACAGTATCAAAAGCCTTACTAAAGTCTAGATAAGCGATGTCTACTGCACCTCCGCCATCTATTATTTTAGTCACCCAATCAAAAAAATCTCTAAGATTAGTTTGACATGATCTCCCTGAAGTAAACCCATGCTGTTTTTCATCTTTAAATCCATGGGATTTTAGATGTTCCACAATCTTCTCCTTGAGTATGGTTTCCATTAATTTCCCCACTATTGATGTCAGGTTTACTGGCCTATAGTTGCCCGATTCCTCCCTACTACCTTTCTTGTGAATGGGCACAACATTTGCTAATTTCCAATCTTTTGGGATGACTCCTGTTACCAGTGATTGGTTAAATAAATCTGTTAATGGTTTTGCTAGTTCACCGCTGAGCTCTTTTAATAGCTTTGGGTGTATCCCATCAGGCCCCTGTGACTTATCTGTATTAATTTTAGACAGCTGACTTTTCCTTGATCTTCTCTCTACATCATCCTTATGCTCTTTTCTTCCTCATGTTTATGTTTACCTTCTCTCTCCTTTTTACACTCACTCATTGCTATATTCCAAATCTTCTTTATTAATCTTAATGTTATTAATTTTCTTCCTTCCTTACTTCATGATCTTAATCCACATGACTTTTCATCCCTTCAATGCTCATCTTCTTCTATCTCTCTATATATAATCTTCTTTTTCTTCTTTACTTTCTCAGTCTCTTTTCTTTACAGTCTTAATTCACCTACCTCCTTATCGCACCATTGTCCTTATTCTTTCATACTTGTGTTCATAATCTCCTCCCTACTTTATCTTTATGTTCTTGATCGTCTCCTTCTTGATCAGTTTATATCTCCTCCCTAAATCATCCTTTTGTTCTTGATCGCCTTCCTACATCAACTTTATATTCCAGATATCCTCCTACACCAACTTCATGTTCTTTATCTTCTCTCTACATCACCCTTATTCTCCTGATCTCTTTCCTTCCTCATGTTTCAAATCTTCTTTATTAATTCTTTCCTTACTTCAGGATCTTAACCCACTGGACTCATCATCCCTTCAAAGCTCATCTTCCGTCAGCTTTATGTCCATACTCTCCAACCATTCACATCTTTTCTTTCTCAGTCTCTTTCCTTTACCGTCTTAATCCACCTATCTCCTTATCACTCCATTGTACATATTCTTCCATACCCGTGTTATTGACTTCCTCCTAACATCATTCTTACATTCTTGATATCCTCTCTAAAGCATCCTTTTGTTCCTCATCTCTTTCCTATATCACATTTATTTTCTTCCTTCCTTCCTTCCTTCCTTCCATATCTTTCTCCTCTCTATATCACCTTTTGTCCTCAGCTTTCTGTTCTTGATCTCCTCTCTACATTGACTTTATATTCTCAATCTCCTTCCTTCCTCATCTTTATTTTCTTCATCTCCTTCTTACATCTTCCTTGTATATCTCCTTCCATCTTTATGTTAAGATCTCCTTTATTATCTCAGTATTCTTCTTTCCTTATTTCCTCCCTCACCTTTACATTCCTTGTCTTTATCTCAGCTTTTCTTCTCTAAATTCTATTGCCCATCGTCTTCCTAATTTCTGAATCAGCCTCTTCTCCTCTCCTTTTACGCTCTAAGGGGGAATTTATCATGAGGATAATTATTGAAGTCAGTTCTGCAGGAATCTGCATTGCTGCAATTTGTGCCAAATTTATAAATTGTCAGATATGTTTGCTACATTTAGTGCATCCTTAATTCTAGCGCTTTTGTCTTATGATGTTTCTACATCACCCCCTTTACTGAACTTCAGACTTCAGTGGCAATTTAAAAAAGTTTAAAAAGTTGCAGTTAATAAATATAGCTTCATTTGCCTCGATGGCTAACCATGGCCATTTACAAACGCCCCCCCCCCCCCCCCCCCAAAAAAACAAAAAAAACAAAACTGTGGTGAGTACTATAAAAATGCATCAAAAATGTTGCGCAAATAAGCCCAAAAGCTGGCAAAGGGCTTGAAAAATTTGCGTCCCTATCGAGGCCGGGGATTTAGAGCTCTGTATTAAAAAAGCTATGATGTTGGACCTAAAAAAGTCTGAAACTGGCTGACCTTGTAGCATGTGCGCTTGGCAGCTAAAGGCATCTGTGTTAGTCCCTGTGTTAGTCTCAATTTTGCCTATATGCAAAGGGCTTAAGTACGGCGGTATTAGTGGCCCGTACAAACTCTCTGAGCCATAATAACCACTGAATGCTGAATGTACGAGCCCCCATGTCTGGGCAGGGTTTACATGAATTGGACAAGAGGAATTTGTTGTGATCGTCTCTGAAAATTTGAGACAATTCTGGCAAATTCAGGATCATTGTCAGCTGTGAGCTATGGTTTTCACTCTGCACCAAAAATGACATGACGACCGTATTCTTCTGCCCAATACAATTACAGAGATATCAAATTTATAGAATTTTTATGTTTTACTAGTTTAAAGAAAAATGAAAAGATTTGAAAAAATAAATATTTTCTTTGCATTTCCACATTCGGACAGCAAATGTTTCATTTTTAATTATTATTCTTTTACTATAAATGTGTTAATATTATAATTTTCGGACACTGTGATACCTATGATTATTTTTTATTTATTTATTTTATATGTACATTGGGAAGTGGAATAATTTTACAATTTTTTTTATTATTTTTTACTGTACCTTTTAGTCCCATTAGGGGATTTGAACATGAGCTCTTCTGATCGCTTGTACCATAGACTGCAATAGACTATTACTGCAGATTATGGGATTTGGACAAGCTCCTTATTAAGCTCTGCCGCACCCAGGACTTAACAGGCAGCATGCTATGGCAGGCTTGAGAGTCTTCACAGGGTTCTAGGCTGTCATAGTAACCAATCAGAAACCCACAATTTCGCTGCAGGGGCTCTGATTGGAGGACAGAGGGAGCCCTCTGTCTCTGTCTAACTTCTCATGTGTAGCGGTCGCTATTGACTGCAGCATCTGAGGGGTTAAACGGCCAGGATCGGAGTCATCTCTGATTCTGGGCTCTGCAGATGGGTGTCAGCTGTTTATAGAGCAGACACAGCCCATTAGCCCGCTCCATACACACCTTGCCCACCTCAGGCGTACAGTTACAATCAGGGTGCAAAGGGTTTAACCCCTTAGTGACCGGCCTGTTTTGAACTTTAGTGACCAAGCAATTTTTTTGTATTTTTTTATTGTTGCATTCCAATAGCTGTAACTTTTTTTTATTTTTCCAACAATGTTTCTTGCGGGGTACACATGACTTATTCGTTACCTTTTATCAACTCTTTCTTGAGGGGATGGGAAAAAAACAGCATTACCGACACTGAGTTTTTCCTTTATAAATTTTGCAGTATTCATTTTTTGGCATAAATAGTACAAGAACTTTATTCTCTGTAATCAGTACAATTACAGTGATAGCAAATACCTATAGTTCTTTATGTTTTACTACTTTTGCACAATAAAAATCCTTTAAAAAAAAAATTTGCTGCCTCCCAAAACCAATAACTTTTTTATTTTTTCGTTCTGCAGAGCTGTGTGAGGGCTTCATTTTTGCAGGACGACTTCTTCTTTGCATTGGGATCATTTTGGGCTACATAACATTTTTTTTTGCATTTTATTTCGATATTTTGGTGGTGAATAAGCAAAACTGGAATTGTTTTTTTGTATTTTTTTACAGCATTCGTCATATGGGATAAAGTACATGATAATTGATAGATGAATGGAATTTTATTTTAGCTTTAGCTTTAGTTTTTTCCATTGAAAAGCTTTTTTTTCGATAGAAAAAGGTGTATTTTTTAACTTGGAATTTTTTAATTTAATAAAACTTTTTTAAACCTTTTTTAAACTATTTACTAGTCCCACAAGGGACATAGATGATCTTTTGATCTCTTCTGTAATACAATGCAATGTATTATTCTGACATCCACCATTAGGCTGCGTCAGAGAGTCGTGATCGGCTAGGATACAAGGCAGGCAGGGCCGGGCTTTCATTAGGTTCCAGCCTGCCAGGCACACACATCAGAACTCCACAACCTTATTCCATGTCGTGAGTAAGAATCAGTGTGTATGGATCCGAAACGCGTAGACACATTGTTTGTCCTCTCTGGTTTTTTGAGATGTTTCAATAAGGATCTTCGTTCCATGGATGCTGGATTTCCCTTTCTGCTGTATATTGTTTAGGGGTCAGATATTTATACAGGAAATTTGGGTTCTGAATATATTCAGGGGGTCTGGTCTGTGGTCTAAAGTTATTTTAGGGGTCTGGTCTGGGGTCTGATATTAAGATGGGGGATCTGTATATATTGAGGGGGTCTGGTCTAATAATAGTATAGTGGTTTAAATATATTTAGGGGGTCTGGGTTTGAAATTTGGGCAAATTTTATACGAATCCAATTGATGTGGAGAAAACACAAGGAAAAACTGGGGGAATATCATGGTTTCTCCTCCTTGGATTTGAACTGAGTTGCACATGGTGGGATTATAAAGTGTGGCCCTACACAACTTGTCTGTTGCCAATGTACAGATAATCCTGCCTCTTTTGAAACAGCTTCTAATTACAGAATATCCGAAATCTGTCTCTAGGTAACAAACACAAACCATGGATGGAAGCCCAGTACCAAGGGATCATCATGGAGAACGATAACACGGTCTTACTCAATCCACCTCTCTTTGCCCTGGACAAAGATGCTCCATTGAGATACGCAGGTACTGGTCAATGTAATGCTGGAATTAAAATCTATGGCAGTGGTCTCCATCTGTAGTGAAACTACAACTTCCAGCATGTCAACCGGGGGGGGGGGGGGGGGGGAGGCACAGGTTGGAGACCACAGATCTGTACGATTGCATCCCAAAATAATTATCTTTCCTATCACAGGTGAAATCTGTGGGTTCCGGATTCATGGAGCTGGATCTCCCTTTGAAGCTGTTGTGCTAGATCGGACAACTGGTGAAGGTCTGATCCGAGCAAAGGGTCCGGTGGACTGTGAGGCCCAGAGAGAGCACACCTTCACCATCCAGGCACATGACTGTGGAGAGGGACCGGACGGGAGCAACAGCAAGAAATCTCACAAGTGAGCAAATCTGTATGTGACCAAACCATAGACCGATGAACCAATATCACTCGAAGAACATCTGAAGCACTCACCACCTCATAAATTGAGATCATTTCTTCTTTTATCGTTCAATGGGAAAGAGCTAAATGGGCAACTTTTTGGATATTTCCCCCCGTCACCCATGGCAGAGAAACTTTGTCATGAATGATGCCCATGGTTGTGATGTAGTTAGATGTGGTCACTAGAGGCTTTCCATTATTTCCTTTGAAGCTCTTGGTTATGCAAAACCATCAACTCCTCCAAATGGAAGAGCGACCTATTGTAGGCAGCTGTTTTTGGCGGTTCTTGCTCCTCGTCAGTACAGATCAGGATACTGGTTGGCTGGACAATAAGTCTCCATACACCCACTGGGGCTCTTCAATGAGAACCCATAGCCCCCATCCCGCCACCTTCGCTGCAACTAGGCCATCTCACCCAGCCAAATTCATTGACCTTGGACCTGTATTGGACCCCATTCAGTACTGATGAAGGGAAATGACCTGAAACAGCTACCTACAGATGGGTTGCTCTTCCCTTTAGATAAGTCTTTGGTTTGACTAACATGACCTAATTTGCATTATTTTTCCCATGGAGCAGTACCCGAAAATAAGTTCCAAACACCCACCAGGTTTCTTCAATGAGAGGTACAAGGGGAAGCCAGAAAAGAGGTGGTCACGTATGCATGTTACTTTGTCTTTTGTAGTCCAGTGGGAGTCTTTGGCCTGTTGGCTGTCACCATAACTTCTATAAACCTTAGTGGAGAGAGCTATGGACATGCATGGCCACCTCTCCCATATATGGCTGCTGTAAAGGGTCAGGTGAAGTCTTGATTGCAGAGGTGAGATAAAGGTCTGGCATTAAAGGTTGTTTTTTTTGACCCAGGGACCTATAGCAACCTTAATCCAGCTCTGGTCCCAAGTGACCTTCGAAGCAGCCTTGGAGATTATGTTCAGGTATAAATACTATCATTTCGCTGTGTTGTGTGTGTAGCTCACTTTTTCCCCTCTTTGATGCCCACAACAGAGCCACGGTTCATGTCCGAGTCAACGACGTCAATGAATTTGCCCCAGTGTTTGGTGAGAAGGTCTTCAGAGCTTCAGTCACTGAGGGTCGTATGTACGAACGGGTCCTCCGAGTGCAGGCGTGGGACCAGGACTGCTCTCCTCAGTACAGCCAGGTCTGCTTCTACCAGATCCTCACCCCCAACGTGCCCTTCACAATCGATAACGATGGTAAGTCAACAGCCAGACCCAGCTGCAGTGGACACCAAGCCAAAAGTCTATCTTCTCTAAATTCCCTGTGTCATCAAAATCAAATATCTATTGTCCTCTATTATCAGGCGTTTCAGGCTGGGGAAAGGCTCACTGTGGTGTTCCTCAATGGGATGACTGATAGAAGGTTCCAAAAACTCATGAATGGCTCCTAATGTTGTATTAATTTGACCATATGGATTGCTTAGCTTGCTTTGCTTGTTGGCAGGATATATAAAGAATACGCAGCCCCTGCAGGCCAGTGGTGAGCGCTTGATCAGATTTACGGTCACTGCGTATGACTGCGGGAAGAAGCGCGCCGTGGAGGACGCGGAGGTGGAGATCCAAGTGAAGCCCACCTGCAAACCCAGCTGGAGAGGTAACAACATAGGGGTGTTTGTATTTTTACCAAGGTTAAAAAAAACTCTGCAACTTTCTAATACTTTTTCTTTCCAATGCTCAAAGGGGTGATCCCATGACTAATGTAAAAAATGAAAATCAGACATCATATAAGACATGACAATCTCTTTCTAACAAAGCTAGAACCAGTCCTGTACCTCACATGGATCCAGAGATCTCCACATTTGCAACAAACACCCATCCCCAGGCCCCTTTTGTAATGGTGGCGGTACCCAGGTGTAGGAATGGCCGAGTGGTATAGGGTGGTCTAAAATGTTGCTTCTAGTGTAAGTGAGTGTCACGGTGCTCCTACCTGGATACGGTGGGACCCCAGGCATTGGCTCCGAAGCAGACAAATATGGGGGAATAGTTGAGGAATTTGAAGAAATAATTGAGTCCAGACCTTGTGATGAAGTTGAATAGCAGCTTTCTTTTGATAAACTTTCATCAGACACAATCTTCAAACTTTGTCCTGGTCCCAGCAGGCTTTGGCATTAAAACTCTGGCAGGCAAACTCAACTCTGCTACATCTGTTGCTCTCTGGCTCTGCTGTGCTGACAAGCTTGCTGTATAACTTAGCTTCTTCTTTATGCTGCAACTTCTCTCTTTATAGTCTGTCTCTTAATTATGCCAGGGAACTCTTCTCCTGGCTCCTGAGGCTCTAAACTGTGGCCTCCACATCCAGCAGAGCTGAAGGTGCTCTAGCTGGCTTAGATTGGCCTGGGCACGTTCAGCAGAGACGTGCCCAGATCATCCTCCTTCCCCTAGCAGGGGGTAAGCTAGACTAAGGGTACTTTCACACTTGCGATAAAGTTTTCCGGTATTGAGTTCCGTCACAGGTGCTCAATACCGGAATAAAACGCTTCAGTTTTATCCTAATGCATTTTGAATGGAAAGCATTCCATTCAGTATGCATCAGGATGTCTTCAGTTCAGTCACTCTTACTGTATTTGGCTGGAGAAAATACCGCAGCATGCTGCTGTATTTTATCCGGCCAAGATTCCAGAACACTTGCCGGAATGCCAGATCCGGCATTCATTTCCATTGAAATGTATTAATGCTGGATCCGGTACCAAGTCTGCGCATGCACAGACCTTTAAATCTGTGGGAAAAAAAAGAATACCGGATCTGTTTTTCCAGATGAGACGGATCCGGTATTTCAATGCATTTGTAAGCCGTATCCGCATCCGGATCCGGAAACAAATGCTATCCGTTTGCATACCAATTTCCAGATGCGGCAGGCAGTTCCGTCAACGGAATCCTCAAACGCAAGTGTGAAAGTACCCTTACTTAAACTTCTGCCCCACCCTTCCTGCAGGAAGTAGGACTCTCCCACTTCTCTCCAGAGGGGGGTTAGAATGGAATAGAAGGTTCCATTCTATTTAACCGTAGCTCTGCCATATTTTCTGCCACCTGCTGGTGAACCAGGCACATTGCATGTGAACATAACAGGTACATTAGAAATAGGAATGCACAGGGTAGTGGAGCTGAAATAAACACACAAGATGACGCTTTGTTAGCCCATTAGAGACAGTAGCGGGGTGAAGAAGTGGGAATGGCACTCTGGGGAACGGAGCCTCTAGGAGCAGGAGCAACGCGCCCCCCCCCCCCCCCCCACCCCCCCGCTCCTGGAGGCTAATTAGCATATCGTTAAAATTGTGCAGTAACGGGGGCATCTATAAGCATGAGATTAGGAGAGTTGGGGTCTGCTCACCTTAGCACATCGCTAATGTCAGCCAGTGTAATAGGGTTAATTCTGGTGACAGAAACCCTTTAATTACATGCAATTACAAAAGTATTCAGGTGCTGGTTTGTGGGACAACCCCTTTAACCTTTTCTCTATCTCTGGTTGCTGTCTGTAAATGGAATCATTCTTTCGTTCCATAGGTTGATCATGTCCAATCTACCCAGCTGATCCGCTGTAATGAGCTCTGCACCTGGGGGATCCGGACATGATCAGGTCAGGTTTTCAGTCTCTTAAATGTCAACAAAGCAAGCAGAGATCTTGAAAATGGTGAGAAATGAAATGTGCAAAGCCTATTGGAAAGCTGCCGAGCTTTCTTTATACTGCATTCTCCATAGGACATGGTATGTGGAATTGCACGGTGACTACTGCGCTTGCACATTACTAACATTCCCTTGGGGACCCAGGATGACGGCCATTGTTAGTGTCCAGAGAACAACAGCTGCACTGACTGTATATACGGCCAGAACAACGGGACATACAGCACTGACGGTGCCGTGACACGCGGGTCCTGACACAACGGCCCATTAATGTGCACAATGACTATTGATAAAAACCAGTGGAGACCCAACGCTCCATACAGCAGAGGGTTTGCTACAGTTGCATCCAGTCTAAACAATCCACAATCCTGCATACAGTACAAAGCATTGATTAAAAAAGTAGTTGCAATCAAAACCTTATCAGCCTCGGGTTAGGTAAAGTGGATGCAATTGTGCCAAACCATCAGCTGTGAGATCTATACAGGTTTAGGCTTCTGGATGCAAACAAGAATGTTCCCATTCAGTGACAGCAAGCAGAGAAATATTAGTAATGGGGAGGAATTATAACGAGACCCTAGAAAGTCACACTCATCAGGCCTTGCCTAACGGCGCCGCTAGGGGCCCAGGGGCCCTTGTCTTCCCTGGCCTTTCGTCAAGTGATGTGGGGGTTGAATAAGATACGGACTCTCCTGTTCAGAAAGGGCCCCATTTTGATCTTCTACCATAGGGCCCGCTCTCGGGTTTATGGCCCCATTTACAGTGCATCTTCAGGGGTCACAACTCTCAGCGTGCCCTGACAGCCAAGCCTGTCTGAGCACGCTGAGAGTTGTAGTTCTGCTGCACCGGTGCCAGGTCCTGGGCTGCAGCTTGCGGTGTGGCTTCTCTCTGTGTATTTCTCGCCCTTGTGTTGTCCTCACGCCGCTCTCTGCCCCGACAGGCTGGAACAAGCGCATCGAGTACGTCCCTGGCAGCGGCAGCCTGGCTTTGTTTCCCACCATCCACCTGGAGACCTGCGAAGAGCCCATCTGGAGTATTCAGGCCACGGTGGAAATCCAGACGAGTCACATTGCCAAGGGCTGCGACCGAGATAACTACTCCGAGAAATCATTGCGCAAGCTGTGCGGTACGTCCGACGCCATGTAACACGATGCCCGTGGGGCCTGTAATTCCCCCCTATTATGCTGTAATCAGGCCGTTACCGCTAACCCTTTATATGCTTGCCAGCGGAGTGGTAGCCAAAGACAGTGCAGAGTTATATATTGGAGCTTTAACGCGTCCATATTAGTTGTCACCCAGCTTTCCCAGAAACAGATATAACTATATAGAATTTTATATTTTTTTACTGATGTCATATGTTAACTTTTTTTTTTGCATTTTAATACCTCTGCTTGCTTTTAGGAGCTGCCCCAGGGGATGTCGAGCTGCTACCCCCATCAAGCCCGACATTTAACTGGACCCATAGCCTTCCCATACAGGATACACAAGACAGTAGCCCGGTCTTTTGGTTCAATGGTTCTCAATCAGTGGAGGTTCCTCCTGGGCGGTTACCTGCAGGGGGCGGAGCCGCTGATCACCTGACTCTCTCCTTCTGGCTGAAACATGCAGGGGGCAGCGGAGGGAAAAGCGGGAAGGAAGAGGAGGTGCTGCTGTGCAACACTGTCCAGAATGGTAAGAGCACAGGGGCTCTCCAGCGGGGGCGGTCAGGGCATGCTGGGAGTTGTAGTTTTGCAACAGCTAATGACTGAGGAAGGGTCTACAAAGGGTTTCTTCTTGTTATAGCCCCTTTTTTCATGTCTTTCTCCCAGACGGCAGCTTCTCCCACTACACTCTGGCGGTGCACGGCTGTAGGATCTCGTTCCTCTATTGGTCCCTCCTGGACAGCTCCCACCCTGTCAAATTCCTCTGGAAGCTGGAACAGGTAAGGCAGAGGAACGCAAGGGTTAATGAGGCCCTGTATACAGGATGGATTATGGGGGATAAGACTGCCTGGACACTGGCCCTATCACACTCAGCCGCGTCCTCACCGACGTCAGCGCAGTGCACTCCTGAAATACTCTGCACTGCTGAGGAACTCTGACCCTTCCACTGTATATTCCTCAGTCATTGTCTCCGCTCTTCTCCTCAGATCACGACACTTACACTTCCCACAAGGTCAGCGCGCAGCTGTCCTGAAAATACTCTGTGCTGCTTTGTATCCCTACAGTAGATCATTCATGAAATGCTCTCCTGAAATACTCTGCGCTGCGGAGGAACTCCAGTCCTTTCACTGTATAATTCCCAGTCCCACTGTATAATTCCATTTCTGTCCTCAAATCATGACACTTCCTTTCAGGTCAGCACAGTGCACTCCTGAAATACTCTGTGCTGCTGGGGAACTCTGATCCTTCCACTATATAGTTCTCCTCCTCACGACACTTCCTCTGTCACATGCAGCCCTGTCCTTACTGACATCATCACATCGGTGGACAGGCTGCTCCCCCGCACGCTCCTCTCCTGAAATACTCTGTGCTGCTGGGGGACTCTGATCCTTCCACCATATAGTTCTCCTCCTCATGACACTTCCTTTGTCACATGCAGCCCTGTCCTTACTAACATCATCACATCGGTGGACAGGCTGCTTCCCCGTTCACGGAATCGGCACGCTCCTCTCCTGAAATACTCTGTGCTGCTGGCTGACAGATTCTGCATGGAAACAAAGAATCCGCCGGACTGAAATGCCACCTGTCTGACCCCTGTCCTTCGTCTTGGGTCTTGGCATATCCCATTAAAATCAGCGGAGCCTGCATCCTATGGTTCCCCCCTGCTGTCGGGAAACTACAAATCCCAGCATGCCCTGGCCGCGTGCGGCTGGGGGGTGATAGTTTCACAACGGCTGGAGAGTCACAGGTTGCAGACCTCTCATCTGGAGCTAGGTCACTGCCTCGCTCCACAGTTATCTCCTGAAATACTCTGTGCTGCTGCAAGGATCTGGCTAGAATACGGCTGATGAACAGATTGTGTACAATGGTAATTGCCTCTGCAGTTGCTTCTGACTTCTGTGCACATGTCGGTATGAATATAAGCATCTTCTGGGCAGGGATGAATATTCATGAGCTGTAATGATGAATATTCCATGTACGGGGCGCGCGTGCCAAGAAGGGTTTGCGGTAAAGAGATGCGGCAAGACGGACAGCGAGGAAGAAGGCTGTTTATGACCGCTGCAGTTACCCACCGTAAATCGCATATATAGCAATTCCCTAATATACTCCTAAGAGAAAAATCACTCCATTAGGGCTCATGTACACAAACGTATTTTCTTTCCGTGTCCGATCCGTTTTTTTTTTTGCGTACCGTATGCAGAACCATTCATTTCAATTGGTCCGCAAAAAAACGGAAGTTACTCCGTGTGCATTCCGTTTCCTTATGTCCGTATTTCCGTTCCGTATTACGGACAAGGATAGGACTGTTCTATTAGGGGCTGGCTGTTCGGTTCCGCAAAATATGGAATGCACACGGACGTCATCCGTATTTTTTGCGGACCGCAAAATACATACGGTCGTGTGCATGAGCCCTTACTGAGAGGCAATTTTCAGGAAAACCAACTTCCCTGGCACTATGCAAAGCAATACAAGAGAAGAGGTTATTCCGCCAGGCACCATAGGCAGAGGCTCTAGGCGCCAAGTCCTGCACACTTACCTTCCTCTATGACCTCCGCTCCAGGATTGTGAAAACATGGCTGCTATCTTCCCATAAAACACCGCCACACCTGTACAAAAATTGTGTGGGCAAAGAGAAGCATCTTGTTAGCACCACCTTGTGGACTGTGTGTGGTAATGCAGCTCAGTCCCATTTACTTCAATGGATCCGAGCTGCAATACCAGACACAGCCTGCGGACAGGGGTGGTGCTGTTTATAAAAGAAAACAGCCATGTTTTTCTAATCTTGGATGACCCTTTAAGAGGGAGCGTTTTGGGTTAGCAGTACATTTTGGGAGACTGATTTATGTGCAGTTTTCTTGCATACAAGCAGGTTTATTGCAATAATATGCACGTGGGCAAATACTATTTCCAACATCACAGGATGTGCATGCAATTTAAAGGAAATTTTTGACCTGATCAAAATGCAGTTTTTCTTTTACTGATCTGCGACTCCATTGCAGAGTTATTATACTTTTTCCTAATATGCAAATTAGCACTTTAGTGCAATGAGGGCGTCACCGTTGCTCTTTTTGCCCCCATGCTCCACTCCCTTCTGTGGCCAGCCCCTCCCTCTCTGCTTTGTCACTGCCTTGCCCTGTCAATCAAAACAGCCAGGCAGGGTATAGCCACAGAAAGAGGTGGAGCTTGGGTGCAACAAGAGCAACGGCGATGCCCTTGTTGCACCAAAGGACTAATTTGAATATTAGGGAAAAGTATCATAATTCGGGGACAGAGCGTCAGATCAACAAAAGGAAAACAGTGTTTTAATCAGGTGAAACACATCTATGTGCCTATGCACACAGTTTGATAAGGAGGTCACTGGTGACAGATTCCCTTTAAGGGGGGGTCGTCCTATTTGACTTTAAATACACATTTTAGTTAGAAGGACCTTTAAATGATACGATGTTCACATGGGATCAGCTGTATTGTGTAGGAGAACCTAGCAGCTAGTGTTTCTCCACAGCGCTTTCACAGGGGAAATTAAGTGCAACGGCCGCCTCCCCCTAGGGCCCTCTATGTCGCGCGTCCCAGGTATAGGAAATGCTGAGTGGTATGTTGCGGCCTAAAATGTCTCTTTATGTGTGTCACGGTGCTCCTACCTGTATACCGCTGGACCCCAGGCTTTGGCTCCGAAGCAATAAATAGGGGGAATAATTGAGGGATAAAAGAATAACTTGAGTCCAGACCTTGAGATGAAGTTCAATGGCAGCTTGAATCTGCATAAGCGTTCTCCAGTACACTTTACAGGCTTTGTCTTGGTTCCAGCAGGCTTTAGCATGAAACTGGCAGGCAAACTCCACTCTGCTATATCTATTTTTCTCTGACTGTGCTGTACTAACAGGCTAGCTGTATAACTCAGCTTCTGCTGTATGCTGCACTTCACTTCTGTAGTCTGACTCTAGGTTATGCCAGGGAACTTTACTCCTGGCTCCTGAGGCTTTAAGCTTTGGCCTCCATGGCCAGCAGAGCTTAAGGTGCTGTGGCTGGTGTGGGCACGTCCAGCAGAGACGTACCCCTGCACACCTTTCCCCTAGCAGGGGGTAAGCTAGACTGAAGCTAACTGGTCCCAACCCTTCCTGCAGGAAGTAGGGCTTGCCCATTTCTCTCCAGAGGGGGGTTAGAATGGAATGGTAAGTTCCATTCTATCTACATACAGCTCTGCCGTATTTGCTGCCACCTGCTGGTGAACCAGGCACATTACATGAACATTTACATAACATAAAAAATGCACAGTGTGGAGGACCTGGAATAAATGCATAAGATGACATGAGGTTAGACCAATAAAGACAGTAGCAGGGTGCAGAAGTGGTAACACCACTCTGGGGTGTTACAGAAGCATTGCGCCATTCCCACTGAAATCAATAAGTGGTATGTGTAATGCAGGGATGTGCTGGATCCTGCCTTCTACTCTGAAGAGACCCTCCCCTCCCTCCCCCCGTTAGGATATCTATAGTTGACCCTTTGCGTCCCATGCTGTCTTCTCTGTTCTCTATGGGGATGCAGCGGTTGCAATCTTTGCAGCCACCAAAGGGCATTTGCCTCAAGTTGCACCTATTAGAGTCATACAAGGTCTACAGCCCATCATTGTTGCAACTAAGTAGCGAGAACATCCGGCATAGCCATTGACTGATCTGGACATTGACTGATCTGGCCATTGACTGATCTGGCCATTGACTGATCTGGACATTGACTGATCTGGACATTGACGGATCTGGACATTGACGGATCTGGACATGGACTGATGTGGACATTGACTGATCTGGACATTGACGGATCTGGACATTGACTAATCTGGACATTGACTGATCTGGACATTGACTGATCTGGCCATTGACTGATCTGGCCATTGACTGATCTGGCCATTGACTGATCTGGACATTGACTAATCTGGACATTGACTGATCTGGCCATTGACTGATCTGGACATTGACTGATCTGGACATTGACGGATCTGGACATGGACTGATCTGGACATGGACTGACACCTTTCTGATGATGACTTCTGCTTTCTATGCTGTAATGAATGGCTCCTCCATACCAGCTTATCTCTCTCTTCTTATCTCACCCTCCTCCCTATGATATTTCTCCTTTCTTTCACCTTCCTTCATTCTCCTCTCGTCCACAGTCTCAGTTCTTGTGTATTTTGTAAACCAGAAGAGGCACCAGCCTGGGGCACAGTGACTTCAGTGCCTCTTTTCACGCCTCATTAGATTCATTTGTAGTCATCAGAACCCAGAAGAAGAGAATGTGGTCCGCACAGCGTTTGTAGGTGTGGGGGAGGAGATGGACGGGAGAAGCCTGGCATGTTGCTATGCCACCTGCTCACAGCATGGCTCCCTGCCCCTAGGCCTGGCTTTTCTCCTTTTTGGCCTATTTTCTCTTAGTGTCTATTGTGTCAGCCTGTTCTCCTGTCCTCGTATACTGGTCGGTGGTTCCCTCCCAGCACAGATGTAACCTGCATTACTATCGACCCTCCACATTCCCGGCTCACTCCTTCTGTCCTCCATCCCTGCTTGTCTCTTCAGTCCTCCTCCTCTTCTCCTGCTAGTTCCTTCTCTTCATCCTAATTACTTATTCCTTGCCTTCTACTTATCTTCTTATCCCTTCTTCTATCATACCTGCTGAATATTCTCTGCTTCCTCTTAATCTCTTCTTTTCTTCTTACCGCCTATTTATTTTCCTCCTTTTCTTATCATGTTTTCTTTGTAACTTTTCATTCCTCTTTCTCATTACCCGTCCATTTCCAATGTCCTACTTCTAAATGCATCTTCTTCTGTTCTCTGCTCTTTACCTTATCTACTCAACACTCATGTCAATGTTATCTACCTATCCCTTCTCCTAGCCTACTCATTCCTTCCTCACTCTCTCATTCCGTCATCCTTCCTAACTCAACCTGTCCCTCTCATCTACCAACCTTATCTATCAATACTCATCTCCAACCCTACCTACTCTTCCCCCCTTACGTCCTCTTCCATCTCCTGTGCTTCTCCAGTTGTCTACTCTTTCCTCTTTACCATCAAGTCCCTTCACTCTCCCATTTTTTCCGCCTTCACAACTCTTCCATTCTCTTCTAACCTGCTAACCTTGTCTGCTAACCTACTCACCTATCATCTCCATCTTCTCTTTTTCTCCTTACCTACATACTAGTTTCTTTGCTCTCTCCTTCTTCTGAGGTCACCTCTTCTCCCAACCTTACCCACTCATTGCTCATGTCTACTTGACCTGTTCCTTCCTTCTCTCCTTACCATCCCATCTCTTCCCTCCACCTTATTCACACATAACTTTTCTCGTTTCCTTACCGACTCATCCCTTCTCTTTATCTACTCGTATCCCCCCTTTAGCTACTCATCCATTTCCTCCACCTTCTCTCTTTCCTCTTTACCCTGACAGCTATTCTCATTCTCGCCTACAGTTCCCATATTCTCTTCTTCCTCACTTATCCTCTTGCCTCACTTACCGAAACCCATCTTGGGTTACATGCTACCATTTTGCAAAGATTCAATTTATGCCATTGGGAGGCCAGTTATTCCTTGGCTGATGACTGTAAAAGACTCCAGTCAACAGGCAGTGGTCAGCACAATAGGGCCTGCCTTATAACATGGAATTTTACATGCAGAATTGTAGCTTTCCGCCATCCCTACTCGTACCTCCATCCCTACCTCCTCCTTTACTCCCCTCCTTAGATCCTTCTTGCTCTCTTACCCAGCACTTATCGTCTTTCCTTAGACCTCTTTGCTTGCTTGTATGCTTGTTATAACATTGTCCATCGCATTTGGACCCATTACCTCAATCTACATGTCATTTGTTTCTCTCAGGTTTGTGACGTGGAGTGGCATCATTATGCTCTGAGCCTTGAGTTCCCGACTGTATCCTTGTATGTAGATGGGGTGACTTACGACCCTGCACTCATGCATGATAATGGAGCCCTTACTTCTCCGAAGCGCCAGGCGAGGATGATGATCGGTGGCTGCTGGACGGGTAAGGAGTGATGGAAAACAATAATGAAGAAACTGAGTTTAGGAATCCTAGAAAGATAGGTGCAAAGAGTGAAGTACATGTAGGTTCTGCATGGATCTAACCTATCAACCCTGTACCCACATCTCCTGACCTGTGCCTCACTCATATCTACAAAACCCACCTTAGCCTAAACCACTTATTTGATACTCACAACCCTAATGAAACCTGAATATGGACCTGCTTGGTTCCAATACATCATAGAGACATTGAGGCAAGGGGTCAGTGGAGTCAATGCATTCCAGATCTATATCAGCGGATAGTGGCTTTTAGATATTTGGATGAGGTTGCACCCCCAAGCCCCTTTGCCCCTTCTAGGACACTTTCTATTGGGAAATAGTTGGTGGCACCTTCGGTTTTGCAACTGATCAACTGTATGGGAGCTATCATGGCCATAGCTGTCTTCAAGGGTTTTCCACCCGTGGGCACCACCCCTGAGATGTGATATGACAAATTTAGGGTATAATGTGCCGCTACCAGCATAAACATGTGTTGGTTTCTTTTAACGATTTCTGTAAAAGTGAATGTAGTTGAAACATCAAGAACAGAGATGAGCGAATTTCATGTTATGAAATTCGTTCACGCTTCGTTTGGTGGTAAAAGCAGAATTGCGTTTTGGATTCTGTTACCACGGACCATAACGCAATTCTATGATCGAATGCATAAGGGAATGCCTTTAGATGTTTCCATTATGCAGGAGAGGACTCCCCTGCATAACGGAAATGGGACGGATCCGTTTTGCAGCCTATAGACTTCTGTTATGACGGAATGCCTCTAGTCATAGAATTGCGTTATGGTCCGTGGTAACGGAATCCATAACGCAATTCTTCTTTTACCACCAAACGAAGCGTGAACGAATTTCAAAATATGAAATTCGATCATCTCTAATCAAGATCATCAGGTAGGATCCAAAATTCCACATTAGATTAGGCTGAAGCCCAAACTGGAAACTGTTGGTCCGCAGGAGACGATGCTTAAAATTCAGTCCACGTGCAACAGAAATTTTGGCTCATGCTCATTAAGTCACATGATACAATTTTCATGTAATTTAGGTATTGTGACTTTCTTCTTTCCCTACATCATGTAGTGGAAATGCTGTAAGACCCTTCTGTTACCATTGTAGATGCCCAAAGACTTCACTGACTTCTGTGCGCTCCATATAGTTGGTGGTCACCGTTGGTCAACTGGAACTTTTGGTGGTCAATGTATATGAGGGCCCCAGACATTGTGTGAGATTCTTGTACAACGCCCATTAGGCAATGGTGCCCATGATGTAGCAACATGTTGAAGAAGTCCTCAGCCTTCTCCTGCTGGAAGCTTGTAGGACACACTTTCTTCACCTTTCTGGCCTTCTATCCCTTTCTTGTACTCAGGCTCCACCGTCGGCCGTTTCCTGCGCGGTTATGTCTCTGGACTGTCCCTGCGCCTGGGTACAGTGGATTCTCGGGAAGTGATTGAGTGTCTATATGCCTGCAAGGAGGGCCTCCAATATACTGACTTTGACAGCCTTGGGAAAGGAATGAAGGTAATGCAACTGATATAAGATTGGTAGATGCCATGACTTATTACTATGTCCATACATATAGTATATACTGGAATTCTATAGTCTGTCACCCTAGTATGGGGTGGTCAATATAAGACCCTTTTCACATCATTCCTCAGGTCCATGTCAATCCTGCTCAATCCCAATTGACCCTGGAAGGGGATGATGCCCCGTCCTTCAGCCGAGCTCTGCAGCATGTAGAATACCTCAACTCTTTACAGTTTCCAACACCAGGAGTGAGACCCCTTAAACTGCAGACAACAGTGAGGTGGGTGCTCTCAAGACACGGCCAACGTCATTAGATCAACCATGACCAATTGAGTTGCCTCTGTGGTATACCCTATGGCTGTAGCAATTGCAGCTGTAATGGGAGGCTGGTAGTGTTGGACTGGACCACCACAGGGCTAATAGATCATCAAATGGGCTTGGGTTTTGATAGAGGAGTCCATGTTGTCCAGCAGAAGACGACATAATATGAAGAAGACTTTGGAACTAATCTCTTGTCTGGTCTGTCAACTTTTTGGGTAGTAATTCAATCACTTGCATCTTGATGTCAATGTATATGGCATCATGTAAGGTCGTAAGTAGTGAAAGACTCAGTTCTGGCTGTTTCTCTAGTACAGAGCGTCTTTTCCAGTTGTGCCATATTTATACATACCTATTGCCACCACTAGAGGGCTCTGTAGGAGCCTAGCTCTCTACACATCACCCTCTAGTGGTGGCAAGAGGTAGCTGAGATTTCTACAAGTCGATGGATTAAACAGGAGAACAATGGCCAGTACTGAAAAAAGCAGAGCACCATAATCTTATCAAGTACCTGAGAAAACTCTCCAGATCCTCTAAGCTGCTTGCTTTTTTTTAAGATTAGGTGAATACCCTTTAAGTTCTGTGTGTGGTGATAATGAGTTCAGCGTCTCTTTCTCCAGGTGTCTCACCGATGAGGGATGTCTCACTATACCTGATCTAGATGGGTACCTTGTGGTACTGCAGCCTGATGCTCCACAGGTCCAACTAGCTGGGTCCCCTCGATCAGCACACCCTGTGTCTGACTTCCAGGGGCCCCTAGGTGTTCCTATATTTCCAGACCTGAGGATTACCTGCACTGTTTCTCATAACGTATCTCCCAACAAGCTGGAAAGAGCTCCAAGATCAGGTGGGTGACATTTCTAGATCCTACCCTATGGTCTCCAACTGGCACTGCCTCTTATTGGCTTGGGGTGTAAATTGTGGTGGAAAAATCCTTTGTGCATTCTGCCTCAAATCTGCTGCAAAATCCACAAAAATGTGTGCCCAAATCAGATTTGCTGAAGGTTTCAACCCTATCCTTTGCAAAGAGTGAAATCTGCAGCGTTTATTTTCCACCCTGTGCCTCTATGTATCTAGATGTGCAGTCTCCTGATGGAATCGAGTGCGCCCTGGAGAGATGTGAGATGGGGGTCGTGGGGGAGGATCTGAACCCTGAATATGAAAGCCTGTCCCTGGACGTCTCTTCCGCATGGCAGCGCGGGCTTGAAACCGAGAACAGCTCCCGGAGTCTGCGAATTACAGGTAATGGGTCTTTCTAATAGAATCAGATACCCAGACCTCAATGTGGCATGGAATCCTTGAAATGTCTGTCTTATCCAGGCGTGCAGAATGTAGCGGTGTATGAGGATATCCTGCGCAGTGTCAGTTACCGCACAGCAGCCCGGGCCTCATTGTATGCACGGAAATTTCATGTATCCTGCAGTGAGATGAATGGAAGATATATAAGCAACCAGCTCTATACTGAGGTATGTACAAAACTACTGCACTGCAGAGATGTCATACACAGAAGCCATAGTCATCCCACTGAGGGAGTGGGGGAAGGAAAATGACACCATTAACCAGTATGCACTTTTTACACCAACTATAATATTACTATGTAGACGAACATAAGTACTATAATACTGCCTCCTATGTACAAGAAAATAAGTACTATAATACTGCTCCTATGTACAAGAATATAAGTACTATAATACTGACCCCTATGTACAGGAATATAACTACTATAATACTGCTCCTATGTACAAGAATATAAGTACTATAATACTGACCTCTATGTACAGTAATATAACTACTATAATACTGCCTCCTATGTACAAGAATATAACTACTATAATACTGCTCCTATGTACAAGAATATAACTACTATAATACTGCTCCTATGTACAAGAATATAACTGCTATAATACTGCTTCTATGTACAAGAATATAACTACTATAATACTGCTCCTATGTACAAGAATATAACTACTATAATACTGCTCCTATGTACAAGAATATAACTACTATAATACTGCCTCCTATGTACAAGAATATAACTACTATAATACTGCCTCCTATGTACAAGAATATAACTACTATAATACTGCTCCTATGTACAAGAATATAACTACTATAATACTGCTCCTATGTACAAGAATATATCTACTATAATACTGCTCCTATGTACAAGAATATAACTACTATAATACTGCCTCTTATGTACAAGAATATAACTACTATAATGCTGCTCCTATGTACAAGAATATAACTACTATAATACTGCCTCCTATGTACAAGAATATAACTACTATAATACTGCTCCTATGTACAAGAATATAACTACTATAATACTGCCCCTATGTACAAGAATATAACTACTATAATACTGCCTCTTATGTACAAGAATATAACTACTATAATACTGCTCCTATGTACAAGAATATAACTACTATAATACTGCCTCTTATGTACAAGAATATAACTACTATAATACTGCCCCTATCTACAAGAATATAACTACTATAATACTGCTCCTATGTACAAGAATATAACTACTATAATACTGCCTCTTATGTACAAGAATATAACTACTATAATACTGCCCCTATGTACAAGAATATAACTACTATAATACTGCCTCTTATGTACAAGAATATAACTACTATAATACTGCTCCTATGTACAAGAATATAACTACTATAATACTGCCTCTTATGTACAAGAATATAACTACTATAATACTGCCTCCTATGTACAAGAATATAACTAATATAATACTGCTCCTATGTACAAGAATATAACTACTATAATACTGCCCCTATGTACAAGAATATAACTACAATAATACTGCCTCTTATGTACAAGAATATAACTACCATAATACTGCTCCTATGTACAAGAATATAACTACTATAATACTGCTCCTATGTACAAGAATATAACTACTATAATACTGCCTCCTATGTACAAGAATATAACTACTATAATACTGCTCCTATGTATAAGTCTTTAACTACTATAATACTGCTCCTATGTACAAGAATATAACTACAATAATACTGCTCCTATGTACAAGAAAATAGCTACTATAATACTGCTCCTATGTACAAGAATATAGCTACTATAATACTGCTCATATGTACAAGAATATAGCTACTATAATACTGCTCCTATGTACAAGAATATAACTACTATAATACTGCTCCTATGTACAAGAATATAACTACAATAATACTGCCTCCTATGTACAAGAATATAACTACTATATTACTGCTCCTATGTACAAGAATATAACTACTATAATACTGCCTCCTATGTACAATAATATAACTACTATAATGCTGCTTCTATGTACAAGAATATAACTACTATAATACTGCTCATATGTACAAGAATATAGCTACTATAATACTGCTCCTATGTACAAGAATATAACTACTATAATACTGCCTCCTATGTACAAGAATATAACTACTATAATACTGCTCATATGTACAAGAATATAGCTACTATAATACTGCTTCCTATGTACAGGAATATAACTACTATAATACTGCCTCCTATGTACAAGAATATAACTACTATAATACTGCTCCTATGTATAAGAATATAACTACTATAATACTGCCTCCTATGTACAAGAATATAACTACTATAATACTGCTTCCTATGTACAAGAATATAACTACAATAATACTGCTCCTATGTATAAATCTATAACTACTATAATACTGCTCCTATATACAAGAATATAACTACTATAATACTGCTCCTATGTACAAGAATATAACTACTATAATACTGCCTCCTATGTACAAGAATATAACTACTATAATACTGCTCCTATATACAAGAATATAACTACTATAATACTGCTCCTATGTACAAGAATATAACTACTATAATACTGCTCCTATGTACAAGAATATAACTACTATAATACTGCTTCCTATGTACAGGAATATAACTACTATAATACTGCTCCTATGTACAAGAATATAACTACTATAATACTGCTTCCTATGTACAAGAATATAACTACAATAATACTGCTCCTATGTATAAATCTATAACTACTATAATACTGCTCCTATATACAAGAATATAACTACTATAATACTGCTCCTATGTACAAGAATATAACTACTATAATACTGCCTCCTATGTACAAGAATATAACTACTATAATACTGCCTGCTATGTACAAGAATATAACTACTATAATACTGCTCCTATATACAAGGATATAACGACTATAATACTGCCTCCTATGTACAAGAATATAACTACTATAATACTGCTCCTATGTACAAGAATATAACTACTATAATACTGCTCCTATGTACAAGAATATAACTACTGTAATACTGCCTCCTATGTACAAGAATATTACTACTATAATACTGCCTCCTATGTACAAGAATATAACTACTATAATACTGCTCCTATGTACAGGAATATAACTACTATAATACTGCTCCTATGTACAAGAATATAACAACTATAATGCTGCTCCTATGTACAAGAATATAACTACTATAATACTGCTCCTATGTACAAGAATATAACTACTATAATACTGCCTCCTATGTACAAGAATATATCTACTATAATACTGCTCCTATGTACAAGAATATAACTACTATAATACTGCTCCTATGTACAAGAATATAACTACTATAATACTGCTTCCTATGTACAGGAATATAACTACTATAATACTGCTCCTATGTACAAGAATATAACTACTATAATACTGCTTCCTATGTACAAGAATATAACTACAATAATACTGCTCCTATGTATAAATCTATAACTACTATAATACTGCTCCTATATACAAGAATATAACTACTATAATACTGCTCCTATGTACAAGAATATAACTACTATAATACTGCCTCCTATGTACAAGAATATAACTACTATAATACTGCCTGCTATGTACAAGAATATAACTACTATAATACTGCTCCTATATACAAGGATATAACGACTATAATACTGCCTCCTATGTACAAGAATATAACTACTATAATACTGCTCCTATGTACAAGAATATAACTACTATAATACTGCTCCTATGTACAAGAATATAACTACTGTAATACTGCCTCCTATGTACAAGAATATTACTACTATAATACTGCCTCCTATGTACAAGAATATAACTACTATAATACTGCTCCTATGTACAGGAATATAACTACTATAATACTGCTCCTATGTACAAGAATATAACAACTATAATGCTGCTCCTATGTACAAGAATATAACTACTATAATACTGCTCCTATGTACAAGAATATAACTACTATAATACTGCCTCCTATGTACAAGAATATATCTACTATAATACTGCTCCTATGTACAAGAATATAACTACTATAATACTGCTCCTATGTACAAGAATATAACTACTATAATACTGCTTCCTATGTACAGGAATATAACTACTATAATACTGCTCCTATGTACAAGAATATAACTACTATAATACTGCTTCCTATGTACAAGAATATAACTACAATAATACTGCTCCTATGTATAAATCTATAACTACTATAATACTGCTCCTATATACAAGAATATAACTACTATAATACTGCTCCTATGTACAAGAATATAACTACTATAATACTGCCTCCTATGTACAAGAATATAACTACTATAATACTGCCTGCTATGTACAAGAATATAACTACTATAATACTGCTCCTATATACAAGGATATAACGACTATAATACTGCCTCCTATGTACAAGAATATAACTACTATAATACTGCTCCTATGTACAAGAATATAACTACTATAATACTGCTCCTATGTACAAGAATATAACTACTGTAATACTGCCTCCTATGTACAAGAATATTACTACTATAATACTGCCTCCTATGTACAAGAATATAACTACTATAATACTGCTCCTATGTACAGGAATATAACTACTATAATACTGCTCCTATGTACAAGAATATAACAACTATAATGCTGCTCCTATGTACAAGAATATAACTACTATAATACTGCTCCTATGTACAAGAATATATCTACTATAATACTGCTCCTATGTACAAGAATATAACTACTATAATACTGCTCCTATGTACCCCCTAGATAACTACTGTAATACCAGAATATGGAAAGATTGAAGTAATTTCTGTGATTCTGCCTTAATTTGTGTCTGATTTCATGTCGCTGTGAAGCTCTAGCTTTAGAACAGAGAAGCTTGGACTGAATGTGACTTCCCTGGGCACAGAGCTGCTATATGTGACTATTATACATCAATATACAGTGATTGCGGGCGTCTATGTGCGATGTACTGACAATAGACAGTCATCCTCTCCTAGCAGCGTTGCCACTTCATCCTAACCATCAGCATTGTTAGCGCTTCATAGTATACAGGGGCCCTAAAGGCAAGGGGGCCCCAATCACTACAAAAATGGACACTAGTCTCTTACACTGGCATTACTCACTCCGGCAGGGAAACAGCCTGTCGGATCCATGACTACAGTGTACATCAGTGAGTTTCCTGCAGTCCGTCCAGCCCCATTTACTATAATGGGGAGCGGCGTAGATCCGGCCGCAGAGCGGCGGACGCTGTGTGCAGCAAGTCACATTAAAATCTGAAAAATTCTCCAGAAACCTGCTGCTTTCATTACCGACCCGATTTCTAAAAGATGTCTCTCCCAATGTAGAACAGCTGATGCTGCGATCATTGTTTTGTTTTAAAGCTTAAATTGTCATCTCACGTCTCTAGATGCTACACAGCCTGAGATATTAAGGGTTAAAGCCGCCCTCCTCACCTCAGCCTGCAGCCAGAGTTCTGCTGGGGCTGAACTGTGTGTCCTTCCCTCAAAGACTGAGGAGAGCTCGGGCAAAACTGTTCTTGTCTCAGGCTAGGATATGCCCCCAATGTCCGATAGGTGCAGAGCCCGCAAAGCACCGGCTGGAGCACTGCGCATGTGTGGCCACCCTCCATTCATTCCTATGGGAGCGCTGACGGAAATAGCCCAGCCAGTTCATGGCTATTTTCGGGGCTGCACCCTCTGGCACTTTGCGGGCTCTGTTCTCAGAGGTGGGACCCGCAGCACCAGGTGCACATGGGTGTAGAATATGCTGCAAGGTACAATTCTATGTAGCGCATGTGATACTATAAGGTTGCTCCCTTGCATCTTCGGATTGCTTCACACTAGTCAAGGTTGTAAAATCTTGCAAAGCATTGTGCTATATATGGTGGGCAAGTTCCAAATTCAGTGCCCAGGGGCCCCAACGAAAGATCAGTGCCCAACCATTACATGCAGTTTATTGGTTCTGAATATAGAATGAGACATCGCCATCTGCTGGTGGTTATGTGTGTTACATCCCCTATAATAAAATACATTGGGCACATACATAATTATTGATTATAACCCCGGGGTACATGTAGCCTTGAATCTACACGTGTGATCTTCTCCCGTTCTCGCTGCAGGTTGACGTGTTACACGGGATTCACGCCATCTCCCCCAGTCACCTCCAATCTCCTCAGCAGTTTATTCACAACATGCACCAGGCCCCCGCGGAGTTATCAGGCCACACTCTGGTCAGCGCCAATCGCAGCTCAGGTAAGTGGCAGTGAAATGCACGTGTGGTCGCCCCCTGCTGGTGACCATGGTACGTGTAATAACCTTTTCTTCTTCGTAGTATTTCCGGGCGTTGCCATGGTCATCATTGTTGTTTGCATCGGTTTCTTGGCCCTGATTGTTACTCTGGGGCTCTCGAGGATACACAATGTGAGGCAAAGAGGATCCGAGGGGGCGGAGATAGAGGCAGCCAATCAACGTGACCCATTCTGGGAGGACTCTGCGATGACCATAACTGTGAACCCAATGGAGGTCAGTAAATTTGTGTCAGTAAAACATAAAGGAAAGGGGTCAAGTAATGTTTTAATACACTTTGTGCTCCAATTCTGCACCATCTCTGCTTGCTGACAGTGAATGGAATCAGTGTAGCTCATAGTCAGAGACCCACAGCCTAGTTCTGCTCACACAGCTCTTGCATTTGTTGCAATGTATCAGTCTGTGAGCAAGACGCAGTTCTGCAGTCTACACTGATACATTGTAACAAACTGCAGCTGTAAAAAAAGGACGACTAAGGCCAAGACTGGTTGCATCCAAATTTCCAGTCTGAGGCTATGTTCGCACTTCATCTGTTGTGTGTAAAATTCGGACGAAGGATCTGCAGCTTAAATTTCAGGATGACCCCCAGATTTCTGCCGCGGGCCCGCACTCACATTAGCCATATTCCATGCAGATTTTTTTGTTTCAAAAATAGTCCATGTGAACTGGCCTTTAGGATATATTTTGTCACGTGCAGATCCAAACCACCATATACATCAATGCACACATACGTATTTGCCACTATTCATGCCAGGCTGTTCATGACTCTGCACAAGGTCTCTATGGCAGCACCCCAGTAATCAGGTGACTTCCTTTCATCAGAATCGTTAATTTCTAATGATAATTTGTTTTCCCTTAGTCCTAACAGTGGCACAGATGGGGTATTTCGCCCCCCGTGGACTGGTAGGACAGGTGGAAATTTTATTGACACTAATAATTAAAGAATTACCTAGACCCTCCCACCTCCAATAAAGAGGGGGATCACCCCCAGCCCCCTTGTGTAGTTCTAAGAAGAAATAAGCAACAATAGTGTAAACAATCTAACAGCAAATAACTAAGGGGGGGGGATATTTGTGTGCCACTGTTAGGACTAAGGGAAAACAAATTATCGTTAGAAATTAACGATTCCCTTACGTCCTAACCAGTGGCACAGATGGGGATTAGCAAGTAGACACCCCCATGGGAGGGCCCTCATGCCTGGTGGAGGATAACACTGTCTGGCCAAATGAGGAATAGCTATCTATCCTAGAATCCACTCTATAGTGTGAGATAAAAGTGGAGTGAGAACTCCAAGAAGCCGACTTACAGATGACATCCAGTGGAATCGAGCTTCTTTCGGCAAAGGAAGTAGCCACCGCTCGAGTAGAGTGGGCCCTTACAAACTCAGGTGGCTCAGAACCCTGAGACATATAAATAAGACTCCCGAATTGCCTCTTTAATCCATCGATTGATGGAGGGCTTAGAGGCCTTCTTACCCGGAAAAAAGGATAAGGAGATTTTCATCTTTCCTAAATACCTTGGACCGCTCCAGGTAAATCCTGAGACATCTTGACACATCGAGGGTATGGAGCCCTCTTTCTTCTGAGGAGGGGAGTGGAGCCAAAACTGGAAGAGAAATTACCTGGTTGATGTTGCTGAATGAAGGCACCTTTGGAATAAGGGTAGGCAAGAACTTCAGGAACTGTAGGATGGTAGGCATGCAAGCGTCTGTGGATGACAGTTGACGACTGGAACACCACTTTGAAAAAATCTTCCAAATTCTTGAATAAGATCTGTTAGTAGTCTCAGATCTGGAGTGCTGTAGGGTTATCAAGACAGACCCCCGATAGCCCTTCTATTCTAGGAAGGGACTGATCAACCTCCAGGCTGTCAGGTTGAACATTTGAAGATTTGAGGAGATCTGAGTGTCCCCCGACACCAGTACTCTCTTTGGGTGAAGCCTCCAAAATTGACCCCGACTCATTTGAATGAGTTGGGTAAACCAAGCTCTTTTCGGCCAGTATGGAATGATGGCGATGACTGACGCTTGGTCCTGCTTGATTTTCATCAATACCCTTGGAATCAAGGAAATTGGAGGGAAGATATAGGCCAGCCCGAACTTCTATGGGATTGACAGTGCATCTTTTGCCACCGAGTTGTCCTCCCTGTAAAGGAAGCAATACCACTCCACCTTGGTGTTGAACCTCGTTGCCATGAGATCGACCTCTGGCATGCCCCACCTGAGCGTTATCTCCTTGAAGACATCTGGATGGAGAGACCATTCTCCGGTTGGAAGACCTCGGCTCAGGCGATCTGCAATCATATTGTGGACTCCACGAATGTGGACGGCTGATAAATGGGTGAGGTTCAATTCTGCCCAATCCAATATCACACCTATCTCTCTCAGGAGACTTTGTGACTTCGTGCCTCTTTGCTTGTTGATGTACATTACAGCGGTCATGCTGTCTGACTGTACCTTCACCGCTTTGCCTTGAATGCAGGGAGCGAAATGATGAAGGGCTAATCTGATCGCCCTGATTTCTAGGAGATTCGATGACAATAACTTCTCCTGAGATGTCCAGATTCCTTGAACTGTCTTGTTCAGAAGATGTGCTCCCCAGCCTACTAGGGATGCATCTGTGGTAAGTATGATCCAAGAGGGTTGGATCAGGGACTTGCCGTCCTCCAGATGGGCCCACCATCTTAGGGAGGATCGGGCACGATAAGACAGGGAGTGCACGGAATTTAGATTGTGATTCCACTTGGCTAGTACCTCCGATTGTAGCGGACGTGGGTGCCATAATGCCCAAGGAACCGCCTCTGCGGTTGATGACATTAGTCCCAACATTTTCATCAAAGTACGAATGGTTACTTTCCGAGGTACTAAGAGAGAGCGGGCTGTCTCTTGAACAGATAGCGTTCTTTCGGGAGTAAGATGAATTGTCATTTCCACTGAGTCCACCACGAATCCCAGGAACTCCACTGCGGTAGCTGGCAGGAGATGGGACTTGTTCCAGTTGATTATCCATCCTAGCTGGTGGAGGAAGGCTACAGCCCGCTGGATGTGTTGGGACAGGATCGCTTGGGAAGGAGCTCTGAAGAGCCAATCGTCCAGGTATGGAATGATGCTCAGACCCTGAAGTCTTAGAGCTGCCACCACGGAAACCCCCACTTTGGTAAATGTGTGTGGGGCCGAAGCAATTCCAAGCGGGAGGGCCACAAACTGAAAGTGTTTTAGGACTCCCCTGACTTGCACCACGATCCTTAAGAATCTTCTGGACCCAGGAAGGTTGGGAATATGGAGGTAAGCATCCTTGAGATCCAAGGTTACCAGGAAATCTCCTGGCCATAGAAGATTGATCACTGATTGGATAGTTTCCATCCGGAAATACTTGCGTTTGATGAACTGATTGAAATATCTCAAATTTATAATCATCCTCCAGTCTTCGGTCACCTTGGGTACCAGGAAAACTGGGGATTAGATACCTGCTCCTTGATCCTAAAAAAGGCACCTCCTCTAAGGCCCCTTTCCGAAGATACTCCAGGATATAGTCCTCTAGAATCTTCTGGACGGAAGCAGTCTTGTTAGCACAAATTTGTCGAATGGGGGACTGTCTAAGTCTACCAGGTATCCCTGAGATATAATACGGAGCACCCAAGGGTCTTGGATGTGGATCTGACAAGATTCTAGAAAGTGTTGTAGGCGACAGCCTACGGGAATATGGGGAGCAGGGAGATCTGAGAATCCAGTCAGACCGGCATGGTACCAAGATCCTCGAGGCGGCCCGCAATCAGAGCTTCGAGGATTTCTTGGGGGGCTTAGGGACCCTGGAACCCCCCCCCCCCCCCCCCTACGGGAACTCCAATCTCTCTGGAGTTCCCGTGGGGGGGGGGGGGTAATCCTCCAGGGTCCCTAAGCCCCCCAAGAAATCCTCGACGCTCTGATTGCGGGCCGCCTCGAGGATCTTGGTACCATGCCGGTCTGACTGGATTCTCAGATCTCCCTGCTCCCCATATTCCCGTAGGCTGTCGCCTACAACACTTTCAAGAATCTTGTCAGATCCACATCCAAGACCCTTGGGTGCTCCGCATTATATCTCAGGGATACCTGGTAGACTTGGACAGACCTGGACCCATACCTTTTGCCCTGACCACGAAAGGGCTGTTGGGGGAGGGACTTGACCTTCTTATCCGACAGTCCCTCCATAATATGGTCAAGCTCTGTCCCAAAAAGTCTGCCGGGTTCATATGCCATGGCGCAGAGATTATGCTTGGAAGTTGTATCAGCCTTCCAGGGTTTTAGCCAGAGCGGACACCTGCCCGCGGCTGAGAGCGCCATAGTCTTGGAAGCCAATTTTAGATGTTGTGGAGCAGCGTCACACAAAAAATCAATTGCCAGACCGGCCGTCTTACAATAGGCCAAGATGTCATCCCTAGAGACCCCCTGGTCTAGGTCAGACTGAATTTGAGCGAACCTGGTCTTGAGAAAATTCGCCACTTCAGAGGACGCTATTGCGACCGAGGCAGAAGCTGAAGCAGAGGAATAAACGCGCCTAAAGGCGCAATCAGCCTTGCGGTCCATGGGATTCTGAAGACTTGTAACCGCCGTCCGATGGTACCATGGTCCTCTTGGAAATGGCCATATCCACCTTTGGTACTGGCCCCCAAGAGGACAATTTATCTTCTCTTACCGGGAAGACAGATTTAAATCTTTTGATCAGCACGGGACCTTTTTCTGGTTTCTTCCACTCTGTCCTCATTAATGACAGGAGGGAATCGTCTGCTTTAAAGGCCCTGGGCCCCTTAGAGGTGGAGGTAGAGGCTTCACCCTGATCCACATCCTGGTCCCCCGACCGGATGGATCTCAGCAACCGCTGGGCCTTCTCGGGAGGGAAGAAGTAGGAAAATCCATCCTCATCTTCGGAAGAAGAGGAAATAGAACCCTGTCTGGTATCCTGAGCCCCGATACCTCCATGGCCCGATGAGGAGATGAAGGTCTTTGGCGCTTAGATCCTAAGGCCTGCTTCAGCTCCTCTATAGAGGAGTTCACCTGGTTCATGTTAGACTCCATGTAGTTCTTCACCCAGTCGACTACATCATGAACCGTTGGTTCCTGCTGGGGAAGAAGCTTAGCTCTACAGGGCAGACATCGCAAAAATAAATGTCTTCCAGGACAATTTGACAATCGTGGCATAGAAGATGACCTCTTTTGCCAGAACTCTTCCTGCCCGGGTCCCGATCACTGTCCCCTGTAGACGACATGGCTACAAGAAACAAACAGAATTAACTGTTAAGACTGTAAGGAGGAAAGGAATCCAAGCAAATAGGCTTTTTCACCGAAAAACCGAGACCTGTTTCAAGCAAAACCCGCAAAGGGTAAAATAGCAGAGGACAGCACTCGCTGAACAAAGGAAAACCGCTTGGAAGAAGGGAACTTCACCAATATCCAAGACAGACAGAGTATAGCATACCCATACACCTGCGCTCTAGGAGGCAGAATGACCACTGGTGCAGGATTTAAATAGCAACCGTGGTGCCAAAAAGGGGCGGAGCTAGCGCCAAAATATAAAAAAACAAGATCAATATAGAAATATTAGGCTAAGAGGGAGCCAAAATAGCTAAATTCGCGAAAAAAGTACATTATTAAAGGAGAAAACACTTCTCCTAGAAACAGGAAGTGACGTCACAGCCGGAGACATCACTTCCAAAATTGCGGCGACCCACCGGAAACACGTGGGGCCGCTGTTTCCATGCTCCAGTGCTCAGGAGGGCCTAGATAGAGGACAGCAGGAGCCACAAGTGGGCCGAATACAACCATCCTCACCGCCCCGAGAACACAGCACGGGAGCGGCAGAGATTACCCTGCGGACAGCCGCAGGAATGAGGAACAGCCAAGTTACCCCAGAGGGGGTTCTCCACCAGCCCAAACCTGTCCGGAGGACAGAAAAAAACACAAGGGGGCTGGGGGTGATCCCCCCCTTTTATTGGAGGTGGGAGGGTCTAGGTAATTATTAAATTATTAGTGTCAATAAAATTTCCACCTGTCCTACCAGTCCACGGGGGGCGAAATACCCCATCTGTGCCACTGGTTAGGACGTAAGGGAATCTCTCAGTAATGCAGCCTCAGGCTTCAGGCCTGTAACTACGACTGATCATATCTCAGCTCAGAAGCAAGCTATTAAGAAATGGTTACTTTTGTGATGTGTATTAAAGGGCATCTGTCAGCAGTTTTGTACCTATGACACTGGTTGACCTGTTACATGTGACCTTGGCAGCTGAAGACATCCGTGTTGGTCCCATGTTCATATGTGCCCGCATTGCTGAGAAAAATGATGTTTTAATATATGCAAATGAGCCGCTAGGAGCAACGGGGGCGTTGCCATTACACCTAGAGGCTCTGCTCTCTCTGCAACTGCTGCTTCCTCTCCACTTTGACAGGACCAGGTGTGATGATGTTTTCACTGCCTAGTCCAGAGGGAGCAGCAGTTGCAGAGAGAGCAGAGCCTTTAGGTGTAATGGCAACGCCCCCATTGCTCCTAGCGGCTCATTTGCATATATTAAAACATCGTTTTTCTCAGCAATGCGGGTACATGTGAACATGGGACCAACACAGATGTCTTCAGCTGCCAAGGTCACATGTAACAGGTCAACCAGTGTCATAGGTACAAAACTGCTGACAGATGCCCTTTAAAAGGACCTTGCTTAGTATATATCTTCAATGTCCTCTCCCCTTTAGTCTTTGCAGTCTGGCGGCTTGGCCCCGGCACAGAAATCATCTGTCTCGGAGAAGGAGGAGCCAATTGAGGAGTCACCTTGAGAGTCATCTCTTTGACAGCCGTGCATCCGTGTACTTCTCGCTTATGTGTCATCCCCACCATCGTCTGGTGTGTATGCCACATCCTGACACAACTGTGCGGTGCGCGCCACTTCTGACCGCGCTCTTCTGCTACTTCTCCGACACTCTAAGCGACGAGTGCAACGTAAAGACACTCAGCCTGGGACATGTCCCACCATCTTCTCCTCTCTCTGGAGCGTGTGTCACAGCCTGGCTGTCTCTTGAAGAGCGCCACCCACCCCGACGCTGGCTGGGTTGTGTATCACGTCCACAGTGTCTGTCCTTCCGGATGCCTCCCCCTCGTTTACGTTACCATTTCTCAGGGGAAACCTCGCCGCCTCCGCTCCTCCATTCCGTGTTTGTAACCGTCTCATGTGATGTTTTTACATTAGGTCCCTGAGAGGCTGCTACCGATTCCCTTCTGGTCCACCACACCCCCTCCCCCATCTCATTTCTGGGGTTCAGCTTTACTCCATCCCCAGAGACTTAAAGTACTGAGAAAGAGAGAGAGAGAGACCGCTCAGTACTGAAATAGTCCTCAAAAATGGCCGACAACCTATAGACACGAGGGCCCAAGACCACTCATCTCACCCCAACCCCCAAAAAGGTTTTTTTTTTCAACCAGACCTTTCCTTTTGTTCCTATTTAAAGTGTTATCCCCTTCCTGTCTCCTCCCCACCGCGTTCACGTCTCTGCCCCTGTAAAGGGGTGCTCGGATAATGGGGGTCACGACAATGAATGAAATAACACTGATCTCTGGTATAAATCTATATAAAACTATATAAAAAAAACAATATATAAAGAACACAACGGCTCGCTTTATTTTTTGGGACTATGTCTGTGTATCTAGTATTAAAGGGGTACTCTGAAGAAGGTCCATTCATCTCTTTGGGACTGTCTGAAGTAGCCAAGAACTGTACTCAGCTGCCTCCAACAGTCCCATAGAGAATGAATGAAGAGGCAAAGCGCGAACTCCATTCATTTCAGGGGTACGGGCCCCCCACCGGCGGGAGCCCACAGATCTAACAGCTCTGCCCTGTCCTGTGGGTAGAGAATAATTTCATCTAACGGGCAAATCCGATGAACTTGTGGCAGTGCAGCTTCCCTGGTAAATACCTGCCTGAGTGAGTGACTACCACTATAGAGCAGCAGTGTTATCTGTAATAGATAGTACTATAATACAGACTGTATTATACTCCAGAGCTGAACTCACAATTCTGCTGTGTAAATATATAACAAAATAAGCAATGTATGTACACAGTGACTCCACCAGCAGAATAGTGAGTGCAGCTCTGGAGTATAATACAGGATGTAACTCAGGATCAGTACAGGATAAGTAATGTATGTACACAGTGACTCCACCAGCAGAATAGTGAGTGCAGCTCTGGAGTATAATACAGGATGTAACTCAGGATCAGTACAGGATAAGTAATGTATGTACACAGTGACTGCACCAACAGAATAGTGAGTGCAGCTCTGGAGTATAATACAGGATGTAACTCAGGATCAGTATAGGATAAGTAATGTATGTACATGGTGACTGCACCAGCAGAATAGTGAGTGCAGCTCTGGAGGATAATGCAGGATGTAACTCAGGATCAGTATAGGATAAGTAATGTAATGTATGTACACAGTGACTGCACCAGCAGAATAGTGAGTGCAGCTCTGGAGTATAATACAGGATGTCCCTCAGGATCAGTACAGGATAAGTAATGTAATGTATATACACAGTGACTGCACCAGCAGAATAGTGAGTGCTGCTCTGGAGTATAATACAGGATGTAACTCAGGATCAGTACAGGATAAGTAATGTATGCACACATTGACTCCACCAGCAGAATAGTGAATGCAGCTCTGGAGTATAATACAGGATGTAACTCAGGATCAGTACAGGATAAGTAATGTAACAGCAGCTGGAGAGTCACAGGTTATAAAGGGTTAAATTTCTACACTTTTTAAAAAAAAATCTCTGGTGTGAAAATATTCCCATCTCACATTTTAGGATTTTTTTACATTTTTAAATTTAAAAGACATATACAGTAATTACATATGAAGGGTTCGATAAGTGAAAAACAATACAGAGAACACAGGGAGTTTGGAATAAGGAAGAAGCAGGGAGTTCCCGGTGTCTTCATACCACCCCCCAGACTTCTTCGAAAGCAGTGCAGATCTTCGCAGAGGTCAGGGCTGCGGACAGAGGATACTGACTGATGGACACGAGGCGCTCCGTGAAATCTACATTAACCTGCAAGTAAAAATAAATAAAAAATAAATAAAAAGACTGCAATGTATTACAAGGAAGGGGTGAAATAAGACTGGAGGACAACAACTCCCAGCCAGTCCAGTGTCCACCATCTCCTCTACCACTCCCCATTTATGGGCAGGCAAATGCTCCAGGAGCACGATTCATTGGGTGAATATAGTTGAATTACTGTTTAATGGAAACTTTCTAATACAATCTTTGTTTCAAACATCTCCGCTTGCTGTCATGGAGTAGAAATGCTTAAATCCTACGGCTGAAAATCTGTACAGACCTAATCCTTCCCACAGTTTTGGGGTTTGATCACTATTGTATTGAGGGACGTCTATACACAGCGCCACCTGGTGGCCCTCATTATTGTTGCACGATTGTCCAAATGACGTAGACCCTAGGAGGGAAGTAAATAGAGGGGGCAGGAGGAGAGCGGCAAATGTTCTGGAGGATTTGGTGCCCTCTATGGTCCTCTATTCCATCAGGGGACCCCTGGGGTGGACTGGGAAGGTCTTATATCCAATACACTTTCTGAGGGGTGAATGCTCATTTTGCTGCCACCCCATCGGTCATGTATCCGACTGACTGACGACTCACCGAGCCATGTGCAAACGCTCCGATTACGATCATCATAGGCTGGTCGGTGGCGACTAGATCCCGAACGCAAGGAACGCTCTCACCCTGAAAGGAGGTGCCGACCTTCAAGCACCCAGCAGGAAGGTGATCTGTTATTGGATTCTTAATAACCTGGAGATAAAAAATATATAAAAAAAGTTACGCCCTGAGCTGCAGTACCGGGCACAGCCACAGCCAGAAGTGCAGCGCTGTACTCAGCGGTCTCCATCGGGCCCACAGACACTGATTGGAGCGGCACGGTGCTGGTACGGTCTCCACCCATTTAGTCTCCTGCTCACTACGGCCGTGCAGCGAGGACGAACGGGGGGTTCAGTTTCCCTATTTTAGTGATCCCAGGAATCGGACATTATCACTAGGGATGAGCGAACCCGAACTTTGTGAGTTCAGGTACCCAGACCCGGACTTTTTCACTAAAAATCCGGGCTTGGGGTCGGCGTGCGGGAGATTTTATTATTTTCCGTTATAACATGGTTATAGCTGAAAATAAAAAAAACAAACATTCTTAAGACAGAATGCAAAAGAATATGGCCATTTAGGGGTAAAAATAAAATTTAAATAAAAAAAATATATTTTTTTTTTGACTCGGCTCATCCACTTGATCGCGCTGCCGCAGTCTCTTCTATCTTCTTTCTGCAGGACCTGCCAAAGGACTTGCGATGATGTCGCCACATGGCGAGGGCGGTGACATCATCGCAGGTCCTGCAGAAAGAAGATAGATAATAGATCAAGTGGATGAGGCGAGGGGTTTTGTTTTGTTCTTTACCCCTAAATGGCCATATTCTTTTGCATTCTGTCTTAAGAATGCTATTATCTTCAGCTATAACCATGTTATAACAGAAAATAATAAAGTGAAGTTGACTTTAATGGGGTTCGGGGACAAGTTCGGGTCCCAAACCCGAACTTTGACCTGAAGTTCGGCCGAACCTGAACTTCCACGGATTCGCTCGCCCCGAATTATCAGCTGTCCACCTTGTAGAACAGTTTCCCAAACATCCGGAATCTCCCCTGTCCAGGATGAGAGAAACAAGCAGCACAATCCAAGAGTCTCCTGAAAAGCACTCCTGTCCATACTAGGGGTGCACCAGGTATCGAATTATCAATACCCAATCAAAACTTTTGTACCAGTATCGATTCGATACCCGGATTTGCCTTTTACCGTTACTAGGCTGTGCTACTGCGCAGCCTAGTATCACAGAACATGGCGCGCGCTGCTCTCAGCGCGCGCCATGTTCCCTCAGACAGTGGAGGAAGCAGTCTATCCCTCCCCGCTGTGCCGCTGCCACCAATGAGGAGAGAGAGAGGGGAAGAGGAGGGGCTGTGGCCACTGTGCCACCAATGAGAATCACATAGCCGGCACCCAACCTCTATGACAGGGAGCTGCGATCAGCGGCAGTTAACCCCTCAGGTGCGGCAGTGTCCACAGGGTCCCCCCCCCTCTTCATTGGTGGTGCAGTGGCAGTTCAGAGCCCCAGCAGTGTAATCGCGGGGCTCCGATCGGTTATCATGGCAGCCGGGACGCTACTGAAGCCCTGGCTGCCATGGTAAACTCCCTGCCGCTGAGGACAGCAGGGAGGCTGTGAGGTCCTATTCACCCTGATAGAGCTCTAGACAAGGGATTAAAAGATCCCGGGTTCTAGCCCCTAAGGGAGGAAATTGTTATTAAACAAAAAGTAAAAAAAGTTTAATAAAAAAAAAATAATTACCCCCTTTTCCCAATTTTACATCTAAAATATATAAACAATAAATAAACATTACATATCGCGTCCGAACGCCGTAACAGAAAAAAATAAAAACTGCGTGATTCGCCATTTTTTTGTCACCTTGTCCCCCCAAAAAATAGGATAGGACTATTCTATTATGGGCCGGATGTTTAAAAAATCTGCGTGCATTTTATGGGTGTTTTATTTTTTTCACATGGTATCGAGTGTCGCAATACTTTTTTATGGTATTGAAATCAAATAAAAATGTTGGTATCATGACAACCCTAGTCCATCCTCCTAGTCCCACCTATTTTCCAGTGCTCATGCGTCAATCGCTCCCAGACAATGCGGAAGGCAAAGCACTGTTCCCCAGACTTCTGACAAATTTACAATTTTTTACTAAGCCGAAGAAATTTTAATAAAAAAAAAAAAGAATTCTAACAAAAAAGAAAAAAGTCACCCGTGGCCTCACCCACCTCTGTGACATCTGTGTCGGAAAAAGTTTAACACGTGCATCAAAAATACTGTGCTCATCCTGAATGTATTTACAGCAGAAAGCCAACTTTTTAGGCGGATCCGTCATGGATCTACAAAAACGGATCCGGTACAATAATACAACGGCATGCATCCGTCATGAACGGATCCGTTTGTATTATCTGTAACATAGCCAAGGCTGATCCGTCATGAACTCCATTGAAAAAGTCAATGGGGACGGATCCGTTTTCTCTGGCACAATAGAAAACTGATCCGTCTCCCATTAACTTTCAATGGAGTTCATGACGGATCAGCCTTGGCTATGTTACAGATAATACAAACGGATCAGTTCATGACGGATGCATGCGGTTGTATTATTGTAACGGATCCGTTTTTGCAGATCCATGACGGATCCGCCCAAAAAGTTAGCTTTCTGCTGTAAATGTTGGTTTAGTTGTCAGACGGACACCAAAACACCGCAAGCAGCGTTTTGGTTTCCTCCTTCAAAGTGGAATGGAGACGGAACGGAGGCAAACTGAGGCATTCTGAGCGGATCCTTTTCCGTTCAGAATGCATTAGGGCAAAACTGATCCGTTTTGGACCGCTTGTGAGAGCCCTGAACGGATATGACAAACGGAAACCAAAACGCCAGTGTGAAAGTATGACTTAAATACATTGATAAATTCTCCAGCTTCACATATTACAAAGGCGATTCCCTGCAACTACCACTAGGGGGAGCTCAGTGCATAGGAAGCTATTATAATGCCTTTGCACTGAGCTCCCCCTAGTGGCTACTTTGTAAAAATGCAATTTTTTTTCATCTCTGAACAGACGCAGCAAAGAAGATGATCAATGATCAATGCCAGACTCCTCTCTCCTCCCCAGGCCCCATAGTGGTCACGTGGTCTGTCTTTATTGAAAGCATGCCACTGTGTTAGGGTATGTGGTCATCATAGAGGGGTTCTGCAGCAGCTCAGGACCACCATCTCTGAACCATAAACCGGGGGCTGGACAATGACCAATTTCATGATGGGCCGATGAACTACAAGATTTGATAAGCTTTTCAGGATTTTTAAAAATGTTATTTCAATGCAAACACTTTTTTTGGGGGGGGGGGGGCTCTCACCTTTAAAAGTTTCTGGGGTCCATCGGCAGCTCGGACGCTCAGCTTATGCAGCAGTTGTACTAAAGAAGAGAGAGAACGGAATGAAGTCTGTACATTGTGCGTTCTGTAAGGTGGCCCGCCACAAAAAGCATGCCCAGGATAGTGGGGCGGGGTCGTACAGGGGGGACCCCCCGCCATCCTGAGAGCTAGGAGTTCTTGAGTCGCCTCTCGGAATGGAACCGCAGTGCACATGGCGATCCGTTTATTCTACAGGGCCACAGAAGTGAATGGAGCACCGGGCCGACATGTGCACCACCCTCTGCCTTCTAAGAGCGGACTCGGAGTCCCAATGGTCAGACCCCCACATGACCCATCCTGCGATAGCCCCTCTAAGGTTCACGCAGCCCCAGCGTGTAAACGGCTACTTACCCATCAGACCACAGAATCGGGGGAAGGTTCGGGGGATGCGGGTCTGTGGGTTGACCTCGATGAGAACGTTCCTCTGTGTGTGGATATAGACTTGTAACAATCCGGCCCGGTTCAGAGGACTGTCCAACAACATCAGCAAACTCTGCGGAGGGTAAGACACGCTCAGCATTACATACACCAGGCAGATTTAAGGGGGATTTTACTCCTAGGCACCGTCCCCTCGTGTCTTTAGACCAGGGATCAGCAACGTCCGGCGCTGCAGCTGCGGTGAAACGACGACGACTCCCAACATGCACGCTTGCTTGGCTTTTGTCAGCACTTCAGAAGTGAATGGAGCATGTTGGGAGTTGGAGTGCGGGAGGTTGCTGACCCCTGCTGTAGACAATCCTGGAGGGTTGATGAGCAGCCATCTAGTCTGTATGGCCCAGATCAGTGGAAGTGACATCTTAAAGCTTCAGAAGACCAACCTCCGTCTATAGTCGACAGCACAACGTTCCACCTGGAGTCACAGACAAGGTCATAGCAAAGAAGCCGGTGGAGATAATACATCCAAATTCATATCACTTTATTATATAAAATATGGAGAGAAAGGGCAGGATGGAAAAAGTTATACAGAGAAGCAAAGGGCATCTATACGTCTGGACCATCGTGTGTCCCCACAAGGCTGATGGGCACTTATCGGGTACCAGGTCCGTACTGTGACACGCAAACATCCAATATACACCAAAGAGGTGCGCAGCATCCCGTATCCACACCCCGATGGGGAATTACACAATACACTGCAATCACCTCAAAAGAAATCCATGGATGTTAATGTGATCCACAGCCACGTCCACGGCAACCATCAGCAACATGTGTATATATAGTAAAAATGGGAAGATAGACCAGGCACTCTGTATGTGTAGCCAAAAATTGAGATATTTATTTGATATAGATAGAAAATCAATTGTCTAAAAATATCTATTGTGATATAACAGCATAATAAGTAGCCCAAAGTAAACTGCAACAATAACCAATATGATCTACAAATGTAGCAGCAATGGGCAATTACAACAAGATATCAAATAGCAGCAATGGTTAAAATCCAGCCATAAAAAAACGCAATCTAATAGCAGCAATAGTATTGAGATTGTGCGTTTAAACAGCCCATGTTCCTCCTACACACGGCAGGGAGTACGGCTAATAGCAGCGCTGATAGGAATCCATCAAGGGGAAACCGCAAAAGTCCTTGCATAGAAAGATCTTCCCATGTTCCGGATCCAGATAGCTTTTAATATTCACAGCTCCGCTCCTGCCTCACTGTGCTAGCGCATGCTTATAGGTCACCAAATATAACAGGAGAGACCAGCAGGCGCAATGCGGTAAGCACTCGCGGTGGCGTCTCCTGTTATAGACCGCTGCTCCGGTGATCTGCAGTAGAGCGAATATCCGCTGACTCTGTGTCCAGTATCACCAGCGGGTTGTGCGCTCAGTGAAGCCAAACATCGCCAGAGCTTTTCGTTTCAGAAACTTAATTCAAATCCAGGGGAGACTCTTTACCAGCATGCCGGTGCAATACGCGGAAGGGGCCACATCCCCGAAACGCGTATGGGCTACACCTTGCACCGGCATGCTGGTAAAGAGACGTCACCGCGAGTTCTCACCGCATTGCGCCTGCTGGTCTCTCCTGTTATATTTGGTGACCTATAAGCATGCGCTAGCACAGTGAGGCAGGAGCGGAGCTGTGAATATTAAAAGCTATCTGGATCCGGAACATGGGAAGATCTTTCTATGCAAGGACTTTTGCGGTTTCCCCTTGATGGATTCCTATCAGTGCTGCTATTAGCCGTACTCCCTGCCGTGTGTAGGAGGAACATGGGTTGTTTAAACGCACAATCTCAATACTATTGCTGCTATTAGATTGCTGCTATTTGATATCTTGCTGTAATTACCCATTGCTGCTACATTTGTAGATCATATTGGTTATTGTTGCAGAGGTGGGACCCGCACCTAACAGCCAATGGGGGCATATCCCAGCGAGATGCCCCCATTGTCTGAGAAGGGAAAACCCCTTTAAGGGGAAAGTGTTACTACAGGACTGGGGGGGGTCTTCAGTCGGCCCCCAGCGGCCATGACCACCTCTCAGCACACACAGCCATTGCTCTTCCATCTACCTGATCAGGTGCTAATGGTCACTACTGACCAGGGTATCTGAGGGGTTAACCTGCTGGGATCAGAGTCACTTGTATAAGGCGGCCTGCGGCCCCTGCATATCAAGACCAGATCCTGAGCCGCACATACGCTGGAAGTCACCAAAGGGGTTAAACATCGCAGCCATTACAACCTAAAAACACATTAAAAAGTAGCTAAAAACAGCCACCAGGGCCCCCCGGGGGTCAGCTGCATGGGCCTCCCTGCAGGGGCCGGAGCAGCGAGACAAGTGGAGATGGCCTTGAAGCCGGTGACAACCTACCTGATGGGTGATGTCCGGCCGCACCTCGCCAGGGTCTCGCCCATTCTTCACCAGGATGTTTTTATGTTGGTCGCAGTTTAATAATTCGTATGTTTTCCCAACCTGGAACAGGAAATGGATTTATCAAACCGAGTCCTAAGACCGGTCACTTACCACAGCGGACGACTTATCTTCAAGTGGAGCCAGTACCCCAAACCTGCCGCCCATGACCAGTGAGGCTCAAACCGTGGCCGATCAGCTGCTGCAAAACTACAACTCCCAGCATGCCCTACATACCCTAGCTGGAAAGCCATAAGTCGGAGATCACTGCCAGAGACATTGTTCAGCTGTTCATCCCCCCCCCCCATGACTACAATGGAACGTGCCACGCAGATACACACAAATTCTAAAGAGAAATGGGTCAAACCATTTTGCTGATTGTGGGGGTTCTACAGGTGCGGAGTTCTATAATCACTGTAAAGACCACACATGATAACTACTCCAGGCTCAGACCCTTCCACCAACCATGAGCAGCCGGGGCCATGCTGATACTTCTAGTTCTCCACATTGATTACCCGCACGGTCTCCAGGCTGGCCCCCTCCAGTAACACGATCAGCCTCTTGTCTTTCCGCCGCTTTATTTGCGGCTCCCCTTCCTCTGTGTGATTTACACTCGTGGGTCCCCTGCGCGCCGCCATGTTTGCTGGGGCCGTGGATGGCGAGAGAGCAGCTTCCGGTGCGGGCGCCATGTTGTGATTGGCAGGCGAATCACGTGACGCGGAACTAGCGGAACTATAGTGCAGGGTGAGAAGCGGCTGCCCGGAGCTGACAGGTGGGTGCGCGTTTCCGGTGTCCTTCTACTGCCGGGGCTGACATACAGGAGGGGACACGTGAAAGAGCAGAAGAAGAAGAAGGGTAAGGACGTGGGGGCCAGTCTACATGTATGTGTCATGTGTGTGAGCAGGAGCACCGTAGTGACGGGCGGCAGGATGTCCTGTGAATGATCGCATGCACCATTGCGTGCGTTTTTTGTCGTATGCGGTTGTTTGTTAGTTTTTTTCTTTAGAAAATCGCATGTCCTTCAGTGTGCTGGTGCCGTTCAGGGTCAGATGTGGGGAGGTCAGGGGGTAAAGGTTAGGATTGGACAAGAGGGGGTTAATGGATGGAGTTGGGGTAAACGTTCCGTCATGAGGATTGAAGTTCAGTTAGCGATGGGGGGTCAGGGGGTAAAGGTTAGCGATGGGGGGTCAGGGGGTAAAGGTTAGCTATGGATGTTGGGGTCAGGGGCTAAAGGTTAGCGATGGATGTGGGGGTCGGGGGGTAAAGGTTAGCGATGGGGGGTCAGGGGGTAAAGGTTAGCGATGGGGGGTCAGGGGGTAAAGGTTAGCGATGGGGGGTCAGGGGGTAAAGGTTAGCGATGGGGGGTCAGGGGGTAAAGGTTAGCGATGGGGGGTCAGGGGGTAAAGGTTAGCGATGGGGGGTCAGGGGGTAAAGGTTAGCGATGGGGGGTCAGGGGGTAAAGGTTAGCGATGGATGTGGGGGTCGGGGGGTAAAGGTTAGCGATGGAGCTGGGGGTCAGGGGGTAAAGGTTAGCGATGGATGTGGGGGTCAGGGGGTAAAGGTTAGGATTGGACAAGAGGGGGTTAATGGATGGAGTTGGGGTAAACGTTCCGTGATGAGGATTGAAGTTCAGTGTTGGATTGGGGGCGGGGACAGGGGGTAAAGGTTAGCATTGGATGTGGGGGGTTAGGGTTGGTCATGGGGGTTAAGGTTTGGACATTGGAGGTCAGGGGGTAAGGGTTAGTGTCGGACATTGGGTTGGGGTAAGGAAGCAAAAGGAGTCAGATGAGGATTGAAGATAAGGGTTGGATGTGGGGGGTGAGGATTGGGGTTGGTTCAGATCTGGGTGCTCAGGGGGTAAAGGTTTAGGATGGGCTGAGGTGGGTCTTAGGGGGTGAAGGTTGGGTAGGTTCGGGGGGGGGGGGCTGTGTGTTTGTCATTCTCCAGTCTGATGTAATCCTCTGGCCCCGTCATCACACGGATGTTTTACCATAAAGGGGGGGGGTCCGATATTGACACATCTGTAGACGCTGAGCGGCCCGGCCATTTTTGATGTTTGGTGGTGACCTGCCGGGACCCCCGCCTATCACATATTGTGCCAATCAGGCGGTTGATGCCAGTGTCCCTGTGTAATGAAATAGGCTGTGACTTTCTAATATACTTTGTGTTTCAATCCCCTCATTGCTTACAAGAACTCTGCTTGCCGTCAGTGAACAGTTACATGCAGAGGCTGAAGCTGAAAAACCCGTCCTAACCGGTGCAGGAATTGCTGCAGTGTATCAGAGCTCTCCCATGTAAAGAGCAACGTTTTTACAATAAACCATTTTTTATTTACTGACAGCCAGCAGAGATCTGTACGTTAGAAAGTTTGTAACCTCTCATCATCGTCATCATGCTGGTAATTTTTATTATTTTTTCTTCTCGGCAGATCATGGCTCAGAACCTGAAGGACTTTGCTGGTCGTCTGCCCGCTGGGCCCCGGGGTCTGGGGACGGGTCTGAAGCTGCTGCTGGGTGCCGGCGCTGTGGCCTATGCCGTGAAGGAGTCTGTCTTTACAGGTAAGTGTCCCCTAGAAGCCTCCTACCCCCGGAACAGTCGCAGTTCTCACCCCCCCCCCCCTCTCTCTCTCTCCTCAGTGGAGGGCGGTCAGCGAGCCATCTTCTTTAACCGGATCGGCGGAGTGCAGCAGGACAAAATCTTCTCAGAGGGGCTTCACTTCAGGTAGGGTTGACATCTAGCGGTGCTGCTGCCAATTTCTCACGTTTCCACCCAGCTTTCCTAGGGTCCAGATATGCATCGATATCTCGCTGGAAATGCTACCAGGGGCCGTATAGCATCACGAGATAAACCGAAGCCACAGGCGTTCAGTCGATGCAATCCTTATGTTTCCCATAGTTCCCAGCGCACTAAGGGCGTGTAGAGTTTTGCAACCATTTTGCTTCTTTTCAGTGCATCTAAAATAAGGAAAAAAAACTTTGCAAATCGTCTTTTATTAAAATAATTCCTACCGTTTTGTGTATACGGCTCTTATACAGAAGTATGGGGGTCCTTTATCACACTGGTGTAAAGTAGAACTGGCTTAGTTGCCCATAGCAACCAATTAGATTCCACTTTATATTTTCCAAAGGAGCTGTGGTTGCTATGGGCAACTAAACCAGTTTGATAAATGACCCCCATATGTGTATGAGTGCAGCCCCTTCCATCGTGGCCCTGTGATCACTGGTGGAAGGACCTGCCAGGATTGGAGGAGACTCCGATCCCGGCAGTTAAAGGGGTTGTCCAGGGTTTTGTAAGTGATGGCATATCAGTCCGACGCCGGCGGCGGGAACGCTCTACTACAGGGATGGCCAACCTGAGGCTCTCCAGACTGCCTACAGCAGGGCATGGTGGGAGTTGTAGTTTTACAACAGCTGGAGAGCCGCAGGTTGGATATCCCTGGTCAACCCCTTTTACTCTCTGTGCTCCGATCAAGCCTGCAGCAGTTAAAGGGATTCTCCAGGGTTTTGTAAGTGATGGCCCCTCATGTCGCTGTGATCACCAGCCCCTGGGGCAGACATCGCTATAGAGAGAGTCTAGGCCACCGCCGCAGTCCCCAAATCGTGCGGATTTGCCACAGATTGCAGAAGGTGAAATCCGCAGCGTAAATTGTGAATCCGAAATCTGTGCTCTCGCTGTGACCAGAAGGAGGAAGATCTCTGAGACCTGACAGGAGCAGATTCCTTCCCATTAACCCCTGCCTCTCCACGCGCCTGGTGAGGGCATTACAGCTCGCAATATGGTGGATCTGTAATCGCAATGTGCAGTCCTATGTAAGAGCAGTATAGTATGGGGACAGGTCCTCCTGGTAGCCCTGAGGGGTTGACTGAGGCACGGGGGGGACGACTGCACCATTTATAAACTATAAGTCCGGTGTATTTCTTCAGCGCTCCTAGAAACTGATCACCAATTTGGCTCCTGGGAATACGGATCTGTCCTCGGTATGCTGCTTTTACATAGGACTGCACATTAAAGGGTTTTTCTCATCTCGCTAGCACGTGGCACACATTTCAGATAGATGCGGGTCCCACCTGTCCTGTCTCCAGAAAGGTGCCTCCAAAGCGAAGGAAGAACAGCCGTGCGAGCATGACCCCCTCTGTTCACCACTGTGGGTCTCTGATTCACTCATCTTTTTTTGCGAAGAAGAGCCCCCCCCCCCCCTCCCCCTTCCAGTCTGTTTCTCTGCCGGCGTTCACAATGGATATGTGAACTTAGCCTTAGTCGTATCCGTTAATGATGCCCACCAGGTAGCTGTCGGGCTGAATTGCCCTGGGTAAGTAGCCACGCCGGTTTAGTGGAACTTTTCCTGCAGATGGTGGGGGAGCAGCAGTAATCTGGTGACAGGTCTTCCACGCTGGAGGACCTGTCATGAAGTATTATAGCACTTGTTGATGCTCTCTTCTTGCATAGCAGCAGTAATAAGGCTGGCGTGTCATGGTATTGCTGACTGTTTCCTCCTCGTCCTGTATCTCTTTGTAATGTGTCTTGTATTTGCAGGATTCCCTGGTTCCAGTATCCAATTATCTATGATATCAGAGCAAAACCCCGAAAAATCTCCTCCCCTACTGGGTCCAAAGGTGAGAACCTAGAACAGTGTACCCCTCAGTAATGTCCCCACATTGCTGGATTATGCCATAATGTGTGTGACCCTCGCAGCGTTCCCTGCTTGTTTGGTGTCTTCACACAACCTGCTGTGGTCATCTGAGAAGTGTAAGCTTCACCACATCGACAGTGCCACAAACTGAGAGAGGAAATAATAACTAGATCTCGCCTCACCGCACCCAGTGCATTATAAGAACTCAACTGGCGACAGGTTTGCTGACTGTTTCCAATACCACCTGGGAAAAATACAGGCTATAACTATCGAACGGTGGAGATCCACTGTACCAACTAACAGGCTTGTTAAGGGCGTTGTCCTGGTGGTCCCCTGGTTTTCACCATTTAACCTCTATACAGGGATCTGACCTTCGCTGCAGGAGAACAATCGGGCCACTACCTCTTGGAACAGTCCCGGTGTAGAGCACCTTAGTCGGTGTGAGGAGACTTATAGGCCATATGTGCTCCTCTGGAATTCTGGCAAGAAAAGGGATGCAAATGAGCTCTTAACAAGCTCTGCCTCTGAGGACCCCAGATGTAAGGCAGCTATCTTAGAAGTCAATGTTCAACCCTTTATAATAAGCCTTGAGACATGACTGATATTAAATAAGCCAGCATCTCATCTGCAGACAGCTGTTTTGGGGTGATTGCCCCTCATCAGTGCAGAGCAGAGAGTACTGGCTTAACTGGGTGAGAGGTTAAGGTAGGACCCCCCCCCCCCCCCCCCTCCTCCCCAAATCCTGACTTAGCCTCTCACCCAGTTAAGCCAGTACTCTCTGCTCTGCACTGATGAGGGGCAATCACCCCAAAACAGCTGGCTGCAGATGAGATGCTGGCTTATTTATTATCCAAGACATGTCTCAAGGCTTATTATAAAGGGTTGAACATTGACTTATAGCAGGGTTTCTCAACTTCGGTCCTCGGGACCCACCTACCGGTCATGTTTTCAGGATTTGCTTAGTATTGAGCAGGTGATATCATTAGTGTCCATGCATCAGGACTTACCACAGGACATTCTGAAATCCTGACCGGTAGGTGGGTCCCATGGACCGGAGTTGAGAAACCCTGACTTGTATATGTATGTGAGGTAGGATTTCCTCTTTGCACTGTGATCTGGCATTTCACATAGCTCTCAGTGGAATTTTGAATGCAGCTCTGGAAGTGATTGGAGTAACACATGGTGCAAATCATTCTAAATATCGCCCATCGTTCTGTCTGGCTTCAGCGTGTGCAATGTTGTTTAGCTGCATCTAGCATACGTTGTGCAGCAATGTTTGCGTAGTGCTGGTCTGCGTTCTGTGCAGGTTATAATGCTGCAGCTGCTGCGCTCTTCTTTCCCAGATCTGCAGATGGTGAACATCACCCTCCGTGTCCTGTCTCGCCCTCTGGCCGCTGAGCTCCCCCAGTTGTACCAGCGGCTCGGCTTGGATTACGAAGAGAGAGTCCTGCCCTCCATTGTTAATGAGGTGCTGAAGAGTGTGGTGGCCAAGTTCAATGCCTCCCAGCTCATCACACAGAGAGCCCAGGTAAGGCCCCCCACTTCGGAGCGGGAGATGGGGATTCTGGGGGGGGGGGCATATTGGGACATGTCATACAGGTGTCAAGGAGGAGGTTGTCTCCAAGGATTCAGGAGGAGTGCTCCAAGATTCAGCCCGGCCTTTTGGTGCTCCAATGTGCTCATCTGCATATAAATAAAATGCAAATATCTCTGCAGCTGTTAAAAATACAGATCAAAAGAAAGTAGGGGTGCACCGAAATTCCGGCAGCCGAAAATATCGGCCGAAAATGTACCTAATCCATTCCGGCCGATATTGTTACCTATCGGCCGAAAATATGGGGTGTGGGATTTGTCACCCACCATCTGCGGGCGGGCGCCGGGCGGGCGGTTTACTGCATCTTTATTTTACCTTACAATCGTGACGCTCCAGTAACAACTCTGCAGGCAGAGTGGAGGGCGGCGTAACGTCACTTACTCACGTGACGCGCCTGCTCCGCCTCCTTCATTCATAAAGTGGGCGGAGCAGGTGCGTCACGTGAGTAAGTGACGTTACGCCGCCCTCCGCTCTGCCTGCAGAGTTGTTACTGGAGCGTCACGATTGTAAGGTAAAATAAAGATGCAGTGAGTGATGCTGTGAACAGCAGGGCCGGGGCTGTTATGGGTAGGGGGATCGGTCTATGGCACTGCTATGGGGAGGGGTGATCTGTGCACTGTTATGGGGAAAGGGATCTGTGCACTGTTATGCCCATAACAGTGCACATATCCCCCCCCCCCTCCATAACAGCGCCACCCACAGATCCCCCTCTCCATAACAGCGCCACCCACAGATCCCCCTCTCCATAACAGCGCCACCCACAGATCCCCCTCTCCATAACTGCGCCAATCATTTAAAAAAAAGTATTTTAAAAGTATTTGGGCAAAAAGGCAGTTTCGGTCAAGGGCATCCTGAATTTTCGGTTTCGGACCAGAATTTTCATTTCAGTGCACCCCTAAAAGAAAGGGATCATTTTAATCAGCACGATCAACCCTACCAGGCTGGTTTAATATGGTTGATCATGCTGGCATAGACTCTTTAAATGTTCTCCCATTCATTTCAATGGGTGCTCTGTAGTATCAGCCAAACCTCCCCACACCCCGCGACTGATTGCCAGGAATTCAAGGAGCCACGGCCATCAGCGAGATGACCCCTTTAAATTGTTGGAGGACCCCTGTAATATTGTCCGCAGGGAAAGTAGTGCAAATACCCAATGACAGAAGGTGGGGAAGTATTTGAAGGATGCACACTTTGCTCTGTGCCTGGTGTGCTACATGAAGCGTTCTCCTCCTTCTCCCGTCTGTCTCGCTGGTTCCTTACGTGTTTTCTGTCCTCTCAGGTCTCTCTCTTGATCCGTCGGGAGCTGACCGAACGAGCAAGGGATTTCAGTCTGATCTTGGATGACGTTGCGATCACTGAACTGAGCTTCAGCAGGGAATACACGGCGGCCGTCGAGTCCAAGCAAGTTGGTAAGTGAAATCCGCACCTTCTCCTCCATCTCCACCTATCGCCTGTAAATATGTCAAATATGTCCAGAATTCTGTGCTGGGTCTCCATTATATCATTTCCATCAGTTTTCTGTTACTGAGCTCCAAATCCCCTGCTCCTCTTCACACGGGTAGGAAAATTCTGACTGCCTGCAGCCACCACTAGAGGGAGCTCACTGCACGTGGATAGAACTCGAAAATCCATCTGCAGTGAGCTCCCCCTGGTGGTGGCCGCAGGAAGGGATTATGTTAATATTTCTCGTCTTTGCAGAGGATTTGGAGCTTTATATCAGAAAGTCGAAGCTATAAACCTGGTAAAGATTTTTTCCACAATCTGATCATTTCTGTTCTCACAGCTCAGCAGGAGGCACAGCGAGCTCAGTTTTTGGTGGAGAAAGCCAAGCAGGACCAGAAACACAAGATTGTCCAGGCCGAGGGAGAAGCTACAGCTGCCAAGATGATATCCTTCTCAGCCAAACGTGGCATCTCCTCCCATAGACACTGTAACTGATGACGGGGGTGGGGGGCTTCTGTTGGGGACATTACATTTAAGTATCATGGATATGGAGGGGATATTTATCATGGCCGCCGTCCTGTGTGTTCACTTTTCCTTGACCAGCTATTACATTGGTGATGCTCTCAGTAAAAACCCCGGCTACTTGAAACTGAGGCGGATCCGGGCGGCACAGAGCATAGCGAAGACGGTGAGTAGAATATATAGATGGAGACCACCACCCAAAATAGTCTTGTAGAGGGGCTGATATACATGAGGGACAGAGCTCTGTATGGGTCATGTGCGTTGTGGGGTTATGGTCTTTTTTTGGAGGAAGATAACAAGGTGCCTGCTTTCTGTTGGTGGACCATACCACTATGCTCCACCACGTTGAATTGGGGAACCATTTGCTCTGAGGTAAATTTCCATTTTCTTTTTTCAGATCGCTGGATCCCAGAACCGCATATACCTGAACGCTGACAACCTGTTCCTCAACCTCCAGGATGATGCCTTCACCAGGTGCGGTAAAATGTCTTTGGGTACTTTCACACTAGCGTTTAAGTTTTCCGGTATTGAGATCCGTCATAGGGGCTCAATACCGGAAAAAAACGCTTCAATTTTGTCCCCATTCATTGTCAATGGGGACAAAACGGAACTGAACAGAACGGAATGCTCCGAAATGCATTCCATTCAGTTTAATCGCGTTTCCATACCAGAGACCAAACTGTAACATGTTGTATTTTGCTTTCCGTCCTGGGAAGCGGAGCAAGACGGATCTCTGCCACAATAGAAAACGGATTCGTCCCCCATTGATTTTCAATGAAGTTCATGACTGATCCGTCTTGGCTATGTTAAAGATAATACAACCGGATCCGTTCATGACGGACGCAGACGGTTGTATTATCAGTAATGGAAGCGTTTTTGCTGAACCATGCCGGATCCAGCAAAAATGCTAGTGTGAAAGTAGCCTTAGTATGAAAGGTGCACAGTTTACCAAATGATAGTTTTGTTTTTAATTATTAATTTAATATCTTTATTAAAGTAAAACAAATACAAATCAAATCTTAATACAAAGTCTAAACTCAATATTATTACATTTTTCTTTCCCCTAAGCAATCACCTTGAACCCCCCCCCCCCCCCCCCCCCCCCCCGCAAATTGCGGATGGACCGCCATTAATATAACTGCCTATTCTTGTCCGCAAAACGGACAAGAATAGGACAGGTTATAATTTTTTTTATTATTCTGCGGACCATGGAACGGAGCAACGGATGCGGAAAGCACACAGAGTGTCGTCCGCATCTTTTGCGGCCCCATTGAAGTGAATAGGTCTGCATCCAAGCTGCAAATACTGCGGCTCGGATGCGGACCAAAACAACGGTCGTGTGCATGAGGCCTTACTCAAAGAAACAGAAAAGAAAGGAAAAAGGATACAGGAATTGAATGTACCATCAGGATTTCGAGCCTCCCATATCTTAATCCACTTCTCGTGTGCATTTCTTTGCTTATATAGGGTAGGGATCGACCGATATTGATTTTTTTAGGGCCGATACCGATAATTTGTGAACTTTCAGGCCGATAGCCGATAATTTATACCGATATTCTGGGAATTTTCATTTTTGAGAAAAAAATAAATTTCCTACACAAATCTGCTGAAAATTAATGTTTATTGTTAATGTGTATTTTTTATTTTATTTTTGTAAATCTTTTTCATTTATACTTAATATTTTTGTTTTTTTTTTTGTTTTGTTTTTTACTAACTTTTAGCCTTTTTAGCCTTGAATTATAATTAGTATCCCAAAAACGATCAATCTCTTGTTGTATCGTTTTATGGTTCTCCATGATGTTCACCAAATGATTGTTAAATGTGTCGCATAAATGTATGAGAATATGGTGAAATCTCTGTAGGTTGGAGCTGCTTAAAGCTTACCTGAGCTTTCAAAAAAAAAGTTTGCATAATGACTGTGCTTATTTATACAATCCTAACTGTAAAGGAACAGGGGCTTTACTTAAAGTATTTTTCGGCTGCACAGCTACATGCATTTCACTAAGAAGCAGGGAGCGTCTCCCTCTCTCTGTGAAGTCTGCCAACACTGTACTGCTGTTGACGACATTTCCCTTCCTTCCCGCTATGTATGTTTTCAGCTCCAGAGCAGATAAGGAGGGGGGAAATTGGAAAGTTACGCCATTCTCTATTAAATGAAATAAAATTGTGTGAAAGTACAGGGACTCTTTAAAGAATCACAAAATCAGTGCTCTGAGCTGGAGAGGTCAGCAATCCGAAGAAAACATGCACAAGATGGCCGCCAGTGTGTCTCACCACCTTGTGTATATAAAGTCCTCATTTGGTTATATACATTACATGTCGGAACGTATGTGAACCCCTGGACACTCATGTGTTGATCATTTTGGTTTTTATTGCATACACTGATTTATGTTTTTGTTTTTTCTTTTTTTCTTTTTTGCTGTTCTTATCTGGGATGATGTGAACCCTGCAGAGGGAGGTAAGTCCCCGTTTACTGTTGAACTGTGGAATTCAGTTTGTTCCCTGTTATCAGCCAGTTCAGGCTGGGCAGGTGCTGCCAGTAATGAGCCCCAATTGGATGACAGACTGGAAGCGCCATGTAGCACGTATGATGTGACATTATGCCGTGTACAGTGCCTTGCAAAAGTATTCAACCTCTTGAAAAACTCCAAAAGATTTGTGTCGATTAGAAGTGACTCGGATTGACCTTTACTTTCAGGGCACATTAAGAGGGGTTGAATACTTTTGCACTGACTCCAGCTTGAAGGGTTACTAGCTGTTCACACAACTCTTGATCAGGCTTGAGCGAATCGAGGTTCGGATCATAAATCCCAAGTCGATTAGTTCAAAATCTTTGTTTCTAATGCGGTTTCCATACAGCGTTAAAATGTATTGGCTCTGTGTCAGCAGAATTAATGTTGAGCGAGACTTCGGTATTCCTATCTGCGTCTTTAAAAACATTTTAACATAGGAATCCGAAGTGGACTTTGGTAACGAGGTACCTGCCAGCACTAAAGCCCACTTTGGATTCCTATGTTAAAAGTAATTGAAGTCTTGCGTGACTTTAGGCAATACTAACTTTGCCTACACGGAGCCAATACATTTTGAGGCTGTACAGAAATAGCATTAAAAACGAAGATCCGAACGAATAGACTTCAAAAGTTTAGATCAGTGGGGGTCTGAGCGCTGAGACCCCCCACCGATCCATAGAACGAGGAGAGAAGTGCGCACATTGTCTGCTCTCTCTCCTCACTGAACGAGACAGGCTCCATAGAAGTCTATAATCCCTGCCTCGATTCCATCTCCAGCAGCAAAGAGAGCGAGCAGACTATGTGTGCGCTTCTCTCTCCTCGTTCTATGGATCGGTGGGGGTATCGGCGCTTAGACCCCCAGCTATATAAACTTTTCATATGTGTCTATGAAATCTCAAAAGATTTGTGAAGTCAGTGACCCTTTAAGAAAAATTATTAATATTGTGTAATTTATTTTCATAGGAATTTAGAAAAGTTTAGAAATGTTAACCATTTTTTATGAGACCCTTTATTTATCAAAATCAGTGATAAGCTGGGTGTTCTAGTGGTGATAGATAATCAGTTCTGTCCTCTCCTGTCCTTACAGTACATACAGTGATAAGCAGAGTGTTCTAGTGATGATGGATAATCAGTTCTCACCTCTTCTGTGTTCTCTTGTCCTTATAGTATATACAGTGATAAGCAGGGTGTTCTAGTGGCGATAGATAATCTGTTCTTACCCTTGCTGTGTTCTCTCCTGTCCTTATACTATAAACAGTGATAAGAAGGGTGTTCTAGTGATGATAGATAATCAGTTCTCACCTCCTCCGTGTTCTTTTCTGTCCTTATACTATATACAGTGATAAGCTGGGTGTTCTAGTGGTGATAGATAATCAGCTGTCCTCTCCTGTGTGCTCTCCTGTCCTTATACTATATACAGTGATAAGCTGGGTGTTCTAGTGGTGATGGATAATCAGTTCTCACCTCTGTGTTCTTTCCTGTCCTTATACTATATACAGTGATAAGCTGGGTGTTCTAGTGGTGATAATCAGTCCTCACCTCTCCTGTGTTCTCTCCTGTCCTTATACTATACAGTGATAAGCTGGGTGTTCTAGTGATGATAGATAATCAGTTCTCACCTCTCCTTTATTCTCCCCTGTCCCTAATACTATACACAGTGATAAGCAGCGAGTTCTAGTGATGGTAGAGAATCCGGTCTCCCCTCTCCTGTCCCTTTTATATTGGGTATCTTCATGCTGCTCCAAAGCCCTTAGTTACAATGCCAGAAACTGTGCTGCACATGCTCCGCAATAAAGACCAGAGGAGAAAGTTCACTACTGGGTATCCCTGTAGTCCTCTCAGAACAGCTGGAAAAACAGGAAGACCACAATAAAGGGGTTGTCTGAGAATAAGTAACTTTTCACAGGTGCCCGCAGCCTGCCTCTGCTATGGAAAGGTTCATACTTGCCTGCTATCCTCGGTCCCGGTCCTGTACACCGGCTATCTTGTGTCTATCTTCCGGTCCACGGCTTGTTTAATTCACCCCCAGCACAGGCGTGATCATCTGCTCTGCTGCAGCCTCTTGTGGACCCGTCTTGCTGAGTCCAAATCCTGGGCTGTAGAGGAGCGCATGGTCATGCCCGTGCCAAAGACCAAGTAAACAAGCCGGGGACAGGAAGACACGCGGAGGCCGATGCGCCGGGCCGTAGCTGCAGGTAAGTATGAATCTTTCCATAGCAGAAACTATGGGCCCCTGTGACAGACAGCCCCTCCAAGGCAGCACTGGATACAGCAGCCCCACTTCTTACATGGTTCTTTCCCATTTTTAGGATTCTCTGCATTTCCAGGACATACATTTATAGCTTTCCGAACGTCTTCTGAGGACAAATTCATAGATCTTACAATTATTAAGTGTGTAACAGTGTCTTATATTAACAGTGCATTATATATTTACTTACAGAAATTTCAGAAATTGCTTTGCAATAAATATGGTTTCAGTTCTATCTAAGTTCCTGATTACTTACATGACAGTGAGAACATGTCCGACGTCACCACTTTTATTATTCGCCATCTATGTAGGAGTCTGAGTCAGAACTTTGGTCCCCTGACCCCACAGCCATGCTGTATAATAGGTTTTTGCTGTAATTCTTTCATTTTCCTGACACTCACACTTTTTCTTTTTTTTTTCCTCTTTGCAGCGACAGTCTCATAATAACCCAGAAAGGCAAGAAATGATGAACGGGACCAAAACTGCCCAAGACCTCATGTAATTTCCCCCCTACACCCTCCCTCCATCTATTCACCCTCACCCCCAGAACGATCGGAGTCTGCCCCACACACATTGTTGGGCAGGACACGGGCTGCGCTGACATTACCCCAGGATAACACGGAGTGGATTGTGTCCCCGGAAAAAGGCGACGCAATTATGTGAACTTTATTAAAAAAAAATTCTGATACTTCTGAACGTTTCTGGGAGTTTTTATTTTTATTTTTTATAAATGGTTGCAATACCCGGTGATCTGCATGTTTTTATGGTTTTTGTGTGTTTTTATTCAAAGACCGAGTAGCAAATTATAGGAGTTGTCCATGATAAAAAGAAAAAATATCTGCTTTTTCTCCTAAACCAGCGCCACTTCCATCTATGGGTTGTGTCTGGTACTGCAGTTCCACTCCATTGAAGTGAATGGGACCGAGCTGTAATGCCACTGTTTCTGGAAGAAAGCATCCATATTTTTCTTCTCCCTTGAGATTTGTGAAGGAGATTCATTGATAAGTGTAAGTGTTATAAAATCTGATTGATAGTGCAGCTTAAAGGGGTTCTCTAGTAATAATTAGTCTGACTCCCTAAACGGAAGATTCACAGTTATCCGCTGCTCCGCATGTGTCTATTGTCCAGTCCCCGCGGTGTTGACATCTGGTGCTGAAGACCACAAGCGGCACATCACTGCTGAAGCCGATCATGGGCTGCAGCGGAGCATGTGACTATGTCCGTGCAGTGACTAATGTCAACACGGCGGGGACCGGAGCATGGACACAGCGGAGGACTGTCACAGTGGGGAGCAGGTAACTATGACTCTTCTGTTTAGGGAGGCATACTGCGAGGAGTAATTATTCCTGGAAACCCCCTTTAAGATGGGGGATGACATGTGGTCGCTGCCAGTCATCTCTCTGATATCAGTCTGTGTCTGATTACTCAGGTTGATTTGACATGAAATAGGGCAGAGAAGAGGTCGGCGTTGTTCTGACCCGGTATTTCTCGTACAGTAATGGTTAGTGTACCGCACCATCTATCCGAAGTCCCTTTTATACATGGTTCAGGGCATCTAATGAGATTTGGGGTATCTCTTAGCAGATTAAGGGCTCATTCAGACGGCCGTATGTTTTGTTCCGCACCCGTTCTGCATTTTTGGTGCGGACCCATTCATTTCAATGTGACCGCAAAAGATGCAGACATCACACCGCGTGCTATCTGCATCCGTTGTTCCGTTCTGCGGCGCCGCAAAAAAGAGCATGTCCTATGTTTGTCAGTAAAACTCAGCTCCGTGGCTCCATTCAAGTTAATGGATCCGAAAAAAAACGGAAGAAATACGGAACCACTGAAACATACATTCAGTTTTTTTGCGGACAGACTGAACTGTCCACAAAAAAAAAATCTGCATTTTTACAGTCTGCAAAAAACATACGGCCATCTGAACGAGTCCTAACCTGCAGTTCCTTGTGCGTCTGTCGGACACAACGTCGTCGGAATCATCCAGTCTCTGTACATGAGAGATTGTTATACCGACAAGTCAAGTGTACTGCACACAACAAAGCGCAGTCAGGCGCCTGATGATTGATAACGTACGGATTGCGGCGTTTTAGATTTTTTTTTTTTTTTTTTTTACTGGAAGCTGCGGCTGCCTGTCTACACCTGTGAGAGGGGGAGCATGTTTGTCTACCTGTATCCAACCCGTGGCTCCCCAGCTGTTGCACAACTACTCCCATCATGCCCTGACAGTCTGCAGCTATCAGGTTGGGGATCACTGCTGTAATGTAGCACATACAGGATCTCTTCTGCCTCTTGGACTATAAGATATTAGAAGAGGAACATGAGACCAAGGACCGGCCGGCGATAAAACATTCGCACGTCAGTGATTTCCATCAGTGAGTGTGAGCCAAAACCAGGTGCGACTCTAAACACAGAACAGGTGCAGATCTTTCCCTTAGGCCTCATGCACACGACCGTTTTTTTTTTTGAGATCCGGACATGAAGGAAAAAGTTTTGGTGTCCGCCTGGCCGTGCGGAGCCAAACTGATCCGTCCTGATTTACAATGCAAGTCAATGGGGACGGATCCGTTTGACGTTGACACAATATGGTGCAATTGCAAACGGATCCGTCCCCCATTGACTTTCAATGTAAAGTCAGGAGTCCCTATTATACCATCGGATCAGAGTTTTCGCCAATCCGATGGTATATTTTAACTTGAAGCGTCCCCATCACCATGGGAACGCCTCTGTTAGAATATACCATCGGATTTGAGTTAGATCGTGAAAACTCATATCCGACAGTATATTCTAACACAGGCGTTCCCATAGTGATGGGGACGCTTCAAGTTAGAATATACTAAGAACTGTGTACATGACTGCCCCCTGCTGCCTGGCAGCACCCGATCTCTTACAGGTGGCTGTTATCCGCACAAGCACAATTAACCCCTCAGGTGCCGCACCTAAGGGGTTAATTGTGCGTATCATAGCCTCCTGTAAGAGATCAGGTGCTGCCAGGCAGGAGGGGGCACACCCCCCTCCCTCCCCAGTTTTAAATTCATTGGTGGCCAGTGTGCCCCCCCTCCCTCCCCTGTATTACTGCACATTCATTGGTGGCCAGTGGGCCCCCTCCCTCCCCTGTATTACTGCACATTCATTGGTGGCCAGTGGGCCCCCCCCCCCCTGTCTCCCCTGTATTACTGTACATTCATTGGTGGCCAGTGCGGCTCCCCCTCCTAATTAAAATCCCCCCCCCCCCCTCATTGGTGGCAGCGGAGAGTTCCGATCGGAGTCCCAGTTTAATCGCTGGGACTCTGATCGGTAACCATGGCAACCAGGACGCTACTGCAGTCCTGGTTGCCATGGTTACTAGCAATTTTAGAAGCATTATACTTACCTTCGCTGTCTGTGACCGGCCGGGTGCTCCTCCTACTGGTAAGTGAAAGGTCTGTGCGGCGCATTGCTTATAGCACAGACCTGTCACTTACCAGTAGGAGGAGCGCCCAGCCGGTCACAGACATCGCAGGTAAGTATAATGCTTCTAAAAATTGCTAAGTAACCATGGCAACCAGGACTGCAGTAGCGTCCTGGTTGCCATGGTTACCGATCTGAGCCCCAGCTATTAAACTGGGACTCCGATCGGAACTCTCCGCTGCCACCAATGATAGGGGGGGGGGGGATTTTAATTAGGAGGGGGAGCCGCACTGGCCACCAATGAATGTACAGTAATACAGGGGAGGGAGGGGGGCCCACTGGCCACCAATGAATGTACAGTAATACAGGGGAGGGAGGGGGGGCCCACTGGCCACCAATGAATGTACAGTAATACAGGGGGGGCCCACTGGCCACCAATGAATGTACAGTAATACAGGGGAGGGAGGGGGGGCCCACTGGCCACCAATGAATTTAAAACTGGGGAGGGAGGAGGGTGTGCCCCCTCCTGAGGGGTTAATTGTGCGGATCACAGCCCCTTGTAAGAGATCGGGTGCTGCCAGGCAACAGGGGGCAGTCATGTACACAGTTCTTAGTATATTCTAACTTGAAGCGTACCCATCACTATGAAAAAGCTTTTATGCAGACGGATCTGCGATCCGTCTGTGTGAAAGTAGCCTACGGCCACGGATCACGGACGCGGATGCCAATCTTGTGTGCATCCGTGTTTTTTCACGGACCCATTGACTTGAATGGGTCCGTGAACCGTTGTCCGTCAAAAAAAATAGGACGGGTCATATTTTTTTGACGGACAGGAAACACGGATTACGGCCGCGGATGAACAACGGTGCATTTTCCGAGTTTTCAACGGACCCATTGAAAGTCAATGGGTCCGCAGAAAATCAAGGAAAACGGAACAACGGCCACGGATGCGCACAACGGTCGTGTGCATGAGGCCTTATACTTTATCCCTCTGGAGGCTCCAGTCCTGGTTTTGGCTCACAATGACTGATGGAAATCACTGACGTGTGAATGAGGCTTTAGGGCAGGTTCGCATTAGCGTTATGGAATTCCGTTTTATGGAATTTTAGGACTGAATGCAAAATGGAAACCTTTAAGAGGCATTCAGTTTTGCTCCGTCCTAATACATGTCTATGGCCACAAATAACGCTTCCGTTTAGTTCTACGGAAAAAATAGTCCTGTCGGCAGGACTATTTTTTTCCGTCGTTTATAACAGAACAAAACGGAACTGTTATGGGCACATATAAAAGTTCGGTTTTTCCGTTATACATGACGGAAAAAATTGTCCTCTCGACAGGACTAGTTTTTCCGTAGAACTAAACGGAAGCGTTATTTGTGGCCATAGACATGTATTAGGACGGAGCAAAACTGAATGCTTCTTAAAGGTTTCCATTTTGCATTCGGTCCTAAAATTCCAATTTTTAGAGAACCCTATAACGGAATTCCATAACACTAATGCGAACCCGCCCGTTAGAGAGTGAGGTAGGTCCAGTGACTAGGTTGCACTCACTGGTTTTGGTAGGGATGCCACAGCATTGTGCACAAACAGCGGTAATGATACGACATTAGAGTGATGCCTGGTAGTCACTGCATGCGTAACACTTTATTAAATTATCAGTAATTTCACATTATTTTCTAGCAAAACTGTCCAAGTTGTGTGCAGTGGTGACGTCAGGAGGGGGCAGGGCAGTCTTGGATCTGTAAAAATGGTTTGAGATGCTGGAGGAATACGGAGGAGATCCGAACTGTCAAGAAAGAAGAAAACACCAGGGGCTCATTATTCCGCTCTGTAACATAACAGGACAGAAGCGCTTGTACTCAGAACACTTCTATATTTGGCCACTAGGGGGCAATGATTGATATACATTGATACAGACCACCCCCTATACCCCACCTGTATCTCCGAATGTACAATATCAACCATTTCTGGTTTACTGGTGTATCTAAGCCTGTTGTGTGATACTGTCTATTGAGCTGCTGTATCTAAGCATATGTGGTGCTTAGTAATCAGCCTGCTAAGCTGCAGTATCTAAGCATTTCATGTGTGATGTTGTCTGCTGAATCTGTGTATCTAATCCTGTAGTGTGATACTGTTTTGTCAAGCTGCTTCATACATAAGCCCATCATGTGTTATACTCTCTACTAAGCTGTGTATCTAAGCCCATCATGTGTGATACTGTCTACTGAGCTGCTGTATCTAAACATAATATGTGATACTGCCTGCTAAGCTGCAGTATCTAAGCATTTCATGTGATATGGTCTACTGAGCTGTGCATCTAGGTCCATGTGTGATACCGTGGCCTGAGTTTGTGTAGCTCATCCCATCAGGTGTGATACTGCCTACAGAGTCTGTTCATATAATCCTATGCTGTCTGTGTATCTAAGCCTGATATTCTCAGAGACACAACTGTGGAGCCCCCCTTTAAATTGAACAGCGGTGTCTATGGCAGTGATCTCAAATCTATGCCTTTCAACTACAACTCTCAACTTTCCGCAGGTTGGAGATCTTTTCACCTCTGTCACTACTTCTTCTTCAGAGAGGTCCGGGGTTTCTCCCGTTCCGCTGAAACTTTTTTGTTAACTTTTTCTTTTTTATCTTTCCTGGCGTTCAGATTTTCATAAACTGTTCCTTCATCTTTAGTCCTGAAACATAGCAGAGCCGAGATGGTTGTGAGAACGTGTGCACTGGCAAGGGGTGAACATTACGGGTGCGGAGATGGACATCTTACTTGGAGGAACTCCGGGAAACCTTCATCTTGGCCATAGACAGACCCAGGTTTCCATATTCTGATTCTCCAGCCTTTGTTTTCTGTTGGACACAGAATTTTGTTAAAGCAAATTCCTTCAATCCTCGGTCTGATCGTCCAGAAGACCTGATAGTCTGGTACTAACTGGAGAATAACCTGGAATCTATCAGAAGGCCGAGCGGACAGAACCCATCATGATGTTTACTACAGGCCTCTGCTCTTCTGTGATTCCACATTACACTGCCAGACTCTGGATTAACAGATGCCACACTAAAGGAATATCATTACACACACAGTCGAGTCCCATTATTCTGACCACGTCCTACTTTAGATGTCGGCGGGCTCGATGGGTATATAAGGTGTGTTGAGCAGGCTCGGTGGGTATATAAGGTGTGCTGAGCGGGCTCGGTGGGTATATAAGGTGTGTTGAGCAGGCTCGGTGGGTGTATAAGGTGTGCTGAGCGGGCTCGGTGGGTATATAAGGTGTGCTGAGCGGGCTCGGTGGGTATATAAGGTGTGCTGAGCGGGCTCGGTGGGTATATAAGGTGTGCTGAGCAGGCTTGGTGGGTATATAAGGTGTGCTGAGCTGGCTCGTGGGTATATAAGGAGTGGTGAGCTGGCTCGGTGGGTATATAAGGAGTGGTGAGCTGGCTCGGTGGGTATATAAGGTGTGCTGAGCGGGCTCGGTGGGTATATAAGGTGTGCTGAGCGGGCTTGGTGGGTATATAAGGTGTGCTGAGCTGGCTCAGTGGGTATATAAGGAGCGTGATAGGCTGTCTGCACACATCGTTGTGTCATGGGTAAAAGGGGAGATTTATCAGTTGCAGGAAGAGGTGATTATTGACTTTCGGGCCGTAGGTGGCGGTATTTCTGAAGCTGTGCAGTGTGAACTGTTCTCGTGCTGCTGGGGTGAAAGTGAATGGTGAGTGGACAAATGGCACCATTGTGAATAAGCAACATGGAAACTGAGGAGCACCACGTGCCAATGATGTGAGAGGTGAACGTCAGCTATGAAGGTGAGTGAGAGTGGACCCAGGGCCGGCGTCAGCACCCGGCATACCCGGGCAAGTGTGCCGGGGCCCACTGTTCCTTAGGGGCCCACTCGTTTCTGCGCCCCCTTTTAAACATTTTGACGTACTTTATGCTGCTGCGGCGGCGCTGACATCTCACAGGATTGCCAGGCCTGCGAGACAGATCGGAGGAGGACTGCTGGAGGAACATGAATGAACCTGATCACTGCAGGGGCGGAACGGAGGCAGAGCTGATCAGCAGCGGCAGTGCAGCTGAAGACAGCATAGCAGCTGAGCGCCGAAGTAACCAGGAGCAGGGTAGGAGTTGTAGGGCAGTGTGAGATGGGAGTCTGTGACGTGTGACCAGTAACATGAGGTGGCGGCTGCGGGGCTAATGCAGCCTTTAGGAGAATAATGAATTGAGCGCTCAGCAGCAAACCTCTCTGTGGGGGAATTCCTTAGACCTCAGGCTACCACATACAATGTAATGTATATATGGAAAAGAAATGCACAGCAAGCAGTAAAGCAAATATTCCTAAAGGCTCAGCAGCATGTCATTACTGCTAGCTTATCCCTCACTGCTGACAGAGCCTTTAGGAATATTTGCTTTACTGCTTGCTGTGCATTTCTTTTCCTCATCCATATACATGTGTGTACATAGTATGTGGTAGCCTGAGGTATACGGGGGTTGGGGGGGGTTCTAAGGAATTCGCCCACAAAAAGGCTTGTTGCTCATTATTCTCCTATTAGTAGAGGCTGGGGGATCCATCCCCAAAAACACCACACCATGTAGCATTAGTACGTGGCATTTGGTAGCGCACACACACACACACGCCATGCAAACTCCTGGGGTCCTAATAATTTATCTATATTCTGTAGTTGCCCCCCACCCTCTACAGAAAATTAATTCTGCCTGCAGACGACCTAAATAAATGAAAGCACCAAATTAGACCCCTAAATTCAGACCCTTATATTCATACCCTAGACTACATCCTAAATAAAATCAGAGCCCCAGACTAGACTCCTAAATTCGGAACATAGACCAGAACCCCTAAACTCTTACCCCGGTCTTCTAAATTCAGACCCCCAGACCATATATTTTCAAATGTTTTATGTCTTTACAGTATGTCCAAATAAAATAATTTTCATATTCAATGTCTGTCTGTTTCTCTTTAGAGGGTGTACAGTAAAAACGGAATACTGTGAGTAGTAGACCTGAGGGATTAAAACACTGGGTAGATAAAAAAATAAAATAGGGACATAAGGATTGATTCCCATATATTCACGCTGTAGCGTGTTCTGTCTATTGTATTTGGCACCATATATAATACATGCAGTTTTCTTGCCTCGTGTGTTGTGCAAAATGCCACAAGAGGGCCCACATGGACCTGGAATCGACCCTGGGTGGACCAACACACTATGGTGCAGCAGCCTCCTCCCCCCCCCCCCCCCCCCAAAATGAACCAGGGGGCCACCTCAGAAGCAGACGGATGGTCACTGCTCTTCTACTAACGAAGTTGCATTAGCAGAAGAGGCTTAAATTTTCGCTGCAGTATCGAAATTGGACCTCCGCTGATGGGCAAAGCGTTGCCTTCTCTGATAAGTCATGTTTTCTACTTTGTTGAACGGATGGACGTTGGCGCGTCAGGAGAGAAACATCAGAGAACGAACCCCCTGCAGCCATTTCTGGAAGAACACAAGCGGTGGGGGAGGCGTTATGGTCTTGGGGATGTTTTCCTGGCATTCTCATCCACGCAGAAGTGACTCTCAACCAATTTGGGTATGAACCCATTCTTGCAGATCAGGTACACACATACATGCCGATTGTCTTCCCTGGGGCAAATGGGATCTTCCAGCAAGACAATGCGACATGACACAGGGCTAGAAATGTCCGACATTGGTTGGAAGAGCATGACCAAGACTTCCAAGTACTTCCCTGGCCCCTAATTCCCCAGACTATAAACCCAACTGAGCATCTGTAGGACCACCTCCATGGCCGTGTTCGCTCTATGCATCCTCCCCAAAGCCCTCTCCAGCAGCTGTGAGATGCTCTGCAGTCAGCATGGCTCCGGATACTCGTGACAACCTACCAGGACCTTATGGAGTCACTCGGCCTTTCTAGCTGCTGTCCGTGCTGTACACGGCGGTTACTCTGGAGATTAGCAGGGGGTCAGAATAATGGGACTCGACTGTAATGCTCAGAGCCTCCATACTCTCCATCCACCATACTTCCTGTACCTCTAGCGCCTGCAGTTTGTGTTTGGCCGAGTCGATGTACTGGGCGATAGAGGTGTAGATGAAGCGGTACTGAGCCTCCGTCTGCACCATCCCTGAGCGCTGAGACCTCACCATCTGGATGGTTTTCTGCACGTCAATGTCGCAGTCCAGTCCTGTAGGAGACACATCAGCCGTCACAGACGGGTTCCTAGTAACCTTTTCTTTGGATAAGCAGCACCAGTGCGTGTTAGACGCTTATCCCCTCCATTTAAAAGTTTTTAAAAAAAACGGAGTTTTAAGGGAAATTGGTGGAGAGGCTTTGCCATGTTCTGATCCAGGGATCAGCAACCTCCGTCTCTCCAGCTGGAAGTTGTAGGTTGATGACCCACGTTCTAATCACATAAGCTACTTTTCACTGTAAACCAGGGGTGTCCAACCTGTGGCCCTCAATATGATTCAGTGTGGCCCCCAATCATCTGGGGACAGACATGTAAGTCTATGTCTTGTGGCTGCTCGCATGTATTTTCCATGTTTTCTCCCATCAGATGGGAATCCTGGAGGTGTATCCAGAAATTCCCAGTATATACTGTATACTGTACAATACGCCATGAATACAGTATTTAAGTTAGTAATACCTCTTTAACTTTTTCGGCCCTTGGGATTCATTTAGTCTGGCAATGTGGCCCCCAACCAGAAAAGGTTGCGCCCCCTTTCTCTACAGTGTATTTTCATAAATTAGTCTAGCTCCCATTCGTCCTTGGATTTGTTTTATTTACCTCATTTGCAGTTTTCTCTTACCCCCCATGCTTGAATCCTGGTTTGTCATCGGCCTGCTGCCCATGTCAGGACACATCTCACTGACTTAGAGCATGTCAGGACACGTGACACTACCCGCGGCCCTTGTTCTTACCAATTCCGCATCCTGCGTCCTACATTACAAGGCTCCAATGCAGGACAGAGCCTACAGCCCATCTGCCGCAGGGTGCACAACCCCTTTAAAGTGCATGTCTATAGCTAGCAATGAGCGGTGACTACAGCCTAGTTACATCATCTGATCGAGTCTGTGGCAGCCTGAAATCCACCTGCTGTCTCATCAGAGGCTCAAGGCTGCTGCTCTATTCCTCCTCTATGCTTTACACTGCAGCTCTGATCGCGCCACTTGGCTGTTGTGTATAAGCACAATCTCAGCAGGAAGACGGAGTTGTTTTCCTTCTTACCTTTTGTCTGGATGGTGTCAACCAACATGTCAATGGCGATGATGGTCCCGGTACGGCCAATCCCGGCGCTGTGAATGGAGCAGAGGAGACGACAGATGAGGCACTTTTTGGCTTCTGTCTAGTAAATTAGCAGATCTCCGCTTCTTACTGTCATTTTACAACTTATCTACATCTGTTGTTCAGTAAGTAACTTTCTTTACCTTATATTAGACTTATTAAATCATTTTTAATACTCCAGCCACATCCAGAGCTGCATTGAAACACTCTCCTGCCAAATATTCTGCTAGAACCAGCCCTCCTGACAGCATCACATCGAAGCATGGTCTGTACATAACCTGGAGCAGCAGGAAGGCGACTTCAGTTCAAGGAGTCTTAGGGCTAACTAGAAGCCAACACGATTTGTATGCAGCTTTGGATGTGATTGGAGCACAAGTACAAGAATGTTCAGAAATGGGCCTGACATTACCTGCAATGTACAATGATGGGTCCCGCTCCAGGAATGCTCTCTTGCATGCGATTCACCTCCCCCAGAAAGCTCAGGACACCTCCAGGGTCGGCAGGGACGCCATGGTCCGGCCAGCTCAGGTACTGGTAGTGAAAGATATCCCGGGTCCTGCCACTCTGAAATAACATAAAAGACCTTGCCATGACGGGGACACAATAGCCAGACGCTGCGGTACGGCCACATGGAAATTCCAATAGTCCGGCACACATCAGAAATCCAGGATACAGCCACTTCGTCATAGACTATGAATCTGAGCCACTCTGGACCTGTGGACGCCAGAAGACCGGAAATTCGGTGGAAACCTATTGCATATTTTTACTTCATACATGCTTTATGTTCTTGCAAGTGAGGTTTATATCGTTTTCTATATATTTTTAAAATTTATTTTAGACCTCCCGAATGATCTGCCTCTACTGACGTCGGATGTGATGAAGAGCATGACTTCTTCAGGATTCTCACTGCTGGATTTTTCCTAGGAAGTTGTTTTTAGGCCACAGAAACTTCTCCGCACCCCTTGACAATCCCTATGCATGTACATTGGGAAAAATGTCTCCTGAACGGAGGATCGACCCGTGAGAGGCTTGAACTTACAGGGGATTGATCTGCAGGTAACATAGGACAACCGCCAATCAGCTGTTTGAGAAGGCACCGGTGCACGCAGTTGCGCCACGGCTTTCTCCAACGTTTCCTAGGCCATGTGACATCACGTTCATTGGACACGTGGCCTAGGCGAAGTTAAAGAGTCTGAGCATGACCACTATACGATGTACGGCGGCGCACTGTGCTTGGTGAGGTATAAGAAGGCCGCGGGGCTACTGTTAGCACCGGTGTCTTCTCAAACAGCTAATCACCGAGGGTCCCAGGTGCCGGACACCCACTGATAAGATACTGATGACCTATCCTGAGGATAGAGCATCAGTAAAAAAAAAAACTCTTGGAAAACCTCTTTAAGGGCTCATTCAGACGGCCGTACGCTGTCCGCAAAAATGAGGATCAGTTCAGCATGTCCGCAAAAAAACGGATTGCATTTCGCATTTTTGCAGACACATAGACTTCAATGTATAGGACATGTTGACATGTTTCATTTGTTTTGCAGCGCCGCATATTCGCGGACAGCATACGACCATCTGAATGAGCCCTAACCCTGATAGGGTTGTTTTTGCAAACTAATATTTATTGATCCAAAGCCTCTAAAAAGAAGCAACTTTGGAGATTGGTATTCAAGACTGTTTTCAATCATTTTATGCTTACAGCTCCTGTACAGACTTATGTGTCTCCATGGTTACAGACTACAAACTATAACCATGTGTATGTAGTCTGATCCTGCAGCCATGTGTTACTCAGCTCTCTCTTCATAAACTACGGACAGAAGAAGAGAAGGCAAATGGAAGATAGTGCAGGATCAGACTACACATAGGTCTGCATAGGAGCTGTATACTCAAGACGGTAGGAGACTTTTAAATCAAGGCTATTTGCAAAGTTGTTTCATATTTTTATTTGATTCTTCATGAATCTGCCCCTTCTCTAGTGATCAGGTGCATACTTACATCCTGCAGGCTGGACACTCGTAAAGTCCGGACCTTGTACTCCATGGCCTCATGTTCTGTAAGAACTTCAACCCAAAAGTTTCCAAATTCCTTTCCATCAGCCCCGGCATCTGGCCAGTAGGGGACACATTTAGTCTGGTATGGAATGAAATGGTCAGTGACAAGAAAGAAACAGTCAGTGCCAAATATACCATAAAGGCAACATCCACCATAAAGCTGAACTATAGCATTTTGTCTGTCTACAGCAACAGCTAGAGGGTGCTTAGGAGCTTACTACATACAGATATATACAGCCACCACTAGAGGGAGCTCAGGAGATTACTATATACAGATATATACAGCCACCACTAGAGGGAGCTCAGGAGATTACTACATACAGATATATACAGCCACCACTAGAGGGAGCTCAGGAGATTACTACATACAGATATATACAGCCACCACTAGAGGGAGCTCAGGAGATTACTACATACAGATATATACAGCCACCACTAGAGGGAGCTCAGGAGATTACTACATACAGATATATACAGCCACCACTAGAGGGAGCTCAGGAGATTACTACATACAGATATATACAGCCACCACTAGAGGGAGCTCATGAGATTGCTATATACAGATATATACAGCCACTACTAGAGGGAGCTCAGGAGATTACGAAATACAGATATATACAGCCACCACTAGAGGGAGCTCAGGAGATTACTACATACAGATATATACAGCCACCACTAGAGGGAGCTCAGGAGATTACTACATACAGATATATACAGCCACCACTAGAGGGAGCTCAGGAGATTACTACATACAGATATATACAGCCACCACTAGAGGGAGCTCATGAGATTGCTATATACAGATATATACAGCCACTACTAGAGGGAGCTCAGGAGATTACGAAATACAGATATATACATCCACCACTAGAGGGAGCTAAGGAGATTACTGCATACAGATATATACAGCCACCACTAGAAGGAGCTTGAGAGCTTACTATATACAGATATATACAGCCACCACTAGAGGGAGCTCAGGAGATTACTACATACAGATATATACAGCCACCACTAGAGGGAGCTCAGGAGATTGCTATATACAGATATATACAGCCACCACTAGAGGGAGCTCAGGAGATTACTACATACAGATATATACAGCCACCACTAGAGGGAGCTCAGGAGATTACTACATACAGATATATACAGCCAACACTAGAGGGAGCTCAGGAGATTACTGCATACAGATATATACAGCCACCACTAGAAGGAGCTTGAGAGCTTACTATATACAGATATATACAGCCACCACTAGAGGGAGCTCAGGAGATTACTACAAACAGATATATACAGCCACCACTAGAGGGAGCTCAGGAGATTACTACATACAGATATATACAGCCACCACTAGAGGGAGCTCAGGAGATTACTACATACAGATATATACAGCCACCACTAGAGGGAGCTCAGGAGATTGCTATATACAGATATATACAGCCACTACTAGAGGGAGCTCAGGAGATTACTACATACAGAGAAATACAGCCACCACTAGAGGGAGCTCAGGAGATTACTACATACAGATATATACATCCACCACTAGAGGGAGCTCAGGAGATTACTGCATACAGATATATACAGCCACCACTAGAAGGAGCTTGAGAGCTTACTATATACATATATATACAGCCACCACTAGAGGGAGCTCAGGAGATTACTACATACAGATATATACAGCCACAACTAGAGAGAGCTCATGAGATTGCTATATACAGATATATACAGCCACTACTAGAGGGAGCTCAGGAGATTACGAAATACAGATATATACATCCACCACTAGAGGGAGCTAAGGAGATTACTGCATACAGATATATACAGCCACCACTAGAAGGAGCTTGAGAGCTTACTATATACAGATATATACAGCCACCACTAGAGGGAGCTCAGGAGATTACTACATACAGATATAGACAGCCACCACTAGAGGGAGCTCAGGAGATTGCTATATACAGATATATACAGCCACCACTAGAGGGAGCTCAGGAGATTACTACATACAGATATATACAGCCACCACTAGAGGGAGCTCAGGAGATTACTACATACAGATATATACAGCCAACACTAGAGGGAGCTCAGGAGATTACTGCATACAGATATATACAGCCACCACTAGAAGGAGCTTGAGAGCTTACTATATACAGATATATACAGCCACCACTAGAGGGAGCTCAGGAGATTACTACAAACAGATATATACAGCCACCACTAGAGGGAGCTCAGGAGATTACTACATACAGATATATACAGCCACCACTAGAGGGAGCTCAGGAGATTACTACATACAGATATATACAGCCACCACTAGAGGGAGCTCAGGAGATTGCTATATACAGATATATACAGCCACTACTAGAGGGAGCTCAGGAGATTACTACATACAGAGAAATACAGCCACCACTAGAGGGAGCTCAGGAGATTACTACATACAGATATATACATCCACCACTAGAGGGAGCTCAGGAGATTACTGCATACAGATATATACAGCCACCACTAGAAGGAGCTTGAGAGCTTACTATATACATATATATACAGCCACCACTAGAGGGAGCTCAGGAGATTACTACATACAGATATATACAGCCACAACTAGAGAGAGCTCAGGAGATTACTACATACAGATATATACAGCCACCACTAAGAGGGGGATCAGGATCGTACTGTATACAGATATATACAGCCACTGTTTGAGAGATTCAAGAGCTTACTGCATACAGATATATACAGCCACCACTAGAGGGAGCTCAGGAGATTACTACATACAGATATATACAGCCACCACTAGAGGGAGCTCAGGAGATTACTATATACAGTCACCACTAGAAGGAGCTTGAGAGCTTACTATATACAGATATATACAGCCACCACTAGAGGGAGCTCAGGAGATTACTATATACAGTCACCACTAGAAGGAGCTTGAGAGCTTACTACATAGATATATACAGCCACCACTAGAGGGAGCTCAGGAGATTACTACATAGATATATACAGCCACCACTAGAGGGAGCTCAGGAGATTACTGCATACAGATATATACAGTCACCACGAGAAGGAGCTTGAGAGCTTACTATATGCAGATATATACAGCCACCACTAGAGGGGGCTCAGGATCGTACTGTATACAGATATATACAGCCACTATTAGAGAGACTCAAGAGCTTACTGCATACAGATAAATAAAGTCACCACTAGGGGGAGCTCAATAGCTTACTGCATACATAAATATAGCCACCTCTAGAGGGAGCTCAGGAGCTTACTGCAGACATAAATACAGCCACCACTAGAGTAGCAGAGCTTACTGCATATAGATATTTTTTGTCACCACTAGAGGGAGCTCAGGAGCTTACTGCAGACATAAATACAGCCACCACTAGAGTAGCAGAGCTTACTGCATATAGATATTTTTTGTCACCACTAGAGGGAGCTCAGGAGCTTGCTGCATTGAGTTCAATATATAAACCGCAAGTCATATGCTCCTCCTAGTGGTGGCTGTGGCATTGTGCTAAAAAAAATTAAAAAAAATTCCACTTTTCCCCCATCATTCTGCACTGAATACCCCATAATGAAAAAGGGAGAACAGAATGTTAGAAATCTATTAATTTATCAAAAAGGAAAAACTAAAATCTTGCATTGACATTTTTACTCAGGACATAAGTATTCAGCCCTTTACTCAGGACTTCGTTGAAGCCCCTTTGGCAGTGATTACAGCCTCCTGTCTTCTTGGGGATGATGCCACAAGGTTTGCACATCTGGATTTGGGGATTTTCTGCCATTCTTTTCTGCAGATCCTTTCACGCGCTGTCAGGCTGGATGAGGACCATCGGTGGACAGCCATTTTCAGATCTCCCCAGAGATGTTCCATTGGGTTCAGGGCTCTGGCTGGGCCACTCATGGACATTCACAGAGCTGTCCCTATGCCGTTCCTATGTAGTCTTAGCTGTGTGCTTAGAATAATTGTCTTGTTGGAAGGTGAACCTTAGACCTGAGGTCCAGGGCGCTCAGGATCAGGTTTTCATGAAGAATATCTCTGTACTTTGCTCCATTCAGCTTTTCCTCAACCCTGACCAGTTTCCTTGTCCCTCCACAGCATGATCCTGCCACCACCATGCTTCACTGTAGTGGTGATATTGGGCAACTGATGAGCAGTGCCTGCTTTCCTCCAGACATGAAGCTTAAAATTAAGACTAAAAAGTTCAATCTTGGTGTCATCAGACCAGAGAATCCTGTTGATCACAATCTGAGAGTCCCTTAGGTGCTTTTTTGCAAGCTCCAGATGGCTTTCATGTGTCTTTTACTGAGGAGAAGCTTCTTTCTAGCCCCTCTACCATAAAGCCCAGATTGGTGGAGGCTGCAGTGATTGTTGACCTTTTGGAAGATTCTTCCATCTGCACGCAGCATACTTAGTTTGGAGGGGCAGCCAGCTCAAGGAAGAGTCCTGGTTGTTTCAAATGTCTTCCATGTAAGACTTTCAGTGCAGCAGAAATGTTTTGGTCCCCTTGTCTAGAACTGTGTCTTCACACAATCCTGTCTCTGAGCTCTACAGGTTGTATCTCGTCAATCACGTCCAATCCACTGAATTTACAACAGGAGACACCAATCAAGGTGCAGAAACATCTCAAACAGGGCCGTCTTTAATATTGATTAGACCCTGGGCAAGAATTTACTTGGGCCCCTGGATCCCGCCTTCCCACACTCTAGCAGGCAATCACGCCCTCCAACACAACACACACACACACAAAAAAATCCACACACCTGGTAGAGTACAGTGAATGACTGTAAATAGTTACAGTTCTGAAGACTCCAGCGGCTCAGGATCAGTGCTCTGGGCAGCTGGGCTCAGGGCTGGAAGTGGGCACCGCTCTGCAGTTCACCCTAGCGTTGCAGTGCACCCCAGCACCCCACAGTATGCAGTATAGCACCTTATAGTATACAGCACCCCACAGTATGCAGTATAGTACCCTATAGTATACAGCACCCCACAGTGTGCAGTATATAGTATAGCACCCCACAGTATGCAGTATAGCATCCTATAGCATACAGTATAGCACCTCATAGTATACAGCACCCCACAGTATGCAGTATAGTACCCTATAGTATACAGCACCCCACAGTATGCAGTATAGCATCCTATAGCATACAGTATAGCACCCCACAGTATACAGCACTCCACAGTATACAGCAATACAGCACCCATAGTATACAGCACCCCACAGTATGCAGTATAGCACCCTATAGTATACAGCACCCCACAGTATGCAGTATATAGTATAGCACCCCACAGTATGCAGTATAGCATCCTATAGCATACAGTATAGCACCTCATAGTATACAGCACCCCACAGTATGCAGTATAGTACCCTATAGTATACAGCACCCCACAGTATACAATATATAGTATAGCACCCCACAGTATGCAGTATAGCATCCTATAGCATACAGTATAGCACCCCACAGTATACAGCACTCCACAGTATACAGCAATACAGCACCCATAGTATACAGCACCCCACAGTATGCAGTATAGCACCCTATAGTATACAGCACCCCACAGTATGCAGTATATAGTATAGCACCCCACAGTATGCAGTATAGCATCCTATAGCATACAGTATAGCACCTCATAGTATACAGCACCCCACAGTATGCAGTATAGTACCCTATAGTATACAGCACCCCACAGTATGCAGTATATAGTATAGCACCCCACAGTATGCAGTATAGCATCCTATAGCATACAGTATAGCACCTCATAGTATACAGCACCCCACAGTATGCAGTATAGTACCCTATAGTATACAGCACCCCACAGTATGCAGTATATAGTATAGCACCCCACAGTATGCAGTATAGCATCCTATAGCATACAGTATAGCACCTCATAGTATACAGCACCCCACAGTATGCAGTATAGTACCCTATAGTATACAGCACCCCACAGTATACAATATATAGTATAGCACCCCACAGTGTGCAGTATAGCATCCTATAGCATACAGTATAGCACCCCACAGTATACAGCACTCCACAGTATACAGCACCCCACAGTATACAGCACCCCACAGTATACAGCACCCCACAGTATGCAGTATAGCACCCTATAGTATACAGCACCCCACAGTATGCAATATAAAGTATAGCACCCCACAGTATGCAGTATAGCATACAGTATAGTGCAGTGACCAGGAACGGGTATGCTGACACCACTTTAATGCAGTGGCCGGGTCAGGTGAATAATAGTCTGTATTTGTTCGTGACGCCAATTGCAGCATGCGCAGGGCATTATCCCAGGGCCCTTCCAAGGTGTTATAACTCACGTCCCAGATTAGGAATGCCAGAGTGGTGTAATGGCCTATAATGTCTCTATAGTTTTGTGGTAATTGTGTCACTGTGTCTTCTACCTGGGTACAGCTGGACTCCTGGCTCACTTGCAATAAATTTGAGTGTAGTCATAGTAGGAGTAATAGAGGAACTCTGCAGAATAAATGATGTCCAGACCTTTAGATGAAGTTCAAACGTTGCTTTACTTGAAATAACTTGCATCCAAGCAGTATACAGCTTTGGTCTCTTGGTCCCAGCAGGTTTTGGCAATGATTGGCAGGAATGAGTACTTCTGCTTTAAATGTGGAGCTTGCAGGATAAAACGTCTGCTTGGTAGCTCTGTGACTATGGCAGGATTAGCTTCTGCACTTATCTGGTAACTTCTGCTTGGTGGGGACAGACTAGCTGAGGAGGAATTTGCTTCTCCTAGGACCCTGGACTTATAATTTTACAGATGGATTCTCAGGGGATGCTTTCTTCCTGGAACTCTGGAGTTTGTCTGTAGTTTTCTGCTTTCCTCCTCCAGCAGAGCTGAAAGTGCTCAGACTGGGAATATGGCCAAGTCTCAGTCGAGACTAGGTCCTTGCTGTCTTCCCTATGCAGGGGAATGCCTCACACACACACCCTACCCCCAGCAGGGGGTGGGCTACACTGACTCTAACTTCCTTCTCCACCCATGCTGCAGGATGTAGGACCAGTCCACTTCTCCACACACAGGGGGAGCTAAGCTGAAATAATCCATTCCAGCTCAGATACACTAAACAGTACTTGCCAATGAGTTGCTGCAACCTACTGGTAACCAGGAAAATTACAGGAACAATTACATTTAACATAAATTTATATGCACATTTGTGGAGGACATAATATAAGTTACATCAGATGACAGTATAAAGGCACTTAGGAGATAGTAGCGGGCTAGAGGCGTGTAGTAACACAACTCTGGGGTGTTACAATAGCACCTCACAGTACACAGTATACAGCACCCCACAGTATACAGTATACAGCACCCCATAGTATACAGCACCCCACAGTATACAGTATACAGCACCCCACAGTGTACAATATACACCAGCCCATAGTATACAGAACCCCACAGTATACAATATACAGCACCCCACACTATACAGTAGAGCAGTATAGAACTCCGCAATATACAGCACCCCACAGTATATAGCACCCCACAGTATACAGTTTACAGCACCCCACAGTGTACAATATACAGCACCCCACAGTATACAATATACAGCACCCCATACTATACAGCACCCCAGAGTATACAGTACCCCATAGTATACAGCACTCCACAGTATACAATATACAGCACCCCACACTATACAGCACACCACACTATACAATATACAGCACCCTACACTATACAGCACCCCACACTATACAGTAGAGCAGTATAGCACTCCGCAATATACAGCACCCCACAGTATACAATATACAGCACCCCACACTATACAGCACCCAACACTATACAGCACCCCACACTATACAGTAGAGCAGTATAGCACTCCACAATATACAGCACCCCACAGTATATTATATAGCACCCCACAGTATACAGCACCCCACACTATACAGTATACAGCACGCCACACTATACAGTATACAGCACCCCACAGTATACAGTAGAGCAGTATTGCGCTCCACAATATACAGCACCCCACCGTATACAGTAGAGCAGTATAGCACCCCACAGTATACAGCAGCCCATAGTATACAGTAGAGCAGTATAGCACCCCACAATATACAGCACCCCATAGTATACAGTAGAGCAGTATAGCACCCCACAGTATACAGCACCCCACTATACAGTAGCTTGCAGTATATTAGCATAACAGCCCCTGTCACCTTTTCCTGATGTAATCTTCACAAAAAAAAAGCTCCACAGTTAAGGCAAATTTCTCCTGCAGCAACACTCCTGGTAGATAGAAAGGACCTTTGATTACCTCATAGCCATGTGACCAGTAATATCGCTATGTTACTGGTCACATGGTGATGATGTCATCTAAGGTCCTTTCTCCTAAGAGAATCACAACTCTCACTCTCTCACAGTTCGCTGCCTGGAGTGCCCACATGCAGGCAGGCATTGCAGCACCCCCCTGTATAGCTGACAGCCTGACACCTGGGGCGTGCCCTCCCCCCCCTCCCTAATCACGCCACTCGATGTCATTGAATTTGTGGGCAGTGGCCAGCAGGGCTCAAGAGGCTTCTGCCCCTTTTTCCACGTGTTAAAGACGGCCCTGATCTCAAAGATGATCAAGAAAAATGTCCCCCTAGTTAAATGTCAAATGTCATAGCAAAGGGTCTGAATACTTATGTGCAGGCCAAATTTTAGTTTTTCCTTTTTGCAATAACTTTTCAGCATCTGATTTCACTTCCAGATTATGAGGTATTAAGTGCAGAATGCATTGTATATTAGAAATATATAAGAACTAAAACTTTCTGATTAAGGGTACTTTCACACTTGCGTTAAACTTTTCCGGTATTGAGTTCCGTCCTAGGGGCTCAATACCGGAAGAAAACTGATCAGTTTTATCCTAATGCATTCTGAATGGAGAGGAATCCGTTCAGGATGCATCAGGATGTCTTCAGTTCAGTCACTGTACGGTTTTTGGACGGAGAAAATACTGCAGCTATTTTCTCCGTCCAACATCCCAGAACACTTGCCGGAATGCCGGATCCGGCATTCTTTTCCATTGAAATGCATTAATTCCGGATCCGGCCCCAAGTGTTCCGGAAAAACGGATCCGGTTTTGCGGTCTGCACATGCGCAGACCTTTAAAAATGTGAAAAAGATAAATACCAGATCCATTTTCCGGATGACAACCGGAGAGACGGATCCGGTATTGCAATGCATTTGTGAGACGGATCCAGATCCGTCTACAAATGTTTTCCGTTTGCATACAGATTGCCGGATCCGGCAGGCAGTTCCGGCGATGGAACTGCCTGCCGGAATCCAACAACGCAAGTGTGAAAGTACCCTTAGATAACAAATTACAGCAGTACCGGTATAAAAAAAAACAAAAAACAGAAGTGACAATGAGAAGCCTCACCCGTCCCTTCTCGATCTCTTTTGTGGTCATCACTATAACCCGGCTGTTCTCTTGCCAGATCATCTGCCAGAAATCTCCAGTGGTGGACAATAGACACCCTTGACATGCAATGAAACGTTTGGAAGGTTCATCTTCACCAATCAGCTGGTTCTGATCGTAAAAAAAATAAAAATAGTGACATTTTTTACATTTCTGAAACTGACCTTAATTTTTTTTAACTTTCAGGTTCCAAGGGAAAAGTGTAAGACAGAGGAAACCTTCAGTTATCAAAGGGAAGAAATGGTGAAAGAGCGCCTAGTACAGAAGAAGGTTGTGACCCTCTTTCTGGACAATTACTCAAGATCCTTGTACTGTGTTAGGACAATATAGAAGGAAACCAGAAACCATACAATATAGAAGTTTTTTAAATATTGTTTAAACACTCCCAATATTTCCTGACGATATCGTGTTGCCTTTTTCTCCTTCTACCCAAGGCACTCACCGTAACGTAATTGGCATTAATATAATCTGAGCCTGGAATATCTGGATCTCCACTATGTAGCATAACTCTTGTGTGGTCAACTGGAAAGATAAGAGGGATATTTTTTTTAGAGAAACAGAATTATGGTAAGTGGTGGGACCCGCCCTTTCAACAACCAAGGTTAACCTACCCCACCCTAGAAATTCGTTTTCTAGCTTAGTTTTCCTGTGTTCATCAGATGATTGCCTCTGCTTGAGTTGCAGAAAATGGATAATAGAGCAGCCATGTTTGGACAACTGCTCCATTCCATGCTGACAGAAGGAGCGGTTGTCATTTGAAAGATGCTTCCTTGTTTGTAACTGTCAGGAGATCTACATCTGAGCTTCTCTTGACCACAATGAGGTGAAGGAGGTGTCATTGTAATTATTGCTAGATGTATATGGGGTATGTCAGTAAAGTGGAAATGAGATGGAAACCAGGCAAACTCACATGGAAGGATATTTTTGTATCGGTTCTTGCTTTTGTTTTCCTGCCTTTGACCCTCTGTTCTTTCGTATAATAAGTTGGATTCCTGTTTCTGAAGAGCCTGTAGAGGAAAGAGACACAACACCTAGGTTTCTTCATATCAGCCATCATCCCCAAACCCTACTCGAAGACACAAATGAGGAAGGCAAAGGTAAGATGGCAGTGGCCAGATCTTGACTTTTTTGGCCAATGGTTCTAGGGAACTAGATGTATATGGTTTCCCAATGGCCAACACCAAATAGGTACCCCCAAATTTAGGACAGATGCTTAAAGTTTTTTTGTGTGTTTTGTCCAACATTTCCAACATTTGGTAGGACTCATCCAGTTGATCCAGAAGTAGGCGATCATCTGACTACTTAGGTTAAAGTGATGGCAATTACTGTGCTTCATTTCTTGACAAAGCTCCTGGAGGCCTATCGTGTCCGAGCTCTGCCCAATATTTAAGCTGGCCATACACTAGATAAGGCATATGGCTGAATGTTTGTCTGACAGCTATTCCTCACGATCTCGTCATACACCTAGACACTCAGCGAGACACTTCTGGTAGGTGTCTTCCTAAGAACGAAAGAATTTGGCATGCTGAATTCCAAAATGGGCAGTTGGGACCACACACACACACACACACACACACACACACGCATTACATGGTTGGCAGGTTCTGCACAAATTGGCAGGTTTGGCCAGCATTAGTCTAATATGTATGGCCTACTCTACAGCTAAAATGTGACAACATAAGCAATATGAGGACTCCATGCACAATGAGGTCTTTCAAACTAAGTCCAAACTAGTTGGGAAAAAAGTTGGATATGAAATAGGGTTAAACCGAGACTGCCATAATACGAAGCCGATAGGATAGCATAGAAGAGAAAACGAATATAATAAAATCTAAAATAAAAGGATGATGAGTAGATTAAGTACGGCTTCAAGATACAAGGAGGGGAGTCCACCATAATAATCCAAAACCTCCACCCTCCAAAAACATCCCAAGCTGAACACTTTCTTCTAAGTTTTTATAGTTTAATAACAGATGAACAACTTACATCAAACTCTTCCCAAAATCCTGCCTTCGAAGACTCCTCCTTTTCTGACTTTTTATCTAGTTCCTTCATGCGGCTCTCAATGTCAGCTGCGTTGACTCTGGTGGAGTAGTAGGGCTGTAGGAGAAATAGACAGGGACATAAAAAAGGAGACTAAGGTCATGGTAAAGAGACATCCAAATGGAGAACAAAACAAAGTGAAAAATCAGAGAAGACATTTGTAGAGACCATAAAAATGGTGAATATCAGTGTGACTGACATATACAGTAAGTCAGGTTCAGTTTTCCAAATGCAACCATTCTGTCCAACTAGTCAACCCACTGATAATGGTCCCATCATATCACTGGTAATGTTGGTGAGATGGACATTGGGTGGACAGAACACCAACTACAGTAAATATACTCTGCTCTTACCTTTTTCAAATACACGAAGGCTCCAGATACTTCCTCTATGTGACTCTTCTTGTAAGCTTCAATTAGATCCGTGAGACAATCAAACTTTTTATCCCCCAGTGTATACTTCTCACCCTACAGAGACACACAGCTTATCAGCGAGACATTCTTCTAGATACTGTAGTGGGAGTATTATAGTAGTTATATTCTTGTACATAGGAGCAGTATTATAGTAGTTATATTCTTGTACATAGGAGCAGTATTATAGTAGTTATATTCTTGTACATAGGAGCAGTATTATAGTAGTTATATTCTTGTACATAGGAGCCGTATTATAGTAGTTATATTCTTGTACATAGGAGCAGTATTATAGTAGTTATATTCTTGTACATAGGAGCAGTATTATAGTAGTTATATTCCTGTACATAGGAGGCAGTATTTTACTGAGAGAGTAGTGGATGCATGGAATAGCCTTCCTGCAGAAGTGGTAGCTGCAAATACAGTGAAGGGGTTTAAGCATGCATGGGATAGGCATAAGGCCATCCTTCATATAAGATAGGGCCGGGGGCTATCCATAGTATTCAGTATATTGGGCAGACTAGATGGGCCAAACGGTTCTTATCTGCCGACACATTCTATGTTTCTATGTTTCTATGTTTCTATGTATTATAGTAGTTATATTCTTGTACATAGGAGCAGTATTATAGTAGTAATATTCTTGTACACACGAGGCAGTATTATAGTAGTTATATTCTTGTACACAGGAGGCAGTATTATAGTAGTTATATTCTTGTACATAGGAGGCAGTATTATAGTAGTTATATTCTTGTACATAGGAGCAGTATTATAGTAGTTATATTCTTGTACATAGGAGCAGTATTATAGTAGTTATATTCTTGTACATAGAAGCAGTATTATAGTAGTTATATTCTTGTACATAGGAGGCAGTATTATAGTAGTTATATTCTTGTACATAGGAGGCAGTATTATAGTAGTTATATTCCTGTACATAGGAGGCAGTATTATAGTAGTTATATTCTTGTACATAGGAGGCAGTATTATAGTAGTTATATTCCTGTACATAGGAGGCAGTATTATAGTAGTTATATTCTTGTACATAGGAGCAGTATTATAGTAGTTATATTCCTGTACATAGGAGGCAGTATTATAGTAGTTATATTCTTGTACATAGGAGCAGTATTATAGTAGTTATATTCTTGTACATAGGAGGCAGTATTATAGTAGTTAAATTCCTGTACATAGGAGGCAGTATTATAGTAGTTATATTCTTGTACATAGGAGCAGTATTATAGTAGTTATATTCTTGTACAAAGGAGGCAGTATTATAGTAGTTATATTCTTGTACATAGGAGCAGTATTATAGTAGTTATATTCTTGTACATAGAAGCAGTATTATAGTAGTTATATTCTTGTACATAGGAGGCAGTATTATAGTAGTTATATTCTTGTACATAGGAGGCAGTATTATAGTAGTTATATTCTTGTACATAGGAGGCAGTATTATAGTAGTTATATTCTTGTACATAGAAGCAGTATTATAGTAGTTATATTCTTGTACATAGGAGGCAGTATTATAGTAGTTATATTCTTGTACATAGGAGGCAGTATTATAGTAGTTATATTCTTGTACATAGGAGGCAGTATTATAGTAGTTATATTCTTGTACATAGGAGCAGTATTATAGTAGTTATATTCTTGTACATAGGAGCAGTATTATAGTAGTCATATTCTTGTACATAGGAGGCAGTATTATAGTAGTTATATTCTTGTACATAGGAGGCAGTATTATAGTAGTTATATTCTTGTACATAGGAGGCAGTATTATAGTAGTTATATCCTTGTACATAGGAGGCAGTATTATAGTAGTTATATTCTTGTACATAGGAGCAGTATTATAGTAGTTATATTCTTGTACATATGAGGCAGTATTATAGTAGTTACATTCTTGTACATAGGAGCAGTATTATAGTAGTTATTTTCTTGTACATAGGAGCAGTATTATAGTAGTTATATTCTTGTACATAGGAGGCAGTATTATAGTAGTTATATTCTTGTACATATGAGGCAGTATTATAGTAGTTACATTCTTGTACATAGGAGCAGTATTATAGTAGTTATTTTCTTGTACATAGGAGCAGTATTATAGTAGTTATATCCTTGTACATAGGAGCAGTATTATAGTAGTTATATTCTTGTACATAGGAGCAGTATTATAGTAGTTATATTCTTGTACACAGGAGGCAGTATTATAGTAGTTATATTCTTGTACACAGGAGGCAGTATTATAGTAGTTATATTCTTGTACATAGGAGGCAGTATTATAGTAGTTATATCCTTGTACATAGGAGGCAGTATTATAGTAGTTATATTCTTGTACATAGGAGCAGTATTATAGTAGTTATATTCTTGTACATAGGAGGCAGTATTATAGTAGTTATATTCTTGTACATAGAAGCAGTATTATAGTAGTTATATTCTTGTACATAGGAGGCAGTATTATAGTAGTTATATTCTTGTACATAGGAGGCAGTATTATAGTAGTTATATTCTTGTACATAGGAGGCAGTATTATAGTAGTTATATTCTTGTACATAGGAGCAGTATTATAGTAGTTATATTCTTGTACATAGGAGCAGTATTATAGTAGTCATATTCTTGTACATAGGAGGCAGTATTATAGTAGTTATATTCTTGTACATAGGAGGCAGTATTATAGTAGTTATATTCTTGTACATAGGAGGCAGTATTATAGTAGTTATATCCTTGTACATAGGAGGCAGTATTATAGTAGTTATATTCTTGTACATAGGAGCAGTATTATAGTAGTTATATTCTTGTACATATGAGGCAGTATTATAGTAGTTACATTCTTGTACATAGGAGCAGTATTATAGTAGTTATTTTCTTGTACATAGGAGCAGTATTATAGTAGTTATATCCTTGTACATAGGAGCAGTATTATAGTAGTTATATTCTTGTACATAGGAGCAGTATTATAGTAGTTATATTCTTGTACACAGGAGGCAGTATTATAGTAGTTATATTCTTGTACACAGGAGGCAGTATTATAGTAGTTATATTCTTGTACATAGGAGGCAGTATTATAGTAGTTATATCCTTGTACATAGGAGGCAGTATTATAGTAGTTATATTCTTGTACATAGGAGCAGTATTATAGTAGTTATATTCTTGTACATAGGAGGCAGTATTATAGTAGTTACATTCTTGTACATAGGAGCAGTATTATAGTAGTTATATTCTTGCACATAGGAGCAGTATTATAGTAGTTATATCCTTGTACATAGGAGGCAGTATTATAGTAGTTATATCCTTGTACATAGGAGGCAGTATTATAGTAGTTACATTCTTGTACATAGGAGCAGTATTATAGTAGTTATATTCTTGTACATAGGAGCAGTATTATGGTAGTTACATTCTTGTACATAGGAGCAGTATTATAGTAGTTACATTCTTGTACATAGGAGCAGTATTAGAGTAGTTATATTATTATACATAGGGGCAGTATTATAGTAGTTATATTTTTGTACATAGGAGCAGTATTATAGTAGTTATATTCTTGTACATAGGAGCAGTATTATAGTAGTTACATTCTTGTACATAGGAGCAGTATTATAGTAGTTATAGCCTTGTACATAGGAGGCAGTATTATAGTAGTTATATTCTTGTACATAGGAGCAGTATTATAGTAGTTATATTCTTGTACATAGGGGCAGTATTATAGTAGTTATATTCTTGTACATAGGGGCAGTATTGTAGTAGTTATATTCTTGTACATAGGAGCAGTATTATAGTAGTTATATTCTTGTACAAAGGAGCAGTATTACATAGTAACATAGTAACATAGTACATAAGGCCGAAAAAAGTCATCTGTCCATCCAGTTCAGCCTGTTATCCTGCAAGTTGATCCAGAGGAAGGCAAAAAACCCTGTGAGGTAGAAGCCAATTTTCTCCACTTTAGGGGAATAAAAAATTCCTTCCTGACTCCAATCAGGCAATCAGAATAACTCCCTGGATCAACGACCCCTCTCTAGTAGCTATAGCCTGTAATATTATTAAAGGGAGTCTGTCACCACATTTCAGCATATTAGACCGATCAAATAGGGTTATATGATCCACCCAGAACTTAAAAACGGTACCTTTGTTGTAGAAAACGGACTTTTCTTTTAGCCGAAAATGAACTTATAAGGTTATGTTAATGAGCCCTCTCAAGTGCCCAGGGCGGTCTCTCAATCCTCGGAGCCCCAGGAAGCACCTCCTAAACGGCTCATAACCCCGCCCTCCGTGCGCCTCTGCCCGCCCGTTTACTCCCCTCCCCTGTCCTTTTCCAATGCGGCTGAGCGGTCCAAATCGTAGCGGGCGCATGCGCAATGCGATGCCCGCTCCTGGCAGGGCATCGCGATACCTACTGCGCATGCGCCCGCTACGATTTGGACCGCTCAGCCGCATTGGAAAAGGACAGGGGAGGGGAGTAAACGGGCGGGCAGAGGCGCACGGAGGGCGGGGTTATGAGCCGTTTAGGAGGTGCTTCCTGGGGCTCCGAGGATTGAGAGACCGCCCTGGGCACTTGAGAGGGCTCATTAACATAACCTTATAAGTTCATTTTCGGCTAAAAGAAAAAAGTCCGTTTTCTACAACAAAGGTACCGTTTTTAAGTTCTGGGTGGATCATATAACCCTATTTGATCGGTCTAATATGCTGAAATGTGGTGACAGACTCCCTTTAAGCTCCAGAAATACGTCCAGGCCCCTCTTGAATTCCTATTATAGTAGTTATATTCTTGTAGATAAGAGGCAGTATTATAGTAGTTATATTCTTGTACATAGGAGCAGTATTATAGTAGTTATATTCTTGTACATAGGAGGCAGTATTATAGTAGTTATATTCTTGTACATAGGAGGCAGTATTATAGTAGTTATATTCTTGTACATAGGAGCAGTATTATAGTAGTTATATTCTTATACATAGGAGCAGTATTATAGTAGTTATATTCTTGTACATAGGAGGCAGTATTATAGTAGTTATATTCTTATACATAGGAGCAGTATTATAGTAGTTATATTCTTGTACATAGGAGGCAGTATTATAGTAGTTATACTCTTGTACATAGGAGGCAGTATTATAGTAGTTATATTCTTGTACATAGGAGGCAGTATTATAGTAGTTATATTCCTGTACATAGGAGCAGTATTATAGTAGTTATATTCTTGTACATAGGAGCAGTATTATAGTAGTTATATTCTTGTACATAGGAGCAGTATTATAGTAGTTATATTCTTATACATAGGAGCAGTATTATAGTAGTTATAGTCTTGTACATAGGAGCAGTATTATAGTACTTATATTATTGTACATAGGAGCAATATTATAGTAGTTATATTCTTGTACATAGGAGCAGTATTATAGTAGTTATATTCTTGTATATAGGAGGCAGTATTATAGTAGTTATATTCTTGTACATAGGAGGCAGTATTATAGTAGTTATATTCTTATACATAGAAGCAGTATTATAGTAGTTATATTCTTGTACATAGGAGGCAGTATTATAGTAGTTATACTCTTGTACATAGGAGGCAGTATTATAGTAGTTATATTCTTGTACATAGGAGGCAGTATTATAGTAGTTATATTCTTGTATATAGGAGGCAGTATTATAGTAGTTATATTCTTGTACATAGGAGGCAGTATTATAGTAGTTATATTCTTATACATAGGAGCAGTATTATAGTAGTTATATTCTTGTACATAGGAGGCAGTATTATAGTAGTTATACTCTTGTACATAGGAGGCAGTATTATAGTAGTTATATTCTTGTACATAGGAGGCAGTATTATAGTAGTTATATTCCTGTACATAGGAGCAGTATTATAGTAGTTATATTCTTGTACATAGGAGCAGTATTATAGTAGTTATAGTCTTGTACATAGGAGCAGTATTATAGTAGTTATATTCTTGTACATAGGAGCAATATTATAGTAGTTATATTCTTGTACATAGGAGCAGTGTTATAGTAGTTATATTCTTGTACATAGGAGCAGTATTATAGTAGTTATATTCTTGTACATAGGAGGCAGTATTATAGTAGTTATATTCTTGTACATAGGGAGCAGTATTATAGTAGCTATAGTCTTGTACATAGGAGCAGTAATATAGTAGTTATATTCTTGTACATAGGAGGCAGTATTATAGTAGTTATATTCTTGTACATAGGAGGCAGTATTATAGTAGTTATATTCTTGTACATAGGAGCAGTGTTATAGTAGTTATATTCTTGTACATAGGAGCAGTATTATAGTAGTTATATTCTTAATCAAATTTCTTTTTATTGAAGAAAACGCAAATAGCCATGTGACAAATCAATCACTTAAATACCAGGCGCAGCTGGACAAATGCTTATTCACTAAGCGCATCAATTCAAGTGCAGTGGCGACATGACTCAATAACACATTAATATGTGCATAAAAGAAATTAATACGGAAAAGTAAAGACAAGACATGGGAAGAGGGGAGGGGGAAAAGGAGGTAAGGGGGGGGGGGGGGTAATAGATGTCTATCATATGCTTCGTGTGAATCTAGAAGTTACGATAAAGCTTCCAAGGGGACCATGTTTTGATAAACTTTGCTCTAGAGTGAGTCTCCCAGTGTGCAAGCTCCTCAAACCGGTAAAGCTGATCCACCTTCTCGGTCCACATCAAGAGGGATGGAGGAGAATCATTTCTCCATAACAATGGAATCAATAGGCGAGCTGCTGTTATAAGCATAGTCGGTAGATTTGACCTTGAGGGGGTCAGCGTGTCATTAGGACACCATAACATTAGGAGTTTTGCGTCTAATCTAACCTGGTTTTTACAGGTCTTATTTATAATAGTTTCGATCTCTATCCAGAAAGGCCGGATCTTTTCACAATTCCACCATATATGAGAAAGAGAACCAACATCTCCCCCGCACCTCCAGCAACGGTCGGGGATATCAGAATTGATCTTATGAAGATATTCTGGTGTTTTATACCATCTTGTGAGCAATTTGTAGGAGTTAGCTTGTATCTTAATGCAACGGTTGAATCCGTGTGAGTGTGTGAGGATAAAAGCTTTCTCAGGTTCTGACAAAGTTATGGATAACTCCTTCTCCCAAGCTGAGAGAAACCATAGATCTGGAGGGGCGGAGGAGAGCAGTTCCTTGTATAGTGTGGAGAGAGGATTCCGCGGGCGTTGGCCTACTGAAATCTTCCCCTCCATCCATGAGGGATCATTTGTGGGTCGTGGGACCTTTTCAATAAGCTTTAGGTCCTTTTTAAAGGCCATAACTGCCAAAAAGGAAGCCTTTTGGACCTTTGGAAGAGCGAAAACATCACTCCAATTTAAAGCACCAGACTCAGATATAATATCTTGTAACCTTAAGCTAGATAGTAGGGCCCAAATTCCTGATGGTACAGTGGTGGCTGGATGAATATGGGCCTGAAGCAGGTGCAGGGGGATATTCATACTAGGGAACTTAAGGACTGAGGCCTATAGTTTGGACCACTCTAACAGTAAGCCCTTCCACAAAGGCGAGGCATAAATGTTATTAGCAGTACTTTTCCGCAAACCCCATAAGACCAGTTTATCTTTATAGGTGAGCATATCACACTCCAATTGGGAGGCAAGATTGAGAGGGCGCCAGGAGAGGAGGCTTAGAGCTCTGCTTAGCATTGCCGCTTTATAGTAAAGGTATATGTCTGGCAGGCCAAAACCTCCCAATCTTTTCTCCCGAGTGAGGGTGGTGTATGCTATTCTGGGGGACTTACCTGACCATACAAATGCTGAGAAGATTCTGCGGACCTCCACAAAGAAGGAATGGGGTAGCCAAATAGGTAGTGTTTGAATGAAGTAAAGTAGTCTAGGGACAATGAAGGCTTTAATATAATTCTTCCTTCCAATCCACGAAATGAACGGGAGTTTTAGGGATTGCAGGTGTGCTCTAATGGATCTAAGTAAAGGGGCTTGATTAAGCTCGTAAAGGTCCTCAGGATTCGCTGATATATGGGTGCCCAAAAATGGGATTGACTTGGGGGCCCACGTAAATGCCGTGGAGCGTTTGATCATTTCTATGGAAGCGGCTGAGCAGGAAATATTTAGGGCCTGTGACTTACCATAATTGATCTTGAAATTAGAGACCAAACCATATTCCTCAAAAAGAGCTTGGAGCCTGGGAAATGAGGTCGTGGGATTGGACGTGATGACTAAGAGATCGTCTGCGAAGGCAGCTGTCAAGTGAGTATGAGATCCCAAGGTGATCCCTTGTATGTCCGGATCTTGCCTAATTTTAGCCAGCAGTGTCTCCATAACAATAACAAAGAGGGCCGGTGATAATGGGCAACCTTGTCTCGTCCCATTGGTAATGGGGAAGGTTGGAGAGAGTGTGCCATTGATCCAAATCCTGGCAGAGGGGAGCGAATAGAGTGAGAAGATGGACTGGATGAACTGGTCCGGAAGGCCAAATTTTGACAGTGCCCGAGACATAAAATGCCAGTTGATCCTGTCAAAGGCCTTCTCTGCATCTGTACTGAGAAGGGCTAGCGGTATAGAATTCCGCCGAGCATGCGTGATTAAGTGTATGACGCGGACCGTGTTTTCACTCCCCTGTCTGTCAGTGACGAATCCTACCTGTTCCCTATTAATAATGTCAGGGAGAACCGACTGGATCCGATGGGCCAAAATCTTAGCCCACCATTTCACATCAGTGTTCAAAAGCGAAATAGGGCGGTAGCTCCCGCAGTTTAGGGGGTCCTTATTTTCTTTGTGAATTACCGTGATATGGGCCGATAGCGATTGTGGGGGGAGGGAACCTCCTTGGAGTAAGTAATTACAAAGGATGTTAAAATGTGGGATCAGGATGTGCTTAAAGGTTTTGTAGTAGTAGATGGTAAAGCCGTCAGGGCCTGGGCTTTTCCCGGAAGGTATGGAGGAGAGGACCTTGCTGATTTCAGAGTCTGTGATAGGGGATAGGAGCTGGACCGACTGTGATGGGGTGATAGTAGGCAGCTGGAGGGAGGAGAGAAACTTCTCAGTCGCTTCCCCTATTTGGATAGTAGTTATATTCTTGTACATATGAGGCAGTATTATAGTAGTTATATTCTCATACATAGGAGCAGCATTATAGTAGTTATATCCTTGTACATAGGAGGCAGTATTATAGTAGTTATATTCTTGTACATAGGAGCAGTATTATAGTAGTTATATTCTTGTACATAGGAGGTAGTATTATAGTGGTTATATTCCTGTACAGAGGAGCAGTATTATAGTAGTTATATTCTTGTACATAGGATGCAGTATTATAGTAGTTATATTCTTGTACATAGGATGCAGTATTATAGTAGTTATATTCTTGTACATAGGAGGCAGTATTATAGTAGTTATATTCTTGTACATAGGAGGCAGTATTATAGTAGTTATATTCTTGTACATAGGAGCAGTATTATAGTAGCTATATCCTTGTACATAGGAGCAGTATTATAGTAGTTATATTCTTGTACATAGGAGCAGTATTATAGTAGTTATATTCTTGTACATAGGGGCAGTATTATAGTAGTTATATTCTTGTACATAGGAGCAGTATTATAGTAGCTATATCCTTGTACATAGGAGGCAGTATTATAGTAGCTATATCCTTGTACATAGGATGCAGTATTATAGTAATATTCTTGTATACAGGTGAAACTCGAAAAATTAGAATATCGTGCAAAAGGTAAAACTAATACATGAGACAGACTCATTACATGCAAAGCGAGATATTTCAAGCCTTTATTTGTTATAGTTTGGATGATTATGGCTTACAGCTTATGAAAACCCCAAAGCCACAATATCAGGTCCCCTTTGCTCAGGGGGTATGGATTAATTAGCTGACTAGAGTGTGACACATTGAGCCTAGAATATTGAACCTTTTCACAATATTCTAACTTTAAGTTGCATTACTGAAATAAATGAATTTTGGGGCAGTATTATAGTATTATTACCTCACAAATGATCTTGATGTGGGTCACCCGGGGTTTGCCATCTTTAACATCAGCTGTCAGGACAGAGATGACAAAATCTCCTGGTTTACTACGACTCTCTCTGACAAGGAAGGTCCACGCTTCCCCCTTCTGCAGCAGCAACTTCTCTGCATCTGGCCCAGAAAGATAGCCATGGTACCAGCTGTGGAAATATTGAACATATAGATATCTTATTCTGTATCTACATATGTTATTGATGACAGTATATAATTTAGCTTATAATGTCTTCACTAGGTCACCCTGTAGGAGATGCCCAGCTAAATGATCTTCAGAGAAAGATATAAAAAGACTGAGATTCCTCAATGGTTGATACATTTTAATGGCTAATTGAAAAGATGACAAAATTGCAAGCTCTCACGGCTACTTGGGCCTCTTCGTCAGGCGTCTCTTAAGACAGTATCTGAAGAGTCACATATTTATACACCACAGTACAGAGGAATAGTCGGGTGGATGGGACGAGTGATGTAAAGCAGATCAATATGAGGGGAGGAGGAAACAAACAGTTGTAGCAGTAAATTCTCGAAGCAATTATAGATGAGGATTACAGATAAGAAGCGTGAAGGTTTTATTGTCTTCTAATTGATGTTCAGTCCATGAATGCGAGGTCTGATGTAGGACATAAATCCATGAGACACATTCATTTCTGATCTGAGTATGTCAAATGTTATCATGACCTTGTATTCCCAGATTCTCCTGTCCCTAAGATTTGTTCGGAGTTTTTGACCAGTTTCACAGACATAGAGACATTTGGTACATACAATGAAATAGTATGGATATGTGGAGAGAATCTCTAAATCGCACATCCTCATTCCTATGCTTCTGATATAACAACTGTTTTCAATTATCAGCATTTCTTATGATAAAACATGGCTATACAGCGATGCTATCAATCATTTGCTGTGCACTATAAAGAGGCAATTAGTATACAGTTTGATCAAAGCGCATAGGCCCACTTACCGCGACAAGGATGCCTCTTGTTTAAGTGGGAACCTACTCTAACCATGGCGCAGAGCCGTGCGGCGACCGACACGCCTCCACACCGCTCCAGCAGGCAATGGGATCCAGCAGCCGCACAGCGGCCCCACTGTACAGTGAGGCCACATGGGCCCCGGGTCCCATCACTCCACCAGCACGGCACAGAAGCAGAGACGGCCGCCGTCCAGCGCCGCATGTGAACTGGTGCAAATGGCTCACCTGTTCACAGCCTCTCAGGAACTCCAACTGAGATGTGGTAGGAATTTATAAACCCTTTGCAGACTTCTGCTAATTAAAAAGCACCTGAGCCGAATGGGGAGGAGTGCTGATTCAGGGGAGGGGGGAAAAGAAGTTTATAGCATAAATTGTATGGATATGTGGAGAGAATCTCTAAATCGCACATCCTCATACCTATGCTTCTGATATACAACATCTCAGTTGGAGTTCCTGAGAGGCTGTGAACAGGTGAGCCATTTGCACCAGTTCACATGCGGCGCTGGACGGCGGCCGTCTCTGCTTCTGTGCCGTGCTGGTGGAGTGATGGGACCCGGGGCCCATGTGGCCTCACTGTACAGTGGGGCCACTGTGCGGCTGCTGGATCCCGTTGCCTGCTGGAGCGGTGTGGAGGCGTGTTGGTTGCCGCACGGCTCTGCGCCATGGTTAGAGTAGGTTCCCACTTAAACAAGAGGCATCCTTGTCGCGGTAAGTGGGCCTATGCGCTTTGATCAAACTGTATACTAATTGCCTCTCTATAGTGCACAGCAAATGATTGATAGCATCGCTGTATAGCCATGTTTTATCATAAGAAATGCTGATAATTGAAAACAGTTGTATATCAGAAGCATAGGTATGAGGATGTGCGATTTAGAGATTCTCTCCACATATCCATACAATGAAATAGACCACATTTGACGTGGTGCAGGTGAAGGTATCTGGGATCTTGTAGTCCTGATCTGTATTGGAGAGCTGCACCTTGTCAGTGGTCATTATGTATGGACAGGTCTTACATTTGGTCTGTTTGAAGGGGAATGTTCCTCTTGTGTTCCTAATTGCTCCAACAATTTACTGCTACAACTGTTTCTTTCCTCCTCCCCTCATATTGCTCTGCTTTACATCACTTGTTTCATCTACATCACTATTCCTATGTACTTCAGTGTATAAATATTTGACTCTTTAGATAGTGTCTTAAGAGACACCTGATGAAGAGGCTCAAGTAGCCTCGAAAGTTTGCAATGTTGTCATCATCTTTTCAGTTAGCCATTAAAAGGTATCAACCACTGAGGAATCTCATCTTTTATTCACTGGCTAACTCGGTAGAAATATATTTTTCACTTTATAAGATGCACTCCCCCCCCCAAAAAAAAGTAAGGGGAAAATTGCTGTGCGTCTTATAAAGCGAATACTAGTGAGCGCTTTCATTATGGAAGCGCTCACTAGTATGAATTAGGTCCGGGAGCAGGGAACAAGTGCTAAAAGTGCTTCCGGTACTCATCCTCTCTGCTCTTCTTTGATGGGGTCGGTGCTGCATTGTCCTGACCCCGTACAGCGTCAGGACGTAGTGTGCGTCAGGTGACAGTGCAGCGCCGTCCGGAGAACACAGGGGAGCGCGACTGCTGCCGGAGAGGAAGAGGAGCTGCAGCGCAGGAGAGGTAAGAGTAGTTTTTTATTTTATTCTGATCTGAGGTCTGATGGGGGTCATAAATAAAAGGCTGATATAAGGTCTGAAGGGGGTTTGACATTAAGGGCTGATCTGAAGTCTGATGGGGCTGGGGGTCATAAATAAAGGGCTGATATATGGCTGAGAGGCATAATGGGGGCTGGCTGAGAGGCATAATGGGGGCTGGCTGAGAGGCATAATGGGGGCTGGCTGAGAGGCATAATGGGGGCTGGCTGAGAGGCATAAGGGTTGATAATGGGGGTTGATGAGAGGCATAAGGGTTGATTATGGGGGCTACAGAGAGGCATGGGGGCTGGTATGGGGATGATGAGAGGCATGGGGCTCTCATCTGAGGTCTGATTGGGGGTCATTTACATTGGGGTCTGAGCTGAGGTCTGGTTGGGGGTCTGATTTGAGGTCTTATTGGGGTCTTATTAACATTGGGGGTCTGATTGGGGCTGTCAGCTGAGGTCTGATTAACATTGGGGGTCTGATTGGTGGTCTGACCTGAGGTGTAATGAAAAATATATTTTTTTCCTATTGTCCCCTTCTAAAACATAGGTGCATCTTAAAGGTCTCCTTCCTGAACTGCAGAGCGGTGCCCACTTCCTGCCCAGAGCACTGGTCCTGAGCCGCTGGAGTCTTCAGAACTGTAAGTATTTACAGTCATTCACTATAAGCTATAATATATATATATATCACTTGTTTTATGTGAGTAAGGGTGCTGGGTTATTGGAGAAGGTGGATGGAGGGGTTAGTAGTACAGTACTATCTGCACATTGTAAAAAAAAAAAAAAAAAAGTAAATCTGCAAAATACCATGTATTTGTGTCAGAAGTTGTGCTTTTTTAATTTTTAGAATAATGATACAGCCATTTTATTTGACACTTTTGTGCTGATTATTCCCCCCCCCCCCTCTATATTAAGGACATTATAGTCACCAGAACCACAACAGCTAAACGTAGTAGTTCTGGAGTCTATAGCATGTCTCTGCAAGCTTTTTAATGTAAACACTGCCTTTTCAGAAAAAAGGGCAGTATTTACATTACTGCAAAGGAACACGTCTAGTGGCCACTCATCAGACGGCCACTCATCAGACGGCCACTCATCAGACGGCCACTCATCAGACGGCCTCTCATCAGACGGCCACTCATCAGACGGCCTCTCATCAGACGGCCTCTCATCAGACGGCCTCTCATCAGACGGCCACTCATCAGACGGCCACTCATCAGACGGCCACTCATCAGACGGCCACTCATCAGACGGCCACTCATCAGACGGCCACTCATCAGACGGCCACTCATCAGACGGCCACTAGAGAAGCTTCTTCCTAGTCCACAACGTGCAACACTGGCATTCACGCTAAACAATCCTCATAGAAATGCATTGATTCAAAGCATCCCTATGAAGCCGCGCATGCGCAATAGCCTCCCAATGCTTCCCCATGGTTGGCTATGATATACTCACACACTGCACATTCCTGTACATTATATTGCTGTGGAGCTTGCGATACTCACACACTGCACTTTTCTATGCATTTTATTGCTGAGGTGATCTGTGATGTACTTGCACATCGCACATTAGGCTCCATTCACATGTCCGTAGTGCATTGCGGATCTGCAATACACCCGGCTGGCACCCCCCATAGAAATGCCTATTCTTGTCCGCAATTGCGGACAAGTAAAGGACAAGCTCTATTTTCTTGCGGAGCTGCAGACCGGAAGATCGGGGGCCGCGCTCCGCATCTCTTCCGGCCCCATAGAGAATGAATGGGTCCGCACCCGTTCCGGATAATTGCGGAACGGATGCGGACCCATTCTATGGACGTCTGAATGGAGCCTTACTGCGAGTTGTATTGCTGAGGAGTCTGAGATACGCTTGTGTTGTGGTGGAGGGCGTGATTTTTTTAAAATTAGTAAACATTTATTTTGAACATAGTGAAGAGAAATTCTGTACCAAGTGTAGGTGATGTGGGCGGTGCAATATGTGGGTGGGGCTGTGTGTGGGTGGGGCTTGAGGGTGGGGGGACACACAGGGGCCCCATAATCTCCTATTGCCCGGGGGCCCCATGAGTTGTCAGTCCGCCCCTGAGCATCCCTCAATACCAATACACTATTACACCAGATATCCACTAGGTGGCAGCGCTCTATAGAAGTGTAAATGAAGACCAGTGGAAAACTAGCCCAGATCGTTAACACATTCTGATAAGCAGAATGCAAAGTAGAGTAAAAATATCCACAGCACATTACAATACAGCTGTTAAAACACAAACGGCTAGGTGAGATTCTCTCATGAGCAAAAGTCAAGTGGTGATACAGTTGTCACGCTGCAATACGAGCCACAGAACACAGTAATAATAACAGTGAAATGGGTCTTCAATAGTCCTGCCGTTCCACCACTGCGGCTCTCGTCCCCACCAGACTGGAAATGATCAAGCAACTGCTGCAGCCAACGGCAGGCCTTTGCAGTGATGTGTGCACGAACGCCATGGGACTGATGAGCCTCTGCAGTCTTGTGCCATTTTTGCACACGTGGCCAGTGATTGAGTTCAACAGTCACATGAATGGGATCAAAATGTCACAGTTACAGTTTGGTGGGGACAGGAACTGCAGCACCAGCACGGCAAGGCTAGTAAAGTTGTTTTTTTTAACACCAGTTCCTGCCTGTCATTTTTCCTTTTCCATTTAGGTCAGACAACACCTTTAACAAAAAAAAGTTGTTTTATATAATTCTGAATGAAGGTTTGGAAGTAACTAGAGTACAAACATGGAACATTGAGGGAAGGAAGGGCCAGGAACTGCAAGTCGGCTACCCCTGCTGCTTGAGGTATTGCTGCTTCTCAGCTCCTGGCAAGGTTCTCAGGTCAAGTGCTAAGCAACCAGCAAACCTCACCTCCACTTGCTAGCTAACTACCATGTGAGCTTACGCTGGGTTTCTCTCTCTCCAGCTGCCTATTTGCCGTAGTGTTACTGGACATGAGTTCTGCAGGGTACTGCTATTTATCATTTCATATGGCCCCCAGTATGAAGACCTAGGGGTGACCCCTCCACTGACCTCTAAACTTGGCCCAGCATTATGAGGCACGTGGTTGTTAACCCCATCCTGCGAGGTACGTTTTCAATAACAGTGCAGTTACTGCAGCAATCACAGTACATTCCACATAATAAACTACAACGCCATATGTCTACCAGGGCATCAGCCACAATATGTAAGCCAGCTGTGACATCATCAGTCTCTAGTATACACTATACACTTGTCCTTTGTGCTGAGGGCATGTGAATTTATTATGCAATTAAATTTTACCCTTTCCTCACTGGCGTCTCCCAGCGGCTTAAAAGCTTAACTTGTAAATGCTAAAAAGCAGAATGAGATTTTGTGTAATGTAATAGCAGACACCGAGCTCAGGATTATTACTTCCTGCTGCGAGGCATTGTGGGTATGGTGGCCTTATACTGCATTGTGATATAAAGCCCTGTTTATACACAAAGTGAACCAGCAGGGAATCCTGGAGTCAACAGGACAAACTGGCAAGGTGTTGAATGCAGCTCTGGATGTGACTGGAGTATAAGACATATGTAAAACTGAGGACCAGTACAAGATAAATAAAGTATTTACCAAGTTACTCAGCATCATGTAAACTGTGAAATCAAAATCTGGAGAGGAGGGGGGAGGGGGCATGCAGGTAGATGTTGGACATTATATCCACGGCGTCTCTGTATCGGAGACTGTAATAACCTGACGCCGCTCGCACCTGTCCTCGTGCCACGCAGAGCGGTTTGCATTTTGCACAAGGCAGTAGTGCGGTTGAGTTGTTAGAAGTCACATGATGGAAAATGCAGTGACAAATTATTTCAAAACAGGGCAGAGAATTTTCCAACCGCAAGAAGGAAGCTGAGAGGGACACGGCGGAGCGCGGTATGGGTGGAGAGACGAGAAGGGAAGAAGGGGAAACTGAGAGCAAAGGCTGGTTACTGCAGGGGCCCGAGGTGTGAAACGGTCAGGACAGAAGATACTATATGTAATATGTGTGCACTTATATATAGAACATAGAAGAGATAGACAGACAGACAGATAGATAGTAAGTTGCCTGAAACGTTGCATGGGGGAATAAAGGACACATTTTCTTCACCATACAGAGGCGCCGTGGAACTTTTTTATTTTATCTGGTGATTTAGTCAGATCCATAGCCGCTGGCACTCCTTACATTTTTGAGTTTTTCTACAGTGCTGCTCTTATTCTTTTTTTATGTAATAGATAGATAGGTCATGAAACCATAATGAAGGATCCGGAAGGGACACCTCTCCATTAATTCCCCTCCTATATGCAATCGTTGATTCACTGTGACCCCCGTTCTGATGATATCTCACCATGGACCCCCATTCTGATGATACCTCACAATGGATCCCCATTCTTGAGATATCTAACTGAGGACCTCCATTCGGGAGAAACCTCAAATTCTGAAAATATCTCACCAAAGACCCCTGATTCTTGACAAACCTCACCATGGACCCGTGTTCTGAAGAAACCTCACCATGGACCCGTGTTCTGAAGAAACCTCACCATGGACCCGTCTTCTGAAGAAACCTCACCATGGACCTGTCTTCTGAAGAAACCTCACCATGGACCCGTCTTCTGAAGAAACCTCACCATGGACCCGTCTTCTGAAGAAACCTCACTATGGACCCGTCTTCTGAAGAAACCTCACTATGGACCCGTCTTCTGAAGAAACCTCACCATGGACCCGTCTGCTGAAGAAACCTCACTATGGACCCGTCTTCTGAAGAAACCTCACCATGGACCCGTGTTCTGAAGAAACCTCACCATGGACCTGTGTTCTGAATTTACCTCACCATGGACCCGTGTTCTGAAGATACCTCAGCATTGACCCGTGTTCTGAAGATACCTCACCATAGACCTGTTTTGTGGAGATTTTGCATCGAATACTCACACTCTTGATATACTTCACCTGGGACCCTTTTTTCAAGAGATACCTTACCCAATGCTCTCATTCTGGAGATATCTCACCACGGAACCCCTTCTGGAAATATGTCACCAGAGACCCCTTTTCTGGAGATACCTCAGTGGAGAAACCTCACTTGGAGACCCCCTGGTTCTGGAGAAACCTTTATCGGTGACCATCCTTTCTAGAAATACCCAACCAGGATACCCCTGAAATACAGTACAGACCAAAAGTTTGGACACACCTTCTCATTCAAAGAGTTTTCTTTATTTTCATGACTATGAAGGCATCAAAACTATGAATTAACACATGTGGAATTATGTATATGTATATAACAAACAAGTGTGAAACAACTGAAAATATGTCATATTCTAGGTTCTTCAAAGTAGCCACCTTTTGCTTTGATTACTGCTTTGCACACTCTTGACATTAATTTGATGAGCTTCATAAGGTAGTCACCTGAAATGGTCTTCCAACAGTCTTGAAGGAGTTCCCAGAGATGCTTAGCACTTGTTGGCCCTTTTGCCTTCACTCTGCGGTCCAGCTCACCCCAAACCATCTTGATTGGGTTCAGGTCCGGTGACTGTGGAGGCCAGGTCATCTAGCGCAGCACCCCATCACTCTCCTTCATGGTCAAATAGCCCTTACTTTCAAAGTTTTCCCAATTTTTCGGCTGACTGACTGACCTTCATTTCCTAAAGTAATGATGGCCACTCGTTTTTCTTTACTTAGCTGCTTTTTTCTTGCCATAATACAAATTCTAACAGTCTATTCAGTAGGACTATCAGCTGTGTATCCACCTGACTTCTCCTCAACGCAACTGATGGTCCCAACCCCATTTATAAGGCAAGAAATCCCACTTATTAAACCTGACAGGGCACACCTGTGAAGTGAAAACCATTTCAGGGGACTACCTCTTGAAGCTCATCAAGAGAATGCCAAGAGTGTGCAAAGCAGTAATCAAAGCAAAAGGTGGCTACTTAGAACCTAGAATATGACATATTTTCAGTTGTTTCACACTTGTTTGTTATGTATATAATTCCACATGTGTCAATTTATAGTTTTGATGCCTTCAGTGTGAATCTACAATTTTCATAGTCATGAAAATAAAGAAAACTCTTTGAAGGAGAAGGTGTGTCCAAACTTTTGGTCTGTACTGTATCTGAAATACCCCTCCTGGATATACCTTACCGGGGACCCGATTCTAATGATAGGTGACCACCCTTCTAGAAATATCCCAGCAAGATACCCCTGAAATACCCCTCCTGGATATACCTCACCGGGAACCCCATTCCGATGATAGGTGAGGGTGCCATACATGGAACCACACCTTTCAAACATTTCCGGCCTGCCCTGTAGATATACCATAAACATCTGTGATGGGAATAACCCTCTAAGCTACTAAACAGAGACATAAAATAGGAAGAGCAGATCTGTCAGCAGCAGCTTGCTGGTGGTTTCCCTATAGCATGAGAATGTTTCTAGTCTGTACAGAGTAAAAGTGAACTGAAAGATAAGTGTGGACACGTTCCACCATCTGAATGAACATGCGTGTGACTAATCTTATGTGCACACTACAACTTCCTCTATTCTATAGGGCAGACCATTTCATCATCTGGTCCTGTATGACCATACCTCCCAACCACCCCAGATCCAGTGGGACAGTCCCATAGTTTGGCAGCTGTCCCTCGGCCCCAACGGCTGAGGTATGGCCCAATTTCAACTGTATCTGTGTGATGCAGTGGTGCTCCACCATTCCCCGGCCTGTGCTCTCCAGCAGTAGGTGTGATGCAGTGATGTCATCGCGCCTGCTAGGCTGTGTATGAGAGCGCACAGGCCGGGGAATCAGCATGTGCAAACCTTTGCCTGGCACAGCAGGCACGATGATGTCACCTCATAGTGCCTGCTGCTGAGGGGAGCAGGATGTGCTCTGTTTATCGGGGGAGTGGGGCTAGGTGAGCGTTCTTTTTTTAATTTTATTAACAGTAAACTTCCAGCACTACTGTAAATGGGCTGCACTACTGTAATGGGGGGCACTAAGGGGGCAGCACTACTATAATGGGGGGCACTAAGGGGACTGCTCTACTGTAACAGGCACTAAGGGGACTGCACTACTGTAACAGGCACTAAGGGGGCAGCACTACTACAATGGGGGGCACTAAGGGGACTGCTCTACTGTAACAGGGGTACTAAGAGGGCTACACTACTGTAACAGGGGAATTAAGGGGGCTACACTGTGGTAACAGCAGCACTAAGGGGGATGAACTACTGCAACGGGGCACAAAGGGGGCAACACTACTGTAAGGAGGGCATAACTACTGTGTGGGGGCACCAAGGGGCTATTCTACTGTGTAGGGGCACAAAAAGGGCAATCTACTGTCTGGGGGCATTAAGGGGACTTGGCAGGATTTGGGGTGTATAGATAGGCATTAGGCAGGGTTAGAGGCATGGCTTAGTGTAAAAAATGATCCCTCCTTGGCCTTTCCAAACGTTGGGAATTATGGATGACAGTCAGGAGGGAAGGTATACCAGCCCTGAGCACCTAGGCACATATGCCATCGGACTTCCAGGAAAGCTGGGTGACTGGTCATACTGGTGGTCACACAGCTTTGCAGGAACAGATATATAGGTTGACACTGACCGGCCATTTTTGTGCTCTTCCTGCCCAGTCCGCAGATACTATAATAAGCCCTATACGTTCTAAACTTAGACGACACCACATCCTTGTTACATGAGACAGGAGAGGTGAAGTGAGGCAGACCTCATCCTGTGCCCAAAATAACGTCACGTCTCAGACTGCGAGGAGATCATATACTACTGAGATTACAGAGCGTAAAGGGGTACTCCTGCTTTATGCATTCATGGCATATACCACCTCTGGGGATCCGTCACCCACTGATTGGGAGACTCGGAGACCCAAGTTCTCCACCAGATGCTCTGACTAGCTGGGTCTGGGTCCCTACCCGTCAGATCCTGTATATGTCATAAATATCCGGGGTGGGTGTGCCCCTTTAATTATCAAGAGATAAGAAATAAAAAAAAACATACATGTGGTCCATGATAAGGTTGAGAGTATCTGAGCCTGTCATGTGTGATACTGTCTGCTGAACCCTTGCATCTAAGCTTATCTGTCATAGTGTCTGCTGATCCAGGGTATCTAAGCTTATTACGTGGTACTCACTGCTAAGTGATGTATCTAAGCTTATTAATTATGTGTGATACTTTCTACTAATCTGCTGTTCCTAAGGCTTTCCTGTGTGATACTCTGCAATCTAAATCTACCATTAATAATACTCTCTGCTAAATTGTTATATCTTAATCCTATCCGGTGTGATACTGTTTGCTTAGCCAGTGTACCTAAGCTTATTATGTACCATACTGTCTTCTGAGAAAGGTATCTAAGCCCATCATGTGTGATACTTCTGAGAGGTGTATCCAGTACTATCATTTATGAAACTGTTTTCTAAGTCATCTACGTCTGTTATGTGTTATTATCTGTGAAGCATCTGTATCTAAAGCTTATCATCTGATACTGATTTCATATGTGATACTGTGTCTGGGCCGCCGTATCTAAGCCTATCATGTGCTATACTTTCTGCCCAGCTGCTGTATGTCATATGTCACACTGTCTATTGAGAGATGTATCTAAGTCTATCATGTGTGATACTTCTGAGAGATGTATCTAAGTCTATCATGTGTAATAAATACATCTCTCCAGAAGAAAGTATCACACATGATAGACTTAGATACATCTCTCAGAAGAAAGTAAGTCTATCATGTGCGATACTTTCTTCTGAGAGATGTATCTAAGTCTATCATGTGTGATACTTTCTTCTGAGAGATGTATCTAAGTCTTTCATGTGTGATACTTTCTTCTGAGAGATGTATCTAAGTCTATCATGTGTGATACTTTCTTCTGAGAGATGTATCTAAGTCTTTCATGTGTGATACTTTCTTCTGAGAGATGTATCTAAGTCTTTCATGTGTGATACTTTCTTCTGAGAGATGTATCTAAGTCTATCATGTGCGATACTTTCTTCTGAGAGATGTATCTAAGTCTATCATGTGTGATACTTTCTTCTGAGAGATGTATCTAAGTCTTTCATGTGTGATACTTTCTTCTGAGAGATGTATCTAAGTCTATCATGTGTGATACTTTCTTCTGAGAGATGTATCTAAGTCTTTCATGTGTGATACTTTCTTCTGAGAGATGTATCTAAGTCTTTCATGTGTGATACTTTCTTCTGAGAGATGTATCTAAGTCTATCATGTGTGATACTTTCTTCTGAGAGATGTATCTAAGTCTATCATGTGTGATACTTTCTTCTGAGAGATGTATCTAAGTCTATCATGTGTGATACTTTCTTCTGAGAGATGTATCTAAGTCTATCATGTGTGATACTTTCTTCTGGAGAGATGTATCTAAGTCTATCATGTGTGATACTTTCTTCTGAGAGATGTATCTAAGTCTATCATGTGTGATACTTTCTTCTGAGAGATGTATCTAAGTCTATCATGTGTGATACTTTCTTCTGAGTGGAGTATCTAAGTCTATCATGTGTGATACTTTCTTCTGAGTGGAGTATCTAAGTCTATCATGTGTGACACATTCTTCTGAGTGGAGTATCTAAGTCTATCATGTGTGACACATTCTTCTGAGTGGAGTATCTAAGTCTATCATGTGTGATACTTTCTTCTGTGAGGTGTATCTAAGCCTCTCATGTGCCCAGAATACTGTATAGCATTACATATGGCTATAATGTCTGCACAGTTAGAGTTTTACTGGGAAGTTAATATTTCACTGGATTTAACTTGTCCGTCCAAGGTGCAGCGGGCAGCTCTCCTGGTTACATAGGATTTGCATATCCCGCTACACCGCTACGTCCTGTGTTTTATAATGCGCCACAGACTGTAAAGTAACATCTGGACACATAGAAGAACATTAAAAATGCGACAAAAAAGGCTGATAAACTCCGTGTGACACCTTAGGCTCCATTCATGGCTGCACTAGGTCTAATACCTGAATATCTAAATCACAGCTGGAACAACCCCTTTAACAGTTTTCTAGGTATTTGTAATCTAGACAGATAGATTGATATACATTACATAGGTTGATATGAGAGATAGATAAATAGATAGATATAAGTAGATTGATGATAGATAGATAGATACGAGATGACAGATTCCCTGCACATGATGAATATTTTTATATTTTATTTGTTCAGACATATTCAGATGCAGTCAGTGATACATCTTATGTTTATTTTTATATGTAATATTGGGAAAGGGGGTGATTTGAATATTTAGTATCTCTTGCCTTGAATTTTTTCTTTTCACTGTAATGTTTAGTCCTCTTAGGGGACTTGAATTTGTGATCTTCTGATCGCTTGTACCATAGACTACAATAGAATACTACTGCAGTCTGTGGGATACTGACAGGCTGCTTATTAGGCTGTACTACAGGCACAGTTTAACGTGCAATTTCCTATGGTAGGTCTGGGAGTCTTCACAAGGCCCCAGGCTGCCATAGTAACTGATCAGAACATAGCAATTTTGCCTCTTCCCTCTGTCTAACCGGTAAGATACCACGGTCGCTATTGACCGCAGTATCTGAGGAGTTAAATGACTGGGAATGGAATGTGAGCTGTATTAAGTTATAGCACAGTTACATCATTTGGTGTTAAATATAGTGGTATAGCATGGGGGAGGGGGGGTCAGAGGAGTGTTTGCCCTGGGCACCAAAAAGCAAGGGGGCACCTGGCAGCCAGGGCACTGTGAAGCCAATACCCAGGCCCAGACTGGCAGATTCCAGGTGGGCTGGTCTGTCCGTGGGCCACCTGACATTACTGAACAATAACTACACTAGTAACATAGTACATAAGTACATAAGGCCGAAAAAAGACATTTGTCCATCCAGTTCGGCCTGTCATCCTACAAGTTGATCCAGAGGAAGGCAAAAAAAAAAAAACCCTGTGAGGTAGAAGCCAATTTTCCTCACTTTAGGGGAATAAAAAATTCCTTCCCGACTCCAATCAGGCAATCAGAATAACTCCCTGGATCAACGACCCCTCTCTAGTAGCTATAGCCTGTAATATTATTACACTCCAGAAATACATCCAGGCCCCTCTTGAATTCCTTTATTGTACTCACCATCACCACCTCCTCAGGCAGAGAGTTCCATAGTCTCACTGCTCTTACCGTAAAGAACCCTTTTCTATGTTTGTGTACAAACCTTCTTTCCTCCAAACGCAGAGGATGTCCCCTCGTCACAGTCACAGTCCTGGGGATAAATAGATGATGGGATAGATCTCTGTACTGCCCCCTGATATATTTATACATAGTAATTAGATCTCCCCTCAGTCGTCTTTTTTCTAACGTGAATAACCCTAATTTTGATAATCTTTCAGGGTACTGTAGTTGCCCCATTCCAGTTATTACTTTAGTTGCCCTCCTCTGGACCCTCTCCAGCTCTGCTATGTCTGCCTTGTTTACAGGAGCCCAGAACTGTACACAGTACTCCATGTGTGGTCTGACCAGTGATTTGTAAAGTAGTAGGAATATGTTCTCATCACAGGCATCTATGCCCCTTTTGATGCAACCCATTATCTTATTGGCCTTGGCAGCCGCTGCCTGACACTGTTTTTTGCAGCTTAGTTTGCTGTTTATTAAAATTCCTAGATCCTTTTCCATGTCAGTGTTACCGAGTGTTTTACCATTTAGTATGTACGGGTGACTTGCATTATTCCTTCCCATGTGCATAACTTTACATTTCTCAGTGTTAAACCTCATCTGCCACTTATCTGCCCAAGCCTCCAATCTATCCAGATCCCTCTGTAGTAGTATACTGTCCTCTTCAGTGTTAATTACTTTACACAGTTTAGTGTCATCTGCGAAAATTGATATTTTACTATGCAAGCCTTCTACAAGATCATTAATAAATATATTGAAGAGAATAGGGCCCAATACTGACCCCTGAGGTACTCCACTAGTGACAGTGACCCAATCTGAGTATGTACCGTTAATAACCACCCTCTGTTTTCTATCATTGAGCCAGTTACTTACCCACTTACAGACGTTTTCTCCGAGTCCGAGCATTCTCATTTTATATACTAACCTTTTATGAGGTACAGTGTCAAATGCTTTGGAGAAGTCCAGATACACGACATCCATTGATTTGCCGCTGTCAAGTCTAGTACTTACCTCCTCATAGAAACTGATTAAATTAGTTTGACATGACCGATCCCTCACGAAGCCATGCTGATATGGCGTTATTTGCTTATTTCCCATAAGATGCTCTAACATAGCATCTCTCAGAAAACCTTCAAACAGTTTACCCACAACAGATGTTAAACTTACCGGCCTATAGTTTCCAGGCTCTGTTTTTGGACCCTTTTTGAATATTGGCACCACATTTGCCATGCGCCAATCCTGTGGGACATTCCCTGTTAGTACAGAGTCCGCAAATATCAGAAATAAGGGTCTGGCTATGACATTACTTAATTCCCTTAGGATACGGGGGTGTATGCCATCCGGTCCTGGCGATTTGTCTATTTTGATTTTTTTAAGTCGCTGTTGTACTTCTTCCTGGGTCAGACAGGACACTTTTAATGGCGAATTTATTTCAGCATTCAGCATTTCATCTGACAGTTTATTTTCCTCAGTGAATACATTGGAGAAAAAAATATTTAACAGCTTTGCTTTCTCCTCGTCGCTCTCTGCGACTCCCCCCTCATTACTCTTTAAAGGGCCGACACCTTCAGATTTATACTTTTTAACATTTATATAATTGAAGAACATTTTAGGGTTAGTTTTACTCTGTTTGGCAATTAATCTCTCGGTCTCTAGTTTGGCCGCTTTTATTTGTTTTTTACATGATCTGTTTTTTTCCTTATAGTTTTTCAGTGCTTCCGTGCTACCCTCCTGTTTTAGGGTTTTATATGCTTTCTTTTTGTCATTTATTGCTTTCTTTACAGTTCTGTTTATCCACATTGGTTTCTTTTTGTTCCTTAACCTTTTATTCCCATACGGTATGTACCTCTCACAATGAGATTTTAGGATGTTTTTAAAGATATCCCATTTTTTGGCTGTATTTTTATTTTTGAGGACTTTGTCCCAGTTAGTTAGGCCTATGGCCTCTCTTAGTTGGCTAAATTTAGCTTTTTTGAAGTTTGGTATTTTTGTTTCTCCCTGTAGAAACGCTCTTTTGAATGATAATTGGAAGGTTATTACTTTATGGTCACTATTTCCCAGGTGTCCCCCAACCTGCACGTCTGTTGTTCTGTCAGGTCTATTGGTTAATATTAAGTCCAGTATGGCCGTCCCTCTAGTCGGGTCCTGAACCAGTTGGGAGAGATAATGGTCTTTGGTTATTGCCAAGAATCTGTTTCCTTTATGAGATATACAAGTTTCAGTTTCCCAGTCTATATCTGGGTAGTTGAAGTCCCCCATAATAACCACCTCATTATGATTTGCCGCCTTGTCTATCTCGTTTAGTAGTAGATTTTCTGTGGACTCTGGTATATTAGGTGGTTTATAGTAGACTCCTATTAGTAATTTATTGTTGTTTTTAGCTCCATGTATCTCTACCCACAGTGACTCCACATGTTCATGTCCCTCACTTATATCTTCACGGAGTGTGGGCTTTAGACAAGATTTTACATAAAGGCAGACCCCTCCACCTCTCCGGTTTTGACGATCCTTTCTGAACAGACTGTAACCTTGTACATTAACTGCCCAGTCATAGCTATCATCCAGCCATGTCTCAGTTATTCCCACTATGTCATAGTCCTCCTCACACATCACTAATTCCAGTTCACCAGTTTTATTAGTCAGACTTCTGGCATTAGTATACATACATATGAGAGGTTTATGTATATTTTTTACCCTACACCTTTCCTTCTGAACTGTTCTTGTCCCTCCTTCCATTTCTCCCCCAGTCCCACTACCTTGCCCCCGGTCTCTATCTGCACTATCTTCCCCTTCTATAGTGTAATTACCCTCCCCCCCAGTCCCTAGTTTAAACACTCCTCCAACCTTCTAGCCATCTTCTTCCCCAACACAGCTGCTCCTTCCCCATTGAGGTGCAGCCCGTCCCTACGATAGAGGCTGTAGCCGACAGCGAAGTCGGCCCAGTTCTCCAGGAACCCAAACCCCTCCATCCTACACCAGTTCTTGAGCCACTTGTTAATTTCCCTAATCTCCCGCTGCCTTTCTTGTGTGGCCCGTGGTACCGGTAGTATTTCGGAAAATACTACCTTTGAGGTCCTTGCCCTAAGCTTTTGCCCTAAATCCCTGAAATCATTTTTAAGGACTCTCCACCTACCCCTAACTTTGTCATTGGTTCCGATATGGACCATGACCGCTGGATCTTCTCCAGCCCCTCCCAGTAATCTGTCAACCCGATCCGCGATATGTCGAACTCTAGCGCCAGGAAGACAGCACACTGTTCGGCGATCACGGTCTTTGTGACAGATTTCCCTATCTGTTCCCCTAATAATTGAGTCTCCCACTACCAGCACCTGTCTGGCCTGCCCTGCTCTCCTGGTCCCCTGCTTACCGGAGCTGACATTCCCCTGACTGGCAGAGGAAGTGTCCGGCTGCGGCAGTGCCGTCCCTGGACTGACATCCCCCTCATCTGCCAAACGTGCAAACTTGTTGGGGTGTGTCAGATCAGGGCTAGCCTCCCTGGCACTCTTCCCTCTACCCCGCTTTCTAAATGTTACCCAGCTAGCTACCTCACTTTCCTCAGCCTCCTCTCTGTCACCCTCTCCCTCATCTACCCCAAAGAGTGCTTGCTCGGTGAGAAGCAAACTTTTTTGCAAATTGTCAATGCCTCTCAGTGTTGCAACTTGCCCATTTAGAGACTCGATTAGCGATTCCAAACGGGTAATTTGCTCACATCTTGAACAAAGAAATTCACCCTGGAACGGCTGTTCCAGGACTGCATACATCATGCAAGATGTGCACTGGACTGCGTTGTCAATTGTGCAACACATACTAAATGGGGATTACACCACAAAAGAAAAAAATACAATACAATGTAGTAATAATATACAGGCTAATTGCAGTCCCCCTCTGAAGTCCCTGAATCTAAAGTCACTTAATCTTAAGTCACACACTTACACAACCACACTTAATCAACCACGCGTCGCGGTCAAACTCGCGTTATATATCTGCTTATATTAATATAAATGCAGCTCACTGCACCAGCCTGGTTTGCCTCCCCTCTGGAATCAAAAAGGCTGTGCTGTTCTTACTGCTGAGTTTTTAAAGTCTCCTAATTAGACAGCCACACCCTAATTAAACAGCCACACCCTAATTGCTCACCTGTGCAACCCCTGGAGAAAGAAAAAAAAAAGTGTTATCACAGCACAAAATACAGTCAAACACAGCCACTCATCAATGTCCACAAATTATTTAGCTCTCAGATACTCCCTCACTTAATCTTAAGTCACACACTTACACAACCACACTTAATCAACCACGCGTCGCGGTCAAACTCGCGTTATATATCTGCTTATATTAATATAAATGCAGCTCACTGCACCAGCCTGGTTTGCCTCCCCTCTGGAATCAAAAAGGCTGTGCTGTTCTTACTGCTGAGTTTTTAAAGTCTCCTAATTAGACAGCCACACCCTAATTAAACAGCCACACCCTAATTGCTCACCTGTGCAACCCCTGGAGAAAGAAAAAAAAAAGTGTTATCACAGCACAAAATACAGTCAAACACAGCCACTCATCAATGTCCACAAATTATTTAGCTCTCAGATACTCCCTCACTTAATCTTAAGTCACACACTTAATCAACCACACTTAATCAACCACGCGTCGCGGTCAAACTCGCGTTATATATCTGCTTATATTAATATAAATGCAGCTCACTGCACCAGCCTGGTTTGCCTCCCCTCTGGAATCACACTGATTATGTGAACCCTGTATCATGAGTGCAGTTCAGAGAAAGATAAAGGTCCTATCTTCACCCATCCTGCACTAACAATGGTGTAGTTCTGAGGTTAGAAGGGTGCAGGGGCAGAACCCATGATAACACCAAAGATCCTTCACCCCCTCATAGTGTAGAACCCCAGATAATGGTGTACTACAAACTGTATATTGTTGTGTACCGTGGAGTACCTCCAATAGAGGCAGACCACAGAGATGCTATGGGGCCCGTGGGGAAAAGGGGCCAACAAGGAACCAAAGGCCCCGCCCCCTAATTACACTCATTACTGTTCAGCTCCAGTACAGTATCCCTATCATCAGTGGAGAAAGCTAATGTCACGGGTAATGGGGAAGGGGAAAACACCAGATACACACAAAAGAAATAGACAACAGTCTAGGCCTCAAAAGCTAAGGAAGAGGGATGGTGACCTCCTAATAATCCCTAGGCCTTTCCCTAACCCCTGCCGGTATGAGCAGATCCTGATGGTGGAAATGCTCATACGCCGTATACCTAGGCCCTGCTAAAACTGACGAGCCCTAGGATAGGTAGCAGGAGACGAGACAGCTGGTTCTTTCCCAGATGAAGGAACCCGCGTCTCCCTGAGGCCTAGAACAAAACACACCAGAGAACAATAAACAGAAAAGGCAACAAGCACTTAGCTTTGAGATGTCTGGCGAATCAGGAGATCCAAAACAAACAAGCTCTAGCAACTCCAACAGGAAATATCAACCGCATGGTCAGCAGTGTGAGGTGGACCTAAATAGAGCCCCATCACTAATAACGAGCAGAACCTGAGGAGAGGTGAGATCCTGCCAAACAACAACATGCTAAGAGGAAAACAGAGACCTGTCAGATAGCCTCACGTGGAGCAAGTCTATCCGATCTTCTCACCTCTGTCACGGGAGGGACCGTGACAGTACCCCCCACCCTTCTACTGGTGACCTCCGGACTCACAGAACCGACTTTATCAGGTTGCGACCTGTGAATGGCCTTCACAAGGCGACTGGCATTCACGTCGGTCGCAGTAACCCACATTCTTTCCTCTGGACCATAACCCTTCCAGTGCACGAGGTACTGAAGAGATCCACGAAGAACACATGAGTTCACTATCCTGGCAAACTGAAACTCAAGATTAACATCCACCATGACAGGAGGGGGTGGCAGGGAGGACGGTTCAGCAGGTTCAACATATCTTTTCAGCAATGATTTGTGAAACACATTATGAATTTTCAAAGCCTGCGGAAGTTCAAGACGAAAAGCAACCGGATTAATAATGGCAGAGATCTTGTATGGCCCAATAAACCTTGGCCCCAACTTCCAAGAGGGTACCTTCAACTTAATGTTTCTTGTGGACAGCCACACAATCACCCACTCTCAGGTCCTCACACGTCTCTTGTCAGTCATACGTTTATACTTTTTGCCAATTTTATTTAAATTGTTTTGAATCTTTCACCAAATAGATTAAAGAGGAGAATCTTTCTTTTTCAGGTATACCAGACATCTCAGTACCAGAAAATGTGCCAAACTGCGGAAGGAACCCATATGTACCAAAAAAACGGCGACTTATCAATGGACTCCTGTCTACGGTTATTTATGGCAAACGCGGGCAACGAAAAAAATTAAGACCACTCCTCTTCAGTCTCAGAGACAAAACATCTCAAATAAGTCTCCAGATCCTGGTTAGTGCGCTAAGTCTGTCCGTTCGACTTGGGATGAAAGGCCGAAGAGAAGGACAATTGGACCCCCAGACGAGTGCAGAACGCCTTCCAGAATCTGGAAACAAATGGAGTCCCTCTATCAGTCACCAGATCAGAGGGAATGCCGTGTAGTTTCACAATGTTATCGACATTTGAGCGAGAGTTTTGGCATTAGGTAAACCTGATAATGGTATAAAGTGCGCCATCTTGCTGAAGCGGTCAACAACCACCAGAATCACCGTTTTCCCTGAGGAATTAGGCAAATCTGTGATAAATCAAGGTATAAGTGTTTAGAGAGGGCTCACCTGTATAATCAAGAGTGGAAATGGGTGCACCTACCAAGAGGATTCACCCAATCCTCTAAAAACAATGGTAAAATCAAAAGGAAGAATGGTAGGGCACACCAATATTCGGTACCACACGGATGGTTAATATACCAATATTTTATTTTATTTAGTGATATACACTGTTAAATATACATACATAAAAATTACACTCTTAAAAATAATAAAATAGTAAAACTATTAAATACAATAAAACATAATATGATTATATAAATTTGCAATATTGTATATATAAATTCTATGCTTTATGCCTGAAAGGTTTCAATAGCTCTACTATATTTGCACCAAATTACGTTGAATGGTAAATAGTATCCTTCCAAATGGGTTATTTAACCCAGTCGATGCCCCAATAGATGAAGTGGGGAGTGAATCTGCTATTTGAATAAAGTCTTTTTAAATAGTCACTTATATTACTGCGGCTGTTGCGACTCAATAGTCGCTGTGCGTATTTAATCGTTACACTGTTGCTGCCTGTAAATAGAGAAGAGCCGAAGCTATTGTACTCACAGTTTATAATGCAGTGATATCGGCTTTTACTGCGTCACAGGTGGCGTCCCACGTGTGGCAAGCAATTGTTACACAGGTTGCAGCGTGTAAAGGTGATGCGACTTCGGGATCCTCGAGGCCGACTCTCCAAACAAACAGGTATCCGGCTTGTCTTTGCTTTTTCAAGATAGAAAATCACCGGTGATTTTCTATCTTGAAAAAGCAAAGACAAGCCGGATACCTGTTTGTTTGGAGAGTCGGCCTTGTGGCAAAGTCCACTCCTGCAAAATATCTGTTCAAATGCAGAAGGAATACATCACCGACTGACCTCCAATACAGCACGGCCATATAAAAACACTGAGGATCCCGAAGTCGCATCACCTTTACACGCTGCAACCTGTGTAACAATTGCTTACCACACGTGGGACGCCACCTGTGACGCAGTAAAAGCCGATATCACTGCATTATAAACTGTGAGTACAATAGCTTCGGCTCTTCTCTATTTACAGGCAGCAACAGTGTAACGATTAAATACGCACAGCGACTATTGAGTCGCAACAGCCGCAGTAATATAAGTGACTATTTAAAGGGTTTCTATCACTTCGTATCACATAATTAGCTGTCAGACACTAGCGATCTGCTAGTGTCTGCTCTGGCCAACCATCCTACTATAATCACTTGTGGGGCAGCGGTTTTGCTAAAAAAACTAACTTTTATAAATATGCTAATGAGCCTCTAGGTGCTATGTGGGCGTCATTAGCACCTAGAGGCTTCGTCTACCTTCATACACAGCCGCCGCCCAGCGCGTCCCTCCAGCCCGCCCATGTCCTCCTCCGTGTGACGCAGCGGCCGAATTCTCGCGCATGCGCCGTGCGCGGCTGTATTCGGCGCATTTGAGATGTCTGAGCTCGGAGCGGTCAGACATTCAATGCGCATGCGCGGATGTATTTGGCGCATGCGCATTGAATGTCTGACCTCTCCGAGCTCACATCTCAAATGCGCCGAATACAGCCGCGCACGGCGCATGCGCGAGAATTCGGCCGCTGCGTCACACGGAGGAGGACATGGGCGGGCTGGAGGGACGCGCTGGGCGGCGGCTGTGTATGAAGGTAGACGAAGCCTCTAGGTGCTAATGACGCCCACATAGCACCTAGAGGCTCATTAGCATATTTATAAAAGTTAGTTTTTTAGCAAAACCGCTGCCCCACAAGTGATTATAGTAGGATGGTTGGCCAGAGCAGACACTAGCAGATCGCTAGTGTCTGACAGCTAATTATGTCATACCAAGTGATAGAAACCCTTTAAAAAGACTTTATTCAAATAGCAGATTCACTCCCCACTTCATCTATTGGGGCATCGACTGGGTTAAATAACCCATTTGGAAGGATACTATTTACCATTCAACGTAATTTGGTGCAAATATAGTAGAACTATTGAAACCTTTCAGGCATAAAGCATAGAATTTATATATACAATATTGCAAATTTATATAATCATATTATGTTTTATTGTATTTAATAGTTTTACTATTTTATTATTTTTAAGAGTGTAATTTTTATGTATGTATATTTAACAGTGTATATCACTAAATAAAATAAAATATTGGTATATTAACCATCCGTGTGGTACCGAATATTGGTGTGCCCTACCATTCTTCCTTTTGATTTTAAATCTGTGATAAAGTCCATGGACAAATGAGTCCAGGGTCGGGATGGGATAGACAAGGGAAGTAGAGATCCTGAAGGCCGAGCATGACTCACATTGGCACGCGCACAAGTCTCACAAGTTGCCACATAGCTCTCAACACATTTACGTAACCCTGGCCACCAAAATCTCTGGGAAATGAGATCCACAGTGGATCTGCTCCCAGGGTGTCCTGTAAGAACAGTACTGTGATGTTCCTCAAACACCATGTGCCGTAGTTCCGAAGGGAAGAACAACTTTCCTGGAGGCCTCCAACACCTCTGCCTCAAGTTCTGGATAAATGGCGAATACAACCACCCCATCAGCCAATATCGGAGCAGGATCCTCCAAATCACACCCCCCCCCCCCTCCCCCCGGGAAAGCTACACGACAAAGCATCCGCTTTGATGTTTTTAATCCCCAGGCGATAAGTGACAATAAAATTAAATCTAGTAAAAAACAACGACCATCTGGCCTGCCTTGGGTTCAGACGTTTAGCCGACTCCAGGTAGACCAGATTTTTGTGATCAGTAATTACCATAATGGGAGGAATCGCTCCTTCCAACCAATGACGCCATTCTTCAAAAGCCAACTTAATGGCTAGCAACTCTCTATTAACTACATCATAATTTCTTTCGGCAGTAGAGTGTTTTTTAGAGAAAAAAGCACAAGGGCGCCATTTGCTAGGAGAAGGACCCTGCGACAAGACTGCTCCAACCCCTACCTCTGATGCGTCAACTTCCACAATGAATGGTTGTGACACATCCGGTTGCACCAAAATAGGAGCAGAAGCAAAACATTCCTTTATCGCTGAAAAAGCATGTAATGCCTCATCAGACCAGACTGCGAAATCCGCGCCTTTCTTAGTCATATCAGTTAATGGTTTAACAACAGTTGAGTAATTCAAGATAAATTTACAGTAGTAGTTGGCGAACCCCAAAAATCGCATGAGTGCTTTCCGGTCGATCCCAGTCCAACACAGCATGGACATTTTCCGGATCCATACGAAAACCCGAAGATGAGAGTAGGTACTCCAGGAATTGCACTTCCGGGACCGCAAACACACACTTCTCCATCTTAGCATACAATTTATTCTCTCTTAGGATCTGTAAGACCTGTCTCACGTGATCCTCATGCGTCTCCATATCAGGGGAATAAATTAAAATATCATCCAGATAAACCACCACAAACCTGCCCACCAGATGATGAAAGATGTCATTGATGAAGTGTTGAAAAACAGCAGGAGCATTGGTCAAACCAAATGACCCTCAAGAGTATCGTCCCCTTCCTTGACTCTTACCAGATTATATGCCCCCTCAAATCCAACTTAGAGAACACCTTGGCGCAGACAATTTGATTGAATAAATCTGGGATCAAAGGAAGGGGATAGGGATCACGGATAGTGATGCGATTAAGCTCACGGAAGTCCAAACATGGCCTAAGAGTTCCATCCTTTTTTTTAACAAAGAAGAACCCTGCAGCCACTGGTGATTTCGATGGTCTAATATGACCTTTAGTCCAACTCTCGGTGATATACAGGGTGGGCCATTTATATGGATACACCTTAATAAAATGGGAATGGTTGGTGATATTAACTTCCTGTTTGTGGCCCATTAGTATATGTGAGGGGGGAAACTTTTCAAGATGGGTGGTGACCATGGCGGCCATTTTGAAGTCGGCTATTTTGAATCCAACTTTTGTTTTTTCAATAGGAAGAGGGTCATTTGACACATCAAACTTATTGGGAATTTCACAAGAAAAACAATGGTGTGCTTGGTTTTAATGTAACTTTATTCTTTCAGTTATTTAGTTATTTACAAGTTTCTGACCACTTACAATGTGTTCAATGTGCTGCCCATTGTGTTGGATTGTCAATGCAACCCTTTTCTCCTACTCTTCACACATTGATAGCAACACCGCAGGAGAAATGCTAGCACAGGCTTCCAGTATCCGTAGTTTCAGGTGCTGCACATCTCGTATCATCTGAAGGCAATCGTCTATGCTGTGAATATATGAGATGTGCAGCACCTGAAACTACGGATACTGGAAGCCTGTGCTAGCATTTCTCCTGCGGTGTTGCTATCAGTGTGTGAAGAGTGGGAGAAGAGGGTTGCATTGACAATCCAACACAATGGGCAGCACATTGAACACATTTTATAAGTGGTCAGAAACTTGTAAATAACTCATGAAAGAATAAAGTTACATTAAAACCAAGCACACCATTGTTTTTCTTGTGAAATTCCCAATAAGTTTGATGTGTCAAATGACCCTCTTCCTATTGAAAAAACAAAAGTTGGATTCAAAATGGCCGACTTCAAAATGGCCACCAAGGTCACTACCCATCTTGAAAAGTTTCCCCCCTCACATATACTAATGTGCCACAAACAGGAAGTTAATATCACCAACCATTCCCATTTTATTAAGGTGTATCCATATAAATGGCCCACCCTGTACTCTCGCCTGGCTACTCTTTCGGGTTCAGAAAGATTATACAACCAAGACTTTGGCAATCTAGCTCCGGGAATAAGGTTGACTGGGCAATCATACTCCCGATGAGGAGGCAACTCCTGGTCTCCACTCACAGAGAATACAATCAGAAAAATCTGAAAGAAAAGAAGGTAACATTTTAGTAGTTACAACAGAAAGCGACGTGCTGAGACAGTTGTCAATGCAGTAATCACTCCAATCGAGAATCTGTCTCGCTTGCCAATCGATGGTAGGGTTATGTTTGGTTAACCATGGTAAACCTAGCACCAGAGGAGCAGGCAAGCCCTCCAGCACAAAACATGAAATGGATTCAATATGAGAATCTCCCACCTTTAGGTGAATGTCCTGCACCATTTGAGACAGACACTTTTGAGAGAGAGAGGCGGAATCAATCGCAAACATAGAAATATCTTTGTCTAATGCGCTTGTTGTCAAACCATGCATACGGACATACTGACCATCCACTAAGTTAACCCCTGCATCACTGTCAATAAATACTTCAATTTCCACAGTTTTGGAGTCTAGCGCCACCTTGGCAGGCAGGAGAAATAGGGTACTACCGGTAAATGACAAAAGAACATTCTCAGATTCACCACCCACACTACCAAGAGTGAGAAGAGGACTAGACACAGACTTTTTTTTTCCTTTTCACCTTGATGTATAACATAAGGACATACGTTAACAAAATGTCCTCCTTTACCACAGAAAAAGCAAAGTCTTTTCTTAACCCTAATGTTTTTATCACCTGGTCCAGGAGTGACCTGACCCAATTGCATTGTCTCATCACCAGACAGTGTCTCTTTACCCAGAGTGTCAGAAGCGGCCGCTTCCCCATATGATATTATGTCCCGGGCGAGAGGAAGCTTAGATTTCTCCCTCAGGCGTCTATCAATACGTACAGCTAGAGACATGGCCGCCTCCAATGATTCAGGTTTTTCGTGAAATGCCAAGGCGTCCTTCAGGTTCTCAGACAGCCCATGACAGAATTGACTACGGAGAGCTGGGTCATTCCACTCCGTATCAGTTGCCCACCTACTAAATTCAGAGCAATAGGACTCCGCAGAACGCTCTCCCTGCCGCAAGCCACGCAATTTAGATTCAGACAGAAAAATCCGATCTGGGTCATCCTAGATAAGCCCCAGAGCTCACCTTTCAGTAATGAAATAATAATCCCTACTCTTTGACTCTCGTCCCCAGCAGAGTTAGGACGTAGTCTAAAATATAATTTGCACGACTCCCTGAACCGAACAAAGTTGTCACTGCCCCCAGAAAACCTATCCGGGAGAGCGACCTTAGGTTCAGGGCAGGCCTGGTTCCCGCTGCCGGAACCCACCGCCTGTGGTCTCTGAAACTGTGCAACGGCCGTGCGGAGGTCAGCCACCTCCAAAGACAGTCCCTGCATATGATCGACCAGTGCAGAAACAGTATCCATAGCTGCACTGACAAAACAAAAGATAACTGTATTTTGAGCGGTTGATAATGTCACGGGTAATGGGGAAGGGGAAAACACCAGATACACACAAAAGAAATAGACAACAGTCTAGGCCTCAAAAGCTAAGGAAGAGGGATGGGGACCTCCTAGTAATCCCTAGGCCTTTCCCTAACTCCTGCCAGTATGAGGTCTTTTGGTGTTGCTGAGCTCACCGGTGCGTTCCTTCTTTTAAGAATGTTCCAAACAGTTGTTTTGGCCAGGCCTAATGTTTTTGCTATCTCTCTGATGGGGTTGTTGTGTTTTTTCAGCCTAATGATGGCTTGCTTCACTGATAGTGACCGCTCTTTGGATCTCATCTTGACAGCAACAGATTCCAAATGCAAATACCACACTGGAAATGACCTCTGGACCTTTTATCTGCTCATTGTGATTAGGATAATGAGCGAATAACACACGCCTGGCCATGGAACAGCTGAGAAGCCAATTGTCCCATTACTTTTGGTCCCTTAACAAGTGGGAGGCACATATGCAAACTGCAATTCCTGCACCGTTCACCTGATTTGGATGTAAATACCCTCAAATTAAAGCTGACAGTCTGCAGTTAATGCACGTCTTGTTCGTTTCATTTCAAATCCATTGTGGTGGTGTATAGAGCCAAAAATGTTAGAATTGTGTCGATGTCCTAATATTTATGGACCTGACTGTACAGTCCCTGACAAAAGTCTTGTCGCTTGTGTACAAATTGACCTGAAGTATATATATAAAATATATTTCTAATCAAGATTTTGTTACAAGAAATGGGTCATTTTAATCCCAACAGCTTTTGTAATATTGTTTCAGTGCAAAACGAAACTGACAAAAAGTATTCTAATATTCACAGCTTGGTAAAGCCCATTGAGTCAATTTTTGCCAAGACATAAGTGTTGTCGCCTTGTCATATGAGCCTCACCTGTGACTAATAATGGATCAATTAGGTCTCAGGTGTGTATAAAAAGAACCCCAGTACACTAGACCTTCACATCAACTGCAACTAGACCTCTGCAAACATGCCTAAGATTCACCTGGAGACTAAAGTGTTGATGATCAAGAGGCTGAAGACCAGATCCACTGCTGATGTGGCAGACACCTTCAATGTGTCTCAGCGTCAAGTTCCGAGGATAAAAAAAAGATTTGAAGAGACTGGAGACGTTTTGGACAAGGCCAGGTCAGGCCGACCCCGCAAGACAACTGATCGAGAGGACCGTTTGTTGGCTCGAAAATCCAAGGCCAGCCCATTTTCCACTGCAGCAGAGCTCCACGAGACCTGGTCACCTGAAGTCCCTGTGTCAACCAGAACAGTTTGTCGGATTCTGTCTCGAAATGGCCTCCATGGTCGAATCAGTGCCCATAAGCCAGCACTAAACAAAAGACAATTGAAAAAGCGTGTGGCATTTGCCAAGGCCCACAGCCTGCTAAAAGGATGGACGCTGGAAAAGTGGCAGAAGGTGGATTTTTCAGATGAATCTTCTGTTGAATTACACCACAGTCGCCGCAAATATTGCAGGAGACCTACAGGAACCCGCATGGAGCTGAGATTTACCCAGAAAACAGTGAAGTTTGGTGGAGTCAAAATCATGGTCTGGGGTTACATCCAGTATGGGGGTGTGCGAGGGATCTGCAGGGTGGAAGGCAACATCAATAGTCTAAAATACCAAGAAATCTTAGCTACCTCTTATATTCCCAACCATAAAAAAGGCCAAATTCTGCAGCAGGATGGTGCTCCATCGCATACTTCCATCTTCACATCAAAGTTCCTTAAGGCGAAGAAAATCAAGATGCTCCAGGATTGGCCAGCCCAGTCTCCAGACATGAACATCATTGAGCATATGTGGTGTAGGATGAAAGAGGAAGCATGGAAGACAAAACCAAAGATTATTGATGAACTCTGGGAGGCATGAATCCTTGCCAAACCGCATGGATGCTGTCCTTCAAGCTCATGGAAGTCATACAAGATATTAAATTTGGATCTCACAGCACCACTACTTAATTTGCTGACATATTTTTGGATTTGCAGCAAACTTGTTCAATTTCTGTATAGGCGACAAAACTTTTGTCTTGCCAAAATTTGACCTTTCTGTCTTGATTAAATGATAAATCTTTTTTCAGTGAAACTAATTTATTTCAGTGCATTAAACATCATTTGGGAGGGCTTTAGCTTTTCACATGAGCTATTTCTAACACCAATTGATTAATTAAAAGTCAGGTTAATAGCAGGAGTTTCTACAAAATAGAGAAGCGACAAGACTTTTGTCAGGGACTGTATATAGTATATACAGCAGTGTACTGATATGTGAGGTACAAACTGTAATTTATATGTAATATATGTACATGCTGTATATACTGGCCAGGAACGGGTAGAGGGAGCGGCTATGAATGGGGCATGGAGGCCCAATTTAGATTCTTGCGATAGGACCCAGTGATTTTGTGCGCCCCTGGTTGTGCATTATGTATTCTGTTGTTTGTTTTGGCCCAAGTTCGCAGCAAGGAATGGTCGGCAATGGCTGGCAAGGACAGGGGCTAACCCCTCTGTTCTTCCCCTCTTGGAAGGAGTGGACTCATCCTACTTCCTGCCAAAAGGGGGAGTTCCTGTGCAGAGATGGAAAGGAGAGGAGGCAATCTGCAGATCTCCTGCTCCTGTTACAAATTCTCCAGAGAGAAGTACTCCAATTTTCCTCAAGTTAAGCCTTGAGATTCCAGACAGGAGTACGAACTGCTACAGCAGCATTGAAAACACTGCTGCAAGGTGAGGGATTACAGCCAAGACACCCATCACCAAACAACCACTAGGCCAGTATCACCTAAGTGCGTAACTGTATTCAGCCTCTTTGCTATGACACTTGACAGCTGTTCCTACACCTTGACTGGAGTCATCTGTGGTAGATTCAGTTGATTTGAGATGATTTGGAAAGACACAGCCCTGTCTATAAGATCTCAAAGATGACAATGCATATGAGAGCAAAAACCAAGCCATGAGGAGGAAAAAACTGCCTGTAGAGCTCAGAGATAGGATTGTGTGGAGGCACAAAGCTGGAGAAGGAGACATCTACACTTTCTCTACACTGAAAGTTCCCAAGAGTACAGTGGCCTCCATAATACCTAAATGGAAGAAATTTAGAACAACCAGGACTCTTCCTAGAACTGGCCACCCCACCAAACTACCGGTAAGTAATCAGAGGAGAAAGGCCTTGGTAAGAAAGGTGACCAAGAACCCAGTGGTCACTCTGGCTGAGCTCCATAGATCCTGTGTGCAGATGAGAGAAACTTCCAGAAGGTCCATCATCACTGCAGCCTCCACCAATCTGGGCTTTATGGCAGAGTGGACAAAAAGGAGCCTCTCAACAGTAAAAGACACACGAAAGCCTCCTGGAATCTGCAAAAAAGCACCTAAAGGACCCTCAGACAGTGAAAAACAAGATTTTCTGGTCTGATGAAACCAAGATTGAACTTTTTGGCCTCAATTCTAAGTGGCATGCCTCGAGAAAACCAGGCTCTGCTCATCACCTGCCTAATACCATCCCTATAGTGAAGCATGGTGGTGGTAGCATCATGCTGAGGGGACAGGGCGACTGGTCAGGGTGGAGGGAAAGGTGAATGGAGCAAAGCACAGAGATATTATTCATAAACACTTGACCCAAAGCGCTCTGCACCTCAGGCCGTGTTGAAGGTTCACGTTTCAACAAGACAATGACCCCAAGCACACAGCCAAGATAGCACAGGAGCGGCTTAGGGAGAACTCTGTGAATGTCCTTGAGTGGCCCGGCCAGAGCCCTGAACCCAATGGAACGTGTCTGAAGAGACCTGAAAATGGCTGTCCACCGACGGCCCCACCTAACCTGACAGAGCATGAGAGGATCTGCAGAGAAGAATGGCAGAAAATCCCCAAATCCAGGTGTGCAAACCTTGTGGCATCATCCCCAAGAAGAGTCTGTAATCACTGCCAAAGGTGCTTCAACAATGTCCTGAGTAAAAGGGCTGAATACTTATGTCCTGAGTAAAGGGGCTGAATACTTATGTCCTGAGTAAAGGGGCTGAATACTTATGTCCTGAGTAAAGGGGCTGAATACTTATGTCCTGAGTAAAGGGGCTGAATACTTATGTCAATGCAAGATTTTAGTTTTTCCTTTTCAATAAATTAGCAAAGATTTCCAACTTTCTGTTTTAACTTTCTCATTATGGGGGGTTGAGTGCAGAATAATGGGGAAAAACGTAACATTTTTTTTATTTTCGCACAAGGAGCAACATAAAATGTGAAAGGGTCTGAAGACTTTCCAAATGCTTTCTATACAGAAGAACTTCAGGAGAAGCTGTCTCCCTCCAACTCCAGCATCACTGCTCCTGTCCTGCAAGTCCCCAAATGAGCTGAGACATATGGGGATTACACTGCTGCCAGTGGGAAAGGGTTGTCAGAGAACAATACTGCTGCAAACGGGGGGTGGTTAGCAGACAATGTTGTTGTCAGTGGGGGAGGGGTTATCAGGTGACAATTTTGCTGCAAGCAGGGGAGGGGTTGTTAGGGGACAATACTGTTTCTGGGGGGGGGGGGGGGGGGGGGTTTAGTCGACAATGCTGCTGATAGTGATGTGGGGGTTGTCAGGGGACAATACTTCTGCCAGGGGAATGGGTTGTCAGGAGACAATAATGCTGGTTATTTTGTACTTTGTGGGGGTATTTATTTGGTGCTGTTGGGGAGATGTTTTATACAGCACTGTGGTATTTGTTACTGCTGGCGTGGCATTTTGTGCTGCACGGTGGTATTTATTAGGTGCTGTTGGGGAGGTATTTTATGATGCATGGTGGTGATTATTTGACCCTGCTGGGAGATGTTATATTCTGAATGGTGGTATCTGATGCTGCTGGGTAGGTATTTTGTCCTTTATCATGGTATGCATTGCTATTAGGGAGGGTAACGTATGTCATTTATGTGTTCCATTTTTATTTCCTTTCTTCTATTGATGGTTTACATAGAGGCATGGGTTGAGAAAGGGTTAATGCAGTGAATGTGGCATAGCCCCTTTCTCCAGTGGACCTGGCGATCACGTGTCATAGGTTAGGTCGGCGCAATACTTGCTGGCAACCCATGCTATGCCACTGGTTAAAAGGGTATTCCCATCTCAGACATTAATGATATTTCGCTAGGATATGCCATCAATGTCAGATAGGTGCAGACACCACCTCTGGTACCTGCTGCTATCTCCAGAACGGGGCCCCTGATGTGAAGGAGAGCATCTCTGTGTTCAATTTAGGGGGGTCCTGTGCTAGAGATAAGAGTGGTTCCTTAGCTGACATTGATGACATATCCTATCCATATGGCATCACTTCTGAAATGGAAATAGCCCTTTAAGGGATTATATAAAATTGCTATGTTTAAAGGGGATTTCTGGGTTAATTATATTGATGACCTATCCTCAGATAGACCATCAATACCTGATTGGGGGAGGACTGACTCCCCACTAATCAGCTTTTCTGCAGTGGCACAGAACTATTTAACTCAATGGAAGCAGGGCTGCAGTTACCAGCTCCGTCCACTACACAATGGAGGGCGCTGTGTAGTTCAGGCCCTGGAGTTAGAAGATAACAGCTGATCGGCAGGAGTGCCGGGTCTGATACTGATGGTCTGTCCTGAGAATAGATCAATCGTCAATATTTTGATCATTAATCATCAATATCACTAACCCAGAAAACCCCTTTAAATGTGCTTTAAAGCTGTAGGCATGTTTATCGACAACTAGCGCTTGTTACTCAACAGCTATTCCTCAGTTTGGCTGAGCATGCATGTGTTCTCAGCGGGTAGAGGGGAGGGAGCCTCGTCCAGACACCTCTGGTGGTGGCATATCTCCCCTGGGAACAAACAGATCAGGCATGTTGAACCCCAACTGCTCAATCTTTCTCTCTGTCTGACATCAAGGAAAAGTCATGATACCTTCAAACAGTAAATGGTCGACCCTCAATGGTAAGCTCAAGGAGAAGGTGAGGGCAGTGTGGCAGGCAATATAATGCGGCACTATGACAGACAATTCAATGGCACTCTGTGGTTGGCAATGTAGTGGGGCACAGTGACTGGCATTGTGATCGGGTACTTAAACATATACAGTAAAATCTGTTTTTTATCATTTCTTTTATGCTTTAATTATGGGTTTGCCTTATGGTCCAGGGCATCCTATAGTCTGAAAAATACAGGTACCACCTCACACAGTGTATATACCGCCTCACACAGTGTATATACCACCTCACACACCATATACCACCTCACACAGTGTATATACCACCTCACACACTATATATACCGCCTCACACAGTGTATATACCGCCTCACAGAGTGTATATACCGCCTCACACAGTGTATATACCGCCTCACACAGTGTATATACCGCCTCACACAGTGTATATACCGCCTCACACAGTGTATATACCGCCTCACACAGTGTATATACCGCCTCATACTGTATATGTACCACCTCACACAGTGTATATACCACCTCACACAGTGTATATACCGCCTCACACAGTGTATATACCGCCTCACACACTATATATACCACCTCACACAGTGTATATACCGCCTCACACAGTGTATATACCGCCTCATACTGTATATGTACCACCTCACACAGTGTATATACCACCTCACACACTATATGTACCGCCTCACACAGTGTATATACCGCCTCACACACTATATATACCACCTCACACAGTGTATATACCGCCTCACACTGTATATACCGCCTCACACACTATATATACCACCTCACACACTATATATACCGCCTCACACAGTGTATATACCGCCTCACACAGTATATGTACCACCTCACACAGTATATGTACCGCCTCACACAGTATATGTACCGCCTCACACACTATATATACCACCTCACACAGTGTATATACCGCCTCATACTGTATATGTACCACCTCACACAGTGTATATACCACCTCACACAGTGTATATACCGCCTCACACAGTGTATATACCGCCTCACACAGTGTATATACCGCCTCACACAGTATATGTACCACCTCACACAGTATATGTACCGCCTCACACAGTATATGTACCGCCTCACACACTATATATACCACCTCACACAGTGTATATACCGCCTCATACTGTATATGTACCACCTCACACAGTGTATATACCACCTCACACAGTGTATATACCGCCTCACACACTATATATACCGCCTCACACAGTGTATATACCACCTCACACAGTGTATATACCGCCTCACACACTATATATACCGCCTCACACAGTGTATATACCGCCTCACACACTATATATACCACCTCACACACTATATATACCGCCTCACACACTATATATACCGCCTCACACAGTATATGTACCACCTCACACAGTATATGTACCGCCTCACACAGTGTATATACCGCCTCACACACTAAATATACCACCTCACACAGTGTATATACCGCCTCACACAGTGTATATACCGCCTCACACACTATATATACCACCTCACACAGTGTATATACCGCCTCACACAGTGTATATACCACCTCACGCACTATATATACCACCTCACACAGTGTATATACCGCCTCACACACTATATATACCACCTCACACAGTGTATATACCACCTCACACAGTGTATATACCGCCTCACACACTATATATACCGCCTCACACACCATATACCACCTCACACAGTGTATATACCGCCTCACAGTGTATATACCGCCTCACACAGTGTATATACCGCCTCACACACTATATATACCACCTCACACAGTGTATATACCACCTCACACAGTGTATATACCGCCTCACACAGTGTATATACCACCTCACACAGTGTATATACCACCTCACACAGTGTATATACCACCTCACACAGTGTATATACCGCCTCACACACTATATATACCACCTCACACAGTGTATATACCGCCTCACACAGTGTATATACCGCCTCACACACTATATATACCACCTCACACAGTGTATATACCGCCTCACAGAGTGTATATACCGCCTCACACAGTGTATATACCGCCTCACACAGTGTATATACCGCCTCACACAGTGTATATACCACCTCACACAGTGTATATACCGCCTCACACAGTGTATATACCACCTCACACAGTGTATATACCACCTCACACAGTATATGTACCGCCTCACACAGTGTATATACCACCTCACACAGTATACAGTGAGGAACAGAAGTATTACCCTGCGATTTTGTAAGTTCTCCCTGCTGCAGTGCAAACCTGGTCAAGAACCACAGGAAACGTCTGACCTCTGTAACTGCAAACAAAGTCTTCTGGACCAAACATTAACACTGATTTTCTCAGGTGTTCAAATACTTCTGTTCAGCCGTGCAAGATAAATACATTCTTTAAAAATCCTTTCCTGAATTTTTTTTTTTTTTATTCTGTCTCTCGGAGTAGGAATGCACCTACAATGTGAATGTCAGACCCCTCCATGATTTCTAAGTGGGAGAACTTGCAAAATAGCAGGGTGTTCAAATACTTCTGTTCCTCACTGTATGTACCGCCTCACACAGTGTATATACCGCCTCACACAGTGTATATACCGCCTCACACAGTGTATATACCGCCTCACACAGTGTATATACCGCCTCACACAGTATATATACCGCCTCACACAGTATATATACCGCCTCACAGTGTATATACCGCCTCACAGTGTATATACCGCCTAACACAGTGTATATACCGCCTAACACAGTGTATATACCGCCTCACACAGTGTATATACCGCCTCACACAGTGTATATACCGCCTCACACAGTGTATATACCGCCTCACACAGTGTATATACCGCCTCACACAGTGTATATACCGCCTCACACAGTATATGTTCCACCTCAGACACTATATGTACCGCGTCAGACAGTATATGTACCACCTCATACTGTATATGTACTGTACCACCTCACACAGTGTATATACCACCTCACATAGTGTATATACCGCCTCACACACTATATATACCACCTCACACAGTGTATATACCGCCTCATACTGTATATGTACCACCTCACACAGTGTATATACCACCTCACATAGTATACCACCTCACACAGTATATGTTCCACCTCAGACACTATATGTACCGCCTCATACTGTATATGTACTGTACCACCTCACACAGTATATGTACTGCCTCATACTGTATATGTACTGTACCACCTCACACAGTATATGTACTGTACCACCTCACACAGTGTATATACCACCTCACACAGTGTATATACCGCCTCACACAGTGTATATACCGCCTCACACAGTATATGTTCCACCTCAGACACTATATGTACCGCGTCAGACAGTATATGTACCACCTCATACTGTATATGTACTGTACCACCTCACACAGTATATGTACCGCCTCATACTGTATATGTACCGTACCACCTCACACAGTGTATATACCACCTCACATAGTATACCACCTCACACAGTATATGTTCCACCTCAGACAGTATATGTACCGCCTCATACTGTATATGTACTGTACCACCTCACACAGTATATATACCGCCTCACACAGTATATGTACCACCTCACACAGTATATGTACCGCCTCATACTGTATATGTACCACCTCACACAGTGTATATACCACCTCACACAGTATATACCCACTTCTTAGATTACATTATCACCCAGCTTTCCCAGAGCCCTGAAAAACGGAACTGTTTTGTACAGTTACCATTCAAGAGTCCAGAAAAGTTGGATGACAACCAGTATGATGGGTGCTGTATCCTAGCCATACTGGTTACCACTCAGACAACATATTGACACTGGTGACATTAGTACACGGCAGGGTCTCACCGCTCGCTGGTGGGGTCGGAGCAGTTCAGGGGGTACTTCAGTGGGATGATGGTTCCATCCGTGTCCTGCAGGCACTCGTGTTGTCCCGTGTAATACTCCACCAGTTCCGTCAACGTTGCAAACTGTTCTCCGCCGTATAGGTCGTAGTAGTCGCCTTGGTTCTGTATCCGGATATGGGTCACTGACTCCTCCACCCTAAAGGGGGCAAGAAGAGCCAAAAATCCGTTAGATCCCCACCCTAGGAGGTAACGATACCTGCACCATGAACAGTAGGACTGTAGATGAGGAGGTTACTGCCTTTCTCATGATGAGCACACTCACCTCCTGAAATGCTCTGTGCTGCTTGGAGACCCTACAACATATCTTTCGTGCTCTTGTCTATGATTTTTGCTTTTCATTACATGCAGCCTTGTATCACTTACATAATCACCGGAGAGGACATGTCGCTCCTTTACTCCCCAGACAAGTTCACCACACGCCTTCTGAAATACTCTGTGCTTCTGGGAGACCCTGCTACTTTCATTCTATGCCCTCCATGGCCCCTGGTCCTTTTTATATTCAGTCCCGTGCTCCTTGACATAATGAGTACATGACTGCCCTCTAAAAAGGAGCTAACCCTTTTCTAAAATACTCTGTACTGCTGGAGGGGACTCAGCTCCATCCACTGCATGCCGCAGTCTCATTCTGTGACCTCCGACTTGTGACCCTCATCGCATGAGGACACTGCTTTTGTCGCTGCCACCTTTCTAGTACAATCAGTTCCTGAAATCCTCTGTGCTGCTGGGGAAGGAGAAGTCTTTCCACCATCTATGATTTGCTTTCATTCCCTTCATTATGACAGCTCCACGGTCACATAAGTAATGCTGAATTGAGAGATCCCCCGCCCCCCTCACAAGATTAGCACACTTGTCTCCTGAAATACTCTGTGCTGCTTTGGCACAAAGGACTACAGGAAATGGAGGTCATCACACAAGATCTTCAGACTATCGCATAGCATTCATGTTACTCAAGCAGGAGGTCTGTCACACATATAGATTGTGTAAAAGTCGCACTTCCTCATTATACGCAGGAAGCGTCGCTGGAAAAAGTGGAAAGACAAAACAGCAAAAAATCATCAGATATTTGCATTTTATAGGGAGGATTTACTGTAAATCGCTGCTCAGTGGCTTATAATAGCACAGTGACTTAATTAGAGGAGCGGCTGTATATGCATAGTCTCCTAGGGCACTGGAGACAGGTGACGTGGAGTAGTTATCAAGGGGACGTGGACTTCGTGTCTCTACAGAACACTGCAGGACCGTTTCTGAAAATTAAGGACAGTCCCCGTAATTATACTGTTATGTCCCGGAAGTCATACAGTTCACATAAAAGGTTATCCGTCACTAGGGTGGAGTTCCCTTTAAGATGTATTAGTAGATGCATAAGATGCATTTATTTAAAATAAAAAAAATAAAAAACACTCCCACAGTTCGCATGGGGAGGATAAAAATCTAGGCCATGATGTAAACAAGTGTGGCAAGTTGCCCATAGCAACCAATCAGGATGCTGCTTTCATTTTCCAAAGGGCCTCTGAGAAATGAAAGGCGGAATCTGATTGGTTGCTATGTGCAAGTGACCAAGATATGCTGTGTCCTGGCGAAGCCCCCAAAATGCCCAATTCTGCTCATACTTCACCTCTTTGTCATCCCAGGTTGGGACTGTTGGCATCTATGGTACAACGGCGTGCATGGGGGCCATTATAGCAAAGCTAGATGAGGCCCCTTTCAGCTGCTACTTGACACTACACAAGGCCCTAGTACAGGAAAGGGCCCCCCTCTCCAGGGGCCACGGGCCAGCCACATATGCTACTTCTATTGTATGTATGCTCTTTCGCTTGTAATACGGTGGACATATTTTCCAGTTTGATAGTCGGGGAACCTGTGAGAGCTCTCAGCACTAGCCCATGATGTCAGGAGGAAGCAGCAAAAGCAGTTTGGATATTAGGTAAACAATAGATTTTGGACCCATGACCTGCACTTTTAGGGGATGTTATGTAGATGTAAAGTATCCCCTACTCTATACACAATTGGGCTGAATGGCAGATGGTTTCCCAGTAATATGTCAAGCTTTTGGGACACCTACTGATCCTGAGAACTACAGGGTGCCATTCCGCTCAGATGCGACTCCTCTGACCCGGTATCATCAATATCATAACAACCTGCGCGTTCATTGTGGACTGACCTGACAGATAACGAAAAGTCTTCAGGCCTCTTCCTGCTGGGACGCACAAGAAAACTGCCATGGACGCCTCTCGCTTTTAGACGGGCCTCGGCCTCCAACCCGGTTATGTCTCTGTGAAACCACCTGGAAATGTTACATGAAACAGGGAGATTATCACCTGATTTATGACACAGAAGAAGGTTCAGAACTTAATTAATAAAATGACATCAAAAATTAAAAAGAAAAAGAAAGCAGTTAAATGTCAGCACAACATGTCTCTGAGTTGGAGCATCATCCAACAGAAGCTTTATTGTACTTGGATAGTCACATAATGGATTATATCAGAGAATTAAATTCTGACCTCCATCAGCCACCACTAGGGGGAGCTTAGCAGCTTCCTTCATACTGTTAATACACTGAACTCAATAATGACATACTGTAGTATGCAATAAGCTCCCCCTAGTGGTGAGGGGACATTATCATTTATGTCTAAGCAGGAGATTTGAAGGTCTGAATCTGAAAAATGGTGCACTGACCACTGTAAAGATATACTGCAGCAGGCCCAGGAAGGGAGAGCGAGAGGAGGAGAGTGGTGGTGGCAGTGGTAATGATGGGGGTGGTAGCTCCCATTGTGGCAGTCCTCACCCTTTCACTCCATGGCCTGTTAAGTGATAGGAGGGCGCATTCCTTGGAGGACACCCTGGAATTTTGGGGTCTCCTGCCTGCTAGTGGTTAGAGTTCCCTTGATGCTAGGTAGATAGCTCGCGGGGTGCGAGGCAGGAGAGCAGGTGCAGATGAAGGGCCGACGGATGATGGTGGAGTCAATGACCAGGCCCATAATTCCATTCTCATTAACTCTTTCTGCAACTCCCAGGCTGTGATGTGTGATGGCCAGTCCGTCTCAGAGTACGATGGGTGCCAGAGGCAATCAACCGTTTCCATATGCAGTAAAGTCTGTTGCAATAAACAAGCTTTTACCTTACTGTCTGTCCAGGCACAGCCTTTAAGTGGTTCTCAACCATCTGAAGAGGTCTGTTCCGTTGCTCTCCGTCAACTTTCAGCCTCAGAGATGAAGATTCCCTAGACTAGGCCTACTTGTCTGCATGTCACACATATATGTCCTTTCTCTATACCTGCTCAGCAAAGACTCTTTCTAACTAGAGGCTAGAGCCAGCCCATCACTCTGCACTCTATGATTGCCAGTGAACTATTTGATGTTTATATCCCACCATTTTGGGATTTACAGTGCACAAGAAAAAGAATACTTTAACCATTCTATGAATCAGAACATTAACTTTTTAGCCGCTATCCACTACAATAACCCTTTAGCAGTGACTCACTGGGTCACTGCAACAGTAACCCTTTAACTACTGCCTACCAGCTTTTGAAGGCAGACAGCACAAGTCTACAGCAATATATTTTTCCGTCGCTACTTGAGCGAGCAGGTCGGGTGCCGGGCAAGACATAGCTGCCGGATCACCACAGAAAGATGTTTTCACCTGGTGGCCACTATGGATGCCCTAGTGGAAGTTCTCCTGGTGTAATTTATAGTAAATCCAATGGCCCTCATGAAGCCCTGTCCCTTTTCTTGCCACTTGGAAAAGCTTTCATAAATGCCCCCATTATGTACCAAAAATATGTACAAACATAAATAAAATATAGATAGATATACAGCATATAGACAGTATATATTCATAGCGGTCGATGCTCTGTTTTTCTGATACAGAGCCCCTAATCCTCTTCTTCTCTTCACACAGCTATAGTTACATGATACATTTCTGGCTGCTACCACCACTAGAGGGAGCACTCTGAAGACAGATGTCTGTAGGTAAGAAATGTAAGCCTGATAAATCTGCATGCAGTGAGCTCCCTCTGGTGGTGGATGCAGGAAGCAAGAACTTTATCATATAACTCTATGGCTGTGAAGGAAAGCAGGGGATGTGGAGCTCTGTATCAGAAAAACACCAAGTCAATGTGCTAAAAACCTCCTATCACGTTCCAGATTGTGCTGTGTAGATTGGGGCAAGGTCATCACAGGAAGATGAAGGCAGATAACACAGGGTCCATCAGCTCTTCTTCCCCCTTGGCTGCACAGTAACCCTCTGCTTCTTTACAGAGCATGCCCACAACACTCTTCCATTGAATTTGTTTTAAAGTGTACCTAAACATGTGGGTAAACTTTATTAAAACCTATTCTACATGTGAAGAAAATAATATTTGAAAGATACTTAAATTTTTTTTTTTTTACTTTTTCTAGTGAAATAGGCACATGAAGTTCAGGTGCCTATTGCGCTTTAGAATCAGTACTCTCATTCACTGCTGTGTGTGTGAGTACGGGGCTGCATTGAGCGCTGTGCAGGCTGGAGCATACATTGCTGCGAGAGCAGCGCTGGTACAGGCAGGAGGAGCGACGTATGCTCCGGCCTGTATAGCGCACAGCGCGGCCCCGTACTCCCACACACAGCAGTGTACAAGGGTAAGGATTATAAAGCACAATGGGTACTTGACCTCAGTGGTCACACGTGCACAAATGGCACATGATCTGAAAATCTGGTTTTGTTCATATTCTGAAAGTCATAGCACTTTTATTTTTTCTTCGATGGAACTGTGTGAGGGCTTGTTTTTAGCAGGGCCTTTTTTACTTCATTCACTGCACAGCCTTCATAGTATTGGTCATTACATACTGTACACAGAGATAGCAAATTTGTATTTTTTTATAGTAAAGACTAAAGTTTTTTTTTTCTTTTTTTTTTTTTTGGGGGGGGGGGGGTACTTTGTTTCAATTTAAAAACCCTTTTTTTTTTAAATTGTTCTACTATATTTATTAGTCCCATAAGGGGACTTAAACAAGTGATCTCTTGATCACATACATAATACACAGCGCTTCTTTTGTAGTACAGTGCATTATGTCGGCTAGTCAAACTAAAAGACCCTGCTAATAGACATATCGTGCTCCCTCTCCTCACTGTAGATGGAGGAATTGAGACTGGCCCATAGACTTAAATGGATCTAATGTCTTATGCAGCAAGGAGAAAGAGCGACATATGCGCCTTACTCCCCTCGTTCTAGAGATCAGCGGGGGTCCCAGCGCTCAGACCCCCACCGATCAAAGCTAGGTATCAGATAGATAGGAGATAGATAGACAGATACCACACCACCAAGAAGGACAAGCCGTAAGTTTATGCAAGCCGAGGAAGTAGCAGATGTTGGCAAGATCTGCAAATTATCACATTTTCCAGCAACTAGCTCCAATCTGTGGCATGTGTGAGAGGCACAAAAGCCAAATTGAAAGTAAAGTTTTTTAGCCACATGAAACCTCAAAAATCATATCAAGTTGGGATGATTGTGCGATGCCTCATGGTCATCAGCGTGGCAGTCATCAACACTTGTCGCACACTTAGAGAGACAGAATCCTTGGCTTGATAGACCTTGGTTTATCACTCCAGCAGATCGCTACGAGCCTAGACCGAGATGACAGCACTGGTCAAGACTGTGTATCCTGGTGGTGGGGAGAACAATGAGTAACTGGAATGACAGCAAGAGGTGCAGAGAGGAGAACCTCTTCACGGATGGGTCATCTGAATAGAAGAACGATGAGTAGTGATCTGTTCTGTACTGCAAGTGAAATTGGATGTCATATCCTGAGCCTAGGGTGGCAAACAGTGTCTACATAAACCATCAGAAGGAGTTTGCACAACATTGGGATACGAGCTGCCAGACTTCCAGCTTCCCCTTCCACTGACTTCACGCCACCTCTCACAATGGTGCACAGCAAGACGGCAATGGGGACTGGAATAAAGGTCTATTCTCTTGAGTAGGGTTGAGTGAAGCATGCTTCGGATAATAGATCTGAAGTCGCTTCAGTCAAAACTTTGTTTGAATGTGCATTCAGCATGGCAGAACATTCCTCAGACAACGATTCATAACCTCACTGATGCCAAGGTGTGTAAGTGCGTGTATTTCTGCTCGTGGTGCTCATACCCGATACTGAATAAATTTAGATGTTTTGAATAATTTGTTTCCATTTTTTATCATTTGCATAGGAGTGTGGATAGATATGAGATAGGATAGATAGATAGATATGAGATAGGAGAGAGAGATAGATAGATAGATAGATAGATAGATAGATAGATAGATAGATAGATAGATAGATAGATAGATAGATAAGAATTTTTTTTATTGCAGGGTGATGATGCCTTTAAACCCATAAGGATGCAACCTCATTTTTTAAATCTGACATGTTACTTTATGTGGTATTAACTTTGGAATGCTTTTAATTATCCAAGCGATTTTTGTGACACATTGTACTTTATGTACTTTATGTTAGTGGTAAATTATGGTACTTTATTTATTAAAACAAAAATGAATGAAATTTTCCAAATTTGAATATCTCTATTTGAATACAGAAAGTCATAGCTCACAAAATAGTTAAAAGGGTTTCTGTCACCAGATTTAACCCTATTAGGCTAGCTGACATTAGCGATGTGCTAATGTCAGCTTAAACCTAACTAGCCTATTCCTACTTTTATCTATGCCCCCGTTACGCCAGAAATTGAACTTTTATAATATGCTAATTAGCCCCTAGGAGCAGGGGGGGGGCGTTGTTCCTGCTCCTAGAGGCTCCGTTCTCCCACCTTTGTCGCCTCCCTCCAAGTCCTGATTGACAGGGCCAGGCAGCGCTCGTATCTGTCTGCCAGTCCTGTGCTCTAGTGAAATCTCGGCGCAGGCGCGGTGAGGGAAAGACGCTCGCAGGCTGCCAGCTTTCTCACCGCGCCTGCGCGCTAAATAGGGTTAAATCTGGTGACAGAATCCCTTTAATAATTAAAATGTACCACGTGCCAACTTTACATTGGCTTCATTGTTCAACCATTCTTTAATTTTTTTTTATTTTAAAAGGCTTATAAATTTGGCATTAATTTTACAAATTCTCAAGAACATTTCCAAATTCTATTTTTTACGAACCAATTCAGTTCTGAAGTGACTTTGACGGGCCTATATATTAGAACGCCATATAAATCAGCCCACTTTAAAACGCCACCCCTGAAAGCATTGAAAATGGCATTTAAGAAATTTAACCCTTCAGGTGTTTAAAAGGGATTAATACAGAATGGAGATAAAATTAAAAAAATGTATTTCTTCGTAGATTTTCAATTTTAATCCATTTTTGGAACACAGCAGGTGGTAAAATAGAACTAAAGCCCCACATTTATTACCCTGATTCTGCAGTTTTTAGAAATATCCCTAGAGTGCTACTTGACTAAAATACCAGCCTCAGAATTGAAGGAACATCTTGTGGATGTTTTTTAGGAGGTTCTTCAAGTGCCATTTTAAGTTCTTTGCTAAAATATAAAAAAACAGCCCCAAAAGGCCCTGTTTTGGAACCACACCTCTCAAGGAATTAATATAGGGGTGCAGTGAGCATTTTGACCCCACAGGTGTTTCTTAGAATTTATTAGAATTGGGGGAAATTGAGTTTTGACAATAATATATATTTTTAGCTCAAAATCTTTCATTTTTGCAAGACTTAACAGGAGAAAAAGCACCCCAAAAATTATTATGCCATTTCTCCTGAGTGCAGCAATACTCCATATGTAGTCGTAATCTGCTGGTTGGGCACACAGCAGGGCTCTGAAGGGAAGGAGTGTCATTTGGCTTTTGAAACACAGATTTTACTGGAATGGATTTGGGCACCATGTTGAACTTGCAGTATTCCTGAGGTACCCGTTTAGTGGAAACCCAAAGAAATAACCCAATTTTTTGAAACTACAACCCCAAGGAATTCAGCGGGTGTAATGATGGTTTTGACCCCATAAATGCTTCATAGCCTTTATTAACATTGGATCGTGAAAAAAATAAATACATTTCTAATAGATGCAAGGGGTAAAAAGAAAAAAAGCACCTAAATATTTTGTTACACAATTTCTCCCAAGTATAAAAATACCCCATATGTGGTCATAAACTGCTGTTTGGGGACATGGCAGCCCTCAGAAGAGAAGGATCGGCATATGCATTTTGTAACATGGAATTTGCTGAAATGGTAGGAGCCGTAACTCTGTAAAACTTTTTTTTTATTGATTTAGCTGTGTGAGAGATTCTTTCTTTGCGGGACGAGCTGTTGTTTTTATTAGTACCATTTTGGGGTTACATTTGGCTTTTTGGTCTCTTTTTTATTTAGTTTTTAGGAGTAGAGTTGGACAAAAATTGCAATTCCATCAGTGTTTTTTTTATTTTTTATGGGGTTCACCATGCGGTATATATGATATGATAATTTTACTCTGCAGGTTGATACCATTATGACAATCCAAAGTTTATATTGTTTTTCCATGTTTTTCTACTGTTGCATCCTAAAATCACCTTTGTATTAAAAATCTGTTGTATTTTGCATCATCATATACTAACATCCATACAATTGTGTGAGGGCATGTTTTTTGGGGGGACGAGTTTTAGTTGTTATTAGTACCATTTTTGGGTACATATGACTCTTTGATCACTTTTAATACCATTGTTTGTGAGATGAGGTGACAAAAACAGCAATTCCGAAACTATTTTTTATTTTATGGTTTTCAAGTGTGGGATAAGTAATGTGATCCTTTTATAGATTAGGTTGTTGTGGATGCAGTGATACCAAATATGTGTGGTCTATTTTATTTTTTCCCTTTTTTTTACTAAATATAAGTAACTAGTTAAGGGGAAAAGAACAATTTCTTTTATTTTAAATATTTATCTCTTTTTTTAGGTCCCATCTGGGGACTTGAACATACGATGGTCTGATCTCTGATACAATACACTGCTATAGTTATCTATTGCAGTGTATTGTACCTGTCAGTTTTACACTAACACTTGGCTTATTAGATCCTGCTTCTGGCAAGGCCTGACAGTCTTCCATACATGGCAGCCCTGGAGCCCTTGCCACCCGGCCGGTATCTCACCGGCAGAGGCGGTATTTTAGTGGCCCTGCCGATGCTGGTAATCTTTTTCTGCCAGCAATGTTAATTGCTAGTATTTTCCTGTGCTGACTGTTACTAATAAGCGCTTCCACTGTAGAGCGCTCATTAGTACAGTCTTTACCGTCCCCTACCTATCCCCCCTCCCCCTGTTAATTAAAAAATATATATAAATCACTCACCTCCTCCATTTGCTCGCGCTGCTGACTGGAGGACAGGACCTGCGAGACGTCATCACTCTGGAGTGCAGGTCCTGTCCTGAGCATTCACAGAGGTGCGAGCAAATGGAGATGAGTGCTTTTTTTTTTAATGCAGAAGCAGAGAAGGGCGCACTATTATTCTTGGGGGCACTATTCTAATGGCGGGCACTAATGGGGACATAATTCTAACTGGAGGCACTAATGGGGGCATTATTCTAACTGGGGGGCATTAATGGAGGCTTTATTTTTACTGGGGGGCACTAATGAGACCATTACTCTTACTGGGGGGCACTAATAGGGGGCATTAATTCTGGGGGGCACTAATGGGGGCATTATTAATTCTGGGGGGCACTAATGGGGGCATTAATATTATTGGGAACCACAGTATGATATTGACTTAACACCCCGTGTTAAGCCACCCCCCACAACCACACCCCCTTTGGGGTGTGGCTTAACTTGGCTGGTATTTTTTGTTGGGAAAGGTGGCAACCCCACCCCCAGCTGCCATAACAACCATCAGGACCCTGCAATTGCGTGATGGGGACTCGATGATAGAGAGAGAGCCTACTTCCTCTATAAAGCCCTTAGATGCCATGGTCGCCACAGACAGTGGGATCTCAGGGGTTTCAGCAGACACCCGCTGCTGATGGCCGCTCAGTTCCTAAACCGACGGCATCGCTATGTCATAAATGTATGGCGTGGTGCAGGAACATGATAATTGCCATGGCTTACATTTACAGCATGGTGTGGGAAGGAAATAAAGGGGTATTTCCACCTTAGACATTTATAGGATGAGGGTCCCACCTCTCAGACCTATACCTATCTCCAGAATACCTGCTGACCATCTGTTGTAAACAGGGGTGTCCTGATGGCAGATTTCAGGCAAAGAAGGGTCAGGCTGTTGGATTTCAACATGCCCGATTGTTCTGTATGCAAAGATGATAAGCTGCCAGCAGAGGTGTATGCTACTGAGAACATATGTATACTCAGCTGAACCGAGCCTGCATGTGTATGCAGGGCAGGGAGTCGTAATGAATAGCGAAGACAGTTTTCTAAGGTGTATGGCCAACTTAAGGTTGAAACCCCTCTACATATCACTCAGGCATCTGTAAGTGCCGTCATACTTGCCATTGCTTTGCAGAAGTCTCTATAGGCTAAAATTGAAGCTATGTTTACAAACATCTTTCTAACAAGTCAGTTCCTACAGAAGAAATCATAGATATAAATATTCTTCCCTTTTTCCAATTTCCTATTTAGGTTGGGAAAATCCAAACATTACTAAGAGCTGAGCCTAAATGCATGTCCACCTTTTTTCAAAGTGTCCTTTTTAGTTCCGACAGTTCTGATTAATTTCTTAATTAATCTTCATGAAAATCAAAGCTTTGTTTGGCATATTATACAGAACTCCAAATCCCCTGCATTGACATGGTCATATAACATTCTGCCTGGCTGCAGTCACCACTAGGGGGAGCTCACTGTATACTGAGTCTGATACAGAGACATTGATTTACATAGAAAATGTGACATGTAGAACAACAGAGGATTCTAAAGTCCTATTTACAGGGGACAACTCTGCCACCTGTCCACGTGCTGACTGCCATGGAGGAAAACTGCAGGTTTGCATTAGAAGGTGCAGCAGTTTTTGTGAAACCTTTTGCAAGTGGATAGAGCTGAAAGCAGGAAATTAAAGGGATTGTCCAACTGATATCAAAAGAAGCAGTGCTGAAGTGGAAAGTATACAATCTCTTATTATTTTAACACTCTTTGTAGTACTTTTTAAACAAATTGGACAATCTCTTTAATTTCCTCACTGAGAAAAATGACATGGAGGGACAACCTGCAGCTGGGGCCAGGGAATCATCAACTGACTCCCTTTTCCCCTGTTTCCTGCTTTATGTCATGTTATTTTCGATTGCCTTACATCAAATTTAATGCACATGACACAGATTATCGGACCACTGGACAAGCATATGGCCTAGATCCAGCTTTTTGATCATTTTATTTGTAAATACATATATGTAATTTTTTGCATTTTATTCTGTGTTAACTGTCTTTGGTATTTTCACTGTTGGGAATCACAGTTTTAATTAATCACATGTGAAAAGGTTTTCAGCCATCATGTGGACTTTGGATCCAGCTAGATACCTGAGTGGTCTCCTCCCCTACAGAGGAGGAACCCTTTTCCCTCAGGAGTCTATATATATTTTACATGGATTAAAGTGCCACATGGAGTCATGAATAAGAACTGCTTAGTTCGAAACGCGTAGACTGCGAATGACACTAATGGAGGTTGTACCACTGTACAAATTTTTATCAGCGCAATAAAAGAACCGACGGCTCAAAAATTACAGGAGTGCTGGATTGTTTTTCTCTTTTATCCTTGTCTCAAGAGGTCTCACCATGGTTTCCTGTGCACCCAAGGACTGCAATACATGTGGCAGGTGAGCTGGTTCACCCTACAAGACTCCCTTTGTCACCCTGGCATTGTGACCACTGAGGCCGATGGTCTAATAGTGACAGACTTGTGCCTGACAAAGCCTAACCCTAACCCTGGTGATGGCTAATAGGAATATATACATATAAAAAGGTAAAAAAATATATATTATTTTATATATAAAAAAATAAATAAATAAATATATATATAGGGCAGTGATGGCTAACCTTGGCACTCCAGCTGTGGTAAAACTACAACTCCCAAGATGCCCCCCTTGCTTGGCTGCTCTCAAAACTCAGTAGAAATAAATGGAGCATGCTGGGAGTCGTAGTTTCACCACAGCTGGAGTGCCAAGGTTAGTCATCACTGATATAGGGCAAGGCCTAATGGGCTGCCTGTCAGAGTTTATAATCTGCAATACAGAAATATTTCAAAGTAATACAGAAGTGACTAAAGGATCAAATGTTCAAATCCCCTACTGGGATTAAAAAAAAAAGTTGAAAAAGTTTTCAAAAGTAAAAAAAAAAAAAAAAAAAAGGTGACAGTTATCAGTTATGCCTGGCAAATTGTTTTATTTTTAAATTTTATTTTATTGCCGGAGCCAGGCAAAAAAAAAAAAAACTATTGGCGTTGCATGTAGAGTTTTTCTTTCTGGTGCTAGGAGATACCCGCCATCAAAACTGATGCGCTGGATGCTATGATATCAACCATGCCATAGAAAGCTATAGGATCAGTTTTTCCCTGGTGCGCTGGAGAGAAAAAACATCCAGCGCGTTTTTCTTAGGCTCGGCACATAGATCAGTATTTTTTTCTGGAGCTTGACACAACTGAGCTGTATGTGTATGTGCATTTATCCTGCCCAATGAACACTTGAAAATATTTTTTACAACTGGCCAAAATTGCTGTTATTTATTCCTCCCAAAATGGAATAAAAAGTCATGAAAAAACTGTTGGTACTAATGAAAACCGCAAGCTGTTAGGCGAAAAAAAAAAGTCCTCACACCGCTCCATCGACAAAAAGAAAAGCTGCTGCACAAAATCAAGTTCTTTTGTGAAAAAAAATGTTTATTGTGCAAAAGTTGAAAAATGTTTAAAAAAAAAAATCTGTCTCAAGAGTCGTGAACAAGTAATTGAGAAGCTTGAAAATCCAAACAGCAGGCGAGATGTTCTGGAGGAACAATGGTCGTACAGTCACCAGGAGTGGAAATCAACTTGGCTGTAGATGATAATAATGTCAAGGTAATCAATAAGGAATTTTGCCAACTATATTTTTTTATTTTTAGCTGGTTTCTGCCATGTATAGGTGAGGTTTGCCTTTTTCAGGATAAACTAGGAGTTGGAACTTTCAACTTTTTTTTTATTCCACCAACTATGTCTTGTGTACATCAAAGGGTACACAACATATACACAGATATTATACAAAGAGTGGTGTGACCAGCTTGGTAGGACTTTTTGAATAGAGTATAACCTTAAGATGGCCATCGACAACCCGATACTTCATCAGTCATCTGTCAGATATCTTCCCAGCCTCATCCAATCGGCACAGTAAAAGGTAGAAGGATATGTTAAATATTGTATATAAGGTAGAAGGATATGGTTCCCCTTAAATAAGGTACCCTAGTTAAAAAAAAGAGCAGCTTTATACATATATAATTATCCAAGATGATTTTTACATCTTTGTAAAATTGGACCAGGAAGTTTACTGAGACATTAAAACCATGGCCTAAGGCTATGAAGCCTTTAGACTTAAATCCAGCGACAGTCTTCCCCATAATGGTCTATCTGAGAAATAAAGCTCCAAGATGTTAAAGTAGATGCCAAGCGAGGAACAGGAGAATATGAACCAAAAGTTGATGTCAAGTTTCTGGGACAAACAATGGATAGAGTATCATCTCATAGGCAATGTTCCAACAAAGAGAAATAATGTCCACCTCATGGTTCTCAGAAATACTCTGCTAAGTCAGGATGCCAAGATTGTGAAACTTAATAATAATTTCTTCCGTGTGGCATCTCAACTCTATAGCCAACAAATCGTATTTCAGTAAAACCAGGGTCCAACACAAATGTTTTGGAAATCCTTACCCAGTACTATGAGATGCTAAGAAGGTAAGACCAGTCTATGAGTAGCAGCCTGAAGATAAGTCCAAGAACTCAGAAGAATGGATGGTGGAGAATACTGAAATTACCAACCGGTCACTGGATAGAACGCAAACCGACTTTGCATATCTCAAGAACATGGAGACAGGCAGGAGATACAGAAGGTTGTATCACTAATGATAGATGATAGAATCTACATTTTGCTCACCTGACCATCTTTGAAGTCTTCAGCTGGGTCTTCACGTGCGGTGCAGTGACTTGTCGTCAGGGTTCTTCCTCTTTCTCTTACTTTGTCCCACCAGCCAACTTTCCCTCACGTTCACCTCTCTTCCACAACCTATCCAGAGACCTCTCTCTTGTGGTGAAGCAGACCTGTCACTGCATCTCTCCTCTTGACTTCATTTCCCCACTGAGTGTGCTCTCACTTTGCAAAAAAAAAAAAAGAAGTTTTCTGCCTCAGTTAATCCTTCTCTCGCTCTCTCAAACAGGAAGCCTGTGTTCTCTAAAGCTTCTACTTCTCATTTTTATCTCTGCACCTCAGACACATTGTGTAAGCTCAGCTGCACAATACTCAGAGCAACATAAGCTTGCAAAACAAAAGGCCAGGAGGCCCCAGGCATATGCAGCCGATAGAGACGGGTACAAGGTGCGAGGAAGACGGCCAAAGTCGAAGGCACGGTGATGTGTGCAGTCAGGCTGTAAATCAGAGTATAGTAGCTGGCTTCTCAGGTGAGAGGCTTGTCTGATACAACCCACAGGTAACCAGGCAAAACCTCCTCCTACACAAACACTTCAGTGCAATGTCGTGCCGGTGGGAGGGAGGACAGGGCCAGGACGGAGAGAGTGCGGCAAAAATAGGAATTGAGATAGAGACCCAGGAAAGAATGGGTGAAGGGCGTAACAAAGACACAAGGAATGCTTTGTAAAAAAGCAGCGTTATCCACTCATTGCATAATGAAAAGTTCTGCATCTTTCTAATACACTGTGTGTTTTCGTTTCTCGACGGTTTCAAGATTTCTGCTTACTGTCACTGAATGGAACTGTGCCAGTTTACACCCTGAGGCTAAAAAAAAATTATTGCGCAGACCTAATCGAAGTTTGCTACAATTGTATCCAGTCTAAACAAGCCTCTGTGAACTAAAGGCTCTCATTCATTTTACTTGCACTGTTCCATTGTAGCAAACAAGCAGCTCAGGAGAAAAATTTGCTGGTATGTTTAATTCTCATGATAAAAGGCAGAGAGATCACGTCCGGCTGCTGGGACCTCTAGACGACGTCTACGCTCGGTGGGAAACGTCTTCTGTAGCGCCATCACAGGATCAATGAAGCACTGCGATGTTTTATAACAGTATCCACTAGAATCAATGGGCTGGACGCGCTATGCATTGGCATCTCGACTCGTTCTCTGCACCAGCTAACAGACGAGAGTCTTGGACGAGGGACCATCTACATTCATTAAAAAGTTCCTAATCAGATATGTGAAAATATAAAATAAAAAAAAGAAAACCTTTTAAAATTTTTCTCTATAAAAGATTTTTTTCACATATCTGATTAGGAACTTTTTAATGAATGTAGATGGGTCCGTCGTCCAAGACTCTCGTCTGTTAGCTGGGAGCAGGCAGTTCCGAGAACAGCCCGATGAAGGCCCCGGCGGCTGTTCTCAGAACTGCCTGCTCCCAGTGACTGAATTTGATTTCAGACCAGCTCCCGCACAGGCACAGGCAAGGGCTTACCTGTGCATCGCCGGACGGGTGAGTCTACCTTACTAAAGATGGCAGCCCGCATGTGTTCGCTGGCGAACACTGCGAACTGACCATCACTGTACAAGAATATGACTACTATAATACTGCTTGTATATACAAGAATATAACTACTATAATACTGCTCCTATGTACAAGAATATAACTACTATAATACTGCTCCTATGTACAAGAATATAACTACTATAATACTGCCTGCTATGTACAAGAATATAACTACTATAATACTGCTCCTATGTACAAGAATATAACTATTATAATACTGCTCCTATGTACAAGAATATAACTACTATAATACTGCTCCTATGTACAAGAATATAACTACTATAATACTGCCCCCTATGTACAAGAATATAACTACTATAATACTGCTCCTATGTACAAGAATATAACTACTATAATACTGCCCCCTATGTACAAGAATATAACTACTATAATACTGCTCATATGTACAAGAATATAACTACTATAATACTGGCTCCTATGTACAAGAATATAACTACTATAATACTGTCTCCTATGTACAAGAATATAACTACTATAATACTGCTCCTATGTACAAGAATATAATTACTATAATACTGCTCCTATGTACAAGAATATAATTACTATAATACTGCTCCTATGTACAAGAATATAATTACTATAATACTGCTCCTATGTACAAGAATATAACTACTATAATACTGCTCGTATGTACAAGAATATAACTACTATAATACTGCTCCTATGTACAAGAATATAACTACTATAATACTGCTCCTATGTACAAGAATATAACTACTATAATACTGCTCCTATCTACAAGAATATAACTACTATAATACTGCTCGTATGTACAAGAATATAACTACTATAATACTGCTATGTACAAGAATATAACTACTATAATACTGGCTCCTATGTACAAGAATATACAGTTGCAAGAAAAAGTATGTGAACCTTTTGGAATTATATGGATTTCTGCACAAATTGTGATCTGATCTTCATCTAAGTCATAACAATAGACAATCACAGTCTGCTTAAACTAATAATACACAAATAATTAAATGTTACCATGTTTTTATTGAACACACCATGTAAACATTCACAGTGCAGGTGGAAAAAGTATGTGAATCCCTAGACTAATGACATCTCCAAGAGCTAATTGGAGTGAGGTGTCAGCCAACTGGAGTCCAATCATTGAGATGAGATTGGAGGTGTTGGTTACAGCTGCTCTGCCCTATAAAAAACACACACCAGTTCTGGGTTTGCTTTTCACAAGAAGCATTGCCTGATGTGAATGATGCCTCGCACAAAAGAGCTCTCAGAAGACCTACGATTAAGAATTGTTGACTTGCATAAAGCTGGAAAGGGTTATAAAAGTATCTCCAAAAGCCTTGCTGTTCATCAGTCCACGGTAAGACAAATTGTCTATAAATGAAGAAAGATAAGCACTGCTGCTACTCTCCCTAGGAGTGGCCGTCCTGTAAAGATGACTGCAAGAGCACAGCGCAGACTGCTCAATGAGGTGAAGAAGAATCCTAGAGTGTCAGCTAAAGACTTACAAAAGTCTCTGGCATATGCTAACATCCCTGTTAGCGAATCTACGATCCGTAAAACACTAAACAAAAATGGATTTCATGGGAGGATACCACAGAGGAAGCCACTGCTGTCCATAAAAAACATTGCTGAACGTTTACAGTTTGCACAAGAGCACCTGGATGTTCCACAGCAGTACTGGCAAAATATTCTGTGGACAGATGAAGCCAAAGTTGAGTTGTTTGGAAGAAACACACAACACTATGTGTGGAGAAAAAGAGGCACAGCACACCAACATCAAAACCTCATGCCAACTGTGAAGTATGGTGGTGGGGGCATCATGGTTTGGGGCTGCTTTGCTGCGTCAGGGCCTGGACGGATTGCTATCATCGAAGGAAAAATGAATTCCCAAGTTTATCAAGACATTTTGCAGGAGAACTTAAGGCCATCTGTCCACCAGCTGAAGCTCAACAGAAGATGGGTGTTGCAACAGGACAACGACCCAAAGCATAGAAGTAAATCAACAACAGACTGGCTTAAACAGAAGAAAATATGCCTTCTGGAGTGGCCCAGTCAGAGTCCTGACCTCAACCCGATTGAGATGCTGTGGCATGACCTCAAGAAAGCGATTCACACCAGACATCCTAAGAATATTGCTGAACTGAAACAGTTCTGTAAAGAGGAAGGGTCAAGAATTACTCCTGACCGTTGTGCGCGTCTGATCTGCAACTACAGGAAACGTTTGGTTGAAGTTATTGCTGCCAAAAGAGGTTCAACCAGTTATTAAATCCAAGGGTTCACATACTTTTTCCACCTGCACTGTGAATGTTTACATGGTGTGTTCAATAAAAACATGGTAACATTTAATTCTTTGTGTGTTATTAGTTTAAGCAGATTGTGATTGTCTATTGTTGTGACTTAGATGAAGATCAGATCACATTTTATGACCAATTTGTGCAGAAATCCAAATCATTCCAAAGGGTTCACATACTTTTTCTTGCAACTGTAACTACTATAATACTGCTCCTATGTACAAAAATATAACTACTATAATACTGCTCCTATGTACAGGAATATAACTACTATAATACTGCTCCTATGTACAAGAATATAACTACTATAATACTGCCTCCTATGTACAAGAATATAACTACTATAATACTGCTCCTATGTACAAGAATATGACTCCTGACTGAATACTTATATTTGCTATCATGTATGTTTTCGGATGTGCTGTCTTTGTCTTTTCCTCACCCCTCCCCACACTCTATATCCCTCCCCCTATCCCCTCCCCCTTCTTACCCCCTTTTCTTTATTTTTATTTATATATGTAAGATTTTGTTAAACTGCTCAAGGAAATACAACAAAATTGTATATTGTTACTTCAACAAAGTCAATGTATGTCAATGATTTCCTGAAAAACTTGAATAAAAAACTATTGATTTAAAAAAAAAAAAAGAATATGACTCCTATAATACTACCTCCTATGTACAAGAATATAACTACTATAATACTGCTCCTGTGTACAAGAATATGACTCCTATAATACTACCTCCTATGTACAAGAATATAACTACTATAATGCTGCCTCCTATGTACAAGAATATAACTACTATAATACTGCTCCTATGTACAAGAATATAACTACTATAATACTGCTCCTATGTACAAGAATATAACTACTATAATACTGCCTCCTATGTACAAGAATATAACTACTATAATACTGCCTCCTATGTACAAGAATATAACTACTATAATACTGCCTCCTATGTACAAGAATATAACTACTATAATACTGCTCCTATGTACAAGAATATAACTACTATAATACTGCTCCTATGTACAAGAATATAACTACTATAATACTGCTCCTATGTACAGGAATATAACTACTATAATACTACCTCCTATGTACAAGAATATGACTACTATAATACTGCTCCTATGTACAAGAATATAACTACTATAATACTGCTCCTATGTACAAGAATATAACTACTATAATACTGCTCCTATGTACAAGAATATAACTACTAAAAATACTGCCTCCTATGTACAAGAATATAACTACTATAATACTGCCTCCTATGTACAAGAATATAACTACTATAATACTGCTCCTATGTACAAGAATATAGCTACTATAATACTGCTCCTATGTACAAGAATATAACTACTATAATACTGCTCCTATGTACAAGAATATAACTACTATAATACTGTTCCTATGTACAAGAATATAACTACTATAATACTGCTCCTATGTACAAGAATATAACTACTATAATACTGCTCCTATGTACAAGAATATAACTACTATAATACTGCTCCTATGTACAAGAATATAACTACTATAATACTGCTCCTATGTACAAGAATATAACTACTATAATACTGCTCCTATGTACAAGAATATAACTACTATAATACTGCTCCTATGTACAAGAATATAACTACTATAATACTGCTCCTGTGTACAAGGGTATAACTACTATAATACTGCCTCCTTGCTGAGAGGTTGTGTGTCAGGAGCTCTCCTGAGGCTTTTGATGTCTGGAGAAAGTCCAGGGAGTGGCCACCCCCGGGGGGGAAGCTCCCCAAGCAAGGCCCAGGCTTCTAGGCCAAATCTGGGAAGCACCCAGACAACTCCGTCAGGGGATGTAAATCCCAAAGTTTCTATGGACAGAAAGTATGTCAGCAGTACCAGTTTCAGCGTAAGAGAAGAAGAAGGAAAAAGTAAGTGTCCGGTGAAACCACCTGCCAGTGTGAATGAAGGGTCACCTGTGTGCAAGACCAAAGTGTTGGAGAGTCCAGAAGTAAGAACCGTGCAGAGTGTGCAGGAGCTGAGACAATCTCCATTGCCGGCCTCAGGTGGACAATCCACCTCCACCCCGGGGAGGCAGAGGAGGACATCTCTGGAAAAGCAAACCATCCAGGAGAATCTGCAGCAGCGTGTGGTGATAGGTTCTGAGCGCAGAAAGTCTGGGGGCATGCAAGCTGTGAAGGAGATCAAAGGCAGTAATGGAGGAAGACCTCAAGGTGCTACCAGTACCGTCTCTGCTACACAGCCGGGATCCAGTCGCCCACCAGGAGATTGTGACCCAAGAGCAGTGACAGCAGCCGCAAAACTCCAGGGACTGCGAGGCTCTGCACCAAAAGTGCAGATTCTTGTTCCAGGACAGACAGAAACCTGTACTGCAAACAAACAGCCTGCAAAACTCCCCAGCAGCAATCAGAGGCCTCCGAAGCAGCCACCTGAGCTCCACCTGGCTGATCAGATCCCAGCACTGGTGAGGAGAATGGAGACGCTGAAGAAACATAAGCTGTACCTGCAGAAACAGATAAACTGCACATACAAACTAAAGGCTGCAAACCCAGGCAAGCAGGCCTTACTGGACAAGAAGCTGGACTCACTGGCCAAGGAACTCGCTGACAATGCCCAGGAGATCGACTCTGTCTTGGAGAAAATGGGACCAGTGGGAGAGACATACCGGAACCAGCAGAGGTTTGAGAAGGACAAAAACTCTGGGACCAAATCAACATCTAGGTCTGAAACCCTGCAGTCCCACGTAAGACCCATATTACAGCCAGCAACTCTTCCCTTTGAGGAGAGAGAGTTGTACAAGAAAAGTACATCTAAGAAACAAGAGCCAAGTCCTGCATCAGCCCCCGGTGAGGTACTACAAGTCCCAGCAGTAAGTACTGCACAAAATGAAAACTGTGGACTCTTACCTGATTACAGCAATGAAGTGGCAGTGCAGACACCACAAGTCCCAGGAGGCAGTGCACTGCAGGAGGACTGTGGACTGACACCTACAGGTAACACTGTAGCAGCACCTCAGGGTGTGTCTGAGCAGGACGCTCAGGACTGTGGGGTGCAGGGGGTTAATACTGAGGACTGTAATGCTGCTGAGATGTCTGATGTCTCTGTGGATGATAATGTCCCAGCTGAGGAGTCCTCTATGGCTGCTGAGATGTCTGATGTCGCTGATATTTCTGTGTGTGATAATGTCCCTGTGGAGGAGTCCTCTATGGCTGCCATGTCTGATGTTGCTGATGTCTCTGTGGGTGATAATGTTCCAGCGGAGGAGTCATCTATGGCTGCTGGGAACATAGAGAACCCTGGTATTGATGGTGGGGAGGGGGCAGTGCAGTCTCAGGCTGAGGAGTTCCCCCCTTTAGTTACACCACAGGCAGCAGAGTCCCACAGTACGGGCGGTCAGCAGCCCACACGTCGCCCCCCGCAGGATACTGGTACTGGTCAGACATCTGGGAATGCTTGGAGTCGGGGTTCTCCATCATTTCCCTCTAACGCCAGATACACAGGCCAGGCCTTCAAGAGAAGGAACGTTGTCAGGTTTAGACATAAAGGGGCAAAAGAAGATCTCCCTGACAGAAGGTGTGTGGTCAGAGACATGTTGTGCACCCAGATGGGCTTCCTGCCAGCCAACATCCTGGCAGTAATAAACCTCCCAGACAGACAGGGCTATGATATTAGCTTCAAGCTCATGTCTGATCTGGACCGGTTCTGGGTTCTCTACACCCGGGTCAGAGATACTGAGGGGTGGAACAAGTTCAGCTTCATTCCCATCTCTAAGCCTGACACTGTAAATGTCACCATCATTTTCTGGAACGAGTCTGTCCCCCCTCAGGATATTATTATCTGGCTCAGGAGGCATTGCGACCTCAAGTCAAACCTGACCAAGACCAGGGATGAGGATGGAATCTGGACTGGGGGATGGAGGGTCCTGGTTACATTACACCAGCACCAGAACATCACCCATCACCTTCCCAATTCCTTCTTCATTGGCCGGGAGAAAGGGGTTTGTTTCTATGCTGGTCAGCCCAGGCTATGCTTCAAGTGTGGGAAATCAGGTCACGTGGCGAGTGTCTGCACCATGATGAAGTGCAGCCTGTGCGGGGACATCGGCCATGTGAGCGCCACCTGCCAGAACATAAGGTGTAACGGTAACATCGGTCACCCCCATAGAGACTGTCCTGAAGCGTGGCATAACATCTGTAGAAATCTCCCTGATGAGGACTTGGTGGAAGGGGCAGATGTCCCAGATGAGGAGCAGGAGGAGGAGGAGGAAGCGCTATTGTCAGGGTCATTATACACAGTGCCAGAGACCCCACACATGAATGATACTGTGCCGGACCACCCGCAGGCAGGTAACACCGAGGGGGACATGGAGGTTGTGGAGCAGCCTGTAGAGCATCCAGTGTCTGTCTCCTCGCTTGCCCCAGCACCCACCACTGGGGAAAATAAAATCCTTAAACGGAAAAAAGATAAGTCCAGCCGCAGGCCTGAGGGTGAATGGACCACCGTCCAAAAACCCACTAAAATGAGAGTGGACAGGCAGGCTGATGGAACTGTAACAACCAACAGATACGGTGTGCTCTCCGAGAGAGAGAGCTGAAGCGTATGATGGCGGAATGTGATGACGACCCAGGAGGGGATCCTCCCACAAAAAGGAGACCTCTTCATGCCGAGTCACAGGCTGTATGGGATATGGAAACTGGTAGTCAGCAAGAAAACTCTGACCCTGATTTATGATGATGGGGGTTATCTTTCTTCTTCTTCTCCTGATGGCAGACTTCCATCTTAAAGTGGTCACCAGCAATGTGAATAGTATTAGAGCTAGAAAGACCAGACATGCCGTCTACGAACACCTGAGATACCTCAAGGCCGATGTGTTTTTCTTGCAAGAGACACGCTTAAACACCTCAGGTCTCATACGAGAGGCAGAGCGAGAGTGGCAGTCTGGTCCGTCCTTTTGGTCGATGTCTGTGGAGCCTTATGCCGGGGTCTCTATCTTGTTTAACACCCATGATGTAATTGTACATAGACTAACGGAGATCTCGATGGGAAGGTGCCTTCTGCTAGAGATTACCATCCGAGGTAGAAGACTCCGGCTTATTAACGTCTATGGGCCACAGACAGTGAGCGAAAGGACTCAGCTTTTTAATGATGTTAAGCCATACTTATTCACATCTATTCCTATTATCATGGCTGGAGACTTTAATGCCACCACTACAACCAGTGACAGGCCTAGTGGTAGACCCCTTACTAGGGACTGTAAGGTCCTAAACAACATTATTCTGCAGGCCAGCCTGTCTGATGTTTTTGTACAGGGTGTTAGGCGTCCAAAGTTCACTTACACCTGTGCAGGACGCAGTAGTAGGATAGATCTGGCTCTGGTGAGTCCTACTGAAGCCATCAGTGAAAGAAGGGAAAAGACAGTCCCTTATTCTGACCATTTGGCCTTGTACTTTTGTTTGGGCGCCACTAAGCATCCAGATCTTGGTAGAGGGCTATGGAAACTGAACGCTAGTCTTTTAGATGATAGCTCTGTCCAGGAATACATTTACTCTTTCTTTCAGAACCAACTTGACAGAGTGGATTTCTATGAGAACATGGCTGACTGGTGGGAGGATGTCAAGGAGGAGATCAGGTCCCTCTTACAGAGACTGTCAGTTAAGAAGGGGAAGAGTAAGTATGGCCAGTATCTGAGACTGCGCAAAGAATTGGAGTCACTCTATTCGATGGGTGGGGATGACCAACAAAGGATTGACCGGGTGAAATCTGAGATAAGGCAGTATCAGTACAGCAGGTACACCTCCCTGGTAGCTGAACGGGATTATGGGTCCTTAGGGGCTCCTGATCCCTTTGAGAACTGCCGGGAGCGCGTAGCTAAAAAACTGATCACAGGTCTCACTGACTCCCAGGGAGTTTTACAAGAATCTCGGGAGGGTATCCTGGGGGTGGTGAGATGCTACTATGCTGACTTGTTTCAGAGGAAGGCTTTGGATAAGGAAAAAGTGACCCAATTTTTGGAGGCAACTCCAGGGCCTGATACTAGAGATTTGGACTTTTCTCCTTTAACAGCAGAAATAACGGTGGAGGAGGTTAAAGTGGCCATTGATAAATTACATCTGAAGAAGGCACCAGGTCCAGACGGTATTACTGCAGAATTTTATAAGAAGTTCAAAGACCACTTAGCTCCAATCCTCGTGGATGTGTACAAAAATTGTCTAGAAAATCACCTGATGCCTCCGTCCATGAGGGTGTCCTCGTTAATTCTGCTGTCTAAAGGGAAAGAGCCTAGTGACATCAAGAACTGGAGGCCAATTGCCCTCTTGAATGTCGACAGGAAGATTCTGTCAAAAATTCTGTTCTCTAGGTTAGTTTGTTTGTCCCGGGCACTGTTGGCAGGCTGTCAGTTCGGCACAGTAAAAGGGCGGAACATCTCTGGAGCAGTCATCTCGATAAGGGAGATGTTTGAGAGATGTAAAGCTCTGAGGTGTGGGAGATATGTTGTAGGTATGGACCAGGCTAAAGCCTTTGACAGAGTAGACCACGAGTATCTATGGGCCACTTTATCAAAGTACGGCATTCCGGGACAATTTGTAGATTGGCTGAGAACTTTGTACAGAGAGGCTGAGAGCTTTCCTCTAATCAATGGTTGGCAGGGTGACACGTTCAGGGTTGAGGCTGGGGTGAGACAGGGTTGCCCGCTGAGTCCACTGCTGTATGTGTTTGCCTTGGACCCGTTCCTGAGGTCACTGCAGGAGTGTGATTTTCAGGGGGTGCCAGTCCCCCATTGCCTGCCCCTGAGTATTGTTGCCTACGCGGATGATGTGACTGTGGTGATATCTGAGCCTCGTGAGGTGGAGATGTTGTCGGCAGCCATCAGAAGCTACTCGGAGGCCTCAGGGTCTCTGGTCAACCTTGAGAAGAGTCAAGCTTTCTGGACATCGGATACTGACCCTGATTTTGATCTGCCACAGTTTGCGAAGGCCTCCACCCATATTAAAATCCTTGGGGTTAAATTTGGTAGGGAAGATAATGCCAAACTAAATTGGGAGGAAAAGTTGGATGCCGGAAATATAAAGGTTCAGCGATGGAAGAACTGGAGGCTGACCTATAGAGAAAGGGTTACTATGCTGAAGACTTACCTGGTCCCTGTCTTCTTGTACATCTCTGTCGTCTTTCCTTTGCCAGAATCTTTCTCGGCTAGGCTCTTTAGCCTGTTCTTCCAGCTGTTATGGGGGAACAGGTTGAACCCAGTAAAAAGAGGGATCACCTACCTACAGAGGAGAGAGGGTGGGCTGGATATGTTAAATCTAAGGGTTTTCTTTGACTCCATGTTTCTTAAAGTTAATTTTGGTGACCTGGACTCAAACAACAGCTCCCTGTGGGTAAATAGTATCAGGGATTGGATATTGCCTTTTGCAGAACCTTGGATGCGAGGCGGCAGTCTCGAGAGGGGCCGATTGACTCGTGACTTCCTCCCCCAGTACCTGGACTATGGTGTAAGATGTCTGAAGAAATGGGGTATAGACAAGTCTTTCATTGAGAGTAAAACCAGGAAAGATCTATACTCCAGAGTATGTAGGACCTTCTACTGTTTACAGCTAGCACTTCCAGACTGTCCAACCTCAACCTTACAGGATAGTCTGAGGCTTCTGAATGGACCAAGGCTGCCCCCTAAGTTCTGTGATATTGGCTGGCTCTCATTGCAGGGAAAACTCTTTGTCAGGGGGAATCTAAAATTCCTCAGTGTGTCAGATCGCATGTGTCCCTTAGGTTGTCAGCAGGAGGAGACTATGCTCCATTTTATATCAGAGTGCTGGGGTGGGCGGACAATCTGGCATGACATATCCGCCAAGCTAAAAATCCCATCATTACAGTCCCTAAAATACCCAGAAATAATTTATGGTGTCACATCTCATGTGAATAACATCGACCGGGGGACCATGTATCTGATAATCACCGTCATCAAATATTACCACTGGCAAACCAGAACCCGAGTGTCCATCCATAACGAACCATTCCATCATACCACAGCTATAACCCTCATCATGTCAGAACTTAGGTGGATCCGGTCATTAGAGGTCAGGAAAAAAGGGGAAAATATAAAACTATGGAGGAACGTCCATCTAGACTGACGGTTCAAGTGTACGATGTAACTGTGTTTGTTTCTTATTTTATTTTACTTTTCTTCTTTTTCTGCTTTAGCTAAAATGTGCTTTTAAGTTACAGTTAATATGCTTTTTATTTCCTGATGAACATGTATAATTTATACTGAATGATGAAAAAGTCTGATTTATTATGATGAAAAAGTATTTCTGTATTTATGTTTGTTTTATACCAATAAAAATTGCCTCCTATGTACAAGAATATGACTACTATAATACTGCCTCCTATGTACAAGAATATAACTACTATAATACTGCTCCTGTGTACAAGAATATAACTACTATAATACTGCTCCTATGTACAAGAATATAACTACTATAATACTGCTCCTATGTACAAGAATATAACTACTATAATACTGCTCCTATGTACAATAATATAACTACTATAATACTGTTCCTATGTACAAGAATATAACTACTATAATACTGCTCCTATGTACAAGAATATAACTACTATAATACTGCTCCTATGTACAAGAATATAACTACTATAATACTGGCTCCTATGTACAAGAATATAACTACTATAATACTGCTCCTATGTACAAGAATATAACTACTATAATACTGCTCCGATGTACTAGAATATAACAACTATAATACTGCTCCTATGTACTAGAATATAACAACTATAATACTGCTCCTATGTACAAGAATATAACTACTATAAAACTGCCTCCTATGTACAAGAATATAACTACTATAATACTGCTCCTATGTACAAGAATATAACTACTATAATACTGCTCCTATGTACTAGAATATAACAACTATAATACTGCTCCTATGTACAAGAATATAACTACTATAAAACTGCCTCCTATGTACAAGAATATAACTACTATAATACTGCTCCTGTGTACAAGGGTATAACTACTATAATACTGCCTCCTATGTACAAGAATATAACTACTATAAAACTGCCTCCTATGTACAAGAATATAACTACTATAATACTGCTCCTATGTACAAGAATATAACTACTATAATACTGCTCCTATGTACTAGAATATAACAACTATAATACTGCTCCTATGTACAAGAATATAACTACTATAAAACTGCCTCCTATGTACAAGAATATAACTACTATAATACTGCTCCTGTGTACAAGGGTATAACTACTATAATACTGCCTCCTATGTACAAGAATATGACTACTATTAGTGATGGACGAACATCAGCTGGGACGGTTCGCGGCGGACCCCATTCACTTTAAAGGCAGGTGAACCTGGAATACCTTCAGGTCATACGTATTTGCAGCCACTTCTAGTAAGTAGTGCACAAATCGTCCCACAACATGGACAGTGACATACCAGATGTATTATTCGAATTTGTGATTTCCACTCATTATTTTTTTCAATGCGAAATATCGGCAATGTAATTTTCGCCTATGCGCATGCGCAAAATAGGCGCTGCCTACTACAGCAACTGGGTTTCCACCAGACCGAAGTTGGATGCGATCAGAAAAGATGGTTGGCAACAATTTTCGCGACATTGAGGAAGAATTTCTGATCACTGTAAGTAATTTGACATTAAAGCAGTGTATTTGATTACATTTCACATGCATGTTATAACAATCGCTGTATATGCAGATCGAGTGTTTAAAAAAAGCGCCATTGCGAAAATCCCTAATGTTGCGATTAATTTTTTCGCGGTACACACAACTTCACATTTTATAAGGTCTCATGAGATATTAGTGATTGGTGCACTAAGTTTTGTTGTGAGAACTTGCCACTCCAGTACAGGCCCCAAAAATTAGCCAATAGGCGTTCACCTGACAGCAAAGAACTTTGGATTCCGTGGCTGGAGGTACATTAGGCAGTCACAGGATAAATATGTAACTGTCGGCCAGTACAGGCCCCAAAAATTAGGCAATCAACGGACATAAAAGGCCTTTTATGCCGCTGTATTTACCTAAGACAGGGAACATGATTTGTTCTGGGTGGTAGCGGATATTTGTGGGCTGTCATGAGGAATTTCAATCAAACATGGTCGACTCGTCACATGTGTTGAATTCCTCCGAGATCCATGCCTCATTCATTTTTAGAAATGTGAGGTAGTCCACACTGTCGCGAGCTAGGCGAGTCCGCTTATCGGTCACGATCCCCCCTGCTGCGCTGATCGTCTTTTCGGACAGGACACTGGACGAGGGGCAAGCCAACAGTTCCATGGCAAATTGTGCAAGTTCTGGCCAGAGGTCAGGCGTGCCCACCCAGTAGTCCAGGGGTTCATCGCTTCTCAGAGCGTCCACATCGGCCGTTAACCCAATGTAGTCGGACACCTTTCGATCTAGGCGTTCCCTGAGGCTCGATATGGAGGACGGCTGTCGATGGGTTGGCTGCAAGAATGATCTCAAATCCGAAGTGATCAACACATCTTCAAACCGCCCTCTTCTTGCATGCGCTGTTCGATTGGTACCCGCAACTGTTTCTCTGTGAGTGGAAATTCCTCTGCCAGCGCCCGCAAAATCAGAATGCAGCATTTCTCAAAGCAAAGCCTGGAAGTGCTGCATTCTGACAGCCCTCCATGATGCTGGTAACATTTCCGCCATTTTGTGTTTGTACCGGAGGTCTAAGTACGTTGCCACCCAGTACTGGTCCTTGCCCATTATGCTTTTTATACAGGGATCCCTCTTCAAACACTGGAGCATGAAGGCCCCCATTTGCACTAAACTGGAAGCGGTGGAGCACCCTGGCTCCTGATCATCGCCCAGGATAATGTCGTCATCGGTCTCCTCCCCCCATCCACGGACAACACCAGGGATCCCAGAAACATTTAAAGCATGCTCTTCTTGATCCTCCTCCCCCCAGCCACCATCCTCCTCTGACTCCTCTTCAGACTCCTGTTGTTGACTTGTCTCAGATGGAGTAGCCCTCCCTGGGAATTCATCCAGCCTTGCGACTTCCTCATCTTCCTGCTCCTCGAATGACACGACGCAATGCGCGCTCAAGAAAGAAGGCGTAAGGTACGATGTCACTGATGGCGCCCTGGCTGTGACTGACCAGTTTGGTGATCTCATCAAATGGCCGCAGAATTCTGCATGCGTCGCGCATGAGCAGCCACTGGCGCGGTGAAAAGAAACCAAGCTCCCCAGAACCTGTCCTGCCGCAGAGTTCGTACAGGTAGTCGTTAACTGCACGTATCAAGCATATACAAGGTGGAGTTCCAGCGCGTCGGGCAGTCACAAATCAGATGTCTGACGGGCAGGTGGTGTCGCCACTGAATGTCAGCAAGGCGAGCCATGGCCGTGTAAGATCTTCTAAAATGGGCAGAGATTTTCTGGCCTGCCACAAGACATCCTGGACCCCGGGGTATTTGGCAACGAATCGCTGCACGACCAAGTTCAGGGCGTGTGCCATGCACGGAACGTGTGTCATTTTGCCCTGTTTCAGCGTGCTCAGCAGATTGACACCGTTGTCGCACACCACTTTACCAACTGTCAAATTGAGCTTGGTTAGCCACTGATCGGCCTGTGACCGCAAAGCTGAAAGGAGTTCAGGACCCGTGTGGCTCTTGGCTTCCAGGCCCAACAGACGCAGCACAGCATGGCAACGTCTCACCTGGCACGTCGAATCGGTTCTGGGGAGCTTGGGGGGTGCAGCGGAAGAGGCAGTAGCAGTTGAAAAGGAGGAGTCAGCCGAGGAGGAGAGGGAGGATAGACTAGGAGGAGGACAAGAAGAGGAAGACCTGCATTCAATCTGTGGCGGTAACACCAAATCCACACGGGTACCACGGGTTACATGCTTGACAGCCATCAGAAGGTTAACCCAGTGGGCAGTAAAAGTTATGTACCTTCCCTGCCCGTGTTTGCTAGACCACGTGTCTATATATTTCCTTCCGGGGACCTTCCATTGCGGTGTTCCAATGGCCACAAATTTTCTAAAGGCCTCCGAGTCCACCAGTTTATATGGCAGTAGTTGGCGGGCTAGCAGTTTTGACAAGCCAGCGGTCAGCCGTTGGGCAAGAGGGTTATCTGGCGTCATCATCTTTTTTCGCTCGAACATTTGGGGCAAGGAAGCCTGCCTTTTGCCAGATAAATGAGACGACGGCACGGTGGAAGGTGGAGTGGAGGATAACTGGGAGGAGAAAGGAGAAGGAGAAGAGGCAGGACGTGGAACACCGGAAGTGTGGCTTTGTGGGTTCTGACGGCGTTGCTCCCACTGGGCTTGGTTATGGGAGGCCAGGTGCCTTCTTAAGGCGGTCGTTCCTAGGTGAGTGTTGGGCTTACCGCGACTTATGTGTTGACTTATGTGTTGCACAGGCTGCAGATGGCAACACTATTGTTAGCAGCGGACACATTAAAAAAAGCCCACACTGAGGAGCCATGTGCCGGGGTCCTGGGAGCGCCAGATATAGAACGTATGATATTGGTAAATAACACCCCTGCCTCAATCAGTTTTTTGAGGGGGCAACTGGTATATCACACCAGTAGAAATTTTTTGTTCCAATAGCATTTGGCACTCTGGCGGCAGTGTCACAGCAGAACCGCACACAACTGCTGCACAATACAAATGCACTATAATATACTTTCTATGTTAGAAAGTATATTATAAGTATATTACACCCCTCAGTAGGTCACACCTATCGATAGCACACCTACACTAGTCCTTAAAAGGACTTTTGTGGCCCTATTAGCTAGCGATTTGTGTCCCTAACAGTCTGTCCCTGCTCCACACAGCGTCCCTTCCTCCCCTGAACTCAGTTATGAAATGTTTTGTGGTCTATTCTTGTGGACATCCCAGGGGACACTTCCTATCTGACAAGTACTTTAAAGAGGACCTTTCACTAGTTTAAAAACTAAAAACTAACTATATCAGTGGGCAGAGCGGCGCCCAGGGGTCCCCCTGCACTTACTAGTATGTCTCCGCTCCGTTCGCCCGGTATAGGCTCCGGTGTGTGCAGCTCCCTCTGTTCTACTGGGCAGAGTTTTTGTATTAGGGTTGTCCCTTGCTGCAGCGCTGGCCAATCGTAGCGCACAGGACTCCCAGGCTATGAGCTGTGCGCTACGATTGGCCAGCGCTGCAGCAAGGGACAACCCTAATACAAAAACTCCGCCCAGTACAAAAGAGGGAGCTGCACACACCGGAGCCTATACCGGGCGAACGGAGCGGCGCCCAGACATACTAGTAAGTGCAGGGGGACCCCTGGGCGCCGCTCTGCCCACTGATATAGTTAGTTTTTAGTTGTTAAACTAGTGAAAGGTCCTCTTTAAAGTACCTCTGACAAAGAGCCTCCCTTGTAGTGACAGCCAGGTAATGTCATACAGTTTAGCGGGGAGTCGCTTCCCATTGAGCAACCTCAGACTTTCCTGCACAGTGGTGGTCGGACAGTGCTTCAGAGCAAGTGGGGAGCAAAAGAAATCCCTACATATCTTAAAGTACAGTTTTTTCCTTGTCTTACTCCCTATGAAAGACTTCTCTATCCTACACTTTCTGACGCACTTCAGGGCATAGTCCAAGTACTGGGGGAGGTAGTCCTGCGTTCATCTCTTCCTCTTGAGACTGCCGTCTAGCATCCAAAATTCTGCAAAAGGCAATATCCAGCCCCTAACACTGTTTACCCACAGAGGACTATTATTTGAGTCCAAGTAACCAAAATTAACTTTTAGAAACATGGAGTCAAAGAACACCCTTGGATTTATCATATCCAGCCCACCCTCTCTCCTCTGTGGATACATTATACCCCTCTTTATCAGGTTCAAACTGTTCCCCCATAACATTTGGAAGAACAGGCTAAAGAGCCTAGCTGAGAAAGATTCTGGCAAAGGGAAAATGACAGAGACATATAAGAAGACAGGGACCAGGTAAGTCTTCAACATTTGAACCCTTTCTGTATAGGTCAGCCTCCAGTTCTTCCATCGCTGAACCTTTGCATTTCCGGATACCAATTTTTCTTGGCATTATTGTCCCTCCCAAATTTAACCCCTAAGATCTTAATATAGGTGGAGGCTTTCACAAATTGTGGCAGGTCAAACTCTGGAACAGATTCAGTGTCCAAAAAGCTTGACTCTTCTCAAGGTTGACCAGAGACCCTGAGGCCTCAGAGTAGCTTCTGATGGCTGCAGACAACATCTGCCCCTCACGAGGTTCAGATATCACCACAGTAACATCATCCGCATAGACAACAACACATTTAGAGGCAAGCAATGGGGGACCGGCACCCCCTTAAAATCACACTCCTGCAGTGATCTCAGGAATGGATCTAAGGCAAACACATACAGCAGTGGACTCAACGGGCAACCCTGTCTCACCCCTGATCGTTTTACCCTGCCAACCATTAACCAGAGGAAAGCTCTCTGCCTCTCTATACAAAGTCTACAGCCAATCAATAAATTGTCCCGGAATACCGTACTTTAACAAAGTGGCCCATAGATACTCGTGGTCTACTCTGTCAAAGGCTTTAGCCGGGTCAAGATACAACATATCTCCCACACCTCAGAGCTTTACATCTCTCAAACATCTCCCTTTATCGAGATGACTGCTCCAGAGATGTTCTGTTCTTTTACTGTGCCGAACTGACAGCCTGCCAACAGTGCATGGGACAAACAGACTAACCTAGAGAACAGAATTTTTGCCGGAATCTTCCTGTCGACATTCAAGAGGGCAATTGGCCTCCAGTTCTTGATGTCACTAGGCTCCTTACCTTCAGACAGACGGAGGCATCAGGTGATTTTCTAGACAGTTTTTGTACACATCCACGAGGATTGGAGCTAAGTGGTCTCTGAACTTCTTTTAAATTCTGCTGTTATCCCATCTGGACCTAGTGCCTTCTTCAGATGTAACCTATCAATGGCCACTTTAACCTCGTCTACCATGGGAGGCTTGGGGAGGAGCATGCGTGCGGACGCACACTAATGACGCGCGCACCTCCGACCGGAGGTTGAGCTCCCAGCCTATGTGAGATGCCGCTCAGCTGTTTCTCTGCCTGCCGAAAGTCCTGCCCTGCTTTGACCCGCTGACGATGCGCATGCCTCCGATCGGACGCTGAGTCCCCTGCCTGTGTGTGATGCCGTTTGGTTGCTCCTCTGCTTGCCGAAGCCCTGCCTTGCTCTGACCTGATACTCGTTCCTAATGCTCCTGACGCCGCTGTTGATATGCGACGGCCCCAGCTATCAGAGAGATATTGGACATTTGCAATCCAGAGGAGCCCTGACCTGGATTGCGATTGTGACCGGGATCCAAACACAGCGAGTAGAGGTGACACAGCGATACAGCGACCAGGAGGATTGGTATGTCAACTGCAGCTGGCCACCTCTCCCCCCCCCCCCCCCTTCTTTTTTGCTCCCAAAACGGGAAACAGGTGAAGGCATAGAATCTATGCCGGGCTGAAAAATATTGCGGCATGCTATTTTTGGCAGCAACTTATTGAGTGATACTGAGGTCGCCCTAAAGCGATATTGAAAGCTCTGTGCTGGGTTTGGCCGGTGTCTCTTTAGCTGAATATACCTGTTTGGGTGAGGGGGTTTGTGGAAGGCTGGTCGTTTAAATAGGAAAAGGGGCGAATATTGGACGGTGCCAATTCTGTCTGTTAGGTCAGCGGGCCAAAGAAATATTGGAGCCTCCTTGTCTACTCCCCTTCTGGGGTGGAAACCGGAGAATATAGCAGGAATCTGGGAGGCATACAATCATGGCAGAGATAGTACAGGGTGGGCCATTTATATGGATACACCTTAATAAAATGGGAATGGTTGGTGATATTAACTTCCTGTTTGTGGCACATTAGTATATGTGACGGGGGAAACTTTTCAAGATGGGTGGTGACCATGGCGGCCATTTTGAATCCAACTTTTGTTTTTTCAATAGGAAGAGGGTCATGTGACACATCAAACTTATTGGGAATTTCACAAGAAAAACAATGGTGTGCTTATAAAATGTGTTCAATGTGCTGCCCATTGTGTTGGATTGTCAATGCAACCCTCTTCTCCCACTCTTCACACACTGACAGCAACACCGCAGGAGAAATGCTAGCACAGGCTTCCAGTATCCGTAGTTTCAGGTGCTGCACATCTCGTATCTTCACAGCATAGACAATTGCCTTCAGATGACCCCAAAGATAAAAGTCTAAGGGGGTCAGATCGGGAGACCTTGGGGGCCATTCAACTGGCCCACGACGACCAACCCAGGAAACTGTTCATCTAGGAATGCTCGGACCTGACACTCATAATGTGGTGGTGCACCATCTTGCTGGAAAAACTCAGGGAACGTGCCAGCTTCAGTGCATAAAGAGGGAAACACATCATCATGTAGCAATTTCGCATATCGCTGTGGGCTCTTGCTGAATGAAGCTAGGACAGCCACTGATGTTTCTTCATTAGAGACAGATTTCATGCGTCCACATTTTGGCAAATCCAACACTGAACCAGTTTCACGAAACTTAGCAAGCAGTTTGCTAACTGTAGCATGGGAGATGGGTGGTCTCGTAGGGTGTCTTGCATTGAAATCTGCTGCAATGACCCGGTTACTGCGTTCACCAGACATCAACACAATTTCTATCCGCTCCTCACGTGTTAACCTCGGTGACATGTCAATGGCTGTAAACAAAGAGAAACTTGTAAATAACTCATGAAAGAATAAAGTTACGTTAAAACCAAGCACACCATTGTTTTTCGTGTGAAATTCCCAATACGATTGATGTGTCACATGACCCTCTTCCTATTGAAAAAACAAAAGTTGGATTCAAAATGGCCGCCATGGTCACCACCCATCTTGAAAAGTTTCCCCCCTCACATATACTAATGTGCCACAAACAGGAAGTTAATATCACCAACCATTCCCATTTTATTAAGGTGTATCCATATAAATGGCCCACCCTGTATATTAACTAGCAGCAATGGATGGAAGACTGTATATTAGCATTATTTTTGACTAACTGCTAATCCGTTAATATAAATTTGTCATCTATGCTGGTGCGGAAAGAGTGCAATGGACATAACTGTACTAACTGATTGACTAACTGATTGACTTAGCTAATCGCTTTGTGCATTCTGCAACTGTTCATCTACTAAACAATTGCACAAGCCGGCTATTCCACACAAGATATGGAAATGTTGGAAGGGTGCAAATGAAACTAACTGCACTAATCGATTAATCCAATTGACTGTTCTGCTTACCCTGTAATCGAACTGTTCTACCATTGCATGCTTTTTGAGGTGCTAACCCTTTAATAGAGCTAACTATTTCAAACGGCTTGAGACTCCAGGCGCAACTGCGCCAAATACACCCAAGGGACGGAGAACAGGGCTATTGTTGAATTTATATGTACATAATAGCATCGTTTCCTGTGGATGTGTGTGGGGAGGTTGTCTTTTTTTTGTGGAATTACGGAAGAAAGCAATGGCTAGACAGGGGGTAGGGAAGAGTGGGAGGGGGCAGCCAGAATTGAATACTTCAATTTCTCCAATGTTTAAAAAAGCAGAAAAATCGAAGCAGGGACAGAAATCATGCAGGGACAGAAAAAAAAGGATGATATACCTCAAGATCAGGAGGGGGAACACTCTGGTTCAGCCGAGAGTAGTATATTGAAGATAGCAGATGAGGATTTCCAGATTGGAGAGAGAGGTAGTAAGCAGTCAGATGCGGTAGAGGGAAGTACCCCCACTGCGGGGGAACAGGTACCTAGTCTGCAAGATATGTTAAACAAAAAAAGCAATGCAACAGCTCACTGCAAACCAAATAAAGTACAAAATTGCATAATATTTGCAAATGCTAAACTAATAAGTTAGAGATACTTGGCAAATTGTTTTGTACAAAATTATTTGTGCCCGTCTGCCGCACGTCAAGGCAATCTCTAGTTAGACGGGTTCCTAACATTAAATATACCTGTTATGTGCCATAGCGGCTATCATATAATTCAGAAAGTGCAGGTTCCACTTACATGCTGGGCCCACCTGAATTTCTGTCATTTTCGGTGCCAAAATGGCCTCCATTGTATCCAGGGAAAGCAGTTACCAGCATGCACGCCGGGCCCACTCCACGCCACCCCTGGCGCCACATGGTCACCAAGGACTGCAATGAGAGTCCACACACTATCTCTCTCCTGGTGCCATATGGCTTCAGTGAGTGAGGAGGAGCAGGCCAAGCTATATACTAACACTAATTAAAATCAACCTGTTGGACAGACGAGCTGGTCAGGAGTGCACGACTGGGGAGGCAGCCACACCTCCAGCACGAACTGCAGGGAAAAAAGGGGGTCAGTCAGCACATCCCAAAGCGCAGGGGCACGTTGCTATGGCTGAGAACAAGACTGTTAAACAAAAAAAGCAATGCAACAGCTCACTGCAAACCAAATAAAGTACAAAATTGCATAATATTTGCAAATGCTAAACTAATAAGTTAGAGATACTTGGCAAATCGTTTTGTACAAAATTATTTGAGCCCGTCTGCCAGATATATTTCGGGAAATAAAGTACTGTAGCTTGGCGATAAAAGACCTTTCTCTTCAGACTGGAGGTATTAAGGAGACGATTGGCCTCCTCAGACTAGATTTACAAAAATATAAAGACAGGCTGATAGAAGCAGAGAAAAGAATATCAGACTCGGAGGACCTCCTACAGACAGTGGTCAAGGAAAAAACTATATTAAAGGACGAGAATAGAGAATTAAAGAACAAACTATTAGATTTAGAAAATAGGTCTAGAAGGGCCAATTTGAGATGTTTGGGGTCCCGGAGGGGGTGGAAGGACGAGACCTTGGTGGCTTTATACAAACCTGGCTGAGAGAACAACTCGGTCAGGACATCTCAGAATATAAAAACTATGTTGAACGAGCCTACAGGGTCCCGGCAAACCCCCCCCCCCCCCCGGAACAAGACCAAGACAAATATTAATTAATTTAAGATCAATTAGGGACAAGGAGGAGATAATGCGTAGGTCTAGAGGGAAGGGAGGGTTGGAGTACTCTGGCACAAAAGTAATGCTTTTTCCTGATTACGCAAGAGAAACGGTAAAGGAGAGGAGTCAGTTTATTGAAGTAAAAAAAATGTGCGTTTGAAAAAATGTGAAATATTCAATGTTATTCCCGGCCAGATTACAAATAGAATGGGACAACAAAACTTGTTTTTTTGATTCGGCAGGGGAGGCAGAAGAGTGGACAAAAAGGAAGAAGATCTGAGGGGCACCTGGGCTGGGTGCGATCCGGGAGGGGAATGCTAAGTTAGAGAACCAGGATTGGAATCCTGGCTCATCCAGACGGGTTAGGGACGGGCAGGGCGGGTACTGGTTATACTGTTTGTTTTTGTTGTAGGGGTTGTTTTTAATCACAGGAGATTTTAACCATGTAATGGATGAGACAATAGACAGATGTAGAATAGGAAATATTCAGAACTGTTGTACTGGATCCAAATTAAAAAATATCACGGAAGAATTCGGATGGATTGATATTTGGAGAGAAAGGCACCCAAAGTTAAAAAAATACTTCTGTTTTTCAAAAACTCACAGGAGTTTGTCACGCATTGATTTAGTATTCACTAATGATAAAGGTTCACTTGATATTCATGGGATTAAATACGGTCATCGGGGGAATTCAGATCATAGTCCAATTACCACTAATATAAAAAAAAGTTATAATAAAAATAGAGGGATGAAAATAAATATTGGATGGATAAATATTATGGGGATACACGATAAAGTTTTACAAGAGATAAAGGAATACTTTAGTATTAACGAAGGTTCAGCGGGTATCAAAGTGGTGTGGGATGCGGCAAAAGCCTTTATTAGAGGGATTTTCATAAAATACACAGCAATATATAAAAAGAGAACAAGAAAGGAAATTGATATATTAGAACAAGAGCTTGTAAAATTTGAGGAAAAGTATATTGAAAATCCCAAAGAGCAAAACTATCAAACATGGGTAGATCAACAAACAAAAATTAAGGATGACCTGTTTTTGTTAGCAGAACAACATAAACAAAACTACGTTAGGGATAACTATATATATATATGCACATATACCCGGCAAAAAGTTAGTAGCAGCCCAAAGAAAAAAGAACTATATTCATTGTATAGTGAATAAACGGGGCCAAAATATTGTTGACCAGGCTACTAAGTTAAGCCTGACTAATGAGTATTTTGAGGATATTTACAGCAGTAAGACCAATAAAAATATGGCAGAGATACAAAAATTCTTGGAAAAAACTACTATAAACTCATTAACATCAAAACAGAGTGAGAGCTTAGATAGTTCCATAAGTACTGGGGAAGTGGAAAAAATCTTAACAAAGATTACAAAAAATAAAGCCCCAGGAATAGACGGCATCCCGTTTGAAATAGACGCGCAATATAAAGAAATATTAATACCTAAACTGATTGCCGTCTGGACTGCCTCGAGGGAGTCTGGGAAGTTGCCGGATTCCCTAAGGGAAGCCTTGGTTACACTGATTCTAAAGCCGGATAAAGACCCATGTTTGTTGGACTCATATCGTCCCATTTCATTAATCAACACTGACAATAAAATTTTGGCTAAGATTCTGGCAGATAGACTTAAGCAGGTTATTACGACGCTTGTACATGAGGATCAGTCGGGATTTATTCCAGGCAAAACCACAACTGATAATACCATGAGATACTTCGTGAATACTAGGGATAGGTTTTACCGATATTATCGGCCGATATTGAGGATTTTGACCGTTATCGGTATCGGCATCTATTTTGCCGATATACCGATAACGTATTGGGAACACAGAGAGCGTTGCTCTCAGCGCGTTCTGTGTTCCCTCCGCAGCACAGGGGAGAAGGAAGCAGTGTCTCCCTCCCCCTGTGCTGCTGCTGCCGCCAATGAGAGGAGAGAAGATAAGAGGAGGGGAGGGGCTGTGGCCACCGCTCCACCAATGAAGATAACTCTCTTATTAATTCATATACAGGAGGCGGGAGCTGGCTGCACAATCACATAGCCGACTCCCGACCTCTATGAGCGGCAGCTGCAATCTGCGGTAGTTAACCCCTTAGGTGCCGCGGATCGCAGCTACCGCTCATAGAGGTCAGGAGCCGGCTATGTGATTCTGCAGCCAGCTCCCGCCTCCTGTATATGAATGATTGAGAGACTTATCTTCATTGGTGGCGCAGTGCGCCCCCCCCAAGCCCCCCAGTATTAATCATTGGTGGCACAGTGCGCCCCCCACCCCCATCCCAATAGTAAAAACATTGGTGGCGCAGTGCGCCCCCCCCAAGCCCCCCAGTATTAATCATTGGTGGTGCAGTGCGCCCCCCACCCCCATCCCAATAGTAAAAACATTGGTGGCGCAGTGCGCCCCCCACCCCATCCCAATCCCAATAGTAAAAACATTGGTGGCGCAGTGCGCCCCCCCCCCCCCAGTATTAATCATTGGTGGCAGTGGCCACAGAATCCCCTCTCCCCTCCTCCTCCGATCGGAGCCCCAGCAGTGTAAGCCTGGGGCTCCGATCGGTTACCATGGCAGCCAGGACGCTATTGAAGCCCTGGCTGCCATGTTCAGCTCCCTGCTGCTGTGTGCACAAAGCACAGAGCAGCAGGGACAGTGTGAGCTCCTATTCACCCTGATAGAGATCTATCAGGGTGAATAGGACAAGGGTTCTAGTCCCTAAGGGGGCTAAAAGTTAGTAAAAAAAAAAAAAAAAAAAAAAACCCCACAAAAATATCAAAGTATAAATGAAAAAGATTTACAAAAAAAAATAAAAAATACACGTTAACAATAAACATAGTAATTTTCAGCAGATTTGTGTAGGAAATTTTTTTTTTCTCAAAAATAAAAATTCCCAGAATATCGGTATAAATTATCGGCTATCGGCCTGAAAGTTCACAAATTATTGGTATCGGCCCTAAAAAATCAATATCGGTCGATCCCTAGTGAATACCCAGCTTGAACCCACAAATAGTGGGGAACGTATGATTGTGGCAATTGACGCTTCGAAAGCATTTGATACTATAGAATGGCCCTTTTTGATATCGACATAAAAAAATATGGGCTTTGGAGACAATTTTGTAGCATAGGTCCAGCTATTATATACGGACATCACTGCAAGGGTAATAGTGAACGGAGAATATTCAGATAATATACAGATTAATAGGGGGGTCAGGCAGGGTTGTCCTCTCTCCCCCATGCTCTTCGCCCTTGCCCTGGAACCCTTGGCCAACATGATTAGACAAGATAAAGAAATAGTGGGGTTCAGGTTTGGTGTTCATGAGGAAAAAATTGCTTTATACGCAGATGATATTTGGTTGTTTGTGGGTAAGCATGCATCAGTAACCAGAATACTCCAGATCTTCGATCAATACAGTAAATATGCTGGGCTTAACATAAACTGGTCTAAATCGGCCTGTATTCCGATTGATCCTCTGAATGAGTTCATACCAGGCCCCTTAGAAATTAAAAGTCCACAAGAACCAGTTAAGTACTTAGTAATACAGATAACCTCAGACCCTAAGGACTATGCCCAATTAAATATTGTACCCTTAATAAAAAAAATTAGGAAGAAAGTAGATCTCTGGAAAAAACGTAATATTTCAATGGCAGCTCATATATTTCACTAGTGAAAATGTGTCTACCACCCCCTCTCAATTATATTCTATGGAATGCAGCGATAATAATTCAAATTTTTTTTTTTCAAACTAATAGGCAGTCTATTGGCTGATTTGATTTGGCGAGGTAAAAAAACCAGAATTAGAGCAGAAATACTGAATATACATGAGAGGAATGGCGGATTATCGGTCCCAGACATGGAACTTTATTTCATCTCTGGCCATATTAAAAACATGATAGTTTGGAGCAATTCACAAAGATATAAGACCCTAATTGCAGCAATCGATAAAAAGCTGGATCACTGCAATGTGTTTCAAATAGTTGAGGCTAAAACCTTAACGCTGCAGCGACCTAACACGATACCGATTATGGAATTGCTGTCCAAAGTATGGAAGGAAGCTAGAGCGCTATGGACCCAAAATGAATTCCATACGGATACTCTACTATGGGATAATTGCCATTTGATTGAATTAAAACCCATTGAGCAGGAAATCTGGCGCAAGAATGGGATTTTTAAACTGGGCCAGGTATGGAAAAATGGGGATAATATCCCATATCAAGAGTTAAAAAACCAATATGGACTGGGAAATAAAAATCTGGAGTTTTATTATTTACAATTGAAACAGGCTTTGCGAACAAGGATAGGAAAGAGGACACAGATCACCGCTCTCCCTCCCCCACTAGTAAGAATTTCCAGATTAACAGCAGGGAAAAAACTGATATCTAAAATATATGAGAGTTTGCTACACCAGAAAACAAAGAAAAAAGCAGTTAAATGCTTAATGCATAAATGGAGCACAGTTTTACCATCACAAAATCAGGAACTATGGGAAATGGCTATTCGAGCTAAAAATATACCTTATTTTTAGCTTGAATAGCCATTTCCCATAGTTCCTGATTTTGTTACCTACAAATAGTTTCTCTCAAAGAATTACACAATTTAATATACTATACCGCCTATACTATTCCCCTAAGTTCCTGATGAAAAGTTACAGACTCAAAGAATTTGGATGCCTAAAGTGTGGAGAGAAGGGACTGGATGATATCCATATTCTCTGGACGTGTGGTGTTATTCAGGTTTATTGGGAGAAGGTGATTACACAAATCGACGAGTATCACTCTTTCGAAGTCCCTCGGGACTTCGAAATATGTATTCTCGGAGTTATGGAGAAAATAGGCAACCCTAAACAGCGAGAAATAGCAGCTAAATTATTATTCCAGGCCAGTAAAAATATTATCCGACTCTGGGGAGATAGTGCTGTGCCCACGGTTGACAATTGGGTGAGATTTACTCGACTGTCACTTGTCACAGAAGAATTCCATTTAAGCTCTCATGTGAAAAAACATCGATTTGCCCGATTATGGCATAAATGGCTGCGATAGCTGTCAGCGGGGGTAGGGGGGAGAGAGTTAGGGAGGGGCTGTTTTTTTTTTTTTTTTTTTTTGCAAGCAGTAAGCAATGGGGGTTGGGTGGGGGGGAATGGTATATAATACACTGCTCAAAAAAAAAAGGGAACACAAAAATAACCCATCCTAGATCTGAATTAATTAAATATTCTTCTGAAATACTTTGTTCTTTACATAGTTGAATGTGCTGACAACAAAATCACACAAGAATTTAAAAATGGAAATCAAATTTTTCAACCCATGGAGGTCTGGATTTGGAGTCACACTCAAAATTAAAGTGGAAAAACACACTACAGGCTGATCCAACTTTGATGTAATGTCCTTAAAACAAGTCAAAATGAGGCTCAGTAGTGTGTATGTCCTCCACGTGCCTGTATGACCTCCCTACAACGCCTGTGCATGCTCCTGATGAGGTGGCGGACGGTCTCCTGAGGGATCTCCTCCCAGACCTGGACTAAAGCATCTGCCAACTCCTGGACAGTCTGTGGTACAACGTGACGTTGGTGGATAGAGCGAGACATGTTGTCCCAGATGTGCTCAATTGGATTCAGGTCTGGGGAACGGGCGAGCCAGTCCATAGCATCAATGCCTTCGTCTTGCAGGAACTGCTGACACACTCCAGCCACATGAGGTCTAGCATTGTCTTGCATTAGGAGGAACCCAGGGCCAACCGCACCAGCATATGGTCTCACAAGGGGTCTGAGGATCTCATCTCTGTACCTAATGGCAGTCAGGCTACCTCTGGCGAGCACATGGAGGGCTGTGCGGCCCTCCAAAGAAATGCCACCCCACACCATTACTGACCGAATGCCAAACCGGTCATGCTGGAGGATGTTGCAGGCAGCAGAACGTTCTCCACGGCGTCTCCAGACTCTGTCACGTCTGTCACATGTGCTCAGTGTGAACCTGCTTTCATCTGTGAAGAGCACAGGGCGCCAGTGGCGAATTTGCCAATCTTGGTGTTCTCTGGCAAATGCCAAACGTCCTGCACGGTGTTGGGCTGTAAGCACAACCCCCACCTGTGGACGTCGGGCCCTCATATCACCCTCATGGAGTCTGTTTCTGACTGTTTGAGCAGACACATGCACATTTGTGGCCTGCTGGAGGTCATTTTGCAGGGCTCTGGCAGTGCTCCTCCTTGCACAAAGGCGGAGGTAGCGGTCCTGCTGCTGGGTTGTTGCCCTCCTACGGCCTCCTCCACGTCTCCTGATGTACTGGCCTGTCTCCTGGTAGCGCCTCCATGCTCTGGACACTACGCTGACAGACACAGCAAACCTTCTTGCCACAGCTCGCATTGATGTGCCATCCTGGATAAGCTGCACTACCTGAGCCACTTGTGTGGGTTGTAGACTCCGTCTCATGCTACCACTAGAATGAAAGCACCGCCAGCATTCAAAAGTGACCAAAACATCAGCCAGGAAGCATAGGAACTGAGAAGTGGTCTGTGATCACCACCTGCAGAACCACTCCTTTATTGGGGGTGTCTTGCTAATTGCCTATAATTTCCACCTGTTGTCTATCCCATTTGCACAACAGCATGTGAAATTGATTGTCACTCAGTGTTGCTTCCTAAGTGGACAGTTTGATTTCACAGAAGTGTGATTGACTTGGAGTTACATTGTGTTGTTTAAGTGTTCCCTTTATTTTTTTGAGCAGTGTATATTACAATACAGAAATATTTAAGTACTTTAATTTTCTTAATTCCCAGAGAACCCCTTTAAGTCCTGAGTAAAGAGGCTGAATACTTATGTCAATGCATAAAGTTAATATGGTTGCTCCTCAGTGCAGATATGTTGACTTGGAGTAAAGCCGATCGTGCATGCTTGTGCCCTGCTGCTCCTTTAATTGTCTATGGGGTTGATGAGGAAAGTAGTGCGCTCGGTGGTCTCCGTCATGCCCATAGCCTGTGGAGGGAGCGGTACTGTGCATGTGTGACCACCGCTTCATTGAAAGTTATGTTCACTGTGGTCGTGTAGTCAGGAAGAGGGACTTAAGAGCCCCGTTCTAGTGATTAGTGAGGGTCCCAGCAGTCATACATTTATCAGCTAACTTGTGGATTTTTTGTGGGATAACCCCTTTACGTGAGAAACACCGGCTTGTACCCAGTAGATGAGAACTGTTGAGATCCAGCACCTCAGCAGTTAACGGATTTGCAAATGTCGGGCTATGGCTTTTATTAGTATGAACCTATTGTAATCTCTTGTAAAGACACACAGGTCAGGATTATGTTGTATGGAAATTGTCACAGAACAGGAATCATTCCACGTAGATGTCTATGCAAATAACCCTCCAGGACGTCACTGCATGATCGTCTCATAAGGTGACCCGTCAGCTGCACCACAAGAACATGCCCCTCATATAGATCATACTTACCCTGCTCCCCGGAACCCACGTAGCTCCTGCTCCCTGCACAGCTGCATGAATCAAAATATACAGCGCCCTGGGGGAGGGGGTTGGGTGTCAGCCAATAGAAGGCCGGAACAGGGATGAGCCTCCCTAGCATTATGGGCTGCGATTGGCTCCCCCCTCCCCGCATGTTTTGATCACCGCAACAGGGAGCAGGAGCTATGCGGGTGCCGAGGTAAGTATTATCTATATGAGGTGCCCGACCATTGGGTGGCATGTTTTACAGAAGGGGCATAACACCTTTAAATATTTAGGATAGCCACTGAGGTATTCAATAAAACGTATCTGTATAGCGCCACCTGCTGTTTGTTCTTATTCTCATTTCTCTGTTTAACTCACTGAGGTGGTCGCACATGCTCAGTTCCATCCTTCAAGTGCCTCCTGGGCTGTGATAGGGAGAGAGCTGCAGCAAAAAGGACACACTGCCTGAGCTACAACCAAATGGGCATACCCCCTGAGCTCGATATAAATCTAGCAGAGCAATTGGAGCAATGAATGCGGAGATCTCGGGATCCACTTGAGGTACGGGGCTGATTCAAGCTTTATGTAGTATATAATGTCCGATTGTCATTTTTTTGCATTATTCATGGAGGAACCCCTTTAACCACCTCCCGTCCGCCCATTGAATTTAAACGTCCGAGAGGTGGTTCTCCATCTCCTAATGGACGTTTTAGAACGCCCTTTCAGAGATCGCAGCTGCACGCTAATCGTGCAGCTGCTGATCGGGTTGCCCGCTGTCAGTGACAGCAGGGCAACCCTTAGAGAAGGCAGGGACACCGAGCACTGTGTATACAGAGCAGGAAGCGCTATGCGCTTCCTGTTCCGGCCTGGCAGTCATGTGATCGCCGGGGCCGGAGAGTGCAGGAGCTGTCAGGTCTTTCAGAGACCTCGATCCGCCCTGCACTGAGGCTGTACAGCGCTGTATTGCTGCTGTACAGCCTCTCTGGGGGCTGCATTTCCTCTGTAACTGGGGCTACTATGTCAGCCCCAGTTACAGGAGAAATCAACAGTGAAAAGAAAAAAAAGTGAAGTAAATGTCCCCCAGAGGTCTTGTATGACCTTATGGGGGATGCAAAGTGTTAAAAAATTAAAAAAAAAAGGTTTCACAATGTAAAAAAAAAAAAAAAAAAAAAATTAAAAATAGAAAAGAAAAAAATAGACATATTTGGTATTGCTGCGTCCGCCACGGTCGGCTCTATAAATATATCACATGATCAACCCAGTCCGATAAACACCATAAAAAAAATTAAAACTGTGTCAAAAAAAGCAATTTTTGTCACCTTACGTCACAAAAAGTACAACACCAAGTGATCAAAAAGGCATATGTCCCACAAAATAGTACCAATAAAACCGTCACCTCATACCGGAAAAAATGAGCCCCTACATAGGATGATCGCTAAAAAAAATATATATATATATAGCTCTCAGAACATGGACACATTAAAACATAATTTTTTTTGTTTCAAAAATGCTATTATTGTGTAAAACTTAAATAAATAAGAAAAAGTATACATATTAGGTATCGCCACGTCCGTAATGATCTGCTCTATAAAAATGTCACTTGACCGAACCCCTCAGGTGAACGCTGTAAAAATAAATAAATAAAAACTGTGCTAAAACAACCAATTTTTTGGTCACCTTGCCCCATAAAGTGCTATAATGAATGATCAAAAAAATCATATGTACCCAAAAATAGTACCAATAGAACTGGCACCTTATCCCCTAGTTTCCAAAATGGGGTCACTTCTTGGGAGTTTCTACTGTAAGGGTGCATCAGGGGGGCTTCAAATGGGACATGGCATCTAAAAACCATGTGGCGCTCCTTTTCTTCTGCGCCCTGCTGTGTGCCCATACAGAAGTTTATGACCACATGTGGGGTGTTTCTGTAAACCGCAGAATCTGGGTGATAAATATTGAGTTTTGTTTGGCTGTTAACCCTCAATCTGCCAAAAAAGTTAAATTTAAAAATTTGATCTCCATTTTCCTTGAATTCTTGTTGAACGCCTAAAGGGTTAACAAAGTTTGTCAAATCGGTTTTAAGTAACTTAAGGGGTGTAGTTTCTACAATGGGGTCATTTATGGAGGTATCCACTATGTAGGCCCCACAAAGTGACTTCAGACCTGAACTGGTATTTAAAAAGTGGGTTTGGGCAATTTTCTTAAAAATTTTAAGAATTGCTTCTAAACTTCTAACGTCCCCAAAAAATAAAATGACATTTCCAAAATGATGCCAACATAAAGTAGACATATGGGGAATGTTAAGTAGAAAATATTTTATGAGGTATCACTTTCTGTTTTAAAAGGAGAGAAATTGACATTTAGAAAATTGCTAATTTTTCAAAATTTTTGGTAAATTTGGGATTTTTTCATAAATAAAAAGGTGAAATATGTTGACTAAAATTTAGGACTATCATGAAGTACAATGTGTCACGAGAAAACAATTTTTGAATGACTTGGATAAGTAAAAGCGTTCCAAAGTTATTACCACATAAAGTGAGATATGTCAGATTTGCTAAATTAGGCCTGGTCAGGAAGGGGGCAAATCACCCAGATGTGAAGTGGTTAATGGGAGAGAGCTGGGAGGATAAGCTTACCCCCCTCCGGACACGGCCTATGTTTATCTTTTCATTTTCTTTTCCTTTCTCCACCTTCCAAGAGCAATCTTTTCTTTTTTTTTTTTCATTTCTGTTTTAGTGAGACAAGTTGTATTTTTTTAATGGCTCTGTTTATCTTACCAGCTCTTACTGGAAAATGGAAATAAAATTCTTTGTCCTGTGAAATTGGAAAACAAAATGATAAAGGGTTTTGATATTATGATGATCATAGTGCTCTAAAAATGACATGACATCCGTATTCTGTCGGTCAGTATTAAAGCGTATGATTAAACATTTATAAAAAGGGTTGCGTCCCCATTTTCTGACAACCATAATGTTTTTTATATTTCCATCTGCAGAGCTGTATGAGAGCTTGTTTTTGCAGGGTGAACTGTAGTTTTTATTGGTACAATTTGATCACTTTGCATTTATTTTTTTTGGAGGTACTGGTCAGAACCGAGGCCGAGTTCGGTTTCAAATTTTAAAGTGGTTTTCCACTTTAAAAATGAACTACCGAAGTTATTCAACCAAGTCACAAGCAACTTGGTAACAAACTCAGAGCCCATACATCTCCGTATAGTATTATTCCGAAGTTTTGAACGAAGCGACTTCGGATGAAGCATCCGAAGTTCGCTTCGCTCAACACTAAACTTGAACATGCAATCTTCTAATCACTTGTCCCATAGACCACAATAGGATACCATTGCTGTCTATAGGATTCTCAGAAGCTGTTAGCCATGACAGTCCCAGGAACTTTAAGGCCATGGGTTGTCATGTCAACCAATTGGAGCACTGCGATTTCGCCGCGGGGGCTCCGATCGGAAGAACAAGGGAGCCCCCTCCCTCTACCTAACCCCACGGATGCTGCAGGCTTAGTGTGCGAGTCCGCTCCATACACTTTACACTGCACCATAACATAAGTGAACATCGTGGTGCACGTACTGGTGTGGGCTGGGCTCAAAAACAGATATACCGCACGGATCTCTCTGCATTTCTGCACCAACATTCACTTGAGTTACTTGTTTTGTTGCGGATCTCACCCCTTGCATTGCAAAGGGTGAAATCCACGCAAACCGTTGACATGCCGCACATTTCTAAGTCCACCCGGCAGGTCAATTTCTGCGCAGAAAAAGCAAAGTGGTTATAAGATTTGTCTGATATCATTCACTCTATTGGTATTGCATTATGCTTCCAAAATTTGTGCGTAATCTGCAACGTGTGCAAGTAGCCTCGCGGCCACGTAACGTGCACACTCAGGGTCTTCCGCAGTGAATACAGTAGCATCAAAATCAATGAGATTTTAACAAATATCTACACACTGCAGAAAATGTAACTTGACCTACGCACGGATTTTAAATCCACTGCATATTTACGTTGAGGACAATGCAGGGGGAACAAGCCTGCCGCAGTATTTATGACGTCTGCAAAACAAAATCCACACCAGGATTTGCAGATTTTCAGTCACACGTGGCCGGATCTTAAGATGACAACATACTTAACCCCTTAGGGGATGCAGCTATTCTAGGGCTCAAGGGGGAGTTCTGTGCATCATACCTTTTTAGTTCCCCCCCGTATTTTTTGATCCACCCAAGTGCAGCAGCAGCCGTGCGGACATCAGGAGCGGCGCGGGTGCTGGAGAGCAAGGCAAGTACAATCTGTGTAAGGGGCCCAGCCATTTTTTGGGTTGAATAACCCCTTTAATGGCAATGTCAGATTTTTGTTTTACGATTATTTTAAAAACGTGTTTTTATTGTGTAATCAGTTATTGTGAGGGATTAGGACATGTTCACACGTTGGACAGTGCCAAAATCCCCCACGTATGCCACGGCCTAAAATGCTGCAGTTTCTGCCGCGGTCCCATTTTCAGTTTGGCTCCACTGGACGGAGCTGAACAGCGAGCAGGCTCCGGCTGCAGTCTCCGCGCAGTGGCTGTGCCATGGGGGGAAAAAAAAAAACTTGAAAAATCCAGCCGCGTGAACGGAGGCTCAGCCTCTAATCTAAGACAATGGGAGGTGGTTTGAGAGCTGTAACCTGTTCCAAAAATCTGGCGTGTGAACGCACCTTTATATTTTCAGGAGGAGCAAAAGTTTTCAGTTACAACATTCTACGGTACACACGGCTGTTGACTACTTTTTATTCCATTTTTTGGGAGGTGGAACAGCACTTCTGGCCTTACCTTGTTAGTACCAAAAAAAAAAAAAATATAAAAAAAATGGCACAGCCGTGCATTACATGTTGACCAATAGAATTATAAGTGTTTGTAAGGCATTTTATAATCTAAGACATTGACGGTCTCTTTCCAATCACAGCATGCTCAGGGTGCGGTATTTACCAGTAATTGGGTGTTTTACCATACACTTCTTCATACAAAAAAAATAAAAACACAAAACAAAAATAAATAAATAAATACAAAGAATATCATGGCATTTTTACAAGCAAAACAAAAAAAGACCCAATAAAAAAATAATGGCAAGTGTGGAAGAACTTTTTTTATATTGGTTGACATAATAAAGAATTTTGTAACAGGAAAAAAGTTTTTTTTTTTGTATTTTTTACCATTTTATTTAAAGGGATTGTCCACTCCTGATAGCTACCCATTAGGCTACATACACACGAACGTTGTTTGTTTCCGTGTCCATTCCGGGTTTTTCCGTTATGCAGGAGAGGACTCAGGATCAGGATAGGACTCCCCTGCATAACGGAAACGGGATGGATCCGTTATGCAGCCTATAGACTTCTATTATGACGGAATGAATAACGAAATGCCTCTAAAGGCGTTCCGTTATACAATTGCATTATGGTCCGTGGTAACGGAATCCGTAACGCAATTCTGCTTTTACCGCTTTAACATGAAATTCACTCAGAACATTCAATTCTCTATTCGTCATTATATCCACTTCTGGGAAAACTGGATGACCGCCAAGAACATAAGGCCACTGGTTTCTAGGTGGTGTTAAGTTATGGTTCAGTCAACCAAGCGGCTGCCGGGCCTGTGGAGGAGTGACAGGTCCACTACAAAGTGATACGCCATGATAAAGGAATAGAGCGCACAGCTTTCCTTCCTTTTTTAACATGTCTAATGGGTTTCCTAACGGAGAGCAATGCCATCTAGAGGGCATTTGTGGTGTTACAAGGCCAACAACAGCAGATTTTGAAATCTTCAGCGTGGCAAGTCATTCTGCAGACTGCATCCTTTTCTATGAAGAGACTGCAATCTGCATCATATACATTCCAGTGTGCATGGAGCCCGATACTGAACAACCTGGACATACACGTTACATACTGGTCAGCAGATCCCAAGGATTTTCCATCAAAGCTCGCCTAGTCCAGGGAATTGGCCACTTGCAAAAATATCATCAATCATAAGATGGGTTGGATTTTAACCAGATTTTTCTTTCTACTAAAGAAAAGTGGCACCAAAGATGTTTAGCAACTGATTATCCCTATGCAGGAGTGAGAAGAAGAAAGAAGGCCCGTCATACCTTGGGTCAAGTCAATCAATATAAGAGACATTCCTTATGGTGACACTGAGACTAAAAGACAAGCACCGTGCTGCTACAGAGAGCGGGCAGCCGTCTGTGTCCATACGTGGTAACAGCATATTAGCTATTCACTGCATTTAGCTGTAAGGTGGGGTTCCCCTTTAATGCTCTGTGACACAAGGTAGGGGGAGGCCATCTTGGCTGCAGGGTTTCCCTGGTCTGTGCTATATAAGTGGCGGCGCAGACTTCTTGGGGTAGCCATGGACTCATCGGATCGCACGGCTCACAATACACAGACGTCTTGGTAAAAAAAAAAAAAAACATTTAATTGCACATAACAGTGGAGCAAGATCTGACGGCACAGTCCTGTATGTAGTGAGCAGGCCACGGCCCGGGGTGAAGGGGCAGCCCTAGGATGAGGAGATGGGCAGCCCGGTATGAGGTGGCAGGGGCAGGGGGGGGAGGAAGAATGATTTCAGCTTGTTAGACATGGCAGCGATCTCCGGGTCCTGGGACTCAAAGGATTTCACCAGACGAGCAAATCGTAGGACACCTGGAAAAAAAAAAAAAAAAAAAAGAAGAAGAATGCAAAGTGCACGTGAAGGGGGTCGGATCCATCAGGAATTAAATCAAGCTCTACAGTCAACTGCTGGAGGGGGAGATACCTAGAAGGGTGCGAGCAACTGACTGACAACAGGGAGTGTGGAAGAGAAGCGATTTAAGGGGCTTCCAAGGCTTTTATCCTGATGACCCATGCTCTGGATGGTTTATATGGTTGACAAAAGACATGAGTCCATCAAGTTCAACCAAGGGATAGGTGGGGATGTGAATCCCAGAAGGAAGCGAGACTCGGATTTCTACATGGTTTCATAAGCATTAATGTCATGTACATTTAAGAATTTATCTAAACCCGTCCCCTCTTCCTGCTGTGACCACGTCCTGAGGTGTCTATTCCACAGATTCACCGTTCTTACAGTAAAGAAGCTTTGACGCTTCTGGAGACTGAACTTTTTCCTCTCCAGTCGGAGGCAGCGCCCCCTCGTCTTTTGACGGCATTTTACATGGATCCGTTTTTCACCGTATTTTTTTGTATGGCCCATTTATATACTTGTACAGGTTAATCATGTCCCCCCTTAGACGTCTCTTCTCAAGACTAAATCAAAATGTAATTCTTCCATTTTTTTTCCTTACAACTCCATGCCCCTTATCAGTTTAGTCGCTCTCCTCTGTACTCTCTCCAGCTGCAGGGCATCCTTTCTATGGACTGGTGCCCAGAACTGAACTGCATATTCCAGATGGGGCCGCATGAACGCTCTATAAAGTGGTAATATCACATCCCTGCCCCGCGAGTCCATGCCTCGTTTAATGCATGACAATATCCTGGTGGCCTTAGAAGCAGCCGATTGACATTGTATGCTGTAATTTAGTCTATGATCTACAAGGACACCCAAATCCTTCTCTATAAGGGTTACATCCCCTAGGACAGGAATGCCCAACCTGCGGCCTTCCAGCTGTTGTAAAACTACAATTCCCAGCATGCCTGCACAACAGCCTACAGCTATTAGGGCATGCTGGGAGTTGTAGTTTTGCAACAGCTGGAGGGCTGCAGGTTGAGCATCCCAGCCCTAGGACATATGAAGCACATAGATTATTACTACCAAGATGCAGAACTTTACATTTATCTGCATTGAACCTCATTTGCCAAGTTGATGCCCAATCAGAGTGTTCAAGTCAGCTTGTATTTTATGGACATCTTCCATAGACTGCACAGTACCACACAGCTTAGTGTCATCTGCGCAGTCGCTCACTGGCTAACATAGTCATGTGACATTGGGTTTTGCAGGAAACAACCTTGATGGCCTACCTTTATCACAGGCCATCAATATATGATTGGCGGAGTTCCCATCCATGCTGATACCCCCACTGATTAGCAACCCCTTCCGCTTCAACACATGCACGGCTTTCTCTCCATTCACTGCAGAGCACAATGGGGTCTTATTCTTGAGACTGGAGTGTGTCCCAGAGGTGGGATGCGCACGCACTGGACATTTATAGAATACGACTGATGGATACAACATAAATGTTGGACCCCTTTAACTGAGAAAAGTATTTGTAAGCAATGCGAAAGCACAGTGGGGGGGCAATTCTGATCCCCAGCAGAGCCTTACCCTCCCCATCAGGGCTGAATCCGTAGTTCTGCAGCACCTCCTGCTGGATCTGCACGGCTGCGGGGAGTAGGAGCTGCAGCACTTTCCCCAGGTCGTTCCCAGAATTCTCTCTGGCCTCCTCCAGGCGAGCGGCTCCGGTGGGAGATTGCAGGGCGTCCAGCACATCCCCTAATGCATCTGCAACAGAAGACACAGTCACCCGTGGGAGCAAGACACGGACCACGGACCACCACACAGTGAGATATACATCGCGCTAAAATTCTTCATAGTTTTCAACATCGGTGCTTCCTGTAAGTGAATAAGACTGAAAACCTCATCCTGATCACAAAGGGCCTGTTACTTATAGGACCTCACGACTGGTATTTTAGGGGCACACTAACTGGCATCTATGGGGCAACATAACAGGCACTTAGGGTGCACCGTGGATGGCACTTGTGGGGACTCGCTCAGGATTAGCGGACGCAGTATAGAGGCAACAACAAGTTCTTTGGACCAAACAGTTCAGTGTTTTATTCACACTTTAGGCAAGTGACAAAACAAGCAGTCATAATCAACCAAAGTCACCTTGCTGTGTTGGTGGTAATTCACACCATGCGGCAATTCTGCCTCAAAGAGTCCTTGACCACAGCAGCACCAACCTGTTTTCACTCCAAACAGGTAGCAAGTCTTCATCCAGACACCAGGCTCCCAGATCCTAAACACAGAGACCTGGCTTCTGAGCCCAGCTGCCTATTTAAGGACAGCCAGGTGCTGCCAAAACCCGGACCGGCACTTCAAATCGGTCCGGTATTTGACCTCACCTGGCTGCACATGCTGGGAGGAAAATACCTGCTTTCCCAGACCAAACCTCTCACTGTGTCACATATCACATGTACAGGAACACCGGAACTGCTGCCTCAGGGGCACTCACCTATGAGAGCTGTAAGTGCCACTAATCGGGCACAAAGGCTGGCAATGAATGGAACCTTGTGCATGGTGTATATGAGGACATGTAACTCGATCTTCAGGGGCACCTAGGGTACACCATGGCTGCCAGTTATAGAGACGGGCACTTACAGGGGGTACAACATGACGAGCAAGTATGGGAAGAACATATCTAGTGTTTCAGGGGCACACAACTATGAAAACTGCTAGTGACGCTAATACCAGGCCAGGCTATTATGGGCGGCACCATGACTGGCAGTTAAGGAGACCTTGTGACTGGCACTTATGGGGATAAAACATGACTGGCATGTATGGCAACAATGTAACTGGTGCATCGGAACTGAGTTATAAAAACTGAGTGGCGCTAAAGGGGCAACATAGCAAGACATCTGTCAGCAGTTTTGTACCTATGACACTGACTGACCTGTTACATGTGAGCTTGGCAGCTGAAGACGTCTGTGTTGGTCCCATGTTCATATGTGCCCGCATTGCTGAGAACAATGATGTTTCGGTATATGCAAATGAACCTTAAGGAGCAACGGGGGCGTTACCATTACACCTAGAGGATCTGCTTTCTTTGCAACTGCCGCACCCCCTGCACTTTAAGTGACAGGTCCGGGCAGTGAAAACGTGACCACACCTGGACCTGTCAATCAAAGTGCAGGGGGCGCAGCAGTTGCAGAGAGAGAGCAGAGCCTCTAGGTGTAATGGTAACGCCCCTGTTGCTCCTAGAGGTTCATTTGCATAAATTAAAACATAATTTTTCTCAGCAATGCGGGTACATATGAACATGGGACCAACACAGATGCCTTCAGCTGCCAAGCGCATATGCTACAGGTCAGCCAGCGTCATAGGTACAAAACTGCTGACAGCTGCCCTTTAAGGGACCCCTGTGACTGGCATGTATGGGGATCACCAGGGGCCCATGGTAATTGCCAGTCAGGGTGCACACAATATGACGGTCACTTATAAGAACCCCATGACTGGCAGGTACAGGGGCACCAGAAGGGATTGTGACTGGTAAGAATGGCGGCATTAGAGACTGGCATGAAGGGGGTGCACCCAGAATGTACCTCATGTCACCTCCACCCGCACTTACCTTTCACCTGCTCCAGGCTGAGGGTGACATTCTGTGCGGGAGGAGCCGGTCTCTGGAGGCTGGACATGGCGCTCACCTGAGGAGCACAGCCGCGGACACGGAGGTCTGGTGACACCTAGAACATCGCCCGATGTGTAAATACTGTACCCGGAAGGGCCGGTGACGTCACAACATCACGTGGCACTCCTAGGTCACGTGGGTCGGAAACAGGAGAGCCGCGCGCTTTTTCTAAAAGTGTGATTTTTTTCTCTCACATGAAGTGAACTGATTGTGTGCACTGAGGTGTGGGGGGCTGCAGTCTGTTATGTGAGGGGTTGTACACTGAGGTGTGAGGGGCTGCTGTGAGGGGTTGTCCACTGAGGTGTGGGGGGCTGCAGTGTGGTATGTGAGGGGTTGTACACTGAGGTGTGAGGGGCTGCTGTGTGGTATGTGAGGGGTTGTACACTGAGGTGTGGGGGGGCTGCAGTCTGTTATGTGAGGGGTTGTACACTGAGGTGTGAGGGGCTGCTGTGAGGGGTTGTCCACTGAGGTGTGGGGGGCTGCAGTGTGGTATGTGAGGGGTTGTACACTGAGGTGTGAGGGGCTGCTGTGTGGTATGTGAGGGGTTGTACACTGAGGTGTGGGGGGGCTGCAGTCTGTTATGTGAGGGGTTGTACACTGAGGTGTGGGGGGGCTGCTGTGTGGTATGTGAGGGGTTGTACACTGAGGTGTGAGGGGCTGCTGTGTGGTATGTGAGGGGTTGTACACTGAGGTGTGGGGGGGCTGCAGTCTGTTATGTGAGGGGTTGTACACTGAGGTGTGAGGGGCTGCTGTGTGGTATGTGAGGGGTTGTACACTGAGGTGGGGGGGGCTGCAGTGTGGTATGTGAGGGGTTGTACACTGAGGTGGGGGGGGCTTCTGTGCGGTATGTGAGGGGTTGTACACTGAGGTGTGGGGGGCTGCAGTGCGGTATGTGAGGGGTTGTACACTGAGGTGTGGGGGGCTGCAGTGCGGTATGTGAGGGGTTGTACACTGAGGTGTGGGGGGCTGCAGTGTGGTATGTGAGGGGTTGTACACTGAGGTGTGGGGGGCTGCAGTGCGGTATGTGAGGGGTTGTACACTGAGGTGTGGGGGGGCTGCAGTGTGGTATGTGAGGGGTTGTACACTGAGGTGTGAGGGGCTGCAGTGTGGTATGTGAGGGGTTGTACACTGAGGTGTGGGGGGGCTGCAGTGTGGTATGTGAGGGGTTGTACACTGAGGTGGGGGGGGGCTGCAGTGTGGTATGTGAGGGGTTGTACACTGAGGTGTGGGGGGCTGCAGTCTGTTATGTGAGGGGTTGTACACTGAGGTGGGGGCTGCTGTGTGGTATGTGAGGGGTTGTACACTGAGGTGTGGGGGGGCTGCAGTGTGGTATGTGAGGGGTTGTACACTGAGGTGTGGGGGGGCTGCAGTGTGGTATGTGAGGGGTTGTACACTGAGGTGTGAGGGGCTGCTGTGCGGTATGTGAGGGGTTGTACACTGAGGTGTGAGGGGCTGCTGTGCGGTATGTGAGGGGTTGTACACTGAGGTGTGAGGGGCTGCTGTGCGGTATGTGAGGGGTTGTACACTGAGGTGTGGGGGGGCTGCAGTGTGGTATGTGAGGGGTTGTACACTGAGGTGGGGGGGGGCTGCAGTGTGGTATGTGAGGGGTTGTACACTGAGGTGTGAGGGGCTGCTGTGCGGTATGTGAGGGGTTGTACACTGAGGTGTGGGGGGGCTGCAGTGTGGTATGTGAGGGGTTGTACACTGAGGTGTGAGGGGCTGCTGTGCGGTATGTGAGGGGTTGTACACTGAGGTGTGGGGGGCTGCAGTGCGGTATGTGAGGGGTTGTACACTGAGGTGTGGGGGGCTGCAGTGCGGTATGTGAGGGGTTGTACACTGAGGTGTGGGGGGCTGCAGTGCGGTATGTGAGGGGTTGTACACTGAGGTGTGGGGGGGCTGCAGTGTGGTATGTGAGGGGTTGTACACTGAGGTGTGGGGGGGCTGCAGTGTGGTATGTGAGGGGTTGTACACTGAGGTGTGGGGGGCTGCAGTCTGTTATGTGAGGGGTTGTACACTGAGGTGGGGGCTGCTGTGTGGTATGTGAGGGGTTGTACACTGAGGTGTGGGGGGGCTGCAGTCTGTTATGTGAGGGGTTGTACACTGAGGTGTGGGGGGCTGCTGTGTGGTATGTGAGGGGTTGTACACTGAGGTGTGGGGGGGCTGCAGTGTGGTATGTGAGGGGTTGTACACTGAGGTGTGGGGGGGCTGCAGTGTGGTATGTGAGGGGTTGTACACTGAGGTGTGGGGGGGCTGCAGTGTGGTATGTGAGGGGTTGTACACTGAGGTGTGAGGGGCTGCTGTGCGGTATGTGAGGGGTTGTACACTGAGGTGTGGGGGGGCTGCAGTGTGGTATGTGAGGGGTTGTACACTGAGGTGTGAGGGGCTGCTGTGCGGTATGTGAGGGGTTGTACACTGAGGTGTGGGGGGCTGCTGTGCGGTATGTGAGGGGTTGTACACTGAGGTGTGGGGGGGGCTGCAGTGCGGTATGTGAGGGGTTGTACACTGAGGTGGGGGGGGGCTGCAGTGTGGTATGTGAGGGGTTGTACACTGAGGTGTGAGGGGCTGCTGTGCGGTATGTGAGGGGTTGTACACTGAGGTGTGAGGGGCTGTAGTGTGGTATGTGAGGGGTTGTACACTGAGGTGTGGGGGGCTGCAGTGCGGTGTGTGAGGGGCTGCAGTGCGGTATGTGAGGGGTTGTACACTGAGGTGTGGGGGGCTGCAGTGCGGTATGTGAGGGGTTGTACACTGAGGTGTGAGGGGCTGCTGTGCGGTATGTGAGGGGTTGTACACTGAGGTGTGAGGGGCTGCTGTGTGGTATGTGGGGGGCTGCAGTGCGGTATGTGAGGGGTTGTACACTGAGGTGTGGGGGGCTGCAGTGCGGTATGTGAGGGGTTGTACACTGAGGTGTGGGGGGCTGCAGTGTGGTATGTGAGGGGTTGTACACTGAGGTGTGGGGGGCTGCAGTGCGGTATGTGAGGGGTTGTACACTGAGGTGTGGGGGGGCTGCAGTGTGGTATGTGAGGGGTTGTACACTGAGGTGTGAGGGGCTGCAGTGTGGTATGTGAGGGGTTGTACACTGAGGTGTGGGGGGGCTGCAGTGTGGTATGTGAGGGGTTGTACACTGAGGTGTGGGGGGGCTGCAGTGTGGTATGTGAGGGGTTGTACACTGAGGTGTGGGGGGCTGCAGTCTGTTATGTGAGGGGTTGTACACTGAGGTGGGGGCTGCTGTGTGGTATGTGAGGGGTTGTACACTGAGGGGGGGGGGGGCTGCAGTGTGGTATGTGAGGGGTTGTACACTGAGGTGTGGGGGGGCTGCAGTGTGGTATGTGAGGGGTTGTACACTGAGGTGTGAGGGGCTGCTGTGCGGTATGTGAGGGGTTGTACACTGAGGTGTGGGGGGGCTGCAGTGTGGTATGTGAGGGGTTGTACACTGAGGTGTGGGGGGGCTGCAGTGTGGTATGTGAGGGGTTGTACACTGAGGTGTGAGGGGCTGCTGTGCGGTATGTGAGGGGTTGTACACTGAGGTGTGGGGGGGCTGCAGTGCGGTATGTGAGGGGTTGTACACAGGTGTGGGGGGCTGCAGTGCGGTATGTGAGGGGTTGTACACTGAGGTGTGGGGGGGCTGCAGTGTGGTATGTGAGGGGTTGTACACTGAGGTGTGAGGGGCTGCTGTGCGGTATGTGAGGGGTTGTACACTGAGGTGTGGGGGGCTGCAGTGCGGTATGTGAGGGGTTGTACACTGAGGTGTGGGGGGCTGCAGTGCGGTATGTGAGGGGTTGTACACTGAGGTGTGGGGGGCTGCAGTGCGGTATGTGAGGGGTTGTACACTGAGGTGTGGGGGGGCTGCAGTGTGGTATGGGAGGGGTTGTACACTGAGGTGTGGGGGGGCTGCGGTGGGGTATGTGAGGGGTTGTACACTGAGGTGTGGGGGGCTGCAGTCTGTTATGTGAGGGGTTGTACACTGAGGTGGGGGCTGCTGTGTGGTATGTGAGGGGTTGTACACTGAGGTGTGGGGGGGCTGCAGTCTGTTATGTGAGGGGTTGTACACTGAGGTGTGGGGGGCTGCTGTGTGGTATGTGAGGGGTTGTACACTGAGGTGTGGGGGGGCTGCAGTGTGGTATGTGAGGGGTTGTACACTGAGGTGTGGGGGGGCTGCAGTGTGGTATGTGAGGGGTTGTACACTGAGGTGTGGGGGGGCTGCAGTGTGGTATGTGAGGGGTTGTACACTGAGGTGTGAGGGGCTGCTGTGCGGTATGTGAGGGGTTGTACACTGAGGTGGGGGGGGGCTGCAGTGTGGTATGTGAGGGGTTGTACACTGAGGTGTGAGGGGCTGCTGTGCGGTATGTGAGGGGTTGTACACTGAGGTGTGGGGGGCTGCTGTGCGGTATGTGAGGGGTTGTACACTGAGGTGTGGGGGGGGCTGCAGTGCGGTATGTGAGGGGTTGTACACTGAGGTGTGGGGGGGCTGCAGTGTGGTATGTGAGGGGTTGTACACTGAGGTGTGAGGGGCTGCTGTGCGGTATGTGAGGGGTTGTACACTGAGGTGTGAGGGGCTGTAGTGTGGTATGTGAGGGGTTGTACACTGAGGTGTGGGGGGCTGCAGTGCGGTGTGTGAGGGGCTGCAGTGCGGTATGTGAGGGGTTGTACACTGAGGTGTGGGGGGCTGCAGTGCGGTATGTGAGGGGTTGTACACTGAGGTGTGAGGGGCTGCTGTGCGGTATGTGAGGGGTTGTACACTGAGGTGTGAGGGGCTGCTGTGCGGTATGTGAGGGGTTGTACACTGAGGTGTGGGGGGCTGCAGTGTGGTATGTGAGGGGCTGCAGTGTGGTATGTGAGGGGTTGTACACTGAGGTGTGAGGGGCTGCAGTGTGGTATGTGAGGGGTTGTACACTGAGGTGGGGGGGGCTTCTGTGCGGTATGTGAGGGGTTGTACACTGAGGTGTGGGGGGCTGCAGTGCGGTATGTGAGGGGTTGTACACTGAGGTGTGGGGGGCTGCAGTGTGGTATGTGAGGGGTTGTACACTGAGGTGTGGGGGGCTGCAGTGTGGTATGTGAGGGGTTGTACACTGAGGTGTGGGGGGGCTGCTGTGCGGTATGTGAGGGGTTGTACACTGAGGTGTGGGGGGGCTGCTGTGCGGTATGTGAGGGGTTGTACACTGAGGTGTGGGGGGGCTGCTGTGTGGTATGTGAGGGGTTGTACACTGAGGTGTGGGGGGGCTGCTGTGTGGTATGTGAGGGGTTGTACACTGAGGTGTGGGGGGGCTGCTGTGTGGTATGTGAGGGGTTGTACACTGAGGTGTGGGGGGCTGCAGTGTGGTATGTGAGGGGTTGTACACTGAGGTGTGAGGGGCTGCTGTGCGGTATGTGAGGGGTTGTACACTGAGGTGTGAGGGGTTGTACACTGAGGTGTGAGGGGCTGCTGTGAGGGGTTGTACACTGAGGTGTGAGGGGCTGCTGTGCGGCATGTGAGGGGTTGTACACTGAGGTGTGGGGGGGCTGCTGTGCGGTATGTGAGGGGTTGTACACTGAGGTGTGGGGGGCTGCAGTGTGGTATGTGAGGGGTTGTACACTGAGGTGTGAGGGGCTGCTGTGCGGTATGTGAGGGGTTGTACACTGAGGTGTGAGGGGCTGCTGTGAGGGGTTGTACACTGAGGTGTGAGGGGCTGCTGTGCGGCATGTGAGGGGTTGTACACTGAGGTGTGGGGGGCTGCTGTGCGGTATGTGAGGGGTTGTACACTGAGGTGGGGGGCTTCTGTGCGGTATGTGAGGGGTTGTACACTGAGGTGTGAGGGGCTGCTGTGCGGTATGTGAGGGGTTGTACACTGAGGTGTGAGGGGCTGCTGTGCGGTATGTGAGGGGTTGTACACTGAGGTGTGAGGGGCTGCAGTGTGGTATGTGAGGGGTTGTACACTGAGGTGTGGGGGGCTGCAGTGTGGTATGTGAGGGGTTGTACACTGAGGTGTGAGGGGCTGCTGTGCGGTATGTGAGGGGTTGTACACTGAGGTGTGAGGGGCTGCAGTGCGGTATGTGAGGGGTTGTACACTGAGGTGTGGGGGGCTGCAGTGCGGTATGTGAGGGGTTGTACACTGAGGTGTGAGGGGTTGTACACTGAGGTGTGAGGGGCTGCTGTGCGGTATGTGAGGGGTTGTACACTGAGGTGTGAGGGGCTGCTGTGCGGTATGTGAGGGGTTGTACACTGAGGTGTGGGGGGCTGCAGTGTGGTATGTGAGAGGTTGTACACTGAGGTGTGAGGGGCTGCAGTGTGGTATGTGAGGGGTTGTACACTGAGGTGTGGGGGGCTGCAGTGTGGTATGTGAGGGGTTGTACACTGAGGTGTGAGGGGCGAGGGGCTGCAGTGTGGTATGTGAGGGGTTGTACACTGAGGTGTGGGGGGCTGCAGTGCGGTATGTGAGGGGTTGTACACTGAGGTGTGGGGGGCTGCAGTGTGGTATGTGAGGGGTTGTACACTGAGGTGTGGGGGGCTGCAGTGTGGTATGTGAGGGGTTGTACACTGAGGTGTGGGGGGCTGCAGTGTGGTATGTGAGGGGTTGTACACTGAGGTGTGGGGGGCTGCAGTGTGGTATGTGAGGGGTTGTACACTGAGGTGTGGGGGGGCTGCTGTGCGGTATGTGAGGGGTTGTACACTGAGGTGTGGGGGGGCTGCTGTGTGGTATGTGAGGGGTTGTACACTGAGGTGTGAGGGGCTGCTGTGCGGTATGTGAGGGGTTGTACACTGAGGTGTGAGGGGTTGTACACTGAGGTGTGAGGGGCTGCTGTGAGGGGTTGTACACTGAGGTGTGGGGGGGCTGCTGTGCGGCATGTGAGGGGTTGTACACTGAGGTGTGGGGGGGCTGCTGTGCGGTATGTGAGGGGTTGTACACTGAGGTGTGGGGGGCTGCAGTGTGGTATGTGAGGGGTTGTACACTGAGGTGTGAGGGGCTGCTGTGCGGTATGTGAGGGGTTGTACACTGAGGTGTGAGGGGCTGCTGTGAGGGGTTGTACACTGAGGTGTGAGGGGCTGCTGTGCGGCATGTGAGGGGTTGTACACTGAGGTGTGGGGGGCTGCTGTGCGGTATGTGAGGGGTTGTACACTGAGGTGGGGGGCTTCTGTGCGGTATGTGAGGGGTTGTACACTGAGGTGTGAGGGGCTGCTGTGCGGTATGTGAGGGGTTGTACACTGAGGTGTGAGGGGCTGCTGTGCGGTATGTGAGGGGTTGTACACTGAGGTGTGAGGGGCTGCAGTGTGGTATGTGAGGGGTTGTACACTGAGGTGTGGGGGGCTGCAGTGTGGTATGTGAGGGGTTGTACACTGAGGTGTGAGGGGCTGCTGTGCGGTATGTGAGGGGTTGTACACTGAGGTGTGAGGGGCTGCAGTGCGGTATGTGAGGGGTTGTACACTGAGGTGTGGGGGGCTGCAGTGCGGTATGTGAGGGGTTGTACACTGAGGTGTGAGGGGTTGTACACTGAGGTGTGAGGGGCTGCTGTGCGGTATGTGAGGGGTTGTACACTGAGGTGTGAGGGGCTGCTGTGCGGTATGTGAGGGGTTGTACACTGAGGTGTGGGGGGCTGCAGTGTGGTATGTGAGAGGTTGTACACTGAGGTGTGAGGGGCTGCAGTGTGGTATGTGAGGGGTTGTACACTGAGGTGTGGGGGGCTGCAGTGTGGTATGTGAGGGGTTGTACACTGAGGTGTGAGGGGCTGCAGTGTGGTATGTGAGGGGTTGTACACTGAGGTGTGGGGGGCTGCAGTGCGGTATGTGAGGGGTTGTACACTGAGGTGTGGGGGGCTGCAGTGTGGTATGTGAGGGGTTGTACACTGAGGTGTGGGGGGCTGCAGTGTGGTATGTGAGGGGTTGTACACTGAGGTGTGGGGGGCTGCAGTGTGGTATGTGAGGGGTTGTACACTGAGGTGTGGGGGGCTGCAGTGTGGTATGTGAGGGGTTGTACACTGAGGTGTGGGGGGGCTGCTGTGCGGTATGTGAGGGGTTGTACACTGAGGTGTGGGGGGGCTGCTGTGTGGTATGTGAGGGGTTGTACACTGAGGTGTGAGGGGCTGCTGTGCGGTATGTGAGGGGTTGTACACTGAGGTGTGAGGGGTTGTACACTGAGGTGTGAGGGGCTGCTGTGAGGGGTTGTACACTGAGGTGTGAGGGGTGGTACACTGAGGTGTGGGGGGCTGCAGTGTGGTATGTGAGGGGTTGTACACTGAGGTGTGAGGGGCTGCTGTGCGGTATGTGAGGGGTTGTACACTGAGGTGTGGGGGGCTGCAGTGTGGTATGTGAGGGGTTGTACACTGAGGGGGGGGGGGCTTCTGTGCGGTATGTGAGGGGTTGTACACTGAGGTGTGGGGGGCTGCAGTGTGGTATGTGAGGGGTTGTACACTGAGGTGTGAGGGGCTGCTGTGCGGTATGTGAGGGGTTGTACACTGAGGTGTGGGGGGCTGCAGTGTGGTATGTGAGGGGTTGTACACTGAGGTGTGGGGGGCTGCTGTGCTGTATGTGAGGGGTTGTACACTGAGGTGAGGGGTTGTACACTGAGGTGTGGGGGGCTGCTGTGCGGTATGTGAGGGGTTGTACACTGAGGTGTGAGGGGCTGCTGTGAGGGGTTGTACACTGAGGTGTGAGGGGCTGCTGTGCGGCATGTGAGGGGTTGTACACTGAGGTGTGGGGGGCTGCAGTGTGGTATGTGAGGGGTTGTACACTGAGGGGGGGGGGGCTGCTGTGCGGTATGTGAGGGGTTGTACACTGAGGTGTGGGGGGCTGCAGTGTGGTATGTGAGGGGTTGTACACTGAGGTGTGAGGGGCTGCTGTGCGGTATGTGAGGGGTTGTACACTGAGGTGTGGGGGGCTGCAGTGTGGTATGTGAGGGGTTGTACACTGAGGTGTGGGGGGCTGCTGTGCTGTATGTGAGGGGTTGTACACTGAGGTGAGGGGTTGTACACTGAGGTGTGGGGGGCTGCTGTGCGGTATGTGAGGGGTTGTACACTGAGGTGTGAGGGGCTGCTGTGAGGGGTTGTACACTGAGGTGTGAGGGGCTGCTGTGCGGCATGTGAGGGGTTGTACACTGAGGTGTGGGGGGCTGCAGTGTGGTATGTGAGGGGTTGTACACTGAGGTGTGAGGGGCTGCTGTGCGGTATGTGAGGGGTTGTACACTGAGGTGTGGGGGGCTGCTGTGCGGTATGTGAGGGGTTGTACACTGAGGTGTGGGGGGCTGCTGTGTGGTATGTGAGGGGTTGTACACTGAGGTGTGGGGGGCTGCTGTGCGGTATGTGAGGGGTTGTACACTGAGGTGTGGGGGGCTGCTGTGCGGTATGTGAGGGGTTGTACACTGAGGTGTGGGGGGCTGCTGTGCGGTATGTGAGGGGTTGTACACTGAGGTGTGGGGGGCTGCTGTGTGGATGCAAAGGGTAGGGGGGTATCTGCTGTGCAGTATGTGAGAGGTTGTACACTGAAATGGGGGGGTCTGTTCTAGAGAGGTGTCTGGGCTGTAAATGAGGGATTGTACACTGGGGGTTGTGGATGTTGACGGAGGGGGTATCTGGTTGTATAGGGGGGCTGTGTCGTATTTTATGCTGTGACGGAGGGGGCTGGATTGTATATGGGGGGCTGGGTTGGATTGTAGACTGAGATGGGGGGGCAGCTGTGTGTATGCTGAGGGGGGTGTCTTGTGTGGGATTGTATGTTGGTAGTGTGTGTAAAGGCTGTATTACATAGGCAGATCTTACAGGTGATAATGAAGGAATCGCCTGCTGAGGAGACGGCTCCTATAACATGCAGCCATCTTGTCCGCAGTATGCGGAGGAGCGGTCGTTGTACCACTGCTTGTCTCCATGCTGCACAGTTATTTGCCAGCGGCAGATTGTAATTAGCACGATCTGCCGTTTGCTTGTTCATCGGGTGTCCCGTTGGCGTATTGCGGACCACATATGTGGATCCGCAATACACGTGCACCATTCCGTCTGCATTCCGCATCACGGATGCAGACCCATTCACTTAAATGGGTCCGCAAACCAGAGATGCAGAACGGAAGCACTACGGAGATGCTTTTGTGGGGTTCCGTTCCTCAAAAAGATAGAACATGTCCTATCTTTTTGTGGAACGGGCGGATCATGGACCCATTCAAGTGAATGGGTCCGCGATCCGTATGCGGCTGTCCCACGGTCGGTGTCCATGCTTTGCGGTCCGCAGCACAGGCCGCACACGTTCGTGTGCAGGAGGGCCTTACACTGTATTGATGATATAGGACTGTTGGGATGACTTCAGACCAGAGGTCGCAGTAACGCCTGTACAAGCGTCGGAGATGCCTGCTCAGGCTGTCTTACTCTGAAAAAAGTGTAAGGTGCACCAATACGCCGTAGACTTTTACATGCCATTCATCAGCGCAGGGCGCTCTGAACGTATGGAAGTGGGGTTGTAGCGGGTATCGAAATATCAATACCCAATTGATACCTTTGTCCCAGTATCGATACAATACCAAGATTTGGCATTTATCAATATTAGGCTGCACAGCCTAGCATCAGAGGACATGGGGCGCACTCATGTCCCCTTTAGCAGCACAGCATAGAAGCAGTCTCTCCCTCCCCCTGTGCCGCTGCTGCTGCCGCTAAGAAGAGAGAGGGGAGGAGGGGCGGGCACACTGCGCCACCAATGAAAGTGAATGTTTAATACAAATACCGGCAGCAGAATCACATAGCCACGATTAGCGGCAGTTAACCCCTCAGGTGCAGAACCTAAGGGGTTAACTGCCGCTGATTGCAACTCCCAGCTATGTGATTCTGCTGCCGGCACCCACCTCCTGTATTAAAGGTTAATTATCATTGGTGGCGCAGTGTGCCCCCCCCCAATATTAAAGTCATTGGTGGCAGTAGCCACAAGGTCCCCTCCTCCTCATTGGTGGCAGTGACAGCTTCTGACCGGAGCCCCAGCATTGTAATCCTGGGGCTCCGGTCGGTTACCATGGCAGCCAGGACACTACTGAAGCACTGGCTGCCATGGTAACCTCCCTGTTGCTGCGTGTACTTTGCACAGGGCAGCAGGGAGAGTGTGAGGTCCTATTCACCCTGATAGAGCTCTATCAGGGTGAATAGGACAAGGGATGAAAAAAAAAGTTTAAAAAAAACCCCTACCAAATTATTAAGTATAAATCGCCCCCTATCCCAATTTTACATATAAAATATATAAATAAACATATCACATATCGCCACGTCTGAAAAGTCCAAACTATCAAAATATTTAAAAAATCTATGCGGTGAACGCCGGAACAAAAAAATTAAAAATTAATTAAAACTGCGCGATTCGTTATTTTTTCAAATGCGGAATCCACGCACCTTTTTTGGTGTTCTATTTTTTCGTGTGGTATCGAGTATCGCAATACTTTCTTATGGTATCGAAATCGAATAAAAATTTTGGTATCGGAAAAACCCTACATAACAACCCTACATGGAAGTGCATCACTGCTGCCTGTGCCTGAAATAAGCAGCTTTGTTTTCCATAGCATCATCACGACGGCATACAAGGAGATTGACCCCTGACCTCTGTAGGGGCAGGAACAGAGAAAGGTTAAATACCCTCCTCCCACCACCAACACCAGTGTTTCCTGTCCCTACAGAGGACAGGGCAGAGAAAGGTCTCCCTGTATGCAGGGAGATGAAGCTAAGGAAATGGAACCTGTTTATTTTTTATTTTCCGTTACCTTTGGAAAACGCCGGCATCCAGCATGGCGTCCCCCTGCCCTCCCGCGGTCCAAGTACTAACGCTGGGCAGGGGGTTCAGGGCTATCTCGTCCTGGTTATTCCGGGGCCTGTCCCTGGCGCAGACTCCCTCCTAGCCTAAGGAAAGGGCGATAGCTGGGTGCGCGCCGGCGCATGGAGCGCATGTTTCTGACGTCACGGCCGGCGACCCGGAAGTGACGTCGCGGCGGCAGCGTGGAGCCCAGTTTAAAACCGAGGCATAAACGCTGGTTACCGCCCGTGTCAGAACGCTCCCAGGATCGGTCCCCACTGGTGCGGAACCCTTGCCTACAGAGAGGACGATGTCAGCATCTGAGCGATCCCCCAGAGCTGAGCCACCGGCGCTGCTACCAACTGTGAGTCCCCTTCGGGGGTATTGTTTGTGCAGGTCAGGGAGTCTGTTGATCCCCCTCTCCTGCTGTAATGGGTGGAAGGGGGAAAAAAGAGAGAGAGGAAGTTATTTCCAGGGGCAGCTAGCTCGCCTCTGCTGTCCCCCTCTTGCTCTCTCTCTCTCTCTCCCTCTAGTGGTCATACCCTGATGCCCTGCCTTCTCCTCTCTTTTAGGCTAAAGAAGCCCCGAAAAAAATCAAAAAAACACTCAAATGTATCTCCTGCAATAGCAGACTTCCTGACTGCTACCCTAAAAAGTTGTGCAAGTCTTGTATTTCTAATATTGTACGGGATGAAGCACCCTCCTTAAAAGAGGAATTGAAAACCATGATTCAGGAAGAGATCCGTTCATCCCTGGCCCACCTGTCCACTAATCCCCCCGACTTGCCGCAACCTAAGAGGAAGCGGGCTAGGTCTCCGTCCCCTTCGGACCTAGAAGTTATGGCGGATGAAAGTGCCCACTCCGTTAAGTCATGGGAAGAGGGGGAGAGAGTCTCTGATACAGACTCAGTGGATGACAGTCGTAGATATTACTTTTCTACAGAAGAAATGTCCGACCTATTTAAGGCAGTAAGGTCGACCATGGGCGTGGAGGAAGTGCAACGTACCCATTCAGTACAAGAAGAAATGTTTGGGGGCCTAAGAGTCAAGAAAACTCGTGTGTTCCCCATTAACGAGAGTATTAGGGATATGGTCCTTGATGAGTGGGCAGATCCAGAAAGACGTCTGGGAGTCCCGGCTGCGTTCAAAAATAGGTTGCTTTTTGATCCAGAGGAATCTAAAATTTTCAATGAAATTCCCAAGATCGATGTACAGGTGGCCAAAGTGAACAAAAAAACATCTCTCCCATTTGAAGATACCTCCCAACTTAAAGATTCAATGGATCGTAAAGCGGACAGTCTTCTCAGGAAATCCTGGGAGGCGTCCATGTTCAATATTAAAACCAATATTGCGGCTACCTCAGTCGCCCGATCCATGTATCTTTGGTTGGGAGAATTGGAAACTCATATTAAGGATAGAACATCTAGGGAACAAATTCTTAGTTCTCTCCCTCTTTTAAAATCCGCCACGGCCTTCCTGGCGGATGCCTCTGCCGAATCAGTCCGATTCTCAGCCAGAGACGCGGCACTTTCCAATGCAGCCAGAAGAGCCCTCTGGATGAAGTGCTGGTCAGGGGACAAGACGTCTAAATTGAAGCTCTGTTCCATACCCTTTTCTGGAGAATATGTGTTTGGCCCGGTGCTAGATAAGATTCTAGAGAAGGCCGCGGACAGAAAGAAGGGGTTTCCGGAAGATCGCCCCTCCAGACGCCGGTATCCTTTTCGCCCCTCCTCGGGTCAAGAAAAAAGCTACAGGGGGAAAGGGAAATCAGGACGTTGGAGCTATCCAAAAGGGGGAAGAGGAAGAGGCCAATCCTTCTCCCACCCAAAATCCTCCGATAAGCAATGACGTCGGGGTGGGGGGAAGACTCTCAAGATTCCTGGGGTCATGGGAATCCATCTCCCAGAACCCCTGGATTTCCAAGGTAGTCGGGGCAGGCTACCAAATAGAGTGGTCTTCAAGACCCCCAAACAAATTTTCACTGACACGGTTCCAAATGAACCTTTGGCAAGGAGTCCAGAAACTTCACTTAATGAATGTAATCTCACCGGTCCCGCCTCCAGAAAGAGGCAGGGGTTTCTATTCAACCCTATTTCTAATCAGGAAGAAAGAAGGCACTTTTCGGACTATCATAAACCTGAAACCACTAAACAGATTCATCCGTTATCAAAAATTCAGGATGGAGACCCTAGCATCTACAATCCCTCTGCTAAGCAAAGACGTCTTCATGTGCACAATAGACCTACAAGACGCTTATTACCACATTCCCATTCACACCGACTCACAAAAGTTTCTCCGGTTTGCAATCCAGGATATATCAGGAAACGTCCATCACTACCAGTTCAGGGCCCTTCCCTTCGGGATTTCATCTGCGCCAAGAATATTTACCAAAGTAGTGGTAGAGATGGTCGCCTTTGCCCGAAGACAGGGACTTATGATAATCCCTTATTTGGACGATTTCCTTCTAGTCAGCGAAAGTCTCAGCCAAATCAGTTCGAACCTGAAGCTTTTTCTCTCCATCCTAGACGATCTGGGGTGGATCGTGAACAAAGGAAAGTCCGTCCTCACCCCCTCAAGGGAAGTTCGTTTCTTAGGGATGATCCTAGACTCCCGAAGGCAAGCGGTATTCCTACCTCGAGACAAAATCAGTTCTCCAACAAAAGATCAGGTCCTTTCAAAAAAGAAGATCCTGCTCTATCAGAGAGGCGATGAGTCTGCTGGGCCTGCTAACATCCTGTATTCAGGCAGTTCCCTGGTGTCAAATACACTTCAGACCCCTACAGTCCTGGATCCTGAGTGTCTGGGACAAGTGCCAATCCTCTCTAGATCATCAAGTAAGTCCACCAACTCAGATTCTGCAGTCCCTAAATTGGTGGAAAGACCACGGAAACTTATCTCGGGGAAATCCGTGGCAGAAAACTCCCCAGGTCCAGGTAATAACAGACGCAAGTCTGTCCGGCTGGGGTGCAAAGGTGGGGGATCGTATGTTCCAGGGCACTTGGCCAGATTCGATCAGATCCCAGTCATCGAACTTCAGGGAACTGAGAGCAGTCTGGGAGGTGTTAAAGGTAGCAGAGGAAATGTTGTGTCATCATCACATAAAAGTGCTGTCGGACAACACTACGGCCATTGCCTACCTCTCCCATCAAGGGGGAACGCGGTCCGTAACCCTACAAGCACTGTCAACAAAAATCTTTGCTTGGGCAGAACAGAATGTGGCCTCGATATCGGCAGTTCATCTGAAGGGAATACTAAATCAGGAAGCGGATTTTCTCAGTCGCCACAGAATCGACCATACAGAATGGTCTCTAAGTCCAGAAATATTCGGGCTAGTAGTAAGGAAATGGGGTATGCCCGACGTGGATCTGTTTGCCACCAGGGCAAACTCAAAGGTGGAAACATTCTGTTCCCTAAACCCCAGGGACAGACCTCATGCCTTAGACGCCTTCGCCATTCGTTGGCATTGGAATCTGTGCTATGCCTTCCCTCCACTTCCTCTAATTCCGAAGGTGGTACAAAAAATTCTTCAAGACAAGGCCACGGTGATTGTGATCGCTCCCCTATGGCCAAAGAGAAGCTGGTTCTCATCCCTCCAAAAATTTTCCCTACAAGATCCATGGCTCCTTCCTGTGCGGGGGGATCTACTCCAGCAGGGTCCAGTTCTACACCCAAACCCACAGTTTCTGAAATTGGCGGCTTGGATCCTGAGTCCCAAACCCTGAAGCTTCAGGGCCTGTCAGACGGAGTTATTGCTACTTTGAAAGCCTCCAGAAAGAAGGTAACGTCAGCAATTTACCTTAAGATATGGAAACGTTTTTGTTCCTGGAGTGGGGACGAATCGCCACATTTGCGTAAACCCAACATCCAAAGAATACTGGATTTCCTACAGCAAGGTCTGGACCTGGGACTTAGACCCTCTACCTTGAAAGTCCAAATTTCAGCCCTAGGTTGTTTCTTTGACCAAGATATAGCCGGCCATCGTTGGATCAAAAGATTCATTAAGGCGGCGACGAGGCTCCGCCCAACGATCACCGCCCGTGTCCCTTCCTGGGATCTGAACGTCGTTCTTACAGGCCTTACTTTACCACCCTTTGAACCCATGTCTGACTGTCCAATAAAATTATGGTCCTTGAAAACGGCCTTCTTAATTGCGATAACTTCGGCCCGCAGAGTAGGGGAATTACAAGCCCTATCAATCAGGGAACCCTACCTCCGTATTCTAGATGATAGGATTATTCTCCGTTTGGATCCTGGATTTCTCCCCAAAGTCGTATCCAATTTTCATCGGAGCCAGGAGGTTACCCTACCTTCTTTTTGCCAGCACCCCTCTAATGATAAAGAATCGGCGTTTCACTCTCTGGACGTTAGACGGGCAGTCCTAAACTATATCACGGTGACTGAGAAGTTTAGAAAATCTGACAATCTTCTAGTCCTGTTTGGAGGAAGATTTAAGGGCCAAAAAGCCTCCCGGTCCTCTATAGCTAGATGGCTCAAAGAAGCCATTAGTCTTTGTTACCAGATACAAAACCTTACATGTCCAGTCAACATTAGGGCCCATTCCACTCGAGCCATGTCTTCCTCTCAGGCGGAGAGAGCTGGGGCTTCTCTGGAGGAAATCTGTCGTGCTGCCACTTGGTCCAGCATTCATACATTTATAAAGCACTATCGCCTGGATCTTTCCAGATCTTCTGATCTGTCCTTCGGGCGGAAAGTCCTCCAGGCTGTAGCCCCCCCTTAACTGATATATTTTTTATATCTCCTTGTATGCCGTCGTGATGATGCTATGGAAAAACCGGAATTAGTCTTACCGGTAATTCTGTTTCCATGAGATCATCACGACGGCACGTTATTCCCTCCCTATGATTTAAATCGTTTTGACCTAGTAGGTCTCTAGAAGGTATGAAGTAATACCTTTGTTTCACTATTTTCCACCACCGGGTTGCTCTGTGTGATTTTGGAAACACTGGTGTTGGTGGTGGGAGGAGGGTATTTAACCTTTCTCTGTTCCTGCCCCTACAGAGGTCAGGGGTCAATCTCCTTGTATGCCGTCGTGATGATCTCATGGAAACAGAATTACCGGTAAGACTAATTCCGGTTTATTGGTTAGTTTGGCTGGTACACTGTCCTGCAGCAGAGAAAGCTGGCGGGAGCTGTAAGGAGTAGGGGCTAGCTCCTGGGGTCCCTATAGTAAGGAGAGCCGGGCGCGCTTCCCAAGGACCCCGGCAAATATGGTGGCGGTGGAGACTGCATCCCAGACACCAAGATGGACGTGCAGAACAAGGGGACAGCAGTGTGTAATCTTCGACACCTCACGCACTGCCCCACATGCTTCTCATACATCACGCACTGCACCACGCACTGATGTGTGTGAGATGCATGTACTGAATGCAGGCTATTAACCCCTTAAGGACCAGCACCGTTCATGTACAGCGCAAGGTCTGCCGGGCGCTGGGACACGATCGCAGGGGATTCGGGCTGCTCTTACCGGCAGGTAGCCGGGTAAGGGCAGCATGGTGCTGCACCGCCCCCCCTGCAGCTCCAAGCGCTGCGCTTGGCCGGTCAATGAAGACCGGCACATCTCCGCACCGGAAGCTGTATACAGCTGTGGGGTGGGGGGAGGTGACCAGTGCTAAACTGGTCAGCATCGGTCTCCTCCAAAGTCAGGCAGGGGACACCAGTGTTTGTTTTGAACGCTCCAGCCAATGGCAGTTCTATAGCTGCACAGGAAAGGGCAGAACCTCTGCATGCAGCCATTCTAGCTGGTGACTGCATGCAGAGAGGTTCTGTGCTGCTTTAGGCTTGCTGGGACTTGTGGTTCACTCCACAGAGCTCTAACCCTTTCCTGCCGAAAGAACAACATCTGGAATTGCACTGATTTTTTATTTATTTTTTCATTTGCAGCTATTCCAGATCCCTAAACTACCCTCCGTCCCTTCCTCCCCCCCCATCCTTTTTTTACGGACACCATTTGGTCCGTGCGCTTTTTTTGTTCTTTTTATCTTTTTACTATTTTCCAGCTCTGCATCACTTTTTCTGCGTGCGAGCTGTGACCCCCAAGTGCTGTTCAGTGCATAAGTGCCTGATCAGCCCTGGGGATTATTGTTTGCGTTTTTTTTTTTTTTTCTGTGTTGATTTTTTTTTTTTTTCTGTGTTGATTTTTTTTTTTTTGCCAATTTTTTCCTTTTTTTTGGTTCAAAAAGAAGAAATTGTATTTAGGGATATACACTCACCTAAAGAATTATTAGGAACACCATACTAATACGGTGTTGGACCCCCTTTTGCCTTCAGAACTGCCTTAATTCTACGTGGCATTGATTCCACAAGGTGCTGATAGCATTCTTTAGAAATGTTGGCCCATATTGATAGGATAGCATCTTGCAGTTGATGGAGATTTGAGGGATGTACATCCAGGGCACGAAGCTCCCGTTCCACCACATCCCAAAGATGCTCTATTGGGTTGAGATCTGGTGACTGTGGGGCCATTTTAGTACAGTGAACTCATTGTCATGTTCAAGAAACCACTTTGAAATGATTCGAGCTTTGTGACATGGTGCATTATCCTGCTGGAAGTAGCCATCAGAGGATGGATACATGTTCTCATTCTGTTTACGCCAAATTCGGACTCTACCATTTGAATGTCTCAACAGAAATCGAGACTCATCAGACCAGGCAACATTTTTCCAGTCTTCAACAGTCCAATTTTGGTGAGCTCGTGCAAATTGTAGCCTCTTTTTCCTATTTGTAGTGGAGATGAGTGGTACCCGGCGGGGTCTTCTGCTGTTGTAGCCCATCCGCCTCAAGGTTGTGCGTATTGTGGCTTCACAAATGCTTTGCTGCATACCTCGGTTGTAACGAGTGGTTATTTCAGTCAACGTTGCTCTTCTATCAGCTTGAATCAGTCGGCCCATTCTCCTCTGACCTCTAGCATCCACAAGTCATTTTTGCCCAAAGGACTGCCGCATACTGGATGTTTTTCCCTCTTCACACCATTCTTTGTAAACCCTAGAAATGGTTGTGCGTGAAAATCCCAGTAACTGAGCAGATTGTGAAATACTCAGACCGGCCCGTCTGGCACCAACAACCATGCCACGCTCAAAATTGCTTAAATCACCTTTCTTTCCCATTCTGACATTCAGTTTGGAGTTCAGGAGATTGTCTTGACCAGGACCACACCCCTAAATGCATTGAAGCAACTGCCATGTGATTGGTTGACTAGATAATTGCATTCATGAGAAATAGAACAGGTGTTCCTAATAATTCTTTAGGTGAGTGTGTGTATATATATATATATATATATATATATATATATATATATATATATACACTGCTCAAAAAAATAAAGGGAACACAAAAATAACACATCCTAGATCTGAATTAAATATTCTTCTGAAATACTTTGTTCTTTACATAGTTGAATGTGCTGACAACAAAATCACACAAAAATTCAAAAATGGAAATCAAAATTTTCAACCCATGGAGGTCTGGATTTGGAGTCACACTCAAAATTAAAGTGGAAAAACACACTACAGGCTGATCCAACTTTGATGTAATGTCCTTAAAACAAGTCAAAATGAGGCTCAGTAGTGTGTGTGGCCTCCACGTGCCTGTATGACCTCCCTACAACGCCTGTGCATGCTCCTGATGAGGTGGCGGACGGTCTCCTGAGGGATCTCCTCCCAGACCTGGACTAAAGCATCTGCCAACTCCTGGACAGTCTGTGGTGCAACGTGACGTTGGTGGATAGAGCGATACATGATGTCCCAGATGTGCTCAATTGGATTCAGGTCTGGGGAACGGGCGGGCCAGTCCATAGCATCAATGCCTTCGTCTTGCAGGAACTGCTGACACTCCAGCCACGTGAGGTCTAGCATTGTCTTGCATTAGGAGGAACCCAGGGCCAACCGCACCAGCATATGGTCTCACAAGGGGTTTGAGGATCTCATCTCGGTACCTAATGGCAGTCAGGCTACCTCTTGCGAGCACATGGAGGGCTGTGTGGCCCTCCAAAGAAATGCCACCCCACACCATTACTGACCCAATGCCAAACCGGTCATGCTGGAGGATGTTGCAGGCAGCAGAACGTTCTCCACGGCATCTCCAGACTCTGTCACATGTGCTCAGTGTGAACCTGCTTTCATCTGTGAAAAGCACAGGGCGCCAGTGGCAAATTTGCCAATCTTGATGTTCTCTGGCAAATGCCAAACGTCCTGCACGGTGTTGGGCTGTAAGCACAACCCCCACCTGTGGACGTCGGGCCCTCATATCACCCTCATGGAGTCTGTTTCTGACTGTTTGAGCAGACACATGCACATTTGTGGCCTGCTGGAGGTCATTTTGCAGGGCTCTGGCAGTGCTCCTCCTGTTCCTCCTTATACAAAGGCGGAGGTAGCGGTCCTGCTGCTGGGTTGTTGCCCTCCTCCAGGTCTCCTGATGTACTGGCCTGTCTCCTGGTAGCGCCTCCATGCTCTGGACACTACGCTGACAGACACAGCAAACCTTCTTGCCACAGCTCGCATTGATGTGCCATCCTGGATAAGCTGCACTACCTGAGCCACTTGTGTGGGTTGTAGACTCCGTCTCATGCTACCACTAGAGTGAAAGCACCGCCAGCATTCAAAAGTGACCAAAACATCAGCCAGGAAGCATAGGAACTGAGAGTGGTCTGTGGTCACCACCTGCAAAACCACTCCTTTATTCGGGGTGTCTTGCTAATTGCCTATAATTTCCACCTGTTGTCTATCCCGTTTGCACAACAGCATGTGAAATTGATTGTCACTCAGTGTTGCTTCCTAAGTGGACAGTTTGATTTCACAGAAGTGTGATTGACTTGGAGTTACATTGTGTTGTTTAAGTGTTCCCTTTATTTTTTTGAGCAGTGTGTGTGTGTATATATATATATATATATATATATATATATATATATATATATATATACACTGCTCAAAAAAATAAAGTGGAATATGAGACTTTGTAAGAAAAAAAAAAATTTCCGCTAACTTGGGCCAAAAAAATGTGTGAATGGAGCCTTACAGGGGGGTGATCAGAGAGTCTATATGGGGTGATCACCCCCCTGTCATTGATCACCCCCCTATAAGGCTCCATTCAGATGTCCGTATGTGTTTTGCAGATCCGATCCATGTATCTGTGGATCCGTAAAAAACATACAGACATCTGAATGGAGCCTTACAGGGGGGTGATCAATGACAGGGGGTGATCAGGGAGTCTATATGGGGTGATCAGTGGTTCATAAGGGGTTAATAAGTGACAGGGGGGGGTGTAGTGTAGTGGTGTTTGGTGCTACTTTACTGAGCTGCCTGTGTCCTCTGGTGGTCGATCCAAACAAAAGGGACCACCAGGTAGCAGGTATATTAGACGCTGTTATCAAAACAGCGTCTAATATACCTGTTAGGGGTTAAAAAAAATCGCATCTCCAGCCTGCCAGCGAACGATCGCCGCTGGCAGGCTGGAGATCCACTCGCTTACCTTCCGATCCTGTGAACGCGCGCGCCTGTTCACAGGAAATCTTGGCTCACGCGAGATGACGCCTTTCGGCGTTAGCGTAGCGGCAAGAGGTTAATTAACTGAGATCTAGGATGTGTTATTTTTGTGTTCCCTTTGTTTTTTTGAGCAGTGTATATATAGAGAGATTATATATATATATATATAGAGAGATTATATATATATATATATATATATATATATATATATGTTACATTTTTAGCCAGTGTTCACTTTTTTAACACTGTAGTGAATTTTTATACTACAGTTTTTGCACGCACGATCTGGATGTGTGCTGTAGAGCACCGATCAGCAGTGTGCTCAGTAGCATCTGCACATTTTTGGTTTTTCCATATCAACGTTAGATATATATAAATTTCAGTTAGTGTCAGTTTAGATTTTTGCACGAACGCACCATCTGCGTATGTGCATTTTGCAACCACTGAGCACCGATCAGTAGTGTCCATTAGGCCTTCTTTCACACGAGCGAGTTTTCTACGCAGGTGCAATGCGTGACATGAACGCAGAGCCCCCACACTGAATACTGACCCATTCATCTCAATGGGTCTGTGTACATGAGCGTTGTTTTTCACGCATCAGTTCTGCATTGCGTGAAAATAGCAGCATGTTCTATATTCTGCATTTTTCACGCAGCCCTGGCCCCATAGAAGTGAATGGGGCTGCGTCAAAAATGCATTGCATCGGGAAGCAAGTGCGGACGCAATGCGTTTTTCACTGATGGTTGCTAAGAGATGTTGTTTGTAAACCTTTAGTTTTTTTTTATCACGTGCGTGAAAAATGCATCAAAACGCATTGCACCCGCGCGGAAAAAACTGAACGCAATCGCAGACAAAACTGACTGAACTTGCTTGCGAAATGGTGCGAGTTTCACTGAACGCATCCGGAGCCAATCCATCACCCTCGTGAGCAAGAGGCCTTACTGATCACGTCTGCTCAGTTTGCACTGCAAGTTTTTTTTATGTGTAGAAAATAAAATTATTTATTTATTTTAAAATTCTCCTTTTTTTTTCTAAATTTAATTTCAAATTTATTACAAGCCCCTTCACGTGTGAAAACACAACATACACACCCCTCACACTAAATAAAGGTTTACACATTTCACACGTTACACCCCAATAAAATAAAAATGGCCCGTCCGTCCCAACGAGTATACTGAGCTGAAGAGGCATACGCCATGCTTGCCTCCGATACTGAGTCTGCCAGTGAGGGAGAAAAGGATGCCACTTTCCTCTACTCCTCTACCCTCTCATCATTATCTGCTGATGAGGGACCCCCTAGATAGAAGGTGCCCCAGGGTAGCAGCCGAGGCAGCCCCCCAGAGTGAGCCCATATGGACCCCACCCCCTGCCGATTATCACCCCCAAATTATGGATTTTGAGGGCAGGTCCGGAACACAGATAGACAGTGCGGGATTCACTGAACTAGATTTTTTCAAAATCTTCTTCTCTGAAGATTTAGTAAAATGGTCCATTCACACGTCCGTAACGTGTTTTGCGGATCCGCAAAACATGGACACGGCAATGTGCGGACCGCACATCGCTGGCACTAATAGAATATGCCTATTCTTGTCCACAATTGCGGACAAGAATAGGACATGTTCTATTTTTTTTCGGGAACGGAAATGCGGACTCGGAAGTGTGGGTCCGCATTTCCGGAGCTGGGCCGCACATCGTGCGGCTCCATAGAAATAAATAGATCCGCAATTCCGTTCCGCATTTTGCGGACGTGTGAATGGGGCTGCTCCTGGCCTAATAGTGGCCCAAACCAATTTGTACACCCAACAATTCATTGATCAGAACCCTACACTGGCATTTTCTAGACCCCCTAGGTTGGACCCCAGTAAGTGCAGCAGAGATGATGACATTTTGGGGACTTGTGCTGCATATGGGCATTGTAAAGAAGCCAAACGTCAAGGAAGGGAATCACCCAAAGAAGATGCAGGGTGTGTCACAAAAGGGGGATAAGGAAAGATGCCATTTACCACTGCGAAACCTGCCCTGAAAAACCTGGCTTGTGCATGCAGGAGTCTTTTAAAATCTACCTCTCATCCATGGAATATTAATTTAATTTCATCCTTTATGCTCCCTGTAATATTTCCACTTTATATCTCTGATTTAGTCCAACTCACTTGCATATCCATTTTCCAACAACTACTGCATATTCTTTTCTGTGAGACAACTGTTAGGTCAAAAGTGCCCCTTCCACCCCTTAACATGTTCGTACGGGGGTGCTCTTTCCAAAATGGGGTCAATTCTTGGGGTTTTTATTTTCTGGGGACCTCAGGAATCTTTTAAATGTGACCTGGCACCTAAAATCCATGTCTGCCAATTCAGGTCAGCAAAATCCATATTTTGCTGTTTGACTCTAGAGCCCTGCTGTGCGCCCATTCATCATTTTTTGAGCACATATGGAGTGTTGCCGTATTTCGGGGAAATGGGTAACAAAATGTGGGGTGCATTTTGTCCTGTTATCCCTTGTGAAAGTGAACGGGTGTAGAGCAACTTTTTCTGTTGTTCCCACTGGCCAGGATTTAGGAAGAGAATTTGGCTTTTGGCCACATTTATTTTATATCCCGTTGTTGAACCATAATAAAGCAAGGCATCTAACACCTTTGGGAGATGAGAGTCAGGGGAGTCTAGATAGAGCAACAGATCATCTGTGAAACATGTTACTCTGACTTCCTCTCTCCCTACCACAATGCCCCTATATAGGTCCGAATGCTTCAGGCACAAGACAAGGGGTTCCAGGGCTAAATTGAAAAGCAGAGGAGATAGGGGGCACCCCTGCCTTGTGCCTTTCTCCAGAATTATTGTACCAGATAAGTAGCCAGGTATATAGATTTTTGCTTGGGGTCTAAAATAAAGGGCCTTTATACAATTCCAAAATTCTCCTGTAAAGCCTGTAGCATCTAGGACCATTTAAAGCCACTCCCAACTGACATTATCGAAGGCCTTTTCTGCGTCTAGCGCCAGAAGAGCCGGATTGTCTTCTGGACCCTTTCCTCGTATTCCGTCTTGTACCGCAAGGACCTTACGCATATTTGTTATCCCCGACCTCCCCTTCATAAAACCTACTTAGTGATCTCCTATTATGTCTGGTAATATAGAGGCTAGCCTGTTAGCAATTATTTTCGAGAGGAGTTTGATGTCTTGATTTATAAGTGATATGGGTCTGTAAGACCACGGCTGGGTCAAATCCCTATCAGGTTTGGGAATTAATGTTATGTACGCCAGATGCCCCGATAACAGCAACCCATTGCCTTTCAGAATATCATTGTATAATGAGGTTAAGTTGGGGGCTATCTCTCCAACCAGAGCTTTGTAAAACTCGGCTGGAAAGCCGTCAGGTCCTGGGGCCTTACCATTCGCAAGAGATTTAATTGTCGTTTTCAGCTCTTCAGTTATTTTTTAATTCAGAGCCACTCTGGCTTCTTCCGACACCAGTGGTAAGGATACTTTATTCAAAAGCTCGTCTGCCCTGTCTTTCACAAAGGGGTCTCGGGTATAAAGGAATTGGTAATACCTTCCCATTATTTTCACCATGTCTTCCGGCTTGTTAAAGAGGCCGCCACTCTCATCTTTTAGGGGATGAATAGGCGGTCGTGCAGCATAAGGCTTAGTGAGGTTGGAGAGTAGCCTCCCCGCCTTATTGCCATGTTGAAAAAGGTCAGCTTTTTTGCTATCTCCAAACCACTTTATCTGTTCTAGTTCATAATCAAATGCATGTTTGGCCGTTACCCACTGCAGTTTATTGGACTCCGTCGGGCAATTTAGAAAAGTAGTGTACATAGACCTAAGTTTTTTAGTGGCCTAGTCAAATTTTTTCCTAGACTCTCTTTTTTTCCCCGCCGTATACGCCATGACCTGCCCCCGTAATACCACCTTTGCCATATCCCAAAATAGGGCGTGATTAGAGCTATGCTCCTTATTATCCTGGGAGAACTCCCACCACCATCCTCTGAGTCTATCTATAAAATCTTCGTCTATCAGGAGGTGGTGGGGGAACCTCCAGATGAAATCCGACCCATGTGGAACATCATCCAGCAACTGCAGCGTCACTGGAGAATGATCTGACAGGACCATGTCAGATATTTTTGCAAATTCCGTTCTTCCCAGCAAGTGCGGGGACAACAAAAAAAGTCCAGCCGCGACCATGACATTTGCGAGTGGGAAAAATGTGTGTACTCTCTTTCCATAGGGTGTCGGTGTCTCCACACATCCACCAAACCTGTGGCTTGCAACAATGGAGAGAGAATGCCTGTCTTACCTATCTTGGATCTCATTTGTGGGTTGCTGCTGCGTCTGTCTTCTTCATTGTCATGTACCCTATTAAAGTCGCCCGCGACCACCAGGTGACCTACCTCCACCACCAGGTGACCTATTTATTTCCAGTGTCCTATAGAAAGGCTGCTGGGAAGAATTTGGCGCATATATGTTATATATAGTGATCGAGCTTATGATATTGAGCTTGACAGTATATTGTAGTCGCTTATGAAGCAGAATAATAACTCCTGCTTTTCTCCCCAGGGATGGGGAACCCACTACCTGGCCCACCCACATTTTCCAGAGTCTCCAAAAATCCGAGTCTCCCAGGTGTGTCTCCTGTAGCAAAGCAACATCTACATCTAACTTTTTTAGATGCCTCAAAATAGCTGTACGCTTGGTTTGTGATCTCAAGCCTTTCACATTCCAAGTCACCAGACGCATAATGTATAGATCATGAGGTAGAGCTCAAGAGGCACACCTGGGCGGACCCCATCCGGACCCCCCAGTACGTCTCGTGTTATCTTTACATCAGACCTAGGCCCGTGACCACTCGTTTCCCCGCTTGGCAGAATCACCTTACCCCCCACCATTTCCCCAACATTCCCTACCCTGAAAATTTCCCCACACAACAACATTATCATCCAACATTTTTACTTCACTTTTTTTCGCGCATGGCAACGTATAGTCGTTGTCGCTATCCATTACTCTCTCGCCCTAACTCAATAACTGTTAGCCTCCCTACCGCTAACCCTTTTTTAAGACAAAGGCATCAGTAAGATCTTGGAACAGGAGGCATCAGTAAGATCTTGGAACTGTAGAACCAACAAAAAAAAGAAAAACATATATCTCACATGAGTCTCTCTGCATCCTCTTCATCCCCACGCGGACTCTCGGCTTGAAGAAAACACTGCCTGGTGACCTTCAGTTTCCGTTGATTCTTTGGGGGACCTTGGGCCTTGATATCGGTACCCTCTTCTTCCTCTGCCAGGGAACCAATTCCTCGGTAGGTGAGTCGCTGTGAGGAGCGGGAGAGTCCACCTCCACTCCTAGGCTATCTCGAGCTTCTTTCGGCGTTAGAAAGGTAGATACGGATCCATCCGCTTGGAACACCTGCAGCGTTGCTGGGTATTGAAGGGCAAACTTCAGCTTTTCCCGCACCAGGGCTGAACATATGTCCGAGAAGGCTCTCCTGCGTCTCGCCACCTCTGCCGAATAGTCACTGAAGAGTAAAAGCTTATGGCCCCGTAAAATTAGGCTCTGCGGATTCCGCCGATAACTGGTAAGTATCGACTCTTTTGCAGCGTAATTCAGGTATTTTACAATGGTGTTTCTGGGCCTATTTATGCCCAGCTCTTGGCCTTGAGGTCTTTTTGGGCCTAACCTGTGGGCCCTCGCCACCGTGAACGTTCCTTGTAAGCCCAAAGCTTGTGGAATTTCAGTCGCGCAGATCTGTATTAGTTGATTCGGCGGGATTGACTCTGGGAGCCCCACAATCCACAAATTATTTCGCCTAGAGCGGTTCTCCAAGTCATCCAGCTTTTCTTTCAGAGCTTGGTTACTGTGGAGTACTTCTTTCGTTTGCATCTGGGTTTTCTCTAGCTCTTCCTCCACTAGTAGGATTCTATGTTCCAGCTCTGTTATTTGAGTCGTGTGCTGGGAGACCTCCTGCTGAATCTGCAGCAGTGTCGTGGACATAGTAGCCTCCAATGTGGATTTTATATCTGGGGCCAGCAATTTTGCCACTGCAACAGCCATTTCCTGGCATGAGGCTGTAAAGTCTGGGCTCTGACTCGACTGTGTTTCTTCCCCATTAGTCTGCGCCTCTGTAGACTCAAAGCTAGGCTGTGGGGGTTGGGAGGCTGATCTCGTCTGCCTCTGCTGTTTACCTGCTGCTGCCGCCGCCATCTTGCTGCTCTGTCTCGGCGTTTCCTGCTGGAGCGGTGATGCCGTCTGCCGGGAGACGCCTTTCTGCAAGAATTTCTCCATAGAGCTCAAGAGGGCTCAGCAGGTACGTCCGTGGGGGTTATTTTCCCCTAGATTTTCGGCGGCTCCTATGAGTTCGGGTAGCGTGGTCCGGAGCTCCTACTACACGCGAGCGTTCATGCGCGCCGAAACCGGAAGCCCCTGCTCCGGACTCTTGTCCTCCGGGGAAGTTGTTTGTTCCCTCCGAATTACGTCACAAGGTTTTAGAGGAACATCACTGTACGGTGCTTGCTGGGCACCCTGTGAGCAGATCGACTGTCGATCTCATCTCTCGCAGATTTTGGTGGCCGGGGTTGCGTAAGTGTGTTGAGGACTATGTGTCAGCCTGTGGTACCTGTGCACGTGCTAAGGTGACACATACTCGGCCTTCCGGATCTCTGCTTCCATTGCCCATCCCGTTGAGACCTTGGACCCATTTGTTCATGGATTTTATCACTGATTTTTTAAATTCTTCGGGAAGAACTGTGATTCTGGTGGTTGTAAATCGTTTTAGTAAAATGGCACACTTTATTGCATTACCTAGTCTACCCAATGCTAAAACTCTTGCACAGGTGTTTGTCGACAACATCGGGAAACTACATGGCATTCCCTCTGGTGTTCGATAGAGGGACTCAATTTGTTTCCAGATTCTGGAAAGCGTTCTGTACTCGTCTGGGTGTACAATTGTCCTTCTCTTCGGCTTTTCATCCTCAGTCGAACGGACAAACGGAGCGCACTATTCAGAATCTGGACACTTACTTGAGATGTTTTGTTTCAGAGAATCAGGAAGAGTGGTCTTTATTTTTGTCGTTAGCTGAGTTTGCTAAAAATAACCGTAGACGGGAATCCACTGATAAGTCACAGTTTTTTGGGGCATATGGGTTCCATCCACAGTTTGGTACATTTTCTGGTACTCAAAATTCCGGCATTCCTGAGGAGGAGCGATTTTCCTCTTCTTTGTCTTCTATTTGGCGGAAAATCCAAAATAACCTGAAAAAGATGGGCAACAGGTATAAGCGTGCGGCTGACAGGAGACGTACGAGTGGTCCGGACCTAAGAGTGGGTGATTCTGTGTGGTTGTCTACAAGAAACATTAAACTTAAGGTACCTTCTTGGAAGTTGGACCCAAGATTTATTGGTCCATATAAGATCACTGCCATTGTTAACCCTGTAGCCTTCCGTCTTGAACTTCCTCAGGCATTGAAAATCCATAACGTATTTCATAAATCGTTGCTAAAGAAATGTGTCGAACCTGTTGAGCCGTCCTCCTTGCCTCCCGCTCCTGTCATGGTGGACGGCAATTTAGAATTTCATATCAGCAGGATTGTGGACTCCCGAGTTCTCCGGAGATCCCTCCAGTATCTCGTTCATTGGAGAGGGTACGGACCAGAGGAGAGGATGTGGGTTCCAGCGACCGATGTTAATGCTAGTCGTCTGGTGAGAGCATTCCACAGAGCTCATCCTGCTAAGGTCGGTCCTGGGTGCCCAGAGATCACCCGTAGAAGGGGGGGTACTGTCACACCGGTGACAGGTTTTAGAAGGTCTGAAAGATTATCTGCACATTAGTGATCTGACAGCCTCTGTTGATTTCACTTTGTCTGTGTGTTGCTGGTATGTCCACACCTCCTGTTAAGGTGTGGATCATGTGACCTTTACATCGCCCTATTTAGTCTGACTTTTCCCATTACTCCTTGCTCTGGATAGCTTCATTTGGTGTTGGAAGAGCTGGAGTGTGGTTCGTGTTGAAGTCCTGTTCATCCTTCATACTCTGAAGTTAAGTGTTCCGCTTGTCGTGTTTTGTATTCCCCCCCCCTTCCGGTTGTTTACTAGGCCTCAGTGAGACGCTAGTTCCTTCACCAGGGAAGGAACGGGTGGTCTCTGCCCTGTCATTATCTTTAGGGCATCTGAGGGTCACCAGGGTTTTCCAAGTTCCCGTGTATGGGTTTCTCTACCTTCGAGAGGTGCCCAAACGGATAGGAGTTAGGGCTAGGAGCAGGGTTTTATAGGTGGTGACCCTTTTCCTTCCCTAGCGATGAGTCCTAGTGTCTTTCCCCTTCCTTCTTGATTGTCTTTTGGTGTTCTCCCCTGCTACATTCGTGACAGCTTCACAGTTCAGATAGACAATGACCTAAAGCATACTACAAAAGCAATCAAAGAGTTTTTTAAGGGAAAGAAGTGGAATGTTATGCAATGGCCAAGTCAATCACCTGACCTGAATCCGATTGAGCATGCATTCCACTTGCTGAAGACAAAACTGAAGTGAAAATGCCCCAAGAACAAGCAGGAACTGAAGACAGTTGCAGTAGAGGCCTGGCAGAGCATCACCAGGGATGGAACCCAGCGTCTGGTGATGTCTATGCGTTCCAGACTTCAGGATTTGCAACCAAGTATTAAAAAGTGAAAGTTTGATTTATGATTATTATTCTGTGCCATTACTTTTGGTCCCTTAAAGGATAACTGTCACATTTAGACCTTAATTTCAATTTTCATATATGTAGTTACTAATAACATGATATTCCAGAATCAATTACTATTAGACTGACTTACCCCATATTTAATAAGATTCAGCCCTTAGCAACCAGTCTGCATAAAACTGCAATTTCACTATTCAGTTAAGATGGCCGCCACTGCCCTCACCCTGAGGCTAATCCCGCCTGCCCTCACTACCCACAATGCATACAGCTCCTCACATGCACTAGCAAGTAACAATAGCCCCCCAAAAGTGTCAGTAACCAGAGCCCTCCCCCTAAAGGGTTAATCTCCTGCAGCACAAAGGGGTCCTCTTACCACATGCTTTCATTTATACACTGAGCAGATACAAGAGAACCAGTTCCATTGGCAGCCATACATGCCCACGCCATGACACTACCACCACCATGCTTCACTGATGAGGTGGTAATCTTAGGATCATGAGCAGTTCCTTTCCTTCTCCATATTCTTCTCTTCCCATCACTCTGGTACAAGTTGATCTTGGTCTCATCTGTCCATAGGATGTCGTTCCAGAACTGTGAAGGCTTTTTTAGATTTCGTTTGGCAAACTTTAATCTGGCCTTCCTGTTTTTGAGGCTCACTAATGGTTTACATCTTGTGGTGAACCCTCTGTATTCACTCTGGTGAAGTCTTCTCTTGATTGTTGACTTTGACACACATACACCTACCTCCTGGAGAGTGTTCTTGATCTGGCCAACTGTTGTGAAGGGTGTTTTCTTCACCAGGGAATAAATTCTTCGTCATCCACCACAGTTGTTTTCCATGGTCTTCCGGGTCTTTTGGTGTTGCTGAGCTCACCGGTGCGTTCCTTCTTTTTAAGAATGTTCCAAACAGTTGTTTTGGCCAGGCCTAATGTTTTTGCTATCTCTCTGATGGGTTTGTTTTGTTTTTTCAGCCTAATGATGGCTTGCTTCACTGATAGTGACAGCTCTTTGGATCTCATCTTGAGAGTTGACAGCAACAGATTCAAAATGCAAATAGCACACTGGAAATGAACTCTGGACCTTTTATCTGCTAATTGTAATTTGGATAATGAGGGAATAATACATACCTGGCCATGGAACAGCTGAGAAGCCAATTGTCCCATTACTTTTGGTCCCTTAACAAGTGGGAGGCACATATGCAAACTGTTGTAATTCCTACACCGTTCACCTGATTTGGATGCAAATACCCTCAAATTAAAGCTGACAGTCTGCAGTTAAAGCACGTCTTGTTCGTTTCATTTAAAATCCATTGTGGTGGTGTATAGCGCCAAAAATATTTGAATTGTGTCAATGTCCCAATATTTATGGAGCTGACTGTATGTGTTTAAAATTGTCAATGCTTATCAATTGACGTATTTTCTTCCTCTTCATTGATTTCAATGTTTTTTTCTTTTGTTCTACTTTGTGTGTGTATTTTGTTCTTTTCTATATCAAAATGCCTTTTTATTGTTAAATTGCGTCTGAATTTTTGGACGTCTATAAACAACCCCAGGGTATCAAACTTATTCTGGGGACAAAAAGATAATCCTTTTTGTAAGAGTCTGGTTTCATGGGTTGATGACATATGTGTAGATAAGTTAAATATTCTTACTGTGGATATTTCCTTGGATCGAGTGGAAATACTATTTTAGATTTTATTAATACGACTCTTCCTTTTTTGATGTTGTCCCCCCCCCCTCCTTCCTCGTGTTCTAATTTTCTTTTTGTTGTTGGGAAGTAATGGGTAATCTGTGAGTTTTATTTCGATGGTGGGACGGGTTGTGCTTAATTTCTTCTAAAAAAAGGAACAGTGGGTGTATCCAGACGTCTGGCTTGATTTAGAAATGGTACAAGAGCATTTACGCCCGACTCTGTGTTATCAATGATGGTGATATGATAATTTTTATTAATTAGAGAAGAGGGGGGGGGGGGGGGGGACTGGAGGCTGGTGAAACATGAATAGTATAGTTATAAATGGACCTATTATGAACAAATCACACACGACCCATTTCCCGAGATTACAAAAAAACTAAACGATCTGGTAAAAAAAAAGCGTATGAAAAACAGTATATAAATAAAAAAGAACAAAATGTTCTACTCCACAAGACCCCATGTACACCATACTTCTATCATCTACCCAAAATTCACAAAAACATCTATAACTCTCCTGGGAGACCTATTGTATCAAATACAAAATGTGCTACCAGCAACCTCTCACAATTCATGGACATGTACTTACAACCCTACGTGAAAAGCCTCCCAAGTTATCTTCATGATTTTAGCCAGTTGTCCGAGAATTGAAAATAATAGACTGGAAGGACACATCTGCTCGATTAGCAATGGATATCACATCTCTCTATTCCAATATTCAACATGACTTAGGAATAAAGTATGTGAAAACGGTCTTAGAAAATGATGCCTCGTTAAAATCCCCACAAGTTAACTTTCTCTTTGAGAGCCTACGCTTTATCCTTGAGAATAATTACTTTATATAAAATAATGAGATCTACCACCAGTGTAAAGGGACCGCGATGGGGACGCGAGTACCGCCGGCATTTGCAAATACACTGCTCAAAAAAATAAAGGGAACACAAAAATAACACATCCTAGATCTGAGTTAATTAAATATTCTTCTGAAATACTTTGTTCTTTACATAGTTTAATGTGCTGACAACAAAATCACACAAAAATTAAAAAATGGAAATCAAATTTTTCAACCCATGGAGGTCTGGATTTGGAGTCACACTCAAAATTAAAGTGGAAAAACACACTACAGGCTGATCCAACTTTGATGTAATGTCCTTAAAACAAGTCAAAATGAGGCTCAGTAGTGTGTGTGGCCTCCACGTGCCTGTATGACCTCCCTACAATGCCTGTGCATGCTCCTGATGAGGTGGCGGACGGTCTACTGAGGGATCTCCTCCCAGACCTGGACTAAAGCATCTGCCAACTCCTGGACAGTCTGTGGTGCAACGTGACGTTGGTGGATAGAGCGAGACATGATGTCCCAGATGTGCTCAATTGGATTCAGGTCTGGGGAACGGGCGGGCCAGTCCATAGCATCAATGCCTTCGTCTTGCAGGAACTGCTGACACACTCCAGCCACATGAGGTCTAGCATTGTCTTGCATTAGGAGGAACCCAGGGCCAACCGCACCAGCCTATGGTCTCACAAGGGGTCTGAGGATCTCATCTCGGTACCTAATGGCAGTCAGGCTACCTCTGGCGAGCACATGGAGGGCTGTGCGGCCCTCCAAAGAAATGCCACCCCACACCATTACTGACCCAATGCCAAACCGGTCATGCTGGAGGATGTTGCAGGCAGCAGAACGTTCTCCACGGCATCTCCAGACTCTGTCACGTCTGTCACATGTGCTCAGTGTGAACCTGCTTTCATCTGTGAAGAGCACAGGGCGCCAGTGGCGGATTTGCCAATCTTGGTGTTCTCTGGCAAATGCCAAACGTCCTGCACGGTGTTGGGCTGTAAGCACAACCCCCACCTGTGGACGTCGGGCCCTCATAGCACCCTCATGGAGTCTGTTTCTGACTGTTTGAGCAGACACATGCACATTTGTGGCCTGCTGGAGGTCATTTTGCAGGGCTCTGGCAGTGCTCCTCCTTTTCCTCCTTGCACAAAGGCGGAGATAGCGGTCCTGCTGCTGGGTTGTTGCCCTCCTACGGCCTCCGCCACGTCTCCTGATGTACTGGCCTGTCTCCTGGTAGCGCCTCCATGCTCTGGACACTACGCTGACAGACACAGCAAACCTTCTTGCCACAGCTCGCATTGATGTGCCATCCTGGATAAGCTGCACTACCTGAGCCACTTGTGTGGGTTGTAGACTCCGTCTCATGCTACCACTAGAGTGAAAGCACCGCCAGCATTCAAAAGTGACCAAAACATCAGCCAGGAAGCATAGGAACTGAGAAGTGGTCTGTGGTCACCACCTGCAGAACCACTCCTTTATTCGGGGTGTCTTGCTAATTGCCTATAATTTCCACCTGTTGTCTATCCCATTTGCACAACAGCATGTGAAATTGATTGTCACTCAGTGTTGCTTCCTAAGTGGACAGTTTGATTTCACAGAAGTGTGATTGACTTGGAGGTACATTGTGTTGTTTAAAGGGGTTCTACAGTTTGTTTTAACTGATGATCTATCCTCTGGATAGATCATCAGCATCTGATCGGCGGGGGTCCGACACCCGGGACCCCCGCTGATCCGCTGTTTGAGAAGGCAGCGGCGCTCCAGGAGCGCCGCCTTCTCACTGTTTCCCTCAGGCCCAGTGACGTCACGACTAGTATCAACTGGCCTCGGTGGGGCTAAGCTCCATTCAAGTGAACAGAGCTTAGCCGCGCCCAGGCCAGTTTATACTAGTCGTGACATCACTGGGCCTGAGGGAAACAGTGAGAAGAGCGGCGCTGCCGGAGCGCCACTGCCTTCTCAAACAGCTGATCGGCGGGGGTCCTGGGTGTCGGACCCCCGCCGATCAGATGCTGATGATCTATCCAGAGGATAGATCATCAGTTAAAACAAACTGTAGAACCCCTTTAAGTGTTCCCTTTATTTTTTTGAGCAGTGTATATTTATGGGGAAATTCAAAGAGAAATTTATTTTAAATCACCCCACCTTCCAAAAATGAATCAAATATTACAAAAGGTATATTGATGACTTGTTCTTCATCTGGGATGGTGATGAGGAAACAGCTAAAACCTTCTGTGAGTCACTAAACAAAACAGACTGGGGGATCTCCTTTACCCCGAATTACAATAAAGTGGAAATGGAATTCCTAGATATCGTCATTTCCTGTCAAATTAACCAACTCATTACAAAATATACTCTACAGCCAATGCAAAAGGATTAGACGGAATTGCACTAATAATGAGGACTTCAAATTACAAACAAAGATCTTGGAAAAAAGATTCAAAGAAAAAGGCTACCCCAAACAACTCGTGAAAAACGACATAAAAAAGAGCAGTTTACAGTCTCAGGAGGAAAGCCTAGTGACAACTATCAAATCTCAACGAAGAATGGAAGAAGTTCGGTTCATTACCCAGTACAATACATCCTATAGACAGATACAAAAAAGCCTTGAAAAACATTGGCATGTCCTTCTGCAGGACCCATATCTAGCCAAACATCTCCCTAGTATTCCGAAAATTACATATAGACACGCACCTACCATCAAAAACATACTAGCCCCGAGTAAACCAAAACAACATACTCAAATACAAGGGGGGAGTATACATAATGGTTGCACGGAAAAAGGGAGTTATAGATGTGGAGCAAAAAATTGTTTATGTTGCAAAATCATCACAAACAATCATCGTTCACCTCTAACTATAATGGCATTTCCAATAAAATATCATCTGACGTGTCACTCTACCTATGTGATATATCTCATTGAATGTGGATGTGGCCTACAATATGTAGGCCACACTACACAAGCTCTCCACTGTCGCGCAAACCAACATAGATATAATATTCAAAAGCAATATTTGAAGCACAGTGTCTCCGGACATTGTGCGTCCACCTCAGAAAAAGATAAACATGAGATAAAAATCACTCCCATTGATTTCATACCAGAGAATCCGTTTAATCGCTTTGAAAACCTACAAAAAAAGAAGTTTATTGGACATACCAACTAGATACGCTTAACCCGCGGGGACTCTTAGCGAGACCATTTTATGATGATAAACAATGTATTCACTAGGGCCCATTTCATTCCATCTAGTCCATATATCAGTAATTCTTTTTATATATATAGATACATGCACATAATAGGTGCATACATGTACAGTATATATATATATATATATATATATATATATATATATATATTGAAACAGCACGCCTCCTATGAAAACCAGTATGTACTTATGGTTTTGTTACTTATATACTCAAATGTACTAAATAATCGCCTTTATCCATTTACCCAATTTATGGTTATGTAATTGGTTTTATACAGTTTTATTTAGTCAATTGCAGTTCATTTTATGTATCTTTTTTAGCTATACTTTTATGTATTTATCTATTGTCTATTATTTTTTATTTATTTATGTTTGTATTTTTTGCTACATGCTTTGAAGTGAGCCACTATAGAGAGCAAGGGATATACCTTATGATTATATCTATGTAATGCCTTGTTCCTCCAAATGGAATTATCCCCGCAGTATATCTATCTAATGTCCTCTACCTCTCAACATAATTATTCCCCTATTATAGAGGTTACAAAAATGTCCCAAAGTCCCTACTATCGTCGGGGGTATGAGCTGTTACCTTCTGGCAATGATAAGGTTCAGGGTTTACAGAACCGCTATACACATAGGCATAGAAGATTTACAACAGCAGCTCCAGCGCCCCACGATGGGGGAGCGCTGGCCAGCAGTGAGTACATCGGAGCAGTAAAAATAACAGCTCCAGCGCTACACGATGTGGGAGCGCTTGCCAAATGAGAGTACAGCGCAGTGAGGCAGTGTACCTCACAGCGCCCAAAGAAGACAGCGCTGTGCAGAGTTTACCAATCCCAATAGATAGGTTGATAGGTGTTGATTAGCGCCCGATACAGCGCTCATGCGCCAGAAAGAATGGAGTATGATGTATCACATGTAGCGCTCCCATGACAACCAACAAATACAATTAAATACTATGTATCCTACCGATGTGCTAATTCGCTGGTTTAACCATATAAGGAATGTATTGGATTGAGCAGAGCAACAGCGGCGTGTTCCGATAAGGAGGTTCACTGATAAAGAGCCTCATTAGGCTAAACACGCACGCTCCTGCTCCTGCACCTTCCCCCCCAGATAAGCCCGCCAAAACTGCTTTTTAAGTTGTACAACATGTAACAAACTTTTATCCTGTGAATTGTCCTGATGTAGGGGCGCTCCACCCTTGAAACGCGTTGACTGATACTCAATAAAATAATATTTATCTATCCAGAAGATTCCTCCATATGTCAGCAGCGCCTAAGAAGTGGTCTCACGTCTTTTACATTTTATCCTACCAATAATCCTCCTGAAGCCCGACCAGGCAGCAGCAAGGCATTCCCTGATGCTGGTGGGGCCAGATACCAGCAAGGCTTATAAAGCTGTTCTGACTCCTCACAACAGTATCTGGTAAGCGCAATACGCACCATATACTTATACTGCTACTAAGACTATACCGCACATGAGGCGCTGTTTTTTGTCTTTTTCTTGTTTACCATATGGCTTTTGGAGAGAGGATTTAGCTGGAATGGTAATTGGGAGCCATGTCGCATATGAAGACACCCTGAGGTGGCCCGACAGTGGAAACCCCCAAAAAAGGACCCCATTCCGGCTATGAAAAGGAAATATTACAAATCTTTCCAGAAAAAGTTGCTTTACACCCACACTTTTCACTTTCACAAGGAGTAACAGGACAAAATGCACCCCACATTTTGTTCCCCATTTACCCCCGAATACGGCAACACCCCATATGTGCTCAAAAAATGATGTATGGGCACACAGCAGGCTTCAGAGTGGAAGGAGCACCATATGGCTTTTGGAGAGCGGATTTAGCTGGAATAGTAATTGGGAGCTATGTCGCATATGAAGACACCCTGAGGTTGCCCGACAGTGGAAACCCCCAAAAAGTGACCCCATTCCGGAAACTACACCCCACAAGGAATATTTCAAGGTGTGTAGTGAGCACTTTGACCCATCGGGCGTTTCACAGAATTAGGAAACACTTGGCTGTGAAAAGGAAACATTACAAATCTTTCCAGAAAAAGTTGCTCTACACCCGTTCACTTTTGCAAGGTGTAGCAGGACAAAATGCACCCCACATTTTGTTACCCATTTCCCCCAAATACGGCAACACCCCATATGTGCTCAAAAAATGATGTATGGGTGCACAGCAGGGCTCTAGAGTCAAACAGCAAAATATGGATTTTGCTGATCTGAATTGGCAGACATGGATTTTAGGTGCCAGGTCACATTTAAAAGATTCCTGAGGTCCCCAGAAAATAAAAACCCCAAGAAATGACCCCATTTTGGAAAGAGCACCCCCGTACTAACATTTAAAAGGGTGGAAAGGGCACTTTTGACCTAACAGTTGTCTCACAGAAAAGAATATGTAGTGGTTGTTGGAAGGTGGATATGCAAGCGAGGTGGACAAAATCAGAGATATAAAGTGGAAATATTACAGGGAGCATAAAGGATGAAATTAAATTAATACTCCATGGATGAGAGGTAGATTTTAAAACACTCCTGCATGCACAGGCCAGGTTTTTCAGGGCAGGTTTCGCAGTGGTAAATTGCATCTTTCCTTATCCCCCTTTTGGAACATGCCCTGTATTTTCTTTGGGTCCTTCCCTTCCTTGCTGTCTGGGGGACTTGACCTGGAAAATGTTGCCCTGGTACGACACGGGCACCATGACTCCATGAAGTACTGGGACCCTCCCCGGCCTGGGTTTGAAAAATTAGGGCCTTGATAACCACCTATTGGAACTGGAGGAAAGTTCCTGTATGGCCTGAAGATTGAAATAGCACATACGCATTACACATTGCCACCTGTACAATGTGTACGGCCAGCTTTTTGTACCACACCTTTGTTTTTCGGGTGGCATTGTAGGGCTTCAGAACGTAATCTGAAAGATCCACCCCTCCTATGTGCCTGTTGTAGTCCAGGATACAAACTGGTTTGGGGACAGTGGTTGTGGTACCTCGTACAGGAGCAGAGGAGCTGGCGTTAGTGTGTATGGTGGTCAGTACAAGGATGTCCCTCTTGTCCTTGTACTTAACCACCAGCATGTTCTCGTGGAGGAGAGCCCTACTTTCACCTATTATCAGTGGTTACCCTACAAAGGATCTAGGGAGGCCTCTCAGATTTTTGTGCACTGTGCCGCAAGCCACAGTACCTCTGGCAATTAGGGACCTGAATAGGGGTATGCTGGCATAATATTTATCCACATAGAGGTGGTAACCCTTATCTAGCAGTGGTTGCAGTAAGTCCCACACAATCTTCCCACTAACTCCTAGGATGGGGGGGCATTGTGGGGGTTCTATCCGGGAAACTTTCCCTTTGTAAACGCGGAACTTGTGGGTGTACCCGTAGCTACTATCACATAGTATGTATATCTTTATGCCATACCTTACCCGTTTGCTAGGCAGGTACTTGCGGAATCTAATCCTCCCTTTGAACAGTATTAGGGACCAGGGGTGGACTGACCGGTCGGGCACCAGGCCCCGCTCACTGTAATACTAATTTTCATATGTGAACAAGAAGAGAAATCCTCTGCGATCCTCTCCCTCTCTGTACTCACAAACTCAGTAGCAGGCAGGCCGGGCGGCGGCGCAACTCACTGACGTCAGTGGGAGGAGCAGGCGCGTGACGTCAGTGAGTTGCGCTGCCGCCCGACCTGCCTACTACTGAGTTTGTGAGTACAGAGAGGGAGAAGATCGCAGAGGATTTCTCTTCTTGTTCACATATGAAAATTAGTATTACAGTGAGCGGGCCCGCTGCCATTACAACACCAGATGCCGGCCCCCAGACCCTGCATTGGGGGTCATTCACTCACAGGGACACTGTTATGGGGGGATCTGTGGATGACACATATATAGCATAAGCTGCTATATATGTGTCACCCACAGTGCCATCCACAGAGCCCCCACAACAGTGCCATCCACAGACCACCATTAGTTCAAAACCCACCAAAAGCACACCTTATGGTTTAAAATATTTTTTTTTTATGGCCAATGGCGGAGTGAGCAGCACACTGCCTGAGCTCCTGAGCACCGCCGGCATTTACAGCCCCATATAGCATCCAGAAGCCCACAGATTTTTCATGGGTCGCAAGAGGGGCACAGCTAACACCCCGGCACCCGCATCACGAGAATCGGGGGACATCACAAAGTTCCTGTGCCCGTCCAGCCAGCCTGAAAGCCTGAGATCCGGCGCCACAACCTCCAAGATGGCGGAGCAGGCGCGGGAAACGAGCGCCTCTACTCCTCTGACTAGAGGGAAAACTGCGGCCCTCACCTCCAGGAACCAGGGGGAACATAGCACCGGAGGACCTCCGGTTTCATATGCAGCAGTGGCAGCAGCGGTGAGTCCTACCTTGGGGTCCGTCCCTTCATCGCCAGCCTCCAGGGGTTCAGAGGCCTATTCAGGCCCACAGCTCTCCCACCACAGCTCCCCTGCCTTGTCGGCTGCCTCCAGTAGATCGCCCACTGCCCTCTCCCATGAGGATGACTGGGACTGGAAGCTCCATTTAAAATCCCTTCCCACTACTGCTGAGGTAGATGCTTTGCTCAGCAGGATGGAAGCTTCCCACAAGCAAGATATTGCGGCCTTGCATCAGGATATCAGGCATGTGGGGCAGAGGGTAGAGGAGGTGGAGAACAAACAGGAGCAGATCTTTAATACTCTGGATTGTCACCGTGCAGTCATTAATGAGCACGCTGCTCAAATGCAGGACATTCTAACCCACATGGACGATATTGAAAACCGCAATAGGAGAAACAACCTCCGAATAAGGGGGGTCCCTGAATCTGTAGAAGATCTGCCATCCTGGGCGCAACGCCATTTTGCCTCACTTTTGGAAATTAATCCGGACAGGATCATTGAGATAGATCGGATCCATCGGGCGCTGGGCCCAAAATCAACGGACCTGAAACGTCCCAGGGACATTATTTGCCGTATTCACTTTTACAAGGAGAAGGAGTCCATCCTCAAAGCTGCTCGAGCTGCGGCTGGCCCTGAATCGGGCCCGAATACCATCCAGATCCTCCCGGACCTAGCACGCCGCACCTTACAACTTAGGAAGGCCTTGAAACCGCTTCTATCCACACTCAGGGACAATGAGATCCTGTATAGATGGGGGTATCCCTTCCAGCTCTCGGCCAAGAGAAACGGGAAGTCTGCTACGTTCAAATCTCTTGAAGACCTCCCCAGATTTCTGGCTACACTAGATCTCCCCGCGGTGGAGCTGCCTGACTGGCCCAGACCCCTCATGGTGCCGCCCGTTAGTGATCGTGAAGAATGGCAAGAGGCGATCCCGAAACCGCAGAGGCATCCCAGACGCCATTCCAGACCACCTGTTTGAGCCTAATTGGCTTTCGTGGGACTTCACATATTATCCCAATGCGCTGGTTCAGTGTATAGTATTCATGTTCTAATGTTTTATGCTATATGTTATATATCTTTGATATTCCTTTTTATATGCCGGGGGTCAGTGGGGCTGCTGCCTTGCCCTTGACCTCTCCTCCCCTCGTTAGGGGTATCGACACCTGGTGTCGAACGTGACTATAGTCACTTACTAGTCTACCTCGGAGCCATAGTTTTTGGCTCTCTCTTATAGGAGGTTTTTCTTTTGTTTTGTTTTTTTTCTTTTCTTTTTCTTTGTTGTTTTATCTGCGTGTTGCTTGTTAGTCCTTGTCTCTTTCCTTTTGTTTGGATCCTCGTGTTCCCTCCCCCACTTAATCCAGTTTCCTCTCAGAGGTCGGTAAGATGTCCCCTCTCTCTTTTTGTACGTATAATGCCAGGGGCCTAAATAAACCAGAAAAACGTAGCCAGATTCTATATCGCTTTCACCGGAAGCGGGTCATGCTTATTATGTTCCAGGAGACCCACTTTAAGCTTGCCTCGGTTCCCAGGTGTGACCGTGGGTATTACACGACTTGGTTCCATAGTCCCAACCCCGTCAAAAAAGCAGGAGGTGTATCTATTGCATTCCATAAATCTTTTCGGCCTACGATTTTGGCTACAGATATTGATAGTAGGGGGCGCTATGTATTCCTCAAGCTGTCTGATGGTCCACGTGTATACACGGTTGCTAATGTCTATTTTCCCAACCAGGGGCAGATTCCATATGGCTCCAAGATTCTCAGGAAACTGGCTCGCTTTGCAGATGGATCCTCTATCATCCTGGGCGGTGATCTGAATATGGTGATGGACCCGGATCTGGATTCTTCGTCTGGTAGGTCAGCTATCTCTCCGACATCCCAGCGTTCCTTTAGGGAAATCCTGTCCTCTCTCCGCCTTGTAGATCTCTGGAGGGTGCTGCATCCGGGAGTCAGAGATTTCAGTTTTCATTCTTTAGCCCACAATAGCTATGCCAGACTAGACCATTTATTTATTTCACAATCTTTGCTTGAGGAGGATCCACTTAGCTCAATGGATGGCTTCCTTTGGTCTGACCACACTCCAGTGTATGGCCTACTGAGATTTCAGCAGACGCCTTCCCGTCCCTTCACGTGGAGATTGAATGACAATCTTCTTAACGACCTGGTGTGCATGTCAGACATTAGGAAGGCCATCTCTGAGTTTACAGTTAACCACCAAACAGACCCCTCTCCCCCGCCGATTAAATGGGAAGCCCTTAAGTGTGTGCTCAGGGGGATTTTCATATCTCATGGCGCTAGACTCAAAAAGGAGAAGTCCGCTAAACTCTCCTCCCTACTTTCACAACTCGACGGGAAAGAGACCTCAAATAAATTGACCCCCTCTGATCAGTTGAAAGCTGATATCTCGCTGCTCCGCCAACAAGTAATTCAAATTCTAGACCAAAGATCACTATGTTTGCGTGATAAGGTAAAATTTGGATTTTTTGAATATGGCGATAAAAGTGGGAAGTGGCTTGCCAGAGCTCTACATCCTAGGTTACCCCAGACCCAGATATCCTCACTTAACACATCCGACAAGGGAATTGTTTATGCTCCATCCGAAATCTCATCAGAATTCCGCACCTATTATAGCTCTCTTTATGACTTGAACACAGGGAGGGACTCAGCGTCTGCTTCCTTTACACAGGATACTAAAGATTATCTAGACCAATTCGGCCCTGAAAAGATTCCTAGCGTAGATTCTTTGGCGCTGGAAGATGACTTTTCATCCCCAGAAATTGCGGGAGTTATAAGAGATCTCAAAAATGGGAAAAGCCCAGGCCCAGATGGCCTTACCCCACGCTTTTATAAGCTTCTTATAGATGAGCTATCCCCCTTATTACTCGAATCTTTTAATTCCATAGCAGTGGGAACCCCCTTCCCTCCCCAAACTTTACAGGCCCATATAACGGTTATACCTAAACCTGATAAAGATCCCTCTTATTGCTCCAATTATAGGCCTATTTCTCTTTTAAACGTGGACCTAAAGGTGTACGCTAAATTACTAGCCTTACGATTACACCCCCTCATCCCGAAGTATATCCATCAGGAACAGGTGGGCTTTGTCCCGGGCAGGGAAGCTCGAGATAGTACCTTGAAGACCTTGGGCATCATAGCTAGAGCTAGGAATACTAGGTCTCCTCTGTGTTTACTTTCAGTGGATGCAGAGAAGGCCTTTGACAGGGTCAATTGGGGCTTCTTAACCTTAACCCTGGAGCATTTAGGACTCGGTTCTAAAATGATTAAACGTATTATGGCTCTCTACTCTTCTCCCTCAGCTCAGGTAAGGGCTAATGGCCTTTTATCCACACCTTTTGCTATCAAGAATGGTACACGCCAGGGTTGCCCCTTATCCCCCTTCCTATATATTCTGACCATGGAATCCTTAGCTAATGCGCTGCGCAATAATCAAGATATAAAGGGGGTGAGAGTTGGAACTAAGGAGCATAAACTTTCCCTTTTTGCCGATGATTTGCTTCTCTATCTCTCGGACCCCAGAATAGGCCTTCCTTCGGTCCTGCGGGAATTTGAGAGATTTGGGAGGCTTAGTAACTTCAAAGTTAATATCCAGAAATCTGAAATCTTGAATATTTCGTTACCACGCAGGGAAATTTCTCATGTTAAAGAAAGCTTCTCGTTTAAAGTAGCCTCGGACTCGATTCGCCACTTAGGCATTAACCTCCCAGCAAACCCCAATCTCCTCTTTCAAATGAACTACAAACCCTTATTTAGGAAGGTAGAGGCTTCTCTCCAGAAGTGGTCCCCCCTGCAGATTTCTTGGTTTGGTAGAATAAATGCCCTAAAGATGGATATCTTACCCAAATTCCTCTACCTGTTCCAGACTGCCCCGTGTATTATACCAAATAGTTTTTTTGCCCAATTGCGGTCATTAGCTTCTAGGTTTATCTGGAATGGCACTAAGGCCAGGGTGAGTTACAGAGTTTTATCCAGAGCGAAGAGTGTGGGGGGAGCTGGCCTTCCTGACTTCCAGGCATATTTTAGAGCTTCCATTTCTAATTGTGTTCTAGACCTTATACACAAACGATCTCTGAAACTTTGGGTAGACATAGAACACACCCTCGAGCCCCATATGGTACCTGGGATATTTTGGCTCCCTATAGCAACACTAAATAGCCTTCTACATACTCTTTGTTCTCCCCTACTTCAGATCCTGATCAAACTATGGAGTAGATTTGCCTCCAAAATCAAGTTAATCTCCGCACCGGGTCCTTTGACGCATATTGTGGCTCATCCTGGCCTCCCCTCACAGATCAAGAATCTCCCCTTCTTCCGCACAATTCCCCCGCCCCGGATCCTAATTAGGGACATCTTTAACAGCTCAGGGCTCCTACCTCTCGTGGATCTATCACACATATTCCAAAACTCCCCGAGCCGCTGGTTCCACTACTTTCAACTTCGTAGCTTCTTGGGCTCTCTGGCTCCCGGATCGCAGCTGTCTGCCCCTCTGACAAATTTTGAAAAGCTCTGTGTTGCCAACACAGGCCCAGATCATGGTATTTCTTTGATATATGGCTTGCTGGGTGCCGGTGGAGATGGGGACCTATCACTCGTTGAACAGATGAGAGGTGTTGGGTTTGCCTCTGGTTGGGAGAGTGAACTGACGTTCTCCCTGTCCTCTGAGCAATGGAATCGTTCCCTCTTATTTACGCATAAATCATCCAGGTCCTGTCGTTTACAGGAGTTGAACTATAAGATCCTTACTCGTTGGTATAGGACGCCGGTTAAGTTGCATCATTTTTATCCATCGGTCCCCAACACCTGTTGGCGGTGCCATTCAGAGGTTGGTTCCATGCTACATATCTGGTGGGACTGCCCTGGGGTCGCCCCTTTGTGGCAAGATGTTTTTTCTCTGTATAATGCACTTTACCGGTCTACTATATCTCCCTCCCCTTTGATTGCCCTGCTCTCTATATTCCCGGGTAGGATCAAACATGTCAAAAAGGGAGTACTTAAAACATTTGTCCTTTCTATGAGACAGATCATACCACGCCAGTGGAGATCCTCAGACAGTTTGCAGAGAATTACGTGGATACGTGCCCTGGATGCCTTATTCAGGATGGAAGAAATGGAAGCTGAGGCCTGTAACCAAGTCCAAACATTTGCACTAACCTGGGAACCTTGGAATCAATTTAGGAGCTCCTCTCGTTTTCAAACCTGGTTGGTCTCAGGTGACTGTACCTGGGATACGTGATATGATGTCTTGTCCTTTCCCCTTCCCCCCCGCCCCCCCTACTTTCCACCCCCCCTCCCTCCCCTGTCTTTTGTTTCGTCGTGTTTTGTTCTTGTCTGTCCCCCTGTCTCTCCTAGGTTAACGATTTAATCTGTTTCACTTAAGAGTTACATATTAGTAGCCCTTTGTTCAAAACGCCATCACTGAGTATCTCAGGATTGTGTCCTAAGTTCCTTTTGCCTTCCCTTTCAGTAGTCAAGGTTCTTCATATCGTACTGTATGTATCTAATATTGCTGAACCTCTCCTTTAGCATTTATTTGATGGCATTTGTTTTCTCTGGTCTTCATGGTTGCGTCCCAGAGAAATATGGTGGTCTCTGAATCCATCTGTGCACTTTATTTTATGTTTTACATGGTCTTGGAAATGGAATTGGAGATATACTTTTCATACAATGTCTTGGTTGCTATGTATGATTGTTGTGTTCTTTTTCTATTCAATAAAAATAGATTCAACACTAAAATATTTTTTTATTTGGCTATTCCCCACCCCTCTTGTAATTGTTCCGCTACTTGTGGGCTGCGCGGGCATGAGTTCAGTCACTTCGGTGCGCAATCCCGTCCTGCAGCGCGTGATCCCGCGAGACCCGCCGCTGTAGGTCATGGGTCTCGCGGGATCACGCGCCGAAGTGACTGAACTCATGCCCACGTAGCTCGCAAGTAGAAGATCAGTGGAACAAGTACAAGGTGGAGGGTACTGTTTCTAACAGAGGCTCACTAATGGACGCTGAGATTAGATCACCCCATACGAAAGCATTGAATCAATGCTTTCCTATGGGGAAAAATCTGACCCTGGAGGTCATCATGCAGAGTGTGAGGACGTCCAGCGTCAGAGACCGGACCAAAGGTCTGTTTTACTCCAGGAAGCCCTCAGGTGGCTGCCAGCGACTAGAGGCTGACTTATTGCTGGAACGTGAACAATGCAGCTTCTCTAGAACATTGCAGCTCGATTTGCAAAAGGGACACTGTACCCAGACCCCTTCAATGAGCCGAAGGGGTCTGGGTGCCTTTTGTGTCACTTTAACTTTGAAATCTTATTAAAGATTGTGTAGGGTGTGGCTGGAGGCGGGGCATGGAGGCGGGACAAGGGTGGGGCTTGCAGCAGAACATCGGTGGGGCCTGTAAGGGGGCCCTTGATTTATTTTGCCCAGGGGCCCTGAGGGTTCTCAGTCCGCCCCTGATAGGGACTCATCTACACTGACATTTTTATCTGGGTTGTACACCTTAGCAAACTTGGTGTTAAAGTGGTCATTGGCAGGCCTATCCTTGAACAGACGGTCAAATTTCGGGTCGTTTTGTGGTGGGCACTGAGCATTGTCGTTGCAGTGTAGGAATTTCCGAATTGACTCAAGTCGTTTCCGGCTCATGGTCTCAGTCCCAGCAAGCCAAAAGCAGCACAGAAAGGCACAGAACCTCTCTGCATGCAGTCACAGCTAGGATGGCTGCATTTAGAGAGGTTCTGCCCTTTCCTGTGCAGCTATAGTGTTGTTCCAGCCAATCGCAGCGCTGGCAGGGGACCCCAAAAACTGGTGTCCCTTGCCTCACCTTGAAGGAGACCAGTGCTGACCAGTTCAGCACTGGTCACCTCCCCCTGACCTACCCCCGCCCCACAGCTGTATATGTGCCAGTCCTCATTGACCAGCCAATCGCAGCGCTTGGAGCTGCAGGGGGGCGGTACAGCACCATGCTGCCCTTACCCGGCATGGCTACCTGCCGGTAAGAGCAGTTATGGTGCCCCGATTCCCCCGCGATCGTGCCCCAGCGTACCGCGGACCTTGCGTCGTAATACGGCGCTGGTTCTTAAGTCACGTCCGGTTGCGCCATACATGTACGGTGCTGGAGCGATGTGTGAACATGGCGCTTGCTCGCACGTGCAGCGGGCACCATGGCCAGCAGATCCCACCTGCGGCTAATTATTGTGACTGGCAATAATGCCGATCGCGGTAATTAAATGCTTTAGATGCCGTGACCAAGTGAGATACCTATTGATGTCCTGTGTGGCCAAATGGGGCATCGGTAGTTGAGCTGAACACTTTCAGAAATTATATGCGAATCGACTTCGGATGTTTCATCTGAAGTTGAAGTTGATTCGCTCATCCCTAATAAACATCATGGGTATCACCGCAACTGAAAACGCCCATACTATTTAAAGAGGACCTTTTACCGATCCTGACATTGTGAACTAAGTATCATGACATATACAGCGGCGCCCAGGGATCTCACTGCACTTACTATTATCACTGGGCGCCGCTCCGTTCTCCCGTTATGTCCTCCAGTATGTTCGGGGACTTGGTTATAGTAGGCGGAGACTTAGGGGACTTGGTTATAGTAGGCGGAGACTTAGGGGACTTGGTTATAGTAGGCAGAGTCTGCCCTTGTTCTGCAGGGCGTCTCCTTCTCCTAGGCTGTAGCGCTGGCCAATCGGCTGTGAGCTCTGCGATGCGATTGGCCAGCGCTACAGCCTAGGAGAAGGAGACGCCCAGCAGAACAAGGGCAGACTCCGCCTACTATAACCAAGTCCCCTAAGTCTCCGCCTACTATAACCAAGTCCCCTAAGTCTCCGCCTACTATAACCAAGTCCCCGAACATACCGGAGGACAGAGCGGCACCCAGGGATAACAGTAAGTGCAGTGAGATCCCTGGGCGCCGCTGTATATGTCATGATACTTAGTTCACAATGCCAGGATCGGTGAAAGGTCCTCTTTAACCACCTCCGGACCGCCTAACGCAGGATCGCGTTCCGGAGGTGGCAGCCCTGCGCAGAGTCACGCATATATGCGTCATCTCGCGAGACGCGAGATTTCCTTTGAACGCGCGCACACAGGAACGGAAGGTAAGAGAGTTGATCTCCAGCCTGCCAGCGGCGATCGTTCGCTGGCAGGCTGGAGATGTGTTTTTTTTAACCCCTAACAGGTATATTAGACGCTGTTTTGATAACAGCGTCTAATATACCTGCTACCTGGTCCTCTGGTGGTCCCCTTTGTTTGGATCGACCACCAGAGGACACAGGTAGCTCAGTAAAGTAGCACCAAGCACCACTACACTACACTACACCCCCCCCCCCGTCACTTATTAACCCCTTATTAGCCCCTGATCACCCCTGATCACCCCATATAGACTCCCTGATCACCCCCCTGTCATTGATTACCCCCCTGTCATTGATTACACCCCTGTCATTGATCAACCCCCTGTAAAGCTCCATTCAGACGTCCGCATGATTTTTACGGATCCACTGATAGATGGATCGGATCCGCAAAACGCATCCGGACGTCTGAATGAAGCCTTACAGGGGCATGATCAATGACTGTGGTGATCACCCCATATAGACTCCCTGATCACCCCCCTGTCATTGATCACCCCCCTGTCATTGATTACCCCCCCTGTCATTGATCACCCCATATAGACTCCCTGATCACCCCCCTGTAAAGCTCCATTCAGATGTCCGCATGATTTTTACGGATGCACTGATAGATGGATCGGATCCGCAAAACGCATCCGGACGTCTGAATGAAGCCTTACACGGGCATGATCAATGACTGTGGTGATCACCCCATATAGACTCCCTGATCACCCCCCTGTAAAGCTCCATTCAGATGTCCGCATGATTTTTACGGATGCACTGATAGATGGATCGGATCCGCAAAACGCATCCGGACGTCTGAATGAAGCCTTACAGGGGCATGATCAATGACTGTGGTGATCACCCCATATAGACTCCCTGATCACCCCCCTGTAAAGCTCCATTCAGATGTCCGCATGATTTTTACGGATGCACTGATAGATGGATCGGATCCGCAAAACGCATCCGGACGTCTGAATGAAGCCTTACAGGGGCATGATCAATGACTGTGGTGATCACCCCCCTGTCATTGATTACCCCCCTGTAAGGCTCCATTCAGATGTCCGCATGATTTTTACGGATGCACTGATAGATGGATCGGATCCGCAAAACGCATACGGACGTCTGAATGAAGCCTTACAGGGGCGTGATCAATGACTGTGGTGATCACCCCATATAGACTCCCTGATCACCCCCCTGTCATTGATTACACCCCTGTCATTGATCAACCCCCTGTAAAGCTCCATTCAGATGTCCGCATGATTTTTACGGATGCACTGATAGATGGATCGGATCCGCAAAACGCATCCGGACATCTGAATGAAGCCTTACAGGGGCGTGATCAATGACTGTGGTGATCACCCCATATAGACTCCCTGATCACCCCCCTGTCATTGATTACCCCCCTGTAAAGCTCCATTCAGACGTCCGCATGATTTTTACGGATCCACTGATAGATGGATCGGATCCGCAAAACGCATCCGGACGTCTGAATAAAGCCTTACAGGGGCGTGATCAATGACAGTGGTGATCACCCCATATAGACTCCCTGATCACCCCCCTGTCATTGATTACCCCCCTGTAAAGCTCCATTCAGACGTCCGCATGATTTTTACGGATCCACTGATAGATGGATCGGATCCGCAAAACGCATACGGACGTCTGAATGAAGCCTTACACGGGCGTGATCAATGACTGTGGTTATCACCCCATATAGACTCCCTGATCACCCCCCTGTCATTGATCACCCCCCTGTCATTGATCACCCCTCTGTAAGGCTCCATTCAGACATTTTTTTGGCCCAAGTTAGCGGAATTATTATATTTTTTTTCTTACAAAGTCTCATATTCCACTAACTTGTGTCAAAAAATAAAATCTCACATGAACTCACCATACCCCTCACGGAAACCAAATGCGTAAAATTTTTTAGACATTTAGATTCCAGACTTCTTCTCACGCTTTAGGGCCCCTAGAATGCCAGGGCAGTATAAATACCCCACATGTGACCCCATTTCGGAAAGAAGACACTCCAAGGTATTCCGTGAGGGGCATATTGAGTCCATGAAAGATTGAAATTTTTGTCCCAAGTTAGCGGAACGGGAGACTTTGTGAGAAAAAAATTAAAAATATCAATTTCCGCTAACTTGTGCCAAAAAAAAAAAAATTTCTATGAACTCGCCATGCCCCTCATTGAATACCTTGGGGTGTCTTCTTTCCAAAATGGGGTCACATGTGGGGTATTTATACTGCCCTGGCATTCTAGGGGCCCCAAAGCGTGAGAAGAAGTCTGGTATCCAAATGTCTAAAAATGCCCTCCTAAAAGGAATTTGGGCACCTTTGCGCATCTAGGCTGCAAAAAAGTGTCACACATCTGGTATCGCCGTACTCAGGAGAAGTTGGGGAATGTGTTTTGGGGTGTCATTTTACATATACCCATGCTGGGTGAGAGAAATATCTTGGTCAAATGCCAACTTTGTTTAAAAAAATGGGAAAAGTTGTCTTTTGCCAAGATATTTCTCTCACCCAGCAAGGGTATATGTAAAATGACACCCCAAAACACATTCCCCAACTTCTCCTGAATACGGCGATACCACATGTGTGACACTTTTTTGCAGCCTAGGTGGGCAAAGGGGCCCATATTCCAAAGAGCACCTTTAGGATTTCACAGGTCATTTACCTACTTACCACACATTAGGGCCCCTGGAAAATGCCAGGGCAGTATAACTACCCCACAAGTGACCCCATTTTGGAAAGAAGACACCCCAAGGTATTCCGTGAGGGGCATGGCGAGTTCCTAGAATTTTTTATTTTTTGTCACAAGTTAGTGGAAAATGCTGATTTTTTTTTTTCATACAAAGTCTCATATTCCACTAACTTGTGACAAAAAATAAAAACTTCCATGAACTCACTATGCCCATCAGCGAATACCTTGGGGTCTCTTCTTTCCAAAATGGGGTCACTTGTGGGGTAGTTATACTGCCCTGGCATTCTAGGGGCCCAAATGTGTGGTAAGGAGTTTGAAATCAAATTCTGTAAAAAATGACCTGTGAAATCCGAAAGGTGCTCTTTGGAATATGGGCCCCTTTGCCCACCTAGGCTGCAAAAAAGTGTCACACATCTGGTATCTCCGTACTCAGGAGAAGGTGGGGAATGTGTTTTGGGGTGTCATTTTACATATACCCCTGCTGGGTGAGAGAAATATCTTGGCAAAAGACAACTTTTCCCATTTTTTTATACAAAGTTGGCATTTGACCAAGATATTTATCTCACCCAGCATGGGTATATGTAAAAAGACACCCCAAAACACATTCCTCAACTTCTCCTGAATACAGAGATACCAGATGTGTGACACTTTTTTGCAGCCTAGGTGGGCAAAGGGGCCCATATTCCAAAGAGCACCTTTCGGATTTCACAGGTCATTTTTTACAGAATTTGATTTCAAACTCCTTACCACACATTTGGGCCCCTAGAATGCCAGGGCAGTATAACTACCCCACAAGTGACCCCATTTTGGAAAGAAGAGACCCCAAGGTATTTCGTGATGGGCATAGTGAGTTCATAGAAGTTTTTATTTTTTGTCACAAGTTAGTGGAATATGAGACTTTGTAAGAAAAAAAAAAAAAATCATCATTTTCCGCTAACTTGTGACAAAAAATAAAAAGTTCTATGAACTCACTATGCCCATCAGCGAATACCTTAGGGTGTGTACTTTCCGAAATGGGGTCATTTGTGGGGTGTTTGTACTGTCTGGCCATTGTAGAACCTCAGGAAACATGACAGGTGCTCAGAAAGTCAGAGCTGCTTCAAAAAGCGGAAATTCACATTTTTGTACCATAGTTTGTAAACGCTATAACTTTTACCCAAACCATTTTTTTTTTTTTACCCAAACATTTTTTTTTTATCAAAGACATGTAGAACTATAAATTTAGAGCAAAATTTCTATATGGATCTCGTTTTTTTTGCAAAATTTTACAACTGAAAGTGAAAAATGTCATTTTTTTGCAAAAAAATCGTTAAATTTCGATTAATAACAAAAAAAGTAAAAATGTCAGCAGCAATGAAATACCACCAAATGAAAGCTCTATTAGTGAGAAGAAAAGGAGGTAAAATTCATTTGGGTGGTAAGTTGCATGACCGAGCAATAAACGGTGAAAGTAGTGTAGGTCAGAAGTGTAAAAAGTGGCCTGGTCTTTCAGGGTGTTTAAGCACTGGGGGCTGAAGTGGTTAAATAGAAAAAAAAAAGTATGGTGAATGGCGTAACGGAAAAAAGGGTCAAAATGGCCGATTTGGCATTTTTTCATTGCTTCTCTTACCCAAAAAAATGAAATAAAATGTGATCAAAAAGTCACGCACACTCCAAAATGGCATCAATAAAAACTACAGATTGTCCCGCAAAAAATGAGCCCCTAAATAGCTCAGTAGACATAAGTATAAAAAAGTTTTGAGGTATGGTAAATATGGGGGTTAAATTTATAATTTTTTTTTAGCAAAGTTGAAATTTATTTTTACACTATTTAGACATAAAAAAAAAAATATACATATGGGGTATTGTTGTAATCGTACTGACTCAGAGAATGAAGGGCATGGGTCAGTTTTGCCGCAAACGAAACACCGTGGGAACAAACCCATAAAACGATGGAGGAATAGCGTTTTTTTTCCCAATTCCACGCCATTTGGATTTTTTTTTACCGCTTCCCACTACATTTTATGCCATCATTAACCACCTCCGGACCGCCTAACGCAGGATCGCGTTCCGGAGGTGGCAGCCCTGCGCAGAGTCACGCATATATGCGTCATCTCGCGATGGGCGAGATTTCCTGTGAACGCGCGCACACAGGCGCGCGCGCTCACAGGAACGGAAGGTAAGAGAGTTGATCTCCAGCCTGCCAGCGGCGATCGTTCGCTGGCAGGCTGGAGATGTGTTTTTTTTAACCCCTAACAGGTATATTAGACGCTGTTTTGATAACAGCGTCTAATATACCTGCTACCTGGTCCTCTGGTGGTCCCATTTGTTTGGATCGACCACCAGAGGACACAGGTAGCTCAGTAAAGTCCCACCAAGCACCACTACACTACACCACACCCCCCCCCCCGTCACTTATTAACCCCTTATTAGCCCCTGATCACCCCTGATCACCCCATATAGACTCCCTGATCACCCCCCTGTCATTGATCACCCCCCTGTCATTGATTACCCCCCTGTAAAGCTCCATTCAGATGTCCGCATGATTTTTACGGATCCACTGATAGATGGATCGGATCCGCAAAACGCATCCGGACGTCTGAATGAAGCCTTACAGGGGCGTGATCAATGACTGTGGTTATCACCCCATATAGACTCCCTGATCACCCCCCCTGTCATTGATTACACCCCTGTCATTGATCAACCCCCTGTAAAGCTCCATTCAGACGTCCGCATGATTTTTACAGATCCACTGATGGATAGATCGGATCCGCAAAACGCATCCGGACGTCTGAATGAAGCCTTACAGGGGCGTGATCAATGACTGTGGTGATCACCCCATATAGACTCCCTGATCACCCCCCTGTAAAGCTCCATTCAGATGTCCGCATGATTTTTACGGATGCACTGATAGATGGATCCGATCCGCAAAACGCATCCGGACGTCTGAATGAAGCCTTACAGGGGCATGATCAATGACTGTGGTGATCACCCCATATAGACTCCCTGATCACCCCCCTGTAAAGCTCCATTCAGATGTCCGCATGATTTTTACGGATGCACTGATAGATGGATCCGATCCGCAAAACGCATCCGGACGTCTGAATGAAGCCTTACAGGGGCATGATCAATGACTGTGGTGATCACCCCATATAGACTCCCTGATCACCCCCCTGTCATTGATCACCCCCCTGTAAAGCTCCATTCAGATGTCCGCATGATTTTTACGGATGCACTGATAGATGGATCCGATCCGCAAAACGCATCCGGACGTCTGAATGAAGCCTTACAGGGGCATGATCAATGACTGTGGTGATCACCCCATATAGACTCCCTGATCACCCCCCTGTCATTGATTACCCCCCTGTAAAGCTCCATTCAGATGTCCGCATGATTTTTACGGATGCACTGATAGATGGATCGGATCCGCAAAACGCATCCGGACGTCTGAATGAAGCCTTACAGGGGAGTGATCAATGACTGTGGTGATCACCCCATATAGACTCCCTGATCACCCCCCTGTCATTGATTACCCCCCTGTAAAGCTCCATTCAGATGTCCGCATGATTTTTACGGATGCACTGATAGATGGATCGGATCCGCAAAACACATCCGGACGTCTGAATGAAGCCTTACAGGGGCGTGATCAATGACTGTGGTGATCACCCCATATAGACTCCCTGATCAACCCCCCTGTCATTGATCAACCCCCCTGTCATTGATCAACCCCCCTGTCATTGATCAACCCCCCTGTCATTGATCACCCCCCTGTCATTGATCACCCCCCTGTCATTGATCACCCCCCCTGTCATTGATCACCCCTCTGTAAGGCTCCATTCAGATATTTTTTTGGCCCAAGTTAGCAGAATTTTTTTTTTTTTTTTTTACAAAGTCTCATATTCCACTAACTTGTGTCAAAAAATAAAATCTCACATGAACTCACCATACCCCTCACGGAATCCAAATGCGTAAAATTTTTTAGACATTTATATTCCAGACTTCTTCTCACGCTTTAGGGCCCCTAGAATGCCAGGGCAGTATAAATACCCCACATGTGACCCCATTTCAGAAAGAAGACACCCCCAGGTATTCCGTGAGGGGCATATTGAGTCCATGAAAGATTGAAATTTTTGTCCCAAGTTAGCGGAACGGGAGACTTTGTGAGAAAAAAATTAATAAATCAATTTCCGCTAACTTGTGCCAAAAAAAAAAAAATTTCTATGAACTCGCCATGCCCCTCATTGAATACCTTGGGGTGTCTTCTTTCCAAAATGGGGTCACATGTGGGGTATTTATACTGCTCTGGCATTCTAGGGGCCCCAAAGCGTGAGAAGAAGTCTGGTATCCAAATGTCTAAAAATGCCCTCCTAAAAGGAATTTGGGCACCTTTGCGCATCTAGGCTGCAAAAAAGTGTCACACATCTGGTATCGCCGTACTCAGGAGAAGTTGGGGAATGTGTTTTGGGGTGTCATTTTACATGTACCCATGCTGGGTGAGAGAAATATCTTGGTCAAATGCCAACTTTGTATAAAAAAATGGGAAAAGTTGTCTTTTGCCAAGATATTTCTCTCACCCAGCATGGGTATATGTAAAATGACACCCCAAAACACATTCCCCAACTTCTCCTGAATACGGCGATACCACATGTGTGACACTTTTTTGCAGCCTAGGTGGGCAAAGGGGCCCATATTCCAAAGAGCACCTTTAGGATTTCACAGGTCATTTACCTACTTACCACACATTAGGGCCCCTGGAAAATGCCAGGGCAGTATAACTACCCCACAAGTGACCCCATTTTGGAAAGAAGACACCCCAAGGTATTCCGTGAGGGGCATGGCGAGTTCCTAGAATTTTTTATTTTTTGTCACAAGTTAGTGGAAAATGCTTATTTTTTTTTTTTTTTTTTTTTTCATACAAAGTCTCATATTCCACTAACTTGTGACAAAAAATAAAAAGTTCCATGAACTCACTATGCCCATCAGCGAATACCTTGGGGTCTCTTCTTTCCAAAATGGGGTCACTTGTGGGGTAGTTATACTGCCCTGGCATTCTAGGGGCCCAAATGTGTGGTAAGGAGTTTGAAATCAAATTCTGTAAAAAATGACCTGTGAAATCCGAAAGGTGCTCTTTTGAATATGGGCCCCTTTGCCCACCTAGGCTGCAAAAAAGTGTCACACATCTGGTATCTCCGTAATCGGGAGAAGTTGGGGAATGTGTTTTGGGGTGTCATTTTACATATACCCATGCTGGGTGAGAGAAATATCTTGGCAAAAGACAACTTTTCCCATTTTTTTATACAAAGTTGGCATTTGACCAAGATATTTATCTCACCCAGCATGGGTATATGTAAAAAGACACCCCAAAACACATTCCTCAACTTCTCCTGAATACAGAGATACCAGATGTGTGACACTTTTTTGCAGCCTAGGTGGGCAAAGGGGCCCACATTCCAAAGAGCACCTTTCGGATTTCACAGGTCATTTACCTACTTACCACACATTTGGGCCCCTAGAATGCCAGGGCAGTATAACTACCCCACAAGTGACCCCATTTTGGAAAGAAGAGACCCCAAGGTATTCGCTGATGGGCATAGTGAGTTCATGGAAGTTTTTATTTTTTGTCACAAGTTTGTGGAATATGAGACTTTGTATGAAAAAAAAAATAAAAAAAAAATCATCATTTTCCACTAACTTGTGACAAAAAATAAAAAATTCTAGGAACTCGCCATGCCCCTCACAGAATACCTTGGGGTGTCTTCTTTCCAAAATGGGGTCACTTGTGGGGTAGTTATACTGCCCTGGTATTCTAGGGGCCCAAATGTGTGGTAAGGAGTTTGAAATCAAATTCAGGAAAAAATGAGGAGTGAAATCCGAAAGGTGCTCTTTGGAATATGGGCCCCTTTGCCCACCTAGGCTGCAAAAAAGTGTCACACATCTGGTATCCCCGTACTCAGGAGAAGTTGAGGAATGTGTTTTGGGGTGTCTTTTTACATATACCCATGCTGGGTTAGATAAATATCTTGGTCAAATGCCAACTTTGTATAAAAAAATGGGAAAAGTTGTCTTTTGCCAAGATATTTCTCTCACCCAGCATGGGTATATATAAAATGACACCCCAAAACACATTCCCCACCTTCTCCTGAGTACGGAGATACCAGATGTGTGACACTTTTTTGCAGCCTAGGTGGGCAAAGGGGCCCATATTCCAAAGAGCACCTTTCGGATTTCACAGGTCATTTTTTACAGAATTTGATTTCAAACTCCTTACCACACATTTGGGCCCCTAGAATGCCAGGGCAGTATAACTACCCCACAAGTGACCCCATTTTAGAAAGAAGAGACCCCAAGGTATTCGCTGATGGGCATAGTGAGTTCATAGAACTTTTTATTTTTTGTCACAAGTTAGTGGAATATGAGACTTTGTAAGAAAAAAAAAAAAAAAAAAAAATCATAATTTTCCGCTAACTTGTGACAAAAAATAAAAAGTTCTATGAACTCACTATGCCCATCAGCGAATACCTTAGGGTGTGTACTTTCAGAAATGGGGTCATTTGTGGGGTGTTTGTACTGTCTGGGCATTGTAGAACCTCAGGAAACATGACAGGTGCTCAGAAAGTCAGAGCTGCTTCAAAAAGCGGAAATTCACATTTTTGTACCATAGTTTGTAAACGCTATAACTTTTACCCAAACCATTTTTTTTTTACCCAAACATTTTTTTTTTATCAAAGACATGTAGAACTATAAATTTAGAGCAAAATTTCTATATGGATGTCGTTTTTTTTGCAAAATTTTACAACTGAAAGTGAAAAATGTCATTTTTTTGCAAAAAAATCGTTAAATTTCGATTAATAACAAAAAAAGTAAAAATGTCAGCAGCAATGAAATACCACCAAATGAAAGCTCTATTAGTGAGAAGAAAAGGAGGTAAAATTCATTTGGGTGGTAAGTTGCTTGACCGAGCAATAAACGGTGAAAGTAGTGTAGGTCAGAAGTGTAAAAAGTGGCCTGGTCTTTCAGGGTGTTTAAGCACTGGGGGCTGAGGTGGTTAATGGTGGCATTAGAAAGTACAACTTGTCCTGCAAAAAATATGGCTCAAAGAGAATAGGGGGGGGTGGGGTCAATGAAAAACGCAAAAACCTCCAGTAGCCTAAGGGTTAATAATAAATAGGGTTGAGCGAGTTCTGGTACCCCAACCCAAACTTTTTCACTGAAGTTTGGGTTCAGGTGATTTTATTATTTTTCATTATAACATTGTTATAATGGAGAAAAAATTGCATTCTTAAGGCCTCTTTCACACTTGCGTTGTCCGGATCCGGCGTGTACTCCACTTGCCGGAATTACACTCCGGATCCGGAAAAACGCAAGTGTACTGAAAGCATTTGAAGACGGAACCGTCTTCCAAATGCTTTCAGTGTTACTATGGCACCCAGGACGCTATTAAAGTCCTGGTTGCCATAGTAGGAGCGGGGAGCGGTATACTTACAGTCCGTGCGGCTCCCGGGGCGCTCCAGAATGACATCAGAGCGCCCCATGCGCATGGATGACGTGATCCATGCGCTTGGGGCGCCCTGACGTCACTCTGGAGTGCCCGGGGAGCCGCACGGACGGTAAGTACACTGCTCCCCCGCTACACTTACCATGGCTGTCAGGACTTTAGCGTCCCGGCAGCCATGGTAACCACTCTGAAAAAGCTAAATGTCGGCTCCGGCACGTTTAGCTTAAGGCCGGATCCGGATCAATGCCTTCCAATGGGCATTAATTCCGGATCCGGCCTTGCGGCAAGTGTTCCGGATTTTTGGCCGGAGCAAAAAGCGCAGCATGCTGCGGTATTTTCTCCGGCCAACAAACGTTCCGTACCGGAACTGAAGACATCCTGAACGGATTACTCTCCATTCAGAATGCATTAGGATAATCCTGATCAGGATTCTTCCGGCATAGAGCCCCGACGACGGAACTCTATGCCGGAAGACAATAACGCAGGTGTGAAAGAGCCCTAAGACAGAATGCTAAATAAAATGGCTAATGAGGGGTTAAAAATAAAGCTCACCTCATCCACATCAAATGGATGAGTTTATTTTTAATTCCTCAGCTCCAGAAACGAATCCCTAATAATTAACAACATGCCATCATATACCAGTTTCTATAAACAGAACACCACATCTATCTTTGACCACTAGAGGGCGGCTCCTGAAACCAGGAACCTTCTAGACAAATAGCAAAAGAGCTATTAAACCGGACGAGCGGACGCCGCCAGCACGAGCCCGGGGTCAGGCGGCTTCTATTAAAGTCACGGCGACTTGTTGTTACCCGGGCGACACATTGTGACGTCATGTCAGAATCCTCTGTAGAAGCACCGCCAGCCGTAATATGAAGGATGAGTGCAGGAGGCACGTGACGTGATACAGTCTAAGCGGAATGAATCCTGGTGTAATAATATGCAGATTTGTGCGCGCCGATTTGCTCCAAGGGTAATATGCAGATTAGTGTGTGCTGATTGGCTGGATGTAAAAACCGGGCGTTGCCCCCTGGAAGGCCAAGGAAGGAGGCGTGCCGTCCCCGCTCTGTTGCTAGGAGACGAGAGCCGTGACCTCTTGTGCTCTCAGGCGGCGCAGTGTACGAGGCGAGACAGGAATGTCCTTGAGTGACTCCTTCCTGCGTCTCGCGGGTGCTCGGAATACAGATCCTCAGGAGGAGGAATCCACAAGCCCCAAGCTGTGGCTCTTGCAAAACTACAACTCCCATCATGTCTTGGGAGTTGTAGTTCTGCTGGAGAGCCACATCTCTGCACCAGAACTGGGGGCCTCTGCTCTGGATGTGCAGTCTCTCTCTATTATACTTCCAGGCTCCTGGGGGCCCCTCCTGATCACTGAGCTGATTACTGTAGTAACCGAGTTTTTTTTTGCCAAATGCTTTGTATTTTCTGTATATAAACTCCCAGATTTACTAATCCAATAGATGGTGGACAGGCCTAATATATGACAAAGTGCACCCTCCGCCAGTCTGTGCACCTCGATTGAATTCCCCGAATGAATAGGTTTCAGTTGTCATTTACACCTGGAAACAGCCATAAGGGCTCATGCACGCGGCCGTTGCCCGTATTGCGGTCCTCAAACAGCGGGTGCGCAATATGTGGGCACCGGGCGTGTGCACCCCGCATCACTTGAATGGGTCCACAATCCGGAAGGTGCAGTGTGGAACGGCTTTTTACGCCAGAATTGCCGCAAAATTTGGGTGTAAAATAGCATTTCTTAAGCATGGTGGGAGAAAAAGTGAAGAAACCGTAGATGCGCCACTTTTTTCGACAGTTTTTCAGAGCAGACACGTTACTAAACCTGAGCCAATGTATTGGATAGCTCTTCATGCCTTTACCCTTTTGCTGCGGCAGCGCCTCGTAGACCCTCGGCAGCACATCGGTACCCCACAAAGGGTTGCCTGGAAAATGGTTTTCACTTGGTAGTAAGGATGAGCGAATTGATTCATTAGGAAGAGCTCTTCACCTCTGAGGGGCTGCCCCCGCAGCGCCGCCCACCTGCCCGTTGATTCACAGCGCTGGACATTTAGCCTGGCCCTGACAATCCGGGCCCAATGCTGCTGCTCTGAATAGCAGTGCAGGTGCTAAAGCTCAAGTTCAGCCGCGGTTACCAGGAAGTGTAGCAGCGCATGCGCAGTCATTGTTCCCAAAGTCGATTTTGAGCTTCAGCGCCTGCAATGCTACTCAGCGCAGCGGCGCAAGGCCCGGATTGTCAGGGCCTTACAAGATGTCCAGCGCTGTCAATCAACAGGCAGGTGGGCGCTTCTTCACCTGTGGGGACAGCCCCTCCGAGAGGTGTAGAGCTCTTCCTAATGAGACAAATCAATTTCCTCATCCTTACTTTATAGGTCAGACATTTATCAGGGTCGAGGAGTTCCACAGCCAGACCCCCCATGTGTACCAGTGTTTTCTGTAAAATGCTGATCTTGTGCTCGGTACAGGTGCCCCAGATGTGAGAGAGGTAAAACCATCTGTAATGGGGACGTCTGTGGATGACACTGTTATGGGGGACCTGTGCATGACACACTGTTATGGGGGATCTGTGCATGACACACTGTTATGGGGGATTTGTGGATGACATTTATGGGGGATCTGTGGATGACACACTGTTATGGAGGATCTGTAGATGACAATGTTATGGAGGATCTGTGGATGACACTGTTATGGAGGACACACTGTTATGGGGGATCTGTGGAGGACACACTGTTATGGGGAATCTGTGGAGGACACACTGTTATGGAGAGATCTGTGCATGACACACTGTTATGGGGGATCTGTGCATGACACACTGTTATGGGGGATCTGTGCATGACACACTGTTATGGGGGATTTGTGGATGACATTTATGGGGGATCTGTGGATGACACACTGTTATGGAGGATCTGTAGATGACAATGTTATGGAGGATCTGTGGATGACACTGTTATGGAGGACACACTGTTATGGGGGATCTGTGGAGGACACACTGTTATGGGGGATCTGTGGCGGACACACTGTTATGGGGAATCTGTGGAGGACACACTGTTATGGAGAGATCTGTGGAGGACACACTGGTATGGAGAGATCTGTGGAGGACACTTATGGGGGATCTGTGGAGGACACCCTGTTATGGGGGATCTGTGGAGGACACACTGTTATGGGGAATCTGTGGAGGACACACTGTTATGGGGAATCTGTGGAGGACACACTGTTATGGGGAATCTGTGGAGGACACACTGTTATGGAGAGATCTGTGGAGGACACACTGTTATGGAGAGATCTGTGGAGGACACTTATGGGGGATCTGTGGAGGACACACTGCTATGGGGGATCTGTGGAGGACACTGTTATGGGGGATCTGTGGAGGACACACTGTTATGGGGGATCTGTGGAGGACACACTGTTATGGGGGATCTGTGGAGGACACACTGTTATGGGGGATCTGTGGCAGACACACTGTTATGGGGGATCTGTGGAGGACACACTGTTATGGGGGATCTGTGGCGGACACACTGTTATGGGGGATCTGTGGAGGACACACTGTTATGGGGGATCTGTGGAGGACACACTGTTATGGGGGATCTGTGGAGGACACACTGTTATGGGGGATCTGTGAAGGACACTGTTATGGGGGATCTGTGGAGGACACACTGTTATGGGGGATCTGTGGAGGACACACTGTTATGGGGGATCTGTGGCGGACACACTGTTATGGGGATCTGTGGAGGACACACTGTTATGGGGGATCTGTGGAGGACACACTGTTATGGGGGATCTGTGAAGGACACTGTTATGGGGGATCTGTGGAGGACACTGTTATGGGGGATCTGTGGAGGACACACTGTTATGGGGGATCTGTGGAGGACACACTGTTATGGGGGATCTGTGGCGGACACACTGTTATGGGGATCTGTGGAGGACACACTGTTATGGGGGATCTGTGGAGGACACACTTTTATGGGGGATCTGTGGAGGACACACTTTTATGGGGGATCTGTGGAGGACACACTGTTATGGAGAGATCTGTGGAGGACACACTGTTATGGAGAGATCTGTGGAGGACACTTATGGGGGATCTGTGCAAGTTCAGCTGCGGTTACCAGGAAGTGTAGCAGTGCATGCGCAGTCATTGTTCCCAAAGTCGATTTTGAGCTTCAGCGCCTGCAATGCTACTCAGCGCAGCGGTGCAAGGCCCGGATTGTCAGGGCCTTACAAGATGTCCAGCGCTGTCAATCAACAGGCAGGTGGGCGCTTCTTCACCTGTGGGGACAGCCCCTCCGAGAGGTGTAGAGCTCTTCCTAATGAGACAAATCAATTTCCTCATCCTTACTTTATAGGTCAGACATTTATCAGGGTCGAGGAGTTCCACAGCCAGACCCCCCATGTGTACCAGTGTTTTCTGTAAAATGCTGATCTTGTGCTCGGTACAGGTGCCCCAGATGTGAGAGAGGTAAAACCATCTGTAATGGGGACGTCTGTGGATGACACTGTTATGGTGGACCTGTGCATGACACTCTGTTATGGGGGATCTGTGCATGACACACTGTTATGGGGGATTTGTGGATGACATTTATGGGGGATCTGTGGATGACACACTGTTATGGAGGATCTGTAGATGACAATGTTATGGAGGATCTGTGGATGACACTGTTATGGAGGACACACTGTTATGGGGGATCTGTGGAGGACACACTGTTATGGGGAATCTGTGGAGGACACACTGTTATGGAGAGATCTGTGCATGACACACTGTTATGGGGGATCTGTGCATGACACACTGTTATGGGGGATCTGTGCATGACACACTGTTATGGGGGATTTGTGGATGACATTTATGGGGGATCTGTGGATGACACACTGTTATGGAGGATCTGTAGATGACAATGTTATGGAGGATCTGTGGATGACACTGTTATGGAGGACACACTGTTATGGGGGATCTGTGGAGGACACACTGTTATGGGGAATCTGTGGAGGACACACTGTTATGGAGAGATCTGTGCATGACACACTGTTATGGCGGATCTGTGCATGACACACTGTTATGGGGGATCTATGCATGACACACTGTTATGGGGGATTTGTGGATGACATTTATGGGGGATCTGTGGATGACACACTGTTATGGAGGATCTGTAGATGACAATGTTATGGAGGATCTGTGGATGACACTGTTATGGAGGACACACTGTTATGGGGGATCTGTGGAGGACACACTGTTATGGGGGATCTGTGGAGGACACACTGTTATGGGGAATCTGTGGAGGACACACTGTTATGGAGAGATCTGTGGAGGACACACTGGTATGGAGAGATCTGTGGAGGACACTTATGGGGGATCTGTGAAGGACACACTGTTATGGAGGATCTGTAGATGACAATGTTATGGAGGATCTGTGGATGACACTGTTATGGAGGACACACTGTTATGGGGGATCTGTGGAGGACACACTGTTATGGGGGATCTGTGCATGACACACTGTTATGGGGGATCTGTGCATGACACACTGTTATGGGGGATTTGTGGATGACATTTATGGGGGATCTGTGGATGACACACTGTTATGGAGGATCTGTAGATGACAATGTTATGGAGGATCTGTGGATGACACTGTTATGGAGGACACACTGTTATGGGGGATCTGTGGAGGACACACTGTTATGGGGAATCTGTGGAGGACACACTGTTATGGAGAGATCTGTGCATGACACACTGTTATGGGGGATCTGTGCATGACGTACTGTTATGGGGGATCTGTGCATGACGTACTGTTATGGGGGATCTGTGCATGACACACTGTTATGGGGGATTTGTGGATGACATTTATGGGGGATCTGTGGATGACACACTGTTATGGAGGATCTGTAGATGACAATGTTATGGAGGATCTGTGGATGACACTGTTATGGAGGACACACTGTTATGGGGGATCTGTGGAGGACACACTGTTATGGGGGATCTGTGGAGGACACACTGTTATGGGGAATCTGTGGAGGACACACTGTTATGGAGAGATCTGTGGAGGACACACTGGTATGGAGAGATCTGTGGAGGACACTTATGGGGGATCTGTGGAGGACACCCTGTTATGGGGGATCTGTGGAGGACACACTGTTATGGGGAATCTGTGGAGGACACACTGTTATGGAGAGATCTGTGGAGGACACACTGTTATGGAGAGATCTGTGGAGGACACTTATGAGGGATCTGTGGAGGACACACTGCTATGGGGGATCTGTGGAGGACACTGTTATGGGGGATCTGTGGAGGACACACTGTTATGGGGGATCTGTGGAGGACACACTGTTATGGGGGATCTGTGGCAGACACACTGTTATGGGGGATCTGTGGAGGACACACTGTTATGGGGGATCTGTGGCGGACACACTGTTATGGGGGATCTGTGGAGGACACACTGTTATGGGGGATCTGTGGAGGACACACTGTTATGGGGGATCTGTGAAGGACACTGTTATGGGGGATCTGTGGAGGACACTGTTATGGGGGATCTGTGGAGGACACACTGTTATGGGGGATCTGTGGAGGACACACTGTTATGGGGGATCTGTGGCGGACACACTGTTATGGGGATCTGTGGAGGACACACTGTTATGGGGGATCTGTGGAGGACACACTTTTATGGGGGATCTGTGGAGGACACACTGTTATGGGGAATCTGTGGAGGACACACTGTTATGGAGAGATCTGTGGAGGACACACTGTTATGGAGAGATCTGTGGAGGACACTTATGGGGGATCTGTGCAAGTTCAGCTGCGGTTACCAGGAAGTGTAGCAGCGCATGCGCAGTCATTGTTCCCAAAGTCGATTTTGAGCTTCAGCGCCTGCAATGCTACTCAGCGCAGCGGTGCAAGGCCCGGATTGTCAGGGCCTTACAAGATGTCCAGCGCTGTCAATCAACAGGCAGGTGGGCGCTTTTTCACCTGTGGGGACAGCCCCTCCGAGAGGTGTAGAGCTCTTCCTAATGAGACAAATCAATTTCCTCATCCTTACTTTATAGGTCAGACATTTATCAGGGTCGAGGAGTTCCACAGCCAGACCCCCCATGTGTACCAGTGTTTTCTGTAAAATGCTGATCTTGTGCTCGGTACAGGTGCCCCAGATGTGAGAGAGGTAAAACCATCTGTAATGGGGACGTCTGTGGATGACACTGTTATGGGGGACCTGTGCATGACACTGTTATGGTGGACCTGTGCATGACACACTGTTATGGGGGATCTGTGCATGACACACTGTTATGGGGGATTTGTGGATGACATTTATGGGGGATCTGTGGATGACACACTGTTATGGAGGATCTGTAGATGACAATGTTATGGAGGATCTGTGGATGACACTGTTATGGAGGATCTGCGGGTGACACACTGTTAGGAGGATCTGTGGATGACACACTATTATGGAGAGATTTGTGGATGACACACTGTTATGGAGGATCTGTGGATGACACACTGTTAGGCTCCATTCACACGTCCGAAGATCGGGGCCACGCTCCGCAAATGCGGATGCGGACAGCACACTGTGTGCTGTCCGCATCCATTCCATCCCCATAGAAAATGAATGGGTCGGAACGGATGCAGACCCATTTGCGGACGTGTGAATGGAGTCTTATGGGGGATCTGAGGATGACACTGTTATGGAGGATCTGTGGATGACATACTGTTATGGAGAGATCTGTGGAGGACACACTGTTATGGGGGATCTGTGAAGGACACTGTTATGGGGGATCTGTGGAGGACACACTGTTATGGAGAGATCTGTGGAGGACACTGTTATGGGGATCTGTGGATGACACACTGTTATGGGGGATATGTGGAGGACACACTGTTATGGAGAGATCTGTGGAGGACACACTGTTATTCCACCAGGTCTTCTTCTGTGAGCTAGATGGAAGGTTCAGTTTTCATAATAATATCTATAATATAACGCGCCATGAAAAAACAGCCAATCAAAAAGTCCATTGCTGGTGTCTACAAATAAAAAGTCTCCACATCTGTGGTGTAAGTGCCTTTTCACTTTATTCCAACCCCCCCGTCCGCGCGTTACACAGGTGGCCGTGCAAAGTCATCGTGCAAAGGCGCAAGAGGAGGTGGAGAGTACAAAAGGGGTGGGGCTTGGGAGGATGAAGGAGTGTAATATCCATATATATTTATACAGTTATATTTCCATAGGCTCTCACTCTCCCCCATCTCTCTCGCACACGCGTGAACGTATGTACATAGACAAGGTCACACATATATGTACAAATACACACATCTCATATATAAATACAGGTTTTACAGTCATTCTCTCCACTTACATACGTCATTTATAAAATGATGAGTAGAGGAGGTCGATATATATGAAAGACTCGCCCGTAGGTGCAGATGATGAACAATATATACACTGAGGTGGAAGTATCTCATCAAGACATTCAGGGACCAAAACATAGACTACTTGACTGGATATTTTTTGGAATATTTGGGATACTCTTTGGGTCTTAACTTGTCCCCAGTAGTGTTGGATTGAGGTCTTTGACCCACCAATGGAGCCAAGTGCACGTGCGTTGAGATATAAATTGGAATAAACCCTGTGTTCTGCTCTACTGTCCGCTCCAGATTGGGTTGTTCTTGGTTGGACCTCATGGACTCTGCTGTGGATAGACCCCATTTTTGTGCTCTAACCTGGGCCTAATGGTGGATCCTCGGGTAGGCAGGTCCAACTCTGGTGCCCAGCAAGATAAATTATCTCGTTTCATTACGGGATTTCTTCCCTCAGACCTAAGTCTAAGGCAAAAAGTAGAAGATAAGTCAATGGCTCCAACAATTATGGACAATCTCACACTTTATGCTTTAGGTATAATTATACCGCTACTATACATGAGAATATCTCGGATCTATAAAGTGAATGCTCAGTCTAAAGCCACATAACTAAGAAATGCCAAAAAGTGCCAAGGTCTAAGATACAAACTTCACTGGTACTTTGAAGTCCTCAAAACATCGTCCAAGGCTGAGGACAAACATTACTCTTCAGACTAAGGGCTCATGCACACGAATGTGTGCCGACCGTGGCCGTATTGCCGCCCGCATACAGCGGGTCCGCAATACACGGGCACCGGCCGTGTGCAGCCCGCATCACGGACCCATTCACTTCAATGGGTCCACGATCCAGGAGATGCGGTGCAGAACCCCATGGAAGCACAAATTTTTTTATTCAAGTGATCCCTCTGCGGCAGCCGCACGGATGTTGCCCGTGTATTCGGGACCGCGATTGCACACAAGCCCTAAAGCAGGTCATACACATTTAGATGAACATCAGCCAAGCCCATTTATTTCATATGGGGTGTCCCAGCTCTCCTCCAGTGGCAGACGTCAGAGGAAAGAATGGTTAGCATGATGGATTTCAAGGGTCAAGCTTAGCATGCTAGTGTACGAGGAAAGGGGTTGACTGCAGTCAGCCGAGCAAGTGTTCGGCCAACAGTTATGCTGTATGACCAGCTCTGACCGTTGATTTTGTGACAATTTTGACAGAAACCCCTATCTGAGGTGGGAGGTCTAGATCAGAGGACCTTCTGCAATATGTCAAATGAACATTGGTGGGATTCTTGATGATTTTCCCTATCACACATTACTAAACTCTAAAATTTAACAAGACATAGGGGGTCTCTGGATACCACCAATAAGTGCCCATTGTGAAGTCTCACAGCATCCAAAAAGTTCATGAAACCAGGGCTGAGATGGTAGGGACTTGCATGTAGATCAGATTTCCTTTCACTCCTTCGTAGTGTAAGGGAAACCCAGAGCTGTTGTCACTTCCTTAGGGCTCTTTCACACCTGCGTTCTTGTCTTCCGGCATAGAGTTCCGTCGTCGGGGCTCTATGCCGGAAGAATCCTGATCAGGATTATCCTAATGCATTCTGAATGGAGAGAAATCCGTTCAGGATGCATCAGGATGTCTTCAGTTCCGGAACGGAACGTTTTTTGGCCGGAGAAAATACCGCAGCATGCTGCGCTTTTTGCTCCGGCCAAAAATCCGGAACACTTGCCGCAAGGCCGGATCCGGAATTAATGCCCATTGAAAGGCATTGATCCGGATCCGGCCTTAAGCTAAACGTCGTTTCGGCGCATTGCCGGACCCGACATTTAGCTTTTTCAGAGTGGTTACCATGGCTGCCGGGACGCTAAAGTCCTGACAGCCATGGTAAGTGTAGTAGGGAGCGGGGGAGCAGCATACTTACAGTCCGTGCGGCTCCCCGGGCGCTCCAGAGTGACGTCAGGGCGCCCCAAGCGCATGGATCATGTGATCACATGGATCACGTCATCCATGCGCATGGGGCGCTCTGACGTCATTCTGGAGCGCCCGGGGAGCCGCACGGACTGTAAGTATACCGCTCCCCGCTCCTACTATGGCAACCAGGACTTTAATAGCGTCCTGGGTGCCATAGTAACACTGAACGCATTTGGAAGACGGTTCCGTCTTCAAATGCTTTCAGTACACTTGCGTTTTTCCGGATCCGGCGTGTAATTCCGGCAAGTGGAGTACACGCCGGATCCGGACAACGCAAGTGTGAAAGAGGCCTTAGCTCACCATATAGTTATCAGGATAGGGGACAGTGATGAGTGGAATTTCTCTCTAAAATATATCTAAACCCCTCCTTACCTGAGGGCTAAAAACAAAAATAGTAAAATAAATACATAAAAAAATAAATATATCACACCAAGATATTGAGTCAGATGCTGTAACTAACGTCGGAAGCTCATGCACATCTTGGGGAGGTATGGTTCTCCTTGTGGAGGTCCAACTGGTGTAGGGAGGCTCACAGGCAATGCTCCCTGGGAAAAGTATGCAAATTAGCATACCCATTGTAACGTCTTACCTCCTTACCCCTACCTAATATGAACATACACTAAATTAACCAGAAATAATCCAATTCAGAGTCAATTTGCATCTACGTGTTAATCCTTGATAATACTATGTAAATGGAGAAAGATTTGGTTCCACATGATGCCTTTATGACAAGGCTGAAAACTAGAAGTTTTATCGTGGGGACACTGGAGTAGAGGTTTAAAGGCGTTGTCCAGCCCAGGAAAAAAAAAAAAAAAAAGTGTCAACCTGTTGTAAAAAAAAAAAATTCAAAGAGTGACACTCACCGATCCCCTGCCACTCCTGTTGTTTTAGGGGACTCGCTGGTCTTTACTCCCTCTTGACATCACTAACTAATGGGTCACCTCATTGGCCTGTGACTAGCTGAGTGGACAGTCTGAGGCATTTCCTGGGTGTCGAGCCATAGTCCAGGAAGTGGAGAGCAGCAGGGACCATAGCCCTATTGGAATGGCAGCAATTGGGAATCACTGAGGTGAGTAATCACTATTTTCTATTTTATTTTTACCTCGTCTCTACTTTTTTTTTATACAAAACTATTCCTTTGGAAAACCCCTTTAAGTGCTCAAACCCTAGAACTTTAAGAATTATTCTGCCTAATATGTGCTATGAGTTCAGTTCCTCTATGGTTTTCAATTGCATATCTCAGTTTCCAAATTGGACATTGAAACCTTGAGTGTGGTAAAAATGTTTTTTTTTTTTTTTTTTTAGAAAAATCTGATTAATAATGCAGGATCAAACAAGGAATGGCTTGGAGTGCGTACAACCAAGATAATATCCCCCTTTTTCGCACTGCCAATCCAGCTTTAAGCGTGAGTCATTTAAGACGGACTGGTTGTAATGCATAGACTGTGAGCCTTATATACGGGTTTTCTCACATTACTCACATATTCAGCAGCATTGTCACTGACCTGAGGTTTGGCAGTAAACATCACACTTTTTCCTATATCTCTTGGTGCCATAGTAATCAGATTTTGATAAAAAAAAAAAAACTTTTATTTTTAGAATAATCTGATTAATAATACAGATGGAGATAGAGATCTGGGACAGACTGGTTGCTATGGATACACTGTAACAGCTGCAGACTTATGGGGTTGTCAGGCAGCACGTCCTTAGCAACCAGTCTGTCTCAGCAAAATAAAATATTTAGGTTCATAGAACACAGATAATGCGACACTCATATCCCTGTGCATATACACGCGCACACATACCGCTATATATTCTATACTCAGGGTTCAAATATAGGTCTATACAAATATGAAAAACTCAGTCATCACTGGTATATACATAAAGAGAGATATACGTACACACTCAAACATAAGTGATCCGAAAAACACCGCAATCACTGCTATGTACAGGGTATACATACACTCACATATATACAAAGTGACAAGAAGGCGTATCCTTGCTCACATAGGGATATATACAAGGCAGACTAGAGCCACACACGCACTTATATATATGTACATCCATACACCGATATCTACAGACCGCGAGGCAGAGGACATGGCGTCTTCAGTTCACCTGACGCATCACTGACAACACAGGGGGAGAGTTATCAAAACTGGTGTAAAGGAAAACTTGCTTAGTTGCCCATAGCAACCAATCAGATTCCACCTTTCATTTTCCAAAGGGTTAGGGTTAAAAATGAAAGGTGGGATCTGACTGGTTGCTATGGGCAACTAAGCCAGTTTTCCCTTTAAATCTCCCCCACGGTATTCATGTTACAATATCTTTTTGTAAGTGATGATGTCATCAGGATGGTTAGCAACATCGCAGGGAGGCTGATGAAGGATTTGATAATAAAGGAGGCAGTGGTCTTAACTATATCTGTTGTGTCCAATATGCGATAGCAGCCATTTTGTAAATTTCCCCCAACAGATGGTAAAACCCGCCATTTTACAGTTCACCTACACACCATTAGGGCAGCCATTTTGTCACAGGCTGTGTTCGCTAAAGGAAGTCGGCCATTTTAGGTAGAAAAATTTCACAACTTGTATTATTGAAGGTTTTCGAAATCTGAAAAAATGGTGCGTCTACTTAGACCGTAACATTTACTGTGATGACTCCATCGGAATGGTAGTAGCTATAAACCAGGAGGTCCATTGGGCCTCTGAGAGGACACTAGTTCCATGTGCCGACCACCCTGAATTTGCAGGAATTGTCCCTAATTTTGAGAGACAATTCTGGCAAATTCAGGCTGGCCCAAGCCAATAATGGGTAGAAGTGGGCATTCTCAGGGTGAGGCCTAGGCAGGAATGTTGGCAAGTATGAGATAGCAAGGTTCCTGGCAAAGGAAAATTGATTTTGCCATAAAATGGCCGCCGCCCTTGCTGTAGTCGTGGCTAAGGCTACTTTCACACTAGCGTTTTTTTGCGGATCCGTCACGGATCTGAAAAAACGCTTCAGTTACAATAACAAAACTGCATGCATCCGTCATGAACGGATCCGGTTGTATTATGTCTTCTATAGCCATGATGGATCCGTCATAAACACCACTGAAAGTCAATGGGGGACGGATCTGTTTTCTATTGTGTCAGAGAAAAACGGATACGTCCCCATTGACTTAAATTGTGCATCGGGACGGATCCGTCTTGCTCCGCACCACATCGCGGACAGAAAAATGCTGCTTGCTATGACGGATCTCAATAGCGGAATTGAAAACGTTAGTGTGAAAGCAGCCTTATATTAGAGGGGCCTCATTTATTAAGACTCTTTTTTGCCCATAGCAACCAATCAGAGCTCAGATTTAATTTCTTAAATCGCTCTGTAAAATAAAAGCCACACCGTGGTTGGTTGCTATGAGCAACGAAGACTATTTTGATAAATTTGCCCTTGTGGAAATTTTGGAGACCTGGGTTTACCCGATTTGCTCATATTGCGTCATAACTGGCTTTCTCCCCCCTTGAATTGTCAGGTGACTTCACCGCCATCCATGTTCACCTGCCTCGGTGCGGACGTCCCATGATGAGAACATACGTACGTACAGACAGACACATACGGGGGAGAGAGCCGAGCGCAGTCACACCTGGGACAGACGATTAGTGACACGTTACATACAAAAAGAAAATCATGTCCATTAGATGTCAGGTTAATGGAGCAGGCGGTCTCTGTCTATAACTGCGTGGCCTCTCTACTGCAGGCTGTCTCTCTGCGTGTCACATAAGGAGTCTCACTGATACTATCCTCTGATGTCTCTTTCCCATAGGAAGTGTCTCTTTTGCAGAAGGCGTTTGCCTCTGTCACAAGTGCTTCTGTCAGTCGTGGGGCTGTCACACTCTCTTAGCCTATACAAGTTCTCACAGTGTACTGTGCGAGGGTCACAGACTGTCACAAGACGTCTCGGGTGTTACACGCCATCTCTTTCTACATAAGGATCTTGTTACGTTCTTGGTTTCAAGGTGCAATGTGTCAGCAAAGGGGTGTCTCACTGTAGTAGGGGGTCTATATACCCCGGAGGAACACTCTCTTAGGTAAATTTGGGTGCCATTTTCCATATTGTGTCTCACTCTCACAAGACGTATCTGTACAGGTCTCTCTATGATTCTGCATCCAGTCTCCAATGCGTGGCATGTCTCTCTTGCTACCAATGTCCATAGTTTGGGAGTATTCTTTGTATTTTTCTTTTTTGGTCACGATATATATTCCTCCCTCCTTGGGCAGCAGAGTCTCATGTCTGGAGCTGTGATGTCATCCTGTCTTTTCCAATAAAATGCTTGCAACAAGTGAGATGACCTTCAACTTCATGACTTCATTACAAGGTTTTATCGGTTTCTTTCTTCAAGTGACTATAAAAGGATTGCACAAATGTTAAACATCTCACTATGGTCCTGTTCACATTTTTTCTTCTCCGAAAAATCTGATTAATAATGCAGACGGGCATGATCTGACTGCTGCCAGGCCGCTTCCCTTCTTGTTGTCACTGTCTGTGCCAATTCAGACTGGTTGCCATGGATACAGAATAACAGCAAGTCCCTAGAACCCCCCTCAGGTCTTCAAGTCAAATCCTAATTAGCATTGAGATGGGCAAAGAAAGGATAAGGAAGCTTGACAGAGGAGCTGGCGTCATCACCAAGCAAACTTAGATGACTTAGAGGGTCTCATGATGATTTAGATCAACACTCTCTACTCTTGTCACTATTGGCACAGACAGTGACTGCGTCTCTGTCCCTGATGGTCCTCATACATCTGGACCACCCTTTTCTGCACCTCCTTTTGCCATAGTAATCAGATTTTTGTAAAACTGAAACTAGGTGGAAAATCTCTTTAATAGTTGAAACCATAATGAAATGACTGCAAAGCGGACTCTTCTCGCTTCGTAACACATTCAGAACTCTAATTATCCAGCATATCACAAATATTTTTTATTAAAGGGCATCTGTCAGCAGTTTTGTACCTATGACGCTGGCTGACCTGTTACATGTGCGCTTGGCAGCTGAAGGCATCTGTGTTGGTCCCATGTTCATATGTGCCCGCATTGCTGAGAAAAATGTAGTTTTAATACATGCAAATGAGTCACTAGGAGCAACGGGGGCGTTGCCATTACACCTAGAGGCTCAGCTCTCTCTGCAGCTGCCGCTCCCTCTGCACTTTGACAGGACCAGGCAGTGTAAATATCATCATACCTAGCCCTGTCAATCAAAGTGCAGGGGGCGCAGCAGCTGCAGAGACAGCAGAGCCTCTAGGTGTAACGGCAACGCCCCCGTTGCTCTTAGAGGCTCATTTGCATATATTAAACTTTTTCTCAGTAACGCGGGCACATAGGAACATGGGACCAACACATAGTCCACGCGCACGTTCGCCAGGCCAGACAGTCTCATAACCACAAGTCTGCTGAAAGATGCCCTTTAGTTGGTGCAGTGATAACTCCCAATATCCGCTTGTCGCATGGAAATGTGGTCTTTGAGCTCATAGATAAGATCTACCCACCTGTAATAGTCTTCTTGACCGGGAAGGGGAACTCCCTGCAGAGAATGATGGGTCTGCAGCCAGTGCTGCTGCTCCAGGGCCAGGCGTTGCAATTCTGCAGACTGGGCGTGCATGGCCTGTAACTGGTGAGCGGCCGAGAGGGGAGCAGAAAGAGAGGAAGGGAGGTCTCTGTAAGGAGAGGCTGTTGGATAGAGAAACCAAACCAATGAAAGGGTCAATGAATAGATATATCACCTCAACTATACTGGGACATAACTGGGCATATTTGTCCTGAAAGGGGTATTCCCATGTCAGACAATGAGGGCATATCGCTAGGAGTGCTCCCATTTGTTTCTATGGGGCTGACGGAAATAGCCGAGCCAACGCTCAGCTATTTTCGGCAGCCCCATAGAAATGAATAGAAGGGCGCCGCGCATGCTCGGTGTGCCCTCTGTGACTTTCAAGGCTCTGTTTACAAGATAGGTGCAGGTCCCAGAGGTGGGACCCACACCTATCAGACAATGGGGGCATATCCTAGCAATATTCCCTCATTGTCTGAGATGGGAATATCCCTTTAAAAAAAACCTGAGGAGTATAATAGTGGCCATACTTTCCGATGGCAGATTGCCCCGGTTTCCACATCCAGCTGATTTTGGACAACACCTTTCAAAATTCAGCCCCCAGGATGATCAGCTGATTGCCTCGAGACCTGTTCTCAGCTTTATTTTGCAGGGGGAAGCCCTGACCAACCAGGTGTTTCCCCTGCGGTGCCCAAGACATCTTGTTATTCTGATACAGAGCTCCACATCCTCTGCAGATATAGGGATCAGACGCTGGCTTTTCGTAGCCACCACTAGAGGGAGCTTACTGCATACTGTTTTAAAGGGGTTTTCTAGGACTGTAATACTGATGACCTGTCCTTACAATGGGTCATCAGTATCAGATCGGTTACAGTTTAAATGAGCTTCTGCACTCCAGAACACGCACTGGGTCAGCACAGCTCCTTACACTGGGTAGTGGCTGTGCTCTCATTCACTTAAATCGGAGAAGTGCTACTACTCAGTGTATGGGCCAGTGCTGTTCTGCAGTGCACCAGCCCGTGGAAACAACCGATTGCTGGGGGTGCCAGGAGTCAGACCCTAGTGATCTGATATAGATGACCTATTGTAAGGACAAGTCATCAATATTATGCTACTGGAAAAACCCTTTAAGACAGAGTTTATTGTACAAAAAGTTGAAATAGGCTCCCCCTAGTGGTGGCTGCAAAAAGTCAACATGTTATTCTTAGCATCTATGGAGAAAAGTAATGGACACACATCTTAATTATTTAATTCTGGTGTTTTATTTAGTCCCATTGCCACAGGCGTATAACATCCAGCCCCATGTTCACCGAGTTCCAGCGCGGTCCTGTAATACCGTGTCACAGATGCCACAAGTAATTCCTGAAATGTCTTTCCTCCTAGATCTTCCACCATCACCTGTGAACGGTATTATTGTAAAGTGCAAGAAACCACAGCCACTCAGCCCTGAAGTGGAGACCACGTAAAGTTACAGGGTGGGGCCACCCTGAGGAGAATAGAGCATAAAAGTCACCAACAATCTGTTGACTCCATAAATGCAGAGTCCAAACCTCCTCTGCCATTAACATCAGCACAAAAAATGTGCTGTGCCAGGGGATTCATGGCATGGGTTTCATCACCAAGCACAATGCCAAGCGTCATATGGAGGGTGTAAAGTACCTCACCACTGGACACATAACCACAGTGGAAAGGTCTTCTGAGAAGTCAGGAATCATGCTTTGATGAGTCTGGATTTGGTAAATGCCAGGAGAACGTTACCTGCCTGACGGCATAGTGCCAGCTGGAAAGTCTGGGCTCTTAGTTCCAGTGAAGGGAAACCAACATTGCAGAAAATCGTTTGGTTCCAACTTTGTGGAACAGTTTGGGGAAGGCACTTTTCTGTTCCTGCATGACTGTGCCCCAGTGCACAAAGCAAGCTCTAAAAAGTCATAGTTGGGGGAGTTTAGTGTGGAAGAACTTGACTGTCCGCATAGAGCCCTGACCTCAACCCCATCCAACACCTTTGAGATGAACTGGAACACAGATGGTGAGGCAGACCCTCTCCTCGAATATCAGTGTCTGACCTCACAAATGTTCTTCTGAATGAATGGCCAAACATTCCCACAGACACCCTCCAACATCTTATAGAAAGCCTTCCCAGAAAAGCAAAGGAGGAACAACTCTATATTAATGCCTTTGCATGTAGAAACCCTTCCCAGAGGAGTGAACGTGGAACGACTGCATATTAATACCTATGGATGTAGAATGGGAGGTCATAAAAGTTCCTGTAGGTGTAACGTGTAGGTGTCCCAATACTTTAGTCCATATGATGTATGTCTATGCAGAGGATTCAGAGGTCTGTATCATGAAAGCAGATCAGCACACAATTTTAAACCCATTTAGATTAGAAAACCAAATTGTATACAAGGATGGACATTCACGTTATTCTATTAGGCAAATGAATAAATGGACTGAAATGTATTTAAAAAAAAGTTGTCACTTCTCCTTCCTCCACTTCCATATTACGGAAGATGAAATCACTGCTCTAGCACTTACCAAATATCTGCTGTCGGAGGACGTCGCTATCATGCAAAGGGTGAGGAATCAAAGGATTTTGGAGGGCAGCTGCAGGATACGGGATGCGAGTGAGATGGGATCCTGACGTAAGCGGATCCATTAGTGGATGCACCCCAGCAGAAGCTGAGGATAGAAATGTGGAAGGTTTTAAAAGACTGGACCATGTAATGCTTTATTTTTCTGAATACAGATCTAGCACTCTAACACTTACCTGCATGTATGGCGTCCTGCTGGTGTAGGTGTAGGTGTGAATGGATGTGGGAATGCTGGTGATGATGTGGGGTAACGTTCAGCATTTGGAGTCTAGTCAAGGGGTCACCACTAAGAGCCGCCACTCTTTCAGCATGTTGTCGTTCTGCAGCCAGTCGCTCCGCATACGATACCTCCCCTCGGGCCGCTCCAGCCGCTCCTGGTCCAGCTCCAGGCCCTCCTGCGGCCCCCAGTGCCATTCTTTCCCTCTCCAAAGCATGTGCGTGAGAGTGCTGCCCGTGGTGGTACTGGAAGGCAGGGTGCAATGCCATTTGTGGAGGGACACCAGCTGTAGAGGGCGGTGGTTGTGGAGGGTGTGGGTGATGTGGTGGGTGTGGAGGTGGCAGAGGGAGATTATTTGGGTGAAGAGGGTCTAGCTCTCCTGGTTTTACTTCATAACCAGGTTTCAGCCTTTCTCGCAGCTCCCTTTCTGCCCGAGATGGGTCACTGGCAAACACAGCAGGCAAATTATAGGCAAGAAGTGGATCTCCGAGAGGTAAATAAAATGGGTGGTGCTGTGGGTGACCTGGTTGAGGTCCTCTCCCAGCTGGTGAAAGTACGTGAGGACGGGCGTATTCACTTAAGGTACGAAGAGCAGGTGTATCAGGTCCTAAATAAGGAGGGACAGCTGCTACAGCTCCTGGGGGTTCAAAATGAGGTGGACGCGAAGGGGCCGAAGATGGAGAAGGCAATGCCAAAGAGGGATGGTGAGGAGGGGGCTGAGGACACAGCTGAGGACAGTCGTGAGATCGAGACTCCAATTTTTGCTACAGTAAAACATAGAAAGAGGGAGAGACATTGTAATTTGTAGTCTCAATGGTCAGTCATGGCACCAATTATCTGGAAGCACTAGGCCGGGCGAAGTTAATGACAACATGGCATCATCCAACTAATGGCAGGGGAATGAAACAGCCACAGTTCTGGGAGACCAAAGCTCTCTTACCACGTTCCTCTCCAGTTCCCGTTCCCTCTCGCGTTCTCGTTCACGTTCCTCTCGTGCCCTCTGCTCACTTTCTCGTCGCGCTCTCTCAATCTGCTCCGATCTTTTCTTTGAAAGCTTTGACCCTTCCAAGGGCACAAAATACAAATCAGTCCGACAGCATGAGTTGTAGCCTCGATCCAGGTGTTTGTTGAACCTGTTGATGGATGAAGCATGATTACCATACAGATGGATAGTCCTGCTGCAAAGAAAATTAAGCACTATACAGAGGCTACGGATTTTGGGTGCCTAGTTGCACCCTTATGGGTTTAGGAATTTAGATCATGGTCAAATGTAATACTGAAATTAATTGATTTCATTTTACCTTGCAGATTGACTGGCATGACTTGGCGTGTCCACAAGCTTGGGTGGAGGCGAGGGGCTGTTGGCAGGAGGAAGAGGGCTTTCACCCTCTGCTTCGCACTCCTCAATTGGTTCCTGCTTAATCTGCACAGGAGCTGATGCTGGTGGTGGAGGCGCAGGTGGAGGCACTGGTGGGGGTGCAGTAGTAGGAGTTGTAGGTGAAGCATCTTTGAAACTCTGGGTGTGGACTGGTGGTGGAGTCGAAACAGGAAATGTCCCTGTCTTATAAGGTGGTGGGGGCCCACTTTTATATGGTGGTGCTGCTGGAGGAGCTCCTTTGTAGCCTTGGAATGGGTAGTTACCATAAGCCTGATTGTTAGGAGGATAATGGCAGACAGATGAATTTGAATGGGGTTGATAGAGGGCATGTGTTGACTGAGGATTTGTTGACTGAGGATTCTGAGGCTCTACTTGGGAGGAGTAACCCAAATTCCCACCTGTAGATGGAGGCTGTGATGACATATTAGATGTATTTGGGGGTGCAGGCGATTGTCCACCACTATTTGCTGACCCAGGAGCTGAAAGCGGATTGTTGTTCTGATGGTGTGAACTTGGAGATATAATGCCACCAGGCAAAACATGAGGGGGGTGATGGTTGGCTTGTGGGGCCGCCCCCGGTGGTTGGTTACTTTGCGGGGTAGGAGAACGTCCTCTGTTTGGCAGAATATGAGGGTGGTGAGAATTATTTGTATTATGGTTTGGAGATTGACCCTGACCACCTGTTGCCCCTCCATGAGGGTGGAGGACGCTGCTTTGGGATGCTGGAGGTTGAATGCTTCCTTGTGTAGGCATTGGGTGAGGGGGATGATTATTATGAGGGGACTGTGCTCGTGTACTACTGTGGTGAGGTGCACCAAATCCACCTCCAAGGTTCTGCCCTCCACCCACTTGTCCATTTTGAAGAGGAGGCTGGGGGTACCGAGGGGCTCCTTCATTCCGTCCAAATCCAAGTCCACCTTGGCCCCAAGATGGATGGGGTCCTGGCTGAGGCTGTCCGTATTTCCCTTGTGGAGGATACTGATGAGGATAACCGGGTGGGTACTGTCCTGGGTAAGGAGGATATCGAAGTGTACAAGAAGCAGAAGGTAGAGGTTGACCAGTTTTTTCTCCCACCTGGGTTGGCAGTCCTGGAGATGCATTGAGAGGACGCAAAGCCGGAGGGGGTGGCAAGTTGTGAGAAACATGGGGGTATGATGTTGAGGATGAAGAACTGGTGGGTAAAGGAGGAGGAGCTGTAGGAGAAGCCAACGGCCTTGGAGAACCCAACCCTGCTATCGGGGTAGTGGGTGGAGGCTTGGCTTGAGAAGTCTGTGTAGGCCCAGTTTTTACCATCCCACCACTGCTAGGATATAATTGTGGAAGATGTGGAGCTGGGTACTGTCTAGCAGTCTGAGGCTCACTCGTTGCGGGTGGCTGAGAAGTCTGAGGTGGTGGTGGTGGCAACACAGGATTTTCAGCAACTGGTGAAGCAGGAGGTGGGGGAGAACCCGGTCCCCTGTACAGAGAAGGAAATGATTTTGGTGAAGGGACAGAAGATGCGTCACTTTCACTGTCTCCACTGTGCAAGCTAGGAGATGTGCTGCGGTTATCCTGGTCAATGTCACGGGGGTCGCTCCCGCCATCTTCATTACCGCTCTGCCCATCTAAGCTTTCTTCATCAGGAGGTGGACGGGGAACTTCAGGAGACTGTGGATATAGATGAACAGAAATGAATATTACATTAAAGTATTGGGGTACAGCCCAACATAGTGAGTCCACTGTGGACTTCCACCTCAAAATACACCCAAAATGGGCTGGGATTATGTGAGCTTTCCACCGATTTCAGTCTTTACATTGCAAAGGTTGAAAGTCGCAAATAAAACCCGCAGCATACATTGACATTCTGCAGATTAAAAACATGCAGAACAAGTCAGATTATGTTGCAGTTTTTCTGCATGAAATTCCACTGTGGAGAATCCATAGCATTTGTGCCATGTGTGACCATCACCTTATCAAATTCCTTCATGGATTTGTGAAGAATTTCGCTGTGGACTTCACCCAATGCATTGCAAAGTGTGAAATCTGCTGTGGAAATTGGCAGCAAAAATGGATTTAAATCCTGCTGAAAATCTGCAGCCTTTATGCCACGTGTGGCCATACCCGACAAGGGCTTTTTGGGGATTTTTGTATTAATGGCCTTCTCAGCAAGAGTCTGACTCCTGGCATCCCCGCCATTAGCTGCTCTGTAGTATCTCTGGTCCCGAAAATAAGCGGTCGGAAACCCCCAGTAATCAGCTAGTTATCCCCTATGCACAGGAAAGACTTGGCACAACCCCTTTAAGTATGGGCCTTCGGTATTAAAATCCTGGAAAACCCATAATATATTAAGAGGCACCCACAACTGCTACTAAATTCGTTGCATCTTCTGCTGTCCCGTGCACCAGAAACTGAAACCCAGAGTACACATCAGTTATAATTTTTTACGCCAGTTTTGTGGCATAAATTAGGTAAATGTGTCAAGCTGCAGCGGGCGGTCCTACTCAAGAACTGACCGGTATCTGTGAACTCTATGGTATAGTAATATAAGAAGAAAGAAAAGTTAAATAGATCTTTAACAACCACATCAGCATTCAACTGATCTATATGCCTAAATGGGCATATGGACAGGGGTTGTCTTGATGAGACAACTTCTTTATGGAAGTTCTAGGTTGAAATGTAATTTTAGAAAATCTAAATAATAGTGCAGGCTAAGATGGGAAACTGCTATGGACACACCATTTAACAGCTTCAGCTTTTTACATGGAGTTGGCAGGCAACACATCCCTAGTGACCAGTCTGTCTCAGATCACTCAGGTCTTTATTGCAAAGCCGTATTAGCTTAGAGGTGAGGGCAGATAATCATCAGTGTTCAGATCAGGCTGTATTAATCAGATCTTTGTGTACATCCACCAATTATTATTAGACAGATATGTGAACACAACACATGAAGACTCTGTTTTACCAAATGATGAGTCTCTCACCTCCATTTTAGCTTTCTTCTGACTTTTCCCTGCTTCTCCCTCACTCTCGGAGGAGTCTTTTACTCTTTCCCGTTTACTATTCTTAGGGACAGAGTCATCCATGCGGCCCTTCTGCGCAAGAGAGACAGGAAGCTTAAAGAAAGGTGGAAAAGCATAACCACGGTGCTCCAAGATCACCAAGTGTAAACAGATACCATCTCTTATGTTACCTTTGCACTTGGCCTGCCCTTTTCACTCTTGCTGTCGCTACTGGATGTGCTGATTGCACCAGGAGATGCTCTCCCTCTCGCTCTGCGCTCCTCCCTTGGACCCACACTCTCCTTTTTCCTTCCACTCCTCATCGACATCTTCTTGAGGACACAGAAAAGAGAGGACAAGTCATATTAACCAAGAGATACTTATGGAATTTACGCAATAGACTGAGCAGGGTCTCCAAGCAGCAAAGAGAAGTTTTGGAGATGAAGGAGCTTATTTTATAGGCGGCGTTGACAAAGCCAGGTCCATGAGAGCAGATTGAGAGCTAGATAGTAGAAGTAGAAATGTTCCTAGGAGAACAAAGTATTTCCAGAGGGAAGTGTGGTTGGACGGTGAACGGTCCACTCATACGGTCAGCCTGGGTCATCTGGTACTCACCGAGTCTTTGTTCTGTCGGGTTTTCATATTGCAGGGTGCACAGGCCCCATCTCCTTGCAATTAACCGATAACATGAACTGCCCCTCTGACAGCACTGGGAGGGGGTTGGGTTAAGAGAAGGGGGCAAATATGTCTACCAAGCAAAGTCTAACCTGGGAAAGAAAGACAAATATAGATTAATGAATTAACAAACAAAAATCATAACAGAAGAACTTGGCCTACAACTTACCGTAACCTACCCTCACATCCTTAGCCACTAATTCCAATACTACTGTGATGGCTGCAACAAGGGTTAGGCTTTATTCACATCTGCGTGAAGTACAGAACTTAGGGCAGGGTCGGACTGGCCAACCAGAGTACCAGAGCATCATCCGGTGGGCCCAGGCTCTGATGCAATAGTGGGCCACAAAGGTCTTGGAGAAAAAAAACATTTGGAGCTGATAATCACTTGCCACTAGGGTCTATTTCTATCATTCAAAACCTAGTAGGCATTGAGATTATTGATAATAGGGGGGTTTCCTCTGGTAGGTCCAAGGAACTCCAGTCCGACACTGACTAATGAAAATATGGAAGACAAGGCAAAAATGGATCCATCACATGACAGACACCAACACTGTCTGACCCCACTGGCTATAATGGGGTCCATCACGTTCTCATCATGGCGTCCATTATTTTAATGGACAAAATAGGCAATGGACAAGACTACGTATAATAATACAAGTAGGCCTGAGGTTCTTGGGGGACGTTCTTCATATGAAGGGGGGGATTTATCAAAACTGGTTTAGTTGCCCATAGCAACCAGACTGGTTGTTATGGGCAACTTTAGCCAGTTTTCATAAATCTCCCCCTTCATGTAAACAGTCATGTCTAAGGTCTTGCAGTCCACAAAACTGTTGTGTCTTGCGGTCCGCAAAACATGGATGCCCGGCTCGGATGCCGACCCAAACCACGGTCGTGTGCATGAGGCCTAAGTCACACACAAAGTTTTGAAGACCTAATCCTCTTTTTTAAACCCTGGTGATCCCAGGACGGGCCATCCTTGAGTAATGATTTCATCTATCGATCACTGAAGCATAGTTGTAATTCTACGAGTCCGTGTCGTGCCTGTTTTGCCATCTGAGGAGAGCCAATCAGAAGAGAAAGCACTGATGCCCCTTTATTTTGCAGATCGATGAAGGTGTCAACACCCAGACCACCACCGATCAAAACTTCTGATATTTCACTATGACGTTTCAACAGTTCATTAAATGAGGGGTACCCCTTTATGAATCAGGTAGAGACAGATGGTGAAGAAATAAAGGGACAGCTGACTTATAGCTACTTTCCGTGTTCTGAGGGAAGGGCTTTTAGTTTGAGTTGCCTCTAGAGACAGTAAAGAGTAGCTCCCAGTCCACATACTCGGTGCAAACACCTAATACATGGCTGCGCATTAATTTGAAGGTCACTACGTAATTCTATGTTATCCCGGCCGGGGAGGAAGGGGGCTACCGGGCTTTCCTGTAATCAGCGGGGGAGGTTAGAGAAGCTGATGTGTAGTGGTCAGTTATAATCTCTGCACCGACAATGCTCATAATATTCACCACAAAAATCTATAATGCCAAAGGCCTACCACATCCTGTCCCCAGATCACACTGTACCTTTAAGAGGTCATCCCATGATTAATGTATACAAATCAGACATCATATAGAACATGACAATCTCTTTGTAACAAAGCTAGAACCAGCCCTGTACCTCGCATGGATCCAGAGATCTCCTCATACATTGCTCCAATTATCCTGCTAGATTTATTTCAAGCTGGCAGCTCAGGGGGCTCTCTCCCTATCACAGCTCAGGGGGCTCTCTCCCTATCCCAGCTCGGGGGGCTCTCTCCCTATCCCAGCTCAGGGGGCTCTCTCCCTATCCCAGCTCGGGGGGCTCTCTCCCTATCCCAGCTCGGGGGGCTCTCTCCCTATCCCAGCTCGGGGGGCTCTCTCCCTATCCCAGCTCGGGGGGCTCTCTCCCTATCCCAGCTCGGGGGGCTCTCTCCCTATCCCAGCTCGGGGGGCTCTCTCCCTATCCCAGCTCGGGGGGCTCTCTCCCTATCCCAGCTCGGGGGGCTCTCTCCCTATCCCAGCTCGGGGGGCTCTCTCCCTATCCCAGCTCGGGGGGCTCTCTCCCTATCACAGCTCGGGGGGCTCTCTCCCTATCACAGCTCGGGGGGCTCTCTCCCTATCACAGCTCGGGGGGCTCTCTCCCTATCACAGCTCGGGGGGCTCTCTCCCTATCACAGCTCGGGGGGATCTCTCCCTATCACAGCTCGGGGGGCTCTCTCCCTATCACAGCTCGGGGGGCTCTCTCCCTATCACAGCTCGGGGGGCTCTCTCCCTATCACAGCTCGGGGGGCTCTCACCCTATCACAGCTCGGGGGGCTCTCTCCCTATCACAGCTCAGGGGGCTCTCTCCCTATCACAGCTCAGGGGGCTCTCTCCCTATCACAGCTCAGGGGGCTTGTTTTTCCTCAGGTGTGTCCTTACTGCCGCAGCTCTCTAACTGTAAGGGCTCATGCACACAAACGCATTTTATTTCCGTTTCTATTCAATTTTTTTTGTGGCCCATATGCGGAACCATTCACTTCAATGGGGCCGAAAAAACGGAAATCATTCTGCGTGCATTCTGTGTCGATATGTCCGCATGGCCATTCTGCAAAAAACGGGGCTGGCTGTTTCCATTCCGCAAATGCGGAATCCACACAGCCTATGTCCGTGTTGTAATGATAGCCCATGGTGTCTCAGTGTCTCGGGACCCCCGCCGATCAGCTGTTTGAGAAGGCAGCGGCGCTCCAGCCGGCCCACTGACGTCACGACTAGTATCAACCAGCATGGGCGGGGCTAAGCTCCATTGAAGTGAACAGAGCTTAGCCCCGCCCACGCTAGTTGATACAAGTCGTGACGTCACTGGGCCTGCGGTAAACAGTGAGAAGGCAGCGGCGCTGCTGGAGCGCCGCTGCCTTCTCAAACAGCTGATCGGCGGGGGTCCCAAGTGTCAGACCCCCGCCAATCAGATGCTGATGATCTATCCAGGGGATAGATCATCAGTTAAAACAAAGTGCAGAACCCCTTTAAATTCAGCTGGTTACAATTACAGGATGGAACTGAGCATGTGCGACCACCTTAGTGAACTGGACAGAAAAATAAGAAAGAGAACAAACAACAGGTGGCGCTATACAGCGACACATTTCGTTGGAAAAAACTCAGTAACTATGCTACATTTTTAATGACATGCAATTACAAAAATATTCAAATCCAGGTGCTGATTTGAAAATTTTTCATGGGACAAACCCTATAGCAACTAACCAGCTTCCATTTTTCCGTGGTTTCTCAGTCAGAAACTGGGACAAGGGGGACGGGGGGGTTCAAAGCAGATGCCATAGGCATAAAAACTGTCTGTTGTCCATAGCAACCAATCAGCGCTCAGCTTTTATTATTGAACTGGTAAAATTGAAGCTGAGCTCTGATTGGTTGCTATGGACGACAAAGGGTTCTTATTTTAGACAGTTTTCATAAATTAGGCACCTGAGGGGCTTTATCAAGACTTCTGCAAAGGAAAACTGGCTTAGTTGCCTATAGCAACCAATCAGATTCCACCTTTCATTTTTCTAAAGCTCCTTTAGAAAATGAAAGGATCGATTTGATTGGTTGCTATGGGCAACTAGTAGTTGCAGCAGGATTGATAAATCTTATTTTTAAGCTAAATCTCAAAGGGATATTCCCATCTGAGACAATGGGGGCATATCCCCATTGTCTGACAGGTGCTGGGACCCACATCTAGACGGAGAACGGAGCAGGGGCGGTGGTGGCCGGACTCTCCATATAGAAGTGAATGGGAGCACACCGCACTTGGTCGGCCACTGCTCCCATTCATTTCTATGGGGCCGACCGAAATAAACGAGTCAGTGATCGGCTATTGGCAGCCCCATAGAAATGAATGGAGGGCGGCTGCGCATGCACAGTGCGCCCTCCACTGCTTTCAGGGCTCCGTTTCGGTGTAGGTGGGACCCGCATCCTAGCGATATGCCCCTATTGTCTGAGATGGGAAACCCCCCCTTGAACCCTTGAAATTTTTGTTTGATCCGTAGTGTCTCTCTAGGCATTTTCCACAGATTTATCTATAGGAAAAAGACAAGCTGCCACCAAAAAAAAAAAAAAAAAAAAAAAAAAGCATTAACACGGGGCCATTTATCAAGACTGGCGCCGATATCCCCTGCGTATGCCTCGTCATATGTTAGGCGCATTCTTTGGAAGTTCGTGCACCTAAAGGCCGAATGCACACGGCCGTGTTCCGCGGCCGAGAGCGGTCCGTGGTATGCCGGGCTGGATTCCTGTTCAGAGCAGGAGCGCACGGCGTCATTGGTTGCTATGACGCCGTGCGCTTCATGCCGCCGCTGCACTACAGTAATACACTCGTGTGCATTCGGCCTAAATAGAAATCTACAGCAGCTCTGAGCTGCCCCTTTTCGAAAAAGTGTCCAGGGCGACAATATTTTTTCGCAATGGCATTCAAAAAGTCGCAAGCATGAGCTTTGCGACTTTTTTTACGCCAGAAATCAGGTGCGGGGAGATGATAAAACCCATATAAGACAAATTGCATGGATTCGTGCAGAAAGGGGCAGGGGGAAGCAGAAAACAATCGACACGTCCATTCTTGATGCAGGTGGCCATGTGCACATTGGAAAGATGTTTTGTGGGAGGGGCTAAAAAAATATTTGGCCAAATATATCATTGCAACTTTTTGCAAAAACCTTTGGAATAATTATGATTAGACTAAGGGCTCATGCACACGGCTGTTGTGTGGCCGTATTGCGGCCCGCATACGGCGGATCCGCAATACACGGGCAACGGCCTGTGTGCACTCCGCATCACGGATGCGGACCGATTCACTATTTTTTTGCAGTGCATACGGATCACAGACCCAATTAAGTTGAATGGGTCTGGATCCTTTCTGGCCACCGCACGGACGTTTCCTGTGCATTGGGGACCACGAATTGTGGTCCCCAATGCACGGAACGGCCGTGTGCATGAGACCTTAATGGGGTTCTGCAGTGCAAAGATATTGATGACCTCTCCTCAGGATAGGTCATCAATATAAAATTGGCGGGGGTCCGACTCCTGGCACCCGAACTGATCAGCTATTTGAAGAGGTGGCGGTGCTCGTGTGAGCGCTGCTTCAGAGTTGGGGCTCATGCACACGACCGTGTATATTTTGCGGTCTGCAAAAAACGGATCCGCTGTGGGCATTGCGTATTTTGCTGAAAGGAACAGCTGGCCCCTGATAGAACAGTACTATCTTTGTCCATAATGCGGACAATAATAGGACATTTTTTTATTTTATTTTTGAGGAACGAAAATACGGACATACGGAAACGGAATGCACACGGAGTAACTACCGTTTTTTTTTTTTCATTTAAATGAATGGTTCCGTATACGGTCTGCAAAAAAAACCTAACGGTCACGGAAAGAATATACGTTCCCTTTTTTGCAGTGGCGGCACAGTGTAATTACAATACATTCACTTGAACGTATATAATGGGGTCTGGCGGTGACTGGGCTGGTCTTCGGATGGACAAAAAACGTTGCATGCATGCATCACTGCAGGCCTCCGTGAAGATGTCCATGAAGGAACCGCGTGTCCGTATTTTGCTGTCCGCGTGTCATCCGTGTTTCGCTGACACTGCAGAGCTGAAGAATAATTTTCAAAGCATCTCCTCCTAATGATCCGTGAAACATGGATGACATCCGTGTTTGCATCTGTAGTTTTCACGGACCCATAGACTATAATGGGCATGATGGATCCGTGAAAACGGACAAAACAGAGCAAGCATCCGTGCTAAAAATACGGACCCACGGACCGTGGTAAAAAACAAACGATGTGCAAATACTCACATTAAAATGAAAGAGGACGCGTGCTGTCTGTGGAGAACACTTACATGTAGCGTTGAGCGAACTTGTGTTTTAATTTAAGTTCCGCGTCTAAAGTTCGGCTTCTCGAAGAATCCCGATATGGATTCCGAATTCCGTTGTGGTCCGTGGTAGCGGAATCCATAACGCGATTCTTCGATAACCCGACGCAGAACTTAAAACACAAGTTCGCTCAGCACTGCTTACATGTGAATGAGGCTTTAGAAAGGTCTCTAATGCAGCGCAAAAAATGTGCGCCACTTTTGCACCAAAAACCCGATGCATTTTCAGTAGTACACCTGCCCCATTGTGTACGCTGATTTTTTTGCAGCGATTTCTCACTCATCTGCCGCGGGGCTTGCAGAAATCCGCAAGCGTGCTGCAGAAACAACCCCATTTCCACAGTTTTCAGTGCAAGAAATTTCTACAACCAATCTGCCACATGTGAACATGCTCTAATGTAAAATGTGCACCTACTGTATGACGGTCGCCTATCAGCCCCACAACTGCATGTACTTTTGTCTCACTGAAGTCAATGGGGAAAACTTTCAAGGACGCAGTGTGCTGCAGCAGGGATTCAGTGTGAACAGGGATGTGCAAGGCCCCATGGACCATCTGCATATTTATGTGAACCCTCCTCGGGATCCAGAGGCTTCATACTCACAGTCACCCGGCTTGCTGGAAGAGGAGATGTGCTGGTGGTCATGTGACCAGGGGGCGGGGCTTAGCTGCAGGGCCTGGCAGGAAGAGTCCCCTGCAGGTGCAGTTCTCACAGTCTTCTAGGTTAGTGACTGAGGACTGTGCGGTCCTTGGAGAGGACAGAGTCGCCGGTGGCTTGGCTGCAGCATTTCTATACATTCTGCCCGGTGACTGTGCCGGTGCCTGCACCTACTGTATGTATCAATGTGTGAAAAAATACCTTCTAGATGAGCCTAATGGGGACAATGCAGCATCTGAATAGTCCTGCTGGGTGAATGAGGTGCTCCACATATCACATACACCGCTGTATGGTGCCTCAGTAGGACGCTGCATTAGGCCTCATGCACAATATTAGGCCTCAAACATATTTTGCATTAGGCCTCAAACATATTTTCTTTCCGCGTCTGTTCCGTTTCCGTATGTCCGTATTTTCCGTTCCGCCAAAAAAAAAAAAATAGAACATGTCCTATTATTGTCCGCCTTACTGACAAGGATAGGACTGTTCTATTAAGGGCCAACTGTTCCATTCCGCAAAATACCGAATGCACATGGACGTCATCCGTGTTTTTTGCCGACCGCAAAATACAGACGGTCGTGTGCATGAGGCCTTACAGAGATATACCTCCATACATACAGAAATCTGTGTTTATTCCGTACAAACCTTCTGTATGAAGCAGGAGGCGCACAGAGGTAGAGTAGATGCCTCATTCTCCTCTATGGAAGGCCTGTTACTAGGGATGAGCGAAATTGTGTTTCAAGTTCGGCGTGCAAAGGTTCGGGCTCTCTAAGAATTCCATTATGGATTCCGCTACCAAGGACCATAACTTATTTACAGCCGTGTGCATGAGGCCTTAGCCAAAGCCTAGCGTGTACAGAGGCATCAGAAACTACACATGTGAATCTGGCCTTAAAGGGGTTTTCCGGAAATAAGAACATTTTAGCACCTGCAGCCTGCCTACGCTGAACGTTTATGCTTACCTGCTCCCCCGCACTGTCTCCGATGTGTCCATGTTGTGGTCCCCAGAGTGTTTACATCCAGTGCACCATGGGTATGGTTGTATGCTCCGCTGCAGCCAATGACTGGCTTCAGCGGTGATGTGGCCACCAAGCAGCACGTCACCGCCGCAGCGGAGCATATGCCCATGCTGCGTCAGATGTAAACACTGCAGGGACTGGAGGATCAGCGCATGAAGCTTTAGCTTAGTGATTCTGGCTGAGGGCAGTGGCTAAAATGTCCTTATTCCTGGAGAACCCCTTTAAAGCGGTTTATCGAGGACCCAAAAATTTTCAAATAAAAACAGGGATTGTTATAATTTTACTATCGGCTCCCACTTCAGTACAGCACCGCAGCAGTGATGTCACTGACTGCTCCACATGATCTCTGCAGCCAATCACTGGCCTGAAAGGTCACGTGAGGTAGTCAGGGACATCCTCACTGAAATGCCGCTCTCTGCAGCAATGACATCCTTGACTACTGCAAGGACCGCCCCTCGTGACTACAGCGAGGGATCGGCTGCAGAGATCTGGTGACGTCATCACTGCAGCGGAATCAGCAGTGCTGATAGGAGAGTGATGGTCTTCTTTCGTTATTTTATAATCGATCCCAGATTTTATTTAAACATTTTGTGGTCTTGAAAAGTCCCTTTAAGGTATTTTTGGTCTGGGTCCGATTTGCATTTTTTTTTTTTGCTGTTTGGATGCGGATCCATTCATTTATATGGGTCCCAAAAAAATGTGGACAGCCCAAAGATGTCATTCATGTGCTGTCTGCATCCGTGTGTCCGTTGCACGATTTGTAGACTGTGTCCTATTCTGTTTTACGGATAAGAATCGGCATCTCTACTACTGGGCTGGCAAAAATGCAGCATGCACACAGTTTGCGGATATGCGGTTTGCAGACTGCAAAATACATACGCAGGACCCCAGAAAACGGTTTATTATGCATTGTTAGGCCCAAGCACAAGGAGTATGGTTAGCAGGAACAGGCCAACCACCCTGTTCCTCCCCTCCCGGTAGGAGTGGGCTGATCCTGCTTCCTGCCAGGAGGGGTAGTCTTAGAAGGGAGAGGAAGTACATGCTAGAGCTCCTACTCCAGAGGACCTTAAAGGGGTTAGCCCATGACTAATTTAAAAAATTAAAATCATAGGCCTCTTTCACACGAGCAAGTTTTCTGCGCAGGTGCAATGCGTTCATGTCACGCACTGAATCCTGACCCATTCATTTCAATGGATCTGTGCCCATGAGCGCTGTTTTTCACGCATCTTTTCTGCGTTGCGTGAGAATCACAGCATGTTCTATATTCTGCGTTTTTCACTCAGCCCTGGCCCCATAGAAGTGAATGGGGCTTCAGTAAAAAACGCATCGCATCCGTATGTAACCTGGATGCAGTCCGGATGCAATGCGTTTTTCACTGATGGTTGCTAGGAGATGTTTGTAATTCTTTAGGCTTTTTTCACACGCGTGAAAAACTCATCAAAGCAGAAAAAACTGAGACACTGAACGCAATCGCAGACAAAACTGACTCAACTTGCGAAATGGTGCGAGTTTCACTGAACGTACCCTGACACAATCTGTATCGTTCATGTGAAAGAGGCCATACATCATATAGGACATGGCAATCTCTTTCTAACAAAGCTAGAACCAGCCCTGGACCTCACATGGATCCAGAGATCTCCTCATTCATTGCTCTGCTAGATTTATATCAAGCTGACAGCTCAGGGGGGCGTGTCCTTTCTACTGCAGCTCAGGGGGCGTGTCCATGCTCTCCCTATCACAGCTCAGGAGACAGTTGAAGGATCAAACTGAGCATGTGCGGCCATCTCAGTGAGCGGGACAAAGAAATAAGAAAAAAACAAACAGCAGGTGGCGCTATACAGATACATTTTATTGAATAACTCACTGGCTATACTAAATTTTTAATTACATGCAATTACAAAAGTCTTCAGATCCAGGTGCTGGTTTGAAAAGTGTAGAATAGTATAACCAGTCCTCCAGTGAGGCCATTACTCCTCGGAAAGTTAAGAGACTGCTGTACATTTACTTCGGCCTTCATTCTTTAAACTACGGTACATTTCCACTGCACCCATCCCCAGGGAGCCACGGGCCTAAGGGAGTTACACCGTGACACAACATCTCATCATGGCCACTACCACTCCCATCCTCTGCACTGCTGCATATATACGGTCGTGTGTGTGAGACCTCAGGTATAACTGAGAATACAGTGGAAAAGCTCACTGCAGATGTTGGAACCCGCGGTGGAGATCCGCAGCATAAATGGACATGATGTAGATTTCATATCCGAACCACAGGTCATTGTACGCAGCGGTTTTCCTACATTTCTTAAAATCCCCATCTCTTTGCAGAGGTTTTGATGCACGAAAATCTGCAACTGCAAATCGTCCGCCTTGACAATCAATTATCCGCCTTGACCTAGTAAATCCATGAGATTTTTCCTATATTTAGCTGGAGGAGCTCTTTAAAATGAAGTTTCAGTATTAGGAAACATTGGGGGAGATTTATCAAAGCTGGTGTGAAGTAGAACTGCCTTAGTGGCCCATAGCAACCAATCAGATTCCACCTTACATTTTCTAAAGGAGCTGTGGAAAATGAAAGGTGGAATCTGATTGGTTGCTATGGGCAACTAAGCCAGTTCTACTTCACACCAGCTTTGATAAATCTCCCCCACAGACTTTTTTGAAACTCGAAAAAAATGAAGGATCACAGCAGTCAGTAGCGAGCCATGGGCCCCTTCATTCTTGTGGTTACTGGTGGTCCCATCTTTCCATTAAAGGGGTTATCCAAAGTCTAAAACGTGCTCCCCAATGCCTGGGCGGCGGCCGGGCCCCTCATATAGATTATACTTGCCCCGCATCGCTCCTGATCCACGCACGGCCACTGCTGCAGCCAATAGCAGGCCGCCATGGGGACGAGCCTTCTTAGCATCACCCGAGGTTCGCCCCCGTCATGGCCTGCTATTGACTGCTCTCCCCGTCACCGGATGTTTTGATGCAGCAGCGGCCTTGCGGGGATCAGGAGCGACACGGGTGCCAGGGAGCGGGGTAAGTATAATCTATATGAGGTGCCCGGGCATTGGGGGGGGGGCATGTTTTTGAATTTGGATAACCCCTTTAATAGCTTTGTATTTCTGTTCTATATAAATTGCATATTTCCACGTTTTGTAACAAATTGTTACATTTGATGGTTTGCAGATTCCGTCATATTTTGTCTGACAAATTAGCGCTGCGTGCAAACACCGGTGACCAACCTGCCACCATTACAGTCAGCCATTGGATGCAGACGTCACGTGTCCATGTGTTGCAATGTCATTTCTGGACCATGAAGCAAAGAGTGGGCACCGTTGGTACAGGTGCAATGGGGGATCCCTGCGGTAAGTACTGCTTTTTCATGTTTAAACAGCACCCTCAATACCCCTTTAAATATCCCTGGGTATTTTCATGAGTTGTGCCACAAACAATATTCTACATTTTTCAACCCAGGACCTGGTTATGAATACTTTTGTAATTGCATGTAATTAAAAATTTACTATAGCCAGTGATTAAATAAAATATATCAGTATAGCGCCACCTGCTGTTTGTTCTTTTCTTTATTTCTTGTCCACCTCACTGAGGCGGTCGCACACTCTCAGCTACATCTTCTGTTTGGCTACATTCACATGACGTTTTTAGAACAAATTGATGCCAATAGGGCTATTCACACGGGCGCTTTTTTAACAGCCAGTGAATAGCGGCCGTCAAAAAAATAGAACAGGTCCTATTTTTTGTCTGTTCTCATTGGCCAGACAAAATCCATTGAAATCAATGGGACTGTTTTTAACAGCCGCTTAGACAGGAGTGCACCCGTCTAATGGCCGCTAAAAATGGGTACAATAGTGTAGTATGGCCTTTTAGGGGTTAAAAAAAAAATCACTCGCCTCATCCACTTGCACATGTAGAGGCAGTCGCACCTCTCTTGATTCTGAGGGACCTGCCAAAGGACCCGTGGTCAAGTATCATGACGTCACCACGTGATCACGCTGGTAGCGCATGGTGATGTCATCACACTTCGTGCAGGTCCTTCACAATGAATCGGGATGAGTGACTTTTTTTTTTATGGCTAAAAACAAACGTTATTGTAGCTGAGGACTACTATGGGGGACATTGGGGGCCACTATGGGGACATTATTACTGCTGGGGGCCACTACATTATGTATACTGCAAGGGTTGGGATTTTATAAAAAAAATAAAAAATAATGAAATCCATCCATTTTTAACCGCCTCCGGACCGCCTAACGCAGGATCGCGTTCCGGAGGCGGCAGCCCTGCGCAGAGTCACGCATATATGCGTCATCTCGCAAGACGCGAGATTTCCTGTGAACACGCGCACACAGGCGCGCGCGCTCACAGGAACGGAAGGTAAGAGAGTGGATCTCCAGCCTGCCAGCGGCGATCGTTCGCTGGCAGGCTGGAGATGTGATTTTTTTAACCCCTAACAGGTATATTAGACGCTGTTTTGATAACAGCGTCTAATATACCTGCTACCTGGTCCTCTGGTGGTCCCCTTTGTTTGGATCGACCACCAGAGGACACAGGTAGCTCAGTAAAGTAGCACCAAACACCACTACACTACACTACACCCCCCCCTGTCACTTATTAACCCCTTATGAACCCCTGATCACCCCATATAGACTCCCTGATCACCCCCCTGTCATTGATCACCCCCCTGTAAGGCTCTATTCAGATGTCCGTATGATTTTTACGGATCCACTGATAGATGGGTCGGATCCGCAAAACGCATACGGACGTCTGAATGGAGCCTTACAGTGGGGTGATCAATGACGGGGGTGATCACCCCATATAGACTCCCTGATCACCCCCCTGTCATTGATCACCCCCCTGTAAGGCTGCATTCAGATGTCCGTATGATTTTTACGGATCCACTGATACATGGATCGGATCCGCAAAACACATACGGACATCTGAATGGAGCCTTACAGGGGGGTGATCATCCCATATAGACTCCCTGATCACCCCCCTGTCATTGATCACCCCCCTGTAAGGCTGCATTCAGATGTCCGTATGATTTTTACGGATCCACTGATACATGGATCGGATCCGCAAAACACATACGGACATCTGAATGGAGCCTTACAGGGGGGTGATCATCCCATATAGACTCCCTGATCATCCCCCTGTCATTGATCACCCCCCTGTAAGGCTGCATTCAGATGTCCGTATTATTTTTACGGATCCACTGATGCATGGATCGGATCCGCAAAACACATACGGACATCTGAATGGAGCCTTACAGGGGGGTGATCACCCCATATAGACTCCCTGATCACCCCCCTGTCATTGATCACCCCCTGTCATTGATCACCCCCCTGTAAGGCTGCATTCAGATGTCCGTATGATTTTTACGGATCCACTGATACATGGATCGGATCCGCAAAACACATACGGACATCTGAATGGAGCCTTACAGGGGGGTGATCACCCCATATAGACTCCCTGATCACCCCGCTGTCATTGATCACCCCCGTCAGGCTGCATTCAGATGTCCGTATGATTTTTACGGATCCACTGATACATTGGATCGGATCCGCAAAACACATACGGACATCTGAATGGAGCCTTACAGGGGGGTGATCACCCCATATAGACTCCCTGATCACCCCCCTGTCATTGATCACCCCCCTGTCATTGATCACCCCCCTGTAAGGCTGCATTCAGATGTCCGTATGATTTTTACGGATCCACTGATACATGGATCGGATCCGCAAAACACATACGGACATCTAAATGGAGCCTTATAGGGGGGTGATCAATGACAGGGGGGTGATCACCCCATATAGACTCCCTGATCACCCCCCTGTCATTGATCACCCCCCTGTCATTGATCACCCCCCTGTCATTGATCACCCCCCTGTAAGGCTCCATTCAGACATTTTTTTGGCCCAAGTTAGCGGAAATTATTATTTTTTTTCTTACAAAGTCTCATATTCCACTAACTTGTGTCAAAAAATAAAATCTCACATGAACTCACCATACCCCTCACGGAATCCAAATGCGTAAAATTTTTTAGACATTTAGATTCCAGACTTCTTCTCACGCTTTAGGGCCCCTAGAATGCCAGGGCAGTATAAATACCCCACATGTGACCCCATTTCGGAAAGAAGACACCCCAAGGTATTCCGTGAGGGGCATATTGAGTCCATGAAAGATTGAAATTTTTGTCCCAAGTTAGCGGAAAGGGAGACTTTGTGAGAAAAAAAAATAAAATATCAATTTCCGCTAACTTGTGCCAAAAAAAAATAATTTCTATGAACTCGCCATGCCCCTCATTGAATACCTTGGGGTGTCTTCTTTCCAAAATGGGGTCACATGTGAGGGATTTATACTGCCCTGGCATTCTAGGGGCCCTAAAGCGTGAGAAGAAGTCTGGGATCCAAATGTCTAAAAATGCCCTCATAAAATGAATGTGGGCCCCTTTGCGCATCTAGGCTGCAAAAAAGTGTCACACATGTGGTATCGCCGTACTCGGGAGAAGTTGGGCAATGTGTTTTGGGGTGTCATTTTACATATACCCATGCTGGGTGAGATAAATATCTTGGTCAAATGCCAACTTTGTATAAAAAATGGGAAAAGTTGTCTTTTGCCGAGATATTTCTCTCACCCAGCATGAGTATATGTAAAAAGACACCCCAAAACACATTGCCCAACTTCTCCTGAATACGGCGATACCACATGTGTGACACTTTTTTGCAGCCTTGGTGGGCAAAGGGGCCCACATTCCAAAGAGCACCTTTAGGATTTCACAGGTCATTTACCTACTTACCACACATTAGGGCCCCTGGAAAATGCCAGGGCAGTATAACTACCCCACAAGTGACCCCATTTTGGAAAGAAGACACCCCAAGGTATTCCGTGAGGGGCATGGCGAGTTCCTAGAATTTTATATTTTTTGTCACAAGTTAGTGGAAAATGATGATTTATTTTTTTTTTTTCCTTACAAAGTCTCATATTCCACTAACTTGTGACAAAAAATAAAAACTTCCATGAACTCACTATGCCCATCACAAAATACCTTGGGGTGTCTTCTTTCCAAAATGGGGTCACTTGTGGGGTAGTTATACTGCCCTGGCATTTTAGGGGCCGAATGCGTGAGAAGTGGTTTGAAATCAAAATCTGTAAAAAATAGCCGGTGAAATCCGAAAGGTGCTCTTTGGAATGTGGGCCCCTTTGCCCACCTAGGCTGCAAAAAAGTGTCACACATGTGGTATCTCCGTACTCAGGAGAAGTTGGGCAATGTGTTTTGGGGTGTCATTTTACATATACTCATGCTGGGTGAGAGAAATATCTTGGCAAAAGACAACTTTTCCCATTTTTTTTATACAAAGTTGGCATTTGACCAAGATATTTATCTCACCCAGCATGGGTATATGTAAAAAGACACCCCAAAACACATTGCCCAACTTCTCCTGAGTACGGAGATACCACATGTGTGACACTTTTTTGCAGCCTAGGTGGGCAAAGGGGCCCACATTCCAAAGAGCACCTTTCGGATTTCACCGGCCATTTTTTACAGATTTTGATTTCAAAGTACTTACCACACATTTGGGCCCCTAGAATGCCAGGGCAGTATAACTACCCCACAAGTGACCCCATTTTGGAAAGAAGACACCCCAAGGTATTCGCTGATGGGCATAGTGAGTTCATGGAAGTTTTTATTTTTTGTCACAAGTTAGTGGAATATGAGACTTTGTAAGAAAAAAAAGAAAAAAAGAAAAATCATCATTTTCCGCTGACTTGTGACAAAAAATAAAAAGTTCTATGAACTCACTATGCCCATCAGCGAATACCTTAGGGTGTCTACTTTCCGAAATGGGGTCATTTGTGGGGTGTTTGTACTGTCTGGCCATTGTAGAACCTCAGGAAACATGACAGGTGCTCAGAAAGTCAGAGCTGCTTCAAAAAGCGGAAATTCACATTTTTGTACCATAGTTTGTAAACGCTATAACTTTTACCCAAACCATTTTTTTTTTTACCCAAACATTTTTTTTTTATCAAAGACATGTAGAACAATAAATTTAGAGCAAAATTTATATATGGATGTCGTTTTTTTTGCAAAATTTTACAACTGAAAGTGAAAAATGTCATTTTTTTGCAAAAAAATCGTTAAATTTCGATTAATAACAAAAAAAGTAAAAATGTCAGCAGCAATGAAATACTACCAAATGAAAGCTCTATCAGTGAGAAGAAAAGGAGGTAAAATTCATTTGGGTGGTAAGTTGCATGACCGAGCAATAAACGGTGAAAGTAGGGTAGGTCAGAAGTGTAAAAAGTGGCCTGGTTTTTAAGGGTGTTTAAGCTCTGGGGGCTGAGGTGGTTAACGGCTATTAAAAACGGATGCAAAATGGATGCAAGGATAGGCGGACGGAAAATGAATGTAAAGATGGCCATAAAAAAAAAGTGTGCCCGTTTTTCATAGCCATTGTGTGAATGTAGCCTTAGATGCTGTGGCAGTTACAGGGAAAGAACTACAACAGAAAGGACACGCCCCCTGAGCTATGATAGAGAGAAAGCTGTAACAGAAAGGACACGCCCCTTAGCTGTGATAGGGAGAAAGCTGTAACAGAAAGGACACACCCCCTGAGCTGTAATAGGGAGAAAGCTGTAACAGAAAGGACACGCCCCCTGAGCTGCCAGGCTAAAATAAATTTAGCAGAGCAATGAATGAGAAGATCTCTGGACCCATGTGAGATACAGGGCTGGTTCTAGCTTTGTTAGAAAGAGGTTGTCATGTACTATATGATAGCTGATTTACAGTTTTTTACATTAATTATGGGATAAACCCTTTAAGGCCTAGACAAGAGAGATGCATTTTTGTGGTGCTACTAATCAGTTTCAACCATTCAGTGACAGCTTCAGTCCAAAAGACTGCATACAAGTCAGTGTATTCCTGTGCACTGCGGCTGTAGCTAAAATCAGTCTGTAGGGCTCCCTAGATTTAAAGAGGACCTCTCACCGCTCCTGACCTGCCTGTTTTAATAGCTTCATGCATTCCCCATGTAATAACAGTTCTGGAGCATCTATTCTTATGGCTCTATGTGGTGCCGTTCCTTTATTATTTCTACTAGAACTTATGAATGAGTTGCTATTAGCCTTCAGTAAGGGTACAGAGGGGAGGTAACCGGTTTGGGGGGGGGGGGTGTACCGGCACTGACTGACTCTATCCAATCAGTGCTGCCATTTTCAGACTGTGCAGGTACACCCCCCCAACCGGTTACCTCCCCTCTGTACCCTTACTGAAGGCTAATAGCAATTCATTCATAAGTTCTAGTAGAAATAATAAAGGAATGGCACCACATAGAGCCATAAGAATAGATGCTCCAGAACTGTTATTACATGGGGAATGCATGAAACTATTAAAACAGGCAGGTCAGGGTGGTGGGAACCTGTCATCAACTTTATGCTGACCTCACTGAGGGCAGTATAAAATAGTGACAGAAGTGCTGATGTCAGCGCTGTGTCAGTCATCAGCTAAAAGTCATTGGTTGCCGAGAACCAGCATCATAATCATTGCAGCACAGGCCCTGAAAAGAGTCAAATCTACCTGAGAAGAGTCCTGGTTATTATAATCTCCTGCTCTCCCGCCATCTGCTGATGATTGGCAGTTCTCTCCTAGAGAGAGAGGGAGAAAACTAGGTAGAAGCCTGTCAGTCATCAGCAGGTGGGCAGGAGAGCAGGAGATCATGAATAACCAGGACTCTTCTCAGGTGGCCGGGACTCTTTTCCAGGCCCAGTCTGCAATGATTGTGATGTTGGTTCTCGGCAACCACTTACTTTTAACTTTTAAATGACAGACCTCTGAAATCCACTCACCTGTCTCTACTTTATGCTGCCGTTAGTATGGAGAGCATAAAGTTGATGACAGGTTCCCTTTAACATTCTCTCCTCTAAACTGCTCGGTTGTCAGGTAAAGGCCTAAGAATGGCTGGCTAGAGATATTCAAGGGATTTTAGTAAAAGCTCTCTCTCATTCCTACACAGCACTATACATTACCAAAGAATACCTTAAAGTAGTATACAAATAGTACTACCATGCTGTACCCACATATTACTGCTACATAGTATCCAGGCACTACTGATATTCAGTGACTATATAATACCGTCATACATTATCCTGTACTTCCATATAATGTCCACATAATGCTGCAACATCCAGTGCACAAGTAATCGGCAGGACGGGCATGGTGTAGGGATTTTTTTTAACTGTTTGTTAAGTTACTATGCTGTCAATGATCAATTAAAAGTTGTGAATTATCAAAAAAAATGGGTAGCCCCTAATACCATGGGATCTGCTCTAAAGTTTAGTTAAGATGTCTTTTGTCAGAGGGGTAGACTGTTTTATTAAGGTTGGGCTGAATTATTTCTTTATCTTGGAGTATGAGTAAGGTGGATACTGATATGCTGCATGTATTTGATGGTACTTGAAAGCATCTTTTCAGCATCCCTGCTCCTGTTACTCTTCAGCATCCCTGCCACTGTTATCATGCAGCATCCCTGCCACTGTTATCATGCAGCATCCCTGCCACTGTTATTCTGCAGCATCCCTGCCACTGTTATTCTGCAGCATCCCTGCCACTGTTATTCTGCAGCATCCCTGCCACTGTTATTCTGCAGCATCCCTGCCACTGTTATTCTGCAGCATCCCTGCCACTGTTATTCTGCAGCATCCCTGCCACTGTTATTCTGCAGCATCCCTGCCACTGTTATTCTGCAGCATCCCTGCCACTGTTATTCTGCAGCATCCCTGCCACTGTTATTCTGCAGCATCCCTGCCACTGTTATTCTGCAGCATCCCTGCCACTGTTATTCTGCAGCATCCCTGCCACTGTTATTCTGCAGCATCCCTTCCACTGTTATACTGCAGCATCCCTGCCACTGTTATCATGCAGAATCACTGCACTGTTATTCTGCCGCATGCCTGCCCTGTAATTCTGCAGCATCCCTGCTGCTGTTATTCTGCAGCATCCCTGCTGCTGTTATTCTGCAGCATCCCTGCTGCTGTTATTCTGCAGCATCCCTGCTGCTGTTATTCTGCAGCATCCCTGCTGCTGTTATTCTGCAGCATCCCTGCCTGCTGTTATTCTGCAGCATCCCTGCTGCTGTTATTCTGCAGCATCCCTGCTGCTGTTATTCTGCAGCATCCCTGCTGCTGTTATTCTGCAGCATCCCTGCTGCTGTTATTCTGCAGCATCCCTGCTGCTGTTATTCTGCAGCATCCCTGCTGCTGTTATCCTGCAGCATCCCTGCTGCTGTTATCCTGCAGCATCCCTGCTACAGTTACTCTGCAGCATCCCTGCTACTGTTAATTTTCCGCATCCCTGCTACAGTTCCCTTGCAGCATCAATGTCCATGGACAAACTTTGCCTAAAGCTTTAAGCCAACTTCACATTTTCTGGTGTGTAGTGATGAACATCGGCCGGGACGTTTTGCGAACAAATGTTCGTGAACCGTGGCGTGCCCCATTCACTTTAATGCCAGGCGAACCTGAAAAATCTTCAGGTCATATTTGCAGCCACCAAATACTTACTAGAAGTGCACAAATAGTCCTACAACATGGACAGTGACATACCAGAGGGGGATCAATGGCAAAAATTCCCACAAAAAAATATGTATTTTAATCAGGGGCCATTTTTATTCATCTTAAAGGGAAACTTTCAAAAATGTGCCCTGCTGGAGCCTAGAAGAATTTTTAGGCCACGGGAATATGGGCCCCAAAAATTAGGCATTCACCTGACAGAAAAGAACAAGTGATTATGTGACTGGAGGTATATTAGACGGTCAGTCGATATCAATTTTACTGTAGGCCAGTACAGGCCCCAAAAATTAGGCATTCACCCGACAGAAAAGAACTTGTGATGATGTGGCTGGAGGTACAATAGGCGCTCACCGGCTAAAAACTTTACTGTAGGCCAGTACAGGCCCCAAAAATTAGGCATTCACCTGACAGAAAAGAACTAGTGATTATGTGTCTGGAGGTACATTAGGCGGTCACTGGATAAAATTTTTACTGTAGGCCACTGGAGTAGAGGCCCCAAAAATTAGGCATTCACCTGACAGAAAAGGCCTGTTATGCCGCTGTATATACATAAGACAAGGACTATTCTTTGTTCTGGGTGGTGGCGTATATGTGTGGGCTGGCATGAGGAAATTCACTTACACGTAGTCGTCACAGGTGTTGAATTCCTAAGAGATCCATGCATCATTCATTTTAAGAAATATGAGGTAGTCTACACTGTCATGAGCTAGGCGAGTGCGCTTATCGGTCACGATCCCCCTTGCTGCACTGAACGTTCGTTCGGACAGGACACTCGAGAGGCAAGCCAAGAGTTCCATGGCAAATTGTGCCAGCTCTGGCCACAGGTCAAGCCTGCACACCCAGTAGTGCAGGGGTTCCTCGCTTCTCAGAGTGTCCATGTCGGCCGTTAACCCGATATAGTCAAACACCTGTCGGTCTAGGCGTTCCTTGAGGCTGGATCCGAAGGGCGGCTGTCGATGGGTTGGCTGCAAGAATGATCTCACATCCGAAGTGACCAACACATCTTCAAACCGCCCTCTTCTTGCAGGCGCGGTAGGATTCGTACCCGCATCTGTTTCGCTGTGGGTGGAAATTCCTCTGCCAGCGCCTGCAACAGCAGAATGCAGCATCTCTCGCAGCAAGGCCTGGAAATGCTGCATTCTGCCAACCCTCTGTGATGTTGGTAACATGTCCGCCATTTTGTGTTTGTATCGGGGGTCTAAGTATGTTGCCACCCAGTACTGGTCCTTGCCCTTTATGCTTTTTATACGGGGGTCGATGGCTCAATCAATATTTGGTGGAAGCAGATATATCAATACCCTTAATCAGTATTTTGTGGAAGCAGGTGTATCACAGGCCTCAATCAATATTTGGTGAAAGCAGGTGTATCAATCCCCTTAATCAGTATTTTGTTGAAGCAGGTATATCGCACCGCTCAATCAGTATTTTGTGAAAGCAGGTATATAGAATCCCTTAATTAATATTTGGTGGAAGCAGGTATATCGCACCCCTCAATCTATATTTTGTGGAACCAGGTATATCAAACACCTTAATCAGTTATTTGCGGAAGCAGGTATATCGCAGGCCTCAATTAATATCTGGTGGAAGCAGGTATATTAATCCCCTTAATCAGTATTTTGTGGAAAAAGGTGTATCGCAGGCCTCAATCAATATTTGGTGAAAGTAGGTATATCAATCCCCTTAATAAATATTTGGTGGAAGCAGGTATATCGCAACCCTCAGTCTGTAATTTGTGAAAGCAGGTATATCAAACCCCTTATTCTGTATTTTTTGGGAGCAGGTATATCGCACACTTCAATCAGTATTTTGTAGAAGCAGGTATATCAAACCCCCTAATAAATATTTTGTGGAAGCAGGTATATCAATCCCCTTAATCAGTATTTTGTGGAAGCAGGTATATAGAACCCCTTAATCAATATTTTGTGGAAGCAGGTATATCGCACCCCTCAATTAGTATTTTGTGGAAGCAGGTATATAGAACCCCTTAATCAATATTTGGTGGAAGCAGGTATATCGCACCCCTCAATCAGTATTTTTGTGGAAGCAGGTGTATCGCAGGACTCAATCAATATTTGGTGGAAGCAGGTATATCAATCCCCTTAATCAGTATTTTGTAGAAGCAGGTGTATCACAGGCCTCAATCAATATTTGGTGGAAGCAGGTATATCGCACCAATCAATCTGTATTTTGTGGAAGCAGGTATATCAAACCCCTTCATCAGTATTTTGGGGAAGTAAGTATATCGCACCCCTCAATCAGTATTTTGTGGAAGCAGGTTTATCAAACCCCTTAATCAGTATTTTGTGGAAGCAGGTATATAGAACCCCTTAATATTTGGTAGAAGCAGGTATATTGCACCCCTCAATCTGTATTTTGTGGAAGCAGGTATATCGCAGGCCTCAATCAATATTTGGTGGAAGCAGGTATATCGCACCCCTCAATCAGTATTTTGTGGAAGCAGGTATATAGAACCCTTTAATCAATATTTGGTGGAAGCAGGTATATCGCACCAATCAATCTGTATTTTGTGGAGGCAGGTATATCAAACCCCTTCATCAGTATTTTGGGGAAGCAGGTATATCGCACCCCTCAATCAATATTTTGTGGAACAGGTATATCGCACCCCTTAATCAGTATTTTGTGGAAGCAGGTATATTGCACCCCTCAATCTGTATTTTGTGGAAGCAGGTATATCGTAGGCCTCAATCAATATTTGGTGGAAGCAGGTATATCGCACCCCTCAATCAGTATTTTGTGGAAGCAGGTGTATCGCAGGCCTCAATCAGTATTTGGTGGAAGCAGGTATATTGCACCCCTCAATCAGTATTTTGTGGAAGCAGGTATATTGCACCCCTCAATCAGTTCTTTGGGGGCAACAGGTATATCACACCCATTGCAAATAGTTGTTCCAATAGCGCTTGTCCCTCTATATGCCTGCAGTATCGCAGCAGAACCGCACACAACTGCTGCACAATACAAATGCACTATATACTTTCATGTTAGAAAGTATATTATAGGTATTTCACACCCCTCAATCAGTTTTTTGGGGGGCAACAGGTATATCACACCAGTTGCAATTAGTTATTCCAATGGCGTTTGTGCCTCTATATAGCTGCAGTATCGCAGCAGAACCGCACACAACTGCTGCACAATATAAATGTACTATAAAATACTTTCTATGTTAGAAAGTATATTATAAGTATATCACACCTATCGATAGCACACCTATACCAGTCCTTAAAAGGACTTTTGTGGCCTTATTAGCTAGCGTTTGGTGTCCCTAACAGTCTGTCCCTGCTCCACAAAGCAACCTCTCCCTACACTGGCAAAACACAGAATGTAAAATGGCTGCCAGATCGGGTTCTGTTATAGGGTGGGGGTGTGTCCATGTGCTGAAACGTCTTAATTGGCTGTCCTGTTCCACCTGATGGATGTGTCATGGGTCAAAGTTCGGCGCAATGCAAAAGAATATGGCGCATGCAAACATCGCCATATGTTCGCATATTCGACGAACGAGCAAAGTTCGCCGCGAAACGACCGCCGGGCGAACCGCAAGGCCATCTCTACTGGTGTGCAGGAAGGAAAGGTTTAACTGACCGGTGCTATCGGTGTATAGCTCCCAGATCTGTGCACTAAGTGCACATACACATATATCAGTTGTGTCCAACTCCCGACCTAAAGCAGCTGGCTGGGTACAACTGATATATGTGAAGCAGGCCTTATTCAGGTAAGTAAAACTTATATAATCAAAAATATAATAAGAACAATCCTTCAGATATTACCATACAGAGCATAAATAGCAGTGCCATGTAGTGTCCAAATAATTCTACAAAACAACCAAAACAATAACACCATACTTAGTCCCCCGACAGTGCCATAGAGCACCTATATATCAGGGTCACACAGAGTCTAAATAAGAGCTATACCCCTATGCACGGTCCAAATAAAACAGCTATGCATAATACCGCCATACAGTTCCCAAATGAAAGTAACATAAAATGGCTTGAAAACAGTACAAAACAGTCTCCAAAAGCTTCTGCCCTGCAGTTCCCAGATAACAGTATTGTGTATTTATAATAGACCACACCATTCACTGACAGCATGTAGAGATCTTGAAAATGATGAAAATCAGGCATTTGTGGAACTTATAAAATACATAAACCTGGAGAAATCCTGGATTTTGTGTATAATTTCTCGGCTCCTATACGTATTGTGACACAGTGAGAGGTTTTGTCTGGGAAAACAGGTATTTTCCTCCCAGCATGTGCTGCTGGGCTGATTTACAGCCAGGTGAGGTCAAATACCAGACCGGATTTGAAGTGCCGGTCCGGGTTTTAGCAGCACCTGGCTGTCCTTAAATAGGCAGCTGGGCTCAGAAGCGAGGTCTCTGTGTTAGGATCTGGGAGCCTGTTGTCTGGATGAAGGCTTACTACCTGTTTGTCGTGAAAACAGGCTGGTGCTGCTATGGTCAAGGACTCTTTGAGGCAGAATTGCCAAATGGTGTGAATTACCATCAACACCACAAGGTGACTTATTGTTTGAATATGACTGCTTGTTTTGTCACTTGCCTAAAGTGTGAATAAAACACTGAACTGTTTGATCCAAAGAACTTGTTGTTTCCTCTATACTGCGTCCGCTAATCCTGTCTACCAGAGCGAAACCCCACAATTGGTGGACAATGCGGGCATTAGTAGTGAGGCTGGCGTGAACGCGTTTTTTTTTGTTTCTGCATTTTTCAGGCACGGTTGTATGTCGTACATTAAACCACCTGTATTACAACCAGTGCCCCATGACAAAATGGAGGCTGTTGTGAAGGCCCTCATGGAGGCTAATCTGCAGCAGCGGGAGACAAACCTGCAGCAACGTGAGGCTAATAAGCAGCAGCAGAAGACTAACCAGTTGTTGCTACAACACGATAGCTTTGCAGACAGCAGGAGCAACCCCGAGCGTCCACGGTGCCCGGAAAGCAGTCCGTGCCGCGATTCCTAAGATAAACCCCACAGACGACATCGAAACCTACCTGGCGATGTACGAGAAAGTGGACATCAGGGAAAAGCTACCCTGTGACCAGTGAGCTGAGGTCGTTGCTCCGTTCCTGGCATCCGATTCCCAGCGGGTGTATTCCGACTTGCCGGACGATCAAGCAGCCGACTACCAGAAAGTCAAGGGTGAGATTCTGGCAAGACTGGGGGTAAATGTGTTGGTCCGGGCCCAGCAGTTGCATCAGTGGGGGATCAACCCGGCTGAGCCTGCAAGACCCCAATATTATAACTTGCTTCACCTCTTGCAAAAATGGCTACAGCCTGACGTGCTGAGTCCCACTGCTATGCTGGATCGTATGTTGGCCGATATGTTCTGGAGGGCTTTGCCATACCCTCTCCAGAACTGTATCGGTCAGGTGTCTCCTGGCAATGCCCTTGAGATGGTGGACCTGGTGGAACGCTGTGAAGCTACCAGGAATCTAAAGGAGGGTTCTGTCGGGATGTACCCACTGCAGACCTGGCTTCGATAGTTTGCTGGCGGTGTCAGGAGCCTGGCCATGGCTACCGTCAATCGCTATATGCCAGGAGGCTTTGTGCAACAGGTACCACAGAGTCTCTAGATCATTTGTGCCAGGTGGAAATGGGAGACACTCCGGCGGAGGTTCTGCTGGACTCAGGGATTCTGGTGACCCTAGTAAGGGCTACCCTGGTGCGGTCCCCTGAGTATACTGGCCGGAAAGTCGGCCTGCTATGAGAGTGACTGATGCTCATGAGACAGGGGTAACCCTAGCAGAGTGGCCCGGCTCAGGGGGGAGACCAGAACCCTGGGAACCTGAGACCGAAGGGCCAGCACTAGGGGTGACCGCCACTTTGGTGGAAGAGGGGGAGACAACCCCGCTAAGTGTGATGGTGGGAGATGTGGAGGACTTGCTGCCGGGTCCTGAATTGGCAGACCTCAATTTTTCCGGGGATAATTTTGGTACTGCCCAACGTCGGGACCCAACCCTATTACGCGCCTGGGATTATGTGTTAATAATAGATGGTGAACCACAACAACCTGGGGCAGTGTCAGTGTTTCCCCGTTTTGTGGTTCATCAGGATATGTTGTATCGGGTAAACCAACTACGGGGTGAACCTATTGAACAATTGGTGGTCCCCAACGATTATCCCAAGCTTGTGTTAGATCTAGCCCACCTCGGTGATCACCTGGGGCTGCAGAAAACTCAGGATCGTATTCTACAGTGGATTTACTGGCCCAGCATATTCAAAGAAGTGGAAGAGTTTTGTAAGTCTTGCCCGACCTGCCAGATAACTAGCCCCCAGTCACATTTCCGTAGTCCCCTAGTAGCTCTCCCGATTATCAAGTACTGTTTGACCGAATAGCTATGGATCTCATAGGCCCAGTACCGAAGTCCGCCAGAGGTCATCAACACATCTTAGTCATTCTAGACTACGCCATTCGGTACCTGGAGGCGGTGCTACTGCGACATACCTCGGCCAAACTCATAGCTAAGGAATTAATGGAGATGTTTTCCTGAGTAGGACTACCTAAAGAGGTTCTGACCGACCAAGGGACCCCTTTTATGTCCAAGGTGATGATGGAACTCTGTAAGTTGCTGCACATAAAACAACTACGGACGTCCGTTTACCATCCGCAAACGGACGGTCTGGTAGAAAGGTTTAACCAAACATTAAAAAATATGTTGAAAAGGGTGGTGGCTAAAGATGGGAAGGACTGGAACCTTCTTCTGCCCTATCTCATGTTCGCGGTGCGATAGGTACCCCAGGCCTCTACTGGGTTCTCACCCTTCGAACTGCTATATGGCAGACACCCTCGCGGTCTCTTGGACGTGGCCAAAGAGGCGTGGGAACAACAACCCACTCCACATAAAAGTGTCATTGAGTACGTTACCCAGATGCAAGTTCGGATAGAGACAGTGTTGCCTCTTGTTAGGGAGCATATGGAGGCAGCTCAGCGAGCCCAGAGTCGGGTATATAATCGGCAGGCTTGGGTCCGGATCTTTAACCCGGGTGATCGGGTTTTGGTTCTGGTGCCGACCGTGGACAGTAAGTTCCTGGCTAGGTGGCAGGGGCCCTACGAGGTACTCGAGAAAATTGGAGATGTAAACTACAAGGTACACTAGCCATGGCGGCGAAAGCCGGAGCAGGTTTACCATGTGAATTTACTCAAACCATGGAAAGATAGGGAAACCTGTACAGAAGACAGCTCGCGGCCGGGTTTTCTAGGAGAGGAGGTTCCGGCTCCTCTGTCTGATGCAAGAGAGATGGCTGCCACAGTTAAATTTTCTGACAGCCTCTCCTCTAAACAGACTCAGGAGGCCAGGGAGTTCGTTAGTCGGAACACGGATCTGTTCTCGGACCTCCCTGGATGCACTTCCATAATCCAGCATGACATTGTCACTGAGCCTCAGGCAAAAGTCAGATTAAAACCATACCGGCTACCCTAAGCTCGGCGACAGGCCTTATCGGAGGAGGTGCAGCTAATTTTGCAGCTAGACGTCATTGAGGAGTCAAAAAGTGAGTGGGCCTGTCCTATAGCATTGATACCCAAGCTGGACGGGACGTTGCGTTTTTGTAACGACTTTCGAAAACTTAACGAGGTTTCCGAATTCGGTGCGTATCGCATGCCCCGGGTGGTTGAGCTCTTCGAGAGGTTAGGACAAGCACGGTATTTTTCTGTTTTGGACCTCACAAAAGGGTACTGGCAGGTGCACTTAACGGAGGCTGCCAAAGAAAAAACTGACTTAATCATGCCTGAGGGTCTGTATCAATATAAGGTCTTACCCTTTGGTCTGCATGGCGCCCCCGCCACTTTTCAGCGACTAATGGACATTGTGCTTTGTCCACATCATCGGTACGCTTCGGCTTACCTGGACGATATTGTCATCCACAATACCGACTGGGAAATTCACCTACCCAAAGTGCAGGCTGTAGTGGACTCCCTTCGGAAAGCTGGCCTAACCGCTAACCCAAAAAAATGTGCGATAGAGTTAGAAGAGACTAAGTACCTGGGGTATGTCATTGGGCGCAGAGTCATCAAACCCCAAGTGAACAAAATAGAGGCGATACGGAATTGGCCCCGACCTGTCACCACCAGGCAAATAAAGTCATTCCTGGGAATGGTGGGCTATTACATGAGGTTTGTTCCCCACTTTGCTACTCTAGCGGCGCCCTTGGCAGGACTCTTGAAGGGACACAAGTCAATGATGGTTCGCTAGGATGATTGGGCGGAGGAGGCTTTCTCCACTTTGAAGTCGGCCCTGTGCGGGTTCCCAGTCTTGGTGACGCCCGACTTCAAGAGGGAGTTTATAGTACAGACGGATGCCTCCGAAGTAGGCCTCAGTGATGTACTGTCTCAGGAAGTCAACAGAGAGGAGCATCCCGTTGTCTTCCTCAGCCGTAAGCTCATCCCAGCTGAGACCCGGTATAGTATAGTGGAGAGAGAGTGCCTGGCTATCAAGTGGGCACTCAAGTCTCTCCGCTTTCATTTATTGGGGACAAAATTCCGCCTGGTGACTGATCACTCCCCTCTCAAGTGGATGAGCCAGGCCAAGGACAGAAATGCCCGGGTCACCCGATGGTTTCTCTCCCTACAAAACTTTTACTTTTTCGGTGGAATACAGGGCAGGCCGGTTACAGGGAAACGCGGATGTCCTGTCCCGGGTACACTGTCTGGCGTGTTTTCACCCCATCAGGGTTGAACAAAGGGGGTGTATGTGACACAGTGAGAGGTTTTGTCTGGGAAAACAGGTATTTTCCTCCCAGCATGTGCTGCTGGGCTGATTTACAGCCAGGTGAGTTGAAATACCGGACCAGAGTTTAAGTTGCGGTCTGGGTTTTGGCAGCACCTGGCTGTCCTTAAATAGGCAGCTGGGCTCAGAAGCTGTGTCTCTGTGTTTGGATCTGGGAGCCTTCTGTCTGGATGAAGACTTGCTACCCGTTTGGCGTGAAAACAGGTTGGTGCTGCTATGGTCAAGGATTTTTTGAGGCAGAATTGCCGCATGGTGTGAATTACCACCAACACCGCAAGGTGACTTTTTCTTTGAATATGACTGCTTGTTTTGTCACTTGCCTAAAGTGTGAATAAAACACTGAACTGTTTGATCCAAAGAACTTGTTGTTGCCTCTGTACTGCGTCCGCTAATCCTGTCTACCAGAGCTAAACCCCACAGTATGCTTCGTGTAACTGATACCATCCTCGCTAACCATCAGTGAGCGACAACTACTTTCCTTTTTATAAAATAAAGAATAAAAGTAAAGATTATTATAAATAAAGGTCATTTATAGGCGCTCTTCGTATAATACCGCTAGATTTTTATGAGCTGCTGAATTTAGATTTAGTGATTCTTTAACAACCTGACCATAAATGGCGTCCGTTAGTAATAATTGCTACTTCTATGATACTGAAATGATCAATTGTAATACATCACATTTATATGGGACTGATTATTATGTTTTGGGGGATATTTGACAATGAGGCAGACTGAGCACACTGTGCTTGCTTCTGGGTCAGAGATCAGACATGTTCAATATCATGTATGGTGACAATGACAATGTTTATAATAATTACAGGACAACTTTAAAGGGTCACTAACTTTTTACAAAATGTTTGATATGTCATAGAGACATACTGTATCAAAAGTTGAGATCGGTGGGGATCTGAGTGCTAAATCCCTTACTGATCCCTAGAATGAGGGAGAGAAGCTGCTGCAGTTTCTCTCTCTCTATCTCTGTCTGTGAGAGGGGAGGAGAATGCAGCTGCAGTTTCTCTTTCTCTCTCTGCCCATGAGACTGCATGCTGTGAGAGGGACGGGGATGCAGCTGCTGTTTGTCTCTCTCTCTCTCTCTCTGAGACTGCATCTTGTAAAAGGGGATGGGGCTGCAGTTGCAGTTTCTCTCTCTATAATGTGAGGGGGAGGAGGAGCATGTAGCTGCAGTTTCTCTCTGTGAGACTGCAGCCTGTTAGAGGGGAGGGGCATGCAGTTGCAATATCTCTCTCTCTGTGAGACTGCATGCTGTGAGAGGGGATTGGATGCAGTTGCAATATCTCTCTCTCTGAGACTGCATGCTGTGAGAGGGGATTGGATGCAGTTGCAGTTTCTCTCTCTTTCTCTCTTTCTGTGAGACTGCATGTTGTGAGTTAAAAGCAATCCAACTATTACAGTGCCACCAACAAGATTCGCTGTATTATGGAATGCAAAAGACTCCATAACATACAGAGGCCTGAATTTATGGAAGACCTCCTCTAAGAACTCTTAATTAATGCAGTAATTCCAAATGAATTCCTTTACATATAAAACCATTAAAGGGGCTGTCTGTTATATACAGCTACTTTAAATATTAAGGAGGATCTGACACTAGAATACATACTTTATAATATATATATATATATATATATATATATATATATATATATAATGTTTCCCCGTACCTGCTGTACAGGTGGGCCCTTCCTGGTGTGATGCTAGCACTCTGATCAGATATCTTCCAGCTCCATGCTGCTCCTCCTCCCCTCTCTCAGCATGAAGTCTCAGAGAGCGAGAGAAGTGGAATCTGCAGCTTCATCTCCCTCTATTTTCTCTAGACAGATTTTCTGGTGGCTGAGAAGTTTTGAGAACATTTACACAGTTCCTGCAGGGAAAGATGAATGACAGGTTGCTAGAAGGTGATGAAGATGCACTTCCCCCTAAAAAGTAAGGTATCTCTCTTAATCGCATGCACTTAGTTTATTGTGGAATATAAAAGCTCCTCATAAGTGTTATGAGAATGCAGACAGGTCATAAACATGTGATTTGCAGCTGCTTACACCCCACTGATCTCAAGAACGTGTGGGTGCATTCTTTATGAAGAAGTCACTGTAAATGCATGGTAACACTCCACTGATGTGAATGGGAGCCAGGGGCATAATTATATGAAGTGTAAAAGTTGTGGCCTCACCGGGGCCGTACAGTCTGACGACGTCCTGTACCCCATGTAATGAGATGAACAATATATCAATTGTGATCCTTGGGGGTCCTGTAACAGACATTGCATGGGGGCTTCAAGTTATACCTCTGATTGGAGCAAGGAGAACCTCTATGTTTGAGCCACCGTGCCCCCAACAATCCTGAGCATATGGAAGTCTTCCTCAACCCCACAGTAGAGGTGGGCACTATCATGGAAGGAAATGGGCACTGGATGGTGAAAGTGTTTGTGCATGTTTGGGAGCCAGGAGCAGAACTATAGGAGTCCTAAAGGTTGTGACCTCACCTGGGCCATCGAAACTGAGGAGGTCCAAAAGGTCCCTCTATCGCATGTAAAGAGAAAAGAACTATAAATTTTGATCATTGAGGGCCCAGACATGAGGCTTCAAGTTCTACCTCTCATAGAAGCTAGGAGAACCTCCATATTCGATCAGTGAGTGGGCCTAGCCGCTGTGCCCCCGCCTTAACAATCCTTCCAATATGGAAGTCTTCTTCCTCATTCCCTCAGGAGAGGTGGGCACTGTACTGGAAGGGAAAGGCCACTGGATAGTTAGTGTTTGTACATGTTTGGCCACCTCTCCATTTGAGAATGAGGTATGAGACCCCCTTTTTCAGGCTCTTGGGTGGTTCTAGTGGATGGAGGTCTACATGGATCCCAGTCACTTCAGTGGAGAATGATCATACATGGGTGCTCCACTCTCCATCAAGAATGGGGAACGGGAGTACCATGATTTGGGGCTCTGTTTCCCAATCTTTTGGACGTGTCTGTCTGATTCACATGGCATCATGTATATTCTGCATACTCTAGGGAGTACAGAGATGGCAGCGTCGCTGGGGCATGTGAGAAGGAGAGGCTTCAGATCAGGCTCCCCGCTTCCTACGCGAACCCCCATCCATCGCAAACAAGGGTGACGACTGGACCAAAAAGAGAAGTCGGTGGTCGTAAAATTAGCGCAAACATTGGTGGATACCCCATTTTCAGTTTTGCTATGGCACCTCATTACTCTACGTCCACCCCTGTGTGTACGCAGCAACAGTTCAAAAAACATCAGACAAATCTGTCATTTTTGGGGTGATCAACGTTCCCCCGACACATACTAATCATGAATAATCTGCATGGAATGGACATCATATAAGCATTAGACATTGCAAATGTAAAGCACGAGCTGTCGGAGCACCAATATGCCCTGAACCCCAGCTTTCCCGAAGCCCGATACAGGAGCCGGGGGGGGGGCATAGCTTGACTGATTTGCCATTCAGGAATGCAGGTAAGGTGGGTAACCACCTCGGCAGGAGTTGTGACAGTGGCTATATGGACTGTCACTCAGCTTTCCTAGAAACGGATAGGGCTGAGCAGCTCGTCAGAAGAGGATGACTCAAGGACTTATATTTACAGTTTTTTCGCGATTATTCTGTCCTGATGTAACATTTCCATACAGCATCAGTCACAACTCTGCAAACCTCACCTGACCTCAGTCTGCGCACACACACCACACGGAGCGATAACCATTGGGGTATTCGCACAACAGTCCACATATCTGAACGTAGCGCTGCACGCGGCACATTACACATTTCATGGCATGATCTGCTCGTAGAGCCATACACAGCGGGGCCGACGACAAGTCGACTCCTTCTATAGGAACAGATTTCTATACAATTATCTCTGGTAACATGGTGAAATCGACGATATTTAAAGCAACAGTATACATTTAATTGCACCAACCCGTCAGCAGTATTCCAGAAATCTAGCAATACCTGCTCCCCTTCATAGGCCTCTCCTGTGTTCGCTCCATGTAGATTGCAAGCTGTTGAGCACAGGGGCAGTTAGTGAGTGCACGAGTTGCCCCTCCATGTGTACTGCGCAGTTGTGTATGTTGGTGCCGGGGGTGTGTACACGCAGGGGATCCCACAGGAGGGGGGTGTGCGTATCTTTGTATGTCTGTGTGTTCAATGTCTTTCCCGTCCACCTCCGTGATCAATGGCTTCATATGTGTCTCATGTAGCGTGTCGCCTGAGCTCCCCCCCCCCGGTCCCCTTCGGCTGGATCGTTACATAGATACGCGTGTGTACGTGTGTAAATCTCTTTACACCTCCAGCTCAATCTCGGCTCGCGAATCTCTGGAAGGATCCAGAACGAGCGCAGCGGCACCCACCTAACAAAAGGATTCGGGGGCGCAGGAGGCTGCGATTCCTCATGTGTCTCTCTCTCTCTGTCTCTCGCCTTTAAATTTGCAGCATTCCAGACCCCTCCGGAGGAGACGTTCGCAATCATCCAGGGCCAAGCGGAACATCGCCGTGGGAGCCCCGACGAATCATCGTGCCTAGGGTTTTCTGTGCCTGCGATGCTGGCTCGGGCCAAAAGGAAAAGGGGGTGCGGGAGAAACCAGCCACACGGCAGAAAGAATGAAAAAAAAAAAGCTTTTTTCTTTTTTTGCTTTTTTTTTTTTAATCCGTTGTGCAGTGAAAATCCCACAAAAGACGAAAAAAATGTTTTTTTTACCTCCTCCTCCCCCCCTCCTAAACTGCTCCCTCCCTCCCCCCTCCTGCTGGTTACTCCCCCTGCCTTGTTACCTCCCTCTCTTTCTCTGCGTCTCTCTGTCTGTCTAACCCTCCCTCTCTCACCTCTCTCTCTCTCTCTCTGTTACTTGAGGTCTCAGAAGTACTGGTTGAGGGGGTCTCGCAGACACAGGCATACAGATTTAGTAGGGTGGGGGGGGGGGTCTTGCAAAGTTGGGTTTTTTGGGCCTAAGATGTCTCCTCCATATGTAAAAGAAGGAGGAGAGAGAGGTCACAGCGACAGAACTGTTTTCATTCTCCCTCTAGCTGTCTCTCCCCCTCCTCGCTTCTCTCCCCCCCTGCTCTTCCTGTAATTTCTAACACAAAAGGGGGGGGGGGATTTATCTGCAGGACTAGAAAGTAACTGTGTGTGTGCTAGGTATTACACTGGATGTATGCGTGCATGGCGTGTGCAAGGCCTGCTTCTCACCAGCTGCATACAATAAACAATACCAAATTCTAAAAATAATGCTGCATCACTTCCCCCGAGCTAGGGAGTAGTGTATAGTGCATACGGCCTGCAAGCGTCCGTACCTGTGAGGGCCCCGCGATGGTCGTACTCCTGTAGTGAAATCCTCAGGCACCAGATGCAACTGCAACCTCTGCACCCACTACAGAGACACCCCTGGCCAGCAGTATGAAATTGCAGATGAAAAGGAACCCGTCATTTAGTTTTGGGGGCCCCCTTACTACCAGCATGCCGTTATGCAGCTGGGGTTTAGGGTTCCAAACTTGCCCCTAGCAAACCCATGCGCCGTGCAAAAGATAAATGAATGAAATTCAGACTCGGGGCTCATTAACACGGCCGATACCTCGCCGCGGCCGTATTGCAGCCCGCACTTGAATGGGTCCGGAAAACCGGAGATGCGGTGCGGAAGCACGGATCGGAACCCCACAGAAGCACTGCGATGTGCTTCCGTGGTGTTTCTGGCCGTGCCTCCGCACCGCAAAAAAAGTAGTGCACGCATTACTTTTTCGCGGTGCGGATCGCGGACACCATTCAAGTAAATGGGTCCGTGATCCGCATGCGGCTGCCCCATGGTCGGTGCCCGTGCATTGCGGACCGCAGCACGGGCCCATTACGTTCGTGGGCATGAGCCCTTACTGGGAGAGAAGTCCACGACTCTTCTCTAGTGGTATCAGGAGCATGTGCATGATGGAGCCACGGTTACACGGGCGTAGCTATAGGGGAAGCGGCTGTTTTGGGGCCCAAACTCAGCAGGGGCCCACCCAGGAGGAGGACTAAAAGATATTATTGTCTGGATTTCCCCCCCCCAGCAATATTATACATGACATTACATACAGTGAGACTATAGGAAACGGACGGAGCGGCTGACGGGCCTTGTCTGGGAGAGCGATCTTGAATAGCCACAGGAATCGGGGTTGAATGGGATGAGGGGGTTGTGCAGAAGTTTCTGGGGGAGGGGGGGTCAATCAGAAATTTGCTGTGGGGCCCAGTCATTTCTAGTTACACCACTATGAGGATGGTACACCTCCCTTCACAAGCAAGGCGTACCATCTTTGGCTTCATCCGCACATTGTCCATGCGCCTGTTGTTGCTGGAGAAGAGTCCAGGACTCTTCTCACAGCAAGTTTGAATTTAATTTCCTTTCTTTTTTTTTTCCAGGGAAGGATGGGTTTGCTACAGGCATTTTTGGGACTCTAAACCCTGGTAGTATAACAGCAGGGTGGTGGTTTAGTGGTTCCAAACCAGGTGATAGGTACCCATTAAAGGGGTATTCCCATCAGTTCATCTTCAATGGGGTCCAAACCCTGTTGATCCTGAGACCTGGGAAGTGGTGCCCAGGCTGCGTATGGCTTGGCCGTATTCAGTTGGTAGTGGCCATACCTTCCACAGTGCCGGGAAAACAGGGGACACTGTGATAGATCACCACTTCATCGGCGGCAGGATTGGTGGAGTCACCACAGGTCAGACACCCACTGATCACCACTTCATAAGACGGGGATACCTGTTTCATTTTAATAATCACCCCAAAATTTGGCACCACGATTCATTCTTGGACTCTGCCCCCACAAGAGGACTGTGGTGCAAATTCATGGAATTTAGCATTTAATAATAAAAAAAAATCATTCTTACTTCTATAGCACCAGCGTATTCCACCGCGCTGTGCAGAGACGGTCATCTCTGCAAAGTAATCAACACTGAGGAGGGTAACTATGATCTCACGGAGGGATATGGGGAACCTGGAGGTTTGGAGGGGATTGACGTTCGCATGAAGTTCCACGTGCAAAATGTAAGGTGACGTACAATTGTATAATAAAAGGTAAAATACTGTGGAAAATGGCAGCTGAAGAAGACTTGGGGACAATAAACGAAGCTTTAGTGACCAATGCCAGGCAGCTGCTGCCAAGGCTAATAAAATAGTGGCATGCACCAAAAGAGGCATAGATGCTCTTGGGAAGAATATGGTTTTGCCTCTAAATCATGTTGGCCCACAAATGCAGTCCTGTGTACAAGAAGGACATAGGAGTACATGAGCGGGGGCAGAGGAGGACAACCAAGGTAAGGGAAAAAAAACTGATTAAGGGGCGATCTAATTACAAATTACAGATATATGAAAGGACAGTACAGAGATCCGTCTAATGGTAGTTATATCTAGGCCTGTGATCATGACGTCCTCTGTGTCTGGAGACCATCGTTATAGACAGGATTCTTTACTGTAAGAGCAGTGAGACTATGGAGCGCTCTGCCACAGTGGTTGTGATAGTTGATTCGTTGTACAAGTTCATAAGGGGCCCGGATGCCTTTCGCGACTGTAAAAATATCACAGGTTATTGGCACTAGATTTCTGGAGAGGGATTCATTCTGAGTGGGGAAGGAATTTTTCTCCCTTAATATGGGGTAATTGGCATCCCCTCATAGAGGTTATTTTCCTTCCTCTGAATCAACACGGTAGGATCGCAGGTTGGACTTCATGGACCTGTGTCTATTCCAGCCTTACAAACCATGTAACTACAGGATATCATGCCGGTGCCTGTCCCGGTTGGGGCTCACAGGCTCAGTCCCAAAGTAACCGATCAGTATATTTTTGGAGTGTGGGAGGAAACGAGGGAAAAGCACGAAAACACAGGAGAACATACAAACTCCGTGCAGATGTTGCCTTTGGAATAAGAATCCAGGACCCTAATCTGGTAATTATTTCCAGCACAGAAATATAATCTAATACTTCTGTAAGTACGGTATTATTATTTGGGAATCATATCACAGTATTATGTGAGCTCCTTACGGTGGTGGTATTTTGCTGCAGAGTAGTCCAGCTCCTTATTGTGGCACGATTTGGGTTTGATATGCCAGGATATAATTATCAGAAAACGTCTAAAAATGGTGTATAGGGAGGCCCTATTTTGCAAGTTGCCCAGGGCACCATGAGGCCCTGGATTATATGGAAAGTAGGGTCTGCCGGCACCTGCCATGTCTGTTGTTGGCACTGTATGGGATCTCTGTATTGGGGTTCCTATGTGACATTGTCTGGGGTATAAATGACTAGAGACATTTAGTGACTCTAGCTGGCACTAAATGGGGTCTGTAGCTGTCATTGTATGGGCCTGTAGCTGGAACTCTGTGGGGCCTCTGGCTGGCACTGTATGGGGCCTCTGGCTGGCACTGTATGGGGCCTCTGGCTGGCACTGTATGGGGCCTCTGGCTGGCACTGTATGGGGCCTCTGGCTGGCACTGTATGGGACCTCTGGCTGGCACTGTATGGGACCTCTGGCTGGCACTGTATTTGGGGTCTCTGGCTGGCACTGTATTTGGGGTCTCTGGCTGGCACTGTATTTGGGGTCTCTGGCTGGCACTGTATTTGGGGTCTCTGGCTGGCACTGTATTTGGGGTCTCTGGCTGGCACTGTATTTGGGGTCTCTGGCACTGTATTTGGGGTCTCTGGCTGGCACTGTATTTGGGGTCTCTGGCTGGCACTGTATTTGGGGTCTCTGGCTGGCACTGTATTTGGGGGCTCTGGCTGGCACTGTATTTGGGGTCTCTGGCTGGCACTGTATTTGGGGTCTCTGGCTGGCACTGTATTTGGGGTCTCTGGCTGGCACTGTATTTGGGGTCTCTGGCTGGCACTGTATTTGGGGTCTCTGGCTGGCACTGTATTTGGGGTCTCTGGCACTGTACACACAGAACATTTTAGCAAGTGCTAGCATTTATTCTCTGTTGTGATAATATAATTTGTCTTACTCGGCATGCTGTCACTGGCATTATATAGTGGTCTCACTCTGACTGGCACATGTATAGAAAGAAGTATGTTAAGATGGCGCTGACTATGGCTAATGAATGTTGCTATCAGTGTAAGGGCTCATGCACACCTGTGCACCCTGTGCCAGTGCTGCAGACTGCTACTGCACAGGCACCAGCCGTGTACCCGCCGTCTGTGGATACAGTCCGCACCGCAAAAAATAAAACATGTTTTCTTTTTTTGGGGTGTGGAAGCACGGACCGAAATCCCACAGAAGTCCTGCATAGTGGTCCGTGCCTCCACTCCGTATCTTGCAGATTGCGAACCCATTCAAGTGAATTGGACTGCATCTGTGATATGGAGCGCACACGTTCATGTGCAGGAGCACTTACAGGGGGAATAATTATGGCTGGCAATTTTACAGAGGCATCAAGTATGGCTGCTAATGTTCTGCAGCCACCGATGTAATGGAGGCAGTGTTACCGCTATTGATGTAATGGAGGCACAAGCTGTTTCTCAATGTTCTGGGGAAGGGGGGGGGGGGGGGGGGTGGAATAACTATGGCTGGCAATTTTACATCAGCATTGACTATGGCTGTCAGTGTTTATGGAGGTATCGACTGGATGCTAATCTAATGGAGGTACTGACTTGCTATCCATGTTACAGGGGAATAACTATGACTGGCAGTTTTACATAGACTGCAATGACTCAGTTACTAATGTTATGGAGGTACTGACTGTGGCTGGCAATGTTATGGAGGTACTGACTGTGGCTGGCAATGTTATGGAGGCACCAACTACAATTGCTAAGGTTACGTAGGTAAGGAGGGTATCTGGTAATGTTATAAAGGCACTGACTATGGTTACTAATGTTATGGAGGTACTGAGTATGGTTACTACTACTGTTATGGAGGTACTGACAATGTTATGGCGGCAATGACTCAGTTACTAATGTTATGGAGGTACTGCTGTGGCTGGCAATGTTATGGATGCACCAACTACAATAGCTAAGGTGATGGAGGTATTGAGTGTATCTCGCAATGTTATGGAGGCACTGAGTACGGTTACTAATGTTATGGTGGCACTGAGTACGGTTACTAATGTTATGGAGGTACTGACAATGTTATGGAGGCACTGACTCGGTTATTAATGTTATGGAGGTAAGGAGGGTATCTCGCAATGTTATGGTGGCACTGAGTACGGTTACTAATGTTATGGAGGCACTGAGTACAGTTACTAATGTTATGGAGGCACTGAGTACAGTTACTAATGTTATGGAGGTACTGACAATGTTATGGAGGCACTGACTCGGTTATTAATGTTATGGAGGTAAGGAGGGTATCTGGCAATGTTATGGAGGCACCAACTACAATTGTTAAGGTTATGGAGGTAAGGAGGGTATCTGGCAATGTTATAGGGGGACCAACTATGTCTGGTAATGTTATAGAGGCGCTGACTGTGGTTGCTAATGTTTTGGAGGCAATAGCGTGGCTGGCAATGTTATGGGGGAACATCTATGGCTGGCAGTGCTACAGCGGCATCGACTATGGTTGCTAGTGTTATGGAGGTACTGCCTGTTGTCAGGGATTGCAGGGGATTACTGACTGGCGCTGCTCTTTTTTGAATCCTCTCTGCCACGCAGTGTAAAAAAAGAGATCACTTATAATACAGGTGGGCATTACGGATGCCATACTTACAGCCCAGCTCTTCTGACGTGTAGGGGGCTGAAGGAGGCAATGCAGGGGGCACCTCGCCCCCGATGCTCTGTCGGCCGCCCCCGATCCTCCCAGCACACGCACACACTGTTCCTATGATGCATATATTTTTTAACACACTGTCAGTACATTTAAATAGTGTCACCCTGACTAGGCCCCTGGCAGTCTGCCTGCCCCCCGCTCCTGCCGACTTCTTCACAGTGCGGCACGTGGATCAGAGGTATTCTGTATCCCACGTGCCCCCCCCCCCCCCCCCGCTGCTGCACCCCTCCCCCACACTGATAGAAATGTCAGGGATGGCCTGCTATTCTCCTGTCACTTCCCTGCATCTTCTCCATTAGTTGGATCTTATCCTCAGGCCTTTATTATATGGTGGACGGCAAAGCATTCCCTTCTGGAAGGAAGCCAGCGAGGAATCCTGTTACATGGGGGCGCCAGCTCCATCCGTAATTAAAGGGGACATGCTGTACATGGCATTGATACATTTAAAGGGAGTTTATACAAAACTGTGCCTCAGCAGTTTCAAGATCTCTGATTGCTGTCAGTGAATGGGACCATTATTGTTTACCTTTAGGGTCTGAAAACCATTATGGAACGGCAATGTATGTTCATGCAGGGCAGTGAACCTGTCATTAGGACGGGGCCTTTTAAAGGGGTTTCAAAAGGATAGGTCATCATCATCAGATCCCAGGCGGCCCCGCCGATCAGCTGCTAGAAGAGTCCTCGGCACTCCATGACCCCTTAGGCCTCTTCCCAGGCCAGTGACGTCACCATACATTGGTCAGGTGACCCAAGGCACAGCTCAGTCCCATTCCTGGGGTCCCGGGTGCAATACCATGCACAACCACTATACAATGTGCAGCGCTGTGCTTGGCAAGCTGTTAGGAGGCCGCAGCACCCACCAGAACGCATGGCCTCTTCTAACGGCCGATGGGCAAGGGGTGCCAGGAGTCAGACCCTGCTGATATGACATTGATAACTTATCCTGAGGACAGGCCATCATTATCAAATTCCTGGAGAACCCCTTTAAGTAAGAGCAATTATCGGAAGCTGCAAAGGATGTATAACAGATGCTTTTGCTAGTAAAAGTATATGCTCTATGTAAAGTACGGTAATGTGCCTGAAGCAGCGTGTCACCATGGCTCCAACTAGGGGAAGGTGACTGCATACATACTTATATTATTACACTGACTTCAATGAGGCCTGTATAAAGAGGCACGCTGTGAGCTCCCCCTAGTGGTGACTGCTACCAGCAAGAATTCTATGGCAGTAGGACAGGAGGAGTATTGTTTATTGGGGACATTCTGCTGTCACTATTGTTTGAGGGCGCAGTCTGTTTATTGGGGGGCGTTCTCCTGGCACAATTGATCGCTCTATTGTTTATGAAAGGAAAACTTCTATAACAATTCATTGTGGAGGGGGAGTCACTACATTCATGGCACCTGATGGAAGTACATTGCCTGTCATTATGGGGGTGCCGTGCATTATGATTAAATACTTAGCATAGCACTTAGGCTACTTTCACACTCGCGTTTGGTGCGGATCCGTTCAGATAATACAACCGTCTGCATCCGTTCAGAACGGATCCGTTTGTATTATCTTTAACATAGCCAAGACGGCTCCGTCTTGAACACCATTAAAAGTCAATGGAGGACAGACCCCTTTTCTATTATTGTGTCATAGAAAACGGATCCGTCCCCATTTATTTATTTATTTTATGCACTTATATAGCACTATTATATTCCGCAGCGCTTTACAGACATTAGCAACCAACTGTCCCCAGTGGGGCTCACAATCTAAGGTCCCTATCAGGATGTCTTTGGAGTGTGGGAGGAAACCGGAGAACCCGGAGGAAACCCACGCAAACACGGCATTGTGTGCCAGAACGGATCCGTTTGGCTCAGTTTCGTCAGACAGGCACCAAAGCGGAATGGAGACGGAACGGCGGCAAACTGATGCGTTCTGAGCGAATCCTTTTCCATTCAGAATGCATTAGTGCCAAACTGATCCGTTTTGGACCGCGTGTGAGAGCCCTGAACGGATCTCACAAACGAAAAGCCAAAACGCCAGTGTGAAAGTAGCCTTAGTAGAATCTGTGGGTCACTTGTGGGATCTCCATAATGTAATAAACTGCCCCCGGCCGCCCCTGTAGGTCCTTGATTATCAACCTGTGGTGTATACAGAGAGGACGTGCAGTATTCTCTGTCATACAGCAGGTGGCGATATTAAACTATAAGTGGTGCAGGGGAAAATGCAGATAAGACATGTAGAACACACATTGGCTGAGGATGAGCAGCAAATGCTGAGACTGGTAATCATAGGGGGGGAGAGGAGGAAGGCTAGGCTACCGGCACACGTTGCGGATTACGTACGGTTTTTCCACATGGATGTTTATACGGAAAAACCACAGCATAATACAGTACCAGCAAAGGGAATGAGATTTGCCAAATCTTCTGAAAACGTAGCATTTTTTAAGTGCGGAAATTGACCTGCAAGTAAAAATTATCTCCAGCTATACACTGCTGGAGCGTTACCTGTCAGCTGTATAGACGTATACTAGCAGGCAGGGAGCAGGAGAGCCGTTAGGCCCCTTTCACACGAGCAAGTTTTCCGCGCGGGTGTAATGCGTGACGTGAACACATAGCCCCCGCACTGAATCCTGACCCATTCATTTTCACTCATCAGTTCTGCGTTGCGTCCGTGTTCTATAGGCCTCATGCACACGAACGTATTTTGTAACTGTGTCTGTTCCGTTTTTTGTTTTTTTTGCGGATAGGATGCGGACCCATTCATTTCAATGGGTCTGCAAAAAATGTGGACAGCACACCGCGTGCTATCCGCAACCGTATGTCCGTTCCGTAGCCCCGCAAAAAAAATAGAACATGTCCTATTCTTGTCCGTTTTAGGCATTGTTACAATAGATCCGCAAAAAAAAAAAAACGATGACATACGGATATCATCCGGGTTTTTTTGCGGATCCGCAATTTGCGGACTGCAAAACACATACTGTCGTGTGCATGTAGCCATATTCTGCGTTTTTCACGCAGCCCTGGCCCCATAGAAGTGAATGGGGCTTCAGTGAAGCAAGTGCGGATGCAATGCGTTTTTCACTGATGGTTGCTAAGAGATGTTGTTTGTAAACCTACAGTTTTTTATCACGCGCGCTCAAAGCGCATTGTACCCGCGCAGAAAAAAACTGAACTTGCTTGCAAAATGGTGCGAGTTTCACTGAACGCATCCGGAGCCGATCCGTCACGCTCGTGTGAAAGGGGCCTTATGCTCTGAACCAGGCATGCTCAACCTGCGGCTCTCATAGCTGTTGCAAAACTACAACTCCCATCATTCCCTGACAGCCTACAGAAGGGCATGGTGGGAGTTGTAGTTTTACAACAGCTGGAGAGACGCAGGTCGAGCATCCGTGCAGTCTGAACCAAAGAAACATTGATGAATAAAAGCAAGCCTTGACACAGGTGATAGAGACAGATCTCCATTTACTATTTGCAGTGATTTCCAAAAACGGAGCACTGAAGCCCTGGAACCTGCAGAGTATTACAGGCTAGGCTCTCCCCTTATGGCACCTGCAGAACATCGCGGCAAGGTATGCTCTCCCCTTATGGCACCTGCATACTATTAATGAATACATCTCCCTCCTTCTAATACCAGCAGATGGTTCACACCAACCAACCTGCATCACTTATGGGGTATTTTAGAACAGCACAACCTACCTTCTAACCCTAGTAGGGTATTTTAAGATGGTTACCTTCGTTTTTGACACCTGCAGAATATTCTAAGATGGTGACTACAGATGGCACCAACAGAATATTACAGGATAGGCTCCCGTATGGCAGAGTACTGCAATAGAGAACGCCTGGTCCAGGACCTGCAGAGTATTTCCCAAGGCTGTCGTCCCCCTCCCTCCCCCAATTGATGTGTGCAGAGTATTACTCGGTGTTAGGCATTGTTCACTGTGATGACAGTTTTTACAGTTCATCCCGCTGTACCAGTGGAGGACGTTTTTCTTTGGCGAGTACATGAACATTGGGGATTGTTTTAGGACTCGGCGATCTGAAAGAGAGAAGAAGATTGTTGTGTGACCAACCTCGAATCCTTCGACCTCATACGCAACGTGTGAACCTCTGTCGTCTGCTTTGTACTTACCCCGTCCTCCATTCTCGACCTTTGTGTCTCCGCAGCCTCGGTTCTTTCTTCCTCCTCAAAAAAATCCTTATCGAGTCTCTCCAGATGAGGCAGAGCAATCAGAGTCTCCAGGCGGTAACCGTCCTCCTCCTCGCAGGGGTTCTCCCGTAAAACCAGCGCCCGCAGCATGGGCAGGACCTTGAGCTTCTCCACCTCCTGCAGTCTGGGTATGAGGTTACCTCTACACAGGGGTACACAGGGGTGAAGGGAGCGGAGGGAATACCAGGACCTTTGGGTGAGAGACTATCGACTAGGTCATACGAACCTGAGATTGAGGTACTGCAGGGCCCGCATGTTTCCTGAGAGCCCATTCAGAGTCTCCAGCTGGTTATCCCTCAGGTGAAGGCTGGTCAGATGAACCAGGTTCTCTAGTCCTTCCAACGTCGTCATGTTATTCTGGGCCTGGAGGATTTACAGTGAGATACAAAAATCCTGATCAATCAGTTACCAGTGATAATACAACATATGTACCAGTCTAATCAACAGATCATACCGTACGAGGTATATGACCTAGTGACTAATATGGTACAGTATTGTAGGCATGCTCAGGGAGGAGGTGAGCTGTGTCCATCAATGTTGTCAACGGTGGATCCTGTGTTACTTTCCTTCAGTTTTATAATAGAGGTGTTACCTGTCATTGTAATCTTGCTGGTGATGATAATGAGATGACTACTGACCCTGCCTCCTGTGTACACAGCACATGCTGAATAGTGGCAGGAATTGTCAGTTATTTGTGAGGGACCAGTGTAAAAACTGTAAGGCTGGTTTCACATGGGCGTTGCGGGAAAATGCGTGATTTTTCCGCGCGAGTGCAAAGCGTTTTAATGCGTTTTGCACGCGCGTGAGAAAAATCGGCATGTTTGGTACCCAGACCCGAACTTCTACACAGAAGTTCGGGATCGGTGTTGTGTAGATTTTATTATTTTCCCTTATAACATGGTTATAAGGGAAAATAATAGCATTCTTAATACAGAATGCAAAGTAAAATGTCCATTGAGGGGTTAAAAATAATAAACAAATTTAACTCACCCCATCCACTTGATCGCATAGCGGATCTCCTCTTCTTTCTACTTTCTTCAGGACCTGGCTAAAGGACATTTGATGACGTCACTGCGCTCATCACATGGTCCATCACCATGGTGATGGACCATGTGATGAGCGCAGTGACGTCACCACAGGTCCTTTTCATCAAAAAAGAAAGAAGACATGCCAGGCTGAGTGTTCAAGTGGATTAAGGTGAGTTTATTAATTGTTTTTTTATTTTTTAACCCCTCCATCACTATTTTACTAAGCATTCTGTATTAAGAATGCTATTATTTTCCATTACCATGTTATAAGGGAAAATAATAAAGATCGGGTCCCCATCCCGATCGTCTCCTAGCAACCATGCGTGAAAATCGCACCGCATCCGCACTTGCTTGCGGATGCTTTCAATTTTCATGCAGCCCCATTCACTTCTATGGGGCCTGCGTTTCATGAAAACACACAATATAGAGCATGCTGCGATTTTCACGCAACGCACAAGTGATGCATGAAAATCACCGCTCATGTGCACAGACCCATTGGAGTAAATGGGTCCGGATTCAGTGCGGGTGCAATGCGTTCACCTCACGCATTGCACCCGCACGGAATTCTTGCCCGTGTGAAAGAGGCCTAAGAGATCACAATGTATTTTACGGCAAATAGGAAAAAAAACCTAAAAGAAACATGTAATAATAATAGATCATTTTTAAAGATATATTACCTTTAGGAAGGAAAAAATCTGGCGTTGCTGCTCAGGGAATCCAGAGATAAAAAGGAAGTGAAGGGGGAAGATTTATATCAGGCATGCTCAACGTGCGGCCCTCCAGCTGTTGCAACACTACAACTCCCATCATTCTCTGACAGCCTACAGCTATCATCCTTCAGAAGGGCATCGTGGGAGTTGTAGTTTTACAACAGCTGGAGGGCCGCAGGTTAAGCATCCCTGATTTATATGGTTGCACCCACTATCCTAAAATAATGACTGACCCCTTTGCATCATGACATAACTTTGCATCCTGGCAAGTAATGATAAAGGAGCTTTTATCCGCTTCGGACCACGCAGTTCAATAGACCCATTACAGCGTGTAGAGGCAACAGAGGGGCCACCGAGCTGCAGCAACTAGTGACTGCCGAAGAACTGGCAGGCAACATACAGAGATGCCCACTGGTTTTAATGGGTGCTACATTACCAGTGCAGAAAAATCAACCAGTCAGTTACCCCAGCTGCGAGGTAATAGCTGCGGACCTGCGTACATGGAATGTATCATCAGAAAATGGCTTCGTTTTTAAAACAAGTTTTCTATGACAAATGTATATTTTAAACAGTTTTGGTGATGTTTTCTTATTTGCCATGACATCTATAATGGCAAAACAAGCTTATGTCAGTGGTAAAATTGGCAGTCAGGATCGGTCAGAGACAGTGATGGCCAGTTCGCAGTGTTCGCCCGTGAACACATGCGGGCTGCCATCTTGTCTCACAAGTCCGGCGATGCACAGCCCTTACCTGTGCCAGTGCCGGGAGACGGTCTGAAGCAAATGCGGTCACCGGGAGCAGGCAGTTCCGAGAACAGCCCGATGAAGGCCCCCGGCGGCTGTTCTCGGAACGGCCTGCTCCCGGTGACCGCACTTGATTTTAGACCGGCTCCCGTCACTGGCACAGGTAAGGGCTTACCTGTGCATCGCCGGACTTGTGAGACAAGATGGCAGCCCGCGTGTGTTCGCGGGTGAACACTGCGAACTGGCCATCACTGGTCAGAGATCCAAGAATCAAAGGAGTAGTTGAGAACACACTTGTGAGGCAGGAGGACCAATTACAGATGTCACTCGTTTAAATATCCCGCTGTAAAGAAGTAAGGGACACCGGTGCAAAGCCTGATTGGCCCAGCAGTTCTAAAGTCAGCAAACACAGCACGCCCGCACTGGCCTGTGTCCCTGTACACTGTTTTCGACAGGGCTGGATGCCACGGCGACGGTGCACCACCGACTGCACCGCCACGGGGAAGGGGGCTCACCGTGGGAGTACATGACAATATGCTACCGTGTTCTGTAGATCTCTTCTCAGCAGTTATCTCATTATCATCACAGTCGGGGTTACAATGACGAATAACACCTATATATGGACAACACGGAATCCACCATTAAAAATAGGCGATGGTTGCAGCTCACCGCCTCCCCCTCCCTGCACCATTGCCCGTGTACAGGTGGCAGAGCATGCCCACAACACTCTCCCATAGAAGTGAAGGAACATCTCCTCTTTGGTGCCCAGGGTCATGTGGCTGCTGTAAAGCATATGTATGAATGCTGGCTGCCCACATAATCATCCAAAATGGATGAATGCCACATATTGACTGCATAGTGCGAGCGTCCAGGAGTCAAGCAGACGACACAGCACCAGGAGGACCAAGCCCAGTAAAACCTGCCACTCACCAGGTAAAGCTCCCGCAGGTTGGGCAGGTAGAGGCCGGCGGTGCTCGGCAGTTTATTCCCTCGTAGCTCCAGTGTGTGCAGGCTATTCAGCTTGGAGCACTCCAGACTTTCCAAGGTACGGAGCTCATTACCTACAGCCCAGACAGAGGAGACACAAAAACATGAAGCACAGGACAAACTCGCCCCACCCCAATCCCACCCTCTGCTTCTGGGATAGCTGGGTGACCATGATAGGACTGCTATTTAAGCTCCCATGGGGGTTGTCATTCAGCCTCCCCGGACCCCTGAATGGAACATCTGTCTAGTTGTGCATTAATACTAATGCAAAAGAGGAATCACTGGAACACAAAGCAGATCCGCCATTCAAGATTGAAGGAAAGCTGGGTTATAGCCGAACAGAAGATGTGATAGCCACCATACTAACTGTCACCCAGCTTTCCCAGATCAGGCTGACTCTGTGATTATTTTTTTTCATCATAGAGGTCATTTTCTGTGATCTGATGATCAGCACCGACCTATGAGATTGAGAGTCTCCAGTCTCGGGTGTGCCACTCCCTGCAGGTTCTGCATACGGTTCTGGGCCAGGCTTGCTTGTTGTAGGTAAGGCAGCTCCCCCAGTCCACCGACACTGACCAGCTGGTTCTGGTCTACACGCAGACTCAGCAGGTGAGTGAGGGGTCCCAGCGCAGACAGCTCTCGAAGGGAATTCTGGGACAAATCCACATAGCGGAGGTGTATGAAAGACTCCAGGATTGAGATGTCTGTGAGCTCCCTGCAGGAGAAGTACAACATGGCTACTTCACAAAGTACTTACATGTATGATACATAGGTCAACTCGTACACTATTTATTTCATCTAAATAAAAGTTTAGTCACTGCGTACATACATTACTTATCCTGTACTGATCCTGAGTTACATCCTGTATTATACTCCAGAGCTGCACTCACTATTCTGCTGGTGCAGTCACTGTGTACATACATTACTTATCCTGTACTGATCCTGAGTTACATCCTGTATTATACTCCAGAGCTGCACTCACTATTCTGCTGGTGCAGTCACTGTGTACATACATTACTTATCCTGTACTGATCCTGAGTTACATCCTGTATTATACTCCAGAGCTGCACTCACTATTCTGCTGGTGCAGTCGCTGTGTACATACATTACTTATCCTGTACTGATCCTGAGTTACATCCTGTATTATACTCCAGAGCTGCACTCACTATTCTGCTGGTGGAGTCACTGTGTACATACATTACTTATCCTGTACTGATCCTGAGTTACATCCTGTATTATACTCCAGAGCTGCACTCACTATTCTGCTGGTGCAGTCACTGTGTACATACATTACTTATCCTGTACTGATCCTGAGTTACATCCTGTATTATACTCCAGAGCTGCACTCACTATTCTGCTGGTGGAGTCACTGTGTACATACTTTACTTATCCTGTACTGGTCCTGAGTTACCGGTATATCCTGTATTATACTCCACTAGCAGAATAGTGAGTGCAGCTCTGGAGTATAATACAGGATGTAACTCAGGATCATCACAGGATAAGTAATGTATGTACACAGTGACTGCACCAGCAGAATAGTAAGTGCAGCTCTGGAGTATAATACAGGATGTAACTCAGGATCAGTACAGGATAAGTAATGTATGTACATGGTGACTGCACCAGCAGAATAGTGAGTGCAGCTCTGGAGTATAATACAGGATGTAACTCAGGATAAGTAATGTATGTACACAGTGACTCCACCAGCAGAATAGTGAGCGCAGCTCTGGAGTATAATACGGGATGTAACTAAGGATCAGTACAGGATAAGTAATGTATGTACACAGTGACTGCACCAGCAGAATAGTGAGTGCAGCTCTGGAGTATAATACAGGATGTAACTCAGGATAAGTAATGTATGTACACAGTGACTCCACCAGGGGAATAGTGAGCGCAGCTCTGAAGTATAATATGGGATTTATCTCATGATCAGTATGTAATAATAAAGTTACTGAGCTTTTTATGTGGGTTATATCTTTAAGTCTTACACAGGTGGAGAGGGGCGGGTAATTGCAGTGGCTGTGGTCTGAAGAACAGTTGACATGAACAGAGATTGATAACTCATAACCTGCAGCACAGATGACTGAACGTACTTGTCTTTAACTTCTAATTTGACGTAGGCATGAGCGAGACCGTTCCCAGTCTTACACAGCAGCGACAGTCCTTCCCTGAGCAGCTCCTCAGTCAGCGGCACATGAGGAGGCGGCTGAAACACAAAGGACAGAAAAAGGCTGAATCAGTGCTCAACAATCTGCCATTCAGGAGCCTGGAAAAGCTGTAAAGGCTCCATAGTGGTTGCACCCAGCTTTCCCAGAAACAGATAAAATGTACAGAATACAGTTTTGGACACTCTGATTTGATTTCTTGCTCCTGTGTCTGCTGATTCCCACCTCTCCGGAGCAGGTTCTCACCTCTTCTTTCTCAGGCTCCTCTTCTTCTCCCTCCTCTTCCTCCTTCTCCTCTGCCTTATCTTCTCCCTCTTCATCTCCTGCTTCTCCATCTTCATCTGCCTCTTCTAGAGGTTCTTCACCTTCCTGCTCCTCGTCCAGAACGTCGTCTTCAGCGTCAGACATCTGCAAAATAAAAATGTCGCGAGTGGGATGCCAGATTATAAGAAATTCCAAACTACTGGATGTTATATACGGGCAAGTGCATTCTAGGCAGTGGGGCCACAGCGCCTCATCTCCATTGGCTCTGACCTTATGTTGATGGGCAGTAGACACCATCGTTACAGTGTGCCCCACCGCTCAGCAGCATCCCTTTTGGAGCGCCAGTAGAGGAGACGCCATGAACATGAGCTGCAGACGCACCGCAAGAAGCTGATTAGCCAGATTACATCCTAGCAATCCAACATCAGTCTACTGTTGTCACATTATCTGAACCATCAGATGCCGGACTAAAGGACTTCTGTATATATCTGATCTGGAAAAAACATTTCCAAGTTTCCAAACCTACAGAATTCCCTAGAAAGAGCAGGGGTGCTCAAGTATTTTTAGTAAAGTTCCACATACCGGGGTCTGCTATTGAGTGAGGGTCCAAGAGGAAGAAAAAGGAAGAAGGGACAACACCAGTGGGGATAGCGCACTGCACAATATATTTTTTTTTACAATAAGCCATAACACTAATCCTGCCAAATCCCATTAGAGTGGAGAGCTCTGATACCGTATATCAGAGACATGGTAGGGGTATTAGGTCAGACCACCATATGGAGCCCATACAGTATGTGATAGAGGACGCTGGGACAGAAGTACATGTGGTGCCTAGCACACAGCGGCCATGCTGAGCGCCGGTCCGCAGGATGAAGCCGTCACTCACCTCTCCACCCGGTTCCAGGCGAAATACACTGGACCGGAAACCAGAAAAAGCGTTACTGGTTGCTATAGGAACTGCCGGAAGTGTATGAGCCGGGCTCCATGGCGACTTGCAATGGTCAGGTGACGCGCTGGCTCCGCCCACGGTCTGCTTTTAGTCAGGGACGGCGGCGGCCATTTTGTTTTACCTCAGCGGCGTCTGAAGTAGGTACTGGACGCGCTGTTCAGGGGAACCTGTCCTTACCCAACACTTACATGCATGTTATCTTATAGTATGGATATACTTAGTATGTATATCATATAGGATAGTGGAAGGCATTTATTGTCGGCCCTGGTATCTTTCATATCTTACAAGTCAGGTCGATGATTTCCCATATTTTTCAATGTACAAAAGGCGCAGAAAATATAAAAAAAGTAATGGAGACGAGCTGCTCTCGGATCTGAAAATCTGCCCACGTTTTCAGACATTGGTATTAATGGAAATGGCGGTGTTTATTATACCATTTATGGCAAGATTTTCATTGTAAGGGTACTTTCACACTAGCGTTAAGTGTGATCCGGTCGTCGGCCGGATCCGCCAATCAGCGTGACAACTGACAGCATTTGTAGGCGGATCCGTCTACAAATGCATTGCAAGAACGGATCCGTCTCTCCGCTTGTCATGCGGATGGACGGATCCGTCTTTTTCACAGTTTTCCCGGTCTGCGTATCCGTCCTTCAGTTGTTTTGCAATGCCAGATCTGGCACTAATGGAGGTCAATGGGAATAAATGCCGGATCTGTCATTTCGGCGACTGATCAGGCATTTTGGACGGACATAATACCGCAGCATGCTGCGGTATTATGTCCGGCCAAATCGCCTGACAGTGACTGAACAGAAGGCATACTGATGCAAACTGAACAGATTTCTATCCATTCAGAATGCATGGAGATATGCCTGATGAGTTCTTTTCCGGCATAGAGCCCTTTTGACGGAACTCTATGCCGGAAAAGAATAACGCTAGTGTGAAAGTACCCTTAGGCTACTTTCACACTCGCATTTTTTGCGGATCCGTCATGGATCTGCAAAAACGCTTCCATTACAATAATGCAACAGCATGCATCTGTCATGAACGGATCCGTTTGTATTATATAGCCATGACGTCTTGAACACCATTGAAAGTCAAAGGGGGACGGATCAGTTTTTTATTGTGTCAGAGAAAACTGATCCATCCCGATTGACTTACATTGTGTGTCAGAACGGATCCGCTTTGCTCCGTTTCGTCAGGCAGGCAGCGTTTTGGTGTCCGCCTCCAGAACTGAATGGTGACTGAACTTGTCACTACCAGAGCTTTGGGACGTTCTCACAGCTCTGTTTCTCCACCCCTGTGATGATGTCACTACTAGAGCTTGGAGGAGTTCTCACTGCTCTGTTTCTCCGCCCCTGTGATGAAGTCTTTACTTTCTGTTTCCTTCCTCCCAGCTGTTCCTCCTGCGTTTGATTTCCCTGCCTTTAAATCACCCCTCCTCCTATTGTAGGGCGTAGATTATATTTCTCATTTCAGTTGTAGCTCTTGCTTGAGTATCTTCACTTGTAAGCTATCAGTTCACTGGACCTGTGTTCTGCTGCAGCAAGCACTCCGGATATTGCCAGCTGTCCTTGGATCCGTTTTCTCTGCGGCTGCAGCTCCTTCAGCTAAGTGTGCAGTCATTGTTGTGTACCTGGTTATTTTCTGACTGGATCTGAGGTGGCCACGGTTCCCTCCATATACTGAGCAGGGCACCGGTGGCCGTGCCCCTTCCACTATTGTAGGGGTTACAGTGGTCATCAGTCTTAGGTACGTGGGCATGCCTCGTTCTGCCATTTGGATCCGGGCATGTGCTTTAGCAGCATAGGGAGAGCTTTGAGGGTCTGACAGGGGTCACCCTTTATCCTCCCTAGTTTGGGTCCGGTCAGTAGCTCTTTTTACTGTGTATACTCTTGTTGCTCATACAGCCGTGACAGAACTGAGGCAAACTGATGCATTCTGAGAGGATCCTTTTCCATTCAGAATGCATTAGGGCAAAACCGATCCATTTTGGACCGCTTGTGAGAGCCCTGAACGGATCTCACAAACGGAAAGCCAAAACGTTAATGTGAAAGTAGCCTAAAACGTAAGTGAGTTGTAAAATTTGCGACTTTTTTTAAACGTGATGTGAAAAGCGAACGTGGTCTTCAAAGGAGTCGTATTAGGTTTTACCAGATTTAGGCCAAATGCACACGGCCGTGGTAACCCGGCCGGGATTCCTGCTGACAGCAGGAGCGCACAACGTCATTGGTTGCTATGACAACGTGCGCTTCATGCAGCCGCTGCTGAACAGTAATACACTCGTATGATCTATACAAGTGTATTACTGTACATCAACGGCTGCATGAAGCGCACGGCGTCATAGAAACCAATGACGCCGTGCGCTCCTGCTGTCAGCAGGAATCCCGGCCGGGTTACCACGGACCGCTCTCGGCCGTGGAACACGGCCGTGTGCATGAGGCCTTAATAAGTGGAAATGGCTGATACCAGAAGACAACAGCGACTGGCCCCGAAAGTGCAAATATTGGGGGCAGGATGAAGTTACTACAGTATGCGCTGGGCTGCCCTCTTGGGTGATCCATTAGTGCGATGGGCACTGAAGTTGGACGAGAAGCTCTGGCTCACAGTCGGTGTCCCTGTTTCTCCTGAAGATGTTGGATGGGGTTGTAGTGCAGGCACTCTTCTGCCACACCAGTTCCCCCAAACTAAGCTCGTTACCCCCATGTCATTATTCAGCTTTGTGCACTGGGGCTGTCTCATGCTGAAACTTAAAAAGGTCTTCTCCAAACCGGATGCGACAGTTGTGTAAAAAGTAGTATAAAAGTGGTTATTCCATGAATACAGTCCTGATCAAAAGTTTAAGACCACTTGAAAAATGGCAAAAAATCATATTTTACATTGTTGGATCTTAACAAGGTTCCAAGTAGAGCTTCAACATGCAACAAGAAGAAATGAGAGTGAGATAAAACATTTTTTGAGCATTCAATTAATTGAAACTAACAATTAACTGAAACAGGCTGTTTTTCAGCTGATCCAAATTTTAGGACCACATGCCTTTAAATGGCCAAATCTGTGCAAAGATGTGGATTCATTGTCATTTTCAGGTAGTCACACGTTGTGATAGCAAAGGCAAAAAAACTCTCCCTTTTTGAACGTGGTCGGGTTGTTGAACTGCATAAGCAGGGTCTCTCACAGCGCGCCATCGCTGCTGAGGTGGGACGCACTAAGACAGTCATTTGGAATTTCTTAAATGATCCTGAGGGTTATGGAACAAAAAAGTCAAGTGGAAGACCCCAAAAAATTTCATCAGCACTGAGCCGGAGGATCCAATTGGCTGTCTGTCAAGACACTGGACGATCCTTGACCCAAATTAAGGCCCTTACTGGTGCTAACTGCAGCCCCATAACCATCAGACGGCATCTGAGACTGAAGGGCTTCAAAAACAAAAAATGTCTTCAAAGACCTCGTCTCCTTGAACGCCACAGAACTGCTTGTTTAGACTTTGCAAAAGAGCACCAAACATGGGACATTCAAAGGTGGAAGAAAGTTTTATTCTTTGATGAGAAAAAAATTTAACCTTCATGGTCCTGATGGTATCCAATGTTACGGGCATGACAAGCAGATCCCACCTGAGATGTTTTCTAAGCACCACAGTGGAGGGGGTGCCATAATGGTCTGGGGTACTTTTTCCTTCAGTGGAACAATGGAGCTTCAGGAAGTGCAGGGGCGTCAAACGGCCGCTGGCTATGTCCAGATGTGGCAGAGAGCATTCCTCATGACTGAGGGCCCTCGTCTGTGTGGTAGCGACTGGGTTTTTCAACAGGACAACGCTACAGTACACAATGCCCGCAGGACAAGGGACATCACTCTTTTGGCCTATCCTGCGTGTTCCCCTAATCTAAATCCAATTGAGAACCTTTGGGGATGGATGGCAAGGGAAGTTTACAAAAATGGTCAACAGTTCCAGACAGTAGATGGCCTTCGTGCGGCCGTCTTCATCACTTGGAGAAATGTTCCCACTCACCTCATGGAAACGCTTGCATCAAGCATGCCGAAACGAATTTTGGAAGTGATAAACAATAACGGCGGAGCTACTCATTACCGAGTTCATGTTTGGAAGTTGGATTTCTGTTTTGGGGGGGTTTATTTTTTTTTTTGGAGGTGTGGTCCTAAACTTTTGATCAGCTGAAAAACAGCCTGTTTCAGTTTATTCGTTGTTTTTATTAAATTGAATGCTCAAAAAATGTTTTGTCTCACTCCCATTTCTTCTTGTTGCATGTTGAAGCTCTACTTGGAACCTTGTTAAGATCCATCCATGCTAAATATGATTTTTTGCCATTTTTCAAGTGGTCTTAAACTTTTGACAGGACTGTATTGTGAAAAATGAAAATCAGACATCATATAGAAGATGACAATCTCTTTCTATCAAAGCTAGAACCAGCCCTGTACCTCACATGGATCCAGAGATCTCCTCATTCATTGCTCTGCTAGATTTATATCAAGCTGACAGTTCAAGGGGAGTGTCCTTTCTGCTGTAGCTCAGAGGGCGTGTCCATGCTCTCCCTATCACAGCTCAGGAGGCGTGTCCATGCTCTCTATCACAGCTCAGGAGATAGTTGAAGGATGAAACTGAGCATGTGCGGCCATCTCAGTGAGCAGGACAAAGAAATCAGAAGCAAACAGGTAGTGTTATATAGATGCATTTTATTGAATAACTCATTGGCTATGCCACATTTTTAAAGGAAATCTGTCAGAAAATTTGACTATATGTAGCCCTGACACAATGCAAAACATACAGCAAATGTGGTCTCAAGGTGCCCAGCGGGGCGTGCATAACTGTATAGGAGCGCAGGCATGCCTTCTGCCAGAACCCAAGCCCTCCTCTTCACTACTTGTTCCCTGTACTTCTCCTTGCTCCATCCAGCCTGTCCCCTCCAATGCAACGTCACAATCCTCCTTCAGCTCTGGCCATCTCGGCGGATGTGCACTAAGTATGGTGAGGCCAATGCCCACGCAAGCGCCGTACAGACTGACCAATCAGAGCGATTGCTTGCAAGTGGCGGGTTTAATAGGACCCTTGCTGGCTTCTCTAGCGTCTCTTCTGTTCGTGAAAGGGGAGAGTCTGGCGCTGTGACACTTTCTTGTGTTACAACGTGGGGTGTTAGTTTGGACGTAACTGTACGCCCGATTGCAGAAACTAACATGCGATCTGTCACTACCAGCAAACGTGATTCTCTGCGTACCTTCCAGGGAGACAGTCTGATCTCCCATGTCAGGTATTCTGATGCTATAGGTCACATGAGGCTGGGCATGTCACGTGACCAGCCAGTGTATCATGTGATCAGGAAGTGCAGGATATTTAAACAGGCAATCTGCTGGTCACAGATTGCCTGTGAATGGTTCTATATACCTTACTAGCGCTTTGGCTTGTGGATTGTTCTGAATTTGTCTACTCCTTTTGACGCTGATTCTTGGATTCTGATTTGGCTTTTCTGCATCTCCTGGTTTGACCCTGGCTTGGTTTTTGGACTTGCTTCTGCTTGACATATTTGGACCTTGACTTGACCGCTCATGTATAACCTTGGCTTGGTATTTTTTATGATCTGCTTTCTGATTTGGCTTCATTGTTCTCTCTTGGTTTTGATCCGGTATGTTTGACTCTAAGTACATTGGTTCTGGGTTTTTCTAAGTGTCCCTGCGTGTCGCTTTGTTTATTGTTTTTTCCCTCTGCTTTTCTCTGGTAAGCCCCAGCATGGAAATAAGCAGGGACCCTTGACCAGTTGTAGTCCGTCACTTAGGGGGTCGTGCAATTAGGCAGGGACAGAGATGCGGGTGGAAGTTAGCGTTAACTTTTTGCCCCTGTGACAGTCTCTCAGGCCGTAAATATATATTTTGTCTGTCGTGCACTGACAGTATGGATCTCATGCTGCCTTTAGTAGACCAGATGCATGGCCTTATTCAGTTGGGACAAGATTTGACGGAGAGAGTACATAATTAGGAAAGATTTGAGGAAGCTACTAGCCTGACGGTGTCCTTGGAACCCTAGGAAGCTTCCTGATCATTTTTTTTTGTAAAAGAAAACAATTTTGGATGTTTAGAGAGAGTTGCAAATTGTATTTTCGGGTACGCCCCTATTCCTCTAGTTCTCAATGACGAAGAGTCAGTATTCCTTTCCTTCAAGGTGACCCACAGGAATAGGCCTTCTCGCTGCTGGTTGAGTCTCCTAAGCTGACATCTGTTGATGATTTTTTTTTTCAGCTCTGGGTCTTCTTCATGATGAATCTGATAGAGGGACGTTTGCGGAATCACTTTTCGCAAGTGGTGTGTGACTTCTAGGTGGAACGATCCGGCCCTTTAGATGTCGATTTCGTCAGTAACTCTCTGATACATTGAAAGATATGCTGGTGAATTATCCTCCTCCTTACTTGCTTGACGTTACCATGACCTTGGAGCTGTGGCTTGACAGACGTCTCAGGGAATGATGGAGGGAATAACTATCTTCCTCTGCGACATTTAAGTCCCAAAAGCTTGTATACACTTCCTAAGGCCACCAAAATGCTGAGGTGGAGCCTATGCAACTCGGTGCAACTTTTTGTCCACAAGACCACAGAAATCTATGAAAGAGTAGAGCTAGAATTGACTGGGCAGCACAGCAGATTTTTGAACTAGGTCTCACCAGCAACTCCTTCTCAACCCCCTGCTCCCTTGCAACCCTCACTTCCGTGGCTAGTCAAGATCGCTTTCTCAGACCAGGCCAGTCAGCCGCTCTGTCTGTTTCCTACATGTATATACACTGCTCAAAAAATAAAGGGAACACAACACATTGTAACTCCATCACACTTCTGTGAAATCAACCTGTCCAGTTATGAAGCAACATTGATTGTGAATCAACTTCTCCTGCTGTTGTGGAAATTCAACAGACAACAGGTTGAAATAACAAGACAACCCCCTATAAAGGAGTGGTTCTGCAGGTGTTGACCACAGACCATTTCTTTGTTCTCATCCTTTTTGGTTGTTGTTTTGGTCACTTTTGTCATTGCTCTCACCCCTAGAGGTAGCATGAGGCGGTGTCTACAACCCATAGAAGTTGCTCAGGTAGTGCAGCTCATCCAGGATGGCACATCAATGTGAGCTGTGGCAAGAAGGTTAGCTGTGTCTGTCAGCACAATGTCCAGAACATGGAGCAGATACTAGGAGACAGGCCAGTACATCAGGAGATGTGGCGGGGCCATAGGAGGGCAACAACCCAGCAGCAGTGCCACTACCTCTTACTTTGTGCCAGAGCCCTGCAAAATGACCTCCAACAGGCCACTAATATTCATGTGTCTGCTCAAACTGTCAGAAACAGACTCCATGAGGGTCTAACGTCCACAAGTCGGTGTTGAGCTTACTGCCCAACACCATGCAGGGCGATTGGCATTTGCCAGAGAACAGAAAGATTAGTAGACATTGGCGCCCTGTGCTCTTCACGGATGAGAGCAGGTTTGCACTGAGCACATGGGACATAGTCTGGAGATGCCGTGGAGGACGTTGTGCTGCCTTCAACATCCTACAGCATGACCGGTTTGGCAGTGGGTCAGTAATGGTGTGGGTAGGCATTTATTTGGAGGGCCGTACAGCCCTCTATGTTCCAGTGATGGGTGACAGGGGCAATATTTGAATTTGCAATATTTTGCAAATATTTGGGCGAATATTCGTCATATATTTGAGAATTCGTGATCTCCAGTCATTATTTTCTTGCTTGCGAAAAATTGGAAAATTCGCAATAAAATTTGCTATACGAAAATTCGCGATCAACACTACTCCTATAGGCAACTTTTTCTATTGGTTGCTAGGGATGTTGCTAAGTGCCGATATTCGCAATTAGAATATTCGCGAATACTAATATATAGCACTATATTCGAAATATTAGCGAATTCTCTAAGTGGCGATATTCGCGATTCGAATATTCGCGCTCAACACTACTATGTTCTAGCCAGAGGTACCCTGACTGCCATTAGGTACTGGGATGAGATCCTCAGACCCATTGTGAGACCATATGCAGGTGCAGTGAAACACGTTGGGTGAGTGAGGGACACTGGTATGGCAGATGTACTTTCAGTTTACACATGGTTTATATGTTTAGTCTTATGGTTGGACAAATGTTAAAACTGTTTTACTGCTAAGATTACCTCTGTTATGAGAGTAATGAGGCGGTGATACGTTACTATGGATTCCTGTCTGCCTGGATGTTGAGAGAAATATTGCTAGCCTTTTTCCAGTGGTCCCTCACTTATGTATTTGTTTCACCCTTGTTATGTGGACTCTTTTCTATGGTTTTAATATTAATATGATGATGAAATAAAGGAATTGTTATTTCATGATTATTTTGACTCTGTATGATTTGGATATACATGTGGTTTTTGTAGGAGCAACACGTTCCCAATGTTGGTACATACTGGTGGAGTCACTTTGGTACGAATACAGCTTTTTCTTCAACTATACCAAGTCAGAACTGTGGGGGGCTAATCAAGCGGATGAGGCTAGGGAGGCTCATTCCCGTCGCGGCCTGCTATTGGCTGCCCCGCCCTCACATCCCCGGATGTTTTCATACACACGACGGGGAGATGCAGCGGGTGCCGGCGAGTGAGGTAAGTACAATCTGTGTGTGGGGCCCGGGCATTTGGGGAGGCATTATAGGGGTTGGATAACCCCTTTAAAGAGGACCTTTCACTACAATAAAAAATCTAAACTAAGCATACAGACATGGAGAGCGGCGCCCAGGGATCTCCCTGCACTTACTATTATCCCTGGGCGCCGCTCCAGCCTGGGAGAAGGAGACGCCGGCAGGCTCCACCCAGTTGAGCCGAAAATATGAAGATACCGGAGCCTATACCGGGAGAATGGAGCGGCGCCCAGGGATAATAGTAAGTGCAGGGAGATCCCTGGGCGCCGCTCTCCATGTCTGTATGCTTAGTTTAGATTTTTTATTGTAGTGAAAGGTCCTCTTTAACTTTATTTCATCTTCATGAAAGCAAACATAGGCAAATGTACAGAGACAAGTAAATTGGCTGACGCATTTCTGACCTCACTGGTCATTAGTCATAGCCTCATGTGAAACTTGAAACAGTCCACATCTATATTCATTTGTAGCAGGTAAATGATCCCAAGCAAACAAGGAAAACTAGTTGTAGTTGCCTTTTACATTTGCCTCCCTGGTCAGGCTGATTCAAGGAGTTTTCCAAGTGTTTTTGGTCATCAGTATCTGATCAGTAGTGGAAAACCACTTTAAAACTGGAAACTGAACTCGGCTTTGGTTCTGACTTGTACCTCGGAACCTGGTTTTCCACTTTAAAAATCAACTACCAAAGTTATTCAACGAAATCATACACTCCAATACTGTACAGAGATGAATCTCGTCTCAGAGTCCAGATTATCATTTGCATATGTACAATATATAAATGCAACATAAAAAAAAAATTGAACGTAAGGCAGCTCTCACCTGCTCCACCACACCCTCTGGGCACGGACACCGCGCCTGAAAGTGCAGGGTATAGAGAGGGTTTTCTTACCACCAACAGGGAGGAGACCATAGAAGGAAACTTCTTAAAGGGTTTCTGTCACCCCGCAAAACTCATATATTTTTTTTTGGATAGTTAGATTCCTCATAGCGCGATATAGGAGAATATAATGCTCTTACTTACTTTCATGCGGCCGATTCTTTATAAAACGAACTTTTATAATATGTAAATGAGGGCTCTACCAGCAAGTAGGGCGTCTACTTGCTGGTAGCTGCTGCAGAAATCCGCCCCCTCGCCGTGTTGATTGACAGGGCCAGCCGTGATCTCCTCCTCCGGTCGGCCCTGTCAGTAATTCAAAAATCGCGCGCCTCGCGTCATTCGGAGCAGGCGCTCTGAGATGAGGAGGCTCGTATCCTCAGCACTCCCTCAAGTGCGCCTGCGCCGATGACATCACCGAAAGAGAAGACGTCATCGGCGCAGGCGCACTGAGGGAGTGCTGAGGATACGAGCCTCCTCATCTCAGAGCGCCTGCGCCGAATGACGCGAGGCGCGCGATTTTTGAATTACTGACAGGGCCGGCCGGAGGAGGAGATCACGGCTGGCCCTGTCAATCAACACGGCGAGGGGGCGGATTTCTGCAGCAGCTACCAGCAAGTAGACGCCCTACTTGCTGGTAGAGCCCTCATTTACATATTATAAAAGTTCGTTTTATAAAGAATCGGCCGCATGAAAGTAAGTAAGAGCATTATATTCTCCTATATCGCCCTATGAGGAATCTAACTATCCAAAAAAAAAAAAATGAGTTTTGCGGGGTGACAGAAACCCTTTAACCCCTTAGTGACCAAGCCTGTTTGGGCCTTTATGACCAAGCGTTTTTCTTCCTTTTTTTATGGTCTCGTTCCAAGAGCTATAACTTTTTTATTTTTTCGTCTATATAGCTTTATGAGGGCTTGTTTTTTACGGGACAAGTTGTAGTTTTTAATGGCGCCATTTTGGGGTACACATAACTTTCTGATTAACTTTTATTAACTCTTTCTGGGAGGGAGATGGGGAAAAATAGCAATACTGCCACTGCGTTTTTACATTATACATTTTTTGGCGTTCATTTTTCGGTGCAAATAACATAATATCTTTATTCTCTGGGTCAGTACGATTACAGTGATACTAAATACTTATAATTTTGTTTACGTTTTACTACTTTTTTTTGCAATAAAACACCTTTTATTAACCCAAAAAATTATTTTGCATTGCCACTTCACAAGACCCATAACTTTTTTTAATTTTTTTATATGGAATCGTGTGAGGGCTTGATTTTTGAAAGACGACTTGTATTTTTCATGGGTATGATTTTGGAGTAAATGCCGCTTTTTGATCGCTTGTTATTACGTTTTTTTTCGGTGGAAACTAAGAATAAATTAGAAATTCTGTCTTTTTTTATTTTTTATGGCGTTCACCATAGGGGATAATTTATGTAATATTTATGTAGTCCCGGTCGTTACGGACGCGGCAATACCAAACATATGGGGGATATTTTCTTTTTGCAATTTTTTTCATTGAAAAGCGTATTTTCAATGGAAAAAAAGGCATATTTTTTTATTTTATGGAATTTTTTTTATTTAATAAATGTGTATTTTTTTTCTATTTTTTTTACTACTTAATAGTCCCACAAGGGGACTATAATATACAGTATTTTGATTGCTTTTAAAATGTAATGCATTATCTCTATAATGCATTGCATTTCAATAGCAATGCTATTCGAACATTGACCAGCAGGCTGCGCCAGAGAGGCACAGCCTGCTGGAAGTAACTGAAGACAGGCTCGGGCCCTCATCGGAAGCAAGGTAAGCTTCCCAGCACATCAGCACCCCGCGATCGCATTTTCGGGGTGCTGATGGGAGACAGAGGGAGTCCGCTCCCTCTGTCACCACTTTACATGCAGCGGGCGCCATTGCGCCCGGCATGTAAAGGGTTAAACAGCCCGGATCGGCACTCCTGCCGTTCCGGGCTGTTAGAGCAGGGACCCGGCTCTCATGTGAGAGCCAGGTCCGCGCTCCCCGCTGCACGGGGGAGCCGCGCGGCGCTTAAACTGTGCCGCCGTAAAAACGCGGCGGCCCAGCCTAAGGCCCCTTAGTGACCGCCGTAAAAACACGTATGGGTGGTCACTAAGGGGTTAATAGAGAGGCCTTCTGGATTTTTCAGATGGGATCCCGTCAGCCAGTAGGTCTTAATAAACGTCATGACCTTATTTTGCAATATTGAATATGTTGATATTATCTTGCAATGCTGCCATATTGAATATGCTAATACTACTATTACCGACATCACTATTTTCTGCCCATTGTATTGTATTTTTTCTATTTTTCTTTCTGTTCTTGTTTTTTGTACTTGTGTGAAGACATATATATTTATTTGTTAAAACATATATGAACGCATTACTGCCTCTATGATTTTAATCACATAGCCATATCTTATACTTTTTTAACTGAAGACTCAGTAGGACCTCTCCCTGACACCTCCCTCTCCCAGGTGATATTGATCAGTCTGTGATTGGATAGGTATTTATCAGAGGGGGCTCCTACTACTTTGTGTGTTTGTCATGAGGAAGGACCCTTATGTTATAGAGGTCTGAAACGCGTCACTGTTTACACCTTGTTGCATGGAAATTTTATAACCGCTGGAATAAAAGAGCCACTTATTTTGCACCTGAACTGAGCTGGACTTCTTCTTCTTTTTGATACATTGGATCCATTTCCGCGTCTAGGCGCGGTGTCCGTGCCCAGAGGGTGTGGTGGAGCAGATGAGAGCTGCCTTACGTTCAATTATCTGACTGTTACCTGGTGGCGTGCACTCCCTGCGTGGATTTATCCAAACACAGCGGCTTTTTTCCTTACTCCTGTGTGGAACATGGTACATATATCATTACGCCTGATGGATAATGACAATGAAATGGTGAGAAAAATGAATGCCATCTTTGCACACCGCACGTGCAGCAAGCACAGCAGCGCCGCTACAACAGAACACTCTCCAACATCAATTACCAGCGCTGACTAGTATTCCTTTTGAAAGGGACCCTCCAGGAGAGTGCACCAGCGGGCTCACGGTGCCGAGGATACAGACTTGATAAAGGGGTCCTGAGTACCCCGAAACGCGTCGTCTTTTCAAAATAAAAAATCTCGTATCCAAGCTTGCGTTGTGATTTGCGCCTTAAGTCCATCGGCTCGCCGCACGAATCCAGTGCAGACGAGACCTTTTTTATATATCCAAATATCCACCCAAGTGGCGGTTTGGCCCCCGCCCAGAGTCGTCTCGGACACCATCCGGCAGCACCATCCCAGACAACCTCCACCATTCGAACCTCCCTCCACTAAGGTTGCACCACAATTAGTGCAAACCAAACCAGGTGATTAACTTCACTCATCCTGGGTAGGGGGAAGGGACATCAATTTGTTTACCCTCACCTATGAGCGCCTTCTCTCCTCTCTTGGCCATTTGATTACTTAATATGTCGGCGTCCATCCTTTCATCGGATCAGGTCGATGTTTTGAAAAAGGCCTATCTTTTTCCCCTACTCATCATTTTGATTTATATCATACCATTTTGGACGTTAACAGATTTGCCCGTAATCTTACTTTGAAAAAACATTTCCAAGATGGGTCGATAGAAGATACTCGCGATTTCACCACTGTATCCTCCCCTTCTGTATCACCTGTAATAAATGCATGTGAGGGGTCGATCCATATGTCCCCCCTAGTTACATTATCGTGTGATATTCTTAATGACTTGGAAGGTGGGAGCTGCAATGTGCCATCTACTATTAGTAACACTAGTGGTTTGGTATTTGTTGAGATGGTACATTGCAACTCTCTACAAACCATGCTGAACAATGAGCCTGGTCATATTAATTCTTCAAGTCACTTTAGGACCTCCAACTCAGGTTTCTATCCGATACAATCCCGATCTGCAGCACTAGACAAATATCAGGGACTAGTAGAAAAAGACCTATGTCTCTTACATGACACCATATGGTCTAACAGTCATTCTAATATGACTCCGGCAGAGAGAGCTGCACTTCGGGATTTAAAGGATAGACAGGATATTATAATAAGGGAGGCTGATAAGGGCGGAGCGGTGGTAATTTTGGATAGGGGCCTGTACAAACAGCTTGTCATAACTATGCTGCATGACACGCAGGTGTACACCCAATTATCTGGTGATCCCCTCATTTCCTTTCAACGAAAAATGAGGAGTATTTTGGAAACAGGGGTGTCATCTGGATGTCTCAGCAGCAAAGAAAAGGATTACATCTATGTGGAACACCCGGTGATTCAAATTTTTCATGCACTGCCCAAGATCCACAAAAATGTCTCCCCCCCTCAGGCCCATTGTAGCTGGGATTGGATCCTATTCTGAACAATTTTCAGAATGGGTAGACTCCCTCCTTTTACTAGCCTTCTCAGATTTTGAGTGGAAGGAGGACTTTGTGTCGATCACAGCAGACATTAAAGAGGACCTTTCACTACTCTACAAACTAAAAACTAACTATATCAGTGGGCAGAGCGGCGCCCAGGGGTCCCCCTGCACTTACTAGTATGTCTGGGCGCCGCTCCGTTCGCCCGGTACGCCAGGCTATGAGCTGTGCGCTGCGAATGGCCAGCGCTGCAACAAGGGACACGCCTCATACAAGAAATCACTCCAGTACAGCTGAGGGAGCGCAGACACCGGAGCCTATACCGGGCGAACGGAGCGGCGCCCAGACATACTAGTAAGTGCAGGGGGACCCCTGGGCGCCGCTCTGCCCACTGATATAGTTAGTTTTTAGTTTGTAGAGTAGTGAAAGGTCCTCTTTAAGTCTTTATACAGTCGTGGCCAAAAGTTTTGAGAATGACACAAATATTAGTTTTCACAAAGTTTGCTGCTAAACTGCTTTTAGATCTTTGTTATAGTTGTTTCTGTGATGTAGTGAAATATAATTACACGCACTTCATACGTTTTAAAGGCTTTTATCGACAATTACATGACATTTATGCAAAGAGTCAGTATTTGCAGTGTTGGCCCTTCTTTTTCAGGACCTCTGCAATTCGACTGGGCTTGCTCTCAATCAACTTCTGGGCCAATTCCTGACTGATAGCAACCCATTCTTTCATAATCCCTTCTTAGAGTTTGTCAGAATTAGTGGGTTTTTGTTTGTCCACCCGCCTCTTGAGGATTGACCACAAGTTCTCAATGGGATTAAGATCTGGGGAGTTTCCAGGCCATGGACCCAAAATGTCATTTTCTGTCCCCGAGCCACTTAGTTATCACTTTTGCCTTATGGCACGGTGCTCCATGGTGCAGGAAAATGCATTGTTCTTCACCAAACTGTTGTTGAATTGTTGGAAGAAGTTGCTGTTGGAGGGTGTTTTGGTACCATTCTTTATTCATGGCTGTGTTTTTGGGCAAAATTGTGAGTGAGCCCACTCCCTTGGATGAGAAGCAGCCCCACACATGAATGGTCTCAGGATGCTTTACTGTTGGCATGACACAGGACTGATGGTAGCGCTCACCTTTTCTTCTCCGGACAAGCCTTTTTCCAGATGCCCCAAACAATCGGAAAGAGGCTTCATCGGAGAATATGACTTTGCCCCAGTCCTCAGCAGTCCATTCACCAAACTTTCTGCAGAAGATCAATATGTCCCTGATGTTTTTTTTGGAGAGAAGTGGCTTCTTTGCTGCCCTTCTTGACACCAGGCCATCTTCCAAAAGTCTTCGCCTCACTGTGCGTGCAGATGTGCTCACACCTGCCTGCTGCCATTCCTGAGCAAGCTCTGCACTGGTGGCACTCCGATTCCGCAGCTGAATCCTCTTTAGGAGACGATCCTGGCGCTTGCTGGACTTTCTTGGACGCCCTGAAGCCTTCTTAACAAGAATTGAACCTCTTTTCTTTGAAGTTCTTGATGATCCTCTAAATTGTTGATTGATGTGCAATCTTAGTAGCCACAATATCCTTGCCTGTGAAGCCATTTTTATGCAACGCAATGATGGCTGCACGCGTTTCTTTGCAGGTCACCATGGTTAACAATGGAAGAACAATGATTTCAAGCATCACCCTCCTTTTAACATGTCAAGTCTGCCATTTTAACCCAATCAGCCTGACATAATGATCTCCAGCCTTGTGCTAGTCAACATTCTCACCTGAGTTAACAAGACGATTACTGAAATGATCTCAGCAGGTCTTTTAATGACAGCAATGAAATGCAGTGGAAAGTTTTTTTTGGGATTAAGTTAATTTTCATGGCAAAGAAGGACTATGCAATTCATCTGATCACTCTTCATAACATTCTGGAGTATATGCAAATTGCTATTATAAAAACTTAAGCAGCAACTTTTCCCATTTCCAATATTTATGTAATTCTCAAAACTTTTGGCCACGACTGTATACCGACATTCCACATAATTTAGCCCTCACGTCCCTAAGTTGGTTTTTTAACCATTATAGCAATTACACTGTTGAACTCAGAGCATATGTCATCTCAGTAGTGGATTTTCTCCTCAGGCACAATAATTTTTTATTTGACAATACATTTTTTTTGCAGATGTCAGGGGTGTCGATGGGGGCAAAATTCTCTTCCTCCATTGCCAATATACACTGCTCAAAAAAATAAAGGGAACACTTAAACAACACAATGTAACTCCAAGTCAATCACACTTCTGTGAAATCAAACTGTCCACTTAGGAAGCAACACTGAGTGACAATCAATTTCACATGCTGTTGTGCAATTGGGATAGACAACAGGTGGAAATTATAGGCAATTAGCAAGAGACCCCCAATAAAGGAGTGGTTCTGCAGGTGGTGACCACAGACCTCTTCTCAGTTCCTATGCTTCCTGGCTGATGTTTTGGTCACTTTTGAATGCTGGCGGTGCTTTCACTCTAGTGGTAGCATGAGACGGAGTCTACAACCCACACAAGTGGCTCAGGTAGTGCAGCTTATCCAGGATGGCACATCAATGCGAGCTGTGGCAAGAAGGTTTGATGTGTCTGTCAGCGTAGTGTCCAGAGCATGGAGGCGCTACCAGGAGACAGGCCAGTACATCCGGAGACGTGGAGGAGGCCGTAGGAGGGCAACAACCCAGCAGCAGGACCGCTACCTCCGCCTTTGTGCAAGGAGGAACAGGAGGAGCACTGCCTGAGCCCTGCAAAATGACCTCCAGCAGGCCACAAATGTGCATGTGTCTGCTCAAACAGTCAGAAACAGACTCCATGAGGGTGATATGAGGGCCCGACGTCCACAGGTGGGGGTTGTGCTTACAGCCCAACACCGTGCAGGACGTTTGGCATTTGCCAGAGAACACCAAGATTGGCAAATTCGCCACTGGCGCCCTGTGCTCTTCACAGATGAAAGCAGGTTCACACTGAGCACATGTGACAGACGTGACAGAGTCTTGAGACGCCGTGGAGAACGTTCTGCTGCCTGCAACATCCTCCAGCATGACCGGTTTGGCATTGAGTCAGTAATGGTGTGGGGTGGCATTTCTTTGGAGGGCCGCACAGCCCTCCATGTGTTCGCCAGAGGTAGTCTGACTGCCATTAGGTACCGAGATGAGATCCTCAGACCCCTTGTGAGACCATATGCTGGTGCGGTTGGCCCTGGGTTCCTCCTAATGCAAGACAATGCTAGACCTCATGTGGCTGGAGTGTGTCAGCAGTTCCTGCAAGACAAAGGCATTGATGCTATGGGCTGGCCCGCCCGTTCCCCAGACCTGAATCCAATTGAGCACATCTGGGACATCATGTCTCGCTATATCCACCAACGTCACGTTGCACCACAGACTGTCCAGGAGTTGGCAGATGCTTTAGTCCAGGTCTGGAAGGAGATCCCTCAGGAGACCGTCCGCCACCTCATCAGGAGCATGCACAGGCGTTGTAGGGAGGTCATACAGGCACGTGGAGGCCACACACACTACTGAGCCTCATTTTGACTTGTTTTAAGGACATTACATCAAAGTTGGATCAGCCTGTAGTGTGTTTTTCCACTTTAATCTTGAGTGTGACTCCAAATCCAGACCTCCATGGGTTGGAAAATTTGATTTCCATTTTTTTATTTTTGTGTGATTTTGTTCTCCGCACATTCAACTATGTAAAGAACAAAGTATTTTAGAAGAATATTTAATTAATTCAGATCTAGGATGTGTTATTTTTGTGTTCCCTTTATTTTTTTGAGCAGTGTATTTATGGCATGGTGAGAGGGTTGTTTTCTCCTCATCGACACCTCTCCTTTTATGGATCGCCTGCTCTGGTATGGACGTTACATCGATGACCTACTTATGGTGTGGTCTGGTGGTGTGGCGTCCATACCAGAGCTGATTGCTTACTTTAATTCTTGTTTGGATCCGATACAATTTATTTTTCATTTTGACACTGCAGAAATTCAATTTTTGGATTTGTGCCTGAGGGGCAACCCTTTAACTGGTAGGGTTAATACATCCACCTACTGCAAAGAACTGGCTGGCAATACCACGTTATTCGCACACTCATGCCACCCACCCCACACCATCCGTAACATTCCAAAAGGAGAATTGATACGAGCACGCCGTAACTGCTCAGACATTGACACTTACAACAAAGAAGCTTTTGAGATACAAACCAGACTGTTGCGTAGGGCATACACACCTAGCAACATAGAACGAGCCAATAGATTAGTCTCGGACATGGATAGACATCAGTTGGTATTTCCTAAGCTTCGTTCTAACCAGGCACGAGCTAGTGCTCCCAATATGGAAAAATGTACCACCTATTTTGTAACACAATACAGTCAGGAATTTCCCAAGATCTGTAAAATCATGAAAAAATATTTTCACATCTTGGATTTTGATGGGCAATGGGCTAATATTGTATCTGATGGCATGAGATGTGCTGCTAAAAGAGCTCCAACTGTGGGTAACTCAATTAGTCCGAGTTTTTTCATAGAAGAAAAACCTATACAACCCACATGGCTTAATTTAAAGGTAGCTTTAAATGCGGACACCGTAAATGTGCTTGCTGTGAGCATATGGTCACCGACAAGGTTTTCAAGTCCACAGCAGATGGTAAAATGTTCAACATACAATCATATATTAATTGCAATACCAAATACGTGGTGTACTTGATCACCTGTGAAATATGCTAACTGAAATATGTGGGCTGCACAATTAATCCACTAAAAAACCGGATACGCAAGCACATTTTGGACATACCGCATTATAGGAGCCGCAACCTTTCAGCTGCTAGTCTACACTTTGCGGTATTGCATGAAGGGGACATATCTGGCCTGAAAGTGCAGAGTATAGAGAGGGTTTTCTTACCACCAACAGGGAGGAGACCATAGAAGGAAACTTCTTAATAGAGAGGTCTTCTGGATTTTTCAGATGGGATCCCGTCAGCCAGTAGGTCTTAATAAACGTCATGACCTTATTTTGCAATATTGAATATGTTGATAATATCTTGCAATGCTGCCATATTGAATATGCTAATACTACTATTACCGACATCACTATTTTCTGCCCATTGTATTGTATTTTTTCAATTTTTCTTTCTGTTCTTGTTTTTTGTACTTGTGTGAAGACATATATATTTATTTGTCAAAACATATATGAACGCATTACTGCCTCTATGATTTTAATCACATAGCCATATCTTATACTTTTTTAACTAAAGACTCAGTGGGACCTCTCCCTGACACCTCCCTCTCCCAGGTGATATTAATCAGTCTGTGATTGGATAGGTATTTATCAGAGGGGGCTCCTACTACTTTGTGTGTTTGTCATGAGGTAGAACCCTTATGTTATAGAGGTCTGAAACGCGTCACTGTTTACACCTTGTTGCATGGAAATTTTATAACCGCTGGAATAAAAGAGCCACTTATTTTGCACCTGAACTGAGCTGGACTTCTTCTTTTTGATAAAAAGAAAATGACATTTATTGTACAACAACTAGAGTGAGGTTTTATCTTAATAACATGGACGGATTGTATCCTTTTTTTGATGTTTGTAGCTTTATTGTGCCAGTTAGTTTCCTTGTAATCTCTCGTATCACACTCCAGAGTCTGGAATTAACACAACTGGAGTGAGGTTTCAGCTAAACAATATGGACGGACACATTTTATTTTTTTGATGTTTGTAGCTTTAAAGTCCCAATTATTTTCCTTCTGATCTCGCTTGCCACTCTCCTGAGTTTAGAGTTACCTGTAACAAGGACAATCCCAAGCATCGGTGCATACAAGCTAGAGATAACTTTACAGAGAGTTGAGCGAAAATCTTGTTTGGGAAACACCTCCATCAGAATAATAACAGAAGTCGCAAAGTGCATAAGGATTACCACAAGCAAAGACAACACCGTAATGGCAGCACGGCGGTGGGCTTCTATAAGAACGCCATGCTTTTTCTCCATGGTACCTTGCATCCTCTTCATGTGCTTCATGAGAGATAATGTAATACGACCAGCAGAAAACAAACTTTGCAAGACCGGAAGTGTATAACCAGCAATCAAAACAAAAAATTTATATACTTGAAAATATTCTTCCACTTTCAAATCATATAAGTTGGAGGAGGAACTTAGGTTGAACAAAGAAGAGTCTGAGCTGGTGGACGGTTCTGTTTTTTTCATCCAGAATAGTGGTAACCCCAGGACGGTGCACAAAAGCATGGCACGAATGATGATATGTTTATGTGATTCAAAGTACAGTTTGCTAAACTTCTGCAGTAACCAGTGGGTAAACCCTGCCATTTTGAAACAATAAAACCAGCACATAATTCCAGACTGTACAATGCTATAATGAGTGGAGATCATGTTCAGGGCAAAGGTAATCTGGCAGACTGTGCCGTAGTTCCAGCCGTCATCACAGAACCACATAAATCCCAATAACAACTGGACAGAGAGATTGGATAAGGCAACACTACATAAATAGTAATCAGAGACTTTCAGATCACCTTTGAATTTCCAGTCCCATAGATTGACTGCCACTACATAACCATTGACGCTTATTCCTGAAAAAGAGGTCGCAGCAAGAGCGAATAGAAGCACTGTCTGCATCATGGAGAGTATGCTGTGAAAATGGCATCAACGTAGGTAGAAAACATATGAATGCAAAGTACAGGAGCATTGGGTTACCTCTACCACCAATAGCTCTACATTTACAAGAGGGAGGGGAATACAATCAGTGTTTTTCTAAAGATAACTTTTTACCATAAAATGCAGTGCAATCTGTGCAGCATGTTATAGAGCAGAAGGAGCTGAGCAGATTGATATACACTACTAAAAAGTTAGGGATATTTGGCTTCCGGGTGAAATTTATGGAAAACGTAAAAAGTTCATGCTACAGTGATATATCATGAAAATCGGGCATTTAAGTAGAAGCAGCAATGGTGATTTCCTCATCTCAAACAATTTATTGAAACAAAAGCCAACACGAGCGGTGGGTATACCCCCACAAAAATGTCAATGTCTCAAAAACTTGTCATGTTTCCTTGAGCATCAATTAAAGCTTGACAACAATCTCTCCTGCTGTTCACAAGTCGACTTATTGTCTGATGAGGCATGGCATCCCATGGGCCAGGCGGCCCTCAGGTCATTGAGGTTCTGGTGTACAGTGTTACGAGCCATAGGTTTTAATGGGATTCAGGTCTGGTGAAAGTGCAGGCCACTCATTTGAGGTCCCCCAGTCTCCAGCAGCCGCTCCCTAATGATGCGACCTCGATGAGCTAGCGCATTGTCGTCCATGAAGATGAAATTAGGCCTGTGTTGTTCATGCAGAGGCACAAAGACTGGATTACTATACTCGTGGCAGACCTAGTGGCCTCCTTCCCTTTCAAGTGGGCTTCTGGGGCAGTGAAATACTTAGGTACATATATCCCCACAAATCTGAAAGAGGTATAGCACAGAAACTTTATCCCTCTCCGGGAACGGATTAGGGAAGACCTTAAGAAGTGGTCGAAAGGACTGCACACGGTTTGGAAGATGCGCCATTTTCAAAATGAATATTCTCCCACGAGTGTTGTACCTCTTTCAGACCCTCCCTATCAAACTACCTGCTAGCTTTTTTAACAAGATGCATGGAGACATATTTAGGTTTATTTGGGCAAAGGGTAGCCCGAGACTTGCCAGATCTCTCTTACATATACCGAGGGACAAAGGGGGGCTAGGAGTACCTGACTTACGTAAATACCACTCGGCTTCCCTGCTCCAGAGGATAGTGGATTGGTGTAGGCATTCGCAGCTCAAGCAATGGGTATCAATTGAACAATTATGCTCGAACTACCCATTAGAGTCTCTGCCCTGGGTGGCTGTTAAACTACCTTCAGCCCTAGCTAATCATCCCACAATTGGACCCACTATCTCACAGTTCCATAGAATCAGAGATAATCCTCTGATCTCCCCTTCCCCCTCACCTTTATTTCCCATCTTGGGGAATCCCACTTTCCCAGCGGGATGCAAGGGCGGTCCGTTCCTGCAGTGGAGAACTAATGGTAGGTCCCGAGCTCCCTTCTTCAGAACCTCAGGCAGATGGCGCACTTATGACGAGATTCTAAGTATAACAGATCCCTGCTCCTTGCGCTTCTGGAGAGCTAGGCAATTGACGCACTTTCTTTCTTCTATTCCGACCTCCACGGGATATGACAGGGCTCTCACATCGTTTGAAAAAACCTGTGTTGGGGTAGGCGCCTACAGACATTCCCTTTCTGAATGTTATCAGTCCTTGATAGCTCCTCGTCAGGACTACCTTCCTCCGTTTGTGGCTAAATGGTCACAAGACCTAGGAGTTAACATCCCTCCCGACCACTGGTTAAAACTCTTCGTTCTACTGTACAAGTCTTCCATAGCGAGTAGGTTCCAAGAGGCGGGCTACAAGATAATGTCCAGGTGGTACTATGTTCCAACTAGATTGCAGAAAATGTTCCCATCTGCGTCTCCTAATTGCTGGCGCTGTGACTCCGATATGGGCTCCATGTTACACATTTTCTGGGATTGCCCAAAAATTCGTCCTTTTTGGCGGCTGGTACATAAGACCTTGTCTTCAATTTTCCGATTTACGATTCCACACACCCCTGGTTTCTTTTTACTATTTTTCTCGGATCTGCCAATGAGTGTTCTCCGGAAGTCTTGTCTGTGCTCCCTGGTGATAGCGGCTAGGTCATGTATCCCCGCGAGGTGGAAGCTCTCGGTGCCTCCGACTATCAGTTTTTGGATCCAAAAGGTGGAGGAGATCCAGAGAATAGAGGAACTTACCTCCCAGCTGAGGGCTAGGCATAAAGCCTTTCTTGATTCATGGGCCCCCTGGTTTTCTTTTCAGGAGTCTCAGGAGTATCAGGACCTTCTGGTCTAAACTGCGGATTCTACTTTATACTTTTGATTCACCCTATACTCAGTCCCCCCCCCCCCCCCCCTCCCCCCTTAGTGTCTATTGTCAGTGTGTATTGTCATTCTACTACTGTTGTTATTGTCTAAAAACGGCTCTTCCTAGCCTGTGTCCATTTATGCACTTTACTCATACTGGTAATGTTGTTTTAATGCTAGGGTTATGTTCTTATTTGCTTTTTCTTTTCTTAGCCTGATATGGTTATGGGCCAGTCGAAAAGGGTCCTCGCTCCGACGAGGTTCCTTTCATTATATCACAAATGCCATAAGATATTATTATGGGAATTGATGTATGATGGGATATCGTTGATGTCCTATATATCTGATACAAGGATTGTATTGTATGATTTTACTAATGCATATTTGGATATTTGGACTTTTGTATTTATTTAAATAAAGAATAAAAAAAAAAAAAAAAGACTGGATTAATGAATTTTTCTTCCCCGCGTTCCAATAGCCGTAACTTTTTTATTTTTCCATTCACATAGCTATCTGAGGGCTTATTTTTTGCGGGACAAGATACATTTTTTTAATGCCACTATTTAATTTACCATGTCCTGTATTGGAAAACAGGAAAAAAATTCTTTGTGGGGTAAAATTAAAAAAAAAACAAAAAAAACACAATTCCACCAAGGTTTTTGGGGTTTTAACATCATGGTGTTCACTGTGTGTTAAAAATGAAATTACTTCCTTATTCTGAAGCTCAATACGATTACAGCGATTTTTATTTAGTTTAAAGAGGACCTTTCACCTGTATAAACAATGTTAACTGAGTATGCTGCCATATAGAGCGGCGCCCGGGGATCTCACTGCACTTACTATTATTCCTGGGCGCCGCTCCATTCTCCCGTTATAGGCTCCGGTACCTTTGCTTCTTAAGTTATAGTAGGCGGGTCTTCTCTTGTCCTGTGGGCGTCTCCTTCTCCTAGGCTGCAGCGCTGGCCAATCGCAGCGCACAGCTCACAGCCTGGGAGAAAAAAACCTCCCAGGCTGTGAGCTGTGCGCTGCGATTGGCCAGAGCTGCAGCCTAGGAGAAGGAGACGCCCACAGGACAAGAGAAGACCCGCCTACTATAACTTAAGAAGCAAAGGTACCGGAGCCTATAACGGGAGAACGGAGCGGCGCCCAGGGATAATAGTAAGTGCAGTGAGATCCCCGGGCGCCGCTCTATATGGCAGCATACTCAGTTAACATCGTTTATACAGGTGAAAGGTCCTCTTTAATTACTTCTGACAGCCATAAAAAAATTTATATTTCAGTCTACAGAACTGTATAAGGGCTTGTTTTTTTGTGTAACGAACTGTAGTTTTTATTGGTATCGTTTTTGTGGTATGTACAACTTTTTGATCACTGTTATTCAATTTTTTTTGGGGTGAGACAAGATGATAAAAAATGGTGAATCGTGTGTTTTTCATTTATTTTCCGTTAAGGCGTTCACTGTACAGGATTTTTTTTTAAAGATTCTAATAGTTCAGACATTTTCGGACGCGGCGATACCTCATATGTTTATTATTTTATTGTTTATATTTTTTATATGTAAAATTGGGAAAGGGGGTAGTCAAAAACTTAAAGTACATTTATGTTAATGTGTGGGAGAGGGTTAAAATGTACATACAGCATGTTCAGTCAGGCATTTACTGAAATTATACAAAAACCTGACAGGCACTAGGCTCCATAAAACTTGAGCTTTATTTCATCATCATTAAAATAAACCTAGGCAAATGTACAGAGACAAGTAAATTGGCTGACACATTTCTGACCTCACAGGTCATTAGTCATAGCCTCATGTGAAACTTGAAACAGTCCACATCTATATTCATGTAAAGCAGGTGAATAACTAATCCCAAACAAACATATTAAAAACATAGTAGAAAACCCATGAAATATACACATGATATTTAGTAATACAACATGAGGCTCCGGCTGAAGACTGGGTTTGTAACAAAAAATTTTTTTGCAAATCTGACCAGTGTCCCTTTCAGTGGTGATAACTTTAAAACGCTTTTACTTATCCAGGCCATTCTGAGATAGTTTTTTCGTCATATATTGTACTTCATGACACTGGTAAAATGAGGTAAAAAAAATCATTTTTATTTATAAAAAAAAAAACAAATTTACAAAAAATTTGGAAAACATTTCAAATTTCCAAGTTTCAATTTCTCTACTTCTATAATGCATAGTAATACCTCCAAAAATAGTTATTACTTTACATTCCCCATATGTCTACTTCATGTTAGGATCATTTTGGAATGACATTTTAGTTTTTGGGGACGTTACAAGGCTTAGAAGTTTAGAAGCAAATCTTGAAATTTTTCAGAAATTTTCAAAAACCCAATTTTTAGGGACCAGTTCAGGTCTGAAGTTACTTTGTGAGGCTTACATCATAGAAACCATCCAAAAATGACCCTATTCTAGAAACTACACCCCTCAAGGTATTCAAAACTGATTTTTACAAACGTCGTTAACCCTTTAGGTGTTGCACAAGAGTTAATGGCAAATGGAGATAAAATTTCAGAATTTAGATTTTTTGGCAAACTTTCAATTTTTTCCAGTAACAAAGCAAGGGTTAACAGCTAAACAAAATGCTATATTTTTTGCTCCGATTCTGTTTTTGCTCCGAGTTTGTAAAATCAGTTTTGAATACCTTGAGGGGTGTAGTTTCTTAGATGGGGTCACTTTTATGGAGTTTCTACTCTAGGGGTGCATCAGGGGGGCTTCAAATGGGACATGGTGCCAAAAAAAAAAGGCCATCAAAATCTGCCTTCCAGAAACTATACGGCGTTCCTTTCCTTCTGCGCCCTGCCGTTTGGTCACACAGCAGTTTACGACCACTACGATCCGGCCACCTACGATCCGACCACCTCAGCATTTTTGCCAGATTGTGCCCGGATCTTTGCCGGACCCCATTATAGACAATGGGGCCAGCGGGCATTCCGCCTGCATCCAGCAGTGCTGGAGCATTCTGGCAGGCTGTTCTCTGCTGTAACAGCCTGCTAGAATCACTAACGCAGATGTGAAAGTAGCCTAATACAGCGCCACATACCTCTTACATCTAGTGACGTCTCCTTTGATGTAGATGTTTTCTGTCCTCATCTTCTCCTTTCAGACCAGAACGCCATGATGATTTCTTTCAGCCATCTCTTCTCTCTGCAGAGTTTGACAAACAGACATCTTAGGCTACTTTCACACTAGCGTTTTTGCTGGATTCGGCAGGGTCCAGCAAAAACCTCTTCCGTTACTGATAATACAACCATCTGCATCCGTTATGAACGGATCTGTTTATATTATCTTTAACATATCTTTAACGTTGCCAAGACGGATCCGTCATTAACTCCATTGAAAGTCAATGGGGGATGGATCAGTTTTCTATTGTGGCAGAGAAAACGGATCCGTCCCCATTGACTTGCATTGGGGGTAATGCCGGATCCGTCTTGCTTCACATCCCAGGACGGAAAGCAAACTACAACATGTACTGGGAACGCAAAGTAACGGAATGCATTTTGGAGCGTTCCGTTCTGTTCACTTCAGTTTTGTCCCCATTGACAATGAATGGGGACAAAACTGGAGCGTTTTTTCCGGTATTGAGCCCCTATGACGGAACTGAATACCGGAAAACTTAAACGCTAGTGTGAAAGTACCCTTAGTTTCCTAGTTTTCCATCATCCTCCCACCTTCTGAACACCCCACCCTGCCACCCCCAATACTGTGCTCCCCAATACCATACTGCAGAAACAGTCTGTCACTACCAGAGCTTTGAGACGTTCTCACAGCTCTGTTTCTTCACCCCTGTGATGATGTCACTACCAGAGCTTGGAGGAGTTCTCACTGCTCTGTTTCTCCGCCCCTGGGATGAGGTCATTACTTTGTTTCCTTCCTTCCAGCTGTTCCTCCTATGTTTGATTTCTCTGCCTTTAAATCACCCCTCCTCCTTTTGTAGAGTGTGGATTATATTTCTCATTTGAGTTGTAGCTCTTGCTTGAGTATCTTCACTTGTATGCTATCATTTCACTGGACCTTTGTTCTGCTGCAGCAAGTACTCCGGATATTGCCTCCTGTCTTTGGATCCGTCTTCTCTGCTGCCGCAGCACCTTCAGCTAAGTGTGCAGACATTGTAGTGTCTCTGTTTGTTTTCTGACCGGATCCGAGGCGACCACGGTTCCCTCCATATACTGAGCAGGGCACCGGTGGCCGTGCCCCTTCCACTATTGTAGGGGTTACAGTGGTCATTAGTCTTAGGAACGCGGGCATGCCTCGTTCCACCATTAGGATCCGGGTATGTGCTTAGCAGCATAGGGAAAGCTTTGAGGGTCTGACAGGGGTCACCCTTTATCCTCCCTAGTTTGGGTCCGGTCAGTAGCTCTATTTTCTGTGTATGCTCTAGTTGCTCACTTACAGCCGTGACATTATAATCCACCAAAACCGTCTTTTTTTACATGGATCCGCTTTCTGGCCTGGTTGACCGCATGCAGGGTCTTTCTTTGGAGGTAGCGGATCTCCGTCAATCTATGACTCAGCTTCAAGCATTGGGCTCTGCTCCGGCCCATGGAGTCTGTTGCGAGCCAAAGGTCTCACTTCCGGAAACGTTCTCCGGGGGCAGTGAGAATTTTGTTCGCTTCAGAGAGGCATGCAAACTCCATTTTTGCTTGTGTCCCCATTCCTCTGGTAATGAAGAGCAGAGGGTGAGGATTGCCATCTCCCTGCTCAGGGGTAATGCTCAGACTTGGGCATTTTCGCTGCCATCAGGGGATCCCTCCCTTCGATCCGTGGAAAGATTTTTTGTGGCCCTGGGGCAGATATATGATGACCCGGATCGTGTTGCGCTGGCCGAATCTAACTTACGTTTTTTATGCCAGAACAAACTGTCTGCAGAGTTTTATTGTTCTGAATTTGGGAGATGGGCAGCTGATTCCGGTTGGAATGATGCTGCACTCCGGAGTCAGTTCTGTCATGGTCTCTCAGAGAGATTGAAAGATGCGTTTGCTTTCCATGAGAGACCAACGTCCTTAGAGTCTGCCATGTCATTGGCGGTACGCCTTGACAGGCGTCTAAGAGAAAGAAACGAGACCTCTCTGTCCAGCCATTGTCAGTCTAGGGGCAGTGGTGCGGACTCATTCAGTGTGCAAGGGCCTCATCCTGTCTCGGTCCCCTCTGAGGAGGAGCCCATGCAGCTAGGTCGACTTGCCCCTGATAAAAGAGGATTTAGTCCTCAGAGTATGGTGTGTTTTTGTTGTGGGGGCATAGGTCATTTGGCAAATGTTTGTCCGTCTAGGAGATTCTTGAACTGTACTAAGAGCGATAATAAGAGAAAAATCTCAATAGGTAAATCATCAAACTCTGCTTCATCTGCTACTTTGGGCAAAGTTGATGTAGGAATTGATGCTTTTCCTCTGACCTGCAGTTCCCGTTTTCTCCTGTCTGCCAGGGTGGCGCTAGAGAGCAAAGTCATTTCTTGTGAGATTTTTGTCGATAGTGGAGCGGCCGTCAATCTTATTGACACTCAATTTGTAGCCATGCATGGTTTTCAGGTTTGTACATTAGAAAAGGATATACCTGTTTTTGCTATTGACTCTGCTCCACTCTCACAGAGATCTCTGAAGGGCATTGTTCACAATATCCGGTTGGCTGTGGGTGACACTCATGTGGAGGATATATCTTGTTTTGTCCTTAAAGGATTGCCTTCTCCTCTAGTTTTGGGGTTACCCTGGCTCACTAGACATAACCCCACTATTGATTGGCAAGGAAGGCAAATAAATGAGTGGAGTGACTTTTGTAGAGAGAATTGTCTCACAGCGACTTTTGCAGAGGTGTCTACTAAAACTGTGCCATCATTTCTCTCTGATTTCTCGGACGTGTTTTCCGAGAGCGGTGTTCAGGAGCTACCTCCTCACCGGGAGTTTGACTGTCCCATTAACCTCATTCCCGGCGCCAAGCTGCCAAAAGCACGCCTCTACAATCTCTCACAACCGGAAAGAATCGCAATGCGAACCTATATCTCCGAGAGTCTCGATAAGGGGCATATTCGTCCCTCAAAATCACCTGTTGCCGCTGTTTTTTTTTTTGTTAAAAAAAAAGATGGCTCTCTGAGACCCTGCCTAGATTTTAGGGAGCTGAACCGTATCACGATTCGCGATCCCTATCCCCTTCCTCTGATCCCGGACCTCTTCAACCAAATTGTTGGGGCCAAGGTTTTTTCCAAATTGGATTTGAGAGGCGCGTACAACCTGGTCAGGGTCAGAGAGGGGGGTGAATGGAAAACGGCCTTTAATACCCCTAACGGGCATTTCGAGAATCTCGTTATGCCTTTCGGCCTGATGAATGCTCCGGCCGTCTTTCAGCATTTTGTTAACAGTATTTTCTACCATTTAATGAGGAAATTTGTATTGGTGTATCTTGATGATATTTTGATTTTTTCCCCTGATGTTCAGACCCATCAGGATCATCTTTTTCAGGTTCTGCAGATTCTGCTGGAAAATAAATTGTACGCCAAGCTGGAGAAATGTGTTTTTATGGTATCAGAGATTCAATTTCTGGGTTTTCTCCTCTCTGCTTCTGGTTTTCGCATGGATCCGGAGAAGGTCCGTGCTGTACTTGATTGGGAGCTTCCCGAGAATCAGAAGGCATTGATGCGCTTTCTGGGTTTTGCGAACTATTACAGAAAGTTCATTTTGAATTATTCCTCTGTTGTCAAACCTCTCACTGACATGACAAAAAAGGGGGCGGATTTTTCCTCTTGGTCGGAGGAGGCGCTTGCAGCTTTTTCTAAGATTAAAGAGAGTTTTGCGTCTGCTCCCGTCTTGGTGCATCCCGATGTTTCCTTACCTTTTATTGTTGAGGTGGATGCTTCCGAGGTGGGTGTGGGTGCGGTTTTGTCCCAGGGCCCTTCTCCTCCAAATGGCGACCCTGTGCCTTTTTCTCTAAAAAACTCTCCCCGGCAGAGAAAAACTATGATGTGGGAGATAGGGAGTTGTTGGCCATCAAGTTGGCTTTCGAGGAATGGCGCCATTGGTTGGAGGGGGCCAGGCACCCTATCACCGTTTTTACCGACCATAAGAATCTGGCATACTTGGAGTCGGCCAGGCGTATGAATCCGAGACAGGCCAGATGGTCTCTGTTCTTCTCCAGATTCAATTTTGTCGTTACATTCCGCCCTGGGATCAAAAATGTGAAGGCTGATGCTCTCTCTCGCTGTTTTCCGGGAGGAGGAAACTCCGAGGACCCGGGTCCCATTTTGGCGGAGGGGGTAGTTGTTTCTGCTCTATATTCTGATTCGGAGGCCGAGGTCCAGGCTGCCCAGACTGAGGCACCTGCCCGTTGTCCTTCTGGGAAGTTGTTTGTGCCTCCTGAGCTACGTCACAAACTCTTCAAGGAGCATCATGATACTGTTCTTGCTGGTCACCCCGGGAGTAGAGCCACGGTAGATCTCATTGCTCTGAGATTTTGGTGGCCGGCTCTTCGTAAGTCGGTGGAGGGTTTTGTGGCTGCTTGTGAGACGTGCGCTCGCGCTAAGGTCCCTCGTTCACGGCCTTCAGGTTCCCTTCTCCCGTTACCCATACCTTCCCGTCCTTGGACACACCTGTCCATGGACTTTATCACGGATTTTCCTCGTCTTTGTCTACCATTTGGCAAAAGATTCAGAGTAATCTTAGAAAGATGAGTGAGAAGTATAAGCGTGTGGCTGATAAGAGACGTGTGCCTGGTCCGGACCTGAATGTGGGTGATCTGGTGTGGTTGTCTACAAGAAATATTAAACTGAAGGTTCCCTCCTGGAAATTGGGTCCCAAGTTTATTGGGCCTTATAAAATCTTGTCAGTCATCAATCCTGTTGCCTTCCGTCTTGATCTTCCACGGGTTTGGAAGATACATAATGTATTTCACAGATCTCTCTTAAAACCATATGTCCAGCCCACGGTACCCTCCTCTTTGCCTCCTCCTCCGATTTTGGTTGATGGCAATCTGGAGTTTGAGGTTTCCAGAATTGTGGACTCTCGCATTGTCCGCGGTTCTCTTCAGTACCTCGTTCATTGGAAGGGTTATGGTCCTGAGGAGAGGATGTGGGTTCCGGTGTCGGACATTAAAGCCACTCGCCTCACCAGGGCATTTCATAGGGCTCATCCTGAGAAGGTGGGTCCTGGGTGTCCGGAGTCCACCCGTAGAGGGGGGGGTACTGTCACTACCAGAGCTTTGAGACGTTCTCACAGCTCTGTTTCTCCACCCCTGTGATGATGTCACTACCAGAGCTTGGAGGAGTTCTCACTGCTCTGTTTCTCCGCCCCTGGGATGAGGTCATTACTTTCTGTTTCCTTCCTTCCAGCTGTTCCTCCTATGTTTGATTTCTCTGCCTTTAAATCACCCCTCCTCCTTTTGTAGAGTGTGGATTATATTTCTCATTTGAGTTGTAGCTCTTGCTTGAGTATCTTCACTTGTATGCTATCATTTCACTGGACCTTTGTTCTGCTGCAGCAAGTACTCCGGATATTGCCTCCTGTCTTTGGATCCGTCTTCTCTGCTGCCGCAGCACCTTCAGCTAAGTGTGCAGACATTGTAGTGTCTCTGTTTGTTTTCTGACCGGATCCGAGGCGACCACGGTTCCCTCCATATACTGAGCAGGGCACTGGTGGCCGTGCCCCTTCCACTATTGTAGGGGTTACAGTGGTCATTAGTCTTAGGAACGCGGGCATGCCTCGTTCCACCATTAGGATCCGGGTATGTGCTTAGCAGCATAGGGAAAGCTTTGAGGGTCTGACAGGGGTCACCCTTTATCCTCCCTAGTTTGGGTCCGGTCAGTAGCTCTATTTTCTGTGTATGCTCTAGTTGCTCACTTACAGCCGTGACACAGTCCCATTGAAAATACTAGTTACACAGATAGTACCGCCTTCAGTAATTATTGGCACACAGTGGCCTAAAAAATAACTGTGCCCAGGAAACAGTGCCCCTGACACTAATAGTGTAAACATAATGTTCCCCAAAAATAATTGTGGTAAGCTGATATTGTGCCAGTGTGCCCCACAGTAATAGTGCTCCCCAAAGTCCCACCAATAGAAATAATTATCTGCCAGACTGCATGTAGTAGTAACAGGGCCCCCAACAGTAATAATGTCCCCACTGTGCCCCAAAAGCAATAATGCTCCTATAGTGCCCATACTAGTATTCATGTTCCTCATAGTCCCCCAATTATAATAAAGCCCCCCATAATGCCCCCGGTAGTAATAATTCTCTTTATAATGTGTGAAAGTAGAAAAATGCCCCTTATAATGTACGCCAGTACATAAAAATGCCCTGTTGTTTGGCAGTATAAAAAATACCTCCTCTTAATGCCCCCAGCAGAGCCAATGTCCCCATAGTGCCCTCATAATGTGCCAATGTCTTCCTACTGTGTGCTCAAAAAACCCTCTTAGTGCCCTCAGTTGAGCTAAGGTCCCCTATAGTGCCCTTTAATTTGCGCCAGTATAAAATACTCATATATAGTGCTCCTCCCCTTGTCCCCATGGTGCCTGACATAATGTGCCAGTATAAAATGCCCCCATAATGTGTGCCAGTATAATGCCCCTATATAATTCCCCAATAGTGCTCCTCTCCCCCCTTCTCCATAGTGCCCCTATTTGTGCCAGTATATAAAATAGGGCCCCCATACTGCTCCTCACCCTCCATAGTGTCCCCCATGAGTGCCAGTATATGATAGGGCCCCCAGTAAATGCCCAATAATGCTCCCCCCTTCTCCATAGTGCCCCCTATGTGTGCCAGTATATAAGATAGGGCCCCCATGTGTGCCAATATATAAGATAGGGCCCCAGTAGATGCCCCCATAGTGCTCCTCTCCCCCTCCTCCATAGTGTCCCCATGTGTGCCAGTATATAAGACAGGGCCCCCATAGTACTCCCCATGTGTGCCAGTATAAGATAGGGCCCCTATAGTGCTTCTCCCTCTCCATATTGCCCCCCATGTGTGCCAGTATATAAGATAGGGCCCCCATAGAACTCCTCCATAGTGCCCCCCATGTGTGCCAGTATATAAGATAGGGCCCCATAGTGCTCCTCCCCTGCCATAGGGCCCCCATGTGTGCCAGTATATAAGATAGGGCCCCATAGTGCTCCTCCCCTCCATAGTGCCCCCCATGTGTGCTAGTATATAAGATAGCGCCCCATAGTGCTTCTCCCCCTCCATAGTGCCCCCCGTGTGCCAGTATATAAGATAGGGACTCATAGTTCTTTTCCCCCTCCATAGTGCCCCTCATGTGTGCCAGTATATAAGATAGGGCCCCTAGCATAGCGTAAATGAAAAAAATAAACTCACATACTTACCTCAATGCCGCTTTCAGCGATGCGATGCAGGCCTCTTCTGGCCTGTGTCCCGAGCTGTATGGCTCAGGCTGCGTGATGACATCATTAAGCCGCCTGCGTCGGCCTCTGATAGGCTATAGGCACTAGGCCTGCAGCCTATCAGAGAAACAGGAGGGAGATGCCTCTCCCCTGCCACGCCACACCATTCATCTGTATTGCTCTCCTGAGGACGGCAATACAGATGAATATAAAGAGATAAGGCGACTTTCACACTAGTGTCTTTGCTGGATCCGGCAGGGTTCAGCAAACACGCTGCCGTTACTGATAATACAACCATCTGCATCCGTTATGAATGGATCCGAGCTGCTCAGAAGTGTGGGGGGGGGGGGCGGCGGCGGGGCACAGGGAGATGAACGCTTTCATTGCTGGGGGCTGTTATTACTGGCACATGATGGGGGGCTGTTATTACTGGCACATGATGGGGGGGCTGTTATTACTGGCACATGATGGGGGGGCTGTTATTACTGGCACATGATGGGGGGCTGTTATTACTGGCACATGATGGGGGGCTGTTATTACTGGCACATGATGGGGGGGCTATTATTACTGGCACATGATGGGGGGGCTGCTATTACTGGCACATGATGGGGGGCTGTTATTACTGGCACATGATGGGGGCTGTTATTACTGGCACATGATGGGGGGGCTGTTATTACTGGCACATGATGGGGCTGTTATTACTGGCACATGATGGGGGGCTGTTATTACTGGCACATGATGGGGGGGCTGTTATTACTGGCACATGATGGGGCTGTTATTACTGGCACATGATGGGGGGCTGTTATTACTGGCACATGGGGGGGCTGTTATTACTGGCACATTATTGGCGGCACTATAGGGGCATCTACTGAGGCCACAAAGAAGGGGTGTTTTATATGGGGGGCTCTGTACAGTAGAATTTTATAGTGGGACACATTATGGTGGGTACTATGAGGAAGGGGGGAGAGGAGCACTATGGGGTCATCTACGGGGGCACTAAGAAGGGGTATTTTATACTTGCACATTATGGGGGCACAATGGGGACATTAGCTCAACTGGGGGCATTACAAGGGGGTATTTTTTGCACTGTGACATTATAAGGAGAATTATTTCTACTGGGGGGGCATTAAGGTGGGCTTTATTACTCCCCCATGGTATGAGCCCCCTAGTAGCAGCACCGGCCTCTCCCTGCTCTGCTATTCCTCTGCCCCTTCTCCAAATCCTTATTATGAAATCTTTCTCATTAGGATAAAACACAACATCAGCTCCACCCAGCCCCCGGCCAAAGTGTTGAAGTGGTGTCCAAGATCCCCAAGGGCCAAGCCAAGTAATTGTAAGTTTTCATGTGAAATATGTTTATGTTATACACATATAGCCTACACTGTGCCACACAATATACAGTATACCTCTACACTGTGCCACACAATATACAGTATACCTCTACACTGTGCCGCACAATATACAGTATACCGCTACACTGTGCCACACAATATACAGTATACCTCTACACTGTGCCACACAATATACAGTATACCTCTACACTGTGCCACACAATATACAGTATACCGCTACACTGTGCCCCACAATATACAGTATACCTCTACACTGTGCCACACAATATACAGTATACCTCTACACTGTGCCACACAATATACAGTATACCTCTACACTGTGCCACACAATATACAGTATACCTCTACACTGTGCCGCACAATATACAGTATACCTCTATACTGTGCCACACAATATACAGTATACCTCTACACTGTGCCGCACAATATACAGTATACCTCTACACTGTGCCGCACAATATACAGTATACCTCTATACTGTGCCACACAATATACAGTATACCTCTACACTGTGCCACACAATATACAGTATACCTCTACACTGTGCCACACAATATACAGTATACCTCTACACTGTGCCACACAATATACAGTATACCTCTACACTGTGCCACACAATATACAGTATACCTCTACACTGTGTAGTCTGTTCTATAAGCACCATTGTTTTGTGGCGGCGGACAGAAAATAATCTGGAAGTGCCCCTCTCGAGACCAGGCTCTGGATCCGCCACTGATTGAGACCCTATGACGGATCTCAATACCGGAAAATATTAACGCTAGTTTGAAAGTAGCCTAAGCTGCCCTGCCACCGAAGCTGCACAGGACCCCCCCCCTTCTCTCTTAAACTGGGCCCCTGTGCAGCCAAACTGGCTGCACAGGCGGTATGTCCGCTCCTGCTACTGAGCTATTCAATAAAATCTATCTGTATAGCGCCACCTGCTGTTTGTTCTCTTTCTTTGTCCTGCTCACTGAGATGGCTGCACATGCTCTGTTTCAACCTTCAACTGCTTCCTGAGTTGTGATAGGGAGAGAGCTGCAGCAGAATGGACATGCCCCCATTTGCTGCCACAGAAAAGACACTCCCCTTGAGCTGTCAGCTTGATATAAATCTAGCAGAGCAATGAATGTGGAGATCTCTGGATCCATGTGAGGTACAGGCAGTGGCGCACCTACAGGGGGGGGTCCAGCAGGTCTGGACCCCCCCCCCCCCCCCCCCCCCCCCCCCCCCCCCCCCCCCTAGAACAACCAGCCAATATTAATTTTTTTTATCCCTCAGGGCCGCACTGCAGATCACCACAGGCGGCGCGGCCCTGGATGTAATTGCGGCAGCGGTGCGGGAAGGGGGGGGCAGTAGGAGAGAAGCGCTCATCTCCATATTCATCTGTATCGCTGAAAATCAGTGATACAGATGCCTGTGCTGCGGCAGGGGAGGGAGAGGCGTGTCCCTCCCCTGTTCTTCTGATAGGCCGCAGGCACTAATGCCTGCAGCCTATCAGAGGCCGCTCAGGCGGCGCGATGACGTCATCATCGCGTCGCCTGAGCCGGGCAGCACACAGCAGGGACATAGGCCGGAAGAGGCCTGCTTCACATCGCTGCTGATGGAGGTAATTCTTTTTTTTTAATTTTTTATTTTTGGAGGTGGGGAGCTGGCACTATGGGGGCATCTGACAATTCTTAGAGCCCAATTTTTTTGGGGGGTGGCACTCTGGGGGCATTTCTTACTGGCGCACCATGGGGGAGAGGAGCACTATGGGGGCTCTAAAGGGGCAGATCATCAGCCACTGCAAGCATATAGCCACCATCCTTCGGCTACGTGAATTTAACCATCATGGTCCCCTGAGGAACCAAGGACTGACTTGGGGAAACGCGTCGGGTCAACAAAAATTCCATCATTTAGGACTGACACCTTTGTCCTATTCAACAGAGGAGAACATTTGAACCCGCCGTGAGGTAACATCTAGGGTCACGTGAGGGTAAGAAAAGGGTTTAGCCACCGAGAGGTGGGGTCGCCCCTTTCGGGGCGGGTGCTCTGCCTGTAGGCAGGGGTAGACACCTTAGGGTATCAACAGGGATACTTGTTCCTCCTGACCTCACCGGATCTCACTTAGAAAACATCTAACTGTAAGTGCTACACCTCTTACCTTCCTTATCATATGACCTACTGCATTGAAGTCCACGGTGGGTCTTGTTTCTACCTTTATTCTGGCAATTGATAAATATCAAGTGAAAATATATCAAGAAATTTTGGAAAATTATACCTCTATTAACATTATCTATTAAAAGTTATATTTTAATTGAATAGCTTACAATTTCTGTGACATATGGCTTTTTTTTATTGACACATTATGGGGGGCACTATAGGGGAGAACGGCACTATGGGACATCTGGCTGCACTATAGGGGCATTATTCGGGGGCACTATAGGGAAGTGGAGGTTCTAAAGGGGCCTTTATTTTCTTATTGGCACATTATGGGGGGCATTATGGCATCTGGTGGCACTAAGGGGGCATTTTTTACTGGCACATTATGGGAGGCACTATGGGGGAGTGGAGCACTATTGGGGCATATGGTGGCACTTAGAAGGGGCATTTTTTACTGGCAAATTATGGGGGGGGGGGCACCATGGGGGACAGGAGCACTATGGGGGCATCTGGGGGGTCTAAAGGGGCTTTTTTTTACTGGCACATTATGAGAGACTATAGGGGAGTGCGGCACTATGGGGCATTATTTGGGGGCACTATGGGGGAGTGGAGCACTATTGGGGCATATGGTGGCACTTAGAAGGGGCATTTTTTACGTGCATATTATGGGGGACACTATGGGGAAGGGGGAGAGGAGCACTATGAGGGCATTTACTGGGGCACTATATAGGGTATTTTATACTGGCATACATTATGGGGACATTAGCTCAACAGCGGGCACTAAGCGGGGGTATTTCATGTACTGTCATATTATAGGGAGAATTATTACTACTAGGAGGTATTATGCGGAGCTTTACTACTACTGGGGGGCTATGAGGAACATGATTACTAGTATGGGCACTATAGGGGCATTATTACTACTAAGTGTGCTCTGGCAGAGAATTATTTCTATTGGTGGGATTTTGGGGAGCACTGTTACTTTGGGGGGCACCCTGGCACAGTATCAGCTTAGCACAATAATTTTTGGGGGACATTATCTTTATACTATTAGTGTCTGGGCGCAGTTATTTTTTAGAGCACTGTGTGCCAATAATTGTTGAAGGGGGCACTATCTGTGTGGTAGTAGTATTCCCAGGGGGACTTTCTCTGCAGTATAGTATTGGGGGTGGCAGGAAAGGGTGTTCAGAAGATGTTAAGATGATGAAAATGTGGGAAACTAATGTCTGTTTGTTAATCTCTGCAGAGACAGGAGATGGCTGAAAAATCATCATGGCGGTCTGGTCTGAATGGAGAAGATGAGGAAAGAGAACGTCTACAACAAAGGGGACATCACTGGATGTAAGAGGTATGTGGCGCTATGTAGGAGAGGAGATGCTCCGGCTCCCCCCCCCCCCTGCTATTTGCAGAAGGAGGATTCAGAGCTGGGTGAGGACGGCCAAAGGGGGCAGCAGGCCACGGGGGCGGGTGGCAGATGGTGAGGGGAACCACAGGCCTTGAGCAGGATCTGGGGAGGGAGGAGAGCGGAGGAGCTTCCTGGCTGTAGCTTGTTGTATGAGCAGGCAGTGCAGCCAGGACAGACCCCCCCCCCTCTCCATATGATGTGTAGACAGGCCTCAACTATAGAATTTCAGCTGTACAGTGTTTGTTGGGAGTGGCCTATTATATGTAGGAGGGGCTTTTAATAATGGGCGCGCACCGCATTGTTCTGTCCCTAAGGAGCTTTTAGAAATGGCCAAGTAAAAGAATCAGCGCAACACACTACGCCCCCCCCCCCCCCCCCCCCCCGCATTTAAAAAATGGGCAGGCAAAAGATTCGGCACAGCGCACTACACCTGCCACATTTTTTTGTCTTTTGGACCCCCCCTAGACAAAATTCCTAAGGTCTGTGCGGTGCATTGCTTATAGCACAGACCTGTCACTTACCAGTAGGAGGAGCGCCAGGCCGGTCACAGACATCGCAGCTCGCAGGTAAGTATAATGCTTCTAAAACTTGCTAAGTAACCATGGCAACCAGGATTGCAGTAGCGTCCTGGTTGCCATGGTTACCGATCGGAGCCCCAGCGATTAAACTGGGACTCCGATCGGAACTCTCCGCTGCCACCAATGATGGGGGGGGGGATTTTAATTAGGAGGGGGAGGGAGGGGGGGCCACACTGGCCACCAATGAATGTACAGTAATACAGGGGAGGGAGGGGGGGCCCACTGGCCACCAACGAATGTACAGTAATACAGGGGAGAGAGGGGGGGCCCACTGGCCACCAATGAATGTACAGTAATACAGGGGAGAGAGGGGGGGCCCACTGGCCACCAATGAATGTACAGTAATACAGGGGAGGGAGGGGGGCCCACTGGCCACCAATGAATTTAAAACTGGGGAGGGGGGGTGCCTTGAGGGGTTAATTGTGCGGAACACAGCCCCCTGTTAGAGATCGGGTGCTGTCAGGCAGCAGGGGGCAGTCATGTACACAGTTCGTAGTATATTCTAACTTGAAGCGTCCCCATCACTATGGAAACGTCTCTGTGTTAGAATATACTGTCGGATCTGAGTTTTCACGAAGTGAAAACTCAGCTCTGAAAAAGCTTTTATGCAGACGGATCTGCGGATCCGTCTGTGTGAAAGTAGCCTACGGCCACGGACGCGGATGCCAATCTTGTGTGCATCCGTGTTTTTTCACGGACCCATTGACTTGAATGGGTCCGTGAACCGTTGTCCGTCCAAAAAATAGGACAGGTCATATTTTTTGACGGACAGGAAACACGGATCACGGCCGCGGATGAACAACGGTGCATTTTCCGAGTTTTCAACGGACCCACTGAAAGTCAATGGGTCTGCAGAAAATCACGGGAAACGGAACAACGGCCACGGATGCACACACCGGTCGTGTGCCTGAGGCCTTACACTGACATAATAATATTACAGGCTATAGCTACTAGAGAGGGGTCGTTGATCCAGGGAGTTATTCTGATTGTTTGGGAATTTTTTCCCCCTTAAAGGGTTTCTACCACCATCTTCGGCGCAGGGAGCGGTCCGACAGTCACTGTGCCGAATACAGAAACGCACGGCGCAGGCGCGAGAATTCGGCCGAGATGGAGCGAAGTACGCTGTCAATCTAGACGAGAGGGGCGGGCTGGAGGGACGAGATGGGCGGTAGACATGGAGAGTAGACGGAGCCTCTGCTGAAAAGACGCCCACATAGCACCTAGAGGCTCATTTGCATATCAATAAAAGTAAGTTTTTAAGGTTAACCGTAGCAGACAAAGGTAATACAAGAACACGGTTAGGTACAGCAGACACTAGCAGATCGCTAGTGTCAGACAGCTAAATATGTCAAAATCTGGTGGTAGAAACCCTTTAAGTGGGGAAAATTGGCTTCTACCTCACAGGTTTTTTTTCTGCCTTCCTCTGGATCAACTTGCAGGATGACAGGCCGAACTGGATGGACAGAGGGCTTTTTTCGGCCTTATATACTATGTTACTATGTAGGGCTGGTTCTAGCTTTGTTAGCAAGAGATGGTCATTTAGTATATGATGTTTGATTTTCATTTTTTACATTAGTCATGAGATAACCTGTTTAAGTAGTTGTCTTGTCCATTTGCCTCCCTGGTCAGGCTGAAAATGGTGAGATACATTAGAGGAGTAGTAGGGTTGTCTGAATCTCTTACATGCTCCTGAATTTGCTTCTTCAATGTAAGGTTTGTGTAACTCACACATGCTATTTACACTCATTGTATTTAATATGCTGCATGTGTAATGTTGTAATTTATAGATTGCTCTTAAAGGAAATGTGTCATCAAAAATGTTATCTGCCGGTTAAAACCAGATAGCGACACATATCATTTTTTCTAATCAGTTTTTATTTTCTGATTGCAGATTTCTTTATTCTATTTCCTGAACATGATTATGGGGGCGACCATCTTAAGAAAATTACGAAAATTGCTTTAAGGCAGCTCCATGGTCCATAGACACAGTGGACAGGAGCTAACTAGAGTTGAGCGAACACCTGGATGTTCGGGTTCGAGAAGTTCGGCCGAACTTCCCGGAAATGTTCGCTGATAACGGCGTCATCGCCACTGGCCATGTTGGTGGAGTACTCGAAACAGCGCAACAGGGCACACAGGTCTCGCATGGAGGCCCAGTCATTGGTGGGGAAGTGGGGCTGATCCGCAGTGCGACTGACCTGTGCGTGCTGCAGCTGAAACTCCACTATGGCCTGCTGCTGCTCGCACAGTCTGTCCAGCATGTGCAAGGTGGAGTTCCACCTGGTGGGCACGTCGCATATGAGGCGGTGAGCGGGAAGGCCGAAGTTACGCTGTAGCGCAGACAGGCGAGCAGCGGCAGGGTGTGAACGCCGGAAGCGCGAACAGACGGCCCGCACTTTATGCAGCAGCTCTGACATGTCGGGGTAGTTGCGAATGAACTTCTGCACCACCAAATTCAGCACATGCGCCAGGCAAGGGATGTGCGTCAAACCGGCTAGTCCCAGAGCTGCAACGAGATTTTGCCCATTATCGCACACCACCAGGCCGGGCTTGAGGCTCACCGGCAGCAACCACTCGTCGGTCTGTTGTTCTATACCCCGCCACAACTCCTGTGCGGTGTGGGGCCTGTCCCCCAAACATATGAGTTTCAGAACGGCCTGCTGACGTTTACCCCGGGCTGTGCTGAAGTTGGTGGTGAAGGTGTGTGGCTGACTGGATGAGCAGGTGGAAGAAGAGGAGGAGGAAGCTGAGTAGGAGGAGGAGGAGACAGGAGGCAAAGAATGTTGCCCTGCGATCCTTGGCGGCGGAAGGACGTGCGCCAAACAGCTCTCCGCCTGGGGCCCAGCCGCCACTACATTTACCCAGTGTGCAGTTAGGGAGATATAGCGTCCCTGGCCGTGCTTACTGGTCCACGTATCTGTGGTTAGGTGGACCTTGCCACAGATGGCGTTGCGCAGTGCACACTTGATTTTATCGGACACTTGGTTGTGCAGGGAAGGAGCGGCTCTCTTGGAGAAGTAGTGCCGGCTGGGAACAACATACTGTGGGACAGCAAGCGACATGAGCTGTTTGAAGCTGTGTGTGTCCACCAGCCTAAATGACAGCATTTCATAGGCCAGTAGTTTAGAAATGCTGGCATTCAGGGCCAGGGATCGAGGGTGGCTAGGTGGGAATTTACGCTTTCTCTCAAATGTTTGTGAGATGGAGAGCTGAACGCTGCCGTGTGACATGGTTGAGATGCTTGGTGACGCAGGTGGGGGTGTTGGTGGTACATCCCATGTTTGCTGGGCGGCAGGTGCCAACGTTCCTCCAGAGGCGGAGGAAGAGGCCGAGGCGGCGGCAGCAGCAGAAGAGGCCGAGGCGGCAGCAGCAGAAGAGGTAGCAGGGGGAGCCTGAGTGACTTCTTTGTTTTTAAGGTGTTTACTCCACTGCAGTTCATGCTTTGCATGCAGGTGCCTGGTCATGCAGGTTGTGCTAAGGTTCAGAACGTTAATGCCTCGCTTCAGGCTCTGATGGCACAGCGTGCAAACCACTCGGGTCTTGTCGTCAGCACATTGTTTGAAGAAGTGCCATGCCAGGGAACTCCTTGAAGCTGCCTTTGGAGTGCTCGGTCCCAGATGGCGGCGGTCAGTAGCAGGCGGAGTCTCTTGGCGGCGGGTGTTCTGATTTTGCCCACTGCTCCCTCTTTTGCTACACTGTTGGCTCGGTCTCACCACTGCCTCTTCCTCTGAACTGTGAAAGTCAGTGGCACGACCTTCATTCCATGTGGGGTCTAGGACCTCATCGTCCCCTGCATCGTCTTCCACCCAGTCTTGATCCCTGACCTCCTGTTCAGTCTGCACACTGCAGAAAGACGCAGCAGTTGGCACCTGTGTTTCGTCATCATCAGAGACGTGCTGAGGTGGTATTCCCATGTCCTCATCATCAGGAAACATAAGTGGTTGTGCGTTAGTGCATTCTATCTTTTCTACCCCTGGGGAAGGGCTAGGTGGATGCCCTTGGGAAACCCTGGCAGCAGAGTCTTCAAACAGCATAAGAGACTGCTGCATAACTTGAGGCTCAGACAGTTTCCCTGATATGCATGGGGGTGATGTGACAGACTGATGGGCTTGGTTTTCATGCGCCATCTGTGCGCTTTCTGCAGAAGACTGGGTGGGAGATAATGTGAACGTGCTGGATGCACTGTCGGCCACCCAATTGACTAATGCCTGTACCTGCTCAGGCCTTACCATCCTTAGAACGGCATTGGGCCCCACCAAATATCCCTGTAAATTCTGGCGGCTACTGGGACCTGAGGTAGTTGGTACACTAGGACGTGTGGCTGTGGCAGAATGGCCACGTCCTCTCCCAGCACCAGAGGGTCCACTAACACCACCACGACCATGTCCACGTCCGCGTCCCTTACTTGTTGTTTTCCTCATTGTTAACGTTCACCACAATAAGAAAAATATTATTCGGGCCAATGTATTGAATTAAAATTCAGGCCTTTTTTTTACAGACACCTAACACTGTCTGGCTATCTATTTAGGTACCGTATTACACTAATACAGGCACACAAGTAATGACAGATTTGGTTGAATATAAATGTGAGGCCTATTTTTTACGCGCTGTGTGACAGATATACCTTTAATCACAGAATTAGACTTGTATCTGCACGGTAGCGTGTGTGTTAAGTTTTTCAGAATGACACTATCAGCACCTTGAATCAAAGATATCCTTTTTGGGATAGATTTAAAGTAGGCCTGATATAGCAGAAACTACTTATTTATGAGAATGGCAAATTTGGGAATAGTTTTTCAACCCAGAACAAAAACTGTGCTTTTACGGTCACTAAATATAACTTGACCAGCTAAAACAGTACAGATTTGGTTGAATATAAATGCCAGGCCTATTTTTTACACGCTGTGTGACAGATATACCTTTAATCACAGAATTAGGCTCCATTCACACGTCCGCAAAATGTGTCCGCAACCTTTCCGCAATTTTGCGGAAAGGGTGCGGACCCATTCATTCTCTATGGGGACGGAATGTGCTGTCCGCATCCACATTTGTGGATCCGCACTTCCGCATCCGTGCTTCCGTTTCCGCAAAAAAATAGAACATGTCCTATTCTTGTCCGCAATTGCGGACAAGAACAGGCATATTCTATTATGTCGGCAATGTGCGGCCCGCAAAATGCGGAACACACATTGCCGCTTTCCGTGTTTTGCGGATCCGTGTCTCCGTGTATCCGCAAAACACATTGCGGACGTGTGAATGGAGCCTTAGACTTGTATCTGCACGGTAGCGTGTGTGTTAAGTTTTTCAGAATGACACTATCAGCACCTTGAATCTAAGATATACTTTTTGGGATAGATTTAAAGTAGGCCTGATATAACAGAAACTACTAATTTTGAGAATGGCAAATTTGGGAATAGTTTTTCAACCCAGAACAAAAACTGTGCTTTTACGGTCACTACAAATAATTTGACCAGCTAAAACAGTACAGATTTGGTTGAATATAAATGTCAGGCCTATTTTTTAGGCGCTGGGTGACAGGCTCAACTTGCCCCTGATGTAGTATATGGCCAAAAAATAACCACACTATTGATGGTTAAATGCACTTGGGTGACACAGGCTCAGCCTGCACCTGATGTAGTATATGGCCAAAAAATAACCACACTGTTGATGGTTAAATGCACTTGGGTGACACAGGCTCAGCCTGCACCTGATGTAGTATATGGCCAAAAAATAACCACACTGTTGATGGTTAAATGCACTTGGGTGACACAGGCTCAGCCTGCACCTGATGTAGTATATGGCCAAAAAATATCCACACTGTTGATGGTTAAATGCACTTGGGTGACACAGGCTCAGCCTGCACCTGATGTAGGATATAGCACAAAATAACCACACTATTGATGGTTAAATGCACTTGGTGATAGCTTGTGTTGGCGCACCACAAGCCACAAAATGGCCGCCGATCACCCCAGAAAAAAGTGATATAAAAACGCTCTGGGCAGCCTAAAAAAAGTGAGCAATTGAATATCAGCACTTCAATGATCCACAGCTGGAGATCGATCACTGAATTAAGTCTTTTGGAGGAGTTAATCTGCCTAATCTCGCCTTAACGTCGCAGCAGCAACCTCTCCCTATGCTTGAATCAGCAGAGTGACGTGCAGCGCTACGTGACCCAAGCTTATATAGAGGCTGGGTCACATGCTGCACTGGCCAATCACAGCCATGCCAATAGTAGGCAAGGCTGTGATGGCCTCTTGGGGCAAGTAGTATGACGCTTGTTGATTGGCTGCTTTGCAGCCCTTCAAAAAGCGCCAAGAAAGCGCCGAACACCGAACCCGGACTTTTACGAAAGGGTTTGGGTCCGTGTCACGGACACCCCAAAATTCGGTACGAACCCGAACTATACAGTTCGGGTTCGCTCATCCCTAGAGCTAACCTCATTGACTTCTATAGGAGAGTTTTCTAGGCACGCTCTGTGACCTGTGCAGAGGTCATTGTACAAGGGAAGAAAAGATAAGCTTTGACAATCACCTACTGTGAATGGTGGATCCTGTCTTATCTATAGACAGAGGTGGTATCATTACAGGTAGGATTAGAATGACAGATAAGCAGGTAACTGCAGTCAAGTAATCTATATAGACCAAGAAGTGGCACATGTTATTAGGCCTAGTGGCCAGTGTGAAAACTGCAGGATTTTATGATTTTTGTTTAAATATATATATATTGACATGGAAAATTAAAAATTACATCATCAAAAATTCTTAAAAAATATGTTAAACATAAAAACGTAATTTAAACAATAGGTAATTTTGTGAAGACATATTCCCTTTAATTGGTCCTCACTGCTCAATCGTACAGATTATCGTATGTACAATATATAAACTCAGCGTAAAAAGAAACTGCTATTTATTGTGAAACAACTGAAGTAAGGTTTTATCTGATGGACGGATTGTTTTCTTTTTTTGATGTTTGTAGCTTTAACGTCCCAATTATTTTCCTTCTGATCTCGCTTGCCACTCTCCTGAGTTTGGAATTACCTGTAACAAGGACAATCCCAAGCATCGGTGCATACAAGCTAGAGATAACTTTACAGAGAGTTGAGCGGAAATCTTGTTGAGGAAACACCTCCATCAGAATAATAACAGAAGTCACAAAGCGCACAAGGATTAACACAAGCAAAGACAACACCGTAATGGCAGCACGGCGGTGGGCTTCTATGAGAACGCCATGCTTTTTCTCCATGGTGCCTCGCATCCTCTTCATGTGCTTCATGAGAGATAATGTAATACGACCAGCAGAAAACAAACTTTGCAAGACCGGAAGTGTATAACCAGCAATCAAAACTAAAATTTTATACACTTCAAAATATTCTTCCAATTGCCAATCATATAAGGAACTTGAGTTGTGGAAAGAAGAGTCTGAGCTGGTAGACGGTTCTAGCTTTTTCATCCAGAATAGTGGTAACCCCAGGGTGGTGCACACAATGATGATGCGACCGATGACAACCCTGGGTGATTTAAGATACAGTCGGCTATACATCTTCGGTAACCAGTGGGTAAACCCAGCTATTTTGGCACAATAAAACCAGCACATACCTCCAGCCACTGCAATGCTATATTGAGTGGACATCATCTTCAGGGCAAAGGTAATTTGGCAGAAGGTGTCATAATTCCAGCCATCATCACAGAGCCACGTGAATCCTAACCACAACTGGTGAGAGAGATTGGATAAGGCAACAATAGCTAAATAGTAATCAGAAGCTTTCAGATCAGCTTTGAATTTCCAGTCCCTTATATTGACAGCCGCTGCAAAGCCATTGAGGGTTATTCCTGAGAAAGAGGTCACAATAAGAGCTAAAAGAAGGACTGTCTGCATTATGGAGAGTATGCAGTGAAAATGGTGTCAACGTAGGTAGAAAACATATGGATGCAAAGTACAGGAGCATTGGGTTACCTCTGCCACCAATAGCTCTCCATTTAAAAGAGGGAATGGAATATGATCAGTGTTTTGTTAAAGAAAACCTTTCACCATGAAATGCAGTGCAATCTGTGCAGCATGTTATAGAGCAGAAGGAGCTGAGAAGATTGAAATATAGTTTTGTAGGAAAATATTTATTATACGTAACTTGTATTTTATTTATTAAAATCTCTGATTATAATGTAGATTATGAAATCTAACACTGCAGCCCCCTTGCACTTCAGATACGTGTCTCTCAATGAAGTGAATGGGATGGATGCCTTCTTTTAAGCTCGCCGCTGCAATGTCAACAGTGTGGAAGTAAACAATGGGCATGTGGCCTTCTCTTCAACCTGCGGATCTGCAGGGGGTGCCAGGTGTCAGACCCCCACCATTGATATTAAAGTCCCGGAAAACCCCTTTAAGCCGGTTTTCTTCAGAAAAGCCATAATTCACTAGGTGTATCTATTACACTGTGTCTGTGTACATTTTTAACCACTGTGTATCAACAGTTAATAACTGTACTTGTATTTTTATGTTCACAGTAGTATTTTTTGTCAAATCATTGTGTATTGACATTCAAAGAAATTATACAATAAATACAACTGAAATAAGATCACATGGTCAAATTTCAGGTCACAAACAAATGAAGAGACACAGAGTGATGCCATATACATGTCAGTCAATATACACTACTAAAAAGTTATGGATCTTTGGCTTGTGGGTGAAATTTCAGAATGAACCTGAAATGCACTCTAACCATTACAGGTGAACTTAATGTGACCTTCTCTAAACTTTTGATTGCACATGTCCAACTGTACAATGTTTCAGTACTTGCACAACTTGCTGTTCTCTAACAAGGAGCTTTAAAGGCAAAATGCACAACAGGTGTTTGATCCATGAATCGCCCAATAAATTTCCTGGTTCAGTTTGAATTGGTATTTACACAGTCCTCCTCATCATGCTGTTCACATTTTGACATCATGAGACCAAGACGACTCCTAACAATTGATCAACAGTACCTCACCACTGCAAGGCTTCAAGCAGGATATTCTCAGACGTAAGTGACCACTGAGCTTAGACTGTCCCAGAGTGTCATCAGCAGGTTGTCACAGAGATACAGAGAGACTGGAAGAGTCACAGAAAGGCATAGAAGTGGAGGTTATTTGGCCACATCCCATACTGATGACTGCTTCATTGTGAACAATGCCCTGCGGCACCCGATGATGATTTTTACACAACTCCGAGCACATTTTTAAGAGGTGAGAGGCACCCAAGTGTCACGTCAGACCATTCAAAAACATTTACATCATCGTGGTCTGCGTGCTAAATGACCTGACCACACCACCAGGCACAGGCATCATCGTCTTTCATGGGCAAAGGAGCGTCTACACTGGACGAGGGACCAGCGGGCCTCAGTGCTGTTCATAGATGAAAGTCGATTCACTCTGAGCAGAAATGATGGCCGCCAACGATGTTATGCATCAGCCACTGTTGTCACCAGATGAGCCTTTGGTGGTGGTGTTACAGGGTGGGCAGGTGTCTAGTCAATGCAGAAATGCCCTACACTTTTTGAATGGTACAGTGACAAGCCCATACTACTCGAAGAACATCATTAATCCAGTCATTGTTCCTCTACATGAACAACACAGGCCTAATTTCATCTTCATGGACCACAATGCACTAGCTCATCGAGGTCGCATCATTAGGGAACAGCTGCTGGAGACTGGGGGACCTCAACTGGAGTGGCCTGCTCTTTCTTCAGACCTGATTCCCATTGAAAACCTATGGGATCAGCTGAGTCGCCGTGTAGAGGCTCGTAACTCTGTACTCCAGGACCTCAATGACGTGAGGGCCGCCCTTCAAGAAGAGTGGGATGCCATGCCTCAGCAGACAATAAGTCGACTTGGGAATAGCATGAGACGTCGTTGTCGAGCTGTAATTGATGCTCAAGGCCACATAACAAGTTATTGAGACATTAACATTTTTTGGTGGGGGTACACCCACCACTGGTGTTAGATGAGGAAATCACCATTGCTGCTTCTACTTAAAGAGGACCTTTCATTACGATAAAAAATCTAAACTAAGTATTCAGACATGGAGAGCGGCGCCCAGGGATCTCCCTGCACTTACTATTATCCCTGGGCGCTGCTCCATTCTCCCGGTTTAGGCTACGGTATCTTCAGATTTTCGGCTCAACCGGGATGAGCCTGCCCTTGTTCTCCTGGGCGTCTCCTTCTCCCAGGCTGTAGCGCTGGCCAATTGCAGCGCTCAGCTCATAGCCTGAGAGTTTTTTTTCTCCCAGGCTATGAGCTGAGTGCTGCGATTGGCCAGCACTCCAGCTTGGGAGAAGGAGACGCCTAGGAGAACAAGAGCAGGCTCCTCCAAGTTGAGCCGAAAATCTGAAGATACCAGAGCCTAAACCGGGAGAATGGAGCGGCGCCCAGGGATAATAGTAAGTGCAGGGAGATCCTTGGGCGCCGCTCTCCATGTCTGAATACTTAGTTTAGATTTTTTATTGTAATGAAAGGTCCTCTTTAAATGCCCTACTTTCATGATATAATATCACTGTAGCATCAACTTTTTACGTTTTCCATAAATTTCACCCGAAAGCCAAATATCACTAATAGAGTTGAGCGAACACCTGGATGTTCGGGTTCGAGAAGTTCGGCCGAACTTCCCGTAAATGTTCGGGTTCGGGATCCGTACCCGAACCGAACTTCGTCCCGAACCCGAACCCCATTGAAGTCAATGGGGACCCGAACTTTTGGGCACTAAAAAGGCTGTAAAACAGCCCAGGAAAGAGCTAGAGGGCTGCAAAAGGCAGCAACATGTAGGTAAATCCCCTGCAAACAAATGTGGATAGGGAAATGAATTAAAATTAAAATTAAAAAAATAAAAATGAACCAATATCAACTGGACAGAGGTCCCATAGCAGAGAATCTGGCTTCACGTCAGCAGAGAATCAGTCTCTTCATGCCATAGCAAAGAATCTGGCTTCATGTCAGCAGAGAATCAGTCTCTTCATGCCATAGCAGAGAATCTGGCTTCATGTCAGCGCAGAATCAGTCTTCATGTCATAGCAGAGAATCAGGCTTCACGTCACCCACCACTGGAACAGGCCACTGTCACACATTTAGGCCCCGGCACCCAGACAGAGGAGAGCGGTCCCGTAACAGAGAATCTGGCCTTATGTCAGCGCAGAATCTGTATTCATGTCATAGCAGAAAATCAGGCTTCACGTCACCCACCACTGGAACAGGCCACTGTCACACATTTAGGCCCAGGCACCCAGGCAGAGGAGAGAGGTCCCGTAACAGAGAATCTGGCCTTATGTCAGTGCAGAATCTGTATTCATGTCATAGCAGAGAATCAGGCTTCACGTCACCCACCACTGGAACAGGCCACTGTCACACATTTAGGCCCAGGCACCCAGGCAGAGGAGAGAGGTCCCGTAACAGAGAATCTGGCCTTATGTCAGCGCAGAATCTGTATTCATGTCATAGCAGAGAATCAGGCTTCACGTCACCCACCACTGGAACAGGCCACTGTCACACATTTAGGCCCCGGCACCCAGACAGAGGAGAGGTTCATTCAACTTTGGGTTGCCCCGCAATATAATGGTAAAATGAAATTAAAAATAGTATTGAATGAGGAAGTGCCCTGGAGTAGAATAATATATTGTTAAGGGGAGGTAGTTAATATCTAATCTGCACAAGGGATGGACAGGTCCTGTGGGATCCATGCCTGGTTCATTTTTATGAACGTCAGCTTGTCCACATTGGCTGTAGACAGGCGGCTGCGTTTGTCTGTAATGACGCCCCCTGCCGTGCTGAATACACGTTCAGACAAAACGCTGGCCGCCGGGCAGGCCAGCACCTCCAAGGCATAAAATGCTATCTCTGGCCACGTGGACAATTTGGAGACCCAGAAGTTGAATGGGGCCGAACCATCAGTCAGTACGTGGAGGGGTGTGCACAGGTACTGTTCCACCATGTTAGTGAAATGTTGCCTCCTGCTAACACGTTCCGTATCAGGTGGTGGTGCACTTAGCTGTGGCGTGTTGACAAAACTTTTCCACATCTCTGCCATGCTAACCTTGCCCTCAGAGGAGCTGGGCGTGACACAGCTGCGTTGGCGACCTCTTGTTCCTCCTCTGCCTTCGCCTTGGGCTTCCACTGGTTCCCCTGTGACATTTGGGAATGCTTTCAGTAGCGCGTCTACCAACGTGCGCTTGTACTCGCGCATCTTCCTATCACGCTCCAGTGTAGGAAGTAAGGTGGGCACATTGTCTTTGTACCGGGGATCCAGCAGGGTGGCAACCCAGTAGTCCGCACACGTTAAAATGTGGGCAACTCTGCTGTCGTTGCGCAGGCACTGCAGCATGTAGTCGCTCATGTGTGCCAGGCTGCCCAGAGGTAAGGACAAGCTGTCCTCTGTGGGAGGCGTATCGTCATCGTCCTGTGTTTCCCCCCAGCCACGCACCAGTGATGGGCCCGAGCTGCTTTGGGTGCCACCCCGCTGTGAACATGCTTCATCCTCATCCTCCTCCACCTCCTCCTCATCCTCGTCCTCCAGTAGTGGGCCCTGTCTGGCCACATTTGTACCTGGCCTCTGGTGTTGCAAAAAACCTCCCTCTGAGTCACTTCGAAGAGACTGGCCTGAAAGTGCTAAAAATGACCCCTCTTCCTCCTCTTCCTCCTGGGCCACCTCCTCTTCCATCATCGCCCTAAGTGTTTTCTCAAGGAGACATAGAAGTGGTATTGTAACGCTGATAACGGCGTCATCGCCACTGGCCATGTTGGTGGAGTACTCGAAACAGCGCAACAGGGCACACAGGTCTCGCATGGAGGCCCAGTCATTGGTGGTGAAGTGGGTCTGATCCGCAGTGCGACTGACCCGTGCGTGCTGCAGCTGAAACTCCACTATGGCCTGCTGCTGCTCGCACAGTCTGTCCAGCATATGCAAGGTGCAGTTCCACCTGGTGGGCACGTCGCATATGAGGCGGTGAGCGGGAAGGCCGAAGTTACGCTGTAGCGCAGACAGGCGAGCAGCGGCAGGGTGTGAACGCCGGAAGCGCGAACAGACGGCCCGCACTTTATGCAGCAGCTCTGACATGTCGGCGTAGTTGCGAATGAACTTCTGCACCACCAAATTCAGCACATGCGCCAGGCAAGGGATGTGCGTCAAACCGGCTAGTCCCAGAGCTGCAACGAGATTTCGCCCATTATCGCACACCACCAGGCCGGGCTTGAGGCTCACCGGCAGCAACCACTCGTCGGTCTGTTGTTCTATACCCCGCCACAACTCCTGTGCGGTGTGGGGCCTGTCCCCCAAACATATGAGTTTCAGAATGGCCTGCTGACGTTTACCCCGTGCTGTGCTGAAGTTGGTGGTGAAGGTGTGTGGCTGACTGGATGAGCAGGTGGAAGAAGAGGAGGAGGAAGCTGAGTAGGAGGAGGAGGAGACAGGAGGCAAAGAATGTTGCCCTGCGATCCTTGGCGGCGGAAGGACATGCGCCAAATAGCTCTCCGCCTGGGGCCCAGCCGCCACTACATTTACCCAGTGTGCAGTTAGGGAGATATAGCGTCCCTGGCCGTGCTTACTGGTCCACGTATCTGTGGTTAGGTGGACCTTGCCACAGATGGCATTGCGAAGTGCACACTTGATTTTATCGGACACTTGTTTGTGCAGGGAAGGCACGGCTCTCTTGGAGAAGTAGTGGCGGCTGGGAACAACATACTGTGGGACAGCAAGTGACATGAGCTGTTTGAAGCTGTGTGTGTCCACCAGCCTAAATGACAGCATTTCATAGGCCAGTAGTTTAGAAATGCTGGCATTCAGGGCCAGGGATCGAGGGTGGCTAGGTGAGAATTTACGCTTTCTCTCAAATGTTTGTGAGATGGAGAGCTGAACGCTGCCGTGTGACATGGTTGAGATGCTTGGTGACGCAGGTGGTGGTGTTGGTGGTACATCCCATGTTTGCTGGGCGGCAGGTGCCAACGTTCCTCCAGAGGCGGAGGAAGAGGCCGAGGCGGCAGCAGCAGAAGAGGTAGCAGGGGGAGCCTGAGTGACTTCCTTGTTTTTAAGGTGTTTACTCCACTGCAGTTCATGCTTTGCATGCAGGTGCCTGGTCATGCAGGTTGTGCTAAGGTTCAGAACGTTAATTCCTCGCTTCAGGCTCTGATGGCACAGCGTGCAAACCACTCGGGTCTTGTCGTCAGCACATTGTTTGAAGAAGTGCCATGCCAGGGAACTCCTTGAAGCTGCCTTTGGGGTGCTCGGTCCCAGATGGCGGCGGTCAGTAGCAGGTGGAGTCTCTTGGCGGCGGGTGTTCTGATTTTGCCCACTGCTCCCTCTTTTGCTACGCTGTTGGCTCGGTCTCACCACTGCCTCTTCCTCCGAACTGTGAAAGTCAGTGGCACGACCTTCATTCCATGTGGGGTCTAGGACCTCATCGTCCCCTGCATCGTCTTCCACCCAGTCTTGATCCCTGACCTCCTGTTCAGTCTGCACACTGCAGAAAGACGCAGCAGTTGGCACCTGTGTTTCGTCATCATCAGAGACGTGCTGAGGTGGTATTCCCATGTCCTCATCATCAGGAAAAATAAGTGGTTGTGCGTTAGTGCATTCTATCTCTTCCACCCCTGGGGAAGGGCTAGGTGGATGCCCTTGGGAAACCCTGGCAGCAGAGTCTTCAAACAGCATAAGAGACTGCTGCATAACTTGAGGCTCAGACAGTTTCCCTGATATGCATGGGGGTGATGTGACAGACCGATGGGCTTGGTTTTCATGCGCCATCTGTGCGCTTTCTGCAGAAGACTGGGTGGGAGATAATGTGAACGTGCTGGATCCACTGTCGGCCACCCAATTGACTAATGCCTGTACCTGCTCAGACCTTACCATCCTTAGAACGGCATTGGGCCCCACCAAATATCCCTGTAAATTCTGCTGGCTACTGGGACCTGAGGTAGTTGGTTCACTAGGACGTGTGGCTGTGGCAGAACGGCCACGTCCTCTCCCAGCACCAGAGGGTCCACTAACACCACCACGACCATGTCCACGTCCGCGTCCCTTATTAGATGTTTTCCTCATTGTTCCCGTTCACCACAATTTTGAGAATGGCAAATTTGGGAATGCTTTTTCAACCCAGAACAAAAAGTCTGCTTTTACGGTCACTACAAATAACTTGACCAGCTAAAACTGTGCAGATTTGGTTGAATAGAGATGTGAGACCTGTTTTTTTTTTTGCGCTGTGTGACAGTTATAGGTTTAAACACAGAATGACACTTCTATCAGCACGCTAGCGTGTGTCTTAGGTTTTTCTGAATGACACTATCAATACCTTCAATGTAAGATTTTCTTTTTGGGATAGATTTCAAGTAGGCCTCAAATACCACAAACTAGTTATTTTCAGAATGCAAATTTGGGAATGCTTTTTCAACCCAGAACAAAAAGTCTGCTTTTACGGTCACTACAAATAACTTGACCAGCTAAAACTGTGCAGATTTGGTTGAATAGAGATGTGAGACCTGTTTTTTTTTGCGCTGTGTGACAGTTATAGGTTTAATCACAGAATGACACTTCTATCAGCACGTTAGCGTGTGTCTTAGGTTTTTCTAAATGACACTATCAATACCTACAATGTAAGATTTTCTTTTTGGGATAGATTTCAAGTAGGCCTCAAATACCACAAACTAGTTATTTTCAGAATGGCAAATTTGGGAATGCTTTTTCAACCCAGAACAAAAAGTCTGCTTTTACGGTCACTACAAATAACTTGACCAGCTAAAACTGTGCAGATTTGGTTGAATAGAGATGTGAGACCTGTTTTTTTTTGCGCTGTGTGACAGTTATAGGTTTAATCACAGAATGACACTTCTATCAGCACGCTAGCGTGTGTCTTAGGTTTTTCTGAATGACACTATCAATACCTTCAATGTAAGATTTTCTTTTTGGGATAGATTTCAAGTAGGCCTCAAATACCACAAACTAGTTATTTTGAGAATGGCAAATTTGGGAATGCTTTTTCAACCCAGAACAAAAAGTCTGCTTTTACGGTCACTACAAATAACTTGACCAGCTAAAACTGTGCAGATTTGGTTGAATAGAGATGTGAGACCTGTTTTTTTTTTGCGCTGTGTGACAGTTATAGGTTTAATCACAGAATGACACTTCTATCAGCACGCTAGCGTGTGTCTTAGGTTTTTCTGAATGACACTATCAATACCTTCAATGTAAGATTTTCTTTTTGGGATAGATTTCAAGTAGGCCTCAAATACCACAAACTAGTTATTTTCAGAATGGCAAATTTGGGAATGCTTTTTCAATCCAGAACAAAAAGTCTGCTTTTACGGTCACTACAAATAACTTGACCAGCTAAAACTGTGCAGATTTGGTTAAATAGAGATGTGAGACCTGTTTTTTTTTGCGCTGTGTGACAGTTATAGGTTTAATCACAGAATGACACTTCTATCAGCACGTTAGCGTGTGTCTTAGGTTTTTCTGAATGACACTATCAATACCTTCAATGTAAGATTTTCTTTTTGGGATAGATTTCAAGTAGGCCTCAAATACCACAAACTAGTTATTTTGAGAATGGCAAATTTGGGAATGCTTTTTCAACCCAGAACAAAAAGTCTGCTTTTACGGTCACTACAAATAACTTGACCAGCTAAAACAGTACAGATTTGGTTGAATAGAGATGTGAGACCTGTTTTTTTTTTGCGCTGTGTGACAGTTATAGGTTTAATCACAGAATGACACTTCTATCAGCACGCTAGCGTGTGTCTTAGGTTTTTCTGAATGACACTATCAATACCTTCAATGTAAGATTTTCTTTTTGGGATAGATTTCAAGTAGGCCTCAAATACCACAAACTAGTTATTTTCAGAATGGCAAATTTGGGAATGCTTTTTCAACCCAGAACAAAAAGTCTGCTTTTACGGTCACTACAAATAACTTGACCAGCTAAAACTGTGCAGATTTGGTTGAATAGAGATGTGAGACCTGTTTTTTTTTGCGCTGTGTGACAGTTATAGGTTTAATCACAGAATGACACTTCTATCAGCACGCTAGCGTGTGTCTTAGGTTTTTCTGAATGACACTATCAATACCTTCAATGTAAGATTTTCTTTTTGGGATAGATTTCAAGTAGGCCTCAAATACCACAAACTAGTTATTTTCAGAATGGCAAATTTGGGAATGCTTTTTCAATCCAGAACAAAAAGTCTGCTTTTACGGTCACTACAAATAACTTGACCAGCTAAAACTGTGCAGATTTGGTTAAATAGAGATGTGAGACCTGTTTTTTTTTGCGCTGTGTGACAGTTATAGGTTTAATCACAGAATGACACTTCTATCAGCACGCTAGCGTGTGTCTTAGGTTTTTCTGAATGACACTATCAATACCTTCAATGTAAGATTTTCTTTTTGGGATAGATTTCAAGTAGGCCTCAAATACCACAAACTAGTTATTTTCAGAATGGCAAATTTGGGAATGCTTTTTCAACCCAGAACAAAAAGTCTGCTTTTACGGTCACTAAAAATAACTTGACCAGCTAAAACTGTGCAGATTTGGTTGAATAGAGATGTGAGACCTGTTTTTTTTTGCGCTGTGTGACAGGCTCAACTTGCCCCTGATGTAATACATGGCCAAAAAATAACCACACTGTTGATGGTTAAATGCACTTGGGTGACACAGGCTCAGCCTGCAGCTGATGTAGTATATGGCCAAAAAATAATCAGACTGTTGATGGTTAAATGCACTTGGGTGACACAGGCTCAGCCTGCAGCTGATGTAGTATATGGCCAAAAAATAACCAGACTGTTGATGGTTAAATGCACTTCGGTGACACAGGCTCAGCCTGCAACTGATGTAGGATATAGCACAAAATAACCACACTATCGATGGTTAAATACACTTGGTGATAGCTCGTGCTGGCGCACCACAAGTCACAAAATGGCCGCCGATCACCCCAGAAAAAAAGTGATCTAAAAACGCTCTGGGCAGCCTCAAAAAAGTGAGCAAGTCAATAATAGCACTTCAATGATCCACAGCTGCAGATCGATCACAGAATGAAGTCTTTTGGAGGAGTTAATCTGCCTAATTTCGCCCTAACGTCGCAGCTGCAACCTCTCCCTATACTGATCATAGCAGAGTGACGTGCGGCGCTACGTGACTCCAGCTTAAATAGAGGCTGGGTCACATGGTGCACTGGCCAATCACAGCCATGCCAATAGTAGGCATGGCTGTGATGGCCTCTTGGGCCAAGTAGTATGACGCTTGTTGATTGGCTGCTTTGCAGCCTTTCAAAAAGCGCCAAGAAAGCGCCGAACACCGAACCCGAACCCGGACTTTTACGAAAATGTTCGGGTCCGTGTCACGGACACCCCAAAATTCGGTACGAACCCGAACTATACAGTTCGGGTTCGCTCATCCCTAATCACTAACTTTTTGTGAGTAGTATATATTATTACATGATATTAATTGGGGTAATCATGCCAACTGAAAGTCCCCAAAGGAGGAACATATATCCATTCCCGAGGGAGTGGGAAGCCTGAAGTGGGAGGATAGCGGAGGTCAGCACACACTCACTGTGGACTGGATAAGGTATAAAGTAATCATTTTGGGCTATTTAGCACATTATATATATATATATATATATATATATATATATATATACACTCACCTACAGAATTATTAGGAACACCTGTTCTATTTCTCATTAATGCAATTATCTAGTCAACCAATCACATGGCAGTTGCTTCAATGCATTTAGGGGGGTGCTCCTGGTCCAGACAATCTCCTGAACTCCAAACTGAATGTCAGAATGGGAAAGAAAGGTGATTTAAGCAATTTTGAGCGTGGCATGGTTGTTGGTGCCAGACGGGCCGGTCTGAGTATTACACAATCTGCTCAGTTACTGGGATTTTCACGCACAACCATTTCTAGGGTTTACAAAGAATGGTGTGAAAAGGGAAAAACATCCAGTATGCGGCAGTCCTGTGGGCAAAAATGCCTTGTGGATGCTAGAGGTCAGAGGAGAATGGGCCGACTGATTCAAGCTGATAGAAGAGCAACGTTGACTGAAATAACCACTCGTTACAACCGAGGTATGCAGCAAAGCATTTGTGAAGCCACAACACGCACAACCTTGAGGCGGATGGGCTACAACAGCAGAAGACCCCACCGGGTACCACTTATCTCCACTACAAATAGGAAAAAGAGGCTACAATTTGCACGAGCTCACCAAAATTGGACTGTTGAAGACTGGAAAAATGTTGCCTGGTCTGATGAGTCTCGATTTCTGTTGAGACATTCAAATGGTAGAGTCCGAATTTGGCGTAAACAGAATGAGAACATGTATCCATCCTCTGATGGCTACTTCCAGCAGGATAATGCACCATGTCACAAAGCTCGAATCATTTCAAATTGGTTTCTTGAACATGACAATGAGTTCACTGTACTAAAATGGCCCCCACAGTCACCAGATCTCAACCCAATAGAGCATCTTTGGGATGTGGTGGAACGGGAGCTTCGTGCCCTGGATGTACATCCCTCAAATCTCCATCAACTGCAAGATGCTATCCTATCAATATGGGCCAACATGTCTAAAGAATGCTATCAGCACCTTGTGGAATCAATGCCACGTAGAATTAAGGCAGTTCTGAAGGCAAAAGGGGATCCAACACCAAATTAGTATAGTGTTCCTAATAATTCTTTAGGTGAGTGTGTATATATATATATATATATATATATATACACACACCGGTATGTATATATATACTGTATATATATATATATATATATATTCTCTTTTGAATAATTATAAAGCAGCACAAAAAGCAAAAGTACATTCCCTAAAGCAAAACACACAAGGATTGAGATTCACTGTTAAGATTTTTTATTTTTTTTTGCTCGAATTGATCTCAAAAAAGCTAAATCACTTCTATAAATATTCCTAAGTAACAGTCTTCTAACAGTATATTACTAAATAGCATATAATTCTGTATTATGGTTTTATCACGTGCATGAGACTTAACACATTAGGCTCAGTTCACACCTGAGCGTTTTACAGCGCGTTCCTACGCGCTGTAAAACGCTCAACAAGGAGAAACCAATGCTTCCCTATGGGATTGGTTCTCACCTGGGCGTTTTACAGCGCGTACGATCGCGCTGTAAAACGCCCGACGCTCACACAAGTACAGGAGCGTTTTTTTGGGCGCTTGTCGCGCGTTCCCGTACATAGACTTTCGGGAACGCGCGACACTGTGTCCACACTTGTCTCTGTATGCGCGCTTGTAAACGCCCGTACAATCGCGCATACAGAGCGCACCTTTCAGAACGCTCAGGTGTGAACTGAGCCTAAGATCAGACTTATTTATTTGTAGTCTGTAACCATGGTGACACAAAACTACTGGAGATTTTTAATCCAAAATGTTTTTTGTTTTGTTTTAGGTCAATGGGAGTAGTCATAAATTGTTGTAAAAGAGTACATAGCCTTATATCAATAATTATCCTCTAACATACTTACAGTGGTTCTTGAAGGTTTTCCTTTAGAATGTTCTATATTTGTGCATAAATTTCATGCAAGTCCTTAAAGAAATGAGTCAAAAATGTTAGACTCAGTAATTTACTTATTGAGGAAAATGATCTGTGAGTGGCAAAAGTATGTGAACCTTTAGGATTAGCAAAAATTTTAACATGAAATTGGAGTCAGGTGTTTTCAATGAGAAGACAATCAGGTGGAAGTGTATCATGGCCTGAACAAAGGAAATTTCTGAGGACCTTAGAAGAAAAGTTGTTTATGCTCATCAGGCTGAAAAAGATTACAAAACCATCTCTAAAGACTTTGAATTCCACAGTCAGACAGATGGTGTACAAATGGAGGAAATTCAAGACCATCATTACCCTTCCCAGGAGTAGTTAACAAAGAGAGATCACACAAAAAGCAAGGTGTGTAATAGAACCTTTTGGTTTAACCACCTCAGCCCCCATAGCTTAACCCCTTAAGGACGCAGGGTGTATCGGTACGCCCTATTTCCCGAATCCTTAAGGACTCAGGGCGTACCGGTACTTGAAATCGGGATTCCGGCGCCGCGGGGGTTAATCGCAACGGGATGCCGGCTGAAATCATTCAGCTGGCATCCCGTAACAACGCAGGGGGGGGGGGGGCATTTGACCCCCCGTATCGGCGATCGCAGAAAACCGCAGGTCAATTCAGACCTGCGTTTTTCTGCGTTTCCGGTCCATTCGAGTGTCCTGTGACCCGATGAACCGGACAAAGACTGAGATCGGTGGTGTAATTATACACCACCAATCGCAGTCCAAAGATTTGGAGAGGCGGTGCTGGCCCTGGTGCTGAATACTGCTGTCCAGGGTGCTGATTGGTGCAGGGGAGAGAGGCGCGAGATTCAAACTTCCTGCGCTCCTCTCTCCCCTCCTCTTCCTGTTCTGCACGAGCACCCGGCAGCATCGTCCAGCACCAGCTCCTGAGTCCCCCTAATCGATATCCATCACCATCCTGCACCTATCGCCACCCAGGTAGGTTAGGGTCAGTGAGGGAGAGGCACCGTTAGGCAGGGAAAGAAGGGAAAAGTTAGTTAGGGAAAAAAAAGCACTTTTATTTAAAACTTTCTTTGATCCATCTATCAGACCCCAGACCCCCCCCTGCCACTTGCCCCCCCCCACCAGCCCCCACTTGCCCCCCCCCCCCACCACCAGATTACCACAGTGGGGTTTACTGAAATTGACTATTTTTTATTTTTTTTTCAGTAACCCACTGGTAAATCTGATGGTTGAGCAGACGAATCTGTACGCCCAACAGTTCGTCGCTCAAAACCCAGGCTCATTTTTGGCTAGACCCGGTGGCTGGACACCGGTCAGTGCAGCCGAGATGAGGACATTTTGGGGCCTCGTGCTGCATATGGGTCTAGTCCAAAAACCCAGTGTCAGGCAATACTGGAGTGGGGACGTCCTATACCAGACCCCACTGTACAGTATGGTCATGACACGTCCCCGGTTTGAGGCCATCCGGAAATGTCTGCATTATTCCAATAATGCAGCATGTCCACCCCAAGGTGATCCTGCCTATGACCGGCTGTATAAGATACGGCCGGTCATCGATCACTTTGGGGCCAAATTTCAGCAGGCCTACGTACCTGGAAGGGAGGTCGCGGTTGATGAGTCTCTCGTTGCATTCAAGGGGAGACTCAGTTTCCGCCAATATATTCTCACAAAGCGGGCGAGGTATGGCATGAAGCTATACAAAATTTGTGAGAGTACCTCAGGGTACACTTACAAATTTCGTGTGTACGAGGGGCGAGATTCCCGGATTCAACCCCCAGAATGTCCCCCTACTCTGGGTGTTACCGGGAAACTCGTGTGGGACCTTATGTTTCCACTGCTGGATAAGGGTTACCACTTGTACGTGGATAACTTTTATACCAGCATTCCCTTGTTCAGGTCCCTTGCCGCCAGATCCACGTTCGCTTGTGGGACCGTGCGGAAAAATCAACGCGGCCTCCCTGCCTACCCCCTCCAGGTACCTATCCCCAGGGGTGAGACCCGTGCCCTTACCAGTGGAAACCTGTTGCTGGTCAGGTATAAGGACAAGAGGGATGTCCTTATGCTGTCCACAATCCACGGTAACAGCACCACCCCTGTCCCTGTGCGAGGTACCGCGGCAACGGTCCTCAAGCCCGATTGTATCGTCGACTACAATCGGTATATGGGAGGAGTTGATCTCTCTGATCAAGTCCTCACGCCATATAACGCCATGCGCAAAACCCGGGCATGGTACAAAAAAGTTGCGGTCTACTTGGTGCAGGTTGCCATGTACAACTCTTTTGTACTATCCCAAAGCTCTGGCAGCACAGGGACATTCCTCCAATTCTATGAGGCAGTCCTCAAGGACCTGATCTTTTCGGACCGGGAAAGAGCAGGCCGGAGTACCTCGGGAATTGGAGGCGCCCGGATCGTCCCTGGCCAACACTTTCCAGGTGTGGTCCCCCATACTGGAAAAAAGGGACGAACCCAAAAAAAGTGCAGAGTGTGTCGCAGGAGGGGGATACGGAAGGACACCAACACTCAGTGCGACACGTGCACCGATCATCCGGGCCTCTGCGTTATCGATTGCTTCAGGGAGTATCACACTTTCATGGAGTACTAAATTTTTATAATCCCCAACAGTCCACTAGAGAATAAAAAAAACTATGGCTCTCAGACTTTGGAGACACGGAAACAAATTTTTTTCCCCCAAAAATTATTAGTTTTAGTGCAGGCATCCTCAAACTGCGATCCTCCAGATGTTGTAAAACTATAACTCCCAGCATGCCCAGACAACCTACAGCCATCAGCAGGGCATGGTGGGAATTGTAGTTTTACAACATCTGGAGGGCCGCAGTTTTAGGATTCCTGCTTAGTGTCTCCAAAGTTTGAGAACCATACATATTGGGCATCGTCGCGTGCGTAAAAGTCGTCGCTATAAAAATAACTTTTGACCAAACGCCTCGGATGAACGGTGTTAAAAATATAAAATAAAAACGGTGCCAAAAAATTTGGGCAAAATTTCCATTTGAATCCTTTTTGCCGATAATAAAGCAAGGGTTAACAGCCAAACAAAACTAAATATTTATTGCCCCGATTCTGTAGTTTGCAGAAACACCCCATATGTGGTCGTAAATGGCTATATAGCCGCACGGCAGGGCATAGAACGAAGGGAACTCCATATGGTTTCTGGAAGGCAGATTTTGATGGACAGTTTTTTTTTTTACACCATGTCCCATTAGAAGCTCCCCCTGATGTAGCCTAGACTAGAAACTCCAAAAAAGTGACCCCATCTAAGAAACTACACCCCTCAAGGTATTCAAAAGTTACTTTACAAACTATGTTAACCCTTTAGGTGTTCCACAAAACTAAATAGCGAATGTAGAAACAATTTTAGAATTTAATTTTTTTGTTACATTGCCTCAAAAAAGAGTAATATAGAGCAACCAAAAATCATATTTTCCCCTAAAATAGTCCCAAAACAACAACCACCTTATCCGTAGTTTCCTAGATGGGGTCACTTTTATGGAGTTTCTACTCTAGGGGTGCATCAGGGGGCTTGAAAGGGTACATGGTGTAAATAAACCAGTCCAGCAAAATCTGCCTTCCAAAAACCATATGACGTTCCCCTTCTTCTATGTCCTGCCGTTTAGCAAAATAGTAGTTTACGACCACATATGGGGTGTTTCTGCAAACTACAGAATCAGGGCAACCCATTTTGAGTTTTGTTTGGCAGTTAACCCTTGTTTTACTCCTGTAAAAAATTGATTATATTGGAAAATTGTCCAAAAAATAGAAATTTCGAAATCTGCCATTAACTCTTGTGGAACACCTAAAGGGTTAACAAAGTTTGTAAACCCAGTTTTGAATACCTTGAGGGGTGTACTTTCTTAGATGGAGTCACTTTTTTGAAATTTCTATTCTAGGGGTGCAACAGGGGGCTTCAAATGGGACATGGTATAAACAAAACCAGTCCTGCAAAATCTGCCTTTCAAAACCAATATGGTGTTCCCCTCCTTCTATGTGCTCCCGTTCGGCCAAACAGTAGTTTACGACCACATATGGGGTGTTTCTGCAAACTACAGAATCGGGGCAACCCATTTTGAGTTTTGTTTGGCAGTTAACCCTTGTTTTACTCCTGGAAAAAATTGATTATATTGGAAAATCTTCCAAAAAATAGAAATTTCTAAATTGTTTCTCAATCTGCCATTAACTCTTGTGGAAGACCTAAAGGGTTAATAAAGTTTGTAAACCCAGTTTTGAATACCTTGAGGGGTGTACTTTCTTAGATGGAGTCACTTTTTTGAAATTTCTATTCTAGGGGTGCAACAGGGGGCTTCAAATGGGACATGGTATAAACAAAACCAGTCCTGCAAAATCTGCCTTCCAAAACCCATATTGTGTTCCCCTCCTTCTATGTGCTCCCGTTCGGCCAAACAGTAGTTTACGACCACATATGGGGTGTTTCTGCAAACTACAGAATCGGGGCAACCCATTTTGAGTTTTGTTTGGCAGTTAACCCAAAATCTGTAAAAAATGGCCGGTGAAATCCGAAAGGTGGATGGCACTTTTAAAGGGGGGGGGTCTGTGGATGGCACTGTTATAGGGTGGGGGGGTCTGTGGATGGCACTGTTATAGGATGGGGGGGTCTGTGGATGGCACTGTTATAGGGTGGGGGGGGTCTGTGGATGGCACTGTTGTGGGGGGGTCTGTGGATGGCACTGTTATGGGGTGGGGGGGTCTGTGGATGGCACTGTTATAGGATGGGGGGGTCTGTGGATGGCACTGTTATAGGGTGGGGGGGTCTGTGGATGGCACTGTTATGGGGTGGGGGGGGGTCTGTGGATGGCACTGTTATAGGATGGGGGGGGTCTGTGGATGGCACTTTTATGAGGTGGGGGGGTCTGTGGATGGCACTGTTATGGGGTGGGGGGGGTCTGTGGATGGCACTGTTATGGGGTGGGGGGGGTCTGTGAATGCCAGGGGGAGAGGTGAGAGGCACTATGAAACTACTGGCACATTGGGGGGAGGCACTATGATACGGGCACATTATGGGGGGAGATGGCACTATGATACGGGCACATTATGGGGGGAGATGGCACTATGATACGGGCACATTATGGGGGGAGGTGGCACTATGATACGGGCACATTATGGGGGGAGGTGGCACTATGATACGGGCACATTGGGGGGAAGATGGCACTATGATACGGGCACATTATGGGGGGAGGTGGCACTATGATACGGGCACATTATGGGGGGAGGTGGCACTATGATACGGGCACATTGGGGGGGAGATGGCACTATGATACCGGCACATGGGGGGAGGAGAGAGGCACTCCGCACTTGATACTGGCACATGATTAGGGGGGCATCTATGGGGACACTTACTGGCACATTATTGGGTGGCACTGTGGGGCCACTTCTTATTGGCACATTATTGGGGGGCACTATGGGGGCATCTACTGAGGCCACAAAGAAGGGGTATTTTATATGGGGGGTTCTGTGTGGTACTAGTATTATCAGGGGTATTATCTGTTTCTGCAGTATAGTATTGGGGAGCACAGCGGCACAGTATTGGGGGTGTTAGGATGATTTGTCCAGAAGATGGGAGGATGATGGAAAAGTAGTAAACTAAGATTTTTTTTTTTTGTCAAGCTGCAGAGTCGAAAAATGGCTGAAAACTGGTGGTCTGGTCTGAAGGTCTGAAAGGAGAAGATAAGGAAAGAGAACATCTACAAGAGACGTCACTGGATGTAAGAGGTATGTGGCTGTATTACCCTGTGTGTTCTGTAGTGATAGGAGCAGGGGTCATCGCGGTCATATAGGGTGCGACCGTGACTGAGAGGTGGAGGTTCAGACAAACTGACGCGGTCTGACTTTGGTTCTTACACCGTCCGTTCACACAATTATGTACAGGATTCGTAGGATTCGAGATTCGAAAGATTCAATATATTCGAGAACCTTTTCGGATTCGAAAAAAATTTGATTCGTCCCACCTCTAGTAAAAAGACACCCCAAAACACATTGCCCAACTTCTCCTGAGTACGGTGATACCAGATGTGTGACACTTTTTTGCAGCCTAGGTGGGCAAAGGGGCCCACATTCCAAAGAGCACCTTTCAGATTTCACCGGCCATTTTTTACAGATTTTGATTTCAAACCACTTCTCACGCATTCGGGCCCCTAAAATGCCAGGGCAGTATAACTACCCCACAAGTGACTCCATTTTGGAAAGAAGACACCCCAAGGTATTTCGTGATGGGCATAGTGAGTTCATGGAAGTTTTTATTTTTTGTCACAAGTTAGTGGAATATGAGACTTTGTAAGGAAAAAAATAATAAAAAATCATAATTTTCCGCTAACTTGTGACAAAAAAAATAATAATTCTAGGAACTCGCCATGCCCCTCACAGAATACCTTGGGGTGTCTTCTTTCCAAAATGGGGTCACTTGTGGGGTAGTTATACTGCCCTGGCATTCTAGGGGCCCTAATGTGTGGTAAGAAGGTAAATGACCTGTGAAATCCTAAAGGTGCTCTTTGGAATGTGGGCCCCTTTGCCCACCTAGGCTGCAGAAAAGTGTCACACATGTGGTATCGCCGTATTCAGGAGAAGTTGGGCAATGTGTTTTGGGGTGTCTTTTTACATATACTCATGCTGGGTGAGAGAAATATCTCTTTATGAGGGCATTTTTAGACATTTGGATCCCAGACTTCTTCTCACGCTTTAGGGCCCCTAAAATGCCAGGGCAATATAAATACCCCACATGTGACCCCATTTTGGAAAGAAGACACCCCAAGGTATTCAATGAGGGGCATGGCGAGTTCATAGAATTATTTTTTTTTTGGCACAAGTTAGCAGAAATTGATTTTTTTTTTTTTTTTATCACAAAGTCTCCCTTTCCGCTAACTTGGGACAAAAATTTAAATCTTTCATGGACTCAATATGCCCCTCACGGAATACCTTGGGGTGTCTTCTTTCCGAAATGGGGTCACATGTGGGGTATTTATACTGCCCTGGCATTCTAGGGGCCCTAAAGCGTGAGAAGAAGTCTGGAATATAAATGTCTAAAAATTTTACGCATTTGGATTCCGTGAGGGGTATGGTGAGTTCATGTGAGATTTTATTTTTTGACACAAGTTAGTGGAATATGAGACTTTGTAAGAAAAAAATAATAATTTCCGCTAACTTGGGCCAAAAAAATGTCTGAATGGAGCCTTACAGGGGGGTGATCAATGACAGGGGGGTGATCAGGGAGTCTATATGGGGTGATCACCCCCCTATAAGGCTCCATTCAGATGTCCGTATGTGTTTTGCGGATCCGATCCATGTATCCGTGGATCCGTAAAAAACATACGGACATCTGAATGGAGCCTTACAGGGGGGTGATCAATGACAGGGGGGTGATCAATGACAGGGGGGTGATCAGGGAGTCTATATGGAGTGATCACCCCCCTGTCATTGATCACCCCCCTATAAGGCTCCATTCAGATGTCCGTATGTGTTTTGCGGATCCGATCCATGTATCCGTGGATCCGTAAAAAACATACGGACATCTGAATGCAGCCTTACAGGGGGGTGATCAATGACAGGGGGGTGATCAATGACAGGGGGTGATCAGGGAGTCTATATGGGGTGATCACCCCCCTGTCATTGATCACCCCCCTATAAGGCTCCATTCAGATGTCCGTATGTGTTTTGCGGATCCGATCCATGTATCCGTGGATCCGTAAAAAACATACGGACATCTGAATGCAGCCTTACAGGGGGGTGATCAATGACAGGGGGGTGATCAATGACAGGGGGGTGATCAGGGAGTCTATATGGGGTGATCACCCCCCTGTCATTGATCACCCCCTTATAAGGCTCCATTCAGATGTCCGTATGTTTTTTACGGATCCACGGATACATGGATCGGATCCGCAAAACACATACGGACATCTGAATGGAGCCTTATAGGGGGGTGATCAATGACAGGGGGGTGATCACCCCATATAGACTCCCTGATCACCCCCTGTCATTGATCACCCCCCTGTCATTGATCACCCCCCTATAAGGCTCCATTCAGATGTCCGTATGTGTTTTGCGGATCCGATCCATGTATCCGTGGATCCGTAAAAAACATACGGACATCTGAATGCAGCCTTACAGGGGGGTGATCAATGACAGGGGGGTGATCAATGACAGGGGGTGATCAGGGAGTCTATATGGGGTGATCACCCCCCTGTCATTGATCACCCCCTATAAGGCTCCATTCAGATGTCCGTATGTGTTTTGCGGATCCGATCCATGTATCCGTGGATCCGTAAAAAACATACGGACATCTGAATGCAGCCTTACAGGGGGGTGATCAATGACAGGGGGGTGATCAATGACAGGGGGGTGATCAGGGAGTCTATATGGGGTGATCACCCCCCTGTCATTGATCACCCCCTTATAAGGCTCCATTCAGATGTCCGTATGTGTTTTGCGGATCCGATCCATGTATCCGTGGATCCGTAAAAAACATACGGACATCTGAATGGAGCCTTACAGGGGGGTGATCAATGACAGGGGGGTGATCAATGACAGGGGGGTGATCAGGGAGTCTAAATGGGGTGATAACCCCCGTCATTGATCACCCCCCTGTAAGGCTCCATTCAGACGTCCGTATGTGTTTTGCGGATCCGATCCATGTATCAGTGGATCCGTAAAAATCATACGGACGTCTGAATGGAGCCTTACAAGGGGGTGATCAATGACAGGAGGGTGATCAGGGAGTCTATATGGGGTAATCAGGGGTGATAAGGGGTTAATAAGTGACCAGGGGGGGGGTGTAATGTAGTGGTGTTTGGTGCTACATATTACTGAGCTACCTGTGTCCTCTGGTGGTCGATCCAAACAAAAGGGACCACCAGAGGACCAGGTAGCAGGTATATTGGACGCTGTTATCAAAACAGTGTCTAATATACCTGTTAGGGGTTAAAAAAATCGCATCTCCAGCCTGCCAGCGAACGATCGCCGCTGGCAGGCCGGAGATCCACTCGCTTACCTTCCGATCCTGTGAACACCCGCGCCTCTGTGCGCGCGTTCACAGGAAATCTCGCGTCTCGCGAGATGACGCATATATGCGTGACTGTGCGCAGGGCTGCCGCCTCCGGAACGCGATCCTGCGTTAGGCGGTCCGGAGGCGGTTAAATGAGAAGTATAATGTTTGGAGAAAGGAAAACACTGTATTCCAACATAAAAATCTCATCCCATCTATGAAACACAATGGTGTTAGTATCATGGTTTTGGTGTATCTGGCACAGGACAGCTTGTCATCATTTATGGAACAACAAATTCTGAATTATACCAGCAAATTCTATTGGAAAATATCTGTGAGCTCAATGTCAAGAGAACGTGGGTCATGCAGCAAGACAACGGCCCTAAGCACACAAGTCGTTCTAGCAAAGAATGGTCAAAAAAGAAATTATGGAATGGCCAAGTCAAAGCCCTGACCTTAATCCAATATAAATGTTGTGGAAGGACCTGAAGCGAGCAGTAACAGTTCATGGGAGGAACATAGCAGAGTTGAAGCTGTTTTGTATGGAGGAATGGGATAAAATTCCTCCAAGCCGATGTGCAGGACTAATCAACAATTACCAGAAACATTTAGTTGCAGTTAATGCTGCACAAGGCGGTCACACCAGATACTGAATGCAAAGGTTCACATACTTTTGCCTCTCACATACATGGGATATTGGATCATTTTTCTCAATGAATAAATGACCAGGTCTAATATTTTTGACTTATTTGTTTGATTTGGTTATCTTTATCTACTTTTTGGATGTGTGAAAATCTGATGTAGTTTTGTCATGGACATTCCTGCGACAGGTGGCAGGAGATCGGTGAGACTGGTAACACGTGGTTTGAATTGACATGTTTTCCATTTGGATAAAATTACATCTGTGTTGTTTCTGCTGCTTGCCACACCTTCTTTCCCCAGGTGTGGCTATTAGGATCATTTAACATTCTCTATTTATAGTTGCTTCTCCCATAATGCTGTGCGGTTTATAGCTTCTGCTTGGACCTTTAGATAGATTGTGGTTGGATCTCGGCTGAGTTCCTGGTGCTTCCATTGCTCCTTTGAAGTTAAGTCTTTCCTTTGCCTTTTGTATTTTTTTGGGTTCTGTGTGTTGCATTTCCCTATTGTTTGTATTAGGCCTGTAGGAGACTCCTGTTTGTCCGTCCTTTTGGAGGAACAGGTAGTCTCGTGCCTGCCATTAGTTCCAGGGTCCTATAGGGCTTGATAGGACTCTAGGTATTCCTACGTATGAACTCACCTAACTTTGGGGTTTGTTCATGCTGGTAGTCAGTCAGGATTTTGGTTAGGGTTTTCACTAGGAGGTATCCATTTTCCTTCCCTAGTTCTAAGGCCTAATTCCCTGTTCCCCCCTTTCCTCCTATGCTCGGTGTGGTGTTTCCCTCCCACACCGAAGCGTGACAGGTTTTAGGTCAAATTCTGAAGTATTCACAAACTTTCAAACACCACTGTACATACCTCTTAGACACTTACAAACCAGAAAATACTAAAACATACAAAGACAGAAAAGTAAGTCTACCACCACCTTTGGACTGCTTTTGCTATGTTAATAAAATATGTATTACAAAATTTAATTAACCCTCTCCAGACCAGTCGTAAGGAAGAAGTAATTTTTTCTGGTTTTTATCATTGCTTCCCAAGAGCCATACATTTTAATTACTGTATACCATTGACATAGCAATTTGAGGGCATGTTTTCTGCAGGGTGATATACAGTATATTTTCCATGGTACCATTTTTTTTTATCTGTAACTGGTTAATTTTTTATTTTTTTGGTGGGGGGGACACCATTGTTTTTTGCTTTTTTACTTGTGTGATGTTGATTATAAAGTATACATTTTAAATTACATTTTGTTCTGTCGTTACATTTACATAAGTAATTTCCATTAAGAGAGCATAGATTTTTTTTTTTTGGTCAATACAGTGCTATGAAGGCTTGTTTGCTGCAAGATGAGTTGTAAGTTTCAGGGGTACCATTTTGGGATGCATAAAAATCCTTAGTTTAATTTCTTAAACGGGGTTACTGGGGGGAAAAAAACTTAATGCCGCCATTATTATTTGTGAATTTTTTTATGGCATTTATTTTGCAGCATGCTAAGTGCCTGCAAATGGTCTGGGCAGAGACATTGGTGTGCCACCTTGTGTCTGGATAGTGGACAATGACTCTGTGGCAGCTGCTTGTGCCAGACGACTGTCTGTACTAGTGGTCTGTCTTGGCTGCCCGGAGCCTGTTCACTGTGTGTGCATGCCCTCTCATAACCACTGGTCCCAACACCTCATAACAGCTAGGTCAAAATGGCGGGCAATGCGTAAAAAAACTGTCCTTATTGGCTCACCCGATAAGTAAAGTTAGGTGAAATAAATGAGCCATCCCTTCCTTTCCTAGGTCCTGTCCTTGTTGGTCATGTGCATTGTGTTGTCCTGGCTAGTCCCTATCTCTTTTACTATAGAGAGTATCTTTTATACGCTTTACTGTTGCATGGCGGTTAGCCATTTATAGTAAATATAGCTGTTTTTCGGCTCATTGCTGATATAGATCATCTCTAGATGTCTTTGACTTTACTTAATAGATGTTAGTCCATTGGTGGGAACTCCTACCTTGGATCTTGACTGCTTATACTTTCTGTATTATGTGAAAATGACTATCCTGCTTCTCTCTGTCCAGTGATGTGCCCCCTCTCAAAGTCTGTCAACTGGACAAAATGTATCAAAGAGGCATGTCTGGCATTCAATGTTTGTAACGTAATGTGAATTTAAAAGATTTGAGAATGAATAAACTATTGCAGGCTTAGTGAATAAATATATTTACTAACTGTGATTAAATATACAATAACAGAAACAAATCAAACAGAATAATAAAAACTAAATAAACATCATTAGCCTAATTATGGGGTAGGGGTCCAGTTGATCATTCTACAACACATAGCTGTCTACCACATTGTAACACATGACCGACACCCCAGGGTGTACAAGATCTAGGGCAAATCAATACTTACATCCTTCCTAGGATGAAGTTCCAGATGGAATCCCAATTAATTGTTAGTGCAGACCACAGTTATTCCCATCAGCCCATCCTACAGTGTGCATCACGCATGTCTCTGAGATCACTCAGGAATGTGTTCTTATCAGCACAATGGAGGATGGGTACTATCTCTAACCCACTACATTAAAATGCACAGAATTACACAGAATGATAATAATAAAATGGAACAGAATTAAAGGGACAGAACCAATCAGTACTTAAAAATACCCTTACAATACAATGTTCTCCTACCAAGAGGTACAATACCCAAAAGTAGCCCTTGTGAGGGAAGTCATTTTCTACCTTTCGGCGGCAAATCCCAATGTCTAATTAGACCACACCTGTAATTATTAAAGGGGTTGTCCCATGAAAAGTATTCTCTAGTTTTCAAACCAGCACTTGGCTGAATACTTTTGTAATTGCATGTAATTAAAGATTTAGTATAGCCACTGAGTTATTCAATGAAAAATATCTGTACAGTGTTACCTGCTGCTTTTTCTGATTTCTCTGACCACCTCATTGAGGTGGATGCACAATTTCAGTTCCATCCTTCAACTGCCACAAGCTGCAGCAGAAAGGATGCACACGGGGGGGCGTGGTAAGCGGCCGGCATTAACGGTCGCCTCCGATCTGAGCTTCGGGGGGGGGGGGGGTGTGGCTAGCGGCCGGCATGAACGGTCGCATCTGATCTGAGCTCCGGCTCCCGAATATAATCCTGAGTAATCCTGAGTGCTATTACAGCTTATTGGACCGAACATAAGGTGTACAGCAGCACGAACCCTCACGGCAACCGAAGATGGGACCCAGTAAAGCTCAAGCCGCTGCAGAACGGAACACCTCGTACACAGAAAACCAACATGGCGCTGCGGCAGCCGGCACACCTCGTACACAGCATACCCGTGGTCAAGCGGCACAGCAGGCAGCTACAGACGAACCTGAGGCGGCTGAACTTACCCCGAAAGATGCACACGAGCAGCTGATGTCAGCGATATTGGTCTGCCAAACTTCCCTCACCACAAAGATAGAGGAGGTACGTGTGGATGTGGGCCTCCTCAGGCACGATGTTCAACAACTCAGAGAAAGAAAGCGGGAAACAGAGGAGAGGATCTCTGAGCTGGAAGATCTCACACGCCCATACCTGCTAAGATACAAGCCCTGGAAGGTTCTGTCTCCTTATGGGAGAGGGACAGGATCCTGCAGCATTTCTCGAGGCCTGGTTTAAGTCAACTTTTCCGGAGGCGTCTTTCTCTATAGCATATGCAGTAGAGCGGGCCTACAGAGTCCCGACTCGACCACCACCTCCGGGAGCCCCACCCAGGCCGCTCCTAGCTCGCATGCTAAATTGGAAGGACCGCGACTTAATCCTCACTCAAGCAAGGACGCTACAAACCATCATGCATGAAAATGCCAAGGTATCTTTGTTCCCCGATTTCTCCGCCGAGCTTCAGAAGAGGCGGGCGACTTTTGTTGCTGTAAAAAAGAGACTCCGGGACATGAACTTACCGTATTCCATGGCATACCCCGCCAGGCTGAGAGTGGTGGATGGAGAGAGATCACATTTTTTCACGGATCCCAAAGAGGCGGATGAATGGGTTGCAAGAAAGTCGCGGAGATTGCCGCCACCTCCTTGAAGTGTATTATTACGTCAGCAGTCCAGTTTATTTTTTTTCCAGGACGCATTGTTGATAATATCGGTGTCGCTTCATAATCCGCACCGGTCACCGGTATGACACTGTGCTCTCAGTGTGAGTTCTGCTGTTTACAATGCATACAGAAAGTTAGCTGCAGGCACGACTTATATCGTGTAGTGGGAGCTGGTCGGATACCGGCATATTCTTTTTACATCTAGTAATATGCTGGTCCCTGATTACTCAGTCACAGGGAAATTATCACCCGATTTCTGGCATCATACTTTGTATTTCAATGCTAATTTACAGCATAGTTGGTTCAGATTTATGTTTTTGTACTATGTTTGGGCACTATATGGTATAACAATGTTTATCGGCAGCAGTATATATGTATTAGGAGTGATGAGGAGGTACAGACACTGGAGAATCCAGAGAGACGACAGACCTATTCATATCATAGCTTGCTGATACTGATAAAATGGCGGCCATATTGTTAATGTCATGGAATGTGAGGGGCTTGAGGGATCCGGGTAAGAGAATATCTGTTTTTGCACATGTTCGTAGATACAATCCACACATACTTAGCTTACAAGAGACTCATCTCACGGCCAAAACGGCAGCTAGACTACAGAAACCCTGGGTACAATGGTCCAGTCACTCGTTTGGTTCCTCTCACTCTAAGGGAGTGTCCCTAGTAAGTAACTGCTCCATTAGATGGGAACCACACGCAGTTGAGACTGACACGGACGGCAGATATATTTTTGTACATGCACATGTGAATAATATCCCGTTTGTGATTTTAAATATTTACTGTCCCCCTCCTGCCAATATGTCAATTCTTCAGACCGCAGCCACCTTTGCAGCTCAATATCCGCATGCTAGTTTGTTATGTGTAGGGGATTTGAATATGGTCATGAATCTGCGGATGGACCGCTTCCACGCTTGTCCGATATCCCAGATTCATGGCCCGCCCAGTTTAATGGCGGCCTGGATCGAGGAGATGGGATGGCTGGACTTATGGAGGGAGAAACATCCAGAATCCATAGAGTATTCTTGTTTTACTCCCTCTTCTGGTGCAATGTCTAGGATTGACTATATATTTGGTTCCCCTGATGTATACCTGGAACTATCAGATATTTCACATGGCCCCCAGAGCGTTTCCGACCATGCGCCATTGATAGTAAGGTTCAATGATACGCAGGAGAGAAGGTCTAACGTGAGGATGAGAATACACCCATTCTGGCTCACTCTCCTGAAAGATCAAGATAGGATCCCTGACCAGTTGCGAGTGTTTTTAGAGGTACAGGATGCAGGTACGAATCCCCTGCTATTATGGGATACGCTGAAGGCTTATCTTAGGGGATGTCTTAAGTCATCTATCTCCTTTGTTAAGAGGGACACCAGGAACAAAGAGGATTCTCTCAATACCTGTGTTAAGGAGGCTGAGGCAAGATTTGTATTAGACCCCTCTGAGGCAAACCGACAAGATTGGATGCAGAAAGGCATGATGTATTTAGTTCACCTACATGAAAAAAGCAATCGTAAAATATTCTTTTACAAACAACAGGGTTTCGAGGTGGGAGATAAGGCAGGGCGAGTACTAGCTCATATTGTTCATAAGAACTCATCAGCTCTGCCAGTTCTGCGAATACGGGCCCCAAATGGTAAGATTAGGGATTCTGTATCAGATATTTTATCAAACGTCGCCGACTTCTATCGAGATTTATATCAAACACGAGCAGAACACTCAGAATTAGAACTTGAGCACTACCTAGATGAGATAGAGCACCCAACTTTATCAATGGATGACAGCAATAGGTTAGAGGAAGATATAACCATAGAAGAGATACAGGAGGCTATAGGTGACCTGGCAAATGGGAAAGCCCCTGGCCCTGATGGCCTACCTTTGGAGATATATTCCAAATATGTAGATATCCTCGGACCCCAACTTAAAGTGATGTTCCAGGAGGCATGGCGGATAGGCAGACTACTGGATTCCCTTTATGAAGCAACCATAGTTGTACTCCTAAAACCGGATAAGGATCCATTGGACTGTGCATCCTATCGGCCGATATCTTTGTTAAACTTAGATTATAAGATTCTGACAAAGATCTTCGCCAATAGGTTGAACAAGACAATTGCTAGCATTATACACAGTGACCAAACTGGGTTTATACCTGGACGTTCGACCTCTAATAATATTCGCAGGACACAAGTCATAGTCAAAATTGGAACCCAACATGACAGGCAATGGGCTCTGGCCTTGTTAGACACGGCCAAAGCCTTTGATTCACTGGAGTGGCCGTATCTGATGAAAGTAATGGGAAAGTTTGTGTCACGGATGGTGTAACAGAAAACTAGAAGACACAAATGAAGATCCGACTGACTTGATCCAAAACTAAGGAACCAACGGGTAAGCCCTGTAATAACGCTAGCTCTCTCCCTAACTACTTAGCCTATGCAAAAATATCAATGGTAGAAATTTGCATACCCTCGTTCCTCGACTGTATGACACCTGAACACCCTATAATAGTGAGGGGACACGACCACCAGCTCCCTACACTTAACACGGAGGGAGTCAGGGTCACCTCGGATCAAGCAAACAGGAAAACAAAGATAAATGAACAGACTTATCTGTAGAAGCATCAGTTGTAGCATCCAGCATGCACACACTCCAGGAAGTTGTATAAACCGCAAAGTGATGCAGTATGGGAGGGGATTTAAAGGGATGCAATTAGTGCAACTAGATAACAGCTGAGAGAGGGAAACGAGATGACAAAACGAAAGCAAAACAAAAGAACCTCCAGCAGGAGGTTCTAAAGAACGTCTGTCAGAGCTTCACAGATGTCTGGCGGTGACAGTACCCCTCCTTCTACGAGTGGACTCCGGACACTCAGAGCCCACCTTCTCAGGATGGGACCTATGGAAAGCCCTGATGAGACGAGTGGCCTTAATGTCCGTCACTGGGACCCACATCCTCTCCTCAGGACCATAACCCTCCCAATGAACGAGGTACTGGAGAGAACCGCGGACAACACGAGAATCCACAATCCTAGAGACCTGAAATTCAAGGTTACCATCAACCACAATCGGAGGAGGAGGCAAAGAGGAGGGTACAATGGGTTGGACATAAGGTTTTAATAGGGACTTATGAAAAACATTATGGATCTTCCAAGTCTGAGGAAGATCAAGACGGTAGGCAACAGGATTGATGACGGACAAGATTTTGTAAGGCCCAATAAACTTAGGACCCAACTTCCAGGAGGGAACCTTCAATTTGATATTCTTAGTAGACAACCACACCACATCACCAACATTCAGGTCCGGACCAGGCACACGTCTCTTATCCACCACACGCTTATATCTCTCACTCATGCTCTTTAGATTATCCTGAATCTTTTGCCAAATAGATGACAAAGACGAGGAGAATCTCTCCTCATCAGGTAAACCAGAAGACCCCTCTCCAGAGAATGTCCCAAACTGCAGATGAAACCCATATGCACCAAAAAATGGTGACTTATCAGAGGACTCCTGACGACGGTTATTTAAAGCAAACTCAGCAAGGGAGAGAAAAGAACACCAATCCTCCTGATTCTCCGCCACAAAACAGCGCAGATATGTCTCCAGATTCTGATTGACGCGCTCCGTCTGGCCATTTGACTGTGGGTGGAAAGCAGAAGAGAATGACAACCGAAACCCCAAGCGAGAACAGAAGGCCTTCCAGAATCTGGAAACAAACTGCGTACCCCTATCAGAGACTATGTCTGAAGGAATACCATGCAATTTGACAATGTGATCAATAAATGCCTGCGCCAGCGTCTTAGCATTGGGCAACCCAGGAAAAGGAATGAAATGCGCCATTTTGCTAAAACGGTCCACCACCACCAGAATCACAGTCTTCCCCGAGGAACGAGGCAGGTCCGTAATGAAGTCCATGGACAGATGTGTCCAAGGACGGGAAGGAATGGGTAACGGGAGGAGAGGACCTGATGGCCGTGAATGAGGGACTTTGGCACGAGCGCAGGTCTTGCAGGCTGCCACAAAACCCTCAACCGACTTACGAAGCGCCGGCCACCAGAATCTCCGAGCGATGAGATCCACTGTGGCTCTACCCCCCGGGTGCCCAGCAAGGACAGTATCGTGGTGCTCCTTAAAAACCTTGTGTCTTAAAGCGAGAGGCACAAACATCCTCCCAGGAGGACAAAGATCAGGAGCCTCTGCCTGGGCTGCCTGAACCTCTGCCTCCAATTCAGGATAAAGAGCAGAGACCACCACACCTTCAGCCAAAATGGGACCCGGGTCTTCAAAATTCCCACTTCCCGGAAAACAACGTGACAAGGGCATCCGCCTTCACATTCTTAACCCCAGGGCGGAACGTGACAACAAAATTAAACCTTGAAAAGAACAAAGACCATCTGGCCTGTCTCGGGTTCAGACGCTTGGCTGACTCCAAGTAGGCCAGATTCTTATGGTCGGTAAACACGGTAATAGGGTGTCTGGCTCCCTCTAGCCAATGGCGCCATTCCTCAAAAACTAACTTGATGGCCAACAACTCCCTATCTCCCACATCGTAATTTCTCTCTGCGGAGGAGAGTTTCTTCGAGAAAAATGCACACGGTCGCCATTTGGCAGGAGAGGGACCCTGAGACAAGACTGCACCCACACCCACCTCAGAAGCGTCCACCTCAACAATGAAGGGCAGAGAGATATCAGGTTTTACCAAGATGGGAGCGGAAGCAAAACGCTCCTTGATACTAGAAAAGGCCTTACACGCCTCTACCGACCAGGAGGAAAAATCTACCCCCTTTCTAGTCATATCAGTGAGTGGTTTAACAACAGAGGAATACAGGGAGTGCAGAATTATTAGGCAAGTTGTATTTTTGAGGATTAATTTTATTATTGAACAACAACCATGTTCTCAATGAACCCAAAAAACTCATTAATATCAAAGCTGAATATTTTTGGAAGTAGTTTTTAGTTTGTTTTTAGTTTTAGCTATTTTAGGGGGATATCTGTGTGTGCAGGTGACTATTACTGTGCATAATTATTAGGCAACTTAACAAAAAACAAATATATACCCATTTCAATTATTTATTTTTACCAATGAAACCAATATAACATCTCAACATTCACAAATATACATTTCTGACATTCAAAAACAAAACAAAAACAAATCAGTGACCAATATAGCCACCTTTCTTTGCAAGGACACTCAAAAGCCTGCCATCCATGGATTCTGTCAGTGTTTTGATCTGTTCACCATCAACATTGCGTGCAGCAGCAACCACAGCCTCCCAGACACTGTTCAGAGAGGTGTACTGTTTTCCCTCCTTGTAAATCTCACATTTGATGATGGACCACAGGTTCTCAATGGGGTTCAGATCAGGTGAACAAGGAGGCCATGTCATTAGATTTTCTTCTTTCATACCCTTTCTTGCCAGCCACGCTGTGGAGTACTTGGACGCGTGTGATGGAGCATTGTCCTGCATGAAAATCATGTTTTTCTTGAAGGATGCAGACTTCTTCCTGTACCACTGCTTGAAGAAGGTGTCTTCCAGAAACTGGCAGTAGGACTGGGAGTTGAGCTTGACTCCATCCTCAACCCGAAAAGGCCCCACAAGCTCATCTTTGATGATACCAGCCCAAACCAGTACTCCACCTCCACCTTGCTGGCGTCTGAGTCGGACTGGAGCTCTCTGCCCTTTACCAATCCAGCCACGGGCCCATCCATCTGGCCCATCAAGACTCACTCTCATTTCATCAGTCCATAAAACCTTAGAAAAATCAGTCTTGAGATATTTCTTGGCCCAGTCTTGACGTTTCAGCTTGTGTGTCTTGTTCAGTGGTGGTCGTCTTTCAGCCTTTCTTACCTTGGCCATGTCTCTGAGTATTGCACACCTTGTGCTTTTGGGCACTCCAGTGATGTTGCAGCTCTGAAATATGGCCAAACTGGTGGCAAGTGGAATCTTGGCAGCTGCACGCTTGATTTTTCTCAGTTCATGGGCAGTTATTTTGCGCCTTGGTTTTTCCACACGCTTCTTGCGACCCTGTTGACTATTTTGAATGAAACGCTTGATTGTTCGATGATCAAGCTTCAGAAGCTTTGCAATTTTAAGAGTGCTGCATCCCTCTGCAAGATATCTCACTATTTTTGACTTTTCTGAGCCTGTCAAGTCCTTCTTTTGACCCATTTTGCCAAAGGAAAGGAAGTTGCCTAATAATTATGTACACCTAATATAGGGTGTTGATGTCATTAGACCACACCCCTTCTCATTACAGAGATGCACATCACCTAATATGCTTAATTGGTAGTAGGCTTTCGAGCCTATACAGCTTGGAGTAAGACAACATGCATAAAGAGGATGATGTGGTCAAAATACTCATTTGCCTAATAATTCTGCATGCAGTGTAATTCAAAATAAACTTCCTGTAATAATTGGCAAAACCCAAAAAACGCATCAGCGCCTTCTTATTCTCAGGAAGCTCCCACTCAAGCACAGCGCGGACCTTCTCGGGGTCCATGCGAAAACCAGAAGCGGAGAGAAGAAACCCCAGAAATTGAATTTCTGGAACCGCAAACACACATCTTTCCAGTTTAGCGTACGTAGGTGGTCCTTATGAGTTTTGAAATCAGGAGAAAAAAATCAAAATGTCATCTAGATACACTAGTACAAATTTCCCCATTAAATGATAAAAAATGCTGTTCCCAAAATGTTGGAAGACGGCTGGAGCATTCATCAAACCAAAAGGCATAACCAAATTCTCAAAATGGCCCTCAGGGGTATTGAAGGCCGTCTTCCATTCGTCTCCTTCTCTGACCCTGACCAGGTTGTATGCCCCTCTTAGATCCAACTTGGAAAAAACTTTAGCCCCAACAATCTGGTTAAACAGGTCCGGGATCAGAGGAAGCGGATAAGGGTCACGAATTGTGATACGGTTCAGCTCCCTGAAATCCAGACATGGTCTGAAAGAACCATCTTTTTTCTTAACAAAGAAAAAAACAGCGGCAACAGGTGACTTCGAGGGTCGTATGTGTCCCTTTCTCAGGCTCTCCGACATATAAGCACGCATAGCGACCCTTTCAGGTTGGGAGAGATTGTATAAACGAGATTTAGGCAGCTTGGCTCCTGGGATGAGATTAATAGGACAATCGTACTCCCTGTGAGGGGGTAACTCCTGGACACCACTCTCAGAAAACACATCCGAAAATTCAGAGAGAAAAGATGGTACAATCTTAGTAGAAACCTCTGAAACAGATGTCGTGAGGCAATTCTCTCTGCAAAAGTCACTCCAGCCATTTATTTGCCTCGCTTGCCAATCAATGGTGGGGTTATGTTTAGTGAGCCAGGGTAGCCCCAACACTAGAGGAGTTGGCAACCCGCTTAGGATGAAACATGACACATCCTCAACATGAGCGTCACTCACAATCAAACGAATATTGTGAACTATGCCCTTTAACGATTTCTGAGAAAGTGGAGTGGAATCAATAGAAAAACCAGGTATATCCTTTCCCAAAGTGCATACCTGGAAACCATGTGTTATAGCAAATTGATTATCAATGAGATTGACAGCTGCTCCACTATCTACAAAAATCTCACCAAAAATGTTCTTGCTCTCTAGCGCCACCCTGGCAGGTAGGACAAAACGGGAACTACAAGCAAACGGAAAACCTTCAATTTCTGCATCAACCTTGCCAATAGTAACAGATGGAACGTCTTTAGAGGATTTTTTCCTTTTTGTTTCTTTATTACTCTCAAAAAACTGCCTGAATCTCCTAGAGGGACAAACATTTGCCAAATGATTTATACCTCCACAACAGAAACAAACCCTCCTCTGAGAGCTGAATCTTCTATTGTCAGAGGCAAGCAAACCCAGCTGCATGGGCTCCTGCTCAGAGGGGATTGAGAGAGACTGAGACCCCTGCGCACTGAAAGAGACCGCCGCACTGTCCTTGGAGTGAGTATGACAGGAAGGAGTGATCTCTCCTCTCTCTCTAAGACTCCTTTCAATACGAACGGCCCGAGACATGGCAGAGTCCAAGGAGGTAGGTCTCTCATGAAAGGAAAATGCATCTTTCAATCCCTCTGAAAGACCATGGCAAAATTGACTTTGGAGTGCAGCATCATTCCAACCAGTATCAGCTGCCCATCTCCGAAATTCTGAACAGTATATCTCTGCGGACTGTTTACCCTGGCACAAAAGACGTAGTCTAGACTCAGCCAGAGCAATACGATCCGGATCATCATATATCTGACCCAGGGCTAAAAAAAATTCATCCACTGAACAGAGGGGCCGTGCCCCCTCCGGGCAGCGAAAAGGCCCAAGACTGAGCGTTATCCCTGAGCAGCGAGATGATGATCCCCACCCTCTGCTCCTCATCACCAGAGGAATGGGGAAGTAGGCGAAAATGGAGTTTGCAAGCCTCTCTAAAACGAACAAAATTCTCACTACCCCCGGAAAACGTATCCGGGAGCAAGATCTTAGGCCCAGAACAAACTCCATGAACGCAAGCTGAACCGGTCACCTGAAACTGAGATACAGTTTTACGGAGATCTGCTACCTCCAATGAAAGACCCTGCATGTGTTCAGTCAAAAGTGAAACCGGATCCATGCTTGAGACGGTTTTGGCGGTTTATAATGTCACGGATGGTGTAACAGAAAACTAGAAGACACAAATGAAGATCCGACTGACTTGATCCAAAACTAAGGAACCAATGGGTAAGCCCTGTAATAACGCTAGCTCTCTCCCTAACTACTCAGCCTATGCAAAAATATCGATGGTAGAAATTTGCATACCCTCGTTCCTCGACTGTATGACACCTGAACACCCTATAATAGTGAGGGGACACGACCACCAGCTCCCTACACTTAACATGGAGGGAGTCAGGGTCACCTCCGATCAAGCAAACAGGAAAACAAAGATAAATGAACAGACTTATCTGTAGAAGCATCAGTTGTAGCATCCAGCATGCACACACTCCAGGAAGTTGTATAAACCGCAAAGTGATGCAGTATGGCAGGGGATTTAAAGGGATGCAATCAGTGCAACTAGATAACAGCTGAGAGAGGGAAACGAGATGACAAAACGAAAGCAAAACAAAAGAACCTCCAGCAGGAGGTTCTAAAGAACGTCTGTCAGAGCTTCACAGATGTCTGGCGGTGACAGTTTGGCTTTGGACCTAGATTCATGCAATGGATCCGGATAATTTATAAATGCCCCAGGGCCAATATCCTAGTAAACGGTACGACCTCAACTTATTTTAATCTGCAGAGGGGTACGAGGCAGGGATGTCCTCTCTCCCCTCTCTTGTTTGCAATTGCCATTGAACATCTGGCTATCCATATCCGCCGAGATCAAATATACACAGGAGTTGAGCTGGGAGGGAGAGAAGACAGAGTAGGCCTGTATGCAGATGACCTCAAATTGTTCATCAGCAGGATGGATGTCTCTCTGCCACGGGCTATTACTATTATAGAATTATTTGGAAGGTTCTCCGGGCTGCATATCAACTGGTCCAAGTCGGCCCTAATGCCATTATGGAGCTCCAACTGGCCCAATGTTTATCATAATCTTAGGATAGTAGACCATTTTAAATACCTGGGGATTTTTATTACTAGAGAACCGAGAGAGGCCTATACCAAAAATATTGCCCCTTTAGAATCTATTTTTTCTAGCAAATTCAAAGTTTGGAAAACCCTGCCTATATCTATTATGGGAAGGATCAACCTAATAAAAATGATCCTTTTACCCAAAGGGTTATATTTGTTAGAACATGCTTGCACTCCGATACCTCAGAGTTTTTTCGACCGCCTTCACTCACTAATGGTCCAATTTATCTGGGGCAAAGCCAGACATAAACTCGCCTTAAATACTTTGCAGCGTTCCAAGTTACAAGGTGGCTCAGCATTACCAGACTTCCATTTGTACTTTCTCGCAGGTCAGTTGAGGTTCCTGGCTAGTTAGGTAAATGGGGAACCCCTTATGAATATGGAATATTATCTACAGCAATATTTGGAGTTATCCAATCTATGGCCGGTGTTGGAAAGGGCTGAGTCTCTGTCTGGGAAATTGCTACAGATTCACAGGTTAGCAGAGCAGGTCTGGAGAGACACCAAATTGCGTCAATACCAGGACTGGGCAGATGATATACCCTTGTGGGACAATCCACTACTCCCCCACTTACAGACCATAGAGGGGACTCACATCTGGTTATCTTTAGGGATTACTGCGCTGCGAGACTTATTTAAGGACGGTATTTTATGTTCCTTTTCCCAAATTCAAGAGAAATTAGGTTTAGAGCGTACCCAATTTTTTAAATATTTGCAGATCAGACACGCCTTGCAGTAACAATTTAGGGACCGGAATAAGGCCATCTCCTCCTACCCTTTAGGAGTTATAAAGTCACAAGGACCTAGGGGCATAATATCAGCTCTCTATACTTACCTGTTAGGTTTGCAGATGTCCTCACAGCCCATATTAGCCGAGGCCAAGTGGAAAGGGAATATTCCTCATCTAACTGCAGAGGAATGGGCGGATGCGTTGGAGGCTGTCACTCATGTGTCCCCCTCGGTCAATAACAGACTCATTCAATTGTTTATGTTGCACCGTATATTTAATAAGTCCGTTTATTTAACTCCTACCAGATTGCATAAGATGGGGAGGATGTCCCAGCCTAATTGTCTTAGATGCACTCATAATGATGCTGACTTCTGGTATATGATGTGGGATTGTAACCATATCAGATCATATTGGCAAGATATACTTGGAGTATTATCATCATTGGGTATGGGCCCTATACCATTATGTCCCAAGATATGTCTGTTGGGTATTTTAGATAATGATGGGTGGACACATTACAATAAAATACTCCTTAGTGAGTCCCTGTTTATGGCCCGCAAAGTGATTGCCCTCAAATGGATGGCGGAGGAACTTCCTACAATAGGAATTTGGAAAAGACTAGTGAACCAGATCATCCCTTTTGAAAATGTACTATATGTGAACAGAAAGTGTCCTGAAAAATTTCAGAAAGTATGGGGATTATGGTGTGATTCTAACTTGACTATCTCACCCGGTTCTGTGGTTTCTATAGACACTTGAACGTGATATAATAACAAACCTCACACGCTTCTCATGGTTTTCATAGCTTAATTTATTATTCTGAGTGTCTGTATTACACATGCGAAGAAACTTGGCATGACCAACTTTACTTTATTATATTTTAATGTATCTCCATCAGGGAAAATGTCAAAATGCATGATATTGTATGCTGTATAAGAGTATCTTGTATACATATGTCTGTACCATGAGCGTGCCTTGTTACTCTTTTTCAATAAAACGAGTTTAAAAAAAAGAAAGGACGCACACCCTGATCTGCTATCTTGAAAAAAATCTAGCGTAGCAAATTGTGCAGTGAATGTGGAGATCTCTGGATCCATGTAAGGTACAGGGCTGGTTCTAGCTCAGTTACAAAGAGATTGTCATGTACTAGATTATGTCTGATTTAGATTTTTTAACTTAGTCACGAGATAACCCCTGAAACATAATTGCATGTCAAGGTTTGCAGCCTGAGTGCGATATTTTTTGCATATATTTCCAACATGAACTGAAAATCAAAATTATTATGACACAACTGGAGTCAAGCTTTATTTAAATAATATGAATGGACACATTTTCCTTTTTTGATGTTTGTAGGCTTAACATCCCAAATATTTTCCTTTTGATCTCGCTTGCCACTCTCCTGAGTTTAGAATTACCTCTAACAAGGACAATCCCAAGCATCGGAGCATACAAGCTAGAGATAACTTTACAGAGAGTTGAACCGAGATCTTGTTGAGGAAACACCTCCATCAGAATAATAACAGAAGTCGCAAAATGCATAAGGATTAACATAAGTAAAGACAACACGGTAATGGCGGTGGGCTTCTATGATGACGCCATGCTTTTTCTCCATGTTGCCTCGCATCCTCTTCATGTGCTTTACGAGAGATACTGTTATACAACCAGCTGAAAGCACACTGATCAGTGATGGAAATGTATAACCAATACATACACTGCCTGTTCCCAAAAAAAGTCGCCACCTGGATTTAACTAAGAAGATAGTTATGAGCCTCCTATTGGATAATTACTGCGTGGGCGATTATCTTTCAGCTGGCAACAAGTTATTTAACCCCAACTGGTGCAATGAGTTGCTTCTCATTTCTTAAACAACCATGTCGAAAGACACATCTCGTGGTCGTAGAAAAGATGTTAGTCTGTTTGAGAAGGGTCAAATCATTGGCATGCATCAAGCAGAGAAAACATCTAAGGAGATTGCAGAAACGATTAAAATTGGGTTAAGAACTTTCCAACGCATTATTAAAAACTGGAAGGATAGTGGGGACTCATCGTATTCGAGGAAGAAATGTGGCGGGAAAAAAATCCTGAATGATCGTGATCGGCGATCACTTAAGGGTTTGGTGAAATCAAATCAAAGAAAAACAACAGTAGAACTCAGGGCTATGTTTAATAGTGAAAGTAAGAGCATTTCCACATGCACAATGCGAAGGGAACTCAAGGGATTTGGACTGAACAGCTGTGTAGCTGTAAGAAAACCACTAATCAGTGAGGCAAACCAGAAAAAAAAGGCTTCAATTTGCTAGGGAGCATAAAGATTGGACTCTGGAGCAATGGAAGAAGGTTATGTGGTCTGATGAGTCCAGATTTACCCTGTTCCAGAGTGATGGGTGCATCAGGGTAAGAAGAGAGGCAGATGAAGTGATGCCCCCATCATGCCTAGTGCCTACTGTACAAGCCTGTGGGGGCAGTGCTATGATCTGGGGTTGCTGCAGTTGGTCAGGTCTAGGTTTGGCAACAGTATGTGCTCCAAGAATGAGGTCAGCGACTACCTGAACATACTGAGTGACCAGGTTATTCCATCAATGGATTTGTTCTTCCCTGATGGCACGGGCATATTCCAAGATGACAATGCCAGGATTCATCGGGCTCAAATTGTGAAAGAGTGGTTCAGGGAGCATTAGACATCATTTTCACGCATGGATTGGCCACCACAGAGTCCAGACCTTAACCCCATTGAGAATCTTTGGGATGTGCTGGAGAAGGCTTTGCGCAGCAGTCAGACTCTACCATCATCAATGCAAGATCTTGGTGAAAAATTAATGCAACACTGGATGGAAATAAGTCTTGTGACATTGCAGAAGCTTATCGAAACAATGCCACAGCGAATGCGTGCCGTAATCAAAGCTAAAGGTGGTCCAACCAAATATTTTTGGTCGCGACTTTTATTTTGGACGGGCAGTGTATAATAAACATTTTATACACTTCAAAATATCCTTCCACTCGGATATCATATACATTAGAGAAGGAACTTATGTTGAGATAAGTAGAGTTTGAGCTGCTGAATGGTTCTCCCGATTTAATCCAGAATAGTGGTGACCCCAGGACGGTGCAGCCAAGGATGATGTGACAGATAATACGTTTATGTGATTCAGTGTACCTTCGGCTATACATCTGCAGTAACCGGTGGTTGAACACCACAATTTTAGTACAATAAAACATGCACAAAGCTCCAGCAGCTGAAATGCTATAATGAGTGGAGATCAACTTCAGGGAAAAGGTTATTTGGCAGAAGGTGTCATAATTCCAGCCGTCATCACAGAGCCACACAAATCCTAACGAAAACTGGAGAGAGAGATTGGATAAGGCAACACTACATATATAGAAATCAGAGGCTTTTAAGTTCACCTTTGAATTTTCCGTCCCATAGATTGACTGTCACTGCAAAACCATTGACGCTTATTCCTGAGAAATAGGTCTCAGCAAGAGCGAATAGAAGGACTGTCTGCATCATGGAGACTCGGGTGAATATAGGGTCAAAGTAGGTAGAAGTCAGATTAATGCAAAATGCTGGAGCATTGGGTTACCTCTACCACCAAGTAGATCCACGCCAATTTTAGAAGAGGGGGGGGGGGGTGAATAAGATCAGTGTTCAGGTTGTGCCAATGCACATATTATGTTCTCTGTGTATTTCCAGCATCATTTATTTTACTCACTTATGTCACGTTGACATATTCTGCAGCGCTTTACAGACATTATCGTCACACTTTCCCTACTGGGCTCCCTATCAGTAAGTCTTTGGAGTGTGGGAGGAAACGTGAGTACCTGGGGGAGACCCATGCAAATACAGGGAGAACATACAAACTCTATGCAGATGTGGTCCTTGGTCACATTCGAACCTAGGACCCCAGCGCTGCAAGGCACCACTGAGCCACAGTGCTATAATTGTAATTATACTTATATTTTTATGTTCTCACCAATGCTTTGGACCGTGTTGTACAATGTTATCAACAATAAGTAAGTAATAATGATTTACAAAGGTAATGTTAGATATGTAGTTTATTAAATCATTATCAAGTTACACACACAGCAGTTAAAGTATATTGCAGAAAGCAAGGTACACAAGATCAATATACTCTTAATTCACTGTTAATAATTTTTTTTCCTCCAGTACATCTATAGCACCTGTTGCAAATATCCCTATTTAAACGAGCTGTCCAAGTTAAAGTGGTTTTCCGAGATATTTTTATTGATGACCTGTAGGTCAGGATAGGTCATCAATATCAGATTCGGCGGGGGCCTAACACCCGGCACCCTCGCCAACCAGCGCTTCCCTTCATTGTCCTTCCTATAAGACCCCTACCATCTGATATTTATGACCTATCCTGACGAGAGGTCATCAATAAAAATATCCGGAAAACCCTTTTTAATGACTAATTTGCCCCATCCCCCCCCCCCCCCCCCCCCCCCACACACACACTGTTCTCAGGACCACACAATTCAGTCTTCATCCCACTTCTTGTTATCTGTAGGTGACAAAGTGGTATATGACAAATGACCACGCGAGCTAGTCACTGTGCTCAGCAGTCTTGTGCTGTATACTGCTGAGGACAGTGATTGACTGCAGCAGTCAAGTGCCATACACTTGCACGTCACCGCTGCAGCCTATTACATTACAATGTTTAATGGTTACAGCTTCTATGCGTCTTCATGGTTGCAGAGTACAAGCAGAACCTGTGTGTAATCTGGTCCTGCAGTCATGTGTTACTCCAGGTGTGCCACCTCTTTCATAACCTACAGAGTAGAAGGAGAGGCAGGTAGCAGAATATAGGATTCATGCACACAGCTGTATTATGGATCCATGTTGTACAGCTCTGTAGTACAACTTTAAATGCCTGCTATGGACCCATATTGTCCTTGTGGGTGGCTTGGATTTTATATGGTGCCATTGTAAAATATAGATATTTTGTCCTAGTAGTTACAAGCAGAACCACAATGTAGCAAACGTGTGTACTGCTGTGTAATAGAGCTTTGTCATGTGCATGAGCTGTAACATATGGCTATAGGATCAGACGACACAGTTTGTAGTCTGTTACCTTAGAGACAGATAATTCTGCCCTGGAGCTGTATACAACAAAAAAAGTTGGAGATTTTTAATCTAGACTATTTGCAAAATTGCTTACATTTTTTTAAAATTGAAATATAAATATATGTAAAAGGATAGATAGCCTTAAATGAACAATTCTCCTCTAACATCCTTGTGTCCTCTAGAAATACTAAATGACAAACAGAGAAATAAAATAAAAGCATACCACCACCTTTAGGCTATTTGATTAAAATAAGTATTATAAAACATAATGAACACCTTCAGGCCCTAGATATGTTTTGTCTTAAGGATAAATAGATTTTATTTAATTTTTTGCATTGCTACATTCTAAAAGCTATTTTTGTAATATGAGTGGAAAAGTAGGTGTGATTAGCTATGTTAATGAGTTTTTCTCCAGATTTATCATTGCGACTTTTTAAAAAAAGTCACAATCTCACTCCAGGAGGAGGCGGAATAGGAAAACTGGAGAAGCTTCTCGAGACAAAAGTGTTCGGTTCAAGGACAAGCCAAATTTATCAAACAACCTTTGACATTTGATAAACACTGACTCAAGTAAAACTGACTTTAAATATTCTCCTTATGATAAATTCCCCCCTATATGTATAGAAATTAGAGGCTTTCAGATCATCTTTGAATTTTCAGTCCCATAGATTGCAGCGGCAGTCAAAGCCATTGGGGGTTATTCCTAAGAAAGAGGTCACAGTGATAGCTAATAGAAGGACTGTCTGCATCAGGAAGAGTATGCTGTGAGATGGCATCAATGTAGCTAGGAGAATAATCCAAAATACGCATTGGTTTACCTCTACCACCACTAGCACCAGTTTTATGGGAAAGAGGGTGAAGGGGGTATAGAAAAAACATAATGCAGTCCGCTTGTCTATATATTGCAGTTATCGTATTGCAGTAAATAGAAATCCCATTGAATGATATTGCCTGCACTTTTTTCTACATACCCATACTTGCATGGAAAAAGGGTAAGAAGTGGTCTGAAAAAAACATATTGAAACATATCCTAATGCTAAAGAAAGAACTTGCAAAACTAGTATTTTACGATACAGTTGCAGCTACCAATGGCTGGACATCATGATTCTAGTATATTAGAACTAGTACATGTCAGTGAATGGATACAGTGAATGGAAATCGTGTAAGAAGATACATGGTATTGGTCATTAACACGTAAGCAGTGAAATCCTGACATATTGACCACAACTGGATTAGAATATGCTACATAACACAATGATTAAGGGCAGAATGTTCAGTTCAGTAGATCCACCACTAGGAATCCAGTGCTGGTAGCCACAGTCCAAACTGCAGTAAGATCTGACGCAATTGTTGACTACAAGATGGAACAACAGATGAGAATACGGTGTCAAAATAGACAATGTGGGCAAAATATTGATATAGTAGGATTAATTAAACATAATTAAAATCATATGCACTGAGGTAATGTTTCCAACAGTAGTTCATTATAGCAGGGATGCCTAACCTGCAGCCCTCCAGCTGTTGCAAAACGACAACTCCCAGCATGCCTGGACATCTTATAAGCTATCAGCCTACATCAGGGCATGGTGGGAGTTGTAGTTTTACAACAGCTGGAGGGCCGCAGGTTGAGCATGCCTGCTTTATAATAGCAGACCTGTTCAAGATAGGGAAAGTGGGTGAGAATATGTTCAGTTTTATGATACTTTTATGCTTGTTTTCATGAATAATGACCTTTTAACCTGTGTCGGTCATTCAGTTTTCATCAGTTGCTAAGGATGATAAGATCAGACCCAGGTTAGAATTGTAATTATGGGCCTTGAATAATATGCACACGTGAAGATCTTTTTTTGTCTTAATTTGAAATAGTATGGACTGAAATATTTCTTTCATAATTAGCTAACCCTAACATGCAACCACCTTTATTTGGATTCTAGACGCCACCTTTCGGAGTTTGGAATTCCTTCTGATAAACACAATCCCCAGCGCCGGTGCGTATAACGTAGAGATGAGCTCACAAAAAACTAAACGTAGATCTCTTGTTGGAAATATTGAAATTAGAGTGATAATGGAAGTCACAAAGTACATAATGATTAATATGAGCAAAGACAAGACCGTGATGGCAGCTCGTTGGTGGGCCTCTATGAAGACTCCACCCTTTTTATCCATGCTGTCTTGCATCTTTCTTATGTGCTTCTTGAGAGATAATATTATGAAAAAAGCTGAAACCAAGCTTAACAGCAATGGATATGTGTAACCGAAGGACAGAAGGAAAATTCGATAAATGACAAAGGAGCTGTCCACAAATGAATTATTAACAAAGGATATGGAGCCAATATTAAGCAATAGATTGCCAGCCTTAGGAGCTAATTGCTCCTTCTTAATCGCTAATAGAGGTAACCCTAAGATGATGGTGCCAATTATTGCACGAAAGATCACTTGCCGGAATGATACACGGAGTTCATTTTGGAAGTACCTAAATAACCAGTTTTTTACACACCACAATTCTGGCACAATAAAAGAGCCACAAAAGTCCTGCCCACTTTGAGGCTACAGAGGGTAGAGATCATCTTCAGGGAGAAGGTACTTTGACAGAAAGCGCCATAGTATCCGAAAAGGTCACAGAACCAATTGAATCCAGACCACAACTGGAGAGAGAGATTAGATAGGGCAACGCAACACATAAAGTGATCAGAGATGGCTAGAGAGCCGCTGAATTTCCCAGTCCTGTAGATTGACCACCACTACAAAGCCGTTGGTGATAAACCCCAACAAAGCGATTATAGTTTGGACTGCAGCAAGAACTAATTCAGTAGGTGAATACATGATGGAGATGAAAAAATTATGTAAAAAAAAAAAAAGATCAGAGACTAACATATGCAAAGTACAGGAGCATTGGGTTACTTTTTCCACCAGTGGTTCAACGGCAGTAACACGTGAGTTTTAGACAAAGGAGGGCAGAGGGAATAAGATCCATCTTGTGTTATGCAAAATGTCAGGAGAGGCCAGAATATGCAGATAGACACATGCCTACTAGTAATTAGGGATGAGCGACACTTCTGTTTTCAAGTTCCTGCGTACAAGGTTTATCTAAAAAATTCTGTTTGGCCGTGGTAGAGGAATCAATAACGGAATTCTTAGATAACCTGAACCCTTAGATAAACAGAAGTTCGCCCATCACTATTAGTAATCATAATGTCATTACAGTTGCCACTTCAAAACTTAAAACTTCATCCAAAGAGGCATCCGGCTGCTTTGCGCAATTTGACGTTTCCTTGAATAATTACAAACTATGCACAACGGAGTACAGCATTGGTGCTGAATAGCAGAAGTATGAAAGCGGATTGTCCCGAGGAACCACTTCTGTTAAAAGCAACGCAGATAGTACAAAGTACACACTGAACAAAATGAGCAAGGATAGTACCGTGCAACCAGCTTGAAAGTGGGCTTGCATCCGAATTTCATGCCCCATTTTTATACTCACATGCATTCGCCTCATATGATGTATGAGTGACCGAAGTATAAGACCAGCAGCCAGAATGACATAATAAAGTGGTAGTGCATACCCAAAGAAAATGATTACAGAGCGATATATATTCCAGTAGGAGGGTGCAAAAGTGGTCTGATTACAAGTAACTGACAACTTAATGCATGTAGTGTTTTTATGCTCGTTAATAGTCCATGCCAATGGTAAGCCCATCACCACACACAAAAAGACAGATCCCACTATCAGATACTGGTAATGGTGGGTTACATGTTTTTGAACACATCGAAAAAGACAGTTCTTGAAGACTACAATCCTACTGCAGTAGAACATGCACAAAGATGAGGTCAGCAGTAGGCTACAAGTACTGGAGATCATATTAAGAGCATTCATCATTCGGCAGAAAAAGTCTTCATCTTGAGTAAGGTTACATATCCAATTGGCTGTGCCCCATATCTGGAGAGAAAGGTTGGTTACAGCCAAATAGCACATATAGAAGTCAGATTTAGTCCAAGGGACTGAACGCTTTTGGTCCAAAATGTTGACTCCAAGGACAAAACCATTAGTGATCAAGCCTGAGAGGCTAGCCAAGATTTGGAATGCAGTGAAAACCCATATGATGATAGACGACATGTCGATACTGAGAGACTAAATTGTGAAATGAAGTCAGGTAATGAGGGATTGATGCAAATGTGCAAAGGATTGGTTTACCGCCACACAAAGTCTTTTGCAAACTATCGTCATCCCAAGTGAGGCGTGTCTGCTATATCATATCCTATGGTTGAATTTCCAGTTCAAACTGGGCAGATCATTGCAAGCTCAATACACTGTAAGCTACATAGAAATATTCTGAAATTCTGTGTTGCGGGTAGGGATGAGCGAACTTCTGTTTTCAAGTTTCGTTATGGATTCCGCTACCATGGATAATAAGGTTATGGTCCGTGGTAGCGGATCCACAACAGAATTCTTAAATAACCCGAACCTTGTACGCCGAACTTGAAAACAGAAGTTCACTCAACACTAGTTGTGGGTGATACCACAAACGCATGAAAGCTAAAGTTCATGCCGCCATTTTGTATCTACAATACTGGTCATCGTCATTGGTGATAATTCATTTCTTTCACTGATTGTGACTTAGCCAGCAAAAGAATGCATCAGCAGATTAGACTTGGGTTGTTGAAGTGTTCTTGTGTGACAGGATGAATCCCTGTTAAGGCTGAGTGCAGGGTCGATGGCGCCGGCCACATGGCTGGTGGTGGCAGGATGTCAGAATAAATTCAGATACAGAACATTTGAGGGGGCATTTTAGTTGGAACAAGTAGAAGAGAGGTGGGTTGCATGAAAGGTGGGCAGGGAGGTGAATAGGTATAAAAGGTAAGAATAGGTGTAGGTGGTTAATATACTGCAGTACAGCAGCATCCTCCTCCAGTCAGCCCTATAGAATTCAAGTAATTTGTGCATGTGTTGTGATTTTGTTAGTAAGGTGTGATCTTCATAATACACACACCAGAGGCCACAGTTTAGTGGCCTTTGCAAGCATACCATAGGGTTCCTCACCATTGGTTGGGCACAGGCTGTGTGGCACGTCCTCGGATTGGTTGAGCCTGGGTAGTCATGAAGCAACCGCACTGCAGGCAGGCGCAGCTGGCCTTGTCAGTGAGCAGCTGGGGCAGGTTGACCTGGCTGTGGAATAGAACAAGAATCGAGTCAGGGGGTATTTTGCTTAAGCCAAAAGCCATGTATACAGCCTAAGGGCTACCCAGGGGGCGGCCAGGTCATCAGTAACAAGTGTTCATAGCAATGATCTGCCTGTGTAACAGTGCTGCTGATTACCCGCTCGTTCATCATGTAACCATACCTTTTAAGCAGGCTCAAAAATCATTATTTGCCGGCAGCAGCTCGTGCCATCTAATCACGCTGTACTGCCAAATAATGATTTTGTACGGGGAAGATCGATGGCATTAGCGATCACTACACTCCATACTGTGGTGGAGATCGCTCCATGTACATACAGAGGAACACTTTCACTGACAAGCAGGCAATTGGTTCCTTCCCGACAGTCGTAAGGCTCATCTGTCAGTGTAGTGATACATTAGGCGATAAGGCAGACGATTGTCAGGAAGGAAGCGTTCCTTCCCGACAATCGCCTGCTCATCAGACCGCAGCTATTACATGCAGCGATCTCCTCCACAGTACAAGGAATAGTCATTACTAATGCCATCGCTCCTCCCCATACAAAATTATTATTTGTCGGCATCAGACCATATTTAGACAGCACAATGGTAAACAATGATTTTTAGACCTGCTGAAAGAATGCCTGATGAACGAGCGTTTGCTTGTTCATCTGGTAATCAGTGGCAGTATTACACTTCCTACAAATGCTTGTTATCGATGATCTGCCCGACAATCGCCTGGTGTAATACAGGCTTAAGCCATATCAACGATCATTGTTTCTGGACTGCAGAGTTGTGCTGTGTGAAACCGCACTTCTGCCCAGAAACAACAAATCTGCCATCACTAGTCCCCATACAGTGGAGGTGATCGCTGTGTGTAAATGCTGCTCTTCACCTCTACTGATTTACGTTAAGGAACGGTCCCCTTGCGATAATTGCCTACTTGCCGCGGCAGTATAAATCTGGACAACTTTCCCCATATGGGTTCACCAAAAGATGCAAAGAGGAATTCTGTAACAGTCCAGAGCATGCACATTTTGCACTAAGCAAACTGATGCTCCAAGTGCAATTACATTGAGGACAATGTCTGTAGGAGGCAACTGGTGATAGTTCTCAGTAGACATAAAATGAATTGAATTCTTATTTTATGGTTTTAGACAGGTCCCTTAAAACTCGTTTTTTTGTACTTACCGTAAAATCTGTTTCTCTTCCGTTCATTGGGAAACACAGGCTTGGGATAGCTGTTTAGGAGGCGACACTAAGCACAAAAGTGTGAGCTTCTATCTCCAGCTATACCTTCCTATGTGAGATTGAGAAACAGCTCCCGTGTGTGGATTAAATTAAATGTCTGGACTGACATTCTGCTGTTTGGCCACATTTGGCCGCTGTTTCTTTAACAGAGCTAATAGACTGCAGATATTTGATTATTCAAAGAGGTGGAGTTTGAGAACTTGCTAGAAGAAGCTGCATCTATCTTAGGAGCAAGCTGAGAGCTAAGGAGCTGTGTTTGAGCAGAGAAGCTAATGGTTCCAGGAGTGAGAAGATCCCTCAGTAAGCACAGCTGCAGCTGAGTGAAGCTGATCGTTGTCCAAGACCCAGATTCTGTCCAGGGAAAGGAAGAATGTTTCCAGGAAGGAAGACTGCTGCTAGGAATGCTGATGAGAGCTAAGGAACAAGCTGCATACCCTGTGGGACCTCATGCTTGCTGGAGAGACTGGTTGTTCGGTTCAGAGATATAAGTGGATAAGGAGTAGACCCGGGTCGGTAAGATCGTGCACGCATCATACTGCAGGGTTGGCGCCTAGAGACTTAGACCAGGCCTGTAGCTAGATAGTTAGGGTTTCTGCTTTGTGTCAGGCCTAAAGTGTTGCTACTGTACAACAAGGACTCTATTACTAAAAGGGACATTGCACATTTGAGAGCTGATTAACACCCCCACGAACTCTATCCAGTTCAGCGTTTTGCTCAGGAAAAATAATCAGGCATGTGCTACCAGACTAGTTATGGAAGGGGGTTATGGATAATTTTTTTCGGGAAATGAACGGAAGAGAAAAAGATTTTACGGTAAGTACAAAAAATGTAGTTTTCTCATCCGTATTATTGGGGGACACAGGCTTGACCTTGGGACGTTATAGAACTGTCCCAGGGGTGGGTCATAAACGAAGAAGCCATCTGGCCAATCGGAGAACCGCCATCTGCAAAACTCTACGCCCCAGAGAAGCGTCAGAAGATGCAAAGGTGTGCACTCTGTAAAATTTGGAAAAGGTGTGCAAAGACGACCAGGTAGCCGCCTTGCACACCTGAAGGGCCGAAGCCCCATGATGTACTGCCCAAGAGGCCCCCACTGACCGAGCAGAATGAGCAGTAAACCGGAAGGACGGAGCCCAGTCACTGATGCGGTACGCTACCACAATGGCCAAACAAATCTATCGGGAAATGGAAACTTTGGACGCAGCCAGCCCTCTGGAATGACGAATAGAGAATCCGTCCGTCGGAAAGAAGACGTCTGAAACAGATAGATGCAAATGGCCCGAACCAAGTGTGGAGCGACTGCTCATGAGGATGAGACTGGGCAGGACAAAAGTAAGGGAGAATGATCTCTTCATTGAGATCGAATGCCGACACGACCTTCGGAAGGAAGGACTGGACAGGGTGAAGAACTACTTTGTCCTGGGGGAGAATAAGGAAGGGGGACCGACAGGAAAGAGCCGCTAGCTCCGACATCCTACGGATGGAAGTTATTGCCACCAACAAGGCCACCTTGTAGGACAGGAAGCAAAGGGACACCTGCTGCAAAGGCTCAAATGGAGAGGACTGGTGTCACGGACATTCCCGCGACAAATGGCAGAAGATCGGTGAGACTGGCAACACGTGGTTTGATCTGACATGTTTTCCGTTTGGATCAGATGACATCTGTGTTGTTTCTGGTGCTTGCCACACCTTCTTTCCTTAGGTGTGGCTATTAGGGTCATTTAACCTTCTCTATTTATAGTTGCTTGTCCTACAATGCTGTGCGGTTTATAGCTTCTGTTTGGACCTTTGGATAGATTGTAGTTGGATCTCGGCTGAGTTCCTGTCACAGCCTGTGGTGGGCGCCGTGACATTGTGGTCACACCTGCTGTTGCCTTCGGCAATGTGGTGTTGTGGTTGACACATTTGCCATTCATGCAGTCGCCTGTGGCAATGTGTTGTTTATGCATGTGTGAGCGATTTCCCTTTTAGTTGTTTCTCTTCCCTGTCTGGTGTGCGTGGGGTTAATTCACTGGCTGGTTTGGAGCAAAGTGGTGAGTTGGGTGTGGTCTCAGGTCTCTTCATATCCTTTGGCTTGGAGACTGGGATCAGTTGGTTTGTCTGCCTTGCATGCGAGATGCTTGCTCTGTGCATGGATGAGATCTGAGGGCCACCCTTGTGGTCATCAAGGTCTTCCCAGTTTCTCCCTTGTATCCTCTATGTACCCAACCTCACTTGTATGTTTGGTGTGGGTTTATGTTCAGGGTTTATTGTACGTCTTGTTTGTTGTTACATGTCTGGGCTGTTGTTGGTGTTTGTCCCTGTGTGTGTTGTACCTCCGTGAGGGGGCTGGTTTCCCGGAGGGGGAACCATAAGCCTGCATGCAGCGCTGCCTGGAGCTTCCGTGCATCTGGTGTTCGCATGGAGGTCCGGTTAGATGTTTGGTGCCGTCTTTCCATCTCTGCTGCGGCAGGTAAGTGTTGGTTGTTGCTAGTGTTCTGTTGTTACACTGTGTACTTACCTGCCATGCAGTTTCTGCATTCTGTCTTTCTCCCTGTCAGCTGCTAGGCCATTTGAAACTCCTGTTTATCCGTGTCTAGGATGAACAGGTCGTCTCTTCCCTGCTCCTTGGTGAGGGATTACCAGGGCGACTTAGGGTCTCTAGGAATCCTGAGTATGAGTCGTCCTACCATCGGGGTCCGCTCATACAGTGAGGAGTCAGGGAGAGGATTAGGGAAGCTGTAGGAGGTGACCTGCTCCCTTATTACTCCTTTTGGCCAGGCTGATTCCCTTTTACCCTTTGACACCGCACGGTGGGGGGTTTCCCCCACTCCCCGTCGTGACAGTTCCTGGTGCTTCTATTGCTCCTTTGAAGTTGTCTTTCCTTTCCCTTTTGTATTTTGTTTGGGTTCTGTGTGTTGCATTTCCCTATTGTTTGTATTAGGCCTGTAGGTGACTTCTGTCGTCCTTCCTTTTGGAGGAACAGATAGCCTCGTCCCTGCTATTAGTACCAGGGTCCTATAGGGCTAGATAGGACTCTAGGTATTCCTGCGTATGAACTCACCTAACTTTGGGGTCTGTTCATACTGGTAGTCAGTCAGCATTTTGGTTAGGGTTTTCACTAGGAGGTGTCCATCTTCCTTCCCTAGTTCTCAGGCCTGATTCCCTGTTCCCCCCTTCCCTCTTATGCTCGGTGTGGTGTTTCCCTCCCAGACTGAAAAACAAAACATGCAATGCAACAGCTTTCTGCAAACCAAATAAAGTACAAAAATGCATAATAATTGCTAGTGCTATACTTATAAATTAGAGATGCTTGGCAAATCATTTTGTACAAAATTATTTGAGCCCGTCTGCCGCACGTCAAGGCGATCTCTGTAAGACAGGTTCCTAACACTAAATTCTACCTGTTATGTGCCATGACGGCTACCATACAATTCAGGGAGTGTAGGTTCCACATGCATGCTGGGCCTGCTTTAATTTCTGTCATTTTTGGTGCCAAAAATGGCCTCCATTATATCCAAGGAATGCAGGTACCAACATGTATGCCGGGCCCACTCCACACCACTCCTGGTGCCAAATGGCCATCAAAGAATGCAATGAGAGTCCACAACTATATCTCTCCTGGTGCCAAATGGCTTCCAGAGAGTGAGGGGGAGCAGGCCAAGCTATATACTCACACTAATTAAAATCAGCCTATGGGGCAGACGAGCTTGTCAGGAGTGCACGACTGAGATGTCAGCCACACCTCCAGTACAAACTGCAAAGAAAAAGGGGGGTCAGTCAGCACATCCCAATGCGCAGGAGCACGTTGCTATGGCTGAGAACAACACTGTAAAACAAAACATGCAATGCAACAGCTCTCTGCAAACCAAATAAAGTACAAAAATGCATAATAATTGCTAGTGCTATACTTATAAATTAGAGACTCAGCCATAGCAACGTGCTCCTGCGCATTGGGATGTGCTGACTGACCCCCCCTTTTTCTTTGCAGTTTGTACTGGAGGTGTGGCTGACCCCTTTTTCTTTGCAGTTTGTCCCTCCCAGACTGAAGAATGACAACTGGAGAGCGCTGAGCACCAGATTAAGGTCCCACAGCTTTCCCTTAGGATTGGGTTACCCTGTGGTCTAGCAGTGTGAGCTGCTTGTCGCAGCGCCAGCCTGCATTGCTGCTGCATTTATTATTATTTTATGTATTATGTACAAACCGGATTCCAAAAAAGTTGGGACACTATACAAATAGTGAATAAAAACTGAATGCAATGATGTGGAGGTGCCAACTTCTAATATTTTATTCACAATAGAACATAAATCACGGAACAAAAGTTTAAACTGAGAAAATGTACAATTTTAAGGGAAAAATATGTTGAATCAGAATTTCATGGTGTCAACAAATCCCCAAAAAGTTGGGACAAGGCCATTTTCACCACTGTGTGGCATCTCCCCTTCTTCTTACAACACTCAACAGACGTCTGGGGACCGAGGAGACCAGTTTCTCAAGTTTAGAAAAAGGAATGCTCTCCCATTCTTGTCTAATACAGGCCTCTAACTGTTCAATCGTATTGGGCCTTCTTTGTTGCACCTTCCTCTTTATGATGCGCCAAATGTTCTCTATAGGTGAAAGATCTGGACTGCAGAACGGCCATTTTCAGTACCCGGATCCTTCTCCTACGCAGCCATGATGTTGTGATTGATGCAGAATGTGGTCTGGCATTATCTTGTTGAAAAATGCAGGGTCCTTCCCTGAAAGAGATGACGTCTGGATGGGAGCATATGTTGTTCTAGAACCTGAATATATTTTTCTGCATTGATGGTGCCTTTCCAGACATGCAAGCTGCCCATGCCACACGCACTCATGCAACCCCATACCATCAGAGAGGCAGGCTTCTGAACTGAGCGTTGATAACAACTTGGGTTTGTCCTTGTCCTCTTTGGTCCGGATGACATGGCGTCCCAGATTTCCAAAAAGAACTTCGAATCGTGACTCGTCTGACCACAGAACAGTCTTCCATTTTGCCACACTCCATTTTAAATGATCCCTGGCCCAGTGAAAACGCCTGAGCTTGTGGATCTTGCTTAGAAATAGCTTCTTCTTTGCACTGTAGAGTTTCAGCTGGCAACGGCGGATGGCACGGTGGATTGTGTTCACTGACAATGCTTTCTGGAAGTATTCCTGAGCCCATTCTGTGATTTCCTTTACAGTAGCATTCCTGTTTGTGGTGCAGTTTAAGGGCCCGGAGATCACGGGCATCCAGTATGGTTTTAACGGCCTTGACCCCTTACGCACAGAGATTGTTCCAGATTCTCTGAATCTTCGGATGATGTTATGCACAGTTGATGATGAAGATGCAAAGTCTTTGCAATTTTTCGCTGGGTAACACCTTTCTGATATTGCTCCACTATCTTTTCTGCGCAACATTGTGGGAATTGGTGATCCTCTACCCATCTTGGCTTCTGAGAGACACTGCCACTCTGAGAAGCTCTTTTTATACCCAATCATGTTGCCAATGACCCTAATTAGTGTTAATTGGTCTTCCAGCTCTTCGTTATGCTCAAATTTACTTTTTCCAGCCTCTTATTGCTACTTGTCCCACTTTTTTGGGATTTGTTGGACACCGTGAAAAATTGGAATCAACGTATTTTTCCTTTAAAATGATACATTTACTCGGAATTAAACGTTTGATCTGTCATCTATGTTCTATTACAATAAAATATTGACATTTGCCATCTCCACATCATTGCATTCAGTTTTTATTCACAATTGTTTAGTGTCCCAACTTTTTTGGAATCCGGTTTTGTATGTTGTAGTGTTAATTACTTAATAAAATATGCGATTATTTTATGTATTTTAGGTGTAGTTAGAATTTATTGTCACACATTGCCTCATCTAATTGATGATTTAGTAGGTTGTACTAGGTCCCACAGATGCAACGGAGGACAGTAAGGGGGCGCACCCCTGCAGAAAGGTCCGAACCAAAGAAAGCGAAGCCCAAGTTTCATTGGAAAGAGCCCAAACTTAACCTTTGAGGGAAACTGAGAGCCAGCCCCAAGTCCATGCTGACTGCAGGAAAGACAAGAATCGAGCGGCAACGAAAACCGAATGGGAGACAAACTGGTGGCGTTCGCACCAACTGAAGTAGGACTTCCAGGTCCGGTGATAAATCCGGGAGGACGACGGCTTCCTAGCACGAATCGTGGTCTGGACAACCGCATCCGAGAAACCCCGAGCCCTTAGTACAGCTGCTTCAACAGCCATGCCATTAAATGTAGTGACCCTAAATTCGGGTGGAAGATCGGTCCATGCGACAAGAGGTCCTCCTGAAGGGGAAGACACCAGGGTTTGTTGGCGAGGAGGGAGACTATGGATGCGTGCCATACTTTGCGTGGCCAGTCCGGGGCCACGAGAATGACGGGCAGACGTTCGGACCTGATTTTATGGAGAAGACGCGGAATGAGCGGAAGAGGAGGGAACACATAAGGAAACGTGAACTGCTCCCACGGATCCTTGGACCTCGCCACGAAGGTCTCTACCTTGCAGTTGAAGCGGGAGACCATGAGATCCACACCGGCCGACCCCACCGCTCGCAGTTCACGAGAATGACCTGTGGATGCAGTGCCTATCGCAGGATCGAGTCTCTTTCGGCTGAGAAAGTCGGCGATCCAGTTGTCGACGCCGGGGATATGAACTGCCAACAGAGCTGGGACATGGCTCTCTGCCCAGGAGAGGATGAGCGCTGCTTCCGACATGGCTTCGGGGCTCCGGGTGCCACCCTGGTGGTTTAGATATGCGACTGCCGTGGAGTTGTCGGATTGAACCCGAACTGGATATTCCCGGAGACAGTCCGTCCAATGAACCAGAGAGAGACGAATCGCCCGCAATTCCAGGATATTGATAGGAATTTGGCGTTCCTCGCGTGACCAGGAGCCCTGGACCGAGAGATTGTACAAAACTACCCCCCCAGCCCCGGAGACTGGCATCCGTCATCAACACCATCCAGCGGAGGGGAAGTAAGGAGCGGTCCGACGTCAGCATCGGAGACATCAACCACCACAGCTAGATGGGAAGGAAGGAGCGGCCCGACGTCAGCATCGGATACATCAACCACCACCGAAGGTCTCGGCAAGCTGGGGCAGGGAGACGGATGAGTCGATCCAGGGAGGCTGGGGAATGGTCCCCCAAATGGTCAGAATGCACCGCTGAAGAGCCCTGGTATGCAACTGAGCATAGGGCAGTGCTTCGAAGAGAGACCATGTGGCACAGAGCTTTCATGCACTGGCGAATGGGAAGAGGCTGAGGCATCAACAAGGAGAGGATCTGATGAAGGAAAGTGGATAGTTTGTCCGGGGGCAAGAATATCTTGGCCCGATCGGTGTCGAACAGCATGCCCAGAAACATCAGCTGCCGAGATGGATGAAGACATGACTTTGATAGGTTCAAAACCCATCCGAAGCATTCCAGGGGTGTCCCGGACGATGCGCAGGCTGTCCGCCGTTTGCCTGGAATGACGCACCCTTGATCAGGATATCATTCAAGTACGGAATCGCCACTATCCCCCTGGCATAAAGCGGAGCCATGACTGAGGCTGGAATCTTGGTAAAGACTCTGGGAGCTGTGGCAAGACCGAACGGGAGGGCCACAAACTGGCAATGAAAAGGTCCCACTGTGAACCGAAGACATTTCTGGTGACCGACGAAGATGAGAACATGGAGGTAGGTGTCCTTGATGTCTATCGAGGACAGGAATTCCCCCGGGTCCATGGATGCAATGACGAACGCAGGGACTCACCCGGAAGGAGCCGAAGTAATCAGTTGAGGGCTTTGAGGTCTAGGATGAGACGGACTGTTCCCTCCTTCTTGGGGACTACAAAGAGATTGGAGTAGAATCCGCGAAAACGGTCTTGAGGCGGAACCAGAACAATCACTCCCTGCCGCAGAAGGAAGAGAATAGCCTGAAAAATGGACAGCGGAGGTCGGGGTGGATTAGCGAAAAAAAACGGGGCGGAGGGGGGGATCGGAACTCCAATTTGTAACCGTCCGATATGACTTCTCGCACCCAGGCATCCGAGACGTGAGCTAGCCAGACATGCTGGAACAGATGAAGACGACCTCCCACTCGACTGGGGGGCACCAGAGGCCACCCATCATGCAGAGGATGACTTGGAGGTATAGGGCTTGGAGCCCTGCTGGCGACGCCAGGGAGGGTGAGGCTTGAAAGATGGTTTGCGCTTCTGCTCTGAGGCAGATTTGACGGCTGGCCGCTTCGTGCTGGAGGAACTCTGAAAGTGCCGAAAAAGAGGTCTGCGCTTTTTTGACCTGTTGAAGTGCGTCCTGCTCTGTGGCAAATGGGTGCTTTTACCCCCTGTAGCATCAGAGATAATTTCATCCTGACGCTTGCCGAAAAGTCTGCTACCTGCAAAGGGGAGGGACGTTTAGGTCCGTTTAGAAGCGTTATCCGCCACCCAGCAAGATAGCCACAGGGTACAGCGAATAGCCAACAAAAGGGCTAAAGAGTGGGCCACAAGCCTGGTCGCATCCAGAGAGGCCGGACAGATGTAAGATCTGGTGTGGGAAAGTTGCACTGCAATATCCGAAAGTTCCTCCGGGGAGTCCCCAGAGGCGGGGCCCTGACGTAGCTTGTTTGCCCACTTGATCATAGCCTCACTAACCCATGTTGAGGCATAAACCGGGTGCAGGGCAGTGCCAACTGCTTCAAAAAAGATTTGGCAAAAGATTCCAATTTCTTATCCCTTGGGTCAGAGAAGGAGGGCCCCATCCGCGATAGGCAAGGTGGTATTCTTAGCCAGGCGGGATACCGGAGGGTCAACAATAGAAGAGGATGACCACTTCTTTGTCAAATCCTCTGGAAAGGGATATAAGACATCTAAGCGTTTCGGTAAAGTAAAACGCCTGTCAGGAAAGTTCCATTCCTTGGAAAGGGAGGAATCAAACTCCGGATGTGTCACGAGAAGGGGGATGGGGAAGGTGCAAACTGACTCCACCCACGCAACTGGGCGGCGATCCCTAACCTGAGTAAGTGCGGACAGACAAACACAGGGAGGTCGAACTAGCAAGGTCAAAACCAGGAGGTCAAGGCGGTACCAGGGGTAATGCAGAGGCAGCGTCAATATACAACCGAGAGTCAATACCAGGAGAAGCAAGTAAGACACAGGGAGCAGACGAGGACAAGTCAAAGTCAAGCTGAAGTCAAATACCAGGAGAAGCAGCAATACAAAGGAGCAAGCGAGGGACGAAGTCAAATAACGAGCCGAAATACAAGTACCAAGTAGAATGTCAAAAGGGAATATACACAGGGTATAGGACCTTACTCACAGGCAACCTGTGGTCAGCAGGCTGCCTGTTAAATAGGGGAGAGAAGGAGTCATGTGACGTGGCCAGCGTCACATGACTCATCCCCCTGTATACTGCTGAGGGCCGAGTGCCCAGTTCGGCGCTCAGACTTTTTGCCGAAACTACGGGAGCGGAGGAAGCCGACCGCGCTAAGGAGGCGTGCGCGGCCGGGTCCTCTCCGCCCCCCGTTGCCCTGGAGACGAGGACGCAGCGCACGTCCATGCTCCGAAGTTATCGCAGGGCGCCGGCGGCACAGAAGGGAAGGCGTGCGAAGCCTGTGACAGGATGGTTGGGGAACACCTTTAGTGAGTGACGGGATTGCCTGAAGGAAAACCCAGAGCTGGCAGATGAAGGCGCAGGGTCCTCAACCTGTAAGGTTTCTATAACCGCTGTGATGACATCGTCTACCATAGCGGACAGTTTGGAAGACTGGTCCTTTGGTTGTGCATTTTCATAAGTATGCAATATTATCTTGTGGTAGTATAGCCAAAATGAATGCTCATTGCCTTTAAGAATAAAATCAGCTTGAACCAAAGTTCTGTTATGTGGCTGAAGAGGCCAAGATGAGTTCATGGCAAGTTCAGTTTATATAAGAATAATCGTGAATATGAACGGACATTGTATTTTAAAAGTTATTGCTAAAGATACTGGTTTATCTATGGGGAGTATACTAGCTTTTTCAGACATGTCTGTCTGAAGGGAACAATGTTGTTTCATGGATAAGCCATGACAAGATAAGAATTTATATCCTTAAGGCACACCTGCTATGTGAGGTCCAATTCATATATTCATAATTATATTATATATATTTCTGTATGATATATTTAGATTTACAACATATTTTAACCAATAATTCATATAATGTGTTATTTATGTGTAACAATGTATCGATTTATTTATATATAATACCATGTATGTGTCATTTAGAATGTATCCTGTAGAACAGGGGTGCATAACCTTTTCTGGTTGGGGGCCACATTGTCAGCCAAAAATAAAACTTAAAGAGGTACTACCAACTGAAATACTATATTTTTGGCATATTGAACATACAGTAGATATCATAAATGTCTAGTTACACTTCTAGTACTCCCATCTAATGGGAGAATACATAAAAAATACATGTGAGCAGCCACAAGACATAGAATTACATATCTGTTATCAGATGGTTGTGGCCGCACAGAATGGTATCGAGGGCCGCAGGTTGTGAACCTCTGCTGTAGAAGATACAGAAACACTGAAATAAGTTTCTGGTAATTTGATATCTGAGAAGAGTTAAATGTTATGTCAGACGGTAGTTATTCATCCATGTAGATAAGTAAAGTGTGGCGAAACCAACCTCGCCACTGGGTTTTGGAGGGGCCTGTTTGCCAGCCTCTTGCCTCAGGATTATGGCCCATACTAACTTTAAAGGAGAAGACAGACCGGCCGCACAGCTTAAATCCGTGGAACTGTTTTGGGCAGGAAAGCCATGCTTGCGGTCGGCCAAATGTGACTTCCATGGAATTCGGGAACCCCTGCTCGGATCTGGGTGATTTTTGGATATGTTGTTCACCCAGATCAGAGCTATCCATGGGGATTTGAGGTGTGTGACGGAACAATCTGTCTTTGGAATTTTAGTGTATGTTAAATGTCTGTTTACTGTAAGGGTTGTGACATTGTATGATAAAAAGAAAAAGAAAACAAAACGAGCGGCACTCACCGTTGATAGGCAGGTTACTTTATTCCATGGCAGGAGGGGGGTGCAAGGGTTGCAGATACAGCAGCAAATAAGCAACAGCCGTTTCGCGCGTGTATGCGCTTCTTCTGGAAAGCCAGAAGAAGCGCATACACGCGCGAAACGGCTGTCGCTTATTTGCTGCTGTATCTGCAACCCTTGCACCCCCCTCCTGCCATGGAATAAAGTAACCTGCCTATCAACGGTGAGTGCCGCTCGTTTTGTTTTCTTTTTATCACATATGCTCACTGCAGCTACAAGCTGAGCACCTCCGTGAGGCACCACTCCTCGGCAGTCGCATCCTGACAATTTTAGGTTTGGTGTAGTGCCACTGGTTATCTGCTCTACATTTTACATGTTGTGACATTGTATGTTTAAATGGTGATTTCTGTCCTGTTGTCCCCGCATGTGTATTGGCTGTTTCCCTTTGTCCTGAGAGATAATTGAATTACTCCTCAAGTGTCTCCAGGGCAGAGAGGAGGAAACCATGATGCATTGTGGGGATGTATTGTGTCTGTGTATCCTGAATTGCTGCATATCTGTCCTGTGTCACAGTCCTGCATAAATACGGGCGGGTAGCCCTCAATAAAGACTTCTTTACCAAGTTGAGGCTGGTGTTTGGGTAACTGATCCACCCTGGGGGATTGCTATACGCTGAAGATTTGCTATACTCCCCTGGCATAACTACTAGCTCTTGTAAGAGCTGTTCCTGCTCTCTGGATTAAGGAGAGGTTCACCCACTGGAGCCTTGTCATAGGTCCAGGGTGGGTAGGAGACGGTGAGACCTCAACCAAGCTTCGGCGGTTCGTGGGGTCTGCAGCGCTTACGGTGTCAAGTGGAGTGCTTGGAGTCCTCAGGAAGCACTAGGAGCATCTATCGATGGAGGTACCCGGTCGAGGTGCTAGGAGATCCGTTACACTAATGGCAGCAGTGAGATGGCGTCCTAGTGTGAGGCGAAGCAGCTCGGAGACACGGTTCGTGGAGTATATTGAGGGCAACGCTAGTATCCATACAGCGCCCCTGGCTACAGCAATATGGATGCCGTTGGTTCCTGCACAGCATTCCATGAGGAAGAGCACCCGGATTACAGGGATGCCGAGCGGAAAGGTGTATGGCACCAGGCCCTGGAGCGTCGGAGGGGTGAGACTCTTCCCAGTGACGAGCAGAGATTACGAATGCGATTGGCGCTGCGACTACCTCTACTGGGAGAGCAACCCTTGACGGAGTGGGTGTCAGAGCTTGAGACACTGGTATGGCAGGAAACCTGGCTGGGTGACGCTTACCAAGCACTATGGTGGGACACAGTACGACAGTCTCCATGGATGGAGGAGTACGCCAAGCCCAAGGGTGAGGAATATGATGGCCCTGGTTTATTGTGGGAGTCTTTTGAAGACATTGACTTTGGGAGCACAGAAGAGTCTAGATTTTGGGACGTTACTGACTACAGGTGGGAACTTGCACAATTGGCCTACAACTAGTGGGGTGAGGGCAGATCTGACCATTCTGGTCCAAAGGGAGTGGGAGCTGGAGCAAGATTATCAACAGTTGTTTCACTCCATTCAAGCCCAGCGCAAGATAGAAGACAGTTGGATACCAGGCCCAGACCTGCAGCCCTACCCCTGACAGCTGAGGTATCCCCTACTTCCTCACCAACTGTGGAGGTAGGGGACTTCATAGACTGGTACTGGGAGGAACCCCAGTCGGCAGGTGGAGATGGGACAGTAGTCACTCCACCGGCCCAACAGGGTGGCTGGGCAGGCGGCCCAGATCCCCAACTGCCACTGGGAGTACAGGGAGAGGAGATTGTCGGTCCCTCATCTCTGTAACAACCAGAATCACTGGTAGTGGAAACAGTCGGTCTCACTACCCAGCGGCATATGGGGTAACCAGAGGAGGGGGTAAGTGATAGCCCCCTCCACAGCTCTCTCCCAGCCCAATACTGGGGGTAGTGGGTAAGGCTTTAAACCCCTCTCCAGCAGAAGAGCTGGCATCAGAGCGCGCCTCTGCCCTAACTGTTCATTTACTACCCAGCAGGAGTTGGCACCATGCACCCCAGCTGAAGTGCTGGTATCAGGGCAGAGCGCCGCTGGCCTCTGCCCTCCTCTATCCTCTTCTCCAATTTAGGGGGGGGGGGAATATTTACTTAATGCAATAAAAATTTTGACCCATCACAAATTTCTCTCTTCAAATTACATTTTCCTTCTCTCTGCCACATCTGGGCCTAGTTAAAAAGATTCATACCATTTTAATGGGGTTTTCCAGGAGTACAATATAATAATCTATTCAGGGCATCAATACCTGATCAATGGTTGCCACACCAGCAACTCTACACCACCCTCACCAATTGCGAGAATCAAGGGGGCCACAGCACTGCTGCTCCTGCCCACCATTCACTTTACTGGAGCCGTGCTGTCGATCTCCTGCACAGGCAGGATGCCATGCAAAATAATCACTGCGGCCCTTTATTCTCAGGATTGGTAGATCAGACCCCCGCCAATCATAAAGTGATGGCATTAAACAACAGACCATCACTTGCCGAGATAAGGAGTTTTCCCATAATATGATGGAAACCAACACTTGGCATAGCAGAGCTCGAGCAGTTCCTGCCTTATATGTATATTCTATAGCAGCGGTGGGGAACCTTTTTGCTGCAGAGGGCCATCTGGATAGTTGCAACATCATTCGGGGGCCATACAAAATTCTCAACTTAAAAATCTGACGGCTATATTTGGTCAAATATATAACTGACTTAGGCCTCCTGCACACGAACGTGTGCGCCCCGTGGCCCGCAATAGTGTGGGCCACAATGTACGAACACTGTCCGTAGGGCAGACGATCGCAGACCCATTCACTTTCACTCTAATGGGTCAGCAATCCTGCCGTTCCACAAAAAGATATGACACGGTCTATCTTTTTGTGGAACGGAAGTATGGGACGAAACCCCATGGAAGCACTCTGTAGCGCTTCCGTTCCGCATCTCTGGATTTGCAGACACATCGAAGTGAATGGGTGAGGACAGCCAGTTTAGCGCTGTTCTCACGCCCGCATGCTAATGACCGCTTCCATAATGCGTTCATTAGCATTTTCACTATATGTTCTGGCAGGGGGCCACATGAATTGATCCTGGGGGGCCGTATGCGGCTCTCGGGCTGGAGGTTCCCCACCGCTATTCTATAGGATAGGCCAGCCCACATATTGGTTTACATCAGGATAGATTAGCCTGAAGAATGTGGTCCACCAGGTGACCCATCTCCTGGACCATCATGTAATGGTTTCTACCAATTAAGTTTTGTCATTTTTCACATAATCCAGGAAGAGAAACAATATGACTGAGACTTTTCTCTTTATTACAGATGAACCACACTGCTCCTGTACACAGAGTCACCTAGGACGAGGCGGCTCACACCAAGGGCCTACCGGACATGTAAATGAGGGACGCAAGAGTCACAACACTGCTAAACCGTTAAGGAGACGGGAACAGTAGGAGAACAGGACAGATTAATGCTTGGCGTTGATGATCTCAATGAATTCTGGCTTCAGTGAAGCGCCTCCCACCAGGAAGCCATCAATATCAGGCTGGGACGCCAGCTCCTTGCAGGTTCCTCCAGTGACTGAGCCTAAAAACAGAGGGTGCAATAAGTTTAACAATTCATAACAAAATTTAGTTGAGGAAGAAGTGATAAAGGTCGTGCAAATAATTGTGTGTGAGCGAACGATCTCGCCTGTGGCAGTCACCTGGGTTTATGCTTTAGGGTATGGCCAGGTAACTACCGAATACTTACACAGGATGGCACTCCGCATAATACTAATAAGTCATACAAGCATTGTGCCAACCATAATCTTCTGCCCATCTACAGATACTCTAAATTGTGATATAATATATAAAATACTGCAGAGCTGCATTCACAATTCTGCTTGGATCTAATGGAAACAGTCAAAACATGCTGACAGACACATCTCTAAGGCTGAGTTCACACGGGCGTTGCGGGAACATGTGCGATTTTTCAGTGCGAGTGCAAAACATCGTAATGTGTTTTTCACTCGCGTGAGAAAAATCGCGCATGTTTGGTACCCAAACTTCACAGAAGTTCGGGCTTGGGTTCGGTGTTGTGTAGATTGTATTATTTCCCCTTATAACATGGTTAAGGGAAAATAGCATTCTGAATACAGAATGCATCGTAAAATCGCGCTGGAGGGGTTAAAAAAAGAAAATTAACTCACCTTAATCCACTTGCTCGCGCAGCCTGGCATTTCTTCTGACTTCATCTTAGCTGTGTGCAGGAAAAGGACCTGTGGTGACGTCACTCCGGTCATCACATGGTCTGTCATATGATCTTTTACCATGGTGATGGATCATGTGATGACTGGAGTGACGTCACCACAGGTCCTTTTCGTGCACACAGCTAAAATGAAGACAGGAGATGCCGGCTGCGCGAGCAAGTGGATTAAGGAGAGTTAAATTATTTTTTAACCCCTCCAGCGCTATTTTACTATGTATTCAGAATGCTATTATTTTCCCTTATAACCATGTTATAAGGGAAAATAATGATGATCGGGTCTCCATCCCGATCATCTCCTAGCAACTGTGCGTGAAAAGTGCACCGCATCCGCACTTGCTTGCAATTTTCACGCAACCCCATTCACTTCTATGGGGCCTGCGTTGCGTGAAAATCACAGCTCATGTGCACAGCCCCATAGAAATGAATGGGTCCAGATTCAGTGCAGGTGCAATGCGTTCAACCCGCGCGGAATACTCGCCCATGTGAACTCAGCCTAACAGTTTCGCAGCACTCCAAAAACCCAGGACTGATTTGCCTAGGGACTTCATACCAGCAGAAGAACGTTTTTACTGGTGATACTTTACCTCCGTAGATGATGCGGACTGACTGGGCAACTTGTTCAGAGACATTAGACTTCAGCCAGTCACGGAGCTTTAGGTGCACCTCCTGGGCCTGGAGAGCAAGACATGAAGAAGGGTCAATATACACAACGTGTTCACATAACGTAAGGAAGTGCAATTGCGTCTGAGGGCTCTAATGTGAGCCAGAAGATGGCGCAGTGCCACCAGACACTATATAAAGAACATTGCCCAGAGGCATATTACGTAGCACCATGTGCCATTTATGCCAATGCTGTCCTATGTGGCAGAGGTCTGGGTGTCTGCTCCCCCTATAGATACAGCTGACATTGCACATGGAGAACATCAGATTTTAGTGTTCGTTCTCTTAGCAGGTCCTATAAAACGGGCCTATAGGTGGGACCTGCACTTGCTTGTCTGTCTTATAAGTGCTCATGCACACAAATGTATTTTCTTTCCGTGTACATTCCGTACGCAGAAGCATTCACTTCAACGGGTCAGAGAAAAAAAAAAAAAAAAAAGTACTTCGTGTGCATTCCGTTTCCGTATTTCCGTTCCGCCAAAAAAATAGAACATGTCCTATTATTGTCTGCATTATGGACAAGGATAGGACTGTTCTATAAAGGGATATGGAATGCACACTGATGTCTTCTGTATTTTCTATGGATCAGTTTTTTGCGGACCGCAAAATACATACGGTCATGTGCATGAGGCCTAAGAGTTAGGGGTCATGCACATGACCGTATGTATTTTGTAGTCCGCAAAAAAATACGTATGACGTCCGTGTGCATTCCGTATTTTGCGGAATGGAACAGCTGGCCCCCAATAGAACTGCACTATCCTAGTCTGAAAAAAAAAAAAAAAAAAAAAAAAGCAGACATGGAAAGAAAATACGTTTGTGTGCATGAGCCCTTATACTTCAGTGGACAGCCCGTCTGGGTGGAGGTCCTGTGGTAGGACGGTGAGCAAGCAGCTTAATAGCCAAATCTAATGTCAGACTGGACAAAACTAACCCACGTGGCCCAGGTTCTGACTTTTTGGGTCGTTTTTGACTCCAAAAAAATAATATTGCATTGGACTTGTTAATCTATAGGATTTGTCTTGATCCAAAGCCAGCGATAGTTAATGGGCTTGTGTCAAGTTTATAAGTTAGCCCCTATCCACAGGATAACTGACTGATTGCTGGGGGTCCGACCGCTGGGACCCCCATTCATTCTCTATAGGAGCGCTGTACTCAATTATGAATGGAGCGCCAGTGCACATGCACGACCTGCCACTTCATCAGAACAGGACCTTTGATCTCGGGGGTCGGTGGGAGTCCCAGTGGTTGGACCACCAGTGATAAGCTAGTAATCCCACCATCGTGTAGATAAGGGATAACTAACAAACTAGGCACAAAAACATCAAGGAAAAACCCTGTCATGGATACCCATCACCTTCAGAAGGAACACCCTCCAAAGCAGAAACCCAGAGCTAAGGGCCTTTGAAGTGCAGGTGGGCAAACCTGTGTCTATAAGTGACCCCAAGTACTGCATGGAGCTCTATAGCCACCAAGATCCTTCAGTATTCACAACGTCAACAGCCATCTTATTCCTATGGATGGGGACTTGTAATCAAGGAACCGTGCACTCGGGGTACAGTACTCACTTGTTGGGGGGTTGCAGTCTTTCCAGTACCAATGGCCCAGACTGGTTCATACGCCAAGACAACCTTACTCCAATCCTTCACGTTATCTGCAAGGGAGAAGGGTTCACACTGATCAGGACGACACGACTGGATGGCTAGAGCCCATGGATCCAATAAGAGTCTCTGCTGATTTATGGTAGGGGGAGCAGCAGGAATGAACGAGGACAGGAGAGTCCTGAAGAATAATAATACGTCCTCCATAAAGATAATGGAGATAAGGAAGTAACAGGGCGGCCATGTCCAACTCCGGTTCTGTTCACATCCGTGTTGTGGCGTCAGATACGATGGATCCCAGTGGCCCTCAGCAGAAACCACTGACCATGTAGGATGGGTTCATCCAGGGGCGGTAAGAATAACGATGCAGGAGGCAAGTGTGCAGCACAGGGCACAGAGGGGTGACATTGGTGGCGTAGCAGACAAGATGCCTGAAGACCAGTGGGTGCTGTGATGTCATCGTGCACACCTTGGCTGAGCCACTGACTGCACAGGACAACAGAGGCCCCAGGCTGGGCCTTGCGGGAACAGGGATAGGGAAGTATTAGTTATTTTAATGGGCACCAACAATGTGTGGGGGGCACTGATGCGAGTGTGCGACTCAAACTGGGCACTATGAATGTGTGTGGAGCACCGATACTGTGCAGGACACAAAGGAAGGCGCTGTCACTACAGGGTCCTCCGTTTACCACTCTTGGTTTTCAGGGCCCCATCGGGGTGCTACCATTATTGCAACAGTAAGGCCCCTTTCACACGAGCGAGTTTTCCCACACGGGTGCAGTGTGTGACGTTAACGCATAGCACCCGCACTGAATCCTGACCCATTCATTTCTATGGGGCTGTGTACATGAGTTTTTTTTCACGCATCAGTTCTGCGTTGCGTTAAAAACGCAGCATGTTCTATAGTCTGCTTTTCACGCAGCCCTGGCCCCATAGAAATGAATGGAGCTTCAGTGAAAAAACGCATTGCATCCGGAAACAAGTGCGGGTGCGATGCGTTTTTCACTGATGTTGCTAAGAGATGTTATTGTTTGTAAACCTTAATTTTTTTTATCACGCACATGAAAAATGCATCAAAACGTATTGCGCCCGCGCGGAAAAAACTGAACGCAATCAGACAAAACTGACTGAACTTGATTGCAAAGGAGAAGACATCATGGTGACCTGGGCCAAATGGAAAAGACATCACAGAAGATGTCAGAATATAATTGTACTGTATTAACCTGTCAGTTCTACATAGGTGCTTTATAAACAGTGTATATAGCACTACATGGCGGTATTATGGACAGGTCATTATGTGGAAGTAGTAGTGTTCTTACATACAGCCTTCGGGCTGGTTTCTGATCTTTTGACGCTCAGGCAACGCCCCCGGGTTAAACATTACACGGCTAGGCATGATAACCCCACTGGGTGTGAACAGGTAGGAACACACACCTGCAATGAACTTCGTCTGCTCAAACACAACTTTCTCTGTGATTCCAGCCTCGCGCTGATCCAGCTTCTCTCCGATACAGGCGATCACCTCGACGTTCTCAGACAGAGCATGCGCCACCTTCTGGCCAATCAGCTGTAGAGCAGAGAATGTAGGAAATACTCAAGCTGCAAAGTAGTTTTGGGGGGGGGGGGGGGGGGGGGAAACCTAAAACTCATATGCAACTTTGTGCTTCAACTCAAGATCCCTGCTTGCTGGAAGTGAATGGCTGGAGCCCAGTTATGATCAGGCTGCGGAGGATTAGAAGAGCATGGAGTCTGCTTTCAAAACCAGATTCACAGGTTATGGCTGGCACTGCCGCTCCATTAAATGGCTCCATACAGCTGCAATACCTCACACAACCAGCGACAGGTGCGGTGCAGTTCTGGTTAAAAATAAAAAATAATAAAATCAGCTTGCGACAGCACCACTCTCAACTGTAGGTTGTGTCTGGTATTGCAGCTCAGCCAAATTCACTTTAAATACCAGCCACCTACCATGCACAGGGGCGCAGTACGTTCTGCTAACCCTTTAATACTACGAAGATCCTCTGCACCAGCAAACAGTCGTAAAGGTAAAAATGACCAAATCCATGAATATTTGGGGGACGATGATCTCACCTCATCAGATTCCCCGAAAACATGTCTCCTCTCGGAATGTCCCAAAATCACCCAGGTGGCGCCGACATCTTTGATCATGGCAGGGCTGGAAGATAATGGGGTCAGGTTACATACAGGTTATAGCGCCGTATACACCGCGTACGGAGGCGAGGGGCAGGACGCCGTACCTGATCTCACCGGTAAACGCCCCCTTAGACACTTTGTAACAGTTCTGTGCGGCTACTGCAAATTTTGGGTCAAGCTTCTGCCGGGCAAAGTCCAGGTAAATGGAAGGTGCGCCGCAGACCACCTCTGAAAAGGAAGAGGAGGAAACATTTCACTTTACTAGTCACGCGCCCCGTCTCCTCTCCGTTTTAGTAACTACTTGCATCCTCCATGTAATGATTCTGAAGCATCTGTTCTTATGACCATGCTGTGCAATTCCTCAATTATTCCTACTAGAATATTATGAACTAATTAATAGTCTGTAGTAAATTTACATCTGAGGGTTACCATTTGGGGGATGGGTCCCTGAACCAGTGACACTACCCAATCAGTCAGACTGTGCAGGGGCACGCCCCCAACTGGTAACACCCAGCAGGATCTTTTACTGTAGACTGCTGGAAATTCATTCATAATTTTTTAGTAGGAATAATCTTTTAGCAAGTAAATAGGGGTGAAAATTAGGCCCGACAACCTTGTTCTCTCACTTCCAGTGATCAAAAAGGAAAGCAATCAAAGCTAAGAAATCTGACAACTCCAGTGATCTCAGAATAGACCGATTGTTCTCAGAACTAAAGTGAACTTTTTACTGGGTGGCGTTTCCCAAGGTACATCTAATGTTGCAGGGGGGGGGGGGGGGGGGGTAGGAATAAACCCCAAATTTTCTGACTGTAGATTTATTCTGTATATAATTATGGGGGCTGCTGATAATATTTATAGACTTTCTTCACAGCAGCCACAAGGACCATAGGAACCTGTAGTCTGGAGAGGACGCACTGACTTCTGTGCTCTGCCACCTGTGCAGGGAGGGGTAGGAGATGAGCTCTGGAGCCCGTTATCTATATATAGAGGTGCTGCCAGTGATAATGAGAGGACTGCTGAGAAGCAACCTCTACAGAGCAGGAGGTGTCGGCCTATTGTTAGGGTCAGAGTGAAAACTCCAGGTTTTCAGGATTCATTTTTAATACAGATCGTGACACGGACAATAAAAAATAAATACATTTTAAAAACAGGAGACCATTTTCTGATGCCGCATTCCCTTTATGACGGAATATTCTAGATCACAGTCCCTGAAGCGCCTTCTGGAATTACAGTTTGGAAAGTTTACTGTAAAGCTATCCCAGTGCACATTACCCAGGCTGACCTACACGGTGCGGTAACGGGTGCCAGCTCTGCTACACCGCCAGTTGGCTCATCAGAACAGGGTCCCTTCAGGGCGTGACTGCTGTCAGTCTAAAGGGGGCATTAAAGGGGTTGCGTCATCTGGGACTTGGATGGCATATCGCTGGTAGAGGTTCCACCTCAGAGACCTGCACCCATCTCCAGAACAGGACCCGAAAGTGAAGGCGAGCACACTGCGCATGCACTGCGTGCCCTGCTCTCCATTTACTTCTATGGGAACTATGGGAAAATAGCGCTTTGCCATTTTCAGCAGTCCCTTTAAGTGAACAGAGTGCACAGCGCAAGCGCCTCCACCGCTCCATTAACTTATATGGGAACGCCAGAGATAGCGCTTGTTACCTCAGCACTCCCATAGAAATGAATGGAGGGTGGCCACACATGCGCGGCTGCTCTCCGCTCACTTCAGGGGTCCCGTTCTGGAGATAGGTGCGGGTCCCATCTGACAATCCTAGCGTTATACCACCAATGTCTCAAATGAGACAATCCCTTTAACGAGTCCCTTCACATATTTTACTGGTCACCGGTAACCCATAGGAAGCAGACATACTAGTCAGATTTACTAATTCTGCCTAAAAGTAAGAAGACCCCCTTAAACTCTCCACTTGGGGCCTGCAAACTTTCCCCTCCAAAAGACCATATTCCGGGTCCAGGAAGCTGAGATTTGGGTGTGAGGACCCTCATACAGCCCCCATATCTCAGCTTCCTGGACTAATCAGCCACAACACAATTTTCAGGTTTAGCAGAGACTTCAAAAAGGGAAAAATATATAATTTTCTATTGTGATTATTCATCAGGAATCCCACCTGCCTCTTGAATAATCTATAAAAAGTAGACACCCAAATTATTTCTGCCGCCTGCCCATAAACCAGCGGGGGACACCATTCAGTACAGAGATGACATTTTTGGGCATCTACATGATACGAGGCTCGTTGGAGAGTTTTCTAATATACTTTATCATCTCCAATGCCCCATTACTAGTACACGTCACTCCTGTTTTCCCCCACATACAGTGTTGGCCTGCTGCCACTAGGGGGCAATCTATATACAGCTTTATATGGCTCCAATTCATATGAAAAGAAGCTGCCTGCACACTGCCACCTAGTGGTGGAAAACATGAGGAGCTGTAAATTTTCAAAAACACAAGGAAAAAAAATGGCATTCAAAAGTGATGCAAGTGACGTACACCATACTGCGTGTATTGCATCAATTCCCTACGGTTTTAAAGATCTCTGCTTGCTGTCAGGAACAGGAAACTTTAATGCAATCCCTCCTGGTCATGTGGTAATTGCAGGGTTGTGATACTGTAATGAGTCCTGCACCTGTGTGACCACCACATGGCCAGGACACATTGTAGTCTTCTGGAAGGAAAAAACGATTAAGCTTTCTATTCAGTGACACCAAGCAGAGCTCTTAAATACTGGAAAAAGGATACAGAAAACTTGCCATCGTTTCAAGCGGCAGGTATAGGTGCAGGCGGAGATCTGAGCTACAATATGCCAGTTTCTGGGGTAAATTATAGTAAATATGCTATACCTGAAGCAACGCCCCTTTTGTGAAGCCCCACCCACAAATGAAGAGAAGGCATAAAACTAAATAAATTGGCAGTTTGTTCAAGCCCAAGGATGCTTCCGCAAACATGTGCCCATTTGGTATGTGCGAATCAAGTACTGGATCTACCCGCCGCAGATGTGAACCTACTTTAAAGGGGTGATCCCATGACTAATGTCCGATTTGCATTTTTCACATCCTACAGTAGATGACAATGTCCATCTAACAAAGCTAGAACCAGCCCTGTACCTCACATGGGTCCAAAGATCTCCACATTTGTTGCTCTGCTAGATTTATATCAAACCAACAGCTCAAGGGGAGTGTCCTTTCTACTGCAGCTCAGGAGCGTGTCCATGCTCTGCCTATCACAGCTCAGGGGGCGTGTCCATGCTCTGCCTATCACAGCTCAGGAGCGTGTCCATGCTCTGCCTATCACAGCTCAGGAGGCAGTTGAAGGATAAAACTGAGCATGTGCGACCACCTCAGTAAGCAGGTCAGAGAAATAATAAAATAAAAAAAACACAGCAGGTGGCGCTATACAGATACATTTTATTGAATTGCTCTGCGGCTATAACAACATTTTTAGCAGAAAAGTTTCTTCCGTCTATTTTAACTTCGAATCTTCAATTATCACAATAGGAGAAAACCCATCATTCCTGGCTTTTCAGACATCTTGGCAATTCTGGCCCCCCATGTATTGGCCACCTTATCACAGGGGCCCCCTTTCCCCACCTACCTTACGCACACGACTGCATCCATATGCCGCCCGCATTGTTTTTTGCGGACCCATTGACATCACATTTTGCACTCATGTATAGGACGCGTTCTATCTTTTTGCGCAACGGACTTCAGGATGTGAAAATCCAAAGGATGACGGGGTGCCCTCTGCATTCCCATGTCTGTTCTGTAGAAAGATAGAAGTGTCCTATACGTGCCTGCAAAATGCGGATCACGGACCCATGAAGTCAACAGGTCCGCAAAAATGTGGATGCAAAATGGACCGTATCCGCATTTTGCAGATGTACAGTTTGCAGAGCGCAAAATACATAGGATCGTGTGCGTGAGACTTACTAATGTATTGTGATTGTCCATATTGCCTCCTTTGCTGGCTTCATTATACACAGCTTGTTTCCATGGTTACAACCAGCAACAGTGGTCGTGCTTGCACACTATGGAGAAAAAGCACCAGCCTAAGGCCTCATGCACACGACCGTTGTGTGCATCCGTGGCCGTTGTTCCGTTTTCCGTGATTTTCTGCGGACCAATTGACTTTCAATGGGTCCGTTGAAAACTCGGAAAATGCACCGTTGTTCATCCGCGGCCGTGATCCGTGTTTCCGGTCAGTCAAAAAAATATGACCTGTCCTATTTTTTTGATGGACAACGGTTCACGGACCCATTCAAGTCAATGGGTCCGTGAAAAAAACACGGATGCACACAAGATTGGCATCCGCGTCCGTGGCCGTAGGCTACTTTCACACAGACCGATCCGAAGATCCGTCTGCAATAAAAGCTTTTTCAGAGCAGAGTTTTCACTTCTGTCGGATCTGAGTTTTCACGTATATTCTAACACAGAGGCGTTCCCATGGTGATGGGGACGCTTCAAGTTAGAATATACTACGAACTGTGTACATGACTGCCCCCTGGCAGCACCCGATCTCTTACAGGGGGCTGTGATCCACACAATTAACCCCTCAGGTCCCCCCCCCCCCCCCCCCCCATCATTGGTGGCCAGTGCGGCCTCCCCTCTGCCCTCCCCCCTAATTAAAATCACCTTCCCCCATCATTGGTGGCAGCGGAGAGTTCCGATCGGAGTCCCAGTTTAATCGCTGGGGCTCCGATTGGTAACCATGGCAACCAGGACGCTACTGCAGTCCTGGTTGCCATGGTTAATTAGCAATTTTTTGAAGCATTATACTTACCTGCGATGTCAGAAAAAAGAGAAAAGACCCCGGATATCCCAGAAACACAAGGAGGACAGTGCCTACACAGTATAAACGTGCTGGGACATCCAAAAAGAGGTAACTCGGTACAAGCTCCGAGTACAATAACAAAGGAAAAAAGGAAAGAAGCCCTGACGAAGGCACGCCGAAACGCGCGTTGGGGTAGCGCCATCCTGGTTCCCTTGTCCACACTTGGTCCACCTTTGGTAAGCTTTAGATCATAGTCTCCCTCCCACGGCTTTGTGCTGCCGATGTTGAGATTCCTCACTTGGCTTTTATTCATTGTTTTGCTGACTTTACACTATTTCCGCATTACTATTTTGGTCAGCACACCATGCACCACAGCCATGGTTGGTTCTCTCACTGATCCGTTTGGCTCCGCACGGCCAGGCGGACACCAAAACGACTTTCTTCATGTTTGTGGATCCTCCAAAAATCAAGGAAGACCGACGGAAGAAAAAACAGTCACGGATCACTGAACAACGGAAATCCGTTTTGTGGATCGCCAAAAAAAACGTCCGTGTGCACGAGGCCTAAGGCCTCTTGCACACAGCCCTTGTGGTTCCGTACCGTGCACAGGCAACATCCGTACAGCGGCCGGGACGGAGCGAGAGCCATTCAACTAATCCGCCCGCACCAAAAAAAAAAAAAAAAAAAAAGTTAACTTGTTCTATTTTTTGGAGGTGCAGAGGCACGGACAGGAACAGCGGGTTCCAATCTGTGCGCTTCCGTTCTGCATCTCCGTGATTGTGAACCAATTCAAGTGAATGGGTCCGCATCCATGGGAGTGCACACGGGCCAGTGTCCGTGTATTGCAGACCCACTGCAAGGATACTTTCACACTAGTGTTTTTTGCGGATCAGTCATGGATCTGCAAAAACGCTTCCGTTACAATAATACAACCGCATGCATCCGTCATGGACGGATCCGGTTGTATTAGGTCTTCTATAGCCATGACGGATCCGTCATGAACAGCATTGAAAGTCAATGGGGGACGGATCCGTTTTTTATTGTGTCAGAGAAAACTGATCCGTCCCCATTGACTTACATTGTGCGTCAGGACGGATTCGTCTTGCTCCGCACTACATGGCGGACAGAAAAACGCTGCAGGCAGCGCCTCCAGAGCGAAATGGTGACTGAACTGATGCATTCCGAGCGGATCCTTATCCAGTCAGAATGCATTGGGTAAAACTGATCCGTTTTGGACCGCGTGTGAGAGCCCGTGAACGGATCTCGCAAACAGAAAGCCAAAACGCCAGTGTGAAAGTAGCCTTTGTGAGCTCCCGGTCACCAGAGAGGCTTTTCCTACAATGTGCAACAACGACCACCACTGATGGATAACAGGGTGGTCGTAACCATGGAAATGAGCAGTGCATAACGTGCTGGAAAAATGAATCAACCCAGCAAAGGAGGCAATATGGAGAATCACAATACATTAGGAAGAGCCTTGTGTTAACTTTCTCTACATGATAAATGTCATTTGCTGAAGTGACGAAAAATATTCTACAGTTTTCAAACCAGCACCTGGATCTAAATACTTTTGTAATCGAGTTAGTCAATAATATGTATCTGTACAGCGCCACCTGCTGTTTGTTTTTTCTTATTTCTCTGACCTGCTTACTGAGATGGTCGCACATGCTCAGTTTCGTCCTTCAACTGTCTCCTGAGCTGTGATAGGGAGAGAATGGACACGCCCCCTGAGCTGCAGCAGAATGGACACGCCCCCTGAGCTGTCAGCTAGCAGAGCAATGAATGAGGAGATCTCTGGATCCATGTGAGGTGCAGGGCTGGTTCTAGCTCTGTAAGGGTACTTTCACACTAGCGTTAGTCTGATCCGGCAGGCAGTTCCGTCGTCGGACCTGCCTGCCGGATCCGCCTGCCGGATCCGCCAATCAGTGTGACAACTGACAGCATTTGTAGCCGGATCCGGGTCCGGAAAACAACAACGCTAGTGTGAAAGTACCCTTAGAAATAGGGTGTCATGTACTGTATGATGTATTATTTTTGACATTAGTCATGGAATAACCCCTTTAACCCCTTAAGGACTAGTCCTAAAATAAGAACCGGAATGAATGAGCTTTGCTGACGATTTCAGGTTTCGTCACCCAGATCACGTCCCCCCCCCAGCCCGGTCACAGGGGCAATAATGCAGAGGCCGTTACAAAACCACACGGGAATCAAACCGATTTTTTTTCCCACCGTCTTTAACTGCGGCAAAAATGATTTACGATTTTACGGACATTAGAACGATGCTGCTCTTTTACCCTGTGGTGGAATATTTCTTCTATTCACTGACAGCAATCAATTGCAAACTGGCCTCGCACTCCATTAGTACAGAGACCAAGGGGGTCTCATATGGATGGGAGAACGGCTTCGGTCACACACGCCGAGCGCTGAGGGTTATTTTTGGACCATCCCACAGTTTATTTTGGGCAGAGGAAAAGGTTAAAAGTCACGACCTTCACATCGGCCTGAGCGCAGAGAGGGCTGAAAGGTCAAAGCTGTTTTTAGGCCGTCTACTAAGCTGTGACAGGTGCAAAGGGTTAAAGGTCACTTAGGAGACGGGGACCGGGCACATCCTTGTGCCTTTTGGCCTCAGGGAGGACGAGAGCCGGGGAGCGCGCCCGACCACATTACTGCAGCCTGTCCGCACATTGAGGTTACTGTCTCTTTAAATGGCTGAGTGCATTGGGAGCGAGTACGTGCGAGTACGTGCCTGCAAGCAGAGACAGGCGGCTGCTGCAAAGGGGCAGAGACCAGCACGGCGGCAGTGCCTATGCCAAGCCTGTGCCCTTTTATAGCTCCTGCATCGATCTCTTTGCAGCTCAGCCTCAGGGCCTTCTGGGATTTGTAGTTCTACCTCATCAAGTGCATGATGGGTACTGAACCAGCATCATGTCTACTGTATTATAGGTCACCCCTCCCCCATCTACAGTGAACCCCCGCCCCCCCAACCGCACGAGAATCCATCAAAGGGGCACACGCAGTGCGCATGGACACAAGGGCAAAATTAGCGGTTTTCACCGTAGCAACAGGAAGTTACGTGCAGAGCGATGCATTAACCCTTCCACTGCATGGCACACACCCACCAGGTCCAAGAACCGTATTGCCACCCCAGCACCATAGTCTACAGTAGAAGCCTGCAGCAGCGCCTGCTGGGGGTTGTAGTATCCCCTGGTTGCAGGGAAGATACAGAAAGGACTCGACCATCCGTTAATGCACCCCCCAAATAACACCTGGAGCCCCCCATAACCCACGTCACCCATGTAAGAGGCAGAACGTGACCCATGTACCGCTCCTGCTGATGTTTTACACACACACGGCCATTAAAGGGTTACCCCGGGCACATACAGTGATGGTATATGGATGGAATCTACCATAAAAGGTCCAGAAGGGGGGGGGGGGAGCTGACCGCTGGGACCAACATCCATGGTTGGACAGTTGATTATTATGGAGGGTGATGGGGGCACCATGTTTGGGGGATATTTGCCCCATTATTCGATAGGTGCTCATAGTAGTTCTCAATAACAGCCGATCCAGGCGACAATCAGCGCCAATGGTCAGATCGCTTACGGCGGTCACCTGGACTATGGGCAAATACATAACGTGGGCACCCAGGATGGGCATGGCCAATGGGCACCATGACAAGGTCCCAAGGGTCACAGATTGTGACGCCTGATCAGACCCCACAGTGGACATTATAGATGACCCCATGTATTAACCCCTTCCCACCTGTCTCCGCGTTGATCTTGCCGCCGTTCAAGGTGGTGATCAGCTCCTCCAGGCTCTTCTTGTCACCGTTCATCTTCCAGTTCCCCCCCACGAAAAACTTCCTCGGAGACATGTCTGCGGCGGCTGCGGGGACTCGAGGTGCTGAGGATGAACCGGGCGCGGTGCTGACAAGAGCACCTTCTGAATGCGGCGCCTTTAAATATTAGCTGCGGCGAGCACGCCCACTCGCTGGGCAAAGGTTCAGATGGCCCCGCCCACCGACGCTCTGACAGATGTCGTACGTAATCAGGCGCCATGTTAAGTGTGGGCAAAGCTCTTTTCTGCCAGGATAGAAGGGAGAATCTGTATTTGTTGTGTTATTATAGAAAGAAAGGTCAATGCAATAAATGGGTGGGGGAGGGGGGTAACATTCTGATTTACATGGCGCCATGGCTTTTCTCTAAGGTTCTGGCACCTTGTCAGGCTGCAGTCGCAGGGTCATATTTTCGGTCCATGTACACTGAACAAAATATAAGCGCAACACTTTCGGTTTTGCTCCCATTTTGCATGAGCTGAACTCAAAGATCTGAATAGGGTTGCCACCCGTACGGGAATGACCCCGACAGTCCAGGTTTGTAATCCTGTGCCTGGGTACAAGCCTTTCTCAGACCCGGGCACAGGATTCAAACTGCAGACTTGCACACCTGACAGCTGGCGGTGAGCGGCGGCGGCGGCCGATGAGGTGTCAGCAGCTGGGACGATCAGCTGTCACTGCAGGCGATCAGCTGTGATGGTAGCGCAGGGCGGCGCTGTCTTCAGACACTCCCTCCCTCCTTTAAATGTTTTCTTTTTTATTTTATAGATTATGCCAATATTGTTTTGCTTTTTCTTATGTGTAAAAAAACAATAAATGCCTTTTGAAACATAAATGTTTTCTTTTACTATCTGATATCCTGTCTGCTTGGCCCGTTCCTCAGTTACAGCTTGCGCTCCACAGCTGGACCCACTTCCGGCCTGTGGAACGCAACTTCCGGTCCCGATGCGTTCCACCCGTGTTCGGGTTTGGCTTGAAGAAAAGGTGGCAACCCTAGATCTGAAACATTTTCTACATACACAAAAGACCCATTACTCTCAAATATTGTTCACAAATCTGTCTGAATCTGTGTTAGTGAGCACTTCTCCTTTGCCGAGATAATCCTTCCGCCTCACAGGTGTGGCATATCAAGGTGCTGATTAGACAGCATGAATATTGCACAGGTGTGCCTTAGACTGCCCACAATAAAAGGACACTGAAATGTGCAGTTTGATCACAGATGTCGCAACGTTTGAGGGAGCGTGTAATTGGCATGCTGACTGCAGGAATGTCTACCAGACCTGTTGCCCGTGCAATGAATGCTCATTTCTCTACCATAATCCGTCTCCAAAGGCGTTTCAGAGAATTTGGCAGTACATCCAACCAGCCTCACAACCGCAGACCACGTGTAACCACACCAGCCCAGGACCTCCACATCCAGCATGTTCACCTCCATGATCGTCTGAGACCAGCCACCCGGACAGCTGCAGCAGCAATCGGTTTGCATATCCAAAGAATTTCTGCACAAACTGTCAGAAACCGTCTCAGGGAAGCTCATCTGCTCGTCGTCCTCATCGGGGTCTGGACCTGACTGCAGTTCGTCGTCGTAACCAACTTGAGTGGGCAAATGCTCACATTCGATGGCGTCTGGCACGTTGGAGAGGCGTTCTGTTCACGGATGAGTCCCGGTTTTCACTGTTCAGGGCAGAGGGCAGACAGCGTGTGTGGCGTCGTGTGGGTGAGCGGTTTGCTGACGTCAACGTTGTGTATAGAGTGGCCCATGGTGGCGGTGGGGTTATGGTATGGGCAGGCGTATGTTATGGACAACGAACACCGATGCATTTTATTGATGGCATCTTGAATGCACAGAGATACCGTGATGAGGTCCTGAGGCCCATTGTTGTGCCGTTCACCACGACCATCACCTCATGTTGCAGCATGATAATGCACGGCCCCATATTGCAAGGATCTGTACACAATTCCTGGAAGCTGAAAACATCCCAGTTCTTGCATGGCCAGCATACTCACCGGACATGTCACCCATTGAGAATGTTTGGGATGCTCTGGATCGGCGTATACGACAGCGTGTTCCAGTTCCAGACAATATCCTGCAACTTCGCACAGAAGAGGAGTGGACCAACATTCACAGGCCACAATCAGCAACCTGATCAACTCTATGCAACGGAGATGTGTTACACTGTGTGAGGCAAATGGTGGCCACACCAGATACTGACTGGATTTCTGCCCCCCCCCCCCCTTCCCCCAGTAAGCAAAACTGAGCACATTTCAGAGTGGCCTTTAATTGTGGAAAGTCTAAGGCACACCTGTGCAATACTCCAGTGTTTCCCAACCAGCGTGCCTCCAGCTGTTGCAAAACTACACCTCCCAGCATGCCTGCACAGCCAAAGGCTGTCCGGGCATGCTGGAAGTTGTAGTTTTGCAACAGCTGGAGGCACGCTGGTTGGGAAACACTGCAATATTCATGCTGTCTAATCAGCACCTTGATATGCCACACCTAAGAGGTGGGATGGATTATCTCGGCAAAGGAGAAGCGCTCACTGACACAGATTTAGACAGATTTGTGAAAATATTTGAGAGTAATGGGTCTTTTGTGTATGTAGGAAATGTTTCAGATCTTTGAGTTCAGCTCATGCAAAATGGGAGCAAAACCAAAAGTGTTGCCTTTATATCTTTGTTCAGTGTATATTTCTTGGCAAAATTACAAATCCACAGAAAAAAAAAAGGCATACAGATTTTGAGGCGGTTTCACACAAGCTTAACATGGATGCATTTTTGCAATCGTACAGCCTGACCATCTGAGCTAACCGCATGGTGTTAACCTGGCCTTACACATGTGTATTACAGGCCAGTGCACAGATCTGTGTCCAGAATATAGAGCCTTTTCTACAGCCGGATTTCAGATACCTGCGAATATGAAAATGGGGCCCCTTCATGAAGTCATCATCATCCTAGAGCTCCTCTGTTTTGGTTCTGCATTTTTTTCTATATGGTGGCGGCCCTTGTGCAGCAGCCCATATGGTATGTGACTGTCCTCCCTCATGTCCTCATTTTGGTCCATGCTCCATGACAAAAATGGAGATGGATCCTGAGGCCGAAAATTTTTTCTCAAAGGTTTTGGATAATCACAGTGGGGGTTGTAGTTATTTGAGCAGTGTGAATGTACTGTACTTCCCATACAGGGGTGTACACAGAAAACATTGGATCCGATATTGAAGCTCAGATAGGGATCCACCAGATGTACATCAGCCGCAGATTTTTTTGCTGGTGCAGTTTATAAGCTCTCTCTGTATATGGGACTCTGTTTTTCCAATATAATTCTGGCTACCAGCAGCTGCCACTAGGGGGAGCCTAATGCATATGAATGTCTACAGCTAGTAGAGAATGCAAAGAGAGTAAATATAAGTCTGTGAGCAGTGAGCTCCCCCTAGTGGTGGCTGCAGGAACACTATCAATATGCAGGGGAAGCAGTTCAGTGTTGGCCCCCCAGATCACAGCTTCATGGTCCGCCTCTGCGATATCATTAGGCACTTATTTTACACAATGCTGATGTTTACTTTGGGGTAACTGCAAAAAAAGGGGGTCAGTCAGCACATCCCTATGCGCAGGTGCACGCTGCCATTGCTAGAAACATACAGGGAAAAAAGAGACAATGCAGCAGCGCCCTGCAAACACAAATAAAGTACAATAATGCCATAATTTTAGAAAACATTCTGGGAACCGAACACTAAATCCTAACTGTTATGTGCCATAAAAGCCACCAGAAAATTAAGGGAGAATGTTTTCTATAATTATGGCATTATTGTACTTTATTTGTGTTTGCAGAGCGCTGCTGCATTGTCTCTTTTTTTCCTGTATGATTCTAGCCATGGCAGCGTGCACCTGCGCATTGCAGTTGTCCTGGAGCTGGAGGTGCGGCTGACTCCAGTTGGTCTTGCACCCCTGACCAGCCTGTCTGCCCCATAGGCCGATTTTAATTAGAGTAAGTATAAGGGCTCGTTCACACAAACGTTTTTCGCGTTCCGTATACAGAACCATTCATTTCAATGGTTCCGGAAAAAAAAAAAATGTTATTCAGTTTCCGTATTTCCGTTTTTCCGTTAGCTTGAAAGATAAAACATGTCCTATTATTGCACGCAAATCAGTTCCGTGGCTCCATTCAAGTCAATGGGTCCGAAAAATAAACGGAACACATACGTAATGTACTCCGTATGTCTTCAGTATCTGTTCCGTTTTTGCGGAACCATCTATTAAAAATTTTATGCCCAGCCTAATTTTTTCTATGTAATTACTGTATACTGTATATGCCATACGGAAAAACGGAACGGAACCGGAAACACTACTGAATCAAAAAAACGGCCCGCAAAACACTGAAAAAGCCATACGGTCGTGTGAACAAGCCCTAAAGCTGTAGCCTGCTCTCATTGTATTTATGATAGCCATTTGGCATCAAGAGAGGTATAGGGTGAGCTCAGCATGCATGTTGGTACCTGCATCCCTGGATTTAATGGAGGCCGTTGTGGCACCAAAAATGGTAAAAAGAGTGGACCCAGCATGCATGTGGAACCTGCACTCCCTGAATTTTATGGTGGCCATTATGGCACACAACAGGTAGGATTTAGTGTTAGGTTCCCGTCTTATGGAGATCGCCTTGACGTGTGGTAGACGGGCTCAAATAATTTTGTACAAAATGTATTTGCCAAGAATCTCAAATTTGCAAAATAAGCGAAGCATTTACACCAGAATGTTTTCTATAATTGTGGCATTACTGTACTGTACTGTATTTGCAGAGCGCTGCTGCATTGTTCCTTTTTTTCCTACTTTGGGGTAAGGGATTTGATATCCATGATGCATTCACATATTTTCCATCCATATTCCATATTTCGATTTTTTTTCGCCCAAAAACAGAACAATCCCATAAGTACAAAACCCTTCCTAATGGCAAAAAAATAGAAAAGTAGAAATTGGGATTACAGATAGGACCATGGGAATCCATGTGCAGAGAAGGAGTTAAAGGGGTTATCCCATGAGTGATGTAAATAATGAAGAAAGCATAGAGCACATGACAAACTAAAGCTAGAACCAGCCCCGTACCTCACACGGATCCAGCGATCTCCCCATTTATTGCTCGACTTGTTCTGCTTGATTTATTTCAGGCTGGCAGCTCAGGGGGCGACATTTCTGCTGCAGCCGTCTCCCTATCACAGGTCAGGAGGCAGATGAAGGATGGAATTGAGCTAGTGTGACGACTTCAGCAACGTGGACAGAGAAAAGGAGATTTTTGTGAACTCACCTGTAAAATCTCTTTTTCTCTGAGTTCATTGCGGGACACAGGACCGTGGGTATAGCTGCTTGCTGCCACTAGGAGGCGACGCTAGGCTAGAAAGTGATAGCTCCTTCCCTGCCAGCTATACCCTCCCCAGTCAGGAGAGTTTGTGCCCAAGCAGTAGGAGTAGCAGAAAAGAACTGATAACACAGTCAGAACATTACCTACATCGGTAGGTATGAACTAAAACTGAAACCCAACATATAACCAACCACCGGCATGTGCGGTAACAATGGAAAAAAACAATAGGTGGGCGCTGTGTCCCCCAATGAACTCAGCGAGAAAGAGATTTTACAGGTGAGTCCACAAAAATCTCCTTTTTCTCGCTCGTATCATTGGGGGACACAGGACCGTGGGACGTCCCAAAGCAGTCCACGGGGAGGGAACAAACAATACTCGCCCATGGAAAAACTGCCCTCGCAGACGTTCAGGACGCTGCCGCCTGCAGGACTTTACAGCCCAGGGCAGCTCTGCCGATGCCAGGGAGTGCACCTGGTAGAATTTCGTGAACGTGTGTAAGGAAGACCACGTTGCCGCCTTACACAACTGGAAGGCTGATGCACGATGGAAGCGAGCCCAGGAAGCGCCAACCGCTCTGGTTGAGTGGGCCGTGATTCCAGGGGGTGGAGCCCTGCCCCGGGAACGGTATGTCACCATGATTGCCAAACGTATTCACCTGGCAATCGTCACCTTAGAAGCGGCACTTCCCTTACGAGGACCATCAGGAAGCACGAATAACGAATCCGTGCGGCGGAAAGAGCTAGAGACGGCCAGATAGATCCTCAGAGCACGAACTACGTCCAGTTTGTAAAGAGAATGCTCTCTAGGATGCGAGGGAGCTGGGCAAAAGGAAGGGAGGACAATGTCCTCGTTAACGTGGAAGGCCGAGACTACCTTCGGTTGAAAAGAAGGTATGGACCGGAGCACCGCCTAATCCTGATGAAGGACTAAAAAGGGTTCCCTACATGAAAGGGCTGCCAACTCTGAGACACGCCTGATGGATGTGATAGCCACCAGGAATGCCACCTTCCAGGAAAGAAGACGCAGGGACACCGTCTGAAGCGGTTCAAACGGAGCCGATTGGAGTGAACTTAGAACGAGGTTCAGATCCCAGGAAGGCACGGGAGGCCGATAGGGAGGAACAATATGAGCCACCCCTCGGCTCTGAGAGGAAGGGGCCATGGTGCGTCTGCTAGGAGGAGGACGACGTCGGAGTACCACGCCCGGCGGGGCCAGTCCAGTGCGATGAGGATCGCCTGAACGCCCTCCGTCTTGATCCTGCGCAGGACACGCGGCAGGAGAGGAAGAGGGGGGAACACATACACTAGGGAGAACTCGTTTGACGGTGCTACCAGAGCGTCTGCGGCGCACTCCTTGGGATCTCTTGTGCGAGAGAAGAAGGTGGGAAGTTTGTGGTTGAACCTGGACACCATCAAGTCTACTACCTCCGGACGACCCCACCGGAGACAGATCTGTTCGAACACCTCCGGGTGCAAGGACCATTCCCCGGGGTCCAGAGTCGTCCGGCTGAGAAAATCTGCCGCCCAGTTCTCCACTCCCGGAATGAACACAGCTGAAAGAGCTGGGACATGTAACTCTGCCCACCTCAGGATTTTTGCAGACTCCCTCATCAATGCAGGGCTGCAGGTATCCCCCTGGTGGTTGATATAAGCCACCGCCGTGGCATTGTCGGATTGACCGGCCCTTCAGGAGAGGGGCCCAATGGAAAAGGGAGAGCCTAATGGCCCAGAGTTCCAAGATGTTGATTGGCAGTCTGGACTCTAATTGAGACCATAAGCCCTGGACTGTCCTAGGAGGGAAGACTCCTCCCCAGCCTTGAAGGCTGGCGTCGGTGGTAATGATCGTCCACGAGATCGGGAGAAAAGACTTCCCCGACTGCAAGGTCGGGATCCGGAGCCATCACCTGAGAGCTAGACGCACTTGTGTGGGCAGACTCATGTGACGGTCCAGGGACAGTGGAGATTTGTCCCACTGAGTCAAGATTGCCCTTTAGAGCGGGCGGGAGTGGAATTGTGCAAATGGAATCGCTTCGAAGGAAGCGACCAGAGCCCCTAAAACTTGCATACAGCAACGGATAGATGGGTACCTGCGATAGAGAAGCAGGCAAACTGGCCACTGGAGTGCCAGTTGCTTGTCCACAGGGAGGCGGACCAACGCCTCCTCCGTGTCCAGGGTCATCCCTAAGAATGTGAGACGTCTGGCCGGGGACAGGGAGGACTTCTGGAAATTCACCAGCCAGCCGAACTGAGTGAGGGTATCCAGAGTGATACGAAGGCTGGCCTCGTTCTGGGCCAGGGTTGTCGTCTTGACCAGAATGTCGTCCAGGTAGGGAATCAGAGTTGATGCCCCTGGAACGAAGTAGGGCAAGTAGGGGAGCGAGGACCTTCGTGAAGACTTGCGGTGCTGTTGCCAGCCCAAAGGGGAGGGCGACAAACTGGAAGTGATGGGGCCCTAAGGCGAAGCGGAGAAAGCGCTGGTGCGCCTGGTCAATGGGGACATGTAGGTTCGCGTCCTGAATGTCTATGGAGGAAAGGAATTCTCCCTGGACCAGTGAAGCAATGACGGAGTGAAGGGACGCCATCCGGAAGTGCTGAACTCGGAGGAACTGGTTCAACAATTTGAGGTCCAAGATAGGCCGAACGGAACCCTCCTTTTTCGGAACTACAAACAGGTTTGAATAAAACACTGTAAACTGTTCTGTCCGAGGGACCGGGGAGATCACTCCTCGAGCTATCAGCGAATGAATTGCCTGGAACAAGGCGGAGGCCCTCTCTGCTTCCTTGGGAACTTGGGACCAGAAGAAGAGCTCCGGGGGAGGGGAGGTAAATTCGATTTTGTAACCTAATGTGATTAGCTTGAGTGCCCATGCGTCTGAGATGTGGGCCCGCCAAATCTCCTGATAAAGGAGGAGACAGCCCCCCACCCGCGAGCGTGGGGGCGCACCTTCATGCAGAGGCCTGTTTGGTGGCCATGGAATGGGAGGATTGGGATTTAGGCCGCCAGGCCGACTAAGACGGTCTTTTCTTCTGTTCCTGTGCGATAGCGGCAGGAGGCCCTCCTGACGCTGGCCGCGTAACGGAGGTGCGGCTAAAGGAATGGCTCCGTGCAAACGAGGACCTAGCACGAGAGGCGCGCTTGGACTTGGTTTGGGGAAGGGATGTACTCTTGCCGCCCGTGGCCTCTGAGATTATCTCATCCAGCCAGGTACCGAACAAGCGGGACCCTGCAAAACGTTTGGAAGAGACATCTGCCGCCCATACCTTGATCCAGAGCTCCCGCCGCAAGGTGATGGCGAGGGCTGAAGAGCGGGCTACCAAAGTATCTGTGTCCAAGTACGCTTCACAGAGGTACTTTCCTGCCTGAGCAATCAGCAAAGCCTGAGACTGGAGCTCCAGATGGAGGTCTGACGCCATACCTCCATGAAAACTAAGCGACCATTCCGAGACCGCCTTAGCCACCCAGGCGGAGGCGAAGATGGGACGCAGGGCAGAACCACTTGCGGCAAACAGGGACTTAGTCACAGTCTCCATCCGACGGTCTACTGGATCCTGGAGGGAGGAGCCGTTGGCTACCGTAATGGCGGTATTTTTGGCCAGACGTGGCACCGGAGGATCCACCTCGAGAGGGGAAGCCCATTTTGCCAAGTCGCTTAGGTGGAGCGAAGCGACGATCTGGATGGTCCCAGGCCTTGGTAATGACCACAGTAAAGTCATCATGTAAGGGGAACTCCTTCGGATTTTGTCTGGAGCGAAGGAAAGACACTCCTTGGCTAGTGGAGGGAGGGTCGTCTTGCACCTGGAAGGTGTCCCGGACTGCCGTTACTAGGCTATCCACCATGGAAGCAATCTTAGAAGATTGTTCCGAATCTATGTCAGATAGTGAGTCACCAATCTCCCCTTCGGACAGGGCTTCCCCACGAATGGAGGATATGTCCGAGCGAGATTTAAGGGGGGTGGAGAAGCAGAGGCATCAGAGGAGGAATGGCGTCCTGCTCTGATCCGCTTCTGTGACGACCTGCTCCTGAGGGACTTGCCCAAGGAAGGTGAGGACTGCTCTGGTGGGGACTTATCAACCAAGCGACCCATGAGTGATAGGGTGGATTGGGATATTTTAGCAAGGTCCTCCACCGCCCGGGATAGGGAACGCGCCCAGCCAGGTTCCACAGAATCAGAGCGGTCATGGGGCTGCATAGGCTGGGGGGGGGGGGCAATGCTACCCCAGAAGGAGAGCACGCGGAGCACACAGGGTCCCACTGACCGCGAGGGAACTTTAGACTGCATACAGTACATGCAAAGTGTGTAACAATAGGAAGGCGGGGGTCATTAGTGGGATCAGACATGGCTGACTAGGGCTGAATGACCGACTCAGGGGTGGGGAGGGTATAAGGGTACGTCCTACCAGCCACCGAGGCTACCCATGTCCTGTGCTTCCTTAGAGACGCGGCTGCAGTGAGAGAAGCGCGTGAATGAGAAGAAACCGCCCACTGCAGCGGCGGAAAGCCAAGCCCATCTCCTCTAGGCATAGGGACCCGGCACTTGCTGAGAACGCGCAGCGGAGCGGCCACCCGTCAGACATATAAGCAGGCGGCCCATCATAGAAATCCTCAGACATAAAGAAAACCCATACTGAGGAGCGGGGGGGATATATACTCCTCTGCTGCTGTCTTCTTCACCCTCCGTCCGGCAGAACCAGCAGGGTCACCCCTTCAGCCACTGGCACCTAAGTGGCAGGAAGCTGGAACTGAGGGCTAGGAGATATGGGTGACCCTTAGGCAGGGGGGAAACAGGGAAGCGAGGCTGCCCTGGTCCACATTGACTTCTTAGGGGGAGGATGGTCCGTGAGGGAAACCGGCTACACACGCCGGGAAAAATAGAGGGGCTAGGCAATTCTGTTTTCCACCTAAGGAGAAGAAAGAAAAAGAAAATAAAAAGAAATAAAAAGCCGCCCTGCAATATGCAGGGAGGTCTGCCTCCTATGACACTAAGCTAAAAACTGATATGCTCTCTCCTGACTGGGGAGGAGCTATCACTTTCTAGCCTAATGTCACCTCCTAGTGGCAGCAAGCAGCTATACCCACGGTCCTGTGCCCCCAATGATACGAGCGAGAAATAAGGAAAAGATCAAACAGCAGGTGGCGCTATACAGTCACTTTCTCTTGAATGTGGCTATAATTCATTTTAAATTACGTGGAATTACAAAAGTATTGAGATTCGGGTTCTGGTTTGAAAGCTGCAGAATATTTTTCGTGGGACAACCCCTTTAACCCCTTAGGGACTGGGCTAATTTTCACCTTAAGGACCAGGCCATTTTTTGCAAATCTGACCAGTGCCACTTTATGTGGTGATAACTTTAAAACGCTTTGACTTATGCAGGCCATTCTGAGATTGTTTTTTCATCACATATTGTACTTCATGACACTGGTAAAATGAAGTAAAAAAATATCATTTTTTTTTATAAAAAAATACCAAATTTACCAAAATTTGGGAAAAATTAGCAAATTTCCAAGTTTCAATTTCTCTACTTCTATAATACATAGTAATACCTAGAAAAATAGTTATTACTTTACATTCCCCATATGTCTACTTCATGTTTGGATCATTTTGGGAATTACATTTTTGTTTTTGGGGACACTACAAGGCTTAGAAGTTTAGAAGCAAATCTTGAAAATTTTCAGAAATTTAAAAAAAAAAATATTTTTAGGGACCAGTTCAGGTCGGAAGTCACTTTGTGAGGCTTACATAATAGAAACCACCCAAAAATGACCCCATTCTAGAAACTACACCCCTCAAGGTATTCAAAACTGATTTTACAAACGTCGTTAACCCTTTAGGTGTTCCACAACAGTTAATGGCAAATGGAGATAAAATATCAGAATTTAGATTTTTGGGCAAATTTTCCATTTTAATCCATTTTTTCCAGTAACAAAGCAAGGGTTAACAGCCAAACAAAACTCTATATTTATTGCCCTGATTCTGTAGTTTGCAGAAACACCCCATATGTGGCCGTAAACTGCTGTACGGGCACACGGTAGGGCGTAGAGGGAAAGGTGCGCCGTGTGGTTTTTGGAAGGCAGATTTTGCTGGACTGGTTTATTTACACCATGTCCCATTTGAAGCCCCCTGATGCACCCCTAGAGTAGAAACTCCATAAAATTTACCCCCTCAAGGTATTCAAAACTGATTTTACAAACTTTGTTAACCCTTTAAGTGTTGCACAAGAGTTATTGGCAAATGGAGATGAAATTTGAGAATTTCAATTTTTTTGAAAATTTTCCATTTAATCAATTTTTTCCAGTAACAAAGCAAGGGTTAACAGCCAAACAAAATGCTATATTTATTGCCCCGATTCTGTAGTTTGCAGAAACACTCTATATGTGGCCGTAAACTACTGTACGGGCACACAGTAGGGTGTAGAGGAAAAGGTCCGCCGTGTGGTTTTTGGAAGGCAGATTTTGCTGGACTGGTTTATTTACACCATGTCCCATTTGAAGCCCCCCTGATCAGTGGCGCAGGGATCGCCATAGCAGCCATAGCAATGGCTATGGGGCCCTACGCCACTGGGGGCCCGGGCTGCCGGCTGAGGATAAAAAAAAATATATTCACGTGGCGGTGCGATAGGGCCCCACTCCTCCCAATTGGTGGCGGCGGCAGTTCCGATCTGAGTCACAGCAGTGTAATGCTGGGGCTCCAATCGGTTACCATGGCAGCCAGGACGCTACTGAATTCCTGGCTGCCATGGTCAGTTACTCTGCAGAATACTTACATGCGCTGTGGCCGCCGGGCGCTCCTCCTTCTTGTAACTCGTCACAGGTCTGTGCAGCGCATTGCTATAAGCATAAGCCGCTCTGGGAGCTGATGCAGAGGCACTGGGGCTGCTATGAGGCTACTGGGGGCTGCTATGAGGCATGGGGCTCTTATCGGAGGTCTGATTGGGGGTCATTCATATTGGGGTCTGAGCTGAGGTGTGAGCTGAGGACTTATTGGGGTCTTATTAACATTGGGGATCTTATTGGGGCTGTCAGCTGAGGTCTGATTAACATTGGGGGTCTGATTGGTGGTCTGACCTGAGGTGTAATGAAAAATATTTTTTTTCCGGAGCAGCTTGGAGAAAAAAGGCCTCACAGTCTCCCACACTCCTTCTGCCCGGCCAAGCCAGCCAGCACCCCTGAGGCCAAGCCTGCCAGCACCCCTGAGGCCAAGCCTGTAAAGCACCCCTGAGGCCAAGCCTGTAAAGCACCCCTGAGGCCAAGCCTGTAAAGCACCCCTGAGGCCAAGCCTGTAAAGCACCCCTGAGGCCAAGCCTGTAAAGCACCCCTGAGGGAGGCCAAGCCAGCCAGCACCCCTGAGGCCAAGCCTGTCAGCACCCCTGAGTCTTCAGAACTGTAGGTAAATTATATATAAGAGGAGCTTATAATATGAAAGATACAAATTATGTCAGAGCGGCTCTTCACCTACACGTGTATCAGCATTAGATATATACCCCTTACTCTCCCTAATACCCAATCTACACAAGATACATATCCCTACCTTCTGTCTAATACACATACACACCACACGATGTGTACTTTCACCTTCTTGTGTTACAGACCCCTGTACAATTTAACAATCTTCTTTAATACACAGACATTTAGATTCATACATTTCCTACACTGGCACAAATGCGTTGCCAGTGACCAACTGTCTGTGCTCAGTCCTACGCGTAACCGTCGCAAGTGCATGAGGAGCTGCGGATGTGGTGGTGAGATCCGGGAGGGGGAAGGGGCCCATACATTTTTTTTACTATGGGGCCCAGTCATATTTAGCTACGCCCCTGATGCACCCCTAGAGAAGAAACTCCATAAAAGTGACCCCATCTAAGAAACTGCACCCCTCAAGGTATTCAAAACTGATTTTACAAACTTTGTTAAAGAGCTATTGGCAAATGGAGATGAAATTTGAGAATTAAAATTTTTGGGCAAATTTTCCATTTTAATCCATCTTTTTCCAGTAACAAAGCAAGGGTTAACAGCCAAACAAAACTCTATATTTATTGCCCAGATTCTGTAGTTTGCAGAAACACCCCATATGTGGCCGTAAACTACTGTACGGGCACACGGCAGGACGTAGAGGGAAAGGAGCGCCGTGTGGTTTTTGGAAGGCAGATTTTGCTGGACTGGTTTATTTACACCATGTCCCATTTGAAGCCCCCCTGATGCACCCCTAGAGTAGAAACGCCATAAAAGTGACCCCAACTACGGGATAAGGTGGCAGTTTTGTTGGGACTATTTTTAGGGTACATATGATTTTTGGTTTATCTATATTACATTTTTGTGAGGCCAGGTTACCAAAAATAGAAATTCTGAAATTTCATCTCCATTTGCCATAAACTGTTGAGGAACACCTAAAGGGTTAATAAAGTTTGTAAAATCAGTTTTGAATACCTTGAGGGATGTAGTATTAGATGGGGTCGCTTTTATAGAGTTTCTACTCTAGGGGTGCATCAGGGGGGCTTCAAATGGGACATGGTGCAAAAAAAAAGGCCATCAAAATCTGCCTTCCAGAAACCATACGGCGTTCCTTTCCTTCTGCGCCCTGCCGTGTGCACGTACAGCAGTTTACGACCACATATGGGGTGTTTCTGTAAACTGCAGAATCGGGGTAATAAATATTAAGTTTTGTTTGGCTGTTAACCCTTTCTTTGTTACTGTAAAAAAATAACGGATTAAAATGGAAAATTTGCCAAAAAATTGCTGTTTTGGCACCGTTTTTATTAAAATTTTTTGACTGTGTTAATCAGAGGGGTTAAGTCATGGGGTATTTTTATAGAGCCGATTCTTACGGACGCGGCAATACCTAATATGTCTACTTTTTTATTTATTTATTTTTTACACTATTATCTTTTTATAAACAAAAAAAAAATAAACATTTTAGTATCTCCATAGTCTAAGAGTCAGTTTTCTTTTTTCGTTTTTAGCCGATTATCTTAGGTAGGGGCTCATTTTTTGCAGGATGAGAGGATGGTTTTATTGGCACTATTTTGGGGGGGCAGGGGCATGACTTTTTGATCACTTGCTATTACAATTTTTGTGATGTAAGGTGACAAAAAAATACCTTTTTTTGCACTGTTTTTATTTTATTCTTTTGACTGTGTTCATCTGAGGGGTTAGCTCATGGGGTATTTTTATAGAGCAGATTCTTACGGACGCGGCGATACCTAATATGTCTACTTTTTTTTATTTATTTTAGTTTTACTAATATTTTTTAAAACATTTTTTTTTTGTTTTAGTGTCTTAAGTCTGAGAACCATAGTTTTTTATCCGATGTCAGTGCTAAATTGGGATATAAATGTAGTACTCCATGGAAGTGTGGTACTCCCTGAAGCAACCAATAATGCAGAGGCCCGGATGATCGGGGCACATGTCGCACTGAGTAGTGGTGTCCTTCCGTATCCGCTTCTGCGACACACTCTGCACCTTTTTTGGGTCCGTCCCTTCTTTCCAGTATGGGGGACCACACCTGGAAAGTGTTGGCCAGGGACGATCCGGGCGCCTCCAGTTCCCGAGGTACTCCGGCCTGCTCTTTCCCAGTCAGAAAAGATCAGGGCCTTGAGGACTGCCTCATAGAACTGGAGGAATGTCCCTGTGTTGCCAGCGCTTCGGGATAGTACAAAAGAGTTGTACAAGGCAACCTGTACCAAGTAGACCGCAACTTTTTTGTACCATGCCCGGGTTTTTCGCATGGCGTTATATGGCTTGAGGACTTGATCAGAGAGATCAACTCCTCCCATATACCGATTGTAGTCGACGATACAATCGGGCTTAAGGACCGTTGCCGCGGTACCTCGCACAGAGACGGGGGTGATGCCGTTACCATGAATTGTGGACAGTACAAGGACATCCCTCTTGTCCTTATATCTGACCAGCAACAGGTTTCCACTGGTAAGGGCACGGGTCTCACCCCTGGGGATAGGTACCTGGAGGGGGTGGGCAGGGAGGCTGCGTTGATTTTTCCGCACGGTCCCACAAGCGGACGTGGATCTGGCGGTGAGAGACTGGAACAAGGGAATGCTGGTATAAAATTTATCCACGTACAGGTGGTAACCCTTATCCAGCAGTGGGTACATAAGGTCCCACACAAGTTTCCCGCTAACACCCAGAGTGGGGGAACATTCTGGGGGTTCAATACGGGAATCTCGCCCCTCGTACACACAAAACTTGTAAGTGACCCCTGAGGTACCCTCACAAAGTTTGTACATCTTCACACCATACCTCGCCCGCTTTGAGGGAACATACTGGCGGAAAATGAGTCTCCCCTTGAATGCAATGAGAGACTGATGAACCGCGACCTCCCTTCCAGGTACATAGGCCTGTACAAATTTGGCCCCAAAGTGATCGATGACCGCCCTGATTTTGTACAGGCGGTCATAGGCAGGATCACCTCGGGGGGGAAGGGGGGGGGGGGGGACATGCTGCATTATATGCATAATGCAGGCATTTCCGGATGGCCTCAAACCGGGAGCGTGTCATGGCCGTACTGTAAAGTGGGGTCTGGTAGAGGACATCCCCACTCCAGTATTGCCTGACACTAGGTTTTTGGACTAGGCCCATGTGCAGCACGAGACCCCAAAATGTCCTCATCTCGGCTGCACTGACCGGGGTCCAGCCACCAGGTCTAGCTAAAAAGGAGCCCGGGTGTTGAGCAATGAACTGTTGGGCGTACAGATTCGTCTGCTCCACCGTTAGATTTACAAAATGGTCACTGAAAAAAAAGACTGAAGTAGTCGTATTCAGTGAAGCCCACTTTGGGAATCTGGATTCCTGGTTTGCTTACAAACTCAGGAATCACTGGCTCAAAACGCTCTGGGGTGCACCAGACAAGTTCACCGGCAGGGGGCTCCGGTGGACTTATCTGGTGGGCCACAGGGTCCCTGGACCACAGGGTCCCTGGCATGGCGGTCCCCTTGCTCCGCCTGGCGGCGTCTCCGCCGCCTTGGGGGCTCATCATCATCGCTAGATGATGAGGAGGATGCGGATGACAACAGGAAAGTGGGGTCATCCTCGTCCTCACTGGGACTCTCGGACTCGGAGGCAAGCTGGGCGTATGCCTCCTCGGCCGAGAACATCCGGCGGGCCATAGGGTTTGTGTGTGCGTGCATGATCTATACGAGTGTATTACTGTAGTGCAGCGGCGGCATGAAGCGCACTGCGTCATAACAACCAATGACGCCATGTGCTCATGCTGTCAGCAGGAATACAGGCCGGCATACCACGGACCGCTCACGGCCACAGAACACGGCTGTGTGCATTCGGCCTTAGGCCTCATGCACACGACCGTTGTGTGCACCCGTGGCCGTTGTTCCGTTTGACGTGATTTTCTGTAGTCCCATTGACTTTCAATGGGTCCGTTGAAAACTCGGCTGCTGCACCCGTTTTGTCACCCGCGCCCGTGACCCGTGTTTCCTGCCGTGAAAAAAATATAACCTGTCCTATTTTTTTCACGGCTAACGGTTCGTGGCCCTATTCAAGTCAATGGGTCAGTGAAAAATCACGGATGCACACAAGATAGTCATCCGCGTCCGTGATCCGTGTCCGTTTTTCCTATCATTTTCAATGCAAACTTAACTTAGTTTTTTTTTTCACTTTTCATGTCCGTGGATCCTCCAAAAATCAAGGAAGACCCACGGATGAAAAAACGGTCACGGATCATGGACCAACGGAACCCCGTTTTGCGGACCGCAAAAAAATACGGTCGTGTGCATGAGGCCTTATGCTGAGGATTCGCCCCACATTTCACCATTTGCTTAGTTTACTTGTGGAAAGTTTCTGCACCTACTTGGACAGTTCTGGATCAGGGCTCGTTCACACGAACGTGTGATGCCCGTTGCCGTATTGCGGACCGCATTTGCGGATCCGCAATACACGGGCACCGTTCCGTGGCCATTTTGCATCACGGATGCGGACCCATTCATTTCAATGGGTCCACAAATCCGGAGATGCAGAACGCTTTCTGGGGTTCTTTCTGGAGTGCTTTCTGGGGTTCCGTGCCTCCGCACCACAAAAAGATAGAACTTGCTCTATCTTTTTGCAGAACGGAAGGATCGCGGACCCATTCAAGTGAATGGGTCTGCGATCCCCATGTGCCTGCCCCACAGACGGTGCCCGTGCATTGCGGACCACAATTTGCGGTCCACAGCATGGGCACTGGCTTCACATGTTCGTGTGAACGAGCCCTTACACTGCAGGTTTGCTGCACAAAAATCTGAGGGCAAATCTGCCCGTAATACGCAACAGTTGCAGGTGGCTTAATGTCAATTTCAGTTATTTTAAGGGCCGAGTTCACACTATTTGTTTGTGGAATCTCTGTGCAGATTTTGTCAGTGAAATTCCTGGAAAATCTAAGGGGAATGGAACTTTGAAAGGTGTTTTCCAAGATTTTTATACCGATGGTCTATCCTCAGGATAGTGATCCGTGGGTATAGGCCATCAATATGAAAATCTCTAAAACCCCCTTTAACAAATTCCACTTCCTTACATGTGGTGGCCTCCATCTTGCATAAAGGACAGAGCTGTGTAGTTCCAGAAATACTGCAAAACAGCTGATCTGTGTAGGTAAAGGGTGTTGGACCCCTGCCGCTCAGATAGTAATGGCCTAGGCCAGTGGTGGCAAACCTGCGGCACTCAGAGCCCTCTCTGTGGTCGTCCGCGCCCTGGAAAAAGTCTATGGTGTACCAATATGCCTTAGACTTTTCCTGCCATTCATCAGCGCAGGGCGCACCATGAACAGCACAGGCAGCGCACTGACTGTAGGCAGCTATTATAGCTAAATGATAAAGTACAGGGAAGATGGACTATACTGGACTGTAGTATTCAGGGTAAATTGCTGTGTGTTGGCACTTTGCGATAAATAAGCGGGTTTGGGGTTGCAGTTTGGGCACTCTGCCATTAAAGGTTCGCCATCACTGCCCTAGGCTGAGGATAGGCCATTACTTGTAAAGGAGTGGACAACACATTTAAAGGGTATAGGATATGCCCCCAAAGTCCGATAGGTGCAGGTCCCACCTATACTTAGAACAATGCCCACAAAGTGCCAGAGGGCGCACCGCGCATGCACAGTCACCCTCCATTCATTTCTACAAGACTGCCGAATATAGCCGAGCATCGCGCTCGGCTATTTTCGGAAGTCCCATAGAAATGAACGGCACATGCGGCCACTGCTCCATTCACTTCTATGGGGCCGACAGAAATAGCCGAGTCGGCGCTCAGTTATTTTTCGGCAGTCCCATAGAAATGAATGCATGCGCGGTGCGCCCTTCGGCACTTTGTGGTCTCGGATCTAAGTATAGGTGGGACCCGCACCTATCAGACATTGCCCCCAATGTCCAAGATGGGAATACCCCTTCAAGGCTGTGGATTCTCACATCTCCAGCATGCCCCATCTCTTCCCAAAATGCTGCCGGGTTTCACTTGGGATTTCACTCATTAACATGTTAATCTGCAGCTTAATCCGCACCAACGAAGAACACATGTAACTTAAGCCGATTTCACTTTGGGTTTTAACGAAGATTGTGGGGAGGAAGGGGAGCGGTTCTGGTGCTTAGTGGGCCAGTGCAAGACAAAACCACAGAAACTGAAGTATGGGGAGAGAAAAACTTTATTCACACGGTTTTGTGAACACATAAACCAGCCAACTACTGCGAGAGAAACCCCTGCACCCCAGGACTGAGCACACGGATCCTGGTATCGGATCTCCACCCCCGAGTCCTGCCCCCAATGCAGAAGCAGACACCGCCTGACCGTCCAATACGCCAGACCCATTCTCTGCTGAAGATATTGGGGGGGGAAAGAGTGCAGCAATGGGAATGGAGGGTTGGGAGAATCCAAGGACAGGAACATCTTGCAGCAATAACCTCGGAATAAAGCCGCACCAAACCTTGAAGATGAGAACCAGGAAACCATCTATCCCACAATCCTCGCCAAGGAGGGACACAGACCGTGAGGGGAGGGGGGATTAGCTCTGCACACGCTGGTAAAAGTAAATGTAGCCAAGGTCTTTTGGAGGCTTCTCAGATGCGCAGACCTTCTGGTCATTGTAGATCACCCACCTGAAGAAGACAAAGAGAGGACAGTGGTCAGCAAGAGACAGGAGGAGGCTGAAGGAGAAGACAGTGGTCAGCAAGAGACAGGAGGAGGCTGAAGGAGAAGACAGTAGTCAGCAAGACAAGGATGGAGGACGGGGGCTGGAGGACAAGACAGTAGTCAGCAAGACAAGGATGGAGGACGGGGGCTGGAGGACAGTGGTCAGCAACAGTGATGACGGGGGCTGGAGGACAGTGGTCAGCAACAGCGAGGACAGGGGCTGGAGGACAGTGGTCAGCAACAGCGAGGACGGGGGCTGGAGGACAGTGGTCAGCAACAGTGAGGACGGGGGCTGGAGGACAGTGGTCAGCAACAGGGAGGACGGGGGATGGAGGACAGTGGTCAGCAACAGTGAGGACGGCGGCTGGAGGACAGTGGTCAGCAACAGTGAGGACGGCGGCTGGAGGACAGTGGTCAGCAACAGGGAGGACGGGGGCTGGAGGACAGTGGTCAGCAACAGTGAGGACGGGGGCTGGAGGACAGTGGTCAGCAACAGTGAGGACGGGGGCTGGAGGACAGTGGTCAGCAACAGTGAGGACGGGGGCTGGAGGACAGTGGTCAGCAACAGGGAGGACGGAGGCTGGAGGACAGTGGTCAGCAACAGGGAGGACGGGAGCTGGAGGACAGTGGTCAGCAACAGGGAGGACGGGGGCTGGAGGACAGTGGTCAGCAACAGGGAGGACGGGGGCTGGAGGACAGTGGTCAGCAACAGGGAGGACGGGGGCTGGAGGACAGTGGTCAGCAACAGGGAGGACGGGGGCTGGAGGACAGTGGTCAGCAACAGGGAGGACGGGGGCTGGAGGACAGTGGTCAGCAACAGTGAGGACGGGGGCTGGAGGACAGTGGTCAGCAACAGGGAGGACGGGGGCTGGAGGACAGTGGTCAGCAACAGTGAGGACGGCGGCTGGAGGACAGTGGTCAGCAACAGGGAGGACGGGGGCTGGAGGACAGTGGTCAGCAACAGGGAGGACGGGGGCTGGAGGACAGTGGTCAGCAACAGGGAGGACGGGGGCTGGAGGACAGTGGTCAGCAACAGGGAGGACGGGGGCTGGAGGACAGTGGTCAGCAACAGAAAGCACAGAGGCGGGAGGAGAGGAGAGATTGCAGAAAAGGAAACCTCCACCATTGAGCAATTATGTTAAATAGTGGAGGTTTGACCTTTCCTAGAAATGTGGAGCTTTATTTAAATAAATTCCATTATGTATCTGCAACTGAGGGGGGGGGGGGGGCTCTTCCGTGCTTATAGGGGACACAAATGTCACTTGTGGGTCCATAGAGTCTGTATAGCAAGTTACTTAGTGCTTCTTTCCCCATTCATTCCTTGGTGAGCAGCGCCCGGTCTCTGGCGGTGTTCCTGCACACTGAAGACCTTGAGGAGCATCCAGGGAACATCTAGCTATGAAACAAAGAGCTTAGCTCCACTGAAGACATCATCAGGATAGATGCGTCTTGCTACCACCTCCTCCTCTCTCTGTATTATATTGGCATCATAATGATTTGTTCAGGACTTCGGTGACTGCTCTGTATGTTATCTTTTCTGTGTATAGATTATTTTAAAAAAAAATATTAAAAAAAAAATATTTGCTTGGTCTTGAAAGGGTTAATGCCGAAGGGAGTTTTTTTTCATTGTGATTCCCATGTTTTCTTCTCTGTAGTGTCACGGCTCTGAATGTTGGTACATATCCCTGTGCACTAATAACACGCAGGCAGTTTGTAAGGACAGACCCTTGCCCATGCGATCAATGGCGCGGCAACAGCTGTAATCTTCAGGATGGGTCGTCAATATCAGATCAGTGGGGGTCGGACTCCCAGCACCCCCCATTCGGCAGTTTGGAGGGCTTCGTTAGTTACCTGCGTGCTGTCTACACAGTGGTGGTAACTGCCACGTCCCCTTCGGCTAAGCCCGCTCCACAGGTTTTTAAAAGTGGCGTGTGCAGTGGAGAATCTCAAAAAGTTGCAAGTTTTTGCACAAAATCCCTTTTGTCCAAAAACGTGCGACTTCTGTATGCCAGAAAACAGGCATACAACCTTAGTAATGTTTTTATCATGGGGTGAGGAAGGAGAAGGGGGGGGGGGGGGGGGCGCGCTGCGGTTGTTAGACTCTGTAACGGATGACACAAGGCTGGAAAGTGAAATACAGAAAAGGGAAAATGAGGCGAAGGACCAGACATGCTGAACATGGAGAGGGTCTCACCGTCCGTCTTTCTTTATGTGACATACGTAGTGACCGCACATGGTGGACGTTCCCATATGACTGATGAATGCGAACAGCTCATATCCTGTCAAGACGAAAGAGATAAAGCGTAAAATAAAGACCCCCTCTGTATTTCATTTTGTCACCCCATCCAAAACGGACGCATCTGATCTCTGAGAGCGCCCTGCTCCAAATGAGAAAGTGCCAAAATGGGTGTCGAAAAAAATGTACCATATGACTGCATCCATGACACTGTTAAAGGGGTTTTCTCATTACAACAGCTTATCCCCTATCCACATAGGATAAGTGTTTGATCGGCGGGGGGTGTGACCCCTGGGGTCACCGCCAATCACTAGAACGGAGGCCAGTAATTCCCCTGTTCTAATGGAGCTGTGCACGCACATAAGGCTGATGTTCTATTCAACTCTATGGGACTTATACCCTGTAGAATTGTATGGCGGGGCAGCAGCGGGCATGCGTGTACACCACCCCATTCAACTGATCGGTGGGGGTCCCAGCAGTCAGATTCCCGCCACTTGCTTATGAACCACCCTGTGGATGCTACCGCTTAGGAGGTGAGGTTTGACAATCTTTTTGTCCTAGTGAAGACCAGGCAGAGGACACTGAGGAAGATTGGCCATGTATGGATCGTGTGAGTTTTTGAAACTGGCAGCCAGCGAACCAGATAAAGGACCATGTGCATAAGTCCCTGAAGGGGTTGTTCAAGATTACAAAAACATGGCTGCTTTCTTCCAAAAACAGCACCGCACCTATCCACAGAGTGTGCCTGGTATTGCAGCTCAACACCTTTGAAGGGAATTTAACGAAAGCAGCAAAGTATCTCTGCTCCTGGTAAAGGACGAAGTGCTGGGTGGTGTTTGCACTCTATCTTTAGTGTTTAATTGTCTCTGGCTTGTCTTCACTTCTACACGTGTAATCCATCATTGTGAATGATGAGGCTACTACCAACACTACTAACTACTACTACTACTACTAACTACTACTACTAACTACTACTACAAACTACTACTACTACTACTACTACTAACTACTAACACTACTACTACTACTACTAACTACTACTACTAACTACTACTACTACTACTAACTACTAACACTACTACTACTAACACTACGAACTACTACTACTAACACTACCAACACTACTACGACTAGCTACTAACTACCAACACTACTACTACTAACTACTACTACTAACACTACTATTAACTACTAACACTACTAACTACTAACACTACTAACTACTAACACTACTACTAACTACTAACACTACTACTAACTACTAACACTACTAACTACTAACACTACTAACTACTAACACTACTACTAACACTACTAACTACTACTACTACTACTACTAACACCACTACTACTACGACTAGCTACTAACTACCAACACTACTACTACTACTACTAACTAACAACACTACTACCACTACTACTACTACTACTACTACTAACTATTAACAGTACTAACTACTAACACTACTACTACTGACTACTAACACTACTACTACTAACTATTAACACTACTAACTACCAACACTACTACTACTAACTAACAACACTACTACTACCACTACTAACTATTAACACTACTAACTACTACTACTACTAACTACCAACACTACTACCAACACTACTACTAACACAACTGTTGGACACTCACGGCCATTCCCATCTTTGACGCGAGGCCCGGCAGCAGGGAGGCTCTCGGACACGGATTCTGCCACGGAGCGTCCTTCTGACAGGTCCATAGCAGCTTCAGCATCCAGGTCATCGATGTGCGAGAAGATCCAGTCCACTGCTCGCTCCAGACTGTTGCTCTAGAGGGGAAGTTACAGAGATTGAGCGTTCGGTTATCGCCCTCACACTAAGGCCTCTTTCACACGGGCGTTGCAGGTGCATTGCGGGAACATGCGCAGTTTTTCCACGCGAGTGCAAAACATTGTAATGCGTTTTGCACTCGCGTGATAAAAATCGTGCATGTTTGGTACAAACTTGGGATCGGTTTTCTGTAGATTGTATTATTTTCCCTTATAACATGGTTATGAGGGAAAATAATAGCATTCTGAATACAGAATGCATAGTCCAATAGGGCTGGAGGGGTTAAAAAAAAATACAAATAATTTAACTCACCTTAATCCACTTGATCGCGCAGCCCGGCATCTCCTTCTGTCTTTTTTTTTGCTGTGTGCAGGAACAGGACCTGTGGTGACGTCACTCCGGTCATCACATGATCCATCACCATGGTAAAAGATCATGTGACGGACCATGTGATGACCGGAGTGACGTCACCACAGGTCCTTTTCCTGCACACAGCAAAGATGAAGACAGACGAGATGCCGTGCTGCGCGAGCAAGTGGATTAAGGTGAGTTTAATTATTTTTTAACCCCTCCAGCCCTATTTTACTATGCATTCTGTATTCAGAATGCTATTATTTTCCCTTATAACCATGTTATAAGGGAAAATAATAATGATCGGGTCTCCATCCCGATAGTCTCCTAGCAACCGTGCGTGAAAATCGCACCGCATCCGCACTTGTTTGCGATTTTCACGCATACCCCATTCATTTCTATGGGGCCTGCGTTGCGTGGAAAATGCACAAAGAGGAGCATGCTGCGATTTTCACGCAACGCACAAGTGATGCATGAAAATCACCGCTCATGTGAACTGCCCCATAGAAATGAATGGGTCGGTATTCAGTGCGGGTGCAATGCGTTCACCTCACGCTTCGCATCCGCGCGGAATAACTCGCCCGTGTGAAAGGGGCCTAAGGGATACTCTCCTCGTCATTGTGGAGGGGGCCCTCGTCATTGTGGAGGGGGCCACTGTATGTAATGCGAGCAGCTGGAGAGCGCAGAACAGTCGTCAATGACCGCACACAGCGCTGGCGAAGTACTTACTGTAGAGCGGAGAGCCTTCACTGCTTGCTCGTGGGAGAAGCCCATAGATATAATTGTGGCTATGTGCTCCTCAGATGGAGGGTCTCCTCCTGTGGGGACTGAAGGTGGAGCGCTGACCCCGGATAAAACTAAAGGATGAGCAAAGTCTGCGAAGAGAAGGAGTACCGTGAGGGTTATCATGAAGTGCATTAGAAGCCTCCACCCCTATCCTGGTAATGGTATGGCCCACACCCATCGCTGTATACATATGGAGTGCCTTACAGGATGCTTTCCATCAGTGATCCCCACCTGTGGGTCTCAAGCGGTTGAAAAACTACAACTCCCAGCATGCCCTAACTGCAGGAGATCCCGTAACATTTTCAAGAGCTCTGCTTGGTTCCACATGTTACCTGGGTCGTCCATGTGAGACATCACCCACGTCATGGCGGCTTCTGCGCCGCTGTTGCCCGTGTAATAAACTGCTTTGCGACAGGCTTCGGCTGGGAATCCCATTTCCACCAGCTGCGTGACCACCGACTCGTCCAGCATGGGAGCTGAGGGGACAGATATGGAAGTGAATTAAGAAGAGATGGGATGTGGCGTCCTGCATTTAATGGGGTTCAGAGACAGCCCAAAGGGGTGAGCAGAGAAAGAGTTAATAGATCCCCCGGAGCAGGGAGCCCACAGGCAGACCCCCCTCCCCCTAGAGACACACACAGGTCATGCACAGCCATCCACGTGACACGTACACGGACTACTAGTGTCACATCATGGGACCCCCCCAGCTGCGGGGCAGGAAAGCGCCCAATAACAACCAATCAGGATGCAGCTTCCTTCTCCAAAAGGCTGCAGAGATCTGGGAGCTGGCTGTGAGGGGAGGGAACGGCACTGCCATTACAGCATCCTATAGAGCAGGGATGTTCAACCGGCGGCCCTCCAGCTGTTGTAAAACTACGACTCCCACCATGCCCTTCTGAAGGCTGATAGCTGTAGGCTGTCCGGGAAGGATGGGAGTTGTAGTTTTGCAACAGCTGGAGGGCCGCACGTTGAGCATGCCCGCTAGAGAGTAACGAGCAATGGTACTTACACGTCCACATTGTTGCTTAGCAACAGACACAAGCACCATGAAGCCTGGCAAAGTTATTCCCTGCAAAACCCAGAGGCAGCACGCCCCCCAGGGCCAAGAAAATGGCAACCAGCTGGCGTGCTATTAACCCCTTTAACACCACCATACATACAAGCAGTGCAGGGTTTAATAATGCCGTCTCTTCCTGGGCGCCATAGCCGCCGAGTTTCTAATGTTTTAAACAGCAGACACCCAAGGCTAATGTCCGCAATTGGTAATAACGCCGATTGCAGACATTTAACCCCTCAGATGTTGTGGTCCTATGTGGCCACGTCATCTGATAGCAGAAATTTGGAACGTCTTACCCTAGCTGAGATTGGGGAGGGTGTTACTTAGTGGTAATAGTCCAGAACCTGTATCAGGCTATTACAAGTATATTACAATGCAGGCCTGCAGGTGGCAGCACTGCAATATACCAAATTTACCACACTATATTAAAGGGGTTATCCAATACTATAAAAATGTCCCCCATATGCCGGGCCCCTGACAATGAATATACTTACCTGGCTCCCCGCACCGCCGCTTCTCCCCGTGAGAGATAGCAGCCAATGACGGAACAAGCCTCCCTAGTGTCCCCTGTGATGTTAAGGAGGCTCGTCCTCGCCTGCCACTGGCTGCTCCCCCCAACACCGGATGTTTTCATCCGCACACGGGGAGAAGCTGCATGGGGACCAGGAGCGGCGCGGGGAGAGGGGTAAGTATATTCCACGTGAGGGGCCCGGCATATGGGGGACATTTTTATAGTATTGAATAACCCCTTTAAATTACATAGAGTGTGGAAAGGGCAAGTTCATGTGCCCAGGGGAAATTGCGCTAAGTAAAAAAAAATAAAAAAAAAAATAATACAAAATTAAAAAAAAATATATAAAAAAAATCTAAATCACCCCTCTTTCCCCAAAATTCTAAAAAAAATTCTAAAAAAAAAAAATTCTAAAAAAAAAAAAATTGTTCGGTATCTCCATGTCCAAAAAAATTATTCATCCCATACTTCAAACGGCGTAACGGAAAAAAATATCTAAAATGGTCAATTCACAATTTTTTCGTTGCTTCACCTCCTCAAAAAATTTTATAAAAAGTGATCAAAGTTATACTCACTCCAAAATGGGATCAATAAAAACTATAGTTGTCCTGCAAAAAATAAATCCAGAAACGGAAAATCGCCCGGTCCTGAAGGGTTAATAAGGCTAATCTATTGCATAGTAAAATGTTGTGCAGCGTATGTAGCATTCTTCACCATTTCTAAAACCTGTGCTTGCTGTCAGTGAATGGAAACTCGGTCCACATCCAAAGGATGAAACCCTGTCTCTCAGAGCAATCTTCTGGGACAGGCCACGCAGCCACGTGAGCGCCATATTCTCCAGACAGGTTTCAGCTTCTGGATGCAAACAATAAGGCTCCCAAACAGTGACAACAGGAGGAGGTCTACGGAAAAAAAAACCTGTGAGAGATGATCTTATTATAAAGCGTCGTCAGGTAGTCGTCCGTATATCTACTGTATGGACGAGGGTCAGTACAGGACACCATGGGCTATAGGGGAGGACCGGTAATGGGGGGGCGATGACATCACACATCCGTTCAACCAGCATTCACATGAACCACAAGAGTCAGAAACACTAACATGTCGGAGAGGAGAAGTGAGGGGAGCAGTACGAGTCGTCATCATCGTTGCCATAGAAACCAAGGCTACCTTTGGGCTCATCTGGGGTCACCAAAGGGGGAGCTACATCTGGAAGTTCCTCTTCATCCCCTTGCAGACCCCCACCCCGAAATTGAGACAGGTCCAGTTCCTCTGGGGCATCAATTGAGACGTCTGCGGATAATCAAATGGAGAGAGGAGGTGAGAAGGCAGCATCGAGGAAATACAGCAACCGAGAGGGTCATCTTAGAGCACGCTAACCCCTTCCTTCCGTCCCAGCGCACAGCCTCCTCCTCCGCTATATAGACAGAAGGTACATTAAAGGAGATTCCCCCTTTAAAGAGGAGCAGCCAACTCCCTGAGTGTTAGAGTCATTCATGTATTCCTTATGAAACCACAATCTTCAATAAGAACTCTGTCGTGCAGTTCCTCTGTTATTCCTCTTTGTTAAAGATGATAATTACTTACCAGTAATTGGATTTTCCATTTAGCCCCCAGAACGGCACTAAGCAGGAGGAGGAGGAGGATACCCCACCTCCCAGGGACAGGAAACAAGGCGGAGAACAATCATTAAAAAGCCTCCTCCCCTTTACCTTCTCCAGTAAGTGTCCCAGAAACTCAAGACTATGCCGAGCAGGTATATTTATTTATACTTCCTTTATCTGATGAAAGGGTATAGAACAGGCATGCTCAACCTGCGGCCCTCCAGCTGTTGCAAAACTACAACTCCCAGCATGCCCGAACAGCTTACAGCTATCAGCCTACAGCAGGGCATGCTGGGAGTTGTAGTCTTACAACAGCTGGAGGGCTGCAGGTTGAGCATGCCTGCTCTAGAACATAGTAACAAAAAAACAACAAAGGATTATTAACAAATCAACATAAGTTTGGGTGGGAAATCCCAGTGCCGTTGTGGAGGCTAAATGGAAAATCCAATTACCGGTAAGTAATTCTAATTTTTTCCCATACGCCTCCCCAACGGCACTAGGCAGGAGGATTAACAGAGGAATCAAAAAATTTAGGGAGGGACCACTGCAGACAAGACGTTACGCCCGAAAGAAAGGCCCCTATTAGAGATAACATCCAGTACTCGGACTGGACCAGGTGGCAGCCGGACATATCTGGGCCAGAGAGGCACCTTCCGCCCACCAGGTAGAAGTTTCTCTAGTTGAATGGCAGAGGGGAGTAGCGCCCCTCTCTGTATATGCCAGCGTGAAATAGTAATTTTTGAAGCCCCTTGACCGCTCTTTCTTCCTGCATACTGTTCTAGTAGGCGATTCGATTTTCTTATGTCCTTAGTGGCTTCTAGGCAAGTCAAAACGCATCTCCTGGCGTCTAGATTGCGGTACTGAACCTCCTTGTCGGACCCTGGCCTGTGGACAGAAGGTAATGACATTTCCTGCTGACAATGGAATTTTGTAAATACTTTAGGCAAAAAGGAAGGCTCATGTTTTAAAATTATTCTGTCATCCAGAATGGTTAGATATGGTGGACGTCAAGACGAGGCCTGGATCTCTCCCACCCTCCTGGTCGAGGTGATCGCAATTAAAAAAAAAGCCGTCTTTAGGGAAAGTAACCTTAGAGGGATCTCAGAGGTTCAAAAGGAGGATCCATAAGTACAGAAAGTACTAGATTAAGGTCCCAGGGAGGCACCGTAGATCTAACTGATGGGTTTCACCTATGGGCACCTTTAAAGAAACGCCTGATTAAAGCTTCATCAGCACTGAGGGCCGCTACCTGGACCTTCAGAGAACTGACCCTTATCTGTCTTCTAGGCCTTTCTGTAGGAAGTCAAGAATTATCCTGACATCTGGCAAGACAGTGGGATTCCAGGCCTGAGAAGGCATCTACTCCTAGTGCTCTGTCCTCGTAAGATAGGGAGTAGAAACGATCTAGCTGTCTGTCTATTCTGGAGGAAAAGAGGTCCAGGACAGGAATTCCCCATCTGTCGCACATTGACTGAAATATCATTTTGTTCAAGGACCACTCTCCTGATTTTAGAGGTTTTCTGCTCAGAGCATTTTCTTGTCCTTTCAGAAGAACCGCTGGAGTTTATGTGGCTTTGGGCCCTGGAGAATAACTAGAACGCCGTCTGACCATTTTCTGCTTTTTGTGCCGCCCTGTTTCTTTATATAGGCTACAGCCATTCTGTTGTCGGGTGGCTGGGTGAAAGGCTAGGAAAACTGCTAGAAGTTCCTTCCAGTTTGAGGATAGAGGATGCAATTCCTGGCTCCAATCTCCCTGGACTAGCCGATCCCTGCTGTGAGCCCCCCAACCTGACCCGCTTGCATCCTCAATGTTCATGGTAGCCCTGATGGTTTTTGGGAGCGAGAACACAGGGGTCTACCCGATTCATCATCTAAAGAAACAGAGTCGGAATCGGAGGAGACCTCTCCTTCTTCATCGACATCCAGAGGTGCGTCAGGAATAGATCTGGAGGTAGAGGGTCTCTGAGGAATCACCTCTGACTTCCTCTTTAATGATAGATTTCAGGCTGTCCACTTAAGATGGGGTCTCTTCAGCCATGATCTTATCTATACATCTCTGGCAAAGTTTTTTTTTTTTTTTTACAGATGGCACACTTTTTCTTTAATGAAGGTTCCCCTTCAGGAAGAGCTTTGGAGTAATTAATGTAAGTGGGAACCTTCACCATGAAAACCCCAATGGTGTACAAAATAAAATTGCAAACATAGATGCATCCATAAGGAAGCGGCTTACCGGGCTTAGGGCCTTTGGACGTATGCCTAGACGTCGGTAGGGCCTGTATCTTGCACCGGATCCCGGCGCCCTGCTGCAGCCCTCCTGACAAATTTAGTCAGGGAAAAGGACGGACCCAGAAAAGGCTGAGTGACATCTTTCCAAAGCAGGAGGGAACCCCTGCTATGTTCGCCACTTCATCCCGGAGGGACAGGAAACAACTGGAGAAGGTAAAGGGGGAGGAGGCTTTTTAATGATTGTTCTCCACGTTGCTTCCTGTCCCTGGCAGGCGGGTATCCTCCTACTTAGTGCCGTTGGGGAGGCGTATGGAAAAATTGACAGACATGCCAGGAGCGGTGACATCTCCTCCTTTTACCATATTATAGGGGTGATCTGAGATTAGAACTAGTGATGAGCGAACTTCTGTTTTCAAGTTCGGCGTACAAGGTTCGCGCTATCTAAGAATTAGTTATGGATTCCGCTACCACGGACAATGAGTTATGCGGTAGCGGTATCCATAAGGGAATTCTAAGAGAACCCGAACCTTGTACGCCGAACTTGAAAAAAGAAGTTTGCTCATCACTAATCAGAACACATGGGTCTGCTTTAATTCTGCCAGAAACAGCACCACACCTGTCCAATGTCTGGTACTGCAGATTGGTCGCAGCTGCAATACCAGACACTGCCAAGGAGAAGAGTGGTGCGCTGTTTGTGGATATAGAAGCAGACCCGGCTGTAACTACATGAGCAGAATTTTTACCAACCACTCGTGTCAAATGCAAAACATCACAACCTAAGCTGGCTCGGCTATTTCAGTCGGGCCCATAGACGTGAATGGGAGCAGGACTTGGTGGTGGCTGGACTGGAGTCCTCCAGCCACCACCGTGCGGGGCTCCGTTCCCGATATAAGTGCGGGTTCCAGAGGTGGAACCCGCACCTATAAGACAATGGGGGCATATCCTAGCGATATGTGATGAGACAACCCCTTTAATATTCAAGGAGTGTAAGTGGAAAAACAGCAGCAACAGGAACCAAGGCCAAGTCTGAGCTGGAGGAGAACATGACAGCAGCTGGAGTTGTGACATCCTTACCTACAGCCCACATGTCATCAGCACTCCCAACATCAACCAGTGTACAGAGAAAGAAGCCGGCAGTCCATGGCCCAGTAAATATACCCATAAGGGGGGGGATCGCGTCCTTACCCAATTTCTTTGGAACCCAGTCCAGACCAAAGGTGAATTTCTTAATCTGGATGACCAGATAATCGGGGAATGAGGCAAAGCGGGACGTCCTAAGACAGTGAAAGAAATTAGTTTACACACAATTAAAAAGGTGGGAACTTGATCACTCAGACACCTCCGCTGATCCCAAAAAACGTGGTTTCTGGCAGAGGAGTGATCACACAAAACATTCTGCTTCTTTCTAAAATAAAAAAATTCACTGGAAAGAGGTATTAAGGTATTAGGTTTCTATTATCTAATGTGCTAACGGTACTGGGAAACGCTGAACAAGAAGTAAAACTCTAGATTTTTATTAGATATGAATTAAAAAGGAAGGACCTCTATATCGCCATACTAAAAGCTAAAGAGCGTAATCAAATACGAGTACATGGGCCTTCATAAATAAATGAATGGTGCTTATAGCGCTGGTTCTCTCCGCACCATCTAGCTGAGATGTACGGTGAGAATCCAGTGGTCGCCATTCTGTAGCGGCGTATAAATTGTGGGTGCCGCAACCAGAGGTCCGGTAATTTACATGGACCCCCAATTCTACAGCGTATGTGATTAATAACGCTGCATTGTGAGGTCCCAGTACAGCCCGCTGCTTTCTCTGTATTGTAGCATAAACAAATCAGAGAACAGCAGCGGCTGATAGACCACTTTACTGTAACAAACCCTCAGCTACGAGGGAAGGACTAATTCAGAGAACATTTTCAGCCTCACAGTGTAACCAAAACTGCTTCAGTTCACAGACTGCACGCAGAGAACTTCAGAATATGAAACACGTCGCCTGTAAGAAAGTGGCAGAAGTTTTCATAATGGGTTCAATAAGACCAGACTTACTTGAGTGCAGTAGACTTGGCCTGCAGGGCGGCGCTCCAGAACTCGTCCAATTGCTCAGGGGCTGCAAAGGCTTCTAGACAGGATGTGAATGGAATTCGTGCTCTGACTAGCTCAGGAGGGGGCCGGTGATCCTGCTCTGCTTGCTGTCTGGCCTGCTCATAGGCAGCGAGCTCATCTGCACGACATATAAAGTACAGGTGAGTTCAATGGCCAATCAGCCCCCAAATATCCAGAGCTGCGGCTGGCTCATTCTGACCTTTGTTTAATGCGGCCTCCATGGGGACAGGCAGCTGCAGGATATACTCCACCCTCTGCGTGTACTTCACTTTATGAGACACCAGACATTTAATCTTCTCCTCCACCAAAAACCGGAAAACCTCATTGGGATTGGAAGAGCTGCGGCAATTTCTCTGGGGACACGTAATGCAGGGGTTCAGCACCCAAGGTGTGTAGAGCTGCAAACCCAGAGGCGGCTCTATAAAAAGTACCGCCACTCACCTCCACCATGTTTATGAAGTGTAGGAAGAACTCCTGGGCATCCTGCTGCCTGTTGGTGGAAAACTCGGGGTGTCCTTTTCCAATAAGTGCTTTAAACATACGTGGTGCAATGCCGTCCTGTATGCCCTGCAAAAAAACAGAGGGGTATATAGTGCATATAATACTGGGGGGCAATTACTATGACTGGAGTATATTCTTCTCTTTTGGTGCATTTTCTAAGATTAGTGTACCTTTAACGGGGTTGTTAAAGGATAGGTCATCACTATGTGATCGGCGGGGGTCTGACGCCCAGCACTGCCGATCATCTATTTGAAGAGACTGTGGCACATTGCTGCTTGCCAAGCACAGTGCCATTCCATTGGATAGTGGCTGTGCTTGGTATTCCAGCCCCAGTCCATTCACTTGAATGTGACTCACCTGCGCCTAGGCCATGTGATGTCAGCGGCCTAGGAAGAGGTAGCAGCGCTGTCTTTTCAAACAGCTGATCAGCAGAGGTTCTGAGAGTCAGACCCCCCAATGATCACATAGTGATGACCTATGCTGAGGATAAACGATCAGTATAAACTACTTGGACAACCCCTTTAAAGCACTGTGTTTAGTGTCACTGGGCATACAGCAACCCTGAGTTCTACCACTAGGGGGCAAACGCTAAGCGGGAAGTCATCGCTGGAATCAGCCACATTTTTGTGGGTGAGCAGAATGGTGTAAGGCCATTGTCAGTCATACAGATTTACTAACATTTACTCCAGAGACTGCTGTAAATTATAGCGCCAGTCTACACCAGCCCATAACTGGCATAAATGTGATATTCTGGCGCGTGGAATGCAAAACGCCAAATTTATGAAACGTGCCTGCTCCAGCACACATTGGATGAAGCCTGGCGTATAAAAGAGCACTCTAAGTAACCCTCCCCCTATGTATTTACTGCTTCGGCACCTGACACCGCAGCCTCACCTTCTGCTCCTCGCCCTCTTTCTCAGTTCCCGGCTTTGAGTGTTCTCCAGACAACAACCCGTGGCCGAGCTTCGCTCTGTGGAAACATCCCGCACATGGATGGGAGTCAGTCGCATCGTCAAGGACATTCATGTCAAATCTTAAGACTGTTACAATGTTTCAGTGTGAATAAGATGGAACGAGAAAGTCTCCAAACACTTAAACAGTGAATGGAAAATGGCGCCCCCTCCTGCCAACCTGACATATCACAGATGAAAACCACGCTGCCGTCCACTCACACTTGGGTGCTGAAGTCCTGCGTGGGATCAGCTGGTGCCTTATGGAATATTTGATCCATTCGCTCCACATACCTGTAAGTGATCAAGACTGGGTGTTAAACTTCATTTTAACCCCTCAACAACCAGAGTGTTTTGCTGCAATACGACCAGACACATTTTAGAGATTTTGTGCATCCTAAATCCTCCCTCATCCCTAATAATCAGTCCTCTGTCTATCCGCTGTGGAGGTTATTAGCAATGTGTCCCCTCTGACCCCGGAGACACTTACTTGCGCAGGAAGGCCGGTATACTGAACACAACCTGCATCGTTGAGTTCAGATAGCAGCTGTTGCCCAGGTTGCGGATCCCTGTGTACCCCTGTCCATACAATGGCTGCAGCTGTACCCCTGATTCTTGGATCAGCTCCCATTCGCCAATTCTCTGGTTCATATCAATTTCCAGCTCGGTCATCGTCTTGTCGGTCTAAAGATGAAGAGATGTTACTCAGGCGTTTCAGATGTACTGTGGGCCGGCAGAAATATCCTGACACGGCTTCTCTCACCTTCTGCATCTTCATCATGTCGATCCCAAAGTGAGCCAGATGTTCCGCCAGGTTGGGGTCAAGCACCATGTCGTCTTCATCGTAGGAATAAACATCTGCAGTAGATGGCGGAACAAAGAGGTAAAGAAAATACCAGAATATCGGAAAGGAGGTGAATACTTTTGCAATGAAGCAACTTAATTTTGCAACCGGAACTAAAATGCATCTAAAATAAACGATAACAACGCAAATTATCTACACATAATAAAATACATAGCTCCTGTGCAGAACTATGTGTCTCCATGGTTACAGTCTGTGACACTATACAGACAGCAGAAGAGGGAGAGATGACTGCAAGCGTCAGGGTTTGTGGTCTGTGACCGAGGAGACAAGTCTTCATTAGAGCTTTATACATAAAATGATAGGAGATATCTAATGATGATGATATGCAACGTTTGCATCATTTTATGTCTGCAGCCGGACCCCCTGGTTTCATGATGACCCAAGTTCTGTTCAGTAAACCTATGAGGTGGTCTAAAAGCTGCCTGAAGTCCTTCCTTTGCCATCCTCCTCATCAAAAACCGCACCAAAATGGATATTGTGAGAATTTCCCCTAAAAACAGTGATGTAATTGGCTGTGCAAGTGCAAAAAAGAGAAATTACCAGCTCCATCTGGAGTGATTGTGCCTAGCTTGACAGCCAACGGGTACCCGGTCTCCCTGTAATGCTGCACTGCGTGGTTATTCCCTCCACTGCCATCAAAGTACCGCCTTCCACAAAAGATGGCTCCGTCTGTCATATTGAGCCACAGGTTCTCCCGCAGGTCGCACACGCTGCACTTCCAGCCGCTGGGGGATACAATGAGGCGGACAGGGTTAAAAGGGAAAATTCCTGGATGAATAAGAATAGTAAAATAATTCTCCATTACGGCCTCACCGCTCGGCTCCACTGCGCTTGTGGCATCTCGACGGTTTATTGTCAGCCTCCAGGAGCAACGGGGGCATTGCCGTTACACCTAGAGTCTCTGCTCTCTCTGCACTTTGATTGACAAGGCCAGGCGGTGTGAATGTGATCACCGCTGCCTGACCCTGTCAAACATAGGCTCATTTGCATATAATAAAACACCATTTTTTCTCAGCAATGCAGACACATATGAACATGGGACCAACACAGATTGCTTCAGCTGCCAAGTGCACATGGAACAGGTCAGCCAGTGTCATAGGTACAAAACTGCTGACAGATGCCCTTTAAGAACTCTAACTCTGTACACCAGGAATCAATAACCTCCAACACTCCAGCCGTTCTCAAACTACAACTCCCAGAATCCTCCTTTCACTTCTATGGGAGTTACAAGAACAGCCGAGTAAGTGGACATGCTGAGAGTTGTAGTTTCACAGCAGCTGGAGGGCCAAAGGTTACCAATTCCTGCTGTACACATATCACAATGGTGAGAGGATATACAGCAGGACAAGCTAGAAAGGCCATACTACAGAAGACTTACCAAGGAGGGATACGGGGAGCCCCCTCAAGCTGTTGGAGACTGAACGCGTGTTTGGAGACTTGCCTCACCTCCCCGTCCCATGCCTGAATCTCCTGCTTACGAGAAGCAGAGTCGGCAGCTAAGATGGCATCAATGGCAGAGGACACCTAAGAGACGGAAGAAAATGGAGTGAGATGCACAAGAAGAAAGGAGAGCATGGAAGAATGCAGCACAACAACCCTCAACATCCCAATGTCAGTAATACAATGTTCACAAATATGTCCCCCCACCCCACACACACCTCAGATTACCCACCCGGTCCCTGACCATCTCTGGGAGTTCCAACAGTCCGTCCCGCTGAATCTCCAGGAACTCGGGCAGAATGACCATCTTCACCTCTTCCTCATACTCACACTGCTCATCACACATGTCAAATCCGCCCTCCATCCCTAAAGAAAGGGGAGAGACATCAAGGATGAGAGAAAGATGGAGGAACCGGGACCCCTCCCTATTATATAGACTCAGGCTGGATTCACACACAGCTGAGTTCATGGCCTTGTCACTCTTGTGTTTCTCCACAGTTTACCACCATAACTTTTTAGGTGCACACAGCTTTTTAGCACCTTGTTTTTGCGGGAAGAGTTACTGAATTCTTAGAAATCACTTTGAGATACATATAAAAACGCCTCTCCGCCACCGCTCCGGTCTGGCTGCTTTCGGTTCCGCAGCACCAGGCAACGCTTTGATCACGTGACCACCACTACGGACAATAACAGGCCTCTGCAGTCACAGCAGTGATGTACGGTTCAATCTGCTGAGGCCTGTGAGTGGTCACGGAATCAAAGCGCTTCCTTGTCCTGCAGGACCAGAAGCAACCAGGCATGGAGCAGCAGCGCAGAGGGGATTTTTTTATGTTCGGGGAGGACCCCAGGGGTTGTCAGCTCCAAGGTCAGACAATCCATCTAATGTTCAGTTTATGCCGATTTGTAGAACAGCAAAATCCATAAAAAATGCAATTCCTAATTTTATTTTATTATTTCATGCCGTTTGCTATAAGGTTTATTGTACAGTACAGACCAAAAGTTTGGACACACCTTCTCATTCAAAGAGTTTTCTTTATTTTCATGACTATGGAAATTGTAGATTCACACTGAAGGCATCAAAACTATGAATTAACACATGTGGAATTATATACATAACAAACAAGTGTGAAACAACTGAAAATATGTCCTATTCTAGGTTCTTCAAAGTAGCCACCTTTTGCTTTGATTACTGCTTTGCACACTCTTGGCATTCTCTTGATGAGCTTCAAGAGGTAGTCCCCTGAAATGGTCTTCACTTCACAGGTGTGCCCTGTCAGGTTTAGTAAGTGGGATTTCTTGCCTTATAAATGGGGTTGGGACCATCAGTTGCGTTGAGGAGAAGTCAGGTGGATACACAGCTGATAGTCCTACTGAATAGACTGTTAGAATTTGTATTATGGCAAGAATAAAGCAGCTAAGTAAAGAAAAATGAGTGGCCATCATTACTTTAAGAAATGAAGGTCAGTCAGTCAGCCGAAAAATTGGGAAAACTTTGAAAGTAAGGGCTATTTGACCATGAAGGAGAGTGATGGGGTGCTGCGCCAGATGACCTGGCCTCCACAGTCACCGGACCTGAACCCAATCGAGATGGTTTGGGGTGAGCTGGACTGCAGAGTGAAGGCAAAAGGGCCAACAAGTGCTAAGCATCTCTGGGAACTCCTTCAAGACTGTTGGAAGACCATTTCAGGGGACTACCTCTTGAAGCTCATCAAGAAAATGCCAAGAGTGTGCAAAGCAGTAATCAAAGCAAAAGGTGGCTACTTTGAAGAACCTAGAATATGACATATTTTCAGTTGTTTCACACTTGTTTGTTATGTATATAATTCCACATGTGTTAATTCATAGTATTGATGCCTTCATAGTCATGAAAATAAAGAAAACTCTTTGAATGAGAAGGTGTGTCCAAACTTTTGGTCTGTGCTGTACGTGTCATGGCAGTTCGGACATGCATAATAGGTGTATATTTCACTATTAAATTACTTACTGCTAACATTTTATTTTTTAGCGCCCTTAGGCGACTTCATTTTAAATGGTCACTAACTTTCACACAACAGTGATAAAGAACTAGTTCTCATGTTATCAGCTGTTTACGTCTCGCCTCCCCTTGCTAATTGCTTTTCACTTAAAAAAAAAAAAAAAGGCCTTAAAGAGGACCTGACAATATAAAATAACTAGCAGGTTGTGTAGGGCATAGTGCAGGGATGCAATATCGCTTACTAAGTTTGTCTGAATACCATCGGTACAGGGAGGAGGAGACTGCCCTATTTCTCAATGGGCGTCTCCTTCTCCCTGGCTGTAGCGCAGTCCAATCGCAGTGGAGAGCGTCACAGCCAGGGAGAAGCTAGACAGGACTCCAGAAGAGACAGCAAAGAGACTGCTGCAGCTACATAGGGAGCTTATTTCACAGCACAAGTGCTTTGTTCACAACTATACAGATCAGTACTTGTAATGTCCTCCATGGTCCTCTGGCTGCTTCTAAATGAGTGAAAATGAGGGGGGGGGGGGGGAAGCCATGGATGCCTGGTAAGCTCTTCATTCACAGCAGGGCCCCGTTCCTGAGATAGGATGGGACCTGCCCCTATCAGACATTTATGGCATATCCTATTAATATGCCATAAGTGTCTAGATGGGAATATCCCCTTTAAAGATTGTGATCAGATTTGATCCCAGCCTGTAAGTGACTGCGTCGGCACAACTTCTGTGCCCTGCATGAGCGCCATCACATACATGTACATGATAATGAGGGGAAAAACAATTCCATGGCCAGATGTCGCTTTACTTTCTTCAATGTACAGAGTGTTTTGGCTTTCGTATGCTTTTTGGGGTCTTTTGTGGCTTTTTATTTCTCTAGGATTGATAAAGAGCCAGAAAAAAACACAAGTACAAAAGGTTAAACAATTAGAAAAAAATTCTAACTATAAAAATGCTTTAAAATTGCTGAAAAATGCACGTGTGAAGGAGACAGAAGTATCAGGCACAGATCTAGTGCAGCTATGAAAGTCATTAAAAGGGTTTTCCGAGATTTCAATACTCACTGTATAGGTCATCCCTTCCTGATCTGTGGGGGTCCAACACCCAGCACCCCCTGGATCAACTGTTTTGAGAAGCCACCAGCGCTCCTGAGCAGGCCGCTGCCTTCTCGCAGCTTACCAAGCACAGCGACGCATAGTGTATAGTATCACAGTATATATATTATTCACTTGAACAGCGCTGAGCTGCTCCTAGGCCACGTGACCGATGTTCGTGTCGTCGCTGGCCGAGGAAAAACTGAGAGAAGGTCACTGCACTACTGAGAGCACTGGTGCCTTCTCAAACAGCTGATCGGCGGGGGTCCCGAGTGTCGGACCCCCACCATTCAGATACTGATAGCCTATCCAGACGATAGGTCATCAGTATCAAAATCTCAGAAAACCCCATTAATTACAGGCAGGTTCATACCTATGGCGAGGCGGGTGGGCTTCTTGCGAGGGGGGTCACCTGTATTAGAACTGGAGTCATCAGATTTCTATGGAATAAAAACATGTTACACGGTCAGCAGATGAGTCCATGATATAGCGGATCTGCACTACGATGAAAGGCTGGAAGAGGGTACAACGACCATCTGTGGGGTGCTGGGGGCATCATGCATTATGGATGGACTCACTTATTTTAACACATGAAGAGTAAGGCATCATATAGATGACCTATTGCTGACAACTTGCCCTGCTGATGGTTTCCCTTTAAACCAGGGATGCCCAACCTGTGGCCCACCAGCTGTAGCAAAACTACAATTCCCAGCATGCCCGGGTAGCCTACAGCTATTAGGCTGGGTTCAGACCTGAGCGTATTTGATATGCGCGTTTAACACGCGTTTGTGTGATTGACTGCAGTGTCCTATGGCCACAAACGCGCGTCAAAACGCCCCAAAGAAGCTCAAGAACTTGTTTGAGCGTAGGGCGTTTTTCAGCGCGTTCAAACGCGCTGTAAAACGCTCAAGTGAGAACCAGGGCCATAGGGAAGCATTGGTTTTCATGTGTTGAGCGTTTTACAGCGCGTTTGAACGCGCTGTAAAACGCTCAAGTGTGAACCCAGCCTAAGGGAATCCTGGGAATTGTAGTTTTGCAACAGCTGGAGGGTCACAGGTTGAGCATCCCTGCTTTAAACCAATCCCTTCCCTCCACACAAGCAGCTCCAGTACCGGTTTGGCGGTCCTCTTCAGGTGCAGGAACGCTCTCTGGCCAGACTTGTTGTAGTATTTTTCTACATACGGTCTGCCAAACCCCAGGAAGGTATTCATACAGATATATAATCCGCCATCAGACTCCTGAAACACAAGATGTATTCAACATTATGGAGGATGTCATTTGAAGAGAGGGGGGGGGGTTCATGTGGCCTTACATAGGACTGCTGACCCAAAATCTCTGGAGAATTTAACCTAAGGCTGCACTACTGACGTCATCATATGTGCCCGTATTGCTGAGAAAAATGAACATTTAGTATATGCAAATGAGCATCTAGGAGCAACGGGGGCGTTACCATTACACCTAGAGGCTCTGCTCTCTGTGCAACTGCCGCACCCTCTGCACTTTGAGGTGTGATGACATTTATACTGCCTGGCCCTGTCAATCAAAGTGCAGGGGGTGTGGCAGTTGCAGAGAGAGCAGAGCCTCTAGGTGTAATGGTAACGCCCCCGTTGCTCCTAGAGGCTCATTTGAATATATTAATTAAAACATAATTGTTCTCAGTAATGCGGGCACATATGAACATGGGACCAACACAGATGCCTTCAGCTGCCAAGCGTAAGAGGTCAGACAGGTTCATAGGGACAAAACTGCTGACAGATGCCCTTTATTGGTTTTACGATTTGATGGTTTTACAAGAAGCGGATGTGAGAAGACCAGTCGTGATGGCGGGCACTCCGTAACCGATTGTAGAATACAGGGATGTAGTGCAGCCGCACAGCGCGGTCACCTGACCCGGTCTGTTTACCGGACCACCCACTAAGAGCGATTATACTGTAGGATTATAATCGTCATGTCGGTGGGATGGGAACCTGACTGGGGTCCGCAGATGCGGTGTTAAGGCACCTCAGCCCCTCGTTACCCCTCTATGAACTGGTCATATTGCCACAAGGGTGTGTCTGGTGATGGTGCCCTTTAAGAGGTGTCAGTGGACAATAATTCCAGCAGGTACAGGGCAGACAGCAGAGATGATGACAGGAGAGCCACAGACAGGGATGACAATGTAATACCGGTGTATGGAAGGAGAAGGCACACTCATCCTTGTGTACTCGGTCCCCAGCCCTGGGCAGCCGGATAGTCGGCAGGACAGACAACAGCGCATCTTTAACGTCCACCATGACTCCGGTTCCTGGAGGAGAGTGACAAGGCTCTGTTTCCGCTTCCGGCGGCGCTCTGTCCTCCGCCTCACAGTCTCAGTGGTGACTGGAAGGACCGCGAAGACAGAACGCGCATGCGCGGTGAACAAAGGCAGCGCGGCGCGCAGGCTGGGTACAGCGCAGGCGCATTGGTTGCCATTCTGCGATACAGTGTCAGACCCGGCGGCCATGATTGTTGAGGGCAAGAAGGGACGATAATGGAGGGAAGAGACTCAACTGTACGCAAAAAATCGGATCTAATCCTTGGTAGAGCTAGGGTTATGTGAAAGATCAGGCCACAAAGGGGCAGATTTAGGAAAACTCTAAAACTAACGTTGGTGCCCATAACAACCAATCACAGCACAGCTTTTATTTTTCAAGCGCAGAATACCAAATGTTGTGATTGGTTGCTTCATACAATCGCCACTCACATAAGCCTTGCCCATGTTCAGCTGGGGACAGGCCAAATTTGGCAGGACTGTCTTTGAAAATTAGCGACAGCCCCTGCAAATTTGGGACTGTTTGGCGCCTGGTGCTTGCCAAATCTCCAGATGCTAATGAAGTATCCCAGCGCCTCCCAGTAATCAGCCCCTCGCTGTGTTTGGTGTAGGGGGGGCGAGACATCAAAAATACAAACGCAAGGGGGCCTGGCCTTCAGTAGCGGACGGGCCACGGTGGGGCTTGCAAAAAGGGGAAAGCCTAGTTAGTCCGCAAAAAATGTAGGCGGTACGGGTTACACACACCATTGCCTCTTGTACCAACACGCTACAAAGTTGGCAAGTCTGATTTGGTAGCCGTGTGACATTGGGACATAAACTCATCCCAGTGCGGCCTCTGAGATAAGCGTCACAGCCGGACACCACGAGAACATCTGTGGTCCCTCTCCAGAGTGTGGACACCCCTGTTTGATTTTGGTAAAAAAGGGACCACACCAACCTGACCGAGCAACTCATTCTAGGAATTATTGACCGGGGCCCAAGCAGTCAGACCCCCCGCGCCCGTCTAAATAACGTGACATACACAGGGATTCCTGGAAGCCCCGATAAAACAACAAACTTTTGTTAATTTCCTTTTAGACAGAAAAATTGCTTAAAGGGGTTTTCCCATCTCAGACAATGGGGGCATATCGCTAGGATATGCCCCCATTGTCTGATAGGTGCGGGTCCCAGGGAAATGAACGCAGGGCGCACTGCGCATGAGCAGCCGTCCTCCATTCCTTTCTATGCGGCCGCCAAAAATAGCCGAGCGCTGGCTTGGCTATTGCCCTCTGCCCCATAGAAATGAATGGGAGCATGGGCCGCGCATGCGCGGTGCGCTCCCATTCACTTCTATGGGAGCAGTGCTTGGTGGTGGACGGACCCCAGGAAATCCGGGGTCCTTCAGCCACAGCGCTCCCCGCTTCCTTCTCGTTGTAGGTGCGGGGCCCAGCGGTGGGACCCGCACCTATCAGACAATGGGGGGCATATCCTAGCGATATGCCCCCATTGTCTGAGATGGGAATACCCCTTTAAGGCCAGTTTCACACTGCTGTTTATGTTTATACTACAGTGTGCTACCAGAAGGCCGCCCTGCCCCATTCATTATTATGGGGAGCGGCGTAGATCTGGCCGCAGCAGGGCAAATATGCCGAGCATCTCCTAGCAATGGTCCATGAAAACTGTTGACCAAACATGGATGACATCCGTGATGTATTTGTGATTTTTCATGGATCCATAGACTATAATGTGCGTGAGGGATCTGTAATGTGGTGCTTCGCTCTGGTAGATGGGGTAAGCGGGCGCAGTACAGAGGCAAAATACCAGTTCTTAACTTAAAACGTCAGTGTTTATTCACACTTGAGGCAATTGCGCAAAACAGCACGTAACTTTGTGGTCTTGGTGTTAGGTCACACACAATGGAAAGTTCATATAACACAAGTCACCTTGCTGGCAGTTCTGCCTCCAGTAATCCACAGCAGGCTTTATAGGGGGCCTGTTTCCCCAGCGTGCAGCTCTCAGCCCTCCAGCACAGCACAAAGCCTCAGATCCCAAAAACAGAGACATCTCTGCTGAACCCAGCTGCCTATTTAAGGACAGCCAGGTGGTACCAAAACCCGGACCGGTATTTGACCCCACCTGGCTGAAAACCAGCCAAGCCGCACATGCTGGGAGGAAAATACCTGCCTTGCCAGACACAACCCCTCACTGTGTCACAGTAATTACGGACAAAATAGGGCCTGACGTCACCACAGACCCACAGTCCGTGGAAAACCACTGCTGTGTGAATACACACATTAAAGTCAACGAGCTGTGTGAGCAGTCCATGGAGACCACCGACAGCACATGTCCGCGATTTATTCAGGTGTAAAAGAGGCCTGATATGGGAATCAGTGAGAAGCTCAGAGCTCATTTATCCCACTAAGGGCTCATTCACACGACCGTTGTAGGGACCGCATCCGAGCCGCATTTTTTGCAGCTCGGATGCGGACCCATTCACTTAAATGGAGCCGCAAAAGATGCGGACGGCACTCTGTGTGCTGTCTGCATTCATATGTCCGTTTCGTGGCCACGCCCAAAAAAAAATATAGAACATGTCCTATTTTTGTCTGCTTTGCTGATAAAAATAGGCATTTCTATTATGGGTCGGCCCATTCCATTATGCAAATTGCGGAACACACACGGGCAACATCCGTGTTTTGCGGATCCGCCATTTGCGGACCGCAAAACATGGCTCAGTCGTGTGCATGTAGCCTAATAGTTTGGAATGGGCGAACCCGAACTTCACCGGGTTCGGTTTTCAGGTAGGCTAGAAAAATGGAATATAATGGAATTCGCAGACCGAATGCAAAACGGAATCCTGCATAACGGAAACCAGATGGATCTTTTATGCTTGGCTTCCGTTTTGCATTCCATCAACGAATTCCGTTATATTTCGTTTTCCTAACCCACCTGAAAACCAAACCCGATGAAGTTCAGGTTCGCTCATCCCTAAGGCCTCATGCACATGGGCGTTGTTTGGGTCCGCATCCGAGCCGCCGTTTTTGCTGCTTGGATGCGGACCCATTCACTTCAATTGGGCCGCAAAAGATGCGGACAGCACTCCGTGTGCTGTCCGCATCCGTTATTCCGTTCCGAGGCCCCGCAAAAAAAAATAACATGTCCTATTCTTGTCCGTTTTGCGGACAAGAATAGGTATTTCTACAATAGGCCGCCCGTTCCGTTCCGCAAATTGCGGAAGGCACACGGGCGTCTTCCGTTCTTTGCGGATCTGCGATTTGCGGACCGCAAAAAACTGAACGGTCGTGTGAATGAGGCCTAACTATTAGGCCCCTTTCACATGAGCGAGTATTCCGCGCGGGTGCAATGCGTGATGCGAACGCCTCACCGATCGGCTGTTTGAAGACGTGGTGGCACTCCGGCCTCCTCACCAAGCACAGCGCCCGCACGGAATCCGGACCCATTCATTTCAATAGGTCTGTGTACATGAGTGTTGGTTTTCACGCATCACTTGTGCGTTGTGTGAAATCGCAGCATGTTCTATATTCTGCAATTTTCACGCAACGCTGGCCCCATAGAAGTGAATGGGGCTGCGTGAAAATCGCATCCGCAAGCAAGTGCAGATGCGATGCGTTTTTCACAGATGGTTGCTAAGAGATCTTGTTTGTAAACCTTCCGTTTTTTATCACGCGCGTGCAAAATGCATTGCACCCAACCCGAAAAAAACTGAACGCGATCGCAGGCAAAACTGAATGACTTTGCCTGCGAAATCGCGCATTTTTCACTGAAAGCATTTCCAACGCATCCAGACCTAATCCGGACACGCTCATCTGCAAGGGGCCTTAGGTTACATGCACACGACAAATGGCAGATCCACAAAACACGGATGCCGCCCGTGTGTGTTCCGCAATTTGCAGAATGGAATAGGTCTGATCTTTCACATAAACCTCTAGCTCTACCAAGGATTAGATCCGCTTTATTGCTGAACCCGGTGAAGTTCGGGTTCGCTCATTCCGAATAATAGTATCCTCTGACAAGTTACGGTTTTCCTTGCCTTACACTTGGCTTTCTCCACAGAAGCAGTGCTGAACTTGGGCTCCTTGGCCCTGCATCATCCCAGAAGAAATGGACTCTAAGACCAGGAACCCTTTTCATAAGGGCCGGCAGGGTGCAAGGGTTGAAAAAAAGGCTCGCCTGTCACTCGTGCTCCAGTTCTAGCACCGAGCACCCTTCTCCTGCTGGACCAGAAGTCTGACATGCTGTCTACATACATGTCACCGTTACTGGCATGTTACGTGACCACTGCCACCGTTGAGGCCATTGATTGGCAGGTAGACACCATGTGGGGACTGGAAACTGAGGAGAAAGGGTCTCAGAGCCTTGGTGACAGGTGTAACCTCTGCACCCTGCCTACCCATATGAAAAAGGGTTCCTGGTCTTGGGGGACCCCTTTAAATGAGTGTCACCTTCAAATGGGGGTGTCTTTAGGGGCTCACTATTAAATAAAAGTCTCAGCCCACCAAAGGACCTTCTGATATTCTGCTGGGCAAAAGAGATTTCCAGGAGCAGAATACTGAAGATGACCTATCCTCGGGACAGGTCACCAGTATCTGATGGGTGGGGGTCTGACTCCTGGCCGCCTCACCGATCGGCTGTTTGAAGACGAGGTAGCACTGCGGCCTTCTCACCAAGCACAGCGCCGTCCATTGGATAGTGGCTGTGCTCGGTATTACAGCTCAGCACCCATTTACTTGAACAGGACTAATCCGCACATAGTCCATGTAACTGAGAAATGTGGGTCACCGGCCTAGAAAGTGGCCGCAGCACTCAACAGAGCATCGCGACCCCTTCAAACAGCTGATAGGCGGCGGTGCCGGGAGTCGAACACCCATCAAGGTCAGTATTTAGTCAGCATTTGTAAGCCAAAAACAGCAGCAACTGCACATGCGCTACTAAACTTCCGGAGCAGCCTCACAGGGCCCAGATTGCCAGGGCTGGGCTAGATGTGCAGCGCTGTCAGTCAACAGGTAGGTGGGCACTCCTTCACCTGTGGGGAGAGCCCGTCACAAGTGAAGAGTTCTTGCTAATGAGACTAACTGATTCAATGCAATTGATTCGCTCATCCCTAGTCTGTATATATATATATATCTCCCCCTAGTGGCAGCTGCAGGCAGCAAGAATTGTATCATATAGCTCAATGATGGCAAGCAGGGGACTTGGAGCTCCCCTATGCTGCAGTTTGGCTGTGGGTTGCCCAATGCCCTGGGCCCCCAAGTACTGTCCTGTGGGTCTGAACAGCCGCTCCTTATCTGATGTTGTCATGCTAGCAACCTGCTGTTTATAACTGTGATGCTGGCGGCTCTGCCCTCCCTGCTCCCAGAGGGCACAGCCATCAGAATGTTTGCCCCATCTTCCATTGCAGTGCCCATCAGTGTCTCCCTATTACATCCCAGAGGGCATGAGTAGCGCGCTTTGTCTACTCCACACTGGCTGCGTCCTACTCCGCTTGCTTGCAGTGACCAGCACCTATCTCGTAAATGGAGACAGAAAAGTCCTGGAGGGCGCACACAGCGCATGCGCGGCTGCCTTCCATTCATTTATATGGGGCCGCTGAAAATAGCCGAGAGTTGCTGGTTCAGTCCGAAAAATCAGTCCAAATATCTGGACATGCAGCATGTGGTCAACACGAGAGTCAGGAAGAGGTCAGGTCAGGCAGCTGAGGGTCAAAACACAGGAGAGGTCGAGCATGGGAAGACAGAATGAAATATAGCACACCTGTTGCATGACTTTCCGTGCTCAACCTCTCCCGTGTTTTGACCCTCAGCTGCCTGACCTGACCTCTGCTTGACTCTCGTGTTGACCACATGCTGCATTTCCCGATCTTTGGACTGATTTTCCTACTGAACAAACTCTGCCTGCCCTGACCTTGTCTTGTCCCCTAACTATGGTTTGCCTGATCCCTTGGTGCTCCACACCAGTGACTACTCCAGGAGGTAGTGGCCTGGTGGTTCCCCTGCAGTGGAGTCCTGATCCGTGTATAGGGGACAAAGGCGGAAGAAAAGGGGACTTACTTTCATAACACCTTTAGAAGTAGCCCCAAAATCTCGCGCCCGCGCCGTCCCGTTCAGTATTCGGCACAGGCGCAGTGAGTGAAAGGCGCTCGCCGGCTGCCGGCTTCCTCACTGCGCCTGTGCCGAATACTGAACGGGACGGCGCGGGTGTGAGATTTACACTGCAGACACGCCCGGAGGTAGGAGACCAACGCTGCCTGGCCCTGTCAATCTAGTGTAGCAGGGCGTGGCCAGAGGTGGGAGAACGGAGCCTCTAGGAGCAGGGGCAACGCCCCCCCCTCCTGCTCCTAGAGGCTAATTAGCATATTATAAAAGTTATATTTCTGGAGTACCGGGGGCATAGATAAAAGTAGGAATAGGCTAGTTAGGTTCAGCTAGTTTAATAGGGTTAATTCTGGTGACAGAAACCCTTTAAATCTAAGGTCACTTTATATAGGCACATCTGCTGGCAATTTTAGCAAATACCAATCCAAAATAGCAAGGACCTACACTGTGCATAATTCATGAAAATATGATTTATGCTCCATCTTCAATATTGGAGTCATTACAGCTTCATGGAGCTCCCCTTTAAATAGTGGTCACATCATTAAAGGTAGGGGGAATTAATGAAATTGCCCATGGCCACCAATCAGAGCACAGCGTTCAGTCGTTGTTGACCTCTTGAAGAATGAAAGCTGCTTTCTGATTTGTTAAAGGGGTCGTCTCACTTCAGCAAATGGCATTTATCGTGTAGAGAAGGTTAATACAAGGCACTTGCTAATGTATTGTGATTCTCCATATTGCCTCCTGTGCTGGCTGGATTCATTTTTCCATCACATTATACACGGCTCGTTTCCATGGTTGTGACCACCCTGCAATCCATCAGCGGTGGTCGTGCATACAAACTAAAGGAAAAAAACGCTGACCTATGCACTCCCGTGGTCCCGGGCCACCAGAGGCCGGCACTTTTTCTATAGTGTGCAAGCATGACCACCACTGCTGGATCGCAGGGTGGTCATAACCACGGAAACAAGCAGTGTATAATGTGATGGAAAAATGAATGAAGCCAGCAAAGTAAGCAATATGGACATTCACAATACATTAGTAAGTGCTTTGTATTAAAGGGGTTATCCAACCCCTATAATGCCCGGGCCCCTCATACCCCATCCCCCGGCACCCGCCCTGCTTCTGATGCCCGTACGGCCGTCTCTGTATCTCCCGGTCGCGCGGATCAGAACATCCTGCGATGCTAGGGAGGTTCGTCCCCGTTGCGGCCTGCTATTGGTTAACCTGACCCCCTTCCCCGTATGTTTTGATCCACGCGATGGGAACATGCAGCTGCGGCCATGCGACGCAGGTGCTGGGAAGCGGGGTAAGTATGAGGTGCCCAGGCATTAGGGGGGACATTACAGGGCTGGACAACCCCTTTAACTTTCTCTACACGATAAATGCAATTTGATGAAGTGAGACAACCCCTTTAATCTGGGCAACAAAGATAGTTTCATAAATCTGCCCCATTCTCTTTAGATGTTTTTATTCCAGGCTCTATGGTTAGTAGTATGACTTCTGTTTTACTTTCCACAGGACTCGCTCATCCCTTTACTCAGTAAACAACTCAGCGCCTGACCGCTCCCAACAGTTCTAGTCAGAAAAGAAGCGTTCTACATTACCGTCCGCATAACAGTAGCCATTTTGTTGACTATCGCCTCACAGTTGCCTAATTTTGATCTCTGCCAAAATGGCTACCATAGGTGGAGTCAAAGCGCTCTACTAGAGAGACGCCAACAAAAGGTGGAGGGAGGCGGTCTCTGACTTTGACCAATCATGTGTCAGATCTGCTAAACACGACATCTAAAGTAGCCAATCACTGACCTGTAGTAAGAAGGGCTTGTGAAAAAATAGCTAGTTGATTGTTATTGGTGGAAGTGAAGGGGCGGGACACTTCAGAGCCAACTAGCGCTGGCGGCGCTTCTGATTGGCTGCAGCGCACAGTTTGAATGTTGCAGCTAGGAAGTTCGCTCAGTAGGTGTTGTGGCTGCTGCACGCCGGTGCTGGGACTGGAAGGCTGCACGGTGTCGGGACGGGAAGGCTGCTATCACGGGAGGCTGCACGGTGTCGGGACGGGAAGGCTGCTATCACGGTGTGTACACGGCTTATACCGAGAGGCGCTCTATGGTAGAAATCTCAGAGAGGGGGCTGCTGTATGTAAATTAAGCTTAAAGGATTTTTCCATTTCGGTCTGTTGTGATGCATCATTTGTCTGGTGGGTGGAGATGTGACTGCAGTGCCCCCCAAACCTGAGAACCGCGGTGTCTGCTCTCCCTTCCCCTGGTTGGGGGTCGTCTTCATATATGGCTCCCTCTATTGCAGTCAGTGGGTGGTATAGAAGCCGGTGAGGACGCCTGCTCCGCTGTGGTTATATATTCCATGCCCTTAGCAGATCACATTATGCCAGGCGCCGCTGCTCTCTGGGTCAGATCTCCACTGATCACACAAATGACGTGCTGTAAAGGTTTCTAGAGGGAAAGTACTCCTTAAAGGGGTTGTTCATGTTCTGGGGGTCTTGTGGCTGGACCTCCCAGAGGGAAGCGTGCTGAACTGCGTTCTGTCTCCCTTGATGCAGCACTTGGGTTATGCGCTGTCAACATCTGGTTTGACGCTGCTGCAGCCATTGACGGGCTTCAGTGGTGACCTGCTCCTCTTGCGTTACAGCGGGTGGTCATGTGATGTAAGGGGGGGGGGGGGGGGGATCCGAGTGCTATAACAGGGGGAGCAAAGGAACCAGGACCCAGCAGCGGGGAGCAGGTAAGTACACTCCCCAAGAAGATGAACAACCCCTTTAAAGGGCGTTGTCCTGTGTGGACATCCCCTTGCCATATGTTTTGTTAAAGGGGTTCTGCACTTTGTTTAAACTGATGATCTATCCTCCGAGCCTGATGCGTGGCCAGCGACGCGAGCCCGCGAGGGTACAAATTAATGTAGATTACGGGCTCGTGGAGTTCTGCCAGATTACTATACTTTAGTCGAATGCGCTTGTGCAGCGCGCACACCCCCTCCTCCAGCTGATTCCAACGCGTCCACGTGACTTCCGGTGCAGCTACATCACTTCCGGGTATAGACTTTTGTCCGGGTATAGAAAAGTGGCAGAACACCGGCAGTAAACAGTGAGAAAGTCGCGGCGCTGCTGGAGCGCCGCTGCCTTCTCGAACAGCTGGTCGGCAGGGGTCCCGGGTGTCGGACACCGCCAATCGGAGTATAGATCGTCAGTTTAAACAAAGTGCGGAACCCCTTTAAAGGGGTTGTCTCATCAGACAATGGCAGCATATCGCTAGGGCATGCCCCCATTGTGTGATAGGTGCGGGTCCCCTGCACCTTTATTGAGAATGGAGCCCCAAAAATGGTGGAAAGTAGCTCAGCTATCTTATGTGTCGGTGTAGAGAATGTCACTGCTGCAGCCAATTGTTGTCCTCTGCATTAGATGGATGAGGACAGTGATTGGCGGCTGCAGCATGAGGAGCGGAGCAGTTCTGGAGAGAGGGGGTGAGTAGAAGATTAATGCCTCACCCAGCTCCGTCCATATGCACAGGACGTGCCAGGAGTGCCCGCTAGATGTGGGGAGCCTCACCTATCCCCAGGGGTGAACCAGACCCTCGCTCTGCCTGGTGGAGAAGGAATGCAGCTGCGCATGTCCCTGGCTCTCTCCATTCACTTGTACGGACGCTGTGGCGCGCTGCCTGTTCTGGGGGGGGGTGTAGCTGTGCCTTCTAGAGATGAGACCTGCACCGTGGCGTGTCCTGCGCAGTGAAGGTGGATATGAGGAATGTGTAGTTGCTGGAAATTGGGAGTTGTACTCTGCTAAGTAAAGATCCTCTCCCCTCAGATCGCTGATTCCAGTTTGTGGTAAGATGGGAGCGACAGATTCCAGGCTGCAGCAGGTGACTCCATCTCGCCCTCTACGAAACCGCCACCTGTCCCATGTGATTGACCCCCGCTCCCCTTCAGTGGGGATCCCCAGGACGCCTATAGAGGTTGGTGCGGTGAGAGTCTGTGCCCTGTGTTCACACTGACATCTGTCTGAACCCCTCCCTGTGCGCTCTCTGCAGGTGGCGGAGTCTCCTCGGAGTTCTCATGTAGCTGCACAAGAGGAAGAAATGGCCGAGCCCTCCGCTGTAAACGACCCGCGCTCCCCCACGCACGGCATTGCCCGCACCCCGCTGCGTCCTTCTTTACAAGGTGAGTGCTGCACAGGTAGAAATCTCTTCTCTGATCTCGTTGTCTCTCCCCTACACCAACACATTGCAACAGATTCCAGCTGTGTGAAGGACTCCGTTTACAGACGGCAAGAAGAGAACTTGTAAATGGTAACCAAGAAACGGAGAGCTCATTAGCAAGTGGCGGATGATAAATGAAGGCCCCTCACCAACCTCCTGTGAGCCCTTTTCTACCCGAAATATGGCCACGGGTAGAAGGCATCAACCTGGTTGAGTGGTCAAGTGATGTCATCCAAGGGCAACCGTGATTATATTAAATGACTGCTAACTGGGAGATACAGTTGATTACCTCAGACCTTGAACGACTCGAGGACCGCTATTTTGAGGCCTATATAGGGTAAGCCTCGATTAGCCCTCTAATTGTCTTTACTTTTCCAGCTTCCTTGAACCTTCTGGCTAAGCAGCTCAGCGAGGTGTTTGTCTCGGAGGATTCTGGGATTGAGGGCAGCCCTGAAGCCAATCTAGAAGCTCCAGAAGACCACCCTGTGACTGAAGCCCTCCCTCCACCTGCTGAGGAAGAGGTGAAGGTGGTGGCAGAAGAAACGGTCATCTCTCCTGTTGCATCTCCAGCAGAGCCGCCCCCAACCGCCGTGCAGCAGAAACCAAGGGGCAGATCTCCAGGTGAGACGCCGGCAAAGCTTGACCTTGGACATCGGTCTTGTACACTGGCATTGTGTAACCCTCACTCATGTCTTCATGTAGGTACAAAGAATGTTCGCCAGCGACCCAGGAAAGCCTTGGTCTCCACGGCCTATGGCCGATCTCCACTGAAAGTCCTGCAGGACGACAACTCCCCCAGCACAGCTGTGCAGAACAGACAGGTAAGGCTATGACGGCAGGACGGGGGACTGGCTTACTCATTGCTGGGCCAGATGACTAGAGCATAAGCATCTCCATAGAAGCTTACACTGAAAGGCCATGGACATTTTCAGGGTGATTGTGTGTGTGTGTGTGTGTGTGTGTGTGTGTGTGTGTGTGTGTGTGTTTCACAATATTTTATGATACATTATATCAATTTTGGGCCAAAAATCAGTTTTCGATCTTAAAGGGTTTCTACCACCACATTTTGACCTAATTAGCTGTCAGACACGAGCGATCTGCTAGTGTCTGCTGTACCTAACCATGCTATTGTAATTCCTTTCTGTGCAGCGGTTACCCTAAAAAACATGGCTTTATTGATATGCTAATGAGCCTCTAGGTGCTATGGGGGCGTCTTTTCAGCATCTAGAGGCTCCGTCCACTCACCATTTCTGCCCTCCAGCCCGCCCCTCTCCACTAGATTGACAGACTACTTCTCTCCATCTCGGCCGAATTCTCGCGTTGGCGCAGTGACTGTCTCCCTGCGCCGGCATCTTCACTGCGCCTGTGCCGATTACGGTGCAGGGAGCAGTCAAACGGTCACTGCGCTAAATACAGAAGCACACGGCGCAGGCGCGAGTAGGCTGTCAATCTAGAGGAGAGGGGCAGGCTGGAGCGCGCTGGGCGGCGGAAATGGTGAGTGGACGGAGCCTCTAGGTGCTGAAAAAGACGCCCCCATAGCACCTAGAGGCTCATTTGCATACCAATAAAAAAATATATCTTTTTTGTTTTCTTAACATGATTATGGGGGCGGCCATCTTGCCTGAACCGCTCTCAACAGCATTTAGAAAGCATTAGGGCTCGTGCACAGTAACTTTTTGTCAGTTTTGTTTTTGACAGCCTGTATGTGGAACCATTCACTTCAATGGGGCCGCAATAAAACCGAAATGACTCTGTGTATTCCATGTCCATTCCACAAAAAATATGTCCTATTGTCCACATTACGTACGAGGATAGGACTGTTCTATTAGGGGCCGGCCATTCCATTCCACAAAATGTGGGAATGCACACGGCCGGTATCCGTGTTTTACAGACAGTCGTGTGCATGAGCCCTTAAGGGTACTTTCACACTAGCATTTTTCTTTTCCGTTATTGAGTTCCGTCACAGGGGCTCAATACCGGGAAAGTTTTAAAGAGTTTTATCCTAATGCATTCTGAATAGGGAGCAATCCGTTCCGGATGCATCAGTTCAGTCCCTCTTACGTTTTTTGGCCGGAGAAAGTACCGCAGCATGCTGCAGTTTTCTCTCCGGCCAAAAATCCTGAACACATGCCGGATTAATTTCCATTGAAATGCATTAATACCGGATCTGGCCCCAAGTGTTCTGGCCAAACAGATCCGTTCTTTCCGTCCGCGCATGCACAGACTATTAAATATGTGAAAAAAATATATATCGGATCCGTTTTTCCGGATGACAACCGGAAAGACACATCCGGTATTGCAATGCATTTGTGAGCCGGATCAGTTTGCGTCCAGATTGCCGTATCCGACAGGCAGTTCCGGCGACGGAACTGCTATAGAATCCTCTGCTGCAAGTGTGAAAGTACCCTAAGAAAATTGCTTTATGGCAGCCCCATGGTCCATGGAGACACTGGACTGGAGGGGACCTCATTGTCTTCGGTCATTATACAAGGAAAGAAGAGATGAGATGTGACCATCTCCTATTGTGAATGGTGGATCCTGTACACAGAGGTGATATCGTTACAGGCAGGATTAGGGTGCATTCACATGACCGTATAAATAGAACCGCATCCGTTCTGCAAATTTACGGAACGGGTGCGGACCCATTCATTTCAATGGGGCCGAAAAAGATGTGGACAGCACACGTGTGCTGTTCGCATCCATTGTTCCGTTCTGTGGCCCCGCAAAAAGTTAGCGCATGTCCTATTCTTGTCTGCAACCACGGACAAGCGTAGGCATTCTCTATATAGTGCTGGCCATGTACGGTCCGCAAATTGCGGAACGCACACGGCCGGTATCCATGGCCAGTGCGAGAACTGCAGGATGTTATGAGTTTTGTTTAAATATAGATATTAAAAATGTCACCAAAAATTCTTTAAAAATGTTAAATGTGACCGACTTTTTTGTGTGTGACGATGGTAGGGGCACGCCCTCTTCAAACTGGCAATTCGCTGGAGAAGCTGCAGAGTTTTGCCAGTGGGCGTTCAGATTTTCTATCAGAAAAGTTATTTTAAATGCCTTCTCTTAAAATTGGGATAAGCCTCAGTATTTGATAGATGGAGGTCTGCACAATGCTTGGTGTCCCTCTGCATTTAGGACAATGTTCTCTCCTCTTTGTAGGTGAAGAAGATCCCCTTCCAGTCTGAACAGCCCTCGTCTCTGAGGACCCTGAAGATCTCTCACTGGGAAATGTCCCACAACAAGGAGAACGCACAGTACACCCAGGGCGAAAGCTGAGCCGCCCTCGTCATAGCCCATGGCGGTATAGCTCCGTACTCGCCGTATACTCCGATCCTCGTACTCTACTTGTGTAAATATTTCTTATTCTCTGTCTGTGAATTTCAATGTTGGACAAAAATAAACCTGATTTTTATTAATGAAGTGGAGGAGCTATATATTCAAAGCATCGGAGGGGAAACGTGCTGATCTGGACCGATAACGTTACAAGAAACGTCTTTTACCTCTTTGTGGTTGTGAAGGGTACATTAAGACTACATGCACACGATCGTTGAGGCTCCGCAATGCATGGGCACAGACCGTCCGGGCAGCCGCATGCGGATCGCAGACCCATTCACTTGAAAGGGGTCCGCATTGCAAAAAAGTAGTGCACACGCTACTTTTCTGCGGTGCGGAGGCACTGCCAGAAACACCACGGAAGCAGTCCGTAGTGCTTCCGCATCTCCGTGATTGCAGACCCATTCAAGTGAATGGGTCCGTGATGCGGAATGCACACGGCCAGTGCCCGTGTATTGTGGACACGTGCATGTAGCCTAAGTGTGTGAAGTGAGAAGAAGAGAGGCACTAATGGAAGACGCCTAATTACTGTACAAGAATATAACTACTATAATACTGCTTCTATGTACAAGAATATAACTACTATAATACTGCTCCTATGTACAAGAATATAACTACTATAATACTGCCTCCTATGTACAAGAATATAACTACTATAATACTGCTCCTATGTACAAGAATATAACTACTATAATACTGCTCCTATGTACAAGAATATAACTGCTATAATACTGCCTCCTATATACAAGAATATAACTGCTATAATACTGCTCCTATGTACAAGAATATAACTGCTATAATACTGCCTCCTATGTACAGGAATATAACTGCTATAATACTGCCTCCTATGTACAAGAATATAACTACTATAATACTGCCTCCAATGTACAAGAATATAACTACTATAATACTGCTCCTCTGTACAAGAATATAACTACTATAATACTGCCTCCTATGTACAAGAATATAACTACTATAATACTGCCTCCTATGTACAAGAATATAACTACTATAATACTGCTCCTATGTACAAGAATATAACTACTATAATACTGCCTCCTATGTACAAGAATATAACTACTATATTACTGCTCCTATGTACAAGAATATAACTACTATAATACTGCCTCCTATGTACAAGAATATAACTACTATAATACTGCCTCCTATGTACAAGAATATAACTACTATAATACTGCCTCCTATGTACAAGAATATAACTACTATAATACTGCCTCCTATGTACAAGAATATAACTACTATAATACTGCCTCCTATGTACAAGAATATAACTACTATAATACTGCCTCCTATGTACAAGAATATAACTACTATAATACTGCCTCCTATGTACAAGAATATAACTACTATAATACTGCCTCCTATGTACAAGAATATAACTACTATAATACTGCCTCCTATGTACAAGAATATAACTACTATAATACTGCCTCCTATGTACAAGAATATAACTACTATAATACTGCCTCCTATGTACAAGAATATAACTACTATAATACTGCTCCTCTGTACAAGAATATAACTACTATAATACTGCCTCCTATGTACAAGAATATAACTACTATAATACTGCTCCTCTGTACAAGAATATTACTACTATAATACTGCTCCTATGTACAAGAATATAACTACTATAATACTGCTCCTATGTACAAGAATATAACTACTATAATACTGCCTCCTATGTACTAGAATATAACTACTCATTCACATGTATCTTTGCAGCAGAATGTGTGGCAGCTCCTAGGATTTCTGCCCTGCCTTTTGTAGTCTATCATCCCAGATAGGAATACCCCTTTAATAAAACCAGTAACGTAACGGACCAGTCTGAAAGATGCCAAAAATCTTTGGCTGCCATGACCTAAAATAGATTTTATTTTCCTCTTTCTATAAAACACAAACCTGTTTGAAAAAAGTGACAGAAAAGGGGGAGGTGTCAGTAAAATAAATTAGATGTGCACACAGATGTCAACATTGTTTGCAGCAGGAGTAGATAACAAAAGTGGGTATGGGGGTGGAGGAAGGGTCTGATCAAGAAGGATTTATTTGGGGGGTAACAGCTGCTGTGGGGGGAGGGGTGGGGGGAGAGTTTGGTTCCAGGGATCAGCTGCCTTGAGGAGCAGTGCTCTGGATGCAGTGTGTACAGCAGCCACTAGGTGGCAGTGTTGTGTAAGAGTCACATAGCAAATCCAAGCAGGTGCCTGGCATCAGGAGAGAGAGAGGGGGGGGGGGGGGGGGGGGGGGGGGGGGATGCTGGTGCAGCTCTGCACTTGGGGGGATAAGATGCTAATTTTGGTATATTCAAGGAAACTGATAAATAGAGGGTTGAAGGAGGTGAGGTGGGGAGACCCTGTCTCTGCTGCATGAAGTATCTTGCAAAAATTCAGTTCCAGATTTTGAGGAAACTATCCCACGATCCTGTGGCGACCGCCATCCCGTCCGAGGTGACACCGAGGCAGCTGACGCGGTTGTCATGCCCAGACAGCACACCTGTCGGATTACAAAAAATAAATGATAGGAATTGACCAATAGGATTCTTTCAATTCTACGTGGCATTTCTTATTTTTTCTGCTTCTGGGAAAGCTGGGTCACATCCAAAATGGCTGACGTTTTTAGCTTCCATCTGACCTTCCTGTCAGATGCGGAGCGATATTATTGCCTAGCAATGACTCACGAGGGCCCCTGTACACACCGGGGGAGATTTATCAAAATTGATGTAAAGGAAAACTGGTTTTGTTGCCCATAGCAACCAATCAGATTCCATCTTCCATTTTCTAAAGCAGCTGTGAAAAATGTAAGGTGGAATCTGATTGGTTTCTATGGGCAACTAAGCCAGTTATACTTTACACCTGAACCCGCATTCATCCAGCAACACCTTAAAGGGGCTGTCTAGTTTCCGAATTAAACGGTTTAACCTTCTGGATCAACCTGCAATAATAAACAGCTAAGTACTTACCTGCCGATCCTGCCATACAGCGCTGGTTCTCCTGGCCTGACTATTTAGCAGTGACGTCATGCCGATAACACATGACTGCTGCAACCAATCACTGGCCTCAGCGGTGTACCCAGAGAGGCCAGTGGTCGGCTGCAGTGGTCACATGTTGTTTACATGACGTCACTGCTGCAGCCGGTAAAAAAAAAAAAAGAGAAGAGAGAACAGGAGTGGCAGCGTGGGATTTGGCAGGTAAGTACTTACCCGTTCATTATTGTAGGTTAATACAGAATGTTATCTGGTTTCATCCTGAAACTGGACAACCCCTTTAAGTATGGAAAAGTTTTAGGGATCCTTCACACACAGTTTTGTCAATGGCATTTATTGCGCACAAGTGTGTTTCATATGGTAGCTGATGGTTTTTTTTAAGGTGTTTTTTGCATCTTTAGCATTCTTAGGGCGGGTTCGCATTGGCGTTATAAAGGAACCTAATTCAATAACAGAATATAATGGAATTCTAGGAAGGGATGCAAAATGGAAGCCTTTAAGAGGCATTCCGTTTTGCGCCGTCCTAATGCACGTCTATGGGGACAAATAACGGTTCCTGTCAACGGGACTATTTTTCAGTCAGACAAACGGAACCATTATGTGCCCCCATAAATATGTATTAGGATGGAGCAAAATGGAATGCCTCTTAAAGGCTTCCGTTTTCCATTCCGTCCTAGACTTCCGTTATATTCAGTTATAACAGAACCTATAACGGAATTCAATAACGCCAATGCGAATCCGCACTTATAGAGTAAAGAATGTACCCCCTGTGGTGTGGTCACTTCCATTGTAGAGTATTATTGGGGGGGGAAGCATTGTTAAAGGAAATGCATAAAAAAATGCCAACACACATTACATAGGTGATTTCTGAAGATGATGCAAAACTTGGTGAAAAATACCAGTTTCTCCTGTGTTTAATATTTCCCATAGACTTCCATGCATTTTTTTTTTACTAAAATCGCAGCAAAAATGCCTCAAAAAGCCTATATATGAACCCACAGTATGGGGGCGCTACCACACCGGGTAATTACATCACCAGTGTAACGAGCCTTTAGGGACAGCGGAACAGAATGGGCGTGATGACATCTTGCTGCCGTCTCCTGAGGTAATGGCAGTGTCTTAAGAAGAAAAAACCCATCAGCGGTCGCCAATGAACCTGATACTGTAGATTAGAAGCTGACAAACCCGTTTATGAGATAATCGGAGGCTTTGGCTTTTCCCATTGACCACAATAGAGCAAGAAAAATACACAAGTATCAAAAATGGCTGACAGGAAGTGTGTCCTTGTTGCCATAGCAACCATCCTCCCAGAGCTCTTCAGAAATGAAAGCTGATCTCTTACTGGTTGTTAACGGCAACCACCCCTTAACCCTAATACCCTTTTGGTGTGTTATTTGGGCACTATGGAGGTATTATTAGAATTTACATCACAGGGCACCGTCCAAATTAAAGGGCCCGTACATCCTCAATAGCAGTCGACTGAATGCTCAATTGGCAAACAACTATTATTCCTTATTTTCTATACACAGTACATGCATACTCGGCTGCCAGACACCTCTGTCAGCGGCTCATCACCTGTGGGATTGGGTATGTTGAAATCCAGTATGCCCCAGCCTTCATTACAGAGACCTCTGCCTTCGGGGGGCCTCCAGAATTCACAAGTTTGGCCGACTTTCCTTTAATGTGTATGGGCACCTGAAGGTCGACCCTGGGAATGACTGTGACTGACTGAACACCTACGGGAGGCGGCCATCTTTGGTTGTCTTATGTGGTTATTAAAGGGGTTGTCTCATGACACATACTTACCACTTAGAGGATAAGTATCTGATCAGCTGGTGGGGTACCACCCAATCATGAGAACGGGTGCCCCATGTCCCCCTGTTTAAATAGTTTGGCATGCACGCTGCCGCCTTATTTATCTCTATGGGACTTCCAGAGATAACCTGTGGATAGGGCAAGAGTCAGCAACCTCCCGCACTCCAGCTGTTGTAAAACTACAAGCCCCAGCATGCTCCTTTCACTTTTATGAGGTTTCTGAGAACAGGACAGCAAGTATGCATGCTGGGAGTTATACTTTTACAACAGCTGGCATGCCAAAGGGTTATTGACGACAGGATATGAGATGTATTGGTCAAGGAACAACCCCTTTAAGACTCCATTCACATGTCCGCAAATGGGTCCGCATCCGTTCCGCAATTTTGCGGAACGGGTGCAGACCCATTTATTTCCTTTGCGGATGGAATGGATGCAGACAGCACACAGTGTGCTGTCAGCATCCGCAATTGCAGAGCGCGGCCCCGATCTTCAGGTCCGCAGCTCCGCAAAAGATAGAACATGTCCTATTCTTGTCTGCAGCTTGCGGACAAGAATAGGCATTTCTATATGGGTGCCGGGCGGGTGTGTTGCGGGTCCACAACACACCACGGACGTGTGAATGGAGCTTAAGGCTCGAAATATATAAAATTGCTTAATTAGGAGGCTCAAGTAAACACTACAGGAAGTAGAAATACCCTTTAAGGCGACCATGAACTATAGTTGAGGTGTCAGCAATCTCCCGCACTCCCAGCATGCTCCATTCACTTCTATGGGAGTAAGGCCTCTTTCACACGACCGTTTTTTTTTTTCCGTTTTTGCGGGCCGTTTTTTGCGTTCCATATATGGTCCGTATACGGAACCATTCATTTCAATGGTTCCGCCAAAAAAACGGAATGTACTCCGTATGCATTCCGTTTCCGTATTTCCGTTTTTCCGTTCCGTTGAAAGATAGAACATGTCCTATATTTGGCCGCAAATCACGTTCCGTGGCTCCATTAAAGTGTATGGGTCCGCAAAAAAACGGAATGCATACGGAAATGCATCCGTATGTCTTCCGTATCCGTTCCGTTTTTTGCGGAACCATCTATTGAAAATGTTATGTCCAGCCCAATTTTTTCTATGAAATTACTGTATACTGTATTTGCCATACGGAAAAACGGAACGGAAAAACGGACCGGAAACGGAAACACAACGGAAACAAAAAACGGAACAACGGATCCGTTTAAAACGGACCGCAAAACACTGAAAAAGCCATACTGTCGTGTGAAAGAGGCTTAAATCTGCAAAACACGGATACCGGTCATGTGCATTCCACATTTTGCAGACTGGAATGTCCGTCCCATAATAGAACAGTCCTATTTGTGTCCGTAACGTGGACAATAACAGGACATGTTCCGATCTTTTGTGGAATGGACATTCGGACATACGGATACGGAATTCACATGGAGTCATTTCCGTTTATTGCGGCCCCTTTGAAGTGAATGGTTCTGCATACGGGCCACAAAAAAAATTAACAAAAATTAAGTTCTTGTGCATGAGCCCTAACTAGGGTGAACTCACTTAGCTTGGCCATGTTAGTTCAATGGCAGCAAGGAAGATCAGCGGCTACCGAGTTCCACCTGTTTCAGAGGAAACCAACCTGACAAGATGCTGGTTGGTCAATGGTGGGCAGCTGTCTCACTGTCCATCGGTGTCCATGGACCACCTTCCTATCTATGGCCCATGTGATGGCAAATTATCAGGACAATAGCCATCCTCAGACAGTAGTGATAGGAAACCAATGGTCCGGCACCAGGTGGTCCATTACCGCTGTTTATCGTGCATTTACTGTGTATAGATGAATACTAGACCATTGGAAGTTCTAGACTATTAGGAACCAAGGGACTGAAAAAGATATGATAGGGTTAAGAGATGACTCACCAACTCTTTCACATTTTAGGGAATCCCATATGTTGCAGTTGAAGTCGTCGTAGCCTGCCAGGAGGAGGCGTCCACTGCGGGAGAACGCCACTGAGGTGATGCCGCAGATGATGCTGTCCTGAGAGTAGACGCTGAGCTCCTGGTCAGCACGCAGGTCAAACAAGCGGCATGTGGCATCATCGGAGCCTGTGCAGATGGCCTGACCACTAGGGAAGAACTGTGTGGAGGATTGGGTTAGACCACTGTTTCATTTTTACATGACCCTCTTTGGCCCTCCCAATTCTTCTGTCCTCTCCCATACTCACACAGATGGCATTGATGTCTGACTCGTGCCCTGTAAACGTCTGTCTGCACTCGCCCTCCCGCACGTCCCACAGCTTGGCGGTGGCGTCACAAGCCCCGGAAACGAAGAGGTTAAAGTCGGGAGACACGGCCAGGCTCATGCAGTCTCCTGTGTGGCCCACGAACACCGTCTTCTGCTGCCCGGTTTCGATATCCCACAAAGCACTGGAGGACAAATAAGGAGGTTGAGATATTCAATACTGAGGCCTCAAAGCGTGGACGTCCCTGTTAGGTGGTCCACATTCTACATTGGGAGCCTCATGGCTGGATTAGAAATTATGGAACTAAAGCTGTGATAGTTATGGAGGTACCAAGGTTATCACTGTTTTGGGTGACATTGGGGTTGTCACTGTTATGGGACCACTATGGCTTTCATGACTTGCTCTTTAAAGCAGGCACAGTGTCTCTCGCTTTTATAAGGGCATGGGGCTGTTGTTATTGAGGCACTAATGTAAACATTAGGTCTGAGAGTGACTACAGTGCTTCACTCACTCTGGAGGACCTGTCATATCCTCCAGTGATATGATTGGGCATGGTGTAATGCTTCATTTTCCCTGTGGTGGCGCTGCTGGGAAACGGAACACTTCCTGTCAGGTTTCCAGTAACTGATCGCTGAGGGTCTCAGCAGAGGAACACTTTGTGATCAGCTTATTGTCGGGGTACCCTTCTATTAAGTAGAGATTGTCCAAAGTGAAGACCCCTCTAATAATGGTACCCAGCCAAATACTGAACTTCCACAGATCTGCGCACTTACCAGGTGGTGTCTCCTGAGCTGGTTACAATCTGGTTATCATCCAAGAATCTGCAGCAGGAAAGATAACCTGAAGATAGAAAAAACCCACCAAGATGAAAAACATCAGGTGTGACGACAGTTAACCCCGATATCCCCTCTCTGTCCATTACCCCTTTAATGGGCTTTCTGGGCAGTGTCGGACTGGCCCACCAGACTACCAGAGGATCCTCCGGTGGGACCAGGCTCTGATACCATAGTGGGCCCCAAAGATCCAGGAGGAAAAAACACTTGCAGACAATAAATTGCCACTAGAGACTTTATTGATATAGGGATTGGGCCCCAAAAATAATCCCCTCTGGTGGGCCCAAGGAATCCCAGTCTGACCCTGTTTCTGGGACTGAAATATTGATGCACTCTCTTTTGGAAAAACAACAATATTGGGGGTCTGATCCCCACGGATCTGCAGAATATTGATAGTCAGTCCCCTATTGATCAGACCTCGATGACCTAAAGATAGAGTATCAATGGCGGCACATTTCTCCAGATTCGTCTTTTGCCTTTGATGTCGCATAACGGAGAAAAACTGACCTGTGTGAGCGGCCAGCTCCCTGCTGACCCGGACGTTTCCCTCCCGTGTCTTTAAATTGTAGATGGAGCACATGTTGTCCAAACCACCGCATGCAACAAAGTTACCAGAGGGCGCATAGGAGCAGGTCATCACCCAGGAGGATCGCAGGGGGATAGCATGAACCTAGAAGAATATGGAAGCCATGATGTGGAGTTGATGCATTAATATAATGCAACAGGAGGGTTGGGCGGGTTACATTTCTCAAATTATAAAAACAAGGTGAGAATGTACAGAAATTCTGTTAAAGAGGTTCTCTGGGAATTAATAAAATATAAATACTTAAATATTACTTTATTATAAATATATTCCTTAATGCCTTTCATTAGTTATTATGGCTTGCTTGTTTTGTGGACAGGACAGACTGTGGTAATGGAGACTGCATACAGGAGCTGTCCTTCATGTCTCTCTGTCCTTCATGTCTCCTCATGGACTCCATTCCTACAGAGATGCAGCTGAAGATCTTATCATCTGAATTCAGAATCATAATGCCTGACAAGCAGAGTAGAGAGCTGCTGTGTGATTAGGACAGGTTTTGTGTGTACTAATAGGGCGGTGGCCATTTTATTTCTCCTAATGATTGCCCCCCAAGACAAAACAAACCATTATAACTAATGAAAGGTATTTGGGAATGTGTTTATAATAAAGTAATATTTAAGTATTTTCATTTTCTTAATTCCCGGAGAACCCCTTTAACCTTTTTTTTTTTTGTATCAAGCATTCTAGCAAGAACAGAAGCACAATTGCGCAACTTACTAATAAACTTTATTTTTCAATTTCTCACCTTTTTTAAGACTTGTCTTTGCTGTCAGTGAATGAGAACACTTGCATTTCCATTCAGAGGCAGTAATCCTAGACATAGCTCGTCCTGCTGAGAAGTGGATGCAGTTGTACAGGTATACTGCCTCTGAATGTGGTCAAAATATTCCTATTCACTAAAAGCAAGCAGTTGTTGTTTTTTTTAAAAATAGGGATGATATTAAACACATAGGGGAAAAATGTCCTTCCTCCCAAACCAAACTGGTGCTATAAAGTTGCCAAAACCGAGTTTTGTGAAATTTTGAATGCCATTGCAATTTTTTATGCTGCCCTCGCCAGTTTCTGAAAAGGGTCGTGGTGTGGGCAGGGCAATTGGCCCCAGTACATTTATCATCATTTACCCCAGAAACTGGCATAGGGAGGTGATGAATCCCCAATAGTATATTCGTGTTTTTTTTTCCTTTATAAAGAGATTAAAGGGTTTGTCCCAAGATACAAACGTATGACCTATCGACAGGTAAGAGATAAGTATCTGACCGGTAGGGATGCATGCTCTAGAACCCCCCCCCCCCAATCCTGAGAATGGGGGACTTGTGTTTCCATACGAATGGAGCGGCTTCTCGAGCATGCCTGCTTGACATTCTTTCCTGGGACCTCCATACTTCTGATCGGTGGGAGTCTGGGACCCCGATTAATCAAATAATTCTCCCCAACCGTTTCTCCTCCTTGGAGGATCTCTGCCGTAGAGGTATTATTTTCTTACTTCTTTCATAGATCTATATTTATGTCTGCCCTGATCTCAGTTTACATGCAGTTAAAAGGACATATGTGCACGGGAGATGGGGGTCTCAGTCCTCCTGATTAAACCGGAAAGTACAAAGCATATGTAATCGTAGAAGATTGTAAAAGCTCACCTTGTTTGTTGTGTATGTGTCCCAAACGATAAGTTTTCCATCTTGAGAGGCGCTGACCAGGAGCCTGTATGACATAATACACCATGTCTATAGTATATATAGGAGAACCCTGATACAATTATATTATACTGTCTATGTAAAATATACTGCACCTCCCAATATGACCGACCACTGGACATGACCACAATACAATTCTATTATTCTGTATACATAGAACACTACAACCCCCAACATGTCCTGACCACTGGAGAAGACCATAATACAATTCTATCATTCTGTATACATAGAACACTACAACCCCCAACATGTCCTGACCACTGGACAAGACCATAATACAATTCTATTATTCTGTATACATAGAACACTACACCCCCCAACATGTCCTGACCACTGGACAAGACCATAATACAATTCTATCATTCTGTATACATAGAACACTACAACCCCCAACATGACCTGGACATGACCATAATACAATTCCATTATACTCTATACATAACACACAACAACCCTCAACATGACCTGACCACGGGACATGACAATAATTAAACTCTATTATACTGTATATATAGAGCACTACAACCCTCAACATGACCTGACCATTGAACAAGACCATAAAACATTCTATTATACTCTATACATACAACACTACAACCCCCACTACTAGAAAAGACCTTAATACAATTCTATTATAATGTATACATAGAACACTACAACTCCCAACATGACCATAATACAATTCTATTATACTGTAAACATTGAACATGACAACCCCCAACATGACCGACTACTGGGCAAAACCATAATACAATTCTGTTACACTCTATACATAGAGGACTACACCACCCAACATGACTGACTACTATTTTATTATACTCTATAGATACAACATTACAACTCCCAACATGACTGACCACTGGACACAACCATAATATAAGTCTATTAGACTCTATATATACTGTAGATCACTACAACTCCCAACATGACCCGATCACTGGACATGACCATAATACAGTTCTTTACATAGTAAGTACCTTGAGTCAGTCGACCAGTGCATTGCGTAGATTTTGGCCAAGTGACCACGCAGCGTTCTTCTGGTGCGCAGCTGTATGCGTCCGACCACCTCCATCCCAGATGTGATCTGAAGACAGAAGTTGTGAGCGGTCAACACTTTTTACTTGGAGAACTCAACAGAAATGGATCTCCGGAAGAAAGCTACTCACCTGTTCTAAGGTCGTGTCTGCACATTGTTTTCTGGCGTCCTGAAAGTAAATAATGAAGATCTATGATCTATGGACATCTTACTGATGGAAGAAGCTCCACAGATACTACAAGCTGGAAGACGCTCTACAGATTCTGCTAACGGAGACTTGTGTCCCTGGACATCGGTTTGTGGGTTCAGACCTTATACAGTTGGCCAAAAATTTCCATCAGCCAAATAATGAATACTCTGGCTAGCTAGCGGAAATGTCTTCCTACTGGAGGTTTCCTTCAAACCTTCCAAATGTGGCCAAGAAGACAAGGCTGGAACCATGTTGAACATGTAACTGTTTGGAAGGGGTCACTGACCAGTATTAATGGGGAATAAATTGGTTCTCTCAGGAAGAGTTACATAGTATCTTTTAAAAAAAGTCTAATCTCAACCTCAATGTAACTTGTTTATGTGTTGATCCAGAAGAAGCCAAAACAAAACCCATGTGAGATGTCTTGAAGGATCGGCTGATAGAAAAGAAGGACCAGGAGTGTTGGATTATGGCATACCTGGTCCTGTGTTCCTGCAGGAGATAAGTCACCCCAGTAGCCCATTCCCCTCTCCCCAATGAAAACACATGCACGCTCAGCTGAACCAAATATATGGGGGGCTCAGGAAGAACGTATATATAATTGTTAAGCCAAATGGAGATCTAGGATGGCACAAGTCCAGTGATTTACCGCAATCTGCTTCTTCAGAGCCTCTGCCTCTTGACGTAACTCCTCGAGCTCCCCCATCTTGAGAACTGTGTAGAGACAAAGCGTGAAGAAGAATGAGTAGGTCCATCTCTGATCAGGTAGATAACACAGACATGATAATATTTTTTGGATGCTTGACCTTTCCAAAAATCACAGAGAAGATGGAATCATTTTTGTAAAATTCATTTCCTGATTTTGTGAGTGACAACTGTTTTTTTTTTTCTGTGACTTGTTCCACCTGTTTTCAGGTAAACAAAAGCATTTGGGAACCTTCCTGGAGGATGACTGGTGGACCAGACCGATCCGGACCCTGGGTAAGAACAAGATATGGCACTGTGCACTCCAGGTGCTGATGGCTGCCCAGCAGAATGCTCATTGCTCTACCAATTCCTACAGTATGGACCCAGAGATTGTATTTGCTTTAGTCTCTGATGTTCAATGGTTTAGTGCCCTAATCCCAGTGGTCTGGTATTTTAGTTCCCTAGTCCCTGGTGTCCAGTGGTTTAGTGCACAAGTCCCTGGTGTGCAGTGGTTTAGTGCACAAGTCCTTGGTGTCCAGTGGTTTAGTGCACAAGTCCCTGGTGTCCAGTGGTTTAGTGCACAAGTCCCTGGTGTCCAGGGGTTTAGTGCCCTAGTCACTAATGTCCAGTGGTTTAGTGGTCAAGTCCTTGGTGTCCAGTGCTCTAATCCTAGGTGTCTTGTGGTTTAGTGCCCTAGTCCCTGGTGTCCAGTGGGTTGTAAATCCAGTGCCCTGTTCATAATATCTGTTTGTTTAACTGCCTAGTCTCTGGTGCACAATGATTTAGTTCCCTAGTCCCTGTTTTTTTAAGTCTTTTGTTACCCAACCGTGCTGTTCCTGGTGTCTATTGTTTTAGTTCCCTAGTCCCTAGGGTCCAGTGGTTTAGTGCTCTAGTACATGGTGTCCAGTGGTTTAGTTCCCTAGTCCCTAGTGTTCAGTGGTTTAGTGGACAAGTCCCTGGTGTCTAGTGGTTTAGTGCCCTAGTCCATGGTGTTTAGTGGTTTGGTGCCCTAGCCCTGGTGTCCAGTAGTTTGTTAACCCAGTGCCCCGTTCCTAGTGTCTTTTGGTTTAGTTCCCTGATGTCCAGTTGTTTGTTACCTCAGTGCTCTGTTACAGATGTCCATAGGTTTAGTTCCCTAGTCCCTGGTGTTAAGTGGTTTAGTGCCTTAGTTCCTAGTGTCCAGTGATTTTTTTACCCCATTGGTTTAGTGCCTTAGTCCCTGGTGCACATTATTTAGTTCCCTAGTCCCTGGTGGTAAGTGGTTTAGTGCCTTAACCCCTGGTGACTAGTGGTTTTGGTACCTAGTCTGTGGTGAGAAGTGGCTTGTTACCCCAGCTACTGTCAAACCATTGGACTGCTGGAAAGTCATCCCATGGGCAAGTCCAACACTTCACTCATTAAGGTTCTTGTGGACCCCTTATGAGGACCTGGTTGGGAACATGTACTAAATACCTAGATGTGCAGACAACCATTGGCGGGGGATTCATGCCTGACAATGAGCATTGTTGTACCCACCATTTGGTTGAAGCTACCATTACAAAAGAACATGGTGGGCAACGATTCAGTGGCACCTCTAATTTCTGTAGGTTCACCCATTAACTTATTTAACACAACACAGAAATCAGTGGAGGATGAATCATATCGGTGGTAACATCTATAAAACCTGATGATGAAGACATTATCTTCTTCGATCACCGGAATCTGGATATTTGCCCCTTTATAGCCGTCTCTATAGATATTTGGGTGGTTTTTGATTCCTCTTGAACATGGATTTTGCAGGAATATATGTCGATGACCTATCCTCGGCCATCCTTGTGTGTTCGTTGGGTGTCTGGGTCACCTTTGTGTCTATGGCAGGTTGATTCATGGACTAAGCACTCCGGTCCGTCCCTGCTTTCATCTCAGTCAAAACAAGTGCAGTAACACGCAGTGACAGGTGACGCCATTAGTACTATGCAAATTGTGCACTTTAAAACCCCATGGATTTGCCTAATTTACCCATTTAATTTGGTCACAGGAGACATTTCCTGCTCCAGCAGAGACAGATGGCGCAAGGTACGTTCCAGTCTAAACTAGGACTTATGTATCGTCCAACATGTGGCTTCTGTGGGGCCCCTGGTGAAAGGAAGGCCAGGTTGGCCCTGTCCCTGGGGGCATGAACTTGCACTTTTCTAAGGGGGTGGGTCACATCACCCGCCTGTCCCATAAGGGGGTGGAAACTGACGAGCCCCTTCATTTGGCAATATATATAGACTAGGGTATGTCATATCATTATGATCGGTGAGGGTCTTCCCTCTAGGACCCCAGCAGATCCAGAAAAGAAGAGGCCAACATCCTTCTGGCATTTCTCCTGCATAAGGACCACCTGCCGTGCCACCCATCTCCATGAATATGGCCGTGCTTCAAAGCAGGTGCAAAGCAAAACGGTTACAAAACTGCAGCTCCGCCCCAGCGGAACCGACCCTAGAAGGGGCATGCACTTTAACAACCATTTTTTCTATCGCTCCAATGCTTCTCACATTAAAGATAGGCAATTTTGCAAGCAGTCGATTAAAAATCATTAAAAATGCTTTTGCCCGATACATAAGCAGTGCAACAAAATATCACAGGAAAAAAAACTGGATGACGTGAGAAAAAGCAGAGCAACGAAAAACGTGGCCAAATGATCTCAACCGGAGCAGAGCTGAGTGACTGGAACGGCGTGGCATGAACTGAGTCCTTCCCTTGTTTGCGGTAGGATTTACAGCCCATTAGAGGCGGATGGGGGAGAGAAGCGTTACTGCCTTTACCCCATCAAACCCGCGTTAAAGGGGGCCTCCAGCATCGGTGAGGGATCCCCAATATTTGACCGGTGGGGTGCACTACGCCCCCTACATGTTTACCCCACCACAACACATCACACTCCTCTTCCCTGTGGCTTTGCCCGATCCAGTTGAATGTAAGTGTGCTGCCGTAAGATGCAGTTCCAGGCACTGCCACAACTGTATCGATGGCGCTGTGTCTATAATGATCAGGTGGTCATGAATGTCCCACATGGGTGGAGGAAGCTGAGATGTGGGGAGCTGCTTGCTGGAGCCCTCACAGTATACAGCTGCTTTGGCCACAGGGATTATTTGTCCATTGCCTAAAAAAAATGGCATCAAAGAAAAACTAAATATTTTTGGCTTCCAGTCTATGGCTACACTGCACAAGATGGAAGCCTACAAAGCAAACTCTGTACAGACACTGAACAAGTAGATGCCTCTGAAGAATTGTGAGTGCAGCTCTGGAGTATAATATAGGATGCAACTCAGGATCAGTACAGGATAAGTAATGTAATGTATGTACACAGTGACTCCATCAGCAGAATAGTGAGTGCAGCTCTGGAGTATAATACAGGATGTAACTCAGGATCAGTACAGGATAAGTAATATAATGGTTGTACACAGTGACATCACCAGCAGAATAGTGAGTGCAGCTCAGGAGTATAATACAGGATGTAACTGAGGATCAGTACAGGATAAGTAATGTATGTACACAGTGACTGCACCAGCAGAATAGTGAGTGCAGCTCTAGAGTATAATACAAGATGTAACTGAGGATCAGTACAGGATAAGTAATGTATGTACACAGTGACTGCACCAGCAGAATAGTGAGTGCAGCTCTAGAGTATAATACAGGATGTAACTGAGGATCAGTACAGGATAAGTACCTTTCAACTTTCCCTCTTCCACTATATGTAGGTTATCAAGGGCAGGAATCATATGAAGTGGAGCAAGACATGGCAGCAGCAACAGACTACACATAGGGTTTTTGTAGTCTGTTACCATGGAGATACATAGGTTTTCACAGTGCCTATACATAAATACGATAGATCAAAATATCCATTATTGCAGATGCATTGGAGCAAAACTATACATACCCTTTTACACTATTATTTGATCGCTGTGTACACACAAACAATAGGATTTTATTTTTATGGAAACTATTTGCAAAGTTGCTTCCTCTATTATTTTTGATGCACTGGAGCAATGCAAAGTCCTTGCAAATGTATACGCGCCCTTTAAAATCTACTTGGTACCCACAAGATTACAAAAATTTCTGTTTTAGACTGTGGATTGTCCAAAAATACCCAGTGCAGACATGTTACCACCCCCCATGATAGCCTGCGGGTCGCTGCCAGACCTGCCCTGCGCTCGCCTCTCTAGTCTTTTGTTTCTGAGCCTCTTAATTTTCTCTTTTATATTTTTTCCCGGAAATGGCCGTCCAGAGGGCATCACTCGCTCCCGGATAACTGCCTAAATCCCGCATTAATTGCCAAATCCCCCTCCTGTCAATCACTGCTGTTTTCATTTTTCGCTTCTGTCTCTGCCACTGATTTTCGTGTCGCCGCTGCTTTTTGCCATTTAGTTGCAGCTTTTTTTTTTTTTTTTTTAAACCTGATGTTTCTCCAATGTCTGCTGCCGTATAAACTTTCGCTGCGCCGCTCACTCTCAAGACCTGACAGATGGCGGCCTCTCTGCCTCTTTAAGCAGATAAACGAATTCCGCAATTTCCTAAAGCTGCAAATGCAGGGACTGGTGTGATGGGAAGATGTGTGTCCGATGCCAGACGTCACGTAACAGTGAGACAAACACTAATCTGCCGCCGGGGAAGAGGGCACCAGGAGTATCGGGGGCAGAGAGTGATGTAGCAGAGCCCGATTTGTCACTTAATGCTATGCAGTCCTATGTAAAATCTCAGAGATGAGATCGCCATGACAAACTCAGCACTGCTACACGTGACCCTCTGCCACATCTCTAATAAGGCCTCAGTAGGGATGCCCTGGAGTATATGGGGCAGAAAGCGATGTAGCAGTGCCCAATTTGTCACTTAATGCTACACAGTCCTATGTAAAGTCACCGAGATGAGATCGCCATGACAAACTCAGCACTGCTACACGTGACCCACTGCTACAACTCTAATAAGGCCTTAGTAGGGATACCCTGGAGTATAGGGGGCAGAAAGCGATGTAGCAGTGCCCAATTTGTCACTTAATGCTACACAGTCCTTTGTAAAGTCACCGAGATGAGATCTCCATGACAAACTCAGCACTGCAACACGTGACCCTCTGCCACATCTCTAATACTGCCTCAGTAGGGATGCCTAGGATTATCGGGGGCAGAGAGAGATGTAGCAGAGCCCAATTCGACACTTAATGCTATGCAGTGCAGTGTAAAATCACAGAGATGAGATAGCCATGACAAACTCAGCACTGCTACACGTGACCCACTGCTACATCTGTAATAAGGCCTCAGTACGGATATCTAGGGGTAAAGCTATATATTAGTAAAAAAAATTAGGTGTACATTTGGGCACAGGGGACAAGATGGAGAAGGTGGTACAGGAAGTGGATAGAAAGTTGGTATTTGTAGAAGGGCAGGACTGGCACCCTGAACGGTGAGGGAGTCCTGCCTGGCACCAACCAAAATTTAGTGTGTCACTTCTTATTTTGATGGGTTGTACTTGGTTTTCATATAGTCACTATGCAACCAATCAGATTTCACCTTGCATTTCTCAAAACTCCTTTGGAAAATGAAAGGTGGAATCTGATTGGTTGTCATGGGCAACAAAGCCATTTTTCCTTTTATATCAGTATTGACCCATCTTCCCCCTCCAGGACTGGACAAACATGGCCGCTTTCTTCCAAAAACAGCGCCACAACTGCCCAGGGGTCGCGTGTGGTATTGCGGTGCAGCACCATTCACTTTAACTGAGCTGAGGGGCAATAATGGGCACAATTTTTTTTTAAAAAGCACTGCGGTCTTTAGTCATATGACGCACGTCATGGCCAAAGTCGTTTTGCAGCGCCAGCCATAAGTGGAGATATAATCTAGAGGGCACAGTATAAGGATCTATTGGACATATATATACAATCGTATACATCTGTATCTATAAAATGGGGGTATTTGAAAGTACAAGACTGAAGGTATAGATCCCTTTAAGAATGCCTTTAAAGGCACTGCTAGTTATTTGGTGCTTCACTGACATCCAGTGGAGGCCATTTTGTGTGTAGAGCCAATGGCTAAAGGAAAAACTGTCTCTGTTGCCCGGAGCAACCAATCAAAGCACAGCTTTCATTTTTTCAACAGCACTATAAGAAATGAAAGCTACGCTCCGATTGGTCGCTATGGGCAATGAAGGCAACTCAGAAATCTGCCCTATTTGTGAACCTAATGGGGAGTGTTTTATCAAAACTGTTGCCCATAGCAACTAATCAGATTCCACCTTTCATTTTTCAGAGCTCCTTTGGAAAATGAAAAGTGGAATCTGATTGGTTGCTATACGCAACTAAGACAGTTTTCCATTACACCAGTTTTGATAAATCTCCCCATGGCGTTTATTATAAAGAGGGCGACACCTGAGTTGCCTTCATGTTCCTAGGTGTGAGCAATAAAGGATGGAGTAGGGGGGTGTGCACCATCATCTGCCGCTTCAGGAAAACTGAGTGACAACCTCTGCAGGACAGAAATAGAGGCCCTAATGGGTTGTCACCTGGCTTTTCCAGAAGGGAGGAGTTGAAAGGATCCACACAATATATGCAAATCAGTGGATTCCTCTCAGCTGATTGGCCGGTCGGGATCAGCCGACTGGATCCAGGGCGCTCAAGGGGATCGGGGCTATCGCAACGCCTCGATTAGTGTTCTTAGGATGCAGAGATCACTTCTCCATAAAAGAAAACGCTGCTGGAAATGATGTCACTCCTTTACTTTCCTCACTTTTCTTATCACATATTCTTCTGTGTTCAGGTCCAAAGCTAAATTCTGAATTCTGGGATCTCATATATACCAGTTATACAGCTTGAAGTGTTACGTCACATGACTGACACAGGGGGTGGAGCTAAACTGGTGTCTGTTTTTAGTGGCTACCAGCAGGAAATTAGAAGTAGCTCTTTATAAGTGAAGAAAAAAAACCCAAATAGCGCAAAACCTGTGCAATTTCATTAAAGCAAAGTATTTACAAAGTGGCTCAGAAAAATGTACAGATGAAAACCGTAAAGTTTTTTTCTAAAAGTGGAATAATCCTTTAAGTGTTTGTAATAAGGTCTATACTGTATATATAGTGCTCGACGCAGCTCTTACCCATAAGGGCAGTCCTGTTGGAGGGTGTCGCTATTTTCCATTAGACTGTAAGCTCTGGAGTGCAGGGATCGCCTGCAAATATTTGCTCTTTAGCTTGTGTTTGCCTATGGAGCTCTATCAACACGAGTGGCGTTAATATTTACGCATATTGTCCCGGACTTTATATGGCTGACATCACTAGCCCATCCATTGTACTACACTGACGTTGTCTAGGCGCACTAATAACCTACGCGATAAGTATAAAGTATACAAATACATGGTGCTCTCTAGAAACAGGCGGCAAGTAAACAGCTCCGCCATGACACTTCATACATGCAAATCAGAGGCACGGGGTGCGGGAATAATCCCCACGACCAACGCATAGGAAAATGACAGAAGCCGGGAACGTCCAGGTTTTGCATGACATGGTCAGGCTACTTTCACACTGGCGTTTTGGCTTTCCGTTTGTGAGATCCGTCAGGGGCTCTCAGAAGCGGTCTAAAACGGATCAGTTTTGCCCTAATGCATCAGAATGCATCAGTTTGCCTCCGTTCAGTCACCATTCTCGCTCTGCAGCGTTTTGCTGTCCGCCTGATGAAACTGAGCCAAACGGATCTGTCCTGGCACACAATGTAAGTCAATGGGGACGGATCCGTTTTCTCTGACACAATCTGGCACAATAGAAAACGGATTCGTCCCTCATTGACTTTCAATGGTGTTCAAGACGGATCCATCATGGCTATAGAAGACATAATACAACCGGATCCTTTCATGACGGATGCATGCGGTTGTATTATTATAACGGAAGCGTTTTTGCAGATCCATGACGGATCCGAAATAACGCTAGTGTGAAAGTAGCCTTATACATAAGCAGGACTGTACTGACTGCCACCATGTCTATGGCGCCAACATACTGCACAGCGCCGTACAAGAATCACATAGTGGGTCCTGAGTATGAATGGGATAAACTGCCAATCAGGGGACAGCTTGGAGGCCCAAATAGGTTCAGCCGTGCAATAATATTATGTCATGTCCACTGGTCAGGACATGTTGGGAGTTGTAGTGTTCTATGCATAGACTATAATAGAATTGTAGTAGTATGGTCATGTCCAGTGGTCAGGACTTGTTGGGAGTTGTAGTGTTCTATGTATAAAGCATATTAGAATTGTATTATGGTCATGTCCAGCGGTTAGGTCATGTTGGGGGTTGTAGTGTTCTATGTATAGAATATAATAGAATTGTAGTATGGTTGTGCCCAGTGGTCAGGACATATCGGGGGTTGTAGTGTTCTATGTATAGAATTTAATAGAACTGTATTATGTCATGTCCACTGGTCGGGACATGTTGGGGGTTGTAGTGTTCTATGTATAGAGTATAATAAAATTGTAGTATGGTTATGTCCGCTGGTCAGGACATGTTGGGAGTTGTAATGTTCTATGTATAGAATATAATAGAACTGTATTATGGTCATGTCCAGTGATCAAGACATGTTGGGAGTTGTAGTGTTCTATGTATAGAATATAATAGAACTGTATTATGGTCATGTTCAGTGGTCAGGGGTTGTAGTGTTCTATCTATGCAGTATACTAAAACTGTATCATGTCATGTCTGTTGGTCTAGTAATGTTGGGGGTTGTAGTGTTCTATGTATAGAATATAATAGAATTGTATGATGGTATTGTCTAGTGGTCAGATGTGTTGGGGGTTGTAGTGTTCTATGTAGAGAGTATAATGCTAGGTCTACATGACGACATTTGTCGCGCGACATTTTGTTGCACCAATGTCACGCAACAATTTTTATAATTGCAGTCTATGGTGTCGCACTGCAACAGGCAACATGCTGCGACTGCGACGCAACAGTCGCAGAAAATCCATTCGAGATGGATTTTTCTGCGACTGTCGCGTCGCAGTCGCAGCATGTTGCATGCTGCAGTGCGACACCATAGACTGCAATTTTAAAAATTGGTGCGCGACATTGGTGTAGTTGTGCCATATCTGTCGTGCGACTAATTGTCGCGTGACAAATGTCGTCGTTTAGACCTAGCCTAATAGAATTGCATGATGGTTTTGTCTAGTTGTCGGTCATGATAGGGGTTGTAGTGTTCTATGTATAAAGTAAAATAGAATTGTATTATGGTTATGTCCAGTGGTCAAGACATTCTGGGGGGTGTAGTGCGCATGTAGAGCATATAAAATAATTGTATCATGGCCATCTCTAGTAATCAGGTTATGTTGGGGGTTACAGTGTTTTATTTATAGAGTATAACAGAATTGTGATATAGTCATCTCCAGTGGTGTAGTCATGTTGGGGGTTGTAGTGTTCTATATGTATAAAGTATAACATAATTGCCTTATGATCAGATCCAGTGGATGGGTCGTGTTGGGGGTTGTAGTGTTCTATTTATTCTATATAATAGAGTTCTGTTCCATTAGCAGATCCCCTCCATAGCTCTCCCGTCTTCCTGTGCTGTGTCTTACCTGTGGGTGAAGGGTCCCTCTTCTCTCGGTGACTCTGCTCCTCTCTCCTATTCTTCTATCATGAAACTTTTTGAGTGGTTCCCTTTGCAGGTGTCTCCTGGGACCTTCTCTCAGGTCTCCGCTCTCTTCTTCTCCGTTGTCTTCTTCCACTTCTTGTGTTTCCCCTCCCTGGACCCCTGTGCTCCTCTCTGTGCCCGCGGTGTCAGCCCCTTACCCCTCAGCAGTGGGGTCGCTGCCCTTCCTCCTGGTAATCTGGAGCTCCCACCTGCCCTGTGACTGCTGCCTGTGCACTGCAGAGGTATGAGAGAGCACTCCGGGGAGGGGGAGGCCGGGGAGGCCGGGGAGGGGGGGGGGGGGGGGGGAGGCCGGGGGGAGGAATGAGGCTAAAAGCCGATTTAGAGTTAAATGCTTAAATGCAAACCAGTTTGCAAATGGGAGAACAGGAGCCAGGAAATCAAAGACTGCATGTGTGTGTGTGCGTGTGTGTGTGTAAGATATGTGTGTGTGTGTGTGTGTGTGTGTAAGATATGTGTGTGTGTGTGTGTGTGTACCATGTGTGTGTGTAAGATATGTGTGTGTGTGTGTGTGTGTGTAAGATATGTGTGTGTGTGTGTGTAAGATATGTGTGTGTGTGTGTGTAAGATATGTGTGTGTGTGTGTGTGTGTAAGATATGTGTGTGTGTGTGTGTGTGTGTGTGTGTGTGTAAGATATGTGTGTATATGTGTAAGATATGTGTGTGTGTGTGTGTGTGTGTGTGTGTGTGTAAGATATGTGTGTGTGTGTGTGTGTGTACCATGTGTGTGTATGTGTGTGTACCATGTGTGTGTGTACCATGTGTGTGTGTGTACCATGTGTGTGTACCATGTGTGTGTGTGCGTGTGTGTACCATGTGTGCGTGTGTGTACCATGTGTGTGTGTAAGATATGTATGTGTGTGCGTGTGTGTGTGTGTGTAAGATATGTGTGTGTGTGTGTAAGATATGTGTGTACTATGTGTGTATATGTGTAAGATATGTGTGTGTGTGTAAGATATGTGTGAGTGTGTGTGTACCATGTGTGTGTATGTGTGTGTACCATGTGTGTGTGTACCATGTGTGTGTATGTGTGTGTGTACCATGTGTGTGTATGTGTACCATGTGTGCGTGTGTGTACCATGTGTGTGTATGTGTGCGTGTGTGTGTGTACCATGTGTGTGTATGTGTAAGATATGTGTGTGTACCATGTGTGTGTATGTGTAGAATATGTGTGTATGTACTATGTGTATATGTGTAAGATATGTGTGTGTGTACCATGTGTGTGTATGTGTAAGATATGTGTGTGTGTATATATATATGTGTACCATGTGTGTATATGTGTGTATATATATATGTGTGTGTGTATTTGTGTAGGATGTGTGTATATATATGTGTATGTATATATCTTTGTATATGTGTGTACTGAGCTGCATCTGCACATCAATCATTTCTATCACTATTATCTCATATCTATCTATCTATCTATTATCTATCTATCTATCTATCTATCTCCTATCTATTATCTATCTATCTATCTATTATCTATCTATCTATCTATCTATCTATCTATCTATCTATTATCTATCTATTATCTATCTATCTATCTATCTATCTATCTATCTATTATCTATCGATCTCCTATCTATTATCTATTATCTATTATCTATTATCTATCTATCTATCTATCTATCTATCTATCTATCTATCTATTAAAGGGGTAGTCCAGTTAGATTGCTGGAGGTCCTACTGCTGGGACCCCCACTGATCACGATAATGGGGGCCCCGTACCCCGTGAAGCCCCCTGAAATAAATGGAGCAGCCGTTCAGGCATGCGCGCAGCGGCTCCATTTATTTCTATGGGAGTTCTGGAGAGAGGTGAGCGCTGTACAGATAGGTGAGCGCTGTACAGAGAGGTGAGCGCTGTACAGATAGGTGAGCGCTGTACAGATAGGTGAGCGCTGTACAGATAGGTGAGCGCTGTACAGAGAGGTGAGCGCTGTACAGAGAGGTGAGCGCTGTACTCGGCTATCTCCAGAACTCCCATAGAAATGAATGGGGAAGCCACGTGCAGGGGCTCTATTCATTTCAGGGGTGCTGAAGGGGGTATGGGGCCCCCATTCTCGTGATTGTTGGTGGTCCCAGTGGAAGGTCCCCCACTGATCTAACAGTTATCCCCTATCCACAGGATACCTTAATCTAACCGGAATACCCCTTTAAGGCTCATGAAGAGGGGCATCTGGGAGCCCCAATACAAAACCTGTATCAGAGCCCCCTCCCCCCATCTGCCATGTTCTATGTAATACTGCTGTCTTCTTAAGTGGCAGTGGGGTCTTTGGTTCCCCTCATGGATCAGGTCCTGGGAACGACATCTACTTCTGGACCACCTAAACAATTATATTACAAATCCACATCATCCTATGGGCCCATGGGTAGGTACCGTCACCGACAGCAATGCAACAAAATCCTCCTGAGCCTTGTATGAGGTGACGTCATGGGGGCTTGTAGGCAGTCACCGATCTGTAAGCTGATCAGACGTTTGTACAGAAATAAACCAGCCGTGAACAGACAGAATCGCTCCATTAATAGTAAATTAATATTTGGGATTATATTCCCATACCCTGGAGTGGCCGCCGGCCTCCCCGGCATGCAGTATCAGGGAGGTAATGATGGAGGAGATGGTCGTATCCTGGACCAATGGTAGGGAACGATCAGGATTATTAGGGGAGATGGATGAGATTGTGGATCTGGGTCTGAACCAGGACGTGATGACGGCTATTACCACTGGACGGGTTGGTAGAACAGGTCTGCGCCTCTGTGAATTCTGCTTTCTGATTTTAGCTTCTGGTAAATCCTCTTGAGCTGCATCTGTTGAACCTGCTGTTATCCTGAGCAAAGCAGATAATACTCCATAACCCCAGGATTGCCTGCCCTGTCCTACCTCTCCTCTACAAGCGCTTCCTGGCACCACGTCTCCAATAATAGCACTGCCCTGCCCTACATCCCTGCCAGCATTGCCATGTCCTACCTCTCCTCTGCAAGTGGTATCTTCAATAATAGCACTGATCTGTCCCCCACAAGATCTTCCTGGCACTGTATCTCCAATAATAGCACTTCTCTGTCCTCCGCAAGATCTTCCTGGCACCACGTCTCCAATAATAGCACTGCCCTGCCCTACATCCCTGCCAGCGTTGCCATGTCCTACCTCTCCTCTGCAAGTGGTATCTTCAATAATAGCACTGATCTGTCCTCCACAAGATCTTCCTGGCACCATGTCTCCAATATTAGCACTGCCCTGTCCCCCACAAGATCTTCCTGGCACCACGTCTCCAATAATAGCACTACCTTGTCCTCCACAAGATCTTCCTGGCACCACGTCTCCAATATTAGCACTGCCCTGTCCCCCACAAGATCTTCCTGGCACTGTATCTTCAATAATAGCACTACCTTGTCCTCCGCACAATCTTCCTGGCACCATGTCTTCAATATTAACACTGCCCTGTCCCCCACAAGATCTTCCTGGCACTGTATCTCCAATAACAGTACTGCCCTGTCCTCCACAAGATCTTCCTGGCATTGTATCTCCAATATTAGCACTGCCCTGTCCCCCACAAGATCTTCCTGGCACTGTATCTCCAATAACAGTACTGCCCTGTCCTCTACAAGATCTTCCTGGCATTGTATCTCCAATAACAGTACTACCTTGTCCTCTACAAGATCTTCTTGGCACTACTTCTCCAATAACAGTACTGCCCTGTCCTCCACAAGATCTTCCTGGCACTGTATTTCCAATAACAGTACTGCCCTGTCCTCTACAAGATCTTCCTGGCACTGTATCTCCAATAACAGTACTGCCCTGTCCTCTACAAGATCTTCCTGGCACTGTATCTCCAATAACAGTACTACCCTGTCCTCTACAAGATCTTCCTGGCATTGTATCTCCAATATTAGCACTGCCCTGTCCCCCACAAGATCTTCCGGGCACTGTATCTCCAATAACAGTACTGCCCTGTCCTCTACAAGATCTTCCTGGCATTGTATCTCCAATAACAGTACTACCTTGTCCTCTACAAGATCTTCTTGGCACTACTTCTCCAATAACAGTACTGCCCTGTCCTCCACAAGATCTTCCTGGCACTGTATCTCCAATAACAGTACAACCTTGTCCTCTACAAGATCTCCCTGGCACTGTTCCACCAATAACAGTACTGCCCTGTCCTCCACAAGATCTTCCTGGCACTGTATCTCCAATAACAGTACTAACCTGTCCTCCACAAGATCTTCCTGGCATTGTATCTCCAATAACAGTACTGCCCTGTCCGCCACAAGATCTTCCTGGCACTGTATCTCCAATAACAGTACTGCCCTGTCCTCTACAAGATCTCCCTGGCATTGTATCTCCAATAACAGTACTACCTTGTCCTCTACAAGATCTTCCTGGCACTACTTCTCCAATAACAGTACTACCCTGTCCTCCACAAGATCTTCCTGGCACTGTATCTCCAATAACAGTACTGCCCTGTCCTCCACAAGATCTTCCTGGCACTGTATCTCCAATAACAGTACTGCCCTGTCCTCTACAAGATCTTCTTGGCACTACTTCTCCAATAACAGTACTGCCCTGTCCTCCACAAGATCTTCCTGGCACTATATCTCCAATAACAGTACTGCCCTGTCCTCTACAAGATCTTCCTGGCACTGTATCTCCAATAACAGTACTGCCCTGTCCTCTACAAGATCTTCCTGGCACTGTATCTCCAATAACAGTACTGCCCTGTCCTCTACAAGATCTTCCTGGCACTGTATCTCCAATAACAGTACTACCCTGTCCTCTACAAGATCTTCCTGGCATTGTATCTCCAATATTAGCACTGCCCTGTCCCCCACAAGATCTTCCGGGCACTGTATCTCCAATAACAGTACTGCCCTGTCCTCTACAAGATCTCCCTGGCATTGTATCTCCAATACCAGTACTACCTTGTCCTCTACAAGATCTTCCTGGCACTACTTCTCCAATAACAGTACTACCCTGTCCTCCACAAGATCTTCCTGGCACTGTATCTCCAATAACAGTACTGCCCTGTCCTCCACAAGATCTTCCTGGCACTGTATCTCCAATAACAGTACTGCCCTGTCCTCTACAAGATCTTCTTGGCACTACTTCTCCAATAACAGTACTGCCCTGTCCTCCACAAGATCTTCCTGGCACTATATCTCCAATAACAGTACTGCCCTGTCCTCTACAAGATCTTCCTGGCACTGTATCTCCAATAACAGTACTGCCCTGTCCTCTACAAGATCTTCCTGGCACTGTATCTCCAATAACAGTACTACCCTGTCCTCCACAAGATCTTCCTGGCACTGTATCTCCAATAACAGTACTACCCTGTCCTCTACAAGATCTTCCTGGCATTGTATCTCCAATATTAGCACTGCCCTGTCCCCCACAAGATCTTCCGGGCACTGTATCTCCAATAACAGTACTGCCCTGTCCTCCACAAGATCTTCCTGGCACTGTATCTCCAATAACAGTACAACCTTGTCCTCTACAAGATCTCCCTGGCACTGTTCCACCAATAACAGTACTGCCCTGTCCTCCACAAGATCTTCCTGGCACTGTATCTCCAATAACAGTACTAACCTGTCCTCCACAAGATCTTCCTGGCATTGTATCTCCAATAACAGTACTGCCCTGTCTGCCACAAGATCTTCCTGGCACTGTATCTCCAATAACAGTACTACCCTGTCCTCTACAAGATCTTCCTGGCATTGTATCTCCAATATTAGCACTGCCCTGTCCCCCACAAGATCTTCCGGGCACTGTATCTCCAATAACAGTACAACCTTGTCCTCTACAAGATCTCCCTGGCACTGTTCCACCAATAACAGTACTGCCCTGTCCTCCACAAGATCTTCCTGGCACTGTATCTCCAATAACAGTACTAACCTGTCCTCCACAAGATCTTCCTGGCACTGTATCTCCAATAACAGTACTGCCCTGTCCTCTACAAGATCTTCCTGGCACTGTATCTCCAATAACAGTACTACCCTGTCCTCTACAAGATCTTCCTGGCATTGTATCTCCAATATTAGCACTGCCCTGTCCCCCACAAGATCTTCCGGGCACTGTATCTCCAATAACAGTACTGCCCTGTCCTCTACAAGATCTTCCTGGCATTGTATCTCCAATAACAGTACTACCTTGTCCTCTACAAGATCTTCTTGGCACTACTTCTCCAATAACAGTACTGCCCTGTCCTCCACAAGATCTTCCTGGCACTGTATCTCCAATAACAGTACAACCTTGTCCTCTACAAGATCTCCCTGGCACTGTTCCACCAATAACAGTACTGCCCTGTCCTCCACAAGATCTTCCTGGCACTGTATCTCCAATAACAGTACTAACCTGTCCTCCACAAGATCTTCCTGGCATTGTATCTCCAATAACAGTACTGCCCTGTCTGCCACAAGATCTTCCTGGCACTGTATCTCCAATAACAGTACTGCCCTGTCCTCTACAAGATCTCCCTGGCATTGTATCTCCAATAACAGTACTACCTTGTCCTCTACAAGATCTTCCTGGCACTACTTCTCCAATAACAGTACTACCCTGTCCTCCACAAGATCTTCCTGGCACTGTATCTCCAATAACAGTACTGCCCTGTCCTCCACAAGATCTTCCTGGCACTGTATCTCCAATAACAGTACTGCCCTGTCCTCTACAAGATCTTCTTGGCACTACTTCTCCAATAACAGTACTGCCCTGTCCTCCACAAGATCTTCCTGGCACTATATCTCCAATAACAGTACTGCCCTGTCCTCTACAAGATCTTCCTGGCACTGTATCTCCAATAACAGTACTGCCCTGTCCTCTACAAGATCTTCCTGGCACTGTATCTCCAATAACAGTACTGCCCTGTCCTCTACAAGATCTTCCTGGCACTGTATCTCCAATAACAGTACTACCCTGTCCTCTACAAGATCTTCCTGGCATTGTATCTCCAATATTAGCACTGCCCTGTCCCCCACAAGATCTTCCGGGCACTGTATCTCCAATAACAGTACTGCCCTGTCCTCTACAAGATCTCCCTGGCATTGTATCTCCAATACCAGTACTACCTTGTCCTCTACAAGATCTTCCTGGCACTACTTCTCCAATAACAGTACTACCCTGTCCTCCACAAGATCTTCCTGGCACTGTATCTCCAATAACAGTACTGCCCTGTCCTCCACAAGATCTTCCTGGCACTGTATCTCCAATAACAGTACTGCCCTGTCCTCTACAAGATCTTCTTGGCACTACTTCTCCAATAACAGTACTGCCCTGTCCTCCACAAGATCTTCCTGGCACTATATCTCCAATAACAGTACTGCCCTGTCCTCTACAAGATCTTCCTGGCACTGTATCTCCAATAACAGTACTGCCCTGTCCTCTACAAGATCTTCCTGGCACTGTATCTCCAATAACAGTACTGCCCTGTCCTCTACAAGATCTTCCTGGCACTGTATCTCCAATAACAGTACTGCCCTGTCCTCTACAAGATCTTCCTGGCATTGTATCTCCAATATTAGCACTGCCCTGTCCCCCACAAGATCTTCCGGGCACTGTATCTCCAATAACAGTACTGCCCTGTCCTCTACAAGATCTTCCTGGCATTGTATCTCCAATAACAGTACTACCTTGTCCTCTACAAGATCTTCTTGGCACTACTTCTCCAATAACAGTACTGCCCTGTCCTCCACAAGATCTTCCTGGCACTGTATCTCCAATAACAGTACAACCTTGTCCTCTACAAGATCTCCCTGGCACTGTTCCACCAATAACAGTACTGCCCTGTCCTCCACAAGATCTTCCTGGCACTGTATCTCCAATAACAGTACTAACCTGTCCTCCACAAGATCTTCCTGGCATTGTATCTCCAATAACAGTACTGCCCTGTCTGCCACAAGATCTTCCTGGCACTGTATCTCCAATAACAGTACTGCCCTGTCCTCTACAAGATCTCCCTGGCATTGTATCTCCAATAACAGTACTACCTTGTCCTCTACAAGATCTTCCTGGCACTACTTCTCCAATAACAGTACTACCCTGTCCTCCACAAGATCTTCCTGGCACTGTATATCCAATAACAGTACTGCCCTGTCCTCCACAAGATCTTCCTGGCACTGTATCTCCAATAACAGTACTGCCCTGTCCTCTACAAGATCTTCTTGGCACTACTTCTCCAATAACAGTACTGCCCTGTCCTCCACAAGATCTTCCTGGCACTATATCTCCAATAACAGTACTGCCCTGTCCTCTACAAGATCTTCCTGGCACTGTATCTCCAATAACAGTACTGCCCTGTCCTCTACAAGATCTTCCTGGCACTGTATCTCCAATAACAGTACAACCTTGTCCTCTACAAGATCTCCCTGGCACTGTATCTCCAATAACAGTACTGCCCTGTCCTCCACAAGATCTTCCTGGCACTGTATCTCCAATAACAGTACTAACCTGTCCTCCACAAGATCTTCCTGGCATTGTATCTCCAATAACAGCACTGCCCTGTCCTCCACAAGATCTTCCTAGCACTGTATCTCCAATAACAGTACTGCCCTGTCCTCTACAAGATCTCCCTGGCATTGTATCTCCAATAACAGTACTACCTTGTCCTCTACAAGATCTTCCTGGCACTACTTCTCCAATAACAGTACTACCCTGTCCTCCACAAGATCTTCCTGGCACTGTATCTCCAATAACAGTACTGCCCTGTCCTCCACAAGATCTTCCTGGCACTGTATCTCCAATAACAGTACTGCCCTGTCCTCTACAAGATCTTCTTGGCACTACTTCTCCAATAAAAGTACTGCCCTGTCCTCCACAAGATCTTCCTGGCACTGTATCTCCAATAACAGTACTGCCCTGTCCTCTACAAGATCTTCCTGGCACTGTATCTCCAATAACAGTACTGCCCTGTCCTCTACAAGATCTTCCTGGCACTGTATCTCCAATAACAGTACTACCCTGTCCTCTACAAGATCTTCCTGGCACTGTATCTCCAATAACAGTACTGCCCTGTCCTCTACAAGATCTTCCTGGCACTGTATCTCCAATAACAGTACTACCCTGTCCTCTACAAGATCTTCCTGGCACTGTATCTCCAATAACAGTACTACCCTGTCCTCTACAAGATCTTCCTGGCATTGTATCTCCAATATTAGCACTGCCCTGTCCCCCACAAGATCTTCCGGGCACTGTATCTCCAATAACAGTACTGCCCTGTCCTCTACAAGATCTTCCTGGCACTGTATCTCCAATAACAGTACTACCCTGTCCTCCACAAGATCTTCCTGGCATTGTATCTCCAATAACAGTACTACCTTGTCCTCTACAAGATCTTCTTGGCACTACTTCTCCAATAACAGTACTGCCCTGTCCTCCACAAGATCTTCCTGGCACTGTATCTCCAATAACAGTACTACCCTGTCCTCCACAAGATCTTCCTGGCATTGTATCTCCAATAACAGTACTACCCTGTCCTCCACAAGATCTTCCTGGCATTGTATCTCCAATAACAGTACTGCCCTGTCCTCCACAAGATCTTCCTGGCACTGTATCTCCAATAACAGTACTACCCTGTCCTCCACAAGATCTTCCTGGCACTGTATCTCCAATAACAGTACTGCCCTGTCCTCCACAAGATCTTCCTGGCACTGTATCTCCAATAACAGGACTGCCCTGTCCTCTACAAGATCTCCCTGGCATTGTATCTCCAATAACAGTACTACCTTGTCCTCTACAAGATCTTCTTGGCACTACTTCTCCAATAACAGTACTGCCCTGTCCTCCACAAGATCTTCCTGGCACTGTATCTCCAATAACAGTACTACCTTGTCCTCTACAAGATCTTCCTGGCACTGTATCTCCAATAACAGTACTGCCCTGTCCTCTACAAGATCTTCCTGGCACTACTTCTCCAATAACAGTACTGCCCTGTCCTCCACAAGATCTTCCTGGCACTGTATCTCCAATAACAGTACTACCCTGTCCTCCACAAGATCTTCCTGGCATTGTATCTCCAATAACAGTACTACCCTGTCCTCCACAAGATCTTCCTGGCATTGTATCTCCAATAACAGTACTGCCCTGTCCTCTACAAGATCTCCCTGGCATTGTATCTCCAATAACAGTACTACCCTGTCCTCCACAAGAACTTCCTGGCACTGTATCTCCAATAAAAGTACTACCCTGTCCTCCACAAGATCTTCCTGGCACTGTATCTCCAATAACAGTACTACCCTGTCCTCTACAAGATCTCCCTGGCACTACTTCTCCAGTAAGAGCATTGCCGTATATTCCCAACTCCATTCACTCTGCCTCCTATCTTTCTACCAACACTTACAAACCAGAACTCTCACATGGAGGGCCCTTTAGGCACATTTCTCCTCCTCACACCAGCTCAATTATAAACGGGTTCTTCAGACCGAACAAGACTTGGGAGAAAAGAAGGCAAACCTGTTTATTCAGAGTAATGGTTTGCTTTCCTTTCCCCCTACTGGGATGCAGATTCTTTAAAGGAAATCTGTCCAAACCTCCCCCCCCCCCTACCCCCCAAACTAGAGTGACGCTGAGTCCAATTGTATAATTGTTATCTTCATACTCACATTCTGACGCTGGGCTCCCACAAGCCAGCAGTAAAATGCATTGAGAGGACTCCTGTTTGAGTCCTCTCCATTATGTGCATGAGCTCAGGAGTCCTCTCAATGCATTTTACTGCTGGTTTGTGGGAGCCCAGCGTCAAAATGTGAGTATGAAGATAACAATTATACAATTGGACTCAGCGTCACTCTAGTTTGGGGGGTGTTTCGGAGCTGACAGATTCCCTATACAGAGAAATTCACCATACACCAACAATAAAGGCACAAAATAAACAATAACATTCCAACATGTTATTATTACTATCACCTCCTTTGGCTGCACAAGCAATACTGACAAGAACGTGTGGGGATATGGCTAAAACTATAATTTTCTCAAGAATTGTCAGTAGACTATAGACTGATCCTGAGTTATATCCTGTATTACACTCCAGAGCTGCACTCACTATTCTGCTGGTGCAGTCACTGTGTACATACATTACTTATCCTGTACTGATCCTGAGTTACATCCTGTATTATACTCCAGAGCTGCACTCACTATTCTGCTGGTGCAGTCACTGTGTACATACATTACTTATCCTGTACTGATCCTGAGTTACATCCTGTATTATACTCCAGAGCTGCACTCACTATTCTGCTGGTGGAGTCACTGTGTACATAAAGTACATTACATTACTTATCCTGAACTGATCCTGAGTTACATCCTGTATTATCCTTCAGAGCTGCACTCACTATTCTGCTGGTGGAGTCACTGTGTACATACATTACATTACTTATCCTGTACTGATCCTGAGTTACATCCTGTATTATACTTCAGAGCTGCACTCACTATTCTGCTGGTGGAGTTACTATGTACATACATTACTTATCCTGTACTAATCCTGAGTTACATCCTATATTATACTCCAGAGCTGCACTCACTATTCTGCTGGTGCAGTCACTATGTACATACATTACTTATTCTGTACTGATCCTGAGTTACATCCTGTATTATACTCTAGAGCTGCACTCACTATTCTGCTGGTGGAGTCACTGTGTACATAAAGTACATTACATTACTTATCCTGTACTGATCCTGAGTTACATCCTGTATTATCCTCCAGAGCTGCACTCACTATTCTGCTGGTGGAGTCACTGTGTACATACATTACATTACTTATCCTGTACTGATCCTGAGTTACATCCTGTATTATACTTCAGAGCTGCACTCACTATTCTGCTGGTGGAGTTACTATGTACATACATTACTTATCCTGTACTAATCCTGAGTTACATCCTGTATTATACTCCAGAGCTGCACTCACTATTCTGCTAGTGCAGTCACTGTGTACATACATTACTTATCCTGTACTGATCCTGAGTTGCATCCTGTATAATACCCCAGAGCTGCACCCACTATTCTGCTGGTGCAGTCACTGTGTACATACATTACATTACTTATCCTGTACTGATCCTGAGTTACATCCTGTATTATACTTCAGAGCTGCACTCACTATTCTGCTGGTGGAGTCACTGTCTACATACATTACTTATTCTGTACTGATCCTGAGTTACATCCTGTATTATACTCTAGAGCTGCACTCACTATTCTGCTGGTGGAGTCACTGTGTGCATACATTACTTATCCTGTACTGATCCTGAGTTACATCCTGCATTATACTCCAGAGCTGCACTCACTATTCTGCTGGTGGAGTCAATGTGTACATACATTACTTATCCTGTACTGATCCTGAGTTACATCCTGTATTATACTCTAGAGCTGCACTCACTATTCTGCTGGTGGAGTCACTGTGTACATAAAGTACATTACATTACTTATCCTGTACTGATCCTGAGTTACATCCTGTATTATCCTCCAGAGCTGCACTCACTATTCTGCTGGTGGAGTCACTGTCTACATACATTACATTACTTATCCTGTACTGATCCTGAGTTACATCCTATATTATACTCCAGAGCTGCACTCACTATTCTGCTGGTGCAGTCACTGTGTACATACATTACTTATCCTGTACTGATCCTGAGTTACATCCTGTATTTTACTCCAGAGCTGCACTCACTATTCTGCTGGTTCAGTTACTGTGAACATACATTACTTATCCTGTACTGGTCCTGAGTTACATCCTGTATTATACTCCAGAGCTGCACTCACTATTCTGCTGGTGGAGTCACTGTGTACATACATTACTTATCCTGTACTGATCCTGAGTTACATCCTGTATTATACTCCAGAGCTGCACTCACTATTCTGCTGGTGCAGTCACTGTGTACATACATTACTTATCCTGTACTGATCCTGAGTTACATCCTGTATTATACTCCAGAGCTGCACTCACTATTCTGCTGGTGCAGTCACTGTATACATACAGTCGTGGCCAAAAGTTTTGAGAATGACACAAATATTAGTTTTCACAAAGTTTGCTGCTAAACTGCTTTTAGATCTCTGTTTCAGTTGTTTCTGTGATGTAGTGAAATATAATTACACGCACTTCATACGTTTCAAAGGCTTTTATCGACAATTACATGACATTTATGCAAAGAGTCAGTATTTGCAGTGTTGGCCCTTCTTTTTCAGGACCTCTGCAATTCGACTGGGCATGCTCTCAATCAACTTCTGGGCCAATTCCTGACTGATAGCAACCCATTCTTTCATAATCACTTCTTGGAGTTTGTCAGAATTAGTGGGTTTTTGTTTGTCCACCCGCCTCTTGAGGATTGACCACAAGTTCTCAATAGCATTAAGATCTGGGGAGTTTCCAGGCCATGGACCCAAAATGTCAACGTTTTGGTCCCCGGCCACTTAGTTATCACTTTTGCCTTATGGCACGGTGCTCCATCGTGCTGGAAAATGCATTGTTCTTCACCAAACTGTTGTTGGATTGTTGGAAGAAGTTGCTGTTGGAGGGTGTTTTGGTGCCATTCTTTATTCATGGCTGTGTTTTTGGGCAAAATTGTAAGTGAGCCCACTCCCTTGGATGAGAAGCAACCCCACACATGAATGGTCTCAGGATGCTTTACTGTTGGCATGACACAGGACTGATGGTAGCGCTCACCTTCTCTTCTCCGGACAAGCCTTTTTCCAGATGCCCCAAACAGTCGGAAAGAGGCTTCATCGGAGAATATGACTTTGCCCCGGTCTTCAGCAGTCCATTCACCAAACTTTCTGCAGAAGATCAATCTGTCCCTGATGTTTTTTTTTGGAGAGAAGTGGCTTCTTTGCTGGCCTTCTTGACACCAGGCCATCTTCCAAAAGTCTTCGTCTCACTGTGCGTGCAGATGCGCTCACACCTGCCTGCTGCCATTCCTGAGCAAGCTCTGCACTGGTGGCACTCCGATCCCGCAGCTGAATCCTCTTTGGGAGACGATCCTGGCGCTTGCTGGACTTTCTTGGACGCCCTGAAGCCTTCTAAACAAGAATTGAACCTCTTTCCTTGAAGTTCTTGATGATCCTATAAATTGTTGATTGAGGTGCAATCTTAGTAGCCACAATATCCTTGCCTGTGAAGCCATTTTTATGCAACGCAATGAAGGCTGCACGCGTTTCTTTGCAGGTCACCATGGTTAACAATGGAAGAACAATGACTTCAAGCATCACTCTCCTTTTAACATGTCAAGTCTGCCATTTTAACCCAATCAGCCTGACATAATGATCTCCAGCCTTGTGCTCGTCAACATTCTCACCTGAGTTAACAAGACGATTACTAAAATGATCTCAGCAGGTCCTTTAATGACAGCAATGAAATGCAGTGGAAAGGTTTTTTTGGGATTAAGTTAATTTTCATGCCAAAGAAGGACTATGCAATTCATCTGTTCACTCTTCATAACATTCTGGAGTATATGCAAATTGCTATTATAAAAACTTTTCCAATTTCCAATATTTATGTAATTCTCAAAACCTTTGACCATGACTGTACATTACATTACTTATCCTGAGTTACATCCTGTATTATCCTCCAGAGCTGCACTCACTATTCTGCTGGTGCAGTCACTGTGTACATACATTACTTATCCTGTACTGATCCTGAGTTACATCCTGTATTATCCTCCAGAGCTGCACTCACTATTCTGCTGGTGCAGTCACTGTGTACATACATTACTTATCCTGTACTGATCCTGAGTTACATCCTGTATTATCCTCCAGAGCTGCACTCACTATTCTGCTGGTGGAGTCACTGTGTACATACATTACATTACTTATCCTGTACTGATCCTGAGTTACATCCTGTATTATACTTCAGAGCTGCACTCACTATTCTGCTGGTGGAGTTACTATGTACATACATTACTTATCCTGTACTAATCCTGAGTTACATCCTGTATTATACTCCAGAGCTGCACTCACTATTCTGCTGGTGCAGTCACTGTGTACATTCATTACTTATTCTGTACTGATCCTGAGTTACATCCTGTATTATACTCTAGAGCTGCACTCACTATTCTGCTGGTGGAGTCACTGTGTGCATACATTACTTATCCTGTACTGATCCTGAGTTACATCCTGTATTATACTCCAGAGCTGCACTCACTATTCTGCTGGTGGAGTCACTGTGTACATAAAGTACATTACATTACTTATCCTGTACTGATCCTGAGTTACATCCTGTATTATCCTCCAGAGCTGCACTCACTATTCTGCTGGTGGAGTCACTGTCTACGTACATTACTTATCCTGTACTGATCCTGAGTTACATCCTGTATTATACTTCAGAGTTGCACTCACTATTCTGCTGGTGGAGTTACTATGTACATACATTACTTATCCTGTACTGATCCTGAGTTACATCCTGTATTATACTCCAGAGCTGCACTCACTATTCTGCTGGTGCAGTCACTGTGTACATACATTACTTATTCTGTACTGATCCTGAGTTACATCCTGTATTATACTCTAGAGCTGCACTCACTATTCTGCTGGTGGAGTCACTGTGTACATACATTACTTATCCTGTACTGATCCTGAGTTACATCCTGTATTATCCTCCAGAGCTGCACTCACTATTCTGCTGGTGGAGTCACTGTGTACATAAAGTACATTACATTACTTATCCTGTACTGATTCTGAGTTACATCCTGTATTATCCTCCAGAGCTGCACTCACTATTCTGCTGGTGGAGTCACTGTCTACATACATTACATTACTTATCCTGTACTGATCCTGAGTTACATCCTGTATTATACTCCAGAGCTGCAGTCACTGTGTACATACATTACTTATCCTGTACTGATCCTGAGTTACATCCTGTATTATACTCCAGAGCTGCACTCACTATTCTGCTGGTTCAGTTACTGTGTACATACATTACTTATCCTGTACTGGTCCTGTGTTACATCCTGTATTATGCTACAGAGCTGCACTCACTATTCTGCTGGTGCAGTCACTGTGTACATACATTACTTATCCTGTACTGATCCTGAGTTACATCCTGTATTATACTCCAGAGCTGCACTCACTATTCTGCTGGTGCAGTCACTGTGTACATACATTACTTATCTTGTACTGATCCTGAGTTACATCCTGTATTATACTCCAGAGCTGCACTCACTATTCTGCTGGTGCAGTCACTGTATACATACATTTCATTACTTATCCTGAGTTACATCCTGTATTATCCTCCAGAGCTGCACTCACTATTCTGCTGGTGCAGTCACTGTGTACATACATTACTTATCCTGTACTGATCCTGAGTTACATCCTGTATTATACTCCAGAGCTGCACTCACTATTCTGCTGGTGCAGTCACTGTGTACATACATTACTTATCCTGTACTGATCCTGAGTTACATCCTGTATTATCCTCCAGAGCTGCACTCACTATTCTGCTGGTGCAGTCACTGTGTACATACATTACATTACTTATCCTGTACTGATCCTGAGTTACATCCTGTATTATACTCCAGAGCTGCACTCATTATTCTGCTGGTGCAGTCACTGTGTACATACATTACATTACTTATCCTGTACTGATCCTGAGTTACATCCTGTATTATACTTCAGAGCTGCACTCACTATTCTGCTGGTGGAGTCACTAGATACAGAGCTGGACCATATAAGTCGAGATTTGTCTGGACTTTTCTTAGATTTTTTTGTTTGTACACTGTGATCTTTTGGGAATTTAGACCTGGTGCGTGTCATGCCCTATATAGCATGTATACTGGATATGTAGTGTGTTTCGGGGAGGAAGGGGGGGGCGGGCGATGACAACAGCAAAAGCCACCAGATTACACTAAAGAGATTATCAGCCAGAGAAGATAAAGATAAAGGGGAAGGATGTCTCATACTGTCAGAGGGCAGGTCAGGGAAGAAAAGCTCAAAAATTACAGGCGTAGTCTCTGGAGATCACCATGATAGAAGTCAGATAGAAAATAAAGGCCCCCCCTTCCCCAAATTTAAACAGTAGTAGTATGATCTGCTGCTCTGGGGGGCTCAATGACCCCTCCACCACATAAGAAGACACCTCTATTATAAGGGGCCCTGAGACAAACCCCTAGAAAAGACCTTTCTAATCTGCACATCTTCTCACCTTTCACCCCCAGGCCGCCAGAGGTCAAGCGCTGCATTGAAGTCTGTGTGGGAGGAGCCTAAGAGATGGGAGGAGAGAGCAGGGGCCAGGCATTTCTAGGAAGCCTGGGTGACTCTGTGACTAAAAGATGCTAAAATCCTTACAAGAGGAAGAAGAGAGGACGCCAGGAACACAACTGACAAAACACAAGAGACAGTGATGCACATTTATACATCTCTCAGCCTGGGCTCAGAGGTCATCATCCCACTATGTGGGGGAAGGGAAGTGACAAGCCCTTGAATCACTGCCTGACTATTCCACAGTTTGGGTGGATTTTCCAGTCTCTTGCGCGTTTTCATATCCTGTATTCTGGGCTGAGCACCTTTTCAGGGCGTTCTCATATATTAACTGGGAAAAATAATTCAGTACATCCTTACAGGCCACAAGACAGCAGCGGATGAGACCGCTGGGACAAGTGAAACTTCAGAGAGTGACACCGGGATAGACGGCCTGCAACTTATTTGGTTACTCAAACCTCAAAATTTTATTAGCAAATCAGACAAGAGAGACAGATTAACTCCCTCCATCCAGTCTCTTTCTATTTGCACTCTCATAGTGAGGAAGTCTCTCTCCAGGCCCGGTGCTATAATAAGGCAGACCAAGCGGCCGCCTTAGGGCGCTGAGAAGGGGGGGGGCGGAAAAATGAAACTTTATTATTTTTTTTCATTAATCACTTGCATGCCGCTGGCCTCCAGCAACTGTTCTCCTCTGTGTGGTGGTCCTCATATCTTCTCTCTGGGCTCCTGAGTCCTGACAAGTTGTTTGAGGACCTTTCCCGCTGAGCCAATCACTGGTCTGACACATGACAAAGCTGCAGCCACTGATTGGCTGAGTGGGAAAGGTCCTCAAAGTCTTGTTGGGAGCACAGAGAGAAGATACCAGGACCCCACAGGGGAGAAGGGGAGCTGCTGCAGACAGGAACAGGCCCAGGTGAGGAGCATAATGTTTATTTTTAACCAACATTAATAGAGGGGGGAAATGTGACATGGGGGGGGGGGGAGAAATGTGACATGGAGGGGGTTGAAATGTGACATGGGGGGAGAAATGTGACACAAAGGGGGTGATGTAAAAAGCGGGGTAATGTGACATGGAGGGGGAGAAATGTGACATTTCTCCCCCTCCATGTCACATCACCCCCCTATGTCACATTTCTCCCCCTCCATGTCACATCACCCCCCTATGTCCCATTTTTTCCCCCTCTGTCACATTTCTCCCCCTCCATGTCACATTTCTCCCCCCTCCATGTCACATTTCTTCCCCCTCCATGTCACATTTCTCCCCCCTCCATGTCACATTTCTCCCCCCTCCATGTCACATTTCAACCCCCTCCATGTCACATTTCAACCCCCTCCATGTCACATTTCAACCCCCTCCATGTCACATTCTCAACCCCCTCCATGTCGCATTTCTCCCCCCTCCATGTCACATTTCTCATCCCCCTCCATGTCACATTTCTCATCCCCCTCCATGTCACATTTCTCATCCCCCTCCATGTCACATCACGCCCTCCTTTTTACATCACCCCCACCGAGACGTGGGGGGGGGGGGGGGGGCGCCAAAATGTAGCTTTACTTGTGTGTGCAAAAATCCTTGCACTGATCCTGTCTCTCTCTATTAGCATTCTCATGTAAGCAGTTCTCTCCTTTAGTACTCTCATAGCAGGCAGTTCTCTTTTTCTATTAGCACTCTCACACTAGGCAGCCCTATTAGCACTCTCATAGTAAGCAGCTCTCTCTATTGGAACTCTAACAGTGAGCAGCTCTCTATTGGCACTCTCTCTATAAGTAGCTCTCTCTCTATTGGCTCTACTTTCACAGTAAACAGTTCTCTCTTTTGGCACTCTCATAGTAAGCAGCTCTCTCCCTCTATTGGTACTCTCTCAGTAAGCAGCTCTCTCTCTCTCCATTGGCACTCTCACAGTAAGTAGCTCTCCCTCTATTGGCACTCTCTCAGTAAGTGTAACACCCCAGAGTTATGTTACTACACGCCCTTACCCCTCTACTATCTTTATATTGTCATCAGATATGATTTTGCTCATGTCTTCCACAAATGTGCATACAAAACCATGTTAAATGCAATTGTTCATGTAATTTGCCTGGTTACCAGTAGGTGGCAGCAACTCATTGGCAGGTACAAGCTACAGTTTAGTGTATCTGAGCTGGAATGGATTATTCCAGCTTAGCTCCCCCTCTGTGGAGAGGTGGGCTGGACCCACATCCTGCAGTTTGGGTGGAGAAGGAAGTTAGAGTAGTGTAGCCTCCCCCCTGCTAGGGGTAGGGTGTGTGTGCGAGGAGTTCCCCTGCATAGGGAAGACAGCAAGGACCTAGTCTCAGCTGAGACTTCGCCATATACTCAGTCAGAGCACCTTCAGCTCAGCTGTATGAAGAGAGCAGAAACTACAGGTCAACTCCAGAGTTCTGGGAAGAAAGCATCCCCTGAGAATCCATCTGTGAGATAAGTCCAGTGCCTAGGAGAAGCCTAACAGCAGAAGTTACAGATAAGTGCAGAAGCTAACCCTGCCACAGTTACAGAGCTACCAAGCAGATGTTTTATCCTGAAAGCTCCACATTTAAAGCAGAAGTACTCATTCCTGCCAATCCTTGCCAAAACATGCTGGGACCAAGAGACCAAAGCTGAATACTGCTTGGATGCAAGTTATTTCAAGTAAAGCAACGTTTGAACATCATCTAAAGGTCTGGACATCATTTATTCTGCAAAGTTCCTCTATTACTCCTACTATCACTACACTCAAATTTATTGCAAGTGAGCCAGGAGTCCAGCCATACCCAGGTAGGAGACACAGTGACACAATTATCACCACCCTACAGAGACATTATAGGCCATTACACCACTCTGGCATTCCTAATCTGGGACGTGCGTTATAACACCTTGGAAGAGCCCTGGGATAATACCCTGCGCACGCTGCAATTGGCGTCACGACAAATACAGAACATTATCCGCCCGTGCCTGGCCACTGCATAAGCAGCTCTCTCTCTAATGAGAATTTCACAGTAAGCAGCTATCTATCTATTGGCACTCTTTTAGTAAGGAGCTCTCTCTATTGGCACTCTCTTAGTAAGCAGATGTCTCTCTATTGGCACTCTCTCAGTAAGCAGCTCTCTCTATTGGAACTCTCTCAGTAAGCAGCTCTCTCTCTCTATTGGCACTCTTTCAGTAAGCAGCTCTCTCTATTGGAACTCTCTCAGTAAGCAGCTCTCTCTATTGGCACTCCCAGTAAGCAGCTCTCTATATTGGCACTCTTTTAGTAAGGAGTTCTCTCTATTGGCACTATCTCAGTAAGTAGCTCTCTCTATTGGAACTCTCTCAGTAAGCATCTCTCTCTCTATTGGACCTCTCAGTAAGCAGTTCTCTATTAGCACTCTCTCAGTGAGCAGTTGTCTCTCTATTGGCACTCTCTCAGTAAGCAGTTCTCTCTCTATTGGCACTCTTTCAGTAAGCAGCTCTCTCTATTGGCACTCTCTCAGTAATCAGTTCTCTCTCTCTATTGGCACTCTCTTAGTAAGCAGCTCTCTTTCTATTGGCACTCTCTCAGTAAGCAGCTCTCTCTCTATTGGCACTCTTTCAGTAAGCAGCTCTCTCTATTGGCACTCTTTCAGTAAGCAGTTCTCTCTCTATTGGCACTCTCTTAGTAAGCAGCTCTCTTTCTATTGGCACTCTCTCAGTAAGCAGCTCTCTCTCTATTGGCACTCTTTCAGTAAGCAGTTCTCTCTCTATTGGCACTCTCTCAGTAAGCAGTTCTCTCTCTATTGGCACTCTCTTAGTAAGCAGCTCTCTTTCTATTGGCACTCTCTCAGTAAGCAGTTCTCTCTCTATTGGCACTCTCTTAGTAAGCAGCTCTCTTTCTATTGGCACTCTCTTAGTAAGCAGTTCTCTCTCTATTGGCACTCTCTTAGTAAGCAGTTCTCTCTCTATTGGCACTCTTTCAGCAAGCAGCTCTCTCTATTGGCACTCTCTCAGTAAGCAGTTCTCTCTCTATTGGCACTCTCTCAGTAAGCAGTTCTCTCTCTATTGGCACTCTTTCAGTAAGCAGCTCTCTCTCTCTCTATTGGCACTCTCTCAGAAAACAGTTTTCTCTCTCTTGGTACTCTCTCAGTACGCCCCTCTCTCTCATAGACAGCTCTGCGGTCAGCTATTACAGAGTTTACAGAGTTTTGGCTCTAGAACCAGAGCGGTGGATGATGACTAGGTCCAGGCCTGACGGTAACCTGCGGTGGATGATGACTAGGTCCAGGCCTGACGGTAACCTGCGGTGGATGATGACTAGGTCCAGGCCTGACGGTAACCTGCGGTGGATGATGACTAGGTCCAGGCCTGACGGTAACCTGCGGTGGATGATGACTAGGTCCAGGCCTGACGGTAACCTGCGGTGGATGATGACTAGGTCCAGGCCTGACGGTAACCTGCGGTGGATGATGACTAGGTCCAGGCCTGACGGTAACCTGCAGTGGATGATGACTAGGTCCAGGCCTGACGGTAACCTGTGGTGGATGATGACTAGGTCTAGGCCTGACGGTAACCTGCGGTGGATGATGACTAGGTCCAGGCCTGACGGTAACCTGCGGTGGATGATGACTAGGTCCAGGCCTGACGGTAACCTGTGGTGGATGATGACTAGGTCTAGGCCTGACGGTAACCTGCGGTGGATGATGACTAGGTCCAGGCCTGACGGTAACCTGCGGTGGATGATGACTAGGTCCAGGCCTGACGGTAACCTGCGGTGGATGATGACTAGGTCCAGGCCTGACGGTAACCTGCTGGGAGTAGTTGTCATGTATGTGATTTCTCGTAGCTGCTGTCAGACATCTGCTCTGCTGTGATGCCATATGGACGCACGCTTGGAATATCACAGCTGAATCTGAGAGGATTACTATTGGGCATTTTTTTTTTGGTCTTTGTCCATTTCATTCAGTGCCAACGCTCTTGTAAACAGCTGAGGGTTTGTTACAATGTATCCAGTGTAGAGCTAAACACGTCAGAGCACAAATCTCTCTGCTGTACTGATCGGATAAACGTGGTATCTATCCAAGCTTCGATGAGACACGTTTCTGTACTATCCCACAATACCATGCTCCGCCGCACTCCCTAAGTAGGACATGCCTATAGAAATGTTGATCCTGAGCCTGCTGATTCAGGAATAGAATGCAAGAACTACTGTGATACTTAGGCTTCATGTGAACAGAACCTGTTTGGTGGTACATGTATGCCCGGCCTCTGGGCACTCTGTGATGTGCTTCTTTCTCCATATTCTCTCTGCTTGAGGTTCTACGGGTGCCATGTTCAGATGTGGCAGATATCTTCCACCATGGACTTTTTTTTAGAATCCATTGCAAAGTCTGCATTTAATACATGCACATTTTGTCTGCTCTATGGGGTTTTTAAGACCTCACCACATTTACTGTACATTGCAGTCAATTTTCAATGTTTATTCCATACTATAAATCTGCAAAAATCCTGCCAATGTGAAGAAACGATATCCCTGAGGTCTAAGGAAGTGAATGGGTTAATACTGAGATCCCTAGTAACCTAGAGCAGAGAAGGGTCACTGACAACAGTTTTTGCTGGTCCAGGTTATAGAGCAAAGTCAATGCCAATATCTCTGGTGGTCTTAGGCAGGAAAGGGGTTACTGCTAGCATCCCTGATGATCTAGGGCTGGGAAAGGGTTATCAGCACCCTCGGTGGTCTTGGGCAGTAAGAAGTTTATTTCAACACTCCTGGTGGTCTGTGGCAGTAAAGTGGTTAATACCAGTATCCCTGGTTGTCTAGGGCAGTAGATTAACATCGGTTCCCTTACGTCCTAACCAGCAGCACCAGTGGGAAGTTCTCCCCTGTGAAACTGGTAGGACAGGTGGAATTTTTGTTGACCATAAATTTCCTACCAAGCACTAATTAAATAATTAGTAAAACCCAGACTGCCCACATCCCAGTGCTTTTTTTCTCTGTCCCTGTGGACAGTAGGACGGGTCAGGCTGCGGCCTGTTACCTTAAAAGACATTCTGCTAGAACAGATTTGTGCTGCGGCTTCTTGGAGCTCCCACAGCACTTTCGTCAAACACTATCGCCTAGACTCTAGGCGCTCTGAGGGGGTGGCATTCGGACGCACCATTCTGTCTGCCGCCCTCTCATGGATAAAAAATAAAAAATAAATAAAGCGGTATTGAGTACCTATTAGGGGACCCTCCCAATTTGTTTGTGTTACTTGCTAGGTCCCCACTTGTGCTGCTGGTTAGGACGTAAGGGAAGCGTTAATTTTTAACGTAAATTTGTTTTCCCTTAGTCCTAACAGCAGCACACAAATATCCCACTCTTGTTTTAGTTCCTACTTGATAATAAATCACTGCCCCTTTATAGGGGTGGGTTTTACTAATTATTTAATTATTACTAGGTAGGAAATTTATTGTCAACAAAAATTCCACCTGTCCTACCAGTTTCACAGGGGAGAACTCCCCGCTGGTGCTGCTGGTTAGGACTAAGGGAAAACAAATTTACGTTAAAAATTAACGCTTTTGGGGAGTGTGAAGTTAATGCCAGCATGCCTGCTGGTCCTGGGCAGTGAACTGGTCAACATTCTTAGTGGTCTAGTAGCATTAAGAGGCTTTGTCAGTATCTCTGGTGGTCTGTTGGGGGTGAAGGGGTGTAGTGCCCTGGAGCATGGAGTACTTTGACATTTGGACATTTGCCTATTTCCCCTATGCAAAGTTAAAACTTCTTACTTTATTTTACCTAAAAGGGTTAACTTACACTGTTTAATACAGTGTAACTGCATTTTATATATCCTGTTCATTATCACTGTATTTAAATGGCTCTGTGGAAAGGGTTAATGAATACTGAGAGACTGTTAGGGCTTTGATTGAGAAGCTGGTCATTTTCCACAGCTGCTATAGGGTTTAAAGAAGACCAGGTTTTGGAGGGAAAAACCCAGACTTGTTTACCACCAAAAAGCGGACAGCCTGACCTTTTAAATGTCTGGTTTAGTTCTGTTGTTATGTCTGAAAACTTGTTTTTGTCCGGAAAACCTGCTGTGTCATTGCCATTGAGTATCATTGAAGCCCTAATGTAAGTCTATGATTACTTTCACACTTTTGTGCGGATCCGTCATGGACGGATAGTACAGCCTTCTGCATCTTTTCAGAATGGATCCGTTTGTATTATCTTTAACATAGCCAAAACGGATCTGTCTTGAACACCATTGAAAGTCAATGGAGGACGGATCCATTTTCTATTGTGCCAGATTGAGTCAGTAAAAACGGATCCGTCCCCATTGACTTACATTGTGTGCCAGGACGCATCCGTTTGGCTCAGTTTCATCAGACGGACACCAAAACTCTGCAAGCAGCCTCCAGAGCGGAATGGAGACGGAACGGAGGCAAACTGATGCATTCTGAGAGGATCCTTTTCCATTCAGAATGCATGAGGGCAAAACGTTTCCATTTTGGACCGCTTGTGAGAGCCCTGAACGGATCAAACAAATGGAAAGCCAAAACGCGAGTGTGAATGTACACTATGATAGACGACAGTTGAAACAATGTATTTGTTTGTGCTGAGTTTCTCCACTCCACCCCTCCCACTAGAAGGTTCTAGTCTAGCAAAAACTGTATATAAGGAGAAGCAGTCAGAGCCCCTAGTGTTCTTCAGTTAGGGACCAGTGCTTGGAGGGGAAGACTCTGCCCGACTACATGAGTGACCAGGAGAAGACGCTGAGATGGGGACCTTGAGCCACAGACTATAGGTCACTAGCCCTGTGACCAAGAAGCTACCCGGACTACTGAGCTACAGACCACGGGCAAAGACGCTGAGATGGGGACCCTGAGCCACAGACTATAGGTCACTAGCCCTGTGACCAAGAAGCTACCCGGACTACTGAGCTACAGACCACGGGCCAAGACGCTGAGATGGGGACCCTGAGCCACAGACTATAGGTCAATAGCCCTGTGACCAAGAAGCTTCCCGGACTACTGAGCTACAGACCATGGGCCATTGACCAGGATGCCAGCCTTCTGAGAGAGAGAGAGAGAGAGAGAGAGAGAGAGGGAGGGACAGTTAGCTCAGGCCTTTCCTCAGCATTAAACCCTTCTTCTGCCAGGGAGGAGACTCTGACAGACTACTGAGTGACCAGAAGAAGACGCTGAGACAAGAATACGCTGCCACAGACCCTGGATCACCAGCCTTGGACCAGGGTGCCAGCCTTCTGAAGAGAAAGAGGGACAGCTAGCTCAGGCCTTTCTTCAGCATCAAACCCTTCTTCTGCCAGAGAGGAGACTGGAGAAGCCAGCCCTATGCCTCGCCTGTATTGTTTTGTACCTGAATTCCTCCAGTAAAGAAGCACACTGGTTACTGCAGACCCTGACTCTCTGGACTTATTTCCCATTGGGGTGCACCACGCCTTACCATCCCTTCCGGAGAGCAGCAACACGTGGTGACACCTCGACGGTGTCCGGGGGACCCAGCGTAGCGTTGGGGCAATCCCAAACCCAGCCACTGCAGGGGTAAGCCTAGTGTCTGTGGGTTACTCACTTTCCCAGGCCATCTCTGTGTCTGGGAAGAGTTGAACACTGTGCCCGATCACAGGTTGGGTTCTCCAGGTATCAATTTCTTGGCTGTGTTGGTGGTAATTCACACCATTTGGCAATTCTGCCTCAAAGAGTCCTTGACCATAGCAGCACCCACCAGTTTTCACGCCAAACAGGTAGCAAGCCTTCATCCAGACACAAGGCTCCTAGATCCCAAACACAGAGACCTGGCTTCTGAGCCCAGCTGCCTATTTAAGGACAGCCAGGTGCTGCCAAAACCCGGACTGGCACTTAAAATCGGTCCGGTATTTGACCTCACCTGGCTGTAAATTAGCCCAGCAGCACATGCTGGGAGGAAAATACCTGTTTGTCCCAGACCAAACCCCTCACTGTGTCACATAGGTGAACACATGCCAGACAGTGTACCCGGGACAGGGCATCCGTGTTTCCCTGTAACCGGCCTGCCCTGTGTTCCACCGAAAACGTAAAGTTTTGCAGGGAGAGAAACCATCCGGGCGTTTCTGTCCTTGGCCTGGCTCATCCACTTGAGAGAGGAGTCGTCAGTCACCAGGCGGAATTTTCTCCCCAATAAATAATAGCGGAGAGACTCAAGTTCTCACTTGATAGCAAGGCACTCTCTCTCCACTATACTATACCGGGTCTCGGTTGGGGTGAGCTTACGGCTGAGCAGTGGTGTAGCGTGGGTTGCCAGCACCCGGGGGAAGCCAAGTATTGCGCCCCCCCAACCTGTGGCCACGCCCCTCTTTACAGATAATGCAGTCCTATGTAACACCACAGATAACACAGTGATAACTCTCTGAGATAATGTAGTAGATGTCACCTGCAGTCCTATGTAACACCTCAGATAACACAGTGATAACTCTCTGTGTGCAGATAATGTAGTAGATGGGTGTGAGCCCCCAGAATTCAGAACACGCACAGGGTGACGTGAAGTCTGGGGCCGGGCTGCTACAGTGTGGGCCAAATTCTATATCCACCCTGCCGTCACTACAGAACATACAGGGTAATACAGCGCCCCATTCCTCTTACATCCAGTGACGTCTCCTTTGATGTAGATGTTCTCTTTTCTCATCCTCTTCTTTCAGACCAGACACCATTTTTCAGCCATTTCTCGTCTCTGCAGTTTGACAAAAAAATCTTAGTTTACTACTTTTCCATCATCCTCCCATCTTCTGGACAAACTATCCTACCACCCCCAATACTGTGCCGCTGTGCTCCCCAATACTATACTGCAGAAACAGATAAACCCCCTGATAATAGTAGTACCATGCAGATAGTGCCCCCTTCAATAATTATAGGCACGCAGTGCCCTAAAATACCTGTGCCCAGCAAATAGTGCCCCTGACACTAATAGTTACATATATTTATTTGTATACCGACACTTTGTTCATTTTGTATACAATTTTAAATGTGTGTTTGTTGGTTTGTCTAATAAACTTTATACATTTGTATCATTGGCTTATTATTGGATGTGCATTGATAGGGTGGTTCTTGTGACTCTCTCTTGGGTCAGGCGTTTCTTGTACCATTTTTTTTTACCCCCCTTTTGCACTCCAGGGATTATATGGTGTGCCCCCTGTCTCTTCAAATTGTAATAGTGTAAACATAACGTCCCCCAAAAGTTATTGTGGTAAGCTGATACTGTGCCAGGTGCCCCCACAGTAATAGTGCTCCCAAAAGTCTGACCAATAGGAATAATTCTCTGCTAGAGCACACATGGTAGTAATAGTGCTCCTACAGTGCCCCCAACATGTCCCCACTGTGCCCCAGAAGTAATAATGCTCCCATAGTGCCCATACTAGTAGTAATAAAGCCCACCATAATTCCCCCAGTAGTAATAATTCTCCTTATAATGTCACAGTGCAAAACATACCCCCTTTTAATGCCCCTAGTTGAGCTAATGTCCCCATAGTGCCCCCATAATGTGCCAGTATAAAATACCCCTATATAGTGCCCCCAGTAAATGCCCCCATTGTGCTCCTCTCACCCCCTCCTTCTAGTGCCCACCATAATGTACCAATAAAAATGCCCCATATATTGCCCCAGTAGATGCCCTCAGTGTCCCCCAAAATTTGCAAATATAAAATACCCATTCTTAGTGCCCCCCGTAGAAGACCCCATAGTACTCCTCTCCCCCTTTCCCCATAGTACCCACTAGAGATGAGCGAATTTCATATTTTGAAATTCGCTCACACTTCGTTTGGTGGTAAAAGGTGAATTGCGTTATGGATTCCGTTACCACGGACCATAACGCAATTCTATGACGGAATGCATAACGGAATGCCTTTAGAGGCCTTCCGTTATTCATTCAGTCATAATAGAAGTCTATGGGCTGCAAAACGGATCCGTCCCGTTTCCGTTATGCATTCCGTCATAGAATTGCTTTATGGTCCGTGGTAACGGAATCCATAACGCAATTCACCTTTTACCACCAAACGAAGTGTGAGCGAATTTCAAAATATTAAATTCGCTCATCTCTAGTACCCACCATAATGCATCCCAGTATAAAATGCCCCTATACAGAGCCCCCCATATAAAATACTCTTTGTGGCCTCTGTAGAAGCCCCCATAGTGTTCCTCTTCCCCCTTCCCCCATAGTGCCCCCATATAAAATACCCCTTTTTTGTTGTCTCAGTTGATGCCCCCATAGTGCCCCCAATAATGTGCCAGTAAGAACAGCACATCTTCCTTTGAAAGGCATTTACCGCCTTAACATTACCTTTAAATGTGCTCTTACTGCCTGTCTGTGTGTGTGACAGTCGGGTCCCAGGATCCTTATTTATGACCTCATCTGGCCAGCTGACACTGTCATCACTCACTGCTGTGTCGTGTCGCTCAGTCACACACAGGCTGCCGCTGCACTCGGTCCTGAAGCGGCAGCCATCTTCTTGCTCCGCAGTGTCTGGAAGGTGGGCGGAGCCTATATCAGTGCGTACTGCTGCGCGCTCCCTGGTGATTCATCAGGGCGCGCGCTCCTTCGGCTGACAGTTTACCGCTCCTCGCTCACTCTGTGCAGTGCAGGATAGCAGAGCGAAAACATTGAGTCAGTGTTCTTTGCGCCATCGGACAGCCAGCGCCCCCCTGCAGTCTGGGGCCCGGGGCAACGGCCCCCCCGGCCTCCCCCCATGCTACGCCCCTGCGGCTGAAGAAGACAACGGGATGCTCCTCCCCGTTGACTTCCTGAGACAGTACAGCACCGAGGCCTACTTCGGAGGCATCAGTCTGTACTATAAACTCCCTTTTGAAGTCGGGCGCCACCAAACCCGGGGACCCGCACAGGGCCGACTTCAAAGCGGAGAAAGCCTCTTCCGCCCGATCATCCCAGCGAACCATCGTTGACTTGTGTCCCTTCAAGAGTCCTGTCAAGGGCGCCTGTAGAGTAGCAAAGTGGGGAACAAACCTCATGTAATAGCCCACCATTCCCAGGAATGACTTTATTTGCCTAGTGGTGACAGGTCGGAGCCAATTCCGTATCGCCTCTATTTTGTTCACTTGGGGTTTGATGACTCCGCACCCAATGACATACCCCAGGTACTTAGTCTCTTCTAACCCTATCGCACATTTTTTTGGGTTAGCTGTTAGGCCAGCTTTCCGAAGGGCGTCCACTACAGCCTGCACTTTGGGTAGGGGACTTTCCCAGTCGGTACTGTGGATGACAATATCGTCCAGGTAAGCCGAAGCGTACTGACGATGTGGACGAAGCACGATGTCCATTAGTCGCTGAATAGTGACGGGGGCGCCATGCAGACCAAAGGGTAAGAACTTATATTGATACAGACCCTCAGGCGTGATGAAGGCAGATTTCTTTTTGGCAGCCTCCGGTTAAGGGCACCTGCCAGTACCCTTTCGTGAGGTCCAAAACAGAAAAATACCGGGCTTGTCCTAACCTCTCCATGAGCTCATCCACCCGGGGCATGGGATACACATCGAATTTGGAAACCTTAAGTTTTCGAAAGTCGTTACAAAACTGCAATGTCCCGTCCAGCTTGGGTATCAATACTATAGGACTGGCCCACTAACTTTTGAACTCCTCAATGACGTCTAGCTGCAACATAAGCTGCACCTCCCCTGATAAGGCCTGTCGCCGAGCCTCGGGTACCCGGTATGGTTTTAATCAGACTTTTGCCTGAGGCTCAGTGACAATGTCATGCTGGATTATGGAAGTGCATCCAGGGAGGTCCGAGAACACATCCGTGTTCCGAATAACGAACTCCCTGGCCTCCTGAGTCTGTTTGGAGGAGAGGCTGTAGGCAATTTTTACTGTGGCAGCCGCCTCTCTTGCATCAGACAGGGGAGCCGGAACCTCCTCTCCTAGAAAACCCGGCCGCGAGCTGTCTTCTGTACAGTTTATAAAATATAAATAAAAGTTCTCCGTTACGCTGTTCTTGACCTAATATTTGGCGCTGCTGATCTCCGTGTGAAGTGGGTTCTATTTTCATTAATCGTCAGTTTCTCTATAAAGGTGAATGCGCTGCCGTGTTCAAGAAATGCATCCGAAAATCATCAGACGTATAGATCTATACGGCTGGATGAATTTTATTTCAATGCTCGTTGACATACTTCCTTTGTGAGTATAAGAAACTTTTTCACTATGTGCGCAAACCTCTAACTTCCACAGAGGGATCGTTTTGTGAAAGACTATCCCGGTTGGATACTCTGGTGTTTGGCTGCATCAAAAAAGCTGCAAAAGTCTGATGATTTTCGGATGCATTTGTTGAATACGGCAGCGCGATCACCTTTATAGAGAAACTGTCCTCTGTACATGGTTTGAGTAGATTCACATGGTAAACCTGCTCCGACTTTCGCTGCTCTGGCTGGTGTACCTTGTAGTTTACATCTCCAATTTTCTCGAGTACCTCGTAGGGTCCCTGCCACCTAGCCAGGAACTTACTGTCCACGGTCGGCACCAGAACCAAAACCTGATCACCCAGGTTAAAGATCCGGACCCGATTACATACCTGACTCTGGGCTCGCTGAGCTGCCTCCATATGCTCCCTAACAAGAGGCAACACTGTCTCTATCCGATCTTGCATATGGGTAACGTACTCAATGACACTTTTATGTGGAGTGGGTTGTTGTTCCCACGCCTCTTTGGCCACGTCCAAGAGACCGCGAGGGTGTCTGCCATATAGCAGTTCGAAGGGTGAAAACCCAGTAGAGGCCTGGGGTATCTCTCGAACTGCGAACATGAGGTAGGGCAGAAGGAGGTCCCAGTCCTTCCCATCTTTAGACACTACATTTTTCAACATATTTTTTAATGTTTGGTTAAACCGTTCTACCAGACCGTCCGTTTGTGGATGGTAAACGGACGTCTGTAGCTGTTTTATGTGCAGCAACTTACAGAGTTCCCTCACCACCTTGGACATAAAAGGGGTTCCTTGGTCGGTCAGAACCTCTTTAGGTAGTCCTACTCGGAAAAACATCTCTATTAATTCCTTAGCTATGAGTTTGGTCGAGGTACAGTACAGACCAAAAGTTTGGACACACCTTCTCATTCAAAGAGTTTTCTATATTTTCATGACTATGAAAATTGTAGATTCACACTGAAGGCATCAAAACTATGAATTAACACATGTGGAATTATATTTATAACAAACAAGTGTGAAACAACTGAAAATATGTCATATTCTAGGTTCTTCAAAGTAGCCACCTTTTGCTTTGATTACTGCTTTGCACACTCTTGGCATTCTCTTGATGAGCTTCAAGAGGTAGTCCCCTCGGAAATGTGGCTGGGGGCTAGTTATCTGGCAGGTCGGGCAAGACTTACAAAACTCTTCCACTTCTTTGAATATGCTGGGTCAGTAAAACCACTGTAGAATACGATCCTGAGATTTCTGCAGCCCCAGGTGACCCCCGAGAATGTGTTGTGGGCTAGATCTAACACAAGCTTGCGATAAGCCTTGGGGACCACCAACTGTTCAATAGGCTCAACCCGTAGTTGGTTTACTCGATACAACATATCCTGATGAACCAGAAAACAGGGAAACACTGACTCTGCCCCAGGTTGTTGTGGTTCACCATCTACTATTAACACATTTTCCCAGGCGCAAGATAGGGTTGGGTCCTGACTTTGGGCGGTACCAAAATTATCCCCAGAGACATTGAGGTCTGCCAATTCAGGACCCGGCGGCAAGTCCTCCACGTCTCCCACCATCACACTTAGCGATGTCTCCTCTCTTCCACCAAAGTGGCGGTCACCCCTACCGCTGGCACTTTGGTCTCAGGTTCCCAGGGTTCTGGTCTCCCCCTAAGCCGGGCCATTCTGCTAGGGTTACCCCTGTATTATGGGTATCAGTCACTCTCATAGCAAGCCAAAGTGCCGGGAAGCCCAGGAAGTCTCTCCCTATTATGAGTTCATAATGTAGATTTGTGGCGACAGCCACCTCGTGGGTCTATTTACCGGACACCGTAGTTAGAGACACCAGTGCGGTTGGGTAGTCTTTTAAGTCTCCGTGGATGCACATAACCCCGACTTTTCGGCCAGTATACTCAGGGGACCACACCAGGGGAGCCCTTACTAGGGTCACCAGACTCCCTGAGTCCAGCAGAGCCTCTGACGGAGTGTCTCCCACTTCCACCTGGCACAAATTATCTAGAAACTCTAGGGTACCTGTTGCACACAGCCTCCTGGCATATAGCGGCTGACGATGGCCATAGTTAGTGTCCATGGGCTCAACCTGATGGGGACAGTCAGCTCTTACATGGTCAGGCTCCTGACACCGCCAGCAGACTATAGGAGCCAGGTCTGCCGTGGGTACATCCTGGGCAGGCTTTATCGGCTCAAATCTCCGGACCTGGGGAGGAGATTTGCGGGGTTTGACTGGCCCCTCCTGACAGAACCCTCCTTTAGATTCCTGGTAGCTTCATAGCGTTCCACCAGGTCCACCATCTCAAGGGCATTGGCAGGAGACACCTGAAAGATCCAGTGCTGGAGAGGGTATGGCAAAGCCCTCCAGAACATATCAGCTAACAGACGATCCAGCATAGCCGGGGGACTCAGCACGTCAGGCTGTAGCCATTTTTGCAAGAGGTAAAGTAAGTTATAATACTGGGGTCTTGCAGGCTCAGCCCCACTGATGGACCCGCTGGGCCCAGACAACACATTCACCCCCAGAATCTCACCCTTGACTTGATCGTCCGGCAAGTCGAAATACACCCGTGGGGAATCGGATGCCAGGAACGGAGCAGCGACCTCAGCCCACTGGTCACGGGGTAGCTTTTCCCTGATGGCCACTTTCTCGTACATCGCCAGGTAGGTTTCGATGTCGTCTGCGGGGGTCATCTTAAGAATCGCGGCATGGACTGCTTTCCGGGCATCGTGGACGCTCGGGGATGCTCCTGCTGTTTGCAAAGCCATCACGTGTTGTAGCAGCAACTGGTTAGTCTCGCATTTTAGCTTTGTCTCTCGCTGCTGCAGATTAGCCTCCATAAGGGGCCTTCACAACAGCCTCCATTTTGTTGTGGGGCACTGGTTGTAATACAGCTGGTTTAATGTACAACATACAACCGTGCCTGAAAAATACAGAAACCAAAAAATATCGGCGTTTACGCCAGCCTCACTGCTCTAGCCCGCATCCTCCACCAATTGTGGGGTTTCGCTCTGGTAGACCGGATTAGCAGACGCAGTATAGAGGCAACAACAAGTTCTTTGGATCAAACAGTTCAGTGTTTTATTCACACTTTAGGCAAGTGACAAAACAAGCAGTCATAATCAACCAAAGTCACCTTGCGGTGTTGGTGGTAATTCACACCTTGCGGCAATTCTGCCTCAAAGAGTCCTTGCTGATAGCAGCACCAACCTGTTTTCATGCCAAACAGGTAGCAAGCCTTCATCCAGACACAAGGCTCCCAGATCCCAAGACAGAGACCTCGCTTCTGAGCCCAGCTGCCTATTTAAGGACAGCCAGGTGCTGCCAAAACCCAGAGTGGCACTTAAAATCTGGTCCGGTATTTGACCTCACCTGGCTGTAAATCAGTCCAGCAGCACATGCTGGGAGGAAAATACCTGTTTTCCCAGACCAAACCCCTCACTGTGTCACAGTGGTCACACACCGACTGGGTGCTTATTGTGTATACCGAGCAGATATCTTGGAATCGGTGAATCAGGGTGGTTCCAGGGGCTGTATACTGTACATAGATACAGTACAGTATTTTTTTTTTTACTTTTTATGTAATAACTATTAGCCTCGTTAGGGGCTAGAACCCTTGTTCTATTCACCCTAATAGAGCTCTATTAGGGTGAATAAGACTTCAGACTCTCCCTGCTGCCCTGTGCATAGTGCAGGGAGCTGACTATGGCAGCCAGGGCTTGAGTAGCGTCCTGGCTGCCATGGTAACCGATCAGAGCCCTGCGATTACACTGCTGGGGCTCCGATCAGAAGCTGCCACCCTCGGGCCACTGCCACCAATGATTTAATTGTGTGGAGGGGGGGGCGCAATTAATATAATACTTCGAAGAGGGGGAATAGAAGGGAGGGGCTGTGGCCACGGCGCCAACAATGAATATAGTTAATATGCCCGAATACAAACCTCGCCTGCATGTGCCGGCCATATCCCATACCTGGCCTCTATTACTGCGCGCCGTGATCCGCCGCAATTAACCCCTCAGGATCTGAGGGGTTAATTGCGGCAGATCACGGCGCACGCGCAGTAATAGAGGCCGGGTGTTAGATATGGCCGGCACATGCAGGCTACGTTTGTATTCAGTCCCTCCCCTCCTCCTCCTCTCTGTTCTCATTGGTGGCACAGTGGCCACAGTCCCTCCCCTCCTCCTCCTCCTCTCTGTTCTCATTGGTGGCGCAGTGGCCACAGTCCCTCCCCTCCTCCTCCTCCTCCTCTCTGTTCTCATTGGTGGCGCAGTGGCCACAGTCCCTCCCCTCCTCCTCCTCTCTGTTCTCATTGGTGGCGCAGTGGCCACAGTCCCTCCCCTCCTCCTCCTCTCTGTTCTCATTGGTGGCGCAGTGGCCACAGTCCCTCCCCTCCTCCTCCTAGTCTGTTCTCATTGGTGGTCAGCGGCAGCCGCACACAGTGGGGAGGGAGGGACTGCGATATAAACAAAATCTCTATCGTTGGCCAGATTTATATAATTTATATCACATATCGTCTATATCGCCCACCCCTGGTATAGAGTATAGCATATGTTTACACTATAGCACATGTATAGTATATGCATGCAGTATAGTGTTTGTATCCAGTGTACGGTATATGTTTATAGTATAGAACATGTACAGTATATGTATAGGGTGCATAGTATATGTATCTAGTATGCTGTATATAGTATATGCATACAGTATAGCATATGTGTATAGTATGTTTACAGTATAATACATGTATGTTGTATGCATATAGTATAGTGAATGTGTATAATATACACTCACCTAAAGAATTATTAGGAACACCTGTTCTATTTCTCATTAATGCAATTATCTAGTCAACCAATCATATGGCAGTTGCTTCAATGCATTTAGGGGTGAGGTCCTGGTCCAGACAATCTCCTGAACTCCAAACTGAATGTCAGAATAGGAAAGAAAGGTGATTTAAGCAATTTTGAGCGTGGCATGGTTGTTGGTGCCAGACGGGCCGGTCTGAGTATTTCACAATCTGCTCAGTTACTGGGATTTTCACGCACAACCATTTCTAGGGTTTACAAAGAATGGTGTGAAAAGGGAAAAACATCCAGTATGCGGCAGTCCTGTGGGCAAAAATGCCTTGTGGATGCTAGAGGTCAGAGGAGAATGGGCCGACTGATTCAAGCTGATAGAAGAGCAACGTTGACTGAAATAACCACTCGTTACAACCGAGGTATGCAGCAAAGCATTTGTGAAGCCACAACACGCACAACCTTGAGGCGGATGGGCTACGACAGCAGAAGACCCCACCGGGTACCACTCATCTCCACTACAAATAGGAAAGAGAGGCTACAATTTGCACGAGCTCACCAAAATTGGACTGTTGAAGACTGGAAAAATGTTGCCTGGTCTGATGAGTCTCGATTTCTGTTGAGACATTCAAATGGTAGAGTCCGAATTTGGCGTAAACAGAATGAGAACATGTGTCCATCCTCTGATGGCTACTTCCAGCAGGATAATGCACCATGTCACAAAGCTCGAATCATTTCACATTGGTTTCTTGAACATGACAATGAGTTCACTGTACTAAAATAGCCCCACAGTCACCCGATCTCAACCCAATAGAGCATCTTTGGGATGTGGTGGAACGGGAGCTTCGTGCCCTGGATGTGCATCCCTCAAATCTCCATCAACTGCAAGATGCTCTCCTATCAATATGGGCCAACATTTCTAAAGAATGCTATCAGCACCTTGTGGAATCAACGCCACGTGGAATTAAGGCAGTTCTGAAGGCAAAAGGGGGTCCAACACTGTATTAGTATGGTGGTCCTAATAATTCTTTAGGTGAGTGTATGTATCCAGTGTACAGTATATGTGCAGGGTATATAGTATACTGTATGTATAAAGTATAATATCTATATGTGCTGGGTCTCTCCACCTGCTGGTGTGGTGTTGCAGCGGTGGCGGTCGCCATGTGGCGTTGCACCAATTTAGAGTAGGTACCCATTCGTAGAGGCAGCCTTGGTGTGGTGAGTGGGCCTATGAATTTTGATCAAAACGTATACTAATGCCTCGTGTACAGTATGTAGATTAGGGCTGGTATACTATTATTTACACTAAAAAGTGATATGAATTGTGCTGAGAAGCATTAATAGATCAATGCACGGGGATGTGCGATCTGTGCTTTTGTCTATTTTTTTTTATGATACCTATATGTGTGTGTGCAGTATGTAGTATATGAATACAGTATATAGCATATCTATACAGTTACAGTATATGGAGGTGTATGTGAATAGTATTTTCTACAGTATATGGAGGAATATGTATAAAGTATATGGATGCAATATATTGTGTACAGAATATTAGTGTAGAATATATATATTATGTAGATTTACTATGTTTATATTATACAGTAAAAGCATATGTACAAAATATGTAGTATATAGTATAGAGTATGGTCATGTATACAGTATATAGTATAGAGTATGGTCATGTATACAGTATATGTATAGTGTATGATCATGTATACAGAATATAGTACGGTCATGTATACAGTATATAGTACGGTCATGTATACAGTATATGGTATAGAGTATGGTCATGTATACAGCATATAGTATATAGTATGGTCATGTATACAGTATATAGTATGGTCATGTATACAGTATAGAGTATGGTCATGTATACAGTATATAGTATGGTCATGTATACAGTATATAGTATGGTCATGTATACAGTATATGGTATAGAGTATGGTCATGTATACAGTATACAGTATAGAGTATGGTCATGTATACAGTATATAGTATGGTCATGTATACAGTATATAGCATGGTCATGTATACTGTATATGGTATAGAGTATGGTCATGTATACAGTATACAGTATATAGTATGGTCATGTATACAGTATATAGTATGGTCATGTATACAGTATACAGTATATAGTATGGTCATGTACACAGTATATAGTATGGTCATGTATACAGTATATAGTATGGTCATGTATACAGTATACAGTATATAGTATGGTCATGTACACAGTATATAGTATGGTCATGTATACAGTATACAGTATATAGTATGGTCATGTATACAGTATATAGTATGGTCATGTATACAGTATACAGTATATAGTATGGTCATGTACACAGTATATAGTATGGTCATGTATACTGTATATGGTATAGAGTATGGTCATGTATACAGTATATAGTATGGTCATGTATACAGTATATAGTATGGTCATGTATACAGTATATAGTATGGTCATGTATACTGTATATGGTATAGAGTATGGTCATGTATACAGTATACAGTATATAGTATGGTCATGTATACAGTATACAGTATATAGTATGGTCATGTATACAGTATATAGTATGGTCATGTATACAGTATATAGTACGGTCATGTACACAGTATATAGTATGGTCATGTATACAGTATACAGTATAGAGTACGGTCATGTATACAGCATATAGTATATAGTATGGTCATGTACACAGTATATAGTATGGTCATGTATACTGTATATGGTATAGAGTATGGTCATGTATACAGTATATAGTATAGAGTATGGTCATGTATACAGCATATAGTATATAGTATGGTCATGTACACAGTATATAGTATGGTCATGTATACTGTATATGGTATAGAGTATGGTCATGTATACAGTATACAGTATATAGTATGGTCATGTATACAGTATATAGTATGGTCATGTACACAGTATATAGTATGGTCATGTATACTGTATATGGTATAGAGTATGGTCATGTATACAGTATACAGTATATAGTATGGTCATGTACACAGTATATAGTATGGTCATGTATACTGTATATGGTATAGAGTATGGTCATGTATACAGTATACAGTATATAGTATGGTCATGTATACAGTATATAGTATGGTCATGTACACAGTATATAGTATGGTCATGTATACTGTATATGGTATAGAGTATGGTCATGTATACAGTATACAGTATATAGTATGGTCATGTATACAGTATATAGTATGGTCATGTATACAGTATACAGTATATAGTATGGTCATGTACACAGTATACAGTATATAGTATGGTCATGTATACAGTATATAGTATGGTCATGTATACAGTATACAGTATATAGTATGGTCATGTACACAGTATATAGTATGGTCATGTATACAGTATATAGTATGGTCATGTATACAGTATACAGTATATAGTATGGTCATGTACACAGTATAGAGTATGGTCATGTATACAGTATACAGTATAGAGTATGGTCATGTATACAGTATATAGTATGGTCATGTATACAGTATATAGTATAGAGTATGGTCATGTATACAGTATATAGTATGATGTATGATCATGTATACAGTATATAGTATGGTCATGTATACAGTATATGTATAGTGTATGATCATGTATACAGAATATAGTATGGTCATGTACACAGTATATACTAGTTGTATACAGTATATAGTACTGTCATGTATATAGTACGGTCATGTATACAGTATACAGTACGGTCATGTATACAGTATACAGTATATAGTATGGTCATGTATACAGTATATAGTATAGAGTATGGTCATGTATACAGTATATGTATAGTGTATGATCATGTATACAGAATATAGTACGGTCATGTATACAGTATATAGTACGGTCATGTATACAGTATATGGTATAGAGTATGGTCATGTATACAGCATATAGTATATAGTATGGTCATGTATACAGTATATAGTATGGTCATGTATACAGTATATAGTACGGTCCTGTACACAGTATACAGTTGCAAGAAAAAGTATGTGAACCCTTTGGAATGATATGGATTTCTGCACAAATTGGTCATAAAATGTGATCTGATCTTCATCTAAGTCACAACAATAGACAATCACAGTCTGCTTAAACTAATAACACACAAAGAGTTAAATGTTACCATGTTTTTATTGAACACACCATGTAAACGTTCACAGCGCAGGTGGAAAAAGTATGTGAACCCCTAGACTAATGACATCTCCAAGAGCTAATTGGAGTGAGGTGTCAGCCAACCAACTGGAGTCCAATCAATGAGATGAGATTGGAGGTGTTGGTTACAGCTGCCCTGCCCTATAAAAAACCTGATGCCTGATGTGAATGATGCCTCGCACAAAAGAGCTCTCAGAAGACCTATGATTAAGAATTGTTGACTTGCATAAAGCTGGAAAGGGTTATAAAAGTATCTCCAAAAGCCTTGCTGTTCATCAGTCCACGGTAAGACAAATTGTCTATAAATGGAGAAAGTTCAGCACTGCTGCTACTCTCCCTAGGAGTGGCCGTCCTGTAAAGATGACTGCAAGAGCACAGCGCAGACTGCTCAATGAGGTGAAGAAGAATCCTAGAGTGTCAGCTAAAGACTTACAAAAGTCTCTGGCATATGCTAACACCCCTGTTAGCGAATCTATGATACATAAAACACTAAACAAGAATGTATTTCATGCGAGGATACCACAGAGGAAGCCACTGCTGAGCAAAAAAAACATTGCTGCACGTTTACAGTTTGCACAAGAGCACCTGGATGTTCCACAGCAGTACTGGCAAAATATTCTGTGGACAGATGAAACCAATTTTGAGTTGTTTGGAAGAAACACACAACACTATGTGTGGAGAAAAAGAGGCACAGCACACCAACATCAAAACCTCATCCCAACTGTGAAGTGTGGTGGTGGGGGCATCATGGTTTGGGGCTGCTTTGCTGCGTCAGGGCCTGGACGGATTGCTATCATCAAAGGAAAAATTAATTCCCAAGTTTATCAAGACATTTTGCAGGAGAACTTAAGGCCATCTGTCCACCAGCTGAAGCTCAACAGAAGATGGGTGTTGCAACAGGACAACGACCCAAAGCATAGAAGTAAATCAACAACAGAATGGCTTAAACAGTAGAAAATCCGCCTTCTGGAGTGGCCCAGTCAGAGTCCTGACCTCAACCCGATTGAGATGCTGTGGCATGACCTCAAGAAAGCGATTCACACCAGACATCCCAAGAATATTGCTGAACTGAAACAGTTCTGTAAAGAGGAATGGTCAAGAATTACTCCTGACCGTTGTGCACGTCTGATCTGCAACTACAGGAAACGTTTGGTTGGAGTTATTGCTGCTAAAGGAGGTTCAACCAGTTATTAAATCCAAGGGTTCACATACTTTTTCCACCTGCACTGTGAATGTTTACATGGTGTGTTCAATAAAAACATGGTAACATTTAACTCTTTGTGTGTTATTAGTTTCAGCAGACTGTGATTGTCTATTGTTGTGACTTAGATGAAGATCAGATCACATTTTATGACCAATTTGTGCAGAAATCAAAATCATTCCAAAGGGTTCACATACTTTTTCTTGCAACTGTATTACTAGTTGTATACAGTATGTGAATACAGTTATGTAGTACATACTGTTATTTGCTTACTTCTTGCTCATTCAGGGAGACTTTAATCCCCACATTGTCTTCATTCACTTCTTACAGCAGAGGTAGACGGGTCTCTCCGCAGGCCTCTGCTGACATCTCTCCCCGGGCGACGTTTTACATTGGAGGAGAATGTAAAGAGATTTGTGGATCAGAGGTTCTCTGCATGACTGGATACTGACAGAGATCAGCTCCGGAGGCTCTGAATCCCACCAGTGTCCTCATACTTCTCACTTTACTTCCAGGCACGCTGTGGTTTTTGTCCGGCCGCCTCTTGGCACGTGTGCCGTGCTGTGGCTGAACCTCCGGCCCGACCCCATTATAGTGAATGGGGCTGGAGTGGGCTAGCGTCAGCACGGATCCGGCAGGCTGCTCCCCCGCCAGACCCTGCTGCCGCAAGGGTGAAAGTAGCCTAAAACAGTCAGCAACTGAAACACCCAGAATTGTGACATCTGTATTATTACTATAGGCCTCTGTAGTGATATCCTACCAGGGTAACAGCTGGGGCCTGACAACCGAAGGGGCCCATCACCACATGATGTATGTGCTGTGACATCATGGTGTGCATTACACCTGCATGGTGACATCATTATGTTTTTATTTCTTGTGTTGTGATATCACAATGATCATCATCGACTTTTTTTGTATTTGTTTTGCCTGTGCTATGATATAAAATTATAATGTGCTCTGTACTGTGACATCACTGTGTTTATTATCCCTGTACTGTGACATCACTGTGTTTATTACCCTGTACTGTGACATCACTGTGTTTATTATCTCTGTACTGTGACATCACTGTGTTTATTACCCTGTACTGTGACATCACTGTGTTTATTATCAGTGTACTGTGACATCACTGTGTTTATTACCCTGTACTGTGACATCACTGTGTTTATTACCCTGTACTGTGACATCACTGTGTTTATTATCAGTGTACTGTGACATCACTGTGTTTATTATCCCTGTACTGTGACATCACTGTGTTTATTACCTCTGTACTGTGACATCACTGTGTTTATTACCCCTGTACTGTGACATCACTGTGTTTATTATCCCTGTACTGTGACATCACTGTGTTTATTATCCCTGTACTGTGACATCACTGTGTTTATTATCTCTGTACTGTGACATCACTGTGTTTATTATCCCTGTACTGTGACATCACTGTGTTTGTTATCCCTGTACTGTGACATCACTGTGTTTGTTATCCCTGTACTGTGACATCACTGTGTTTATTATCCCTGTACTGTGACATCACTGTGTTTATTATCCCTGTACTGTGACATCACTGTGTTTATTATCCCTGTACTGTGACATCACTGTGTTTATTATCCCTGTACTGTGACATCACTGTGTTTATTATCTCTGTACTGTGACATCACTGTGTTTATTATCTCTGCACTGTGACATCACTGTGTTTATTATCCCTGTACTGTGACATCACTGTGTTTATTATCCCTGTACTGTGACATCACTGTGTTTATTATCCCTGTACTGTGACATCACTGTGTTTATTATCCCTGTACTGTGACATCACTGTGTTTATTATCCCTGTACTGTGACATCACTGTGTTTATTATCCCTGTACTGTGACATCACTGTGTTTATTATCCCTGTACTGTGACATCACTGTGTTTATTATCTCTGTACTGTGACATCACTGTGTTTATTATCTCTGTACTGTGACATCACTGTGTTTATTATCCCTGTACTGTGATATCACTGTGTTTATTATCCCTGTACTGTGACATCACTATGTTTATTATCTCTGTACTGTGACATCACTGTGTTTATTACCCTGCACTGTGACATCACTGTGTTTATTATCTCTGTACTGTGACATCACTGTGTTTATTATCCTGTACTGTGACATCACTGTGTTTATTATCTCTGTACTGTGACATCACTGTGTTTATTATCTCTGTACTGTGACATCACTGTGTTTATTATCTCTGTGCTGTGACATCACTGTGTTTATTATCCCTGTACTGTGACATCACTGTGTTTATTATCTCTGTACTGTGACATCACTGTGTTTATTATCTCTGTACTATGACATCACTGTGTTTATTATCCCTGTACTGTGACATCACTGTGTTTATTATCCCTGTACTGTGACATCACTGTGTTTATTATCTCTGTACTGTGACATCACTGTGTTTATTATCTCTGTACTGTGACATCACTGTGTTTATTATCCCTGTACTGTGACATCACTGTGTTTATTATCCCTGTACTGTGACATCACTGTGTTTATTATCTCTGTGCTGTGACATCACTATGTTTATCATCTCTGTACTGTGACATCACTGTTTATTATCTCTGTGCTGTGACATCACTGTTTATTATCCTGTACTGTGACATCACTGTGTTTATTATCCCTGTACTGTGACATCACTGTGTTTATTATCCCTGTACTGTGACATCACTGTGTTTATATCTCTGTGCTGTGACATCACTATGTTTATTATCTCTGTACTGTGACATCACTGTGTTTATTACCCTGCACTGTGACATCACTGTGTTTATTATCTCTGTACTGTGACATCACTGTGTTTATTACCTCTGTACTGTGACATCACTGTGTTTATTATCTCTGTACTGTGACATCACTGTGTTTATTATCCCTGTACTGTGACATCACTGTGTTTATTATCTCTGTGCTGTGACATCACTATGTTTATTACCCCTGTACTGTGACATCACTGTTTATTATCTCTGTGCTGTGACATCACTGTGTTTATTATCCCTGTACTGTGACATCACTGTGTTTATTATCTCTGTACTGTGACATCACTGTGTTTATTATCCCTGTACTGTGACATCACTGTGTTTATATCTCTGTGCTGTGACATCACTATGTTTATTATCTCTGTACTGTGACATCACTGTGTTTATTATCTCTGTACTGTGACATCACTGTGTTTATTATCCCTGTACTGTGACATCACTGTGTTTATTATCCCTGTACTGTGACATCACTGTGTTTATCATCTCTGTACTGTGACATCCCTGTGTTTATTATCCCTGTACTGTGACATCACTGTGTTTATTATCTCTGTACTGTGACATCACTGTGTTTATTATCTCTGTACTGTGACATCACTGTGTTTATTATCTCTGTACTGTGACATCACTGTGTTTATTATCCCTGTACTGTGACATCACTGTGTTTATTATCCCTGTACTGTGACATCACTGTGTTTATTATCCCTGTACTGTGACATCACTGTGTTTATTATCTCTGTACTGTGACATAACTGTGTTTATTATCCCTGTACTGTGACATCACTGTGTTTATTATCTCTGTACTGTGACATCACTGTGTTTATTATTCCTGTACTGTGACATCACTGTGTTTATTATCTCTGTACTGTGACATCACTGTGTTTATTATCCCTGTACTGTGACATCACTGTGTTTATTATCCCTGTACTGTGACATCACTGTGTTTATTATTCCTGTACTGTGACATCACTGTGTTTATTATCCTGTACTGTGACATCACTGTGTGTATTATCCCTGTACTCTGACATCACTGTGGTTATTATCCCTGTACTGTGACATCACTGTGTTTATTATCCTGTACTGTGACATCACTGTGTTTATTATCTCTGTACTGTGACATCACTGTGTTTATTATCTCTGTACTGTGACATCACTGTGTTTATTATTCCTGTACTGTGACATCACTGTGTTTATTATCCCTGTACTGTGACATCACTGTGTTTATTATCTCTGTACTGTGACATAACTGTGTTTATTATCCCTGTACTGTGACATCACTGTGTTTATTATCTCTGTACTGTGACATCACTGTGTTTATTATTCCTGTACTGTGACATCACTGTGTTTATTATCTCTGTACTGTGACATCACTGTGTTTATTATTCCTGTACTGTGACATCACTGTGTTTATTATCCCTGTACTGTGACATCACTGTGTTTATTATCCTGTACTGTGACATCACTGTGTTTATTATCCCTGTACTGTGACATCGCTGTGTTTATTATCCCTGTACTGTGACATCACTGTGTTTATTATCCCTGTACTGTGACATCACTGTGTTTATTATCCCTGTACTGTGACATCACTGTGTTTATTATCCCTGTACTGTGACATCGCTGTGTTTATTATCTCTGTACTGTGACATCACTGTGTTTATTATCCCTGTACTGTGACATCGCTGTGTTTATTATCCCTGTACTGTGACATCACTGTGTTTATTATCTCTGTACTGTGACATCACTGTGTTTATTATCTCTGTACTGTGACATCACTGTGTTTATTATCCTGTACTGTGACATCACTGTGTTTATTATCTCTGTACTGTGACATCACTGTGTTTATTATCCCTGTACTGTGACATCACTGTGTTTATTATCTCTGTACTGTGACATCACTGTGTTTATTATCTCTGTACTGTGACATCACTGTGTTTATTATCCTGTACTGTGACATCACTGTGTTTATTATCTCTGTACTGTGACATCACTGTGTTTATTATCCCTGTACTGTGACATCACTGTGTTTATTATCTCTGTACTGTGACATCACTGTGTTTATTATCCCTGTACTGTGACATCACTGTGTTTATTATCTCTGTACTGTGACATCCCTGTGTTTATTATCCCTGTACTGTGACATCACTGTGTTTATTATCTCTGTACTGTGACATCACTGTGTTTATTATCCTGTACTGTGACATCACTGTGTTTATTATCCCTGTACTGTGACATCACTGTGTTTATTATCCTGTACTGTGACATCACTGTGTTTATTATCTCTGTACTGTGACATCACTGTGTTTATTATCTCTGTACTGTGACATCACTGTGTTTATTATCTCTGTACTGTGACATCACTGTGTTTATTATCTCTGTACTGTGACATCACTGTGTTTATTATCCCTGCACTGTGACATCACTGTGTTTATTATCCTGTACTGTGACTGATATTTAAAGAAATGTCACTTAGATGCTGCCCCTTCTGTCATTTCACTGTCTCATCCTCTGCTGCCTGTCTCTTTTTAGGCACAGGTCTCTTACAGATTGTCCCTATTTAATATCATCTTCCAAATTTGTTGCAGTCTCCTTAGTTTAGTATGTCTCTTCCTTCCCACATCCCTCTAGTAGACCCCATTTGAGGTGATCTGAATGTTTCTTCCCACATGTCTCTTACAGACCGGTCTTTACATCACGTGGTTATCAAAAATGTCCCTTTCTTCAGCGCCCTTTAGATTCCATCGATTTTGTCACCGGACTGTCTCTTTATGTACACAACTCTCCATATGACGCCATCTTCTCCATTTTCTTTTATAACCTGATGTCTCCTTCTTTTGCTGCATGTCTCTTCTCTATGGTAGATGTCTTTTCTTTCTTACGTCTCTACGTATCCAAGTCGTGAGGTCTCATGAAGTCCGTTTTGTGTCATGACGCTCTCTGACAATGTTGTGGGTTCCTATGTTCTCTGCAGTCTCTTTCTATCCTATGGGCAGATGGTGCCCCCTCTCTGCCTTTGTTGCATGTCTCTTTCTGTCCATCTCTCTCGGCTCGTCCCCGTATAAAAAGTCATTGCGCTGTCTTATTTTCTCGGAGTGTCTCTTGCTGTCTTTATATGGGGACAATCGGAGAGCGAGACAGAGACAAAGACAGCAAGAGACACTCCGAGAAAATAAGACCGCACAATGACTTTATATGGGGACGATCGGAGAGCGAGACAGAGACAAAGACAGCAAGAGACACTCCGAGAAAATAAGACAGCACGATGACTTTATATGGGGACGATCGGAGAGCGAGACAGAGACAAAGTCATCGTGCGGTCTTATTTTCTCGGAGTGTCTCTTGCTGTCCTCGTCTCTCTCGCTCTCCGATCGCCCCCATATAAAGTCATCGCGCTGTCTTATTTTCTCGGAGTGTCTCTTTCTCGCTCTTGGATCGTCCCCATATAAAGTCATTGTGCGGTCTTATTTTCTCGGAGTGTCTCTTGCTGTCCTCGTCTCTCGCGCTCTCCGATCGTCCCCATATAATGTCATTGTGCGGTCTTATTTTCTCGGAGTGTCTCTTTCTGTCTCTGTCTTGCTCTCCGATCGTCCCCATAAAAAATCATCGTGCTGTCTTATTTTCTCGGAGTGTCTCTTGCTGTCCTCGTCTCTCTCGCTCTCCGATCGTCCCCATATAAAGTCATTGTGCAGTCTTATTTTCTCGGAGTGTCTCTTTCTGTCTTTGTCTCGCTCTCCGATCGTCCCCATATAAAATCATCGTGCTGTCTTATTTTCTCGGAGTGTCTCTTTCTGTCTCTGTCTCGCTCTCCGATCGTCCCCATATAAAGTCATCGTGCGGTCTTATTTTCTCGGAGTGTCTCTTGCTATCCTCGTCTCTCTCGCTCTCCGATCGTCCCCATATAAAGTCATTGTGCGGTCTTATTTTCTCGGAGTGTCTCTTTCTGTCTTTGTCTCACTCTTGGATCGTCCCCATATAAAGTCATTGTGCGGTCTTATTTTCTCGGAGTGTCTCTTTCTGTCTCTGTCTCGCTCTCCGAACGTCCCCATATAAAGTCATCGTGCTGTCTTATTTTCTCGGAGTGTCTCTTTCTGTCTTTGTCTCACTCTTGGATCGTCCCCATATAAAGTCATTGCGCTGTCTTATTTTCTTGGAGTGTCTCTTGCCGTCCTCGTCTCTCTCGCTCTCCGATCGTCCCCATATAAAGTCATCGTGCGGTCTTATTTTCTCGGAGTGTCTCTTTCTGTCTCGCTCTCCGATCGTCCCCATATAAAGTCATCGTGCTGTCTTATTTTCTCGGAGTGTCTCTTTCTGTCTCTGTCTCGCTCTCCTATCGTCCCCATATAAAGTCATCGTGCTGTCTTATTTTCTCGGAGTGTCTCTTTCTGTCTTTGTCTCGCTCTTGGATCGTCCCCATATAAAGTCATTGCGCTGTCTTATTTTCTCAGAGTGTCTCTTTCTGTCTCGCTCTCCGATCGTCCCCATATAAAGTCATCGCGCTGTCTTATTCTCTCGGAGTGTCTCTTTCTGTCTCGCTCTCCGATCGTCCCCATAAAAAATCATCGTGCTGTCTTATTTTCTCGGAGTGTCTCTTGCTGTCCTCGTCTCTCTCGCTCTCCGATCGTCCCCATATAAAGTCATTGTGCAGTCTTATTTTCTCGGAGTGTCTCTTTCTGTCTTTGTCTCGCTCTCCGATCGTCCCCATATAAAATCATCGTGCTGTCTTATTTTCTCGGAGTGTCTCTTTCTGTCTCTGTCTCGCTCTCCGATCGTCCCCATATAAAGTCATCGTGCGGTCTTATTTTCTCGGAGTGTCTCTTGCTATCCTCGTCTCTCTCGCTCTCCGATCGTCCCCATATAAAGTCATTGTGCGGTCTTATTTTCTCGGAGTGTCTCTTTCTGTCTTTGTCTCACTCTTGGATCGTCCCCATATAAAGTCATTGTGCGGTCTTATTTTCTCGGAGTGTCTCTTTCTGTCTCTGTCTCGCTCTCCGAACGTCCCCATATAAAGTCATCGTGCTGTCTTATTTTCTCGGAGTGTCTCTTTCTGTCTTTGTCTCACTCTTGGATCGTCCCCATATAAAGTCATTGCGCTGTCTTATTTTCTCGGAGTGTCTCTTGCCGTCCTCGTCTCTCTCGCTCTCCGATCGTCCCCATATAAAGTCATCGTGCGGTCTTATTTTCTCGGAGTGTCTCTTTCTGTCTCGCTCTCCGATCGTCCCCATATAAAGTCATCGTGCTGTCTTATTTTCTCGGAGTGTCTCTTTCTGTCTCTGTCTCGCTCTCCTATCGTCCCCATATAAAGTCATCGTGCTGTCTTATTTTCTCGGAGTGTCTCTTTCTGTCTTTGTCTCGCTCTTGGATCGTCCCCATATAAAGTCATTGCGCTGTCTTATTTTCTCAGAGTGTCTCTTTCTGTCTCGCTCTCCGATCGTCCCCATATAAAGTCATCGCGCTGTCTTATTCTCTCGGAGTGTCTCTTTCTGTCTTTGTCTCACTCTTGGATCGTCCCCATATAAAGTCATTGTGCGGTCTTATTTTCTCGGAGTGTCTCTTTCTGTCTCTGTCTCGCTCTCCGAACGTCCCCATATAAAGTCATCGTGCTGTCTTATTTTCTCGGAGTGTCTCTTTCTGTCTTTGTCTCACTCTTGGATCGTCCCCATATAAAGTCATTGCGCTGTCTTATTTTCTCGGAGTGTCTCTTGCCGTCCTCGTCTCTCTCGCTCTCCGATCGTCCCCATATAAAGTCATCGTGCGGTCTTATTTTCTCGGAGTGTCTCTTTCTGTCTCGCTCTCCGATCGTCCCCATATAAAGTCATCGTGCTGTCTTATTTTCTCGGAGTGTCTCTTTCTGTCTCTGTCTCGCTCTCCTATCGTCCCCATATAAAGTCATCGTGCTGTCTTATTTTCTCGGAGTGTCTCTTTCTGTCTTTGTCTCGCTCTTGGATCGTCCCCATATAAAGTCATTGCGCTGTCTTATTTTCTCAGAGTGTCTCTTTCTGTCTCGCTCTCCGATCGTCCCCATATAAAGTCATCGCGCTGTCTTATTCTCTCGGAGTGTCTCTTTCTGTCTCGCTCTCAAATCGTCCCCATATAAAGTCATCGTGCTGTCTTATTCTCTCGGAGTATCTCTTTCTGTCTCGCTCTCCGATCGTCCCCATATAAAGTCATCGTGCTGTCTTATTTTCTCGGAGTGTCTCTTGCCGTCCTCGTCTCTCGCGCTCTCCGATCGTCCCCATATAAAGTCATCGTGCTGTCTTATTCTCTCGGAGTGTCTCTTTCTGTCTCTGTCTCGCTCTCCGATCGTCCCCATATAAAGTCATCGTGCTGTCTTATTCTCTCGGAGTGTCTCTTGCCGTCCTCGTCTCTCTCTCCTATCGTCCCCATATAAAGTCATCGTGCTGTCTTATTTTCTCGGAGTGTCTCTTGCCGTCCTCGTCTCTTGCGCTCTCCGATCGTCCCCATATAAAGTCATCTCCCGTCTCCCCGCCCCGGGCCGCTCTCACAAACACCTTATTGTGTAGCGGACGTCCTGGGATGTTGGCGGAGCCGGTAATGCACTTCTCCCCCCCGGGACATAGAGCAAACTGGAGGCTTTATTAGAAAAATACAAAGTGACGCTGCACGAGATTAACCCATCGTGTACCGAGGAGGCGCCCTTCTGGCCGGAGGAATACATGTAACCCACTTAAAGGGATAGTAAATTGCTCCCTGGTAGCAGCCAGTTCTGTCTGGAAACATTCGATTGGGATTTCGAACAGGAATTTAAAAATCCTCCTTCTGCTTCCTGCCGCTTCTCTCCAGTGCCGAGGATTCCCATCCTCCTATAACGCTGCTGGACCATTATAAGCTGCTGACTCTAGGCGGAGTGCGCCCTTAATTCATGGTTTTTTGTTAGTAACGCTTCTGCAGCTTTCTCATGTACTTTGTGTTTCAGTTTATCACCACTTTCATGATCTCTGCTTGTTGTCAGCAAATGGAAAGATTCTTGTTTACGTCCTGAAAAAGAAAACCTGCGTGGACTTAAAGGGGTTTTCCAGGACCGCCACTGATCAGATGTTTGAAGAAGCACAGCGCCGTCCATCGTATAGTGGCTGTGCTTGGTAGTGCAGCCCACTTGGTCATGTGACCAGTGACCCTGACATCCCTGGCCTAGAAAGAGACCGGAGCGCCACGGCTCAAACAGCTGATCGGTGAGGGGAGAGGGGGTCGCCAGCCGTCGGACCCCCACCCCACCGATCTGATATTGATGACAAGTCATAAGTATGAAACACTCAGATAACCCCCTTAATACTGCTCACAGTGGAGAGTTTGTTACAATTGTATCCAGTCTGAACGGCCATTTGTGAGCAAAACACATCAGCAGCACAGATCTCTCTCTCTCCTGTCCTGATCTGCTGTTACAATGTATCAGTGCAGGTAAAATGTATCATTAGATACAATTGCAACAAATGCCTATTTAGGTTGAGCCTGTGAATGTAAACAAGGATGGTCTCCTTCACTGACAGCAAGCAGAGATCTTGAATATGGCGAGAAACTGTAACACAACGTACATTGGAAAGCTGCAGAACTCTAGGCAGTGATTAAGCTTCCATTTACATAATTCTTGAACACCCCTTTAAGCCCGGTCATGTGACCAGCGCAGCGCCACCGCATTACACCAATGTTTGCAGCCAGTGACCTGTTAACCCACGCTGCACTGGAAGTCTTTTGACCCCCCCCTACCCCTCCCGACCCGCAAAATCCAAAATAGCCTGAGTAGCAGTCCATTAACCCCTTCCTTGCCACCCCAGTCATTAAAGTTCATCTCTGATTTTCCTGGCGACTCTTCTCCTCTGCTGCCGTCCTGAGGGTTTGTCGGTCCCTTCGTTTTCCGAGGTCCCCGTCCTGGCGTTCTCTCTCCCAGTCCTGGCGGACTTGCTTTCCGTTTTCTCCGTTTTAATGGCCTCACCCGTCACTATGCTTTTCGCTTGAAGCCTCTCCTGTAAAAGGGGGAGGGGGTAAAGATATTAGTACAGGACGCCATATTGGAACCAGTCCTATTTGCAACATGGTGGCATTTGCACTGACTGTACAAATTAACCCATTCACAACCCTAGGAATTATCTCTGCAGCCAGGAAACGGTTGAGGGGTAAATTAGTTTTTTTTATAAAAGTTGGCAGTAGGTCAGGGTTGGTAGGTGGTTCTGAGAAGACCCCAGAAAAGGAAACACTCAGCATTAGAATATGATAGGAGCGTAACCCAGGGGGGAAATAACTTCCCTAAAAATGCAGAGATCAGTGTGAGAAGGAGATGATTGACCGCACACAACCGCTCCGGCGCTGACATTTACTTAGCACTGGCGTTACCTGTTCAGCGTGTTCTGCCGATTCCGTGAACCACAATGTTATCGCGCACCTTCTTCCCTGTGTCACGGCACGAACCCCGTGGGCATTCTCACCCCCCGAGCTGAACAGGACTAAGCGGCCACAGCGGGGGCGGACCTCTGCCTGCACACAGAACGAAGAATTTGTATCTTGATATACAATGTATTTGGTTTGTTTTAGGTCCAAAATGAATACAAAATGATACCATTCTCACTGCCTGCAGCCACCACTAGGGGGGAGTTAGAGGCTCTGTACACTCTGAAATCAATAATGAGACAGTACGCTCCCCCTAGTGGTGGCTGCAGGCAGACAGAATTTATTATTTAGTCCTATGTCTAGGCAGGAGATTTGTCAGAAAAACAGACCAATATAAACATCTATATTGTGAAACTGATATTGGACCTGAAATGTAAATGATGTTAACAAAGGTCACAATTCCCATCACAGCAGATCTCCCTGTGCAGAGGGATGTATGCTATAGCTCCCTGTTTTCTGCTATTTCAGCCTCAAGAGAGGCTACTTATTTGGAATTGGAATTTGAATTCCTAGCGGCTTCCCCCCAAAAAAAAACAAACATAGGGGGTCATTTACTATCCAGAAATATGCCTATATTAAGCATATTTCTGGCGCAGATTGCAGCACAAAGGTTATTTGCGCCGCAACGTACGACTTTTCCCTGCTCACGCCAGTTCTAAAAAAGTGGGTGCGGTGCGGGCAGGGAAGGGGACGGGAAAGAAAATGGTCTAAATGTAAGACAGCAAGGAAGCTGGCATAGATTTAGACTGACGGTGGTTGCACCGAAGTTATACAGAGGTCAGTAGAGTGGATCCAACACCCCATAGTCTTTACCATTAAGATATTCCAATAATTACTGTTTACAGTGCAATTCCTTTAATCCGCCATCCAATAATCCAAAAATATCTGATAATTCAGTCATTTTTTTCCCCCCATCACAGATTTAGATTTTATGAATCTTTCACATATCAGGTACCAATAATGCTTCATTAAAAATGAGTGTTTCTGTATTTATGCAATTGCTTTATTCTTGACCTTTCACAGGGGTTCTCCACGCTAGGAGAATAGGAGTGGGGTCCCAGAGGTGGAACTCGCACCTATTATTTCCAGAACGGTTCCTCGAAGCGAACAGAGAGCAGCCACGCTCCGGGAGTTTGGAAAATAGGCGAGTGCTGGCTCCGCTATTTCCGGCAGCCTCATAGCGGTGAATGGAGAGGTGGGACTTACCAAAACAGAGGAAGAACACGCTCCGCTATTTGCGGAACTCCCATAGCGATAACGCATGCATGGTGTGGTCTCCCGACACAGAGGTCATATTCTAGCAATATGCCATCAATGTCCCAGATGGACCAACCCCTTTAAGGACTGATCACCCATTGTCCGCATAGTTGACCAATTTCAGATCAGTGGGGGTCCAAGTCCCAGCCCCCCCAAGGATTATCCATTTGCATGTACTGCGTTATTAAAACCAGGCACTGGGACACCACAGCTGTGTCCTGGGAGCGCTGCGGTAACCAGACCACTGGGAGCCATGTAAGTTCTGGTGCCTGGTTCCAGCAACACAGCTACTTAGTGGGAGTGCCAGGAGTCGGACCCCCGCTAATCTGTAATTGATGACCTACCCTGAGAACAGGTCATCAGTACTTAAACGCTGATAGCGATTACTCAATTTAATTGAGTAACTCGACACAAAAAAATCCTTGATGCTAATTTTTTGCATTGAGGATTAGTTTGTGCCATGTGACCACGGAGCGCGAGCGAAGCGTTTGCTGTTACTCACCGCTCTGTGGTCTCCTGCCGGCCCGCGCCGCGCTGCCCTGTGTTCTGACATGAGCGCAGCGCGTGAAGAAGAGGCTGGAAGATCTGTGGCGTGTCAGCGGGGCCCCTACAGGAAAGGCAAGTTTTTTATTTCACTGGCACTGGGGACTGATGGCACTGGGGGGGCTGACAGCATAGAGGACTGATGGCAGGGGGGGGGGGGGGGTCTGATCATGGCATTGGGGGGGGGGGGGGGGGGCTGATGAGTTTTTATCAAGGAAAACATTCTTTTAATTCGTTTTTTTTTTTCTTATTAGAGTACTCGATTAATCGGTAGAATACTTGATTACTAAAATAAAATCGATAACTGCAGTCCTACTGGAGGACCCCTTTAAGGACCAAGCCAATTTTTGCAGCAATGTTTTGTTTATTAACCCCTGGCCTTCCAAGAGCCATACGAGGGCATGTTTTTTTTTGTAGTTTTGTAATGGCACTATTGAGTGTTCTGTATAATGTACAGAGAAACTGTAAAAGTAGTACTCGACGGGTGGAATAGAAAAAAATATATGCATTTCTGCCATTGTTTTTTATGGGTTTCGTTTTTATAGTGCTCAGCAGTGAACCCGACATGATCATTTTATTCTGTCTTATTATTAGTTTTTTTTTATGGTTTGCCATGTGTAGATACCTCTGCATCCAATTATCCAATCACGGCCAATGTGATTCACCTCTGCCAATCAGGCAACGAGTCCGTTTTAACCAGTGGGACCTCAGAAATGCTGGATTTCCATATATTTTGGATTATCAGATGCCAATGGAAAAGTATATAAAACTCGCACCATGCGAATAGTCCCCAATATTACGAATTCTCAAAGCACCATAAAATGAACCATAAAAATGATAATTTCTGCGTTTGGCTAGCTTTAGATTTTTTCCTTTAGCTGGATTTTGTATCTACTGTAATTTTCTATAGTAAATCTGCAGCATCACCTGCAGGCGATCACAGGTACTACACCCAGAAGCGTCACACTCACCGTGACCGTTGTCTCGTCCAGTTCTGTGAAGAAGAGGTCGCCCCCCAGGAAGTCGTCATTTAGATAAAGCATCCCACTAGCACAAAATAAATCACATGTATATATATTATGAATACATCAAGTATATAAAATCGGTCATAATTAGAATAAAACCTCTTTATAGGGGTTTTACAGGACTAGAAAAAAAAAATGGCTGATTTTATCCAAAAACAGCGCCACGCCTGTCCAAAGGCTGCATGAGGTACTGTTGCTCAATCTCATTCACTTTAAGGGAGCTGAGCTGCAATACCAGGCACAACCAATCAGCAAGTGTGGCGCTGTTTCTACAAAAACGCAGTCATGTTGTTCTAATGCTGTACAATCCCTTTAAATGGCAAGTGACATGTCACAAGAGGTCTTTGGTGGAGGGCCTGAGTTCTCCGCCAGTCGCTGGAATGATGGGGCCACGGCATAAAAATCGGGACTGTGTATTAGCACTTGAAGTTACAGAACCGATGCCTGAGGCTGCACTACTGACCAGATATGATGCAAAATCCCTTCCGATTTCTGTTCAAGGGGTCGTCCAGGAGGTGCGGGGTGTCAGATCCCCACCAATCTGATACTGATGGCCTATCTGGAGAGGAATCAGAATCCTGGACAACCCCTTTAAGTGTAGTGTCGTCATGGAGACCTTATGTACATCTAAATCATCATCTACATCCTCCCTGGCTTTAATACTAGCAATTCCATAGTTGTCCTGCCAGTCCTGATTCTGCAGGGACCATCCTGTGAACTGCCCTGCGAAAGGCGACATTTTGTAGATGTTTCTGGGTGGTCCAATAGGCGACGCTTAAAGGGTAACTGTCATATTTTTTTTAATTTGCTAGTTTATTACAGCTCGGCATGTATACCTGAGTTAGGCCTCATGCACACGACCGTTGTGCGCATCTGTGGCCGTTGTTCCGTTTTCCATGATTTTCTGTGGACCCATTGACTTTCAATGGGTCCATTGAAATCTCGGAAAATGCACAGTTGTTCATCCACTGCCGTGATCCGTGTTTCCTGTCCGTCAAAAAAATATGACCTGCCCTATTTTTTTGACGGACAACGGTTCACGGACCCATTCAAGTCAATGGGTCCGTGAAAAAACACAGATGCACACAAGATTGGCATCCGCATCCGTGATCCGTGGCCGTAGGCTACTTTCACACAGACGGATCGCAGATCCGTCTGCATAAAAGCTTTTTCAAAGCTGAGTTTTCACTTTGTGAAAACTCAAATCCGACAGTATATTCTAACACAGAGGCGTTCCCATGGTGATGGGGACGCTTCAAGTTAGAATATACTAAGAACTGTGTACATGACTGCCCCGATCTCTTACAGGGGGCTGTGATCCGCACAATTAACCCCTTAGGTGCCGCACCTGAGGGGTTAATTGTGCATATCATAGCCCCCTGTAAAAGATCAGGTGCTGCCAGGCAGGAGGGGGCAGACCCCCCCTCCCCTGTATTTAACTCATTGGTGGCCAGTGCGGCCCCCCTCCCTCCCAGTATTATATTCATTGGTGGCCAGTGCGGCCTCCCCTCTCCCCCACCCTAATTAAAATCACCTTCCCCCATCATTGGTGGCAGCGGAGAGTTCCGATCGGAGTCCCAGTTTAATCGCTGGGGCTCCGATCGGTAACCATGGCAACCAGGATGCTACTGCCATGGTTACTTAGCAATTTTTAGAAGCATTATACTTACCTGCTATGTCTGTGACCGGCCGGGCGCTCCTCCTACTGGTAAGTGACAGGTCTGTGCTATAGCCAATGCGCCGCACAGACGTTTCACTTACCAGTAGGAGGAGTGCCCGGCCGGTCACAGACAGCGAAGGTAAGTATAATGCTTCTAAAATTGCTAAGTAACCATGGCAACCAGGACTGCAGTAGCGTCCTGGTTGCCATGGTTACCGATCGGAGCCCCAGCGATTAAACTGGGACTCCGATAGGAACTCTCCGCTGCCACCAATGATGGGGGAAGGTGATTTTAATTAGGGGGGGGGGGGGAGAGGGGAGGAGGCGTGTCTCTCAGTAATCCAATCTGATTGGCTGGCAGGGAGCTGCTGGCTACAGCAAGTGTGTATGGGAAGTGAGGGAAAGCAGTTTTGGCCTCAGAGAACTGGCAGAGGAGACATCTTGAGAAGGTCCTCATATTGTAAATTTTTAAACAGCCGTAACTAAGGGAAAAACTCAAGGAAAACAGTGGTATGTGAAGAAACTAAAGATTGCTTTATGCATAATGCTGCTGCAGCAGTAACATATGCTAAAATTGATTTTTTTATGAAAACATGACAGTTACCTTTTAAAAGTCCCAATTTTTACATTTTTGGTGCTGGTAAATAATATTTACCAATGTTTCAGTTGGTAAAATCAGGGCATCTAAGCTCCTCCCCTGGGAACACCCTGAACCCGCACGTAAGCAATAACATATGGGCTGAGCTTCAGTTAGCTCCGCCTATTTTCAGTGTGGGACAGTACGAATTCGCCAGGACTGTCTCTAAAAATCAGGGAGAGTCCCACCAAATTCAGGACAGTTCACAACTATGCCAAGTATGTAGTTATGGGTCTATATAGGTGTGAACATTAACATATCTGATTATTTGAACCCCCATAACGTCTCCATGACAACCGAGAACCAAACAGTAATTAGAAGTAGACATTGTCACGAGAATCTCAGTGGTGCAGCCTCAGGCTTTGGAGTAGGCCATTAGTGTGCATTAAACAGGTGAAATCTCCAATGATAAACAATCAGCAAAGTTTGATCCATGTTATTATCAGAATCTCTCAGTAGTGCAGCCTCAGGCCCAGGGGTACACCTAGCCTTTCTGCTGCCTGAGGCGAAAACTGAAACGGTGCCCCCCCATGCCAATTTCTTAAGCGCTCATGGCCCATGGCCCTCCCGCTGCCCCCCTCTTGCCCCCTACCTGATGCTGTCTGAGGCGTTTGCCTCACCTGGCCTCATTGCACCCCTGCTCAGGCCTTGAGGCCTGTAACTTCAGTAGCTCATATCTCAGCCTTGAAGTCAGATATTCGGAAACGGTTTTCGCATTTTTAATGGTTGGTCCTCTGAGATCATAATGATCCTAATCTGCAGATCTGCTGCCACCCACCTATAGTCTCTGTGGACGTACGCAGGGGGCTCTCGCCAGCACTCCTTCTCCTCAGAGTCCAGGATACAGTTGTCTGCATGAACGGGATGACTGAGGTCGGAGCGCCCCTCCTGTTCTCCTGATACCCACAGTGAAAAGAGAGGAGATAGTTAAAGGGGAACACCGGGATACAGTATATGGCGGCCTACAGAAAGACACAGGGATGGATACAGAGCCAGAAGCCACAGAAAGCCTCAGTTACCCTCAATGGCCGACCGGCAGACGAGCTGAGAATACGAGAAATGTAGCATCTTGGTCTCAAAGTAAGACCGGGTGAGAATCCGAGCGCGCTCCGTGGCGTGATACAGAAAATGAGCGCGGTTTTGGTCCACCGATCCTGATGAGACCATCTGTAAAAAGAAGACTACAAATCAGACCAATTCAGAAGAATCAGCGACGATTACCAATCTGTAACAATTGTATCCGATTCTGGGAAAGCTGGGTGACGAACAGACCCAAAGAGGTCACAACTTGGCATGATGTGGCGGCCATGATGGTGCAGTCCAGATAGGCAGGGAGGCAATCCGGCCTTCCTGCCTAACATACTGCTTGAAGGACCCAGCTTACACCCCCATTTTGTTGCAGTGGTACCTGAAGGGCTTGCAGGACGGTCAGGCCCTGGATGCGCTCGTGAGACGTGTGAGGCGATCGTCTTCTCTTCAAAGCTTCACCAGAGGCTTCAGCTTCCTGATAAGCAGATAACAGAGTTACCACAAAGAACGCTGCTCCTCTCCCTGGTATACATTGTAATCAACGTCCCTGCGTCTTTATATAGCATAAAAACTACCCTCAAACCGAACAGGCATATGAATCGCTCTGCCCAGTCGTGGAGACAACCGAGAGGCTGTTCCCTCACAGATCACTCTGATTATTGGCGGGATGGAAGATTAGGCCGAGAGAGCGGCACACAGATTCCTGTGACATCTACAACAAGGCTGAAGCCTGGAGACGACACTAGTCATAAAACGTTTACCCATCGCTACCCTAGACCTCCAGGGATGTAGAAACATGAACCCCTTTATTGTTGTAGACTACCATAAACCCCTTCACTACCCTAGACCACCAGAGATAGACATATGAACCCTTTTATTGCCCTAGACTACCTCTTCACTGACCTAGTCCACCAGAGATAAAAACACATGAACCCTTTTATTAGCCCTAGACTACCATAAACCCCTTCACTACCCTAGACCACCAGAGCTGAAGACATATGAACCCTTTTATTGCCCTAGACTACCTTAAACCTCTTCACTGACCTAGACCACCAGAGATAAAGACACATGAACCCTTTTATTAGCCCTAGACTACCTTAAACACCTTCACTACCCTAGACCACTAGTGATATAGAAACATGAACCCCTTTATTGTTGTAGACTACCATAAACCCCTTCACTACCCTAGACCACCAGAGATGAAGACACATGAACACTTATTGCCCTAGACTACCTCTTCACTGACCTGGACCACTAGTGATATAGAAACATGAACCCTTTCATTGTTGTAGACTACCATAAACCGTTTCACTACCTTAGACCACCAGAGATAAAAGACACATGAACCCTTTTATTTCCCTAGATTACCTTAAACCTCTTCACTGACCTAGACCACCAGGGATGTTGACTGCTCTATCTGTGAAGTGCTTAGTGCCCTGGCACATGAATATACAATAAAACTAAATGTTTATAATGGCACTTTCACAAAGTCAGTGTTTGGTCAGTGATTTCCATCAGTGACAGTGAACCCAAACCAGGTCTGGGTCCTTCTTGTCCCCCCCCCCCCCCTTTTTTTTATTTTTTACCTCCAGCAGTGGTATATAGGAGGGATCTGTATTCATGCTCTACTTCTGATTCAAAAGCTACAAATCCCACCAAGGACAGGAACACAATATACAAATCTAACGCGCTAGCTAATAGATGACGGGCGCGCATTAGACCAAGGAAGTGCGGGTCACATGACATGTCAGATGATCCCCCACAAGCTCATGTTGCATGGTCGGAAAGAGTCAAAGAGTAGTGGGTTTCTATGGTTTGGGCTGCAGTATGAGATTTCGAGAATGTGCCGGAATGGAAAACCACGCTACGTTAGTTTCAGACAATTTTGAACATATTAAGTAAATACTTTTTTTATAACAAAGCGCCCAGCCCCTTCACTGCCTATGATCACCAGGGATGCAGACTTCGTCACAACTCTAAACCACTAGGATTTTACGTTAAGCTCATTCACTAACCCAGACCACCAGAGGTTAACGTACTCAGTACCCGAGACCACTAGGCAAGTAAGCATTTACCACTAAGCTACTCTAGACCACCAAGGTTTTTGAGACATTGAGGCCTTTGATACTCCAGACCACCAGAGATTTTGATATTAAGAAAAAGGATTCTGGAGACAATAGAGGTCCTCTTTTCAGCTCGTCTTTATTGGTATATTTCATAAAATCGACATGGTCACTGTCCCCACGGCATGGTCACTGACGCGTTTCGGGTAGGTACCCTTAGTCGTAGCACCATGCTAAGTGTGACCCCACATTATAAAGGAATTGGAATGCGCCTCTTCAGAAATCCAAGGAGGAACCTCCAATCCCATAGGCTGCCACAACAGAGGCACACCTCTTCCCCAATTATTCGTACAATTGAAAGCACACTGTGTGGATAATCCTGGGGCAAATTAACCCCTAGTCTCCATGCTGTTTCCTTGTATAGGAATAAACCGCACAGTGTGAATACTTGATCCTTTCTACCTATTAAAATAACATTATAAACAACCGGAATGGCCTGACAACTGCAGAGTGTTACAATAAGTTGTAAGCCGACAATAAATACACATCTGAATATTGAAACAGAAGCAAACATATGTGAGGAACCACATTGTTGCAGCGATAAGTGGTACAAAATATTGGCTGCAAATGAGCAAATCCACATAGCCAGTGTTGTAAACCTGATTGCTCCATATATCAGAAGCATCAGAGAGGAACAACACTCATAATTAGGTACAATCTTATCACCATTACTTTTATCAAACAGGTTCATATTATGTATGCATCATATTGTGGAGAAATAAGCCGCTCTGTGTGATCAGTGTCCTGAGCAGTGTTCAGCCGGCATGCACAATCCTATGCGACATTTGAAATCCCACCCATCCTGACTACTACAACCAGAGAGGAATCATTGTAAATAATCGTCCAAGTTTCCCATTAGACTGTTGGTAAATACATATATCCACTTAGTTTGTATGTTCTATCGATCAGTGGTAGATATACATAAGCTCTTTTCTCAGGTTGAGACCTACTGGAATCCTAGACCCAAGTCTAAAGATCCAGTATGCCTCTCTGAGAAGAATTTTCTTTCGATGGTCACCGCCCCTTTTGGGTGCCGATACTCTTTCAATGGCAAATGCTTTTGCGGGCATGTTTTTGAATAAAGTGCCTCGCTATATTAGAGATATTAAGAATATTCGGGTTGCTAATATAGTTCAAGTGTTCAAGGATACGGCTCTTGAGCTTACGGACCGTGCTGCCTATGTACATCAGATCACAATGAGTACATCCGACGACATAGACAACACCCTCCGTATTGCAGTTAATATAACTGCGAATGGGAAATTTGACTGTATGTGTTGAGTTGTCAAAAGTTTGTGTGGGTAGAACATAGTTGCAGGTTTTACAAGGGTTGCTTCCACATTTAGTGAAGCCCTGGTAGCATAGCCAACTGCTTTTGACATCTTTTTTGGTATTACTAGCGGTGTAGAGAGACGGGGACAAAGAGCAGGACAGGGTAGCAGCTCTTCTAGAGACTATTCTGCAACCTGTTTTCAATGCTTGATATAGAATATCATCATCAAACAGTATAGGCAAACATTTTTTTATGGATGTACTGATTGCATTGAATTCACTACTATACGTCAGGGATAAGGTAGGAATACTGTTCCGCTCTTTCTCCCCGCAAACTCCCACACCGCCTGCAGGGGCCTTTCCAGTTCTCATATACTTAAGCTTGCCAAATAACATTTCCTCTCTGTCTTTGAGTGATGCCACTGTTTTACCCCTTTTGATCATCCAGGTGGGATAATTCCTTTCCTTTAATCTTAGAGCTACCTTGTCAAACTCCTCCTCTAGCTTATCCCTATCACTACAATTTCTTGCTGTGCGCATAAATTCTCCCACGGGACATGCTCTAATAGTATGCATTGGATGGTGACTTTTTGCATTGAGAATTGAGTTGCCAGACACTTCCTTTCTGTATGTGATGGTGTGCACTATTTCTCCCGGACACCCGCGGAGTGTCAAATCCAGAAAGCTGGTATGGGACTCATGTGCTGAACAAATGAATCGCAAGTTGTAGTCATTGTTGTTTAAATAGGCCTGGAGGTCTGGGACGGCAGACACACCGCCCGCCCACACCATAAGTATGTCGTTGATGTATCTGCCGTACCAGACCAAACCAGGCCCAAAGGGGTTATCTTGACTATATATGAATTTTTCTTCCCAATAGGACATAGTCAGATTGGCCAAGGACGGTGAGAACCTGGCCCCCATTGACACTCCGCGGGTCTGCAGGTAATGCACACCATCAAACACAAAATAATTGTGGGTCAACAAAAATTTCGTGACTTCACAAATAAAATCTATATAGTCGGAGCCAAGTCCAGTATATCGATGCAAATGAAATTCCAATGCTAGTAGAGCAACCCCGTGGGGAATGGAGGGATAAAGAGAGACCACATCCGCTGTGATCCATCTATAATTTTCATTCCACACAAATTTGTACATGGCTCGTAGCACGTCTGAGGTATCTTTCAAAAACCCTGGAGTGCGCCTGACCAGTGGCTGGAGAATATTATCCAGCCAACTGCCCAGGCGCTCTGTCAGGGAACCTATGCCAGAGACTATAGGACGAAGGGGGGGGCGGTTGTACGCCCTTATGGATTTTAGGCAAAGCGTGCATTATGGGGGTAACCGGCACCTCCACATTTAGGTATCTATATTCACTGTCACCGAATACACCACTCGCCCTTCCTCTCGATAGCAGTGAAATATAGCTAACCATATATTCTTGTAGCGGGTCACGCAATAATTTCTTATATGTGGAAGTGTCCGCTAACATCTCCCGCAATTGTTGCCCATAAATTGTCTTATCCATAATGACCACCGCCCCCCCTTGTCCGCCATTTTAATCACTATGTTGTCACATTGTAGTAGTTGCTGAAGAGCAAGGGCTTGGGATGCATTGAGGTTATTATAATTTTTAGTTTTCTTACTTTCTAATTCAATGTTCCTCAATTCTTTTTCCAGGACCTCCTGGAAGACATCCATACTGCCTGTACGTGACATAACTGGATAGAATTTGGTATTACGTGTACAAAATTTGCCGGCCGGTTTGGGTAGGTCTCTGATTCCCTGTTCGTCCTGAAGACCCTCAAGACAGCATAGAGCTAACTGTTCATTGAACAGGAGATCTTTATACGAGTTATCTTCGTAGAATTGTATGCTGTCCTGGGGGGGATCAGGAGGAGATGGTATATCATGAAAGTGTCGGGATACAGTAATATTACCAATAAAGACGAGCTGAAAAGAGGACCTCTATTGTCTCCAGAATCCTTTTTCTAAGTTGCCTGCTGCCTGCTACGGGAACACTCCCCAGGGCCTCCAGAGTCGGGACTATATACCATACCAGACAGGTGAGCTGGATAAAAGTTTTTCCCATTTTGATATTAACCTCTTGACTACCCTCAACCACAGGGTAAATTGCTATGGACCCCCTAACAACCTTTGACCAGCAGCATAAACTTAACCAAGACCCCAGCAATGTCACCATTAACCCCTTCATCAAAGCTAATATTTACCCCTTCACTACCCTATTCTAGCAGGCATTGACTTCTCCACTATATTAGATGTTAGTATTAACCTCTTCAGAGCCACCCGTCCTTCCCATCCTGTATTTGAGCGTCAGTTCCTGCAATCCTCTGCTCCACCTCTTACCTGCACAAGCCCGAGTAAGGCCTCGCACTCCTCGTCAGTGAGGACGCCATCCAGGGTGACTCTTGATGTCCCGTTCATTTGCTTTGGAGTCAGAGTGACCGTCACCTCCTCGTAGGGAAGCTGTCCTGCAGAGAAGAAGGACGCAATACTATATTACAGGCATGGCCAACCTGCGGCTCTCCAGCTGTTGTAAAACTACAACTCCCACCATGCCCTGCTGTAGGCTGATAGCTGTAGACTGTCCGGGCATGATGGGAGTTGTAGTTTTGCAACATCTGGAGAGCCTCAGGTTGGCCATCCCTGCTATATTATATGGTTCTATAATGATCTCGGGCTGGACGTGTCATCCAGTGGGGATGGTCACCGGCGCTTCATCTGCACACGGCCTTCTAGTCACATGACCTAGGCCCTTATGGATGTGAATGACCCCCATTTCACTAATTCTGCGTATATACCATCGCATGTCCGACACAATAAACCTCACACTCATTCGCAAGCACTCCCTGTACTCACCGCCGGCCTCCTCTGCAGCTACTGTCTCAGCCCTAATCAAATAAAAAGAATTATTAAAACCATAGACATCACGGTATATACAGTATATTGCGGTGACCTGAGGGGGGGTGGGGGGGACTCACTTGATTCGTTCTCGGAGACTCTCTGGAATAATTTCCTCTGGGGTCCAAAGATCCTGAAAAAACAGAGGGGGCACATTTATAAAACCGTCCGCAGAAAATGGCGATAGCGTATATGTCATATTTATATTGTCTGTGACCAATCAACAGCAGGTTATACATTGCAGACGGGTTACTCTATACGGGCGCACCATTGTACGGTATTTCACATAATACAAATCCATCAACAGCGCTAATCTCTCTCCTATGCTGATAGTTCGTTACAATGTATCAGTCTGGAGTCTTAGGTTATTTAGCTCACAGAGGATTGTCTGGACTCCACTGCAAACTCTTAGCGCTTGTTATGTCTGCAGAGATTTTCAGCCTTCAGCTGTAAACAAGGAATGGTATCATTCACTGAAAGCAATCAGAGATCTTGAAAATGGCGAGGAATAGTACATTCCTAATTGTCTATTCGAAATTTGTAGAACTTTTCATTGAGCAGTGATTGAAGGGGTTTGTCCTATGAAGGCAACTTATCCCCTACCTCTGTGATGGCTATCCCCTCCGGCTATGGTAAAACTACGACTCCCAAGATGTACACTTGCTTGGTTGTTCTCAAGACTCCATAGAAATGAATGGAGCATGCTGGGAGTCGTAGTTTCACCACAGCTGGAGTGCCGGAGGTTAGCCATCACTGCCCTATCTGATCGGCCGGAGAACCTGCCGATCACGAGAACAGGGGCACGTTCTGTCCCCCCATTTGGATGGAGCGGTGATGATGCCTGCGCACTGCCGATCCTGCCAGAGATAGCTGAGCGCTTGTACAGGACCGTTTCTGGCAGTCCCATGCATGTCCAGGCCCCTGTTCTTGTAATCGGCGGGGGGCCAAGCTGTAGGACTCCTGGCGATCAGACATTTGGTTTTTCAAGATATTTTTGCTCTGAATAGAGCAGTGGGGGGGGGTCCAACACCCGGGACCCCCTGCCGATCAGCTATTTGAGAAGGCACAGGCACTCACCGTAGCGCCGCGGCCTTCTCTCAGCTTTCCCGGGGTCGGTGACATCACGCTCATCGATCACATGGCCTAGGGGTAGCTCGGTCCCATAGATGTGCTTGGGGCTGAGCGCGACGCCAAGCACAGCCGCTATACAACGTACGGCACTGTGGTTGGCGAGCTGAGAGAAGGATGCTAATCTACTGCGAGCGCCGATGCCTTCTCAATCAGCTGATTGTCGGGGGTCCCTGGTGTAAGACCCCCACCGATCAGATACTGATCACCTATCCTAAGGATAGGTCATCAGTTATGAAAAAGTCTCCGAAAACCCCTTTAAGCCTTTATAAAATAAAGTTTGTTTTATTGAAGGGTGTGAATAAAATAAATAAAAAAATAGATCTTTTTGTAAAAATCTATCGTTGAGTGTATACAGCTCCTATGAAGAGCTAAGTTACAAAAACCACAAAAACTCCTACAAGATCCTGGATTACTGGAATGTGATAGAAAAGTATATAAAACACTTTGTGTGAAAAGCTTAAGATAAACGGCGCCATAAAATCGGAACTTTCCCAGTTGCTTGTCTCTGTTCAGTCTTCTTCACATCACACTGGATTATTGGACGCCGCATTAAAGGAATTTTACTTTACACACAAATCCTGTAGTCTTGTTCATAAAAACCGACAAACAGTAGACGGGGGAAGAGGGCGACACATGACGTGACCGCAGAGTCCGACTACACTCTGGGTCTGTCTGTAGTCTGTAACCATGGAGACACAAAGAGGATAGGAGCACAGGAGGTAGGAGATTTTAAATGAAAACTTTACATCACTGTTTCTTCATGAATTAAAGGTACAGCTGCACAGCGTGACTTTTATATAATGTATGTCAATAGCGCCGCAATGCGACATTCTATAAAATGTCACCCTGTAGGCATAGCCTAATGGAGGATGTATTGGAGTTGCAAAAGTTGACACACCCCGTGATTTCTATATTCATTAGCATCCATGTACAAAGACACCTCTGGAGGCATTTTTTTTTTTTGCATTTTACTTATTTTTGGCAAAAAATAAAAATAAAAAATAATTTTTTCAGTTGAGGTTTATTAAAAATGTTCAACCATTTCTGAGAAACATGGCTTAAAAAAAAACAAAAAAAAAAACGGTCTGTTTGCAGGCTTTTACAGTCTGTTTTCTTTGAATCCAGTCATCAGACGACTCATGTGTAGATCCTCTTATCCCATTCAGGTCAGCCATATTCTTACCAGTTTGATATTAATTGAGCTATAATGAGCATTTCTGAGGTCAGGAGATGAAAGATAAGACACGTCTGATGACTGGATTCAAAAGGAAACAGACTGTGACAACTTTCAAACAGACTGATTTTTAACCCTTGTATCTCAGAAATGGCTGAACATTTTTAATAAACACCAACTGAAAAGATGATATTTTTTTTGCCAAAAATGAATAAAGTGCAATCATAAAAAAGGTGATCATAGCCTTTAAAACAACAATTTCATGAGAAGATCCAAAAAGAAAAATGTTCCTGACCGGATCTTGGAAATCGATGCCCAGGTTCTCCATGACGTAGTACAGCAACTTCTTCTCCGACAACGCCTGGCGCACGTATGAAGCGATATTCTGTAATACAAAACCGTGAATCCCAATCTACTCCCCCAGATCTGTTGCCGGGGCATGGAGCGATCAATCAATAAAAACTGGGAAAATATAAAGGAACTTTCCATCACGAGCAGAATATAAGATAGGGGGAGAGGGGGGGTTCAATAAACTGGTAAATAGGGATGAGCAAGTCGACTGCGGATAAAACATCCAAAGTCGATTCGCATAAAACTTCGTTAGAATACTGTACGGACCGAGTGCTCCGTACTGTATTAGAATGTATTGGCTCCTAAGAGCCAAAGTTATTATTTCGCAAAATCTCACAGGACTTCAGGTAATAACTTCAGAAATTAATTTCTACTGTTAAAAAACTCAGTTTCGGTTCCAAGTTGGAACCGGACCCAAGTTCGGTAAAAGTTTTTTTTACAGTAGAAATTCATTTCTGAAGTTATTACCTGAAGTAATAACTTCGGCTCATCGGAGCCAATACATTCTAAGGCCTCCTGCACACAAACGTATTTTTTTGCGGTCCGCAAAAACGGGTCCCGTTTTTCCGTGATCCGTGACCGTTTTTTCGTCCGTGGGTCTTCCTTGATTTTTGGAGGATCCACGGACATGAAAAAAGTCGTTTTGGTGTCCGCCTGGCCGTGCGGAGCCAAACGGATCCGTCCTGAATTACAATGCAAGTCAATGGGGACGGATCCGTTTGACGTTGACACAATATGGTGCAATTTCAAACGGATCCGTCCCCCATTGACTTTCAATGTAAAGTCAGGAGTTAATATACCATAGGATCGGAGTTTTCTCCAATCCGATGGTATATTTTAACTTGAAGCGTCCCCATCACCATGGGAACGCCTCTATGTTAGAATATACTGTCGGATTTGAGTTACATCGTGAAACTCAAATCCGACAGTATATTCTAACACAGAGGCGTTCCCATGGTGATGGGGACGCTTCAGGTTAGAATATACTAAAAGAACAGTGTACATGACTGCCCCCTGCTGCCTGGCCGGCTCCCCCCTCCCTCCCCTGTAGTTAACTCATTGGTGGCCAGTGGGCCCCCCCTCCCCTGTAGTTAACTCATTGGTGGCCAGTGTGGCCGGCCCCCCTCCCTCCCCTGTAGTTAACTCGTTGGTGGCCAGTGGGTGGGGTGGGCCCCCCCCCTCCTAATTAAAATCTCCCCCCTATCATTGGTGGCAGCGGAGTGTACCGATCGGAGTCCCAGTTTAATCGCTGGGGCTCCGATCGGTAAGCATGGCAACCAGGACGCTACTGCAGTCCCGGTTGCCATGGTTACTTAGCAATTTGTAGAACCATTATACTTACCTGCGAGCTGCGATGGTCTGCGTCCGGTCGGGAGCTCCTCCTACTGGTAAGTGACAGGTCCGGCCGGGAGCTCCTCCTACTGGTAAGTGACATGACCTGTCACTTACCAGTAGGAGGAGCTCTCGGCTGGACCTGTCACTTACCAGCAGGAGGAGCTCCCGACCGGACGCAGACCATCGCAGCTAAGTATAATGGTTCTACAAATTGCTAAGTAACCATGGCAACCGGGACTGCAGTAGCGTCCTGGTTGCCATGGTTACCGATCGGAGCCCCAGCGATTAAACTGGGACTCCGATCGGTACACTCCGCTGCCACCAATGATAGGGGGGAGATTTTAATTAGGAGGGGGAGGGAGGGGAGAAGGCCCACTGGCCACTAACGAGTTAAGTACAGGGGAGGGAGGGGGGGGGGCCCACTGGCCACCAACGAGTTAAGTACAGGGGAGGGAGGGGGGGGCCCACTGGCCACCAACGAGTTAACTACAGGGGAGGGAGGGGGGCCGGCCGCACTGGCCACCAATGAGTTAACTACAGGGGAGGGAGGGGGGGGGGGGCCGGCCACCAATGTGTTAACTACAGGGGGGGGGCTGCCCCCTGCTGCCTGGCAGCACCTTCCAGGCAGCAGGGGGCAGTCATGTACACAGTTCTGTTAGTATATTCTAACCTGAAGCGTCCCCATCACCATGGGAACGCCTCTGTGTTAGAATATACTGTCGGTTCTGAGTTTTCACGAAGTGAAAACTCAGGTATAAAAAAGCTTTTATGCAGACGGATCTTCGGATCCGTCTGTATAAAAACTAACCTACGGCCACGGATCACGGACACGGATGCCAATCTTGTGTGCATCCGTGTTCTTTCACGGACCCATTGACTTGAATGGGTCCGTGAACCGTTGGCCGTGAAAAAAAATAGGACAGGTCCTATTTTTTTCACGGCCAGGAAACACGGATGTGGCTGCAAAACGGTGCATTTTCCGATTTTTCCACGGACCCATTGAAAGTCAATGGGTCCGCGAAAAAAAACGGAAAACGGCACAACGGCCACGGGTGCACACAACGGTCGTGTGCATGAGGCCTAATACTGTATGGAGCGCTCGCTCCATACAATATTCTAATTAAGTTTTATGCGAATCGACTTCGGATGTTTCATCCGAAGTCGATTCGCTCATCCCTACTGCTAAAACATCTACTATGAGCAGTGACTCCAGCTGAGTTGCCTTGTCTGTTGGAGTTGAGGTAGTCCGATATCCAACCCCTGTCTCACCAACTGCTCAGGCTGCCCCTCCTCCATACTTTATACTACAGCTCTGCTTTATTAGACTAGCTGCTGTATACAAGTGCATGTCCAGCAGGAAGTCAGTGCACTGCTAGTTGATTTCTATTGCAGATAAGAAACTGGAAGTAATGAAAAAGATCAAGTGAACAGGGCACATCGGCTGAGAGGTGGAGCCTCGATGAAGGGGGAGGAGCCTGGAGAATAGTTAAAAGGGGTATTTTCGGTTAGAACAAGTTATCCCCCATCCATTATAGCGTTGAGTGCCCCGCCAGACAAGAGAATGGGAACCTGTACCCTTGAAATGATTGGAGTGGCAAGTCCCATAGAGAATGAATGGAGAGGCCAAGCGCATGCTCGAGATCTCATCATCAGTGGGGTCTCTCCAATCCTAGATAACTTCCTCTAATTGGAATATCCCTTTAAATAATCACCGGCTATTGATAGACATGTCTCGACTGCTTCAGCAGTCTTATAGGGTGGGAATGCAGCAGCAACACGCATGCTCGGCCGACACTTCATTGAAATGGGCGACTCAGGACCTTCATTCTCAGACACTTGCAAATAGTTGATAAGTTTTGGGACAACCCCTATAGGTGTTAGGGGCAGGGCATGGGTGTTCCATCCCTTTAAATAAATGCACTAGTAATTAAACCCTGTGCAGCGAGATTACTAAACCATCCACGTGACAAGCAGGCAGTAGCCGGGGACATCCGGAAGGGGCACATACGTTTCCTCATCACTGAGTTTTTGCAGGACCAATCTCCAGATGGTATTACCTCTCGTGGTCTGATCTCACTTTTGCTTTGCACTTTCTGTTCATATCCGCGTAGACTTTCTAGAACCGTCTCATTGTTCGGTTGGAAAAGTAGTAGTGACCGCGCGATCCGTGCGGCGGACTCCCAGTCTCCAACTATAAGGACAAAAATACAAGAGAGAGAGTCCTGTAACGAACCCTGCACCTGCGGGAGCATCCCATGAGCAGGACTGGTCTACTACATGGTCAATCAAAACCAGATATGGGCTTTTTGTTTTGCCCACCTACCCCAAAGACCGGTCAGACCTCAAGGGATACAAGGCCTACATAGAGCATGGGGCAGAGGAGAGCTGCTCCCATGGACAAGTCAAGAGAAGATGACTTACGTTGAGCGTATCCCTGCTGAAGCAACTGCAGATGAGCAATGAGGACATCTTGCTGTGAGCTCTTCTGTCCTGGAGTCAATGATACCCCTAGGATGCACTGCTGCTTACACTGCAAGACCTGGGTGTAGTATTCTGGGAGAGAACAGAGATCGGGGAGAAGAAAGAAGCATTATATAGGGAACGTTACGAAAGAAACTATAGATGGTCAGTGAAAGGATGGAGAGAAGATTAAGATTCCAGCCTGTGGACCAGCAGAGAAGATATCCACAAATACCTGCAATGACCTCGGAGAAGTCACGGTGGGTTTCATTCTCACGCTCCCGTGTTCCCTCACAGAGGGTCCGGCAATCGTGGAGTGTGGACAGAAAGGAGCTCAGCGACTCCTCCAGCCTCAAGACTGCGGTGGTAGTCCTCTCTTGAGATAGTAGAGATGTTGCTTGGTCATACAATGCCTGGAGAAAATGACACAGAGGGCACCATAGTGATCAGCGAGGAGCAGGTAAATGCCATGAATGGATGTCACTATGGATGAGTAATCGTCTATATTATTGGGAGATCTGCTGTGTTACCTTGTATGGTGGCTCCTCCAGGTCCCGGAAGCTCTGCTGTTTAATCCCTTTCATGGTGTGATAGCGGGTCACATCACCCTGAATCTGCTCATGATGGGGGTTCCTCATATAGAAAGTGTACGCAGTTGCAGCCGCTTCATCCAATTCCTCCAGCTAGGAAAAGTGAAAGAAAAAGAGACATGGTTCAAATCCCTCCAAAGCCTAAAGTCAGAGTCCTCTTCATTCCATCATAACCTACAGCCAATGATTCCTCCATCCCACTAGACCCTAGAGTCAATGACAATTCCATCCCATCAGAACCTAAAGCCAGGGATTCTTCCATCCCACCAGACCCTAGAGTCAATGACAATTCCATCCCATCAGAACCTAAAGCCAGGGATTCTTCCATCCCACCAGAACCTAGAGTCAATGACAATTCCATCCTACCAGAACCTAAAGCCAGGGATTCCTCCATCCTACCAGAACCTAGAGACGGTGATAACTCCATCCTACCAGAACCTAGAGACGGTGATAACTCCATCCTACCAGAACCTAGAGACGGTGATAACTCCATCCTACCAGAACCTAGAGACGGTGATAACTCCATCCTACCAGAACCTAGAGACGGTGATAACTCCATCCTACCAGAACCTAGAGACGGTGATAACTCCATCCTACCAGAACCTAGAGACGGTGATAACTCCATCCTACCAGAACCTAGAGACGGTGATAACTCCATCCTACCAGAACCTAGAGACGGTGATAACTCCATCCTACCAGAACCTAGAGACGGTGATAACTCCATCCTACCAGAACCTAGAGACGGTGATAACTCCATCCTACCAGAACCTAGAGACGGTGATAACTCCATCCTACCAGAACCTAGAGACAGTGATAACTCCATCCTACCAGAACCTAGAGACAGTGATAACTCCATCCTACCAGAACCTAGAGACAGTGATAACTCCATCCTACCAGAACCTAGAGAAAGTGATATTTATATTTCACCAGAACCTAGAGCAAATTACATCTCCATGCCTTAAAGACAATGATAACTCCATTCTATCATAACTTCAAACCAATGATACTTCCATCACACGAGAACTTAAAGCAAATGATTCCTCTTGCTATCTGAAACTAGAGCCAATGATACCTTTATCATCTAAACAGAACCTAAAGCCAATGATACCACCATCCCACCAGAACCTACAGTCAAGGGTTCCTCCATCCCGTCAGAAGAACCTAAAGTGAATACCACCACCCCACCAGCACCTAGAGCCAAAGATTCCTCCATCCCACCAGAACCTGGTGTGAATAGTCCTATCAATTTTATGAAAAATTTCCTCTTCAAAAATGAACTCTCCAGGAAATGTCCCTGTGTTGCCAAGAAGATAAAAATTCAGTAATACCCCCACCCCCCAATCTGTCTCTGGGAAAGCTGGGTGACAACCATTATGGCCACCACTCCCATACTGGATTTTACCCCGGTAAACCTGGCCTGGTTCAGGAGTCACAATGTATAATCAATGCTGGTGAAATCCAGCTTTCCCAGACACATGATTACACATCTGGACAGAAGGGAATGACTGTGGACCCGTCGCTCCCGGACTCCGGAGGGCGCTATCCCCACTCTGGTAGATTTTATATTTTATTTCCTGTTTGCTAATAGAAAGTTACAATGTCCCCCATTGACAGACCCAGCGCTGCCCCCTCCCCCCATATACACACATCCACGTGTGCAAGCCCCTACATGACAGCAATGCATTCTGGGTGATTAACCCCTTAGTTACTTTTCCTGTACAGTTTTCCAAAAACCACCCCCATCAAAGAAGAGTGAGGTATTGCAGCATCCCCTGCCCTTTTAAATGTCTTTCCTCTTCTGCAGAGTATTGCACTATACCCCCAAGGCACTCTGATAGCATCCAGGGCAGGATAACTACCCACCTTCCTACCCCATAATCCAGCACTGCAGGGAGTGACAATCTGCAGATCATGTGGTGTACAGTCCTGGACTGCAGACTATCACACCTCTTCAGGAATGTTACCTCTGCATAACATTGTACCCACCCCACAGAGGGCATAGGTGGACTGCAGACTATCACCTCTCTTCATCATTTTACCTCTGCATCTCTGGAGCTTTCTGCAGATCATTGCACCCAGATCAGCAGTCTTACCCACCCCACAGAGTGCATAGTCGGACTGCAGACTATTGCATCCCATGACTGCATCTGTGACAACATAGGCAGAGCATTGCATTCAAAGCAATCTACCCAGTTCTGGGCTGCAGACTATTGCATCGGTGCCTGCACCAGAACCAAGCTAACTACCCTCCAAGCAAACCCTTGCTGCAGACTATTGCATCTCTACCACGCCGACCATTCCAGCTACCCATGTGATGTGACACTGACATGCAGCACCAGGGCCCCCCGTTCTGCAGATGATCGCGCCCAGCCGGTCCTACCCTGTAGTGGGCCACTTGCAGGTAGTTGTAGGGCGCCCCCTTGTGGAAGGTCTTCTCCGTGTCCTGGGTCAGCCGGTACCGGGAGGGCTCCCCCATCTGCAGACGCTCGCAGCTCAGCAGACACTCGGCCCTTTCCATCACCGCCTCCTCCAGTTGGGCCCCTTGGAGCCCACATTGATCCCCGCATCTCAGCCGGACGCCCCGCACCTCCTGGAGGCTCCGCAGCGCCCCCCAAAGTTTATCCCGGGCCTCCGACCACTGTCCCCGGGAGAAGAGAGAGACCCCATCCCAGAGCAACTCATCGGGGGGCTGCAGGGAGAGGGAGCGGACCAGCCCCAGGCAGAGGAGCAGCAGAGGGGCCTGCATGCTGGGGGGCTCCGGGGAAGCAGGAGGGACGGGCCCGGCCAAATATCACATCCCAGGAGGAGGAGGAGGAGGAGGGGGAGGGGGCAGGTAGGTGGAGGAGGGGAGCACAGCCCAAATCTGTCAGACAGAGGGGATACAATGTATCAGTCTACAGATCAGAGGAGGCTGCAGGATACAATGTATCAACCCACAGATCGGAGGAGGCTGCAGGATACAATGTATCAGTCTACAGATCAGAGGAGGCTGCAGGATACAATGTATCAGTCTACAGAGCAGAGGAGGCTGCAGGATACAATGTATCAGTCTACAGAGCAGAGGAGGCTGCAGGATACAATGTATCAACCCACAGATCAGAGGAGGCTGCAGGATACAATGTATCAGTCCACAGATCATAGGAGGCTGCAGGATACAATGTATCAGTCTACAGATCAGAGGAGGCTGCAGGATACAATGTATCAATCCACAGATCAGAGGAGGCTGCAGGATACAATGTATCAGTCTACAGATCAGAGGAGGCTGCAGGATACAATGTATCAGTCTACAGATCAGAGGAGGCTGCAGGATACAATGTATCAGTCTACAGATCAGAGGAGGCTGCAGGATACAATGTATCAGTCCACAGATCATAGGAGGCTGCAGGATACAATGTATCAGTCTACAGATCAGAGGAGGCTGCAGGATACAATGTATCAATCCACAGATCAGAGGAGGCTGCAGGATACAATGTATCAGTCTACAGATCAGAGGAGGCTGCAGGATACAATGTATCAGTCTACAGATCAGAGGAGGCTGCAGGATACAATGTATCAGTCTACAGATCAGAGGAGGCTGCAGGATACAATGTATCAGTCTACAGAGCAGAGGAGGCTGCAGGATACAATGTATCAGTCTACAGATCAGAGGAGGCTGCAGGATACAATGTATCAGTCCACAGATCAGAGGAGGCTGCAGGATACAATGTATCAATCCACAGATCAGAGGAGGCTGCAGGATACAATGTATCAGTCTACAGATCAGAGGAGGCTGCAGGATACAATGTATCAATCCACAGATCAGAGGAGGCTGCAGGATACAATGTATCAGTCTACAGATCAGAGGAGGCTGCAGGATACAATGTATCAATCCACAGATCGGAGGAGGCTGCAGGATACAATGTATCAATCCACAGATCAGAGGAGGCTGCAGGATACAATGTATCAGTCTACAGATCAGAGGAGGCTGCAGGATACAATGTATCAGTCCACAGATCATAGGAGGCTGCAGGATACAATGTATCAGTCTACAGATCAGAGGAGGCTGCAGGATACAAGGTATCAGTCTACAGATCAGAGGAGTCTGCAGGATACAATGTATCAGTCTACAGAGCAGAGGAGGCTGCAGGATACAATGTATCAGTCTACAGATCAGAGGAGGCTGCAGGATACAATGTATCAATCCACAGCTCAGAGGAGGCTGCAGGATACAATGTATCAGTCTACAGATCAGAGGAGGCTGCAGGATACAATGTATCAGTCCACAGATCAGAGGAGGCTGCAGGATACAATGTATCAATCCACAGATCAGAGGAGGCTGCAGGATACAATGTATCAATCCACAGATCGGAGGAGGCTGCAGGATACAATGTATCAGTCTACAGATCAGAGGAGGCTGCAGGATACAATGTATCAGTCCACAGATCAGAGGAGGCTGCAGGATACAATGTATCAATCCACAGATCAGAGGAGGCTGCAGGATACAATGTATCAGTCCACAGATCGGAGGAGGCTGCAGGATACAATGTATCAATCCACAGATCAGAGGAGGCTGCAGGATACAATGTATCAATCTACAGATCAGAGGAGGCTGCAGGATACAATGTATCAATCTACAGAGCAGAGGAGGCTGCAGGATACAATGTATCAATCCACAGATCAGAGGAGGCTGCAGGATACAATGTATCAGTCTACAGATCAGAGGAGGCTGCAGGATACAATGTATCAGTCCACAGATCAGAGGCGGCTGCAGGATACAATGTATCAGTCCACAGATCATAGGAGGCTGCAGGATACAATGTATCAATCCACAGATCGGAGGAGGCTGCAGGATACAATGTATCAGTCTACAGATCAGAGGAGGCTGCAGGATACAATGTATCAATCCACAGAGCAGAGGAGGCTGCAGGATACAATGTATTAATCCACAGATCAGAGGAGGCTGCAGGATACAATGTATCAATCCACAGATCAGAGGAGGCTGCAGGATACAATGTATCAATCCACAGATCAGAGGAAACTGCAGGATACAATGTATCAGTCTACAGATCAGAGGAGGCTGCAGGATACAATGTATCAATCCACAGATCATAGGAGGCTGCAGGATACAATGTATCAGTCTACAGATCAGAGGAGGCTGCAGGATACAATGTATCAATCCACAGATCAGAGGAGGCTGCAGGATACAATGTATCAATCTACAGATCAGAGGAGGCTGCAGGATACAATGTATCAATCCACAGATCAGAGGAGGCTGCAGGATACAATGTATCAATCCACAGATCATAGGAGGCTGCAGGATACAATGTATCAATCCACAGATCAGAGGAGGCTGCAGGATACAATGTATCAGTCTACAGAGCAGAGGAGGCTGCAGGATACAATGTATCAGTCCACAGATCAGAGGAGGCTGCAGGATACAATGTATCAGTCTACAGATCAGAGGAGGCTGCAGGATACAATGTATCAGTCTACAGATCGGAGGAGGCTGCAGGATACAATGTATCAGTCTACAGAGCAGAGGAGGCTGCAGGATACAATGTATCAGTCTACAGATCAGAGGAGGCTGCAGGATACAATGTATCAATCCACAGATCAGAGGAGGCTGCAGGATACAATGTATCAATCCACAGATCAGAGGAGGCTGCAGGATACAATGTATCAATCCACAGATCAGAGGAGGCTGCAGGATACAATGTATCAGTCTACAGATCAGAGGAGGCTGCAGGATACAATGTATCAATCCACAGATCAGAGGAGGCTGCAGGATACAATGTATCAATCCACAGATCAGAGGAGGCTGCAGGATACAATGTATCAGTCCACAGATCATAGGAGGCTGCAGGATACAATGTATCAATCCACAGATCGGAGGAGGCTGCAGGATACAATGTATCAGTCTACAGATCGGAGGCGGCTGCAGGATACAATGTATCAGTCCACAGATCATAGGAGGCTGCAGGATACAATGTATCAATCCACAGATCATAGGAGGCTGCAGGATACAATGTATCAGTCTACAGATCAGAGGAGGCTGCAGGATACAATGTATCAATCCACAGATCGGAGGAGGCTGCAGGATACAATGTATCAGTCTACAGATCAGAGGCGGCTGCAGGATACAATGTATCAGTCCACAGATCATGGGAGGCTGCAGGATACAATGTATCAATCCACAGATCATAGGAGGCTGCAGGATACAATGTATCAGTCCACAGAGCAGAGGAGGCTGCAGGATACAATGTATCAATCCACAGATCAGAGGAGGCTGCAGGATACAATGTATCAGTCTACAGATCAGAGGAGGCTGCAGGATACAATGTATCAGTCTACAGATCAGAGGAGGCTGCAGGATACAATGTATCAATCTACAGAGCAGAGGAGGCTGCAGGATACAATGTATCAATCCACAGAGCAGAGGAGGCTGCAGGATACAATGTATCAATCCACAGATCAGAGGAGGCTGCAGGATACAATGTATCAGTCTACAGATCAGAGGAGGCTGCAGGATACAATGTATCAGTCTACAGATCAGAGGAGGCTGCAGGATACAATGTATCAATCTACAGAGCAGAGGAGGCTGCAGGATACAATGTATCAATCCACAGATCAGAGGAGGCTGCAGGATACAATGTATCAATCCACAGAGCATAGGAGGCTGCAGGATACAATGTATCAATCCACAGATCAGAGGAGGCTGCAGGATACAATGTATCAGTCTACAGATCAGAGGAGGCTGCAGGATACAATGTATCAATCCACAGATCAGAGGAGGCTGTGGGATACAATGTATCAATCCACAGATCAGAGGAGGCTGCAGGATACAATGTATCAATCCACAGATCAGAGGAGGCTGTGGGATACAATGTATCAGTCTACAGATCAGAGGAGGCTGCAGGATACAATGTATCAATCCACAGATCAGAGGAGGCTGCAGGATACAATGTATCAATCCACAGATCAGAGGAGGCTGCAGGATACAATGTATCAGTCTACAGATCAGAGGAGGCTGTGGGATACAATGTATCAATCCACAGATCAGGGGATCAGAGGAACCTTATCGTTAGGCCTCATGCACCCGACCGTTGTTGTGTTCCGTTCCTTAAAATAGGGTTCCGTTGTTCCGTGATCCGTTTCCGTTTTTGTTTCCGTGTGTCTTCTTTTATTTTTGGAGGATCACCAGACATGAAGGAAAGTAAAAAAAAATCTAAGACAGGTTTGCCATGCAAATGATAGGAAAAAAACGGATGCGGACGCGGATGACAATCTTGTGTGCCTCCGTGTTTTTTTGCGGTCCCATTGACTTGAATGGGGGGGCAAACCGTTTTCCGCAAAAAAAATAGGACAGGTTATATTTTTTTGACGGACTGGAACCACGGATCACGGACGCGGATGACAAACAGTGCATTAGTCGAGTTTTCAACAGACCCATTGAAAGTCAATGGGTCCGCAGAAAATCACGAAAAACGGATCAACGGACACGGAATAAAACAACGGTCGTGTGCATGAGGCCTAATTCTGTAAGGCTCGGTTCACATCACGTTTTGGTCTTATGTGTAACATATACGGACTCAGTTCACTAGGTTCAGTGCAGCCTTGAGTGCTGACAGCGGGGGAATGGTTTGGGGGGGGGGGGGGTATAGGAAAATACAAAAATAGAGATCTGGACCCCTTAGGTGCAGTACTACACATGTATCACCTCAGCTAGTAGTCCAAGATCCTGGTGATAGATTCCCTTTAAAGGGATCTTTTGATAAGTTTCTGTTGGGCCCCCACTAAACCCAATTGGGTGCCGGTCACTTGGCCCTGGCAAATAAGTGGTTACAATGGCCACTGAGGTCTGTAGGAGATATGCAAAGATTTGGATGCAGAGGGTTATCTTGAAGCTCCTGGGCCTCGATGCTTGATCCCTCACCAGTGGAGTAGCTGTCATGTTTTAATGGAGTTTTTGGGGGAGAATTGAAAAAAAATAAAAAAACATTTCTTAGGTCCCTACTGCTCTGCACTTCCTGGTCCAAGCGCCAGGAAAGCCCCTCTCACCAATCACAGGATGAGGTAAGTCACTAGTAAGACCAGTGATTAGCTGAAACGCCCAGTATTTCCAGTATGTTGAGCCGTGACAGGAAGTGCAGAGCAGCAGGGACTGGAGCAGCGTCGGAATGGCAGCCTCAGGGGACCGGGGAAGGTGAGTAATGCTTCTTTGTTATTTGAAACACTTTCTGGCCCTTTTAAAAAAAATGTGATTTCTGGCTGGAAAACCTCTTTGAAGGGGTTTTTACAGAACTCCCTCAAACCTTTCTAGATGTAATAATTAGCAGAGAACGGCTTTGGGGAGGGTTCACATAAGCTTTATCAATTCCGTTATAACCGTGTCGACAGGACTTTTTTTTCTGTCCTGCGTAACGGAAACCAGAAGGATGCGTTCTACTTGCCCACAGACTTCTATTATGATGGATCAAAACGGAACTCCTTTAAAGGTTTCCGTTTTGAATTCCGTTATTATGACCATGTTATGATGGAAAACAATAACGGCATTCATGGTGCTGATGTGAACCCTTAGATGTCACCCACACACATACATACACAGTGACGTGTGCCTTCCGGATGCAATAATGTATCACTCCAGGCGGTATTATTATACATTTATTATATTACAGTCTTCATCTTTTCTACATGTCAGTCAGATATAAGATATAATCATAAAAAGCTTTTGTAGGAGTGTTCAGGTCTATGTGGGAAGGAAGCAGAGAATATTCGGGTGGTCCCGGTGTCTATGTCTATCCTCAGTGTTACTACTCTTGTGTTTCCTTTACTACTTCATAGAAAGTTCAAAGTCATTGCTCAGAATCCAAATCTCCATCTAGGTTTGGCGTAACCCAACTGGACCTTGTGGTTGAATAAGGAGACAAGTCCAAGGGACGTATCTATGACCACAGGCCTCTGGAGGACCAGCAGGCCATTGGCTCGACCAGGGAGGGGGTTGCTTTCATGTGCCGGCTTCACCATCTCCACCAGTTGCTCCATGAAGTTCTCCAGCTGAAAGAAGAGAATAAATGGGTTATCTGAATTATCTGCTACTGCGAGCGCCACTGCCTTCTCAAACAGCTGATCGGCAGGGGTCCTGGGTGTTGGACCACCACTGATGAGAGATGTCAGTATAAAACTCTTTTAAGTTCCTCATTCGCTTCTTCCTCCTCACCTGACACATGTCTTGCAGGTTTTTTTCTGTTGGGTTTCCTGGGTGTTGGATGAGATTGATGTAGGACAGATCTTCTGTCCATGGATTCCACCATGATAGGAGGGAAGGAGGTTCCCTCAACTTGTCCCACTTTATCTGGATGGCCTTCCCCTCACGTCTGGAGAAAATAAAGGAGCAGAACATTAGTACAAGAAAAACCACAGAGGTTTCCAAGGGCATTGGTGCCCATAATGGAGACAGTAAAATAGCCCATTTGCTGAATATCACTTAGGGCTCTTTCACACTTGCGTTCTTTTCTTCCATCATAGAGTTCCGTCGTCGGGGCTCTATGCCGGAAGAATCCTGATCAGGATTATCCCCATGCATTCTGAATGGAGAGAAATCCGTTCAGGATGCATCAGGATGTCTTCAGTTCCGGAACGGAACGTTTTTTGGCCGGAGAAAATACCGCAGCATGCTGCGCTTTTTGCTCCGGTCAAAAATCCGGAACACTTGCCGCAAGGCCGGATCCGGAATTAATGCCCATTAAAAGGCATTAATCCGGATCCGGCCTTAAGCTAAACGTCGTTTCGGCGCATTACCGGATCCGACGTTTACCTTTTTCTGAATGGTTACCATGGCTCCCAGGACGCTAAAGTCCTGTTTGCCATGGTAAAGTGTAGCGGGGAGCAGGGGAGCAGTGTACTTACCGTCCGTGCGGCTCCCCGGGCGCTCCAGAGTGACGTCAGGGCGCCCCACGCGCATGGATCATGTGATCACATGGACACGTCATCCATGCGCATGGGGCGCCCTGGCGTCATTCTGGAGCGCCCCGGGAGCTGCACGGACGGTAAGTATACTGCTCCCCCGCTCCCCACTACTACTATGGCAACCAGGACTTTAATAGCGTCCTGGCTGCCATAGTAACACTGAACGCATTTTGAAGACAGATCCGTCTTCAAATGCTTTCAGTTCACTTGCGTTGTTACGGATCCGACGGGCACCTCCGGCAAATGGAGTGCACGACGGATCCGGACAACGCAAGTGTGAAAGAGGCCTAACCCAGGTTATTCCCTAATATTCCTGGTGGTTTGGGATGATGCAGGGTTTAGTGCAGGTGGTTTACAGCAGGAAAATCTTAATCTAAATAGGTCAAACAATTCATAACCCAGAGCTCCAAACTGTGATATATTGTAGTTTCATGATAAAATCCTGTCTGCAGCCACCACTAGGGGGAGCTCACTGCATAGCGATTTCTACGGCTCCCTTATAATAAGTCCATAGGCATTGAACTCCCTCTGGTGGTAGCCTAAAGAAATGTATTGCTTAAACGGGTTGGCTCATCTCACATATCGATGGCAAATTGCTAGAATAGGCCATCAATGTCAGATAGGAGCCGATCCCCTCAGCTATCTTCAGAACAGGGCGTGCTCTCCATTCACTTCTATGGGAGTTCTGAAAATAGCCAAACAAGAGCTTTCACTGCCAGAAATAGTCCAGTGGCTCTCAGCTATTTTCAGGACTCCGATATCGGTGAAAGGAGGGCAGCTGCGCATGCGTATCTGCTGTCTGTTCACTTACCCATTCTGGAGATAGGGAATTGCATACGAAGTAGGGATCCTAGTGATATGCCTTCAATGTGTGAGATGAGACAACCCCTTTAATTTGGTGTAGTATGAACAGCTCCAATGGGGGGAGGGTTCAGACGGTAGGTCACCCCCTCCACAAGTGCACCCTTGCATTCTTCGGGACACTTACTTGTTAAGAGCCAACTTTGGATAGGACAGAGGTCCCCAGATCACCTGGTCAATGTAATTCAGAGGGATCCGAAACACGTGACATCTACTAAGCTCCACCACGTCATAGTAGCAGATCAGGAGTGATCGGTCGCAGAGAAACACAATTACTTCCCGCTCTGTGCCCCAGTGACTCAACCTGCAAGAGACGGACCCGATGACCGGGGTGCAGGCACAGATACATGGAGTTAGGAAAGTAATGGGGAAGGGGGGACTATTCTGGCATTGTCTCATAGGGGACATTATGAGGTCATGGCGGCCATAGTGACCAGCAGATCTTTGAGCGTGTGCTGGAAGAGATTTCCATGTACATGGGACGGGGCGTCTTTGGCCAAATGTGGTGGAAAGTGGACATTACTGTGCCAGGATCCAGGTGCTCCTCATGTTCCCGTCCTCTTCTGGAGATAAGCGGCATTGAATTTCCTGAACAGCTTGCTGGACCAGTCTAGGCTATGGGGTAAAAACAAAGAAAAGGGGTCACATCAGCTGGAAGAGAGAAAGGAGCATAATGTCAAGATGATGGACAATCTGCAGGAACATTTGGGTAATGTGACAGCTGCACAGGGGCCATGTAGACGAGGCGGGCCACCATATTGGGAAGATAACAGTGCGTCCTGCTGATTAGGGTGAAGTACAGTCTGACAGAGGCAGAATGCATCCATAGGGCATCATTAAGCCTCTTTCACACAATCGTTTTTTTTTTTTTCCGTTTACGGGACGTTTTTTGCGTTCCGTATATGGCCCGTACGCGGAACTATTCATTTCAATGGTTCCGCAAAAAAAAACGGAATGTACTCCGTATGCTTTCTGTTTCCTGTATTTCCGTTTTTTTCCGCTTCGTTGAAAGATAGAACATGTCCTGGTATTGCCCACAAATCACGTTCCATGGCTCCATTCAAGTCAACGGGTCCGCAAAAAAAGGAAAACATACGGAAACGCATCCTCTGACTTCCGTATCCGTTCCGTTTTTGCGGAACCATCTATTGAAAATTTTATGCCCGGCCCAATTTTATCTATGTAATTACTGTATACAGTATATGCCATACGGAAAAACGGAACAGAAACGGAAACAAAAAACAGAACAACGGATCCGGGAAAAACGGACCGCAAAACACTGAAAAAGCCATACGGTCATGTGCAAGAGGCCTTAGGGCTTGTTCACACGACCGTGACGTTTTTTTGCAGTCCGCAAAAAAACGGATGCCGCCCGCGTGCCTTTTCCGCAATTTGCGGAACGGAACAGGAGGCCCGCTGCCGCAAAACGGACAAGAATAGGACAGGACTCATAATTTTTGCGGGACCACGGAACAGAGTAACGGATGCGGACAGCGCACAGAGTGCTGTCCGCATCTTTTGCGGACCCATTGATATGAATGGTTCCGTATACAGACCGCATGCGGAACGCAGAAAACGGCCCGTATACGGAACGCTTAATCTGACATTCTAATAGTACCAAACAGATGACCAAAAAAAGTATACCGCATGGCATGGACCTCATACATAGGTTCTAGGAGAAGACCACCCCATTTGGAGATGGACCTCAGAGGGGCCTCCTGGGCCACACTGCATGCCGATAGCGGCGGCTCCTTGGAGTAGGCAGCGATGGTGGAAGCGACAATCTCAGAAATCATTGAGAAGACCCAAAGATAAGAGAGAAGAAGAAATGGTGAAATGATGGGACGTTACCCTGAAGATGAAGTAGTCCTCATGAAGGGGTTTCGGCTTAGTTTCCGGAGCAATGTACTGGGGGGTGAAGGATGCTCGGGGCTCCTGGGTGTACATGGGGAGCTTAGGCACCTGGGGGTCCGCAGGTGGTGAGGTCTCGGTCGGCCCCTCTGCTCTCATCTCTATAATATCTTCTTCTTTCTTGGTTTTGTGCTATTCCTTAGAGCCCTTCTCAAGGAGTTTGCTTGAGACTCTCTTCTTCCTCTTCCTCTTGCGCACTCTTTACAGTTTCTTGCTGTCACCTTTTGACTCTTGTTCTGTTTTACTTTTGATTTGTTCTCGCTCTCTTCTTTCAGCTGTCTCTTGTTGGTCTGTCTCTTGGTCTGTTTGCTGCCTGCTCTTATTCCAGACTCTGTCTCTTCAGTGGGTTTCCTGCCCGTCTCCAGCAGTCTCTGCTCAATAGCCGTTCGTCTCTTTGTTTTGCCTGTAACCGTACTGGTAACGTAGGCAGCAGGAAATATCTCTCAGAAACGAAACCAGTTCTTCCAGTACTGGACTCTGTGGGGCGTCCGCCTCTCTCCCAGCCCTTGTATGCACGGAGCACAATGCATTACGCCGTGGGGGATGCGAATCTTACTATTTGAGTCGCAACTGTGCCGTGAACAATTGCATGCCATGTTTGCACGAAAAATGGCGACGCTTTGTGATTTCATGCCCGTCTTGGAAAGTGGACGGGGAAGTGGGCATGCTCAGCCATATTAATGAGGTGCACACCCAGAAGGGTGACTTTTTATAAGGCTATATGCAGATTATGCGCGGTTTTCTCACGTGGATTCCAGTGCGGAAAAACTGCAGCGTAATACAGGACCAGCAAAATGTATGGGAATAGACAAATCTCATGTACAATTTGCAGTTTGGTTCTACGCAGAAATTCGGATTCAAATGAGGGGTGAGATCTGCGGCAAAACTGCAGCAAATCCGCAACAAAAACCGCAATTGGGTGTAGAAATGCACAGAAATGCGCACAGTAATTTGTCTGGATCTTCTAGGCGTTCACCCGCACCCATGTGCAGGTAGCTTTAAAGGGATTATCCGATCCCTGAAATGCCTCCCCCCCCCCCATATGCCCGGGCCCCTCACACACAATGTACTGATGTCCCCATCACCACCTGCTATTGGCTGCCACCCCCATCGACGGGGAGATGCAGTGGCAGCTGTGCGGGGATGAGAAGCGACACGGGTGCCAGGGAGCGAGGGAAGTACATTGTGTGTGAGGGGCCCTGACATATGGGAGGGGGGGGCATTTCAGGGGTCGGATAACCCCTTTAAAGTCACAAAAAAGGTGCAAGTTTTCTCCAGTATGGGGTGGTGTGAAAAAAATCTCCAGACAAAAGTGCTAGGTTTAAAGTTGCGCCAATTTTAACAAATATTGTTTTCCCAATATTCTACTAAAAACAGCACCACACCTGTCCACTGGTTGTATCTGGTATTGCAGCTCAGCTACATTGAAGAGAATAGGACTGAGCTGCAATACCGCACACTGGCTGTGGATAGGTGAGGCGCTGTTTCCGTTTTTTTTTCTAATTCTGGACAACCGCTTTAGGTCTAAGGGGTTAATGTATTAATATGAGACCCTTTTTTTGGAGTGTCTTCTTCATTTGAAGCCATTTTTTTGCAACCAGCTTACAACATTTCGCAGATAGATTTTTCTGTCTTAGGTCTCATGCACACGACCGTTGTTCTGGTCCGCATACGAGCTGCAGTTTTTGCGGCTCGGGTGCGGACCCTTTCACTTCAATGGGGCCTAAAAAGATGCGGACAGCACTCTGTGTGCTGTCCGCATCCGTTGCTCCGTTACGTAGCCCCGCAAAAAAAAATATAACATGTCCTATTATTGTCCGTTTTGCGGACAAGAATAGGCATTTCTACAATGGGCCGCCTGTTCCGTTCCTCAAATTGCGTAAGGCACACGGATGGCTAACGTGTTTCGCGGATCCGCAATTTGCGGACCGCAAACAACGGAACGGTCGTGTGCATGAGATTTTGTTTTAAAAAAGTCACAATGATAAATCTGCCTAATGGCGCAAAATCACTTTTCTTGCCCAGCGCACTTGAGACCTTACTCCCTAAGGGCTCACGCACACGACCCTATGTATTTTGCGGTCCGCAAAAAATACGAATGACATCCGTGTGCATTCCGTATTTTGCAGAATGGAACAGCCGGCCCCTGAAAGAACAGTCCTATCCTTGTCCGTAATGCGGACAATGATAGGACATGTTCTATTTTTTTGCAGAACGGAGATATGGACACAGGGAAACGGAATGCACACTGAGTTTTTTTTGCAATAAATGGTTTCGCATACAGTCCGCAAAAAAACAAAAAACGGAACGGACTCGGAAAGAAAATACATTCGTGTGCATGCGCCCTAACACTTTTGTCTTGAGATGTTCCTCCAGTTTCTACATCACCCCTTTACTGGATTATGATGGCGAAATTTTTTTGTGACTTTTTTAAATCTGGCTTCAATCAGTTCGCTAGGCGAACCACACCCACTTTTCAAAACGAGGATCAATGGTCGCAAAATGTCATAAGTTTTTGCACAAATAAACCCAAAAAGTCTCAAAAACCCCAATTTGCGAATTTTTGAAGGCAGATTTCTGTCACGCAAGGTGTGATAAATTCCCCTCTTTTTTGCACCTCTCTGGACAAAGGCTGCGGCTTAGGAGGTGCCAAAACATTACAAAAGTCTGTCATGCTGTAAACCAACCAATAGGTAAGGTAAGAAAGGCTTTGCTTTTTACAAACATTACAGTGACAGGGAAACTCATTAGCATGCCTAATCAGGCCCGCTTTCCCAACTGCTTTTAAAAAGTGGCGTAAAACTGCTAAAAGCTGTAGATTTTGGCACCGGTTCCAAAATTGGAGACTCTTCTATACCTAAAAACAGGCGCTGAACTTTGGAAAGTGGAAAGGAATTTGGGGGCAGATTTATGAAACTGACTAAAGGAGAAACTGCCTTTGTTTCCCATAGCAACTATGGTGACCACTTGCTTCACCCCAAAAAGGAGGACCTTATAGACCATGCCTGTCACATCTGTGACAGGTGTCAGAAGGTCTGAAAGATTATCTACCCATTAGTGATCTGACAGCCTCTTTCGGTTTCACTTTGTCTGAGTGTTGCTGGTATGTCCACACCTCCTGTTCAGGTGTGGATCATGTGACCTTTACCTCCCCCTATTTAGTCGGACTTTTCCCATCACTCCTTGCTTGGGATAGCTTCATTTGGTCTTGGAAGAGCTGGAGTGTGGTTCGTGTTGAAGTTCTGTTCATCCATCATCCTCTGAAGTTAAGTTTTCCGCTTGTTGTGTTTTGTATCCCCGCCCCCCTGGTTGTTTACTAGGCCTCAGTGAGACGCTAGTTCCTTCACCAGGGAAGGAACGGGTGGTCTCTGCCCTGTCATTATCTTTAGGGCATCTGAGGGTCACCAGGGTTTTCTAGGTTCCTGTGTATGGGTATCTCTACCATCAAGAGGTGCCCATACAAATAGGAGTTAGGGCCAGGAGCAGGGTTTTATAGGTGGTGACCCTTTTCCTTCCCTAGCGGTGAGGCCTAGTGTCTTTCCCCTTCCTTCTTATTGTCTTTTGGTGTTCTCCCCTACTACATCCGTGACAATGCCCCAACTCTGCTAGGTCACGCTGTAATGGTGCCGGGCAAAAATAGAAAAAAAAGAAAGACGTGAAGACCTGAAGATGAGCTTGGGCCTCCAGGCCTTGGGCCGGATGGAGGACAAGGCGCCAGGAAACCGGACTGTCCGGCCTAAAGCCATATGTCTGGCCACCCTAACAGCAACCAATCAGAGAGCAGCTTTCATTTAGGAGCAATATAAGAAATGAAATTTGTGTTGTGATTGGTTCCTACAGGCAACAGAGACCAGAGACTGTCTTACTTTGCTTCCTCCCTCCATTTGTATCCTCCACATATAGTTGTTATATACAGTATATTGCTATATAGACCATATCCCCCAACGGGCGTAACATGAAGCTTCTGGGCTGCAGTGCAGGTTATGTAACAGGACCTCCACCCACCACGGGCCCCTCATGATGCCGGTGTCTTCCTATGTGGTAGAGGGATCTTTGGGTCTCCTTAGGCCCCAGGTGTGACTACTCCCTCTACATCCCCATAGCTACATTCTGCTTCTGTCACATCTAGCAAAACCAATACAATTGAACAACCTATCAAGATTAAATAGAATACCAAAACCAAGACACACATATAATGTATTAGCAAATTTTATTACAAATCAATTAAATATTACATATCAAAAAATAATAAAAACTAGCAGCAATGTTGGAGGTGCTGATTTACAGGATGTGCACCTCGGACCCACTCGGTCAGAAAAATTACACAAAAGAAAAGGACACTAAATATGGTAAAAGACTGGTACCAAAATCACTATCTTATGAACAAACCAATGTCCTAATGCAGCTACTACACAATACTAGGTAAGATGCCTAGAGGGTGCTGTCTTGGATAAAGTATAACAAGGAACTAACATCCTAAACAATCAATGATCCAATAAAACCCACCCAATAGAACAACCATATACAGTACAGACCAAAAGTTTGGACACACCTTCTCATTCAAAGAGTTTTCTCCTATGAAGGCATCAAAACTATGAATTAACACATGTGGAATTATATACATAACAAACAAGTGTGAAACAACTGAAAATATGTCATATTCTAGGTTCTTCAAAGTAGCCACCTTTTGCTTTGATTAATGCTTTGCACACTCTTGGCATTCTCTTGATGAGCTTCAAGAGGTAGTCACCTGAAATGGTCTTCCAACAGTCTTGAAGGAGTTCCCAGAGATGCTTAGCACTTTTTGGCCCTTTTGCCTTCCCTCTGCGGTCCAGCTCACCCCAAACCATCTCGATTGGGTTCAGGTCCGGTGACTGTGGAGGCCAGGTCATCTGGCGCAGCACCCCATCACTCTCCTTCATGGTCAAATAGCCCTTACTTTCAAAGTTTTCCCAATTTTTCGGCTGACTGACTGACCTTCATTTCTTAAAGTAATGATGGCCACTCGTTTTTCTTTACTTAGCTAGTTTTTTCTTGCCATAATACAAATTCTAACAGTCTATTCAGTAGGACTATCAGCTGTGTATCCACCTGACTTCTCCTCAATGCAACTGATGGTCCCAACCCCATTTATAAGGCAAGAAATCCCACTTATTAAACCTGACAGGGCACACCTGTGAAGTGAAGACCATTTCAGGGGACTACCTCTTGAAGCTCATCAAGAGAATGCCAAGAGTGTGCAAAGCAGTAATCAAAGCAAAAGGTGGCTACTTTGAAGAACCTAGAATATGACATATTTTCAGTTGTTTCACACTTGTTTGTTATGTATATAATTCCACATGTGTTAATTCATAGTTTTGATGCCTTCAGTGTGAATCTACAATTTTCATAGTCATGAAAATAAAGAAAACTCTTTGAATGAGAAGGTGTGTCCAAACTTTTGGTCTGTACTGTATATCCATCATAAAAGCAATAGCTGTAATGTCATACAAACCAGGAGTACAGCGGGACACACCAACCCCAACGCACGTTTCGCCTAAGCTTCTTCCTGGGGGGCGTGTCTATACCTCCCACCTATCCCACCCTTTATCCTGCACCCAATTGGACAAGCCCATGTCATTAATACTTACACCTGAGGTCTTGAGGGTGCTGATTGGTCCATCAACAAACCCCCATTATGGCCCACAGTCCCGACCACGTGATCAAACTCCGATCACATGATCAGACTGACCCTTCGCCAGCCACGTCTAATGGATCCAATTCAAGACAGTCCAAGTCGTGCACCGCAAGAACCGAGCCGCCACGCGAAAATATCACATGACCGGATCGAGACGCGCGGTCAACGCAAGTCAGACTGACTGCCGCGTCGCAAGAGTCGGGTAGGCACGTGACAACGTCACATGACCAATCCGAGTCACACGGCGCCGTCACTCAGACCGCCAATGGATGCCACAAAGCGGGGGAGAACAGAAGAACTGGAGAGGAAATAAATGTAATATAACCACATTGTTTTCCACCCAAGCTAGTAAGACAGTGAGGCACTATACAGTTCTACCCAGAACCTAAACTTGTCCACCCCCAATGCGGGGCACTATAAATTATATTATAATCACTAGGGTGGAATATCTTCCTGCCATAATACTTAAAACATACATACAGTCAGTAAAAACCCATAATAAGTGTCATAATTACTGTACAAAAAAAAATAATGTTTTTTTTTGTAAAGTGAACATAACCAATAAATTAGTTGTAGAAATATCAAAAATGTTGACAAAGTCATGAATACTGAGTGACATGACTACAAATAATTATTGTCACGGGACGCCGACGAGGCGCTCGCTCTCCTCAGCGCCGCCGCCGTCCCGCCTCTGTGCAGGAGCGAGGACGCGCACAGCGAGGAAGCTCGTCTCCTCCGCGCGGCCGGCGTCCTCAATTTGGCAACCAGGGGAGGTCTGAGCACCGAGCTGGGCACTCAGTGCTCAGCTATCTTCACTAGCGTGGGTCATGTGGCGCTGGCCACGTCACATGACCCCAGCTAGTCAATATTTAACCGGCAGCCTGCTGGCCACAGGTTGCCTAATAATTAGGTTCACTTGCGATTTTGTTTCCTGGCATACTTAACCTGTTCCTGAGTTCCCTGACGATCCTCTGCCTGCTTCTCCTGTACTGCGCTGCTCTTCTGGTATTCTGACCCCGGCTTCCACCTGACGATTCTCTGCGGACTCCTGTGGTACTTTATTACTCTCCTGGTATTCGACCCCGGCTTCTCCTGACTATTCTCTGCTTACTCCTTTTGTACTTCGTTGCTCTCTTGGTATTGACCTGGTCCGTTCACGATCTGTTATTTGTCTTGTCTTTCCTCCCAGCACGTATTCTAAGCTAGGGGACTGCCGTCCAGTTGTCCCCTGTCATCAGGACTTGCGAGGCAAGTAGGCAGGGCCCGGGGTGAGGGTGGAGCGCAGTGGTCACTATCCTCCCCCCTGTGTGTAGTGTACGTTACCGTTACAATTATTATATAAGGTGAACGAATGAAAACATGATGAAACATTAACATAATAATACTTGATGTAAAATATATAATACATATATAAATAGATAAATAAAAAGTGACAATTCATAAAACAGTGCCAAACATGTGATGGTGCCAGTGCTTAGTGATAAAGTTGTAGTATACGGGAGTTGTAATACCCGTTACTACCAAAGGTCACTTGGTGTGCTGTCGTCCCTCCTTAATTATGGGGAAGTTGGTATATGTCAGTTTTATAAGATGTAATGTAATGTGTGTATTTTCCTGTCACTGAAACTTGCACTTACAGGCCTGCTAGGGGTGTCATTCCTACTTCTAGTCCATAGAGGGAGCTAGGGAGCCCTAGTTTATATAAAGCCCAGTCAGGGAAGTGCAAGGCAGACGGAGTCTAGTTTCAGTAAGCTACAGTTGGAGATTAGACAATGTCTGAGACAAGTCCAGGCCTGAAGCCTGCTGTTCAGGAGAAGATTCCCTCCTGAATACCCATATGCAGAAGCAGGAACATCTTAGCCTAAGGGCCTGAGGAACCATTCAGAAGCTAGGAGAGACTGAGGCAAAGATCAGGAAAGCAAGAGGTACTGAGAGAAACAGAGGAGGTACTTATAGAAGCCATAATCAAGGATATAAAGCCAGACTTAGGTTAATGGGCCTTGGTGAAGAATTGCTACATTCCAGGATCAGACAGAGTTAGAGTGCAAGCTCCTTTGCTGCAAGTCCTGTGTTCAACACTCTGTAATTACCCTGCTGTACTGAATTGCCTGCATCGACCGAATTGCAAAATCGACTGTATGCTGAGGAACTGCGTTTCCAATATTGTCTCTGCCTGCAAACTACTAAAGTTGAAGTTCTGTTTTAACACTACGTTTCCTCAAATTATTCCTGCATCCGCAAACGGCGTGCCACCGTTTACTTGGCACTGGCGTCACGAACTATTCCTTACCTATACCTGCCCTTGCAGAGAGTCAGCTGTACCAGGTTAGTGTATATTGCACTACATCACCCAGAAACACCTACTACACACAACTTGAGTACGCTGCACTTCTCTTTTGGCGTCACGAACAGGATACGCACGCTTTCTAGTGCAAGAAGCGTGAACTTTGTGCCTTATACCGTTGCCCTGTGACCAAAGTGACATTTTCCTGTTTTATTCAAGTGGACTTTGTGGATTAAAAATCATACCCAAAGTGTGTCAAAAACTTCTAAAAAGCGCTGTGCAGTATTGCGCTGCACAGAGGAAGAAAATCGCCGCATTGGAGTGTGGTTTTGTGGACTTTAAACATTCCTGCTTGCCGTCAGTGAATAGACAGCGTTTGTACCTAAAGATGGCCGCTGGGCTTGCTGAATTTACTGCTGCGTCACCTTCATCCCGAAAAGGCGGGAAAAATTGGCGCCTTTCTGAGGAAAAAGCGGGAAGAAGGTCAAGGGCAGGCGCCACGGCTTATCTGGACATTTGCATGTCTGCCAGCATGGACACCGCCTTCCGTATACTGGAATACCTGGGGGGCGGCTCCCCAGTGCAGTGGGAGGAGCTGGCTACTCTAATTGACGCGACCCTATCGCTCTCCTCAGAAGGATCGAGCATGTTGGATTGTGAGCAGAGTGTTGCTGCAGCGTCCGCACCAAGGATTGAAAAGATGACTGACACCGGTGTAGAGCCAGAGGAGGCTCCACCGGCCTACGCTCCGGGACCGGAGCAACCCGCCTGCCGCACCAGGGAGAAAGAACCCGAGCCCTACTATGGCTCATGGAGGGACTTTTTTCAGCCATCGTTCAAATGGTCTTCCCTGATGGCGGAGATCCGAGAGGCCGCTATCAAGCGGAACATAAAGACTAAGATCGTGTATGAGGAATTGACCAAGACCATCCACGAGAAGCATACGCACACCCAACCCCGCCTGGAAAGGAGAAAGGGAGTGGTGCTGTCGTTTGACAAATCCCGTGGCTACGGGTTTATTCAAGACTATCTGACTGGCAGAGACCTCTATGTGAATCGAAGGTCTGTCAAAAGAGACTACCTCCCTTCGTACCAGCACAGCCTCCGCGAGGGAGAGGAAGTGGAGTACACCCCTGCCGAGGGCCTGCGCGGCCCCTATGCGACTGCTGTGACCCGTCCGAAGCGAGGACCTGAGGATTGGGAGGCAGAAGAAGGAGAAGACTACTCTGGCTGCGAGCGAGAACCGGAACGCTCTCCAGAGCCGGCCCATCACGCCTTTCAGGAGCGGAGCTCCTTCATCGGGCCGAACGTCTTCTGGCAGCCAACCGTGTTGGAGAAATGGGTGAGCCCCTATCCTTCCCCCGAGCTGCCTCGTCGGGAGAAGACAATATCTGAGCTGGAACAGTTAAAAGGACTTAGTGCTACCTTTGAGAACATCCGGATGGGACGGAGACCAGATGCAAGTCCAGAACCTGAAGAGGCCGAGTCTGCGTCATCGGTGACTGTACCTGCGCCGGCGGCGCCAGCAGAGAACAGCGACTCCGACACAGAGAGTATCGGTGAGCAGATCGTCCGGCTGGAGGAGAAGTTGCGGGAGTTGCGTAAGACCTACACCGCCAGGATCCAGACACCGCCGAGGAAGGATGAGGTAAGGGTGCCTGTCACCACCCGCCGACCGCCTTCTGTTGTCACCGCTCCGTCAGTGCCCCAGACCGGACCCGCGATTGCCGTGAATTGCTGCACCCAGAGCACCGGACCGCTTGCTGCGGCGGTGCCAAACATGTCACACCCTGCAGTGATTATGCCAGGGCCGGCACGGCCCACCAGAGGGTTCACCCCTAGGCCTATGGGGCCAATACCTATTAGGGGCCCCTTTACCCTGCAGCTGCCCCCTGATACTGTTATGTGGGCCCATCCTCCTGTAGAGGAATACTACAGAAGATACCTGCCAGCAGAGCCAAGCAGCTACAATATGCCACTGTGATCAGCCTGCTAGGCCTTTGATTTATTTCTTCAGAAGGTGATGTTAACCCTTCCAGGACAGGAGTCCTATGTTGCTGGTCCTTTGTTGCAGCTGCCAGTTTGTCCACGGCTCAGTGGTAGGTGTTGACCACTGAAATCACAAAGTCAGCAAGGCCACGTTTGTTTCCAGGACCTCCTGCCTGCTTTTGTTACCCACGCCAAGTTGTGCCTGTTCCTTTGTTGCACCTTTTACCCTTCACCCCCTTTTCAGGTTGATCAGGGGTGTTACAGCACTTTTCCTGCTGTCATTTTATTGTGCAACCTGTTACCAAGGAACCGTGCCCGGAGACAGACTCAAAAGTACCTGAGCCTTTGAGATTCTTATTCTTTTAAAAGTATTGTGCCCAGAGATGGACTCCACCGCATGAGAGCCTCTGTGATTTAATAAGAAATAACCTGGGTACGGACTCATGTTTGTTCTTTGAGCCTCCAAGAACCTTTATACTGTTTTATCCATTTTACTGTTTTATCATGGACTTATTCATTGTCATGGACTATCCTGGTTATAATGTTACGCTGTGCCAGGTCAGCGCCCCCGTTCCATTCATTATCCTGAGAGAAGAGAACGACGCCCCTTGTCACTACCCTTCACCTTTGCCAATTGGACCTGATGTAAACGTAAATGCAGATGAATTACATGTATGTATGCCTGCATGTCTCTATTTTCTATTTCAGGTAGAGATTCCAGTTGGGAGACCCATGATGGAGTACGAGGTCGTACTCAGCTTAAAGCAGTGGGGTATGTAGTATACGGGAGTTGTAATACCCGTTACTACCAAAGGTCACTTGGTGTGCTGTCGTCCCTCCTTAATTATGGGGAAGTTGGTATATGTCAGTTTTATAAGATGTAATGTAATGTGTGTATTTTCCTGTCACTGAAACTTGCACTTACAGGCCTGCTAGGGGTGTCATTCCTACTTCTAGTCCATAGAGGGAGCTAGGGAGCCCTAGTTTATATAAAGCCCAGTCAGGGAAGTGCAAGGCAGACGGAGTCTAGTTTCAGTAAGCTACAGTTGGAGATTAGACAATGTCTGAGACAAGTCCAGGCCTGAAGCCTGCTGTTCAGGAGAAGATTCCCTCCTGAATACCCATATGCAGAAGCAGGAACATCTTAGCCTAAGGGCCTGAGGAACCATTCAGAAGCTAGGAGAGACTGAGGCAAAGAACAGAGGAGCCAGAGGTACTGAGAGAAACAGAGGAGGTACTTATAAGAGCCATAATCAAGGATATAAAGCCAGACTTAGGTTAATGGGCCTTGGTGAAGAATTGCTACATTCCAGGATCAGACAGAGTTAGAGTGCTAGCTCCTGTGCTGCAAGTCCTGTGTTCAACACTCTGTAATTACCCTGCTGTACTGAATTGCCTGCATCGACCGAATTGCAAAATCGACTGTATGCTGAGGAACTGCGTTTCCAATATTGTCTCTGCCTGCAAACTACTAAAGTTGAAGTTCTGTTTTAACACTACGTTTCCTCAAATTATTCCTGCATCCGCAAACGGCGTGCCACCGTTTACTTGGCACTGGCGTCACGAACTATTCCTTACCTATACCTGCCCTTGCAGAGAGTCAGCTGTACCGGGTTAGTGTATATTGCACTACATCACCCAGAAACACCTACTACACACAACTTGAGTACGCTGCAAAGTGACATGCAGTAACAAAGGATACCAAAAACATAACATTACAGCAAAGTGTACGTACTGTATATCCATATATATACCGGCGGTTAGCCCGCTATGTAGCGAGAGGTTCCTTACATTAGATACATACGCACATACTCCTTATATTTAACCCCTTAAATACAATCTAAATTTGCATATAGGAATATAGTATGTAACAGTGTCCCTAATTTTAATATTATCTCTAATGTGACTAGGGGCTCCATCCATCACGTCCCCAAGGATCCACCAATTACTCAAACATGTTCCAAGAATCAGCCAGGACCAATCCGCAACCAGTTATGATGTCATAAACACAAGTGCAATATCTAAAAATGAGGGAGCAGAAAAAGAGAAAGGAAGAGAGTGGTTAGACAATAGACCATAATTTACATCTGTTAGAATCAAAGCATGAACCTAATTTTAAAAAAATACCTGTTAAAAACATGATGTTACGTGTCCAGGTGAAGATCAGGGTCAGAGGGTCAGCTCCAAGTCAGGGGAGGGTAACAACACAATATTATAATATTCACAAGAAGGGGACAAAGGTGTTGCCCTCATTTAGACCCTTCGGTGTGATGGTATCCAATATACAAATCCACTTGGTTTCTTTCTGACCAAGTGTTTTTCTCCAGTTCCCGCCTCTAGGGGAAATCACAACCTGGTCTATGCCCCTAAATCGAAGAAGGGACCCCTCACAATTGTGTTTCTCTTTAAAATGTCTCGCCAGGGTCTGAAGTTCAGCCAAATCATCAGCATCCTTTGCCGCTTCAATAGCGAGGACATGCTTAACATAGAAACCTAGAATGTGTCGGCAGAGAAGAACCATTTGGCCCATCTAGTCTGCCCAATATATCTGAATACTATGGATAGCCCCCGGCCCTATCTTATATGAAGGATGGCCTTATGCCTATCCGATGCATGCTTAAACTCCTTCACTCTTCACTCCTTGCTCTCTGATTCTTCTCATGAACTGTCTAGATGTCATACCGACATATATCAGATCACATGGACAAATAGCCCAGTAGACAACGCCCACTGTCATGCATGTTATCGGGTACGTTATTTTATATTCCTTCTCATGTGTAGAATTCCAGAAAATGGCTGCCCTGTCCATATTGGCACAGGCAACACATCTCCCACATTCCCTGCTGCCCCAAGGCGTCCCCTTTGTTCCAAACAAGTCAGGCCTCTTCCTCACATAATGACTCCTAACCAAGTGGTCCCTCAGATTCCTTGCTCTTCTATAGGTTATTGAGGGGTAGGAGGGTACGATCCGTTGTAACTGGGGATCTATCCTGAGAATATCCCAGAATTTACACAAAGCAGCACGTATCTCCTTCCACCCAGTAATGAATCTGATGATGTCAGAGTCCGGCCTTTTTCTTTCTTTGTAGAGTAGATCACCTCTTTTAGACTGTCGGGCCCTCTGGTATGCTTTCTCAACGCACCTTTTTCCATATCCCTCTGTTCAAATCTGTAGCGAAGCTCATCCGCCTGTAATTCAAAGGACTCATCAGTTGCAAAAATTCGGTATATTTTTAATCAAATTACCCGGGTGAAAAGATTCCGCATGTAATAAGGCATTGACTGACGTCTTTTTTTCTGTACAGGTCTGTCCCAATTCGTCCCTGCAGATCCATCCGAAAAACCACATTGACGAAATCCATGTCACTTCTACCGATCTGTATGTAGTTATTACATTTATTTCCTCTCCAGTTCTTCTGTTCTCTCCCGCTCTGTGGCATCCATTGTGTCATATATCTTCTATATGAAAAAGAATCTTCATATAAAAGAGAGGATAAAAAAATATAAAAATATATTATCCTTCAGGCGGACATAAAAAACGCCTCTAAGTTCTTTTTATCAAGTATCTTAATTTGATTTGTGCAAGCAGTGAAACAAAGGAACAATTGTATATGCAAAAATATATAATCGTTTATTATAAAAACAAAGAATATAAAAACAAAACTGCAAAACAAATGATGAAGTTACAACGTAACATCCAAAATGTACCACACTGTGGTGTTAACACACCCCTATCTGATCAGCACAATATGATTTAATGATTCATGACAACCAGTGTCATACTTTTAACAAACGGACTCATATACCAAGAGAAACTTAGGATCTTCTGTTGATCAAACAGGCTATAACAATAAAACACGGATTCACAGGAAAATTAACTGTTATCCCTTGACTCTGGTTTCCTATGACCAATCAAAAATATATGATATTAATATGATAAAATATTCAACTCGGCAATCAGACTAGGGAAAATAACTTTCCAAGGGTTTAGTCCTCTTTTCAAATAATGTCAGATCTTCCATTAACAATATGCATCTTTGCTAAGAGAATAATCAGCATTATGGAGGCGCCTAACACTATATATTCCCACAATATGGGAACTCTTGGCTATATACCGAGAGAAATATCTTATTAATATCACGAGTAGTAAACAATATATACGTTACCGGGTCAAAGGTAGACAGAGTTCAGATGGGACCAGTTCTGAAGAACTTTCCTAGTAATCCAAAAGAATAATCCAAGTTTCTTCTGGTAAAGTTTTTCTTTTTGATTGAATGAATGGATGGATCAATGTATATATGGATCTTTTTCTCTAGCTCCTTTTTTTTCTCTTGCTAACTTCTTCTGCTACCCCGCACACGAGTAATTATCCCCCCCTTATCTAAGAATCATTCCCTTTAGATTATGGATTCCCAATCAGGTAGGGTGGGTGTATTCGCATGCTAATAACATCATGACGTTATCTCAACTCCTAATATGGTATAGAACAAATAATGAAATAATATAATGTTGCCCATCTGCCTCCAGATGGCACTGCGGTACTGTAGGTGAACATCCCAACTTTTAAGCATTAAAATTAAATATCTAATAATATGTTTACAGGACCTCGTTGACCTTTCTCACTATAAATCATTGAGGAAGGTCTTTTCCTGACACTTTTAATTACCTATATCCTGGACTTGTTGGAGTTGACTGTCTTCTCCTATCTTTTTGAAATATAGGTTGACTTGGTGAAAGTTTTATATAGCGGCTTTGATGCTTGGCATCGGAACTTGTACATTTAATTTATCTACATCCATGAATAACTATTATTTTGAAATGGCGTTTACTTCTCCCAGAAACCCAATTAACATAAACTTACTGGTTTCTGTATCTTCTACAATACCTTCTAAATGGTAAATACATGGTATGACATATATATAAATCGATACATTGTTACACATAGATAACACATTATATGAATTATTGATTAACATATGTTGTAAACTAAATATACCATGCAGAGATATATATATAATATAATTATGAATATATAAATTGAACCTCATACAGCAGGTGTGCCCCAAGGACATGAGTCCTTATCAAGTAACCATGTTCCCTCCAGACAGACATGTTTTAGGGAGTTGGCATATTCCTTACAGATGGTCTCATATCTTTAGTAATAACTTTTAAATACAATGTCCGTTTATGTTCACAATTTTTTTTTTTTTTATATAGACTGAACTTGCCATGTACTCATCTCATCTTGGCTTCCTCAGCCACATAATATAACTTTGGTTCAGGCTGATCTTATTCTTAAAGGCAATGAGATGAGCGTTCATTTTGATTATAATGTCATTAGATAATATTGTATACGTATGAAAATGCACAACAATTGGCGGTCTGAGTGATGGCGCCGTGTGACTCGGATTGGTCATGTGACATTGTCACGTGCCTACCCGACTCTTGCGACTCGGCATTCGGACTGGTATGGTCACCATTGGTGGGATGGCAGTCTGACTTGCGTTGACGCGTGACTTGATACAGTCATGTGATATTTTCACGTAGCGGCTCAGCTCTTAAAATTTGCTAATACATTATATGTGTGTCTTGGTTTTGGTATTTTTTCAATGTCACATCTAGGCAGGGCCGTCTTTAATATTGATTGGACCCTGGGCAAGAATTTACTTGGGCCCCCTGGATCCCGCCTTCCCACACCTTAAAAAAAAGCAAAAATCTTATACTCCCCTGTTTCCTTTCACTGGCGCTCACTAGCTGCTGGTACGGCGAGGGATGGTGCAACGCAGACACGCACACCTCACCGCGTCCTGGCACAGGCGGGCGTGATGACATCATCACGCCTGCCTGCGTTGGGATTTCACTACCAAATAGACCTCAGGCCTGTAGTCTATGACAAGTCTTGTCGCCATCTGCAAATTTTAAGGCACATTGGCGACCATTTTGTTTGCCATCTGGAGCGCTGTATTGCATCAGTGACATGAACACTCTCCACATATAATGATATATTACATCAGTGACATCACCGCTCTCCACATATAAGTGATATTTTACATCAGTGACATCACCGCTCTCCACATATAAGTGATATATTACATCAGTGACATTACCGCTGTCCACATATAGGCGATATATTACATCAGTGACATCACCACTCTCCACATACAGTGGCGGAAATAATTATTTGACCCCTCACTGATTTTGTAAGTTTGTCCAATGACAAAGAAATGAAAAGTCTCAGAACAGTATCATTTCAATGGTAGGTTTATTGTAACAGTGGCAGATAGCACATCAAAAGGAAAATCGAAAAAATAACTTTAAATAAAAGATAGCAACTGATTTGCATTTCATTGAGTGAAATAAGTATTTGAACCCCTACCAACCATTAAGAGTTCTGGCTCCCACAGAGTGGTTAGACACTTCTACTCAATTAGTCACCCTCATTAAGGACACCTGTCTTAACTAGTCACCTGTATAAAAGACACCTGTCCACAGAATCAATCAATCAAGCAGACTCCAAACTCTCCAACATGGGAAAGACCAAAGAGCTGTCCAAGGATGTCAGAGACAAAATTGTAGACCTGCACAAGGCTGGAATGGGCTACAAAACCATTAGCAAGAAGCTGGGAGAGAAGGTGACAACTGTTGGTGCGATTGTTCGAAAATGGAAGGAGCACAAAATGACCATCAATCGACCTCGCTCTGGGGCTCCACGCAAGATCTCACCTCGTGGGGTGTCAATGGTTCTGAGAAAGGTGAAAAAGCATCCTGAACTACACGGGAGGAGTTAGTTAATGACCTCAAATTAGCAGGGACCACAGTCACCAAGAAAACCATTGGAAACACATTACACCGCAATGGATTAAAATCCTGCAGGGCTCGCAAGGTCCCCCTGCTCAGGAAGGCACATGTGCAGGCCCGTCTGAAGTTTGCCAATGAACACCTGAATGATTCAGAGAGTGACTGGGAGAAGGTGCTGTGGTCTGATGAGACCAAAATAGAGCTCTTTGGCATTAACTCAACTCGCTGTGTTTGGAGGAAGAAAAATGCTGCCTATGACCCCCAAAACACCGTCCCCACCGTCAAGCATGGGGGTGGAAACATTTTGCTTTGGGGTGTTTTTCTGCTAAGGGCACAGGACAACTTATTCGCATAAACGGGAAAATGGACGGAGCCATGTATCGTGAAATCCTGAGCGACAACCTCCTTCCCTCTGCCAGGAAACTGAAAATGGGTCGTGGATGGGTGTTCCAGCACGACAATGACCCAAAACATACAGCAAAGGCAACAAAGGAGTGGCTCAAGAAGAAGCACATTAAGGTCATGGAGTGGCCTAGTCAGTCTCCGGACCTTAATCCAATCGAAAACCTATGGAGGGAGCTCAAGCTCAGAGTTGCACAGAGACAGCCTCGAAACCTTAGGGATTTAGAGATGATCTGCAAAGAGGAGTGGACCAACATTCCTCCTAAAATGTGCGCAAACTTGGTCATCAATTACAAGAAACGTTTGACCTCTGTGCTTGCAAACAAGGGTTTTTCCACCAAGTATTAAGTCTTTTTTTGTTAGAGGGTTCAAATACTTATTTTACTCAATGAAATGCAAATCAGTTGCTATCTTTTATTTAAAGTTATTTTTTCGATTTTCCTTTTGATGTGCTATCTGCCACTGTTACAATAAACCTACCATTGAAATGATACTGTTCTGAGACTTTTCATTTCTTTGTCATTGGACAAACTTACAAAATCAGTGAGGGGTCAAATAATTATTTCCGCCACTGTATATGTGATGAGCGGTGATGTCACTGATGTAATATATTACTTATGTGTGGAGAGTGGTGATGTCACTGATGTAATATATCACTTATAAGTAATATATTACATCAGTGACATCACCGCTGTCCATATATAGGTGATATATTACATCTGTGACATCACCGCTCTCTACATATAAGAGGCATATTACATCAGTGACGTCATCCCTTGGCGCTGGGGTGCGCAGCCAGGGCCGGCCTTAGGTGTTCAGGCGCCCTGTGCGAGCTAACCTTGTGGTAGTGTTACCTGCAGTCCTATGTAAAACCACAGATAACACTAGTGCTAAATAATGTAGTAGTGTTACCTGCAGTCCTATGTAAAACCACAGATAACACTAGTGTAGATCATGTGGAAGTGTTACCTTCGTCCTTAGTGTGCCTCCCTGTGTCTATCGCACAGACTCCATGCTGGCGCTGCCTCCTCTTCCATCTTCTTCCTCTTGTCCCGCACAGAACGTTCTGAAGCAGCTGCGTCAAGACATAGGAACACTGTGGGCATGGTGATACACACAGGGAGAGACACACACAGGGACGGACACACACACACACTCACACACACACACAGGGACGGACACACACACACTCACACACACTCACACACACACACACACACACAGGGACGGACACACACACACACACACAGGGAGGGACACACACACACACACTCACACACACACACAGGGACGGACACACACACACACAGGGACGGACACACACAGGGACGGACACACACACACACAGGGACGGACACACACACACAGGGACGGACACACACACACAGGGACGGACACACACACACAGGGACGGACACACAAACACACAGGGACGGACACACACACACACACACAGGGACGGACACACACACACAGGGACGGACACACACACACACACAGGGACGGACACACACACTGGCACACTCAAAATCAGCAGCAAGGAGTTAAAGTCCAACCCTTAATGCCCCCAAGATCCCTGGGGGGGGGGGGGGGGGTTGATGTAGTAGCAGGAAAGCACACACTGTCCCCCTGTCCTATATGAGCCCCCCCCCCTGTCCTATATGAGCCCCCCCCCTGTCCTATATGAGCCCCCCCTGTCCTATATGAGCCCCCCCTGTCTGTCCTATATGAGCCCCCCGTCTGTCCTATATGAGCCCCCCCCTCCCCTGTCCTATATGAGCCCCCCCCTCCCCTGTCCTATATGAGCCCCCCCCTGTCTGTCCTATATGAGCCCCCCCCCTGTCTGTCCTATATGAGCCCCCCCCTGTCCTATATGAGCCCCCCCCCCTGTCTGTCCTATATGAGCCCCCCCCCCCCCATGGCTACCAAATACCTGTAAGTTCTGTTGTTGCTTGGCTGGCTCAGGCTGTCTGTTGTGGCTGCCGGCTGGGGCTCCGCCTCCTTCTTCTCTCTGCCTGTGCGGCAGCTGCATCACGCTCCAGCAGCCACTGGTCTGATCTGTTGAAGAGACAGGCAGGCCAGGCAGCAGAGCGGCCCCGGGCCCCGCCCCCTCCTCACTCTCTCTTTCTATAGTCCGGAGTCCGGACCATGACTTTGTTATGTTACAGGGCCGGCGGGCGGCAGCGGCAACAAAATATAGGGGGCCCAAGTAAAATGCTGCTTGGGCCCCCCAGGAGCAACTGGGCCCGGGGCAGCTGCCCCTTTTGCCCTGCGGTAAAGACGGCCCTGCATCTAGGCACACTGAAGGCCAGCCTTAGGGCTGTGCAACCGCACAGGGCTCATCACCCCAGATTGCTGAAGGGGGCGCCACAATATTGTATTGCTGGCTCTGCCTTCCATCAATTTGGATCCAACTACAAGACGGGGCCACTTGTAGTATTTTTTCCATGGCCACTTTAAGTTCCCAGTCCACCCCTGACTACCACTCCTGTCCTCTCTCCTCACTCCTCCCATGTGTTCCACTATATTTGCACCTCATTATGTGAACATGTTTGGTGTAGGCGCTGGTGGAGCTCCTGGGGTATATGCCAAACATATCTATATGTTCCCATTCACCAGACAGAGGCCTCCATTGCGGTGGTTTACATATGGCTATACAATGGCACTTTAACCCCTTAGTGCAGAACGCCGTACATGTACGGCAGGGGATGCATTGCCAGAATGCCATCCGCCTTAGGCTACTTTCACACTAGCGTTCGGGGCTCCGCTTGTGAGTTCCGTTTGAAGGGGCTCACAAGCGGCCCCGAACGGATCCGTCCAGTCCCAATGCATTCTGAATGGACGCGGATCCGCTCAGAATGCATCAGTCTGGCTCCGTTTGTCCTCCGCTCCGCTCAGCAGGCGGACCCCTGAACGCAGCTTGCAGCGTTCGGGTGTCCGCCTGGCCGTGCGGAGGCAAACGGATCCGTCCAGACTTACAATGTAAGTCAATGGGGACGGATCCGTTTGAAGTTGACACAGTAAGGCTCAATTTTCAAACGAATCCGTCTCCCATTGACTTTCAATGTAAAGTCAAAACGGATCCGTTTGCATTATCATGAACAAAAAACAAAAAAAAATTTTTTTTTTTATTTTTTTTTGTTCATGGTAATGTAAACGGATCCGTTCTGAACGGATCTAAGCGTTTGCATTATAGGAGCGGATCCGTCTGGGCAGATACCAGACGGATCCGACCTAAACGCTAGTGTGAAAGTAGCCTGACATGTACGGCGGGATGATCGGGCGGGCACCGGAGCGGTGCGCACCCGATCACTGCAGGGGTCCGGCAGTCCCTGGTAGCCGGGCCCCTGCTGTATCCGCCGGCATCGCTGTTTACAGCGATGCCGGCGGATTAACCCCTTCTATGCCGCGGTCCGCGCTGACCGCGAGATAGAAGTTGTTTGCGGCAGGTGAGTGATCGCATCGAGTCCCCGCGCTGCTGTGGCGGGGAACCGATGTGTGACAAGGCAGCCCGATGCCGTGCAGAGGCTGCCCAATGCCCTGCACGGCATCAGGAACTGCCTTCTACGGGAGCCGAGGAGATCCAGCCTCAGGCTGGGTCTCCTAGGCAACCAGTTAGTGTATGACTCAGTGTCATACACTAACAGGCAATGCATTACAATACAGATGTATTGTAATGCATTGCAGAGGGAATCAGACCCCCAAAAGAGTGGGACAGAAATAAAGTTAAAAAAAAAAAAGTAAAAAAAAAGTGTTTGGAATAAAAAAATAAAGTTTCAAGTAAAAAAAAAAAAAAAACGCCCCATTCCCCTGATTTTCTAATAAAAAATTGAAAAAAAAAGAAAAAACACACATATTAGGTATCGCCGCGTCCGTAACGAACGGCTCTATAAATATATCACATGATCCACCCCATCCGATAGGCACCATAAAAAATAAAAAATAAAAACTGTGTATAAAAAAGCCATTTTTGTCAACTTACATCACTAAAAGTGCAACACCAAGCGATCAAAACGGCACATGCCCCCAAAAATAGTACCAATCTAACCGTCACCTCATCCCACAAAAAATGAGCCCCTACATAGTACAATCGCCCAAAATCTGAAAAAACTATGGCTCTCAGACTATGAAGACACTAAAACATTATTTTTTTGTTTCAAAAATGAAATCATTGTGTAAAACTTAAATAAATAAAAAAAATATTTATATATTGGGTATTGACGCGTCCGTATTAACCTTCTCTATAAAAATATCACATGACCTAATCCCTCAGGTGAATACCGTAAAAATAAAAAATAAAAAACGGTGTAAAAAAAGCCATTTTTTGTCATCTTACATCACAAAAAGTGTAATAGCAAGCGATCAAAAAGTCATACGCACCCCAAAATAGTGCCAATCAAACCGCCATCTCATCCCGCAAAAATCCTACCCTACCCAAGATAATCGCCCAAAAACTGAAAAAACAATGGCTCTCAGTCTATGGAGACACTAAAACATGATTTTTTTTGTTTCAAAAATGAAATCATTGTGTAAAACTGACATAAATAAAAAAAAAGTATATATATTAGGTATCACTGCGTCCGTAATAACCTGCTCTATAAAAATATCACATGATCTAACCCTTCAGATGAAGACCGTAAAAATAAAAAATAAAAAACGGTGTAAAAAAAGCACTTTTTGTCATCTTACATCACAAAAAATGTAATAGCAAGCGATCAAAAAGTCATACGCACCCCAAAATAGTGCCAATCAAACCATAATCTCATCCCGAAAAAAATGAGCCCCTACACAAGACAGTTGCACAAAAAATAAATAAAACTATGGCTTTCAGAATGTGGAGACACTAAAGAATCTTTTTTTTTCTTCAAATGCTTTGTTATGTAAAACTGAAACAAACAACTAAAAAAAGTTGTCATATTTGGTATTGTCGCGTCCGTGACAACCTGCTCTATAAAAATACCACATGATCTAACCTGTCAGATGAATGTTGTAAATAACAAAAAATAAAAATGGTGCCAAAACAGCAATTTTTTGTTACTTTGCCTCACAAAAAGTGTAATATAGAGCAACCAAAAATCATATGTACCGTAAAATAGTACCAACAAAACTGCCACCCTATCCCGTAGTTTCTAAAATGGGGTCACTTTTTGGGAGTTTCTACTCTAGGGGTGCATCAGGGGGGCTTCAAATGGGACATAGTGTAAATAAACCAGTCCAGCAAAATCTGCCTTCTAAAAGCCACACGCCGCACCTTTCCCTCTACGCCCTACCGTGTGCCCGTACAGTAGTTTACGGCCACATATGGGGTGTTTCTGCAAACTACAGAATCTGGGCAATAAATAAAGACTTATGTTTGGCTGTTAACCCTTGCTTTGTTACTGGAAAAAATGGAGTAAATAAAAAATTTGGCAAAAAATTTAAATTCTCGAATTTCATCTCCATTTGCCAATAACTCTTGTGGAACACCTAAAGGGTTAACAAAGTTTGTAAAACCAGTTTTGAATACCTTGAGGGGTGTAGTTTCTTAGATGGGGTCACTTTTATGGAGTTTCTACTCTAGGGGGGCTTCAAATGGGACATGGTGTAAATAAACCAGTCCAGCAAAATCTGCCTTCTAAAAGCCACACGCCGCACCTTTCCCTCTACGCCCTACCGTGTGCCCGTACAGTAGTTTACGGCCACATATGGGGTGTTTCTGCAAACTACAGAATCTGGGCAATAAATTTAGAGTTTTGTTTGGCTGTTAACCCTTGCTTTGTTACTGGAAAAAATGGAGCAAATAAAAAATTTGGCAAAAAATGTAAATTCTCAAATTTCATCTCCATTTGCCAATAACTCTTGTGGAACACCTAAAGGGTTAACAAAGTTTGTAAAACCAGTTTTGAATGCCTTGAGGGGTGTAGTTTCTTAGATGGGGGTCACTTTTATGGAGTTTCTACTCTAGGGGTGCATCAGGGGGGCTTCAAATGGGACATGGTGTAAGTAAATTAGTCCAGCAAAATCTGCTTTCCAAAAACCACACGGCACACCTTTCCTTCTACGCCCTATCGTGTGTCCGTACAGTAGTTTACGGCCACATATGGGGCGTTTCTGCAAACTACAGAATCAGGGCAACCCATATTGAGTTTTGTTTGGCTGTTAACCCTCACTTTATTGCTGGAAAAAATGGGTTAAAATTGAAAATTTTCCAAAAAATAGAAATTTCTAAATTGTTTCTCCATATGCCATTAACTCTTGTGGAACACCTAAAGGGTTAACAAAGTTTGTAAACCCAGTTTTGAATACCTTGAGGGGTGTACTTTCTTAGATGGAGTCACTTTTTTGCAATTTCTATTCTAGGGGTGCAAGGGGGGGCTTGAAATGGAACATGGTATAAACAAAACCAGTCCTGCAAAATCTGCCTTGCAAAACCCATATGGTGTTCCCCTCCTTTTATGTCCTCCCGTTTGGCCAAACAGTAGTTTACGACCACATATGGGGTGTTTATGCAAACTACAGAATCAGGGCAACCCATATTGAGTTTTGTTTGGCTGTTAACCCTTACTTTATTGCTGGAAAAAATGGGTTAAAATTGAAAATTTTCCAAAAAATTTAAATTTCTAAATTGTTTCTCCATCTGCCATTAACTCTTGTGGAACACCTAAAGGGTTAACAAAGTTTGTAAACCCAGTTTTGAATACCTTGAGGGTGTACTTTCTTAGATGGAGTCACTTTTTTGCAATTTCTATTCTAGAGGTGCAACAGGGGGCTTGAAATGGGACATGGTATAAACAAAACCAGTCCTGCAAAATCTGCCTTGCAAAACCCATATGGTGTTCCCCTCCTTCTATGTCCTCCCGTTTGGCCAAACAGTAGTTTACGACCACATATGGGGTGTTTCTGCAAACTACAGAACTAGGGCAACCCATTTTGAGTTTTGTTTGGCAGTTAACCCTTGTTTTTTTCCAGGAAAAAATTGATTATATTGGAAAATTTTCCCAAAAATCTAAATTCTTAAAATGTATGTCTTTTTGCCATGAAGTCTTGTGGAAGACCTAAAGGGTTAAAAAAGTTTGTAAAAACAGTTTTGAATACCTTGAGGGGTGTAGTTTCTAGAATGGGGTCATTTTTGGGAGGTTTCTATTATCTAAGCCTCACAAAGTGACTTTAAACCTGAACTGGTCCATATCAGTGGGATTTTGAAGATTTCTGAAAAATTTCAAAATTTGCTTCTAAACTTCTAAGCCTTGTAACATCCCCAAAAAATAAAATATCATTCCCAAAATGCTACAAACATGAAGTAGACATATGGGGAATGTAAAGTCATCACAATTTTTGGGGGTATTACTATGTATTACAGAAGTAGAGAAACTGAAACTTTGAAATTTGCTAATTTTTCCACATTTTTGGTAAATATGGTATTTTTTTATGCAAAAAAAATAACTTTTTTGACCCAATTTTAGCAGTGTCATGAAGTACAATATGTGACGAAAAAACAATCTCAGAACGGCCTGGGTAAGTCAAAGCGTTTTAAAGTTATCAGCACTTAAAGTGACACTGGTCAGATTTGCAAAAAATGGCCTGGTCCTTAAGGTGAAATAGGGCTGTGTCCTTAAGGGGTTAAAGAAAAAGAGCCTTCTTCCGAGGTATACAGTGGGGAATACTCCTGATGTCTACCTCCAATGGAAGTGTGACGGTAAGTGGGGATAAGACTAACACCAAGAAAACAAACAGCAACAGGTAAACAGACTAGGCCCCAAAGCTAGGGAGGAGGGAATGGTAACCTCCTAACAATCCCTGAGCCTCTCCCTGACTGCTGACAGTATGAGCAAGTCCTGATGGTGAACGAACTCATACGCTGGAACCTAAGCCCTGCTGACACTGTCGCAAACCCTAACTTAGGGAACGGGGAATGAGACAGCCGGTACCTTCCACCATGAAGGGACCAGCGTCTCCCTGAGACCTAGAAGTTACACACGCACAAAGGAGAAAACAGGAGGACTTAGCTTGAGATGAGCAGGAAGTAGAGGATCCACAAACAACCAGTATAGAACTCCAGAAGGAAAATATCAACCGCAAAGTCAGCAGTAAGAGGCGGACTTAAATAGAGCCTCTTAAACAGCTAATGAGCAGAACCTGTGAAGAGGTGGGATCCTGCCCACAACAACAAACAGAAAGGAAACACGGAAAGACCTGTCAGACAGACTCACGTGCTGCAAGTGACAGGGCAGGCAGTGACAGGAAGGAACTTAGCAGATGGAAGGTCCTTCACCATGAGCTAAATTACCTACAGAAATTTATCTGAAAAAATGGTAGGTTGCTTGTTAAATATGGTTTGATTTGCTACTGAAAGTGGCCATGGTAGTGTCACGGCGCAGTGTGGGTAATAAACTCCACACTGAGCACAAGAGGGAAGGGAAAAAGTACACAGTTCCTCAGCTCTCAACTAAGATGGATGCTCCTTCTCTATGCTCTGAAGAACCACACCTCTCATGAGTATATATATATATATATATATATATATATATATGCAGTCAGTAAGCCGTGCCTGGGAAACTGCAGCATCTTGTGGCCAAACAGTAGAATGTCTGTCAGAGCATTTAATTCAATCCACACACAAACAGTGTTCACACAATGAGAGCTGTTTCTTAATCTCATATCATGGCGGACACAAGAGGGAAGGGAAGAGGTACTAGGCCTGGAAACTAGGGAAAGGGGAAAGGTCACCACCTAGTGAATCCCTAAACCGAGCCCTGACTACTATCAGTATGAACAGACCTTGATGGTAAGCATGTTCATACGCAGGAACTTAGAGCCCTATCTGACCCTACAGGGCCCTGGAAATAGTGTCAGGACAAAAGATGACCTGTTCCTTCCCAGCTGAAGGAACAGGAGACTCCCTCAGGCCTAATACCAAAAGATAGAGGAATACAACAAACAGGAAATAGGGAAAAGACACTTAACTCCGAAGTACGCGGATGAGCAGGAACTCAGAGGAGAACCAAACACCAGCACTTCCACAACCAGAAAGGAGCTATCAACCGCATAGCATGATGGGTGAGACCAGACTAAATAGAGGAATTGGAATGACCACTTAAGCTACACCTGAGACAAGAGGTGTGGTCATATCCAGCAACAACACAGAAACAAGTGAAACCAAAGAGGCTGTCAGATCACATCATGTGCAGCCAGTCTCTTAGATCTTCTGACCCCTGTCACGGGAGAGACAGGTAGAGTATGGCCCTATTTAAAGTTTTGTTATGGGGCCCTTTGGTCACTTGCCTTAATCCGTTCCTTAGTCACCTATTGTTTTGTCTCTTGAAGACAACTCCTTCTAAATGGAAGGTCCATTTTCTCTAAAGGGAAATGTAGAGGAAATAGCAGTAGAATACAATGTCAACTATTCAAACAAATGGCCATCCATGTAGTATATGGATGGACTATGTCTTCCAGAGGGGACGCTGCCCTTGGAGATATACTCTCCAATTTAGCTCTCAGGGTGGGGTCCTGAGCGTACGACCTTGCTCCATCACGCCCAGGGGTGGGAATCAATCAGATAACCTGATAGCAGCCAACAAATGTTCATTCATCCAATTTGGAAAAGGAAGTGGTCATGACAACAATTTACCAATCAAAGAAACCATACATCTCATTGAGCTTTGTCTAAAAAAAAACAGACCTGTCCAATGTTTCACTCTGGGGATAAACTCCTATTTACCTTCACGCCTTCGTAAAAATGCTGATATTTGATGATCGATTAAGGACGTACAAAGAAGCAGAAGACGCCAAAAGCAATAAATTTTCCAATTAGTTAATTGAAACCCAATTACTGTAGACAGACACCATCTGATGTCCATTACTTCTGCCACGGCCTAGATACAGACAGTGGACATGTTGAGGACGCCAATTTAGAGCATATTTGTGCAGCAGATTTTAAGAGATTCAAAACAAAACTGTCCAACAATGGCATAATGGTGGTGGTAGTGCCAGTGCGAGGGTGGGTAATACATAAAGGGTCTGACTACATACACAGTATAGATTACCTAGGATTCAGCATGATGTCCCATGAATTTACAGTCAGCATGCTAATAAACCTGAGATTCCTACAGAGATTCCTATTTGAATATTCTTTTTTAGGGAAGGGGCATTCAAAGAAAGAATAGGGCCCCATGACAAAACCCATAATGGGCCCCACTCCTCTCTGAGAGCTCTGCCAAATTAACCAGTTTCATCATTCAGCTTTCAAATCCAGAATACTGTGTAGATTAATCTCACAATATACCGTATTTTTCACCTTATAAGACGCACTTTGTTTATAAAAGTTCTAGGAAAGAGTTACTTTGTAACAATTAGCTCAATTTTCCAATTATTCACTGCTTAAAATTCCCAAAATCTGATTGGTTAGACTATATTAAGCTAATTATCTACCTTAATCTGTTTGAACACACCCCTTTAACCTTATTAACCCTTTCACTCTTACTTTATTATTTCATTCTATTACCCTTTAATAAATCGTTATCAGTTCTTTTTATATACAATTTTTCCTTGTTAACTAACTAGATGGGCCAAATGGTTCTTATCTGCCGACACATTCTATGTTTATATGTTTCTATTTTATATGTCTATATCTTTCTTTTACCTATCATCTAATAGCTTTTTCCTATAACTATTTTGTTACCTATCATCAATAGCCTCTTTTTATAGCTACTATGCTATCTATTATCAATCAATTTTCCTTATAGCCACTATCCTACCTATAGCTTCTCCCCATCTCTTTTACCTCATAATAATCATAAATCCCTGCCCATAACACAGAATAAACAGACAATAACACAACTCTATAAGCCAAAAGCCAGATGTGTAAGCCAACAACATATTCATAAGACAAAATACAGTCAATATACCTTACAATGGCAGCCTTGTGCACAGTGAAACCTACGAAATCAGCTCTCTATCCAGAAAGACCTAAGAATCAGTGAGCCTCAAAGTTACTTGCTTTGCACTGAATGGCTTGGGGGTCCTGCGCACCTAGATCATTATCATTAAGGTGACAAAAATGGTAAACTCCTTTTTGGATGCCAGCTAACTCTTCTCTGACTTCCTAGGAGAGCTGTAGAAAAATGTTCAGTTTTCTAATTGTCCTAACATCATATACAATAACCTCTGTATACTGTTTTGTCATGTAAACTCATTTGCATAAACTCAGGCATACAGGACAGATATGCAAATTAGTGTTTCAGCTGAAAAACCAGCCTGATTCTGCTAATTTGCATGTCTTTTCCATAAGCCTGAGTTTATGCAAATTAGTTTACATGACAAAACAATATAGAGAGGGTATTGTATATAATGTTAGGACAATTAGAAAACTGAACATTTTTCTGCTTCTCTGCCTTTTGGCTAAGATCAAGTGTAGTATCTGTTCTTAGATTCCTGGTGGACAGGCCAGGATATAGAGCAGAGAACCACATGGTCATTCATAGGGTGTACGGCTTGGGCCATTAGTGCCCTATGCTAGGTGACCAAGGGATCACCGGATCGAAGCCAGGGGCTGAGATATTTGAAAGCCCGAGGTGCAGAAGTACCCTAGGGTCACCCTGGGGTGCCTGAATTCACTGGGGGTGGGAGCCCACTAAGTGACGGCACATTTGCACGCACTTCACTTTTTGAGCGCACACACCTCTATTCTTTGTCAGGCCTGGGGTAAGGAGGAGGAATTTTTATAATTTCGTCCGGATGTCCGGGCTGAGCTTCAGCGCACATTCACTATTTATTTCAATTTTCTTGTTCACTGTGTGTTTTCTTTCCACGTTTGTTTGTCACAAGGATTTCTTGGGTTGCGGCACCCTTACGCGTACCCCCCTAGAGGTCTAAGGGGTGTGTGTGTGGCTATTGTGGTTTCACCCCCCCCCCCCCCCCGCAAAACCCCTTGGTCTCTCCCAGAGACCAGCCTAGTTGTTGAAGCCCCGTGCCAACACCTTGGGTGGCAGCCTAGGTGAAAGCCGGAGCACAGACTTGGCGTACACTCGGCTTTGGTTGGGAGTTGCCTGTTTTGTCTCGGTCCCTTGCAGGAGCCTTCTGGCCCAGAGGGACTGGGAAATGTTTATGGGGGGCCCTTCTCTTGTGCACGTTTTTGTGTGGCACGCTGCACGATTTTGTTACACGGGTGTAGAAAGCATACTCCTCGGGCTTTAAAAAAAGAAAAGAAAAAGCTGATTTTGCAGGTTTCACTGTGCACAAGGCTGCCATTGTAAGGTATGTTGACTGTATTTTGTCTTATGAATAGGTTGTTGGCTTGCACACCTGGCATTTGGCTTATAGAGTTGTGTTATTGTCTGTTTACTCTGTGTTATGGGCAGGGATTTATGATTATTATGAGGTAGGACATTCATTATAGGGAGAAGCTATAGGTAGGATAGTGGCTATAAATAGCATAGTAGCTATAAAAAAAGTTATCGATGATAGGTAGCATAATAACTATAGGAAAAAGCTATTAGATAATAGGTAAGAGAAAAATATAGAAATACAAAATGGTGAGCAAAGAAAAATTGTATATAAAAAGAACTGATAAAAATGTATTAAAGGGCAATAGAATGAAATAATAAAGTAGGAGTGAAAGGGTTAATAAGGGGAAGGGAGGTGTTTAAACAGATTAAGGTAGATAATTAGCTTAACATAGTCTAACCAATCAGATTTTGGGAAGTTTAAGCAGTGATTAATTGGGAAATTGAGCTAATTGTTACAAAGTAACTCGCTCCTGGGATTTTAGTAAACAGAGGTGTGTCTTATAAGACGAAAAATACTGTATATGTAAACAGAGCGCTATATTTCTGCTATAATTCTGTATTCATGTAGTCACCACTAGGGGGAGCTCACTGCATATTGTTTTATACAGCTAGTGTTGAACACAATAGAAGGAGTATAAATTTGTGAGATCCCTCTAATGGTAGCTTCATATATCCGCTATGACAACCAAGTAAAGCAGTTCAGTACTATCCCCCTTCCACCACAGGCCTCATAGCAATCATACAGAAGGCTCTGATACAATGATAAGGACACAACTGTTCTGGAGAAATGTTTGGCTTAAACCTTGTTTATTTTATAGAAAACTGCTCATCATTTTATGTTCAAAAATATAACTACTATAATACTGCTCCTATGTACAAGAATATAACTACTATAATACTGCCTCCTATGTACAAGAATATAACTACTATAATACTGCTCCTATATACAAGAATATAACTACTATAATACTGCTCCTATGTACAAGAATATAACTACTATAATACTGCTCCTGTGTACAAGAATATAACTACTATAATACTGCCTCATATGTACAAGAATATAACTACTATAATACTGCTCCTATGTACAAGAATATACCTACTATAATACTGCTCCTATGTACAAGAATATAACTACTATAATACTGCCTCTTATGTACTAGAATATAACTACTATAATACTGCTCCTATGTACAAGAATATAACTACTATAATACTGCTCCTATGTACAAGAATATAACTACTATAATACTGCCTCCTATGTACAATAATATATCTACTATAATACTGCTCCTATGTACAAGAATATAACTACTATAATACTGCCCCTATGTACAAGAATATAACTACTATAATACTGCTTCTATGTACAAGAATATAACTACTATAATACTGCTCCTATGTACAAGAATATAACTACTATAATACTGCCTCCTATGTACAAGAATATAACTACTATAATACTACTCCTATGTACAAGAATATAACTAGTATAATACTGCTCCTATGTACAAGAATATAACTACTATAATACTGTTCCTATGTACAAGAATATAACTACTATAATACTGCTCCTATGTACAAGAATATAACTACTATAATACTGCCCCCTATGTACAAGGATATAACTACTATAATACTGCTCCTATGTACAAGAATATAACTACTATAATACTGCCTCCTATGTACAAGAATATAACTACTATAATACTGCTCCTATGTACAAGAATATAACTACTATAATACTGCTCCTATGTACAAGAATATAACTACTATAATACTGCTCCTATGTACAGGAATATAACTACTATAATACTGCCTCCTATGTACAAGAATATAACTACTATAATACTGCTCCTATGTACAGGAATATAACTACTATAATACTGCGCCTATGTACAAGAATATAACTACTATAATACTGCTCCTATGTACAAGAATATAACTACTATAATACTGCTTCCTATGTACAGGAATATAACTACTATAATACTGCTCCTATGTACAAGAATATAACTACTATAATACTGCTCCTATGTACAAGAATATAACTACTATAATACTGCTCCTATGTACGAGAATATAACTGCTATAATACTGCCTCCTATGTACAAGACTATAACTACTATAATACTGCCTCCTATGTGCAAGAATATAACTACTATAATACTGCTCCTCTGTACAAGAATATAACTACTATAATACTGCCTCCTATATACAAGAATATAACTACTATGATACTACTTCTATGTACAAGAATATAATTACTATAATACTGCCTCCTATGTACAAGAATATAACTACTATAATACTGCTCCTATGTACAAGAATATAGCTACTATAATACTGCCTCCTATGTACAAGAATATAACTACTATAATACTGCTCCTATGTACAAGAATATAACTACTATAATACTGCCTCATATGTACAAGAATATAACTACTATAATACTGCTCCTCTGTACAAGAATATAACTACTATAATACTGCTCCTATGTACAGGAATATAACTACTATAATACTGCCTCCTATGTACAAGAATATAACTACTATAATACTGCTCCTATGTACAAGAATATAACTACTATAATACTGCTCCTATGTACAAGAATATAGCTACTATAATACTGCCTCCTATGTACAAGAATATAACTACTATAATACTGCTCCTATGTACAAGAATATAACTACTATAATACTGCCTCATATGTACAAGAATATAACTACTATAATACTGCTCCTCTGTACAAGAATATAACTACTATAATACTGCTCCTATGTACAGGAATATAACTACTATAATACTGCCTCCTATGTACAAGAATATAACTACTATAATACTGCTCCTATGTACAAGAATATAACTACTAGGGGGCGGAGTCTGACTGCCAACCTGAACAGTCGCATGTAGGAGAGCTCCTCTCACTGCAATCCTGCAACCTGGTTAATCTCGCACTTTAACCCAGCAAGGCATGGGGAAAGTCGGCAGATACATTCCCCAAGACAAGACAGACTCCCCGAAACTGGATAGAGGGGTTTCAGATATGGAGAAATATCTAAATAAGAAAGCCTCGGGCAGCAGGAGCAGCATGGCCAAGATGGCCCCGCTTACACCGGACGACTGGTCCCAGGAATCAGAAGGAGCTTCAGGATTGATCCCTGACCTGGATGATGGGGCTCCGCTTCCAGGTACTGCCCCGATATCGAGGAAATTCCTTCAACAAGCCCTCTCCTCAGCCATCGCTCCTGTGCTCCAGGACTTACAGGAGATTAAATCCGATGTTAAACAAATCGGACAGCGTGTGGAGACGCTGGAAGGCAATCAGGCTGCCTTACTCACATATGCCAACACTCTGGGGGATAATGCTGCGGCTTGTATGGCTTCCCTGGACTCTGCTTTCTCCCTAATCGAGGACCAGGAGAACCGCAGCAGGCGGAAAAATATTCGGCTGCGCGGTCTCCCGGAGCTGATACCGCATGAGGAGTTACCAGAAGTAGCGGCCGCCATCTTTGCTGACCTTGTGGGGCCGGAGTACGCCACTGGAATCGAAATCGAGCGCATCCACCGGTCGCTTAGGCCGAAACCAAAAGAAAATGAAAATCCTAGGGATATAGTGTGTGGCCTCTTAAAATATACCGATACAGCGGCAATACTAAGGGCAGCAAGGGATCGGAAAGAGCTCACATACAAAGATGCCAAGATCCTCATGTTCCAGGATTTGGCGCCAACAACGCTGAATAAGCGGAGGGCCCTCCGACCACTTACGGATCACCTGCGGCACATCAAAACCCCTTACAAGTGGCTGTTCCCCTTCGGCCTAACGTTCTCCATGGGAGACAGAAGATGCACCATCAGAGTCCCAGGAGACCTAGCAGCAGCGTGGGGATTGCTCCAGATCACACCTATGGACATACCATCATGGCTGCCCTCAGCGGAGACCGGGATCCCACTGCCAGAGTTACCGGGAGTTCAGAGGTGGAACAAAGCTGCATCAAGGAGGAAGACCGGTTCCAGGCCCCGGGACACTTGAGCACCTGTAGCTCTAAGGTTATCTGATAATTTCTGTGTCGGTATTCATGGCAGGAGTTTCTCCTAATTTTCCATGGCAGTTTTGCACGCAATATGCCGGCTCTCTGTTCTATGTTTTTTTTTTCTCTATGTTTTTTCTCTATTATATAGCATATTATTTCCATACAAGGCATGTAAGCTCAGTTGGGGCTGACATGAAAGGATATTTTATGCCTCCTATTTAATTTGGGTTATAACATACCATATAATGCATTTTGTATTGCACCAGGTCTGCAGGGTGAGCTGGCTATCCAGGATCTTCCTTAAAGATCTTGTGCTTTTCCCCCTACATGCACCACATCAGGGCACTACTGGTGCAGCCCTGGTGCAAGCACACTAATGGTGGGGCATACACGCTGACCGCACTGTTCTTTAGGGGTGCGCTCGGATGTGTTAACCCTCACTTCTGTTCTCTAGTCACAGTTCTGGGTTCTATAAGGATTGTGCACTATGTTAGTGTTTTATGTTACTTGGAATCTCTAGTGAAATGGCCGGTCAGGCTGCTTTATGCAGTTACCTATAGATATGTACAATGTCTAAGTTAAAGTGTACCTCATTCAACGTTAGGGGCTTCAACACTCCTCAAAAAAGATCTCAAGTTTTACGACTAATGAGAAAATCCCATTCTGATATATGCTTTTTTCAGGAATTACATTTTAAAACCCAAAATATTCCTACCCTTCAGAAAAGTTATTATAATAATTGGTTTATTAGCACATTTGATAAGGCCAAAAGAGGGGTGGGTATTGCCATCGCTAAGCGAATCCCTTTTAAAATGACAGACTCTCAGTCAGATTCTGAGGGCAGATATGTGTTCGTGAAGGGCTTCATTGGCACGCAGCGGATAACCTTAGCCAGTCTGTATAGCCCCAATAGGGGACAAAAATTGTGGATTTCCCAAACCTTACAAAAGTTCACAATTTTTGCTGAAGGAATTTGCCTGGTTGGGGGAGATCTAAACGTGCCTCTGAACCCCTTCGTGGACACATCAGATGGCTCCACACAGCAAACACAGACGACTCTGGGCCACATAAACGCCCGTTTAGCAGAGGCAAAGTTAACAGATGCATGGCGCCTGGTACATCCAAATGGAAGAGACTATACCCTTTTTTTCTGCGGCCCACAATGTTTATAAGAGACTGGACTATCTTTTAGTATCAAACACCTGTATAGATATGATAGAACAGGCAGATATAGATCCCATCACAATTTCGGATCACGCCCCGGTATCGATGGTGGTACATTTAGCCAGTTTACCCCCTCCAGAATAAACAGTGGAGACTGAATGAGACATTGCTTGATAAGAAGGAAGCAGTTGATTCACTGTCACAGAGGTTGTCGTGGTTTTTTGGGGAGAACTTGACACCAGGCATCTCACAAGAGACTGTGTGGGAAACACACAAATCAGTAATGAGAGGAGAATTAATATCCTTGGGGAGTAGAGTTAAGAAAGAGAGACAACAATTGCTCCATTCTCTTCTTAAACAGATTGCTGATCTGGAGACTATACATAAGAGGTCGAAAGCCTTGAGGACACAGCAAGAACTTCTTCTCCTGAGAGAAAAACTGAAAGATCACCTCAATGCATGCCACGCCAGGGCATATCAGTATGGTCAATTTCGCTTTTTCTCTCACGGAGACAAAGGAACGAAGCTGATGGCTTCCCTCATTAAGCAGAGGAAAGACTCTATGTATATCTCCAGTATCAAGTCCACTGATGGTAATCAATTACACAGGACGGCAGACATAGCCAAAGAATTTCAAAAATTCTATCAGGAACTATACGGGTTGGATAACCGAACCTCCCAATCAGACCCAACTGCGGACTCAGTGATAGCCAACTTTCTACACCGCTTAAAATTACCCTGGCTTAGTAGTGAGGAAGGGAATTCATTGACGGTACCTGTCACTGACTCAGAAGTAATGAGGATACTGAAATCCATGCCCTTAGGAAAGTGCCCGGGTCCAGATGGATTTCCGGTGGGCTATTACAGAAAATTTGCGGACATTTTATGCCCACATCTTACCAATTGGTGCAATGCTCTTCTTACAGGGGGGCAGCTGCATAGTCAATCCCTAGAAGCTACAGTAACCATTCTGCCTAAGCCTGGGAAGGACCCTACACTCTGCGGGAGTTACAGGCCCATTTCTCTCTTAAACGTTGATATTAAGGTCTGGGCTAAGCTCTTGGCCTCTCGTCTCAGCTCGTTCCTCCCTAAGCTAATACACCCTGACCAAGCTGGGTTTGTGCCAGGAAGAGAGGGGAACCATAACTCCTGCAGAGTAGTTACGGCCATTCAATGGGCAAAAAGACAAGGTCTCCCCCTGGTCTGTTTGAGCGTGGATGCGGAGAAGGCCTTTGACCGGGTGAATTGGAACTTCATGAAAGGGACGTTACACAGTTTTGGTATTCCAACACAATTTCAGGACGCGATTATGACCCTGTATACAAACCCGAGCGCTAAAATTAGAGTAAATGGTACTTTGTCGCCTCCGGTCCCTATTCATAACGGCACCCGACAGGGCTGTCCCTTATCACCAGCTCTCTATATCTTGGTAATGGAGACTCTCCTCCAAGCCATTAGGATACATCCTAATATCAGAGGGGTCAGGGCCAAAAATGACATGATTGAATACACCAATGTCGCCTATGCTGACGACCTTTTGGTGCTAATTTCCAACCCGGTCGAGGCCTTCCCGCATCTCCTCTCTCTGTTCGACTTATATGGTAAGATCTCCAATTATAAGGTAAATTACTCTAAATCTGAAGTTATGAACATATCAGCTTCCTCAAGAAGCGTTCTCTCCCTTAAAACCACGACACCTTCCATCTGGCAATCCTCTCATATCTCCTATTTAGGTATCAAAATCCCGTCAGACTTAGGGAATATTTTTCAGCTGAATTATAAACCCCTGTTATCAGAGATACAGAGCCAACTTGGCTCTCTCCGCATTCCTTTTGCTTCGTGGATGGGGAGGAAAAACTTGTTGAAAGCTTTTATACTGCCTAAAGTGCTATACGTCATGCAGATGTTACCTGTTCTCCTCCCTTCCTCATTCTTCACACAGATACGCAGACTATTTTCTAACTTTCTGTGGGGAGGAAAGGGTGCTAGGATTTCACATGCCAGACTGATTTTACGGAAGAATCAAGGGGGATTTGCCTTACCGGATGTTCAGCTCTATTACAAAGCTATTCATCTCAGAAGATGGATGCAGCTCCATGTACCTAGTTGCTCAACAGTCGGTAATGAGCTAGAACTGTTTCAGCTATCTCAGTCTCAGAGGGCTGCGTTATGGGGCTTGAACTCAACTTCGTTGCATACACATATACTACTTAGGGGCACAGGTCGGGTGGTCATGCAACTTAATAGGGACCAGGATTTATTGCGTAATCCTTCTTCAGTCATGCCCGCAGACCTGATACCCTATTCAGTTAGGCCGACAGCAACACACATTCCTCCTGGGTGGGGCTCCCTGAGAGACTTCACAACAAAGGAATTTCTAGAAAATGCCTTAGGCAACTTACCAGATGAGCACACTCTCAGGAACACTGTAAAATCTTGCAACTTCTTAGACGTGGCGGATTTTAGATCTGTTGGTAAGGCCCTATTGGATAAAAAAGTTCAGGATCTAGAACAAACTTGGTTTGAAAAGATTATTTCTTCCAATTCACCACACAAGAGATTAATCTCATTGCTCTATCTGGCACTGAATATGCCGAGACCCAACGTCCGCCCACAGTTTCTGAAAACGTGGGAGACTGAGTTGAACAGAACCTTCTCTGAAACAGATGTCCTTAGGCTATATGCGCACTCACATGGCTTCTCCAGATGCGTCAAGGTGCAAGAGCACTCCTTTAAAGTACTAACCCAGTGGTACATGACGCCCAAAAAGATGTTCTCAAGAGGGTTGTGTTCTACGGACCGGTGTTGGAGGTGCAACTCAGAAGAGGGCAACCTCTCACATATTCTATGGTATTGTACAGGGATAAGACCATTCTGGGATAATATCTCTAATGCTCTGAAATCAATTTTCCATACTGATATAACATTAACACCCGACCTGGTCCTTTTGTGGCTACCTACAAAAGTATTTTCCCCATCTAGAGGTTGCCTTGCCACCCAACTAATTCAAGCAGCTAGGCTGCTAATCCCCCAGAGATGGCTCAGCACTGAACCCCCTACCATTTCTCATTGGATACACAAGGTTGATCTCATCCAACGCCTAGAGGAGCTAGCCAGTTGGGAATCTAGAACTCATGAAAAGCACGCTAAGATGTGGAGTCCATGGTTGCAATTTAGGGCGTCAACACTAACAACAGTCTAATAAAGGTCTATTGACCCAGACAGAGCTTGCTATACTGCATACCTGACTTAACGCCACAGAATGACCTATATACATGAACAACTAGAGATGTGTTCTGTTTTGTTTTGTTTTGTTCTTGTTATTATTGTTTGGATATGTTCTTGAGGTCGGTCGCCTCAATTTCAGGGGTCTTTGTAGACATCATACAAGTAGCACTTGCACTTTATAAAATCTCATGCAATGTGTTGTTTCACAAAAGAGTAATACAGGAACTATCTGACCACATACTAAAGGTTAGAACGAGGTTATATATATGTCTGACATGTGGTTTTATGTTATGCTCACATTTGGATTGTAGACCTAACAAGAGGATGTGCCTATCCTCAGAAGTGTTGCATACTGTATATCTTTATACCTTTGTGTATGAAATGTCAACCTGATATTTCTTTTTGATCTTGACCTTTTTCAATAAAAAGATAATTGACAAAGAATATAACTACTATACCGGTCCTCGGTCCTCAAGTTCCCTAGTTTGAATCTCCCCTTATACCTGCTTCAGTCATATATTCATCCTACCACCTCTGATGCATCAGGGATTTGGGCCATGTTAACCAGCCTTAAACTGCAAGATATTATGACTGATTCAGGTACTTTAGACTGGAGCAAAATATACGCACTCCCGAGGGTTCAGGAGGCCTCTTTCCTAGCGGTTATGGCTTTTAAAAAGGATTTGGTGCTTCTAGAAACAATCCCCAGACCCACAACAGATCACTCATGGATAGAGGGGAAACTTTCTATTGCCCATCGCCCAAAGAAACCTCTTTCCACATTCTACAGGGAGCTACTCTCCTCCGCACCTCCAGATCTGTGGTTCCTTGCAGGCTGGGAAAAGGAGTTATCCACGACTCTATCAGAACCTGAAAAAGCGTTTATCCTCACACACTCGCATGGATTCAACCGTTGCATTAAGATTCAAGCTAACTCTTACAAATTACTTACAAGATGGTACAAAACGCCAGAATTCCTCCATAAGCTGAACCCCGCTATCCCGGATAGTTGCTGGAGGTGCGGAGGAGGTCCCGGCTCTTTATCCCACATTTGGTGGAGTTGTGAGAAAATCAAGCCTTTCTGGGTAGAAGTGGAGGCAACTATTAACAAGGTCTGTAATACCCGGGTTAGACTAGATGCTAAGCTCCTGTTACTATGGTGTCCTAATAGCACGCTTGCCCCCTCAAAGTCCAATCTCCCAACTATGCTTATTACGGCAGCCCGACTGTTGATCCCTCTGTTGTGGAAGAATGACTCAGCCTCATCCTTCTTAATGTGGATCAAGAAAATTGATCAAATATACCGGTTTGAAGAGTTAGCCCACTGGGAAAACCACTCTAGAGCGATATTTGTCAAAACATGGTCCCCCTGGAAGCAATATCGCGAATTCTAGGCTTATGTATGTTATGATGTATGATATGTGATTGACATCTAACTCCCCACCTCCCTCTCCTTCCCCCCACCTCCCTGTGTCTTGTCGCCCTCCCTCATCATATATTTGTTTGCACATATAATTTTGTCCTCTGAGTTGTGTAGCAATTTTCTTGGAATTGATGTATTTGCTGAATAAGCATTTTTCCAGCTGCGTCTGGTACACGAGTTGTATGACTTTTCACACAACATTGTGCTTTTCTTATAATAAAAATAAATTTGATAAAGAATATAACTACTATAATACTGCTCCTATGTACAAGAATATAACTACTATAATACTGCTCCTATGTACAAGAATATAACTACTATAATACTGCTCCTATGTACAAGAATATAACTACTATAATACTGCTCCTATGTACAAGAATATAACTACTATAATACTGCTCCTATGTACAAGAATATAACTATTATAATACTGCCTCCTATGTACAAGAATATAACTACTATAATACTGCCTCCTATGTACAAGACTATAACTACTATAATACTGCTCCTATGTACAAGAATAGAACTACTATAATACTGCCTCCTATGTACAAGAATATAACTACTATAATACTGCCTCCTATGTACAAGAATATAACTACTATAATACTGCTCCTATGTACAAGAATATAACTACTATAATACTGCCTCCTATGTACAAAAATATAACTACTATAATACTGCCTCCTATGTACAAGAATATAACTACTATAATACTGCTCCTATGTACAAGAATAGAACTACTATAATACTGCCTCCTATGTACAAGAATATAACTACTATAATACTGCCTCCTATGTACAAGAATATAACTACTATAATACTGCTCCTATGTGCAAGAATATAACTACTATAATACTGCTCCTATGTACAAGAGTATAACTACTATAATACTGCTCCTATGTACAAGAATATAACTACTATAATACTGCTACTATGTACAAGACTATAACTACTATAATACTGCTCCTATGTACAAGAATATAACTACTATAATACTGCCCTCTATGTACAAGAATATAACTACTCTAATACCGCCTCCTATGTACAGGAATATAACTACTATAATACTGCTCCTATGTACAAGAATATAATTACTATAATACTGCCTCCTATGTACAAGAATATAACTACTATAATACTGCCTCCTATGTACAAGAATATAACTACTATAATACTGCCTCCTATGTACAAGAATATAACTACTATAATACTGCTCCTATGTACAAGAATATAACTACTATAATACTGCTGCTATGTACAAGAATATAACTACTATAATACTGCCTCCTATGTACAAGAATATAAATACTATAATACTGCTCCTATGTACAAGAATATAACTACTATAATACTGCTCCTATGTATAAGAATATAACTACTATAATACTGCCCCTATGTACAAGAATATAACTACTATAATACTGCTCCTATGTACAAGAATATAACTACTATAATACTGCTCCTATGTACAAGAATATAACTACTATAATACTGCCTCCTATGTACAAGAATATAACTACTATAATATTGCTCCTATGTACAGGAATATAACTACTATAATACTGCTCCTATGTACAAGAATATAACTACTATAATACTGCCTCCTATGTACAAGAATATAACTACTATAATATTGCTCCTATGTACAGGAATATAAATACTATAATACTGCTCCTATGTACAAGAATATAACTACTATAATACTGCCTCCTATGTACAGGAATATAACTACTATAATATTGCTCCTATGTACAGGAATATAACTACTATAATACTGCTCCTATGTACAAGAATATAACTACTATAATACTGCTCCTATGTACAAGAATATAACTACTATAATACTGCTCCTATGTACAAGAATATAACTACTATATTACTGCTCCTATGTACAGGAATATGACTACTATAATACTGCTCCTATGTACAGGAATATAACTACTATAATACTGCTCCTATGTACAAGAATATAACTACTATAATACTGCTCCTATGTATAAGAATATAACTACTATAATACTGCCTCCTATGTACAAGAATATAACTACTATAATACTGCTCCTATGTGCAAGAATAGAACTACTATAATACTGCCTCCTATGTACAAGAATATAACTACTATAATACTGTCTCCTATGTACAAGAATATAACTACTATAATACTGCTCCTATGTACAAGAATATAACTACTATAATACTGTTCCTATGTACAAGAATATAACTACTATAATACTGCTCCTATGTACAAGAATATAACTACTATAATACTGCTCCTATGTACAAGAATATAACTACTATAATACTGCTCCTATCTACAAGAATATAACTACTATAATACTGCCTCCTATGTACAAGAATATAACTACTATAATACTGCCTCCTATGTACAAGAATATAACTACTATAATACTGTCTCCTATGTACAAGAATATAACTACTATAATACTGCCCCTATGTACAAGAATATAACTACTATAATACTGCTCCTATGTACAAGAATATCACTACTATAATACTGCTCCTATGTACAAGAATATAACTACTATAATACTGCTCCTATGTACAAGAATATAACTACTATAATACTGCTCCTATGTACAAGAATATAACTACTATAATACTGCCTCTGGTATGCAAGAATATAACTACTATAGTATAGCTCCTATATACAAGAATAGAACTACTATTAGAGATGAGCGAATTTCTCAAAAATTAGATTCGGACAGTTCGCCAAATTTTTCGAAACAATTCGGTTTGATCCGAATTTATTCGTGGCGAATTGCATTAAAAAACTGCTTTTTCCTGACTGCAGAGAGCCTTTATAGTGGTGTAGAACACTGTGCCTTTCAGAAACACGCATAGGGAGTCTGTTGTGGTAGTGAAATAATACTGTGAGTCCGTATGACATGCAGATGACAGGCGTCGCTCTTAGAATCCCTGCACACTTCACTTATTTGGGCAGTCACGGGTCCAAAACTTACCAAATAACTCAAGTATGAACTCAGCCTTACAGGTCAATGTTAGCGTCAAGAAGAAGCGCACTCCTTTTACACCGTCGTCAGCTGATTCCACATAGATTTCTACAGAACCTGTTCTATTAAACGCTTATACAAGTAGAGCCCCCACGACAGTGGAGCGGGTGTCAGCAGTAAGTTTGTGTTGACGTCACTGATCATTTTGCCCTTCCTCTGATCCGTCAGAACAATAACCCCCAAAAAACGGATCCTGTCTGTGGAGCAGCCGCCTTCACTCGGTCAGCATTTGGTTAGTAATCCATCAGTATTGCTAAAGCCCAAAAAAACAGGAGTGGATCCAAAACAGAGATGACACGTGAATGGAATATTTGCATGTCTTCTGCGTTTTGTACCCACTCCTGCTTTTGGCTACAAAATCATAAACCAATTCTGATGCAAAATAGGGACCATGTCATGTAGGCCTTACAGCTGTTACATAGACAGGATCCGTTGTGCGTCTCATTTTTACTTCCTTCTGACAGATCAGAAGAAGGGTCAAATAAATGATGATGTCAGCCAGGCCGAAAGGCAAAATAGTGACCCAGTCATAAAGTGGGGAGGGTGGGAACAGCATGAGAAGTCCACAGAGTGGCCCTATGACATAGTGGTGAGGTGAAAGCAGCATGAGAAGACCACAGAATGGCCCAATGACAGAGTCTGTAGGTGGCAGCAGCATCAGGAGGAGGCCACAGAGTGGCACAATGACAGTGTGGAGGTGGCAGAAGCAGCATCAGGAGGCCACAGAGTGGCACAATGACAGAGTGTGGAGGTGGTGTCAGGAGCAGCATCAGGAGGAGGCCACAGGGTGGCACAATGACAGAGTGTGGAGGTGGCAGCAGCATCATCAGGAGGCCACAAAGTGGCACAATGACAGAGTGTGGAGGTGGCAGCAGCAGCATCAGGAGGAGGCCACAGAGTGGCACAATGACAGTGTGGAGGAGGCAGCAGCAGCATCAGGAGGAGGCCACAGGGTGGTACAATGACAGAGTGTGGAGGTGGCAGCAGCAGCATCAGGAGGAGACCACAGGGTGGTACAATGACAGTGTGAAGGTGGCAGCAGCATCAGGAAGCCACAGGGTGGCACAATGACAGAGTGTGAAGGTGGCGGCAGCATCAGGAGGAGGCCACAGGGTTGCATAATGACAGTGTGAAGGTGGCAGCAGCATCAGGAAGCCACAGGGTGGCACAATGACAGAGTGTGAAGGTGGCGGCAGCAGCAGCAGCATCAGGAGGAGGCCACAGGGTTGCATAAGGACAGTGTGGAGGTGTCAGCAGCAGCATCAGGAGGTTACAGAGTGGCACAATGACATAGTGTGGAGGTGGCAGCAGTAGCAGCATCAGGAGGAGGCCACAGGATGGTACAATGACAGTGTGAAGGTGGCAGCAGCATCAGGAAGCCACAGGGTGGCACAATGACAGAGTGTGAAGGTGGCGGCAGCAGCAGCATCAGGAGGAGGCCACAGGGTTGCATAATGACAGTGTGGAGGTGGCAGCAGCAGCATCAGGAGGTTACAGAGTGGCACAATGACATAGTGTGGAGGTGGCAGCAGTAGCAGCATCAGGAGGAGGCCACAGGGTGGTACAATGACAGTGTGAAGGTGGCAGCAGCATCAGGAAGCCACAGGGTGGCACAATGACAGAGTGTGAAGGTGACGGCAGCAGCAGCTGCCACAGGGTTGCATAATGACAGTGTGAAGGTGGCAGCAGCATCAGGAAGCCACAGGGTGGCACAATGACAGAGTGTGAAGGTGGCGGCAGCAGCAGCATCAGGAGGAGGCCACAGGGTTGCATAATCACAGTGTGGAGGTGGCAGCAGCATCAGGAGGCCACAGAGTGGCACAATGACAGAGTGTGGAGGTGGTGTCAGCAGCAGCATCAGGAGGAGGCCACAGGGTGGCACAATGACAGAGTGTGGAGGTGGCAGCAGCATCATCAGGAGGCCACAAAGTGGCACAATGACAGAGTGTGAAGGTGGCGGCAGCAGCAGCATCAGGAGGAGGCCACAGGGTGGTACAATGACAGTGTGAAGGTGGCAGCAGCATCAGGAAGCCACAGGGTGGCACAATGACAGAGTGTGAAGGTGGCGGCAGCAGCAGCATCAGGAGGAGGCCACAGGGTGGCATAATGACAGTGTGGATGTGGCAGCAACATCATCAGGAGGCCACAGAGTGGAACAATGACAGAGTATGGTGGTGGTGGCAGCAGCATTAGGCGGAGGCCACAAGGTGGCACAATGACAGAGTGTAAAGGTAGCCGCAGCTGCATCAGGAGGAGGCCACAGGGTGGCACAATGAGAGTGTGGAGGCGGCGGCAGCAGTAGCATCAGGAGGAGGCCACAGGGTGCGACAATTGCAGTTTGTAGGTGGCAGCAGCATCAGGAGGCCACAGAGTGGCACAATGACAGAGTGTGGAGGTGGCGGCAGCAGCAGTATCAGGAGGACACAGGGTGGCACAATAACAGTGTGGAGGTGGCAGCAGCAGCAGCATGAGGAGACCACAGAGTGGCACAATGACAGAGTGTGGAGGTGGCAGCAGCAGCATCAGGAGACTACAGAGTGGCAAGGTGACATAGTGTGGAGGTGGCAGCAGCATCAGGAGACCACTGAGTGGCAAGATGACATAGTGTGGAGGTGGCAGCAGCATCAGAGGACCACAGAGTAGCAAGGTGACATAATGTGGAGGTGGCAGCAGCATCAGGAGACCATAGAGTGACCCGGTGACAGAGTGGGGAGGTGGGTGTCAATACCAGTACCAGCTGCAGATGGTGGGTGAAAGAAGGAGCACTTGGCATCAGATGTCTTGCATCAGGCGGGTGGCAGCATCAAAATAGTAGCTGAGGCAGGTAGCCAGAAGAAACCGGTCTCTTTTGTCAAAGTGTAGGTGTGGCACCATGGATGATCTAGTCTGATGCATCTGTAATACCCAGAGTGGCATTACCATCTTTTGTGCTTCTCTACTATCTCCTACAGTTGATCATGTATCATCTTGAGTATTTATTGCCATATCCTGCGTAATGTGAATATATATATTTCCTTTCTAATGACTGTTTAAGTGTAATGTGCTTGGTTCACCAGCAGATAGTGGTAATCTTGGCAGAGCTAGTTTCCTTGGAGAGGAACCTTCTAGTTCCATTCCTTATCCACCCCTTCCATGGGGAAAGCTGTGTTTTAGCCAGCAGAGCACCTATGCTTGAGGAAGCAGCAGGACCTCGTCCCTCCTGGACGAGCCTGCAGAAGCCAGCCTTATCTACCCCTTCCATGGGGAACATTGTGTTTCAGCCAGCAGAGCACCTCCCATCAGTGCCGGTGACGTCACCGGGGTTCCTAGCAGCCCCATGGAGAGCCCCGGTGATTTAGTGCTGGGCAAAGGAGGGCATCAGAGCATGAACTGCTCCGATGCTCCTGTCAGGGGGGCTGCCTGGGTGAAAATGGAGGTATGTCTGGGTTCCGCTCTGAACCTGGACAACCCCTTTAAAGGATAAGGGATACCCCAGGCGCGGCAACTGCCCACTGCAACCAATTGGCGTCTACGAACAGGATACGCGACCGCGCCTGATGAGACATGTGTACACTATACGCATCTTGGACACTATGCAGCTCGTGCCTTGGGGTTCTGCCGATAGGCCGACCCAGGTGAAGACCCCTGCCCCCAAAAGTAAGTTTGGCGGGCGGCCCGTACAAGAGGGCCTGGAGCATCAGAGCCAGAGCTGCGGTGCTCCAAGGGTGGATGGACTGCCACCGCACCTTGCCCCCTTTTTGATAATGGAGTGAGATTACCTTGTTTTTGAGGCATGGAAGGAACATGTTTCCGCCAGAGCTCCTATTGGTCTCAGACCCTGCCTCCAATACCTTAGGAGATCCTCGCGGAGCTGAGCCAAAGCTCCGACCAGATTGTGCCGAACCCAGCCGGACCGTCTAAAGAGCCTCTAGTGGATCAGAACCCACTTCCGCAGGGAAATAGTCCTAATGGAGCCCGGAACCGCCCGTGGGAGCAGGAACGCTTTGCAACTCTTAAGAGGAAGAAGCCGCTCCAGGACAAGGGTCCTGCTCATCAGTAGATCGACCATCTCTACAGTCTTTAAGAAAAACAATGACTATGGGAGCCACGGCGTGGACTACTCCTGGAGGGTGAGGGCCTGTTGGCATGTTGTGTTTTAACATGTTTTTATGTTTCAGGTTTCCCCGTTCTGCCCTCACCCGGACGGTTATGTTTAGTACGGACTCCCCCCACCTGCCTTCACTTTCCGGTTGCGGTTTAATAGCGAACAATTTTTCAGTTTTACCCCCCTTTTCAGGTTATTTGGGAGCCCTTTGCTAATGGTTCTCATAGCCTGTGCTGCTATATTTTTATTACCTCATTTGGATTACAAACAAATGACATTACTGTTCCCGTGGACTACAAAATACTTTTATTGCACTTAAAGCTACAGTTCAGTGCACTTTACCTTCAAGCACAGAAGAAGATATGGACTCTTATGTGATTTCCCTTATTGCACTGAATATTTGCACTAATTGATTGCATAAAAAATGTACCTTATGTGTTTGCATTAAAATTTGCACTGACTTTTTGAATTTTCAGCAATGTTTAAGCACTTTTGGCCCATTGTATGTATTCACTTTCAGGCATGGGCGTAACTACCATAGTGGCAGACCATGCAACTGCTATGGGGCCCAGGGCAACAGGGGGCCCAGTCTTAGTTAGGATTATCTCTTGATCTACTGGAGGGGAAACCTTGGACCGGACTCTACCCTCTAAAGGAACAACTTTTAGCAAATGAGGCAGTGGAAAAATCGCCCAAGGGTCATTGAAAAGGGTTTAGACAGATACCCTTCTGTCCTGTGTGGGGGGCCTTTTTGATCCTTGCTATGGGGCCCTTACTTCTCTATGTACGCCACTGCTTTCAGGTACAACAATGTGATTTTTTATGCACTATTTGTATGGATTAGGATGTTTGCACTTATTTCAGGTCACCAGATGGTAAGCACCTTATGTATTGCTTAGTCATTCTGGACTGCCTCTGAGGACGGCTGGCACGTCACAAGCAGATCTAACATCGCAGTTGCTCATTATGGATCGCCTCTGAGTACAGTCAAAAAACTAACGGGCCTCCTTATCTTTAAAGGAACCGAGTGGTTATGTGCCAAACAGATATAACATCGTTAAGGGTAACCCGCTGCTATTATGTGTGTTTGGAGTGGTAAGAGAAAAGGCTCCTCTTCCTAAAATAGTCTTCATGGGAGAGCTTTGAGTGTGACTCATCCTCCTAATTTACACCTTGTGCTTATCCAAGGTTGAGTGTGTCCTAAGGCCTTAAGGAAAATAGCTACCTGTTTTACTCATCAAGGTGACGAAGCGTAAAGCATAATTAGACCTTGTTGTTGGAAGGGAATACAGGATAAAGCCACCCTTCTGTTTGCGAGCGTTTCATTGCATAGTAGCGGGAATACACAGTAAAGACACCCCCATGTTTTAATTCTCTGGTTATACCCAAGAGGGACACTCTACTCATGCGGGCAGAGAGACCTTGTGGTAGCCGTTACTATAACAGTTGGTAACAAATGTATGTCTTGTCTATCAGGCAGCACTTTATCTACAATTTTGGTACCCTGAGAGCATATTTGTATTGGTATTTATATGTACCCTAAGCAAAAGCCGAGGGCGGCTTGGTTCTTAAGTGCCGGGGAATGTAATACCCCAGAGTAGCATTACCATCTTTTGTGCTCCTCTACTATCTCCTACGGTTGATCCTGTATCATCTTGCGTATTTATTGCCATATCCTGCGTAATGTGTATATATATTTCCTTTCTAATGACTGTTTAAGTGTAATGTGCCTGGTTTACCAGCAGATGGCGGCAATCTTGGCAGAGCTAGTTTCTCTGGAGAGGAACCTTCCAGTTCCATTCCAGCCCTCTCTAGAGGGAGGAGTTTAATTAGTGGTAGGCAGTCTAACCTTCCCCTCTTTGGGGACAGGTTGTGTGAGTAGCTTATCCCCCTGCTTGGGGAAGCAGCAGGCCCTCGTCCCTCCTGTACGAGCCTGCAGAAGCCAGCCTTATCTAGGGGAAAAGCTGTGTTTCAGCCAGCAGAGCACCTCGTCCTCGCTGTATAGTGGAGCTGAGCCCACAGCATATAATACTTCTCTGGCTGAGGGAACAGAAAAGGACAGAGGCAGTTTGAGGACAGGTGATGGCAAAGGGCCTGCTCCCGGGCCATGCCAACCAAGGGTTGTGTCTGACGAACCCACCGATTCTTGGCTGGGGGTGTCTGATGTCACTTGGGACGAAGGGGATGACCGAGTCAAACATTCAAGAACCGCTGGGTTGCTGGTCAAGACACGACCGCTAGATGACACCTGGATCTCAGGCCTCTCGAAGTGACCCCTGCTGTCACGCCCCCTTACTCTGCTGTGACCTGTGCCTGCGCCAGAAACATTTAGGCCTCTACCACTCCTCTGTGCAGGGCCTGGCACTTCTCTGTCTGACATACTGTTACATCAAATAAATAAATAAAAAGGAAATGAATACACCTCAAAAAGCTGCAATTTTCTCACTTCACCACACAACGGCTAATAAGCCCTTTTTTGTTTCTACTTACAGTTGTGTTCAAAATTATTCAACCCCCAATGCTGTAAAGGGTTTTAGGGAATTTAGTGTACATTTGTAATTGTGTTCAGAATGAAATCTTACAAGGACTTTTTAAAGAACCAAATGCAACTAAAATGACATCAATTGTTTTTGTAATACAGTATTAAATGTTTTTTTTGTGATTTCTTCATTAACACAATTATTCAACCCCTTAAAGACTACCACTCTTGTGGTAGTACTCTTGAAGTTTCAGCTCAGACAATAAGGCGCACACTGCGTAATGAAGGCCTCCATGCCAGAACTCCCAGGCGCACCCCCTTGCTGTCTCCAAAGAATAAGAAGAGTCGACTGCAGTATGCCAAAAGTCATGTGGACAAACCACTAAAGTGTTCTGTGGACTGATGAAACAAAATTAGAACTGTCCGGGCCCATGGATCAACGCTATGTTTGGAGGAGGAAGAACAAGGCCTATGAAGAAAAGAACACCTTGCCTACTGTGAAGCATGGCGGGGGGTCAATCATGCTTTGGGGCTGTTTTGCTTCTACAGGTACAGGGAAGCTTCAGCGTGTGCAAGGTACCATGAATTCTCTTCAGTACCAGGAGATATTGGATGAAAATGTGATGCAGTCCGTCACAAACCTGAGGCTTGGGAGACGTTGGACCTTTCAACAGGACAATGATCCCAAGCATACCTCCAAGTCCACTAGAGCATGGCTGCAGATTAAAGGCTGGGACATTTTGAAGTGGCCATCGCAGTCACCAGACTTAAATCCGATTGAGAACCTCTGGTGGGACTTAAAGAAAGCAGTTGCAGCGCGCAAGCCTAAGAATGTGACTGAACTGGAGGCTTTTGCCCATGAAGAATGGGCGAAGATACCCGTAGATCGCTGCAAGACACTTGTGTCAAGCTATGCTTCACATTTAAAAGCTGTTATAACTGGAAAAGGATGTTGTACTAAGTACTAAGGGTACTTTCACACTAGCGTTTTTCTTTTCCGGCGCTGAGTTCCGTCCTAGGGGCTCAAATCCGGAAAAGAACTGATCAGTTTTATCCTAATGCACTCTGAATGGAGAGTCAGTCCTTCAGGATGCATCAGGATGTCTTCAGTTCAGTCTTTTTGACTGATCAGGCTTTTCAGAAAAACGTAGCATGTTGTACTTTTACCTCCGGCCAAAAAGCCTGAACACTTTGACTGAACGCCGGATCAGGCCTTTTTCCCATTGACTTGCATCAACGCCGGATCTGGCGCTGTGTGTTCAGTCAAAACGGATCCGGCTTTTGCATGTTAAACCCGAAAAATGTGAAAAAAAAGTTAAAGTCCATAAATGGCGGATCCGTTTTTTCCAATGCATTTTTTCATTGTGATCAAAATCCTGATCAGGATTCAAATGTAATCCGTTTTCACACGTTTTTCCGGATCCGGCGGGCAGTTCCGGTGTCGGAATTGAACGCCGGATTAAAACAACGCTAGTGTGAAAGTAGCCTAAGATTGAATGTCACTTGGGGGTTGAATAAAACTGATAATGATGTGAGCACAGAAAAGACATTTGTGGTTATTTCATTATAAATGTTATGTTATATTTGTCTGACTTACAAGGGCCTCTTTGATTTAATTGTAAACAAGATGACTGAAATGGTCAAAATCAATGTCAAACTGGCCAAAACACTCAATTTCAGTGGGGGTTGAATAATTTTGAACACAACTGTATACATGCCACAAAAGGCTTTAGAACATATAACTGCACCACTAAACGGCAAATATATATTTTTTGGCACTAATACACGCCAAAAAGGGCTGAAATTTTCTCACTTCATCACACAACGGCTAATAAGCCCTATATTTCTCCCACTAATACAAGCCAAAAAATGCTTTAGTATATAACTGCACCGCAAAAGGGCAAATAAGACTTAAAAATATTTCCTTGTATTAAACCCTGTTAATGGCTGGTTCAAACAGCACTTGCACCCCAATAACAAGAACGGTTTGCTGGAATTACAGAGCTGTATAGGGGCAATTTGGATCCCCAGTCAGTGCAGCAAGGTGTAATAGGATTGTTCCTATTACGCAGTCTGTAACCTCCTCTACTGAAATACTGTGGAATGATTCCTCCCTATCCTTTCCCTGAACTTCTATTCAGCAAAATAAAAGTTTTAAAGTCATTTCTACCACTGTCCCTAGCACCTGCTGATGTCTCTCCCTGCACTAAGTACACTGGAAAATGAGTGAATCCAAGATGGCTGAGGCTATTTATAGGGCTGTGACATCACAGGCCTGGCTGGCAGCTGATTGGCTGCATGCATGGCATTATGGGTGATCCCGCCTTCCCAGAGTTCCTTGCTCCATGTAATAACACGTGCAGCAGCCATTTTAGCAAAAAAGTGATTCGTTACCACGACGCGTGAGGAAATTTGGATTCGGTGCGAATCTAATTTTTCCTGAAAGTCGGATCGAATTCCACTTTGATTCGCTCATCTCTAACTACTATAATACTGCTCCTATGTACAAAAATATAACTACTATAATACTGCCTCCTATATACAAGAATATAACTACTATAATACTGCTCCTATGTACAAGAATATAACTACTATAATACTGCTCCTATGTACAAGAATATAACTACTATAATACTGCCTCCTATGTACAAGAATATAACTACTATAATACTGCCTCCTGTGTACAAGAATATAACTACTACAATACTGCCTCCTATGTACAAGAATATGACTATTATAATACTGCTCCTATGTACAAGACTATAACTACTATAATACTGCTCCTATGTACAAGAATATAACTACTATAATACTGCTCCTATGTACAAGAATATAACTACTATAATACTGCCTCCTATGTACAAGAATATAACTACTATAATACTGCCTCCTATGTACAAGAATATAACTATTATAATACTGCTCCTATGTACAAGAATATAACTACTATAATACTGCTCCTATGTACAAGAATATAACTACTACAATACTGCTCCTATGTACAAGAATATAACTACTATAATACTGCTCCTATGTACAAGAATATAACTACTACAATACTGCTCCTATGTACAAGAATATAACTACTACAATACTGCTCCTATGTACAAGAATATAACTACTATAATACTGTTCCTATGTACAGGAATATAACTACTATAACACTGCTCCTATGTAGAAGAATATAACTACTATAATACTGCTCCTATGTACAAGAATATACCTACTATAATACTGCTCCTATGTACATTAATATAACTACTATAATACTGCTCCTATGTACGAGAATATAACTACTATAATACTGCCCCTATGTATGTAAATATAACTACTATATTACTGCCCCCTATGTACAAGAATATAACTACTATAATACTGCTTCTATGTACAATAAAATAACTACTATAATACTGCCCCCTATGTACAAGAATATAACTACTATAATACTGCTCCTATGTACAAGATTATGACTACTATAATACTGCCTCCTATGTACAAGAATATAACTACTATAATACTGCCCCTATGTACAAGAATATAACTGCTATAATACTGCCTCCTATGTACATGAATATAACAACTATAATACTGCCTCCTATGTACAAGAATATAACTACTATAATACTGCCACTATGTACAAGAATATAACTACTATAATGCTGTTCCTATGTACAAGAATATAACTACTATAATACTGCTGTCATGGCGGACAGGATACCAGATACACAGAAAATAAACAAACAAGTGTCTAGGCAAGAAGCTGGGGAAAAAGGTCACCTCCTGAAAAATCCCAACCAGCTCTCCCTAGACTTCTATGCCCACGTTCAGACCCTGAAGGTGGGAATAACGTGTCCTCGTGCCTAGGCTGAAGATTCCCTAAAATCCCTAAGATGGTGAAAGGGGGATAGAGGCAGCCTGCTCCCTCAGGACCTGGAGGGGGCAGGCGTCTCTCTAACAGCCTAGACAGACAACCACAAGAAAACAAAAACCAACTTATCTTTTCAGAGCAGGAACAGCAAATCCTTCCTTCCTTCCTCAGAGACAGACAGAAGCTATAACCCGCACAGGACACTTGGAGTGGGTGTAATTTAAACTCAAACCAACGACCCCACCCAGTGCACCTGAAGGGAGGCGGATATAGCTCAACTCCAAAACAAAAACAAAAGGCTACACACGTGCTGCTAACCTGGCAGTCCTCCGCACATAGCCTGAGCAGGGCATGACAACTGCCTCCTATGTACAAGACTATAACTACTATAATACTGCCCCTATTTTCAAGAATATAACTACTATAATACTGCCCCCTATGTACAAGAATATAACTACTATAATACTGCCTATTATGTACAAGAATATAACTACTATAATACTGCCCCCTTTGTACATAAATATAACTACTATAATATTGCCTTCTATGTACAAGAATATAACTATTATAATACTGCTCCTATGTACAAGAATATAACTACTATAATACTGCCTCCTATGTATAAGAATATAACTACTATAATACTGCCTCCTATATACAGGAATATAACTACTATAATACTGCCCCTATGTACAAGAATATAACTACTATAATACTCCCTTATATATACAAGAATATAACTAATATAATACTGCTCCTATGTACAAGAATATAACTACTATAATACTGCCTCCTATGTACAAGAATATAACTACTATAATATTGCCCCCTATGTACAAGAATATAATTACTATAATACTGCCTCCTATGTACAAGAATATAACTACTATAATACTGCTCCTATGTACAAGAATATAACTACTATAATACTGCTCCTATGTACAAGAATATGACTACTATAATACTGCCTCCTATGTACAAGAATATAATTACTATAATACTGCCTCCTATGTACAAGAATATAACTATTATAATACTGCCCCTATGTTCAAGAATATAACTACTATAATACTGCTCCTATGTACAAGAATATAACTACTATAATACTGCTCCTATGTACAAGACTATAACTACTATAATACTGCCTCCTATGTACAATAATATAACTACTATAATACTGCCTCCTATGTACAAGAATATAACTACTATAATACTACCTCCTATGTACAAAAATATAACTACTATAATACTACCTCCTATGTACAAGAATATAACTACTATAATACTGTCTCATATATACAAGAATATAACTACTATAATACTGCCTCCTATGTACAAGAATATAACTACTATAATACTGCTCCTATGTACAAGAAAATAACTACTATAATACTGTCTCATATATACAAGAATATAACTACTATAATACTGCCTCCTATGTACAATAATATAACTACTATAATACTGCTCCTATGTACAGGAATATAACTACTATAATACTGCCTCCTATGTACAAGAATATAACTACTATAATACTGCCTCCTATGTACAAGAATATACCGTATTTTTCGCCCCATAAGACACATTTCCCCCCCCCCCCAAAAGTGGGGGAAAAATGCCCCTGCGTGTTATAGGGTGAATGCTACCATTTTTACTCTGCTAACACTGATACATTGCCGGCCGCGATGCTGCACAGGGCGGCCTGCGATGTATCAGTGGGGAGGGAGGAGGAGCCGGAGGCCGGCAACTCCTGTACGAATCGCAGCGGGGCCCGTTGCAGTCACTGTGCTCTATTACACCGGGCCCCGTTCACAGCAGTATTCATATGTAAAGTGTAGGCATGGGAGCTTTGTTACAGTATTGCAATCCACTATAGTACTCACTATGAAACTACCGTAACAGGCATTTTTAACTATGGATCATAAAGCATTTATGTTTTATCCACTGGGATACTGGAAATCTTCACTTTTTTTTTTTGGCATTTACCAGTGCTGCCCTGCACCAGGGTATATTTAATATAATACTGCCCCCTATAGATGCGTGTATGCCTATAAATGTGTCATAGCATCTTTGTGTGTGTCCAGGCCATTGCCATTTTTTGTGTGGCGGTATAGTTGTATGCGCCGTCGTGTCTTCCATGATTGCAACACACAGAATTTATAATCAAATCACAATTTATTATTTTGTCATCTTTTGGCTCATATTTCCAGTATGTTTGTTGTGTGTCTATGGGGGGGCAAAGAGGTATCACGGGGGCCGGAGGGACAGAGGCAGTGTTAACTAGGTGCCCCCCATCAAGCCCTTTGCCCTCTCACAAACAGCAGATTTGCCTGAGAACAGATTGAAAGGGAGGGTCCATGTGCAGCCCCTTCACAGTCCAGGGGGGACTGATACAAAGGAGGTAAATGTGATAGACCCTGTACACTCTTCTTTATGAAGCTCCGACTTTGTACCCCCTTTCAGATAAAGACAACTTACGGGTTTCAGGTATAACAAGTGGGGGGCTACAAAGGGATAGACGTCTCTCTCCCAAGCCTGCCAAAGACATTCCTCCCTCTAGTCCCTTCTTTGGGTATGGAGAGGATCTTGGGGTTGCGCGAACTCTGTGCGGTGTCCCAAGAGGTGAAGGACAAGGAGTATCATCAATAAAGGCAGTGATTTCATCTCGGAAGAAGGAGTTGTGGATGCCACTTCCCATTACTGACGGACCTCCCATCCCTCCTTGCAAGAACTGGTGCAGGCTGCTCAGACCATCATCTACTTCTCTTCGAGCTGGAAGCTGGTGGCGACCCCAAGGTTGCATGTCATAACCTCGTCGAGGGGTGGAAGGGCTTCCTCCCCGAACAGATCCAGGTCCTCCTCTTATATCATCCGAGGAAGACCACCTGAGCAAGAGTGGTGAGGAGCGAGGAGGAAACAGGTCCATTTCATCATGGGACATCCTTCGGGAGAGAGGAACCTGAGCAGATAGAACAAAACAGTCAACATGGGTCTCAGGAATCCACTGTGTCAGACAAGTTGGTACTGGAGAGGGTCACTCAATTCACTGGGAACAACTGGGAGACCTTCAAGCCAATTCCCTACCCTTTGGTCTCAGTAGGAACCACAGCTCTGGAGCACAGACTGAGAAAAACTGAGCAGACTCAATGTAGGCTTCATAGGTATAGATATATAGGTCATGTGCATGGGGAACTTATGGTTCCATACAGACCTATAGGTACTTGATGTTCTGCCATATGGCGTCCTGTGACAAACTGGATGACCTCCCAGACCCTCCACTCACCAAGACACACGATGAAGTGAACCCCAGCAGACGACCTACACCACCCAATATTATATAGTGCTGTATGTTGGTATTATTTGGAAATCAAATTGCACTATTATATGGTAACTATATGGCGGTATTATGTGGGATCTTTACTTGAGCACTATAACACGGTATTACGTGGTCTTTGTATGGCAAAGATTATTACCCACGGAAGAACAACTGACGAAATGGCTTTGCTTGATGGCCAGGGCCCCAAACCCTCTGTATTGTACTGACCTACCTTATGGAAGTACTCTCCCCTAGAAGCTATCCATGATCTGGATCTACCAATACCGTCTATGCTCATCTGCAGGTCACATTCCACAATCCTAGGAGGCCCAACCTCTTTTAACCCTTGTGCACATGGCGAAGTAGACTATTATGGCTGTGTGCCGCCATATGTAGACCTGTATTATGTACTGGAAGCAATGCTTCTATTTCTGTAATGGGGCAGATGTCACATGAGATTGGATTCCTTTGGAGGTACAGTGCAGAGGTTATAGATTTCTGCTGGTGCCATATTACAGATACACTTTACAGTCCCCTTGGGCTCTGAAAAACAAGGCAATGTCCTGGGTATGTGGGTGATGGGTACTGCTGGCAGATGTTATCAGGTAGGCAGAAGTCACCTGGTGTCGGTGCACCTGCAGGTACTGGCTCCGGTCTGTGGGCAAAAGCACATGCCTCACAGGCAGAAATTTTCCATCTCGCAGATCTCCTCCCAGGTAATGTGGAGGTCTCTTTATCGCTACGCCATTGGAGTCAAAGCGAACTTCACACAGACGGCCATCTGCAAAGTCATCGCGACCGCTGTCTGTAAGATTAACAGTAATAACAAATCCCACTGAAGAAAAGAGACTCACAATAGTATATCATATACTAATTGTATCATGTATTATACTCCACAGCTGCACTCACTATTTTGCTGGTGGAATCACTGTGTACATACATTACTTATCCTGTACTGATCCTGAGTTACATCCTGTATTATACTCCAGAGCTGCACTCACTATTCTGCTGGTGCAGTCACTGTGTACATACATTACTTATCCTGTACTGATCCTGAGTTACATCCTGTATTATACTCCAGAGCTGCACTCACTATTCTGCTGGTGCAGTCAATGTGTACACACATTACATTACTTATCCTGTACTGATCCTGAGTTACATCCTGTATTATACTCCAGAGCTGCACTCACTATTCTGCTGGTGGAGTCACTGTGTACATACATTACATTACTTATCCTGTACTGATCCTGAGTTACATCCTGTATTATACTCCAGAGCTGCACTCACTATTCTGCTGGTGGAGTCACTGTCTACATACATTACATTACTTATCCTGTACTGATCCTGAGTTACATCCTGTATTATACTCCAGAGCTGCACTCACTATTCTGCTGGTGGAGTCACTGTGTACATACATTACATTACTTATCCTGTACTGATCCTGAGTTACATCCTGTATTATACTCCAGAGCTGCACTCACTATTCTGCTGGTGCAGTCACTGTGTACATACATTACTTATCCTGTACTGATCCTGAGTTACATCCTGTATTATACTCCAGAGCTGCACTCACTATTCTGCTGGTGGAGTCACTGTGTACATACATTACATTACTTATCCTGTACTGATCCTGAGTTACATCCTGTATTATACTCCAGAGCTGCACTCACTATTCTGCTGGTGGAGTCACTGTGTACATACATTACTTATCCTGTACTGATCCTGAGTTACATCCTGTATTATACTCCAGAGCTGTACTCACTATTCTGCTGGTGGAGTCACTGTGTACATACATTACTTATCCTGTACTGATCCTGAGTTACATCCTGTAATATACTCCAGAGCTGCACTCACTATTCTGCTGGTGCAGTCACTGTGTACATACATTACTTATCCTGTACTGATCCTGAGTTACATCCTGTAATATACTCCAGAGCTGCACTCACTATTCTGCTGGTGGAGTCACTGTGTACATACATTACTTATCCTGTACTGATCCTGAGTTACATCCTGTATTATACTCCAGAGCTGCACTCACTATTCTGCTGGTGCACTCACTGTGTACATACATACATTACTTATCCTGAACTGATCCTGAGTTACATCCTGTATTATACTCCAGAGCTGCACTCACTATTCTGCTGGTGCAGTCACTGTGTACATACATTACTTATCCTGTACTGATCCTGAGTTACATCCTGTATTATACTCCAGAGCAGCACTCACTATTCTGCTGGTGGAGTTACTATGTACATACATTACTTATCCTGTACTAATCCTGAGTTACATCCTGTATTATACTCCAGAGCTGCACTCCTAATTCTGCTGGTGGAGTTGCTAACATGGGTCTTTGGTCCTGAGTGCATACAAGATTAGCATAGAGGGTTACCACCAAAGATTTTAGGCTCTGCCCACATGAATGTTATTAAGCCTTCTTGGGGGCTAAGTCACTTTTGAAGGTAAGCAGGGGCGTAGATAGGGGGGAGGGGGGGGGGGGGTTGGTGAAGTGGTAGCAACTGCACCAAACCCAGGTGCCTGTGGAAAGGGGGTGAATGCCCCTCTCCACATGGAAAGACACCCTTACTATTGCCTGTTGCAGATCTATGGACTGCAGAATTTCAAATGCAGAAAGCAGGCTGTGGGTTACAACAGCTGGAGCTTTCTTACCGGTTGTTGTAACTTGATGCAGGCTGCACAGCGTCATGGCTTCCATTATAAGAAGTCCTGGCGCCCAGAGCCTTCTATAAAAGTCACACTGGTGCCACTCTTGGCATATTAGGCTGATCCCTAACAACTCAGTCCTAATCTCCATTTGCATTTACTACCTATAGAAAATGACTTACTAGAAATGATTAGTCTCACCTTCATCCCCACTGTCAGACAGCATGGAGGCGCAGTGCTCCCAAACGGTGCGTAGGTCAGCGCGGTACCGGGCGCAGGACCAGATAAATGATGGAAGCAAAAGAGTCTGCGCCATTGAACACCACAGCACACACAGAACCATCCATGGTGGAGCGCTGTCATAACGAAGACTTACAAAACTCACCACCTACAACAAAAGGAAACATGAACAAAAACATTTCAACATCTCTAGAAAGATTAATACAAAAAATTCAATAAAGGCCTCTTGGACATGAACGTATTTTGATTCCACGTCCGATCAGTATTTTTTTGCGAACCATATACGGAACCATTAATTTCAATGGGTCCGCAAAAAAAACAGAAGTTACTCTGTGTGCATTCCGTTTCCGTATTTCCGTTCCGCGAAAAAAAGAACATTTCCTATTATCGTCCGCATTATGGACAAGGATAGTACTGTTCAATTAGGGTCCAGCTGTTCCGTTCCACAAAATACGGAATGCACACGGATGTGATCGGTATTTTTTGCGGATTGCAAAATACATACGGTTGTGTGCAAGAGGCCTAAGATGTACAATAAAAGCATAACGCAGTTCTGTCTTGTAACCTGAAGGTGTCACTGTGGTTTTCTTGTAAAGCCCTTCTTTTGGCAATAATATTGTTAACACAGTCTATAAAAAAGGCAACAACTAAATTACTTAGTGTAATTGCACTTTACTGCTGGAGTCTTCGTTTCCATGTCTGCGGTAATTGAAAAGTCTCATAAATAATTTAGTAAATAAAAAGTAAAAAAGTAAACAATTAAGCTCAATATCATTCATGTACAGCCTCAAATTAAGTACATTTTTGTATAAAAGTGTCTTGCATAATTAAAAACAGAGTTCTGGAAGTTCTTAGGACTAAACATGCTTTCCAATACTGCACCATGTACACGAATATAACTACTATAATACTGCTCCTATATACAAGAATATAACTACTATAATACTGCTCCTATGTACAAGAATATAACTACTATAATACTGCTCCTATGTACAAGAATATAACTACTATAATACTGCCCCTATGTACAAGAATATAACTACTATAATACTGCTCCTATATACAAGAATATAACTACTATAATGCTGCTCCTATGTACAGGAATATAACTACTATAATACTGCCTCCTATGTACAAGAATATAACTACTATAATACTGCCCCTATGTATAAGAATATAACTACTATAATACTGCTCCTATGTACAAGAATATAACTACTATAATACTGCCTCCTATGTACAAGAATATAACTACTATAATACTGCCTCCTATGTACAAGAATATAACTACTATAATACTGCCTCCTCTGTACAAGAATATAACTACTATAATAATGCTCCTATGTACAAGAATATAACTACTATAATACTGCTCCTCTGTACAAGAATATAACCACTATAATACTGCTCCTATGTACAAGAATATAACTACTATAATACTGCTCCTATGTACAAGAATATAACTACTATAATACTGCCTCCTATGTACAAGAATATAACTACTATAATACTGCTTCCTATGTACAAGAATATAACTTCTATAATACTGCCTCCTATGTACAAGAATATAACTACTATAATACTGCTCCTATGTACAAGGATATAACTACTATAATACTGCCTCCTATGTACAAGAATATAACTACTATAATACTGCCTCCTATGTACAAGAATATAACTACTATAATACTGCCTCCTATGTACAAGAATATAACTACTATAATACTGCTCCTATGTACAAGAATATAACTACTATAATACTGCCTCCTATGTACAAGAATATAACTACTATAATACTGCTCCTCTGTACAAGAATATAACCACTATAATACTGCTTCTATGTACAAGAATATAACTACTATAATACTGCTCCTATGTACAAGAATATAACTACTATGATACTGCTCCTATGTACAAGAATATAACTTCTATAATACTGCCTCCTATGTACAAGAATATAACTACTATAATACTGCTCCTATGTACAAGAATATAACTACTATAATACTGCCTCATATGTACAAGAATATATCTACTATAATACTGCCTCCTATGTACAAGAATATAACTACTATAATACTACCTCCTATGTACAAGAATATAACTACTATAATACTGCTCCTATGTACAAGAATATAACTACTATAATACTGCTCCTCTGTACAAGAATATAACCACTATAATACTGCTTCTATGTACAAGAATATAACTACTATAATACTGCTCCTATGTACAAGAATATAACTACTATGATACTGCTCCTATGTACAAGAATATAACTTCTATAATACTGCCTCCTATGTACAAGAATATAACTACTATAATACTGCTCCTATGTACAAGAATATAACTACTATAATACTGCCTCATATGTACAAGAATATATCTACTATAATACTGCTCCTATGTACAAGAATATAACTACTATAATACTGCCTCCTATGTACAAGAATATATCTACTATAATACTGCTCCTATGTACAAGAATATAACTACTATAATACTGCCTCATATGTACAAGAATATATCTACTATAATACTGCTCCTATGTACAAGAATATAACTACTATAATACTGCTCCTATGTACAAGAATATAACTACTATAATACTGCCTCCTATGTACAGGAATATAACTACTATAATACTGCTCCTATGTACAAGAATATAACTACTATAATACTGCTCCTATGTACAGGAATATAACTACTATAATACTGCTCCTATGTACAAGAAAATAACTACTATAATACTGCTCCTATTACAAGAATATAACTACTATAATACTGATCCTATGTACAAGAATATAACTACTATAATACTGCTCCTATGTACAAGAATATAACTATTATAATACTGCTCCTATGTGCAAGAATATAACTACTATAATACTGGTCCTATGTACAAGAATATAACTACTATAATACTGCCTCCTATGTACAAGAATATAACTACTATAATACTGCCTCCTATGTACAAGAATATAACTACTATAATACTGCACCATGTACAAGAATATAACTACTATAATACTGCTCCTATGTCCAAGAATACAACTACTATAATACTGCTCCTATGTACAGGAATATAACTACTATAACACTGCCTCCTATGTACAATACTATAACTACTATAATACTGCCCCCTATGTACAAGAATATAACTACTATAATACTGCTCCTATGTACAAGGATATAACTACTATAATACTGCTCCTATGTACAATAATATAACTACTATAATACTGCTACTATGTACAAGAATATAACTACTATAATACTGCACCATGTACAAGAATATAACTACTATAATACTGCTACTATGTACAAGACTATAACTACTATAATACTGCTCCTATGTACAAGAATATAACTACTATAATACTGCCTCCTATGTACAAGAATATAACTACTATAATACTGCTCCTATGTACAAGAATATAACTACTATAATACTGCTCCTATGTACAAGAATATAACTACTATAATACGGCTCCTATGTACAAGAATATAACTACTATAATACGGCTCCTATGTACAAGAATATAACTAGTATAATACTGCTCCTATGTACAAGAATATAACTACTATAATACTGCTCCTATGTACTAGAATATAACTACTATAATACTGCCTCCTATGTACAAGAATATAACTACTATAATACTGCCTCCTATGTACAAGAATATAACTACTATAATACTGCTCCTATGTACTAGAATATAACTACTTTCCTGATCGTCCTTGGCAGCACATAACGAATCGGTTAAGTCCCCTAGGACAATTTGGAAATTTGGATAGAGACACCTTATAAAGCAATAAACTTAATTAATTGACTATTTAACAGGCCATATAAGGCTACACAGAACACCAGAGACTCGTATTTTTGTATTCTCTAGGTACTAGATGGATACGGTGTTACCTTCCAGCATAACTACCCGATCCCTTCCAGGTCGCATACAGGTTTGCCTGTCCCTCAACCTGATGGTGGAACGGACGCACCTCCCCTGTGTATTCCTACAGTGCTCCGATCCACACGCCGTTGATTTTTTCGGCTACTGAAGGAACTTAGGCTACATGCACATGACCGTATGTGTTTTGCGGTCCGCAAATTGCGGATCCGAAAAAGAAAAACGGATGACGGTTTCGTTTTTTTTGCGGATCCATTGTAATAATGCCTATACTTGTTCGCAAACTAGAAAAAATTAGGACATGCACTATTTTTTTTGCGAAGCTACGAAACGGACATACTGATGCGGACAGCACTTTTTTGCGGACCCATTGAAATGAATCCTGTAAAAAGAAAAGAAAAAAAGAAAAACTAGAGATCGTTTTTGTCAAAAGTGTGAACAGCCTTTCCCTGACGAAATAACTGCCGATATGTGCACGAACTGCATGTCTCCTGCTGCATCTGTCCAGTCGGGGAATATGGACTTTATTATGTGGTTTAAAAATCAACTGACCTCAAGTCAGCGGATACGAAGCCAAGACATTCTAATAGATCTCCTCCACCACCATTGATTTCATCCTGACGAGGAGCGCCTGTCCGAGGGTGAAGTTATATCCGATGTTTCTGTTAAGGATCCTGATGAATATTATATTTGGCTTAAGGATAAAATTCCTGATCTGATTAAATCTGTAAAACGGACATTAGAGTCTGATAGAGATACTTCTGGGAAGTCTAAATCAGATAAACTTTTTTATTTTCCAAAAACCAAGGGAAGTACGTTACCCCGTCATCTGGTCCTTACTCAATGGATCAGACAGGACTGGGATAAGTCTGACAAAAAACCCATCACAGGATCCAGGCGAAAATCCATATATAAACTGGATGAAAAATTTCTCAGTACCTAAGGTTGATTTAGCAGTTGTTCACCTGTCTAATAAAGTTATATTTCCTTCAGACGAGGCATCCCTTATTAAAGATCCTATGGATCGGAAAATTGAGTCTTTTTATTAAAAAGAGATTATGCATCCACTTCGGCGGCCTGTGTGGCTGGGTTATCATCCGTACCCGTAGCCAGGGCTTTAAGAATTTGACCTGGAGGAGGAAGTGGCTAGAGAAGACATTTTAAAAAGCCTTCCAGTGATTAAAGCTGCTTCAGAATTTTTATGTGATGCTCCGCTTGATATTGCAAAATTTTCAGCCAACTCCTTGGCTCCTATTATGCGGCAAGAAGAGCACTCTGGATAGACGAATGGTCAGGAGATACATTGTCAAAAAAATCACTTTTGCAATCTTCCCTTCCAGCCAACCTCGCTGTTTGGTCCCCAGTTAGATAAAATCCTTGAGTCCCTGAATGAGGGGAAGGGCTCAGTATTTCCAGATTCTAAAAAGAAAACCTCCTTCAGGTCCTTTCGTTCCCAAAGAAAGAGATCGCCTAGATTCAGAAATAGACAGCAGTTCAGACAAAGATCTGTTCGTGGCAAACAGGAGAGATGTGAATATAAAAAGAAACCTAATCTGTTTGGAATGCCGCACTTTGCTATTTCACGAATTGTATATTTGTAAAACGTAATAAAAAATATTGAAAAGAAAAAAAAGAAACCTAATCAAAAGTTTGAGTTTATTATGACGCCAACATACAGCCAAGAGTTGGCGCAAGATTGAAACAGTTTTCACGCGTTTGGTCTCTCACATCTACAGATGCCTGGGTCATTTCTACCATCAAAAATGGATATGGCCTAGAGTTCGCTTTCCTTCCTCCAGATCGATTTTGTCTAAGCGACCCCCAAAGATCTGGTCGTCTTTCATCTTCTTCAGGATTTTATCCAGAAAGGCGCGCTAGAACCAGTGCCTCTGAAGGAACAGTTCAAAGGCGTATACTCCAAAGTGTTTCCTGTATCTATGCCAGAAAGAAAATGGAGACTGATAATCGATCTAACTTTCCTGAACAAGTTCTTAGTGAAAAAGAAGTTCAAAATGGAATCAATAAGGTCGGTCCTAATGATCCTGAAAAAAGATTATTATATGGCGTCTGCATATTCCGATTCACCCCAGTCACAGAAGGTTTCTGAGCAGGGGCGGACACAGACAGCAGAGGGCCCCTGTGCAAAGAATATGCCTGGGCCCCTCCACCCCCTATGCCAAATTCTCAACCTAACCCATTCCCTCCTAATATTACTTACAGCAATACAAAACATACAATGTAAGGCTACTTTCACACCCGCGGCACTACGATCCGTCCGGACACAAACCACAGCATGCAGCAGTTTAGATGTCCCGCTGATTCTCTGCATTTTTGCCAGATTGTGGCCGGATCTCTACCGTACCCCATTATAGTTATTGGGGCCGGCGGGCATTCCGTCTGCATCCAGCAGTGCCGGATCCAGTGACTGCTCTCAGCTGGAACAGCCGCCAGGATCACTATCGCAGATGTGAAAGTAGCCCAATATAGCACCACATACCTTGTACAGTACATCCAGTGACGTCTCCTTAGATCTTCTCTTTCCTCATCTTCTCCTTTCAGACCAGAACACCATGATGATTCCTTTCAGCCGTCTCTTCTCTCTGCAGAGTTTGACAGACATCTTAGTTTCCTACTTTTCCAACATCCTCCCACCTTCTGAACACCCCATCCTGGGCCCGCTGTGCTCCCCAGTACTATACTCCTATATATTGCCCCCAGTAGATGCCCCCATAGTGCTCCTCCCCCTGTTCCATGGTGCCTGACATAATGTGCCAGTATAAAATGCCCCTATTGAGTGCCCCAAGTAGATGCCCTGATAATGTTCCTCTCCCCCTTCCTCATAGTGCCCATATAATGTATGCCAGTATAAAATGCCACTATGGTACTCATCCCCACCCCCATATTGCACATATATTTTGTGCCAGTATAAAATGCCCCTATATAATGTCCCACAGCAGATACCCCCATAGTGCTCCTCTCCCCCACTTCTCCATAGTGCCCCCCATGTGTGACAGTATATAATGCCAATATATAGGGCCCCCAGTAGATGCCCCCATAGTGCTCCTCTCCCCCATGTGTGCCAGTAAATAGTGCTCCTCCCTCCCATGTGTGCCAGTAAATAATGCCCCCTAGTAGATGCCTCCATAGTGCTCCTCTCCCCCATGTGTGCCAGTAAATAATGCCCCCTAGTAGATGCCTCCATAGTGCTCCTCTCCCCCCATGTGTGCCAGTAAATAATGCCCCCTAGTAGATGCCTCCATAGTGCTCCTCTCCCCCCATGTGTGCCAGTAAATAATGCCCCCTAGTAGATGCCTCCATAGTGCTCCTCTCCCCCCATGTGTGCCAGTATAATGCCCCATAGTAGATGCCCCCATAGTGCTCCACTCCCCCCTTGCCCCTCACATACTTACTTCCATGACACTCTCAGTGAAGCAGTGAAGGCCTCTTCCGGCCTGTGTCCCGAGCTGTACGGCTGAGGCGGTGCGATGACGTCATCGCGCCGCCTGCACCGGCCTCTGCCTAGTGCCTGCAGCCTATCAGAGGAATGGGTAAGGAAAACAGCTCTCCCCTGCCCCGCTGCAGCATCCATCTGAATCGCTGTCCTGAGGACGGCGCTGAGGACGGCGATACAGATGAAAATAGAGATGAACGCTTCCACAATGGAAGCGCTCATCTCTCCCTGCCCTGCCACGGAACCTCTCACGGGCCCCCCTACTGCACTGGGCCCCTGTGCAGCCGTGGACCTTTACATCCGGGGGAATTGAGCCTAAATCCGACAGCATTCAACAACATTCTGTCTCGCTGGGAAAAGCCTTGGTTGGATGCCATGGCAACAGAAGAGAATACGAAGCTCAGTCAGTTCTGCTCCATTCATCAGTCCAGCCAGGCCATGGCAATGGACCATCTCTCAGTCAGCTGGGCGGAGGGCCTAATCGATGTATTTCCTCCAATCCCTCTCATACCAAAAGTCCTCAAGAAGATACGAGAAGATCGTGCACAGGTGATAGCAATTCTTCCATTCTGGCCTCGGAGGTCATGGTTCTCTATAGCCCTATGCCTTTCCAAAGGAAGAGTTTGGAAGATACCTCTCCGTCCGGATTTACTTCTCCAGAAAGGTATTTTCCACCACAATCCCAACAGTCTACAACTGGCGGCCTGGAAGCTGAGCTGCAGTCCTTAACGACATTAGGTTTTTCCTTAGAATTAGTCGATACCATGGTTGCTGCTCGTAAACCTTCTACTATAAAAATATATAACAGAATCTGGAAAACCTTTAGAGATTGGTGCCGTAGAAGCTCGGCTATGCCTGAAGATTTGAAGTCGGTCTTACACTTCCTTCAAGAAGGGTTTACAAAAGGTTTGAGAACAAATACTAGTTGCAATTACATCAGCCAGACGTGTTAGTGAATTGCAAGCCCTTTCATGTAAAGAGCCATATTTCTGGGTGATTGCACAATCCTACGAACTATGCCAGGGTCTCTCCGGAAAATTCCATCTGTGGTTAACATTAACCAAGAAATCTCTCTTCCAGTTCTTCATTCGAATCCTCTGGATCCAGTCAATTGCCACTTTTTGGACGTGAAAAGAGCATTTCTGGCTTATCACCAAGCTACCTCCGATTTTAGGAAATCGGAAGGTCTATTTTTACAAATTCAAGGGCCAAACAAAGGAAATAGAGCTAGCAAAGCAACACTAACTAGATGGATCAAGCGTTCAATTGAAGTAGCTTGCTCTGCATCTAAGCTGGTTTGCCCAATATCTCTAAAAGCGCACTCTACAAGATCCACGGCTTCCTCCTGGGCAGAATTGGCACAAGTTTCACTGGATCAAATATGTAGAGCAGCCACATGGTCTACCATTTCCACATTCATGAGGCACTACAGACTAGACATCTTGGCAGCTGAAGGGTCGACATTTGGCAAAAGAGTGCTCCAAGTTGCGGCCAGTGCTCCCTCCCAATGAGTACTGCTTATCAGGTCCCATTCGTTATGTGCTGCCAAGGACGATCAGGAAGAAGAAAATTTACTCACCGAAATTTTTGTTTCCTGGAAGGCAGCACAGCTTACCCTCCCTTATTAATAACATTATTGTTGCATACAAATACGAGGCTCTGGTGTTGTGTGTAGGCTTATATGGGCTGTTAAATAGTCAAATAATTAAAGGGGTTCTGCACTTTGTTTAAACTGATGATCTATCCTCTGGATAGATCATTAGCATCTGATCAGCGGGGGTCCGACACCCGGGACCCCCGCCGATCAGCTGCTTGAGAAGGCAGCGGCGCTCCAGCAGCACCGCGGCCTTCTCACTGTTTACCGCTGGTCCAGTGACGTCATGACTAGTATCAACTTGCCTGGGCGCGGCTAAGCTCTGTTCACTTGAATGGAGCTTAGCCCCGCCCAGGCCTTTGATACTAGTCATGACGTCACTGGGCCGGAGGTAAACAGTGAGAAGGCCGCGCCGCTGCTGGAGCGCCGCTGCCTTCTCAAACAGCTGATCCGCAGGGGTCCCTGATGTCGGACCCCCGCCGATCAGATGATGATGATCTATCCACTTAAAGGGGTTCTGCAAAATGCAGAACCCCTTTAAGTGTATTGCTTTATAAGATGTCTCTATCCTAATTGTACCTAGGGGACTTAACCCATTCGTTATGTGCTGCCTACGGACTCCAGGAAACAAAAAATTTTGTGAGTAAATTTTCATTATAATACTACTTCATATGTACAAGAATATAACTACTATACTACTGCTCCTATGTACAAGAATATAACTACTATAATACTGCCTCCTATGTACAAGAATATAACTACTATAATACTGCCTCCTATGTACAAGAATATAACTACTGTAATACTGCTCCTATGTACAAGAATATAACTACTATAATACTGCTCCTATGTACAAGAATATAACTACTATAATACTGCACCATGTACAAGAATATAACTACTATAATACTGCTCCTATGTACAAGAATATAACTACTATAATACTGCTCCTATGTACAGGAATATAACTACTATAATACTGCTTCTATGTACAAGAATATAACTACTATAATACTGCCTGCTATGTACAAGAATATAACTACTATAATACTGCTCCTATGTACAAGAATATAACTACTATAATACTGCACCATGTACAAGAATATAACTACTATAATACTGCCTCCTATGTACAAGAATATAACTACTATAATACTGCTCCTATGTACAAGAATATAACTACTATAATACTGCTCCTATGTACAAGAATATAACTACTATAATACTGCTCCTATGTACAAGAATATAACTACTGTAATACTGCTCCTATGTACAAGAATATAACTACTATAATACTGCTCCTATGTACACGAATATAACTACTGTAATACTGCTCCTATGTACAAGAATATAACTACTATAATACTGCTCCTATGTACAAGAATATAACTACTATAATACTGCCCCTATGTACAAGAATATAACTACTATAATACTGCCTCCAATGTACAAGTATATAACTACTATAATACTGCTCCTATGTACAAGAATATAACTACTGTAATACTGCTCCTATGTACAAAAATATAACTACTATAATACTGCTCCTATGTACAAGAATATAACTACTATAATACTGCTCCTTTGTACAAGAATATAACTACTATAATACTGCTCCTATATACAAGAATATAACTACTATAATACTGCTCCTATGTACAAGAATATAACTACTATAATACTGCCTCCTATGTACAAGAATATAACTACTATAATACTGCTCCTATGTACAAGAATATAACTACTATAATACTGCTCCTATGTACAAGAATATAACTACTATAATACTGCACCTATGTACAAGAATATAACTACTATAATACTGCTCCTATGTACAAGAATATAACTACTATAATACTGCCTCCAATGTACAAAAATATAACTAATATAATACTGCTCCTATGTACAAGAATATAACTACTATATTACTGCCTCCTATGTACAAGAATATAACTACTATAATACTGCACCTATGTACAAGAATATAACTACTATAATACTGCTCCTATGTACAAGAATATAACTACTATAATACTGCCTCCAATGTACAAAAATATAACTAATATAATACTGCTCCTATGTACAAGAATATAACTACTATAATACTGCCCCTATGTACAAGAATATAACTACTATAATACTGCTCCTATGTACAAGAATATAAATACTATAATACTGCCTCCTATGTACAAGAATATAACTACTATAATACTGCCTCCTATGTACAAGAATATAACTACTATAATACTGCTCCTATGTACAAGAATATAACTACTATAATACTGCTCGTATGTACAGGAATATAACTACTATACTACTGCTCCTATGTACAAGAATATAACTACTATAATACTGCTCCTATGTACAAGAATATAACTACTATAATACTGCTCCTATGTACAAGAATATAACTACTATAATACTGATCCTATGTACAAGAATATAACTACTATAATACTGCTCCTATGTACAAGAATATAACTACTATAATACTGCCTCCTATGTACAAGAATATAACTACTATAATACTGATCCTATGTACAAGAATATAACTACTATAATACTGCTCCTATGTACAAGAATATAACTACTATAATACTGCTCCTATGTACAAGAATATAACTACTATAATACTGCCTCTTATGTACAAGAATATAACTACTATAATACTGCTCCTATGTACAATAATATAACTACTATAATACTGCCCCCTATGTACAAGAATATAACTACTATAATACTGCTCCTATGTACAAGAATATAACTACTATAATACTGCCTCCAATGTACAAAAATATAACTAATATAATACTGCTCCTATGTACAAGAATATAACTACTATATTACTGCCTCCTATGTACAAGAATATAACTACTATAATACTGCACCTATGTACAAGAATATAACTACTATAATACTGCTCCTATGTACAAGAATATAACTACTATAATACTGCCTCCAATGTACAAAAATATAACTAATATAATACTGCTCCTATGTACAAGAATATAACTACTATAATACTGCCCCTATGTACAAGAATATAACTACTATAATACTGCTCCTATGTACAAGAATATAAATACTATAATACTGCCTCCTATGTACAAGAATATAACTACTATAATACTGCCTCCTATGTACAAGAATATAACTACTATAATACTGCTCCTATGTACAAGAATATAACTACTATAATACTGCTCGTATGTACAGGAATATAACTACTATACTACTGCTCCTATGTACAAGAATATAACTACTATAATACTGCTCCTATGTACAAGAATATAACTACTATAATACTGATCCTATGTACAAGAATATAACTACTATAATACTGCTCCTATGTACAAGAATATAACTACTATAATACTGCCTCCTATGTACAAGAATATAACTACTATAATACTGATCCTATGTACAAGAATATAACTACTATAATACTGCTCCTATGTACAAGAATATAACTACTATAATACTGCTCCTATGTACAAGAATATAACTACTATAATACTGCCTCTTATGTACAAGAATATAACTACTATAATACTGCTCCTATGTACAATAATATAACTACTATAATACTGCTCCTATGTACAAGAATATAACTACTATAATACTGCTCCTATGTACAAGAATATAACTACTATAATACTGCCTCTTATGTACAAGAATATAACTACTATAATACTGCTCCTATGTACAATAATATAACTACTATAATACTGCTCCTATGTACAAGAATATAACTACTATAATACTGCTCCTATGTACAAGAATATAACTACTATAATACTGCTCCTATGTACAAGAATATAACTACTATAATACTGCTCCTATGTCCAAGAATATAACTACTATAATACTGCTCCTATGTACAAGAATATACCTACTATAATACTGCTCCTATGTACAAGAATATAACTACTATAATACTGCTCCTATGTACAAGAATATAACTACTATAATACTGCTCCTATGTACAAGAATATAACTACTATAATACTGCTCCTATGTACAAGAATATAACTACTATAATACTGATCCTATGTACAAGAATATAACTACTATAATACTGCTCCTATGTACAAGAATATAACTACTATAATACTGCCTCCTATGTACAAGAATATAACTACTATAATACTGATCCTATGTACAAGAATATAACTACTATAATACTGCTCCTATGTACAAGAATATAACTACTATAATACTGCTCCTATGTACAAGAATATAACTACTATAATACTGCCTCTTATGTACAAGAATATAACTACTATAATACTGCTCCTATGTACAATAATATAACTACTATAATACTGCTCCTATGTACAAGAATATAACTACTATAATACTGCTCCTATGTACAAGAATATAACTACTATAATACTGCCTCTTATGTACAAGAATATAACTACTATAATACTGCTCCTATGTACAATAATATAACTACTATAATACTGCTCCTATGTACAAGAATATAACTACTATAATACTGCTCCTATGTACAAGAATATAACTACTATAATACTGCTCCTATGTACAAGAATATAACTACTATAATACTGCTCCTATGTCCAAGAATATAACTACTATAATACTGCTCCTATGTACAAGAATATACCTACTATAATACTGCTCCTATGTACAAGAATATAACTACTATAATACTGCTCCTATGTACAAGAATATAACTACTATAATACTGCTCCTATGTACAAGAATATAACTACTATAATACTGCTCCTATGTACAAGAATATAACTACTATAATACTGCTCCTATGTGCAAGAATATAACTACTATAATACTGCTCCTATGTACAAGAATATAACTACTATAATACTGCTCCTATGTACAATACTATAACTACTATAATACTGCTCCTATGTACAAGAATATAACTACTATAATGCTGCCTCCTATATACAAGAATATAACTACTATAATACTGCCCCCTATGTAGAAGTTCATACACGATGTGAAAATTCTATTATTTTACTGTAATCATGTAGACATTTCTCCAGGAGAATAGATTTGAATAGGGGAAGCAAGTTACACAGGATTTTACCTAAAGTGCCTTTCCTCTGGTTCGGAGCGCTGCAGGCGCCCGTTATATGAGCTGTGCTGGCGTCATTTGTGGCGTTAAGTACCCGCTGCACCTGGATACAACAATGTCTATTTCTGATGCATCGGTGGATTTACGTGATGGTTTACCATAGTGATCAATGGTCTCTATGGCAACTGACATTATAAATCCATTTGGCAGGTTGTTGACAGAAATATATCGCAGCCACAGTGTAAACGATATATTCAGGACATTGCTTCATAGGTGCCGTGCATAATAGGCTCCCTATGTCAACTCTTCCTGCAATGTCCTGCTGTGCCTCGAGCTAGATGCCAGGGTTTAGGGCTCATGCACATGACTGTCCGCAAAAATCGTATCCGCAAAAAATACGCGTGCATTCCGTATTTTATGGAACGGAACAGCTGGCACTGAACAGTCCTATCATTGTCCGTAATGCGGACATTAATAGGACATGTTCTATATCTTTGTGGAACAGACATACGGAAACGGAATGCACACGGAACAACTTTTGTTTTTTTTGCGGACCTATTTAAATGAATGGTTCCGCATTCAGTCCACAAAAAAAAAAAAAACAGAACAGACACGGAAAGAAAATACGTTCATGTGCATGAGCCCTTTTAGTGGAACTGAGTGGACCACTGTGGGATTCTATAGACTTAGGCGTCATCCACACGAACGTATTTTGTTTCCGTGTCCGTTCCATTTTTTTTTGCGGATAGGATGTGGACCAATTCATTTCAATGGGTTTTGCAAAAAATATGGTCAGCACACTGTGTGCTATCCGCATCCGTATGTCCGTTCTGTAGCGCCGCAAAACAGATAGAACGTGTCCTATTCTTGTCCTTTTTGTGGATCCGCAAAAAAAAACTGATGCAATACGGATGCCAATCGCAGTTCATATATATTTTTTGCAGATCCGTGTTTTATGGACCGCAAAACACATACGGTCATGTGAATGTAGCCTTAACCAGACATTTTTTTAACTTTTAGGTTGCCCACCAGACCTCCTGCGACCTGTCTATCCTCTGCTGTGGACAACCCCCTTAATACAAACCATGGAAGATAATAAGAACCCATCTTCCCGCCAGACTGCAGGGCATATTACCTCTCCTGGCCCCTCCAGGTGCCAGGGAATATTAATAAACCCCTCCCCACTCTATAGAAAGATGTTTCCTATTCCACCAGACACCAGGGAATGTTACCTAAATCCCCCACCCACTACACACCATGCGCCTATACACTGCCCCCATCAGAGCCCCGGAGTGTATTACCATCGCTTTTCCCACTAGACACCAGGGAATATTACCTAAACTTCTTGTCTACTCTACAATGGTGAACACTACTTAATCTCCTTCCAATCAGACCCCAGAAAATATTAGAACTTTGTTCCCACTGGACACCAGGGAACATTACCAACCCCCATTCACACTGCAAACCAAAGAATAGGACCCCCCCCCCCCCCCCCACCCAGAAACCTGTTAGTGTTACCAACCCTTCATCCTCAATAGATACAAAGGGATATGTTATGAAAATTCCCCCTTTCCACAGAACACCAAGTAACATCTAACGTTGCCATTACACACTTAAATAATATTACCAAACCTTTATAATTGTACTGCCCCTAATGCCTGCCCTCCAGACACTAAGTATTGAATTAAACACAGACCACCAGGGACAATATGAATATTATCCCCACACATTAGGGATGCCAGTTCTCTTCCCCGCCAGGCCCTTGGGAATTTTACTATGCCTACCCCTTTGCCCACCAGGCTCTAAACAATATAATGAACAATGCATACGCCACTGACCACCAGGAACAATGTGAATTTTATCCCCATAGAATAGCGATACTACTGTAATTCCTTCTTTTATCTCCTTTCCCACCAGACCTTTGGGAATATCACCACCCTACCAACCTACCCATCAGATGTTACGTAAAGCAAATATTCAATGCACCACTGACCAGCAGGGACAAGGTGAATATTATTTCCACAGATTAGGGATACCAATCCTTTTTCTTTTTTTCTTCCCACACCAGACCCTTGGGAATATTACTACTCCTACCCACCAGACATAAAGCTATACAGCAAACACTGAATATATACCACTGACCACCAGGGACAATGTGAATATTATTCCCACAGATTAGGGATACCAATCCCTTTTCTTTTCCTTCCCACACCAGACCCTTGGGAATATTACTACTCCTACGCACCAGACATAAAGCTTTACGGCAAACACTGAATGCACCACTGACCACCAGGGACAATGTGAATATTGCCCCCACAGATTTGTGAAACCAGTCTCCTCTTTTATTCTCTTTCCCACAACACCCTTAGGAATATTACCTTCCCCACCCTCCTGCTCACCAGACACTAAGTAATAAGGCACACATTGAAAGCACCACTGACTACCAGGGACAAGGTGAATATTATTCCCACAGATTAGGGACACAAATCCACTCTTTTATCTCTTTTCCACCAGACAGAGGTGGTGATATTCCCAAGTGTCTAGTGGAGAAGAGATAAAAGAGTGGATTTGTGTCCCTAATCTGTGGGGGCAATATTCACCTTGTCCCTGGTGGTCAGTGGTGCATTCAGTGTTTGCCGTATAGCTTTATGTCTGGTGCGTAGGAGTAGTAATATTCCCATGGGTATGGTGTAGGAAGGAAAAGAAAAGGGATTGGATTTGTGTCCCTAATCTGTGGGAATAATAGTCACATTGTCCCTGGTGGTCAGTGGTGCTTTCAATGTGTGTCTTATTACTTAGCGTCTGGTGAGCAGGAGCGTGGGGAAGGTAATATTCCCTTGGGTGGTAACATTCCCTTGGGAATATTACCACCTCTACCCACCTGTCCACAGTATAGTAACCGCTGAAGGCACCACTGACCTCCAGGGACGATGTGACTATACATCCTTGTGATTGATACTGCGGCCTCTGTCATGACTTTACATCTGCTTTAGGTTAAGGGCTTGTTTGATCAAGACGATATATACATATACTCGGGTATAAATATATCCTGAAGGGGGTCTGTCCCTCGTGCAGAGGGTCTTCCTCTCAGGCTTTGCATATAGAACATATAGTGACGGTACACGGAGCTTCCTGGCAATTACCGCAATGTAAAGCCGCTTGTCATGATTAGGGGGCAGGTTACATTTTGGGGGGCTCTTTCATTCTGTGTGTTGTTTTCGTGCGTCTATTTTGAGTTCCCCTCCTTACCGGCAATCAATGACTGTGCCGCCTGCAGGATCGCTTCCATCCATTACTATAAGGAGATTTACACCAGGAAATCAATGAACATTGTTCGCTCAATGAGGCACAAAACATAAAATCTACCGACAAACACGGATGAGGAATAACAGGATCCCGCCGCAGGAAAACGTGACATTTATGGCTAAAAGGGGTTTTATAGGGGTTGGAAACCCATTTCCACCCAATCAGGCAATTCTGGGTTAATAAGGCTTCACGGCGATAGCTGGATTCTTTGCGACTCTGGGGTCACGGTCGCGGCACACGTAAGAGCCGCATTGCGACCCCATTCATTTCTATGCTACTAGTGGGGGTGTCATGTGACTGGTTAGGCATTGTTTCAATGGATCCGCAACAAAAAAAACGGATGCAATACAGATGCCGCATGGATGTCATCCGTATTTTTGGCGGATCGCGAAACGCATATGGTCGCGTGTGAATGTTGCCAAATAGACATATATCAAACGTGAAGGACCTGGTGAGGGGTTCCGCTTAAAGGGATTTTTGTAAATAAAGCTGAATGATTAGACAACAAAAAATCCCTTCATTTTCTAATATTCCACAGTTCCTTATCACTTTCATGATCTCTGCTTGCTGTGAGTGAATGGAAACAGTGTTTACATTCAAAGACTCAAGACCTCACAGCTGGGAAACACATCAGCCACACCAATCTCTTGCTACAATGTATCAGTGCAGGTCAAATAACAGAGGACTGGATACAATTGTAGCAAAGTCCTTCAGCCTCTGGAAGGGAAAAGGTTTTTATTCACTGACAGCAAGTGGAGAGCTTAAAAAATGGATATCCTTATCACGCCAGGTACAGTGTAGTACATTTGTGGACCTGATACTGCGGCTTTACTTCCAATGTCCAGACCTAAATCTGTATTCCATCCGCCGCAGTAATAATCTGGCGTCGCGCTAACCTCGCCGTCGCATGTCAGGCTCAGGGCCGCTCATCCTGGATCAATCCTGCTACTCCCCAGCTGTAATTATACTACAACTCCCAGGAGGGTCTTTCAGGTCAAATATCTGTACTCCTCTGTCTGTAATGAAAGCGCCGACACTTAATAACTGAAGGGTTACAACAAGCACGCGGCACACGTGGGGTTAACGCTTCACAGCCGCAGCTGCCTCCGAACTGCTCATTAAGTGAAACAGATCATTACGTTAATTGTTAAAATAATTAACGTGACTGCGAGAAAGAACAGAGACATGAAGCAGGGAGGCATCCAGGGAAGACTGGCAGGACAGGAGGTATCTTCCGGAAGAGAGGGGCGCAGGTGTGAAGAGGTAAAGATAGAGAAAATGATAGGGGTGGTGCGGGGGAGGGACAGGTGCATGGGTGCTGCTCCAAAACAACGACGAGAGTATATTCACACGTGCAGGTTTGTATCACGTTTTGTTCCGGGTTGTTTTGTACAATCCCATTGGTGTTGACCTTTGAGGGCCATTATTTGAATCTAAATAGCTTAGAAATTGGTGATCCAAATTCTGGTTACCAGCTGCCACCCCTAGAGGGAGCTAACTGCATGCCGTCCATACATGACTCACCAGAATAAGCTCCCTCTAGTGGCTGCTGGAATTAAAGCACTTTAATATTTAGAGGGGTTTTCCAGGAGTAAAATATTGATCAGGAAGGGTCATCAATATCTGATTGTGGCGGTCCGATTCCCAGCACCCCCACCGATCAGCTGTTTGAAGAGGCTGTGGCGCTCTATTAAGTGCTGTGGACTCTTCCTAGGCCAGTGATATCACACGTGTGAAGGGGCCTGGGCTACAATACCAAGCAAAGCCGCTGTGTGGAGGCTGTGGCACTCTTCGACCCCTTCAAACAGCTGGTCGGCGTAGGGTGCAAGGAGTCGGATATTGATGGCCTATCTTGAGGAGAGCTCATCAATATTGTACTCCCAGAAATCTCTTTTAATTGTATGGATCTATACAGCTTGAATAATAGATCTACGTGCAGGGGGCGCCCTCTAGTGGTGGCTTCAGGCAGGGAGAACTCTATCGTTTATCTTTACAGCACTCTATCTCATCACATTACTGGTTCCCTCTGGGGCAAATCTTTATGACTGCGACCCTACAGCTTAGTGCTGGATCCATTTTAAAAAAAATAGGCATACCCGATATTTTTCCCGCAACATCCCCCCTCCACACAAGGAGAGTTCACTATGGAATCCATTTTTAAAGCATAAATGAGGCACCCTTGTCCCAAAGGTTTCCTCAGCCGCCTCCTACACCTCGTCCCGGCCCAGGACCCTGCGAATTAACCCCCATATACTGGCACTCATCTCCCAGAGTGATGCAAGACAATTAAAACGAGAAGTGTCAATTAAGAGAGATAGATTTGGATGGCGAATTATTGGAACGGGTGCGAGCTGGAAGCTCATTACTGGAGCGAAGGTGCCAAGAGGCGCACACGAGAGCGAAGCCGTGAGTGGGAAGAACATGGAAGCAGATTGTGTAAGAGAAGTGAGTAGGTGTTTAGAGGAAAAATACCAGTGAGAAGGTAGAGGCAGGAGGTTGGATCAAGCTGGACAGGGGCGTCGTTATAAGGGGCACAGACGTCGCCATCGCCGCCTGGTCCTGCCACCCGAGGAGCCCAAAGGTTCCTCCTCGGGACTTTTCAGGATGTAAAATGAGACGTCTTCACAAGACTGAGAAGCCCTCAAGAAAGTGCTTTTTGATATTATTGATTGTACACCTTTAGGCCATTTGCACATGTTGCGGAATACTTACGTTTTTTTCCTCGCGGATAAACTGCAGCATATTACAGTACCAGCAAAGTGAATGAGATGACACAAATCTCATGTGCACTTTGCATTTTTTTTTTTCTGTCCGGAAATTGACCTGCCAGGCGGATTTCAAAATAATTAGCATGTTAATTATGTTTGTGGTTTCAGCTGCGGATTTTACTTTTTCGGATGACGGGTGAGATCTGCGGCAGAACCGCATCAAATCTGCGCTAAAATCTACAATTAGACATATAAGGATTTAGGTGCGGATATGCTGCAGAAACAGACATAAATCTGCACGTGCGGACCTTATATGATGGAGTAGGTGAGTATTCAAACTGTATGCAAGGTGGGGCAGCATTATGTCAAGGGGACTCTGCGGGGGCACTTAGAAGGCATCACTCTGTGTGAGGGGCACTTTAGGGGGTATCATACTGTGTGGTGGGCACCAAGAAATGATCCTGCTGTGATGGGGGCTCTTAGGGAACATCCTACTGTGAGGAGGACACTTATGGGCATGACTGTGTAGGGGGCACTAAGTTGGCATTATATTGGGTGTAGGGCACTAAAGAGACATTATTACTGTCTGAAGGGGCATCACTATTGTGAGGTGGCACTAATGGGGCATCCTTACTATGTGAGGTGGCATAAGAGGGATTGGGTGGGATTAGAGGTATAGCTACACGTCACTGGTCTTTGTCCCTCCTCACAATTTTTTTTTTGCGTCTCGGACCCTCACCCGACAGGAAACCCAAGTACTTGAGTACCCCTGATATAGAGTATATCCACAAACACTGACACATTGTCAACAATAGTTACCTACAAAAAATTACTTATTACCTTCTGACACATTCTTCCCAATTCGTTAGAACACATTGTGTCAATTCATTTACAAAAACAATGGAAATGTGCAACATACTGTATGATAACAGTTCACACCTACACATCTACACCTAGCAAGAACACCGCGAAAAGCTCCTGATCTACTCACCAAGCATGTCCAAAGGGCTCCATTCACCCAACAGAGGCCAAAAGAGTGTTCTTTTGGCCTCCATCAGACCACATCCTTTTTTAGGGTATGGAATTGCATAGTAGACTACACTGTTCCATATACTGGTATATTATATGTGGTATACACATTTTTTACAGTGGAAGCCTATGGACAACACCATGATGTGTTGGATCAGGATCAGGGAAGAAATTCTATTGCATGGAAGAAAAACAAGACTGGTGAATATAAAAACATGAGACCCAATGCCCCCATCTCACCAATATGGGTAGCCCAGTCAGTGCATCATACAGCAGCACAATGCCCCCAACCAGTCCGGTGACCTGAGCTGCCGTCCTTGGTGATTCTGACCCATCCAATGATGAGCGTCTCTTTCCCTGAGCGTCCTGTACTACGATGGCTGGTACTTCCAGCATCCCTTCTGCCCCACCTTCCCCCGTCCCTCCTCTGTTCCCAGATGCAGGACAGCAGCAAGCGTGGTATATAGTCACTCCTAAACATCCAAGACCCGTGCCCACCCCACCTAACAATAGTAGCTGGAAGCACAGCCCGAAGCCCAATCCAATGCGACTAGCCAGGAAGTGGCAACCACGCGTGTAGAACCTGCGGGCATTGTCATGCCACCCAATGGATGGCAAGGTAGACAGCACAAAAGAAGCTGCCCAGATTCCGAGAGCCCCCTGCAAGGCCTGTCTTCGTGCACCACCCAACCTGTAACTAACAGGCCAGCGCACCATCCACATCCGATGATATGAAAGGCAGGCCACAGTCAAGCATGTGGACAGTGCAAGCGTGTAATATGTGGACACAAACACCTTGCACAAACCCTCATTCCACTCATAACCAGGAGAATGTCTTCTTCTCAGCTGCACCACAGAAAACAGTGATAGGGGTACAGCAGCCATGAGTAGATGTGTTCCCGCCAGCAAACAAAGGAGCAGTTCCAGAGGGCGAGGGCGCTGCCCGCTCCCACCTCGGCTGGCTAAACTCAAGATGCTCCATGCATTGGCAAGTAACGAGAGGGCACCACATGCCAGCCATGAGACAGAGTTGTTTTGATATAGCTCATCGGCCTCATCCTGATCAGAAGTCCGTGGCATTTTTTGGGCAAAATTTCTGATATTACGTTGTCAATTCCTTCTTGAATTTTTGTTCTTGGTTGCTCTTAGTTTTTGTTTTACCTTCTTTGAATTTTTTGGTAGACTGAAGTCTCAAGTTCCCAAATCTACTCCTTGTTCTTCTCTTTGCCACCTAAAATTGGACCACTTTTTGAAAATTCTCAAACCTCAATCTAAAATATTTTTAACCAGCCAAATGACTCTCTTAGTAGCCAAGTCTGTTACCACTCTTTGTCATTGTTCTCCTCATGTATCCAATAAACACCCTGTGCCTTTTTACTTTCATCAATATCTAATCTCTAGTCTTAGGCTTGCTCAGTCTTTAGGACCCTCTCCAGCCACTTACTTTGCCCAGCTGCCTATACTTTTTTGTTCCCACGGCCGACCTTGTTGCTCACCCTTCACACTACCTACACTTTAAAAAATCAATATAATTATTGGTTGATCTTCTTTATAAACTGCTCTCCAACCAAGTTGTCTTCTCCTCAATTTCCCACCTGTAGCTTCCTGAACTCTTTCCTTGACCAGTTCTTACAAGCCTTTTCTACCAAGACTCTTCTCTTGGTTTCTACTTTCTTTGCCCTTGGACTCCAGACAATTTCTGCTCTTGCTTTGAATCTTTCTTCCATTCACCCAACCACCCTCAGTCTCCAAGTGCCTTCAGTCCTTTAAAGGTCTCTCATGTCCTCCACTAGAGTGCCCGTGCATATATCAGTGTGTCCACCTCTTTGCAACTAGATGTCCCTGTGCTCTACCCTATGTTCGCCATCTCTTGGTTGATCAACTCTCCATGACTGGGTAGAAACAGTCAGTCTTGATCAGAAGGATTTTTTTAATTCGCTGTTTCGGTAGGTCAACTCCTTTTCCTTGCAATCTCTCTGTGCAGTCTCTTTCAGGGAGTGAGCACCTCCTTTTTCTCCACTGATCCCTGGTAGCGTCTTGGGAATTGCACACAGTCTTGCGATAATTGCAGTCACTCTCTGTTAGAGAGCTCATACCACTTCTGATGTTTGAAGTGGAATCCCCGAAGAACTTCTCCTGAGGGAAGACAGAGAAAAATATCATGACACTGCTTGTCAGTCTGTCTCTCTCCTTCTGATACAGATGATGGTGTACCGTAAGACTAAGTAATTATGCACTAAAGAGTACAAGCCGTACAGACATGAACACAATGACGGAACACGAAGCTGAATTCTGGGAAGGATTGAAATGGAGGGGTGACATATCGGGCCAGACTTTTCTGGTCCTGCTCATCCTAAAGGATTTTTTATTTATTTTTGGCTGACTCTCTTTTGCTCCAAGGAAGCATGTCTGGCAGTGTGGACCATAGCCTATTAGATCCTACCCAAAAACACAAGGTCTGTCTGCTTAGAGCTGGACTCCAATGATTAGATAGTGATGGTCTATCCTAAGGATCCCAACAAGGAGGGAACAGTTTCTCGGGACTAAGGATAAGCAAATTAATTTGTCTCATTAGCAAGAGTACTTTACCAGTGAGGGGCTGTCGCCAAAGGTGAAGAAGCACCCACCTGCCTGTTGATTGACAGGATCGGACATCTTGTCCAGCCCTGACAGTCTGGCGCCTGCACTGCTACTCCGAGTCGTGGAGTAAGCGTAGAGGTTGTGCTTCCTACTGAAGGAGCAACTGCACATGCACCGCTAGTGGAACATCATATGCCGCCGCTCCCGAAGTGGAAGCAGAGCCTCAGGACTTGGAAGAGCGGCCCAATGTCACCCTATGGAGACACACAGGTTATTTTTCTAACATTGAAGACAAAATGGTTAGATCCCTTGTTTAGGGATCATATAAAAATGTTACCATGACAAAGGTATAAGATGTTCAAGGCTGGGCAAGATGTCCGACTCTGTCGATCAATAGACCTGTGGGTGCTCCTTGACCGGTGTGAGAACTCTTGCTAATGAGTCAAATCGATTTGTTAGAAATCAATTCACCCATCCCTACTTGGGATCGGTGGAGGTCCCCGTGGTGGAGCCTCCAGTGGTCACACACATCACCAATCCTGTAGATAGGTGATGATAATGTCTACTGTGGGACAAGCCATAGAAATCCATGGCAATTATTAGACGCAGGTCAATTGAGATTTCCCCTTTGATTGCTGATGTCCCCGACATTTGCCAGAATATATCATTATGTGCCAACCAGATAATCTCCTGATACACCCTAGATACTTGTGAGGAGATGACATCGGTGAAGTTTATGACCTTGAGTTGCCACTGATTTCGAGAGTGAAAGGGCGCTATGAAGACATCAAATCCCTTTGGGACTGCTCAGAGATTCCCGTCTAAGACTTTCAGTAACAGAAATCTCTAGGCCATGTGAAAGGGGTATATTCTCTCTACAGAGCCTTCTACGACGGAAGATCATTTTAGATGAACCGGGCGATTTAGGTGGGACCAGCTGACTAATGTGTATGGAGGGTTTCCCAACAGAATGTGCCACGTCGGACTTTTGTTCTCAATGGAGATAAGCCGCAAGCAGAGATGTCTGACTATGGCTATTCCCCTCCCCTATTCAGAAGACATACATGCTCGGCTGAGCATGCATGTGTACGAGGAAATGTGGAGGAGTAGCTGTCAGCCAAATGAGTGTAGTCAATTTACGGGCAAATACAGAATTGTGAAAGTTGGAGAGAAAGTCATGTGGAAAAAAAAAAAGCACATATATTAAGTATACCAAGGTATTTTGTAAAGTTCATCAGGATTCAAGCCATCCATGTTCTGCAGGGAGGAGCCAATGGTTGGAGGGCATCAGAATATAGGCTAGAATTTTGCATTCCTGGCCCACTTGACTACTCTTTTAAAGGGCAGCTGTCAGCAGTTTTGTACCTATGACACTGGCTGACCTGTTGCATGTTCACTTGGCAGCTGAAGACATCTGTGTTAGTCCTATGTTCCTATGTGCCCGCATTGCAGAGAAAAATTATGTTTTAATATATGCAAATGAGCCTCTAGGAGCAACGGGGGCGTTACCATTACACCAAAAGGCTCTGCTCTCTCTCTCTGCAACTGCTGCGCCCTCTGCACTTTGACTGACAGGACCAGGCTGTGAAAACATCATCACACCTGACCCTGTCCACCAGCATGGAGCACAGAGCCTCTAGGTGTAATGGCAACGCCCCCGTTGCTCCTAGAGGCTAATTTGCATATATCAAAACTTCATTTTTCTCAGCAATGCGGGCACATAGGAACATGGGACCAACACAGATGCCTTCAGCTGCCAAGTGCACATGTAACAGGTCAGCGGGTGTCATAGGTACAAAACTGCTGACAGATGCCCTTTAATAAAACAAGTCTATAAAAAAATGAAAGAATACAAACAATTTTTTTTTTTTAAGTGTTTGGTATCAGACACGCCTGCACTTAGCTCATCTACCACCCCAGGGAGTAAATCTCTCAGGGCTTGTTGGCACACACGGAGATCTTCCTCTCTTAGATTTGATAAGTAAGCCAGTAGAATAATTTGGTTTTATGGAGTGTCAGTCAAAGTCCACGTCACTTTGCGGATCTGCTTTTGTGTGAATGAGTCTGTCATTGTCAATGAGCCTCCTGCACACCGCCATCAATCATTCCTCCTCCTTGGAGCCGAGATGGCGGCGAAGACTTTTATCGATATTTACTGCTGCAAACAATGAGATCTACACATGAAATGACCATCAATCATCATTAGAAGTTCTCCCGACTTCTTCTTCTTCCCTAAAGTTGGATTGTAATTTCTGATGGTCCTGGTTGACCTGCATGTAGGTAACAGTCTAAACTAAATGAAAAATAATAGAAGAGCTCACCATGGGGTCATAAGGGAAGACTGGCTGTCTACTTCAGTGGTCAAAGTGGGCATTAGGATCGACATGTGCAAATGTGCCGTACTAAATGAATTACATATTGTTTCAGTGTGTGCCCAATGTCAGTAGGCTGCTTTCAAGCCCAGAATGTTCATGTACAGTCCGAAGCCATGCTATGCAGATCATGGTAGCCTAACATTATCTCGTGCATAACCCTTATATATCTCTTATATACTCCTATATATCTCCTATATACCCCTATATATCTCCTATATACCCCTATATATCTCTTATATACCCCTATATATCTCCTATATACCCCTATATATCTCTTATATACCCCTATATATCTCCTATATACCCCTATATATCTCCTATATACCCCTATATATCTCTTATATACCCCTATATATCTCCTATATACCCCTATATATCTCTTATATACCCCTATATATCTCTTATATATAACCCTATATATATCTCCTATATAATCCTATCTATCTTCATTATATCCCCATCTATCTCTTATATACCCTGTATCTATTTCCTATGTACCCCTTATCTATCTCTTAAATGTCCCTGTATATGTTCTATATACCCCTCATCTATATCTTATATACCCCTATGTATCTCTTATATGCCCCTATCTATCTTCTATATGCCCTTATCTTGTATATACCCCCTATCTTTCTCTTATATACCCCTTATCTCTTATATACTCCCTATCTATCTCTTATATGCCGCTATCTATCTTCTAAAAACCCTCATCTATATCTTATATGCCCCTAACTATCTCTTATATACCCCCTATCCATCTTTTATATACTCCCTATCTATACAACCCCATTTATTACTAAATTAACACAACTTTTTGGTCAAATCAATAACCGTGTTGAAAAAGGCATAGATTCTTCAACCAGAAAATCAATATGTTTCCATACGGATATGTCACCTTCATGGTCCCCAGGCTGAGGTGACGGTTGTCAGCTAATGTGAGGTGATCTGAAGTCTTAAAAGTTGTCAGCTTCATATGGACCTAAATAAACTACATGGCCGCCGGTCTCACCTGCTGGGAATGTCTAGGTCAAAGATTCATTGTGTACGGATGACGGCACATTGATCCGGTAATTAGCGCACTAATGGGTAAACCCCACAAAAGTCAAGAAGTGGGACTGAGGTTATTATAACAGGTGACTGAGGTTATTATAACAGGTGACGGAGGTTATTATAACTTGTAATGTTATAACAGGTGACGGAGGTTATCAGTTGTCAAATTATAGCAGGTGACGGAGATTATAAATTGTAATGTTATAACAAGTGATTGAGGTATGTGACGGTGCTTATCTGTTGTACACTGGGTGACAGGTTGTAGGGTTACAGACGGGGACGGATCGTGTTATAGGCTTTTGCCGGTGTTGGATTATTGCAGAATCATTGTAACATTTTAAGGCTTTAGTAGGGTTGTTGAGGTTACACACTGCGGTTGATGGAGGTTACACGCTGCAGTTGATGGAGGATACACGCTGCAGTTGATGGAGGTTACACGCTGCAGTTGATGGAGGTTACACGCTGCAGTTGATGGAGGTTACACGCTGCAGTTGATGGAGGTTACACGCTGCAGTTGATGGAGGTTACACGCTGCAGTTGATGGAGGTTACACGCTGCGGTTGATGGAGGTTACGCGCTGCGGTTGATGGAGGTTACACGCTGCAGTTGGTGGAGGTTACACGCTGCAGTTGATGGAGGTTACACGCTGCAGTTGATGGAGGTTACACGCTGCAGTTGATGGAGGTTACACGCTGCAGTTGATGGAAGTTACACGCTGCAGTTGATGGAAGTTACACGCTGCAGTTGATGGAGGTTACACGCTGCAGTTGATGGAGGTTACACGCTGCAGTTGATGGAGGTTACACGCTGCAGTTGATGGAAGTTACACGCTGCAGTTGATGGAGGTTACACTGCAGTTGATGGAGGTTACACTGCAGTTGATGGAGGTTACACGCTGCAGTTGATGGAGGTTACACGCTGCAGTTGATGGAGGTTACACTGCAGTTGATGGAAGTTACACGCTGCAGTTGATGGAGGTTACACTGCAGTTGATGGAGGTTACACGCTGCAGTTGATGGAGGTTACACGCTGCAGTTGATGGAGGTTACACGCTGCAGTTGATGGAGGTTACACGCTGCAGTTGATGGAGGTTACACTGCAGTTGATGGAGGTTACACGCTGCAGTTGATGGAGGTTACTTGTTTTATTCTTATCGCAGAGAGCAGGCTCCCTAATCTAAGGGTATGGAAGGTAATGAGGGGACAGATCGTGCGGGTATAGCAGGCTACATGACCGTACGGAGGTTTCATACTATACAATTATAAATCTCCCTTGTCTCATGCTGTAAAGTTACGGAGACATAGAGCAGTTATATACTGGTGGGTTATAATAGGATGATGAAAATGATGTACAGTAGAGTGATAATACCGCCATTACCTGCCCGAGAACATAATGGACGGTTAGTAGTTACTAGAGATGAGCGAATTTCATATTTTGAAATTTGTTCACGCTTCGTTTGATGGTAAAAGGTGAATTGTGTTATGGATTCCGTTACCACGGACCATAACGCAATTCTATGACAGAATGTATAACGGAATGCCTTTATAGAAGTCTAACGGCTGCAAAACGGATCCGTCCCATTTCCGTTATGTAGGAGAGGACTGAGGATCAGGAGAGGACTCCACTGCATAACGGATCCATTATGCAGCCCATAGACTTCTATTGTGACGGAATGTATAACGGAATGCCTCTAACGGAATCCGTAACACAATTCACCTTTTACCACCAAACGAAGCGCGGACGAATTTCAAAATATGAAATTCGCTCATCTCTAGTAGTTACATACTGTACTATATTGGCTTTTTTAGCTATAATATAGTAATATGGCCACAATGCCTATAGTAGGGGATTATGGTTAGCAGTATTAGGGGAGTAGTAGGATCAAAGGTTAGTATATGGCGGTTATACAGTAGATTGTTGGATTATAACAGGGAACACGAGTTGTATGCATTACATAGGGTCACAATAAGATCGCATATGTTATATCGGCTGTTGTAGGGTTGGTAGGGTTCAGTAGGATGACAGGTGATATGGCAGTTATATATTTTAGCTTTACAGTAAAGAAGCAGAGGTGATATCGCAGTTATACATTGTAGGGTTATAGTACGGTGGACTGAGGTTTCATGATGTAAGATTATAGCAGAGGACTGGCTCTTACAGTAATCGGCAGAGGTTGTATAGCAGTTATATACTGTGGGGCTGCAGCAGGATGACGGGTGTTATGGCAGTTGTATCTCTTGGCGGTGGAGTTGGGGACAGAGTTCATACAACAGTTATATATTTTAGGGTTGGAGTAGTATGACAGGTGATGTGTCAATTATATATTTTAGCAGTATAGTAAGGGAGCAGAGGTATATAGCAGTTATATACTGTAGGGTTATAGTAGGATAGCACAGGTTACATACTTTATATGGCTATAAAAGGGGAAGAGTGGCTACATATGGTATCATTATAGCAGAGCAAACAGGTTATAGCTGGGGAATGATAGTCAAATACGGAAAGGTTGCAGTAATAGGCAGAGGTTATATGGCAGTTTTATATTTTGGGGTTAGGGTAGGATTGCACAGTAGTGATGAGTGAGCATGCTCTGCCGAGTACCGTATGTGCTCGAGCGCCATGCTCCAGTCTCCTCCCCGCACGTTTCGCTGCTGCTGCGCAGCCAATAAACATGCAGGTAAGTACTGCCCTCACTGTACTGCCGTAGCCATGTTGGCTGCTGGCATTACAGTGATTGGCTGGCCGGAACGCGTCATCGGGTGCTATATAGCACCCGATGACGCATGGTCGGCTCATTCATAGTCAGGGAGAGCTGAGGATAGGAAGGGACAGACAGTGTAGGGAGTGTCATTGAATATTTTTTTGTACAAAAACGTTTCAGAGACCCAAAGGTCCTTGTAAGGACTATTGTGTGTGACAGCAGCTATATATATTTGTACCGCAACCTGCTCTAAATTGCTCAGTGTTAGGCTACTTTCACAATTGCGGCAGAGTGATCCATCGCCGGAACTGCCGGCAAAACGCATGCAAACGGAAAGCATTGGTAGACGGATCCCTCTTAAAAATGCATTGCAAGAACGGATGCGTCTGTCCGTTTCAATTTTTTTTCACGGATCCGTATTTTGAATGCCGGATACGGCACTAATACATTCCTATGGAAAAAAATGTCAGATCCGGCATTCAGGCAAGTCTTCCGTTTTTTGGGCTGGAGATAAAACCGGAGCATGCTGCGGTATTATCTCCGTCCTGAACAGTCAAAACGACTGAACTGAAGACATCCTGATGCATCCTGGACGGATTACTCTCCATTCAGAATGCATGGGGATAAAACTGATCAGTTCTTTTCCGGTATAGAGCCCCTAGGACGGAACTCCGTGCCGGAAAAGAAAAACGTTAGTGTGAAAGTACCCTAGGGAGAGCTGTGCATAGGAAGGGACAGACAGTGTAGGGAGTGTAACAGGAAGATTTTTATACAAAAAACTTTTCAGAGACTCAAAAGTCCTTTCAAGAATATATTTTTAGCGCATCCTACTGCTAGATACCGTGTAATAGGCCGCTGCCGACAGTTAAATTATCCGCGCCACATCTCCTGTGTAAAGTGTGCGCATCCAAAAAATATCTGTGACATCGAGTGTACTTTTTCTATAGATGTTGTCACTTCTGACAGTGACATTATTCCGGAGTCCTATTCCATTATTCCTAGCTGAAGTATTCAGGCGACCCGGCCGGCTTTGAACACTGGAAATTTTTTCAATGGTCAGCTAAGCAGCAAGCCCCCCCCATAATCTTTTAGACAGTCAGTTCACCTGCAGGCCCTCACCTAATTATACCTCATAGGTAATTTGCGCACACGCTGCCTTGCTTGGATGTGGTAGCTGTTTCTCAGGCTCCCTCTCCGGAATCGAACAATGATATCCCCGTTACCCGTGGTCACCGTGGTTTGCGCTGAAAATAACATCGAAAGTTGATAGGGCAGACATCCGAATGTATCGTTACTGTCACAGGGACGTGTGATTGGCCCAAGGTTATCTAGAGTCACCACTGCGGCAGCAGGTCCTCACCCATAATGTTTTACAAGGTCAGATCAGCAGGCCCTTGCTCCAAATGTTTTTGAGGGTCACGAGCAGCAGGCCATCAATCATAATTTTTCAAGGGTGTGTATGATGCCCTCCTTTATGTGTAATAAAGGGTGTATTGGAGTGCCGGTTCCTTGTAATTTTTGGCAGCCCTTTCGCATAGGCTTTATGAGTGTAGGAGTCCGACTACCTGAACAATTGTACCACAATGTGAATGAGGCCCTCCTTTATGTGATATACAGGTTGTATCGGAGTGCCTCTTCCTTGTAATTTTTGGCAGCATTTGCACTTTATATACAAGTAAATATACAGGAAAGAATGTTACTAACAATTTTCCCTCTAAAATAGATTTTATATTCGTTTTTTTGCGTATTATCGTCAGTCTGTAAAAGTGGCGTACTACTCGGACAACATCGTTCCCAGCAGCGACAAGATGCATCCAGACATCCTCCCCATGCTGTTCCTGAACCATTTCCGTGGTGTTTCCATCTATTTCTGACCTTTTCCGATGAGCCAGACGCCCTCCGCTCTTCAGAGCAGGTGCCTGGTTTAATGCTCGGGTTCTCCCATTGACTTCCATTGTACTCGGGTGCTTTGTAGAAAACCCGAGCATCCCAATGTGTTCGCCCCGAGCCCCCAAGCATCCCAATGTGTTCGCCCCGAGCCCCCGAGCATCCCAATGTGTTCGCCCCGAGCCCCCGAGCATCCCAATGTGTTCGCCCCGAGCACCCGAGCATCCCAATGTGTTCGCCCCGAGCCCCCGAGCATCCCAATGTGTTCGCCCCGAGCCCCCGAGCACCCAAGCATCCCAATGTGTTCGGCCCGAGCCCCCAAGCACTATTGCACAGATTACATGTATGGGTTGCACTGAGTTTATATATCAGTTATACTCTGTAGGATTATAGAGGCTATAGGCTTTAGGGTTATAGCAAGTACATCAGGTTTTTAACAAGGGTATGGTGGTCACATGCTATATAGTGGTGGTTGACTTAAGGTGGTCTCCTACTGAGAGGTTATAATGGGGGGGCAGAGATTGTGCAAGGCTATGGTAGGTAGATGTGGGGTGAACTGTAATAGCATGATGCATGATAACCTTATGGTAGGGGGCAACGGTTATATACTGTATGGTTAATGGGGTGACAGTGCAGGGGGGTCATATACATCAACGATAGGGTTGTCTAGTTGGCGGCAATATAATATAAAACCAAGAGGCAATGGTTCTGTATTGTGATTGGCCCTAAGGTTACATAGGGTAACTGGTTATATAAGGCAATGGCAGGTATGTACGGTAAAAGACCCTGCTGGGTAAATTCACAAATGCAACAGGTACAAGAGCAGATATCTAATCCCAGGGATGGACACGGGAATATGGAGTCACAGATTAAGTGGAGGGTGATACAAATTATAACGAAATATAGATCCAAGGAGGATTTTAGGAAGAATTCGGCAGACATTGATTTATATGGGGGGAAAAAATGGATTTCAGGGAAATAACATGTAATATATAATATATGATAGTCATAGTCCGATAGGAAATAATAGGGGGAGGTCGGGAGCAATGATTAGGGGTATATGTTAGGATTCTATGGATTTAGGAATATAATGGGGAGGGGGTGACGGGGACTGACAGAGGAATGTAGGGAGTGCAGGGAAATAGAAGCAGTGATAGAGAAGGAGGGAGTGATGGAGGGAATGACGGCGGAATATTAATTATAGGGCGAGTTATGTAGTAACCGGGAAACCTGAAATTAAGAGGAGAATAAGGGGAACAGCGCGGAATAAAGAGATGAAACGGCGGGGATGAAAGGAGCGCGGAGGAAGAAAGCAGATGTTGGGAGTCACTGGGAGCCGAGGACAAGTGATACGGAATAATGAGGAGACACAATGAGATGATAGGAGGGATGGCGGGATGGACAGGCATATGCCAGACTGACAGACGGATTATCTGGGGGGGGAGTATCAGGTAGATTATAGGGTTAACTCACACATTATAGGATGATATTTCTACCTATATTGCCATTGCGGTTGATGGAGGTGAGAGGGTCCGGGTGAAGGTTATGGGGAATCGGTGATCGGTGAAGAAGGGGGCGTGGGTATGAGTGGACGAGGGGTGAAGGATAGGGGGGACACAGAGGGAACGGTTAGAGGGGAGATGCTCCAAGCGGAGCGATAGAGGCTTACCTTCTAGTTAGTGCTGCCATGGAGACAGAAGTATCTCTGTGTGTCTCACTCAGTGTGTCATTACATAGCGCGCTCGCACACACACACACACACACAGGCGCGCACACACATACACACCCCGAGGGGGATGCAAGCAGCAGCCAGCTGTATGTGAACACAGGGTACAGAGGAGAGGAGAGGGAGGAGGGACAGCAACAGGGCGGAGAGAGGATGGAGGGAGGAGGATGAAGGGGGAGAGGGAGCCGAAAAAGGGAGGCAGAGAGAGGATTTAGATTGTCAGCTCTTGTGGCAAGATAGTGGTCTATATTGGGGCGTATAGCTATAGAATGTTATTACTATTTTATTAGGGGGTCTTGTGGGGTGAGGGGAGGGGAGATGAGTAAAAGAAAGGGACAGGAATTAGAGGTTTATTTCTGAGAGATGGATACAAAGTATCAACAAGCAACATTGTAACAAAGCGGTCCCTACCTGGGCCAGAATGAGATATCCCCCCACTACCTTCCTTTCCTTTGAGGGGGAGGTTGAGCAATGATGGTGGGAGTAGTACGCCGGCGTGATGTCAATCACTCCTGGAATATGACAGATTTATGGAATAGACAGCAATCATGGAGAGACAGCGGCAGATGGAAGCAGAGATGAGATTACAGAGCCCAGGAGACATATGGACTGTACATGACCCGGGGGGTCAGCCTAATCCTAACCCCAATACCTCAGTGTAGTGATATGCAGATGTGCAGGGGTGAACCAGATGGGGGGAGGGAGGCTATGGTGGGGGGATAAGCCTGTAGGGGGGGATTGTGCACTGAATTAATTTCCCTCTCAGGATTACACAGTGATTTAGGAGAGCGAGCTTTTCATAAGCCGTATCTGGCTCCCTGTGTCACATGTGGTGGCCCTGCTAAAAACCATCATCATCCCCCGCTCCTCCCGCCCACCCTCCTGAACACACCACTGATGACATCATCCGTCACCATCATGGTGATGCAATGCAATGACATTCATGTTCCTGCCCAGTCATCCATTGATAGGGATTTGGGGGTGTTTCCTGGGGGTGGGGGCTCCTCTCCTGTTACCTTAATAGGCAACGGATTGCCAGCTCTGCAAATCCAGATATGAGAACCTGCAGGTGCTGGGACCTGTAGTTCCACAACAACCCTTGATTGCTGGGATTTGTAGTCCCACAGTTTCATGCAGATGTGAGTGCTGTGAGTTGTAGTTAGGTCTTCCTTCACCTGGGGCAAAAATGCAGTTTTTTTGCCCTTACCCTCTTCCTACATACCCTGGGAAAGCTCAGTGGTTAGCTGGTGCCCCTCTGCCCCCTGTCTACACCCCTGCTGGGGGGGGATTGCTAATGTCACCTCCATATCTTATAATCACCTTCACAAGCAGTAGATTGTCAGCTCTGCAGGACAGCACTCAGAAGAAGTTTTTTTTTCCAGATCAATGCCTGTCAAAATCTGCTGTGACTTGTAGTTCCACAACAGCTGGAGAGCCCCAGGTTGCTATTAGTGGTTAAGGAAGAGATGTTGGGAGTTTTAGTTCTCTTTTCTTTACCGCCTATCTATCTATTTATTATCATCTATGTATCTATCTATCTATCTATTATCTATCTATTATCTATCTATCTATCTATCTATCTATTATCTATCTATCTATCTATCTATCTATTTATTATCATCTATCTATCTATCTATCTATCTATCTAATATCTATCTATCTATTTATTATCATCTATGTATCTATCTATCTATCTATCTATCTATCTATTATCTATTATCTATCTATCTATCATCTATCTATCTATTATCTATCTATCTATCTATCTATCTATCTATCTATCTATCTATATATCTATTATCTATCTGTTATCTATTATCTATCTATCTATTATCTATTATCTATCTATCTATCTATCTATCTATTATCTATCTATCTATCTACCTATTATCTATTATCTATCTATCTATCTATCTATTATCTATCTATCTATCTATCTATCTATTATCTATCTATCTATCTACCTATTATCTATTATCTATCTATCTATCTATCTATCTATTATCTATCTGTTATCTATTATCTATCTATCTATCTATCTATCTATCTATTTATTATCTATCTATCTATCTATTATCTATTTATCTATCTATTATCTATCTATTTATCTATCTATCTATCTCATATCTATCTATCTATCTATCTATCTATCATCTATCTCTCTATCTATCATCTCTCTCTATCTATTATCTATCATCTATCTATCTATCTATTATCTATCTATCTATCTATCTATCTATCATCTATCTCTCTATCTATTATCTATTATCTATCTATTATCTATTATCTATCTATCTACTATCTATCATCTCTCTCTATCTATTATCTATCTATCTATCTATCTATCTATCATCTATCTATCTATCTATCTATCTATCTATCTATTATCTATCTATCTATCTATCTATCTATCTATCTATATATCTATCTATCTATCTATCTATCATCTATCTCTCTATCTATTATCTATTATCTATCTATTATCTATCTATCTATTATCTATCTATCTATTATCTATCTATCTATCTATCTATCTATCTATATATCTATCTATCTATCTATCTATCTATCTATCATCTATCTCTCTATCTAATATCTATCTATTATCTATTTACCTATCTATTATCTATCTATCTATCTATCTATTATCTATCTATCTATCTATCTATCTATCTATTATCTATCTATTATCTATCTATCTATCTATCTATCTATCTATCTATCTCATATCTATCTCATATCTATCTATCTATCTATCTATCTCATATCTATCTCATATCTATCTATCTATCTATCTATCTATTATCTATCTATCTATCTATCTCCTATCTATCTATCTATTATCTATCTATCTATTTATTATCATCTATCTATCTATCTATTATCTATCTATCTATCTATCTATTAATCTATCTATCTATCTATCTATCTATCTATCTATTATCTATTATCTATCTATCTATCTATCTATTTATTATCTATCTATTATCTATCTATCTATCTATCTATTATCTATTTATCTATCTATTATCTATCTATCTATTATCTATTTACCTATCTATCTATCTATCTATCTATCTATCTATCTATCTATCTATCTATCTATCTCATATCTATCTCATATCTATCTATCTATCTATCTCTGTTAGGGTGTCACAGCTGCTTCCTTCCCAGCACCATAAATCAAGTCAAGGTCAGTCCGGCCTCACAAGGACAAAAATAAAATGTTGTCGATCTTCATTTAGAAGAAAAAACAAAGAAAACCTGCAGGGAGATCAGAAGCCCTCACACCCCTGACTGTGACATGCTGACATGATAAATGTCTCCTTTATGGGGCACCACATCTAAAGGTCAAGTTTAAAGGTGTTGGCCCCTAAGGAAATGTCACTGCCAAGTGAAGGCACCTGCACATTTCACAGCAGGGAACATACAGCTGCCACAAGGCGCTCCTGCAGGGATGTGGCCACCAACCAGGAGTGGAGGAGGATCAGAGGAGCATCTACCTAAGACTTTCATTTGCTATAACAGGGTGTTGGAATATGTGCCGTCTTATTTTGACAACTTCTTTAAGAAAGAAGGATATGCATACGGTATGTGCAGTCCTTTTTTTCACATGCTTCAGTGCCCCCATAATTGTGCCAGTCATGTAACTCCCAAAACTGGGACATTCACAATGTGCCCCATAAAGGTACCAACTAGTGCTCCTAGATAAGTACTTTTTTCTGAAGTGCAGTGGGAGTAAGTGAACACCATAATTAATGATGTTTTCAAAGAACTAATTGGTAAAAGTGTTTCAGTTATGGAAATTATTTTGGAAGTGTGGATTTCACAGGTGTTTTGTTCATTAAATAAAGGCACACAAAGCCTGGTTGCTGACAAATCTGTTCTTCTCAAGAAAAATTAGTTAGAACTATGCCTCTGCATTTGGATTTGTACTGAATGTGCCCAATTAGAGACATAAAATGTAGAACTGTATCCATATAGTAAGTGTGTATTTCACATGTGTTTTATCCATGAAATAAAGGCACAAAAAGCCTGGTTACTGACAAATCTGTTCTTCTCAAGAAGTATTGGTTAGAACTATGCCTCTGCACTGTGGATTTGTACTGAATGTGCCCAATTAAAGACATACAATGTAGAACTGTATCCATACTGTAAGTGTGGATTTCACATGTGTTTTGTTCATTATAAAAAGCCACACAAAGCCTGGTTACTGATAAATCTGTTCTTCTCAAGAAGCATTGGTTAGAACTATGCCTCTGCACTGTCGATTTATACTGAATGGGCCCAATTAAAAACATAGATTGTAGAACTGTATCCATATAGTAAGTGTTGAATTCACAGGTGTTTTATCCATGAAATAAAGGCACACAAAGCCTGGTTACTGACAAATCTGTTCTGCTCGAGAAGCATTGGTTAGAACTATGCCTCTGCACTCGGATTTGTACTGAATGGGCCCAATTAAAAACATACAATGCAGAACTGTATCCATATTGTAAGTGTGGATTTCACAGGTATTTTGTTCATTAAATAAAGGCACACAAAGCCTGGTTACTGATAAATCTGTTCTTCTCAAAAAGAATTGGTTAGAACTATGCCTCTGCACTTGGATTTGTATAGAATGTGCCCAATTAAAGACATAGATTGTAGAACTGTATCCATATTGTAATTGTTGATTTTACAGGTGTTTTGTTCATTAAATAAAGGCACACAAAGCCAGGTTACTGACAAATCTGTTCTTCTCAAGAACTATTAGATCTAATGACATTTAATTGGTAATTTATACAGAAATCTAGGTCACTCCAAAGGGTTCACTTACATTTTCTTTTGCAACTGTACATGTGTCCTTGCAACTGTGCCACTGTCATTGTTTAGCAGCTTGACCACTATATTTGAGTTAATGGAGATAATAATGCCCCTCTCCCCCATGAACATCTCCTCCACAGGCTGAAGGTTCCTACTATAGACAGAGGCGGCTGCGGGGCAATCTGTGGGATCACTGCACGCTGCTCTGCGCAGACTAACAATGAGACACTTATAGGAAGGGGGCTGTGAATGAGCTTCTCTCCAGACTGTTCAGTTTGATATCATACGGACGCCTCGGTCAGGCTAGTTTTGAGATATTTGCTGAACTGCAGTTTCATAGCAAATATAAAGATGTCTGAATTACCCAGAGGGGCCTCCCGAATATACAGACCTGCGATTAAATCTGCCATTAGGCGGCTCAGTCCATGCAGTTATATTGCCCATGACGGAACAATAGGTTTCATTGCTGAATGTCCCGTAATAAATCCACACACTTTATGGTGCAATATGCATTTTATGGTGCAATACTCGGTTGCAGCCACAAGGTGGCACTAGTCTCTGATTTTATTTATTCCATAACAATATTACAGACAGAATCAGCAAAGAACTGACCAGAAGGTTTTCAGCGATGTCTTCCTTTTTTTTTACCCTCCGCCTTCCAAAAGCCATAACTTTACTTTTCTGTCGACATAGCTTTACGATGCCTTGTGTATTTTTTTTTTAACCATTTGTATAGATTATGTTAGGTTTCACTACTTTTAATAAATGAAATTTTTTTTTTTTTAAAACCTGTTAGTGACTGCCAATACAGCTTTTTGTCTGCGGTCACTAATGAGCCTTAGGCCCAGTTCACACTTCAGTTATTTGCTCAGTTATTTCCATCAGTTAGGGCGGATCCGCAATACATGGGCCCAGGCCGTTTGTGCACCGCATCACGGACGCGCACCCATCAGGGTCCGCAATCTGGAAGGTGCAGTGCGGAACGGAGGCACGAAACCCGCCTGAAGCAGTACGGAGTGCTTCCTTGGGGTTTCTCTCCATGCCTCCACACCGCAAACAAATGGTACATGTTCTATTTTTTTGTGTTGCGGACGGATCACGGATCCATTTAAATTGCTATCCCCAATGCACAGAATGGCCGTTCGTGTGCATGAGCCCTTATTGTGAGCCAAAACCAGTAGTGAAGCCTCCACAGAGATCAGGTGTAATGGAAAGATCTGCACCTGTTCTGTGTTTTTGACCTGCACCTGGTTCTGGCTCACAATCAGGAGCTGTTTAAACCTTTAGATGCCACGGTCAATAGCAACTACGGCATCTAAGTGGTTAAGAGGGAGCGTGTACTATTGAAGTGATCAGAAGATCGCCTGTCAAAATCCCCTCGTGGGACTAATAAATTGTAAAAATAATTATTATATAATAGTTAAATAAAGTTTTATTGATTAAAAAGATCTCCAAGTTAAAAAATACACTTTTCTATTTAAAAAAAATGCTTTTCCCCTCCCCCACACAGAAGTGAAGACCTATCATTAGAGCTGTGCACCCCCTCCTCACCAACCATCCAGTTATCACCTCTTCTTAAAGGGCCAGCTGACTTGTGTCCCTGTGTGTGTTCTCCACTTCTTAGGGGGCAGCTCATTTCTATTTACATAGTATATATATTGGGATTATGTTTCTCCTGAATTTCACCTGTTTCTTTATTTAAGTAACCCTCCTAAATATTTACAGGTTCTGGCCTTCCCTGTCCCCCCGGCATGTACAATATGGATTCTTCCTCAATATTCTGGCAGCTGACTGACCTATCATGTTGACCTGCTGAGCAACAAGGAATGTGATAGGTCAAAACCCTCCATGAACTTGTGTAGAAGCTGCACCCAGTGACTTACTTGCTATAGCGGCAGACCACGTGACTGCTATGGGGCCCTGAGGGAGACGGGGGCCCACACAGAACTTGCTCTTCTCTTCCCTTTGTGAAAACATTGCATTTCCACACAGCGCCACTAGAGGGAGCTCAATGCAAAAAGAGATTCTTACAGCTTCCATGGTAGTTGTATTAATTCCTATTCACTGAGCTCCCCCTAGTGGTGGCTGCAGGTAGCCAGCTTTCTAATAGAAGAGAAGTAGGAGACTTATCAATGTATTTGCTCAGAATAAGCACTATATATTTAGCATTTGTTCCACTTTTTCCAACATGAAAGTCAGATAAAATGGGTGAGGCCAAAGGCAAGTTTTTTTTAAAATTAAAATGTGTATTTAATTGAAATTTCTTCCACTTAATTAAAAAATTAAAATTTGTCAGAAATCTGGAGCATCGTCCTTGTTCTGCATTGCCTGGGAGTGACTGACGTGCGTACACTGGGAAACTAGGTGAAGGGGGCCCATACTAAGTTTTGCTATGGGGGGAGATCCGTGTACGCCCCTTAATGCACCCCTTAGGCCTCATGCACATGACTGTTGTTATGGTCCGCATCCGAGACGCAGTTTTTGCGGCTCGGGTGCGGATACATTCACTTCAATGGGGCTGCAAAAGATGCGGACATCACTCCGTGTGCATCCGTTGCTCCGTTCCGTGGCCCCGCAAAAAAAATATAACATGTCTTATTCTTGTTCGTTTTGCGGACAAGAATAGGCATTTCTACAATGGGCCGCCTGTTCTGTTCCGCAAATTGCAGAAGGCACACGTGCGGCTTCCGTGTTTTGCGGACCGCAAAAAAAGGAACGGTCGTGTGCATGAGGCCTTAGACTTAGTCTACATTCACATGACCGTATGTATTTTGCGGTCCGCAAAATGCAGATCCGAAAAAAATGCGGATGACGTCCATGTGACATCCGTGTTGCATCCCTTTTTGTTTTTGCGGATCCATTGTGACAATGCCTATCCTTGTCCGAAAAACAGAGAAGAATAGGAAATGTTCTATTTTTTTTGCGAAGCTACGGAACGGACATACGGATGCTGTCCGTATTTTTTGCGGACCCATTAAAATGAATGGGTCTGCATCCTAGTGATTGTGAATGTAATGAATGTAATCTTACCAGTGACTGTATTTGTGAGCTATCCCCTCTCTTCTGATCCTCAGCCGTGTCATGTGACCAGTACTCTGACTGTCCATCTAACAGCATCTTATGTGTGGACAGGAAGTCAGTTTATCTATGTATTCCTATGGGAGCCGCAATGTCAGTCTCATAGGAATGAATAGAGAAGTAACTGACTTCCTGTCCTGTGTCAGTTGGAGATCAGAGTGCTGGTCACATGACACAGCTGAGGATCAGAAGGGAGGATATAAGGCCTTATTCACACGTCCGTTGTTTCTTTCCTGATCTGTTCCGTTTTTTGCTGAACAGATCTGGACCAGATCTGGACCCATTCATTTTCAATGGGTCCTGAAAAAAAACGGACAGCTCAATGTCTGATTTTTTTTCAGGACCCATTGAAAAAGAATGGGTCCAGATCTGGTCCAGATCTGTTCAGCAAAAAACGGAACAGATCAGGAAAGAAACAACGGACGTGTGAATGGACCCTAACTCACAAATAGTCACTGGTAAGAAGATTACCTTCACTACAGTTTACATCATGCACCTTTCTAACAGGACAGAGAATAAACATTTTTGTGGGAGTTCTACTTTAAATGTGGTAACTTTTATGCTTTATAGTCACAGCTCATTATGATGAATTATTTGTGGTTTTGCACAGGACTGCAGAGTTACACTGACCCACCAGAGTACCAGAAGACCCTTCAGTGGACCACGACTCTGCCCATAGAGTTAGACATTATAGATGATTTGTCCTGTGTGTGCAATGATCACAACTAAGCTTACTAGACCCAGTGTCATCTTCTCTGGTGGGCCCAAAAAACCCCAGACGGACCCTAATATCTCATATCCATTTACCATAAAGACTTCAAAGAAAGTGAATTCTGAGTCACCATGAAGTAAGATTTCTGTATTTAAATATAAGACATTAAAAACTATACACAAGAGGATGAGAACCGCGAGAACGCAGGCAGGTATTCCACACGGTGGTAGTAGCAAATATTTCCAGCCAAAATTGTGCAACCTCCATGGATGTATCCAACCCAAAGGACAGCAGATGAATGGAAAACACAGCAATGTACAGCAGAAGTCCATGTAATGTCCTGCAGGTCTGATCATATGTTCTGTCTGAGCCGCTGAGGAGCAAACCTGCAAAACAGGAGATGTAACTAGTACGACCAGCACAGTATAAGAACGAGATACAAAGCAGGCTACTCGACAGGAGCAGTATTTTAGCAGTTACTGTACATAGGAGTAGTATTATAGTAGTTATATTCTTGTATATAGGAGCAGTATTATAGTAGTTATATTCTTGTATATAGGAGCAGTATTATAGTAGTTATATTCTTGTACATAGGAGCAGTATTATAGTAGTTATATTCTTGTACATAGGAGGCAGTATTATAGTAGTTATATTCTTGTACATAGGAACAGTATTATAGCAGGTATATTCTTGTACATAGCAGCAGTATTATAGTAGTTATATTCTTGTACATAGGAGGCAATATTATAGTAGTTATATTCTTGTACATAGGAACAGTATTATAGTAGTTATATTCTTGTACATAGGAGCAGTATTATAGTAGTTATATTCTTGTACATAGGAGGCAGTATTATAGAAGTTATATTCTTGTACATAGGAGCAGTATTATAGTAGTTATATTCTTGTACATAGGAGGCAGTATTATAGTAGTTATATTCTTGTACATAGGAACAGTATTATAGCAGGTATATTCTTGTACATAGGAGCAGTATTATAGTAGTTATATTCTTGTACATAGGAGGCAGTATTATAGTAGTTATATTCTTAACCATATTTCTTTTTATTGAAAGAAAAAGCAGAGGCTAAACGCCCATACATGACTACATCACAGTGACAAGGAATCACAATATGAGTCCCACATTTACATCATGCATAGACATCATATACAATCACAATTATCAAACATAAAATAAAATTCAGTCAAGGGTTGGGAGACAAAGGGGGGGGGAACACACAAGAGGGGAAGGAGCGGGGAGAACAGGGAGATGGGAGATTCTGCTCAGCTAAGCAAAGTTTCTGTAAGTTTTCCATGGAGACCATAGTTTTAAGAAGCGGGAACGTGAGTTAGTTTCCCAGTGTGCCAGCTCCTCAAAACGGTAGATCTGGTCTACCTTGTCTATCCACATTAGGGTGGTCGGGGGAGAGTCAGTTTTCCATAGAAAAGGAATAAGCAGCTTAGCTGCCGTGAGCAACATGGTCGGGAGGTTATCCTTAGCAGGGGTGAGGGTTGTATTTGGGCACCATAACAAAATAAGTTTAGCATCCAGAACTATCCTAGAATTGCAAATTTGGTTGATCAATGGCTCAATTGATTTCCAAAATGTCTGGATTTTCCGACAAGACCACCAAATATGCGACAGGGAACCAATTTCCAAGCCGCATCTCCAACAAGCTTCTGGAACTTCCGGGTTCAACTTGTGTAAGAACTCAGGCGTCTTATACCATCTACTGAGTAGTTTGAAAGAGTTCTCCTGAATCCTCACACAGCGGTTAAAGCCATGTGAATGTGCCAAAATAAAGGCTCTTTCCGGCTCCGTGAGGCACAAAGAGAGCTCCCTCTCCCAGGAGGTCAGAAAACGGAGCTCCGGGGGGAGTGAGGAGAGTATTTCTTTATACATCTGAGACAGCGGTCTAGTGGCGGGTTTAGTGGCCATGACCTTCTTTTCAAGCCAAGATAAAGAGCTGTTAACAGGTAGGGACCTAACACCCCCTGTAATATCTCTCTTAAAGTCAGCCAGATGGAAAAATGGCGCAGTCTTGACCTCGGGGAGGCCCAGCAACAAATCCAAATTCAAGCTGCCATCCGGTAAGAGGACACCCCGCAGAAATTTGCCAGCGAGCCTAGGCCAAATACCGGAGGGGCTTAAGATGGATGGATGGAGGTAGTTTTGTAGCAGTTGCAGTGGCATACCTGGGTTAGGAAAGTTGAATGTTTGAGATTGGACCATTTTAGACCACTCTACCAGCATACCCTTCCAGACCAGGGAGGATGCATAATGGTTAGCCGAAAAGGCTCGGACACCCCACAGGGTGAGCTGATCTTGGTTAGTGAGCAGCGCAGACTCCAGGCGAGAGCAAGGGGAGTTGGATTGACGAGACATAGCTGCTACGCATCTACAAAGTTGTACTGCAGTATAATAAACCTTAACATCTGGCATCCCAAAGCCTCCAAGCTTCTTATCCCTAGTGAGGACTGAATAGGCAATACGAGGAGATTTGCCAATCCAGAGGAAGCGAGTGAACACCCGGCGTACTTCTGCGAAATATGAGTTTGGTAGCCAAATAGGGAGGGCCTGTAGCAGATATAGGAATTTGGGAAGGATAAAGGTTTTAAGGTAATTTTTCCTACCAACCCACGATACGAAAGGTAGTTTCAAGGTCTGGAGGTGGGTACGAACTGACTGAAGCAGCGGCGTGTAATTGAGTGAGGCCAACTCATGAATATTGGCCGATATACGTGTCCCTAGGAACGTAATGTCCCTGGATGCCCAAACAAATGGAGTGTCGCGCTTAAGCGTATTAATCACAGCTTGGGAGCATGAAATATTAAGTGCCATAGACTTCCCATAATTAATTTTAAAATTAGATACGAACCCAAAGTTCTCAAATATATTCAATAACTTAGGTAAGGCCTCTCTGGGGTTAGATATTATAACCAAAAGGTCGTCCGCAAATGCTGCAGTAACATGGGTGCCGGCGCCCACTTGGAGGCCCTTTATATCTGGGTCCGCCCTAATCTTGCACAGAAGAGTCTCCATCACCAACACAAATAATGCCGGAGACAGGGGGCACCCCTGCCTTGTCCCATTAGTGATGCGAAATGGAGGGGATAACGTACCATTAACTTTGACCACGGCAGAGGGGGCCGAGTATAAGGTGTAAATGGCAGCAATAAACTGATCAGAGAGACCAAACCTCGCCAGGGCCCGAGACATAAACTGCCAGCTGACCCTGTCGAAGGCCTTCTCCGCATCAGTGCTCACCAACACTAAAGGTTTCACAGATTTCTTGGCCCTGTGAATAAGGTGAAGAAGCCGAATCGTGTTTTCCGACCCCTGTCTGCCGTGGACAAAGCCCACTTGCTCTCCATGGACAATGTCAGGAAGTACATCCTGAAGTCTGGTAGCTAAGATTTTCGCCCACCACTTCACATCAGTATTGAGCAAGGAGATCGGCCTATAATTACTGCAGCAAGTCGGGTCCTTATTCTCCTTATGTAAGACTGTAATGTGCGCCATTAAGGAATGAGGGGCAAGGGAGCCTCCAGAGAGGAGGTGATTGCACAAATTCTTAAAACGGGGGATAAGGATATCCTGGAAGGATTTGTAGTAAATAATGGGAAACCCATCCGGGCCCGGGCTTTTACCCGAGGGGATGGACCTGAGCACCTTATGGATTTCAGAGTCAGTAACCGGTCTAGTTAAGTGGGCCGCTTTTGTTTGGGATATGGAAGGAAGGTCCAGAGACTGCAGGAATTTGTCCGTGGCGTCTGAGAGGACACCAGGGGTGTCCCCGTTGGGGGGAGGTAGGTTATACAGAGCCTCATAAAAGGTGCAGAAAGCCTTGGCGATATCAGGGGTGGATTTATGCACCTTCCCGTTCGGGTCTTTAATAGAGGAAACAAAGGAGTCAGAGAATTGCTTCTTAACTATGGCTGACATCAATCTGTTTCCTCTATTTCCATGGGCGTAGGCCTTAAACCTGGAACGCAGTACCAGCTTTGCCGAAGTGACATTTAGCATATTTTTTAGATGTGTCCTAGCATCCGTGAGTTCTGCTAAGGTATGAAGGGCCTGTGATTCCTTGTGCGAGGATTCAAGGCGGGCAATTTTTGTCAATAGAGCATCTAAAGCCTGCGTCCTCTGTTTTTTCACATAAGCCCCTAAGGCAATGAGTTCCCCCCTTAACACTACCTTATGAGATTCCCATAATATGGAAGGGGAGGGAGGGGAGTCGGGTGTATCATTTAGCGTAAAAAACTCAGAGATGGAGGCTTTAATCTTAGAAGCGTGAACGGGGTCCAAAATCAAAGTGTCATTTAGACGCCATAGACGTTCCTTTTTCTGAGGGTCAGACAGGGAAAAGTGGATGATAACAGGAGCGTGGTCAGAAAGTGTAATGGGACCTATACGGGCTCCGGAGACATTACGCAGATGTGACTCAGAGAGGAATAAGTAATCTAACCTGTGAAAGGAAGTCTTGGCATGGGAATAATAGGAAAAATCCCGGCCGTTGGGGTTTAGTGAGCGCCATACATCTAAGACCTTCAGTTTCTTCAGAGAGATTTTCAACCGTCTCAGGAGCCTATAAGAAACAGAAGGTCTGCCTGTGGAAGTATCAATGGCAGGGTCTAGGGCCACGTTGAAATCACCCCCCAGAACAAGCAATCCCTCTGTGAACGAGGAAAGAAGGCTTAAGGTTTGGACGAGCCATGGGACTTGGCCTCTATTAGGGGCATACAAATTGGCAAAAGTCACAGGAGACTCACCTAAAACACCTTTCACAAAGAGGTATCTGCCCTCTGGGTCCACAGCAGTAGCAGAGTGTTTGAAGGGGAGGCTTCTGTGCACAGCCACACTAACCCCCCTGCTGGCGGTGCTATAGGTACTGTGAAACCATTGGGCAAACTTCCTAGGGGGAAGGTTAGGAACCTTACCCGATTTAAAGTGAGTCTCCTGTAAGAAAGCCACTGAAACTTTGTCCCTCAAAAGAAGGGAGAGAGTCTGGGACCTTTTGCATGGCTCGTTCAAACCATGTACATTTAAAGAAGCAACTACAATAGATGCCATTGCATTAATAAATCACACAGATGCCTACACAGAATAACCATGGAAATGCTTAGTAGCACACAGTGGTTCAGAGCAGAGAAAGGGAAGGTAGAAAGGAGGGATAGACAAAACACAACAAAATAATAAAACAGTGAAATAACAAACCGGTAATAAACCAGCACAGAAAACATGAGATCTGTAGAGAAGTAAATGCTTCACTTATCGTCAGCTCAGACAGGGTTGAGCTGGCGAGGGGGCAAGTAAAGCACCTTGCGGTCTCTAACAATGGACCAACAAAAATATGTCCAGCACAGGAATCTTGCCGGTCCTTGCCCTGCATAGGGGTAACGATACCTGCAGCAACAGGAGCAATGTCCAGAAAAAACAAAGGAGAGTTTCCTTATCGTCCTGTCATGTAAAACAGATCAGTGGACATAGAACAGCAGGAGAGGAAAACTCTTCCTAGGTCGTCATGCGTTTAGGAAATGGCGATCAGGTGGGGCTCTTATCCATCCTACCCCTTCCCAGACGGTCAGACTTTCCAGCCGACACCTTCTGCCAGTTAGCAACACGAGGGGGAGCTGGTAGGGGGCCATCCTGGTCGGCCGGGAGCCATGAAGGAATGTCCACAGGGGGTACTCCAAGCGCTTCCCAGACAGAGGCCAGATCTTGAGGAGAACGAACGGTAAGTAATTTACCATTTCTGGAAATCGCCAACCCGAAAGGGTACAACCAACGGAAAGGAATCGCTGATTTCTTCAAGACATCTAGAAGAGGCCGCAACAGGCGCCGTTTGGCCAAAGTAGACGGAGCCAGGTCTTGAAACATCTGGATCGGTGCATGTTCGTACTCCAAGGCTTCCGATTCCCGCTGTTTCTGTAGGAGGGCCGCAGTGTCGACAAAGCTCAGTAAGCCACAGATCACATCCCGCGGTGGTTCCTGCGGCTTTGGTCTAGGGCGTAGTGCCCTGTGTATACGCTCGATCACTATTACGGCCGCCCTCTCTGCGCCCAGTAGGCTTGAAAATATTTCGCGCGCAACCGACGGCAAGGCCTCCACCGCATGCGATTCCGGTAGGCCCCGTATGCGGATATTCCGCCTGCGACTGCGGTTCTCCTGGTCTTCTAGTTTCAGGTATGCTTCATTCAATAAGGCCTTGTGGGTCGCTAACACATCTGCGGTTTTACTTTCGTACGCCATGATGTCTTCTTGAGCAGACTCCAGGGAAACGACTCTCTGGCCTAAGTGTTTCAAGTCGTCTTTAATGTCAGATAAGCCTTGCTTGAGAGGTGAGAGAGCTGAATCTAGGACTCTCTTAAGGGTCCGTTCAGAAAGCGGTGGGTCGCGTGGGCGCCTGTCTGAAATATCAGAGCCACTTCCCGCGTCCGAGAGGTCTCCTGCATCGGAGTCGTGGGTAATGGATGCCGCCATGTTAGGGCCTCTCTGCACCGCGAGCCTCGGAGTTTTCCTGAGGAACTTTTCCATTTCTGGCTGCTTAGAGTGTAGTGGGGTCGTCTCTGAACTGCCTCTGGACTTGTCCTTGCCAGTCTTCCCCATATTAGTGCAAATTATAGCTTAATTTAGGGCAAATGAGCCGGAATGCTGGAGGAGCTCAAGCTCATGCGGCCATTCAGCCTATAGTAGTTATATTCTTGTACATAGGAGCAGTATTATAGTAGTTATATTCTTGTACATAGGAGGCAGTATTATAGTAGTTATATTCTTGTACATAGGAGCAGTATTATAGTAGTTATATTCTTGTACATAGGAGCAGTATTATAGTAGTTATATTCTTGTACATAGGAACAGTATTATAGTAGTTATATTCTTGTACATAGGAGCAGTATTATAGTAGTTATATTCTTGTACATAGGAGGCAGTATTATAGTAGTTATATTCTTGTACATAGGAGGCAGTATTATAGTAGTTATATTCTTGTACATAGGAGGCAGTATTATAGTAGTTATATTCTTGTACATAGGAACAGTATTATAGCAGGTATATTCTTGTACATAGGAGCAGTATTATAGTAGTTATATTCTTGTACATAGGAGCAGTATTATAGTAGTTATATTCTTGTACATAGGAGCAGTATTATAGTAGTTATATTCTTGTACATAGGAGGCAGTATTATAGTAGTTATATTCTTGTACATAGGAGCAGTATTATAGTAGTTATATTCCTGTACATAGGAGCAGTATTATAGTAGTTATATTCCTGTACATAGGAGCAGTATTATAGTAGTTATAGTCTTGTACATAGGAGCAGTATTATAGAAGTTACATTCTTGTACATAGGAGGCAGTATTATAGTAGTTATATTCTTGTACATAGGAGCAGTATTATAGTAGTTATATTCTTGTACATAGGAGCAGTATTATAGTAGTTATATTCTTGTACATAGGAGCAGTATTATAGCAGTTATATTCTTGTACATAGGAGCAGTATTATAGCAGTTATATTCTTGTACATAGGAGCAGTATTATAGTAGTTATATTCTTGTACATAGGAGCAGTATTATAGTAGTTATATTCTCGTACATAGGAGCAGTATTATAGTAGTTATATTCTTGTACATAGGAGGCAGTATTATAGTAGTTATATTCTTGTACATAGGAGGCAGTATTATATTAGTTATATTCTTGTACATAGGAGCAGTATTATAGTAGTTATATTCTTGTACATAGGAGGCAGTATTATAGTAGTTATATTCTTGTACATAGGAGCAGTATTATAGTAGTTATATTCTTGTACATAGGAGCAGTATTATAGTAGTTATATTCTTGTACATAGGAAGCAGTATTATAGTAGTTATATTCTTGTACATAGGAGCAGTATTATAGTAGTTATATTCTTGTACATAGGAGGCAATTTTTATTGGTATAAGGCACACGACCGTTGTTTGGGTCCGCATCCGAGCCGCCGTTTTGGCGGGCCTCAAAAGATGCGGACAGCACGGGCGGCTTTCGTTTTTTGCAGATCCGTGGTTTGCGGACCGCAAAAAAACGGCACAGCCGTCTGCATGTGGCCTAAAACAAACTTTTTCATCATAATAAATCAAAGATCATTCAGTATAAATCATCAATTTTCTTAAGAAAATAAAATGTATATTAACTGTAACTTAAAAGTACATTTTAGCTAAAGCAGGAAAATAAAAAAAATTAATAAAAAAGTAAAATAAAATAAGAAAACAAACACAGTCACATCATACAATTGAACCGTCAGTCTAGATGGACGTTCCTCCATAGTTTTATATTTTCCTGACCTCTAATGACCAGATCCACCTGCGTTCTGACATGATGAGGGTTGTAGCTGTGGTATGATGGAATGGCTCGCTATGGATGGGCACTTCAGGAACTTAGGGGGCAGCCTTGGTCCATTGAGAAACCTCAGACTATCCTGTAAGGTTGTGATTGGACAGTCTCTAAGTGCTAGCTATAAACAATAGAAAGTCCTACATACTCTGGAGTATAGATCTTTCCTGGTTTTACTCTCAATGAAAGACTTGTCTATACACCACTTCTTAAGACATCTTATGCCATAATCCAGGTACTGGGGGAGGTAGTCACGAGTCAACCGACCCCTCTTGAGACTGCCGCCTCGCATCCAAGATTCTGCAAAAGGCAATATCCAACCCTGATACTATTCACCCACAGGGAGCTGTTCTCCAAGTCCAGGTCACCAAAATTAACTTTAAGAAATATGGAGTGAAAGAAAACCCTTGGATTTAACATATCCAGCCCACCCTCTCTCCTCTGTAGGTAGGTGATCCCTCTGGGTTCAACCTGTTCCCCCATAACAGCTGGAAGAATAGGCTAAAGAGCCTAGCCAAGAAAGATTCTGGCAAAGGAAAGACAACAGAGATATACAAGAAGACAGGGACTAGGTAAGTCTTCAACATAGTAACCCTTTCTCTATAGGTCAGCCCCCCGTTCTTCCATCGCTAAACACTTTACATTTCTGGCATCCAACTTTTTCTCCTGATTCAGTTTGGCATTATCTTCCCTACCAAATTTAACCCCAAGGATTTTAATATGGGTCGAGGCCTTCGCAAACTGTGGCGGATCAAAATCAGGGTCAGTATGCAATGTCCAGAAAGCTTGACTTTTCTCAAGGTTGACCAGAGACCCTGAGGCCTCAGAGTAGCTTCTGATGGCCGCAGATAACATCTCCACCTCGTGAGGTTCAGATATCACCACCGTCACATCATTCGCGTAGGCAACAACATCCAGCGGCAAGCAATGGGGGACCGGCACCCCCTGAAAATCACACCGCTGCAGTGACCTCAGGAACGTGTCTAAGGCAAACACATACAGCAGTGGACTCAACCGGCCACCCTGTCTCACCCCTGCCTCAACCCTGAATGCTTTACCCTGCCAACCATTAACCAGAGGAAGCTCTCTGCCTCTCTATACAAAGTTTTCAGCCAATCAATAAATTGTCCCAGAATACCGTACTTTGACAAAGTGGCCCATAGATACTCGTGGTCTACTCTGTCAAAGGCTTTAGCCTGGTCCAGACCTACAGCATATCTCCCACACATCAGAGCTTTACATCTCTCAAACATCTCCCTTATCGAATTGACTGCTCCAGAGATGTTCTGTTCTTTTACTGTGCCGAACTGACAGCCTGCCAACAGTGCCCGGAACAAACAGATTAACCTAGAGAACAGGATTTTTGCCAAAATCTTCCTGTCGACATTTAAGAGTGCAATCGGCCTCCAGTTCTTGATGTCACTAGGCTCTTTCCCTTTAGACAGCAGAATTAACGAGGACAACCGAATGGATGGAGGCATCAGGTGATTTTCTAGACAATTTCTGTACACATCCACGAGCATTGGAGCTAAGAGGTCTCTGAACTTCTTATCAAATTCTGCAGTAATACAATCTGGACCTGGTGCCTTCTTCAGATGTAATTTATCAATCACCTCTTTTATCTCTTCCACCGTTATTTCTGCTGTTAAAGGAGAAAAGTCCAAATCTCTAGTATCAGGCCCTGGAGTTGCCTCCAAGAATTGGGTCACTTTTTCCTTATCCAAAGCCTTCCTCTGAAACAAGTCAGCATAGTACGATCTCACCACCCCCGAGATTCTTGTAAAACACCCTGGGAGTCAGTGAGACCTGTGATCAGTTTTTTAGCCACTTGCTCCTGGCAATTCTCAAAGGGATCAAAAGCCCCTAAGGACCCATAATCCCGTTTAGCTACCAGGGAGGTGTACCGTCTGTACTGATACTGCCTTATATCAGATTTCAGCCGGTCTATCCTTTGTTGGTCATCCCCACCCGCTGGATAGAGTGACTCCAATTCTTTGCGCAGCCTCAGATACTGGCCATACTTACTCTTCCCCTTCTTAATTGACAGTCTCTGTAAGAGGGACCGGATCTCCTCCTTGACATCCTCCCACCAGTCAGCCATATTGTCATAGAAATCCACTGTCTCAAGTTGGTTCTGGAAGAAAGAGTGAATGTATTCCTGGACAGAGCTATCATCTAAAAGACTAGAATTCAGTCTCCATAGCCCTCTACCAAGATCTGGATGCTTAGTGGCACCCAAACAAAAGTACAAGTCCAAATGATCAGAATAAGGGACTGTTTTTTCCCTTCTTTCACTGATGGCTTCAGTAGGACTCACCAGAGCCAGATCTATCCTACTACTGCGTCCTGCACAGGTGTAAGTGAATTTTGGACTCCTACCACCCTGTACAAAAACATCAGACAGGCTGGCCTGCAGAATAATATTGCTTAGGACCTTACAGTCCCTAGTAAGGGGTCTATCACTTGGCCTGTAACTGGTTGTAGTGGTGGCATTAAAGTCTCCAGCCATGATAACAGGAATAGAAGTGAATAAGTATGGCTTAACATCATGAAAAAACTGAGTCCTTTCGCTCACTGTCTGTGGCCCATAGATGTTAATAAGCCAGAGTCTTCTACCTCGGATGGTAATCTCTAGCAGCAGGCACCTTCACATCGAGACCTCCATTAGTCTATGTACAACTACATCACGGGTGTTAAACATCACAGGTGTTTTTGGACGGTGGTCCATGCACCCTCAGGCCTGCGGCTGGACTTATCTTTTTTTTCTGTTTATTAAGGCTTTTTTTTCCCCCAGTGGTGGGTGCTGGGGCAGGGGGAGAGACAGACACTGGATGCTCTACAGGCTGCTCCACAACCTCCATGTCCCCCTCGGTGTTACCTGCCTGCGGGTGGTCCGGCACAGTACTACTCATGTGTGGGGTCTCTGGTACTATGTACAATGACCCTGACAATAGCGCTTCCTCCTCCTGCCCTTCATCTGGGACATCTGCCCCTTCCACCAAGTCCTCATCAGGGAGATCTCTACAGATGTTATGCCATGCTTCAGGACAGTCTCTATGGGGGTGACCGATCTTACCGCACAGGTTGCACCTTATGTTCTGGCAGGTGGCACTCACATGGCCGATGTCCCTGCATAGGCTGCACTTCATCATGGTGCAGACACTCACCACGTGACCAGATCTCCCACACTTCAAGCATAGCCTGGGCTGACCAGCAGAGAAACACACACCTTTCTCCCGGCCAATGAAGAAGGAATTAGGAAGGTGATGTTCTGGTGCTGGTGTAATGTAACCAGGACCCTCCACCCCCCAGTCCAGATTCCATCCTCATCCCTGGTCTTGGTCAGGTTTGACTTGAGGTCGCAATGCCTCCTGAGCCAGATAATAATATCCTGAGGGGGGACTGACTCGTTCCAGAAAACGATGGTAACATTTACAGTGTCAGGCTAAGGCCTCTTTCACACTTGCGTTGTCCGGATCCGGCGTGTACTCCCTTTGCCGGAGGTGCCCGCCGGATCCGGAAAAACGCAAGTGAACTGAAAGCATTTGAAGACGGATCCGTCTTCAAAATGCGTTCAGTGTTACTATGGCAGCCAGGACGCTATTAAAGTCCTGGTTGCCATAGTAGTAGTGGGGAGCAGGGGAGCAGTATACTTACAGTCCGTGCGGCTCCCGGGGCGCTCCAGAATGACGTCAGAGCGCCCCATGCGCATGGATCACGTGATCCATGTGATCACGTGATCCATGCGCTTGGGGCGCCCTGACGTCACTCTGGAGCGCCCGGGGATCCGCACGGACGGTAAGTATGCTGCTCCCCCGCTCCCCACTGCACTTTACCATGGCTGCCAGGACTTTAGCGTCACGGCAGCCATGGTAACCACTCTGAAAAAGCTAAACGACGTTTAGCTTAAGGCCGGATCCGGATCAATGCCTTTCAATAGGCATTAATTCTGGATCCGGCCTTGCGGCAAGTCTTCAGGATTTTTGGCCGGAGCAAAAAGCGCAGCATGCTGCGGTATTTTCTCCGGCCAAAAAACGTTCCGTTCCGGAACTAAAGACATCCTGATGCATCCTGAACGGATTTCTCTCCATTCAGAATGCATTAGGATAAAACTGATCAGGATTCTTCCGGCATAGAGCCCCGACGACGGAACTCTATGCCGGAAGAAAAGAACGCAGGTGTGAAAGAGCCCTTAGAGATGGGAATAAAGCTGAACTTGTTCCACCCCTCAGTATCTCTGACCCGGGTGTAGAGAGCCCAGAACCGGTCTAGATCAGACATGAGCTTGAAGCTAATATCATAGCCCTGTCTGTCTGGAAGGTTTATTACTGCCAGGATGTTGGTTGGCAGGAAGCCCATCTGGGCACACAACATGTCTCTGACTACACACCTTCTGTCAGGTAGATCTTTTTTTTGCCCCTTTATGTCTAAACCTGACAACGTTCCTTCTCTTGAAGGCCTGGCCTGTGTATCTGGCGTTAGAGGGAAATGATGGAGAACCCCGACTCCAAGCATTCCCAGATGTCTGACCAGTACCAGTATCCTGCGGGGGGCGACGTGTGGGCTGCTGACCGCCCGTACTATGGGGCTCTGCTGCCTGTGATGTAACTAAAGGGGGGAACTCCTAAGCCTGAGACTGCACTGCCCCCTCCCCACCATCAATACCAGGGTTCTCTATTTGCCAGCTGCCATAGATGACTCCTCAGCTGGGACTTTATCACTCACAGAGACATCAGCAACATCAGACATCTCAGCAGCATTACAGTCCTCAGTATTAACCCCCTGCACCCCACAGTCCTGAGCGTCCTGCTCAGACACACCCTGAGGTGCTGCTACAGTGTTACGTGCAGGTGTCAGTCCACAGTCCTCCTGCAGAGCACTGCCTCCTGGGACTTGTGGTGTCTGCACTGCCACTTCACTGCTGTCGTCAGGTGTTGGGTCCACAGTTTTCATTTTGCGCAGTACTTACTGCTGGGACTTTTAGTACCTCACCGGGGGCTGATGCAGGACTTAGCTGTTGTTGATCAGGTGTTCTTTTCTTGTACAACTCTCTCTCCTCAAAAGGATGAGTTTCTGGCTGTAATATGGGTCTTACGTGGGACTGCAGGGTTTCAGACCTAGATGTTGATGCAGTCTCAGAGTTCTTGTCTTTCTCAAACCTCTGCTGGTTCCTGTATGTCGCTCCCACTGGTCTCATTTTCTCCAAGACAGAGTCAATCTCCTGCACATTGTCAGCAAGTTCCCTGGCCAGTGAGTTCCTGATTTCCTGGGTTTGCAGCCTTCAGTTTGTATGTGCAGTTTATCTGCTTTTGCAGGTACAGCTTATGTTTCTTTAGTGTCTCCATTCTTCTCTCCAGTGCTGGGATCTGATCAGCCAGGTGGAGCTCAGGTGATTGCTCTGGAGGCCTCTGATTGCTGCTGGGGAGTTTTGCAGGCTGTTTGCTTGCAGTACAGGTTCCTGTAGGTACATTCTCTCCGTTCTTTCCTGGCACAAGACTCTGCATTTTTGGCTCAAGACCTTGCGGTCCCTGGAGTCGCTGCTCTTGGGTCACAATCTCCTGATGGGCGACTGGATCCCGGATGTGTAGCAGAGACGGCACAGGTAGCACCTCGAGGTCTTCCTCCATTTCTGCCTTAGATCTCCTTCACAGCTTGCATGCCCCCAGACCTTCTGCGCTCAGATTCTATCACCACACGCTGCTGCAGATTCTCCTGGATGGTTTCCTTTTCCAGAGATGTCCTCCTCTGCCTTCCTGGGGTGGAGGTGGATTGTCCACCTGAGGCCGACAATGGAAAATGTCTCACCTCCTGCACACTCTGCATGGTTCTCCCCTCTGGACTCTCCAACAGTTTGGTCTTGCTCCTTGATCCTTCATTCACCCTGGCAGGTGGTTTCACCAGGCACTTGCTTGTTTCTTCTTCTGGTCTTAGGCCTCATGCACACGACTGTTGTGTGCATCCGTGGCCGTTGTGCCGTTTTCCGTTTTTTTTCGCGGACCCATTGACTTTCAATGGGTCCGTGGAAAAATCGGGAAAATGCACCGTTTTGCAGCCGAGACCGTGATCCGTGTATCCTGTCCGTCAAAAAAATATGACCTGTCCCATTTTTTTGACGGACAACGGTTCACGGACCCATTCAAGTCAATGGGTCCGTGAAAGAACACGGATGCACACAAGATCGGAATCCGTGTCCGTGATCCGTGGCCGTAGGTTAGTTTTTATACAGACGGATCCGAAGATCCGTCTGCATAAAAGCTTTTTCATAGCTGAGTTTTCACTTCGTGAAAACTCAGAACCGACAGTATATTCTAACACAGAGGCGTTCCCATGGTGATGGGGACGCTTCAGGTTAGAATATACTAAAAGAACTGTGTACATGACTGCCCCCTGCTGCCTGGCAGGTGCTGCCAGGCAGCAGGGGGCAGCCCCCCCCCCCTGTAGTTAACACATTGGTGGCCAGTGCGGCCGCCCCCCCCCCCCCTCCCTCCCCTGTAGTTAACTCATTGGTGGCCAGTGGGCACCCCTCCCTCCCCTGTAGTTAACTCATTGGTGGCCAGTGCGGCCGGCCCCCCTCCCTCCCCTGTAGTTAACTCGTTGGTGGCCAGTGGGCCCCCCCTCTCTCCCCTGTAGTTAACTCATTGGTGGCCAGTGCGGCCGCCCCCCCCCCTCCCTCCCCTGTAGTTAACTCATTGGTGGCCAGTGGGCACCCCTCCCTCCCCTGTAGTTAACTCATTGGTGGCCAGTGCGGCCGGCCCCCCTCCCTCCCCTGTAGTTAACTCGTTGGTGGCCAGTGGGCCCCCCCTCTCTCCCCTGTAGTTAACTCATTGGTGGCCAGTGCGGCCGGCCCCCCTCCCTCCCCTGTAGTTAACTCGTTGGTGGCCAGTGGGCCCCCCTCTCTCCCCTGTAGTTAACTCGTTGGTGGCCAGTGGGCCTTCTCCCCTCCCGCCCCCTCCTAATTAAAATCTCCCCCCTATCATTGGTGGCAGCGGAGTGTACCGATCGGAGTCCCAGTTTAATCGCTGGGGCTCCGATCGGTAACCATGGCAACCAGGACGCTACTGCAGTCCCGGTTGCCATGGTTACTTAGCAATTTGTAGAACCATTATACTTACCTGTGAGCTGCGATGTCTGCATCCGGCAGGGAGCTCCTCCTACTGGTAAGTGACATGTCATGTCACTTACCAGTAGGAGGAGCTCCCGGCCGGACGTCACTTACCAGTAGGAGGAGCTCCCGGCCGGACGCAGACATCGCAGCTCACAGGTAAGTATAATGGTTCTACAAATTGCTAAGTAACCATGGCAACCGGGACTGCAGTAGCGTCCTGGTTGCCATGGTTACCGATCGGAGCCCCAGCGATTAAACTGGGACTCCGATCGGTACACTCCGCTGCCACCAATGATAGGGGGGAGATTTTAATTAGGAGGGGGAGGGAGGGGAGAAGGCCCACTGGCCACCAACGAGTTAACTACAGGGGAGGGAGGGGGGCCGGCTGCACTGGCCACCAATGAGTTAACTACAGGGGAGGGGGGCCGGCCGCACTGGCCACCAATGAGTTAACTACAGGGGAGGGAGGGGGGGGGGGCGGCCGCACTGGCCACCAATGTGTTAACTACAGGGAGGGGGGGCTGCCCCCTGCTGCCTGGCAGCACCTGCCAGGCAGCAGGAGGCAGTCATGTACACAGTTCTTTTAGTATATTCTAACCTGAAGTGTCCCCATCACCATGGGAACGCCTCTGTGTTAGAATATACTGTCGGATTTGAGTTTCACGATGTAACTCAAATCCGACGGTATATTCTAACATAGAGGAGTTCCCATGGTGATGGGGACGCTTCAAGTTAAAATATACCATCGGATTGGAGAAAACTCCGATCCTATGGTATATTAACTCCTGACTTTACATTAAAAGTCAATGGGGACGAATCCGTTTGAAATTGCACCATATTGTGTCAACGTCAAACGGATCCGTCCCCATTGACTTGCATTGTAAGTCAGGACGGATCCGTTTGGCTCCGCACGGCCAGGCGGACACCAAAATGACTTTTTTTTCATGTCCGCGGATCCTCCAAAAATCAAGGAAGACCCACGGACGAAAAAACGGTCACGGATCATGGCAAAACGGAACCCGTTTTTGCGGACCGCAAAAAATTACGGTCGTGTGCATGAGGCCTTACACTGAAACTGGTACTGCTGACATACTTTCTATCCACAGAAACTTTGGGATTTACATCCCCTGACTGAGTTGTCTGGGTATTGTTTCCCAGATTTTAGCCTTGCTTGGGGAGCTTCACCTCCCAGGGTGTCCCCTCCATGGGCTTTCTCCAGACATCCAAAGACTCAGAAGAGCTACAGATACACAACATCTCAGAAAGGAGGCAGTATTATAGTAGTTATATTCTTGTACATAGGAGGCAGTATTATAGTAGTTATATTCTTGTACATAGGAGGCAGTATTATAGTAGTTATATTCTTGTACATAGGAGGCAGTATTATAGTAGTTATATTCTTGTACATAGTAGCAGTATTATAGTAGTTATATTCTTGTACATAGTAGCAGTATTATAGTAGTTATATTCTTGTACATAGTAGCAGTATTATAGTAGTTATATTCTTGTACATAGGAGGCAGTATTATAGTAGTTATATTCCTGTACATAGGAGGCAGTATTATAGTAGTTATATTCTTGTACATAGGAGCAGTATTATAGTAGTTATATTCCTGTACATAGGAGCAGTATTATAGTAGTTATATTCCTGTACATAGGAGGCAGTATTATAGTAGTTATATTATTGTACATAGGAGCAGTATTATAGTAGTTATATTCTTGTACATAGGAGGCAGTATTATAGTAGTTATATTATTGTACATGGGAGCAGTATTATAGTAGTTACCGGTATATTCCTGTACATAGGAGCAGTATTATAGCATTTATATTCTTGTTATATAGGAGGCAGTATTATAGTAGTTATATTCTTGTACATAGGAGCAGTATTATAGTAGTTATATTCTTGTACATAGGAGCAGTATTATAGTAGTTATATTCTTGTACATAGGAGCAGTATTATAGTAGTTATATTCTTGTACATAGGAGGCAGTATTATAGTAGTTATATTCTTGTACATAGGAGCAGTATTATAGTAGTTATATTCTTGTACATATGAGCAGTATTATAGTAGTTATATTCTTGTACATAGGAGCAGTATTATAGTAGTTATATTCTTGTACATAGGAGCAGTATTATAGTAGTTATATTCTTGTACATAGGAGGCAGTATTATAGTAGTTATATTCTTGTACATAGGAGCAGTATTATAGTAGTTATATTCTTGTACATATGAGCAGTATTATAGTAGTTATATTCTTGTACATAGGAGCAGTATTATAGTAGTTATATTCTTGTACATAGGAGGCAGTATTATAGTAGTTATATTCTAGTACACAGGAGCAGTATTATAGTAGTTATATTATTGTACATAGGAGCAGTATTATAGTAGTTATATTCCTGTACATAGGAGCAGTATTATAGTAGTTATATTCTTGTACATAGGAGGCAGTATTATAGTAGTTATATTCTAGTACACAGGAGCAGTATTATAGTAGTTATATTCTAGTACATAGGAGCAGTATTATAGTAGTTATATTATTGTACATAGGAGGCAGTATTATAGTAGTTATATTATTGTACATAGGAGCAGTATTATAGTAGTTATATTCCTGTACATAGGAGCAGTATTATAGTAGTTATATTCTTGTACATAGGAGCAGTATTATAGTAGTTATATTCTTGTACATAGGAGCAGTATTATAGCAGTTACAGTATATTCTTGTACATAGGAGGCAGTATTATAGCAGTTATATTCTTGTACATAGGAGGCAGTATTATAGCAGTTATATTCTTGTATATAGGAGGCAGTATTATAGTAGTTATATTCTTGTACATAGGAGCAGTATTATAGTAGTTATATTCTTGTACATAGGAAGCAGTATTATAGTAGTTATATATTTGTACATAGGAGGCAGTATTATAGTAGTTATATTCTTTTACATAGGAGCAGTATTATAGTAGTTATATATTTGTACATAGGAGGCAGTATTATAGTAGTTATATTCTTGTACATAGGAGGCAGTATTATAGTAGTTATATTCTTGTACATAGGAGCAGTATTATAGTAGTTATATTCTTGTACATAGGAGCAGTATTATAGTAGTTATACTCTTGTACATAGGAGCAGTATTATAGTAGTTATATTCCTGTACATAGGAGCAGTATTATAGTAGTTATATTCTTATACACAGGAGCAGTATTATAGTAGTTATATTCTTGTACATAGGAGCAGTATTATAGTAGTTATATTCTTGTACATAGGAGCAGTATTATAGTAGTTATATTCCTGTACATAGGAGCAGTATTATAGTAGTTATACTCTTGTACATAGGAGCAGTATTATAGTAGTTATACTCTTGTACATAGGAGCAGTATTATAGTAGTTATATTCTTATAACTATAACTGTTTTTCTTTACACATTTATTCAGAAAGGTTTTAAAAACTCTCTGTTGGAAATGTCTACATATGCTTCTAGTCTATTTTAATGACTTTGGCCAGATTTTCATAATTATAAATAATTCTTACCCTTTATAGTCACATTCACATCTTCTGTGGTGGTGCAAGTTTTCAAGTAACCATGCCCTGTACCGTGCTCGTCTCTGAAAGAGAATGAATACTATATAAGTGGAAACTGAAGCATCCTTTATTTGCAATAAATACAATATTTCCCCTTGCCAATACTTCCTGTATTAGTCCATATTTCTTCTGTTTGAAAAAAAAAATTCTAGGGTCCATCTTTATGGTCATACACATAAAATGCCTCAACAGTTTGAAGTGATTTTAAAGGGGCATCACATGTGAAAGTGTCTATAAATTTGGGACTTGGCAGCAGTTTTTTTGTAAATTTAGTTCTTTTCTGCTAAGTGTCCAACTGAATTAAGATTTAATTTTGTGCCATGCATTCAGGACCTGTGGTCACATGTTCAGGTCCGCAAGCCAGTAAAATACATTATAGTCAATAGTCTCATGGATTCAATATATCTACATTGCTTCTACAATACATCGGTGGCGTGTGCCTGCGGACTTATTTTTACATCTCTAGAATTCATATTGATGCTCGGAGGTCTGTTTTGGCTTCTCTGACGGCTTATCCATTTGGGACCTGCTACCTTTATTCTCTGACTACTGATCAGCCAGTGACACATCACAGCATCAGCCGAGCATTCTGCCTGTCATTTATGCAGTTTTTATCAAACAATATTTCTCTGTGTATCACTCCTATTTTTATTTTTCAATAGCTATTTTTAAGAGCACTAGACAGGGCTATTTTAGGCATTTCAGGTACAGGTCCACATGGTGCACATTTGCCCTCCTGCTGGGGGTAGGTACTAGACAGATCCTGCTGCAATGACTGCTGAAGCAGTCAACAGCAGAAAGGGGTTTCCAGAAGGGCAGAAACAGGAGTAAGCATCCTGTACAAAAAAAAGAAAATAGACAAAAAGCAGAGCACAGAAAATGTGTCGGAAAAGGTTTCACAGAGCACCCCCAGTGTCAGGGCAGCAAAAAGAGAATCTTCTACCTGAGAAGGACCCAAGAAGACTAGACTTGGACTAATATCTTTGGATGGGGATGAGAGTGACCATTGGCTGCAGAGGTGATGACTTCCGCAAGGACAAGGCTGCCGATGAAGTCAATGACGGCTGACAATGACAACCATTTTGACAAAGTGCCTGGTGATAGCTGGGTCCAGGATAGAGAACCAACAACACAGGTTAGTGCTGTCCGGTCCTATGAGAGCATACACCTGGCCCACGTCAGCCCCTGAGTGAGAGCCACAGTAATTCAGGAGGATAGAATGCTCCAGGTGAAATGGACAAGATGCAGGCCACCCCATCTAAGGCTTATATAATGTCCCTGTGCAGCGAACCCGAGGGGACGCTCAGGACGGGGAAGATGGGAGTGGTGATTGTGACCTTAGGAGGAGTAGTAGCGCTCACAGTTCACAGTGGCAGATCTCCCTCTGGTGCTCCTTGGGGCTGTGCAGTGAATCGTTGTGTTCGGTGGGTGTTTGGCTGGATGCAAGATAGGAGTGTAGGTGGAGGGTGGGCGTAATATGGAGGCAATGAGGTACGCCGAAACGCGCGTTGGGGTTGGCGCCATCCTGGAGGAGACTCTGTATGGGTAAATGTCCCTTTTCCCTACTATGTATGATTCTATGTATGCATAATAATTTTTTCTGAACAATCATGTTCAAGGATAGGGACTCCGTTCATTGTATGTCTCCTCCAGCGATGTTGCTTTTTATCGCCTGCACTGATTCTTTTAATCATGTATGTTGTTTAATTATTAATGTGATTTTGTAATAAAGAACTATCTAGTACCAGCGGTCTGGCATTTTCTATGTAGGTTATTTATTTATTTTTTTCCATTGATTATAATGAATAAAGTCTCTCTGATGAGAGTAGCAGTACAGGTGGCAGCAAAGTCACAGTTAAGAGGTATTTCATAGAACAGCAGTATCATCAATGGCAGCATATAGGCAACATCAATGGTGGTGCAGTATTCTTTTTCTCCCTCATTCTACAGTCTTTCCAAGTAACCATAGGCACAGGCTCGGACTGGCCCACAGGGGTACAGGTAAATCTGTCATGGACGTTCCCACGACAGGTGGCAGGAGATCGGTGAGACTGGCAGCACGTGGTTTGATCCGACATATTTTCCGTTTGGATCAAATGACGTCTGTGTTGTTTCTGGCGCTTCCCACACCTTCTTCTATTGTGGTTATTTAACCTTCTCTATTTATTGTTGTTTCTCCCGCTATGCTATGCGGTTTATAGCTTCTGTTGGACCTGTGGATAGCTGGTGTGTGGATCTCGGCTGAGTTCCTGGTGCTGCCATAGCCACTTGAAAGTTAAGTGTTCTCTTTCCCTTTTGTATTTTGGTTGGGTTATTTTGTGGGTTGCATTTCCCTGTCATTTGTATTAAGGCCTGAGGGAGACTCCTGTTCGTCCTTCCTTTTGGAGGAACAGGTTGTCTCAGTCCTGACATTAGTACCAGGGTCCTATAGGGTGAGTTAGGACACTAGAACCTACCTCTGGGGTCTGTCCATACTGGTAGTTAGTCAGGACTTTGATTAGGGTTTTACTAGGCGGTGTCCATCTCCTTTCCATAGTTTCCAGGCCTTATTCCCTCACCCCTTTCCCTCCTATGTTCGGTGTGGTGTTTCCCTCCCACACCCAAATGTGACAGAATCCCCCGGTGGGCCCCTGAGCAAGGTGGGCCCCTAGTCTCCCACCCCCTTCACAAGTGGCACATAACACAGTAGACTTACTGCACTACATACATATATTCCTCAACCAGCTGATGTTCATATAAAAACTTGATAGATTATTAAAGAAACTCCCCAGTTTATTATTATAGACACGATCAGAGCTGAGACGACTTCTAGGTACAGAGGAAAGCTGCCAGTGTCCTCTTCTCCCGGGGAACTACCTTCTCAAAGCTTCTGCAGGGACCCCCATATTCAATCATCTGGTAGCATCCTCCTGCTGTGTGAGCAGGTAATATGTGAATGTATCCGTACGGTGGGCCCCCAGAATAAATTTTACTGGTGGGCCCTAGGTACCCCAGTCCGACACTGGTTAGGCATGCTATATTGATCTTGGTAACTCTGCTTCTGCAGTTCCCGAACTTAATGGATCCCAGTGTGGTACTGTAGGTGCCTGAGCTACCCTTGCATCCCACAGGAGTGAAGTCGCATGCCATAAACAGTCTGTACCTCACTGACGTTATCTCGCAGCGCCAAAAAAGAAAGATTCAAAGGTGACATGACAGGACATTCTATGTGCAGTCCGCATTTTTGCATAACCATAGACTTGAATGAGGCCACGGACCGCACTTTGCCGACAAGTATAGGAGATGTTCTATCCTTTATGTGGACATACAGAAGCGTATAACACATGGTGTGGTATCCGTGGATTTTGCGGTTCCATAGAAATGAATGGGTCTGCATATGATCCAGAAAAAAACGTGAAATGGATGCGGAAAGCAAATTACGGTTGTGTGAATGGGCCATTAATACAGTGGAGAATAATCATCTACAACCTCAGGTGGACCTCATCATCTGTTGGGAAGCAAGGGCGACCCTTGGATTCCTCATGCGCTGCCCGATGCACCACTTATGTAGCCCCCCGACATCCATGTACCATAAGTGAGTAATGCCATATTGTATAGGAAGATGTTATAACAGGATAAAGAAATACTTACCACTCTCCGGTGCCGGGCGATGATAACTGTCAGGACGGTCACAATTATTAGGAACACAATCACGCCGGCCACAACGGTCACCCAGAAGAGGGCGTTTGACAGGTCCAGGAAGCCAAGAGGTATCTCTGAAGAAAGACATAATATATATTTATTGCCTCTTAATTTGGCCACGTGCAGCAACCCCCTGAGGAGCTGGCGTGGAGGATAGGAGTAGTAGTGGCCCTGATGAAATATTGTGTCACGAACTCCCTCAGGCTGTTGCTCTCTGGGGATCGGTGCAGTGGTATTATTGTAATATATGGGCCAGAGTTAAACGTAACAAACTCTTTTCACTAAGTGCAATGTAGAACTTGAAACACGTACTGTAGCAGCCGGCGTTTTATGCAATTGCTCCTCTCGCACCAGCAAGCAGTGGTGTAGCTTGGGGGGAAAGGGGGTTTGCCCCGGGCACCAAACTGCAGGGGGCTGATTCTAGTAAAGCAGTGGACTGCTGGGTTCCCGTCCCCGCCATTCAGCCTCATAGGCTTCAGACCACTAGATCTGAAACCTATGAGGCAGTAGAAAGGTGCAGGAGACCTCACGTGACCTCCTGTGCCGGGTCTCACGGGTTGATGTGATGACGCGGTGCGGGAGGGCATGGTGTGACCACCTGCGGCGGGACGCCAGAGCTCAGGCCATTGGCGGCAGCAGAGAAAGGAACGGGGGTGGGGGCAGAGCATTTTATATACTACGGAGGGGGAATTATATATACTAATAATACAGAGGGGGCATTATATATAATAATCTATATATATAAAGGATGTTTGTATGTATATATTTTCTGCGATCACTCAAAAACACAACCATCGATTTCAACGAAACTTGGTATACACATCCCTTGATATTCCCAAAAAAATGACCTGCATTAGCCAATACAAGCCTGCAAGTCTTTCTCTTCATATCCCAGCTGCCATACACACGGTCACATGTCCCTTATCAGCCAATAGAAGCTCGCAGGCCCTTAGTCTCCACATACACACAGTTTTACTCCAGGTTTCCATAACAACCCAGCCATTTTTCTTCACTGCTGTAGGTCAGCTTTAGGCTAGGGCTACACGACGACATGTGTCAGGCGACAATAAGTCGCACGACACATAAGGCACAACTACACTGCTACATGTGTCGAGTGACATTGATGTCGCAACTATTTTTATAATGTTAGTCTATGGTGTCGCACTGCGACATGTGACATGCTACGACTGCGACACGACAGTCGCAGAAAAATCCATCTTGGATGGATTTTTAGCGACTGTCGTGTCACAGTCGCAGCATGTCACATGTCGCAGTGTGACACCATTATAAAAATTGTTTTGACAAAATGTTGCGCGATATATACCATCGTGTAGCCCTAGCATTAAAGGGGCAGGGCGCTGTGGATGTTAATGTTAAGGTGACATGCCGCTGTGGAGGTCACTGTTAAAGGGGTGGACACTGTGGCGGTCACTGTTAAGGCATCGGGCCCCTGAGGAAGTCACTGTCAAGGGAGTGGGGTGCTGTGAAGGTCAAAGTTAAGGGGATGGGCTGCTGTGGAGGTCCCATTGTAAAGTGGACGGGCACTGTGGGGGGGTCAGTGTTAAGGGGCGGGGTGCTGTAGACGTCACTGTTATGGGGGATACTATCGATATATTTTAACCCCTTCAGGACGCAGCCTTATTTCACCTTAACCACTTCAGCCCCCAGTGCTTAAACACCCTGAAAGACCAGGCCACTTTTTACACTTCTGACCTACACTACTTTCACCGTTTATTGCTCGGTCATGCAACTTACCACCCAAATGAATTTTACCTCCTTTTCTTCTCACTAATAGAGCTTTCATTTGGTGGTATTTCATTGCTGCTGACATTTTTACTTTTTTTGTTATTAATCGAAATTTAACGATTTTTTTGCAAAAAAATGACATTTTTCACTTTCAGTTGTAAAATTTTGCAAAAAAAAAACTACATCCATATATAAATTTTTCGCAAAATTTATTGTTCTACATGTCTTTGATAAAAAAAAAATGTTTGGGTAAAAAAAAAAAATGGTTTGGGTAAAAGTTATAGCGTTTACAAACTATGGTACAAAAATGTGAATTTCCGCTTTTTGAAGCAGATCTGACTTTCTGAGCACCTGTCATGTTTCCTGAGGTTCTACAATGGCCAGACAGTACAAACACCCCACAAATGACCCCAATTCGGAAAGTACACACCCTAAGGTATTCGCTGATGGGCATAGTGAGTTCATAGAACTTTTTATTTTTTGTCACAAGTTAGCGGAAAATGATGATTTTTTTTTTTTTTTTTCTTACAAAGTCTCATATTCCACTAACTTGTGACAAAAAATAAAAAGTTCTATGAACTCACTATTCCCATCAGCGAATACCTTGGGGTCTCTTCTTTCCAAAATGGGGTCACTTGTGGGGTAGTTATACTGCCCTGGCATTCTAGGGGCCCAAATGTGTGGTAAGGAGTTTGAAATCAAATTCTGTAAAAAATGACCTGTGAAATCCGAAAGGTGCTCTTTGGAATATGGGCCCCTTTGCCCACCTAGGCTGCAAAAAAGTGTCACACATCTGGTATCTCCGTATTCAGGAGAAGTTGAGGAATGTGTTTTGGGGTGTCTTTTTACATATACCCATGCTGGGTGAGATAAATATCTTGGTCAAATGCAAACTTTGTATAAAAAAATGGGAAAAGTTGTCTTTTGCCAAGATATTTCTCTCACCCAGCATGGGTATATGTAAAATGACACCCCAAAACACATTCCCCAACTTCTCCTGAGTACGGAGATACCAGATGTGTGACACTTTTTTGCAGCCTAGGTGGGCAAAGGGGCCCATATTTCAAAGAGCACCTTTCGGATTTCACAGGTCATTTTTTACAGAATTTGATTTCAAACTCCTTACAACACATTTGGGCCCCTAGAATGCCAGGGCAGTATAACTACCCCACAAGTGACCCCATTTTGGAAAGAAGAGACCCCAAGGTATTCGCTGATGGGCATAGTGAGTTCATGGAAGTTTTTATTTTTTGTCACAAGTTAGTGGAATATGAGACTTTGTATGGAAAAAAAAAAAAAAAAATCTGCATTTTCCACTAACTTGTGACAAAAAATAAAAAATTCTAGGAACTCGCCATGCCCCTCACGGAATACCTTGGCATGTCTTCTTTCCAAAATGGGGTCACTTGTGGGGTAGTTATACTGCCCTGGCATTTTCCAGGGGCCCTAATGTGTGGTAAGTAGGTAAATGACCTGTGAAATCCTAAAGGTGCTCTTTGGAATATGGGCCCCTTTGCCCACCTAGGCTGCAAAAAAGTGTCACACATGTGGTATCGCCGTATTCAGGAGAAGTTGGGGAATGTGTTTTGGGGTGTCATTTTACATATACCCTTGCTGGGTGAGAGAAATATCTTGGCAAAAGACAACTTTTCCCATTTTTTTATACAAAGTTGGCATTTGACCAAGATATTTATCTCACCCAGCATGGGTATATGTAAAATGACACCCCAAAACACATTCCCCAACTTCTCCTGAGTACGGCGATACCAGATGTGTGACACTTTTTTGCAGCCTAGATGCGCAAAGGTGCCCAAATTCCTTTTAGGAGGGCATTTTTAGACATTTGGATACCAGACTTCTTCTCACGCTTTGGGGCCCCTAGAATGCCAGGGCAGTATAAATACCCCACATGTGACCCCATTTTGGAAAGAAGACACCCCAAGGTATTCAATGAGGGGCATGGCGAGTTCATAGAATTTTTTTTTTTTTTGGCACAAGTTAGCGGAAATTGATATTTCCGCTAACTTGGGACAAAAATTTCAATCTTTCATGGACTAAATATGCCCCTCACGGAATACCTGGGGGTGTCTTCTTTCCGAAATGGGGTCACATGTGGGGTATTTATACTGCCCTGGCATTCTAGGGGCCCTAAAGCGTGAGAAGAAGTCTGGAATATAAATGTCTAAAAAATTTTACGCATTTGGATTCCGTGAGGGGTATGGTGAGTTCATGTGAGATTTTATTTTTTTACACAAGTTAGTGGAATATGAGACTTTGTAAGAAAAAAAAAAAATAATTCCGCTAACTTGGGCCAAAAAAATGTCTGAATGGAGCCTTACAGAGGGTGATCAATGACAGGGGGGGTGATCAATGACAGGGGGGGTGATCAATGACAGGGGGGGTGATCAATGACAGGGAGGTGATCAGGGAGTCTATATGGGGTGATAACCACAGTCATTGATCATGCCCCTGTAAGGCTTCCTTCAGACGTCCGGATGCGTTTTGCGGATCCGATCCATCTATCAGTGCATCCGTAAAAATCATGCGGACATCTGAATGGAGCTTTACAGGGGGGTAATCGATGACAGGGGGGTGATCAGGGAGTCTATATGGGGTGATAACCACAGTCATTGATCATGCCCCTGTAAGGCTTCATTCAGACGTCCGGATGCGTTTTGCGGATCCGATCCATCTATCAGTGGATCCGTAAAAATCATGCGGACATCTGAATGGAGCTTTACAGGGGGTTGATCAATGACAGGGGGGTAATCAATGACAGGGGGGTGATCAGGGAGTCTATATGGGGTGATCAGGGGCTAATAAGGGGTTAATAAGTGACGGGGGGGGGGGTGTAGTGTAGTGTAGTGGTGCTTGGTGCTACTTTACTGAGCTACCTGTGTCCTCTGGTGGTCGATCCAAACAAAGGGGACCACCAGAGGACCAGGTAGCAGGTATATTAGACGCTGTTATCAAAACAGCGTCTAATATACCTGTTAGGGGTTAAAAAAAACACATCACCAGCCTGCCAGCGAACGATCGCCGCTGGCAGGCTGGAGATCCACTCTCTTACCTTACGATCCTGTGAGCGCGCGCGCCTGTGTGCGCGCGTTCACAGGAAATCTCGCGTCTCGCGAGATGACGCATATATGCGTGACTCTGCGCAGGGCTGCCACCTCCGGAACGCGATCCTGCGTTAGGCGGTCCGGAGGTGGTTAAGGACCAGGCCATTTTTTGCAAATCTGACCAGAGTCACTTTAAGTGGTGATAGCTTTAAAACGTTTTGACTTATCCAGGCCATTCTGAGATTTGTTTTTTTTTGTCACATATTGTACTTCATGACACTGATAAAATGGAGTAAAAAAAATTCACTTTTATTTTAAAAAAAAATACAAAATTTGCCCAAAATTTTGAAAAATGAGCAAATTTCAATTTCTCTACTTCTATAATACATAGTAATACCTACAAAAATAGTTATTACTTTACATTTCCCATATGTCTACTTTATGTTAGGATCATTTTAGGAATGACGTTTTATTTTTGGGGGACGTTACAATGCTTAGAAGTTTAGAAGTTTAGAAGTAAATATTGAAATTTCTCAGAAATTTTCAAAAACCAACTTTTTAAGGACCAGTTCAGGTCTGAAGTCACTTTGCGAGGCTTACATAATAGAAACCACACAAAAATGACCCCATTCTAGAAACTACACCCCTCAAGGTATTCAAAACTGATTTTACAAATGTCGTTAATCATTTAGGTGTTCCACAAGAATGAATGGAAAATAGAGATACAATTTCAAAATTGCACTTTTTGGGCAGATTTTCCATTTTAATATTTTTTTTCCAGTTACAAAGCAAGGGTTAACAGCCAAACAGAACTCAATATTTATGGCCCTGATTCTGTAGTTTACAGAAACACCCCATATGTGGTCGTAAACTGCTGTACGGGCACACGGCAGGGCGCAGAAGGAAAGGAATGCCATACGGTTTTTGGAAGGCAGATTTTGCTGGACAGTTTCTTTGACACCAGGTCCCATTTGAAGCCCCCCTAATGCACCCCTAGAGTCGAAACTCCAAATAAGTTACCCCATTTTAGAAACTACGGGATAGGGTGGAAGTTTTGTTGGTACTAGTTTAGGGTACATATGATTTTTGGTTGCTCTATATTACACTTTTTGTGAGGCAAGGTAACAAGAAATAGCTGTTTTGGCACCGTTTTTATTATTTGTTATTTACAACATTCATCTGACAGGTTAGATCATGTGGTATTTTTATAGAGCAGGTTGTCACAGATGCGGCGATACCTAATATGTATACAATTTTTTTTATTTATGTAAGTTTTACACAATGATTTCCTTTTTGAAACAAAAAAAATCATGTTTTAGTGTTTCCATAGTCTGAGAGCCATAGTTTTTTCAATTTTTGGGCGATTATCTTGGGTAGGGTATGATTTTTGTGGGATGAGATGACGGTTTGATTGGCACTATTTTGGGGTGCGTATGACTTTTTGATCGCTTGTTATTACACTTTTTGTGATGTAAGATGACAAAAAAATTGTTTTTTTTACACGTTTTTTTTTTACGCTGTTCATCTGAGGGGTTAGGTCATGTGATATTTTTATAGAGTAGGTTATTACGGATGCGGCGATACCTAATATGTATACTTTTTTTATTTATGTAAGTTTTACACAATAATATCATTTTTGAAACAAAAAAATATCATGTTTTAGTGTCTATATTCTGAGCCATAGTTTGTTTGTTTTTTTGGGCGATTGACTTAGGTAGGGTCTTATTTTTTGCAGGATGAGGTGACGATTAGATTAGTACTATTTTGGTTGGCATACGCCTTTTTGATCGCTTACTGTTGTACTTTTTGTGATGTAAGGTGTCAAAAAAATGTTTATAGACATACGGATGCGGCGATACCTAATATGTCTCCCCCATCCACTATTTTTTACCAATTTTCTTTTACTTTATTTGGGGAAAATGACGTTTTTGTTTATTTTTAATTGAAACTTTAAATTTTTGGGGGGGAAAACTTTATTTTTTGTCCCACTATCGGATTTCAACTTTTGGGGGTCTAATCCCTTTTACAATACATTCCAATACTTCTGTATTGGAATGCATTGGCTGTATGAGTAATACTGTGTGTATTACTCATACAGCTTCCGGCCTGTGAGATCCAGGGGGCTGGATCTCACAGGCACATCACCGGAAGGCAGCGCGATGCCTTCCATGCCATCGGGTCCCCCCTACAGCCGCATGGGGACCCGATGGCACCGCCGCCAGCCGCCACCGCAACAGTGAAAAGCCGCAAACCGCAGGTCTGAATTGAGGATCGCCGACACGGGGGGGGGGGGGGGTCACGGGACCCCCCCCTTGCATTTAGCCAAGGTGCCTGCTCAATGATTTGAGCAGGCACCGGGTTCCGATCACCGCCCGCCGAGCGGCGGTGATCGGAAATACACAGGACGTACCCGTACGCCCTGTGTCCTTAAGTACCAGGACAACATGCCGTACCGGTACGCCCTGTGTCCTGAACAGGTTAACGACACTCAGAAACATTAAATGAAATAGATGAAATATACCCATGCGAAGCCGGGTCCTTCTGCTAGTATAATAATAATACAGAGGGGGGAATTATATATAATAATAATACAGAGAGCGACATTATATACCCTAATAATACAGAGGGGGGAATTATATATAATAATAATACAGAGGGGGGCAATTATATATTTTAATAATACAGAGGGCATTATACATATGGGCACTACGGGGTGGCGGTGCATTATATGTAGTGGCACTACGGGGGGCACTGCAGTGTGGCTTTATAAATACTGGGGCTACTACAGGGGGCATTATAACTACTGGAGACACTATAGGGGGCTTTATTACTACTGTGGGCTCCATAGGGGGGCCTTATAGAAGGGTTTTGTTACTGCTGGGGACCTTATTTCTTGATCAGAGGAGACGTCACTGGATGTAAGAGGTATTTGGCGCTGTATTCTTCTGTATATTATGTAGATCTGTATGCAATGTCCATCCAAATATCTCTTTAACAGTAGGGCTGGGGAGTTGTTGGACTGAGAATTTTCCACAGCAGGGGCAGCAGAAAGGCTAGAATCGGTCCTTCCCTTTAAGCCACTGAGGGCATCTGTAGGCCCACACCGCCGCAGCCCAGCCCCCGGTCACACTGTCCCTGTTCTGAATTCTAGGGCCTCTGACCACAACAATGCAGACCAATTTTCGCTCTGTGCATTGCCGGGGTGGGCAGCCTCAGAACTCATAACAGGCATAAGCAATAGTGTCCACTGCTTCATCATCTGTACTCAGAGCTTTATCGCCGTGCCATCTGTGGTGTTATATATGATTGCAGGTAGGTAAAAAGGGGCGTGTCCACAGATTAGAGGAGGGGTGCAATACTTGGCTTGGCCCTGGCGCTGCAACCCACACTACGCCACTGCCAGCAAGGAATCTGGAGGCAGGTTGGACGGCTGCAGTTCCGCACTTAGGTGATACTGGCCTAGTGGTTCTTTGGTGATGGGTGTCTTGGCTGTAGTCCCTCACTTTACAGCAGTGTCTGTAGATGATAATGTAGCAATTCACACTGCTGTCCGTAATCTCAAGGCTTCAACTGAGGACAAATGGAATAGTTCTCTCTGGAGAATTTGGTAACAGGAGCAGGAGCTCTGACTAGTTCTTCCTCTCCTTTCCGTCTCTAGACAGAAGCTTCCCCTCTCGGCAGGGAGCAAGACCAGTCCACTCCTACCAAAAGGGAATGAAAAGGGTGGTTAGCCCTGTTCCTTACTAACCTTTGCCAACTATTCCTTTCTGGGAACTGCAGCCAGAAGCAAACAGTAAAATCAGATGTTGTTGACCGAATGATCCTTCAGCCTACAGCTATCTCTCCCGACTTCCCCATAAACATACACGGTCGGTTCGGCCAAATGTGTATGTGTTGCCAGTGAGATCTTACCATGCCATGTGCTCTGGAGTAATCAGATGTATCTCTACTTCTGCTCCCCCTCCCCTCTCCCAGCATTCAGTCCCAGAGAGAGAGAAAATGCAGCTGCATCCCCCTCCTCCCAATATGATATTTACTCTATACAGATTTTTTTGGGCACTGAGAGCTCGCAGGCAGGAATAAAGGGGACCACAGGCTCCTGGAAGGTGATGCAGATCCCACTTCTAAGTATCATATACTGACATGTACTACTGATTGATGCAACATAGTTGAGAATTATGATCACCTATCCACCCGCTTCCACCTAATATGTGTGAATAAACCCTTTTCTCCACGTGATATAGAAGGTAATTCAGACTATTCCTCCTTGTCATCCATCATTTCAATGCCCCTAAATCACTCGCCTCTTGGGATTAGAGATTCATTAAAAGAGACCACATACCCAGTGTCAGGTTGGCGCTAGTAAGCCTATTTTCTCCAGTAAACACCCCACAGGTCCAGTTTCCGCTCGTTTCCTGCAGGACAGTGATTTCTTTGGCCAGATTGTCTTTCCCCGGTGGTCCGCAGATGTCGTAGCTCCTGTTCGTGTGACGCCAGCAAAGCCTCCCATCTTTATCGATGCAGTTGATCCCGCACAGGAGTGTGACGTTGCCCTCTGTGACAATGTTATTGTGGGACGTGGACACTGGAGAATGAAAATATAGCATCACATGAACGGGGTGAAACAACAACTCCCTGCTCAACTGACCTTCCTAAATCTGATGGCCTTACCTGTGAGATTGGCCACACACACGTCCTTGTGTAGCCTCTTCTTTCTGCCGCCGATCTGCAGAAGAATCTCCATCTGATAGAGACCACTTCTAGGACTGGTGATGGAAAGGTTTAAGTCCTGAGGGTCCATCTTTGGTTGACATTTCAGGGACCAGCAGGCGGCTCCTGAAGTGACCACGAGACTCTGTACAGTTTTGGGAGGATTTGATAAATACTTGAGGTCCCCTTCTACCGCCCCAATGTCGTCCTGCAGGGGAGACTCCTTAACGTTGAAATTAAACATAAAGGGAAGGGTTACGGACTTCTTCCGAGACATGTAGACAATGGCTGGAGACGATTTAAAACCTGTAAATGAAAGAAGTGAGAAGATCACAACAATACAGGTAGAATAGGCAGAACTGCAGTGTAAAGCATGGGGGATGGACAGAACGGAATCCTGGATTTCTTGCAACACAAGAGGTGTTTTTTTTGCAACTGTAGTCACTGGTACAAAGTTTCAGCAACTTATTGTAGCTGTTTATGACAGAGTTAAGCTAAGAAGCCGACAATAGGTAGCAGGTAAGTATCATGCCGAGGTAGTGACCAATCTGAAGGCAGCATGTTATAGAGGAGAAGGAGCTGAGCGGATTGATATATAGTTTGGTGGGAAAATTTTCAGTATAGCCTGTATATTATGTAAGTTGCTACTCCTTCTGGGCTTAAGAGTCCAGGGGGTGGTCCTATTAATGTTTGGAACTGCCCACTGGACTCAGAAGGGATTTAAATCAATGCATTTCAAGTTTTGCAGATTTTTTTTTTCCACCCCACAATCACATATATCAATCCGCTCCTTTTCTCCTGCTCTATAACATGGTGTCCACAGTTAGGACACGATATTTACTAGGAAATGCTCACTTTAGAGGATCCTGGTGAACTGGAGAGTAAGATGATCATCATTATCAGAGTCACTGAAAGGTAATGCTAATATATTCTCACTATCTTAATGCTTATGACCATAGAAGGTTTTTATCTCATTTGCCCCCTCAGGTTAGGGATGAAATCCTCCGATTCTGCTCAGATATCTAATTTCTATCCCCATCTTAGGGACTGTAATAACGGAACATGGCGGTACCTTTCACACTGATACTTTTCGAAAAATGCGCTTCGACCCCATCTTTCATCTTTATGTGGCAGACGTAATCCCCGCTTTGTTCTATCGTTATGTTCTTCACCTCCAGGTCGACTCCATCTGTAATCTTTACTCCATCTTTCAACCAACATACTTCAGACTTCACTACAGGAGAGGACTTGACGCTCAGTTTCAGGTTTTCGGACGTGATGAGGGTACCGGAGGGTTCTGCCGAGACTAAAACAAAACTACTGTCAAATAGGAAGGTAAAAGTTATTTTAAAGGGACCGGTCACCCCTCCTGACATGTAATAACCGTTCTGGAGCATCTATTCTTATGGCTGTATGTTGTGCCATTCTTTTATTATTCCTGCTAGAAGTTAGAAATGATTTACTAGCAGTTTGCAGTGCAGGCTCAGAAGGGCGTTACCAGTAGGAGATGTGTCCCTGCACCATCTGCCAATATCCAATCAGTGCGTAGGGCCACACCCCCAACTGTTAACACCCAGCTGGACCTTCATTCTTCTAGGAGGCATTATTAAGGAATGGCTCAACACAGAGCCATAAAAATGGATGCTCCAGAATAGTTATTACATGGGGAATGCAAGTAGTTACTAAATCAGACGTGTCAGGAGAGGACGGGTCCTTCTTAAGACAGGTTACAATGACCAACTGGGGGCTAAGCAGGTTAGCAAGCCAAGGCCCCATTTTGACTTTTAGCCCTTATTAGGTTGACTTTTTATGCTTTATGGCGTTGACTGGGGCAGAAAACCCATTTCAAATACTCGAAGGTGGGCTGCAAAAACCAGAACCCTGTGGTTGGAACAGGATAATGGAAGAGTGACGCCCATAACCGTTAGAGGCCCTTCTAACAAAAAGGGATTGTCCAAAAAATTAAGAAAAAAAAACAAAAAACAAAAAACAAAACATTTTCTCTCTCTCATATATATATACATATCTACATATACACTCACACACACACTATTACTGACCTTCAAAGACGACGAGCTCCACAGTTTTTACGACTGCACCGACCATTGCACACGTGAAAGTGCCGGAGTCTGAGAGCTGCACGTTAGCGGTTTCCAAGTTATTTGTGGCACCGGATGCGATACTGAATCGCTCACTGCCTGTTATATGACAGTAATCAAGGCGATAAATATAAAATATAAAAAAATATATACAAGTAATAATAACAATACTACTACTAATAAAAAGAATCACAGAGGAATGAAAGAGCTAGGGCTAATAATAATAGAAATCATACAAGTGAAAAATAATAAAATATAATTATCTAAAACTAAGAAATAATGATCAGAATAATATTAATAAAAAAATAACGCAATCATCAGTTAATCATAACAAAACTTCAGCACCATTAATGGTGATATTATGAAATTATATGAATAGAAAATTATATGTAAAAGAAAATGAATATATTAATAAGTGCACTATATAATGGCAATATTAATGTAATATTATATATATAAAATTAAATATTAATATTACATTTCATAATAAACGGCCACCAATAGTAATCACAAATTATGAAATAAAATAATGAGTAAAACAATGTTAATAAAATAATTATATAAAAATAGAAAACTATTTCATTGTTAATAAAATAATAAAATGAATAAGAATAATACTAATAGTAAATACTCCTACTATAATTAGGTTCTGTTATTCACTTTCCATCAGTGCTTCCATGTCATTCCAATATCTTTGCTGTCAGCAGGATTAACCCTGTTAAATAAGGCATAATGTCTAGTGGGGTTTATCCTGCTGATTAAAATTATACCTGTCTTACGAAAATCGGTTTTGGCATTCCTGAGAAAAGAAGTCTTTATTTTTTATGCAAATTAGGCACTCAGTGCACCAAGGGGCGTGGCCTCATGCCCTCAGCTTTCTAGTGCTGGCCACGCCCCTCAGAGCACTGAAGCCCTTTTTTGAATAAAGAATAAAAGTAGTTTTTTTTCGAGGACGCCACAACCTATTTTCCCAAGACAGGTATTATTTTAATCAGCAGGGACAACCCTACCAGGCAGTGTACCTGATGTAATAGGGTTCAGTCTACCAATAAGCACGCTTTAAAGGGGTTGTCCAGGTTTATCCTTAGACCATCCATGGAAAAATAACCATTTTGGATGCCCCTCTTATGGGGGAGGTCTCAGGTGGAGCAACAAGCACACATGAGGTATTGCCAGCCAAACAACCCCTGTAATAATCTTCTTGATGGACCATCTAAGACATCTCCATATGACACCTTACCTGAAACTTTGCCGTATGCAAGTCCCATTCTGCCTTTTTTCGCAAACAGGGCTCCATCTTTGTTCCATGTAATGTCACCATTTTTTGAGACTGCGCAGGGCAGAGAGATTTTCTTCCCAACCTCAGCTATTATTTTTTCATTGGAAACCAGGGTGAGGCCTTCAAATATGAGAAAAGGGGTCACTTAGATGACATAAAGAGGCGGTCTTCTGCAGCAGTATGCCTAGAATAGTTTCCAAGACGGGCTCTATTCACTCACAAGTCTTAAAGGGTAGTTCCATCTAAAAAATTCTTCTGGTAGGGGGTGTCTATGAGCTTGGGTTTCTACCATTTCCTAACTGTAGAGACCACAGCACCTTGTTATGAGCTTGGGGGTCCTCAGAAATTTCCATAACTGGAAATGTCTCTGATAGACTGTAGTAGATGGAAATCACTGGGATACTGGGAACACTGGGGAGCCCCACATCTGCTTTGTTCATAGAATTCAGTAGGTATCCTAACTAATGGACCTCTATCAATGCCATCAGAAGATGACACTGGTGGGACACCATGAGCTTAGACACCCACCTCTTCCCAAAATTTTGAGGCCATGATTCCTTTGTAATGCCGAACCCTACGGAAGCGTTAAGTTCTCCATCTTTGCAAATATTAGCTCCATCCAAGGGCATATATGCCAAAGAGGTAGCCCTACGTGGCCCCTTGAGATAGAAGGGTTGGACCCGGTTGGTCTCATCCATTATTTGAGTGGTAAGAACCTGTGCAGGGCGTACAATAAAAATAAGGGTGAGGATTCAACCCAGTTATGATGGAACGAAGCCTGGACCAAACGAGCACTAATTACTCTTGTCCAAGATGTGGTGTCAACCTGTACCAGATGAGGTCTCCACCGTAATCCATGCTATAGGATCTCCTCTACAAGTCCTCACAAGTCCTCACAATAGAAAAGCTTTGTCACCTGGTGGTCATAGACGGTACTGCAGCATAATAATGATTTCTTATGCCTAGTGCAGGGCTAGAGGGGTGGAACACGGAGATTTAACATGCTCCGCCCCCTCATGCCCTGCACCAGGCACACCACTGCATGTCCGTTTTGCCTGGACGATTCCTTTAATGTGTATTGATCGCCTACCTGTCAGAAAAAACAGGAGGTAAAGGCTGAATCTGTTCAATTTCTCCTTCATATTTTCTTAATTCTTGGAGACACAACTTGGTTGCCTTCAATTCTGCAATGAAAAAACATTGTAGAAAATCGCCATATTCTGAGAAAATAAGTAAAAAGTGGCTCCTTAGGTTAAATTTTTAAACTTTATGCTGCGCTATTTCCACCACATGTGAACGCATCAGCCATGTATTTTCCATCAGATTATTTGCTTAATGAGCATTCAAGTTGGAGCGATTAGCATAAGCCTTAATTAGAATGTTAACAGATTCAAGGTAAGATCCATAAACAGCAACAGCAAACCAACTTGCTGACAGTTTCCACTTAACACCAGGCTGTGTTACCTGTATACATAGAGGTAAATATGTTAGATATATGAATATGTAATGGTGATAGTGGCGGCACTCAGTGGCCAATCCAATGGGATGAGGGAGAAGTGCTTCTGTATATAAAACTATGAGGGCAGCGAGCCTGATCTGAAGAGCTTACCATCTAAAAGAGGGAACGATGATATACAAAAGTAAGACCAGAATAGAAGACAAAGCAAAAGCGCGATCCGCATATAAGGGTGAAAATAGTCCTCATTCTAAGCTGCCTGGCACATAAATATATAATTCTAGAGCGGCAGTAAAGACTGACACATGGTCTGAGCAGTAGAAGAGATGGTACAGGGGTTCTAAATCATGTAATTCAGGGTCCATGAAAAGCTGGGTGACAAGCCCTATGACCCCATGAGCATGTTCAGTATTTAGAGCTCATGTGAAATGAGCCCGCAGCCACGTGTGGCGAGACGCAGGCGCCACGGCTGATTTTCTTGCACATACGGAGGATGTGATTTGAGCAGGTTGAGCTGGAGAAGAGGGGTCTGAAGTGGTTTTGTGGGCGCCGCACACCCCCACCCTTACCTAGTATTATCCTATTTCCCAGGATGCATATGTGAAAACCATTGTATATTTCCTGCTGCTGCGGGGAGACCACAGGAAAATGGGGGAAGGGGGGTGCGCAGGTGCAGAAAAATCTCAAGACAGAGAGACAAAAGCTAAGAAAAGAAGTACTGGAAAGCAGATAAATACTGCACAGTACCACTCCTCCTGGACATAGCTTCCAGTGTCTGTATATATATATATATATAACTTCACAGTACCACTCCTCCTGGACATCGCTCTCAGTGTCTGTATATATAGATAACTGCACAGTACCACTCCTCCTGGACATAGCTCTCAGTGTCTGTATATATAGATAACTGCACAGTACCACTCCTCCTGGACATAGCTTCCAGTGTCTGTATATATATATAACTGCACAGTACCACTGCTCCTGGACATCGCTCTCAGTGTCTGTATATATAGATAACTGCACAGTACCACTCCTCCTGGACATCGCTCTCAGTGTCTGTATATATAGATAACTGCACAGTACTACTGCTCCTGGACATAGCTCTCAGTATCTGTATATATAGATAACTGCACAGTACCACTGCTCCTGGACATCGCTCTCAGTGTTTGTATATATAGATAACTGCACAGTACCACTCCTCCTGGACATCGCTCTCAGTGTCTGTGTATATAGATAACTGCACAGTACCACTCCTCCTGGACATCGCTCTCAGTGTCTGTATATATAGATAACTGCACAGTACCACTGCTCCTGGACATAGCTCTCAGTGTCTGTATATATATAGATAACTGCACAGTACCACTCCTCCTGGACATCGCTCTCAGTGTCTGTATATATAGATAACTGCACAGTACCACTCCTCCTGGACATAGCTCTCAGTGTCTGTATATATATAGATAACTGCACAGTACCACTCCTCCTGGACATAGCTCTCAGTGTCTGTATATATATAGATAACTGCACAGTACCACTCCTCCTGGACATAGCTCTCAGTATCTGTATATATAGATAACTGCACAGTACCACTGCTCCTGGACATCGCTCTCAGTGTCTGTATATATAGATAACTGCACAGTACCACTGCTCCTGGACATAGCTCTCAGTGTCTGTGGTATTCACTGCGCAGATGCAGGTGTATTATCTCCTCTCTCTTATCTCTTCTTCCTTTTTGACCAATGAAACAATGTTTAAGCCTCAGAGAGGACTGCCCTTTTCTGAAGATGTATAATACGGCTTACCTGATGTAATAAAAGTTAGAGATTGCTTTGACCAACTTCTGTGTCAGTGTTCAGTCTCTCAGCCACACGTGGATATTAACCCCCTGGGGGGGGTACATTGATCTGGAACACCAGAGTGTATCTAAAATGCCCTAATTTAGGGCTGCTTTAACAAATGGCGACCATGAAGGGACCATGAAGGGAGTGAATGTAGCATCAAACAGCTGACAAGACGGGCCCCTGAGCTTGACGAACGGCAGATGGGAGAGGATTGCAACCTCAAAGAAAGGTGAGAAAACTTTTTATCTCATCTGCCTTTCTGCTATTTACTTCGTACAGCGACAGACCATCAGCAATTCTGGGTGTGGTGTGGCTATCTGTTTCCAGGAAAGCTGTGTTTGTCTGTGCTGCAAGTTTTGGGATGAAACTAGGGATGTCCCGATACCATTTTTTTAAGACCGAGTACGAGTACCGATACTGTTATTTAAGTACTCACCGATACCAATTACCGATACTAATTTTAACAATAAAATACACACACATGTATTTTCTGACCACTGACCAACCAAAAGGCCCAAAAACAGAACTTTAACATTCCAAGGAGACATTATACTATATGGGGGGCAGCCACAAGGAGACGTTATACTGTATGGGGCAGCCACAAGGAGACGTTACACTGTATGGGGGCAGCCACAAGGAGACGTTACACTGTATGGGGCGGCCACAAGGAGACGTTACACTGTATGGGGCAGCCACAAGGAGACGTTACACTGTATGGGGCAGCCACAAGGAGACGTTATACTGTATAGGGCAGCCACAAGGAGACGTTACACTGTATGGGGCAGCCACAAGGAGACGTTATACTGTATGGGGGCAGCCACAAGGAGACGTTACACTGTATGGGGGCAGCCACAAGGAGACGTTATACTGTATGGGGGCAGCCACAAGGAGACATTATACTGTATGGGGGAAGCCCCAAGGAGACGTTATACTGTATGGGGGCAGCCACAAGGGACGTTATACTGTATGGGGGCAGCCACAAGGAGACGTTATACTGTATGGGGGGGCCACAAGGAGACGTTATACTGTATGGGGGCAGCCACAAGGAGACGTTATACTGTATGGGGGGGCCACAAGGAGACGTTATACTGTATGGGGGGGCCACAAGGAGACGTTATACTGTATGGGGGCAGCCACAAGGAGACGTTATACTGTATGGGGGGCAGCCACAAGGAGATGTTATACTGTATGGGGGCAGCCACAAGGAGACGTTATACTGTATGGGGGGCCACAAGGAGACGTTATACTGTATGGGGGCAGCCACAAGGAGACGTTATACTGTATGGGGGGGCCACAAGGAGACGTTATACTGTATGGGGGCAGCCACAAGGAGACGTTATACTGTATGGGGGGCAGCCACAAGGAGACGTTATACTGTATGGGGGCAGCCACAAGGAGACGTTATACTGTATGGGGGCAGCCACAAGGAGACGTTATACTGTATGGGGGGCAGCCACAAGGAGACGTTACTGTAAGGAGTCAGGACAACAATTTTTGAAGCCCCTTCTCAGTATAATAGTCTTGTGGCCATCATACAGTAATGTATATTTCTTCTTGCCCTAATGCCTGCTTTTAGAGATCAATGTGCAGCTTGCAGGCAGGAAGGGAAGGACCAGGGCCATAGAAGACATACACTATCACCTTTAGAGGGACTCGCTCCTGGCAAACACAGCTCTGCTGCAGTGAATGCAGTGGAGCAGACTGTGATGTAATTACAATGTATAGTTATTGCAGGGACTCAGAGAATCGTCTGAGAGTTTATTAGTTAAAACGAATCGAATGAGTCAGAGACTGTGTCACCCCAGACTTCCTGCTCTGCTACATGCACCCTGTACACACACAGCCCCACTACATGCTATGCTAATAATGCCCCCCCTTCCCCCGGACGGACTTACAGGGAGCCGCAGAGCAGGACGTCTGGCAGGGACTTATTGGATTCTTTTAACTAATAAACTGTCAGACGATTCTCTGAGTCCCTGCACTATGCTCCCTGTGCTGTGAGTCAGTGCTGGTTGCCTCTGATTGGTTGGAGGGCGGGGAGAGGAGGGGCGGGGCGGAGCTAGCTTCCACTCTAGGCTCCAATTACACTGCCTGCTGCTGCCTGTGAAGCTGTTAGCTGTGGGAGATGCAGGGGCCGCGGACGGACACATAGAAGCGGCGCACAGGTATCGGCAGTGGTATCGGGGACATTTCAGCATGTACTCGTGCAAATGCCCGGTATCGGTCCCGATACCGATACTGGTATCGGTATCGGGACATCCCTAGATGAAACAATGTGGGTTGGAAGACATGAATGATTCAGTGGAATGTGAATGGGTGTGGCTTTGAGTTGTAATTGAGGCGAATATGTGTGAAGACTGATTATGAGCTGTTAATGAAAATGTATATGAATGCGTATGGAGTACGGTATTTGTTTTTTTAAATATGCGCATTGAGGAATTTATTTTATTTTTTCTTGAAAGTTTTTGGGTTTTTATTGGTGCCAACAGCATTGATCAAGCTGTACATTTTTTTATATCGAAGTCAATGAAAAGTTTTTATGGGCCCTTTGTGTGTTCATGTCTGTATTGTCAGATCTGGTGTTTCAATGTTTGAAGTTACGTGTTACATGTTAAGTGTTGTGCTAAACATCAGAGCTCTGTTCTTATGGATAGCTGCCACATTACTGACAGACAAAAGAAGGACCACAGCGTCCGACTGAAAGGGGTGGACTTAGATGACTCAGAGCGGAGGGAGGAGGATAGGGGTGGACGTTACAGACAACGACAGCCCTTGTGTCCATCCCCTAGTTATAAGACACTCCTATGGAAGATGAGAAGTCCTGTTTGGTTTTCCAGTCTTTTAATTCCGTGATTTACTCTCCAAGGACACCAGTCTTTGGGTAGAAGTGGATGGGAAAGTAGTACGCTCCTTTCTCAACAGAAACCATCCATATTAGATTTGCCCCTAACCAAGATGCACTTGCCCGTTTGCTGGTCTGTGGTAACGCCCTTTGTTGCCTCCTAGGTGCAGATTTGCTTGCAAAAGTACATTCTGGTATCTCATATCAGGAGGACGGCACTGTGAAGCTAACAGGTGCCCTCAACGACCAGGAACTTTGTTTGTTAACGACCAGGAACTTTGTTTGTTAACGACCAGGAACTTTGTTTGTTAACGACCAGGAACTTTGTTTGTTAACGACCAGGAACTTTGTTTGTTGGCCATTGGTGATAAAATTCCCTGGTCCATGTTTGGAACAGTACTCCCAGAAGCTGAAAAAAGCAAAACCACTCACCATTGGATGGTACATGACCTACATGCCGTTAATGAAGCCACAGTTTCTAACACCCACATCGTGCCCAATACACACACACACCTTGTTGGCTCAGGTTCCCATTACCCCTGATCACTCCACTGTGATTGATTTGTCCTTTAGTCCCTACCGCCTCCCAGATGAGGTGGTAGATGCTTTTTATGCCTAGAGCTGGCAATTTTGTGTTCCCCCACAATGTACTATCAGATTATTACATTTAGATTGTATTGTTATGAAGTGAGTGGCCATGACTCAGCTGTCCTCACCCAACTGCATGGCCAGCAATAACGCCCCGTAGCATATTATTCAGTCAGACTTGATCCCGTGGCCAGAGGTGCCCCTTTCTGCATCAGAGCTGTAGTAGTTGTACTAGCTATGCTTGATGAAAGCTCGAAGATAGCTCTGAACCACAAAGTGATGGTGATATTACATCTATCCTCATGAACGTACAATCCAAATGATTGTTTTGTTGCCCGTTATTTGAGAATGCAGTGTTCCATTTTGTTGCCTGACAATGTTGCTCTCCAAAGGTGTAATACTTTGGACCCAGCCACCCTGTTGCCTCTGGACCAAGGGGGGAGGGAAGAGTCGGGGCACCGCACTTTAAACTTTTCTTCCAGATTCAAAGGAAGAGGCTCCTGACTGTTTGCAGATGATGTCGCAAGAGGTAGTGGGATTTGGTAAATCAGCCATTAGGTAATCTAGATCATGTGCTCTTTGTGGATGGATCAAGGTATGGCCAGGATGGCAGGTACTACACAGGTTGGGCAGTGGTGATTAAACTTGAACTACCACACATGTCTGCTCAAGAAGTGGAGCTACAAGACTGAAGATGGCTTGCAGATATGCAGATGGAAAAAAAAAAGCCAACATTTACACTGATTCCAGGTGTGCTTTTGGGATAGCCCATGACTTTGGGCCCATATGGAAAGCCAGAGACTCCTTGATCGCTTCAGGTAAACCCATAGAAAATGGGGAAGCAGTGAGGTCTCTGATGGAAGCCCTCTTGTCACTAACATGAGAGGTGATGATAGCAACGAAAGGCCACTGTAAACAGATGCAGAGGAGGCAAAAGGGAAAGCCACGGCAGATCAGGCGGCAAAAATGGCTGCCAAATTACCTAAGCAGACCCCTGTCTTAAGTGGCCACAGTTCAGGTCCCTGAAATAACTCCTCCTGTCTCCCGAAAGTTCTTAAGACCTTACAGAACCAGATGGGGAAGGAGGAAAGGGACTGGTGGATGGAAAAGGGGGGACTACAAATAAGAAGGGAAACTTTACCTTCCCAGGTCCCTCTAATCCACGATGGCACAGGCAACCCATGGAGTGACGCACCAGACAAAAACTGCTATGTGTGATTTAGTACGTAGCATATGGTACGCCCCAGGGTTCAGCACTGTAACAGTCAGACATACTCAAGGATAAACGGTTGTGCCCACAAGAAGGTGGTTAAGGTACCCAAGAAACACGTCTTGCTTTTTGTATCTGTTTCAACGTTTACAGACTACCTTCAACTACACAAGGTGGGCATGTATGAGTATGTATTGATATGTGACTTGTTTTCAGGATGGCCAAAACCGTACCCAAAGAAGTAAAAAAGATTATGGCCGAAGTTGTGTGCAGGTATGGGGTACCTTAGATCATTGAAAGTGACACAGGTGTTCACTTCACAGGTGAAGTGATGCAGGAGATTATGAAGGTTTTGGGTGTAGGACAGGCCTTACATGCTTCGTACCATCCACAAAGCAGCAGTAGAGTAGGGAAAAGGAACTGAACGGGACACTAAGTTAAAGATTCAAAAGCCTTAGAGTGCCTGCTGGTAGTCCTCTTTTAGTAAGGTATACGCCTAACCGTGAGACAGGCCTTTGTCCCTATAAGGTCCATTTTGGGTCAGGCCCTAGGATGGGATTTATTTCCCACAGCAGCTCCAGATGCAACATGGTTGTCTGACAGATTATGTGATCAGTTTTGTACAAGCATTTGACTAAAGTACATTTTCGAGTTTTTGCTTCACTTCCAGGTTTTGATAAAGTACCAGGAACCCACCCACTTGTGTCTGGAGATTGGGTGGTAGAAAAAGACACGTTAGGAAAGTCCTAAAACCCTGGTTTGATGGTCCATTCCGAGTGTTGTTGACCACAAGCACAGTGAAGCTCAAAGAAAAGGAAAATTGGATTGATTTCAAGGAAGTGTTGAGACTGGTTTTCCCTTGTGTGACTGTTGATCATGACTCAAAAGAATATGGAAAATTGTATGAAAACATCGATCCAGAAAATCAGAAGCACTGATGACCTCCAGTCCCCCCCATATAATGTCAACGCCAGTTAGGGAAAGATCATCTGACTTCCCCGTGCTCAAATCCAGTATCACGGGAGGCTGTTCACTAGGAATGACTTGTCGTGGAAGCTGGTGAAGAGGAGGCGGAGCATTGGGACAGATGGTTAGGTTTAGAGAGAGAATGAAATTCAAGGGGGGACTGTTAAAGATGTGTGAATTTTATTCTATATTTTGTATATCTAGGACTGTAATGAGTTTAACTTTTTCTTCTCCAAGTGCCTCCCCCCCACCCCTCTCTTTGTTTCAAGGCTGGAGAGGAGAGAGAGGGGGGCAAAGTGCTGTGCTGTAAGAAGTGTCTGATTTCTCATCTTTATACAGGTGTCCCATAGAGTGTGGTGGAGATGCGTAAGCCAATCATATGGCTTGATGATATATATTATTCACTGCCTATAGAGAAGCACCTCTTTGAAGTGTCACATATGACGTATGCAGTATTATTGTTAGAATAGAAGCCATTACAAAATGGCGATGGTAACGAGATGTTTACATTAGTTCACATTCCAAAGTGGTATTCACTGCGCAGATGCAGGTGTATTATCTCCTCTCTCTTATCTCTTCTTCCTTTTTGACCAACGAAACAATGTTTAAGCCTCAGAGAGGACTGCCCTCTTCTGAAGATGTATAATACGGCTTACCTGATGTAATAAAAGTTAGAGATTGCTTTGACCAACTTCTGTGTCAGTGTTCAGTCTCTCAGCCACGCGTGGATATTAACCCCCTGGGGGGGGTACATTGATCTGGAACACCAGAGTGTATCTAAAATGCCCTAATTTAGGGCTGCTTTAACATCTGTATATATAGATAACTGCACAGTACCACTCCTCCTGTACATAGCTCTCAGTATCTGTATATATAGATGACTGCACAGTACCACTGCTCCTGGAAATGTTTGGTGGTATCTGTCTGTATTTTGTAGGTATAGATAATTGCACAGTACCACTTCTAGATCCCATTCTTAGTACCGCTCTATACTCTATTGGCATTGATGAGTGCACAGTACCACTTCTACAGTCATACCTGTAGGTGGATGTGTATGACAGAGCGGCTTCCTCTGGGTGGGATGTGGTGGGCTCCCGGCAGGCTTGATGTTCACCAGAGATAGGCTCTGATTTACCACTTGCTTTAGATTCGCACACTTCATTTAACCCCTCAGCTTCAAACTGAGACCCCAGAGCCACTACAAAGCCCAATACAGTAACCCAGCCTGGATGTGATACTCACAGCCTCACACGTAGTGCCGCCTGATACTACCACGTAAGAACGTGAAGGGCGGTGGTGACAACTGATAACTAGAAGTGAGAACAGAAGAGTCTGACTATTCCCAAAGTCTCCGGCTGAGAAACAGGGAACAAGTGAAACACTGAAAGAACGTCACATAATGCGGCACAATAACGGCACTGCCCCTCCACGTATACAGGGGACAGGTACCACGTCTGTGCAGCACCCAAATAATACTACAGCACAGTGTGCAACACTGCCCCTCCACGTATACAGGGGACAGGTACCACGTCTGTGCAGCACCCAAATAATACTACAGCACAGTGTGCAACACTGCCCCCTCCACATATACAGGGGACAGGTACCACTTCTGTGCAGCACCCAAATAATACTACAGCACAGTGTGCAACACTGCCCCCTCCACATATACAGGGGACAGGTACCACTTCTGTACAGTACCCAAATAATACTACAGCACAGTGTGCAACACTGCCCCCTCCACATATACAGGGGACAGGTACCACTTCTGTGCAGCACCCAAATAATACTACAGCACAGTGTACAACACTGCCCCCTCCACATATACAGGGGACAGGTACCACTTCTGTGCAGCACCCAAATAATACTACAGCACAGTGTACAACACTACCCCCTCCACATATACAGGGGACAGGTACCACTTCTGTGCAGCACCCAAATAATACTACAGACCAGTGTACAACACTGACCCCTCCACGTATACAGGGGACAGGTACCACTTCTGTACAGTACCCAAATAATACTACAGCACAGTGTACAACACTGACCCCTCCACGTATACAGGGGACAGGTACCACTTCTGTACAGTACCCAAATAATACTACAGCACAGTGTACAACACTGCCCCCTCCACGTATACAGGGGACAGGTACCACTTCTGTGCAGCACCCAAATAATACTACAGCACAGTGTGCAACACTGCCCCCTCCACATATACAGGGGACAGGTACCACTTCTGTGCAGCACCCAAATAATACTACAGCACAGTGTACAACACTGCCCCCCACGTATACAGGGGACAGGTACCACTTCTGTACAGTACCCAAATAATACTACAGCACAGTGTGCAACACTTCCCCCTCCACATATACAGGGGACAGGTACCACTTCTGTGCAGCACCCAAATAATACTACAGCACAGTGTACAATACTGCCCCCTCCACGTATACAGGGGACAGGTACCACTTTTGTGCAGTACCCAAATAATAGTACAGCACAGTGTACAACACTGCCCCCTCCACGTATACAGGGGACAGGTACCACTTCTGTGCAGTACCCAAATAATACTACAGCACAGTGTGCAACACTGCCCCTCCACGTATACAGGGGACAGGTACCACTTCTGTGCAGCACCCAAATAATACTACAGACCAGTGTACAACACTGACCCCTCCACGTATACAGGGGACAGGTACCACTTCTGTACAGTACCCAAATAATACTACATCACAGTATACAACACTGCCCCCTCCACGTATACAGGGGACAGGTACCACTTCTGTGCAGCACCCAAATAATACTACAGCACAGTGTGCAACACTGCCCCCTCCACATATACAGGGGACAGGTACCACTTCTGTGCAGCACCCAAATAATACTACAGCACAGTGTACAACACTGCCTCCTCCACGTATAGAGGGGACAGGTACCACTTCTGTGCAGCACCCAAATAATACTACAGCACAGTGTACAACACTGCCCCTCCACGTATACAGGGGACAGGTACCACTTCTGTGCAGCACCCAAATAATACTACAGACCAGTGTACAACACTGACCCCTCCACGTATACAGGGGACAGGTACCACTTCTGTACAGTACCCAAATAATACTACATCACAGTATACAACACTGCCCCCTCCACGTATACAGGGGACAGGTACCACTTCTGTGCAGCACCCAAATAATACTACAGCACAGTGTACAACACTGCCTCCTCCACGTATACAGGGGACAGGTACCACTTCTGTGCAGTACCCAAATAATACTACAGCACAGTGTACAACACTGACCCCTCCACGTATACAGGGGACAGGTACCACTTTTGTGCAGCACCCAAATAATACTACAGCACAGTGTGCAACAACAGTACCAAACAATACCATGACCAAATAACATCATCATCGTTTTTTTCTAATAGTAAAACAATACAGGGCATAATAACAGTTCCAAAAAATGTTGCCATACAGTGTCCAAATAATACCATCATGCACTTTCCAATAATACCACAATATGGCATAAAATACCATACAGTGCCCAACTAATACTACCATATACTGCACAATAAAATAATGCAAGAGTGCAGCATACAATAAGAGTACCAAACAGTATTGCCATACCGTGGTCAAATAATACCACCAGACCTTTCAATAATGCCATAATATAGTACAAAATAACTGTACAGTACCAGACAATATTGCCACACTATTAATAATACCACAATACAAGGTACAATATCAGTACCACTTTAGCCATACAGTGTGTAACTACTTCCACCATATACACTCACCTAAAGAATTATTAGGAACACCTGTTCTATTTCTCATTAATGCAATTATCCAGTCAACCAATCACATGGCAGTTGCTTCAATGCATTTAGGGGGGTGCTCCTGGTCAAGACAATCTCCTGAACTCCAAAATGAATGTCAGAATGGGAAAGAAAGGTGATTTAAGCCATTTTGAGCGTGGCATGGTTGTTGGTGCCAGACGGGCCGGTCTGAGTATTTCACAATCTGCTCAGTTACTGGGATTTTCACGCACAACCATTTCTAGGGTTTACAAAGAATGGTGTGAAAAGGGAAAAACATCCAGTATGCGGCAGTCCTGTGGGCAAAAATGCCTTGTGGATGCTAGAGGTCAGAGGAGAATGGGCCGACTGATTCAAGCTGATAGAAGAGCAACGTTGACTGAAATAACCACTCGTTACAACCGAGGTATGCAGCAAAGCATTTGTGAAGCCACAACACGCACAACCTTGAGGTGGATGGGCTACAACAGCAGAAGACCCCACCGGGTACCACTCATCTCCATTACAAATAGGAAAAAGAGGCTACAATTTGCACGAGCTCACCAAAATTGGACTGTTGAAGACTGGAAAAATGTTGCCTGGTCTGATGAGTCTCGATTTCTGTTGAGACATTCAAATGGTAGAGTCCGAATTTGGCGTAAACAGAATGAGAACATGTATCCATCCTCTGATGGCTACTTCCAGCAGGATAATGCACCATGTCACAAAGCTCGAATCATTTCACATTGGTTTCTTGAACATAACAATGAGTTCACTGTACTAAAATGGCCCCACAGTCACCAGATCTCAACCCAATAGATCATCTTTGGGATGTGGTGGAACGGGAGCTTCGTGCCCTGGATGTGCATCCCTCAAATCTCCATCAACTGCAAGATGCTATCCTATTAATATGGGCCAACATTTCTAAAGAATGCTATCAGCACCTTGTGGAATCAATGCCACGTAGAATTAAGGCAGTTCTGAAGGCAAAAGGGGGTCCAACACCGTATTAGTATGGTGTTCCTAATAATTCTTTAGGTGAGTGTATATTCTAATACTGTAATCTAGTGCACAATAACAGTACCAAACGGTGTTCAAACAATACCACCATACACTTTCCAATCATATCGCATTACATTGTACAATAACAGTACCATACAGTTCCTAAATAATAACATGTGTACCAATAATACCACAATGCAGAGTACCAATTTGGCCATACGGTGAGCAAATTCTAAGAACACCTTAATACAGTGCCAAACAATATTGCAATACCTTGCTTGAATATAATAATACCACCATACACTTTTTAATAGTATCACATCAGGGTGCACAATAACAGTAACAAGCAAATTTACCATACAGTGCTCAATACTACCATATACTTTCCCAGTAATACCACAATACAGGGCACAATACCAGTACCAACTTCGCCATACAATGTCCAAATAATATCACCATACACTTTCTACTAATACCACAATAACAGTGTCATGGCGACGCTATATAGAAAATGCCTATTCTTGTACGCGATTGCAGACAAGAATAGGACATGCTCTAAATTTTTTGCGGGGCCGCGGAACGGAACTACGGATGTGGATAGCACACGGTGTGCTGTCCACATCTTTTGCGGCCCCATTGAAATGAATGGGTGCGCACTGAGCTCAGGGCATGTCAGGGGCCTGATTGTCACAAGCGGTTCATGTCCTCTCTGCTTCCGCGCCACTGTCTATGTTGGATCCAGCGATCACATGGCTGCATCAGTACAGACTGTTAGCGGGACCAGCGTTGCAGAGACTGATGTCACCACAAGGGGCAGTTTTCTCCCTCTGATTGTCACCTCCACCCTCACCACAAGGAGGAACATTTTATTTTAAAAAACTGAAATTTTTATTTTTTTATTTTTTATAACTTGTCTTACTTAAAAAATGAACTTTTTCTACAATACAAAATATTACAGTGCTCAATTAATACTACAAGAACATTTTTGACTAGCACATTGATATTCATAGTCACAGGTGCATATCCATCAAGGAAACATGGTTGATAAAAAAAATGGCTGCACAACATTTCACATACAAACAATAGAGCTGAGAAATGGGGATCATTCTAAATTAAAGTGCTATTATACCTACTATAAATGAAAAAATAGAAGCTTTCTGCGCACATTTTTGATCAAACGCGTGTCGGGCCCATCTACCAGGCGTCAAGGTGGCTTCCGCAGATGGGTCCCTAGCACTAATATACCGCCTCTCCTGGACTTACCTAAGCCTACAATATTCAGGGCAGTGTAGGAACCAGCTACATTTGTACTCTGCACAGAAGTCCCAGGCAGATGGGCGTTGCTCAGTCTTAGGGCTCGTTCACACGACCGTATGACTTTTTCAATGTTTTGCGGGCCGTTTTTAACGGATCCGTTTTTCCGTTTTTTGTTTCAGTAGTGTTTCTGGTTCCGTTCCATTTTTCCGTATGGCGTATACAGTAATTACATAGAAAAAATTGGTCTGGGCATAACATTTTCAATAGATAGTTCCGCAAGAACGGATACGGAAGACATACAGAGTACATTCCGTATGTGTTCCGTTTTTTTTGGCGGACCCATTGACTTGAATGGAGCCACGAAACGACATGTTCTATCTTTCAACAGAACGGAAAAACGAAAATACGGAAACGGAATTCATACGGAGTACATTACATTTTTTTCGGAACCATTGAAATGAATGGTTCCGCATACGGAACGCAAAAAACGTTTGTGTAAATGAGCCCTAAGGGTCCATTCACACATCCACGGATCCGCAAAACACGGACAGCGTCAATGTGCGTTCCGCATTTTGTGGACCGCACATTGCTGGCACTATAGAATATGCCTATTCTTTTCCGCAACTGCGGACAAGAATAGGACATGTTCTATTTTTTTCGGGAACTGAATTGCGGACCCGGAAGTGCGGGTCCGCAATTCCGTGTCCGGGCAGCACATCGTGCTGCCCCATAGGAATGAACGGGGTCTGCAATTCCGTTCTGCAAAATGCGGAACGAAATTGCCGACGTGTGAATGGACCCTAAAAGAGGCGTTACCCTCAATTAATACTACAAGAGAATTTAGAGTAGCACATTCATATTCATAGTCACAGGTGCATATCCATCAAGGAAACATGGTTGCTGAATTAATACCATCATATAGTGCTAAAAGAATACCGCCAATGCGCCATACACTGCTACAATTATGCCGACACACTTAGTATGAGATAACTGAGATAACAACAGAATCGATTGTACGGCTTGGAGATTAAATGGGAATAGCTTGCCCCAGAAGCATCTTGTGATACTGGTTTCCAGCAGCACGCCTCCCATCATGTGGAGAATGAGCTGCGTAATACCGTCCTCCTGTGGTTCATACACCTGGAGGAATATTGAGATATCGTCCCAAGCTCAGTGTTTTTGAGGTCAGGCCAAGAGACGAGCGGCTTCTGCGGGTAAGATCCCCACGAGATAAGACAGGATCCTTCACTCACTCTTGGATACGTAGACGACATCTCAGATGTTACATGAACGTCGCCTTGTCAACAGGAAGGAGTGGGAGAGAAGTGCGCGAGATTCTCACATCTCAGCCTGAAGACCCTCGAATAGAAGACATTTTTAAGTTGGGAAAGTTGGGGGGGGGCCACAAACCTGGCCCCCATTATAACAACCACATGTCTCTAAAACTTCTCAATGACTGAACAGAGTTACAAAAGTAGAGTAATATAAAAGACAACATTAGTGATTTACTGATTATAAATATTTTTATACTTATTTGGTGTCACATGGTCACGGGATTGTATTTCATATCACAGAATGTTACATTGTATCATAAAACGAGTCGCCAGTTATATGACAGTTTGTTACCTTATAGGATTATATTGGCCAAAATGATATCGTTTGGTGACACAGAATTTTAGAGTGTAAAGGGGTCCTCTCACTTCAGCAAATGGCATTTATCATGTGGACTCTTACTGATGTATTGTGATTGTCCATATTGCCTCCTTTGCTGGCTGGATTCATTTTTCCATCACATTATATTCTGCTCGTTTCCAGGTGGCCGGGACGGGAGCTGCTGTGCATGCGTGGCCATGTGCGCTCCCACAGTCCTGACCACTGCAAGCACGACCACTGCTGCTGGATTGCAGGGCGGTCGTAACCATGGAAACGAGCAGTGTATAACGTGATGGAAAAATCACGTTATACACTGGAGGCAATATGGAGAATTACAATAGTGTTCACTTTCTCTACATGATAAATGTCATTGGCTGAAGTGAGAGGACCCCTTTAATTTTGAATTGCTGCATTTTGTGCTTACGGAGTGTGTAGTGTCGGTCAGCCCTGCGGCTACGACGTTGAGGCGGTGTTACTGCACAGATTAGAGCGCCAGAGGGTCTTGGTAAGGAAGGGGGAGGGGCTTCTTTAGCGAAACGTGTGATATTCGGAAGTAACTGGTAAATCAGAGTTTCTCTATGCTGAACATCAAACCTGTCAGGAGCCCACCACATCCCCCGAGAAAAGGCACTGTGACGTGTACATCCACCTACACACACCACTGTATCGCGCACTATATACACAGCTTATACCATATAATGTCTATAGGTAGTGTCACCTAGTGGTCTTCAGTTGTATCGCACCTTTGTTTGGAAGAGCCCACATTATTGTCACTGGGGGGAGAGGAGATCATTCCTCACATAATGACAATTCTGGAGCACTCTTATGACTCTGTGTTGCGCCATTCCTTTATTATTCCTGCTAGAAGTTTATGAATTAAATTCTAGCAGTTTGCAATGAGGGTCCAGCTGGGGGGTTACCAGTTCGGGGGTCTTACGCTGGTAGCACTGAATGGACAATGTAAGACTGTACCCAACTGGTAACACCCAGCTGGACCTTCACTGCAGACTGGTGGCAATTCATTCATAACTTCTAGCAGGAATAATATAGGAATGATACAACACAGAGTCATAAGAGTAGACGCTCCTGCATTATGACATGAGGAAGACAAGTAGTGGCTAAAACAGACGCATCAGGAGACTGAAGGCAGAGCTGCTATACCATGACCTCCCAGCAGAGGGCACCAGATGCAAGTCAGTGACCGTCAGCAACGCAAAAAGTGAACCTGCGGAGACTTCATTACAGAATGTGGAATCATCGCAGAAGAAATAGAGAATTACATATTTTTTTTTATTATTATTATTATTTTTACTATTATTGTTATTTTGTATTTATCTACCGGAGTAAAAAGTCAGCCTTTGATAAATGTTTCCCCTTGTCTTTGCGGATTGCGGACCCATTCGAGTCAATGGGTCTACATCTGTGATACGGAGTGCACAGGGCCGGCTCCAGTATATTGCGGACACGCTGGCACACAAAGGGTTAAGCAGAGTAAAGAGAGGATGAGGGGACCCACAGGTTTATCAGACGTCAGGGTCTGGAAGCGTCGTGTATTTTTATGATATAGGCTACATGCACACGACCGTATGTGTTTTGCGGATCTGCAAAAAAAAAAACGGATGACATCCGTATGCCATCCGTTTATTTTTTTGGCGGATCCATTATAACAATGCCTAAAACGGACACGAATAGGACATGTTCTGTTTTTTTTGCGGGGCTACGGAACGGACATACGGATGCGGACATGAATGGTTCCGCATCCTATCCGCAAAAAAAAACGGAACAGACATGGAAACAAACAATGTTCGTGTGCATGTAGCCATAGACGGTGACACGGGGGGGGGGGGGGTAACTATGGGGTGCGGGGCCCTTTAACTGCTCTGGTGGGAAGTTGTGTTCCTTCTTCTGGTCATTATTTCCTATTCGGTGACGGATTCCGTTCTCTGCGCTCGATGTCATGTGTCAGAATAACAGATCAGCACTTTCCAACTGAGACAGGTGTGATTTACGGTCAGCGCTGCTTTGGGGGAATCACTATAATAAATGAAGGCAGCACAATGTACAATAGTATCATTCAGATCTGTTTTTGGGAAAGCTGGGTGACTGTCAACCGACATGGCCGAATAGTGTGTAGAAATGGAAGCATTAATACTACTAATAATAGAAAAAAATGCAAAATAATAATAGGGGAAATAATAATAACAACAATAATATTAATAATAATACAAAATGCTAAATACCGTTAATAAGGGAAATAATTAATAATAAGAACAGCAAATAATAATAGAAAAAAAAAATTAAGAGAATAATAACATCAATAATATTAATAGAAAAATACAAAATCATAAGAGAATAAAAAATAATTATAATTATAATACTAATAATTGAAAAATAAATAATAATAAATAAAAATAAATAATAATAATAAATGATAATAAAGGATATAATAATTATACTTATTATTATCATTATTATTAGAGATGAGCGAATTTCAAGTTATGACTGAGGATCAGGAGAGGACTGAGGATCAGGAGAGGACTGAGGATCAGGAGACGACTGAGGACTGAGGATCAGGAGAGGACTGAGGATCAGGAGACGACTGAGGATCAGGAGAGGACTGAGGATCAGGAGAGGACTGAGGATCAGGAGAGGACTGAGGATCAGGAGAGGACTGAGGATCAGGAGAGGACTGAGGATCAGGAGAGGACTGAGGATCAGGAGAGGACTGAGGATCAGGAGAGGACTGAGGATCAGGAGAGGACTGAGGATCAGGAGAGGACTGAGGATCAGGAGAGGACTGAGGATCAGGAGAGGACTGAGGATCAGGAGAGGACTGAGGATCAGGAGAGGACTCGGGATCAGGAGAGGACTCGGGATCAGGAGAGGACTCGGGATCAGGAGAGGACTGAGGATCAGGAGAGGACTGAGGATCAGGAGAGGACTGAGAACTGAGGATCAGGAGAGGACTGAGGATCAGGAGAGGACTGAGGATCAGAAGAGGACTCAGGATCAGGAGAGGACTGAGGATCAGGAGAGGACTCAGGATCAGGAGAGGACTGAGGATCAGGAGAGGACTGAGGACTGAGGATCAGGAGAGGACTGAGGATCAGGAGAGGACTGAGGATCAGGAGAGGACTGAGGATCAGGAGAGGACTGAGGATCAGGAGAGGACTGAGGATCAGGAGAGGACTCGGGATCAGGAGAGGACTCGGGATCAGGAGAGGACTCGGGATCAGGAGAGAACTGAGGACTGAGGATCAGGAGAGGACTGAGGATCAGGAGAGGACTGAGGATCAGGAGAGGACTGGGGATCAGGAGAGGACTGGGGATCAGGAGAGGACTCGGGATCAGGAGAGGACTGAGGATCAGGAGAGGACTCGGGATCAGGAGAGGACTGAGGATCAGGAGAGGACTGAGGATCAGGAGAGGACTGAGGATCAGGAGAGGACTGAGAACTGAGGATCAGGAGAGGACTGAGGATCAGGAGAGGACTGAGGATCAGAAGAGGACTCAGGATCAGGAGAGGACTCAGGATCAGGAGAGGACTGAGGATCAGGAGAGGACTGAGGATCAGGAGAGGACTGAGGATCAGGAGAGGACTCAGGATCAGGAGAGGACTGAGGACTGAGGATCAGGAGAGGACTGAGGATCAGGAGAGGACTGAGGATCAGGAGAGGACTGAGGATCAGGAGAGGACTGAGGATCAGGAGAGGACTGAGGATCAGGAGAGGACTGAGGATCAGGAGAGGACTGAGGATCAGGAGAGGACTCGGGATCAGGAGAGGACTCGGGATCAGGAGAGGACTCGGGATCAGGAGAGAACTGAGGATCAGGAGAGGACTGAGGATCAGGAGAGGACTGAGGATCAGGAGAGGACTCAGGATCAGGAGAGGACTGAGGATCAGGAGAGGACTCAGGATCAGGAGAGGACTCCTCTGCATAACGGAAATGGGACGGATCCGTTTTGCAGCCCATAGACTTCCATTATGACGGAATGAATAACGGAATGCCTCTAAAGACATTCCGTTATACATTCCATTACAGAATTGCGTTATGGTCCGTGGTAACAGAATCGATAACGCAATTCTGCTTTTACCATCAAACGAAGTGTGAGCGAATTTCAAAATATGCTCAAATATTCGCTCATCTCTAATTATTATCATTATAGAAAAATACTACCGTAAATAATAATGCTGGTAAATGAAAATCTCCATTTCTGTCACTCAGCTTTCCCACGGCTCTGACCAGTCTGTCTAGTTGGGTAGTGATACTTACCTCACCTGAATGCCTCCTACTTACCTATTACCCACAAGGCGCTGCTCTTTTGCTGGGTGACCCGAATCATAAAAAAATTGGATTTGGGGAAATTTTCTAAATTTCCCTAGGAAACCATTCAGATCAGATCAGTTTTTTTTTATTTTTTTATATTACCGACATTTGCGCACAACTGAAAGTCGCCATAGAGCTCCGCCCACACAAGCAGCAGCGGTTTGTAAAATAGGGCAGGACAGCCGCTCTGCTGACAACATCGAGACAAAAGCAGCCAGGAATCTGCATCCACCGCAGCTGTCCCGCTGCATAACCTCCTTATGCAAATGAGCAGTTTAAGGGGTTGTCTCATCACATATCGCTAGGATATGCCCCCATTGTCTTGTAGGTGCAGGTCCCACCTCTGGGACCCGCACCTATATCGAGACCGGAGCCCCGCAAGGTGGTGGCTGGAGGACTCTGGTCCGGTCACCACCAAGCCGGCTCCCCATAGAGTACCACGGCCCCCGCTCCCATTAATTTCGATGGGGCTGATGGAAATAGCAGAGACAGCGCTCGGCTATTTTCGCCGGCCCCATAGAAAATGAATGGAGGACGGCTGAGCATGCGCAGTGTGCCCTCCTTCACTTGCAGGGCTCCGTTTTCGATATAGGTGCGGGTCCCAGCGGTGGGACCCGCACCTATAAGACAATGGGGGCATATCCTAGCGATATGCCCCCATTGTCCATGATGAGACAACCCCTTTAAGTGCACTGAGGGCGGGCTCAAGCCACTCTGTGCTCCCTTACTCCTCCTGCTTCCTCTGCCAGCAACTTTCTTCAGGTTCCTGCATAGTCATCCCGCCTGGCCCTGTCAATCAAGAAGGAGAGGGAGAGGAAGGAGGAGCAAGGGTGCACAGAGTGGCTTGAGCCCGCCCTCAGTGCACTTAACTGGTCATTTGCATATGGATTAAAAATAAATAATTTTTTTTCAATCAACAGATTGCTAAGTGAAAGGTATTATATTCAGCTGACCTAGTCATACAAGGCATTGTGCCTTTCATGATGACCGACTCCCTGGGTTCTCTGCTTTGGACAGAGCCTCTTGACCATCAGCAGATCACGTAGGGTCCTCTTGCGGAGACTCCCAGCGATCAGCTGTGAGGAAGCCTGGCAGTAAGTGTTCAATCTCCCTGCAGCGCCATCACAGGGGGGACCAGGTATTACACCATGTCCCTTCACATCAATGGGTTGTCTGTGTAATGCAAGACAGGACGGGTCCTCCGGAGAAGGAGACGCTCTTGGTGACGCTCTACACTGCGGTCAAGTGATGAGGTTTTCTAAACTGGAGAACCCTGGGTTTTTGAAGGTCTTTGGCGCTATTAATCACGTTTTGAGACTCCTTCCTCTCCTGGTGATGAGTTTTTCACTATTCACCATGACTTAGGCCTCATGCACACGACCGCTGTTCTGGTCCGCATCGGAGTGGCTCGGGTGCGGACCCATTCACTTCAATGGGGCCGCAAAAGATGTGGACAGCACTCCGTGTGCTGTCCGCATCCGTTGCTCCGTTCCATGGCCCCGCAAAAAAAAATATAACATGTCCTATAACATGTCCAAATTGCAGATCCGCAAGACACAGATACTGCTTGTGTGCGTTCCACGTTTTGCGGAATGGAACTTCCTGCCCTTTATATAGAACTGGCCTATCCTTGTCCGAAAAACACACAAGTGTTCTATTTTTGCAGGGCTGCGGAACGGACATACGGATGCGGACACGGTGTGCTGTCCATATCTTTTGCCGCCCCATTGAAGTAAATGGGTCCGTATCCGACCCGCAAGAAATGCGTATCAGATACGGACAAAAAAACGCACACAGAAGGGATTTATAGTGCGTCCGTGGGCTTCCGATCCGTGCCTCCGCTCCACAAAAGATAGGTGCAGTCCTATCATTGGTCGTATGTTGCGGATCGAAGACCCTTTCAAGTCAATGAATCCGCAAAATGGAGTGCACATGACGGTATATTGCAAACTGCCCATTTTACGGTCCGCAATACGGGCACTGAGCACTTGCGCTTGTGGGCATGAGCCCTTATGTAACACCTTGGATAACATTATGATACCAGCATCACCCATGTCTGTATACCGCCTGTCCACCTGTGTAAAATATTCAGTTTTGGGTCCATTCACACGTCCGTAACGTGTTTTGCAGATCCGCGGATCCGCAAAACACGGACAGCGGCAATGTGCGTTCCGCATTTTGCGGACCGCACATTGCCGGCACTAATAGAATATGCCTATTCTTGTCCGCAATTGCGGACAAGAATAGGACATGTTCTATTTTTTTCGGGAACGGAATTGAGGACCCGGAAGTGCGGGTCCGCAATTCCGTGTCTGGGCAGCACATCGTGCTGCACCATAGAAATGAATGGGTCCGCAAATCCGTTCCGCAAATTGCGGACATGTGAATGGACCCTAAGGCCTCTTGCACACAAACGTATTTTCATTTAGTGTCCTTTCTGTTTATTTTGCGTATACGGAACTTTTCATTTCAATGGGTCCACAAAAAAAACGGAAGGTACTCCGTGTGCATTCCATTTTTGTATTTCCGTTCCGCAAAAAAACAGAACATGTCCTATTATTGTCCACATTACGGGCAATTAGTGGCCAGTTGTTCCGTTCCGCAAAATACAGAATGCACACGGATGTCATCCGTATTTTTTGCGGATCCGTTTTTTGTGGACTGCATGAGACCTAATAATGATCTAGAATTTTCTCCGCGTAGCAAATCCCTTCCTGCATAATTCCTGACAAATATCCGTAATTGCATTATCATTTGGCTGCAAACATTATTTAATACCCCGATGAAAACAGAACATTTGTTTAGTACTTGAAGCGATGCGCGCTCAATCAGCTCTGCTGTAACGAGCAGTAATCATGAAGCAATTTGCACAGCGGGATCTCACCAGTGTCTCAGAGCAGCTGCACTCAGCCTCACCAAGATCACACCCCAAAAAAATATAACTAAACTATCAACGTTTCACATAGAATTAGAAAGCGAAAAAAAAATACATAAAATATAATTTAACATAAAAGCATAAAATAAATAAAACAATAAAAAAAATCTAATAAAAAAAAGTATAATTCTAAAATAATTATAAAAAATTATCTTAAAAACAAAATACTGTTCCAATATTCAAAATGACGATTATGGAAAAAGTAGCGCTGAATGTATTTAAAAAGTTGAATTAGAAATAAGAAAAAACTATTGAGTAAATGTATTTAAAAAAACTATAGGCAAAGGCAAATGCTAGAAAGACTTAAAAGATTATTCAAAACTATCCTCAAAATAGCATAAAATATAATTCTAAAATGGATGCACAATCTAAAAAAAAAGTTCAAAATATATATATATTTTAAAAATATAATTAAAGCATATGAAAAATACATAAAATATTGTAAAAAAAACAAAAACCCTACCATAAATAATTATGAAAAATGCAATAAAATATCACCCTAAACATAATAATGAAAATGTTAAAAATGACAACTATAATACATTATCGTAAGATGCAATGAGGAAAGTTCCACTTGTGAATTTCTGTTCAGACATAGAAAGTTTCTGATTCTGATGGAAGGGCTCCATGGTGACACGAAGTTGGTCACTGCATTACTGGAATGATATATATATATATACAGAGAGAGAGAGTATGTTGCAAAAGTTTACATACCCTTCAACCGGTTTTGTCATTAACCCTCATCCTGACCTGAATTGTGCTAGTGAGGGTGGATCCACATGACCACGCTCGATCTGGGAAACACAGTCCGTGTGTTGGCCGCCCCGGCCACGGCTCCGCTGACCCAAACTGACTTCACCATAGTGATTTATGATGCAGTCAGTCAGACATTCCATAGTGGCAGCCATGCCTCTACTATGGGGCGGGCCCTTGGAGAAAGTGGGCCCTGCCCTGGTTTATCCCTTGCCCTTTGCTACTAGATGTGCATGACTTACCTCTCCAGAGGACCTGCATAGTGTGGGTACCGCCTGGCGGTGCATCTGGCCAGATGGGGCCAGGCCACTCCCAGCCCGTGGCAACCAATGGCTGCACGAGTTTACAGCTAAATTGCGCAGCCATTGGCTGCTGAGGGAGGGCGTGGCCCGGCCGCATGTGGCCAGATGCATCACTTTTAACAAACAAGAGAATTGGCCTAAACCTCCTCTGCAGCACAAAGGAGTGAAAAGGATTCATTTTGACCCCTAGAGACACATTACTGATGCACTTGTTACAATGTATCGGTTTCTTCATGACGTTGTTGCAAGATTCCCCTTTGTTTGTTTCTTTACCTCCTGAGGATGACTTATTATCAGTCAGAGGATGTGATTAGTTTCACTGTGAAGGGAGATCCCTGCAGAGCTGAAACCATATGCATCACTGTGCTATCTCCTTTGCACACATGCACACCCGGCTCAGCTGAGCATGCATGCTTCCCGAACAGGGAGAGAGGAGAAAGTGCTTCTGGTGGCAGCTTATCTGACCAAGAACAAAAGGATTGGGCATATTGAAAATCAACTGCTCGATCCTCACCTTTTCGGAGGTACAGTTTGGCTCCATACACTATGATGGGTCACTCTACGACCCGATTCAACCTCTTTATGTCCATATTCCACTCAAAACTATCGAGGTTCTTCAGAACTGAACTTAGATCATCACTAAATGACCCTGCTGTACAAACAGCCCCTCAAAAAGTAGACGACAAACCCAGCTCTGCCACATCTGGAAAAGCAATACAAGTTCCTACTGATTCGAACTTAGATCACCCTCCAACCCAAATACACGAACACGTTACAGCCGTGTCGAACTTGGCTTTACAAAGAGTAAAGAAGGTTCGGTAAAGGGTCCCAATCTCTAAGGGATCGGGTTTTTTTAATAGCCAGGGGCAGCATCAAGCCACCTAGAGATGGTCATACACCTTCGATAGTTGTTGACATAGAACTATTCCTTCTGACCACTTCTCATCCATTCGGTTCAGCCGAGCATGCATGTATTCTCAGCAGGGAGAAAGGACAAAGTCATTGTCAGACACCTCCGGTGGTGGATTGTCTCCCTTTGAGAGCATAATGATCAAGCATGTTGAAATCCAAAATCTGACCCTTCTTTCTCCACTTTGTTGGGAGCGGGTCCGGGCGCCACCATACACATTAGATTGGCCACCCAGCCTCACCTTCATCTATGGATGTATGGATGGTTGCCATGATAATGAACGGTCTATATGGCTATACAGAGATTCACCGGCTCGGGGAGTTGCCTACCTACATTTTCTTAGGATCTGATCGTCCACTCCTGTAAGGGTATGTTCACACGCGGCAAATATCGAAACACCAAATCAGTTCCATTCATCTGAAAGGGGTTGTTTAGATATGGATTTCTGCAAGCCCCATTCAGATGTATGGAGAACTCTGCGGCAGGGAGGACTGTCCCCTAAATCTACCAAGAGAGCGCAGGCGAATTATCATCGTCAGCCAATGGGTGACGAGAAGTTTTCCTATACTGACCCCCCGCCAAATTTCAGTCATTTCAATGGTGAGATCTTTTGGAGGTCCCACCATCATCTGGCATAGCCTCCAAGTTTAAAGATGTCCTCACCGCCGCCGATCCTATCAATATCATAAAGCAGAAGCCTATTTTTGGCCAAAATGGCAGCAGATCCCATCATTTTACGTTGTATTTTATTGTGATAGACCAAAATGGCGACCGAGTTAAGGCATTCTACGTGGAACGCATGACGCCATTGAAGCCGTACGTCCAAGATATTCCCCCTTAGAAGCAATCCTGGGAATATCTTCACTTCTCCATCACAGTATTTTTTCTGTCGGTCTTATTATGGAGCGTGACTGTGACCATGTCCGATAATCATCCACATGGTTCATTACCAATGATATCAGTTCACCCGAGTGCATGCCCACGGGTTACTCTTCATCGCTGCGGGTAATGTCAGGGGCGGACTGGGAACTTAAAGTCGCCCTGGAAAAAAATACCAAAAGTGGCCCCGTTTTTTAGTTGATGGAAGGCAGGGCCAGCAATACCATATTGTGGCACATTATACCGCCCCAACAGAGCCAAATACCACAGTCCATCACAAAATACTGCGGCCAGCAGCACAAAATGCATCCTAGTTAAAAACTAACACTGGCTGTGAGGAGGACCCAGGCGGCCCACTGGGCATCGGGCCACCGGGAAATTTCCCTGTAAGGTCTAAGGCCAATCCACCCCTGGGTAATATTGACTTTGTCTAGTTGTCCTCTGAGCATGGGGTCCCTACAGCACCTTATTACAGAACTATGCTGCCATATGGTGCCTCCGTATGACACCGTATTGCTTGAGGCTCCCACTTAGAGGAATTTTACATCTGGATCTGTAACGCGGACAAGAATTTAACCAAATTTGCCCCCAAAAAAATCCACATCAAAACTGACCTGCGTCAATATGCATCAAAATCGGAAACAGATTTTTTTCTATTACTCGTGGACATAGCAGCAAATGGTATCTGAGGGGCTTGAGATAAAAAAATAAAAAATTCTGTATGAAATCAGAGACACACGGAGGTACAATGTGGGCCCATAGACTTCGGGTGTCCTTTGGGTGCCATAATACAGCTCCATACAATTTACACGTTCATGTAGGGGGTGAGGACCCTATGTTTTTGGAGGAACCAGGAATGATCCCATCAAAGAAAACCAAGGAGATGTTCCCATAAGGCAACTCTGTCTACTTCTCCAATATCTAAATTATATTTAATCTTTTTAAAATTTATAATTTTTTGGAACACCATTATAAAACCTCAGATCCCAGCAGGGCGGTTTCTCTGGGACCTCCATATTTTGGGGCAATCTAATAGCTAAAACCAGCTCAGCATCATCAATAGGATGTAATGGATGAATTATCTGTATCGACCGACCGGTCAGCTTTATACATGGACGGGACAACAGAAAAAAAAAAGATTTAATGGGCGCGTCATGATCGTATCAATAAAGCTTATTGAAGAGAGACCAGGACCGGTGACCATCCTTGTAAGATACTGTGTATGACAATTTGGTCACAAGTTTAAAAAAATGATAAACATAATAAAAAATCTAATCAAAATTTAAAGGGGGTTTACAACATCGTATAAATAAAGTTTATTGAAACTAGCACAGGACTCAATGACTGATTTATAATATATAATGTAAGGCATTGTGTTTCCAGAAAGCAATTAATGGGGGGGGGGGGTCTCTAAAACCAAATTACCACTGATAATAATTCAGAAAATGTGAGAACGTTGTGAGCGCTCTTCAATAAATAAAGTTTATTGAAACTAGCTCAGGACCCGTTGACTGATGTATAGTATATAATGTATGGCATTGTGTTTCCAGAAAGCTATGAATAGGGGGATCTCCACAACCAAATTACCACCGATGATATATCACAAAATGTGAGCGCTCTTCAATAAAGTTTATTTAAAAGGAGATGTTGAAAAAAATTTCGATAAAGTTTACTGAAGCGAGCACAGGACCCGTTCACTGTTTGTAATAAACTACAAATGACAATGTGGTCACAAATCCCAATAATTTACATGCAAACGACTAATAGAAAAAAAGAAATTTAAAGGGGATGTCCAAGACTTATGTATCAATAAAGTTTATTGAAGTGACCACAGAACCTGATGCATAATGTATAGCAGGTCCCTAAAACCAAATGACCACTGATATTATGTTGAAAATTATGAGATCGTCCTGAGTTTTCTTCAATAAACTTTATTTATACCTCCTGGAGATCCCCTTTAAGTCAGTAGAAGAGACAAAAGTGAGTACAGTAGAGTAAACCTGAACAGCAGAGCTCACAATCTGCTCATACACTGTCCTCGATTTAATGATAGGACAAGTAGATGACCACCGGTTGGGCAATGGTGCTGTCCAGAAAGGCATTGAACCTCATGGAGAGCGGCCGCTCCAAACATCCAGATCAAAATATGCTACCACAACAAGCTATGGTAAAACTGCCCTCGGCCTTTTTATTGAGAGCCCTTCTGGCCAGAAGGTTGTCTATCCCTGCCCCGAAACAGGACGGAGAAGAGATGGCAACCATTGCCCAGGGGTAAGCACAGGTGCCCACATAACCATGGTATCGTAGCGGCCCAAAGTACATGATGCAGAAGTAGTAAATGATACTGTAATATGTTAACCGGTATAATGATTGTCAAAAATTTCTTGGGGTCGTCCTCCAAGCTACGCAATCCTTGGTAATTTCCCCCCAATCTTCGCCCCAACACCAAACCTGATCGGACCGGGAGAATTTTTGCTTTTTCCAATTGAAAAACCATAAAACCATTTGCCCCATTGTATCTTTTTACACTTTTCTATTGTTAGTCACCCGCTGGTAACTTATTGCTTTTATAACTGTGAGGAGAATCAGTGAGGAAAACTGAATGAATCTCCCCGACGTGTAACCCAAAACCGCCGCTCTCTTCAGTCCCTCCTACCCATACCAATGAACAGACAATAACATACAAAATTATGGCCATGATATAAAAATATTTTTTAAAGGAAAATAATATCTGTAAAAATTTCTAATTTAATTCTAACTTTTCTCTTTTTTGTTTTTTAACATTTTGCAAAAACAAAAGACGATTAGAGGGCAGTAAGGTTCTGTGGAAATAACCAGGAAGGGGAGATTCGTCTGTTTCACTTTTAAATTCAATCATGCTAAGAAAAACAAGCTATGTAATAATCACAAGAACTACCAAAAAGGGAGTCCCAACGCTGATATGTCATATGTACCACGGGGCTGACCTCTGTTCCTATCTGATCTGCAGGGGCATAACTATAGGGGGTGCAGATGTACCAAATCCACAAAATACCCGGAGCCCGAGGAGCCTGAAAAGGTCCTTCTGCTCCATATAAGGAGACTATAAAAGGTTCATGATAGTTGTGGGGCCTTCATACAGACTTTGCGATGGGTCCTAGGAGCTTCATGTTACCTCTCCGTGTGTGGAGTAAATCCTAAACCCCTCACAGACATGTGTTCTGCGCTCAGTTCTCAGGCATGTGCTCAGAATGTGGAGAGGGGAGTAAGCAGCTTATCTTCCCAAGAACCAAATGATTGGACATGTTGAAATCCAACCTGGTTTCGGGTCAGAGCTGTGAAACGTTAGGTAAATGGATGTTCCCATGGAAATCGGAGGGTTAAGCAAAAAGTAATCTGTGGTGTATGGTCAACTTAAGGTTCTGTAGACAATTTAAGGTCCTTACGGCCCACATCCGATGTCTGAACCTGTGGAAGCAGTGGACTGGACAATCTGGAATCTTCCAGTTTGATTTTGTCCCCTAAGATAAAAATCACCAAGGGCAGGGATGCCTAACCTGCGGCCCCTTAAGCTGTTGTAAAACTACAACTCCCAGCATGCCTGGGCAGCCTACAGCTATTAAGGCATGATGGGAGTTGTCGTTTTGCAACAGCTTGAAGGCCGCAGGTTGAGCATCCCTGACCCAAGGGTATCTGGCCGAAATATTTGCCCCTGCCCCACCATAGAAGGTCCCTGACGTTTGTATGATAACAGTCCATAGATTATTCTTGAATGTCTATGGTCACATTCATACTCAGCTCATAGAATACAATGTAACCTATACGGTTACACGTACAATTCGAATAAGTTCTCGAAGAAAATGTCACATCGGGCCCTGTACCATACAAAGCAATTAGAAACTGTCCAAAAAAAGGAATTTTTTTGTTTTAAATTTTTGGGAAGATGTTCTGCTTGACCGTTAAATACACACAGAATACGGGAACTATTTTGAATTCACATTGGAGATAATTTCCAATCACTCTGTCGAAGCTGTAATTGTCCTGTGGTTTGATTAAAAAAAAAAAAGAAATTATAAAAATCTTTACCCATGTGAAATGAAAAGATGATTTTATACTCTGATGTTATCATCTATTTTATTGTATATTTAAAATGCTGTTATTTTATTTCTATCATTTTTGATGAAAAATAATGTAAAATGATCATCTAGTTATATATCTCTTTGTGTACATGACGTAGCGTGCTCCTGTAGACACACGTGGAGCAGGCTATATCACACTCTACATTTCAATGAAATCTTCAGCTAAACTGCATTTCCTTTTTGGAATCGTCGTTGGCCTTCTAATTTTATATTTGTACATTTTTCATATCATTTAAATAAAAAATCTCACAATAAACCATAATGCAGTACAGCATATGTGTGAGTAAAACTGTACAATGCTATAGGGGCGTGTGTAATTATGCAGTAATAATTATTACAAGTTGTCTAAATATGTCCCTAGGACTTAAAATAAGATGATGCCCGGTAAGGGTCAGCCGTAATTTTTAGAAATCTTTTGTAAAAATAAAAAAAATTATAAAAAGGGAAATAAACTGCTGTATGTCACTTTTATAATACCACACCCACAAATTTGTCAATAGGACATGAAGCGCTATGGGATATAGTGATGCAAAGTATGAAAATGTAAAGAAAACATTTTTATAATAATAAAAGTATTATTTTTTTATTTTTATTTATGGCTAAATTTTATATTTGTGAGAGCCACCATCCATTTCTGTAGCTTGCAATCTGTATAACTTGAGCCGCCATATCCTGGATGGCAAATTTGTTTTATTTACTTTATAAATTTTATGATTTGCATCTTTTTATTGTATTTTTTTATTTTTTATCTTTTGGATTCAAATGTTTTACTTATGTTTGATCTCTTATGCAGAGGTCAGTTTTTTGGCCCGTTATCCAAAATAACATGAAGCTCCTTGACCCCCATGCAATATCAGGGCCTTTGCGACCTCCTGCTGCCAGAACGTAAGTACAACCTCTGCCCCCCCCACAACCTCTGGATCTCTATGTGTTTGGCCATCCATGAAATAGGCCGGATTCTGTCACGTGTTCTTTTTACCAAATCAAAAATTAAAATTTTTGATATAATTCCTGCACATGGAGAACTGGGGGCCGGCTGTCTTCCTTACTGCCAGATACGGTGTTATAAAAAATTTGCTCCGATTCATTTTTGCTCATCCTGCACCAGTTGTTCATGCTGAGGGTCAAGAGTGCGCAATAAAATGACGCCATTAGGAATTTCGAAAAAACTTTTGAACAAAAAATTAAAAAATTGCATGTCTGTATGACAAACCGTGTTGAGCTTTCTATAAAATCTTAGTAATTTGTCATAAAATTAAAATACAAAAAGCGATAAAATGTTTTTACAGGTTTTTTGTTACAATATTATGTTAACCTGTAAACGCGACGGAAGAATAGTATACTATAATAGAATAAAAAAAACTAGAATGCTAGTAAGAAAAACTAGTTTATTGAAATAAAAACCTAGAAGGATAGTGAAAAAATAAAGTAGAAAAACAAAATGAAAAGAAAAAGAAAACTTTTGCTAACAGAAAAGTTGATAGAGAATAACTGTTGGCGAGCTGGCACCTCTTACCTGTAGGATCTGGGGCACAGATGTCTCTGCTCCCGGCGCGGTGCGTTCTCCTGGGGTGATGATCTTGTACCCTTCTCCCTCCCCCCCGCACACAGGAAGCGTCTGATCTGGGGCAGCATCAAATCATTTGGTGAAAGAACAGCTGAGACACATATCATGAAATGTACAGAACCCGTGACGGCGAGCGAGCGACTCGTGCCAGGAAACCAAGAAGCCTTCCTTATATTCAAAAACATTACAAAGTTTTCAAAAAAATAAAAAAATAAAATGTTGTTCTCCGAGACAGTATTGCCAATGATAGGTTTAGGTACATCAACACAGTGGGCAGTACCACTCATCATAGTCTTAGATACATCAGCTCACCTAAAACAGGCTTAGATACACAGATCATCATACGGTATTACTCATTATAGGCTTGGATACATCAGCTCAGTCGACCGTATCACACAGGGTAGACTAAGATAAAGCAGATCGCAAGCAATAACACATATGATCGGCTTAGATACATCGGATCAAGAGTATCACACATGAAAGGCTACGACAAATCGGCTCATAAGACTGTATCACCAGGGCCAGTTTTAGACAAAACGTGGCCCTGGGCAAAATCAAAAGTGGGGCCCCAAATCTTGTAATAATGTACTAGCAACACAGGTTCTGTCAATTCCAGCCTCCCTCACAGATTTACACCCCATAAAGCCCCCCCACACAGATCTGCACCCTCATGGCCCCAGAATACGCCCCATGCCCCTTTCTCACAAAAAGCTACAGCAACAGAGCGGGTCGTCCTATAGCATCTGAGGGTGTTAAAAACCGGAAGCGCGAGCGTCCTCTTCAGGCACACTTTCCCCAGCGGAGATCGGGGAAAGCACCCTGTTCTAATAATGAGTCGCAGCCTGTACTTGGCTTTCAGGCTCATTATTAGTATATCCCAGTCCAGGCCACTAGATGGCAGCACTGAACTGTGATACAGTGATTTCTATACAGAATAATGGAGCAATTTCCATTATTCTGTATAAATTGCAATCTGATGATTACAAGCTGTGGTCCACTTGGGGACCTAACAAAAAGTTTTAAAAAAGTTTAAAAAAAGTTTTGAAAATTTAAAAATTAAAATCACCCCCTTCCCAAAAATAAACAAAAATATAACATGGGCATCGCCGCATATGAAAACCCCCATACTATTATAATATTAAAAAAGTTAGCCCATATGGTGAATGGCATAACAGAGAAAAAATTTAAAAAAGGCCGATTTGCCATTTTCTCATCATTTTATCTCCCAAGAAAATGCAATAAAAAGTGATCATCATGTACACCCCAAAATGGTATTGTCAAAAATGACAGAATGTCCTGCAAAAAATGAGCCCCCACACATCTCCGTAGACAGAACTATAAAAAAGTTATGGGGGTCAGAATATCGGGATGAAAAACAAAAAATACGTTTTTCCAAAGTGAGTCCTGACGTTCTAAGCACTGACTGTTAGGGTTGCCAACTTTTGCAATCAAAAAATGCAAAGTTTATACAAGTTAAAAAGGTTGGCATGGATTTTTGATCATATTTTACATTTTGCTCCAATTTTTTTCTTTAAATAAAAAACTTTTCACTGTTGGGGACAACTTGCGTATTTAAAGAGGACCTTTCAACGGTCCGGACATTATCATATAACTAGTTGGCTGTGTAGGGCATAGTGATGGCATCTTACAGCGCTTACTATGTTTTCTATGCGCTGCTCCGTTCGCCCGCTGTGCCCCCCGTATTGGTTTCCTGCCTGGTATGTAAATTCATACCATCAGTACAGGGAGGAGGAGACGGCCGGGTTTCTTAATGGGCGTCTCCTTCAACCTGGCTGTAGCGCGGTCCAATCACAGCGGAGAGCGGAGAGGTTAACTTTTTTCCCCCTGGCTGTGACGCAGAACAGAGCAGCGCATAGAGAAAATAGTAAGCGCTGTTAGATGCCATCAGAATGCCCTACACAACCGGTGAAAGGTCCTCTTTAAGTTTAGCCTCCATTTTTGAAATGTTTCTGCTGGATTTGAAATCACAGCCATCTACAGTAAACGCAAGAACCTTAACCACTGAGCTATAGAGCTCAATGCTATACTTCTGTAAATATATTATGGCTAATAACCTCAATAGTAGATTCCCATGTATTATGAATTCATATATATCAGAGGTATAATTTTATATATATATATCTTTTTTATTAATGACATATTTATTTTGTGCCATACATTTTTTTTTTTTTACAATTGCTAAAAAAAAATACCCCTTCATGTTCATAGCTCTGACTCCATATAGGGAGTTAGAGAAGGGACTCATGCAGGGGATCGGAGTCCCGACTCATAACACTGTTCAGCGATCTGCTGCCCCGACGTTCTGAAGCAGGGGGCCCCTTAAGAGATGGCGGCCCTGGGCAATTGCCCAATTTTCCCCACCCCCCCAACACCGTCCCTGAGTATAATACATGATAGTATAAGATACACAGCCCAGCAGACGGTATCACACAGGATAGGATTAGATACACAGCTCAACAGACAGTATAACACAGACAGGCTTGAATACAACAGCACATGACTGGATAAGATACACATGTTTAACAGACAGTATCATACATGAAGGTCTTAAAACTTCTGTCCCCAACAACTGGGCCGTGGATCCTGGTACTGGGAGCGGCAGGGACAGGAACTAATGGCTCCTGTGCCCCACTGTTTAGCCTTATAGGCTGAAGACCGCTAGACCTGAGGCCTATGAGGCGGTGCTGAGGTGCAGGATGGTCGTGATGACATCATGGTGACCTGCTGTGATGGATCACAAGTGGCGTGACTACATCATTACACCACCAGAGACCTGGTGCAGGAGGTCACAATAATGTTCATGACTGCCTGCACCATAATGCAGGGAGCCAGGGCAGCAGGCTGGAGAAGGCCTGTGTCACAGACAGCCGGAGGGACACTACTGGGGGCACCACAGAGGAGGGGTTGGTGTATTATTTACTGGGGGCACTATATGTAAATGTAGTGTCCCACTACGTAAAGGTGGGCACTACTAAGGGTCAATTGGGTCATGTTGTTCCCCCACCTCCTGTGGGAGATTGCTCATTGTATTTTGTATTGTATGACTGCATATTTCCCTGTTATTTCCTGTGTACCAGGCCTGCTAGGGGTGTAGTTTCTCCTCCGGAGCTGTAGAGGGAGCTAGGGAACCCCCTGGTAGATATAGTTAGGCCCAGACAGGAAGTGGGAGTTGAGTCTAGCCCAGGAGGCTAAGCAAGTTCAGTCTAGCCTGCCTGAGGTCCTGAGTAAGTGAAGCTCAGAGGTTAATCCAGGAGAGGAGTTTCCACCGGAGTTATCCTGCACCCTGCAGAGTCCAGAGCAGTGCTGATCCTATACAGCCAAGTGGAAAGCTGAGAGACAGAAGTTTACTGTCAGCAAGAGAATTTATGCCAGAGGAGGTTTCTCTACCCAAGGATAAAGCCAGCTATAGGGCATACGGGCCTTGGAGAATGTCAGACAGGGTCTTCAGAAAGTACAGCCTGATCTGTGAGTTTTATTTCCCTCTGAGTCACCTTGCTAGGATTCTACCTGCAACCTATGTAAAGCCTGCTTGTTGCTAATATTCTTCATATGGAACTGTTTGGAGTTTGTACATAGTTTGAACTGTTCAGTAAAGAAGAATTCTAGTTCACTGCAATCGTGTGTACCTCCATTATTCCTCCTAACAATCGGTGTGCCACTGTTACCGGCAATGGCGTCACGAACTATAAGGGATCTTGCCACAGGCACGCTAAACCTTCAACACCCAGGGCACCTCACCAATCACCCGGCCTGGTCCCTATATCTAGAGAGTGCCCCAGAGGATCTACGTGCCAGCCTTTTCATCACTGACTGTACGCCTGCCTAGGGTAGACTACAAACTGAGTACTAAGAGCAGCCCTCAGTCTGTCTACTGACCCCCGTGACCTCACACTCGCTCACCCTGAAGGACTGGCGTACTGCATAAAGAGCAGTGGCGTACATAGAGACGTAAGTGCCCCATAGCAAGGATCAAACCAGGCCCCCCACACAGGACAGAAGGGTTTCTGCCCAAACCCTCTTCAGTGACCCTTGGGCCATTTCTCCACTGCCTCATTTGCTAAAAGTTGTGTCTTTAGAGCAGGGCTGAACACGTTTTCACCTCCAGTAGAAGAGGAGATGATCCCAACTAAGAATGGGCCCCCTCTTGCCCTGGGCCCCATAGCAGTCACATGGTCTGCCGCTATGGTAGTTACGCCCCTGGTAAAGAGGCACTACTGGAGGAGAAGGCCATATTTAAAGAGACCACTACTGGGGGGGAAAGGCATTATATGTACACAGGGCACTACTGGGGGCATTATATGTACACAGGGCACTACTGGGGGCATTATATGTACATAGGGCACTACTGGGGGCATTATATGTACACAGGGCACTACTGGGGGCATTATATGTACACAGGGCATAACAGGAGGGCATTATATGTACATAGGGCACTACTGGGGGCATTATATGTACATAGGGCACAACTGGGGGGCATTATATGTACACAGGGCACTACTGGGGGCATTATATGTACACAGGGCACTACTGGGGACATTATATGTACACAGGGCATAACAGGAGGGCATTATATGTACATAGGGCACTACTGGGGGCATTATATGTACATAGGGCACTACTGGGGCATTATATGTACATAGGGCATAACTGGGGGGCATGATATGTACATAGGGCACTACTGGGGGCATTATATGTACACAGGGCACTATTGCGGGCATTATATGTACATAGGACATAACTGGGGACATTATATGTACACAGGGCATTACTGGGAGCATTATATGTACATAGGGCATTACTGGGGGCATTGTATGCACATAGGGCACTACTGGGGGGGGCATTATATGTACACAGGGCACTACTGGGGGCATTATATGTACATAGGACATAACTGGGGGTATTATATGTACATAGGGCATTACTGGGGACATTATATGTACATAGGGCACTACTGGGGGCATTATATGTACATAGGGCATTACTGGGGGCATTATATGTACATAGGGCACTACTGGGGGGCATTATATGTACATAGGACATAACTGGGGGGCATTATATGTACATAGGACATAACTGGGGGGCATTATATGTACATAGGACATAACTGGGGGGCATTATATGTACATAGGGCACTACTGGGGGCATTATATGTACATAGGACATAACTGGGGGGCATTATATGTACATAGGACATAACTGGGGGGCATTATATGTACATAGGGCATTACTGGGGACATTATATGTACATAGGGCATTGCTGGGGGCATTATATGTACATAGGGCACTACTGGGGGACACTGTTTGTGAAGAGGGCACTACTGTGGGCATTATATGTGAAGAGGGCACTAATGGGGGTCATTATATCTACTAGGGCCTAAATAGGGATGATTGCTAAGTCGGGGCATACAAGGAGGCACTAATACTAAATAGATGTTCAATTATGCAGAAAGAAGTTGTGGTCGGGAGACGTCATCTGTGCAGGACAGAGAAAAAGGAAAGAGAACGACCCCAGTAGGGGAGACATCACCTGTAAGTCACTGAGCGGGGGCCTAAACAGGATTATTACTGTGTTTTGTCATGTGCGTGAAAACTGCAGGATTTTATTTTTATTTTTTTATTTTTTAAATATAGATAGTGACTTGAACATTTAAAAAAAATATAAAAAAAATAGTTTTTTCACGTAATACATGGTTTGCAAATAGGTCATTTTCTGATGACATATCCTCTTTAAGCTCTTTTCAGTGTACATCAGAGAATACTCCTGAGTACCACCTGTGCCAAAAGGATCCTCTTTTTGCATGTGTCAGGTCAGTGGTGCCCTATGGATCCTTTTGGCGCACGTGCTGGGCCTCGGGAGCTTTTCCTACTCATTTTCTGAATGTACACTGTAAACGCAGTGTGAACAGAGCCATATTGGGTAGACGGGATCACATATGAAAAGCTTAGGTCCCCCGGGTCAGCAGGCGGTACCAATCATGATCGGCTTAGATACACATCTCAGTATCGCACATGACGGGCTTATAAACACCAGCTCAGCAGTATCAGTTTATGTAAGGCCCCAAAGTAGAATGAGAAAGGAAAAACCAAAGGATGAACAGAAAAGGACAAAAGCACTGGGGTGTGTTGAGGAGCATGTGACAGAAACGGGTTAATGCAAGCAAAAAACATTATTTTCTCTCGCAGTGAGGCACAGGAGTCTTGCTGGTTGCTGGTTTTTTAAGTGGTACGTAATTATAAGCGTCACCCAAACCTGTGTGCTGTTATGAGTCTCAGGGAGGTAACGCCCTACTAGAGCACGCCCCATCCGGGTGTTGTTCAGGTGATGACTAGGGCACTACCCGATTCCGGAGTCATCCCTGACCACTCACGTGCTAACCATAACTAGCCACTGGCTTCCTGCAGCGGTGTCTCAGATTCCCCAGCCTCCTCCTCATCTCCAAGTGACCCCTCTGTGTACTGGACCCTCATAAATAATGCTACATACTGGATCGATAAATAAGGCTATAGTGTTATACAATGCCCTGATAAATACTTCCATATGGTACTCCAATGAATGCTAGCGTATAGCGTGTACCACCACTGCTTTATCATTTATGTATGCCCTTAGGCTCTGTTCACAGCTATTTGTGATCTTCTGTCTGTCAGATAAGACCTGTCCTATCTGCAAAGCCCTTACCACCTCCTGCTGCCTCTGCTTACAAAAATGTCTCAAATCCAATCGGAGTCAACAAAAGTGCTAGTACATGCCCTCAACATCTCCCTCCTGGACTACTGCAACCTTCTCCTGTGTGGCCTCCTCTCTAGCGCTCCTTTACTGCAGTTAATCCATCTTTCCTCTATTTCTTCTATTTCCTCTCTGCTAGTGCAGCGTCCCACTACTATGTTTGTGTGTTAAAGATAAAAGCAGAGTTATTTACAGTGACTTCATGTTTGGATGTCATATAACTGTCATATATTGTGTTCACAGAAGCAGAAGAGATAATATGCCTTTAAAGTGGTTGTCCGGGTTCAGAGCTGAACCCGGACATACCTCCATTTTCACCCGGGCAGCCACCCTGACTTGAGCATCGGAGCCGGTGACGGCACCGAACACACTGCCAAATACACTCCTTTACCCTGCGTGATCTAGCACAGGGCAAAGGAAAGCATCGGAGCATGAGATGCTCCAATGCTAGCCTCAGGGGGGCTGCCTGGGTATGTCCGGTTTCAGCTCTGAACTTGTACAACCCCTTTAAAATTCATTATATAATGTAAGGTAAGCTCAATGACACAGCAGACACAACAGAAAGCATAGCGTTAAACTGTTGTTGCTGGGCAGGAGTCTTGACCATTCACAGCCAGCCTCACACACAGCAAGAGTTTTGACCAATCACAGCCAGCCTCACACACAGCCTGTGTGGGAAATCCCCCTAGCAGGAGCTGCTAGAATCATTACTAGTGTTGAGCGGCATGTCCCTTATTCCAACTCGCGATATTTCGCGAATATTCGAATGAATATTCCCGAATATTCAAATTCGATATTATTTCGCATATGCGATAAATCGTAATTTTTTAATCGCATAATGCAACTTTCTTCTATTATAATATATTCTTGTTCTAGAATATTACGAATATTCTAAAAAAAACAAAATATCGCCCTAAGGCGAATATATTATTTATTTAGAATATTCAAATTATTTGTTATCTATCTTTACACTTTTTAACATACTCCTCCCCGACAAGCGTCACTTCACTGTGTGATTAGACTATACTATCGGATCTGAGTTTTCCATGCGTTCGTGAAAACTCAGATCCGACGGTATATTCTAACTACTGCGGCAGGGTTAATAATATTTTTCAAATATTCGCCTCATCGCTGTTCGATAATTCTCCTATTCGATATATTCGATATATATGTGCGTGCGCATTATAGGCGTGGTTTATCGTGAGCGCGTTAGTTCCATTTTAAGAGACAGCGAATTTGACAGGAGAAATATCAAGCACATGCACATTGCATATACATTTTCCTGCCACACACTGTATACCACACACTGTATACCACACACTATATACCATACACTGTATACCACACGCAAACACAAACACATAGTCTATATATTAGAGTTTATGTCTTGTCTGGAGAAAAATAAAAAATTTCTTCCTGCCATTGTTTGCTGGTTCATTTAGCGTTACCCAGGGTGCACCACGGGGAGGCGAACCAGATGTACACCCCATACCGTACCGTCACTTCACTAGACAGGTACATCTCGGCTCAGCTGGCCAATATCCGATTGCTCAGACCCCACACACATACAACAGGAAAACAATTTGATCTTATAACGTGAACATTAAATATAATATTTCCACCTTCTAACAATTAAATACTTTTTGCTGTGTTTTGGATGATATTTATTAATAATCCCTGTATTATTGTCCTCAATTGAGGCCAAGAATAGTCATATTCTATTATTGCGGTCTTCAAAATGCGGCACGCACATTGCTGGTGTCCTTTTTTTTTTTTTTGTGTGCGTGAATCTGAAAAACACATTACGGACGTTTAAATAGAGCCTAAATCCGAACGTTGTGTGATTACAGGGCTTCCAGTGCCAACCGTCCGCCGCCGTATCTCCACAGCCGATTTAGATGTGGTGGAGGTCTCCGCTGAGGAGGAGGAGGAGGATGAGCAGGCGGGCCCCTCCCACAGTCTTATCGGTGCCACCAACCCACCTGATGTGGGCAATGATGTGGAGGTGGCAGCTGAAGAGCCCGGACCCTCTGAAGGGCCGAAAACCTCTGCCCCAGCTCCTGATGAAGAGGATGAGGAGGACTTAATTACCACCCCGCACCAGGAGGGTAAATATGTGCACACATCATTCTAATTATGTATACATCACATATTTAGAAACATTAACCCTCTGTACCCCATGCCCATTTTTACTTTAACGCTAATTTAATTTTTTCCTAAATATGAAAGGTATCTATTTTTGTGCTAATAACTTTAAAACGAGTTTACTTTTCACGGGCATAGTTCTATCTTATCGTCACACATTGTACTTCATGACAGTGGTAAAATTTCATCCAATTTCTAATGGCTTATTTGAACAAAAATTAACTAATTAAAAAAAATATGAATTTTTTTTTTATTTAAATTTCACTTTGTGCTACAATATAGATTAATAGAGATTAAATAAATTTATAAGTTTACAATCGCCATATGCATATATGATGTTTAGATCATTTATTAACTGAAATATCAATTATTATTTTTTTACTTTAGAAGGATTAGAAATTGAGAAGAAAACAATTTTATCATTAAACACTTAAAAAATAATAATTCAATAACAGTTTGGTTATGCAGTCACTTTTTGCGCCTTACATAGCGTCAGCGACAAATAAATAACCCCATTTCAGAAACCACACACCCTCTATTTAATCCAAATTGATTCTATAAACTCTGTTAACGATTTAGTTGTCCAACGGTAATCTATTAAAATGTTAAAAAATCCAAATAATTTGAGCAAATTATAAATTTAAATATATTTTATTTGAAAACATTGTAGTGTTAAGATAATAAAAAAATCTTAAACGTATTACCCAGAATATGTATTTTACGAACAGAACAAAGTTGTGCACAAAAACTGATCTTTGGTCGCACAGCAGGCTTCAGACTGCAAGGAGCACAATATGGCTTTAGGCTAGAGGATTTAGATGAATGGTAATTGGGAGCTATGTCGCATGTTAAGGCCTCTTTCACACGGGCGAGTTTTCCGCGCGGGTGCAATGCGTGACGTGAACGCATAGCACCCGCACTGAATCCTGACCCATTCATTTCAATGGGTCTGTGTACATGAGCGTTGTTTTTCACGTATCAGTTCTGCGTTGCGTGAGAATCGCAGCATGTTCTATATTCTGCGTTTTTCACGCAGCCCTGGCCCCATAGAAGTGAATGGGGCTGCGTGAATAACGCATTGCATCCGGAAGCAAGTGAAGTGCGATGCGTTTTTCACTGATGGTTGCTAGGAGATATTGTTTGTAAACCTTCAGTTTTTTTATCACGCGCGTGAAAAACGCATCAAAACGCATTGCACCCGCACGGAAAAAACTGAACAACTGAACGCAATCTCAGACAAAACTGACTGAACGCACCCTGAACGCATCCGGACCTAATCCGTCACGCTCGTGTGAAAGGGGCCTAAGAGAAGACACCCTTAGGCCCCTTTCACACAGGCGAGTATTGCACCCGCACTGAATACCGACCCATTCATTTCTATGGGGCTGTGCACATGAGCGGTGATTTTCACGCATCACTTATGCGTTGCGTGAAAATCGCAGCATGATCTATATTCTGCGTTTTTCACGCAATGCAGGCCCCATAGAAGTGAATGGGGTTGCGTGAAAATCGCAAGCATCCGCAAGCAAGTGCGGATGCGGTGCGATTTTCAAGCACGGTTGCTAGAAGATGATCGGGATGGAGACCCGATCATTATTATTTTCCCTTATAACATGGTTATAAGGGAAAATAATAGCATTCTGAATACAGAATGCTTAGTACAATAGCGCTGGAAGGGTTAAAAAAATAAATAAAAAAATTTAACTTACCTTAGTCCACTTGATCGCGAAGCCCGGCTTCTCGTCTGTCTCCTTTGTTGAACAGGACCTGTGGTGAGCATTAATTACAGGCACAGGACCTGTGATGACGTCACTCACACATGATCTTTTACCATGGTGATGGATCATGTGATGACCGGAGTGACGTCACCACAGGTCCTTTTCTTGTAATTAATGCTCACCACAGGTCCTGTTAAACAAAGGAGACAGACGAGCAGCCGGGCTTCGCGATCAAGTGGACTAAGGTGAGTTAAATTATTTTTATTTATTTTTTTAACCCCTCCAGCGCTATTTTACTATGCATTCTGTATTCAGAATGCTATTATTTTCCCTTATAACCATGTTATAAGGGAAAATAATACAATCTACAGAACACCGATCCCAATCCCGAATTTCTGTGAAGAAGTTCGGGTTTGGGTACCAAACATGCGTGATTTTTCTCACGCGAGTGCAAAACGCATTACAATGTTTTGCACTTGCGCGGAAAAATCGCGGGTGTTCCCGTAACGCACCCGCACATTTTCCCGCAACGCCCGCGTGAAAGAGGCCTTAGACTCCCTCCGGAGGCATCGCAGCATGTGGGCAGCCATAGGGAAGAGGACAGCCCGCTGTGACTGTTTATGGCTGCCCAAGACCATGACTTCTTGGTCCTCCTGCTGCTGTTGCTGCTGCTCCCGGTCGGAGCTGTCCCACCCCCGGACTAACGGTGCCCCCAAGCCCCCAACACCGTCTCTCCCTCCTGACCAGGCCCAGACTCCTGGACGTCTACAAATTCTTCCTCCTCCTCGTCTTGGGCCTGGTCTTGTTGGAGCATTGCTGCCTCCTCTTGCTCCAACAAGGCACTCTCTCCAGCCTCGAGCAGGCGATCTAGTGTCCTGTCCAGCAGGAACACTATGGGGAGCACGTCATTGAGGCCGACATGCTCCCCGCTGACCATCTTGGTCGCCTGCTCAAATGGGGCCAACATGTGGCAGACCTGCTGTATCTGCCCTCACTCCACATTAGTGATGTAGGGGAGTGGGTGTGCTGGCCCTGGAGTGCCTTGGTCCAGCAGGTAATCCCTCACCGCCCTTCGCTACTCCCACAACCTCTCCAGCATGTGGAGGGTGGAGTTCCACAGCGTCACACTGTCCACAATCAGCCTGTGAGGTGGCAGGCTGTTGTCCTGCTGCAGTTTGGACAGGGACGCGGCAGCAGTTGGGGAGCGTCTAAAGTGGCTGGCAATCCTCTGTACCCTTGGCACAATGTCACTCAACCCTTCGTATGTTCGGAGGAATTTCTGCACAACAAGGTTGAGGACATGTGCCATGCAGGGCACGTGTGTTAGACTGCCAGCATGGAGGGCGGCGAGTAGGTTGCTGCCGTTGTTACAGACAACCATACCTGCCTGGAGCCTTCGGGGTGTCAGCCACTTCTGGACCTGAGCCTGTAGTGCGGCCAGAACATCAGGTCCAGTGTGTCTCCGTTCCCCTAAGCTCACAAGCTGGAGCACGGCCTGGCAGCGGACGTGCCCCACACTTGCGTAGCTACGGGGACGCTTGCTGGGGGGCTCAGCAGCGGTGAAGACAGTGGCTTGTGGGGGGAGAGCAGCAGTTCTCCCCTGGACACCCCGCGGCGGCACCACAAAGTCAGATGCCGCTGATCCCTCCCCGGCACCTCGGAGGGATACCCAATGGCCAGTAAAGCTGATATAGCCTCCCTGCCCATGCCTGCTGGTCCAAGCATCCATTGTGAGATGCACCCTGTCGCTGACAGCATGATCCAGCGACAGGGGTACATTATGCACAATGTGCTGGTGTAGGGCAGGGACGCCACTCCTGGCAAAGAAATGGCGGCTGGGGACACGCCATCTGGGTTGTGCCTGCTCCAACATCTGCCGGAATGGATTGCTGTCCACAAGATTGAAGGGCAGCAGATGTTGGGCGATAACCTTTGCGTGAACGCACGCTTCGGCCCTCAGGGGCATAGGGCGCGGTGCGTTCATAAAGGTCAGCAACCGTGGGCTGGCGCCGGACGGCAGTGGAGGGCATAGAGGAGGGTGCGGTGGAGGCAGAGAACTGGCTGCCGGTACCAGTACCTCTAGGAGAGGGAGTGGGGGAGTGGGAACTCCTTGTTGAAAGTTGTTGGGGTGGCTGCAGAACAGTGTCAGGAGCTGCTGTCCCCTGCGCACTGCTGGTGGCACCACTGCTGTGACCACCCCGCATCTGTTCCCACTCCCGCCAGTGGTTGACTCGTATGTGCTGGGTGAGGGAAGTGGTACCCAGCCGAGCCGCAGACCTCCCTCTCCTCACCCTGGCATGGCACAGATTACAAATGCCAATTGTGGCATCTGGTGCCAGGGTGAAGTAAGCCCAAACAGGCGACTTACGCACCGACCTCCTGTCAGATGGGGGGGTGCTGACTTGCGTCTGTTCGGGCTCGGTGTGCACATGTGGAGCTGGCTGCTGCTGCCTCCTCTTACTGCCATTACCAGTGGAGCCCCTGACGCTGGGCTCACTGGCAACCTGTTTCACCATTTGCCTCTGGTGCCTACCTTCCTCCTCATCAGTGCTGCTGATGCCTGACAAGGGAGGTGACACCCATTCTCTGTCACCCTCCTCTTTGTCCCCCGATATGTCAGACACAGGGCCAACCAGTGGTGGACTGAGGGGAACAGCAGACGTGGGGCCCCTGACCTGGCTCCTCTGTCCCCTCGCTGACGCCTGGGTCTGACTAGGTGTGGGGTTTCGCTGGCTGAAACCGCCCGCACCTGTTGGAAGGGATGTCACTGGGGTACATACAGGTGGTACCCCCTCCATCTCCTCCTCCATCCCTTCCATAAGGTCCTGACCCTGAGGACTGAACTGCAAGTCAGCTTCCTGCATTACCTGTCAAACATGAGCAGGGACGATTCTTGGAGGCTGCTCGGAGCCGGGGCTGAGGACTATGTGGCACTGGCTTGTGCCACGAGAGACACAACTTCCTCGGCATCCTGAGAGGTAATTCCCCTGCTGCCAGTGCCAAAAAAATTGCGAATAAGGCGGACGCCCCTGGCACCTGCATCCGCACCTCGGTGGGTAGAGGAGCGGCCCCGTGCTGGCAGCTGTCCAGCACTGGTACCAACTACTCTCCTACCCCTGCTGCTCGATCGTGAAGACCTCATATTTATTGGATTATAGACAAAAAATAAATTATAAAACGTGAATTAGGGAAAAAGTTTATTGGGATGGGGACTGTGGTACAATAAATAAAACAAAAAATATATATAATAATTCAAAGAAAATCCTTTTTTTTGTTTTATTATTTAACGCAGACACTACAACAACTAGATAGTAAAAAAAAACTAAAATAACCTTTTTTTTAACTAACAAAAGACGCAGACAATATACAAATTTAACTAAAAAAAACTAACAATAATTCTTTTTTAAGTTTTTAGATTGAATTAACAAAAGACGGAGACACTACAGCAACTGAACAGTAAAAAGATAACACTAAAATAAACTTTTTTTTCCTTTTTTTTTTTTAACTAACAAAGTACGTAGACACTGACGCTGACAATACACCTAATAACCAGTAAAAGAAAAAACACTAAAACTAATAAACTTTTTTTTTTCTTTTTTTAACTAACAAAGGACGCAGACACTGACGCTGACAATAGACCTAATAACTAGTAAAAAAAACACTAAAACTAATAAACTTTTTTTTTTTTAAATAACAGAAGACGTAGACAGAAACGCAGACACGACACAAACTAAACCGTAATAAACGAAAACTAATAAACTAGAAAACTCAAAAAAAACATATAAAGCCTACACTATAACTAACCTACACCCTGCACTAGAAACTATCAGCTAACTATTCACTAACCTAAATAAATTATTATATTTCTCCTAACTATGCCCTACACTACACCCTGCACTAGAAACTATCTAATCTATTACCTAACCTAAATAAATGATTATATTTCACCTAACTAACACTGTACCCTAAACTTTAACCTATCAGCTATACTAACCTACCCTATCTAACACTATCAGATTCACTAACTAATAATATCGATTTGTAATTTGCTTTAGACCAGTGGTGCCCAACCATTTTTCGTCTGAGGGCCGCACTAGACTTAGTATAAATTTTGTGGGCCGGAACAAGGTAGCTTTGCCAGAAAGAAATGCAAACGCTGTGAGGGGGCACGTGTGAGCATTACTACTGTGAAGAGGGCACATATCTGGCATAACTACTGTGAGGGGGCACATATCTGGGCATAACTACTGTGAGGAGGGCACATATCAGGGTATAACTACTGTGAGGAGGACACATATCAGGGTATAACTACTGTGAGCTGTGAGGAGGGCACATATGCGGGCATAACTACTGTGAGGGGGCACGAGTGAGAATAACTACTGTGAAGAGGGCACATATCTGGCATAACTACTGTGAGGGGGCACTTATCTGGGCATAACTACTGTGAGGGGGCACATATCAGGGTATAACTATTGTGAGGAGGGCACATATCAGGGCATAACTACTGTGAAGAGGGCACATATCTGGGCATAACTACTGTGAGGGGGCACATATCTGGGCATAACTACTGTGAGGGGGCACATATCTGGGCATAACTACTGTGAGGGGGCATGTGTGAGCATTACGTCTGTGAAGAGGGCACATATCTTGGCATTAATACTGTGAGGGGGCACATATCTGGGCATAACTACTGTGAGGGGGCATGTGTGAGCATTACGTCTGTGAAGAGGGCACATATCTTGGCATTATTACTGTGAGGGGGCATGTGATGTATACATGTGTGTAATGTATGTAGTGCAGTATGTAATGATCACACACTGCACTACATACATTACACACATGTATACATCACATACTGCGATGTCACCTTCTTCTGCAGGTCTACCTTGATGTCTGGTCTTTAGGCTTCAGTCAGATCCTCCACCGCCATGCTTGCGCCGTGTGCCCGACACCACCAGGAGGTGGCCCCTCCTCCTTTCATCTCCCGTCGGCTTCTCCTACAGCAGGGCGCTCTATCTCTCCAGTGCCCGCCCAATCTTAACAATCAGGGGCGTAGCTAGAAATGACTGGGCCCCATAGCAAAAAAATTTGAGGGCCCCCCCTCCCGGATCTCCCACCCCCACATACCTATTGGACCTCCCACCCCTTCCAGAGCTCCCACCCAAACACCCCTCCAGGACCTCACACCCCAACATCCCCACAGCCCTCCCTAGATCCCCCTTCAGTGTCTTCCACAGATATCCCCCACTTCAGTGTCGTCCACAGATATCCCCCCTTCAGTGCCGTCCACAGATATCCCCCATTCAGCGTCGTCCACAGATATCCCCCCTTCAGCGTCGTCCACAGATATCCCCCCTTCAGCGTCGTCCACAGATATCCCCCCTTCAGCGTCGTCCACAGATATCCCCCCTTCAGCGTCGTCCACAGATATCCCCCCTTCAGGGTCGTCCACAGATATCCCCCTTCAGGGTCGTCCACAGATATCTCCCCTTCAGCGCCGTCCACAGATATCCCCCTTCAGCGCCGTCCACAGATATCCCCCCTTCAGCGCCGTCCACAGATATCCCCCTTCAGCGCCGTCCACAGATATCCCCCCTTCAGCGTTGTCCACAGATATCCCCCCTTCAGCGCCGTCCACAGATGTCCCCCCTTCAGCGTCGTCCACAGATATCCCCCCTTCAGCGCCGTCCACAGATATCCCCCCTTCAGCGCCCTCCACAGATATCCCCCCTTCAGCGCCCTCCACAGATGTCCCCCCTTCAGCGCCATCCACAGATATCCCCCCTTCAGTGCCGTCCACAGATATCCCCCCTACCCAGCGCCGCTTCCTAGCTAATTTATTCACTGCACTTGCCTCTGTGAAATTGAAGAGAAGCGCCGTAATCGCGCACTGGCAGAGGCTAGGAAGACGGTGCATGCGCACTTCGATGCCTCTGCCAGTGCGCCTGTGCGAGATTACGGCGCTTCTCTTCAATTTCACAGAGGCAAGTGCAGTGAATAAATTAGCTAGGAGGCGGCGCTGGGCGGGGGAGATTGCAGGCACAGGCAGCATCGCTTTGGTGCCTGTGCCGTTCGCAGCGCGCCTTGCGCTAGTGCACTGATAAAGTCTGGTCACTGCACGGGCCGCATGACACGGCTTTGTGGGCCGCATTTGGGCATCACTGCTTTAGACAAAGAACAGCACTGCACAGTTTCAAGCTTCTCTCTCAATCACCCCCACATGAAACTGCACAAAATGGCTGCCGTGACAAAATCTTATATAGTAATGGGGTGGGAAACTTTTTGATTGGTTGCTAGGGATGTTGCTAACCTGTTTGACTCCTTCTCATTGGCCCACAATCTAAAATAAGGGAGGGATTAGTGTCCTCACAAAGAGCCGATATTCGCATCTGCGCTAATATAATCGCATTACGAAGATTCGCGCCTCAATCACTTACTCAGCAATGTGAGTAAGATCTGAGCTTTTGGACTTTTGGGAAACAATCGAGATACAGTGGGGGATGATGACAGTAGTTTACAGAGTACAGATCATTGTAATCTGTAGGGTGGAAACTAAAATAAAAAAAACGAATATTCGTAAATCGAATATTTCGAAGTTCTACATATTCGCAAATATAGTGCTATACTTAATATGAATGCAAAGCCCTTTGCCTCTCTCTTCTGGAATAAGTGCCGATATTCGCATCTGTGCTAATATAATCGCATTACGAAGATTCGCGCCTCAATCACTTAGGGCTCTTTCACACTTGCGTTGTCCGGATCCGTCGTGTACTCCATTTGCCGGAGGTGCCCGCCGGATCCGGAAAAACGCAAGTGAACTGAAAGCATTTGAAGACGGATCCGTCTTCAAAATGCGTTCAGTGTTACTATGGCACCCAGGACGCTATTAAAGTCCTGGCTGCCATAGTAGTAGTGGGGAGCGGGGGAGCAGTATACTTACCGTCCGTGCGGCTCCCCGGGCACTCCAGAATGACGTCAGAGCGCCCCATGCGCATGGATGACGTGATCCATGTGATCACGTCACCCATGCGCGTGGGGCGCCCTGACGTCACTCTGGAGCACCCGGGGAGCCGCACGGACGGTAAGTATACTGCTCCCCGCTCCCCACTACACTTTACCATGGCTGCCAGGACTTTAGCGTCCTTGCAGCCATGGTAACCATTCAGAAAAAGCTAAATGTCGGGTCCGGCAATGCGCCGAAACGATGTTTAGCTTAAGGCCGGATCCGGATTAATGCCTTTCAATGGGCATTAATTCCGGATCCGGCCTTGCGGCAAGTGTTCAGGATTTTTGGCCGGAGCAAAAAGCGCAGCATGCTGCAGTATTTTCTCCGGCCAAAAAACGTTCCGGTCCGGAACTGAAGACATCCTGATGCATCCTGAACGGATTTCTCTCCATTCAGAATGCATTAGGATAAAACTGATCAGGATTCTTCCGGCATAGGGCCCCGAAGACGGAACTCTATGCCGGAAGAAAAGAACGCAAGTGTGAAAGAGCCCTTACTCGGCAATGTGAGTAAGATCTGAGCTTTTGGACTTTTGAGAAACAATCAATTATATGTGTACTGTAATTTTGTGAGAAAAAAAAAAAACAACAATATTCGTTTTTACGAATATATAGCACTATATTCGAAATATTCGTGAAATCGCGAAGTGACGATACTCGCGATAAAAATTTGCTTTTCGAATATTCACGCTCAACACTAATCATTACACCAGAGGAGAGAAGCTAAACAAACATTCACTCTACTGAGAGCTGTGTTTTATGGAAGCAGAGAGGCCAAAATAGGTATTTAAAACAGTTATATAATGTTCCTACTGTTAATATAGTGATTAGAACTGTATACTGAACCAGTTATATGTGTGTTTACTTACAGTTCCACCAATTGCAAACTACAAAGTTCACAATCCAAATTCAAATTCCATATTGCAATCCAAATTGCATACAACCATACCAGATCATACTCAACCAATCTGCAAATAGTTACTGCTAACTGAATATTGCAAATTGCGACCAAATTCAGCAAGTGAACTATTAGTTAGACCACAGATATACCGCTCAGAGAGATCATAAAGTGCTTAAATAACATAAAGTGAGAGTACAGATACTCAAGAAAGAAATATATCCACCATTTTATGTTGAATAACAAGACATACCGCCATTTTGTGATATCTTTTCAACACGTGTTATGTACATGGACTATCTGCTGCGGAGGCGGCAGTGTTATATATGAAGAAAAGTTGAAGTTAATAAAGAAGTTATTTGAAGCATTTGGTGTGCTCTTTAAACCTACTGCTTCCATAGAACGGCACTAGAAGAATTACAGAGTAAGGGCTCATTCAGACGGCCGTATGCTGTCCGCAAAAATACTGAATGCTATCCGTTTTTTTGCGGATCCGCAAAAAAACGGATCTGCAAAAAAACGGATAGCATTCAGTATTTTTGCGGACAGCATACGGCCGTCTGAATGAGCCCTAACAGACAGTCTGGTTAGACTAAAACATCAGAGATATCAGAATTCTTCTAATGCCACAGTGCAAAAGAGACTTCATAGTGCTGCGCCTGCCACAGTCCTCCCCATACATCTATGATCTAATCACCTGATACCTCCTCAGATGCAATGGCGGATTATAATAGGGGCATTTGGTTCGGCAGCCCCGGGCCCAGTGTCAATGAGGGGCCCATTGCCACCCCAGTGCCATTACCTATTTACATTTTCATTTATCACTATGCGCAGCGCTAGTGCTGCGCTGACAACAGCAGGAAGGGGAAGTATTGTAATGCATTGCAGAGGGGATCAGACCCCATGAGGTTGAAGTCCCAGAGTGGACAAAAAAAAGTAAAAAAATAAAGAGTTTTTTTTATAATTAAAAAAAAATTAAGTTTCAAGTAAAAAAAACTACTTTTCCAAAATAAAACACTGATAAAAAAATGGTAAAAAATACACTGCGTGCAGAATTATTAGGCAAATGAGTATTTTGACCACATCATCCTCTTTATGCATGTTGTCTTATTCCAAGCTGTATAGGCTCGAAAGCCTACTACCAATTAAGCATATTAGGTGATGTGCATCTCTGTAATGAGAAGGGGTGTGGTCTAATGACATCAACACCCTATATCAGGTGTGCATAATTATTAGGCAACTTCCTTTCCTTTGGCAAAATGGGTCAAAAGAAGGACTTGACAGGCTCAGAAAAGTCAAAAATAGTGAGATATCTTGCAGAGGGATGCAGCACTCTTAAAATTGCAAAGCTTCTGAAGCGTGATCATCGAACAATCAAGCGTTTCATTCAAAATAGTCAACAGGGTCGCAAGAAGCGTGTGGAAAAACCAAGGCGCAAAATAACTGCCCATGAACTGAGAAAAGTCAAGCGTGCAGCTGCCAAGATGCCACTTGCCACCAGTTTGGCCATATTTCAGAGCTGCAACATCACTGGAGTGCCCAAAAGCACAAGGTGTGCAATACTCAGAGACATGGCCAAGGTAAGAAAGGCTGAAAGACGACCACCACTGAACAAGACACACAAGCTGAAACGTCAAGACTGGGCCAAGAAATATCTCAAGACTGATTTTTCTAAGGTTTTATGGACTGATGAAATGAGAGTGACTTTTGATGGGCCAGATGGATGGGCCCGTGGCTGGATTGGTAAAGGGCAGAGAGCTCCAGTCCGACTCAGACGCCAGCAAGGTGGAGGTGGAGTACTGGTTTGGGCTGGTATCATCAAAGATGAGCTTGTGGGGCCTTTTCGGGTTGAGGATGGAGTCAAGCTCAACTCCCAGTCCTACTGCCAGTTTCTGGAAGACACCTTCTTCAAGCAGTGGTACAGGAAGAAGTCTGCATCCTTCAAGAAAAACATGATTTTCATGCAGGACAATGCTCCATCACACGCGTCCAAGTACTCCACAGCGTGGCTGGCAAGAAAGGGTATAAAAGAAGAAAATCTAATGACATGGCCTCCTTGTTCACCTGATCTGAACCCCATTGAGAACCTGTGGTCCATCATCAAATGTGAGATTTACAAGGAGGGAAAACAGTACACCTCTCTGAACAGTGTCTGGGAGGCTGTGGTTGCTGCTGCACACAATGTTGATGGTGAACAGATCAAAACACTGACAGAATCCATGGATGGCAGGCTTTTGAGTGTCCTTGCAAAGAAAGGTGGCTATATTGGTCACTGATTTGTTTTTGTTTTGTTTTTGAATGTCAGAAATGTATATTTGTGAATGTTGAGATGTTATATTGGTTTCACTGGTAAAAATAAATAATTGAAATGGGTATATATTTGTTTTTTGTTAAGTTGCCTAATAATTATGCACAGTAATAGTCACCTGCACACACAGATATCCCCCTAAAATAGCTAAAACTAAAAACAAACTAAAAACTACTTCCAAAAATATTCAGCTTTGATATTAATGAGTTTTTTGGGTTCATTGAGAACATGGTTGTTGTTCAATAATAAAATTAATCCTCAAAAATACAACTTGCCTAATAATTCTGCACTCCCTGTAAATAAATAAAAGATATTGGGTATCGCCACGTCTGTAACGAAGGCTCTATAAAAATATCACATGATCCACCCCCTCACCTGAACGCCGAAGAAGAAAAAATAAAACTGTGCTAAAACAACCATTTTTTTGTCACCTTACTTTATAAAATGTGCAACACCAAGCGATCAAAAAGGCGTATGCCCCCCAAAATAGTACCAATCAAACCGTCACCTCATTCCTCAAAAAATTTGCCCTATAGCTCTCAGAATATGAAGACCCTAAAACATGATTTTTTTTGTTTCAAAAATGCTTTTATTGTGTTAAAAGTGAAAAAAATTTAAAAAGTTGACATATTAGGTATCGCTGTTTCCGTAACAACCAGGTCTATCAAAATATCACATGACATAACCCCTCAGGTAAACACCGTAAAAATTTTTTATAGAAACTGTGTAAAAAAAAATTTTTGGTCACCTTACATCACAAAAATTGTAATAGCAAGCGATCAAAAAATCAAATGTACCCTAAAGTAGACCAATCAAACCGTCATCTCATCCTGAAAAAAATTAGCCCCTACATAAGACAATCGGACAAAAAATAAAAAGCGTTAATTTTAACGTAAATTTGTTTTCCCTTAGTCCTAACAGCAGCACAAGTGGGGGAGTTGTCCCCTGTGAAACTGGTAGGACAGATGGAATTTTTGTTGACATTAAATTCCCTACCAAGCACTAATTAAATAATTAGTAAAACCCACTCCTATAAAAGGGCAGACTGCCCACTTCACAGTGCTTTATTATCAAGTAGGAACCAAAACAAGGGTGGGAAATTTGTGTGCTGCTGTTAGGACTAAGGGAAAACAAATTTACGTTAAAATTAACGCTTCCCTTACGTCCTAACCAGCAGCACAAGTGGGGACCTAGCAAGTAACACGGACAAATTGGGAGAGTCCCACCTACTAGGTACTCAATTATACCCAATTTTTATTTTTTTTCATTATGAGAGGGCGGCAGACAGAATGGTGCGTCCGAATGCCACCCCCTCAGAGCGCCTAGAGTCTAGGCGATAGTGTTTAATAATAGTGCTGTGGGAGCTCCAAGAAGCCACAGCACAAATCTGTTCCAGCGGAACTAAACCTCTTTCCGCGAAGAAAGTTGATATTGCCCTCGTGGAGTGGGCGGTGACAAAGGATGGAGGAGCCATTCCCTGGGCTAGAAAAATTTCCCGGATTGCCTCTTTTACCCATCTACTCAGAGAGGGTTTGGAGGCCTTTAGACCTTTGTTTTTACCCGAGAAGGAGAGCAGCAGGTGTTCTGATTTTCTAAAGTCTGCAGTCCTGTTCAGGTAGATTCTGAGATTCCTGGAAATGTCCAAGGAGTGAAGGGCTTCCTCTTTAGGAGATGACGGAGTGGGACATAGGACCGGCAAGGAGATGGTCTGATTTTGGTTACCGAATGATGGAACTTTGGGAGCAAAGATCAGTAAAAATCTCAACAGGACACAGTCATGGAGAAAGAGGGTGTGACAAACTCCTCTCTTTTGAGGTTGCCACGAGTGCTTGGAGAGGACTACTTGCCAGCCTCTTACAATGTGATTACGGTCCCATGTTGTATGCACCGGTTTTATGCAATAGCGGCATAGTTATATAAGTTCATGTATTTTTCTGGCTTTGGAATTTTGTTGTATGTTATGTGAGGGTACCCAGATAGCTAATTTTAGTGTATTCGTGTAGTCTGAGTGCCATTCACCTAATAATATGCACTCAGACTTGAGCTATCTGGGGATATGTTAAATGTCTGTGTTACTGTATGGGTTGTGACATTGTATGTTTAAATGGTGATTTCTGTCTGATTGTCCCCACATGTGTATTGGCGATTTCCCTTTGTCCTGAGAGATAATTGAATTGCTCCTCGGGTGTCTCCAGGGCAGAGAGGAGGAAACCATGATGCATTGTGGGGATGTCTTGTGTCTGTGTATCCTAAATTGCTGCATATCTGTCCTGTGTCACAGTCTTCCTTCTGGTCCCCTAGGGGCGTGTCCACCAGATGGGGACCTGCATAGATACGGGCGGGTAGCCCTCAATAAAGAGTTCCTATTTTACATTCAACATAGAGCCTCGTCTCATGTGTGTGGGGATTGCTATATGTGTATACTCCCCTGGCTATTACTACTAGCTCTTGTAAGAGCTGTTCCTGCTCTCTGGATCTAGGAGAGGTTCACCCACTGGAGCCTGGAGCCTTGTCGTAGGTCCAGGGTGGGTAGGAGACGGTGAGACCTCAACCACGCTTCGGCGGTCCGTTACATTGGTGGCAAGCAGTGGGATGGCGTCCTAGTGCGAGGAGAAGCAGCTCAGAGACACCGGTAACTTGTGGAGTTACAAATTGAGGGCAACGCTAGCACTCGTGCAGCGCCCCTGGGAGAAGAGGTATCCAGCGACTTGGAGCAGACAAGTATGGAAGGCTCTGAAGATGACTGGCTGGCCGAGGTGAGGCAGCGAGTGGCCCAGTATGGAGATAATGTGTCCATGGATATATACCAGGCCATCTGGAACCAGGTCACAGCCAAGCGACACGCAAGGATGGAACGAGAATTCCGACTGGCGAAAGAGAGAGAAATTGCCAAGCGGAAGGAGTGTTACAGCAGCCAAGCAGAGGCTGCATCCGAGGAGGTTAGCAGTCTCCCCCTGAGGCGGCCAGAGGAACCCGAAGTAGGGGTCCTCATAGACTGGTCCTGTGAGGAACCACATCAGGCAGGTGGAGACGGGACCGAGGGATCTCCACCGGGAATCTGGGCAGCTGGCCCAGACCCTCAGCAGCAGCCGGAGTTGCCAGGTGTGGACGCAGGTGGTCCTTACTCGCAAATGTTGAGGGACCTCACAGACTGGTCCTTGGAGGACCCACAGATGGCAGGTGGAGATGGGACCGAGGTCTCTCTACCGGCCCTACAAGGATGCTGGGCCGCCTGCCCAGATCTCCAACGGCAGTGCATATCACAGGGAGAGGAGACAACCGGTCTCTCTCCCCAGCGGCAACCTGAGTTCCAGGAGGAGGAGATGCTGGGTCCCTCTGCCCTACAGCAACCAGAGTCCTGGGGAGGAGAGGCAACCGGCTTCACCTTACAACAGCAGCCAGAGATACCGGGAAAAGGGGAACACAAACCCCTCTACACAGGCGCAGTTGAGACCGCGGGCTCGGTGCCAGTCCTACAGGGATGCTGGACGGTCGGTCCAGATCCCCAGCCATCTCCGCAGGGATACCAGGAGGAGGAGGTAAGCGAGCCCTCCCCTTCCCAGCTACTTCCCAACCGAGTTCTGGGGGCAGGGGATGAGCCTGCGATACCCACTGATCCCTTCCCAGCGGAAGAGCTGGCATCAGGGCAGAGAGCCGCTAGCCTCTGCTCCACCGACCCCCTTGTTACAGGACTGGCTTGTACCCCCCTCACCCCAGCAGAAGAGCTGGCATCAGGGCAGAGAACCGCTAGCCTCTGCTCCACCGACCCCCTTGTTACAGGACTGGCTTGTACCCCCCTCGCCCCAGAAGAAGTGCTGGCATCAGTGCAGAACACCGCTGGCCGCTGTTTCCCAAGTAGCCCCAGCGGTTTGCCTAGCTGCACCAGGGAGACTGAGGATGCGGAACTGTTTCACCACAACCTGGGACCTACAGACCAGCACTGTCCCTGGTGGGTGAGCTACCCTGTTAACTATATACTGTGGGTGGGCAACTCTGCTAATGTTTCTTTGTGGGGGAGCTTCCCGACTAATCTAGGTGCTGACCGACAGGAAACATTGTGAATACTGTATGTTGTGGAAATTTTATTATGCGGACATTTTATCTTAGGATGTGTGTGTGTGTTTTTATAGATTGTCATCTGTCTCCCTGTGTCGGATTTAGCCAAAGAACACTCTAGCAGAGGGTATTTGGGTTGAATCGGGACCAGTGGTAAAACCGTCAGTATGAAAACCTTCTCATGGGCTTGGAGACGTGTTCTCAGTGTGTAGGGGGGCGTTTGCCGGTTTGTGAGCACTAAGTGCAAGCACTGGGCTTCTTCCCTTCAAATGTCTATACACATTAGAGAAGTGAAGTCTGCATAACGAGAGATACATATTGTACCTCTGCTGCAGCTTCGCTATCCCTTTCTGGATACATTTCTGCTTTTAAGACATGCATATCTGCCTTGTCGGTATACTCGTACCGTATACTGACAGTAGCCGTAGCAATGTCTCGCAGATAATCTCAAACCTATAAGAACCAGTAGAATGATCTTCACTAGATACTGGTCGCTTTGAGCAGTATTGAATGGGATCCATGCTGACAGTGATGGGGGATGGGCGGCCGCCTGGCTGGTCAGACAATGGACATGACTTATCTTTCCTTATACAGGGATGGGATGTGTGCATTGCACTGTCCAGCCACGTTGATGCCCTCCCCTGTCCTTTGACAAGTCTCACTTCCTGTATGTCATCACTTCCTGCATCCTTGTTATGGGCCATCCCCTTTTACACCTTTTGTGAGTAAATAAAAGGAACAGACTGAGCAGGGCGGGGGAGTTGCTCAGCAGAACTTAAAGGGAACCTGTCACGGGATTTTGTGTATAGAGCTGAGGACATGGGTTGCTAGATGGCCGCTAGCACATCCGCAATATCCAGTCCCCATAGCTCTGTGTGCTTTTATTGTGTAAAAAAATCCGATTTGATACATATGAAAATTAACATAAAAGAGTCATATCTTACTTGTGTAACCAGAGAAGAGTCATATTTTCAAGCTCTGACTCATCTCAGGTTAATTTGCATATGTATCAAATCGGTTTTTTTTACACAATAAAAGCACACAGAGCTATGGGGACTGGGTATTACAGATGTGCTAGCGGTGATCTAGCAGCCCATGTCCTCAGCTCTATACCCAAAATCCAGGTGACAGGTTCCCTTTAACATGAAAACACCTTTGGCTGACTGCGGTTGAGATTTTTACCTTTCCTTACACAAAGACATTGGAGAGCGGATTACAACTATTAATATTTCTACAACATGTACTGGGTGTTCTAAGGGGGAGTGAGTGTTGGGCTGGACCGGTGTTGTCTGTACCGTGCTGAGGTGCATTATGTCCTGTATTTTTGGTTTGGGTTTTGTGTTATGTTTTTGGGTGATTTCTGTATTTATATTTTTATTTGTTATGTTTTTTAAATTTTAATAAAATAAATATAGGATGCAACTTAGGATCAGTACAGTATAAGTAATGTAATGTATATACACAGTGATTGCACCAGCAGAATAGTGAGTGCAGCTCTGGAGTATAACAGGATGTAACTCAGGATCAGTACAGGATCAGTAATGTAATGTATGTACACAGTGACTCCACCAGCAGAATAGTGAGTGCAGCTCTGGAGTATAATACAGGATGTGACTCAAGATAGGTACAAGATAAGTAATGTATGTACACAGTGACTCCACCAGCAGAATTGTGAGTGCAGCTCTGGAGTATAATACAGGATGTAACTCAGGATCAGTACAGGATAAGTAATGTAATGTATGTACACAGTGACTGCACCAGCAGAATAGTGAGTGCAGCTCTGGAGTATAATACAGGATGTAACTCAGGATCAGTACAGGATAAGTAATGTAATGTATGTACACAGTGACTGCACCAGCAGAATAGTGAGTGCAGCTCTGGATTATAATACAGGATGTAACTCAGGATCAGTACAGAATAAGTAATGTATGTACACAGTGACTGCACCAGCAGAATAGTGAGTGCAGCTCTGGAGTATAATACAGGATGTAACTCAGGATCAGTACAGAATAAGTAATGTATGTACACAGTGACTGCACCAGCAGAATAGTGAGTACAGCTCTGGATTATAATACAGGATGTAACTCAGGATCAGTACAGGATCAGTAATGTATGTACACAGTGACTGCACCAGCAGAATAGTGAGTGCAGCTCTGGATTATAATACAGGATGTAACTCAGGATCAATACAGGATAAGTAATGTATGTACACAGTGACTCCACCAGCAGAATAGTGAGTGCAGCTCTGGATTATAATACAGGATGTAACTCAGGATCAGTACAGGATCAGTAATGTATGTACACAGTGACTCCACCAGCAGAATAGTGAGTGCAGCTCTGGAGTATAATACAGGATGTAACTCAGGATCAGTACATGATAAGTAATGTATTGTATGTACACAGTGACTGCCCCAGCAGAATAGTGAGTGCAGCTCTGGAGTATAATACAGGATGTAACTCAGGATCAGTACAGGATAAGTAATGTATGTATACAGTGACTGCACCAGCAGAATAGTGAGTGCAGCTCTGGATTATAATACAGGATGTAACTCAGGATCAATACAGGATAAGTAATGTATGTACACAGTGACTCCACCAGCAGAATAGTGAGTGCAGCTCTGGATTATAATACAGGATGTAACTCAGGATCAGTACAGGATCAGTAATGTATGTACACAGTGACTCCACCAGCAGAATAGTGAGTGCAGCTCTGGAGTATAATACAGGATGTAACTCAGGATCAGTACAGGATAAGTAATGTATGTACAGTCATGGCCAAAAGTTTTGAGAATTATATAAATATTAGAAATTGGAAAAGTTGCTGCTTAAGTTTTTATAATAGCAATTTGCATATACTCCAGAATGTTATGAAGAGTGATCAGATGAATTGCATAGTCCTTCTTTGCCATGAAAATTAACTTAATCCCAAAAAAACCTTTCCACTGCATTTCATTGCTGTCATTAAAGGACCTGCTGAGATCATTTCAGTAATCGTCTGGTTAACTCAGGTGAGAATGTTGACGAGCACAAGGCTGGAGATCATTATGTCAGGCTGATTGGGTTAAAATGGCAGACTTGACATGTTAAAAGGAGGGTGATGCTTGAAATCATTGTTCTTCCATTGTTAACCATGGTGACCTGCAAAGAAACGCGTGCAGCCATCATTGCGTTGCATAAAAATGGCTTCACAGGCAAGAATATTGTGGCTACTAAGATTGCACCTCAATCAACAATTTATAGGATCATCAAGAACTTCAAGGAAAGAGGTTCAATTCTTGTTAAGAAGGCTTCAGGGTGTCCAAGAAAGTCCAGCAAGCGCCAGGATCGTCTGCTAAAGAGGATTCAGCTGCGGGATCGGAGTGCCACCAGTGCAGAGCTTGCTCAGGAATGGCAGCAGGCAGGTGTGAGCACATCTGCACGCACAGTGAGGCGAAGACTTTTGGAAGATGGCCTGGTGTCAAGAAGGGCAGCAAAGAAGCCACTTCTCTCCAAAAAAAACATCAGGGACAGATTGATCTTCTGCAGAAAGTTTGGTGAATGGACTGCTGAGGACTGGGGCAAAGTCATATTCTCAGATGAAGCCTCTTTCCGATTGTTTGGGGCATCTGGAAAAAGGCTTGTCCGGAGAAGAAAAGGTGAGCGCTACCATCAGTCCTGTGTCATGCCAACAGTAAAGCATCCTGAGACCATTTATGTGTGGGGTTGCTTCTCATCCAAGGGAGTGGGCTCACTCACAATTTTGCCCAAAAACACAGCCATGAATAAAGAATGGTACCAAAACACCCTCCATCAGCAACTTCTTCCAACAACAGTTTGGTGAAGAACAATGCATTTTCCAGCACGATGGAGCACCGTGCCATAAGGCAAAAGTGATAACTAAGTGGCTCGGGGACCAAAACGTTGACATTTTGGGTCCATGGCCTGGAAACTCCCCAGATCTTAATCCCATTGAGAACTTGTGGTCAATCCTCAAGAGGCGGGTGGACAAACAAAAACCCACTAATTCTGACAAACTCCAAGAAGTGATTATGAAAGAATGGGTTGCTATCAGTCAGGAATTGGCCCAGAAGTTGATTGAGAGCATGCCCAGTCGGATTGCAGAGGTCCTGAAAAAGAAGGGCCAACACTGCAAATACTGACTCTTTGCATAAATGTCATGTAATTGTCGATAAAAGCCTTTAAAACGTATGAAGTGCGTGTAATTATATTTCACTGCATCACAGAAACAACTGAAACAAAGATCTAAAAGCAGTTTAGCAGCAAACTTTGTGAAAACTAATATTTGTGTCATTCTCAAAACTTTTGGCCACGACTGTACACAGTGACTACACCAGCAGAATAGTGAGTGCAGCTCTGGAGTATAATACAGGATATAACTCAGGATCAGTACAGGATAAGTAATGTAATGTATGTACACAGTGACTGCACCAGCAGAATAGTGAGTGCAGCTCTGGAGTATAATACAGGATGTCAGATCTCACCCCCAGAGGACATTTTCCAGTAACATGCAATTTCTGTATACTGTACACATGGGCTGAAGCTGAGTAGAGGATCCCCTCTATATGTATATGCCGTTCTGGTTTTACTCATTTCTGTATAGACAGAGGTAAGACACTTTGCTTCTGAGAGGGTGTTCTTGGTTATTCCAGTAAAGGCGAGTGTGCTGGGCCTGTTTTAGAAGTCACACGTTTACTAAAATTTAGGAAATTCCTAAGATACAGATGTAGCAGAGCTCAGTTATACATAGTGCAGGATCTGAGGTGGCAGAGTATGACACAGGGACTTCTTTGGTGTTCTTTGAAGGCCAGTGCCATTCACCGCCCCCGCAGACCCTGCACCACGCATAACACAGTTTATCTTTGGTATGCCAGCACAAATATAACCCGGTAGTCCTGGAACCATGACATACCACACACATTACAGCATGCTCCACCAGAAACCCAGCTCTCTTGTATCTGTACATGTATTAACCCATTAGTGACCAGCCTGTTTGGGGCCTTATTGGCCAAGCGATTTTCTTCAGCACATTCCAAGAGCTATAACTTTTCTGTCAATAGTGTCGTTTTTAACCCCTTAGTGCACCATTACGCCTTTTTACGGCGGTCACCAAGGGGCCTTAGGCTGGGCCTCCACCCTTTCACGGCGGCCTGGTCTAAGCGTTGCACGGGTCCCCCGTACAGCGGAGAACAGCGGCTTAGCTCTCACATGATGGCCACGCTCCTGCTCTAATAGCCTGGATCGGCAGGAGTGCCAATCTGTGCTGTTTAACACCTTACATGACGCAGGCAATGGCTCCCTCTGTCTCCCATGTGTGTAAAGGCTTGCTGGAGCTCTGTCCATGAAGCAACAGTAGGGGGCGCTTGGAGGCAGAGTCACCAGAGCTGTGGTGCACCAAGAGGCTCAGCACGGTCCTCAGTGCACTGAATACCTAATTTGAATAAGGGCTAAAAGATGAATTTCTCCTGATTGCGGGATCACTTTTGGCAGCATGGGTGGCCTGGAGATGTCGGTTGTCACCAGTGGTTCAACTAGAGTTCTATGGGCCCCAGGATGAGGGCCCCTCCCTCCCCATAATATGTGTGAATGTGTTGTAGTACGCTGCAAATGATCACTACACAAACCCGCAGCGTCTACACCATATGCGGTCTCCCCGACCCCTACAAAATAAATTATGCCCCCAATTTCTAACATATAAATGACCTGTTTTAACGTCCCTTATTCTAATAAAATCCGTGTGATGAAGTTGATTAAATTAAAATAAATTACCTGCTGCTGTGCTTCTGATAAAAGCAAGCATGGCGCAATAATGGCGGATTTCCTCCCTATCCACAGGGCTCCTCCCCTGCGCTTCCAAAGCCCTAACAGCCATTGGCTGCTCAGGTCAGCTGATAGGCTATGCAGGGTGGGAAATTAAAGGGCCCACCCTGGACATACCATATAACTCACTCCCAAACCGTCCATCACCATCACCCTCTGTGTCCAGCACAATCCGCCCCCCCAGCACGTACACCATAAATCCATCAGCACCCCCTTCCCCCCCCTCAGCACGTACACCATAAATCCATCAGCACCCCCTTCCCCCCCCTCAGCACGTACACCATAAACCCATCAGCACCCCCTTCCCCCCTCAGCACGTACACCATAAATCCATCAGCACCCCCTTCCCCCCTCAGCACGTACACCATAAACCCATCAGCACCCCCTTCCCCCCTCAGCACGTACACCATAAACCCATCAGCACCCCCTTCCCCCCTCAGCACGTACACCATAAATCCATCAGCACCCCCTTCCCCCCTCAGCACGTACACCATAAATCCATCAGCACCCCCTTCCCCCCTCAGCACGTACACCAGCTATCAAAGCAAATAAATTAGAACAGTCTGAGTGAATATGAACCCGTCGCACTGAAAAACAACCACCGGAGGTCAGACTTGTAACAATATGTCTTAATTCAAAAACGGCAAAAGACTGACAGACGAATCAAACACGCAAGTCTAATTTTACGCCTAAAAACAGACAAACTTGATAAACGTGCGCCCTGGCTTTGATTTAGCTGCCTCAGGAAACCTGACCGCGTGGTCGCACCCTTAGGTAGGGTATATATAGGGAAATATTCCTGGGGCAAGCAAAGCGCATCTTTTCTCAAGTCTCCTTCAAAATGATTTATAAAAGTAGTCACGCATGCTGAATATGGATGTCTTCTGGGAGGAATTTCTCTCTTTTCTGTTTGGGCCAGGCATGAAAATAACGCAGGGGATCCACTCAGGGATGCTCAACTTGCGGCCCTCCAGCTGTTGAAAAACGACAACTCCCAGCATGCCTGGACAGCCTACAGCTATCAACCTACAGCAGGGCATGGTGGGAGTTGTAGTTTTACAACAGCTGGAGGGCCGCAGGTTGAGCATCCCTCACTACTGTCCCGTTATACTCAATATTACAGACTTCCTATCTGATGATAATGGGGAATTTGCATTTCCCGCTGCTTCTCAGTTCTAATTCCATTCACTAGTGGTCGTAAAGGGAGCAATTCGGATAGTAAAGGCCTATCAGAGCACATAGGATAGTATACAAGCTATTCGCCAACGCACGGGCGCAGGTTCCCTACATCTGCTCCATCTGCTAATATACTCTAAAATACAACAGACAGACGACAAATGTTTAATAATGAAAACACATGGCGGATATTATAGTCACAAAGGAGAAATGAGAGGTATTCTGCAGGCTTACACAGTGCGAGGCGCGACATGCTGCGATCTCCAGAAGTAACAGTCATACTTAGAAGTGATACAATGTATAAGCACAAACAAACGCAATGTAACAGCGCTCTGCAAACACAAAAACCCGCCTGCGCCAGGAGACGCGGCTCTCTTCATCGGTCATGCACTCCTAACTAAGGGAACTTTCACACTCGCGTTGTTGGATTCCGTCGTCGGAACTGCCTGCCGGATCCAGCAATCTGCATGCAAACAGATACCATTTGTAGACGGATCCGGATGCGGTTCCGTCTCACAAATGCATTGCAATACCGGATGCGTCTCTCCGGTTGTCATCCGGGAAAACGGATCCGGTATTTATCTTTTTCAAATTTTTAAAGATCTGCGCACTTGGGGCCAGCATTTATGCATTTTAATGGAAAATAATGCCGGATCCGGCATTCCGGCAAGTGTTCCGGAATTTTGGACGGAGAAAATGCCGCAGCATTGTACAGTATTTTTTCAGTACAAAAACCGTACAGTGACTGAATTGATGACATCCTGATGCATCCTGAACGGATTGCTCTCCATTCAGAATGCATTAGGATAAAACTGATCAGTTTTTTTCTGGTAATGAGGCCCTAGGACGGAACTCAATGCCGGAAAAGTTTAACGCAAGTGTGAAAGTACCCTTATTTCACACTACCGTTTCTATTTTCCGGTATTGAGATCCGTCATAGGGTCTCAATACCGGAGAAAAACGCTTCAGTTTTGTCCCCATTCATTGTCAATGGGGACAAAACGGAACTGAACAGAACGGAGCGCTCCAAAATGTATTCCGTTCCGTTTAGTTGCGTTCCCATACCGGAGAGCAAACCACAGCATACTGCGGTTTTCTTTCCGTCATGACATGCGGAGCATTTAGCATAGGTTCCTGTCCAAAAGAGATCACCTTGCCGGGGTGGACGGGCGCAAATGATTTTATACAAAATGTATTTGACAAGAATCTCAAATTTATATAATGCACATTTGTCAAGCTCGCCTGTTTTTAGACATAAAATTAGGCGTATGTCTGTCTTTTTCCGAGTAGTTATGAAAAGTTGCACAGCCGTTGATGAATTAGACTTGCCGTACTTGGATTAGTCTGACCTCTAGTGGTTGTTTTTCAGTATGACAGTTTCATATTCTCTTAGGCTGGTCTAATTTATTTGAACATGAAAAATAGCCCCATCTGTGCAGAGAAAAGTATAATGTCTCCCAGAAACCGCAACTTTTAATGCAAAAAAAAAAAAGTCGCACTTCCCCACTCAAAACTGTCGAATAAAAATAAGGCAGCCCTGGAGTGGAGCTAAAATTAGATTGTTTTTGCACCTAATTCATGCATACTTAATTAGATTGCAAAAAAGTTGCAAAAAATACTCCTAACTCCTGAATTGGGGCTCATGCACATGACTGTTGGCTGTTTTGCGGTCTGCCAATTGCGGATCCGCAAAACACGGACACCATTCCTCATTTTGCAGAACGGAACGGCCGGCCCCTAATAAAACATTCCTATCCTTATCCATAATGCAGACAATAATAGGACATACGGACACGGAATGCACGAGTCATTTACGTAGTCGGTTCCGCACACGGGCCACAAAGAAAACCGGAGTGGACACAAAGAAAAAATACTATGTGTGCATGAGCCCTTGGTCGGCCTAGCCTGGTCACTCTTTCCTATGCGGAATGGGCCTATGGACTTCAAAACAGAAACGCAAAAGTCTCCAAAACGGATGCACCTTCAGTAATAAATGCCACTAATAGAATTATACTGTCTAAAACAGCATTTTTCGGCTACAAACAATATAGAAAATGAGTATAGCGTTAGCATTAGGGTACTTTCACAATTGCGGCAGGACGGATCCGACAGGCTGTTCACCATGTCGGATCCGTCCTTCCGCTATTTCGCCGTGCCTCCGGACCGCCACTCCGTCCCCATTGACTATAATGGGGACGGGGGCGGAGCTCCGGCGCAATACGGCAGTGCACGGCGAGTGCCGCTGGACTAAAAAGTCGGACATGCAGGACTGAGGGACGGAGCTGCAGTCCGGCGGCACGGCGAAATAGCGGAAGGACGGATCCGACAGGGTGAACAGCCTGTTGGATCCGTCCTGCCGCAAGTGTGAAAGTAGCCTTAGTATGTTTTCTAAAGTGAATATGGCAACATTTTGGTTTTTGTGTTACATTGTGTTTGTTTTTGTTTCAATACAATGTATATCCATTCCACAAAAGATAGAACATGTCCTACCATGGACCACAGACCCATGAAGTTGAGTCTGCAAAAAAAAAAACGGATGCAACATGGACGTCACTTGGAAGTCATCCGTATTTGGGGGATTTTTTGCGGATCGAAAATACATACAGTCCTGTGCATGAAGCCTAACAGTCTGCAGAACAATATAATGTAATAGTCTGCAAAGCAATACAATGTATCAATCTGAAGAGCAGTACAATGTCACAGTCTGCAGAGCAATACAATGTAGCAGTGTGCAGAGCAGTACAATGTAACAGTCTGCAGAGCATTACAATGTAACAGTCGGCAGAGCAATACAATGTAACAGTCTGCAGAGCAGTACAATGTAACAGTCTGCAGAGCAGTACAATGTCACAGTCTGCAGAGCAATACAATGTAGCAGTGTGCAGAACATTACAATGTAACAGTCTGCAGAGCATTACAATGTAACAGTCGGCAGAGCATTACAATGTAACAGTCGGTAGAGCAGTACAATGTAACAGTCTGCAGAGCAGTACAATGTAACAGTCGGCAGAGCAGTACAATGTAACAGTGTGCAGAGCAGTAAAATGTAACAGTCTGTAGAGCAGTACAATGTAACAGTCTGCAGAGCAATACAATGTAACAGTCTGCAGAGCAGTACAATGTATCAGTGTGCAGAGCAGTACAATGTAACAGTCTGCAGAGCAGTACAATGTAACAGTGTGCAGAGCAGTACAATGTAACAGTCTGCAGAGCAGTACAATGTAACAGTCTGCAGAGCAGTACAATGTAACAGTGTGCAGAGCAGTACAATGTAACAGTCTGCAGAGCAGTACAATGTAACAGTCTGCAGAGCAGTACAATGTAACAGTGTGCAGAGCAGTACAATGTAACAGTCTGCAGAGCAGTACAATGTAACAGTGTGCAGAGCAGTACAATGTAACAGTGTGCAGAGCAGTACAATGTAACAGTCTGCAGAGCAATACAATGTAACAGTCTGCAGAGCAGAAATAGCGAAATAGCGGAAGGACGGATCCGACAGGGTGAACAGCCTGTTGGATCCGTCCTGCCGCAAGTGTGAAAGTAGCCTTAGTATGTTTTCTAAAGTGAATATGGCAACATTTTGGTTTTTGTGTTACATTGTGTTTGTTTTTGTTTCAATACAATGTATATCCATTCCACAAAAGATAGAACATGTCCTACCATGGACCACAGACCCATGAAGTTGAGTCTGCAAAAAAAAAAACGGATGCAACATGGACGTCACTTGGAAGTCATCCGTATTTGGGGGATTTTTTGCGGATCGAAAATACATACAGTCCTGTGCATGAAGCCTAACAGTCTGCAGAACAATATAATGTAATAGTCTGCAAAGCAATACAATGTATCAATCTGAAGAGCAGTACAATGTCACAGTCTGCAGAGCAATACAATGTAGCAGTGTGCAGAGCAGTACAATGTAACAGTCTGCAGAGCATTACAATGTAACAGTCGGCAGAGCAATACAATGTAACAGTCTGCAGAGCAGTACAATGTAACAGTCTGCAGAGCAGTACAATGTCACAGTCTGCAGAGCAATACAATGTAGCAGTGTGCAGAACATTACAATGTAACAGTCTGCAGAGCATTACAATGTAACAGTCGGCAGAGCATTACAATGTAACAGTCGGTAGAGCAGTACAATGTAACAGTCTGCAGAGCAGTACAATGTAACAGTCGGCAGAGCAGTACAATGTAACAGTGTGCAGAGCAGTAAAATGTAACAGTCTGTAGAGCAGTACAATGTAACAGTCTGCAGAGCAATACAATGTAACAGTCTGCAGAGCAGTACAATGTATCAGTGTGCAGAGCAGTACAATGTAACAGTCTGCAGAGCAGTACAATGTAACAGTGTGCAGAGCAGTACAATGTAACAGTCTGCAGAGCAGTACAATGTAACAGTCTGCAGAGCAGTACAATGTAACAGTGTGCAGAGCAGTACAATGTAACAGTCTGCAGAGCAGTACAATGTAACAGTCTGCAGAGCAGTACAATGTAACAGTGTGCAGAGCAGTACAATGTAACAGTCTGCAGAGCAGTACAATGTAACAGTGTGCAGAGCAGTACAATGTAACAGTGTGCAGAGCAGTACAATGTAACAGTCTGCAGAGCAATACAATGTAACAGTCTGCAGAGCAGTACAATGTAACAGTGTGCAGAGCAGTACAATGTAACAGCCTGCAGAGCATTACAATGTAACAGTGTGCAGAGCAGTACAATTTAACAGTCTGCAGAGCATTACAATGTATCAGTGTGCAGAGCATTACAATGTATCAGTGTGCAGAGCAGTACAATGTAACAGTCTGCAGAGCATTACAATGTAACAGTCTGCAGAGCAGTACAATGTAACAGTCTGCAGAGCATTACAATGTAACAGTCGGCAGAGCAAACAAACACTACTTGCATGTCACCAATACGTTCATTTCATATTGTTATGGCGGTGTGGGTCTAACATTGTTTTTTGTTGTTTTCGTAGTTTTTTTGCAGTCTGTAGAGAATACAATATCGCAGTTTGCAGAATAACACAATGTAACAGTCCGCAGATTAATACAACACAATCTATAAGGTAACACAATGCAGCAGTCTGCCGAGTAGCACAGTAAGGTAGAGTAATGTTCTGCAGGACTAATATTCAGGTGTGCTGGGTCACATTAGCATTGTTTTGCGCCTCCATTGTGTTCTATGCCTGACATTTGTCCTCAGTTGCAGCAAGCATTGCCTTGTCACGCTGCAGTGATATTGCTCGCACCTAAGAGCCCCTTAATTATCAGGATGGGTGCGACAATACAGCAACATTCTGCAAACACTGGTCATAAGCGATCCTCTGCAGGCCTCCATCAAATAAGGACGAAATGCTCTGCAAGCGAATTTACAGTTGCGATCTGTACAATGTAGTCTGCAGGACCTCAGACACAATCAGATCTTCTCTCTGAGCCGCTGGGGTGCAAATCTGCAAGAGACAAGAATGGAAGTCAGATTCTGAGAGCCGGGCACGGGGACGTCATCGACACCTATACGTCCGCACTTACCCTTTACACTCACATTTCCTCTGCTGGTGCAAGTTCTGTAACAGCCATGCCCTGTGCCGTGCCCGCCTCTGCAAAGACAAGCAGCGCAAAATATCAACATACTGCGCGCCAGGCAAAATGGGCTGCAGAAGAGGTGGGGCTTATACAAATCTGCATAAAAGTGGGGGTGTCCCAGGGTTGCTCTGGGGTGGGTCCTGGACAGGGTAGGGGCTTAAAATGTAGGGGCCAAGCCATATAGCCTATTTGCATATTATTTTCCCATGGAGCATTTCCACTGAAACTCCATACTAACTTGGTCTCCTTAAGGCTAACCAGTACTTGTCCTAAGCTAAATCCCAAAATGTTCAAAATTCTCCCAGAAAAACGGGAGACTTCCAGGACTATCGCAGAAGTCTAACCAGACCCTGCCCGGGCCCTTTGACTATAACAGGATCTGGTCGTTCCCTTGCATAATTGATGGAATTTGGCCGGACAAAAATTGCTGCACGCAATGGTTTTTGTGTAGCCAAATCCTAGCAGGATCCAGTGGAGGAAACCCACGCAAACATGGGCAGAACATACAAACTCCATGCAGATGTTGTTCTTGGTCAGATCCAAACCTAGGACCCCCAGTACTGCAAGGCACCAGCGCTAACCACTGAGCCACCGTGCTGCCCATCGTAGTCAGTAGGGTCTGGTGGACTCACGGCACTACCTGGCTATGCCGCATCCGGAGCAGCCTGCCGGGTAGCTTTGCCAAAAGTGTGAAGTTACCCTAAGTTGGCCATTCTAAGTGGATGATGGAGAATGCGTTGCCTGGGTACTCAGAGGAGACACTCCTGAGCCTGATAGGATGTGCAGCTAGGGGGCGATGAAGGGATGGGGTCGCTGTTTGGGGCCTGATGAAATGTCTGGATGCAAAGGTCTGCTGGTCTGAGTGTTGGGCTCTCAACGCAGGGGTCTAAGGGCCAAGGACTGGGTTTTAGGGTCTGGGTTTTTGGTGCTGGGTGCTGAAGTACGGGGTGCTAATTAAGTATAGAGTGCTGGGCTCTGGCATTGCAGGTTCAGGGCCAAGAATGGAAATATACCTGCCCATCAGGGGTGCACCACCAATGAGACCAGGGGAGGCGATTGCCTCAGGCGGCAAGACATAGAGACAAGTGTGGGCGGTGGCAGGGCTGTGGGAATATAGTGAAGTGTATCACAGTATGCCTTAGACAGTAGGGCTGGAGGGGTCGGGTGCTGTTTCAATTTCCGTCTCAGGCAGCAGAAAGGCTAGGTGCACCCCTGCTGAAAGAGTCTGAAAGATTTGTTTCTAACAAAAATCTAAATTAGAGACTCGGGGGTTAATGCAGTGATTGAAGAGGCCTCAGACCTACAGGGGCCCCAAATATAGAAGGAAACGCGTGAAGTCACTAATGTCAACACCGGGTCTTGGAATATTGTTTATTCGCCCAAATTAGAAGCAAATTATGTTTCTTACGCAAGAGAAATGTTTCTTAGTATGACTTACCACCCTGCGATTCCGAGCGATTACAAGGGTTATAATCACCACAATTAGTAAAAGTATGACGATTCCGACTCCAACTGCCACCCAGAGCATGGAATTAGATAAGACCAAAAAATCTGACTCCACAGCTATAAAAAATAGAAAACTGCAATTATTTCTCATCTGAAGTAATAGAAATAACTGCTCTATTCTGTTATGGTATAATGGTAATGCCTATGGTTAGAGCTAGGGGGCGCTGCTGCTAGTAATAAGGCTATGAGTGGGATTGAGATTCCTCAGTGGTTGATACCTTTCAATGGCTGACTGAAAATATTCAATCTCTATATTTACTGGCTTAGGGTGCTTTCACACTTGCGGCAGGACGGATACGACAGGCTGTTCACCCTGTCGGATCCGTCCTTCCGTTATTTCGCCGTGCCTCCGGACCGCCGCTCCGTCCCCATTAACTATAATGGGGACAGGGGCAGAGCTCCGGCGCAGCACGGCGGTGCACGGCGAAAGGCTGCCGGACTAAAAGTCCTGCATGTCCGACTTTTTAGTCCGGCGGCCTCTCATCGCGAACTGCTGTACTGCCCCGGAGCTCCGTCCCCATCCCTATTACAGTCAATGGGGACGGAGCGGTGGTCCGGCGGCACAGCGAAATAGCGGAAGGACGGATCTGTGTCTACTAAGAAAATCTCGCGCCTGCGCCGTCTCGTTCAGTATTCAGCGCAGGCACAGTGAGGGAAGGACAGTCTTCCGCAGCCGGCTTCCTCACTGTGACGTATTCAGCGCAGGCGCAATGAGGAAGCCAGCAGCCGCCGAGCGTCTTTCCCTGACCGAATACTGAACGGCGCGAGATTTACACTGCAGACACAGCCGGCGGGAGGAGAGCATCTCTGCCCTGGCCCTGTCAATCATGAGAGAAAGGGCGTGAAAAGAGGTGGGCAAACGGAGCCTCAAGGAGCAGTGAGTGGTCCCAGCCGGGTGGGCTGAGGGGCCACGAGGCTAGGCGATAGCCTGAACTTTGGGGGACGCGGTGACGCCTGTGAAACAAGGATCACGAGGCCAGAGTCGGGAGGACTACTGGGCCACAATCCCCCAAAAGGTATTGAAGTGTCACAGCCTGGAGGCTGCTGGACTGAATGGCCGCATTTGTGTTCCATGTGTGAACAGGGCTCTCTAGGTGAGTCAGGGATACTATGCTTATGTGTTTAGTTAGAGCCTAGCCGGGCAAGGGTTTGTTATTTTGTGTGGATGTCACACGTGATAAGTTGAAGCGGCGACTTTTTAACCTGTGCTTTGCTATAGTGTCTGAAATAAAGCAAGAGTTTGGACATTATATTCGTGTCTGCGAAGATATCTGTGAGTGCGACCCCCTGAAAAGAGACCATCCCTTACAGAGGGTAATATGAAAGTGCTGGATATCTTCTCTGGTGCAGCAAAAGTTCAATAGGAAAAAACTTAGTATGAAAAAATATGAATGTGTTAATAATAAACACACAATAGAAGCAGCGATCTATAGAATGGAGCATTTATATTGCACAAACAGATTTCACAGCACCTTATGGGAAAGCAATAAAAACTAAACATACTAAAATACTGAGCATTTAACTGCTATAATACTGCTCCTATGTACAAGAATATAACTGCTATAATACTGCTCCTATGTACAAGAATATAACTACTATAATACTGCTCCTATGTACAAGAATATAACTGCTATAATACTGCTCCTATGTACAAGAATATAACTACTATAATACTGCTCCTATGTACAAGAATATAACTACTATAATACTGCTCCTATGTACAGGAATATAACTACTATAATACTGCCTCCTATGTACAAGAATATACCTACTATAATACTGCTCCTATGTACAAGAATATGACTACTATAATACTGCCTCCTAGCTGTGAGGACGTGTGTCAGTAGCTCTCCTGAGGCTTTGGATGTCTGGAGAAAGCCCAGGGCGGGGCCACTCTGGGTGGGGATGCTCCCCAAGCAAGGCCCAGGCTCCAAGGCCTATTCTGGGAAATAATTCCCAGTCTTCTCACTCCATGGATAATTATCCAGAAGTTTCTTTGGAAGGAAGGAATGTTCCGAGTGTTGCCAGTCCCAGTGCAGCAGGAAGCAAAGATGAAAAGAAAATGTTTGAAGTAAAGAAGGAAACATCACTAAGTAAGACCATGGCTGCAGGTGTGCAATCCACCCCACCCGCAGGCAGACAGAGGAGAACATCCCTGGAGAAGCAGACCATGCAGGAGAATCTGCAACAGCCTGTCCTGATACGGTCTGACCGCACACGCTACGGGAGTGGGAACAGCGCAAAAGTTGCCAACACGACAGATGAGACCAGAGGGAAAACTGAAGGAAGGCTTCATGGGGCCACAAGTGCAGTCACTGGGAAGAACCAGGGGCCCAGTCCCCAATCTGTAGATAGTGACTCCGCAGCAGTGACCACGGCTGCACCAAGTCCAGTGCAAGGACCAAGCAGAGGGACGCCTGTAAGGAGCCATTCTGTGAGTACACAACCCCCCAATACTCAGCGTGCACCAGAACTATGTCTGGCCGAGCGGATCCCAGCTCTGGTCAAGAGACTAGAGACATTAAAAAGGACAAAACTACAGCTGCAGAAACAGATAGATTGTGTCTATAAGCTAAAGGCAGCAAACCCCAACAATCAGGTTGTCCATGACAAGAAGCTGAGCTCCCTCGCCGTGCAGCTCGCTGAGACTGTGCAGGACATGGAGGCTGTACTGGAGCAGATGGGACCAGTCGCTGAAACCTTCAGGAACCAGCAAAGACTTGAGGGACATGGGGGAAGACCTGCGCCAGAACCATCTCTATCTAAACCCAAGTCTCCAACCTGTCCAGATGACACCCAGCAGGCCTGTGCAAGACCAGTCCTCAGACCAGCCAGCTTCCCTTTTGAGAAAGGGAATTTGTACAGAGAAGTGGGAGAAAGTGTCCAGCAACAGCAAAGACCTGAAGAGACTCCTCAAAAGGTACCACAAGTCCCAGCGGTTTGTGATGTGAAGCAGGACTATGGACTCTCGCCTGAAGGTAACTCTGCAGTAGCAGTGCAGTCACCACAAGCCCTGGGGGGCAGTAGAGAGCAGCAGGACTGTGGACTCTCGCCTGAAGGTAACTCTGCAGTAGCAGAGCAGTCACCACAAGCCCTGGGGGGCAGTAGAGAGCAGCAGGACTGTGGGCTCTCGCCTGAAGGTAACTCTGCAGTAGCAGTGCAGTCACCACTAGCCCTGGGGGGCAGTAGAGAGCAGCAGGACTGTGGGCTCTTGCCTGAAGGCAGCAGTGCAGCAGAGAGCTCACAGGTCATGGCTCAGCAGGACTGTCGGGGCTCTGTACAGCAGGATCATACTGCTAGTGACTGCATTGATATGACTGTATGTGATGTTACTGATGATGTTTCTGCAGAGGGGAGCGCTTCACAGTGTGTGTGGGATTTGGGGTCATCTCTAGAGTCAGGTCCACCATTAGATCAGCCTTCAGAGGCTTGTGACCCGCAGAGTATTATGGATGATGGTGGGGAGGGGGCTGTACAGTCTGATGCACAGCACTTCCCCCCTTTAGTTACACCAGAAGTGTCAGACCCTCATAGTGCAGGCGGTCAGCAGCCACCACAGCGCCCCCAAGTACAGCAGGAGGGTGGAACTGGTGGTGTCTCCTCTGGTAATGCCTGGAGCCGTGGGTCACCATCCTTCAGGTCTAATGTGAACTATACAGGTCAGGCTTTTAAGAGGAGGAACGTGGTCAGGTTCAAACATAGAGGGGCCAAGGAGGAGTTGCCTGACAGGAGGTTTGTGGTCCGTGAACTTCTGTGCCACCAAATGGGTTTCCTGCCATCTAACATCCTGGCAGTGATAAACCTTCCTGACAGGCAGGGGTATGACGTCAGCTTTAAACTCATGTCTGACCTGGACCGCTTCTGGGCTCATTTCGCCCGGGTGAGAGATGCTGATGGCTGGAATAAGTTCAGCCTCATCCCCATCTCTAGACCAGACACAGCAAACGTCACCATAATATTCTGGAACGAGTCGGTACCACACCAGGATATTGTTGTATGGCTAAAAAGACACTGTGACCTAATGTCAGATCTGACCAAGACCAGGGACGAGGATGGCATATGGACTGGGGGGTGGAAGGTCCTGGTAAAGTTACGGCAGGTTAACAACATCACCCAACATCTGCCCAACTCATTCTTTATTGGCCGGGAGAAAGGGGTATGCTTCTATGCGGGTCAGCCTAGAAAATGTTTTAAATGCGGAAAGGCCGGTCATATTGCGAGTGTGTGCACCCTGGTAAAATGTAACTTATGCGGGGAGATCGGCCATGTCAGCGCCACCTGCCAGAACATCCGGTGCAACCTCTGTGGTAGGATCGGTCACTCCCACAGGGACTGTCCAGACGCCTGGCATAATGTTTGTAAGGACTTCCCTGATGAGGACTTGCTGGAAGTGGCAGATGACCTAGAGGAGGAGACGCTGTTGTCAGGGTCAGCAGTGACACCGCCCGATCCTCAGCACAACATGGGTGACAATATGGGAGACATAGTGCCTGACCAGTCCCAGCCAGGAGACACTGAGGGGAACGGGGAGGTCACTGAGCAGGTTGTGGGCACGTCATCTTCTGCCCCTGCATCAATAAATCCGCAGAAGAAACGGAAGAAGGACAAAACCAGCCGTAAGCCTGAGGGGGAATGGACCACTGTCCAAAAACCTTCCAAAAAGAAAGTAGACCCCGGGTCAGGTGTCATGACTATCACAAATAGGTACGGTGTCCTATCAGAGTCAGACGCTGAGGAAGAGATGGAGAGAGAGTTAAAGAGGGTGGTAGATGAATTTAATGAGGACCAAGAGGGCGATCCCCCCACAAAAAGGAAACCCCCGCGAGCTAAACGTCTGTCCGAATCAGACATGGAGACAGGTGGTCGGCAGGTGGGCTCAGACTCAGATCTATGATGATGGGGGGAATATCTCTGCTACTTGTGCTTTGCTTTCCTTTGATGGCTGACTTTACCCTTAAAGTGTTCTCCAGTAATGTGAACAGTGTCAGAGTGAGGAGGACCAGGCATGTGGTTTATGAACATCTAAGGTCTCTTGATGCTGATGTCTTTTTCTTACAAGAGACACGTTTGAATACTTTAGGACTCTTACGGGAAGCCGAGCGTGAATGGCGGTCTGGTCCATCCTTTTGGTCACTGGCTGTAGAACCAAGTGCCGGGGTCTCTATCCTCTTTAACACCAATGATGTAACTATACATAGGTTGACAGAGGTATTGATGGGAAGGTGCCTAATTCTAGAAGTTACTATTCGGGGTAGGAGGCTCCGTCTTATAAATATCTATGGTTCGCAGACAGTGACTGAAAGGGTTAACCTTTATAATGAAGTAAAGCCATATCTCTTCACATCTATCCCTGTCATCATGGCTGGAGATTTTAATGCCACCAGGACATCTTGTGACAGGTCCTCTAATAGGCCTCTTACCAGAGACTCCAAGGTCTTAAACAGAATTATTCAACAGGCCGGGTTGTCAGATGTGTTTGTGCAGGGTGGTCGGAAACCAAAATTTACTTATTTTTGTGGTGAAAGAAAAAGTCGGATAGATTTAGCTCTGGTGAGTCCTACAGAGACCATTGGTGAGAAAGATGAGAAGATCGTCCCTTATTCAGACCATCTGGCCTTATATTTCTGTTTGGGTGTCACAAAGTGTTCTGGGACAGGTAGAGGGTTATGGAGACTTAATTCCAGTCTATTAGAAGACCCTTCGGTTCAGAGTCATGTTCACTCTCTTATACAGAGTCAGCTAGAGAGAGTGGACTTTTATGACAATATGGCCGACTGGTGGGAGGATGTCAAGGATGAGATCAGATCCCTCTTAAAGAGACTGTCAGTTATAAAGGGGAAGAGTAAGTATGGCCAGTATCTCAAGCTGCGGAAAGAATTGGAGTCACTATATTCGGCGGGAGGGGATGACCAACAAAGGATAGACCGGCTGAAATCTGAGATAAGGCAGTATCAGTACAGCAGGTATACCTCCCTGGTTCTTGAACGGGATTATGGGACCTTAGGGTCTCCTGATCCCTTTGAGAATTGCCGGGAGCGAGTGGCAAATAAATCTGTCACCGGTCTCACTGACCCCCAGGGTGTTTTGCAAGAATCTCGGGAGGGTATCCTGGGGGTGGTGAGATCTTACTATGCTGACTTGTTTCAGAGGAAGGTTTTGGATAGAGACAAGATGACCCAATTCTTGGAGGCAACTCCGCTCCCTGATACTAATGATTTGGACTTTTCTCCTTTGACAGCAGATTTGACGGTGGCGGAGGTTAAAGAGGCAATTGATAAGTTACATCTGAAGAAGGCACCAGGTCCAGATGGGATAACAGCAGAATTCTATAGGACATTCAGAGACCTCTTGGCCCCAATCCTCGTGGATGTATATACAAATTGTCTAGAAAGTCACCTGATGCCTCCATCCATGAGAGTGTCCTCGCTGATTCTGCTGTCCAAAGGTAAAGAGCCGAGTGACATCAAGAACTGGAGGCCGATTGCCCTCTTGAATGTCGACAGAAAGATTCTGGCAAAAATTCTGTTTTCTAGATTAGTTTGTCTGTCCTCAGCACTGTTGTCAGGCTGTCAGTTCGGCACAGTAAAAGGGCGGAACATCTCTGGAGCAGTCCTCTCGATAAGGGAGGTGTTTGAGAGATGTAAAGCCCTGAGGGGTGGGAGATATGTTGTGAGTCTTGACCAGGCTAAAGCCTTTGACAGAGTAGATCATGAGTATCTATGGGCCACTTTGTCAAAGTACGGTATTCCGGGGCAATTCATCGATTGGCTGAAGACTCTGTATTGCGAGGCTGAGAGCTTTCCTCTGGTCAATGGTTGGCAGGGTGATACCTTCAGGGTTGAGGCAGGGGTGAGACAGGGTTGCCCACTGAGTCCGCTGCTGTATGTATTTGCCTTAGACCCATTCTTGAGGTCACTGCAGGAGTGTGGTTTTCAGGGGGTGCCAGTCCCCCATTGCCTGCCCCTGAGTGTTGTTGCCTATGCGGATGATGTGACTGTAGTGATATCTGAGCCTCGTGAGGTGGAGATGTTGTCTGCGGCCATCAGAAGTTACTCAGAGGCCTCAGGGTCTCTGGTCAACCTTGAGAAGAGTCAAGCTCTCTGGATATCAGACAGTGATCCAGACTTTGATCTGCCACAATTTGTGAGAGCCTCCACCTATATTAAAATCCTAGGGGTCAAATTTGGGAGGAATGATAACGCCAAACTAAATTGGGAAGAGAAGTTGGAAGCCGGAAATGCAAAGGTTCAGCGATGGAAGAACTGGAGGCTGACCTATAGAGAAAGGGTTAAAATGTTGAAGACTTACCTGGTCCCTGTCTTCTTGTATGTCTCTGTCGTTTTTCCTTTGCCGGAATCTTTCTCCGCTAGGCTCTTTAGCCTGTTCTTCCAACTGTTGTGGGGGAACAGGTTGAACCTGATAAAAAGAGGGATCACCTACCTACAGAGGAGAGAGGGTGGGTTGGATATGCTGAATCCAAGGGTGTTCTTTGACTCCATGTTTCTAAAAGTTAATTTTGGTTGCCTGGACTCAGAGAACAGCTTCCTGTGGGTGAATAGTATCAGGGACTGGATAATGCCTTTTGCAGAGTCTTGGGTGCGAGGCGGCAGTCTCAAGAGGGGTCGATGGACGAGTGACTACCTCCCCCAGTACCTGGACTATGGGCTGAAGTGTGTGAGAAGGTGGAAGATAGAGAAGTCCTACATTGAGGGTAAGCCAAGGAAAGATCTATACGTGAGGGTCTGTAGGGCTTACTTTTGTTCTCCACTTGTCTTGAGGGATTGTGTGACTAGCACTTTACAAGAAAGTCTGAAGCTCCTCAATGGGAATCGACTCCCCGCCAAATTATTTGACATAGCTTGGTTGTCATTACATGGAAAGCTATTTGTTAGGGGTAACCTGAAATTTTTAAGTGTTTCAGATAGGAACTGTCCTCTCGGTTGTCAGCAGGAGGAGACGATGGAGCACTTAATATCTGACTGCAGGGGTGGGAGGAGAATATGGGAAGAGGTGTCACAAAAGCTAAACATCCCATTACTGCAGTCCCTGACTTATGCTGATATAATCTATGCTGTTCCATCCAGAAATAGGAATGTAGACAGGGGGACAATGTACCTGATCATTTCTGTCATAAAATATTACCATTGGCACATGAGAACCCGCGTGTCTATACACAATGAGCCATTCCACCACACCACAGCCGTAAGCCAAATAATGTCTGAGCTCCAATGGGTTAAATCATTAGAGATAAGGAGTAACCCGAATAATAGGAAATTATGGAGAAATGTGTCTTTGGTTTAAAACAGAAAATATGATGTTATTTTGTGTGGTTTTTTCTCTTCTTTTTCCTCCCCAGCAAATGTGGACTTTCTAAGTTTAATATGATTCTATAGTCATTCTAGTTGAGTAGTCATTGTGTGTACAATGCCTGTTATTTTTTTGTTTTTGTAAGAATGTATTTTAATTGTATTTTTTTTGGTTTGTTTTCACAATAAAAATTGCCTCCTATGTACAAGAATATAACTACTATAATACTGCTCCTATGTACAAGAATATAACTACTATAATACTGCTCCTATGTACAAGAATATAACTACTATAATACTGCTCCTATGTACAGGAATATAACTACTATAATACTGCCTCCTATGTACAGGAATATAACTACTATAATACAGCTCCTATGTACAAGAATATAACTACTATAATACTGCTCCTCTGTACAAGAATATAACTACTATAATACTGCCTCCTATGTACAAGAATATAACTACTATAATACTGCCTCCTATGTACAGGAATATACCTACTATAATACTGCTCCTATGTACAAGAATATAACTACTATAATACTGCCTCCTATGTACAAGAATATAACTACTATAATACTGCCCCTATGTACAAGAATATAACTACTATAATACTGCTCCTATGTACAAGAATATAACTACTATAATACTGCCTCCTATGTACAAGAATATAACTACTATAATACTGCTCTTATGTACAAGAATATAATTACTAAAATACTGCTCCTATGTATAAGAATATAACTACTATAATACTGCTCCTATGTACAAGAATATAACTGCTATAATACTGCTCCTATGTACAAGAATATAACTACTATAATACTGCTCCTATGTACAAGAATATAATTACTATGCACTTATCCATCTGCGTCTGGACACAAGATGTATGACTTTCTACATGACTGTATATTTTTCTCAAATAAAAAGAAATTTGATAAAGAATATAACTACTATAATACTGCTTCCTATGTACAAGAATATAACTACTATAATACTGCCTCCTATGTACAAGAATATAACTACTATAATACTGCCTCCTAAGTACAGGAATATAACTACTATAATACTGATCCTATGTACAAGAATATAACTACTATAATACTGCCTCCTATGTACAAGAATATAACTACCATAATACTGCCTCCTATGTACAAGAATATAACTACTATAATACTGCTCCTATGTACAAGAATATAACTACTATAATACTGCCTCCTATGTACAAGAATATAACTACTATAATACTGCTCTTATGTACAAGAATATAACTACTATAATACTGCTCCTATATACAAGAATATAACTACTATAATACTGCTCCTATGTACAAGAATATAACTACTATAATACTGCTCCTATGTATAAGAATATAACTACTATAATACTGCTCCTATGTATAAAAATATAACTACTATAATACTGCCTCCTAAGTACAGGAATATAACTACTATAATACTGATCCTATGTACAAGAATATAACTACTATAATACTGCCTCCTATGTACAAGAATATAACTACCATAATACTGCCTCCTATGTACAAGAATATAACTACTATAATACTGCTCCTATGTACAAGAATATAACTACTATAATACTGCTCCTATGTACAAGAATAGACCTACTATAATACTGCCTCCTATGTACAAGAATATAACTACTATAATACTGCTCCTATGTACAAGAATATAACTACTATAATACTGCTCCTATGTACAGGAATATAACTACTATAATACTGCCCCCTATGTACAAGAATATAACTACTATAATACTGCTGCTATGTACAAGAATATAACTACTATAATACTGCCCCCTAAGTACAAGAATATAACTACTATAATACTGCTCCTATGTACAAGAATATAACTACTATAATACTGCTCCTCTGTACAAGGATATAACTACTATAATACTGCTCCTATGTACAAGAATATAACTACTATAATACTGCCTCCTATGTACAAGAATATAACTACTATAATACTGCTCTTATGTACAAGAATATAATTACTAAAATACTGCTCCTATGTATAAGAATATAACTACTATAATACTGCTCCTATGTACAAGAATATAACTGCTATAATACTGCTCCTATGTACAAGAATATAACTACTATAATACTGCTCCTATGTACAAGAATATAACTACTATAATACAGCCTCCTAAGTACAGGAATATAACTACTATAATACTGATCCTATGAACAAGAATATAACTACTATAATACTGCCTCCTATGTACAAGAATATAACTACCATAATACTGCCTCCTATGTACAAGAATATAACTAGTATAATACTGCTCCTATGTACAAGAATATAACTACTGTAATACTCCCTCCTATGTACAAGAATATAACTACTATAATACTGCTCTTATGTACAAGAATATAACTGCTATAATACTGCCCCCTATGTACAAGAATATAACTACTATAATACTGCTGCTATGTACAAGAATATAACTACTATAATACTGCCCCCTAAGTACAAGAATATAACTACTATAATACTGCTCCTATGTATAAGAATATAACTACTATAATACTGCCTCCTATGTACAGGAATATAACTACTATAATACTGCTCCTATGTACAGGAATATAACTACTATAATACTGCTCCTATGTACAAGAATATAACTACCATAATACTGCCTCCTATGTACAAGAATATAACTACTATAATACTGCTCCTATGTACAAGAATATAACTACTATAATACTGCCTCCTATGTACAAGAATATAACTACTATAATACTGCTCTTATGTACAAGAATATAACTACTATAATACTGCTCCTATATACAAGAATATAACTACTATAATACTGCTCCTATGTACAAGAATATAACTACTATAATACTGCTCCTATGTATAAGAATATAACTACTATAATACTGCTCCTATGTATAAAAATATAACTACTATAATACTGCCTCCTAAGTACAGGAATATAACTACTATAATACTGATCCTATGTACAAGAATATAACTACTATAATACTGCATCCTATGTACAAGAATATAACTACCATAATACTGCCTCCTATGTACAAGAATATAACTACTATAATACTGCTCCTATGTACAAGAATATAACTACTATAATACTGCTCCTATGTACAAGAATAGACCTACTATAATACTGCCTCCTATGTACAAGAATATAACTACTATAATACTGCTCCTATGTACAAGAATATAACTACTATAATACTGCTCCTATGTACAAGAATATAACTACTATAATACTGCTCCTATGTACAAGAATATAACTGCTATAATACTGCTCCTATGTACAAGAATATAACTACTATAATACTGCTCCTATGTACAAGAATATAACTACTATAATACAGCCTCCTAAGTACAGGAATATAACTACTATAATACTGATCCTATGAACAAGAATATAACTACTATAATACTGCCTCCTATGTACAAGAATATAACTACCATAATACTGCCTCCTATGTACAAGAATATAACTAGTATAATACTGCTCCTATGTACAAGAATATAACTACTGTAATACTCCCTCCTATGTACAAGAATATAACTACTATAATACTGCTCTTATGTACAAGAATATAACTGCTATAATACTGCCCCTATGTACAAGAATATAACTACTATAATACTGCTGCTATGTACAAGAATATAACTACTATAATACTGCCCCCTAAGTACAAGAATATAACTACTATAATACTGCTCCTATGTATAAGAATATAACTACTATAATACTGCTCCTATGTACAAGAATATAACTGCTATAATACTGCTCCTATGTACAAGAATATAACTGCTATAATACTGCTCCTATGTACAAGAATATAACTACTATAATACTGCTCCTATGTATAAGAATATAACTACTATAATACTGCTCCTATGTACAGGAATATAACTACTATAATACTGCTCCTATGTACAAGAATATAACTGCTATAATACTGCTCCTATGTACAAGAATATAACTACTATAATACTGCTCCTATGTACAAGAATATAACTACTATAATACTGCCTCCTATGTACAAGAATATAACTACCATAATACTGCCTCCTATGTACAAGAATATAACTAGTATAATACTGCTCCTATGTACAAGAATATAACTACTGTAATACTGCCTCCTATGTACAAGAATATAACTACTATAATACTGCTCTTATGTACAAGAATATAACTACTATAATACTGCTCCTATGTACAAGAATATAACTACTATAATACTGCTCCTATGTATAAGAATATAACTACTATAATACTGCTCCTATGTACAAGAATATAACTACTATAATACTGCTCCTATGTACAAGAATATAACTACTATAATACTGCTCCTATGTACAAGAATATAACTACTATAATACTGCTCCTATGTATAAGAATATAACTACTATAATACTGCCTCCTAAGTACAGGAATATAACTACTATAATACTGATCCTATGTACAAGAATATAACTACTATAATACTGCCTCCTATGTACAAGAATATAACTACTATAATACTGCTCCTATGTACAAGAATATAACTACCATAATACTGCCTCCTATGTACAAGAATATAACTACTATAATACTGCCTCCTAGCTGTGAGGACGTGTGTCAGTAGCTCTCCTGAGGCTTTGGATGTCTGGAGAAAGCCCAGGGCGGGGTCACTCTGGGTGGGGATGCTCCCCAAGCAAGGCCCAGGCTCCAAGGCCTATTCTGGGAAATAATTCCCAGACCTCTCACACCATGGATAATTATCCAAAAGTTTCTTTGGAAGGAAGGAATGTTCCGAGTGTTGCCAGTCCCAGTGCAGCAGGAAGTAAAGATGAAAAGAAAATGTTGGAAGTAAAGAAGGAAACATCACTGAGTAAGACCATGGCTGCAGGTGTGCAATCCACCCCACCCGCAGGCAGACAGAGGAGAACATCCCTGGAGAAGCAGACCATGCAGGAGAATCTGCAGCAGCCTGTCCTGATACGGTCTGACCGCACACGTTATGGGAGTGGGAACAGCGCAAAAGTCGCCAACACGACAGATGAGACCAGAGGGAATACTGAAGGAAGGCTTCATGGGGCCACAAGTGCAGTCACTGGGAAGAACCAGGGGCCCAGTCCCCAATCTGTAGATAGTGACCTCGCAGCAGTGACCACGGCTGCACCAAGTCCAGTGCAAGGACCAAGGAGCCATTCTGTGAGTACACTGCCGGCGCAACCCCCCAATACTCAGCGTGCACCTGAACTATGTCTGGCCGAGCGGATCCCAGCTCTGGTCAAGAGACTAGAAACATTAAAAAGAACAAAACTACAGCTGCAGAAACAGATAGATTGTGTCTATAAGCTAAAGGCAGCAAACCCCAACAATCAGGTTGTCCATGACAAGAAGCTGAGCGCCCTCGCTGTGCAGCTCGCTGACACTGTGCAGGACATGGAGGCTGTACTGGAGCAGATGGGACCAGTCGCTGAATCCTTCAGGAACCAGCAAAGACTTGAGGGACATGGGGGAAGACCTGCGCCAGAATAATCTCCATCTATACCCAAGTCTCCAACCTGTCCAGATGACACCCAGCAGGCCTGTGCAAGACCAGTCCTCAGACCAGCCAGCTTCCCTTTTGAGAAAGGGAATTTGTACAGAGAAGTGGGAGAAAGTGTCCAGCAACAGCAAAGACCTGCAGAGACTCCTCAAAAGGTACCACAAGTCCCAGCGGTTTGTATTGTGAAGCAGGACTATGGACTCAAACCAGAAGGTAACTCTGCAGTAGCAGTGCAGTCACCACAAGCCCTGGGGGGCAGTAGAGAGCAGCAGGACTGTGGACTCTCGCCTGAAGGTAACTCTGCAGTAGCAGTGCAGTCACCACAAGCCCTGGGGGGCAGTAGAGAGCAGCAGGACTGTGGACTCTCGCCTGAAGGTAACTCTGCAGTAGCAGTGCAGTCACCACAAGCCCTGGGGGGCAGTAGAGAGCAGCAGGACTGTGGACTCTCGCCTGAAGGTGACTCTGCAGTAGCAGTGCAGTCACCACAAGCCCTGGGGGGCAGTAGAGAGCAGCAGGACTGTGGACTCTCGCCTGAAGGTGACTCTGCAGTAGCAGTGCAGTCACCACAAGCCCTGGGGGGCAGTAGAGAGCAGCAGGACTGTGGACTCTTGCCTGAAGGTAACTCTGCAGTAGCAGTGCAGTCACCACAAGCGCTGGGGGGCAGTAGAGAGCAGCAGGACTGTGGACTCTCGCCTGAAGGCAGAAGTACAGCAGAGAGCTCACAGGTCATGGCTCAGCAGGACTGTCGGGGCTCTGTAGAGCAGGATCATACTGCTAGTGACTGCATTGATATGACTGTATGTGATGTTACTGATGATGTTTCTGCAGAGGGTAGCGCTTCACAGTCTGTGTGGGATTTGGGGTCCTCTCTAGAGTCGGGTCCACCATTAGATCAGCCTTCAGAGGCTTGTGACTCGCAGAGTACTATGGATGATGGTGGGGAGGGGGCTGTACAGTCTGATGCACAGCACTTCCCCCCTTTAGTTACACCAGGAGTGTCAGACCCCCATAGTGCAGGCGGTCAGCAGCCACCACAGCGCCCCCAAGTACAGCAGGAGGGTGGAACTGGTGGTGTCTCCTCTGGTAATGCCTGGAGCCGTGGGTCACCATCCTTCAGGTCTAATGTGAACTATACAGGTCAGGCTTTTAAGAGGAGGAACGTGGTCAGGTTCAGACATAGAGGGGCCAAGGAGGAGTTGCCTGACAGGAGGTTTGTGGTCCGTGAACTTCTGTGCCACCAAATGGGTTTCCTGCCATCTAACATCCTGGCAGTGATAAACCTTCCTGACAGGCAGGGGTATGACGTCAGTTTTAAACTCATGTCTGACCTGGACCGCTTCTGGGCTCATTTCGCCCGGGTGAGAGATGCTGATGGCTGGAATAAGTTCAGCCTCATCCCCATCTCTAGACCAGACACAGCAAATGTCACCATAATATTCTGGAACGAGTCGGTACCACACCAGGATATTGTTGTATGGCTAAAAAGACACTGTGACCTAATGTCAGATCTGACCAAGACCAGGGACGAGGATGGCATATGGACTGGGGGGTGGAAGGTCCTGGTAAAGTTACGGCAGGTTAACAACATCACCCAACATCTGCCCAACTCATTCTTTATTGGCCGGGAGAAAGGGGTATGCTTCTATGCGGGTCAGCCTAGAAAATGTTTTAAATGCGGAAAGGCCGGTCATATTGCGAGTGTGTGCACCCTGGTAAAATGTAACTTATGCGGTGAGATCGGCCATGTCAGCGCCACCTGCCAGAACATCCGGTGCAACCTCTGTGGTAGGATCGGTCACTCCCACAGGGACTGTCCAGACGCCTGGCATAATGTTTGTAAGGACTTCCCTGATGAGGACTTGCTGGAAGTGGCAGATGACCTAGAGGAGGAGACGCTGTTGTCAGGGTCAGCAGTGACACCGCCCGAGCCTCAGCACAACATGGGTGACAATATGGGAGACATAGTGCCTGACCAGTCCCAGCCAGGAGCCACTGAGGGGAACGGGGAGGTCACTGAGCAGGTTGTGGGCACGTCGTCTTCTGCCCCTGCATCAATAAATCCGCAGAAGAAACGGAAGAAGGACAAAACCAGCCGTAAGCCTGAGGGGGAATGGACCACTGTCCAAAAACCTTCCAAAAAGAAAGTAGACCCCGGGTCAGGTGTCATGACTATCACAAATAGGTACGGTGTCCTATCAGAGTCAGATGCTGAGGAAGAGATGGAGAGAGAGTTAAAGAGGGTGGTAGATGAATTTAATGAGGACCAAGAGGGCGATCCCCCCACAAAAAGGAAACCCCCGCGAGCTAAACGTCTGTCCGAATCGGACATGGAGACAGGTGGTCGGCAGGTGGGCTCAGACTTAGATCTATGATGATGGGGGTAATATCTCTGCTACTTGTGCTTTGCTTTGATGGCTGACTTTACCCTTAAAGTGTTCTCCAGTAATGTGAACAGTGTCAGAGTGAGGAGGACCAGGCATGTGGTTTATGAACATCTAAGGTCTCTTGATGCTGATGTCTTTTTCTTACAAGAGACACGTTTGAATACTCTAGGACTCTTACGGGAAGCCGAGCGTGAATGGCGGTCTGGTCCATCCTTTTGGTCACTGGCTGTAGAACCAAGTGCCGGGGTCTCTATCCTCTTTAACACCAATGATATAACTATACATAGGTTGACAGAGGTATTGATGGGAAGGTGCCTAATTCTGGAAGTTACTATTCGGGGTAGGAGGCTCCGTCTTATAAATATCTATGGTTCGCAGACAGTGACTGAAAGGGTTAACCTTTATAATGAAGTGAAGCCATATCTCTTCACATCTATCCCTGTCATCATGGCTGGAGATTTCAATGCCACCAGGACATCTTGTGACAGGACCTCTAATAGGCCTCTTACCAGAGACTCCAAGGTCCTAAACAGAATTATTCAACAGGCCGGGTTGTCAGATGTGTTTGTGCAGGGTGGTCGGAAACCAAAATTTACTTATTTTTGTGGTGAAAGAAGAAGTCGGATAGATTTAGCTCTGGTGAGTCCCACAGAGACCATTGGTGAAAAAGATGAGAAGATCGTCCCTTATTCAGACCATCTGGCCTTATATTTCTGTTTAGGTGTCACAAAGTGTTCTGGGACAGGTAGAGGGTTATGGAGACTTAATTCCAGTCTATTAGAAGACCCTTCGGTTCAGAGTCATGTTCACTCTCTTATACAGAGTCAGCTAGAGAGAGTGGACTTTTATGACAATATGGCCGACTGGTGGGAGGATGTCAAGGATGAGATCAGATCCCTCTTAAAGAGACTGTCAGTTATAAAGGGGAAGAGTAAGTATGGCCAGTATCTCAAGCTGCGGAAAGAATTGGAGTCACTATATTCGGCGGGAGGGGATGACCAACAAAGGATAGACCGGCTGAAATCTGAGATAAGGCAGTATCAGTACAGCAGGTATACCTCCCTGGTTCTTGAACGGGATTATGGGACCTTAGGGTCTCCTGATCCCTTTGAGAATTGCCGGGAGCGAGTGGCAAATAAATCTGTCACCGGTCTCACTGACCCCCAGGGTGTTTTGCAAGAATCTCGGGAGGGTATCCTGGGGGTGGTGAGATCTTACTATGCTGACTTGTTTCAGAGGAAGGTTTTGGATAGAGACAAGATGACCCAATTCTTGGAGGCAACTCCGCTCCCTGATACTAATGATTTGGACTTTTCTCCTTTGACAGCAGATTTGACGGTGGCAGAGGTTAAAGAGGCAATTGATAAGTTACATCTGAAGAAGGCACCAGGTCCAGATGGGATAACAGCAGAATTCTATAGGACATTCAGAGACCTCTTGGCCCCAATCCTCGTGGATGTATATACAAATTGTCTAGAAAGTCACCTGATGCCTCCATCCATGAGAGTGTCCTCGCTGATTCTGCTGTCCAAAGGTAAAGAGCCGAGTGACATCAAGAACTGGAGGCCGATTGCTCTCTTGAATGTCGACAGAAAGATTCTGGCAAAAATTCTGTTTTCTAGATTAGTTTGTCTGTCCTCAGCACTGTTGGCAGGCTGTCAGTTTGGCACAGTAGAAGGGCGGAACATCTCTGGAGCAGTCATCTCGATAAGGGAGATGTTTGAGAGATGTAAAGCCCTGAGGGGTGGGAGATATGTTGTGAGTCTTGACCAGGCTAAAGCCTTTGACAGAGTAGATCATGAGTATCTATGGGCCACTTTGTCAAAGTACGGTATTCCGGGGCATTTCATCGATTGGCTGAAGACTCTGTATTGCGTGGCTGAGAGCTTTCCTCTGGTCAATGGTTGGCAGGGTGATACCTTCAGGGTTGAGGCAGGGGTGAGACAGGGTTGCCCACTGAGTCCACTGCTGTATGTATTTGCCTTAGACCCATTCTTGAGGTCACTGCAGGAGTGTGGTTTTCAGGGGGTGCCAGTCCCCCATTGCCTGCCCCTGAGTGTTGTTGCCTATGCGGATGATGTGACTGTAGTGATATCTAAGCCTCGTGAGGTGGAGATGTTGTCTGCGGCCATCAGAAGTTACTCGGAGGCCTCAGGGTCTCTGGTCAACCTTGAGAAGAGTCAAGCTCTCTGGATATCAGACAGTGATCCAGACTTTGATCTGCCACAATTTGTGAGAGCCTCCACCTATATTAAAATCCTAGGGGTCAAATTCGGGAGGAATGATAACGCCAAACTAAATTGGGAAGAGAAGTTGGAAGCCGGAAATGCAAAGGTTCAGCGATGGAAGAACTGGAGGCTGACCTATAGAGAAAGGGTTAAAATGTTGAAGACTTACCTGGTCCCTGTCTTCTTGTATGTTTCTGTCGTTTTTCCTTTGCCGGAATCTTTCTCCGCTAGGCTCTTTAGCCTGTTCTTCCAACTGTTGTGGGGGAACAGGTTGAACCTGATAAAAAGAGGGATCACCTACCTACAGAGGAGAGAGGGTGGGTTGGATATGCTGAATCCAAGGGTGTTCTTTGACTCCATGTTTCTAAAAGTTAATTTTGGTTGCCTGGACTCAGAGAACAGCTTCCTGTGGGTGAATAGTATCAGGGACTGGATAATGCCTTTTGCAGAGTCTTGGGTGCGAGGCGGCAGTCTCAAGAGGGGTCGATGGACGAGTGACTACCTCCCCCAGTACCTGGACTATGGACTGAAGTGTGTGAGAAGGTGGAAGATAGAGAAGTCCTACATTGAGGGTAAGCCAAGGAAGGATCTATACGTGAGGGTCTGTAGGGCTTACTTTTGTTCTCCACTTGTCTTGAGGGATTGTGTGACTAGCACTTTACAAGAAAGTCTGAAGCTTCTCAATGGGAAACGACTCCCCGCCAAATTATTTGACATAGCTTGGTTGTCATTACATGGAAAGCTATTTGTTAGGGGTAACCTGAAATTTTTAAGTGTTTCAGATAGGAACTGTCCTCTCGGTTGTCAGCAGGAGGAGACGATGGAGCACTTAATATCTGACTGCAGGGGTGGGAGGAGAATATGGGAAGAGGTGTCGCAAAAGCTAAACATCCCATTACTGCAGTCCCTGACTTATCCTGATATAATCTATGCTGTTCCATCCAGAAATAGGAATGTAGACAGGGGGACAATGTACCTGATCATTTCTGTCATAAAATACTACCACTGGCACATGAGAACCCGCGTGTCTATACACAATGAGCCATTCCACCACACCACAGCCATAAGCCAAATAATGTCTGAGCTCCAGTGGGTTAAGTCATTAGAGATAAGGAGTAACCCGAATAATAGGAAATTATGGAGAAATGTGTCTTTGGTTTAAAACAGAAAATATGATGTTATTTTGTGTGTGTTTTTTTTTCTCTTCTTTTTCCTCCCCAGCAAATGTGGACTTTCTAAGTTTAATATGATTTTATAGTCATTCTAGTTGAGTAGTCATTGTGTGTACAATGCCTGTTATTTTTTGTTTTTTGTAAGAATGTATTTTAATTGTATTTTTTTTGTTTGTTTTCACAATAAAAATTGCCTCCTATGTACAAGAATATAACTACTATAATACTGCTCCTATGTACAAGAGTATGACTACTATAATACTGCTCCTATGTACAAGAATATAACTACTATAATACTGCTCCTATGTACAAGTATATAACTACTATAATACTGCTCCTATGTACAAGAATATAACAACTATAATACTGCTCCTATGTACAAGAATATAACTACTATAATACTGCCTCCTATGTACAAGAATATAACTACTATAATACTGCTCTTATGTACAAGAATATAACTACTATAATACTGCTCCTATATACAAGAATATAACTACTATAATACTGCTCCTATGTACAAGAATATAACTACTATAATACTGCTCCTATGTATAAGAATATAACTACTATAATACTGCTCCTATGTATAAGAATATAACTACTATAATACTGCCTCCTATGTACAAGAATATAACTACTATAATACTGCCTCCTAAGTACAGGAATATAACTACTATAATACTGATCCTATGTACAAGAATATAACTACTATAATACTGCCTCCTATGTACAAGAATATAACTACCATAATACTGCCTCCTATGTACAAGAATATAACTACTATAATACTGCTCCTATGTACAAGAATATAACTACCATAATACTGCCTCCTATGTACAAGAATATAACTACTATAATACTGCTCCTATGTACAAGAATATAACTACTATAATACTGCTCCTATGTACAAGAATAGACCTACTATAATACTGCCTCCTATGTACAAGAATATAACTACTATAATACTGCTCCTATGTACAAGAATATAACTACTATAATACTGCTCCTATGTACAGGAATATAACTACTATAATACTGCACCCTAAGTACAAGAATATAACTACTATAATACTGCTCCTATGTATAAGAATATAACTACTATAATACTGCCCCATAAGTACAAGAATATAACTACTATAATACTGCTCCTATGTATAAGAATATAACTACTATAATACTGCCTCCTAAGTACAGGAATATAACTACTATAATACTGATCCTATGTACAAGAATATAACTACTATAATACTGCTCCTATGTACAAGAATATAACTACTATAATACTGCTCCTATGTACAGGAATATAACTACTATAATACTGCCCCGTATGTACAAGAATATAACTACTATAATACTGCTGCTATGTACAAGAATATAACTACTATAATACTGCCCCCTAAGTACAAGAATATAACTACTATAATACTGCTCCTATGTATAAGAATATAACTACTATAATACAGCCTCCTAAGTACAGGAATATAACTACTATAATACTGATCCTATGTACAAGAATATAACTACTATAATACTGCCTCCTATGTACAAGAATATAACTACCATAATACTGCCTCCTATGTACAAGAATATAACTAGTATAATACTGCTCCTATGTACAAGAATATAACTACTGTAATACTGCCTCCTATGTACAAGAATATAACTACTATAATACTGCTCTTATGTACAAGAATATAACTACTATAATACTGCTCTTATGTACAAGAATATAACTACTATAATACTGCTCCTATATACAAGAATATAACTACTATAATACTGCTCCTATGTACAAGAATATAACTACTATAATACTGCTCCTATGTATAAGAATATAACTACTATAATACTGCTCCTATGTATAAGAATATAACTACTATAATACTGCCTCCTAAGTACAGGAATATAACTACTATAATACTGCTCCTATGTACAAGAATATAACTACTATAATACTGCCTCCTATGTACAAGAATATAACTACCATAATACTGCCTCCTATGTACAAGAATATAACTACTATAATACTGCTCCTATGTACAAGAATATAACTACCATAATACTGCCTCCTATGTACAAGAATATAACTACTATAATACTGCTCCTATGTACAAGAATATAACTACTATAATACTGCTTCTATGTACAAGAATAGACCTACTATAATACTGCCTCCTATGTACAAGAATATAACTACTATAATACTGCTCCTATGTACAAGAATATAACTACTATAATACTGCTCCTATGTACAGGAATATAACTACTATAATACTGCCCCCTATGTACAAGAATATAACTACTATAATACTGCTGCTATGTACAAGAATATAACTACTATAATACTGCCCCCTAAGTACAAGAATATAACTACTATAATACTGCTCCTATGTATAAGAATATAACTACTATAATACTGCCCCATAAGTACAAGAATATAACTACTATAATACTGCTCCTATGTATAAGAATATAACTACTATAATACTGCCTCCTAAGTACAGGAATATAACTACTATAATACTGATCCTATGTACAAGAATATAACTACTATAATACTGCTCCTATATACAAGAATATAACTACTATAATACTGCTCCTATGTACAAGAATATAACTGCTATAATACTGCTCCTATGTACAAGAATATAACTACTATAATACTGCCTCCTAAGTACAGGAATATAACTACTGTAATACTGCCTCCTATGTATAAGAATATAACTACTATAATACTGATCCTATGTACAAGAATATAACTACTATAATACTGCTGCTATGTACAAGAATATAACTACTATAATACTGCCCCCTAAGTACAAGAATATAACTACTATAATACTGCTCCTATGTATAAGAATATAACTACTATAATACTGCCCCATAAGTACAAGAATATAACTACTATAATACTGCTCCTATGTATAAGAATATAACTACTATAATACTGCCTCCTAAGTACAGGAATATAACTACTATAATACTGATCCTATGTACAAGAATATAACTACTATAATACTGCTCCTATATACAAGAATATAACTACTATAATACTGCTCCTATGTACAAGAATATAACTGCTATAATACTGCTCCTATGTACAAGAATATAACTACTATAATACTGCCTCCTAAGTACAGGAATATAACTACTATAATACTGCCTCCTATGTATAAGAATATAACTACTATAATACTGATCCTATGTACAAGAATATAACTACTATAATACTGCTCCTATGTACAAGAATATAACTACTATAATACTGCTCCTATGTACAAGAATATAACTGCTATAATACTGCTCCTATGTACAGGAATATAACTACTATAATACTGCCCCCTATGTACAAGAATATAACTACTATAATACTGCTGCTATGTACAAGAATATAAATACTATAATACTGCCCCCTAAGTACAAGAATATAACTACTATAATACTGCTGCTATGCATAAGAATATAACTACTATAATAATGCCCCATAAGTACAAGAATATAACTACTATAATACTGCTCCAATGTACAAGAATATAACCACTATAATACTGCTCCTATGTACAAGAATATAACTACTATAATACTGCTCCTATGTACAAGAATATAACTACTATAATACTGCCTCCTATGTACAAGAATATAACTACTATAATACTGCCTACTATGTACAAGAATATAACTACTATAATACTGCTCCTATGTACAAGAATATAACTACTATAATACTGCTCCAATGTACAAGAATATAACTACTATAATACTGTTCCTATGTACAAGAATATAACTACTATAATACTGCTCCTATGTACAAGAATATAACTACTATAATACTGCTCCTATGTACAAGAATATATCTACTATAATACTGCCTGCTATGTACAAGAATATAACTACTATAATACTGCTCCTATGTACAAGAATATAACTACTATAATACTGCTCCTATGTGCAAGAATATATCTACTATAATACTGCCTGCTATGTACAAGAATATAACTACTATAATACTGCTCCTATGTACAAGAATATAACTACTATAATACTGCCTCCTATGTACAAGAATATAACTACTATAATACTGCTCCTATGTACAAGAATATAACTACTATAATACTACCTCCTATGTACAAGAATATAACTACTATAATACTGCTCCTATGTACAAGAATATAACTACTATAATACTGCTCCTATGTATAGGAATATAACTACTATAATACTGCTCCTATGTACAATAATATAACTACTATAATACTGCCTCCTATGTACAAGAATATAACTACTATAATACTGCTCCTATGTATAGGAATATAACTACTATAATACTGCTCCTATGTACAATAATATAACTACTATAATACTGCTCCTATGTATAGGAATATAACTACTATAATACTGCCTCCTATGTACAAGAATATAACTACTATAATACTGCTCCTATGTACAAGAATATAACTACTATAATACTGCTCCTATGTACAAGAATATATCTACTATAATACTGCCTGCTATGTACAAGAATATAACTACTATAATACTGCTCCTATGTACAAGAATATAACTACTATAATACTGCTCCTATGTACAAGAATATAACTACTATAATACTGCCTCCTATGTACAGGGATATAACTACTATAATACTGCCTCCTATGTACAAGAATATAACTACTATAATACTGCTCCTATATACAAGAATATAACTACTATAATACTGCTGCTATGCATAAGAATATAACTACTATAATAATGCCCCATAAGTACAAGAATATAACTACTATAATACTGCTCCAATGTACAAGAATATAACTACTATAATACTGTTCCTATGTACAAGAATATAACTACTATAATACTGCTCCTATGTACAAGAATATAACTACTATAATACTGCTCCTATATACAAGAATATAACTACTATAATACTGCTGCTATGCATAAGAATATAACTACTATAATAATGCCCCATAAGTACAAGAATATAACTACTATAATACTGCTCCAATGTACAAGAATATAACTACTATAATACTGTTCCTATGTACAAGAATATAACTACTATAATACTGCTCCTATGTACAAGAATATATCTACTATAATACTGCCTGCTATGTACAAGAATATATCTACTATAATACTGCCTGCTATGTACAAGAATATAACTACTATAATACTGCTCCTATGTACAAGAATATAACTACTATAATACTGCTCCTATGTACAAGAATATAACTACTATAATACTGCCTCCTATGTACAGGGATATAACTACTATAATACTGCCTCCTATGTACAAGAATATAACTACTATAATACTGCTCCTATGTACAAGAATATAACTACTATAATACTGCTCCTATATACAAGAATATAACTACTATAATACTGCTCCTATGTACAAGACTATAACTACTATGATACTGCTCCTATGTACAAGAATATAACTACTATAATACTGCTCCTATGTACAAGAATATAACCACTATAATACTGCTCCTATGTACAAGAATATAACTACTATAATACTGCTCCTATGTACAAGAATATAACTACTATAATACTGCCTCCTATGTACAAGAATATAACTACTATAATACTGCCTACTATGTACAAGAATATAACTACTATAATACTGCTCCTATGTACAAGAATATAACTACTATAATACTGCTCCAATGTACAAGAATATATCTACTATAATACTGCTCCTATGTACAAGAATATATCTACTATAATACTGCCTGCTATGTACAAGAATATAACTACTATAATACTGCTCCTATGTACAAGAATATAACTACTATAATACTGTTCCTATGTACAAGAATATAACTACTATAATACTGCTCCTATGTGCAAGAATATATCTACTATAATACTGCCTGCTATGTACAAGAATATAACTACTATAATACTGCTCCTATGTACAAGAATATAACTACTATAATACTGCCTCCTATGTACAAGAATATAACTACTATAATACTGCTCCTATGTACAAGAATATAACTACTATAATACTACCTCCTATGTACAAGAATATAACTACTATAATACTGCTCCTATGTACAAGAATATAACTACTATAATACTGCTCCTATGTATAGGAATATAACTACTATAATACTGCTCCTATGTACAATAATATAACTACTATAATACTGCCTCCTATGTACAAGAATATAACTACTATAATACTGCTCCTATGTATAGGAATATAACTACTATAATACTGCTCCTATGTACAATAATATAACTACTATAATACTGCTCCTATGTATAGGAATATAACTACTATAATACTGCCTCCTATGTACAAGAATATAACTACTATAATACTGCTCCTATGTACAGGAATATAACTACTATAATACTGCTCCTATGTACAAGAATATAACTACTATAATACTGCTCCTATATATAAGAATATAACTACTATAATACTGCTCCTATGTACAAGAATATAACTACTATAATACTGCTCCTATGTATAGGAATATAACTACTATAATACTGCTCCTATGTATAGGAATATAACTACTATAATACTGCTCCTATGTACAAGAATATAACTACTATAATACTGCTCCTGTGTACAAGAATATAACTACTATAATACTGCTCCTGTGTACAATAATATAACTACTATAATACTGCTCCTATGTACAAGAATATAACTACTATAATACTGCTCCTATGTACAGGAATATAACTACTTTAATACTGTCTTCTATGTACAGGAATATAACTACTATAATACTGCCTCCTATATACAGGAATATAACTACTATAATACTACCTCCTATGTACAAGAATATAACTACTATAATACTGCTCCTATGTAGAAGAATATAACTACTATAATACTGCTCCTATGTACAAGAATATAACTACTATAATACTGCTCCTATGTACAGGAATATAACTACTATAATACTGCCTCCTATGTACAAGAATATAACTACTATAATACTGCTCCTATATATAAGAATATAACTACTATAATACTGCTCCTATGTACAAGAATATAACTACTATAATACTGCTCCTATGTATAGGAATATAACTACTATAATACTGCTCCTATGTACAAGGATATAACTACTATAATACCGCCTGCTATGTACAAGAATATAACTACTATAATACTGCTCCTATGTACAATAATATAACTACTATAATACTGCTCCTATGTACAAGAATATAACTACTATAATACTGCTCCTATGTACAAGAATATAACTACTATAATACTGCTCCTATATATAAGAATATAACTACTATAATACTGCTCCTATGTACAAGAATATAACTACTATAATACTGCTCCTATGTATAGGAATATAACTACTATAATACTGCTCCTATGTATAGGAATATAACTACTATAATACTGCTCCTATGTACAAGAATATAACTACTATAATACTGCTCCTGTGTACAAGAATATAACTACTATAATACTGCTCCTGTGTACAATAATATAACTACTATAATACTGCTCCTATGTACAGGAGAGCAGTAGGGGTAAAGCTACCTCAGCTAACAAACGAAGGTCAGATATATTTCTGGCAGAGCACTGTGTTGCCGCCACCCTTGGTATCTCACCTAGAGTGACAGTGGCACTGATCAGCCTCTCCTTCCCCTTGATGACACTGCAGGTCCAGATGGCCTCACTCTCATTCACAGCTGTGACTATATCTAAGGAGCTTTGTCCCTGTTGTCCACATATGCCATGACTTGTGTTCCATTGATTCCAACACAGTTTTGCATTGATGTCAATGCAGTTTACTCGACACTGGAGAGGAGTTTGGGCGTCCAGGATGATGTCACTTCTTGAATCAGACACTGAAAAAACGAATGGTGACATTAGACATTAGATAAGCAGCTGCCCGACATATCCCGCGCCATCTATCCGGAATTCCAGCTCTATCATGTGAGGACACTGCAAATAACACCTAATATCATAAGAATGTCTTTATTAATACATTCTGATAAAAAACGTAATTTAAAAGGGATGTCCACCCAAATTCTGTGGTATAAATATATATCTATATATATATATATATATATATATATATATATATATATATATATATATACTGTATGTGTTATACATAGCTCCAAATCCCCTGCATAGTCAAAGTTAAATGATTAAATGATACATTTCTGGTACCTGAGGCCACCACTAGAGGGCGTTCACTACATACTGTCCATACATTGAACCTAATTTTAAGCTCCTAAGCTCCCTCTAGTGGTGGCAGCAAGAAGCCAGAGTTTTATTATTCATGTCTATGTCATTGTAGCTCTGTATCTGAAAAAAAAAAGCTCCAGTTGCAATAAACGTATATTAATAAATTAATCAGAAGAGGATGCTAGACAACACGACGTGAAAAGGCGGAGATTGGCCGGCAGCAGTGACGTACATGTGAGCGGCAGAGACTGTTGGTGCAACGCTGGAACTCGGAGGCTCCCACAAGGTTTTTTTCAATTTTCGGCCCATGCCCTGCTACCCCTAAAATTTCTTAGATCTCAGACAACCCCTAAAGTGTTACAGTTCTTACTAAGCTTCTGATAATGAGAACATTTTTCGTTTCATCATCTTCTCCTCTCACCTCAGAGTTATCCAATTATTGTGAAAATGATTCCAGAAATAGAATTTCTTGCTGAAAGCGGTGGCACCGTCTTCAGATCAGTCCTCCTATTATTAATTATCTCTTTCTAGTAACGGCTGTAACCATGGAAACAATACGAGAGGGGCTATAATTTAATGGAAACCCTTCCGCACTTCATACATCTATGTCCTGTCAGGGCGAACTCTACACTGTGATATGTTGTCATTTCTGTAGCAGTCGATGTACGGGGGAGCTTTATGTTTTCTTATTATGCCCGTGATTTCCAATGGACGTTGCTGTGACATGACCTCTAGACTGGGGTTGTTGCGATACCAAAATTTTGAATCGATTTCAATACCATAAAAAGTATCGCGATACTCGATACCATGCGAAAAAACTAAAACACCAAAAAAGCCGCGTGCATTTTCTGCATTTTATGGAACGTCCGGCCCATAATAGAACAGTTCGATCCTATTTTTTGGGGGGACAAGATGACTAAATGGCGAATTACACGGTTTTTATTTTTTTTATGTTACGGCGTTCACCGCATAGGAGATATTTTTTTATATTTTAATAGTTTGGATTTTTTCGGACGTGGCGATATGTAATATGTTTATTTTTTCATTGTTTATATAGTTTATATGCAAAATTGGGAAAGGGGGTGAATTAAACTTTTAATATTTTGGTGTTACAATGGCAGCCAGGGCTTCAATAGTGTCCCGGTTGCCTGGTAACCGATCGGAGCCCCGCGATTTCACTGCTGGGGCTCCAATCGTAAGCTGCCATTGCCACCAATGAGTATTTTGAGGAGGGGGGGGAGGACACCCTGTGGCCACTGCCACCAATGATTATAATACTGGGGGGCGCACTGCGCCACCAATGAATGTAATTAAACCATTAACACAAACCCGGCCTCTATGACAGGGTGCTGCGATCCCCGTCAATTAACCCTTCAGGTGCGGCACCTGAGGGGTTAATTGCCACGGTTCGGTGGATCACCATGCCCTGTCATAGAGGCCGAGTTTGTGATACGGCCGGCACCCGGTGCTTACATTTGTATTAATCGTTTAATTACATTCATTGGTGGCGCAGTGGCCACAGCCCCTCCCCCCCTCCTCAGTATTATCTCCTCATCAGTGGCAGTGGCTGCACAGTAGCGCAGCGTATTGTTGGAAAATAGCAAATCCCGGTATCGAATCCATCTGTATCCGTAACAGATTTAGCATTGGGGACCACAAGCTTCAATTTACCCATTGCATTTGTATCAAATTAAAAGCCTGGCCCTAACCTGAGGCATACAGTGAGGAACAGAAGTATTTGAACACCCTGCGATTTTGCACATTCTCCCACTTAGAAATCATGGAGGGGTCTGACATTCACATTGTAGGTGCATTCCCTCTGAGAGACAGAATAAAATAAAAAAAATCAGGAAATTACATTGTATGATTTTTAAAGAATGTATTTGTCTTGCACGGCTGAACATAAGTATTTGGACAGCTGAGAAACAGCAAGAATTCTGGCTCTCAAAGACCTGTTACTGCGCCTTTAAAAAGTCCACCTCTACTCCACTCATTAATCTAACTTCGTAGCACATGTCTGAGCTCTTTAAAGACCCCTGTCCACCCCACAGTCAGTCAGACGCCAACTACTACCATGGGCAAGACCAAAGAGCTGTCAAAAGAGACCAGAGACAAAATTGTGGACCTCCACAAGGCTGGAAAGAGCTACGGGGCAATTGCCAAGCAGCTTGGTAAAAATAGATCAACTGTTGGAGCAATTGTTAGAAAATGGAAGAGGCTAAAGACGACTGTCAGTCTCCCTTGGACTTGGGCTCCATGCAAGATCTCACCTCGTGGGGTATCACTGATAAGAAAGGTGAAGAATCAGCCCAGAACTACAAGGGAGGAGCTGGTCAATGACATGAAGAGAGCTGGGACCACAGTTTCAGAGGTCACTGTCGGTAGAACACTACGCCGTCATGGTTTCAAATCATGCATTGCACGAAAGGTTCCCCTGCTCCAGTCATCACATGTCCAGGCCCGTCCGAAGTTTGCCGATGACCATCTGTATGATCCAGAGGAGGCCGGGGAGAAAGTCATGTGGTCAGATGAGACCAAAGTAGAACTTTTTGGTCTAAACTTCACTCATCGTGTTTGGAGGAAAAAGGAGGATGAGTTGCATCCCAAGAACACCATCCCTACTGTGAAGCATGGGGGGTAACATCATGCTTTGGGGGTGCTTTTCTGTGAAGGGGACAGGACAACTACACTGTATTAAGGAGAGGATGAATGGGGCCATTTATTGTAAGATTTTGAGCAACAACCTCCTTCCCTCAGTCAGAGCATTGAAGATGGGTCGCGGTTGGGTCTTCCAACATGACAACCTCCCGAAGCACACAGCCAGGATAACCAAGGAGCGGCTCCGTAAGAAGCATATCAAGGTTCTGGAGTGGCCTAGCCAGTCTCCAGACCTAAATCCAATAGAACATCTTTGGAGGGAGCTGAAACTCTGTGTTGCTCAGCGACAGCCCTGAAACCTGACAGATCTAGAAGAGATCTGTGTGGAGGAGTGGGCCAAAATCCCTGCTGCAGTGTGTGCAAACCTGGTCAAGAAACACAGGAAACGTCTGACCTCTGTAATTGCAAACAAAGTCTTCTGTACCAAATATTAACACTGATTTTCTCAGGTGTTCAAATACTTATGTTCAGTAGTGCAAGACAAACACATTCTTTAAAAACCATACAATGTGATTTCCTGATTTTTTTATTGTTTTTTTTTATTCTGTGGGAATGTACCTACAATGTGAATTTCAGACCCCTCCATGATTTCTAAGTGGGATAACTTGCAAAATCATACTGTCAATTTGTCATTATGTGGCCATGCTGCTTTTGTCTAGAACCCTATTTATGTATTATCAAATATGTATTGTTTTATATTGCTATTGTAATTATCATTTTTATTATACTGAGATAATAAATCAGGGCTCTGGGATGATGAACTAGAGCTCTGAGATAAATCATGTTCCTGAGTTTAAAAAAAATCAGCGCTCTGAGATAAACAAGGGCACTGAGATATTATATATAGAGAGAGAGAGAGAAAGACATTTCTTACCTGTGAGACTGGCCACGCACACCTTTCTCGTCAGATTCTTCATTCTATTCCCGATCTTTAGAACGATCTCCATCTGATAATCGCCACTTTTAGGATTCAGAAGATAAACGCTCAGGTCGTTTGGTTTCGCTGATGCATCCTTCGAATGACTCTTTGCAGCCCAACCTGCTGCGCCTTCCGTCATATGAAGTTGATTGAGGATTTGAGATGAATAACTGATGGACCCTTCTACTACGTGGACATCTGAGGACAAGGGTTTGCTTCGAATGTCGAAGTTGAAGATCCACGGGACGGTGACAGGGTTTGTTCCTGATGTATAGACAATGGACGGAGAGTCATGGAAACCTGCAAAAATCACCAAGACGAGAAGTTACAAGTGCCTGAAAAACCCCAATGGGCAATTCAGGAGAAAAAAAACATTAAGGAGAAGCTCACTGTACACTGATTTATTATTGATTTCAGTCCGATCTGCATAGAGCTCCCTGTAGTATGTACACAGAGGTGGCAAAGTGGGTATAATTAGGATGTAGGGTAATTCGCCATCTCTGTGGTGGGCACCTCATGCTTGGAACCTTCTTTACAAATCTTGCATTTGCCCCATACATTGTAAAGACTATATGTAATAAAAAATATGGGGTTAAAAAAAAATTCTGCCGTTTTTAACGGCCGTTAAAAACGAATGCAAAATGGCTGAAAAACAGACGTTAAATCCGTTAAAAATGAATGCAAAATGGCTGAAAAACAGACGTTAAATCCGTTAAAAACGAATGCAAAATGGCTGAAAAACAGACGTTAAAATTGGTTAGACGGCCAGGAAAATAGATGCACACGGATGGAAAATGGTCATGAAAACTGATAGTTTATCTGTTTTTAACAGTGTTTTTTTCACTGCTGTGTGAAAGAGTAGATGCCCCTAGCCAGTGGCGTACATAGAGATGTAAGGGCCCCATAGCAAGGATCAACCAGGCCCCCCACACAGGACAGAAGGGTTTTCTGCCTAACCCTTTTCAATGGACCATGGACCATTTTTCCACTGCTTCATTTGCTAAAAGCTGTTCCTTTAGAGGGTAGAGTCCTGACCAAGTATTCACCTCCAGTAGAGGAAGAGATAATCCCAACTACGACTGGGCCCCCTCCTGCCCTGGGCCCCATAGCAGTCGCATGGTCTGCCGCTATGGTAGTTACGCCCCTGCCCCTAGCAGATAATTCTGTATCTTACACTGGAACTCCAGGCTAAAGATCAAACTCCATCTTTTTGGAGGTAGAAAGCAGAGTGAAAAAAATAAAATAATGTACCGATACTACCGTTACCAGTCTATGGAGAGAAGAGGTAGACAGTGGTTCTAATACCGAAAATTTTGATATGTCTGGTGATGTCTAGTCCACTTCCACCATCCATCTTAAGGCGGCACACGTAATCACCACTGCTGTTTAATTGCACATTGTACACCTTCAATTCAGGATCCTCTGATTTCACACTCCCATCCTTCTCCCATGAGACTCGGAGTCCCGGAACTGATGAAGATGATGGTGTCAATTCCAATACCAGGTCTTCTGATGGAAGAAGACTGGTAGATGGTCGTATGGATACTGCATGAAAAGGTGGAATTAGAAGAAAATAGGATACATCATAAGATACAAGCATTTATCAGATCAACTTGAAATTTAGGGTGATGGCACACTTGTCCGCACGTCCACTACAATACACAACTTCTAAGGGCACGGGAGGCATCAAACATTAACCCCAAAATAAATTCAGATCCTATACCAGACCTCAGAGACAAGAGCTCAGATTTATTCAGCCCCCAAAACAGGCGTCAAACTATTTATTCAGACTCAACAATAAATCCAGATCATAAACCAGACACCTACGTTAATTCACAGATCAGAACAGCCCCCAAAATTAATTCAGACTTCAAATAAATAAGTTCAGACTCCAGACCAAGAGTGTGGACTCATTGTGCAAACTGGTCTGACTCTGGGCCAACCCAAAGGGTGTTATCCAGTCACCTGGTATTCAGCATTCAACCCTTGTTTAGGTATCTGGACTTCACTGCAGGGGAGCAAAAGAGACCGCTACCTCTTGGGATAGTCGCAGTATAGTAGACTAGGGTCACCAGGGACACCAGTTCAAGCACCAGAAGCTCAGGATACAGAAAACACAACAAAACCAGCAGTTGAACATTCACTTAGACTAATAAGCTGGTATTTGAGATCCAGGCAACACACTGGTTAGTGTAGATGGAAACACAGCATAGACTGGCTGGTAGTAGTGAAGAAACAGGCAGTTCAGGCTGGGTACATGGCAGGAGCGTTAACTTAATGGGTTAACTTAAACACGAACAGAACTGGAACTGGAAGTAAGGGAACACACAAGCTGGCTGGGTACAAAGCTTGAGGCACAACAGGAACACATGCAGGAACTAACGCAGGAGAATCAAGGAAGCACTAAAATTCTGAACCTCTTTGCTGGTCACCAGGGAACTTAAGGCTTAGACACCCTTTTCCTGGAGAAGGTGCCTTAAATACCCCAGGACCCTAAGCCATTGGTCCTTTAAGAGGCAGGAAATGAGTACCAGTGCCCTAAGGACACAGATGCTGGTCTACAAGATGGCAGCATGGAGGCAGCAACATGCAGAGGACGCCAGTGACCAGGATGTTGGATTGCATGGTGAGTGGAACCGCATCAACAAACACAGGGGACCGCAGGGTCACAATGGGTACAAACTGGTGACCTAATAATTACCACTTGCTACCAGGGGATTTTTAGTTCTGGACACCACTGCAAGCAATCTCTAGATTCCGACATCGATCTTGAGTCTCATGCCCTGAAAGGCTTGAAATGGTAGGGGGCCTGCAGACCTAGAAACCCCTATGGCTACACTACAGGACATATAAAATCATTTCAGTTGGGGAAGTCAAGTGTCATAGTGAACTCAACTTCCTCAAAGAGTGTTGTCAAATTAGCAATGTGTGCCCAGCAGAATTGCCCACAGCATTGAACAAGGCTTGACCATTGTACGGGCATACAGTAGGTTTATGAAATGTACAATGAATATACAGTTAACTTTTTCTTTCAATGTTTCCTCTTTGGTCACAAGGTTTACTATCACTGGCATGGAGGATGTGGCCGATACCTCGGCATGGACCGGATTCAAGTTAAATGTATTCTTGTACAACAAATGTTCTCCAAAGATGGCTTTCCTCATCCTGTGTATACTGGCAAGCTCATTGATTGACCAAGTCTGTATAGATCTATTTCAGGGATGGCCCGCCAGCTGTTGCAAAACTACAACTCCCTGCATGCCCAGACTGTCTACAGCTATCAACCTATAGCAGGGCATGGTGGGAATTGTAGTTTTACAACAGCTGGAGAGCCACGGGTTGGCCATCCCTGATCTATTGGATCCCCTACTATTTTATGAACCCCCAACCCAATGACCGCCACAGATGTATTCTTCCCCTTCAACGTACCTTGAACAACGAAGAGTTTCACAGTTCTGAAAACGGACGTTCCATGCCGACAAGTATAAGTGTCTGAATCTTCAGTCCTAACATCCGTCACGGTCAGGTCATTGGTAGCATGGGACGGAACACTGTAACGATTCTTATCTTTTCAAAACGGACACAAAGATACATAAATGTGAATTTTCTCCATGTCCTTTGTGGTCAAGCTGAAAAAAATTCTATTAAGCAGTTTTTAAATGATGTCTAGCGACCAATATGGTTGACAACCAAAATCATATTTTTTTTATTTTTGGGGCTATTCACACTTAATAAAGGCAATTTTTTACGATTGCATTGTACTCATTTTGAGCTAAAAATAATTTTTTAAATTGGTTATTTCATTTATTACAATTTTTCAGCAGTTTTTGTTATAAAGGGTTAACTCTTTGCCTAGCTGTGAGCATCTTGCTTTCTCTTTGAGCCGTTATCTTCTGACTATATATGTCCCTTATCTTTGATAAACACTTTTTTTAAGTCATATCAGTAAGATAAGAACTGAGCTATAATGAGTGTTTAGGAGGTCAGAAGATCAGAGATAAGGAGCCGTCAGCTGAGCTGCCTGACAGAAAACAGTATAAACACAGAGACTCTCAAGGCTGTACAGAGAAAGGGGCTGAACATTTTTAATAATGACCAGTTGAAAGAAATTATTTTTAGCTCAAAATGAGTACAATACAATAATAAAAGAAAATGCCCCCAAAGGTGTTCATAGCCTGTTTAAAAAAAAAGAATCTTTCCAGTGTTCACACTGTCCACTAAAGCACACAATAGACTGAGACAGAATGAGCGGAGACATTTCAGTATGATTATCAGTGGGAGCTTAATCACAGTTCTGTACTATTAGAGGCCTAGATACAATTGAATAGCAGCATTATACAGATAATGCTCAGTTGACAGCTCCCCTATCACTCCCTGATCTAAGGGGGGAGGGGGCAATAGTCTATAACTCTACTAGTTTTACCTTCTACTTTAGGGCCATAATATTTGTTGCCTTTTGTGTATTTCATTAAGACCCTTTCATTCCGAAACCATTCGATATCTCCATTAGTTTCTTTACCACAAGGCAGACATACTTTTTTTCCAACCTCAGTGATGACTTTATCGTTGGATGCCAATGAGAGACCTGAAAAAAAATTCATCGATATTTCAAACATCTGATAGATTGGCCAGTCTTGGGGCTGGCACCAGGCAAAATCTGGGCCCACTAGGCTTGAAGGGTCTATGGAAATGTGTGAAGATAGGATACATGGGCCCGACTATAACTGTCGGCCTAAGGCTTGTTCGGCTGAATGCTATCTCTCCCGATCCTCCCATACATAATTAGGCCGAGCATGCATATATAGGGAATGGGAGAGGGAAGAATGCTATTGGCAAACACGCTGTGCACTGCCTTGTCTCCCCGAGAACAAAATGATTGGGCAGTTGAAAGCCAACTTGCCCCATCTTTATCGGGGGACCCCATACACATTAGATGGTCCAATGTAGAGAGGAGAGGATGGGCCGCTGATGGTATAAATGGTATATAGGTATATAATGGTATGTTTCTTCGATTATATAATGGGGGCTAATCAATGACCAGCAGCCCCTAAATCAGTGATGCAGGTGGAATACCTCATTCATTGTATTTACATGTGTTTATTATATTTCACCATTCATATATGACTCACATATTTGGACATAAAAGATGGTTAAGCAGATTCCGCATAATTTCTCCATCATGGCAAGAAGCTGTAGCTCTGTAATGATGCACTGTAAATAAACAATAAGTGAAATTAGCTCCACATATGAGGACAGGACCAAGGTCTGTGAAGGGCCTTGCTTAAAACATATGCGTCGGGGGTAGCCGTAAAATTCTAAGAACGGAAGGAAAGAGAGAGAGATACTTGTTGAGGGAATTGCTATACAACTGCTGTGCATCTGAATCTGGGTTTGGTTTAGTTTGTCCTGGTTAATTTGGGTGGAGTTGTTGATTGCTGAGCCTTTATATAGCCAGGCCTTGTTTTCTTCTCTGGCTTCTGGGGAAAGTGCATGCTCTGTGCATTTCTTTCCATACTCAGGTACTTGTTCTTGTCCATTGTGTTTTATCAGACCTGTGGACCTCTGGTTTTCATTACTGTGAGCATTGAAGTTTGTTTATTTGCTGAGTTGTTTTTTTTGGTTTGTCTTAGTTGAAGTTATTTCATACCAGGATCATTCATCCACTTCCAACCTGTATGTCATCTCCCATCTACTACATTGCTGGACCTCTACCTCCTCCATCCATGGCTATCAATATTCAGTTCTTATCATCTATAGGTAAGTTTATTTTAGTCCATCATTGTCTGTAGTGTTGACTTCTGCTTCATATATGTTTCTTGTGACCATCTGATCTTTGTACAATTTAGCCCTAATCTAAAAGTCCTGGTGGTATCCGAGTACCGGGCTGCTATATGTGAACTCCAGTTCTGTGGGCCCATGAACAACCAGCATCATTACACTACCCAGAATATTGTGCCATATTATACTTAATTAATACCACTGCTCAGTGCCAATTGGCACCATATGGTGCCAAAAAATACTGATATATGGTACCTACATGATAGTGACATCCAGTCCCCAAATATCTGCTGTACGGTGCCTAAATAATACTACATTTCCTTCCAATATAGAAACAACCTGCCCGTGAAAACATGGCAGGAGAGATGGGGTAACTCATGGTGAAGAACCCCAGTATTTATCTCCAATGTGATCAGCATGTTTAAAGAGTCCCTGTACTTTCACACAATTGCATTTCATTTAACAGAGAATGATGTAACTAGTAAATTTCTAAATCACTTCATTTAAAAAATCAGCCTGCATTCACCTGAAAAAAGCAGTAAAGTTATGGCCGCTAGGGGTCTCACTTCCAACTAAGTTGCAGTCCACTGTCTGTTGTCAGACAAGATCCCTGGTAACAGAGACTCAGAAGACAGCTGAGAGGAAATGGGGGCATGTCAGAGCTAGCTGAGAGTCTGAGCCTGATAAAAGAACTGCTTCTACACTGCTTCTGAATTCATAAGAGCATCCTGTGTCTGTAAGGCTCCATTCAGACGTCTGTAGAATGTATGGGTCCGCACCCGTTCCGGATAATTGCGGAACGGGTGTAGACCCATTCATTTTCTATGGGGCAGGAATGGATGCGGACAGGACACAGTGTGCTGTCCGCATCCGCATTTCCGGAGTGTGGCCCCAAACTTCCGGTCCGCGGCTCCAGAAAAAAATGGAACATGCCCTATTCTTGTCCGCAATACACTACAGACGTGTGAATGGACCCTTAGTGTGACTTATCCCTCCTCATCTGTTCTGTGAGCTCCGGTGCTAGAAACAAACATAGTGCGAAGTACAGGAAAGGACGCCATAGCAGTACAGTGCTGGCAGACTTCACAGAAGAGAGACACATCCTGCTTCTGAGAGAAATGCATCTCTCTGTGTGCTGGAAACAGGGAATAATATGGCTGAAAAAAGCATTAAGAAGCCCGAAAAAGACATGTTCCTTCACAGTTATGATTGTACAAAGAAGAACAACCATTATGCAAACTTTTTTGAAAACTCAGGTATACTTCAAGAAGAAATTTAAATAGTATTGGATCGGCACTCAAGCATATGGGTTCACAGATTACTGGGAGGGGCTGGAGAAGATCCAGCGGTCATGGTCCATATCGGAACCAATGACAAAGTTAGGGGTAGGTGGAGAGTCCTTAAAAATGATTTCAGGGATTTAGGTCAAAAGCTTAGGGCAAGGACCTCAAAGGTAGTATTTTCCGAAATACTACCTGTACCACGGGCCACACAAGAAAGGCAGCGGGAGATTAGGGAGATTAACAAGTGGCTGAAGAACTGGTGTAGGAAGGAGGGGTTTGGGTTCCTGGAGAACTGGGCCGACTTCTCTGTCGGCTACAGGCTCTATCGTAGGGACGGGCTGCACCTCAATGGGGAAGGGGCAGCTGTGCTGGGGGGAAGATGGCTAGAAGGTTGGAGGAGTGTTTAAACTAGGGACTGGGGGGGAGGGTAATTACACTATAGAAGGGGTACATAGTGCAGATAGAGATCGGGGGCGAGGTAGTGGGACTGGGGGAGGAATGGAAGGAGGGACTAGAACCGTTCAGAAGGAAAGGTGTAGGGTAAAAAATATACATAAACCTCTCAAATGTATGTATAATAATGCCAGAAGACTGACTAATAAAACTGGGGAACTGAAATTAGTGATGTGTGAGGAGGACTATGACATAGTGGGAATAACTGAGACATGGCTGGATGATAGCTATGACAGTGGGAATAACTGAGACATGGCTGGATGATAGCTATGACAGTGAGAATAACTGAGACATGGCTGGATGATAGCTATGACAGTGGGAATAACTGAGACATGGCTGGACGATAACTATGACAGTGGGAATAACTGAGACATGGCTGGATGATAACTATGACAGTGGGAATAACTGAGACATGGCTGGATGATAGCTATGACAGTGGGAATAACTGAGACGTGGCTGGACGATAACTATGACAGTGGGAATAACTGAGACATGGCTGGATGATAGCTATGACAGTGGGAATAACTGAGACATGGCTGGATGATAGCTATGACAGTGGGAATAACTGAGACATGGCTGGATGATAGCTATGACATAGTGGGAATAACTGAGACACGGCTGGATGATAGCTATGACATAGTGGGAATAACTGAGACACGGCTGGACGATAGCTATGACAGTGGGAATAACTGAGACATGGCTGGATGATAGCTATGACAGTGAGAATAACTGAGACATGGCTGGATGATAGCTATGACAGTGGGAATAACTGAGACATGGCTGGATGATAGCTATGACAGTGAGAATAACTGAGACATGGCTGGATGATAGCTATGACAGTGAGAATAACTGAGACATGGCTGGATGATAGCTATGACAGTGGGAATAACTGAGACATGGCTGGATGATAGCTATGACAGTGAGAATAACTGAGACATGGCTGGATGATAGCTATGACAGTGAGAATAACTGAGACATGGCTGGATGATAGCTATGACAGTGGGAATAACTGAGACATGGCTGGATGATAGCTATGACAGTGAGAATAACTGAGACATGGCTGGATGATAGCTATGACAGTGAGAATAACTGAGACATGGCTGGATGATAGCTATGACAGTGGGAATAACTGAGACATGGCTGGATGATAGCTATGACAGTGAGAATAACTGAGACATGGCTGGATGATAGCTATGACAGTGAGAATAACTGAGACATGGCTGGATGATAGCTATGACAGTGGGAATAACTGAGACATGGCTGGATGATAGCTATGACAGTGGGAATAACTGAGACATGGCTGGATGATAGCTATGACAGTGAGAATAACTGAGACATGGCTGGATGATAGCTATGACAGTGGGAATAACTGAGACATGGCTGGATGATAGCTATGACAGTGGTAATAACTGAGACATGGCTGGATGATACCTATGACAGTGGGAATAACTGAGACATGGCTGGATGATAGCTATGACATAGTGGGAATAACTGAGACACGGCTGGATGATAGCTATGACAGTGAGAATAACTGAGACACGCTGGATGATAGCTATGACAGTGGGAATAACTGAGACATGGCTGGATGATATCTATGACAGTGGGAATAACTGAGACATGGCTGGATGATGGCTATGACAGTGAGAATAACTGAGACATGGCTGGATGATAGCTATGACAGTGGGAATAACTGAGACATGGCTGGATGATAGCTATGACAGTGGGAATAACTGAGACGTGGCTGGATGATAGCTATGACTGGGCGGTTAATGTACAAGGTTACAGTCTGTTTAGAAAGGATCGTCAAAACCGTAGAGGGGGAGGGGTCTGCCTTTATGTAAAGTCCTGTCTAAAGCCCACACTCCGGGAAGATATAAGTGAGGGACATGAACATGTGGAGTCACTGTGGGTAGAGATACATGGAGCTAAAAACAACAATAAATTACTAATAGGAGTTTACTATAAACCGCCTAATATACCAGAGTCCACAGAAAATCTACTACTAAACGAGATAGACGAGGCGGCAAATCATAATGAGGTGGTTATTATGGGGGACTTCAACTACCCAGTTATAGACTGGGAAACTGAAACTTGTATATCTCATAAGGGAAACAGGTTCTTGGCAATAACCAAAGACAATTACCTCTCCCAACTGGTTCAGGACCCGACTAGAGGGACGGCCATTCTGGACTTAATATTAACCAATAGACCTGAAAGAACAACAGACGTGCAGGTTGGTGGACACCTGGGAAATAGTGACCATAAAGTAATAACCTTCCAATTATCATTCAAAAGAGCGTTTCTACAGGGAGGAACAAAAATACCAAACTTCAAAAAAGCTAAATTTAGCCAACTAAGAGAGGCCATAGGCCGAACTAACTGGGACAAAGTCCTCACAAATACAGACACAAAATGGGATATCTTTAAAAACATCCTAAAAACTCATTGTGAGAGGTACATACCGTATGGGAATAAAAGGTTAAGGAACAAAAAGAAACCAATGTGGATAAACAGAACTGTAAAGAAAGCAATAAATGACAAAAAGAAAGCATATAAATCCCTAGAACAGGAGGGTTGCACGGAAGCACTGAAAAACTATAAGGAAAAAAATAAAACATGTAAAAAACAAATAAAAGCGGCCAAACTAGAGACCGAGAGATTAATTGCCAAAGAGAGTAAAACTAACCCTAAAATGTTCTTCAATTATATAAATGTTAAAAAGTATAAATCTGAAGGTGTCGGCCCTTTAAAGAGTAATGAGGGGGGAGTCGCAGAGAGCGACGAGGAGAAAGCAAAGCTATTAAATATTTTTTTCTCCAATGTATTCACTGAGGAATATAAACTGTCAGATGAAATGCAGAATGTTGAAATAAATTCGCTATTAAAAGTGCCCTGTCTGACCCAGGAAGAAGTACAACAGCGACTTAAAAAGATCAAAATAGACAAATCGCCCGGACTGCTTGGGCAGATAAGTGGCAGATGAGGTTTAACACTGACAAATGTAAGGTTATGCACATGGGAAGGAATAATGAAAGTCACCCGTACATACTAAAAGGTAAAACACTGGGTAACACTGACATGGAAAAGGACCTAGGAATTTTAATAAACAGCAAACTAAACTGCAAAAAACAGTGTCAGGCAGCTGCTGCCAAGGCCAATAAGATAATGGGTTGCATCAGAAGGGGCATAGATGCCCGTGATGAGAACATATTTCTACCACTTTACAAATCATTAGTCAGACCACACATGGAGGACTGTGTACAGTTCTGGGCTCCAGTGAACAAGGCAGACATAGCAGAGCTGGAGAGGGTCCAGAGGAGGGCAACTAAAGTAATAACTGGAATGGGGCAACTACAGTACCCTGAAAGATTATCAAAATTAGGGTTATTCACGTTAGAAAAAAGACGACTGAGGGGAGATCTAATAACTATGTATAAATATATCAGGGGTCAGTACAGAGATCTATCCCATCATCTATTTATCCCCGTGACTGTGACTGTGACGAGGGGACATCCTCTGCGTCTGGAGGAAAGAAGGTTTGTACACAAACATAGAAGAGGATTCTTTACGGTAAGAGCAGTGAGACTATGGAGCTCTCTGCCTGAGGAGGTGGTGATGGTGAGTACAATAAAGGAATTCAAGAGGGGCCTGGATGTGTTTCTGGAGTGTAATAATATTACAGGCTATAGCTACTAGAGAGGGGTCGTTGATCCAGGGAGTTATTCTGATGCCTGATTGGAGTCGGGAAGGAATTTTTTATTCCCCTAAAGTGAGGAAAATTGGCTTCTACCTCACAGGTTTTTTTTGCCTTCCTCTGGATCAACTTGCAGGATAACAGGCCGAACTGGATGGACAAATGTCTTTTTTCGGCCTTATGTACTATGTTACTATGTTACGCAAAGAACCAATAAAGTAGAGTAGTGAAATTTATTAAAACATAAAAAACATAAAAGCATACATAGACGTAATAGTGGGATGGATGAGATAATGGGTGGACTATCTCACGTATAAAGTCCATAAGATGCAGGTTATTGAAGAAAATGGATAATGTCCCGTACTTATGCAAATAATACCTATCAGGCAAAATCGATAGCAGTCTCATAGTATGATGAGTATGATACTCACTATTTACTGCGCAACTCTGTGGCGTCCCACATGTAAGAGCGCTTACCTCGGCGTCGATTCAATCCAATGCAAAAGGCAGAGTGTAGTTGCTTACTGACATCATAAAATCGGATCTCCGTAAGATCGCTTCAATTATCGCGAGATGAGCTGTTACTTTTTATTTCTCTTTCGTATAATACAGACTCTTCAATCGCGGCTAAAAATCTCAGTGAAGCTTCGATCTTGTGATCATGGATTGCTATCAGTAGCCAGCCGTTAATAAAGTCGACCACCAGTCGGTTTGCTTTCGTTCATTTCAGAAAATAATTTCCTTGGTATCTTTCGTAAAATTTTCATAAAATTTCAAGTAAGTTCTTATTTTATGAAAATTTTACGAAATTTTATGATATTTTATTCTACATAGAAGGATTCGCAAACCAGTATAGCATATGTGCATCTATCTTTGATATTATGTGCAATATATTGTATTCGATTGTATTTTTAAATCTAAAAGTGGGAATGCGATTTGGAAACATCGGCTGTTATTGCTATTATATTCTGCAACTACTAACCAAAAAAACGCATGTATGCTGAATAAATCGCATCAAAGACACATCATTACCGCAATGCTGGTTTTTGAAAGAAAAAAGGTGGAGAATACCTACTGACCCACCCCTGACCCATGTCTTGCGTTCTTTCCTTGATTTTCTGTGACCCACCCCAGCAATTGACAGACAGGTATATAAGGTCTTGGACTCTTGAATATGAACAAACCCACTGAGGAAGAAATAGGGATCTATTTCGAAACGCGTCTGGGATCGATGGGATATTCATAAAGAGTCCGAAATTTTAAGCATGGCCATGCAACATTGAAAGATACCAAGGAAATTTATTTTCTGAAATGAACGAAAGCAAACCGACTGGTGGTCGACTTTATTAACGGCTGGCTACTGATAGCAATCCATGATCACAGGATCGAAGCTTCACTGAGATTTTTAGCCGCGATTGAAGAGTCTTATTATACGAAAGAAAATGAAAAAGTAACAGCTCATCTCGCGATAATTGAAGCGATCTTACGGAGATCCGATTTTATGACGTCAGTAAGCAACTACACTCTGCCGTTTGCATTGGATTGAATTGACACCGAGGTAAGCGCTCTTACATGTGGGACGCCACAGAGTTGCGCAGTAAATAGTGAGTATCATACTCATCATACTATGAGACTGTTTGCTATCGATTTTGCCTGATAGGTATTATTTGCATAAGTTCGGGACATTATCCATTTTCTAAAATAACCTGCATCTTATGGACTTTATACATGAGATAGTCCACCCATTATCTCATCCATCCCACTATTACGTGTATGTATGCTTTTATGTTTTTGATGTTTTAATAAATTACACTACTCTACTTTATTGGTTCTTTGCGTGAACCCATATGTTTGAGTGCCGGTCCAATACTATTTAAATTTACTGTCTTTGAAGGGGTGATTCATTTTTGGATATTGGCACCTATCCGTGTATATAGAGAGAGAGCCGTCCCATTACTATTCACATACTTCAAGAAGAATCCTAATTATAAGAACAGTTTAAGTACAGTACAGACCAAAAGTTTGGACACACCTTCTCTTTCAAAGAGTTTTCTTTATTTTTTATGACTATGAAGGCATCAAAACTATGAATTAACACATGTGGAATTATATACATAGCAAACAAGTGTGAAACAACTAAAAATATGTCATATTCTAGGTTCTTCACAGTAGCCACCTTTTGCTTTGATTACTGCTTTGCACACTCTTGGCATTCTCTTGATGAGCTTCAAGAGGTAGTCCCCTGAAATGGTCTTCCAACAGTCTTGAAGGAGTTCCCAGAGATGCTTAGCACTTGTTGGCCCTTTTGCCTTCACTCTGCGGTCCAGCTCACCCCAAACCATCTCGATTGGGTTCAGGTCCGGTGACTGTGGAGGCCAGGTCATCTGGCGCAGCACCCCATCACTCTCCTTCATGGTCAAATAGCCCTTACTTTCAAAGTTTTCCCAATTTTTCGGCTGACTGACTGACCTTCATTTTTTAAAGTAATGATGGCCACTCGTTTTTCTTTACTTAGCTGCTTTTTTCTTGCCATAATACAAATTCTAACAGTCTATTCAGTAGGACTATCAGCTGTGTATCCACCTGACTTCTCCTCAACGCAACTGATGGTCCCAACCCCATTTATAAGGCAAGAAATCCCATTTATTAAACCTGACAGGGCACACCTGTGAAGTGAAGACCATTTCAGGGGACTACCTCTTGAAGCTCATCAAGAGAATGCCAAGAGTGTGCAAAGCAGTAATCAAAGCAAAAGGTGGCTACTTTGAAGAACCTAGAATATGACATATTTTCAGTTGTTTCACACTTGTTTGTTAGGTATATAATTCCACATGTGTTAATTCATAGTTTTGATGCCTTCAGTGTGAATCTACAATTTTCATAGTCATGAAAATAAAGAAAACTCTTTGAATGAGAAGGTGTGTCCAAACTTTTGGTCTGTACTGTATGTAAATTAGATTTCATCTAGTAGGAAGAAAACTGTCAATCTAGTACCAGCTATGGGAAGCTATCGTATAAGTCAATGTCCAACTCATTAAGGAGCCTTGAAATATGACAAACAATATCAGCCAAACCAAAGAGACCCGCAGCTCTTTTGGGGTCTACATAAAAATGTCTCTGGTTTGACTGATATTCCTAGTCATGTTTCAAGAAGGGCATTGACTTAAAGGGCAGCTACCTATAGATGGCACCAGAAAGACACTTGTGTTCCTTCTGGAAGAGAGCTAAGTTGCATACTTTTTTTTTAGCGAGCTTTGCCTGGACAACTCCCTAGATCTTCACAAGGAGAACCAAGGACTTTCAATGTCCTTCACAAATGGAAAGAGTTACATGAAGACATGAACTTTATGTACATGTGCAGCAAGACTGAGCTACACCTTGAAATACCTTCATACAAGAAACATGTGTTTTTACCAGACAGAGATGGAGATAAAGGGTCTGATGTGGTTTGTGGGCTTCATCCGCCCCCTCCTTCCGCAGTCAATGTCCCAGGGTATATGGGGGTAGACAGAAATCGTAAGTTACCTGCACATGTGGCGAGACCACAAGTTAAAGTTAGGGAGCAGAGTATTTGTGCAAAAAAATATGCAGAAAAGTGAATTGATGTGTGAGCAAGAACAATGGGGTGATTTATATTTGCCCTGTAAATTATCTTCACGGTTCTTCGAGACTCTGTTCTATGAGTTAGAACGGAGACCCTCTGGTGGACCACACCTGTCCATGCATTACATAGGTTACATCACGGGGATTAAACAGCTTACCCCAGAAATATCACTGCCCAGTTTTCTCATACTCTTCTTGTAAAATCCCAGGTTACCCTTCAGTTATGTGCCAGAAATTAGCCCTGGACTACTGGAACTTCTAGAGCTTTGAATGCTCTAGAACAGTGTTTCCCAACCAGTGTGCCTCCAGCTGTTGCAAAACTACAACTTCCAGCATGCCCGCACAGCCAAAGGCTGTCCGGGCATGCTGGGAGTTGTAGTTTTGCAACAGCTGGAGGCACACTGGTTGGGAAACACTGCTCTAGAACATGTTAAATCTGTAAATCTGAGTGGAAAAAACACCAAACTTCCAAATTTAGAGTATTTCCTGTCAAATCGATGGATCCTTGGCTGAACTCAATGGGACCTCATAAAAATCTCAACGGGGGTCATGGGGCGCCATTGGTGACCTTTGTGTGATGGATATGGCAGAGCCACAAGGCAAATATGAACTGAGCCTTACATAGAAGTCAAAATATAGAGAAAGCTGGAGGAGAACTAGAACATTAATCATCCATAAAACTTGACATTGAGCAATGACGACACACAGCTGAGTCAGGGTCAACCTTGGAGTTGTGTGTGGGTGTCTGCGTCTTACCATTGTGTTTTCTTGAATGACATATATTCCAAGAAATGAGAGAAAAACTGTATCATGCTCAATTTTATTTATGATAAACGTAACATTTGTAGGTGATCCTGTTCTGGGTTGGTTGTATGGAGATAACTATAGCCATAGCAGCCTCAGCCCTTGCTATGGGGCACAGCGTTTGAGGGGCCTTATCAGGTGCAAGAACCTTGTACCTTTTGGCGGGGGAATAACAATATGGTGACTATAATGTGGGCTTTCTGTATATGGTGCTATTATATATACCTTTATTATTGCTGGTTATGCTTCTGTGCCTACACTAGGTGCTGAGGTCCCCATCTTATTTTTCTATGGGTCCCTATGAATTGTAGTTACACCCCAGGTTGGTTGGGTTGCTGCCTATATATGGAAATATTTAACCCGCAACAGTTGCTCCGCAGCATTAAACATCTGTAGCACAGGACTGATCGCACTTGATAAACTGGTCTGGGTGGTAGGTGTATGCCTGGGCCAAATATTGATTGAGGGGCACCATGCTCTCCTCTACATCTGTTCCAGAGCTCTGCAGAGACAACGCAATGCTTACAAATCTTAGGTTTTTGCAAGGGCTCCCTCCACAGTGTACTGCCACATCCTTTTCTCAATCCTTGACCATTTCTGAGGGATATATGCAAGTGTTCTAGTGGAGAAGAACGTCAAATTAAAGGCTATGGACACCTTTTGTGGCAATTTTTGAGCTGAAAATAATGTTTTCAATTGGTCTTTATTAACAATATGGAGTCCTTTTCTCTGTACAGGGCTGAGATGCTCTACTAGTAGTGTTGAGCGCGAATATTCGAATTGCGAATTTTTTTCTCGAATATCGCAATTTCGAGATTTCGCGAATATTTAGAATATCGTTCTATATATTCGCGAAATCGAATATTCGTTTTTTTTCTTTTTTTTTTTATTATATTTTTTTCTTTCCCACTTCCCTAAAGTTGTTCTTACCTGTCCTTTGGATTCCTGGCTTCCTGGCTGCTCCAGTCAGTGGCGTTTTCAACTTACTGCTATATTCCATATTAGCTAAATTACAATCTAATCTATATGTGTATTTTACGAAATTTCGCAATAGTCGCAATTGCGATGCGAGTAATATAACACGAAATATTCGCATGAAGATTTCAACTTAGCACAGCTATATTCCATATTAGGCTAGAATATGGAGTATAGCAGTGCTAAGTTGAAATCTTCATGCGACTATTTCGTGTTATATAAGTCGCATCGCAATTTCGACTTTTGCAAATGTTCTTAATATTGCTCTAACTTCGTCTTTTAGAATATTCGTAATATTCTAAGAGACGAAGTTAGAGCAATATTACGAAATTTCGTAAAATACACATATTAGCCTAGCCATAGTCATTAGCATAGGAACGTTGCCTTATACTATCAAGATAAATTTTCGCAATATGCGAAAAAATAATTTCGCGATAATTGGAATAATTGCGAATATTCGATTTCGACGAATATAACACGAATATTCATGCGAATATTCGCGAAATATCGCGAAATCGAATATGGCACCTCCCGCTCATCACTATCTACTAGCAGAATCTGAATATTTATTCTCCGCTTCGTCAGGCAGGGAGCTGACGGGCTCCTTATCTCTGCTCTCTGACCTTATAAACATTCCTTATAGCTCAGTTCTAATCTTACTGATAAGAATGTGGCTTAAATAAGTGTTTATGACCTTGTTTAGAGATAAGGTTTATTAGATGATCCTCACAAAGTGAAAGTAGGATGCACACAGCTAGACAGTTAACCCTTTGTGACAGAACGGCTCAATATTTTTAATAAAGGCCAATTGAAAAAATGATTTTTAGCCCCAAATGAGTAAAATACAATCATAAAAAAAATTGGCCCCAAAGGTGAACATAGCCTTTAACCCCTTCCCGACCCATGATGTACTACTACATCATGGGAACCACTGCATTCCCGCAATTTGACATAATAGTACGTCATGGTGATCGCGAGGGCACCGGAGCGGTGCACGCGCGATCACTGCAGGGGCCTGGAAGTCCCTGGTAGCCGGGCCCCTGCTGTATCCACCGGCATCGCTGTAAAATCCGATGCCGGCGGATTAACCCCTTCTGTGCCACGGTCCGCGCTGACCGTGACATAGAAGGGGTTTGTGTCGGGTGAGTGAGCGCTTCGAGTCCCCGCGCTGCTGTGGCAGGGGCCCGATGTGTGACAAGGCATCCCAATGCCGTGAAGAGGCTGCCCAATGCCTTGCATGGTATTGGGACCTGCCTTCTACTGGTGCCCAGGAGATCCAGCCTCAGTGTAATACACTAACAGGCAATGCATTACAATACAGATCTATTGTAATGCATTGCAGAGGGGATCAGACCCCCAAAAGTGAACAACAGAAATAAAGTAAAAAAAGTGTTTTTAATAAAATTAATAAAGTAAAAAACGAAAAAAGAACGCGCCTTTCCACTTATTTTATAAAAAAAAACACATATTAGGTATCGCCGCGTCCGTAATGACCGGCTCTATAAATATATCACATGATCCACACTGTCCGATAAACACCATAAGAAAAGAAAATAAAAACGATGTAAAAAAAACACCAACACCAAACGATTAAAAAGGCGTATGCCCCCAAAATAGTACCAATCAGACCGTCACCTCATCCTGCAAAAAATGAGACTCTACCTAAGAGAATTGGTAAAAAAATAAAAAAGCTTTGGCTCTCAGACTATGGACACACTAAAATATCATTATTTCGGTTTCAAAAATGCTATTATTGTGTAAAACTTAAATAAATAAGAAAAAGTAGACATATTAGATATTGCCACGTTCGTAACGATCTATAAAAAAAGTCACATGAACTAATCCCTCAGGTAAATGCTGTAAAAATAAATAAATAAAAGCTGCGCCAAAACAACCAATTTTTTGGTCACCTTGCTCCATAAAGTGCAATAATGAATGATCAAAAAATCATATGTACCCAAAAATAGTACCAATAAAAACATCAACTCTTCCTGCAAAAAACGAGCCCCTGCACAAGACGATCGCCAGAAAAAAAAAAAAATAGGGCGTTTAGAAAATGGAGATACAAAAACCCAATTTTTTTTTTAAAAATGCTTTATTATGTAAAACTGAAACAAACATCATAGAAAGTAGACATATTTGATATCATTGCATCCGTAACAACCTGCTCTATAAAAATAGCGCATGATCTAACCTGTCAGATGAATAAAAACGGTGCCAAAACATACATTTTTTGGTTATCTTGCCTCACAAAAAACTTAATATAGAGCAATTAAAAATCACATGTACCCCATAATAGTACCAATAAAACTGGCACCTTATCCCGTAGTTTCCAAAATGTGGTCACTTTTTTGAGTTTCTACTGTAGGGATGCATCAGGGGGGCTTCAAATCCATATGGCGTTCCTTTCCTACTGCGCCCTGCCATGTGCCCGTACAGCAGTTTATGATCACATGTGGGGTGTTTCTGTAAACCGCAGAATCGGGGTAATAAATATTGAGTTTTATTTGGCTGTTAACCCTTGCTTTGCTACTGGAAAAAATGGATTAAAATGTAAAATCTGCCAAAAAAGTGAAATTCTGAAATTTTATCTCCATCTTCCATTAACTCTTGTGGAACGCCTAAAGGGTTAACAAAGTTTGTAAAATCAGTTTTGTATACCTTGAGGGGTGTAGTTTCTAAAATGGGGTGGCATTTTTGGGTGTTTTTTTATATAAGCCTCACAAAGGGACTTCAGACCTGAACTGGTCCTTAACCGCCTCACGTCCGCCCATAGGATATAAACGTCCTATGGGTGGACGTCTATTTCTGACAGCACGTTTTAAAACGTCCTGTCAGAAATAGCAGCTGCACGCTAATCGTGCAGCTGCTGATCAGGTTGCCCGCTGTCAGTGACAGCAGGGCAACCCTAAGACAAGGCAGGGACAGTGCCCAGGTGTCCCTGCCTTCACGATCGCTGCAGACACAGCGCTCACCGAGCGCTGTGTCTGCAGAGCAGGAAGCGCTGTGCGCTTCCTGTTCCGGCCCGGCGGTCATGTGACCGCCGGGACCGGAGAGTGCAGGAGCTGTGTGAGGTCTCTCAGAGACCTCGATCAGCCCTGCTGTGAGGCTGTACAGCGCTGGATTGCTGCTGTACAGCCTCTATAGGGGTGCATTTGTCCTGTAACTGGGGCTACTATCTCAGCCCCAGTTACAGGAGAAATCAACTGTGAAAAAAAAAAGAAAAAGTGAAGCAAATGTCCCCCAGAGGTCTTGTATGACCTTATGGGGGACGAAAAGTGTAAAAAAAAATAAAAAAAATAAAGGGTTGAAAAAATAAAATAAAATAAAGTTTCACATGTAAAAAAAAAAAAGTTCCCAAGTTAGGAATAAAAAAAAAAATTAAAATAGAAAAAATAAAGTAAAATAGACATATTTAGTATTGCCGCGTCCGTAAAAACCAGCTCTATAAAAATATCACATGACCTAACCCCTCGGATGAACACCGTAAAAAATAAATAAAAAAAACTGTGTCAAAACAAGCAATTTTTGTCACCTTGCATCACAAAAGGTGCAACACCAAGTGATCAAAAACGCGTATGTCCCACAAAATGGTACCAATAAAACCGTCACCTCATCCCGCAAAAAATGAGCCCCTACATAAGAAAATCTCTCAAAAAATAAAAAAACTATAGCTCTTAGAACATGGAGACACTAAAACATCATTTTTTTGGTTTCAAAAATGCTATTATTGTGTTAAAGTGAAACAAATAAAAAAAAGTATACATATTAGGTATTGCCGCGTCCGTAAAAACCAGCTCTATAAAAATATCACATGACCTAACCCCTCGGGTGAACACCGTAAAAAAAAAAAAAAAAAAAACTGTGTCAAAACAAGCAATTTTTGTCACCTTGCATCACAAAAGGTGCAACACCAAGTGATCAAAAATGCGTATGTCCCACAAAATGGTACCAATAAAACCGTCACCTCATCCCGCAAAAAATGAGCCCCTACATAAGAAAATCTCTCAAAAAATAAAAAAACTATAGCTCTCAGAACATGGACACATTAGAACATAATTTTTTGGTTTCAAAAATGCTATTATTGTGTAAAACTTTAATAAATGAGAAAAAGTATACATATTAGGTATCGCCACGTCCGTAACAATCTGCTCTATAAAAATGTCACTTGACTGAACCACTAAGGTGAACGCTGTAAAAATAAATAAATAGAAACTGTGCTAAAACAACCAATTTTTTGGTCACCTTGCCCCATAAAGTGTTATATTGAATGATCAAAAAATCATATGTACCCAAAAATAGTACTAATAAAACTGGCACCTTATCCCCTAGTTTCCAAAATGGGGTCACTTCTTGGGAGTTTCTACTGTAAGGGTGCATCAGGGGGCTTCAAATGGGACATGGCATCTAAAAACCATGTGGAGTTCCTTTCCTTCTGCGCCCTGCCGTGTGCCCATACAGCAGTTTACGACCACATGTGGGGTGTTTCTGTAAACCGCAGAATCTGGGTAATAAATATTGAGTTTTGTTTGGCTGTTAACCATCGATGTGTTAGAGAAAAAAATTGATTAAAATGGAAAATCTGCCAAAAAAGTGAAATTTAAAAATTTGATCTCCATTTTCCTTTAATTCTTGTGGAACGCCTAAAGGGTTAACAAAGTTTGTAAAATCGGTTTTGAATACCTTAAGGGGTGTAGTTTCTACAATGGGGTCATTTATGGGGGTATCCACTATGTAGGCCCCACAAAGTGACTTCAGACCTGAACTGGTCCTTATAAAGTGGGTTTTGGCAATTTTCTTAAAAATTTGAAGAATTGCTTCTAAACTTCTAAGCCTTCTAACGTCCTAAAAAAATAAAATGACATTTCCAAAATGATGCCAACATAAAGTAGACATATGGGGAATGTTAAATAATAAATATTTTATGAGGTATCACTTTCTGTTTTAAAAGCAGAGAAATTGAAATTTAGAAAATTGCGATTTTTTTAAATTTTTGGGTAAATTTGGGATTTTTTCATAAATAAAGGTGAAATATTTTGACTCAAATTTATGACTATCATGAAGTACAATGTGTCACGAGAAAACAATCTCTGAATGACTTGGATAAATAAAGGCGTTCCAAAGTTATTACCACATAAAGTGAGATATGTCCGTTTTGCAAAATTTGGCCTGGTCAGGAAGGGGGCAAAGGGCCCAGATGGGAAGTGGTTAAAAAGTGGGTTTTGGAAATTTTCCAAAAAATTTCAAGATTTGCTTCCAAACTTCTAAGCCTTCTAACATCCCCAAAAAATAAAATGTCATTTTCAAAATTACCCAAACATGAAGTAGACATATGGGAAATATAAAGTAATAACTATTATATGAGGTATCACTATCTATTATAAAAGTAGAGAAATTGAAATTTGAAAAATTTGGGAATTTTTCAAAATTTTGGCTAAATTTGGGGATTTTTTCACAAATAAAGGTGAAATTTATTGACTCAAGTTTATGACTATCATGAAGTACAATGTGTCACGAGAAAACAATCTCAGAATGGCTTGGATAAGTAAAAGTGTTCCAAAGCTATTACCACATAAAGTGACGCATGTGATATTTGCAAAAAATGGCCTGGGCAGGAAGGTGAAAACAGGCCCAGGGTTGAAGGCATAGCTCAGGGGACTTGTCCTTTCTGCTGCAGCTCGCTCCCTATCACAATTCGGGGGAAAGGGGGGGTCCTTATAAGTGTCACAGTGTGCGACCACCTCAGCAATGGTGGACAGAGAAATGAGGAAAAGAACAAGTGGTGCTATACAGATAAAATTTACTAAATTTTTCATTAGATGCAGTTAAAAAATATCCACCCCCTTTAAGATGGGACATCAACCATGACAGTTCATGATGAGTTGCTCTTGCAGCTTCAATGAGATTTATAATTGCTCCGGGGGTCTCGGTTAGGTTAGGAAGTGAAGGGTAAATCAGAGCGTATTTCTGGCAAACCTCAAACCTGCTCGAAACCCACCACATCCCTCCAGAAGAAATATTCTCATCCACCCACACAAAACATAACTCAATGCCAGCCTAGCCCTTTAAGTATGCTGCACACAAACCAATACAAGACGGACCGCCCCGTCTCCATTCGGATGCTTTATCTTACTTTTCTGATGTTAAATACACACATGAGACATGTAAGATAGCAACACATCATACAAGTACTGGGACAAGAAACTACCTTCTATTACTACAGTTAATAGTAAAACACTGGGACTTACAGGTTATTAGTGGATGGCAAAATTAAAGGGGTTGTCCGGGTTTATAGCTGTACCCGGGTGTATCCCTATCTTCACCCCTCCGGCATCCCTGGTTCATGATCCGATGCTCTCCTTTTTTGTTTATATTATTGCACTGCTAGGTGGAGGCTTCCTCCTAGCAGTGTTCCCAGTGACGTCACCAGAACTGATGGGCGGGCTTTAGCGCTGCCCTAGCCGTTTTACAGGCTAGGGCAGCGCTAAAGCCCGCCCATTAGTGCCGGTGATGTCACTGGGTTCACTGCAGAGCAGAAGCATCCGCCATGCTTTACCCATGGAGAGCCCTGCACGTCACCGTATCGCCTAAAAAAGCCTTTGCCCTGCGCGATTCAGCGCAGGGCAAAAGGAGGGCATCTGAGCATGAAATGACATGCTCATATCAGGGGGGCCGGAGGGGTGAAGATGGCGATATGACCAGGTTCAGCTCTGAACAACCGCTTTGAGTGAGAGTTCACATCACCGTTTCATTTTCCATTCTTCTGAGAACAGAAAAATAAAGAAAAACAAAAATGGATCCGGTAAAAAAAAGAACGGATTCTGTGGATTAGTTAGGGGGCGTTCGCATCAGCGTATGTAATTCTGTTGTACTGTTTGGTTATAACAGGGTTATAATGGAATTTTATGACGGAATGCAAAACGGAACCCTTTAAGAGGCATTCCGTTTTGCTCCGTCCTAATACATGTCTATGGGCACAAATAACGCTTCCGTTTTGTTTCATTATGTATGACGGAAAAAAAAAGTCCCGTCGACCATACGGTGGTGTGCATGAGCCCTTAGCCAAACGTCTTCCTCGATCTTGAGTGTCTTATACATATGTAGCAGGGATGTATTTGCGCTGTAAAAAGGGGTTTTCAAGTGTCATAAGAATAATACAATAATAATTGCATATTGAAAAGTCCTTTGGCTTTGTAAAAGTATTATTATGTTTCAATTTCGTAATATTTTGAATATCTCTGCTATCTGTTAGTGAATGGCATTGTTACACTGAGAGGCTGAATGCAAGCTATAGATTGAGCCCAAACTGTTTAGCTCTCAGAGGTTGAAAAACCTTGATAGGATTGTAATTATCTGAAATGTGTGAGGTCTATACAGGTTTTAGAATTTTCTTATTCACTGGCTGCAAGCTGAGATCTTCAAACAATGAGCAACTGAAACTCAAGTATATTAGAACGTTAGAAAGAATTTCATAATGCAATGATTTAGCTTTACTGACCTAAAACTGGAAGACCACTTATGGTCACACAATAGGTTTAATCTGCTGTCCTATGGAAATCCAGGTGCAATCCAAGACAATGCAGCATGACCCCAGAAACGTTTAATAGGGTCGTTCAACACTTCAAACCTAAAGGAAAAGGAACAAAGATAAAATCGTCAGATACATGGTACAGGAATATGCAACCATGTTCTCTGTGTAATATGTGTGTGTGTGTGGGTGGATGTGAAGATGTATTCTGGGTGGGATGTGGTGGGCTCCTGGCATCTCTGTGTTTCAGAGCTATATTCTGATTTAAAGTTACTCATACAGTATCACACACACAACTAACCAAGACCCTGGCTCACAAATAGAAACTACCTATAATGCTACTATAATACTGCCTCCTATGTATAAGAAAAAAACTACTTTAATACTGCTCCTATGTACAAGAATATAATTACTATAATACTGCCCCTATGTACAAGAATATAACTACTATAATACTGCCCCTATGTACAATAATATAACTACTATAATACTGCTCCTCTGTACAAGAATATAACTACTATAATACTGCCTCCTATGTACAAGAATATAACTACTATAATACTGCTCCTATGTACAAGAATATAACTACCATAATACTGCCTCCTATGTACAAGAATATAACTACTATAATACTGCTCCTATCTACAAGAATATAACTACCATAATACTGCTCCTATGTACAAGAATATAACTACTATAATACTGCCCCTATGTACAAGAATATAACTACTATAATACTGCCTCCTATATACAAGAATATAACTACTATAATACTGCTCCTATGTACAAGAATATAACTACTATAATACTGCTCCTATGTGCAAGAATATAACTACTATAATACTGCTCCTATGTGCAAGAATATAACTACTATAATACTGCTCCTATGTACAAGAATATAATTACTATAATACTGCTCCAATGTACAAAAATATAACTACTATAATACTGCCCCTATGTACAAGAATATAACTACTATAATACTGCTCCTATGTACAAGAATATAACTACTATAATACTGCTCCTATGTACAAGAATATAACTACTATAATACTGCCTCCTATGTACAAGAATATAACTACTATAATACTGCCTCCTATGTACAAGAATATAACTACTATAATACTGCCTCCTATGTACAAGAAGATAACTACTATAATACTGCCTCCTATGTACAAGAATATAACTACTATAATACTGCCTCCTATGTACAAGAAGATAACTACTATAATACTGCCTCCTATATACAAGAATATAACTACTATAATACTGCTCCTATGTACAAGAATATAACTACTATAATACTGCATCCTATGTACAAAAATATAACTACTATAATACTGCTCCTATGTACAAGAATATAACTACTATAATACTGCTCCTATGTGCAAGAATATAACTACTATAATACTGCTCCTATGTGCAAGAATATAACTACTATAATACTGCTCCTATGTACAAGAATATAACTAATATAACTATAGCGACTTCAATGTCACCCTGGAGCCTTCCATAGATTCCTCAAATGGGAAGTCCGCCATTACACATGTGAAGCTACGACGTCTCAAACTCGCCTTACATAGGTTAGGTGTTATAGATATTTGGCGCACCACAAACCCCTCTAGTAAGGATTACACCTTCTACTCAGCTGCTAAATCCTCCTACCATAGACTTGACTATCTATTCCTGTCTAAAACCCATGCTAATAGGGCTATCCGATCCCACATAGGGAACATCACCCTGTCTGACCATGCCCCGGTATTCCTGAGTGTTTCTCTGCAGGACCTCCCAAAGAGGGAATGGAATTGGCGTATTAATGACACCATTATCTCTGACCCCTCCCATGTCGCTAAATTGTCCTCTACCATAACAGAATTTTTCACACTTAACCCTCTAGGCCCGGACGCGCCCTCCCCCTCCATCCTTTGGGAGACCCACAAGGCGGTTCTGAGAGGTGAGCTGATAGCTCTAGGGGCTCATATTAAAAAGCAGCGGAACCAAGCAGTGGCGGCCCTCCTCTCCCAGATATAGGCGCTAGAAATAACGCACAAAAACTCGCAGGCCCTTAGATGTGCCTCGGACCTGTCAGAGGCTCGCACAAAGCTTAAGAATTTGCTGAATGTCACGTCAGCCAAACTACTTTTACGGGCCAAATTTCGGTCATATGCCCATGGAGATAAAGGGAATAGGCTAATGTCAGCCTTAGTTAAAAAACAGAAAGCTGATTCCTTTATCGCAGCTGTAAAGGATGCCAAAGGCACGTTACATAAAAGCACCCCAGACATAGCAGATTCCTTCTGTGCCTTCTATAGGGACCTCTATAACTTAGAGCCACCAAACCAACTCTCGCCAGCCCAATTAGGGGAAGCGACTGAGAAGTTCCTCTCCTCCCCCCAGCTGCCTACTATCACCCCATCACAGTCGGCCCAGCTCCTATCCCCTATCACAGACTCTGAAATCAGCAAGGTCCTCTCCTCCATACCTTCCGGGAAAAGCCCAGGCCCTGACGGATTTACCATCTCCTACTACAAAACCTTTAAGCACATCCTGATCCCACATTTTAACATCCTTTGTAATTACTTACTCCAAGGAGGTTCCCTCCCCCCACAATCGCTATCGGCCCATATCACAGTAATTCACAAAGAAAATAAGGACCCCCTAAACTGCGGGAGCTACCGCCCTATTTCGCTTTTGAACACTGATGTGAAATGGTGGGCTAAGATTTTGGCCCATCGGATCCAGTCGGTTCTCCCTGACATTATTAATAGGGAACAGGTAGGATTCGTCACTGACAGACAGGGGAGTGAAAACACGGTCCGCGTCATACACTTAATCACGCATGCTCGGCGGAATTCTATACCGCTAGCCCTGCTCAGTACAGATGCAGAGAAGGCCTTTGACAGGATCAACTGGCATTTTATGTCTCGGGCACTGTCAAAATTTGGCCTTCCGGACAAGTTCATCCAGTCCATCTTCTCACTCTATTCGCTCCCCTCTGCCAGGATTCGGATCAATGGCACACTCTCTCCAACTTTCCCCATTACCAATGGGACGAGACAAGGCTGCCCACTATCACCGGCCCTTTTTGTTATTGTTATGGAGACACTGCTGGCTAAAATTAGGCAAGATCCGGACATCCAAGGGATCACCTTGGGATCTCATACTCACTTGACAGCTGCCTTCGCAGACGATCTCTTAGTCATCACGTCCAATTCCACGACCTCATTTCCCAGGCTCCAAGCTCTTTTTGAGGAATATGGTTTGGTCTCTAATTTCAAGATCAATTATGGTAAGTCACAGGCCCTAAATATTTCCTGCTCAGCCGCTTCCATAGAAATGATCAAACGCTCCACGGCATTTACGTGGGCCCCCAAGTCAATCCCATTTTTGGGCACCCATATATCAGCGAATCCTGAGGACCTTTACGAGCTTAATCAAGCCCCTTTACTTAGATCCATTAGAGCACACCTGCAATCCCTAAAACTCCCGTTCATTTCGTGGATTGGAAGGAAGAATTATATTAAAGCCTTCATTGTCCCTAGACTACTTTACTTCATTCAAACACTACCTATTTGGCTACCCCATACCTTCTTTGTGGAGGTCCGCAGAATCTTCTCAGCATTTGTATGGTCGGGTAAGTCCCCCAGAATAGCATACACCACCCTCACTCGGGAGAGAAGATTGGGAGGTTTTGGCCTGCCAGACATATACCTTTACTATAAAGCGGCAATGCTAAGCAGAGCTCTAAGCCTCCTCTCCTGGCGCCCTCTCAATCTTGCCTCCCAATTGGAGTGTGATATGCTCACCTATAAAGATAAACTGGTCTTATGGGGTTTGCGGAAAAGTACTGCTAATAACATTTATGCCTCGCCTCTGTGGAAGGGCTTACTGCTAGAGTGGTCAAACTATATCGGGCGTCAGTTCTTAAGTTCCCTAGTATGAATATCCCCCTGCACCTGCTTCAGGCCCATATTCATCCCGCCACCACTGCACCATCAGGAATTTGGGCCCTACTATCTAGCTTAAGGTTACAAGATATTATATCTGAGTCTGGTGCTTTAAATTGGAGTGATGTTTTCGCTCTTCCAAAGGTCCAAAAGGCTTCCTTTTTGGCAGTTATGGCCTTTAAAAAGGACCTAAAGCTTATTGAAAAGGTCCCACGACCCACAAATGATCCCTCATGGATGGAGGGGAAGATTTCAGTAGGCCAACGCCCGCGGAAGCCTCTCTCCACATTATACAAGGAGCTGCTCTCCTCCGCCCCTCCAGATCTATGGTTTCTCTCAGCTTGGGAGAAGGAGTTATCCATAACTTTGTCAGAACCTGAGAAAGCTTTTATCCTCACACACTCACACGGATTCAACCGTTGCATTAAGATACAAGCTAACTCCTACAAATTGCTCACAAGATGGTATAAAACACCAGAATATCTACATAAGATCAATCCTGATATCCCTGACCGTTGCTGGAGGTGCGGGGGAGATGTTGGTTCTCTCTCTCATATATGGTGGAATTGTGAAAAGATCCGGCCTTTCTGGATAGAGATCGAAACTATTATAAATAAGACCTGTAAAAACCAGGTTAGAATAGACGCAAAACTCCTAATGTTATGGTGTCCTAATGACACGCTGACCCCCTCAAGGTCAAATCTACCGACTATGCTTATAACAGCAGCTCGCCTATTGATTCCATTGTTATGGAGAAATGATTCTCCTCCATCCCTCTTGATGTGGACCGAGAAGGTGGATCAGCTTTACCGGTTTGAGGAGCTTGCACACTGGGAGACTCACTCTAGAGCAAAGTTTATCAAAACATGGTCCCCTTGGAAGCTTTATCGTAACTTCAAGATTCACACGAAGCATATGATAGACATCTATTACCCCCCCCCCCCTTACCTCCTTTTCCCCCTCCCCTCTTCCCATGTCTTGTCTTTACTTTTCCGTATTAATTTCTTTTATGCACATGTTAATGTGTTATTGAGTCATGTCGCCACTGCACTTGAATTGATGCGCTTAGTGAATAAGCATTTGTCCAGCTGCGCCTGGTATTTAAGTGATTGATTTGTCACATGACTATTTGCGTTTTCTTCAATAAAAAGAAATTTGATTAAGAATATAACTACTATAAGTCTGCTCCTACGTACAAGAATATAACTACTATAATACTGCTCCTATGTACAAGAATATAACTACTATAATACTGCTCCTATGTACAAGAATATAACTACTATAATACTGCTCGTATGTACAAGAATATAACTACTATAATACTGCCTCCTATGTACAAGAATATAACTACTATAATACTGCCCCTATGTACAAGACTATAACTACTATAATACTGCTCCTATGTACAAGAATATAACTACTATAATACTGCTCCTATGTGCAAGAATATAACTACTATAATACTGCTCCTATGTACAAGAATATAACTACTATAATACTGCTCCTATGTACAAGAATATAACTACTATAATACTGCTCCTATGTACAAGAATATAACTACTATAATACTGCCACCTATGTACAAGAATATAACTACTATAATACTGCTCCTATGTACAAGAATATAACTACTATAATACTGCTCCTATGTACAAGAATATAACTACTATTATACTGCTCCTATGTACAATAATATAACTACTATAATACTGCCTCCTATGTACAAGAATATAACTACTATAATACTGCTCCTATGTACAAGAATATAACTACTATAATACTGCCTCCTATGTACAAGAATATAACTACTATAATACTGCCCCTATGTACAAGACTATAACTACTATAATACTGCTCCTATGTACAAGAATATAACTACTATAATACTGCTCCTATGTGCAAGAATATAACTACTATAATACTGCTCCTATGTACAAGAATATAACTACTATAATACTGCTCCTATGTACAAGAATATAACTACTATAATACTGCTCCTATGTACAAGAATATAACTACTATAATACTGCTCCTATGTACAAGAATATAACTACTATAATACTGCATCCTATGTACAAGAATATAACTACTATAATACTGCTCCTATGTACAAGAATATAACTACTATAATACTGCCCCTATGTACAAGAATATAACTACTATAATACTGCCTCCTATGTACAAGAATATATAACTACTATAATACTGTCTCTTATGTACAGGAATATAACTACTATAATACTGCTCCTATGTACAAGAATATAACTACTATAATACTGCTCCTATGTACAAGAATATAACTACTATAATACTGTCTCCTATGTACAAGAATATAACTGCTATAATACTGCTCCTATGTACAAGAATATAACTACTATAATACTGCTCCTATGTACAAGACTATAACTACTATAATACTGCCTCCTATGTACAAGAATATAACTACTATAATACTGCTCCTATGTACAAGAATATAACTACTATAATACTGCTCCTATGTACAAGAATATAACTACTATAATACTGCTCCTATGTACAAGACTATAACTACTATAATACTGCCTCCTATGTACAAGAATATAACTACTATAATACTGCCTCCTATGTACAAGAATATAACTACTATAATACTGCTCCTATGTACAAGAATATAACTGCTATAATACTGCTCCTATGTACAAGAATATATCTACTATAATACTGCCTCCTATGTATAGGAATATAACTACTATAATACTGCCTCATATGTACAAGAATTTATTTGGGCAGAATGGATTAATTCCCCCAGCGTCGGAATGTCAGTGACGGGGGATGGGTGGGTAAAGGTTTGTATTTTATCCCATTCTGACCATGAGGATCAGCCAATCTAAACTGTACCCCCCCCCTTCCCCCAATACTTCAATCAGCCCATAACAAGTGCAGGGCCTGCTTCAATAATAGTCCACCCTTGGGTCAAAGAAGGTCAAAAATAGTAAAAATTACACACAGAAGTAAAGGTTTTGTGATGTTATCAGTTTATTCCGTCTTATCTCATTCTGAACTAAAGACCCTCAGAGAAAGTAGATGTCAGCCAAACCCACGGTGCAAATCACTGAAAGGTCAGAACAACGCAGAAAACAAAAAGAGGAAAGAAAAGATAACAGCACGAGCGTCACAAAGAAGAAGTGTAATGTCTCGGACGATACTGATATTTTCATCAACAAAACGGAAATCTGCGGGGTTTTTTATAGCGGCATCCTCCAAACAGAAAGTAAGTGCCCCCGTCACCGTAAAAGACGTAAAGCAACTTTATGTGGAAAAAAACAAGTAAAAATAGAAAAAATCTCAATCTCTTAATGCCTCGTGCATATTTCTAAAAATGCTTTTTCTTATAGAATTTATTTGTATTTACTTATTCGTAGTATAATAGCAGTGATAGTAGTGGTAGTGGCAGTAGTAGTAGTGGTAGTGGTAGTGGTAGTAGTGATAGTAGTGGTAGTGGCAGTAGTAGTAGTGATAGTGGTAGTAGTGGTAGTGGTAGTAGTAGTAGTGGCAGTAGTGGTAGTAGTAGTAGTGGTAGTAGTAGTAGTGGTAGTGGTAGTAGTAGTAGTAGTAGTAGTGGTAGTGGTAGTAGTAGTAGTGGTGGTAGTAGTGGTAGTAGTAGTAGTGGTAGTAGTAGTAGTGGTAGTGGTAGTAGTGGCAGTAGTAGTAGTGGTAGTGGTAGTAGTGGTAGTAGTGGTAGTAGTAGTAGTGGTAGTGGTAGTGGCAGTAGTAGTAGTGATAGTGGTAGTAGTGGTAGTAGTAGTAGTGGCAGTAGTAGTAGTGGTAGTAGTGGTAGTGGTAGTGGTAGTAGTAGTGGCAGTAGTGGTGGTAGTGGTAGTAGTAGTAGTGGTGGTAGTAGTGGTAGTGGCAGTAGTAGTAGTGGTGGTAGTAGTAGTGGTAGTAGTAGTGATAGTGGTAGTAGTGGTAGTAGTGGCAGTAGTAGTAGTGGTAGTAGTAGTAGTGGTAGTAGTAGTAGTAATAGTAGTGGTAGTGGTAGTAGTAGTAGTGGTAGTAGTGGTAGTGGTAGTAGTAGTAGTAGTGGCAGCAGTAGTAGTAGTAGTGGTAGTGGTAGTAGTAGTGGTGGTAGTGGCAGTATTAGTAGTAGTAGAGATAGTGGTAGTAGTAGTGGTGGTAGTAGTGGTAGTGGCAGTATTAGTAGTAGTAGTAGTAGTGGTAGTGGTAGTAGTGGTGGTAGTAGTAGTGGTAGTGGCAGTATTAGTAGTAGTAGTGGTGGTGGCAGTATTAGTAGTAGTAGTAGTAGTGGTAGTGGTAGTAGTGGTGGTAGTAGTAGTGGTAGTGGCAGTATTAGTAGTAGTAGTAGTAGTGGTAGTGGTAGTAGTGGTGGTAGTAGTAGTGGTAGTGGCAGTATTAGTAGTAGTAGTGGTGGTGTTATTAGAAGTAATAGTAGTAGTGGTAGTAATGGTGGTAGTAGTAGTAGTAGTAGTTGTGACAATAATAGCAGTAGTAATAGTAGTAGCAATGATAGTAGTAGTGGTAGTGATAGTATTGGTCTTAGTAGTAGTACTAGTGGGAGTAGTAATAGCAGTGGTAGTAGTAGCAGTATTAGTAGTAGTGGTGGTGGTGTTAATAGAAGTAATAGTAATAGTGGTAGTAATGGTGGTAGTAGTAGTTGTTGTGACAATAATAGCAGTAGTGGTAGTGATAGTAGTGGTCTTAGTAGTAGTACTAGTGGGAGTAGTAATAGCAGTGGTAGTATTAGTAGTGATAGCAGTATTTTTAGTGGTAGTAATAGTAGTGGTAGTAGTACTAATGGTAGTAGTAATAGCAGTGGTAGTAGAAGTAGTGGTAGTGATATTGGTATTGGTAGCAGTGGTAGTAGTAGTGATAGTGGTAGTAGTAATGGTAGCAGTGGTAGTAGTGATAGTGGTAGTAGCAGAATTTGCGGTAGTACAACAGTTTCATAGCTGTACAATTATGATCAATACTGTATATAATAATGAATATAATAAAAATTCTATGATTATTTGTAGCTATTTATGCTTAGTGTAATATAATAATAATATTGGTAGTAGTAGTAGTATTTGCAGCATAGTAGTAGCATTATTAGAAGTAATAGCAACAGAACATGTCAATCTACGTTCTCACTCAGCGGATTCGTTGCAGAGGTTTTTGTGACCGTCCCATTGTTCTGAATGAGGCGTGATGAATGATATTGTTCCACATGCCTATATTTGCTACAGAATAATACATTATTTCTCCTTCTTCGTAGATATGAAATATGGATTCCTTCCTGTGTCCTCTATCTAATAAGAAAAATGAACAATAGAGACCTACTGCATAACCACTGCAGCCATCTTGGATGATGCTTTTAGTGGATGAGTTACTGTATATGTGACATATACAAGTTTCGGGGGGGGGGGGGGGGTTTGCTGGTTTCTATACGTTCAGTACATATGGATAGGCGCTTCTTCACCCGGGTAAAGATGCAGTTCTCTGTCCTTGCCCTGTCTAAATACCCTGACCAATGTAGATTAACTTGTCGCCAACCCCCCAGCACCCAGGGCACATACCTCACCAGCCCTTTCAGATTAAAGGGGTTCTCCAGCTTTCTAGGCTTTTTTTACTTTTGATAAGAGCCTGTTGTATCTGTTGCCAATCTCACCTGCTCAACGCTGCCCAATCACAGCTCTCTGGCTTCATCTTCCAGTTCCTGTCCTGTAAACTTCCAGACAGACAGGGTCACATGTGCGGCTGCAACCAATAACTGGCCTCAGTGGTGATGTATCACATGTCGCCAGGGGTGCTCCACCAATGAGGCCAGGTGAGGCAGCACCAGGTAGAGGCAAGAGGAGGGTGGCAGCGGAAGTGAGCGCTTTCATTGTGGCAAAGGGATTACCGTAGGTTAAGAAATTGGCATGGGGTAGGGGGGGGGGCGCCATTTCAGTTTTCGCCTCAGGCAGCAGAAAGGCTAGGTGCACCCCTACATGTCGCTTAGGGACCCGTCACAGCTGAGGCAGGTTATTGGCTGCATTAGCGCACGTGGTTCTGTCCTTCCAGAAGACCACTGATGGAGCCATTGAGCCGAAACGGAGCAGTGGGGCGCAAGTCAGTAGGAGTTTTTCAACAGTTACAACAGACTCCTATGGAAAGTTAAAAAAGTTTAGACACTTGGACAACCCCTCTAATGTACATGGCATTACCATACAACATACAAAGAGGGTATTGCTGTCCACATATGGAGGTATACTGTGCTACAAGAGTTACTTCTTTGTCGTTTGGTAACCATGGTCGGTGTGGTACCGGGGAGCTTGGGCCCGCCAGAGGAGATAATTCTGAAGTCCACCTTGCATCTATACAGAACACGTCCACTATTAACTGCACCGCAGCCTCCGTATTATTGCACACGCAGGACGGATCATCAGTCAGATCTAATAGGTTATTACTGAATCACCCGATATGAAATACACCCCAGTGGTGAGTAATTGGCTCCAAAGTTACCTTCAAATGGGGTTGTCTTCCATTTTTGAAATAGCCTGGACCCCTGAAGAACCCCCTGGTACTCTGATGGGCCAAGCCTTTTCTGTGTAGGTCAATGTAAAGGCTCTGAAAACATAGGAGCCTCCAAAACCAACCCAAATGTGGAGCACATTTCTATATTCTCTATGTTTCCCTTTTATTATACCAAGAAAGTGAAACGCAATATTCATCTTTGTTTTTACAGTATATATATATTTTTTTTTATTACATCATTTATTTCTTCCAAATTTTTTATAATGATTTTATTAGGTTTTATTTTATATTTCAGAAAGTTCCAATTTACAATATTTTTGTAGGAATCTTCCATCTCGGTTTCCTCAATTAATAAGACGCGACACCCAAGGTCCACCAAATAGAAGAAAAAAAAACACATGGGAAACTTATGACTTTTTGAGACCAAGCTTGGGTAACATTGAAAAGATTTGGGGCTTATGTTCTGAGAAAATATGCTTTTGATGTGAATTCTAGAAAAGTCTGTTGCTATAAATTGCAGTGAAATAAAGTAATTTTTAACGCATTTAAAGGAGTGTATCTGTCAATAATCAAGAAAATCTTAATATAAACCTGGGTCCTCAAGTCCTCTTCTAAAAAAAATTATATTCAAACTTTTATTAGATCTGATTTTGTCCTCTTTGTTCCACCAAAAGGAGATGGCCACCATGACAGCTGAAGCACCCAACTTCCCGTATACATGTAGTGGTGGGGGAATATATGATAGCAGATGTGCCATTCAGAAGTCTTTGTAAATGAAAACCCCCAGGGTCCGAATGCAAAATATATAAAACAGGGCTCCCCACCCACCATTTGTTATATATAATCTAATTTTTATGTAATAGACGGTTCTATGGTCCACCTTAGGCACCAGTGACCTTTGCATCGCCTAGAGCAGGGATGGCCAACCTTCAGCTCTACAGTTGTTGCAAAACTACAACTCCCAGCATGTCTAGACTGCCTACAGCTATCAGCCTACGGCGGGGCAGTGTGGAAATCGTAGTTTCACAACAGCTGGAGAGCCGCAGGTTGGCCATCCCTGATAACCCCCTTCAAAATAGTGCAGATCCTCCTGAGGACCCATTTTCCTGCTGTACAGTACACATCCCCTTTTCATCCTAAACGCATACTCAAAAATGTGAAACTTCTAAAAAAACAAGAACAAAAATAAAACAAAAATTTGTAGCAAATCCATCAAGAAGTGATCTACGCCACCTTTCAGCTTCAGGTGGGATGCCTCGTGGTGGATCCCCTGGACCTTCTTCAAGAAGGACCGCATTATCAAGTTATAATCTAGGTCCACCATAAACTTTTTGTGGTCCCATTTGACTCTGCAGTGAGATCTGCAATATCAGTTAGACTCATTGTCACTGACTTTTCCCCAAAAAAGCGAAGATGACTATAATTTTTTACAATTTGTTTATAAAGGACAAATCCACAGCATATGTGTATTTCCCCGTGACTTTTTTAATTTCAGGAGTAAATGCTCATTAAACCTCTAAGAATAATTTATAATTACTGTAAACTATATTTTAATTTCATACACAATCTACTCTGTTCTTTTTGGGCATCCAAAAATATCAAAATACTCCGACATATCAAACATATACAAAATATCAAAATACTCTGACATATCAAACTATCAAAATACTCCAAAACAATCCGTACGTAGATCTACGGCCATTCACCTTATAATAAAATCATAAAATGTTAATAAAAGAATACAGTAAATGAAATTAACAAAAACAAAATGCTAAACTCATACTATGAGAATTATCAAATATTCAGCTTAAAAAAAATATTGGAAATTAAATTCAAATTTGCCTACTTTTTAGATAAATTTGTTTAGAAGCCTAGAATAGTGACGGCCAGTAACTACCAGGCAATAGAGCATGTCAGTTCAGATTTTTTTAGATTTATTTTATTTTTTAAATTGTTTGACATTTTGTTATTCTCTGTTTCTACTAGTTCTTATTTAATTTTAAAATGATAATTTTTTTCTAGATTTTTTATTTTCATTCTCTTTTATATTTTCATTTGTTTTTGTTGTTTTTTTGTCCTTTTTTTAAATCTAATATTCAGTTTTTTTGCCTGAACAGAGTCTATCCCACTTTAGGCCACTTTCACATGTCAGTATTTGGTCAGTATTTTTCATCAGCATCTGCAATCCTATACGAGGAGTGGGTCCAAAACACAGAAGAGGCGCAAATCTTTCCATTAAACACTTTTTCTGTAGGTTGCGTCCTGGTTTTGGCTCACACATACTGACCGAATGCCTATGACTATGAGTGGCCCTAGCGGTCATTTGTTCACTACACATTACTTTTGTCAGTAAAATTATCGTCCTGCTGCTTTCGGTGATGCCTCTTGCCATTGCCCATTTTTTGACCAGTCCTATGGCAGTTTTTTCATAATTTGTTTATACTTTTTAAAAATATTTTATTATATTTATTTTTTATTTATATTTTGACCCCTTTCCCTTCTTACCTCAAAGCTAATGAATCCAATTAGATTTTTTTTTTACCTATTTGCAAAGAACTTGGGGCACGTGGAATTAGAGTTACTCCTACATGTATATACCTTAATATGCAAAACATTTTTTACTTTTTAGCTTAATTTCTTGTAGAATTTTTGAATAATTGTTACAAATTTTTTTTTTGCAAAAAGTTAAACAGACGACAATGAAGAACGAGAAAACAGCTGTAAATGAAGAGCTTGTGCCTCTTACCTGCAGGATGTGGGGCACAGATGTGTCTGCTCCTGGTGGTATCTTCTCCTTGGGGTTAAGATCTCATTTCTCCTCCCATCGTACACAGGAAGCTGTAGATCTGGGCCATCAAATCACATGTAAAATCAACAAGTACACGAAGGAAGGGAAATGTATAAAACAAACTTCATGACATCCGGCTGAGTCCAACCACGAGACAAAAAGAAGCTTACGGGATGTATTTGTAAGACCACAATGGTCACTCCTTACCAAGTCATGATGCATACTGGTGACAGTAGTACAGTTACCTTCATCCACTTTACGTTTAGTATGTTTCTTCTAGTTCTTTTCCATAATGTGATTTGAACAGGATCCATTTCAGGTATGCACCATTATTTATTGAAAAAACTCTTAAAGGGAACCTGTCACCATAAAAATGCAAAATAATCTGCAGGCAGCAGGTTATAGAGCAGGAGGAGCTGAGCAGATTGATATATAGTTTTATACACTGAACAAAAATATAAACGCAACACTTTCGGTTTTGCTCCCATTTTGCATGAGCTGAACTCAAAGATCTGAGACATTTTCTACAGACACAAAAGACCCATTACTCTCAAATATTGTTCACTAATCTGTCTAAATCTGTGTTAGTGAGCACTTCTCCTTTGCCGAGATAATCCATCCCACCTCACAGGTGTGGCATATCAAGGTGCTGATTAGACAGCATGAATATTGCACAGGTGTGCCTTAGACTGCCCACAATAAAAGGCCACTCTGAAATGTGCAGTTTGATCACAGATGTCGCAACGTTTGAGGGAGCGTGCAATTGGCATGCTGACTTCAGGAATGTCTACCAGACCTGTTGCCCGTGCAATGAATGTTCATTTCTCTACCATAAGCCATCTCCAAAGACGTTTCAGAGAATTTGGCAGTACATCCAACCGTCCTCACAACCGCAGACCACGTGTAACCACACCAGCCCAGGACCTCCACATCCAGCATGTTCACCTCCATGATCGCCTGAGACCAGCCACCCGGACAGCTGCAGCAACAATCGGTTTGCATAACCAAAGAATTTCTGCACAAACTGTCAGAAACCGTCTCAGGGAAGCTCATCTGCATGCTCGTCGTCCTCATCGGGGTATGGATCTGACTGCAGTTTGTCATCGTAACCGAATTCAATGGCGTCTGGCACGTTGGAGAGGCGTTCTGTTCATGGATGAGTCCCGGTTTTCAGTGTTCAGGGCAGATAGCGTGTATGGCGTCGTGTGGGTGAGCGGTTTTCTGACGTCAACTTTGTGGATGGAGTGGCCCATGATAGCGGTGGGGTTATGGTATGGGCAGGCGTCTGTTATGGACAACGAACACAGGTGCATTTTATTGATGGCATTTTGAATGCACAGAGATACTGTGACGAGGTCCTGAGGCCCATTGATGTGCCATTCATCCACGACCATCACCTCATGTTGCAGCATGATAATGCACGGCCCCATATTGCAAGGATCTGTACACAATTCCTGGAAGCTGAAAACATCCCAGTTCTTGCATGGCCAGCATACTCACCGGACATGTCACCCATTGCTCTGGATCGGCGTATATGACAGCGTGTTCCAGTTCCTGACAATATTCTGCAACTTCGCACAGAAGAGGAGAGGACCAACAATCCACAGGCCACAATCAGCAACCTGATCAACTCTATGTGACGGAGATGTGTTACACTGCATGAGGCAAATGGTGGCCACACCAGATACTGACTGGTTTTCTGACCCCCTTCCCCCCAGTAAGACAAAACTATGCACATTTCAGAGTGTCCTTTTATTGTGGGCAGTCTACGGCACACCTGTGCAATATTCATGCTGTCTAATCAGCACCTTGATATGCCACACCTGTGAGGTGCGATGGATTATCTCGGCAAAGGAGAAGCGCTCACTAACACAGATTTAGGCCTCCTGCACACGACCGTTGTGTGCACCCGTGGCCGTTGTGCCGTTTTCCGTTTTTTTTTGCGGACCCATTGACTTTCAATGGGGCCGTGGAAAAATCGGAAAATGCACTGTTTTGCAGCCGCATCCATGATCCGTGTTTCCTGGCCGTGAAAAAAATAAGACCTGTCCTATTTTTTTCACGGCCAACGGTTCACGGACCCATTCAAGTCAATGGGTCCGTGAAAAATCACGGATGCACACAAGATTGTCATCCGTGTCCGTGATCCGTGTCCGTGATCCGTGTCCGTTTTTTCCTATCATTTCAATTGCAAACTTGACTTAGATTTTTTTTTCATTTTTCATGTCCGTGGATCCTCCAAAAATCAAGGAAGACCCACGGACGAAAAGACGGTCACGGACCAATGGAACCCCATTTTGCGGACCGTGAAAAAATACTGTCGTGTGCAGGAGGCCTTATACAGATTTGTGAAAATATTTGAGAGTAATGGGTCTTTTGTGTATGTAGAAAATCTTTCAGATCTTTGAGTTCAGCTCATGCAAAATGGGAGCAAAACCAAAAGTGTTGCGTTTATAATTTTGTTCAGTGTAGGAAAAGATTCCGCATAACTTATATTTCATTTATCTAAATTGCTGCTCATTCTGGGCTTTGAAGTCCAGGAGGCGGTCCTATCAGTGATTGACAGTCTTCCCTCTATGAGGAGGCGGTCCTATCAGTGATTGACAGGCTTCCCTCTATGAGGAGGCGGTCCTATCAGTGATTGACAGGCTTCCCTCTATGAGGAGGAGGTCCTATCAGTGATTGACAGGCTTCCCTCTATGAGGAGGCGGTCCTATCAGTGATTGACAGGCTTCCCTCTATGAGGAGGCGGTCCTATCAGTGATTGACAGGCTTCCCTCTATGAGGAGGAGGTCCTATCAGTGATTGACAGGCTTCCCTCTATGAGGAGGCGGTCCTATCAGTGATTGACAGGCTTCCCTCTATGAGGAGGCGGTCCTATCAGTGATTGACAGGCTTCCCTCTATGAGGAGGAGGTCCTATCAGTGACTGACAGCCTTCCCTCCATGAAGAGACGCTCCTATCAGTGATTGACAGGCTCTCCTTTATGAGGAGACAATCCTATCAGTGATTGACAGCTCTCTTTGTAAGCACAGTCATAGAGGGACGGCTGTCAATCACTGATAGGACTGCCTCCTAGACTTCAAAGACCAGAATGAGCACAGATATAAATAAATAATATACAAGTTTTACTGAATCTTTTCAAATAAAACTATACAACAATCTGCTCAGCTCCTCCTGCTCTATAACATGCTGCCTGCAGCTCAGACACCAGTTTCAACCTGACTTGTTCCCTTTAAATGGGCTATCCCATGATTAATATTAAAATTCAGACATCATATAGTACATGAAAATCTCTAACAAGGGTAGAACCAGCCCTGTACCTCACATGGATCCAGAGATCTCCTCATTCATAGCGCCAATCGCTCTGCTAGATTTATTTCAAGACGGCAGCTCAGGAGGTGTGTCCTTTCTCAAGGGGTGTGTCCTTGCTGATGGAGCCGAGCATGTGCGTCCACCACAGGAAGTGGAAAGAGAATTTAGGGAAATGAAAAACAGCAGGTGGCGCTATGCAAATTTTATTGAATAGCTCAGTGACTATACTTAATTTTTAACTACATCCAGTGAAAAAGATATTCAGATCCAGGTGCTGGTTTGAAAACTGTAGAATATTTTTCCCTTTTAAGGAGTAATCCATTGTATTTTTTGCATTGGATCCACCTACCTCCGATGTAGCTAAAGTAGACCCTGCCAATTTGTGTTGACCCGGCCTACTTCCAATTTATGCCCCCTTACCATATTGTCTAACCACCCTGTTCCTCCCCTCTTGGTAGGAGTGGGCTGGCCCTGCTTCCTGCCAGGAGTGGGATTTCCTGTGTAATCATAGAAGGGAGAGGAAGCACACTTCAGAGCTCCTGCTCCAAAGAAGGATTCTCCAAAGAGAATAACAGCTTAAGACTCAAGTAAATCCTTAAGAAGACAGACAGAAGTTCTACGTTGCACTTCCTATCTTGCTGAAGGGCTGGAGACCAAAGGCAGAGGAGCCCGTCAAATGCTCAAGATGGCAGGAAGATTACTCAGCTTGGAAAGACTTGCCACCGGCATTGTCTCAGATGAGCAAAATATGGGTAGAAGTGGAGAAAGATTGAGGCCCCATGTTGTTTCCATTATTTTTAATCCATGAGTCATTCCAAGAGGAATATGGCCATGGCTCTCCTCACTCCTAGAGAGGCTACCGACAGGCCACACCACCACCTCGCCCATGTAACTATCCTTACAGCAGTGGGCTACAGCTACCCATGCCTGGCCCTTTGGCTAGATCCATGCCCCGAAGGATTGCGGCATCTATTCCAGACTGTCTCAGAGCCTTTAGGGTGGCTGTAAATATACCTGGCTTGGTCAGTTCCCCGACAAGGATTCCAGCAGAGCTTCCCATGATACCAGACCAGGAAATAAGGAACATGGCCTCCTCCGATATGCTGCTGCCTCCAATCATCGCTCTGGGAGCAGGGAACATTGCAATAGTGAGCCCTGTGATTTCCATCTCCACTGGATCAGGGCATTCCTATGCCCTGCCATGACAAAGCCTGGAGGATCCAAACCAGGAACTCAGTGGGGCCTGATCAGCAGCTTCATCCTCTCTGGGAAAGTAAGATCATAAAGCCAGTTCTATTGGCCGCAGATACTGATCCTACAGTTCTAGATTCTACCATAGGAGGTCACTAGAATACCATTCATGGAGTTCCTGCCATAGGTAGAGCTGTCCAGGATACTCCAGCCTGTGGGACCAGCTTCAAGGGAGCTGAAACTCCGTATTGCTCAGTGACAGCCCCGAAACCTAACAGATCTAGAGGAGATCTGTGTGGAGGAGTGGGCCAAAATCCATGTTGCAGTGTGTGCAAACCTGGTCAAGAACTACAGGAAATGTTTAACCTCTTTAATTGCAAACAAAGGCTTCTGTACCAAATATTAACACTGATTTTCTCAGGTGTTCAAATATGTTCAGCAGTGCAAGACAAAGAAATTCTTTAAAAATCATACAATGTGAGTTCCTGATATTTTATTTTTATTCTGTCTCTCAGAGTGGGAATGCACCTACAATGTCAATTTCAGACCCCTCCATGAGTGGGAGAACTTGCAAAGTCGCAGGGTTTCAAATACTTCTGTTCCTCACTGTATTGTCATGAATTGTGCATGTTATGGCTAACCACACTGTTCCTCCACTCTTGGTAGGACTTAGTAGGTGTGTTGGCCCTGCTTTCTGCCAGGAGGTTAAGTTCCTGTGTAATCACACAAGGGAGAGGAAGCACACAGCCGAGCTCCTGCTCCTAAGAAGGATTCTCTAAAAAGAATAACCACTAAAAACAGCCTCAAATAAATCCTTGAGAACATAGACAGCAGAGTGACCAGCTACAACCAGTGCAGCAAACCAGACCGCAGGGGTAGTATGTGAGTGCACGGTGGGCTGATGGGGGTAGTAGTCGTACTCCCGGTTTTGCAGCTCCCTGAGTAGTGTGTAGTGATGAGGAAGACAGCACTATATCCTCCGGGGCGCACACTATTGCAGGGAACACCAGCCAGATGGAAGATGAGGTGCCCTTGATGGTAATGGGTACGCTTAGGGTGCTTTGGTGGCTGGGCCCCTGTGTTCGTGACGCCAGCACCGTGAGGTGCAATTAGGAGATGATGTGGAATAAGGAGACCAAGTTTCTTAACAAACTCCCAGTACTTTACTGAAGCTGATCCAAAGGACATCAATGTATGCAAAAGTCATTTATAACAAGGCAGCTTTTACAGTGATTGAGATTAGTTCCCAGAAGTTGCATAAGGGGCAGTTGTCTATGACAATCAATCTTTCTCCCTTGTTTCTCCAGGCTGGAGGGATGTACTATCTCTGTATCTGTATCCTCTCTAGGAATACTATCTCCTGACAGATGGCCTTTCTGTCCTTGGTTATAGTGGGCAGCTTGTAGCTTATAATCTCTCCACCTAATGCAAAGGAGACTAGAACCTGATAAACGACAATTACCTTCCTTTGCCAAAATTCTCACTCCCTCTCTGAGTTGCCTGGTTCTTCTGTAATCTACAGGTACATGGAACTAACTCTGAAGTTTTGATAACTCTCCAAGATGGCTGCTGAGGTTTAGCTTTGTCCTCAGACATCGCAGACACACACACACACTGACCTCCTTCTCCTTCTCCCCTGTACTGTGTGTAGGGCGGAGTCAGCCCTGGGAGGCTTGTTAGAACCTCACCCTCCCTATGCAACCTTATTGGAACTCCCATACAATCACAATTTACATGAAACACAATAACAGTATTAGGGTCCATTCACACGTCCGTATGTGTTTTGCGGATCCGCAAATTGCAGACACCGGCAATGTGCAGACCGCACATCGCCGACACTCTCATAGAAAATGCCTTTTCTTGTCAGCAATTGCGGACAACAATAGGACAATAGGACTATTTTTTTGCGGAACAAAAGTGCGGATCCGGAAGCCCTGTACCTCACATGGATCTAGAGATCTCCCCATTCATTGCTCTGCTAGATTTATATCAAGCTGACAGCTCAAGGGGAGCCTCTTTTCTGCTGCAGATAAGGGGGTGTGTCCATGCTCTCCCTATCACAGTTCAGGAGGCGTGTCCATGCTCTGCCTATCACAGCTCAGGGGGCGTGTCCATGCTCTGCCTATCACAGCTCAGGAGGCAGTTCAAAGATCAAACTGAGCATGTGTGGCCTTCTCAGTGAGCAGGACAAAGGAATAAGAAAAAGAACAAGCAGCAGGTGGCGCTATACAGATACATTTTATTGAATAACTCAGTGGCTATGCAAATTTTTTTATTACGTGCAATTAAAAAAGTATTCAGATTCAGGTACTGGTTTGAAAACTGTAAAATAGTTTTCTTGGGACAACCTCTTTAACCGCCTCCGGACCGCCTAACGCAGGATCGCGTTCTGGAGGCGGCAGCTCCAGGCAGAGTCACGCATATACGCGTCATCTCACGAGACGCGCGCGTTCACAGGATCGGAAGGTAAGTGAGTGGATCTCCAGCCTGCCAGCGGCGATCGTTCGCGATTTTTTTAACCCCTAACAGGTATATTAGACGCTGTTTTGATAACAGCGTCTAATATACCTGCTACCTGGTCCTCTGGTGGTTCCTTTTGCTTGGATCGACCACCAGAGGACACAGGCAGCTCTGTAATAAGTAGCACCAAACACCACTACACTACACCCCCCCCCCCCCGTCACTTATTAACCCCTTATTAACCCCTGATCACCCCATATAGACTCCCTGATCACCCCCCTGTCATTGATCACCCCCCTGTCATTGATCACCCCCTTGTAAGGCTCCATTCAGACGTCCGTATGTTTTTTACGGATCCACGGATACATGGATCGGATCCGCAAAACACATACGGATGTCTGAATGGAGCCTTACAGGGGGGTGATCAATGACAGGGGGGTGATCACCCCATATAGACTCCCTGATCACCCCCCTGTCATTGATCACCCCCCTGTAAGGCTCCATTCAGAGGTCCGTATGTTTTTTACGGATCCACAGATACATGGATCGGATCCGCAAAACACATACGGACGTCTGAATGGAGCCTTACAGGGGGGTGATCACCCCATATAGACTCCCTGATCACCCCCCTGTCATTAATCACCCCCGTGTCATTGATCACCCCCCTGTAAGGCTCCATTCAGATGGCCGTATGTTTTTTACGGATCCACGGATACATGGATCGGATCCGCAAAACACATACGGACATCTGAATAGAGCCTTATAGGGGGTGATCAATGACAGGGGGGTGATAACCCCATATACACTCCCTGATCACCCCCCTGTCATTGATCACCCCCCTGTAAGGCTCCATTCAGACATTTTTTTGGCCCAAGTTAGCGGAAATTGTTTTGTTTTTTTTTTTTTGTTTTTTCTTACAAAGTCTCATATTCCGACAAAAAATAAAAACTTCCATGAACTCACTATGCCCATCACTAAATACCTTGGGGTGTCTTCTTTCCAAAATGGGGTCACTTGTGGGGTAGTTATACTGCCCTGGCATTCTAGGGGCCCTAATGCGTGCGAAGTAGTTTGAAATCAAAATGTGTAAAAAATGACCTGTGAAATCCGAAAGGTGCTCTTTGGCCCCTTTGCCCACCTAGGCTGCAAAAAAGTGTCACACATCTGGTATCGCCGTACTCAGGAGAGGTTGGGCAATGTGTTTTGGGGTGTCATTTTACATATACCTATGCTGAGTGAGATAAATATCTCGGCAAAAGACAACTTTTCCCATTTTTTAGCCTAGGTGGGCAAAGGGGCCCACATTCCAAAGAGCATCTTTAGGATTTCACAGGTCATTTTTTACAGATTTTGATTTCAAAGTACTTACCACACATTAGGGCCCATGGAATGCCAGGGCAGTATAACTACCCCACAAGTGACCCCATTTTGGAAAGAAGACACCCCAAGGTATTTCGTGATGGGCATAGTGAGTTCATGGAAGTTTTTATTTTTTGTCACAAGTTAGTGGAATATGAGACTTTGTAAGGAAAAAAAATAAATATAAAATCATCATTTTCCGCTAACTTGTAACAAAAAATAAAAAGTTCTATGAACTCACTATGCCCATCAGCGAATACCTTAGGGTGTCTACTTTCCGAAATGGGGTCATTTGTGGGGTGTTTGTACTGTCTGGCCATTGTAGAACCTCAGGAAACATGACAGGTGCTCAGAAAGTCAGAGCTGCTTCAAAAAGCGGAAATTCACATATTTGTACCATAGTTTGTAAACGCTATAACTTTTACCCAAACCATTTTTTTTTTTACCCAAACATTTTTTTTTTATCAAAGACATGTAGAACAAAAAATTTTGAGAAAAATTTATATATGGATGTCGTTTTTTTAAAAAAATTTTTACAACTGAAAGTGAAAAATGACATTTTTTTGCAAAAATTTCATTAAATATCGATTAATAACAAAAAAAGTAAAAATGTCAGCAGCAATGAAATACCACCAAATGAAAGCTCTATTAGTGAGAAGAAAAGGAGGTAAAATTCATTTGGGTGGTAAGTTGCATGACCGAGCAATAAATGATGAAAGTAGTGTAGGTCAGAAGTGTAAAAAGTGGCCTGGTCTTTCAGGGTGTTTAAGCACTGGGGGCTGAGGGGGTTAAGGACAGCTAGCACTCCCTAAGAGACAGCAGATGGGCCAGGAGTAGAACAACAGGTACCAGGCAACAAATCCAAGTGGTGAGACAGCAACCAAAATTCAGAAACAAAGATCAGGATCACAACAGCAATCAGCAGCAAGAGCCAAGCAAAGGCAAAGTGATATGGGCAGAATTCCCCTTTAAAAGGCTGCCATGCTGAAGTATTTCAGGAGTCCGGATACTATCGTAGCTGAGCCAAGAAAGGAAAGTAGGAGAGCCGTGGCCAAGCAGCCAGGATCTATCCCATATGTATCGAGCGATCTACCAATCCATGGTCTGTGTGCATTTTTTCTCATTGAATGGGGTAATTTCTGACACTGGATTTCCAGGATGTTGTCAGAGCCCCCTCCCCATATATAGACCCACTGGCCCGCCATGACGTACTGTCCTCTGATTTTATCAGAATAGTACTGTATTATTTCAGCTGGCATCTTACTATACAGTTAATATCTTTAAATTCCATTCTTCATCTCTACTGGAAAGAAACGTGAGAGATAACGTATAGAATATGTGCACTAAGTGTATGGAGTGTTCTACTACCGCCACCTGCTGGGTATGTTCTATAATTACCATGCACCTTATAGCTCATTGTGGCAGTGATTACACATTTGCACCCTCTAAGCCGAGCTCAGACCCTCTAGTCAGGGGGATGAGGGGTTTATGTGCACAATATGGCAACGAAGGAAAACACAAGGGTGCATGTTTCATCCTCTTCCAGCTCGGCACATGAAGATGCCCCATAGATCTACTGTAACTTTACTCACCACTATTATTGCACTTTAGGTCACAGTAATGTTAACCTATAGGGGTCTTGGCGTGTATACTGCTGTTTCGTGGAGCCCCCAATATCAGTCATTAATGTAATCTACTGTAGATCAGTGCAATAATCAGGGTGGGTTATACGGCATCGACCCCAGCCGACTGTATACATACAGGGATGATCCATTCTCATATTGGATGATACTTTCTGGGGCAAGCACTTTCTGAAACTTAGGGGAGCGCTGACACTGGTTAGGGGAGCGCTGACACTGGTTAGGGGAGCGCTGACACTGGTTAGGGGAGCGCTGACACTGGTTAGGGGAGCGCTGACACTGGTTAGGGGAGCGCTGACACTGGTTAGGGGAGCTCTGACACTGGTTAGGGGAGCGCTGACACTGGTTAGGGGAGCTCTGACACTGGTTAGGGGAGCGCTGACACTGGTTAGGGGAGCGCTGACACTGGTTAGAGGAGCGCTGAGACTGGTTAGGGGAGCTCTGACACTGGTTAGGGGAACGCTGACACTGGTTAGAGGAGCGCTGAGACTGGTTAGGGGAGCTCTGACACTGGTTAGGGGAACGCTGACACTGGTTAGGGGAGCGCTGACACTGGTTAGGGGAGCGCTGACACTGGTTAGGGGAGCGCTGACACTGGTTAGAGGAGCGCTGAGACTGGTTAGGGGAGCGATGACACTGATTAGGGGAGCGCTGACACTGGTTAGGGGAGCGCTGACACTGGTAAGGAGAGCGCTGACACTGGTTAGGGGAGCGCTGACACTGGTTAGGAGAGCGCTGACACTGGTTAGGGGAGCGCTGAAACTGGTTAGGGGAGCGCTGACACTGGTTAGGGGAGCGCTGACACTGGTTAGGGGAGCGCTGACACTGGTTAGGGGAGAGCTGACACTGGTTAGGGGAACGCTGACACTGGTTAGGGGAGCGCTGACACTGGTTATGGGAGCAATGACACTGGTTAGAGGAGCGCTGACAGGGGAACATTGATACTGGTTAGGGGAGCGCTGACACTGGTTAGGGGAGCGCTGACACTGGTTAGGGAAGCGCTGACACTGGTTAGGGGAGCCCTGACACTGGTTAGGGGAGCGCTGACACTGGTTAGGGGAGCGCTGACACTGGTTAGGGGAGCGCTGACACTGGTTAGGGGAGCGCTGACACTGGTTAGGGGAGCGCTGACACTGGTTAGGGGAACGCTGACACTGGTTAGGGGAACGCTGACACTGGTTAGGGGAGCGCTGACACTGGTTAGGGGAACGCTGACACTGGTTAAGGGAACGCTGACACTGGTTAGGGGAGCGCTGACACTGGTTAGAGGAGCGCTGACACTGGTTAGGGGAACGCTGACACTGGTTAGGGGAGCGCTGACACTGGTTAGGGGAGCGCTGACACTGGTTAGGGCGCACAGACACTGGTTAGGGGAGCGCTGACACTGGTTATGGGAGCAATGACACTGGTTAGGGGAGCGCTGACACTGGTTAGGGGAGCGCTGACACTGGTTAGGGGAGCGCTGACACTGGTTAGGGCGCACAGACACTGGTTAGGGGAGCGCTGACACTGGTTATGGGAGCAATGACACTGGTTAGGGGAGCGCTGACACTGGTTAGAGGAGCGCTGACAGGGGAACATTGATACTGGTTAGGGGAACGCTGATACTGGTTAGGGGAGCGCTGATACTGGTTAGGGGAGCGCTGATACTGGTTAGGGGAGCGCTGACACTGGTTAGGGGAACATTGACACTGGTTAGGGGAGCGCTGACACTGGCTGACACTGTGTACTGTTTATGTAGACACTGTTTTTAGAAATAGTATTCACAGTTGATGGAGGCAGTATTGTATTGTTAATGGGCTCTCTGGTACTATTAATTGACCACTTTAGTGCTGTTATTGGAGGCACTCTGGCCCTACTAATGAGACAATCTGGCATTGTTATTGGAGGCACTCTGGCATGAATAATCAGACACTGGCACTGTTAATGAGGTGCCCTGGCACTGTTAACTGTAATGGTCAGTGGGTGCGAACCCGCTGTCCCACCAGACCAACCTCCTTAGAGGAGGATGACTAAGTGCACCCCTCATTCTTCACAATACCTTTGATGGTGAGGATAGACTTTCTCGAGGTGTACACCGGGCCCTACTTCTGGGGGAGGGTTGGAATATGAGGAAATGAGAACCTGGGTGTGGACCCACTGGACTGGCCTCCAGATGGTATGGGACACCCAGAGGGAGCTAGGTGGCCGGAGGCTGATCAGACGGAGACAAGGCAAGGTCTGGTAAGAATCACAGAAATGCTTTCACTAGACTAGGCAAGGAACCTAAGTTGCTCAGGTGCCTTCCTGTAGAAGGAGACGGCCTTAAATACATCCTGCAGACCAGCCATATGCTGGGGAAGATAGGGAGCGTGTGCATGCTGCCTCACATAAGGAGGGAAGACACGCCCGCACACACCCTATACGCAGACAAGGAACTCTGAGCCAGAGCGCAACCTCTGCTCAGAACTAGGAGGGGGGTGCCAGCATCAGGAGCGCAGACCACAGCTAAGACCCCCGCTGCCCGCACCTGTCAGCATGGCATGCAGCAGCGTGGAGGAGTGAGGATACCCGTACCTGCCATTCTGTCCTCACACGCAGGTACGGGCTTCCTCACTTGTGTGCGGGTATAATGTCACTTTATGGGTGGATACTAATAATAATGATTATGAATAGCAGTAAAATGGACACGACATCTGTAACCTGTTCCTGAGCCAAGTCCGGATCTCATAAATGGATGGACCAAAGCAATACTAGATGAACAAGAAGGTTAAGGCGTCAAAGGAACAGAGCTACTATACACCTATTCTGATCCAAGGCCACGTCCACACCTTGTGGAATCTTTGGACTGGTAAGAACCATCAATCTTTTTTCTAATCCACCCTTTACACCCTACTTAGGGTCATTTGTTATATGTTGATATGGTGTATTGGAGGTCCACTGGGACCTTTGGCTTGATAAGTGGTGGCTGGAGTTTTTAAATGGATCGTGCATCTACCGGTAGGTCCTAGCTTTATTTATGCTTTTATTTATTAAAAGTTAAGTCTTATTAGTTACTACTGCCCCCTTTTTATACTTAATAATAATGGGGCACTCTGGCACTGTTATTGGAGGCAGTGTGACAGTATTAGTAAAGAACTCGGCACTGTAAATGAGGCACTCCGGCACTGTTATTGGTGGTATTGGAGATACTCTGGCACCGTTAAAGTTGGACTCTGGCACTATTATTGGATCCACTCTGGCACTGTTAGTGAGGCACTCTGGCACTGTTATTGGTGGTTTTGGAGATACTCTGGCCCTGTTATTGGTGGTTTTGGAGATACTCTGGCACTGTTATTGGTGGTTTTGGAGATACTCTGGCACTGTTATTGGTGGTATTGGAGATACTCTGGCACCGTTAAAGTTGGACTCTGGCACTATTATTGGATCCACTCTGGCACTGTTAGTGAGGCACTCTGGCACTGTTATTGGTGGTTTTGGAGATACTCCGGCACTGTTATTGGTGGTATTGGAGATACTCTGGCACCGTTAAAGTTGGACTCTGGCACTATTATTGGATCCACTCTGGCACTGTTAGTGAGGCACTCTGGCCCTGTTATTGGTGGTTTTGGAGATACTCTGGCACTGTTATTGGTGGTTTTGGAGATACTCTAGCACTGTTATTGGTGGTTTTGGAGATACTTTGGCACTGTTATTGGTGGTTTTGGAGATACTCTGGCACTGTTATTGGTGGTTTTGGAGATACTCTGACACTGTTATTGGTGGTTTTGGAGATACTCTGGCACTGTTATTGCGTGGGTTTTGGAGATACTCTGGCACTGTTATTGGTGGTTTTGGAGATACTTTGGCACTGTTATTGGTGGTTTTGGAGATACTCTGGCACTGTTATTGGTGGTTTTGGAGATACTCTGACACTGTTATTGGTGGTATTGGAGATACTCTGGCACTGTTATTGGTGGTTTTGGAGATACTCTGGCACTGTTATTGGTGGTTTTGGAGATACTCTCGCACTGTTATTGGTGGTTTTGGAGATACTCTCGCACTGTTATTGGTGGTTTTGGAGATACTCTGGCACTGTTAAAGTTGGACTCTGGCACTATTATTGGATCCACTATGGCACTGTTAGTGAGGCACTCTGGCACTGTTATTGGTGGTTTTGGAGATACTCTGGCACTGTTATTGGTGGTTTTGGAGATACTCTGACACTGTTATTGGTGGTTTTGGAGATACTCTGACACTGTTATTGGTGGTATTGGAGATACTCTGGCACTGTTATTGGTGGTTTTGGAGATACTCTGGCACTGTTATTGGTGGTTTTGGAGATACTCTGGCACTGTTATTGGTGGTTTTGGAGATACTCTGGCACTGTTATTGGTGGTTTTGGAGATACTCTGGCACTGTTATTGGTGGTTTTGGAGATACTCTGGCACTGTTATTGGTGGTTTTGGAGATACTCTGGCACTGTTAAAGTTGGACTCTGGCACTATTATTGGATCCACTCTGGCACTGTTAGTGAGGCACTCTGGCCCTGTTATTGGTGGTTTTGGAGATACTCTGGCACTGTTATTGGTGGTTTTGGAGATACTCTGGCACTGTTATTGGTGGTTTTGGAGATACTTTGGCACTGTTATTGGTGGTTTTGGAGATACTCTGGCACTGTTATTGGTGGTTTTGGAGATACTCTGACACTGTTATTGGTGGTTTTGGAGATACTCTGGCACTGTTATTGGTGGGTTTTGGAGATACTCTGGCACTGTTATTGGTGGTTTTGGAGATACTTTGGCACTGTTATTGGTGGTTTTGGAGATACTCTGGCACTGTTATTGGTGGTTTTGGAGATACTCTGACACTGTTATTGGTGGTATTGGAGATACTCTGGCACTGTTATTGGTGGTTTTGGAGATACTCTGGCACTGTTATTGGTGGTTTTGGAGATACTCTGGCACTGTTATTGGTGGTTTTAGAGATACTCTGGCACTGTTATTGGTGGTTTTGGAGATACTCTGGCACTGTTAAAGTTGGACTCTGGCACTATTATTGGATCCACTATGGCACTGTTAGTGAGGCACTCTGGCACTGTTATTGGTGGTTTTGGAGATACTCTGGCACTGTTATTGGTGGTTTTGGAGATACTCTGACACTGTTATTGGTGGTTTTGGAGATACTCTGACACTGTTATTGGTGGTATTGGAGATACTCTGGCACTGTTATTGGTGGTTTTGGAGATACTCTGGCACTGTTATTGGTGGTTTTGGAGATACTCTGGCACTGTTATTGGTGGTTTTGGAGATACTCTGGCACTGTTATTGGTGGTTTTGGAGATACTCTCGCACTGTTATTGGTGGTTTTGGAGATACTCTGGCACTGTTATTGGTGGTTTTGGAGATACTCTCGCACTGTTATTGGTGGTTTTGGAGATACTCTGGCACTGTTATTGGTGGTTTTGGAGATACTCTGGCACTGTTAAAGTTGGACTCTGGCACTATTATTGGATCCACTATGGCACTGTTAGTGAGGCACTCTAGCACTGTTAAAAAGGACCTGTCACCACAAAATGCAATGCAGTCTGAAAGCACTGTGTTATAGAGCAGGAGAAGCCAAGCAGATTAATATATATTTTGGCGGAAAAAGATTTAGTGAAACCTGTCATTTATACATTTACCATATTTGTCGCCCTATAAGACGCACCTAGGTTTTAGAGAAGGGCAATAAGTAAAAAAATATTTTTCATTAGACCTCAGATCAGGCCAGCAATCAGCTCCCAATGTTAATAAAACCCCAATAAGACCTCAGATCAGACCCCAATGTGAATGACCCTCAGTCAGACCTCAGATCAGCCCCCCAATGCCACAGATCAGGCCCCTGCTTCAGATCAGCTCACAGCAAATAAACAATAAAAAAAAACATCCTCCTCGCCTCCAGCATTCTGTCTTCTTCTTCCTGCCATCGGCTGCGCTGTGACTTGACGCATACAGCGCGAGATCACAGAGCGCCCTCACGCTGTGCGCAGCCACAGCACAGCCGACAGCAGAGGACCAGGAAGCAGTGAGTACAGAGCCTTCACCTCCGCACTCATTAGTATTTGCCCCATAAGACGCAGTGACATTTTCCCCCACTTTGGGGGGGGGGAGGGAAAGTGTGTCTTATGGGGCGAGAAATGCTTTTTCCACCTCCTGTGAACAGCTATTGGTACAGGGAGGAGGTGTTATCAGTGACCGCTATCTCTGTATGTAGACTTATACACACTGATGACTCTTCCCTCCTGTACCGATAGCTCAGCTTCTCCTGCTCTATAACATGGTGCCTGCGGTCTACACTGCATTTTGTGGTGAAAGGTCCTCTTTAATGAGGCACTCTGGCACGATTAATTAGACAGTCTGGCCGTGTTAATTAGGCATTTTGGCCCTGTTAATTAGGCACTCTGCTACTATTAATGGAGGCACTTGGACACTGAGACAGTAGAACACTTGCTAAAAAGCATACTGAGGCGGTAGAGCAAACACTAGGGCTGCGAGCGCACAGCGCGGTTGTATCGCGGTTGCAGTGCAACCATTCCTCAGTCGAGTACCACACGGCACCTTCAATACTGCGCGGCCAATAACACCATTATAAGCTGTACATGGACTATGCTGCCATATTGTACATGGAAATAATGTCACCATACAGTCACAAATAAGCACCAACTTACACGGGCCGATACGCAGGGCAATCACTGGGAACGAACCGCTCATTCCCAATCATTACAGTACGATACGACCCAACAAAGCCTGATCTCCAGGCCGCATTTATGGCTGTACGTTCTGCACAGCGCCATTGTCATGCATCGTCATCATCATCATCAGCTGCTGTTTTAAAAACGTGGGAGGAACCGAAAAAACTGTATAATAATAAAATAAAGATTGACAATGCAATAAAAACGTTTCGTTTGCTGGCTCTAAATCTCTGTATGACTAGAATGAGATTTGCTAAAAAAAATAAGGTTCTGACTTCTGCGCCAGGTCAGCACTGCTACATACAGATGCTATATTTTCCGCACAATAAGTTCTGCACCAAAGTCATATATGGATTGACCGGGGGTGGTAAGAGATGTCATAGCGAGAAGTGCTGAGCCCTCAGAAATACGGCGTTTGACTCCCTCAGACACTAGAGGGTAATCTGAGCCCATTAATTCCTGTAAGCAGCGACGTACCACCCTAAAATAAGAAAAACTGCAGTAACTATGTGATTTTCTGTTTCTGGGAAAGCTGGGTGACAACTAATATTGTCACTCTTCGGTGTGGGAGGGAAACACCACACCGAGCATAAGAGGGAAGGGGGAACAGGGAATCAGGCCTGAGAACTAGGGAAGGAAGATGGACACCTCCTAGTAAAACCCTAACCAAAATCCTGACTGACTACCAGTATGAACAGACCCCAAAGTTAGGTGAGTTCATACACAGGAATACCTAGAGTCCTATCTAGTCCTATAGGACCCTGGTATTAATGGCAGGGACGAGACTACCTGTTCCTCCAAAGGGAAGGACGAACAGGAGTCTCCTTCAGGCCTAATACAAACAATAGGGAAATGCAATGGACAGAACCCAAACAAAATACAAGAGGGAAAGGAAAGACTTAACTTCAAAGAGGCAATGGAAGTGCCAGGAACTCCGCCGAGATCTACCCACCAGCGATCCACAACTGAAACTGAAGCTATAAAGCGCACAGCATTGTGGAAGAAGCAACTATAAATAAGGAAGGTTAAATGTCCACATTAGTAACACCTGAGGCAAGTGGTGTCGCCATTACCAGAAACAATATAGACGCCTATTGATCCAAAAGGAAAACCTGTCAGATTACACCACGTGTTGCCAGTCTCACCGATCTCCTGCCACCTGTCGCAGGAACGTCCGTGACAAATATGGACTAATACAAAAAATGAAAGCTGTGCTGAGATTGGCTGCTATGGGCCACAAAGATGGTTTGTAATCATTCTGTGAATACAATGCTATTAATAAAGTACCTTGAAATCCAGTGACTCACAGGTGACCAGACCGCCATGACGACTTCTTCTGTCCACTATGCATCTCTCCAGAGTTTGCTGCCCAGATGTTTTTGGGACATCGCTTTTCTACCACCCTCTACATAAACTTCCCTTTGTGATGCCCCCTTCAACAGTCTCCAACCTCTGCAAAATAGTGGCAAATACATAGTGCTCCAGACCACAATAGTGACCCCTTGGTGCCCCACACAGTAATAGTGCCCAATTATTTATGCCACACACATCAAGTTCCCCCATTTTCACACTGCAATACTTCCCCCTAAACAGTGATATCCCCCACACACAGCAATAGAGACTCCTTTGTTTAGAGATAATTGTATCCATCTTACAGCCTACCACATGGTAATAATTCCCGCCTAGTGCCCCCTTAGAGTTGTTCTTATGTACTTGGAAAATTAAATCCGTGCTGTGATTGGCAGCTATGAGCTACAAGGATAGTTTGTAATAATGCTGTGAATGCAGTGCGATGAATAAAGTACCATTAAGTCCAATGACTCGCAGGTGACCAGACCCCCATGACAACTTCTCCTGACCACCAATCCTTTCTGCAGAGTTTGCTGCTCTGATGTATTTGGTGCTTTGCATTTCCAGCACCCTTTACATAAACTTTCCTTCCTGATGCCCCCTTTAACCACTTGCCTCCACTGTAACGCCGATAGGCGTCCGGACGGCAGCGCTCTCAGGTCTCAGCGACGCCTATTGGTGTCATCTCGTGAGACCCGAGATTTCGCGTGAACGCGCGCGCAGCTCTGAAATTAAACTACAACCTGCAATCAGATCTATATCAGTACATTAGGGTCACCTTAGGCTCTACAAAAAACGCAGTGTTCGCCCGATCAGACCTGATTTTGTGCGCACACTTGTGTTCAGTCCGCCCCACCGCAGTGACAGAATATTTTTTTTCCTGATCACTGCAAAAACACCGTAAAATCGATGCGGCGCTATAAAGATCACTTTTGAGCTTTTTGGATCTTCATTAGCGATCGCAGCTTTACTTCGCAAGCACTCCTATGTCCTTTCCCCTCTTTTTTTTTTTTTTTGCACATTTTTTGGCAGAGATTTTTTCATCCACATTGATCGATGCGAATGAAGAAATCTGTGCCGTTCATTTTTTCTTTCAGCCCAGAGGCTGAACGGAAAAAAATTATCTCATTACCTGTATGCTCAATATAAGGAGAATAGCAGAAACTCCTAATGCTGGGCATACATGTAATGATTGCAGAGACCCTCAAATGCCAGGGCAGTACAAACACCCCACAAATAACACCATTTTGGAAAGAAGACACCCCAAGGTATTCGCTGAGGGGCATATTGAGTCCATGAAAGATTGAAATTTTTGTCCCAAGTTAGCGGAAAGGGAGACTTTGTGAGAAAAAAATAAATAAAATCAATTTCCGCTAACTTGTGCCAAAAAAAAAAAAATTCTATGAACTCGCCATGCCCCTCATTGAATACCTTGGGGTGTCTTCTTTCCAAAATGTGGTCACATGTGGGGTATTTATACTGCCCTGGCATTTTAGGGGCCCTAAAGCGTGAGAAGAAGTCTGGAATCCAAATGCCTAAAAATGCCCTCCTAAAAGGTACTCATTAGCCCCTTTGCGCATTTTGGCTGCAAAAAAGTGTCACTCATGTGGTATCCCAGTACTCAGGAGAAGTAGGGCAATGTGTTTTGGGGTGTATTTTTACATATACCCATGCTGGGTGAGAGAAATATCTCTGTAAATGACAACTTTTTATATTATATTTAATTTTTTTTATACAAAGTTGTCAATTTACAGAGATATTTCTCTCACCCAGAATGGGTATATGTAAGAATACACCCCAAAACACATTTCCCTACGGCGATACCACATGAGTGACACTTTTTTGCAGCCTAGGTGCGCAAAGGGGCCGAAAGTCCAACGAGTACCTTTAGGCTTTACAGGGTTGCTCACAGTTTAGCCCCGCCCAAAATGCCAGAACAGTAACCACACCCCACAAATGACCCCATTTCGGAAAGTAGACACCCCAAGGTATTCACTGAGGGGCATAGTGAGTCCGTGGGAGTTTTTTTTTTTTTTTGCCAGAAGTTAGCAGAAATGGATACTTTTACTATGATTTATTTTTTCTCAGAAAGTGTCATTTTCCGCTAACTTGTGAAAAAAAATTAAATCATACATGAACTCACCATGCCCCTCCGCGAATACTTTGGGGTGTCTTCTTTCTAAAATTGGGTCATTTGTCGGGTATTTATACTATCCTGGCATTCTAGCACCTCAGGAAACATGACAGGTGCTCAGAAAGTCAGAGCTGCTTCAAAATGCGGAAATTCACATTTTTGTACCATAGTTTGTAAACGCTATAACTTTTGCGCAAACCAATAAATATACACTTATTGCATTTTTTTTAATCAAAGACATGTAGAACAATAAATTCTGACACAAACTTGAATAGAAATGTAATTATATTGGAACAATTTTACTAGAAAAAGTTAAAAATACACTTTTTTTTTGAGAAAATTGCCGTCTATTTTGATTAATATCAGAAAAACGAAAAATCTCAGCAGAAATGAAATACCACCAAAAGAAATCTGTATTTGTGAGAAGAAAAGGAGGTAAAACTCATTTGGGGGCCAAGTTGTATGACCGAGCAATAAACCGTTAAAGTTGTAAAGTGACGATTTGTAAAAAAGGGCCTGGTCACTAGGGGGGTATAAACCTGTGGTCCTTAAGTGGTTAACAGCATCCTGCCAAAGTAACATAGTGCCACACTGATCGTACCCCTAAAAATAATACTGCCAAAAAGATAGTGCTCCAGACTGTAACAGTGATTCCTTAGTGCCCCACACAGTAATAATACCTCCACACAGTAATAATACCTCCACACAGTAATAATACCTCCACACAGTAATACACCCCAGACACAATGATAGAGCCATGTTTTTGTAGCACAGTTATGGTGCCCACTTACTTCCCACCACATAGTAATAATGCGCCCCTAGTGCCCCCTCACAGTTTTCTGGTTTGGATAATCCTTCTATGTAAGAAAAGTACCTTGACAAAAAGCTGATAACAAAGTGCCCCCTTCCTGAGGTCCTCTGCAATCAGCTTGGGGGAACCTGGGCAGTAAGGGTTTCATTCCCCTGCAGCGACACCACTGGAGGAATGAGGTAGTACACAGTGTCCATCTGTCAATCAATGCATCATTTGTGCCTCCAGAGCTTCTCTCTGCTCTGGTCATGAGATGAAGGTCCCCCCCCCCATTAAATCATTCATTAATACTTAAAAGGGTTTTCCAAGACTTATATACTGATCGGTGGGAGTCTGACACTCGGGACCCCTGTTTATGAGCTGTTTGAGAATTTGAGAAGGCAGCCATGCTCACAATAGCGCTGCGGCCTTCTCTAAGCTTACCAAGCAGAGCGCCATATGCTGTACGTTCATGCTTGGTATTGCAGCTCAGCCTCATTCACTTCTATGGAGCTGAGCTGCGCCTAGGCCCCGTGACCAATCAACGTGTCGACACATGGCCTAGGAAATGTTGGAAAAGGCTGTGGCGCTAGTACCTTCCCAAACAGCTGCTTGGTGGGGGCCCTGGGTGTCGGACCCCTACCTATCAGATACTGATGTCCTATCCAGAGGATAGGTCATCAGTATTAAAGTCTCGGGAAACCCCTTTAATACCTTCTAAACTGGATAAACCCTATAAATGGATTGTCTCTTGAATGACTACTATCAATGACACTCCAAGCGGTGGTAAAGTGATGATGGGAGTTGGTCCTGGAAAACTTACCTGTATTGAAGGAACCATGAATTCTGCTCTGTATCAGAATATTCTTAAAGGGGGTATCCACCCATAAAATGACATTTGCCTATCTATTATTCAAATTAGAAGTTAGGGCAAACGCCAATGTTTAGTCATTGGGTTGAGTTTACTTAAAGGGGTTGTCCCATGAAAAATATTCTACAGTTTCCAAACCAGCTCCTTGATCTGAATACTTTTGTAATTGCATGTAATTAAAAATTTAGTAGGGCCACTGAGCTATTCAATATAATTTATCTGTATAGCGCCACCTGCTGTTTGTTCTTTATCGTATTACTTTGTCCTGCTCACTGAGATGGTCGCACATGCTCAGTTTCATCTTTCAACTACCTCCTGAGCTGTGATAGGGAGAGCGCGGACACGCCCCCTGAATTGCAGCAGAAAAGACACGCCCCTTGAGCTGCAGCAGAAAAGACACGCCCCCTGAGCTGCTGCAGAAAAGACACGCCCCCTTGAGCTGTCAGTTAGATATAAATCTAGCAGAGCAATGAATGAGGAGATCTCTGGATCCATGTGAGGTACAGGGCTGGTTCTAGCTTTGTCAGAAAGAAGTTGTCATGTACCGTATGATGTCTGATTTTCATTTTTTTACATTAATCATGTAAAAATCCTTTTAACGGAGAAATTAACATTTTTCTGTGAGCCTGTGACAGCCATATTGCAAAAGTAGAAACAGTTTCCTTGGTTGAACTTGATAGACTTATTTCTTTTTTAAACCGTATTAACCATGTAAAGTGCAGCCATATTGGTCGTCACCTTTAAATTTCTCAAAAAACGGTGGTAAAACCGTCGCCTTGTGATGGATATACTTTATTTAATTTTAGTGGAATTTTTATTTCAAACGACATCGTAGGCACATAGGAGCCAAATAATAAAAATAAATTACAACAATAAATGCTGAATATTTTATGTGCAAAATATCACAGGAATACAATATCAGCCCACGTCTCCCACTGGATGTAGAGGGGGGAACCCTACATAAGTGTAAGCAAGATGAATGGAGGCGAGAAGTGATAAGAGTCCGGATCACGGATCAAGGTCGGCATTATTCCGAGACGGACGGCTTCTTTGGCTGAGAGGTGGAAGACGCTCCTATAGACGTCAGAGCTGTCAGGTGAGACAGTCGCCTCTGAAATACACAAGGACAATAGGTTAGGAGAGAGATAAGTATAATGCCGACCAAAGACATCAAGACATAGTCAGGGGTGCACCACCAATGAGGCCAGGTGAGGCGATCGCCTCAGGCAGCACCAGGTAGGCGCAAGAAGGGGGCACTCGAAGGGCCATGAGCTGAAGGAAAGGGGTAGTTGTTCGGAGAAGGAGCGGGCTGGTGGGGCATGTGTACCCGGTGCTAGGTGTGGACAGAGGCAATAAAAGGTTGTCTCAACTATCCATATGCAGGTGGCACTATCTATAGGCACTGACAGTGTTAATGGGCACTACAATAGCAGGACAGTTAATGGGCTGTACCATGGCTGCCACTATTGGAGTGGCATTGGCGTTAGTACTGGCACTATTACAGCTGAAACTGGCAATGGGCCATACTATTATTGGCACTAATGTAATGGTACTGATATACTGCCTGCATAACTGTATGGGCACTGCTAGAGCTGAAACTGTTAGATTGTACTGTGGTTGGCACTATTGTATTGGCACCGATTTGCTGTATGTACAAGTGTATGGGCACTACTAGTGCTGAAACTGTTAACAGGTGGTACTGTGGTTGGCACTATTGTATTGGCACTGATATACTGTCCACACGACTATATGGGCACTGCTAGAGCTAAAACAGATAATGATCCATACTGTAGCTGGCACTATTTTACTGGCAATGCTGCCTGCACAACTGTATGGGCACTGCTAGAGCTAAAAAATGTTACTGGTCTGTTATATGGCACTATTGTACTGGCACCGATATGCTGTATATAAAATTGTGTTGGCATTGCCACAGATGAAACTGTTAATGGGCTATACTATGGCACTATTGTATTGGCACGATTATGCTGCATTAAGAATTGTGCGGGCACTGCCAGAGATGAAGCTGTTAATGGTCTGTGCTGTTGTTTGCACTATTGTACTGGCACCAATATGCTATATGTTCTATTATGTGGGCACTGGCAGAGATGAAACTATTAATGGGCTGTACTATTGTTGGCACTATTGTATTGGCACGGATATGATGTATGTCCAGTTGTGTGGGCACTGCCAGGGATGAAACTGTTAATTGGCTGTACTATGGTTGGCACTATTGTATTGACACTGCTAGAGCTGGTGCTCCTCTTTAGGCACTAGCACATGGCCAGCACTGTTATATGGGAGCTGCAGAGGAAGGAAAACATTAGGGGCACTACGAGCGCTATAGATAAATTGGTCAATGATTATTACCCAGGAGAAACACATAAGGGGCGGTGCAGAGATGGGGTATCTCCCATGGTACCAGCAGTTCTCTATGGGGGATTCATTCATAATTAATATCTATATGTGCGTGACATTTCCAGATGACCGCTCCACTGTAAAGCACTGCCGTTGCTGAGTCCTCCAGGAGGAGAGATGGTACCTGTAGCCGCTCTCTGCTCCGGTGAAGTGGTGGTGGCTTCGAATTGAATTAAATTGACTTAATCTCTTGATTTTTCTCTTTTTTCACTGCTCACCTTGTGGTTACGGAAAGAAATAAAAGCGATGACTGCCAGGCAGAAAACCAGTATGATCATGAGGAGGAGGAGGACATGCCAAGAGGTGAATGAACCAACACCTGCGGTCTGGGCAGCTGGGAAACAGAATATTTCACCAGAGTCAGAACAAATTGTTAGCAAAATGCAATGATATAATGAAGTGAATATCAGGAGCAAAATGGAGGCTCGAGGAGGGAGTAGAGGGAGAAATCAAGACGGTGGAGATGACAATATGAAGAGCGGTGGAGAAGAAGAAGTATCAGATAACAGAGGGATTCGCCAGTAATGGCAAATTGGTAATAACATGACTGGGCAGTAGAAGACAAAATAGTGGTGAGCGAAGAGAACAGAGGAGATACAATAAAAAAGACGGTGAGGAGAGGTGGAGAAGATACAATAAGAAGTTGGTAAGATAAGACGGTAGAGGACATTTAAAGGGAATCTGTCACCTGCTTTAACCATTTTTAAGCTGGCACCATCGCTATGTGGACTAAAGTACCTTGTTTCCAGCAGTCTTCTTTTTACTTGATTTCGTTTTGTCGTTTTGATATAAAAGCTCTTTTTCTGATATGCTAATTAGGGTCCAAGGAGCCCAGAGGGGCGTTTTTTTCCCTCTCCGGAGCCCAGTGACGCCCCCCTGCAGTGCCCAGCCCGCCTTAATTTGAATTCCAAGAATGCCTCCTGATCATCAGATAACCTCCCACAGCCCGGCAAATGGTTCCGCCCCCTCCCCACGTCATAGTCTACCTTATAGAAATGCCCGTCCTTCTTCCTGTCTGCGGCCAGAAAACTCGCGCAGGCGCAGTACCGCCTGTGGCCTGCGCCTGTGCGATCATCAACCTCCTGAGGGCAACAGCCTCAAAAGTCTCACTGGGCATGCGCCGAGCCCAGTGATGTGACCTGAGCGCTGCTGCCCTCAGGACGTTGATGATTGCGCAGGCCGCAGACGGTACTGCGCCTGCGCGAGTTTTCGGGCCACAGACAGGAAGAAGGACGGGCATTTCTATAAGGTAGACTATGACGTGGGGAGGGGGCGGAACCATTTGCCGGGCTGTGGGAGGTTATCTGATGATCAGGAGGCATTCTTGGAATTCAAATTAAGGCGGGCTGGGCACTGCAGGGGGGCGTCACTGGGCTCCGGAGAGGGAAAAAAACGCCCCTCTGGGCTCCTTGGACCCTAATTAGCATATCAGAAAAAGAGCTTTTATATCAAAACTACAAAACGAAATCAAGTAAAAAGAAGACTGCTGGAAAAAAGGTACTTTAGTCCACATAGCGATGGTGCCAGCTTAAAAATGGTTAAAGCAGGTGACAGATTCCCTTTAATAATAGGTTTGTGAGAGGAAGGCAGAGGCAATACAAAAAGAATCTGTGGAGAGACGAGAGAGAAGATATAAAAAGAAGGTAAGAGTAGAAGGTACTGCAAGGGAGAAGAAGGTGAGAGAAGAAAGCAGAGGAAAGACAATAAGACAGTTAGAGATGAAATTAAGGAGCTACATAATAAGAAAAGCTGGTTAGGAATAAAAGTAGAGGAGACATAATAATAATAAGTTGTAGAGAGAGGAAGGGTAGAGAAGATACAATAATATTAAGGTGATAGAAGAACGTAGACGGGGAGCATTAACAAGTGGTTGGTGGTGAGAGAAGGTAGAGTAGGTACAAAATGTAAGATGTTGATGTGATAAGATGGTAGATAACATACAATAATAAAAAGTTGTGAGAAATAGGTAGAACAGATACAATAAGCAGAAGAAATTGGTAGGAGAAGATGATAGAGGAGATACAATAATAAGTTGGTAAGAGAAGACTAAAAAGATGCAATAATAATAAGATAGTACTGTAAGAAAAGATTGAGGAGATACAGTAGAAAGAAAGTGGTGAAATAAGAAGGTAGAGGAAATAAAATACAACATAATGAAATAAGTTGGTGAAATAGGAAGCTAGTGGAGATACAATAAAGAAGCTGGTAGGAGAAGAAGGTAGAAGAGTTACAATCAGAAATAGATGGTGAGAGAAAAATGTAGAGGAGATAGAATAAGATGAAACAAGATAGAGGAGATACAATAATTATTATTATTCATCTGAAAGTGCCATTAATTCCATGGTGCTGTACATCAAGTGAGGTTACAAATACATAATATAAAAATAAAATAAACAAGAAACTATTAAGAGACTGGTACAGAGGGGGAGAGGACCCTGCCCACAAGAGCTTACAATCTATAATAAGAAGTTGGTGAAATAAGATGGTAAAGAACATTTAACAGTACAAAGATGAGAGAAGAAGTAAAGGAGATAATAATACATTGGTGAGCTCAAAAAGTAGAGGAGATACAATAAGAAGAAAATGGTGAGAGTAGAGGAGATACAAAAGTAAGGAAGAGCAGGTAGATGGAACGCAATGATGGAATGGGACACAGTAGGGTGGTGGGTCAAGAGACATGAAGAGAATGTACAATCATGATTACTGGGGGGAAAAGTATGGTATAGCAGGCAGTGGATGAAAGATGGTTGAGAAAGGATGGTGTCAGGAGTAGGTACAGAAAATGCAAAGATGGGCAGAGAAATAAAAGGACTGGCGGGTGGTGGGGATACAGAGGAAAAGAGCAAATTAAGATAATATAGACATACTGGTAGAGCAAGAGATGGTCAAGGAAATTTTGGTGAAAAACCATAGTCAAGCCTGTATTAGACTGGTCGATTGTTGGCCAGTTTATCGTTCACGAATGTTCACAGGAAAGCTCGTTAGTGATGATCTGGCAGTGTAATACTGCCGCCGATTACCCGACGGGAGATAGTGCTGTTTAATAATGATCTGCCACAGGCAAACCACTAGACAGCATGGGGATGAGCAATGTCATAACGATCGCTCCACCCCATGCTGTGGAGGAGATCACTGCATGTAATAGCAGTGGTCTCCTCCGCTGCCGAGGAGGTGATTACCGGGAAGGAACCCTCCCGACAATCGCCTGCTAGACCTTGTCATATAATACAGCCTTCCCAGATGGAATGTACAGTAGAGTGAGCATTGTGATAGTATCTTTTAAGTAAAATTGCCTGCGGTTTACCATGGACATAGACCCAATGTTCCAGCTCTCCTAGAATTCCATTCATTCCATACACTGAACAGGTCCAGGCCCCGGAGTCCTCAGTATGCACGTCCGGCAGGTCCACTACTGTTCCTTGAATGACTTTCCTTTGTCCATCTGGAAGAGATGGGCCTATCCATTGAAACCTCTCTTTCCCCGTTGAAATACTGATGTTACACTGCAGCCATAGTTGGGAACCTTCTTTGGTGAACACAGGGCCAGAGGGTGACACTAAGAACCAAATAGACAGGTCTTATTTATACAAGGAGGTATAAGTGGAAACATAGTATAGGTGTATTCATGAAATCATCTTGTAATGAGAAGGTAAAATCATCCTATGAATTGCATCCCCCACTAACCTTGTATCACCCTCAGTTCCATCAGTCGGGTCAGTCTTTGGCCTTTGTAGGTGGTGTCACATTGATAAGTTCCAGCATCTTCTGGTCTCACGTGATTAAGGACAACCACTTGATTGTTGTCATTTATGCTTTTCTTATCTTTGCTCCAATGGAAAGGTAATCGTCTTTCCACAGGCAAATGGGTGATGTTACAGGGGAGCTCAACAGAAGAGCCAATGGCGGTGTAGACAGAGAGAGGGTCCAGACCAGAGACACCTGGTAGAAGAAGATGAATCCGATGACTAGTGGACAATGGATACAAATCAAAGGCGCATCTTGTCTTGGGATCTTGTCCCCCCATGGATGCTATTTCTCTCTAAATTTTACAGACAGTTCATAATTGCAGTTCTGATATTCTCCTGACATCATTAATGAACAATAATAAGTGATATGCAATATATCTCTAAATTTTGCAAAAAGCATTTGATACAGTAGCACACAACAAGCTATGGAGACCACAGGGATATGTACTGGGAACAGTGGAGACCACAAGGACCTGTACTGGGATCAGTGGCCTCAACAAGGATCTGTACTGGGAACAGTGAAGACCACAAGGATCTGTACTGGAAACAGTCTAGACCACAAAAATATGTACTGAGGACAGTGGAGACCACAGGGATCTGTACTGGGACCAGTGGAGACCAAAAGGATCTGTAGTGGGTCAGTGGAAGGATGTGTACTGGAATCAATGGAAACAATAAGGATCTGTACTGGTAGCAGTGGAGACCACAATAATTTGTACTGGGATCAGTGGAGACCGCAAGGATCTGTACTGAAAACAATTAGACCACATAGATCTGTACTGGGAACAGTGGGGACTACAATGATCTATATCAGGAGCAGTGGAGACCACAAAGATCTGTACTGAGAGCAGTGGAGACCACAAGGATCTGTACTGGAAACAGTGTAGACCACAAGAATCTATAATGAGGACAGTGGAGACCACAAGGATCTGTAGAAGGGACAGTGGAGACCAAAAGGATTTGTAGTAGGTCAGTGGAAGCAACAAGGATGTCTACTGGAATCAATGGCGACAACAAGGATCTGTACTGGTAGCAGTGGAGACCACAATCATCTCTACTGGGAGCAATGGAGACCACAAGGATCTGTACTAGGATCAGTGGAGATCACAAGGATCTATACTGGGATCAGTGGAGACCACATGGATCTGTACTGAAATAATGTGGACCACATGGATCTGTACTGGGAGCAATGTAGACCACAAAGATCTGTATGAGGAGCAGTGGAGACCATAATGATCTGTACTGTGAGCAATGGAAACCACAAGGATTTGTACTAGGATCAGTGGAGACCACGATGATCTTTGCTGGAATCAGTGAAAACCACAAGAATCTGAACTGGAAACAGTGTAGACCACAAGGATATGTACCGGGAGCAGTGGGGACCACATGGATCTGTACTGCGTTCAGTGTAGGCCACAAGAATCTGTACTTGGACTTGAAGTGGTGCCCATATTTATAATTCATGCCATCCATGTGAGATACTGCGATAATGACTCACCAACCACCAAAAGGGTCACACTGGATCTTGCACCGTCCACCTCACAGCTCCACTTGCCATGGTCCTCTAGAGTAAGCCTGTGAATATACAGTCTACTCCCACTCACTGATATTCTGCTGGACGGCTGTACAAGGATTCCATTATATATCCAACGAACAGAGGTAGAAGAAGAATCCGGGTCAACAATTCTGCACGTCAGGTTGAAGGAGCTGTTCTCAGGAAGAGGACCAAGGGGAAACTGTATCACTGCAAGACAACGTGAGACCAGTGAGAAGACGAAATGTGAATCCAATTCAAAAATATCGGCATCATCTGTTTTTATATATATCCTGTATCATCTGTATAGACAGTGCAGCAATGTGCGCTTTATGGCAGCTGCAATGACAGAAATGTCACAGTCTCCAGGAAGTACTGCTGCTCCCCCAGAGACCAGAGAGTGGCAGAGAGCTGCATACGGAGTCTTATCAGCCTGTAGTGTATGGTGTTACAATCCTGACTGATTCCACCCTCCATTAGTACGGTTTTATTGATTCTTCCACCCTCTACTGATAATGAGATGACTCTGCCCATTCTGTCCTAATCTACACAGCAAAGCTGATAAATGAGCTGCAGTAAACAGGAAGTGCTAGCCTATTCTGACTGCAATAGTGGACAGTAGGAGAACTGGAATATTTCAAGATTTTTTTTATATGAAGTCATATGAATTTTTTTTTATGTTTTTTTTTTTAAACTGATTTAAAGGGGTTTTTCCGAAAGATTCATATTGATGACCTATCTTCAGAAAAATTCATCAACATTTGATCGTGGGGATCCGACTCCCAGCTTGCCACCAATTAGTTGTTTGACGAGGCCATACTGCTTCGTTTACCGCTGCCGTTTCCTCACAACTTACCAGGTACAGCGCTATAGATTTTATAGTGGCTGTGCTTGGTATTACAGCCCAGGACCCATTCCATTGAATGGGACTGAGCCGCACCTAGGCCACGTGGCTGATAAAAGTGAATCACCGGCTTTGAAAGAGGACGCGGCGCTCTTTAAAAACAGCTGATCAGTGGCGGTGCCGGGAGCTGAACCCTCACTGACCAGATATGCATGACCTATCTTTAAAGGCTATGTACACCTTTGGAGGCAATTTTTGTTTATGATTAAATTTTACTCATTTTTGGCTAAAAATTTTATTTTCAATTGGCCTTTATTAAAAATATTGAGCTGTTCTGTTACAAAGGCATAACCTTTTTTCTAAACTACTAATAGGTCATAAACACTTATTTAAGCCACATTCTTATCAGTAAGATAAGAACTGAGCTATAATGAGTGTTTATAATGTCATAGAGCAGAGATAAGGAGCCCGTCAGCTCCTCAGATGACGGAAAAGACAGAAAATACGCAGGCTGCTACTACAGCATCTCAGCTCTGTACAGAAAAAAGGGCTCCATATTTTTAATAAAGACCATTGTAATAATACAATGTACAATCCAATAATACAAAAAATTGCCCCCAAGGGTGTACATAGCCTTTAAGTCTTCAATATGTTACTCTAAAAAAACAAAAAACAAAACATTTAAATAATAAGCCATTTTCTGATGACACATTCCCTTTAATGCTAAAAAAGTAAGTACTATATGACATTGATAAACAGAAATCTAGTTCTTCAATCCAGAGAGAGGAAAAACAACCAACCCTCCAGCCCCTCTCCATCGACTATGGCCAGTTTTGGTTGGTGACCCCAGCACCCAAGGCTACAGTACAATCCACATCTTTACTGCTCTTACTGTAAAGAACCATTTCCAATTTTGAACACATATCTACCACATGGAGATGACGCCCCAAAGGTCTACACTTAGAACCATGTACCAATTTTTAAGTTGACCTGACCTACTGAGAATACCACCTACCTACAAGACATTTTTTTCCGAAACGGCAACTCTCTCAACACTTTGCTCCCACTCTGCGTCACCGATTTTGTTTTCTGTGTCTTTTTCTTCCTCGCCCTTTCTTTCATTGTGTCCCTCGTTTCTTTTCTTCCACCTTCAGTCTTATTACTAACGGTTTATATTTAATATTACCACCTAAGGGAAAATGTGATATCAGATCTACCAGGGACCCTCACACTTGTCTTCTGATGTGTCACCGGTTTCCTGAATCCCCTCCGTGTGCGTCAGCGGAGCCCCTAATACATACAAGATAATAACAGGATGTGGGGGGCAGTGCACATCTGCCGAGGAGACGGTTTGATCTACTTGGTGCTTACATTGTTGCAATCTATCCCATGCAAGGAAGACATGGTGAGATACATTGTGGCCTCACAGTTTCCACTGCTGCCCGTATTCCCCGCACTATTTTCAGTTTTTCAGTTTGCCCGTCTCTATAACGTACTGACACGTCCCACAGCGATGCTCTGCAGCCTACAGACTATTGCAAACCCAAATTGTAGATTGGAATTATGTAGCTGTTCATAGACAGTGAAATTTTCAAAAAAATCCAGCACCCACCTTCAATCTCAGCCGTACAATTCTGAAATATGTATTCAGTAATAAATGTCAGTAGTAAAGTCCTCTGAGCTGTGGAAGCATTCTGCAACTGTGAGCCTGGCTGTAACCCCCCATAATCCGCCTCTTCTTCTACTCCAAAAAGCCCCAAAATATGGCCAATATAGTCATTAAATGAGAAAATCCAGCAGAACTACATTACCTTTTACCATTTTCACATTTTGTTTATATTTTTCATAACTGAAAACCATTAACAAGCAGGATACATGCTGTTGGCAGATCTTTTTTGGGTTTATACTCTCCAAAGCTCAACCCGCGAGCATAAAAAATGACTTCATACGGTTATATTACAGCTCCAGAGTCCTTAATATTTTGGTTTTGTACTTTGGATCCGTCAGCTGCAGGGTGCTGACAGTTTCCAGGTAGTAAAAGGAGATATTTTGATCCATGCATCATATACATACTTTTTCTGCAATTATTTATACATGGCCGGACCTAAATTGGTTGGCGCCCTGTGCAGTACCTTCCTTCGACAACCCCACTGTTATCATATACTATACACCGCCCAAATAATACCGCCAGACAGTAATATCGATAAACAAGGGAATGTAGCAGGATCCTTTCTTTGTCAGGTCTTTTGTTATTGTTTTATAGTCTTCACAGTTCAACCTATGAGCATCCAAAAAGCTCACTTCAGGGGGTTATATTACAGCACCAGCCCCTGATATTTGGGTTGTTTGTTGGTGTTTTGTACTTTGGATCCGTCAGCTGCAGGGTGCTGACAGTTTCCAGGTAGTAAAAGGAGATATTTTGATCCATGCATCATATACATACTTTATATCTGAATATTTATACAAGACCTGACCTAAGTTGATAAGAGCGCTGTAAGTAGCGTCCTTTGACAACCCCACCTTATCAAATACTATATAGCGCCCAAATAATACCGCCACAGAAAGTAACATGAATGAAGCAGGATCCTATTCTGTACCAGCTATTAGCAGATTTTTTTTATGGTTTTATAGTCAAACTATGAGCATCTAAAAAAACTCACTTCACCTGGTTATAGTACAGCTCCAGACCCTGATATTCGCGTTGTTTGTTGGTCTTTTGTACTTTGGATCCGTCAGCTGCAGTGTGCTGACAGTTTCCAGGTAGTAAATGGAGATATTTGGATCCATTAATTATATACATATTTTGCATCTAATTATTTACACAGGTCCTGACCTAATTTGGTTGGCGCCCTGTACAGTACCTTCCTTCGACAACCCCACCTTATCATATGCTATATGGTGCCTAAATATTGCCAACAGACAGGAACATAAAAAAAACTAGGGAATGTAGCAGGATCCTATGACGCTGCCTTTTCCAAAGGCATGTGTGAGATTGGGGTTCCAAGTTGTGGGTGTCCAGGCTATCGGGGACAGTAGCGCCCCCCCCCCCCCTAGTGTACCCTTTAATTGTCTTTGCCAATGTTTAAGAGGCAGTGTGAAGCCTCTCTACCGCTCACTGACACTTTAAAGAAATGTCACCAAATAGATGAGGCGGGCTTATCAGATGGATGGGACGTGGCGGCACTTTACCTTCCGAGCATTTCATTAGTGATGAACTTTCCTTATCAGGTGCTTCGAGTGGAAATGTTTTATAACATTCCTCGAGATGAAATGTAAAAGCAGGAACTATGTGGCGGTATTTTATACCGCAGTCAAAAATACAGAATTAACCCTAAACTATCCCTCAAAAATGTAGAAGTACGTACGTTTTATGGTTCTCAGGGTTGCTAGACATTTCTGCTTGCTGCCGCCGTATCTGGCCACCGCACGGTACATTCCGGCGTCTTGCTCCATCAAACCGTTTAGGTGCAATGAAAAAATTCCTTGATTGGTCAAAGAGGGTGGGACCAAGACACGATCCCTGGCTCGGCGAGAGGTGTAAGTGACCCCACTCGGGAGCAGCTTGTGCACCGTCTGTGGAATCCTGAAAATAAAGAAAGACTGTTGAGGTGGTACAAGAAGTCAGACTGGTCATACGTGTTGAATAGCTTCTGAATTTCCCCCATACACATGCACACTCAGCTCAGCCGAGCATGCATGTGTTCTCAGAGTGAAATGGTGTGCAATGCCAGATACCTCTGGCGGTGGCTTATCGCCCCTGAGAAAAAAAGGATTGGACATGCTGAAAGCCAAGCGCCCGTACACTCCATACACATTAGATGATTGTCTGGTCCCGACGGAATCGGTGTCTTCAGCCGACATTCACCTTATATACATGACCGCTCAAAGAGTTGGGATGGAAGAAAAGATCATGGCAATGGACTAAAAGTAGAGTTGGGATGGAAGATAAGAGGCAAATTAACATGCACGGGGCTCGGCCAAGCATGCATGTGTTTGGTGGAGTCACTCGACACTATAGAAGACTGAATCTGTCCATAGAGATTAGATAAATGCTGACTACGTTGTCAGGATCTACCGACACTCTAATGGCGGTTTCCAGACTCTTCCCTAATCATTTCCAGATGATGGAGGAGAACAAGGATCGGGCATGTTGGAATTCAGCAGCCAATCTTCTGTTCTTCCAGGATTCAGACCTAGAATCAGCAGCCATATACATAAGATGAACGTAGGCAGAACCTGCTGATTCTGGCCGGGCTGGACGACCTTCCAGAGTATGGTGGAGTCCCAGCCGTCCCTCAGAAGCAGATGTTGGAGTAAGAGGGATCAGTCATGCCCAATACTTACACCCCTCTCTCCATTCAGAACACATGCACACTTGGCCGAGGGTTGCATGTGTATGGGGGGCTGAAAAAATGAGCATTCGCCCAACAGCTAGAGAGAAGACTAGAGGATTAGAAAGAGAGGAAAACTGAAAGAGAACATTAGAGAAGATGGAAGACTACACAGCTAGAAGCGTAGATGGGAGATCTGACGATAGCAGAATAGACAGCAATATGGCGGATATAATCACAGAAATAATAGAGAAGCTACTGAGAGGCTGAATGACCCAAACCAAGAATGTTGTAGATAAAACCCCCCATGTGGCGGCGCACGTCATGTCCTTACCTATCTCTTCGCTGCCACAACACAAAGCTGGAGGGGTATGAAGACCGACGTCCTGCTTCCAACAAATCCTTAGACATGGTGCACGGCAGAACTACATGGCCCCCCAGGACACCAGTAACATGATCCGCGGAAACTGCAGAGAGATGAAGAGAGCCAAAAGGATACGAATCAGCAGTGGTCACCCAGCATACCGCACACTATCAGCAGTGGTCACACAGTATACCGCACACTATCAGCAGTGGACACACAGTATACCGCACACTATCAGCAGTGGTCACACAGTATACCGCACACTATCAGCAGTGGTCACCCAGTATACCGCACACTATCAGCAGTGGTCACACAGTATACCGCACACTATCAGCAGTGGTCACACGGTATACTGCACACTATCAGCAGTGGTCACATAGTATACCGCACACTATCAGCAGTGGTCACACAGTATACCGCACACTATCAGCAGTGGTCACACAGTATACCGCACACTATCAGCAGTGGTCACCCAGTATACCGCACACTATCAGCAGTGGTCACACAGTATACCGCACACTGTCAGCAGTGGTCACCCAGTATACCACACACTATCAGCAGTGGACACACAGTATACCGCACACTATCAGCAGTGGTCACCCAGTATACCGCACACTGTCAGCAGTGGTCACCCAGCATACCGCACACTATCAGCAGTGGTCACCCAGTATACCGCACACTATCAGCAGTGGACACACAGTATACCGCACACTGTCAGCAGTGGTCACCCAGTATACCACACACTATCAGCAGTGGACACACAGTATACCGCACACTATCAGCAGTGGTCACCCAGTATACCGCACACTATCAGCAGTGGTCACCCAGTATACCGCACACTATCAGCAGTGGACACACAGTATACTGCACACTATCAGCAGTGGTCACACAGTATACTGCACACTATCAGCAGTGGTCACACAGTATACTGCACACTGTCAGCAGTGGTCACACAGTATACCGCACACTGTCAGCAGTGGTCACACAGTATACCGCACACTATCAGCAGTGGTCACACAGTATACCGCACACTATCAGCAGTGGACACACAGTATACCGCACACTATCAGCAGTGGTCACACAGTATACCGCACACTATCAGCAGTGGTCACACAGTATACCGCACACTATCAGCAGTGGTCACACAGTATACCGCACACTATCAGCAGTGGTCACACAGTATACCGCACACTATCAGCAGTGGTCACCCAGTATACCGCACACTGTCAGCAGTGGTCACCCAGCATACCGCACACTATCAGCAGTGGTCACCCAGTATACCGCACACTATCAGCAGTGGACACACAGTATACCGCACACTATCAGCAGTGGTCACCCAGTATACCACACACTATCAGCAGTGGACACACAGTATACCGCACACTATCAGCAGTGGTCACCCAGTATACCGCACACTATCAGCAGTGGTCACCCAGTATACCGCACACTATCAGCAGTGGACACACAGTATACTGCACACTATCAGCAGTGGTCACACAGTATACTGCACACTATCAGCAGTGGTCACACAGTATACTGCACACTGTCAGCAGTGGTCACACAGTATACCGCACACTGTCAGCAGTGGTCACACAGTATACCGCACACTAGCAGCAGTGGTCACACAGTATACCGCACACTATCAGCAGTGGACACACAGTATACCGCACACTATCAGCAGTGGACACACAGTATACCGCACACTATCAGCAGTGGTCACACAGTATACCGCACACTATCAGCAGTGGTCACACAGTATACCGCACACTATCAGCAGTGGTCACACAGTATACCGCACACTATCAGCAGTGGTCACACAGTATACTGCACACTATCAGCAGTGGTCACCCAGTATACCGCACACTATCAGCAGTGGTCACACATTATACCGCACACTATCAGCGGTGGTCACCCAGTATACCGCACACTATCAGCAGTGGTCACACAGTATACCGCACACTATCAGCAGTGGTCACACAGTGTACCGCACACTGTCAGCAGTGGTCACACAGTATACCGCACACTATCAGCAGTGGTCACACAGTATACTGCAAACTATCAGAAGTGGTCACACAGTATACCGCACACTATCAGCAGTGGTCACACAGTATACCGCACACTATCAGAAGTGGTCACACAGTATACCGCACACTATCAGCAGTGGTCACACAGTATACCGCACACTGTCAGCAGTGGTCACACAGTATACCGCACACTATCAGCAGTGGTCACACAGTATACCGCACACTATCAGCAGTGGTCACACAGTATACCGCACACTATCAGCAGTGGTCACACAGTATACCGCACACTATCAGCAGTGGTCACATAGTATACCGCACACTATCAGCAGTGGTCACACAGTATACCGCACACTATCAGCAGTGGTCACACAGTATACCGCACACTATCAGCAGTGGTCACACAGTATACCGCACACTATCAGCAGTGGACACACAGTATACCGCACACTGTCAGCGGTGGTCACACAGTATACCGCACACTACCAGCAGTTGTCACACAGTATACCGCACACTATCAGCAGTGGTCACACAGTATACCGCACACTATCAGCGGTGGTCACACAGTATACCGCACACTACCAGCAGTGGACACACAGTATACCGCACACTATCAGCTGTGGACACACAGTATACCGCACACTATCAGCAGTGGACACACAGTATACTGCACACTGTCAGCGGTGGTCATCCTTCTCTTACCTGGGATCATGGCGGAGAAGAGTAAGAGACAGATAGTTTTCACATACATCTCTGTGGGTGTCAGTTGTCAGCAGCAGTCTCCCCTCTTATATATATGTATGTCACACGTCACAATGTGCTGACTTTCTTCCCGCCTGTCAGAGGCAGCTGAGAAGTGACATCTCTGAGAGGCGATACAGAGACTGGAAAATGTACATCGGGCTCTCTCACTCTCTGCTGTCTCTGACTGTCTCTGTCACTGGAAAATGTGAGACTGCTATTTACTAGAGAAAGAGAGCGCCGCTTCATGTAACCCTATAACTGTACTCGGCTATCCTACAACCACAAGTCCCAGCATGCCCAGTAAAGTACCATCACTTGTTACTGTTAGGCTATGTTCACACTGCATTTTTTTGCCATGGCTTTCAGTGCAGAAATGTAAAAAAAACACCAAACGTTTACAGCGCATCGATTAAAATGGGGGAGTTAAAATTTGGAATCCACGTGGCGGGAAAAAAGGAATGACTGTGGTCACTGATGGAACCGTTTCCGAGAGGTAGCCATCAGAAAAAGTGTGGTCTGACGCTGCTGCGGTCCCCGCTGCTTTCCACCTCTTGGTATGGACTGCCTTTTCAGCCAATCACTGGATGAGGCGGGTCATCACTGTGGCCAGCGATTGGCTGAATGGGCAGTCCAAGCCACTTCCTGTGTGTCGAGCTGGAACCAAAAAGTGTAGAGCAGGGGGAATGGATGACTGCATCCCCCTGGGGGTTAGTCTGGGGACCACACTTGTCCTGACCACACCAAGATATAATAAAAACCTACAACCACCTCATAATTATCAAACACTGCCCCTAGATCAAAAATAACAGCCAATACAAACAAAAAAAGATCAAGTGGGACTAAAAATATATATAATGATAATCTTTATTGATCAAAGTACATAATTACACATCAAATATTTAGAAAAGAAAGGCACGATGGAAATAGATACAGAAAAAGTGCATGAGGCCCATACATCAGATAAAGCACTCCATATCCCAAAGTATTGAAACAAGTATAGCCCTGGGCAGTAATTGTGTCTGTCCAAAGGGACCGCTGATATACATACACCCAAAAAAAGTTGAAAATAAATAATAAAGAGGTGCCGTAATGATTACAAAATACCAGGGAAGGTGATTACGTTCATCTACATGTGCTATATCACTCCTATAATAGGTAACTGTAGGCCAGGGGTGCACAACCTTTTTTGGTCTGGGAGCCGCATTGTCACATCGCACGTTTTCAAAGGGGCACCAAAAAAAAAAAAAGTTAATCAGCGCTTGTTTCCATCAGCCTATTACACCGGCTAGTGCAAAGTGACAGGGGAGGAATGATCGCTACCGCAGTCATTCCTCCTTCACTCACTTCGATCGGTTATCGGCAGCCGATCCCTGATTACACGGAGAGATGTGCTGACGATAATCGTACGTTTTTCATCCTGATAAAATATGCAAATCAGCCGACAAACGAGCGATTCCTTGTTTATCGGCTGATCAGCGGCGCGATTATACCGCCAGATATCAGGACTGAGCGCTCCTATGGACACTTGTTCCCAGTAATTGTCCTGAATATGGCGCCGTGTGACAGGGGCTTAGAGATTTCCTGGTAAAAAAAATGATTTTTAACACGTTCCTGCAGCTTGGGCCTGAGACAGAAGGTTCATACTCTCCTGCTCCCTGCCGCTGTCTCCATCTTCTGGTTCCGGCACTGTGTACTATGGCTGTGGCCATAGTCACTTGTACTGCTGCATCCAATGCCTGGCGTCAGTGGTGATGTGGCCACAAGCAGCGTGTCACCGATAAAGTCAGTCATTGGCGGGAGGGGTTCTCCGGGACCGGAGGATGGAGACGGCGAGAGCAGCACGGAGCAGTGGGAATCTTCTGTGTCAGAGGCCATGCTGCAGGAACTTAAAAAATCATTAAAAATAATTTTAACTAGGAAACTCCTTTAAAGGGAACCTGTCACCAGTTTTATGGTGTCCTAACTAAGGGTAACATAAATAAGCGATTGATTCTCTTAGCACAATGCTGGGTCACTTTCTTTAATTGACCCAGTCAATCTGCCAACATCTTATATTGAAAAGCTCCAGCTGATAATGATGAGTCATGAATATTCATGAGCTCCTGACTCTCCCCGCCCACCTGCTGCTGAATGACAGTTTGTTTCCATATGAATCAGCAGCAGGTGGGCAGGGGAGTGGCTATAGCTGTTAATTAAATATACGCTGGACTCCATGACATCACGCCGGACTCAAATCATCTCATTAGCATGCGGCATGTGGCGTCTTTGTGTGTATATTATGAGGTAACCATCTGTCACACCAGTAAGTGAATACATCTAAGGTACTTTTTAGTAGTTAATGATTGTATATAATTAGTTTGATTATAATCAAATATCCACATGACAGGTTCCCTTTAAGTGGCGACGTTTCCTTCCTGCCTCCTATTCACTAATAAGCGCTTTCCTTCACTGCAGAGGACGGCGCTCACTTACCGCCTCCTGCACCCCCAGATATACTGTAGGTGCCCTGCAATAACCAGTAAGCATTTTCCCTGAGGGCTCACGCACGGATGTGGCCCCATTCTCTTCAACGGGGCCGCAAAAGATGCGGACAACGCTCCATGTGCTGCCCGCATCCGTTACTCCGTTCTGCGAAATGCAGAACACACGTGGCTGGTGTCCTGCGGACCAAAAGAAAAGGTACGGTCGTGTGTATGAGGCCTTACTAGCCGGGAAAGCACTTATTGGTTAACCCTTTAATGGCCAGTCACTTTTTTGGGATTTAGCACACGTGGTACAAACACATAACTTTTGCAGCTTTTGATTACATAACACAGGGCTTTCGAATATATTTTTTTAGTTTTATTAGGGGGAAACTGTACAATTAATTTTTTTTAAAGTCATTTTTATTCAAACTATAGCTCGTTATTTAAATATGCAAATTATTATAATTTGTTCCCTATATGTGTTGGATTGCTTTATTATGCAATATGTATAGTTTCACATGAATGGGGTGATAATTGTAATGGTTTTGGTTGGTGTGGGCGTTTTTTTCTTTTATGTATTTTACTATTTTTACTTTTTTTTTACTTTTTTTAACTTTTTTTTTAACTTTTTTATATATATATATATATATTTCTGCTACAAAAAGACCTTTGGGGGACACTGACTTTTTATTTTGCACATTTCTTTTTTTTTTCCCTTTTATTTGTATTTTATTTATTTTGTATTTTTTTATTTTTTTATCATCACTTTATTATTTATTTTTAAAATATATTTTTGCCACATAATATGAGAGTGAACAATTTTATTTTGCACGTTTTCCTTTTTATAGTTGTCTTTTATTTATTTTACATCTTTTTACAAAAAAAAAATTCTTTTTTTTTTTATATATATATTTTTGCAGCACTGTATGTCCCCCAAGAGGTCTTTAAAAGACCTCTGGGGGACAATGACTTGTTTTTTTTATTTTGCACTTTTTTTCCCCCTTTTATTAGTATTTTTTTTATTGTGCTTATAATTTAATATTTTTTGGCTGACCTCATCTTTCAGCGCGTCCCCACGCCACCACCGCGCATGTAGCACGCGACGGAGCGCATCCAGAGGACGTCAGACAGCGTCTTGGTGTAATCATGTGATTGCTGAGTCATGTGATTACATAAAAACATGTGGCCTGATTAGAACAAAATCATGTGGTATACAGGCTGTTATACATAACGTAGGTATACTGGGCGACATCCCAGTTATCAAATATAATGCCACCAATCCAAAAAGTGTTAATAATATTGATAAGTTTACCCACATAATCATGCACTAAAATACACATATAATTATACCTACATGATCCTGCAATCAATTACCGTACATACTTATATACATACTCTATACACACTTATAGACAAGCAAAGGCAGGCTCCAGATTAAAGGGGTTGTCCAGAATTAGAAAAACATGTCCGCTGTCTTCCAAAAAACTACGCCAAACCCTGAATGGATCGTTGCTGGGTGAGCTGATAATAAACAAAATTCAAGTGCTCAATGCCAGTCTGCTGCCTCTAAAGCCAACAAGATATTGAACATTTATTCATACAATTCCATGAGGAATAACAGAGGAATCAATCAATACGTCCTTGCACGCTGAGACTTGTGGTCCACTACTCTTTGCAGATGAGGGGGGAAAAAAGGCACAAAAACAAATTTGGGCCAAACGTGGCCTCTGGTGAATGAGCAGGTGACCTGCGGTGTCTGTGGCTTCCTGCAGAATAATAACACTCTATTATTTAATATTTGAAGGTGTGTACTCTGAATGCAGCTCCGGAGGTGGCGCAGCTGAAAGTTCCACCTGGGCACAACCGCACGTAAAACCACAGCTTTGTCTTCAAAACATCAAATACGACGTGAACTAAACAAGCGTCAGAGCCCGGAGGAAGTGCCAACATCTGGAGACGACAATACCCAGTGAGGTGCACAGACAGCTAGGGAAAATGAGGACACTCCCTCTAACCTGATAAGCCACACCCATTCCAGACAAGACCACACCCATTTCTTCAAGGAGCATTAACTCTGAATTCAGCAGCTTCTAGCAGTGCAGCAGCATTTCCTTGGAGGTTGTCCACACTGCATGCTCTCAGCTGGTTACTGGGGGTCAGACACACGGCTCACATAGGGGCTGAATATTGTCAGAGCGCCCCAAAAACAAATGGTTCTCATATACAGTGCCAACCAGAGAGTGCCCCCATAATCAGTGCCAGCTAGAGAGTACTCCTACAAAGAGTGCCAGCTATGGAGTGTGCCCTCATTAACAGTCAAGAAATGGCCCAATAAGCTAGAGTGCTACCACTAAGAGTGCCAGCTAATTAATGCCCTCATTATCTGTGCCAGACAAAGAGTGTTCCCATTAACAGTGCCAGCCATAGAATGTACCCATTAGCAGTACCTACCAAGAAGTGCCCCAATAACAGTGTCAATCAAGGAGCACCACCATTAAGAGTACCCTATTAACAGTGTCAGAGAAAGGATACTCCATTAACAGTGCCTGCCAAGAAGTGACTTGATTAACAGTGCCACCCAAGAAGCAACCCCATTGACAGTGCAAGACAAGAGATGCACCACAAATAGTGCCAGCTAGAGAGTACTACCATTAAGAGAACCAAAGCATGTCCAAATTTACAGTGCTAGCCAAGGAGAGTCCTGATTAACAGTGCCAGATAAGGAGCGCCTCCATTAACAGTGCCAGCCAAGGAATGTTCCCAAAAAGAATGCTAGCTAGAGTACTACTATTAAGAAGACCAGCCAAACAATACCCCATTAGCAGTGCCAGCCAAAGAGTGCCCCCATTAACAGTGCCAACAAAGCAATTCCCCATAAACTGTGCCAGCTTGAGATTACTACCATTAACGGTGCCAGCTAAGAAATCACCCCAAAAACAGTGACAGCTAGATAGCACTTCCATTAGGAGGGCCAGCCAAGGAGAGTCCCCATTAACGGTGCAAGCACCTATGGTGGTATTTATTTGCCATCGTGTGGCACTGCTATTTAGGCAACTTACTTTATATTATTTTTGGTGTTATCTAGTGTAATAGTGTAATATATTAGTAGTACTGCAGATAAGGAGCCCAGATTGCTATATTTTACTTCCCTACTGTCCCCATTCTTTCTCTGTCAGTGTTCTAAGCTCTGCTAAAATACATTGTCAGGACTACTGTGCTAAAATACATTGTCAGGACTGCTGTGCTAAAATACATTGTCAGGACTGCTGTGGTGAAATACATTGTCAGGACTGCTGTGCTGAAATACATTGTCAGGACTGCTGTGCTGAAATACATTGTCAGGACTGCTGTGCTGAAATACATTGTCAGGACTGCTGTGCTGAAATACATTGTCAGGACTGCTGTGCTGAAATGCATTGTCAGGACTGCTGTGGTGAAATACATTTTTAGGACTGCTGTGTTGAAATACATTGTCAGGACTGCTGTGCTGAAATACATTGTCAGGACTGCTGTGGTGAAATACATTGTCAGAACTGCTGTGTTGAAATACATTGTCAGGACTGCTGTGCTGAAATACACTGTCAGGACTGCTGTGCTGAAATACATTGTCAGGACTGCTGTGCTGAAATACACTGTCAGGACTGCAGTGGTGAAATACATTGTCAGGACTGCTGTCCTGAAATACACTGTCAGGACTGCTGTGCTGAAATACATTGTCAGGACTGCTGTGCCGAAATACCCTGTCAGGACTGCTGTGCTGAAATACATTGGCAGGACTGCTGTGCTAAAATACATTGTCAGGACTGCTGTGCTAAAATACATTGTCAGGACTGCTGTGGTGAAATACATTGTCAGGACTGCTGTGGTGAAATACATTGTCAGGACTGCTGTGCTGAAATACACTGTCAGGACTGCTGTGCTGAAATACACTGTCAGGACTGCTGTGCTAAAATACATTGTGGCCGCGGCCACGGTCAGTAAGGTGACAGGAGGGGGCTAGACAGTGGCTGGGGTGTGCCTGGAGCCACGGGACGTGGGCCTGCCTAAAAGAGGGCCAACCCTAGAGAGAGTAGAAAAAAGGGGGGGGGAACGGGTGGGTGAAGTGCTGGTCGGCGGGCGCGGTGATGGTGAGCTGTACGAGGGGGCTTAAGTAAGGGGACCTGGCCCCTCCCACAATAACAGGCTGCATGCAGCCTTAACTATTTGTGGCCGCGGCCACGGTCAGTAAGGTGACAGGAGGGGGCTAGACAGTGGCTGGGGTGTGCCTGGAGCCACGGGACGTGGGCCTGCCTAAAAGAGGGCCAAAAAGACACCAGGTAGGAGAAGTGCTGCTGTTTAATGCATGTGGAACAGGGTTACAAAACCAAGGAACGGAATACCTGCCGGGTTTCAGTCAGCGGATCCGGGATGTACCGGGAAAAACAAGCAGATCTCCACCTACCCATGTGACGGATGACGTGCGGAGGCGTCCCGTGCTTGGAAGCCGCTGAAGCCGCTCCGATGCGGAACGAATGTCCTGATATGGTTTTGGGGTCCACCCCCAACCCTGCGACCAGGGATCTGATGTGGGAGACAAACTGTGACGTGGATAGGGGTTTCCCTTGGAATGGCAGCAACGGAGACTCTGGATCTGGAGATGGTGTGGAACCCAGGAGATGTTGGAGTACCACCACCGGACACCAGGCGTTCCCGGACTTGAAGAAACGGATCAGTATGGGAGGACCGGTTTGGGACGTCTTGGTGGAAGGCAGGCTTAATACCAGATGATCCTGGCTCCAGGATAGCTGCTTCTTTTTCAGGAAGATCGTCTTCAGGGAAGCAACTGAAAATTCTCCTGGACGAAGGAAGCCGTAGAAGCTTAGGTACATGGCGGCTTTGATGACCAGACTAGTGAAATGGCCAAAAGGATTGCCATCTAGGGATGCAGACAGCTGCCTAAACAGCTCACCGGAGACCGGCCGACGGGACGGGTTGGAGTCTTTACTGTTTTTCTCAATGCCCCTGAGCGTGGCCTTGACGGCTTGGGATGTGAACGCCGCGCGTACTTCAGGGTTTTGAAGGGCTAAGAAATGCTGTGCCCCGGCCAGGTACAAACGGATGGTGCTGGGTGCCAGCTTGAGGTTGACATGGCAATGGGCCATGAAAGCCATGATGTACGCAATGAAGGACATATCCTGTTGGGGATGGTCCCTGGAAAACTTCTGGAAGTGGTTCCAACCTGTGCCGTAGTTGCGAGCCGTGTTGACCGAAAGGGATCGGTGCCTGAGGTCCTCGGCGGTTGCCAGCAGAGACCTCAGTCCAACATCAGGTCGCTGAAGCCGGGAATCCGGGCCCCGGTCCGGTCTGCTTCTGGACATACCTGAAAGAAGGTGTGAAAATTGAACCTCGATAAGGCATCGGCCGCCGTGTTGCTGGCACCTGGGATATGGGAACATGAAAAATGAAAGTTATGGGTCATGGCTAGCCAGACCAGTTTGCGCAACAAGGACATGACCCTGGCCGACTTAGCTCGGCCTTTGGAGATGATGTCCACCAGGTCCTGACTGTCAGATATAAACATGACGCTGGAATTCGCCCAGAGATGACCCCAGACGGATGCGGCCGCCACGATGGGGTAACATTCCAGGAACGGTGATGAGCTGAGGGACTGAGGGTCGGAACTGACCTGAGGAGGCCATGGGCCAGCCAGCCACTGGGACCCGAAGATGGCCGCGAAACCCCGGGATGCTGCGGCATCAGCAAACACCCTGGTAGATGACTGGGACCATGAGGGGACAAACAGGCTGACCCCGTTCCAAGATAACAGAAAGCTGTCCCACATGCGCAAATCTGCCATGGCAGCCCTGTCCAAGTGGACAATGCTGCTGGGTTCGGAGGCTGAGGGAAGGAGCGAGAGCAGCCGGGAAATGAAAGCCCTGCCCTGGGGCATGACCCTTAAGGCAAAGTTCAGCCGACCCAGGATGGACTGTAGCTCGACCTTGGTCACCTGGGAAGAGGTGATGGCCCTGGCCACGACTTCCCGTATCTGGGACAGCTTTGCCTCCGGAAGCCTGGCTTCCATTCTGTCTGAGTCCAGGACAATACCCAGGAAGGTGATGGAAGTGACCGGCCCCGCGGTCTTTCCCTGCGAAATAGGGATGGCAAGGGCGGCAAAGATCTCCAGGAGGGAGAGCAGCCCGGATGGCCGACATAGCGGAGGTTCTATGAGGAGGAAGTCGTCCAGGTAATGTATGACCGCTGGGGCGCTGCCGTGGTGGATCAGGATCCAGTGCAGGGCCTGCGCCAATTGGTCGAATAACCACGGGCTGCTTTTTGAGCCGAAGGTCAACCTGTTGGCAAAATAGAACCTGCCCTCCCACCTGATGCCATAGAACTGCCAAAGGTGAGGGGCGATGGGCAGCAGTTTGAAGGCGTCCGCTATGTCAGTTTTAGACAACCAGGCGCCTTTCCCGGCGCTAAGGATGAGGGCAATGGCTTAGTCTATGGACGCATAGGTCATGGAAAATTCTTCAGAAGGGATGAGCGAATTGATGCTGGGGATGACGGAATCATGGGGGGCGGAGAGATCGTAAATCAAACGTTTTTTATTCGAATCTTTTTTGGACACGATGCCTATGGGGCTGATCCGCCAGCGGGAGAAAGGAACCTGGTTGAAAGGGCCCAGGAGGAACCCTTTCTCCACCTCCGAATTCAGGAGTTCCTGTACAGCGGTGGGATCTGACCTGGCTGACTGCAGATTGTCGCACTCCCAGTTGGAATGGGGTAGTGCCACCAACCCTGTGTCAAACCCGGAGCAGAGGCCAGTGACCAGGAAGTCCACGAACCCTGGCACCGGATGGTCCCGTAACAGGAGAGCCAGGAGGTCGATGTCGCAGTCGGCTAGTCATAGGCGCTTGTACGCCTTCTTGGGACATGTGGACCTGGGGTGAGCCCTGAAGCAAATGGAGCAGATGTGCAGAGCCCTGCAACCGCTAAACAGACAGGAACCAAAGTTGAAGTTATTGCAAACTTGACTGTTGCCCAGGTAGACAATGGGTCTACCCAACTTATCGGTGGTGGAGGGACTGCGGGGGACCCCAGAGGGGCCTGGAATAGCCTTGTCTGGTTGGGCCGTGGCCGTTTGAGGACACCACTCAGTGGAGTGGAAAATCGACTGGCAGGTCGAACAAGCGGGGGCCCGGAGACCGGCGAAATGCTGGCAGAACAACTCCATGTCCAGCATGGCCCAGTTGACGGAGAACTGAAACTGGGCAAGCGCGGCGGCGGCCTTGGCTGAAAAGGAGCGGTGGTAATCATAAAACGCCGTGCCGCCGTACTTGTGCCCAAGTCCCGTGACCCTGTGTAGATACGTGTCCAGCTCCTCCCGGCGGGCCGGGAAAGCGGAGCAGAGCACGTCTCTAAACAGGCCGAAGGCCAAAACAAACTCGACGACAGAGAGCTTGCGGTTGAGACGTCCATCCTTGGCCCGAAGGACCACCGAGACCTCCCCGCAGTCAAAAGTCTTGTTGTCTGCGGCATCGTGGGACGCAATCAGGATGGACGCGAGATTCACTTCCTTGCCCGCCAAGATGTCCCTCCTGATGTGGTCCGGCACCAAGTGCGCAGGAGCCACCACCGGAGCAGCCGGGGACGTACCTGGAGCCGGAAGCAGGGATAGCGGGGGATCGGTGACGGGGACCACTGCCTGGGATGACGCTGGTGTCCTGGACTCCAAGTCCACCACCCTGGTCCTGATGTCGGCAACGGACGAGATGAGCGAATCCAAGGAGGCCTGTAACAGCACCAGGGACTGCTGGATGGCAGGGGGTGGATCTTCTCTTACAGGAGGGCTGGGCTCGGTCATCAATAGCCGGTATAGCTCGGCCTTCCTGGCTGAGGCTGGGTGCCTGATACCTCTCTTGGCCAACTCCGCAATGAGCCTCGGCACGGTCCATCTTCGGAGGGCAACAGGGCCACCTTGGCTGGAGACCGAAGTACCCGGGAGGGACAAAGTGTCGTCGACATCAGAGACCTGCGACATAGCTTCAAGATAGTGGAGACCTTGCAATACCTGGAATTAGAGACAACAATATGGCAGCTGGAGAGGTCCTGGGGACGAGTACCCTGACTGCTGAGGACGAGGGCGAACATATTTGAGGACGTACCTGAGAGCGTGGAATCAACACCCTTGCCTTACCGTCTGAGGATTAACGGGAACGACCCGGCTGGCCCTGAGGACTGGAAAAGTTAGGAGCGACGTGAGAAAATTGCAGCGCAGGACCTGAAAACCAATGCTGATGCGTGCGGACACACCGCTGTGTCGGCTGCTAATGGCAACAGGGAGACGTGGATAAAACATGAACCAGGAAAAAAAAAAAAGGGGTATCTGGGGAGCCAGGAGGAGGAGTCGAAGGACTGTGGTAAGAAGGAGGCCCGGGAGTTCCAGGACGGGCGGTGAGGAGTGACCTGAACGTTTCAGGTTGGGGACGCGAGCAAGTTGCCTGGGTGCTGCAAGATGCGTGGGGACTGGGAGACACCTGTCGCACCGACTGACTACCCTAAAGGTGGCTGCCCCCGTGCGCTAACGAGACCAGGAACGACCCTGATGCCAAAGCGACAGCGGACGGGGGAGACACCCGAACGCATCAGGGCACCCGGCAGGGAAGAGACCTGAACGTCGCAGGCTGGATGGATAGAGGAGACACCTGAACGTTTCAGGGTACTGGGACAGAGAAGCCACCTGAACGCCTCAGGCTAGGATGGACAGAGAAGACACCTGAACGCTTCAGGGTACCTGGACAGCGAAGACACCTGACTGACTCAGGCAGAAATGTGCAGAGAAGACACCTGAACGCTTCAGGGTACCTGGACAGAGAAGACACCTGAACGCCTCAGGCCAGATGGACAGAGAAGACACCTGAACGCTTCAGGGTCCCTGGACAGAGAAGACACCTGAACGCCTCAGGCCAAGATGGACAGAGAAGACACCTGAACGCTTCAGGGTACCTGGACAGAGAAGACACCTGACTGACTCAGGCAGGAATGTGCAGAGAAGACACCTGAACGCTTCAGGGTACCTGGGCAGAGAAGGACCAGAACGCCTCCGGTTTAAGAAGGACAGAGAAGATGCCTGAACGTCTCAGGTTGAGTGAGAAAGAAAACATCCCTGCTTGCCTCCGTGGAGGCAACCCGGGATATGGGTGGGAGGAACTGCGGGGAGCAGCCCAGGATTACCTACCTGAACACCCTCAAGCTTGCGAATACCCGCGAGTTGGCCGGCAGCGACCTTCTGCGGACATGAACCTGACGTCAGGAAGTCGCGAAAAAACTCGTCGGGGACCACGAACGCTACTGGCACCTGGGAAAGGAACATGCATGTGAAAAATTGGGGAGCCACAAGGGTCGGAGCCCCCGTGGGACAGGCTCGGAGGCCGTGGGTTGGCAGGGGCGTGCGCAGGCCTGAAAGGCCACGGGTCCCCCCTGGGTGGGCGTGGAGGAGTCTGTGGTCCGTGCCAACCTGGCGGAGCGGGTGGCCTGGAGGTGGAAACCTAGGAGCCAGGCACGGCGAGCTGGATGGAGCCAGGAGAGACGTGAAGGGGGCGGACCATTAATTACCCAACAGCGCCACTTCAACGTGATGGGCAATTAATGCGTGTCAGGACCACTGACCGGCCAGAGTGGCGGATATGACCTGAAGCTGCATCTGCCAGCCCTGCTATGTTGACACCAAATGGGCGTGGCTTAGCCAACCTGCACGAATACAGGCTGGCCACCATAACAACCATGGGCTGGCAGAAGGCACGGGCGGTCGGCTGACTAATGTACCCCTGCACGAGCATGCAGCTGTATGTAACAGACCCCCCGAGTGTGTGTGCACTGTGGATGCTGGAAAGGCCTGCACTCTGGGGCACGGGAGTGTGGCAAGCAAGAACGGCCATGACAGGAGCGTGGGAGGCAGGAGCGGCCGTGAGCGGGGCTCCCCCTCTGTCCACCACCCCTACGGCCAGCGTGCAGGACTTGATGCGGCAGCCGGCCCGGTAGCCGGCTGCGCATGCGCCCGACCTCTCGCGAGAGGACGGACGCGACACGACGGCGGTGGACGGAGCTCACGGGGCCGGAGGCGGTGAGGGGGAGCGGGCCTGCGGCCGACCTCGGTCCCGAAGTCGGTCGGACGGACCGGAGACACCGGCGGGAGGCAGGAGGCGTGCGGCGCTACTTACCTGGGGAGGCGTGCTTACCGGAAGTGACGTGAGTCACAGGAAGTGCTGGTCGGCGGGCGCGGTGATGGTGAGCTGTACGAGGGGGCTTAAGTAAGGGGACCTGGCCCCTCCCACAATAACAGGCTGCATGCAGCCTTAACTATTTGTCAGGACTGCTGTGGTGAAATACATTGTCAGGACTGCTGTGGTGAAATACATTGTCAGGACTGCTGTGGTGAAATACATTGTCAGGACTGCTGTGCTGAAATACACTGTCAGGACTGCTGTGCTGAAATACATTGTTAGGACTGCTGTGCATGCCCATGAGCCCTCTCCATTATGTAAAGAAATAAAAAACTGAGATCTGGACTCCTTATGTACAGTACTGTGCTGATTCCCTTTATGGCAACGGTATTGTTGTGTTATGTGACCAATGTATGGCAGTGTTTCAGCACCTTACTGTATAGGCCATATAAGAGGGCACTGTATGTTATTTGTACACTGTAGCACACCATTTCGGGGGCAGGTGGACGCCACCTAACCATCCAGCTTTAGGACAGCCCTGTCCACAAGTACTTACACTTGAAGGCTATGTACACCCTTAGGGACAGTTTTTATTATTGCGTTTTATTCATTTAAAGAGGTTCTGCAGGTTCTGCAGTTCTCAGATGCACCCAGGACCCTCAGGGCCCTCCCATTACCATCTAGAGGCAAGAGGCCAGATTTTGACCAGTTAATCTCTAATCCTGATACCTTGCCAAAACCTTCAACAAGTTGGATAATTTTCTGAAATGGGGTCGTTTACATAAACGTGTATGTCATCTGCATATAAAGGTATACAATCTTCTTCACCTTCTAGCCCAAAGCCTTTGATCATGCTATCATGTCTAACACTCATAGCCAATGGTTCAATGTAAATATCAAACAGTAATGATGAAAGAGGTCATCCCTGACAGGTGCTTCTGTTCAAATAAAATAAAAGGTGTAAGGATTCCGCTAACGTTGACTCTAGCCGTTGGGTGGTTATATAAGAGCTTAATCCAAATCCTGAATCCAGATCTCCTCAAAATATTCCATAGGAATTCCCACTCAAACCTGTTAAAAGCCTTAGTGGCATCAAGAGACAGGATGGAACAGGAACCCCCATCAGAAAATTTTATGTTTGCAAAGAGACATTGCGGGAAGGGCTGTAGCTAAAGGCTCATGGGCCCTGGTGCAAGAGTTCAGCTTGGGCCCCCTTCCCTCAGTGCTTTGTGGCCAGGGGCAGGGAAGTACATAGACTTTGTGCTGCCTGAGGCAAAAAGTGAAACGGAACCCCCCTCCCATACCAAATTCTTGACCTAACCCCTTCCCTCCAGCCAGAGGAGTAACTTGACCAGCATGCACTTTCTATAATACTGGTGTCTTCTTATGCGGCACATGGGTCTTTGGGCCCCATCAGGCTTCTGGGCCCGGTAGCGGCTGCACCTCCTATAGCTACGCCCCTGGCTGCAGGTTGCAATGTGTGCCTTTAGAGAGAAGAAAGCCAGTTTGATTTGGGTGGATCAATTCAGTTATCACTTTAGCAAGTCTTCTTGCAAGTATCTTTGCAAGCAGGCCAAAATGTTGGCAAAATTGTTGCACAAAATGGCACATCTTAGTCCACGACCAATAAATTCCTGTAACCCATGCCAACTTTGAATGTTAGGTTTAGTGGATTTCCCTAAAACTAGCTGTGTCAAAGATGCAACAAGTGGTGCCAAATTTTGCTGCAGTTTACCACAAGATCTTGGTGCTACCACTACTTCGGGGGCAAATTTATTTTTTACTACATTTTACCCAATTTGGGTTAAAAATAATTTTTTTTATTGGTTTTTATTAAACATTTTCGCAGTTTTTGTCATAAAGGGTTACCGTTATCTGCCACCCATATACATCCTTTATATTTGATAAATGCTTTTTTTAAAGTCATATTCTTATCAGTAAGATAAGAATGAAGCTATAATGAGAGTTTAGGAGGTCAGAGAGCAGAGATAAGGAGCCGTCAGCTGAGCTGCCTGATGAGAAACAGTATAAACACAGAGTCTGGTCCTAGAGAATCTCAAGGCTGTACAGAGAAAGGGGCTGAACATTTTTAATGAAGACCAATTGAAAAATAATTTTCAGTTAAAAATGAGTACAATGTAATAATAATAATAATAATAATAATAATAATAATACATTGCCCCAAAAGCATTCCAGATTTTTCTTATATTGATGTTCCAATTTTTCAAAATTTTTTATAAAACTAAACATAAAAAATAAATGACATGGCATGGAAGAAGATAAACGTTATAGCGTGTAATCTAAAAGTCAGATAAAAAGGTAAAAAAAAATATGTTTCAAATAATAATATAAAAGCAGTCGTGTTTTTGTAATCCAGTCCCTTTTGTACTTTTGCTGTATGTTTTTGTATGTTTTGGTGCTTTCTAAAAACAAGATTCAGTGTGAATTTGACTGAAATTCTAGCAGAAAACCACACCGCCGCTTCATGTAAATCAGCCAAGAAGTCAGAACAATCCTGCCCTTTTATCTACGCGTCAGATGGAAGATGAAAATACAATATCTCGTTTCCGCTCAGCTGATGTTAGCACTTTTCACTAATTAGCCATGTGTTTTATGCATTTGGCAGATTCCTATCGCTGCCTAATTTCCCTGCCTGTTAATTTCATCAGCCTTCCTTCCAGCTAGGCCAAAAAATTTATTTCATTGTCTGTAAAACATTGAAGAAAATTTCAAAAACTTGGCCAGGACAACAAAAAATACATCCATAGAATGCTAGGGGGAACTCTGGATGTATCTCATCAATATATATTACCTATAAGAAGGTAAAGAACTGGTGGTCAAGGCTTCCCTATTGAGCTCTCAGGCTAGAAATTTAACCCCTTAAGAAATCAGAATTTTTTCTTCACCGCCTTCCTTTGATTTTTCCAGTGGTGTAGCCATATCAGGGCTTATTTTTAGGGTAATGTCACATTAGCGGCAGGGGACTCCGGTAGGCTGTTCCGGCGGGTGAACAGCCTGTCGGATCTGTCCTGCCGCTAGTTCACGTGTGCCCCCGGACTGCCGCTCCGTCCCCATTGACTAAAATGGGGGCAGGGGGTGGAGTTCCGGCGGCAGCACGGCAGCCCACGCCAAGAGGCAGCCGGACTAAAAGTACTGCATGCAGCCAATGACAGTACCAAATAACAAAACCATCAACAGTGCGACATAACAGAAACAGCTGCAATCCCCCATAATAGTGCCAGCCACAGTGCCCCATAACAGTGCCAGCCATAGTGCTCCATGACAGTGCCAGCCACAGTGCCCCATAACAGTACCAGCCACAGTGCCCCATAACAGTGCCAGCCACAGTGCCCCATAACAGTGCCAGCCACAGTGCCACAAAGCAGAGCCAGCCACAGTGCTCCATAACAGTGCCAGCCACAGTGCCAGCCACAGTGCTCCATAACAGTGCCAGCCACAGTGCCCCATAACAGTACCAGCCACGATGCCCTATAACAGTGCCAGCCACAGTGCTCCATAACAGAATCATCCTAGTGCCCAATATAAGAGAGCCAACCACAGACGCCATATAAATGACACAGCTATAGTGCCCCCATCACAGCCAGCCACAGTGCTCCATAACAGTGCCAGCCACAGTGCCCCATAACAGTGCCAGCCACAGTGCTCCATAACAGTGCCAGCCACAGTGCCCTATAACAGTGCCAGCCACAGTGCTCCATAACAGTGCCAGCCACAGTGCCCCATAACAGTACCAGCCACAATGGCCTATAACAGTGCCAGCCACAGTGCTCCATAACAGAATCACCCTAGTGCCCAATATAAGAGAGCCAACCACAGACGCCATATAAATGACACAGCTATAGTGCCCCCATCACAGCCAGCCACAGTGCTCCATGACCGATCCAGCGATAGCACTATACAACAGAGCCAGCCACCGCGTCCCTGACAGAGGCGCTGTCCATCTATAACACACTGCCTGCAGATTTCACTGCATTTCCATAGTGACGGGATCATTTTGAACAAGTTCCGTTTTTCCTGGATCTGTAAAGTGATGATATTTTATCTGAATTATAGGTTTTAATGCAGCATAAAATGAGTGACTTTCGCAGCTGCTGCTTGACATTGAGTGCTGCTGCTTATCTTAGGCTGGGTTCACACTTGAGCGTTTTACAGCGCGTTCAAACGCGCTGTAAAACGCTCAACACATGAAAACCAATGCTTCCCTATGGCCCTGGTTCTCACTTGAGCGTTTTACAGCGCGTTTGAACGCGCTGAAAAACGCCCTACACTCAAACAAGTTCTTGAGCTTCTTTGGGGCGTTTTGACGCGCGTTTGTGGCCATAGGACACTGCAGTCAATCACACAAACGCGCGTCAAACGCGCGTTTACTATTGCAAAAAACGTGCATAAAAACGCGCGACAAAAACGCGCGTTAAACGCGCATATCAAATACGCTCAGGTCTGAACCCAGCCTAAGTGTCCAGTATGGCCGTGTGTGCCTCTCGCCCTGGAAGCTGACCATCGCCTCCGTGTGCTGCTGCGTGTCCTTCCTGTATTTCGTGATACGCCTCACAGACAATATCTGCTGGCCTAGGCGACTTGTATTTGCCTGTTTTTCACTCGAGTGCACGGAAAATCTGTACGTTGGACTGGTTTGCGGCTCTGTGCATTACTTCTTAGTGTTAGTCAGACGTTTTTCCAGCTCACTCTGGTAATATAGCTTTATATGGTGTGCACAGTCTATGTGCTTTTCCTCTTTATCAAGTGGTTTTATGATGAAAACAATATTTTATTTGCTGTGTGCGCTTTTTATGTTACACGAATACACCAAGAAGTAACGGAGGATTTATATGGTACAAACGAAGGATTCATTATTGATGTACATTATAAGGCATTACTTATATTTACTGAATAAAAAGGGTGAAAAACAAAAAGATGAATATTAGAACAGCAAAGTGTTACCGAAACATTGCCCCCATGCTTTACCTAGAATGTGCTGTCAGCTCCCTGCCCCACCATTCCCCGGCCTGTGCTCTCCCCAGCAGGCGTGATGTGATGATGTCATCATTCCTGCAGAGCTGGGCAGAAGAGCGCACAGGCTGGGGATCATCCTCTGGCCTATGTGTGGGGGCACTAAGGGGGCATAAGTACTGTGTGGGGGCACTAAGGGGGCATTCTACTGTTTGGGGACACTAAGATGGAATAACTACTGTGTGGGGGCACTAAGGGGGCATAACTACTGTGTGGGGGCACTAAGGGGGAATAACTACTGTGTGGGAGCACTAAGGGGGCGTAAGTACTGTGTGGGGGCACTAAGGGGGCATTCTACTGTGTGGGGGTACTAAGGGTGCATAACTACTATGTGGGGGTACTAAGGGGTAATAACTACTGTGTGGGGCACTAAGAAGGAATAACTACTGTGTGGGGGCACTGAGGGGGCATAACTACTGTGTAGGGGCACTAAGGGGGCATACCTACTGTGTGGGGGCACTAAGAGGGAATAACTACTGTGTGGGGGCACTGAGGGGGCATAACTACTGTGTGGGGGCACTAAGGGGGCATTCTACTGTGTGGGGGCACTAAGGGGAAATAACTACTGTGTGAGGGCACTAAGAAGGAATAACTACTGTGTGGGGGCACTAAGGGGGCATAACTACTGTGTGGGGGCACTAAGGGGGAATAACTACTGTGTTGGGGTACTAAGGGGGAATAAGTACTATGTGTGGGCACTAAGGGGGCATTCTACTGTGTGGGGGCACTAAGGGGGCATTCTACTGTGTGGGGGCACTAAGAAGGAATAACTACTGTGTGGGGGCACTAAGGGGGCATAACTACTGTGTGGGGGCACTAAGGGGGAATAACTACTGTGTTGGGGTACTAAGGGGGCATAACTACTGTGTGGGGGCACTAAGGGGGCATTCTACTGTGTGGTGGCACTAAGGGGAAATAACTACTGTGTGAGGGCACTAAGAAGGAATAACTACTGTGTGGGGGCACTAAGGGGGCATAACTACTGTGTGGGGGCACTAAGGGGGAATAACTACTGTGTTGGGGTACTAAGGGGGAATAAGTACTATGTGTGGGCACTAAGGGGGCATTCTACTGTGTGGGGGCACTAAGGGGGCATTCTACTGTGTGGGGGCACTAAGAAGAAATAACTACTGTGTGGGGGCACTAAGGGGGCATAACTATTGTGTTGGGGTACTAAGGGGGAATAAGTACTATTCAGACCCTGTTCTTGACCCTGTTCAATCTAATAGTTATCCCCTATCCTGTGGATAGGGGATAACTTGTAAAAACCAGTATACCCCTATTTTTACATAATTAGGCCTCCTGCACACGACCGTATGGCTTTTTCAGTGTTTTGCGGTCCGTTTTGCATACGGAGTACATTCTGTTTTTTTTTTGCGGAACCATTGAAATGAATGGTTCCGTATACGGACCGCAAAAAACGGCCAGTAAACGGAGAAAAAAACGGTCGTGTGAAAGAGGCCTTAGTATATAATTTATAATATTTAATGGGGTAAAAAAAAACATATAAATGAATTATATGAAAAATGTTTATTCCCATAATTAACCCCTTCCCACACAGTGCTGCAATAGTAATAATCACTTTATCATATAGTAATAATCACTTTATCATATAGTAATAATCCGTTTGATCCCTTAGACACTACAGTCAATACTGACCGTGGCAGCTAGATGTTACAGAAGAAGGGGAGGACCCTGTGTAAGCCCATCAGCAACTCTGCCATGTGAACGTGGGGTGCTGACGGATTACTATGGCAGCCAGAGGACTGTCAAAGATACCCTGCCATGTCCCTCTGCCTCCATCGGTGGGTATATCACAGCAAGACACTTCTTTTGTCAGCAAATCTCCCACTGTTTTGTGCATACAGCTAGCATGCAGACCTATGCGTCTCCATGGTTACAGACTACAAACTTTGTGCATTCTGCTCCGCGGTCAATGAATGAGGAATAAGAGGAGTAACGCATGACTGCAGGATCTGACTACACAGAGTCTGTAGTCTGTAACTACGGAGACGCCTAGGAGCTGTGTACACAAAGCGGCAGGACATTTTTAATCAAGAATATTTCATTTTCAGATTTAATTGCTTTGTTTAGATACATTGGAACAATAAAAACAAAATTAGGGTACATTCACACTGGCGTTAAAGTTTTCCGGTATTGAGTTCCGTCCTAGGGGCTCAATACCGGGGGGGAAAAACGCTTCAGTTTTATCCCAATGCATTCTGAATGGAGAGCAATCTGCTCAGTATGCATCAGGACGTCTTCAGTTCCGTCCCTTTTACGGTATTTGGCCGGAGAAAAAAAAAACGCAGCATGCTGTGGTATTTTCTCTGGCCAAAATTCCGGAACATATGCCGGATTGCCGGATCCATTGAAATGTATTAATGACGGATCCGGTACCAAGTGTTCATGAAATTGCCGCATTGACGGATCCGGTTTTCCATTCAGACCTTTAAAAATGTGAAAAAGATAAATACCAGATCCGTTTTTCCAGATGACACCGGAGAGACAGACCCAGTATTTCAATGCATTTGTCAAACGGATCCGGAAACAAATTATAGCCATTTGCATACTGCCCGCCGGATTCTTCTAACGCTAGTGTGAAAGTACCCTTCGTTACAAAAGTCTACACACCCTGCAAATAGTATAATGATCAGTATTAGTATTGAGTCAATCGAAGTCTACTTCATGGACTTCAATCCGAATTTCAGGGTAAATTCCATTCGCCACAAAGCCGAATTTCCTAATGCTTCATGGTAGTGAATCGGTTTTCCCTGAATGGCCGTATAAAATAAAAATAAAAATCGTACCTATCCTTTGAGCGCGTAGAGTCGGCCGCCGCCATCTTGATTGAAGATCTCACACAAAATCCTGTGCGCGGTGATGTATAATGTCCGACGTGATGATGTCATTACGGGCCGCACAAGATTTCGCGCTAGATCTTCAATCAAAGTGGCGGCGACCGATTCTTGGTGATCAAACGAAGGAGGTAAGTATGATTTTTTATTTTATTTTTTTATTTTACACTGTATTATTACTGTCAGATGCCATGAACGCGCCATCTGAGGGGTACACTGACAGGGGATGGGGGGCGGTGCAATCGTAATTCGCCACGAAGCATTATTTAGTTATTCTTATTCGGCGAAGCAGCCAAATCCTATTTTTCAATACTTTGTTGATCTCTAATCAGTATGTAGGTCAGCAGAGACTTTTCATACTGCATATAGACACGACACCCTGCGCTCTAGTCAAACAGGCAGGTGCATCTGCGAATCTCTTAGCCGCTCGTGCGCGCCCTGATGTGCCCGTCAGTCATGTGGGATTAGTTCTCTATTCCATCAGAGTAAAGCGTCCACGAACATGAAAGAGCTGGGTCTCCTCATCCCTAATGGATTCACTTATCTATATTTTATCCTGCATCACGTGATTATTATTTGAAGCTCGTTATTACATGGCCCCCGGTGGCGCCGCGCAACGGCGCTCAGGTTATTACACTCCTGTGAGTGATATTGATCAGAGCTGACATGTGTTCTGTGTTATAATAAACTGTGACTTTAAAAAATAAAGAAATAATAAAATTCTAATTTAGTCTTTTCTTACATCTTATCGGTGATATACTGTACAGGGGCAAACACAGAAATCAGAGCGCCCCAGAGCAAAACTCTGAATGAGCCTCTGCCACCACTGAGAGCTCGGCCACATGTGCTACAACTTTACTACCGTTAACCCCTAAAACCAGAATAAAAAGAAGAACAACCTACACAATTAACATAATCTTTATTATTTGCTCTTGTTTTGCCAGATATCACAATTGCAGACCATGAAAAATACAATAGAAAAGCTGTAAGTTGTTCTCTCAGGCTGCAGCCATGTCTTCTTCCCCTTCCTCATGGCTAGACAGGTTTGCCATTCAGGATCCTGGGAAAGCTGGGTTACTTGCACAAGGTAAGGGTAAAATTATCTGGGTAGTGTGTACAGCTCCACAAGACTTGTCATTTAGGTCTCCAACACTGATGAGAAAATCCCTCCTGACGTGTATTATGATGCTTTTCAGCAGCGGAGGTGTGTATTAGGAGGTTCTGCAGCAGCTGAGGTGTGTATTATGATGTTCTGCAGCAGCTAATCTGTGTATTATGAGGTTCTGCAGCAGCTGAGGTGTGTATTATAAGGTTCTCCAGCAGCTAATCTGTGTATTAGAAGGTTCTGCAGCAGCATAAGTGTGTATTGTTAGATTCTGCAGCAGCTGAGGTGTGTATTATGAGGTTCTGCAGCAGCTGAGGTGTGTAGTAGGAGGTTCTGCAGCAGCTGGGGTGTGCATTATGAGGTTCTGCAGCAGCTGATGTGTATATTAGGAGATTTTGCAGCAGCTGAGGTGTGTATTAGGAGGTTCTGCAGTAGCCGAGGTGTGTATTAGGAGGTTCTGCAGCAGCTAAGGTATTAGGAGATTCTGCAGTAGCTGAGGTGTGTCTTATGAGGTTCTGCAGCAGCTGAGGTGTGTATTAGGAGGTTCTGCAGCAGCCGAGGTGTAAATTTGGAGATTCTGCAGCAGCTGAGGTGTGTATTAGGAGGTTCTGCAGCAGCTGATGTGTGTATTAGGAGGTTCTGCAGCAGCTGAGGTGTGTATTAGGAGGTTCTGCAGCAGCTGATGTGTGTATTAGGAGGTTCTGCAGCAGCCGAGGTGTAAATTAGGAGATTCTGCAGCAGCTGAGGTGTGTATTAGGAGATTCTGCAGCAGTCAGGGAAAGATCAGTTGTGACTGGATTAAATCCTTTAGTATTCTGTGTCTGCCCCTTGTAAAATGTTTTAAAATTCATTTTATTAGCAAATAAGGTAGTTTTGTAATTACGTCTATAAAGGGGGCGCTATTTTCCTAATCTGCTTGGGGCACCAAACTACCTTGTCCCTGCCCTGATCCTCTGCCAGCACTCATCGACTGTGACCTGACTGACCAGTCCAGGCCTGACCTGATCCAGCAGCTTCACCAGTCCAGACCCAGTCCAGAGCTGTGAAGATCTGCCCCCGGCCCTCACTGCGCTCTGCCAGCAGCACAAACAGTAAGTCAGCATTGGGGGGGGGAACTGCAGCAGGCACAGTTCATGGGAGGTATGGCACATTATACAATAAGCAGCAGGCACAGTTCATGGGAGGTATGGCACATTATACAATAAGCAGCAGGCACAGTTCATGGGAGGTATGGCACATTATACAATAAGCAGCAGGCACAGTTCATGGGAGGTATGGCACATTATACAATAAGCAGAAGGCACAGTTCATGGGGGAAGGATTGCACACTATATAAAAGGCAGCGGGTACAATTTATCGGGTAAGGTTAGGTGTACACTTGCAATCAGATTCTGGTATTCTGTTGCAGCATAGCCAGAGCAGGTAGTGGGATGATTTCTATGCCTGTCCCTGGTGCTGGCTGTATAATACAGCAGACACTTTCCAGCATTGACCGGGATTGGAGATGACTCCGATCCCTGTCATTTAACCCCTCTGATGCCACTGTCAGGGCTGTCCTTAACGCGGGGCAAAAGGGGCAGATGCCCCGGGCCCAGTTGGCCCTGGGGGGCCCAAGGCAACTGCCCCTTGAGCCCCGCTGGCCACTGGAGGACCTTTCATGGGTCCATACTTTATTAACTAAGTAGCAGAATATGTAGGGCATACACGGGGGATGTCCCTGCACTTAGTATTACTTCTGGGTGCACCTCCGTTGCGTCGCTGTGGCCCCTGTTACATTCTCCCGCGCTGTATGCTAAGTAACAGCATCGGAACACCAGGGAGGAGACATCAGCTTCTCTCCCTGGGCGTTCCTTCTCCCTATCCAATCGCTATCCAATCAAAGTGCAGAGCGTCACAGCCAGGGAGAAAAAAAAACTCACCTTCTCCCTGGCTGTGACGTTCTGCGCTGCGATTCGACAGCCAGGGAGAAGGAACGCCCAGGGAGAGAAGCTGATGTCTCCTCCCTAGCCTGTCATACTGAGCTGCTTTAACAGCCGTGCTTGAGGCAGTCTGTGAAAATCCCATAGACTGCAACAGTAATCTATTGCAGGCTATGGTACAAGGGATCAGAAGAAATATTGCATATTTAAGTCCCCTAAGGAGACAAAACAGTACAGTGAAAAAAAGGAAATAAAAATTCTAAACATTTAAGAAAAATATATATATTTTTTTTTAATTACGAATTTTACACATAAAAATAAACAATAACAAAATAAACACCATTGGTATCGACACTTCCGTATCTACCCAAACGAATAACATTTAAAAATATTTATCATGCGCGTTGAATGGCATAAAAAAAAATTGACAATTTGCGTTTTTTTTGGTCACAATGTCCCCCCCCCAAAAAAAAAGAATAAAAGGTGATCAAAAAGATGTATGTATCCCAAAATGGTACTAATGAATACTACTGCTCACCCCACAAAAATGGTGTAAAACATAATAGAAACTATATAAATTTGGCATGGCTGTAATGCTACCGATCCACAGAGTAAAGTCATCCTGTAATTTTTAGCACAGTATTTTTAGTATTTGTTCTGTCTCACCCCCAAAAAAATTTTTTCCCAATGCAAGTTATGGTAACTTAAATGGTGTCATTAAAAAATACAACTTGCCCCACAAACTATAATCCCTATTATGTCTGTGTCAACGGAAAATTTTAAAAGTTATGGCTCATGGAAGGCGGGTAGGACAAACACAAAAACAAAAATCACCTGTAGATTAATACGAGATTAATAAGACTTCAAATATGGCGCCAGCTGACTCCAGCAGGCACCCGGGGCTAATGTCTGCCACCGGCGGGAACACTGATCCTGATGAAATGTGACCATGGCATCTGGGAGAATATAAACTAGAAGTGCGCACTCCTGGCCATGCTCCGTCTCCCACCGGTGAGGATCGGGAGGGGGGGCGGAGTGTATTTGCAACAGCCCCTGTCCTCCTGAGTGATCGGAGGCTGCCGCAAAGGGGTGCACCTAGCTTTTCTGCTGCCTGAGGCAAAACCACCTTCTGGACAAATCATCCTACCACCCCCAATACTATACTGCAGGAACAGATAAAGCCCCTGATAATAGTAGTACCATGCAGATAGCGCCCCCTTCAATAATTACAGGCACGCAGTGTCCTAAAATAACTGTGCCCAGCAAATAGTGCCCCCGACACTAATAGTGTAAACATAATGTCCAACCAAAAGTAATTGTGGTAAGCTGATACTGTGCCAAGGTGCCCCCGCAGTAATAGTGCTCCCAAAAGTCCCACCAATAGGAATAATTCTCTGCTAGAGCACACTTGGTAGTAATAGTGCTCCTACAGTGCCCCCAACATGTCCCCACTGTGCCCCAGAAGTAATAATGCTCCCGGAGTGCCCATACTAGTAATCATGTTCCCCATAGACCCCCAGTAGTAATAATTCTCCTTATAATGTGATAGTAGAAAAATGTCCGCTATAATGTGTGCCAGTGCAAAAAATACCCCCTTTTAATGCCCCCCAGTTGAGCTAATGTCCCCATAGTGCCCCCATAATGTGTGCCAGTATAAAATACCCCTATATAGATCCCCCCAGAGTGCTCCTCTCCCCCTTCCTTATAGTGCCCCCATAATGTATACAGAGCCCCCTGTAGATGTCCTCAGTGTCTCCCATAGTTTTTCAGTATAAAATACCTCTTAGTGCCCCCAGTAGATGCCCCCATAGTACTCCTCTTTCCCCCTCCCCCATAGTACCCCCCATAATATGTCCCAGTACAAAATGCCCCTATACAGAGCCCCCCAAATAAAATACCCCTTCTTTGTGCTCTCAGTAGATGCCCCCATAGTGCCCCCCAGTACCAATAAGAAGTGCCCCCATCGCGCTCATCTCCTGCATTGTGTGCCATATAATTACACTAATACGATGCCGCTTTCAGCGATGCAGACCTCTTCCGTCATCGCGCCGCCTGCACCGGCCTCTGATAGGCCGCAGGCCTAGTGCCTGTGACAGGGCTTCATAGGAACTTATGGGGTCATTTATCAACCTGGTGCAAAGTAGAACTGGATTACTAGCAACCAATCAGATTCCACCTTACATTTTCCAAAGGAGCTGTCCAAAATGAAAAGTGGAGTCTGATTGGTTGCTATGGGAAACTAAGCCAGTTCTACTTTACCCCAGTTTGATAAATGACCCCATTAGCTTAATTCTAATAGCATTGGAGTCTATGAGAGAAGCAATCTGATGACTGCTTGTTATAGTTCCCTAGGTGAACTATAAAAAGTGTAAAAAAAAAAACATAAAAAAAAAATATTTTTTAAAAATACCGGGGTATATATATATATTAGCTAAAGGACCCGGCTTCACTCGGGAATATTTAATCTATTTCATTTAATGTTTGTGTGTGTCATTAAAATATATCAACACTATCCACTATAACAGTGACATCTACAGCACCCTGCCCCCTTAACAGTGACCTCCACAGCCCCCCACCACTTAACACTGATCCCCCCACAGTGCCCCGCCCCCTTAACAGTGACCTCCACAGCCCCCCACCACTTAACACTGATTCCCCCACAGTGCCCCGCCCCCTTAAGGCTCCATTCACACGTCCGTGGTGTTTTTTCGGACCCGCAAATTGCAGGGCCGCAACACACCCGCCCAGCACCCCTATAGAAATGCCTATTCTTATCCGCAGCTGCGGACAAGAATAGGACATGTTCTATCTTTTGCAGAGCTGCGGACCCGAAGATTGGGGCCGCGCTCCGCAAATGCGGATGCGGACAGCACACTGTGTGCTGTCTGCATCCATTCCGTCCCCATAGAGAATGAATGGGTCCGCACCCGTTCCGCAAAATTGCGGAACGGATGCGGACCCATTTGTTGACGTGTGAATGGACCCTAACAGTGACCTCCACAGCCCCCCACTACTTAACACTGATCCCCCCACAGTGGCCCGTCCCTTAAAATTGGACCTCCACAGCAGTCCACCCCCTTAACTTTGACCTTTACGCAGCCTTTCCCTTTAACAGTGAGTTTCACAGCACACAACCCCCTTGACAGTGACCTCCCTTAACAGTGGCCTCTACAGCAATCTGCCCCTTAACACTGACCTCCATAGCGGACCGTCCCCTTAACTGTGACCTCCACAGCAGCCTGCTCCTAGGGAGGCCAGAGGTCCGGTTTTAGGCCGGACAGTCCGGCTTTCAGACTCCCTGTCCTCTATATGGCGCAGGCCCTGGACGGACACAGGGATGTCCTTCTGAACAGCTCACTCTCATAAAGCAGCACCGTGCTGTCTGAGTGTGAGCTGCAGGGAGAAAGTCACCCTCCCTCCCACCCCTGCAGCTGACAGAAGTTGATTTTTTACATTAATTTTTTAAATCTCCGTGGGCTCAGGAGTGAGAGGGGCGTGGCCTAACCAGATCAGGGGTGTGGCTTAGCGGGACCTAGGGGCAGGGTTTTAAATATTTTGAGGGTGGACACATTGTGGCAGGGGGTGTGTCTGGGCTCCTTCCTGCAAGAGTGAGGCCCCTCTGGGCACCTTGCTGGCTCATTTGCATACCAAATAAACTGGATTTTCAAAGGATAAAAACATCTATTGCTGGAACAAAGGCACATCTGGAAATAAGGTACTAAGTGCTATTAGGCCATGGCTTTACTTCAATAGCGATTATCCTGGTAAAAGATTTCCTTTAAAGCTCTCCTACAGCAGTGAAGAAAACTGGCTGGTTTGTTATGGAAACCTAGAGTAAAGCTGTGTATGTGGAGGCTGGAGGACCTGTGAGCTTCTATTGGCTGATAAGTGTCATGTGACCAAGCTTCTATTGGCTGATGAGGGTCATGTGACCAAGCTTCTATTGGCTAATGCATTTTTTGGGAATATCTCAGCAACGGTACGTCCTAGAGAGCTGAGACCTGGTCTAAAACCTTCCCGGACACCTGATGTACCTGTGTGCCAAATTTTGTGATTGTAAATGCGACGGTGCAGATTCCTTTAGCGGACACACACACATACACTCAGCTTTATATATTAGATATTCAAATTAACCCCCTTCACCAAAATTAAAAGTAAATAAACAATTAAAAAAATATACATCATGGGTATTGCCGTGTGCGAAAACGCCCGTGATATAAATATCTATCCCATAAAGCAAACAGCGAAACAGAAAAAAAGTTAAAATTGGCCGATTTCCCCTTTTATGGTCGCTTCACCTCCCACAAAAAATGGAATAAAAAGTGATCAAAAAGTCGTACACACCCCAAAATGGTATCAATCAAAAGTACAGATCGTCTCGCAAAAAATGAGCCCTCACACAGCTCCATACAAAGCTATGGGATGGCGGGGTAAGAATATGGTGATGCAAAGAAAAGATTATTTTTTTCCGAAGTTTTTATTTTTTTCAGTATTAAAACACAAGACAAACTATACAAATGTGGCATCATCATAATCGTACTGACCCGAAGAATGAAGGGAACAGGTCAGTTTTACCGCATAGGAAACGCTGTAAAAACAAAACCCATAAAACTGTAGCAAAATTGTGTTTTGTTTTATATAATTCGACCCTCATTGGAATTTTTTCCCCACTACATTGTGCAACCGTAAATGCTGCCATTAGAAAGTACAACTTGTCCCGTAAAAAAAAACAAGCCCTCATAAATGAATGGAAAAATAAAAACATTATGGCTGGGAGTAAAAAACTAAAATGGAAAAATAGAAAACTGCCCAGTCAATAAGGGGTTATTATTATAATTTTTTTTAAAGATTTTTAAAAAACGTTATTAAACTTTATTTTTTTTATAGTTCCATTAGGAAAATTGAATATATGATCACTTGTACACTACACTACTTCTGTATTGCCCCCTGCTGCCATGGTAACCCCTCAGCTCCTGATCCCCTCGCATATTGTCCCCAAGCACGTCCCTTGTACATATACGGTGGTTGTCACTAAAGGGTTAACATCCACCATTTCGTTTTTAGATCCGAAATGTGATGACAATTCATTTTGGGATATATCTGACTTTATAAATAAAATTCACCACTAGGGGGAGCTATCTGCATGCGGATTAGAATGGAACTTAACCACTTAAGGACCACAGGTTTATACCCCCCTAGTGACCAGGCCCTTTTTTACAAATCGGCACTCCACAACTTTAACCGTTTATTGCTCGGTCATACAACTTGGCCCCCAAATGAATTTTACCTCCTTTTCTTCTCACAAATAGAGCTTTCTTTTGGTGGTATTTGATTGCTGCTGAGATTTTTCGTTTTTCTGATATTAATCAAAATAGACCGCAATTCTCTCAAAAAAAGTGTATTTTTAACTTTTTCTAGTAAAATTGTTCAAATATAATTACATTTCTATACAAGTTTGTGTCAGAATTTATTGTGCTACATGTCTTTGATAAAAAAAATGCAATAAGTGTATATTTATTGGTTTGCGCAAAAGTTATAGCGTTTACAAACTATGGTACAAAAATGTGAATTTCCGCTTTTTGAAGCAGCTCTGACTTTCTGAGCACCTGTCATGTTTCCTGAGGTGCTAGAATGCCAGGATAGTATAAATACCCCCCAAATTACCCCATTTTAGAAAGAAGACACCCAAAAGTATTCGCGGAGGGGCATGGTGAGTTCATGTATGATTTAATTTTTTTTCACAAGTTAGCGGAAAATGACACTTTCTGAGGAAATTTTTTTTTTATAAAGTTTCCATTTCTGCTAACTTCTGGCAAAAAAAATGAAATCTCCCACGGACTCGCTATGCCCCTCAGTGAATACCTTGGGGTTTCTACTTTCCGAAATGGGGTCATTTGTGGGGTGTGTTTACTGTTCTGGCATTTTGGGCGGGGCTAAATTGTGAGCAGCATGTTCTATATTCTGCGTTTTTCACGCAGCGCAGGCCCCATAGAAGTGAATGGGGTGTCATGAAAATCGCAAGCAAGTGCGGATGCGGTGCGATTTTCACGCACGGTTGCTAGGTGACGATTGGGATGGGGATGGGGACCCGATCATTATTAGTTCCCCTTATAACATGGTTATAAGGGAAAATAATAGCATTCTGAGGGCTGGAGGGGTTAAAAAAAAAGAATTTTTTTTTTAACTCGCCTTAATCCACTTGTTCCCGCAGCCGGATTCTCTTCTGTCTTTAACTGTGAGCAAAAGGGCCTTTGATGATGTCACTGCGTTCATCACATGATCCATCACCATGGTGATGGATCATGTGATGGATCATGTGATGGATCATGTGATGAACGCAGTGACATCATCAGAGGTCCTATTGCTCACAGTTAAAGACAGAAGCGATGCCGGCTGCGGGAACAAGTGGATTAAGGCGAGTTAAAAAAAATTTTATCATTTTTTTTAACCCTTCCAGCGCTATTTTCATATCCATTCTGTATTCAGAATGCTATTATTTTCCCTTATAACCATGTTATAAGGGGAAATAATACAATCTACAGAACACAGATCCCAAGCCTTCTGTGAAGAAGTTCGGGTTTGGGTACCAAACATGCGCAATTTTTCTCACGCGAGTGCAAAACGCATTACAATGTTTTGCACTCGCGCAGAAAAATCGTGCATGTTCCCGCAACGCACCCGCACCTTTTCCCGCAACGCCCGTACTCGTTAGACTTTCGGCCCCTTTGCGCATCTTGGCTGCAAAAAAGTGTCACACATGTGGTATCGCCGTACTCAGGAGAAGTTGGGCAATGTGTTTGGGGGTGTATTTTTACATATACCCATGCTGGATGAGAGAAATATCTCTGTAAATTGACAACTTTGTATAAAAAAAAATAAAAAGTTGTCATTTACAGAGATATTTCTCACACACAGTATGGGTATATGTAAAAATACACCCCAAAACACATTGCCCTACTTCTCCTGAGTACGGCGATACCACATGTGTGACACTTTTTTGCAGCCTAGGTGGGCAAAGGGGCCCAAATTCCAATGAGTACCTTTAGGATTTCACAGGGCATTTTTACGCATTTGGATTCCAAACTACTTCTCACGCATTAGGGCCACTAAAATGCAAGGGCAGTATAAATACCCCACATGTGACCCCATTTTGGAAAGAAGACACCCCCAGGTATTCCGTGAGGGGCATAGTGAGTTCATGTAAGATTTAATTTTTTGTCACAAGTTAGTGGAATATGAGACTTTGTAAGGAAAAACAAAAACAAACGAACAAAAAAAAAATTTCCGCTAACTTGTGCCAAAAAAAAAAAAACTTCTATGAACTCGCCATGCCCTAAAAAGTGATCTTTATAGCGCTGCAGCGATTTTACGGTGTTTTTGCAGTGATCAGAAAAAAAAACATTTCTGTCACTGCGGTGGGGTGGACTGAAGGCAAGTGTGCGCACAAGATCAGGCCTGATCGGGCGAACACTGCGTTTTTTGTAGAGCCTAAGGTGACCCTAATGTACTGATATAGATCTGATTGCGATCAGTCTTGATCACTTACAGATGCTATATAGTACTAGTGCTGATTAGCGACAGCGATGACGCTAATCCACGACTAATCAGCGACTGCGGTGCTGTGGGCGCTAACTACCTAACAAGTAGCTACGTAACTGGTGGTGATAAGGGACCCTTGGGCCTCATTCACACGTCCGCAATTCTGTTCCGCATTTTGCGGAACGGAATTGCGGACCCATTCATTTCTATGGGGACAGACTTTGTCCCACTCGGATCCGGAATTGCAGATCTGCACTTCCGGGTCCGCACTTCCGTTCCGCAAAAATATAGAACATGTCCTATTCTTGTCCACAATTGCGGACAAGAAAAGGCATTTTCTATATAGTTCTGGCAATGTGCGGATCCGCGAAATGCGGAAAGGACATTGCCGGTGTCCGTGTTTTGCGGATCCGCAAAGCACATACGGACGTCTGAATGGAGCCTTACAGGGGGGTGATCAATGACAGAAGGGTGACAGGGGGGTGATCAGGGAGTCTATATGGGGTGATCAGGGGTTAATAAGTGACAGGGGGGGGTAGTGTAGTGTAGTGGTGTTTGGTGCTACTTACAGAGCTATCTGTGTCCTCTGGCGGTCGATCCAAGCAAAAGGGACCACCAGAGGACCAGGTAGCAGGTATATCAGACGCTGTTAACAAAACAGCGTCTGATATACCTTTCTGATGCGATTTTTTAAACATCTACAGCCCGCCAGCGAAAGATCAGCGCTGGCAGGATGTAGTTTAACTTCAGAGCTGCGCGCCGCTGTGAACACAAAATCTCGGGTCTCACGAGATGACGCCAACAGGCGTCGCTGAGAGCGCCGCCGTCCTGACGCCTATCGGCGTTAGTGTGACGGGAAGTGGTTAAAGGGGTACTCCCACCTCAGACAGCAAGGGCATGTCCACAGGATCTGCAGCCACATCTGTGGTCTATACACAGCGGACGAGGCTCAGGGGTCCATGATGAGCCACAGGTCAGATAGAGTTAGTTTATTAGTGACTTAGTATATAATGGCCATTCAAGCTGTATTATTAGGTCCAAGAATCAATCTGCGCCCATCCTATAAAATTAAAACTGGGTGTTAAACTGATTCACATATATTTATTGTTAAAAAAAAATACACTGAAATAAAAAAATATAAAAGTAAAAAATACAATTAGAGGGACAAAAAAATACGCCTGCGCAGTGCACCGCTACTGAGTGACACAAAAGTGCTTCTTTGCGACACCTACAGGCGCCCTCGGTACTGCAGCCGCTCATTCTGTAGGTCGTTGCGGCCACACCCCTCTGGGACGTCACATCGTGCGCGGTGCATGCTGGGGGAAAGAAGGAAGTGCACAGGCTTCGTCTCTCCGTTATGGAAGATAGGTTTGTCTGACGTCACTTCCGCTGCGAGGCTGTGTTATTGTTGTGTTACAGGGAGCACGGAGCCGATCCCGGAGGGGAACAGGTAACGGGGGAGAGCGGAGGGGGAGGAGGCCGGTCCATAGGAAAAGCAGAGCCGAGTATAGCGCTGACTGTCCATAGGGATAAGCTGTGGGGGAGGGGGGCCTGTCACTGACCTGTCTAAAGGAATAGCAGAGAGGAGTGCATCCCTGGCCTGTCTATAGGAATAGCAGAGAGGAGTGCATCCCTGGCCTGTCTATAGGAATAGCAGAGAGGAGTGCATCCCTGGCCTGTCTATAGGAATAGCAGAGAGGAGTGCATCCCCGGCCTGTCTATAGGAATAGCAGAGAGGAGTGCATCCCCGGCCTGTCTATAGGAATAGCAGAGAGGAGTGCATCCCTGGCCTGTCTATAGGAATAGCAGAGAGGAGTGCATCCCCTGCCTGTCTATAGGAATAGCAGAGAGGAGTGCATCCCTGGCCTGTCTATAGGAATAGCAGAGAGGAGTGCATCCCTGGCCTGTCTATAGGAATAGTAGAGAGGAGTGCATCCCTGGCCTGTCTATAGGAATAGCAGAGGGGAGTGCACCCCTGGCCTGTCTATAGGAATAGCAGAGAGGAGTGCATCCCTGGCCTGTCTAGAGGAATAGCAGAGGGGAGTGCATCCCTGGCCTGTTTATAGGAATAGCAGAGGGGAGTGCATCCCTGGCCTGTCTATAGGAATAGCAGAGAGGAGTGCATCCCTGGCCTGTCTATAGGAATAGCAGAGGGGAGTGCATCCCTGGCCTGTCTATAGGAATAGCAGAGGGGAGTGCATCCCTGGCCTGTCTATTAGGAATAGCAGAGAGGAGCGCATCCCTGACCTGTCTATAGGAATAGCAGAGAGGAGCGCATCCCTGGTCTGTCTATAGGAATAGCAGAGAGGAGTGCACCCCTGGCCTGTCTATAGGAATAGCAGAGGGGAGTGCACCCCTGACCTGTCTATAGGAATAGCAGAGGGGAGCGCATCCCTGACCTGTCTATGGGAGAAGCAGAGGGGAGTGCATCCCTGACCTGTCTATAGGAATAGCAGAGAGGAGTGCATCACTGACCTGTCTATAGGAATAGCAGAGAGGAGTGCATCCCCGGCCTGTCTATAGGAATAGCAGAGAGGAGTGCATCCCTGGCCTGTCTATAGGAATAGCAGAGAGGAGTGCATCCCCGGCCTGTCTATAGGAATAGCAGAGAGGAGTGCATCCCTGGCCTGTCTATAGGAATAGCAGAGAGGAGTGCATCCCTGGCCTGTCTATAGGAATAGTAGAGAGGAGTGCATCCCTGGCCTGTCTATAGGAATAGCAGAGGGGAGTGCACCCCTGGCCTGTCTATAGGAATAGCAGAGAGGAGTGCATCCCTGGCCTGTCTAGAGGAATAGCAGAGGGGAGTGCATCCCTGGCCTGTCTATAGGAATAGCAGAGGGGAGTGCATCCCTGGCCTGTCTATAGGAATAGCAGAGGGGAGTGCATCCCTGGCCTGTCTATAGGAATAGCAGAGGGGAGTGCATCCCTGGCCTGTCTATAGGAATAGCAGAGGGGAGCGCATCCCTGACCTGTCTATAGGAATAGCAGAGAGGAGCGCATCCCTGGTCTGTCTATAGGAATAGCAGAGAGGAGTGCACCCCTGGCCTGTCTATAGGAATAGCAGAGGGGAGTGCATCCCTGACCTGTCTATGGGAGAAGCAGAGGGGAGTGCATCCCTGACCTGTCTATAGGAATAGCAGAGAGGAGTGCATCACTGACCTGTCTATAGGAATAGCAGAGAGGAGTGCATCCCTGGCCTGTCTATAGGAATAGCAGAGGGGAGTGCACCCCTGGCCTGTCTATAGGAATAGCAGAGGGGAGTGCACCCCTGGCCTGTCTATAGGAATAGCAGAGGGGAGTGCATCCCTGGCCTGTCTATAGGAATAGCAGAGAGGAGTGCATCACTGGCCTGTCTATGGGAATAGCAGAGGGGAGTGCATCCCTTACCTGTCTATGGGAGAAGCAGAGGGGAGCGCATCCCTGACCTGTCTATAGGAATAGCAGAGAGGAGTGCATCCCTGGCCTGTCTATAGGAATAGCAGAGAGGAGTGCATCCCTTACCTGTCTATGGGAGAAGCAGAGGGGAGCGCATCCCTGACCTGTCTATAGGAATAGCAGAGAGGAGTGCATCCCTGGCCTGTCTATAGGAATAGCAGAGAGGAGTGCATCACTGGCCTGTCTATAGGAATAGCAGAGGGGAGTGCATCCCTTACCTGTCTATGGGAGAAGCAGAGGGGAGCGCATCCCTGACCTGTCTATAGGAATAGCAGAGAGGAGTGCATCCCTGGCCTGTCTATAGGAATAGCAGAGGGGAGTGCATCCCTGGCCTGTCTATAGGAATAGCAGAGAGGAGTGCATCACTGGCCTGTCTATAGGAATAGCAGAGGGGAGTGCATCCCTTACCTGTCTATGGGAGAAGCAGAGGGGAGCGCATCCCTGACCTGTCTATAGGAATAGCAGAGAGGAGTGCATCCCTGGCCTGTCTATAGGAATAGCAGAGAGGAGTGCATCCCTGGCCTGTCTATAGGAATAGCAGAGAGGAGTGCATCCCTGGCCTGTCTATAGGAATAGCAGAGGGGAGTGCATCCCTGGCCTGTCTATAGGAATAGCAGAGAAGAGTGCATCCCTGGCCTGTCTATAGGAATAGCAGAGAGGAGCGCATCACTGCAGGGTGGACACTGCAGCTTCAGAAGCTGGTGCCTCCCCATACAAGGATTCCTCCGCATACCTGAAAGAGCAAAGAGAGGCGAGACTGAGCATGTGTGTCCACTACAGCACAGTTAGGCCTCATGCACAGGACCGTGTTCCGGCCGGGCCCGTATTGCCGCCCGCAAACAGTGGGTCCGCAAAATCCGGGCACCGCCCGTTCTGGCACCACATCAAGGATGCGGACCCATTCACTTGAATGTGCAGAATGGATGCAAGGAACCCCAAGGAAGCACTTCAGAGTGCTTCCGTGGGTTTTTTGGCCGTGCCTCCGCACCACAAAAAAGTAGTGCATGCAGTGGGGACCGTCGGATGCGGATCGCGGACCCCATTCAAGTGAATGGATCAGCAATCCTCATGCGTGGCCGCAAGGCCCTACTGAGGTGGACCCGGAAAGGTTGTTCAATAGAAACAGCAGGGGGCGCAGTGCTAACATTATTGTTGCAATTAAAAAGCCTTGTGTGTCCCGGGGCGCAGGGGCCGGAGCCCTGTGTGTGTGTCCCGGGGCGCAGGGGCCGGAGCCCTGTGTGTGTGTGTCCCGGGGCACAGGGGCCGGAGCCCTGTGTGTGTGTGTCCCGGGGCGCAGGGGCCGGAGCCCTGTGTGTGTGTGTCCCGGGGCGCAGGGGCCGGAGCCCTGTGTGTGTGTGTCCCGGGGCGCAGGGGCCGGCGCCCTGTGTGTGTGTGTCCCGGGGCGCAGGGGCCGGAGCCCTGTGTGTGTGTGTCCCGGGGCGCAGGGGCCGGAGCCCTGTGTGTGTGTGTCCCGGGGCGCAGGGGCCGGAGCCCTGTGTGTGTGTGTCCCGGGGCGCAGGGGCCGGAGCCCTGTGTGTGTGTGTCCCGGGGCGCAGGGGCCGGAGCCCTGTGTGTGTGTGTCCCGGGGCGCAGGGGCCGGAGCCCTGTGTGTGTGTGTCCCGGGGCGCAGGGGCCGGAGCCCTGTGTGTGTGTGTCCCGGGGCGCAGGGGCCGGAGCCCTGTGTGTGTGTGTCCCGGGGCGCAGGGGCCGGAGCCCTGTGTGTGTGTGTCCCGGGGCGCAGGGGCCGGAGCCCTGTGTGTGTGTGTCCCGGGGCGCAGGGGCCGGAGCCCTGTGTGTGTGTGTCCCGGGGCGCAGGGGCCGGAGCCCTGTGTGTGTGTGTCCCGGGGCGCAGGGGCCGGAGCCCTGTGTGTGTGTGTCCCGGGGCGCAGGGGCCGGAGCCCTGTGTGTGTGTGTCCCGGGGCGCAGGGGCCGGAGCCCTGTGTGTGTGTGTCCCGGGGCGCAGGGGCCGGAGCCCTGTGTGTGTGTGTCCCGGGGCGCAGGGGCCGGAGCCCTGTGTGTGTGTGTCCCGGGGCGCAGGGGCCGGAGCCCTGTGTGTGTGTGTCCCGGGGCGCAGGGGCCGGAGCCCTGTGTGTGTGTGTCCCGGGGCGCAGGGGCCGGAGCCCTGTGTGTGTGTGTCCCGGGGCGCAGGGGCCGGAGCCCTGTGTGTGTGTGTCCCGGGGCGCAGGGGCCGGAGCCCTGTGTGTGTGTGTCCCGGGGCGCAGGGGCCGGAGCCCTGTGTGTGTGTGTCCCGGGGCGCAGGGGCCGGAGCCCTGTGTGTGTGTGTCCCGGGGCGCAGGGGCCGGAGCCCTGTGTGTGTGTGTCCCGGGGCGCAGGGGCCGGAGCCCTGTGTGTGTGTGTCCCGGGGCGCAGGGGCCGGAGCCCTGTGTGTGTGTGTCCCGGGGCGCAGGGGCCGGAGCCCTGTGTGTGTGTGTCCCGGGGCGCAGGGGCCGGAGCCCTGTGTGTGTGTGTCCCGGGGCGCAGGGGCCGGAGCCCTGTGTGTGTGTGTCCCGGGGCGCAGGGGCCGGAGCCCTGTGTGTGTGTCCTAGGGTTGGACGATATCAAAAATATTCCCACGATAACGATGTTAACAAATTTATCGCGATAAATGCCCATTTAGAAGAAAAAAACACTTGGGGCCACAAGGAGACGTTATACTGTATGGGGGCGGCCACAAGGAGGCGTTATACTGTATGGGGGCGGCCACAAGGAGGCGTTATACTGTATGGGGGCGGCCACAAGGAGGCGTTATACTGTATGGGGGCGGCCACAAGGAGACGTTATACTGTATGGGGGCGGCCACAAGGAGGCGTTATACTGTATGGGGCGGCCACAAGGAGACGAAAAGTCCAAAAAACAGCCCCCAGCCTCTGATCAGCCCCCCAGCCTCTGATCAGCCTCTCATGTGCCCCCGAGCCTCTCCCTCTTATCAGCCCCCTCTGGTAACTCAACCCTCGAATCCCTCCCCCAGTATTATTATTGGTGGCAGTGGCCACAGGGTCCCCCTCCCCCCCCATCATTGGTGGCAGTGGGCAGTGCGCCCCCCCTCCCTCCCCAGTATTAACCATTATACTCGCGTGCGCTGTGGCCGCCGGTCGCTCCTTCTTCTGTCTGTGCGGCGCATTGCTAATGCTTATAGAATTAGCAATGCGCCGCACAGGCCTATGAGAAGAAGGAGCGCCTGGCGGCCACGGCGCACGTGAGTATAATGCTGCTCACTAACATACCATGGCAGCCAGGACTTCAGTAGCGTCTTGGCTGCCATGGTAACCGATCGGAGCCCCAGCATTACACTGCTGGGACTCCGGTCGGAACTGCCCACTGCCACCAATGATGGGAGGGGGACCCTGTGGCCACTGCCACCAATGATTAATACTGGGGGGGGGGGGCGCACTGCCCACTGCCACCAATGCAGAGACTTAAGAACATTCCCGGCACCCGACCTCTGACAGGACGCTGTGACCTGCGCGGATCACAGCGTCCTGTCAGAGGTCGGGTGTCGGGAATGCGAGTCACAGAATTCCTTCCCCCACGCCGAACTGCTAAGAGCGCCGCCGCAAGCGGCCAGCAGGTATCGGGGACATTTGCACGAGTACAAGTACTCTGCAAATGTCCAGTATCGGTTCATGCTGGGGCGGGCGGCCGCAGATAGAAGCGGTCAGCGCACATGACCGCTTCTATGACGTCACAAAATACCGCGGTAATTAGGAAACAGCGATATCGCCATATCGCCGTTTTTTTAATACCGCGGTATATCGTGATACCGGTATATCGCCCAACCCTAGTGTGTCCCGGGGCGCAGGGGCCGGAGCCCTGTGTGTGTCCCGGGGCGCAGGGGCCGGAGCCCTGTGTGTGTGTCCCGGGGTGCAGGGGCCGGAGCCCTGTGTGTGTGTGTGTGTCCCGGGGTGCAGGGGCCGGAGCCCTGTGTGTGTGTCCCGGGGTGCAGGGGCCGGAGCCCTGTGTGTGTGTCCCGGGGTGCAGGGGCCGGAGCCCTGTGTGTGTGTCCCGGGGTGCAGGGGCCGGAGCCCTGTGTGTGTGTGTCCCGGGGCGCAGGGGCCGGAGCCCTGTGTGTGTGTGTCCCGGGGCGCAGGGGCCGGAGCCCTGTGTGTGTGTGTCCCGGGGCGCAGAGGCCGGAGCCCTGTGTGTGTGTGTCCCGGGGCGCAGAGGCCGGAGCCCTGTGTGTGTGTGTCCCGGGGCGCAGGGGCCGGAGCCCTGTGTGTGTGTGTCCCGGGGCGCAGGGGCCGGAGCCCTGTGTGTGTGTGTGTCCCGGGGCGCAGGGGCCGGAGCCCTGTGTGTGTGTGTGTCCCGGGGCGCAGGGGCCGGAGCCCTGTGTGTGTGTGTGTCCCGGGGCGCAGGGGCCGGAGCCCTGTGTGTGTGTGTCCCGGGGCGCAGGGGCCGGAGCCCTGTGTGTGTGTGTCCCGGGGCGCAGGGGCCGGAGCCCTGTGTGTGTGTGTCCCGGGGCGCAGGGGCCGGAGCCCTGTGTGTGTGTGTCCCGGGGCGCAGGGGCCAGATTTTTTTTTTTTTTTTTACATTTTAACACAAGGCGACAACAAAATGTGAAAAAAGTGAAAGGGTCAGAAGACTTTCCATATGCGCTGTACGGAGCTGAGGCCTCTCTGTATGCAGCAGGTACCATTGTGTAATGTAGCTGACAACCACCCGCTGCAGCTGTTTAACCCGTCTCCTGCCACAGTCAGTAGTGACAGTGGCATCTGAGCAGTTAGGCAGGGGGTGGGTGCTCCCTCTGTCCTATGATGGAGACTAGCAGCACCGCAGGCGTCGCCGTAATGTGCGCCCAGTGTATAGCACAGATCCGCTGTAATGTTCTGGCTGATTGGTGTGTATTCACATGTTCTGCCCCATCCTGCAGCCCCCTCCCCCCCCCCCAATGCTCAGGCCCCTCATATGGATGATACTTACCCCGCTCCGCACACGGCCACCTCTGCATCTCCGAACTTCCCTGGCATCGCAGGTGACACTAGGGAGGCTCGTCCCCATCGCGGCCTGCTATTGGCTGCTCTCCCACCGCCATCGACGGATGTTTTGATCCGCAGGACGGGTAGATGCAGTAGCGGCCGTGCGGGTATCAGGAGCGACGCGGGGTATAGGAATAGCGGAGAGGACTATGTCTCTGATCTGTCCACTTTTGTTACCTGTTTTTCTCTAGATTCGACTAAGAAACATCCGCCAGTTGAACATAAAGCGCCGCCGTCATGTTTCGCTTCATGAGAGACACCGATCCCCAAGATCCGGCCATGTTCCTTATGTGAGCTCAGACCCCGCTCCCTCCTTCCCCTTTATATTCTATCGTCTTACCCATCTTACCACGATTTATTATTCTTCCTGGCAGGGATCCGTTTGCGTTGCACCGTCAGCACATGAGACGTATGTTTTCCGGGAATTTTGGAATGTCGCCCTTCCTGAGCCTGACGGATGGGAGTGTGCCGGCGCTTCCACAATCTGGGGGACATCAGCAGGTGACGCCTCCTAACCGTCTCCGATCTCCCCCCCATGTTATTTACTATGTCGGTCTCATTGTCTGTCTTCTCTCTCGTTTGTTCCATGACCCGTGACTGGTGCCCCTCCCCGTACACGCCAGGCGGGAGCGCTGAGTCCATTTGGCATGATGGGAATGGTGAGTGGGATGAGGGCCATCCATGTATGTATACATTTTATCTGTACCGCCCCTATAAAGACTGGAGCAAACCTTCTTATTGGCCACCGGATAGGGGATAAATATTGGATTGCAGGGACCCCCAGTGATCCCGAGAACGAGGGGTCCCCTCTCTGAATGGACTATTCCATTAAAGGGGTTTTCTAAGACTTTAATACTGCTGAGCTATCCTCAGGATAGGACACCAGTATGTGATCGGTGGGGGTCCAACACCTGGGACCCCGGCTGATCAGCTGGCAGCCGCTCCCTTCTCCGTGCTCACCATGCACAGCGCCATACATTGTATAGTGGCCGTGCTTGGTATCGCGCTCAGCCTCATTCACTTCAATGGGGCTGAGCTGCTCCTCGACCAAGTGATGGATGAACATGACGTCACTGGCTTAGGAAAAGCTGGAGAAGGCCGTGGCGCTACTGCATGCTTTCTCATACAGCGGGGGTCTCGGGTGTCGGACCTCCACCTATCCTGAGGATTGCTCGTCGGTATAAAACTCCCAGAAAACCCCTTTAATTTCAGTGGGGCTGATGGAGCGTTGTTTACATTAGGTGGACGGACATGTGCACTACCGATTCTTAGAGAGCAATATGCAGGCCCCTCGTCCCAAGGGTCGCACCCTCACAATCTCTTATCACCTGCCCCCTTTATGCATCGAACAGTAGCTCTAGGGCGGCACAGGCTGGCAGTGTAAAAAGGCGTATTGCCAATCTTTAAAGGGATTGTCCATTTTGGAAACTGTCCCACCACAATACGCTGGTCATGGGTGGTCTCACACACACATAAATGTGGAGGGTGGGATGTTGGAGAGAAGCAACGTGATTACGTTCCATGGTACTGATGTCTGTGTCTTTCTGTGCAGGGCGGTGGATTTATGGACATGTTTTCTATGATGAATGACCTGATGGGAGGTATGGTGAGTGTCTGACATCTTCTACCCGTGCCATTGCCTGGCGTCCCCGACATGGTTGGTACTTGTGTAGATGATTACTCTGCCCTGGTCTCCTGCTGGACTAGTCCACCATGTTGTATTTTCAGCTCCATTCACCCCTCCCCCTCCTCCCAATTCTCACTTTGGTTTCCTTTCCTTCCTCAGGAGCAAATGACAAGCGCCTCCAACTGTCAGACCTTCTCATCTTCCACAGTCATCTCGTACTCTAATATGGCGGGCAGCGGAGCCCCTAAAGTTTATCAGGAGACCTCGCAGATGCGCACGGCACCTGGTGGGGTGAGGGATTTCTCAGTACCGCTCGTCTCCTTAATTTGCAGCATCAACACCTGGCGATCTCACAGGCACAGCACCTGTGCTCACCTTGTAGTGGACGGAGATGGGACCATTTAAAGGGCTTTTCCATGAATTAGTCTGATCAGTGGGTGTCCAGCTCCCAGCACCCTGCCGATCAGCTCTTTGAAGACACCGCGCTGCTCCCTCCTCATAGGCCAGTGACGTCACGCTCATCAGTCACATGTTTTAGGCGCTTGAATGGGACTGAGCTGCAATACCAAGCATAGCCACTATACAATGTATGGCGCTGTGCTTGGCATGCTGTGAGGAGGCAATGGCGATCACCCTAAAGGGGTTGTCCGGGTTTAGAGCTGAACCCAGACATACCCATAATTTCACCCAGGCCCCCCCCCCGATGTTGGCATCGGAGCATGGAACGCACAGGGCAAGGGCTCTTTTATATACAATAACACACTGCCGGGCGGAGGCTTATGCCCAGCAGTGTGTTCGGTTGGGCGGGCTTTAGCGCTGCCCTAGCCGTTTTACAGGCAAGGGCAGCGCTAAAACCTGCCCATCAGTGCCGGTGAGGTCACTGGGCTCACTGGTGGGCGGAAGTCTCTGCCTGGCAGCCCTAAGGAGAGCGATTCAGTGCAGGGCAAAGGAGAGCATCGGAGCATGAACTGCTGAACACCTGCGTTATGTGCGGATCCGCACCTATAAATGCAAACGATGGTATCCGTTCAGTACGGATCCGTCTGCATCACTTAGTCAAAAAAAGTCTAAGTGTAAGTCAAACGGATCCGTCCTGACTTTATATTGAAAGTCAATGGGGGACGGATCCGTTTACAATTGCACCAATATTGTGTCAATGTCATTGACTTACATTGTAAGTCAGGACGGATCCGTTTGGCTCTGCATCGCCAGGCGGACACAAAAACGCTTCAAGCAGCGTTTTGGTGTCCGCCTCCAGAGCGGAACGGAGCCAAACGGATGCATTCTGAACGGATCCGCATCCATTCAGAATGCATTGGGGCTAAACTGATCAGTTTGGGGCCGCTTGTGAGAGCCTTGAAACTGATCTCACAGGCAGACCCCGAAACGCCAGTGTGAAAGTAGCCTAAGTCAGGGGGGGTTGCCTGGGTACAAACGGGGATATGTCCGGGTTCAGAGCTGAACCCGGACAACCCCTTTAACACTATGGCCTCTTTAACCCCTTAAGGACTCAGCCCTCTTTCGCCTTAAGGACTTGGCCATTTTTTTGCAAATCTGACCAGTGTCACTTTAAGTGCTGATAACTTTAAAACGCTAGTGTCTCCATAGTCTAAGAGCCATAGTTTTTTCAGTTTTTGGGCGATTATCTTGGGTAGGGTTTGATTTATGCTGGATGAGATGACGGTTTGATTGGTACTATTTTGGCGTACATGCGACTTTTTTGATCACTTTTATTACCTTTTTTGGGAAGTAAGGTGGGCAAAATTTCAATTTCCTAATAGTTTTTATTTTTTTATTTTTATGGCGTTCACTGTGCGGGGAAAGTAACATGACCGTTTTATAGATCAGGTCGTTACGGACGCGGCGATACCAAACATGTGTAGGGAATTTAATTTTTTTCATTTTTAATCCGTGATAAATGTGTTTTTTTTTATTTTTGATTTTTTTTGATTTTTTTTTTATTATTATTATTTTTGACCCAGACCCACTTGGTTCTTGAAGATCCAGTGGGTCTGATGTCTGTATAATACAGTACAGAACAATATATATTGTACTGTACTGTATTTTACACTTGTCTGAACAGATCTATGCCTTTAGCACAGATCTGTTCAGCACCATGGACAGCAGGATGCCTGAGAAGGCGTCCTATTGCCATGGGAACCTTCCCCGTCTGCTCAGTAGTGGTCAGAACTTCGCAGACGGGGAAGGGTAAGGAGGGGGGCTGTCTGGGGGCTCTCTCCCTCTCCATCGGGGGGCTGCAAAGGCACAGCAGCCCCCCGATGGGAGAGGGAGGGAGCTCCCTCTTACTGTTAACCTTTTCCATACAGCGGTCCGTACGGACCGCGGTATGGAAAGGGTTAAACGGCTGACACCAACACCAACGGCTGACACCAACAAATTTTCAAGAGGAGGCGGGCGGGGGATCGCGATCCTGCCTGCCGCACCGCCCGCCAGCAAAAAATCATGCAGGGGTGCAAAATCTATATTTTAGGGACACTAAAGTTTTTCTGATCCCCGCGGATCAGAAACTGCAGAAAGCGCAGCAAACCGCAGGTCTGAAATGACTTGCGGCGATCGCCGATACGGGGGGTCACATGACCCCCCCTGGCGTTGTGACAGGATGTCGCCTGAATGATTTCAGCCGGCATCCCGTTTAACCCCCGCGGCGCCGGAATTGCGATTTAAAGTTAGGACGTACCGGTACGCCCTGCGTCCTTAAGGGGTTAAGCAGCTGATCAGCATGGGTGCTGGGTGTCAGACTTCCACCAGTGAGATATTGATGAGCTATCCTGATCTCTACTCCAATGGGGACAGCAGGGGCAGTAATAAATCATCTCCTGCACTAAACCACCAGCATAACCACATTCTTCAGCTCTTTATAGGCTTATATATAAAAAGCATTTTGGTAAAAAAAATTACCCCAGGTCCGAATATTCAAGCTGTCCGACCCGTCGTCATAATCGCCATTATAGTGTCATTGATGTGCCACTTGGGTTCGGCCTCTCTGAATTTCCCGCACATGCTCTGTTGAGTCCACATTTTGGGGCATGCGCTGATGAGGCTGCAGCAAGTACGCCCGGCTTCACTGCGTGTGCGTGTACGGGTGCTTCCTTGCTGCTTCATACTGGATGTACACGGTGAGGGTCGGGCTTGTTAGGTCAACTATATATTCTTTTCCTTTAAGATCCGTGAAACCCGGCGCACCGTGCGGGATTCAGACAGCGGAATGGAACAGATGAGCATTGGACATCACATCAGGGAACGGTCGCACATCATGCAGCGCTCGCACAACCACCGCACCGGAGACCGAGAGGAAAGACAAGAGTTCATCAACATGGATGAAAGTGAGCAGAAAAGCCTCTCGTCGTGTAGATTGCTCTGCTTGTGGCGGTGGAAAGCTGGGAGGGCAGCACATGTAATGGCTGCTGCTTGTGATGTAAAACTCCGGCCTCCATTAGACATGTAATGTTCTGCTGCCTCCTTCTGTAGGTGATGTATGGCTACTGCCAACTAACGACTTTCACATTGCCTGTGACATGCTGCTGCGCAGAGCGCAGTCTGTCTCCTCTCCTGAGCCTCAGATATGAATGTGTGTCCCTCCAGAATCCTGATCACAATTCGGAATGATAAGTATTACTTAAGGCTGCCGCTCCCTATGTGATTGTAGAGGCGCTGTATACCATAGCCTTGCAGAGGGCCTCTCACGTGCTGGCGAGCGTGAAAACAGCCTCCGCTAACGGAGATGGAGACCCCGAGAACGGAGCGGATGTGCACCGCCACTGGAGTCTCAATGTAGTTCTGCCCCTCCGCGCCGCTGTCTACGACTACTCTACGCTTTATGTCTTCCACTACAGATGATGCTGCCGAGTTTGATGATGAATGGCAGAGAGGGACCTCCCGTTACAGGAACCAGAGGGGGCTGCCATACAGGAGGCGAGGCGGCGCAGAGGAGCAGCTCGCCATCCAGGGACCTGAAGACAGCACGATTAGGCCGTCTCGCAGATACGACTGGTGATAGGTGAGTTCAAATGCTGTTTTGCGCAGCAGTTTCAAAGTGTGGAGCGGAGCCGCAGCAACGTGTGTTAAAATGTATTGCCTCCCTCGGTATTAAACCCCACTTCGGATTGCTATTTTAAAACGTTTTTAAAAATGCAGAAATGAACACCGAAGTTTTGAGCGAATTTTGCCTCCACGGAGGCAATACATTTTAATGGTCTAACACTAAACCGCAGCTACAGATTTAAAATCCGCACCACCAATTTACAGCAGGCGGGTGAGGTTTCTAAAATCACATCGCTGGTACTGTAAAGTACAGCTGATTTTTATATATATTTTTTTTAATTATTATTATTATTTTTTGTATATTATTTTTTTTCTTTGGTGCCAAATCCGCAGCCTTTTAGTCTGATGTGGGCATACACTAACCTGCCTCATGATTATCACACTCGGGGAGAATATTTTCCATTCGTTCCAGTAAAAACTGTGCCAAAGTTTATGTAATCTGCCCCCTCCCCTTTATATTAGCTCCCCCAGTGCACCCCCTGCGACTGCTCTCCATTACAATGTAATGAGGTGTAAAGAAATTGACTTTACTAAATAAGATGTACCTTAATTCGTCCCCCCCCCCCCCCCCCATGATTTTTATCATAGAATGAACTGAGCGCTGTATACGTTTCTCCAAAATATCTGCAGCTCGTCAAGCAAGAAACAAGACCTTCATGGCCATGTTTAGGAAAATAATTGTAAGGGGGGGGGTCGAATTTTACTGTTCTCTTAAGGAAACCCATTATCAGCCTTTTGGGTATCAAACTGACTGCATGGGGACGGTAGGAAAAGTGCCCTTGTTACGTGCGGTAATACTGGAGCGTGATGAACGCAAACACGATACCTGGAGGTGATGCAGAAGACTTGCAGAGTCATGGGGGGGCAGACTGACGCATCCCTCCGCCAGTCATGATCTCTCTGCTGTGGCATGAGATGCGCCTAATTTATTAAGAGGCAAAAGCCTATTAACAAATCGGGTGCCTCTGTGCCCTGCCGTGCCCCAGAAACTGAAGTCTACGCCAGCTACAGTCTGGCGTAGACTTCAGCTATAATTTGCGCCACTTTCTGGCGAACGTTATAGTAAATACAAACGCAAAATACAAATGCAATAGCACTCTGCAACCAGCACTCTGCCCTGCCTCTATGCTGGATGCTGAATGAGGCATTGGTGTACATTTTGGCCAAAGCGTAATAAGCCACTCACCACGTCAAGGTCGCCTCCATGATTGGTCCCTAACACTAGTTCCTACCTGTTATGGGCCATGATAGCCACACAAAGTCCAGGGAGCGCAGGCACAGCATGCACGCCAGGCACACTTGCTTTTAACCCCGTCCGGTGCCATGACAGCTTTCATCGGATCCAGGGATGCAAGTACCAACATGCATGCTGAGCCCACCATATACTTCTCCTGGAGCCAAATGGCCACTGGTAGACTCAGTTTTATACTGACTTTAAAACCAGCCTCCAGGGCAGACTAACTGGTCAGGTGTGCATGACTGCATGGAGATCGCCACGCCTCCAATATATACTACAAAGAAAAAATGTGGGGGATTCAGTCAGCACAACCCTGTATGCAGGTGCACATCGCTATGGCGAAATACATATACAAACGCAAAATACAAATGCAATAGCACTCTGCAACCAGCACTCTGCCCTGCCTCTATGCTGGATGAGGCATTGGTGTACATTTTGGCCAAAGCGTAATAAGCCACTCACCACGTCAAGGTCGCCTCTATGGAGTGGTCCCTAACACTAGTACCTACCTGTTATGGGCCATGACAGCCACACAAAGTCCAGGGAGCGCAGGCACAGCATGCACGCCAAGCACACTCTGCTTTTAACCCCGTCCGGTGCCGTGACAGCTTTCATCGGATCCAGGGATGCAAGTACCAACATGCATGCTGAGCCCACAATATACTTCTCCTGGAGCCAAATGGCTTATTACGCTTTGGCCAAAATGTACACCAATGCCTCATTCAACATCCAGCATAGAGGCAGGGCAGAGTGCTGGTTGCAGAGTGCTATTGCATTTGTGTTTTTGCGTTTGTATATGTATTTCGCCATAGTGATGTGCACCACATACAGGGTTGTGCGGGCTGACCCCCCACATTTTTTCTTTGTAGTATATATTGGAGGCGTGGCGATCTCCTTTGAGTCATGCACACCTGACCAGTTAGTCTGCCCTGGAGGCTGGTTTTAAAGTCAGTATAAAACTGAGTCTGCTTATATAGCACCTACCAGTGGCCATTTGGCTCCAGGAGAAGTATATGGTGGGCTCAGCATGCATGTTGGTACTTGCATCCCTGGATCCGATGAAAGCTGTCATGGCACCGGACGGGGTTAAAAGCAGAGTGTGCCTGGCATGGATGCTGTACCTGCGCTCCCTGGACTTTGTGTGGCTATCATGGCCCATGACAGGTAGGTACTAGTGTTAGGGACCACTCATAGAGGCGACCTTGACGTGGTGAGTGGCTTATTACGCTTTGGCCAAAATGTACACCAATGCCTCATTCAACATCCAGCATAGAGGCAGGGCAGAGTGCTGGTTGCAGAGTGCTATTGCATTTGTATTTTGCGTTTGTATATGTATTTCGCCATAGCGATGTGCACCTGCATACAGGGTTGTGCTGACTGAATCCCCCACATTTTTTCGTTATAGTAAATACAGCAGGCAGCGAGAAGCCCTGCCCACTTCAGATAAGCCCCTCCCCCTTTCTCACCACTTCGGAAAAGTGTAGAGAAGCCTAAAAAGTCGCAAATTATGGCACACATATGGCGTGCGCCATAATGTGCGACTTTTTTACGCCACAGTATTGCCGCATTTAGCTTAATAACGGTCCCTCTCTGGCTGTGTACGCACACCTCCTCCTCGCTTATTGACATCCCCCTCGCTTCGGATTTCAGAGCCACTAGCGCTGACGTCAGGCGGGATGTTAGTCAGCAAGGAGGAGGTGTGCGCACAGAGATGACTCCGTTCACATCAAAGAGAAATCTATGGAAAATGACGGGGGGTTGTTTCTACCGTCCCAAAATGCTGACCCTCCCTTTCAGGTCAAAGTTGTGGACGTCATTAGCAAGTACCTGACGTTTCATTAGTGGCTGATAGATGAAGAAAGAGGCTTTCTCTCTAATAATCCTACCTTATGTGTCGCCCCCAATTCCTCATAGATTGCAAGCTCTTGTGAGCAGGGCCCTGGCTCCTAGTGTTTCAGTTGTATATTAGCCAGTTACTTGTTTTGTACATGAACCCTGTGAACTTGTAAAGCGCTGCGGAGTATGGTGGCGCTATATAAATATTATTATTATTTATTATAATAAGATATATTACAAAGTTTCCTATTTTCGCTTTAGAAAGAAATGAAGGAGTTACTGTTTAAGGAGTTCGTACTAAAGGGACCTGCAAGAACCATATTTACGGTAGACATAAGGATCTGCAGTGCAGCATTTTCTTTTTCCGTTGTGCCCGTTAGGAGCTGATAAAGTAAATCCTCTGATTCTCTCTAACGGTCATCCATGTGTATGGAAGACTCTCTGCCTCGGAGGTGTGTGCTCATTGCAGTACCTCGTAATTACCAGCAGGTGGAGCTCTGAGATTTTAAATTTATTTTATTTTTTTGCCCCCTCAAAAGCTTCAGCTTGGGTTCGGTGTAATCAAGAAACCTTCCCGCTGAGCAATATCGTCGCCCGTCTGCGTTTTTATTTCTGATGAAAATTGCAAAATGATGATCTAATTAGGACCTGTCATTTTTCAATAGTGAATACATCTATACCGCGGCGATTCCCACGTGGGTGGAGGATCTCACGGCCCGATTCCTTTTCATGCCCTGTCAGCCTTTTAAAATGGCTAGAAACTTGTGACTTACCCCTCCCCCAACTCACTGTAATTGACAGAGGGAGGTTATTCGCCCTATTGGGCTGTTTTTCAGCTAATTTCTAGGCCCGTTGAGGCGTCCATGTTTTATGTATGCCGTTCTCTGTGCTCGCTGCCCTGGAGACCTCATGGTTGTCACTGTCAGCAATTGACCACATTTTTAAAGGGAACCTGTCATCAACGTTACGCCGACCTCACTGAGGGCAGTATAAAGTAGTGACAGAAATGCTGATGTCAGCGCTGTGTCACTCATCAGCTAAAAGTAAGTGGTTGCCGAGAACCAGCATCATAATCATTGCAGCCCAGGCCTTGAAAAGAGTCAAACCTACCTGAGAAGAGTCCTGGTTATTATAATCTCCTGCTCTCCCCCATCTGCTGATGATTGGCAGTTCTCTCCTAGAGAGAAAGGGAGACAACTAGGTAGAAGCCGGTCAGTCATCAGCAGGAGATCATGAATAACCAGGACTCTTCTCAGGTGGCCGGGACTCTTTTCCAGGCCCAGTCTGCAATGATCGGCACTAACTTTTAAATGACAGACCTCTGAAATCCACTCGCCTGTCTCTACTTTAGGCCTCATGCACGCGACCGTTGTGTGTTTTGCGGTCCGCAAAACATGGCGTCCGTGTGCGTTCCGCCATTTGCGGAACGGCACGGACAGCCATTGATATAACTGCCTGTTCTTGTCCGCAAAACGGACAAGAATAGGACAGGTTATATATATTTTTTTGCGGACCACGGAAAGGAGCAACGGATGCGGACAGCCCACGGAGGGCTGTCCGCATCTTTTGCAGCCCCGTTGAAGTGAATGGGTCCGCATCCGAGCCGCAAATACTACGGCTCGGATGCGGAACCAAACCACGGTCGTGTGCATGAGGCCTTATGCTGCCGTTAGTATGGGCAGCATAAAGTTGATGACGGGTTCCCTTTTAAAGGACAGAGTGACATGGCGTATGCAGAGCGGAGCTTTGTCACCAATATCCGAGGTCCCCCGAGTGTATATTATAATGCCGAGCAACTGTGCAAATGCTTTGTCTTACTGCTCAGCTCACATCGTATCTTACTCCAGTCACACCGAGAGCTGCCTTTTTAGAATGCTGCAGAATCCTGTTCAGCCTGAACCTGGAAGGAGATGTCTGAGACTGGGTCGCCTTCGTTGTGCAGAATGCTTACATGGGTGCCCATGTCTCTTGAGGACCCAGTATGTCACATTTTACAGATTTTGCATTGATTTTAAAGGGCATCTGTCAGCAGTTTTGTACCTATGACACTGGCTGAGCTGTTACATGTGCGCTTGGCAGCTGAAGACATCTGTGTTGGTCCCATGTTCCTATGTGCCCGCATTGCTGAGAAAAATTACGTTTTAATTTATGCAAATGAGCCTCTAGGAGCAACGGGGGCGTTGCCATTACACCTGGAGGCTCTGCCCTTTCTGCAACTGCCGCTTCCTCTCCACTTAGACAGGGGCAGGCAGTGTAAATGCCATCGCACTTGGCCCTTTTAATCAAATTGCAGAGGGTGCGACTATTGCAGAGAGAGCAGAGCCTCTAGGTGTAATGGCAACGCCCCCATTGCTCCTAGAAGCTCATTTGCATATAATAAAACATCATTTTTCTCAGCAATGCGGGCACATATGAACATGGGACCAACACAGATGCCTTCAGCTGCCAAGTGCACATGTAACAGGTCAGCCAGCGTCATAGGTACAAAACTGCTGACAGATGCCCTTTAAAGAACTACTTGTAATGCTCATTTTCTCCTGTGGTGGCGCTGCAGGTTTCCTAACAGATTGCAGCTGATCAGTAGATTAGTTTCCTCTTCTTGTGCAGCCCCTGTGGTCTAGGCCCCTGTATAGAAGATTCATCTCCTGTGACCTGCGCTCTCCTCTCTCATTACAGGGAACGTCTGCGACTGAAACAAGATTCTGAATATTCCGAAAGGGACCAGTCCCTCCGCTCACCGCTGCATCATCTCCTGATACCGCTCCCCAGTCCCTCTACCCCCTATATTTTTTTTTTTTGTTATCCTAATGTCTGCCCTTTTTTTAATTTTTTTTTTTACCTCCCATCTGGAAATTACATAAGACGCTTGATACAAATATGGGAGCGACATTAGGGAGAGGGCAAAAACTTCTGTTAGGGTCATACACAGGGGGTAAATGGAGTCTCGTTACATGGGGGGTTTGCGTAGAGGGGAGGCGGGGCCTGAGAATTGCAAGGGGCGGTGGGGGTGGAGTTAATATTTAAATTCTCTAGATGTAGGTTTTTTTGTTTGTTTATTTCTTATAGACCATTGACCTGCAAGCTGTAGGCTCTGCTAGTATAGTAAATCTCCAACTCCCAGCATGCAGCAGTCAGAGTATGATGAGGGTTGTAGTCTCACTGCCTCCCGGGAGCCGAGGCTTGCATGTCACTGGTGTAGACAGTCTGAGATTTTCCGTGATGTTGAGAAAGGAGAGCAGGACGGACATTATTTTTTTTTTTTTTTACGTCTGGGTGGGGGAGGGGACAAGGCACTCTCCGGCTCTTACAACATGAGGGGGCAGCCATCTTGTATTATTATTCTTGTAGCTATGTGGGTGGATTAACATTCCTCTACAGCAGGGCAGATGCTCTGCAGAGTTACTGCTCGTGGCCGAGTGCAATGAAGGCTAATTCGCTCTGCCTGATAGGGGTTATAGTATAACAACATTTTTTTTTTTTTGTTTTGTTTTGTTTCACAATGTTTAATAATAATAATAATAATAATAATTGTACAATGTATTAATAAAAGAACGTGTTCTGTTCCTTCATCTGGATTCTTCGCCAGGAGTTTGGCTCCTGCGATACTCTGCAAAGTCTTGGAGGAGTCTGGTGCCGCCCGCATTTGATAAAGAAGTATGGGGATTGATGAAAGGGAGTGTGACTGTGGGATCCGACTACATTCATGTTTGTAGTCTGTAACCATGGAAACAGATGTGCGTAACAGCTGATACACAGAAGGATAGGAGATCTTCAAATGATCATTGGGTGTCTAGATGTATTAGAGCAGGCATGGCCAACCTGCGGCTCTCCAGCTGTTGTAAAACTACAACTCCCACCATGCCTTGCTGTAGGCTGATAACTGTAGACTGTCCGGGCATGATGGGAGTTGTAGTTTTGCAGCAGCTGGAGGGCCTCAGGTTGGCCATCCCTGTATTGGAGACATAGCAAGGTTTTGTAAATGAGGATGTGACCCACCGAGAGCGGTGAAAACGGGAGCAGTGACCGTCAACTGGACCCCCAACCATTACTAGCACAAAGGGACCTTAACAAGTGCTGTGTCCATTTAGGACAGGGATCAGCAACCTTCGGCACTCCTGACCACGGCATCTGAGCGTACTGATGACCGAAGGTGCACGCTTTCGGTTATGCTCCGTCTCGCCCGTGTGGCGATCGGAGGAGCCGGAGTGTGTGTGCAGCAGCCCCTCTCCTTGTGAATGACAGGAGGCTGCTGCATAGTATTTCCTATGGAGCCCTTGCCTGTAATAGGGCTCCATAGGAAAGTAGTAAAATCATCACAGATTTAAATGCAAGTGCATTGGAGTCTATGATCATAGCAATCTAATGATTGCATGTTATAGTTTCCTATGGGAACTATAAAAAAGTGTAAGGAAAAAAAAGGTTTTTAACCCTTTAAGGACCCATGATGTAGCTGTACGTCATGAGTCCGATCCCTAAACATGGCGCCCGCTCGCACGTGCAGCGGGCCCCTTAGCCGCGGGGTTTCTGCTATTTTACCCTTCAGATGCCGTGGTGAAATGTGACCACGGCATCTGCGCAGACTGGAACCTGAAGTCGCGCGCTTCGGGTCCGGTAACAGCTTTCCCCGGCTGAGATCGGGGAATCTGTTACCTTGCGCTAATTGACCGAAGCCTCAAGCCGGCTTCAGAGTCAATTAGATGTATATATTAATACAGGCCACTAGGTGGCAGCCTTGTATTTCTATAGTGCAGTGATGGCTGACCTCCGGCACTCCAGCTGTGGTGAAACTACGACTCCCAGCATGCTCCATTCATTTTGTTGGAGTTCTGAGAACAGCCAAACAAGGGGGCATCTTGGGAGTTGTAGTTTTACCACAGCTGGAGTGCCGGAGGTTAGCCATCACAGCTATAGTGCAAATGAAGTCTGCATTGATGGTTATTTAGACATCACTGAATACTATGGGCAATCGAATGATTGCCAGTTATTGTCACCCAAGGTGACTTTAAAAAAAGTTAAAAAAAAAAAAAGTTCAAATTACCCCCCTTTCCTTAAAATAAAAATACTTAACCATTAAAAAAAAATAAACATCATGGGCATCGCCGCGTGCAAAAATGCCCATACAATTAAATTATAACAATATTTATGGCAAATGGCGTAGTGGGGAAAAAAATAAAAACACCCAATTTGCCATTTTTTGTCACTTCAACTACCCAATAATTTTTTAATAAAAAGTGATCAAAAAGTTGCACACACTTAAAATTGGTATCACTGAAAAGAACAGATCGACCTGCAAAAAATAAGCCCTCACACAGCCCCGTACACGTAGCTACAAAAATGTTCTAGGGAACAGAATATGGTTATAAAAAAAAAAATTATTTTTTGCCTCAAAGGTTTTAATTTTTTTTTTTTAGTATTAAAATGCAATAACAATTATACAACTGTGGTATCGTTGGAACCGTACTGACCTGGAGAATGAAGATAACTGGTCAATTTTACCGCATAGTGTACAGTGTAAAAAATAAATAAATGAAAATGGAAAATCCCAGGGTCCTTAAGGGTCCATTCACACGTCCGTAATTTGGGTCCTCATTCGTTCCGCAATTTGCGGACCCATTCACTTTCAATGGGGCTTGAACGGATGCAAATCCACATTTCCTGGATCCCCATCCGTTTTTTCAGGATCCGCATCCGTTTTTTCGGGATCCGCAATTTCGTTCCTGGAAAAAAATAGAACATGTCCTATTCTTGTCCGCAATTGCGGACCAGAAAAGGCATTTTCTATTATAGTGTCTGATGTGCGGATCGCACATTGCAGGTGTCCGTGTTTTGCGGATCCGCAAAACACTTACGGACGTGTGAATGGACCCTAAGGGGTTAAAAATAAAGCATAAAAATTCAAATTACCCTCCTTTTCCCAAAATAAAAGTACTAAAAAAATACACATCATCGGTGTCGCGATGTGCGAAAACGCCCATAGTATAAAAATATATTCCCCATACGGCAAACAGCAAAATGGAAAAAAGCTTCATTTTCTACAGAAAAATTAAATAAAAAGTGATCAAAAAGTCATACACACCCCAGAATGGTATCAATAAAAAATTCAGATCGCCCCACAAAAAACGAGCCCCCATACAGCTCCGTGCACATAGTTACAAAAAAGTTATAGGGGTCAAAATATGGCAACAAAAATATAAAACAGATTTTTTTTCCCACTTCTTTAATTTTTTTTTATCACTATCAAAACGCAAGAAAAACTATACATATAAGGGTACTTTCACACTAGCATTTTCCGGTATTGAGTTCCGTCATAGGGGTTCAATAAAAAAACGCTTCAGTTTTGTCCCCATTCATTGTCAATGGGGACAAAACTAAACTGAACAGAACGGAATGCTCCAAAATGCGTTCCGTTTAGTTGCATTCCCAGAACGGAGAGCAAACCGCAACATGTTGTATTTTGCTTTCCGTCCTGGGAAACTGATCAGTTTTATCTGCCACAATAGAAAACTGATCCGTCCCCCATTGACTTTCAATGGAGTTAAAGGGCTTCTGTCACCCCACTAAACTTTTTTTTTTTTTTTTGCTTACTTATAATCCCCACACTGCGATGTATGCCTACATAATCAAATTAATCATTTTGGTCCTGTAGATTTTGTTTAAGGGCTCTTTCACACCTGCGTTCTTGTCTTCCGGCATAGAGTTCCGTCGTCGGGGCTCTATGCCGGAAGAATCCTGATCAGTTTTATCCTAATGCATTCTGAATGGAGAGAAATCCGTTCAGGATGCATCAGGATGTCTTCAGTTCCGGAACGGAACGTTTTTTGGCCGGAGAAAATACTGCAGCATGCTGCGCTTTTTGCTCCGGCCAAAAATCCTGAACACTTGCCGCAAGGCCGGATCCGGGATCAATGCCCATTGAAAGGAATTAATTCGGATCCGGCCTTAAGCTAAACGTCGTTTCGGCGCATTACCGGATCCGACGTTTAGCTTTTTCTGAATGGTTACCATGGCTGCCGGGACGCTAAAGTCCTGGCAGCCATGGTAAAGTGCAGTGGGGAGCGGGGGAGCAGTGTACTTACCGTCCGTGCGGCTCCCGGGGCGCTCCAGAGTGACGTCAGGGTGCCCCACGTGCATGGGTGACGTGATCGCATGGCACGTCATCCATGCGCATGGGGCACTCTGACGTCATTCTGGAGCGCCCCGGGAGCCGCACGGACTGTAAGTATACCGCTCCCCACTACTACTATGGCAACCAGGACTTTAATAGCGTCCTGGGTGCCATAGTAACACTGAAAGCATTTTGAAGACGGATCCGTCTTCAAATGCTTTCAGTTCACTTGCGTTTTTCCGGATCCGGCGTGTAATTCCGGCAAGTGGAGTACACGCCGGATCCGGACAACGCAAGTGTGAAAGAGGCCTAAAACATGCTTTTAAAATATGCAAATTACCTTGCTACCAGCAAGTAGGGCGGCTACTTGCTGGTAGCAGCCGCATCCTCCAATCCTAAAGACGCCCCCTCCGCATTGTGATTGACAGGGCCAGGGAACGGAATCGTTCTCTGCTGGCTTTGCCTGTTAGCATTCAAAATCTGGCGCCTGCGCCGCGGCCGTACCTGTCTTCAATTGGCGCAGGCGCACTGAGAGGCGGCCGCTTGCTCGGCCGCTCCATCCTCAATGTGCCTGCGCCGGGTGTAGATGTGACGTCATCGGCGCAGGCGCATTGAGGATGGAGCGCCCGCCTCTCAGTGCGCCTGCGCCGATTGAAGACAGGTACGGCCGCGGCGCAGGCGCCAGATTTTGAATGCTAACAGGCAAAGCCAGCAGAGAACGATTCCGTTCCCTGGCCCTGTCAATCACAATGCGGAGGGGGCGTCTTTAGGATCGGAGGATGCGGCTGCTACCAGCAAGTAGCCGCCCTACTTTCTGGTAGCAAGGTAATTTGCATATTTTAAAAGCATGTTTTAAACAAAATCTACAGGACCAAAATAATTAATTTCATTATGTAGGCATAAATCGCAGTGTGGGGATTATAAGTAAGCAAAAAAAAAAAAGTTTAGTGGGGTGACAGAAGCCCTTTAATGATGCATCCGTCTTGGCAATGTTAAAGATAATACAACCGGATCCGTTCATAACGGACGCAGATGGTTGTATTATCAGTAACGTAAGCGTTTTTGCTGGACCCTGCCAGAACCAGCAAAAAACGCTAATGTGAAAGCAGCCTAAGGTATCCCTGGATTTGTAGTGACCTGTAGAATAAAAGTAATCGGTCAGTTTTATCGCACATCGATGGTCGTAAATAAAAACTGTGGTGGAATTGCTTCCCACTACATCATATGCAATATTAAATGGTGGCGGTGGAAAGTACAACTTGTATGGCTATGTGAACAGAAAAATAAAAAAGTTATGGCTCTGGGAAGGCAGGGAGCGCAAAAAAAACCACCTCAGGGCCTGAAAGGCTTAAAGTCTGACTTGAAGGCTACATGTGCACTCACGTTGTTTGTTTCCATGTCCGTTCCGGGGTTTTTTTGCGGATAGGATGCGGACCCGTTCAATTCAATGGGTCCGCAAAAAATGAGGACAGCACACCGTGTGCTATCCGCATGGGTATGTCTGTTCCGTAGCCCCACAAACAAAAAAGAACATGTCCTATTCTTGTCCGTTAGGGATTGTTACAATGGATTTGAAAAAAAAAAAACGGATGGCATACGGATGTCATCCGGTTTTTTTTTTTTTTTTGCAGACCGCAAAACACATACAGTTGTGTGCATGTAGCCTAACACTGGAGCCTTTCTTCATGTTATCGCTCCTCTTACCGATCACAGCCGGTTGGTGTCCTCTCTCTCTCCCCCCTTTACAGCCTCCACTGCCCCCAGAGTATAGACGGAGGACATTTTCTTCATGGTATCGCCCTTCTTATCAGTTGGTGAATATATGTGATCTCTGATTGTCACCATTAGGCCTGTTGCACACGACCGTATGTATTTTGCGGTCTGCACAAAAAAAGAATGACGTCCATGTGCGTTCCGTATTTTGCGGAAGGGAACAGCCGGCCCCTAATAGATCAGTCCTATCCTTGTCCGTAATGCAGACAATAATAGGACATACGGAAACGGAATGCACACGGAGTACCTTCCATTTTTTTTGTGGACCCATTGAAATGAATGGTTCGGTATACCGTTTGCAAAAAAAAACGGAACGGAAACTGAATGAAAATATGTTCGTGTGCAAGAGGTCTTAGGGGTGAGAAGAGCAGTTGCATAAGTAATCATCCCCCTGCTCCTAATCAGACTATATACGGTAAGTAACATAGTACATAAGGCCGAAAAAAGACATCTGTCCATCTAGTTCGGCCTGTTATCCTGCAAGTTAATCCAGAGGAAGGCAAAAAAAACTGTGAGGTAGAAGCCAATTGTCCTCACTTTAGGGGAATAAAGTATGAGAATAACTCCCTGGATCAACGACCCCTCTCTAGTAGCTATAGCCTGTAATATTATTACACTCCAGAAATACATCCAGGCCCCTCTTGAATTCCTTTATTGTACTCACCATCACCACCTCCTCAGGCAGAGAGTTCCATGGTCTCACTGCTCTTACCGTAAAGAATCCTCTTCTATGTTTGTGTACAAACCTTCTTTCCTCCAGACGCAGAGGATGTCCCCTCGTCACAGTCACAGTCCTGGGGATAAATAGATGATGGGAGTGATCTCTGTACTGACCCCTGATATATTTATACATAGTAATTAGATCTCCCCTCAGTCGTCTTTTTTCTAACGTGAATAACCCTAATTTTGATAATCTTTCAGGGTACTGTAGTTGCCTCATTCCAGTTATTACTTTAGTTGCCCTCCTCTGGACCCTCTCCAGCTCTGCTATGTCTGCCTTGTTTACAGGAGCCCAGAACTGTACACAGTACTCCATGTGTGGTCTGAATAGCGATTTGTAAAGTGGTAGGACTATGTTCTCATCACGGGCATCTATGCCCCTTCTGATGCAACCCATTATCTTATTGGCCTTGGCAGCAGCTGCCTGACACTGGTTTTTGCAGCTTAGTTTGCTGTTCATTAAAATTCCTAGGTCCTTTTCCATGTCAGTGTTACCGAGTGTTTTACCATTTAGTATGTACGGGTGACTTGCATTATTCCTTCCCATGTGCATAACTTTACATTTGTCAGTGTTAAACCTCATCTGCCACTTATCTGCCCAAGCCTCCAATCTATCCAGATCCCTCTGTAGTAGTATACTGTCCTCTGTAGTATATATATACAGTATACTGTCCTCTGTAGTATATATACAGTATACTGTCCTCTGTAGTATATATATACAGTATACTGTCCTCTTCAGTGTTAATTACGTTACACAGTTTAGTGTCATCTGCAAAAATTGATATTTTACTATGCAAGCCTTCTACAAGATCATTAATAAATATATTGAAGAGAATAGGGCCCAATACTGACCCCTGAGGTACTCCACTAGTGACAGTGACCCAATCTGAGTATGTACCGTTAATAACCACCCTCTGTTTTCGATCACTCAGCCAGTTACTTACCCACATACAGACGTTTTCTCCCAGTCCGAGCATTCTCATTTTATATACTAACCTTTTATGTGGTACAGTGTCAAATGCTTTGGAGAAGTCCAGATACACGACATCCATTGATTCGCCGCTGTCAAGTCTAGAACTTACCTCCTCATAGAAACTGATTAAATTAGTTAGACATGACCGATCCCTCATGAAGCCATGCTGATATGGCGTTATTTGCTTATTTCCGTTGAGATGCTCTAAGATAGCATCTCTCAGAAAACCTTCAAACAGTTTACCCACGACAGATGTTAAACTTACCGGCCTATAGTTTCCAGGCTCTGTTTTTGGACCCTTTTTGAATATTGGCACCACATTTGCTATACGCCAATCCTGTGGGACATTCCCTGTCAGTACAGAGTCCACAAATATCAGAAATAAGGGTCTGGCTATGACATTACTTAATTCCCTTAGGATACGGGGGTGTATGCCATCTGGTCCTGGCGATTTGCCTATTTTAATCTTTTTAAGTTGCTGTTGTACTTCTTCCTGGGTCAGACAGGACACTTTTAATGGGGAATTTATTTTTACATTCCTCTTTAATTCTGGTGGTTATGTGAGGGATTGCTTGGGAAGGAGTTCTATAAGGCACAAATATGATTTGATGCAAAATTGCATAAAAGCAACCATGACTTCAAAGAGTGAGGAGGAATTTTCACAATGTGCCCAGTGTCTAAGATACTATATACAGGACAATTTCTAATTTTATAATTCAGATTTAATTTGTGTGGTTCAAGAATGAAAATCTTTCCAGCAGTGAAAGGGTAAAGAATAGCAGCATAAACCTCCTCTGTGCGGCTGGTGCCCCTTGGCGTTGTAAATCTTGCCTCAGTACCGGGGCCTGGGACCGTTCCTGGCGCTGGGGCCCGTCCAGTAAATTGCCCTGGACCCGTGCTGGTGAGATTTGCACATTTTATCGCTCGGAATTGAAAACAAGAAAAGCTAAAACCTGGAGACGTTCTTATTAAAAATACAATAGAAACAACAGAAACGGTTCTCATTCATCTAATTGTCAGAGGCGAGGAGGCGCTCGTCATCCCCGAAGAGTAATAACCAGAGCGAGAGCGCCGGAAATGTTATTATTGTGAACAGAATTGACCTTTCCGTTATTTTCCCTCCGAGTCGGTTTTACAGTCGTCCCAATCTCCACATTATACTTTCCAATGGTGAGCCCCAAGAGCTTGCAATCTGTACCAATTAGTTTACCCTTGAAATTGCATCGGTTTACGCCACTTACGTTTCGTGGTGGTCTCCTGGCGTTGGCCCATTTACTATTGTGAATTTTCAATGTGCTGCATCTCATTTTAGACATATTTAAGCGTGACTTCAGACGCGTCATTTTGCACCACAGTTTTACACTATTAGTCAATGTTTCATGGCCTAAGTAATATTCCCTATATGGGCTGTGTAGGCCATGCCCACTTTTAGCCTGACCACACCCTCGGCCTACATAGACCACCCCTCTAAATTTACACCTGTTGCATAACGACATACTACACGTAATGTAATGCGGTGCCCAGTGGTCCTGTATCCTCCACTGCCATCTCTGTTACAGTAATAATTCTGGAGCATCAATTCTATGTTGTGCCATTCCTTTATTATTCCTACTAGAAGTTTATGAATGAACTGCCAGCAGTCTGCAGTAAAGGTCCAGATGGGTGTTACCAGTGGAGGAGGTGTCCCTGCACAGTCTGACACTATCCATTTGGCAGCTATAAGGACACCTGCGCAGGCTGGTAGGGTACATAGTGGGGCACAGAGCCAAAAGCTGGCACCCACCAATTATCTAATTGCTTGCTATAATAGAAGTTGTCTCGGCTCTGACTTCCTGCTAAGCATGCACAAGAGGCAATCTAAATAAGCAGCTGCAGTATAAAGCATGGAGGAGAGGCAGAGCAGAAGCCTGAGCCTCCGATGGGACAGGTTTCCAACTATCACTGACTCCAACAGACAGTGCTGCTTAGTTGGAGTCACTAATTATACATATACTCTAATGTTACTGACACTCTGCTGGCCATATTACTTATTGGGAGGGCACTGAGGCATTTTGGGTGTCATTGGGAAAATGTGACGGTGGATAAACGGCTCCAGAGCTCCGCACTGTTAAAATGTCACAATGTATCTTTATAGGGGGTCGATAAAATTCTGGATGTTTGTAGCCGCCACTAGGGGGAGCTCTACTGTGATTTAATTCTTTTCCGCACCAGACTGTAATAGTACGGCAAAGTATTTCCTAATAAATTTGGCACATTTTTGCCTTTCCACCCTGCAGAAAGTGAGATCAATGCGTGCCGCGCACAGGTCTTGATTTGCAGAATAATTTACACCAATTTCTGGCATGAACTGGTGAGAGAAGTAAGAAGAAGTTTTGAAATTTTAGGCCAAACTGAATTCCTCCTATAGTATAGAGAAGAAAATACAAGTAAAGCCATAGTCCCCGGTGGTGGCTGCAGGAGATTGCGGTGGCTTTGTGTCAGGAAGCAGAAGATGGTGGACCCGGCCCCCCTCACCACGGGCCCCATAGCAGTTGTGTTACCTGCCTCCACATCAGCAACTGCAAACCTCTCTTCTGTCCTGATAATTTGTTACAATGTATCAGTGCAGGAAAAATGTATCCATCTATAGACACTAGACTGTGAGCAGCATTTGGTCAAAATGTTTTTATTTTTTCTTCGGCTCTACTTTAAACAATACTCGCATTCACTGACAGCAAGCAGAGATCTTAAAGAAGGTGAGAAAACTAAACCACAAAGTATATTAAAAAGCTGCCGATTAAAAACCCTATTCCTGGGTTAGGTGCGCTCGTCACCATTTTTGTAGCCCAGGCGTAGACAAGCTGCGATGCCTGTTATTGTCACGACGTCCTCAGCTCTGCGCGGTCTAGAACAGAGGTAGACGTCGGTGCTTCACCTGCCGCAGCAGCTGGAGAGCCACAGGCAGAACATCGCGTCTATTCTCTTATCTCCACTTAACAGAACGCGGCCGCGGCTCCCCCGAGACAGCCTGGTCGCCATCCTTTGAAGAACGCCACCCCTGATGCTGGGAGGATTTACATTTATCAGTAAAATACTACCACCCCCATCATTTAAAACACTGACTTTATCTTACTGAATCGCGAAATCCTGCGCAAGGGACCGGGACGCCCCTCGTAGGGTTCTTGTTTTCCTGCATCCTGGTCCTACCACTTTATACAGCCACCTCCACCCCAAAATAATAACCCCATTTAAAAAAATAAAAATAAAAATTCAGTCTCTTCATTCTTAAAGGGGTTGTCCCATGATGAATGAAAAAAACTAATCGGACATCATACAGCTCATGACACTCTCTTCTAACAGAGCTAGAACCAGCCCTGGACCTCACATGGATCCAGAGATCTCCTCATTCATTGCTCGGCTAGATGCTGGCAGCTTAGGGGACGTGCCGGGGGCACGTCCTGTCTACTGCAGCTGGTGGCAGTAGAAGGATGGCACTGAGCATCTGCTTGCATCTCCGTGAGCAGGACAGAGAAAAAGAGCCAACAGCAGGTGGCGCTATACAGATAGATTTCAGTGAATAGCTCAGAGGTGAAACTACATTTTTAATTACATGCAATTACAAAAGTATTCAGATCCAGGTGCTGGCTGGAAAAATGCAGAATATTTTTCATGGGACAACCCCTTTAAGTTACATCACTGTCTGGGAAAGCTGGGTGACAACCATTGTAGATGCCATTACAGTTCCCTCAGCTTTCCTGGACTTCTGCAGGGTGCACTTACACGTCTGTATTTCCTCTGCATCTTATTTACCCAAAATTGGAGGCTTTTTTTAAATCTTTTTGCTCTTCTGAGATCTACTGCTAGTTATTCTTGCCGTATATATGAGTCTGAGGTGCTAAACGCACGCTATACACCTTCTGTCCCGTGTGGGCAGCAATGCTTTATCCATAGGGCAAGTTGTGGAGCTGCCCCTATGGCGTGCCACCTGGTGCTGTCATGGATGGCATCATCACAAGACATCTGAACCTGCATCAGACGAGGAATGTATCACTGGCACTTTGGGGGGTATTAGGGCTCTTTCTGCCTCTAGCACTTTTTCAGGGATTGGACGGATGCGGGAACAGTTGCGCACCCTGCGCCTTAAGCACATCACCTATGGCTACTGAAGGGGGTGCACTTTGAAGGGTATTAGGGCTGAGAAAATGTACTTGTGGCTCTTTGGCCTCTAAAAACGAGGAATAATCTGCCTCTTGCACTTTTTTAGGGATGGGACGGATGCGGGATCACTTAAGCGCATCACCTATGGCTACTGAAGGGGGTGCATTCAATAGTTTATTGACTGGGCAGGGTATGACTTGGGCACTCAGGGGCGGACTTTACCACCATGTCAACCAAGCGAATGCTTGGGGCCCTAGAGATCAGGATTGGCCCCTACTGGCTACAAGCAGTTGGCTGAAAAAAAAAGCACAGGGGCCCGGCATAGGAGGGGGCCCATTCCTGCCCTGCTAAGCTGGGAGGTGATGGGGGTGGGACTAAGTAGTAAGATGGGGTGGGGCTTAGCAGGATGACAGGGCACAGCTTAGCAGTGCACTGGGGGCTCCCAGACATAGCTTTGTTTGGGGCCCCAGAAATGCTAAATCCGCCCCTGTGCATACATCATAATTGAAGGTGTCAATAGAAGGTCATGCACAGGGCACCAACCAACCTAGGCCAAACATACAATGGGGGAGATTCATGAAACTGTCTTTGTTGCCCGTAGCAACCAATCAAAACCGCAGCTTTCATTTTGTATTCTGCTGTTGAGAAATGAAAGCTGCGCTCTGATTGGTTGCTATGGGCAACCCTGTTCTCTTGTGTTGTGAGGCTGATTTACCTGTGGAGCTGTAACGGTGACATGGTTGTCACCCAGCTTTCCCAGAAACAGATATCACAGTGGTTGGCAGGGCTTTGTCTTTGGTTCATCGACAGGCCCAGCACCATTTGGAGGCCCACATTTCATTTCTAATCTAAATATAATGGAGTGGTGGTGACGGCGGAGGGCCGGCTGCTAATGAACGGGCTGGAAGCCTCAGCTTCTCTCTTGTCGGCTTTTGATCAGCGAAATAATGGCTCGTTTACTGCTCTGCCGCGCTCCGAGCCTTCCCGTGTCTTCTGCTGTGACAATCTGTTCTCTCGCGTCGCTTCTTCTTTTCCAAACTAACCAACTGTGTCACGGGTGTAATGTGCCCTCCGCGCCCAATATTGATTCCTGTGTATTCGCACATGAAGCGCCGCTCGGGCCAGCAGATGCCGTCATGGCTGTGGTGGGCGCACATCTTCCTTAGCCAGGAGAGAATAGCGGTACTCGCTCCTGGTGGGGGCCGCTACTAGACCCCCCCCCCCAAAGAAGATCTTTATTATAATTATGCGAATATGCAAATCTGGTTCGTATATGTGGGGATAGTTAGCAAAATGGTCTCCAGGACCTTTGTGTGGGCTCTCAGAGGAAGGTTCGCCACGTGGGAACAGGATGACGTCATGTGAGGGGGTGCAGTGAGACTGGCCAGTCATAATCATGGCCGCCGCAACAATAGCCCCAGCAGCCATTGTGAGTGGGGGGGGAGATTTTTTAAGTCAGTTATTTATTTTGAGTCTGCATTTGAGACAAATTTATCTAACGCCAAACGCTATTTGGTATATTTGGCGTCGTCTGTAACAGGAGCGACAACCGCTATGGTCCTAATGTGCGGCCCATAAAAAAAAAAACAACTCACCTGTCCCTGGTCCTGCCGTGCACACGCCGCTGCTCCATTCCTGACTGCTTCTGGTCCCATGACTGCTGTGGCCAATGACATAGCGTTCAATCAGATGTGACCGCTGAGGCCCTGTGATTGGCCACAACGGTCACAGAAACCAGCCACTTCCCGATCCTGCGGGGACTGGAAGCAGGCGGTAACAGAACTGCCACGCCGGGACCGCAGACAGGCTGTGAAATTGTTATTTTTTATGGGTCACGCGGTAGAGCCATAGGTGTTGTGAGTACATGCACACAACCAGGGCTGCAGTAAACGATTATTTTAGTAATCGAGTATTCTATCGATTATTTTTTACAATTAATCGAGTAATCTAATAAGAAAAAAATAATTAATATACTGTTTTCCTTTATAAAAACTCATCAGACCCCCTGCCATTAGTCCCCAACACCCTTCGTTCCCCACTGTGCGATCAGCCAAAGTGCATCAGTTCCCCCCAGTGCCATCAGCTCTGTTCCCCCCCAGTGTCATCAGCTCCACTATCCCCCAGTGCCATCAGGTCCGTTCCCCCAGTGCCATCAGCTCTCTCCCACCAAGTGCCATCAGCTCTCCTTCCCCCCAGTGCCATCAGCTCTCCCCCCACCCTAGTGCCATCAGCTCCACTCCCCCAGTGCCATCAGCTCTCACCCACCCCAGTGCCATCAGCTCATCCCCACCCCATAGCAATCAGCTCTGCCCCCCCAGTGCCATCATCTCTCCCCCTTGTACCATCATCTCTCCCCCCTTGTGCCATCAGCTCTGCCCCCTTGTGCCATCAGCTCTGCCCCCTTGTGCCATCACTCCCCTCCCTTGTGCCATCAGCTTTACTCCCCCAGTGCCATTATCTCTCACCACTTGTGCCATCATCATTAACCCCCTTGTGCCATCACCTCTAACCCCCTTGTGCCATCAGCTCTCCCCCCTTGTGCCATCAGCTCTCCCCCCATTGTGCCATCATCTGTCCCCCCTTGTGCCATCAGCTTTACTCCCCCAGTGCCATCATCTCTCCCCCCTTGTGCCATCAGCTTTACTCCCCCAGTGCCATCATCTCTACCCCTTGTGTCATCATCTCTCCCGCCACTGTGTCATCATCTCTCCCCCCATTGTGCCATCAGCTCTCCCCCCATTGTGCCATCAGCTCTCCCCCCATTGTGCCATCAGCTCTCCCCCCATTGTGCCATCAGCTCTCCCCCCATTGTGCCATCAGCTCTCCCCCCATTGTGCCATCAGCTCTCCCCCCATTGTGCCATCAGCACTCCCCCCATTGTGCCATCAGCTCTCCCCCCATTGTGCCATCAGCTCTCCCCCCATTGTGCCATCAGCTTTACTCCCCCCATTGTGCCATCAGCTCTCCCCCCATTGTGCCATCAGCTCTCCCCCCATTGTGCCATCAGCTTTACTCCCCCCATTGTGCCATCAGCTCTCCCCCCATTGTGCCATCAGCTCTCCCCCCATTGTGCCATCAGCTTTACTCCCCCCATTGTGCCATCAGCTCTCCCCCCATTGTGCCATCAGCTCTCCCCCCATTGTGCCATCAGCTCTCCCCCTATTGTGCCATAATCTCTGCTGCCATGCTCCTCCTGACACCCGGATTGCACAGTGTCATTGGTTTCTATGACGCTGTGCACTCCAGGCGCCCGGCCTTAGTCGAGCCCCCACCCCCTCGGTTTCACTAACTTACCTTTCCAGCAGGGGCGCTGCGGACACTCCATCGTTCCGCGCTGCTCTGCGCCTGACGTCACACAGTGCGTCAGGTCACGGCGTGCGTACGTCAGGAGGAAAGGTGAGTATTCCTAGTGCAGCGGGAGACCACGGAGCGGGAGTAATAGCAAGCGCTTCACTCCCGCTCCATGGTCACATGACACAAACGAATCTTCGATGCAAAAAATTTGCATAGAGGATTTTTTTGTGTCGAATTACTCGATTTAATCGAGTAATCATTTCAGCCCTACACACAACCGTATGTGTTTTGCGGTCCGCAAAAAAAAACAAACGGATGACATCCGTATGTAGCATTACTAGGCCAGAAAACTCCTTTAAGGGTCCATTCACACATCCGTATGCATTTTGCGTACCGCACATCCCCGGCACTATAATAGAAAATGCCTAATCTTGTCCGCAATTGCGGACAAGAATAGGACATGTTCTATTTTTTTCAGGAACGGAATTGCGGACCCAGAAGTGCGGATCCGCATTTCCGGATCCTGGCAACACATAGTGTGGCCCCATAGAAATTAATGGGTCTGCAATTCCGTTCCGCAAAATGCGGAACAGAATTGCGGATGTGTGAATGGAGCCTAACAAGTTTTACACTTTTTTCCAAGTTTTTTTACACCCACACCACCTTTTTGCAACCTTATAAAACTTCACAGGTGATTAACACCAAATTAACATAGCTAACCACACCCACTTTTCGAAAATCACATTAAAAAATTTACCATACAGCCAAATTGGCTTCTGCCTAAGGTCACAGTTTAGAGGGCAGGAAAGAAAGGAGGAAAAAATACTGAACAGGTTCTCCTAAGTGTCATTGCTGATGAGTCTTAAAGGGGCATTCCCATCTCAGACATTTATGGCCTATCGGCAGACTAGGCCATAAAGGTCGGCTCTGCATCTCTCTCTAGAATGGGGGTCCCCCAACCACCATCCTGCTTAATGTGAATGGAGGGAGTCACCAATGTGTGGCGCCATCTCTTTATTCATTCTCCACATGGATGCAGCAGCGGCCATGCCTGCAGGATGGGAGACCCCCCATTATGGAGATGGGTGCTGCTCCTAGAGGTGGGACACACGTCTATCAGACTTAGGCCTCCTGCACACGACCATATGGTTTTGCGGTCCATTTTAAACTGATCCGTTTTTCAGTTTTTTTGTTTTAGTAGTGTTTCCGCTTCTGTTCCGTTTTGCCGTTTCGTTTTTCCGTTTGTGATCCGTTTTTTGCAGATCGCAAACGGAAACGGAAGCATACAATAATGTTTAAACATTAAGTACAATAAAAAATTGGGCTGGGCATAAAACGTTTGTGTGCAGGAGGCCTTAGTATATTCTTTCCGTGTCCGTTCCTTTTGTTTGCGGACCATATACGGAACTATTCATTTCAATTGGTCTGCAAAAAAAACGGAAGTTACTCTGTGTGCAGTCTGTTTCCATATGTCCTATTATTGTCCACATTAAGGACAATGATAGTACTGTTCTATCAGGGGCCAACTGTTCTGTTCCGCAAAATACGGAATGTACACGGATGTCATCCATATTTTATGCGGATCCGTTTTTTGCGAATCGCAAAATACATGAGCCCTTACGGTCCATTCACATGTCCGCAACTGTTTTGCGGTCCGCACATAGCCGGCACTATAATAATAGAAATGCCTTTTCTTGTCCGTGTCTGCAGACAAGAATAGGACATGATCCATTTTTTTGCGGAGCCAGGGAACGGAAGTGCGGATATAGACAGCATTGCGGCCCCATTGAAATTGAATGGGTCCGCACCTGTTCCGCAAACGGATGCTGACCCATTTTGCGGACATGTGAATGGACCCTTAGATATGCTATAAACTACAGTGGGAATACCCCTTTAAAGAGGTTTTACAACCATGTAAAAAAGTTTTTGAAAACAGTTTAGACTGTTACAAACTACTAGAAGAAGAAGTAGTCACCGCACTGATCCACCCTTCTGACGCTCTTTGGTCCCCCGTTAGTCTCTGTGCTCTTGTGCTCCAGCGATGACATCCCGACACATGTGACTGCTGCATCTAGCAGTCCTTAGTCAATGCCTAGCTGCCGCAATGACATCAGTCAGCGCCTGGTTGCAGCAGTGAGCTCAGTCAGCTCCTGGCTGCAGCAGTGAGCTCAGTCAGCGCCTGGCTGCAGCAGTGACCTCTGTCAACGCCTGGCCGCAGCAGTGACCTCAGTCAGCGCCTGGCTGCAGCAGTGACCTCAGTCAGCGCCTGGCTGCAGCAGTGAGCTCAGTCAGCGCCTGGCTGCAGCAGTGAGCTCAGTCAGCGCCTGGCTGCCGCAGTGAGCTCAGTCAACGCCTGGCCGCAGCAGTGACCTCAGTCAGCGCCTGGCTGCAGCAGTGACCTCAGTCAGCGCCTGGCTGCAGCAGTGACCTCAGTCAGCGCCTGGCTGCAGCAGTGACCTCAGTCAGCGCCTGGCTGCAGTAGTGACCTCAGTCAGCGCCTGGCTGCATTAGTGACCTCAGTCAGCGCCTGGCTGCATTAGTGACCTCAGTCAGCGCCTGGCTGCATTAGTGACCTCAGTCAGCGCCTGGCTGCAGCAGTGACCTCAGTCAGCGCCTGGCTGCAGTAGTGACCTCAGTCAGCGCCTGGCTGCAGTAGTGACCTCAGTCAGCGCCTGGCTGCATTAGTGACCTCAGTCAGCGCCTGGCTGCAGTAGTGACCTCAGTCAGCGCCTGGCTGCATTAGTGACCTCAGTCAATGCCTGGCTGCAGCAGTGACTTCAGTCAGCGCCTGGCTGCAGCAGTGACTTCAGTCAGCGCCTGGCTGCAGCAGTGACTTCAGTCAGCGCCTGGCTGCAGCAGTGACCTCAGTCAGCCCCTGGCTGCCGCAGTGACCTCAGTCAGCGCCTGGCTGCAGCAGTGACCTCAGTCAGCGCCTGGCTGCCGCAGTGACCTCAGTCAGCGCCTGGCTGCCGCAGTGACCTCAGTCAGCGCCTGGCTGCAGCAGTGACCTCAGTCAGCGCCTGGCTGCAGCAGTGACCTCAGTCAGCGCCTGGCTGCAGCAGTGACCTCAGTCAGCGCCTGGCTGCAGCAGTGACCTCAGTCAGCGCCTGGCTGCAGCAGTGACCTCAGTCAACGCCTGGCTGCAGCAGTGACCTCAGTCAGCGCCTGGCTGCAGCAGTGACCTCAGTCAACGCCTGGCTGCAGCAGTGACCTCAGTCAGCGCCTGGCTGCAGCAGTGACCTCAGTCAGCGCCTGGCTGCAGCAGTGACCTCAGTCAGCGCCTGGCTGCAGCAGTGACCTCAGTCAGCGCCTGGCTGCAGCAGTGACCTCAGTCAACGCCTGGCTGCAGCAGTGACCTCAGTCAGCGCCTGGCTGCCGCAGTGACCTCAGTCAGCGCCTGGCTGCAGCAGTGACTTCAGTCAGCGCCTGGCTGCAGCAGTGACCTCAGTCAGCCCCTGGCTGCCGCAGTGACCTCAGTCAGCGCCTTACTGCCGCAGTGACCTCAGTCAGCGCCTGGCTGCCGCAGTGACCTCAGTCAGCGCCTGGCTGCCGCAGTGACCTCAGTCAGCGCCTGGCTGCCGCAGTGACCTCAGTCAGCGCCTGGCTGCCGCAGTGACCTCAGTCAGCGCCTGGCTGCCGCAGTGACCTCAGTCAGCGCCTGGCTGCAGCAGTGACCTCAGTCAGCGCCTGGCTGCAGCAGTGACCACAGTCAGCGCCTGGCTGCAGCAGTGACCTCAGTCAGCGCCTGGCTGCAGCAGTGACCACAGTCAGCGCCTGGCTGCCGCAGTGACCTCAGTCAGCGCCTGGCTGCCGCAGTGACCTCAGTCAGCGCCTGGCTGCAGCAGTGACCTCAGTCAGCGCCTGGCTGCAGCAGTGACCACAGTCAGCGCCTGGCTGCAGCAGTGACCTCAGTCAGCGCCTGGCTGCAGCAGTGACCACAGTCAGCGCCTGGCTGCAGCAGTGACCTCAGTCAGCGCCTGGCTGCCGCTGTGACCTCAGTCAGCGCCTGGCTGCAGCAGTGACCTCAGTCAGCGCCTGGCTGCCGCTGTGACCTCAGTCAGCGCCTGGCTGCAGCAGTGACCACAGTCAGCGCCTGGCTGCAGTGGTCACATGTCTGTGTTGGAATGTCATCACTGGAGCTGAAATGACAAAAAACAGCGGGGATCGGGAAATGTCGAAACGGGAGTGTCGGAGGTCCGGAAGGTCAGAATCAATTATCTTATAACATTCTAGCAGTTTTATGAAAGAATTACATGGCTGGACAAGCACTGTAATGAATAGTATCTGCAAATGTTCAGGTCCCTTGGAATAAGATTTGCAGTTGCCTAGCAACATGCTGTATAGGGTGCAGAGGCCACAGTAGCACCAGGATCGGGGTGTGGGCCCTCCCACATAAGAAAAACATAGTATTATAAATAATACTGGCCCCTTATAGCAGCCACATATTGGGGGGAGGGGGGGGGGGGCACCAGAGGGAGCTCAGTGAAAAGAGACTATTTACAGCTTCCATTGAAATGAATGGTAATTGTATAGATTGTTATGCACTGAGCTCCCCCTAGTGGTGGCTGTAGGTGCTGGTTCGAGAGCTGTAGAATATCTTTCATAGGACAACCCCTTTAAGAATTGTTACTTTCAAAAAGTCACAAAAATGTTACAATGTCAAACCGACCAAAAATTCTCTTCATGATAAATCTCTTTACTGTCCAGCTTGGAGGTGAGTATGTTGCTCGGAGGTGAGTATGTTGGTCATCTAGGAGAGTTAGGTGCTGCTAGGTCATTGACTGTCCAGTAGGAAGTGTTACCTGAGGTAAGTGGTCTGGTGTCCGGGAAAAAGGTTTATTGGTAACGGTGGTTATAAAACATGGCTACTTTCTTACAAAAACAGCGCCACACCCGTCCCCAGGTTGTGTGTGGTATTGCGGATCGTTTCCATTCATTGATTTGGGAGGAAGCAGCCCTGGTTTTCTAATCCTGGACAACCCCTCTCCTGACATGTCTGTTTTAGTAACTACCTGCATCCCCCATGTCTGGAACATCTATTGTTATGACTCTATGTTGTGCCATTCCTCTATTATTCCTGCTAGGAGTTATGAATGAGTTGCCAGCAGTTTGCTGTGAAGGTCCAGATGCTATCCATTAAGTGCTGCCGATGTCAGACTGTGCAGGGACACCCCCCCCCCCCCCCCCCCCCCCCAACCCATCATTCATAACTCCTAGCAGGAATAATAGAGGAATGGCACACCCTAGAGTCATAAGAATGGTGTACCGTGTAGAAATAGTCACCGGAGCAGATGGACTCCGAGTGATCGACAAGAAGAGGACGGAAGTGTGATGACAAGACTGGGACCAGCGCGAGAGGACGCGATGATGCTGTAGGAAGCCGCACAGATTGTGAGCCTACGAGCCGAGCCTGCCTTGTGTTCCCACAATGTGTTCCTGCCGCACGGCGAGCCTTATGTAAGACCAGTGTTATTATAAATGGAGGACGTAGGCAGATAACAGGGGAGAAAGGAAGAAAGACCACCCGGCCAGTGTGTGGGGGGGGGGACGCAGTGTGCGCTGCCGACGAACATTACATTAATTCATTCACCGACTCATTCAACGCTTGGAAGCCGCTTCCTAAAATTAGCAATAACTTAGAAGAAAAAAAATCTTCTCCTTCAAGGACTAAATGTAACGGCAATGAAGGCTATAATTTTCTTTCAATGATCCTGCTGGGAAATGAAGCGATCACAGGAATCAGCTGCAGACTATCGCAGACTGCGACGCCCTGCAGACAAGTGCCAGGTATCCTATGCAGACTGAAGGGCGGCACCACTGGCAGTGTCCAAGGTGTGTGCCATTAGCAATTCGAATCCCATCATGGATCAGCCCCAGGTGCTTGGTAAGACCAATATGGCGGCCTTTACCGCTCCTATAGCGGTTGTCGCTCAGCTTTCCCAAGCTCCTGAATGGTAAATTGTCTGGTACTGCAGAGTTACGACCTGAGTCCTATATAACTGCAGGAAGACCTACCGCACCCCTGTAATGACAGCCATGTTTAGGTCTGAGGGGAGTGTTGGATGAGAACCGAAGCATAACTTGAAGCTCTTGGACCGTATATCTGGATCAGGCCCCCACCTACCATGTGACATTCATAATACTGGGGTCTTCTTAGGTGGAGAGGTACCAGGGTCCGGGTGTGACTGCACCACACATAGTTACACCCATGAGAAGTCCAGGGGCGTCTAGTCCATCCAGGATTTCTAGTTCTGTATCGGCCGTCTACTAGCTAGGCAAACATGGCAAAGGGTACTGTAGATGAGGAAGAGCCAGGTAGGTACCCACATATAAGTGCCGTCATCACAAAGGGGTAAATAAGGGGCTATAGTGGATGAGGTTAACTCATACAGGGTTCAATTGGCACACCAAGGGCGTACGGAGACAGACCTCGGATCAATGGGGCACCTGGAGAGGCCCAAACAGGTTGGCTCCATCTGTCATTTCAATGGGTGGTGTGAACCTGTACGGGGATCCCCTCTCCATCAGTCATACACCATTAGCACCATCATGAAACGTCTATGAGGGGGCAAAGAAACGGAACCCATTCTAATGGTTGCTGAGGTGCCCCTGTGTACGCCCCTTGGACCAAAAAGGTTTAGATGAATGTGCCAACATACAGAGCTGTAGGCCATACTAATGCAGTGAAGTAAAGGACATTATCAATGTGCCATCAAAAGACATCACAATTGCCATCTTATGGAGTTTGGGAGAAAGGCAACAAAGAACATGACTGTGCCTACACCTAGAGGATCAATGAGTGCCCACAGAGGGCATTATCAGAATGGCAGCATGCATCATCTGGTGAACATCAGCTTAAAACATCTCATATTCGAAGTGGCCACACTGAGGGTTCAAGTGAATGTCAACCAAGAACCTCTGTAGGTGGCCACCCGTAGGGTTCAGAAGAATGTCAAAACAGAAAAGCAAAGGGTGCCCACAGAGGGCATTATCAAAGTGGCTTCATATAAGAAACTGGTGAATATCTACATGAAGTATCTTGTAACAGAAGTGCACACCTATAGGGTTCAGAGTAATGAGTGCCCACAGAGGGCATTATCAAAGTGCCCGCATACAGCAGTATCAATAGTAAATCTTCTGTTGGATGTGTCCACTGGTGACGGTCAATGACAGCAGAGGGCATTATGAAAGTGGGTGCATACAGAGGAATCAACAAAAATCTTCTGCTGGAGGTGCCCACATAGGGGGTTCAGATAAATGTCAACCTAGGCGATGAACGGTGCCCGCAGAGGACGTTAGCAGAGATCCTATGGGAGCTGGAGGTGAAAGTCAACAACGATGATGTCAACCCAGATGATGATGATGACGATGATGAAGAAACGGCAAAGGTAAAGGGATTCTGACATTCATGGGTCCAGAGTTTTGCTTATATAGAGCGGGTGGCAGAATGCCCCACAAGTGATGGAGGGTGGAGGGTATCTACAGGCTGAACTTCATGGACCTTACAATGTAAAGATGATGAACATGCAATACTCAACCACAGGGACTGAAGAAGAGACATCTGTGCAGAACAAGAGACAGTCAGGACCACAGACTGATTATGCAATATCCCAGAGACATCTTGAGATCGTGTCAAACAGGTGATGGAGACAGACTGCTGATTGGAGAAATACAGCCAAGGAGAGAGAGAGCAAGGTGAAGGGGTATCAGACAGACGGACAGACACCTTGGGAACAGACAGCCATTTGCATCTAGAATTATTACACCCAATCCACAGAGACAGGACATTTGTGCAGTGATTTGTAGCTCTGAGAGGCTGAACACCATCAACGATCACAGGGGAGGAGGTGTGAGACAGACAGACCTGCAAAACAAGAGACAGACCAGACAGCGATGTGCAGAGAGAGGTGGACAGGAGACAGCTGGTACCAGGGATGTGCTCTCCTCTGTCTCCATGGTAACCTCTCGGCATCTTGCAAGGAGACAGCAAACGAGAGAAAGGAGGGGTGGGGGGGGGGGGGTGCATGAAAGATGTAAAGAGACTCCAAAAGTACGATATAGAAAAAGAGAGCCATAGAGTGAGTGACGGAGCGAGCCGCCTCAGCAGGTCACCTCAAAAGAGACATACTGAGTCATTCATACAAAACGAGAGAGTAGGGCAGATGCTTCCTCTCGTCAGTACACAATGTCCCCATCTCGTCAGCGCCTGCAATAACTTGTACCATTAACGCAGCTCTGCAGAGCATCTCGCCGTTAACCCGTTCTCCGCAGACCGGCTTGCTATCCCTCTATTAACCTCTTGCCTCCCAAGGGCCTATGAAACCTTCTCTCGTTTTAGCCCGTCAAGTCGAGGAACTCTACCCTGATCTTGCCATGCAGCGCGTCGCTCCAGTTGCTCCCCCCCCCACCACCACCACCAATCCCAAGACGCTGCAGAATGTTGCATCTTGCATGCAACAGTGGACAAGGAAGGGTAAAGAGCAAGAGAAGAGAAAGGTGGAGACAGTCTGCGAGGGAGGGAGAGAGATAATATGAGTGGATGGAAGGGAGAGAGGGGGAGAGCGTGAAAGTGCGAGAGGGAGGGAGAGCGAGCGCAGTAATCCTGCCAGACAGAGCGAGAAAAAGAGAAAGCAGAGGTAGACTGAGCAGCGTCACCCCAAAACCAGCCTGCACCCCACAACTGAGGTCAGAGCGCCAGCTGTGTGTGTATACCTGTGTCCTATGTGATGTGTGCTAGGAGGGGCAGCTTCACTGTGCAGCTCTGGGCATGTCCACCTGTTGTGCATCCATGTAGCGGTGCAGCAACTGGGTGTGTAGCTGCAGCACTTGGGGTGTGTGACACTGCATGCTCTGTGGGTGTGTCAGGGACCTGGTGGGTGTACAGCACTGTGTGCCTTAGTGCAAGGAGTACCACCAGTTGCTTTGTGTACACGGATACATTGTTGCCATCACTTGGCACAAGGTGTGATACAAAGTATCGCAGCCAAGAATCTTTACTCACCCTCAAGAAGTAGAGCTGGGAAGAGCAGCCTGGGGGCTTCAGGGGACTTGTAGGACTACAAGTGCCAGCTGTGCTAAGACAATGGCAGCAGAGTAAACCTAGAACCTCTCTGTTACTTTGAGATTGGACTTCTATTCCAGAACATCGTCAATGTACCGCCATCTGCCTGCACTGATTGACCTTCCTTTGGACAGAGTCCTAGCTGGAGTTTCCAAAGATTCATTTCACTGCACCAATCATGTATCTAAATACCCCCAGCCATGGCGGAGAGGCTCGTTGGCGCCCCCCATAGGCACCGAGCACAAATCCCCCTCTTTACATAACAGCTTATCATGATGGCTGCTGTTCCCAGAGTTTTTCCACGTGCAGTTATCAGGGTACATACATGTTGATGATCATATTGGGAGGGTTCGGGAAGAAGAAGAAGGGGTGGACTGGGGTGGTCATTCGGATAACGTTGTGTAACCGGGGAAGTGTGGGCTATTCTCCAGATGTCTCCATCTAACCGATTCTTCAACCCACAGGCGACGATCGTCTCGTCCTGGGGTTAACTCTGTGCGGTCCAACAATGAAGTGGTATGTAAGATCCTCTCCTGGGGAAATTTAGGAGTAGTTAGTGTTGGGGTGGCATAGTAAGATCAGGGTTGTAGTGATGACAGAATACAGAGAGTGCTGTAGACTTATTGGGTTTGTATGGGTTTATATATCTGCTTTTAGATATATAGGGCAATATATGTGTATATAGGATTAGAGAATACATAGGATGCATAGGTGAGTATATAGGAGAAGGATACATGGGTACATTAGGGTGTGTTTATATAAAGGCATACACAGGATATATGGGGTAAATTGGAAATGTATGGATTTAGGGATGTAGGAGAAGTATACAAGGGTATATCAGGGTGTGTTTATATAAAGGTATCCATAGAATATATAGGACATATTGGATGCATACTTGAATATATCGTGTGTTTATATAAAGGCATATATAGGGTTAATTGGAAAAGTATTGATTTAGGTATGTAGGAGAGGTATACAAGGGTATATAAGGAAGTGTTTATATAAAAGCAGACAGAATATATAGGGTTAATTGGAAATGTATAGATTTACGTACCTAAGAGAGGTCTACAAGGGTATGTAAGGAAGTGTTTATATAAAGGCAGAGATGGAATATATAGGGTTTATTGGAAATGTATAGATTTACGTACCTAGGAGAGGTATACAAGGAAGTGTTTATATAAAGGCAGACATGGAATATATAGGGTTAATTGGAAATGTATAGATTTACGTACCTAGGGGAGGTATACAAGGAAGTGTTTATATAAAGGCAGACATGGAATATATAGGGTTAATTGGAAATGTATAGATTTACGTACCTAGGAGAGGTATACAAGGGTAGATAAGGATGTGTTTATATAAAGGCAGAGATGGAATATATAGGGTTAATTGGAAATGTATAGATTTTATGTACCTAGGAGAGGTATACAAGGGTACATAAGGAAGTGTTTATATAAAGGCAGAGATGGAATATATAGGGTTAATTGGAAATGTATAGATTTACGTACCTAGGAGAGGTTTACCTGGGTACGTAAGGATGTGTTTATATAAAGGCAAACATGGAATATATAGGGTTAATTGGAAATGCATAGATTTACGTACCTAGGAGAGGTTTACCTGGGTACGTAAGGATGTGTTTATATAAAGGCAAACATGGAATATATAGGGTTAATTGGAAATGCATAGATTTACGTACCTAGGAGAGGTATACCTGGGTACGTAAGGATGTGGTCACATGACTAGAGAGGCAAAGGTAGGGTAGAAGTTACAATATTTGAGACATTTTAGAATATTCACTCTATAATAATTTGGGGGAAGCAATGGCAGACGCTCCTCTGAGAGAGTGTCCAGAGGTTTCCAAAAAGCGACCACAGAGCGCAGTGATAGACGTAGACAGGTCGGAGAAGGACCCAAAGAGTGAGAGAAAGGAATGATGTACAGAAAAGACGATGCGGAATGCACTAAAGAGAAGCAAACATTGATTCTGCGATGTTTGAGGTAGAATGCTTCATGTAGAGCTGCGCGGCTGGAACGCGCTGTGTGCGCGCGGCGGTGACACAATGTGATATACAGCCAGGACGTGAGGTGCTACAATGCCTCGTCTGTGGGAAAGCAAAACTAGAGTGCCCAGGGGCCATTAGAATGCTCAATGCGAAGAAACAATGTTGCAATGTGAGGAAGGTAAGGAGACACAATGCTACAATGTCTAGACTGAGGGGAAGTGCTCCAGGAGCAAGCACAGGTAGAAGGCTTCATGAAGGCACTGGATGGACGGGGGCCACATCATAAGTCAGGGGTGATCTTGATGGACCTGCGTCTTTTCCTAAGCCATGAAACTAGGAACATGAGAATAATAGCAAAGAAGGGTTAGGTGGAGCAATGGCAGCAACTCCAGTGCAGGGCATAGACTGTTCCAAGGTCCAGAGTGCACAATGCTTGAGGTAGAAAGCGCCACACATGTCCACAGGTTGTGTGTGGTATTGCAGCAGCTTTAATGGAGTTGTAGTAACAAATCATAGACAGGTGTGGCGCTGTTTCTAGGGGGGAAAAAATGTTACTTTTTTTCTAATCCTGTACAACCCTTTAAGGTGAATGCCAATCTTTGATCACCATTTTATTTTATCTAAATTTGTGCTGAATAAATCAAATTTTTTATAGGGTTTAGAGTAGACCTTTTCAGATACAGAACTCCAACTCCAACGGGGTGGACCACCAAAAATATTAGACATTTTTCAAACCAGCGCCTGGATCTGAATACTTTCATAATTGCATGTAGTTAGAAAAAAATGTAGCATAGCCACTGAGTTATTCAATACAATGTATCTGTACAGCGCCACCTGCTGTTTGCTATTTACCTTATCTCTCTGTTTACCTTGCTGAGGTGATCGCACATGCTAAGTTCCATCTTTCAACTGCCACCAGCTGAATCTACTGTTAGAAGCTGTGGCACTTAGAGGGAGAGCTGCAGCAGAAAGGACACGCCCCCTGAGCTGTGATAGGAAGAGAGCTGCAGCAGACAGGAGACACCTCCTGAGCTATGGCAGAGAGAGCTGCAGCAGAAAGGACACGCCCCTGAGCTGTGATAGGAAGAGAGCTGCAGCAGACAGGAGACACCTCCTGAGCTATGACAGAGAGAGCTGCAGCAGAAAGGACATGCCCTCTGAGCTGTGACAGTGAGAGAGGTGCAGCAGAAAGGACCCCCCTAAGCTGTGATAGGGAGAGAGCTTTAGCAGAAAAGACAACCCCCTGAGCTGTGACGGGGATAGAGGAACAGCAGAAAGGACACTCCCCTGAGCTGTAATAGGGAGAGAGCTGGGGATATGCATCCAGAGCTGTGATAGGGATAGATCTGCAGCAGAAAGGACACGCCCCTTGAGCTGTGCTAGGAAGAGAGCTGCAGTGAATAGGACAAGCCCCTGAGTTGTCATAGGGAGAGGCCTGCAGCAGAAAGGACAAGCCCCCTGAGCTGTGATAGGGAGAGAGCTGCAACAGAAAGGAGACACCTCCTGAGCTATGGCAGAGAGAGCTGCAGCAGAAAGGACATGCCCTCTGAGCTGTGACAGTGAGAGAGGTGCAGCAGAAAGGACCCCCCCCCCCCCAAGCTGTGATAGAGAGAGAGGAACAGCAGAAAAGACACCCCACTGAGCTGTGACAGGGAGAGAGGAACAGCAGAAAGGACACTCCCCTTAGCTGTAATAGGGAAAGAGCTGCAGAAGAAAAGATATGCATCCAGAGCGGTGATAGGGGGAGATCTGCAGCAGATAGGACATTCTCCAGAACTGGGAGAGAGCTTCAGTAGAAAGGAGGAATCCCATGCTGTGATAGGGAGAAAGCTGCAGCAGAGATGACACGCCCTCAGAGCTGTGATAGGGAGACCGCGGCAGCAGAAAGGACACACCCATTGAGCTGTGACAGGGAAAATGCTGAAGCAGAAAAGACATCCCCCTCAGAAGTGACAGTGAGAGTAGTACAGCAGAACGGACACACCCCTTAAGCTGTGATAGGGAGAGCGCTGCAGTAGAAAGGACACGCTCCTTAACTGTGATAATAATAGATCTGTATACGCTCAGCTCTTAAGATGCAGGTTGGAGGCAGTCTGAAGGAAGGCAGCGGTGTTGGAGCTCTGTTTCAGAAGGGGACTGTAACCCCTATACAGATGTCTAATGAAATGAATCAGAATATTAGAATATTGTGAATCGGATCTGCAGTAGTAGAAAGCTCAGAGTGCGGTGCAGTGACTGTAGGGTATGACAGGGATTACACTTAGAACATTCTTTGTGTATGGAAGGAAATTTACAATGTCCAAGTCAATGGGTGGCAATTTATGGCGTTGGAAACAAAAGCTGGCAGGTCAGTTGTGAGGACAGGCAGGGTTAGAGTGCTCAGACACCGAAATAGTGTGCAGAGTGTAAGAAGAGATCTTAGAAGGACAGACAGCATGTGAGGAGTTAATATGAGATTGCTCATCACAAACCTAAAATATTGTGAGGGCAATGCTTTAATAGTTGCAGTACAGAGCGGTAATGGTAGAGTGCTCTCACAGCCTGGACATGAGGAAGCAGGGTGCGGGTGAGCAGAGGTAGAATGCTCTCAGCGGGAGGTAATATTAAACAGATGACTGGCAGCAGTGGTAAAGTGCCCAGTGTGAGGGCAATCACTACCAGCAGAAAACGGAGTGTCATTAGAGTGCTCACATAGTAGAGAAGCAATGGTAGAGTGCTCCGTCTGTAGAGATTGCTACAAATCACAAATATGAAATTGCTCAGGAAGTAGAAGTAATGGAAAGCGAAGTGCAGGAGTGCGTGCACCGGCTGCTTCGTGCTATTTTGGAAAGTATTCTGTCAGCAGGAGCGGTGGTAGAATGTGCTCAGCGTTGGAAGCAACCAAAATGTCAGTTTTATGGAGACTATCCAATGTATCAGGAAGCATGGCAGAATGTCACTTTGTAGGAAGCAGCGCTGCAGTGTGCAGAGTGAATGCACAGACGTCTTATACTCTAGAGCTGCATTCACAGTTCTGCTCGACTGAAATCTCCCAGTATTCCCTGCTTGTTCAGTGTCTATGCAGAGTTAGGGTAGTGTTCACTGTACAGTCATCTGATATAGGAGAAACTAACTGCCCTGTTGTATCACAAGAGCTCAACCAAATGCGTCTGTCAGCAAGCTTGCTGACTGTTTCCAATAGAAACATGCAGAATTGTGAATGCAGCACTGAAGCATAACAGAAGATGTAACTCAGGATCAGTACAAGAAATACAATGCATTACAAAGTGGCTCAACTCCTTATGTACTTTATATCTGTACGTAAACTGCTAATCTGTGTTCAAAGACAAACAGATCCCTTAAAGGGGTTCTCCGCTTTAGACAATCCCTTTTTGTTAGAAGGCTCACATGAAAATGAACTGATTGCAGAGTCATCTACTGCTGTAATCAGCTGTAATCCCTGGGATAACACAGTAGAAAGTGATCAGATTCCACACAGCGCCACCACAGGACAAATGAAGTATTACACGTTGACCACTGAACTACAGTTGCAAGAAAAAGTATGTGAACCCTTTGGAATTATATGGATTTCTGCACAAATTGGTCATAAAATGTGATCTGATCTTCATCTAAGTCACAACAATAGATAATCACAGTCTGCTTAAACTAATAACACACAAAGAGTTAAATGTTACCATGTTTTTATTGAACACACCATGTAAACATTCACAGTGCAGGTGGAAAAAGTATGTGAACCCTTGGATTTAATAACTGGTTGAACCTCGTTTGGCAGCAATAACTTCAACCAAACGTTTCCTGTAGTTGCAGATCAGACGTGCACAACGGTCAGGAGTAATTCTTGACCTTTCCTCTTTACAGAACTGTTTCAGTTCAGCAATATTCTTGGGATGTCTGGTGTGAATCGCTTTCTTGAGGTCATGCCACAGCATCTCCATCGGGTTGAGGTCAGGACTCTGACTGGGCCACTCCAGAAGGCGGATTTTCTACTGTTTAAGCCATTCTGTTGTTGATTTACTTCTATGCTTTGGGTCGTTGTCCTGTTGCAACACCCATCTTCTGTTGAGCTTCAGCTGGTGGACAGATGGCCTTAAAGGGATTCTGTCACCAAGTTTTGGGCTATAGAGATGCGGACATGCACAGCTAGATCGCCGCTAGCATGTCCGCAATATATCTGTCCTATAGGGCTGTGTGCTTTTAATTTCTTTAAAAAAATGATTTTATAGATATGTAAATGAGTCTTGTATGTGTCCAAGGGGCTGTACTAACCTTACTGGAGCCCAGCCAGGCCCGCCTGTGAAGGAGCCCAGCACCGCCTATGTCCTCCGAATCTCCTCCTTTCATCAAATATAGATTGCCGTAATCTCGGGATGCGCGAGCTCGCGCATGCGCAGTGTCGGTATAGTGTTCTTTCCATGTGCTGGCATCAGCCTCAGGGAAAGAACTGCGCATACGCGAGCTCGCGGCAATCTATAGTTCATGAAAGGAGGAGATTCGGAGGACATAAGGCGGTGCTGGGCTCCTTCACAGGTGGGCGTGGCTGGGCTCCAGTGAGGTTAGTACAGCCCCTTGGACACATACAAGACTCAATTACATATCTATAAAATCCTTTTTTAAAGAAATGAAAAGCACACAGCCCTATAGGACAGATATATTGCGAACATGCTAGCGGCGATCTAGCTGTGCATGTCCGCATCTCTATAGCCCAAAATTTGGTGACAGAATCCCTTTAAGTTCTCCTGCAAAATGTCTTGATAAACTTGGGAATTCATTTTTCCTTTGATGATAGCAATCCGTCCAGGCCGTGACGCAGCAAAGCAGCCCCAAACCATGATGCCCCCACCACCATACTTCACAGTTGGGATGAGGTTTTGATGTTGGTGTGCTGTGCCTCTTTTTCTCCACACATAGTGTTGTGTGTTTCTTCCAAACAACTCAACTTTGGTTTCATCTGTCCACAGAATATTTTGCCAGTACTGCTGTGGAACATCCAGGTGCTCTTGTGCAAACTGTAAACGTGCAGCAATGTTTTTTTTGGACAGCAGTGGCTTCCTCTGTGGTATCCTCCCCTGAAATCCATTCTTGTTTAGTGTTTTACGTATCATAGATTCGCTAATAGGGATGTTAGCATATGCCAGAGACTTTTGTAAGTCTTTAGCTGACACTCTAGGATTCTTCTTCACCTCATTGAGCAGTCTGCGCTGTGCTCTTGCAGTCATCTTTACAGGACGGCCACTCCTAGGGAAAGTAGCAGCAGTGCTGAACTTTCTCCATTTATAGACAACTTGTCTTACCGTGGACTGATGAACAGCAAGGCTTTTGGAGATACTTTTATAACCCTTTCCAGCTTTATGCAAGTCAACAATTCTTAATCGTAGGTCTTCTGAGAGCTCTTTTGTGCGAGGCATCATTCACATCCGGCAATGCTTCTTGTGAAAAGCAAACCCAGAACTGGTGTGTTTTATAGGGCAGGGCAGCTGTAACCAACACCTCCAATCTCATCTCATTGATTGGACTCCAGTTGGTTGGCTGACACCTCACTCCAATTAGCTCTTGGAGATGTCATTAGTCTAGGGGTTCACATACTTTTTCCACCTGCACTGTGAATGTTTACATGGTGTGTTCAATAAAAACATGGTAACATTTAATTCTTTGTGTGTTATTAGTTTAAGCAGACTGTGATTGTCTATTGTTGTGACTTAGATGAAGATCAGATCACATTTTATGACCAATTTGTGCAGAAATCCATATCATTCCAAAGGGTTCACATACTTTTTCTTGCAACTGTAAATGGGTCATCCATGTTATGCACTGAGGTGCTGGGTCCTCCGAGGTGGCAGAGACTTATTGGAGCCGCTCTGGTTAATAGATGAGAATCCAGGGTGAGTGGAAATTCTTATTTCTTGGGCAGACTAGAGAATTAGGGAGCAATACATGGACAGAGAGTGAGTGGGAAGGAAAGCAGGAATGTTCACTTCATGTTCTAGAATCCCCGGAATATGTGTCAGCGATGCTAGTGTCCTCGGTACAGAGGAAACGTAATTATTATAGTCACATCTTTATAGGTTCCAGCCCTTTCTGCAAAGCCACAGCAGTAAGGAGAGGGGGAGGGGAGTTAACGTGAGACTAGATGGGGCGTATGAGGGATGTTGGTGGAGAAATGGCGGTATTGTACGCCAGGCCACCACAGACGTTACGATTGTCTTGATCTGACCATACATTGTTACCTATACATCGAGTATATAGACATCTGCTACCATGTTCCAATGCATCTAAAATAAAAAATCTGTAACTTTGCAAAAATGTTTGATTAAAAATCGACTGTACTGAATATACAGCTCCTATGCGTCTCCAAGGTAACAGACTACAAATAAGCCATGTGTGTAGTCTGATCCTGCAGCCATGCCTCCTCTACAACCGCAGAAGAGGCAGATGAGTGCAGTATCGCACCATATACAGGGGTAGTGTCCGTTGGTTGCGTCGGGTATTGCACATTTTCACTTGAATAGGACTGAGCTGCAATACCAACAACAGCCCATGGATAAGAGTGGCGCTAAGCAACCATGCTGGGTAGCATAAACCTCACATGGTTCCATTAATGCAGCTGATCCCTGTTTAGGGCCACCATCAATTGGCCAGACCGAAAAGTTACAAAACGTGTCCCTGGAGGACCTGATATGTCCGTGCATTAAACAGACAACCTACTGATTTGGATGGACATTGTGTAATGCTTCACATCTCCTGTGGAGGCGCTGCAGAGGAACTGAACACTTGCCCCATGTTTTCTCAGAGATTAGAGCTGATCCTGCAGGGTCCTAGCACTGGCACTTTCTGTGGTGAGCTCATTTTTGTGGCGCCATAGTGAAAGATGGGTGAACCCTTTAAGGAGCAAGCAGAGAAGTATAGGGTGAGAAGAAGCTAGGCAGGAAGGGTTGGTGTATAAGCCAGTCTACTAACCTTCTCCTCTGTCTCAGGTCTGGCTGTCCTTCCATCTTCTTCATTTATTTCTCTGTACTCCTGTCAAGCACGTGTTCTTCCGTCCCCAATCTCCTGCAACCTACAAGGTTTCCCCACCATAGGACAATAAGATCTTCCTCTAGTCCAACCGCCCTTACGCATCTACACTCTTCCCATCATCCCGCACCACAACCCTCCGGCTCTACTCACCATCTCGACCTTTATGCTTCTCCTATGATCAGATCACGGGACTTTCCACCAAAAATCACATACTTCGCCCACAGGAACCCTAAGCACTTTCATCAGCGCTCTGTGCCAACCAGAGGCAAGCGTCAGTCCTCGGCATCTAGCTTGCACCTTCCCGTAGCCATTGAAGGAGCAGTTCCCCCATCTCAGTACCCATGGGCCATCTTGTGGGACCCCACTGTCTCAGATGAAGAAGAGGCTCAAAGTTCTTACACTCCTCGACCTTTTTACCATCCTGAGTGGGGCCTTTTGGAAAACAATGAACCGGCACGGGGATTAGATTTGCGAGGGGTTCCGACCACGCTGAGACCCCATGGATTTCCTCCAAAAGATGAAGGTGAAGGGATAACTGGGAAGGGGTTAGAAGACAAGATGTTCTTTGCACCTACTTTACTTCTGTCTTTTTCTACAGGAACGGACCCCCAACTGTATGTGACAATCGTAATCTCAGTGGTCATTGTGTTTGTGGCCACTGGAATAATCATCAAGTTCTGGTAAGTACTCATTATGAACATGGAATCACATCTTGTTCTCCAACCACATTTAATGCTACATTTGTAATTCCGCTGATTTCCTGTTATCCCGGCTGCAAAGCTTTACATCTATATGATGCCCCCTGCTAGCGCAACCACAATGAAATGCATGATCTGCTGCAGAGCACTGTAGGTATCTGGAAGAAAACCAAGTTATAGCGGCATGGCCCATAATGCTATATAATAGAAGATGTATAACTTATACCGGCTGTACATATATAATTATATACAGGAGATGCCCAGGTTATACCAGCATGGCCCATATCACTATATACAGAAGATGTATAACTTATACCAGCTGTACATATATAATTATATACAGGAGATGCCCAGGTTATACCAGCATGGTCCATATCACTATATACAAGAAGATGTATAACTTATACCAGCTGTACATATATAATTATATACAGGAGATGCCCAGGTTATACCAGCATGGTCCATATCACTATATACAAGAAGATGTATAACTTATACCAGCTGTACATATATAATTATATACAGGAGATGCCCAGGTTATACCAGCATGGCCCATATCACTATATACAGAAGATGTATAACTTATACCAGCTGTACATATATAATTATATACAGGAAATGCCCAGGTTATACCAGCATGGTCCATATCACTATATAATAGAAGATGTATAACTTATACCGGCTGTACATATATAATTATATACAGGAGATGCCCAGGTTATACCAGCATGGTCCATATCACTATATACAAGAAGATGTATAACTTATACCAGCTGTACATATATAATTATATACAGGAGATACCCAGGTTATACCAGCATGGCCCATATCACTATATAAAAGAAGATGTATAACTTATACCAGATGTACATATATAATTATATACAGGAGATACCCAGGTTATACCAGCGTGGTCCATATCACTATATACAAGAAGATGTATAACTTATACCAGCTGTACATATATAATTATATACAGGAGATGCCCAGGTTATACCAGCGTGGTCCATATCACTATATACAAGAAGATGTATAACTAATACCAGCTGTACATATATAATTATATACAGGAGATACCCAGGTTATACCAGCATGGTCCATATCACTATATACAAGAAGATGTATAACTTATACCAGATGTACATACAGTGGGGGAAATAATTATTTGACCCCTCACTGATTTTGTAAGTTTGTCCAATGACAAAGAAATGAAAAGTCTCAGAACAGTATCATTTCAATGGTAGGTTTATTGTAACAGTGGCAGATAGCACATCAAAAGGAAAATCGAAAAAATAACTTTAAATAAAAGATAGCAACTGATTTGCATTTCATTGAGTGAAATAAGTATTTGAACCCTCTAACAAAAAAAGACTTAATACTTGGTGGAAAAACCCTTGTTTGCAAGCACAGAGGTCAAACGTTTCTTGTAATTGATGACCAAGTTTGCGCACATTTTAGGAGGAATGTTGGTCCACTCCTCTTTGCAGATCATCTCTAAATCCCTAAGGTTTCGAGGCTGTCTCTGTGCAACTCTGAGCTTGAGCTCCCTCCATAGGTTTTCGATTGGATTAAGGTCCGGAGACTGACTAGGCCACTCCATGACCTTAATGTGCTTCTTCTTGAGCCACTCCTTTGTTGCCTTTGCTGTATGTTTTGGGTCATTGTCGTGCTGGAACACCCATCCACGACCCATTTTCAGTTTCCTGGCAGAGGGAAGGAGGTTGTCGCTCAGGATTTCACGATACATGGCTCCGTCCATTTTCCCGTTTATGCGAATAAGTTGTCCTGTGCCCTTAGCAGAAAAACACCCCCAAAGCAAAATGTTTCCACCCCCATGCTTGACGGTGGGGACGGTGTTTTGGGGGTCATAGGCAGCATTTTTCTTCCTCCAAACACAGCGAGTTGAGTTAATGCCAAAGAGCTCTATTTTGGTCTCATCAGACCACAGCACCTTCTCCCAGTCACTCTCTGAATCATTCAGGTGTTCATTGGCAAACTTCAGACGGGCCTGCACATGTGCCTTCCTGAGCAGGGGGACCTTGCGAGCCCTGCAGGATTTTAATCCATTGCGGTGTAATGTGTTTCCAATGGTTTTCTTGGTGACTGTGGTCCCTGCTAATTTGAGGTCATTAACTAACTCCTCCCGTGTAGTTCTAGGATGCTTTTTCACCTATCTCAGAACCATTGACACCCCACAAGGTGAGATCTTGCGTGGAGCCCCAGAGCGAGGTCGATTGATGGTCATTTTGTGCTCCTTCCATTTTCGAACAATCGCACCAACAGTTGTCACCTTCTCTCCCAGCTTCTTGCTAATGGTTTTGTAGCCCATTCCAGCCTTGTGCAGGTCTACAATTTTGTCTCTGACATCCTTGGACAGCTCTTTGGTCTTTCCCATGTTGGAGAGTTTGGAGTCTGCTTGATTGATTGATTCTGTGGACAGGTGTCTTTTATACAGGTGACTAGTTAAGACAGGTGTCCTTAATGAGGGTGACTAATTGAGTAGAAGTGTCTAACCACTCTGTGGGAGCCAGAACTCTTAATGGTTGGTAGGGGTTCAAATACTTATTTCACTCAATGAAATGCAAATCAGTTGCTATCTTTTATTTAAAGTTATTTTTTCAATTTTCCTTTTGATGTGCTATCTGCCACTGTTACAATAAACCTACCATCGAAATGATACTGTTCTGAGACTTTTCATTTCTTTGTCATTGGACAAACTTACAAAATCAGTGAGGGGTCAAATAATTATTTCCCCCACTGTATATAATTATATACAGGAGATACCCAGGTTATACCAGCGTGGTCCATATCACTATATACAAGAAGATGTATAACTTATACCAGCTGTACATATATAATTATATACAGGAGATGCCCAGGTTATACCAGCGTGGTCCATATCACTATATACAAGAAGATGTATAACTTATACCAGCTGTACATATATAATTATATACAGGAGATGCCCAGGTTATACCAGCGTGGTCCATATCACTATATACAAGAAGATGTATAAGTTATACCAGCTGTACATACAGTACAGACCAAAAGTTTGGACACACCTTCTCATTCAAAGAGTTTTCTTTATTTTCAGGACTATGAAAATTGTAGATTCACACTGAAGGCATCAAAACTACGGCATCCACACATGTGGAATTATATACATAACAAACAAGTGTGAAACAACTGAAAATATGTCATATTCTAGGTTCTTCAAAGTAGCCACCTTTTGCTTTGATTACTGCTTTGCACACTCTTGGCATTCTCTTGATGAGCTTCAAGAGGTAGTCCCCTGAAATGGTTTTCACTTCACAGGTGTGCCCTGTCAGGTTTAATAAGTGGGATTTCTTGCCTTATAAATGGGGTTGGGACCATCAGTTGCGTTGAGGAGAAGTCAGGTGGATACACAGCTGATAGTCCTACTGAATAGACTGTTAGAATTTGTATTATGGCAAGAAAAAAGCAGCTAAGTAAAGAAAAACGAGTGGCCATCATTACTTTAGGAAATGAAGGTCATTCAGTCAGCTGAAAAATTGGGAAAACTTTGAAAGTAAGGGCTATTTGACCATGAAGGAGAGTGATGGGATGCTGCGCCAGATTACCTGGCCTCCACAGTCACTGGACCTGAACCCAATCAAGATGGTTTGGGGTGAGCTGGACCGCAGAGTGAAGGCAAAAGGGCCAACAAGTGCTAAGCATCTCTGGGAACTCCTTCAAGACTGTTGGAAGACCATTTCAGGGGACTACCTCTTGAAGCTCATCAAGAGAATGCCAAGAGTGTGCAAAGCAGTAATCAAAGCAAAAGGTGGCTACTTTGAAGAACCTAGAATATGACATATTTTCAGTTGTTTCACACTTGTTTGTTATGTATATAATTCCACATGTGTTAATTCATAGTTTTGATGCCTTCATAGTCATGAAAATAAAGAAAACTCTTTGAATGAGAAGGTGTGTCCAAACTTTTGGTCTGTACTGTATATACAGGAGATTCCCAGGTTATACCAGCATGGTCCATATCACTATATACAAGGAGATGTATAACTTATACCAGCTGTACATATATAATTATATACAGGAGATGCCCAGGTTATACCAGCATGGCCCATATCACTATATACAAGAAGATGTATAACTTATACCAGCTGTACATATATAATTATATACAGGAGATACCCAGGTTATACCAGCATGGTCCATATCACTATATACAAGAAGATGTATAACTTATACCAGCTGTACATATATAATTATATACAGGAGATGCCCAGGTTATACCAGCGTGGTCCATATCACTATATACAAGAAGATGTATAACTTATACCAGCTGTACATATATAATTATATACAGGAGATGCCCAGGTTATACCAGCATGGTCCATATCACTATATACAAGAAGATGTATAACTTATACCAGCTGTACATATATAATTATATACAGGAGATACCCAGGTTATACCAGCATGGTCCATATCACTATGTACAAGAAGATGTATAACTTATACCAGCTGTACATATATAATTATATACAAGAGATACCCAGGTTATACCAGCATGGTCCATATTACTATATACAAGAAGATGTATAACTTATACCAGCTGTACATATATAACTATATACAGGAGATACCCAGGTTATACCAGCATGGTCCATATCACTATATACAAGAAGATGTATAACTTATACCAGCCGTACTTATATAATTATATACAGGAGATACCCAGGTTGTACCAGCATGGTCCACATCACTATATACAAGAAGATGTATAACTTATACCGGCTGTACATATATAATTATATACAGGAGATACCCAGGTTATACCAGCATGGTCCATATCATTATATACAAGGAGATGTATAACTTATACCAGCTGTACATATATAATTATATACAGGAGATGCCCAGGTTATACCAGCATGGCCCATATCACTATATACAAGAAGATGTATAACTTATACCGGCTGTACATATATAATTATATACAGGAGATACCCAGGTTATACCAGCATGGTCCATATCTCTATATACAAGAAGATGTATAACTTATACCAGCTGTACATATATAATTATATACAGGAGATACCCAGGTTATACCAGCATGCTCCATATCACTATATACAAGAAGATGTATAACTTATACCAGCTGTACATATATAATTATATACAGGAGATGCCCAGGTTATACCAGCGTGGTCCATATCACTATATACAAGAAGATGTATAACTTATACCAGCTGTACATATATAATTATATACAGGAGATGCCCAGGTTATACCAGCATGGTCCATATCACTATATACAAGAAGATGTATAACTTATACCAGCTGTACATATATAATTATATACAGGAGATACCCAGGTTATACCAGCATGGTCCATATCACTATGTACAAGAAGATGTATAACTTATACCAGCTGTACATATATAATTATATACAAGAGATACCCAGGTTATACCAGCATGGTCCATATCACTATATACAAGAAGATGTATAACTTATACCAGCTGTACATATATAACTATATACAGGAGATACCCAGGTTATACCAGCATGGTCCATATCACTATATACAAGAAGATGTATAACTTATACCAGCCGTACTTATATAATTATATACAGGAGATACCCAGGTTGTACCAGCATGGTCCACATCACTATATACAAGAAGATGTATAACTTATACCGGCTGTACATATATAATTATATACAGGAGATACCCAGGTTATACCAGCATGGTCCATATCATTATATACAAGGAGATGTATAACTTATACCAGCTGTACATATATAATTATATACAGGAGATGCCCAGGTTATACCAGCATGGCCCATATCACTATATACAAGAAGATGTATAACTTATACCGGCTGTACATATATAATTATATACAGGAGATACCCAGGTTATACCAGCATGCTCCATTTCACTATATACAAGAAGATGTATAACTTATACCGGCTGTACATATATAATTATATACAGGAGATGCCCAGGTTATACCAGCATGCTCCATATCACTATATACAAGAAGATGTATAACTTATACCAGCTGTACATATATAATTATATACAGGAGATGCCCAGGTTATACCAGCATGGTCCATATCACTATATAGAAGAAGATGTATAACTTATACCAGCTGTACATATATAATTATATACAGGAGATGCCCAGGTTATACCAGCATGGTCCATATCACTATATAGAAGAAGATGTATAACTTATACCAGCTGTACATATATAATTATATACAGGAGATGCCCAGGTTATACCAGCATGGTCCATATCACTATATACAAGAAGATGTATAACTTATACCAGCTGTACATATATAATTATATACAGGAGATACCCAGGTTGTACCAGCATGGTCCACATCACTATATACAAGAAGATGTATAACTTATACCGGCTGTACATATATAATTATATACAGGAGATACCCAGGTTGTACCAGCATGGTCCACATCACTATATACAAGAAGATGTATAACTTATACCAGCTGTACATATATAATTATATACAGGAGATACCCAGGTTATACCAGCATGGTCCATATCACTATATATACAAGGAGATGTATAACTTATACCAGCTGTACATATATAATTATATACAGGAGATGCCCAGGTTATACCAGCATGGTCCATATCACTATATACAAGAAGATGTATAACTTATACCAGCTGTACATATATAATTATATACAGGAGATGCCCAGGTTATACCAGCATGGTCCATATCACTATATACAAGAAGATGTATAACTTATACCAGCTGTACATATATAATTATATACAGGAGATACCCAGGTTATACCAGCGTGGTCCATATCACTATATACAAGAAGATGTATAACTTATACCAGCTGTACATATATAATTATATACAGGAGATACCCAGGTTATACCAGCATGGCCCATATCACTATATACAGAAGATGTATAACGTATACCAGCTGTACATATATAATTATATACAGGAGATGCCCAGGTTATACCAGCATGGTCCATATCACTATATAGAAGAAGATGTATAACTTATACCAGCTGTAAATATATAATTATATACAGGAGATGCCCAGGTTATACCAGCATGGTCCATATCACTATATAGAAGAAGATGTATAACTTATACCAGCTGTACATATATAATTATATACAGGAGATGCCCAGGTTATACCAGCATGGTCCATATCACTATATACAAGAAGATGTATAACTTATACCAGCTATACATATATAATTATATACAGGAGATGCCCAGGTTATACCAGCATGGTCCATATCACTATATAGAAGAAGATGTATAACTTATACCAGCTGTACATATATAATTATATACAGGAGATGCCCAGGTTATACCAGCATGGCCCATATCACTATATACAAGAAGATGTATACCTTATACCAGCTGTACATATATAATTATATACAGGAGATACCCAGGTTATACCAGCATGCTCCATATCACTATATACAAGATGTATAACTTATACCAGCTGTACATATATAATTATATACAGGAGATGCCCAGGTTATACCAGCATGGTCCATATCACTATATACAAGAAGATGTATAACTTATACCAGCTGTACATATATAACTATATACAGGAGATACCCAGGTTATACCAGCGTGGTCCATATCACTATATACAAGAAGATGTATAACTTATACCAGCTGTACTTATATAATTATATACAGGAGATACCCAGGTTGTACCAGCATGGTCCACATCACTATATACAAGAAGATGTATAACTTATACCGGCTGTACATATATAATTATATACAGGAGATACCCAGGTTGTACCAGCATGGTCCACATCACTATATACAAGAAGATGTAGTAGAAAATTGGTACCTGGAATTTTACTTTCCTTGAGTCCGAAGGCAGCACAGAATGGGTTAACGTTGACCTCTTTTAGTTTCATAGGACCGCTCACCTAGATTTAAACAATCAAACAATTAGTCAATCACATCATGAGTACACCTATAAGGTCTGGTGAATAGCAACTGCCCCTTGTATTAAAAAATAGATCCACACAGTTGCAGAACAAAAAATATAATTTATTTAGGGAGGGTAAGCCTGTGCTGCCTTCGGACTCAAGGAAAGTAAAATTCCAGGTACCAATTTTCTACTTTCCCTTATCGTCCTCGGCAGCACAGAATGGGATTTTTATAGATTCCAAAGGGGGGGATTATACTGAAGCTGAACTTAGAATGCCTGTGCCAAAGGCTGAGCTCCTGGACTCGATGTCAAGGCGATAATGCTTTGCGAAGGTGGAAGGAGTGGACCAGGAGGCTGCGCTGCAGATTTCTTGTATAGACACCTGCCCATATTCCGCCCAAGAGGCTGCTGTCGACCTCGTGGAATGAGCCTTGATGGAAAGTGGTGGAGTTTCCCCCTCTAACAAGTAGGTTTCTGTGATGGTGTTCTTTATCCAACGGGCGAGTGAATCCTTGGATGGCGTTCGCCCTCTTCTCGGTCCAGAATAAAGCAGAAAAAGATTTTAGTCTAAACGGAACTCTTCCGTTCTTCGCAAATAGGTTTCTACTGCTCTTTTCACATCTAGCATATGTAATTGCTCCTGTTCTTCATCCGCCGGATTTGGGAAGAATGTAGGCAAGAAGGTATCCCTATTAATATTCATAGTGGAAGGAACCTTTGGTTGAAAGGAAGGTATGGTTCTAATCAATATCCCATCAGGAAGGATTCGAATATATGGATGTCTGGAAGATAACGCTCGTAGTTCCCCCAATCTTTTCGCCGAAGTAATGGCTACAAGAAACAGAACTTTGCAGGAGAGATATCTGATGTCCACCTGTTCCAATGGTTCAAAGGGTGGTCTTGTGAGTCCCCTTAGTACTAGGGATAAGTCCCACACAGGAAAGGGTTCGTGAATCACCGGTCTTAGCCTCTTCAAGGCCTTGAAGAATCTGACTATCAGAGGATGGAACAGATATTTATTCTCTGTCAAGATATTAATGGCAGTCATCTGGGATTTTAAGGTATTCGGCTTCAAGCCCATATCAAATCCTTCTTGAAGGAACTGAAGAATACTGGAGATGTTTATTTCCGTATATCCTTTTCCCGACAACCAAGACCGGAATTTTCCTAATACTTTGGCATATTTCACATTGGTAGAACGCTTGCGGGAATTCATTAGTGTGTCAATGACCGAAGCTGGTAGGCCCTCTTCCTCTAATCTGCTTCTCTCAACATCCAGGCCGTGAGGTGTAACCTGTCTAGGTTCTGATGGAATAGACCCTGCTGGAGGAGAAGGTCGGGGGCACATGGAAGCTTCCAATAGTTCCCTTCGGACAGTTGGAGAAGAAGAGGAAACCATGACCTCCGGGGCCAAAATGGTGCTATTAATATTACTTTGGGTCTTTCTACTGCAATCTTCTGTAGAACCCTCGGTATGAGGGGTGCCGGTGGAAATAAGTAGACAAATAGGCGACTCCAAGACATCGAGAAGGCGTCCACCACTGTCGGCCTGTCGTGTTTGCTCAGGGAACAGAACTTCTGGAGTTTCCGATTTTGTCTGGAGGCCATCAGATCCCAGGTTGGACAACCCCATCTGGCTATGATTTGTTTGAAGTAAATCGGATTCAAACCCCACTCGCTCGGACTGACTGTCATCCGACTCAGACGATCTGCTTGTATATTGTAACAGCCTCTTATATGAATCGCTCTTAATTGCGAAAGATGTGATTCTGCCCAGGTGAAAATCCGTTTGCATAATTTCATCAAGGACGGGCTCCTCGTTCCTCCCTGTTTGTTCAGGTAGAACACAGTGGAGAGGTTATCTGAGCGAACCAGCACCGATTTTCCTTCCAGGAGGGTTTGAAAATGGACTAGCGATTCCAGAACAGCCTTCATCTCCTTGAAGTTTGAGGACTGTCGCACATCCTGGGGAGACCATTTCCCTTGGATCCATCTGTTCTGCACATGAGCTCCCCAGCCTCTGGCTGAGGCATCCGTGGTCATTATTATCGGTGACAGATACTGAAAAGATTTCCCTACTGTGAGCTTCTCCGTCTGTAACCACCAGTTCAGACTCTGAATAACGGAAGGCCTCAGGCTGATTCTTCTTTCCAAATCGCAATGACTGGTGCGTCTTGCCTGTATCATATTCCATTGAAGGTCTCGCATATGGATCTTCGCCCAGGGGACCGCATCTATGGTAGAAGTCAGATGACCCAAGGTCTTCATCACTCTGCGTACGGATGGCTTGTGAATGGATCTCAAGGTTCTCACTTCCTCTCTGATCTTCTGACCCTTGTCTGAAGGAAGGAACACTTTCATGCAGCGGGTGTCTATCACCATCCCCAAGAATCTTTTCAACGTCGTTGGGGAAAGCTGAGATTTCTTCCAACTCATTATGAAACCGAGGGACTGGAGAAGCGAGATGACTGTACGGAGATGAAGTTGCAACTGTTCCTCCGTTGCTGCTGCCACTAGCCAGTCGTCGAGGTAAGGATAGACTTGAATGGCCTGTAAGCGTAGATGCACTGCTGCCACCACTGATATTTTGGTAAAAATCCTGGGTGCGGACGTCAGCCCGAAGGGCAACGCTCTGAATTGAAAGTGCAGGATCCTCCCTGCTCTTCTGACGGCCACTCTTAGGAATTTCCTTGAGGAAGATCTTATGGGCACATGCAGGTAGGCGTCCTCCAAGTCCAGGGAGGCCATGAACTGATCTCGCTGAAGAGTGGACACCACCGATCTTAATGTTTCCATCTTGAAATGGATTTTTCTCAGAAAATGATTTAAGTATCTGAGGTCTATAACGAGACGCCAATCCCCGCTTGCTTTTGGGACTAGAAACAACCTGGAGTAGACTCCCTTTTTTTCTTGACCTCTTGGTACCCGTTCTAAAGCTCCTTTCTTTAGAAATTGGTCCACCAGGTGATCTATACGAGGGTCTTCTCTTTGAAACAGAAATCTGCTTCTTGGCTGATGAAGAAACTCTAGCGAGTATCCGTCCCTTATTAGATCCAGAACCCATTTGTCCGTAGTGATTCTCTCCCAGTTGTTGTAGAAGTAGGATAAGCGACCTCCTACAGACCGGCTTTCGACGTCAGAAATCAGCCTTGGAGTTTTTACTGATGTCTTCCTTTCCTCTTGCTTTTTCAGCAGAACTGGGAATGACTCTTCTGTCTGACCGGCCTCTGCTAGATCGCCCACGATAGCCTGTTCTGCGGTAAGGCTGCCTACCAAAGGGACGAAAATTCCTTGGACGATTCTTGGTTTTAAACTGAGGGAACTTCAGAGATTTTTCATCAGAATTGGCTTCTAACAGCTTGTCTAGCTGAGAGCCGAACAGTCTCCCAGGCTCAAAGGGTAGAGCGCAGAGGTTGGTCTTTGAGGCAACATCTCCTGCCCATAGCTTGAGCCACAAGGTCCTTCTTATTGAATTTGAGAGGGCCATATCTTTAGCCAGGAATCTCAGCGAATCCACTGGAAAGTCACACAAAAACTCAGCGGCCATTTTAAGGGACGGCAGTTGAAGGAGCAGGTCTTCTCTGGAGACTCCGTCCTCGATGTCCCTTCCTAGGTGACTTAGCCAGATTCTGAGGGCTCGAGCCACTGGTACTGCGGCCATGGCTGCCTTACTTAACGTGGCCAAGTAAGAATGCAGTCTCTTTAGCAAGTTATCTGCTTTTCTGTCCATCGGGTCCCTCAGCAGCGCGGAGTCATCTGCAGGAAAGAAGGACCTTTTAGCCAGCCTAGTTACCGCAGGATCAACTCTGGCGGGGACTTCCCAGCTTGAGGACTCAGCGGAGTCGGTCTTATAAACAGAACGGAATCTTGAGCCCGGATCCATTTTCCTCAGGGGACATTTACATTCCTTCTGGAATATGGAGTCCAGAACTGGATGGCTTGGAAGGACTGAAGCTTTTTTCTTTGGGAAATAGAAGAGACTCTCCTTGTCCTGTGCGGCAACAGGGTCTTCCTTAGTCTCCATTATTCCCTTTACTTCTCTGATTAAGCGATTCGCATTCTTCCTATCAAAAAGGAAATTCTCCTCCATATTAGAGACTTCCCAATCCGAGCCTGAGTCTTCGCTCTCAGACGTCAGAGACTCGTCAGAGGATGAGGAGATAGGATCGCGCTTTCTCTTTTTGGCCTTCTGTTTCTGCTTTGTCAGAAAGGACTTAAAGAGGCTCATTAGTTTTCTGGACTCTGCATCAGACTCGTCTTCAGGCTGAGTGCAGGAAGCGCAGATATTGGAGCGTGAATCCTCAGGTAAGGGCTGAATGCAAGAGATGCAGCGGGATTGCTTCCTTGACCTCTTTGATCCAGCAGAAGATCTATGAGAATGGACAGAATCAGCCGCCATACAGTTGTCACAGTAGTCCTCTCGCTGTTCATCAGGTAGGGGCTGCTCACATGACAGGCAATATCTGTGTCTGTGCTTCTTAGACCTCTTTCTCACAGAACCAGGAAGCCCAGACATCTGGAACAGAGAAAAACAGACATATCATGAGCAAAACCAGCAAGGATCTCTGTCAGAAGGAACCCCAGCTGACACAATACCTTAATTTCACAGGAGCTCGGCTGCCAGGCATTTATGGCAGCTTGCTCCAGCCTGCATCCACCTTAAATATTTGAATCTGGCGCCCTGGACGCCGCCTGGTGACGTCAGCCGCTCCTGCGGCTTCCCATTGGCCCCAGAGGGCGCGCTGACTGATGACGTCAGACGCTGCCCGAACCCGGAAGTGCGGTGGCCTCCTCCGATCCTAGGAGAGGCATGCTGGGGATTTCAAATGCCGGGCGTCGGGCGCACACTGCGCGGATCATCGGCAGGGCAGCGGCTATCAGACCGCAACGGAGACCTCCTGCCGGCGCGCACATCGTGGATGCGGAGTAGTGCCAGCGCCAAGGACACACCCGTGGCACTGCTGGACACTTGGCCTGGAGCCTGGGACACACCCCACGGCATAGGTGGCCGATCTTCACCACACCAGACAGGTGGGCAGATTCCTCAGAAATGAGGACATAAAAAAAATACAAGGGGCAGTTGCTATTCACCAGACCTTATAGGTGTACTGATTATGTGATTGACTAATTGTTTGATTGTTTAAATCTAGGTGGGCGGTCCTATGAAACTAAAAGAGGTCAACGTTAACCCATTTTGTGCTGCCGAGGACGATAAGGGAAATAACTTATACCAGCTGTACATATATAATTATATACAGGAGATACCCAGGTTATACCAGCATGGTCCATATCACTATATACAAGAAGATGTATAACTTATACCGGCTGTACATATATAATTATATACAGGAGATACCCAGGTTATACCAGCATGGTCCATATCACTATATATACAAGGAGATGTATAACTTATACCAGCTGTACATATATAATTATATACAGGAGATGCCCAGGTTATACCAGCATGGTCCATATCACTATATACAAGAAGATGTATAACTTATACCAGCTGTACATATATAATTATATACAGGAGATGCCCAGGTTATACCAGCATGGTCCATATCACTATATACAAGAAGATGTATAACTTATACCAGCTGTACATATATAATTATATACAGGAGATGCTCAGGTTATACCAGCATGCTCCATATCACTATATACAAGGAGATGTATAACTTATACCAGCTGTACATATATAATTATATACAGGAGATGCCCAGGTTATACCAGCATGGTCCATATCACTATATACAAGAAGATGTATAACTTATACCAGCTGTACATATATAATTATATACAGGAGATGCCCAGGTTATACCAGCATGCTCCATATCACTATATACAAGAAGATGTATAACTTATACCAGCTGTACATATATAATTATATACAGGAGATGCCCAGGTTATACCAGCATGCTCCATATCACTATATACAAGGAGATGTATAACTTATACCAGCTGTACATATATAATTATATACAGGAGATGCCCAGGTTATACCAGCATGTTCCATATCACTATATACAAGAAGATGTATAACTTATACCAGCTGTACATATATAATTATATACAGGAGATGCCCAGGTTATACCAGCATGGTCCATATCACTATATACAAGAAGATGTATAACTTATACCAGCCGTACTTATATAATTATATACAGGAGATGCCCAGGTTATACCAGCTGTACATATATAATTATATACAGGAGATACCCAGGTTATACCAGCATGCTCCATATCACTATATACAAGAAGATGTATAACTTATACCAGCTGTACATATATAATTATATACAGGAGATGCCCAGGTTATACCACCATGGTCCATATCACTATATACAGGAAGATGTATAACTTATACCAGCTGTACATATATAATTATATACAGGAGATACCCAGGTTATACCAGCATGGTCCATATCACTATATACAAGAAGATGTATAACTTATACCAGCTGTACATATATAATTATATACAGGAGAGGCCCAGGTTATACCAGCATGGTCCATATCACTATATACAAGAAGATGTATAACTTATACCAGCTGTACATATATAATTATATACAAGAGATACCCAGGTTATACCAGCATGCTCCATATCACTATATACAAGGAGATGTATAACTTATACCAGCTGTACATATATAATTATATACAGGAGATGCCCAGGTTATACCAGCATGTTCCATATCACTATATACAAGAAGATGTATAACTTATACCAGCTGTACATATATAATTATATACAGGAGATGCCCAGGTTATACCAGCATGGTCCATATCACTATATACAAGAAGATGTATAACTTATACCAGCCGTACTTATATAATTATATACAGGAGATGCCCAGGTTATACCAGCTGTACATATATAATTATATACAGGAGATACCCAGGTTATACCAGCATGCTCCATATCACTATATACAAGAAGATGTATAACTTATACCAGCTGTACATATATAATTATATACAGGAGATGCCCAGGTTATACCACCATGGTCCATATCACTATATACAGGAAGATGTATAACTTATACCAGCTGTACATATATAATTATATACAGGAGATACCCAGGTTATACCAGCATGGTCCATATCACTATATACAAGAAGATGTATAACTTATACCAGCTGTACATATATAATTATATACAGGAGAGGCCCAGGTTATACCAGCATGGTCCATATCACTATATACAAGAAGATGTATAACTTATACCAGCTGTACATATATAATTATATACAAGAGATACCCAGGTTATACCAGCATGCTCCATATCACTATATACAAGGAGATGTATAACTTATACCAGCTGTACATATATAATTATATACAGGAGATGCCCAGGTTATACCAGCATGTTCCATATCACTATATACAAGAAGATGTATAACTTATACCAGCTGTACATATATAATTATATACAGGAGATGCCCAGGTTATACCAGCATGGTCCATATCACTATATACAAGAAGATGTATAACTTATACCAGCCGTACTTATATAATTATATACAGGAGATGCCCAGGTTATACCAGCTGTACATATATAATTATATACAGGAGATACCCAGGTTATACCAGCATGCTCCATATCACTATATACAAGAAGATGTATAACTTATACCAGCTGTACATATATAATTATATACAGGAGATACCTAGGTTATACCAGCATGCTCCATATCACTATATAAAAATAAGCTTAGGTTATACCAGCTGTAAACAAATAATTATATTCATGGAGCCAGGGCTGTATTTACAAGGCACTTAAGGGCACGTGCCTAAGGAGTCAGGAAGGAGGGTGCAGCACTTCACAGAGAAAATGAATGCTTTATGTTGATTCTCTCTCCTTAGTGCTGCTCCTCAGTCTCCTATTGCAGACCCTCTGACTTAAGTGAATAAATCTTGAGGGAAAATCAGGGCTGGATGGAGTATGCTAGGAATTTTCCATTCATAGCGTGCACCACGCATTGGTGGAGATGCCGTCAGACTTTTAGGTTTCTATTACTGGCAGCAGTGTCAGGGTATCTTCAGATGAGATGTTCTGAAAGGGGTTGTGCCAAGTAATGGATGAGAATACACTATAGACTACATTTACACGACGGTCATTTGACTGCCGTTTTCAGAACCGTTGCCGTCTATGGGGCTATTCACGTGGCCATTTTTTTAACAGCCAGTGAATAGCAGTTATCGGACCGGTCAGCGGCCAGGCGGGCCACGCTGAAATCAATGGGACCGTTTAAAAGGCTGCGCTTAGACAGCAGTGCACCCATCTAACAGCTGTTAAAATGGATACACTAGTGAAAAATGGCACTCTCACTCCCCACAGGATGCAGAAGGACCTATCGCTCCCAGTGTGGTGATGTCATCATGCCGGGAGCGTCAAGTCCTTAAGCCTTCAGTTAAGAGAGAGTGTTCCCGTTCCTGCAAGTGCTCGAGGTATTATTATGGGACACTATATGGGACTGCTGGGGGCCACTAAGGGGGGCATTATTAATGCTGGGGCCACTAGGGGGGCATTATTAATGCTGAAACCACTATGGGGGGGCATTATTAATGCTGAAACCACTATGGGGGGGCATTATTAATGCTGAAACCACTATGGGGGGGCATTATTAATGCTGAAACCACTATGGGGGGGCATTATTAATGCTGAAACCACTATGGAGGGGCATTATTAATGCTGGGGCCACTAGGGGGGCATTATTAATGCTGAAACCACTATGGGGGGGCATTATTAATGCTGAAACCACTATGGGGGGGCATTATTAATGCTGAAACCACTATGGGGGGGCATTATTAATGCTGAAACCACTATGGGGCGGGGCATTATTAATGCTAGGGGTCACTGAGGGGACATTATGTGTACTAAAGGGGTAGGGATTTAAATAAAACAGCCAATGAAATGAAAATCACACAGACAGTTTTCATGGTTATTTTTCAACCGTTTTTGCATCCATTTTCTGCATGTCTGTACGTTTTGCATCCGTTTTTAACAGCTGTGAAAAACGGCAAGAAAATGGATGCAAAAACGGTTGAAAAATAACCATGAAAAACTGTCTGTGTGTCCTTTTTTCATGTGAATGTACTCTTAGAATGAAAATCCGTTTATTGCACAACCCCTTTAACCACACAGTCAAAATTGCATTAAAAAAGGTGCTTAAAGGGCATCTGTCAGCAGTTTTGTACCTATGACGCTGGCTGACCTGTTACATGTTCACTTGGCAGCTGAAGGCATCTGTGTTGGTCCTATGTTCCTATGTGCCCGCATTGCTGAGAAAAATTATGTTTTAATTTATGCAAATGAGCCTCTAGGAGCAACGGGGGCGTTGCCATTACACCTAGAGGCTCAGCTCTCTCTGCAACTGCTGCGCCCTCTGCACTTTGATTGACAGGTCCAGGTGTGGTCACGTTTTCACTGCCTGGACCTGTCAATCAAAGTGCAGAGGACGCGGCAGTTGCAAAGAAAGCAGATCCTCTAGGTGTAATGGTAACGCCCCCGTTGCTCCTAGAGGCTCATTTGCATAAATTAAATCATCATTTTTCTCAGCGATGCGGGCACATAGGAACATGGGACCAACACAGATGCCTTCAGCTGCCAAGTGCACATGTAACACGTCAGCCAGTGTCATAGGTACAAAACTGCTGACAGATGCCCTTTAAAACCGCGCTCAGTGTTACCAGGTTTGCTGTGGTTTGGTGATGCGATTATTTGTTATGCATTGTAACATAAAGGTATTTCACTTATATAAACTGCAATGACCACATCACAAAACTGCAGCCATCATGGTAAAACCAAGGGCGTTTTCAACAGCGACTTTTACCGCATGGTGACAATCATATGGTCAATCAGCAGATACAGCTGAAGGAATAGGGGGGTGAGCGCTAGATGTGCCTGGGGCAGCACAAACCCTAAACGCAGCCCTGCATGACGCCCTGGTTTGTCAGGTTAGAGATTTTGTGAGACCGATTACACCACGCAACAAAAAAAAAAACTTTCCGTCTGCTACTGGGCAAAAACCCTTTGTCCTATGTGCGGATTACAAATCCCAAGCCAGAATTGTTGTAACACGTCACGGAATTCTGCTATGCATAAGTAATAAGCATGCCTAAATGAATGAGGCACTTGGAAAGCATTGAATAATTTAGAACAGAACGAGTTTTACTCCAATAATTACCGGATCTACATCAAAGTTTGCGTAGTAAACAGTGTATGAAAATGTAATGGAATAACAACATTTCTAAAAGTCTCGTTTTTCAGCTTAAAAGTCTTACTCGAGCACGACCCAGTAGAGGCATCTGCTTTTGTGAACGGTCATATTTTCCCCCATCGTGTTGGGATTCCAGAGGCCGTGATACCTGTTCTCCATTGTAGAAATATCTTTATGGAACCGCTCTCCATGTTCGTCACTTACATGTCCCAAATTGGGTGGGAAAAAGTCAAGATGGGAATGTAAGAAATGCACTTTCAGTGACATTCGGCAGCCAAGTTGTTCATGTGCTGTAAGCAGGTTGTCTACTAATTCAGCAGAGTTTGCAGCTCGTCTGTTCCCAAGGAAGTTCTGCTCAAATACATCCCAAGCTGCAAGACGCACTCGCTTCGTCAGAATCTTGCGCTGATCATAAGTAGTGTATTTGCCACATATGTAGCAGAAATTGTCTGGATCGTTAACACATTTGCGTTTATCCATCTTAAGTTTCAAAACTGATAGCACAGTAACAGATCACTTTATCCAAATCTGTCCAGCTTGCCTTATGTACTTACTGCTGACATCAGCCTGAGTGCGTCCGGTCGGGTCTGGACATGTCCATCGGAATATCTCCAATATAATGCATTAATATTATAACTGAATAGGCTTTGCATGTATAACTTAAAATCTAGACGTGTCAGAACAAGTTCATATTCGGAATCAGCGCGCTCATTTTAGTATAAGTAATAGCAGATCAGTGTTCCTGTTTTTTTTTACATCCGTACCGTTTGTCCACAAATTTTGTAGGTTGTGTTTCCGTGTGTCTTCAGTTTTTTTTTTGCGGTCCGCAAAAAAACCCTGAAGGCTGTAATTCTTGAAATTTAATATATACAGGTTTCCCGGCAACCATCCGCAAAAAAAACAACGGATGCGGATGACATACGGATGGCTTTCGTTGGTCATCCGCATTTTTTTGCGGACCCATTGACTTCAATGGGTTCCGCAAAACGTTTATTGCGGACAAGAATAGGACATACAATACTTTTTTTGCGGACAGGAAACACGGACAGCGGACGCGCAAAAGAAATGTATGAGTCCACCGCATCCATTTTTTGGATCCATAGAAATTAATGGGAAACCATCCGATCCGCAAAAAAAAACGGAACAGAGGGCGCAAAAAAACGACTGCCGTGTGCATGTAGCCTAAATCACATGTTTTTCTCTCAGTAGCAAAACCATTGTTTTGCGGTGTATTAAACATTTTATTCTATAATTGACGGTAACATTTATAAATCGGTGTTTGCCAGGCTGCCCATGTCGTGGCGTAATATGAGACGTGTAAAACGCACGCACTTACTTGAAATAAATGACTGCAAGCCATTATAAGGCTCTAATTGTAGCAGCGCTGAGTGCTCCCCTGCTGTGTCCTTCGGCGTGACTTCCTCGTCACAGCAGAGCAGAGGAACTTTGCTTCTCCCACAGAACAAATTACATTATAAATATATTCAGCTCCGATGTCACCTTGAGTATTTAGATCATAAAAATACTTTATGGTAGAAAGAGACTTGTAATAAACTTCACTTAAATCCTTAACCCCATGTGGGATAAGCGGTGCTATGGGCGCCGCTGCTCAAGCCTCTATGTGTCGGGGAGGCCTGCATATAACTCTGCATGGACTGGCAGATGGGAATCCTGCAAGGCTAGAGGGGGGGGTCCTGGCGGAAGTGGAAGTCACCCCGCCACCCCAGCTTTATTCATTGCTACATAAACAGCACTGTGCCTCGTGTACAGGATGCAATAGCGCCCCCTCCTGTATTCATGATACGGTTGTATAGCAAACCTGGAACTTAGTTCACTGTAGGTTTCTACAGCCTCTGACGTGGGGCCCACTTGGGGTCTGTGCGGGCCCACTGTACGGTCCGGTGCATATCCCTTCCTGTTGGTCGTCTCTCTGGCTGGGTAGTGTCCGGGGAGCGGAAGAGGACAGAGAGGCGCTGACAGGGGGAGCTAATGAGGGGATTGACTGTGAACGGTAAAGGTGGATTTAGCCGAGCAGATGATCGTTATGATTCGAAGGCAAGCGATGGAAGCTGGACGAGAATCGTGGCATGTAAATGTCTCGACTGAGCGATTGTGAAACCGTTGATACAAACAAGTACAATCATCGCTTGTCATTAATGAAATGCGTTATGTAAATGTGCATCGTGTATATTCTTGATGACAGACGGCCCTGTGCAGGCGCATGAAACCTTTCATTTAAATGCTAGTCGTCTGCTGGAACGTTCGGGCGGTGATCGCTTCAACCATCATCTGCTCGTCTAAATCCACCTTATCTGTCAGCGTGCGATGTGGTATACAAAACGTCAGCTGCTGAGGCCAAATGGAGCAGAATATTTAACTAAGCTTAAACACGAAAGGGTTAAAAAGCACAAAATAAATGCAATTCAATAAAAGTTGATGCAAAGGTGTCTATCACAGACTGCTCTTAAAGGGGTATCCCCATCTAAGACAATGGGGACATATCGCTAGGATATGCCCCCATTGTCTGATAGGTGCGGGTCCCACCTCTGGGACCTGCATCTGCGTCGAGAACGGAGCGGGGAGAGTGGTGGCTGGAGGTCCCCCGGTTTCTCGTGGTCCGGCCACCGCCAAGCGCTATGCTCATACAATTGAATGGGAGCACACCGCACTTGTGCGGCCACCGCTACCATTCATTTCTATGTGAGCGGCTATTTTCAGCGACTCCATAGAAATGAATAGAGGGCGGCTGCGCATGCGGGACCCCCACCTATCAGACAATGGGGGAATATCCGAGCGATATGCCCCCATTGTCTGTGATGGGAAAACCCCTTTAATGCCCCTGTCTCATAGACTTATCCCAGTGTAGCCCTCTCTCAAAAAGACTGCTCCCCCATACCTTCCCTCTATCTCGAAAAGACTCCCTAAGCCCCATTCTAACTGCTCATCATGTTTCCTCCCCACACAAACCACTCCTCATGCCCCCTTCTTTCACATAGTCTGCAGCAGCTGAGGTGTGTATTATGAGGTTCTGCAGCAGCTGAGGTGTATTATGAGGTTCTGCAGCAGCTGAGGTGTATTATGAGGTTCTGCAGCAGCTGAGATGTGTATTATGAGGTTCTGCAGCAGCTGAGGTGTATTATGAGGTTCTGCAGCAGCTGAGGTGTGTATTATGAGGTTCTGCAGCAGCTGAGGTGTATTATGAGGTTCTGCAGCAGCTGAGGTGTATTATGAGGTTCTGCAGCAGCTGAGATGTGTATTATGAGGTTCTGCAGCAGCTGAGGTGTATTATGAGGTTCTGCAGCAGCTGAGGTGTGTATTATGAGGTTCTGCAGCAGCTGAGGTGTATTATGAGGTTCTGCAGCAGCTGAGGTGTATTATGAGGTTCTGCAGCAGCTGAGGTGTGTATTATGAGGTTCTGCAGCAGCTGAGGTGTATTATGAGGTTCTGCAGCAGCTGAGGTGTGTATTATGAGGCTCTGCCGCAGATGAGGTGTGTATTAAAAGGTTCTGCAGAAGCTGAGGTGTGTATTAGGAGGTTCTGCAGCAGCTGAGGTGTGTATTAGGAGGTTCTGCAGCAGCTGAGGTGTGTATTAGGAGGTTCTGCAGCAGCTGAGGTGTGTATTATAAGGTTCTGCAGAAGCTGAGGTGTATATTAGGAGGTTCTGCAGCAGCTGAGGTGTGTATTAGGAGGTTCTGCAGCAGCTGAGGTGTGTATTAGGAGGTTCTGCAGCAGCTGAGGTGTGTATTATGAGGTTCTGCAGCAGCTGAGATGTGTATTATGAGGTTCTGCAGCAGCTGAGATGTGTATTATGAGGTTCTGCAGAAGCTGAGATGTGTATTATGAGGTTCTGCAGCAGCTGAGGTGTGTATTATCATGTTCTGCAGCAGCTGAGGTGTGTATTATAAGGTTCTGCAGAAGCTGAGGTGTGTATTATGAGGTTGTGCAGCAGCTGAGATGTGTATTATGAGGTTCTGCAGCAGCTGAGATGTGTATTATAAGGTTCTGCAGCAGCTGAGGTGTGTATTATGAGGTTCTGCAGCAGCTGAGATGTGTATTATCATGTTCTGCAGCAGCTGAGGTGTGTATTATAAGGTTCTGCAGAAGCTGAGGTGTGCATTATAAGGTTCTGCAGAAGCTGAGGTGTGTATTAGGAGGTTCTGCAGCAGCTGAGGTGTGTATTATGAGGTTCTGCAGAAGCTGAGGTCTGTATTATGAGGTTCTGCAGCAGCTGAGATGTGTATTATGAGGTTCTGCAGCAGCTGAGATGTGTATTATAAGGTTCTGCAGCAGCTGAGGTGTGTATTATGAGGTTCTGCAGCAGCTAAGATGTGTATTATAAGGTTCTGCAGCAGCTGAGATGTGTATTATAAGGTTCTGCAGAAGCTGAGGTGTGCATTATAAGGTTCTGCAGAAGCTGAGGTGTGTATTAGGAGGTTCTGCAGCAGCTGAGGTGTGTATTATGAGGTTCTGCAGAAGCTGAGGTGTGTATTAGGAGGTTCTGCAGCAGCTGAGGTGAGTATTAAAGGTTCTGCAGCAGCTGAGGTGTGTATTATTTGGTTCTGCAGAAGCTGAGGTGTGTATTATGAGGTTCTGCAGCAGCTGAGGTGTGTATTATGAGGTTCTGCAGCAGCTGAGGTGAGTATTAAAGGTTCTGCAGCAGCTGAGGTGTGTGTTATGATGTTCTGCAGCAGCTGAGGTTTGTATTATCAGGTTCTGCAGCAGCTGAGGTGTGTATTAGGAGGTTCTGCAGCAGCTGAGGTGTGTATTATCAGGTTCTGCAGCAGCTGAGGTGTGTATTAGGAGGTTCTGCAGTAGCTGAGGTCTGTATTATCAGGTTCTGCAGCAGCTGAGGTGTGTATTATCATGTTCTGCAGCAGCTGAGGTGTGTATTATCATGTTCTGCAGCAGCTGAGGTGTGTATTAAGATGTTCTGCAGCAGCTGAGGTGTGTATTATGAGGTTCTGCAGCAGCTAAGATGTGTATTATAAGGTTCTGCAGCAGCTGAGATGTGTATTATAAGGTTCTGCAGAAGCTGAGGTGTGCATTATAAGGTTCTGCAGAAGCTGAGGTGTGTATTAGGAGGTTCTGCAGCAGCTGAGGTGTGTATTATGAGGTTCTGCAGAAGCTGAGGTGTGTATTAGGAGGTTCTGCAGCAGCTGAGGTGAGTATTAAAGGTTCTGCAGCAGCTGAGGTGTGTATTATTTGGTTCTGCAGAAGCTGAGGTGTGTATTATGAGGTTCTGCAGCAGCTGAGGTGTGTATTATGAGGTTCTGCAGCAGCTGAGGTGAGTATTAAAGGTTCTGCAGCAGCTGAGGTGTGTGTTATGATGTTCTGCAGCAGCTGAGGTTTGTATTATCAGGTTCTGCAGCAGCTGAGGTGTGTATTAGGAGGTTCTGCAGCAGCTGAGGTGTGTATTATCAGGTTCTGCAGCAGCTGAGGTGTGTATTAGGAGGTTCTGCAGTAGCTGAGGTCTGTATTATCAGGTTCTGCAGCAGCTGAGGTGTGTATTATCATGTTCTGCAGCGGCTGAGGTGTGTATTAAGATGTTCTGCAGCAGCTGAGGTGTGTATTATGATGTTCTGCAGCAGCTGAGGTGTGTATTATCATGTTCTGCAGCAGCTGAGATGTGTATTATCATGTTCTGCAGCAGCTGAGGTGTGTATTATGATGTTCTGCAGCTTCTTCTGTAACACACTGCAGCTGCTGAAGAACCACTTTATAGACAGTGGACTCAGCACATGCCACCAATCAGTGGCTGACATAGTAGAAGAGGGAAGTGATCAGTCACCGGCTGCTCCTGTGTTATGATGTTCTGCAGCAGCTGAGGTGTGTGTTATGACGTTCTGCAGCAGCTGAGGTGTGTATTATCAGGTTCTGCAGCAGCTGAGGTGTGTATTATGATGTTCTGCAGCAGCTGAGGTGTGTATTAGGAGGTTCTGCAGCGGCTTTGGTGTGTATTATCAGGTTCTGCAGCAGCTGAGGTGTGTATTATGATGTTCTGCAGCAGTTGAGGTGTGTGTTATGACGTTCTGCAGCAGCTGAGGTGTGTATTATCATGTTCTGCAGCAGTTGAGGTGTGTGTTATGACGTTCTGCAGCAGCTGAGGTGTGTGTTATGATGTTCTGCAGCAGCTGAGGTGAGTATTAAAGGTTCTGCAGCAGCTGAGGTGTGTGTTATGATGTTCTGCAGCAGCTGAGGTTTGTATTATCAGGTTCTGCAGCAGCTGAGGTGTGTATTAGGAGGTTCTGCAGCAGCTGAGGTGTGTATTATCAGGTTCTGCAGCAGCTGAGGTGTGTATTAGGAGGTTCTGCAGTAGCTGAGGTCTGTATTATCAGGTTCTGCAGCAGCTGAGGTGTGTATTATCATGTTCTGCAGCAGCTGAGGTGTGTATTATCATGTTCTGCAGCAGCTGAGGTGTGTATTAAGATGTTCTGCAGCAGCTGAGGTGTGTATTATGAGGTTCTGCAGCAGCTAAGATGTGTATTATAAGGTTCTGCAGCAGCTGAGATGTGTATTATAAGGTTCTGCAGAAGCTGAGGTGTGCATTATAAGGTTCTGCAGAAGCTGAGGTGTGTATTAGGAGGTTCTGCAGCAGCTGAGGTGTGTATTATGAGGTTCTGCAGAAGCTGAGGTGTGTATTAGGAGGTTCTGCAGCAGCTGAGGTGAGTATTAAAGGTTCTGCAGCAGCTGAGGTGTGTATTATTTGGTTCTGCAGAAGCTGAGGTGTGTATTATGAGGTTCTGCAGCAGCTGAGGTGTGTATTATGAGGTTCTGCAGCAGCTGAGGTGAGTATTAAAGGTTCTGCAGCAGCTGAGGTGTGTGTTATGATGTTCTGCAGCAGCTGAGGTTTGTATTATCAGGTTCTGCAGCAGCTGAGGTGTGTATTAGGAGGTTCTGCAGCAGCTGAGGTGTGTATTATCAGGTTCTGCAGCAGCTGAGGTGTGTATTAGGAGGTTCTGCAGTAGCTGAGGTCTGTATTATCAGGTTCTGCAGCAGCTGAGGTGTGTATTATCATGTTCTGCAGCAGCTGAGGTGTGTATTAAGATGTTCTGCAGCAGCTGAGGTGTGTATTATGATGTTCTGCAGCAGCTGAGGTGTGTATTATCATGTTCTGCAGCAGCTGAGATGTGTATTATCATGTTCTGCAGCAGCTGAGGTGTGTATTATGATGTTCTGCAGCTTCTTCTGTAACACACTGCAGCTGCTGAAGAACCACTTTATAGACAGTGGACTCAGCACATGCCACCAATCAGTGGCTGACATAGTAGAAGAGGGAAGTGATCAGTCACCGGCTGCTCCTGTGTTATGACGTTCTGCAGCAGCTGAGGTGTGTGTTATGACGTTCTGCAGCAGCTGAGGTGTGTATTATCAGGTTCTGCAGCAGCTGAGGTGTGTATTATGATGTTCTGCAGCAGCTGAGGTGTGTATTATCATGTTCTGCAGCAGTTGAGGTGTGTGTTATGACGTTCTGCAGCAGCTGAGGTGTGTGTTATGATGTTCTGCAGCAGCTGAGGTGTGTATTATCATGTTCTGCAGCAGCTGAGGTGTGTATTATGATGTTCTGCAGCAGCTGAGGTGTGTATTATGATGTTCTGCAGCAGCTGAGGTGTGTGTTATGACGTTCTGCAGCAGCTGAGGTCTGTATTATCAGGTTCTGCAGCAGCTGAAGTGTGTATTATCATGTTCTGCAGCAGCTGAGGTGTGTGTTATGATGTTCTGCAGCAGCTGAGGTGTGTATTATCATGTTCTGCAGCAGCTGAGGTGTGTATTATCATGTTCTGCAGCAGCTGAGGTGTGTATTATGATGTTCTGCAGCAGCTGAGGTGTGTATTATGATGTTCTGCAGCAGCTGAGGTGTGTGTTATGACGTTCTGCAGCAGCTGAGGTCTGTATTATCAGGTTCTGCAGCAGCTGAGGTGTGTATTATCATGTTCTGCAGCAGCTGAGGTGTGTATTATGATGTTCTGCAGCAGCTGAGGTGTGTATTATGATGTTCTGCAGCAGCTGAGGTGTGTATTGTGAGGTTCTGCAGCAGCTGAGGTGTGTATTATGATGTTCTGCAGCTTCTTCTGTAACACACTGCAGCTGCTGAAGAACCACTTTATAGACAGTGGACTCAGCACATGCCACCAATCAGTGGCTGACATAGTAGAAGAGGGAAGTGATCAGTCACCGGCTGCTCCTGCAGGAAGAGATAAGCAGTGCCTATGTAGTGCCGCTCCTCTCTGTGTAATTGTGTAATGTTCATACAGTTATACGTGTTATATGTGCTGTTGTACTGTATGTGGTACATGTGATGTCCTGTCTGAACGCAGCCTGACACCAGGGGCCGATCACTATATACAAGGCGCCGTCTCCTTCCAGCGAGGATTATCCGCTCATTCCGGCTCGATATTCTCAGCGGCTCGTCAGATTGCCACTTACATGCATGGCTTCCGATGCCAGGTCTCTCCGAGGACAGAAATCCTCCCGCATGCTGCTCAATTCAATCTAATCGCCCCAAAGTTTTCATCACTGTATCTGCTCATTACACACCTTCTAGTCACCACAATGGCCTCGCACTGGACCTGGGAAAGCTGGGTGTCCAACAAGATGGCCGCCATTAACGCTCTCACTGGGACTGTCACCCTGCCATACCCATTGGGGCTTATAACCCAGCTTTCTTATGTCCAGATATTGGACAGGTCTGCCTGGCTACGCAGTGATTACGTGAGGCGGGAATCTCTCTGTGCACTATCAGGTAGGTTTTCCTGGGAAAGCTGAGTGGCCCTCCTATAGATGCCGTACTGGCGGCCATACTGGTCGTGTGTCCATTATGGATGTGAGGGCTTATGACATTATACTGCCTCCAATGCCTTCCATATACTTCATCTCTGATCTCCTCTTCCTCTTAGTTGTGAGCGCAGACAGAAACGGAGACGACACCGAAATGACCGCTGCGCGTTACCGGAGGAAGGAAGCTTACAACCGCTCACTGACCTTTCACCTGACACTGACATCCCCGGCCTTCACCCTCTAAAGCTTGGAGACTTCAAAAGTAGCCTAGACGAGAGAGGCCTCCCCTGCAGGACAAGCAAGTAAGAGACGCCTCCCCGAGTCCAGGATGCACGTAGCGTGCAGCGCAAAATCTTCTCTTAGGCCTAGTTCACACGAAAGGTTTTTTTGCGAGTGTACGGGCCTTTTCTTTGTGTTCCGTATACGGTCCGTATATGGATCCATTCATTTCAATGGTTCCGCAAAAAAAACGGAATGTGTTCCGTATGCATTCCGTTTCCGTATTTCGGTTCCGTTGAAAGATAGAGCTTGTCCTATATTTGGCCGTAAATCACGGGTCGTGGCTCCATTCAAGTCAATGGGTCCGCAAAAAAAACGGAACACATACGGAAATGCATCCGTATGTCTTCCGTTTCCGTTTAGTTTCCGTTCCGTTTTTTCTGAACCATCTATTGAAAATGTTATGGCCAGCCCAATTTTTTCTATGTAATTACTGTATACTGTACATGGCATACGGAAAAACGGAACGGAAAAACGGAAAGGAAACGGAAACACAACGGAACTCAAAAACGGAACAACGGATCCGTGAAAAACGGACCGCAAAAAACAATAAAAGCCATACGGTCGTGTGAACTAGGCCTTACAGTTAGATTTAAATAAATTTCCACTGCTGAAGACGCTCCCTGGTCACTCGGTTGTGTCGCATTCCGTCTCTGGTGTTCTAGAGATGCAGTGTCTGCTCCCTGGTGGCCTAGTGGTATAATATTTTGTTTCTCGTGGCCTAGTCGTACATTATCCTGTTCCTGGTTGCCCAGTGTTTTGTCCCTGGTGGCCTAATGGTATAATATGCTGTTCCTGGTGGCCTAGTGGAACAGTATTCTGTTTCTGGTTGCCTAGTGTTCTGTCCCTGGTCACCCTATTGTATAGTATACTGTCTCTGGTGAGCCAGCAATGCAATGACTGGTTCCTGGTGGCCTAGTGAAACAGTATTCTGTTTCTGGTCACCCAGTTGTACAGTAGCCTGTCGCTGATGGTCCAGTGATGCCATGTTCTGTCCCTGGTGGTCTAGTGGTTTGGTATCCTGTTTCTGGCTGCCCAGTGATGCCATGTTCTGTCCCTGGTGGCCTAGTGATCCAGTATCTTGTCTCTGGTTTCCCAGTGTTCTGTCCCTGGTGGCCTAGTGGTATAATATGCTGTTCCTGGTGGCCCGGTGATGCAATGTCTGATCCCTGGTGGCTTAAGTGGAACAGTGTGCTGTACCTTGTGGTATGGTATTCTGTTTCCGATCAACCAATTGTACTGTATATCCTGTCTCTAGTGGTCCAGTGATGCAATGTTCTGTCCCTGGTGGCCCAGTGCTCCAGTATCCTGATTCTGGCTGCCCACTTATAGTGTCCTGTCCTTGATGGCCCACTTATACAGTGTCCTGTCCCTGATGGCCCACTTATACAGTGTCCTGTCCCTGATGGCCCACTTATACAGTGTCCTTTCCCTGATGGCCCACTTATACAGTGTGCTGTCCCTGATGGCCCACTTATACAGTGTGCTGTCCCTGATGGCCCACTTATACAGTGTGCTGTCCCTGATGGCCCACTTATACAGTGTCCTGTCCCTGATGGCCCACTTATACAGTGTCCTGTCCCTGATGGCCCACTTATACAGTGTCCTGTCCCTGATGGCCCACTTATACAGTGTCCTGTCCCTGATGGCCCACTTATACAGTGTCCTGTCCCTGATGGCCCACTTATACAGTGTCCTGTCCCTGATGGCCCACTTATACAGTGTCCTGTTTCTAGTGACTCAGGGATACAGTTCCCAATACTTACCAGAAACAGTCAGCAAGCCTGGCGACAAATACCGTCCGCCCTATAATGCTGTAAGAGAATGCTTTTAGTACATAAGACCCACCCTCAAGTGTTTCCAGCAGCTGTAGCCCCCCCCCCACCCCCCAATCAGCTTGTCACAAAAAAGCATCCATTAATCATAAAGGAATAACGGAATATGATACCATTGTATTTGGCGTATGTCACGTGCGGCTGTGTATTAGGGGACTGATTAGCCGCACGCCTCATTTTACAGCAGACATTTAGAAGGTTTCCGTTTTCTTGCAGCCAAGTAAATTTCTTCTCAACTCGAGCCATAAAATGTGCAAAAAACAAGGTTCACAGAGCGACATAATTTACGAGCGATTGTTTAACTGAACGTTTATAGCTAATTAATTCTGGATCTTACACTGTCAGTAGCTGGAGCCTGTGCCGCTTCCACTGGCGGCACCTGCAGGCGAAACGGAGAACTGCACTTTATGAGCCGTGGATTCCTGCCTGTGGTCATAAATAGAGAACAGACACAGTGACACAATGCAGGAAAAAAATGCAACCTGAACTAAAAATAAATAATAATAATGTGCATCATATTCATCAGCGTAGCCGGGTCCGAGGGTCTCATCCCCTATGATGTGAACTAGGATATGCCCCCGTTGTCTTATCACCTATATCAGGAATGGAGCCCCGCAAAAGTGGTGGCTGGAGGACTCTGGTCCGGCCACCACCAAGTGCTCTCCCCATAGAAGTGAATGGGAGCGCACCGCACATGACCGGCCACCGCTCCCATTCACTTCTATGGGCCCGATGGAAATAACCAATCCAGAGCTCTGCTATTTCTGGTGGCCCCATAGGACCTGCGCCTATCCTAGTGATATGCTCCAACTGTCCGAGATGAGACAACTCCTTTAACACACGACTGCAGGGCCAGACTACACGAGATCTGTTTGTAGTCTGTAACCATGGAGACACATAGGTCTGCACACACAAAATAGTAGATCTTTAGTGAACGAGGTTGGCTCATCTCATACATGGTGCGGGTCCCACCTCTGAAGGAGAGCACACAGCCCATGCTCCAGGTGCTGCTCTCAAGGGAGCTCCGGAAATAGCTGAGCGAGTGCGCTTGGCTATTTTTGGAAGTCCCATGGTGGCAAATGGAAAATGCACCTCACAAGCGCGACCGCTGCGGGACTGGCAGAAATAGCCGAGTCGGTGCTATTTTCAGGACTCCCGTAGCAGTGAACTGGTGCTGACCCTACATGTCTGGCTGCTCTCTATGTTCACTTCTGGAGATAGGAGCAGGTCCCATAGCCTAGTGACATGACGTCAACGTGTGAGACCAGACAACCCCTTTAAGTTTCTGGACCGTCCGTAACGCCATTGATATTCCTGTCACATCTACAGTGTCATATGTAAAGTGTATGCAGATTGATTAACCAGCGGCCGTAGACAAGACATCAGCGAGGACGTCTCCCCTCATGGCCGTCCTCTACCTGTACGCTAGGTGACACCTGTCCAGTCACTGGTGGAATATAATGGGATGCAGTCATGGCGCCTGTCACCTCTCCTGATATGTCTGTTTGAGTAACTACTCGCATTCCCCATGGAATAAATATTCTGGAGCAACAATTCATATGACTTTATGTTGTTACCACAACTGGTAACACCCATCTGGACCTGCTAGCAATGCATTCCTAACTTCTAGCAGGAATAATAAAGGAATGGCGCAACGTAAAGTCATAAGAACAGATGCTTCAGAACGGTTAGTACATGAAGGAAGGAAGTAGTTACAGACATGTCAGGAGAGGTTAGAGGTCTTCTTTAAAGGTCTTGTGGAGTCCATGCCTCAATGGGTCAGGGGTGCTGTGGCAGAGGACCCGTCTGACCAGATATTTATAAAGGTAAGTACCGATCCCAGCTGGAGCCACTTACACCTGTCAGAATTACTACTCCCTTCCTTTGCTGACCCGCCGGCCATCACCGTACTGCACATTGATCGCTCATCATCTCCATCTCTGACCCGTGGTGTCCGGCAGTCGGCGCTATTACGTAATAAAAAATGGCGCAAAACTGCAGCAAATCCACACCGGACCGTGACTGCATTGTTTAGATTATTATTTTTTTAACCTGTTCATCTCCCACTGACATACGTAATGGGGTCACGCATCGGTTTTTCTGCGGCATTTTTTGTGTGCAGACAGATGGTACTGAAAGGAATAAATGAAACTCAGGACATTTTTGTTTTTGTTTTTTTTAGCTCTGCGTTTTTATTGCTTTTGTCAAAAATCAGCATGCTCTACGTAAGGGGAATCTTCAGACATTTTTCCAATAGGAATCTCTTTGGAAGGTGAAAAACACCTATTCAGTATATCCTTTTTTTTTTTTTTTTAAAAAAGCACAAAAAACAAACATAAAAAGCCCCTATGTCTCCTTCACACACACTTTGGTTCACAACTTTTTTGGGGGAAAAAATAAACTTTGATGAACTGATCCGCATTTTTTGTGATTTTTTATGTGATAGTCTGTGCCCCTGTGATGTCACTTGTTCTGTAGCGCTATAGCGGAGACGGAGCACTGATAAGGACGAGTTCACACTTCAGTTATTTCCATCAGAGCCAAACCCAGCAGTGAAGCTTCTCAGAGATCAGGTATAATGGAGACATTTCTTCCTGTTCTGTGTTTTTGGCTCCTAATAAGGGCTCATTCAGACAGCCGTGAGTGTTTAGCAGTACGCAAATTTGCGGATCCGCAAAACACGGGTACTGCGGAACGCACACAGCCACCCCTATACAGAAAATGCGGACAAGAATAGGGCATACTCTTGGGCATATTTTTTGCGGAAAGGAACCATCATGTGCTGTCCGCATCTTTTGCGGCCCAATTGAAATGAATGGGTCCACTCCTGTTCCGCAAAATTACGGAATGGATGCAGCGCCATTCATATGGTCGTGTGAATGAGCCCTAACTGACAGAAATAGCTGACCAAATAACTAAAGTATGAACTCTGCTTAAGGCCCCTTTCACACGAGCGAGTTTTCCGCACGAGTGCAATGCGTGACGTGAACGGATAGCATCCGCGCTGAATCCGTACCCAATGGGTCTGTGTACATGAGCGTTTTATTCATGCATGATTTCTGCGTTGCGTGAGAATCGCAGCGTGTTCTATAATCTGCGTTTTTCACACAGCCCTGGCCCCATAGAAGTGAATGGGGCTTCAGTGAGGCCTCATGCACACGACTATTCCATTTTTTGCGTTCCGCAAACCGCGGATCCGCAAAAAACGGAAGCCGCCCGTGTGCCTTCCGCAATTTGCGGAACGGAACGGACGGCCCATTGTAGAAATGCCTATTCTTGTCTGCAAAATGGACAAGAATAGGACATGTTCTATTTCTTTTGCGGGGCCACGGAACGGAGCAACGGATGCGGACAACACACGGAGTGCTGTCCGCATCTTTTGCGGCCCCATTGAAGTGAATGGGTCCGCACCTGAGACGCAAAAAACGCGGCTCGGATGCGGACCAAAACAACGGCCGTGTGCATGAGGCCTAATCCGGATGCGATGGGTTTTTCACTGATAAGAGATGTTGTTTGTAAACCTTCAGTTTCTTATCACACGTGTGAAAAACGCATCAAAACGCATTGCACCCGCGCGGAAAAAACTCAACAACTGAACGCAATCGCAGACAAAACTGACTGAACTTTCTTGCAAAATGGTGCGAGTTTCACTGAACGCATCCGGAGCCAATCCGTATAGTTCGTGTGAAAGAGGCCTAAGGGTGCAGTCACACAACCATATGTATCTTGCGGTATGCAAAAAAAGGATCTGCAAAAAATACGGATGGTGTCTATGTGACGACTGTGTTGCATCTTTTTGCAGGACTGCAGAACGGACATACGGATGCAGACAGTACACGGTGTGCTGTCCACATTTTTTTGTGCCCCATTGAAATGAGTGGGTCCGCATCCAATTCGCAAAAAAATGCAGATCAGATGTGGGCCAAAAATATGGTCATGTGAATGGTGCCTGAAACTGATTGAACTGAAAAAAAGCTGCAAAAAAACAAAAACAAATGAAATCTATGTGAGAAAAATGCCTGTAATGAGGGGGAAAAAAAACACCAGACTCAGAGCATGCTGAAGAAAAAACAAAGAATGCACCTTATGGGTGAAAAAAAACAACACTACAGAAAAAAAACAAAAAAAAAAACACCTGTTTGTCCTGCATTTAATATTTCCCATAGATTTCCATGTAACCTGTGTGACACCAGCTTGTAAAAATGTGTTGTTTTTTTTAACCACAGAACAATTGCACATTTCATTGTAAGACGGTAGCCCTACCAGCAGTCCTTGTTATTGCAGCATTAACCCTTGAAATGCATAATAAAAAGGGGTGGAGTTTAATCTGAAATGCATTTAAAAGGGCAGCGTCTCAGGGACCTTGTAGGGTGGGGGGTGACATTCATGGAGTGTTCAGCCTCTGGTCACGGCACGTCTGCTAATAGAGAGGGGGCATCTAGGCAGATTTTCCATTCAGGAGTCTGGGAAAGTTGGGTGTCATCTCACTGCGGCCATATTGGTTTTCACCCAGCATATGAAATGAATAGAATTGTTTTTTTTTTTTAAACGCTCTTAAAGGTCACTTTACTCTCCCCGCAGGATCCCGGTGGTGACCATGTGATGGCGCTGTTATGGTGATAATGGACACAGCGGGTGACTATAACAAGAAAATAAAGGGACTGACCTGATGGCAGCGGGTGGTATACGACCCCCCCCCCCAATACTTAAACCTCTGCACCCCAAAACCGCGAGAGAGGAGACAAGTGCCGGAGGAGGAGAGCGGTCGGCGGATGACGGCCTCACCTAGCCAGGAGTAGCCCCCTCCCCCAGCCATAGGGCTGTATGTTATTTATGATACATGTATGTATGCATGGGCGCACATAACTAGTGGTCCGGGGCTGCCCGTGGACATATCCGTAACAGTAGTGTTCTTTTCTATATCTATCTATGTGTGTATGACAGCATGTGTGACTGGTACCATGAGATCACTAAGGGCTTAACCCCTCCCCCTCCACGTATGTGCTGTGAATGTCTGCATCCGCACCCACACTACGTGTATAGTTATCCGCTCATCTTCAGGGTTCGGATCACAGTTTTATTTTTAATAAAAAGTAATTTGAAGTGTAACGAGTCGGCGGCGGCTTCTCTCCGGCTACATCAGTGCGCACCACGGCTGGTGGCGGGGCTCTGCGTGCGAGTCGGGCGGTCCGGCCTCCGTGTACGCTTCCCATAGATCTTCCTCTGGAAAAGAACGTGGTCACGGATGAACGTACAGTAAAAGCCAAGGATGTGACACAGGGCACTGACTGCTCGCGGCGCCGCCGCTACATACCCGCTATGGGAAGTGGATATATGAGGCAAAGCTAATGCCCATAAACTGCCTGGAAAGAGTTAAAAGGGGCTGTTCAGGATAAGAAAAAACATGGCTGCTTTCTTGCAAAAACAGCACCATCCTGTCCACGGGTTGTGTGCGGTATTGCGGCTCTACTCCATTCACAACCTGTGGACAGGGTTGGTGCTGTTTTTGCAAGAAAGCAGCCATGTTTTTTCTAATCCTGGACAACCTCATTAAAGGGGCAGTACTGGATTACAAGAACATGATTTTATTTTTATTTTTTAAAACAGCGCAGCTCTACAGGTTGTGTGTGGTACTGCAATAGAGCTGAGCTGCAATACCAGCCCATGGACAGATGTGGCGCTGTTTTTGGAAGAAAGCAGCAGTGTTTTTCCATTCTATGCCCCGTCACCTCCTCTCCTGGCTGATTACAGGGAACCGTAGCTTGTATTCACCAGCACATCACATAGACTTTGGATCTACTGTTCCTTTAAATCTCAGAGGAGATCCAAAGCCATTAAGAGATGCAGACTGGATGAGCGTGTCAGGAGACCCCGGGAGTCATTAAAAATATATGTTTCCTCCACTCTGCAGACGATTTGCACATTAATGATATTTTTCTGCTGGACTTCGCCTTCATTCGTTTTTTTCGTGTCACTTTTAATGTGGAAATTGTGGTTAGGAGAGTGTTCACACCTTGCAGCTAGTATGGAGGATTACAGTAATGGCTGTCAGCACCAGGGCGGAGGAAGGGGCCCCCAGCAAGCAGAGGCTATCACCATGGGAAGCTGCAGTCAGCCACACGTGGCCCCTGGAAAATTAGATGGCAACCAATGAAATCAATGGCCTGGGTCCTCCAGGGTGGGAGCCGCTGATGCTCGGGGGCTCTGGATTGTAGAGGGGTTCCCAAGCGAAAAAACCCCGTCATGACACTCATATGAACCAATCCCTTTAAAGGGAGTCTGTCAGCAGTTTTGACCATGCTAAACTGCTGACAGTGCTAGAGTGAGTGGGGGCTGTTCTGACCAGTACAAATATAAATATTTTTTGAAATTTTCTCATCAGAAGTAGTGAAAACATGAGGTTTTATTCTGCCAGATAAGCGCCCAGGGGGCAGAGCATGACTCTGAAGTGCTCTCTGCAGCCCCTCCCCTCTAAATGACAGCTGGAGTGGTCTCCTGGTTGGAGGCTACAGCTGTCACTCAGAGCCAAGGGGCGGGGCTTTGGAGCAGCTCGATGCAGAGAGCACTTCACAGTGAAGCTTCGTCTCCTGGGCACTTGCAGGAGCAGAATCTGGCAGAATAAGGCTAGGTCTACACGGCGACATTTGTCGCACCAATGTCGCGCGACAATTTTTATAATGATAGTCTATTCGAAATGGATTTTTCTGCGACTGCTGCGACACCATAGACCATCATTATAAAAATTGTTTGCGCGACACATGCCGTCGTGTAGACCTAGCCTAAAACTTTAAATTGACAATACTCCAGATGAGAAAAGCTCCATAGAAAGTATGGGCGTCACTTACTAACAGAAATGTGCCTATTTTTATCGTATTTCTGGTGCAGATTTGCGCAGGAACCTGTGACCCCCCCCCCCCCCCGCTCATGCTAGGTCTAAAAAAAGGGGCCCGTCTCATTTATCATTTTCTACACCTGTTTTAGGAGTAGAAAATGCTCTAAATTCAAGCCAGCAAGGAAGCTGCCATAGATTTAGACCGGCAGTCGATATGTAAATTTTGGCGTCTCTACATAAGTTTGGCGGATCCACCTCCAGCGCACGGGGTTAATAAGACCGCGGTCTAAAACGCCGGTCTTAATAAATGACCCCCTATGTGTGTATCTGCTCTCCACAGCCCCTGCCTAGTGCAGTCAGCAGTTTAGCATGGTCAAAACTCCTGGCAGCTTCCCTTTAAGTAGCACAAATTCGTGGATAAGACCCAATCCGCAGTTTTCTTACCATCATCATTTTCTGATTCACTGTCAGGAGCGGGAAGAAGAAAATCCGGACAGAACTGAACCTGCACGGCTGACCTAAGACAAGAGAAAAAGAACGAAGATGCGCTTATGTTGCGCTGATCACGAGTTCTGCTCCGATCACATCCAGATCAGAATGATCACCAAAGCTGTAGTGTCTCACTGCTGCCTCCTGCTGGCTCAAAGATGTAGTGGTCTGATGTATTATATATGCCACATAATGGAGTGCAGTGCTTAGGGCAGACATCAGCTCGGTCGTCGGTGGATGGGTATGTCAGCTGCCAGACTCCAAGTGGCAGTCAGCAGAATTATGAATGCAGCTCCGGATGTGACAGCAGTATATGAGACATGATGTAACCCAGCATCAGTAAAAATGGGGTTCAGAAGAGGAGCTACACCTTAGAGGCCCAGTCCTAAGTAACGTCAACTTTCCTATATAGTTGGTTCAAGATCTCTGTTTGCTGTTAGTGAATGGAATGAACCAGATTTACATCCAAAAGGCTGAATACCCACCCTGACCGAAAACCCCTATATAATCTTCTGGTGCAAAACCTTGTAAATTTGTGAAATGTACTTAACGCATGTATGGCGGGGGCACAGGAGTCATGGCCATGGGGGTGGGCAGTACAGTACACCTGTCTCTCTGCTGCAACAAACTGTACAGAGATAACGTCACTCCAAGCTTAACCCTTAGATGCCATAGTCATTAGCAATACCTGTCACCCTATTGACATCCTCGCTACAGGGCCTAAGGACGGACCCCAGGCTACTTTCACATCTGCGTTTTTGCTGGATCCGTCATGGATGGGCAAAAAACGCTTCCGTTAGGATAATACAACCGTCTGCATCCATTATAAACGGATCCAGTTGTATTATCTCTAAAATGACCAAGACGGATCCGGCGCCATTGACTTACATTGTGTTTCATGCCGAATCAGTCTTGCTCCGTATCCCACGACGCAGCGCCTTTGTGTTGCGTCATGGGAACGCAACAAAATGGAGCGGAAGGCATTCTGGTGCGTTCCGTTCCGTTTTGTCCCCATTGACACTGATTGGGGACAAAACAGAAGCGTTTATCTCCGGTTTTGAGATCCTATGAAGGATCTCAACACCGGAAAGAAAAACACGGAGGTGAAAATAGCCTAAACTGAAGGGCAAATGGGGGACGAGCATGATTGCCACCACTCCATTTATCTCTAGGGAGACTGCAGCGAGTGCTGTACTACGTTATCTCGGCAAAGCGCATGCTCGACCACTGTTATATTCAAAAGGTGGACACAGGACCCCTTGTATTTGGTGGGAGTCCCAGTGGTTGGACCCCCACCTATGAGACACTTATGACCATGGTTGGAGGTCATACAATACACCCATACAATTGACTGAGTCTTATGTTCTCCTAGTCAAGAGGTCAGCAACCTCCAGCGCTCCAGCTGCTGTGAAACTACAACTCCCAGCATGCTCCATTTAGGTCTAGGAAAGTTCCAAGAGCACCTGAGCAAGTGTGCATGCTGGAGGTTGTGGTGTCGCATGAGCTGCAGAGCTTGATGTTACTGATCCCTGTCTTGTTCCATACTTGTCTCCTCTGCATACATTGGTTAGGGATGAGGTATGAGGCACGGGGCGCCTCCATTATATAGCTATATTTTAGATATGACTGGCAGGTATTCGGCTCACCTGTCCAATGCTCCTCCTCTAGGAAGCTCCTCCCACAGCAGCAGTTCCCTCCCTCCTGTCACCCATCGGCATAGCCCATCCGAAGTGCCGGACACCGCCAAACACAAGAGGCGAGGGACCTCCGGGCAGGACACGGTGCACAGGTATTTGCCTGAATCCACAGCACGGACTGCAAAGAAGCAGAGAAAACACGTGAAATCAAAGAGGACATATATAGAGCCAATTAAGATGGTGGGACTGCGGAGGTGCTGGATTATCAGGTGCCTATACACACACGTACAGATATATACAGTCCCCGATGCACGCGGTGGCGTTAAGACGCATAGGCCTTCAATGTGCCCCAGATCCAGACCTAGCAACCGGTAAGACCATATCTGCTATTTTAAAGGGGTTGTCCCACAAAAAATATTCTCCAGCACTTGGATCTGAAGACTTTTTTAATTGCATGTAATAAAAGATTTTGCATAGCCAGTGAGTTATTCAATAAAATGTATCTGTATAGCGCCACCTGCTGTTTTTTTTTTTTCTTATTTCTTTGCCCCGCTCACTGAGATGGCCGCACATGCTCAGTTTCATTCTTCAACTGTCTCCTGAGCTGTGATAGGGAGAGCATGGACACGCCTCCTGAGCTGTGATAGGGAGAGCATGGACACGCCCCCTTAGCTGCAGCATAAAATACACCGCCATTGAGCTGTCAGCTTGATATAAATGTAGCAGAGCAATGAATGAGGAGATCTCTGGATCCATGTGAGGTACAGGGCTGGTTCTAGCTTTGTTAGAAAGAGATTGTCCTGTGCTGTATGATGTCTGATACATAAATCATAGGATAACCCCTTTAAGCATATTATTGGGATGTTGGCTGAGGACCCATCACTGGTCGTCATACCCTTCTGGTCTACAAGGGAAGGAGCCATCAAGCCTTGGGCTTGTCTGTCCACAGATCGTGGGGGAATGATAACATGAACCAGCACCAGGGGCATGGGATCTCATTTAGTTTTTTGCTATGGGGTCCCCTTTGTTGTACGTATTACTCCATTAACATGCATGTGCAGTAAGCCAATTCCAAGAAAGGGGGAGACAAGCGGCAAACAACGGCTCTGGAACTGCTCATCTCTTAGGGGGGTAGCAATGGGATCCAACAGGAAAAACCCAACCTGTCTGAACCATGTATTAGCCAGCGGCAGATCCAGGGCAAAAAGCAGTGTCCCTGCCAACAAGAGAAAGAGAAAATCAGTCCATGGGCATCTTAAAGGGGTGGAGACTGACCGCACCCCTTTACAGGGAAACACCTTCAAAACCTTCCCATCACCCTATAATCCAGTCCATGTTCTATTTTAACCCCTCATCATTTTTATTTTTAAGAGAATAATCCAGCTTCTACCCGCCATCTTGATCTTAGAGATCGCTGTCTGCAGCCGTAGTGCTGGAAACTACATGTCCCATAATGCCTTGCCCAGGTAGACGTGGTTTCAGAAGCTATAGTTATATACATCATCCGCAGGACACGGCAAACAGCCTGGAGGGAGGGTCAGTGACAACAGCAGAATGTACGGCCCTAGGAAAATTGCTGGTTGTCACCCACACAACCATCAGACCTCACAAATACAGGGATAGGAATATGTCTTTCACTATGATTCCCCTTTAAATTTGAATCTCCATTATTGCGTCCTTCTTCAGATCATGAGAACCTAGCGAGCCGCTGATTCTGTGCCGAGTGTCACGCTGCTCACCAGATATAGAAATACAGCAGGGTCGCTGCGCCCTCGGAAACGGCCCCATCCTCTACCTGTTACCATCGGATTCTCATCTTCATAGAAAAAAAGTTAATTTTGCATTATCGCTCCCCAGACGCCACATAAAGGAGTGAGACGATGTAAGTGAGCGCGGACGCGGAATGCAGGCAATTAAAGCGAATCAGTAAGACAGCGCGCAGGAAAAGTAATGGATTACAGACGATAGGATGGCCAAAACGGCTGCGGCATTTGCTTCTCAAAGCGTATACACACCTGCATGGGGGGTGGGAATCAACACCTCGTATACAAACATAGTGAATGCCGCACCCTACAGTCTGCCTGCACCTGTATGGATAACCCTCTGAAATGCTCTGTGCTGCTGGGGAACTGATGATTCCACTGTGAGCTGCCATGTGTCTACAGTCCCTTTCTCACATCTTAACACTGCCCCTGTCACATCACTGCTCGTCAGACAGTCAGCACACTGCTCAGCTGAAGTACTCTGTGCTGCTGTTGGAACTCTGCTCTTTCTACCCTGTTACTCTCAGTCGATGGACTCCCACTTCTCCTGAAATACTCTGCGTTGCTGTGGGAACCCTGTTCTTTCTACCCCGTTAGTCTCAGCAGTGGTCTTCTGTTATCCGATTCTAAGTCTGAGATTTCCCTCTTGTCCATATTCACATGCAGACCATCCCAAAACCAGCAGAACCCTCTCCTGAAATACTCTGTGCTGCTTTGGAACCCTGTTTCTCCGATATCTCTCAGTCTGTGATTACCGTCTTCTCAATTACGTTGTTGCATATGTGAGTAGGTAACTGCCCCGAGGAAGAGCCCATTATACCCATCTCCTTAGATAATGGAAGGAGCTGGATCCCCAGCAGCACAAAGTATTTAAGACCTGGTCTGTGATTTCCCGCTCACACGCAGTCTTTATAATCACACCAGTGGCCGGATCAATGACACTGCCCTCCTGAAATACTCTGTCCAGCACAAGCCCTCTCCTGAAATACTCTGTGCTGCTGTGAAATCCTATCGCTCCAATCCACTGTATGTCAGGAATGGAGTCATGGGCCTTTATGGAGCTTCACGACTTCCGTCTTAGAAGCTCGGAGCTTTTCGATGGCGGCAGATGTCTTTTGGTGACTTGTAACATCCTGGTGGATTGCAATCAGGGAGCAATTATCCCGCAGTCCCAAGTAAAGATTCATTTTACCGTTCATAAATCTGGATGAAAATATTTCATCAGGAGACGCCTCTAGTTTCGGGATGCACGTGGCGCGCCCCGATCCTTGGTAACGCCGCACATTACTTTTAGTGCTTTTTTTCTCCGACGTTCAATAAAAGCCCTCAGCCGTGAATGATTTCAGCACCATTTGTAATTTTCCGCCTGAGCTCAATAAAACAATCATTTAATGATCTTGTAGTCCGACCTACATAATGCAGGTTACACTGTGTGCAGGCGAGAGGATAAATTACTCCGCCTGACACTCCACGAGCTGTTTAACTGAAATATGCTTCCATCAGAAAATGAGCCAATGTCCACCTCTCACTGCTCCGATCTCCTGCCGAGCATCCATCTAATGGACGGAGGCCTGGAGTGGGCATGAAAATCCATGTCCCTTCTCTAAACAGGCCGACAGCGTGTGCAAGAACCTAAACACAGCGCGGCATCTGGGAGAGGTTCTAAAGGTAAATCAAAATGGCTCCAGTGTAAAAATCACCTAGACAAATCAGCAACTCCAAATGTCCATAGGAGCAGTATTATAGTAGTTATATTCTTGTACATAGGAGGCAGTATTATAGTAGTTATATTCTTGTACATAGGAGCAGTATTATAGTAGTTATATTCTTGTACATAGGAGCAGTATTATAGTAGTTATATTCTTGTACATAGGAGCAGTATTATAGTAGTTATATTCTTGTATATAGGAGCAGTATTATAGTAGTTATATTCTTGTAGATAGGAGCAGTATTATAGTAGTTATATTCTTGTACATAGGAGCAGTATTATAGTAGTTATATTCTTGTACATAGGAGCAGTATTATAGTAGTTATATTCTTGTACATAGGAGCAGTATTATAGTAGTTATATACTTGTACATAGGAGCAGTATTATAGTAGTTATATTCTTGTATATAGGAGCAGTATTATAGTAGTTATATTCTTGTACATAGGAGGCAGTATTACAGTAGTTATATTCTTGTACATAGGAGCAGTATTATAGTAGTTATATTCTTGTACATAGGGGCAGTATTATAGTAGTTATATTCTTGTACATAGGAGCAGTATTATAGTAGTTATATTCTTGTACATAGGAGCAGTATTATAGTAGTTATATTCTTGTACATAGGAGCAGTATTATAGTAGTTATATTCTTGTACATAGCAGGCGGTATTATAGTAGTTATATCCTTGTATATAGGAGCAGTATTATAGTAGTTATATTCTTGTACATAGGAGGCAGTATTATAGTAGTTATATTCTTGTACATAGGAGCAGTATTATAGTAGTTATACTCTTGTACATAGGAGCAGTATTATAGTAGTTATATTCTTGTACATAGGAGCAGTATTATAGTAGTTATATTCTTGTACATAGGAGCAGTATTATAGTAGTTATATTCTTGTATATAGGAGCAGTATTATAGTAGTTATATTCTTGTAGATAGGAGCAGTATTATAGTAGTTATATTCTTGTACATAGGAGCAGTATTATAGTAGTTATATTCTTGTACATAGGAGCAGTATTATAGTAGTTATATTCTTGTACATAGGAGCAGTATTATAGTAGTTATATTCTTGTACATAGGAGCAGTATTATAGTAGTTATATACTTGTACATAGGAGCAGTATTATAGTAGTTATATTCTTGTATATAGGAGCAGTATTATAGTAGTTATATTCTTGTACATAGGAGGCAGTATTACAGTAGTTATATTCTTGTACATAGGAGCAGTATTATAGTAGTTATATTCTTGTACATAGGGGCAGTATTATAGTAGTTATATTCTTGTACATAGGAGCAGTATTATAGTAGTTATATTCTTGTACATAGGAGCAGTATTATAGTAGTTATATTCTTGTACATAGGAGCAGTATTATAGTAGTTATATTCTTGTACATAGCAGGCGGTATTATAGTAGTTATATCCTTGTATATAGGAGCAGTATTATAGTAGTTATATTCTTGTACATAGGAGGCAGTATTATAGTAGTTATATTCTTGTACATAGGAGCAGTATTATAGTAGTTATACTCTTGTACATAGGAGCAGTATTATAGTAGTTATATTCTTGTACATAGGAGCAGTATTATAGTAGTTATATTCTTGTACATAGGAACAGTATTATAGTAGTTATATTCTTGTACATAGGAGCAGTATTATAGTAGTCATATTCTTGTACATAGGAGCAGTATTATAGTAGTTATATTCTTGTATATAGGGGCAGTATTATAGTAGTTATATTCTTGTACATAGGAGCAGTATTATAGTAGTTATATTCTTGTACATAGGAGCAGTATTATAGTAGTTATATACTTGTACATAGGAGCAGTATTATAGTAGTTATATTCTTGTATATAGGAGCAGTATTATAGTAGTTATATTCTTGTACATAGGAGGCAGTATTACAGTAGTTATATTCTTGTACATACGAGCAGTATTATAGTAGTTATATTCTTGTACATAGGAGCAGTATTATAGTAGTTATATTCTTGTACATAGGAGCAGTATTATAGTAGTTATATTCTTGTAAATAGCAGGCGGTATTATAGTAGTTATATCCTTGTATATAGGAGCAGTATTATAGTAGTTATATTCTTGTACATAGGAGGCAGTATTATAGTAGTTATATTCTTGTACATAGGAGCAGTATTATAGTAGTTATATTCTTGTACATAGGGGCAGTATTATAGTAGTTATATTCTTGTACATAGGAGCAGTATTATAGTAGTTATATTCTTGTACATAGGAGGTAGTATTATAGTAGTTATATTCTTGTACATAGGAGGCAGCATTATAGTAGTTATATTCTTGTACATAGGAGCAGTATTATAGTAGTTATATTCTTGTACATAGGAGCAGTATTATAGTAGTTATATTCTTGTACATAGGAGGCAGTATTATAGTAGTGATATTCTTGTACATAGGAGCAGTATTATAGTAGTTATATTCTTGTACATAGGAGGCAGTATTATAGTAGTTATATTCTTGTACATAGGAGCAGTATTATAGTAGTTATATTCTTGTACATAGGAGCAGTATTATAGTAGTTATAGTCTTGTACATAGGAGCAGTATTATAGTAGTTATATTCTTGTACATAGGAGGCAGTATTATAGTAGTTATATCCTTGTATATAGGAGCAGTATTATAGTAGTTATATTCCTGTACATAGGAGCAGTATTATAGTAGTTATATCCTTGTACATAGGAGCAGTATTATAGTAGTTATATTCTTGTACATAGGAGCAGTTTTATAGTAGTTATATTCTTGTACATAGGAGCAGTATTATAGTAGTTATATCCTTGTACATAGAGGCAGTATTATAGTAGTTATATTCCTCTACATAGAAGTAGTATTATAGTAGTTATACTCTTGTACATAGGAGCAGTATTATAGTAGTTATATTCTTGTACATAGGGGCAGTATTATAGTAGTTATATTCTTGTACATAGGAGCAGTATTATAGTAGTTATATCCTTGTACATAGAGGCAGTATTATAGTAGTTATATCCTTGTATATAGAGGCAGTATTATAGTAGTTATATTCTTGTACATAGGAGCAGTATTATAGTAGTTATATTCTTGTACATAGGGGCAGTATTATAGTAGTTATATCCTTGTACATAGAGGCAGTATTATAGTAGTTATATCCTTGTACATAGGAGCAGTATTATAGTAGTTATATCCTTGTACATAGGAGCAGTATTATAGTAGTTATATCCTTGTACATAGGAGCAGTATTATAGTAGTTATATTCTTGTACATAGGAGGCAGTATTATAGTAGTTATATCCTTGTATATAGAGGCAGTATTATAGTAGTTATATTCTTGTACATAGGAGCAGTATAATAGTAGTTATATTCTTGTACATAGGAGGCAGTATTATAGTAGTTATATTCTTGCACATAGGAGCAGTATTATAGTAGTTATATTCTTGTACATAGCAGGCAGTATTATAGTAGTTATATTCTTGTACATAGGAGCAGTATTATAGCAGTTATATTCTTGTACATAGAAGGCAGTATTATAGTAGTTATAATCTTGTACATAGGAGCAGTATTATAGTAGTTATATTCTTGTACATAGGAGCAGTATTATAATAGTTATATTCTTGTACATAGGAGCAGTATTATAGTAGTTATATTCTTGTACATAGGAGGCAGTATTATAGTATTTATATTATTGTACATAGGAGCAGTATTATAGTAGTTATATTCTTGTACATAGGAGGCAGTATTATAGTAGTTATATTCTTGTACATAGGAGCAGTATTATAGTAATTATATCCTTGTACATAGAAGCAGTATTATAGTAGTTATATCCTTGTATATAGGAGCAGTATTATAGTAGTTATATCCTTGTACATAGGAGCAGTATTATAGTAGTTATATCCTTGTACATAGGAGCAGTATTATAGTAGTTATATTCTTGTACATAGGAGGCAGTATTATAGTAGTTATATCCTTGTATATAGAGGCAGTATTATAGTAGTTATATTCTTGTACATAGGAGCAGTATAATAGTAGTTATATTCTTGTACATAGGAGCAGTATTATAGCAGTTATATTCTTGTACATAGAAGGCAGTATTATAGTAGTTATAATCTTGTACATAGGAGCAGTATTATAGTAGTTATATTCTTGTACATAGGAGCAGTATTATAATAGTTATATTCTTGTACATAGGAGCAGTATTATAGTAGTTATATTCTTGTACATAGGAGGCAGTATTATAGTATTTATATTATTGTACATAGGAGCAGTATTATAGTAGTTATATTCTTGTACATAGGAGGCAGTATTATAGTAGTTATATTCTTGTACATAGGAGCAGTATTATAGTAATTATATCCTTGTACATAGAAGCAGTATTATAGTAGTTATATCCTTGTATATAGGAGCAGTATTATAGTAGTTATATCCTTGTATAAAAAGTACTACAATAGCAACTAAGACAGTTTTTCATTTACACCAGTTTTGATAAATCTCCCACAATGTGTATTGTAATCTGGGGTATGCAGGACACCAAACAGCCAACTGCAAAGTGGAGACAGTTCACACACTGCAGCACTTACTGTTCAGATATCCATGTCCTTGGTCAATGTTAAAGCCAGTGGCGATGAGCAGATTGTCAGGTGTAACAGCTAATGCATCAACAAATCCTGAGCTGGAATTGTGATTGGACAGAAGTGTGAGACGATCTGAAAAAGATAAATTTGGATGAACTCCGAGATAGGACAATGATGGAAAGGTATGCCTGATAATGTACAGCAGGCATCTCAAACTGCGGCCCTCCAGCTGTTGTAAAACTACAACTCCCACAATGCCCTGCTGTAGGCTGATACCTGTAGGCTGTCTGGGCATGCTGGGAGTTGTAGTTTTGCAACAGCTGGAGGGCCGGAGTTTGAGATGCCTGATGTACAGGGTCTAAACTTTCCATCAAAGGGAATGAGGCTCACTCCCAGCTAGACACAGGGAAAAGAACAAAAACTATCATTGTGGCCCTGATCCATTCCCGCCTTGATCACTGTAACTCTCTATTAATTGGCCTCACCCTCACCAAACTCTCCCCTCTCCAATCTATCCTTAATGCAGCAGCCAGGGTCACCTATCTGTCTTACCGCTACTCCGATGCCTCTTCCCTGTGCTAGTCATTGCACTGGTTGCCCATACAGTACAAAATCAATTAAAATTTCTCATTCTCGCCCACAAAGCTCTCCACAGTGCTGCACTCATACATCTCCTCCCTCATCTCTGTCCACCACCCTACCCGTGCTCTCCTTTCAGCCAATGACTTACGACTGACATCCACCATAATCCAAACCTCTCACTCTCATCTCCAAGACTTCTCCTGAGCTGCACCAGTTCTATGCAACACCCTACCCCAAGAAGTTAGGTTAAATCACAATATACACAGTTTTAGGCGCTCCCAAAAACACATCTTTTTCGGCGGGTGACCGGCTTATGCAGCTTTATATCTACTCCCCTAATTTCCCAAGAAGTCTTTTGTGTCACCACTGTCTCCTCATAGATTGTAAGCTCTTGCGATCAGGGCCCTCATTCCTCTTGTTCTAATTATTGACTAGACGGTTGTTGTGTTATTTATGACTCTTTGTACATGAGCCCCTGAACTGTAAAGCACTCTGGAATATGTTGGCGCTATATAAATAAAGATTATTATTATTATTATGCTTATAAGTAAATGCTCCCATTTAATATCATTGCAAATGCACCTCTCTGAAGACTGCTGTCCTCCTGAGATCACATTTCTGTTTCTCGACCCGTTGTTCATGGCCCCTGGTTCACTGCTCTTGTGGGCTGCACTGACTGTGACAACCAGAACCTGTCTTGGTTTAATTGTACGGTCCTACAGTTGTCAGGGTGATCCCACAATAATATCAGACCAGAAATCTGCTCACTGGCTAAAGACATATCCCACTATGGTCCCTGTTTTAAAAAATATATATATATATTTTTTTTTTAAAAGCAATCACTTAGGCTCGTCCTTTGGATCTAGTTACTTGAACCTGCGCAATGTGAACCTTACCTTGTTTCCAGTGGACGGCTTTTACGCATGATCCTTGGGTTGCCAGGTATAGTTGGTCTGCTGTGGCACAAAGACTGTACAAACCCCTCAAGGATTGCACCAGAGGGTCACAGGCGTGCTGAAGACTTAGAGCTCCAGAAGACGGGACGACTCTCCAGACCTTCAAGGAGCCGTCTGATGAACCAGAGTACAGCAATCCCGAGTGGAACTAAGCAGAATAAAAGAGGAATATATTAACTTTCCATTCTTATATAATGTATCAGTGCCTGCCCCCAGAAGCTCACAATCTAATTACTGGTAGATTTATTTCTCTCCAGACCAGGGATACACTGTCAGTTACCCCCTATTAGTGCCGGCCACACATTGCACTAATGACCGCAGCTCTTCTTCTCTCTGATATACGTGAAGGCGCTGATATGTGTCCTCCAAGACCTGACAGCATGTTGTCACCCTCTTCCCATATTACCTGTAACGCTGACACCCTCTCATCATGCGCTCTCTCAGACCGAAGGTTTTCTTGTGTTTCCAGATCCCACACATCAATCTTTCCACCATCTGTAATATAACAGATAATGGATGTTACTGCGGAAAACTGGCGTCTGACATTCAAGGGGATAATCATCAAGTCCCATGTAAATTAAAATTTCTTGATGCAAATCCCACCATATTTCAAGTGTAACTGCCCTTCTATTATTTGTGTAATGTGTAGGGGCAGTGATACTGACCATTTTTGTCATATACTTCAGTTACTGAAATCGTACATTTCTATTAGAAAATAGCTCTAAAGTCTCCCATTTTTTAGCCTTAGGCTACTTTCACACTAGCGTTTTCAGAATCCGGATCCGGCAATCCATATACAAGCGGAAAGCAATTTTTTCCGGATCCGTTAGACGGTAATACATTTTTTCTAAGATCAAAAGCCTCCGCACATGAGCAGACCGGAAAACCGGATCCGGCGATGTGGCAATTTCCAGAACACTTGGTACCAGATTCGGCATTAATACATCTCACCGGCAAGTGCGGTGCTGTTCCGGGATTTTGGACGGAAAAAAAAAACACAGCATGCTGCGGTATTTTGTCCGATCAAATACCGTACAAGGGACGGAACGGACAACATCCTGATGCATACTGAACGGGTTGTGTTCCATTCAGAATGCATTAGGACAAAACGGATGTGTTTTTTCTTCCGGTATTGAGCCCCATTACCGGATTTCAGTACCTTAGCAACGCTCCTCTGTCTTCTGTTTACATAACACAGTCAGTAGTGAGCAGGTCTACACCGTTATGTAACCACAAGAAGGAGGAGCGGCACCGTGTCCGCGTCTTTTGTGGCCCCATTGAAATGAAGCGGAGCCATTCATACGGTGGTCTGAATGAGCCCTTATACAGACCTCACAGCTGAGAATTTGTTACAATCATTTCCTGTCCAGGCAATCCTCTGTGAGCTCAACATACCGGCCACACAAATCCCCCTCCTGTCTTGATAGTTTGCTACAGTGTATCAGTGCAGGTAAAAACGTATCCGTCTGTTTACCTGAAAGAGGAATGTCTAGACTGGACACAACTGTGTCAAACCCTCAGCTGTGAGAAGTCTTAGGTCAGGGCATGTTTTCAGCCTCTGGATGTAAACAGGAAGATTTTCAGTCACTGAAAGGAAGCAAAGATCTTGAAAATAATGAGAAAATTAAATGCAAAGTTGCAAAGCCTCTAATGATAGCGCGAGATCAGTCACACGTCTGCAGTCATTGAAGAACCGGTCCACTCTTACATTTAAAGGAGCATTCCCATCGGATACATCTGACTAGGATATGCCATCACTTAAAGGGGTATTCCTATCTCATACTTTCATAGCATATCACTAGGATATGCCATCAATGTCAGATAGGAGCGGGCCCTGGAGGTGGAACCTGTACCTATCTCCAGAACAGGGACCCCAAAGTTAGAGGACCTTTCATTGATTTATTATTTTAATTTTTTTATTTAATTAAATACCTTTCCTTGCCACCCTGCCTGTTTTTTTTTAAATATCACTTCTACGCCCCGCTGTGCCCCCCTGCAGTTTTCCCGCCCAGTATGTTAATACGGAGCATCAGTACATGGAGGAGGAGACGCCAGGGTTTCTCAATGGGCGTCTCCTTCTCCCTGGCTGTGACACTCTCCGCAGTGATTGGATCGCAGGTACCCCGCAAGGAAAGGAATTTAATTCAACAAAAAATAAATCAAATGAAAGGTCCTCTTTAAGGAAAGTTCTCCATGCATGCGCAGGTGCTCTCCATTCATTGCTATGGGAGTTCCGAAAATACCAGAGCAAGCTATTTTTGGGAGTAAATTATGGGGTTAGGCCTAGAGATGAGCGAATCTCTGTTTTAAGTTCGGCGTCTAAAGTTCGGCTTCCGGTTAGCGGAGGATCCCGATATGGATTCCGAATTCCGTTGTGGTCCGTGGTAGCGGAATCAATAATGGTCATTATTGATTCCGCTACCACGGACCACAACGGAATTTGGAATCCATATCGGGATCCTCCGCTAACCGGAAGCCGAACTTTAGACGCCGAACTTAAAACAGAAGTTCGCTCATCTCTAGTTAGGCCTCATTCACACATCAGTGTTCGGTCAGTGATTTTAAGCCAAAACCAGGTGTGGCTCTAAACACAGAACAGGTGCAGATCTTTCCCTTATACCACAGTCTGTGGAGGCTCCAGTCCTGATTTTGGCTCAAAATTACTGACCAAACACTGACGTGTGAATGAGGCTTTAGTCAACACATCCCAGTGTGCAGGTGCACGCCGCCATGGCTGAAAGCACAAACGCAAAAACAAACAATGGAACAGCACTTGTGCAAACACAAATAATAAATCAAATACAATCATGTCATACTCACTATAGAAAATGTACTCATGCTACGTTATAAATATGACATTCTTGGTAAAATACATTTTGTACAAAATTATTTGTGCCTGTCCGCCAGTGCCAAGTCGATCTCTATAGGACAGAACCTACACTAAATACTACCTCCTCTGGTGCCATACTGGCATCTAAGAATCTCACATTTAGGGCTCATGCACATGACTGTGTGCCGGCCAGGCCCGTAGTGCGGGCCCTGGCTGTTCTGGCACCGCATCACGGATGCAGATCCATTCACTTGAATGGGTCCACAATCTGGAAGGTCGGCGCAAAACGGAGGCATGGAAGCACTATGGAGTGCTTCCGTGGGGTTTCTGTCCGTGCCTCCAAAAAGTAGTGCATGCACTACTTTTTTGCGGTGCGGACCGTAGGATGCGGATTCAAGTTAATGGGTCCGCTATCCGCATGCGGCGGCCCAACAGTCAGTGCCCGTGCATTGCTGTAGCGCTGTCCAATCAAAGCGCAGAGCATCACAGCCAGGGAGAAAAACAAACTCACCTTCTCCCTGTGACGCTCTGCGCTTTGACTGGACAGCGCTACAGCCAGGGAGAAGGAACGCCCATTGAGAAAAAGGGCAGTCTCCTCCCCATTGCTCCGATGCTAGCAATTAGCATACAGAGCGGGAGAATATACCGGGGCCACAGCGGGCGAACGGAGCGGCGCCCAGGAATACTAGTAGTAATTGCAGTGAGATCCCTGGGCGCCGCGCTATATATCCGGATAGTTAGTTTACAATGTTTGGACCCATGACAGGTCCTCTACTATCATTGGTAACGCAATGCTCCTGCCCCTCCTCCGCCCCTCTCTTCTTATTGGCGGCAGCAGCGGCGGCACAGGGGGAGGGAGAGAGTGACGACTCCTCCCCTGTGCTGCTGAGGGGACATGAGTGCGCTGACAGCAGTGTGCGTGTTCTCTGATGCTAGGCTGTGCAGTAGGGCAGCCTAGTATCGATAAATGTCAAATCCCGATATCGTATCAATACCGGGACAAAAGTATCGATTGGGTATCGATATTTCGATACCCGCAACAACCCTACTCTGGATACATGTGAGGTACAGGGCTGGTTCTAGCTTTGTTACAAAGAGGTTGTTATGAACTATATGATGTCTGATTTAAAGGTTTTACATTGGTCATGGGATCACCCCTTTAAGACCAATGGTAGTCTATAGGGTTACTCACACGGCAGTTTTTTTTTACGGCCAGTGAATAAGGGACATCAAAAAATAGAACATGTTCTATCTTGTCCGTTTTTCACTGACCGACAGCCCCCATACAATTGAATAGGCCCTTTTTTAACGTCTGTTTTGTCAGAAAGGCATCAGTGAAAAAAAAGTTTGTTAAAAATGGACAGTTTATCCGTTTTTAACTGACATTTCCATAGCATCCTCACGACGGCATACAAGGAGATTGACCCCTGACCTCTGTAGGGGCAGGAACAGAGAAAGGTTAAATACACCCCTCCCACCACCAACACCAGTGTTTCCTGTCCCTACAGAGGACAGGGCAGAGAAAGGTCTCCATGTATGCAGGGAGATGAAGCTAGGAACCAGGATGCTTTTTTGTTTTTTACCTATGGAAATCGCTGGCATCCTGCATGGCGTCCCCCTGCCCTCCCGCGGTCCCAGTACTAACGCTGGGCAGGGGTGTGTGGGGTATACTCGTTCCGGTTGTTCCGGGGCCTGGTCCCAGGGCGACGACTCCCTCCTGGCCTACTGAGGCTTCAGAAGGGTTGCCTGCCCGGCGCCTGTGGCGCATATGTGTGACGTCACTTCCGGCGCTCCAGAAGTGACGTAGGCGGCGTTCGGCATCCGGCCCGGCTCAAAGCCGAGGCCTGGACATTCAGTGGATGCTCCTGAGGAATCTGGAGCCCCTCACCAATTCTTCGGTCTGAGAGGGCGAAAGCATTCGGCCATGATGTCTGGGACAGAGGCACGATCCCCTAGAGAGTCCGAACCACCGGACCCATTTCCTCCGTCCATTCCCTTATAGCTACCTTCTCCTCCTTTCAGGTGTCTAAAGAAACCCCAAAAAAGATCAAGAGATCCCTCAGATGTATCTCCTGTAGTGGCAAACATCCTGACAATTATCCCAAGAAGCTTTGCAAAAATTGTATATCAAATATTGTACGTGACGAAGCACCCTCTCTTAAGGAAGAACTTAAATCTATGATACAGGAGGAAATTCGTTCATCTCTAGCCCACCTATCTGCTAATCCAATCCCCCCCCCCCCCGCCCCGATTTACCGCAACCCAAGAGAAAGCGTGTTAGGTCACCTTCCTCTTCTGACTCTGAAGCCATAGCGGACGAGAGCGTCCACTCAGCCAAGTAATGGGAAGAGGAGGAAAGAGTCTCCGATTCGGACTCGGTGGATAGTGGCCGTAGATTCTATTTTTCTATGGAAGATATGTCCGACCTATTAAGAGCGGTCAGATCCACAATGGGTGTGGAGGAAGTACAATGCACCCATTCCGTACAGGAAGAGATGTTTAGAGGATTGAGAGTTAAAAAAAAACACGTGTGTTTCCCATAAACGAGAGTATTAGAGATCTGGTTCTAGAAGAATGGGCAGACCCTGAAAGACGTCTGGGAGTCTCTACTTCCTTTAAAAATAGATTACTATTTGATCTCGAGGAATCCAAGATCTTCAACGAGATTCCCAAGATAGATGTTCAGGTTGCTAAAGTGAACAAAAAGACATCCCTCCCATTTGAGGATGCCTCCCAACTCAAGGATTCTATGGATCGCAAAGCAGACAGCCTCCTCAGGAAGTCTTGGGAGGCTGCCATGTTTAATAATAAAACTATTTGCCTGTGTTACCAAATTCAAAATTTTCCGTGTCCAGTCAACATTAAGGCCCAATCCACGAGGGCCATGTCTTCCTCTCAGGCAGAGAGAGCCATCGCCTCCCTGGAAGAAATATGTCGAGCTGCCACTTGGTCCAGCATCCATACATTTATAAAACACTACCGCCTGGATCTTTCTAGATACTCTGATCTGTCCTTCGGACGGAAAGTCCTCCAGGCCGTAGCCCCCCCTTAACTGATATATTTTTTATATCTCCTTGTATGCCGTCGTGATGATGCTATGGAAAAACCGGAATTAGACTTACCGGTAATTCTGTTTCCATGAGATCATCACGACGGCACGTTATTCTATCCCTACATATATTTCAAATTTTTTACTTTGGAGGGTCTCCAGAAGGTAGGAAGTAATACCTTTTTCACTGTTTGTTTTTGTCACCACCGGGTTACTCTGTGTGATTTTAGAAACACTGGTGTTGGTGGTGGGAGGGGGGTATTTAACCTTTCTCTGTTCCTGCCCCTACAGAGGTCAGGGGTCAATATCCTTGTATGTCGTCGTGATGATCTCATGGAAACAGAATTACCGGTAAGTCTAATTCCGTTTTTTTTTCTTCACCGTCGTGTGCCTGTAGCCTAAAGCTGCAGCCTGCTCTGCCTGCATTTATTGGAGGCCATTTTGCACCAGGAGAGGTGGAATACAGTGTGGGCTCAGCATGCATGTGGAACCTGCATTCCTTGTATTTAATGGAGGCCATTCTGGAACCCGCGGAGTTAGTATTTAGTTTAAGTTCTGTTCTATAGAGATCGCCTTGTCGTTGGCAGACAGGCACAAATAGTTTTGTACAAAATGTATTTGCCAAGAATCTCAAATATTCTAACGTAGCATGAGTACACTCTCCATAGTCAGTATGACACGATTGTATTTACTTTACTTTGTGTTAGCAGAGCGCTGTTGCATGGTGTTTATTTTGAAGCGGTGAATGGAGAGCGCACCACGCATGCAGGGGCACCTCTCCATTTATATGGGACTGTTGGAAATAGCAGAACCAGCGCTCGGATATTTTTTAATTCCCACAGCGGTGAACAGAGGGTTGCTGAGTGTGGTCTCCTTCACTTCAGGACACCCATTCTGGAAGTATGAGTGGGACCCAAAGGTGGCATCGTGTGGTATACCCTGAATTAATAAGCCACCAATGTCTGAGATGGGAATACCCTTTACTGACTGTGGGGTTTGACCTTTTGGGACTCCCCGACTCTGAATATGAAGGGTCTGCGGTGCTGATTTAGAGCTGAGCTCGCTATACAGCGGTGACTCTGACTGTGCAGGGACCTGTGCTGCAGCAACTCTGAACAGCGGCCGGCCGGAGTGCAGCTGTGGAAGGGGCCAGCGATGAATCACCACCGCAGACACTTTGTACTCAGGACTGATGAAGTCCCTATGATCAGACTCCCAAGTGATGGCATATCCTAGCCATAGGATAGATAGGAATAAACCTTGACTAGAATGACAGTGTAAACTGATACAAAGTTAGAGCAAATAATCCACATTTATATCCCATTTGGGGCCTGTATCGAGACGTAATACCTGTCAGTAGGGATTATCACTCGGTACTTGATTCCTGTCTACTAGACCGAGAAAACTCATGGAACAGCAAAATTCTAGGAGCCCGTGCACAAGAGCAGAGCTCAGGGATTTACATTTCTAGGTCAATTCTTTATTTTTGAGGGGGGGCGAGGGGGGGGGGGGGGCTCTACAGGAAGGAAAAGAGAGGTAGTCATAAAGTATTAATACTGCCAAAAGAGAGAGAACTGAATACAATGTCTAGAAGTCTGACAGAAGAGGACAACACAAGGACTACAATGCATTGGAGATGTCCCAGTATGTTAAAGGAGAACTCCAGACAAAAGTGAAATATCAGCGATCACACGCATTCTACCCCTCATATTCACTGTAAAGACCGCCATGCACAATAGATTTAGGTTAGCAGAGCCCAAAGCCTTCGCCAGGACCAGATGATCATCTAATGAATGTGGAATGCTGTGTCAGGGAAAGTCAGGATTGGGCATGCTGAACTCCAACATCTCATGTGACAGAAGCCAACAATACAGTATGTAGAGTAACATACAGTGACGGTATGGCTGCTATCACTGAGGGAAATGTGTCACCTGCATTACATGAGCAAACAGGAATGAGACCACTAAAGTCTGACCACGGCTGGAAACCATGTGGCAGATGTGAGACTGTCAGATACATCTGACTAGGCTTCTTAAAATATCATTCTTTTGCTGATTATCAAAAAGAACAACAGCAAAATTTTGGTAACCGTCAAAATCCTGTACTGATCCCGAGTTACATCCTGTATTATACTCCAGAGCTGCACTCACTATTCTGCTGGTGGAGTCACTGTGTACATACATTACTTATCCTGTACTGATCCTGAGTTACATCCTGTATTATACTCCAGAGCTGCACTCACTATTCTGCTGGTGGAGTCACTGTGTACATACATTACTTATCCTGTACTGATCCTGAGTTACATCCTGTATTATACTCCAGAGCTGCACTCACTATTCTGCTGGTGCAGTCACTGTGTACATACATTACTTATCCTGTACTGATCCTGAGTTACATCCTGTATTATACTCCAGAGCTGCACTCACTATTCTGCTGGTGGAGTCACTGTGTACATACATTACTTATCCTGTACTGATCCTGAGTTACATCCTGTATTATACTCCAGAGCTGCACTCACTATTCTGCTGGTGCAGTCACTGTGTACATACATTACTTATCCTGTACTGCTCCTGAGTTACATCCTGTAATATACTCCAGAGCTGCACTCACTATTCTGCTGGTGCAGTCACTGTGTACATACATTACTTATCCTGTACTGATCCTGAGTTACATCCTGTATTATACTCCAGAGCTGCACTCACTATTCTGCTGGTGCAGTCACTGTGTGCATACATTACATTACTTATCCTGTACTGATCCTGAGTTACATCCTGTATTATACTCCAGAGCTGCACTCACTATTCTGCTGGTGGAGTCACTGTGTACATACATTACTTATCCTGTACTGATCCTGAGTTACATCCTGTATTATACTCCAGAGCTGCACGCACTATTCTGCTGGTGCAGTCACTGTGTACATACATTATATTACTTATCCTGTACTGATCCTGAGTTACATCCTGTATTATACTTCAGAGCTGCACTCACTATTCTGCTGGTGGAGTCACTGTGTACATACATTACTTATCCTGTACTGATCCTGAGTTACATCCTGTATTATACTCCAGAGCTGCACTCACTATTCTGCTGGTGGAGTCACTGTGTACATAAAGTACATTACATTACTTATCCTGTACTGATCCTGAGTTACATCCTGTATTATACTCCAGAGCTGCACTCACTATTCTGCTGGTGCAGTCACTGTGTACATACATTATATTACTTATCCTGTACTGATCCTGAGTTACATCCTGTATTATACTTCAGAGCTGCACTCACTATTCTGCTGGTGCAGTCACTGTGTACATACATTACTTATCCTGTACTGATCCTGAGTTACATCCTGTATTATACTCCAGAGCTGCACTCACTATTCTGCTGGTGCAGTCACTGTGTACATACATTACTTATCCTGTACTGATCCTGAGTTACATCCTGTATTATACTCCAGAGCTGCACTCACTATTCTGCTGGTGCAGTCACTGTGTACATACATTACTTATCCTGTACTGATCCTGAGTTACATCCTGTATTATACTCCAGAGCTGCACTCACTATTCTGCTGGTGCAGTCACTGTGTACATACATTACTTATCCTGTACTGATCCTGAGTTACATCCTGTATTATACTCCAGAGCTGCACTCACTATTCTGCTGGTGCAGTCACTGTGTACATACATTACTTATCCTGTACTGATCCTGAGTTACATCCTGTATTATCCTCCAGAGCTGCATTCACTATTTTGCTGGTAGAATCGGTGCATACAGCATCCCATATCTCAGCTTCCAGCATGAAATTCAGCAGTAACGGTACAAGTTACTCAAGGTTCTCCCACCCTCACATACATGAAAACTTGAAAATGAAGCAGGTGTTTTTAAGAAACTTAAAAACAGCTCACAATCTCCCCCCGACCTTATTCTGCTTGAGGCTGCGACGTAGGAACAAAGAACGGATAATCAGGCGGATAATTGTCTGGATTCTTACGTAATTGCAGCGCAGGTAAAAATAAGCAACTAGATGTTTCTAAATAAAGAGTCTTGACGGCTCCTTCATTCTTTTAAGGACAATGACGCATGTTTGGTGCAAACTACCAAAGAAGTCTAAAAAGTCCTTGGGTTGTCGCCTCCTCCTCACAAGGTGATGGACATTCTATGCAGAAGCTTCTTGTTACATCTGTTTCCAGGAATGTGAGTGACAACTTGCACACCATTACAGGGGATAGGACCCAGCTTTCCTAGACCTCGCTGCAGCGGCCACTACAGGAGACATGGAGTACTGCATGCTCTTTGTGAATAGAGACCTTCATGGCTGCATTCTCCCAGTTCATTAGATTTCTGTAAAGTTAATGGGTCACCACATTTTTTTTACTAAATAAAACCAGATACTGAAAACTATTTTTATCTAATTATTGATTTATTTATTTATTTTTTTCATTTTGTTTTCCACACATGATGATAGTGGCGGTCATCTTCCCTGAGCTGCTCTTAAATGGCATCTGTCAGCAGTTTTGTACCTATGACACTGGCTGACCTGTTACATGTGCGCTTGGCAGCTTAAGACATCTGTGTTGGTCCCATGTTCATATGTGCCCGCATTGCTGAGAACAATGTTTTAATATATGCAAATGAGCCTCTAGGAGCAACGGGGGCGTTACCATTACACCTAGAGGCTCAGCTCTCTCTGCAACTGCCGCGCCCTCTGCACTTTGATTGACAGGACCAGGCAGTGAAAACATCACCACACCTGACGCTGTCCACCACCATGGAGTGGCCGCGGCAGTTGCAGAGAGAGCAGAGCCTCTAGGAGTAATGGTAACGCCCCCGTTGCTCCTAGAGGCTCATTTGTATATTCTCAAACATTATTTTTCTCAGCAATGCGGGCACATATGAACATGGGACCAACACAGATGCCTTCAGCTGACAAGTGCACGTGTAACAGGTCAGCCGGTTTCATTGGTGCAAAACTGCTGACAGATGCCCTTTAAATGTTTTACAGCAGCCACAAGGACCCTGGAAACCTGGAGACGACTGACTGAATTCTGTAGGAGAGTGGTGCGGGCATGCTCTGTGACCTGTGCAAGGAGGTGAGCTGTGACATTACCTATTGTGAATGATGGATCCGGTGATGATAATGAGATGACTGCTGAGAAGTGATCTTTACACAGCAGGAAGTGTCAGCCGATTATGAGGCTCAGTGTGAAAATTGCAGAATTTCAGGATATTTTTAAATATAGATAATGACATGATAAATTGAATATATATTCAACATAAAATCTCAAACAATCGTAAACAATTTTCTAATGATATATTTCCTTTAAAGGGGTTCTCTGGTCCCAAAAAAAAACACTTTTATCTGCTCAGAGTAACCTAAACACTGCAGGTTTTTCCCCATATACCGTTTTCATGATGACACTTTCCTTCCGCTGTTCTCAGCATCACGGCCTCCTGGAGTTGCTGAAACTCATTAAAGACCAGGCCATTATTGGCCTTAAAGGGGTTGTCCGGGTTCAGAGATGAAATTGGACATAACCCCTTCTTCGCCCATTCAGCCCCTATGAGTGGAGCACTTCATGCTCCGATGCTCCCCTTTGCCCTGTGCTGTATGGCGCAGGGCAAGGGCTTTTTCTTTAGATACCGGGCTTCTGATGGGCATGCTGCAAAACAGCCTAGGGCAGCGCTAAAGACCGCCCATGAGCGTCATTGACTGCTAGGTGGAAACTTCTGCCTAGCGGTGTGTCAGTGTAAGTAAAACAGCCCCTGCCCTGCGCGATGCGGCGCAGAGCAAGGGGCAGCATTGGAGTATGGAATGCTCCACTAAATGGGTAAAGAAGTAGTTATGTCCAGAACCCCTTTAAGGAGAATTTTTTTTTTTTCAGTTTTATTCTGGTGGTCAAAACTTTATTTTTATCTTAGATCGACGTGAGTTATAGTGATACCCAATATGTCTATTATATGTGTTGCTTTGTATACACTTGTATAAGTTATATAATAAATTATATTACGTGTACGAAAGTATGGGGTTTGTAGGTTTATTTTTTAGCACACACACATCTAAGTGACTTCTAGCCCACATGCACACGACCAGTCACACTGGTGCGCCTCCCCAATCCAAATACTACCCACACATACAGACCAGCAGCGATACCGCCGGACTCTCCACTTCAGTCCATCAGTATCAAATGTGGTCAGATTTGTAAGGATATTTTCTATCTGCAAACAGGATTTGTGAACTAACTGTACCCCGTGCATCAAAGCAAAGGGATCTACAAATTTCCATAACAGGATTATAACTTTACAGGCACAAAAGCAAAGGATTTTTATCACAAAAACCGTACACCGCCTCATTAATAATACCTAATAGATGCTTCAGACTAGTCAAAATCAGTTTCTGAGTAAACACATGTGAGGTAGGCGCCCGAAGCATAGCCCGACCCCTCGTGAAAAACCTCTAATCCCCCCAAAAATTTTTTTTTTATTTTTATGCAAATAAGGTTTTCGGTGCACCATGGGAGGGGCTGCTCTGTTTGGTAAACCATTGCTCCGCTGGGTGCACCGGCCAATGTCTTACCACTTATTTGACTGAGATTTCAGAGCTAATAGCATTAAAACATGGGAGGCTAAGTGCACCGAACAGAGCAGCCCCTCCCAGGGTGCACTGAAACTTTATTTGCAATAAATAAATAAATAAAATAAAAAAGCATTTTTCAGGAATAGAGGACCGGACTGTCACAAGAAAGGTACGGCTATGTTCCACAGCGTCTACCCTGCATGGCAGCATGCTCACTTTTAATGTGATTTAATAGATATTTTGTTATTTAGCATCTTTTACATCTGATCGGTGGGGATCCAACACCAGGGACCAGGCCGTGGTGCTCATGTGAATGTTCTGATCACAACTTACCCTAGGCCAGCAACGTCACGTTCAGTGGTCACACGGCTCAGGCTGAATGATGCCGAGATGCAATACCAAGCACAACCGCTATACAATGTACAGCGCTGAACTTGGCAATCTGAGAGGTCTCCGACACCCAGGATTCCTGCCAATCAGATGCCTATCCAGAGGACTGGTCATCAGGACAATAGCCCCTAAATGGACCTTACGATTTTCCTTTTTTTTTTTGTGTGTTTTCATTTTTCACTCCCTGCCTTCCCAAAGCCATAACTTTTTTATTTTTCTGTTCACATGAACGTTCACGCCGTATGAGGGCTTGTTTTTTGTACTTTCTAAAAGGCACCATTTAGTATTGCATGTGATGTAGTGGGGAGCTGGAAAAAAAAATTCAAAATGGGGTGGAATTGGAAAACAAAGCGCAATTCTGCAACTGTTTTAGGGGGGGGGGGGGGGGGGGGGTTACAGCGTTCCCTTTGTGGTAAAACTGACCTGTTACCTTCATTATCCAGGTCAGTATGACTACAACGATACCACACTTGAAAAAAAAAACTTTTTTTGTACTACAGAGTTGTATGAGGTCTCATTTTTGATTACTTTTTATTCTTTTGGAAGGTGTAATGAAAAATGGTGAATTGGCCATTTAAAAAAAAAAAAAAACTGTTTTTGGATGCATTGATGCTTATAAGGTTTTTATTTATTTTTTATTTACACTGAGCAAAAATATAAACGCAACACTTTCGGTTTTGCTCCCATTTTGCATGAGCTGAACTCAAAGATCTGAAACATTTTCTACAGACACAAAAGACCCATTACTCTCAAATATTGTTCACTAATCTGTCTAAATCTGTGTTAGTGAGCACTTCTCCTTTGCCGAGATAATCCATCCCACCTCACAGGTGTGGCATATCAAGGTGCTGATTAGACTGCATGAATATTGCACAGGTGTGCCTTAGACTGCCCACAATAAAAGGCCACTCTGAAATGTGCAGTTTGATCACAGATGTCGCAACGTTTGAGGGAGTGTGTAATTGGCATGCTGACTGCAGGAATGTCTACCAGAGCTGTTGCCCGTGCAATGAATGTTCATTTCTCTACCATAATCCGTCTCCAAAGGCGTTTCAGAGAATTTAGCAGTACATCCATCCGGCCTCACAACCGCAGACCACGTGTAACCACACCAGTCCAGGACCTCCACATCCAGCATGTTCACCTCCATAATTTTCTGAGACCAGCCACCCGGACAGCTGCAGCAGCAATCGGTTTGCATAACCAAAGAATTTCTGCACAAACTGTCAGAAACCGTCTCAGGGAAGCTCATCTGCTCGTCGTCCTCATCGGGGTCTGGACCTGACTGCAGTTCGTCGTCGTAACCAACTTGAGTGGGCAAATGCTCACATTCGATGGCGTCTGGCACGTTGGAGAGGCGTTCTGTTCACGGATGAGTCCCGGTTTTCACTGTTCAGGGCCGATGGCAGACAGCGTGTGTGGCGTCGTGTGGGTGAGCGGTTTGCTGGCGTCAACGTTGTGTATAGAGTGGCCCATGGTGGCAGTGGGGTTATGGTATGGGCAGGCGTATGTTATGGACAACGAACACAGGTGCATTTTATTGATGGCATTTTGAATGCACAGAGATACCTGACGAGGTCCTGAGGCCCATTGTTGTGCCGTTCATCCACGACCATCACCTCATGTTGCAGCATGATAATGCACGGCCCCATATTGCAAGGATCTGTACACAATTCCTGGAAGCTGAAAACATCCCAGTTCTTGCATGTCCAGCATACTCACCGGACACGTCACCCATTGAGCAGGTTTGGGATGCTCTGGACCGGCATATACGACAGCGTGTTCCAGTTCCTGCCAATATTCAGCAACTTCGCACAGAAGAGGAGTGGACCAACATCCACAGGCCACAATCAACAACCTGATCAACTCTATGTGACGGAGATGTGTTACACTGTGTGAGGCAAATGGTGGCCACACCAGATACTGACTGGTTTTCTGACAAAACTGTGCACATTTCAGAGTGTCCTTTTATTGTGGGCAGTCTAAGGCACACCTGTGCAATATTCATGCTGTCTAATCAGCACCTTGATATGCCACACCTGTGAGGTGGGATGGATTATCTCGGCAAAGGAGAAGTGCTCACTAACACAGATTTAGACAGATTTGTGAACAATATTGGAGAGTAATGGGTCTTTTGTTAATGTAGAAAATGTTTCAGATCTTTGAGTTCAGCTCATGCAAAATGGGAGCAAAACCAAAAGTGTTGCGTTTATATTTTTGCTCAGTGTATTTTGATTTTAGGGGAAAGGGGGGTGATTTGAACTTTTATATTATTATTTTTTCAACTTTTTTTTAAGTTACCCTAGGTGACTGTAAGTAGCAATCATTAGATTGCCAATTGTGTTCTATGATGGGTATATAGCCATCGCAGAACACACCATTCACTGTATTCAAATATAGTGCTGCCACCTGCTGGCCTATATTGAAATACTCCAATGATAGGGGCTCCGAGTCATCACTGGAGTACTACTGCTTCCCTGATCTTAGTTGGGGAACGCTGTTATGGGCGCAGGAGTGCATGGCTCCTATGTCTACACCACTCAGATGCCGTGGTCAAATTTGACCACAGCATCTGAGAGGTTAAATGCATGCGATCAGCCTTATGCCTGATCGCATACATTCTCCCTGGGCCTCTGCTGTTTGAAACAGCAGAAATCCAACGGTTATGGCGCCTGCTGTATCTGTGAGCAGGCACCATATTTAACCCTTTGGATACCGGAGGTTTTTTTCGTTTTCATTTTTCTTCCCTATTTTCCGTGAGCCATAACTTTTTTTATTTTTCCGGTCACATAGCTGTATAGGGCTTATTTTTTGCGGGACAAGTTGTACTTTCTAATGCCACCATTAATTATGGCATAAAATGTTGTGGGAAGCGTTAAAAAAATTCCAAATGGGATGGAATTGGAAAAAAAAATTAAAAATCCCTCCACCGTTTTACAGGTTTTGTTCCCACGGCGTTTTGTTTACAGCAAAACTGCCCCCTGCCCTTCATTCTCTGGGTCAGTATGATTACAACGATACCCCATATGTATAGGTTCTTTATGTCTAGATAGTGTAAAAAAAAAATTATACTTTGAGAAAAATGTTTTTTTTTACATATCACCATATTCTGACCCCCATAACTTTTTTATACTTATGTCTACTGAGCTGTTTAGGGACAATGCGGAACAATCTGTACTTTTATTTGATACCATTTTGGAGTATGCGTGACTTTTTGATACATTTTATTAAATTTTTGGAGGGTAAGAGAAGCAATGAAAAAATGGCAAATCAGCCATTTTGACTATTTTTTCTGTTACGCCATTTGCCGTATTGGAATTTTTTTTTCTATTTTAATATTATGGACATTTTCGGTCGCGGTGATACCCATGATGTTTATAGTTATTGTTATTTAGGTATTTATTTTTTAAATTATACGGAAAGGGGGGTGAGTTAAACTTTTATATATTTATTATATATTTTTTAACATTTAAAAAAAAAATTGTGATCATTATGTGCCTCATATATAGGCTTATTACTTTTAAATTTTTTATTTTTTTTGTTTATCAGGAATTTATTATTAGCTTATTTTGCTCTTTACTTATCCTGGCCTGCCATCTGGTGGCCAAAATAGGAATTGCAGTTTAAATACTGTTCGCTTACTGTTACACCAGTATTCAGCGCAAATACCTATGCCCGGATTGGACACACGGGGCATAGGTAGGAAACCCAGAAGCGCGAGCTTCTGGGTTTTTGTGCATTTAGCCGCAGGTCTCTGCTGTATGAAACAGCAGAGATCTGCCGGCCATGACACCGGCTGCACGTGCGAGCGGGCCTCATGTTTACACATCGCACCAGCGCCGTACATGTACGGCGCTGGTAGCGAAAAGGTTAAAGGTTGCGAAGGGGTTTGTCATTTATGTTCTGACATACTAATGTGCACATGGATCCAAGTACATTGGCCGGTTATTAGGGCGTACCTAAGCAGGATCACAGCACCGGTCATCTGTGGACTCCTGCCTGTGTCCTACTATTACAGTGTGGTTCGTCAGAGTTTTAATGAAAATCTGTATAGCCTTACCTGACCCTGAAATGAGCAGCTTTGTATGTGGGACATGAGTGATGGCAGACACCGCAGAGAATGTGTATATACTGAGGAGAGGTTGAACTGGGGGAAAGAGCACAACAATCATTACTGGGACATCCAAAAACGTAACATATCAGTCTATTTCCTTCACTGTTTGCCACAACCATGTTCCATATTCACAATGTCCTATTAAAGGGGTTGTCGGAGCCTTACATATTGATGACCTACCTTCAGGATATCAGATCAGTGGTGGTGGGCGACCCACAGCAACCCCGTCAATCAGCGGCACACGGACCGAGCACAGCGCTGTACATTGTATAGTGGCTGTCCTTGGTATTGCAGCTCAGTCCCATTCACTCGAATGGTCTTGTGACTGACAGACGTGCTGGGAGTAGGACCCCCACCAATCCTTAGGACAGGTCGACAATATTTGAGCCCTGGAAAATCCCTTTAGTTAAAGGACTTGACTAGGATTATAACAATGGATATGCTTCTTTTTTTTTTTTAAATAAATGCTGTTCATGTGTAATGGCTGGTCATTGAAGCTTAGTCACACTTATATGAAAACTGCAATACCATACATGACCAAGGACAAGAGTGGCGCTGTTTGTAGGGGGAAAAAAAGCATATCCTTATATAATCGTAGACAACCCCTGTAACAGACAATCAGCTCTCACTCTGGAGGTCTGCTGCCACCATGTATTACACACTGGTTTCAAACTTTCCTCGCTCTTACCTGTATTCAGGCTCCACACTTTGATGCTGCAATCGGACGATCCACTGCAGACCAAATGTTCTCCAAGAGGCAAAAGATCTGAAGCTAGAACGGAAAAATCCATATCAGCGCTTCTTCAGTCCCAGATTTCTGCCCTTCAGCTTATTCGGCTGTCACTTACCTAGCTTGGTTCCATCCAGGTAGACCATGACCATGCAGGCGACTCCTCCGGTGTGGCCACACAGCGTCCTGACCTCTGACCGGGACGGTACATCCCATACACGAACTGAGGTGTCCCAACTATCTCAAGATGGAGGGCAAGGAAAGACGGAAAAAGAAAGATGGAAGCAAGAGGCAGGAGACGAGCCAGGTTGATGTAGGGACGGGAAACTTGTCTCTGTCTTTCCAGTTGATGCCAAGTTACATTTGACACTCCCCTATAATAAATGATGAAGCACGGAGCACCGCTCCTCAATCCCTCCACAACTTCACTTTAAAAATGTCTGCAGCCGGATGCTGCCCCTAGGTGGCGATCTGTGCTCCAGATGCTATTCAGATCAATGGAAGCCATATAAAAAGATACAGCACGGGACCCTTATAAAGTCTGTTAGGGGAACGCTAGTCTACGTAATGGTGGGATCACATATGATGTAAAGTGTTCACATGAAAATCGTTATTTTTATTTATTAGCTCTTTTCCAAGCATGTTAGTGCACTCTGGTCACACCACGGACGGCACTCGACCAGAGTGCACCCACATGCTTGGAAAATGGGCTAATTATCTCTTGAGCCCGAAACGTTGCTTTACCACTGTGCACATCGGCTGAATGAATAAATAAAAATTTTCAGGCGAACATGCATATCTGGAGTGCCGTCCAAACGGTGTATCTACAAAGTAGTGGTCCTAAGGTGGAGAAGGTTCCTGTCACTGTCCCTCCAGTGATAGAGGTTAGAAGATCTGAGAGACTGGCTGCACGTTAGGTCTGTTTTCACTTGTTGCAGTGTTGTTGTTGGTAATGACCACACCTCTTGTCTCAGGTGTAGCTTGTAGTCATTACTGCTCCTCTATTTAGTCTGGACTCACACTTCTTACCCTGCGGTTGATATTCTCTGCCTGGAGTTAGAAGAGCTGGTGTGTAGTCCTCATCTGAGTTCCTGCTCATCCATTTTCTATTGTAGATAAGTGTACTTCTCTTGGTATTTTGTTGCTCCCATTTGCTTGTTGTTTACTAGGCCTCAGGGAGACGCTGGTTCGTTCATCTGGTAAGGACCAGTAGTCTCAGACCCTGTCACTAATCCTAGGGCTTTCCAGGGTTACTAGGGCCTAGGTTTCCTGTGTATGAATATTCCCACCTTCAGGGTCTATTCATACTGACAGGAGTCAGGGCTAGCTTTAGGGTTTCCTTAGGTGGTCACCATTTCCCTTTCCCTAGCCTTGAGGCCTAGTTCCTGGTCATTTTACTTCTGTTGTCATTCTGGTGTTCCTCCCCTCCCCCTACACTGTCACAGATCCATAAGGGACATGCACCCAGGAAAAGCCTTCTACAACTGATGAGTGCTGTGGCCACCTTTGAAGTAATACAGATGATGTCTCACCTCCCAGAGATTATGTATGTGTCATGTATGAGAACACACGTCACTAGATCACTGTGCCCTTCCAAACTGTGGACAAGGAACTGGGAGTTCTGCAGCGGATACGGATCTTGGTGCAGCGATAAATTCAGGAAAAATGTGGGTACAAGTCAGGAATGTATCAGAGCAGATGAGATAGGGGGAGAAAAAAAAGATGGAGGATAGAAAAGAGTGTAGGAGAACAGTGCAAGAAAACATGAAAAAGAAAAGTTACATGATTGCCAGGTATGAATAAATATTGATTTAAAAAAAACACAATAAGCACAATTATTTATATGAAAATATTATGTTTATATGGCGCCAATGTAGTCTGTAGCGCTGTACATTATATCTGGCAATAATATATTTCTAAAAAACCAAACATAAATATATATATATATATACACATACATGCAAATGTATATATACTTTAATTAATCCGGAGAACTGATTATCAAATATTCTGGATTATAGGCTGAACAAAGAAGAATAGAACAGATTTCTCAGGACAGGGAGACCTTTAAAGGGAACCGGTCACCTGGATTTTGTGCATAGAGCTGAGGACATGGGCTGCTAGATGGCCGCTAGCACATCCGCAATACCCAGTCCCCATAGCTCTGTGTGCTTTTATTGTGTAAAAAAGACTATTTGATACATATGCAAATTACCCTGAGATGAGTCCTGTCCCTGAGATGAGTCCAGTGTGAAGGAGCCCAGCACCGCCCCGCATCCTCCGAATCTTCTCCTTGCTTCCCGACGTCAGAAAGCCAGAGCGCTGTAATCTCGCGATGCGCAAGCTAGCGCATGCACAGTGTCGTCATAGTGTTCCTTCCCTGTGCTGGCATCAGCCTCAGGGAAGGAACTGCGCTCGCGCATCGTGAGATTACAGCGCTCTGGCTCTCTGACGTCAGGGAGCAAGGAGAAGATTCGGATGATGCGGGGCGGTGCTGGGCTCCTTCACGCTGGGCTCATCTCACGTAAAGGACTCATCTCAGGGTAATTTGCATATGGATCTAAACTTTTTTTTACACAATAAAAGCACACAGAGCTATGGGGACTGGGTATTGCGGATGTGCTAGCGGCCATCTAGCAACCCATGTCCTCAGCTCTATACACAAAATCCCGGTGACAGGTTCCCTTTAAAGGCATTGTCCAGGATTTATTTTTTATTTATTTCCCCTTACCAGGGAGCATACCTGTGGAGAAATCCATACTTACCTTCCCCGCCATTCCGTTCTAGCTCTGAGGCTTCCCGTCTTGCAACTTCCAAACGGATGGGGGTCACGTGCACTGCTGCAGCCAATGACTGGCCTCACTGTTCGGTCACTGCAGAGGCCAGTCATCGGCTGCAGCAGTGCACGCGACCCCGTCCGTTCAGGAGATGACAGACAGGGAGCAGAGGTCCAATGAAGAGAGAGTCAGGGAAGCCGGAACAGAGCAGCGGGTAGTAGGTAAGTATCATCTCCTCCACAGGAGGAAATAAAAAAATAAAAAAAAAAACCTAGACAACTAAAGAAAATGAAAAAAAAAAAAAAAACATTGATCTCTGTGGACTAAAAAAGGTAACAATGAAGCATAAATAACAGAGTATAAAAAAAATTGGAAGTGTGAATAAAAGTATGTAAATGTATTGGCGCCGCTTTCATCAAAGAAAATGAATTAACATGTATTTGTAATATAGAAGCGTGAATGAGCCCTTCGGCTGTGTTCACACATCACAGATTAGATTTCAGTGTAAAAAGTAGCAAGAAGTACCGTACCTAGTGTGACAGGGTGGACCGCTCATATCAGCTTACAATCTAGAAGGCTGGAAGAAGGAAAGGGAGCGCCTTTGACAGACCTCCACTGATAGTATAGTAGTGGAGGGCACGCCATATGGAAAAAGAGATCTATAGCCAAGATATTTCCTCCAAAGAAGCCATTTTATTTATAAAAACTATATAAAAATTTACTAATGAAAATAAAAGATTAAAATATATAATAAAAAAAAGGGAATGCGGATCCGTCTCACAAATGTATTGCAATACCGGATCCGTCTCTCCAGTTGTCAACCGGAAAAACAAATCCGGTATTTATCTTTTTCACATTTTTAAAGGTCTGCGCATGCAAAACCGGATCAGTTTTTCCGGAACACTTAGGGCCGGATCCGGCATTAATGCATTTCAATGTAAAATAATGCTGGATCCGGCATGTGTTGCGGTATTTTCTCCGTCCAAAAACCGTACAGGGACTGAACTGAAGACATCCTGATGCATACTGCTCGCCATTCAGAATGCATTAGGAAAAAACTGATCAGTTTTTTTCCGGTATTGAGCCCCTAGGACGGAACTCTATGCCGGAAAAAAAAAACGCTAGTGTGAAAGTACCCTTAAAGGGAAATAATAAAACCAGTCTGTCTATATCCTTATTCAGTCATAGATCTGCCTATAATATTGTGATTACCCATAATGTGTGCAGGGATTCAATGATAATTCATAAGGATACAGATAAAGTACTCAATCATCACAGTACACATAATCACATGCTCCGCTGGGTACATAAAATCACGTGTTACACTGAATACATTGTATTCATATGGCAAGATACAGAGGATCTTTAAAACAATTTTTTATTTCAGATTAACAATAATGAGAGAAATCGGAGGTTTACAACTAACATAAGTAAATCACAGATTGAATTTTTGGATTTAACGATAAAAAATATAAAACCATAGACTTATGTGTAGCACCTACCACAAACCGTTCATGAAAATCCGTTCTATCCTATTCTCGAGCGGTCACCTTCCCAGGTGGTTATTGAATTTACCCACAAGTCAATTCAGACGTCTTAAACACAACTGCACATTAAACGAACAATTTGAAAACGAAGCTATTCAGCTAAAACAACAACTCTTAGTGTCCATTCACACGTCCGTAGTGCATTGAGGATCCGCAATACACCCGGCCGGCACCCCCCATAGAACTGCCTATTCTTGTCCGCAATTGTGGACATGAATAGGACATGTTCTATTTTTTTCCGGAGCCGCGGTCTGGAAGATCGGGGGGGGGGGCGCGCTCTGGAAATGCGGATGCGGACAGCACACTGTGTGCTGTCCGCATCTCTTCCGGCCCCATAGAGAATGAATGGGTCCGCGCCCATTCCGCAGAATTACGGAATGGGTGCGGACACAATCGCGGACGGGTGAATGGAGCCTTAGAGAAACAATACCCAGATAAAGCAATAGAAATCAAATAAAATTGAATTTGATACATTAACCCCCGCCGGCCTGAACGCTGAGATGGAGTTGTTCGGTTTCCTGTAAAGTGGGGTGGGTGCCGATTGGGGATGGGACCTCGATCTCCTCTCCCTGGTTGGCCCCCACCCCTAGATACTTCTTCAGGGTGATGATGTACATTCCTCCATATACATCCTTCAAGACAGACATACATAGAATAGATAGACGTACGGGTAAAAATAGAAGCACCTAACACTATACGACACCAATCACAAAAAAAAATAATTGTGGAATATATGAATAGAACGATATGTCTGCAATTGTTAGTGTTATACAGTAGGAAAGTGTATCCTGTTCTGTTACTTTGATTAGGATGTATATCTGGAGCTCATTGCTTATGCTGAAATCAATAATGCAGCAGAAACGCAGGGAAAACGCAAGTGCGTTTTTTGGCCATTTTTTGCTGTTTGTCCGTTATTATTATCTCTTCTTTATTTATCTCATACATGGAAGACCTATAAATGAACGTACAGGTCTCGTCAATGATTTTCTGAAGGTTTACTAGATGATTTGACCCATTTCACATACCGATCCATTCCATATATTGATTTAGACTTCGTTGGGCGGCACCTCCTCTTTTGATTAAGAAATTTAATATAAATAGGATCCAAAATGGTGCAGAATACTACTACCTCCCACTGATGAAGGAGCACGAAGCTCCGAAATGCGTCTGGGCTTGAGGCGGATAGTATGTGCACATACGGGACCAGCACATGACAAATTGGATCCATTATAACTGATAGTCATCCCAAACAGGAGCGCTCCGGAGAGGAGAAGAAGCCGGCACTTCGAGGACACGTGGGACGCCCCGTGGGACGCCACGTGGGACGCCGAGACCAGCAAGGCAAACCTACGAACTAAAGTAACCGTGTGTCACGCTAGTTCTGAATGACAGAGCACCCCTGGACACGTACAAGCCGCGGTTACGTAGTTATTCACCCCATACCTCTCCTTAACATCTACTAATACTACAGTAAGGACGGTCTCAATATCGGCATATATATTTTGGATTCTGAAGGATCTGACTATGGAGATACAAATATAAATCAATATAATCATTAACCCTATATTGGCCAGATTCAGATACAGACAATTACTAACAACAATTATATTTGAAGATACCTATGGACTATACTGGACAATATATATAACAGCATATATTTGATTGATATCTTTACAAACTTAGGTTGAGTACCTGGAGTAACTAACGGCAACTACAACTAAATACGCCAATTTTTGCCCAAATACTAGGATACACATGGACAAGCTTTTTCTTTATATCCAGTAAAAAAAAAAATATTCAGCAGAATTTTTATTTTTTTCGTATTCAACACAATTTTTTATAGTCAGCGGGAACGTTTTGTATCCAGTAAATAAACATATGTGTTCAGTGTAACACGTGATTTTATGTACCCAGCGGAGCATGTGATATGTGTACTGTGATGATTGAGTACTTTATCTGTATCCTTATGAATTATCATTGAATCCCTGCACACATTATGGGTAATCACAATATTATAGGCAGATCTATGACTGAATAAGGGCACTTTCACACTAGCGTTTTTCTTTTCCGTGTTGAGTTCCGTCACAGGAGCTCAATACCGGAAAAAAACTGATCAGTTTTATCCTAATCCATTCTGAATGGAGAGCAATCCGTTCCGGATGCATCAGTTCAGTCCCTCTTACTTTTTTTTTTTTGGACGGAGAAAATACCGCAGTTTTCTCTCCGGCCAAAAATCCTGAACACTTGCCGGAATGACGGATCCGGCATTAATTTACATTGAAGTGTATTAGTGCCGGATCCAGCATTAAGTGTTCCGGCAAAACGGATCCGGCTTTCCCATCTGCCCATGCTCAGACCTTTAAAAAAAAAAGCAAAAAAAATATTTATACCGGATCCATTTTTTCCGGATGACACTAGAGAGACGGATCTGGTGTTGCAATGCATTTGTCAGACGGATCTGCATCTGGATCCGTCTGACAAATGCCATCAGTTTGCGTCCGTATTGCCGGATCGGCGACGGAACTGCCTGCCGGAAGTGTGAAAGTACCCTAAGGATATAGACAGATAAAGTATTGGTTTTATTATTTCCCTTTTTTTATTATATATTTTATTGTACATTTTTACATTGTTTTTATTAAAAAAAATGCTTCTTTGACAGAAATATCTTGGATATAGATATCTTTTTCCATCTAAAGCACCAGATTTTAGAGCGCCCTCCACTACTATACTATTTCCCTTTGCAACTACATTGGCGGGGGTGTCGCCATAGGAGAGTGCACCAAATTCTTTGGTAGTCTGTTGGTTGAGCCACCTGAAACATGTATATATTTCTATGTGATGCAGAACTTTATCTATTAGCATCTAGTGTGCACATCCAGAATCTGGCCTTCTACGCAGTGTGCGCGGCTAGCCTAAGGCATCGCTATTATACCCGTCGGCCGTCTGTCAGGCCCCATACTCATCAGAATGTTCAAACGCAATTATAATCTTTAGGATCCCTGACAACCTCACGCCAAATCCTGAAGACACAGCGCCATACAGTGGATAGATCCGAATGGGAGCTGCAGTACCGGTCACGGCCACTACAACATGTAGAGCGCTGTGCCTGGTAGACAATGACTGGGATCTGCCGATCCCGTCAGCTTGTAATCAGACTGTCCTGAGAGCGGACTGGAGCTCGTCAGGTCACCGAAGCCCCTTCAGTCAGCTGAACAGCAGCTGCAGAGAGAGCAGAACCTCTAGGTGTAATGGCAACACCCCCGTTGCTCCTAGAGGCTATCCTGCAATTTAATGGCCGCCATGTTATTATCCAGCTTTCCCAGATACAGATATAACTAAGAAACCAGAGTATAAATTGGGGGCGACAACTGTAGGATTTTTATTTACTGGGGATTTCATTTCACGCAAACTATGAATCAAACCTGTAAGACGTCTTGCAGAGGTCGGCGTCTCATCTGGAGCTGCTCTTTGAGCTGCTTTGGGAGTTTTCTGCTTTTTCCTCCTAGACGCTGCGGCAGGCGGAGGGCTCGGCTGGATGTCGGGGTCCGGGGGAGAGAATGTAGTCGTTCTACAAGAGAAGGAGCAAAGTATGGGAAGAGCTACAGGAAAACTCATTGACCTGCTGGAAATGTGCATGTGTCCATGTATCATGGGGAGCCTTGAGCTGGGACCGCCACCAAAGAGAATGGATTCCTGGGGATCCTCCTGAAAACCTTCAGACTCTCCAAGCTTAAAAAGGGTTGTCCACAAAAAATATTCTACACTCTGCAAATCAGCACCTGCCTCTAAATACTTTTGTAATTGAATGGAAATAAAAATATACCATAGCCTGCGAGTTATTCAGTAAAACACGTCTGTGTAGCGCCACCTGCTGTTTAGTCTTTTCTTAATTTCTCTGTCCACCTCACAGAGGTGGTCGCACATGCTTAGTTCTATCCTTCAACTGCCACCAGCTGAATCTATTGTTAGAAGCTGCAACAGTTACAGGGAGAGAGCTGCCGCAAAAAGGACACACCCCTGAGCTGTGACAGGTGGAGAGCTGCGGCAAAAAGGACACACCCCTGAGCTGTGACAGGTGGAGAGCTGCGGCAAAAAGGACACACCCCTGAGCTGTGACAGGTGGAGAGCTGCCGCATAAAGAACACACCCCTGAGCTGTGACAGGTGGAGAGCTGCCGCATAAAGAACACACCCCTGAGCTGTGACAGGTGGAGAGCTGCGGCATAAAGAACACACCCCTGAGCTGTGACAGGGAGAGAGCTGCGGCATAAAGAACACACCCCTGAGCTGTGACAGGTGAAGAGCTGCGGCAAAAAAAACACACCCCTGAGCTGTGACAGGTGGAGAGCTGCGGCATAAAGGACACACCCCTGAGCTGTGACAGGTGGAGAGCTGCGGCATAAAGGACACACCCCTGAGCTGTGACAGGTGGAGAGCTGCGGCATAAAGAACACACCCCTGAGCTGTGACAGGTGGAGAGCTGCGGCATAAAGGACACACCCCTGAGCTGTGACAGGTGGAGAGCTGCGGCAAAAAGAACACAACCCTGAGCTGTGACAGGTGGAGAGCTGCGGCAAAAAAAACACACCCCTGAGCTGTGACAGGTGGAGAGCTGCGGCAAAAAGAACACACCCCTGAGCTGTGACAGGTGGAGAGCTGCGGCAAAAAGAACACAACCCTGAGCTGTGACAGGTGGAGAGCTGCGGCATAAAGAACACACCCCTGAGCTGTGACAGGTGGAGAGCTGCGGCATAAAGGACACACCCCTGAGCTGTGACAGGTGGAGAGCTGCGGCAAAAAGAACACAACCCTGAGCTGTGACAGGTGGAGAGCTGCGGCATAAAGAACACACCCCTGAGCTGTGACAGGTGGAGAGCTGCGGCAAAAAGAACACAACCCTGAGCTGTGACAGGTGGAGAGCTGCGGCAAAAAGAACACAACCCTGAGCTGTGACAGGTGGAGAGCTGCGGCATAAAGAACACACCCCTGAGCTGTGACAGGGAGAGAGCTGCGGCAAAAAAAACACACCCCTGAGCTGTGACAGGTGGAGAGCTGCGGCAAAAAGAACACACCCCTGAGCTGTGACAGGTGGAGAGCTGCGGCAAAAAGAACACAACCCTGAGCTGTGACAGGTGGAGAGCTGCGGCAAAAAGAACACAACCCTGAGCTGTGACAGGTGGAGAGCTGCCGCATAAAGAACACACCCCTGAGCTGTGACAGGTGGAGAGCTGCGGCATAAAGAACACACCCCTGAGCTGTGACAGGTGGAGAGCTGCCGCATAAAGAACACACCCCTGAGCTGTGACAGGTGGAGAGCTGCGGCATAAAGAACACACCCCTGAGCTGTGACAGGTGGAGAGCTGCGGCAAAAAAAACACACCCCTGAGCTGTGACAGGTGGAGAGCTATAAAGAACATACCCTGTGAGCTGTGATAAGGAGAGAGCTGCGGCAAAAAGGACACACCCCGTGAGCTGTGATAGGGAGAGAGCTGCCGCATAAAGAACACACCCCTGAGCTGTGACAGGTGGAGAGCTGCGGCAAAAAGGACACACCCCTGAGCTGTGATAGGGAGAAAGCTATAAAGAACACACCCTGTGAGCTGTGATAAGGAGAGAGCTGCGGCAAAAAGGACACACCCCGTGAGCTGTGATAGGGAGAGAGCTGCCGCATAAAAAACACACCCCTGAGCTGCGACAGGTGGAGAGCTGTGGCAAAAAGGACACACCCAGTGAGCTGTGATAGGGAGAGAGCTACCGCATAAAGAACACACCCCTGAGCTGCGACAGGTGGAGAGATGCGGCAAAAAGGACACAGGTCTGAGCTGTGACAGGTGGAGAGATGCGGCAAAAAGGACACAGGTCTGAGCTGTGACAGGTGGAGAGCTGCGGCATAAAGAACACACCCCTGAGCTGTGACAGGTGGAGAGCTGCGGCAAAAAGGACACACCCCGTGAGCTGTGATAGGGAGAGAGCTGCGGAAAAAAGGACACACCCAGTGAGCTGTCATAGGGAGAGAGCTGCAAGTAAAAGGACACACCCCGTGAGCTGTGATAGGGAGAGAGCTGCGGCAAAAAGGACACACCCCGTGAGCTGTCATAGGGAGAGAGCTGCAAGAAAAAGGACATACCCCTTGATCTGTGATAGGGAGAAAACTGCAGCAAAAAGGACACACCCCGTGAGCTGTGATAGGGAGAGAACTGCAGCAAAAAGTGCACCTTCCTCCAAGCTGTGATAAGGAGAGCTTAGGGTTATACAGTTAAAGGGGTTTCCGTGAGTTTAATATAGAAGGCCTATCCCCAGGGTAGGTAATCCATATCTTTTTTGTTAAACATATGTTTTATTGTTTTAAATAATAAAATATTACATACAAGAATATGCATTGTGTTGCTTTCTTTGCTTCCAAACATCAATCTAATCTTGCATGATCCTTAAAGTCCCATTAAAAGGGGGACACAAGGAAAAGGGGAAAAACGTTACAATATAATGAACTTGTCCAAATTAAATAATAACAAAGGGAAAAAAGGAGAGATAAATAAAAAGGTGACAAGGAGCAGTATGCTCCACATTACATCACAAAGGTAATGAGACTTTGTTGAATTGAGAGTGAAGCCAGTTTTGCCACTTAGCCTTAAACTTGACTAATGGAGACTGAGGCGTTAATCATCTCATAGAGACAATGGTCGTTCACAATTTCCATTACTGGGGGGGGGGGGGAGGGGGCAATTTTTTCGTTCTGGTTGCTATGATGATACGAATTATGACTGGAAAGAATCTGAAAAAGGAATCCAAATTAATAGAAAGTAGGCTTTGCGCCATTGATAGGGAAATGGGTGATTTGCATATTTTGGTTAGAATTCTGTTAATTGAGTTCCAAACGGGTTTGATTTCCCTGCATTCCCACCATATGTGCTCCATATCCGCTTCTGCTGATGAACATCTCCAACAGACATGGGAAGATGAAGGGTACATTTTAGATAGTCTATAAAAGAGTATAATACCATCTGTAGAGAATTGTCCAGATGGTTAACTCATTTGGAGGAGGCACACATGATAGAGAACGCAGATAGGATACACTAACGTTTAATGCCGATTCCCATTTTCGAAGTAATGGAGACAATGGCGAGTCCAATCTCTGTCATGAAATAATAACTGAGAGATAGGACTTTAAGATTAACAAATCTGTGGCCTTCCATCTAGCACTCTCGCACCCCTCCAATCTATCCTCAGCGCTGCTGCCCGACTTATCCACCTCTCACCCTATTACTCCTCTGCCTCTCCCCTCTGCCAATCCCTTCACTGGCTCCCCATTGCCCAGCGAATTCACTTCAAAGTACTAACAAATACATACAAGGCCGTCCATAACCTGTCCCCTCCCTACATCTCTGAGCTACTTTCCCGATACATCCCCACACGCGCTCTCCGATCCTCACAAGACCTCCTTCTCCTCTCCTCTTATCACCTCTTCCCCTCCAAGATTTCTCCTGCGCATCCCCCATACTCTGGAACTCGCTACCCCAACATATCAGACTCTCACCTACAGTGGAATCCTTCAAAAGAAACCTGAAAACCCACCTCTTCAGACAAGCCTACAACCAGTGACCCCGCTGCCTCTATACCGCCATGACCATCTTCACCCTCCCCTACTGTGTCCTTCTCCCATGCCATGTAGATTGTAAGCCCTCACAGGCAGAACCCTCTCTCCTTCTGTACCAGTCTGTAACTCGTCATGATTAGTGCAATTGTCTGTATTATGTATGTGCACCGCTTATCATATGTACAGCGCTATGGAATGAATGGCGCTTTAATAATAAATAATAATAATAATAATAACTGACGGGTTTCGTAACAACTTCATCATTCGGGAGATATCAGCAGTCACGGTAAAACTCAACCCAGACAAGAAATGCCTAATTTGTAAGTATTTTAAAAATTCCCTTTGAGGGATGTTGAATCTCAGGCATAAACCCGTAAATGAGTTCAAAGTATCATTGGTAAAAAGGTCTCCCAGTTTTTGGATTCCCAGGTCAATCCAAATATGAATGTGCAAGTCTGAGATGCATTTCGCCGCGACCGCTAAAGGGATCTCGGAAAGGGAGATGTTGACAAAGCTCAATTTAGTTGACAGTAAGGTCCATATTTCAAGTGCAGCTTGGATTGTAGGGGGAACCTCAAGAGCACAGGGGTTCTTCTGTAAGGACCTGGAGTAGAAAAATACCTGAGGGTCTGTCACACCCATTAGGTAGTTCTCAATAGAGATCCAGTGTTTGTTGGGATAGTTTAACCATGGAAATCTCAATTGTTCAAAAATACAAGCTCTATAGGTATCTAACAATGGATGGGCAACCCAAGTAGGGATCGACCGATATTGATTTTTTAGGGCCTATACCGATAATCTGTGAACTTTCAGGCCGATAATTTATATTTTTAAAAAAAAATTTGGTTTACTTAGGGACTAGACCCCATGTCCTATTCACCCTGATAGATCTCTATCAGGGTGAATAGGACCTCACACTGTCCCTGCTGCTCTGTGCACACAGCAGCAGGGAGCTGACTATGGCAGCCAGGGCTTCAGTAGCGTCCTGGCTGCCATGGTAACCGATCGGAGCCCCAGGCTTACACTGCTGGGGCTCCGATTGGAACTGCAACTGAGGAGGAGGGGAGAGGGGATCCTGTGGCCACTGCCACCAATGATTAATACTGGGGGGCTTGGGTGGGGGGGCGCACTGCGCCACCAATGATTGATACTGGGTTTGGGGGCGGCGCACTGGACCACCAATGATTAATACTGGGGTTGGGGGGGGGGGCGTACTGCGCCACCAATGATTAATACTGGGGTTGGGGGGGGGGCACACTGCACCACCAATGAAGATAAGTCTCTCAATCATTCATATACAGGAGGCGGGAGCTGGCTGCAGAATCACATAGCCGGCTCCCGACCTCTATGAGCGGTAGCTGCGATCCGCGGCACCTGAGGGGTTAACTACCGCGGATCGCAGCTACCGCTCATAGAGGTCGGGAGCCGGCTATGTGATTCTGCAGCCAGCTCCCGCCTCCTGTATATGAATTAATGAGAGATTTCTCTTCATTGGTGGAGCAGAGGCCACAGCCCCTCCCCTCCTCTTGTCTCCTCTCCTGCTATTGGCGGCAGCGGCATCACAGGGGGAGGAGACACTGCTTCCTTCTCCCCTGTGCTGCTGAGAGAACACGGAGAGAGCCGAGAGCAGCGCGATCCGTGTTCCCCATATGTTATCGGAATATCGGCAAAATAGATTCCGATAACGTTCACAATCCTGAATATCATAATTATAATCAGTTGATCCCTAAACCCAAGCCCCCCTTTGAAATAGGCAAGTAGATTATTTCTGTTTGGACTCTCGGTCTTTTATCCTGCCATGTGTAATTAAGGAGTAATCTTTGGATTTCTTTTAAATGTGTTATAGGGATGGGGATTGGCAAGTTGCGGAATAAATAAAGGATTTGTGGGATAATAAACATTTTCAGGGCTGAGATCCTCCCCATCCAACGAGATTTCATGCTTTTTCATTTTGTTCAGGTCATTTAAAAAAATTTCTTTTAGAGATCTTAAGTTTACCAGTAGGAGATTGGTGATTGTTGGGGTTAGTTGGATTCCTAGATATGTAATATATTCGGAATTCCATTTAAATGGGAAATTTACTTTCAATGAAGCAATGTCTGAATCTTTCAGGCCCAGATTAAAGAGGTTCTGCAGTTTTTTTAAACTGATGATCTATGATAGATAATCAGCATATGATCGGCGGGGGTCCGACATCCGGGACCCCTGCCGATCAGTGGCGTCGCCAAGGGGGAGCCAGAGGGGGCTACGCCCCCCCCCCTACATCACGCTGTGCCCCCCCAACTGAGCAGGGGGGGGGCGTCGGCCGCAGGGCACAAGGAGATGAGCGCTTTCATTGCGCTCATCTCCATAGTCATCTGTATCACCGTCCTCAGGACAGCGTTACAGATGCCTGTGCTAGTGCGGCGGGGCAGGGGAGGAAGAGGCGTGTCCCTTCCTCTTCCTCTGATAGGCTGCAGGCACTAGGCCGGCAGCCTATCAGAGGACGGCGCAGGCGAGCCGTACAGTGCGGGACACAGGCCGGAAGAGGCCTGCATCGTATCGCTGACATAGAGGTAAGTTTTTTTTGTTTTACAGGCACATTAGGGGGGGCTCTTGTTACTGGCACATTAGGGGGGGCTCTTGTTACTGGCACATTAGGGGGGGCTCTTGTTACTGGCACATTGGGGGGGCCCTTGTTACTGGCACGTTGGGGGGACTCTAAGCTCTTGTTACTGGGCTGGCACATGATGGGGGGGACTCTTGTTACTGGCACATGATTGGGGGCAATTATTACTGGCACATTATTGGTGGGCACTATAGGGGCATCTACTGAGGCCACAAAGAAGGGGTATTTTATATGGGGGGCTCTGTACAGTAGCATTTTATACTGGGACACATTATGGTGGGTACTATGGGGAAGGGGGGAGAGGAGTACTATGGGGTCATCTACGGGGGGCACTAAGAAGGGGTATTTTATACTTGCTAATTATGGGGGACACTAAGGGGCATCTACTGGGGCACTATATATGGGGCATTTTATACTGGTACATTATGGGGGGCACTAGGAGGAAGGGGGGAGAGGAGCACTATGGGGGCATTTACTGGAGGCACTATATAGGGGTATTTTATACTGGCAGATTATGGGGGCACTATGGGGACATTAGCTCAACTTCTGGCATTACAAGGGGGTATTTTTTGCACTGTCACATTATAATGATAATTATTTCTATTGGGGGGCATTATGGTGGGCTTTATTACTCCCCCATGGTATGAGCCCCCTAGTAGCAGCACCAGTCTCTCTCTGCTAAAACACAACATCAGCTCCACCGAGTCCCCCAGCCAAGTGTTAAAGTGGTGTCCGAGATCCCCAAGGGCCAAGCCAAGTAATTGTAAGTTTTCATGTGAAATATGTTTATGGTATATACACTGTGCCACACAATATACAGTATACCTCTACACTGTGCCACACAATATACAGTATACCTCTACACTGTGCCCCACAATATACAGTATACCGCTACACTGTGTAGTCTGTTCTATAAGCACCATTGTTTTGTGGTGGCGGACAGAAAATAATCTGGAAGTGCCCCTCCCAAGACCAGGCTCTGGATCCTCTACTGGTCTGGACCGCTCACAGGAGTGTACATTTCTTCTAAACTGTAATCCGTATCCTCTGACCTGCAGAAATCAGCACTCGCTCGGTAACAACTAACAGGAAGTGCCTGTAGGCTGTAGCCTGGCCCTGTTACCGAAGCTAGCCGAGTGGTGTAAGGTTAAGGTACTAGTAGAGATGAGCGGCCGCTGAATCCTGATTTATAGTTAAAGTTACTGCTATGGATTACAGTTTAGAAATGTAAAATGTACACTCCTGTGAGAGGCGGGGAGGGAGATCTGTGGATGACACCGTTATGGGGAGGGGGATCTGTGGATGACACTGTTATGGGGAGGGGGATCTGTCATGACACCGTTATGGGGAGGGGGATCTGTGGATGACACCGTTATGGGGAGGGGGATCTGTGGATGACACCGTTATGGGGAGGGGGATCTGTGGATGACACCGTTATGGGGAGGGGGATCTGTGGATGACACCGTTATGGGGAGGGGGATCTGTGGATGACACCGTTATGGGGAGGGGGATCTGTGGATGACACCGTTATGGGGAGGGGGATCTGTGGATGACACCGTTATGGGGAGGGGGATCTGTGGATGACACTGTTATGGGGAGGGGGATCTGTGGATGACACTGTTATGGGGAGGGGGATCTGTGGATGACACTGTTATGGGGAGGGGGATCTGTGGATGACACTGTTATGGGGAGGGAGATCTGTGGATGACACTGTTATGGGGAGGGAGATCTGTGGATGACACCGTTATGGGAGGGGGATATGTGGATGACACTGTTATGGGGAGGGGGATCTGTAGATGTCACTGTCAAGGGGGGGGGGATCTGTGGATGACACATATAGCATAAGATGCTATATACGGTATGTGTATGTGTATACTTTAGCTGAGGGTTTTGAGTAGAGTGCGCATATAGCTTTGGCAAATCGTCCCAGTATTCCAAACTTCGATAATATTGCCTCCAAGTACCCCCAATGCACTCGATCAAAATCCTTCTCCGCATCCAGAGATAGGAGGAGAGAAGGCGTCTGACTTGCCCCTGCCACATAAATAAGATCTATTATGCGTCTAGTACCATCTAGCATTTGTATGGATTTAACAAAGCCCACTTGATCATGGTGGACTAGGCAAGGAATCAGGGGAGACAGTCTGTTGGCCAATAGTTTAGAGTAAATTTTTCGATTGGTGTTCAGGAGAGAGATAAGACGGAAATTCCCTGGTTGGTCAGGAGATTTTCCTGGTTTAGAAAGGGCTACTATAGTGGCTTGGAGCATTTCAGGTGGTATGTTCCCGGTGGACATTATGTGGGAGAAGGTGGATAAAAGATAGGGGAGATAGTATTGGTTGACTTGATCATTTGTGTTATTTCTGCAAGTTCAATTGGTTTATTAATTTGCGCAAGTTGATCAGGGGACAGTTTAGGCAGTGAGATATCAGATAGGAATTTTTTTAATGAGGTCTGGGGTCAGTTGGGGCACTGAGTTGTTATGTTTGAGTTTTTATAATAATCTTTTCTTTGTGAGCATTGTAAATAAACTGTCGTTTTTTCTGTTGTGGGCGGCTTTAATTTTATTGGCCAATATTGTACTCGCTCTATTTCCTTGTGAGTAATATTTAGCTTTGGATTTCCTCAAGTTGTATTTGAAGTTATTTTGATAAAGCTGGTGTAGTTCGAAACGTAAATCTTTAAGTTGGTTTAGTATAATTTGGGAAGAGTTTACTTTGTGCGTAGCTTCTAGGTTAGCTACGGATGTTGTTCCATACAAATGCGTCTGTTTTTTTTAAGAAGGCTGAAATGCGAATAAGATGGCCTCTTACATAGGCCTTATGTGCGCACCAAGTCGTGGTGGGTTGTATATCAGGAGTGCAGTTGTACATGAAGTATTCTTTAAGAGCTTCATTAATTTGGGATTGGGTGGAAGGTAAGGATAAATGATAATTGTTGGTCCGCCAAGGTGTGTATGAGAGTTGGTTGAATCACTCCGAGATTTGGTATGAAATTGGTGCGTGATCAGACCATGTAATGGACCCTATGCTAGAGGACGTAATGTTTTGTAAAGACCATTTATCGCCAATTTTTAAATCTATCCTAGAATACTGTTTATGGGGGTGTGAATAAAAAGTGTAATCACGTTCTGATGCGTGTAACACTCTGCAAGTGTCATAAATATTCTGCCAATAGATACTGCGCAAGTTGTAAAGAGGATTCGGATTTTGTATGGTTCGACTTATCGATAGAGGACGATGGGGGCAAATTAAAGTCTCCACATATAACTAGGGAGCCTCGTTTGATAGATAGGGCGGTATATATTACCTCTTTTATAAATGCGAGTTAATTTGTATTTGGTGTGTACAAAGAAAGTAAGGTATATATTGCATTATTGATATTACATACAAGTATAACATACAGTTGCAAGAAAAAGTATGTGAACCCTTTGGAATGATATGGATTTCTGCACAAATTGGTCATAAAATGTGATCTGATCTTCATCTAAGTCACAACAATAGACAATCACAGTCTGCTTAAACTAATAACACACAAAGAGTTAAATGTTACCATGGTTTTATTGAACACACCATGTAAATATTCACAGTGCAGGTGGAAAAAGTATGTGAACCCCTAGACTAATGACATCTCCAAGAGCTAATTGGAGTGAGGTGTCAGCCAACTGCAGTACAATCAATGAGATGAGATTGGAGGTGTTGGTTACAGCTGCCCTGCCCTATAAAAACACACACCAGTTCTGGGTTTGCTTTTCACAAGAAGCATTGCCTGATGTGAATGATGCCTCGCACAAAAGAGCTCTCAGAAGACCTACGATTAAGAATTGTTGACTTGCAGAAAGCTGGAAAGGGTTATAAAAATATCTCCAAAATCCTTGCTGTTCATCAGTCCACGGTAAGACAAATTGTCTATAAATAGAGAAAGTTCAGCACTGCTGCTACTCTCCCTAGGAGTGGCCGTCCTGTAAAGATGACTGCAAGAGCACAGCGCAGACTGCTCAATGAGGTGAAGAAGAATCCTAGAGTGTCAGCTAAAGACTTACAGAAGTCTCTGGCATATGCTAACACCCCTGTTAGCGAATCTACGATACGTAAAACACTAAACAAGAATGGATTTAGTCCATTGGCATTAATTAAAGAAATTCTGATAACCATTGCTGGCAGTAAAGGTAGTACAGAGTAAATAATACAATATGCTACAGAGCAAGCGCGGGTACCCCAGCCATAGGTATAGGAATATCAAACACACTTGTCACTTAGTAATTACAGGATAATGTTAGAATAAAAAGAGGAATAGGATAGATAAGGTAAACAGAACAATTCAACTCTATCTATAATAAAGTAGATATTTTAGAGTCCAGTTCAAAGAGAACCAACTGGATACCAATTTATCCAGGTATCAATGGAGGTGGGTTGTAGGAAATGCAAACAAGTTATCTCCAATGAGACCTACAACAAAAAGTGTAGGTGAATAAATGAGTCTAATGACCCTTGAATAAAGAAAAGGATATGTCCTTTGAGGCAAGTAGGATAAGTCCTTTCTTGTCCGGTGAGACTTTCAGGTACATTCTCTAGCCAGAGTAGGAGGCCTCTTCTTCATGGGCGAGCTGCTGTTTTTTAAGCAACTGGTAATACAGCTTTCATAGCTGTGAGGGTAAATACCTTGCCTCTGATGTGAAAGGTCGTGAGTTCGAATCCCAGGAGAAACTTTTCTGAAAGAAAGCCTAAATGATATTTAAATACACCAGGGTCTCGTAGCTGTGTCAGCTGCATGCCACTCTCTCTGCCCGAAGTGAACAAACTCATGCTCGCACTCATCGGAGCGCATCCGGCCGGCAAGTACAGAAGGAGATGATGTCAGATGGATGACAAGTAGGGGGCGGGGCGCAGGCGGCGGCCGGCGCCCCCAGGCAGAGTGCGCTCTACGCGGTTGCCTACTCTGCTTATGGGTGGCGCCGGCCCTGGGTGTGAGAAGCAGGCGCCATCTTGGATTCCTCCGGCAGCCCTGCTGAATGCCTCGATCTTGCTCGGCGCTTCCTCCTTGTGTGTCCCATGCTTTCAGACGGTGAGAAGGGGGTCTGAATAGTGTCCCACGGCCTTTGGTTGGTACTAGGGGTCACTGATTTTGCTGTGGGCAGCTTTTTTTAAATTGCAGGCTCTGGAGCTAGCGCGTCTCGCGTCCGCTCAGCTCATCTGGCCACCGGGTAATCCATATCTATACATTGGATAGCGGCTGTTCTTGGTATTACAGGCCAGGCCCATTCATCTAAACGGAACCGAGTTGACTGAGGAACTTGACATCACAGACCGCTGCCTCTTCAAACAGCTGATCGGCGGGGGTACCAGGAGTCAGACCCCCATAGATGTCACATGGCATATCGCTAGGGACACGCTCCAATTTAGAAAAACGGGGCCCCCCAAGTGAAGGAAACTGCACAGCGCACGTGCACAGCATGCTTTCCATTCATTTCTATGGGAGTTCTAAAAAGAGCCACTCACACAAACGCACCCCCCGCTCTAATCACCTCTATGGGACTGCTGGAAAAAGCTGAGCGAACAGAAATTTTCAGAACCCCCACAGAAATGAATGGAGGGTGGCCACGCGTGTGCAGCTGCTCTCCATTCACTTTGGGTGTCCCTTTCTGGATATAGGATCAAGTCCATGAGGTAGGACCTGCACCTATCTGACATTGGTGGCCTATCCTAGCGATATGTTACCAATGTCTGAGGTGAGAAAATCTCTTTAACATCTCACAGTGTGACGTCAGACGCAGCTAGATATTGTAGATAGCAACTGGATGACGTTGTAGGACGCACCTGCTTTCTCCACTTGTCTCCACCGTCTCCTCCTTGGGTTTCTCTTCTACAGTCTGAGATAACAATTCCTCTATAAGTCTCCGCAGCTCATGTTTTTGGGCAACCTAAATGAAGCAGGGGGTCAGTCACATTATAGTTATGCATGCTCATACGATAGCTGATAGTATATGGACATCATAGAGGGTGATTCCCATATGAAAGCAAGGCTGCGGACACATTCTACATATGTCAGAGGTGACCTTACATAAAAAAAATTGTACTATTTTCCATCTCCAGTCTTCATTCCTTCATTCATTTTCAGAACCCGATATTCATTTACAACCTGCTGGTAGTTTCCGTATTCACTCTTGTGAACGTGTCCCTCCCTGTAATATGTGCTGGACGTGAGAGGCGTGGGTCCAGGATGCTGCTGACTTCCCTGGCTCTCATTTATCAGCACAGCTCTATTCCTGGATTATTCTTCCCTTCCCCTGCAGTGTCTGCCATGGGTGCTCTCCTGTCTACAGTAAGGCTACTTTCACACTTGCGTTGTTGTCTGATCTGGCAGGGATCAGAAAAACGCTTCCGTTACTGATAATACAACCATCTGCGTCCGTTATGAACGGATCCGGTTGTATTATCTTTAACATAGCAATGACGGATCATGAACACCATTGAAAGTCAATGGGGGACGGATCAGTTTTTTTGTATTGTGTCTGAAAAAACGGATCCGTCCCCATTGACTTGCATTGTGGGTCATGACGGAAAGACGTTTTGCTCCACATTCCATGACGGAAAGAAAACAGGTTTGCTCTCCGGTATGGAAACACAACCAAATGGAACGGATTGTATTTTGGAGCGCTCCGTTCTGTTCAGTTCCGTTTTGTCCCCATTGACAATGAATGGGGACAAAACTGAAGCGTTTTTCTCCGGTACTGAGACCCTATGACGTATCTCAATACTGGAAAATGTACACGCAGTTGTGAAAGTAGCCTTTCACATAGCCTTTGTGTTTTTCTCTTTCCATTAACCCCTTGAGTCACAGAGGATTTTTTGTTTTTTCGTTACATGTACAATGCTGGGATTCAAGGGGTTAAAACTGCCCCAATTTACAGGCCTCCTTGGATGCTCCCCCCCCTCTCCACACACTGATCTGCCATGTGCAGTCTCCTCGCTGCTCAAAGCTGCTATCTGTAACACCAAGAGAAGGGAGAGCCGAGAAAGCTGAGTCAGGAGCAGTGTGCTGTGATGTGAGAAGCGGCAGCACCACCAGCTCGGTGGAGGGGTTACGCAGACTCTGCAGCAACAAAATGGTAGGAAATCGTTAAGACTAAAAAGACTCAAAAAAGCAAATGAACAATAAAAGATTCTACGCAAAGGTGTCCACAGCCTGTAACAGAGCTTCAATTTGTCTCCTTCTGACAAGTTGTTCTCTCAAATTATTTTCAGCTTTTTTTTTTATTTACACCCTTTTTTGGATAAGGCTAGTTTCACACTAGCGTTAAAGTTTTCCGGTATTGAGATCCGTCATAGGGGCTCAATACCGGGGAAAAACGCTTCAGTTTTGTCCCCATTCATTGTCAATGGGGACAAAACTGAACTGAAGGGTACGGAATGCTCCAAAATGCATTCCGTTTCATCCCCAGAACGGAGAGAAAACCGCATGCTGCGGTTGTCTTTCCGTCCTGGGATGTAGAGCAAAATGGATCCGTCATGACCCCCAATGCAAGTCAATGGGGACGGATCCATTTTCTCTGGCACAATCTGCCACAATAGAAAAGAGATCCGTCCTCCATTGACTTTCAATGGAGTTTAAAACGGATCCGTCTTGGCAATGTTTAAGATAATACAACCGGATCCGTTCATAACGGACGCAGATGGTTGTATTATCTGTAACGGAAGCGTTTTTGCTGGACCCTGCCGGATCCAGCAAAAACGCTAATGTGAAAGTAGCCTTAGCTGGCTAACAACCCAAAGCTGCCCTGAATGAGATCTGCTTTGTTACATACTGATGCATCCTCTGCTTCCATATCATTCCAAATCTAGGCAGATTTCCGCTTGAGGGTTTTAGGAAAACTAAGTGACAACCCTTGTGTGAGTTACAATGTTTTTTTATTGGTTGTCACCAAGATTTCCCAGAAACTGACTACAGCTAAGCAACAGATGAACTTGACAACATAAGGGAAGACTAAATTTAAGGTCTGTGGTATGTCTGTAATTATGGAGACACATAGGGGGCGTTTTAGGCGCCGGTCTTAATAACCCCTATATCTAAAGTTATGAAGAGGTGCCGGCCTCTTCATAAACTTCGGCGTATCCAGCGCTGGTCTAAATGTAAGCCAGCTTCCTAGCAGTCTTACATTTAGACCATTTTCTAAGTCTAGAAACGGAAGGAGATTTTCAATTAAGACTACCGTGCTCAGGGGCGCAGCTATAGGGGGTGCAGAGGTAGCAGTTGCTACCGGGCCCAGGAGCCTGAGGGGGCCCAAGGACCCTTGTGCCACAAAAGAAGACACCAGTATTATAGAAAGTGCATGCTGGTCAAGTTAGGGAAGGGGATTAGGTCAAGAATTTGGCATGGGTGTGGGGGGGTGCTGTTTCCATTTTTGCCTCAGGCAGCACAAAGGCTATGTGCTTCCCGTTCCCTGGCCAGAAAGCATTGAGGGAAGGGGGGCCCAAGCTGAAGTCTTGCACCAGGGCCCATGAGCTTTTAGCTACGCCCCTGACCGTGCTTTATTTTGGAGTCATTGGAGCAGTAAAAATGGTTGCAAAAATCTACACGTCTTTTAATATATATGTTATAGCCAAAGCCCGTGGCCACCACTGTTTCACTAATCAGTCACGGGTTTTGGTTTCCTGGAGGCGTGGACCGGCCTCCTTCTCAGCACTTTCCAGTGGGCCTGGCCGCCAGGTTTGCGCTGTCCCTCCGTCCACGCAGGCTGTGTCCTGCTTGTCACGTCTTCCTGTGCCCTTAGGCGGTGCGCACGCACTCCCTCCGGTTCTAAACCGGCCAGAGCATCTGCACCTTAATCTGCCAAGTCAGGTCAATTAAGGCACCTTCCGCTGTAGAAGGGTGCCTGGGCAACAGGTTCCATAGTTTGCCAAGTTCCTGCAAAGGTGTGCTGTCTCTATTGTCTGCCCATGTACTGACTTTCTGCCTGTTTACTGGATTCTGACCCTCCGCTGCCTGACCTTGCCTCTGTATTGAACCCTTTGCTGCCTGCCCTGATCTCAGACCATGTACCGTATTGCATATACTCCGCCTGTCCCTGACTACCGATTTTGCCTGACCCCTTGGTGCTCTTCACTACTCCATAAGGTAATGGCCCGCTGGTTCCCCTGGAGTGAAGTCCATATCCCTGTATAGGGGTTAAAGGGTGAATACCAGGGGACCGCCAGGATAACGCCCATAGGACTGACCCAAAGTCCAATCTGTTGGTTGTGTGAGGGATTATCTCTGGGGTTTCGGTCACAGATATCTCGCTGAAAACAGTGTTGCAGTCCAAACCATACATTTATTTTGGCACGCCAGCAATACCAGAACAACTAAACAATGAACAAACGATACGATACAATCCCTGACTCACCTATACAGTGCTGTTCAGATAGTGTCAGGTCCGGCTTCCTCAGCTAAGCGTATACCAGCCCCCAGGCTGTAACACGGTCAGTCCAGGCTATTTCCCAGCCTCAAGGTTTCTCAGCCAAGCCCGGCTGAAACTACACATCCAGAGCCTCACCTGGCCTCTGGTTGTAACCATACCCCCAACTGACAGTCTGGGATAGGCTAGGTCTACACGACGACAATAAGGGCACAACTACACTGCAACATTTGTCGTGCAACAATTTTTATAATGGCAGTCTATGGTGTCGCACTGCAACATGCGACATTCCATCTCAAATGGATTTTCTGCGACTGTTGCGTCGCAGTCGCAGCATGTTGCATGTTGCAGTGCGACACCATAGACTGCCATTATAAAAATTGTCGCGCGGCATTGGTGCGACAAATGTCGTCGTGTAGACCTAGCCATAGGCTTTTACTCCCCAGTAATGATTGTGGCACCTGGTGCTGCCTCAGACCTGCTGATTGACGGGGAAGAGATGGAAAAACCTGCCATACACCTCCCCTAACCGCCATGAGGCCTGTCACCGCCTCACAGTTGACATTGTGGTTTCACACCCACTGACGTAACAATACATAAAGCTGTAAAGACAACGTGTATGATCAGCATTGCCCTAAAACATAAGGACTGCAGTACTTCACCTTTGAAATTTCACTGGGGACCAGTTCCCGAGGAAGGTGCTCTAAAGTTTCAATCTGTCTTAGTTTCTTGCGTAGTTTTCGGAGCTCAAAAGCGGCCATTGCAGTCTTAGGAAAAAACAACAAGGGTTAAAGGAGATGTTTTTCTTTTCTTTTCTTATAGCAGCGAGGGTATTAAAATGATATATATATTCTTAGGTTCTGAATCCCCTCCATTCCAGGGCCACCTGGATCCCTCCTGTCGTTGCAGCCATGAGGTGCCGTATACTGCACATGACTACTGCAGCCAATCACTGGCTTCAGCAGTATATAGCACACAATGGCTGCAGCGGTCACCTGAGGTATACAGACATGAGACCACTGCAGTCATGTAAACAAAGTTTGTCAGGGAGGACACCGAGGTGGAACTGGAATGGATGGAGAGGGTTCAGGATAGTAAGAATAAGTTTGGCATCAGATCTACACAGCACCATCAATCTGGAAGTGGAGGGAGTTAATTACCGCAGCGCAGCTCCCAATGAAGCCAATGCGTCTTTAACCCCTTCCCGCTATCCGTTGTAATAGTATGGTGGATGTCGGGTCATTCAGCACAGCAGACACCAGGGTTAAAAGGAGTTTTCCGAGATTTTGATACTGATGACCTATCCTCAGGATAGTATTCAAATCAAAGTTGACGGCAGCATATCCATATAGAAGATCTTTATTCATAATGGATCCATAGAAAAATGTACAAAAAATGTATTTTTCAAGTCTTTTGGGCCTTTTTTGTACATTTTTCTATGGACCCATTATGAATAAAGATCTTCTATATGGATATGTTGCCGTCAACTTTGATTTGAATACTGATCTAATGACCACTGTGGATCTGGGGTCACGGATGGGCTGAGGCATTGCTGTGGAAGTCTGCATGGTACTTTGGTGCTGCTCTGAACTAGTGTTTTTTCTGCTATCCTCAGGATAGGTCATCAGCATCTGATCATGGGGGTCCAACACCCGGGACCCCCGCTGATCAGCTATTTTGAGAAGGCATTGGCACTCCTGTGAGCGCGGCGGCCTTCTCGCAGCGCCGTACATTGTATAGCGGCTGTACTTGGTATCGCGCTCAGTCCCATAGAAATGAATGGGGCTCAGTGCGATACCAAGCACAGCCGCTATACAATGTACCACACTGTGCCTGGTGAGCTGCGATAAGGCCGCGGCGCTCACAGGAGTGAGAATGCCTTCTCAAAACAGCTGATCAACCGGGGTCCTGGGATAGGTCATCAGTATAAAAATCTTAGAAAACCCCTTTAATGTCCGTGATCGGCGGTAATGCCGATCACAGATATGTAACCCCTCAGACGCCATGGTCAAATGTGACCATGGCATCCAAGAGGCTGAAAACCCTGAAGCGCATGCTTTCTGGGCAGGAATGCCTCCCCAGGCAGAAATAGGGGCAGGCGCTGCATAGGAGTAATGAGCCAGAGCCTGTACTAGACTTCTATGCTCATTACTTGTATATTACAATTCAGGCCAGCAGGTGGCAGCATCGAATTGTAATATAACGATAAAAAAAATAATCATCATGGGCATCGCTGGGTCCAAAGACACCTGTACTATTAAAATTAAAAGGCAGTAGGAAAATAACAAAGTGATCTGGTCTCCAGATCTGCAGTACTAATCATTTATTACTGTAGGTAATGGTCTAAAATCGGAGAGACAGATTCTCTGGGCTGTATGAAGAGAAGGCGCGTGCTGTCTCCTGTCTCTCTTTCTGCTCGCATTGGCAGGAGACGGCACGTCCGCATGGTGTGTGCCTTCTATTTAGGCCTCATGCACACGGCCGTTGTTTTGGTCCGCGTCCGAGCCGCACATTGTGCGGCTTGGGCGCGGACCCATTCACTTCAATGGGGCCGCAAAAGATGCGGAAAGCACTCCGTGTGCTGTCCACATCCGTTGTTCCATTCCGCGGCCCCGCAAAAAAAATATAACATGTCCCATTCTTGTCCGCAAAACGGACAAGAATAGGCAGTTATATCAATAGGCAGTTTATTCATAATGGATCCATAGGAAAATGTACAAATTGCGGAAGGCACACGGGCGGCTTCCGTTTTTTGCGGATCCGCGGTTTGCAGGCCGCAAAAAACCGGCACGGTCGTGTGCATGTAGCCTTATACAGCTGATCGGCGGGGGTGCCGGGTGTCGGACCCCCAGCGATCTGATATTGATGACCTATCCTAAGGATAGGTCATTAATATTAAAAGCCCAGAGAATCCCTTTAAGGCCTCCATGATATATTGTCTAGAAGTTATACATTTCTGAGATGTGAATACCCCTTTTAAAGGGTTTATCCCGCTATATACATGGGGGGCCCACAGATAGGTAAAATAGGGGTCCTAAGTACTGTAAAGAGCACAACCAGATAGATATGGGATAGATATTAGATACATAGAGATATAAGGAGACAGACAGATGATAGATATATAACCAGCAGCCCAGTCAGTGAGGACATTGGGTCTAGCACCCTTCCCTATACGCAGACAGCCGGCCTCCACACGAGGACATGCAGAGGGCGGCACACGCGGGGTTCAGGCCGCACATCTCTGCTCTGTGGTGACTTCTATAATAAAACATAATTTGCCAAAATTACCTTTTTCCCGCGCCCCGGAAGGTAAACAGGAGCATGACCCGGAAGTGCGGCCGGCTGCTAGGCGACTGGCTGGACACCGGAAGTCTCGCGGCCGCCATTTTGTTGGCTTGCTTTGTGTGTGTGTCGGCGCAGTCAGCGGACCTACGTGTTCTATAATGAAGTCCTGTACATGATGTCACAGTATGGGAGCCACAGGCACGGCTCACCTCAGTGCTGCCCTCACGGCCGGCTGCTGCTGTAGTGCCTCAAGGCGCACACTGTAGTGTTACAACTGTGTTATATACAGACCTGGATCTCCAATTAATGTGTAGTTCTCCCCTAGTTCATGAATCTAATGCTAGAACTACAGTTCAGACTGACACAAATGTGCAGACAGCAGAGAAGGAACTGGGCTCCCGTGGAGTTATTGAGGGGTGCTGCACTTGTGTCGTCATGGCTCTGGTATGGGGGCTGTAAATCACGGCCTGCGTGCGTTTCGCCATCTTCAGCCTGACTGCGGCTCCGATTATATGATCTAGCGGTCACAGCAGTTGAAGTTGCTTTCAATTAAAGCATTTAACCACTTCACATCCAGGCCATTTGCCCCCTTCCTGACCAGGCCTAATTGAGCAAATCTGACATATGTCACTTTATGTGGTAATAACTTTGGAACGCCTTTACTTATCCAAGTCATTCAGAGATTGTTTTCTCGTGACACCTTGCACTTCATGACAGTCATACATTTGAGTCAATATATTTCACCTTTATTTATGAAAACATTAAAAAAAAAGTCAATATCTCTGCTTTTAAAACAAAAAGTGATACCTCATAAATTCCCCATATGTCTACTTTATGTTGGCAACATTTTGGAAATTTTTAGGACGTTAGAAGGCTTAGAATTTTGCCAAAACCCACTTTTTAAGGACAAGTTCAGATCTGAAGTCACTTTGTGGGGCCTACATAGTGGATACCCCCCATAAATGACCCCATTTTAGAAATTACACCCCTCAAGTTAAAACTGATTTTACAAACTTTGTTAACCCTTTAGGTGTTCCACAAGAATTAAAGGAAAATGGAGATCACATTTTTAAATTTCACTTATTTGGGCAGATTTTCCATTTCAATCCATTTTTTTTCTTTAACACATCGAGGGTTAACAGCCAACACAACTCAATATTTATTACCCTGATTCTGCGGTTTACAGAAACACCCCACATGTGGTCGTAAACTGCTGTACGGGCACACGGCAGGGCGCAGAAGAAAAGGAACGCCGTATGGTTTTTGGAAGGCAGATTTTGCTGAACTGGTGTTTAGATGCCATGTTCTATTTGAAGCCCCCCTGATGCACCCTTACGGTAAAATACTCCCAAAAAGTGACCCCATTTTGGAAACTAGGGGATAAGGTGCCAGTTTTATTGGTACTATTTTTGGGTACATATGATTTTTTGATCATTCATTATAACACTTTATAGGGCAAGGTGACCAAAAAATTGGTTGTTTTAGCACAGTTTTTATTTATTTTTACAGCGTTCACCTGAGGGGTTAGGTCATGTGACATTTTTATAGAGCAGATTGTTACGGACGTGGCGATACCTAATATGTATACTTTTTCTTATTTATTTAAGTTTTACACAATAATAGCATTTCTTAAAGAAAACAATAATGTTTTAATGTGTCCATGTTCTGAGAGCTATAGTTTTTTTATTTTTTAAATGATTTTCTTATGTAGGGGCTCATTTTTTGCGGGATGAGGTGACGGTTTTATTGGTGAGCGTTGTGTATACAGCGATCTAGAAGGCAGGGACACCTGGGAACTCTCCCCGCCTTCTCAACGGGTTGCCCTGCTGTCACTGACAGCGGGCAACCCGATCTGCAGCTGCACAATTAGCATCCAGCTGCAATCTCTGAATGGATGTTCAGAAACGTCCATTCAGAGATATAGAACCACCTCCCGGACGTTTTTAGTCAACGTGCAGACGGGAGGTGATTAAGATACACTCTGGTGCTCAAAATCAAGGTAGCCCAAGGGGTTAATATCCACGCGTGGTAGAGATAGACACTGACACTAGGGTGGCCAGACGTCCGGTTTTAGGCCAGCCAGTCCAGTTTTCTGTCCTCGATCCGGCGCAGGGCCTGGACGGACATAGGGATGTCCACCCTTTTAGTAGCTCACACTCAGACAGCAGCACTGCGCTGTCTAAGTGTGAGCTGCAGCAACTGACTGAGGCTTCTCTCACCCCCAGTCAGTCACTAGAGACGCAGACATCGCATGGACGTGGCCGGTGAGGTCCAGCTTTCTGGGGTGAAGCCAGTGGCCACCCTAACTGACAAAGGTGGGTCAAAGACAATCTCTCTTTTCCATTTTATGACAGTTTATATATCTTCAGGGAGGGCGTTCTTCCACTGAGGCCCCTGCATTGTTTCAATGGCTAAAAAGTTAAGAAGAAAAGAGAGTGCACAATGCGCAGATGCCAAGTGTTATATCTTACATACTTTGGTATGTGAACTAATGTAAACATCTGTGTGCCAGCGCCATATTGTAATGGCTTCTCACTAATATCAATACTGCATACATCATATGTGACACCTCAAGGAGGAGCTTTTATAGGCACTGTATATATATATATATATATATACAGGGAGTGCAGAATTATTAGGCAAGTTGTATTTTTGAGGATTAATTTTATTATTGAACAACAACCATGTTCTCAATGAACCCAAAAAACTCATTAATATCAAAGCTGAATATTTTTGGAAGTAGTTTTTAGTTTGTTTTTAGTTTTAGCTATTTTAGGGGGATATCTGTGTGTGCAGGTGACTATTACTGTGCATAATTATTAGGCAACTTAACAAAAAACAAATATATACCCATTTCAATTATTTATTTTTACCAGTGAAACCAATATAACATCTCAACATTCACAAATATACATTTCTGACATTCAAAAACAAAACAAAAAACAAATCAGTGACCAATATAGCCACCTTTCTTTGCAAGGACACTCAAAAGCCTGCCATCCATGGATTCTGTCAGTGTTTTGATCTGTTCACCATCAACATTGCGTGCAGCAGCAACCACAGCCTCCCAGACACTGTTCAGAGAGGTGTACTGTTTTCCCTCCTTGTAAATCTCACATTTGATGATGGACCACAGGTTCTCAATGGGGTTCAGATCAGGTGAACAAGGAGGCCATGTCATTAGATTTTCTTCTTTTATACCCTTTCTTGCCAGCCACGCTGTGGAGTACTTGGACGCATGTGATGGAGCATTGTCCTGCATGAAAATCATGTTTTTCTTGAAGGATGCAGACTTCTTCCTGTACCACTGCTTGAAGAAGGTGTCTTCCAGAAACTGGCAGTAGGACTGGGAGTTGAGCTTGACTCCATCCTCAACCCGAAAAGGCCCCACAAGCTCATCTTTGATGATACCAGCCCAAACCAGTACTCCACCTCCACCTTGCTGGCGTCTGAGTCGGACTGGAGCTCTCTGCCCTTTACCAATCCAGCCACGGGCCCATCCATCTGGCCCATCAAGACTCACTCTCATTTCATCAGTACATAAAACCTTAGAAAAATCAGTCTTGAGATATTTCTTGGCCCAGTCTTGACGTTTCAGCTTGTGTGTCTTGTTCAGTGGTGGTCGTCTTTCAGCCTTTCTTACCTTGGCCATGTCTCTGAGTATTGCACACCTTGTGCTTTTGTTGCAGCTCTGAAATATGGCCAAACTGGTGGCAAGTGGCATCTTGGCAGCTGCACGCTTGACTTTTCTCAGTTCATGGGCAGTTATTTTGCGCCTTGGTTTTTCCACACGCTTCTTGCGACCCTGTTGACTATTTTGAATGAAACGCTTGATTGTTCGATGATCACGCTTCAGAAGCTTTGCAATTTTAAGAGTGCTGCATCCTTCTGCAAGATATCTCACTATTTTTGACTTTTCTGAGCCTGTCAAGTCCTTCTTTTGACCCATTTTGCCAAAGGAAAGGAAGTTGCCTAATAATTATGCACACCTGATATAGGGTGTTGATGTCATTAGACCACACCCCTTCTCATTACAGAGATGCACATCACCTAATATGCTTAATTGGTAGTAGGCTTTCGAGCCTATACAGCTTGGAGTAAGACAACATGCATAAAGAGGATGATGTGGTCAAAATACTCATTTGCCTAATAATTCTGCACTCCCTGTATATATATTCTAACTAATTGGCTTAAGCATTCTTCTACAGTCCATACATCATTCTTGATACATGTGTGTGGAGAAGAGAGGGGCCTCTGCATCTTTGTTCCCCCTCCTTTCTCTTTTCAGTGTTGAATAAACAGGCAGCTCGAAGCAAAGGTAGAGGGGAGGCACTTGTGATATGGAAGAGGCAGTTTCAAGCAGCTACATAGAAATCATCTGGTTACGTAGTCCTCGAAACAGAATGGTATTCACATTTCTATCACAGCGATCTATAATGCTGGGAATCTGGATCATTGGACCGGTGGTCAGGACAAGATTGGCTTCTGTGCCCATATTACGGGTGTCTGAGTGAGGCCTTAGTGCCCCCTCACAGTAAGAATGCCCACACAGTAGTTATGCCCCTTACAATAGTTTTGTCCCCTTCCAGTAGTGAAGCCCCTCAGTGTTAAAAAAAAAAATACTCCCCTAGCCCCTCTCCCTTGATGAATGGAGCACATCCTGCTCTCCCTCGCACTAGGTGCAATGCGGTGGCGTCAGGAGAATGCAAAGGTCGATTTCCCAGAAATGATCCCCGGCCTGTGTGCTTGCCTCCACAGCTCAGCAGATGTGATGACGTCATCACATTGCCCGTCTGCTGGAGAGAGCACAGGCTGGGGAATGGTGGAGCAGGGAGCTGACGGTGCCATGCATCACCACTGCATTCAACTGTATCTGGACACAGATACAATTTTAGGGCTCATGCACATGACCGTATTGTGGTCCGCAATATACAGGCCCCGGATGTTTTTTGCACCACATTACGAATCTGGAAGGTGCAGTGCGGAACGTCTGTATGAGGGGGTCCATGTTCTGGATCTGTTTGCGGCAGCCGTACGGATGTTGCCTGTGCATTTGCAGTCCCGAATGCACGGAACACACCTTTGCTGGGACACACCTTTGCTAGCCCCCGGACAGGGACAGCTGTCAAAATCTGAGACTCTCCTGCCGGATGTGGGACATTTGGGAACTATGCAAACATTTGGCACAAAATTACATTGCTCTCCCCCAATCAGGAGATATAGAGTCAGACAATAGTGTCTGCACCAGATGTATCATCCAGCCTGAGCCCCTTTGTTATGGCGTAAGTTAGTAAATCTGCCCCTTTGATTTTTGAGTTTTTAGACTAGGGCCACATGGCGGCACAAGTCTCAGACAAATTGCATTCCAATTTGCTAACAGGTCCCAAGCAAGTCACAGTCGCACGCTACTTGCATTGCTGGCTATGCTGGCAAAGTTATGTGTGACCTGCATCCTGCGACCAAACAGTGTTGGATTTTTTTTACAAGTGTCACAGCCACACATGTGGCAACGTGGCCCACTGACAGTCTTTAGATGCCATGCTGACCATCATGTCGCTGAATAGCCCAAGTTTATCTCAATCTGGGATCCTCACACAGAACTACAGTCAGGTCCATAAATATTGGGACATCGACATAATTCTAACATTTTTGGCTCTATACACCACCACAATGGATTTGAAATCAAACAAACAAGATGTGCTTTACCTGCAGACTGTCAGCTTTAATTTGAGGGTATCTACATCCAAATCAGGTGAACGGTGCAGGAATTACAACAGTTTGCATATGAGCCTCCCACTTGTTAAGGGACTAAAAGTAATGGGACAATTGGCTTCTCAGCTGTTCCATGGCCAGGCGTGTGTTATTCCCTCATTATCCCAATTACAATGAGCAGATAAAAGGTCCAGAGGTCATTTCCAGTCTGCTATTTGCATTTGGAATCTGTTGCTGTCAACTCTCAAGATGAGATCCAAAGAGCTGTCACTATCAGTGAAGCAAGCCATCATTAGGCTGAAAAAACACAACAAACCCATCAGAGAGATAGCAAAAACATTAGTCCTGGCCAAAACAACTGTTTGGAACATTCTTAAAAAGAAGGAACGCACCGGTGAGCTCAGCAACACCAAAAGACCCTGAAGATCACGGAAAACAACTGTGGTGGACGACCGAAGAACTCTTTCCCCGGTGAAGAAAACCCCCTTCACAACAGTTGGCCAGATCAAGAACACTCTCCAGGAGGTAGGTGTATGTGTGTCAAAGTCAACAATCAAGAGAAGACTTCACCAGAGTGAATACAGAGGGTTCACCACAAGGTGTAAAACATTGGTGAGCCTCAAAAACAGGAAGGCCAGATTAGAGTTTGCCAAACGATATCTAAAAAAGCCTTCACAGTTCTGGACCAACATCCTATGGACAGATGAGACCAAGATCAACTTGTACCAGAGTGATGGGAAGAGAAGAGTATGGAGAAGGAAAGGAACTGCTCATGATCCTAAGCATACCACCTCATCAGTGAAGCATGGTGGTGGTAGTGTCATGGCGTGGGCATGTATGGCTGCCAATGTAACTGGTTCTCTTGTATTTATTGATGATGTGACTGCTGACAAAAGCAGCAGGATGAATTCTGAAGTGTTTCGGGCAATATTATCTGCTCATATTCAGCCAAAGGCTTCAGAACTCATTGGACGGTGCTTCACAGTGCAGATGGACAATGACCCAAAGCATACTGCAAAAGCAACCAAAGAGTTTTTTAAGGGAAAGAAGTGGAATGTTATGCAATGGCCAAGTCAATCACCGGACCTGAATCCGATTGAGCATGCATTTCACTTGCTGAAGACAAAACTGAAGGGAAAATGCCCCAAGAACAAGCAGGAACTGAAGACAGTTGCAGTAGAGGCCTGGCAGAGCATCACCAGGGATGAAACTCAGCGTCTGGTGATGTCTATGTGTTCCAGATTTCAGGCTGTAATTGACTGCAAAGGATTTGCAACCAAGTATTAAAAAGTGAAAGTTTGATTTATGATTATTATTCTGTCCCATTACTTTTGGTCCCTTAACAAGTGGGAGGCACATATGAAAACTGTTGTAATTCCTGCACCGTTCACCTGATTTGGATGTAAATACCCTCAAATTAAAGCTGACAGTCTGCAGTTACAGCACATCTTGTTTGTTTCATTTCAAATCCATTGTGGTGGTGTATAGAGCCAAAAATGTTAGAATTGTGTCCCAATATTTATGGACCTGACTGTACGTAGACCAGAATACCGTTCTGTATTGTGCACACTGTGCTGTTCATGAGGCTCGGTTAGGGTTGCCGCCAGGCCGGTATTTAGTGCCCCTGCCGGTGGCGGTACTTTTTCTATTTTCCTATAAGGACTGTTACTAATGAGCGCTTCCATTGTGGAGCGCTCATTAGTACAGCTGTGAGACAGTGCCAGGTCTCACGCAGGTTGGAGGCAAGGAAGGGGTGGATAGTGCGGTCCACACCCCTGTTCCACCACAGGTGAGACAAGCTGGAGGTAATCAGGCTGGCATAAGGCACCTCCCAGAGTGTCAGAAAGGGGGGAGTGTGTTACCTGTAGACAGAGGCCTGGAGGCTCTGTCTGTGTGGCCTCAGCTGGGCTAGGCTGAGGGACCACGAGGCTAAGTGACAGCCTGGAATTTGGGGGACACAGTGACGCCTGCGGTACAAGGGCCACAAGGTCAGAGTCGGGAGGACTGCTGGACCACAATCCCCCAAAGGGACTTGCATTTGCTACAGCCTGGAGGCTGCTGGGCTAGCTGAGAAAGCTTCTGCACTATGTTTAGTTAGAGCCCAGCCGGGCAGGTATTTGTTTTGTATTATGTTTGTTTTGCTAAGGTGCCAAATAAAAGCGAAGTTTGGACCTTAAACTTGGTGTCTGGCAAAGATATTTGTGTGAATAACCCCCGGAGAAGAGCTAACCCCCTACACAGCCTTTAACTCCCGTTTGGTTGCAGTGCGGTAAACACTCGCTGCTGACTGGAAGCTCAGGACAGGACCTGCGAGGCGTCATCACGCTGGATGCAGGTTCTGTCCTGTGCTTCCAGTAAGTGTTAACAGCAGCACCATCAAATGGAGGAGGTGAGTTCTTCTTTATTTGCACTGAGAAGAGAAGGGGGCATTAGTAATTCTGGGGGGCACTAATGATGGCATTACTGTTACTGGGGGGACTAATGGGGGCATTAATATTACTGGGGGGCTTTATTGGGGATACTATTAATTCTGGGGGCGCTAATAGAGGTATTATTCTGGGGGCACTAATTGGGGCATTAATATTATTGGGGTGCACTAATGGGGGCATTATTAATTCTGGGGGGGCGCTAAGGGCCGAATTACTCTTACTGGGGGCGCTAAGGGGTCACTAATTCTGGTGGGCGCTAACAGGGGCATTATTAATCCTGGTGGGCTCTCATGGAGGCATTATTAATTCTGGGGGTCGTTAATGGGGGCATAATTAATTCTGGGGTGTGCTAATGGGGGCATTATTAATTCTGGGGGGTGCTAATGGAGGCATTATTAATTCTGGGGGGTGCTAATGGAAGCATTATTAATTTTTGGGGGTGCTAATGGAAGCATTATTAATTCTGGGGGGTGCTAATGGAGGCATTATTAATTCTGGGGGGTGCTAATGGAGGCATTATTAATTCTGGGGGGTGGTAATGGAGGCATTATTAATTCTGGGGGGTGCTAATGGGGGCATTTTTAATTCTGGGGGGCACTTATGGAGGCATTACTATTACTGCGGGGCACTAATGGGGGCAGTATTAATAATGAGAGTCACATTATGACCAGTGTTAGGCCACACCCAGTGTTAAGTCACACCCCACAACCACACCCCCTTTGGGGTGTGGCTTAACTTGGGCGGTATTTTTAGTTGGGAAAGGTGGCAACCCTAGGCTCGGTACTGCGGTATTCTCAGAAGAACAAGGCACAGAGCACCCGGGGAACTGTCCTGAAGGTCTCTCGCTTTGTGAAAGCCTCGCAGACCTTCTGGAGAATTAGGCCTCTTTCACGCGTCGGTGAATCCTGGACGTGACGTCTGTGTTCTCCACGGACAGCACACATACTGAGGGATTTTAATTTTTTTTATTTACACATCAGTGATTTTCCACTGACCACGGATCAGTGGAAAAACCGCAGAGACATACAGACCAAACACGCCCATTGAAGTCTACGGCATCTGTATTCTGCCAGCTATTTTCACGGACCACTGATAGCAGATGCTGTGGAAACTAATTTCCAGCCTAGAACCACATGTGGAATACAAATTACACACGGACTAAACATGGATTCTTCATGGATGTTAACACGGACATGGACATGTGAAAGAGACCTAACAATTTATCTCATTAATTCCTGGGCCATTTGATTAAGACCTGGGCCACATGGCGACATCTGTCACATAGGAGGTAGATTTATCAAAGACCAGCGTTTTATGCTGTCCTTTGAAATCTCCGGTGCTGGCAGATGATGTACCTAATTTATAACAAGTCCATAAGACCAATAAACATCTTTATTTTGTTTATTTTATTTTGTATGCCTTATGCAAGACTATTTTTTAGGATAGCCCCTGGCCCTCAATCTTCTATATAAAAGCTAACTTTCTTCCTCAAAACCTTCTTTGGTTGAGCAATTTCTTTTTGCTCAAAGGTACTGACCCACCGGAATACCTTTCTTCAGGGCCGGTGGGTGATAACTCTCCCAGTTGAGGTGGTCTTCCTAAACACTTCTGTTTTGACACTCCCATCAGGCTTGAGGGCAATTTTCAGGTCCAAAAAATTGAGATTCTTTTTGTGTATTTCAGCAGTAAACCTAAGACCTATTGTGTTGTCATTTAGTATCTCTACAAATTGTAAAAAGTGTTTTTCAGTGCTCTCCCATAAAATTAAGATGTCATCTATGTCCCTAATGTCCCTAGAGAACTATTCTGTTACAAAGTCATAAGCAAATAACTGAAAATAAGAAAATAATACGATGCGTTGGTACATAGGATGTACAACATGAAAAAGTCAGGAACATCTTGAAGCGCCATTGGCACATTTTGACGACAGATGAGGAGTGTGATTCCCCCCAATCCAACAATTACATATAGAAGGGGTAGAAACCTAAAAGACAACTTGGTGCATAGTCATTACCAGCAAAACCAAAAAGAACAAAAAACTACATGACTATCGACAAGGGTCTCTTACCCCAGTGGAGACTGTATATTTTGCAACAAGATGGTACCTAAAAAAGAATTCACTAATCCAGTGGACAATAAGACGTATCAAATTAAGGAGTGTATATATTGTAAATCCAAAGGAGTGATCTATGCTATTGAATGTGGATGCCCCAAGTTATATATAGGAAAAAAACATACAACAACTAAGAAGACGGATATCAAAACACCTAAGTTGTATTAATACAGACTCGGATACTGCCCTTGCAAGACATATTCAGGATAAACATAGTGGAGATACAAAAAAAACTTTCATTTTGGGGTACAAAGAAAATTAAGATAGGCCCAAGACAAGGAGATTTTGATAAAAAGTTACAAGAAGAAGAAACAAAATGGATATATTGCCTGAAAAGCCTAACCCCATTAGGGCTCAATGAAGGATTTACATACATGTGGTATTTCTCTGACTCTAGTGGCTCAAAAAGAGATATAAAAAGACAGAGATACTATTATAGATGAATAAAGAGGATGACTATAATGTGACAGGAAGATGGCTCTAATCAATATCTATCCTTGTATATTGATTTGAAAAACTCCCCTTTCCCTTTTATACCCCCCCCCCCCCCCACCATTTTTTCCACCTCATCCCTCAGGAGTACTTAAGAATCATGAATAGCTATTATGGAATTGCAGTATAGGATAAACCAAAATACTAATAAAAAACATAAAAATCATAAAAATAAAAATGTATACAAATGACATAAAATAGGGATAAAATAAAAAATAGAAAATTAGGAATATTGGTTAAATCGCAAACCGTCTTTTTATTGACTTGAGATAAGAATGGCTAATAGCATATTTATTATTGAAACAAAAAATTAGAGAATTCATGATGAAGGAAAGTAATCAAGATTATCTATAATAATTTACAAACATGATGAAACTAGAGCTAAATGATAAATATCACTAACATTGATTGAATCATGGTGGATATAAAACTAAAAATAATAAAGAAAGAAATTATGATATTTGAATGTTCTACTTCCTAATTTTTGTGATCATAAGAAATAAACAATCTAAAGTGAAGTGTATAAATGAATAATCTATCTGAAATAAAGGGAAGAACAGAGAAGTATTTGGGCATGCGCTAATGAACAAAGCTATTTGATGAAGAAGAGACTAAGTCCCGTGATATAAGTGAGATCGGTGATCTGTAGGGAAGAGAGACTAAGTCCCGTGATATGCGCAGTAGTCACGGGCTTGTGGTGTGAGAACCAAGTCTGGGTTCATGCGCAGGAATGTATAGAGGGAAGGAAGAGGCGTACTCAGTGCGGACATCAGGTAATAGAAGGAGGGGTATGGACGGGATTCTTGCAATTAGAGTCCTTTTAACTTAGGACAAACGCCCACATGGGAATATGGAAACTAGCTGTCACCGCCAGTTCTGTGAGAAGATCTGGCAGACGTTTTTCTCTACCTCTTGAATGATGTTCTTTGTTTTGGTTTCTCTTTCTCATCTCCTTTCCTTCTGCCAGGTGTCACTTATTTCAACTAATCATCTTCCTTTATATTCCCTCCCATACTGCCTCACTTTGCGGTTTATACTACTTCCTGGATGAGGTGTTCACTGCTGGAGGCTGCTTCTGCTGTTTGTACAGATAAGTCTTTTACTTTATTGTGTTTCCTTGCTGCCTTGATTCTAGGTGACCCTGACTCCGTCCGTATTAAGTGCAGGGAGCCGGTGGTCGTGTCCCCTCACTATTATAGGGTTTTCAGGTGTCACACAGTATTAGGTACGTGGGCATGCAATCATCTACTATACAGACCCTTGCATGTGTATAGCAGTCAGGGAGAGCTCTTAGGGTTTTATAGGGCTCACCTATAAGCTCCTTAGTTTGGGATCAAGCCAGTCGCTTGTTTATTTATATGTTCCAGCTATCTGCAACTTCACCCGTGACACTAGCGATACGCTGGAGACATTGGTAATGTCATTAACAGAGACTTTATAGATAGTGTTGAGCGTGAATATTCGAATAGCAAATTTTTTGCGCGAATATCGCTACTTAGAGAATTCGCGAATATTTATAATATAGTGCTATTTATTCGCTATATCGAATATTCGCCATTTATTTCCATCTGAACACACGATTCCTCTCTGCCTCTTGCTTGTGGGCCAATGAGAAGGAAGCAATGTCAAGTTCACAACAATACTTAGTGCACCAATCAGTAATCTGTAGTCAGACCTGCTAAAATGTGAAGTTCTAATCACTGCCGATTAGCGCAATCACGAATATATTGGAGCACTTGATCTGCATATAAAGCTATTGTAATGTTCTGCCGTGCCAACCATTTTCTCCAGTCTCAGGAAACTTATACCAGCTAAAAAAATGTAGCCAAAGTGACCCACATGATTTTTACATTGCGAAATATCGCGAATTCGAATATAGCCCCTGCCGCTCATCACTATTTATAGAGCCATCCCCGCCCCTCTCAAACACACTCTGCCCAATTCCCCTAAAGACGCCAGTTTGACTGGTGAAACATGTCGGGGGGGGGGGCAGTGTTTGAGCTTTTTAGTACAACTAGTGCACATAGGGTATGGAGCAGCATCTAGGATTTAAATAATTGATGCAGCGAAAGGTTTAAAGGATGGTGAGGCGATAACTAGCGCACAGTACCGGCTCATTATCGCCTGTAGGGGAAAAAAATACAAAGGAACCATGTGACACTGCTGATATTTTTAAAACATCTTTATTTTGTTTATTTTAACAATGCATCTAATATATGTTACGTTTAAATAATTGGCACATGAAATAAACAAAAAGGCGTTATTGGTTTTATGAACTATTTGAAAATATACAGATTAAAGTGGAGCCTTTTACATGTGCCAAGGGCCAGCAAACAAGTTGGTATTTAGATAATTTATAATGAGGCCCAAGTGCAGAGTTCTGCCGTAAATTCTGTCTTCGTTTGCGCCTGAAAACAGGTGCAAATTAATAAAAATGTGTCAGAACCGCTGCCCCCCCCCCCCTCCCCATCAGAAAGTGCCCAGGGTGGTGCAGAAACGCCCCTTGCAACAAAAAGTATTTACACACAGGGAGGTGATGAATCTCCTCCAAAGACGCACTGTGACACTGTGCCGCCATAAAAAACGCAACATCTCGATGCTACTGTACCGTACAATGCAGCAAAATGGACTCATGTTGTGACGAGTTGCAGCAGCCTGACATTCGCACAAGAGATCGAGCAGATATGAATTTCTGGCGGCGGTTCGCTTGTGGCCACAGTAAACTTGCGGGTCACAGCGACACCACCTTCACTTTCACTTGTGGTGATGCTGTAACGTTACACTGTGAGCATTGGGGAGGCAACGTGCTTCTGTGTGGGATGTGATTATCCATGTGGTCGTGTTGTGACGTCCTATGTTAGCGACGTGACTGGCGCCAAAACTCCAACCCTCCTGAATTTTTTTGTTGTAAGATGCACGCAACACTGACATCATAGACCACAATGCAAGTCACATGCAAATTGGACTCACTTACCACCAGCCTGTGGTTTGGACGTTTTTCTTCATAGCCAATTCGCCATCTGAAATAGTCGTGCGACTGGGGTGCACCACCAATGAGGCCAGGTGAGGCGAACGCCTCAGGCAGCACCAGGTGGGGGCAAGAAGGGGCAGCGGAAGGGCCATGGACAGGGGCATACATAGAAATCATTGGGCCCCATAGCAAGAATCTGAATTGGGCCCCTAACTCCGCCCACTACCCACCCATGGCCCATCCCACCTCCTGCCCTTGCCCCTCCCCTGCCACACCCCTATTTGACAATTCCACCCCATTTGGAATTTTTTACCCGCTTTCCACTACATTGTATGCCTGTGATGCCCAACCTGTGGCACTCCAGCTGTTGTAAAACTACAACTCCCACCATGCCCTGCTGTAGGATGTCCGGGCATGCTGGGAGTTGTAGTTTTGCAACAGCTGGAGGGCCGCAGGTTGGGCATCCCTATTGTATGCCTTATTAAAGTACAACTTGTCCTGCAAAAAATAAGCCCTCATGTAGCTATGTGAATGGAAAAATAAAAAACTTATGGCTCAAGGAAGATAGGGAAGAAAAATGAAAATGTAAAAGGGAAAAAAAACTTAGGTATCCTAAGGGTTAAAGGGGTTATCTAACCCCTATTATGCCTCGAAAAATGCTCAGGTACAGGATACAGATAATACTTATGCCTGGTGGGGGGGACAGGTACAGCCAATAGTAGTGTCGGAAATGAGCCTCCCTAGCATCACCCGCGATGCTAGGGAGGCTTGTTCCCATCGTGGCCTGCTATTGACTGCCCCCCACATCGCCGGATGTTTTCATCCGCGCGACGGTTTGGATGCAGTGGCAGCCGTGCGGGCAACAGGAGCGATGCGGGTGCCGAGGAGTGAGGTAAGTAAAGTGCCCAGGCATTTTGGGGGGCATTATAGGGGTTGGATAACCCCTTTAACTCCTTGCTGCTGATGCCACCAATCATACCCCCCCCCCCCCCCGCAAGGTGACTGATGTGCTGGGGAAGGTGGGGGGGGGGGGGCTGTAGGCTCATAGAGGACTCAGGAGTACAGTGTGCTTACCCCCCATCCCCCGGGATCAGACACGGATGCAAAATACGGTCGTGGGCATGAGGCCTTAGTATGGCTGTAATATTTAGTCACACTGTGCGGTAGTAATTTGCCTGTTCTCAAATGTGGAAAAACTGGCTTTAGGTCTCACTTATCTGAGCAACATGTTGGTGGGGGGGAAGGGGGGGGGGGATTTGGCGGGCGAGAGGATTGGACAAAATCTAAAACAGCATACACTTGCATCTTAATTTCCATTTAATTCCTTTTTCTGAGAAATGTACAAAAAAAAAAAGAATAAGCAAAAAGAACACTTTCCTATACTTATACATCATAAAACATGGCGTGTAAGGGGCTTAAAGGGGTATTCCAGTGATAAATTATAACCTATTCATTGGACAGGCGATTACTGCTGGGAATGGTGTGGTCACTGATCACCGGAATGGGGTGGGGGATTAGCATGTACCCTGCAACTAAATTTAAAGTCACCAGGACCCACATCCAGGACTAGTGACAATTTATTACTGGAATACCCCTTTAAGTTCAGCAAACCTCTGGGCAATGCATCTGAAGCATAAGCATACAGACAGGGGTGGGCTCCAGGTGTCCATGTAACACAATGCCAGTGGGCAAATACACATCTTTGGCACAGGTCTGCACTACAGAAGCCTATGGTTACACTACAGTGTATGGCTGGGTGCTTCCTTCTGTGCACAGCCATATCCCCTAGGTAGTGACAACGCTTAGGGTCCATTCACACGTCCGTGGTGTGTTGCGGATCCGCAACACACCCGGCCGGCACGCCGGCACGCAGATGCGGACAAGAATAGGACATGTTCTATCTTTTGCGGCACTGCGGACCGGACGATCTGGGCGGCGCTCCGCAAATGCGGATGCGGACAGCACACTGTGTGCTGTCCGCATCCATTCTGTCCCCATAGAGAATGAATAGGTCCGCACACGTTCCGCAAAATTGCGGAACGGATGCGGACCCATTTGCGGACGTGTGAATGGAGCCTTAGTGTGAACAAGGGCTGGCCAGAAATACTAGTTTCTGTTCAAATACGGCATGCAATATCCCAGAGACGTGCCCATAGGCTTTCATAGCTATATGTGCCCAGTCACCAGGCAGGGCCAGTTCTCCCCTGTCTACAGCCCCCTCGCCCCGGCAACACTTCCTCCTATAAGCCCAGCACACAGCCATACCTCTGGTACACCGCCGGCTGCCAGTTTCCCGACACCCGCTCATCATGTACTGGCTTATTCTGCAAGGCGTTGTCGTGATAGATGCGGCTCATAGTGACAGCGGTCAGATACTGGAGGGAGCAGGGAAGTGGCCGAGGGCAGGGGCGTACATAGAAATTAAAGGGATGGGGCCTTCCATGCACTCCGGGCCCCCCTGTGCCACGGGCGCCATAGCAACGGCATGGTATCTCTATATTGGCAGTACGCCACTGGCCATGGGCAATGAGCGCTTTAATTGTGTCAAAGGGGTTAGGTTAAGAAATTGGCATGGGGGGGGGGCGCCGTTTCAGTTTTCGCCTCTGGCAGCAGAAAGGCTAGGTGCACCGCTGCGTGCGAGGGAAGTTGTAGCCTTCCCCTGTCTGGTGCTGTAAGGGTTAACCCCCTGATTGGGTGTGGTCGCTTTGGGCTATTTAGCTTCTGCTGGAAGCCTGTAGCTCAGTGTTCCTCCAGGCTTGGTGTGTGCTGGTGGTACACTGCTCCTGGCTTTACCATCTGTCCCGTGAGGGTCACCCTTGTGGTCATCAAGGTCTTCCCAGTTTCTGTGTGTTTCCTCCTTGTCTTCCTTCCCCTCCGGGTGTGTTGTTTATGGAGTGGGTTTCAGTTGGAGGTTTGTTGTACGTCTTGTTTGTTGTTGCATGTCTGGGATGTTGTTGGTGTTTGTCCCTGCATGTGTGCAAAATGTTTCCCTTTGTGTGTGTTACCTCCGCGATGGGGCTGGTTTCCCGGAGGGGTGAACCATAAGCCTGTATGCAGCGCTGCTTGGGGCTGCCATGCACTGTGTGTGCACGGGGGGCTCTGGCAGAGTTGGTATGCTGGATTCCTGTGTGGTTGTTTGTACTGTCACCTGCTGTGTGTTTGGGCTCCTGTACTGATGCACGGGTTCCAGTTGTAAAGGCTTTGGCAGGTAAGTGAGTTGTCTTGTTGTTCTTACCTGCCGATCCTCGAGCTGTGTATGGGCTTCCCTTTTCCTTTCTGCTAGGCCATTTGAGACTCCTGTTCATCCATGTCTGGGAAGAACAGGTCGTCTATCCCCTGCTCCTATGTGAGGGATTATCAGGGTGACTCAGGGCCATAGGTATCCTGGTATGAGCCGTCCTACCATCCAGGTCTGCTCATACGGTGAGGAGTTAGGGTGAGGATTAGGGATGCAATAGGAGGTGACCTGCTACCTAATTCTGGCGTCCTGGCCTAGCTGCTTCCCCTTTATCCCTTTACATTATACGGTGGGGCGTTTCCCCCACTCCCCACCGTGACAAGTGCATCCTGGTGCCATCTCTTCTCCAGGTACAGTCATGTGAAAAAATTAGGACACCCTTTGAAAGCATGTGGTTTTTTGTAACATTTTTAATAAATGGTTATTTCATCTCCGTTTCAACAATACAGAGAGATTAAAGTAATCCAACTAAACAAAGAAAACTGAAGAAAAGTCTTTTCAAGATCTTCTGTAAATGTCATTCTACAAAAATGCCTATTCCAACTGAGGAAAAAGATAGGACACCCTCACATGTATTCCCTCTTAAATTGGCTCAGATCTCACACAGGTATATCACACCAGGTGCACATAATTAGTAGATCGTTACTCTGCATGTTGAATGAGGCTTGCCCTATTTAAACCTCAGACATTTAGTTTGGTGTGCTCCTGACTGTTGAAGTGAGAGTGAGCACCATGGTGAGAGCAAAAGAGCTGTCAGAGGACTTCAGAAAAAAGATTGTAGCAGCCTATGAGTCTGGGAAGGGATTTAAAAAGATCTCAAAAGATTTTGAAATCAGCCATTCCACTGTCCGGAAGATAGTCTACAAGTGGAGGGCTTTCAAAACAACTGCCAACATGCCCAGGACTGGTCGCCCCAGCAAGTTCACCCCAAGAGCAGACCGCAAGATGCTAAAAGAGGTATCCAAAAACCCTAAAGTGTCATCTCGAGAACTACAGCAGGCTCTGGCTACTGTTGATGTAGAAGTACATGCCTCTACAATCAGAAAGAGACTGTACAAGTTTAACTTGCATGGGAGGTGTGCAAGGAGGAAACCTTTGCTTTCCAAGAGAAACATCGAGGCCAGACTGACATTTGCCAGCGATAAAGTTGACAAAGACCAGGACTTCTGGAATAATGTTCTTTGGACAGATGAGTCCAAAATTGAATTATTTGGACACAACAGCAGAGGACATGTTTGGCGTAAACCAAACACAGCATTCCAAGAAAAGAACCTCATACCAACTGTGAAGCATGGAGGTGGAAGTGTCATGGTTTGGGGCTGCTTTGCTGCAGCAGGACCTGGTCAGCTCACCATCATAGAATCCACGATGAATTCTACTGTGTATCAGAAGGTGCTTGAAGAACACGTGAGACCATCAGTTAGAAAATTAAAGCTGAAGCGGAACTGGACCATGCAACATGACAATGACCCAAAACATACTAGTAAATCAACCAAAGATTGGCTGAAAAAGAAGAAATGGAGAGTCCTGGAATGGCCAAGTCAAAGTCCAGATTTGAATCCCATTGAGATGCTGTGGGGTGACTTGAAAAGGGCTGTACGTGCAAGAAACCCCTCAAACATCTCACAGCTGAAAAAGTTCTGCATTGAGGAGTGGGGTAAAATTTCCTCAGACCGATGTCGAAGACTGGTAGATGGCTACAAGAACCGTCTCACTGCAGTTATTTCAGCCAAAGGAGGTAACACTCGCTATTAGGGGCAAGGGTGTCCTATCTTTTTCCTCAGTTAGAATAGGCATTTTTGTAGAATGACATTTACAGAAGATCTTGAAAAGACTTTTCTTCAGTTTTCTTTGTTTAGTTGGATTACTTTAATCTCTCTGTATTGTTGAAACGGAGATGAAATAACCATTTATTAAAAATGTTACAAAAAACCACATGCTTTCAAAGGGTGTCCTAATTTTTTCACAAGACTGTAAGTACCACACATGCACCAGGCCGTCCACATGATGTAATGTGATTCATCAGACCAGGCCGCCTTCTTCCATTGTTCTATGGTCCAATTCTGATGCTCAGGTACCCATTGCAAGCATTCTCGGAGGTGGTCATGGGCAATCTGATTGGTCTGCAACTAGACAGTCTTGTAGACAGCAAGCCGTGTTACCCTGTGTGTCCTGACAACTCTCTATCATAGTGTCACAAAGAGGGGTAGAGTGACCACTGGCTCCACCCACACCCCTGTCCCTGCCTACTTGCACCACTCATCCTAGGCAACGAGGTACAACTGGATGACGTTCCCTAGCCTGGGTAAGTGCGGAGGGACATACAAGACAAACAACAGATCTGTCAGAAAGCCGAGTCAGAACCAGGATGTTGCTAAAGTACAAAAGGATAATCAAAGAGAAGTCAAGTCCACGCCAAAGGTCAAACTAGGGGACGAAGTCGCGAACGGAGCCGGGAATCAAGCCGCATGTCACACCGAACAAGTTCAGGAAGAGACTGAATTCACAGGCAACCTGTGGCCAGCAGGCTGCCTGTTAAATAGTGGAGAAGAGGAGTCATGTGACGTGGCCAGCGTCACATGACTCATTCTCCTGAATCCAGCCGAGCACCGAGTGATCAGCTCGGCGCTCAGGCTTACCGCAGTTGCCATGGACGCGAAGGACTCTGACTGCGCCAAGGAAATACGCGCGGCCAGATCCTCCCCGTCCCTCGTTGCTGTGGAGAAGAGGGCGTAGCGCACGTCCTTGCTCCGTATGAACCGCAGAGCGCTGACGGCGGTGAATGGGGGTACCTGCCGTCGGCGCCCCGTGACACATAGCCAGAAAGAACGTTGTCAGACATTTCCTATACAATATCTTGTCTAAGAGATCAGGCTAGACAGGCTAGCCTCCACACCACACACATCAATGAGCCTTGGGAGCCCATGACCATGTTACTGGTTGTGCTTTTTCGCAGGTACTAATTTGATGGGAACACCCGACAACACCTTCCATTTTAGAGATGATCTACCTATTTAGACACTGATGAATGCGTCTGTATATACACTCCTCAACATTGACATTGTAACATCAAAAAGGACGAAGCGTAAGGTTATGCATATTGAGAAAGTTGCAGGTGTCGCAAAGATCTACAGATTATCAAATTTTCAAGCACCTAGCTCCAATCTGTGGCATGTGGGAGGGGCATAAAAGCCAGATTTTTAGCCACATGAAACCTCAAAAATTGAATCACGTTGTGTGGGATGATTGCATGATGCCTCCTGCTCATTGACATGCTAGGTATCTCAACTGGTCACACTCACTCCAGCAGATCGCTACGCGCCTAGGCCGAGATGTCAGTGCAGAGGATGGGAGTGGTAGTGGCCCTGATCAAGTGTTGTTTCATGGTTTACTCCCTCAGGCCGTTGTTCCATGGGGGATCAGTGCAGTGGAAGTGTAATATTGAGGAATGAGGCCAGAATTAAAGGGAACCTGTCGCCATGAAAATGTAAAATAATCTACAGGCAGCATGTTATAGAACAGGAGACGCTGAGCAGATTGACATATCGTTTTATGGGAAAATATATTCAGTATAACTTATATTAAATTCATTTAAATTTCTGCTAATTCGGAGCTTTGAAGTCAAGGAGGCGGTCCTATCAGTGATTGACAGGCTTCCCTCTATGAGGAGGCGGTCCTATCAGTGATTGACAGGCTTCCCTCTATGAGGAGGCAGTCCTACCAGTGAATCACAGGCTTCCCTCTATGAGGAGGCGGTCCTATCAGTGATTTATAGCTCCCTATGTAAGCACAAAGGGAAGGTAGAGAATCATTGATGGCACCGCCTCCATGACTTCAGCACTTATATGGTATTGGCCTAGTAGCGTTCTGAGTGATGGGTGTCTTGGCTGTAATCCCTCACTTTGCAGCAGTGTCTTTAATGCTGGTTGTAACAGTTCACTTTGCTTTCTAGCGCCTGCAGACTTCACTTGAGGCAAATTAATCAGTGATCTCTCTGGAGAATCTGTAACAGGAGCAGGAGCTCTGACTAGTGCCTCCTCTCCTCTCTGGACAGGAGCTCCCCCTCCTGGCAGCAAGCAGGACCAGCCCACTCCTAACAAAAGGGGAGGAACAGGGTGATTAGCCCTTTTCCTTGCCAACCTGTCACGGATGTAGTAGGGGAGAACACCAAAGACAACAAGAAGGAAGGGGAAAGACACTAGGCCTCACCACTAGGGAAGGAAAAGGGTCACCACCTATTAAACCCTGCTCCTGGCCCTAACTCCTATCCGTATGGGCACCTCTCGATGGTAGAGATACCCATACACAGGAACCTAGAAAACCCTGGTGACCCTCAGATGCCCTAAAGATAATGACAGGGCAGAGACAACCCGTTCCTTCCCTGGTAAAGGAACTAGCGTCTCACTGAGGCCTAGTAAACAACCAGGGGGGGGATACAAAACACAAAAAGCGGAACAGAGGATGATGGATGAACAGGACTTCAACACTAACCACACTCCAGCTCTTCCAAGACCAAATGAAGCTATCCCAAGTAAGGAGTGATGGGAAAAGTCAGACTAAATAGGGCGAGGTAAAGGTTACATGATCCACACCTGAACAGGAGGTGTGGACATACCAGCAACACACAGACAAAGTCAAACCGAAAGAGGCTGTAAGATCACTAATGCGTAGATAATCTTTCAGACCTTCTGAGACCTGTCATAGATGTGACAGTACCCCCCCTTCTACGGGTGACCTCCGGGCACCCAGGACCGATTTTATCAGGATGAGCTCTGTGGAATGCTCTCACCAGACGACTATCATTAACATCGGTTGCTGGAACCCACATCCTCTCCTCTGGTCCGTACCCTGTCCAATGAACGAGATACTGGAGGGATCTCCGGAGAACTCGGGAGTCCACAATCCTGCTGATCTGAAATTCTAAATTGCCGTCCACCATGACAGGAGCGGGAGGCAAGGAGGATGGCTCAACAGGTTCGAAACATTTCTTTAGCAACGATTTATGAAATACGTTATGGATTTTCAATGCCTGAGGAAGTTCAAGACGGAAGGCTAAAGGGTTAACAATGGCAGTGATCTTATATGGACCAATAAATCTTGGGCCCAACTTCCAAGAAGGTACCTTAAGTTTAATGTTTCTTGTAGACAACCACACAGAATCACCCACTCTTAGGTCCGGACCACTCATACGTCGCCTGTCAGCCGCACGCTTATACCTGTTGCCCATCTTTTTCAGGTTATTTTGGATTTTCCGCCAAATAGAAGACAAAGAAGAGGAAAATCGTTCCTCCTCAGGAATGCCGGAATTTTGAGCACCAGAAAATGTACCAAACTGTGGATGGAAACCATATGCCCCAAAAAACGGCGACTTATCAGTGGATTTCTGTCTACGGTTATTTATAGCAAACTCAGCTAATGACAAAAATGAAGACCACTCTTCCTGATTCTCTGAAACAAAACATCTCAAGTAAGTCTCCAGATTCTGATTAGTGCGCTCCGTCTGTCCGTTCGACTGAGGATGAAAAGCCGAAGAGAAGGACAATTGTACACCCAGACGAGTACAGAACGCTTTCCAGAATCTGGAAACAAACTGAGTCCCTCTATCGGACACCACATCAAAGGGAATGCCATGTAGTTTCACAATGTTGTCGACAAACACCTGTGCAAGAGTTTTAGCATTGGGTAGACTAGGTAATGCAATAAAGTGTTCCATTTTACTAAAACGATCTACAACCACCAGAATCACAGTTTTTCCCGAAGAATTCGGTAAATCCGTGATAAAATCCATGGACAAATGGGTCCAAGGTCTGGACGGGATGGGCAATGGAAGCAGAGATCCGGAAGGCCGAGTATGTGTCACCTTAGCACGTGCACAGGTACCACAGGCTGACACATAGTCCTCAACACACTTACGCAACCCCGGCCACCAGAATCTGCGAGAGATGAGATCGACAGTCGATCTGCTCCCAAGGTGCCCAGCAAGCACCGTACAGTGATGTTCCTCAAACACGTAATTCGGAGGGAACAAACAACCTCCCCGGAGGACAAGAGTCCGGAGCATCCTCCTGGCCTTGAGATCAGGATAAAGAGCGGATATGACTACCCCTTCAGATAAAATGGGACTAGGGTCATTAGACTCACCCCCCCCCCCCCCCAGGAAATCTACGCGACAAAGCGTCCGCCTTGACGTTCTTAAACCCAGGGCGGTAAGTGACGATGAAGTTAAATCTGGTAAAAAACAATGACCATCTGGGCTGCCTTGGGTACAGTCGCTTAGCCGACTCCAGGTAGGCCAGATTCTTGTGATCCGTAATTATCGTAATAGGGTGAATTGCTCCTTCCAACCAATGCCGCCATTCCTTGAACGCCAACTTAATGGCCATCAATTCCCTATTCCCCACATCATAATTCCTTTCAGTAGTAGAGAGTTTTTTAGAGAAAAATACACATGAGCGCCATTTACTAGGTGAAGGACCTTGCGACAAGATTGCTCCTACGCCTACCTCGGACGCGTCAACCTCAACAATTTATGGCTGAGTCACGTCCGGTTGCATCAGAATAGGGACCGAAGCAAAACATTCTTTCACAGCAGAAAAGGCCTGTAATGCCGCATCAGACCCGACAGAAATATCCGTACCCTTCCTAGTCATGTCTGTTAAAGGTTTAACCACCGATGAATAGTTCAAGATAAATTTACGGTAGTAGTTGGTAAACCCCAAAAACCGCATAAGCGCTTTTAGATTTTTGGGTCGATCCCAGTCCAACACGGCACAGACCTTCTCGGGATCCATACGAAAACTTGAGGATGAGAGCAGGTAACCCAGAAATTGCACTTCCTGTACAGCAAATACACACTTTTCCATCTTAGCATACAACTTATTCTCTCTTAGGATCTGTAACACCTGTCTCACATGATCCTGATGAGTCTCCATATTAGGCGAATAAATTAGTATGTCATCAAGGTATACAACGACAAACCTCCTCACCAGATGATGAAAGATGTCATTGACAAAGTGTTGAAAAACCGCAGGAGCATTGGTTAACCCAAAGGGCAGGACCAGGTTTTCAAAATGACCCTCAGGGGTATTAAATGCGGTGTTCCACTCATCCCCCTCCTTGATCCTTACCAGATTATATACCTCTCTTAGATCCAACTTAGAGAAGACCTTGGCACCGACAATCTGACTAAACAAATCCGGAATCAAAGGAAGGGGGTAAGGATCACGGACGGTAATACGATTGAGCTCACGGAAGTCCAGGTATGGTCTTAGGGTACCATCTTTTTTCTTTACAAAGAAAAACCAAGCAGCCACTGGGGACTTGGATGGTTTAACCCCTTAAGGACTTAGGACGTACCGGTACGCCACGTTTGCCAAATCTTTAACGACTCAGGACGTATCGGTACGTCCTAACTTTAAAACGCGATTGCGGCGCGGCGGGGGTTAATCGGAACAGGATGTCCGCTGCATTCAGCGGGCATCCTGTCACAACGCCGGGTGGGGGGGGTCATGTGACCCCCCCCCCCGCATCGGCGATCGCAGCAAACCGCAGGTCAATTCAGACCTGCGGTTTTCTGCGTTTCCGGTCCATTCGGGTCTCCGGTGACCCGATGAACCGGAAAAGGACGGTGATCGGTGGTGTGATTACACACCAGCAATCACAGTCCGAGCATTTGGGGGAGGTGGTGCTGGCCGTGGTGCTGATGGGTGCTGTCCATGGTGCTGATTGGTGCTGGAGAGAGGCGGGAGATTCAAACTCCCGGCGCTCCTCTCTCCCCTCCTCTTCCTGTTGCTGCACCTGCACCGCCCAGCTCCTGTGATCCCCCCGTCGGCACCCATCACCCTCCTGCACCCATCACCCTCCAGGTAGGTTAGGGTCAGTGAGGGAGAGGCATCATTAGGCAGGGATCGAAGGGAAAAGTTAGTTAGGAAAAAAAAACAACACTTTATCTGATTTATTGTTTCTGGTGGTTGGGGTCCACAGCACTTAGCTGTGAGACCCTAGACCCACCCCTGCCACTTGCCCTTCCCCCCCAGCTGTAAGCGCATCGCCCACCCCATCACTGATCAGCGTTGTACCGCTGATCAGCAAGTTTGAACTTTATTTTTTTTTTACTTTTTAGTACGTGAACACCCGTGCCCCCACACACACGCACATACAATAAAGTTTTACACGCACGCACACACACATACCCATGGCCTGCCGGATGTTCTCGATGGAGGAGGCATACGCCCAGGTTGCCTCCGACTCCGAGAGCCCCAGTGAGGATGAGGATGACCCCATGTTCCTCTTGTCATCTGCATCCTCCTCCTCATCATCTGATGACAATGAGCCCCCAAGGCGGCGGAGACGCCGCCAGGCGGAGCCAGAGGCCCCACATGCTAGGGACCCTGTGGCCCACCCTAGTACGAGCCGCCCTATGGCTCGTACTGGTTTCCCGGCCCACCAAATAAGCCCACCGGAGCCCCGTAGCGGTGAACTTAGCTGGTGTCCGCCAGTGGATTTTGAGCCCGAGATTCCGGATTTTGTTGGCAATCCAGGAATTCAGATTCCCACAGTGGGGTTCACTGAAATTGACATTTTTAGTTTTTTTTAAAGTGACCCATTTGTGAATCTGATGGTGGAGCAGACGAACCTGTACGCCCAACAGTTCGTTGCTCAGCACCCGGGCTCCTTTTTGGCTACACCTGGTGGCTGGACGCCGGTCAGTGCAGCCAAGATGAGGACATTTTGGGGCCTCGTGCTGCACATGGGTCTAGTGCAAAAACCCAGTGTCAGGCAATACTGGAGTGGGGACGTCCTCTACCAGACCCCACTCTACAGTATGGCCATGACACGCTCCAGGTTTGAGGCCATCCGGAAATGTCTGCATTATGCAGATAATGCAGCATGTCTCCCCTGAGGTGATCCTGCCCATGACCGTCTGTATAAGATACGGCCGGTCATCAATCACTTCGGGGCCAAATTAGCGCAGGCCTACGTACCTGGAAGGGAGGTCGCGGTTGATGAGTCTCTCGTTGCGTTCAAGGGGAGACTCAGTTTCCGCCAATACATTCCCACTAAGCAGGCGAGGTATGGCGTGAAAATGTACAAAATTTGTGAGAGTACCTCAGGGTACACTTACAAATTTTGTGTGTACAAGGGGCGAGATTCCCGTATTGAACCCCCAGAATGTCCCCCCACTCTGGGTGTTGGCGGGAAACTTGTGTGGGACCTTATGCACCCATTGCTAGATAAGGGTTACCACTTGTACGTGGATGACTTTTATACTAGCATTCCCTTGTTCAGGTCCCTTGCCGCCAGGTCCACGTCCGCTTGTGGGACCGTGCGGAAAAATCAGTGCGGCCTCCCTACCTACCCCCTCCAGGTACCTATCTTCAGGGGTGAGACCCGTGATCTTACCAGTGGAAACCTGTTGCTGGTCAGGTATAAGGACAAGAGGGATGTCCTTATGCTGTCCACAATCCACGGTAACAGCACCACCCCAGTGCCTGTGCGAGGTACCGCGGCAACGGTCCTCAAGCCCGATTGTATCGTCGACTACAATCGGTATATGGGAGGATCTCTCTGATCAAGTTCTCAAGCCATATAACCCCATGCGCAAAACCCGGGCATGGTACAAAAAAGTTGCGGTCTACTTGGTGCAGGTTGCCTTGTACAACTCTTTTGTACTATTCTGAAGCGCTGGCAGCACAGGGACATTCCTCCAATTCTATGAGGCAGTCCTCAAGGACCTGATCTTTTTAGACCGGGAAAGAGCAGGCCGGAGTACCTCGGGAATTGGAGGCGCCCGGATCGTCCCGGCGCCAACATTTTCCAGGTGTGGTCCCCCATACTGGAAAGAAGGGACGAACCCCAAAAAAGTGCAGAGTGTGTCACAGGAGGGGGATACGGAAGGACACCACCACTCAGTGTGACACTTGCCCCGATCATCCGGGCCTCTGCGTTATCGATTGCTTCAGGGAGTATCACACTTCCATGGAGTACAACATTTTTATAATCCCCAACAGTCCCCTAGAGAACATAAAAAACTATGGCTCTCAGACTTTGGAGACACGGAAACAATTTTTTCCCCCCAAAATATTAGTTTTAGTGCAGGCATCCTCAAACTGCGGCCCTCCAGATGTTGTAAAACTATAACTCCCAGCATGCCCAGATAACCTACAGCCATCAGCAGGGCATGGTGGGAATTGTAGTTTTACAACATCTGGAGGGCCGCAGTTTGAGGATGCCTGCTTAGTGTCTCCAAAGTCTGAGAGCCCTACATATTGGGCATCGCCGCGTCTGTAAAAATCTTCTCTATAAAAATAACATTTAACCCAACCCCCCCGGATGAACAGCGTTAAAGAAAAAAACGGTGTAAAAAAAAGCCATTTTTTGTCACCTAACATCACAAAAAGTGTAATAGCGAGCGATCAAAATTTCATATGCACCCCCAATTAGTGCCAATAAAACCGCCATCTCATCCTGCAAAAAATGAGAAAAAAAAAACTTTAGCTCCCAGGCTAGGGAGATACTAAAATAATTATTTTTTGTTCCTAAAATGATAATATAGTGTAAAATCTAAATACATTTTAAAATGTAGACATATTAGGTATCGCCGCGTCTGTAAGAATCTGCCCTATAAAAATAACCTTTGACAAAACCCCTCGGATAAACAGCGTTAAAAATATAAAATAAAAACTGTGCCAAAACACCAATTTTTGGGCAAAATTTCCATTTGAATCCTTTTTTTCCGGTAATAAAGCAAGGGTTAACAGCCAAACAAAACTAAATATTTATTGCCCTGATTCTGTAGTTTGCAGAAACACCCCATATGTGGTTGTAAATGGCTATATAGCCACACGGCAGGGCATAGAACGAAGGGAATGCCATATGGTTTCTGGAAGGCAGATTTTGATGGACTGGGTTATTTACACCATGTCCCATTAGAAGCCCCCCTGATGTAGCCTAGACTAGAAACTCCAAAAAAGTGACCCCATCTAAGAAACTACACTCCTCAAGGTATTCAAAAGTTACTTTACGAACTTTGTTAACCCTTTAGGTGTTCCACAAAACTTAATAGCGAATGTAGAAACAATTTTAGAATTTAAATTTTTTGTTACCTTGCCTCAAAAAAGTGTAATATAGAGCAACCAAAAAACATATTTACCCTAAAATAGTCCAAAAACAACAACCACCTTATCCCGTAGTTTCTTAGACGGAGTCACTTTTATGGAGTTTCTACTCTAGGGGTGCATCAGGGGGCTTGAAAGGGTACATGGTGTAAATAAACCAGTCCAGCAAAATCTGCCTTCCAAAAACCATATGGCGTTCCCCTTCTTCTATGTCCTGCCGTTTAGCCAAATAGTAGTTTACGACCGCATATGGGGTGTTTCTGCAAACGACAGAATCAGGGCAACCCATATTGAGTTTTGTTTGGCTGTTAACCCATTTTTTCCAGTAATAAAGTAAGGGTTAAAATGGAAAATTTTCCAAATAATAGAAATTCCAAAATTTCTCCATCTGCCATTAACTCTTGTGGAACACCTAAAGGGTTAAGAAAGTTTGTAAACCCAGTTTTGAATACCTTAAGGGGTGTACTTTCTTAGATGGAGTCACTTTTTTGGAATTTCTATTCTAGGGGTGCAACGGGGGGCCTGAAATGGGACATGGTATAAACAAAACCAGTCTGGCAAAATCTGCCTTCCAAAACCCATATGGCGTTCCCCTCCTTCTATGTGCTCCCTTTTGGCCAAACAGTAGTTTAGGACCACATATGGGGTGTTTTTGCAAACTACAGAATTAGGGCAACCTATATTGAGTTTTGTTTGGCAGTTAACCCTTACTGTATTACTGGAAAAAATGGGTTAAAATGGAAAATTTTCCAAATAATAGAAATTCCAAAATTGTTTCTCCATCTGCCATTAACTCTTGTGGAACACCTAAAGGGTTAACAATGTTTGTAAACCCAGTTTTGAATACCTTGAGGGGTGTACTTTCTTAAATGGAGCAACTTTTTTGGAATTTCTATTCTAGGGGTGCAACGGGGGGCTTGAAATGGGACATGGTATAAACAAAACCAGTCCTGTAAAATCTGCCTTCCAAAACCCATATGGTGTTCCCCTCCTTCTATGTCCTTCCGTTTGGCCAAACAGTAGTTTAGGACCACATATGGGGTGTTTCTGCAAACTACAGAATCAGGGCAACCCATATTGAGTTTTGTTTGGCAGTTAACCCTTGCTTTGTTCCTGGAAAAAATGGATCATATTGGAAAATTTCCCCCAAAAATCGAAATTCTTAAATTTTGTGTCCATTTGCCATGAAGTCTTATGGAAGACCTAAAGGGTTAACAAAGTTTGTAAAATCAGTTTTGAATACCTTGAGGGGTGTAGTTTCTAAAATGGGGTCATTTTTGGGTGGTTTCTATTACGTAAGCCTCACAAAGTGACTTCAGACCTGGACTGGTCCATAAAAAGTGGGATTTGGAAAATTTCAGAAACATTTCAAAATTTGCTTCTAAACTTCTAAGCTATGTAACATCCCCAAAAAATAAAATGGCATTCCCAAAATGATACAAACATGAAGTAGACATATGGGGAATGTAAAGTCATCACAATTTTTGGGGGTATTACTATGTATTATAGAAGTAGAGAAACTGAAACTTATAAATTTGCAAATTTTTCCAAATTTTTGGTAAATTTTGTATTTTTTTATGCAAAAAAAAATTACTTTTTTGACCCAATTTTGGCATTGTCATGAAGTACAATATGTGACAAAAAAACAATCTCAGAACGGCCTGGGTAAGTCAAAGCATTTTACAGTTATCAGCACTTAAAGTGACACTGGTCAGATTTGCAAAAAATGGTTAAGTCCTTAAGGTGAAATAGGGCTGAGTACTTAAGGGGTTAATATGTCCCTTTGCCAAACTCTCGGTAATATACTCTCGCATGGCCTTTCTTTCGGGTTCCTAAAGATTATACAACCGAGATTTGGGCAATTTAGCTCTGGGAATAAGATTGACAGGACAGTCATACTCCCGGTGGGGAGGCAACTCCTGAAACACATCAGAAAAATCTGAAATGAACGAGGGTACAGTTTTAGTGGTCACTATAGAGAACGATGCATTAAGACAGTTGTCCATGCAAAAATCACTCCAATCGAGAATCGCTTGCCAATCGATGTTAGGGTTATGTTTGCTTAACCATGGTAAGCCCAACACCAACGAAGCAGGCAGACCCTCCAACACATAACAGGAGATAGATTCCTGATGCAAATCACCCACTCTTAAATGAATGTCATTCACTACCTGTGACAGGCATTTTTGGGTGAGAGGTGCTGAGTCAATTGCAAAGACAGAAATACTTTTCTCTAATGCATTAGTAGTCAACCCGTGAATGCATACAAACTGTCCATCAACCAAGTTAACTACAGCCCCACTGTCGATAAATGCTTTGATTTTCACAGTTTTGGACTCTAGCGCCACCTCAGCAGACAGGAGAAAACGGGTACTACCAGTAAAAGACAAAAGTAGGTTTTCTTGCTCCCCATCCACACCACCAATAGTAATTTGAGGATTAAAAGTTTTTTCCTTTTTGTTTACACCTTGATGCTGCAAGTACGGACAAATATTCACAAAATGTCCCTTCTTGCCACAATAAAAGCAGACTCCTCTCACATGACCCAAGCTTTTGCCAGGAGTAGCTCCTCCTAACTGCATAGGCTCATCACAAGGCGCAACTACCAGTGTCTCTCCACCATAAGTGTCAAAGGAAGCAGTACCCTTATTGGACAGTACGTTCTGAAGTTGAGGACCCCTAGATCTCTCCCTCAGGCGTCTATCTAGACGTACAGCAAGAGACATAGCTGCCTCCAATGACACAGGATTTTCATGGAAAGCCAACGCGTCCTGCAGTCTCTCAGAGAGACCCTGACAAAATTGGCTACGGAGAGCAGGATCGTTCCACTCAGTATCGGTAGCCCATCTCCTAAATTCAAAGCAATAGGTCTCCGCAGAACGTTCTCCCTGCCGCAAACTCCGTAACTTAGTCTCGGCCTGAGAGATACAATCCGGGTCATTGTAGATGAGACCCAAGGCTCTAAAGAATTCATCTACCGACCGGAGGGACGGTGATCCGGTCGGCAGAGAAAAAGCCCAAGATTGGGCGTCCTCTTTAAGCAATTAAATAATCATACCCACATGTTGACACTCATTCCCAGAAGAGTATGGACGAAGCCTAAAGTATAATTTACATGACTCCCTGAACCGGATGAAATTGTCACTACCCCTGGAAAACCTGTCCGGGAGAGCCACCTTCGGTTCAGGACAGGCCTGGGACCCACCACCGGAACCAGCAGCCTGTGGACTCTGAATCTGCAAGACAGTTGCGCGGAGGTCTGCTACCTCCAAAGTCAGATTCTGCAGCTGTTCGACCAGTGCAGACATAGTATCCATAGCTGCACAGATCAGAGCAAAAATTGCAGTATGGGCTTGGGATAATGTCACGGATGTAGTAGGGGAGAACACAAAAAGACAATCAAGAAGGAAGGGGAAAGACACTAGGCCTCACCGCTAGGGAAGGAAAAGGGTCACCACCTATAAAACCCTGCTCCTGGCCCTAACTCCTATTCATATGGGCACCTCTCGATGGTAGAGATACCCATACACAGGAACCTAGAAAACCCTGGTGACCCTCAGATGCCCTAAAGATAATGACAGGGCAGAGACCACCCGTCCCTTCCCTGGTGAAGGAACTAGCGTCTCACTGAGGCCTAGTAAACAACCGGGGGGGGGGGGGGGATACAAAACACAACAAGCGGAACACTTAACTTCAGAGGATGATGGATGAACAGGACTTCAACACGAACCACACTCCAGCTCTTCCAAGACTAAATGAAGCTATCCCAAGCAAGGAATGATGGGAAAAGTCAGACTAAATAGGGCGAGGTAAAGGTCACATGATCCACCCCTGAACAGGAGGTGTGGACATACCAGCAACACACAGACAAAGTGAAACCGAAAGAGGCTGTCAGATCACTAATGCGTAGATAATCTTTCAGACCTTGTGAGACCTGTCACAGATGTGACACAACCATTACTTGCTGGTCCAAATGGCCGGAAGCATATAATAAAATACATAACATTATGATACAAAACTATTTACAATTGTAGTACCCCCTGGTCTGGGGTGCTCCATCAGCACTGTTCAACGTTGCATGTCCCGGTGGTTGGGAAAACAACGAGGACCTGAAATGACAGGAGATCCTCTACATTGATGGATTGTCTGATTAGAAGAATGGCGCATGGTGATCCATTTTGTATAGCAAGTGAAATTAGACGTCACTAAGGCAGCAAACAGTGTCTCATAATCCATAAGAAGGCGTCCGCACAACATTGGTCTACAAGCCAGACATCCCCAGCTCCAGGTGTTCCACTGACCTCACCACACCTCTCTCAAAGGCTCATGATGCACAGGAAGGTAGCAATGGAGGCTGGAATGGAGGTCTGTCCTCTTGAGTCCTGCTTTTGTCTTAGAAGCAATGATGGTCGTAGATTAGTCTGGAGACCATGTGGGCAACACCATGAAGAGACCTTCACAAGGGAGCATCACACCAGTCCTTCTCCTGGGATTATGGTGCAGCTTAATGTATGGTGGCCAGACACCTCTACTCTTCATTTTAGGTACACTAACACCTCAGCGTTACATTGATTTGGTCGTAGAACTAGTGGTACGGAAATTTCTCCAAAGTGTCCCAGAAGCTGTTTTTCAACAGGACAACACCAGGCCACATGCCTCTTGTGCTACTGTGAGCAGCCCACTACTGTGATATATGTTGTACACCTGTGGCAATGGCAGACTACATGGCGAGGTGCTGATTTTTATACACCTGCGGTAATGGCAGAATGCATGGCCAGGGACTGGATGTTATACACCTGTGGTAATGGCAGACTGCATGGCTGGGGGTTGGATGTTATACACCTGTGGCAATGGCAGACTGCTTGGCCGGGGGCTGGATGTTACTACACTTGTGGTAAGGGCAGACTGCTTGGCCGGGGCTGGATGTTATATACCTATGGTAATGGCAGACTACATGGCCAAGGATTGGATGTTATACACCTGTGGTAATGGTAGACTGCAAGTCCTGGGGCTGGATGTTACTACAACTATGGTAATGGCAGACTGCTTGGCCAGGGACTGCCTTTCTGCACTTGAGGTAATGGCAGACCGCATGGCCAGGGACTGGATGTTATACACCTGTAGTAACGGGAGACTGTATGGGCGGGGGCTGGATGTTATACACCTCTGGTAAAGGCAGACTGGATGGCTAGAGGCTGGATGTTCTACACCTGTGGCAATGGCTCACTGCATGGCTGGGGGTTGGATGTTATACATATGTGGCAATGGCAGACTGCATGGCTGGGGCTGTATGTTATACACCTGTGGTAATGGTAGACTGCATGGCTAGAGGCTGGATTGTATACACCTGTGGTAATGCGACTGAATGAAGGCCCTGAATTCAATTATTAAAGGGGCTGTCTCACTTAAAGGGAACCTGTCATGTGGATATTTGATTATAATCTAACTAATTATATACAATCATTAACTACTAAAAAGTACCTTAGTTGTATTCACTTTGTGGTGTGACAGATGGTTACCTCATAATATACACACAAAGATGCCGCATGCTAATGAGCTGATTTGAGTCCAGCGTGATGTCATTGAGTCCAGCGTTTATTTAATTAACAGCTATAGCCACTCCCCTGCCCACCTGCTGCTGATTCATATGGAAAAAAACTGTCATTCAGCAGCAGGTAGGCGGGGAGAGTCAGGAGCTCATGAATATTCATGACTGATCATTATCAGCTGGAGCTTTTCAATACAAGATGTTGGCAGATTGACTGGGTCAATTAAAGAAAGTGACCCAGCATTGTGCTAAGAGAATCAATCGCTTATTTATGTTGCCCTTAGTTAGGACACCATAAAACTGGTGACAGGTTCCCTTTAAGCAAGTGCAATTTATTATGTAGAGAAAATTAATACAAGTCACTTACTAATGTATTGTGATTGTGCATATTGCTTCCTTTAATGGTTTGATTCATTTTTCCATCACATTATACACTGCTCGTTTCCATGGTTACGGCCACCCTCCAATCCATTAGTGGTGGCTCTGCGTGCACACTATAGGAAAAAGCGTCAGCCTCTCTGGAAGTCTGGACTGTGAGAGCGCACATAGGCTAGTGCTTTTTCCTATAGTGTACAAGTATGATCACCACTAGTGGATTTCAGGGTGGTCGTAACCATGGAAACGATCAGTGTATAATGTGATGGAAAAATGAATCCTCCCAGCAAAGGAAGCAATACGGACAATCACAATACATTAGTAAGTACCTTGTATTAACTTTTTCTACATAATAGGCCGAGATGTCAGTGCAGTGAGCCCTGGAGGAGCCAGTGCAGAGGATGGGAGTGGTAGTGGCCCTGATGAAGTATTGTGTCATGGTTTACTCCCTCAGGTTGTTGCTCCATGGGGGATCAGTGCAGTGGAAGTGTAATATTGAAGAATGAGGCCAGAATTAAAAGGAACCTGGCAGCATGTTATAGAACAGGAGGAGCTGAGCAGATTGATATATCGTTTTATGGGAAAAGATTCAGTGTAACTTGTTTTTCATTCATTCAAAGTCATAGAGGGAAGACTGTCAATCACTGACAGGACCGCCCCCTCATAGAGGGAAGCCTGTCAATCACTGACAGGACCGCCTCCTCATAGAGGGAAGCCTGTCAATCACTGACAGGACCGCCTCCTCATAGAGGGAAGCCTGTCAATCACTGACAGGACCGCCTCCTCATAGAGGGAAGGCTGTCAATAACTGACAGGACCGCCTCCTCATAGAGGGAAGCCTGTCAATCACTGATAGGACCGCCTCCTCATAGAGGGAAGCCTATTAATCACTGATAGGACAGCCTCCTTATAAAGGGAAGCCTGTCAATCACTGACAGGACCGCCTCCTCATAGATGGAAGCCTGTCAATCACTGATAGGACCGCCTCCTCATAGAGGGAAGCCTGTCAATCACTGATAGGACCGCCTCCTCATAGAGGGAAGACTGTCAATCACTGATAGGACCTCCTCCTCATAGAGGGAAGCTTGTCAATCACTGATAGGATGCCTCCTCATACACTGCGTGCAGAATTATTAGGCAAATGAGTATTTTGACCACATCATCCTCTTTATGCATGTTGTCTTACTCCAAGCTGTATAGGCTCTAAAGCCTACTACCAATTAAGCATATTAGGTGATGTGCATCTCTGTAATGAGAAGAGGTGTGGTCTAATGACATCAACACCCTATATTAGGTGTGCATAATTATTAGGCAACTTCCTTTCCTTTGGACAAAATTGGGTCAAAAGAAGGACTTGACAGGCTCAGAAAAGTCAAAATTGGGAGATATCTTGCAGAGGGATGCAGCACTCTTAAAATTGCAAAGCTTCTGAAGCGTGATCATCGAACAATCAAGCGTTTCATTCAAAATAGTCAACAGGGTCGCAAGAAGCGTGTGGAAAAACCAAGGCGCAAAATAACTGCCCATGAACTGAGAAAAGTCAAGCGTGCAGCTGCCAAGATGCCACTTGCCACCAGTTTGGCCATATTTCAGAGCTGCAACATCACTGGAGTGCCCAAAAGCACAAGGTGTGCAATACTCAGAGACATGGCCAAGGTAAGAAAGGCTGAAAGACGACCACCACTGAACAAGACACACAAGCTGAAACATCAAGACTGAGCCAAGAAATATCTCAAGACTGATTTTTCTAAGGTTTTATGGACTGATGAAATGAAAGTGAGTCTTGATGGGCCAGATGGATGAGCCCGTGGCTGGATTGGTAAAGAGCAGAGAGCTCCAGTCCGACTCAGACGCCAGCAAGGTGGAGGTGGAGTACTGGTTTGGGCTGGTATCATCAAAGAGGAGCTTGTGGGGCCTTTTCGGGTTGAGGATTGAGTCAAGCTCAACTCCCAGTCCTACTGCGTGTTTCTGGAAGACACCTTCTTCAAGCAGTGGTACAGGAAGAAGTCTGCATCCTTCAAGAAAAACATGATTTTCATGCAGGACAATGCTCCATCACACGCGTCCAAGTACTTCACAGCGTGGCTGGCAAAAAAGGGTATAAAAGAAGAAAATCTAATGACATGGCCTCCTTGTTCACCTGATCTGAACCCCATTGAGAACCTGTGGTCCATCATCAAATGTCAGATTTACAAGGAGGGAAAACAGTACACCTCTCTGAACAGTGTCTGGGAGGCTGTGGTTGCTGCTGCACGCAATGTTGATGGTGAACAGATCAAAACACTGACATAATCCATGGATGGCAGGCTTTTGAGTGTCCTTGCAAAGAAAGGTGGCTATATTGGTCACTGATTTGTTTTTGTTTTGTTTTTGAATGTCAGAAATGTATATTTGTGAATGTTGAGATGTTATATTGGTTTCACTGGTAAAAATAAATAATTGAAATGGGTATATATTAGTTTTTTGTTAAGTTGCCTAATAATTATGCACAGTAATAGTCACCTGCACACACAGATATCCCCCTAAAATAGCTAAAACTAAAAACAAACTAAAAACTACTTCCAAAAATATTCAGCTTTGATATTAATGAGTTTTTTGGGTTCATTGAGAACATGGTTGTTGTTCAATAATAAAATTAATCCTCAAAAATACAACTTGCCTAATAATTCTGCACTCCCTGTAGATGGAAGCCTGTCAATCACTGATAGGACCTCCTCCTCATAGAGGGAAGCTTGTCAATCACTGATAGGATGCCTCCTCATAGAGGGAAGCCTGTCAATCACTGATAGGACCGCCTCCGCATAGAGGGAAGACTGTCAATCACTGACAGGACCGCCTCCTCATAGAGGGAAGCCTGTCAATCACTGATAGGACCGCCTCCTCATAGAGGGAAGATTGTCAATCACTGACAGGACCGCCTCCTCATAGAGGGAAGCTTGTCAATCACTGATAGGACCGCCTCCTCATAGAGTAAAGCCTGTCAATCACTGATAGGACCACCTCCTTATAGAGGGAAGTCTGTCAATAACTGATAGGACCGCCTACTCATAGTGGGAAGCCTGTCAATCACTGATAGGACCGCCTCCTCGTAGAGGGAAGCCTATCAATCAGGGATAGAACTGCCTCCTTGACTTCAAAGCCCAGAACGGGCTAGAATTTAAATTAATTAAATGCACGTTTTACTGAATCTTTTCCCATAAAACTATATATCAATCTGCTCATCTCCTCCTGCTCTATAACACTCTGCCTTCAGCTCAGATATTGTGTTCAACGTGATAGGTTCCCTTCAAATGCCTTTTTAAGTGCAATGTAGAAGTGCAAATCTTCTCCAGTAAGAACTATGGAGGCAGGATTGATGGTGGCAATTTAGCATTTATGTGGTATTGGCCTAGTAACGTTCTGGGTGATGGGTGTCTTGGCTGTAATCCCTCACCTTGCAGCAGTGTTTTTAATGCTGGTTGTAGCAGTTCACTTTGCTTTTTAGCGTCTGAAGACTTTGCTTGAGGCAGATGAATCAGTGATCTCTCTGGAGAATCTGTAACAGGAGCAGGAGCTCTGACTAGTGCCTCCTCTCCTGTCTGAACAGGAGCTCCCCCTCCTGGCAGGAAGCAGAGCCAGCTCACTTCTACCAAGATTGGAGGAACATGGTGATTAGCTCTTCTCCTTGCCAACCATTCCTTGCTGGTCCAAACGGCCAGAAGCATATAATAAAATACATAATATTATTATACAAAACTATTTATAATTGGAGGCTTGGGCAGAGAACTGTCAGATGAGGATTAACACTGACAAATGTAAGGTTATACACATGGGAAGGAATAATGCAAGTCACCCATACATACTAAATGGTAAAACAATGGGTAAGACTGACATAGAAAAGGACCTAGGAATTTTAGTGGACAGCAAACTGTCACGGACGTTCCTGCAACAGGTGGCAGGAGATCAGTGAGACTGGCAACCCGTGGTTTGATCTGACATGTTTTCCGTTTGGATCAAATGACGTCGGTGTTGTTTTTGGTGCTTGACATACCTTCTTTCCCTAGGTGTGGCTATTTGGGTCATTTAACCTCCTCCCCGACCAGCGCCGTAATAGTACGGCGCAGCGGGACGTGACTTGCCGCCCAACGCCGTACTATTACGGCCCCCTGATCAGACCGTTGCAGGAGCTGCGCACGCCCGATCAGCTGCAGGGGATCGGCTGTTCCCGATAGCCGGACCCCTGCTGTATGTGCCCGCATTGGTGAAAACACTGACGCTGGCGCATTAACCTCTTCTATGCCGCGGTCAGCGCCTCAGGCTGGGTCTCCTAGGCAACCTGTTAGTGTATTACTCTGTGTATTGTAATGCATTGCAGAGGGGATCAGACCCTCAAAAGTTAAAGTCAGAAATAAAGTTAAAAAAAGAAGTAAAAAACTGTGTTTTTAATAAAAAAATTAAGTTTCAAGTAAAAAAACGCCCCTTTTCCCCTGATTTTATAATAAAAAATAAAAAATACACATATTAGGTATCGCCGCATCCGTAAAGACCGGCTGACCAGCTCTATAAATATATCACATGATCCACCCTGTCCGATAAACACCATAAAAAAAAGAAAAAAAACGGTGTCAATAAAGCCATTTTTGTCACCTTACATCACAAAAAGTGCAACACTAAGCAATCAAAAAGGTGTATGTCCCACAAAATGATACCAATAAAACCATCACCTCATCCCACAAAAAATTAGCCCCTACATTAAAAAAATCACAAAAAAAATACAGACACTAAAACATAATTTTTTTTTGTTTCAAATATGCTATTATTGTATTAAAGTGAAATAAAAAAAGGAGACAAATCGTTAATTTCTAACGATAATTTGTTTTCCCTTAGTCCTAACAGCAGCACAGATGGGGTTAACTGCCCCTGTGGACTGGTAGGACCGGCGGAATTTTTAATGAGCCCAAGAACCAATAAACGATCTTCAGCTCCCTGAAAGGGAGGAGATCACCCCCCAGCCCACCGTGTTTTTAACAAGCATAATGTATTTAGGGTGGGATATTTGTGTGCTGCTGTTAGGACTAAGGGAAAACAAATTATCGTTAGAAATTAACGATTCCCTTACGTCCTACCAGCAGCATAGATGGGGAGATAGCAAGAAGAATCCCCTAGGGAGGGTCCTCATGCCTGGCAGAACTAAGAACTGTCTGCCCAAAAGCCGAAAACTCTGCCATCCTAGCATCTATCCTATAATGGGAGATGAAGGTTGACTCAGAGCTCCAGGAGGCCACCTTACAGATCAACTCTAGGGGGAGAAGTCTTCTCTCCGCAACAGAGGTGGAGACAGCCCTAGTAGAATGGGCTCTCACAAACTCCGGAGGATCTAGGGATTGGGAGACGAAAGCCTCCCTAATGGCCTCCTTGATCCAGCGACTAATGGTAGCTTTAGATGCTTTACGGCCTTTAGACTTACCGGCAAACAGGATGAGGAGATTCTCATCTATCCTGAACTCTCTGGATCTATCCACATAGACCTGGAGGCACCTTGAAATATCCAGCGGGTCTCTTGCTGGAGTATCAGAGGAGGAGGCTGAAAACAAAACTGGTAAAGAGATTACCTGGTTGATATTTTGGAAGGTAGGCACCTTAGGCCTGAAGTAGGGTAAAAACTTCAGGAGTACTCTGTCCTGTAAGAAGATAATATAAGGGTGAATTGCAGAAAAAGCCTGCAATTCAGAGATCCTTTTGGCTGAAGCTACAGCCAGAAGAAAAACCATCTTTGAAGTCAAAAATCTGAATTCCACCTCCTCCAATGGCTCGAAGGGGGGAGATGCTAGCCCCCTGAGCACTACTGAAAGATCCCACTGGGGAATAGGTTTCAGTATAGTAGGCTTTAGTCTTTCAGCTCCCTTCAGGAAGCGTTTGATGAGTGGGTCCCGAGAATGTGGCCTGTTGAGACAGGCCGAGATGGCACAAATCTGTACCTTCAAGGTAGCTGGAGAAAGACCTCTATCTAATCCATCTTGAAGGAATTGTAGTATCGCAGGAAGGGGCGGATCTGCAGACACCACCTGTTTGGAATCACACCATGACATGAAGATTCTCATGATTCTGGAGTAGGCCTTTTTTGTAGACTCTGCTCTGGAATGCGACAAAGTTCTCAGGACCGACTCGGAAAGCCCTTCTATGTTGGGAAGGGACTGATCAACCTCCAGGCTGTCAGGTTGAACCTGTGCAGATCTAGGCAGAGGTGAGTGTCCCACGACACCAGGGTCTGCTCCGGGGGGAGTCTCCAGTATTGTCCCCGACTCATCTGAATGAGCTGGGTAAACCAGGATCTCCTGGGCCAGAACGGTATGATGGCTATTACCGAGGCCTGATCCTGACGGATTTTCATCAATACCCTCGGTATCATGGAAAACGGAGGGAAGATGTAAGCCAGCCTGAACCTCCACGGTATCGACAGAGCATCTATCGCCAGGGGGTTGTCTTCCCTGTACAGGGAACAGAACCTCAGCACCTTGGCGTTGAACCTGGTTGCCATGAGATCCACCTCTGGCATACCCCATCTGTGAACTAACTGCCTGAAGATCTCCGGATGCAGAGACCACTCCATGGTCGGTAATCCTCGACTTAAGCAGTCCGCTATCATATTGAGGGAGCCTCGAATATGAGTGGCAGATAGATGGGAAAGGTTTGTCTCTGCCCACCGAAGAATTACCCCGATCTCTGACAGAAGGGGCAATGATCTTGTGCCTCCCTGCTTGTTTATATAGAGAACCTCAGTCATATTGTCTGACTGGACTTTCACTGCTTTGCCCCGGATCTGAGGGGCGAAGAGAAGGAGGGCTAGCCGGATAGCTCGCATCTCGCGAAGATTGGAAGAAAGACGCCGCTCCACAGGAGACCAAGATCCCTGTACTGGGGATCCGTCCAGGTGAGCGCCCCAGCCTACAAGGGACGCGTCTGTAGTCAATATGACCCAAGCTGGTTGGGTCATAGACTTCCCTGCTGGTAGCTGAAACCACCATCTGAGGGAATTCCGGGTTTGACCGGACAGGGAGCATAGGGAATCTAGCCCCGCAGGGCTGCCGTTCCATAAGTGTAAGACCTCTGACTGAAGAGGACGGAGGTGCCATAACGCCCAAGGGACTGCGTCCGCAGCCGCTGACATGAGCCCCAGCATCTTCATGAGAGTCCGGATAGAGACTCGACGAGGGACAAAAAGGACTCTTGCTAGGTCCTGAATCCGCGCTCTCCTTTCTAGAGTCAACCGGAGGGACATCTCCACAGAGTCGACCACGAATCCTAAATAATGGATTGAAGTCGATGGGCTCACATTCGACTTCTGCCAGTTGATAATCCAGTCCAGGCGGAGGAGAAAGGAGATTGCGATCTGAAGATGGTGGGTAAGGACCGGAACTGAAGAGGCTAAGAAGAGCCAATCGTCCAGATAAGGAATAATAGTCAGTCCTTGAAGTCTCAAAGCTGCCACCACCGACACCACCACCTTGGTGAAAATAAGGGGGGCAGAAGAAATTCCGAAGGGAAGCGTGGTGAACTGAAAGTGCCTGCGAACCCCTGAAATCTGGACCGCGATCCTGAGGAATTTCCGGGAAGCGGAATGGATCGGGATGTGAAGATACGCATCCTTGAGGTCCAGAGTAGCCATGACGTCCCCAGGGTTGAGGATATGGCTGACTGACCTTATGGTTTCCATCCGAAACCTGGTTTTCCTTATAAATCGATTGAGGAATCTCAAGTCGATGATCATCCGGAGATCTCCCGTCTTCTTGGGAACCAGGAACACTGGAGAATAAATCCCTAGGCCTCTCTCCCCTGCCGGTACCTCCTCCAGGGCTCCCTTGGAGATATAGTCCTGAATATAAGACTCTAGGATCTTTTGTTTGGCAGACCCGAAGTTTCGCGTGGCGATGAATCTCTCTGGGGGGAGGGAGATAAGATCTACCCGGTACCCGGCAGAAATTATATCCTGAACCCAGGGGTCTATGATCAACTGGGCCCAAAAGTTTTTGAAGTGGGAGAGACGGCCCCCCACGGAAATCTGGGGGAGGGGTACAGGAAAGTCTAGAGGAGATACTGCAGGGGCAGCAGGGCTTATCCAAGAGCCTTGAGGAGGCCCATAGTCAGGAGGGTTTTGCCTCCCTGGTGGGTTTGCGGGAGCGTCTTGAGAATCTACGAGATGGCCCCTCCCAATCTCTGCGCCTAGCCTGCTTCCCTGAACGGCCTCCGCCCTTCTTATCCTGTCTAGGGCGTCCCCAAAAGGGCTGCTGGGGGAGACTCTTCCCTTTCTTGTCGGAGAGTCCCTCCATGATCTTGTCCAATTCGGACCCGAACAGCCTATCCGGTTCGAAGGGGAGCCCACATAGATTAAACTTGGACGCGTTGTCCGCGATCCATGGTTTCAGCCATAGTGGTCTGCGGGCAGCTGAAACTAGAGCCATAGTTTTGGCGGCCAGTTTCAGCTGCATCTGGGTGGAATCACACAGGAAATCCATAGCCAGATTGACTGACTTAAAAGCTGTCAAGATGTTGTCTCTATAAACGCTCTGATCCACGTCTGTCTGGATCTGATTAAGTTTAGAGCGTAAGAAGGAGGCTACTTCCGTGGCCGCAATGGATGTCGATGCGGAGGCAGCAGCCGCCGCGTAACCCCTTCTAAGGGTGCACTCTGCCCTCCGGTCTAGAGGGTCCTGCAGACTAGACCCATCGTCTGCAGGGACCAGAGTGCGCCTGGACAACTTGGCTATAGCCATGTCCACCTTGGGAATGGAACCCCACTATTCCACCAAGGGTTTAGCCATCGGGTACATGAGCTTAAACTTCCTGGTAAGGACTGGGCCTTTTTCAGGCTTTCTCCACTCTGTACGCATCACAGAGAGAAGGGTCTCATCCGCTCTAAAGACACGTTGTGTCCGTCCGGCGGGATCGGAGGACTCCCCCATGTCAACATCCTGGTCCCCCGACCTGATGGACTTCAGCAACTTCTGCGTTTTCTCTGGAGGAAAAAAGCAAGAAGTTAATTCTTCTTCCTCAGAAGAAGACCCCACCGAACAGGGAGTAGGTCTCTCGACCGGTGCAGCCACTTCCATGGGAGTCTGAGAGGATCCTGGTAGCCTCTCATTAAGCAGGCGCAACACTCCCTTAATGGAATCATCCACGTAGGTCTTTGTCCACTGGAACATCTCTTGCATCGTGGGTTCCGTGAATGCCTGTGTGCGACAACTCTCACACCTTGAGTAAGGGCAGTTGTCGTCCAAAGGTGTGTTACAATCGTAACAGGCCAAATGCTTCCTTTTGGCCCCGGACTTCCGCTGATCAGAATCCTTAGGGGAAGCCATAACTGTAAAGAAAAAGAACAAACAGGTCATAACACCTACAAACACCAGGTGGAGGAGAAAACGAGACCATATGGGCGCCCACCAGCACTGAAGAAATAGAGCTTTTGAAGAAAAAAACCCAAGCCAAGCAATATATTACTAGAATATATCAAAGCACAGGGAACTCTGGAGCTAGCTTGTGAAAGCGGTGCAACCAGAGCACTGAATGACAGGCTCTGGGCGCTTAAAAAGAGGAATCCCCGCCCCCTGGGCGGGGCCATGATCGGAACCAGCCCAGAGAAGTAATAGAGCCTATACTAGGCTCAGCTTGACCCTATATGTCTCCCCAGGCTATCCTGAACGTTATAAGGAGAAGAAGAATCGAGCGGTGAGATTTAGAAACCCCACCGCATCGGATACGAAAAACCGGAAGTCACGTAGCGCACCTGGTGCGCGTCACTTCCGGAAGATGGCGGCGCCCACGGAATCTAGGCGGAAGAAGAGGGGAGGGGATCAACACCCCCCCCCCCCCCCCGACGGTACCCTGTACACAAAATAGCCACGATAACGCCTAAAATAAAGGCACCAAAGGGGCGATTTCCTAGATTTAAGGAAAAAAAGAGCCCCTCAGCACTCTTCAGCTCCCTGAGGGGGAGCGACACGCCAGTCCACCTGTCCAAAGGACAGAAAAAAACACGGTGGGCTGGGGGGTGATCTCCTCCCTTTCAGGGAGCTGAAGATCGTTTATTGGTTCTTGGGCTCATTAAAAATTCCGCCGGTCCTACCAGTCCACAGGGGCAGTTAACCCCATCTGTGCTGCTGGTAGGACGTAAGGGAATTAGGTATTTCCACGTCTGCAAGAACCTGCTCTCTAAAAATATCGCATGACTTAACCCCTCAGATGAACACCGTAAATAAAATAAAATAAAAACAGTGCCAAAAAAGCTAATTTTTGTCACACATCACAAAAATTGCAACACCAAGCGATCAAAAAGGCATATGCCCTCCAAAATAGTACCAATCAAACTGTCACCTCATCGTGCAAAAAAAAAAGACCCTACCTAAGACAACTGGTAAAAAATTTTAAAAGCTATGGCTCTCACACTATGGAGACACTAAAACATCATTTTTTGGGTTTCAAAAATGCTATTATTGTGTTAAAGTGAAATAAATAAAAAAAAGTATACATATTAGGTATAGCCGCGTCCGTAACAACCAGCTCTATAAAAAATATCACATGACCTAACCCCTCAGGTGAACACTGGAAAAATAAATAAATAAAAACTGTGCAAAAATCATATGTACCCAAACATGGTACCAATAAAATCGTCAACTCTTCCTGCAAAAAACGAGCCCTTGCACAAGACGATCGCCAGAAAAATAAAAAAAATATGGCTTTCAGAAAATGGAGACACAAAAACATAATTTTTTTCCCCTAAAACTTTATTATGTAAAACTGAAACAAACAAAGAAAGTAGACATATTTGATATCATTGCGTCCGTAACAACCTGCTCTATAAAAATAGCACATTATCTACCCTGTCAGATAAATAAAAAATAAAAACGGTGGCAAAACAGTCATTTTTTGGTTACCTTGCCTCACAAAAAAACATAGAAAAATTCTTTCCTTTCGTTCTGCGCCCTGCCGTGTGCCCTTACATCAGTTTACGACCACATGTGGGGTGTTTCTGTAAACCTCAGAATCAGGGTAATAAATATTGAGTTTTGTTTGGTTGTTAACCCTCGATCTGTTAAAGAAAAAAATGGATTAAAATGGAAAATCTGCCCAAAAAGTTAAATTTTTAAATTTCTTTATTTCTTGTGGAACACCTAAAGGGTTAACAAAGTTTGTAAATTCCGTTTTGAGTAGCTTAAGGGGTGTAGTTTCTACAATGGGGTCATTTATGGGGGGTTTCCATTATGTAAGCCCCACAAAGTGACTTCAGACCTGAATTGGTCTTTAAAAAGTGGGTTTTGGAAGTTTTCTTAAAAATTTTAAGAATTGCTTCTAAGCCTTCTAACCTCTTAAAAAAAAAAATATAACATTTACAAAATGATGCCAACATAAAGTAGACATATGGGGAATGTTAAGTAATGAATATTTTATGAGGTATCACTTTGTTTTTTTTAAAGCAGAGAAATAGAAATTTTGAAAAGTGAGAATTTTTCAAGATTTTTGGTAAATTTGGGATTTTTTCATAAGAAAAGGTGAAATATATTGACTCAAATGTATGATTATCATGAAGTACAATGTGTCACGAGAAAACAATCTGAGAATGGCTTGGATAAATAAAAGTGTTCTAAAGATATTACCACATAAAGTGACACATGTCGGATTTGCAATAAATGGCCTGGGCAGGAAGGTGAAAATTGGCCCAGGGTAGAAAGGGTTAACCTATTTAGTGTTGAATCTATTTTTATTGAATAGAAAAAGAACACAACAATCATACATAGCAACCAAGACATTGTATGAAAAATATATCTCCAATTCCATTTCCAAGACCATACGAAACATAAAATAAAGTGCACAAATGGATTCAGAGACCACCAAATTTCTCTGGGACGCAACCATGAGGACCAGAGAAGACAAATGCCATCAGATAAATGCTAAAGGAGAGATTCAGCAATATTAGGTACATACAGTGCGATATGAAGAACATTGACTGCTAAAAAGGAAGGCAAAAGGAACTTAGGACACATTCCTGAGATACTCAGTGATGGCGGTTTGAACAAAGGGCTACTAATATGTAACTCTTAAGTGAAACAGATTAAATCGTTAACCTAGAAGAGACAGGGGGACAGACAAGAACAAAACACGACGAAACAAAAGACAGGGGAGGGAGGGGGGGGTGGAGAGTGGGGGGGAAAAAGGGGAAAGGACAAGACATCATATCCCGTATCCCAGGTACAGTCACCTGAGACCAACCAGGTTTGAAAACGAGAAGAGCTCCTAAATTGATTCCAGGGTTCCCAGGTTAGTGCAAATGTTTGGACTTGATTAAAGGCCTCAGCTTCCATTTCTTCCATCCTGAATAAGGCATCCAGGGCACGTATCCACGTAATTCTCTGCAAACTGTCTGAAGATCTCCACTGACGTGGTATGATCTGTCTCATAGAAAGGACAAATGTTTTAAGTACTCCCTTTTTGACATGTTTGATCCTACCCGGGAATATAGAAAGCAGGGCAATCAAAGGGGAAGGAGATATAGTAGACCGGTAAAGTGCATTATACAGAGCAAAAACATCTTGCCACAAGGGGGCGACTCCAGGGCAGTCCCACCAGATGTGTAGCATGGAACCAACCTCTGAATGGCAACGCCAACAGGTGGACCGATGGATAAAAATGATGCAACTTAACCGGCGTCCTATACCAACGAGTAAACCTTTTCTATTTATTGTTCTTTCGCCCACTATGCTATGCGGTTTATAGCTTCAGTTGGAGTTGTGGATAGCTGGTGTGTGGATCTCGACTGAGTTCCTGGTGCTGCCATAGCCTCTTGAAGTTAAGTGTTTTCTTTCCCTTTTGTATTTTGTTTGGGTTATTTTGTATGTTGCATTTCCCTGTCATTTGTATTAAGGCCTGAGGGAGACTCCTGTTCGTCCTTACTTTTGGAGGAACAGGTTATCTCAGTCCTGACATTAGTACTAGGGTCCTATAGGGTGAGTTAGGACAGTAGGTATTCCTGTGTATGAACTCACCTACCTCTGGGGTCTGTTCATACTGGTAGTTAGTCAGGACTTTGATAAAAAAAAAAAATTAACTTTATTTATTGGATTTTCAAAGAGAATTGACAAAGTAAATAAAGCATTACATATGACATCGAATGTTATCATTGGCCAGCAAGATGAGTGTCCGTGGTTACATGAATGCTTTGGTAATAACAGGCATTTTAATCAATAATAATGCCCCAATAATCTTTTTGAGTCCCAAACAATCCCCCCTTCCCTCCCTCTCTCCCTCGTCATGTTTATTTTCTGTTCCCACTGGTATCACTCTTGGCTTTATTGTTCTGAATGTGGGTTCTTTCAGTTTGACGATGTAGTCTTTGACAAACTCCTTTTTAAAGTTTCAACCTTCCCAATGAATCTGAAAGCACCCCCTTATGATACCATGATGTGTCTTTGAATGGTTTTACAATTGATCGCATTTCTTCCTCAGACATGAAAGCTTCAATAAATTATTGCCATTTGTTGAAACATTGTGCGGTTAGTTTCGTTTTATTCTGTTCAGTTTCTATTGCTTCTAGTTTTAATCCGCGTTTCACTTGCTGAATTACTTCAGCGATGGTTGGGCATTGTGTTTCTAACCATTTACTCAATAGACATCTTTTAGATGCCAGAATTAACATATGTGTTGCCTTCGTTAATACTGTGTCTCCCTTTCCTGCTTGCATTATGAACAGACCAGGGTCATGAGCCAATCTTATTTTAAATGTATTATTTATGTGTTGTCTTATGGTTTCCCAGAACGTCTTGACCAACGGACATGACCATAGGCCATGATATAGGTCTGTGTTTTATGTCTTGCATTCAGGACAGGAGGTCATTTTGTCAGTCTGTTTATTCCTTGTGTAAAAACCATACATTGCCCTATGCATTATGCGATATTGTTGTGTTTCTCTCCATATCTCGCTGACTGTGGATTTGCACACTGATTCCCATCCCCTTAACACATCCGCCGGTACATTTAATTCCGGGATGACTTTTTTCCACTGTTTGAAAATACTTCCAGCTTGTTTTCTGGAAGTGTGGCACCTTATATCTTTATAAATGTAGGATATTTTTATTTTATCCCCTATATTTCCTTTTAAGGATTTAAAGACTGTGTGCTGGGACTCTCGTGTGTAGTCTATCAGTTTTTTTCCTTAGCTTTTCTACTATTCCGTAGTAATTTAGGAAAGAAGATTTTTCTATCCCTGTTTTGTCCTTGAATTCCTCAAATGTGTAGTATCTATTTTCCTCTTTATTCCAGAAATCTGTTATTGTTTTTGGTCCTTTCCAAATGTTAGTGTTTTTCGTATCTGGTTGGATAAGTGTTAGTGGATTTAGGTATTTCGAGCATTGCCAGGAGAGTCCTAGTCTTTTCCTTACTGCTTTCCATGTCGCATATGTGTCCTTGAATAGAAGACTATGTCCAGCTTATTTGATTAGCAATTCTGAGAATTTAGTGTGTAGTAATGTAGATAGGTTCCAGGGCCTAAACATTTCCCTCTCTAACTCAAAGTTAGAGTGTTTGCTACGTCCCCCTATCCAGTCAAAACAGTGGCGTAGCAAGCTAGCCAATTTGATTAGGGTTTTACTAGGAGGTGTCCATCTCCTTTCCCTAGTTTCCAGGCCTTATTCCCTCACCCTATTATAAACCGCCGAAACAGTAATTTTTTTGCTTGTTTCAGTACAGCCATGGATCCTATTGCTGCACTGTCCGGACAGCTGCAGGGGCTGTCTTTGGAGGTAGCGGACCTCCGCACGACCGTCTCGCAGATCCTGAGACCACAGGCTGCTGGTCCTAGTGGTGGTGGTTACCAGGCCTGTCTCGAACCTACAGTTGCCCTCCCGGACAGATTCTCTGGGGAAAGTGATAATTTCATTTTGTTTAGGGAGGCGTGCAAACTGTATTTTAGGCTACGTCCACACTCATCCGGGGATGAGATTCAGAGAGTTGGTGTGGTTATTTCGTTGTTTAAAGGGGACGCTCAGTCATGGGCTTTTTCTCTGCCGACCGGATCGCAGTCTCTCCGGTCGGTGGATGAATTTTTCAAAGCTCTGGGTCTTATCTATTATGACCCGGATCGGACCTCCAAGCTACGTGAATCGTCAGGGAGAGCCTTCTGCTGAGGTCTATTGCTCTGAGTTTAGGAGGTGGGCTACAGATACTGAGTGGAACAATCCGACTCTCCGTAGTCAGTTTTTTCAGGGATTATTAGAGAGGCTGAAGGACGCCTTTGCCTTTCATGAGAATCCTGAGTCTTTGGAAGCCGCTATGTCACTTGCTGTATGCATTGATAGACGCCTGAGAGAGAGATCTAGGGGCCCCCACTCTCAGGACGTACTATCACATAACGTATCGTCTTCCTCTGACACTTTTGGTGAAGATACTCCTGGGTTTATGTTTGGGGACGAACCCATGCAGTTAGGGGGAGCTACTCCTGTATCCGCTTTTAAGCATATTAGTCGTAGAAAGGGAGTGTGTTTTTTCTGCGGACAAAAGTGACATTTTATCAATGTATGTCCATGCATTCAGCATCAAAAAGAAAAAAGGGGACGTCTAATTCCTATCTGACTTTTGGAGGGGTTGGAGGGGAAGTCAGAGAACGTGCATTTGTCTTTGACTGGTAGCACCTGATTTCTCCTGACTGTCAAGGTGGCGCTAGAGTCCAAGACTGTGGGCATTGAGGTGTTTATCGACAGTGGGGCAGGGGTGAACCTGAATTATGCTCAGTTCGTCCGTATGCACGGGCTGTTTCAAAGTGCATTAGAGAAAAACATTTCCAAATTTGCTATTGATTCTGCACCTCTAACTCAGAAGAGTTTAACTCAGATGGTGCATGACATCCGATTAAGGGCTTGTTCACATAAAAGTGCCGTATTTTGCGGTCGTGTGAATGAGCCCTACGAGTGGGTGACTTTCATCATGAATTCATCTCGTGTTTTGTGTTGGAGGGTCTCCCTGCTCCGTTGGTTCTGGGTTTACTGTCGTTAAGCAAGCACAATCCAACCATCGATTGGCAAGCTAGACACATTCTGGATTGGGGTGATTATTGCGTTGACAATTTTCTGAATACATCTTTTTCTGCTTTAACCACTAAAACATTACCCTCTTTTATATCTGATTTTGCCAATGTATTTTCTGACATCGGGAGTATGATTGCCCTATTAACCTTATTCCCGTAGCTAAGTTGCCCAAATCTAGGTTGTATAACCTTTCTGGACCTGAAAGAGTATATTACTGAGAGTTTGGATAAAGGACATGTGGCAAAACCAACCTCGCCACTGGGTTTTGGAGAGGCCTGTTTAAAAGCCTCTTGCCTCAGGATTATGGCCCATACTAACTTTTAAACCCCTGAACCTATTCAAGTGAATTTTGAATAGGTTTGTCCCCAAGTTATACTGTTTAAATTGATGTAAGTTATATGTATGGACAATGTAAACTCACAAAGTTGTAACAATTTATAATAAGTGTAACTTGTCAGCTTGGGAGGAATATGCTGGGTGTGTTTCTATTGTGCCATTGTCCCATTGTGTGTTTAAATGGTGATGTCTGTCCTGTTGTATCCACATGTGTATTGGCGATTTCCCTTTGTCCTGAGAGATAATTGGATTGCTCCTCGGTTGTCTCCGGGACAGAGAGGAGGAAACCATGATGCATTGTGGGGATATGTTGTATCTGTCCTGTGTCGCAGTCTCCCTTCTGGTCCTCTGGGGGCGTGAACGATTGGTTGCTGTACTTACATTGTATGTGTTGTAAATTACTGATTGGTTGTATTTCAAACCCCTGTGGGCAGTACTATGTTTGTGGTTTATGAATAAAAGAGGCTGTACTTGAAGTACAGTCAGACCACTGCTTGACCCTCAACACAGAGCCTTGTCTCGTTATTGGGGGGATCCCCTGTATCCTGTTAGAGACTGATTGCCAGGAGTGTAAGCTGATTCCTGTTCGTCTGCTAGCAGCTATTCGTGAGGTTCCAGTTTGGAGTGCTATTTTGTATCCAGTTCGGGGGTTTGGTGTTCTGCAGTAGCTGTGCCTGTCTCTCAGAAAGGGGCATATCGCCTAAACGGATTTTAACCCCTTGTCTGCTGAAACGGTCCGTTACATTGGTGGCAAGCAGCGGGATCGTTCCTACAGCCAGAAGGACAGCTACAGGAGACACAATTTCTGTGGATTCTACAATTTAAGGGCAACGCATGTCTCAGTACAGCGACCCTAAAAGCACCAGGATGGAACCAGCAGTGGAGTACAGATACTCTGTTGAGGAATTTGACCGTATGATGTGGTTGCGGCTGAACTTCTTCGGACCCAATCCAGCTGAGAAATACGTGACGTTCGTGAGGAGTGTTCAAGACCCTACTATACCGGACAGAAGGTGACGGTCAGCTGCCACGTTGGGTGGACCTCCATCGGAAGTTACAGTTGCGGGACAGAGAGAGCTCAGTCTCCTCTCCCCAGCGGCAGAGTGTCCAGCAGGGAATTAGAAGCCCAGTCTCCATTCTCCAGCGGCAGTGTGATTTGCAGGGAATTGGGAGCTCAGTCTCCATTCCCCAGCGGCAGGCTGAGTTACAGGGGGCAGAGGTAGTTGTTCCTGCCCCCCAGCAGCAGAGTGATATGCCGGGAAGGCAGTGTGAAATGCAGGGAGAGGAGAGCAGCGTCCTCCCTCCCCAGCGGCAGGCTGAGTTACAGGGGGCAGAGGTAGTTGTTCCTGCCCCCCAGCAGCAGGGTGATATGCCGGGAAGGCAGTGTGAAATGCAGGGAGAGGAGAGCAGCGTCCTCCCTCCCCAACGGCAGGCTGAGTTACAGGGGGCAGAGGTAGTTGTTCCTGCCCCCCAGAAGCAGCATGATTTTTTGGGAATTGGGAGCCCAGTCTCCATTCCCCAGCGGCCGAGTGATGTACAGGGAATTGGGAGCCCAGTCTCCATTCCCCAGCGGCAGGCGGAGTTACAGGGGGCAGAGACAGTTGGTCCTGTCCCCCAGCGGCAGAGTGTCCAGCAGGGAATAGAGAACCCAGTCTCCTTTCCCCAGCAGCAGGACACTGTATTGGGAGCGGAGATGGTCGGTCGCCCTCCCCAGCGGCTGGAAGTATGTATGGGAGAGGAGCTTGTTACCCCCTCTCCCCAGCGGCAGCTTAACGCACCAGGGCGAGACAGTAAGCCCCACAACAGTGCATATGGGACCGTGGTCTCTGCACCTACAGCACAGGGGGTAGGAACAGTCGGTCTCCCCCTCCAGCAGCAAAGCTGGGTATCCAAAGGGGAGACAGTCGGTCTCCTCCTCCAACAACCAGGCTCCAACCAGGCTTCTTCCGTGGTAGCGCTGGCACCAGGGCAGAGTACCGCTGATCCCTGCCCACAAAGCAACCTCCACTCCAAGCCAGGGAGCAACACAGAGACCGGGAGTACCAGCTTCCAACATAACCTTGGTGGACTCACTGGACAGAGACAGGCTACCAAATTCAACAGGTCCAGTATTGGGTTGTGGGTGGACTGCCAGACTAACTCAGGTACTGACCGCGAGGTCAGGTATCTGGTTAGTCTTCCCTGGGGGGGGGGGGAGAGGTGTGGCGAAACCAACCTCGCCACTGGGTTTTGGAGAGGCCTGTTTAAAAGCCTCTTGCCTCAGGATTATGGCCCATACTAACTTTTAAACCCCTGAACCTATTCAAGTGAATTTTAGATAGGTTTGTCCCCAAGTTATACTGTTTAAATTGATGTAAGTTATATGTATGGACAATGTAAACTCACAAAGTTGTAACAATTTATAATAAGTGTAACTTGTCAGCTTGGGAGGAATATGCTGGGTGTGTTTCTATTGTGCCATTGTCCCATTGTGTGTTTAAATGGTGATGTCTGTCCTGTTGTATACACATGTGTATTGGCGATTTCCCTTTGTCCTGAGAGATAATTGGATTGCTCCTTGGTTGTCTCCGGGACAGAGAGGAGGAAACCATGATGCATTGTGGGGATATGTTGTATCTGTCCTGTGTCGCAGTCTCCCTTCTGGTCCTCTGGGGGCGTGAACGATTGGTTGCTGTACTTACAGTGTATGTGTTGTAAATTACTGATTGGTTGTATTTCAAACCCCTGTGGGCAGTACTATGTTTGTGGTTTATGAATAAAAGAGGCTGTACTTGAAGTACAGTCAGACCACTGCTTGACCCTCAACACAGAGCCTTGTCTCGTTATTGGGGGGATCCCCTGTATGCTGTTAGAGACTGATTGCCAGGAGTGTAAGCTGATTCCTGTTCATCTGCTAGCAGCTATTCGTGAGGTTCCAGTTTGGAGTGCTATTTTGTATCCAGTTCGGGGGTTTGGTGTTCTGCAGTAGCTGTGCCTGTCTCTCAGAAAGGGGCATATCGCCTAAACGGATTTTAACCCCTTGTCTGCTGAAACGGTCTGTTACACTAACTTTAAAGGAGAAGACAGACCGGCTGCACAGCTTAAATCTGTCTTTGGAATTGTATTTTATGTTATGGGAGGGTACCCAGATAGCTAATTTTATGGTATTCGTGTATTCTGAGTGCCATTCACCTAATGATATGCACTAAGACTTGAGCTATCTGGGGCTATGTTAAATGTCTGTGTTTGCTGTGGGGGTGTGACATTGTGTGTTTGGGTGGTGATTTCTGTCCTGTTGTCTCCACATGTGTATTGGCGATTTCCCTTTGTTCTGAGAGATAATTGAATTTCTTCTCGGGTGTCTCCAGGGCAGAGAGGAGGAAACCATGATGCATTGTGGGGATGTGTTGTGTCTGTATATCCTGAGTGCTACGTATCTGTCCTGTGTCACAGTCTTCCTTCTGGTCCCCTAGGGGCGTGTCCACCAGATGGGGACCTGCATAAATACGGGCGGGTAGCCCTCAATAAAGTGTGACTGTTTTATCCTTCATCATGTTGAGGCTGGTGTTTGGGTAACTGATCAACACTGGGGGATTGCTATACGCTGGGAGATTTGCTATACTCCCCTGGCTATAACTACTAGCTCTTTTAAGAGCTGTTCCTGCTCTCTGGTTTTAGGAGAGGTTCACCCACTGGAGCCTGGAGCCTTGTCGTAGGTCCAGGGTGGGTAGGAGACGGTGAGACCTCAACCAAGCTTCGGCGGTTCGTGGGGTCTGCAGTGCGTACGGTGTCAAGTGGAGTGCTTGGAGTCCTCGGAAAGCACTAGGAGCATCTATCAACGGAGGTACCCGGTCGGGGTGCTAGGAGATCCGTTACAGGACACATAAGACCTTTCAAATCTTCAGGGGCAGCAGGGTTTTTCTTTGTTAAAAAAAAGGACGGAACTCTTAGGCCATGTCTGGATTACCGTGAGCTCAATCGGATTACTTACCCTCTTCCTTTGATTCCTGATTTGTTTAACCAGATTGTTGATGCCAAGGTATTCTCCAAGTTGGACTTAAGTTGGACTTATGTTCGGTGTGGTGTTTGCCTCCCACACCCGAACGTGAGACAAACTAAGGCCAATAAGATAATGGGTTGCATCAAAAGGGGCATAGATGCCAATGATGAGAACATAGTCCTGCCACTTTACACATCACTAATCAGACCACACATGGAGTACTGTGTACAGTTCTGGGCTTCTGTGAACAAGGCAGACATAGCAGAGCTGGAGAGGGTCCAGAGGAGGGCAACTAAAGTTATTATGGGAATGAGGGGACTACAGTACCCTGAAAGATTATCAGAATTAGGGTTATTCACTTTTGAAAAATGACAACTAAGGGGAGAAAAATGACAAACTAAGGCCAATAAGATAATGGGTTGCATCAAAAGGGGCATAGATGCCAATGATGAGAACATAGTCCTGCCACTTTACACATCACTAATCAGACCACACATGGAGTACTGTGTACAGTTCTGGGCTTCTGTGAACAAGGCAGACATAGCAGAGCTGGAGAGGGTCCAGAGGAGGGCAACTAAAGTAATTATGGGAATGAGGGGACTACAGTACCCTGAAAGATTATCAGAATTAGGGTTATTCACTTTAGAAAAATGACAACTAAGGGGAGATCTAATAACTATGTATAAATATATCAGGGGTCAGTACAGAGATCTCTCCCATCATCTATTTATCGCCTGGGCTGTGACTGTGACGAGGGGACATCCTCTGCGTCTGGAGGAAAGAAGGTTTGTACGCAAACATAGAAGAGGATTCTTTACTGTAAGAGCAGTGAGACTATGGAACTCTCTGCCTGAGGAGGTGGTGATGGTGAGTTCACTAAAAGAATTCAGGAGGGGCCTGGATGTATTTCTGGAGTGTAATAATATTACAGGCTATAGCTACTAGAGAGGGGTCGTTGATCCAGGGAGTTATTCTGATTGTCTGGTTGGAGTCAGAAAGGAAGTTTTTCCCGTAAAGTACGGAAAATTGGCTTGTACCCCACAGGGTTTTATTGCCTTAATCTGGATCAACTTGCAGGATAACAGGCTGACCTGGATGGAGGGATGTCTTATTTCAGACTTATAAACTATGCTACCCCCTGGTCTGGGGTGCTCAATCAGCACTGTTCAACGTTGCATGTCCCGATGGTTGGGAAAACAACGAGGACCTGGAATGAGAGTAAAAGAATGACGGAGAACCCCTGCATGGTGTCACTACCAGAGCTTTGAGACGTTCTCACAGCTCTGTTTCTCCACCCCTGTGATGATGTCACTACTAGAGTTTGGAGGAGTTCTCACTGCTCTGTTTCTCCGCCCCTGTGATGAAGTCTTTACTTTCTGTTTCCTTCCTCCCAGCTGTTCCTCCTGCGGTTGATTTCCCTGCCTTTAAATCACCCCTCCTCCTATTGTAGGGCGTGGATTATATTTCTCATTTCAGTTGTAGCTCTTGCTTCAGTATCTTCACTTCTTCACTTGTAGCTATCAGTTCACTGGACCTGTGTTCTGCTGCAGCAAGCACTCCGGATATTGCCAGCTGTCCTTGGATCCGTCTTCTCTGCGGCTGCAACACCTTCAGCTAAGTGTGCAGACATTGTTGTGTACCTGGTTATTTTCTGACTGGATCTGAGGTGGCCACGGTTCCCTCCATATACTGAGCAGGGCACCGGTGGCCGTGCCCCTTCCACTATTGTAGGGGTTACAGTGGTCATCAGTCTTAGGTACGTGGGCATGCCTCGTTCCGCCATTTGGATCCGGGCATGTGCTTTAGCAGCATAGGGAGAGCTTTGAGGGTCTGACAGGGGTCACCCTTTATCCTCCCTAGTTTGGGTCCGGTCAGTAGCTCTTTTTACTGTGTATACTCTTGTTGCTCACATACAGCCGTGACATTATAATCCACCAAAACCGTCTTTTTTTTACATGGATCCGCTTTCTGGCCTGGTTGACCGCATGCAGGGTCTTTCTTTGGAAGTAGCGGATCTCCGTAAATCTATGACTCAGCTTCAAGCATTGGGCTCTGCTCCGGCTCATGGAGTCTGTTGCGAGCCAAAGGTCTCACTTCCGGAAACGTTCTCCGGGGGCAGTGAGAATTTTGTTCGCTTCAGAGAGGCATGCAAACTCCATTTTTGCTTGTGTCCCCACTCCTCTGGTAAGGAGGAGCAGAGGGTGAGGATTGTCATCTCCCTGCTCAGGGGTAATGCTCAGACTTGGGCTTTTTCGCTGCCATCAGGGGATCCCTCCCTTCGATCCGTGGAAAGATTTTTCGTGGCCCTGGGGCAGATATATGATGACCCGGATCGTGTTGCTCTGGCCGAATCTAACTTACATGTTTTATGCCAGAACAAACTGTCTGCGGAGCTTTATTGTTCTGAATTTCGGAGATGGGCAGCTGATTCAGGTTGGAATGATGCTGCACTCCGGAGTCAGTTCTGTCATGGTCTCTCAGAGAGATTGAAAGATGCGTTTGCTTTCCATGAGAGACCAACGTCCTTAGAGTCTGCCATGTCATTGGCGGTACGCCTTGACAGGCGTCTAAGAGAAAGAAACAAGACCTCTCTGTCCAGCCATTGTCAGTCTAGGGGCAATGGTGCGGACTCATTCAGTGTGCAGGGGCCTCATCCTGTCTCGCTCCCCTCTGAGGAGGAGCCCATGCAGCTAGGTCGACTTGCCCCTGATAAAAGAGGATTTAGTCCTCAGAGTATGGTGTGTTTTTGTTGTGGGGGCATAGGTCATTTGGCAAATGTTTGTCCGTCTAGGAGATTCTTGAACTGTACTAAGAGCGATAATAAGAGAAAAACCTCAAAAGGTAAATCATCAAGTTCTGCTTCATCTGCTACTTTGGGCAAAGTTGATGTAGGAATTGATGCTTTTCCTCTGACCTGCAGTTCCCGTTTTCTCCTGTCTGCCAGGGTGGCGCTAGAGAGCAAGGTAATTTCTTGTGAGATCTTTGTCGATAGTGGAGCGGCCGTCAATCTTATTGACACTCAATTTGTAGCCATGCATGGTTTTCAGGTTTGCACATTAGAAAAGGATATACCTGTTTTTGCTATTGACTCTGCTCCACTCTCACAGAGATCTCTGAAGGGCATTGTTCACAATATCCGGCTAGCTGTAGGTGACACTCATGTGGAGGATATATCTTGTTTTGTCCTTAACGGATTGCCTTCTCCTCTAGTTTTGGGGTTACCCTGGCTCACTAGACATAACCCCACTATTGATTGGCAAGGAAGGCAAATAAATGAGTGGAGTGACTTTTGTAGAGAGAATTGTCTCACAGCGACTTTTGCAGAGGTGTCTACTAAAACTGTGCCATCATTTCTCTCTGATTTCTCGGACGTGTTTTCCGAGAGCGGTGTTCAGGAGCTACCTCCTCACCGGGAGTTTGACTGTCCCATTAACCTCATTCCCGGCGCCAAGCTGCCAAAAGCACGCCTCTACAATCTCTCACAACCGGAAAGAATCGCAATGCGAACTTATATCTCCGAGAGTCTCGATAAGGGGCATATTCGTCCCTCAAAGTCACCTGTGGCCGCGGGGTTTTTTTTGTTAAAAAAAAAGATGGCTCTCTGAGACCTTGCCTAGATTTTAGGGAGCTGAACCGTATCACGATTCGCGATCCCTATCCCCTTCCTCTGATCCCGGACCTCTTAAACCAAATTGTTGGGGCCAAGGTGTTTTCCAAATTGGATTTGAGAGGCGCGTACAACCTGGTCAGGGTCAGAGAGGGGGATGAATGGAAAACGGCCTTTAATGCCCCTAACGGGCATTTCGAGAATCTCGTTATGCCTTTCGGCCTGATGAATGCTCCGGCCGTCTTTCAGCATTTTGTTAACAGTATTTTCTACCATTTAATGGGGAAATTTGTATTGGTGTATCTTGATGATATTTTGATTTTTTCCCCTGATGTTCAGACCCATCAGGATCATCTTTTTCAGGTTCTGCAGATTCTGCGGGAAAATAAATTGTACGCCAAGCTGGAGAAATGTCTTTTTATGGTATCGGAGATTCAATTTCTGGGTTTTCTCCTCTCTGCTTCTGGTTTTCGCATGGATCCGGAGAAGGTCCGTGCTGTACTTGAGTGGGAGCTTCCTGAGAATCAGAAGGCATTGATGCGCTTTCTGGGTTTTGCGAACTATTACAGAAAGTTCATTTTGAATTATTCCTCTGTTGTCAAACCCTTACTGACATGACAAAAAAGGGGGCGGATTTTTCCTCTTGGTCAGAGGAGGCGCTTGCAGCCTTTTCTAAGATTAAAGAGAGTTTTGCGTCTGCTCCCGTCTTGGTGCATCCCGATGTTTCCTTACCTTTTATTGTTGAGGTGGATGCTTCCGAGGTGGGTGTGGGTGCAGTTTTGTCCCAGGGCCCTTCTCCTGCCAAATGGCGACCCTGTGCCTTTTTCTCTAAAAAACTCTCCCCGGCAGAGAGAAACTATGATGTGGGAGATAGGGAGTTGTTGGCCATCAAGTTGGCTTTCGAGGAATGGCGCCATTGGTTGGAGGGGGCCAGGCACCCTATCACCTTTTTTACCGACCATAAGAATCTGGCATACTTGGAGTCGGCCAGGCGTATGAATCCGAGACAGGCCAGATGGTCTCTGTTCTTCTCCAGATTCAATTTTGTCGTTACATTCCGACCTGGGATCAAAAATGTGAAGGCTGATGCTCTCTCTCGCTGTTTTCCGGGAGGAGGAAACTCCGAGGACCCGGGTCCCATTTTGGCGGAGGGGGTAGTTGTTTCTGCTCTATATTCCGATTTGGAGGCCGAGGTCCAGGCTGCCCAGACTGAGGCACCTGCCCGTTGTCCTTCTGGGAAGTTGTTCGTGCCTCCTGAGCTACGTCACAAACTCTTCAAGGAGCATCATGATACGGTTCTTGCTGGTCACCCCGGGAGTAGAGCCACGGTAGATCTCATTGCTCGGAGATTTTGGTGGCCGGCTCTTCGTAAGTCGGTGGAGGGTTTTGTGGCTGCTTGTGAGACGTGCGCTCGCGCTAAGGTCCCTCGTTCACGGCCTTCAGGTTCCCTTCTCCCGTTACCCATACCTTCCCGTCCTTAGACACACCTGTCCATGGACTTTATCACGGATCTTCCTCGTTCCTCGGGGAAGTCGGTGATCCTGGTGGTGGTGGACCGTTTTAGCAAGATGGCTCATTTCGTACCTTTCCCTGGTTTACCCAATGCTAAAACGTTGGCGCAAGCTTTTGTCGACCATATTGTTAAATTGCACGGCATTCCCTCTGATATTGTTTCCGATAGAGGCACGCAGTTTGTGTCCAGGTTCTGGAAGGCTTTCTGTTCTCGCCTGGGGGTTCGGCTGTCCTTCTCTTCTGCTTTTCACCCGCAGTCGAATGGTCAGACTGAGCGCCTCAATCAGAATCTGGAGACATATTTGCGCTGTTTTGTGGCAGAGAACCAGGAGGATTGGTGTTCATTTCTCCCTCTTGCTGAGTTTGCTCTGAACAACCGTCGTCAGGAATCTTCTAAGTCACCATTCTTTGGTGCATATGGGTTCCATCCGCAGTTTGGGACATTCTCGGGAGGGGCTCTTTCTGATTTACCTGAGGAGGAGAGATTTTCCTCGTCTTTGTCTACTATTTGGCAAAAGATTCAGAGTAATCTTAGAAAGATGAGTGAGAAGTATAAGCGTGTGGCTGATAAAAGACGTGTGCCTGGTCCGGACCTGAATGTGGGTGATCTGGTGTGGTTGTCTACAAGAAATATTAAACTGAAGGTTCCCTCCTGGAAATTGGGTCCCAAGTTTATTGGGCCTTATAAAATCTTGTCAGTCATCAATCCTGTTGCCTTCCGTCTTGATCTTCCACGGGTTTGGAAGATACATAATGTATTTCACAGATCTCTCTTAAAACCATATGTCCAGCCCACGGTACCCTCCTCTTTGCCTCCTCCTCCGATTTTGGTTGATGGCAATCTGGAGTTTGAGGTTTCCAGAATTGTGGACTCTCGCATTGTCCGCGGTTCTCTTCAGTACCTCGTTCATTGGAAGGGTTATGGTCCACTCCTGAGGAGAGGATGTGGGTTCCGGTGTTGGACATTAAAGCCACTCGCCTCATCAGGGCATTTCATAGGGCTCATCCTGAGAAGGTGGGTCCTGGGTGTCCGGAGTCCACCCGTAGAGGGGGGGGTACTGTCACTACCAGAGCTTTGAGACGTTCTCACAGCTCTGTTTCTCCACCCCTGTGATGATGTCACTACTAGAGTTTGGAGGAGTTCTCACTGCTCTGTTTCTCCGCCCCTGTGATGAAGTCTTTACTTTCTGTTTCCTTCCTCACAGCTGTTCCTCCTGCGGTTGATTTCCCTGCCTTTAAATCACCCCTCCTCCTATTGTAGGGCGTGGATTATATTTCTCATTTCAGTTGTAGCTCTTGCTTGAGTATCTTCACTTGTAGCTATCAGTTCACTGGACCTGTGTTCTGCTGCCGCAAGCACTCCGGATATTGCCAGCTGTCCTTGGATCCGTCTTCTCTGCGGCTGCAACACCTTCAGCTAAGTGTGCAGACATTGTTGTGTACCTGGTTATTTTCTGACTGGATCTGAGGTGGCCATGGTTCCCTCCATATACTGAGCAGGGCACCGGTGGCCGTGCCCCTTCCACTATTGTAGGGGTTACAGTGGTCATCAGTCTTAGGTACGTGGGCATGCCTCGTTCCGCCATTTGGATCCGGGCATGTGCTTTAGCAGCATAGGGAGAGCTTTGAGGGTCTGACAGGGGTCACCCTTTATCCTCCCTAGTTTGGGTCCGGTCAGTAGCTCTTTTTACTGTGTATACTCTTGTTGCTCACATACAGCCGTGACACATGGATGGATTGTCTGCTTAGAAGAATGGCGCATAGTGATCCATTTTGTATAGCAAGTGAAATTAGACGTCACTAAGGCAGCAAACAGTGTCTCATAAACCATGAGAGGGCGTCCGCACAACATTGGTCTACAAGCCAGACATCCAGCTCCAGGTGTTCCACTGACCTCACCACACCTCTCTCAAAGGCTCATGATGCACAGCAAGATGGCAATGGAGGCTGGAATGGAGGTCTGTCCTCTTGAGTCCTGCTTTTGTCTTAGAAGCAATTATGGTCGTAGATTGGTCTGGAGACCATGTGGGCAACACGAAGAAGAGACCTTCACAAGGGAGCATCATACAGGTCCTACTCCTGGGATTATGGTGTGGGGTGCCATAATGTATAGTAGACAGACCTCTCTAGTCTTTATTTCAGGTACACTAACAGCTCGATGTTACAATCATTTGGTCATGGAACCAGTGGTACAGACTTCAAAGAGTCCCAAGAGCCATTTTTCAACAGGACATCGCCAGCCATAAGTTGCTTGTACTATGGTCAGCAGCCTGCATGGCCTAAACCTGCTATCATATGTGATTGCGGATTATCCACCTGTATGTTGGCATGGATGCGGATATAGGGGCAACACAAACCATATGTGGTGGTTCTGTCCTCTCATCTCTCCTCTATGGCACCAATCCTTTGCTCTTATCTCAGAAGTGACTTAGATGCGTGTTTCCCCATCCCCGGAACTTGCTATGCTATGTATTGGTTTATCCGATATTCCCTGCGAACAAAGATGGGTAGTGGCACATATCCTTACGGCCACGCGTAAAGTAATAGCCCGCCATTGGATGCAAGGCATCACACCCCCTATCACTGAGGTCCAACAACTGGTAAACCAGCATATGCAGCATGAAATAATGTACTCACCTGGCCTACAATCCAGAACTAAGGCCCTTAACCAATGGTTGTCCTGGCTCTCGAGTTCCCATACTACACCTCTCCCAGATGCTATTTTATAAGCGTTTAATGTATGCTCTCCGGATCCCTAGATCTCCCTCCTTCCCCAACCCCCCCCCCCCTCCTCACTATCCCACATATGGATAAGTTAAGACACTACGCACGATTTCCGTATGCCTGTACTACGGTTTATGTTGGTTCTTATTTTTTATTCATGTACTGTTGTTTCTGTTGTAGGGATTTGCTCTGGTAGGCAGGGTAAGCGGACGCAATACAGAGGCAAGACCACGGTTGATAAACAAAAGTCAGTGTTTATTCACACAAAAGAGGCAGGAAAAAAAACACAATACTTGGCAGGGCCCTGGTGTTAATTCACACCGCAGGAATCCTCGTGTTAATTCACACAGCAAAAGTCCACAGAACTCAAAAACACGTCACCTGGCAGTCCACCGCAGGCTTTCGGGCGCCTGGCTTCCAGCTAGCAGCTCTCAGCCTAGCAGTATGGTAGAACTCCTCAGCTCCCAAAACACAGAGCTCCACTATCACCTGTAGGTTCATTTCACACCCAGCTGAGCTACTGGCTGGACTTTTAAACCCCAGCCCAAAACCTGGCCCGGACATGGGGAATAGGCACCCACCCTGCTCTTTGGCTGCTCCCAATAAGAAGCGGCCCGGATCAGCTTTACAGCCACACTAAGTAAAACAGTGTCAGCAAGCACTAGCTGCGGCTGACACACAAAATAACCGGTTCTTATCTCCAGGAACCTCAGTGACACGTACCTTCTGTCAATGACGGACCCTTGCGCCTTCCTACACTGTGCACGCGACTACATATATGTACACTACCGCTAATGCGGATAGTCAAATGAGATTCGCTACAAGTCCTCTATTACTCTCAACTGAATGTAATGCGCAAAATAACGGTACCAGGTTGGCAGGTGCTCAAGTGTATTAGAGCATATCAATGCATAATCTACACTCACCTAAAGAATTATTAGGAACACCATACTAATACGGTGTTGGACCCCCTTTTGCCTTCAGAACTGCCTTAATTCTACGTGGCATTGATTCAACAAGGTGCTTATAGCATTCTTTAGAAATGTTGGCCCATATTGATAGGATAGCATCTTGCAGTTGATGGAGATTTGAGGGATGCACATCCAGGGCACGAAGCTCCCGTTCCACCACATCCCAAAGATGCTCTATTGGGTTGAGATCTGGTGACTGTGGGGCCATTTTAGTACAGTGAACTCATTGTCATGTTCAAGAAACCAATTTGAAATGATTCGAGCTTTGTGACATGGTGCATTATCCTGCTGGAAGTAGTCATCAGAGGATGGGTACATGGTGGTCATGAAGGGATGGACATGGTCAGAAACAATGCTCAGGTAGCCCGTGGCATTTAAACGATGGCCAATTGGCACTAAGGGGCCTAAAGTGTACCCAGAAAACATCCCCCACACCATTACACCACCACCACCAGCCTGCACAGTGGTAACAAGGCATGATGGATACGTGTTCTCATTCTGTTTACGCCAAATTCGGACTCTACCATTTGAATGTCTCAACAGAAATCGAGACTTATCAGACCAGGCAACATTTTTCCTGTCTTCAACAGTCCAATTTTGGTGAGCTCGTGCAAATTGTAGCCTCTTTTTCCTATTTGTAGTGGAGATGAGTGATACCCGGTGGGGTCTTCTGCTGTTGTAGCCCATCCGCCTCAAGGTTGTGCGTGTTGTGGCTTCACAAATGCTTTGCTGCATACCTCGGTTGTAACGAGTGGTTATTTCAGTCAACGTTGCTCTTCTATCAGCTTGAATCAGTCGGCCCATTCTCCTCTGACCTCTAGCATCCACAAGGCATTTTTGCCCACAGGACTGCCGCATACTGGATGTTTTTCCCTTTTCACACCATTCTTTGTAAACCCTAGAAATGGTTGTGCGTGAAAATCCCAGTAACTGAGCAGATTGTGAAATACTCAGACCGGCCCGTCTGGCACCAACAACCATGCCACGCTCAAAATTGCTTAAATCACCTTTCTTTCCCATTCTGACATTCAGTTTGGAGTTCAGGAGATTGTCTTGACCAGGACCACCCCCCTAAATGCATTGAAGCAACTGCCATGTGATTGGTTGACTAGATAATTGCATTAATGAGAAATAGAGCAGGTGTTCCTAATAATTCTTTAGGTGAGTGTATGTACTATTCTGTATCACGTGGCTGCGTCCACAGTGTTTGTTCGTTTTACTGCATAAAACACTCAATAAAAATCTATTGCAACTAAACCTGCTATCATGGTATGCAATGGCTCTGGACTTGTCTCCCATCGAGCACATCTGGGACGTTATTGTTTGGCAATTGCAAAGGGAGCTGCCGGCAGTGGATCTTGATGATTTGTGTGCCCAGATGCATTCACAGTGGCAAAACATTCCTCAGACAATTAGTAATTTCATTGATAGCACACCAAGGCGTTAAGTGCATGGAGTTCTGTGTGTGGCTTTCATACTCCATACTGAATAAATCCAGATGTTTAGAATATTTTGTATCAATTTTTATCATTTACATATCCGTAACATATCTATCGATTCTGTGATTTCCATAATTTCTCCTTCTTGGTGTTGCAATTTCAATGTTGAGTGTATACACCATGGGTGTCAAACATGCGGCCCGGCAAAGATGCAGCATCGCAGACTGCTATGTATGAGCCGGGAGAGAGGAGGGGCTGGAGTCCGTAACTAGGGGCGGGGCCCGGTGCAGTCACTGTACTCTTACACCGGGCCCCGCCGCTCACCAAAGTATTTATAAACGTGAATCCTTATCCTGTTATTAAGTTGAACTAACGCTGCCCTCTCCCATGTTCCCATGTTCCCCTGTATCCCCATAGCACTTACTTAAGCTTCAATAGCAGGCAGAGCGGACGGCAGCAGTAACGTCACCCACTGACGTCGAGTGCCTGCTCCGCCCACTTTATGAATGAAGCAGGCGGAGCAGACGCGCGACGTCAGTGAGTGACGTTACTGGTGCCGTCCGCTCTGCCTGCTATGGAAGCGTGTTCATAAGTGCTGTGGGGATACAGGGGACATGGGAACATGGGAGAGCGCAGCGTTAGTTCAACTTAATAACAGGATAAGGATTCACGTTTATAAATACTTCGGTGAGCAGAGGGCCGGTGTATTGGGGGACACTGTTATGAGGGGGATCTGTGGATGACATATAGCAGTGTCATCCACAGATCCCCCCCATAACAGTTCCATCCACAGATCCCCCCACCTCATAACAATGCCATCCACAGATATCCCACCCCATAGCAGTACCATCCACAGATATCCCACCCCATAACAGCTCCATCCACAGATCCCCCACCTCATAACAATGCCATCCACAGATCCCCCATAACAGCACCATCCACAGATCCCCCCACCTCATAACAATGCCATCCACAGATATCCCACCCCATAGCAGTACCATCCACAGATATCCCATCCCATAACAGTTCCATCCACAGATCCCCCACCTCATAACAATGCCATCCACAGATCCCCCATAACAGCACCATCCACAGATCCCCCACCCCATAACAATGCCATCCACAGACCCCCCCACCCCATAACAATGCCATCCACAGATATCCCACCCCATAGCAGTACCATCCACAGATCCCCATAACAGTGCCATCCACAGATCCCCCATAACAGTGCCATCCACAGATCCCCCATAACAGTGCCATCCACAGATCCCCATAACAGTGCCATCCACAGATCCCCATAACAGCACTATCCACAGATCCCCCATAACAGCACCATCCACAGATCCCCCATAACAGCGCCATCCACAGATCCCCCATAACAGTGCCATCCACAGATCCCCCATAACAGTGCCATCCACAGATCCCCCATAACAGTGCCATCCACAGATCCCCCATAACAGTGCCATCCACAGATCCCCTATAACAGTGCCATCCACAGGTCCCCCATAACAGTGCCATCCACAGATCCCCCATAACAGTGCCATCCACAGATCCCCTATAACAGTGCCATCCACAGGTCCCCCATAACAGTGCCATCCACAGATCCCCCACATGACAGTGCGTCATCCACAGATCCCCCATAATAGTGTCATGCACAGACCACCATTAATTCAAAGCCCACCAAAAGCACAACTTTTGTTTAAAAATATTTTTTTCTTATTTTCCTCCTCAAAAACCTAGGTGCGTCTTAAAGTGAAGTTTAATATTTGTATATATATATAGGTCTCACTTGTGTTATTGGGCAACGGGATGTTGGGGGTCAGCAGTCATGAAACAACAATGTTGTTCTATGAAAATGTACGATTATTTTTTTTTTTTTTGATGCGGCCCACATAAACTTAAATTTAGTTTTTTTGGCCCATGTTAGCCTTTGAGTTTGACATGCTTGGTATACACTATATGGACAACTATATTGGGACACCTACACATTACACCTTCAGAAATTTTTATGACCTCCCGTTCCAGAATCATAGGAATTAGTATTGAGTTGTGTCCCCCCATCATTGCTCATCTAGGAAGGCTTTCTACAAGATTTCAGACTGTGTCTGGGGGAATTTTTGCCCACTCATAGGGCTGGGTGATATGGCCCAAAATCTATATCGCAATATAATTTGACACATGTGCGATATAACGATATATATCGCGATATATTGTTTTCTTCTGTATGTAAACAAATTACATGGCCATCATCATCAATGTCCCCCAGCCAGCGCCATCAGCCCCATGCCATAGCCATCCAACCCCCCCACCCCCCGATATATTCGGGCCCCTGCTAATATACTTACCTTTCCTGCAGGGTGCGCGGCTGGCTGATGGAGTCCGTAGGAGACAGATCGCGTCTTCTTCCCAGCATGCACTGGGAGGGACCTGACGTCACACACAGTGTCAGACAGCGCGCTGACGATGTGTGCACACAAGGCCCTGGCCAGTGCAGCGCGGTGCAGAGTCGTGAGGCCACGGAGCGGTGAGTGAGAAGCCTCTTCAATTCACTACCACAACGTGGTCAGATATGGCGATATAACTAAAATCTATATTGTTGTCCGAATTTATGATGATAATATCGTATATCGTTTATATTGCCCACTCGTCTAGAAGAACATTTATGAGGTCAGACATTGATTTTGAAGGAGAAGGCCTGGCTCACAATCTCCGTTCCAGTTCATCCCAAAGGTGTTGGATGGGGTTGAGGTCAGGGCTCTGTGCGGCAGTCAAGTTCTTCCACAACAAACTCTCCTATCCATGCCTTTTTAGAGCTTGCTTTAAGCACTGGGGCACAGTCCTGCTGGAACAGAAAAGAGCCTTCCCTAATCTGTTCCTACAAAGCTGAATTGTCCAGCTTGGCCAAAATGTCTTGGTCTGCTGAAGGATTAACATTTTCCTCACTGGAACTAAGGGGCCAAGACTGACCCCTGAAAGACACCCCATAGCATTATTCCTCCTCCTCCAGCAGACGTTACAACTGACACAATGCAGTCAGGCAGGTATCGTTCTCCTGGCATTCACCACACTCGTCCATCAGACCGCCAGATAGAGAAGTGTGATTCCTCACTCCACAGAAGACATTTCCACTGCTCCAGAATGCAGTGGTGACATTCTTTACTCCATCCGACGCTTGGCATTGTGCTTGGTGATGGAAGGCTTGGATGCAACTGCTCGGCCATGGAGACCCATGCCATAAAGCTCCCAGCACAGCACAGTTTTTGTGCTGATGTTAATGGCAGGGGGTGTCTGGAGTCCGCAGAGCGCTGGTGGCTTTTTTGCACTATGCTCCTAAGCACCCGATGACTCCGCTCTGTAACTTTACATGGTCTCCACTTTACAATAATACTGCTCCCAGTTGGTGGGATATCTAGGAGGGAAGACATTTCAGGAACTGACTTGTGGCAGCGGTGACTCCTAATACAGGACCATAGTGGAATTCAGAGAGCTTTTTGCAACAAAGCATTCTTTCACTAATGTCTGAAAAGCCGACTGCATGGCTGAGGGCTGGATGTTATACACCTGTGGTAATGGCAGACTGCATGGTTGGGGGCTGGATGTTATACACCTGTGATAATGGCAAACTGCATGGCTGGGGGCTGGATACTATACACCTGTGGTAATGGCAGACTGCATGGGCGGGGCTGGATGTTATACACTTGTGGTAATGACAGACTGCATGGGCCGGGCTGGATGTTATACACCTGTGGTAATGGCAGACTGCATGGCTGGGGGCTGGATGTTATACACCTGTGGTAATGGCAGACTGCATGGCTGGATGTTATACACCTGTGGTAATGGCAGACTGCATGGCTGGGGGTTGGATGTTATACACCTGTGGTAATGGCAGACTGCATGGCTGGGGGCTGGATGTTACTACACCTGTGGTAATGGCAGACTGCATGGCTGGGGGCTGGATGTTATACACCTGTGGTAATGGCAGACTGCATGGCTGGGGGCTGGATGTTATACACCTGTGGTAATGGCAGACTGAATGGGCTGGGAGTATATGTTATACTCAGGGTAGTTCATCAATATCTGATCAGTGTGGGTCCGACTCCTGGCACCCCCGCCGATCACCTGCAATACTAGGCAACCTATCTTTTGGATAGGCCAACAGTATAAAAAAAAAAATACTCCCTATTCCAACCCCCTCCAGTGCCACCACTGCAGCCATGACTTTATGTTATTAGCTGCAGTGCTGACGTCCTGCACACCATACGTCTCTGCTGCAGCCAATCTCTGGCCTTGGAGATTTACGGCATGAGACCAAAGAGGCCAGTGATTGGCTGCAGAGCATACATACGGGCATGTCATGGCTGCAGTCATGTAAACAAAGACAGGACGGATGATCGGAGCAGCGACGCTGGAGTGAGAGGCTCTGGAAATGTAAATTAACTTCTTTTTTATTTCTTAATAGCAGAAGGACCCGGCTTCGCATCGGAATATTTCATTTAATGTTTGTGTGTGTCGTTAAAATATATGGATAGTATCCCACATAACAGCGACCTCTACAGCACCCCGCCCCTTTAACAATGAACTCCACAGTCCCCCCACCCCTTAACACTGACCCCCCCCCACAGTACCCTGCCACTTTAAAATGGGACCTCCACAGCAGCCCATCCCCTTAACTTTGACCTCCACAGCAGCCCATCCCCTTAAATTTGACCTCCACAGCAGCCCATCCCCTTAACTTTGACCTCCACAGCAGTGCAAAATATCAGATTACTCCTGTTAGGCAATTTAGACTCTTTGCCTTGGTGTCCCTGACACCAGACTTTCGGTGGTAAGCTTGAATTAAGTCTTTTCTGGTACCAGGAGGGTGAAATCAGATTTAACACCAAACACGTGTCTTGTTCCAATTCACTCTGTTTATTAACAGCATGTAAAAGCTTAATAAAGGGGGGTTGAACTTCCTTGACATCCAAGCATTTGTCTTAACCTATAATGTAGTTACACATAAGCTCTGCATTAACATAATAGATGACTCATAGTAACAGCATTAACCAATCAGGTGTAGACACATGTGGGCTAGTATGTATTGAACCAGGATGACCATATAAGGTGTGACTATTTAAACTAAGGAATGTTAAGGGTCTTCCAGAAACTGTCCAAGGACAGGAAATATCTCAAATTCCACAGAGGGGAAACAGACAAAATGGAGTTACTTATAGCCCTTCAATCCCCTCTTAGAACCTTATATATATACCTTATACTATATGGTTCTTTCTCTGCTCTCCCTTAGTTTGCTTGTAAGCCTTTAGATATTCCATATACCCTTCAGGAGTATAATCCTCAGGCTTTGTTGAGGTTGTGTTTGCCTCTTCCATCTCTACCGGAGTATAGAGGAATGTTGAGTGTACCCCTCTTTCGGACACCTTTTGACATATGGCAAGAAGGGAGGGCACACACTGTAGACAACAGCAGAGGCATAATATTGCAGCGACCACGGAGAGTGCCACTCCTAAAACATACCTTATTTGACCAAAGTCAGGTATCCCCAGCCAAAAAGCCAGTCCCACCATCCTTGGTCAACATCTTGTTTTATATGTTTTATCATCTCTTCTAGTTGGCCTATTTTATCTTTTATTCCACGGGAGTGATCTGATAAATTGAAACAACACATCCCTGCGAACGCTGAGCATCCTACACCATGTTGAAGCAATAAATAGTCAATAGTTGCCCTATTCTGCAAGATAGCCTTTTTATATGATTGTATATCCAGCAGCATATCTTGCAGAATTACACTAGTGACATTTATCTGTTTTACCATAAAACAGGCAAGTTTTGATATTGTCCTGTGGTTATATATGGCCAACCCTGGTACCCCTATCAAAGACATCCCTAAACTCATGTATTCTGATCTAGAGAGGAGATTCACATTACACTCACCTAAAGAATTATTAGGACCACCATACTAATACGGTGTTGGACCCCCTTTTGCCTTCAGAACTGCCTTAATTCTACGTGGCATTGATTCCACAAGGTGCTGATAGCATTCTTTAGAAATGTTGGCCCATATTGATAGGATAGCATCTTGCAGTTGATGGAGATTTGAGGGATGCACATCCAGGGCACGAAGCTCCCGTTCCACCACATCCCAAAGATGCTCTTTTGGGTTGAGATCTGGTGACTGTGGGGCCATTTTAGTACAGTGAACTCATTGTCATGTTCAAGAAACCAATTTGAAATGATTCGAGCTTTGTGACATAGTGCATTATCCTGCTGGAAGTAGCCATCAGAGGATGGGTACATGGTGGTCATGAAGGGATGGACATGGTCAGAAACAATGCTCAGATAGCCCGTGGCATTTAAACGATGCCCAATTGCCACTAAGTGGCCTAAAGTGTGCCCAGAAAACATTCCCCACACCATTACACCACCACCAGCCTGCACAGTGGTAACAAGGCATGATGGATACATGATCTCATTCTGTTTACGCCAAATTCGGACTCTACCATTTGAATGTCTCAACAGAAATCGAGACTCAGACCAGGCAACATTTTTCCAGTCTTCAACAGTCCAATTTTTGTGAGCTCGTGCAAATTGTAGCCTCTTTTTCCGTTTTGTAGTGGAGATGAGTGGTACCCGGTGGGGTCTTCTGCTGTTGTAGCCCATCCGCCTCAAGGTTGTGCGTGTTGTGGCTTCACAAATGCTTTGCTGCATACCTCGGTTGTAACGAGTGGTTATTTCAGTCAACGTTGCTCTTCTATCAGCTTGAATCAGTCGGCCCATTCTCCTCTGACCTCTAGCATCCACAAGGCATTTTTGCCCACAGGACTGCCGCATACTGGATGTTTTTCCCTTTTCACACCATTCTTTGTAAACCCTAGAAATGGTTGTGCGTGAAAATCCCAGTAACTGAGCAGATTGTGAAATACTCAGACCGGCCCGTCTGGCACCATCAACCATGCCACGCTCAAAATTGCTTAAATCACCTTTTTTTCCCATTCTGACATTCAGTTTGGAGTTCAGGAGATTGTCTTGACCAGGACCACCCCCCTAAATGCATTGAAGCAACTGCCATGTGATTGGTTGACTAGATAATTGCATTAATGAGAAATAGAACAGGTGTTCCTAATAATTCTTTAGGTGAGTGTATAGTCACAATTTTCTGGTAGCTGTAGGGAAGTGTCTCTCGTGTGTTGTGTCTGCATTGCTGGGAATAGTGGTATCATTGCTAATGTCAACCTAGCTATTGTACAGGGTCCCTCTGTAATATTGGCTGGTATGTATGTGTAACTAGTATTTCCACAGGCCAATACCCATCCTGTTGGTAGAGGTACATGTTTGTCTAGGGATGGTACTGTTTTTGTAATATTACATTGCATATTCTTTCCTGATACTATCTTTTTACAACTATCTAGATCTCTATCGCAAATATTTGGCTTAGTCTTGTTCTGCATTTTTGCTTGTATGCAGGGAGGCAATAGTTTCTCATCACAGGTGAAATTATAACCTATATTTCTGCTGTTGCAACAAGACCTGTAATTATTTATATCATATTACTTTGCAGAGTCTCATATGTAGGACAATTATAACAAGTATGATAAGGATTTACATATCCATATTTAACATCATGATCCTGCAAATCAGTGTCATTCCATTGGGAACGTAGGAGCCCCGTCCATACATCTACTGGGGTGGGGACTGTTACCAGACATGTCTCCAAAATGTTAGATGCAGATAAAGTGGTTCGGAGACAGAAATCAGTTAAGTTCAGAGTTTTGGCCAGGTACAGCCATAAGTTCTCCTTCGTCTTCCACAGATTGTCTTCGCCCCTGCATTCCGTTTTCAGGTAGGTCTGTCTATTCTACAGCCATGGGACAGTGAGTAGGAGACACAAAATTGCAATTATCAAGGCACTGCATCTCAGCCATCTCAAGGAATTTCGCGACTGCGTCATCTCGTTGGGGGTCAAGGCTGTCTGCCTCCGTTAGTACCTCTGGGCCTCGTTGGAGGTCAGGGCTGTCTGCCCCCGTTAGTACCTCCTGTCCTTCTCTCACAAGCTTCACTCGGGTGGCGTGGATCCAAATTGGAGATTGTTCAGTCAGCACAGCTGTTCTGGTTACTGCAACCACGGTAGTAGGTGGGCCATATACGAAATCACCTTGAGCTCTTCCTTTTTTCAGTGTTTCGACCACCACCTCATCCCCCACCCTGTATGGGTGGGTGGGTTCCTGTGGAAAAGAGGGAGACTTACAAGCAACTTTGTCCTCAGTTTTGTTATGTACCTGTATCAATTTGGTGACATAGTCTTCCCTTATTAAATCAAAGTCTCCTCCCTGCACTATCATTGGGCCCAGGGGGTGGGGAAAGCCTCCCCATGAGTATCCCAATGCTGTTATGTCCTACTCCGTGGAAATGTGCTATTAAGATGGAAGCATTGTGTTAGGGAATGCATAGCTTCCCCTCTTCGCAGACTAATCCTGTCTTAGGATTTTTCTGCAATACTGGATAACACCAGTCTTGCTGTTCCTGTTCAGTGGCATATCTTTGAAGATCAGTAAGCATTTGCGACATCTCAGGGGTTGGAGGTGCCAGACATGGCATCTCCCAATGGTTACACGGACCTGTGGGGTTGCATTTGGCCACTCGTTTCGCCACCTTATCTGCCAGCGCATTGCCCTGTGAGACATGATCCTTACCATGTCTCACAGGTATTCAACCTGCATTTTACACCATTGCATTTTCTTGAGTGCCACTTTGTGACCACATCCTGACAATCATTATAACAGTGATAAACCATCCTGAATGCTGGCCTCCGCTGACATGCTACACAGTAACAGATCATCGACATATTGCAGCAGCACAGAACCTTGGGGGGGGGGGGGGGTACCATGGTTTTAACGTGGCTTGGAGGACTATGCTGTACACTATAGGTGAATCAGCATATCCCTGGGGCATTCTGCACCAGATCAGTTAACGTCCCTCTAAGGAAAAAGCAAAAAGTAGTCTGGTTATCTTATCAACTGGGATAGAAAGGAATGCATTTTTCATATCTATCACACAGAACCAAACAGCGTCTGCTGGAATGGCAGATAATAATTGAGTGACATCAGGTACAACAGGGGCTATAGGCACAATGATGTTGTTGATGGCCCTTAAATCCTGTACAAAGCGGGTAGTACCATCTGCCTTTGTCACTGGATTCATGGGCGTGCTGTAGGGTGAAATCACCTCTTCCAGGATTCCCTTTTGTAGGAATTCTTCTATCATTGGTCTAAGTCCATCAAGTTTCTCTTTTTACAGCAGGTATTGTTTCTGGAACACTGAGATGACACCTGGTTTCACAGTAGCTGTGTAAGGTGTGCAATCTATGAATCCTGTGTCATATTCATTTGAAGACCATAATGCAGGGTTAATGTTGTTAAGTTCTGGGTGGTCCTGTATGTTTGCAAGAATCAGTGGCACTGGTGTAGAGATTGGAATGAGACCTGAGTGTACTCCTATGTCCTGATTCTTTGCTGATACCTGCAAGTCAAGCTTAATGAACAAATCTCTCCCTAACAAGCCGACTGGGCAATCTAGTATAATGCTAAATACATGATCTGTGATGTATTGCCTGTCCATGGTCTCGAGTGGTAGTGAGTCAGTTTTGAAAGGTTTTGTCAAAACCCCATTAATTCACATAGAAGGCTCAGATTCTCCTTCCTCCCACTCTGTCATCTAAGTCCACCCCTTTTAGTCGGACGCTGTGGTCCTCCTTCTGTCCGTCATTAGTGTCCCAGCTGCCCATAAGAACAGAGCTCTGATGTTAAGCACAACACTTAACATGTAACACATAACTTCAAACATTGAAACAAACAGATCTGACAATACAGACATGAACACGCAAAGGGCCCATAAAAACTTTTCATTGACTTCAATAACAAAAAAAATGTACAGCTTGATCAATGCTGTTGGCACCAATAAAAACCAAACACTTCCAAGAAAAATAAAATAAAATTCTCAATGCGCATATTATATGAAAACAAATACCGTACTCCATATGCATTCACATTTTCATGTACTCATTTTCACAAACAGCTCATAACCACACCCTCATACATAAAAACTGAATTGCATACACAGTTCTGCTAAAACATCTCTCAGTCTTCACACATTTTCAACTCCACTACAACTCAAAGCCACACCCATTCACATTCCACTGAATCATGTATCTTCCAACCCAGTCACACAGTTTCTTTGTTACATTCCAAAACTTGCAGCACAGACAAACACAGCTTTCATGGAAACAGATAGCCACACCACACCCAGAATTGCTAATGGTCTGTCGCTGTTATGCTGCGTTTTCCAATGTCTTCTGGTATTCTCTGTGATTAATCAACTCTTATAAGAAGACAATATACATGTTATAATCATACAGTAATTTTGTTAAACCCAAATCATCTTATATGCCAGGTGGTCTTAGTTAGTGTTTTCACATATATAATAATTTTTTGTTAAAAGCTGGATTGTTACACATATAACATAATTTATTCTACATGATTCCCTCCCCCCCCTTTTCCTGCTTTTTTTTCTTTCTTAGGAATGTTAAAGTAGGGGAAGTAAAGCAATCCATCACAGGATATTCAACCGTCCTAAATATTTCTCAAACTATTACAGATACTGCACCAAACAATACTTATCCATTTACTGACTATCTTTTACTGCTCTAATTTCTAATGCTAGGGCTATGGATCGTCCCTATTTAAACACACACATATCATTAGGGTAACAAAACTTAACCAGTTCATTTCTGAACATTTAACACAAGCCCTTTCTGATTGCAGACACTGAAGCACTTTCTTTCTTGCTAGTGCCATCAATTAACTTCCTGCTCTGTTTTCTCACTCATTATAACCCCCCCCCCCTCAACATCACAGGAGTTCTGATGTACACAGTCTGTAAGCTCTAACTTCACAGATTCTTACAGATTTTCATCCCTATTGCCAGCCAGTAGTTAACCCAAAATACATCAATTTGACAATAACAGTGGGATGTGACCGTACACTTACCACCCGGTCAACATCTCACACAGACAGATAATCTTATCACTTCAAAAATACTTTTACTATATATATATATATATATATATATATATATATATATATATAAGAGTTAATCCAAGCTTGGAACCTTCTGTTCCCTGAACAGGATTTATTTATAGTGCACTATATTTATCTCTAGTGATATGGACTCCCAGAGTCTCTTATAATCATCTTTCTTGGCTCCCTGAGTCTTGGTGTGTCCCTGACACAACAACCTACCAAAGTCTTAAGTAAATGGTTCAACTTACTTGGGTCGAGACGTGGCCAGTGCCCTCGGATCAGACGGAGGACAAAGATTGATGTCTTTCACACCGGACCCGAGGATGACCCTCTCGATCCCGGACACGAGCCCCCAAAGCTGTTAGGCAAATTAGACTCTTTGCCTTGGTGTCCCTGACACCAGACTTTCGGTGGTAAGCTTGAATTAAGTCTTTTCTGGTACCAGGAGGGTGAAATCAGATTTAACACCAAACACGTGTCTTGTTCCAATTCACTCTGTTTATTAACAGCATGTAAAAGCTTAATAAAGGGGGGTTGAACTTCCTTGACATCCAATCATATGTTAGCATTTGTCTTAACCTATAATGTAGTTACACATAAGCTCTGCATTAACATAATAGATGACTCATAGTAACAGCATTAACCAATCAGGTATAGACACATGTGGGCTAGTATGTATTGAACCAGGATGACAATATAAGGTGTGACTATTTAAACTAAGGAATGTTAAGGGTCTTCCAGAAACTGTCCAAGGACAGGAAATATCTCAAATTCGACAGAGGGGAACTTGAAACAGTGCATGAACCAGATGTAATCTGTAAAGGGGGAATATTAGTCACCAATATTTATGCAAATATCGATAATTAATATTCATAAATAGGAGGAGCCGTCTAGTGATAACTCCGCCCATTTATGCCTTTATATAATAATAACACAATACTTTCGCTATGCTTTACACTAATCACTATGCTAGCTGCATGCGCCTTACTGAACTAACTATCGCCAATAAATACACGCTACACAACGGGTACAAATATAACGGTATTTATTACAACCTAATACACTACGCACGCAATACACTAACAATACAGCACTAAATATACAATCCTAAACTACACTACACGTTCCCAAATTCCCCCCACAAACTAACTATACAGTTCACACATACAAGTAATATTAACAATCCACCCGCCTGGCTACTCACTGTCCCTACGGGGTTACAACAAGGGTTAATGGTGGCCTTACAGGGGTGTAAACCGACCACAAACACAAAGGGTTAACAATGGGGATAATATCAGAACTGTACAGAAATGCAAGGGTAAATACCCTGCAAGTGTACAGTGAGGGGGGGGTTGTGTGGCAGGGTTTGAGCAGGGGTTAATCAGGGTAGGGAAAGGGTATATCAGGGGTTTCAGGGGCAAGGGTAGCCAGGGTGCACAGTAGGCAGGGACCAGGGTCCATCAGGGGTTACCAGCACACAGGGACCAGGGTAACTACCAGGGGTAATGCCTGGCAGGGAAAGGGTTAATCGTTGGTGGGATAGGGGTTGAATCAGGGCCCAAGGTGCACATCAGGGAAATATAGGGGTTACAGGACCAGGGGTGATATGTGAGGGGTAGGTAGGGGCTACACAGGTATACTTAGGCCTTTTCCAGGTGGTCATCATGGAGCTGCTCTCTCCCATGCGTCTCTGATTCTAGTCTGGTTGCAAGAGGGTTAATTAAACACAGGGTATTGTTTGCAGAGCAGAGGCATGCTCTACAGAGAAGGGAACCAGGGTAACCACCAGGGGTTAATCAGGGTTAACCAGGGGTGTATCAGTGATATCAGGGGTAACCAGGGCACAGTAATAGGGGTTGCAGGGGTAGTGGTAACCCAGGGGTTAATCAGGGCCACCAGGGTTCAGGGGTCTATGGGGGGTGAACCAGGGGAGAGCAGGCACACAGGGAACCAGGGGATGAGCAGGATATATGGGAGAGGGTATAGTTGGTGGGATAGGGGTTTGGGAAGGGTTAATCAGGAACCAGGGGTGAGGGTTCCAGGGGTTATAGGGTTATGGGGAGGAATGGGGGTTCGTTGGTGGGATATAGAGGGGTTAATTCGTTGGTGGGATAGTGGGGGGGGGGGGTACTTAGTCCTTCCGGGGTTCCAGCTCGTTGCCCAGGGGATGCTCGTCGTCATGGGGTTGATTCTCCAGGGAGGGAGGCCGCGATGTCCTGAGCGCCGATGCGCTCTCCAGGTGGGGGCCCCGATCCTAACTCCCGGAGCGCAGGACGCGCTCCTCTTCCAGGTGAGGGCCCAAACCTTCACTACTGAGTGCAGGGGCCGCCGGATATTTATCCCCGGCGGCCCGCACTCCCGCGCCGTGCACTAGGGGGCGCGCGCCCATCATCCACGTGGGCCGGCGCAGTGATATGACGTCACTGCGCCGGCCCGCACATCGGGGACGCGCTGCACACCAGGCGGGAGAAGCCTTTGATCTCCCGCCTGTGGCACTCTGCATTCCGGCTAGCGAGATGTTAATTTCGCTGCCGGAATGCGCATAATAGAAGGAGGGGAGGCTTCTCCCCTTCTCCTATCATGTATAATTGTCTCCAGCGGCGCTGGCGACAATTATATCAAAGGGCTCCGATTCTGTTTAATCTGAGCTCTTTGTTTCCATCAGGATGACCGGACCCTTGTCCAGTCATTCTGATGCAATTAGCCAGATTGCATCGGTGTGAATGCTTGGGGGACATTCACACCGATGCACCTGGTTTCAGTTGTAGGAGGGGGGGGGGGAATATATATATAATATACATGCATATGGATGCTTGGGGCACATCCATACACATGTATACATTAATATTAGGGACATAGACATTCTAGAGGGGGCACATTATTATATAAGGGGGCACAAGCCCCTACATTATAAGGGGGCACAAGCCCCTACATCATAAGGGGGCACATATTTCCCACAGGGGCCACCATGAGCCCCTGGGGATCACCATGGGCAGACGTGCGCAGATGCTGGGCACATTTGCGCACATCGTCCCATGATGCAGTGGTTAATGTATGCACATATACACTGCGTGCAGAATTATTAGGCAAATGAGTATTTTGACCACATCATCCTCTTCATGCATGTTGTCTTACTCCAAGCTGTATAGGCTCGAAAGCCTACTACCAATTAAGCATATTAGGTGATGTGCATCTCTGTAATGAGAAGGGGTGTGGTCTAATGACATCAACACCCTATATTAGGTGTGCATAATTATTAGGCAACTTCCTTTCCTTTGGCAAAATGGGTCAAAAGAAGGACTTGACAGGCTCAGAAAAGTCAAAAATAGTGAGATATCTTGCAGAGGGATGCAGCACTCTTAAAATTGCAAAGCTTCTGAAGCGTGATCATCGAACAATCAAGCGTTTCATTCAAAATAGTCAACAGGGTCGCAAGAAGCGTGTGGAAAAACCAAGGCGCAAAATAACTGCCCATGAACTGAGAAAAGTCAAGCGTGCAGCTGCCAAGATGCCACTTGCCACCCGTTTGGCCATATTTCAGAGCTGCAACATCACTGGAGTGCCCAAAAGCACAAGGTGTGCAATACTTAGAGACATGGCAAAGGTAAGAAAGGCTGAAAGACGACCACCACTGAACAAGACACACAAGCTGAAACGTCAAGACTGGGCCAAGAAATATCTCAAGACTGATTTTTCTAAGGTTTTATGGACTGATGAAATGAGAGTGAGTCTTGATGGGCCAGATGGATGGGCCCATGGCTGGATTGGTAAAGGGCAGAGAGCTCCAGTCCGACTCAGACGCCAGCAAGGTGGAGGTGGAGTACTGGTTTGGGCTGGTATCATCAAAGATGAGCTTGTGGGGCCTTTTCGGGTTGAGGATGGAGTCAAGCTCAACTCCCAGTCCTACTGCCAGTTTCTGGAAGACACCTTCTTCAAGCAGTGGTACAGGAGGAAGTCTGCATCCTTCAAGAAAAACATGATTTTCATGCAGGACAATGCTCCATCACACGCGTCCAAGTACTCCACAGCGTGGCTGGCAAGAAAGGGTATAAAAGAAGAAAATCTAATGACATGGCCTCCTTGTTCACCTGATCTGAACCCCATTGAGAACCTGTGGTCCATCATCAAATGTGAGATTTACAAGGAGGGAAAACAGTACACCTCTCTGAACAGTGTCTGGGAGGCTGTGGTTGCTGCTGCACGCAATGTTGATGGTGAACAGATCAAAACACTGACAGAATCCATGGATGGCAGGCTTTTGAGTGTCCTTGCAAAGAAAGGTGGCTATATTGGTCACTGATTTGTTTTTGTTTTGTTTTTGAATGTCAGAAATGTATATTTGTGAATGTTGAGATGTTATATTGGTTTCACTGGTAAAAATAAATAATTGAAATGGGTATATATTTGTTTTTTGTTAAGTTGCCTAATAATTATGCACAGTAATAGTCACCTGCACACACAGATATCCCCCTAAAATAGCTAAAACTAAAAACAAACTAAAAACTACTTCCAAAAATATTCAGCTTTGATATTAATGAGTTTTTTGGGTTCATTGAGAACATGGTTGTTGTTCAATAATAAAATTAATCCTCAAAAATACAACTTGCCTAATAATTCTGCACTCCCTGTATACCATACATGCCCGCACGTGTTTGCAGGCATGCATGAATATATATGCATACGTCTCAACCGTTCCTCAACATAATCGTAATACACATTTTTAAAACAGACAAAATGGAGTTACTTATACCCCTTCAACTCCCACTTGTATAAAACAACGGACTTCGAGTCTCACTCCGACTCTGTGTCAATACTCTCAGTGCAGTTCAGTTGTATACAGCTCTTACCTTACTTGTATAGGTGAGGAAAAATTACTACTCACTTTTCATGAAGTGCTTGCACTTTTAGTTCTTTATTTGCAAAGGTTAAAAGCAATTTGTGGGTTTGCAGGCCTATGGTTCTGAGATGCCGAGTTGTAACCTACTCCATCATGTGCGACGTTTTGGAAATCCCGCCCCCTTTCTCATGCAGCCCATCCCCTTAACTTTGACCTTCACAGCAGCTCGCCCCTTTAACAGAAAGTTTCACAGCACCCCACTCCCTTAACAGTGACCTCCTCAGGGGCCCGCCCCCTTAACAGTGACCTCCACAGTACACCGCTGCCTTAACACTGACCTCCAATAGTGGCCCCTGCCCCCTTAACAGTGACCTCCACAGTGTCCGCCTCTTTAACAGCGCACTGCCCTTTTAATGCTAGGGCTACACGACGACATGTGTCGCGCGACATTTTGTCTCAACAATTTTTATAATGATAGTCTATGGTGTGGCACTGCGACATGCTGCGACTGCGACACGACAGTTGCAAAAAATCCATTCAAGATGGACTTTTCTGCGACTGTCGCGTCGCAGCATGTCACATGTCGCAGTGCCACACCATAGACTATTATTATAAAAACTGTAGCGCGACATTAATGTCACCAGACACATGTAGCAGTGTAGTTGTGCCTGTCACCAGACACATGTAGCAGTGTAGCGTGTGGGGTCCGACTTATTGTCGTCGTGTAGCCCTAGCCTAAGGCCCCTTGCAGACGAGCATGTGCGGATTAGGTCCAGATGCGTTGCGAATTCGTTCAGTGAAAAATGCTCAATTTTGCAAAGTCATTCAGTTTTGTCTGCGATCACGTTCAGTTTTTATCGCGCGGGTGCAATGCGATTTGATGCGTTTTGCACGCGCGTGAAAAAAAAACTGAAGGTAGACAAACATCTCTTAGCAACAATCCGTGAACAACGCATCGCATCCGCACTTGCTTGCGATTTTCACGCAGCTCCATTCACTTCTAAGGGTCCAGCGTTGTGTAAAAATTGCATAATATAGAACATGCTGCGATTTTCACGCAACGCACAAGTGATGCATGAAAACCAACGCTCATGTACACAGACCCATTGAAATGAATGGGTCCGGATGCGCAATGCGTTCGCATCACGCATTGCACCCGCGTGGGAAAACTTGCTCGTGTGAAAGGGGCCTAAAGCTGTGTGTATGTGGAGACTAAGGCCTCTTTCACACGGGCGTCTCGGATTTGCTCCGGATGCGTCGCGTGTGCATTGAGGAAAACCACGTGAGTAGGCACGCAATTGCAGTCAGTTTTGACTGCGATTGCGTTCCGATGTTCAGTTTTTTCCGCGCGAGTGCAATGTGTTTTGCACGCGAGTGAGAAAAAACTGAATGTGGTACCCAGACCCCAACTTATTCACTGAAGTTCGGGTTTGGTGTTCTATTCATTTTATTATTTTCCCTTATAACATGGTTATAAAGGAAAATAATAGCATTCTTAATACAGACTGCATAGTACAATGTGGCTTGAGGGGTTAAAAAATAAAAAATTATAACTCACCTCATCCACTTGTTCGCGCAGTCGGCATCGTCTTCTTTCAGGACCTGCAAAAGGACCTTTGATGATGTAATCGCGGTGAGTGCGGTGACATCAGCGCAGGTCCTGCTGAATGAAGATTTTCACACAACGCACAAGTGATGCGTGAAAATCACCGCTCATGTGCACAGCCCCATTGAAGTGAATGGGTTCGGATTCAGTGCGGGTGCAATGCGTTCGCCTCACGCATAGCACCCGCGTGGAAAACTCGCCCGTGTGAAAGGGGCCTAAGGCTAAATGTAGGTCACACCGTAGGTCATGTACATTGTATTCTATAGGAATTTGAAATTCTCAATGCACACGATACAGATTTTTTTCCGCGCAGATTTTGACCAGCGGTGTGGATTTTAACCGCCTCCGGACCACCTAACACAGGATCGCGTTCCGGAGGCGGCTCGCGAGACGCGAGATTACGCTCACATGCGCATCGCGGGCCAGCAAAAGTTAGAGGACAAGTTCGTCATCAGCCTGCCAGCCAATGATCGTCGCTGGCAGGCTGATAATTTTCAAAAAAAGGAATCAGAAGCCATCTAACACATTATACTTATAAATAGAATGTGTTAAATGGCTTCTCTGCTTCTCTGCTCCTCTGCTGGTCCTTTTCGTCGGTTGGTCCCAGCAGAGGAGCAGACATCACTGTAAGTACACAAGACACAACACTTAGATCACCCCCCATCACCCCAATTAACCCCTTGATCGCCCCTGTCAATCACCTAGTGAAAGGGAAAAAAGTGATCAGTGTAAACTGTCACTTTTTTCCCCCACTAGTATTGACTGTTAGGTTTAGGATAGTTTAGGCCCCTTGGTTAGGCAGTTAGCGTCGGTTAGCGCCCAGCCCACCGCACTCACTGATTCGCTGATTAGCGTATCGCTAATCAGCATTTGTACTTTTATAGTATCTGTAAGTGATCAGAACTGATCACGGTCAGATCTATAATAGTATTAGTGTCGCCTTAGTTCGCCCTCCACCCAAAACGCAGTGTTTGCCCGATCAGGCCTGATCGGTCGCCCACACGTGCGTTCACCCACGCCCGCCCCGCCGCAGTGACAAAAAAATATTATTTTTTTGATCACTGCACATTCACTTTACACGCACTGCGGCGATAAAAAAAAATCAGTTTTGATATTTTCTATCAATCGCAGCGGCTTCCGGTACTTCGCTAGCCTCCCATTTGTAAGACAGGCTTGCTTTTTTTCTTGGGTAGTCTCAGGGAATACCCCATAAATTTTGTTGACCAAATGGCAAATAAGGGGTATTCTTCTGAAGAGGCCTACAGGATTCTGACCCAGTCGGATGAGGAATGGGAACCCTCATCTGACGAATCCAGCGGGTCAGAATACGAACCTGTAGAAAGCAGTGGCTCTCTGACCCAAAGTTCGGACGAGGAGGTGGAGGTCCCTGATAGCACCAGGCGTACCCGGCCCCGTGTTGCTACACCACAGGTTGCGCAGGATCCGCTTCAAGGGCAGCAGAGTGGGGCTGGCGCTGTCGGATTACGTGGTGAGGCATACACCAGCAGCGCAGCCCATCCTGGACCTAGTACCAGCACTGCCGTACAACCTGGTGAAGTGGCGAGCACCAGAAGGGCAGTTGAAGCTGGTACGGTGGCACGTGCAGTAGTTACCCCGTCGCAGCCACCGCGCAGGCAGGCCCGTAGAGCCCCTAGAGTCCCTGAGGTGCTGGCAAACCCTGATTGGCAGCCCCCAACTTCAGCCGCACCTGTAGTTCCCCCTTTCACCGCCCAGTCTGGAGTTCGGGTTGAGACAGCTCAGATCGGTTAGGCACTGGGATTTTTTGAGCTGTTCTTGACTGCGGAGCTCTTGGACTTAGTCGTGGCAGAAACAAATCGGTATGCCACTCAATTTATAGCCGCCAACCCGGGAAGCTATTATGCCCAGTCTTTCCGGTGGAAACCCGTCCCAGTTTCCGAATTGAAAAAATTTCTGGGCCTTCTCCTCAACATGGGCCTAACCAAAAAACATGAATTGCGGTCATATTGGTCCACGAACCCAATTCATCACATGCCCATGTTCTCTGCTGCCATGTCCAGGGCACGATTTGAGACCATCCTGCGTTTCCTGCACTTTAGTGACAACAGCACCTCTCGTCCCAGAGGCCACCCAGCTTTTGACCGGCTCCACAAAATTCGGCCCCTCATAGACCACCTTAACACCAAATTTGCAGATTTGTATACCCCTGAGCAAAACATCTGCGTAGACGAGTCCCTAATACATTTTACCGGGCGCCTTGGCTTCAAACAATACATCCCAAGCAAGCGCGCCCGGTATGGGGTCAAATTGTATAAGCTCTGTGAAAGGGCCACAGGCTATACCCACAAATTTCGGATCTATGAGGGTAAAGATCAGACCCTGGAACTGGTCGGTTGCCCTGACTACCTGGGGAGCAGTGGGAAGACAGTCTGGTACTTGGTGTCACCCTTATTTGGCAAGGGGTACCATCTTTATGTGGACAATTTTTACACAAGTGTGCCCCTCTTCAGGCATTTGTTCCTAGAACAGATTGGCTGCTGTGGCACTGCGCGACCTAGTCGCCGGGGCTTCCCCCAACGGCTCGTTACCACCCGTCTTGCAAGGGGGGAGAGGGCTGCCTTGTGTAACGAAGAACTGCTTGCGGTGAAATGGAGAGACAAGCGTGACGTTTACAAGCTCTCCTCCATTCACGCAGACACGACAATACAAATAGAACGAGCAACCAGTGTCATTGAAAAGCCCCTCTCAGTCCACGACTATAATTCGCTCATAGGAGGGGTGGACTTCAATGACCAGATGTTGGCTCCTTATTTAGTTTCCCGACGCACCAGACGCTGGTATAAGAAGGTGTCTGTATATTTGATTCAATTGGCTGCATATAATAGTTTTGTTCTCTACAGTAAGGCTGGGAGAACAGGATCCTTCCTCAAATTTCAGGAAGAGATCATCGAGAACCTCCTGTATCCAGGAGGTTCTGTGGCCCCATCCACCAGTGTAGTGAGCCGTCTACACGAGCGACATTTCCCCAGTGTCGTTTCTGGTACCTCAACCCAAGCGCCACCCCGAAAAAGATGTTGTGTCTGTAGCAGGAGTGGAATAAGGCGTGACACCCGCTATTTCTGTCCTGACTGCCCTGACCACCCTGCCCTATGCTTAGGGGAGTGTTTTCGGAAGTACCACACACAGGTACACTATTAGCATAGGGATTGCATCTCACAGGACAGGCACACAGGGCTATTAGGGCCCTTTCACTCACAGCTGCTGCAAACCTCTCCTTTCACCTGGGACAAAGTGAATAATGTACTTCGCCACATCTCTGGGCGATTTGCGCTTTGCACATTGTCCCATGGGGAAGGAGAGGTTTGTCCTATAAAAAAGGTAAAAAAAAAAACAAAAAAAAAATCACCGGTAACCAAAAAAGTTAATGTTCTGTTCAAAAAGTTTATAAAAGTTAATGTTCCGTTCAAATGTTATTATAAAGTTAATGTTAATAAATTTATTGCATTGCGGCCTGGTTTTTTTTTTTTTTTTTTTTTACTTTCCAGGTGGACCAACCCGATGAACCAGCTGCAGCACTGATGTGCATTCTGACAGAAGCATTGCGCTGCTGTCAGATTACACACAAGTCGGTGTATGCGGCGCTGCAAGACGAGATTTCTCCTCTGCAGTAAAAGATATGTTTGCCGAGGCATATGAGCTGAGGAGGTGGCGGTGTTCATATGCTTTGGCAAACACTTTGCATATATATATATATTAAAAAAAAAGAATCCCGGCAATGATTTATTCATCCACATAGATTGATGTGAATGGAGAAATCTGGTTTGCCAGGGCATACGAGCTAAGTGGGTATGGATGTTGGGCGGAGCTCCTATGTCCTAGCAGACGCCTTTCCCCTCCTTTTTTTTTTTTGGCAGAGATTTTTTCATCCACATTGATCGATGCGAATGAAGAAATCTGTGCCGTTCATTTTTTCTTTCAGCCCAGAGGCTGAACGGAAAAAAAAATATCTCAATATAAGGAGAATAGCAGAAACTCCTAATGCTGGCCATACATGTAATGATTGCGGAGACCCTCAAATGCCAGGGCAGTACAAACACCCCACAAATAACACCATTTTGGAAAGAAGACACCCCAAGGTATTCGCTGAGGAGCATATTGAGTCCATGAAAGATTGGAATTTTTGTCCCAAGTTAGCGGAAAGGGAGACTTTGTGAGAAAAAACAAATAAAAATCAATTTCCGCTAACTTGTGGCAAAAAAAAAAAAACTTCTATGAACTTGCCATGCCCCTCATTGAATACCTTGGGGTGTTTTGTTTCCAAAATGGGGTCACATGTGGGGTATTTATACTGCCCTGGCATATTTGGGGCCCTAAAGCGTGAGAAGAAGTCTGGGATCCAAATGTCTAAAAATGCCCTCCTAAAAGGAATTTGGGCCCCTTTGCGCATCTAGGCTGTAAAAAAGTGTCACACATGTGGTATTGCCGTACTCAGGAGAAGTTGGGCAATGTGTTTTTGGGTGTCTTTTTACATATACCCATGCTGGGTGAGAGAAATATCTTTTGTATAAGAAAATGGGAAAAGTTGACTTTTAGAGAGATATTTCTCTCACCCAGCATGGGTATATGTAAAAATACACCCCAAAACACATTGCCCTACTTCTTCCGAGTACGGCGATACCACATGTGTGACACTTTTTTGCAGCCTAGATGCGCAAAGGGGCCCAAATTCCTTTTAGGAGGGCATTTTTAGACATTTGGATCCCAGACTTCTTCTCACGCTTTAGGGCCCCTAAAATGCCAGGGCAGTATAGCAACCGTGCGTGAAAATCGCACCGCATCCGCACTTGCTTGCGGATGCTTGCGATTTTCACGCAACCCCATTCACTTCTATGGGGCATGCATTGCGTGAAAAACGCAGAATATAGAGCATGCTGCGATTTTCACGCAACGCACAAGTGATGCGTGAAAATCACCGCTCATGTGAACAGCCCCATAGAAATGAATGGGTCGGTATTCAGTGCGGGTGCAATGCGTTGAACTCACGCATCGCATCCGCGCGGAATACTCGCCCGTGTGAAAGGGGCCTTAGGATTTCACAGGGCATTTTTAACACATTTTGATTTCAAACTACTTCTCACGCATTAGGGCCCCTAAAAGGCCAGGGCAGTATAACTACCCCACAAGTGACCCCATTTTGGAAAGAAGACACCCCAAGGTATTCCGTGAGAGGCATGGCGAGTTCCTAGAATTATTTTTTTTTTTGGACAAGTTAGCGGAAAATTATGATTTTTTTTTTCTTACAAAGTCTCATATTCCACTAACTTGTGACAAAAAAATTAAAACTTCCATGAACTCACTATGACCATCACGAAATACCTTAGGGTGTCTTCTTTCCAAAATGAGGTCACTTGTGGGGCAGTTATACTGCCCTGGCATTTTAGGGGCCCTAATGCGTGAGAAGTAGTTTGAAATCAAAATGCGTAAAAAATGCCCTGTGAAATCCTAAAGGTGCTCTTTAGAATGTGGGCCCCTTTGCCCACCTAGGCTGCAGAAAAGTGTCACACATGTGGTATCACCGTACTCAGGAGAAGTTGGGCAATGTGTTTTGGGGTGTCTTTTTTCATATACCCATGCTGGGTGAGATAAATATCTCTATCAAATGCCAACTTTGTATAAAAAAAGGGAAAAGTTGTCTTTTAGAGAGATATTTCTCTCACCCAGCATGGGTATATGTAAAAAGACACCCCAAAACACATTGCCCAACTTCTCCTGAGTACGGCGATACCACGTGTGACACTTTTTTGCAGCCTAGGTGGGCAAAGGGGCCCACATTCCAAAGAGCACCTTTAGGATTTCACAGGGCATATTTTACACATTTTGATTTCAAACTACTTCTCATGCATTAGGGCCCCTAAAATGCCAGGGCAGTATAAGTACCCCACAAGTGACCCCATTTTGGAAAGAAGACACCCCAAGGTATTTTGTGATGGGCATAGTGAGTTCATGGAAGTTTTTATTTTTTATCACAACTTAGTGGAATATGAGACTTTGTAAGAAAAAAATAAATAAAAATCAGCATTTTCCGCTAACTTGTGACAGAAAATAAAAAGTTCTATGAACTCACTATGCCCATCATCAAATACCTTAGGGTGTCTACTTTCCGAAATGGGGTCATTTGTGGGGGTTTTCTACTGTCTGGGCATTGTAGAACCTCAGGAAACATGACAGGTGCTCAGAAAGTCAGAGCTGTTTCAAAATGCGGAAATTCACATTTTTGTACCATAGTTTGTAAACGCTCTAACTTTTACCCAAACATTTTTTTTAAATCAAAGACATGTAGAACAATACATTTAGAGAAAAATTTATATAGAAATGTAGTTTTAAAAAAAAAAAATTTCAACTGAATGTGGAAAATGTAATTTTTTTGCAAAATTTCGGTAAATTTCGATCAATAACAAAAAAAGTAAAAATGTCAGCAGCAATGAAATACCACCAAATGAAAGCTCTATTAGTGAGAAGAAAAGGAGGTAAAATTCATTTGGGTGGTAAGTTGTATGACCGAGCAATAAACGGTGAAAGTAGTGTAGGTCAGAAGTGTAAAAAGTGGTCTGGTCATTAAGGGGGTTTAAAGGGATTCTGTCACCAGGTTTCACCCCTGTCAGCTAAACATATGCTGATGTTCAGGGCCTCATCACGATTCCTAATGTGGGCTTATAAATGTGATCCGTAGCCTGAACGGATCCGTCCATACTTTACATTGAAAGTCAATGGGGGACGGATCCGTTTGAAAATTGAGCCATATGGTGTCATCTTCAAACGGATCCGTCCCCATTGACTTACATTGTAAGTCTGGACGGATCCGCTTGCCTCCGCACGGCCAGGCGGACACCCGAACGCTGCAAGCAGCGTTCAGGTGTCCGCTCGCTGAGCGGAGCGGAGGCTGAACGCTGGCAGACGGATGCATTCTCAGCGGATCCGCCTCCATAGAGAATGCATTGGGGCCAGACGGATGCGTTCGGGGCCGCTCGTGAGCCCCTTCAAACGGAGCTCACGAGCGCAGGTGTGAAAGTAGCCTTATTTTGCTAAAAAACAGGTTTTACTAACCTGTCACTCAAAGAAATAAGGTGCCCAAGGGGATGTCAAGGTGCCGGCCGCACCCACCGCCGTTCGTGCCCAGCGCCGCCTTTCCAGACTTCTGCGCCGCCTCCTAATCCTCTGTGCCGCCTCTCGCTCTCCCTCCCTCCTCCTGCTGTAAGATATCGCGCGTGCGCACAGGGCTCTGAGAGGCTGGCGCCAGAGTGCAGGTCATACCTGGGTTGAGCGAAGTGCCGGCGCATGCGCACTTCGCTTCAAGAAGCCAAATCGAGAAGTCCGCACGGGCGCATCAGGCAGAGCCCTGTGCGCACGCGCAATATCTTACAGCAGGAGGAGGGGGGATGGAGGGAGAGCCAGAGGCGGCACAGAGGATTAGGAGGTGGTGCAGAAGTCCGGAAAGGCGGCGCTGGGCACGAACGGCGGTGGGTGCGGCCGGCACCTTGCATCCCTTTGGGCACCTTATTTCTTTGAGTGACAGGTTAGTAAAACCTGGTTTTTTTTTTAGCAAAATAAGGCTACAGATCACATTTAGAAGCCCACATTAGGAATCCTGATGAGGCCCTGAACATCAGCATATGGGGTGAAACCTGGTGACAGAATCCCTTTAAGCTAGGGGAGCTGAGGTGTTTAAAGAGGACCTTTCACCAGAGGAAAGTCTCTAAACTAACTATACAGAAGTGTAGAGCGGCGCCCAGGGATCCCGCTGCACTTACTGTTATCCCCGGGCGCCGCTCCGTTCGCCCGGTATAGCCTCCGGTATGTAAGTAGTTAGGCTCCACCCACTTGATCCTTCTTCTCCTATGCTGTAGCGCTGGCCAATCGCAGCGCTCAGCTCATAGCCAGGCTATGAGCTGAGCGCTGCGATTGGCCAGCGCTACAGCATAGGAGAAGAAGACGCCGGCAGGATCAAGTGGGTGGAGCCTAACTACTTACATACCGGAGGCTATACCGGGCGAACGGAGCGGCGCCCGGGGATAACAGTAAGTGCAGCGGGATCCCTGGGCGCCGCTCTACACTTCTGTATAGTTAGTTTAGAGGCTTTCCTCTGGTGAAAGGTCCTCTTTAAAGCCTGCACCGAATCTGCACCAATTGATGTGGATTACCTGCACGGATTTGCCTGCGAACACCTGCGGATTTCAGTGCGGATTCTCTGCACATGAATCCTGAACGTGTGCATGTACCCTAAGGCCTCTTTCTTACGGATTAGGTCCGGATGCGTTCAGTGAAATTCGCTCCTTTTTGCAAGCAATTTCAGTCACTTTTGTCTGCGTTGCGTTCAGTTGTTTTTTTCCACGCGGGTGCAATGCGTCTTGATGTTTTTTCCGCGCGCGTGATAAAAAACGGAAGGTTTACAAACAACATCTCTTAGCAACCATCAGTGAAAAACGCATCGCATCCGCACTTGCTTCCGGGTGCAATGCGTTTTTCACTGAAGCCCCATTCACTTCTATGGGGCCAGGGCTGCGTGAAAAACGCGGAATATAGAACATGCTGCGTTTTATCACACAACGTACAAGTGATGCGTAAAAAAACGCTCATGTACACAGACCCATTGAAATGAATGGGTCAGGATTCAGCGCGGGGGCTATGCGTTCACGTCACGTCACAAAGGGGTTTTTTACACATCAGTTGTGCATTGCGTGAAAATCGCGTTTTCGAGTGATTGTGGAACATACGTCCTTCTTTATATACATAGATTAATGATTTCCCTCCCATTTTATCATTGTTTATCCTCATTCTGAGGACCACCTTTAGCCTCCTGCAGCTTTTACTGTATTTTATAACTCTGACGCCCCTCACTGTAAAGTCCCATTAATGCCAGTGCTCTGCAGGAGAACAGCACTTCTCCTACACCCAGACAGTCCGCAGCGCTGCAAAATAAACAATTTGTCAATAAAGATAATTTGCAGCAAAAAAAAAAATGGCGGATGAAAGATAAAAAAAAAACGCCCAAGTCCAGTAGGCAGTAGGCGGGGCTTAGACTCGCGGAATGCTTAGACTGCAGACGTCGCGTCCGTGACGTCATCGTCTGGCTCAAGCGGCAGACATCTTGGATGTGGGCCGGTGCACTTTTCGCGCTGGTAAGTTTCCTCTTTGCTCTGTCAGAACGGGTGGCGGGACCGTCGTCTACGTTTACTTATTGAGTCTATCCGAGTTCTTATGGCGTGATTTTATCGGTCGGACGCTTGCGGAATAAGCGTAATGCCCTCAAGCAAGATGGCCGCCGCAGAGCCTTGAGCGCCAGGAAGCGTCGTGAACGCGCAGCTCGTGGACGCGCCTCCCCTCCTCCTCTGAGGGGACCGGAAGCGGAAGCGGCGCCAGGAGCTGGGGGACCCGGAGGCTGAGAGGGAGCGAGGTGATAACGTGTGAGGTAACTGTGGGTAAATACCGTGATGTGACGTCATGCTGCTCTGTGTAGCCCCTCAGTCCAGGTCTAGGGGGCGCCCTGCGCTCCCCTGCCCCGCAGTGTACCCCCACTGTGCCTGTGTGGACTGTCCTGCCTGTGTTGTGAATAGCTCTGCCCAAGTTTCTGCCTACCTCATCCCTTATAGCGCCCTCCCACGTCTCTGCGGGGTAGTACAGGTGCTTTTCTCTACCTGTAGCTGAACAGACAGGTGAACTACAAGTCCCAGCAACTTCCCACCTTCTAGGCATTGCCTGTGTGGTATTTGCATGCGCCCGCTCCGGTATCTGTACGCGTTTGTTCCTGCCTATAGGACGGCCTGTACGCTGCTGCATCTCCATCGTTTCCATCTGTTCTTTAAGGGATTCTCCATTTTTATGTTGTTAACGTTTAACTGTCATGTAACGAAAAGTTCGGCAACTTTATAATAGATTTTGTGTTTCTGTTCTTCACGGTTTTCAAGATCTCCGCTTGCTGTCGGTGAACTGAGCGTATTTCCTCATAAAAGCTGACAACCTGCACCTACCTAAGGGTATTTTCACACTTGCGTTATAGTTTTCCGGTATTGAGTTCCGTCACAGGAACTCAATACCGGGAAAAAAAACGCATCAGTTTGATCCCCATGCATTCTGAATGGAGAGGAATCCGTTCAGGATGCATCAGGACGTCTTCAGTTCAGTCACTCTTACGGTATTTTCTACGGCCAAAATTCCGGAACACTTGCTGGAATGCCGGCATTAATTTTCATTGAAATGTATTAATGCCGCATCCGGTACCAAGTGTTCTGTGAAAACCGGATCCGGTTTCCCGATCTGCGCATGCGCAGACCTTCAAAAATGTAAAAAATAAATAAATACCGGATTCATTTTTTTTTCTGGATGACACCAGAGAGACGGATCCGGTATTTCAATGCATTTGTCACTTGGATCCGGAAACAAACGCTATCCGTTTTGCATACGGATCTCCGGATCCAACAACGCAAGTTGAAAGTACCCTAATACGTCTCACAACGTATCCTGGGGCGATCTTTGCCGCGACCTCCTTTCCGGTCAGTGGTGGCTTATTGGTCTCAGCCCAGACCGCTGTGTAGTCCCGGCCTTTGGGTGTTACAATGTAAACAGTGGGCTTTACAGCGTTACAATGTATCAGTGTGACGTACTGCTGGTGTGTTCACCTCACAGAGAATGGCCTAGACTGGATACAGTGTAGCAGGTCCTCAGCTGTGAGAACGATTTGTTTTTTTACAGGCTTTTACATCATTTTTTTTTTTTTTTTTTGCTGTGTGAATACGGACCTTCTTATTCAGTGACAGCAAGCGGAGAGCTTGAAAATGGTGATGAAATGGAGATTTTACCGAAGGCTGTACAGCAACATTTTGCAAAAAGTAAATAAATGTCTGGAATGCCGAAAAGTTCTGCAACTTTCTACCAGACTTTGGAGGCAATTTAAGGCTGACTGCGCGCGGGGCGGTAAAACCTCAGCATAAGGCCTCGTTCGCCTGACCGTTGTTTGGGTTCACATCCGAGACGCATTTTTTTTGCAGCTCAGATGCCGACCCATTCACTTCAGTGGGGCTGCAAAAGATGTCCGCATCCGTTCCGTGGCCCCGCAAAAAAGAATTGAACTTGTGCTATTCTTGTCCGTTTTGCAGACAGACAAGAATAGGCATTTCTATCGTGGGCCGCCTGTTTCGGACTGTGAAGCGCGGCGCGGCTGTGTGCATGTAGCCTAATACAGTGCCAGAAAAGTGTTTGAGAACGTCTCATGTACGCTTTGCTTTTTTCTTAGGATTTTGAAATCTGCAGCATGTCAATTGTAGATGATTTTTATTTTATTATTTTCTGTGCAAATTTCACTCTTTTCAGTGAGATCTACAGCAAAACCTGCGCTAAAAAAAACTGCAGAAAAAAAGCACCGAAACTGCAATGAATAGTGCAGATTTTCTGCACACAAATCGCACCGTGTGCAGCCACCCTTCAAGCGGCTTCCTGTCCAGAGGATAACTACTAGATGGGTGGGCATCTCACTGATCACAAGGAGGGGAGTCTGTACCCTGCAGGGCACCCTGGCTCCATTCATCTCTATGAGACCTGCTATAAACAGCTGAGAGTTGTAGTTGGCGTCTCCAGCAGTCCTATAAAGATTAACGGAGAGGCAGGCTGCAGGCTTGACCCGGAACAGTTGATTCATTCCTACCTGCTCCAAGCTCCCCCGATGTCTCCATCTTCTGCTCCCCGCACGGTTTACATCTGGTTGGCTATGGACATGGTCACATGAAGCACTCCAGCCAATGACTGGCTTCAGCCGTGATGTGGCCACCAGTAGCATGTCACCGCTGAAGACAGTCATGGCCAGATGTAAACAGTGCGGCAGCATGGAGGACCGGAACATTTAGGTATGAAACTTCTGCTGCGAGCACTTGATAAAAACTAGTTATTAGGCCTCATGCACACGAGCGTATTTTGTTTCCGTGTCCGATCCTTTTTTTTTGCGGATAGGATGCGGACCCATTAATTTCAATGGGTCCGCAAAAAACTCGGACAGCACACCGTGTGCTATTCGCATCAGTATTTCCATTCCGTTGCTCTGCAAAAAAAATAGTGCATGTCCTATTTTTTTCTAGTTTGCAGACAAGGATAGGCATTATTACAATGGATCCGCAAAAAAAACGGATGCCATACGGAACGTCATCCGTTTTTTTTTTTTTGCAGATCTGCAACCCCTTTAAATAATAATGGCGTTTCATACATTGATCTTAGGGTACGGCCTCATGGTCAGGTTTCCTGATGGGGTTTTGGAAGCCAAAATCAGGAGTGGATCATAAAATGGTAGAAAGTATAAAGGACGGATACGTTGTCTTTTCTCCCTTTTTTTTTATTTTTATTTTTTTTTATTTCGGAGTCAACTCCTGATTTTGGCTTAAAAAACCTAATTGTGTGGCCATACCCAGAATGCATTGGCTTAAGCCAGTGATGCCCAACCTGCGGCCTTCCAGCTGTTGCAAAACTACAAATCCCAGCATGCCCGAACAGCCTACAGCAGGGCATGGTGGAAGTTGTAGTTTTACAACAGCTGGAGGGCCGCAGGTTGGGCATCACTGGCTCAAGAGGCGCAGTCCTTGGCACGTCTTCTGGCAGATGCAACGGGAGTAAAGCAACTGTCTGCCATATCTGAGCTGGTGTAGATTTGCGCCATAATTTACTGTGATGCTAATGTCTGTAAAGCGCTGGGGAATATAGGAGCGCTATATAAGTGCGTAAAATAAATAATTTACACCAGTTTGTGGTGTAAATAATAGTGAGTCTGTAAATATGCTGGAAGCCGCACCCGTCCCGCTAAGACCAGGTCGCCTCTCAAGTGGCGAGAGAGCGTGCGGAAATTAAACTGCACTATAACGATTTGCAATGCTGCGTAAGGCCTCATGCACACAACCGTTGTTTTATTCCGTGTTCGTTGTTCCGTTTTTCGTGATTTTCTGCGGACCCATTGACTATCAATGGGTCTGTTGAAAACTCGGCTAATGCACCGTTTGTCATCCGCGTCCGTGGTTCCAGTCTGTCAAAAAAAATATAACCTGTCCTATTTTTTTCACGGAAAACGGTGTGCTGACCCATTCAAGTCAATGGGACCGTGAAAAAACGCGGAGGCACACAAGATTGTCGTCCGCGTCCGTTTTTTCCTATCATTTGCATGGCAAACTTGACTTTAGACTTTTTTTTACTTTCCCTCATGTCTGGTGATCCTCCAAAAATAACGGAAGACAAACGGATCACGGAACCCCATTTTGCAGAACGGTACACAACAACGGTCGTGTGCATGAGGCCTAACCCAGAGAGTCCTGGAATCACAGTAGGTTCCAGGGTTCTCGGGGTCACACAGCATTATGAATCATTTTAATGCAGTGCGCTCACGTTAAGGGTCCATTCACACATCCGTGTGTGTTTTGCGGATCCGTAAAACACGGACATTGGCGATGTGCGTTCTGCACTTAATAGAAAATGCCTAATCTTGTCCGCAATTGCGGACAAGAATAGGACCTGTTCTATTTTTTTAGGGAACGGAATTGCGGACCTGGAAGTGCGGGTCCGCAATTCCGTATTCTGCTGCCCTATAGAAATTAATGGGTCCGCAATTCCGTTCTGCAAAACGCGGAACGAAATTGCGAATGTGTGAATGGACCCTAATAGAAATTACACTGACGCTGCGGGTTCCTCGCATTGTACTCGCTCGTGTGTGTGTCAGGCTTTATTCATTCTACGTTTAAATGTATACTATAAGGCAGTGATGGCTGACCTCCGGCTGTGGTGAAACTACGACTCCCAGCATGCTCCATTCATTTCTACAACCAAGCAAGTGTGCATCTTGGGAGTTGTAGTCTTACCACCGCTATAAGGGAATATCCACACAAGCCATGTGGATGGAGGGTGCGCAGCGTATTCTCTTTCACACGAGGCAGAATTTTTCCGCAGGGAAATTGACCTGCGGTGCACATTTTCCGAGTGTCCGTTTCACAGATTTCACCCCTTCCAATGTTTAGAGAGTTGAAATTGCACAAATCTAGCGCACAATCTACGGATTAGGCTACGTCTACACGACGACAAATGTCGCGCGACAATTTTTATAATGGCAGTCTATGGTGTCGCACTGCAACATGCTTCGACTGCGACGCAACAGTCGCAGAAAATCCATCCTTTTAAACAGATTTTACTTATTTGTTACATCTCGCTCGCCCCATTATACCGCACTGTGTCGTGTGTGACGCTGCGGAAAACGGTCTCTTAGGCACTTGAGGCACAATGTAGTGCACCTATGCTTGTACCTATGCTCATCCATTTCTGAAATTGTTCCTACCTTGCCTGTACATTTCTATATTTTATATATATTTATACACATTTTATTACACTTTTTACAATTTTTAAGTCTATGTAAAACCCACTGTACCCAAAAATATCTTGACACTGACCTACCACTATTGGCGCTGAAAAGGGTTTTTCCAAAAACAGGCGAGATTGAGGTGTTACCAACACCCATCAGTCCCCCCAGTTCGGTATAGTTGTGCCCGATCTGTCGCGCGACAAATGTCGTCGTGCAGACGTAGCCTTACAGATGCAGATTTTGCTTTGGATTCGCAATGAAATCAAATTTTCTATGTGACTGAAATCTGCAGCTAAAACCCTAAACATAATTGACACGCTGGAAATCCGCACCGCAGGTTAAGGCCTCATGCAGAGGACCGTTGTTTTGTTCCGCATCCGAGCCGCAGTTTTAGACGGCTTGGATGCGGACCCGGACCCATTCACTTCAATGGGGCCGCAAAAGATGCGGACGACACTCCGTGCACTGTCCGCATCCGTTGCTCCGTTCCGTGGTCCGCCAAAAAAAATATAACCTGTCCTATTCTTGTCCGTTTTTGCGGACAGGAATAGGCAGTTATTCTAATGGCTTTCCGTGCCATTCTGCAAATTGTCATCCGTGTTTTTCGTATGCGCAATTTGAGGACCGCAAAACGCACAATGGTCGTGTGCTTGTAGCCTAATTTCCGCAAAGTGGGCATGAGACTTGTCTAATCCCATACACTTTGCTGGTGTTGTACTACGCTTTGGTTTTTCCGCACGGAAATCGGCGAAGAAAGACCATGCGAAATCCGCAACGCGTGCAGGTGCCCTAAAGGGATTTTTCTACAGACAGTGCGTATCTCCGTGCAGCCGCGCATGTCCGCTGCACTCGGCTCTGTGAGTGCGCACGGCTATCTGTGGCAGTCCCGTGGATAGAGTGGTAGCAGCCGGCATATGGAGAAACATGGCAGCCCTGTTCTTGTGATCGGAGGAGATCCCAGCAGTCAAACCTCGGCCTCGTTCTCATTTCCATCTTTCACTCATGTGTAGTATCCTCATTTTCCACAGACAGCGCGCACACACGTGTCTATTCACACATCAGTATCCATGATGCGGACCAATCACACCCCTGGAAGCTTATGGGTCCGTGAAAAACCACCGATGGCATCCATGTTTGGTCCATTTTTCACAGACCGTTGGTAGGAAATAAGGATGAGCGAACGTCTGTTTTCAAGTTCGGCGTACAAGGTTCAGGTTATCTAAGAATTCCGCTACCACAGGCCATAAGTTATGGTCCGTGGTAGCAAAATCCATAACGGAATTCTTAAGATAACCCGAACCTTGTACGCCGCACTTGAAAACAGACGTTGGCTTATCATTAGTAGTAAATGATCTGGAAATAAAATTTCAGTGTTCGCACAGTACGCGATGACCCACGAAGGACCACACACCGACACCTTCGTTAGTGTTGAGCGAATCGTGCTTCGGATCATAGATCCAAAGCCAATTCTTTCAAACACTTTGTTTTAATGCTGTACGGAGACCTGTTCGGTACAGCATTAAAATGTATGGGCTCCACAGAGGAAAAATTAGTTTCAGCCGAAGTCATGTGAGACTTCGGTGAATGAATTCGGTAATCGGTTCTCCATCTTTAAGCTTCCGACTTAGCAATTCGAAGTCGTGTTTAGTACCGAAGTACCAGCTGACTTCGGATTCTGAATTTTAAATGTTTTTAAAGATGTACAAGTGAATACCGTATTCATTCACCCAAGTCTCGCGCGACTTCAGCTGAAACAAATTTTGCCACCACAGATACATTTTAAGGCCTCTTTAACACTACCGTATGGCTTTCAGTGTTTTGCGGTCCGTTTTTCACTGATCCGTTTTTTTGTTTCCGTTGTGTTTCGGTTCCGTTTTTCCATATGGCATATACAGTACACAGTAATTACATAGAACAAATTGGGCTGGGCATAACATTTTCAATAGATGGTACCGCAAAAAACGGAACGGATACGGAAGACATACAGATGCATTCCGTTTTTTTTGCAGACCCATTGACTTTAATGGAGCAACGGAATGTGATTTGTGGCTAAATATAGGACATGTTCTATCTTTGCACGGAACGGAGATACGGAGTACATTCCGTTTTTTTTGCAGAACCATTGAAATGAATGGTTCCGTATACGGAACGCAAAAAGCGGCCCGCAAAACTGAAAAATTAAACGGTAGTGTGAAAGAGGCCTTATTCTGTACGGAGACAGGTAACCGGGCAATGTTAAAATAAAGGGGGTCATTTATTAAAATCAGTGTTTTAGACACCAATCTTAACAAGGCCCTGCACTGGCGGTGGATCCCCCGAAGTTATGTAGCGGCGCCGGATCCACCGCTGCTTCTAAATCTACGCCAATTCCCTTGCTGGCATATAGCTGGATCATTTTTGTTTAAAAGAGGCGTAGAAAATGATGAATCCATTCACACGTCCGCAAAATGGGTCTGCATCTGTTCCGCAATTTTGCGGAACAGGTGCGGACCCATTCATTTTAAATGGGGCCGGAATGTGCTGTCCGCATTCTCATTTGCGGAAACCGCACTTACATTCCGCAAAAATATAGAACGTGTCCTATTCTTGTCCGCAATTGCGGACAAGAAAAGGCATTTTCTATGAGAGTGAGGAACGCACATTGCCGGTGTCCATGTTTTGCGGATCCGCATACGGACGTGTGAATAGACCCTTAGACGGCCCTGCTAGCCCAATCCTTTTCTCCACGCCCACTCTTGTAGACCCGGAGAGAGCAGGGAAAAGTCTCCGATTGCAGCGCAAAAAAAAGTTTGCGCCACAATCTGCGGCAGAACTCCGCCTGCTGTAGACGTATTTCTGTTAATAAATAACCCCCAAAGTGTTTGAACGAATCGACTTCGGATCTATGATCAGAAGCCCGATTCGCTCAGGCCTAATCGCGTACGGATTTTCCATAATCCCCTATCCTGTTGAAAACCCCTTTGTCTATATTCACATGCTACAGATTTGTCGCAGAATTTTCTGCCGTAGCGCCGTTCATCTGAGTGCGGCTCGCAGAAATCCATGTCCCAGCAAAATAATCACATTCAGATGAATGGAGATGTCTGCAGCACAATCTCCGTGTGTGAACAGAGGCCTATAGTCAACATGTCACTTGGGGAGCTGACTTCTGTGGTTATGCAGGTTTGGTGCACTGGGTTGGGTCGAGGAGATGCAGCCATATTACCGCAGTGTGAATGCGGCCTGAAGTCTCCCCGAGTGTTTTATGCGTTCTTTATCATTCTGTCACTTCTCACTTGATCCTTAGGCTGCGGACTGGCAGTTTTATCACGGACAGTGCGGTTTGTAGGCCTCTGACAACTGGGGAATCTGAAGATTTTATGCCGTTGGCCCCCTTAGTTTGGTGTAGTCTATGGACCCCTTCTCAGAATATTGGGGGAGGATTTACTAAGGCCACGTTTATAGTACAGTTCCGATATCCGATAGCCTGTTCCGGCGAAAATTCATGCAACGGTATTTCTCCAGCCGAAACCCGGCATAAGCGGCCAGGTATCTGAACTCTACTGTGAACACAGCCTTATTAATGCTCCCCAAAGGGGTTCACAGGCTACAACAGACACCTAAGGGCATAAGAATCTTCTGATTCCCTGCATATCGTTTACAGTGTTGTCAGTTGCTCCTCTGTAGAGGCCTACAAACCGCACTATAGTCAGTGGAGATCTGGCAGTGAACGGGTCTGTTTTTTTTTTTGTGGCCCCATTGAAGTGAATGGTTCTGTATACAGGCCACAAGAACGGACATGGGAAAAACCATCTGCTAACAGATGGTCTGGGGTCTGTATTCATATAGGGATGTAGTCTGAGGTCTGTATTAATTTAGGGGGGCTAATCTGAGGTCCATATTTAGGGGTCTGGTCTGGGGCCTGTATTCATTTAGGGGTCTGGGGTCTGTATTCATTTAGGGGGGGGTCTGGTCTGGGGTCTGTATTCATTTGGGGGGGGGGGGGGGTCTGGTCTGGGGTCTGTATTCATTTGGGAAGGGGGGGAGGGGTCTGGTCTGAGTCTGTATTCATTTGGGGGGGGGGGTCTGGTCTGAGGTCTGTATTCATTTGGGGGGGGGGGGTCTGGTCTGAGGTCTGTATTCATTTGGGGGGGGTCCTGGTCTGAGGTCTGTATTCATTTGGGGGGGGTCCTGGTCTGAGGTCTGTATTCATTTGGGGGGGGGGTCCTGGTCTGAGGTCTGTAATCATTTGGGGGGGGGGGTCCTGGTCTGAGGTCTGTATTCATTTGGGGGGGGGGGTCTGGTCTGAGGTCTGTATTCATTTGGGGGGGGGGGTCTGGTCTGAGGTCTGTATTCATTTGGGGGGGGGTCTGGTCTGAGGTCTGTATTCATTGGGGGGGGGGGGGGGGGGTCTGGTCTGAGGTCTGTATTCATTTGGGGGGGGGTCTTGTCTGAGGTCTGTATTCATTTGGGGGGGGGGGTCTTGTCTGAGGTCTGTATTCATTTGGGGGGGGGGTCTGGTCTGAGGTCTGTATTCATTTGGGGGGGGGGGTCTGGTCTGAGGTCTGTATTCATTGGGGGGGGGGGGGGTCTGGTCTGAGGTCTGTATTCATTTGGAGGGGGTCTGGTCTGGGGTCTGTATTCATTTGGGGGGGTCTGGTCTGAGGTCTGTATTCATTTGGGGGGGGGGGGGGGTCTGGTCTGGGGTCTGTATTCATTGGGGGGGGGGTCTGGTCTGAGGTCTGTATTCATTTGGGGGGGGCGTCTGGTCTGAGGTCTGTATTCATTTGGGGGGGGGGTTCTGGTCTGAGGTCTGTATTCATTTGGGGGGGGGGGGTCTGGTCTGGGGTCTGTATTCATTTGGGGGGGGGGTCTGGTCTGGGGTCTGTATTCATTTGGGGGGGGGGGTCTGGTCTGGGGTCTGTATTCATTTGGGGGGGGGGTCTGGTCTGGGGTCTGTATTCATTTGGGGGGGGGGGGGGGTCTGGTCTGGGGTCTGTATTCATTTGGGGGGGGGGGTCTGGTCTGGGGTCTGTATTCATTGGGGGGGGGGGTCTGGTCTGAGGTCTGTATTCATTTGGGGGGGGGTCTGGTCTGGGGTCTGTATTCATTTGGGAGGGGGGTCTGGTCTGGGGTCTGTATTCATTTGGGAGGGGGGTCTGGTCTGAGGTCTGTATTCATTTGGAGGGGGGTCTGGTCTGAGGTCTGTATTCATTTGGGGGGGGGTCTGGTCTGAGGTCTTAACTGTTGTTTGGAGATTACACCAGATAGGTGGTAACAAAAGTAACATGATAGTTATGCTGCACGTGAACAATGTAAATTGTAAAAAGTGCAAAACAAACAGTACTGGATCTTTATGTTCTGTTACCGCCCCCAAAAATGTTTATGAAATGTGTGAGTGGAATAATAAAAAAAGTTATAGCTGTTTGAATGTGGCAAAAATGAAAAAAAAAGTCCCCCCCCCCCTCTGGATAGGTCATCAGTATCTGATCAGTGGTGGTCCGACACCCGGGTCGCCTTTTTACAGCCACCTAGTCTAAGCACTGCTTGGGACTCCTGTGCAGCGGAGAGCAGGAGCTTTGCTCTCTCAAGACCGCCCAGCCGACACTTTCAGAGGGAGGGGGCACCCACTGTCACCTGTTGGCACCACTGCGAACGTGGGGTGCCAATGTCCTAAAGGGGTTGTCTGCTTTTTTTATATATTGATAATTTATCCTCAGGATAGGTCATCAATATCAGATTGGCGGGGGGTCCGACACGCGGGATCCTCGCCGGTCTGCTCTTTGAAGACACCGCAGCACTCATACGATCTGATATTGATGACCTATCCTCCATGGCCTAATGAAGACCCCCCAGGTCTGCCTTCAGTGTAAGCTCAGCCTAATAGGTTGCCTCTCGGTGTCCTGCTGACAGCATAATACACTGTGCTACAGGTGAGTACAATGCATTATTGTGCATTATATAACGTACAATTCAATGTATTCTTTTTTTCCATTTAAAAATATCTTTCAGTGGGAAAAATGTTTTAAAAATAAAGCCCCCCCACCATATTTGGTTTCACCACATCTATATTGACCCAAACAATACAATTATCATAAATTTATCACCCACGGTGAATGTATTCGCCACCATTAAATGGAATAAAAAGCAAAAAGAGGTTATGTACCCCAAAATGGTACAGGTCGTTCCACAGAACTCAAGCCCTTGCACATCTCTGTAAAACAAAAAATAAACGTTACGTGTCTTGAGACGTGATGATGATGCAAAAAAAAAAAAATATATATGTATTTAAAAAAAATTGTGCAAAAGTATAAAACAGGCATTGATGGAAAAATAAAAAAAAAGATAGCACTTGGAATGCGACAACGAAATAAAAAATTGGTTGGTCACTAAGGGGTTAAATTCGGGGGGAGAACGACCAGATTTTTTTTATTTTGGGCAATGTCATCTAGACCATAGCATAGTAGTTTAGATACTGAGTGTGAACCCCTTTGTGGGAGCTGTAACTTCAGACATTTTGATTGTCGTCCGACATTTCCAAGACCAGATATCAATTAAATAACGACAGAATTTTTGGCAGTTTCACCAAAGAAAGCAGCTCAAGGCTATGATCCGGCCACGCTGGATGCGGTTAGCTCCGCAGGCTGTCCATAACGCTGCCGTGGATGTAGCCTTACTCCTGCAGTGGCTGTGGGGGCTTTCTGCAGGCCAGCTTCAATTAGCAAAGAGGTCGTCTGCCTTAGTCAACACCCCAATTGAATATATAGTAGGAAGGTCTCTTTTTTTGCATTTTTTTTATAGGGGTTCTCGGCTTCGTATAATCACTACTTATTAGAAGGACAAAGTAGCCCCCTGGTGGGACCTCCAGCAATCGGCTGTAATCATTGGGGGAGACCTTGGCAGTAAGTGTTCCATTTCTCTGCATCGCCACCACAGGAGAAACAAAGTATTAAGCCTCATTCACACGTCCGTGCTCAAATCCGTGAGCAGGTGGTCAGTGATGCATCCGTGTTGGGTCCGTGTGTCCATTTTTTGCTGTCCGTGTTGCATCCGTGTTTCACTGACAGTCAAAGCATCTCTTTCTAATGATCCGTGAAACACGGATGCAACACGGATGGAATCTGTGGTTTTCACGGACCCATAGACTATAATAGACGTAATGGATCCATGAACACGGACAAAATAGAGCATGCATCCGTGCTAAAAACACTGATGTCTGAATACACACAGTAAAATGATTACTGGGGGTTGTAGTAGCCAGACCCGCCGCATTCAGCTGATCACTGGGGTTCATAGTAGGTGGAGCCACCGCCATCAGATGATAACTGGTGGTTGTAGTAGCCAGAGGCGCCGCTGTTAGCTGATCACTGGGGGTTATAGTAGCTGGACCCACCACCGTCTGCTTATCACTGGGGGTTATATTAGCTGGAGCCGCCGTCAGCTGATCACTAGGGGTTACAGTAGCCAGACCTGCCGCCGTCAGCTGGTCACTGGGGGTTACAGTAGCCAGACCCGCCGCAGTCAGCTGGTCACTGGGGGTTACAGTAGCCAGACCCACCGCTGTCAGCTGGTCACTGGGGGTTATAATAGCTGGAACCGCTGCTGTCAGTTGATCACTGGGTGTCAGTAGCTGGAGCCACCACTATCAGATGATCACTGGGGGTTGTAGTAGCCAGACCCGTCGCATTCAGCTGATCACTAGGGTTCATAGTAGGTGAAGTCAGATGATCACTGGTGGTTGTAGTAGCCAGAGGCGCCGCTGTTAGCTGATCACTGGGGGTTATAGTAGCTGGACCCACCACCGTCTGCTTATTACTGGGGGTTATATTAGCTGGAGCCGCCGTCAGCTGATCACTGGGGGTTACAGTAGCCAGACCCACCGCTGTCAGCTGGTCACTGGGGGTTATAATAGCTGGAACCGCTGCTGTCAGTTGATCACTGGGTGTCAGTAGCTGGAGCCACCACTATCAGATGATCACTGGGGGTTGTAGTAGCCAGACCCGTCGCATTCAGCTGATCACTAGGGTTCATAGTAGGTGAAGTCAGATGATCACTGGTGGTTGTAGTAGCCAGAGGCGCCGCTGTTAGCTGATCACTGGGGGTTATAGTAGCTGGACCCACCACCGTCTGCTTATTACTGGGGGTTATATTAGCTGGAGCCGCCGTCAGCTGATCACTGGGGGTTACAGTAGCCAGACCCGCCGCCGTCAGCTGGTCACTGGGGGTTACAGTAGCCAGACCCACCGCTGTCAGCTGGTCACTGGGGGTTATAATAGCTGGAACCGCTGCTGTCAGTTGATCACTGGGTGTCAGTAGCTGGAGCCACCACTATCAGATGATCACTGGGGGTTGTAGTAGCCAGACCCGTCGCATTCAGCTGATCACTGGGGTTCATAGTAGGTGAAGTCAGATGATCACTGGTGGTTGTAGTAGCTGGACCCACCGCCATCAGCTGATCACTAGGGGTTATATTAGCTGGAGCCGCCGTCAGCTGATCACTGGGGGTTACAGTAGCCGGACCCGCCACCATAAAGTGATCACTAGGGGTTGTAGTAGAGCCTCCGCCCTCAGCAGCTGATCACTAGGGGTTGTAGTAGCCAGACCCACCGCTGTTAGCTGAGCACTAGGTGTCAGTAGCTGGAGCCACCGCCATCAGATGATCACTGGGAGTTACAGTAGCCGTACCCACCGCCATCAGGTGATCACTGGGAGTTACAGTAGCTGTACCCACCGCCATCAGATGATCACTGGGAGTTACAGTAGCCGGACCCGCCACCATCAGGTGATCACTAGGGGTTGTAGTAGAGCCTCCGCCCTCAGCAGCTGATCACTAGGGGTTGTAGCAGCCAGACCCACCGCTGTCAGCTGAGCACTAGGTGTCAGTAGCTGGAGCCACCGCCATCAGATGATCACTGGGAGTTACAGTAGCCGTACCCACCGCCATCAGGTGATCACTAGGGGTTGTAGTAGAGCCTCCGCCCTCAGCAGCTGATCACTAGGGGTTGTAGTAGCCGGACCCGCCACTGTCAGCTGATCACTGGGTTTCAGTAGCTGGAGCCACCGCCATCAGATGATCAGTGGGGGTTGTAGTAGCCAGACCCATCGCATTCAGCTGATCACTGGGTTTCATAGTAGGTGGAGCCACCGCCATAAGATGATAACTGGTGGTTGTAGTAGCTGGAGGTGCCGCTGTTAGCTGATCACTGGGGGTTATAGTAGCTGGACCCACCGCCATCAGCTGATCACTGGGGGTTATTTTAGCTGAAGCCCCCGTCAGCTGATCACTGGGGGTTACAGTAGCCAGACCCACCGACGTCAGCTGGTCACTGGGGGTTACAGTAGCCAGACCCACCGCCGTCACTGGGGGTTACAGTAGCAGGACCCACCGCCGTCAGCTGATCACTGGGGGTTACACTAGCAGGACCCACCGCCGTCAGCTGATCACTGGGGGTTACAGTAGCCGGACCCGTCGCTGTCAGCTGATCACTAGGGGTTACAGTAGCCGAACCCGTCGCTGTCAGCTGATCACTAGGGGTTACAGTAGCCGGACCCGTCGCTGTCAGCTGATCACTAGGGGTTACAGTAGCCGGACCCACCGCAGTCAGCTGATCACTGGCGGTTACAGTAGCCGGACCTGCCTCAGTCTGCCTGGGTTTGCTGGGGATTTCTACAGATCTTACACTTAGTGTCTTAGTGTCTCCGTGTACAATTTGCATCATGCGTGTACCGAATATGTGATCCACATCGGCTTTGTAAAGCGTCCTGTCTCCTGTTTTGTTTACTAGTCGTGGGGCTCATGTAAAATGGCCGCTCGCTTGCAGCGACAGAAGTAACAGATCGCCCTTGTTTTGGTTCCCCCGTGTCATATGGAATAAATTACAGCGATGACTTCCCTCCAGACAGACTGCTCCTGTTACACCCAGATGCATATTTTACTTGGTCTAACCTGGGAAAATATCTGCGGCAAACCCTCTGCAGCGGTCGGAGCGGAGGCCTCCTGCAGGCGGGGTCCTGCTCGATGGGCTTCTGCTTTTCTTGGCATCTGACCAGACTCTGAGTTTTTTTTGCAGCTTCTTCCTAATGTGGGATTAACATTTGCAGTTGGGGAACTCATTTTAGGGCTTATTTTATAAATCTCAACATAGGATAATTGTGGCTTGTGTCTGTACCGTGGCGCAGTTGGGGGGCCGTAACGGAAACGTCTGTAACAACCCCTTTAAGAAACCTTTAAGCGTACAAGGATGTTCCTGTGTCTAAGGCATGAGGGCTGCAGGAAGGTCATCCGTGTGACCCCTTCCTGCTCTACTGAATGGCTTAGAGGGTTGTCAGAGCATGCTGGGAGTTGTAGTTTTGTTATAGTTGGAGAGGCACTATTGGTAGACCACTGACTCACAGGCATTATAGAATTCACACGTGTGGTGCTGGCTCTGGGGTTGCCATGGCGAACATAATTGAAGTCCTAGTGCAGCGCTCCTCCAGTGACATGTATCATGTAAAAGTTGTGTGGCAGCTCAGCCCCGGTCACTTATAATACTGCAGTACCAGACAAGGCCATGGACAGGTGTGGCGCTGTTTCTGGAAGAAAACTGTTGTGTAATCTGCCATATTGTTATGTACAGCGGTAGGATGCCTTCACCCATATATTCTGAGCTCAGTGTCTCTTCAACTAAAGAAAAATGACCATAAGGGGCCAAAATTAATTATAAATGAAATATATTAACATTTCAAGTTGGCAGCTCAGGAGACGTTTCAGGTCTAGTGCAATCTCTTCCTATTATAGCGTGGGGGGACATGCCCTTTCTGCTGCAAATATCTCTGTATAACAGCTCAGTGTGTGTGTTCTGCTGCAGTTTTCTTCCCGGTCCGTGAAAAATACAGATGACGTCCGTGGGCATTCCGTATCTTGCGTAACAATTGGCCCCTAATAGAACAGTCCTATCCTTGTCCGTAATGAAACAACAATAGGACCTGTTCTTTTCCGCACATATGGAAACGGAATGCACACGAAGTAACTTCCGTTTTTTTTTTTTTTTTTGTGGACTTATTGAAATGAATGGTTCACCATAAGGTCTGCAAAAAAAACGGAACGGACACTGAAAGAAAAAACGTTTGTGTGCATGAGCCCTAACTGTCACAGTTTGTAATAGTAGATCTGGCTGGTGGCAGTTGAAAGATGGAACTGAGCATGTGCGACCTCGTCAGCAAGGTGGACAGAGGAATAAGGAATAGAACAAACAGCAGGTGGCGCTATACTAATTCTTTTTATTGAGTAACTCAGTGGCTATGGTAATTTTTTGTTGCATGCAATTACAGAAAATGTAGAATATGATTTTTGTGGGACAATCCCATTCATATTAACGGGGTTATGCAGGATTTTTGTAAGTTCTTGAACCTAACCCTGCATGCTGCAGTCAGACACTTTTAAATACCTTTCCGTAACGTAGTGCCTTTTTAAATGCCTCATAGCTGCGCCGCGTTACCTCTCCTCACTTCCGCTGCTAACTTCTATATCACGCGCCGCACACCGTTCACGTGAGCTTCCCCCACTGTGGGCGCCACCTCCGTGTACGTGTTGTCACGACTGACGAGATGTACACGGGCTGGGATCACGCTGTGTGTGTGCGCATGGAAACTTCTCACACATGCATAGATGTCGACCACATCCTTCTGCGCATGCGCTGATAACTGTGACCCCTGGCATCTGGTAGTGAACTGGCCCCTGGGTGTAGTGGGCGGGGTTTTTGCTAGTACATGGGTATAGTGGGTGGAGCTAAAACATGAGTGATGTGGAGGAGATGTCAGTGCCAGGGGGCGCACAGCGCAGGAGCGCAGGCAAACTTCTTTCAGTATGAAAGGTCTTGACCAGAATCTCGGCAGTGGCACAGAGCGACAGCTGGGTTGTGGACAGGGGGAATAATGGAGTGAAAGAAAGCGTAACGGTAAAGTAAAACGCCTTACAATATCACTTTGAGGTAGGAAATGGCGGCTAATGGTTCCATCGGATTCCTAGATAACCCCTTTAAGCCTCGCCATTCAATATTCATGTGTCTTTGTAGAGATGACAAGAAATGCAGAAGCAGAAATCATTACGTGAGGCGATATGCGATCCTGCGCTATATGGCGGAGTGCATAATGGATGGCGCCGATATAGATGTCGCCGGCGTGAAGGATGTCGTCACGCAAGTGATTAAAGTGGCGACCGCGGCGCCTCACTGCTGACATTTTGTAATGGATGAAGACTTGTAGCTCACTTGTCCGCCGCGCAGCCTTCAGATTTCAGAGGAACGCCGCGTATAATGGCGGAGTTTGTCACTTGGTGTTTTCCCTTATTGTTTCTCTACGGAGTTGAAAAGTTAAACCTGTCAGACGCCCTCTGATGTGATTACGGATTCTGCAGCTTCTCGCGCTCGTCAATGTGTAGCCTCCATCGATCAGCAGGATCGAATGGACCGCGACTCGTCTGTGCATATGGCTCTGGCTGGCCATTCGTCCTGCCGGTCGCACGTCGATGGCCTCCGCCAAGAATAAGCTACTACCGGAGGCAGCTGATTGACCCTCGTCTGCCTTCTGTCACACGTTGTGATAAGCGGTGACTGACATACGTTCTCATACAGCAACCATGCTGATAAGGGCTCATGCACACGACCGTATGTATCTTGCAGTCCGTAAAAATGTCCGTGTGCATTCCGTATTTTATGGAACAGCTGGCCCCTGATAGAACAGTCCTATCCTTGTCTGTAATGCTAATATTAATAGGACCTGTTCTATTTTTTTGTGGAACGGACATACGGAAACAGATTGCCCACGGAGTAATTTTTTTTTTTTTTTTTTTTTTTTTTTTTTTGCCGACCCATTGAAATAAATGATTCTGCCTATGGTCTGCAAAAAAACGGACACTGAAAGAAAATATGTTCGTGTGCAGGAGCCCTAATACATAGCATCCATTCAAATGAATAGAGGAGCCGGGTTTGTTGGCGGCTCAAGGTCCTGAACAGAGAACCGTTTCCCCACGGTTTTTATGCTGTTGGATGGTAAACTAGAACAGTGTTTAGGGGTAGGTTCACACTAGGGGTTTTGGAGCAGATTTTGAGGCAGATTTCCCTTCAGGATTTTCAGCCAGAGCAAGAAGTGACAATGAGTCTTTCCTTGATATTTCTGATTTCTTTCAAATCCACTTCTGGCTGAAAAATCTGTAGGAAACTGTGCCTCAAAACCTCCTCCAAAAACCTCCTTGTGAACCTACCCTTAGACCCCTTTCACACGGGCGAGCATTCCGCGCAGGTGCGATGCGTGAGGTGAACGCATTGCGCCCGCACCGAATCCGGACCCATTCATTTCAATGGGGCTGTGCACATGAGCGATGTTTTTCACGCATCACTTGTGCGCAGCATGTTCTATATTCTGCGTTTTTCACACACCGCAGGCCCCATAGAAATGAAAGGGGCTGCGTCAAAATCGCATCCGCAAGTTAGTGTGGATGCAATGCGCTTTTCACGCATGGTTGCTAAGAGACGAGGGATGTGCGACCCGGGACCCCATTTACTTGATTATTTTCCATTATAACGTGGTTATAATGGAAAATAATAGCATTCTTTAATGCAGAATACAAAGTCAAATGTCGCTTGAGGGTTAAAAAAATAATAAAACCATTACTCGCCCCATCCACTTGATCGCGCAGCCGGGATCCTCCATCTTCATTCAGCAGGACCTGCGCTGACGATGTGGTTAACGCGATGACATCAGCGAAGGTCCTTCTGCAGGTCCTTCAAGAAGAACAAAGAAGAGGATCCCGGCTGCGCGGTCAAGTGGATGAGGTGAGTAATGTTTTTATTATGTTTTTAACCCTCAAGTGACATTTTACTTTGCATTCTGTATTCAGAATGCTATTAGTTTCCTTTATAACCATGTTATAATGGAAAATAATAAAATCTACAGAACACCTCCAGTGAATAAGTCCGGGTTCGGGTCTGGGTACCACATTCAGTTTTTTCTCACGCGCGTGCAAAACGCATTGCACTCACGCGGATAAAACTGAACGGAACGCAGTTGCAGACAAAACTGACTGCAATTGCGTGCCTACTAGCACAATTTTCCCTGAACGCATCCGGCCCTCACCCGCAATGCCCGTGTGAAGGGGGCCTTAGACCTGCAAGCATTTTCTACGCTTTTCTGATTGTGTATTCCCCTGCAGTGATTACAGTCCGTTCACACAGGGCTGATACCGTGCATTCTTTTCTACAACTGATTCCATGTCTTTCCCCCCCACAGATTCAGACTTTTTCATGAACTGACCTGGACACTTCTCCCTGAGCTGCTCCGCAGAGGCTGGACACAGGCGTGCGCGGCGGTGAGTCACGACGGCCTCATTTACTTCTATCCTTTCGGTTTCAGTCCTGGGCCGTTTCTGTGTTCTCCTCATTTGTCATAATATATTTTTCTAGGTTTTTCCTCCCAGTATGCTATAGGGGAGGCGCTGCATACCAGGGGAGGGAGGGGAGAGCAGGGGCTGTGCATTTCCACAAAGCCTGGGGGACCCAGTGACTAAATGAAAGATTCAATAAATTATTGCTGTGAGGAAAACAAGCCCCCATGAATATAACATCCGAGATGGCGGAATGTGTCCAATATATTACATTGGCATGCACAGAAATATGTGATAGGAGTATGGCTACTTTCACACTTGCGTTGTTAATTCAGGTATTGAGATCCGGCAGAGGATCTCCATTCCGGAATTAAACTGATCCGTTTTGACTTTGCACATCAGGATGGCATCCATTGCGTTAGAATGCGGTTGTGTAAAATCAAAACGGGGGAAAAAAGGGTGACGTATTTTTTTTTATTTTAGGCTCCTAAAAAAAACAGATCCGTCACCATTGACTTACATTGTTTTCAGTGCCGGCTCTGTCCCCCCCCCCCCCCCCCCCCCCCCGTTTTTATTTTGCCGCGGTTTAGTGTCCGGTCACAAAACGGAATGCTGCTGAAACGGAAGAAATCCTGATGCATCCTGAACGGCTCTCTTTCCATTCGGAATGCATGAGGACAAAACGGAAAAGGTTTTTTTCCCGTATGGAGATCCGCAATTTTGTTAAAGGGGGATGTGACGCCGCCTCTTCTCTCTCTCTTTGCAGGAGCCATGGAGGAGTCTCACTTCAACTCCTATTTCTGGCCTGCTGTCCCCACCGTCTCTGGCCAGGTAAGTGACTGTAATACACGTGGGTGAGGGGTGTCTGGTAGAAGTATGTGCTTGTATAATCTACATAAGGCCTCATGCAAACGACCGTTGTTTTGGTCCGCATCCGAGCCGCAGTTTTTGCGTTTTGTCGTTCACTGCCGGACCCCGTTGTTTTTCTGATTTCAATTTTTTTTAAGCAGAGAGTGTTGTAGGAAGTTTCGCTGAGAGCACGGGTTCATTTTTTCCCAATCAATTCCATTTGGTGCTTCTCTATAGTGGGCAGTGTTTGGTTTTCTCCTATTGCAGAAACAGGGGGGGGGGGGCCACGGCGGTTTTGTTTGTTTTCCTACAGTGGCAAATAAAGACTAGACGAGCCTAGTCTTACTGATGTACTGTGATTCTCCATATTGCCTCCTTTGCTGGCTGGATTCATTTTTCCATCACATTATACACTGCTCGTTTCCATGGTTACGACAATCCTGCAACCCGGCAGCGGCGGTCATGCTTGCCCACTATAGGAAAAAACATTGGCCAGTAATATCAGGAAGTATTACTTTACTGAGAGAGTAGTGGACGCATGGAATAGCCTTCCTGCAGAAGTGGTAGCTGCAAATACAGTGAAGGAGTTTAAGCATGCATGGGATAGGCATAAGGCCATCCTTCATATAAGATAGGGCCAGGGGCTATTCATAGTATTTAGTATATTGGGCAGACTAGATGGGCCAAATGGTTCTTATCTGCCGACACATTCTATGTTTCTATGAGATCGCTCTTTGGGACGCATGCGCAGCAGCTCCCTTACCCACTACCTTGTATCTGCGCTGCAGCGGTGGCCATAACCCCTGTATACCAGCAGTGTATGATGCGATGGAAAATGAAAGAAGGCAATATGGAGAATCACAATACATTAGTAAGTGCCTTGCAGTAACTTTTTTTTACATGATGAATGCCATTTTCTGAAGTGAGACGACCCCTTTGTAGCGGGAGTCTGTTGGACACTTACACGGTAGAGCGTGGTGAGTCTTGTAAGGTTGCGATCATGTCACGTTATTTTCTCTTTCCAGCAGATTGACAACTCCATGTTCCTAAACAAAGTGAAAGAGCAGCTCGTCCAGGAGAAGGGCTGCAATCTTGGCTCACACTACCCCACTCTCCTGACGGTACCCACATCCATGTCCCTAACCTGCAGGCATCAGCCTAGATGGGGAGAACACTCCGTGTGCTGTCCGCATCCGTTACTCCGTTCCGTAGTCCGCAAACAAAAATATAACCTGTCCTATTCTTGTCCGTTTTGCGGACAAGAATAGGCAGTTATATCAATGGCTGTCCGTGCCGTTCCGCAAATTGCCATCCGTGTTTTGCGGATCGCAAAACAGACCACGGTTGTGTGCATGAGGCCTAAGGAGAATGATCAGTTATAAAGAGAAATGTCTCATGGGGTTCCTATAACGTATCGGCATAAAAAATAACAGCAAAACCACGTGCAGTACTGTGAGTCGCTGCGGTTTTAGACTAAGCGCTGTGTACAGTTGAAACACATTGAAATAAGCGGCCAAAAACAAAATACCGGTAAATCTCAAACCTGTGGCGACTCACGGTAATGCCACACATTTTACTGCATTTTTTAAGCGTTTTTTTTTTTTTTTACTGCTTGGTTACAAAATCCTGTGTAAATACACCCATAGATTGAACCTTCGTTTCAAAAAGGAGAAGTGGGAAACAAAAGCTTTCCGATATGGTGCCCATACCCTTGCCTGTTCCTCTACATTAAGGGAGTAGATGGAAAGCACGTCCTGTGCCTCTGTCTGTCACCAGCCCAAAGATCAGCGCCCCGGAGCAGAATCAGGACAAGGTGTGCATTAGAGTCTAAGGCCCCTTTCAAACGAGCGGGTGTCACGTTCCGGACTCGCAGCGCAGCACCCGGCCTGAACCTCCAGCTCTTACAGGGTCGCATAGCATTATATTAATTTATGATGCTATGTGAGCCTTAGGCCCCTTACAGACCAGGGTTTGTCACGCTGCGAGTCGCAGCGCAGCTCCCAGCCTGACCTCCCAGCACTGCCGGGGTCACATAGCATTATATATTTTTTATGATGCTATGTAACCCTTACAGTTCTGGAATGTTTTTCAGATTTTTTTTTTTTTTAAGCAAAGAGTGTTGTAGGAAGTTTCACTGAGAGCACGGGTTAATTTTTTCCCAATCAATTCCATTTGGTGCTTCTCTTTAGTGGGCAGTGTTTAGTTTTCTCCTATTGCAGAAACAGGGGGGGCCTACTGCTGCAACCAGTTGCCTTACGGATAGACATCGAATAGTGGGGGGGGGTCTCGATATATTTCTCCCAGTTTTGGTTGCAATCAAATCTCGCTAATCCGTGGCATTCATTTTCAGGGGTTTGGCTGGTGTGTCACAGTTCATTGCATTGTGGGGTATAATAAGCTCACGTCTCCTTTGAAGTTTCTTTTGTGACTTGTCTAGTCTTTATTTGTCACTGTAGGAAAACAAAAAAAACTGCAGTGGCCGCGATAAGTTGATTTATGGAGTCCGCAGGCAGCTCCTGGGGGATGAGTCTACCTGATGAATGAAATTTGTGGACGTGAGACAACCCCTTTAATGGCTTTTATGCTTGTCAGACATCAGGCATGGCATCCTCCGGGAGCCTCCTGCGGACTCCATAATCAACCTATCGCAGCCACGGCGGTTTTGTTGATTTTCCTACAGTGTCAAATAAAGATTAGACGAGCCTAGTCTTACTGATGTATTGTGATTCTCCATATTGCCTCCTTTGCTGGCTGGATTCATTTTTCCATCACATTATACACTGCTCGTTTCCACGGTTACGACCATCCTGCAATCCGGCAGCGGTGGTCATGCTTGCCCACTATAGGAAAAAACATTGGCCTCTGGTGACTGGGACCGCGAGATCGCTCTTTGGCACGCATGCGCAGCGGTGGCCATAACCCCTGTATACCAGCAGTGTATGATGCGATGGAAAATGAAAGAAGGCAATATGGAGAATCACAATACATTAGTAAGTGCCTTGCAGTAACTTTTTTTTAATATGATAAACGCCATTTGCTGAAGTGAGACGACCCCTTTGAAGCGAGAGTCTGTTGGACACTTACACGGTAGAGCGTAGTGAGTCTCTTAAGGTTGCGCTCATGTCACGTTATTTTCTCTTTCCAGCAGATTGACAACTCCATGTTCCTAAACAAGGTGAAAGAGCAGCTCATCCAGGAGAAGGGCTGCAATCTTGGCTCACACTACCCCACTCTCCTGACGGTACCCACGACCATGTCCCTACCTGCCGGCATCAGCCTAGATGGGGAGAACAAGGTGGAGATTCATGGAATTCCTCACAGTCAGGCATCGGTCACACAGAACATCACCGTCCTGCCCGTGCCCACCACAGGGCTCATGACAGCAAGTGAGTATCTTGGGTCATCTAAAGCCACAGCGCTATTCAGGACAGGCCAGGGCTGACCTCACTGACTTGGTGTCTGCACTGCGTGCTATCCTGGACCTTGAATGCGTTGGATTTGCCGTCACCCATTCAGGTAACTTTCAGATTCCTGAAAGCTTTGTGTGAATGGAAATAAGGGGAAAAAAACCAAAACTCTGAGGCCCCTTGCAGACGAGCGTGTCCGGATGCGTTGCGGGAAAATGCGCGATTTTTCCGCGCAAGTGCAAAACATTGTAATGTGAGAAAAATCGGCATGTTTGGTACCCGAACTTCTTCACAGAAGTTCGGGTTTGGGTTCGGTGTTGTGTAGACTGTACTATTTTCCCTTATAACATGGTTATAAGGGAAAATAATAGCATTCTTAATACAGAATGCATAGTACAATAGGGCTGGAGGGGTTAAATTAAAAAAAATTTTTTACTTCTTCGCGCAGCCCGGCTTCTCTTCTGTCTTCTTTGAGGAAAAGGACCTTTGATGACGTCACTGCGCTCATCACATGGTCCATCACATGATCCATCACCATGGTGATGGATCATGTGATGAGCGCAGTGGCGTCATCAAAGGTCCTTTTCCTGTGCACAGCAAAGATGAAAACAGAAGAGATGCCGGCTGCGCGAACAAGTGGATTAAGGTGAGTTAAATTATTATTTTAAATTTTTTTTTAACCCCTCCAGCACTATTGTGCTATGCATTCTGTATTCAGAATGCTAATATTTTCCCTTCTAAAAATGTTATAAGGGGAAAAAATAATGATCGGGTCTCCATCCCGATCGTCTCCTAGCAACCATGCGTGAAAATCGCACCACTTCCGCACTTGCTTGCGGATGCTTGCGATTTTCACGCAGCCCCATTCACGTCTATGAACGCAGAATATAGAATATGCTGCGATTTTCATGCAACGCACAAGTGATGCGTGAAAACCAACGCTCATCTGCACAGCCCCATAGAATTGAATGGGTCCGGATTCAGTGCGGGTGCTATGCATTGACCTCACGCATTGCACCCGTGCGGAAATCTCGCCTGTGTGAAAGGGGCCTAAGTCAGTACAAATGAAAGAAAAGTATTTGCAAAGTGACCGCACTTTTAGAGGCAACTGAAATAATGTGAGAGAAGACCTGACAAATTTGTAAATACTTTCTTATCTTAGAACTTTGCATCGTGCTGTCCCTCTGTTATTCCTCCTAAAAGTCTACAAACAATTTGACATCTAGGCGTTGCGTCGAGGTTTTCTTTTTGCAATCAGAAACAGCATCTGCGATGATTAGACACATTGATTGCTTTTTACGGGAAGTGCAATTTTAGACTAGGATAGATAGGATGCGTTTCTTGGTCGTTCTGCATTAAATGATGATGATAATAATAATAATATCCTGCCGTGTAGTGATTGTTACACATCTCCCTCCTCTTACAGCCGGCCTGGTCATCACATCTCCTTCTGGATCTCTTGTGACCACGCCATCCTCTTCTGGTCAAACGTTTCCCATTTCCGCCCCTTCCACCATGATTGTGTCAACTTTGCCCGGTACCCAGACATTGCAAGTCGTGTCTGAGCTGACCAAGGCGAAAATCTCTGAAATGGGAAATGTAGGCGTCCAAAAATCAGGCCGTGGGAGGAAGAAGAAGAGAATGCCAGAGCCTACCCTACCAGAGCTGCACGACCCCTATGACTTGTCTAATGAAGACGACGAAGAGCATCATAAAGATGGGAAGACCTACCGGTAATAATCCTATTGTGACGAGTGTGCTGCTAGTTTTTAGTGGTGGTTCTCTTAGGAAAGCTCTACTAGGGAAGAAGAACTTCATAAAAGGGGCACCCCACTTGCAACACACTCTCTCAGGCTCTATTACAAAGCATTAGTTTTTACTCTGGACTACTCTGTATCAGGGTTTCCTCTGTAGAAAAATCTGGGCCTGTCAGCAGCATCGCCGAATGTCTGAGTTCCAATAGCTGAACCTCTGGGGAGAAGCTCGCTGTCCACAGAAGGGTGTTGTCCTAGCCAGACATCCCCTTAAAGTGGTTTCCAGGATTTTGATATTAATGACCTGTTCTCAGGATAGATCAGCAATATCAGATCAGTGGGGTGGCGGCCCAGCTCCCTGCACCTCCACCGATCAGCCTTGTGAAGGCTCCCAGGCCTGTCATAGCCAACGGCCTGACAAGCAGCTAGTGAAAATCCTAAAGACTGCAGTAGTATCCTGTTATAGTCTATGGTACAAGTGGTAAGAAGATTACATGTACAAGTCCCCTAGAGAGAATTAAAATGACATTAAAAAAGTTTTTTTTACAAAAATTCTAATCGCCCCCTTTCCCAATTTTACATATAAAAATAGGCAATAGAAAAAATAAGTGTCTGTGTTCACACCGCATCAAAAAATTTCTGATCTATTAAAATATAAAAAAAAATTCTAGTGTCACAAAAAAAGCACGATTTGCAGTTTTTTTGGTGTAACATTACAACCCTTCACCACGAATTGGATAAAACCGCAAAATTGTACCAGTAAAAACTATACCACAAAAAATAAGCCCCAAACAGCTTTGTAGATGGAAATCTAAAAAGTTACCGGCTTCTAAATATGGCAATGCAAGGAAAATGTAAAAAAAAAATTCACCGATTTTTATTTTTAATCAGCTAAACATTATTAAATCTATATAAATTTGCTATCACCGAAATCGTATTGACCCGCCGTCTAGGGCCAGCTCCACATGTCAGGTGTAGGGATGAGTGAACCCGAACTTTACAGGTTCGGCGTTCGGGCAGTGGAGGAATCCCGTTGTGGATTCCGTTATAACGGAATATAACAGAATTCTATGACGGAGTGCAAAGCAGAATCCTCTAAGAGGCATTCCGTTGTGATCTGTCATAATAGATGATGGCCAAGCATAACAGAACCTGTAAAGTTCGGGTTCGCTCATCCTTATTAGGCGTCTTTCACACTACCGTTTTTTTTTTCCGTTGAAAGATAGAACATGTCCTATTATTGCCCGCAAATCACGTTCCGTGGCTCCATTCAAGTCAATGGGTCTGCAAAAAAAACTGAACACATACGGAAATGCATCCGTATGTCTTCCGTATCCGTTTCGTTTTTGCAGAACCATATATTGAAAATGTTATGCCCAGCCCAATTTTTTTCTATGTAATTACTGTATATACCATACGGAAAAACAGAACAGAAACGGAAACGAAACGGAAACAAAAAAACGGAACAACGGATCTGTAAAAACGGACCGCAAAACACTGAAATAGCCATACGGTAGTGTGAAAGAGGCCTTAATCAGGTGTGTCCGGCCAGGTATTTTAGGCTGGGAGACAGACACAACTGATAGATGTTTAGTCCACTTTAGTGCACAGATCCGGTGTCCATACACTGATGGTGCCGAACAGAAAAACGCTGCATGCATCCAGCATCACAACTGATGCGTTGGAAATATGTACACCATCCCATAGACAACTATAGGGATCAGTTCTGGCTCAGTTCCTCTTAGGCGCTCTTTGCTTCATGCCAGAGGGGAACTGAGCGGATAGCCGAACAAATGTGTCAGGGACCTAAGCCTGTCATTAGGGCTGAAACGATTACTCAAATTAATCGATTAGCTTGAAACAAAAAAATACTCGATGCAAATTTTTTGCATCGATGATTCGTTTGTGCCATGTGACCATGGAGTGTGAGTGAAGAGCTTGCTATTACTCATGCTCCGTGGTCACCCGCCTGCCCGCACAGCGCTGCACTGGATCCTGACGTACACACATCGTCAGGACGTTTTAGTTCGCTGGTGCTGCGGCTGGGCACTGATGGCTTGGAGGGGGAGTGGGGGCGGCTCTTGGCGATGGGAGGGGCTTGTGGCATTGGAGGGGGGAGCTGATGGCACTGGGAGGGGAAGTAACTGATGATATGGGGAAGCTGGTGGCACTGGGGGGAGCTGGTGGCATTGGAGGGTAAACTGGTGGCACCGTGGAGGAACTAATTGCATTGGAGGGGGAACTGGAGGGGAGCAACTAATGGCACCGGGGGGGGGGCTGATGAGTTTTTATAGAAAAAATTATTTTAATTAGTTTTTTCTTATTAGAGTACTTGATTACTAAAATAATCGATAGCTGCAGCCCTACATGTCATGTCACTTTCAGCGCATAATGAACGCCATTAAAAAAAAAAAAAAAAACCTTTGTGGAAATGCATGTTTTTAATGTCACCAAAGCATTTTCAACCCAAGATATAGTGAACTAAATTGTGCCGTTAAAAATAGAGCTCGCCCCGCAAAAAATAAGCCCCATAAGGCCATGTGAACAGAAAAGTGATGGCTCACGGCAGGTGGGGAGGGTCCTTAAGAGGTTAATGCAGCAGGTCCCCTGCTCTTTCCATGAATCAGGCCGATGATGGCTTTTCCTATAGATCCTCATTGTCACGTGCACATCTCTCCATCTTGCACCTCACTTTAATCTAGTCACCAGAGCTGACAGTCACCTGTTGTCTCTTCCAGATGCCGGATGTGCTCGATCACCTTCTTCTCAAAGTCTGAGATGCAGATTCACTCCAAATCTCACACAGAGGCCAAGCCCCACAAGTGCCCTCATTGCTCGAAAACCTTTGCCAACAGTTCCTACCTGGCTCAGCATGTGCGGATCCATTCAGGGGCCAAGCCCTATACCTGCAATTACTGTCAGAAAGCCTTCCGCCAGCTGTCTCACCTCCAGCAGCACACACGGTAAGAGGAGCCCTGACCAACCGAAGGCTTTTGATGGGAGCTAGAAAGAAAATGTAGCTTGGGAATGTGTGAGCTGGGTGTCACCGTATGTGTTCTGTGCATATGGCGGTCTTTGGTCCTAGGCTGTCACTGACATAACCATTTGACATGATGTACATTACGATCCCTCAGCACGCAGAATAGGTTGTACTTTGTGCTCTCTGGCAGCCGAGGGCAGCAGTGTTAGCGATATGTACTAGATATGTGACATGAATGGGCTCTGATTCTAGGACATCCGGTCAGTCTGTGTTACTCTTATGCCATTGGTAGCAGGGAGCGTTTCCATTCGGACATCGTGTCACATGTCTCTTACCTTCTCCATGTACACAGCACTTGTACACGGTGTCATGTGTCCTTGTACACGGCACAGACACATTTTCATTCGTTTTGAGCGAACTTGTGTTTTCATTTTCGGCGTACAAGGTTTGGGCGCTCTAAGAATTCCGTTATGGATTCCGCTACCACGGACCATAACTTATGGAATTCTTGGATAACCCGAACCCAAACCTTGTATCCCGAAATTGAAAACACAAGTTCGCTCAGCACTAATTGTCATCTCTCTATTATCTATCCATGTTCATCAACTATCATGTCATACCTCTTTAAGTGTCATCTAAGTGGCGCTGAGATGTTTTGTGCTACCGCTGTCACATTTGTCTCCCTGCATCTGCTTTTGCCTCACTGCTTCCTATAGTTGCCTCCTTCCACTGCTGCTTCCCCTAACATTGCCTCCTTCCACTGCTGCTTCCCCTAACATTGCCTCCTTCCACTGCTGCTTCCCCTAACATTGCCTCCATCCACTGCTGCTTCCCCTAACATTGCCTCCTTCCACTGCTGCTTCCCCTAACATTGCCTCCTTCCACTGCTGCTTCCCCTAACATTGCCTCCTTCCACTGCTGCTTCCCCTAACATTGCCTCCTTCCACTGCTGCTTCCCCTATAGTTGCCTCCTTCCACTGCTGCTTCCCCTATAGTTGCCTCCTTCCACTGCTGCCTCCCCTATAGTTGCCTCCTTCCACTGCTGCTTCCCCTATAGTTGCCTCCTTCCACTGCTGCTTCCCCTATAGTTGCCTCCTTCCACTGCTGCTTCCCCTATAGTTGCCTCCTTCCACTGCTGCCTCCCCTATAGTTGCCTCTTTCCACTGCTGCCTCCCCTATAGTTGCCTCCTTCCACTGCTGCCTCCCCTATAGTTGCCTCCTTCCACTGCTGCCTCCCCTATAGTTGCCTCCTTCCACTGCTGCCTCCCCTATAGTTGCCTCCTTCCACTGCTGCCTCCCCTCTATAGTTGCCTCCTTCCACTGCTGCCTCCCCTCTATAGTTGCCTCCTTCCACTGCTGCTTCCCCTATAGTTGCCTCCTTCCACTGCTGCCTCCCCTATAGTTGCCTCCTTCCACTGCTGCCTCCCCTATAGTTGCCTCCTTCCACTGCTGCCTCCCCTATAGTTGCCTCCTTCCACTGCTGCCTCCCCTATAGTTGCCTCCTTCCACTGCTGCCTCCCCTATAGTTGCCTCCTTCCACTGCTGCCTCCCCTATAGTTGCCTCCTTCCACTGCTGCCTCCCCTATAGTTGCCTCCTTCCACTGCTGCCTCCCCTATAGTTGCCTCCTTCCACTGCTGCCTCCCCTATAGTTGCCTCCTTCCACTGCTGCCTCCCCTATAGTTGCCTCCTTCCACTGCTGCCTCCCCTATAGTTGCCTCCTTCCACTGCTGCCTCCCCTCTATAGTTGCCTCCTTTCACTGCTGCTTCCCCTATAGTTGCCTCCTTCCACTGCTGCCTCCCCTCTATAGTTGCCTCCTTCCACTGCTGCCTCCCCTCTATAGTTGCCTCCTTCCACTGCTGCCTCCCCTCTATAGTTGCCTCCTTCCACTGCTGCCTCCCCTCTATAGTTGCCTCCTTCCACTGCTGCCTCCCCTCTATAGTTGCCTCCTTCCACTGCTGCCTCCCCTCTATAGTTGCCTCCTTCCACTGCTGCCTCCCCTCTATAGTTGCCTCCTTCCACTGCTGCCTCCCCTCTATAGTTGCCTCCTTCCACTGCTGCCTCCCCTCTATAGTTGCCTCCTTCCATCATCTCTTCTGTCCATTGCGATTCCTCATTCCCTCCTGAAGTGTCCTGTTTTCTCCGTCTGTGTCCTTACTTCCCTGAACCCTCCATCCGCTATATTGTGACCTAACAGCTCTGCGTCTCCCCCCCCCCCGCTCTGTCTGTAGGACCTTACTTAGTGTTTTCTCCCTTCACTGCAGTTTTTGGTAACTCCGACTCCTCTGTATTTAATATGCAAATGTATTTTATAGTATAAAATACATTTGCATATTAAATACAGAGGAGTCGGAGTTACCAAAAACTGAGGAGTCGGACCATTTATCTACCGACTCCACAGCCCTGGTTCCAACCACCCGTTATATCAGCTGGCCTCTTGTTCCTAAAATACCTTTAGGCCCCTTTCACACGAGCGTGACGGCTTGGCTCCGGATGCGTTCAGTGAAACTCTCACCATTTTGCAAGCAAGTTCAGTCAGTTTTGTCTGCGATTCCGTTCAGTTTTTTTCCGTGCGGGTGCAATGCGTTTTGATGATCACGCGCGTGATAAAAAACTGAAGGTTTACAAACAACATCTCTTAGCAACCATCAGTGAAAAACTCATGGCATTCGCACTTGCTTCCAGATGCAATGCATTTTTCACTGAAGCCCCATTCACTTCTATGGGGCCGGGGCTGCGTGAAAAATGCAGAATATAGAACATAGACTGGTATGCTTTAGTATACATTTACTATATGGAATAGCATGGTGTACTTTTTCACCTAAGGGTGATGGATTCCACTGTGTGCCGCGGCCTTTCTCCCTTATGGTGTCTCGGCTCCCCATTACCTGCTTTGCTTGTTCCCCTTTCTTTGTATTTGCTGTCCCTATCCTACCCTACAGCACCTGGTACGTCTCTCCCCTACCCCATGTGTCTTGTCCCATCAGTTATGCAATGTTCTCCTTGTCCTTGTCATGGACATTGCTTCTGTCATCATCCTTCCTCTACATTTTGCACAACTCATCTGTTCCATGGCAGACGTTTCCATCACTCAAATCCTGTGGACGCTTTCCTCCCACATGTTCTCGTCTCTATCTCTGCTATGTACAGGTAGCATGTCTCTTTTTCCCACTAACAGCTGCTTATTGGTCCCCAGCGCAGATGCAGCACATGGCAGGCGCACAGGTCTCCAGCCCCCCAGTAGTGAGCGCACCATTCTGGAAGCACAGCCTCCACACCTCAGCATGTGCATCGCAGGTTTAGATTCACTATTGCTCTCGTACAGTTCACATTTCCAGCTGAATTACACGCAGGGACTTGGAGTGAACCTCAATTTTCTGTAAATCTCTTATGATGTTTTTGGAATGACTTTGACTACAAGGGGATCCTGAGGAAGTCAGATCCCCGCTGCAGCAGAGTACATCCACCATTAAAGGGGTTATCAGAGACTAACAAATGTCCCCCATATGCCCGGGCCCCCCTCACTGGTTTTACTTACCTCGCTCCCTGCGCCGCTTCTGGTCCCCACACCGCCACTGCTGCTTCTCCCCGTCCCCGGATGAAAACATGCCAATGGCAGGTGGTGATGGGGATGAGCCTCCCTAGCATCGCGCCTCATCCGCGCAGGGGGAGAAGCAGCAGCGGTGGTGCAGGGAGCGGGAGCCAGGTTAATGGATTCAGTGTGAGCTGGGGGACATTTTGTAGTCTCGGGTAACCCCTTTAAACCTAGTCTGTCTACATTGCTATTCCCATAATATAATAAAGGACCACAAAATGTAGGCACTGTAATATACCTAGTGCAGGGCCCGAGGGGGCCAAACATGATACAGGGGATTCAAAGACAAACCCAGCGTGAGAATGTGTCAGGCAGCTCCCCCTTCTTAGTCCCTGTGAGGGAGATGAAATTAGCTCAAGAAGTTTTATAAAAATATATAAAATAACCATTATTTCCTTATTAAATCCCTCACCAGTCCAGCACCATTGCCTTGGCGGTGCCCACTGGTCTATGGTTATTTTCCTGCAGAGGCGCTGTGCCGTACATCTGCATGACTGCTGCAGCCAATCTCTGGCATCAGCAGTTTTGTGCCATAAATGCAAGCATCATCGCCGAGGCCAGTGTTTGGCTGCAGCGGTCACATGGATGTACTAAACTAAAGGCCAGTGAGGTCCACCAAAGCATCGGTGCTTGGACAGTAAGGGATTGAACAGGGGATTAATGGTTTTTATTTAATTTTATATATTTTTTTACATTTCTTGCAGCTGTTCATTACAGGGGTTGTTTACCCGTAGATTTTTTCCACTGACACCCCAAGCATGGGCAGACCCATGGCAGTAATCGTACCAACCAGCATCCTGACGCTGGGTTTCTTACTCCATCTCTGCCCTGACGGCTCTGCAGTTCCTCGGTCTCCCTGTGTCAACAAACAGTTTGACGTAGGTGACGTGACACATGGGTGACTTGTAGGGACGAGCGAACATGTGTTTTTAAGATCCGAGTACAACGTTCGGGTTATCTAAGAATTCCGTTATGGAATCCGCTACCACAGACCATAACTTATAGTCCGTGGTAGCGGAATCCATAACGGAATTCTTAGATAACTCGAACCTTGTACGCTGAACTTGAAAGCACAAGTTCGCTCATCCCTACTAGTCACCCATAGGTAGGGCTCCCTCACCATATTATACTCTGATCATACCTTTATGTCCCAGGATTGCTTCTGCAATCTGGTAAAAAAAAATCAGTATATACTGTTAAGTGCTTGATTAGCGGGAACAGGCACGATGATGGTTCAGAAGCCTGGAGATTTGAAGGGGCTGCGAGGGAATAAGGCTAAGTCTACACTACGACATTTGTCGCACCAATGTTGCGCGACAATTTTTATAATGATAGTCTATAGTGTCACACTGCGACTGCGACACGACAGTCGCAAAAAAAACATTCGCGTCGCAGAATGTCGCATGGCGCAGTGCGAAACCATAGACTACATCATAAAAATTGTTGCGCGGCATTAATGCACATATTGCAGTGTAGTTGTGCCCTATGTCGTCGTGTAGACCTAGCCTAAGAGCCGGCGTTATGGTGCACAGAGAGGCTCCTGTCGGCCCTGTGTGCACTTAACAGCTCATTTTCTGCAGCAGTCCTGGCAGATAAACGTATGATTGTAGCATGCAGAGGGAGCTCTCTTTAGGCTGCCTGCACATGTTGAAGATTATGCACAGTTTTTCCGTGTGGATTTTCATGTGGAAAAACTGCAGCGTACTACAGTACCAGCAATGTGAATAAGATTCGACAAACCTTATGTTCACTTTGCTTCTTCTTTTTTTTTTTTTTTCTTCTGTGCAGAATTTGAAATCTGCAGCTCGGCAATTATTTGTGCGATTCCGCACTTTCTGCAGAGTGGTTTTCCCCATAGACTTCAATGGGGTTATTAATAAACAGAAAATCTGCAACAAAAACCACACAGAATCCGCAATAAGTAGAGTAGATTTGTGTGAGGTTATGGTGTGGATCTCAGGAGGATTTTCGCTTACAAATGTGTACCATGTGTAGGGGCCCTTAGACTCTCAGTGCTGCCAGTCACTTCCCCCATGCAGGTCATCAGTAGGATTAAGTGCGGTGCCACTGCATCCTTCCGCATATCGGGTAGAGCCATTGTGAAACTACAACTCCCTGCTGACCCTAACAGTCTGGGAGTTGTAGCTGTTAGGTGTACACAGTAGCTGGCATGCCACAGACTGAGACTTAATCCCCTCCTCATTAGAGTCATAGTAAGGATTGCTCAGATAGCACATCTTGGTGTACGTGGCAGTCAGGTCTGCCACGAGCAGTGACGATTTATGGTTGACAATAGCATAGGGACTAGACCGAGACCGGATCCTACCCCATGCTCTTGTATACAACACCTGCCTCACCACATTCATTTTCACAATGCTTCCAGACCCAACCGTTGTGTTGTTCTGGCAGGATCCACACGAAGGTGCATAGTGCTGTCTCCAAGCCCCACAAGTGCCCGTACTGCTCCAAATCCTTCGCCAACCGCTCCTACTTGACTCAGCATGTGCGCATCCACTCGGGGGCCAAGCCTTACAGCTGCCGCTACTGTCTGAAGGCCTTCCGCCAGCTCTCTCACCTCCAGCAGCATACACGGTAAGGGGGCAGGAGGAGAGAGCTGGGGGAGCCCCGACACCAGCATGTTACCCCTCCCACCTAACAATGTGCACACCATGTACATCCCTACATGCACACAGCCTATTCCCGGGCCCACATCTTCTAGAGGTTAAGTTAAAGGACTCGAAGTTATGATCTTCACCTCTTCTCGGCACAGCTAAACTGTCTGCTTCCATATTGGTCTAGGATTTTAACAGGGACTGTTTATCCTTAGGGTAGGCCATCAATATTAGATCGCCGAGGGTCTGACTCTTGGCACCCCCCATGATCAGCTATTTGAAGGGTTTATGATGCTCCAATGAGTGCTGCATCCTCTTCATTTTTACATTGCTCCGTACACATGATGGCCGCTGTCCTGGGTGTTGCAGCGTTCCTGTTCACCATAGCCACACAGCCCCTTCAAACAGCTGCTTTGCGGGGGTGCCAAGAGTCTGATCACCACCCAACTGATATTCATGGCCTATCAGTAATAAACCACTAGCCCTTTAATGACCTGTCCTTAGGATGGGCCATTAGTATTTGATTGGAGGGGGTCTGACCACCAGACCAGCACCAATTATATATTGTATACATCTGTGGCCATGCCCGATATTGCAGCTCCGCTTTAATTATCGTACAGTAGGAAGTTCTGTGACTTTTTAGAATACTTTGAACATAGTTTCTTAATTATCTTATCTTTTCTTGCAGAAAGTGAAACTTGCAGAGACCCAATACTTCTCACAGCTGATAGTTTGCTACAGTTGTACTTGGTCAGTTCCTGGACCCGCACAGATACATTGCATCAAACTATCAATACAGAGGATTGTTCAGACTGGAAACATTTGTAGCAAACCCTCAGCTTTGAGAAGTATTAAGTCTGTACCTGTTTGTCAGTGAAAAACAATGTATATTAAAAAGCTGCAGAACTTCGTTGACACCTTCTTATCAGTCTCACGTATGTAACCTCTTAGCATGAGTGTACGTTTTCACACACCCCCTTGGTTTGTAGACACAGATTAGCCTCTTCTCTCCCTCCATACATACTGTACTTCATTGATTTGTTCCCCCGGCCTTGCGCTGAGAATTGGCAGATTTTCAAACCCTCTGCAAGTTCTCTTCCATTTTTTCTTTTAATGGTCCCTGTCCCAACCATTGTGTTGTTCTGGCAGAATCCACACGAAGGTGCATATTGCGGTGTCCAAGCCTCACAAGTGCCCGCACTGCTCCAAAACCTTCGCCAACAGCTCCTACCTGGCCCAGCACGTGCGCATCCACTCGGGGGCCAAGCCCTACAACTGCCGCTACTGTCAGAAGGCCTTCCGCCAGCTCTCTCACCTCCAGCAGCATACACGGTAAGAAGGCAGGAGGAGAGAGCTGGGGGAGCCCCGACACCAGCATGTACCCTCCTTTCCCCCCACCAACCGCATGCACACGTGTCTGAATGGAAACCGGGACAGGGGAGGGATTACATCCGGTCTGTTCATTTCACCCTCCCCCCATTAACATTCCCCCCCCCCCCGCCCCCGCCCCCCCTGCGCTGCCTTTCCGCGCCTAACCCTAATGCTAGTCTGGCTTGTTGATGTAATTCTTCTTATTTTTATCTCTGTTTGCAGGATTCACACAGGCGACAGGCCCTATAAATGCGTACATCCTGGATGTGACAAGGCTTTCACCCAGCTGTCAAATCTGCAGGTAAGAGCTCTTACCCCACCATGAATGACACACTGACACCTTGTAAGCTGCTGGATATTAAAGTTTTCTGTCTTTTATTGGAGGCTGTGATGCCGAGCTTGGTGCTGCCGTCTCCTGCGTAGGCCTATACTTCTGTGGTATCCAGGTGGACATGTGCCATTTCCCAAGCCACTGACCCCATGCACATAGTATATCAGACTATTGCAGACTGGGCAGCAGATGAATCGGCTTCCATGTACAGAGTCTCCACAATGCAGATTGTTTTTCCATCTGCATCGGAAACTGTCTTGAATGCAGATTTTGCTGTGGATTTCACCCTATAAATGAAGTCCTGCCTCAATTTTTCACTCGCGGAATATGCGCTATTGTTGCAGCATTTGAACTCAGGGACAGCTTGGGGACATAGAGGTTCGCAACACACCGTGCGGCAGTGGGGTCTTGGGTTCAGACGCAGTTAGGGCAGCATTTGCATGGACTTTGCATGTTCTTCTCTTTGATATTTCCATAAACGTACTTGCAGCACAGGGGGAGACATGACTGTAGATTTTAGTAGCTGGTGGTCAGACACTGAGGGAAAGCCCACATCTGCGGGTTTTATATATATATATATATTTTTATTTTTTTTTGCTGTTTTATAGAAACGCATTTGCTTGTTTGTCTTGTTTTGTCAGAAATTGCAGCAGAGAGAGTTGGGTGGCTGTGTATGCGGGACATGATTAGGGCAGGATCTGCACTAGAATGTTTAGGCTGGGTCCACACTGCCGCCGGCATGGCTCTCCAGCAGTCTGTGCTGTGAAAGAATGCCGAGAAGTGGTCAGACACCAACCGCTGCGTGCTGCGGTATCCGTCCGGCCAATTCTCAGCATATTTGCTGGGTTTTGGCCGGACCCCATTATAGTTGGGGGGTCCTACCACTCAGTCAATCAGTGATATGGAGCTTAGCCACGTATTTGTGGCCACTACTGCACCAGGGACTGGGACCTTGCAGCCTCTTTCCCACCTTTTTATAGCAGATCTGTAAATCTGATGGTTTTTAGCCCTCGGCTTTTGTGTTTTTGCCGCCTTGATGACTTCACTGTTTCTTGTGTTTCTCTTTTTAAGTCTCACAGGAGGCAGCACAACAAAGATAAACCTTTCAAGTGCCACAACTGTCACCGAGCGTACACCGACTCGTCCTCCCTAGAGGTCCACCTGTCTACTCACACCGTCAAGCATGCTAAAGTGTATACCTGTTCCATCTGTAGTCGAGCGTATACTTCGGTGGGTGTTAATATGACTGGTATATGTCTGCGTTTGTTTATCTACTTCTCAGTATTTCGGCCTATTTCATCAGTTCTTGTGCTTCAGCCCTTTGCATGCTTTTGTTTCTCTGATTCCAGCTCTTGGTACTGGATGACTGCGCATCATAAACGGTGAACTGCAAGGATACCCATTAACAACTGGGTTACTCTGCTTTCCCCTCAGTCTTGGGGGGAGGGTGTGAAGGGTTGTAATGCTCTTCGTATTTGACGAGAGCTCATACGGAACCTGGGAAGTTTTCCATGAATTGCGGGTTCTGTTGGGTGTCCAAATGGTTGAGAACGCAGGGCGAGGATGCCCATCATGACTGTCGTACTTATCCAGCTGATTGCATGGGTGTCCGTGGGGCAACATCTTTAATGCACAGGCCTGCTCTAATGTTTAAACCTGCAGCAATCAATGCTGATTACAGTATAGAAGGCTACAGACTGAGTCCCCGTGATGCGATCGAGGCCCACACCTAGTATATCCACCAGGGCTGTCTGACCATATTTCTCCTTAGTCTACCCTAACCACTGCCTGCGTAGTCTTAGCACACAGAATGTTGTACTGCCATATAGGTGCTTGTCAGCACATTACAGTTAAAAGTAAGAATGTCATGATGGGGATAAAAAATAAATTAAAAAAAAGTAATATTAATAAGTAATAGAAAAAAACAAATGCACATTTTTTTATCATAAATGAGCTTTAATAAATGTAAGAGCCAAGACATAACACAATATACACAACCTGGACAATAAACAGATGGCGTCATTAATGATGATGTGTGTATGCTGTAAAAAATTTAATTGGAATTTTTCCCGGCTACTATACAATGTACGGCGCGGTGCTTGATGAGCAGAGAGAAGGCAGCGGCGCTCGCAGGAACACCACTGCCCTTTCAAACAGTAAAAAAAAATAATAATCTTTGAAAACCCTTTTAACTGGGAAAAGAACAGTTGGTTACCTGGTGCCCTCCTTTTCATCTTTTTAGTTGCAGATCCGCTAATTCTCGGGCACCTGCCCTGCCTTTCAGACTGTGCATCGGTAGCCCAAGACGCTGCTTGCCCATCCCTGCTCGTGTATTGGCCAGCACTGTTCACATGAGCAGTGCTGACCAATCCAAGAGCAGCAGGAAGTGTCTTGGACTACCAAATGCGCAATATGCATTAGGCGGTGTGAGCACTAGAGCAGCCATCTTGGATGGCAGTAGAGAAGACAGGGACTTAGCGGATCTGCCGATGAAAAGGGCGGCACCAGGTACGTGTTCTGTTTGTATCTCAGTTAATGTGATTTTTATTTAATTTTTTTTCTTTTTTTTTTCTTGATCCCGAGGGTCGCTTTAAACACTAATGTGCATTTCCAAAAAACTATTTACAAACCTACAATACATCGACTCATCCCGCCTCTTATAATCCCCTGTTAGGACTGCCGGAAAGGAAAAATGAAACCTTTTTTACTGGTCCTAGGGGCCAAAGGTGGTCTGAACCTCATGGGGTTAAGTATGTTGACCCAAGATTAAATATTTATTTAGTCTGTTAGATCAGTCATTTTTACATCTGCTCCTGTGTCTAGATATGGCTGTTACTGCTAGTGCCCCCCTCGGTGTTTGTGATCTTTACATTTTCTATCAGAACATCCACCTCATGTGTGCGCACTTCTCATGGACTGGCAGAAATCAAACCATTGCCCGTGTACAAGAGGATCCAGGGGGTGGTACTGAGCTTGTGTGACCACCAGCACATTAGGGGGGCACATCCTATCTACATAGGAGAAGTACCTAGTACTTGACATGCCCTTCCAGATCCTCCAGGAGTGCCGGACTCCTTTGTATATACAGCCTTATTATCACTACACTTATGTATATTCATTTTATTCTCGTGTTTCCTTCCTTCCTCTCCAGGAAACATATCTGATGAAGCACATGAGAAAACACAACGCTCCAGAAACTTCGCAGCAGCCCCCGACACAAGTCCTAACCTCACAAGCGCATTTCACCCCCGTGTCCCAGGCCCCCACGTCGGACGGACCCCAGTGCTCCTTTGACATGAATCCCTTCAAGACGGATCATCACAAGGACTTATGTTTGACCGTCTCCACCAGCGCCATCCAAGTGGAACATTTAGCCAGCTCCTAGTTATACAAAAAATTGGACAGGCGGGAGGGGAATGAACGGTCCCTGACCAGACATGTGGGGGTGGATTTAAAGGTCTGGACCAGTTCTTGCTGGGTGGGGGAAAAGTGAAAGAAAAAAGTCCCGTCGTGGGTTGGAACTTTGGAGACAATGGACTCAATAATCGGCCTCAGTATAATGGAGGTTCTCAAGCTATGAAATTGTTGAAGCCCTGGACATGGGCTGGGATCAGGCGGAGGTCCTGACGTCAACACTTTTGCTGCTTGCTCATAGTATACGTTAACAGCACATGGAGAAACGCAGTGCCCGAGCAGTGTTAAATACAGTGCACTGCATCCCAATAATGACTATATACAGGTCACTGGCCCGGAGGATGCCATGCACCGCTAGTGTTTTGAAAGGACTGCAGTTTATATCCAGCAATACTGCCCGCACAGGACAGATTGGGGGAAGTGTGGTTTAAGATTTTTGGACTTTATTTTATACCCTAATACATAAAATGGGGAGGGGGGAGGGGGGGGCAGCTCTCTGTATTATATATTATTTTATCCATATCTTGTTCCTGCTCTTCCTCAGCTGACATCTTCCCCGGAAGTACACTGCATAGGATTAAGACTGACATTGCCGGTCTCGGGAGGGGAGGTGGCGGATGAATTCTGCATTAGAGGATCTATTAGCTAGTTCTGCTCACCTGCCAGGGAGAGGAGGTCACGCCTGTGTCCTGGTTCATACTATGTATAAATATATACAGAACAAAGTGTGTATATCTATCCACTGCTTATTTCCTGCTCAGCTTGTCATTATTTTTTTTATACATTCTTATACATGATGGTGTATGGGGAGCTTCCAGTTTTAGGTCCCAGCTCTCAAGCCAGGTCTTCTCTCTTCTCTGTATCTTCAGATGTGGTGTTCTTTTTCAGGGATTACCCTGCTCTGTCCTGTCCTCCTGCCTACTCGCCACCCTGCTCTCTGTCCTGCCTACTCGCCACCCTGCTCTCTGTCCTGTCCTCCTGCCTACTCGCCACCCTGCTCTCTGTCCTGTCCTCCTGCCTACTCGCCACCCTGCTCTCTGTCCTGTCCTCCTGCCTACTCGCCACCCTGCTCTCTGTCCTGTCCTCCTGCCTCCTCGCCACCCTGCTCTCTGTCCTGTCCTCCTGCCTCCTCGCCACCCTGCTCTCTGTCCTGTCCTCCTGCCTACTCGCCACCCTGCTCTCTGTCCTGTCCTCCTGCCTACTCGCCACCCTGCTCTCTGTCCTGTTCTCTTAACCTTCTCGCCACCCTGCTCTCTGTCCTGTTCTCTTAACCTTCTCACCACCCTGGTCCTGACACCTCTTTAACCTGGTCTTTCTTTGCTCATGGTCCCGATCTTATCCCCCCCCCCCCCCCCCCCCCCCCCCCCCCATCCTCCGTCATTAAACTTTTAAGACCTTGCCGAACGTGTTCCTAGCACTGTTTTCCTCCTCTCTTTTCTAATGGATAACTTTACCCATCTTCTCGCACCTGTCCTGTTATTACCAGTATCACTATAACTTGCTTTCTTCCAAGTCACCTTGTTGGATCCATCATCATTTACGGAAAAAAAAAAATATCAGCCTTGGGAAGAGGCAACCATGCCCCGTGCATTCAGCTGTTGTGATGTGGGAGGCTGCAGTTGTTGTCAGACTCTACTGGTGTCCTCTCCTGTCCCCATATTAGTATATTGTGTAGAAATAAACCTCCATCTACATTGTGTTTTATATTCTCTGCAGCCCATGAGAGATTTTTCATCAGGAATGAAGGGGCGGTATAAACTGACAGTCGTGGCATGTACTGACAATGGATACACAGCACCATATAAAGCCTCGTGCAGACGTCCGTGGAACGCGGTCTGTAAGATACCGGACTGGCATTGGTTGCTATGACGCCGTGCGCTCCTGCAATGCCAGTCCGGTATCTCACGCACCGTGTTCCACGGGCGTCTGCATGAGGATTAACAGTATGTGTGTGCAGAGACCAGAACCCTATACAGTTCTAGTAGAGGTTGCAGAGGAGTTCACCATGAAAAGCTTTCAGAACAGAGCAAACCCCTGGAGCTGCAGTTTTTGCTGGTAGAGGGTGCAGAGCGCTGCGGAGCATGCAGGAGAGCGGAGACCTGTCTGTACGGCAGGAATGAAGGATTCAGAATTGGTGAAGCCTCATTCAGAGTTGCGCTCGTTTTCTGCTAAGTCTCTGACTGCAAGACCTCAATGTGCCTGAGAAGGGTCATGTTCACACGCCTGGTTTTCCGCACTGATTTCGATGCTTATTCTGCACCAGAATCGGAAGGTGTACCGCCACCAATTGTGAATCGCTACATAGTTCACATGACACCGATTTTTCTGCATGTGGACTTGCGATGCTGAATACGTTAAATATTTATTAACACAAAAGTATTCAACATCGCTTTGTTTTGCGGGCTAATTCGGTACTATGGTATCCTTTCCACACATGCATGTGGGCTTGAAATCTGCAGAAAAAAATTGACATGTTATGGCCTCGTGTACACGACTGTATTTTGCATCCGAACAGACGTCAGCCATGTGCAGTCCACATCCGTTTGTCCGTTCCGCAAATTATAGAAGATGTCCTATTCAGGTCAGCATTGCATAAAAAAATGAGCACATACAAGGTACGTGTTGTTTGTGGACCGAAATATGTATGGGCACGTGGGCATGAGGCGGTTTTTAAGTGCACAACACAGCGGGTAGCCACACACAGTGTATTCAGCGTATCTGCGGCAGCACAAAGATTTTCTTTTAAATCAACATCTGACTTTACAACAGTTCCCCACGAACACGGCCCAACTCCGCATCTGAACAGAGAACGCCCCGCAGCGTCACAGCTTGGGACATGTGTATTATCTGTCCTAGTACTCGCCTGTGTCACAAATGTATGCGATCCCTCCGGTCCTGTGAGTATAGGTTAGGCTGATTCCACACTAGCCGTTTCCCTTTCCGCTATTGAGATCAGTCATAGGATCTTAATAGCGGGGGGGGGGGAAGAAGAGAGAGAATGCTTCCGTTTTGTCCCCATTTATTGTCAATGGGGACAAAACTGAACTGTAGGAAACGGAGTCACCAAAATTAATTCCGTTCCATTTGGTTGTGCTCCCATCGCGGACAAGCAGCTTTTTTCTGTCCGCGATGTGGTGCGGAGCAAGACGGATCCGGCCTGACAGACAATGTAAGTCAATGGGGGACGGATCCGTCTTCTATTGTATTTCAATGGTGTCCATGACGGATCCGTCATGGCTATATAAGATATAATACAACCGGATCCGTTCATGATGGATGCATGCGATTGCAGATCCGTGACGGATCCGCAAAAAACGCTAGTGTGAAAGTAGCCTTAGTTAAAGGGGTACTCCCATCTGGACATTTATATGTATTAATAGGATATGAATGGAGAGTAGGCTTGAGCGAATCGAGCTTTGGATCACAGGTTCGTTTTTTAATGCTGTTTCCGTACAGCATTAAAATGTATTGACTCCGAGGAGCCAAACTTCGTCTCGGTCGAAGTCACGTGAGATTTCAGTGAATTACTACAGTATTCCTTTCTGCGTATTTAAAAACATTTTAAAATAGGAACCTGAAGTCTGCTTTGGTACAGAGATACCAGCCAGTTCCAAAGCCCACTTCACATTCCTATTTTAGTAAGTAAGTAATTCACCGAAGTCTCGCACCACTTCGGCCGAGATGAAGTTTGGCTCCTCGGAGGCGGGAGCAGCATTAACTTTTTTTAACGAATCGACTTCAGATCTTTGATCCAAAGCTTGATTCGCTGAAGCCTAATGGATAGCATGCTGCACGTTAGTGGCGTCCTATCCACTGACTGCAATGCGACCTCCCGAGCCAACGCCCCATAGCGGTCAATGGAGCGGTGGACCTACATGCACTGGGAGGGCTTCATTCTTGAGATAGGTGTGGGTCCCACCTCTGGGAGCTGCTCCTATCGGACATTTATGGCCTATCCTAGCAATATGCCATAGCTGTCCAGATGAGGATAACCCTTTAAACCCATGAATAGCACCTAGTGGTGACAGTAGGCAGAGTCTAGAAGTTTGAGGTAGAAATTTACTTTATCTTCCACAACGCCGGTCAGCAAATTGCCGATATCAATCGCCATCCACATCAATATTCCCGTTCAGCCCGCCTTGACTATAGGTGTGGACGGTGATATGGATCCACGCAAGACATCACTGCCCCTGAAAGATATCGGAAGGGGACATTATCCTGAGAATCTGTCAGTACTGCAGCCTCAGGCTTCGGGCCTGTCACTTCAAGTCAACTTACTTTGGTCCTGCTCTACATTTCTTCTGGAAGTGACCTTTAACCATACTTACCGACTGTCCTGGAAAAAGGGGGCATCTTCAAGAGCCTGCAAATCTCTTGGGGTTCCCGGTGTCTTTAAATTGTACCTCTCCTCCATTCCAGGCCGTCTGCAGCAGTGCTCGCGGTCTAAAGAGGTTTCTAGGAGTTTAATATTGATGGCCTGTCCTCAGTATCTGATCGGTGGGGATCCGGCACCCCAGCAGATCAGCTGTTTGAAGAGCCTGTGGTGCTCCCGTGAACACTGCGGCCTTTTCCTAGGCTGGTGATGTCATGTTCAGCGGTCACGTGGCCTAGGCACAGTTCAGTCCCATTCAAGTGAACAGGGCTGAACTGCAATACCAAACACTACCACTATAGAATGGATGGCGCTGTGAGGGAGACTGCAGCGCTTACGGGAGCTCCAAGTCAATGGGGACGGATCCGTTTTCTCAGACACAAAAGAAAACGGATCCGTCCTTTTTGACTTTCAATGGAGTTCATGACGGATCCATCTTGGTTATGTTAAAGATAATAAAACAGGATCCGTTCATAACGGATGCAGATGGTTGTATTATCAGTAATGGAAGCGTTTTGCTGCTTCCTGTCTGATCAGGCAAGAAGGCAAGTGTGTAAGTAGCCATATTGTATGACCGTTCAATACATAGACAGACCATTGTGTAATACTTCATTTCCCCTGTGGTGTCGCTGCAGTAGAACGGAATGGTTGCCGCCAGGACTCCTTTCTGATCCCGCCTCCAATATCTCCTAATCAAACTGCTTGATAGTAAATCTGTCTTAGTTGCCCATAGCAACCAATCAGAGCTCTGCTCTCATCACAGAAACTGATGTGGAGAATTGAAAGCTGCTTTCTGATTGGTTGCTATTTTTTTCTGTTGGTTTTAATAGGGATTTTACAGGTCCGTACACATCAATAGCCATGGCGGTATCTTACAAATTAAACCAGATGCCATTGACTGGTGACTTTTAATTGGGTCTTTCTCGTTATGATAGGCGGTCGAGAGTTTTCCCAATGTGATGTAAATACAGGATGTCCATTGAAAAAGTAGCCTCCAATATCTCCAAATCAAACTGCCTGATAGTAAATCTGTTTTAGTTGCCCATAGCAACCAATCAGAGCTCAGCGTTTAGTTCCTATAGGGCTCTGAAAAAATGAAAGTTGAGCTCTGATTGGTTGATCGGTTGCTATGGGCAACAAAGCCTGCTTTTTAAGTCTCCACATATGAAGCTTTATACAGAGGGGCCCATGAAAAAGTAGTCCGCTTCCAATATCTCCAAATCAAACTGCCTAATAGTAAATCTGTTTTAGTTGCCCACAGCAACCAATCAGAGCTCAGCGTTTAGTTCCTATAGGGCTCTGAAAAAATGAAAGCTGAGCTCTGATTGGTTGATATGGGCAACAAAGCCTGCTTTTTAAGTATCCACATATGAAGCTTTATACAGGGTGGCCCATGAAAAAGTAGGACCAATATCTCCAAATCAAACTGCCTAATAGTAAATCTGTCTTAGTTGGCCATAGCAACCAATCAGAGCTGAGCTTTCATTTTTTCAGAGCCCTGTAGGAACTGACAGCTGAGCTCTGATTGGTTGCTATGGGCAACTAAGACAGATTTACTATTAGGCAGTTTGATTTGGAGATATTGGAGGCGGGCTATTTTTTCGTGGGCCACCCTGTATTTACAGCAAACCGGAAAACTCTTGTCCGCCTATCATAACGAGAAAGACCCAATTAAAAGTCACCGGTCAATGGCGTCTGGTTTAATTTGCATTTTTGAAAGATACCGCCATGGCTATTGATGTGTACGGGCCCGTAAAATCCCTATCAAAACAAACAAAAAAAAATAATCGCTTTGTTGCTCATAGCAACCCATCAGAAAGCAGCTTTCATTTCTCCACAGCAGTTTCAGTGATGAAAGCTGAGCTCTGATTGGTTGATCAGTTGTTATGGGCCACAAGGCCCGCTTTTTACATTTTCCTATCCAAAGCTTTATACTGGGAGGCCCGCGAAAAAGTAGTCCTCCACCAATATCTCCAAATCAAACTGCCTGATAGTAAATCTGTTTTAGTTGTCCATAGCAACCAATCAGAACTCAGCTTTCATTTTTTCAGAGCCCCGTAGGAACTGACAGCTGAACGCTGATTGGTTGCTATGGGCAACTAAGACAGATTTACTATCAGGCAGTTTAAATTGGAGATATTGGAGGCGGGCTATTTTTGCGTGGGCCACACCGTATGTGCTGCGGGAGGGATTTATTAAGTGTAACACAGGTGTGCGCCAAATTTATTATGTTTTATATCCATGCTCCCTCCAAGACAGTCTAGAAAAAGGGCGTGGCTGAAGAAAGTTGAAAAAATACGCCAAAACAGCGTCTTTTTGTGACGAAATTATGGCATAACGTAGTCCCACCGTAAGGAGTCCTGACGGATAAGGACACACGTCTTACGCGGTGCACTTAATTTATCATTCAGCGTGCTTCATCCTTAAAAATGCAATTTTGCATCATAAAATTCTGAAGGATAGATTGGTAGAGAGGTAGTAGACAGAGAAATGAACTACAAGTCTCAGCCTATCTGGCTGTCTCTACTACCCCCTCCCATGCGGTCTCGCAGACATGATGGGAGTCTTTTCCATCCTTTCCTCGTCGCTGCTTTTTATCAACTGCGGAACAATAGGTGTAGAGACCACGGTCTCCGACAAAATGGCGCCTCTCGTCCTGTACTGGAGACAGAAACTAAGCGCGACGCTGAGCCTCTAGTGTCTGCTGCGCTGTAGGTACCACACAAAGGATGGGGGGGATTTTTTTTTTCTTGTTGCGTCCCCGACAAGATGGCGACACAACAATCTCCACAGGGTCCCTAAGTCTGTTCGACGGAAGTTGTCTCTTTGTCGCTCAAGATGGCGGCTGGCATGTACCTGGAGCATTATTTGGACAGTGAGTGGATGTGGGATGATGAGAGTTATAGTTCGGATGTGAGGTGTCCCGTGTTATCGTGCACCTGAGCTGATACTGGAAAAGGGAGGAGGGAAAGAGGGATGATATCCTGCAAGCTGGCCGGGAAGGGGCAAGAGGTGAAGGGGCAGTGTACCAGGGCTGGCACAGGTGAAGGGGCAGTGTACCAGGGCTGGTACAGGTGAAGGGGCAGGCTGGCACAGGTGAGGGAACAGTATACCAGGGCTGGCACAGGTGAAGGGGCAGTGTACCAGGGCTGTCACAAGTGAGGGAACAGTATACCAGGGCTGGCACAGGTGAAGGGGCAGTGTACCAGGGCTGGCACAGGTGAAGGGGCAGTGTACCAGGGCTGGCACAGGTGAGGGAGCAGTATACCAGGGCTGGCACAGGTGAAGGGGCAGTATACCAGGGCTGGCACAGGTGGAGGGGCAGTATACCAGGGCTGGCACAGGTGAAGGGGCAGTATACCAGGGATGGCACAGGTGAAGGGGCAGTATACCAGGGATGGCACAGGTGAAGGGGCAGTATGCCAGGGCTGGCACAGGTGAAGGGGCAGTATACCAGGGCTGGCACAGATGAAGGGGCAGTATACCAGGGCTGGCACAGGTGAAGGGGCAGTATACCAGGGCTGGCACAGGTGAAGGGGCAGTATACCAGGGCTGGCACAGGTGAAGGGGCAGTATACCAGGGCTGGCACAGGTGAAGGGGCAGTATACCAGGGCTGGCACAGGTGAGGGAGCAGTATACCAGGGCTGGCACAGGTGAGGGAGCAGTATACCAGGGCTGGCACAGGTGAGGGAGCAGTATACCAGGGCTGGCTTAGGTGGAGGAGCAGTATACCAGGGCTGGCACAGGTGGAGGGGCAGTATACCAGGGATGGCACAGGTGGAGGGGCAGTATACCAGGGATGGCACAGGTGGAGGGGCAGTATACCAGGGATGGCACAGGTGGAGGGGCAGTATACCAGGGCTGGCACAGGTGGAGGGGCAGTATACCAGGGCTGGCACAGGTGAAGGGGCAGTATACCAGGGCTGGCACAGGTGAAGGGGCAGTATACCAGGGCTGGCACAGGTGAAGGGGCAGTATACCAGGGCATCACAGGTGAAGGGGCAGTATACCAGGGCTGTCACAGGTGAGGGAGCAGTATACCAGGGCTGGCACAGATGAAGGGGCAGTATACCAGGGCTGGCACAGATGAAGGGGCAGTATACCAGGGCTGGCACAGATGAAGGGGCAGTATACCAGGGCTGGCACAGATGAAGGGGCAGTATACCAGGGCTGGCACAGGTGAGGGGTAGTATCCTGGGGCTGGCACTTATTTGTTCGGCTGCTGTGGGAATTAGTATACTGGCATGGGTGGGTCTATAGGAGATAAGTACCAGCAGTGGGGTACGGCCCCGGGTTTTCAGGTGTTGTTTCTATGGCGTCCACCATGCGGTTTAATGCGCTCCCGGTTTCTGGAGGCGGTGCGATTACTGTCCGCCATTTAATAAGAATCATTCAGGGTTTTATGTGATATGAGCTGTAGTGTTTATAGGTATCATTTGTGGGGACATACGACTTTTTGATCGCTGTTTAATCTATTTGGGGAAGCGGTATGAGAAGAACATGGATTCTGGCGAGGATGTTTAGTAAATGTGGTGCGGAGCGAATCTTCTGTGATGAATGTTTATCGCTCCGGTGATTATTTTCCTCCTTCCAGGTATAGAAAATCTGCCATTTGAGCTCCAGAGGAACTTCCAGCTGATGAGAGATCTTGACCAGAGAACAGAAGGTGAGTGCGGACATGACATAGGATGTGTATGCAGGTATGTGAGAGGTATGGCTTGTATACAGGTGGAGGGGACGTGTGGCGTGTCTGCAGGTGGAGGGGACGTGTGGCGTGTCTGCAGGTGGAGGGGACGTGTGGCGTGTCTGCAGGTGGAGGGGACGTGTGGCGTGTCTACAGGTGGAGGGGACGTGTGACGTGTCTGCAGGTGGAGGGGACGTGTGACGTGTCTGCAGGTGGAGGGGACGTGTGACGTGTCTGCAGGTGGAGGGGACGTGTGACGTGTCTGCAGGTGGAGGGGACGTGTGACGTGTCTGCAGGTGGAGGGGACGTGTGACATGTCTACAGGTGGAGGGGACGTGTGACGTGTCTACAGGTGGAGGGGACGTGTGACGTGTCTGCAGGTGGAGGGGACGTGTGACGTGTCTACAGGTGGAGGGGACGTGTGACGTGTCTACAGGTGGAGGGGACGTGTGACGTGTCTGCAGGTGGAGGGGACGTGTGACGTGTCTGCAGGTGGAGGGGACGTGTGACGTGTCTGCAGGTGGAGGGGACGTGTGACGTGTCTGCAGGTGGAGGGGACGTGTGGCGTGTCTGCAGGTGGAGGGGACGTGTGGCGTGTCTGCAGGTGGAGGGGACGTGTGGCGTGTCTGCAGGTGGAGGGGACGTGTGGCGTGTCTGCAGGTGGAGGGGACGTGTGGCGTGTCTGCAGGTGGAGGGGACGTGTGGCGTGTCTGCAGGTGGAGGGGACGCGTGGCGTGTCTGCAGGTGGAGGGGACGCGTGGCGTGTCTGCAGGTGGAGGGGACGCGTGGCGTGTCTGCAGGTGGAGGGGACGCGTGGCGTGTCTGCAGGTGGAGGGGACGCGTGGCGTGTCTGCAGGTGGAGGGGACGCGTGGCGTGTCTGCAGGTGGAGGGGACGCGTGGCGTGTCTGCAGGTGGAGGGGACGCGTGGCGTGTCTGCAGGTGGAGGGGACGCGTGGCGTGTCTGCAGGTGGAGGGGACGCGTGGCGTGTCTGCAGGTGGAGGGGACGCGTGGCGTGTCTGCAGGTGGAGGGGACGCGTGGCGTGTCTGCAGGTGGAGGGGACTTATGACATTTGTATCTGCATCTTTTTGCTCCAGATCTGAAGTGTCACATAGACCGTCTGTCCTGTCAGTATATGAGCAGCGCCCGGACAATGAGCTCAGAGGAAAAGCTGCAGCTCCTCAGACAAGTGCAGGAGTCGTACAGTAAATGCAAGGAATATGGAGACGATAAAGTGCAGCTGGCCATGCAGACGTATGAGATGGTGAGTGAGGGCCGGGGTGCAGACATCTGCTGACCCTGATGGGCACTCGGTTGTGTTCTGGATTATCGCATTGCTGTGGACAGGTTTATAAACTGATTTGTTATAATCCACAAACATTGAGGGGCCCCAGTCTTAACCCAAAGTCCATGGAAGTAAATTTACGAAGAGGCGCGCGTCTCTTAAATAATTGTGTGCATCTTCGGCTGGCCTAAAGACGTGATGAAGTCTATAAAAGCTAGGAGCAGTTTAATACTTTGTCTTTACGCTAATAAGCTTGTTGGCATTTATGGCCGTGCCCCTTCACAATTCACTCAACCCACTTTTGATAAGAAATGCGGAGGGTAAAAATGGCAAGTATAAGTATAGATTGTAAGCTCTTGTGAGCAGGGCCCTCACTCCTAGTGTTTTAATTGTAATTTTGTGGTGTCTTTTGATTTGTGCAAAGACTATATAAATAAAGATTATTATTATTATTTCTATCATTAAATTGAAATATTCATCAAAACTGGTGTAAAGATTTTAAAAAGTCATATTTTTTATCATAGGACTTTGTTAATTGGTCTTCTGCCACTTGCCTTTTAAATGCCATATTATACATTTTCTCTCTCTCGTCCAGGTTGACAAACACATTCGGAGGTTGGACACAGACCTCGCTCGCTTTGAAGCTGATCTGAAAGAGAAGCACATTGAATCCAGTGACTATGACAGCTGCTCCAGCAAAGGCAAAAAGAGTGAGGAGATAAGTTACCTTCCTGACCCTGGAAATAGCCACCAAACCATTCTACAGTTTATATACTGATGTAGTTTACGTACAACGTGTAGTCCCATTGGAAATGCATTACATTACTGACCCTCAGTTACATCCTGTATTATACTCCAGAGCTGCACTCACTATTCTGCTGGTGCAGTCACTGTGTACATACATTACTTATCCTGTACTGACCCTCAGTTACATCCTGTATTATACTCCAGAGCTGCACTCACTATTCTGCTGGTGCAGTCACTGTGTACATACATTACTTATCCTGTACTGACCCTCAGTTACATCCTGTATTATACTCCAGAGCTGCACTCACTATTCTGCTGGTGCAGTCACTGTGTACATACATTACTTATCCTGTACTGATCCTGAGTTACATCCTGTATTATACTCCAGAGCTGCACTCACTATTCTGCTGGTGCAGTCACTGTGTACATACATTACTCATTCCGTACTGATCCTGAGTTACATCCTGTATTATACTCCAGAGCTGCGCTCACTATTCTTCGGGTTGAGGCACTATGCCCTAGGGTTGGGCAATAAACCGGTATTAACGATATACCGCGGTATTAAGAAACGGCGATATCGCCATTTCTTAATTACCGCTGTATTTTAGTGACGTCATAGGGGCAGACACAAGTCAGTGCTGAATGCCTCTAAAACGTCCAGCGCACATTACAGCCGGCACAGTGGAGAAGGAGAGAGTCCCTCCCCACTGTGATCCGGCTGCTGCTGAGCCACCAGTGAGAAGGTAATATTGAGGAGGAGGGGGAGGGGCTGTGGCTGCTGCTCCACCAATGAGAATTACCCTCAGTACAAATATAGACTGCGGGTGCCAGCCGTATCACATACCCGGCACCCGGTCTCAGGGACAGGAAGCGGCGATCCCGCGAAGCGAGGCAATTTACTCCTCAAATGCGGCACCTGAGGGGGTTAATTGGCACGGTTCGTCGGGATCCCTGTCATTGAGGCCGAGTGCCGGCTGTGTGATATGGCTGGCACCCGCAGTCTAGATTTGTATTATGGTGTTAATTTAATTTATTGGTGGCGCACTGCGCCCCCCCATACCCCAGTATTATGAATTATAATCATTGGTGGCGCAGTGCACCCAAACCCCCCCAAGTATTATAATCATTGGTGGCAGTGGCCACAGGGTCCCCTCCCCTCTTCATTGGTGGTGGAGTGGCAGCTTCTGATCGGAGCCCCAGCAGTGAAATCTCAGGGCTCCGATCGGTTACCATGGCAGCCAGGACGCTACTGCAGCCATCCATGGCTGCCATGGTAATCTCCCTGCTGCCGTGTGCACAAAGCACAGGGCAGCAGGGACAATGTGAGATCCTATGCACCCTAATAGATCTCTATTAGGGTGAATAGGACAAGGGATGAAAAGATCCCAGGTTCTAGCCCCATAAGGGGACTAATAGTTATTAAATAAAAAATAAATAAAAAAAGTTAAAAAAAACAACACCAAAACATTAACATTTTAAATCAGCCTGTCCCAATTTACTTAAAAAAATATTTATATAAAAAAATAAATTAAATAAAAAAAATAGGTACGAAAAAGTCCAAACTATCAAAGTTTTGAAAAATATCTCTTATACTACATAAGAGATATTTTTCAAAACTTTGATAGTTTGGACTTTTTTGTACCTATTTTTTTTATTTAATTTATTTTTTTATATAAATATTTTTTTTAAGTAAATTGGGACAGGGTGAAACAGAAAAAAAAATGGAAAAAACACATGAATCTCCTTTTTTTTTTTTTTTGTCTCCTACTCCCCTAAAAAATAGGATAGGACTGTATTATTGGCCGCACGTTCCATAAATTGCGGAATGCACACTTTTTTTTTTTTTACATTTAATTTTTCTTTTGCCTTTGCGTGGTATCGAGTATTGCATTACTTTTTTATGGGACCGAAATTGAATCAAAATTTTGGTATTGTGACAACCCTAGTCACGGGGGTATAAGGCTTTTAGGTCATAAAGAAATGGCATCTAGTGGCTGTAAACCCCCAGAGCCAGGACTCGCTGCACTCTGGGGGCTGCTGCACAGAGAGGCCGGGGCTGAGAACAGTCGCTGCACTCTGGGGGCTGCTGCACAGAGAGGCCGGGGCTGAGAACAGTCGCTGCACTCTGGGGGCTGCTGCACAGAGAGGCCGGGGCTGAGAACAGTCGCTGCACTCTGGGGGCTGCTGCACAGAGAGGCCGGGGCTGAGACCAGTCGCTGCACTCTGGGGGCTGCTGCACAGAGAGGCCGGGGCTGAGAACAGTCGCTGCACTCTGGGGGCTGCTGCACAGAGAGGCCGGGGCTGAGAACAGTCGCTGCACTCTGGTGGCTGCTGCACAGAGAGGCCGGGCTGAGAACAGTCGCTGCACTCTGGGGGCTGCTGCACAGAGAGGCCGGGCTGAGAACAGTCTCTGCACTCTGGGGGCTGCTGCACAGAGAGGCCGGGGCTGAGAACAGTCGCTGCACTCTGGGGGCTGCTGCACAGAGAGGCCGGGGCTGAGAACAGTCGCTGCACTCTGGGGGCTGCGGTAATATGGCTGTAGTGTGTAGGGACTAAGACCCATATGGGAAGCGCCAGTCTTTAGTAAATGACCCCCAATGTTTTATTTGACTGAAAGGCATCTTTATGATGCCAAGGTGCCCTTCCTGACAATGTGCACCTATGATGGGCACACTCTGAACAACCCACTTATAAGGGTTTTCCGCTAGGATGCCCCATTTTCTGTGGGAGCGGAGACGATGGCTGATTGCTGCTATCTCCAGCACTCCCATAGAGAATGAATGGAGCAGCAGAGGGCACTGCCGGTCCATCAGACTTGGGGGGGGGGGGGGGGGGGGGCGGTGACCCCGTTCTTGGTGGGCAACTAAGAGATATTGCTGCATGGGGGCATCAAAGAGACATTATAATGTATGGGGGCAACAAAGAAACACGAATACATGTTTTGAGTGTTTTTTTTTTTGTAAATGGGCATTTATCGCGATATACACTCACCTAAAGAATTATTAGTGCCCCCATACTAATACGGTGTTGGACCCCCTTTTGCCTTCAGAACTGCCTTAATTCCACGTGGCATTGATTCCACAAGGTGCTGATAGCATTCTTTAGAAATGTTGGCCCATATTGATAGGATAGCATCTTGCAGTTGATGGAGATTTGAGGGATGCACATCCAGGGCACGAAGCTCCCGTTCCACCACATCCCAAAGATGCTCTATTGGGTTGAGATCTAGTGACTGTGGGGCCATTTTAGTACAGTGAACTCATTGTCATGTTCAAGAAACCAATTTGAAATGATTCGAGCTTTGTGACATGGTGCATTATCCTGCTGGAAGTAGCCATCAGAGGATGGGTACATGGTGGTCATGAAGGGATGGACATGGTCAGAAACAATGCTCAGGTAGCCCGTGGCATTTAAACTATGCCCAATTAGCACTAAGGGGCCTAAAGTGTGCCCAGAAAAAATCCCCTCCCCCACACCATTACACCACCAGCCTGCACAGTGGTAACAAGGCATGATGGATACATGTTCTCATTCTGTTAACGCCAAATTCGGACTCTACCATTTGAATGTCTCAACAGAAATCGAGACTCATCAGACCAGGCAACATTTTTCCAGTCTTCAACAGTCCAATTTTGGTGAGCTCGTGCAAATTGTAGCCTCTTTTTCCTATTTGTAGTGGAGATGAGTGGTACCCGGTGGGGTCTTCTGCTGTTGTAGCCCATCCGCCTCAAGGTTGTGCGTGTTGTGGCTTCACAAATGCTTTGCTGCATACCTCGGTTGTAACGAGTGGTTATTTCAGTCAACGTTGCTCTTCTATCAGCTTGAATCAGTCGGCCCATTCTCCTCTGACCTCTAGCATCCACAAGGCATTTTTGCCCACAGGACTGCCGCATACTGGATGTTTTTCCCTTTTCACACCATTCTTTGTAAACCCTAGAAATGGTTGTGCGTGAAAATCCCAGTAACTGAGCAGATTGTGAAATACTCAGACCGGCCCGTCTGGCACCATCAACCATGCCACGCTCAAAATGGCTTAAATCACCTTTCTTTCCCATTCTGACATTCAGTTTGGAGTTCAGGAGATTGTCTTGACCAGGAGCACCCCCCTAAATGCATTGAAGCAACTGCCATGTGATTGGTTGACTAGATAATTGCATTAATGAGAAATAGAACAGGTGTTCCTAATAATTCTTTAGGTGAGTGTATATCGTTATCCCAATAAATTTCTTAATATTGTTATCTTGGGAATATTTTTGATATCGCCCAACCCTACTATGCCCATACATTACACCATCACCTTCAGCCCTGTATTTGGGCAGATGGTTGACTCTCCATCTCTACGTACATGTCAACCTTCAACTATAGATCCATACATGTCACCTATAGATCCTTACTTCACCGCTGCTTGGCAGCCTGGAAGGAGATCTTCAGCTCTTGCTTCCTCTTTGGGACAGCTGAAGCTCTCACTTTCTTAGCAGTAAGTCACCCCCTGTTTTTTCTTACCTCTAGATCTGGCCCCTCACCCCTTTTGTTCCTGCCCCAACATTGGGATAACACTGTGATTATCCTTCTGCAGAAGGCAGAGGTCAGAAGGAGAAGAAAGCCCCTAAGGTCCGATCAAAGGTGAAGAACTCTGATGACGAGACAACAAAGAGCGGGCAGAAGAAGATCAAATTGGTTCAGACGTAAGTGGTGTGTAATTTGGGGCGTAAGGTGGGGGTGCGCCTACAACCAGTGCTATTCTGAATCCCCCTCGTTGGAGGTTAATTTACCTCTGTGTGGGGGTTTGCCCTGATAATTGTCTTTTTCTCACAGGTAGTTTAGCTGCTTGTAATTGTGCTCGCTTCCTGATGACCTTATGTTTATACACAGCAACCAATCAGAACAAGCAGAGCTGCAGTGTAAAGCATGAGGGAGGGATGAGACAGCAGCCTAATACTCCTTTGAGTCACAGACTCGCTTTCAGACTACCACACACTCTAGCAGACAGTGCAGCTTAGCTGGAGTCCCTGAGCATATTGATGTATATGATATTTAGAGAGGTTTTCTGGGAGTACTGGGATTATTAATGATTTGTCCTCAGGATAGGTCAACAATATCTGATCCATGGGGATCTGACTTCTGCCTCCCCCGTCGGTCAGCTGTTTGAAGGGACCATGGCGCTCTAGTCTCCTCCTAGGTCAGTGACGTCACGTTCATTGGTCACATGGCCTACATGCCGCTCAGTCTCATTGATGTAAATCAGCCTGAACTGCAATACCAAGCACAACCACTAGACAGTGCACGGCGCTGTGCTTGGTATGAAGCCAGGAGAGTGCCACAACCTCTTCAAACAGCTGATTGGTGGGGACGTCGGACCCCCACTGATCAAACACTGGTAAGTCATCAGTATTGTACTCCCAGAAAACCTCTTGAGCCCCATCTGTATTTCCAGGTACAAAAGAGAAGGAAATATATATATATATATATGCAGAATGCAATCTTGTATGCTGTCATCCTGATTTCTTTTCCTCCTCAGGACAGAATACGGCACTCCTGCTAGTAATTTCGGGAAAGTGCACCCTTCTGACGTTTTGGATATGCCTGTGGACCCCAATGAGCCCACGTACTGCCTGTGCCACCAGGTGTCATACGGAGAGATGATTGGATGTGACAATCCTGATGTAAGTGGCTATTGTGCCAGTATATAACGACCTGCATCGCTTTCACCCTATGAATTCAGTAAGGGGGCAGAAGAGGAGACCCATCTGAGGTCCGCCTAGGGTTGGACGATATCAAAAATATTCCCACGATAACGATATTAAGAAATTTATCGCGATAACGATATATATCGCGATAAATGCCCATTTAGAAGAAAAAAACACTTGGGGCCACAAGGAGACGTTATACTGTATGGGGGCAGCCACAAGGAGGCGTTATACTGTATGGGGGCACTCACAAGGAGACGTTATACTGTATGGGGGCAGCCACAAGGAGACGTTATACTGTATGGGGGCAGCTACAAGGAGACGTTATACTGTATGGGGGCCACAAGGAGATGTTATACTGTATGGGGGCCACAAGGAGATGTTATACTGTATGGGGGCAGCCACAAGGAGACGTTATACTGTATGGGGGCCACAAGGAGACGTTATACTGTATGGGGGCAGCCACAAGGAGACGTTATACTGTATGGGGGCAGCCACAAGGAGACGTTATACTGTATGGGGGCAGCCACAAGGAGACGTTATACTGTATGGGGGCAGCCACAAGGAGACGTTATACTGTATGGGGGCAGCCACAAGGAGACGTTATACTGTATGGGGGCACTCACAAGGAGACGTTATACTGTATGGGGGCAGCCACAAGGAGACGTTATACTGTATGGGGGCAGCTACAAGGAGACGTTATACTGTATGGGGGCCACAAGGAGATGTTATACTGTATGGGGGCCACAAGGAGATGTTATACTGTATGGGGGCAGCCACAAGGAGACGTTATACTGTATGGGGGCCACAAGGAGACGTTATACTGTATGGGGGCAGCCACAAGGAGACGTTATACTGTATGGGGGCAGCCACAAGGAGACGTTATACTGTATGGGGGCCGCCACAAGGAGACGTTATACTGTATGGGGGCAGCCACAAGGAGACGTTATACTGTATGGGGGCCGCCACAAGGAGACGTTATACTGTATGGGGGCAGCCACAAGGAGACGTTATACTGTATGGGGGCAGCCACAAGGAGACGTTATACTGTATGGGGGCAGCCACAAGGAGACGTTATACTGTATGGGGGCAGCCACAAGGAGACGTTATACTGTATGGGGGCAGCCACAAGGAGACGTTATACTGTATGGGGGCAGACGGGCAGTTCCCCAGCCTCTGATCAGCCCCCCCAGCCTCTCCCTCTTATCAGCCCTCTCTGGTAACCCCCCCCCTAGTATTAATCATTGGTGGCAGTGGCCACAGGGTCCCCCTCCCCATCATTGGTGTCAGTGCCCCTTCCCCCCAGTATTAATCATTGCTGGCAGTGGCCACAGGGTCCCCCTCCCATCATTGGTGGCAGTGGGCCCCCCCTCCCCAGTATTATACATTGGAGGCCACAGGGTCATCCCCCCCATCATTGGTGGCAGTGGGCCCCCCTCCTCCCTCCCTCCCCAGTATTAATCATTGGAGGCCACAGGGTCGTCGTCCTCCTCCTCCCCCCATCATTGGTGGCAGTTTTCAGTTCCGATCGGAGTCCCAGCAGTGTAATGCTGGGGCTCCGATCGGTTACCATGGTAGCCAGGACGCTACTGGAGCCCTGGCTGCCATGGTATGTTAGTGAGCAGCATTATACTCACGTGCGTCGTGGCCGCCGGTCGCTCCTTCTTCTGTCTGTGCGGCGCATTGCTAAGGCTTATAGCATTAGCAATGCGCCGCACAGACCTATGAGAAGAAGGAGCGCCCGGCGGCCACGACGCACGTGAGTATAATGCTGCTCACTAACATACCATGGCAGCCAGGGCTCCAGTAGCGTCCTGGCTACCATGGTAACCGATCGGAGCCCCAGCATTACACTGCTGGGACTCCGATCGGAACTGAAAACTGCCACCAATGATGGGGGGAGGAGGAGGACGACGACCCTGTGGCCTCCAATGATTAATACTGGGGAGGGAGGGAGGAGGGGGGCACTGCCCACATTCCTGGCACCCGACCTCTGAGAGGACGCTGTGATCACCTGAGGGGTTAATTGCGCAGATCACAGCGTCCTATCAGAGGTCGGGTGCAGGAAATGCGAGTCACAGAATTTCTTCCCTCCCCCACGCCGGCCGAACTGCTGAGAGAGCCACCGCAAGCGGCCAGCAGGTATCGGGGGCATTTGCACGAGTAGAAGTACTCTGCAAATGTCCCGTATCTGTTCATGCTGGGGCGGGCGGCCGCAGATTTAGAAGCGGACCGCTTCTATGACGTCACGAAATACCGCGGTATTTACGAAACGGCGATATCGCCATATCGCCGTTTTTTTAATACCGCGGTATATCGTGATACCGGTATATCGCTCAACCCTAGGTCCGCCAGTTGCCCGAGTCTTAGTTATGGTACCAGTGATGTGCTTCTGCTTTGTTTCTTCAGTGCTCCATCGAATGGTTTCATTTTGCTTGTGTCGGACTTGCTACAAAGCCTCGTGGAAAATGGTGAGTGCGCCGTCCCCGTGTGCCGTTGGATGTTCCTATTCTCCATCATGGAGTCCACTGTGCGCTCCTCTCTTTGTTTCCGGCCCTTGTCTTGTCCTTGCTCTTCCTCACAGCCCCTTCTCATTGTCTTCATCGCTTTTCCTGATGCCTCCATTGTGTCCAGAACCATTGCGTTCAGTCCGTCGTCTTGCAGGGTTTTGTCTTGTGTCCCTTCCTTGCCTCACTTCTTATTTGTCTTTTTGCTGCAGGTACTGCCCCCGCTGCTCTCAGGAGAGGAAGAAGAAATGAGGTGCTCCGCAGAGGCTCCCTATGGGAAGAGGGCAGCGAGTATAAGGGCCTGGGTGCTACCTGCTTCATTTTCTGTATCCTAGGACAGTTACAGATCACGTCAGTATTAGAAGTTACCTCCAGGTGCTATTGTATTGCTGTGCATGAGGAGGGAACACTCTCATCGTGACATCATGAGACCAGCTGAGCGTCACTAGAGGCCCCTCTAAATGCAGCCTCGGCCTTGTCATTCATGCTGGATCCTGTCCTTCCTGCCTCGGCTTCATCCCTTCCATTTTAATAACTGCTCCAAAATGTAATGTATCTCGTTCCATCTCTCTAGAGGACACTTGGTGCTCTCTCCCCTCCTCTGAATATATGAACTACCTCCAGATAATGTTCTGTATCTGCCCCATTTATTTACATTTTTATTTTCTACATTCTGTTAATTGATCTAAAAAAAAAAAAAAAAACACTAATTAGCAAAACACTACAGAGCATGACCGGTGCCAAACGTTACCCCCTATGCATGGACATCTGCCTCATAAGCCTCCATTTAAGTCTTCAGCCCTTAAAGGGAATGTGTCACCAGAAACCACCCATTAAAATATATATTTTGTTTAGTTTTTTGCTGAATTTTTTATTTTTTTTTCTCGTAATTTATCCATGTCACTATATAAAAAAATGTATATAATCTTTCAATTTTCGCACTGGCCACTAGGCCTAAAATATGTTAAAGAGGCTATGCCATGACTAGTGTAAAAAATGAAAATCAGACATCATACAGTAGATGACAATGTCTTTCTATCAAAGCTAGAACCAGCCCTGTACCTCACATGGATCCAGAGATCTCACCATTCATTGCTCTGCTAGATTTATATCAAACTGACAGCTCAAGAGGCGTGTCCTTTCTGCTGCAGCTCAGGAGGCGTGTCCATGCTCTGCCTATCACAGCTCAGGAGGCGTGTCCAAGGGGGTGTGAACATATCACAGCTCAGGAGGATGAAACTGAGCATGTACGACCATCTCAGTGAGCAGGACAAAGAAACAAAAAAACAAACAGCAGGTGGCGCTATACAAATAGATTTTATTGAATAACTCAGTGACTATGCAAAATTTTTAATTACATGCATTTTCAAAAGTATTCAGGTCCAGGTGCTGGTTTGAAAACTGTAGAATATTTTTTTGTGGGACAACCGCTTTAGGGCTTTCTGTTTTTTTGAGAGCAACAACATGGGCCATAGACACAATGGACGGGCACTGACCCTATTGACTTCTATGGGAGATTTCTCTGGGCATGCTCTGTGACCTGTGCAGAGGTCAGGAGGGGGCAGATAAGCTGTGATATCACCTATTGTGATTGGTGGATCATGTCTTATCTATATGGAGGTGTTACTTGGAATCCTGCCTGTGGTGATACTCATAATGGCTACGGAAAAGTTACCTGTGCAGAACAGGAAATCAAGACTTATTTATTAGACCTAGTGGCCGGTGCGAAAAATTGCAGGATTGGAGATCTTTTTTAAATATATAGATGGTGACATGGAAAAATTAAATAAAAACCTCACAAAAAATTGTTTACTTAAAAATGTCATTTTAACAGTTGGTCAATTTCTGGTGACACATTCCCTTTAACCCACTCTACTCCTCGTCAATATCTGTCCATCCTTTTACTCACCTGGACATCTGCCTCATGTTTACTAATCTGCACCTGGACATCCTCCCTTTTACGTCACTCCCACCTAGGAATATGCCCTAAGCCTATAAAATGCCCCCCCTCCCCCCATGCCAGACCCCTCACAATGAATATACTTACCTGGCTCACCGCTCCCTGTGTCACTTCTGGTCCCCGCACCGCCGCTGCTGCTTCTCCCTGTGCGCGGATGAAAACATCCAGTGTCGGAGGAGCAGCCAGTCACCCGCGATGCTAGGGAGGCTTGTCACCACCTGCCATTGGCGCCTTTCTCACCGACACCGGATGTTTTCATCCATGCACAGGGAGAAGCAGGAGCGGCGGTGCAGGGACCAGGAGCGGCGGGGGGAGCCAGGTAAGTGTATTCATTGTGATGGGCCTGGCATATGGGGGGGCATTTTATAATCTTGGATAACCCCTTTAACTCTTCAACATGTGGGCATTGGTCCTTACCCTACTCTGTCTGGCTCTGCCAACACCTGACTCACTGCCCCGAGACAACTATCCTACATGTGGCCGTGCATCTTAGGTAGCTTTCATCTGACAGCTGCCCCATACACACGCACACTTGGCTGAGCATGCATGTGTTTTTGAGTGAAGAGACCTCTGGTGGCAGCTTATCTCCCCAGAAATCTAAAGGATTGGGCATGTTGATATTCATCTGCTAGAGTCCGGAGGCCTCAGTCAGACGTCGGCCCTTACTCCGCTCCCCTCTGCCGTATACTTGCCCTCACTCCCACCCCCTTCATCTCTCACTTTGTTGGCCTCTCTTCCATAGGATTCCAGTCCTTCCCACTACTGCATTATGGTGCTGAGTTCTTCTTCTTCCTCTTTACTGGAAAGTTACAATCCAAGAGTTTACACTTGAGCAGCAGCCACTTAGGATACACAATCCTATAGACCAGTAAGTGCTAGGGGTGTCTGTGTGCGTTCTACTTGGTGGCTGAGAGGCGGCATTATTTATTCAGGGCCAGGAAGACTTTTGCACTTCGGGTGTTGCTGCATTAGTTACAGGCGCTCAATAATCCGGACGATTGCGGTTTACTCTGCCGTGCACATTCTGTTAACCATGGAAACACTCATTTTTGTATGGTTTGGGTCACTGTGCTGGTGCAAGCTCTCCCTCTCCACAGCCCCCCATAACTTCCCACCTGCACAATCTCTACAGCTTAATACTGGATATGTATTTTCTTCTGATTTACTAGTGAAAAGAATAAATTAATAGTAAACGTCTCTGTGTCCTGGTTACATTTTTGGGTAGGGTGTGTCTGCCATTTAGCTTTTGTTTCTCCTGGCGTAGGCTGCCAGCAGACATAGGTATTCCTGCAGGCAATGCACGTGGTGAAAAGGTATGCAAACTATCTCTCCTCCAGCAGGAAGAACAGTATCAGTATCGGTAGTTTGGGGTACGTTCACATGTGGTGGATACTTTCCAGCGGATTTGCATGTGGAAAATCAGCAGCATACACAGTAGAAGCAAAGTGGATGAGATTTCTACATTTCCATACCTGCCATCTAGTGCTAGCTGATTTATTTTTATTTTTTTTTGTTCTGGTGCATAAGGGCACAGCTGAATTCTTGGAGCACTGCTTTCGTAAGGCTACTTTCACACTCGCGTTTGGTGCGGATCCGTGATGGATCTGCACAGACGCATCCGTTCAAATAATACAACCGCATGCATCCGTTCAGAACGGATCCGTTTGTATTATCTTTAACATAGCCAAAACGGATCCGTCTTGAACACCATTGAAAGTCAATGGAGGACGGATCCGTTTTCTATTGTGCCAGATTGTGTCAGTAAAAACGGATCCGTCCCCATTGACTTACATTGTGTGTCGGGACGGATCTGTTTGGATCAGTTTCGTCAGACGGACACCAAAACGCTGCAAGCAGATTTTTGGTGTCCGCCTCCAAAGCGGAATGGAGACGGAACAAAGGCAAACGGAGCCAAACTGATGCATTCTGAGCGGATCCTTATCCATTCAGAATGCATTAGGGCAAAACTGATCAGTTTTGGACCGCTTGTGAGAGCCCTGAACGGATCTCACAAACGGAAACCAAAACGCCAGTGTGAAAGTAGCCTTACACCCCTGTTCTCTTCACTCCCCCCTTGATTAACAAGGCTAGACATCAGCATGCTGAGGGCAGAGCTGTATCATGACATGTATATATCATATATACTACTTACTATAGCCTTACCATAATGAGAAGAATGGGTTTCTATGTTTAGAAAGCTAATATACATATTACTAGTCTATTCACAGGCACAATATATGATTATAAAGAAACCAGTAATATGTATATATCAAGGAGAGAAACAGAACTGGATCGCACATCCACAATGCTATGCTTTGATCTAATTCAACTCGCTTCTCAGCGTAATATTAAAGGGTACAACCCCCTATGCCAGTAATATGTGTTGGCTTTTTTAAGTTTACTAAAACTACAATTCTCAATATGGTAAGTGTGACGAATACTGCACCTCGCTGCCGCCGGACGTCAAATGCGTAGAGCCAGCGAGATACGGTATAGTCACTGGTTACCAAGGGGTGACATTATGCCGTCCCTGAGGAGCAGGTAAGGTCAGCCTGGTACAGTGTTCACAGACTCCTCCTGTCCACACGGGCACAGAGAGGCAACAAGCTGAGGGAGCCTTTTCACTGCCCCTGTGGACCAGCGCTTCCTCAGCCCGGGTATGCTGCCACCAGTTTCTCCTTTGATATAAGCCCGGTCCGCTAACAGGATTATATAGGGTTAGAAACCAACCCGCGGTAGCGTATTACTAGGCCGAAACACGGACGTGGGCATTCGTGATCGAGATACAAGTCAGCACAAGATTAAATTATATATTTAATCGCCTTAAGGGCTAAGGCTACTTTCACACTGGCGTTTCTGGGTCCGCCTGTGAGATCCGTTTCAGGGCTCTCACAAGCGGCCCAAAACGGATCAGTTCAGCCCCAATGCATTCTGAATGGATAAGGATCCGCTCAGAATGCATCAGTTTGGTCTCTGTTATGTTTTTTAGACGGTCACTAAAACGCAGCTTGCAGCGTTTTGATGTCCGCCTGACTATGTGGAGGCAAACGGATCCGTCCTGACTTACAATGCAAGTCAATGGGGACGGATCCGTTTTTCATTGACACAATATGGTGCAATTGAAAACAGATCCGTCCCCCATTGACTTTCAATGTAATTCAAGACGGATCCGTTTTGACAGACTTTTTTTTTTTTTTATGAATAATGCAAACGGATCCGTTCTGAACGGATACAAGCGTTTGCATTATCGGTGCGGATCCGTCTGTGCAGATACAAGACGGATCCGCACCGAACGCCAGTGTGAAAGTAGCCTTACTAGAAATAACACTATACACACACACAAAGAATATATATAGTGGTCTGAGGTTGCAAATACAGGTAGTATGGTAGAAACAGGATTAAACAGAGCAAAAAGTCAGTTTACCAGATGGATGAGTCCTTGTCCCAGGTTAGGGGGAAGGGAAAACACCAAATACACACCACAACGAATAGACAACAATCTAGGCCTCAAAAGCTAAGGAAGAGGGATGGTGACCTCCTAGTAATCCCTAGGCCTTTCCCTAACTCCTGCCGGTATGAGCAGATCCTGATGGTGGAAATGCTCATACGCCGGATACCTAGGCCCTGCTAAAATTGACGAGCCCTAGGATAGGTAGCAGAAGACAAGACAGCTGGTTCCTTCCAGAATGAAGGAACCTGCGTCTCCCTGAGGCCTAGAAACAACACACTCCAGACAATAAGAAACCGCGAAGGCAACAAGTACTTAGCTTAGAGAAGTATGGAGAAGCAGGAGATCCAAGCCAAGCCAGCACTAGCAACTCCAAGCAGTGTGAGGCGGATCTAAATAGAGCCCCATCACTGATAACGAGCAGAACCTGAGGAGAGGTGAGATCCTGCCAAACAACAACATGCTAAGAGGAAAACAGAGAGACCTGTCAGATAGCCTCACGTGCAGCAAGTCTATCCGATCTTCTCACCTCTGTCACGGGAGGGACCGTGACAGTACCCCCCCCTTCTACGGGTGATCTCCGGACACACAGGACCGACTTTATCAGGTTGCGCCCTGTGAAAGGCCTTCACAAGGCGACTGGCATTCACGTCGGTCACAGGAACCCACATTCTTTCCTCTGGACCATAACCCTTCCAGTGCACGAGGTACTGAAGAGATCCACGAAGAACACATGAGTTCACTATCCTGGCAAACTGAAACTCAAGATTAACATCCACCATGACAGGAGGGGGTGGCAGGGATGACGGTTCAGCAGGTTCGACATATCTTTTCAGCAATGATTTGTGAAAAACATTATGAATCTTCAAAGCCTGCGGAAGTTTAAGATGAAAAGCAACCGGATTAATAATGGCTGAGATCTTGTATGGCCCAATAAACCTTGGGCCCAACTTCCGATATGCCTTGGACTTTTCCTGCCATTCATCAGCGCAGGGCGCAGTATGGACGGCACAGGCAGCGCACTGACTGTAGGCAGCTATTATAGCTAAATGATAAAGTACAGGGGAGATAGACTATGCCGGACTGTAGTATTCAGGGTAAATAGCCGTGTTGGCACTTTCCGATAAATAAGTGGGTTTTGAGTTACAGTTTGGGCACTCGGTCTCTAAAAGGTTCCCCATCACTGCCCTAGACCATGCTGTGCCGTAGATATGGTGCATCTTGCTAGCTGTCAAAATGCTTTTCTCCACTTACTCCTGCTTACCAGTGATGGTCAGTTCGCCAGCGAACACATGCGGGCTGCCATCTTTAGTAAGGTAGACTCACCCGTCCGGAGATGCACAGGTAAGCCCTTACCTGTGCCGGGAGCCGGTCTGAAATCAAACGCAGTCACCGGGAGCAGGCAGTTCAGAGAACAGCTGCCGATGGCAGGCCGCATGGGTTCGCTGGCGAGCACTGCGAACTGACCGTCACTGCTGCTTACATTTGACCATTAGCCATGAGCACTCTTCCGCCTAAAAAAGCGTCAGGTGTGGTGCACCCTGTGCCATAGAAATGGTTAAGATTTCACCAAAAAACAGACTCAAGGACCTTATGCCTATTTCACACTGATGAGTGCGGTCCTGGTAAAACTGTCTGTGGGCGCAGTTCCTGGACCGACTGGGGGTCCGCTGACCCGAACTGACTGCATCATAGTGAGTTATGTCGGTCTACTGTCCTGTACGTATTTGAGCAGGGGCTCATTTTGCATTTCTGGGGCCTCAAGCAAAGTTATGTCTTGGGGCCCCTGTTGCACCTCTAAGCTCCACCATTCAGCTGAACTGGCGGTACGCTCACCTGTTTTAGTATGCCAGCACGGGCCCCTTAATCTCTGGAGCCTCCAGCATTTGCTTGGGTTGCGCAGTGGGGCTGGAGCATGTATAAATCACCGGTCAGCTGAAGCGCGTCCATCCAGGGAATGCGGCTGTCACACGGACCGGTTTTTGTGGCATTAGTCTATGTCAGCCAGCATCCGTACGTTTTCTGCGTCAGGCCCTGGATCCAGAGAGGAAGCGGACCTGCAGAAAAAGAGGCCGTGAGGGGGCGAGCGCCATCCATCCTCATTATGATCCTGTACTGCAGCGTACAATCTGCAAGGGGCTGAAATAAAACCAAAATTGTATGAAAAAGCCCAGCTGAATGCATTTTTCAACAGGTTTGGGGGTGCGGGCCCCATGAGCATGCATTCCTTTCCCAATTCTACATAAAAAAACATATCTACAATAAAAAATAAACATATTAGGTATCGCCATGTCTGAAAATGGCTGAACTATTAAAATATTTTTAAAAAATTCCACGCCGTAACAGGAAAAAAATGAAAAACACACAATTTCCCATTTTTTGTTACCCCCCCCCAAACAAATTGAATAACGATGATCAAAAAGTCGTATGTACCACAAAAATGGTACCAATAAAAACTACAGTTCATTACGCCAAAAACAAGCCCTCGTACAGCTCTGTAAACCAAAACAGAACAAATGTAAAGAAAGGTTTGATTTCTTCAAAAGTTTTAATTTTTTTTTAAAAGTAGTAAAAAATAAATAAAAAGCTAAAGAAGTTTGGTATCGCTGGATTCGTATTGAGCTGCAGAATAAAAACGTCATGTCATTTTTAGCGTACCGTGAACAACGTGATTTCAAAATCCGAAAAAACCTTGGTGGGATTGTGTTTTTTTTATTTTTATCTAACCCCACAAACAATTTTTTCCTTTCTTCCAATAACAGAAATCGTAAATTAAATGGTGCCGTTAAAAAAAGTATCTTGTCCCGCAAAAAATAAACCATCATATGGCTATGTGAACAACAACAACAAAAAAAGTTATCACTATTGGAACGTGTGTGGGGGGGACGAAAATGCAAAGCAAAAATAATAAAAAATTGTCCTGGTACTTAAAGGGTTAATGTCTAGTGAGAGCTTCAAGTTTTCTAGAAATTATAGAACTTTTATTACCCTTGATCAGCCCATCTACCCATGCAAGTGCCTTATTGGGTATTCTACCTGCCAATCATCCCGCTTTGGCCAATGAGGCTTCAAGTAATCTCCGCTACACTACTATTTGCTTCCTGCTCCTGTCAATCTTCAGTTCTGCGGTACGATTGGACGTTTTGTCGAACGCTGCTATTGGTCAACCCCCTTCTTATTTCTTATAGCTTCACGCGCTTGTCAATCTCCAGTTCTGCGATACGATTGGCCGTCTTGTCGAACGCTGCCATTGGTCAGCTTCTTGTTATATTGCGTGTTGCTATTGGCTGATTTTGACCGCCACCTCATGAGGCGTCCGCCTTCGCCATTGGCTACGTTTTGGCGGGTGGAGCAGATTTGAAGTCGTCGGTGGTTACGACTTCCCTACTCGGTGCTCCTGGTGGACATTCCCGACTGCCTCACCTGGAGAGTGGACTGGAGACGCCTCAGGTAAGTAAGGTCCATTACCTTGTAGAACCGCGTGTTCTCTGCTTTTGTGGAGCTGTTGATCCCACCATGGCCTGTCCTGGCATTACAACCTTGTTTCGGGCTCCCCTCTATGTCCAGACCGGACCGCTGAGAATTACAGTGGGTTATTTTACAGCCTTTTTTAGACGAGGCGTTTTTCATAGCAGTGGGTATTGCGGTATTGGTAAGTGAATGACTTATGGCATATCGATTGGATGAGCTGTAGATGTCAGGAGCCCACCTACCTTTACCTCCACTATTTCCTAAGAACATGTGGTTTCTGAGCCCCTGGAGAAGGTGCAGGGCCCTCACCCTGGGGTGTATGGCAGTGGCCGAGCGTGGAACGGGCTCCTGTTATATCAGGAGGGGTGCAGGGCCCTCACCCTGGGGTGTATGGCAGTGGCCGAGCGTGGACCGGGCTCCTGTTATATCAGGAGGGGTGCAGGGCCCTCACCCTGGGGTGTATGGCAGTGGCCGAGCGTGGAACGGGCTCCTGTTATATCAGGAGGGGTGCAGGGCCCTCACCCTGGGGTGTATGGCAGTGGCCGAGCGTGGACCGGGCTCCTGTTATATCAGGAGGGGTGCAGGGCCCTCACCCTGGGGTGTATGGCAGTGGCCGAGCGTGGACCGGGCTCCTGTTATATCAGGAGGGGTGCAGGGCCCTCACCCTGGGGTGTATGGCAGTGGCCGAGCGCGGACAAATTACTTTGGCACAAAGCGCGTTTCTTTGTATATAGCGGGCGCAGTGACTGGGATGGCGACCAGGATGTACTTTGTTACCGTGCCTGGTTCCGCGGAAGGGTTACATTCACTTCAATGGGTGTGCAAAAAAAACAAACCCGGAGATTACTCTGTGTATGTTCTGTTTCCTTATGGCCGTTGCACAAAAAACATAGAACATGTCCTGTTCTTGTCCGTTTTGCGGATAAGGATAGGAATTGTTACAATGGACCCACAAAAAAGGGTGCAACACGGATGTCGCGCAGATGTCGTCTATTTTTTGCGGACCGTGTGCTCGAGCCCTTATCCTGAGCATAGGTCATCAATATTGGGGGCGTTTAGTGGTGAACCTGGATATAACCGCAAGATGTGGGCACCGGCTGTGTGCTCCCTGGACCCGTTCACTTGAAATGGAGTGGTGTTTCTGTCCACACCGCAAAAAAAATACATTTTTTATTTTCCGGTTACTCTGTGGACGGACCACGGACCCATTCAAGTTGAATGGGCCTCGATCAGTCCCGGCCGCCGCACGGATGTAGCTCGTGCATTGGGGACTGCAAATTGCGGTCCCCAATGCACGGAACGGTTGTGTGCATGAGGCCTAATATTGATGACGTATCCTCAGGGTAAGGGCTCATGCTCATGGTCCGCAAAACACGGGTCCCCAAAACAATAGATGACGTCTGTGTTGCATCCTTTTTTGCGGGTTCACTGTAGTGATGCCTATCCTGCCGATTTCAATAATCCTATCATACACAGTAAATGAGTAAAGGTTATATTTGGGTTCAGCCCTGAGCCTGGACAACCCCTTTAAACACCTCGTAAACCCCTTTAACGCCTATCGCTAAGTCTTTATTTTTCATTTTTCGATTTCAGACTCCAGAAAAAATGCTTTTAATAGCTAAAGCTAGAATTCTATTCAAAAGGAATGTGAAGTATAAGGGCCGGACTCGGAGGGCTTGTCCAGTTATTTATACCATTTCCTTGAGAAATATTTTCAGTACAGTTTTTAGGAATTGAAAGCTGGTAATTGGTTGCTACGGGCAGTATTGCCATGATTTTCTGACTATTTTGATGCCCAGCATCTTCTGCCATATGATGAGCTCAAGGCAAATGTGAGTCCTCGATCCCCTGGGTACGTTCTCTGCTCATGACCCCCGGTCTGTAATCTTGGTGGTTGTGGAGGAGCGTTTCCCTGCCGCTGTAAGGCCAGACCCACAGTATCTTCTAATGGTGGTCTACCTCAACTTATAATCTAAACTGCCCATCCAAGTATGATGGTGCAGATAATGAGGAGACCTACAAGACGGGCTCTGACCAAAAGGGGGCTGGGCAGGGGTCATCACTCACAAAAAGGGGCTAGGGCAAAATGATCGTGACTCTTTGGTAATCTGATGGCAATCATTTGGCTAAACTTCTTGGTTTTGTCCTCCAGTTAATGGAGTTTAGTGTGCGTTATTGATTTTTATGTTTTAGCATCCTTTACAAATGACCCCGTGACAAACCCTGCCAGTCAGCTATTCAGCAATGGCAAAAAGCTGACTCCACTAACGGTGTGTAACCTTGTCTTCCCTCTTGTGCAGGCCTCCACCATGTCGCTCCAGTTTAATATCCCTTTGGCCTTTAAGGACTTGCTGAAGAGCGAAGGAGTGGGCCAATATGTGGTCCAGGAGGTGCTGCCTGTACGACAGCTGACCGCTGACCTCCATGGTGAGTCTTGTGCTGCTTTACTTGATATTTTCCATATGTTGCGGCGATCCTCCAATCGAGAGCTCAGACATAATATACAAGTCACTATCTAGAGTAGAGGTAGATTGCCGGCAAGTTATTTTCTGCCGATCTTGCTGCTTTGTAGTTCAGACTAAGGCTACTTTCACACTCGTGTTTTGTGCGGATCCGTTCAGGAGGGATCTGTTTGCAAAAAACACCAGTGGCCTCCCTATCCAGCTGTTTGCATAGACACATAGGTCTGGTTCACTTAAAGGGAACCTGTCACCGGAATTTTATATATAGAGCTGAGGACATGGATAGCTAGATGGCCACTAGCACATCTGCCATACCCAGTCCCCATAGCTCTGTGTGCTTTTATTGTGTAAAAAACCTGATTTGATACATATGCAAATGAACCTGAGGTCGTGTATAGGACTCATCTCAGGTTCATTTGCATATGTATCAAATCGTTGTTTTTTTTTACACAAGCACACAGAGCTAATGGGGACTGGGTATTGCAAATGTGCTAGCGGCCATCTAGCAACCCATGTCCTCAGCTCTATACAAAAAATCCCGGTGACAGGTTCCCTTTAACTAAAACAGTTTTTTTTCTTTTGTTGATCCAATGCTTCATTCCTGAGTTTATACTTTTTCTTAATATGCAAATTAGGCTTTTAGTGCAATAAAGGTTTGTACTTTTTGCTCTTTTGAACCCAACTCCGTGCTTTTCTGTGGCCAGCCCTTCTCTTGCTGCTTTGATTGACAGGACCATGGCCACTGAACGGAGTGGAGCTTGGGATCAACAAGAGCTATGGTGATGCCCTCATTGCACCAATGGCCAAATTTTTACATGGTAAAAAAGCATAACTTGGGAACAGAGCCTTGGATCTCTTAGTGATGGGCTGATGTCAATGGATGTGTTGTAAGTTAAGGCTCCATTCAGATGTCCGTAGTGCATTGCGGATCCGCAATACACACGACCGGCACCCCCATAGAAATGCTTATTCTTGTCCACAATTGCGGACAAGAATAGGACATGCTCTATTTTCTCGCGGAGCTGCGGACTGGAAGATCGGGGACTCACTCCAGAAATGCGGAGAGCACATAGTGTGCTCTCCATCTCTTCCGGCCCCATAGAGAATGGAGTCCACACCTGTTCCGGATAATTGCAGAATGGATGCGGACCCATTCTACGGAGGTCTGAATGGAGCCTAATTCAGTCCCTTTTTAACTTCATAGAGAAACTATAGTATATTGTGGCAGGTCTCCAGGTGCTGGGTCCCTTGTATTAACTACAATGAATGAGACTTGAGCTCTCCTCTTAGGCTGGGTTCACATGTTTTTGTCTTACTTTAAGCCTATACAAAAATGTTAAACAGATGCCTTACAGTGGAATCCATCACCATAGTTTCATTGTAAAAAAAAAAGTAATGTTTTTGATGGACTCTGCAGGATGGGAAAGCTTAGTGTACTATTGCATCTCCTCCACCAAAGTATGTTAAGCAAAGGACAAAAAAAACGTTACCTGCCCCCAGCCTTGGTTATACATAGTCTTATTCTGAGTGTCTTATTTTGACAGCATATAAAGCCGCACTACGGTCCCAGGGTCCCAAATGTGTTATACAGCACTTTGATTCACTATACAGCATCCTATAGTAAGTAAACAGTAAATTACAATATAAAGTCGTTCATTCTAATTCATGCCTACTGATGGAGTTAAATTATTGAGGTTTTTCACAAACTTTTACCCCTCCTGGCCATGTGATGAGTCCAAGGCGAATGTGACCCCTGCATCCTCTGGGTAGGCCCTTTGCTCATTGCCTTTGGTCTGTAATCTTGGTGGCTGTGGAGGAGAGTCTCGCTGCCGCTGTAAGGCCAGACCTACAGCAGCATTTACTGCTGGTCTTGCTCAGTTAATCTGCCCTCCAGAGTGTGATGGCGGAGCATGAGTGGACCTACAGGATGGACCGTCCGCTGAAGAAGGCTGGGCAGAGGGCATGACTCGCTGAGAGATGGTGCAGAGGCATGAGCACATATCTTTGGTAATCTGATGGCTGCTTGCAAAATGTCTGTTCTTTGTTCTTCTGGTTTATTTTTTTTATTTTTTCTATGGTCTATAGTTCTTTACCTTTGCCTGCCTATTTGTTACCTCTGACAATTAAATTTTTACTTGGCTTTGGTTAAAAATGGAAAGTTAAAATAAAAACCACACTTTGGTTTGCTTCTTGCAGCCATTTCCGCTCGGTGGATGTTGCCCTGAAAGAAGACTTGCTTGAATTGCTCGTCAAAGGTATGGGACTCTCTCGAATAGCAGCTCAACTTCAAGAGCATGAGATGTAAGCTGCCATTTTCCCAAAAGTTGCATTGCCTTACTGTACCCAAAAAAGGAAGAAAAAAATGAAGTTGGCTGCAACTGAATTTGTATTAGTATACCCAGAACAAACCAGAGAAGCAATTACACTTGCATCTTTAGGGTCAGCTCACATGGCAGATTTTTTTAAAAACTTTTTTTCTTTTGCATGTGTAAAAAGGAAGCAACTGCTGACTCCCATTGAAATGAGAGGCAGTTTACAGGCGTAATACGTGCAAAAGTGTCATGTGTTGTGAACTGACCCTTACTTTTTCAAGTTGAATAGGTTTCTGTCAAAAGATGAAGCCTTAGGGAGTGGCTGCTGATCAGGTCTCTTACTCACCATTTAGCTTTTCATTGATTTTCTAGCCAATTCTCAGCATGCAAGCGAGCTTCCCTCAGTCCTGGAAGATCTGTCTCTGGCTACAGCAGAGCGTGATCTGCACCTGAACACCCTTAAGATGAACTGCTTCCTCCTCTTGCATCTGGTGGAGGCGTTTGAAGTAGAAACTTATAAAGCTGCTTTAGGGAATGTGGAGCCCAGTGGGAAGGTACTGAAGGACCATACTTAAGACACTTCTTCTCTGTACCTGCTTTTGCTCACTTTTTGTTTTGTGTTTATCAGGGCAGAAAGGCAAAGTCCAAAGCAGATGGCTTTTTGTGGGAAAACGAAAGGGAGAATGTTCTCCAAACCATCACACATCTGCTTCAGCTGGATATTCGGCGGCTCTGGAGCATGTCGCTGATGGAGGAGGAATTTATCAGGTTTGTCAACTTCTATTTTTATTATATTTATACTTTCCTGTACATAAACTCTCCCACATCACTAGGTGTATAAATCTGTATCTTTCGTCTTCTGCTGTGTGATGAGTCCAAGGCGAATGTGACTCCTTTGTCCTCTGGGTTTGACTTCTACTCATTGCCCTCGGTCTGTAATCTTGGTGGCTGTGCAGAAGGTTCTCGCTGCCGCTGTAAGGCCAGACCTACATTGGCATTTGTTGCTGGTCTTTCTCGGTTAACTTCTGCTCAAGAGTGTGTTGAAGAATCTGAGAGGACCTACAGGATCAACCGTGGTCTGGAGAGGGCCGAGCAGAGGTCTTTACTCAATAAGAGGTGATGGGGAGACATGAGCACATATCTTTGGTAATCTGACAGCAAAGTAAAAGTTTTTACTGTGACATTTTTTTTAACCGGTGTTTTAGCTAAAACCTGCCTTTGTCCTCAGTATGGTCACTGGTTGCTGTTACAAAATGATGGAAAATCCAAGTATTGGAGCTCTGAAAAATAAGTCTCTGTGGGAAGCTTTATCGCATCTGCTTGGTGTGGCTGTGAAACGCTCAAATGACACTCTGAGTAAGTAAAGGAGGAGAACAAACACTTATGTACAAGGTCCTTCCGAGTGTAGGGTTAGATAGAACTACCTGCCCTGTCATAGTGGCTTCGCCTCTGGTCTGTTAGCGCTAGCTGGGACTGTGATTCTATAGTTAGTAATTTTCTGGAATCCTATTGATGACAAGAGAACATCCGGTGACTACAGCAAAAAGCTGCAAGCATCCTGGCTGTGTGCAAACTATAAAATATTTTAAATTTGCCAGTTATTTATACCATTACCTTCAGAAATATTTTCAGTACAGTTTTTAGGAATTGAAAGCTGGTAATTGGTTGCTATGGGCAGTATTGCCATGATTTTCTGACTATTTTGATGCCCAGCGTCTTCTGCCATATGATGAGCTAAAGGCAAATGTGAGTCCTCGATCCCCTGGGTACGTTCTCTGCTCATGACCCCCGGTCTGTAATCTTGGTGGTTGTTGAGGAGTGTTTCGCTGCCGCTGTAAGGCCAGACCCACAGTATCTTCTAATGGTGGTCTACCTCAACTTATAATCTAAACTGCCCATCCAAGTATGATGGTGCAGATAATAAGGAGACCTACAAGACGGGCTCTGACCAAAAGGGGGCTGGGCAGGGGTCATCACTCACAAAAAGGGGATAGGGCAATATGATAGTGACTCTTTGGTAATCTGATGGCAATGATTTGGCTAAACTTCTTGGCTTTGTCCTCCAGTTAATGGAGTTTAGTGTGCGTTATTGATATGTTTTATCATCCATTTAAAAGTTTTATAACAAAGCAAATTAGAAAAATTATCCGATGACTTCCAGAGATTTGCCTAAAATTAAATGGGTTTTCCAGATTATAGATATTGATGTCTTAACCTTCTGATAGGTCATCAGTATTAGATTGATGGGATCTGACAACCCCTTCCAATTACTTGTTAGCAGCCTCTGACATACCCACTGTTCAGCTGATTGGATGTGGTGCTGAATTGTTCCCACAAATTTCATTGATTACCTATCCTAAGGATGGGTCATCAATATCTTTAAACTGGAAAACTTTCAGCTGTACCCAGGTGGTGGATCATTTTGAGAATCCATGCATTTCTGTGTTCATGTCTTAAGCCTCTGTTTTGTCTTTTAGGTGTCAGTGTGAAGGTGATTCAGCTTCTGCAGCATTTTGAACATCTGGCTCCGGTGCTGGTCCATGCAGTGACTCTCTGGGCCACTGAATATGGAATGAAACCTTTGGTTGGTGAAATCATGAGGTGAGCAGCTGTACTGAACTGAAACACTTGATTCACTTTCCCTCTGTTACTTAGACTGGGTACTGGCCTTCCTAAAAGAGACCCAGTGGTGTGCCTAAGGTGTTTAGTAACCTGAGTGAGTCCTTTCTTTAGCACCAACTACTTTAACATCCATGTTTAAAAATAAAAGCAATTACTCATCTTGTCCTGTTCCTGATGATCAGATCACCTCCAGCACTCCCCTGCTGGCACAGATCGTGCTGCAGCGCTGTGTGGGAGGAGTGCACAGGCAGATTCCTGGGCTCCTACACCGGCCGGCAGAGAGCCTGAGGAGGGAAAGCGTGCAAGCTGAGAGGTCAGTAAGTGGAAGTACTGACTGTGCCCCGCCACACTTGCAGTGAGCACTTCCATCTGTATTGATTGAAGTGTCATTGCATCTGGCACCCGGGGCACACTGCCTCCTTGGCAGGCCTCTGAAGGGACCTGCTGTATATGGAAACTTGGTGGCAGTGCTCTGTGAAAACAATATGAAAAGTATCTCCCAGGGAATGGATCTCTTTCCTTTGGAGATGCCTCTTTACACATTCCTCCTTGCTATTAATGTAATTGCTAGACTAGGGTGTTCTGACAACCTATTTTAACATATTGGTATTTTTTCAAACACTATTTTACAGAAAGATTGGACAGAAGTCATGCCAGGATCTCTCCCGGGAAAGCTCTGCTGTGAAAGCTATACATATGTTTATAACGCAGCTCTCTGAGAGGATTCCAGCTATCATGATGCCAAACATAATTGTTCTTTTAGATTTCCTGAATGCTGAGGTAAAATGTCATGCATTAAGGAAAAAAAAACATGCATTGCCCTAAGTAGTGCAAACTCCCTAAATAAGCTTGCTTTTTGTAACCCTTAGCCATACATGATGAGGAATGCAGTACTGACTGTAATGGGAGAGACTGTTATTCGTGTCCTTAGTGGAGACAATCTGGATGAATCTGAGAAAAACGCTAGAGACAGTTTCCTAGACACTCTTCAAGAACACATACATGATGTGCACACTTTCGTTCGTTCCTGTGTCCTGCAAATTTACAATCGTATTGTGCAAGAAAAGGTAAATAGCATTGTTTGGAATGGCTACATGAAAACTATTGGTTCTTTTAGGGCTAGTACTGCTTTATTGTAGTAATACAAACCTACATACTGCTGGTAGGTAATGTTTGAAGGCTCCTAATGACTTTGCTGTTAGTAAATGGCTGCTTATCTTTTCAATGAACATAACATTTCAATTGATGGGCTGTCCAGGCATGGCGCTTGTGTTTTAACTGCTGTCCAATGGGTGAGGTGTACTGATTGGGGAATCTTCTCTATTTATTTGTATGTTGCCTGCCTGTAGAAACTTCACTTTCTTCCAGTTTGTCGTCGTGTGTTTTTTTTTTTTTTTGGGTGATATCTTAACACCGTGCTTGCCTTTGTCTCAATGGTCTGTTTCTCTTCTAGGCTCTACCATTGTCTCGTTTCCAGTCAGTAGTCACACTAGTGGTTGGTCGTCTGTTTGACAAATCTGTGAAGGTCTGCAAAAATGCCATACAGGTTCTTGCATCTTTTCTTGCCAACAATCCTTTCACTTGTAAGGTAAGTTTCCAATACACAATCGTAACACGTACCCGAACTTTCAAAAAAAAGTCAGCATAATGGCTGTGCTAGTTTGTACATACAATCTTAACTGAACAAATTAAAAAATTATTTTTCTCTTGGGCTTCCCTCATGTCTTCAGCCTATTTATTATCTTCACTTGTACAGCTAGATGCATTTCTCTCAGAAGCAGGGCTGGCGGCTCCTTTTTGAGGAAAGGGGCAGCTTGCAAACAGACTGGTTTTTAACCCTTGTATGTCTGAAACAGCTGAACATTTTTAATAAATGACTTTAGCCCCAAATTAATCAAATGCGATCTCAAAGAAATGCTCCTGAAGATATACTTGGCCTTTAAATATTCCACTAACTGCAGATGACTTCTGTTTCATACCTTAATAGTGCGCCTCAAATGATACTTTATCATACTGATAGCTATATGTATTTGTATGCCACTTGCAATTGTTTTTTGCTAGCTTTGAGTTAAAAAATAAATCTTCATCAGATTATTTTGGTGGGTGGATTTTAATGGTTTGGTTCATTCCATTGACTAATAACGAAAAGCTACATTTGAATGAGAGCTGATAGATTATGTGTAATTATCTTGCAGCTTAGCAGCACTGACTTGAAAGGTCCTCTAGAAAAAGAGAAAAATAAGTTCAAGGAACTTCAAGATAAACAGAAAAAGAAGCCACCAGGTGTGTCCTTATTCCCAGGCACCTAATGTCCCTTATGTCATAGTTTCCCCATATCCTGTGTTCTGGTTTATTGCCCCTGACCATAGTGTAACCACTTGCGTTTTAGTGGTAGTCATCTCTGCAGAAGAGGAGTGGGAAGCCATGCTTCCTGAATTGCAAGAAACCCTGGATGCCCTGGAACAAGAGGAGGAAAATGGAGATGAGGATACTGAAGTGGATTCTCCCCAGCAGCTTTGTGAGCGTATCCTGGCCCTCTTAAAGAGCACCAGTTACAAGTAAGTGTCAGTAGATGTAGGAAGGCTTTAAAGGTTTTCCTAAACGGTTTTATGCTTACTCTTTCTTTCTGTTTTGCAGAAATGCCATCCGCCTGGTAAAGAAAGGCATAAGTCTTTTCCCAGAAGATCCGCTGTTTTCAGTGGAGCAGGAGGAGAATGCAGAGTTGGTGTCCATTTTGGAGAAAGTCTTTACAGGTATTGAAATGGATAGTTTCTTCTGCCTGTTCAACTATGCTACTAAATTCCTTACTACACAAGTGTTAACGGGGCTTTCAGAGATTTTTATTAACTTTGCACGAAGCAGGTGACAGTATAAAATAAAGGAAAATAACTTTTTTATACTGACTTTAGTATCTTTTTATGATTGTCTTGCCACTAAAAGCAGTGCAGCGCTTCAGTAACCGGGTCTGACCTACACTGTGGACAAATGCAGTTTTAGGGCTTGTAAAACGGCTAATTGGCAGGAGTGCCTGGAGAAACCCTTGCCCATCTTATAGTGATGAATTGGTCATTAATAAGTCTTTGATAAAGCCTTCACAGTTCTTTGGAACAATTGTACAAAACATGCCACGTCTTCTAGGAAAGTTTGTGGGTAAAAGACAGAAAACTATGCCATGCCCACAGTATGCTACGTATGGAAATGCCATAAATCCCCCAAAACAGCTGTGCATTTAGCAAATTGCATAGTTACTGACTTTGTCAATGCTGTGAAAAGCAGTGTGTGAAGTCATAAGTACATAATGACTGACACACTGTCCTGAAACTACTCATTTTCTTGGTCTGTCAGGGGGTAACAGAATGGATGATTGCACTGCTGCTCCTCACAAGCTTGAAGTAATAATACTGAACAGTACTAAGGGAACTAAAGGAGTTTTCCCCCTGTTTAGAGGTGTCTGATCACTGGGGATCTGACTACTAGGACTAGAGATGAGCAAATTTCTGCTTATGAAATTTGTTTGCGCTTCATTTGTTGGTAAAATGTGAATTGCGTTATGGATTCTGTCACCAACACAATTTTATGACTGAATGCATAACAGAATGCCTTTAGAGACATTCCGTTATAATAGAAGTCTATGGCCTTAATAACAGATCCGTCCCGTTTCTGTTATGCAGAGGAGTCTCCTCCTGCAAAATGGAAATGAGACGCGTCCGTTTTGCAGCCCATAGACTTCTATTATGACGGAATGAAAAAGGTGTTCAGGCATTTTGTTATGCATTCCATCATAAAATTGTGTTGTGGTAACGGAATCCATAACGCAATTCACCTTTTACCAACAAGTGTGAACACCTTTCAAAGTATGAAATTCGCTCATCTAACTAGGACCTCTAGTGACTGCCAAAATTAAGCCCCTAAGGGAATGGCTTCTTAAAATGGACCTTTCATATTTATTTTAATTTTTTATTAGATCTCATGGTTTTACATGCCACCGTCTTGCAGGAGAGCTGCTCCCATAATTACTCGACTGCTGCAGCTTCTTGAGTCTTTTGCATGTGTCGGTAAACTCCTTTTTTATTTTTTCTCTTTACAACTTTCAGCAAAGGATAAACATTCAGAATCCACAAATGAGGAACAAGTTGAAGAAGCGGCCTCTGAGCAACCTGATGATGAGCAGAGGTCTGAACTGAGCAAGCAGGAGATGCTGGTGCAGTACCTGACTGACGCTCACTATTTTGCAGTGAAGATAGAAGAAGCAATTGATATTATAAGCAAGATGATGTATGAAGCGGCATCGTCTGGTAAGTGCATGCTGTACTTTCGCGATGTGCACGTATTCCTGTGATGCAATAAATAACTGCTACCAATGTTTTTTACAGTGGTACAAGAAGTCATAGAGTTCTTTGTGACGGTTTCCCAATTTGGGGTACCTCAGGCTGTAATTGGGGTACGCCGCATGCTGCCTCTCATATGGTCAAAGGAGCCTGGTGTTCGTGATGCTGTTGTTGGTGCGTACCGGCAACTTTATCTTTGTGCCAGCTCCGAGTCTGAAAGGTAAGTAGTGCTTTGAGAAGTGTACACATTAAATGGCATAGCAATATGTTATGGTGTTCATGGAACAACGTAATGTCTGTTAAATAGTGAATATAGTTGGTAGACTAGTATTTAAAATAAAAAAAAAAAAAGTATTACTTAGATTGTAGTTCAGAGTAGGTTATAGCAGGGATACAAAGATGAACTTGGATCAGTATTGGCAAAAAGCTGTTTGTCTTCTGTTTAAATGGCTTTTCTACAAATAAAGAACTCTGCACGTTGTCTTCCATAATTGATCTCCCCTGCTGTAAACTGGGTTTTGTCAATCATTTAAATGTGTTGTCTCATTTCAGCAAATGGCATTGATTGTATAGAGGAAGTTAATACAAGGCACTTACTAATGTATTGTTGTCCATTTTGCCTCCCTTGCTCGATTTTTATTTTATATATTTTTTTCTCGCCCAGTTTCCTTGGGGGACACAGAAGACCTTGGGTATAGCTCATCTCCATAGGAGGCGTGACACTAAGTGAAAACTGTTAAGCCCCTCCTCCACAGCTATACCCTCAGCCTGGAGAGAGAGACTGCCAGTTTTTTGCTTAGTGTCCAAGGAGGCAAGACACTCCCTGCTCTGCAGGGCTGGTTTCTCCTTGTTTAAATTTTAGTTTTTTCTTTTCTTTTTGTTCCAGATCATCAGGGATAACAGACGCACTAGACCTCTCTGTTCTCCCGGGGTTGAGCTGCGCCAGTGCCGGTCACCCGCACTGCTGCCTCCCCCACAGAAGACAAGGTGGATCAGGGCAGCCCAGCTCCCCTACATCCCGCCAGCGCAAGGGTCGCCCGCACGCCAAGTCCCTCTTCCAGCGTCCTGCCACTACGGTGCCAGTAGCTGAAGGGGCGACCCTGCTGGAATGGACCGAGGGTGAAGACGGCTGTGGTAAGAGATTGGCTTCTCCAGCCCTACGTCTCCCACCCCCCCCACACTGGTCTCCTGCGTGCCTGACCCCCATATTGGGCCTCTAGTCCCCTGCTGGATCTATGCTGGCCCCTGGGGTGCCGCAGAGCGGCAATCTCCTTCTGCCCCCTTCCTGCCTGGGACATGCAGCCAGTGGCTGTCTCCACAGCCAGCTACAGAAGCGGCAACATAGTTTATTTCTTTATCAGCACAGGCACCCGGTCTCTGGGTCCCCCCCTACATCTCCTACCGGAGTGTTGCTCCAGGCCTGAGGCTCCTGACGGCTGTGGAGTAAGGCCTCGCCTCCGGCCGACATTGGTATTCCGGTGCGGCCGGGCGCCGCAAAAATCTTAGCCCAGGCTCCGCGGCCTGCTAGGCCGCCATTCCGGGTCCCTGACTTTTCCGGCCGGCGGGGTGGGCTCCCGCGGCCGGCAAGCTGCCATTCCGAGCAAGCCGCCATTCTGGGCCCCTGACTCTTCCGGCCAGCGGGGTGGGCTCCCGCGGTCGGCAAGCCGCCATTCTGGGCCCCTGACTCCTCCGGCGGGGTGGGCTCCCGCGGCCGGCTTTGGGCTTGACTTCTAGGCCCAGCAGGCCCCGGCCGACTGTCGGTGCCGGTCGGTGGGGCTCCGCAAATTTTGGCCCAGGCTTCGCGGCCTGCTGGGCCGCAATTCCGACCGGCCCGCGGGGTGGGCACCCGCGGCCGGTTTGATGCGCCACTCCGCCTCAGGTCCTGGCGGTACATTCCGGGCGCCGCAAATTTAGTCCCCGGCTTCACGGCCTACTAGGCCGCAAAATTCCGGCCTCTGGTGGAGGGGGCGGGAACTTCTCCAGGCGCGAATTTTTCCCGCCGGGAGGTTCCTCCGCCCCCAGGGGATCGCAGCGCCGCCCTCCAGGCCGGATCCATGTTAACCCTTTGGGTACAGGCCAGATCCCAATGGGCCTGTATGGCTGGCCCCCCTTTTTCCTGACTATCTGTGCCCCTATATGGTGGCCCCCTTTAGCCTCAGAGGCTGTTTTTAAAAAAAAAAAAAAAGAAATAGGGAAACTGGGCGAGAAAACGAGATTTTTGTATAACTTACCAGTAAAATCTCTTTCTCGCTCTTTCCTTGGGGGACACAGCACCCACCCATTCATTGTTTTTCTCTACACGGTTTCCGAGTTTGTGTTACCCGTTGGGTAGTTGGCTTGTTGGTTCCTTGTTGGACTTTGCCTTTTCTCACTGCTTGGACACGCAACTGGCAGTCTCTCTCTCCAGGCTGAGGGTATAGCTGTGGAGGAGGGGCTTAACAGCTTTCACTTAGTGTCACGCCTCCTATGGAGATGAGCTATACCCAAGGTCTTCTGTGTCCCCCAAGGAAAGAGCGAGAGAGATTTTACTGGTAAGTTATACAAAAATCTCGTTTTTCCCCATCACATTATATACTGCTTGTTTTCGTGGTTATGACCATCCTGTAATCCATCGGTGGTGGCTGTGCTTGCATGCTGTAGAATAAAGCACCTGCCTGTGTCTGTGCTCCCATTGTCCTGGCCACCTGAGAGGCCAACACTTTCACCCTTACCCATGCGACTAGGACCTCCTATCCAGGACCAGAAATCTGAAGAAAAAATGGTTCATACCCCCACCACACCTTGGTTCAGGTTTCCTGTCCTCTGCATAGGAAGTACGAGAGGAGCTCTGGCTCCTACCGTTACTTTGGTTCTCACCTGGGGAGGTCCGGGTCTACTATACCATAAAGGGACCTATCCCTGGCGGCTTCAGTTTCCTTGGAGCCGCTGCCCGAGCCTGCTCTTCTTCCTGCCTCCTCCCAAGCCTCATTTGGGGAGCTGCTGTGGCAGTGTTCAGGCAGCTCCCAGTCCATTGCTGCAGGGTGCCCAGCATCCCGCACTTCTCTTGCATGCGCTCAGGGATGGCCCCTTCCAACTCATTGATGTCATTTACGGGCGCTGGGCCGGAAGAGGTGTGGGCATCCTCTTGCGGTGGATTAGGCATTTTTGGCCCTAAGGGTTAATAGGAGCCGAGGAGTGTTTGATAAATTTGGCAGTAGGATCTGGGTTTCCGCCAGCATGTCTGAACCAGGTAATGCGGGACGTGCTGCAGCCCTCGAGGCCCACAAGCCTGGTATTGGTCCTGAGTGGGGAAGCTTGCCTTTTTGCTACCTTCAACAATAAAAGCAAAAACGCCAAAAATCATCCGGAAAGACTAAACCTAAAGAATGTGGAGGATGTAGAATAGCAGCCTCGTGTTAAACCACTATGTCAAGCATGTATAGATAAGTTGGTTATGGAGGAGTCTCACAGCTTATCCAGAAATATTAAGGCCTTTGTACGGTCAGAAGTTAAATCTATTAAATCTCTCGTTCAGAGTCGCCCATGGTCTACCTATAATAAGGACTCTGATTCTCTGGGGAGGACAAGGATAGAAAATCTGGCCAGGCCTCATCAGATTTCTTCTCTTCAGATGAGGATTCAGCAGGGAGGGGGGAGACTGTCTCTTTCCCCCAGCCTGGAGGTCCATTTCTCAGAACAAATGGATCCTAATTGTGATATGAATTTAATTCGGAATCAGTTTTTTCCTCATGCACAAGATATTTTTTGCCCAGACAGCGTGTCCCAAAAATCCAGAAAGAAATGCTTTGAAGTTAGAAGTCTTCCTCTTGGACAAAGGGGTAGTTTGCCCGGTTCCAAAAACAGAGGGGCAAAGGGTTTTTATTCCCTTCTATTTTTGGTCAAGAAACCAAATGGAACATTCAGTGTTTTTTTTTTTTTGTTTTTTTTTTAACAATTCTCTGGTCTACAAAAAATTTCATATGGAGACTATAAAATCAACTGTATCTCCTCTTCCAGGATTGCTGGATGGCAAGCTTGGATCTGGAGGATGCATATTGCCATGTTCCAAAATCATACCTGATTTCTTCAAGTTTGCATTTTCTTAGGAATTCAGCTGGACTCATCTGCAAAGTTTTCTGCTTCCAAGGAAGGAGTCAATCAGGGAACAAGTTAGTTACTTTATTTTTATGCACTTATATAGCACTGCTATATTCTGCATTGCTTTACAGACAATAGCATCCAACTGTCCCCAATGAGGCTCACAATCTAAGGTCCCTATCAGTAAGTCTTTTGAGTGTGGGAGAACCCGGAGGAAACCCACGCAAACACGGGGAGAACATGCACACTCCATGCAGATGTTGTCCTTTGGTCGGATTCAAACCTAGGACCCCAGCGCTGCTAGGCACTAGTGCTAACCACTGAGCCACTGCAAGTATATTCAGTCTTTCTTACCAGTGTACTTTCAGGGAAGCAATGGCGGCACTTGGGCAGATGACATCAGCGATTCCAGCAGTACCTTATGCACAGATCCACTCCAGAGAGCTTCAGGCAAACATTCTAAAATCATGGGATGGCTCCCCTTATTCCTTGGATCAGAGTTTCTGGGGGGCGTGTCCAGATGTGTTGCTGAGCGGACGCCTGCCCCGCTACCTCCGTGATCGGCGGTACAAGTAGCGGCTCACAGCGCACAACAGTGTACCCTCACACACCTCAATTTAGCAGAGGGACTTGCCGAACTTCCCCAGCACCTGACAATATGGGCCGTAATAGAAAAAAAGAGGACCCGCCGAGCAAAATCGTGGCGTTCAGAGCCGCAGGAGTAATCAAAGATGGTGCTCGTTCCCTGCATCGGAGGCAGGACATTCAGCCGAGACACCTGCTAGGCGCACAAGAAGCGCAAGTGTTGGAAGCCCATGGAGAAACACTCCCTCCTCTCCTGTTAACCCCTCGCCTTCCAGTCTGCAGCATGACCCACTGCCTGCCAATTGTAGGCACACTTCACAAAGATCAGCAGCTCCATCTGCTGGTGAGAATCTGTATTAGCACACAAGTGAATGTAACTCACCCTCTTCTTTCACTGCTACTGGTGGCCAATCTGCCTCTGATCACATAAGGATCTTAATGTGGCCTCAGGAATAGGGGCAATCTATACAAAAAAACATTTCCACCTCATTTTCAGCATTACAAAAAGATATAAGCCAGATCGGGGAAAGAACTTCCCACATTGAACAAAAGATGGAAGAATTCACCAACGCCCACAACCATCTAGAGCAGGGGTACTCAACTGGCGGACCGCGGTCGCCAGTTGTCTGGACCCCGGCCATCGTTCAGAGCGCTGCTCCTCTCCTGCACACTGTGCCTTGCAGGAGGAGGAGCTTACCGGCGCACTTCCACCTGTCCCACAGCGCAGTGAGACAGGGCTTCCTCCACATGTAGCGCTCCTCCTCCTGCACACTCTGGCAGCTCTGCTCAATACAGCGGCGGGCACAGGAGATGATAGTTCTCAGCAGCGCAGGAGGAGTCTCTCCCTCCCCCCTGTGCTGCTGCTGTCCCCGCCGCTGCCAATAAGAGGCAGGAGGGGAGGGCCTGTGGCCACTGCGCCACCAATGATGAAAACCGACCTGTAATACAAATACAGGAGGCGGGTGCCGGAATCAAATAGCCGGCACCCGACCTCTGTGACAGGGAGCTGCGATCAGCTGCAGTTGAGTTAACCCTTCAGGTGCGGTACCTGAGGGGTTAATTGTAGCTGATCGCAGCCCCCTGTCACAAAGGTCGGGTGCCGGCTATTTGATTCCGGCACCCGCCTCCTGTATTTGTATAAGAAACGTTGGTGGCACAGTGCGCCCCCCCCCACACCCCAGTATAAGAAACATTGGTGGCGCAGTGCGCCCCCCCCCCTCCTAGTATAAGAAACATTGGTGCGCAGTGCGCCCCCCCCCCCCCCCCCCCCCCCCTTCCCCATTATAATAAACATTGGTGGCTCAGTGGGAAGTGCCAATGAGGGTTAAAAATAATAAAAGAAAATTAACTCACCTCCTCCAGTTGATCGCTTAACTGCCGGTCTCCTGTTCTTACTTCTTTCTTCAGGACCTGTGGTGACGTCACTGAGCTCATCACATGGCCCATTACCATGGTGATGGATCATGTGATGAGCTCAGTGATGTCACCACAGGTCCTGAAGTAAGAACTGGAGACCGGCAGCTAATCGATCAACTGGAGGAGGTGAGTAAATTATTTTTTTAACCCTCATTGGCACTGCCCACTGCGCCACCAATGTTTATTATATTGGGGGGGGCGCACTGCGCCACCAATGTTTATTATGTTGGGGGGCACACTGCGCCACCAATGTTTATTATGTTGGGGGGCACACTGCGCCACCAATGTTTGTTATACTGGGGTGATGGGGGGGCGCACTGCGCCACCAATGTTTATTATTTTGAGGGGGGGCGCACTGCGCCACCAATGTTTATTAGATTGAGGGGGCCGCCAGACGAAAAAGTCGGACATGTAGTACTTTTAGTCTGGCGGCCTCTCGCCGTGCTGCGCCGTAACTCTGCCCCCATCCCCATTATAGTCGATGGGCACAGAGCAGCGGCACAGCGAAGTAGTGGCAAGATGGATCTGACAGGGTGAGCAGCCTGTCGGATCCATCCTGCTGCAAGTGTGAAAGTACCCTTACTAATGAGCGCTTCCATCATGGAACGCCCATTAGTACAGCCTTTACCTCCACTGCTACTTGTGCTAGTAAAAAAAAATATATATTACGGCAGTGTTTCCCAACCAGTGTGCCTCCAGCTGTTGCAAAACTACAACTCCCAGAATGCCTGGACAGCCTTTGGCTGTGCGGGCATGCTGGGAGTTGTAGTTTTGCAACAGCTGGAGGCACACTGGTTGGGAAACACTGTATTACGGTACCTCCACCTCCATTTGCTCACGCTGTGGAGAACACTCCCTGCTGACTAGAAGCTCAGGACAGGACCTACAAGACGCCATCACGTTGGAGCACCAGTCCTGAGATTGCAGTCGGCAGCGAATGTTCACCGCAGCCAGGTGAATGCTAATATTTTTTTATTTTTTTTTTGCAAAAGCAGAGAAGGGGGGCACTAATGGGGGCAATACTCTTACTGGGGGCACTAATGGGGACATTATTCTTACTGGGGCACTAATGTGGCCATTACTAATTCTGGGACTTACCCGGTGCGCTCCACTATAACGTCAGAGCGCCCCACGTGCATGGATCACATGGCATCTTTACTGTTGGCGTTCAGCTCGGACCTTCACCTGACTGCAGACCCTGGTATGTGGACCTTTAATAAAACTAGTTGAGTACCCCTGATCTAGAGGATGCCTATAACCGACGCGAAGGATGACATTTCTGCCTTAAAACTTAAACTAGCGGACCTCGAGGACCGTTCAAGGTGCAACAACTTAAGATTTTGAGGGATTCCAGAAACTGTCGACCCTGACACTATCAAGGACTTCTCACAGATTTCTTTGTCGCTCTGGTGCCAGAAGCGGAACAGAAGATCTACTAATTGACAGCGCACAGGATCCCCAAACCTAAAAGCGCTCCTAACGCCGCTCCCAGAGACATCATCGCTAGGCTGCACTTTTACCACTTCAAAGAGTTAATCCTCAAAGCAGCAAACCCAAAACAAGATCTTCCGGATCACTTCAGAAATATATTAATATTCTCCGACCTCTCTGGAGTCACCCTAAACAGACGCAGGTAATTCTCAACCGCTACTAAAATCCTCAGAGACCAGCTCTCTGGGAACAGCCTATTCGTTCAGAAATTTCTTTCTGTGTCTTACCCTCTTGCTTGAGGGTGTCAATGATGGCCTTCTGGACAGCAGTCAGGTCGGCAGTCTTACCCATGATTGCGGTTTTGAGTAATGAACCAGGCTGGGAGTTTTTAAAAGCCTCAGGAATCTTTTGCAGGTGTTTAGAGTTAATTAGTTGATTCAGATGATTAGGTTAATAGCTCGTTTAGAGAACCTTTAAATGATATGCTAATTTTTGGAGATAGGAATTTTGGGTTTTCATGAGCTGTATGCCAAAATCATCAATATTAAAACAAGAAAAGGCTTGAACTACTTCAGTTGTGTGTAATGAATCTAAAATATATGAAAGTCTAATGTTTATCAGTACATTACAGAAAATAATGAACTTTATCACAATATGCTAATTTTTTGAGAAGGACCTGTATATGTGCCTTAGGCTGAGGAGCATTTACGATGTTTCATTAAAGCTACCTGCTCTTGCTCTGCAGCATATTGTATAATTTACTGTATTACCTAATCTGCACCCTTTCATTACCGGCGATGGTCATAAAAATTTCTTCGATCAATGTTAATGGACTAAACAGTCCGATTTAAAAGATCCTTTTGGAAGGAAGTCATTTCTCTTAAAAGTGATGTGATCTGTATTCAAGAAACCCATTTGAATGAGTCTGATACGTATAGGCTTAAGCACAAGAAATTCACTAACATATTTGTAGCACCAGCCGTGAACAAGAAAAGGAGTAGTCATTGCTATTGAGGACACCCTCTTTTTTTTTTTCAGTTAATTCAGAGTATTAGTGACAGTGAAGGAAGATGTTATTTTAGTGTGTAACATCAATAATACCCTATATACATTAGTCTTCTTATATGCACCAAACACGAACCAGCTTGCATTTATAAAGAAAGTGTTAACGTCTGCCTTATCTATTAAACAAGGATCCTTGGTTGTGTGCGGGGATTTTAATTTCCCTCCTTCACCAACAATTGACAAATCAAACCACATCACCTCTCATCCCCCTCACAATTCGCACAATACCTACTATCTGAGGATTTATACGATACATGGAGAGTCCTACACGCATCAGAGCGTGACTATACTTTTTATTCTCACCCTCATAAACAATATTCAAGAATTGATTTGATAATAGTGGACAAATGGACCCTTCAAAATGTTACGTCCTCTAGTATAGGATCCATAACATGGTCCGACCATGCTCCAGTATCTTGTCAAATTTCAAAACGATTCACTCATCCCCCCCCCCCTTTTATCCCTTGGCATATCAATAACTACCAATTGTCCCTACCTTCTACTCAATCTCAAATTACAGAAGCACTCCTGGAATATTTTAAACATAATTCTACTCCTGACATCCAACCCACCACAATCTGGTGCGCCCATAAAGCCTTCATAAGAGGTCACCTCATGCGTGTCATCTCATCTAAAAAAGCAAAAACACATGCGTACAGAAAAGTTATGCGCAAAGTTAACAAAGTTAGAATCTATAGACCAAGCAAACCCCTCCTGAACTATTAGTAACCAACTCAGAGGCCTAATATTCGAACTTTACCAACTTTACCAAAATACATTTGAAACACAATTTTTAAGACTCAAAATTTTACGCGCAAGGAAACAGAGTAAACGATGCTAGCCTACAAAGTCAAATCCTCATTAAATAGGAAAAAACTACCATACATTTATAACTCCAATAAGGAAAAGGTTATTAACCCCCAAGAAATAGCTAACACTTTTGCCAATTACTATCGTAATCTAAACAATCTTAAAGACCACAAACAAACTCACTAATCAATAAATTCCTAGCTGCTATTTCACTGCCCAAACTCTCCCCAGATCAACTAGAACAGATCAACAAACCAATAGATACCAATGAAATATTGCACATTATAAAATCAACCAAAAGTAATAAATCCGCAGGCCCGGATGGACTATGCAACGAATATTTTAAAACATTTGGAAATATCTTATCTCCTTTCCTCTTAAACACATTTTCCTATATAATGTCCACTGGGAACATACCATCAGAAATGCTTCAAGCTACTATTGTAGCTATACCCAAACCAGGCAAATCTCCCGACACCCCAGAAAATTTCCGCCCAATCTCCCTTTTGAACGCCGACCTTTAAAATATACTCAAAACTACAAGCCAATAGATTATCGTTACTTATTACCCATCTTATTCATCATGACTAAGTGGGTTTTGTCAAATCAAGACAGACCCCTAGACGGCACCAGACGTATAATTGACCTAATCTACCTTTCTGGGGCAAAGCGGGTGCCTTCTCTGCTTCTGTCTCTGGATGCGGAGAAGGCATTCGACTGAGTGCATTGGGGGTATTTGGAGGCAGTTCTAACCAAATTTGGATTACATGGGCAAATTAATAAAGCTATAAGTGCATTATACTCTAAACCATCTGCTAATGTCCTTATAAACGGGATGTTATTTAACCAATTCCAAATTAAAAATGGAACAAGGCAGGGATGCCCCTTATCTCCCATCATTTTCGCACTGGCAATTGAACCTCTAGCAGAAAGTATTAGGGCCCATACACAAGTAACAGGTATAAAAATTGGGGAAACAAACCACAAAATCGGTCTATTTGCTGATGATATAATCCTGGTACTAACCAATCCAACAACATCCCTACCCATTGTTATGCAAATATTAAAGTCATTTAGCTATATCTCATACTACAGCTTGAATGTAGCTAAAACATGTCCTTAACCTAGGTTTAGAGGCTTCAGACCTTAATTTGCTGAAATCTAAATTTCTCTTTAAATGGAACTCTGAACATATCACTTATCTCGGAATTAAACTAACCCCATCACTCTCTGATCTCCTTACAGTAAACGAACATTCTAAAAGAAATTAAAATAGACCTAAACAAAATAAAGCTTTGAAATATCTTGGATGGGAAGAATAGCGGCCCTAAAAATGTAATCCCCACAAATACTATACCTATTCCGTAACCTCCCTATCTCTGTTCCCATAAATAACTTAAGTAGTTTTTGGATTTCTTTTAAGTTTGTATGGCAAGACCAAGAATCCAAGCAGATGTAATGTACCTACCCATTGCCAAAGGGGGACTAGGCTGCCCTTCTATAATTAAGTACTATAGGGCGTGTATTTTTTAGAACAACTGAGATACACTTTGTTCAACCAGACCGACAAGCACTGGGTTACAATCAAACTATCATGGGTGTAAAAAAAAAAAAAAAAAAAAAAAAAAAAATATATATATATATATATATATATATATATATATATATATATAATATTTTTTTCTTTCAAACTCTCTATTGGGAAACACTCGCATCCCAAACTTGTCTCCCACATTTGAACTTTGGACCCTATTGACGACAAAACTGAAACTTATTAATATCTTATTTGCAGATATTCCCCTGGAGGCGTTGGGGAGGTGCATCCCAGACTTAGGCCTATTGCACACGACCGTATGGCTTTTTCAGTGTTTTGCGATCCGTTTTTCACGGATCCGTTCCGTTTTTTGTTTCCGTTTCTGTTCCGTTTTTCCGTATGGCATATACAGTAATTACATAGATAAAATTGGGCTGGGCATAACATTTTCAATAGATGGTTCAGCAAAAAAACGGAACGGAAACTGAAGACATACGGATGCATTTCCGTATGTGTTCCGTTTTTTTGCGGACCCATTGACTTGAATGGAGCCACGGACTGTGATTTGCGGGCAATAATAGGACATGTTCTATGTTAAAACAAAACGGAAACTGAATGCATACGGAGTACATTCCGTTTTTTTTTTTTTTTTGCGGACCCATTGAATGAATGGTTCCGTATACGGAACGCAAAAAACGGCCAGTAAACGGGAAAAAAAAATGTCCGTGTGCAATAGGCCTTAAGGATTTATAATTGGACCGACCTAGGAATTAAAAACCTGAGTCAACTTTACACTAATAATTCTCGCCCATTCCATTGGGGGACAGAGACCATGGGTATAGCTTAGGCCATTACTAGGAGGAGACACTATGCACATATTAAAAAAATAGCTCCTCCTCCACTGGCTATACCCCCATGCTCCAACAGGAGGACCTCAGTTTTAGCTTGGTGTCAGATAAGGAGGTGACACTCCTGCAGGGTTGTCACTGTTTTTTTTTTTTTTTTTTTTTTTATTTCTCCGGTTTTTATATTTTTTTCTAATCAGAGGACGCAGGGTCGCATGGTGCGTCCCTGGTCTCTCAGTGGAGCGAGCGCCGGGGTCAAATGGCCGTCCCCGGCTACCTCCCTTTCCCCCCAGAAGACAAGTGGAACCGGGCTTGACCTGCAGATCTGGGGTCACCTAGTCCTGCCCTCTATCCAGTGCACTGCCACTCCTTGTGCCAGATGACTGAAGAGGTGACCCCCCTGCTGGTCCAGAACAGGGTGAAGACTGCAGGACTCTAAGTACATCGGCTCTCCTGCAGCCCAGGGCTTACCTGTGGATCCGGGAGGCCGGCTGGTTGAGAGGGAGGAGGGATTCCTTCTTGTCCCCTGCATCCTGGTGGTGGGTGCCATTTTCAGAGCCGGGGTCTGAATTTTTCATATTCCCGCACGCGTTTTTTTTTTTTTTCTCGTGCGATCTGGGGGGCGGAGCCTATCGCGTCCGCTTTGCCTCAGCGCCTCTCCACGCTTGACTGCTACTTCTGCTCCTCACAGGTCACGGTAGGCCAGATAGTGTTCCGCAAAACTGTAGGAGACCCTGACTCCGGGGTATTGCCGCCATCATGCCAAGACCTGGGGCCCCCCAAAAATCTAAAGCGACACCTCAGGTCCCACTGGGATCCTGTAAGGTCTGCTGCTTGCCACTATCGGTTACAGGCTCCTGTGACTCTTGCCTTGCCTCGGGACAGGATCATCCACCTCCTCCCCCTACACCAAACCAGCCCAGTCCCTTCGGAGCCCTCCTGGGCCTCTGCCATACCTAGGGCGGCCGCGGACTTGGCCCAAGTCTCGCGCGCGGCCATGGCCTTTATGGAACGCATGGCGGCCACTGATCCACCGCCTGCGGTTAGCACCGCGCCACCTCCCGGTGCCCCCCACAGAGGACCCTCTACCGTTAAGAGGCAGCGTACGCAGCAGCATCCCTCCTCGGATGACTGTGCTACCCCCCCCCCCCCCCCCTCGCCTGGAGTTGTGTTCAGCCTCTCCCTCTCGCAGGGATTACAGGTCTGAAGGGGAAAGGTCCGGCTCGGACGAGGACACGGAGCCGGAACCCTCACCTAAGCTCTCCACCATGGTGGCAGACTTGGTCACGGCGGTACGTGGCACCTTTGACATCCAGGGGGAACCTCCTTCTACTAGTCAGGAATTCCCCCTCTTCCACTCCAGAAAACCGGAGGCAGTCACATTCCCCATTCATGGCGACTTCGCCAAAGTCCTTTCTAAGGCTTGGGAACGCCGTAATCTGTTTTTCTGCTACAAGGCGCATGGATACTCTTATCCTTTCCGGCAGATAACGTGCAGCAGTGGTCTTCTCCTCCTAAGGTCGACCCGCCGGTGGCCAGATTGGCTAAGAATACGGCAATACCAGTCCTGGACGGGTCCTCCCTACAGGACTCCGTTGACAGGCGTTTGGACTCTCTTTCCAAAGCCATCTTCTCTCTGCGGGCACAGGTCTGCGGCCCGCATTCGCCTCTGCCTGGGTAGCCAGGGCGCTTTCGGTGTGGTTGCAGCGCCATCATCAGGACCTCGCGGAGCAGGATGCCTCTGCGGACACCCTAAACTTCATCCTCCAGATGTCCCAGGCGACAACATTCCTCTGTGAGGCCTCATTGGACGTCAGCACTCTCTTGGCGCGGATTTCGACCCTCTCGGTCACACAGCGCAGGGAGGTCTGGTTGAAAGTCTGGGACGCCGACGCTTCCTCCAAGCGCTCCCTCACTAACCTCCCCTTTGCGGGCTCCAGGCTCTTCGGTGCTCAGCTGGATGAGATTATCTCTGATACGGGAGGCAAGAGTACACACCTGCCCCCCAATCTAGATCCAAGCACGCCTTCAGAGCTCGCCCCTCTGGCTCTAGAAACCAGTCCTTTTTCGGTGCTTCTCCAGGTCTGTGACAGCCCCCTCCTCCGGCGGCTCTCAGGACTCCCGCAAGAAGCCTTCCTTTAAGCCTCAACCTTCCTGGTGCCTGCGGGCACAGTTCCAGGGGAGTTCTGCCTGCCCCGCGGTTCCCAAGCAGTCCTCTGCCTGAAGGGGGGGGGGGGGGGGGGGGGTCTGCTCTCCTTTCAGCATGTCTGGAGAGCTCACGTTCAAGACGCCTGGGCCCTGGAAATTGTAATTTCCGGTTGCAAGATAGAATTAGTTTCCAGACCTCCGGAACGTTTCTTTCCGTCTCGTGTGTCGGGGGATCCGGCCCAAGCCTCGGCCCTTTTACAAGCGGTTTCTTCCCTTCTGGTCAGGGGAGTAGTTGTCCCAGTTCCTCTGGAGGAACAGGGGGCAGGTTTCTACTCAAATCTTTGTAGTGCCAAAGAAGGAGGGATCAGTGCGTCCGGTCCTAGACCTGAAGCTGTTAAACGAGTCCCTGCGGGTGCGGAGGTTCCGGATGGAATCCCTCCGCTCCGTTATTGCTTCTCCTTCTAGGGGAGGTCCTCGCGTCGGTGGACATCCAGGATGCCTATCTGCATGTCCCTATCGCAGAATCTCACCACACTGGCGACCGTCATTATCAGTTCGTCGCTCTTCCCTTTGGGCTGGCGATAGCCCCGCGGGTATTCACAAAGATCATGGCGCTTCTCCGTACCAGGGGCATATCTCTGCTGCCCTACCTGGACGAGATTCTGATAAAGGCTCCCTCTCGTCCCCAGGCCGAAGACAGCGTCAGGATCACTGTTCAGACTCTGCAGCAGTTCGGCTGGCTGATCAACTTCCCGAAGTCCTCTCTCCAACCTTCCCAGAGGGTGACCTTCCTGGGGATGATTATGGACACTACTGCAGCCCGGGTATTCCTCCCAGATTGCAGATTCTCACGGATACGGGAGTCTGTGTCTCTCCTTCTGCATTCCCTGTGTCGCTCCATCCGGGAGTGCATGCAGGTTCTGGGGCTAGTCCCCTTTGCCCAGTTTCTCACTCGGCCTCTGCAGCAGGCGATCCTGTCCTTCTGGGACAGGATTTCGAGGGGTCTGGACTCTCGGATCCGCCTTCCTCGGGTTCGCATGGACTTCCCGTGGTGGCTGTCCCCTCAGAATCTGAAATCGGGGAAATCCTTCCTCCCAATCTCCTGGACAGTCGTCACCACCGATGCCAGTCTCCTGGGTTAAGTCGGCGTTCTCCGGGCTCGGATGGTTCAGGGGGTGTGGTCAGAAGTGGAAGCCCGCCTTCCGATCAACATATTGGAGCTCAGAGCAATTTTCCTCTGTCTCGTTGGACCCCCGTTCCTAACGGGTCTCCCGGTAAGGATCCCGACGGACAATGCCACAGCCGTGGCCTACATCAATCATCAGGGCGGAACCCGCAGCCGGCCGGTGATGCAGGAGGTGAAGAGGATTCTGCAGTGGCGGAGGCTCACGTTCCAATATTGTCTGCAGTGTACATCCCAGGGGTCGAAAACTGGACGGCAGACTTTCTCAGCCGCAACAGAGTGGATCCGGGAGAGTGGTCTCTTCATCCGGACGTATTCGAGGACGTCTGTTGCCGTTGGGGCCGCCCGGACGTGGACTTGATGGCGTCCAGGCTCAACAACAAGGTTCCCACGTTCCTGGCTCTGGAGGCGTACGGGGTTGACGCTCTGGTGTCCTCCGTGGCAAGACTTCGCACTCCTATGTCTTCCCACCACTGCCTCTACTCCCAAAGGTTCTTCGCAGGGTCGCGGCAGAAGGAATCCCGACCATCCTCATCTGCCCCGATTGGCCCTCGCCGCGCCTGGTTCTCGGAGGTCACTCGGGTGCTGGCGGATGTTCCGTGGCCTCTTCCTCTCAGGGAGGACCTGCTGTCTCAAGGACCTCTCTTCCACCAGAATTTGCAACCACTTCGTTTAACGGCGTGGCTGTTGAGACCACCATCTTGAAGAGGGGCTTCTCGGACTCTGTCGCGAAGACCATGATCAAAGCCAGGAAACAGCTCCCTCCTGGATATACTATCGTACCTGGAGGGCCTTTCTTGCCTTTTGTGAGAAGTTAGGTGTTTTCCCCCTTCATTTCTCCGTTCCTGTGGTCCTCTCCTTTCTCCAGTTGGGTCTTGAGATGGGAATGTCCCTGAGCGCTCTGAAGGGTCAGGTCTCCGCTCTGGCCATTTTCTTTAGGTCCGGTGAGGACCTTCCTGCAGTGGGGGGCGCATTCGGTCCCTCCTCTGCCCCCCCTGGGATCTGAACCTGGTTCTGTCTTCTCTCCAGGCGGCTCCTTTGAGCCCCTGAGGAACATTTCCCTGAGTTTTCTCACCTGGAAGGTGGTCTTTTTGGTGGCCATCCCCTCTATCAGGAGGGTATCGGAGCTGGCCGCTCTTTTTGGTCTTCCACAAGGACAAGGTTGTACTGTTCCCTGTCCCTTCCTTTTTGCCCAAGGTGGTCTCTGCCTTCCACCTTAACGAGGACATAGTCCTGCCGTCCTTTTGCCCTGCCTCGGCGAACCCCAAGGAGCACGCTCTCCATTCTCTGGATGTTGTCCGTGCTTTACGGGTGTACCTGTCGGTTACTGCCTCATTTCGCCGCTCGGACTCCCTTTTTGTGGTTCCCGAGGGGCCTCGTAAGGGTCTGGCGGCCTCCAAGGTCACTGTGGATTCGTCGACTATTGCCATGGCCTATCTGTCCCGGGGTAGGGTTCCCCCAGCAGAAGCTACCGCACACTCAACCAGGGCAGTGGGGGCCTCCTGGGCTAGGCGCAATCGAGCCTCTACATCACAGGTTTGTAAGGTGGCCACCTGGTAATTCTAACATACCTTTACAAAGTTCTACCAGCTGCACTCTCTGGCGTCGGCTGATGCTGCCCTGGGGTGCAAGGTATTGCAGGCTGTGGTTCCTGTTTAACCGTTGGACGTTTCCCTCTGGAGGTGCTGGTCTTCCCACCCCATGGACTGCTCTAGGACGTCCCATGGTCTGTGTCCCCCAATGGAATGGGCGAGAAAAGGAGAATTTTTTTGTGAAACTCACCCGTAAAATCTTTTTCTCGTCTTTTCGATTGGGGACACAGCTCCCACCAATTCTTGTCTGTTGCAGGAGGGGTTGGTTCTATGCTAGTGGGACCTTATGGTTAACGGGCCCGATGGCGGTGTTCCTTGGTTCTGCTTTTCTTTGTTAATATTTGGTTTCTGATCTCCTTCTACTGCTTTTGCACGCACTGAGGTCCTCCTGTTGGAGCATGGGGGTATAGCCAGTGGAGGAGGAGCTGTTTTTTTATCATTTGCATAGTGTCTCCTCCTAGTAATGGCCTAAGCTATACCCATGGTCTGTGTCCCCCTATGGAAAAGACGAGAAAATGATTTTACAGGTGAGTTTCACAAAAAAAATCTCCTTTTTAAGCTCCTTCACAGACCTATGATTGAAATTTAAGATTCCCCATAGGGATTTCTACAAGTACTTACAAATCAGACATTTTTTTTGTCTGGGGTGGGCCTCCCCATATCCTCTGACACTTGTAAAATAGTGGAAATCTTACGAAATCCTGTACCCTCAAGGCCCTATCTCTCAGCTATTACCTTATGGCGGAGAGATTAGACTCACCACTGACCCCTTTACTAAAAAAAAAAGGAATCTACATTAAGTTTGAATATCATCTCCTTAGATCAATGGGAAAACTGCATTCTCTATTATACGTGTTTCTTCATGTATAAACCATCTTGAAAACTCCAGGAAAATCCTTTACAGATGGTACTATACACCCTACAGATTATCTAAGATGTACCCCCTATCATCACACGTCTGCTGGAGATGCTCAGCAGCTAAAGCTGATATGGGAGCACGTTATGGTGGGAATGCAGAGACATCAAACCGATCTGGAACTCAATTTAATCTAATTCTTACTCAAATATGTAATATCCCAATCTCACTATCTATAGCTCAGGTCTTACTCTCCGTTGATTTAGACTTATTTCCCCAAACTATTAGTGTAGTTGTCACTCATGTAATTGTGTCTACTAGAATGAAAATTGCCTATTGGAATAATCCAAACCCTCCTCCACTGACGGAAATTATAAACGCTGTTAACAACAACTGTCTGTATGAAATGTTCAATGCTTCCATATCCAACAACGAGCCAAGTTTAAACTCGCATGGGATTATTGGCTTCACTCCAAATTTAAGTCCTAACAATAGGTGAAGTACAGATGTACTTAACACTCATTGTCACTCTCCCCCCCCCCCCCCCTTACCCCTCCTTTGTTTCTATTTCCTTCCCTTATTCTCCCAATGTTACATACAGTAATGTTCATATGACCTGCTCTGTTAATTGCTAGGTTGATAATGATGGCACCATGCAGAGTTTATAATGATGGTTAATACTATAGACAAAACATACAATTGTATTCTGTATGTAACACTTACCTGTTCTTTTTTTTCGGAAAACAATAAAACATATGTATAAAAAAAAATCAGAGTTTCCACCTTTCTTCAAGACAAGACTCTCCCTTATTGTGGTGGACAATTCTAGAGAATCCGCAGGGGTTCCATGGACATTTCTAGACCACTATAATTACCACAGACGCCAGCCCTTGGGGTTGGGGGGTCCGTTCCCAGAACAGTTGCTGGCAGGGGAGATGGAACTTGAACACGAGGAAAGCATCTCCAATTTCAAGGAGTTAAAGGCAGTAGAGATGGCATTGAAGTTGGCTATACCAGAGGTAAAACACAGGAAGATTGTCTTCTATTCCGACCATTCTACAGCAGTGGCCTACATAAAACCGTCAAGGGGAATAAGATTCCCTTCCTTTTACTTCTATGCCAGAAGATCTTTTATATAGGAGAGGATGCTTTTTCTGTCCGCAGTGCATCTGAAGGGGAAGGAGAACGTCAAAGCAGACTTCCTAAGTCAAGTCTCCTTAAAACAAGGAGTGTGGTGTTAAACAAAGATTTTTTTTGCGAATAGTCCAGAGGTACGGTCTTCCCACAGTTGACCTTTTTGCCCCAAGAGCCAACAGAAAATTAGAGAGGTTCTTCTCCCTAAACCATTTGGGCGCCTGTTAGCCATAGACGGTGTTAACGCAGGACTGGAGCCAGGAATTGGGCTATGCCTTCCCTCCATTTTGCCTTATTCCCCAGGTATTAAAGAAAATAGAGAGGGGGCCTCGGTTATCCTGATAGCTCCAATGTGGCCAAAGAGGTCCTGGCACTCCAGTCTAAGGATGGCAGTAGAGCCTCTGTGGCCCCTAACGTTGAAGGAGGATCTTCTGTACAGGTTTCACTAGTCCTTCCCAGCCCAGAAATTCTTCATCTTTCGGTGTCTATTTTGAAAGGGAAGTTCGGTCTAGAAGGGGATTACCTTTCTACTCTTCAGCATAGTGGAGACCACTTTGGTGGATAGTTACCTCAAGAAAATATAACCAAATTTTGGAATGTTTTTTTTCAGCCTTCTTAGGACATCGCCTAGACCCCCTTTTCAAGTCTCTTGAAATAGCAAAGATCCTAGAGGTTTTTGTAAGCGGGGCTAGACAGTAGGTATGTTCCTATACCAGTACCGATACCGGACATTTGCACAAGTACTCGTGCAAATAGCGCCGATACCTGATGGCCATGCAGCGGCGCGTCCCGTGTCCCAGATGGTCAGCGGTGGGGACGGCAGCGGCGGGTCCTGTCGGCTTCCGTGCGGCTGTGCTCCCAGCTTGTGACTGCTGCCCCCCATACTTGCGGCTGCGCTCCCAGCACCCACCTTGTGGCTGCTGCCCCCATACTGTAATGTTTCCTTGTGGCTGCTGCCCTGGCGAAACACTGCATACAGTGTGACATTAATGTCTCCAAGTTGTGGCTGCCTGGCCGCTGCCCCAAGCCATGTCTCCTTGTGGCCCCATAATCCCCCTTCTAAATGGGCATTTATCGCGATAACTATATATATATATATATATATTCGCGATAAATTTCTTATCGTGGGAATATTTTTGATATCGTCCAACCCTACTTCCTCCCAGTACTCTGGTGCATCCGCATGGGAAGGATTACAGCAGGCCAGGTGGGTGTGGTGCATGAAATGGAGGAGAAATTCAGTTAAAGGGAACCTGTCACCGGGGTTTTGTGTATAGAGCTGAGGACATGGGTTGCTAGATGGATGCTAGCACATCCGACATGGCTCTGTGTGCTTTTATTGTGTAAAAATAATAAAATAAAAAATATGACCCATATGCAAATTAACCTGAGGTGTCTGTACATGGAGTCCAGTGTGAAGAAGCCCAGCACCGCCCCGCATCCTCAATCTCCTCCTTGCCTCCCCGACGTCAAAGCCAGAGCGCCGTAATCTCGCGATGTGTGAGCTAGCGCATGCGCAGTGTCAGTGTTCTTCCCTGTGCTGGCTTCAGCCTCGGAAGAAACTGCACATGCGCTAGCTCGCGCATCGTGCGATTACGGCGCTCTGGCTTTCTGACGTCGGGGAGCAAGGAGGAGATTGAGGATGCGGGGCGGTGCTGGGCTCTTTCACACTGGACTCCTCATGTACAGGACACCTCTCAGGTTAATTTGCATATGGGTCAAATTTGTTTTTTTTTTTTTACACAATAAAAGCACACAGAGCTATGGGGACTAGGTATTGCAGATGTGCTAGCAGCCATCTAGCAACCCATGTCCTCGGCTCTATACAGCAAATCCTGGTGACGGGTTCCCTTTAACTTCTCTCCATTTCATGTTCAAACAGTGAATATAAAATAAGGGGGGGGGGGCATATAATAGTGACTCCCAACCAGTGTGCCTCCAGCTGTTGCAAAACTACAACTCCCAGCATTAACCCTTGTACAAAGGAAAAGTAAAGCAGTTGTCCATAGCAACCAGATTCAAGCTTTAATTTTTTTCATTGCTATCAGCAACTGTGCTGCTATTTCTCTGTACAAGGTTTGATTAAACTTCCACTATGACTAAATTAAATAGAAATTTGCTGTTAAAACATTACCACACCATAATTGGTATCGGTGAGTAGTGATGAGCGGCAGGGGCAATATTCATATTCACGAATATTCGTATTCGAGATATTCGTTTTATGGGAAAAATCTGTAATAAAAAAAATCTAATAATTTGACTTTCTATGCGAAAAAAGGTGTGGTCAAAAACGAGTATATAGCACTACAGAATATCTGCTATATATTAGTTTTTAGAATATTCATTATTTTTTCTATCCTGAACAAATGTTTCCTCCCTGCTTAAAATGCTTGTGGGTCAATGAGTCTTTGGCCCACAAGCAAGAAGCAGGGAGGAATAATACTTTAGATGTTCTAAAGAAGAATATTCTCAAAAAACGAAATATATAGCGAATATATTCGTTTTGAATTTTTTATTTTTTTTTTTTTAAATTCCTTTTTTTTTTTTTTTTGTCTCCAAACAGTACAGTTAAACCCCTTTGGCATACTCTCCCACAGGTCCCGTCACCATGGGAAGCCTGGTGGTTAGAATATACCATCAGATCTGAGTTAGATCGTGAAAACTCAAATCGATGGTATGGTCTAACAGAGGCGTTCCCATGGTGATGGGGAGGCTTGAAGTTAGAGTATACCAACAGGCGCCATACATACTGGCCCCTGTGCCCGGCGGCACCTGACCCTCTGACAGGGCACTGATCACACAATTAACCCCTTAGGGTACTAATTTGGCCGTGCATGCCCGAAGCCAGAGTATTGCTCAGTTTTATTTTTGTCTATCTCTGGGAATACACCCAGGATAACATAATTAATGCAAGTTCGTATTACATGGGGAACTATCCCGCAATTTCCAGAATATATTGGTCAATACTCTTTTATCCCTGGGCATTCCCACAGTAGATGCTATAGTCTTCTATCTTTACTGCATTTATAACAGTTCTGTTTCCTATCGTTGTAAATAATATGTAAAAAGGCTGGTGTATAATAGAGACTGAGTATAATTTTCAAAAGAATCCATGGGCATGGGAGGAGACCGTCGTTTTTTAAATATTTCTGTACACAGCGTTCCACGGGATAGGTTCCCCATTCTGCAGGTCCTTTTCCCATTTAGCCTCACTTCTAAATATAATTGTTTTAGTGTATTCATATTTTAATTTTGCATATATGTGAGATATGGAAGTGTTAAAAGTCATATCATAACAAAAATCTAAAAAGGTGTTCCTTACAATATTTAAATTCTTATTCTCCGTGTAATAAATAGCGTGTCGTAATTGTTCATATCTAAAATTTATCAATAAATCCTAATGTAATATCTGGTAGGATTTTATTTAAAGGCTTAAGCTGTCCTTTATGAAAAACTTGTGCAATAAGGCATATCCCATATTTTTCCCAATATTCAACATCACCCAGTGACATAACTTGTGGTAGATGTGCATTCCCCCACAGTGGGGTGTACTGAACTGCCTGGGTTACTCCAACCATATATCTAAGTTGTTGCCAAATGTACCCGAGCATCCTACCGAACGGGTTCATTATTATTTTCTTCTCCATGGTGCCAGTTTCGAGAATGTAAGGCTACTTTCACACTAGCGTTCGGGGCTCCGCTTGTGAGTTCCGTTTGAAGGGGCTCACAAGCGGCCCCGAACGGATCTGTCCAGCTCTAATGCATTCTGAGTGGATGCGGATCCGCTCAGAATGCATCAGTCTGGCTCCGTTTGTCCTCCGCTCCGCTCAGCAGGCGGACACCTGAACGCAGCTTGCAGCGTTCAGGTGTCCGCCTGACCGTGCGGAGGCGAGCGGATCCGTCCAGACTTACAATGTAAGTCAATGGGGACGGATCCGTTTGAAGTTGACACAATATGGCTCAATTTTCAAACTGATCCGTCTCCCATTGATCCGCATCCATTCAGAATGCATTAGAGCTGGACGGATCCGTTCGGGGCCGCTTGTGAGCCCCTTCAAACGGAACTCACCAGCGGAGCCCCGAACGCTAGTGTGAAAGTAGCCTTACATTCTCGAAACTGGCACCATGGAGAAGAAAATAATAATGAACCCGTTCGGTAGGATGCTCGGGTACATTTGCATTATGAACAAAAAAAAATAAAAAAAATTTTCATGGTAATGCAAACGGATCCGTTCTGAACGGATCTAAGCGTTTGCATTATAGGTGCGGATCCGTCTGGGCACATACCAGACGGATCCGACCTAAACGCAGGTGTGAAAGTAGCCTGAAAGAGGTCCTCCCAGGGTCTACAGTGCTCCCCATAAATAAGCCGAATGCATTTATTATTTCGATTCCTCACACACCATCTCAATTGGGCGGCTATATAGTATCCCTTTAGAAAAGGGACGGAAAGTCCGCCCTCTTCTTTGTACAGATATTGTATCTTAATTCTGACTCGTTTGCGCCCCCATATTAGTTCATTGAAGAGGGACTCTAGCTTATTGAAAAATTTGTCTTCTATCGTTATTGGGCTAGCATTAAATACATATAGTAACATTGGAAGCAACGTCATTTTTATAAGTGCTATGCGATTGATTTGTGACAGGGGAAATTTAAGCCATGTTCTAATTTTTTTCCTTAACTCTATCTATTATTGGAAGTATGTTCAGTTTCGTATAATGTTCCAGTTTGGGCCCTATCCGGATACCCAGATATGATAGAGAATCTGCTGGGGTCAGTATACTAACTCGAAGATTATGGGGCGGAACCGGACGTTTTAGTGGGAGGAATTTTTGATTTCTCCCAGTTTATCTCATATCCAGATAGGCACCCAAATTCATCCAGACTATCCATAACCCTGGGCAAGTTCATATATCCTCTCCCCAGGAATAGTAACATATTGTCAATGTATATTTGATGTATGTCTATCTATACAATAGAATTTTATATTTTTTTAAAATAAAAATACCTTGATTCAAAAAAAATTCCGTTATGGATTCCGCTAACTTATGGCCCTGGTAGCGGAATACATAACTGAATTCTTAGATAACCCGAACCTTATACACTGAACTTGACGACAGATGTTTGCTCATAACTAATGATAATACATTAGTAAGTTGCTTGTATTAACTTCCTCTACACAATAAATGCCATTTGCTTAAGTAAGAGGACCCCTTTAATGACCAGATACTTTTTAGCAAATTATTTTTTTTCTATCATTTTAATTGTCCTAAAGGTGCCCATACACCTCCTGTTGGTTGAATGATTATTCAGCTGACGGCTATCTTGACTCATAAATATACATGCACAGCAGAGCATATATGGGTTGTCAGTGGGGAGACAAAAAAAATTGGCTGATCTCATGGTAAAATATAAGGATTGTACTAAAACTAAATATACCCAATCCTTCTCTTCCCCAGCTTGAAGTGAGTCAGCATCTCTCCATACACATTTCAGTCCCAGTGTAACCTCTGGTTCAGCCTCTAGGGACATTCACTCATAATTGTCAATCCTTTCAAAATTCCTTTTTAGACTATATGTGGGGCTTCCACAGGACCAGTAAGTTACAGGTGAATCCAGCTCTTTTGTGATTTTAGTCACTGGCAGCGATTGCCGCGTCCAAGTGAGACAGTGGAGTTGCGGCATACTGGATACTACCTAGCACTTATTGAGTGCTATGTAGAAGAGAAGACAGAAGTGGTTAGAAATTGCTTCTGCCTCTTCCAAATGGTCCCTGCTTCTGTTGTAGATTGCAGCAACTTCAGAACCAGGACCTGTAAAGTATTTTTGGTCTTAAATGGGTTTATTGCTCATCAGGGGAGGATTTGCCTTTTAGTATTATAAAGGATTTGAGTCTCATCATGGCCTTTTACATCTCTTCAGGATGAAGGCTCAGAATTTGATTCAAAATCTGTCTTTGCTTATGGTCGACTCATCTGCTGGAATTATCCAGTCACTGGAGGAGAGTAGTAAGTAATCTGAGTTAATATATTGCACTGGTTTTTCCATAATGTTTAACTAAGTCATTGAGTTGTCATAAAACTGACATGTCATAAGGACATATCAAATATTTAGATTGGTGGGGGTCTGAGTGCTGAGACCCCCACAGCTCACTAGAACGGAGAGGGAAGCACTCTCATATCGCGCTCTCCTCACTGTAGATTTTCTGCTCTCTACTGTGAGGAGAGAGCACAATTTGGGAGTTCTTCTCTCGCCTCGTTCTACCAGTCAGTTGAGTCACAACAATCTGACCCCCACCAATCAATGTCTGTATAACATGAAAAGTGTTGCAAAACGTTAGTGACCCTTTTAAGTAACACTGACCCTTTCAATGTCCCTTTTCTGAAAGATAAAAAAAAAATTATTTGAATTTTACTTCCTTGCACTAAGGTTTTGGAGTTTGTACAAAAAGGTGAAATTCGCCCCTCTGTGACACAATTGCTCTGGGAACAATTTACCCTGAAGGTGCCTTGTACTAACATAGAACGTCGTGCTGCAGTTATGATGTTGGGAATGATGTCTCGGTGAGTCACAGGCCGCTTGAAATTAACTTTGTGAGATCTATAAATTGCATCTTGTTTAACAGCCTTCTGTTTATTTAAGGGGCCAACCAGAAATTGTACTTAGTAACTTGGATACTCTGGTGACTATGGGTTTGGGTCAAGAAGCACAGAAGGATTACATGCTGGCTCAAGAAGTGTGTAATTGCATCTTGAAAATCACAGAAGGCCAGAAGGTTTGTGTGCTTGGCTGTTTTGAGGCTTGGGAAAGGGGGGGGGGTTGTGATGGTTCGCTGTAATTGGAATTAAATTGACTAGTACATCTGTGTAAGATACCATGAAACCATAACACTTAAAGTTAAAGAAATTCTCCCACAAATATGTATTCTCTGACCTGTTAGAAAGGTACAAGATGTAAACTGTATTGACACTTTCCAGTGACTGTATTTGAGTTATAACCTCCCTTTTGATCCTCAGCTGTGTCATGTGACCAACACTCTGCCTTTCCAAACAACCCAACATCTTGTGTGCACATGAAGCCAATTTCTCTATGTATTTCTATAGGAGCCTCAATGTCCGTCTCGTACGAAGAAATAGAGAAGTAACTGACTTCCTGTCATTTAGAGATCAGAGTGTTGGTCACATGACACAGCTGAGGATCAGAAGGGAGGGGGTAACTCACCCAAATAGTCGCTGGTAAGAAGATTACCTTCACTACAGTTTACTTCATATACCCCTCTTTAAAGTAGTGCTTTGGAAAGACTATGTAATTTAAACCCAAGGTAAAACTATCAAATTATGAATTCATAAGAATCTTTCTTTTCAGTCCACTCTTGGGAGAGTCACCACCACTTCGTCTTCCAAGGGCACATTGTCTTTTCCAGAATCTAGCTGAAGCTGTGGTTGGAGGTGAGGGCCCAAATTGCATTAGGTTTGCCCTAAATGGTTACACTGATTTATTAGTCACCATGCTTGTGTTTTTAGGGATCACTCAGCAGAATCTGCACTGGATACCCTTCAAGGAGATTGTGATTAAGCTAGTGTTTGAGATGGGGGAAGAACCCGAGGAAATTGGTGCAGACATCTTACACAGATGCAGCCCAACAAGTCCTCCAGGAAACTGAACAACAAGGAGATGGTAAGTCAAGGATAATACTTTTGATATGGCCAAAGCACTATAGACTTTATGTGACATCTGGTTCAGCAGTGCTTTGAATTCCACATGTAGTAATCCTGGAGATCTAATTGATATGACGCCTGTGCCATTCATTTAGTATTCTTCTAGTAGTTCTAAATAAACTGCTAGGGTCGTTTGACTGAAGGTCCAGTTGAGGACGTTTCCCTGCAGTCTATGGCCTAGTTTGCACTTCAGTGATTTGGTCAGTGTGTTTGTAGCCAAACAGTGTGGGTCAACAACTGAAAACAGGTGCAAATCTTTCTCTTGTACCTTATCTCTTTGTAGGGCTCCTGATTTTGGCTCACAATCACTGATGTACGAACTAGACCTTACACTGGCAACACTGATTGGATAATGGGGACCCCACCCCCAACTGGTGACACCCCATCTGGACACTCCTTCATACAGCTGGCTAATAATTCATTTTAAATTTTAGAAGAATAGTAAATAATGGGAACGACCCAGGTCATAAGACTAGATGCTTGAACAATGCAGTAGTTACTAAACATACCTGTCAGGCGAAGTTGCAGGTCCCATTCAGATACAAAGACCTTTCTTTTAGGGGGATCAGAAGTTTACAGAAAATTGTGGCTCCTTTGTGAATTTTGTGTCGCAATAATCCCTGAAAGGGTAAAACTTAATAAAAAAAGTTAACCCAATAACTGAATGCTGTGCATCCTTAGCATCTCCTTACCGGCGTTTCTGTCACCCACTGCTGTCCCTGGCTGGAGATGTTGCACTGCAGCTTGTAGTCCACTTGGAGTGTACAGTTAGTGCAGAGTTGAGGGGGAGGAGAATCTTGAAAGAAGAACAAGAGGCAGCGAAATTGGGAAAGAACAAAACAAAGGAAAGAGCAAGGTGCGTTCTGGATACTGGTGATTTTCTTGCCTAAAATGAAAGGTTCTTGCAGTAAGTCTTTTTATCTGTTTAGGGGAATGAGAGTATGGAGGAGGAAGACCTGGGTCTGGTTGGTGCTTCTGCTGATGATGTGCAGCCGAGCTCATACAGAGAGTTTGTGACAAAGAGCTGCTTAATGGTAAGTGTGAGACATAAACTTAGCTGCTACTAATCTGTATATCTGTACAGCCATGTATATAATTTTTAATTTCTTTTGCAATAGGTCAGCATACCTTTCTGCATTTTTGCCTCTTGTTCTCCGGGTTTGTAAACATTCTGGGAAATACAATGACCCTGCCTTGTGCACAGCAGCACTTTAGGCCCTTACAAAATTTATGATGATCAGGTAACTTTTTATATTTTTTTATATATATATATAATATATATATATATATAGATATATATATTAATAATAATAATATTATATATTTTTTTATTGGGTCTTAATTTCCTTTTTATTGCCTCAATCTTCCTCCAGCTCAGACTTTTGTGACTCTCACCTTCGTCTTATTTTCACACTTTTGGAGAAATCTCCACTGCCAGCAGTTCGATCAAACATCATGATTGCTTTAGGAGACCTCAGCAATCGATTTCCTAATCTTATTGAACCATGGACGCCTCATCTCTATGCCAGGTAAATGACTTGTAATTTTAGATCTAGTAGTGCTCTGACTTTTGGTGCCTGATATGCTACAGGAGGAGGAGTTTTTTCTCAGTGGGTGTCTCCTTCTCCCTGGCTGTGACACAGTCCAATTGTTTCACAGCCAGGGACAAGACGAGCTGTTGTGATGACATTGGTAAATCTTGTGAGAACAGGCTATGTAAGAGAGTACTATGCTCGCTTACATAGCCTGTACTCATGAGAACAGCTAGTCTTCTCCCTGGCTGTGACACGGTTCACAGCCATTGGGTGGCATCACAGCCAGGGAGAAGTAGATGCCCACTGAGGAAAAACTGTCTCCGCCTCCCTGTATCGATGCTATTAGCCTATCAGGCGCCAAAACCAAACTGACAGCAAAGCGGAGCCAACATAGGAGCGGACACAAAATAAAATAGCGAGATGGCATATCCTGGATTACAGTATGGTATTGCTTTTATAAAGAAGAAAACTGGTTAACGGTCCTCCCTTTAACAAACCAGGAATTTTACGGTGATAACTAAGTACAATTGTTAACATTCATTTAAAACAGGGGTGCACAACGTTTTCTGGTTGGGGGCAACATTACCAGACTGAACCAATGACTAGGGCTGAATTTTTTTTTTTTTAAAGGGGTTTTAAAAACTGAAATACTGTGTTTTTGTGGCATATTGAACACACAGTACTAAGATGTTATGTCTAATTACAGTTCCAGGACTCCATCTAGTGGAAGAATACATAAAAAAAACTATTTTTGTACTTACTGTAAAATCGGTTTATCTTCTGTTCATTTGGGGGACGCAGGCTTTTTTTATATAATCTTGAAGCCTGTTGGCGGGGGCGCCAGGCAGGTTAAGGCTTGAAGGATGGCTTGTGCTTCTGATCTGGGGCAGACTTGTCGGCTGGACGCTTGGAGCTGAAAGAACTCCAAAAGGGCCGAAAGAGGTCTGTGCTTCTTTGACTGTTTGAAGTGTGCCTTGTTCTGTGGTAAATGGGTGTTTTTACCACCTGTACAATCGGAGATAACCTCATACAGGCTCTTGCCGAAAAGTCTGCTACCAGTAGGGGGAGGGCCGCTAAGGTGATTCAAAGCATTGTCTGCCGCCCAGCAAGAGAGCCAAAGGGTACAGCAAATAGCCGCCATAAGCCTGGCCGCGTCCAGAGAGGCTTCACAAATGTAAGAACTGGCGTGGGAAAGCTGCAGTGCAATATCTGAAAGTTCCTCTGAGGAGTCCCTAGAGGGGAGGCCCTGATGTAGTTTGCCCACTCAGTCATAGCCTTGCTAACCCATGTAGAGGCAAAAACGGGGTGCAGGGCAGTGTCAACTGCTTCAAAGGAATATTTGGCAAAAGGTGTAATCTGTTGTCCGAAAGGAAGCCCCATCAGCCATAGCTAAGGTGGTTGCTTAGCCAGGCGTGATACCGGAGGGTCAACGATGGGAGAGGGCGACCACTTTTTCGTTCAAATCCTCTGGAAAAGGATCTAAGAAGGCTAAGCGTTTTGGCAAAGCAAAAGTCTGTCAGGGAAGTTCCACTCCTTGGAAAGGGAGGAATCAAAATCGGGTGGTTGGGAAAACATTTTGGCGAGTGACTGGACTGCCTGAAGGAAAATCTAGATGAGGGAGCAGAGTCTACAACCTGTAAGGTTTTATAACTGCTGCAATGAAATTGTCTACCGTTAGCAGACAGTTTGGAAGACTGGTCCTCAGGTAAGACAGAGTCAGCATCTGACAATCTTTTCCTCAGAACACGCCTTCTTACATAGAACATAGAATGTGTCGGCAGATAAGAACCATTCGGCCATCTAGTCTTGCCCTATATACTGAATACTATGGATAGCCCCTGGCCCTATCTTATATGAAGGATGGCCTTTTGCCCTATCCCATGCATGCTTAAACTCCTCCACTGTATTTGCAGCTACCACTTCTGCAGGAAGGCTATTCATGCATCCACTACTCTCTCAGTAAAGTAATACTTCCTGATATTACTTTTAAACCCTTTGCCCCTCTAATTTAAAACTATGTCCTCTTGTAGCGTTTTCTTCTTTTAATTATTCTCTCCTCTTTTACCTTGTGGATTCCCTTTATGTATTTAGAAGTTTCTATCATATCCCCTCTGTCTCGTCTTTCTTCCAAGCTATACATGTTAAGGTCCTTTAATCTTTCCTGGTAAGTTTTATCTGCAATCCATGTACAGTTTAGTCGCTCTTCTCTGGAACTCTCTATAGAGTATCACTATCCTTCTGGAGATTTGGTCTCCAGTACTGAGCACAATACTCCACATGAGTCTCACTAGTGCTCTGTAGAAGAGGACCTGTCGGAGCGAGAGACTCCCTGGGAGGGAGCCCGCCCACTCCGGTTCTACCATGGGCTGTGCAGGAGGGGCGCCTGGGTCATGGTCAGAGCCACTTGGCAGTGGATCAGAGCATGAAGAGCAAAGGGGATCTAACTGACCACACTGGAATTTGGAAGCAACAAGAAGCGCAGGGAAAAAATGGCGCACAGAAGATCGCTGCCTGTTTTGGGTTCTGGCTTGGACATAGTGAATACCATGCAGTGACAGGCAGAAGAGAGAGAAGGTTGGGAGGTGGGTCAGACCCTGCAGGAAGTGAAGGGGTAGCTCACCCAGCTGTGTCCCTGAAGAGGATTGGCATCCCAGAGATCTGCAGGTGTCCAGAAGCAGAAGATGGCGCGGCAGAAGAAAGAAGCGCAAAGAATTCACGTCACGACGGTGGAAGGAAAGAGGGGCAGGGAGAGATTTCATGCCCCGCCCCCACCAATGAATTCCGGCCTCCTGGGAGCTATATGGAAAATGGTGCTGCCTGACTGTTCCCCCAGATGGAGTGCACAACCACGGATCTGGTGAAGGAGAGGCCAGCGGGGAATGGCTGGGGTGACTGCAACTAGGAGAAATGCCTCTGGCCAAAGCAAAGACGCACACACCGCTCTCTCCACGACAGGGGAGTGATGCAGGTGGGAGGGGTCTTGTAATTATGTGGGTCACTCACTAACTATCTGAGGGGGGGGGGGGGGGGGGGGGGGGTGTTTGAATGTAGAGGCTTGAAGCCGTGACCACGGAGAACATACATACTGGTCTGGTGACTGCTGCCCCTTGGGGACCCCTTGCCTTCTGGAGCCTGAGAATGAGCAGCGGGTTTGGAGACCGTCTGATCTTCAGTCTCCTGGGTGGGAAAAGGCTTCCTGTGGCCCAGCTAACAAGAAAAAAACAGCAGACACTAAGCTAGAACTATTAGTAGCTTGGTCCCTGTAGGAAGGATATAGCTGGAGGGAGGAGCTCACACTTTGTGCCTAGAGTCCGCCTCCTAGGGGCTGCTGCTATACCCATGGTCAAGCCTGTGTTCCCAATGATATGGATGAGAAATACATGTTAGCAGCCACAAGACATGGAAGTACATGTCTGTTTCCGATGGTTGGGGGCTGCACAAACTGGTATCGAGGACCGCAGGTTGTGCACCCCTGCTCTTTTAAAAAAGTTTGTTTGATTTCACAATATATGCTTCTGCCCTAGGAGCCTCTTTGACAAGTTTTACTAAAGATTGGAAAAACTAGCGCAGCTTGAAGTCCTTCTTATATGCAGTTCTTTGCCAGAAATTGCATCATATTGTACATATTCAAAGAAAGAGACAAATGCCAATAGCACTCTGCAACCAGCATTCTGCCCTGCTCTATGCTGGATGAGGCATTGGTGTACATTTTGGCCAAAGCGCATAAGCCATGGCTTATTGCGCTTTGGCCAAAATGTACACCAATGTCTCATCCAGCATAGAGGCAGGGCAGAATGCTGGTTGCAGAGTGCTATTGCATTTGTCTCTTTTTATATGTATTTCGCCATAGCAATGTGCACCTGCATATAGGGTTGTGCTGATTGAATCCCCCACATCTTTTATATTGTACATATTGTCTATAACCTGTTTAGAAATTGATGTTCCTTTTCTCCCTGTTTACTGTAGGCTCGGGATGAGTCGCGTGACGTTCGTAGGACCTCGCCATTGTAATGACTCATCTGATTTTAAAGGACATGGTGAAGGTTAAGGACAAGTCAGTGAGATGGCTGTGCTGCTCATAGATTCAGACCAAGAAATAGCCTTGCTGGCCAAAACTTTTTCACTGAGCTATCAAACAAGGTAAAACTGAGCCAGGTTCTATTGGTACAGAAAGTGAAAAGTGAGATTATTTCCCATCACATTTTCATCTGTTTTCTTAGGAATGCAGTGTACAACCTCTTACCTGATATTATCAGCCGTCTATCAGGACCCCAGACTGTGGTGTTGAGGAGGAATCTTTCCACACAATCATGAGGTAACTGCTTAATTGGGCTGATATAAATGTATTTTGCCCCTAGGTATTTAACTGGATCTCGTCTCTGGTAGGTTACTGTTAAAGGCCTCTTAAGGCCCCCTTTCACACGGGCGGAGTATTCCGCGCGGATGCCCTGTGTGAGTTGAACGCATTGCACCTGCACTGAATACCGACCCATTCACTTCTATGGGGCTGTTCACATGAGCGGTGATTTTCACGCATCACTTGTGCGTTGCGTGAAAATCGCAGCATGCTCTATATTCTGCGTTTTGTCACGCAACGCAGGCCCCATAGAAGTGAAGGGGGTTGCGTGAAAATCGCAAGCATCCGCAAGCAAGTGCGGATGCAGTGCGATTTTCACTCACGGTTGCAGGACGATCGGGATGGAGACCCGATCATTATTATTTCCCCTTCTAACATGGTTATAAGGGAAAAATAGCATTCTGAATGCATAGTAAAATAGCGCTGGAGGGGTTAAAATTATTTTTTTATTTAAACTCTCTCCTTAATCACTTGCTCGCGCAGCCCCGGCGTCTCCTTTGCTGAACAGGACCTGTGGTGATGTCACTCCTGTCATCACATAATCCATCACATGATCTTTTACCATGGATCATGTTCTGGACCGGAGTGACATCACCACAGGTCCTGTTCAGCAAAGGAGACAGAAGGAGAAGATGCCGGGCTGCGCGAGCAAGTGGATTAAGGTGAGTTAAAAAATATATTATTTTTTTTTTAACCCCTCCAAGCGCTAGTTTACTAGGCATTCTGTATTCAGAATGCTATTATTTTCCCTTATTACCATGTTATAAGGGAAAATAATAGCAGTTTACACAACACTGAACTTCTGTGAAGAAGTTCGGGTTTGGGTACCAAACATGCACGATTTTTCTCACCGCGAGTGCAAAACGCATACATCTTTTGCACTCACGTGGAAAAATCGCGAGTGTTTCCGTAACGCACCCGCACTCTTTTCCCGCAACGCCCGTCTGAAAGAGGCCCTAAGGGTGTATTAGACGCCCGATCACTCGTACGATTGTCGGGAGAAGCGTTCCCTCCTGACATTGCCTGCTCGCTAGCGATTACATGCAGTGATGTCCTCTGTAGCTTGGGGAGGAGCGATTGCTATGACATCGCTGTCCCCAATGCTGAACAGTGGTTTTCCGGCGGCAGATCCCTATTAGACAGCACAATCTGCTTCTGGCAAATTCTGATCTTTCAGGTGCTAGAAGATCTGGATTGCCCGAATGAACCAGTCGTTTGGTTGTTCATTGTGCAGTTGGCAGCAGTATTACCTGCATTATGATTGCTAACAAGTGTTCATATGAATGCTTGTCGGCATTCATTGGTCTGTCCACCTAATACACCTTTTAGTGTATGTCCTTTCAACACTTCCTCTGTAACTTCATTTTGCCATCTGGAGGTGTGGGATGACAGTCATTGGCTGTGTCTCAGTCTGCAGGTCTCCAGTATTTGGTTAGACGATTCCCTTGTTTACATGCAACTAGTTTGTTGCAGACTGTCCATTAATTCACACAGTTACAATATAAGCGAATGCCCATTCATTCAGTGTAAAGAATCCACAGGATGCAGTTGTCACTCAGATTTTGCAAGAATGCTGCATCAGAATCTATGTACAGATTTGTAGGCCAGTTACATAAATCTCACCTAATGGATATGTCAGAGAGGAATTCCCATTTAAGGAGCTTTCCAGTTCTACAGCTGTGGTTTTAAGCTTTTTTCTGATGTTTGCCTCATTTCTTTAGACATCTCTGTCATAACATCACCAAGGACAAGCAAACTGAGAGTTTAGTAGAAAAAATGTGCCACAGATTCCGTACAGCCAGGTTAATATCTCGGAGCAATTTCTCCAGCTATGGTCATCTTACCGCTCTGGCTAAAATCATGCCTCTACTTTTTTTTTTTTTTTTTTACTACTATGGTTTTTGTTCTCTCCAGCTTTTGTAGTTCTAGAATTTTAATACAATCCAATTTTTGTAAATTGTCTTACCACATATTTGAGTGCTTGAGGCGCAGTGGACATTCCCAGTCTAAACAGTTTGTAATTTTATGTTTATATAAAAAATCTATATATTTTTTTTTAAAATTTCCCCCTCCCTGCTTATAGGACTGAGCGTCAATGGAGGGATCTTGCCCATTAGTCTGTCCCTCCTGCCTTTCTCTGAGAAAGGTTTGGTAAAATGCCAGATGCTTTGACTGTTATGGGGACAAACTGAGCGATGATGCTGTATACAACTCTTCCTGACAGTTATTGGAAAGATGCGCAGAGGAGCAAAACCTGACCTCAAGGTAGGAATGCAGGAAACCGAAGACTAACCCTCTCCCTTCTAAAACTCTGAACATTTAAGGCATAGCTACAAAATGCCTTAAATGTCCCACATCAAGTATAGGTCCCTGTCTCGTGCTACCCTCGTTTTCTCTGCTCAGAAATTCAAACACAATATGTACTAGATGTTGCCATGGAAAGTGTTAAAAACAGAAAGAGCCCTGGTTGCTGTATGAATTGGAGAAGAGTAATTTCTTTCATCTTAATGATGTTAAAACTTGTGTTCAGTAGTTTTTGTAATAATAGAATTATCTATTTTAGCTCATGCTCATTAATATTTTTCCTCATTAATGCAGATTCAAATTGACGAGTTTGAGCAGAAGCTCAATGTTTGTCATAGCAAAGCTTGGAGAACATGGATGAAGAGATAATCCAAATGGAGAGGTCCCACCTTCAGCTGTCAAGAAAAATCCCCCTGGTAAGTAGTAATGTGTGAGTTGAGCAGCTTGCAAGTTTCTTAGGCTACATGAACAAGACAGTGGAAAACATCAGATTTTTTATTTATTTTTGGACTGCATCACATCAGAACCATTGCATGTCTCCACACGAATCATGCTAGGAGCATGCGGTGGTGATGCGCTTAGCGCAGGTCCTTCACAATCAAAGGGAGTGATTGCCTCTGCGTGTGCAAGTTTATAAGGTGATTGTTTTTAGGGAAATAAAAATACAAATTACAGTTTAGGACACTATGGGGGGGCATTTACTGCTGCGGGCCATTGAGTTGCTATGGGGGACACTGCAGGGGTTGGTATTTTATAAAAAAAAAAAGCCAATGAAATTCCAATTTTAACAGCCAGAAGTTGGATGCACAAATAGTTGAAAAATGGCCATGAAGAAACTGAGTGTCTTTTTTTTTTTTTTTTTTTTTTTTTTTTTTTTTACTTTTTTCTCCCCACGGTTGTGTGCATGTAGCCATTGGTTAGAAAAATAGGTCTTAATTGTTCCAGGAATGATGCCACTTTAGTCTATAGCCCATGGCATAAAGTGATGTGGCTTCTATTTGTCCTAGTGGCCAGTGAAGGATTTTTTTATATATATATATATATATTATATATATATATATATATATATATTTATATATATATATATTATATATATTGAGAAAATTAAAACTAACATCACCAAAAAAGGTGTAACATAAAAATGCGATTAAAACCATCGGTTATCCTTCTAATGACTAGGCTGATCTAGATTCTAAAGTTGTGGTCACATTTCCCTTTCCAGGTAAGAGAGTTCCTCTTTAGCCTGTAAACAAAGCTTCCAAAAGCTACTGAAGAAACCGACTTCAGACTCCGAAATCTCGGTCCCCAGGAAGAATCTCTGGAAGGTCACTGTGACGTTCTCAGTGATGAAGAGTCTGGTGTGTCTTCATTTTAGAGAGTGAATGGGATTTTGCAAACCCTTATTTACACTTGCATGTAAACGTGTTTTTGTTTTGTTTCTTCCCCTGCCCATCTTGTTTTTGCTTATCAGATTTGGAAGCAGAATTGAGTGAAGCAGAGGACTCCCAGAAATCCTACCCCTATCAGACGTACATCTACACGATCCCGTGCCCGGTGACCTGACCTTGGAAGCCTCAGTGTAAACTGTGTAACTGCTAGGTCTTCTTCTTTTTATATGTGCTTCTTGTATAATAGTCTTATTAAAAATCACTCTGCCTTTTTAGATTTCCTGTGTGCAGATTGTATTTACAAAGTCTTGTAACTTTATTTTATATATTGTAATATTTCATGTATTAGAACTGTATTGGCCGCACTATGAGGAGCAGTGAGGGCAATGCCCCCAGCCCGTCTTCCTAGATGGTGCAGCTCTGAAAAAGATCTTTGCTAATGGACATTTCAGCCATGTTTTGTACTATAAATAAGGGGTTTCCCTAAATAAAGTATATTAGAAAAAAATGTTCCCAGTCCCTACACATTTCAATTAATTTCAGATAAATATATATTTTATAATTGTATTTTTATTGAAATACAACATAACAATTCTGTTTCAACTGTATGCACAATTGTACTAGGTAAAGTGAGCCAAGTAATATGCACGACCTGCAACAAGTGAACATGTACCAGGACTTCACATTCTATGTGCAATGTGAATCAGACAAGAACCCATAAAGAGAAATGAGAAACCTGCGTCTTGTCGTATCACTTCTCAGATAAATTTTATATATATATTATATGGAATGGTTGAAGAAAAAGGGAGCAATTATCAATGGTGTCCCAGCATATGAGGAACTCCTCGTAGGAGCAGCTACATTGATCTAATATTAGGTTTCAGCTTAGACCATACACTCCCTATTTGAAGAACACTATATTAACAGACCAAAGAAAGACTTAGACAGTACAGACTGACACATCACTTACACTTTAAGATATTCACATTTTACGGCAGTGGAAATGCATAAAACGGTAGTTCTGACTTTTAAAATATTCACTGTGCAGGAACGGTTACATGATCAGTGTATAGTTCAGGTCCTTGCGTATGTGGCAGCCGCAGTAGCAAAGACAAAAGATTTAATTGTTTGTAATATCCATTGAAAACCACTTTGGCTACAAAGATATTGGCACCCTGCGCTCACATTTTCAGATGCCAATGGCTGACAGAGGGAGCCTCCTCTTAGATGCCACTGTCTTTGTAGACTGTGGCAACCAGCCCCAATTGGTGGTTCTGTCAATCTGGGCCATTAGAGCAGGGGCCAAGCTGCCTTAATGCAGTTGGGCTGTTACTCTGCCCAGCATGGAAGATCTGTGCAACCCTTAGGCCCCTTTCACACGGGCGAGTATTCCGCGCGGATGCGATGCGTGAGGTGAACGCATTGCACCCGCACTGAATACCGACCCATTCATTTCTATGGGGCTGTGCACATGAGCGGTGATTTTCACGCATCACTTGTGCGTTGCGTGAAAATCGCAGCATGTTCTATATTCTGCGTTTTTCACGCAATGCAGGCCCCATAGAAGTGAATGGGGTTGCGTGAAAATTGCAAGCATCCGCGAAAAAGTGCGGATGCGGTGCGATTTTCACGCACGGTTGCTAGGTGACAGTCTATTCACTGTATTATTTTCCCTTTATAACATGGTTATAAGGGAAAATAATAGCATTCTGAATGCAGAATGCTTAGTAGGTGGTCAATTGAGGGTTAAAAAAATTAACTCGCCTTCTCCTCTTGTTCGCGTAGTTCCCGTCTCTTCTTTACTTCTCAAAAGATGAACTATCGGCTAGGACCTGTGGTGATGTCAGATCACATGCTCATCACCACGGTGATGTACAATGTGATTGGAGCATGTGATCTGACGTCACCAAAGGTCCTTTAGCCGATAGTTCATCTTTTGAGGAGTAAAGAAGACGGAACTACGCGAACAAGAGGAGAAGGGAGTTCATTTTTATTTTTTTTAACCTCAATTGACCACCTACTAAGCATTCTGTATTCTGAATGCTTTTTTTTCCCCTTATAACCATGTTATAAGGGAAAATAATAAAATCTACACAACACCTAACCCCAAGCCCGAACTTCTGTGAAGAAGTTCGGGTTTGGGTACCAAACATGTGTGATTTTTCTCACGAGAGTGCAAAACGCATTACAATGTTTTGCACTCGCACGGAAAAATCGCGGGTGTTCCCGCAACGCACCCGCACATTTCCCCGCAACGCCCGTGTGAAAGGGGCCTTAGGCTGCCATTTCTTTTGTTTTTAAACAGCATCCTAGAATAAGGCCTCTTTAGTAACTGCTGTTAAAAAAAATAAAAAAAAATAAAAAAATTGATGGTAACTAAGGGCTGTTTCACACGCTGCGAGTCCTTTGTGGGAATCACTCTCCGTGTGTGAGTGTGATCCTCCCGCTCTGGACTTGCAGGAGCACACGGCATTATCATGATTTATAATGCTATGTGTCTCGGCTTGGCCTTTTTTTCCACAGAATCGTAGTGACATAAAGCTGTCAAGTATGATTCTGTAGAAATAAGTAATCTAACAAGAAAAAAATGAATTTCATAGACTGGTTTCCCCTGCTATTCAGTCCCCAACACCCTATGTTCCCCTCTGTGCGATCAGCCCAAGTGCATCAGTTCCCCCAGTGCCTTGAGCTGCACTGCCCCAGTGTCATCAGCCCCTCCATGCCATCCATTGCCATGTCCCCCCAGTGCCTGCTGTCCCCCTTCAATGCAATGTTCCTAGCACAGTGAAATTAAATACTTGCCTTTCCTGTAGGGGGGCGCCGCTCCACAGCTCCTTACTCTTTGCCGCGCGATGCCCTGGATCCTAACTTCACACAGCTTCAGGTCATAGTGTGCGATGACCGGATGATGTGTCAGGTTCCAGTGCGGTGCGGTACGGGGCCGGCGGGTGACCATGGAGCAGTAAGTAATAGTGCTTCACTCCCGCTCTGTGGTCACATGACACAAATCGAATTCCTTGATGCAAAAAAATTAGCTTTTTTTTTGTCTAATTACTCGAGTAATCGTTTCAGCCCAACTTCAACTACCCATTTTTTTTTTTTTTTTTTTTTTTTTTTTTTTTTTTAATAAGTCGCACACACTTCAAATTGGTATCATGGAATTAGAACAGATCGTCCCGCAAAAAATGAGCCCTCACGCAGCCCCGTATAACTACCAAAAAGTGTTTTTTTCCAGTAATAAAACGCAAGAAAAATTATACAAGTGTGGGATCGTTGTAACCGTCAATTAACCGCATAGTGTACAGTGTAAAAAACACACCTTTATCAGAATTGCGTTTTTCCCCAATTCTACCCTATTTGGAATTTTTTTTACTGCTTCCTACTACATGGTATGCAACTGTAAATGGTGTCATTATGTTGTCCCGCAAAAATTAAGCCCTCATACGGCTAAGTGAATGGAAAAATAAAGTTAGGACTATGGGAGTGAAAAACAAAAACTCAAAAATTGAAAATATCAGGGTCCTTAAAGGGTTAAAATCCTTGAAAATCTCTAACTTTGCCTTTATTGACTGGGGTCATGGTTCTGCTTCAACTGTAAAGGGGAGAAGACTCACAACTTGCGGCAGGGCCACATAGAGCTCAGCACACAACTGTTGAATGTTTTGCGGTCTGCAAATTGTGGATAAGCAAAACACAGATACCGGCTGTGTGCATTCCGCATTTTGTGGAACGGACTAGGGGTGGGCGCTATGGCCTAAAATCTATATTGCGATATATTTTTAAGCATGTGCGATATGCCAGGTACAGGGTGGGGGGCCATTTATATGGATACACCTTAATAAACTGGGAATGGTTGGTGATATTAACTTTCTGTTTGTGGAACATTAGTATATGTGAGGGGGAAACTTTTCAAGATGGTGGTGACCATGGCGGCCATTTGAATCCAACTTTTGTTTTTTCAATAGGAAGAGGGTCATTTTGACACATCAACCTTATTGGGAATTTCACAAGAAAAACAATGGTGTGCTTGTTTTAACGTAACTTTATTCTTTCATGAGTTATTTACAAGTTCTGACCACTTACAAAATGTGGTTCAATGTGCTGCCCATTGTGTTGGATTGTCAATGCAACCCTCTTCTCCCACTCTTCACACACTGATAGCAACACCGCAGGAGAAATGCTAGCACAGGCTTCTAGTATCCGTAGTTTCAGGTGTTGGCTCATCTCGTATCATCTGAAGGCAATTGTCTATGCTGTGAAGATACGCTATAACCCTTGTCATATTCACCCTAATAGAGCTCTATTAGAGTGAATAGGTCTTTACACTCTCCCTGCTGCTTTGTGCACACAACAGCAGGGAGCTGACCATGCCCCCCAGCCTCTCATGGCCCCCCAGGCCTCTCCCTCTTATCAGCCCCCTCTGGTAACTCAAACCCACCCCCCCCCCCCCCCCCCCCCCCTCCCAGTATTAATCATTGGTGGCAGTGGCCACAGGGTCCCCCCCCATCACTGGTGGCTGTGGGCATTATACTCACGTCCGCCGGGCGCTCTTTCTCATAGTCTGTGTGGCACATTGCTAATGCTATAAGCATTAGCAATGCGCCGCAGAGACAGAAGAAGGAGCGACCGGCGGCCACGGCGCACGTGAGTATAATGCTGCTCACTAACATACCATGGCAGCCAGGACTTCAGTAGCGTGACTCCTGGCTGCCATGGTAACCGATCGTAGCCCCAGCATTACACAGCTGGGTTTTCGATCGGAACTGCCCAATGCAGAGACTGAAGAACATTCCCCGTCACCCGCCTCTGACAGGATGCTGTGATCCGTGCGATTAAGGGGTTAATTGCGGCGGATCGCAGCGTGGCAGTCATAGGGGCCGGGATATGGCCGGCACATTCATTGGTGGCGCAGTGGCCACAGTCCCTCCCCTCCTCCTCTGTTCTCATTGGTGGTCAGCGGCAGCCGCGCACAGTGGGGAGGGAGGGACTCCCTCCTCCTCCACGGTGCCGGCTCAGGAGAATATGCTGCGTGCCGAGAGAGGGATCATATCGCGGTCCGGCGATATGCACAAAATCCATATCGTGGCACAAATTTATATCGCCCACCCCTAGAACGGACAGCCCCTAATAGAACAGTCTTATCCATGTCCAGACAATAATAGGATGGTTTTTTTTGTTTTTTTTCTTCCCCTCACTTCTATCATTGGGGGACACAGAAGACCATTGCTGCCACTAGGAGGCGACACTAAGCAAAAAAGTGTTAGCTCCTCCTCTCAGATATAACCCTCCTGCAGACACTGAGCTAATCAGTTTTAGCTTAGTGTCCGTAGGAGGCAGACATATTTTTCTGCAGGTCTGCCAAAGCGTTTTCCTTTTTTATTTTTCAGGCGGGCTCTCACCACCTGTTTTCCACACTTGAGGGTGGAGACCAGTGGGTCCTCAAGCCTGCTGCTCGTTCCCCACCGCTGGAAGACGAGGAGGAACAGTGGATCTCAAATCCACTGTTACCCGCCAGCAACAATGTCACCTTGGTCTGCTCCTGGAAGTCCCCCTGTTACCGGTGTAGCCGCCCTCGCGCCAAAGGCAGCACACTGAGGAAGGTGACACTGCTGGAACCAGGGTGGACAGAAACCGTCTGGGTAAGTACATTACCTGCTGGCCCCCTTCTCTAAGTGAACACAGGAAGCGTTAACGTAAATTTGTTTTCCCTTAGTCCTAACAGCAGCACAAGTGGGGAGTTATTCCCTGTGAAACTGGTAGGACACATGGAATTTTTATTGATTAAAATTTCTACCAAAACAATTAACCCACCCCCTATAAAGGGACGCCCGCCCTTAAACCAGTGCTTTATCAGCAAGTACACAAACAAAAATAGGGTGGGAAATTTGTGTGCTGCTGTTAGGACTAAGGGAAAACAAATTTACGTTAAAATTAACGCTTCCCTTATGTCCAAACCAGCAGCACAAGTGGGGACCTAGCAAGGCGCGACAGACAAATTGGGAGGGTTCCCCTTCTTTTTTATTTTTATTTTTTATTTAATGAGAGGGCGGCACTGAGAATAGAACGTCCAAATGCCACTCCCTCAGGGCGCCTAGAATCTAGGCGGTAATGCTTCATATAGGTGCTGTGGGAGCTCCAAGAGGCTGCAGCACAAATCTGTTCTAGCGGAACCAAACTTTTCTCTGCGTACGAAGTAGATACTGCCCTTGTAGAGTGGGCAGTGACAAAGGATGGAGGAGAAATGTGACCTTCAAAGATAAAAAACTAAGGTCCACATTTTTAAAGGAGGGAGAGGATAGCCCCCTTCAGAACCACAGATAAATCCTGCTCAGGGATAGGTCTCAGGATTCTAGGTTTTAGTCTTTTGGCTCCTTTGAGGAACCTCCTGAGTAGGGGGTCTTGAGCTAAAGCAGAAAGCGCACTGGTATGAACTTGAGCGTTGATAGGCTTAGACCCTTGTCCAGGCCGTCCTGCAGAAACTGTAGAATCGCTGAAAGAGGAGGATCTGAGGTACAACCTCTTTATCAGCACACCACTGAAGGAAGATCTTGTATATCCTTGAGTAAGCTTTGTTTGTAGACTCCGCCCTGGAGTGTGAAATGGTTCTCAAGACCTCCGCAGAAAGCCCTCTAGCTTCTAGTAGGGACCTGTCAATCTCCAGGCAGTCAGATTGAGTTTACTCAGATCTAGGCAGGGGCCTGTGTCCTGATACACAAGGTCCTGCGTTAGGGGAAGTCTCCAATATGTGCCCTGACTCATCTTCATTAGCTGGGTGAACCAAGACCTCTTCGGCCAGAATGGTATAATCGCAATGACCGGGGTCTGGTCTTGCTTGATTTTCGTCAATACCCCTGGTATGGAAATTGGAGGAAATATGTAAGCCGCCAGCCTGAACCTCCATGTTATGGACAGAGCGTCTATCGCCAGAGGATTGTCCTCCTTGTAGAGGGAGCAGAATCTGTCCTTCTTGGCGTTCAAATGGGTCGCCATCAAGTCGATCTCTCCCACCGGAGTGTGATCTGGGTGAAAACGTCTCTGTTCAATGACCATTCGCCTGGAACTGGCAGACCCCGACTCAGGCGATCTGCAACTACGTTGAGATTCCCTCTGATGTGAACAGCCAAAAGGTGGGATAAACTGGTTTCTGCCCAAGCAAGAATTAAACCAACTTCCTAGAGGAGAGGTTGAGATCTTGTGCCTCCCTGTCTGTTGATGTAAGCGACTACCGTTGTATTGTCCGAGCGGACTCTTACCGCCTTCCCGCGGATAAGATGAGCAAAGTGGTAGAGAGCGAGACGAACTGCTCTCAATTCTCTCAGATTGGATGAGAGAAGCCTCTCCTGCGGACCTCCAGGTACCTTGTACTGGATTCTCCTCCAGATGGGCTCCCCAACCTAGAAGGGAGGCGTCTGTGGTCAACGTAATCCAACGAGGTTGAATCATGGACCTCCCATCTGATAGGTTCCTCCACCACCTGAGGGTTGTCCAACCCCTTGGGGTTGCGATTCCAGACTGCTAACACTTCTTCATGAAGTGAACGTAGGTGCCATAGGGCCCAAGGAACTGCTTTTGCAGATTCTGACATGTGGCCTAACATCTTCATGAGTGTTCTGATGGACACCCGCCGAGGTGCCATTTGGAACTGCGCGGGCTCTTATCACTCGATCCTTCCTTTCTGGAGAGAGGGAAAGGGTCATCCGTTCGGAGAAAACCCAGGAACATCCTGGAAGTAGATGGAACTATCTCCCATTTTTCCCAATTTATGAGCCAGCCCAAGCGCTGAAGATGAGATAAAAGAACGTCTAGAGTCTAGGTATGGCACGATTTCTAGCCCTTGAAGCCTGAGTTGGGCGACAACCGGAGCCACAACTTTTGTGAAAGTATGGGGAGTGGAAGAAATGCCCAAAAGGCAGCGCAGCAAACTGGTAATGTTTTACCACCCCTCTAATGGAGACCGCAATTCTTAAAATCTCCTGTGAGCTGGATGAATGGGGATATGAAGGTAAGCATCCTTCAGATCTAAGGTGATCATTAGATCGCCGGGGTTTAGGATGCTGATGAGTGATCGAATAGTCTCCATTCTGAAGCGCTTTGTCTAATGAACCGATTTAGGTAACGCAGGTCTATGATCATGCGCCAATTGCCCGACGGCTTTGGGACTAGAAAAACGGGGGGAGTATACTCCCAGCCCTTGTTCGCGAGGAGGAACTTCCTCTAGGGCCATTTTTTTAACATAAAGGAGAACAGAATCCTCTAAGATAGACTGTTTGGTCTGGTTTAGGGTTCTGGTCAAAATAAATTTCTCTTGGAGAGGGGACAGAAAATCTATTTTGTACCCCAACATATGGTAAGCCACACAGATTGAATTTGGAGGCGTTATCGGCAACCCAGGGACGCAACCATAAGGGCCGCCAACTGGCGGCAGAGAGAGAGCCATGCCTTTGGCGGCTAATTTCAGATGCTGTATGGAAGCGTCACACAAAAAAGTCAGTTCCAAGGAGCAAGGTCTTGAACTGGTCTAGCACGTCAGTTCTGAGATTCCAGGTCCGACTGAATTCTGAGAACGCGGGACCGAACAAACTCCGCGACCTTCTGAGGAAGCAACTGAAGCAGAGGCTGCAGCTGTAGAATAGCTGCGCCTCAGAGTGCACTCGGCCCTACGATCTAATTGATCCTGAAGGTTGCTTCCGTCATCAGAAGGAACTAAAGTCCTCTTAGACAACTTGGAGATCGCCATATCGACCTTCGGAGGCGGTGCCCACAGTTCTGATCCGACTCTTGGAGAGGAAACATAAGTTTAAATCTCTTCGTGAGAACTGGACCTTTTTTAGGATGCTTCCATTCAGTTAACATAAGCTTTTAAAATCTTTGTCCACTTTAAAGGCCCTTGGCCCCCTAGAGGTGGACGGTGGAGCTTCCCCTTGCTCAACATCATGATCCCTTGATTGGATGGAGTGTAGAAGTCTTTGCGTCTTCTCAGCAGGAAAAAGATAGGTGGCATCATCTTCATCAGAAGAGGAGGAGGAACGGTCTTTAACCGAAAAAATGTCTCCAGCCATAGGTACAGGACCTGGCGATGAAGCTCTGGGCCTTTTAGAAGAAAGGGCGCTCTTGATTTCCATAATGGAATGACCCATGAATTCCTTCATTCAGCCGAACATGTCACCCATCGTGGGTTGCCATGGAGGAGAACTGCATAAAGGACACCTATTGTATTCATAGTAGTCCGGCATCGGCATCTCGCAGTTGGAACAAGTTAGGTGCTTCTGTTTATGGGAGGATTTCCCATGCTGGTCACCATTGGGAGACGCCATCTGAAAAAACAACTTGGAAAGTAGTTTAGAATAGACTCGCTGCAGGCAGAGAGGGAGAGTCTGGCGTCTGCTGTTACTAGTTTATTTATTTATAAAAATAACAGATTACATGTGTAAATCTGGGCAAAAATATGAATTAGGCACACCAGGGGCTGAAGCACAGCTAAAACAGGCGCCGAATATACGCGCGCCGCTGACCCGGAAGTCGTCATTTGACGCACTTCCGGGTATGGCGCGCGAAGCGCCGAGCGCGGCAGCCGTGGCCGAATGCAGGCCGAGCCTCCACTCCAACGTGGGTTGCTGGGGGCTCACTCATCCGATCTCAGGTGACGACCTGAGAGGGCTCCTGCAGGGCGATATCGCCGGGATATAGAGGTGCCAACAGACCCCTATCATCTAACTGCGGCAGAGGCCGCAACCCAGCAGAACCTAGGAAAAAAATTAAAAAACAGCCACAAGGACCAAGAATTTGGCAGCAACAAATCAAAAAGGTAACAGGCAGCGCCTGAACCTGTCCTCAGTCACAGGACAGATAAAAAAAAGCACTGGTTTAAGGGCGGGCGTCCCCTTTATAGGGGGTGGGTTAATTGTTTAACCCATGTTCTGACCCATGGGTATCACTTCCTCAAACGTCTTCTGGATCCAGGCTATGTTTCCCTTTCCTGTATCTTCTGCAGTCGCCCTGTTTGTTCTGGTGACTGACTTGTCTTCATTTTTGTCAATCTTGTGGATATTCTGTGTGCTCTCCACTTCTTCTAAAGTCTCCCTGGACTGTTCTTTCTTCTGCTCAGCTGAAGCCTCTGCGTATTCAGACGCTTTCTGGCTGACCTTCCTGGGAATGTTTTTTTCCTGTCCCTTTTCAGGGTTCCTGGTGTGTGCTTCCTGACCAGCCTTGGATTCGTTCTGTTCTTGTTCCCTCCCTATGGTACTGCTCTTTAACGTCCCATGGTCTTCTGTGACCCCCAATGATACAAATGAGAAAATAGGATTTTTTTGTGCTTGCTTGTAAAAATACTTTTCTCGCTGAGTTCATTGGGGGACACAGTTCCCACCCCCGTAAGTACATTGCTGGCTTTTCTTGATGGGTCCCTCCGGTTCTTGAATCTGACCTATGTCAGGCTTTCTGTTGGCTGCTCCTACTGCTTTTGTACAAACTGATTAGCTCAGTGTCTGCAGGAGGGGTATGGCTGAGGGGAGGAGCTAACACTTTTTTGCTTAGTGTCGCCTCCTAGTGGCAGCAGCTATACCCATGCTCTTCTGTGTCCCCTAATGAACTAAGGTAAGCACAAAAATTCCTATTTTTCTGAACCGCCATATGGAAATGTAATGCACGTGAAGTAATTTCATTTTTTTCTTGCTGCCCCATTGAAGTGAATGGTTCCACATACAGGCCGCAGAATAAATGGAACTAATGCAGGAAAAAAAAAATGTGTGCATGAGCCCTAACTGTGTGTCTCATTCCCGTGGTGACACTGGGAGCTATGGTCACCCCCTAATAATCTATGTAATATGATTATTACATTTGTGACTCCACCGTAGACCATTATCTCGTGCCTCCAATGTTCATTAGGCTCCATCCTTAATTATATATATAATGTCGGTATTTGGAAGTCTATCCCTTTATGAAGTAGCGCAGGAATGTATCTGGTTGCTGGGGCCGTTTTCTGATTTATTATGTGTAGATTATATAGCTCAAGCCCTGACAGTTTTATCTACCCTAGGACCACCTATTACCAAAAATGAACTGAGATTAAACGGGTATATCATAAAAAAATTAAAAAATCCTTTATTGAATATGAATTACATATATAAATGAGAACATGATCTAACAGATAAAAATGACTACACCTGAGGAGGTATATCCGCACTGGTAAATCAAAGGGAGTGGGGTAGAGGAATGGAGACAGAAAAAAGTAAAGCAGCTGACCTAAAGGGGTTGTCCGGGATTGGGAAGATTGGAGTATGTGTACAACAATGCCCTAAATGTTGGGGCATTGTTCCTCTGGGGGTGCGGCTCTCCTTGTGAATGCACTCCTTATAAAATACCCAACACACCTGCATCTAGTATCTTAATCAGACAAACAAATCAATCAAACGCCCATGGTTGCGGACCAGAGAGAAAGGGAGTAGATGGGAGTGACAACGGCCGCCCGATGGCCAGTCAGGCGACCTCGCACATCACCACACCCCCATGACGTGACGGCCAATCACGCCCTAGCAAAAGACAGGGAAGCGTGCGCGGCCACCTGATGGCCAATCAGGCGGCCGCACACACACCCCGCCCACATGACGCGCCGGACACGTGACGGCCAATCACACCCTATCAAAAGACAGGGAAGCGGGCGCGGCCACCTGATGGCCAATCAGGCGGCCGCACACACACCCCGGCCACATGACGCGTCGTACACGTGACGGCCCATCACGTGCCCCGCTGCGTCACAGGTAGATAGCCACTCCCCCAGGAAAGTCCTAAAGCCAACATGAATAGATAAATATATATAACAGTACATTTGGAAGAAAAAAACATCTCCAAACATACAAAATCACATAGAAAATCAATAATCTAATTACATGATTATACAAAATAGAAAGTGCATAGATATTATACAATGCTAAAAATTGGGTTTGATAACGGAGCATTAACATAATCTTTTACATGAAGTGAAAGTGTATATAATGCACATAAAATACATAAGTGCATAATAAATATGTGAAATACAGGTGAAATAGTACAAATCCTGATTGGGCATAATAAAAATTCATGAACTGAAAAATGAATGACTAAATGAAAATTAAATAATAAAGAATATGAATAAAAAAAATAATTAAAGAAGTGAAAAATGAAATATATTATACAAAAGAGTTTTTATACGTTGAGACAATATTTTCGCTGTATTCTTTCCCCGCATCCCAAATCGACGTGATCAATGCCACGCACCCTCAAAAGGGATGGGTTACCCTCATGATATTTCCTAAAGTGTTTGGGAATCGGTTTAAAATTGACCAGGTCCTCAACATCCCTGGCTTTCACTATGTCCCGAACATGTTCCCTAACTTTCACTTTTAGTTCCCTCGTAGTAAGACCTACTTAGATTTTTTGACACGGGCAGGTAGCATAATAAATCACTGCTTTTGTGGTACATGACATGCTATGTGTAATCTTAAATGTTTTCGTCTGAGTTCAATTACAGAAATCTGTGGCCTTCTCCACATTGGGCATGCCACACGGGGAGCAACCCCATTTTGGTCCACTTGACCCAAAAATTGTACTTGTTCCACATGGAGTATAGTACGATTTCACCAGGTGATCTCTCAAATTCCTCGATCTCCTCGCTACCAGAGATGGAGTGGTGGACAGAAATTCTGCCAGGATTGGGTCAGTCCTAAGGATTGGCCAAAACCTTTTTTAACAGTTGATACATGTCCTCCTACTGTGAATGATACTTGGTAACATATCTTACCATTTCAACAGATTGATTCCTCAACTTCGGATGCACCAGACTCTCCCGCGGTGTATGTTTGGCCCTATTGTATGCTTTCTTGATGGATCTTTTGCTATACCCCCTTTCAAGGAACCGATTTCTCAAAATATCTGCTTGTTGCTCAAAATCAACATCTTTGGAACAAATCCTTCTTATCCGGATAAATTGGCCAGTCGGGATTGCCCTGATGGTCTGTTTGGGGTGTGACGATGAGGCGTGTAATAACGCATTCACAGATGTTTCCTTCCTATATACATCCGTCTGTAAATAACCACATTCATCGACTTTAATCATAACATCCGAAAAGTTCACTGTCTAAGGGTCATACTTATAGGTTAAATGGATATTGTATCCATTATTATTAAGCTTATTGATGAAGTCCTGAAGCCCATCCGATGACCCATGCCAGATCAGGAGGATATCGTCGATGTACCGAGTCCAAAAGATAACCCGGTCCATCGATGTACCACGATCAGACATGAACAGCTCCCACAGCCCCAGGAACAGATTGACATACGAGGGCGCAAAGGCCGCCCCCATAGCCGTGCCTTGGAGCTGCAGGTAGAAGGACCCATTAAGCGTAAAAGGTCTGTGAGATATCCTGACATCACTGTCATTGTCACTCATAGACAGAAAATAAGATGTAGCTTTTATTCCGTCTACATGTTTGATGTTAGTGTAGCGAGACTCTACATCACATGTTAAGAGTAACATATCCGGGTCTAGATGGATCCCATCAATTTTCTCAAGTAGATCAGCAGTATCCCGTGTGTATGAAGGAAGGCTCTCGACCAATGGTTTTCATTTATGATCCAAGAATTTACACACCTTTTCAAGGGGGCCCCCACAGCCAGATATAATAGGCCTGCCCGGGGGCCTCTTCACACTCTTGTGGACTTTAGGTAGAAGATATAATGTCGGTATCGTGGGGCCATTCAAAATTAATGCTTCCTGTAGTTGTTTAGAAATAATTCCATCATCAACGGCTCTGTTTAGGAGATCCCGCAGTGAACTGTTATAGGATGAGAGGGGATTAAATGTGAGTTTTTTGTAGCAAGATGTATCTCTAAGTTGGCGATAGGCTTCTGACTCGTACATTTTACGAGGCCAGATGACTATATTACCGCCTTTGTCTGCCGGTTTAAAGATTACATCCGAAAGGGACTGTAATTTTCTCAAACTTAGACGTTGTTCTGATGTTAAATTATTCAGTGTATTATTTTGAGGCAGCTTATGGAGCTCATTAGTAACAGATTTCACAAAGAGATCCACAGCTGGACAAATGGCCAGAGGAGGACATTTTTCAGAACGTTTCCTCAACACCATAGGGATCTCACCTGATGTGTCGGTCAGTTGTTCCTGTAATAGGCTCTCCAAAACACCAAGAGCCTCCTTCTCCATAGGTGTACTAAAAACAGCACCCTCAGAAGCATGAAACCACTTTTTAAAAACCAATAGACGTCCAAAAAGATGAAGGTCCTTTACCGCTGTAAAGATATCAGGGGGAGAACAAGTTGAAAAAGTCAGTCCTTTCTTCTGTAACACGGATATATCCGTGTCAGAAAGCTGGTAATCAGATAAGTTAATTACCTTTAGGCTATTAATGTTCTGCACACCCTTTCTATTATCGTCTTGTCTCCTCTTGTTAGGTTGTCCTTTATTATTCCATCTCCTCCTGTTCTTTCCTCTCCACTGCGTGGTTACGCCCAAACCGGCATGGTTCTCACCGTCACTAGCTGTTGACATTGAAGATGTCCGGGCTAATGTGTGTGTTTGTTGAGTGCGTCTCCAACGGTATACTCTTTTTGACGGTACATCATTGGAATCCCTGTCAAATTTTTGAGTTTTCATGGCTTGAATTTCTTTTTCCCCGTATATCCAGCTGTAGTTCCAATTGTTGATTGAATGAGATCCATTCCTCATTAGCGAGGATCTCTCTTAGTTGACCCTGCATTGACATCATTTCTTGATCAAGCGAAGGACCACCTATAATACGCGATCTGAGATTGTCTACGATGGAACCATCCAGAATAAGAGGACATCATATTAATGATCCTGGGCCACATCTGTAATTTAATGAGGCTAATAATGCCTCCTTCTGCCTTGGCCCTAGTAGGTGGACATTAGGACCCTGTGATTGCCAGCTGTTGAATGACAAGCGGCGTCTGTTCTCCGCTGTTCAATACTCATGCGCCCGGTCACGGGCCAGTTAAGGCAGTGTCTGCCGGGATCTCATGATAGGCCATTTGCCTTGCCAGTCTTAGAAGTGACCGAAGGATTGGTGAGCGTCACTGCTGATGTGGGAGGCGAGCTCTTTTAAGCCCCAGTAGTGCACAGCTCGCTAGCAGAAGCCCCGTTACTCCTGGTGGCACCGCGTTAAGCAGTGAAGTGGGTTGGGGGATCTCTGTTTAGGCTCTCCCTAAAAAAACTACTTAACCTCAGTGTTAGGGCTCATGCACACGGCCGTGCCCGTATTGCGGCCTGCAAATAGCACTTTCACATTCACTTGAATGGGTCCACAATCTGGAAGGGTTGGTGCGGAACGGAGGCGTGGAACCCCACAAAAGCACTATGGAGTACTTCCGTGAGGGTTTCTCTGCATGCCACCGCACTGCAAAAAAATAAATAAAGAGAACATGTTCTATTTTTTTTGCGGAGCGGACAGATCACGGACCCATTCAAGTTGAATGGGTCTGGATCCGTTGCGGCAGCCGCACGGATGGTGCCCGTACATTGTGGACAGCAAGTTGCGGCCCCTAATGCATGGAACGGCTGAACGACAGCCATGTGAATGAGCCCTAAGGTATAGGCGAATGACCGCCCAAGCACATAGGAGAAAGTATACCAAGGGGAATCTAACGACTAGTGTTGAGCAAATCGAAGCCAAACAAATTAACTTAGATCCAAATTTCCTTGCGCTTCGTGGTAACGAACCTATATTTCCTGAAATGGCAATGACCTCACCACGTCAGCGCACTGGCTGGGGGCGCTGTGACATCATCAATGACAGGGGGGGGGGTTTGGGTCAGCGCGATACCGTTCCCCATCATTGAGCCCACTACATACAAAGGAATGCCCTTCGTGACGAAAGTAATTCGTCACGAATTTAATTTCTTTGCGGAATTCGGCAAAGACATTGTATGTTAAATTTAGTTTCAACTTACGTACGATGGATCAGAAAAGTCAGTCGAATGTTGAAAATATTGTATCTTCCATCATGATCTACGAGTGCAGCGGTGCCTTGGAGATATTATAGTCTGGGAAGGAATAACATGGGGCGGTGTGATGTAACACACAGGAATATTACTTCTCCTTGGTTACAGATGACGGAAACAAATCTTCCACTAATGGGCGAGCTTAGGCCTCTTTCACACAAGTGAGTGGGTGCGATGCGTGAACATAGCACCTAGCACCCGCACTGAATCCTGACCCATTCATTTCAGTCTGTCTGTGTTTTTTTTATTTTTTTAATACATGATTTCTGCATTGCATGAGAATCGCAGCATGTTCTATATCCTGTGTTTTTCACGCAGCCCTGGCCCCATAGAAGTGAATGGGGCTTCAGTGATAAATGCAATGCGTTTTTGACTGATGGTTGCTAGATGTTAGGTGTTTTGTTTTGTTTTTTCACGCATGTGAAAAACATATCAAAGCTGATTGCACCCTTGCAGAAAAAAACTGAACTGAATGCAATCGGAGACAAAACTGAACTTGCAAAATGGTGCGAGTTTCACTGAACGCATCCTGACACAATCCATATCGTTCGTGTGAAAGAGGCCTTAGGCTCTCGTGGTTTTAAAGGGTCTCAGTTTTTTAAATTTTTAGAATGTAAGGTTAAAGGGGTTTTATCACTTCAGCAAATGAAACTTATCATGTAGACAAAATTAATACAAGGCACTTACTAATGTATTGTGATTCTCCATATTGCCTCCTTTACTGGCTGGATTCAGTTTTCCATCACATTATACACGGCTCATATCCAGGGGTTACGACCACCCTGTAATCCAGCAGTGGGGGTTGTCCTTGCACTATAGAAAAAAAAAAAAGCTGTGGTCTCTCTGGCGGTCAGGACCGTGAAAGTGCACATAAGCACACATGCGCGGCAGCTCCGGCCCCTTACATCTGCGCTGGTCGTAACCATGGAAACAAGCCGTGTATAATGTGATGGGAAAAATGTACCCAGCCAGTAAAGGAGGCAATATGCACAATGAAAATGCATCAGTAAGTGCCTTGTAATAACTTTCTCTACATGATAAATGGCATCCGCTGAAGTGAGACAATCCCTTTAAGCTTTATATTATAGAGTGATAAGTTGGATTTCCTCACCCTATAGCAGGCATCCTCAAACTGCGGCCCTCCAGCTGTTGCAAAACTACAACTCCCAGCATGCCCGAACAGCCTACAGGTATCCACCTACAGCAGGGCATTGTGGGAGTTGTAGTTTTACAACAGCTGGAGAGCCGCAGTTTGAGGATGCCTGCCCTATAGCAAGGATGGGGAACTTGAGGCTCTACAGCTGTTGCAAAACTACAACTCCCAGCATGCCCACACTGCCTACAGCTATCAGCCTACAGCAGGGCATGGTGGGTGTTGTAGTTTTACAACAGCTGGAGAGCCGCAGGTTGGCCATCCCTGCCCTATAGGGTCACCGTGGTATATAGGCAGGGCCGGACTGGACTGCCGGGATACCGGGAAATTTCCCGGCAGGCCTGAGTGCCGCAAGGCCGCGGCTCTGGTGACAAGTGGGGGCGGTCGGCAGCAGGGCAGAGCAGGAGATGAGCGCTTCCATTGTGGAAGCGCTCATCTCCATAGTCATCTGTATTGCCTTCCTCAGGACGGCGATACAGATGCCTGTGCTGCGGCAGGGGAGGGAGAGGTGTGTCCCCTCCTGTTCCTCTGATAGGCTGCCGGCCTAGTGCTGGCAGCCTATCAGAGGCCGATGCAGGCGGCGCAATGACGTCATCGCACCGCCTGAGCCGTATAGCGAGGGACACAGGCCGGAAGAGGCCTGCATCGCATCGCTGGAGGTAAGTATAAGTGTTTTTTTTTTTTTTTTTTTATATATGTACAATACTGGGCTGGCACATGATAAGGGTGGACTACTGGGCTGGCACATGATAAGGGTGGACTACTGGGCTGGCACATGATAAGGGTGGACTACTGGGCTGGCACATGATAAGGGGGGACTACTGGGCTGGCACATGATAAGGGGGGACTACTGGGCTGGCACATGATAAGGGTGGACTACTGGGCTGGCACATGATAAGGGGGGACTACTGGGCTGGCACATGATAAGGGGGAACTACTGGGCTGGCGCATGATAAGGGTGGACTACTGGGCTGGCACATGATAAGGGTGGACTACTGGGCTGGCGCATGATAAGGGTGGACTACTGGGCTGGCACATGATAAGGGGGGACTACTGGGCTGGCACATGATAATGGGGGACTACTGGGCTGGCACATGATAATAGGGGACTACTGGGCTGGCACATGATAAGGGGGAACTACTTGGCTGGCACATGATAAGGGGGGGACTACTGGACTGGCACATGATAAGGGGGGACTACTGGGCTGGCACATGATAAGGGGGCTACTAGCACATAAGGGGGGCTACTGGGCTGGCACATAAGGGGGACTACTGGCACATGATGGGGGGCTACTGGCACATGATAAGGGGGGCTACTGGCACATGATAAGGGGGGCTACTGGCACATGATAAGGGGGGCTACTGGCACATAAAGGGGCTATTGGCACATAAGGGGGGCTACTGGCACATGATAAGGGGGACTTCTGGCACATAAGGGGGGCTACTGGCACATAAGGGGGGCTACTGGCACATAAGGGGCGGCTACTGGCACATAATAAGGGGGGGCTACTGGCACATGATATGGGGGGGCTCTGGCTACTGCCACATAATAAGGGGGGCTACTGGCACATGATAGGGGGACACTCTGGCTACTGGCACATGATAGGGGGACACTCTGGCTACTGGCACATGATGGTGGGGGGGCTCTTATTACTGGCACATGATTGGGGGCATCTATGGGGGCACATCTTACTGGCAGATTATTGGGGGGCACTATAGGGGCATCTACTGAGGCTAAAAAGAAGGGGTATTTTATATGGGGCTCTGTATAGGGGCATTTTATACTGGGAGACATTATGGTGGGTACTATGGCGAAGGGGGGGGAGCACTATGGGGGTCATCTACGGGGGCACTGAGAAGGGGTATTTTATACTGGCACATTATGGGGACATTAGCTCAACTGGGGGCATTACAAAGGGGTATGTTTTGCACATTATAAGGAGAATTATTACTACTGGGGGGGCATTATGGTGGGCTTTATTACTCCCCCATGGTATGACCCCCTAGTAGCAGCACCGGCCTCTCCCTGCTCTGCTATCCCTCTGCCCCTTCTCCAAATCCTTATTATGAAATCTTTCTCATTAGGATAAAACACAACATCAGCTCCGCCGAGCCCCCGGCCAAAGTGTGGAAGTGGCGTCCGAGATCCCCAAGGGCCAAGCCAAGTAATTGTAAGTTTTTATGGGGGTTCTACAAAAGAGCTATCGTGGGGCAAAGTTCATATTCGTGTTTACACACGTGTTTTAACCCATTGCCGCAACTGTAACGCCGAAAGGCGTCATCTCGCGTGAGCCGAGATTTCCTGTGAACGCGCGCACACAGGAACCGAAGGTAAGCGAGTGGATCTCCAGCCTGCCAGCGGCGATCGTTCGCTGGCAGGCTGGAGATGTGATTTTTTTAACCCCTAACAGGTATATTAGACGCTGTTTTGATAACAGCGTCTAATATACCTGCTACCTGGTCCTCTGGTGGTCCCCTTTGTTTGGATCGACCACCAGAGGACACAGGTAGCTCAGTAATATGTTGCACCAAGCACCACTACACTACACCCCCCCCCCCCTGTCACTTATTAACCCCTTATTCACCCTTGATCACCCCTGATCACCCCATATAGACTCCCTGATCACCCCCCTGTCATTGATTACCCCCGTCATTGATCACCCCCCTGTAAAGCTCCATTCAGATGTCCGCATGATTTTTACGGATCCACTGATAGATGGATCGGATCCGCAAAACGCATACGGACGTCTGAATGGAGCCTTACAGGGGCATGATCAATGACTGTGGTGATCACCCCATATAGACTCCCTGATCACCCCCCTGTCATTGATCACCCCCCTGTCATTGATCACCCCCCTGTAAAGCTCCATTCAGATGTCCGCATGATTTTTACGAATCCACTGATAGATGGATCGGATCCGCAAAACGCATATGGACGTCTGAATGGAGCCTTACAGGGGCGTGATCAATGACTGTGGTGATCACCCCATATAGACTCCCTGATCACCCCCCTGTCATTGATTACCCCCCTGTCATTGATCACCCCCCTGTAAAGCTCCATTCAGACGTCCGCATGATTTTTACGGATCCACTGATAGATGGATCGGATCGGCAAAACACATACAGGCGTCTCCCTGGAGCCTTCCAGGGGGGTGATCACCCCATATAGACTCCCTGATCACCCCCCTGTCATTGATCACCCCCCCTGTCAGGCTGCATTCAGATGTCCGTATGATTTTTACGGCTCCACGGATACATGGATCGGATCCGCAAAACACATACGGACCTCTGAATGGAACCTTATAGGGGGGTGATCAATGACAGGGGGGTGATCACCCCATATAGACTCCCTGATCACCCCCCTGTCATTGATCACCCCTCTGTAAGGCTCCATTCAGACATTTTTTTGGCCCAAGTTAGCGGAATTATTATTTTTTTTCTTACAAAGTCTCATATTCCACTAACTTGTGTCAAAAAATAAAATCTCACATGAAGTCACCATACCCCTCACGGAATCCAAATGCGTAAAATTTTTTAGACATTTATATTCCAGACTTCTTCTCACGCTTTAGGGCCCCTAGAATGCCAGGGCAGTATAAATACCCCACATGTGACCCCATTTCGGAAAGAAGACACCCCCAGGTATTCCGTGAGGGGCATATTGAGTCCATGAAAGATTGAAATTTTTGTCCCAAGTTAGCGGAAAGGGAGACTTTGTGAGAAAAAAAATAATAAAATCAATTTCCACTAACTTGTGCCAAAAAAAAAAAATTTCTATGAACTCGCCATGCCCCTCATTGAATACCTTGGGGTGTCTTCTTTCCAAAATGGGGTCACATGTGGGGTATTTATACTGCCCTGGCATTTTAGGGGCCCTAATGCGTGAGAAGAAGTCTGGGATCCAAATGTCTAAAAATGCCCTCATAAAAGGAATGTGGGCCCCTTTGCGCATCTAGGCTGCAAAAAAGTGTCACACATCTGGTATCGCCGTACTCAGGAGAAGTTGGGCAATGTGTTTTGGGGTGTCATTTTACATATACCCATGCTGGGTGAGATAAATATCTTGGTCAAATGCCAACTTTGTATAAAAAAATGGGAAAAGTTGTCTTTTGCCGAGATATTTCTCTCACCCAGCATGAGTATATGTAAAAAGACACCCCAAAACACATTGCCCAACTTCTCCTGAATACGGCGATACCACATGTGTGACACTTTTTTGCAGCCTAGGTGGGCAAAGGGGCCCACATTCTAAAGAGCACCTTTAGGATTTCACAGGTCATTTACCTACTTACCACACATTAGGGCCCCTGGAAAATGCCAGGGCAGTATAACTACCCCACAAGTGACCCCATTTTGGAAAGAAGACACCCCAAAGTATTCCGTGAGGGGCATGGCGAGTTCCTAGAATTTTATATTTTTTGTCACAAGTTAGCGGAAAATGATGATTTATTTTTTATTTATTTTTTCCGTGCAAAGTCTCATATTCCACTAACTTGTGACAAAAAATAAAAACTTCCATGAACTCACTATGCCCATCACGAAATACCTTGGGGTGTCTTCTTTCCAAAATGGGGTCACTTGTGGGGTAGTTATACTGCCCTGGCATTTTAGGGGCCGAATGCGTGAGAAGTGGTTTGAAATCAAAATCTGTAAAAAATGGCCGGTGAAATCCGAAAGGTGCTCTTTGGAATGTGGGCCCCTTTGCGCACCTAGGCTGCAAAAAAGTGTCACACATGTGGTATCTCCGTACTCAGGAGAAGTTGGGCAATGTGTTTTGGGGTGTCATTTTACATATACCCATGCTGGGTGAGAGAAATATCTTGGCAAAAGACAACTTTTCCCATTTTTTTATACAAAGTTGGCATTTGACCAAGATATTTATCTCACCCAGCATGGGTATATGTAAAATGACACCCAAAACACATTCCCCAACTTCTCCTGAGTACGGTGATACCACATGTGTGGCACTTTTTTGCAGCCTAGGTGGGCAAAGGGGCCCACATTCCAAAGAGCACCTTTCGGATTTCACCGGTCATTTTTTACACATTTTCATTTCGAACTACTTACCACACATTTGGGGCCCTAGAATGCCAGGGCAGTATAACTACCCCACAAGTGACCCCATTTTGGAAAGAAGACACCCCAAGGTATTCGCTGATGGGCATAGTGAGTTCATAGAAGTTTTTATTTTTTGTCACAAGTTAGTGGAATATGAGACTTTGTAAGAAAAAAAAATCAAAAAAAAAAAATCATCATTTTCCACTAACTTGTGACAAAAAATAAAAAGTTCTATGAACTCACTATGCCCATCAGCGAATACCTTAGGGTGTCTTCTTTCGGAAATGGGGTCATTTGTGGGGTGTTTGTACTGTCTGGGCATTGTAGAACCTCAGGAAACATGACAGGTGCTCAGAAAGTCAGAGCTGCTTCAAAAAGCGGAAATTCACATTTTTGTACCATAGTTTGTAAACGCTATAACTTTTACCCAAACCATTTTTTTTTTACCCAAGACATGTAGAACAATAAATTTAGAGCAAAATTTATATATGGATGTCGTTTTTTTTGCAAAATTTTACAACTGAAAGTAAAAAATGTCATTTTTTTGCAAAAAAATAGTTAAATTTCGATTAATAACAAAAAAAGTAAAAATGTCAGCAGCAATGAAATACCACCAAATGAAAGCTCTATTAGTGAGAAGAAAAGGAGGTAAAATTCATTTGGGTGGTAAGTTGCATGACCGAGCAATAAACGGTGAAAGTAGTGGAGTGCCGATTTGTAAAAAAGGGCCTGGTCTTTAGGGGGGTATAAACCTGTGGTCCTTAAGTGGTTAAAATGAACGCTTTCTCCTATTATAAACAAGTAAATAATGATGCAATGCTGTGGGGCTGGTGTGCAACTTTTTCCAGGGCTGGTTTTTATCCCCAGTCCGGCCCTGTATATAGGGGTTTCCTCTTGGTAATGCCTCTTCCGACTGATAACATACATACATGAGGTTCTTCTGATTTTGCTTATGTAGAAAATGTATCTGTAATGTCCTGCAGAACCTCTGCTCAAAAACTTATTTTTTTCCCCGTCAAATTTGCTGAGGTGTTCCTTTAGTATAGCACTGCCCTTATACTGCACCCGGTGTATAATAATAGCGTCTTTACTTGCTGGGTCCTTTCCATTAGTAATGGCTCTTCTGGGCAGACTCTGGGGTTGGACTGTTTCTTGGCTGTTCTTCAATGCATGGAGGCCATCAGTCACCTGCTGCCTGGTAACCAGAGGATGCAAGCTGGCGCTGAGCCAGTGAAACGGTTGGATAAATGCTTTGTGTTGTTAACTGCTTGTGCGTTTACAGTTACATAACGCTTACCCATTTTCTGGCAGAAATCCATGTTTAGCTGGCACACATTTTGCATCATGTACGTTGCTCAAATGCATGACCATGCCTGGGTCTGTTCCAGTGTAATGGTTCAATATCAAATCAAACCTCTTCCATGCTGACTGTAAGGGTGAGGTCACACGTGGCGGAAACGTAGCGCCTAATCTCCTCCACGTGCTGCAGAAGGTTCCTGCAGTGACGTTTGACCTGTGACGCAGAATACAAACATACAGCATGGCAGTTTATGCTCCGGATTTTACTCTTAGGGGATGCATTCTGCAGCATTTATAAAATGAATTCTGCAACAGAATCTACATTGTATTTGGGGTAGGTTCTGCTGCTGGCCTATCGGATGCTGATGTGTACTTCTAGATACTGCAGGTAAACAACTTGACCACTAGAGGGCACTTGCTGAAAGTTTGGTTCCTTTTGGGGATCACTGTTCTGCATGCTAATAACATAGAACTGGTGCATGGGGCGGAGGGGGTGAGGTGTCTTCTGTTGTGTGCTGTTCTGTTCTGCTGTGAGTGATTTTTCTACCAGGAGTTTCTGGAAAGACCAAAAATATGGTTTTAAACTGGAAAGTAAAAAAAAAAAAAATGAATCTATAAAATGCAGGGATTAAACACCTTGAAAAGTGCACCCTCAAAACCCGTATACACTGCTCAAAATATTAAACATTAAGCATCACAATCACAGTATGATTCCCAAGTCGCTTAAACCTCAGGGATATGAATCGGTCCAGTTAGGAAAAATAGGATTGAGAGTCAATTTCACCTGTTTTGGTGCAAATGAAGGTGACGAGGTGCACTGAAGAGGCAATAGCTGGCCACAGACAATTCATCTCCTTATCTTTCCTAAATTCTTCTCTAGTTTTGCTGGTGTCCTTTGCACTACTACTTAGGACCTCAGTAGGGCATCAACCCAGCATCAAGACTGGTATCTTCTCTGTGCAAGGAGGAGCACTGCCAGAGCCCTACAAAATGACTCCCAGTGGGCCAACAGTCTGGATGTTTCTGATCAAAATGTCAGAAACAGACTTCATGAGGTTGTCCTATAGTCCTGACCTCCTGTAGTGGGACCAGTGCTCATGGCCCAGCAGCTCGATTCGCATTTTTCAGAGCCCATCAGATTTGGCAGATGTCATTGGGATTCCATTCTCTTTACAAGTGAGAGCAGTATACCTCTGAGCACATGTGGCAGAGTCTGGAGACGCCATGGTAAACATTATGCTGCCCGCAACATCATCACTGGTTTGGCGGTGGGTCATTGACAGTCTGCTAGTGATGGTCTGGGAGGCATATCCTTGCGGGGGGTCGCACAAACCTCCACATGGTAGCTAACAGTACGCTGATTGCCCTTAGGTACCAGGATGAAATCCTCAGAGACATTGTCAGAACTTATGCTGTTGCACTGGGCTATAGGTTTCTCCGGTTAGTATTTTCAAACAGTGTGAGGTGCAGACATAGAGCCAAATCATCAGTCATGGTAGTGAGCAAAAAATATACTTATAAAATTTCTCCCAGTGTTGTGTGTAAGGTGCTAGAGGTCACAACTTGTAGCAGAGGCCGTAAGAAGGGGTGGTGATTGTCCAGCTTTGATCTCTGACTTGCAATATGCTGTAAGTCCAGTGCACTTAGGATTAGTGTTGAGCGAACTTGTGATTTAAGTTCGGCGTCTAAAGTTCGGGTTCGGGTTATCGAAGAATCGCGTTATGGATTCTAAATTCCGTTATGGTCCGTGGTAGCGGAATCCATAACTCGATTCTTCGATAACCCGAACTTTAGACGCCGAACTTAAAACACAAGTTCGCTCAACACTAATCCTAAATTCGGCGTCTAAAGTTCGGGTTATCGAAGAATCGCGTTATGGATTCCGCTACCACGGACCATAACGGATTTTAGAATCCATAACGCGATTCATCGATAACCCGAACTTTAGACGCCGAACTTAAAACACAAGTTCGCTCAACACTAATCCTAAGTTCGGCGTCTAAAGTTCGGGTTCGGGTTATCGAAGAATCGCGTTATGGATTCCGCTACCACGGACCATAACGGAATTTAGAATCCATAACGCGATTCATCGATGACCCGAACTTTAGACGCCGAACTTAAAACACAAGTTCGCTCAACACTACTTAGGATATATTCACACACAGCAGATTGAAAATCCATTCCATTCTTCTGAATGGGGCTTCTTTTTCTTTGCTGCAAGTCTGCTGTGCTATAAATGCAGGTTAGGTATTGTTACGTGGGTGTATATTTAGCAGTGCCCCCCGCCGATACCATCATCTACAAACTACAAGGAGGTCATTGAGGTTTAAAGTGAACGTGTGTGCTTTTCCAGTGCTTTACATTTGGAACGTCCCTTTACTACGCAGTATCTCAGCTACTTTCCAGTGAAGGTTGAGATGAGACCTTTGTGACCTTGAGAGATCCTCAGCAGCTGCTGTGTGCTATAACGGGATTGTCCCAACATTAAATATTACTTCAGTATAATTCACCATGAAAAGTGAGTTTGCTTTCTGTTATAACAATTTTTCAGTTGTGAGATATTCCCTTTACTTCATTAAAATGGTGCCCCCTGGTGTTAAATCTGTGTAGTAATTTGTATGTCCAGTTCTGCCATTGGGCATGGTCGCACGTGCTCTCTTCCATCATTCAGTTGTCACTTGCCAGATCTTCTAGAAGCTGTGACAGTAAGTGTCCCTTCACACGTTGCAGACAATTCTGCTAGAAAATCCACAGGATTATTGCAGATTTTTTGGGTGTGAAGTATGGTGCAAATTTTGCTGTGCAGCTTCTCTGCGTTCAGTTCAATGGCAAACTGATTGGGCAGTATAAAACTTTGTGGTTTTTGCTGTACATTTTTTCCGCAGCATTTTCCACTGCAGAATCAGTTTGCCATAAGATAACACGGTGGAAATCTAGATTTTCTGGAAGAATTTTCCACAATTTGTGAAGGCACCCTTAGGCCTCATGCACACGGCCATTGCCTGGCCGTGGCCATATTGCGGCCTGCATACAGCGGGTCTACAATACACGGGCACCGGCCGTGTGCACCCCGCATCACTGATGCGGACCCATTCACTTTAATTGGTCTGCAATCTGGGAAATGCGGTGCGGAACGGAAGCACTGCGGAGTGCTTCCGCACTGCAAAAAAATAGAACATGTTCTATTTTTTTACGGAGCGGACGGATCACGGACCCATTCAAGTTGAATGGGTCTCAATCCGTCCCGGCCGCCGCAAAGATGTTGCCTGTGCATTGAGAACCGCAAATTGCTGTCCCCAATGCACGGAACGGTCGTGTACATGAGGCCTTACAGGGATAAAGCTGCAGCAGAAAGGACAAACCCCCTCAGCTGTGATAAAGAGAAAGCTATAGCAGAAAGGATACACCCCTGAGCTGTGATAAGGAGAGAACTGTAGTAATTGAAGAATCAGTATCCTGCGTGCCGCGGCATCTTCGCACAGATATATTTCCCATGCATGGCAGTGCAACTGGGAAACTGTACAACTTACTGAAAACCTTGGGCAATGTCCAGACACTGTTCAGGTGCCTGCTGGGATTATCACTGAGGTCTGAGTCCCAGATACTGCTACGTTTTCAAGACTATCCCTTTAATGAGGAACGGTCTAAGCAGAAACTCAAAATGCAGGAGTGCAAAAGAGTTTCCAGGGACCAGAAATCTGGTTCAGATGTCAACACTTAAAAGGTTGTGCACCTCTGGTGGAAAGGGTGGTGCAAAGCTCTCCTCCTGGGCTGACCTGTGAAAGGAGGCGTACTTTCCTGCTTCCCTTTGCTGGCTCCATGGTCTCAGCTGCGCCACTGGGTTCCCTGGATGTAAACCTCCTATTTAACACTGCTGCAGCCAATCACTTGTCGAAGCAGTGGCCTGCTCCCCATTTGTCATGACGCAGGAGGAGGTCACCAATGCAGCCAACAATTGGCTGCAGCTGCGTCACATAGGAAGTCTACATCCAGGGACCCGAATAGAGCAACCAAGGCCATGGAGTGATGGAGGAGCCAGGGTCTGAAAGCAGGTAAGTATGCTTCCCTTTGCAGGTCTGCCTAGGAGGCGAGGTTTGCCAAACCTCCCCCCTTGTAGTGTCCACTAGTCTGGGATGCATAGGGTGTCTTAACATGTTATCCTTTTTGCAGTAGCAGGTTCTGGAATGCATAAAGCTCGATTACTTTGCTGATGCTGCGGCCATGCATTCTGGAGATAGAAGCTGGTCTCCGGGTTAGGACCTGCACTTATCTGACATTGGTAACGTATCCTAGCAATATGCCACCGGTATCTGAGTTGACAGAACCCCTTTAATGGTTTGAAGTCCAGGAGACGGTCCTATCTGTGATACACAGCCATAGAGCGCAATCACCGATAGGACCGTCTCCTTGACGTCAAAGCCCAGAATGAGCAAGAATATAAATTGGGCAAATACAATTTTTGCAGAATCTTTTACGACAAAACCACATATCAATCCAATTCGCTCTTTCTGTTGTATAACGTGCTGCTGGTAGATTACGCTGTATTTTCTTGATGACAAGGTTCCCTGTTGCCCCTTAAGGATAACCACTACATGCGGTGGAAGTCTTCGTTTTGAATGTGGAGCCCGCTCAGAAGCTCTTTTAAACAACAGGAGGCAATGTCTGTGATATCGCCCGATTACAGACATTTAACCCCTCAGATGCCACGGTCAATTGTGACCACATCATCTGAGTGGTGAGACCCTGGAAGCGCTGAGGTCGAGGGAGCTGTTCGGTTGCAGGTCTGAAGGATCCGAGGCCTGCCACAGCTATTTTTCTATGGAGCCCTTCATAGGAACGTATGCCGCGGCCAGTAAGAAGCCGGAGTGGAGATCAGGAGAGGTAGTGGCTCCTGTTATTACACAGTCTATTGCAGCGTACTCAAGTTGTGTGTAGTAGGTGTTTCTGGGTGATGTAGTGCAATATACACTAACCTGGTACAGCTGACTCTCTGCAAGGGCAGGTATAGGTAGAAATAGTTCGTGACGCCAGTGCCAAGTAAACGGTGGCACGCCGTTTGCGGATGCAGGAATAAATTGAGGAAACGTAGGATTAAAACAAAACTCCAACTTTAGTAGTTTTTCCAAGCAGAGACAATAAAGGAAATGCAGTTCCTCAGCATACAGTCGATTTTGCAATTCGGTCGATGCAGGCAATTCAGTACAGCAGAGTAATTACAGAGTGTTGAACACAGGACTTGCAGCACAGGAGCTTGCACTCTAATTCTGTCTGATCCTGGAATACAGCAATTCTTCACCAAGGCCCATTAACCTAGTTCTGGCCTTATATCCTTGGCTATGGCTTCTATAAGTACCTCCTCTGTCTTTCTGAGTACCTCTGGCTTTCCTGATCTTTGCCTCTGTCTCTCTCAGCTTCTGGACACTTCCTCAGGCTCTAGAAACTTCTGAGCTGTGGTCTAGACTGACTTCTGCACTCCACACTAGATCAGGTTACACTGACTTTCCCTTCCTTGTCTGGCCCTTATATAAACTAGGGCTCCCTAGCTCCCTCTAATGCCTAAGAGCTGGAATGACACCCCTAGCCGGCCTGTACTTGCAAGTTTCATAGCAACAGGGAAATACATGCATTACATTACATGACATTTTATAAAACTGACATAACAACTTCCCCATAATTAGGAGGGACGACAGCACACCAAGTGACCTTTGGTAGTGACGGGTATTACAGTTCCCGTACACTACATACCCCACTGCTTTAAGCTGAGTACGACCTCGTACTCCATCATGGGTCGCCCAACTGGAATCTCTACCTGAAATAGAAAACAGAGACATGCAGGCATACATACATGTAATTCATCTGCATTTACATTTACATCAGGTCCAATTGGCAAAGGTGAAGGGTAGTGACAAGGGGCGTCGTTCTCTTCTCTCCGGATAATGAATGGAACGGGGGCGCTGACCTGGCACAGCGTAACATTATAACCAGGATAGTCCATGACAATGAATAAGTCCATAATAGAACAGCAAAATAGAGAAAACAGTATAAAAACGGAACTACCCAGGAGTTTCCTGTGGGTGTATCACAGGCAAGGGCTCACGTGGAGGAGTCCATTCTTGCGCACAAATGTCAAGTAAAGTATTGCCCGTGGCAACTGTTTGGGAGGAGACACCACCAGAATAATCAAAGTCTCCTAAACGGACTGGCGGGCGTCCCCTGGTCATCCGGGTAGACCTTCTCAAAACAGGGGTCTCCTCTTCCCTTAGCAACGAGGTAGAAGGGAGAGGAGCAACAGGAGGGTCTCCATCCGTGAGACCTCGGTCAGGAACAACTGGAACAACAGGAACAACAATATCCACGAGAGGGGGAACTGGATCCGGAGCATCTTGCACCGGCTCTTCTGGAGGTGAAGACGCAATAGGTGCCGGAGCAGGCACCAGCAAGTTCAACCAAGGTGTCAGAAGCCAATGCATGGGATCAGCGTCATACCTTAGGTCACTGACAGCCTGCATAGGATCATCGGGCTGTATTGCTGACTCTGACACAGGATATTCAGATCCGGAACTCTCGGCACTAGGTTCTGGTGTCAGGCAGAGCTTCAACCGGTTTCGGTGTACAATTTGGGATCCCTTGTCTTCCCGGGTGATCTCATAAGTGTGAGTTCCAACATTTGGGATTGCAGTGACAACATAGGGACTTCGCTCCCACTTACTGTCCAATTTGCTGGTACGACGGTTATTCTTTAACCATACCACGGCCCCTATGGTCAAGGGTTCTGCATGGGCTGCCTGATCATAGTCTCTCTGCTGTCGGTCTCTAGCAAGGTCCATACGTTCCTGAACAATGGCTTTGGCTGCATCTAATCGCCTTTGGTGCTCAGCAACCCAGTCGGTGTTAGGTAATGGGTTAATGCAATCAGGCACATGTATGTCCAATGAATGATCAGCAGGCAATGTCCCTTGGCGCCCAAACATCAAATAAAAGGGGGTATACCCGGTGGAACAATGTATGGTATGATTGTATGTGAACATGAGCTGTGGCAACAGACTGGGCCAATCTCCTCTGTTCTCAGGAGGCACGGCCCTCAGCATCTCTATCAAGGTCTGATTCATTTTTTCACATAATCCGTTACCTTGAGGATGGTAGGCCGTCGTCCGGATCTTCTTACAGTTGTGTAAGCGGCACAGTTCATGGAACAGATGGGACTCAAAAGCAGGTCCTTGATCGGTGAGGATCTTTTCTGGACATCCATAGGGCAGGAGGAAGTGCTTCCAGAACATTTCGGCTGTAGTCTTGGCTGTCTGGTCTCTCACAGGCACTGCTACAACAAACTTTGTGAAATGGTCAATAATAGTCATGGCATAAGCATACCCTGAGCGACTAGGCTCCAGTTTTACATGGTCGATGGCGACAAGTTCAAGAGGACGGGTACTTACAATGGGTCTCAGTGGTGCCCTCTGATCATGGTGCTCACTTCGTTTCAAGGCACAGGCTACACACTCTCGACACCACTTCTCCATGTCTTCTCTCATGCCTACCCAGTAAAACCGCTGGCGGATAGTAGCTTCAGTCTTTTGGACCCCAAAGTGACCGGATTGATTGTGGTACATCTCCAACACCATACCTGCATCTCGTCGGGGTATGAGAATCTGGTGTACTCTTTCGTTGGACACTGGGTCCAGGCTTCTCCGTAGCAATAGGCCCTTTTGTATGAAGAGTTGATGGCGCTGTCTCCACAGTTTGATGAGCTCAGGATCTGCACTCTTACGCCGAATCCTCTCAGGGGCTCTGCCACTAGTAATGAAGTCCAACAACTCACCCAGCACTCTACTTTCAGACTGTAGTTTCACCCACCTTTCTTCTTTAGGTTCAGGCCTACTGGAGGGTGAAGGAACTGCAGCTCTGTTATTGGTAGCTCGAGCCTGATCCTGTTGAGCAAATTTGTTATAGAAAGCCGGCATCTCTACATCTTCCCAAGCATCTCGCACATCATCAGGAGCTGTCTCTGTGGGAAGCCTGGATAAAGCATCAGCGTTATCATTAGTACGTCCAGCACGATACTTTACAGAGAAATTATAGTTGGCAAGGCGAGAGGCCCATCTCTGCTCCAAGGCCCCCAATCTAGCTGTATTGAGATGTGCCAGAGGGTTATTGTCAGTGAATGCAATGAACGGGGTGGCGGCTAGATAATCCTTGAATTTTTCTGTCACCGCCCACACTAATGCCAGGAACTCTAGTTTGAAGGAACTATAATTCTGGTCATTTTTCTCAGCTCCTTTCAGGGAGCGGCTTGCATATGCTATCACTCTCTCTTTTCCCTCTTGGATCTGGGCTAACACAGCTCCCAGGCCTCGCTTGCTAGCATCGGTATAAAGATGGAAAGGCTTGCTATAATCTGGATAACCTAACACAGGAGGCTCGGTCAGTTTCTTTTTTAGCAATTGGAACGCTATCTCTCTTTTCTCATTCCACTCAATGGGCACAGGAGTTCTAGGACTCTTTTTGGGTTGCCCCCTCAAGAGTTCCTGGATAGGATCAGCTATTTGAGCAAAATGGGGGATAAAACGTCTATAGTAGCCGGCAAAACCAAGGAAACTCCTCACCTCTTTGACGGTAGTAGGAACTGGCCAATTACGGACAGCTGCTAATTTATCAGGGTCAGGTTGCACTCCCTCTCCGCTTACTATATGCCCCAGGTATCTTACTGCAGGTTTGAGCAGGTGACACTTGGATGGCTTTACCTTCAAGCCATATTTGATAAGGATTTCAAATACTTCTGCCAAATGTTTCAGATGGTCCTCATATGTTTTTGAGTACACAATGACGTCATCAAGATACAGCAGCACTGTTTCGAAGTTTTTGTGACCCAAACACCGTTCCATTAGTCTCTGGAAAGTTCCTGGGGCATTACATAGCCCGAACGGCATACAATTGAATTCGAACAGGCCCATGGGAGTAGTGAAGGCAGTCTTTTCTCTATCTGCAGGGGCCATGGGTACTTGCCAGTAGCCACTGGTCAAGTCCAATGTGGAGAAATAGGCAGAGGAGCCCAGAGCAGTTAGTGACTCCTCAATGCGGGGCAGTGGGTATGCATCTTTGTGGGTTATTTGATTAATTTTCCTATAATCCACACAGAAACGGATACTACCGTCCTTCTTCTTTACAAGAACCAGGGGTGCAGCCCACGGACTACGGCTGTCCCGGATCACATTAGAGTCTTTCATTTCTTGGATCATTTCCTTTACAGTCTGATATGAAGTAGGTGGTAAGGGTCTGTATCTCTCCTTGATAGGAGGATGAGAGCCAGTAGGTATGGTGTGTTGTATGACACTAACCTCTCCATAGTCAGTAGCATGCTTACTGAAGGCCTGGTGGTGCTCCTTGACAAGCTGTAGAATCCCTTCTTGTTGATGTTGGGGGGTAGTCTCGTCCCCTACATGGAGCTCTTCCCACCAGGGCACTTGTGGCTGGGTCACCGGCGAACATCTGCTGTCTGCAGCTGGCGGCTTTTCTGTCACTGGAAGACGAATGATGTCTTGGAAGGACACCTGGGACAGCTGGGCAACGGGGCAATGCTTAGTAAGCGCAACAGGATGATTACTCAGATTAATCAGACGGACAGGTACTTTACCTTGGGAGACGTTCACCAGGCACTTGGCAGCTCTCACATAAGGATAATCCTCCATCTGGAGTGGTTCCACCAGGGCTGGATAATCTCGGCCTTCGACTCCCAGGACAGCACGACACCACAAAAGAGTTTGAGAATTAGGAGGCAAAGTCACAGGCTTAATATCACTAATCCTGGCAGTACAAATTTCTCCTTTCCCATTAGCAAACCTCTGCTGGGCACTTAACACTGTAATAGTCTTTTGAATCACCCTCCTGGATGCAGAGGAAGCAGTGGGCAAAGTCTGATGTAATACAGCAAGTATTTCTGAATAACAGTTTTTGAAGACATTGGTGCCTAGAATGACAGGATGTCCTCCTCTGTCACCGGCCTGTACTACGATCACTCCCTGTTGAGGCAGGGTTACTTCTCCCACCTGCAGGGTGGGTTCCCAGTATCCATGAACCTTTACTGGTTTGCCATTGCTGGCGATAATTTCCACCCAGGATTCAGGCGGTTGGGTCAACTGGTTGGTGTCCCAGAACTTTTCAAATGCAGGCAGCTGAATAGTAGTGACCTGAGACCCAGTATCTAATAGGGCTTCAAAGGGGACCCCGTTGATCTCTATATTGATTTTAGGATGGAATCCTACATAACGTGGCATCCAATTTGGATCCTCTGGACCTAGTGTTCTACCTCCCGAGGGGTGGTCCTCAGCCTCAGGGGTTGCCCGTTTAACTGCCAGCACGTGGATTCTGTGTGTCCCAGCTTTTTGCAGTATGTACACACGGGCTTCTTGCGACCTCTATTACGCCTCCCAGGATCCCTGGGGTGAGTCTCTTGGTAAGGAGGTGGGAACGGCCTAGGAGGTGACAGGAATTCTTCTTCTAGCATTATGGGTTTTTCCCATTCCTCTATTTTTCTGCACACTTTCTCTAGACTTTTAGTGAGGTGATTTACTTGCTCTGTCAGCATGGCAATAGTATCAGTAGCTGACACTTGAACAGCTTGGCCGGCCTCAGCTCGGTTAGTGACAAGCGGTTTTGGCTTGCAGGCTGATGACTCAGATAGGGCGCTCAACTCAGGAGATACTGTGGACCCCAGAATTTTTATAGCCAGTTCTTTAAAGTCCAGAAAGGCACTGTTAGGGTGCTGGGCGGACAGCATCTTTAACTGGGTCCTTATTTGTTCACTAGACACCCCGTTGATAAATTGTTCCCTCAGGGTCTGGTCCCGGTTATCAGCCTCTTTGGGATCTATCTGGATTACAGCCTCTAAAGCCTCCTGAAGTGATAGGGCAAAGTCACGGAGGGACTCACCGGACTTCTGTTTCTTGCCAAAGAAGTGCATCTTTATCTCTGAGGCAGTCCTAGTTTCAAAAGTGGCTCTGAGGCGGGTGAAGATCTGTCCTAGAGTACTCCGCTCAGTAGCAGGCCATGATAACACTTCCCTGCGGGCAGCTCCCTCCAGTTGCGCCAGCATGATTTCCATTTGCTGGTCGGCATTTATAGGGTACAATCGGAATAGTGCCAGCAACTTTTCTTTAAAGTCCCTTAGGGTATGGGTCTCTCCCCTGTAGCGGGGGAACCATGGGGCCCCGAAATAGTAAGGCATGGTAAAGGGCATCATGCTGGGGGCTGTAGGATGATTAGGAGCCGCAAGCTCTCCCGGGGCCGGCTGCTCAGGCACTCCTGGCTCTGACATGGTAGTCTATTGAGAGGTGGCCGCTGGCGACTAAAGGGGCCGGAACAATCCCCTTCCCTCCGGTTACAAGTGCTTACCGGTATCGCTGGTCTTGCGCAGGCCAAGTCTCGCGAGGTTCCGGACGTCCTGAGCCCGCGGTGACGCAGGAGAAGCAGGGCCGCAGCGGTGCGATGATGAAGAGGGGCGGGACTCTCTGTGTCTTTGCAGGGATCCGCCCACGAATGTCCTCAGCGGCGCGGGAAACTTTACTCCAGGCAGCCGGTGGCCATCTTTAGCAAAACGCTGTCCATTCACTGACAGCAAGCAGGATTGTAAAAAGTCCACAAAACCACACTCCAATGCGGCGATTTTCTTCCTCTGGGTAGCGCAACACTGCCCAGCGCTTTTTAGAGGTTTTTGGTACACTTTGGGTACGATTTTCAGTCCACAAAGTCCACTTGAATAAAACAGGAAAATTGTCACTTTGGTCACAGGGCAACTGTATAAGGCACAAAGTTCACGCTTCTTGCACTAGAAAGCGTGCGTATCCTGTTCGTGGAACGCCAAAAGAGAAGTGCAGCGTACTCAAGTTGTGTGTAGTAGGTGTTTCTGGGTGATGTAGTGCAATATACACTAACCTGGTACAGCTGACTCTCTGCAAGGGCAGGTATAGGTAGAAATAGTTCGTGACGCCAGTGCCAATTAAACGGTGGCACGCCGTTTGCGGATGCAGGAATAAATTCAGGAAACGTAGGATTAAAACAAAACTCCAACTTTAGTAGTTTTTCCAAGCAGAGACAATAAAGGAAATGCAGTTCCTCAGCATACAGTCGATTTTGCAATTCGGTCGATGCAGGCAATTCAGTACAGCAGAGTAATTACAGAGTGTTGAACACAGGACTTGCAGCACAGGAGCTTGCACTCTAATTCTGTCTGATCCTGGAATACAGCAATTCTTCACCAAGGCCCATTAACCTAGTTCTGGCCTTATATCCTTGGCTATGGCTTCTATAAGTACCTCCTCTGTCTTTCTGAGTACCTCTTGCTTTTCTGATCTTTGCCTCTGTCTCTCTCAGCTTCTGGACACTTCCTCAGGCTCTAGAAACTTCTGAGCTGTGGTCTAGACTGACTTCTGCACTCCACACTAGATCAGGTTACACTGACTTTCCCTTCCTTGTCTGGCCCTTATATAAACTAGGGCTCCCTAGCTCCCTCTAATGCCTAAGAGCTGGAATGACACCCCTAGCCGGCCTGTACTTGCAAGTTTCATAGCAACAGGGAAATACATGCATTACATTACATGACATTTTATAAAACTGACATAACAACTTCCCCATAATTAGGAGGGACGACAGCACACCAAGTGACCTTTGGTAGTGACGGGTATTACAGTTCCCGTACACTACACTATCATCTTGGCTGTCCGCTCACCAATGTTCCCTAGGACCAGTGCAGCTCAGGGAGAGGACAAGCTTCTTTCCCTTCGCGAACATCCTGGTTCTGGATGTGTGGATTTAGGCAAGGATGAGAGCTATGGCCCTCTTTCCTCTCTGTCTTTTTAAAGTCTCTCTCAATAGAAAATATGGCAGACAATAGTACTCTGGCAATAATGCCCAGTGCAGGATACAGGGTCTTGACGGCACATAAGGCCAGGATGTGTCCAAATGTAAAGGGGACTCTTAACAGTATCCCTTCACTGCAGTAAGGTCTGAATGGCTGTAGTGGCAGATTTCTTCACTGACTCCTATGCTTAGCCATGTAGATTCAACGTTCTCTAATTCTCTCTTTCTTTCTGTACTGATGGAAATTCATTGCAGTCTACAGGAGAAACGCATATTCAAGTCCCCTAGTGAGATTTTAAATAATTAGAAAACAAGTTGTTAAAAATATAAGAATTCAAATCACCCTCCTTTCCCCATATTAAAAATAAACAATCAAAATAGGTCACCACATAGCAGAGCTGAGTGCGGGATATTACCCCAATATCCAGCCCTCAGCTCTGCGGTAAGGATGAACTGCTCCTTATGATTTGTGCGCGCGTGCGCACTCAGGGGTAGGGAGATATGATGGAACATTTTGCGCTGGAAAATTAACCTGCCCCTAAGTGTGCACGCGCGGTGTACGGTTTCGCGCATGCGCATGAAGTCCTTCTCCCGCGGCGCTGCAATGATTTTTTTGCTAATCCAGTGGATGTGCGCTTGCGCAACGCCGCACACACCCTCCTCCAGCTGATTCCTGTGCCAGCTTCGCAAATGTACGCACTACTTGCGTCTACCTTTAGTGCGTCATTTTCTTAATGCAACTATCTTTGATACAGCGTTTCTTAAAGCAAAGGGTCTTTTGGAGAGGTCATTTAGTCACAGTGGCTAATACATAACCTGTCTCGATGACTGGAAGTCTCGCCATGAGCCCCAAATCTTGAGAAACTTGTCTCTAGTCCTGTTGTTGTAACTAGATATCTCCTCAAATTTGCAGATTTGATCAACTTTCTGAAGCCATTCATGATGAGTAGGTGGGTGTCTGCTGAGCCAGTGGACTGGAACTAGCGCTTATGCTGCCGCGATTAAATGTGTGGCCAGGTTTAGTTTGGATGGTTTGTATGAGATCGATGCTTTCGCTAGAACAATGTGTTCTATCTTTAGTGTTAAAGATGTTGTGCAGACTTTATTAATTGTTTGTTCTATGTGGGACCAGTAGGTGGCGATAGCTGGGCATGTATACCAAATATGTGACAGCGAGCCTTCACCAGTCTCACACCTCCAACAGGTGTCCTGTACCATCTGGTCAGTATCTTGTAATGGTTCTCCTGTAGCCTAACACATTGGGAGAAGCCTTGAATGGTTTTTACTTCAGTGTCTGAAAGTGCGATATTTAATTCTTTTTCCCACTCGGCGAGAAATGCTGGCCTTATAGCCGTCTGTGGGGAGCTGATTAGAGAATATAGGTTGCCCACTCTTCTCGATGATGCCTGGTTTGCCTCAAGCAGAGTTTCAAATGAGGGTAAGTTGTCTATTAAACGAGAAAGCGGCAAGAAACCTCTCCGTTACTTTACAAAAGTGTGCGAGATGGAGAGCATTTATAGCCAATTTCTATAGAGTTCTGAGAACAGCCAAGCAAGTGTACATCTTGGGAGTTGTAGTTTTACCACCGCTGGAGTGCCGGAGGTTAGCCACCACAGGTATAGGGTGTGCTGCAGGGGTCATTATAACTACAGAGAGCACTAAAGTGGTGTCATAACTACTGGGGCTACGGCAAGGGTCATTATTACTATCGGGGGCTCTATACGGGTGTGTTATAGAACAGTCATTACTACCGGGGGCTCTATACGGGTGTATTATAGAACAGTCATTACTACCGGGGGCTCTATACGGGTGTGTTATAGAACAGTCATTACTATCGGTGGCTCTATACGGGTGTATTATAGAACAGTCATTACTACTGGGGGCTCTATACGGGTGTATTATAGAACAGTCATTACTACTGGGGGCTCTATACTGGTGTATTATAGAACAATCATTACTACTGGGGGCTCTATACGGGTGTATTATATAACAGTCATTACTACTGGGGGCTCTATACGGGTGTATTATAGAACAGTCATTACTACTGGGGGCTCTATACGGGTGTATTATAGAACAGTCATTACTACTGGGTGTATTATAGAACAGTCATTACTACTGGGTGCTCTATACGGGTGTATTATAGAACAGTCATTACTACTGGGTGTATTATAGAACAGTCATTACTACTGGGTGCTCTATACGGGTGTATTATAGAACAGTCATTACTACTGGGTGCTCTATACGGGTGTATTATAGAACAGTCATTACTACCGGGGGCTCTATACGGGTGTATTATAGAACAGTCATTACTACTGGGTGTATTATAGAACAGTCATTACTACTGGGGGCTCTATACGGGTGTATTATAGAACAGTCATTACTACTGGGTGCTCTATACGGGTGTATTATAGAACAGTCAATACTACTGAAGGGTCTATACGGGTGTATTATAGAACAGTCATTACTACCAGGGGCTCTATACAGGTGTATTATAGAACAGTCATTACTACCGGGGGGCTCTATACGGGTATATTATATAACAGTCATTACTACCGGGGGGCTCTATACAGGTGTATTATAGAACAGTCATTACTACTGGGGGCTCTATACGGGTGTATTATATAACAGTCATTATTACTGGAGGCTCTATACGGATGTATTATATAACAGTCATTACTACCGGGGGGCTCTATACGGGTGTATTATATAACAGTCATTACTACTGGAGGCTCTATACCAGGGGTCAGCAACCTTCGGCACTCCAGCTGTTGTGAAACTACAATTCCCAGCATGCTCCATCCATTACTATGGGAATTCTGAGAACAGCAGAGCAAGTATGCATGCTGGGAGTTGTAGTTTAACAACAGCTGGAGTGCCGGAGGTTGCCGACCCCTGCTCTATACGGATGTATTATATAACAGTCATTACTACTGGGGGCTCTATACGGATGTATTATATAACAGTCATTACTACTGAGGGCTCTATACAGGTGTATTATAGAACAGTTAATACTACTGGGGGCTCTATACGGGTGTATTATAGAACAGTCATTACTACTGGGGGCTCTAGACGGGTGTATTATAGAACAGTCATTACTACTGGGTGTATTATAGAACAGTTATTACTACTGGGTGCTCTATACGGGTGTATTATAGAACAGTCATTACTACTGGGTGTATTATAGAACAGTCATTACTACTGGGGGCTCTATACGGGTGTATTATAGAACAGTCATTGCTACTGGGTGCTCTATACGGGTGTATTATAGAACAGTCATTGCTACTGGGTGCTCTATACGGGTGTATTATAGAACAGTCAATACTACTGAAGGGTCTATACGGGTGTATTATAGAACAGTCATTACTACCGGGGGGCTCTATACTGGTGTATTATAGAACAGTCATTACTACCGGGGGCTCTATACTGGTGTATTATAGAACAGTCATTACTACCGGGGGGCTCTATACGGGTGTATTATAGAACAGTCATTACTACCGGGGGGCTCTATACGGGTGTATTATAGAACAGTCATTACTACCGGGGGCTCTATACGGGTGTATTATAGAACAGTCAATACTACTGAAGGGTCTATACGGGTGTATTATAGAACAGTCATTACTACCGGGGGGCTCTATACGGGTGTATTATAGAACAGTCATTACTACCGGGGGGCTCTATACGGGTGTATTATAGAACAGTCATTACTACCGGGGGCTCTATACGGGTGTATTATAGAACAGTCAATACTACTGAAGGGTCTATACGGGTGTATTATAGAACAGTCATTACTACCGGGGGGCTCTATACTGGTGTATTATAGAACAGTCATTACTACCGGGGGGCTCTATACGGGTGTATTATAGAACAGTCATTACTACCGGGGGGCTCTATACGGGTGTATTATAGAACAGTCATTGCTACTGGGTGCTCTATACGGGTGTATTATAGAACAGTCAATACTACTGAAGGGTCTATACGGGTGTATTATAGAACAGTCATTACTACCGGGGGGCTCTATACGGGTGTATTATATAACAGTCATTACTACTGGGGGCTCTATACAGGTGTATTATAGAACAGTCATTACTACTGGGGGCTCTATATGGGTGTATTATATAACAGTCATTACTACTGGGGGCTCTATACGGATGTATTATATAACAGTCATTACTACCGGGGGGCTCTATACGGATGTATTATATAACAGTCATTACTACCGGGGGGCTCTATACGGGTGTATTATATAACAGTCATTACTACTGGGGGCTCTATACGGGTGTATTATAGAACAGTCAATACTACTGGGGGCTCTATACGGGTGTATATAGAACAGTCATTACTACTGGGGGCTCTATACTGGTGTATTATAGAACAGTCATTACTACTGGGGGCTTTATATGGGTGTATTATAGAACAGTCATTACTACTGGGGGCTCTATACGGGTGTATTATAGAACAGTCATTACTACTGGGGGCTCTATACGGGTGTATTATAGAACAGTCATTACTACCGGGGGCTCTATACGGGTGTATTATAGAACAGTCATTACTACCGGGGGCTCTATACGGGTGTATTATAGAACAATCATTACTACTGGGGGCTCTATACGGGTGTATTATAGAACAGTCATTACTACCGGGGGCTCTATACGGGTGTATATAGAACAGTCATTACTACCGGGGGCTCTATACGGGTGTATTATAGAACAGTCATTACTACTGGGGGCTCTATACGGGTGTATTATAGAACAGTCATTACTACCGGGGGCTCTATACGGGTGTATATAGAACAGTCATTACTACCGGGGGCTCTATACGGGTGTATTATAGAACAGTCATTACTACCGGGGGGCTCTATACAGGTGTATTATATAACAGTCATTACTACTGGGGGCTCTATACGGATGTATTATATAACAGTCATTACTACCGGGGGGCTCTATACGGGTGTATTATATAACAGTCATTACTACTGGGGGCTTTATATGGGTGTATTATAGAACAGTCATTACTACTGGGGGCTCTATACGGGTGTATTATAGAACAGTCATTGCTACTGGGTGCTCTATACGGGTGTATTATAGAACAGTCAATACTACTGAAGGGTCTATACGGGTGTATTATATAACAGTCATTACTACCGGGGGCTCTATACGGGTGTATTATAGAACAGTCATTACTACTGGGGGCTCTATACTGGTGTATCATAGAACAGTAATTACTACTGGAGGCTCTATACTGGTGTGTTATAGAACAGTCATTACTACTGGGGGCTCTATACAGGTGTATTATAGAACAGTCATTACTACCGGGGGGCTCTATACGGATGTATTATATAACAGTCATTACTACTGGGGGCTCTATACGGGTGTATTATATAACAGTCATTACTACCGGGGGGCTCTATACGGGTGTATTATATAACAGTCATTACTACCGGGGGGCTCTATACAGGTGTATTATAGAACAGTCATTACTACCGGGGGGCTCTATACGGATGTATTATATAACAGTCATTACTACTGGGGGCTCTATACGGATGTATTATATAACAGTCATTACTACCGGGGGGCTCTATACGGGTGTATTATATAACAGTCATTACTACTGGGGGCTCTATACAGGTGTATTATAGAACAGTCATTACTACTGGGGGGCTCTATACGGATGTATTATATAACAGTCATTACTACTGGGGGCTCTATATGGGTGTATTATAGAACAGTCATTACTACTGGGGGCTCTATACAGGTGTATTATATAACAGTCATTACTACCGGGGGGCTCTATACGGATGTATTATATAACAGTCATTACTACTGGGGGCTCTATACGGGTGTATTTTATAACAGTCATTACTACCGGGGGGCTCTATACGGGTGTATTATATAACAGTCATTACTACTGGGGGCTCTATACGGGTGTATTATAGAACAGTCAATACTACTGGGGGCTCTATACGGGTGTATATAGAACAGTCATTACTACTGGGGGCTCTATACGGGTGTATTATAGAACAGTCATTACTACTGGGGGCTTTATATGGGTGTATTATAGAAAAGTCATTACTACTGGGGGCTCTATACGGGTGTATTATAGAACAATCATTACTACTGGGGGCTCTATACGGGTGTATATAGAACAGTCATTACTACCGGGGGCTCTATACGGGTGTATATAGAACAGTCATTACTACCGGGGGCTCTATACGGGTGTATTATAGAACAATCATTACTACTGGGGGCTCTATACGGGTGTATATAGAACAGTCATTACTACCGGGGGCTCTATACGGGTGTATATAGAACAGTCATTACTACCGGGGGGCTCTATACGGGTGTATTATAGAACAGTCATTACTACCGGGGGCTCTATACGGGTGTATTATAGAACAATCATTACTACTGGGGGCTCTATACGGGTGTATTATAGAACAGTCATTACTACCGGGGGCTCTATACGGGTGTATATAGAACAGTCATTACTACCGGGGGCTCTATACGGGTGTATTATAGAACAGTCATTACTACTGGGGGCTCTATACGGGTGTATTATAGAACAGTCATTACTACCGGGGGCTCTATACGGGTGTATTATAGAACAGTCATTACTACCGGGGGCTCTATACGGGGTTATATTGGGGCCTTATTACTGCTCAGGTATATATTATTGTATGTAATGTCCATCTAAATATGTCTTTAGCAGTAGGCTCGGAGGGTGGTGCCATTTTTTGTTTTTGCCTCAGGCAGCAGAAAGGTTAGGTGCACCCTGGATTGTTGATGTGACCTCTCAGCTGAAAAGGCAGATGTAATGAGGCAAGGACATCGCCAGGGGCCATGTCACACATGGGGACGCACAACACTCTGCTCCACATGGGACAGGCCGGAGCTGCTGGACCAGTTCTGCTGACCTTGTACCCTGCTGCTGTGTCTGGGACGTGCTCTGCAAGATTTCATGACGGCGAGCAGCACGGGGAAAGTGCAAAAAAACACCACACAACTGTACAAACAAACATATGCACATACACACAGCTCATGGCTTATAAGTGGTGAAGTTCAGCTCTGCGGCTGCGCTGATGCAACTGCAAACCGACCTCTCTTCCTATTTCTACCCAGAATTATTACAAAACCCCCAAACCTGGCTTTATCATTCAGGGCACAATGGCATTGTTGTCTGTATTATTATTAGAATTTTTTTTGGTCCATATATTGCAGCACTAGCTATTGTTAAACAATAACGTAGAGGTCTTTTATATTTCATGTTTTAGAGCCATTTGTAGGTTGTTTGCCATCTTCTCATCTGATATCACTTTATGCAGCCCACATCTCCCATGAAGACTCTGGTTTTCAGAGAACAGGGGGCAGAGTCCCCCTCACACTGTACTTGCTTTGAGTCATATTTAAGAACAGAGAATTATAGGTGACAGCAGTTCTATGTTAGGGATCTAACTCATGCTACAGTGTATCCTATGTGATGCAGCTTCAGCCTGTCTCCCCTGCCTCCTGCTTGTGATAGGTGTATCCCTATCAGCTCTTACACGCAGGAGGCAGGGAGACCAGTATGAAGCTCCTGCATCACATAGGAAACACTAAAGATTCTGCTCACCACATTCATAGTATAGACAGGCAATGTGAGTGAGTTGGAGAAGCAGTAGTGTAAATCTGCATCATATAGGATACACTGGAAATTCTACACACAGCACTCATAGACAGGCAATGTGAGTGAGTATCCCTTAAGAAACACTGGAGATTTTGTACATAGCACATAGTATAGACAGACAATATGAGTGAGCTGGGGGAGCAGTGTGAATCTACATTACATAGGATGCACTGGAAATTCTGCAAACAGCACTCATAGTATAAACAAGCAACGTGAGTTGGGGGAGCAGTGTGAAGCTGCATCATATATGATACACATAACGTTCTGCACACAGCATGTACAGATAGTATAGACAGGCAGTGTGACTTGGGAGTTCTGTAGCTAATAATTGCATGGACTCACGGTGGCAGGCGCAGCACTATAAAGTGCCTTTTGCGCTGTGCCATTAGAAGAATTTTGGTATCTGACTTTTAGTCTAACCAGACTGTTACTCTGTAGTTCCTCTAGTGCCGTTCTATGGAAACAGTAGGTTTAAAAAGCACACCAAATGCTTCAAATAACTTCTTTATTAATTTCAACTTTTCTTCATATAACACTGCCGCCTCCACAGCAGATAGTCCATGTACAAAACACATGTTGAAAAGATATCACAAAATGGCGGTATGCATAAGATGGTGGTTCAACTGTTCAATCTTGTCATTCAACATAAAATGGTGTACTCTCACTTTAAGTTATTTAAGCACTTTATTATCCCTCTGAGAGGTATATCTGAGGTCTAACTAATAGTTCTACTGGCTAAACTGGGTTTGCAGTAACTATTTGCAGATTGGTTGAGTATGATCTGGTATGGTTGTATGAAATTTGGATTGCAATATGGAATTTGAATTTGGATTGTGAACTTTGTAGTTTGCAATTGTATGGTTGCAATTGGTGGAACTGTAAGTAAACACATAGTGTATATATCTAGTTCAATAAACAGTTCTAAACACAATACTAACAATATGAACATTAGATAACTGTTTTAACGACCTATTTTGGCATCTTGTTCCCATAAAACTCAGCTCTCGTGGAGTGAGTGTCTATTCAGCTCCTGTCTCTGGTGAATAATGATTCTAGCAGCTCCTGCTAGGGGAATACCCAGACATACTGTGTGTGAGGCTAGCTGTGATTGGTGAAAACTCTTGCTGTGTGAGAAGCTTGCTGTGATTCGTCTAGGCTTCTGCCCAGCAACAACAGATTAACACTATGCTTTCTGTTGTTTCAGCTGTGTCACTGAGCTTACCTTACATTACAAAATGAATCTTAAAGGCATATTATCTTTTTCTGCTTCTGTGAACACAAAATATAACAGTTATATGACATCCAAAACATGATGTCACAGTAAATAACTCTGCTTTTGTCTTTAACACATAAACATAGGAACTGTATTAAGGCTATTAGCAGGTTTAGCTGTATACACATATAAGCTATACTAGCAACCTAGGACAAGTCTTAGCTGGCCAGCTACACTCACTTACTCCTCAGTGTACTCCTGGTCTCTAAGAGCAGAAAAGATAAGTAAAATGTATTACCTGAAATTTTCATTTCCTGTAGACCGTAGGCAGCACAGCAATGAACAGGTTAAAGCCCCCTAGGTACAACTGGACAGTGACAGGTTAATAAGCAGTAATGATCAATCAATCAACCAATCACCATGGACCCTATAAAGCTGAGCAGGAGGCAGGAGCCAGTGTTTTTTTTATATAAAACAATATTACATAGGGCGGGAAACCTGTGCTGCCTATGGTTACAGGAAATGAAAATTTCAGGTAAAAAATGTTTAGTTTTCCTGGACGTTCTACGGAAGCACAGTCACGAATGGGACCTATAAAGCAGTGTTCAAGTGGGTGGGAAAGAAGACTCCATTCAAATGTTCTATGGTAAATAGAGTGAGAATGTCCTATAATTTCCCATCAAGAGTGAGAACGTTGACCGTGCGCAGCATTGCATATTTGTTCCAGAGATATAGCCCAGTTCAGTGCTGGAGATGGCAGTGGTGCAGGTAGAGTGACTGATAAAACTGGTAGAACGTCTCAATAGATCCCCTGATTCACCGCGCTAGTGGCTCTCCTTGCTCTCTGACCCTTATTGGGACCTTGATGCTGAAGAAACAGGGCCTCAGACTTTCTGAAGATATCTGACCTTTGGATATATTAAGACAGTTCTCCTGATATCAAGGAAGTGCCGTTCTTCCTGTTCCTGGATCTTAGATTTCTGAGATAAGGCCCATTATATGACAAATCCTGTAGATCATCAATATGCCTTGTAGAGGTGATGACAATTATCAAGATCTTGAAAATGATGAACCTGAAAGAAGAATCCTCTAATATTTTAAACAGATGTTTAATCAGTTCAGCCAGCACCATAGACAACCACAGGAAGGTGCAGGCAATGAAATGCTGGACTGAGATTCTTTAAGGCTCTGAAGAAAAGAACTGTCAAGATGGCGGTTGTCTCACACGTGTCTTGATGATGGTGCATCCTGAGTGATTTTTTTCCTGATATATTATCCAAAAATATCCTGAGTTTTCAGGCAGCTTACATAGTGTTAACAACCTCAGTGGAAATCCTAGGTATAAAAGGTTGTCCTGGCCAGCTTCCACACCATAAGACGCAACCTGTGTAGATGGAGAAGACACCCCTTCTGGCAGATAAGGTCCAAAATATCTGACAGATTTCTGTAATTGTCCTTCGAGTGTGACCACAAAAACGGGAACCAGGTCATGCAAGGACATCAGCAATAATGGAAGCTATGGGAATATATACCAACTTCTCCTCCCAGCTGATTGATATATATTTCTTATAACTATCCGAGAGAAGATTATAGAGTTGAGTCTCCATTCCTCTGGATAAAGCTCCTTTGCATCCTGTTTATTAATATAAACCATTTGGTAAATTAGCTTGACTGAAGAAGGATTTGGTGGTTGTGAGAGTAAAGTTGGAAGTGAGCTAAGGCCATCCTGACAGCCCTGAGATCTTTCTGGCTGGAAGACCACCTCTTCTTCTTATGCCACACTTTGTGGACCCACAATCTGTCACCATGCGTACCAGAGTGATAGGTGGAGGAGTCTGTAGTGAGAACTTTTCTGAGGCTGGGGAATCAGGAAGTTGCCATGTAGTACATGCTTGGGTTTTAGCCACCACTTCAGCCCCTGGTGAGTTGAAGGATAAATCCAAAAGTTTCTTATCTAGGCTGTTTTGAAATTTATTCCAAGGAAGAAGTGGACTTGACTTGGGAGAAGTGGATATGAGATGTGGTCCCTAATATTACATCTATGATGAAGATAGGAGTCCAGCATTTTAACAACATAGCGAATGGACACTTTGGGGTGAGGGAAGAGGTGACTTGTTCACTTTATGCTTGCTTCTCTGTGCTCTAAAAACAAGTTTATCATTTGCTCATGAGAGTTTATGATGAAACCAGGTATTTCAGCTCCTGAGTTGGGACCAGCTGTGTCTCCTCGTAATCGATTAGGGAGCCATTATCTTGTAACAGCTGTATGGTTGTGTGCAGAACCATCAGAAGATGGCGTTTGGAGGATGCCTTTACCTGTATGGGATGTCAGTCACACCTTCCATCCTTAGGGTGCTCGTGAGAAAGAGTGCACTCTTGGCAACACCCTGGGAGCAGAAGAAACACAGAAGGACAGAGTTGCAGATGAAGAATGCCCACATTTACGTGCACTATGACCACGAGAATTTCCTCTGGCTGGGCAACATGGGAGCGTGCAGGTAGGACGTATTGTCTCCATCATGATCTAGAGCTGGAACCAGCAACCTCCGGCACTCCAGGTGTTGTAAAACTACATCTCCCATCATGCACACTTGCTTGGCTGTTCTCTGAACTATCACAGAAGCGAAAGGAGCATGCTGGGAGTTGTAGTTTCACAACAGCTGGAGTGCCGAAGGTTGCTGATCCCTGACCTAGAGAGAAATAAAATATGCTGCCCCCTTCCTCCTGCTCAGCTTTATAGGGGCCATGGTGATTAGTTAATTGATTGATTGATCATTACTGCTTATTAGCCTGTCTCTGTCTAGTTGTACCTAGAGGGCTTTAACCCATTCGTGACTGTGCTGCTGTAGGACGTCCAGGAAATATATTCAGCAGCATTTGGGAGAAGACAGAGGAACAAGGAGGGCAGAGCTTGGTAGACAGGGGTCTGAGCGCTGCCAGGAGGGCGATGATGTAATCCTATAATTTACAGGAAGTCTACACAGGAGAGAAAGCTCTCGGCTGGTGGTTCCATGATCGGGCACACAAATATAAGGGTTCACAATGTCTACATTTCTCCTGTATTGACGTCTGCAGAGTTAAATGTCTGCCCCCCCCCCCCCCCCCCCCAGCAATGAAAGCTGATGACTGAACATAGAAGAAACCAGGCCCATGGCCATCAGCCAGCTTCTTGTCAATTGTTCTCATCACCTGTGACCATGAAGGGTTTATGTGTTTTTGAGAGCTTGTGTGTTCAGTTGCTGACACTGATGAGATGATGGCCTAGTAGTACATAACCCAAGGGATGAAGATCTTCCCATCCCCCTAGAGATGTCAGGGCCAGCAGGACAAGTATGTTCTATATATAGTCTACTACGGTCTACACAGATAATGGCTGAAGACAGGACAAGAGCTGACACAGATCATGTTACTGGAGTCCCCACTCCTAAGCCCATCGGACAGAGCCTTAAATGTTAGGACTTCCATAAACCAGAAACTTAGGGGGTGTAATGATTTTTTTTGAATGGGAAAAGTATGCACATGACCTAGATCAGGAATGCCCAACCTGCGGCCCTGCAGCTGTTGCAAAACTACAACTACAACCCTGATAGCTCCAGGCTGTCCAGGCATGCTAGGAGTTGTAGTTTTGCAACAGCTGGAGGGCCGCAGGTTGGACATCCCTGAACTAGACTGATGTGCCTTTTGACCAATCAAATGCAACAAGAGCGGTCATGTGGGGAACAGTGATTCCAAAAATTCCGCTCTTCAAGGGTACTTTCTTAAGCTATGGACTGGTATAGTATGGGTCATCCATGGCACTATTATATTGGTACTGTATGGGCTGATATGTGGACAGCATGATGTCCATATTATTTTCCAATCCCCTTAAACTTCAGGTTTTTGCCCTGGGCGCTCTACAGGCCTTGGCTGGTGAAAGCAACTTTTTTTCTGCTTGGGTTCCCTGTTATTGTCTGCATATAATGCGGTTCTATCTGACTGGTTTACTACAGAGCAGACGCAGCAGTGTACATGACATTAGTACACGGCTATCATATATCCATCACCTGCTCGCTGCAGCCTCCTTCCTGGCAGGGCAATCAGGACCCAACGCCGCCGCACCAGAAAGCTATCGAGCTGCGGTCCAGTCTCTTAAAGCAACAGAGAATAAAAGCGTCAGGAACGGCTCAGATACACATTAAATATTCATCATCAGCAAGGTTAAAATAGCAGCCATGAAATTATCTTCCTGTTTACCTCTATGTGCTCCCATATTGATGGGTCTTTTATTTTTATTTATTTTTTTGCAATAGTTACAGGTGCAATTTTTTTCTCCATAGGTTTCCAATTGCATTTTATATCATAGGGAAGAGCATGGAAAAACTCTGACTCCGTGATAGAACATCGCAAGAGATTGCAAGTCTCAGGGAAGACTCAGGTAGCCCGGAAAACATATTTGATGACCTATCTTTAAGATAAGACATCGATGCATGATTGGCGGTGGCTTGCCCCATGTGAATGAAGGGGCAGTCGCGCTACAGTCTCCTTCAGCTTTGAGCAGCTTTGCCCCATGCAACTGAATCATTGCAATACCAGCAACGATTGCATGTACGGATGGGTCTCTATGCCTAGATAAACCTTGAGGTGGCCCCCATACCAGTTGGGCTCATCAGAGGACATTTTTCTTGGACCCAACCCCCATATTATTATAAAATATATAGACACGAGTGGCAAGTGTTTGGCTCCAAATGTTTTGTTTTTTTCTCCTGGACCTTTGGGGTGCAGTATGGTATCAGAGCCTGGGCCCACCACAGAATCCTCTGGTATTCTGACGAGCCAGTCCAATGCTGCCCCATACCTCTCAAGGGTTGGCAGGAGATTCCTCCTATACTCATTATCACCCCCTGCTGCCAAGGGGAGTGGGGGAGCCAGCTAAGTATATTTACTGCGAGGGGCCCGGCAATAACTCCTTTAAGCTGTCCAAGTGTTCTTGCCATCTTCCGCTTTTGGTTTTACGGCGATTTGAGTTTCTGAACAAGACGAGTAAACAGGTTCGGCCTCCTTTATCCAATGAAATCAATGAAATGTCAGCTGGTCAGAGGCTATTACTTGTTTTTCAGTCAGCGAGTTCCCTGAATGCAGATCGTGAGCCCTGCCACTGGCTGAGGCCCAATAAAAGTGTTGACTGCGCTGAGGGAGAGAGCGGACTTTGATATCTGAGGTGAGGAGATTAGTATGTATAGCACAGACACATTGCACAGCATTGTGCAACGAGGGGTTAACCGGGAGCAACCTGCAGGCATAGAAATGCACAGGACCTGTCGCCTGCACACAGCGTCTGGACTGGAAGATTGTACAACGTGCAGCCTATCCATTCTGGGCCTGGACCCGGTACTACTAGACTGAGAAAGGGTCCAGTATGCCCTCAATTAACCCCTTAGAGTACCTGCATACAACAGTGCAAGTTTATGTATATTTTCCTGCGGATTTGGCTGCAGGGGGCGGACTGGCCATAGACCATCTAGGGAAATTTCCTGGTGGGCCGATGCCCAGGGGACCACCCAAGCACTCCCCATGGACACCAGCTGGGTACATAACAATCTGGGGCTCTCAGCATTAATTAGGCCTCTTTCACACGGGTGTTGCGGGAAAAGGTGCGGGTGCGTTGCGGGAACATGCGCGATTTTTCAGCGCGAGTGCAAAACATTGTAATGCGTTTTGCACGTGCATGACAAAAATCGGCATGTTTGGTACCCAAACCCGAACTTCTTCACAGAAGTTCGGGCATGGGATCGGTGTTCTGTAGATTGTATTATTTTCCCTTATAACATGGTTATAAGGGAAAATAATAGCATTCTGAATACAGAATGCATAGTACAATAGCGCTGGAGGGGTTAAAAAAAAAAAAAAATTTAACTCACCTTAATCCACTTGCTCGCGCAGCCCGGCTTTTCTTTGCTGTGTACAGGAAAAGGACCTGTGGTGACGTCACTCCGGTCATCACATGGTCCATCACATGATCCATCACCATGGTAAAAGATCATGTGATGGACCATGTGATGACCGGAGTGATGTCACCACAGGTCCTTTTCCTGTACACAGCAAAGAAGAGAAGCCAGGGCTGCGCAAGCAAGTGGATTAAGGTTAGTTAAATAATTTTTTATTTATTTTTTAACCCCTCCATGTCATGGCAGGGAGTGGGGGAACCCCCCATCGCGCAATGCTCTGGCTACCAGGCCGCAATGCAGGGAAAAGGGAGCTGGTCACCTCCTAACGCTTCCCTAAACAGGCCCTAGTCTCCTAACTGTATGAGCCCCCTTCAGTGGTAAGAGGACTCATACCCACGTGCCTAGAGATCTAGGAATCCCTGCATTGCCCTACAGATGATGACAGGGCAGAGAATACCTGTGCATCCACGACACGGATGACAGGCGTCTCCAGAGGCGTCTTGCCTTCGCTTAACCCCTCCGGGAAAGCACGCCCCTTTCGGAGCCATCACACCACCATGCGCACCTCCAAACAGGGACCACACCAAAACTACATACACCAGGTGGAGGAGGGAAAACAGAAAGACACCGGAGGGAATAATCTGACACAGCAAAGAAAACAGAATCACAAATAAGGGTGGCTCACACAGACATCAAACATACAGCCAGGGAGCAAAGCTCCAACACAGGCTGACAAGCAAACTCTGACCTCAGGCAGCAACACACCAACATATAAAGAGGCCAGAGGTCACACCCACCACAAAACATTTAACCCTGTGCAAACCAAAAATGGGGAAACACCACAACCCAGGGAAAATGCCTCACATGCAAACACAGTTGCCAACGGCAACCGCATGTGTAGACACAGAGTCACGACTTAACCAAGGGTCGTGACACTCCAGCGCTATTGTACTATGCATTCTGTATTCAGAATGCTATTATTTTCCCTTATAACCATGTTATAAGGGAAAATAATAAAGATTGGGTCCCCACCCCGATCGTCACCTAGCAACCGTGCGTGAAAATCGCACTGCCTCCGCACTTGCTTGCGGATGCTTGCGATTTTCACGCAGCCCCATTCACTTCTATGGGGCCTGCGTTGCGTGAAAAACGCACAAAATAGAGCTTGCTGCGATTTTCACGCAACGCATAAGTGATGTGAACAGTCCCATAGAAATGAATGGGTCCTGATTCAGTGCGGGTGCAATGCTTTCAACTCACGCATTGCACCCGCGCGGAAAACTCGCCCGTGTGAAAGGGGCCTTAATGCTAGGAGCATCAAGTACTTATGCACCTAGCCAGTGGCCGCAGGGGCCCTCCTGAACTCAAATGTATCACCTTCCTCAGTATGATGTTACAGATGAATACTGCTGTGAATGTGGCAGTATTAGGTGCTGCACTGTGATATTTGATTCCGACGAGGCAGAATTTTGTGGTGCACTGTGGTATTTGGTTCTGCAGGGGTGGTATCTTGTGCTGCACTGTGGTATTTTATTCTGCAGGGGCGGTATCTTGTGCTGCACTGTGGTATTTTGTTCTGCAGGGGCAGTATCTTGTGCTGTACTGTGGTATTTGGTTCTGCAGTGCGGTATCTTGTGCTGCACTGTGGTATTTGGTTCTGCAGGAGCGGTATCTTGTGCTGCACTGTGGTATTTGGTTCTGCAGGGGCAGAATCTTGTGCTGCACTATGGTATTTGGTTCTGCAGGGGCGGAATCTTATGCTGCACTATGGTATTTGGTTCTGCAGGGGCAGTATCTTGTGCTGCACTGTGGTATTTTGTTCTGCAGGGGAGGTATCTTGTGCTGCACTGTGGTATTTGGTTCTGCAGGGGCGGAATCTTGTGCTGCACTGTGGTATTTGGTTCTGCAGGGGCGGAATCTTGTGCTGCACTATGGTATTTGGTTCTGCAGGGGCGGTATCTTGTGCTGCACTGTGGTATTTTGTTCTGCAGGGGCGGTATCTTGTGCTGCACTGTGGTATTTGGTTCTGCAGGGGCGGTATCGTGTGCTGCACTGTGGTATTTGGTTCTGCAGGGGCGGAATCTTGTGCTGCACTGTGTTATTTGGTTCTGCAGGGGCGGTATCTTGTGCTGCACTGTGGTATTTGGTTCTGCAGGGGCGGTATCTTGTGCTGCACTACGGTAATGCTGCCCCTCCTACTTCTGTTGTCCCTGCCTTCTTGTGTTTTCCCACATCTAGTGAATTTGAACCCGCCTACAACATGGGACCACTTTTAGTTTTTTTTCAAGGGCCACTTTAAGTTCCCAGTCTGCCCGTGTTTAGCTGCATTTCCGCACTAAACTCACACCCAATTCTGCATGTGTTGCTTGAGGATTTTGACACAGATTTGCACCGGATCTCACCTTTGTATTGCAAAGGGTTAAATCTGCACTGAAAATCAACACAAGCGGCTTAAATTGCAGTGAGCCGCAGTGGTGGTGTGGAGGATGGGAGTAGTTGTACTCACAATTCTGACGCTCATGCAGCGATTGAAAGGGCTCACCTTTACTATACTTTGGGGCACATACTATCACTGTGAATGCATACTAGCATTTCAAAGGGTATTTTAATCTATCACTATATCTTAAGCCCCCTTCATAAAATATAACTTTTATTAAATCATTAAAATATAACCATAAACCAACCAAACTATGCAACCACAGGGCAGAGCCCATCACATACAATGGGGGCATATCGCTAAGATATGCCCCCATTGTCTGATAGGTGCGGGTCCCACCTCTGGGACCTGCGCCTACAAGGAGAACGGAGCAGGGAGAGCTGTGGCTGGAGGACCCAGGGTCTCCCGGGGTCCGTCCACCATCAAACGCTGCTTCCCGCTGCTCCCATACAAGTGAATGGAAGCACACCGCGCACGCGCGGCCCCTTCTCCCATTCATTTCTATGGGGCAGACAGAAATAGCCGAGCCAGCGCTCGGCCATATTGAAATGAATGGAGGGCGGCTGCGCATGCACAGTGCACCCTCCATTCATTTCCCTGCTCCTTTCTTTTTGTAGGTGCGGGTCCCAGAGGTGGGACCCACACCTATCAGACAATGGGGGCATATCCTAGCTATATACCCCCATTGTATGTGATGGTAAAAACCCCTTTAAATCTTCTGAAGAGGTTTGCTGTAGAGCCTATAAAGTCTTTTCAGACAGTTTATCTCCACAGAGCTTCTACACGCACCTCCTTTCAATATGGAATGCCTTTCTCATATATTATTTTGCTATTTTCTCTTCACATCTTTAGCTTTTGATCCTCTCTGGCTGGTTTTATTCAGAGATGGCTTGAGCTACATCTGCAATGGACACTATCTAGACTCTGTCTCCCTCTAGACTGTTTTAGCTGCTCCTCCCCATGGGAAAATGTCACATCCCCACCTAGTAGATAGATGCCATAGCCTATTGACTGTAATCTGCCTACTACTGAGGAAGATGTATAAATATGCAATATTTAGTCTTTTAACCATATACATGTATATGTGCACATGAAAACTCATTAGGGTCATTCACTTTAGAAAAAAGACGACTAAGGGGAGATCTAATAACTATGTATAAATATATCAGGGGTCAGTACAGAGATCACTCCCATCATCTATTTATCCCCAGGACTGTGACTGTGACGAGGGGACATCCTCTGCGTCTGGAGGAAAGAAGGTTTGTACACAAACATAGAAGAGGATTCTTTACGGTAAGAGCAGTGAGACTATGGAGCTCTCTGTCTGAGGAGGTGGTGATGGCGAGTTCACTAAGGCCCCTTTCACACCAGTGAGTTTTACACGCGGGTGCAATGCGTAACGTGAACGCATAGCACCCGCACTGAATCCTGACCCATTCATTTCAATGGGTCTGTGTACATGAGCGTTTTTTTTCACGCATCAGTTCTGTGTTGCATGAAAAACGCAGCATGTTCTATATTCTGCGTTTTTCACGCAGCCCTGGCCCCATAGAAGTGAATGAGGCTTCAGTGAATAACGCATTGCATCTGGAAGCAAGTGAAGTGCGATGCGTTTTTCACTGATGGTTGCTAAGAGATGTTGTTTGTAAACCTTCAGTTTTTTATCACGCGCGTTAAAAACGCATCAAAATGCATTGCAACCGCGCTGAAAAAACGGAACAACTGAACGCAATCGCAGACAAAACTGACTGAACTTGCTTGCAAAATGGTGTGAGTTTCACTGAACGCATCCGGAGCCAAGCCGTCACACTCGTGTGAAAGAGGACTAAAAGAGTTCAAGAGGGGCCTGGATGTATTTCTGGAGTGTAATAATATTACAAGCTATAGCTACTAGAGAGGGGTCGTTGATCCAGGGAGTTATTCTGATGCCTGATTGGAGTCGGTTTTCCCTTAAGTGGGGAAAATTGGCTTCTACCCCACAGTTTTTTTTTGCCTTCCTCTGGAGCAACTTGCAGGATGACAGGCCGAACTGGATGGACAGAGGGCTTTTTTCGGCCTTATAAACTATGTAACTATGTGTGTGAATGCATGCAAATTATTCACAACAGAAATAAGAGATGAATGGCATAATATAGGTTCAGAGCCGACTCTTCCATTAGGCCACTTAGGCCGCCGCCTAAGGCCTCGCGCTGGTGGGGGCCACACTCTGGCTCCAACCCGACACCGCTGCAAGTACAAATGTACTTGCGGCGGTGTCGGGTGGGAGCGTCCTTACGTCAAAACATTCCAGGCTTGAGCCAGTGCCCCGAATGCTATTCCTCACCCGCCTTGTACTTGACCGCTAATCTGCTAGGCTGCTGCGCCGCGCGGTCATGAATTCAGTCACTTCAGAGCGCAACCCCGTAGTGTGGTGCGTAATCCTGCGAGACCCGCCGCGGAAGGTCACGGGTCTCACGGGATTATGCTCCGCAGGATGGGGTTGCGCTCTGAAGTGACTGAACTCATGCCCGTGCAGCAGCCTAGCAGATCAGTGGACAAGTACAAGGTGGGGGGGAAATTTCATAATATGAAGCAGTGTGTGGACAAATCTGTGAGGCAGTGTGGGGGGCAAATTACTTAATGGGGGCAGTGTGGGGGGCAAATTACTTAATAGGGGCAGTGTGGCGGACAAATTACTTAATGGGGGCAGTGTGGCGGACAAATTACTTAATGGGGGCAGTGTGGCGGACAAATTACTTAATGGGGGCAGTGTGGCGGACAAATTACTTAATGGGGGCAGTGTGGCGGACAAATTACTTAATGAGGGCAGTGTGGGGGGCAAATTACTTAATGGGGGCAGTGTGGCGGACAAATTACTTAATGGGGGCAGTGTGGCGGACAAATTACTTGATGGGGCAGTGTGGGGGCAAATTACTTAATGGGGGCAGTGTGGCGGACAAATTACTTAATGAGGGCAGTGTGGGGGCAAATTACTTAATGGGGGCAGTGTGGCAGACACATTACTTAATGGGGGCAGTGTGGGGGGCAAATTACTTAATGGGGGCAGTGTGGGGGGCAAATTACTTAATGGGGGCAGTGTGGCGGACAAATTACTTAATGAGGGCAGTGTGGGGGGCAAATTACTTAATGGGGGCAGTGTGGGTGGCAAATTACTTAATGGGGGCAGTGTGGCGGACAAATTACTTAATGGGGGCAGTGTGGGGGCAAATTACTTAATGGGGGCAGTGTGGGGGGCAAATTACTTAATGGGGGCAGTGTGGCAAACACATTACTTAATGGGGGCAGTGTGGGGGGCAAATTACTTAATGGGGGCAGTGTGGGGGGCAAATTACTTAATGGGGCAGTGTGGCGGACAAATTACTTAATGGGGGCAGTGTGGGGGGCAAATTACTTAATGGGGGGCAGTGTGGGGGCAAATTACTTAATAAGGGCAGTGTGGGGGGCAAATTACTTAATGGGGGGCAGTGTGGGGGCAAATTACTTAATAAGGGCAGTGTGGGGGGCAAATTACTTAATGGGGGCAGTGTGGGGGGCAAATTACTTAATGGGGCAGTGTGGCGGACAAATTACTTAATAAGGGCAGTGTGGGGGCAAATTACTTAATGGGGGCAGTGTGGGGGGCAAATTACTTAATGGGGGGCAGTGTGGCGGACAAATTACTTAGTGAGGGCAGTGTGGGGGCAAATTACCAAATGGGGGGCAGTGTGGCAGACACATTACTTAATGGGGCAGTGTGGGGGCAAATTACTTAATGGGGGCAGTGTGGCGGACAAATTACTTAATGGGGGCAGTGTGGCGGACAAATTACTTAATGGGGGCAGTGTGGCGGACAAATTACTTAATGGGGGCAGTGTGGGGCGCTAATTACATAATGGGGCAGCGTGGGGGGTAGTATTACTAATGAGAGCATTCTAGAAGGGAATTACTATTGGTGGGACTATGAGGAGTACTATTACTATGGGGTGCACTATTATTTCTTCAGGATAGTATTTGGGGGTGTTGGGGGGCACAGCGAGCAGCAGGATAACACTGTGGGGACTCCAGGTTGGGGGATGATGATAGAAAAGTGAGGAAGCTAAGATGTCTGTGTCACACTCTGCAGAGACGAGGCGGCTGAATGGAGAAGATGATGACAGAGAAGTTCTACATCGGAAGAGACGTCACCTGGAGGCCCTGGATGTGACAGGTATGTGCTGCTGTATGGCAAATACAGCAAAATGCAGTGTGTGGGGGGAGGGTCGATTTAGAGAACTGGGCCAGGGTTAATGCGAAGTGTTAATATGCACTGTGAATATAAGCCCTGTAATGTGTTGTCACTGTGCATATTAACCCTTTACTGTGATGTCACTGCATATTAAAGGGGTACTCCGGGATAGGAAAATAAATCCCCTATCCAAAGGATAGGAGATAAGTGTCTGATCGGGAAGGGTAGGGGGGGGGTGGCCGTTGGGATCCCCCACGATCTTCTGTATGGTACTCCGGATCTCCTTGTGCCCAGAGCGGTGGTCAACACTCCCCCTCCATGTATCTATGTGAGAGCCGCAGATACAGCACTTGTGTATCTCCGAGTCTTCCATAGAGATACATGGAGGGGGAGTGTTGACCACACCACCGCTCCGTGCCGTGGTTGACACAGCTTATTTCTTGAGGACTGATCCGGGGCGCCGTACGGGAGATCACGAGCATCCCAAAGATCTTCGTGGGGGCCTCATGTTCTAATTTGGCCTAAGGCCTCACAAAGTCTAGAGCCGCCTCTGTATAGGTTCTCCTGAATGGATATTGCATGGGGGATTCAAGTAGTGACTAAAACAGACATGTCAGGAGAGGTGACAGGTCCTCTTCAAGGACCACCAAGAGATCCCTAAAAGGAACCAGAGAAAAGTAATTTGTTCCCAACTTCATTACTACTTTGAGAAAATACTGAACCAAAGGATCCCTTGAAAATCTACCACCTTAGAGGAGATGATTAGCAAAAATGGACTTTGACGGTATATTTTAGGCCTTGCTGAAAACTTTTATTGCAAATAGTGAAGATCAGGATAGGAACACCAAGACAAAAATTCTCCAGATTCAGATGTTATCAGTGAAAGCAAGAAAGGTATTAATGGCTTCTTTAGGAAGGCCTGCAGGGGCTATATTCCACATTTTAGCTTTCCTTTTGTTAGATGTGGTCTGGCAAGATCTGGGTTAAACAGGCCCTTTTGTGACTCCATTCTCCTGAGTGAATTGTATTCCAGCTGAGCCAGTTGGTTTTACGAGCAACAGAGGTCACCTTAATGTTCACCTAGTTACTAACTTTGGGCAATTGCTAGGTTATTGTCCATCTTTGCCTGAATGATTAGGGCAGAGTTGATGATTGTTGAGCCTTTCTATATCCAAGCCTTACTCATCCTGGTTGTCATGTATAGTGCTTGGTGTGAAAGGGTAGGAAACAAAAATGGTGTTTAGAAGGAATATTCCTGCCCGTGGTTTAATCCATAAGAACCTTCTTGCCACTGTGGGAAGAAATAAAATTCTAGAGGCAAGCCTCATGGCATCATGGGAACTTCTCATAGAAGTTCTGCCGCCATACTTAATTGAAGAAGGTTTTGAAGAATCTAATCTCGGGGAACACAATCTTGGATATTGTTGGATAACTGTCTAAGCCAAATACGGGGACCTCTTGACCGGAAATGAGACTGTTTTACAGAGGCTGCTGCAACATAATCCCGTTTGAATAAGGCATTGACTTTCTGTTCATAGGGTTCCTGAGAAGAAGAGACTCCTCTGAAAGAAAAATAGCTCTTTTTGATCATTTTGCTACCACCAGAATAATCTTAGCTGGTGATTCCCAAGTTTCCACATTTTTGGGATCCAGACGATTCACTGACTTAAAACAAGTGCCGCTGCCAACATGTTCTCCAGTTTAGGTTTATGAGCCACAGATTTACTTGTCTCACCAGCCTCTTTTACTGCTTTGAATAATTGCCACTTTGTGCTTATGGAAAAAATAAAGGTCTTTATCAGCTGAAGAAGAAAAAACATCTGAAAATATTTCTACTTCAGAGGTTATTACAGCATCAGATGAGGAAGATAAAGAAGATGGTGGAGAGGTATCCTCACGGCGTCTGCGCTTGTGGCTGGAAGAACTTGCTGACTGCAGAGCTTCCGATATCTGACCATAGAACCAGTAGAAGAGCTGGCTGGCCTCCATTTGAACAGGAGAAGAGTAGGTTGCATCCAAATAGTCATCTAAAAGTGGCAGCTGAAGCTGTTGCATAATCTGCGGAGACTTTTTTTTTCTTTTTGCCACTCATGGCTGAGAAAGCCCAGAAAAAAAACACAGAATGAAACCTCCTGAGGAACATAAAGAAACAGAGCCCTATGGCCGCAGAGATACTACTGCCTTGACTGGATGAGCCAACATTTGTATGGCAGAGATATTGGAAAAACTGATTTTTCTTCGCATGTATAGATGAGGTCCTCCGCACAGTGTATGAACAGAAACTGCGAATGTGCAGAGTTAGGCTACATTCACACGTCCGTGGTGTGTTGCGGACCCGCAAATTGCGGGTCCGCAACACACCAGCCCGTCACCCCCATAGAAATGCCTATTCTTGTCCGCAAGCTGCGGACAAGAATAGGACATGCTCTATCTTTTTGCGGATCTGCGGACCCAAAATCGGGGCCGCGCTCCGCAATTGCGGCTGCAGACAGCACACTGTGTGCTGTCCGCATCCATTCCGTCCCCATAGAGAATGAATGGGTCCGCACCCTTTCTGCCGCAAAATTGCGGAAAGGATGCGGACCCATTTTGCGGACGTGTGAATGGAGCCTAAATCCGAGGCCACTGCACTGGAAGCATCCACATAAATACCCCGTGGAAGGATAATGAAGCGGAGCCGATGAACTGTAGCAAGAAATGAACGATACCCACGGCATGTAGTTCACTGGTACATAGCAAGCGGGGTACTAAACACTCAACAAGCAGGAGGTGAAAGATAGCGACACTCACTGGGGGTCATTTACAAAGACTGGCTTTTTACGCCAGTCTTTGTTTCTCCCCTGCGCTGATTGAATTTTGCCTAATTTATGCACGTCGTCATAAATTAGGCGCATCTCTGGCGGTCCGTGCACTAGGAGTATAAACTACGGTACTCCAGCCCCTGACTGGTGTAGTTGTACACCAACATTTACGCCTCTTTGCAGATATATATTTTAGTAAATTTGCCCATGTCCCCATCACTCCCAAGTAGCGAGTACGTTGCAAAAGCACCCACGCGACAAAATATTATCACACGGGCGATAAAAGGGGTCTTGTTACTATTTCTACACCAAAAACTGGCATAAAAACATAGAAACATAGAAACATAGAATGTGTCGGCAGATAAGAACCATTTGGCCCATCTAGTCTGCCCAATATACTAAATACTATGGATAGCCCCTGGCCCTATCTTATATGAAGGATGGCCTTATGCCTATCCCATGCATGCTTAAACTCCTACACTGTATTTGGAGCTGTCACTTCTGCAGGAAGGCTATTCCATGCATCCACTACTCTCTCAGTAAAGTAATACTTCCTGATATTACTTTTAAACCTTTGCCCCTCTAATTTAAAACTATGTCCTCTTGTAGCATAAAAATGTTTATGAATGACCCACACTATATACAGCGGGACGAGATCCTAGCGGGCGAAGCATCGTAAGATATGTCTTGCAGCTCAGAATTAAAACCATTCAATGATTGAATGTCTTGCAGCTTTATAGGGAGCGCCAGCTAATTGTTTTAATTATATTATCTTCTGTCTAATCCGGGGTCAAAACTATCTTAACCCATTGATGTGCTGACATAGGATGACCAGCAAGCGTATTACATTCCTAGATTATTATATTGCAGGCAGAACAGTGTGCAGGTGGAGCAGCCTGTGGTTTGGATGCTCCATTATATAACTTCTACTCTACAGCAGTCCCCCAGAGACATGTACAGGGTGACGCTGCACAGAAAACAGAACCGTAGTGTGACATGGATCTGCTGAGACCATGTGTCCCCTCACATCATGACCTCTGCACCTGTCTGATATCCTGCCTTAATGTCACCTCTGCGGCCCTCCGTCCCCGGCACTGACACCATGGAAGCCTCCTCCCTCCACCTGTCTGGCCTTTATATAAAGGTCGTGCCCACGGCCGGGGCTATTTTAGGACTCTGACCTTCAAACCGGTGCATTCCACAGGGAGGCCAAGAATAGTGATTGGGTTCTCAAGCGAGGTCATGTTGAAGGCTGGAAAGGACAGAAGGCATCTCAGGAACCAGGCTGCATTTACACTTAGGGCGTGTGCATATGTAATTTCATGTGTCCTCCATATATTAAAGGGGTTATTCCATGATTAATGTAAAAAACTGAAAATCAGACATCATATAGAACATGACAATCTCCTTCTAACAAAGCTAGAACCAGCGCTGTACCTCACATGGATCCAGAGATCTCCTCATACATTGCTCTGCTAGATTTATATCAAACTGACAGCTCAAGGGGAGCCTCTTTTCTGCTGCAGCTCAGGGGGCGTGTCCATGCTCTCCCTATCACAGTTCAGGGGGCGTGTCCATTCTGCTGCAGCTCAGAGGGCGTGTCCATTCTGCTGCAGCTCAGAGGGCGTGTCCATTCTGCTGCAGCTCAGAGGGCGTGTCCATTCTGCTGCAGCTCAGAGGGCGTGTCCATTCTGCTGCAGCTCAGAGGGCGTGTCCATTCTGCTGCAGCTCAGAGGGCGTGTCCATTCTGCTGCAGCTCAGAGGGCGTGTCCATTCAGCTGCAGTTCCCTCCCTATCACAGCTCAGAAACTGAGCAGGACAAAGAAATAAGGAAAAGAACAAACAGCAGGTGGCGCTATACAGATACATTTTATTGAATAGCTCACTGGCTGTAGATTACTCATCACTGTTCCGTCACGGTTGCGGCAACTTTTTGGTCATAACAAGACCCCATTGACTTCAATTAGCTGCAATGCAAGCAGAGCTGCACTGCACTTTTTGGCTGTGCAATGTGTGTCATGGGCAAAAACTGAATGTGGTACCCAGACCCGAACCTGGACTTCTTCACTGAAGTTTGGCTTAGGTGTTCTATTCATTATATTATTTTCCCTTATAACATGGTTATAAAGGAAAATAATAGGATTCTTTATTCAGAAGGCTTAGTAAAATGTGCCTTGAGGGGTTAAAAAATAAAAAATAAATGAACTCACCTCATCCTGTTGTTCGCACAGCCAGCATGTCTTTTCTTCTTCTTTCAGGACCCGCCAAAGGACCTTTGATGACGTAATCCTTTCATCTTCATTCAGCAGGACCTGCGCTGACGTCACCACGTGGTGAGCGCGATTACGTCATCAAAGGTTCTTTTGCAGGTCCTGAAAGAGGAAGAAAGAAGATGATGCCGGCTGCGCGAACAAGTGGATAAGGCGAGTTTTTTGTTTTTTTTTAACCCCTCAATCGACATTTTAGTAAGCATTCTGTATTCAGAATGCTATTATTTTCCCTTATAACCATGTTATAAGGGAAAATAATACAGTAAATTGACTTTAAGGGCTCATTCAGATGGCCGTATGCTGTCCGCAAAAATACTGAATGCTATCCGTTTTTTTGCGGATCCGCAAAAAAAATGAAACATGTCCTATACTTGTCCGTGAAAATCAGGACATGGCCCCATTGAAGTCTATGGGTCCGCAAAAATACTGAATGCTATCCGTTTTTTTGCAGATCCGTTTTTTTGCGGATCCGCAAAAAAACGGATAGCATTCAGTATTTTTGCGGACAGCATACGGCTGTCTGAATGAGCCCTAATGGGGTTGCTCATCACTATCATCTCCTAGCAACCATGCGTGAAAATCGCACCGGAATCCGCACTTGCTTGCGGATGCTTGCGATTTTCACGCATCCCCAATTCATTTATATGTGGCCTGCGTTGCGTGAAAAGCGCAGTATATAGAACATGCTGCGATTTTCACGCAACGCACAAGTGATGTGTAAAAAATCACCGCTCATCGGCACAGCCCCATTAAAGTAAATAGGTCCGGATTCAGTGCCTCACGCATTGCACCCGCACGGAATCCTCGCCCCGTGTGAAAGGGGCCTATGGATTGTCAGTGTTGTTGCGTTGTGTCACGGGACGTAACGTGACCAGAGATGAGCGAATTTCATGTTATGAAATTCGTTCACGCTTCGTTTGGTGGTGAAAGCAGAATTGCGTTATGGATTACGTTACCACGGACCATAACACAATTCTATGACGGAATGCATAACGGAAACGGGACGGATACGTTTTGCAGCCCATAGACTTCTATTATGAGGGAACGAATAACGGAATGCCTCTAAAGACATTCCGTTATGCATTCCTCCATAGAATTGCGTAACGGAATCCATAACGCAATTCTGCTTTTACCACCAAACTAAATATGAAATTCGCTCATCTCTAAACGTGACTGCAATACGACTGTAAAAAATAAATAAATCCGGTTTTGTGTCCACAAGTCGCGCGCAGGTTTGTCAGTGTAGGCCTCGATGTGAGCTGACTTGCTTGCAGCGTTTCCGGATTTTTTACTGACAGCCAAAGCAAACCTGAAAAGTAAGCAAGAAACCAAAGTATCTGTGTAATCCTAGACAAATACCAGCGCATACAGTCTGTAGTAAAAATACTTCATTGTGATTATCTACAATTAGGCGAGAAGCCTAATTTATTACCCCCCAATCATAGCAATGCATGAAATGCAGAATCACATTGTGACCTGATGAGGTTTATGCAGTAATGGCGGCCATTTATTCGCCACGGAGCTCTTATCGATGCTGGTGATTGATTGCTAGGAGGCTGCGCGCACTGGAGGTCCTGGATGCTCAAGGGAAAAACTCAAGGACAAGATGTATTTTAGTCCTTGGCCTGCAGAGTATTGCAGTAAGGCCGGGCTCACACGAGATGGCGGCTGAGCTGTTGCTTGCATCTGCATTGGGAAATGATAGGCAATAAATGCAGAGAGGAGAAGGATGAAGGAAGGCCACGTCCTCAGATCCGTTCTAGCGCCAAAACCGCCATGTGATTAATATTATATTAGATATTCAGCACAGAAAGGGTTAATGCTTGGAGGATAGCATCCCCTATGGAGCTTAAACTGAGCAAAATGCTGTTCTGCAGGTGGAGGGGTCAATTCATTAATAAATTAGCAAAAAAAAAAAGGCTTTGACGTGTTGCCGTCCTCGTAGGGTAACCTGTGGATGGGGAAGGGGGATGGGCAGATGAGTGTCAATAGCCACAGCTGAGGGTTGACGGCTATTAATTAGACGGATAATTCAATTTATTTAATTTCTGACAAAAGCCGCTTTGTAGCAGAATCAGAATTAACTCCGTCCGGGCCGTAGACTCCTATGATCTCACACCTACTGACAGCCAGGACGCCACTATGTGGAGGTTCGCCTTAATCTGCGTTGTGATATCGCATGCAGTGTTCCCCTGCTGGATCGTATGACGTGGCATGTGTGATATGTGATTTTGTGATTTAAAAAATTGAATCCCGTAGAGTATGTCCAGATCCGATTGGCATTTTTGGCGGATCAGATTCAGACCCAAAATAGAACATGTCCTATTCCCTTTCGTCCTAACCAGCAGCACAAGTGGGGTATTCGCCCCTGTGAAGCTGGTCAGGACAGGCGGAATTTTTGCTGAATAAAATTCTGCATCATAAGTAATTAATTAATTAATTAACTCCCCCCTCCTTATATAGGCCGCCCTACACAGGGCTAGTTGCTTTTATTTTGTCCTGTGTGTTGGTCTGACAGGCATGACTCTATTCAGAGTCTCTCCCTTACTAGTTTGGGGAGAAATTTGCTAAATTTCTGCATGTTTATGTTGCCTTATGTTATAAACCTTTTTTATAGGTTCAGGCAGAGGACGGCTGTCTCCTGCCTTGCTGGGAGCGTAAGTATGTGGATATCCTGGCTGTAGTAGCCGGTAAGTTAGACAGGGAAGTGCGCACAAGCGGAGCCCCCTTCCCCCTGTCCCCTCTCCGCTCCGCTCCTTCCGCCCTCCTCCTACCTCCTCTGTAGTCTGCAGCCGGCCCTGGGATCGCGTCTCAGCTCCGGTGTGTCGGACGCGAAACCGGAAGTGCGTCACTGTCACTTCCGGTCCACACTTAGATCGGCGCCGCTATAGTATACAGCTCAGATTGCTGTATTATGCTTGCAGAGCAAGGCGGAGGAGGGAATGTGGGTAAGTTCCAGCAAGGAACTTCTATGTTTATAAGTTAGTCCTGCAGTGTGGTGCCTGGACATTACTGGAGGAGGAGCTGTTGCTTCCTCCTCCCCCCGCCCTCCCCTTCCTGCTATATAAGGCCAGGTTGCTGGCTGGGTCAGTGTTGCACTCAGTTTCTGTGTGCAGCTGACCTTGACAGTTGGCTGATCCAGTGTCCTACTCTGATCAGAAGGCTCAAGGTTGCTCAGAATTCTTAAAGTGATGACGTCACCTTCTCAGGGTAAGATCGACGTCTGGGCTGGGGCCTTCTTTGGGGGCGTTGGAACCATTTTTTTTTAATGCTTACTTCTTTTCTTAGGAAAAGCTGCCCACAAACAGAAGCACCTGGCTTGTTCCAGTTGTGGCACCCCGTTACCGGATGCCTACGAATTTCATCGCTGTCCAGGCTGCCGCCCTAGGCCAGCCAATCCTGAGCCGACAGTCGTAGAGATGTTTTCTTGGATGAAAGAGTTCCTCGACACCTCCGTCGCGGAGATCAAGGGGGCGGTCTCCAACAAGAGACCCAGGCATGCCTCGCCTGGGCCTGTTCCAATGTCGGAAGACGTGATCTCGCTTGGCGAGAATTCTTCCTCTGAGGAAGAGGAGTCGGTCTTTTCCTTTCCGGCGGAGAAGACACAGAGATTACTGCGCTCCATCAGGTCAAGGGACCAGGATGTTGAGCATGGGGAAGCTCCACACTCCACCGCTAGGGGGCCAAGGGCCTTCAAAGTGGACGAGTCGCTTAAAAAGTTAATGGCGACCGAATGGAAACATCCTGAGAAAGGACCAGTTCTAACCAAGAGGTTCAAGCTGATGTTCCCCCTACAGGAGGGGGACTCCCTGGATTGGGTCCCACCACCTAAAGTGGATATGGCAATGCCAAACTTTCCAGAAGAACCTTGGTGCCTTCCGATGACGGGAGTAACCTGAAGGATCCCCTGGATAGACGCGCAGAATGTTCGCTCAGGCGTAACTATACTGCGGCGTCCGCCTCTGCCTCTGTAGCCATAGCCGGTACCGAGGTCTCTGATTTCATTCGCGCCCGTACGCTGAAGATCCAGGCAGACATAGATTCGGGAGTCGCCAGAGATGACATCCTGGATCAATTTAAAACCCTCCTTTTAGGCATAGATTTCATGGCGGATGCGTCTCAGCAGCAGCTAAGACTTGCTGCCAAGTCAATGGCTTTGTCTGCTGCCAGCAGACGGCCTTTATGGCTGAAGCCCTGGGTGGCGGATAACATATCAAAATTTAATTTGTGCTCCCTCCCTTACGAGCCTGGCAGGTTGTTCGGCTCCGAGCTAGACCTCCTCATGGAGAATCTTGCAGACAAGAAGGGAAAATCACTCCCTCAGCAATCCTTTCGAGGACGTGGGAGAGGCAGAGGTGGAAGATTCCAGGGAAGAGAGAGGAACCAGAGATGTTCCGAAAATAACAGGAGAGGTAGAGGTCGCGGTCGCGGGAACCGCAGGGCTGATCAATGACTCTCGGCAGCCCACCACCTCCCCATCCCCACCCCCCACACTTCCACACGAATCTCCCTGCCTGAATCCTCCAGTAGGAGGTCGTTTATTTTTGTTCAGAGATTTTTGGGAGCAAATAATCCCAGATCCTTGGGTGCTGCAGGTCATCAGCACCGGTTACAGGATCGATTTCAGTTCCCAGCCTCAAGAGAGGTTCGTCCTTACAGGACGTCTAACACCCAGCAGACAACTGATCCTGGAAGACTCTGTACTCCAGTACATTGTCAAAGGGGCCCTAGAGGAAGTTCCTCCTCGAGAGCTCGGTCAGGGAGTGTATTCTCCCATCTTTCTTGTTCCAAAGCCGTCAGGAGACTGGCGCATGATTATCGATCTGCGTTACCTAAATCGGTTCATCAGAAAGAAGCGTTTCCGGATGGAAACCATTCGCTCAGTCCTAAACATCCTGAACCCGGCAGACGTGATGGTGACGATAGATCTGAAGGACGCTTACCTTCATGTTCCTATCTGTCCGGCCCACAGGAAATATCTCAGAGTTGCTGTCTGCATAAAAGAGGTAGTGAAGCACTACCAGTTTGCTGTGTTGCCTTTTGGCATCTCCTCTGCGCCACACACCTTCACAAAGGTTGTGGCTCCTGTGGTCGCCCACTTAAGGCTCCTCGGCTTAGAAGTCGTCCCCTATTTAGACGACTGGCTTTTAAAAGCCGCGTCCGCAGACATCTTACAAGCCCAGCTTCAACAAGCTCTCCACACTCTGCAGAACCTGGGGTGGCTCGTGAATTGGGACAAATCAGAGTTGGTCCCCTCTACCACAAGGCGGTTTCTGGGGTTTGTGATAGATTCACAACTAATGACCCTATATCTGTCTCCACAGAGGAGAGACAAAGTAATAAAAGCTGCAGAGTTTCTCCTACCCCCCAGACGGGTGTCTATTCGGGTTCTCATGAGGATGTTAGGCCACATGTCAGCGTCTGCAGAGGCAGTACCTTGGGCCTTGTGGCATCTTCGGCCACTACAAGAGGAAGTCTTAGCGGTTTGGAATCGCAAACCCAGAGACCTAGATCGGAATCACTCCCTGTCTGCAGAAGTCCGTTCCTCCCTCAGGTGGTGGAAGAACCTAGTGGATGGAATGCCTCTAACCCAACCTACTTGGGTGATCCTGACCACGGACGCCTCCCTTCTGGGCTGGGGAGCCCATCTGGGACACAATACAGTTCAGAATACCTGGAATCCTCAGGAGAGACTCCTGTCGTCCAATCTGAGGGAGCTAAGGGCGGTGAGGTTAGCCCTCAATCACTTCTCACCTCTCATCCAAGGTCAAGCCGTGAGAGTACGGACCGACAACACGACTGTGGTTGCTTATCTAAACAGACAGGGAGGAACGAGATCCCGGACCCTCCTGAGGGAGGTGGGATTGATTTTATCTTGGGCAGAGAGCAATCTATCTCATCTAGTGGCAGTTCACATCAGAGGGGATCTCAATATAGTAGCAGATCGTCTAAGTCGGGGCCTTCCGGTACCAGGAGAATGGTCCCTGAACGACAACATCTTCTCCAGGATAGTCCAACGCTGGGGGACTCCAGAGATCGATTTGATGGCAACCCGTCTGAACGCCAAAGTAAGCAAATTCTGCTCCTTGTACAAGGAGGACAATCCGGTAGCGATAGATGCTCTGTCCATAACATGGAGGTTCAGGCTGGCCTATGTATTCCCTCCAATTTCCATGATACCAAGGGTATTGATGAAGATCAAGCAAGACCAGACCTCAGTGATAGCCATCATCCCATTCTGGCCGAAGAGGTCTTGGTTCACCCAGCTCATGCAGATGAGTCAGGGCAATTATTGGAGACTTCCCCTAATACAGGACCTTGTGTATCAGGACACAGGTCCCTGTCTAGATCTGAGGAGACTCAGTCTGACAGCCTGGAGACTGACCGGTCCCTTCTAGAAGCTAGAGGGCTTTCGGTGGAGGTCCTGAGAACAATCTCTCACTCCAGAGCGGATTCTACGAATCAGAAATATTCCCGCATATTCAAGATATTTATGCGATGGTGCACGGATAGAGAGGTAGTTTCCTCAGATCCTCCTCTCTCTGAGATTCTTCAATTCCTGCAAGATGGTCTAGACAAGGGTCTAAGCCCATCTACATTGAGAGCTCACGTCGCTGCCTTGTCAGCATGCCTTGGTAAGCCAATTTCTCAGGACCCCCTAATTAAGAGGTTCCTTAAGGGTGCTCAGAGGCTTAGGCCCAGCATCCAGAGACCAATCCCTGAGTGGGAGCTGCCAGTGGTCCTAAGGGGGTTGTGCTCCCCCCCCTTCGAGCCTTTGGAACAGGTAGACTTAAAGTACCTTTCCCTCAAGGGGAACATCAGCCAAGAGGGTTGGGGAGCTCCAGGCTCTGGGGGCAGCGGAACCATACTTAAGTTTTCTGCAGGACAAGGTCCTGTTAAGATTTCTGCCTACCTTTTTACCAAAGGTTCCTTCGTTTGCGAACACCAACCAGACGATAACACTGCCGGTGTTCTCTCCTACCTCTAACTCTCCTGAGGAGGAGAGATTACTTTCCTTGGACATCTCAAGAGTCCTTAGAATTTATTTGAATAGAACGGAAGAGTTCAGGAGATCAGAAAACCTGCTGATCTCTTATTCGGGGAACAATAAAGGGCTCAAGGTTTCCAAACCCACCTTGAGCAGATGGATTAAGGAGGCTATTAAGCTGGCGTTTACGTCCCAAGACTTACCACCGCCATCCTTCTTATCTGCCCATTCTACAAGGGCAGTTTCTACGTCATATGCGGAAAGGAAACTAATCCCTTTAGAGCAAATTTGTGCGGCTGCCTCGTGGAGCACGCAAAACACCTTTATTTCCCATTACCGCCTGGAGAATAGGCGTTTACAGGGAACAGCCTTTGGACGGTCCGTGTTAAATGCTGCTCGTCCATAGGTCAGCTCTCTAACTCCTGTGGGATAATCCAGCTACTTAGTAGTAGTCCTTTAGCCCTCCCAAAATTTGTGCGAGGTTCCTTGCTACTTCCCCACTTGTGCTGCTGGTTAGGACGAAAGGGAAGCGTCAATTTTGACGTAAATTTGTTTTCCCTTAGTCCTAACAGCAGCACACAAATATCCCTCCCTCTATGCTGTTATGATTACTTGTTAAAAAAGCAACTAGCCCTGTGTAGGGCGGCCTATATAAGGAGGGGGGAGTTAATTAATTAATTAATTACTTATGATGCAGAATTTTATTCAGCAAAAATTCCGCCTGTCCTGACCAGCTTCACAGGGGCGAATACCCCACTTGTGCTGCTGTTAGGACTAAGGGAAAACAAATTTACGTCAAAATTGACGCTTCTTGTCCATTTTTGCGGACAAGCATGGGTCATTTCCATACTTACCAACATTTAAGGGTACTTTCACACTAGTGTTAGAAGAACCCGACAGGCAGTTCCGTTGCCGGAACTGCCTGCCGGATCCGGAAATCCGTACGCAAACGGATATCATTTGTTTCCGGATCCGGATGCGTCTGACAAATGCATTGAAATACTGGATCCGTCTCTCCGGTGTCTTCCGGAAAAACGGATCCGGTATTTTTTTTTTTTAACATTTTTAAAGGTCTGCACATGCGCAGACCGGAAAACCGGTTCCGTCAATGCGGCAATTTCCTGAACACTTGGTACCGGATCCGGCATTAATACATTTCAATGGAAATTAAGGCGGGATCCGGCAAGTGTTCCGGAATTTTGGCTGGAGAAAAAAAACGCAGCATGCTGCAGTATTTTCTCCGGCCAGATACCGTAAAAGGGACGGAACCGAAGACATCCTGATGCATGCTGAACGGATTGCTTTCCATTCAAAATGCATTAGGACAAAACTAATGCGTTTTTTTCCGCTATTGAGCCCCTATGACAGAACTTAATACCGGAAAAATTTAACACTAGTGTGAAAGTAGCCTAATTAGTTGTTAAAATTGGGACCATGGTTTACATGAGCCCTAAGGGAAGGTCTCTACGGCAATTATAAGTGCCCACTAATTGCGTGTATCTGGAAAAATGCATTGTAATACGACATAAAATTTATTCACATCTGCATCACAACTACTAATTACTACTTAGCGGGTAGCATATTACATGCGAGTTCGCGCATTGCAGCAATTCACATGTGTTATGTATGTAAAAAATATCACACTCTTTCCACGATTACAAAAATGGCTGAAATACCTATTTATGACGATAGGACAGGTCTCAATTACGGTCTCAGGGGATGACTAGGCCTCGTTGCCTATAGCAACCAATAAGAGTTTAGCTTTCATTTTCTAAACTATTCTGGAAAAATGAAATATGAGCTCTGATTGGCTGCTTTGGAAACATCGCTGCTTCTCCCTCTGACAGTTTTCATACATGAAGCCATCATGATTTCAGCTCAGACGTGTAATTATTTTATAAATCCAGACAGGTTGTAGTTTTTGTAGCTCTTTTATACCTCAGATATGATCCAGAAATGCCGCACCCCAGACATAAAAGTGAAAAACTCATAAACGTCTACAAGGGTTTTTAGCTTTACAACGAGTATTAGAGAGGAATACGGGGACTGTTTTATTCCGCATGCACCATGGTGTAGGTTCCCTTACGTCCTAACCAGTGGCACAGATGGGTATTCTGCCCCCGTGGACTGGTTAGGACAGGTGGAAATTTTATTGACAAGTGAAAGTAATTAAACAATTAACAAGACCCTCCCACCCCAATAAGGAGGGGGATCAACCCCAGTCCCCTTGTGTTTTTTTCTGTCCTTCGGACAGGTCTGGACGGGTGGAGGTCCCCCCTCCCTTCCTGGGGGGACCCCTGTTCTATCTTTATGCAGAAGGCTCTTACCCCTGTTAGGGTCAGTTTGCTTGTCTCCTGCATGGCGTGCAGGGTGATTTTTTAGCCGCGCTGCTATGCGGTACCTTTTGGTTCTCGGTGGAGAGTCCGTGCGGGGGGCGGGGCTCCCTCGTGTATTCGCATGCTGCCGGTCCTCTGGCAGTGCGCTTGTGCCGGGTTTCGGCGGCCCGCGTTATTCCGGTGGGCGCCGCCATAATGGGAGTGATGTCACTTCCTCTCTTTCTCTTCCTCCCGGCAGAGTTGGAAGACAACTATGCGTATTCCCGATGTCCACCCAGAAGGAACCTACAGTTCATGATGTAGTAGACTGGGTGAAGGGTTATATGGAGTCTAACATGAGTCAAGTGAACTCCTCCATTGAGGAGCTGAAGCAGGCTTTTATATCCAAGCGCCGGAGACCTTTCTCTCCTCATCGGGCCATGGAGGTGTCGGGTCAGGATACCAGAGACGGATTTCTCTCCTCTTCTTCCGAGGATGAAGACGGTTTCGCCTACTTCTTCCCTCCCGAAAAGGCCCAGCGGCTGCTGAGATCCATCCGGTCGGGGGACCAGGATGTTGATCAGGGTGAAGCCTCAACATCCGCCTCTAAGAGGCCTAGTGCCTTTAAAGCGGACGCTTCCCTCCTATCTCTAATGAAGACGGAGTGGAAGAAACCGGAAAAGGGTCCCGTGTTGACCAAAAGGTTCAAGTCGGTCTTCCTGATAAAAGAAGATCAGTTGTCCTCGTGGGGGCCAGTTCCAAAAGTGGACATGGCCATTTCTAAGTTGTCTAATAGGACCATGGTACCATCGGATGACGGTTCAAGTCTCCAGGATCCGATGGACAGGAAGGCTGATTGCACCTTTAGGTGTGTTTACTCCTCGGCTTCTGCCTCTGTCGCTATTGGATCTTCTGAAGTGGCGAACTTCCTTAAAACCAGGTTCGCCCAGATTCAGTCTGACCTGGACCAGGGGGTCTCTAGGGATGACATTTTGGCCTCTTGTAAGACGGCCGGCCTAGCCATTGATTTTTTGTGTGACTCAGCTCCACAACAACTAAAATTGGCTTCTAAGTCCATGGCGCTCTCTACCGCGGGCAGGCGCCCGCTTTGGCTAAAACCCTGGAACGGCGGATACTACTTCCAAACACAATCTTTGGAACAGAGCTTGACCAAATAATGGATGGACTGTCGGACAAGAAGGGCAACCCCTTCCCCAACAGTCCTTTTGTGGTCGGAGCAAGAGGTATGGGTCCAGTTCGGGACCTCAGCCTAGAGCCCAAAGAGATTGGGGCTCCTGTAGAGGGGGAAGATCCTCCAGAGTCTCTAAGCCCCCCAAGAAGTCCTCGACGCTCTGATTGCGGGCCTCCTCGAGGCTCTTGGTACCTTGCTGGTCTGACTGGATTTCCAGAACTCCCTGCTCCCCATATTCCCGGTCGCCTACAACATTTTCTAGAGTCTTGGCAGACTCATATCCAAGACCCGTGGGTACTCCGTATTATATCTCAGGGATACCTGGTAGACTTGGACAGTCCCCCCTTAGACAAATTTGTTCAAACAAAATTGCTTCCATCCAGCAAACAGAGAATTTTGGAGAACTACGTCCTGGAGTATCTTCAGAAAGGGGCACTAGAGGAGGTGCCTCTTCAAGATCAGGGAGCAGGTATCTATTCCCCAGTTTTTCTGGTACCCAAGGTAACCGGAGTCTGGCGGATGATCATAGATCTGAGATACTTCAATCAGTTCATCAAACGCAAGCGTTTTGCCGGATAGAAACTATCCAGTCAGTGACCAATCTTCTCTTGCCAGGGGTTTTCCTGGCAACCTTGGACCTCAAGGATGCCTACCTCCATATTCTCATCCATCCTGGGTCCAAAAGATTCTTAAGGATCGTGGTGCAAATCAGGGGAGTCCTAAAACACTTTCAGTTTGTGGCCCTCCCGTTTGGAAATTCTTCGGCCCCACACACATTTACCAAGGTGGTGGTTTCTGTGGTGGCAGTTCTAAGACTTCAGGGTCTGAGCATAATTCCTTATTTGGACGACTGGCTCTTCAGAGCCCCTTCCCAAGCAATCCTGTCCCAACACCAGGGCCGTTTGAAGGAATTTGGGGGCCCCAAGCAAAATAGACATGGAGGACCCCCCTCCACGCCCTCCCCACCTTACGCACGCAAAGCCTACAGGAACCACAGTATAGCCATACAGTTTAAGTTCACCCACACTTTATATAAATAAAAAAAGGAGGTTTACAGTGCAAATACTGCTGTTGCATTTAATGTGCATGAAATTTGAACAGTGCCATCCACAGATCCCCCTCCCCTAAACAGTGCCATCCACAGATCTCCCCCTAAACAGTGCCATCCACAGATCCCCCTCTAAACAGTGCCATCCACAGATCCCCCCTAAACAGTGCCATCCACAGATCCCCCCTAAACAATGCCATCCACAGATCCCCCCTAAACAGTGCCATCCACAGATCCCCCCTAAACAGTGCCATCCACAGATCCCCCCCTAAACATGCCATCCACAGATCCCCCCTAAACAGTGCCATCCACAGACCCCCCCCCTAAACAGTGCCCTTCACAGATCCCCCCCTAAACAGTGCCATCCACAGATCCCCCCCTAAACAGTGCCATCCACAGATCCCCCCCTAAACAGTGCCATCCACAGATCCCCCCCTAAACAGTGCCATCCACAGATCCCCCCTAAACAGTGCCATCCACAGATCTCCCCCCTAAACAGTGCCATCCACAGATCTCCCCCCTAAACAGTGCCATCCACAGATCCCCCCGAAACAGTGCCATCCACAGATCCCCCCTAAACAGTGCCATCCACAGATCCCCCCTAAACAGTGCCATCCACAGATCCCCCCTCCCCTAAACACTGCCATGATGGCACTGTTTAGGGGAGGGGGGATCTGTGGATGGCACTGTTTAGGGGGGATCTGTGGATGGCACTGTTTAGGGGGGATCTGTGGATGGCACTGTTTAGGGGGGGGATCTGTGGATGGCACTGTTTAGGGGAGGGGGGATCTGTGGATGGCACTGTAGGGGGATCTGTGGATGGCACCAGCTCGGGGCCCCAAGCAATTGCTTGTTTTGCCTGTCTGTTAGCAACAGGCCTGCCCAACACATTCAGCGGGCTGTAGCCTTCCTCCACCAGTTAGGATGGATAATCAACTGGGACAAGTCCCAGCTCCTACCAGCTACCTCAGTGAAGTTCCTGGGATTCCTGGTGGATTCAGTGGAAATGTCTATTCATCTTACTCCCGAAAGAAGGCTATCTGTTCAGAATTCAGCCCGCTCTCTCTCTATCATTACCTCGGAAGGTAACCATTCGTACTTTGATGAGAATGTTGGGACTAATGTCATCAACCGCAGAGGCGGTTCCTTGGGCATTATGGCATCTACATCCGCTACAATCGGAGGTACTAGCCAAGTGGAATCACAGTCCGTTGGGACTAAATTCCGTGCAATCCCTGTCTTATCGTACCCGGTCCTCCCTAAGATGGTGGACCCATCTCGAGGACGGCAAGTCCCTGATCCAACCCTCATGGATCATACTTACCACAGATGCATCCCTAGTAGGCTGGGGAGCACATCTTCTAGACAAGACAGTCCAAGGAATCTGGACACCTCAGGAGAAGTTATTATCATTGAATCTCCTAGAAATCAAGGCGATCAAGCTAGCCCTTTTTCATTTCGCTCCCTGCATTCAAGGCAAAGCGTGAGAGTACAGTCAGACAGCATGACCGCTGTAATGTACATCAACAAGCAGGGAGACACAAAGTCACAAAGTCTCCTGAGAGAGATAGGTGTGCGATTGGATTGGGCAGAATTGAGCCTCACCCACTTATCAGCCGTCCACATTCGTGGAGTTCACAATATGATAGCAGATCGCCTGAGCCGAGGTCTTCCAACCGGGGAGTGGTCTCTCCATCCAGACATCTTCAAGGAGATAACGCTCATGTGGGGAATGCCAGAGATCGATCTTATGGCAACGAGGTTCAACACCAAGGTGGAGAGGTATTGCTCCCTTTACAGGGAGGACAACCCGGTGGCAATAGATGCACTGTCAGTCCCATGGAGGTTCGGGCTGGCCTATATCTTCCCTCCAATGTCCTTGAATCCGAGGGTATTGATGAAAATCAGGCAGGACCAAGCGTCAGTCATCGCCTTCATTTCAAACTGGCCGAAAAGTGCTTGGTTTACCCAACTCATTCAAATGAGTCGGGGGCAATTTTGGAGGCTTCCCCCGGAGAGAGTACTGGTGTCGGGGGACACTCAGACCTCCTCAAATATTCAAATGTTCAACCTGACAGCCTGGAGGTTGATCAGTCCCTTCCAAGAATAGAAGGGCTATCGGGGTCTGTCTTGAGAACCCTAGAGCACTCCAGATCTGAGGATACTAACAGATCTTATTCAAGAACTTGGAAGATTTTCTCAACTTGGTGTTCCAGTCGTCAACTGTCATCCACTGATGTGTCCATGCCTACCATCCTACAGTTCCTGCAGGATGGTCTGGATAAAGGGTTGTCACCTTCAACCCTCAGAGTGCAAACTTTTGCGATCTTGGCCTGTCTCAACAGGTCCATTTCTCAAGAACCCCTTATCAAGAGGTTCCTTAGGGGAGCTTCAAGGTTAAAGCCTACGATAATTAAACCTATCCCGGTATGGGATTTAACGGTCGTGCTCAGGGGGTTATCATCTCCCCACTTTGAGCCCTTAGAGGAGGTGGAGCTCAAGTTTCTAACCTGGAAAATTACTTTTTTATTAGCTATCACTTCTGCAAAACGAGTTGGGGAACTCCAAGCTTTTTCTGCTTTTGAGCCGTACACCAAGTACCTGCAAGACCGGGTGCTGCTCAAGTTTTTACCTACCTTTATTCCAAAGGTGCCTACGTTCAGCAACATCAACCAGGTGATTTTTCTTCCAGTTTAGGCTCCTCTCCCCTCTTTAGAAGAAAGGGGGCTCCATACCCTCGACGTTTCGAGATGTCTCAAGATTTACCTGGAACGGTCCAAGGTTTTTAGAAAGGATGAAAACCTCCTTATCCTTTTTTGTGGTACCGACAAGGGTAGGAAAGCCTCTAAACCCTCCATCAGTCGATGGATCAAAGAGGCAATTCGGGAGTCTTATGTGGTTCAAGGTTTGGAGCCACCTGAGTTTGTGAAGGCCCACTCTGCTCGAGTGGTGGCTACTTCCTTTGCAGAAAGAAGCTCGATTCCGCTAGATGTCATCTGTAAGTCGGCTTCTTGGAGTTCTCACTCCACTTTTATCTCACACTATAGAGTGGATTCTAGGATAGATAGCTATTCCTCATTTGGCCGGACAGTATTATCTTCCGCCAGGCATGAGGGCCCTCCCATGGGGGTTTCTACTTGCTAATCCCCATCTGTGCCACTGGTTAGGACGTAAGGGAATCGTTCATTTCTAATGATAATTTGTTTTCCCTTAGGCTGGTTTCACACGGGCGTCGCGGGAAAAGGTGCGGGAACATGCACGATTTTTCCGCGCGAGTGCAAAACATTGTAATGCGTTTTGCACGCGCGTGAGAAAAATCGGCATGTTTGGTACCCAAACCCGAACTTCTTCACAGAAGTTCGGGTTTGGGATCGAGGTTGTGTAGATTGTATTATTTTCCCTTATAACATGGTTATAAGGGAAAATAATAGCATTTTTAATACAGAATGCATAGTACAATAGCGCTGGAGGGGTTAAAAAAAAAAATAATAATTTAACTCACCTTAATCCACTTGCTCGCGCAGCTCGGCTTCTCTTCTGTCTTCTTCTTTGCTGTGTACAGGAAAAGGACCTGTGGTGACGTCACTCCGGTCATCACATGGTCCATCACATGATCTTTTACCATGGCGATGGATCATGTGATGGACCATGTGATGACCGGAGTGACGTCACCACAGGTCCTTTTCCTGTACACAGCAAAGAAGAAGACAGAAGAGATGCCGGCTGCGCGAGCAAGTGGATTAAGGTGAGTTTAAATCTTTTTTTTTTTAACCCCTCCAGCGCTATTCTACTATGCATTCTGTATTAAGAATGCTATTATTTTCCCTTATAACCATGTTATAAGGGAAAATAATAATAATCGGGTCTCCATCCCGATCGTCTCCTAGCAACCGTGCGTGAAAATCGCACCGCATCCGCACTTGCTTGCGGATGCTTGCGATTTTCACGCAGTCCCATTCACTTCTATGGGGCCTGCGTTGCGTGATAAACGCACAATATAGAGCATGCTGCGATTTTCACGCAACGCATAAGTGATGCGTGAAAATCACCGCTCATGTGCACAGCCCCATAGAAATGAATGGGTCCGGATTCAGTGCGGGTGCAATGCGTTCACCTCACGCATTGTACCCACGCAGAAAACTCGCCCGTGTGAAAAGGGCCTTAGTCCTAACAGTGGCACACAAATATCCCCCCCATCCTTAGTTATACTTTAGTGTTGCCTTTATTTCTGCTTGTAACTACACAAGGGGACTGGGGTTGAGCCCCCTCTTTATTGGGGTGGGAGGGTCTTGTTAATTGTTTAATTACTTTCACTTGTCAATAAAATTTCCACCTGTCCTAACCAGTCCACGGGGGCAGAATACCCATCTGTGCCACTGTTGGGACTAAGGGAAAACAAATTATCGTTAGAAATTAACGATTATAAGGCCCTGTTATAATAGTACACAAATAGCCAAAATGACTGTCATTGTGACACAAAAAGAAATTAATCATGGCAGGGGTCAGCACAAGGCAGATGCCAGGTCTCAATGGGCATGTGAGGAGCATGACAACTGGGTAAACATGGTCTGAGGTGGGCAAACAGGTGGGTAGACTGGAGTCCATATGACTCCAAAGTCACCCAAGGGCCCACAAACAGCTGGAGCCAGCCCTGACCTCACTGGTGTACTGCAAACCTGACCTTACAGTGCAGAATTGACATTAGATAAAATATAAGGGTTTATTCACATATTGCAGTCAGGTTGCAGATTTTGCAGTGATTTCGTCAAATTTTTAAAAAACTCTACGTCATGATCGCCATATGGAAATAAGCCCCAAAACACCAGTTTTGACTAATACTGGTATTCTCCTGTACAACACTAATACTGGTATTCTCCTGTAACCAACATCAACTGCTTATGGTTACATTCACACAACCGTATGAATGAGACCTATTCCGCGATTTTGTGGAACAGGTGCGGACCCATTATTTCAATAGAACAGGTGCGGACCCATTCCGTAGTTCCCGCAAAAAGTAGTAGTATGTCCTATTCTTGTCCGCAATTGGGGAAAAACTAGACCAGCCCCTGCCTGGAGTCGTTTTTCGCCAACATGTACGCCTGTTTCTCAGCACGCCCCCGCCACACCCTCAAAACTCCTATGTGTCAAACGCACAAAAATGCTATATTTTGTCACGTGTGTCCAAAAAGTCGCAAAAAGGGGGCTGTGTAACATTTTTACCCAAAAAAATTGTGTAAAGATGTTCAAAAATGACCTCCAAAGTCCGGGGTAAAAAGTCAGTCTTTGTAAATGGCCCCCAATGTTTGGTCAGTGATTTCCATCAGCAGTGATGGCCAGTTTGAATTGTTCGCCCGCGAACACATGCGGGCTGCCATCTTTTTTCACAAGTCCGGCGAGGCACAGGTAAGCCCTTACCTGTGCCTGTGCCGCGAGCCGGTCTGAAAACAAATGCGGTCACCAGGAGCAGGCAGTTCCGAGAACAGCCCGATGAAGGCCCCCGGTGGCTGTTCTCGAAACTGCCTGCTCCCGCTGACCGCACTTGTTTTCAGACCGGCTCGCGCACAGGCACAGGTAAGGGCTTACCTGTGCCTCGCCGGACTTGTGAAAAAAGATGGCAGCCCGCATATGTTCGCGGGCGAACAATGCCAACTGGCCATCACTGTCCATCAGTGATTCTGAGCCAAAACCAGGACTGGAGGCGGCACAGACATGAGGTATAAGGGAAAGATCTGAACCTGTTCTGTGTTTTTGACCTGCACCTGGTTTGGGCTCAATCACTGATGGAAAACACTCATCAAACACTGGGGGTCATTTACTATAATTTTTACACCAGTTTTTGGCATAAAAATAGTCACCAGACCTGTTTTCGACTTTAAAAAAAAGTCTGTGTGACAATATTTTATTATTTTTGACACTTGGGAGCGGCTGGGGCATGGCGGGGACGTGTCAGTAGCCTGAACATCAGCCCGGGCAAATTGAAAACAGGCGTAAATTTTGGCGAAAAACAACTTGAGTCAGGGGGTGAAGTTGTTTTTAAAGACTGTGGCAAGGACTGCCTAAGGCCACCTGCACACGAGAGGGGGTGAAGACACATAAGAAGTTATATCTGCGCCAAAATGTCTAAGGCTGGGTTTCACACGGGCGTTGCGGGAAAATGTGCGGGTGCGTTGCGGGAAAACCCGCGATTTTTCCTCGCAAGTGCAAAACATTGTAATGCGTTTTGCACTCGCGTGAGAAAAATCGCGCATGTTTGGTACCCAAACCCGAACTTCTTCACAGAAGTTCGGGCTTGGGATCGGTGTTCTGTAGATTGTATTATTTCCCCTTATAACATGGTTATAAGGGAAAATAATAGCATTCTGAATACAGAATGCATAGTAAACTAGCACTGGAGGGGTTAAAAAAAAAGAAAAAATAATTTAACTCACCTTAGTCCACTTGATCGCGTAGCCCGGCATCTCCTTCTGTCTCCTTTGCTGAACAGGACCTGTGGTGAGCATTAATTACAGGTAAAGGACCTTTGATGACGTCACTCCGGTCATCACATCATCCATCACCATGGTAAAAGATTATGTGACATACCATGTGATGACCGGAGTGACGTCACCAAAGGTCCTTTACCTGTAATTAATGCTCACCACAGGTCCTGTTCAACAAAGGAGACAGAAGGAAAATAATAGCATTCTGAATACAGAATGCATAGTAAACTAGCGCTGGAGGGGTTAAAAAAATAAATAAATTAATTTATTCACCTTAATCCACTTGATCGCGTAGCCCGGCTTCTCTTCTTTGCTGTGTACAGGAAAAGGACCTGTGGTGACATCACTCCGGTCATCACATGATCTTTTACCATGGTGATGGATCATGTGATGGACCATGTGATGACCGGAGGGACGTCACCACAGGTCCTTTTCCTGTACACAGCAAAGAAGAGAAGCCGGGCTACGCGATCAAGTGGATTAAGGTGAGTTAATTAATTAATTTATTTTTTTAACCCCTCCAGCGCTAGTTTACTATGCATTCTGTATTCAGAATGCTATTATTTTCCCTTATAACCATGTTATAAGGGAAAATAATAATGATCGGGTCTCCATCCCCATCGTCTCCTAGCAACCGTGCGTGAAAATCGCACCGCATCCGCACTTGCTTGCGGATGCTTGCGATTTTCACGCAACCCCATTCACTTCTATGGGGCCAGCGTTGCATGAAAAACGCAGAATATAGAGCATGCTGCGATTTTCACGCAACGCACAAGTGATGCCTGAAAATCACCGCTCATCTGAACAGCCCCATAGAAATGAATGGGTCGGTATTCAGTGCGGGTGCAATGCGTTCACCTACCGCATTGCACCCGCGCGGAAATCTCGCCCGTGTGAACGCAGCCTAACAGCGTTTTTGGTAAGGATTTAGGCTAGAGCTACGTGACAATTTTTATAATGATAGTCTAAGGTGTCGCACCGCGGCATGCTGCGACTGCGACAGTAGCAAAAAATCCATCCAAGATGAAACACCATAGACGATCATAAAAATAGTTGCGCGACACATGCTGCAGTGTATCTGTGACTTATTGTCGTCGTGTAGCCCTAGCCTTAATGCGGTTTTGCCGCTGATCTCACCATTCCATTGAAAAGGGTGAAATCCGCAGCTAAAAACAGAAACATCATTGACATACTTTAAAATTTGAAAACCGCAGGTCAATTACGGCACAAAAAAAAGAAGAAGCAAAGTGTACATGAGATTAGTGTCATCTCGTACGCCTTGCTGGTACTGTAACGAAAAACTGCACGTATTTCGCAATGTGTGCAGGTGGTCTAAAGTGGGCCTAATTTATGACGAGGCGCCCACCTTGCCATAAATTAGCCAAATCCTACTGGGGGTCATTTGTCACGGGACTTCAGACTATTTTAGTTGTAAAAATAGTTGCAAACCCCTTTTTGAACCAGCCATGTCCTGCAGTTGAGCGAGACGAAGGCGGTGCGAGAGGAGGTTGGGCCTGTGCCAGAACGTGTTTTCGCCAGGCGCAAGGACTGACATAGATGCGCCTAACTTATGACGAGGCGCAAGGAGGAAACTAACACTGGCATAACAAGCCTGTCTTAGGGCTCATGCACACTAACGTCTTTGTTGTCCGTTCTGTTTTTTTGCGGCCCATATGCGGAACCATTCGCTTTAAAAAACTGTGTACGTATGTCCGCAAGGCCTTTCCGCAAAAAATAAAAAATGTCCTATCCTTGTCTGTTTTGCGGACAAGGACAGGAATTGTTACAATGGATCCGCATAAAAACTGATGTAACACGGACATCACACAAATGCCACGCTTATTTTTGCGGACTGCAGAATACATACGGTCGTGTGCATGAGCCCTTAGGCTGCAGTCACATCTCCGTTTGGGAGATCCGGCAGCCTGATCTGGCCGTTGCATGCAATGGTTTTTGTCCAGCTGAAACCCGGTATTTATGCTGGAAATTGAATGGATCGCGGCCGGATCTCGTTGCAGTCAATGGGGATCCAGCAGTGAAGTAGAGGATCCGGCGGGCTGCTCTGACGGCTCTCCGAACAGAGATGTGAACGAGGTCTTAGTAAATGTGCCCCCAGGTCCTTGGCTGCAGGTGGAGCTCATGATTTTACCTGTGCACGTTGGCTCCTGAGTCAGGTTGTGATTCCTCCTTTTCCCTCTCACAGATCACATCTTCCGTTGGGTGTGAACATTTTTACAAAATCAAGTGTGACATTTACCAGACGCTGAGTCAGGCGGCTGCGAAGTAAATTACTGTCAGTCTACAGTGCGGCCCCTTCCAAAAACTTGTCACAGGATGAGGAACTGGTCATGACCAAGCCGATGGAGCTGGCAGACCCTCCAGTACCACGCACAGGACTGGCTGTAGGCATTATTGTACCGCCATACGGTACATACCATCAAAACAACTGTCAGTGCCGCCAAACCCAAAGCATTGTAAGCCAATGAGGTCCGCAGGGCGGCTGGTACCTGTAATGTTAGGCTAACTCTACACGGCGACACCTGTCGCGGCCGGGATCGCTGAGCAGCGGTGATCCTATAGAAATGAATGGGATCGCCGCCGCAGCAGCAGCAACAAATCCAACACGGCTGGATTTCTTGCGACTGCTGTGGCGACCCCATTCATTTCCCTTTCGTCCTAACCAGCAGCACAAGTGGGGTATTTGCCCCTGTGAATCTGGTCAGGACAGGCGGAATTTTTAATGAACCAAAATTTCTGCCTAAGTATCCTAATTAGTAATTAACTAATTAAGCCCCTACCCCATATAACCCGGCCCCTAACTGGACGGGGTTGCTTTTTTATTGTCCTGTGGACTCCAGGACAGGCTAGACTCCTTACTGGAGTCTCCCATTGTTATTTGTAGTGTTATAATATTGTAATATTATAATGTTTTAATTCTGCCTTCTTATCTCCTAGGTATCCGGAGTGTGTCCTGCCCTCTCCTGCCTCGGTGGGAGTGTGCCTCCGGTGGATTACTCTGGGACAGGGGTACCTACTGGGGGAAATGGAGAGTTTATATTATTTTTATTAAAGTTGCGATTTTACCTCTGGAGATCCACCCCCAGGGTGGGGGAGTGACTATAGCTCCTCCCCCTTGCACTATTTAAGGCACCTGTGTGAGGCAGGTCAGTGTTGCTCTCAGTTTTCTGAGCTCAACTGACTTCTGCTGTTTGGCTACTCCACCTCCAGGCTGCCGACCCAGACCAACGGACCCAGAACCAACGGTGGTGGAGATGTTTTCCTGGATGAAGCAGTTCATGGATACGTCCATTGCCGAGATCAAGGGAGCAGTCTCTAACAAGAGGCCCAGACAGGCTTCTCCTGGTCCTGTACCCATATCTGAAGACGTTAATTCCATGGAGGATAATTCTTCCTCTGAGGAAGAGAGTTCGGCCTTCCTCTTTCCGGCCGAAAAAGCAGTCCTTTCGGGGTCGAGGAAGAGGTAGAGGAGGAGGAAGATTTCAGGGGGGAGATAGAACCCAGAGGCGTTCTGAAGGTAGTAAAAGAGGTAGGGGTCGCGGTCGTGGGAACCGCACGGCTGATCTATGACTCTCTAAAGCCCGTCAATTCCCCTTCCCCACCCCCCGGAGTCCCAGAGGAAGGACCAGTTTTCAGTCCCCCAGTCGGTGGACGTTTGAGTTTATTCAAAAGTTTTTGGATGCAAAAAATTCCAGACCCTTGGGTGCCCTTGGGTGCTACAGGTGATAGCATCAGGGTACAAAATAGATTTAATTTCCCTTCTTTGGGACAAGTTCGTCCTAACAAGGACTTTAGCACCCGACAAACATTCAATCCTGGAAGACTCGGTTCTCCAGTATATACGGAAAGGAGCATTAGAGGAGGTTCCTCCTCGCGAATGGCGGCAGGGGGTTTATTCTCCCATCCTTCTGGTACCAAAACCATCAGGAGACTGGCGGATGATCATCGATTTACGTTACTTAAATCGTTTCATCAGGAAGAAGCGTTTCCGGATGGAAACCATTCGCTCTGTATTAAACATCCTGAACCCAGGAGATATGATGGTAACTATAGACCTGAAGGATGCTTACCTTCATGTTCCCATCTACCCAGCACACAGGAAATATCTCAGAGTTGCTGTGGCCTTGCAAGGGGTAGTGAAGCACTACCAGTTTGCTGTATTGCCCTTCGGCATATACTCAGCTCCGCACACCTTCACAAAGGTAGTGGCTCCTGTGGTTGCCCATTTAAGACTTCTTGGGCTAGAGGTTGTACCGTACTTGGACGATTGGCTTTTAAAAGCCGCAAACGCAGACATCCTGCAGACTCAGCTTCAACAAGCTCTCCAGATTCTCCAGGGTTTGGGTTGGCTCATAAATTGGGACAAGTCGCACTTAGTCCCGTCAACCACGAAAATGTTCGTGGGGTTTGTGATCGATTCACAACTGATGACCCTGTACCTGTCCCCACAGAGGAGGGACAGAGTAATAAAAGCTGCACAGTCTCTTATACCGCCCAGACGAGTCTCCATAAGGGTTCTTATGAGGATGTTAGGCCACATGTCAGCATCTGCAGAGGCAGTTCCTTGGGCCTTATGGCACTTACGCCCACTTCAGGAGGAGGTCTTAGCAGCTTGGAGTCGCAAGCCCAAAGACCTAGACAGAATGCACTCCCTGTCGGTAGAAGTCCGTTCTTCGCTCAAGTAGTGGAAGAACCTAAAAGATGGGAGGTCTCTGGTTCAATCTCGTTGGATCACGTTGACCACGGACGCTTCCCTGCTGGGCTGGGGAGCCCATCTGTAGGACAACCCAGTACGAGGTACTTGGAATCCCCAGGAGAAAATCCTCTCATCCAACTGGAGAGAGCTGAGAGCGGTCAAACTAGCCCTCCTTCATTTTGCTCCTCTCATCCGCGGTCAGGCGGTGAGAGTCCGGACAGACAACACAACTGTGGTCGCTTACCTGAACAGACAGGGAGGGACGAAATCCCAAACCCTCCTGAGGGAGGTGGGTTCTATTCTCTCTTGGGCAGAGATCAACCTATCCCACCTAATGGCAGTCCATATCAAAGGAGATCTCAATGTGGTGGCAGATCGCCTGAGTCGGGGCCTACCGGTTCCAGGAGAATGGTCCCTGAACAAGAGTATCTTCTCCATGATAGTCCAGCGTTGGGGTACCCCGGAAATCGACCTGATGGCTACCCGATTGAACGCCAAGGTGAGCAAGTTCTGTTCCCTTTACAGGGAGGACAACCCGGTAGCGATAGACGCTCTGTCCATAACTTGGAGGTTCAGGCTGGCATATATCTTCCCTCCAATTTCCATGATACCGAGGGTATTGATGAAGATCAAGCAAGACCAGACCTCGGTGATTGCCATCATGCCATTCTGGCCGAAGAGGTCTTGGTTCACCCAGCTCATGCAGATGAGTCAGGGCATTTATTGGAGACTTCCCCTAATACAGGACCTTGTGTATCAGGACACAGGTCCCTGTCTAGATCTGAGGAGGCTCAATCTGACAGCCTGGAGATTGACAGGTCCTTTCTAGAAGCTAGAGGGTTATCTGTGGAGGTCTTGAGAACAATCTCTCACTCCAGAGCGGAATCTACAAGCAAAAAGTATTCTAGAATCTACAGAATATTCCTGCAATGGTGTAATGACAGAGAGGTAGTTGCCTCAGACCCTCCTCTCTCCGCTAATCTACAATTCCTCCAGGATGGTCTAGACAAGGGTCTAAGCCCATCTACACTCAGAGCTCACGTCTCTGCCTTATCGGCATGCCTTAGCACAGCGGTCCCCAACCGCCGGGCTGCAGCCCAGGACTGGGCCGTGGAGGATTGTTAGCCGGGCCGCGGCGATCAGGGCAGTCTTTAACTCTGTACTAATGAAGCGCTTGCATTATGGAAGCGCTTCATTAGTACAGAAGGACCAGGGAGCGGTGAAGGATCTGTACTCACCGCTTCCTGGTCCTCGGCTCGGCTATCGGCTGTGCATGGCTGCGCACAGCGTGTGGTCTCTCTGTGACCTCACGCTGTGCACCGCTATACACAGCCAGCCGACAGCAGAATGAAGAGGATCGCGATGGTGACCAGGAGCAGGAGAGGTAAGTGTTTTTTTTTTTTTTATTTTATTTGCACTGGGGGCTGATGGCTGACATGGGGCTGACATGAGGGACATGGGGCTGACATAAAGGGGCTAATGGGGGGCTTATGGCTGACATGAGGGGCTAATGAGGGGCTAACGGCTGACATGAGGGGCTAATCATGGCTGACATGAGGGGCTAATGGCTGACATGAGGGGCTAATGGGGGGGCTTATGGCTGACATGAGGGGCTAATGGCTGACATGAGGGGCTAATGGGGGGCTTATGACTGACATGAGGGCTAATGGGGGGCTTATGGTTGACATGAAGGGCTAATGGGGGGCTTATGGCTGACATGAAGGGCTAATGGGGGGCTTATGGCTGACATGAGGGGCTAATGGGGGGCTTATGGCTGACATGAGGGGCTAATGGGGGGCTTATGGCTGACATGAGGGGCTAATGGGGGGCTTATGGCTGACATGAAGGGCTAATGGGGGCTTATGGCTGACATGAGGGGCTAATGGGGGGCTTATGGCTGACATGAGGGGCTAATGGGGGGCTTATGGCTGACATGAGGGGCTAATGGGGGGCTTATGGCTGACATGAGGGGCTAATGGGGGGCTTATGGCTGACATGAGGGGCTAATGGGGGGCTTATGGCTGACATGAAGGGCTAATGGGGGGTTTATGGCTGACATGAGGGGCTAATGGGGGCTTATGGCTGACATGAGGGGCTAATGGGGGCTTATGGCTGACATTGGGGGGCTTATGGCTGACATTGGGGGGGTTTATGGCTGACATTGGGGGGGTTTATGGCTGACATTGGGGGGGGTTTATGGCTGACATTGGGGGGGTTTATGGCTGACATTGGGGGGGGGGGTTTATGGCTGACATTGGGGGGGTTTATGGCTGACATTGGGGGCTGATAGATGGCTAAAGGTTTGGGGGTTGATCTGAGCCATTGGGGGTCTGATCTGAGGTCTGATTAACATTGGGGGTCTGATTGCTGGTCTGACCTGAGGTGTAATGAAAGATATTTTCTTCTTATTGTTCTCCTCTAAAACTAGGTGCATCTTATAGGGCGAAAAATACGGTCCAGTGCAGCAGAGACCAGTGCAGCAGAGACCAGTGCAGCAGAGACCAGTGCAGCAGAGACCAGTGCAGCAGAGACCAGTGCAGCAGAGACCATAGTCAGTTTATATAGTCATTATATAGTGTTATATATTTTAATATGCACCTTGTGTTTTGTTATTCGCGTGAATCAGTCAGCCCCCCCACCCCCTAAGCCCCGCCCCAGAACCCCCGCCCCCTTCCCCCCCCCACCCGGTCCCTGGAAAAATTGTCTTGCATGAAACCGGTCCTTGGTGCAAAAAAGGTTGGGGACCACTGCCTTAGCAGACCGATTTCTCAGGACCACCTAATCAAGAGGTTCCTGAAGGGAGCCGAGAGGCTTAAACCCAGAATCTTGAGACCAATCCCGCAGTGGGACTTAACGGTGGTTCTAAAAGGGTTATGTGTTCCCCCTTTTGAGCCTTTGAATGAGGTAGACTTGAGGTTCCTATCCCTAAAGATCACCTTCTTACTAGCTATCCCATCAGCTAAGAGAGTTGGGGAACTTCAGGCTCTGGGGGCTTCTGAGCCCTATTTAAAATTCCTTCAGGACAAGGTCCTGTTAAGGTTGTTGCCAACCTTTTTGCCAAAGGTTCCTACCTTTTCCAATATCAATCAGACGATATGTCTACCCACTTTTTTACCGGCTGTGTCTTCTCCCGAGGAAGAAAGGCTCCGTACATTGGACATCTCAAGAGGTCTTAGGGTGTATTTGGACAGAACAAGCGATTTTAGAAGATCGGAAAACCTCCTTCTGACCTATTCAGGGAAGAATAGGGGTCTGAAGGCCTCCAAACCCACTCTGAGCAGGTGGATTAAAGAATCCGTCTGGCCTTTCTGTCCCAAGACTTGACGCCTCCTTCCTTTATCTCCGCCCATTCTACCAGGGCTGTATCCACCTCTTATGCTGAAAAGAAACTGATCCCCCTGGATCAGATTTGTGCAGCCGCTTCTTGGAGTTCCCAGAACACCTTCATCTCACATTATCGTCTAGAGGCCAGACGAGCGGAGGGAATGGCCTTTGGACAATCCGTTTTAAGTGCCGCCCTCTCCTAAGAGGGGAGTAGGAGCCCTCCCAATTTGGGTGAAGTTTCTTGCTACTTCCCCACTTGTGCTGCTGGTTAGGACGAAAGGGAAGCGTCAATTTTGACGTAAATTTGTTTTCCCTTAGTCCTAACAGCAGCACACAAATTTCCCTCCCCTTGTGTGATTATTATCATTTACTTGTTATAAAGCAACCCCCGTCCAGTTGGGGGCCGGGTTTTATGGGGTAGGGGCTTAATTAGTTAATTACTAATTAGGACAGCGGTCCCCAACCGCCGGGCCGCGGCCCAGGACCGGGCCATGGAGGAATGTTAGCCGGGCCGCGGCGATCAGGGCAGTCTTTAACTCTGTACTAATGAAGCGCTTCCATTATGGAAGCGCTTCATTAGTACAGAAGGACCAGGGAGCGGTGAAGGATCTGTACTCACCGCTTCCTGGTCCTCGGCTCGGCTATCGGCTGTGCATGGCTGCGCACAGCGTGTGGTCTCTCTGTGACGTCACGCTGTGCGCCGCTATACACAGCCGACAGCAGAATGAAGAGGATCGCGATGGTGACCAGGAGCAGGAGAGGTAAGTGTTTTTTTTATTTTATTTTTTTATTTGCACTGGGGGCTGATGGCTGACCTGGGGCCTGGGGGACATTGGGCAGACATGAGGGACATGGGGCTGACATGATGGGCTGATGGGGGGCTTATGGCTGACATGAGGGGCTAATGGGGGGCTTATGGCTGACATGAGGGGCTAATGGGGGGCTTATGGCTGACATGAGGGGCTAATGAGGGGCTTATGGCTGACATGAGGGGCAAATGGGGGCTTATGGCTGACATGAGGGGCTAATGGGGGGCTTATGGCTGACATGAGGGGCTAATGGGGGGCTTATGGCTGGCATGAGGGGCTAATGGGGTGCTTATGGCTGACATGGGGGCTAATGGGGGGCTTATGGCTGACATGGGGGCTAATGGGGGGCTTATGGCTGACATGAGGGGCTAATGGGGGCTTATGGCTGACATGAGGGGCTAATGGCTGACATGAGGGGCTAATGGGGGGCTTATGGCTGACATGAGTGGCTAATGGGGGGCTTATGGCTGACATGAGTGGCTAATGGGGGGCTTATGGCTGACATGAGGGGCTAATGGGGGGCTTATGGCTGACATGAGGGGCTAATGGGTGGCTTATGGCTGACATGAGGGGCTAATGGCTGACATGAGGGGCTAATGTGGGGCTTATGGCTGACATGAGGGGCTAATGGGGGGCTTATGGCTGACATGAGGGGCTAATGGGGGGCTTATGGCTGGCATGAGGGGCTAATGGGGTGCTTATGGCTGACATGAGGGGCTAATGGGGGGCTTATGGCTGACATGGGGGGCTTATGGCTGGCATGAGGGGCTAATGGGGTGCTTATGGCTGACATGAGGGGCTAATGGGGGGCTTATGGCTGACATTGGGGGGCTTATGGCTGACATTGGGGGGCTTATGGCTGACATTGGGGGGTTTATGGCTGACATCGGGGGGGGGGGTTATGGCTGACATTGGGGGGGGGGGGGGGGGTTATGGCTGACATTGGGGGCTGATAGATGGCTAAAGGTTTGGGGGTTGATCTGAGCCATTGGGGGTCTGATCTGAGGTCTGATTAACATTGGGGGTCTGATTGCTGGTCTGACCTGAGGTGTAATGAAAGATATTTTTTTCTTATTGTTCTCCTCTAAAACCTAGGTGCATCTTATAGGGCGAAAAATACGGTACAGTGCAGCAGAGACCAGTGCAGCAGAGACCAGTGCAGCAGAGACCAGTGCAGCAGAGACCAGTGCAGCAGAGACCATAGTCAGTTTATATAGTCATTATATAGTGTTATATATTTTAATATGCACCTTGTTTTTTGTTGCGCGCGTGAATCAGTCGGCCCCCCCACCCCCTAAGCCCCGCCCCAGAACCCCCGCCCCCTTCCCCCCCACCCGGTCCCTGGGAAAATTGTCTTGCATGAAACCGGTCCTTGGTGCAAAAAAGGTTGGGGACCACTGAATTAGGATACTTAGGCAGAAATTTTTGTTCATTAAAAATTCCGCCTGTCCTGACCAGCTTCACAGGGGCAAATACCCCACTTGTGCTGCTGTTAGGACTAAGGGAAAACAAATTTACGTCAAAATTGACGCTTCTATAGGATTACCGCGACTCAGCGATCCCGGCCGCGACAGGTGTCGCCGTGTAGCCCCAGCCTTAGGCTACATGCACACGAACGTTAGGGCTCTGTGCCCGTGCTGCAGACCTCAAATTGCGGTCCGCAATGCACGGGCACAGGCCATAGGGCAGCCGCATGCGGATCGCGGACCCATTCACTTAAATGGGTCAGCAATCACGGAGATGCGGAACGGAGGCACAGTTCGGAACCCCACGGAAGCACCACGGACTGCTTCCGTGGTGTTTCTGGCCATGCCGCCGCACCGCAAAAAAGTAGCGCATGCACTACTTTTTTGCGGTGCGGACAATCTGATGCGGATCGCGGACCCCATTCAAGTAAATGGGTCAGCGGTCTGCATGCGGCTGCCCCACGGTGCCCGCAGCACGGGCACGGAGCCTAAAACAGAGGTTCACGTGCACCCCCAGGGGACCATATTATAGCTCTGTCATTTCAGTCCCACAAAATGAAGTCACTGCCCGCCCTCTAAACCCAGGAATGCCCGATGTCCGTACATTCCCATAACCCCATTCCTTGTTGGGGCGATTTTAAGGAAAACCCCATGAAAATGTTTTCTGGTCGTGTCTTCCTTGCTAAGATATGATCAGTTGATATTACAGGCCCAAAGCCTGAGGCTGCACTATTGAGACATCAGGGCGCATTTGGAAAAACTAGACCGGCCCCTGGCTGGAGTCGTTTTTCGCCAACATTTACGCCTGTCTCCAGACGTAAATATTGGTGAATTTAGAGGGGCACGGCCCACCACTACTGACGTCGGCGCGCCAGTGGCATTCATAGAGTCGTGCAACATATTTACCCCAAAAACAGGCATAAAAATGTTCAGAAATGACCCCCAACATCGTACTGTAAAAACTGGCGTAGCCATCTTAGTAAAAGACCCCCATAGTGGTGGAGGGGGGGTCCATATTTTATTCTAATGTCACATATACAGATTTATGACTCTGATGAGACGGGAAAACTGAATGGTGTCACAGGGTGAAATAGATGCTGCAATCTCATGAAAGAGGGGGCAGGGAGCAATAAGATCCAGGGATGGAGGAAGAACGTAGACACCACGGGGGATGGGAGTGCCATATACTTATATCACAGGAAAGAACATTACGGTAATCAGAAAACGGGGCGACCGCCGTACAGTAAGAGGAGGAAGAGAATGCGCGTCTATCAGCGCCAATACGGCAGCACGTAGTCCGCTCTACAGATGACAGAAGGTGCCAAGCGACTGTGTGACTCAGCGGGCGGTGATTGGCGGGGAGCTGTTGGTGGGCGGGGAAGGCGCTGTCAATCACCAGGCTGAGTATATAAGGCGGCTCTGCTCGCAGTTCCTCACTCTGCAGCAGGACTTCTGAGAGGTTGGTGTATGGGGCGCCTGGCGGGCTGGTCCTCGCGTCCTCTCTGTGGTGCCTAATCTCTGTTCTCTTTTGTAGGAGCAGAAACTACAGGCAGCAATCATGAAGGTTGGCATCAACGGGTGAGTGCGGCTCCCATTGACCCTCAGGTGGATTGTGGCTCTGCCATTAGAGGGTTAAATAGGGGACTGAGTTTAGGTACTGGCTGTAAGAAGACCACTTAGAGGGGGGTGGGTCCTGTTGGGGGGGCACCTAGGACCTGTAGCTTTATTGGGAACTATGCTTCAGTGATGTATGGTGAACAAGGGGTTGGCTATACAAAGACCGTGATGGTGAGTAGGGGTGGTGTCTGCTCTCCTGGGGCAGTAGGTGATGGGGGGAGCACTTGGCTCCTGGTCCACTGCACATGCAAGCTCTTAAGATGGCTGCTTTGTTAACCCCTGCCAATGCGGCTCTTGTCACGTCCCCCTGAGTCACACCCACCATCTCCCTCTGCAGTTACTGCGTGTGTCCCCAGTGTTCTGCAGGGAGGTGGATGATGTGCGGTGTAATCCCTGTGTGCCCCCCCCCCCCCCATCTGATGCACTGCAAGGACATCTCAAGGTCGTGGTCTCATCCAGGTCATCTGTTCCTTTTGGAGGGGGGGGGGGGGGGGGGGGGCTCTGGTCCCTCACCTCATACCTGCCTCATGTACGGGGGTGTGCCTCTGCCGTCTCCTCCTCCCCACACGACCAGAGCTTGCACAAGCGTGCGGAAGCTGACTCATGTCCTGCCGGTGCTGCACGTAGATGGATGGGGGGGCTCATCAGCTCTTCTAAATATTCCAGTGGTAGTTATGTGAATGGGGTGACCTCTGCTGAGAGCTGCTCTCACCCCCTCTCCCTGCAGTGTAAAGTAGGTCTCCTATTAATAGAGGAATGCCAGCTGCCGGGGCAGGGAGGAGGAGGGGGCAGGCTCATCTCCTGGTTACTGGGGTGTGTGATTTGGCTGCCCTGTCATCTAGTTGTGCTGTGACACTGGGTCCTTACACGGCCCCCCTTGTTTCCCAGCCGGACTTCATCCGCCGCCGTGTCTTCCTGTTTGTTCACACTTTGCACACTCAGCCGTGAACTTTGCTCCAGCCTGGGAGGCGTTGTTCTGCAGCCAGTGCTTGCACTGAACAGCCCTGCAGGGCATTGCACCTGCATCTGGATCTGAAGTGTTTATTCAGGTCCCTGGGAAAGTTTATGCTCGGGGCTTAGGTGCCCAATCATCCAGAAGACCCTGCCGGGCCAAGCTGTATGAGCTCAGACTTCCATGGCCTTAAAGGGGTGGGCAGGGTCTGTGAAAGTACATGGAGGTTTTTAAAAACAAAGTACATGGATGGCGTTCTGGCGGCAACACAACAAACATGCGGGGAGGCGGCTGTAATAAAACTACAATGTGTTTGCTGTGCGGCTGATAGTCAATGGAGCCAGAGCAGTAGTCCGGGGGCCCATGTGCACTAGCGACAGCACGGATCTGACAGGCTGTTCACCCGCTGGAGTTCCTTGCCGCTAGTGACCCTAGCCTTATTCTTCTGCAGTGATGAAATCACATATAAGCCTGTGACTGCTGCCAGTCACTTACCCCCAGGATCATATACTTCTCGCTGCTGCAGCCAATCATGTTGGGTGGCATATCCTACCCCCCCCAAAAGCTAACGCTGCCACCACACTCCTCACTTCTGCACTTGCTTGGCTCTTAGAACTCCCATAAAAGTGAATGGCGAGTGCGTTGCACATGCGGGATTTGTGTAAAAAAAAAAGGATGGGGGGTCTCCTCCCAGACACCCCAGGATCACCCCCGCTCCCCTTCCTTAGGGGGCACATTAAGAAATGTATTTGAATATGAAAATTGAGGCCTGCCGAGCCATCCTTGGCCCTGCAGGGATGAGTTGCATATTCCGTAAGCATGTGAGCGCTGATGTTGGACTACTTTCCCATCATGTAATGCTTATTGTCTGTAGATTTATACAGTTTTATTACTTTATAGCCTGTAGCTTAAAGCGCACATGTCAAACTCCTGGCCCTCGGCTTTCTTCATGCTCACACAGCCTACGGCTATCAGGGCATGCTGGAAGTTGTAGTTTTGCAACAGCTGGAGGGCCAGGAGTTTGACACGCCTGACTCGAAGGGATTGTGCAGGGCAGATCTCTTCCAGAAACCCCCCCCCCCCCCCCCCCTTCCATCCACAGGTTGTATTACTGCAGCTCTGCTCTATTGATTTCTATGGTGCAGTGCTGCAATACAACACAACCTATGGTGGGGGGGTGCTGTTTCTTGAGCAGGACAGCTGGATTTTTGCAGTGTTCTGTAAGCTGATTATTGTATGTATAAGGTGAGGCAATTCTAAGACTATGTATGGACCAGGTCTCCCTTGTGGCCTTACCGGTCCCTATACATGATCGGTGATGCAGCAGCTTTACACCAATACTAATGGCCTTAACTTGTCTTTCACACCTGTACTCTCTCTCTTACAGATTTGGCCGCATCGGGCGTCTGGTCACCCGCGCTGGAATTATGTCTGGAAAAGTAGACATTGTTGCAATCAATGATCCATTCATTGATCTGCCCTACATGGTATGTTGGCAGTGCCTCGCAGATGCTTGAAACTGCTGTGCAAGGTTTGGCTGGCATTTAGCTCTTGCTGTAATGCTAAGTAACCACCTGCAGGTGGCAGTGTGGTCTCACATTTCAGTAGCTCGTCTTGCCTAAAGGGGGTTGGGTAGACTGGCAGCTTCTTTGTAGGTTGGCTGTGGTGTCGGGCCTGGTGTGTAACGGCAGCTTTATTAACACTCATTGTATGCCTTCCTCAGGTCTACATGTTCAAATATGATTCCACTCATGGACGCTTCAAGGGAGAAGTTAAAGCTGAAAACGGAAAACTAGTGATCGATGGACACGCCATCACAGTATTTCAGGAGTGAGTATAGTCGCCTGTGCTGGCCCTCCAAATTATGGATTCCCCCCCCCCCCCCCCCCCCCCCCCCCAACTGCATGGTGTCTGGCCTCTGGAGGCATCGTGTGTTCCTGGCCATGTCCTTGATCAAGGGTGCAGATGAGTGGGGGTCCCCCTCCCAACTGAGTATTGTGGAGGCTTTTACTACAGCTGCCAATCTACCAAAGCCTGCTGGGGACAGTACTGGCATTTAAGCCGCAGTGTTGGGGTACTGCAGGTAAGTAGTTTCTGCCAAGACATTCCCCACAGCCTGTCATATCCATTTATGAACATGGAGTCAGATTGCACTAACACTTCCCCTATGGCTGCCGTCCAAGAAGTAATGTCTTCCCACAGGCCAAAAACCATTAGTGTCTCTTGAGGTCCCAGAGAAGTTAGAACTGACTCGTAACCCTTTGTTCTCTTGTAGACGTGACCCAGCTAACATCAAATGGGCTGATGCTGGCGCTACCTATGTGGTTGAGTCCACCGGGGTCTTCACCACCATCGATAAGGCCTCAGTAAGTGTCCTCAACAGCTCTTCTAATGCTAGCACAAAACCTGTGCCTCATAACTCATCCAGTCTGTCTCCTTCAGGCTCACTTGAAAGGAGGTGCCAAGCGTGTCATCATCTCTGCCCCATCAGCCGATGCTCCCATGTTTGTTGTTGGGGTCAACCATGAAACCTATGACAACTCCTTGAAGGTTATCAGGTAACTATAGTTGGGTGTTGTACTGGTTCCTAAGAAGGTCCATTAGTCATTTGACCACCTATGGAAGGTAGTGGGTTGGGGGGTGTCCATGAGCTTCAGGTTTTCTCTGCTTGTGGCCTATATAATGCGTGGTCTGCTGGAGTGTAATTGACATGTGGTTGGTGCAGTCACTCCCAATAGTCCCTGTCCCACTGGTCTTGATCTTGTCTCAAAGCACCAACTACAGGTAAGTCCCTGTCTGCAGACTATGAACACTAGAATTTAGTGATTCCTGTAGGGTAATACTCATGCCTCGAGCACACCGTCTGAGGATTGAATAGGCTACATGTGGTTCTGTCTGAAGGTACTACTTGGGCATCTTGCACAGACCTGTAACCATGTTGAGGTGGTTCAGGAACACATTGGTAAGGGGACTGTCTACTTGCTGCTTATAGTGGCATGGACAGTGACCTACGTTAATACTTTCTGCTCTTCTCCGCAGCAATGCCTCCTGCACCACAAACTGCCTTGCTCCTCTTGCAAAGGTCATCCATGACAACTTTGGCATTGTGGAGGCCTTGATGGTATGTAAACCCCCACCACCTACCAAACACCTCAGATAACCCATGATTGTCAGGATTAAATGGTTCCTAATCACTGCTTCTCCTTTCAGACCACAGTCCATGCTTACACTGCTACCCAGAAGACTGTGGATGGACCATCTGGAAAGATGTGGCGTGATGGCAGGGGTGCAGCACAGAACATTATCCCAGCATCAACTGGTGCAGCTAAGGCTGTAGGCAAAGTCATCCCAGCCCTGAACGGGTATGGCTCTGCTTCATCCTGGGCCAGGCAGTTTGTCTATAGCTTTAAGTGGGGACTTGGCTGCTGTATGTGGGGGGGGTGTTTGAGAATATGGAGATGGGAGACTGGGTAGGTTTGCACCGTACGCTGAAGCTTCTCTATTTGTCTTACAGGAAGGTCACTGGTATGGCCCTCAGAGTCCCTACTCCCAATGTGTCAGTTGTTGACCTGACTGCCCGCTTGGAGAAACCAGTAAGTAATGCAAATTCTTTCAAGCCTGAAGTTAAAGGGGTGTTACAGGACTCTCTACAGCATATTGGTCCAGCACCCCACGGACTGTGCTGGTCTACTGGAGCTCACGTCATTGGTATGGGAGCTGGGGGATGGTTTGGAGTCTTCTGCCAACTGGATGGGTGGGGTGCCAGTTGTCAGACCACCAAGAGTTTGTCTAGAAAAGTAAGGGTTGGTTTCCAGCTCGCCTTCCAATTTTTGTAGCCCTATGCATGGAGTTGGTCGAGTCAGTCCATATACTGATTGTAGCAATTAGAAGGAAATCTACTCCAGCATGGTTCAACTTGTCTGTACTGGAAAACCCCTTTAATCTGTCTTGCTCTCAATTTTCAGGCCAAATATGAAGACATTAAGGCTGCAGTAAAGAAGGCGGCTGAAGGCCCAATGAAGGGCATCCTGGGATACACGGAGGATGAGGTGCGTTCAGCTTGGGTCATGTATATGACTAACCTGTACTAATGGGACACTAGCTGCATATTACCAATGTCACAGCTGTGGGGTTCCGGTGTCTGCATGGGCCCTCAAGGAAGCTGGACATGCCATGCATTTGTGCCATCCTTTCCTCACTGGTTTGGGACTTCCAAAAAATGGCAAAGTGAGCATGCTCATTCTCTGGGCTCCCATAGTAGTGACTGGAGGGTGACCATCTGTTGGCTTTGGGGAGTGCTGTCCTGGAGTCAGAATCTGCACCTGTCTGATGCTTGTGGCAAGTCCTAGTGATAACCCGTAGGTGCCCCAGACTGGACAAAGGCTTAATGTTCTCATTTCCACCCCCCAGGTTGTCTCATCTGACTTCAATGGTTGTACCTGCTCCTCCATCTTTGATGCTGGCGCTGGAATTTCACTGAACGACCACTTTGTTAAACTGATCTCTTGGTGAGTCTTAAAGGGAATCTGAGGCTATTGTAATGGATCCAGTTTCTGATAACTGGAAGCAACGGACCACATTGAACTACATGTGCCATGGACTGGGGCCGTCTGGCTGGTCCCTCTAACTTGTGGGATCGCCAACAATCTCTGCAGGTCCATGGTTTTTAAATTCTGACGTCTGCTGGAGCCCAGATGTTCCACTAACTCCATTCTAGAGGCGCACTTGGCCACATCAGTGACTCTCATTGTGCAAACTCTCTCTTGCAGGTATGACAACGAATTTGGATACAGCCAACGTGTTGTGGACCTCATAGCGTACATTGCCACCAAGGAGTAAAGTGTCATCATGGAAGTCAACCCCTCTCCTGTCACTGCAGGGCCCAATGTTTCACCCAGTGATGTCTCCACTGTCACTGAAGGGGCCCAGAGTCACCCCCTGCTAGTCTGTCTGTCAGTTTCTGTGTTAAATAAATTGTGAAACACTGAACCTCTGCATCTTGTGTCTGTACTGGGGGAGAATTGTCTGATTTTTCACTTTTGTATCCTATCCTTAAAATGAGACCGGGGGGGGGGAGGGGAGAGGAGAAGGAGATCGAGATCTCCCGGTGCTGCAGGATGCGCTGTACATCATAGTGGCTGCTTGGCATTGCAGTCCAGGGCCATTCACTTGATTGGGGCTGAGCTGCACCTAGACCTCATGTACCGTGATGTCACACCTAGGAAGGGGCCACCACACTCGTCGGGTGTCAGGTCATTATCAGCAGGGGGGGTCTATCATGAGGAGATCAATATGACACTCCTGGGATCCCATGCGACCAAATATTCCTAGGCATGAAGCTTCTGACCTGGGGACCCCTTATGGGAAACGGGTGTCTGAACTGGGAACCCACCCAACCTAGAGAAGGAGCTGCTGCAAATGGTCCATTTGTGTTGTGCACCCCCCCCCCCCCCCCCCCCCACTTCAGTTTTATTACCTGCTTGAAGGGATTCTCCAGATTCTCCAATGTGAAAGCTGATCCTTTGAGGAATGTCATGGTGAGATGACTACCCAGTGGCATTCCTCTGTAGGTGGCATGGTGCCAGCTTAGTCAGGTTGAGACTTGTAACGAGGGGCACTCTTGACTGCCAAAGTGCTGGCTGGAGTTTTAGGAGCCACTTCTCCTATTACCCAGGTCTCCAGTATCCTCCCAAATGGCACTGTGCCCTCTAGAATCCAGGATGAATGGGCACACTGGTCTGTGCTGCGATAATTGGACATGTACCTCCCAGCTCATCTGAGCAGCTTGTCCTAAAACATCTCGTGGTCCAAAAATGACCTTTTGAAGCCACATGCAGATGGAACTGCACGTTGTCTATTGCTGTAAGGGCCCGGACCCCTGGTGTTACTCGCCGACAACCTAGTACGCTACTGAAGTCCTGCACACTTGCTTTTCTTTCACCGATGCCACTGCCCTGTTGGTATGGTGCAGCAGAAACGTGCACAGGATTTTGGTACTGGATTTGAGAGGGTGCAAGGCTGGTAGAGGCGCTATTGCTGATTAACACCTGGGGCCCTTATGGGGGGGGGGAAGCAATTGACGCTGTGCCCCCCCTTCCCCGTGCTTGTGAGCTTATTTGCATATGGTTTTTGTTTTTGGAGCAGCAGACAAGGCAATGAAAGTGAACCATTTGTAAATGGTGTATGTGACCTGCAGTGCGATATGAGCAAAATGGATGAGACTCCCTTTAAAGACCCCCCCCCCCCTTCCCAGAAGGAGTATCATACTAGAGTACTGCATGAATCGCACATATATATTTCTCAGCAGTGCTATAAATGGCACCAGGCTGTGCTATCCTGCACCAGGGATGAGCGGCCTGACACTCTAGGTGTCCTGAAACTACAACTCCCAGCATGCTCCATTCACTTCTGTGGGAGTGCCGAAGGCTGCTGATCCCGTCCTACACATGCATGCCTCGTTTGTGCTATTTGGGGGGGTGACCTCGTGTCCAGACTCTGTATATGTTTGAGCCTTAGAGCTGCTGGTTCTTGCCCGAGGCCTGGCGCTGTTCTGCCTCCCTCCGGTGGTGGTCCGGCCGCACGTAGCTCCTGAGATCTCGCCTCTTCCTGTTCTCGGCAGTGAGAGGAGGGGGGGGGGAGGCAGGGGCCTGACAACAGGCTTTCTGTTCCTTTTTATGAGGTGTCGGTGATGCCTATACAGTAAATTCTACATGGAGCTGTGCAATATAAAACCACAGCACGCGGAGGGAGGAGAGGATTTATTACGCTTTTCACTGTCCCTATCGACATGTAGCTCGATGGTGGATTACAGGGGCTGAATAGGGAGAACCAAGTTTCTGGAACAGCCCAGGTCTACTTGGAGCACCCATCCCCTCTCCTGACATGTCTGTTTTAGTAACTACCTGCCTTCACCGTGTAATAATTCTGGATGCTTCTATGTTGTGCCAGTCCTTTATTATTCCTGCTAGAAGTTTTGGATAAATTCCTATGCATTTGTAATGAAGGTCCAGATGAGTGTTACCAGTGGGGGGTGGTGTCCATGCACAGTCTGACACTATCCAATCAGTGCTGCCAGGGTCAGAATGTGCAGTAACACCCATCTGGACCTTCATTGCAAATTGTTAGGAATTCATTCATAACGGCTAGAAAGGAATGGCACAACATAGAAGCATAAGAGTAGATATCCGAGGACTAAGTGCATTATAAGCACAATTACAAGTACCGTAACATGTGCCCGGTGAAGCTGTGACTACACCGACTGTCCTCGCCGGTTTGGAATCTACCATTATGACCACGAGGCTTGTACATAACTGCGACACACAGAGGGAGAACACTTCCTGAGGCAGTACCCTTCCCAGACTGCAGGGGGCAGCGTTTTGGCAGATATACCTTCAATCATCCTGTTAGGACTGGAGGCGCCATTTCACAATTTATCTCTATAATGTTCCCTGGGCATCACTTTGGCCACATCCCCCCCCCCCCCCCCCCCCCTCAGCCTTTTTCTGACTTCAGTGTGGGTCCATCTTGTGGTTTCCAGCTCCTGAGACACATTTCAAGGACCTGGGCGTGTGCCTGGAATTACAATGCATTCAGATCTATGAATAATTCCGCCATAACTGATCAGCTTCTCCTGGGCACAGGAGAAACAGCGACACCTGCTGGTCACTCACTGCACAGCACAGGCTCCAATCCTAGTCTGGTGAAGATTTGTCAAAAGTGGCGCAGTTTCCCATAGCAACCCAGGGATCGTGTGAAGGTTGGGGGTAGTTGTACTCACAGGTCAGACACTCCTTGGGCCATGCAGTGATAGGAAGGGTGCAACCTTTCTTCGCTTTGGTGTTAGGTGGGGTGCCCTTGTTGGTATGTTTGTAGGTGAAAAGCAGGGAAGTGCTGTGGGTGCACACAATGGCCGGATTTAGGTGCAACAAGTCCATTGTACTTTACTGAGGATATTTTGCAGATGATTCCTGTGAGCACTGTACACATTAAATGCAGTTTTTACAGGTGACATGTATACCTCCCAACCTTGTAAACAAACAGAGGGACTCATTGTGCGGCACGCTTTGGGCACCGCGCAGTATTTATGCCCTCCAGTAATATGCCCACATTGTGCCCTCCAGTAATATGCCCACATTGTGCCCTCCAGTAATATGCCCACATTGTGCCCTCCAGTAATATGCCCATATTGTGCCCTCCAGTAATATGCCCATATTGTGCCCTCCAGTAATATGCCCACATTGTGCCCTCCAGTAATATGCCCACATTGTGCCCTCCAGTAATATGCCCACATTATGCCCTCCAGTAATATGCCTACGTTGTGCCCTCCAGTAATATGCCCACATTGTGCCCTCCAGTAATATGCCCACATTGTGCCCTCCAGTAATATGCCTACATTATGCCCACATTGTGCCCTCCAGTAATATGCCTACATTGTGCCCTCCAGTAACATGCCTACATTGTGCCCCCCAGTAATATGCCTACATTATGCCCACATTGTGCCCTCCAGTAATATGCCTACATTGTGCCCTCCAGTAATATGCCTACATTGTGCCCCCCAGTAATATGCCTACATTATGCCCACATTGTGCCCTCCAGTAATATGCCTACATTGTGCCCCCAGTAATAAGCCTTTTGGCTGTCCTCCAGAGTCTGCAGCATCTGGAGCAAGGTGCGGTTGAATCACTCGCACGCTCAGTTTCCCTGGGGGTGGTGCGGGAACGTTCGATCCCGTACAGTTGGTACAACTCATTCATTAGAGTACCATGAAAATATGCCTCCTGATCCAAATGTATCCTGCCGTGGACACCCGAACACCTGTATAATGTGTTTGGTCTCTGGTGGGTACAGCCACCACATACTTTGTGAAATGATCTGCCATGACTAGACAGTACGAGTGTCCCGAGGTAGGGTACCCAATCTGTACATAACCAATCATAAGGAGCTCTAGGGGCGCTGAGGTCCGGATGGCCTGGATAGGAGCTCATTGCTCAGTACTCTTACTCAGCCCACAGGGCCGACACTCAAGACATGCCTCGGCCACCATGTCTGCCAGATCTGGACAGTATACCAGCCGTTGGAGCCACTTGAGCGTTTTGTCGCTCCCCGAAATAGGTGCCCCTCTCTTGGGCTTCCCGGGCGGCCTCCGTTCCGAATGACATGGGGATGACAATCTTTTGCTGGTACTGCAGCTCTGACTGCAAATATATGGTCCGACACAGGAGGCACTGGGTAACAGTCAGCTTATCCCACTGCCTCAACAACTTTTGGCCCTCTGAAGTCAGACGAGCCCGCTCTTCTGGCCGAGGTCAGTTCTTGGTCCAGACCCATTCTTTCACTTTCCACAGGTCCGGGCAGCCATTCTTGACGCTCTTCCAATCAGCCAATGTCTTTCCCACAGGTCCGGGCAGCCATTCTTGACGCTCTCCCAATCAGCCAAGGTCTTTCCCAGCACCATGGGCACACCGGACGCCACCCCACTTGAATGTGCCACGTCCTGGAAAAAAGGTAATCGACCAAGGTCAGGAGTTTCAGTGTCATCTAGCTCCCCACGGGGACTCGAGAGAGTGCGTCGGCGTTGCCGTTCTCCCTACCTGACCGGAACTTGATGTGGTATTGGTACTTAGAAAGGCGAGCCATCCACCTCTGCTCAAGCACGCCGAGTTTGGCATTCTCCAGATGTGCTAACGGGTTGTTAACCGTCATCACGGTCACCTCTGCACCTGTCAGGTATTTTGTGAACCTTTAGGTCATGGCCCACACCAGTGCCAGTAGTTCCAATTTAAAGGAGCTATAGTTGTCAGGGTTGAGCTCTGACTCCTTCAGAGACCTGCTGCCATAGGCAATGACTCTCTCACGTCCATCCTGGACTTGGGATAACACGGCCCCCAGACCATGTAGACTTTCGTCAGTGTACAGCAGGAATGGGGTGTCGAACCCAGCCAGAATTGGGGCACTGGTCAGCCCCTCCACTGCTTCAAAGGCCTCTTGCTGCCGTGGTCCCCACTCAATGGGACGATTCTTTGGGCCCCCTGCAGTGCCCCTTAATAACTCGTTTAACGGGCCCATGAGCAAATTTGGATATAAACCTCCTGTAGTAGCCGGCCAGTCCCATGAACGCAAGCACCTCTCGTAGTGTACTCCGCTGGGCCCACTTCTGGCTGGCCTCCACCTGGCTGGCTTTACCCCCTCCTGGGTGACTAAATGTCCCAAATACTCTATCTGCTGTTGAAACAGTTGGCACTTCTTGGGCTTGATCTTGAGCCCATGGTCTCGCAGCTGTCTTAGGACCTGTCACAGCTTCTGGAGGTGATCCTCAAAGGAGGCCCCAAACACTAATATGTCGTCCAGGTATATCAATACCGACTTGAAGTTGAGATTTCCCAGACAGTGCTTCATTAACCGCTGGAATGTTCCTGGGGCATTGGAAAGGCTGAATGGCATCCGGTTGAACTTAGAGTCCCATAGGTAGGATGAAGGCTGTCTTCACTTTGTCCTTTTGGTCACCGGTGCCTGCCAATACCCACTGGCCAGGTCAAGAGTCGAGAAAAACTTTGCATGACTCAGGGCGGACAACGACTCCTCAATCCATGGAAGGGGTTAGGCACCTCGGACGGTCTGGGCATTCAGCTTCCGATAATCCACGCAGAACCGGAGACTCCCATCTTTCTTACGCACCAAGACTACTGGAGCAGCTCAAGGACTTTGACTCTCCTGGATCACCTGGTTTTCCAACATGCTGGCCACCATATCCTTCACCTCCTGGTACATTTTAGGTGGGATTTGCCGGTAACGTTCACTGATCGGTGCAGCATCGCTGGTGGGGATTTCGTGTTCGATGGTGGAAGCACACCCAAAGTCCTCATCATGTCTCGAGAATGCCTCCTGAAATTCTCAAAGGGTGTCTTCCAGCAACTTCTGTTGTCCTGGAGTCAGGGTCTTGCAGTCCACCCCATCCGGGCCATGATCACTCGAAAGTTCCACTCCCGGGTCTCTGTCGGGGTCTCCCTTTGATGGGCCTCTACAGCATAGGTCCAGGCTGACCTCCTATCTGGCTGTAGCGTGAAGCTCCTTCGTCGAGGAATATCCCCTTCGGACACATAAACTTTGGCCAGCAAGGTATTCCCAGGAACGGTTAACTCAGTCTTCAACATTGAGGCAGTGTACAGGCACTCATCCATCTTGCGAACTCGATCAGGACCTCCGGTCCATTCAGTTGTCGTCCAGCCCCCACCGGTAGCATCAATATTTGTTTGAGGAATCGAGGTGGGATCTTCATCGGGGTCCTCCTCGGCACCTTCATGTGTCCAATGGGCCGACCGGACATGTTGCTCTTTTGCAGACTACAGCTTCTCCCCATCTGCTGTAGAACCTTCTGGGTCGGCTGGTGTGTTATGGCCCATTGCCAATACTGCCCTTCTTTGGCATAGAGTTGATGGTCTAGGTCTCTCAGCACGTTCATACCTAGCATCATGTCCATCCCTCTCCGGGACGAATGGTCCACCAGCACGACGCCCTTCTTGCCGACATCTTGCCCAAACAGCCGTCCATCTCTCTGGTATTGGCAGCTGTCAGCCTAATGACGCTCCCGTCTTTCAGCTCCATCATATGTCCAAAGTGTCTTTTGAAGAACTCCAGAGGCATAAAGGTGCACTCCGACCCTGTATCGACTAGGCAGCTACCTTCTGGCCTTCCAACTCGGCTTCCATAACGGAGCTGCTGGCATACAGGTCGTGTTCCTCATGCATAGGGCTTAGCTTGTGGTGTACCGCCGCAGTAGCTGGGCGTCGGAAGTTTAACGTCGGCTCAGACTTCATCTGTTCGGGGCACTATCTGGCCATATGGCCGTACTGTCGACAAGCCCAGCAGAGGGGGGGGGGCCCTCTTTTGACGAGCCCCCGCACTTGAGTCATCCTGGGTGGAGTGGCCCGGGGGGCTGGGGTCATTTCTGGAGGCCGGGGCGACCCTGCCTTCATCTAGGACACTTCCAGCTGAAGTTCTCTCCATTCTGTCCGCAGGGCCTGGACCACATCCTTTAAAGACTCGGAGTCTTCAGATTCAGGCCGACCTCCTGTAGCATGGGTGCTACTGACTACTCTCTCCTCTCCTGTACTCTTCCTCTCTCTCCACGGCGGCTAGGTAGACACTGTAGAATGTCATGCCGGGCGTCGTCCGGGTCATCTATTGCAATTTGTCCTGTAAGAATTTGTTGGAGAGCCCCACTATGAACTGGTCTCGTAGTAGCCGGTCCACCTCCCGGAAAGCTCCCATGGCCTCTGGATCTCGCCGCTGTATTTCATTTAGTGTCTCCTGTAGGGCATTGGAATACTGCATCAGGGTCTTGCCCTCTTGCTGTGGTCTGTTGAAGAAGTGGCTCCGCAGCTGCACTAGTTTAGCACGCGACCCCTGGGCTCTCTCCAGCAGGGAGAATATTTTCTCTAGGGTGTCTCTCTCGGATTCGGGCCTTACCATCACTGTCCATCTGACGTCACCCTCTTGAGCCCCCAATGCAACCTCTGCCCGTAGTTTGGGGGTAAGGTTACACATTCTAACCGCACTTCACACCCTTTCAGTCCAGTCCTGCAACATCATATTTTTACCGTCAAATTTTGGCAGATGACACAACAGAGCCCCCATGGGGATGTACCCTACATACACACACACCCAGCCCGAAGGCTGAGACCCTTGTGCTGCACAGCACGGCGCCCTCCGATGGTTCCAGGAAGAAAGGGCAGTAATTTACCTACTGGCAGGCACAACTAAACTGTCACACCTTACCTGTTATTACCCTAAAAGAACAAGACTCACTGTATGGGAGTGTGGTACGGGCTAGCCTGTGGTGCAGCACAACAGCTTACAATATTACATAGATCTACAGTATTTCCCCTCCCATAACTGGTCCTGTAGCACGTGCCTGAGTATTTCTTCTGAGCAAAACGTCAGCCTGGCTTGAGTTTGGGGGGAATTATTAGCTCTCCAAGTTGAAATGTCCCTTTAAGTTATGGAGTCCTTGCAATGAACAGTATTAACACTTGTGGCCTGACACAAACAGAGACCCTAACTAAATAACTAACTACAGGCCTGGTCTCAGTCTCTATACGCCAACACTGTGATGAGGTGCGTGCACGATCTTACCGACTCGTGACTGCTTTGCATCCGCTGGTGACTCCGAACAGAACAAACGTCTCTCCAACAAGCATGAGGTACCGCAGTGTATGTTGCTTTGTTCCTCTGCTCTCGTCAGCGTTCCTAGCCACAATCTTCCTTCCTCTGGACAGGATTAGGGTCTTGGACATGATCAGCTTCACTCAGCTGCAGCTCTGGTATCTGAGGGTTGCTCTCACACCTGAATGCCATCAGACTCTCTGCTCACACAGCTCCTTAGCTTCACCTCCCTCTAAAATGGATGTTCTGTCTTTTTCTTTTCCTCTCCAGACCTTGTGTAAACCCCACCTCTCTCATGAATATGGACATACAGTATATGTGCAGTCTGTAGCTGTTAGGAAACAGCGACATCTTGTGGCCAAACAGCAGAATGTCAGTCCAGAACATTTAATTTAATCACAGAAACAGTGTTCAGACAATGAGAGCTGCATCCCTATCTCACACCCCCATTCCAGTTATTACTTTAGTTGCCCTCCTCTGAACCCTCTCCAGCTCTGCTATGTCTGCTTTGTTCACAGGAGCCCAGAACTGTACACAGTACTCCATGTGTGGTCTGACTAGTGATTTGGAAAGTGGTAGGACTATGTTCTCATCACGGGCATCTATGCCCCTTTTGATGCAACCCATTACCTTATTGGCCTTGGCAGCAGCTGCCTGACACTGGTTTCTACAGCTTAGTTTGCTGTTCACTAAAATTCCTAGGTCCTTTTCTATGTCAGTGTGACCCAGTGTTTTCCCTGTCAACCTAATCGCAACACAAGTGGGGATTCCTCCCCTGTGAAGCTGGTCGGAACAGGTGGAATTTTTGTTGAAAAAGAAAATTACTGCCAAGTATCATTAATTAACTAATTAAACCCACCCCTATATAGGACAGGCGGAATTTTTGTTAAAAAAGAAAATTACTGCCAAGTATCATTAATTAACTAATTAAACCCACCCCTATATAGGATTCCCCGCCCTGGCAGGAGGTGCTTTTTTCTGTCCTGTGAGCTTAGGACATGCTAGACTCCCAAGCTGGAGTCTCTTTACATCTTCTTAAATTTATTGCCTTTTTTTTTATTTTTGGAATACTTCCTGAGGTGCCCTTGGGCATCTCCTCCTGAGTCCAGGCCCCTGTGTTCGTGTAGGTGCCATTTCGGCATTGTTTTTTTAAAGCTTAGGGCGGCCAGCGCTCCTGCTGCGTCCCGGAAGTACGTCATCTGATTTTCTTCACCTCCTGTCCTCGATGCGTGTCTGATGACAGGAGGCAGTGGCCAACTTAATATTATTTTAAAATTTTACTTATAGTTCTTTCTAGAATGTGGCCTCAGCTGAGTCGGGCCTTTCATTCTGACCTCACTTCCGGGTAGGGGGTTACCTCTGCCCTCTGGCTATTTAAGCCAGTCTGCCTAGCTCAGGGTGGCAGGAGTAAGGATTGTACTCCAGTCACATTCAGAGCTGCACTTCAGGGGGTCAGTCGAGATCCTGCTAGTGTGCTACACTTTGCCTCAATATGACATCTCCAGGTTCCGGGCATGGAAAATCTACGCAAAAACAGAGGCATCTTGTGTGTTCTAATTGTGGCACTCCATTGCCAGATTCGTATGAGTTCCATCGTTGCCCTGGCTGTCGGCCCATGCCTCCCAGTACGGAGCTTACAGTCTGTGATATGTGCAATGAGCAGGACACTGGGTCAGTGGGGATGCTATGCAGTGGGTCAGTATTTATGTATATAAGTTCGTGACGCCAGTTGCAGCTTGCGCAGGTACTGTAGCAGGGCCCTTTAAGATGGTATGAGCTCACGTACCAGGTGAGGAATGCCAGAGGGGGATATTATCTATGTGTAGTGTCAACGGTGTCTCCTACCTGTGGTACGGCTGGACTCCTGTATCCCGGCTCACATGCAACAAATTGAGTGTTGTTAATAGGAGTAATGGAGGAATGATGGAATTCCACACAGATAATAGGGTCCAACTTGTCTTTACTTGATGTTATGATATGCAGCTCTTGATCCATACAAGTATACAGCTTTAGTCTAGGATCCCAGCAGGTTTTGGCAATATGTGGCAGGAATTTATATCTATTCTGCATCTGGTACATACGCCTATAAATTCTGGCAGGTATCTATCTTCTGCTCTGTCTGTGGTCTGCTTGGTTTGGGTCTGACTAGCCGTGGAGGTACTTATCTTCTCCTTGTCTTGGGATCTTTACTTACAGAACTGCTCGCAGGGGATGATGGTTTCTTCCTGGAGATCTGATAGTTCTGTAGATGGCTGCTTTCTTTGGGTCACCAGCTGAGGTAAGGGACTCAGGCTGGGAAGGTTGATCTTGGGCCTCAGCAGAGGCTTGGATCCTTGGTTGGGGTCCCTGTTTCTGGGAGCTCCTATCAACACAGCCTACCCCAACAGGGGGTGGCTGGCACACTGCCTAGAACTTTCCTTCCTCCCCTTGAAGTAGGATGTGGGAACATTCCACTCCTCCTCAGATAGGGGGAAGCTAGCCTGGAATGGTATATTCCAGTCTAGGTCTATTAACTAGCTATGGTCTGCCTACATATTGCTGCCACCTGCTGGTGTACATTGAGAATTACAGCAAATATATAAAATACAGGCATAGAAATACATACATTGGTAATGCACGGTTATATTACATCAGATGGAAAGAGTTTTAGTGACATACTCTGGGATGTTACATATGTTTTCCTGGATGAAGGAATTTATGGATACTTCCATTACGGAGATAAGGAATGCGGTCTCTGGTAAGAGACCTAGACAGGCCTCTCCTGGTCCTGTCTCTATGTCCGAAGAGGTTATTTTGGTCGAGGATGATTCCTCTTCTGAGGATGAGGGTTCGGCTTTTCTTTTTCCGGCCAAAAAGACTCAACGTCTACTACACTCCATCAGGTCAAGGGACCAGGATGTTGAGCAAGGGGAAGCTCCAGAGTCCACTTCCAGGAGGCCAAGAGCCTTTAAAGTGGACGAGTCTCTAAGGAAACGAATGAAAACGGAGTGGAAACACCCCGAAAAGGGTCCGGTTCTCACTAAGAGATTTAAATTAACGTTTCCCCTGCAGGAAAAAGAGTCGGATCTTTGGATACCACCTTCGAAAGTCGATATGGCGATATCTAAACTTTCTAAGAGAACCCTCGTGCCATCCGATGATGGCAGTAATCTCCAGGACCCCCTGGACAGACGAGCGGAATGCACCCTTAGACGCAATTATGCTGCTGCAGCTGCCTCAGCATCGGTTGCTATCGCATCAAGTGAGGTAGCGAATTTTATACGCGCCCGCGTCCTTTGGATTCAATCCGATTTAGAATCTGGTGTGGCCAGAAATTATGTCCTGGACCAATTCAAGACCCTCCTCCTATGTGATGCTGCACCCCAACATCTTAAACAAGCAGCCAAGACTATGGCTCTTTCTTCAGCCAATAGACGCCCCCTTTGGCTCAGACCGTGGGTGGCAGATTACACCTCAAAGTTCAATCTGTGTGGTCTCCCATATGAGCCTGGAAGATTGTTTGGGTCAGAGCTCGATCGCTTGATAGAGAGCTTGGCTGACAAGAAGGGGAAGTCCCTTTTCACAACAGACCTTTCGAGGCCGAGGAAGAGCTAGAGGAGGGGGATATCAGAGTTCGTCCAGGTCCCAGAAACGCTCTGAGAGCCGCAGACGCGGTAGAGGTCGCGGTCATGGAAAGGACTGCAAGGCTGACCCATGACTCTCATCAGCCTTCTACAAGTCACCCTCCCCTACCCCCTCCAGTTCTGCTGCATGTGGCACTATCCCCAAATCCTCCTCCAGTCGGAGCACGTTTAAGTTTGTTCAGGAATTTTTGGCTTCAAGAAATTCCGGATCCCTTGGTTTTGGATGTAGTGACATCCAGGTACAAAATCGAGTTTATTTCCCCCCCTCAGGAGAAGTTTATCCTGACAAAACCCCTTGCCCACGACAAGCAGCTAGTCTTGGAGGACTCTGTTCTTCAGTACGTCCGAAAGAGAGCTCTAGAGGAGGTCCCCCCTCTCGAACAGGGTTGAGGGGTCTATTCCCCGGTTTTTCTTGTCCCAAAGCCGTCGGGCGAGTGGCGGATGATTATCGACCTATGCTATCTAAATTGCTTTATCAAGCAAAAGCGCTTCCGGGTGGAGAACATACGCACAGTAATCAATATTCTGAATCCCGGAGACCTTATGGTCACCATAGATCTGAAGGATGCGTACCTTTATGTTCCCGTCCATCCAGCACACAAGAAGTATCTGAGAGTTGCTGTATCCATAAATGGTGTGGTGAAGCACTACCAGTTTGCTGTACTGCCTTTTGGCATCTCCTCCGCCCCTTACACCTTCACCAAGGTTGTGGCTCCAGTTGTCGCCCAGCTCAGGCTTCAAGGACTAGAGATTGTCCCATACTTAGACGACTGGCTTTTAAAAGCCGCCACTCTAGACATCTTGCAATCTCATCTTCAGCTGGCTCTTCAAACTCTTCAACGCCTAGGCTGGCTTATAAATTGGGACAAGTCAGAAATTCTTCCTTCCACCACAAGGAAATTTCTGGGGTTTGTGATTAATTCCGATCACATGACTCTTTCTCCGGAAAGGAAAAATCGTGTAATAAGAGCAGCGGATTTCCTTCTGGTACCCAGGCGGGTTTCCATCAGAACTCTTATGAAGATGTTAGGCCACATGTCAGCATCTGCAGAGGCAGTTCCTTGGGCCATGTGGCATCTGCGTCCCCTCCAAGAGGAAGTGTTAGTGGTTTGGAATCTCAATTCCAGGGGTTTGAACAAGACGCACTCCCTGTCCACCGAAGTCCGTTCTTCACTCAGGTGGTGGAAGAACCTGTCAGATGGGAGGTCTTTAATTCAACCTCGTTGGATCATGTTGACCACGGACGCCTCCCCTCTAGGTTGGGGAGCCCATCTCGCCTACATCAACAGACAGGGAGGCACAAGATCCCAACTACTCCACAGAGAAGTGAGTTTAATTCTTTCCTGGGCAGAGACCAACCTATCCCACCTAACGGCGGTTCATATAAGGGGAGATCTCAACATAGTTGCAGATCACCTGAGTCGAGGCCTTCCAGTTCCAGACGAGTGGTCGCTGAACAAGGGCATCTTCACCAGGATAACCCAGTGCTGGGGAACTCCAGAGATCTATTTGATGGCAACTCGACTAAACGCCAAGGTGAACAGGTTCTGCTCCCTTTACAAGGAGGACAATCCTGTAGCAATAGATGCTCTGTCCATAACATGGAGGTTCAGGCTGGCTTATATATTTCCTCCAATTTCCATGATACCAAAGGTATTGATGAAAATCAAGCAAGACCAGACCTCAGTGATTGCCATCATTCCATTCTGGCCAAAGAGGTCTTGGTTCACCCAGCTCATGCAGATGAGTTACAGTGTATATTGGAGACTTCCCCTAACGCAGGACCTAGTGTATTAGGACACAGGTTCCTGCCTAGATCTGAGGAGACTCAGTCTGACAGCCTGGAGATTGACAGGTCCCTACTAGAAGCTAGAGAGCTTTCAGCGGAGGTCTTGAGAACAATTTCACACTCCAAGGCGGAGTCTACAAATAAGAAGTATTCCAGTATAAACAAGATCGTCCTTCAATGGTGTGCTGATAAAGAGGTAGTAGCCTCAGATCCTCCTCTTTCAGCTATTTTACAGTTTCTTCAAGATGGTCTGGACAAGGGTCTAAGATCATCTACACTCAGAGTCCATATCTCTGCTTTATCTGCCTGTCTTGGCAGATCTCTTTCTCAAGACCCCCTAATCAGGAAGTTATCTGGACAGAACTGGGGGCTTCAGAAGGTCCGGAAATCTCCTGTTATCATATGCCGGTAAAACAAAGGTCTGAAAGCCTCTAAACCTTCTTTGAGCAGGTGGGTAAAAAAGGCTATCCGGGTAGCTTTCCTATCTCAAGATTTGGCTCCTCCATTCTTTGTGACTGCCCATTCCACCAGGGCAGTCTCCACTTCCTATGCCGAAAAGAAGCTGATTCCGCTAGACCAGATCTGTGCTGCCACTTCCTGGAGCTCCCAGAGCACCTTTATTAGACATTAACGTCTAGATTCTAGGCAGTCTGAGGGAGTGGCCTTTGGACAGTCTATTCTAAGTGCCGCTGTCTCTTAAAAAAAAAAAAAAAGAAGGGGGCCCCTCCCAATTTGTGTGCTGTACTCCTTGCTAGGTCCCCACTTGTGCTGCTGGTTAGAACGACAGGGAAACGTAAATTTTTAACGTAAATTTGTTTTCCCTTAGTCCTAACAGCACCCCATCTTGGTTATTATTTCTACTTGCTAAAAAGCACCTCCTGCCAGGGCGGGGAATCCTATATAGGGGTGGGTTTAATTAGTTAATGATACTTGACAGTAATTTTTTTTTTCAACAAAAATTCTGCATGTCCTGACCGGCTTCACAGGGGAGGAATCCCCACTTGTGCTGCTGTTAGGACTAAGGGAAAACAAATTTACGTAAAAAATTAACGTTTACCATTTAGTATGTACAGGTGACTTGCATTATTCCTTCCTATGTGCATAACCTTACATTTGTCAGTGTAAAACCTCATCTGCCACTTATCTGCCCAAGCCTCCAATCTATCCAGATCCATCTGTAGCAGTATACTGTCCACTGTAGTAGTATATGTATATATATATATATATATATATATATACAGTCATGGCCGTAAATGTTGGCACCCCTGAATTTTTTCAAGAAAATGAAGTATTTCTTACACAAAAGTATTGCAGTAACACATGTTTTGCTATACACATGTTTATTCCCTTTGTGTGTATATAAAACCAAAAAAGGGAGGAAAAAAGCAAATTGGACGTAATGTCACAACAAACTCCAAAAATGGGCTGGATAAAATCATTGGCACCATTTCAAAATTGTGGATAAATAAGATTGTTTCAAGCATGTGATGCTCCTTTAAACTCACCTGGGGCAAGTAACAGGTGTGGGCAATATAAGAATCACACATAAAAGCAGATAAAAAGGAGAGAAGTTCCCTTAGTCTTTGTATTGTGTGTCTGTGTGCGCCACACTAAGCATGGACAACAGAAAGAGGAGAAGAGAACTGTCTGAGAACCAAAATTGTGGAAAAATATCAACAATCTCAAGGTTACAAGTCCATCTCCAGAGATCTAGATTTGCCTTTGTCCACGGTGCGCAACATTATCAAGAAGTTTGCAACCCATGGCTCAGGGAGCATCAGTGTCAGCGCAAACTATCCGTCGACATTTAAATGAAATGAAACGCTATGGCAGGAGACCCAGGAGGACCCCACTGCTGACACAGAGACATAAAAAAGCAAGACTACATTTTGCAAAAATGAACTTGAGTAAGCCAAAATCCTTCTGGGAAAATTTATTTTGGACAGATGAGACCAAGATAGAGCTTTTTGGTAAAGCACATCATTCTACTGTTTACCGAAAACGGAATGAGGCCTACAAAGAAAAGAACACAGTACCTACAGTAAAATATGGTGGAGGTTCATTGATATTTTGGGGTTGTTATGCTGCCTCTGGAACTGGGTGCCTTGAATGTGTGCAAGGCATCTTGAAATATGAGGATTACCAACGGATTTTGGGTTGCACTATAGAGCCCAGTGTCAGAAAGCTGGGTTTGCGTCCGAGATCTTGGGTCTTCCAGCTGTAACATCCCAGAGTTGTGTTATGAAACTCTTTTACCCCGCTACAACCTGTTAAGGGTATTTACATTGTCATCTAATGTAATTTCACATAACATACTTACAAATGTGCATTGAAAGCCTTGTTACATGTATATTGCTGTAATTTCTATGTTCACCAGCAGGTGGCAGCAATGTGTTAGCAAGGAGTTAGAGCCAGTTTAGTGTTTCTAGACTGGAATAGTTCATTCCAGTTTAGCTCCGCCCTCTATGAGCAAAGTGGGCTCATGGGGAGAGAAGGAAGTTAAGTTAGTGTGTAACCCACCCCCTGCTAGGGGAAGGCTGTGCATGTAGGAGCTCCCAGATATAGGGATCCAAAGCCAGGATCTTGTCTCGGCTGAGACATTGATCATCATCCACAGCCTGAGCCTTGCAGCCTCAGCTGGAAGAAAGCAAGCAGACAACTCCAGTTCCAGTAAGAAACCATACCCTGTGAAGATAGCTGTGAGTACCATCCAGAGACCCAGGAGAAGCCATATTCCTCCTCAGCTAGTCAGTCCCCAGAGAGCAGAAGATAGAAAGGGCAGAAGCCAAATTCCTGCCATATTACAGAGCTACTAAGCAGACGTCCTTTCCTGCAAAGCTCCAGGTACATGATAGAGCAGAAGATAGATTCCTGCCACACATTGCCAATACCTGCTGGGACCAAAGACTAATGCTGTATCTTGCTTGGCTGAAAGCTACCACCAGTAAAGACAAGTTTGAACTTTACCCAAAGTCTGGATCTCAATTACTGCTGCAAATCCCACTATTACTCCTACTAGCACCACACTCAATTTATTGCAAGTGATCCAGGAGTCCAGCTGTACCCAGGTAGGAGACACCGTTGACACCGTTACTACTATCATACAGAGACATTACTCCACTCTGGCATTCCTAACCTGGTACGTGAGTTACAACACCTTAAAGGGCCCTGTGACAGTACCCTGCGCACGCTGCAATTGGCGTCACAAACAAAACTATAGACTATTAAACCCGCATCCTGGTCACTGCACAGAAGGACAATGACCCCAATACGTCAAAAAGCACCCAGAAATGGATGGCAACAAAGCGCTGGAGAGTTCTGAAGTGGCAAGCAATGAGTCCAGATCTAAATCCCATTGAACACCTGTGGAGAGATCTTAACATTGATGTTGGGAAAAGGCGCCCTTCCAATAAGAGAGACCTGGAGCAGTTTGCTAAGGAAGAGTGGTCCAAAATTCCGGATGAGAGGTGTCAGAAACTTTTTGATGGTTATCGAAAGCGACTGATTTCAGTTATTTTTTCCAAAGGGTGTGCAACCAAATATTAAATTAAGGGTGCCAATAATTTTGTCCAGCCCACTTTTGGAGTTTGGTGTGACATTATGTCCAATTTGCTTTTTTCCCTCCCTTTTTTTGGTTTTGTTCCAATACACACAAACGGAATAAACATGTGTATAGCAAAACATGTGTTACATAGATTATACTGTCCTCTTCCATGGTAATTACATTACAGTTTAGTGTCATCTGCAAAAATTTAGATTTTACTGTGCAAGCCTTCTACAAGATCATTAATAAATATATTAGAGAATAGGGCCCAATACTGACCCCTGAGGTACTCCACTAGTGACAGTGACACAATCTGAGTGTGTACCGTTAATAACCACCCTCTGTTTTCTATCATTGAGCCAGTTACTTACCCACATACAGACATTTTCTCCCAGTCCGAGCATTCTCATTTTATATACTAACCTTTTATGTGGTACAGTGTCAAATGCTTTGGAGAAGAATGAAAGAAAACCGGCACTCCCAAAAATCTTTGCTGGTGATAGATTTATTGGTCACTCATATATGAGTGACCAATAAATCTATCACCAGCAAAGATTTTTGGGAGTGCCGGTTTTTTTTCATTCTTCTGATTTTGGGATTACCTCCACACAAACCGAGCACCCCTCAACCAGTACGCTGTGCCGCCTGACTTCATTACACAGAAATGCTTTGGAGAAGTCCAGTCTTGAACTTACCTGTCAAGTCTTGAACTTACCTCCTCATAGAAACTGATTAAATTAGTTTGACATTACTGATCCCTCATGAAGCCATGCTGATATGGCGTTATTCGCTTATTTTCATTGAGGTACTCCAAGATAGCATCTCCAAACAGTTCACCCACTACAGATGTTAAACTTACCGGCCTATAGTTTCCGGGCTCTGTTTTTGGACTCTTTTTGAATATTGGCACCACATTTGCTATGCACCAATCCTGTGGAACACTCCCTGTCAGTATAGAGTCTTTAAATATTAGAAATAAGGGTCTGGCTATGACATTACTTAATTCTCTTAGGATACGGAGGTGTATGCCATCTGGTCCTGGCAATTTGTCTATTTTAATCTTTTTAAGACGCCGCAGTACTTTTTCCTGGGTCAGACAGGGCACTTTTAATGGGGAATTTACTTTTACATTCTGCATTTCATCTGACAGTTTATTTTCCTCAGTGAATACAGCGGAGAAAAAAATATTTAATAGCTTTGCTTTCTCCTCATCGCTCTCTGCAACTCCCCCTCATTACTCTGTAGAGGGCCGACACCTTCAGATTTATACTTTTTACCATTTATATAATTGAAGAACATTTTAGGGTTAGTTTTGCTCTCTTTGACAATTTATCTCTCGGTCTCTAGTTTGGCTGCTTTTATTTGTGTTTTACATATTCTATTTTTTTCCTTATAGTTTTTTAGTGCTTCCTCGCTACACTCCTGTTTTAGTGATTTAAATGCTTTCTTTTTGTCATTTATTGCCTTCTTTACAGTTCTATTTATCCATATTGTTCCTTAACATTTTATTCCCATAAGGTATGTACGGTACACCTCTCACAATTAGATTTTAGGATTCTTTCAAAAATATACCATTTTGTGGCTGTATTTTTTTATTTTGGAGGAATTTGTCCCAGTTAGTTATGCCTATGGCGTCTCTTAGTTGGCAAAATTTTGCTTTTTTTGAAGTTTGGTATTTTGTTCCTCCCTGAAGAAACGCTCTTTTGAATGACAATTGGAAGGTTATTACTTTATGGTCACTCTTTCCCAGGTGTCCACCAACCTGCACATCTGTTGTTCTGTCAGGTCTATTGATTAATACTAAGTCCAGTATGGCCGTCCCTCTAGTCGGGTCCTGAACCAGTTGGGAAAGGTAATTGTCTTTGGTTATTGCCAAGAACCTGTTTCCTGTGTGGCTCGTGGTACAGGTAGTATTTCGGAAAACACTACCTTTGAGGTCCTTGCCCTAGGCTTGTGACCCAAATCCCTAAAATAATTTTTAAGGACGCTCCACCTATCTCTAACTTTGTCATTCGTTCCGATATGGACCATGACTGCTGGATCTTCTCCAGCCCCTCCCAGTAATCTTTCAACCCGATCTGCGATGTGTCAAACTTGAGCACCAGGAAGACAACACACCATTTGACGATCCCGGTCTTTGTGACTCTGACATGGGAATGTGCCCGGAATGTTAGCACAGGGTTAAAAAGGAGAGTCCACTTCTGAATGTTCTCCGAGGCAGAATATAACAACTTTTCTCATCGTCCTCAGGCAGCACAGAGCGGGTATTATGTCCCCCAGTCTCCACCCTATGGACCAGCCCACCTAGAATGATAAAAGTGTTCTCCAGGATTGATGGCCGGCCCTCAGGATACAACATCAATATCAGGTCCAGCTCCTGGCAATCCTCCGCTCAGCTCCTCCAGGCCTTGAGGCAACCCACCATGACTGAATGTTTTTGGCATCAAGTTTGTTCTTAAACCTGAGCGAGTGTCCCGGGTATTAATCATACTGTACGGCGGGAAACTGGCCTAAGTGATGCTTGAAATCTCCTCCAGTCAGAGGCAGCAGTAGGTTTTACTCCAGGCGCATGGACTGGAGGAGGATGCGACTAATTTATGACGCTGCCTGAGCCTGGCCATAAATTAGACGCATTCTCCGGCAGCGCGGGAGGTTATCAAAGAGTGGCATAAAACGCTGGTCTTTGATTAATGACCCCCATCATGTCTGCAGGTATATACATGCTAGTGTCCTCTGTTGTCAGCCAGTTTGGCTGGAAGGCTAACTTTCTATTTTTCAGGGGGATCCTGACAGGATACGAGACAGCTACAGCCTCTACTGTGTACATGGGGGTTACTTTTAGTAATGTATGATATGGTTGCAGACTCTAATATGTATGTAATTGTTAGTTTTAATTTAATATAAAGCCCTGACTTAGGATCTGTTTGTCTTGCAGCCAGACCTGTGCTTGTAGATCTTCTGCACCCCTTCCAGCTGTTTAAATCAGTATCTGTTCTGGTGCTCCTGTGGTGTGCAGATTATCAGTTCTTGTTCTGATCTATCTTACGTTTTTTTGAACATGGTGAGATTTCCCAACAGAACATCTATGGAAGAAACCTAGGGCCTCTTTTAGAAGAGTGAGTTCCACGATCCAGACTCGCAGCATGAGTATGCGGCAGCTCCCATCCTGACCTCCCAGAACCGATAGGATCGCATAGCATTATTTTGATTTATGATGCTATGTAACCCTTACAGTTCTGGAATGTATTGGATAACAGTGACATAATGGTGTCAGTGTTATCCAGTACATTCCAGAACTCTAAGGCCCCTTTCACACAGGCGAGTTTTCCGCACGGGTGCAATGCGTTACGTGAACGCATTGCACCCGCACTGAATCCTGACCCATTAATTTCAATGGGGCTGTGTACATGAGCGATGTTTTTCACGCACCACTTGTGCGTTGCGTGAAAATCGCAGCATGTTCTGTGTTCTGCGTTTTTCACGCAACACACGCCCCACAGAAGTGAATGGGGCTGCGTGAAAATCGCGTAGCATCCGCAAGCAAGTGCGGATGCTATGCGATTTTCACAGATGGTTGCTAAGGAGATGATGTTATTAAATAGGGATGAGGTCCATTCACTTTATTATTTTCCATTATAACATGGTTATAATGGAAAATAATAGCATTCTTTAATACAGAATGCTAAGTAAAATGACCCTTGAAGTTAAAAAATAATTAAAAAAATTACTCACCTCATCCACTTAATCGCTCAGCCGTTATCGTCTTCTTTCTTATTCTTGCAGGACCTACAAAAGGACCTGCGCTGACGTCATCGCACTCACCGCGTGACTACAGTGAAGAAGTCCGGGTTCGGGTCTGGGTACCACATTAAGTTTTTTGCAACGCATTAAAAAGCTTTGCACTCACATGGAAAAAAACTGAACAATGCAACGCAATCGCAGACAAAACTGACTGAAATTGCGTGCGCACTCGCGCGGGTTTCCCGCAACGCATCCGGACCTCTTCCGCGATGCCCGTGTCAAAGGGGCCTAAGGTTTACAGAGCATCATAAATCAATATAATGCTATGCAATCCGTCAGTGCTGGGAGGTCAGGATGGGTGCTGCCACATACTCTCGCTGCGAGTCCGATACATGGAACTCGCTCGTCTAGAAGGGGCCTAAGTCTATCCCAGGTTGTGCAGTGTGTGCCATCAATCCCGTCCTGTGTCCTGCTCATGGAAGCTTGTATCTTCCGCTTCTATTTCAGAGGAATATTTTCCTTATGAAATAGAAAACCTGTAGACGGGGCAAGTGCATTATGTGCCCCCTGGTAGTAGTAATCTAGTAGATTACTCATGACACATAGTTGCGATTTATGTGATTAAAATGCTGTTTTTCTTTTTGTCGATTTAAGGCTCCATTCCTTAGTTATGATACTTTTTCAAATATGCAAATTAGGCCTTTGGTGCTTCACTTCTTTCTGTGGCCAGCCCCTCCCTGGCTGGTTTAATTGACAGGGCCACCCAATAATCTTTGCAGTTATTAATCTACATTTATTAGTAGTGAACAGATTTCATCTAGATAATGTAGAGTGGTAAAAGGGTTTGTCTGAGATTTTTTAGCTGATGGCCTTTCCTCTGGCCCTAATGCTACACTGGGTCCCCCGGAAACTATTGAGGTGTCATCACATGTTGCTGCTCTCCGGAAGGGATCATAAGGTGTAGTGCACCCCAATGGGAAATAAGTCCAGAGAGTCAGTGTTAACCAGTCAGTGTTAACCAGTGTGCTTCTTTACTGGAGGAATTCAGGTGCAGAACAATACAGGCGAGGCATAGGGCTGGCTTCTCCAGTCTCCTCCCTGGCAGAAGAAGGGTTTGATGCTGAAGAAAGGCCTATGCTAGCTGTCTCTCTCTCTCTCTCTGAAGGCTGGCACCCTGGCCAAAGGCTGGAGGCCCATGGTCTGTGGCTCAGTAGTCCAGGTAGCTCCTGGGTCACAGGGAAGATGACCCATGGTCTGTGGCTCAGAGTCCCCATCTCAGCGTCTTCTACTGGTCACTCATGTAGTCGGGCAGAGTCTTCCCCTCCAAGCACTGGTCCCTAACTGAAGAACACTAGGGGCTCTGACTTATATACCATTTCTAGCTGAACATGAACCTTCTAGTAGGAGGGGTGGAGTGGAGAAACTCAGCACAAACAATTACAAAGTTACCACTCCCGTCCGTCATAGACTTACATTAGAGCTTCAACGATACTCAATGGCAATGATTCAGCAGTTATTCCAGACGCAAACAAGTTTCCAGACATAATAATAGAGCTAAATCGAGACATTAAAAAGGTCAGTCTGTTTGGTTTTGGTGGTAAACAAGTCTGGGGTTTTCCCTCCAAAACATGGTCTTCTTTAAACCCTATGGCAGCTGTGGAAAATGACCAGCTTCTTATTCAAAGTCCCAAAAGTCTCTCAGTATTCATTAGCCCTTTCAACAGACCCTTGCAAATACAGTGCAAATGAACAGGATATACACTCACCTAAAGAATTATTAGGAACACCATACTAATATGATGTTGGACCCCCTTTTGCCTTCAGAACTGCCTTAATTCTACGTGGCATTGATTCAACAAGGTGCTGATAGCATCTTTAGAAATGTTGGCCCATATTGATAGGATAGCATCTTGCAGTTGATGGAGATTTGAGGGATGCACATCCAGGGCACAAAGTTCCAGTTCCACCACATCCCAAAGATGCTCTATTGGGTTGAGATCTGGTGACTGTGGGGCCATTTTAGTACAGTGAACTCATTGTCATGTTCAAGAAACCCATTTGAAATGATTCGAGCTTTGTGACATTGTGCATTAGCCTGCTGGAAGTAGCCATCAGAGGATGGGTACATGGTGGCCATGAAGGGATGGACATGGTCAGAAACAATGCTCAGGTAGCCAGTGGCATTTAAACGATGCCCAATTGGCACTAAGGGGCCTAAAGTGTGCCCAGAAAACATCCCCCACACCATTACACCACCAGCCTGCACAGTGGTAACAAGGCATGATGGATACATGTTCTCATTCTGTTTACGCTAAATTCGGACTCTACCATTTGAATGTCTCAACAGAAATCGAGACTCATCAGACCAGGCAACATTTTTCCAGTCTTCAACAGTCCAATTTTGGTGAGCTCGTGCAAATTGTAGCCTCTTTTTCCTATTTGTAGTGGAGATGAGTGGTACCCGATGGGGTCTTCTGCTGTTGTAGCCCATCCGCCTCAAGGTTGTGCGTGTTGTGGCTTCACAAATGCTTTGCTGCATACCTCGGTTGTAACGAGTGGTTATTTCAGTCAACGTTGCTCTTCTATCAGCTTGAATCAGTCGGCCCATTCTCCTCTGACCTCTAGCATCCACAAGGCATTTTTGCCCACAGGACTGCCGCATACTGGATGTTTTTCCCTTTTCACACCATTCTTTGTAAACCCTAGAAATGGTTGTGCGTGAAAATCCCAGTAACTGAGCAGATTGTGAAATACTCAGACCGGCCCGTCTGGCACCAACAACCATGTCACGCTCAAAGTTGCTTAAATCACCTTTCTTTCCCATTCTGACATTCAGTTTGGAGTTCAGGAGATTGTCTTGACCAGGACCACACCCCTAAATGCATTGAAGCAACTGCCATGTGATTGGTTGATTAGATAATTGCATTAATGAGAAATAGAACAGGTGTTCCTAATAATTCTTTAGGTCAGTGTATATCACAAATCCAGTTATACAGTATGAAACGGTATAAGTCATTGCAAGTTAACTCTTTATAGTGCAATAAAGTAAGACATTTATAACTTTGCATAGGGAAAATAGACAAATGTCCACAAATATCCAGACTTCAAAGTACCCCTTCTCCAAGGCACTGCAATAATATCCCTGGTTGCCTAGGGTAGTGAAGGGATTTATGAAAACTTTCCAGGTGGTCAAGAGTAGTGAAGTGATTTATGATAACTTCTCTTGTGGTCTACAGTAGCGAAGGGATTCATGATAACCTCCTTGGTAGTCTACAGTAGTGAAGGGATTCATGATAACATCCGTAGTGGTGTAGAGTAGTGAAGGAATTAGTAATAACATCATTAGTGGTTTAGAGTGTTGAATTTATTAATGATAACATCCCTGGTGGTCTAGAGTAGTGAAAGGATTAATATGAACATCCCTGGTAGTGTAGAGTAGGGAAGGCATTAACTATAATATATCTGCTGGTTTAGAGTAGTGAAGGTATTAATGATAACATCACTGGTGGTGTACAGTAGTGAAAGGATTTATGATAACATCCTTGGTGGTTTTGAGTAATGAAGAGATACATTATAATATCCCTGGAGGTTTAGATTAGTGAATGGATTAATTATACTATCATTGGTGATTTAGAGTAAGAAAGGTATTCATGATAACATCCCTGGTGGTCTAGAGTAGTGAAGGGATTCATTGCAACATCCCTAGTGGTCTACAGTAGTAAAGGAATTCATACTTATATCCCTGGTGGTCTACAGTAGTCAATGGATTCATGACAACATCCCTAGTGGTCTAGAGTAGTGAATGGATTCATGCTTTAAGCTACACCCTCTTCCACCATATTGTCCAGAAATACCCATTTTTAAATTAGTTCAAACCTGGCTCTTTTCATTCTGTTTTACTTGCAAGTCCCACACTATGTGCGGGTGTGCATACATGGCAGAGGTTTGTATCTGGTATTACTGATGGAGATAAAGATGGAGGTCCTGAACTGCAGTCATATAACATTGTACTGTGAGACATTTATTTTTCTCCCCCACCCATGTAGATATTGGTTTAGTCCATACATTGCTGTTTCATAGCATTTCCTCCAGTCTGTTTTGCTGTTACTGGATCTTTTTTTGTTTCACCTGCAGCAACACGGAGAATGTGAAATCTGAGACTCTGTGTGTTTGGTCCTTTCATATGATGCACGCAAAACGGGCGGATGCCACATCACCAGGAAACACGCCACCCTGATGTGTACGCCCTGTTACCCTGCACTGCAGCTGTGTATACCTGGGCTCTGTAGACAGTGATAGATGCAAAACAGCTCAGCAGGCAGTATCATGTAGGATAACGTTACAATGGCTCAGCAGGCAGTATCATGTAGGATAACGTTACAATGGCTCAGCAGGCAGTATCACACATTATAGGCTTAGATACAGGGGCTAAGCAGACAGTATCACACATTATAGGCTTAGATACAGGGGCTAAGCGGACAGTATCACACATTATAGGCTTAGATACAGGGGCTAAGCGGACAGTATCACACATTATAGGCTTAGATACCGGGGCTAAGCAGACAGTATCACACATTGAGTAAACAAAGAAAACTGGGCACTCTCAAGATATCTGAACCATATGAAGTTTATTAGCATATAAAATCAATAGATGTAGTTTAATAAGTGGCAATAAACGGTGGTACTATTATATAATATCACAAATGGCTAACAAACATAACCTAAATCCACAACATGCAGTACTCCATAAAAATACCTAAAATCAATGGGATATGATTCTAAAATTCGAGGAATAAAATCGGAAAAAATGAAATAATCGATCCACACATAAAAGAGTAAGAAGTTGCAAATCGTATAAATAATTTGTATAGTTATTCGTATGGAAAAAGTATCGAATCTATTGGTGGCGATAAAGCAATGTCCTAAATATACACCCAATTCGATGCGTTGGCAGTGGTGTCCGAAAGTTCTAATGTCTCATTAGACAATAGGAAAACAGAACGAATCGGCGTCCCGCTACTTGCATGAACCAGCGGCGTCCCACTGGGATGTTGGTAACCAAAGTTTGAATAAAGCCGGGTAAAAATCGTCTCACTTGTTGATTCGACAAAGTTCCTTTATATGGTGGTCATATGAGTGTGTAGACCAGTAGTATACGAGCAGTCTTTGTCCTAAATTCGCACACTGGCAATTGTTTGGCACGTGTAGTCAGACCTTCACCATGGAATCAGGTCTTACAAGTTGTTTGTCGAATATACCATTTGTGTGGCGGACAATCTCCAGAGTTTGGGGTCCTGTCTAGGCTAGACACGTTTCGGGGTGTCAAATTGCCCCTTCCTAGCTACTGAGGAAGGGGCAATTTAAAACCCCGAAACGCGTCTAGCCTAGACAGGACCCCAAACTCTAGAACCACTTGGGAAGCTGGAGGATTGTATTGGATTTTCGCAAAGAGAGATCGTCCACCACACGAATGGGGTATTCGACAAACAACTTGTAAGACCTGATTCCATGGTGAAGGTCTGACTACACGTGCCAAACCATTGCCAGTGTGCGAATTTAGGACGAAGACTGCTCGTATACTACTGGTCTACACACTCATATGACCACTATATAAAGGAACTTTGTCGAATCAACAAGTGAGACGGTAAGACCGTTCGATTTTTACCCGGCTTTATTCAAACTTTGGTTACCAACATCCCAGTGGGACGCCGCTGGTTCATGCAAGTAGCGGGACGCCGCTTCGTTCTGTTTTCCTATTGTTTAATGAGACATTAGAACTTTCGGACACCACTGCCAACGCATCGAATTGGGTGTATATTTAGGACATTGCTTTATCGCCACCAATAGATTCGATACTTTTCCCATACGAATAACTATACAAATTATTTATACGATTTGCAACTACTGACGATTTTATGTGTGGATCGATTATTTCATTTTTTCCAATTTTATTCCTCGAATTTTAAAATCATATCCCATTGATTTTAGGTATTTTTATGGAGTACTGCATGTTGTGGATTTAGGTTATGTTTGTTAGCCATTTGTGATATTATATAATAGTACCACCGTTTATTGCCACTTATTGAACTACATCTATTGATTTTATATGCTAATAAACTTCATATGGTTCAGATATCTTGAGAGTGCCCAGTCTTCTTTGTTTACTCAATGCGTGATACTGTCCGCTTAGCCCCTGTATCTAAGCCTATAATGTGTGATACTGTCCGCTTAGCCCCTGTATCTAAGCCTATAATGTGTGATACTGTCCGCTTAGCCCCTGTATCTAAGCCTATAATGTGTGATACTGTCCGCTTAGCCCCTGTATCTAAGCCTATAATGTGTGATACTGTCCGCTTAGCCCCTGTATCTAAGCCTATAATGTGTGATACTGTCCGCTTAGCCCCTGTATCTAAGTCTATAATGTGTGATACTGTCCGCTTAGCCCCTGTATCTAAGCCTATAATGTGTGATACTGTCTGCTTAGCCCCTGTATCTAAGCCTATAATATGTGATACTGTCCCATTAGCCCCTGTATCTAAGCCTATAATGTGTGATACTGTCCGCTTAGCCCCTGTATCTAAGCCTATAATGTGTGATACTGTCCGCTTAGCCCCTGTATCTAAGCCTATAATATGTGATACTGTCCGCTTAGCCCCTGTATCTAAGCCTATAATGTGTGATACTGTCCGCTTAGCCCCTGTATCTAAGCCTATAATGTGTGATACTGTCCGCTTAGCCCCTGTATCTAAGTCTATAATGTGTGATACTGTCCGCTTAGCCCCTGTATCTAAGCCTATAATGTGTGATACTGTCTGCTTAGCCCCTGTATCTAAGCCTATAATATGTGATACTGTCCCATTAGCCCCTGTATCTAAGCCTATAATGTGTGATACTGTCCGCTTAGCCCCTGTATCTAAGCCTATAATGTGTGATACTGTCCGCTTAGCCCCTGTATCTAAGCCTATAATATGTGATACTGTCCGCTTAGCCCCTGTATCTAAGCCTATAATGTGTGATACTGTCCGCTTAGCCCCTGTATCTAAGCCTATAATGTGTGATACTGTCCGCTTAGCCCCTGTATCTTAGCCTATAATGTGTGATACTGTCCGCTTAGCCCCTGTATCTAAGCCTATAATGTGTGATACTGTCTGCTTAGCCCCTGTATCTTAGCCTATAATGTGTGATACTGTCCGCTTAGCCCCTGTATCTTAGCCTATAATGTGTGATACTGTCCGCTTAGCCCCTGTATCTAAGCCTATAATGTGTGATACTGTCCGCTTAGCCCCTGTATCTAAGCCTATGATGTGTGATACTGTCTGCTTAGCCCCTGTATCTAAGCCTATAATGTGTGATACTGTCCGCTTAGCCCCTGTATCTTAGCCTATAATGTGTGATACTGTCTGCTTAGCCCCTGTATCTAAGCCTATAATGTGTGATACTGTCCGCTTAGCCCCTGTATCTAAGCCTATAATATGTAATACTGTCTGCTTAGCCCCTGTATCTAAGCCTATAATGTGTGATACTGTCCGCTTAGCCCCTGTATCTAAGCCTATAATGTGTGATACTGTCCGCTTAGCCCCTGTATCTAAGCCTATAATGTGTGATACTGTCCGCTTAGCCCCTGTATCTAAGCCTATAATGTGTGATACTGTCTGCTTAGCCCCTGTATCTTAGCCTATAATGTGTGATACTGTCCGCTTAGCCCCTGTATCTAAGCCTATAATGTGTGATACTGTCCGCTTAGCCCCTGTATCTTAGCCTATAATGTGTGATACTGTCTGCTTAGCCCCTGTATCTAAGCCTATAATGTGTGATACTGTCCGCTTAGCCCCTGTATCTAAGCCTATAATATGTAATACTGTCTGCTTAGCCCCTGTATCTAAGCCTATAATGTGTGATACTGTCCGCTTAGCCCCTGTATCTAAGCCTATAATGTGTGATACTGTCCGCTTAGCCCCTGTATCTAAGCCTATAATGTGTGATACTGTCCGCTTAGCCCCTGTATCTAAGCCTATAATGTGTGATACTGTCTGCTTAGCCCCTGTATCTTAGCCTATAATGTGTGATACTGTCCGCTTAGCCCCTGTATCTAAGCCTATAATGTGTGATACTGTCCGCTTAGCCCCTGTATCTAAGCCTATAATGTGTGATACTGTCTGCTTAGCCCCTGTATCTTAGCCTATAATGTGTGATACTGTCTGCTTAGCCCCTGTATCTAAGCCTATAATGTGTGATACTGTCCGCTTAGCCCCTGTATCTAAGCCTATAATATGTAATACTGTCTGCTTAGCCCCTGTATCTAAGCCTATAATGTGTGATACTGTCCGCTTAGCCCCTGTATCTAAGCCTATAATGTGTGATACTGTCCGCTTAGCCCCTGTATCTAAGCCTATAATGTGTGATACTGTCCGCTTAGCCCCTGTATCTAAGCCTATAATGTGTGATACTGTCTGCTTAGCCCCTGTATCTTAGCCTATAATGTGTGATACTGTCCGCTTAGCCCCTGTATCTTAGCCTATAATGTGTGATACTGTCCGCTTAGCCCCTGTATCTAAGCCTATAATGTGTGATACTGTCCGCTTAGCCCCTGTATCTAAGCCTATGATGTGTGATACTGTCTGCTTAGCCCCTGTATCTAAGCCTATAATGTGTGATACTGTCCGCTTAGCCCCTGTATCTTAGCCTATAATGTGTGATACTGTCTGCTTAGCCCCTGTATCTAAGCCTATAATATGTAATACTGTCTGCTTAGCCCCTGTATCTAAGCCTATAATGTGTGATACTGTCCGCTTAGCCCCTGTATCTAAGCCTATAATGTGTGATACTGTCCGCTTAGCCCCTGTATCTAAGCCTATAATGTGTGATACTGTCCGCTTAGCCCCTGTATCTAAGCCTATAATGTGTGATACTGTCCGCTTAGCCCCTGTATCTAAGCCTATAATATGTGATACTGTCCGCTTAGCCCCTGTATCTAAGCCTATAATGTGTGATACTAATGGTAACTATGGTAAACTACTGACCACAGAGAGGTGCACTCAGTCAAGTGGACTCACCCTGTCCACTCAAAATATGAAACTGAGTAAACAAAGAAAACTGGGCACTCTCAAGATATCTGAACCATATGAAGTTTATTAGCATATAAAATCAATAGATGTAGTTCAATAAGTGGCAATAAACGGTGGTACTATTATATAATATCACAAATGGCTAACAAACATAACCTAAATCCACAACATGCAGTACTCCATAAAAATACCTAAAATCAATGGGATATGATTCTAAAATTCGAGGAATAAAATTGGAAAAAATGAAATAATCGATCCACACATAAAAGAGTCAGAAGTTGCAAATCGTATAAATAATTTGTATAGTTATTCGTATGGGAAAAGTATCGACTCTATTGGTGGCGATAAAGCAATGTCCTAAATATACACCCAATTCGATGCGTTGGCAGTGGTGTCCGAAGGTTCTAATGTCTCATTAGACAATAGGAAAACAGAACGAAGCGGCGTCCCGCTACTTGCATGAACCAGCGGCGTCCCACTGGGATGTTGGTAACCAAAGTTTGAATAAAGCCGGGTAAAAATCGAACGGTCTTACCGTCTCACTTGTTGATTCGACAAAGTTCCTTTATATGGTGGTCATATGAGTGTGTAGATCAGTAGTATACGAGCAGTCTTCGTCCTAAATTCGCACACTGGCAATTGTTTGGCACGTGTAGTCAGACCTTCACCATGGAATCAGGCCTTACAAGTTGTTTGTCAAATATACCATTCATGTGGCGGACGATCTCCAGAGTTTGGGGTCCTGTCTAGGCTAGACACGTTTCGGGGTGTCAAATTGCCCCTTCCTAGCTACTGAGGAAGGGGCAATTTGAAACCCCGAAACGCGTCTAGCCTAGACAGGACCCCAAACTCTGGAACCACTTGGGAAGCTGGAGGATTGTATCGTATTTTCGCAAAGAGAGATCGTCCGCCACACAAATGGTATATTCGACAAACAACTTGTAAGACCTGATTCCATGGTGAAGGTCTGACTACACGTGCCAAACAATTGCCAGTGTGCGAATTTAGGACGAAGACTGCTCGTATACTACTGGTCTACACACTCATATGACCACCATAGGGGTTTCTGCCTAAACCCTTTTCAATGACTCTTTGGCCATTTTTCCACTGCCTCATTTGCTAAAAGTTGTTCCTTTAGAGCAGGGATGGCCAATCTGCGGCTCTCCAGCTGTTGTAAAACTACAACTCCCACCATGCCCTACTGTAGGCTGATAGCTGTAGGCAGACTGAGCATACTGGGAGTTGTAGTTTTGCAACAGCTGGAGAGCCGCAGGTTTGCCATCCCTGCTTTAGACGGTAGAGTCCTGACAAAGTTTTCCCCTCCAGTAGAAGAAGAGATAATCCCAACTAAGACTAGGCCCCCTTGGTGGCCTTGGAAAATAATTTTGATTTCATATCCACACCACCAGGTGGCAGCCTTGTCTTGCACATATCTCTCTCCTCATGTGATATGACTTCTGCTCATCACACAGAAAATCATCTCATTTAGGGTCCATTCACACGTCCTTATGTGTTTAGCGGATCCGCAAAACATGGACACCGGCAATGTGCGTTCCGCATTTTGCGGACCGCACATCGCCGTCACTCTCATAGAAAATGCCTTTTCTTGTCCGCAATTGCGGACAAGAATAGGACATGTTCTATTTTTTGCGGAACGGAAGTGCGGATCCGCAAATGCGGATGCGGACAGCACATTCTAGCCCCATTGAAAATGAATGGGTCTGCACCTGTTCCTCAAAATTGCGGAACGGATGCGGACCCATTTTGCGGACGTGTGAATGGACCCTTACTCCACCATTACTTAGTGGGGGGAAAAACGAAAAAAGCAAAGCAAAAAAAAAAGTGTACCTAGCTTTACGGTGGACGGTGGTTATTTGTACAAAACTACATGGCCTCATCTGTGCATATTTGACCCAACTCCATGTCCTGCTGCCAGTCTCTCCTGCCATACTGTTAGATGTCACTGGCAGCGGGTAGAACCTGTCCCCTGCTTCTTCTACATCTTGGCTGCTCAGATCAGTTAGCCACATGTAGACTGGGACGACCTGGGCTCTAATCTTGGTATCAAGGAGGATGTTCCTAAACCAATGTTTCCATTCTTCTCCAACCATCTCTTCATTATGTCAGAGGCTCCAGTGATACCTTTTTTTAAGGTTAAAGTGTTTCTTCAGTCTAATGTTGGAGGACGGTCTCACCCATGTGTAGTATCCCAGACCTGGGGTTATCTGCAATTCTTTGTAATCTTTCCTCCAGCAGAGGAGGAATGGTTGGCATTGGTTGGCAGGAACAGAGCTAATCACCCTGTCTCTCTTCTCTTGGCAGGAGTGGGCTGGTCCTGCTTCCTGCCAGGTGAGGGAGTTCCAGTTAGACAGAGAAGGGAGAGGAAGCACATGTCAGAGCTCTTACTCCTAGGGACCGTATCTATTCTCCTGTGAGGTCCTCACTCCAGGGAGATCTTCAGAATCCAGATCACAGCTTCCATAAAGCATCAGTGTGCCAAGATAGCAGAGTGATCAGCAAAATCACCTCTTTATAGACCCTGCTGCAGGTGAGGGACTACAGCTTAGACACTAATCACCTTGAACAACTGTAACATCCCAGAGTTATGTTACAAAACTCTTTTACCCTGCTACAACCTGTCAAGTGTATCTGCATTGTCATCTAATGTAATTTTCCATCACATCCTCACAAATGTGCATTGAAATCCTTGTTAAATGTATTTGCTGTAATTTCTATGTTCACCAGCAGGTGGCAGCAATGCTACCAGGGACTTAGTTCAGTTTAGCATATCTAGACTGGAATAGTATATTCCAGTTTAGCTCCCCCCTCTTTGAGCAGAGTGGGCTCGCCCATGTCCTGCCTCATGGGGAGGGAGGGAAGTTCACATTACACCACTCTGGCATTCCTAACCTGGTACGTGAGTTGCAACACCTTAAAGGGCCCTGAGACTGTACCCTGTGCACGCTGCAATTGGCGTCACGAACAAAAACTATTAACTATCATTTACACCTGACCCAGTCAGTGCATATTATAGCGTCAGTGTGCATTATTCCAATCCGGCTTTCTGCACAACCACCAGGCCATAATAACTTCAAGCCTGTATCTTACAGTGGACACCTATATCTCCTAGTGCCTGCAAGTACCATTTGAATCTCCACACAAGCAGCCACCATACCTCTTCATCTGGTGCCAGAATCTACACTTTGTACTGAATACTGCAGGATGTGCCTCGAGTTATATTCTGCAGGAGACTGTTCTTTTATTTCTGGCCTGATTCTTCAAACTACCCTACCACTGCACTGATTCCCAGGGAGCAACTGCCTGAGGGAGTAACCAGGGACACAACATCTTATCAGGGTCACTACCACTCCCATTCTCTGCACTGGTTCCTCAGGGGCTCAATGCTCATATCCAAAACGGGCAAGAGAGCTGGAGTTCAGACCCACCAGTAGAAGAGGAAGGTATGGGGTCTCATCCTTTTCTTATATGAATCATACATATGTTTAGGGCAATCTTATGCAGATGGTGACGGTCCAGACTGGGGGAACTTGCAAATCGTTTTTTGTTTGATACTTGCCACATTATTGACTGCTATTTACTATGATTTAATATTATGTACGCCCCCCTGTATGGTTATGGATCGAAGTGTAGGAGTTAATCTGACACAGCCTCTATAGGAAGTTGGGTGTGGATCATGTATTCGCCACCAGCTCAGTCTGGAGAGTTTAGTCTGGAGTTAGCAAGAAGTCACTTGACTCAACAAAAGCTACAGAGACTTACCGATCTCTGCATGATCTACTGAATGAGAGAAGTAGACACGAAGGCTCAGAAATCTGCAAGTCCAAGAATTGGTGTCAGTGAGGTATCCTGCTACCTAAGCTATTCAGTGCAGCGAGGAGAACAGTGTTAACACATCCTTTACACTTGGACGCGACTTGGACAGTCGCATCTCGAAAAACCTGTACGCCTCAGTTGAGAATTACAGGCACAATTTCAAAAGTGATATTGCCTGCCATAGATTCTGCAGGTAGAGACTTGAAAAAGATGAAGAAGAAAGAGTAGGATCATTCCCATCCTTGCTCAAATCCATACAGACCCACCTGGGGAGAATTGCACTGTATATTGTGGGAACTGTGTTTTGCTATTGTTGGATGTACTACAGTCCTCATTCTGCATTACAGTCCTCATTCTGCATTACAGTTCTCATTGCGCACCTGAGTAAAGAGAGATGTTTTATTCTGCAAAATCTGGCCTGGTTTACTGACTCCTGCACCATACGCCGGCCATTGCACTTCACACGCCCTGCCTTGCACCTTTACAGACACTGAATATCACAGGCATCCTCACTACCATCAGGCAGGAGCCCCAGGACCAGGGTTATGCCCCGGGGGGAAAAAAAGGTGTGCCCTCCTTTCACTGCGCAGCCTTAGGGAGCAATGGTGTGAGGAAAGCCTCTATGATGAACTATAACAGCCAAAATCACTACCACTCCCACCCTCTGCTCCGGCTCCTTCCAGGCTGCTGCCCAGTGAGAGAGGTTTCTGCTACAGGAAACTGCATCCCGGCAAACATCAGTGCAAATCAGTGAATTACTGACATCCCTACATCCGTGATATGCAACTCGGCCAAGCATAGTATTAAAATCAATGACTCGATGAAATTTCAGGACACAACACATCATGGCCTGAAGCATTAATCACCCAATGGTTGAACATTCAAAATCCATGAAGCCAGTTTTCAGCTCCAAGGTCTAGTGGAGACCAATATAATGTCTTTTATGTTAACAGAAGCGCTGGTGGTCTCCAACATGTGGCTTTCCAGCTGTTGCAAAAATACAACCAGAGGCTATGAAGGCACGATAGGAGTTGTACTTTTGCAGCAGCTGGAGAACCACATTTTGGGACCAGGGCTGTGCCGTATCCAGGTCTGGAATCAGTGCCACGTGGCAGCAGCAGCAGGAAATGTAGGCTCATGATATGCAGCACACACAGCAATGACCTCATTGTGCTCTGCAGGCAAAGCGCTGAGTGTGCATCGATCCGCCGTTCCACCAAGTCATTATACAGTATGTAGACTATGTGCAGACAAGCGGTGAACCATCCTACTGAATTTGCTTTCATTTCTGGCTATCAGCTGATGATGTGGTTTTCAGTAAAAGGACTTCATGTGTTTTTTTTTCTGAGACTTAAGGTCGACCATCAAGTTGTGAATGGTGGGGATCCAGCTTCCAAGGACAACCAAGATCAGCGAAAACAAGGGGCCGGTGTTGCCTTCTGGAATACAGTGACCCCCTTCATTCTGCTGATTGTCAGGGTTCCTGAGGGTCAGGTCACCACCAATCACACATCGATGGTCTATTCCAAGAACAAACCACCAATGTTGACATCCTCAGGAACCCTTCAACCAATATATCTGTCGACTACTGGAGCCCATCGCGTTCCTTTTTCCTAAAGCTCCATGATTTCCTCTGTAATTGTCTCCGGTTTCTCTTGTCTGAGACAGTTTGTAAAGAACTCTAACAGAGTCTGTGTAGAGGCAGTCTCTGGTATAGGAGACAACTTCCTGCGACCACTTCAGAGTACCAACATCTATTCAAATATGGTTACTAGGCAACCGTAGATTGTGAATCAGATGACGACAAACATTTCCTTCATTAACTTTGAATTACAATGTCAGTCCAGAGGGAATGTCACTGACAGACCATCCCAAGGATGAGGACATCTCAGCTCCTACGCACCATAACCACACTGCTCCCTGAAGAAGGGGCCACTTATCGGACTACCAGAAGTCTCCCATGTGCCACGTCCCAACTAAATATCCACCTATCCTCCCTCATACCGCCCTCTGCATGGCCAGGTGCTGCTAAGGCTGGCAACAACTGCAGGAATTAGGAAAGGAGTACATGCAGAATCTAATTTTTGCATTAATAAGAGGGTTATGTTCTATTAGTGCACGGTCTGGGGTCTGTCTGGAGTGAGGTCTATGGGGTCATTTATCAAACTGGTATAAAGTAGAACTGGCTTAGTTGCCCATAGCAACCATTTACCAGAGCTCCTCTGGTAAATGAAAGATGGAATCTGATTAGGTGCTATGGGCAACTAAGCCAGTTCTACTTTATACCAGTTTGATAAATCTCCCCCTATATTTATTTAGGGAGTATGGTCTGAGGTCTGTATTCTGGGATCTGGTCTGAGCGTTTATATGTGTTTAGAAGGTCTGGTCTTATTATTATTGTTACTTATTTGAGAGCGCCATTAGTTCCAAGGTGCTGTACATCAAGAACTTCAATAAACAAGAAACTATTAACTGTATTTGTTTTTAGGGTCTGGTGTGGTCTGTATTTATTTAAGGGGGTATGATCTGGGGTCAGTATTAGTTTAGACTGTCTGGTCTGGGGTCTGTAATTATGTACGGGTCTGTAATTATGTATGGGTCTGGTCTGTGGTCTATATTAGTTTACAGGGTCTGGTGTGGTCTGTATATATTTAGGGAGTATGATCTGGGCTCTGTATTAGTTCAAACTGTCTGGTCTGGGTCTGTAATTATGTATGGGTCTGGTCTGTGGTCTATATTAGTTTACAGGGTCTGGTGTGGTCTGTATATATTTAGGGAGGTTGATCTGCGGTCTGGGGTCTTTAATTATGTATGGTCTGGTTCGGAGTCTGTGTTAGTTTACAGGGTCTGAAGTCTGTATTTATTTAGGGGGTATGATCTGGAGTATGTATTTGAGACTGTATTTCTGGATACTGCTCTGAGGACTGTATTTGGGGGGTCTTGAGTCTGTTTGTTTAGGGGTTTTGTTTGGTGGTTGCATTAGTTAAGCTGGTCTGTATTTGTTTAGAGGTTCTGTGTTTATTTGGGGGTTCTAGATCTGTCCTTCTTAAGGTGTCTGGTCTTGGATCTATAATTATTTATCGGTCTAGTCTGGGTTTTTTATTTGTAGTATTGTACTTGTTTAGAAGTCTGGTCTGGTGTCTTTATTGTGTATATATTTTGGGGTCATATACACTACTTATGATACAAATGCCCTAGGTTGGTGGCATGCCCTATATAAAAGCTTAAAGGGGTTTTCCCATGAAAAATATTTCAAACCAGCACCTGGATCTAAATACTTTTGTAATTGCAAGTAATTAAAAATGTTGCATAGTCACAGAGTTATTCAATAAAATGTATTTGTATAGCGCCACCTGCTGTTTGTTCTTATTCTTATTTCTTTGTCCTGCTCACTGAGAAGGCCACACATGCTCAGTCTCATCCTTCAACTGCCTCCTGAGCTGTGATAGGGAGAGCACAGACACACCCCCTGAGCTGCAGCAGAAAAGACACTCCCCTTGAGCTGTCAGCTTGATATAAATCTAGCAGAGCAATGAATGAGGAGATCTCAGGATCCATGTGAGGTACAGCGCTGGTTCTAGCTTTGTTAGAAAGAGATTGTCATGTTCTATATGATGTCTGATTCTCATTATATACAACCTTGACCTGTCCTCTGCCTTCGACACTGTTGACCACTTCCTTCTCTTGCAAACTCTCTCATATCTTGGCATCACTGACCTGGCCCTCTCCTGGATCACATCATACCTCACAGACCGGACGTTTAGCGTCTCCCACTCCCGCACCACCTCCTCGTCTCATTCCCTCTCTGTTGGTGTCCCGCAAGGCTCTGTCCTAGGACCCCTGCTCTTCTCTATCTACACTTTTGGCCTGGGACAGCTCATAGAGTCCCATGGCTTTCAGTATCACTCTTATGCTGACGACACACAAATCCACCTCTCTGGTCCAGACATCACCACCTTACTATCAGGAATCCCACAATGTCTATCTTCTATATCATCCTTCTTCTCCTCTCACTTTCTAAAACTTAACATGGATAAAACAGAATTCATCCTCTTTCCCCCATCTTGCTCAACCCCCCCAACATTCCTATCTATCACGATCAATGGCTGCACACTCTCTCCGGTCAACAAAGTCCGCTGCCTTGGAGTGACCTTGGATTCTGCCCTCTCCTTCAGACCGCACATCCAAGCCCTTTCCACCACCTGCCGCCTCCAACTCAAAAACATCTCCCGCATCCGCGCTTTCCTTAACTTTGAATCTGCGAAAATGCTTGTACATGCCCTCATCATCTCCCGCCTGGACTACTGTAACACTCTCCTCTGTGGCCTTCCATCTAGCACTCTCGCACCCCTCCAATCTATCCTCAACTCTGCTGCCCGACTTATCCACCTCTCACCCTATTACTCCTCTGTCTCTCCCCTCTGCCAATCCCTTCACTGGCTCCCCACTGCCCAGCGAATTCACTTCAAAGTACTAACAAATACATACAAGGCCGTCCATAACCTGTCCCCTCCCTACATCTCTGAGCTACTTTCCCGATACATCCCCACACGCGCTCTCCGATCCTCACACAACCTCCTTCTCTCCTCTTCTCTTATCACCTCTTCCCACAATCGCCTCCAAGATTTCTCCCGCGCATCCCCCATACTCTGGAACTCGCTACCCCAACAAATCAGACTCTCACCCACAGTGGAATCCTTCAATAAAAAACTGAAAACCCACCTCTTCAGACAAGCCTACAAGCAGTGACCCTGCTGCCTCCATACCGGCATGACCAATTTCACCCTCACCTACTGTGTCCTTCTCCCATGCCATGTAGATTGTAAGCCCTCACGGGCAGGACCCTCTCTCCTTCTGTACCAGTCTGTAACTCGTCATGATTAGTGCAATTGTCTGTATTATGTATGTGCACCGCTTATCATATGTACAGCGCTATGGAATGAATGGCTCTTTAATAATAAATAATAATAATAATAATTAGTCATGGGATAATCCCTTTAATAGAAAACTTCTCAGAATAGCCTTAAAGGGAGTCTTTCACGCAGATTCACCCTATTAATCTAATAACAGTGTTATGTCTACGGCATCCCCCCTATTAAAACTGTGCTTACCGTTAGTTCCTTGTTAGCATTGTTGTGCAGAAAAACACTTTTAATCCGTATGCAAATTAGGCTGTGAAGGTGCCCAGTCGGGCCGGGGCATCGCAGTTTACCGTGCGTTATCGCGTTCATCGGCGCATGCGCGGGATTATGGACGGGAGGAGGGAGGTTAGAGCAGAGACTAAGGGCGGGCAGACGCGGTGGAGTGGCTTCGTATGAGAATGACCGAGGGGCCTGGGCACCGGCCGTTGTAACTCCGCCCCTGGGCACCTTCACAGCCTCATTTGCTTACGGATGAAAAGTGTTTTTCTGCACAACGATGCTTGCAAGGAACTAACGGTAAGCACAGTTTTAATAAGGGGGTGCCGTGGACATAACACTGTTATTAGGTTAATAGGGTGAATCTGGTTGAAAGACTCCCTTTAAAGCAGTGCTTCTCAAATAGTGGGGCGCGCCCCCCAGGGGGGGCGCCAGGCTCCGTAAAGGGGGGCTCGTTCAGGGCCGGCCTTTGGGGTGTGCGAATTTCTTCTGTATAATGCCGGCAGGCAGGCCGGGCGGCCGGCGCATCCCTCAGTGATGTCACGTGCCTGCGCTGCCTGCTTTATGAATGAAGCAGGCGGCGCAGACAAGTGACGTCACTGAGGGACGCGCCGGCTGCCCGGCCCGCCTGCCCGGCCCGCCTGCCGGCATTATACTGAAGAAATTCGGATATACAGTACTATTAGGAGTGAGGGGGGCATGTTTAATAACTTTAAACGGCGGCGGCGGGCACACGGAATCTGTGGATGGCACAGTTAAGAGGTGGGGGTCTGTGGATGGCACTGTTATGGGCTGGGGGGGGCACTGTGGATGGCACTGTTATGGGGTGGGGGGTCTGTGGATGGCACATATATAACAGTGCCAGCCACAGATCCCCCTGTAACAGTGCCAGCCACAGATCCCCCCATAAGTGTCCGTCATCCACAGATCCCCCCATAAGTGTCCGTCATCCACAGATCCCCCCATAAGTGTCCGTCATCCACAGATCCCCCCCATAAGTGTCCGTCATCCACAGATCCCCCGATAAGTGTCCGTCATCCACAGATCCCCCATAAGTGTCCGTCATCCACAGATCCCCCCATAAGTGTCCGTCATCCACAGATCCCCCCATAAGTGTCCGTCATCCACAGATCCCCCCATAAGTGTCCGTCATCCACAGATCCCCCCATAAGTGTCCGTCATCCACAGATCCCCCCCATAAGTGTCCGTCATCCACAGATCCCCCCATAAGTGTCCGTCATCCACAGATCCCCCCATAAGTGTCCGTCATCCACAGATCCCCCCATAAGTGTCCGTCATCCACAGATCCCCCCATAAGTGTCCGTCATCCACAGATCCCCCCATAAGTGTCCGTCATCCACAGATCCCCCCATAAGTGTGTGTCCGATCCACATTTCTTTCTTTTTTTATTCTCTTATACGTTAATAAGGATACAGTGTTATGCAGAGGTGTACTTATAACAATTTTATAGACAAATGATACTATTTACAGTCGCGCGGGGGGGGGGCGAAATGTTTTCTTCTTCCTAGGGGGGGCATGACAGAAAATAATTGAGAAGCACTGCTTTAAAGCATATCTGAATTTTAAAAAAAGTTTGCATAATGGCTGTGCTTTTTTGTACAATCATAACTGTGAAGGAACAGGTCTTTCTTGAGCTCCCCTAATATATTATTCCCTCTTGCTGCTGCACAGCTAGATGCATTTCACTCAGAAGGAGGGGTCATCTTCCTTCTGTGAAGCCAGCACTGTACTGCTGTGACGTCCTTTCCCTTCCAGTTATGTTTGTTTTCAGCTCTGGAGCTCACAGAACAGATAAGGAAGGATAAATCACACTTACAGAAAGGCAGAACACTCCTGTTATGCTCAGAAGCTGTGTAGAAGCAGTTCTTTTGTCAGGCTCAGGATCTCAGCTAGCTCTGACTCGCCCCGACTTCCTATCTGCCGTCTTCTGAGTCTGTTAGCAGGGACGGATCTTGCCTAACAACTGGAAGTGGACTGCAAATTAGGTGGAAGTGAGACCCCTGGTGGCCATGACTTTACAGCTTTTTTTCAGGTGGATGCAGGCAGATTTTTTAAATGAATTGATTTAGATATTTGCTACCTACACCGTTCTCTATTAAATGAAATGAAATTGTGCCATGCCTCAAGGTAGGCAAGCGTGACTGTATCTTGACATCTGAGATTAGCTTTGGCGCAATCACCATTGAAGAAATAACGTCCATATTCCATACGTGAGGTTGTTTCTGATTGATTGAATCTTTATTACATCTTTTTCAGCCGTGAACATACATGACCTCTCTCGCGCATCATCTTATATGTACATGACCTCGGTATCACATGACCCTAATCTCACATTTCATCATTGGTTCATATTATACATAACCCGGGGTCGATATATCTGTCTTCTCCATATCTTACATTGCCCTTCCAGAGGGTTTGACGTCTATAATCTTATAATATAGAATTTTTTATTTTTTTGGGAAAATAGTGATCCATCAAGACTTTCTTAAGATATAGATCTGTATATGTACATCATTTATACAGAGAGCTCTGTGACCATATATATATATAGACAATATATAGGCACACGCTTCATGTACAGGGGTGCACCACCAATGAGGCCAGGTGAGGCGATTGCCTAAGGCGGCAAGACATAGAGACAAGTGGGGGCAGTGGCAAAGCTGTGGGAATATCTCTGTATATTCAACTGTATCACAGTATGCCTTAAACAGTAGGGGTTGGGCGCCGTTTTAGTTTTCGCCTCAGGCAGCAGAAAGGCTAGGTGCACCCCTGTTCATGTACATTACATTTGTACACTCTGCCAGGTTCCCCCCCTGATCACAGCATATACGCTTGAGATGTTCACGGGGTTGACCCTATGGCTTCTATAGAAAAGTTACTCTATATGTAGGCTCAGTGGGCATTGCACGTCTATATGTACCCATCCTCAGTCTATTATATACAGATTGCCTTTGATGGCGAGTCATAATCATCGATCATTGCCTTGCAACACCCATACGATTCCCAGTAGACTATAGAAAATGCATGCCTAGTGCTCACACCCATAGAGACAGTATAGCAGCTATACTCAACCAGCATTGGATAAAGCATCACATCTATGTATAGACCTGGCAGCGTGGCACCCCCAAACATGGGGTATAACCCTTATTGCACCCTTTATGCACCAGGAGTCTTACTAGCATTTTGTAGGATTGCCCCCCCCCCCCTATGTGCCAAGCGTCTTTACTAGTCAGGAGACTTATATACATCCAGAGTCACATTTCTCCAAGGCAGTGGTGGCAGGTGTGGGATCACAGGCAGGACATTCATCATCTGGCCGAGCTGTCTGAAGATGCAGGGTCCCGATCTGAGTCTTCAGGGTCTTCATTACAGGCGGATTCACTACTAGGGGGTGGAGACCTGATAAAGGCATCAAATTATACATAATTAGTCTCGCTCCATAATTGCATACATATAGGTCCATGAGTATTACATTTCTATATAGCATCTACTCACTATGCTGGTGCCCCCGGTCTGTATTTATTTAGTTTTTAGGGCTCCACTCTGGGGTCTGTATTTATTTGTAGCTCTGAGGACTGGTCTGTGGTGTGTATTGGTTACGATGGTCTGGGGTCTGTATTTAAGGTGCTGGTCTGGGGTCTATATTAGTTTAGGCAATCTGGTCTGGGGACTGTATATGTTTGATGGTCAGATCCGGGGATTGTATTTATATTTGGGGGGGGGGGGGGTCCATATTTATTTGGGGTTCTGGTCCAGGGTCTGTAATTATTTAGGGGTCTGGTCTGGGGTCTGGTCTGGGGGCTGTATATATTTGTGGCTCTGGTCTGGGGTCTGGTCAGAGATCTGGTCTCATTTTGCGTTCTAATGAAGGGGGTCATATGCCCTACTTATTAAAAATTAAAATGCCCTAGGTTTGTCCTATACAAATGAATGGGTCATATGTAAAAAATAAAATAAAATAGTGCAGCTTAATTGAGCGTTTCTTGGGCGCTCCTTTATGTCACTTTTTATAAATAGGCATGTATGACCTTACCTTTGAGTTGAGATTTTGGGTGATCACCATGCGAGAAATGACGTCCGTATTCCATACATAAAGTTGTCTCTAACGCACTGATTTAACATTATATTTTTTTTTACATCTTTTTAACTGTGAACATATATCGTAGAGTATGTACATGACCTCAGTATCACATCACCCTAATCTCATAGCAGTCATTTCATGTTCAGGGGGTTGCCTACCACTTGACCTGCTGTTTGGGTGACTACTGAGTAATGCAGCGAACGAAGTGATCGGGCAGTTCTCTGCTACATAAGAGACAGGTGGGCGTCCCTATGATCTGTCCTAAGCAGTGACAATGACCAAAGTCGCCTTTGGGTCCACCAAATTACAAAGTTCTAATGGTCCACACATCTGAATTTTTTATACAGTATCTACTAGCATGGAAGAACATGCTTTGTTCGGAGGGCGGCCGGCTCACCTCTCCTCTGACTCTGACTGGGTGATTAACCTCCGGCACGTCTCCATCTGTACATCCAGTCCTCTCTTCATGCTGCACATTTCCATATATTCATGAAGGTGCCGCGTCATGTCGTTCTTAGCCGTCGCCAATTCCAGCTGGAAAATAGGATGACCTTAGTCTACACGCCCCATGGTCATTCGTAGGACTGCATTTCTAGGTTGCCCTCGTAGCTTCTCCGCCCATCTTACCTCTATCTGGTCTATGGTTTCCTGGTATTCCTTCTCCCGGTTCTTGAAGAGAGACTCTGTGTCTTTTATGACCTCTTCTAAGCTGTCGTCCTGGGTCTGAGAAAGAGAAGAAACGTTTATGACTTAGGGGGTACTACTGGTCTCATATACCAAGTGATATCTTCCTGAATTTTGATTAGAAACCAACAAAGGGTCTCATTAGTCCAAATGTTGGCCTAACATGTGACCTGTGTAAAAAACAACAATACCCTTTTCCCAGAAATAGCGCCACTTTTGTACAGAGGCCATGTCTGGTATTGCAGCATTGAACATGGCTGAGCTGCAGTACCAGAGACAGCCACAGTGACGCTGTTCCTAGTAAAAAAAAAAAATAAAGAAAAAAAAAACAGGTCTTTTTGACTAATCCTGGGCAGTCCCTTTAGGACCACGTCACACTTTTTCAGGATATTTGTGTTTTCCCTTACGTCCTACCAGCAGCACAGATGGGGTTAACCACCCCCCGTGGACTGGTAGGACCGGCGGAGCCCAAGTAAATAAGACAATTAAGTATCCCTTATAAAGGAGGGAATCACCCCCAGCCCACTGTGTTTTTTCTGTCCTCCCGGACAGGAGGACTGGCGGTGATCCCCTCTTTCTAGGGGATCTTTCTCTTTTCCCGGGTGCCTAGGGGTTTTAGCCCTATTTTTTTCCCCTTGGGGAAATATTTTTCCGGGCTTTTTGCCCAGTCTTCTCTTTTAGCTCCTTCGGCCGGCAGCTTACCTGCTGTCGGCTCCTCGCATTTGCGCTTCCGTTTCGCGTCTCTCGGCGGAGTCCTTGGTCCGGTTTTCTGCGCCCGTTGGGCGCCGCCATCTTCCGGAGGTGGCGTCAGAGTGTCCTCTGACGTCACTTCCGGGGTTTCCTCGCGGCATGTTGCATGTTCGCCGGGGATATTATTATTGTTATTTCTTTCTTTCCTCCTGTTGGGAGGATTTTTGTTATTCCTTGCCCTGCTAGGTAGCATTGGTTTATATGTTTATACAGTGGTTATTTTTTTTTCCCACCTGGGGCGTTTTTTTTTTCCTCGGGGTCCAGCCTCTTTCTATTTAAGGAAGCATTGTGCACCTGCTCGGTCTCTAGCTGCACATGCTTCTCAGCTTGCTCCCAGAGTCCCTATAAGATGGTGTTTTCTCTGCTTACTGGTGCTTTGTTCTTCGTCTGGCCCTTTTTTTCAGCTTCCTCCGGTCTGCCTCTTACCTTTTCTGCTTAGTAACATCTATTTTTAATATACAAATATTTTATACGTCTTTTCTTCCTGCAGTGATGTCTTCTCCGCGGGATCCTGATAGCAGAAAGTCAGTTTCTAAGAGGAAGCATTTATCCTGCTATGATTGTAGCACTCCTTTGGAGGATAGCTATCCGAGGGTCCAACCTTCGGGTGAACCTACCATGCAGGACATGTATGCATGGGTAAAGAGCTATGTGGATGGGTCCATCAAGGGAGTCGTGAACCTGCTTGATGAAAGGCTTCCTACTCCTGCTCAGACGCCTATGGAGACCTCTGCTCCGGTGGAGAGACCTTCTGTGGTCTCCTTAGTTTCTTCCTCCTCAGATGAGGAGGAGCTTACCTTGTGTTTTTTTCCTCCAGAAAAGACACAAAAGCTACTCAAGTCCATCAGGTCGGAGGACCATGATGTTGACCCGGGGGAGCCTTTCCGATCCCGCTAGTCGGGCACCACGTGTCTTTAAAGCGGATGAGACCCTCCTCTCTGTCATGCGTACAGAGTGTAAGAGACCTGAGAAAGGTCCGGTTCTAACCAAGAAATTTAGAACCATGTTCCCGATGGCTAAATCCTTGGTGGAAACGTGGGGTTCCATTCCCAAGGTGGACATGGCTATTGCCAAATTGTCCAGACGCACTCTGGTTCCAGCAGACGATGGGTCTAGTTTTCAGGATCCCCTTGACAGGAGAACGGAGTGCACTCTGAGAAGAGGTTACACGGCAGCCACAGCATCCGCTTCTACAGCCATTGCTGCTACCGAGGTCTCTACGTTCCTCCGGACTCGCCTGAACCAGATTCAGACTGACGTGGATCAGAAGGTGTCTCATGAAGACATTCTGGCTGCCTTCAAGACCATTAACCTGGCTACGAATTTCATGTGCGATACTGCGCAGCTTCAGCTGAAATTGGGGCCAAATCCATAGCCCTTGTGTCAGCGGCCCGTAGGCCTTTGTGGCTTAAGCCTTGGGTCGCTGACAACTCCTCTAAATACAACTTATGTGGCCTTCCCTTTGAGCCCAGCCGTTTGTTCGGCTCGGAGCTTGCTATAATTATGGAAGGCCTATCAGATAAGAAGGGGAAGAGTCTTCCCCAACAGTCCTTTCGAGGGTGGGGCAGACAGGACTGCGGAGGTAGGTCTGGCCAGCAGTCAAGAGCTCGAAGGGACTGGGGAGCGCAGCAAAGGGGTTCGAAGCGCTCTCGCGAAGGAGCCAAGGATAGAAAATCCACCTTCTGACTATGGGCCTCCTCGAGGCTCTTGGATGACTCCCGTTACTCCTGCCGTCCTGCCAGAAAGCTTCCTCATTCCTCTGCCTCATCTACCCGACGGGGGCCGTCTCTCTCACTTCAAGGAGGATTGGATCCGAAATATTTCAGATCCCTGGGTCCTGAATATCATCTCCAAGAGGTATTTACTGGAGGAGGTTCCGGCAGGGGAACGGGGCTTAGGGAACTACTCACCAGTTTTTCTGGTTCCCAAGACGTCAGGAGATCTCCGGATGATTATCGATCTGAGGTATTTCAATCGGTATATAAGGAAGGTGAAGTTTCGTATGGAGACCATCAGGTCAGTGGTTCACGTTCTCAATCCTGGGGACGTGATGGCAACCCTGGACCTCAAAGATGCATATCGGCACATCCTGATTCATCCTGCTTCGAGGAAATATCTCAGGATCGCGGTCCAGGTTTCGGTGTCACCAGATACCTTCAGTTTGTTGCCCTTCCTTTTGGCATTTCTTCTGCCCCTCACACTTTTACCAAAGTGGTGGTTTCTGTGGTGACGGCTTTAAGACTTCAAGGACTACTGACCATCATTCCTTATCTGGACGATTGTCTTTTGAAAGCCTCTTCTCTACCGGTCCTCACCCACCATCTTCATGTAGCAATCTCCTTTCTGTTCCGCCTGGGTTGGATCATCAACTGGCAGAAGTCGAACGTGAGCCCGTCAACTTCGGTAAGATATCTAGGCTTCATAATCGACTCCGTCGGGATGTCTCTCCAGTTGACTCCAGAAAGAAGATCCCGGATACAGAACATGGCAGAGTTTCTATCCGTTCCTCGACGAGTCCCAATTCGGACTCTCATGAAGATGTTGGGGCTCATGTCAGCGTCTGCGGAAGCAGTTCCTTGGGCTCTATGGCACCTCCGCCCTCTACAGTCGGAGGTCCTCTCCAAATGGAATAAACTCCCTGTGCTCTCTGTCTTGGCGAACTCGGTATTCCCTCAGATGGTGGTTCCATCTTTTAGATGGGAAGTCTATGACCCAGCCAACCTGGATCATATTGACAACAGATGCGTCCCAACTAGGCTGGGGCGCTCACATAGACGACTCTCCAGTTCACGGAACCTGGTCTCCTTAGGAGCGGATTCTCTCATCCAATCTCCGCGAGATTCGAGCTATGCGGCTACCCCTTCTTCACTTTGCCCCTCAGATTCGGGGCAAAGCTGCGAAAGTCTAGTCAGACAATATGACTGCGGTACTTTACATCAACAAGCAGGGAGGCACAAGATCACTTCCCCTCCTATCAGAGATCGGGGTGATTCTGGATTGGGCAGAGTCGAACCTTTCCCACTTATCTGCGATCCACATTCGAGGCTCCCTCAATATGATAGCTGATCGGCTGAGCCGCGTTTTTCCAACAGTGGAGTGGTCTTTACATCCAGAGATATTCAAGCAGATAGTCCTCAAGTGTGGAATGCCAGAGGTGGATCTTATGGCAACAAGGTTCAATGCCAAGGTGGAGAGGTTTTACTCCCTTTACAGGGAGGACAATTACCTGGCGATAGATGCTCTGTCAATATCCTGAAGGTTCAGGCTGGCTTACATCTTCCCTCCGTTTTCCATGATTCCGAGGGTATTGATGAAAATCCGTCAGGATCAGGCCTCTGTGATAGCCATCATAACGTTTTGGCCGAAGAGATCCTGGTTTACCCAGCTCACCCAAATGAGTCGAGGGCAATATTGGAGGCTCCCTTCTCGGCAGACCCTGGTGTTGTGGGACATTCACCTCTGCTCAGATCTGCACAGGTTCAACCTGACAGCCTGGAGGTTGATCAGTCCCTTCCCAGAATAGAAGGGCTTTCAGAGTCGTTCCTGAGAATGCTGTCTCATTCAAGAGCGGACTCCACCAAGAGAGCCTACTCACGGATTATGAGGATATTCTCATCCTGGTGTACCTCAAAGGAGATAGCGTCTGCAGATCCGCCCCTCTCCGCCATCCTTCAGTTCCTGCAAGACGGCATTGACAAGGGGTTTGCTCCATCTACTCTGAGGGTTCAAGTTTCAGCCATCTCATCAAACGGTTCCTTAAAGGAGCTTAAAGATTAAAGCCTACAGTACTGAGACCCATTCCTCAATGGGATTTATCAGTAGTTCTCAAGGGGTAAGCATCTCCCCCCTTTGAGCCTTTGGAGGAGGTGGATTTCAAGTTTGTCACATGGAAACTTTTTCTCCTTGCAGTGACTTCGGCCAAGAGGGTCTCTGAGCTTCAAGTTCTCTCAGCACACGAGCCCTATACCATCTTTTTGCAAGACCGGGTCCTTCTAAGATTTCTCCCGTACTTTAGGCCTAAAGTTCCTTCGTTCCAGAATATCAACCAGGTAATATCCCTCACGGTTCTTTCTACACCTTCTACCTCCTCCGAGGAACCTGTTAGACATCCTCTGGACGTCTCGAGATGCCTCTGGATCTATGTGGATAGATCAAAGAAGTTCAGGAAACATGAAAATCTTCTAATCCTGTTTTCCGGTAAGTTTAAAGGCCGTAAGGCATCTAAACCATCCATCAGTCAATGGATTAAGGAGGCTATTAGAGAATCCTTTGTTTCCCAATCTCTGGACCCTTCGGGGTTAGTGAAGGCCCATTCTACTAGGGTCGTAGCTACTTGTTTTGCCGAGAGGAGTTTTCTTCCTCTCAACATCATTTGCAAGTCTGCCTCCTGGAGCTCTAAATCAACATTCATCTCCCATTATAGATTGGATGCCAGATTAGCTGAAAACTCGGCCTTTGGGCAGACTTTACTGGATTCTGCCAGGCATGAGGGCCCTCCCTAGGGGTTCTTCTTGCTATCTCCCCATCTGTGCTGCTGGTAGGACGTAAGGGAATCGTTAATTTCTAACGATAATTTGTTTTCCCTTAGTCCTAACAGCATCACACAAAGATCCCACCCTAGTAAGTCTAGTTTTTTCCTTGCTATAACACAGTGGGCTGGGGGTGATTCCCTCCTTTATAGGGGATACTTAATTGTTTAATTGTTTTATTTACTTGGGCTCATTAATAATTCCGCTGGTCCTACCAGTCCACGGGATGTGGTTATCCCCATCTGTGCTGCTGTTAGGTCTAAGGGAAAACAAATTATCGTTAGAAATTAACGATTTGTTTCTGGCACTGATGATGTTATGTAATAATGTGAAGATGACATCTATGAAACTCTCAGGTTTTTGCACCCCCTATAGGAAACTGGAGGCATTACCTCTCCTTGGTTGTCGACAGCAGACATGGCGTATCCGGAGAAGTCCTCCCATAATAACAACGTTTCATCCGTCTCTTCCCAAGCAAGGCTGTCACAGTCATCCTCAAAATCATAGTCACGTCTGCAGAAGGAAACCATTATCAGAGACGATACTATTATACATTTTATATGTCATGTTACATCTGCAGTGCACAGTGGATCCTTCCACCAAAAGTTTTTACAATTGTGTTTTGCACTTGCAGTACCGCTTTCCACCACTTCAGGTGCCAAATACTCTCTATAGATCTAATGCAACAGCGCCCCCAGTTAGTGAACTTGCTAAATGAAACGACACTAACTTTAAAAGGATGCAGCCTACAGAAGTGCCACATACCTCTGTGCATGGTCTCATTCCGCTACGTGCAATACGGATGCAATTACTGCCATCATATAGTGGACCTCTTCCATTATGCAGGACCAGGGCACTATGGGGCCCCCAAGTCTCTGGTGGTGACTGTTTCTGCTGCAGCCCCAGTTCCCTGACCTGGGGCTGCAAAACTACAACTGCTCTTAGGTTCTGAGAGTCACAGTGATGCTGGGAGTTGTAGTTTTGTAACCACAGATCAATTCTAGTTTCATAATGTACTGGTAAAGTAAATGACGCACAGCTGGTTCAGCATCTTCTGCATCTCCTCGTTGATACTCAGAGCAGTACTTTCATCTTCCTCTCCTCCTCTTGCACTCTCGCTCTCGCACACAGATGTCTCATCGTCGGTTGCGGGTTTCCTCTCTTTTCTTCTTCCCAAAACTTTCATAGGAGAGAGGTGGACGGTCTGGGGAAAATGGAGTGAGACAACTGGCATAACTAGAACTGACTGGGCCCCATAGCAACTTTTTGAGTGCTGTCGATGAAGTCACAGGTTACTAGAGGGGGCGCTATGATTCTCCTTTAAGACAATTCATTCTCAAATGCTTTCACACAATAATGAACCTTTGCAGAGACGTCTTGGGATTTCATTCCAACCTGCAGCATGTTGATCATGTCCTCGCAGCTACGCTGCTGAGCCACGTCGCACAGCTTGGCAGTGATATCGATGCGTCGGCAGATGTCCATATCTACCCGCATGGCCTTCTCCTGGATCTTGGTATCTAGGTCTGTCAAGTTCTAGGACACAGAATGGAAGGGATCACCTATTGTCCAGTTCGCCCCCAAATGATATGGAAACCATCAACAAGGTGCTTTTGACGGATCTTTCAATCTTTTTATGGGTCTATATTTCGTTCTTTGAGTGCATAATGGTGACCTACTGTCATTGGGCTGCAAATCTTAATAAGCACCCTCAATAATTCCCCTTGAGTTTATAAATGTGAACGCCCCACGTAGGCATCAGGCATTCATAGGGTTATAGATTTAGATATTTGTGTATCGATGAGCATATTCACATAGCATAGGAGCAATAAGCTCCATCAGCAACAGTAGTCAGCCTGCTTATCGACGGTTTCCATTTTTAAAATTAAGAGCTTTTTACATTTGCATTGCACCTTGAAAATAAGAACTGAAAACTGGATAAAAAGCATGAAAAATACACAACATTGGTAAATATGTTTGATACACCAGATACTCACATTGCTCATTAACCCCTTGAAGACAACAAGTTCGGCTTTGAGCTGCTTGACCTTCATTGCCAGCTCTTCCTGGTAAAGTGCTGAATCCTGCGCCTCCTGTGTGGAGAGAGCAGATGCGGTTACCAAGCATTGTGAGATAGTCTACCCAAGATCCTCACCCGTAGACCATTCTACAAATTATTTTTCTCTATTCTTTTAATTTTTTTTTCAAATGTCATTAATAGTTGTAAAATACATGGCTGGTATGAAGATACAGAGGCCATTCTGCTTTAAGAGAAATGCAGTACCATTAACAACCACTGTGTGGCAGACTGATCCTTTTGTCCACATTATTACATTGTATTGGGTATCAGTACATTCATATGAAACAGAAATATATATATGCATCTGTCAGCAGTTTTGTACCTATGACACTGGCTGACACTGTTACATGTGCGCTTGGCAGCTGAAGGCATCTGTGTTGGACTCATGTTCATATGTGCCATTATTGAAGTTTTAATATGTGCAAATGAGCCGCTAGGAGCAATGGGGGCATTGTCGTTAAACCTGTAGGCTCAGCTCTCTCTGCAACTGCCGAGCACTCTGCACTTTGACAGGACCAGGCAGTGAAAGCATTTACACCGCCTGGTCCTGTCATAGTGCAGAGGTCGCGGCAGTTGCAGAGAGTGCAGAGGCTCTAGGTGTAATGGTAACGCCCCTGTTGCTCCTAAAGGCTCATTTGCATATATTAAAACACAATTTTTCTCAGCAATGCGGGCAAGATGCCTTCAGCTGCCAAGAGCACATGTAACAGGTCAGCCAGTGTCTTAGGTACAAAACTGCTGACAGATGCCCTTTAAGAGTCTTTACCAAATCTCAGCCACACACTACAGAAAAAAAATCTGCAGAAATTGACCGGCGTTGATCTTCACAGCAGAAAATCTGCTGCAGATTTGGTTTTGCAGCGGATTTCACCCTATGCATTGCAAAAGATGAAAACCGCGCTGGTAAGCCACACCCCAAGTCAATTTCCGCTGCAGTTTTTTTTTTATGTGTGTATAAGATTTCTTTAACTCTCATGCACCTTGCTGCTACTGTAAAGCGCTGCAGATTTTTCTAAAAAAAATGTGCAGATTGTTATGCCGCATGTAGTTGTACCCTTGCTCCGCATAGGGTAAAATCCACAGTATAATCTGCAACAATACTCTTTGCAATAAATTTTGCAGTGGATTCATTGTTTTTTTGCAAAATCCGCAGATCCCCCCCCCCCCCCCCCCCGCTGAATTTATGTCCCATGAGAGTTCAATATTTTAAGGGGTACCTTCAGGATAGGTCATCAATATCAAATTGGAGTGGGACCGACTCCCAGCACCTGTGCCCATCAGGGGCTATGGTCCCCTCACAGCATATCAACCACAGCGCCATAGATTGTATAGTGGCTGTGCTTGGTATGGCAGCCCATGATTTGAATGGTACAGATCTGCACATAGGCCACGTGACCAATGAATGGTTATGTAACTTTAATGTGTGTATTATGTCCTACAGGCTGTGTATAGGAGTAATAGTTAATCACCATGCTTCACTGTAGCAATGGTATTGGGCAGGTGATGAGCGGCGCCTGGTTTCCTCCAGACATGACGCTTAGAATTGAGGCCAAAAAGTTCAATCTTGGTTTCATCAGACTCTTGTTTCTCACAGTCTGAGAGTCCTTTAGGTGCTTTTATTACAAACTCCAGGCGGCTTTTTATTGTCTTTCAATGAGGAGAGGCTTCTTTCTGGCAACTCTGCCATAAAGCCCAGATTGGTGGAGGCTGCATTGATGGTGGAACTTCTGGAAGTTTCTCCCATCTGCACACAGCATCTTTGGAGCTCTTCCAGAGTGATCATTGGGTTCTTGGTCACCTTTCTTACCAAGGCCCTCTATGCTCTTGGGAACTTTCAGTGTAGAGAAATGTTTTGCCCCCTTCTGTGGATCTGTGCCTCCACACAATCCTGTCTCTGAGCTCCACAGGCAGTTCTTTCCTCCTCCTCCTGGCTTAGTTTTTGCTCTCATATGCATTGTCATCTCGGAGACCTTAGTTATATAGACAAGGCTGTGTCTTTCCAAATCATGTCCAGTCACCTGAATCTACCACAGGTGACTCCACAATCAAGGTGTAGAACATCTCAAAGATGATCCAGAGAAACGGGAGACCCCAGAGCTGAATGTCAAGTGTCATCGCAAAGAGGTTGAATAGTTATGTCCAGGCCAAATTTTAGATTCAATAAATTTGCAAGAATTTCAAAATTTCGGTTTTCACTTTCTCATTATGTGGGATTGATTGCAGAATGATGGGGGATAAACTTGATCTTTTTATTTTGTCACAAGGAGCAACGTAACAAAATGTGAAAAAAAGTGAAAGGGTTTAAAGACTTTCCTAATGCATTGTATTCTGCTGAATCGTCTTATACAGAAGAATACAATAAAAGAGTATACCACCATGGGTGCTCATGGGCAGCGTATGGCACTGTACGCATACACAATGGTGTGCTGTACATCACTGCTGCTGGAGGTATACATTCATAGGTTGTATCAGTGAGTCCTATTCTTTGGATCCCCTAGAAAAATGAGGCCCTCGGCCTAAAGCGGCACTACTAAGTGGTTCTGATGACATCATGTCTCCTTCTGATTGACTTTGTCCTTGTTTCTGGATGCTGCTCTCGTCTCTGTCCTCTGACTAGAGTGGTACCTGTTGTTCTACTCCTGGATCTGACCACATACTCGTTGTGTCTTCTGGCCCATCAAATCCTGGTGACATCCCTTTTCTCTGCTCACGGGTGTGTTACGGTTCCTTCAGAGCAGCAGTCACAAATGGAATATATTTTTGGTGATTTCAACCTTGGGATCCGACCAGGAAAGGCCTTACCTCCTTGTGTAGATTATTTATACCTCATACCATAGTCTAGCCAACACCAAGTCTCCCGTCAGGACCACTGAAAACAATGGATGCTGGGAAAAGGAGATCAGTGATGACATCAGTGAGGGAGGAAGTAGCTAGCTTCTCTTTTTGCAAGACAGAAGTGAGCAAATAAAAGGGAAGATATGTGACTGAAGAACATGGATGTGAAATTTTCTATTCCCATCTGTGGAAATATATTTCATGGCAGAACCCGGAGCCTTGAGGCCGAGGATGACCTGACTGCCATCTATGTAGGTCACATCAGATCTAATTAGTGTGCTAACTGGAACATATTCTAATGTAATCCATGCGTGACGGGCGCTTGCCATAAATTAATATCGCTCCTGTCGGTTGCCCTTCGCTGTACCACATGACATCACTCCTACACCCCCACTAACCCCCCCCCCCTTTCCCAACAGTTTACCATGCCCAATGAATTTGAGAAGTTTTTGGTGGGTTCCTCAAAAGGAATGGACTAGGCATACGCCCCACAAGGCATACGCCCCAGGGTCTCCACGACTTTTTGGACCTACTGGGTATCCTCTATTCATCCTACCTAGACAGATCAGTTCTTTCAATCCAGATGTTAAATCCCAACTGGATCAGGAGAACCAGATGTCCAACGAGTACATGTCCAACCCCAGAATAGGGTCCTAGGATGCATAATGTTGTGATGTGTTGAATAACCCATATAGCTCTGTATGGATCAGTCAGGGTTAACAATCCTGACTGCCCTTGTAGGAAGCTAGGTGATTGACTTAGGTCTGCCCCTAGTTTAGTAAGTGTGACTCTAGGTAGTGTTAGGCTACTTTCACACTGGCGTTTTGGCTTTCCGTTTGTGAGATCCGTTCAGGGCTCTCAGAAGCGGTCCAAAATGGATCAGTTTTGCCCTACTGCATTCTGAATGGAAAAGAATCCGCTCAGAACGCATCAGTTTGCCTCCGTTCCGTCTCCATTCCGCTTTGGAGGCGGACACCAAACTGTCTGACGAAACTGAGCCAAACGGATCCATTCTGACACACAATGTAAGTCAATGGGGACGGATCCGTTTTCTATGACACAATCTGGCGCAATAGAAAACGGATCCGTCCTCCATTGACTTTCAATGGTGTTCAAGACGGATCCGTCATGGCTATGTTAAAGATAATACAAACGGATCCGTTCTGAACGGATGCAGGCGGTTGTATTATCTGAACGGATCCATCTGTGCAGATCCATCACGGATTTGCACCAAACGCGAGTGGTGCTATCAAGAAGGCCATCTCTACTTTACAGTACTTCCACAAGGTGGCACTAGCGAGATGGTTCTCTTAATTGCCTATAAGTCTCTATACACAGCTGGTCTCTTTAAGGTACAGTAACATGGCACAACGTCTAAGTAAGGCCTCTTTCACACTTGCGTTGTCCGGATCCGGCGTGTACTCCACTTGCCGGAATTACTTGCCGGATCCGGAAAAACGCAAGTGTACTGAAAGCATTTGAAGACGGAACCGTCTTCCAAATGCGTTCAGTGTTACTATGGCACCCAGGACGCTATTAAAGTCCTGGTTGCCATAGTAGGAGCGGGGAGCGGGGGAGCAGTATACTTACAGTCCGTGCGGCTCCCGGGGCGCTCCAGAATGACGTCAGAGCGCCCCATGAGCATGGATGACGTGATCCATGTGATCACATGATCCATGCGCTTGGGGCGCCCTGACGTCACTCTGAAGCGCCCCGGGAGCCGCACAGACGGTAAGTATACTGCTCCCCCGCTCCCCACTACACTTTACCATGGCTGCCAGGACTTTAGCGTCCCGGCAGCCATGGTAACCACTCTGAAAAAGCTAAATGTCGGCTCCGGCAATGCGCCGAAACGACGTTTAGCTTAAGGCCGGATCCGGATCAATGCCTTTCAATGGGCATTAATTCCGGATCCGGCCTTGCGGCAAGTGTTCCGGATTTTTGGCCGGAGCAAAAAGCGCAGCATGCTGCGGTATTTTCTCCGGCCAAAAAACGTTCCGTTCCGGAACTGAAGACATCCTGATGCATCCTGAACGGATTTCTCTCCATTCAGAATGCATTAGGATAATCCTGATCAGGATTCTTCCGGCATAGAGCCCTGACGACGGAACTCTATGCCGGAAGACAAGAATGCAAGTGTGAAAGAGCCCTAACTGTACTCCAGAAAGAGAGCGAGAGAGAACTAGAAGGTCCAGAATCTTCAAGGCCGAGCACTGGAGTCAGTCAGTAAGGTATTCGCTGTTTACGGCTGAGAGACTTTACTGCAGGGGGAGGAACATTGCTAATACATGCTTCACACCTGAACACGGGCCTGGCCAGCCGTATCTTAATCCTGTGCCCCTCCGCCGGGAATTACAGACAGCCTTAGATTCTGCAGAGAGACTTTAGAGAGATAGAGGGCATACTACAACCCCCATCTTTGCTCTTATCCAAATATCGCTATCTGGGGAGATTTACACTGTGAATTGTTTGGAACTGTGTTTTATACTGCTGGATGTACTACAACTGCAATTCTGCACTTTAGTAAAGAGAGGCTTATCAATTTTCTACATCTGGCCTGGTTACTGACTCCAGCACCATTTGCCGGCCTCTGCACCCACATCTCCTGCCTTGCATCTATACAACATTCAGAACAGCAAGGTCACCCCAACTATTATCAGGAAGGAGCCCTAACATTAGGGTGTGCCCCAAGGGAAGAAAGGGTGTGCCCCCTCGTCACTGCCTATGCCCTAGGGAGCGTCGGTGTGAGGATTGCCACTGTGAATAACTGTTTCAGCCAAGGTCACCAACACTCCCATCCTCCTCTCCGCTCCTCTGGGGATTGAGGCACAGGGCACCTCTGTTGTAATGGGCAGGATACAATGCAGCATACAGCTCAGAGGAATGTGCCACTATTATTGGGCAGCACAATATGCGGCACTATTTTTGGGGATGCTATGTGTGGCAATAATTTCAGATTGCAGATTGTGCAGTTTTGTGACGGAAGTTAGGATTTAGGCCATACTGTAAGTCAGAGAGATGGGGTATGTGACTACTGAGATGCAGCAGGGCGTAGCGCTGATGCATAGCGGTGTATATGGGATGATATCATGGAAGGGATTGTCTCACCTCATCCAGCTCGGCCACCCTCTGCTGCAGCTGAACGCGAGCCGTGTACTCCTCCTCCCATCTACAAGAGACAGACACAGAAAGATCAGGAGCCGGGCCTCAATACAAGGGCCGTGACGGGTTTTATTGGGGAAGGGGTGTATTCTACACGTCCATGCTGCATGTAGACAGATTCATATTGCAGACATATTCATTATGCAATTTGCGCAGATTTGGTGTAAATTGCGACAAAAAGGATCTTAAAGCTTTCTCCAAAAGGAATGAGTTTTAGTCAAATAAATAAAAATAATTAGATTGGTGGAGGTCAGAGCGCTGAGACCCCCGCCAGTCTCTAGAATGAGGGGAGAGAAGTTCACATACACTATAGAAAAGGACACATCTGCAGGATTTTCTCAATATCTGACATGAAATCAGAAGAAACCTTTCCTGTTTTTGGTCAATTAGGATTACCATCATTATTATTATTTGCCAAATGCCAGAATAATGAGAGAGAACGTTTTAAGGCATTTTTATTACTTTCTGCAAAGTTAAAAGTTGACATACATTTCATTAATATTTGGTACCATTGCTCTTAAACTGTATGACTTGGGTCAAACGTTTTGGATATCCTTCCACAAGCTTCTCACAATAGTTGGTCGGAATTTGGGCCCTTTCCTCCTGACAGAACTGGTGTGACTGAGCCCTTTCAGCTTTGCCCATAAATTTTCAATAGGATTGAGATCAGGGCTTTGTGATGGCCGCTCCAAAACATTGACTTTGTTATCCATAGGGCTCATGCCCACGAAAGTAAGGGCTTCGTGCCCATGTTGCGGACCGCAAATTGCGGTCCGCAATGCACGGGCACCGACTGTAGGGTAACGCATCCGGATCGCGGACCCATTCACTTAAATGGGGTCCGCGATCCGCACCGCAAAAAAGTACTTTTTTGCTGTACGGAGGCACAGCCAGAAACACCTCCGGATTTCCAGATTTGCGGACCCATTCAAGTGAATAGGTCTGCATCTGTGATGCGGAAAGCACAAGGCTGGTGACCCGTGTATTGCAGAACTGCTGTATGCGCGGAGCCTTATGTTTGTGGGCATGAGCCCTTGAGCCACTTTGTAACCAGTTTGGCAGTATGCTTCGGGCCATTGTCCATTTGGAAGACCCATTTCCGCCCAAGCTTTAACTTCCTGGCTGATGTCTTGAGATGTTGCTTCAGTATTTCTCCATAATCTTCTTTCCTCATGATGCCATCACTGGCGGATCCAGGGGGGGGGGGGGGGGGGGCAACGGGGCAATTACCCCCCCACCAAGCTGCTCAGAAGTGGGGGGCAACGTCCTCAGGACAGCGAAACAGATGCCTGTGGTTCTGGGGGGGGGCAGGGGAGCGAGAGGCGTCTCCCTTCCCCTTCCTCTAATAGGCTGCCGGCCTAGTGGCTGCAGCCTAACAGAGGCCGGCGCAGGCGGCGCGATGACGTACGCCTGAGCCGTACAGCGCGGGACACAGGCTGGAAGAGGCCTGCATCGCATCGCTGACATGGAGGTAAGTATAAGTGTTTTTTTTTTTATATGTACAATAGTTTTACTGGCATATAGGAGGGGGGGGGGGGGGCTCTTGTTACTGGCACATTGGGGGGGCTCTTGTTTACAAGGGGGTATTTTTTGCATTTTCACATTATAAGGAGAATTATTTCTACTGGGGGGGCATTATGGTGGGCTTTATTACTCCCTCATGGTATGACCCCGTAGTAGCAGCACCAGCCTCTCCCTGCTCTGCTATCCCTCTGCCCCTTCTCCAAATCCTTATTATGAAATCTTTCTCATTAGGATAAAACACAACATCAGCTCCGCCGAGCCCCCGGCCAAAGTGTGGAAGTGGTGTCCGAGATCCCCAAGGGTCAAGTAACTGTAAGTGTTCATGTGGAGTATGTTTATGTTATACACATATAGCATCCACTGTGCCCCACAATATACAGTATACCGCTACACTGTGCCCCACAATGTACAGTATACCGCTACACTGTGCCCCACAATATACAGTATACCTCTACACTGTGCCACACAATATACAGTATACCGCTACACTGTGCCCCACAATGTACAGTATACCGCTACACTGTGCCCCACAATATACAGTATACCTCTACACTGTGCCACACAATATACAGTATACCGCTACACTGTGCCCCACAATGTACAGTATACCGCTACACTGTGCCCCACAATATACAGTATACCTCTACACTGTGCCCCACAATATACAGTATACCTCTATACTGTGCCCCACAATATACAGTATACCGCTACACTGTGCCCCACAATATACAGTATACCGCTACACTGTGCCACACAATATACAGTATACCGCTACACTGTGCCCCACAATATACAGTATACCTCTACACTGTGCCCCACAATATACAGTATACCTCTACACTGTGCCCCACAATGTACAGTATACCTCTACACTGTGCCACACAATATACAGTATACCTCTACACTGTGCCACACAATATACAGTATACCGCTACACTGTGCCACACAATATACAGTATACCTCTACACTGTCCCACACAATAAACAGTATACCTCTACACTGTGCCACACAATATACAGTATACCTCTACACTGTGCCACACATTATACAGTATACCTCTACACTGTGCCACACAATATACAGTATACCTCTACACTGTGCCACACAATATACAGTATACCTCTACACTGTGCCACACAATATACAGTATACCGCTACACTGTGCCACACAATATACAGTATACATCTACACTGTGCCACACAATATACAGTATACCGCTACACTGTGCCACACAATATACAGTATACCTCTACACTGTGCCACACAATATACAGTATACATCTACACTGTGCCACACAATATACAGTATACCGCTACACTGTGCCCCACATTATACAGTATACCTCTACACTGTGCCACACAATATACAGTATACCTCTACACTGTGCCACACAATGTACAGTATACCTCTACACTGTGCACACAATATACAGTATACCTCTACACTGTGGCACACAATAGACAGTATACCTCTACACTGTGCCACACAATATACAGTATACCTCTACACTGTGCCACACAATATACAGTATACCTCTACACTGTGCACACAATATACAGTATACCTCTACACTGTGGCACACAATAGACAGTATACCTCTACACTGTGCCACACAATATACAGTATACCTCTACACTGTGCCGCACAATATACAGTATACCTCTACACTGTGCCACACAATATACAGTATACCTCTACACTGTGCCACACAATATACAGTATACCTCTACACTGTGCCACACAATATACAGTATACCTCTACACTGTGCCCCACAATATACAGTATACCTCTACACTGTGCCACACAATATACAGTATACCTCTACACTGTGCCACACAATATACAGTATACCTATACACTGTGCCACACAATATACAGTATACCTCTACACTGTGCCACACAATATACAGTATACCTCTACACTGTGCACACAATATACAGTATACCTCTACACTGTGGCACACAATAGACAGTATACCTCTACACTGTGCCACACAATATACAGTATACCTCTACACTGTGCCGCACAATATACAGTATACCTCTACACTGTGCCACACAATATACAGTATACCTCTACACTGTGCCACACAATATACAGTATACCTCTACACTGTGCCACACAATATACAGTATACCTCTACACTGTGCCCCACAATATACAGTATACCTCTACACTGTGCCACACAATATACAGTATACCTCTACACTGTGCCACACAATATACAGTATACCTCTACACTGTGCACACAATATACAGTATACCTCTACACTGTGCCACACAATGTACAGTATACCTCTACACTGTGCCCCACAATATACAGTATACCTCTACACTGTGCCACACAATATACAGTATACCTCTACACTGTGCCACACAATATACAGTATACCTCTACACTGTGCCACACAATATACAGTATACCTCTACACTGTGCCCCACAATAGACAGTATACCGCTACACTGTGCCACACAATATACAGTATACCTCTACACTGTGCCACACAATATACAGTATACCTCTACACTGTGCCCCACAATATACAGTATACCTCTACACTGTGCCGCACAATATACAGTATACCTCTACACTGTGCCACACAATATACAGTATACCTCTACACTGTGCCACACAATATACAGTATACCTCTACACTGTGCCACACAATATACAGTATACCTCTACACTGTGCCGCACAATATACAGTATACCTCTATACTGTGCCACACAATATACAGTATACCTCTCCACTGTGCCGCACAATATACAGTATACCTCTACACTGTGCCACACAATATACAGTATACCTCTACACTGTGCCCCACAATATACAGTATACCTCTACACTGTGCCCCACAATAGACAGTATACCGCTACACTGTGCCACACAATATACAGTATACCTCTACACTGTGCCACACAATATACAGTATACCTCTACACTGTGCCCCACAATATACAGTATACCTCTACACTGTGCCGCACAATATACAGTATACCTCTACACTGTGCCACACAATATACAGTATACCTCTACACTGTGCCACACAATATACAGTATACCTCTACACTGTGCCACACAATATACAGTATACCTCTACACTGTGCCGCACAATATACAGTATACCTCTATACTGTGCCGCACAATATACAGTATACCTCTACACTGTGCCGCACAATATACAGTATACCTCTACACTGTGCCACACAATATACAGTATACCTCTACACTGTGCCCCACAATATACAGTATACCTCTACACTGTGGAGTCTGTTCTATAAGCACCATTGTTTTGTGCCGGCGGACACAAAATAATCTGGAAGTGCCCCTCCCGAGACCAGGCTCTGGATCCGCCACTGGATGCCATCTATTTTGTGACGTTCACCAGTCCCTCCTGCAGCAAAACCACCCCACAACATGACGCTGCGCCAAGCGTCTCCCTTTTTCCTCCAAACGTAACGATGGTCATTATGGCCAAAAAGTTCAATTTTATTTTCCTCAAACCACAGGACACGTCTCCAAAAATGTAGGTCTTTGTTCCTGTGTGCATTTGCAAACATTAATCTGGCTTTTTTCTGTTTCTTTTGGAGTAATGTCTTCTTCCGGGCAGAGTGGACTTTCAGCCCATGTTGATACAGCACTCGTTTCACTGTGGATATGGACACAATCTTACCAGCTTCCGCCATCATCTTCACAAGGTCTTTTGCTTTTGTTCTTGGGTTGATATGCACATGCCGGACCAAAGCGCGTTCATCTCTGGGACACAGAACCCGTCTCCCTCCTGAGCGGTATGATGGCCGGACATTCCCATCTTGTTGCATATAATTGTTTGTACAGATGAACGAGGAACCTTCAGGTATCGTAAAATTGCACCCAAGGTTGAGCCAGACTTGTGCACGTCCACATTTCTCTTCCTGGTATCTTGGCTGATTTCTTTAGACTTTCCCATGATGCTACACAAAGAAGCCGTGTGTTTCAGGTGTGCATTTAAATACATCCACAGGTGTGTCTCTAATTAACCCAGATGTTGCCAACAAATCTAACAGAGGCTTCCAAACACATGACATCATCATATGCGCAGTCCAGAATTGTTTAACCCTTTCGCTACCAGCGCCGTACATGTACGGCGCTGGTAGCGCTGTGCAAGCATGACGCCCGCTTGCTCGTGCAGCAGGCCTCATGGCCGGCAAGTCTCTGCTGTTTCAAACAGCAAAGACCTGTGGCTAATTACCGCAACCGGCAATAATGCAGATCGCGGTAATTAAATACTTTAGATGCCGTGATCAAGCGAGATCACGGCACCTGAATGCGCAAAAACCCGGAAGCTCACTCTTCCGGGCTTAGTACTGAAGCCGCGTGCGACCAATCGGGACTTCAGTACATGCGCTGAATGCTCTGAGTCTCTATGGAAAGTCAGAGCATTAATGCTGCAATTCTTATTTTTGGCCACCAGATGGCAGGCCAACATAAGAAATGAGCAAAATGCTAAGAAATGGTCATTTTTTTAAACCCCTTACAGGTCAAAATTAAGAATTAAAAAAACATAATTTATAAGGTCATTTATGAGCCTTAAAATGATGATAAAATTTTTTATACAAAAGTAAAAAAATATATAAAAAATAAAAAATATATATAAGTTTAAATCACCCCCCTTTCCGTATAATAAAAAACAATACAAAAACCTAAATAACAATAAATATAAACATCCTGGGTATCGCAACCGAAAACGCCTATAATATTAAAATCTAAAAAAAAATCCAATACAGCAAATGGCGTCAAAATGGCCGATTTGCCATTTTTTCATTGCTTCTTTTACCCCAAAAAATGAAATAAAATGTGATCCAAAAGTCATGCACACTCCAAAATGGTATCAATAAAAACTATGAATGAGCCTCTAAACAGCTCAGTAGACATAAGTATAAAAAAGTTATGGGGGTCAGAATATGGTGATGTAAAAAAAAAAAAAAATTCTCAAAGTTTACATTTATTTTTACACTATTTACACATAAAAAACCTATACATATGGGGTATCCTTGTAATAGTACTGACCCAGAGAATGAAGGGCATGGGTCAGTTTTGCCGTAAACAAAACGGTCTGGGGAAAAAAATCCATAAAACGGTGGAGGGATTGAGGTTTTTTTTCCAATTCCACCCAGTTTGGAATTTTTTCCCCGCTTTCCACTGCATTTTATGCCATAATTAATGGTGCCATTAGAAAGTACAACTTGTCCTGCAAACTCTATCTATCTATCTATAAAAAATAAGAGATAGGCAGCACACTCCAAAAGAAAACAATGCGGCAACCATTTGGTGAATAAAAGAACCTTTTCTTGGTATTTTTGGAGGGTGCTGCCCATCTCTTATTATTTATCATCTATCACATATATGTATATCCTGTATCAGTAAAACTATTTTGCTTCACAAATATGGGGGACCTGGGGCCCTTGTTCCTCTACTCCAGCACATTAGATATGGGAACACCACACGTGACTCTATTGGGGTCATTTACCAAACTGGTGTAAAGTAGAACTGGCTTAGTTGCCCCTAGCAACCAATCAGACTCCACCTTTCATTTTCCAAAGGAGCTGTCAAAAATGAAAGGTGGAATCTGATTGGTTGCTATGGGCAACTAAGCCAGTTCTACTTTACATGAATATGATAAATGATCCCATATGTTTTCATTATTATGTCAGTGCAGGGAGGGAAATAATTTTGTGTTTTCTAGAATTTGGTGGGAGGTTTAGAAGATGCTGTTCGAAGAGTCCCTTTCCCGAGGTCAGCTTGTTGTGGAGTCTGTCCCCATTTCCAGGCTTTGGCCTACGTGCCTTAGAGCCCAAACACTGCGCAGCTGCATGTTGTGCTCCATGCGCTGAGAAGGCAACCGGCCCTAGAGGACGACACAGCCATAATATCACTGAGCAGATGCCCATAGCAACCAATCATAATGCAGCTTTCATTTCCCAAAGGGCCTCTGAGAAACGAAAGGAGGAATCTGATTGGTTGCAATGGGCAATTGCTTGCCCAGGGTTCCCCCATTTAGTTCAGCATTAGACTGGGTTCATAGCAGATTCCAAGGTGAATTTTTGGCGCATTTCATGTATTGTATGGTCAGACAGGGTACCCAGCCCATGTATACTTCTCACATGGTTCCAATTAAAGGAGGACACCGACTTTCAGTACCATATGTAGAGAAAACGATGAGTAATATTGCAAATCGTTTAAATACTGCCCTGGAGCATGAAGAGGCCCAGAAATTTTCAGAGACGGTCCTGGCAAACTTGAACTGTCCCGAGCTGTAAATGGGTGGGGCTTATGTTATCCCCACCCATAAATGGGCATTCCTGGGGGAGGGGCTTACATAGGGTTGCCACTCGGCCGGTATTTTAGTTGCCCTGCCAGTGCCAGTAATTTTTTTCTACCGGCACGGAGCACGAATGGGGGCATTATTCTTACTGGGGGCACTAATGGGGGGCATTATTCTTCATGGGGGCACTAATAAGACATTATTCTTCCTGGGGGGCACTAATGGGGGCATTATTCTTCCTGGGGGCACTAATGGGGGCATTATTCTTCCTGGGGGCACTAATGGGGGCATTGTTCTTACTGGGGGCACTAATCGGGGCATTATTCTTACTGGGGGCACTTATAGGGGCATTATTCTTCTATTCTTCCTGGGGGCACTAATGAGGGCATTATTCTTCCTAGGGAGCATGAATGGGAGCATTATTCTTACTGGGGGCACTAATGGGGGCATTATTCTTCCTGGGGGCACTAATGGGGCATTATTCTTTCATGGGGCACTAATGGGGGCATTATTATTTCATGGGGGGACTAATGGGGGCATTATTCTTCCTTGGGGCACAAATGGGGGCATTATTCTTCCATGGGGACACTAATGGAGGCACTATTCTTCCATGGGGGCACTAATGGGGGCATTATTCTTCCTTGGGGGCACTAATAGGGTCATTATTCTTCCATGGGCGCACTAATGGGGGCATTATTCTTACTGAGGGCACTAATAGGGGCATTATTCTTCCTGGGTGCACAAATGGGGGGAATTATTCTTACTGGGGTGCACTAATGGGGGCATTTTTCTTTCTGGGGGCACAAATGGGGGGCATTATGCTTATTGGGGCGCACTAATGGGGGCATTATTCTTACTGGGGGGTACTAATGGGGCATTATTCTTACAGGAGAGCACTAATGGGGGCATTATTCTTACTGGGGGCACTAATGGGGGCATTAATTCTGGGGTGCACTAATGGGGCATTATTCTTACTGGGGGGCACTAATGGACTAAATGGGGGCATTATTTTTTACTGGGGGTCACTATTGGGGCCATTACTCTTACTGGGGGCCCTAATGGGGGGCATTAATTCTGGGGTGCACTAATGGGGGCATTAATATTACTGGGGGCACTAATGGGGACAGTATTAATTGTGAGGGGCGCTAATGGGGCATTACTATTACTGGGGGCACTAATGGGGGCATTATTAATTCTGGGCAGCATTAATATTATTGGGAGCCACAGTATGATAGCGACATAACACACCGTATTAAGCCATGCCCCCTTTGGGGTGTGGCTTAACTTGGCTGGTATTTTTTGGGGCAAAGGTGGCAACGCTAGGCTTGCATGACCCAAATTTACCAGCTGCTATGTTGGTAAGTATGCCAGAAGGTCCCTCTACCGACTTTTCATTTGGTAAAATTATGACATATAAGCCCCCACCCCTAGGAATGTCCTGATCCCACCCTCTTATGGGCAGGGTTTATGCTAGTTCCACCCATTTTCGGCTCGCCAGATTATAAATTTGCTGAAACTGTCCCGCCAAACTCGGGACAGTTGACATTTAGAACTGGGGCCCAAGAGCTTTAAGAGTGTCAAGTGTCAGATTGTCACATACCCGGGGGCCTGAGGAGGGCTTGAGTGGCCCCCTGGGCATTGGCCCACTGGGATATTTCCCTGCAGAGTCTATGGCCAGTCGGCCCCTGCTGGAAAGACATAACTGGAAAATTTCTGAAACTTACATCTTAGGGTCTTGTTACACAGTCCAATAATGTTGATCATTCGACAAATGAGTGTCTGCATGTTTGGGGGAAGGGGGGAAGAGAGGGGTCCCTTCCTTTTTCTAACCAAATAGGTCTCTCCATTACCGTCCATGGACTATAATGGGGTCCAGATGCTACCCAGCAAATATGCCGGGATTTGGCCAGACAAATACCACTGCGTGTATATCAATGGGGCCGGCAGGCATCCTGGTAATGGACAGACCAATTAGGTAAGAAAAAGGGAAGGGGCTTCCTCTCTTAAACCCCCCCCCCCCCCAACAGTGCAGACACTCGTTTATTGGGTGATCAACATTATTGCCCGCAAACGTGAAACAGGCCTTAGACAGTGTAATCTAAGGGGTTAAACTGCCGGGATCGGCGTTAACTCTGATCCTGGCGGTGAGAGTGAGGTTCCAGCTTTGTAATACAGCTGGCACCCACTAGTAACGGTGCACCCACAGCTCCTGAGCCCATGCCAACACTGTGCCATCGTAGTATTGGCAGCTCTTTGGTCACACTACAGTAGCCCCTTACAGTGAACCGCTGGGGCCCGGGGCCGCTCTGAATTCCTCAGAATCCCCTGACAATCTTGTGCAATGACTAAATGAAAGAATAAAGAGCTGAGGTTCTTGTCGGGGCCCATCACACGTGATAAAGATAGTGAAGGAGAAGGAGCTCAGCACGGTCTGATATCCGGCTTCACTTTCATGTCCTTCAGGCAATTCCTTCATTTACAAACATTTTTTTAAGACATTCTCCAAGTGTCGATGTCGCTTCACGTTGCGCAACTGTAACCCAGTGAGCATAGAAGTTACTGATATAAAGCTCCAAATCTTTTCCTCAACCTGAGAGCTACCTAAAACAGTTCTGGCTGCCTCCACCAGGGGGAGCGTGCCACATACAGATTAACCCTTTCAGCACCCTGTGATTTTCCGTTTTTCCTTTTTCGCTCCCTGCCTTCCCAGAGCCATAACCTTTTAATTGTTTCATTCCCATAGCCATATGAAAGCTCGTTTTTTGCAGGACATGTTGTACTTTCTAATGGCACCAATTAATAATATTGCATATGAGGTAGTGGGAAGCTGAAGCGAAAATTCCAAATGGGATGAAATTAGAAAAAAAAAAAGCAATTCCACCACAGTTTTATGGGTTTTGTGTTAACGGTGTTCCCTATCCGGTAAAACTAACTTGTGCTCTTCATTCTCTAGGGTCAGTACAATTACAGCAATACGAAAGTTCTTGTGTTTTAATATTGGGAAAAAAATTTATACTTTGGGAAAAAAATTTTTTTTTTTTCACCGCCATAACTTTTTATAGTCTATGGAGCTGTGTGGTGGCGCATTTGTTGTGGAGAGATATGTAGTTTTTTTTTTTTCTAACACCATTTCGGAATGTGTAGGACTTTTTGACCACTTTTTTGTTTATTTAAAAAAAAAATTGGGGGGAGGGAGGGTGAAGCGACGAAAAAAACGGCAAATCAGCCATTTTGTTTTGTTTTTTAAATCTGTTTCGAAGTTCAGCATACAGAATAAATAAGTTTATATTTTAATAGTGTGGGCATTTTGGGAACTTTGCGATGCCAATGACATTTATTTTTTATTATTGTTTATTTTAATTATGGGGAAAGGGAGTTGATTTTAATTTTTCTTTTTAATATTTTTAAAATATTAAAATTTTTACATTTTTTATTTTTAAGTTGTCTCACAAGCAAATGGCATTTATTATGTAGAGAATTTTTTTACAAGGCATTTACTAATGTAAATGTAAAAAAAAATGGTTACGACCGCCCTGCAGTCTGGCAGTCTGTAGGAAAAAGCACTAGTCTACATACGCTCCCATGGTCCCGGCCACCAGAGAGGCCAATGCTTTTTCCTATAGTGAGCAAGCACGACCACCACTGATGGATTACAATGAGGTCATAACCATGGAAACGAGCCGTGTATAATGTGATGGAAAAATGAATCCAGACTGCAAAGGAAGCAATATGGAGAATCACAATACATTAGTAAGTGCCTTGTATTTTTCTCTACATGAAAAATGCTATTTGCTGAAGTGAGACGACCCCTTTAAGTCTCACTAGGTGGCTATAACAAACAATCGTTAGATCGCTTTTCCAATACATTGAAATGGATTACCATTGCAATGTATTGCAGATACTCTATGATCTTTTGGAGAGACCAGGGCTTTTATATAGAAGCAACAGCTTCCCCCACCTCTACACGGGGAAGCTGTTGACCACGGTATCTGAGGGGCTAAACGTCTGTGATCACCGTTATCGCCAATTACAGACATTAGCCTCCGGTGTCTGAAGTTTAAAAGGACAGAAACTCGTTGGCGAGCACAGTGGGCGTCATTTTAAAAAAAAATACCGGCGCTGATACCCTGGACAGAGCTGGAATCGCAAGGTTCTATGTCAGGGATCAGCAACCTCTGCCGGCATTCCAGCTGTTCTGAAACTACAACTCCCAGAATCCTCCTTTCACTTCTGAGCAAGTGTGCATGCTGGGAGTTGTAGTTTCAAAGCAGCTGGAGTTCCGAAGGTTGCTGACCCCTGTTCTCTGTAGTGGCCCTGCCAGGGTCCTCCTGCCGCTCAGCTCCCATTTACTTGAGGATAGGTCATCAAAATCTACGTCCTGGTAAAAGCCCCTTTATCAATGTGTTCCCATTAGCAACCTTAAAGGGGTTTTCTGGTACTTTAAATTGATGACCTATCCTCAGATTAATGGCGGGTCAACACTCGGCACCCTCACCGATCAGCTGCTGGCACTGGCTCTGTCCAGTGTGTAGTTACTGGCACTAGCATACTGCAGCTCAGCTCCCATCCACTTGAGCTGAGCTGCGAACGGCCACTACATAGCGGAGGGAACCTTCTGCTTCCATTTCCGTCCATGGTATGGTTTCCAGTGCCGGCTGCTGCCTCAGACAGCTGATCGGTGGGGATGCCGAGTGTGAGACCGCCACCAATTTGATATAGATGGCCTGTCCCGAGGATGGCTCCCTCTAGTGGTGCCCGATGGCAGACAGAAGTGTATAAAGTACAGTGAAAACATAGCTTCCCTATACAGGGGTGAAAATAATCAGCACTGAATGTGTGAAAATTAATTTTATGCTATTAGTGCCGCGAAATACAAAACAAATCATCCTCCCAGTCGTGATTCTCCTACCATCTTGTCTTGCAACTCCTGTGCAGACCTAGGAGTCTCCATAATTACAGGCGCAAACCATGCACCACTTCCCCGTCAGCACATTTTTTTGGGGGGTTGACTTGACATAGGACAGCATAGTCAACTACTGCGTTTCTGAACGTTAGAGCAGAAAGCGACAGCCGCCATCATGAGATACATAACACTTTTCGGGCTTGTTCACATGACCGTATGTGTTTTGCGGTCTGTTTTTCACGGATCCGTTGTTCCGTTTTTTGTATCCGTAGTGTTTCCGTTCCATATTTCCGCAAAAAATCTCGGTACGGTTTCTGTATGCCATCCGTTTTTTTGCGGATCGCAAACGGAAACAGACAATTTGCAATCATTACTGTGATGTACTGTAATGTTTGTGAACAGTAAACACATGGGCAAAGTGGGCATGGATCCGCAACATACGGATGTGTTCTGTATGCGATCCGTATTTTTTGCGGACCCGTTGACTTGAACGGAGTCACAGAACTTGATTTGCGGACAATAATAGGACAAGACTCAAAATGTTGCGGGAACGGAAATACGGAATGCACACGGACTACCTTCCATTTTTTTTTTGCGGACCCATTGAAATAAATGGTTACGCATACGGTCCGCAAAAAAAAAGGAACAGAAACTGAAAAAATATACGGTCGTGTGAATGAGGCCTTTGGTTGCTTTATTCCCTTTTTTGTGGTGAATAAGCGAAAAAATAAAAATTCTAGCACTGCTTTTTGGGATACATTTCCTGATAGTTATGTGGTTATGTGGTGTTGGTCGTTATGGACGTGTCAATACCATATATGTGGAGGGGATTTTATTTTTGCTATTTTTTTCCAGTGAAAAGCATTTCTTCAATGGTAAAAATAAGCATTTTTTAACTATATTAAATAAAACTTTCGCTTTTTTTTTTAAACATTTACTAGCCACACAAGGGGACTTTAACAAATGATCTTCTGATTGCTTCTATAATACACTGTACTAATTATGCGGTGCAGTGTATTATACTGTCAGTGCTATACTGACATGCGCCATTGCTTTTATAATACACTGTACTTCTTATGTAGTACAATGTATTATACTGTCAGTTCTATACTGATATATTATTATATTGTAATATATTCCTGCTCTGTGCAGTGCTTAGACTAGGTTGGCGCAATAAGTTGGCGGCCTAGCCTAAGCCCCGGCAGTCTAAGGCCACGATTCTCTCTGCCCGCTTTAAAGAAAAGTTTAGTGCAAATAGAGGAATAATAATGTGCAGGTTTTTTCAGCGCAGGGGACTTGATAAAGTCTCTGATCTTGTGGACTGCAGCTGTCACTTTATAGAAAAAATCAATTAGTAAAGCTCCAAAATGTCTCAGTGCAGCTTTAGCTTTAATGCAGGGGGTCCCGTATTCAGGACCCTCATCTGTTAGAGCGAAGAGCAAATTAAAATAATGACTCTTTCTCTGGAGGACCAGGCACATCTAAGCACTGGGTGTGGACAGTCCATTGATTTCAATGTAACCTGTGTAATGCTTCTTTTCTCCTGTGGAGGCGCTGCAGGGAAATTGAGCATGTGCTGCCAGGTTCCTCCTTAGATTACAGCTGGGTGTAAGCAGCAACAGGTCACCTTATGATCAGCTGACAAAGGGATTATGAAAGGTGGGCAACTCCTTTAAATAATGCCAGTATTCATGCTGCAAAAATATGCGATGACCCCCACCCCAACACACACACCTCCCCCACCCGTCCCCTCAGCCACGCCAAAGGGCTGGCAGCTGCTGTCGTGGCTGAACCTTCATTCTTCAGATAACGGTCTATAAATTACTGAGAAATGTGCCGCCACTCTGCTGATACAAGTTATTACATAGTCAGTTATCATCTCTGACCATAAATACTGCATGGGGGTGGTGGGGTGCTCATCATCAGAAAGGGACAGCAGTGATCCTACGGAATCCTGGATATGGGTATAGATCAGTTGTAAGAAGGATTAGATCGACCTCTGTAGATAAACAAGAACATTTCTATTCACTGACAGCAATCATAGATCTTGAAGCTGGAAAATAATTGTCTTAAATAATAAATAGTTGTCTTATTAACTTCTCTAAACAATGTAGTAATTTATGTGTGAGCCAGTTCTGTCAGAGCAAGAGCCATACTTACACAACAGTGTGTCATCCACAGATACCCCATAGTAGTGTCATCCACAGATCCACATAAGTGTATCAACTACAGATCCCCATAACAGTGTCATCCACAGATCCACATAAGTGTATCAACTACAGATCCCCCATAACAGTGTCATCCACAGATCCACATAAGTGTGTCATCTACAGATCCCCCATAACAGTGTATCATGCACAGATCCCCCATAACAGTGTCATCCACAGACCCCCATAACAGTGTCATCCACAGATTCCCCCCATAACAGTGTCATCCACAGATCCCCCATAACAGTGTCATCCACAGATCCTCCATAAGTGTCATCCACAGATCCTCCATAAGTGTCATCCACAGATCCTCCTTAACAGTGAAATCCACAGATCCCCCCAAAAAGTGTATCAACCAAAGGTCCCCCATAATAGCGTGTCATTCACAGATCCTCCATAATAGTATCAACCACAGTTCCCCCATAACAGTGTGTCATTCACAGATCCTCCATAATAGTATCAACCACAGTTCCCCCATAACAGTGTGTCATTCACAGATCCTCCATAACAGTGTGTCATCTACAGACCCCCCATAACAGTGTCATCCACAGATCCCCCATAACAGTGTGTCATCTACAGATCCTCCATAACAGCGTGTCATCCACAGATCCCCATTGAAATGAATGGGTCCGCATCCGTGATGTAGATTGACAACGGAACGGTTCCTGTGTATTGTGAATACGGTTCGCAATACGGCAACGGAACACCAACGGTCGTGTGAACAAGCCCTAACAGTGCGTCACCCACAGACCCTCCATAATAGTGCGTCATCCACGGATCCCCATAACAGTGTGTCATCCGCATATCCTTCATAACAGTGTGTTATTCATAGATCCCCCATAGTAGTGCGTTACCCACAGATCCCCCATAACAGTGTGTCATTCGCACAACCTTCATAACAGTGTGTTATTCACGGATCCCCCATAGTAGTGCGTCACCCACAGATCCCCCATAACAGTGTGTCATCCACAGATCCCTCATAAGTGTGTCATCCACAGATCCCCCATAACAGTGTCATCCACAGATCCCTCATAACAGTGTGTCATCCACAGATCCCCCATAACAGTGTCACCCACAAACAGATCCTCCATAAAAGTGACATCTAAAGATCCCCATAACAGTGTGTCATCCACAGATCCCCCATAACAGTGTCATCCACAGATCCCCCATAACAGTGTCATCCACAGATCCCCCATAACAGTGTCACCCACAGATCCCTCATAACAGTGTGTCATCCACAGATCCTCCATAAAAGTGACATCTACAAATCCCCATAACAGTGTGTCATCCACAGATCCCCCATAACAGTGTAATCCACAGATCCCCCATAACAGTGCCATCCACAGATCCCTCATAACAGTGTGTCATCCACAGATCCTCCATAACAGCGTGTCATCCACAGATCCCCCATAACAGTGTCACCCACAGATTCTCCATAAGTCTGTCATCCACAGATCCCCTATAACAGTGTCATCCACAGATCCCCCATAACATTGTCATCCACAGATCCTCCGTAAGTCTGTCATCCACAGATACCCCATAACAATGTTGCATCAAAAGATCTCCCACAACAGTGTCATCCACAGATCCCCCATAACACTGTGTCATCCACAAATTCCCCATAAGTATCATCTGCAGATCATCCATAACAATGTGTCATCCGCGGATCCCCCATAACAGTGTGTCATTCACAGATCCCCCATAACAGGGTATCATCCATATATCCCCTATAACAGTGTGTCCTCCACAGATCCACCATAATAGTGTGTCATCCACAGAAACCCATGAGAGTGTTATCCATAGATACCCTATAACAGTGTCATCCACAGATCCTCCATAGAAGTGACATCCACAAATCCCCCATAACAGTGTGTCATCCAGAGATCCCCCATAACAGTGTGTCATCCACAGATCCCCTATAACAGTGTGTTATCCACGGATCCTCAATAACAGTGTCATCCACACGTCCTCCATAACAGTGTGTCATCTACAGATCCCCATAACAGAGTTGCATCAAAAGATCTCCCACAACAGTGTCATCCACAAATTCCCCATACATATCATCCGCAGATCCCCATAACAATGTGTCATTCACAGATCCCCCATAACAGTGTGTCATTCACAGATCCCCCATAACAGTGTGTCAATCACAGATCCCCCATAACAGTGTGTCAATCACAGATCCCCCATAACAGTGTGTCATTCACAGATCCTCCATAACATTGTGTCATTCACAGATCCCCATAATGGTGTATCATCCATATATCCCCTATAACAGTGTGTCATCCACAAATCCCCCATAACAGTGTGTCCTCCACAGATCCCCCATAAAAGTGTGTCATCCACTGAAACCCATGACAGTGTTATTCATAGATCCCCCATAAGTGTGTTATCCAGAGATCCCCTATAACAGTGTCATCCACAGATCCCCCATAACAGTGTGTCATTCACAGATCCCCCATAACTGTGTGTCCTTCACAGATCTCCCCTCACATTGTCATCCACAGATCTCCATAAAAGTGACGTCCACATATCCCCCATAACAGTGTGTCATCCTCAGATCCCCCATAAAAGCGTGCCATCCATAGATTCTCCATAACAGTGTGTCACACACAGATCCCCCATAACAGTGTGTCATCCACAGATCCCCCATAACAGTGTCACACACAGTTCCCCCATAAGTGTCCTCCATAGATCCTCCATAACAGTGTGTCCTCCACAGATCCCCATTTCAGTGTCATGCACAGATTCCCCATAACAGTGTCATCCACAGATCCCCCATAAAAGTGTGTCATCCACAGATTCCCCATAACAGTGTGTCATCTTCAGATCCCCCATAACAATATGTCCTCAACAGATCCGCCATAACAGTGTCCTCCACAGATCCCCCATTATATTGTGTCATCAAAAGATCCCCCACAACATTGGCATCCACAGATCCTCCATAACAGTGGGTCATCCACAGATCCTCCATAATAGTGTGTCTTCCACAGATCCCCCATAAACAGTGTGTCATCAAAAGAACCTCAATAACAATGTCATCCGTAGATCCTCCATAACAGTGTCACACACAGATCCCCATAACAGTGTGTCATCCACAGATCCCCCATGACAGTGTGTCATCCACAGATCCCCCATAACAGTGTGTCATCTACAGATCCCCCATAACAGTGTGTCCTCCACAGATCCCCATTACAGCATCATCCACAGATTCCCCATAACAGTGTCATCCACAGATTCCCCATAACAGTGTGTCATCCACAGATTCCCCATAACAATATGTCCTCAACAGATCTCCCATAACAGTGTCCTCAAAAGATCCCCCACAACAGTGGTATCCACAGATCTTCCATAACAGTGTGTCATCCACAGATCCCCCATAACAGTGTCATCCGTGTCATCCACAGATCCCCCATAATAATGTGTCATCCACAGATCCCCATAACAGTGTGTCATCCACAGATCACCCATAACAATGTGTCATCCACAGATCCCCCATAACAGTGTGTCATCCACAGATTCCCCATAACAGTGTGTCTTCCACAGATCCCCCATAACAGTGTGTCTTCCACAGATCCCCATAACAGTGTGTCTTCCACAGATCTCCCATAACAGTGTCATCCACAGATAATAACAGTGTGTCCTCCACAGATCCCCCATGACAGTGTGTGATCCACAGATCCCCCATAACAGTGTGTCATCTACAGATCCCCCATAACAGTGTGTCCTCCACAGATCCCCAATAACAGTGTGTCCTCCACAGATCCCCATAACAATGTGTCACCCATAGTTCCCCCAAAACAGTGTGTCCTCCACAGATCCCCCATAACAGTGTGTCCTCCACAGATCCCCCATAGCAGTGTGTCATCTACATATCCACCATGACAGTGTCATCCACAGATCCCTCATAACAGTGTCATCCACAGATTCCCCATAACAATGTCCTCCACAGGTCCCCTATAACAGTGACATCCACAGAACCCCCATAATAGTGTGTCATCCACAGATCTCCCATAACAGTTTGTCACCTACAGAACCCCTCATAACAGTGTCATTCACAGATCCCCCATAACAGTGTGTCATCCACAGATCTTCCATAACAGTGTCATCCACAGATCCTCCATAACAGTGTCATCCACAGATCCCCCATAACAGTGTCATCAACAGATCCCCCATAACAGTGTCATCCACAGATCCCCCATAACAGTATATCATCTACACATCCTCCATAACAGTGTGTCACCCACAGATCCCCATGAGAGTGTTATCCAAAGATCCCCAATAAGTGTGTCATCCACAGATCCCCATATGTGTGTCATACACGGATCCTCCATAAAAGTAACATCCACAAATCCACAATACAAGTGTGTCATCCACAGATCCCCCATAAGTGTCCACCACAGATTCCCATAACAGTGTGTCATTCGCAGATCCTACATAACATTGTGTCATTTACAGATCCCCCATAACAGTGTGACATCTATATATTCCCTATAACAGTATGTTCTCCACAGATCCCCCATTACAGTGTCATCCACAGATCCTTAATAATAGTGTGTCTTCCACAGATCCCTCACAACAGTGTATCCTCCACAGATTCCCCATAACAGTGTGTCATCAAAAGATCCCTACAATAGTGTCATCCAGAGATCCCCCATAACAGAGTGTCATCCACAGATCCCCCATAACAATGTCATCCATAGATCCTCCATAACAGTGTGTCATCCACATATCCCCCATAACAATGCCATCCACTAATTCCTATAACAGTGTGTCACCCAAAGATCCCCCATAAGGGTCCTCCACAGATCCCCATAACAGTGTCATCCACAGATCCTCCTTAATAGTGTATATTCCACAGACCCCCCACAACAGTGTGTCTTCCACAGATCCCCTATAACAGTGTGTCACCCAAATATCCCCCATAACAGTGTGTCATTCACAGATCCCCCATAACAGTGTGTCATCCACAGATCCCCCATAACAGTGTGTCATCCACAGATCCCCCATAACAATGTCATCCATAGATCCTCCATAACAATGTGTCACACACAGATACCCCATAACAGTGTGTCATCCACAGATCCCCCATAAGTGTTTTCCACAGGTCCCCCATAACAGTGTGTCATCCACAGATGCCCCATAACAATGTCATCCATAGATCCTCCATAATAGTGTGTCACACACAGATACCCCATATCTTTGTGTCATCCACAGATCCCCCATAACAGTGTGCCATCCATGTCATCCACAGATCCCCTATAACATGTAATCCACAGATCCCCCATAACAGTGTCATTCACAGATCCCATAACAATGTGTCCTCCACAGATCCCCCATAACAGTGTGCCATCCACAGATCCCCTATAACAGTGTGTCATCCAGAGATCCCCCACAACAGTGTGTCATCCACAGATCCCCCACAACAGTGTCATCCACAGATCCCCCACAACAGTGTCATCCACAGATCCCCCACAACAGTGTCATCCACAGATCCCCCACAACAGTGTCATCCACAGATCCCCCACAACAGTGTCATCCACAGATCCCCCATAACAGTGTGTCATCCACAGATCCCCCATAACAGTGTGTCATCCACAGATCCCCCATAACAGTGTGTCATCCACAGATCCCCCACAACAGTGTCATCCACAGATCCCCCACAACAGTGTCATTCACAGAACCCCCATAACAGTGTTATCCACAGATCCCCCACAACGGTGCCATCTACAGATCCCCCACAACAGTGTCATCCACAGATCCCCCACAACAGTGTCATCCACAGATCCCCCACAACAGTGTCATCCGCAGATCCTCCATAACAGTGTGTCACCCACAGATCCCCCATAACAGTATGTCATTCACAGATCCCCCATAACAATGTGTCATCCACAGATCCCCATGAGAGTGTTATCCACAGATCCCCAATAAGTGTGTCATCCACAGATCCTCCATAAAAGTGACATCCACAAATCCCCCACAACAGTGTGTTATGCGCAGATCCTTCGTAACATTGTGTTATTCACAGATCCCCCATAACAGTGCGACATTCATACATCCCCTATGACAGTGTGTCCTTCACAGATGCCCCATAAGTGTCCTCCACAAATCCCTTATAATAGTGTCATCCACAGATCCCCATAACAGTATGTCATCTACAGATCCCCCATAACCGTGGGTCATCCACAAATCCCCATAACAGTGTGTCATCCACAGATCCCCCATAACAGTGTGTCATCCACAGATCCCCCATAACAGTGTGTCATCCACAGATCCCCCATAACAGTGTGTCATTCACAGATCCCCCATAACAGTGTGTCATCCACAGATACCCCCATAACAGTGTGTCATCCACAGATTCCCCATACCAGTGTCACACACAGATCCCCATAACAGTGTGTTATCCACAGATCCCCCATAACAGTGTGTCATCCACAGATTCCCAATACCAGTGTAATACACAGATCCCCATAACAGTGTGTTATCCACAGATCCCCCATAATTGTCCTCCACAGATCCCCTATAACAGTGTGTCATCCACAGATCCCCCACAACAGTGTCATCCACAGATCCTTCATAACAGTGTGTCATCCACAGATCCCCCATAACAGTGTCATTCACATATCCCCCATAACAGTGTGACATCCATACATCCACTATAACAGTGTGTCCTCCACAGAAGCCCCATAAGTGTCCTCCACAAATCCCCCATAATAGTGTCATCCACAGATCCGCATAACAGTGTGTCATCTACAGATCCTCCATAACCGTGGGTCATCCACAAATCCCCATAACAGTGTGTCTTCAACAGATCCCCCATACCAGTGTGTCCTCCACAGATCCCCCATAACATTGTGTCATCCACAGATCCCCCATAACAGTGTGTCATCCACAGAAACCCCATAACAGTGTGTCATCCACAGATTCCCCATACCAGTGTCATCCACAGATTCCTATAACAGTGTGTTATCCACAGATCCCCCATAATTGTCCTCCACAGATCCCCTATAACAGTGTGTCATCAAAAGACCCCCCACAACAGTGTCATCCACAGATCCCCCATAACAGTGTGTCATCCACAGATCCCCCATAACAGTGTGTCATCCACAGATCCCCCATAACAGTGTGTCATCCACAGATCCCCCACAACAGTGTCATCCACAGATCCCCCACAACAGTGTCATCCACAGATCCACCATAACAGTGTGTTATCCACAGATCCCCCACAACAGTGTCATCCACAGATCCCCCATAACAGTGTGTTATCCACAGATCCCCCACAACAGTGTCATCCACAGATCCCCCACAACAGTGTCATTCATAGAACCCCCACAACAGTGTCATCCACAGATCCCCCATAACAATGTGTCACCCACAGAAATCCTCATAACAGTGTGTCATCCAGAGATCCCCCATAACTGTGTCATCCACAGATCCCCCATAAGAGTGTGTCATCCGCAGATCTCCAATAACAGTGTCATCCACAGATTCTCCATAAAAGTGTCTTCCATAGTTCCTCCATAACAGTGTGTCATCCACAGATCCACCATAACAGTATTATCCACAAATCCCCCATAACAATGTCATCCATAGATCCTCCATAACATTGTGCCACCCACATATCTCCCATAAGTTTCCTCCACAGATCCCCCATAACAGTGTCATCCACAGATCCCCCATAACAGTGTGTCCTCTACAGATCCCCATAACAGTGTGTCCTCCACAGATCCCCCATAACAGTGTCATCCACAGATCCCCATAACAGTTTGTCATCAAAAGATACCCCACAACAGTGTCATCCAAAGACCCCCCATAACAGTGTGTCATCCACAGATCCCCCATAACAGTGTGTCATTCACAGATCCCCATACTTTGTCATTAAAAGATCCCCCACAACAGTGTCATCCACAGATCCTCCATATCAGTGTGTCAAATAAAGACACCTCATAACAATGTGTCATACACAGATCCCCCATAACAGTGTGTTGTCCACAGATCCCCCATAACAGTGTGTCATCCACAAATCCCCCATAACAATGTGTCCTCCACAGATCCCCCATAACAGTGTGTCCTCCACAGATCCCCCAAAACAGTGTGTCCTCCACAGGTCCCCTATAACAGTGTGTCATCCACAGATCCCCCATAACAGTGTGTCCTCCGCAGTTCCCCCATAACAGGGTGTCCTCCGCAGATCCCCCATAACAGGGTGTCCTCCACATGTCCCCCATAACAGTGTGTCATTCACAGATCCTTCATAACAATGTGTCCTCCACAGATCCCCCATAACAGTGCGTCATCCACAGATCCCCCATAACAGTGTTGCATCAAACTATCCCCCACAAGTGTTGCATCAAAAAATCCCCCACAACAGTTGCATCAAAAAATCCCCCACAACAGTTGCATCAAAAAATCCCCCACAACAGTTGCATCAAAAAATCCCCCATAACAGTGTTGCATCAAAAGATCCCCTACAACAGTGTTGCATCAGATGATCCCCTACAACAGTGTTGCATCAAATGATCCCCCATAACAGTGTCATCCACAGATCCCCCATAACAGTGTCATCCACAGATCCCCCATAACAGTGTCATCCACAGATCCCCCATAATAGTGGCATCCACAGATCCCCTATAACAGTGTGATCCACAGATCTCCCATAACAATGTGTCCTCCACAGACCCCCCATAACAGTGTTTCCTCCACAGGTCCCCCATAACAGTGTGTCATCCACAGATCCCCCATAACTGTGTCATCCACAGATCCTCCATAACAGTGTGTCCTCCGCAGATCCCTTATAACAGTGTGTCATCCACAGATCCCATATAACAGTGTATCATCCACAGATCACCCATAACTGTGCCATCCTCAGATCCCCCATAACAGTGTGTCCTCTGCAGATCCCCCATAACAGTGTGTCCTCTACAGGTCCCCCATAACAGTGTGTCCTCCACAGGTCCCCCATAACAGTGTGTCCTCCACAGGTCCCCCATAAAAGTGTGTCATCCACAGGTCCCCCATAACAGTGTGTCCTCCACAGATCCTCCATAACAGTGTGTCCTCCACAGGTCCCCCATAACAGTGTGTCATCCACAGATCCCCCAAAACAATGTGTCCTCCACAGATCCCCCATAACAGTGCGCCCTCCACAGGTCCCCCATAACAGTGTGTCCTCCACAGATCCCCCATAACATTGTGTCCTCCACAGGTCCCCCATAACCGTGTGTCATCCACAGATCCCTCATAACAGTGTGTCATTCACAGATCCTCATACGTTGTCATCAAAATATCCCCCACAACAGTGTCATCCACAGATCCCCCAAAACAGTGTGTCCTCCACAGGTCCCCTATAACAGTGTGTCATCCACAGATCCCCCATAACTGTGTCATCCACAGATCTCCCATAACAGTGTGTCCTCCGCAGATCCCCCATAACAGGGTGTCATTCACAGATCCTTCATAACAATGTGTCCTCCACAGATCCCCATAAAAGTGTTGCATCTAAAGATCCCCTACAGCAGTGTTGCATCTAAAGATCCCCTACAGCAGTGTTGCATCAAAAAGTCCCCCACAACAGTGTCATCCACAGATCCCCCATAACAGTGTTGCCACAAAAGATCCCCTACAACAGTGTTGCATCTAATGATCCCCTACAACAGTGATGCATCAAATGATCCCCCATAACAGTGTTATCCACAGATCCCACACAACAGTGTCATCCACAGATCCCCCATAATAGTGTCATCCACAGATCCCCTATAACAGTGTGATCCACAGATCTCCCATAACAATGTGTCCTCCACAGATCCCCCATAACAGTGTGTCCTCCACAGATCCCCCATAACTGTGTCATCCTCAGATCCCCCATAACTGTGTCATCCACAGATCCCCATAACAGTGTGTCCTCTACAGGTCCCCCATAACAGTGTGTCCTCCACAGGTCTCCCATAACAGTGTGTCATCAACAGAACCCCCATAACAATGTGTCCTTTACAGATCCCCCATAACAGTGTGTCCTCCACAGGTCCCACATAACAGTGTGTCATCCACAGATCCCCCATAACAATGTGTCCTCCACAGATCCCTATAACAGTGTGTCCTCCACAGGTCCCCCATAACAGTGTGTCCTCCACAAGTCCCCCATAACAGTGTGTCCTCCACAGGTCGCCCATAACCGTGTGTCATCCACAGATCCCTCATAACAGTGTGTCATTCACAGATCCCCATACGTTGTCATCAAAATATCCCCCACAACAGTGTCATCCACAGATCCCCCAAAACAGTGTCATCCACAGATCCCCCAAAACAGTGTGTCCTCCACAGGTCCCCTATAACAGTGTATCATCCACAGATCCCCCATAACTGTGTCATCCACAGATCTCCCATAACAGTGTGTCCTCCGCAGATCCCCCATAACAGGGTGTCCTCCACATGTCCCCCATAACAGTGTGTCATTCACAGATCCTTCATAACAATGTGTCCTCCACAGATTCCCCATAACAGTGTGTCATCCACAGATTCCCCATAACAGTGTGTCATCCACAGGTCCCCCATAACAATGTGTCCTCCACAGATCTCCCATAACAGTGTGTCCTTCACATGTCCCCCATAACAGTGTGTCCTCCACAAGTCCCCCATAACAGTGTGTCCTCCACAGGTCCCCTATAACCGTGTGTCATCCACAGATCCCTCATAACAGTGTGTCATTCACAGATCCCCATACGTTGTCATCAAAATATCCCCCACAACAGTGTCATCCACAGATCCCCCAAAACAGTGTGTCCTCGACAGGTCCCCTATAACAGTGTGTCCTCTGCAGATCCCCCATAACAGGGTGTCCTCCACATGTCCCCCATAACGGTGTGTCATTCACAGATCTTTCATAACAATGTGTCCTCCACAGATCCCCCATAACAGTGTTGCATCAAAAGATCCCCTACAACAGTGTTGCATCAAATGATCCCCTACAACAGTGTTGCATCAAATGATCCCCCATAACAGTGTTGCATCAAATGATCCCCCATAACAGTGTTATCCACAGATCCCCCATAACAGTGTCATTCACAGATCCCCCATAATAGTGTCATCCACAGATTCCCTATAACAGTGTGATCCACAGATCTCCCATAACAATGTGTCCTCCACAGATCCCCCATAACAGTGTGTCATCCACAGATCCCCCATAACTGTGTCATCCACAGATCCCCCATAACAGTGTGTCCTCTGCAGATCCCCCATAACAGTGTATCCTCTACAGGTCCCCCATAACAGTGTGTCCTCCACAGGTCCCCCATAACAGTGTGTCCTCCACAGGTCCCCCATAACAGTGTGTCCTCCACAGGTCCCCCATAACAGTGTGTCACCGACAGAACCCCCATAACAGTGTGTCCTCCACAGATCCCCTATAACAGTGTGTCCTCCACAGGTCCCCCATAACAGTGTGTCCTCCACAGGTCCCCCATAACAGTGTGTCCTCCACAGGTCCCCCATAACAGTGTGTCATCCACAGATCCCTCATAGCAGTGTGTCATTCACAGATCCCCATACGTTGTCATCAAAATATCCCCCACAACAGTGTCATCCACAGATCCTCCATATCAGTGTGTCAAATAAAGAGACCCCATAACAATGTGACATCCACAGATCCCTCATAACAGTGTGTCGTCCACAGATCCCCCATAACAATGTGTCCTCCACAGATCCCCCATAACAGTGTGTCCTCCACAGGTCCCCCATAACAGTGTGTCATCCACAGATCCTCCATAACAGTTTGTCCTCCGCTGATCCCCCATAACAGTGTGTCCTCCACAGGTCCCCTATAACAGTGTGTCATCCACAGATCCCCCATAACTGTGTCATCCACAGATCCCACATAACAGTGTGTCCTCCACATGTCCCCCATAACAGTATGTCATTCACAGATCCTCCATAACAATGTGTCCTCCACAGATCCCCCATAACAGTGTGTCATGCACAGATCCCCCATAAGTGTTGCATCAAACGATCCCCTACAACAGTGTTGCATCAAAAAATCCCCCACAACAGTGTCATCCACAGATCCCCCACAACAGTGTCATTCCCAGATACCCTAAAACAGTGTGTCCTCCTCAGGTCCCCTATAACAGTGTGTCATCCACAGATCCCCCATAACTGTGTCATCCACAGATCTCCCATAACAGTGTGTCCTCCGCAGATCCCCCATAACAGGGTGTCCTTCACATGTCCCCCATAACAGTGTGTCATTCACAGATCCTTCATAACAATGTGTCCTCCACCCACAGATCCCCCATAACAGTGAGTCATTCACAGATCCCCCATAACAGTGTTGCATCTAAAGATCCCCTACAGCAGTGTTGCATCAAAAAATCCCCCACAACAGTGTCATCCACAGATCCCCCATAACAGTGTTGCATCAAAAGATCCCCTACAACAGTGTTGCATCAAATGATCCTTTACAACAGTGTTGCATCAAATGATCCCCCATAACAGTGTTATCCACTGATCCCCCATAACATTGTCATCCACAGATCCCCCATAATAGTGTCATCCACAGATCCCCTATAACAGTGTGATCCACAGATCTCCCATAACAATGTGTCCTCCACAGATCCCCCATAACTGTGTCATCCACAGATCCCCCATAACAGTGTGTCCTCTACAGGTCCCCCATAACAGTGTGTCCTCTACAGGTCCCCCATAACAGTGTGTCCTCCAAAGGTCCCCCATAACAGTGTGTCCTCCACAGAACCCCCATAACAATGTGTCCTCCACAGAACCCCCATAACAATGTGTCCTCCACAGATCCCCTATAACAGTGTGTCCTCCACAGGTCCCCCATAACAGTGTGTCATCCACAGATCCCCCATAACAATGTGTCCTCCACAGATCCCCCATAAAAGTGTGTCCTCCACAGGTCCCCCATAACAGTGTGTCCTCCACAGGTCCCCCATAACAGTGTGTCCTCCCCCGGTCCCCCATAACCGTGTGTCATCCACAGATCCCTCATAACAGTGTGTCATTCACAGATCCCCATACGTTGTCATCAAAATATCCCCCACAACAGTGTCATCCACAGATCCTCCATATCAGTGTGTCAAATAAAGACACCCCATAACAATGTGACATCCACAGATCCCCCATAACATTGTGTCGTCCACAGATCCCCCATAACAATGTGTCCTCCACAGATCCCCCATAACAGTGTGTCCTCCACAGGTCCTCCATAACAGTTTGTCCTCCGCCAATCCTCCATAACAGTGTGTCCTCCACAGGTCTCCTATAACAGTGTGTGTAATCCACAGATCCCCCATAATTGTGTCATCCACAGATCCCACATAACAGTGTGTCCTCCACATGTCCCCCATAATAGTGTGTCATTCACAGATCCCCATAACAGTGTCATCCACAGATACCCCATAACAGTGTCATTCACAGATCCTCCATAACAATGTGTCCTCCACAGATCCCCCATAACAGTGCGTCATGCACAGATCCCCCATAAGTGTTGCATCAAAAGATCCCCTACAACAGTGTTGCATCAAAAAATCCCCCACAACAGTGTCATCCACAGATCCCCCATAACAGTGTTGCATCAAAAGATCCCCCATAACAGTGTTGCATCAAAAGATCCCCCATAACAGTGTGTCTTCCACAGGTCCTCCATAACAGTGTGTCATCCACAGATCCCCCATAACTGTGTCATCCACAGATCCCCCATAAAAGTGTGTCATCCACAGATCCCCCATAACAGTGTATACTCCACAGGTCCACATAACAGTTTCATCCACGGATACCCCACAACAGTGTCATTCACAGATCCCCCATAACAGTGTGTCATCCACAGATCCCCCATAACAGTGTTGCATCAAAAGATCCCCTACAACAGTGTTGCATCAAAAGATACCCCATAACAGTGTCATCCACATATTCCCCATAACAGTGTCATCCACAGATCCCCCATAACAGTGTGTCCTCCACAGATCCTTCATAACAGTGTCATCCACAGATCCCCAATAACAATGTGTCCTCCACAGATCCCCCATAACAATGTGTCCTCCACAGATCCCCTATAAATGTCATCCACAGATCCCCCATAACAGTGTGTCCTCCACAGATCACCCATAACAGTGTCATCCACGGATACCCCACAACAGTGTCATTCACAGATCCCCCATAACAGTGTGTCATCCCCAGATCCCCTATAACAGTGTCATCCACAGATACCCCATAACAGTGTTATCCACAGATACCCCATAACAGTATGTCCTCCACAGATCCCCCTAACAGTGTGCCATCCACAGATTTATGGAGTTGCACTTTGATATTGGGATACTGAGTACCCTGACAGCCCAGACTAAACAGCCATCTGCACATTGTGATGTTACTCATATTCCTGTCACTCATTCATTATAATTATATATTACATTTGTGCTGTAATGAGAGGCGATATTTGCGTCCCGTGTAAATTATAACCTACAGATTCCTGCTGTATTACGGGCCGGAGCCCTTGCTGCCCCCTCTGTACAAGATCCAGTCCACACTTATATTTAATGCTTTATTTATGGACTGTCTCTATGACTCCACCAAACAATCCCTGCTGAGACCTCATCTCAGCCCTCCTCGGTCTTCTATGTGGTTCACATTCTGCCTAGTGTAGAGTGTAAGCTCTGTGGCCCAGGAATTTGAATCATCTGCAGAGCTGCGGGGTAACACGTTGGCTCTGCCATACTTTGATGCCACCATCTACATTTCAGTTTTTTGTTCTCACAGTCCCATGTACTGCAGCATTTCCATGTCTGGGAATGTTCATCCTGAGCCCCATGATTCATGAACATTAGGCTATTGCTATAGAATTGCCCGAAGAGTTATGGAAACAAATAGAGAGCAGTGCAGAGCATTCACATGGTACTTAGAGAAAAAGCTCAGCGACAACTGCTGGGGCAGAGTAATGGTGGACATTTGTGGTTGTCAGGAACAGTTCAGCAGAATACTACGGGACTTCACAAAAGAGGCCGACTTGGAGTCCTTTCAGGAAAATGTCCTTTATAGGCATGAAATGTAGGGATCTGGTCCTTACCTCTGCTTGTAGGCATCTCGCTCCCTCTTGACCTTCCCCAAAACATTGTACAGAGCTCTGATCTCAGGGGTGATGGTATCGATCTGAACTCCAACCCCATCTGCGTGACCCCAATAAGCTCCGCATCCACCACTGACCGACCCCACGTCGGACCTGGTCACCAGCCTCCGTGGCCCATACACCCATGATTGAGGAGGAGTTGGAGTTGGACGAGTCAGACCCAGAAGAGGCGGCGGTAAAATGGGCCCCACAAAGCCGGTCTGGACAGCCTGGTCCCTGGTGATGGGCCCCGCTCCTTGGGCTCTTTCCAACGCCCTCTCCAGAGAGCGGTTCCTACGTTCCAGCTCATGCACCTTGGCCAAGAAGCAGCGGAATCTCAAGTTGAGGGTCTTCAAGACGCTGATGTTGGAACCAAAGTCATTGCGCAAAGCTGAGGCCCCCCCACCCTGAGCGTAGGGGGCCCCTAGAAGTAACGAGGACTGCGGAGGCGATGGGGGGCTGTCCCCCGGCTGCAAAGGGGAATCCGACGAGACAAGGAGGAGATTGGGAGTTAATAGAGGATTCATCGCTGGACTGTTCTGAGCACTGCAAAGGGGAGGACCAGTAAAAGCAGGAGGATGATGGTGGTGGGAAGGGGAGTCACATCATCTATGTTTTGGGGGACATGGATGTGAGGGAGATCTGTGAAGGTGAGGGGATGCAGGGCGACTGAAGGAACAGGGAAGGAAGAATATAATGACTGGAAGGAGAGGAATGGGCTGGAGGAAGAGGGCACATCAGCTGTGACGTGCAGTGAGAGGGGGGGACATTCCTCCTCTCCACCGCAGGCAACACAGAGACCAACTGCAGAGAGTGGGGGAGGACCGAAGGAGAGGCAGACATGGGGGGAAGAGGGACTGGAGGGCACCCCCCCCCGCAGGAGGGGCGATAACATGGACAACCACACATACAATGATCGGGGGGATCATTCTAAACTGGTGCAAAGGAGAAGTTTCCCATAGCAGCCAATCAGAATGGAGCTTTCATGGAAAAATGAAATCACCCCCATCATTCTCATCTATGAGGTGAGGCCAGGGACATGATCACATTCCGTCAGGAGCAGTGAAGCCCCCTGTACAGACCGCCGCTCTCTGGACATTAAGATTCCCGTAGAGCACACGCGGTAATGTGGAGCGTCCCGACCCCTCAGAACACGTATGGCTGCGCCTAAATTATACGTAGGGTCAGTGTCGGACTGGGGTACCTAGGGCCCACCAGTAAAATTTATTTTGGGGGCCCACCATACGGATACAGTCAAATATAATAAATAATCTAACAAGTTTTTTTATATGAACACAGGCTGCGGTGCTGTAGACTGAATATATGTATGGAGTGCAGTAAGTTCAATGTGTTATGTGCCACTTGTGCAGGGGGTGAGACACTAGGGGCCCACTTTACTAAGGGGCCCGCCGGGGGGATTCCCCTGTACCCCTGTGGGCCAGTCCGAGCCTGCGTAGGGTCGATCCTTCATGCGCTGCGCGGGAGATTTGCCAACACTTCCGAGAGTCATGGAGGCGTCTCCCACACATTTCAGGAGAATTGGTGAATATGCTTTAGGGTGGTTTCAGTTTTTTTTTTTTGCAATTTTTATTTCTACCACTCCCTTTAGGTCTCACTAACATTTCCGTTTCAGATCTCTGAAAAAAATCAATCCGCGTTACATCTATGAAGGATCCGTCTTTGGTGCCTGTGTCCGTTTTTTGCCCTCCATACACTGTTCAACTGAAAGTTAATTTACAGAGCATCTACTATTAGCGGTCAGTGAAAACGGACGCCACTCTATAGTGGGTGTGTTTGGTCCGCATCACGGCCCAATGTAATGCAGGTCGCTGTGATTTTTTATTTTTTTTGACTGACCCATGGTCCGTAAAAAAAAAAATGCTGATGCTTTAATATCAATGGGTATGTGTGCTGTCCTTGGAAAATGCGGATCATACACGTCATTGAAAAACGGAAACGTGAACGATACCTTACTGTATGCAACATTGCAGATGTGTCATTCAGGAGTCTGAAAAAACTGGGTGAAGCTGCACTTAGTATAAGGCTTCATTCACATGGCTGTGGTGCCTCCGTGCAAATCGGGAGTCCGAAAAACACGGGGCCATCGGCCGCGTGCACTCTACGATCTGCAAGATACGGCGAAAGACATGCCTCAAATTGACCAATAGGAATGTTTGTAAGTCTGCATATAGCGGCACGGAGAGCGTCGCGTGGCATGCTACATATATGCGGCTCGGCCATTCTTATACTCAGGCCTGTAAGGGCTCATGCACATGAACGTATTTTCATTCTGTGTCCGTTCTGGTTTTTTTTGCGGACCGTATACGGAACCATTTATTTCAATGGGTCTGCAAAAAAAAGGAAGTTACTCCGTGTGCATTTCGTTTCTGTATGTCCGTTCCGCAAAAAAATAGAACATGTCCTATTATTGTCCGCATTACGGACAAGGACAGGACTGTTCTATTAGGGGAATGCACACGGACGTCATCCGTATTTTTTTCGGACTGCAAAATAGAGAGTTGTGTGCATGAGGCCAAAACCATAGGAATGCTTTTTGTAGACCTCGCCCCATGTGTCTGGTATGACTAACACTGAACAGCAGAAATAAAAAATCAGTTTAAAAAAAAAACTCCTTGCACTCATTCCTCCTAAAGACTAATTATAGTTGTGGTTGCTCGCTGGGTGGAAGGGCAGTGGTGCGAGGACCTGGGCTGCTGACAATGCGACGGGCACACACCGAGACAAAGGCCTAAAAACATAAATAAAAAGTAAAAAATAAATATATATATTTTTGGAAAATCTAAGAACTCAAAAAATTCTTAAATCCGATTTTCTAATACACTTTGGGCCAGATTTATCATTAGCTCAAGTCAGAATAATGGAGTGAAAAACGCAAATTTTTGTGCAATCGCTTAAACTGCGCAAAATTTGCGACTTTTATTGGCTCTGCACTATGCTCGCCAGTTTTCTGAAAGTGCGCGTGTTTTCTTATGTAAATGAATCTCTAGACAGATTTACTATTGCGACTATTTAAAAAGTCGCCAAAAAATGTGCAATTTCACTCCAGTGAGGACCATGCTTATCTTATGCGACTTTTTAATAGAACGTGTGACTTTTACGTAAAGACGTGCGACTTTTGTAAAGCTGCTTACTGACGGATAAACTGCTACCGTCAAATGACATTTATTACAGTCTTAAAGGGCCGATCATAAATCTGACTTTAGCCGTATGTGAAAGTGGAGTGAGCCGTCAGTCATGATAAATCTGGCCGTTTGTATCAAAATCCAATTTTCGAGATCTCTGCTTGTGGTTGTTGAATATAAAGCTGTGTCACGTGAGCTGAATAGGTTAGCTTCGAAAGGTAATATGTTTCTATTCACTGACAGCAAGCAATGATCTGGAATACAATTAACTATTCATTCCCAAAGGGGGACATTTTCTCATTTCGTGCACAGGTCTCAAGCTGAACTACACTGGAGCAAGAGGCCAATTTGCGGGGACGAGCACCTTGTCAAATTTTGCGCATCTTTGGCTGTTCATGCGCCAGAAACTGAAATGTGCTCCTGCCGTGAACAGGCGTCGAATTCCGTTATAGTTTGCACCAATTTATGCTGAAAATTACTGTAAGGGCTCATGCACACAAACGCATTTTGTTTTCGTGTCTGTTCCGTTTTTATGCGTATGAGGAACCATTTACTTCAATGGGTCTGGAAAAAATGACTCCGTGATCAGTTGTCTGTATGTCCGCATGGCTGTTCCGCAAAAAAAAAAAAAAAAAATAGAACATGTCCTATTCTTGCCCGTTTTGCATTGTTACAATGGATCCGGCAAAAAAAAATCGGATAAAGTACGGATGTCACACAGTGTTTTGCAGACCACAAAATACATACGGCCGTGTACTGTACGTGAGCCCTAAGGCCTCTTTCACACTCACGTTAGGTGCGGATCCGTCTTCTATCTGCGCAGGCGGATCCGCACGAATAATGCAAACGCTTGTATCCGTTAATAACGGATCCGTTTGCATTATTCATTCAAAAAAAAGTCTAAGTCAAAACGGATCCGTCTTGACTTACATTGAAAGTAAATGGGGGACGGATCCATTTTCAATTGCATCATACGGTGTCAGTGAAAAACGGATCCGTCCCCATTGACTAAGGCTACATTCACACTGGCATTTCTGGGTCCGGATCCGTTTTGACTTAGACTTTTTTTTAATGAATAATGCAAACGGATCCAAGTGTTTGCATTATCGGTGCGGATCCGTCTGTGCAGATAGAAGACGGATCCGCACAAAACGCGAGTGTGAAAGTAGCCTTACGTTGTAAGTCTAGACGGATCCGTTTGGCTCCGCATAGTCAGACGGTCAAGCTGCGTTTTAGTGACCGTCTAAAAAACGCGACAGAGACCAAACGCAGCGGATCCTTATCCATTCAGAATGCATTGGGGGTGAACGGATCCGTTTTATGCCGCTTGTGAGAGCCCTAGACGGATCTCACAAGCGGACCCAGAAACGCCAGTGTGAAAGTAGCCTTAGTCTGTTGACAGCTTCTTCCTGCAAAATTCTTTACACTTTTCTGTCGAGAAAAGCGCAAAAACAGCAAATAATTTGGAAACTTAGCATTCGCCTTTTTGTGAATTTTTACCTCCAGGAAAGTGGGGAAAAGCATGTAAAAGTCACTTGACGTTTATGAGAAGGTTTCTCTGGTCACCTGCTTGAATGCTGCGGCGCTGACTTCTGGGTCGCGCCCGCCCCCCCTTCCCAACCAAACAATACCCTCAACTGACACCAGCTGTCGCCCCTCCCCCCACAGCAGCAGATCTACAAGAACAATGCACTTCCTTGAGGTTATGGGGATTGAACTGAAGCTCCTGCTTGTATCCGGCCAATGCAAACACGCTAACGTGGCGGCAATAATACCGCAGCTCATGAACCCCTATGGGGGGGCACGTGATATTGTGATTAATAGACTTTGCGGAAATCACATAGTCGAATCATTGCCAACTTAGCCTACTTTCACACTTGCGGCAGAGGATTCCGCAAAACGTATGCCAACTGATGGCATTTGTAAGACTGACCAGGATCCTGATCAGTCTGAAAAAGGCATTGCAATACCGGATCCGTCTTTCCGGTGTCATCCGGAAAAACGGATCCGGCATTTATTTTTTTTCACCTTTTTTCCAGTCTGCACAGGATCCGGCACTAATACATTCCTATGGAAAAAAAATTGCCGGATCCGGCATTCCGGCAAGTGTTCAGATTTTTTTGGGCCGGAGATAAAAACCGTAGCATGCTGCGGTATTATCTCCGTCCTGAACGGATCGCTCTCCATTCAGAATGCATTAGGACAGGCATGCTCAACCTGCGGCCCTCCAGCTGTTGCAAAACTACAACTCCCAGCATGCCTGAACAGCCTACAGCAGGGCATGGTGGGAGTTGTAGTTTTACAACAGCTGCAGGTTGAGCATGCCTGCATTAGGATAAAACTGATCAGTTCTTTTCCGGTATTGAGCCCCTAGGACGGAACTCAGTGCCGGAAAAGAAAACCGCTAGTGTGAAAGTACCCTTAAAGGGACTATGCTAAAGGCAGCGGCCATGTTGTTCTAATCCTGCAGAACCCCTTCAATTTTCCAGTACCTCACATCAAACCCGATTATAAAGGAACTAATTCTCACATCGTAAAATATATTGGAAAATTGCTCATAATGCAATTCCCTACAAGCCCAAAAGGAATGCTCCATAACGCTCCATACAGAGATCTGATCGCTCAGCTATAGGCCCAAAGCCTCAGGCTGCACTACTGAGATTCTAATGACAACTTCTGTCCTGGAGTTTACTACGCTGGTCTTAGTATCTGTTGTAAGTCATAGTAAATCACAGGCCCCTCCCCTCCCATTAAGCTCCACCCTCTTTCAAAAAGGGCCGCACATGGAAAAAAAACCAAGTAGTCCCAAAAACTTCATGCACACAGTCGTGGTTTGGGTCCACATCCGCATTTTTGGCAGGTCGGATGCGGACCCATTGATTTCGATGGGGCCGCAAAAGATGCGCGCAGCACACAGTGTGCTGTCCGCATCCGTATGTCCGTTACGCAGCCCCGCAAATTTTTTTATAAATCGCACATGTCCTATTGTTGTCTGTATTATGAACAAGGATTGGACTATTCTATTAGGGGCTGGATGTTCCGTAAAATGCCTAACGCACGTGGCCAGTATTTGAGTTTTGCGGATCGCAAAAAAACGGGCTACGGCCGTGCGCTTGTGCCCTTAAGGGGATATTCAAATGTGGCAGTTTTTGAAAAGTTTTTTTAGCAAGACCGCTGCGTCTGAATAATCCCCATGGCTGGTATGAAAATCGGGATAGAACATTCTCACCCAGGGTTAATCTGACGACGTGTATTTAAAGGGTCCGGCGCGGCCGCCGCGCTCAGGAAGGAGCAGGCGTTACGGATTAGACTCACATCCATGTCTGTGGCTCTAAGCAATCAATTTGTCTTTTAAATAAGTGGCTCTTAGCTCCAAGGACACCGGACTTAGGCTACTACTTTCACACTAGCGTCTTTACCGCGTCCGGCAGGGTTCAGCAAAAACGCTTCCGTTCCTGATAATACAACCGTCTGCGTCCGTCATGAACGGATCCGGTTGTATCATCTTTAACATAGCAATGACGGATCCGTCATGAACTGCATTGAAAGTCAATGGGGGACGAATCACTTTTCTATTGTGTCGGAGAAAACTGACTTGCATTGGGGTCATGACGGATCCGTCTCGCTCCGCATCCCATGACGGAAAGAAAACCACAGCATGGGGGGGCAGCTGTGCCTGGCACACATGCGAGTGTCGAAGCCCCCTCCTTATCCTGGAGGTCGGACCCCCTACTAATCAAACACTGATGGTCTACTTAGAGGGAGCAGTGATCTCATTCAGGACGGGCACTCCCGCCAATCAGACAGGTAGAGCCTATCCTTAAAGGGGTTATCTCATAATTAATGTAAAAAAATTAAAATCCCATATCCTATAGATTTAGAACATTTCAATCTCTTACTAACAAAGCTAGAACCCGCCCTGCACCGCACACGGATCCAGAGATCTCCCCGTCCATTGATCCGGTAGATTTATTTCAGGCTGGCCGCTCAGGGGGCGTGTCCTTTCTACTGCAGTTGAAAGATGGAACTAAACATGTGCTTCCATCTCGGTGTAAAAAGGTCAGAGAAATTACAAAAAGAGCAAACAGCAGGTGGCGCTATACAGATGGATTTCAGTGAATAACTCACTGGTGATACTAAATTTTTAATTACATGCAATTGCAAAAGGATTCAGATCCAGGTGCTGGTTTATAAAATGTACACTGTTTTTCATGGGGCAACCCCTTTAAGGATACACCAATAACATAATTGGTGAACTTGATCTCACAAAAATTTCCGCTTGTCTAACCGCAGCACCTCCCATCGTATGTTCTCTATAGACGTCCCAGGATTCCACGCTCTCCGATTTCGGGCACAGCTGTCGGCTACCATACACGGGGGTAGAGGACAGAGACAGCTGCCCCCAGCCTGTCTGTATTCATTAAAGGCGTCTGTGACGTATGATGGGAGTTATACTCAAGTGGCGGAATAATCGCCCAGACACCGGAGACTTCTGCAGCTGCACAGAGACTCCAGTCATGAAGTGGATAGAAACCAGAAGCCCCAAGCATAGCACCGCTCAATGCATAAATTCAGATGGCAAAACTGAAGCCCATGATGCATGTGTGGCAGGGTGCCTCCCTAAGAGACTGGCAATGGTGCCCAGCATGATGGGTGCTGACTGGTAATCTTAGAAAAAAACATACTGACCCCACTGACTTGCCAGCACCCCATGGTTACGTCGTCTCAACCATTCACTATTCTACAGACATGACTTGTATATACAGTGGCTGGCATCCAACTGAAAAGGAAATATGGGAGGAGCATTGCTATTATCTGTCAGGTCCTCTTGGCCAAACAGCATGCCTGGTGATGCTAATTGGCTGAGAGTAGCTGACCGACATACAGGAAGATCTCTCCGTTCTCAAGTCCTTTCCAGCTGGATGCCTGGCACAGCACACAATTCTGGTTCTTCGAGCTGCATAGGAGGTGCACTCATTAAGATGCTCTCTTTTTTTTTTTTTAACAAAAATCATGTAACAGTACCTCCAGAGCTATTACCATGTGTGGCCCTAATGACCCTGCCCAGGAACTCTGTCAGTGGAGAATGACGCATTCACAACACAAACAGTCCCTCGTTTGTATCCAATTTATAATAAAACAGTCACAAATGACAAAATCAGCCGAGAGCTCACGGAACGGAGAAGATGAGAACATCTCAGCCGCACAGGATAGTTGTCCAAGCTCTTGCAGAGCATCAGAGTCCACGAGTGGAGGAGAGCACCTTGCACATACGGAGACCATTCGCTGTCATGTCGTGGAGTCCAGCGCGTGCCTGCTCATCCAGGAGGGTGGAACAGCACTGAACTGGGACCAGTGCAGAACGGGAGATGGTGGTCGGGGTCTGGAGGAGGCGGTTATACTATTTACTCTTCTTTTTATCTTTCTTCTTCTTTAATAAAAGCTTCTGCCTCTTCAGCAACATCTTCTGATTTTTTATATACTTCAGACGCTTCTTTTCCTTTGTTTTTTGGGCGGACTGGCCTGATTCTGGGGACTGCCCTGGTTCTGTTGAGGGTGTCTTCTGCCCTGGTTCTGTTGAGGGTGTCTTCTGCCCTGGTTCTGTTGAGGGTGTCTTCTGCCCTGGTTCTGTTGAGGGTGTCTTCTGCCCTGGTACTGTTGAGGGTGTCTTCTGCCCTGGTTCTGTTGAGGGTGTCTTCTGCCCCGATTTCGTCGGTGGGGTCTTCTGCCCCGGTTTCGTCGGCGGGGTCTTCTGCCCCGGTTTCGGTGGTGGAGTCTTCTGCCCTGGTTTCGGTGGTGGAGTCTTCTGCCCCGGTTTCGGTGGTGGAGTCTTCTGCCCCGGTTTCGTCGGCGGGGTCTTCTGCCCTGGTTTCGTCGGCGGGGTCTTCTGCCCTGGTTTCGTCGGCGGGGTCTTCTGCCCTGGTTTCGTCGGCGGGGTCTTCTGCCCTGGTTTCGTCGGCGGGGTCTTCTGCCCTGGTTTCGTCGGCGGGGTCTTCTGCCCTGGTTTCGTCGGCGGGGTCTTCTGCCCTGGTTTCGTTGGCAGTGTTTTCTGCCCTGGTTTCGTTGGCAGGGTCTTCTGCCCCTTCTTCTGCGCCTGGGGTGCAGGTTTAGGGTTTGCTTTCTTCTCTTCTACTTCTTTCTTCTCAGTCTGCTCAGCACCAGATTTTTCTCCTTGAACGGGAGAGAGAAAAAGGATTAAATGGAAAATTGCAGAACAATTCATCCAAAACAATAAAAATAGCCTAAGAAAGGCAAAGGTCTTCTATACTGTTGGGGTTCAGGGAGTCCTCCTCAGTCAAGGTGAAGCATTGGTTTCTGGGAAAGCTGGGGCACAACCATGACTAAGGACGCTAGTAAAGTGAGGACTCCTGTAGAAACCATTAGGGTAGGTCCACACATGGTGGCATATTTCCACTATGCGGAGGGGGCTTTCGACTCTTCACCACATGCATTGTGACGTCATGTTCTGCAGATCTGTGGCAAGGAATTAGCGCTGTGAATCTGCCGCATCTGAATTTACCCAGTCGGCAGTCATATTGGAGACAGCTGCAGAGGGTAAGAAATTACTATTTTATACTAAAAAGGTTCTGCACAATTCTGTTCTACCTTCAACTACTCATCAAGATCTGTGCTTGCTGTCAGTGAATGGGAACAGTGCTGCTCACAAAGCTGCTGGACTGGTTACAGCACATAAGAGCTCTACAGCTGTGTGGGCATGACAAGATCAGGGCGGCTCTTCAGCCTCTGATTGTACAGAATATTTCTGTTCACTGACAGCAAACTGATCAGGAAATTTGCTGAGAATTGAGACAAAACATTCGTTAGAAAGTTTCCTCATCTTCTGTTAACTCCTGGTTTGGGAGGAAACGAAAACAGCTCCAGTAACCAACACCACGCAGCCCATGTGGCCGTGCCCGACACTGCAACCCACTACCTTCGGTCTACTAATTGGCGAGGGCACCGGGGGGGTCAGACCTATCCAGTGTGAAGTCCTGGAAAACCCACTTTATAAGTACAAAAGGCTTGCTGGGAGTTGCAGTGCCAGGAATAACCGCTCACGTGTATGACATCTTCCATCAGGGATAAGACGCAGACATGGAACGTCACTCACCTTCTTTAGTAGATGGGATGGTGTTTGAAAATTTGCGAAATTTGGCGATGAAGAAGCCGTCCATGTTGTGAGTGTGAGGGTAAAACCGGCATGCCAGGCGCAGAGACTGGTGGAATCGCCTCTCCTTGAATCTAAAGGAGACGGAAGAAACATTACTATAAAATCCTGGGGTACCCGCTAAATTTCTTCATTGAGAATCGTGTTACGGATGTGGCAATTACAATTATATACACATTTTTATTTTTTACTTTTCTCTGTAAACTTTTTTTTTTTTTTAAATCCAACTAGGGGGCTTGAACCTGCGATCTTTGGATTACTTCTGTATAATACATTGCAATAGTTCTGCGTTACATAAGGCCCATTCTTAGGCAACCCATCAGTACCCTACAAACGCACTGCAGGGGCGCCGATGGGTCTTAACCGCTTACATGCTGTTATCACCATGGGCTGCAGCACCTAAAGGGTTAAACGACCATCTACGACCCCGATTAGTGCAGCAGCATGTTGGCTGCACACATCTGATACCTGCGGCTGACGGCACCGTTTCTGCAGCGCCATAACAGCCTTTACACGCATAGTATATTGGAAGGCAGGAGAGCACGGGACGGACGAGCAGGGTCCTCACCTCACAAATCCTTCTTTGCCAAAGTCCAGACCTGTTGGTACAAGTTTGACGTTTCTCTTCTTCAGGGCGTAATCCACCACGCACTCATTCTCCTCCACCTGTAGCCACAAACCACAAGTTACACACATAAAGGGGGTCAAGGGACGAACGGCCGACGTTCCCTAAAGTGTCTCACAGCGACAGTAAAGGGACTCGAAGACTGCAGCTTCACTATTGTTCCCATTCTTTAGGCCGGGGGAGGCGTGACTGTAGCGCCCCCCCCATGATCACTACTTTATGTAACAGATCTTCAGGGACCAGAACCTACAGGAACATTTGTCCCATTTCACTTCACTAGGACATCCCACCAGCAGTGGAGACAACCACCTTAAGAAAGACACTTCTGATGTTCCACTCCTTTAAAGGAAAAATAAAGAAGAATTCCGATTTCCCAGCCTCCTCCTATATGGATTGAGATTTAATAGACCACCCATTGACCACCCATCAACACGTGGGGGTCCCAGTGTAGGGAGAGATGGGAGGGGGACCTAGTGTAATAATACACTTACTGTGATGGAGCAAGTACAATAGACAAGGTATCCTCCACTATTAGACTGGGCATCCAGAGAGTCAATGGCGCTCAGGATCAGCTCCTTCTGTATGTGGGCGCACCTCTGGATGTCTTGTGCGTTCTGCAGATATAGAAGAGGCATGTCAGTCCATAGATGAACCCACCAGCCCCTGAATGATACAACCGGCTAGACACCCATCTCTTCCCTCTGCTACGTCACCCACCTTGTTCGTTTTCACAGCTGGGTCTTTGCTGATGATGCCAGTTCCGCTGCACGGAGCATCCAGGAGCACCCGGTCAAATCCTCCAACAACCTGGTAATAGGGGGAAGAGATGCTTAAAGGGGTTGTGCCAACATTTGTACTTATCGCCTATCCACAGAGAAGGGGACAGGTCTGACTGCTGGGACCCCCTCCAATCACGAGAACGAGGGATCCTGAGCCCCTCACCGCATATGAAGGCAGCAGCCACAGAGTGGACAGTCGTAGACAGCCGACCACTGTAGTCACTATCCCCGTCAGTCCCATACAGAATAAAAGGATCGGTAGGGCACACACTCAACCTGCTGTTCTATTAGGATGATAGGACGGGCCCCCAGGGCCTGTGGATAGGTGGTAACATCGAAACTTGGCAAAACCATTTTAAAGGGTTTTTCCAAAGTGTAAGACACTTAATTTTAGGGGGACATATAAAAAAAAAAAAAACAACTCAGCAATTTTAACATTATGTGGAATTTATTTACTGTGTTCACTGTTTGGTATAAGTAACATGATCACTTTATTCTGTCGGTCAGTACAATGATGATAATGCCAGATTTATATATATTTTGTCAGCATCCCAACTGCCCCCCCCCCTCATCCAGACTGAAGAGGGTTGTTTTAGCTGCTCTTATCTGGGGAGTTGTAGAAGCTAGATTTATGGCCTTTTCTGAAAGCCGGCATTCCAAGCTTTTAAATGAAACCAGAATCACAGCATTATCTCCACTACATCAGAAGATATATCACGGTTAGAAATTGGATTGGCAGTGAAAGCAGCTGAAAGTGAACGTAAAAGCTGATTTCACTGCTTTCAGCTGATTTCACACTAGCGGCACAGACCTCCGGCAGGCTGTTCCGTCAAGTGAACAGCCGGTCGGATCCATCCTGCCGCTAGTGACCGTGTGCCTCCGGACTGCCGCTCCGTCCCTATTGACTATAATGGGGGCGGAGTTTCGGCGAGGCACGGCAGCGCATGGCGAGAGGCTGCCGGAATAAAACTACGACATGTCCGACATTATTCCAGCAGCCTCTCGCTTGCCTCGCCAGAACTCCGCCCCCATTATAGTCAATAGGGACGGAGCAGCAGTCCGGAGGCACGCGGTCACTAGCGGCAGGATGGATCCGACCGGCTGTTCACCCGACGGAATAGCCTGCCGGAGGTCCGTGAAAGTAGCTTAACAGCTATATCTTCTGATGTGGTGGAGATAAAGCTGTGATTCTGGTCTTGTTTGAAAGCCAGGCCAATATCTCTAGCTGATAACAATCCCGAGATATGAGCAGTAGCCCCCTCACCCTGCTGCCTGCGCTCTGCACAAGCTGAACTGTTGAGTGCTTTTCTCAAAGCCGGAGCAGAGCAAAGGCAAAGCTGTTAGGTGGTTAAAATCCGCCTAGCCAATGCTCACTACATCCCTGACTAGTCACCCCCAATAATGTGAAGGGAGATAACCACAGTTTTTAGGGGTCAGAAGGAGTCCATGGACTGGAGACAACTGGTGAAAAAAAACTCATGTCTATGTGGAAAGATTGCAGGAAAGTAATTGCTTATGTGACCACTCACCTTAGGGATCTGCCGCCCATCATAATTGCAGATTATACAGTTTGTGACTCCCAGTCTGTGCAAGTTTCCCACTACGCTGCGGAGGCGCTCGGCGTTCATGTCATTGGCGACAACAACCCCCGTGTTCTTCATCAGTTGGGCTGTGGGCAAGGCAGACTTGTCAGTAAGTGCTACTGCACAAGAACAGATCAGTGACACAGCCTTCCGCCATACCCACCCATATAACTGGTCTTCCCGCCAGGAGCACAGCACATGTCCAGGACCCGCTCGTTTTCTTGAGGAGCTAAAGCAATGACTGGTAACAAACTGGATGCTCCCTGCAGCATGTAATGTCCAGCTAGATACTCAGGAGTGGCGCCTGGAAGCAGAAAATACTTTATTATATACCCACATCATACCGAGAACAGGACCGTGCTAAGCTCTATACCGCCACACTCCAAACTTACCAACTGGCACAGAGGAATCATAAATGACCAGCCCTGTCTTTGACCATTTGCCAAGTGGATCCAAATTGACCCCACGGTTTATAAGAGCCTAAAGAAAGGAGTAAGAATAAGTGTACAAAGGAGTAACAGTCTAACCGTAAAGGAGCGACCATGTAATGCATATTTGCAAGATGTGGCAGTATTATAGTACTTATATTCTTGTACATAGGAGGCAGTATTATAGTACTTATATTCTTGTACATAGGAGCAGTATTATAGTAGTTATATTCTTGTACATAGGAGCAGTATTATAGCAGTTATATTCTTGTACATAGGAGCAGTATTATAGCAGTTATATTCTTGTACATAGGAGCAGTATTATAGCAGTTATATTCTTGTACATAGGAGCAGTATTATAGCAGTTATATTCTTGTACATAGGAGCAGTATTATAGCAGTTATATTCTTGTACATAGGAGCAGTATTATAGTAGTTATATTCTTGTACATAGGAGCAGTATTATAGTAGTTATATTCTTGTACATATCAGGCAGTATTATAGTAGTTATATTCTTGTACATATCAGGCAGTATTATAGTGGTTATATTCTTGTACATAGGAGCAGTATTATAGTAGTTATATTCTTGTAAATAGGAGCAGTATTATAGTAGTTATATTATTGTACATAGGAGCAGTATTATAGTAGTTATATTCTTGTACATAGGAGCAGTATTATAGTAGTTATGTTCTTGTACATAGAAGCAGTATTATAGTAGTTATATCCTTGTACATAGGAGCAGTATTATAGTAGTTATATTCTTGTACATAGGAGCAGTATTATAGTAGTTATATTCTTGTACATAGGAGCAGTATTATAGTAGTTATATTCTTGTACATAGGAGCAGTATTATAGTAGTTATATTCTTGTACATAGGAGCAGTATTATAGTAGTTATATTCTTGTACATAGGAGCAGTATTATAGTAGTTATAGTCTTGTACATAGGAGGAGTATTATAGTAGTTATATTCTTGTACATAGAAGGCAGAATTATAGTAGTTATATTCTTGTACATAGGATCAGTATTATAGTAGTTATATTCTTGTACATAGGATCAGTATTATAGTAGTTATATTCTTGTACATAGGAGGCAGTATTATAGTAGTTATATTCTTGTACATAGGAGCAGTATTATAGTAGTTATATTCTTGTACATAGGAGCAGTATTATAGTAGTTATATTCTTGTACATAGGAGCAGTATTATAGTAGTTATATTCTTGTACATAGGAGCAGTATTATAGTAGTTATATTCTTGTACATATCAGGCAGTATTATAGTGGTTATATTCTTGTACATAGGAGCAGTATTATAGTAGTTATATTCTTGTAAATAGGAGCAGTATTATAGTAGTTATATTATTGTACATAGGAGCAGTATTATAGTAGTTATATTCTTGTACATAGGAGGCAGTATTATAGTAGTTATATTCTTGTACATAGGAGCAGTATTATAGTAGTTATATTCTTGTACATAGGGGGCAGTATTATAGTAGTTATGTTCTTGTACATAGGAGCAGTATTATAGTAGTTATATTCTTGTACATAGGAGGCAGTATTATAGTAGTTATATCCTTGTACATAGGAGGCAGTATTATAGTAGTTATATTCTTGTATATAGGAGCAGTATTATAGTAGTTATATCCTTGTACATAGGAGCAGTATTATAGTAGTTATATCCTTGTACATAGGAGGCAGTATTATAGTAGTTATATTCTTGTAAATAGGAGCAGTATTATAGTAGTTATATCCTTGTACATAGGAGGTAGTATTATAGTAGTTATATCCTTGTACATAGGAGGTAGTATTATAGTAGTTATATTCTTGTACATAGGAGCAGTATTATAGTGGTTATATTCCTGTACATAGGAGGCAGTATTATAGTAGTTATATTCTTGTACATAGGAGCAGTATTATAGTAGTTATATTCTTGTACATAGGAGCAGTATTATAGTAGTTAAATTCTTGTACATAGGAGCAGTATTATAGTAGTTATATTCTTGTACATAGGAGCAGTATTATAGTAGTTATATTCTTGTACATAGGAGCAGTATTATAGTAGTTATATTCTTGTACATAGGAGCAGTATTATAGTAGTTATATTCCTGTACATAGGAGCAGTATTATAGTAGTTATATTCTTGTACATAGGAGCAGTATTATAGTAGTTATATTCTTGTACATTGGAGCAGTATTATAGTAGTTATATTCTTGTACATAGGAGCAGTATTATAGTAGTTATATTCTTGTATATAGGAGGCAGTATTATAGTAGTTATATTCTTGTACATAGGAGCAGTATTATAGTAGTTATATTCTTGTATATAGGAGCAGTATTATAGTAGTTATATTCTTGTACATAGGAGCAGTATTATAGTAGTTATATTCTTGTACATAGGAGCAGTATTATAGTAGATATATTCTTGTACATAGGAGCAGTATTATAGTAGATATATTCTTGTACATAGGAGGCAGTATTATAGTAATACATATGAAGCAGTATTAGTGTAGTTCTCCTTCTGTGGATACAAGAATATGTGTAACCGACAGTAGATGAAATAGTTGTATGAATGGACCTAACAGGATTACATACCTGTGCCAGGTCACGTCTTCTGGTCTTTAAAGTGTTGGTTCTGATGGTTACTGGACGCTGAACCTCACAGGATTCAAGAAAGTCAACCAACTTCAGAGGAACAGAGAGAAGTAATGGTCAGTTTAGTAGAAAGAGGGAAGAACATCGCCTTGTACATTGAAATACATTTTTCATATATATATATATATATATATATATATATATATATATATATATATATAAAAATCTTAATGCTACTCCTTACCTCTGACACTGGAAACAGGTCACTGAGCATTTCAATCATGTAGTCACCATAACTGTAGTATGTGGCGAGATCTCGGCGGAGCACAGTAAGGTATTCCTGCCTTGAATGCGGTCCTGCACGTTTGGCAAAATCTTGTAAAACAGCTACGATATCCTTAATCCGTTCCTGCACGCTGGTAAGGTCCAGGGGTCCGGAGACTGCACAGTGATGTAAGGAGGTGGACATGCAATAGCGATGTACAGGTTCACAAGTATGAGGGGGGGAATCAGCACTGGATCTGGTAATCACATGCTCCTAAATAAAACCCCTTATGGATGGAAGTAATAAGCCTCTGCTTTTTTCTATTACTGAAGATCCCCTCTGAAAAGCTACACCCAGACAAGAAGGTTTTTCAGTACAAACAAGGATACGTTGGTTGTCCATTTCCTCTGTGGTTGGCAGGGTAAAATGCTCATCAGCCTCCACATTGAGCTGAATGTCTTGTTCGTCATCAGTCTTCTCCCTGTATTGAATGAGACTTTGTTTGTAGATTAAGGAGGTTGAAAGAGTAAGTGACAATCAGACAGAGAGGGCAGGAACACTTCATACAGGCAACATAAAGCAATTCATGTCAGCGGGAAGTAGGGTGCAGAGAAGGAAGGGCAAGGAGCATCACTATGGCGCAGAAGACAGACCAGAAAGGGCAAGGAGCATCAGACTATGGAGCAGGAGGCAGAGAAGGAAGGGCAAGGAGCATCAGACTATGGAGCAGAAGACAGACCAGAAAGGGCAAGGAGCATCAGACTATGGAGCAGGAGGCAGAGAAGGAAGGGCAAGGAGCATCAGACTATGGAGCAGGAGGCAGAGAAGGAAGGGCAAGGAGCATCAGACTATGGAGCAGGAGGCAGAGAAGGAAGGGCAAGGAGCATCAGACTATGGAGCAGGAGGCAGAGAAGGAAGAGCAGGGAGCATCACACTATGGAGGAGGAGACAGAGAAAAGCTAGGAGCATCAGTAGGGAGCAGAAGACAGGATAGAAAGGGCAGGGTGCAGAGAAGGACAAGGAGCATCGCTATGGAGCAGAAGACAGACCAGAAACTACAGAACAAGGGACAGAGAAGGAAGGGAAAGGAGCATCACACTATGGAGGAGGGGACAGAGAAGAAAGGGCAAGGAGCATCACACTATGGAGGAGGAGACAGAGAAGAAAGGGCAAAGAGCATCACACTATGGAGGAGGAGACAGAGAAGAAAGGGCAAAGAGCATCACACTATGGAGCAGGAGGCAGAGAAGGAAGGGCAAGGAGCATCACTATGGAGCAGAAGACAGACCAGAAAGGGCAAGGAGCATCAGACTATGGAGCAGGAGGCAGAGAAGGAAGGGCAAGGAGCATCAGACTATGGAGCAGGAGGCAAAGAAGGAAGAGCAGGGAGCATCACACTATGGAGGAGGAGACAGAGAAAAGCTAGGAGCATCAGTAGGGAGCAGAAGACAGGATAGAAAGGGCAGGGTGCAGAGAAGGACAAGGAGCATCGCTATGGAGCAGAAGACAGACCAGAAACTACAGAACAAGGGACAGAGAAGGAAGGGAAAGGAGCATCACACTATGGAGGAGGGGACAGAGAAGAAAGGGAAAGGAGCATCACACTGTGGAGGAGGAGACAGAGAAGAAAGGGAAAGGAGCATCACACTGTGGAGGAGGAGACATTTGACTCCAATTTCCAATTTTTACCTTTTACTCTTTTTCTTCTGTTTCTCAGCGGCTTTCTCAATTGGAAGAAGCTAAAACAAGAAGCCAAATCACAGAGTGAAAATGTGGGAAACAAATTTATTAGAAAGGGTGGAGGACAAGAATGCTGGGGGACCTACATCATCGTCACCACCATCATCATCATCATCCTCTGAGGATGCTCCATAGTCATCTTCCAGATCATCACTGTCGGAAAGCTCCAGCTCTTTAGCAGGTTTATCATCTCCACTCTCCTCCTCTTCTTCCTCATTATCCTCCACCTCTTCATCATCATCATCATCATCATCATCATCATCCTCTTCTTCTAGATTTCCAGCTTCCTCATCTCCACTGTCTACCTCTTGGTCACTGAGTTCTTCCTTCATCTCCTTATCATCATCATCATCATCATCATCATCATCATCATCCTCATCCTCTTCCTCCTCCTCCGTCCTCGGTCTCTTAGCAGGTTTCAGCCACTCGGCATTATCATCGCTGAACCCAGGCCGTTTTACCTTCTCTTTCAGGACAGCGTGTACGTTACCTAAGGAACATGAATATGAAAATGGCGATAACCTGTAAAAGGCGAGTGCGCACGTGATGCTGGAGGAGCCTTCTTCTTACCGTTCTGCTTCGCCTCTGGTCTACTTGGCTTCAGTTTCTGTTCTTTCACTTGTCGCCTCTTTGCTGCTCTGTTAAGACGAGATAAGAATAAATAAGGAGAACAACAAATCAAATTTAATAACCATGAAGAAAGCCCACAGGGGGGCGCCTCACCTCTTTCTGCCGTGGCTGGACAGGCGCTTTACTTCGGAGTCTGTTCAAAAGGGAAACAATGGATGAAATCACCTTAAATCCATTTTATGAAGTTCTGACAGCTGTGTAACATTAATCTTCTGATAATGATGATGTGCAGAACTAAAAAGAGCCGTCTGTGTCTGAACCCCGAGCATGCTCAGTTGTGATCTTGAGGCTTTGGATTGTCCTGGTTGCCAGTAGTGTTCTAAGCCACACACCCCCTCAAGTACTAATTTGCATAAACACTGCTCTGCTATGGGAATGTGAGCGCACGCGCCCCTTCATTATATGCCTACAACATGTAACAGAGGAAACTTTCTCTTCCCATTATAGCAGCACAATCATTGAATTCAATAATACAGAATTAACGCATATGGTCCATTCACTGACTGAAAGCAGAGATATTCTAGGTCTCCTTGAGTAAACGGCTGTAGAGCCTCCACCGGTCTTTTTGTGTATGGAGCAATGCTCCAGCTGAAGCGCACCATCGTTTTTTGTGTCCCATTCATACACAACCCCTGGATGAACTTGGAGGCATAGGGAGGTACAAAAGAGGCCTCATGCACCGCTGCGCAAGTCCAAAAGGATCCATAATACAGCCGAGCGCCTGAGCTGGAAAGTTTTAGGCACACTGGGTACAAGGGACTTTGCAAACAGTCTTCATCGTAAGTGTACCGTTTGGTGTTCACAGTCCCTATTCAGCCCCGTGTGTCTCCATGGTTACAGACTACAAACAGCAGCGGTCACCTGTTACTCGCTACCCTCTGGCACTCAGTAGGTTGACCACGTGTCGCACTCACCATCGCTAAGGATTTTGCTCAGCTCGTTCTCGGCTCCAGGCTGCTTTCTTGATTTCCGGCCGGGTCCTCGCGGCGCTTTCCTTAGGGGGTCTAACTTCCTACCCATGATGCACGTTCAGGGATATGACAGGTGTTCTAAGCGACTGTAAGAAGAGCAGAGAGTGAACGCGAGAATAGACAGCAATGTACAGCAGAGAATGTCCTCCATCACACTGGTGCCTGTGCCCAGGAGCTTACAATCTAGTTGGGTGTGTTTAATAGACAGGGACATGAGTAGTATGGGGGCAGGTTAGCTGCTGAGCCCCCTCCGCCTTTGGTGCCAGAGTATATGCAGAACTGTTCGGGGAAGCTGCGCTCTAGTACTGGCTATATACCAGTGGCAGCTGTCTGTATACCGCTAAGCCGCGCCAGAATCTAGTGGGGATCAGCAGCGCCCCCCGATGTAAGCCGGGTGACCACACTACTTCTGCGCCCTGGCTTCCTTCAGCAATTCATGTGTTTCACATGTGTTTACACTGACCCCATGGAGCTCGGCGCCCCTGTGTCAGAACAAGCAGAAGCTCCAGTCCTGATGGTTTGCTACAATGTATCAGTTCATTATACAAAGATCCTCAGCACGTCTGCAGCAGCTCGCTCCACCGTCCAAAGCTTTTTTCATTAGTTTACCAGATTTGTATTGCTAAAGGAGGACTGCAGTACCATCCTACTAGCAATTCCACCAGCAGAATAGTGAGTGCAGCTCTGGAGTATAACACAGGATCAGAACAGGATAAGTAATGTATGTATACAGTGACTGCACCAGCAGAATAGTGAGTGCAGCTCTGGAGTATAATACAGGATGTAACTCAGGATCAGTACAGGATAAGTAATGTGTGTACACAGTGACTGTACCAGCAGAATAGTGAGTGCAGCTCTGGAGTATAATACAGGATGTGACTCAGGATCAGTACAGGATAAGTAATGTATGTACACAGTGACTGCACCAGCAGAATAGTGAACGCAGCTCTGGAGTATAATACAGGATGTAACTCAGGATCAGTACAGGATAAGTAATGTATGTACACAGTGACTGCACCAGCAGAATAGGGAGTGCAGCTCTGGAGTATAATACAGGATGTAACTCAGGATCAGTACAGGATAAGTAATGTATGTACACAGAGACTGCACCAGCAGAATAGTGAGTGCAGCTCTGGGGTATAATACAGGATGCAACTCAGGATCAGTACAGGATAAGTAAGGAGCTTCACATTACCCCCTTGCCTCATAGCTCAGGGTTGAGAGTTTTGCTTTAAAGGGATTGTACAGATTTAGAAAAGCACAACTACTTTCTTTCAAAGAGCCCCCCCACCTATCCACGGGTTGTGTGAGGTATTGCAGCAACAATCTCTTCCATTGAGTAACCGAAGGATGCGTTTCACTCTCTTTTAAAGAAAGCAGACATTTTTTTTAAATCTTGCGGAACCCCTTTAAGTTTCAGGAAATAAAGAAAATTGCAGCTGTAAACGTTTTGACACATTTAATATAAAACACAGACCTCAGTCTATTACAGGAAAGAGACGCCCACTCGGCTACATATAACACAGAGGAGCCCCAGGAATCCTCCCCGTACCTGAGACCCGCAGACCTGCTCGTCGCTCCGTCTCCCTCACGTGTTTGAAGAGAGGCGCTTCCTGGTGACGTCAGACCACGTTCCTTCGATAGAGTGACGCGTGGGATCACATGACTAAGGAAGAGCGAAACGTGATTATGTGTTTCGGAATGTCCCTTCTCAGGAGCCATAGACTGGACGCTACTAGTCAGTTTGGTCTCCAGAAAAATGGCGGCACATGATAGGAACAGTTTGAGCTCTAGGGGAGAGCTCTTCGTGGGACTTCTCTGGGTGACGTGTCGTCGATTAACCTCCTGTGTGCCACATGAATTCATTTGCAGTCTGAGTTGTCCGATCGCCATTTCGCTTGTTTCCAGGCTAGTGCTGCTGGGACTTGTGGTTCATACAAATCGTCCAGTAAATGAGATTGTCTTTTCTGTATTGTGACCGCACAGAATGCACGATCTGTATCCTCTTGGGGGGAGGGGGGCGATGTGCGATTTTTCTGGATTCCTGTGGAGGGTGATTGCAGAACTTGCGCCATTTAAGGGGCTGCGCTGAGATTTCTGTCGCACAGTGTCCGCAGGGAGTCACATCGCGGATTTCTGAAGTACTGATCCATTATATGACTCCCATATGGGTCCATACTGTGCCTACGCGTTTTTCTAAATTTATCGTATAACGCTAATTGTGGCAAGTTCTGTCAGATGCTGTATGATGGCGGTATTCTCCTAGCATTGCACCTGTGGCGGCACACCCAGCGCCTCCTGGTCTATAATACACAAACCTCCCAACGAGGGTCAACAGCATCAGCATTCGTACCACGCGGCACCCCCCTTCCAGTCCCCCATGTGCCGCCACCCAGTCGTCCCCCTACAGACACTGCTGCCCCTGTAGTGTTAGGGTACATTCACACCATCTATAGGGCAATTCACCGATAGCGGCCGGCGAAAAACACAGAACTTGTCCTATTTTTGGCCGTGAAATCTCTGGGCTGCTGCTAGCGGTTCAGACAGGCGCGCACTCGTCTAACGGCTGTAAAAGCGCCTTTGAATCGTTAAAATAAAAATTACCTCACGCACCTGGAAACACAGGGACAGTCGCTCTTCTCTCGCCGCAGAAGGGGCATGAGCACAGGGCGACCTCATCCCGCGGGTCCTTCTGCATCGAGAGAGGAGCGACTGTCCTGCTGGGCCCATTATTTATACCGGAGAGACACTATGGGGGCTGGCCATGTCATGTCCTGGAGGCACTATGGGGGGCATTATGTATACTGTGAGGGCGCTGCGGGGGTTGGGAGATTTTTAAAAAAGCCAATGAAATTCTTGTTTTTAAGGGCCAGAGTCAGTGTGTCAGTTTTTAACCACTTCAGCCCCCCTAGCTTAAACACCCTTAATGACCAAGCCACTTTTTACACTTCTGACCTACACTACTTTCACCGTTTATTGCTCGGTCATACAACTTACCACCCAAATGAATTTTACCTCCTTTTCTTCTCACTAATAGAGCTTTCATTTGGTGGTATTTCATTGCTGCTGACATTTTTACTTTTTTTGTTATTAATCGAAATTTAACGATTTTTTTGCAAAAAAATGAAATTTTTCACTTTCAGTTGTAAAATTTTGCAAAAAAAAAACGACATCCATATAAAAAATTTTCTCTAAATTTATTGTTCTACATGTCTTTGATAAAAAAAAATGTTTGGGTAAAAGTTATAGCGTTTACCAACTATGGTACAAAAATGTGAATTTCCGCTTTTTGAAGCAGCTCTGACTTTCTGAGCACCTGTCATGTTTCCTGAGGTTCTACAATGCCCAGACAGTAGAAACGCCCCACAAATGACCCCATTTCGGAAAGTAGACACCCTAAGGTATTCGCTGATGAGCATAGTGAGTTCATAGAACTTTTTATTTTTTGTCACAAATTAGCGGAAAATGATGATTTTTATTTTTTTGCTCTTACAAAGTCTCATATTCCACTAACTTGTGACAAAAAAAATAGAAACTTCCATGAACTCACTATGCCCATCACGAAATACCTTGGGGGGTCTTCTTTCCAAAATGGGGTCACTTGTGGGGTAGTTATACTGCCCTGGCATTTTAGGGGCCCAAATGCGTGCAAAGTAGTTTGAAATCAAAATCTGTAAAAAATGGCCGGTGAAATCCTAAAGGTGCTCTTTGGAATGTGGGTCCCTTTGCCCACCTAGGCTGCAAAAAAGTGTCACACATCTGGTATCTCCGTACTCAAGAGAAGTTGGGCAATGTGTTTTGGGGTGTCATTTTACATATACTCATGCTGGGTGAGAGAAATATCTTGGCAAAAGACAACTTTTCCCATTTTTTTTTATACAAAGTTGGCATTTGACCAAGATATTTATCTCACCCAGCATGGGTATATGTAAAATGACACCCCAAAACACATTGCCCAACTTCTCCTGAGTACGGCGATACCAGATGTGTGACACTTTTTTGCAGCCTAGATGCGCAAAGGGGCCCAAATTCCTTTAATGAGGGCATTTTTAGACATTTGGATCCCAGACTTCTTCTCACGCTTTAGGGCCCCTAAAATGCCAGGGCAGTATAAATACCCCACATGTGACCCCATTTTGGAAAGAAGACACCCCAAGGTATTCAATGAGGGGCATGGCGAGTTCATAGAAAAATATTTTTTTTGCCACAAGTTAGCGGAAATTGATTTTTTTAGTTTTTTCTCACAAAATCTCCATTTCCGCTAACTTGGGACAAAAGTTTCAATCTTTCATGGACTCAATATGCCCCTCAACAAATACCTTGGGGTGTCTACTTTCCGAAATAGGGTCACATGTGGGGTATTTATACTGCCCTGGCATTCTAGGGGCCCTAAAGCGTGAGAAGAAGTCTGGAATATAAATGTCTAAAAATTTTTACGCATTTGGATTCCGTGAGGGGTAGGGTGACTTCATGTGAGATTTTATTTTTTGTCACAAGTTAGTGGAATATGAGACTTTGTAAGAAAAAAAAAAAGAAAAAAAAGTTCCGCTAACTTGGGCCAAAAAAAAAAATGTCTGAATGGAGCCTTACAGGGGGGTGATCAATGACGGGGGTGATCACCCCCCTGTAAGGCTCCATTCAGATGTCCGTACTTGTTTTGCGGATCCGATCCATGTATCCGTGGATCCGTAAAAAACATACGGACGTCCGAATGGAGCCTTACAGGGGGGTGATCAATGACAGGGGGGTGATCAGGGAGTCTATATGGGGTGATCAGGGGTTAATAAGTGACGGGGGGGGGGGTGTAGTGTAGTGGTGCTTGGTGCATCATATTACTGAGCTGCCTGTGTCCTCTGGTGGTCGATCCAAACAAAGGGGACCACCAGAGGACCAGGTAGCAGGTATATTAGACGCTGTTATCAAAACAGCGTCTAATATACCTGTTAGGGGTTAAAAAAAAAAATCGCATCTCCAGCCTGCCAGCGAACGATCGCCGCTGGCAGGCCGGAAATCCACTCGCTTACCTTCCGATCCTGTGTGCGCACGTTCACAGGAAATCTTGCGTCTCGCGAGATGACGCATATATGCGCGACTGTGCGCAGGGCTGCCGCCCCTGGAACGTGATCCTGCGTTAGGAGGTCTGGAGGCGGTTTATGGCCGTCTGAATGTAGCCTAGACAGGTCACCAATATCTGGCGGGGGTCCATCTCCCGACACCCCCACCAACCAGCTGTTTGAACAGATGGCGCTGCATCCTCTTCCTAGGCCAGTGACGTCACGTTTATCGGTCACATGACCTGGCCGCAGCCCTATTCTAGTGAACGGCCCTGAGCTGTCATACCATGCACAGCCACCATACGGCGCTGTGCTTGGTGAGCTGCGAGGAGGTTCACCGTAGCGCCAGGGCCTCTGCAAATAGATAAGCGGTGGGAGTCGGACCCCCACAGATCCGATATTGGTGGCCTATTCTGAGTACAGTACGCTTGGAAAACACCTTTAATAAAATATATATATAAAAATATAATAAGATAGTACTCACCTAACCCCTTTCCCCCGTGAACAGAGCACATTATGCTGATCCCAACAGCAGGTGCAATACTGTGATCTGAGGGGGGCAGGGGGTGCACAGGCCAGAGGGTGACCTCCTGCTCCTCCCCTCCATGGCATCACATTGCACCTGCGGGGTGCACAGGCTAGGGAATAGTGAAGCAGGGAACCGTTAGCGTGGATACAAGTGGATTTGCGTCGGCAGGATGCTAGTGGCGCCATAGGGACGGTGCATGTGGCTTTGGCAAAACTCACCCCTCATTCAATATACATTTGGTGGGTTTGTGTGAAACATTCCCGCCGAACCATGTACCTATAATCCTACACCGTGCTGCTGTCGACTAACGTTACAAATGGTTTTATTTTATTTTTGAATACCATTGTGCAGAAAAGAAGAATTTGCTCCAAAATAAACAACTCACAACTGGAGTGGAGGGCCCAGGGGTCTCAATCTTTAAGGTCTCCCAGGCTTCAGCAATAAGGCATTCCACCATGGCAGCCACTTGGAGCACCATTCAGATAAGGGGGGCGTTGGGGCAAGTCCTTTTGCTGTTGACAGAAGTTGTCAGAACAAAACTGTAGGTGGGAGAGGAGGCAGATGATGGAGAGCGAGACCCGACACCCATGAGGGTAGCACCTTCAACTGAGGTTCAGCCGCAACATCCAGGGAAGAGATGACGCAGCTGACTGGTCCAGGATACCTAGAAGTGTGGGGGGGCAAGTTTCGTGCCAAGTCCAGTTTAAGGTGGTCAAACAGTATAGATCAGACTTGGAGGGGGCACAGAGGACGCTTTCAGAACTGGGGGGTTGTGAAGGGATGGTTCACCAATAGGTGCAGAGTATAAATTAGCTCTAGATGACAGTCTAGCAGAAGAGGAAACCTGGCGAATACTCTGCTATGGAAGGAGGGAAACATGGCCGTCTAATGCCTGCAGTATCGACCCAGTAGTAACGTGAGACACTTTGTAGGCAGAGGGTAACCTTTAAATTAAAGCAATACAACAGCTTCTGAAAGGGGGTAACATGGCTGCCTGGTGCTCACAATAGCCACGTACGTTATACCAGTCAACATGCGCCGTCCGGCAGGGAATCTGTAGAACACAATTACTCACCCTACAGGAGGGGGTAACATGGCGTCTGACACCCGCAATCACTGCAGAGCTGTACACAAGCGGGCTCCACGCCTGGCCCCATCAGTGCTGCCCTCTAGTGATGGTGGGCCTCCCTCTGTGCTATACTGAAGGAGAGAGGCTACTTTCACACTAGCGTTCAGAACGGATCCGTCTGCATTATATTGTAGAAAAAATTCTAAGTGTGAAAGTAGCTTCAGACGGATCCGTCCAGACTTTACATTGAAAGTCAATGGGGGACGGATCCGTTTGATGATTGAGCCATACTGTGTCATCTTCAAACGGATCCGTCCCCATTGACTTACATTGTAAGTCTGGACGGATCCGCTCGCCTCCGCACGGCCAGGCGGACACCCGAACGCTGCAAGCAGCGTTCAGGTGTCCGCTCGCTGAGCGGAGCAGAGGCTGAACACTGGCAGACGGATGCATTCTCAGCGGATCCGCGTCCACTCAGAATGCATTAGGACTGGACGGATCCGTTCGGGGCCGCTTGTGAGACCCTTCAAACGGAGCTCACAAGCGGAGCCCTGAACGCAAGTGTGAAAGTAGCCTAAAGGGTACGACCGCCCGCCGCGGTCACGAACCGCAGCATCTCCTTTCCCACTAGAAGACAATAGGGGGAAATAGGTTTCTGAGACAGACCTTTCACTATTCGGGCTGTGATTGCACTTGTAAGACCGCACGTAATAAACCATGCTCAAATACTTACGGCTGCTGACCGCACCGACCCTACAGCTGATCAGTAGCGTGGAGCGAACTTGTGTTTCAAGTTCTGCGACCAAAGTTCAGGTTATGGATTCCACTACCACGGATCATAACGGGATTCTTCGATAACCTGAACCCAAACTTTGGACGCCGAACTTAAACCACCAGTTCTCTCAACACTAGTGACCAGATACGTTTGACATTTCCCCCAGACGCGTCACTATTTGAAGTTATCCAGAATAATAAAGAACCACGAAAATTCACAACAGTTCAAACCGCAGCCCATGTGTGATCGCAGGCACCGGAACGGCGGGATTATACACGTGGTGGGCCGCATGCGTTCCCTAACTGCAGCATGACCGCCCCCTAAGACTATTGATCAGAGAGAGAGAGAGAGGAGTGGAAGCAGCTCCACCCGATTCATTAGAAACATGAAGCCTGCACTTCGGTTATGCCGGCCATACACACGAGGTAGAGGCCGGACGTTATGGGCGACTCTCGTGTGAACAATCATTTGCGATGGACCTCAGGATATTCTCGCCTGCCGAAGCTATGAGCGACCATGCTGCAGGATCGCCTGAATTCGCCGATCATTTGGGATTGTTCGGCCAGCTGTGGAGTGGTGGCCTAGTAGACTACGGAGAGGGCGCAGTAAATCTCTGCTCCATGGGCATAGGGTGAAGAAAAATAATAAAGCTCAGTCCACTGCTCTCGAGCGGTGCAATCTAGTATACCGCAACGAGCTGGGGCATGAGTGCCATGGTCAGCCTGCGGGCATGTGATCACAGAGAGCCCGGGCAGCCCGAGGAGACATGACATGGCCCAATGGAGGAAAAAAAGGACACAAAAACGCTGCAGCTGGAAGGAGAGAAGATAAACAAGCTGGTGGATTGTCTGGGGTGAGGAGCAGGTTGAAAGCTGGGTGCCCCGTGGTCTGGTGGGTGACCAGTTACCCCATACCTTTTTGATGTCCTGTTTGAATCCCAAATTCCCACCACAATCCTGTGTCAGAAAAAAGCGTCCACCTCTCCAGGCGAAGCTCCTGTGATGAATCTCGGCGGGTCTATAGGGCGCCACCTACAGGATTAGTGAATCTGCCCCGCAGTGTACAGGGCTCGGCTATGTACGGTCCATAGCACGCCACCTACTGGACATCTAATGTCATACACAAGCATCTAATAGAAAACTGAGGCGTATATCAGACTCCATACATACAGAGAGATTTCTCCGCTAGAAGTTTTACTTCGAGGGAACAAGGTGTCCGCACACAAGCCTGTCCGCAGCTTCCAGCCCATTCAGACGAGCCGAACACTTCCACACCGAGTTATATTCAGGGTGAAATGCCGCAGCTACAAACCCCATTTACTTTCTAAGCAGTGACTGAATAAGTTCCTATTCAGCCCCGATTAACCGGCAGGTGGACTTCCTACTTTACTCAAGGACATGGACACCTTGCGTCAGGTCATGTTTTAGATGCATTGAGAATCTCCTATCGTTTTGTGCACACAGCTCCTATGCAGATTTGTGTGCCCAAGGTAGCCGACTGCAAACGAACCCTGGTCAGGGCCAATATGAAGAAAACCCTCAGTGCACGTTATTTAACATGGAGTTTCTGCCCGTTTTGGAACACTTCACATGAGGTCACCTAGAAAGGCACCATGTACCACACATTAACCTGCATTATGGTCCTGAAAGCTGCACCCAGAAAGCTGGGTGGTAAGTACTGCCATCACCTCGCTTTCCTACGGCAGTTTTATAGGACTGCTTTATTGCCATGGACTGTGCTTGGCATTTAACCATTCACCTCCATGGGGCTGAGATGCAACACCAGACTGAGCCCATAGATGCAAGCCAATACAGATGAGGCCTTTAAGGGGTTTTCCAGGAGTTCAGTAGTGATGGCCTGAGGAGAAGTCATCAATATCAGACACCCGACACCCCCTCCTCCAAGCATACTAAAGAGCGCCATACATGGTATAGTGGTGGTGCTTGGTATTGCAGCCCAGACACATACACTTGAATGGGACTGCGCTTTACGTAGGCCAGGTGACGTCACTGGGCTAGGAAGAGGCCGCCGTACTCACTGGATGAAAGGACATCAAGTTTTAAGCTCCGGGAAAACCCCTTTAATTTCCGCAGCCTCAGATTCAGTTTCCCCATACATAAAGGGGTTGTACAAGATTTAACCCACACATGGCACCTCAAGTTCCACAAGTACAACCCAACTGACCAGGTTTACAAGCGACATTTTGATTTTCAGAGGAGAGGCTTTTCCATCAAGATTGTCCCCCGGCTTCACAAGTTTAGTTCAGCCCAAAAAAACAAAATAAAAACACTCAGTGCAAAATGGCTGAACTTCCATTTCACAAAATGTATGGTTTGTGTGTTGACTGCCGGGGGGTCCCTGCCCCCCTCCCACCATACAGAACTCAGAAAGGAAGCGCTCTCAATAGTGTTTTGTGTTTTATTATACGACAACGCGTTCTGTATTAAAAAGGATGGAGGTAGGGTGTCTGTCCTGGGTGACACCCCTCCTGCCCCCCTCGGGCAGCATGAGGGGATTGGAGCAAATAAAATTAAAGACGAAACAAAAACAAAAGTATTTCCTTCTCAAGCCAGGATGCATTTTGCTCCTGTGCACAGGGCGAGTTTCTGGCCTTTGGTGCAACCCTGAACCCCTGGATGAAGGGGTGGACCCCATTTTTTTGAAGCAGCAGCACCATTTGACCTGCCTTCAGGCTAGTGCGGTCACAGTGACGCCTCGCAGGATCAGGATTCCTGTGACCCCCCCTAAATAATAGTTCCTGGGGTGGGGTTCAGCTCTGCTGAGTCTTCTCCCTGGATGTCGATTTGGTGAACAGGTCCGGTGCTCTTTCCCGGCTTATCTGCTCTCAGTTGGGAATGTATGGGGTGGGTGGACGCTTTTTCCTCCTGACCAGAGGAGGGGGATTGTTATTGCTGAGCCATCTGCTGTAGAGAGAGCGAGAGAAAGGCTTGTATTAGACAAATGCGATCTGGGAAGAACGGCAGCAAGTATTTCAAGTGCACCGAGTAGATGCTGCAACACAGACTTACCTGCTGGGGTTGAGGTTCACCGCTCCTGCTTGCCAATCGGCTCAAGATGTTGCGTTCTGACATCTGTAACCTAACAGCCACAGGAGGAATTCGAGCGATGGTGGCTGGAAGTCGGGTGACATCTGCTTTCATATCACTCAATAGTTCTTCCAACTGTTTAAGTACTATGGAGGGGATAGAAGACGACATACAGAGACATCTCGTTATGAACCGACAATCACCTGTCAGCCTCTAAAGACCAAGTATTATTCACAGGAACTAGTCAAATGTGTGGAACGGGCGACAGGGCACCCATGCACAGAATAGGCTACTGGGGCACCCGTGCGCCTGTACAAGGGATAGACTATGGGTTGGGCTGAAACGATTACGCGATTAAAGTAATTAGACACACAAAAAAAATAAAAATCTTCGATGCAAGTTTTTTTGCATCGAAGATTCGCTTGTGTCACATGAACATGGAGCGGGAGTGAAGCGCTTGCTATTTACTCCCGCTCCGTGATCTCCCGCAATACTCACTTTCCAGCAAGAGGCTCCGGAAACTCCACAGCACATCCATGGTCCCGCGCTGCACTGATCTCCTGACGTATGCACGCCGTGACCTGACGCGCTGTGTGAAGTCAGACGCAGAGCAGCGCGGAACGATGGAGTGTCGGGCACCCCTGCTGGAAATTGTGACTAAGGCCAGGCGCCCGGAGTGCACAGCGTCATAGCAACCAATGAAGCTGTGCACTCCGGGTGTCAGAAGGAGCAGGAAGGGAGCTGCTGGCACAAGAGGGGGGTGGAGGGAGAGCTGCTGGCACAAGAGGGGGGTGGAGGGAGAGCTGCTGGCACTGGGGGGGGGGGGGGGGGGGGGGGGGGGGGGGGGGGGGGGGGGGGGGGGGGGGGGGGGGGGGGGGGGGGGGACTGAAGCAATTGGGCTGATCACATAGGGGGGAAAAAAGGGTGTTGGGGTCTGATGACTTTTTATAAAGGAAAAACAGTCTTAATTTTTTTATTATTCGAATACTCTATTTTTACGATCAATAGAATACTCTATTTCTAAAATGATAGTTTACTGCAGCGCTAGCTACGAGGCACCCGTGCTCTAGTGGAAGTAGTGTAGTTCTTACCTTTATGTAAAACAGCATTGGCTGGCTTGTTCCCTGCCATAGACTCTTTAGATAAGTGCTGGTGACTTTCGGCCAAACACTCCACCTCCGCAAATCGAGTATTCAGAGCCATGGACGGGTGTGAGGGATCTTCAGACATGTTCAGATAAGCAGCTCGTCTCAGCTGCTCTTCTATGACAAGTGCCTGTTCTAGAAGCTGTACAGAAAGGAGGAAAGAGGGGGGAATCAGGGAACGCCATTTGCAAGTTATTCCGTATGTGAGCGAAAGGGACTGCCTAAGACACTTCCCTCCAGAAACAGCGCTATGCCCCTCCATGGGCAGTGCCAGGTATTGCAGCTGAACCTTGTTCACTTGTCCACAGGATAGGTCATCCATATCACATCAGTGGGATCCAAATCCCGGCAGCCCCACTGATCAGCTGTGGGGCTCCACAGACCTCTGGTGAGCACTTCAACCTCCTGGGTGCTCACACCCGTACATTGTATAGCAGCTGTGCTTGGCACTGCAGCTCAGACCCATTGATTTGAATGGCGTTGAGCTACACCCAGGCCATGTGACAATGTATGACAGGAATGGCCAACCTGAGGCTCTCCAGCTGTTGCTAAACTACAACACCCAGCATGCCCAGACTGCCTACAGCTATTAGCCAACAGCAGGGCATGGTGGGAGTTGTAGTTTTACAACAGCTGGAGAGCCGCAGGTTGGCCAGCCCTGATGTATGACAACACCACATGGCTTAGAGGCCAGGTGCTCCATGACAGCTGGCGCCTTGGTTAGACCCCCAGCGATCTGATATTGAGGACTTATCCTGAGGATTGGGGAAATATAAATTCTCAGATAACCCTTTTAACTATTTCTTCTTATCGCAACATAGAATAGGTGGAGAATGACTAGGAGGAAAATGAGGGAATAAATCTATTAAAGAAATGACGCAGAACTAACTTTGAACCGTCGGGCCAGAAACTTGTTTTTGATCTCCAGGAAGTTGCCTCTGTTCACTTCTCCTTTGAACGGTTCGTTGAGGATGGCATACCGCACATCATTCTGAATGTCCTGCCAGCGTGCATAGCCATGGCTGAGAGAGGATGCTGAGGAAAAGGTCTCTCATACAAGAACATCACATATAACAACTCTTCGTGCAAAGCTATAAAATGTAGTAAGCCCCCCCCCCCCCCCATACTAATTTCCTTGTCATTGGTCCACAAAACCAGGCCAAGTAAAGAGTTTATCTGCACTAACACCGCATTTGCTTTCCAATCAAAGGATACTTTATAATGCCAGACAGCAGCCAATAGTCGTGTCTCCGGTGCCAGATCTCGTAAGTCTTCTTGGTAACGGTTGCTGCTCGCTCTTCGTTCTGCCATAACGAGTGTAGTTCTGTGGTACATAGAAAACACACTTAAAACCACTGCAAAACACACAGCCAAAATCACCACTCCACATTAATTTCACTCAAACCAAAAGAAGGCAGACCCCTCCGGCGTTACCTGTGAAGCCTCCATCTGCAATGTTAAACATGAACCTCTGCTTGGTGGCTGCAGCCTTTTTCTTTATCTCCTCCGTGGACTCTTTGGGGGTCTCTCCATTCTGTAATGTTACAGGCTGGACATCATCTAGAAAAGAAGGAAGAATTGGGGTGTTGAGACATTCATTAAGAGCTCGGCAACTCAAACTTTGTAGCACTACTGATTAAAGTTTAACCATTGAGTGACAACAGTCCATAGGATAGAGCAAGATGTACTCCTTTGACTGAAGCTATAGCTTGACTTAAAATCAATGGCACTATAAAAAGTCTCCGTGTAGCCCTATAATACGAGTGCCAGTCCGCAGCTCAGACAAACTGTGGTAACAGCATGCAATCGCCCACTGGTTGCCATTATTGCACAGGTGAAGCACATAAAAACCATGAGCGTCACAGAGAAACCACAGCAAATAGTGATTAACTCTGTATGGTTACCACGGTCCGGCCACGAGGCGTACGGGTACACTGAGAAGCCATATTAACCTTTCTTATCATCCACAGCAATAACATCATCATTGGCTTTCTCTGGTTCTGGTTTTGCCTCCGTCTCCATGGGCTCCGCAGCAGGAGGCTTCTCTTTGTTTTCAGGCTCCTCTGCCTTCACCTCTGTCGGAGTCGTCTCTGTCGGAGCTGGAGTTTCTGCCGCTGGTTGTGCGCTCTGAGAGGGGGGGGTGGGGGGGAATTACAATTTACCATTAGAATTACCAAGTTTAGAAAAATGTACAAAAAAAGACCAGTTTTATGGGACAGATTTAACCACCATATAACTATGCCTAAATGCAGCCGACTGACACTCACCTTATTATTTTCCTCGGGTGGTTTTGATTCTGGTTGTGCGTTTTCCTCTTTCACACCCGCCTCCTCAGTTTTGACACCCTCCTCTGCAGATGACATAGAAAATAGTAGATTAACAGACCAAAAAAAAAAAAAAAAAAACAACTGAAAAACAGCCCACCAAAACTGCAAGTGTCCCGTCGAGCCTTTAAGGGAGTGCGCCTTTGTGTGCATCCCTCCTAAACAGACAGGGTTAATGTACGTCCAGCCATGGGCCCCCATATCACGGAAAGGACATAAGGAGCTTTGTTATGAGGCCAGACAAGTGAATAGTTTAAAGGGCAACACCGTTTTATAGACCTTCCCTACATGTCATGCTGACATATCACAATTTGTGTGGAGACCCCCACCTATGGCTATAAGGAAGGAGGCTGAAGCACCGAGCGCTGTGCCCATCGACGAGCAGAGCATGTGGCGTACGGTATGTTTGACCGCATGGTCGCCACTCTGAGCAGGGCCGATTAAAGCCAAAACAGCAGTGCTCAGCCCCTTTGATTTTCGTGATTGCTTGGGGGGCACAGATAGTTACCCTTTAACATTAAGCTCTGTTAACAGGATATTATGCAGCTAAACCAAGGCCAAGTGCGGTGGCAAATGGCTGCACAATTAACCAGCAAATTTGCATGTTTTGGCCACGTGAAAACTCGAATGTCATACCATTTGTTACAGCTGGGGCGGGCGTATTAGGCTGCGTGTCCCCTGGCGTGGATGGGGTGGGAGTTTTAGGAGACGGAGAGTCGACTGGAGAGGTCTTCTTGTTCTCTTCTTGCTCAGCAAGCTCTGGCATACTCCAGCGCCCATTGACATGCTCAAACTCTTGAACCTGATGCAAAAAATGTACATGTTTTTGTACATGTTTTATAGACAGTTCCTAGAATTGTAACCATTTCTACAGATACCAATAGCTGAACGCTACTGAAAACAATGGTATTGTACTTCACACCATCGATATAGAACAGCATGAAGAATCTCACCTTCTTGCGAATGAGAGACATAACTCCAATTCTTGTTAGCACATGCTGGCGAGAGAGACCTTCCCTCGGAACGCCATCTGCAAAGGTCTCTGCTCCATCTGCACCCGGTTCACAGAGATGACGCATAAACAATGACACGTACGCTCTGAAAATGTAAGGGAAATTAATATGATCAATCAGTAAGCTTTTTTTTATTATTTATTTTTTCATTACAATTTAAGAAAGTTGATTGGGAAATCCTACTTAAATTCCTTCTCAGATTTTCCACGTAGATCTCTGACAAGCCATTGGGTGGTGAATGCGTCCTGTGGTGGCATGCCGTAACGCATAATGGCATTGAGGAAAGCCTTTCGTTGACGGGCATTGAAACCCAACACCTGGAAACAGAAGCTCAAATTACACTGGTGCACTGCAAGACTTATCTTAGTGTTCAATTAGATCTAAAATGTAAAGAAATAAAGCATGTTTCCATGGTAACAGACTAGCAACTCCATATAGCAGGATCTTGCGGTCAATCATCTGCTTTTCCATCCTTTTTTCCTAACCTACCAAATACAGGAGCAGCACAATAGGGACAGTCACATTTCAGCAACAAATTTGCCATGTGAGAATTAACCCTTAGATGGGACACATTATCTGAACTACATGGGTGTAAAGAAAGTTTTACTAGATTTCCTCAAGATGCCAAATTGCCAATCCCGCTACTATTAAAGGATTTTTCAGACGACCGTTTCCTGTGCGGAAATCACGCTCTCATTTCTCAGGAGCGCAGGGCATTATACTGATTTCTAATGCTGTGTGTCTCTGCATGACCTGTATCTACTGAATTATACTGACAACATTAGGTCAGTATAATTCTGAAATAGTAAGGTCATGGAGACAAACAGTATAATGCCCTGAGCTCCTGAGAAACGAGCAGTGACCATAACAAGGAATCACGGCGTCACACGGGGCGTGATTTTCGCGCAAAAACAGGCCATGCACAACAACTGTCAAGAGTTAATGGTCAAGAATATCTTCACCAGTGCAAACAAGATTCCAGCACCCGACACATTACACACACTTCTTACCTCAATGTTGCCTCCCACACGAGCCAGCAGAGGCGGTAAAGGTTTATCTTTATCATTCCTCAAGCCTTTCCTGTTGGGTCGACGGGCTGCTGTGAAAACATCGGAAACCATATATTACGGGTATTTGGTGAACCAGAACTTGGCCAGCTAAGAATGGATTACACACTTACCTTCTGATCGTTCATCAAAGTCTTCATCTCCTTCTTCAGAAGCCACAGAGTAATCAGACTGGTTATCGGACTGATCATCCTGCCAATCTGAGGACAAAAAGTGGAAGCTCAGACTGTGGGAAAGCGATGAAATCATCATTGAACCCATGATGGTAAGGCGCTCACCTCTGTCCTCTTGGCTGCCGTCATTGTAGTTCACCTGTTTACGGATTCGCTTTCCTTTACCCAGATTACGAGCCAGGTCTTCCTGCTGTTGCTCATAATGGTGTCTGAGAAGTTTCTCCCAGTAATCTGGATCCACGCTCTCCTCCTGTTTGATAATTTCACGGACAACTTCCTCTTCATCCTAAAAACCCGGAAGACACCCGATTAGTCAATTACTAACAAAGATAGAAGTAAAGGTGTTAAGGTGAACGCGCATCGCTAGGATGTGCCATCACTATGATTTGTGGGGTCCACCCTCTTGGATCCTCACCAGTCTTGAGAATAAAGGTGGATGGAGAGCTGGCGTAGCGCATATGCCTTCACGTTCTATACACGTGCATACTTGCAGAAGACCATAAATAAACCATACATTAACTGTCCAGTCGAGCCTTTAAGGGAGTGCACATTGCTGTGTGCTGCCCTCCTAAACAGACTGAGTTACTTTATGTCCAGCCATAAATTCCACCTTGTACAGAGAAGGAGGAATCAAAACCATAGGCTGGACAATCTACAGAAGCAGTCTACTGAATATATGACCCCAAATCAGTTCCTCACTGCCACATTAAAAATAAAGTACACATTATACTCACAGCCATTTCTTCTTCGCGGACCACATACTGTGCCACTTTGAAGGAGCTCAGATATTCATTCATTCCCTGTATCTCTGTGTCTTCTTCAATCTCATCTTGGTTCCTATCTAACAATCGCGCTATGGCTTTGTCATCGTAGTGAATGACGCTGATGTCCTCGCCTTCCTTGTTTTCACCTGTGACGATAAAGCGTGTTAACAGTCGCGCGGCAATGGCGCGTAGGAGGTGAATTTGTTTCTGTGGAACCTGATCAATGCTCTACCTCCTTCTGTTGCTTCATCTTTAAAAAGTTCTTCGGTACCAAACTTCAGGATGTCATCCAGTTCCTGCTTTGACATTGAACCAGTCTTGGAGCCAAGACCTGGTCTTACGACCAAGTGAGTGAGCATCATCTTCTTCTTCGCGACCTGAGTAATCCTTTCCTCCACAGATGCTCTAGTTACAAATCGGTAAATCATGACCTTCTTATTCTGTCCAATACGATGGGCTCTGCTAAAAGCCTATTGACCAAGTGAAAAAAATATATATAAAATTCAGAGATGCAACGAAAAAACAGACAGGAAAAACACTGATAATGTTCAGCCGTTTCTTACCTGAATATCATTATGAGGATTCCAGTCCGAGTCATAGATGACCACAGTGTCAGCTGTAGCAAGATTAATTCCCAAACCTCCAGCTCGAGTTGACAGAAGGAAACAGAACTGTTGAGCACCCGGTGCTAAAGTAGAGAGAACGGAGAAAAATCCCAACTCAATATAGGATTGTAATCTCCCATTACTGGAAAGTAAAATCTTGACACTTGTATCTGGGTTCATTCCAACAATACAGGTCATAATCCCTGGCCTGTGGCGGCTTCTGGGCATCATACAATTTTGTTTGATTAATCAGACAGTTCTGGTTTTCAACTTGTGGACTAAATCTGCTGAACTCTAGAACATACTATGGTGCAGGACTGGGCAGATCAACCGTTCTTCTAAATACATTGCTTAGTCTTAGATTCGGCTTTTAAATGGCAGCACTGACTGACCACAGCCCACATCTGTCAGATGCAGTGCGATTCTACAACACTAATGCCCCTACTGGATACAGGAAACTAGGAGACAAAGCAGAACGGTCTGTGCATAGCTATGAGCAGCCTGCAGCATGGACCACAGCCAGTCCGTGCCGCTGTGTAGAAGCCGAATCTGCAATGTAATGCCTCATTCACACCTCAGTGATTTTGAGCCAAAACCAGGTGCAGATCTTTCCCCTTATACCTCATGTCTGTGGAGACTTCAATCCTGGTTTGTGATGGAAATCACTGACTAAACACTGAAGTGTGAATGAGGCTTCACACATCTAGGAAATTCATTATTGTGCTCATCGTTGCTCTACATTTCTTTCTATACAATTGTAGGTACACGCGCTGCTGCCAGGCTTTCACAGCCACAGTCCACACAACCCAGGGACACGCACCGTTAAAACGATCAATGGCTTCTTGACGCATGTTTCCAGTGATGCCTCCATCTATTCTCTCATACTTATAGCCCTCATGTTCAAGGAAGTCTTCCAGCAAGTCCAACATCTTGGTCATCTGAACAGAGAAAACGGACATTGGTAGAGGTTTGCTTTTACAGCAATGTAACGCTCAGATACACGATTACACTAACAATAACCAGATGGTCAAGAATGTAAATTATAACTTGTGGTGCACCATTGCAAGATGGCAGAGAAAACAAGCTTTAAAAAGAAAGACGCAGAGGCAGGTTACAGCACAAAAGACAAGAATTGAATTACTTTGAAGACTTTTCAGAAGCATCACCAACCTGGGAGAAAATGAGTACTCTGTGCCCATCATCCTTCAGTTTTCTCAACATCTTCTGCATAAGAAGTAACTTTCCAGCCCCCTTAATGAGGGCACTGCCATCATACATTCCATTGGGCATCTTGGGAGCCTCCTGTAAGCAAAAATAAATAAAGTCTTAGTACTTGCCACCCTCCTCCACATAGCATGCCATACACTGTCACCCTCCACATAGCATTTATTAGATATTATGCAATGCAAGCAATCTCCTCTTACCATAGCAGCCACAGGGAAGAGGTAAGGATGGTTGCAGCACTTTTTGAGGTCCATCACAACGTTGAGAAGAGATACTTGGTTTCCTCCTCCTCGAGTATTAAGAGCCTCAAAATTTCTAGTGAGGATGAACTTATAATATTTTCTGAAAGGAAAAAAGAGCAGATGAGTATTAGTAACAGTCAGGATAAAGACAGAGAAAACCAAAGGAGATCCCTCTGCCACAACTCACTTCTGCATGGGGCTGAGTTCAACACGAACAATGAGCTCCGTCTTAGAAGGCATGTTCTTGAAGACATCAGCCTTTAACCTTCTCAACATGTGAGGTCCCAACATGTCATGAAGCTTCTTGATTTGATCTTCCTTTGCGATATCTGCAAATTCTTCCAGGAAACCTTCCAGGTTACTGCATGGAGGCAACAAAGCAGAAATTAAAGTTTCTTTTCCATACTATTTAAGGGTAAAGCAAGTCTACTACTGTCCAATACGTACTTAAACCGCTCGGGTGTTAAGAAGTTCAGTAAATGGAACAATTCTTCAAGGTTGTTCTGCAACGGGGTTCCCGTAAGTAGCAACTTGTGCTGAAGACTGTATCCATTAAGAACCCTGAAGAACTAATAGGACAAGAAGTGTTAGCCACGACCTAGTGCACAGCCTGAACGTTACAAACTCTGTTTAGACCATGGAAATGGCTCTCTTACCTTGGATTGGTTATTTTTCAGACGATGAGCTTCATCTACTACCAAACAGGCCCAATCTATGGAGCCCAGGACAGCCATATCAATGGTGATCAGCTCATATGAAGTAAGCAAAACATGGAACTTTACAGATGCTTCTTTCTATGGGGAGATGAACGGATAAGGCTCACATTTAGGAAAACATGTTTCATGCCTCTAAAATGATAACCAAGAAGGTTTAATTATGGGACGAACCTTCATGCGTGATGCTTTCTTGCCACCCCGTATAGCATTGTCCTCAAACGAGAACTCATTTTCTCGAATAACGGCTCGGCTGTCCTTGTCTCCAATGTATGTGACTACGTACATATCGGGTGCCCACATTTCAAACTCTCGTTCCCAGTTAATGATAGTGGAAAGAGGAGCACTGACCAAAAAGGGACCTTTTGAGTGACCCTAAAAACAAATTATTATTTTTTTTTTAAATTAAAATGTACAGAAAAGGCAGGTAAATCAGAGGCTTTCTTGCAGAACATTATTCCCAGACCCTTACCTCCTTATAGAGCGAGTACAAGAAGACTGCTGTCTGTACAGTCTTTCCCAGACCCATTTCATCTGCAAGGATGGTGTCTGTGCCTTGTGCCCATGAGAAACGCAGCCAATTCAAACCCTCCAACTGGTAAGGGTGAAGGGTACCTCCTGTACAATCCAAGTACTCTTGCTGACGATCATACTTCACTGTAGGCTGAGAGAGGAGGGTTGTGAGCGTCATTAAAGAGAAGGGGGCACAACTTCAGAACTTGGAAAGAAAATATGATGCAACTTACATCGACTGTTGGAGTGTCTGGAGGTCTCTCAAGTCTTTTTGCTTTGAATTTCTTCACCTTCTTCCCAGGGCGGCCGTCATCTCCACACATAAGCTCTCTGTGCAAAACATTAGATAAACACCAATGGGGTCATTTATCAAACTGGTGTAAGGTAGAACTGGCTTAGTTTCCCATAACAACCAATCAGATCCCACCTTTCATTTTTGACAGCTCCTTTGGAAAACAAAAAGGTGGAATCTGATTGGTTTGATTAATGACCGCACTAGTTTTAAGAGTGCTAGAAATTCTAGGAAGAAGCAGTTCGAGGGGTTGACTCATCAGGACAACCCCATCCCATATGACCTTTTAGAGCAGAACTCTGTAGGAATTGACCTTACACAATCTCTTTAATACAAGTCGGGCAGCCATAAAACCTACCTGTGGTTCCAGTAGCCTTGTTTGTATATGTCAAAATCCCGAACATCTGCATCTTCCATTTCCCAGGATGCCTGGTCATAAGCAAGGTCCCTCCACTTGATCAAGTAATGGACATTTCCCTTCTTGTCCACACTGAAAGAAACAGAAAAGGCATTCAGATAATACTGAACATGAAGAATGTCTGGAAGAAATTTGATAAAACCGATCATTTCCAGGAGGCCTCAGCAATGAGCATAGGTTATTGTGTAGGTAAGAGTCACCATTGGTGCCTAGTGCTGGAAATCTGCACATCCACTGCTGTGTGTATGTATGAAAGACATGCAGACCCCAGTACTACGGACAGCAGACAAGAAACCATACAGTAACAGCGCATCACCTACAGATCGCTTTAAAATTACTGCAAAGATGAACCCCCTTTATGACATCCCCACCTAACTTACCTGTGATTTAGGATTCTGTGAATCATCATCCATTCTGGTTTGATACCATAGCGATAAAATTTCTCCTCCATTTCTAAGTATTTCGGATCTTTGTTTTTCCTCTTGCGTCTTTTTTCCTCATCATCTAGCAAATAATCAATAGGGGGAGGTTCATCCATGTCGTTCTTTCTCTGGTAGTTCCTAAACATCACCTGGCAGTGCAATTCCAGCTGTAAGACAGAAGATAATAACCAGAAGTAAGCGCCAGACCCACATCCGATACCATCCGCATATACTTTTGCAGTAAGCAGTGTACCTGCAGCTCGGTCACCCAAGAACAGTGCAGATAAGACATTCCGTGCCACTTGACGAAAAACTCGCGCTCTGGACGCCCTTCCAAAGGTTTTAGTGGAAGAGTGGCTGGTTTCAGCACTGGTGTAGGAGAAGGTGGCTGTCCCCATTTCCATGTCAATATTTTTTGGATTTTACCTTTAAGCGGGGGACACTAAAAAAGAGAAAAAGCAGGTTATTAGATCCATTAGCAAGCAGATCAGAAAAATGGGATGCATGGTTCTAAAAGTACTCACTGTACATCTAGGACACAACCACTCTCCGTTGGGTATTTCTGGAAGTGGTGGGTTCAGACAGTGAATATGGTAGGAAGAAGGACAGGCATCGCAACACAGCAGCTCTCCGCCATCCTTACAAACACGACAAAATTCCATGTGGTGATCTTCTTCCTCTGGGTCACCTACAGTCTCATCCAAATCATCATCAATCTCCGAGTTGTCCTCTTTAGCTTCCCATTGTACGCCTTCCTTTTCCTAGAATTATAAAATTGATGAAGAAAAAGCAATATACCGCTAATCAAGACACCAGACACTGCAGCATACACAGTCACACATTTGTTAAGCAATATCACTTACGCAGTGAGGACAACTCCATTTGCCCTCAGGTGCTTTGTCCATGTCTGGGTCCAAGCAAACCATGTGGTAAGCTCGTGGGCATGTGTCACATAGGATGATCTCGCCTCCTTGCTGGCAAACCTCACAGTAGTCCTGGTGGTCCGTCTCATAACCATCGACAGCACCTACTGTCTCCTCATCTGCCAAGACCAGAGCTTAACATTTAAAAAAGATCTTTTTAGCCACATCTGACCAGAGTCAAAGTCCATAAACTTTAATATTTACCCTTCTTTTTCTTCTTGTTGGCTCGGAGTTTCTTACGGCTTCGGCTGCTCTTGCTGGTTGATCCGTCGGATACAGACAGGCTGTTCATGCTGCCTTCGTCATAGTCCGAGTCCACATCAAGGTCCTCCTCCTCACTCTGAAGATATAAGATGTATGCAGTAGGAGTTAAATAAAATATGCTTTGATTGCAAACAGACCCAACCCCCAAATCCAGTTTATATAGAACTTTACTCACAGAAGAGCGCTTGCGTTTTGAACCAAAACCCCCCAGCTTGATCTTCAGAGGGGCCACTTTCTTGGCTTTGGTTTTCTTATTTTCTGGTGGACGGACGATCTTTGGTTTCTTTCTGGCATTGGGTCCTGAAAAGTTAAAATAAAGAGGAATTAAAAAACCAGACACCCGCCTTATTCCCTGACATAATGCCAACCCTTTAGGATATATTCACACACTGAAGCAGACTTGTTGCAAAAATTCCTGAAACTTACAGATTCATCTCAATGGGGGGCTTGCAATATGCAGTTGCCTGACTGAGCCATGGCTCTCCGCCGGATCAGATGTGGTACTGGAGTGGTGGACCCCCCCCCCCCCCCCCCCTGTGATCTTATATGCCCTTATATAACGTATATATGGAAAGGGGTTGTAGATATCAGAAAACCCGGCCTACAGCGCTTGTATGCCAATCCCTACATCCCAATTGCCTTCCTACACTCCTGGGCAATGTTAGCAGAAAATATTCACCTTTTCCTTCCTTGGTTTTTGCTTTGCGCAGGGGAACCTCAGCTGGTGGTGGTGGAGGTGGAGGAGGAGGAGGATTGGTCTCTGCAGAAGCAACCATGCTTTCAACCACAGCCACGGCAGCTGCGGCAGCAGCAGCAACGGATGCGCCAGAGCTGCCCTTCAATGGATTGTTGGTGCTGAACTCTCTCCACTTAGCCCCAAGAACCATCATCATCTTGGATACCGCAATTTTAGGGTTCTTGGCAGCTATAAGTGGCCTAAATGAAGGGGAAAAAATAGCCATAAATACACAAGAAAAAGGTTGTTGTTTTTTTTATGTAAAAAAGAACTAAATAACAAATAAGTACATACCTGACGAATTGACTGAAGGCTTTATAATTGGTCAGTGTTCTATAATCATCCTCTGTGAACACGTGATCAATGTCCTCCATTCCCCAGTCCTCCAGGAGCTGCGCTGAAGACTTTGGTTCCTATTAACAGACATAAAACTGAAATCCTAAGGCATGTGTCATTTGCACCAGGTTGCAGTATATACCTCAAGTGGAATCTGCTTGCACTGTATTCATTGGAGGTCGGTTGGCACCAGAAAAGGTGGCATTTAGCCTAGGTTGCCGACCAAGAGAGGTCACCTTGTTGTGGTGGATGGGCACAAATTACTGATCAAAATGTATTTGCTAAGAACCCCACGTTCCGTTACATAGTGAGAACAGCTTTAGTTCATATATTGTGTGTATGCAGAGGGCTGTTGCATTGTGTCCGATTTTGTATTCTCAGCCATCATCTCTATCAATGTGCTAATTTTTATTTTTGTGTTAGGCTTAGTTCACATGATGTTTTTGCCCTACGTTTTACATATAGGTTAGGGGAATTGATGCAAAAGATCAGTACACTACACTTTCCCATGCCAGAACTCTATGGTGCCAGATGCCACTGTATGGCATCCATCTAATATACGTTTTTTGGATATGTTAAACGCAAGACAAAAACGTGATGTGAACTCAGCCTTAAGCTGGACTACGACCAATAAAATAATAAAAATAATGATTTATATATATCAACAAACCATAGCATAAATTTTTACTAATATTCATATTACAAACCTTAGAATCATCGTCATCATCGTCTTCCTCTTCACGCTTTGCCTTGGCTTTCTTTTCCTTCTTCTGTGCCAGCTTTTTCTTCTTTTTCTTCCCGGGAGTGTAATCACTGCCTTCACTGTCAGATCGAACAAGGCCGCCATCATCCTCTCCAAACTCATTGCCTTCCCCGGAGCTATCATCTGGGTCCTGGAAAGAGAAGCAATAAGTCTACACATCTGTATTAACGCCGGGGACATGTCCGGTTGTCCTGATGGCGGCCGTCTCATACTCTGGACTCATTGCCTGCCCACACATCATGGGTTAGATTACTGAGAAATGTGCAATCAGCAACGTCCACTTCACCCACCTCCTTCTTCTGCCTCTTCCCTTTGGGAGTCTTGGATTCCCGTGGCTTTTTAGGCTTCTTTTTCTTCTTTACTTTAGGAGTTTCCACCTCGGAGAGATCTTCATCCAAGTCATCATCATCTGGAAGGGGATACAGTCATGTTTTTAATAATCCACATGTAAAAGGCAACTTTTTTTTTTTTTTACTGGGAAGGTTTCAGGTTATGGAGGAGTGATCTAGTAATGACAGAGCTGAAATAGTCTGGATAATAAAAGGATCACCTCGATGTAAGAAGGGGGGGGAGGGGTGAACAAGACAGGATGGGGGTGGGGTAAGGCAACACCATTAAGGTAGCATTATGCACACAGAATAGATTCATGCACGGGCAGATAACCTGATCTGCAGCAGGACACTAGAAGGGGCATGTCCTCGGAGCTCTGCAGCCATTTTGTTCATGTGATTTAGTAGCCTGGGCTGCCTCGTCGACCTGGCAGGAATCACCAGTGCGGATGGCAGAGCTGCACGGTGCAATATCATCCCATTTGCAGGACACAAAGAGAATCCCTGCTGTGTACTGCCGGAGCGGAGGCCATATGCAACAGTATACGTGCAACCACATACATACAGATCACTGCCTAAATATGGGTTACTCCTCGTAGAGAGATTAGGAGAATTAATCCCCCCGCAACCTGCAGATATCGCTGCTCGGGGCCATGCAGATAAAGAGAGCGGCCATCATTACAGACGTGTATAGGAAACATCAGAGCACAGGAGCAGAATTTCTAAGGCATGTAATATTACAAAGGTTACTCGAGACGTTTGGGGGTCCTATTCTCAGAAAAACCCCCACTGTCCTCTGCACGGCACCGGAGACAGGCTGACAACTTAGGCCCCATGCACACAGTCATGTTATGAGATCTGCAAAATACGGATCCCGGCTGTGAGCAGAGAAAAGTCCTTTTCTTGTCCGCAAAACAGACGAGAATAGCGGGGACGCGGAATGGACATATGGACGCGGACAGCACGCGGTGGGGTGATGAGGTCAGCATCCGATCCACAATTCTTGCAGATTGGACCAAAACTACGGCTCTGTGCACGAGTCTTCGCGTTATGTATACGAGACAATCCCAATGCCATCATTCGGGGGTGACTATGAAGACCGTGCCTGCCGTCTAAGGCTCAGTTCACATCTGCCTTGGAGCCTCTGTTACAGACTATATTTTGCCCCACTATTTCATCCCGTGAAATGCCAGAACTCGACAGACCCCATTATAAATCAGTGGGGTCTGTCAGACATGTACATCCTCATTCTGCTCTTATGATGGAACAGAAAACCGGGGAGTACGATGCAGACGTGAGCGCGGCCTGACTGACCCGCAGCGACAATTGCACATCGGCGGAATGAGATGGGGAAAAAAAAAAAACCTGCTATATATACACACACACCTTGTATTTTGCAGCGTCCTCACACATTACAGGTACAATACGTGTACACCGCAGAGCTCCTCTAACGTCACAAGGACGAGCACCTACGTTCATGGGGGCCGTGCTGGGCGCCCACTTACATAACAGGCGCAGTCACGCTGCAATAGCTAGATAGTCCTAGTGACCAGATGCAGCAGTCCTAAGGCTGTGGGGATAGCAGAGCTGTATAACCCACGACGGGAATCCCTCCCCGGCTCACTTTGCAGTTATCAGTCATATCCAGGTATCTATGGAAGGGTTGCTGACCTACTCCATCTGAGCACATCACTGTATGGGCGTACATACGGCCTCACACTAGGTACACGCATGACGTCAGGTCCCACTGCAGCCTCCGTACACGAGCTGTATATGGAGCGGCCGTCACATGTGACAGCCCTTAGGTCACCGATCAGTTGCTGGGTAGGAGAACAAAAGCCCGGGAAAGGCAGGAATAGTAGCTGACATGGGGGAGGGGGGGCCGAGCATGGCATGAGGTAGGAGGAGGAGACAGCACGGACAGACACTGGAGAAAGGAGACGTGCGGCGGTTCCTTTAAGAGAAAAAGGGCCCAAGGCGCACAGCAGGGGACGAGGCAGGGATCCAGGCCTGCGGCCCAGGTTCACTTATGGAGAAGTAAAAAAGCACATGCAGAGGGGAGGTGGGGGCTTCCCGTGTCTGACAGCCCCCCTCCCGCCCACACTGCACACGCAGCCCTGCAAGGGGAGGGGGGGGGGGGGGGTGAGCTTTTGTTTCTTTAGGATAGGACAGTTAATGGCTGCTTTACTTTCTGACTTTGACAAGATGGCAGCACCCCAAACCTCCAGGCTGCAGCTCAGACCTGCCAATGAAGCCGGGCACATCGGCTGTTACTGCATCAGTCGGTGTCACCTGAACCGGCAGGTCCCCAAATCATGAGATTAGAGAAGGTCTAACAGGAGAACGTAAAACCGCCGACCTGGTGTTGGGATCAACACTGGGTACAGGCCCCGATACTGTATGTACGTAGGAGTCCAGCACCAGGATACAACCCCAGAGCCGCAGTGCAATAAAGCGCATCTCAGGACCGAGAAAGAGCGCGGCACAGAATGAGCACCGTCACAACCCTCAGATCCAAGTCTGAACACAGCCCAACACTGGACCACATAGGGGGTCAGTCTACGGAGCAGTGCGATACGACCAAGACAAAGTCTACGGAAGCCCCACTCAGTCGGAGCCCCGGCGGTCAGACCACTGCGACGTACAAACATAAAGTAGCTATTATTGCACAACCCCATTAAATGTGTAAAAGACGCCAGGGGAATTGCTTGGTGTGAATGGAGCTGGAATAAGGGGTTCAGGGCGCAGCCTTCTCCTCCTGATGCAATGGCTGCAGGGTATCACATAGGAGACAGGACAGATCCCACCGCAAGATCCAGCACCAGACGTGTAGGAGAATATTGGAGGAAACCATATATGTTATAAAGCAGAAAACATGGCGGCACGTCACTGCAGGGAAGGGGCAGATCAGAAGCGGCAGGGACTGTGGGGCGTCACGTAACCAGCCACGTATTTAGAACGGGCACGGACAAGGACAGGTAAATGTCCGAATGACAGGAAGATTTGATATCGATCAGGGCTCATAGACGAGGACCTGTTCCATGTCTTCCACAAGATTTCTGCATCTGTATGCGGCAGCTATGGCGGCACGCACACGTATTTCTCCACGTTCCCTTCAGATGAATGGGACAATCTGATAAATCTCCCGTCTGTGAATCCACCCAAAAAGGACAGCATTAGGGCTCAGGCACACAGACTGATTTTTGGACCGAAAAATATAGAACATGTCCGATTCTTGTCCATTTTACGGACGAGGATAGGACTGTTCTGCTATGGCCTGGACGTTCACGCACACGGCTGGTATCCATGTTTTGCAGATCCACAGTTTGCACAGAGCAAAAACCGCTACGGCCGTGTGCAGGAGCCCTTAGGGTTAATTCACACACGGAAGATTTGCTGTGGAAATTTCAGGGAATGAAAATCCGTTCTATTCATTTGGCAGCAAGTCAATGGATTTCTGCAAACCCCATTCAGATGAACGGAAAGGATTTTCAATTGCAGAAATTCCTGCAGTAACTCTGCTGTGTGTGAACGTACCCTTACTACCTCCTCCGGCAGGGAGCGATCCTACAGGTCACTTATGAATGGCAGTTCGGTGAATAAAAAGTTAGTTGCACGCCCTTTACGTCGCACAAGGCGTTTTTTACGCCGTCCTCTTCGCTGAGGACAATTCACCTGAAGACAAGTGTAGATGTTGGATGGGAGCGGAGCAGGTCTTCAGACTGCTGGAGGCTTAGGCCTTGTCATATATTAGGCGCAGCCTCCAGCAGCGCAGGGGTTACCCAAGGCCGGTGTAAAATGCCAGGTTTTGTAAGTGACCCCCACTGTGTAGTTGAACTCTTACCGTAATGTCAGTCAATGCCATGATACACACATGTCAATTACGGTATTGATTCTATAACCCACCCCTCCTTCAAGACGTCCAATGTTAAGGAGACCCCAGTGATCGACCACCAGGTTCTGATAAGATAAACGCGACGCACCGAGATCCAATCACCTCTATCAATACTAGACAATAGGCACCCTGACGATTTAAAGGGATGCTCCACAGTAACTGCATTTCAGTTATATCAGAAGCAGGCATGTGCCACCCAGGAATCTCCATCTAAGCCCCCTTGCACACGACCGTATGCCCTCCGATACGTAGCGGGCTATATGCCCCAGAGCGGCATTGATCGCGTGCGCGGCAACATAGCTGACAATGATGCTGTGGACGTCGGGCTATTGTCCGCGCTCATATGATCTTACTGACCGCATGTCTCGGAGGGCATACGGCCGTGTGCAAGAGGCCTAAGGCTGTGTTGACATGGCTGGACATCATACACCATCCCGTCACGGAGCGGCCATTGGATACACATTTCCATACGGCTCAGCTGTGGACAGATCTGCACAGAAGGCAAGGACATACATGAGCAGAACGTCCAGCCATCACCTCTGTGGGCACAACTTGTAAAACATGGGGAACGTACTAAAAACAACACCTGAAGGAGCCCCATCGGCTAAAATAAGGCACAGTAGGGCAAACAGCTCAGAAACCATAACGGTCCCCCCGACGTCCCCCTCTCGGTTCTGTCACTTACGAGATGTCGAAAGTCAGGAACCAGACCAAGATGAACTGTGAGAGCGCAACACCTCCGCTGCGTCAGGCAGTCCGAGCATGCATGTGGGAGGGCGGCTCCATTCAAAGACAGGAGCATGGGCTCCCTGCTCTCAGACACTTCTCTCTTACCCTGTGGACAGGTCTTTGCCATTGGACAACCATTTTAAGCTTAAAGGGGCTTCCTGGGTTGACAATATTGATGCCCTAGGAGTCCAACTTCCGGCACCTCTCAGTCAGAGTCGCAGAGCTGGGATGAAGCACAGCGCCACACATCATGTAGTGGTTGTGCTTGGTACCGCAGCTCAATCCCATTCACTGCACGGCGCTGCACAAAGGCCATGTGACCGATGGACGTGGCGACACAGGCCTAGGAGGGGGCTGCTCCCCCTGATCAGTGAGGGGGCGCCGGAAGGTGGACCTCCAACGATACTGTGAACCTGGAAAACCCCTTTAAACATTGTGTAATAAGAAGCTACTTTCTGTTTCACTTCCTTATTTACAAGATCTCTGCTTGCAGTCAGCAAAGGAGAACTCTTTAGAACCACAGACTAAGGATACATGCACACGACCGTATTTGTTGTTTTTTTTGCGGATCCATTGTTACTATTCCTAAAACGGACAAGAATAGGACATTTTTTTTTTTTTTTTTGCGGGGCTATGGAATGGACAGCACACAGAGTGCTGTCTGCGTTTTTTGCAGACCAATTGAAATGAATGGGTCTGCAAAAAAAAACAAAAACGGACACGGAAATACGTTGGTGTGTATGAGGCCTGAGCCTGCTTTGGAGTGCAGCGATACAGTGTAACAAACAGCAGGAGACAGGAGAGCTGCGGCCAGAGACTGGATACAGTGTAACAAACAGCAGGAGAGAGAAGAGCTGCGGCCAGAGACTGGATACAGTGTAACAAACAGCAGGAGAGAGAAGAGCTGCGGCCAGAGACTGGATACAGTGTAACAAACAGCAGGAGAGAGAAGAGCTGCGGCCAGAGACTGGATACAGTGTAACAAACAGCAGGAGAGAGAAGAGCTGCGGCCAGAGACTGGATACAGTGTAACAAACAGCAGGAGACAGGAGAGCTGCGGCCAGAGACTGGATACAGTGTAACAAACAGCAGGAGACAGGAGAGCTGCGGCCAGAGACTGGATACAGTGTAACAAACAGCAGGAGAGAGAAGAGCTGCGGCCAGAGACTGGATACAGTGTAACAAACAGCAGGAGAGAGAAGAGCAGCGGCCAGAGACTGGATACAGTGTAACAAACAGCAGGAGAGAGAAGAGCTGCGGCCAGAGACTGGATACAGTGTAACAAACAGCAGGAGAGAGAAGAGCTGCGGCCAGAGACTGGATACAGTGTAACAAACAGCAGGAGACAGGAGAGCTGCGGCCAGAGACTGGATACAGTGTAACAAACAGCAGGAGACAGCAGAGCAGCGGCCAGAGACTGGATACAGTGTAACAAACAGCAGGAGAGAGAAGAGCTGCGGCCAGAGACTGGATACAGTGTAACAAACAGCAGGAGACTGGAGAGCTGCGGCCAGAGACTGGATACAGTGTAACAAACAGCAGGAGACTGGATACAACTGTAGCAAACACTCAGCTGGGAAAGTTTTACAACTGTATCCACCTCTCAGCTATGGCAGGACTGCGCCTGGGGAGCTTTCCTGCCTCTGGATGTAAATAAGAACGCCCCCATCCACTGACAGGAAGCAGGGATATTGAAACCAGTGACAAACTGGAGTACAAAGTATTAGAACACGTCTGAACCAAGCGTGACGTCTTACCTTGATGGTGGCTGTTCAGCATGACCTCGATTTCGCCGTCACTACCTGGGGAGGGGGGTCCCATTCCAGAAGCCATTTCGATAACGGCGCCGCGTAGCAGAAGTTAATATCCAAGGAACGTCGGAGCGGCTGCCTGAGGCGCAGGAGAGGAGGCTGTAAGAAGACCAGAGGGCGAGTTATAGGAGGAAGTACAGAGGAGCAAAAGACCACGCCACGTGATGCCACGGACGAGCGCGATTTACTGCTACCTACCACTGCCTGTGTATGGCGGAGCACGGCCTACATAAACCCATAGCCGGACATACTGACTCCACACCTATACGACCCCCCCAGACCCCAATCCTTACATGTGAACACAACGATCTGCTCCATCCCCTTAAATTAACCCCCCCCCCCCCCCCCCCCCATTACGTAGCAAGTACACACACATCCATCCCAGCACAGGCTAAAGTTCAAAGCCGTTCTAATGAGGACATGAATACTGCTGCCGGCGGCCGAGCGCTGAAGTGCAGCTTCCGGAGGAGCCCTTTGTCAGGCCAGCCCTGCGTGCAAGGCCGGCTGGGGGTTGTAGTCCCTGCAAAAGCCACAGCTGGGAGAGCTGGAGACTGCAAAACAATGACCCCCCCCCCCCCCAGGTTGTGTGTGTGTATATATATATATATATATATATAATGGCCATCACCAGACACTGACATATACAGATTTTTTTTTAACCCCAGCTGTATATGATATATATGTACACAATACCATGGATATAGTCATAACACTATATATATATCCTGGCTTCTTATAAACTACAATGACCCTGTATACAGAGATATATATATATACACACACACACACAAATCCCCCCGTAGATATTATATCTATACCCCCCCCTGTATACAGATTATATATACATACCCCCCCTGTATACAGATTATATATATAGCCCCCCTATATACAGATTATATATATACCCCCCCTATATACAGATTATATATATACCCCCCCTGTATACAGATTATATCTACACCCCCCTGTATACAGATTATATATACATACCCCTGTATACAGATTATATCTACACCCCCCTGTATACAGATTATATATACATACCCCCCCTGTATACAGATTATATATACATACCCCCCCTGTATACAGATTATATATACATACCCCCCCTGTATACAGATTATATATATAGCCCCCCTATATACAGATTATATATATAGCCCCCCTATATACAGATTATATATACCCCCCCCTGCATACAGATTATATATATAGCCCCCCCACGTCACACTCCTCTCATGTGTATGAAGTCCATCAGACCCCCATCCCCCCACACCGGGGTCCTGTACGGCCCCCCGCTCTCCCTGTGGACACACACTGCCCCCCGGTGCACACGGTCCTCTAGGGGGCACCGCCGGCCCTCCTCTCTGTCCCAGGCACCGGCCGCCTCCTCCATGCGTGTCCGGATTGGCGCACATTTCCTCCTGGCGGGCAGAATGTCGCTCCGGAGCGGCCCGCCTGCCCACACAGACATGACTGGAGGCCCCCCCACACAATAGGCCCCCGCCGCCGCCTCCTTCCCGCCCTCCGACTCACCCCGGGCCGGTCTGTACAATGTCCAGAAGCCTCCACGTTCCCTCCTGACGGTATATACTCCCGCTCCTCGCTCCTGTACACCGGCAGTGATGGTGGAGACCCCACCCCTTCCCTCGTCCCGCCCCGCCCCGTTACCATGACTACCAGCGTGTTGCCCTAGAGATGGGCCGGCCTGACATCCCATAATAAACATGAGGGAGTCTGACATCCCATAATAGCCCACACACTCTGCCCCCCCTCTCTTTCCCCAGCCATCCCATAATCATCATCACACAGGAAAAAAAAAGTGTGACATCCCATAATAGTTCTCTCCTCACAGCCCATAGTGATAACATATAGGGGAGTCTGGCATCCCATAATAGCCTTCACACATGCATCCCATAATGAGGCAGAGAGATTGACATCCCATAATAGTGCACACTGGCATCCCATAATAACTTCAGTGTGTTGTGAGGGAGAGAGAGGCATCCCATAATAGGCTCTCCTGACAGCCCATAATGAAGCATCAGTGTGACAGCACCTCAGAGTGCCAGGTGTCCATCAGCTCCATGAGGAGCCTGTCACCTACCTGAGGGCCACCTACCTCCTTAATGACACCTACCTCCATCCTCTGCTGGTGACAGCCATCCTGACCCAGCTCTCCACGGGGTCTACACTGAGCCCCCACCACCTTATATAATAAAACTGAGGAGATCCCCCCCCCCCCCCGCCATGTTTGTTGTAGTACTCCCCTCTGCTATCGGAGTGGGCCGGTCTGTGATCACTAGTGAACCCTATGGTGAGCAAAGTTCTGTGACCCATGGCGGGGGGGATACAGGGGGTAAAATACCTGTGGAAGTGGCCTAAGAGAGAACACACACCCCATCTACCTCACACAGGGGGGGGGGGGGTCTCCTCTGCCGCTAAAATGTACACCTTTCACAAATAGACCTGACCTGACAGTGACATTTTTCAAGCAGATCTAATATATATATATTTCTTACATTGGTGAAGATATAGTAAGATTATTGGCCATATTACTGTTTTTGGTTATTTAAAAAAAAGGGGTTGAACACCCCCCCCCCCCCCCTATACATAACTATCAACCCTACTTATACCGGGGCAGACGATGATCCCTACTTTGACCAGGTCAGACGTGCTTCAGTCTATACGGGAACAGACATCTTGGATGGGGACATAGACTTTGCTCTTTAGGCCTCTCATACTGATTCTGGTTCAGACAATGATCCTCCTTATATCGGGTCAGACAATGATCCCTACTTATACCGGGTCAGACAATGATCCCTACTTATACCGGGTCAGACAATGATTCCTACTTATACCGGGTCAGACAATGATCCCCCTTATATCGGGTCAGACAATGATCCCTACTTATACCGGGTCAGACGATGATTCCTACTTATATCGGGTCAGACAATGATCCCCCTTATACCGGGTCAGACAATGATCCCTACTTATACCGGGTCAGACAATGATCCCTACTTATACCGGGTCAGACAATGATCCCTACTTATATCGGGTCAGACAATTATCCCCCTTATACCGGGTCAGACAATGATCCCTACTTATACCGGGTCAGACAATGATCCCTACTTATACCGGGTCAGACAATGATCCCTACTTATATCGGGTCAGACAATGATCCCTACTTATACCGGGTCAGACAATGATCCCTACTTATATCGGGTCAGACAATGATCCCCCTTATACCGGGTCAGACAATGATCCCTACTTAGATCGGGTCAGACAATGATCCCCCTTATACCGGGTCAGACAATGATCCCTACTTATACCGGGTCAGACAATGATCCCTACTTATACCGGGTCAGACAATAATCCCTACTTATACCGGGTCAGACGATGATTCCTACTTATATCGGGTCAGACAATGATCCCTACTTATACCGGGGCAGACAATGATCCCCCTTATACAGGGTCAGACAATGATCCCTACTTATACCGGGTCAGACAATGATCCCCCTTATACCGGGTCAGACAATGATCCCTACTTATACCGTGTCAGACAATGATCCCCCTTATACCGGGTCAGACAATGATCCCTACTTATACCGGGTCAGACAATGATTCCTACTTATACCGGGTCAGACAATGATCCCCCTTATACCGGGTCAGACAATGATCCCCCTTATACCGGGTCAGACAATGATCCCTACTTATACTGGGTCAGACAATGATCCCTACTTATACCGGGTCAGACAATGATCCCTACTTATACCGGGTCAGACAATGATTCCTACTTATACCGGGTCAGACAATGATCCCCCTTATATCGGGTCAGACAATGATCCCTACTTATACCGGGTCAGACGATGATTCCTACTTATATCGGGTCAGACAATGATCCCCCTTATACCGGGTCAGACAATGATCCCTACTTATACCGGGTCAGACAATGATCCCTACTTATACCGGGTCAGACAATGATCCCTACTTATATCGGGTCAGACAATTATCCCCCTTATACCGGGTCAGACAATGATCCCTACTTATACCGGGTCAGACAATGATCCCTACTTATACCGGGTCAGACAATGATCCCTACTTATATCGGGTCAGACAATGATCCCCCTTATACCGGGTCAGACAATGATCCCTACTTAGATCGGGTCAGACAATGATCCCCCTTATACCGGGTCAGACAATGATCCCTACTTATACCGGGTCAGACAATGATCCCTACTTATACCGGGTCAGACAATGATCCCCCTTATACCGGGTCAGACAATGATCCCCCTTATACCGGGTCAGACAATGATCCCTACTTATACCGGGTCAGACAATGATCCCTACTTATACCGGGTCAGACAATAATCCCTACTTATACCGGGTCAGACGATGATTCCTACTTATATCGGGTCAGACAATGATCCCTACTTATACCGGGTCAGACAATGATCCCCCTTATACAGGGTCAGACAATGATCCCTACTTATACCGGGTCAGACAATGATCCCCCTTATACCGGGTCAGACAATGATCCCTACTTATACCGTGTCAGACAATGATCCCCCTTATACCGGGTCAGACAATAATCCCTACTTATACCGGGTCAGACAATGATCCCTACTTATACTGGGTCAGACAATGATCCCCCTTATACCGGGTCAGACAATGATCCCTACTTATACCGGGTCAGACAATGATCCCCCTTATACCGGGTCAGACAATGATCCCCCTTATACCGGGTCAGACAATGATCCCTACTTATACCGGGTCAGACAATGATCCCCACTTATACCGGGTCAGACAATGATCCCTACTTATACCGGGTCAGACGATGATTCCTACTTATAACGGGGCAGACAATGACTCCCCTTATACCGGGTCAGACAATGATCCCTACTTATACCGGGTCAGACAATGATCCCTACTTATACCGGGTAAGACAATGATCCCCCTTATACCAGGTCAGACGATGATTCCTACTTATACCGGGTCAGACAATGATCCCTACTTATATCGGGTCAGACAATGATCCCTACTTATATCGGGTCAGACAATGATCCCTACTTATATCGGGTCAGACAATGATCCCTATTTATACCGGGTCAGACAATGATCCCTACTTATACCGGGGCAGACAATGATCCCTACTTTATGGGGGCAGACAATGATCCCTACTTATTCCGGGTCAGACAATGATCCCCACTTATACCGGGTCAGACGATGATTCCTACTTATAACGGGGCAGACAATGACTCCCCTTATACCGGGTCAGACAATGATCCCTACTTATACCGGGTCAGACAATGATCCCTACTTATACCGGGTAAGACAATGATCCCCCTTATACCAGGTCAGACGATGATTCCTACTTATACCGGGTCAGACAATGATCCCTACTTATATCGGGTCAGACAATGATCCCTACTTATACCGGGTCAGACAATAATCCCTACTTATACCGGGTCAGACAATGATCCCTACTTATATCGGGTCAGACAATGATCCCTACTTATATCGGGTCAGACAATGATCCCTACTTATACCGGGGCAGACAATGATCCCTACTTTATGGGGGCAGACAATGATCCCTACTTTTACAGAGTCCGAAAATGATCCCTACTTATACCGGGTCAGACAATGATCCCTACTTTATGGGGGCAGACAATGATCCCTACTTATAACGGGGCAGACAATGACCCCCCATTATACCAGGTCAAACAATGATCCCTACTTATACCGGGTCAGACAATGATCCCTACTTATACCGCGGCAGACAATGATCCCTACTTATACCAGGACAGACAATGATCCCTACTTATACCGGGACAGACAATGATCCCTACTTATACAGGGGGAGACAATGATCCCTACTTATACCGGGTCAGACAATGATTCCTACTTATACCGGGACAGACAATGATTCCTACTTATACCAGGACAGACAATGATCCCTACTTATATTGGGGCAGACAATGATCCCTACTTATATTGGGGCAGACAATGATCCCTACTTATATTGGGGCAGACAATGATCCCGACTTATACTGGGGCAGAAAATGATCCCTACATATACTGGGGCAGAAAATTATCCCTACTTATACCGGGTCAGACAATGATCCCTACTTATACCGGGGCAGACAATGATCCCTACTTATACTGGGTCAGACAATGATCCCTACTTATATTGGGGCAGACAATGATCCCTACTTATATTGGGGCAGACAATGATCCCTACTTATATTGGGGCAGACAATGATCCCTACTTATACTGGGGCAGAAAATGATCCCTACTTATACCGGGTCAGACAATGATCCCTACTTATACCGGGGCAGACAATGATCCCCCTTATACCGGGTCAGACAATGATCCCTACTTATGCCGGGTCAGAAAATTATCCCTACTTGTACCGGGGCAGACAATGATCCCTTCTTAAAGGGGGGCAGACAATGATCCCTACTTATATGGGGACAATGATCCCTACTTACACGGGGCAGACAATGATCCCTACTTTATGGGGGCAGACAATGATCCCTACTTATACCGGGGCAGACAATGATCCCTACTTATACTGGGTCAGACAATGATCCCTACTTATACCGGGATAGACAATGATCCCTACTTATACTGGGGCAGACAATGATCCCTACTTTATGGGGGCAGACAATGATCCCTACTTATAGGGGGCAGACAATGATCCCTACTTATAGGGGGCAGACAATGATCCCTACTTATACCGGGGCAGACAATGATCCCTACATATACCGGGGCAGACAATGATCCCTACTTATACCGGGTCAGACAATGATCCCTACTTATACCGGGTCAGACAATGATTCCTACTTATACCGGGTCAGACAATGATCCCTACTTATACCGGGTCAGACAATGATCCCTACATATACCGGGGCAGACAATGATCCCTACATATACCGGGGCAGACAATGATCCCTACATATACCGGGGCAGACAATGATCCCTACTTATATCGGGTCAGACAATGATCCCTACGTGTTTCAGTCTATACAGGGCAGACATGGGGTCACAGACTTTGCTCTCTCTCTCGCAGTCATGTCCAGGGGTCTCCCGATGACAGAGGTAATGGAGGGTCTTCTCCCCCCTGAGCAGCCCCCCCCCCCCCCCCCTATCAGCCAGAGAGAGGAGCCGCTGCAGTGATTCGGTGGAAGACGGGGCTCCATGCATTATTCCACCAGCTATCCCATAATCATCATCACAGAGGCATCCCATAATAGTTATATACTCATTTCCCATAGTAATAACATGAGAGCCTGACACCCCATAATAGTCTCTGCACAGACATCCCATAATAGTTGTATCTTAACATCCCATAGCATTAACATGAGGAGTCATTGACATCCCATAATGCTCTCCACACAGACATCCCATAATGAACCAGGGAGAGAAAGAGACTGACATCCCATAATCACCCGCTCTGGCATCCCATAATAGCTAAGGAAACCTGGCACAGTGTGAAGGAGAGAGAACGTGACATCCCATAATATCAGCTATCAGTGTGACAGCACCTTGGAGGTGTCCCTCGGTGCCCAACTCCACTGACCTGGAAACAGTCACAGCCGTGCCACACGTATAAATACTGCAACTTATTACATCATTTCATCAGCTCTGCTTGCTGTCAGTGAATTGGAACATTGTTGTTTGTATCCAGAGGCTAAAAAACCCTGTCCTGACCTAATCTCTGACAGTTTGCTTCAACTGTATCCAGTCTGGACTTCACTGATACATTGTAGCAATCTACCAGGAGAGAGAGAGAGAGAGAGAGAGAGAGAGAGAGAGGAAAGAGAGAAAAAGAGAAAGGAGAGAGAGAGAGAGGAGAGAGAGAAAAAGAGAGAGGAGAGAGAGGAGAGAGACAAAGAGAGAGGAGAGAGAGAGGAGAGAGAGAGAAAAACAGGAGAGAGAGAGAGGAGAGAGACAGAGAAAGGAGAGAGAGAGAAAAAGAGAGAGAGGAGAGAGAGAGGAGAGAGACAGAGACAAAGAGAGAGGAGAGAGACAGAGATAGAGGAAGAGAGAGGAGAGGAGGGAGACAGAGACAAAGAGAGGCACAGAGAGAGAGAGAGACGGAGACAAAGAGAGAGGAGAGAGGCAGAGAGAATGAAAGAGAGACTAGAGAGATAGAGGTACAGAGAGAGAGAGAAAAAAGAGAGTGAGACAGAGAGAAGAGAGAGATATATACAAAGAAAGGAGAAAGAGGGCAAAAGAGAGAAGAGAGAAAAATGTATTCTGCTGGATTGTTTCCATTCACTGACAGCATGCAGAAATCTTTAAAAAAAAGGTGAAGAATCAAAGTGCAAAGTTTAATACAACCTTGCAGCCCGTTTCCTGTTAGAATCCACGTATTAGATTATGTGAAGTCATGGAGGGAAGGCCCCGATGCCCTGATGCCAGTCCTGTACCCGGTGCCCCCCCCCCCCTCCCCCACCTCTCATGTAGTAGGGAGTCCTATGAGCTTTCTCAGACAAGATCCATGTGCACCTGCAGCCTACGACCCCTCTAGCCACCCACTGCCCCCTAAAGTGGACTGCTGCATATACTTCATGTATAACCCTCATGTGTGGCCAAAAAATGCCATGACCTGTGGCCTTTAAGGACATGCCCTTTAAGTCTCACCAACAATCTTCAGAGGCCTAGCTACGATTATTTATTTCTAACTTAGAGAAAATATTCCACTCTGATCACTCCTGCAGCAAAGTCGGCCTCCCAGCTCTGCTGGCATCTTACTGGTGCCCCCCACTGCTAGGCCCGCTCGCTGTTACTCTGGTTGGGGGTTCTGATCTGCTCTTACCTAACCCCCCCCCTACTAGTCCGACCTCCTATAAACTGCCCAGTCCCTTTGTTGTGTTATCCCGCCATAATGCTCCTTCCATAGTCCGAAGCAGCGCTACCCCCATCCTCACAGCCTCCATGTCCTTCGTTATCATAATTACCTTTATTTATGTAGCGCCAAATTATTCTTTGTGAACCTATAGGAGAGAGGTCTCTGTCCATAAGAGCTTACACTCTACAGGAGAGAGGTCTCTGTCCATAAGAGCTTACACTCTACAGGAGAGAGGTCTCTGCCCATAAGAGCTTACACTCTACAGGAGAGAGGTCTCTGCCCATAAGAGCTTACACTCTACAGGAGAGAGGTCTCTGTCTATAAGAGTTTACACTCTACAGGAGAGAGGTCTCTGCCCATAAGAGCTTACACTCTACAGGAGAGAGGTCTCTGTCCATAAGAGATTACACTCTACAGGAGAGAGGTCTCTGCCCATAAGAGCTTACACTCTACAGGAGAGAGGTCTCTGTCCATAAGAGCTTACACTCTACAGGAGAGAGGTCTCTGTCCATAAGAGCTTACACTCTACAGCAGGGAGGTCTCTGCCCATAAGAGCTTACACTCTACAGGAGAGAGGTCTCTGTCCATAAGAGCTTACACTCTACAGCAGGGAGGTCTCTGTCCATAAGAGCTTACACTCTACAGGAGAGAGGTCTCTGCCCATAAGAGCTTACACTCTACAGGAGAGAGGTCTCTGCCCATAAGAGCTTACACTCTACAGGAGAGATGTCTCTGTCCATAAGAGCTTACACTCTACAGCAGGGAGGTCTCTGTCCATAAGAGCTTACACTCTACAGGAGAGAGGTCTCTGTCCATAAGAGCTTACACTACAGAAGAGAGGTCTCTGTCCATAAGAGCTTACACTCTACAGCAGGGAGGTCTCTGTCCATAAGAGCTTACACTCTACGGGAGAGAGGTCTCTACCCATAAGAACTTACACTCTACAGGAGAGAGGTCTCTGCCCATAAGAGCTTACACTCTACAGGAGAGAGGTCTCTGCCCATAAGAGCTTACACTCTACAGGAGAGAGGTCTCTGCCCATAAGAGCTTACACTCTACAGGAGAGAGGTCTCTGCCCATAAGAGCTTACACTCTACAGGAGAGCGGTCTCTGCCCATAAGAGCTTACACTCTACAGGAGAGAGGTCTCTGCCCATAAGAGCTTACACTCTACAGGAGAGAGGTCTCTGTCCATTAGAGCTTACACTCTACAGGAGAGGGGTCACTGTCCATAAGAGCTTACACTCTACAGGAGAGAGGTATCTGTCCATAAGAGCTTACACTCTACAGGAGAGAGGTCTCTGTCCATAAGAGCTTACACTCTACAGGAGAGAGGTCTCTGTCCATAAGAGCTTACACTACAGGAGGGAGGTCTCTGCCCATAAGAGCTTACACTACAGGAGAGAGGTCTCTGCCCAATAAGAGCTTACACTCTACAGGAGAGAGGTCTCTGTCTATAAGAGCTTACACTCTACAGGAGAGAGGTCTCTGTCTATAAGAGCTTACACTCTACAGGAGAGAGGTCTCTGTCCATAAGAGCTTACACTCTACAGGAGAGAGGTCTCTGCCCATAAGAGCTTACACTCTACGGGAGAGAGGTCTCTGCCCATAAGAGCTTACACTCTACAGGAGAGAGGTCTCTGCCCATAAGAGCTTACACTCTACAGCAGGGAGGTCTCTGTCCATAAGAGCTTACACTACAGAAGAGAGGTCTCTGTCCATAAGAGCTTACACTCTACAGCAGGGAGGTCTCTGTCCATAAGAGCTTACACTCTACGGGAGAGAGGTCTCTACCCATAAGAACTTACACTCTACAGGAGAGAGGTCTCTGCCCATAAGAGCTTACACTCTACGGGAGAGAGGTCTCTACCCATAAGAACTTACACTCTACAGGAGAGAGGTCTCTGCCCATAAGAGCTTACACTCTACAGGAGAGAGGTCTCTGCCCATAAGAGCTTACACTCTACAGGAGAGAGGTCTCTGTCCATTAGAGCTTACACTCTACAGGAGAGAGGTCACTGTCCATAAGAGCTTACACTCTACAGGAGAGAGGTCTCTGCCCATAAGAGCTTACACTCTACAGGAGAGAGGTATCTGTCCATAAGAGCTTACACTCTACAGGAGAGAGGTCTCTGTCCATAAGAGCTTACACTACAGGAGAGAGGTCTCTGTCTATAAGAGCTTACACTCTACAGGAGAGAGGTCTCTGTCTATAAGAGCTTACACTCTACAGGAGAGAGGTCTCTGTACATAAGAGCTTACACTCTACAGGAGAGAGGTTCCTGCCCATAAGAGCTGACAATCTAAAAGGAATGGAAGTAGTGTCCCAATGGATTCATGGTGATACTTTAGTCCGGGGGGTGATATAAGGTTGTGCAGGGATTGTTGTTTTATGGTCTCGTTGAAGACATGAGATTTCAGGACATATTTGATGGGGGTCTGTCAGCAGTTTTCATCATGCTAAACTGCTGACAGCAGCAGGCAGAGGGTGAGGAGAGCAGGACAAATATATATTTTTGGAGGAGTTTTTCTCATCAGGAATATTGAGAATATGAACTTTTTATTCTACCAGATTCTGCTCCTGAAAGTGCCCAAGAGGTGGAGCTTCACTGTGAAGTGCCCACCAGCTCCGCCCCCCTGCTCTGAGTGACAGCTGTAGCATCCAACCAGGAGCCCACTCCAGCTGTCACTCAGAGCAGAGGGAGGGGAGACTGTCTTCAGACTGCATTTCTTAGTGGCTATAGATGAACATTGAGATCACATCAGAGGCTATGAGAGTAAAGGGGTGGACCACATTTGGGGGCCTTCCGGTTCCTTCTCGGTTCCTTGTTGCCACTGATGTGCTCTGGTTCAGAGTGTCAAGATGGACAACCAGGAGCGTAGCTATAGGGGGTGCAGAGGTAGCAGTCGCTACTGGGCCCAGTTCCCTGAGGGGCCCAAAGACCCTTGTGCCACATAAGAAGACTGGTACTATAGAAAGTCCATGCTGGTCAAGGTTATACCTCTGGCTGGGGGGAAGGGGTAGGTCAAGAGGTCAACTGTTTAAATTTTTACCTCAGCAGGAAGGCTATGTGCTCCCCTGCCCCTGGCCACAAAGCCCTGAGGGAAGGGGGGCCCAAGATGAACTCTTGCACCAGGGCCCATGAGCCGTTAGCTGCGTCCCTGTGGACAACCCCTTGAAATTCTCCAAATTCTAAATCATCAGTATCTTTGCACAGCAAAATTGTTTCAATAAAAAAAAGTTTGTCCGCATCCACATGTCCGTTCCGCGGCCACGTAAAAAAGATAGAACGCGTCCTCTTCTTGTCTGCTTTGTGGACAGGAATAGTCATGTCTATCACAGGGTGGGACAGGGGCGTTGCTAGGTTAAAACATCCGGGGCCTGGGCCCCTGATGTTTTGTCCCAGGCCCCGAATGTCCTGCCTGCCAGATAGATACAACTGTAATGCCATCCTCAGGACAGCAATACAATTGTATCTAATACCCTGCAAGAGCTGAAGGACCTGTGGTGACATCACAGGTCATGTGATCAGTTCTAGATGCAGTAGCTGAAAAGGACCTACAGTGCAGGAGATGACGACTCAGCAGTGAAGAGAAGTCCTGGGAAGAAGCTGTGGTGAGGTCTGTACATGAGGAGAGGTAAGTGAAGGGAGAGGCAATGCTGGGAATTGTAGTTATGTAACTGGGACTGTATGTTAAGGCTGCAGGGAGGGAAGTTATTTACATGGGACTGAAAATTGAGGGGGGACATTATAGGCGTCTTATTACTACTGGGGGGTCTGTAGAGAGCTTTATTACCACTGGGGGAACAATAGGGGGCCTTATTTCTACTGTTGGCTCTGTGAGGGTATTATTAATACTGGAGGGATTTTCTACTAATGGAGGCATACTTGGGGAGCACTATCACTGTTGGAGGCACAGTAAGAGGTATTATTACTAATGAGGACATTCTAGAAGGGAATTACTATTGGTGGGACTATGAGGAGTACTGTTACTATGGGGGGGGGGTCACTCATTTTTCTTCAGAATAGTATTTGGGGGTACAGAAAAGTGAGGACATTGGGGCTTTTGAGACCCTAGCAACACCCCTGGGGTGGGACATTCCGATCCGCAAAATGCAGAACGCACATGGCCACAAAAACGGATACGGTTTGCGAAGACTTTTTCTGATACATTTGTATCGATTCTTTCTGATACATTGGTGAGGTTGTCGGCCATTTCTCACCTACGTCATTGAAGAAAGCGATAGAATGATTATAGATGAACATGTCAATCAACCCGAGCAGCCAATCAAAAGCGCAAATGAGTTGGATTCAGCAGCAGAACTCTCGCCCCTAGTTCCCTATTGGATCCTCTCGGCTGTCAATCATCCACTCCTCCAGTCTGTAGGGCGATGACTGACGTTGCTGGGCTTCTCCTGCTGTAGGGCCACTTCCTCTAGGAGCTGAGAGAGTCTGAGCGGTGAATACCCCATCCACGGAGAGCCGAGGTCCTGGAATTCCACACATTGTAACAATTCCATAATATACTATGGGTGTCTCCCTCCAGTCTTATCAGAGGGCGGCTTATCTCCACAAGAATGAAAAGATGGGGCATGCTGAAATCCAGCTGCTCAATCCTTCGCTCAGGGTGCCGCCTTACATATTACCCCGACTGACCAGAGCAGATCTGCATTTGGGGATCAGCTCTGTTTATTTTGGGGGAGGGGGGGGGGGCTGAGAGTAGACCCCACGGGGGGAGTTATACTGTACGAGGGGCACATGTAGGGGGCATTATACAGTATAATGCCCCCTACATGTGCCCCTCGTACAGTATAATTTATACTGTATGAGGGGCACATGTAGGGAGCATTATACTCTATGAAGGGCACATGTAGGGGGCATTATACTATACAAGGGGCACATGTAGAGGGCATTATACTACATGAGGGGCACATGTAGGGGGCATTATACTATACAAGGGGCACATGTAGGGGCCATTATACTGTATGAGGGGCACATGTAGGGGGCATTATACTGTATGAGGGGCACATATAGAGGGCATTATACTGTATGAGGTGCACATGTAGGGGGCATTATACTGTATGAGGGTCACATGTAGGGGGCATTATACTGTATGAGGGGCACATATAGAGGGCATTATACTGTACGAGGGGCACATGTAGGGGGCATTATACTGTATGAGGGGCACATGTAGGAGACATTATACTGTATGAAGGGCACATGTAGGGGGCATTATACTGTAAGAGGGGCACATGTAGAGGGCATTATACTATACAAGGGGCACATGTAGAGGGCATTGTACTATACAAGGGGCACATTTAGGGGGCATTATACTGTATGAGGGGCACATGTAGGGGGCATTATACTGTATGAGGGGCACATATAGAGGGCATTATACTGTACGAGGGGCACATGTAGGGGGCATTATACTGTATGAGGGGCACATGTAGGAGACATTATACTGTATGAAGGGCACATGTAGAGGGCATTATACTGTATAAAGGGCACATGTAGGGGGCATTATACTGTATGAGGGGCACATGTAGGGGGCATTATACTGTATGAGGGGCACATGTAGGGGGCATTATACTGTATGAGGGGCACATGTAGGGAGCATTATACTCTATGAAGGGCACATGTAGGGGGCATTATACTATACAAGGGGAACATGTAGAGGGCATTATACTATACAAGGGGCACATGTAGGGGGCATTATACTGTATAGGGGGCACATGTAGGGGGCATTATACTGTATGAGGGGCACATATAGAGGGCATTATACTGTATGAGGGGCACATGTAGGGGGCATTATACTGTACAAGGGGCACATGTAGGGGGCATTATATTGTATGAAGGGCACATGTAGGGGGCATTATACTGTATGAGGGGCACATGTAGGGGGCATTATACTGTACGAGGGGCACATGTAGGGGGCATTATACTGTATGAAGGGCACATGTAGGCGGCATTATACTGTACGAGGGGCACATGTAGGCGGCATTATACTGTATGAGGGGCACATGTAGGGGGCATTATACTGTATGAGGGGCACATGTAGGGGGCATTATACTGTATGAGGGGCACATGTAGGGGGCATTATACTGTATGAGGGGCACATGTAGGGAGCATTATACTCTATGAAGGGCACATGTAGGGGGCATTATACTATACAAGGGGCACATGTAGAGGGCATTATACTATACAAGGGGCACATGTAGGGGGCATTATACTGTATAGGGGGCACATGTAGGGGGCATTATACTGTATGAGGGGCACATATAGAGGGCATTATACTGTATGAGGGGCACATGTAGGGGGCATTATACTGTACAAGGGGCACATGTAGGGGGCATTATGGTATATGAGGGGCACATGTAGGGGGCATTATACTGTATGAAGGGCACATGTAGGGGGCATTATACTGTATGAGGGGCACATGTAGGGGGCATTATGGTATATGAGGGGCACATGTAGGGGGCATTATACTGTATGAGGGGCACATGTAGGGGGCATTATACTGTATGAAGGGCACATGTAGGGGGCATTATACTGTATGAGGGGCACATGTAGAGGGCATTATACTGTATGAAGGGCACATGTAGGGGCATTATACTGTATAAAGGGCACATGTAGGGGGCATTATACTGTATGAAGGGCACATGTAGGGGGCATTATACTGTATGAGGGGCACATGTAGGGGGCATTATACTGTATGAGGGGCTCTTAGGGGGCATTATACTGTATGAGGGGCTCTTAGGGGGGTATATGCTGTATATGGGTCACATGTAGAGGGCATTATACTGTATGAGGGGCACATGTAGGGGGCATTATATTACATGAGGGGCACATGTAGAGGGCATTATACTGTATGAGGGGCACATGTAGGGGGCATTATACTGTATGAGGGGCTCTTAGGGGGGTATATGCTGTATATGGGTCACATGTAGGGGGCATTATGGTATATGAGGGGCACATGTAGGACCATAATGCTTAATGAGGGGCACATAAGGAGGTATTATACACATGAGGGGCATTATACTGTGTGGGGGGATATTTGTGCTTGCCGTACTAGAGGTGTGACAGAGCGGGGCTTAGTGGTAATATGGAGCGAACTACAGCGGTGCTACATGGCGGAGCTTTGTGGTGTAACAAGGGCCCTCAGATATGACTTTGCTTGGGGACCCAGAAATCCCAAATCTGCCCCCGCATACATTGAATGTGTAAGGCCAACTTAGTGCCAGTTGTCTTCTGAGCCTGCAGCCGTTCCCTCACTTCCTATAGGGGGCAGCACAGCAGACGTGTTGTAGGACTGATCTGCTCCTCGTGGCGTCGTAGGCCGGGGTCCCATCCGCCCACTGATCCTTGGATGTTTTCCAGCTCGGACTCAGTTAGGATCCATATCCCCGATACTACTGATTGTCCGGCTGGGGGTCTTATATGACTGCACCTAGAAGTTTTCAGGGCTGAGGAGGCCGAAACGGAAACGTTTCCCTGCCCCCACAATGCTTTCAAGTAAACTTCCTGTAGTAAAGGGGTCGTATTGCCGGCAGGTTCCCTTTATGTGGAGGAGTCTGGGAAAAAAACAAGAAATTTGCAGCTCAAAAGCTAACGACACCGGGGTATATTACCGTAGGTGCCCGTTAATGGCAGGTGGGTTGTTCTAAAGCGCAGCCGCCATATGCATAAAAGGCGAAACCTTCACAATGACTACAGGAGGGCGGCCTTCACTGATCGGGGGGCATCCGAATATCCTCCTGCCACAACAAGACAGCAATATTATAAATGGCGCAGTAGGCGGAGGCTTGATACCAAATCTACATCTGCTTTAGGGTCCATTCACACATCCATATGTGTTTTGCGGATCCACGGATCTGCGGATCCGCAAAACACGGACACCGGCAATGTGCGTTCCGCATTTTGCGGACCGCACATTGCAAGCACTATAATAGAAAATGCCGACAAGAATAGGACATGTTCTATTTTTTTGGGGAACGTAATTGCGGACCCGGAAGTGCGGATCCGCATTTCCGGATCCGGTCAGCACATCGTGTGGCCCCCAAAGAAATGAATGGGTCCGCAATTCCGTTCCGCAAAATGCGGAACAGAATTGTGGATGTGTGAATGGAGCCTAAAGCCTCTTTCACACGACCGTATGACTTTTTCAGTGTTTTGCGGTCCGTTTTTCGCAGATCCGTTGTTCCGTTTTTTTGTTTCCGTTGTGTTTCCATTTCTGTTCCGTTTTTCCGCTCCGTTTTTCCGTATGGCATATACAGTATACAGTACCGGTAATTACATTGAAAAAAATTGGGCTGGGCATAACATTTTCAATAGATGGTTCCGCAAAAACGGAACGGATATGGAAGACTCACGGATGTATTTCGGTAAGTGTTCCGTTTTTTTTGCGGTCCCATTGACTTGAACGGAGCCACGGAACGTGATTTTCGGGCAATAATAGGACATGTTCTATCTTTCAACGGAACGGAAAAACGGAAATACGGAAACGGAATGCATACGGAGTACGTTTATTTTTTTTGCTGAACCATTGAAATAAATGGTTCTGTATACGGAATGCAAAAAACGGCCCGTAAACGGAAAAAAGGCCTAAAGGGACCCTTCCGTCAGAAAGTCAATGAGGGTCATTTACTAGCGCAAAGCTGGCGTAAAAAAAATAGGCACAAGACCCTGTTTCGCGACTTTTTAACACCCACATGACAATATTTTGTTGCACACGGCATTATTATGCTGTCTTCACCACTTCGGAGTGGCAGGGGGCTGGGCGGCACCAGCAACCCCGCCATATTTACAATTTTAAGGCGTAAAAGATGTCAAAAATTTACTCCACTCAGGAAGGGGAGTAGATGTTCACTCCACGCACACGGACTGCCGTAGATGGGCCTAATATTCCTTTAAAATATTCCTTTTTTTTTCCGGCAGTACTATGCCATTGAAAATGAGAAACAATGGGAAGCCAGTGTCTGTTTACTGCTGCTGTGAGGGGAAGATGGCATCTGCAAGGTAATCCTCATGATAATAGTAGGTGTAGAATTGGGTTAACAGTATGACCTCTCTACTGTTCTCTTGATGGTCCTGGATGAAGATGTCCACAGGAGAGCATTGTATTGATTAGGGTAATGCGTGATGCTCATTACAGTGTGGGGACTCTCTGGTCATAGTGATGGTCTCAATGAGAGAGTTGGTTTATCCCGTGATTAATGTAAAAAATGAAAATCAGACATCATATTGTGTCCTTTCTCACTGGTCATAGTGATGGTCTCAATGAGAGAGTTGGTTTATCCCGTGATTAATGTAAAAAATGAAAATCAGACATCATATTGTGTCCTTTCTCACTTCTCGGGGGGTGTATCTTTTCTCGGGGGGCATGCCCTTGCTGCTGTAGCTCTCTCTCTAACAGTAGATTTGGCTCGTGGCAGTTGAAGATTTAAACGGAGCGCCGAGGTGGACAAGAAATAAGGAAATGAAACAAACAGCAGGTGGCGCTATACAGATCTATTTTATTGAATAACTCAGCAGCTGTACAAAATTTTTAATTACATGCAATTAGAAAAGTCCTCAGATCCAGGCGCTGGTTTGAAAAACGTAGAATTTGCTTCGTGGCACAAGCCCTTCAAGCGAGGACTGTCTGTCCTAACAAAGAGGAAGTTAGAGAGTTAGGGCAGGAAGTAGAATACATGGAGTGACTTCAAAAGTTAGAACCGTCCACCCATTTTTTTTTTTTTTGTCTGAAAACTTCACATATAGGCTTTTAATATGCGATATGACACGTCCCTTTAAGAACTTCGAGACCAGGGGTTGAAAAGAAGCCACATGTTGGCCGTGGAGGGAAGTTAGCTACATGCCAAGGTGAGCTTCCACGTGAGTGGGGGGGGGGACAGGATGTGTGGGACCTGGGCAGGGACAAAGGCTGGACAGACATATGGCAGCTGCCCGTGGGGGGATGGGGGAGGGTTGGCCGTCCATGGCAGGTCTGGGTTCAGTGTTTTAGGAGCTGAGGGCAGGAAGGCCCCAGCTCAAGGAGGGTGGTGTCCTAAGCGGTCAGACTCTCCCGCGCTGGGTGGGGATCAGCAGCAACCTCCAGCTGTTGTAAAGCTACAACTCCCAGCATGCTCCGCTCACTTCTACGGGAGAGCAGAAAGCAGCCGAGCACTATAGGTGTTGTGCATTTTGCAAAACCAGACCCAGTAGATGAAACACAATAAGATATTGTGGACGCCGGCTTTACGGGCAGCTTACAGACGCTTGCACAAATTCTGGGGCTGCACTACTGAGACAATCTCGTGACCACCTCAGTGCTGGTTTTGGGGGGGCTTTGTGTAGCTCAGGTTTGTCGCGGTTTTCTACTGACGCACAATAGGATCTTGTGCACTGCGGCTTTACAGGCAGCTTACAGACGCTCCTGTGTGCTCCCCGCCCGGGTGAAGCCCCCACAGCATATGGGACTTTGGCATGAAGCCTGACCTGGTTTTTTTTTTTTTTCTTCAATTTTCTTTGTTGCTTCTGATCGGGTGCTAAATCTACACATGAGGATAGGATGGGTGTGCCCTGCGTGTATTGTGTGCCGGCCACGCAGATCGGGTGGGGTCATGATGACTCACAGATGTTTATAGGTAGCTCCACCAAAAATACTTAATCCCCTCTTATTTCGTTATTATAGCCGATGTTTAGCTCTTTTTCTCACTTTTGGTCAGGTGTTGATGAGATCCGGAACCATCCCTCAGGCCACGTTCACTGTATTTTATTTTATGCAGACACTTAGACCATGTCTTCTTCTACTCCAATCACATCCAGAGCTGCGTTCACAAATCTGTAGGTTGCCCTTGGAAACAGACAGCAGTTAGGCTCCACCCTGCTGTCAGACATGTGACCTCACAGCTTGTAATCATTACTTCCCTCATACCTGCCTGGACACTGTGGAGGAGATTTATCAAACTCATGCAAAGGGACACTGACTTAGCTATTCACAGCAGCCAATCAGATTCCACCTTTCATTTTCCAAAAGAGCTCTGTAAAATGAAAGGTGGAAGCTGATTGGTTCCTATGGGCAACTAAGCCAGGTTTCCTCCACACTGGTTCTGATAAATCTCCCACTGTATGTACCTAGGACTCCCAACCTGCCAGGTCTACTGGGATGGTCAAGGATTTTGGGGACTGTCCTGTGGTCCCACTTTCAGCTGTATCTGCATCCTCAGGAGTGCCAGGGCTAGGTCAGTATTAAATTTGGAGTCTCTAAGGGGGCTTCATATATCATGGTGGGGCACTAAGTGGGCATCATACTGTATGGAGGGGCACTAAGGGGGCATCATACTGTATAGAGGGGCACTAAGTGGGCATCATACTGCATGGAGTTGCAGTAAGGGGCATCATACTGTATAGAGGGGCACTAAGGGGGCATCATACTGCATGGAGTTGCAGTAAGGGGCATCATACTGTATGGAGGGGCACTAAGTGGGCATCATACTGCATGGAGCGGCACTAAGGGGCATCATACTGCATGGAGTTGCAGTAAGGGGCATCATACTGCATGGGGGCATCATACTGTATAGAGGGGCACTAAGGGGGCATCATACTGTATAGAGGGGCACTAAGGGGGCATCATACTGTATAGAGGGGCACTAAGGGGGCATCATACTGTATAGAGGGGCACTAAGGGGGCATCATACTGTATAGAGGGGCACTAAGGGGGCATCATACTGTATAGAGGGGCACTAAGGGGGCATCATACTGTATAGAGGGGCACTAAGGGGGCATCATACTGTTAGGAGGGGCACTAAGGGGGCATCATACTGTATAGAGGGGCACTAAGGGGGCATCATACTGTTAGGAGGGGCACTAAGGGGGCATCATACTGTATAGAGGGGCACTAAGGGGGCATCATACTGTATAGAGGGGCACTAAGGGGGCATCATACTGTATAGAGGGGCACTAAGGGGGCATTATACTGTATAGAGGGGCACTAAGGGGGCATCATACTGTATAGAGGGGCACTAAGGGGGCATCATACTGTTAGGAGGGCCACTAAGGGGGCATCATACTGTTAGGAGGGGCACTAAGGGGGCATCATACTGTATAGAGGGGCACTAAGGGGGCATCATACTGTATAGAGGGGCACTAAGGGGGCATCATACTGCATGGAGTGGCACTAAGGCATCATACTACATGGAGGTGCACTAAGGGTGCACAATACTGCATAGATGGGCACTAAGGGTGCACAATACTGCATAGATGGGCACTAAGGGGCCATCATACTGCATGGAAGGACACTAAGGGGGCATCATACTGCATGGAAGGACACTAAGGGGGCATCATACTGCATGGAAGGACACTAAGGGGGCATCATACTGCATGGGGCACTAAGGGTGCACAATACTGCATAGATGGGCACTAAGGGGGCACAATACTGCATTAAGAGTCACTAAGGGGAATGATACTGCATGGAGGGGCACTCATGGGGCTTGATACTGCATGGAGGGGCACTAAGGGGGCATCATACTGCATGGGGGCACTAAGGGTGCACAATACTGCATAGATGGGCACTACGAGGGCATCATACTGCATGGAGGGGCACTAAGGGGGCATCATACTGCATGGAGGTGCATTAAGGGGGCATCATACTGCACGGGGGGCACTAAGGGTGCACAATACTGCATAGAGGTGCACTAAGGGGGGCATGATACTGCATGGAGGTGCACTAAGGGGGGCATCACACTGCATGGGTGCCCTAAGGCACACCACCCAACTTTTTGGATGGTCAAAGATGGACACTTATAGCTCATTTTGTGAAAGACCCAATCACTGGCTGCAATCAGCGATTGACCGAGCAGCCTATACCGCCATATCAGGGTAGTAGCAGGAAGGGAGGTGCGTCGGGGGCCGATCGCCATCAGAACTGCAGCAGCCGCGGACCGGTGGGGTGAGTGCACATTCTTTTCATTTCTTACAGCGTGTGCAGCTCCTGGGACAGGCTTTTTGCTCGCACTTTAATATCCCTTGTAATATTAGCACATAAATCATGGGGTTCTAGAGACTATAAGATGCGAGCGGTGCCGCACGGTGAGTCCAATGAGGCACAGCGTCCCTCTTCACGTAGATCAGTCGTGTCCGGCCTGACACATTGGATATCGGTGGACTGCGCTTCAGCACACGGGTCCGGCTTCCAGGACAGAAGAACGTAGCATGCAGAATTTTTCTCTCTGGCGCCATTTGACATCTGGCGTCATAAGTGATGCGCCGGAGCGGACGTATGTAAACGACCCATAGAAACAAACATCAGCCGGATGGCGGGATATAAGAGAAGCGGCCCTCGCATAGAGACTGCTGCCGGCCAATGTGTATGAAGCCTAGCGCTAATTTCCATAGCATCATCACGACGGCATACAAGGAGATTGACCCCTGACCTCTGTAGGGGCAGGAACAGAGAAAGGGTAAATACACCCCTCCCACCACCAACACCAGTGTTTCCTGTCCCTACAGAGGACAGGGCAGAGAAAGGTCTCCCTGTATGCAGGGAGATGAAGCTAAGGAAATGGAACCTGTTTATTTTTTATTTTCCGTTACCTTTGGAAAACGCCGGCATCCAGCATGGCGTCCCCCTGCCCTCCCGCGGTCCAAGTACTAACGCTGGGCAGGGGGTTCAGGGCCTATCTCGTCCTGGTTATTCCGGGGCCTGTCCCTGGCGCAGACTCCCTCCTAGCCTAAGGAAAGGGCGATAGCTGGGTGCGCGCCGGCGCATGGAGCGCATGTTTATGACGTCACGGCCGGCGACCCGGAAGTGACGTCGCGGCGGCAGCGTGGAGCCCAGTTTAAAACCGAGGCATAAACGCTGGTTACCGCCCGTGTTAGAACGCTCCCAGGATCGGTCCCCACTGGTGCGGAACCCTTGCCTACAGAGAGGACGATGTCGGCATCTGAGCGATCCCCCAGAGCTGAGCCACCGGCGCTGCTACCAACTGTGAGTCCCCTTCGGGGGTATTGTTTGTGCAGGTCAGGGAGTCTGTTGATCCCCCTCTCCTGCTGTAATGGGTGGAAGGGGGAAAAAAGAGAGAGAGGAAGTTATTTCCAGGGGCAGCTAGCTCGCCTCTGCTGTCCCCCTCTTGCTCTCTCTCTCCCTCTAGTGGTCATACCCTGATGCCCTGCCTTCTCCTCTCTTTTAGGCTAAAGAAGCCCCGAAAAAAATCTAAAAAACACTCAAATGTATCTCCTGCAATAGCAGACTTCCTGACTACTACCCTAAAAAGTTGTGCAAGTCTTGTATTTCTAATATTGTACGGGATGAAGCACCCTCCTTAAAAGAGGAATTGAAAACCATGATTCAGGAAGAGATCCGTTCATCCCTGGCCCACCTGTCCACTAATCCCCCCGACTTGCCGCAACCTAAGAGGAAGCGGGCTAGGTCTCCGTCCCCTTCGGACCTAGAAGTTATGGCGGATGAAAGTGCCCACTCCGTTAGGTCATGGGAAGAGGGGGAGAGAGTCTCTGATACAGACTCAGTGGATGACAGTCGTAGATATTACTTTTCTACAGAAGAAATGTCCGACCTATTAAAGGCAGTAAGGTCGACCATGGGCGTGGAGGAAGTGCAACGTACCCATTCAGTACAAGAAGAAATGTTTGGGGGCCTAAGAGTCAAGAAAACTCGTGTGTTCCCCATTAACGAGAGTATTAGGGATATGGTCCTTGATGAGTGGGCAGATCCAGAAAGACGTCTGGGAGTCCCGGCTGCGTTCAAAATAGGTTGCTTTTTGATCCAGAGGAATCTAAAATTTTCAATGAAATTCCCAAGATCGATGTACAGGTGGCCAAAGTGAACAAGAAAACATCTCTCCCATTTGAAGATACCTCCCAACTTAAAGATTCAATGGATCGTAAAGCGGACAGTCTTCTCAGGAAATCCTGGGAGGCGTCCATGTTCAATATTAAAACCAATATTGCGGCTACCTCAGTCGCCCGATCCATGTATCTTTGGTTGGGAGAATTGGAAACTCATATTAAGGATAGAACATCTAGGGAACAAATTCTTAGTTCTCTCCCTCTTTTAAAATCCGCCACGGCCTTCCTGGCGGATGCCTCTGCCGAATCAGTCCGATTCTCCGCCAGAGACGCGGCACTTTCCAATGCAGCCAGAAGAGCCCTCTGGATGAAGTGCTGGTCAGGGGACAAGACGTCTAAATTGAAGCTCTGTTCCATACCTTTTTCTGGAGAATATGTGTTTGGCCCGGTGCTAGATAAGATTCTAGAGAAGGCCGCGGACAGAAAGAAGGGGTTTCCGGAAGATCGCCCCTCCAGACACCGGTATCCTTTTCGCCCCTCCTCGGGTCAAGAAAAAAGCTACAGGGGGAAAGGGAAATCAGGACGTTGGAGCTATCCAAAAGGGGGAAGAGGAAGAGGCCAATCCTTCTCCCACCCAAAATCCTCCGATAAGCAATGACGTCGGGGTGGGGGGAAGACTCTCAAGATTCCTGGGGTCATGGGAATCCATCTCCCAGAACCCCTGGATTTCCAAGGTAGTCGGGGCAGGCTACCAAATAGAGTGGTCTTCAAGACCCCCAAACAAATTTTCACTGACACGGTTCCAAATGAACCTTTGGCAAGGAGTCCAGAAACTTCACTTAATGAATGTAATCTCACCGGTCCCGCCTCCAGAAAGAGGCAGGGGTTTCTATTCAACCCTATTTCTAATCAGGAAGAAAGAAGGCACTTTTCGGACTATCATAAACCTGAAACCACTAAACAGATTCATCCGTTATCAAAAATTCAGGATGGAGACCCTAGCATCTACAATCCCTCTGCTAAGCAAAGACGTCTTCATGTGCACAATAGACCTACAAGACGCTTATTACCACATTCCCATTCACACCGACTCACAAAAGTTTCTCCGGTTTGCAATCCAGGATATATCAGGAAACGTCCATCACTACCAGTTCAGGGCCCTTCCCTTCGGGATTTCATCTGCGCCAAGAATATTTACCAAAGTAGTGGTAGAGATGGTCGCCTTTGCCCGAAGACAGGGACTTATGATAATCCCTTATTTGGACGATTTCCTTCTAGTCAGCGAAAGTCTCAGCCAAATCAGTTCGAACCTGAAGCTTTTTCTCTCCATCCTAGACGATCTGGGGTGGATCGTGAACAAAGGAAAGTCCGTCCTCACCCCCTCAAGGGAAGTTCGTTTCTTAGGGATGATCCTAGACTCCCGAAGGCAAGCGGTATTCCTACCTCGAGACAAAATATCAGTTCTCCAACAAAAGATCAGGTCCTTTCAAAAAAGAAGATCCTGCTCTATCAGAGAGGCGATGAGTCTGCTGGGCCTGCTAACATCCTGTATTCAGGCAGTTCCCTGGTGTCAAATACACTTCAGACCCCTGGATCCTGAGTGTCTGGAACAAGTGCCAATCCTCTCTAGATCATCAAGTAAGTCCACCAACTCAGATTCTGCAGTCCCTAAATTGGTGGAAAGACCACAGAAACTTATCTCGGGGAAATCCGTGGCAGAAGACTCCCCAGGTCCAGGTAATAACAGACGCAAGTCTGTCCGGCTGGGGTGCAAAGGTGGGGGATCGTATGTTCCAGGGCACTTGGCCAGATTCGATCAGATCCCAGTCATCGAACTTCAGGGAACTGAGAGCAGTCTGGGAGGTGTTAAAGGTAGCAGAGGAAATGTTGTGTCATCATCACATAAAAGTGCTGTCGGACAACACTACGGCCATTGCCTACCTCTCCCATCAAGGGGGAACGCGGTCCGTAACCCTACAAGCACTGTCAACAAAAATCTTTGCTTGGGCAGAACAGAATGTGGCCTCGATATCGGCAGTTCATCTGAAGGGAATACTAAATCAGGAAGCGGATTTTCTCAGTCGCCACAGAATCGACCATACAGAATGGTCTCTAAGTCCAGAAATATTCGGGCTAGTAGTAAGGAAATGGGGGATGCCCGACGTGGATCTGTTTGCCACCAGGGCAAACTCAAAGGTGGAAACATTCTGTTCCCTAAACCCCAGGGACAGACCTCATGCCTTAGACGCCTTCGCCATTCGTTGGCTTTGGAATCTGTGCTATGCCTTCCCTCCACTTCCTCTAATTCCGAAGGTGGTACAAAAAATTCTTCAAGACAAGGCCACGGTGATTGTGATCGCTCCCCTATGGCCAAAGAGAAGCTGGTTCTCATCCCTCCAAAAATTTTCCCTACAAGATCCATGGCTCCTTCCTGTGCGGGGGGATCTACTCCAGCAGGGTCCAGTTCTACACCCAAACCCGCAGTTTCTGAAATTGGCGGCTTGGATCCTGAGTCCCAAACCCTGAAGCTTCAGGGCCTGTCAGACGGAGTTATTGCTACTTTGAAAGCCTCCAGAAAGAAGGTAACGTCAGCAATTTACCTTAAGATATGGAAACGTTTTTGTTCCTGGAGTGGGGACGAATCGCCACATTTGCGTAAACCCAACATCCAAAGAATACTGGATTTCCTACAGCAAGGTCTGGACCTGGGACTTAGACCCTCTACCTTGAAAGTCCAAATTTCAGCCCTAGGTTGTTTCTTTGACCAAGATATAGCCGGCCATCGTTGGATCAAAAGATTCATTAAGGCGGCGACGAGGCTCCGCCCAACGATCACCGCCCGTGTCCCTTCCTGGGATCTGAACGTCGTTCTTCAGGCCTTACTTTACCACCCTTTGAACCCATGTCTGACTGTCCAATAAAATTATGGTCCTTGAAAACGGCCTTCTTAATTGCGATAACTTCGGCCCGCAGAGTAGGGGAATTACAAGCCCTATCAATCAGGGAACCCTACCTCCGTATTCTAGATGATAGGATTATTCTCCGTTTGGATCCTGGATTTCTCCCCAAAGTCGTATCCAATTTTCATCGGAGCCAAGAGGTTACCCTACCTTCTTTTTGCCAGCACCCCTCTAATGATAAAGAATCGGCGTTTCACTCTCTGGACGTTAGACGGGCGGTCCTAAACTATATCACGGTGACTGAGAAGTTTAGAAAATCGGACAATCTTCTAGTCCTGTTTGGAGGAAGATTTAAGGGCCAAAAAGCCTCCCGGTCCTCTATAGCTAGATGGCTCAAAGAAGCCATTAGTCTTTGTTACCAGATACAAAACCTTACATGTCCAGTCAACATTAGGGCCCATTCCACTCGAGCCATGTCTTCCTCTCAGGCGGAGAGAGCTGGGGCTTCTCTGGAGGAAATCTGTCGTGCTGCCACTTGGTCCAGCATTCATACATTTATAAAGCACTATCGCCTGGATCTTTCCAGATCTTCTGATCTGTCCTTCGGGCGGAAAGTCCTCCAGGCTGTAGCCCCCCCTTAACTGATATATTTTTTATATCTCCTTGTATGCCGTCGTGATGATGCTATGGAAAAACCGGAATTAGTCTTACCGGTAATTCTGTTTCCATGAGATCATCACGACGGCACGTTATTCCCTCCCTATGATTTAAATCGTTTTTGACCTAGTAGGTCTCTAGAAGGTATGAAGTAATACCTTTGTTTCACTATTTTCCACCACCGGGTTGCTCTGTGTGATTTTGGAAACACTGGTGTTGGTGGTGGGAGGAGGGTATTTAACCTTTCTCTGTTCCTGCCCCTACAGAGGTCAGGGGTCAATCTCCTTGTATGCCGTCGTGATGATCTCATGGAAACAGAATTACCGGTAAGACTAATTCCGGTTTTTTTCGCCATTTGGCGGAAGCGTTTTTTGGTAGTTAGGTGGGTGAACCCCAGACGTAGTATGTGCCAACACCTGTAAGGGGCCCAATCTTCTTCCTGGTAATCTTTAACTGGCGCAGCTACACTGTAACGAGCCACACAGCTGTGAGAACTGGATACGTTTTCATCTTCCAGAGGGAAATAGAATGGGGGTCATCGACTACGACCGGCTTTTTACATCGCTCTTAGATTCCACCCTACGCTGCTGACGACGAGACGTCGTAAATTAGACGAATCTACGCAGTCCGTGCACCTGGAGTAAAAACCGCTCCAGCCCCGGATGGAATAGATTTCACCTACATTTACGCCATTTTTCAGGAGTGCCGCTCCCCTGTCCTGCCCAACGCAGCGTAAAAAAACGCCCGTGTGACTACATAATGTTGCACGGCCGGTCAAAAAAGCGACTAAAAATAGACACAAGGCTCCTAATATATGACCCTCCCCCAATGTTTTCATTCACAGGCAGCAAGCAGAGGTCTGTAAAGAATTGTTAAGCAGAACAATGGGGGTCATTTACTAAACTGTATTAGACAGCCCGATTCTGCCGCTGATCGTCGGGATGGAAGCGTTCCTTCCCGGCAATCGCCTGCTCTCTAGCGGAGGAGACCGCTGCTATTACCTGCCTTGACTTGAATGGGTCCATGAACCGTTGTCCGTGAAAAAAATAGGACAGGTCATATTTTTTTCACGGACTGGAAAAACGGATCACGGACGCGGAAGCCAAACGGTGCATTTTCAGATTTTTCCACGGACCCATTGAAAGTCAATGGGTCCGCGAAAAAAAATGGAACAACGGCCGCGGGTGCACACAACGGTCGTGTGCATGAGGCCTTATGGACATGTCAAAAGGTGTGGATTCATCGGGCAATCGGCGGCAGTATTACACTGCCAGATCATCGCTAACGAGCGTTATTACAGGGCTCATGCACATGACAGTATGTATTTTGTGGTCCGCAAAAAACATGGATGATGTCCGTGTGCATTCTGTATTTTGCGGAACGGAACAGCTGTACCCCTGTCCGTAATGCGGACAATAACAGGACATGTTCTATATTTGTTTTGCAGAACGGACATACAGAAACGGAATGCACACAGAGTAACTTCCGTTTTTTTTTGAGGACCCATTGAAATGAACGTATATGATCCGCAAAAAACCCCCCCAAAAAACGGAACAGACAGAAAGAAAATACGCTCGTGTGCATGAGCCCTTAAGACCGGACAGTCTTTTACTCCACTTTTGCACTGACTTTGTTGGCGGAGGATTCGCATAACACTGGGCGTGCGCCTTGTCATTAATTGGGCGCGTCCTCAGCGGTCCATGCCCATGGCTGGAGTCGTTTTTCGTCAACACGTACCTCTATTTCCAAGTGTAAATGTTGGCCAATGTGTCGGGGCCGGCGCGCTCCCACCGCTCCCTCAACCCTCTTAAGTGTCGAATATTGCTGCACGGGCATTCAAAAAGGGGGTCGTGCAGCGCGCCAAAAACTGGCATCAAAATGTTCCTCCTGACCCCAGCGACCACATAAAACTGCAGGAACACGTTTGCGGTTTTAGCGAGCAGTTTGGACGTAGTCACACCTTGTGGTGCTTTCTCGTCAAGAAACTTTATTTGTACCATCACCCAGGACATGGCACCTCTGCGTCTGCACACAGCGGAGGACACATAGGTGCAGACAGCGGTGGACACATAGGTGCAGACAGCGGAGGACACATAGGTGCAGACAGCGGAGGACACATAGGTGCAGACAGCGGAGGACACATAGGTGCACACAGCGGACACATAGGTGCAGACAGCGGAGGACACATAGGTGCACACAGCGGACACATAGGTGCAGACAGCGGAGGACACATAGGTGCAGACAGCGGAGGACACATAGGTGCACACAGCGGAGGACACATAGGTGCACACAGCGGAGGACACATAGGTGCACACAGCGGAGGACACATAGGTGCACACAGCGGACACATAGGTGCACACAGCGGACACATAGGTGCAGACAGCGGAGGACACATAGGTGCACACAGCGGACACATAGGTGCAGACAGTGGACACATAGGTGCAGACAGCGGAGGACACATAGGTGCAGACAGCGGAGGACACATAGGTGCAGACAGCGGACACATAGGTGCAGACAGCGGAGGACACATAGGTGCAGACAGTGGACACATAGGTGCAGACAGCGGAGGACACATAGGTGCAGACAGCGGAGGACACATAGGTGCAGACAGTGGACACATAGGTGCAGACAGCGGAGGACACATAGGTGCACACAGCGGAGGACACATAGGTGCACACAGCGGAGGACACATAGGTGCAGACAGCGGAGGACACATAGGTGCAGACAGCGGAGGACACATAGGTGCACACAGCGGAGGACACATAGGTGCACACAGCGGAGGACACATAGGTGCACACAGCGGACACATAGGTGCAGACAGCGGAGGACACATAGGTGCACACAGCGGACACATAGGTGCAGACAGCGGAGGACACATAGGTGCACACAGCGGAGGACACATAGGTGCAGACAGCGGAGGACACATAGGTGCAGACAGCGGAGGACACATAGGTGCAGACAGCGGAGGACACATAGGTGCACACAGCGGAGGACACATAGGTGCACACAGCGGAGGACACATAGGTGCAGACAGCGGACACATAGGTGCAGACAGTGGACACATAGGTGCACAGAGCGGAGGACACATAGGTGCACACAGCGGACACATAGGTGCAGACAGCGGACACATAGGTGCACACAGCGGAGGACACATAGGTGCACACAGCGGAGGACACATAGGTGCAGACAGCGGAGGACACATAGGTGCAGACAGCGGAGGACACATAGGTGCAGACAGCGGAGGACACATAGGTGCAGACAGCGGAGGACACATAGGTGCAGACAGCGGAGGACACATAGGTGCAGACAGCGGAGGACACATAGGTGCACACAGCGGACACATAGGTGCACACGTCATTGCTCCTGAGCGGTGGGACATATACCTCCGATCATGCGACACAAAAGACGTCCCAGCATGCTTTGCGGCCGGCTCTAGAAGATTAATGGAGGCTTCTCCTGAGTCGCCCTCTCCTGTGGCCTCGGGGGAGACGCCCTCTGCAGAGACATTTCCATATTTCCCAGCTGTCCCTCCGAGGACATAGATCGTCTCCTCCCGGCTCGTGATCTCATGGCGTCTCTTCATGGATGTCAGGCTGATGTGCGCGGTCTGCTCACCATCCTGCACTGCAGTTGTCGGTTGTCAGAGATCATCTGATGGCCTGAAGTTGTCCAAGGTGTATGGCCACCTTATAAGGGTTTTTCCAAGACGTTATAACTGATGACCCATCTTCTGGATCGGCATCAGTATCTGATGGGTGGGGGTCCCCCCGCCGATCAGCTCTTTGAGAAGGCACCGCAGCTCTCCAAGCGTCGTACATTGTATAGCGGCCGCGCTTGGTATCGCGGCGCTCAGCCCCATTGACTTCTATGGGACTGAGCTGCGCCTAGGCCACGCAACCGAAGAACGTGACGTCATTCGGCCTAGGGAAAGATCGGAAAACCCCTTTAAGGCTCTGTTTGCATTACGTTTGAGCCCTGCATTCGCTGTATATGCCAGACAGGACGACGGGGTATACGTATCCATAGGGCGATATTCAGCCTACGGAGTCCAAAAGAGCGCCATACACCGAGGCCATCCATCGGAGGGGAGCAGCGACTACACTCCAGATGTAGGGAACACGAGGCATGCAGAGGGCGCGCTCACCGTGCCGGAGGGCGGACCTTCACCCATCAGACGTTGCTAGACCTGCCCTAAGGGCCCATTCACACGGACAGATCATCAGGCCAATAGTTGGGAACGAACGGTTGTAGGAACACTCATTCCTGATAATCGGCCTGCTGCCGATCATACCTTGATGGGTGATCCTTCGTGTATGCGGCTCATACAGTCATCATTGGTAGGCAGCGCATCTCGCTGTATAAAGAGGGACGTGCTGCCAACAATGAGTAAATCTGTGTGTGGATGAATGATCACAGTGGTGATCATTCATCCCCATGCAGAGTGGATAGTTGATCACAGTGACAAACATTCATCCCCATGCAGAGTGGATAGTTGATCTGAGTGGTGATCATTCATCCCCATGCAGAGTGGATGACTGATCGCAGTGGTGATCATTCATCCCCATGCAGAGTGGATAGTTGATCACATGCAGAGTGGATGACTGATTGCAGTGGTGATCATTCATCCCCATGCAGAGTGGATGACTGATCGCAGTGGTGATCATTCATCCCCATGCAGAGTGGATAGTTGATCACAGTGACAAACATTTATCCCCATGCAGATAGTTGATCTGAGTGGTGATCATTCATCCCCATGCAGAGTGGATAGTTGATCTGAGTGGTGATCATTCATTCCCATGCAGAGTGAATGACTAATCGCAGTGGCGATCATTCATCTCCATGCAGAGTGGATAGTTGATCTGAGTGGTGATCATTCATCTCCATACAGAGTGGACGACTGATAGCAGTGGCGATCATTCATTCCCATACAGAAAGAACTATGGCTGCACATAAATGAAGCTGAAGCAGCAGGTTAGTTTCAGGTCATTGCCCTTATATTGGCCGACGTTAATGGATCTTAAGAATAAGTCATCTATATTTAAAGGGGTGGTCTGCTATGATTAAAACTCATGGGGCACTCACGTTTTAAAACGCCCTCAGTCCTAGCGCTGTGGCTCCTGGGGGTCCCTACCAGATGGGAGGTGCTTGGCCAGAAGACCGCTGCAGCCGCTCACAGGCTCTTGGCGCTCCCATGTCACCGCTGAGCCGCTGTCTAGATGTGTGTTATATTTTTCTCATTGCTGGTTTGGTTGCTTGTCATTTATAATCTTGCTGTAAGAGATATCAGTTCTCCATGATGAGCCTGGGCTTATATACAGCAACCAATCTGAACAAGCAGAGCTGCAGTGTAAAGCATGGGGGATGGACACAGAAGACTCCTAAGCCTCTGAAGATATAGACGATGTGTGTTCAGACTACCTCACGCGACACCAAACTATTCGTGGAGTCCACGTTAAGCACACTCTCCAGGAGATCTTCATACAGCCTGCGAAATCCATATAACTAGAACCTATGGGAAAGGAGATACAGATGGACAATGAGTAAGCTACGCAAAGGACACCACCGCCATCTGGTGTCCAAACACAGGTATTACACAGCCCCAACTAAAGAGAATAATACTGCATGATGGGAAACTGTACAATATAAAATATTAAATGTGCAAATAAAGTCAGTAACTGGAACCTTTCATGTCCTCACAGAGGTATATAATATCATATATATCTTCATAATACAATATGATGTGAAAGGGCATTTACAGTATCCATACAGTGTAATGATGCATCAGCTGCACAGGTCCATTATAGCAGTGGTATATAGGTCAGTGCATGGTACATAACGAAGGGACACCTCCCATAGACGTGTTTGATGGGGAAAGATACGTTATTGCATAGGTAGATACTAGTATAGACCTCCCCCAAGTGTCAGTGTATCATCTGTGACGATGTGACGTTGACCCCCCTCCTGCAGTCGCAACGAGTGCCTCTGTCTTGATATATAATGGACCAGTACAATATTGGCAGTGGGTAATATATGTTACTACAGCATTAGGGCTCATGCACACGACCGTATGTATTTTGCTGTCCGCCAAAAAACGGATGACGTCCGTGTGCATTCTGTATTTTGCAGAACGGAACAGCCGGCCCCTAATAGAACAGTCCTATCCTTGTCCTTAAAGGGGTATTCCCATCATATACAAGGGGGGTATATCGCTAGGATATGCCCCCATTGTCTGATAGGTGCGGGTTCCACCGATAGGACCCGCACCTACACCGAAAACGGAGCAGGGAGACCTGTGGCTGGAGGACCCCGAATTTCCCGGGGTCCGTCTACCACCAAGCGCTGCTCCCATAGAAGTTAATGGGAGCGCACTGCGCATGCACAGCCCATGCTCCCATTCATTTCTATGGGGCAGACGGAAATAGCCGAGCCAGCGCCCGGCTATTTTCGGCGGCCCCATAGAAATGAATAGAGGGCGGCTGCGCATGCGCAGTGCACCCTCCGTTCATTTCCCCGCTCCGTTCTCATTGTAGGTGCGGGTCCCAGAGGTGGGCATATCCCATTGTCTGAGATGGCAAAACCCCTTTAATGCGGCCAATAATAGGACATACGGAAACGGAATGCAAATGGAGTAACTTCTGGTTTTTTTTATTGAATGGTTCCACAAATGGTCCGCAAAAAAACGGAACGGACACGGAAAGAAAATGCGTTTGTGTATTTTAGGGTCTGCAAAAAACGGATCTGCAAAAAATACGGGTTAGACGTCCGTGTGCATTCCGTATTTTGCAGAACGGAACAGCCGGCCACTAATAAAACAGCCCTATCCTTGTCCATAATGCGGACAATAATAGGACAGGTTCGATTTTTTTGCGGAAAGGAAATACGGACATGCGGAAACGGAATGCACACGGAGTAACTTCCGTTTTTTTGTGGACCCATTGAAATGAAGTCCGCATAAAAAACGGAACCGACACAGAAAGAAATTACGTTCCTGTGCATGAGCCCTTACACCGATATAAAAGGAACATAATGATAGAGGCTAGCCCTTCGTCTTCTTCATCTCCTCCTTACCTTTGATCTAGTTTCATCACATTAAAGGGGTATTCCCCTCTCGGACATTGGTGGCATATCGCTAGGATATAGCATCATGGTGGGGGTCCATGTCTGGGACCTGCTCCAATCTCCAGAACGTGCCCCTGAAGTGCAGGATAGCACACCACGCATGAGCGAGTGCGCCATGGCAGTGAACGGAGAGCGCACCGCTCACACCCAGCTACCTCTCTGCTAGCCTCATGGTCTCCTTCACTGGATCCCAGACGTGGCACCCGCACCTGGGCGACATCAACGGCATATCCTAGCAATATGCCACCGATGTCCGGGAGGGGAGTTCCCCTTTAATACTGAGAAATATATCTATGTTTGGCTAATTTGGCTCGAATAGCATTTTTCACTAATATTTTGCTACATTTTAAGTTTTACGCCGCTCTCGCCACTTTAAAAAAAAATTGGTGGGGGATAGCGGAACACGTTTCATAGAATTTACGCCAGAAAATTGTGCAAATTACAGTTGAAACCATTGCCAGCTTGTTGCTGGTTTCAGTTTGTACCTCACGGACCTCAATTTATTAAGAGACATGCGCCTCCGAATAAATTAGTTGCATCTTTTTTTTCCTAAGACTGACGTATGGAATGTCAGTGTTTAGTAAATGAGGCCCATCCCATTGGAAACCTACTTGTTGATGGTTTCCAGATAGATAAATCTGTACAGAATCCCTGCATATATAGTACATTGCCAATGGTAAATTAAAGGAACACTGTGGGCAAAAGTGATACATTGTGCAGGGGGCGGAGCATGACACCGAGATTCTCTCTTTGGCGTCTCCTGTCTCATGCCCAGCCTTCTAAGCCCCGCCTACTGCTTCTGCGGTTGCCAAATTCAAACCCTTACAAGATGAAAGTGGACAAATTAGCGCATCCTATAGAAGGGTACAGCGTCTTCGTTCTGGAAATAGGCCGGTCCGTGACTCACAGGCCCCTCCCTATGCCGTGTTCTGACGTGTCTATGTAATAGGTGTGCATAACCGACACGTCACTGACATCAGTGTGTAAACTTGTGTTTGTACTGACTAAACTTCGGTCGTCTGTATCAAAAAGGTTACAATTTTAAAGGGATTGTCCGGAATTCGAAAAACATGGCTTCTTTCTTTCAAAAACAGCGCCACTCCTTTCCCAGGTTGTATGCGGTATTGCGGCTCAGACCCGTTCACAATACCACATACAACCTGTGGACAGGGGTGGCGCTAAATTTCTGTCCTCTGTATCAGCAAGGTCACAAATTTAAAGGGGATGTCCAGAATTAGAAAAACCCAGTTACTTTCTTTCAAAAACAGCGCCACCCCTGTCCCAGGTTGGACGTGGTAATGCAGCTGAATCCCATTCACTTTAATGGAGCAGAGCTGCAATACCATACATAGCCAATGGACGGAGGTGGTGCTGTTTTTGGACGAAGGCAACCATGCTTTTCTAATCCTGGACAAACCCTTCAATAAACACTTGAAGATAACCACAAATCTTCAACAAGTCTTGACATTTTTGGTAAAGTCCTTCCAGCTACTGTTCAAGGAGTTCAAGTATCCAAGAGTTCCTTCTGAATAGGACTCAAATCTCAGATTCCTCAATCATCTTTTTCCTCTCTTTCCCATTGACGTGACCAGTTCTAACATGGAGCAAGTTGTCTTGCTCCTCGTTCTTCTCGGACTCTTTCTTGGAGGTTGTATTGACAGCCAAGCTTTTGGTCTCCTTGTTCTGGACGTTCTTGGAGGTTCTTCCATTTCTACTCAAGTCCCGACTGCTCCTTACGATTTGACTTAGCGTGTTACGGAAACCTTCAGTGCTGAAGTAATAGACCAAGGGGTCCAGGGCACAGTTGGTACTTGCCAGAAGAACGGTGACTGAAAGAATTCTCTTCAAGATAGGTTTGGAGTCCCACCAGTCAGGGACGAGTTCTGCTCGGAGGAGACCATAGGCCACCAGTGTTGCGTTATAGGGGACGAAGCAAAAAAGGAAGATGATGAGGTTAAGGGTGAGCAATCGAATGGTCACCTTATGTCTACGCGCTCCCCCTTCAGATGCCCGGCATAGTTCCCAGAAGACGTGGCAGGAGCCGTAGAGAACTGCCCCAAGGGGCAAAAGGAATCCGATGACTTCAGCAACAAACAGCAATGGGAGCAGGTAGGTATTCCAGCTGCTCAGCCCCTCGAAGCAGCGTGGCACCCTCTCATCCCCGTCCATGCAGTCTTTGGAGTTATGTACGAGGGCGGCGGGTACTGACCCGCTCACGATGATCAACCAGACGCATAGACAGGTCAGACGGGCCACTTTGCGCCGGCGCAGGTGACGGAAACGTAGAGGGTGGACGATGGCCAAGTATCGGTCTACGTTTATGCAGAAGAGGAACAGGCAGCTGCCATACATGTTGATGTGGAAGATGGATCCAGAGAGTCGGCAGAGGAACGTCCCAAACGGCCAGTGGTTGTTGGCATAGTAGTAGATCCTTAGGGGCAGCGAGAGGGAGAAGAGGAGGTCGCTGAGCGCCAGGTTACAGAGGAAGGTGCTGACAACGGTGAGGGGTCGCAGCCACCGCAGGAACACCACTAGGGATACCCCGTTTAGTATGACCCCGAGGGGCATCAAGAGGCTGTAACCCACCAGGAGCAACATCCGTGATCGCGGAGGGGTATGTGCATCGCAGTTGTCCAGCTCAGAGACATTATTCATCACCGGCAGCACCTAAGATAGAGACCGAATAGATTAGACATTCAGGGAACATCTGCAATATGACAGTCATGGTACCTCTAGCTACGCCAACCATCCCACCACGTAACATTGCCCGCCATGTGTGCCCTCAGTCACATGTTGCCCATGTTTGTGAAGATTGTATGTTTTTGGTTTTTTCAACATGGTGGCCAGTGGTAGACGTATGCTACTGGAGAACCCTAAATATACCCAAAAGACCATGTGAACAGAGCCCGAGGCTTGTTCTGACAGCCCTGGTACAATGAGACTGTCGAACTCAGAAGGCATCCTATATATTATGTGCTGTTATTTGGCCCCAATGGTCCGACCCTGAGGCCACAGCTATGAACACTAAACGGAGTTGTTCAGGATTATTATTTTTTAGATGTCCCCCCAAGGAGACCTGTGGAGAGGCCTATACTTCACTGCTCCCAGACGCTCCGTGGCTCCCGGGGTCTCTTCATCAGACTTCCGCTCCCTGCACGGACTGGATCATGTGTGCCGCTGCAGCCAATGACTGGCCTCTGGGGTGACATGTTCCCAAATGACCCAGCAGTGACATGCTGCTTGGGGACACGTCACTGCTGAGGCCAGTCATTGGCTGCAGCGGCACACATGATCCAGTCCGTCCAGAGAGTGGAAGTCTGATGAAGAGACCCCGGGAGCCACGAAGCCACGAGTGGTGGGGGGCAGTAGATAAAAAAAAAATACTCCTGGACAATCCCTTTAAAGAGGTTTTCGAGGTTTGCTATCAATATGAAAATCGGTGGGAGTCCGACTCTCACGTCCCCGCTGATCAGGGAGTAGGGAACTATTCTGAGGCTAGGCGATCAATATTCCACACCTGTAAAGGATATTCTCCAGAGCTGCACTCACAATTCTGCCGGTAGTTACTGGAAACCATCAGCAAATCTGCCCCCTAACAACTTAGGCTAGCTTCACTTCTCTGACGGAACAGCCTGCCGGAATGAACCAGATCCGGATGCGAAGGGAATGTCCGCCGGCAGCATTAAAGTATAATGGGATACAGCAGATATTCCGTCCGCATCTGGCTGACAAGCGGAGAACCCGCTGCGGTTTGTGTCCGGACAAACCCTCCACTTTCCCCGGGCTACCGCCGATGTGTGGGCCTTAGCTGAAGTATTAATCCAGAGGGAAGTTTTTCTAATACCAATACAAACCGCCAGCTGTAAAGACTACAGATACTGAACCAGCAGGGAGTGTAGGAAGATTTCAGCTCTGAAGCCTACAGAAAATAATCTGTACTTCTCTATGACTAGAAATATCTGCTGTTGTTTACAGCTGAAAGGTCACCCTGGGAACACCCTGTACTTACTACAAGGGTGACACAAGTGGCCTTCGCACCGAGACAATGTATCAAGCGCTGGTGACTGTCACTTCCCGTATAATGTGACACCCGGCAGGATCTGCGACATGTCCTATGTTTACGGATAATTATCTAGAGTATATTATAATCTCTGAACCTGGGGGCCCGGGACGTGCGGGTCGTGTTTGCTTAGATGGAAATCAGTAACACAAATATCCGGGAATCCCAATCTGTAAACTGCGTCTCATGATGGGACGAGACTGGAACGTAGTGAGGAGCCAGGGAGGCCGATACAAGGGGCCGGGGATGCATGTGCCGGCTACGAGGCAGGTCACTGGGACCTATAGGACGGCACATGTACATTTCCATATGACATATCACTGCACACGTCAAGGGGATGGAAATGTTTTGTCTAACAGCACAGTTTTTAACGCTTTATTTCCAGACTGCCGAGCAAAGAGGAAACAGTGGGTGAGCCCCATGTCTGGTCCTACTGTTCCATCCCTTCATGACACAGCACCATATACCGCACCAGCCGTATACAGACACGTATACAGCATCCAGGGGGCAGATTGATATGGCTGTTCAGGGCAGGGCCCGAGCTCATGGATAACTCAGATTGTTCGGACGATCCCTGGATGAAGGTCTGTGGAGGCCCTGGGCAAAATCCTGCCTAGCTCCCCTTGGTGGAAGAATGGGATTGGAAGCCACAGGAAATCTTCAACAAATACCATAAAGTATGCAAAAAGTAGCATCATGCAGTGCCCAAATAATACCACTATATTGCCCAAAAAATAACACCATACACTGTCCTATTAAAGCAGCCATACAGTGCCAAAATAATACCACCATACAGTGCCAAAAAAATACCACCATACAGTGCTCTATTAATTCCACCATAGTACCCTATTAATACAACTATTCAGTGTCCTTATTAATACCACCATGCCGTGCCCTATTAATACAGCTATACGCTGCCCTATTAAAGCAGCCATACAGTGTCCCAATAATACCACCATACAGTGCTCTAATATTATGGCCGTACAGTGCCCTATGAATACTGCCAAATAATATGGCCATACAGTGCCCTATTAATACCGCCAAATAATATGGCCGTACAGTGCCCTATTAATACCGCCAAATAATATGGCCATACAGTGCCCTATTAATACCGCCAAATAATATGGCCGTACAGTGCCCTATTAATACCGCCAAATAATATGGCCGTACAGTGCCCTATTAATACCACCAAATAATATGGCCGTACAGTGCCCTATTAATACTGCCAAATAATATGGCCGTACAGTGCCCTATTCGGACCACTGTATGCTGCACACATAGCAGTGCTATACAATGCTGAGATAACAGTGCCCAAGCTCCGGGCAGACTTTGTTACTATGAATTGAATCATTCGGAGGAGGGTGGCAGCGGCACTTGGGCATTTCTCCCTCTCAGACCGTTCACTCTGTATCACATCTGCACATCACACGTCGGCCATTGGTGTCTAAGCTTTACTTATCTGGCACTTGTGGCTCCCCTGATGATGATAGTTGGCGGTGCCATGCCAGAAGTGAGGACCAGGAACCTGGTTAAGAAAGAGGACAGAGTTGCAACTTGAAGCTCCCGGGGCCCCAATAAAAAATCTTTAAAGGGGCCCTTACCTCCCATTCACCATTCTGTCTGGGCCCCCCTAGGCACCACCGTTTGTGCAACTGCTGCCTTTGTCTCCGCTCTCTGTGGTCTCGCCATCAGCTCCTACACCGACCTGACTACAGAGGTTCAGCAGTAGGGATCAATCATCCCAATATAGGGGAAGACATCTCCACGTCTGGGCCAAAATATATCCAGAATATGGCAGGAGGGTTTTTACAAACAAAGGAGATGAACATCTTGTGTCTAGTGACATCACCCCTCCCCCGCCGTACTGAATGCGTTATGGGCTGTGGTTTATACATATTTGGAACTTTCCCCGCAGTATACATAATTACTCATTTCCTCTTCACCTCATCACTTTTTTTTTTATCTGAGCATGGCAGAGGGACCCCTATAGAGAGCAGTAAGGGGACCCCTATAGAGAGCAGTAAGGAGACCCCTACAGAGAGCAGTAAGGAGACCCCTATAGAGAGCAGTAAGGAGACCCCTATAGAGAGCAGTAAGGAGACCCCTACAGAGAGCAGTAAGGGGACCCCTACAGAGAGCAGTAAGGGGACCCCTATAGAGAGCAGTAAGGAGACCCCTATAGAGAGCAGTAAGGAGACCCCTACAGAGAGCAGTGAGGGGACCCCTACAGAGAGCAGTAAGGAGACCTCTACAGAGAGCAGTAAGGGGACCCCTACAGAGAGCAGTAAGGGGACCCCTATAGAGAGCAGTAAGGGGACCTCTACAGAGAGCAGTAAGGGGACCCCTATAGAGAGCAGTAAGGAGACCCCTACAGAGAGCAGTAAGGGGACCCCTATAGAGAGCAGTAAGGAGACCCCTACAGAGAGCAGTAAGGAGACCCCTACAGAGAGCAGTAAGGAGACCTCTACAGAGAGCAGTAAGGGGACCCCTACAGAGAGCAGTAAGGGGACCCCTATAGAGAGCAGTAAGGGGACCTCTACAGAGAGCAGTAAGGGGACCCCTACAGAGAGCAGTAAGGGGACCCCTATAGAGAGCAGTAAGGGGACCTCTACAGAGAGCAGTAAGGGGACCCCTATAGAGAGCAGTAAGGGGACCTCTACAGAGAGCAGTGAGGGGACCCCTACAGAGAGCAGTAAGGAGACCCCTACAGAGAGCAGTAAGGGGACCCCTATAGAGAGCAGTAAGGAGACCCCTACAGAGAGCAGTAAGGGGACCCCTACAGAGAGCAGTAAGGAGACCCCTACAGAGAGCAGTGAGGAGACCCCTACAGAGAGCAGTAAGGAGACCCCTACAGAGAGCAGTAAGGAGACCCCTACAGAGAGCAGTAAGGAGACCCCTACAGAGAGCAGTAAGGAGACCCCTATAGAGAGCAGTAAGGAGACCCCTACAGAGAGCAGTAAGGAGACCCCTACAGAGAGCAGTAAGGAGACCCCTACAGAGAGCAGTAAGGAGACCCCTATAGAGAGCAGTAAGGAGACCCCTACAGAGAGCAGTAAGGAGACCCCTACAGAGAGCAGTAAGGAGACCCCTATAGAGAGCAGTGAGGAGACCCCTACAGAGAGCAGTAAGGGGACCCCTATATAGAGCAGTAAGGAGACCCCTATATAGAGCAGTAAGGAGACCCCTATAGAGAGCAGTAAGGAGACCCCTACAGTGAGCAGTAAGGAGACCCCTACAGAGAGCAGTAAGGAGACCCCTATAGAGAGCAGTGAGGAGACCCCTACAGAGAGCAGTAAGGGGACCCCTATATAGAGCAGTAAGGAGACCCCTATATAGAGCAGTAAGGAGACCCCTACAGAGAGCAGTAAGGAGACCCCTACAGAGAGCAGTAAGGAGACCCCTATAGAGAGCAGTAAGGAGACCCCTACAGAGAGCAGTAAGGAGACCCCTACAGAGAGCAGTAAGGAGACCCCTACAGAGAGCAGTAAGGAGACCCCTATAGAGAGCAGTAAGGAGACCCCTACAGAGAGCAGTAAGGAGACCCCTATAGAGAGCAGTAAGGAGACCCCTACAGAGAGCAGTAAGGAGACCCCTACAGAGAGCAGTAAGGAGACCCCTACAGAGAGCAGTAAGGAGACCCCTATAGAGAGCAGTAAGGAGACCCCTACAGAGAGCAGTAAGGAGACCCCTACAGAGAGCAGTAAGGAGACCCCTACAGAGAGCAGTAAGGAGACCCCTAAAGAGAGCAGTAAGGAGACCCCTATAGAGAGCAGTAAGGAGACCCCTACAGTGAGCAGTAAGGAGACCCCTACAGAGAGCAGTAAGGAGACCCCTATAGAGAGCAGTGAGGAGACCCCTACAGAGAGCAGTAAGGAGACCCCTACAGAGAGCAGTAAGGGGACCCCTATATAGAGCAGTAAGGGGACCCCTATATAGAGCAGTAAGGAGACCCCTATATAGAGCAGTAAGGAGACCCCTACAGAGAGCAGTAAGGAGACCCCTACAGAGAGCAGTAAGGAGACCCCTATAGAGAGCAGTAAGGAGACCCCTACAGAGAGCAGTAAGGAGACCCCTACAGAGAGCAGTAAGGAGACCCCTACAGAGAGCAGTAAGGATACCCCTATAGAGAGCAGTAAGGGGACCCCTACAGAGAGCAGTAAGGGGACCCCTATATAGAGCAGTAAGGAGACCACTATAGAGAGCAGTAAGGGGACCCCTATAGAGAGCAGTAAGGGGACCCCTATAGAGAGCAGTAAGGGGACCTCTATAGAGAGCAGTAAGGAGACCCCTACAGAGAGCCGTAAGGGGACCCCTATAGAGAGCAGTAAGGGGACCTCTACAGAGAGCAGTAAGGGGACCTCTACAGAGAGCAGTAAGGGGACCCCTACAGAGAGCAGTAAGGGGACCCCTATAGAGAGCAGTAAGGAGACCCCTACAGAGAGCAGTAAGGGGACCCCTGAAGAGAGCAGTAAGGAGACCCCTACAGAGAGCAGTAAGGGGACCTTTACAGAGAGCAGTAAGGAGACCCCTACAGAGAGCAGTAAGGGGACCTCTACAGAGAGCAGTAAGGAGACCCCTACAGAGAGCCGTAAGGGGACCTCTACAGAGAGCAGTAAGGGGACCCCTGAAGAGAGCAGTAAGGAGACCCCTACAGAGAGCAGTAAGGGGACCCCTATAGAGAGCAGTAAGGAGACCCCTACAGAGAGCAGTAAGGAGACCCCTACAGAGAGCAGTAAGGAGACCCCTACAGAGAGCAGTAAGGAGACCCCGCATCTATTACAAGTTGCAGAGGGTTTACAGGGTCTTCCGGGGGATCTGCTTCTACACATTTACATGCACCATACACGTGTGACACCCACCATTGTACATACAGTCATCGTGGCTGCGGATTTGTGGCCATTCCCGGTGACAGCTGCAGAATCGTGTCACAGGGAGGAATCCACATGGTGCAGCAAGTGTTGCCGCCGGACCCCTCAAAACCTGAAAACGGAGGGGTTATAGCAGTACCCCCAGAATCCTACAGGAGGACCTGGTGGTATAGAGCTGGTAGACAATGGTGGCTTCCTAAAAAAATCCCCCACAGTCAAAAAAACAAGATGTCTCTTATAGGGGTTTGTCCACGACTTACATACAGATCCGGGTAGCTGGTCAATACGAGATCTTCAGGGTCCTACACCCGATACCCCCAACAATCAGCTGTTAGGAGGGTATGCAGCCTCTCCACAGTATACCAGGCACAGCGCCGTACATTGCATAGTGGCTGTGCTTGGTATTGCACCTCAATCCCATTCATATGAATGGGGACGGATCTGCACAGCGGTCGTGTAATCGATGGACGAGACGCCAAGGAAAAGAGTCAAACGCTGCAGCCTCTTCCAACAGACGCCAGGATTTGGACACCCACTGATCAGATATTGAATCTAGGTCATCCACTTAATTCCTAGAAAACCCCCTTTAAATGCTATGGCTGTATGAAGCGAAGCGCCCAGACCACTGACCATTTTCTCCTCCTCGATACGGTTTTGTAGACTCGAGAGTTGACCCGCTGCGAGTGATCAGCGCATGAACTGTTACTCATACACAATACACGCAGACAGGAAGATGTGGGCAGATGGGCTGACAACCGGGCACGACAGAGACCGTGGCTCGATGCGAGGCGTGCGCTCACTTGCAGATCCTGCAAGGTTTAGTGGTTAAGGTGCAGCAGTCACCAAAGACTTCACGTCCTCCTTTATCTTGTCAGGTTCTCATCACCTGTTAAAATGGGGACAAACCCAACCCTGAATAGGTCCCTAAACCCCCCCGGGCCCCCGACCACCTGCACTGGCTGCCTCTATGTCAAGGGAAGGGTTTTGTAATGAAAAGACAGAGACAGAGAAGTGCACCACGGACAACAGGGGGCAGCTCAGCCTCCTCCGTCTCATGTCACGGAGCAGGCCCACAACACCCTCCCTTAGAAGGCAATGAGTAATTTCCTGTCACATACAATGTATCAAATGTGTGTATCAACATGCCTGGGGCATCAGACTACGCACGGGTTGTTTGTAGTCTGTAACCATGGAGATACATAAAATAATAAATACACTTTGCTGCCATACATGTCAATGATGCCAACAGACTTAGAAATGGAGGCCGGGCCGAAGTAATGGGGTTTGAGCAAAGTTACCCCAAAGTGGGTGGTTTATAGGAGTTTCCTAGGCATTTTGGTCCAGGAATGTGTTGGCAACTATCAAATATACACAATCAATCAACAAAACCTGAAGTACCGGTGGAAGTACTGTATGAATAATACTCAAGTCTATAGTATATTTGGAGTCTTTCAGAGACAAAAGCATCTAAATGTCCTATTCATAGCATACAAAGCACAGCGCCATAGATGTATAGTGGCTGTGCTTGGTATTACAGCTCAGGCCTATTCATTGTATACAAAGCACAGCGCCATACATGAATAGTGGCTGTGCTTGGTATTACAGCTCAAGCCTATTCATAGTATACAAAGCACAGCGCCATACATGAATAGTGTCTGTGCTTGGTATTACAGCTCAAGCCTATTCATAGTATACAAAGCACAGCGCCATACATGAATAGTGTCTGTGCTTGGTATTACAGCTCAAGCCTATTCATAGTATACAAAGCACAGCGCCATACATGTATAGTGGCTGTGCTTGGTATTACAGGTCAAGCCTATTCATAGTATACAAAGCACAGCGCCATACATGAATAGTGGCTGTGCTTGGTATTACAGCTCAAGCCTATTCATAGTATACAAAGCACAGCGCCATACATGAATAGTGGCTATGCTTGGTATTGCAGCTCAAGCCTATTAATAGTATACAAAGCACAGCGCCATACATGAATAGTGGCTGTGCTTGGTATTACAGCTCAAGCCTATTGATAGTATACAAAGCACAGCGCCATACATGAGTAGTGGCTGTGCTTCGTAATGCAGCTCAAGCCTATTCACTTAAATGGGGTTGAGCTGCAGTAAGACCACGTGACCGATAAATGTGGCATCGCAGGCTGAACAAGGAACTGCTGCATCCACCGTAGTGCTGTAGCCCCTTAATACAGCTGATCGCTGAAAGTGTCGGGAGTTGCCCTCACCAACAGATCTTGCGGATCGGTCATCCGTATATATAGGGAGCTGTCCCATTCAAAATATTGTACATTTTTCAAACCAGCAGCTGGATATGAATGCTTTTGTAATTGCATGTAATTAAAATTTCAAAATGGAATCTATCTGTATAGTGCCACCTGCTGTTTGTTCTTTTTTTAATTTCTCTCTCCACTTTGCTGAGGTGGTCGCACATGCTCAGTTCTTTCCTTCAGCCACCAACTTCTGTATTTACTGTTAGAAGCTGTGACAGTGACAAGAGAGAGCTGCAGCAGAAAGGACACTCCGTCTTAGCGGTCACAGTGAGAGAGCTGCAGCAGAAAGGACACTCCGTCTTAGCGGTCACAGTGAGAGAGCGGCAGCAGAAAGGACACTCCGTCTTAGCAGTCACAGTGAGAGAGCGGCAGCAGAAAGGACACTCCGTCTTAGCGGTCACAGTAAGAGAGCGGCAGCAGAAAGGACACTCCGTCTTAGCGGTCACAGTGGGAGAGCTGCAGCAGAGAGGACACTCCCTCTTAGCGATCACAGTGATAGAGCCGCAGCAGAAAGGACGCTCCCGCTTAGCGATCACAGTGAGAGAGCTGCAGCAGAAAGGACGCTCCCTCTTAGCGGTCACAGTGAGAGAGCTGCAGCAGAAAGGACACTCCCTCTTAGCTGTCACAGTGAGAGAGCTGCAGCAGGAAGGACGCTCCCTCTTAGCGGTCACAGTGAGAGAGCTGCAGCAGAAAGGACACTCCCTCTTAGCTGTCACAGTGAGAGAGCTGCAGCAGAAAGGACACTCCCTCTTAGCTGTCACAGTGAGAGAGCTGCAGCAGAAAGGACGCTCCCTCTTAGCTGTCACAGTGAGAGAGCTGCAGCAGAAAGGACGCTCCCTCTTAGCGGTCACAGTGAGAGAGCTGCAGCAGAAAGGACACTCGCTCTTAGCGGTCACAGTGGGAGAGCTGCAGCAGAGAGGACACTCCCTCTTAGCGGGCACAGTGAGAGAGCTGCAGCAGAAAGGATGAAAAAGGACACGTCCCTTGAGCCACCAGCTTGAAATAAATCTTGCAGAACAATTGAAGCAATGTGATCCACGCGAGGTACAGGGCTGGTTCTGGCTTTGTTAGAAGGAGATGGGATAACCCCTTTAAGATCTGGATGGGTTGAATTGGATCAGATTTTAGACTCTATAAATGTAATAATAATTAGAACTGCTATTAGTGGTTTCTGAAACTGACATATAAAATTTCTTCTTGTGGGCCAAAAAAAAAAGTTACCGTACTATAAGTTACTATAAGTTACTATAAAAACATTAGACTCATTTGTAAAGTGATTGTGACGCGAACAGGAGCTCACTGTCATCCCAGCGCAGCCGCCTATAATATCCAACAGTTCAGCAAAGTACACGGAGTCCAAAAGGCCAAAAACTTTACTTCAGACCAGCAGGGACCCTTAGGACAAGGTGTGTAATAACAGGGACTGGTACGAGGTGATGGCTGATTACACTGACGACCGTCTAATCTAGCTGCAAATGAGTCATGGAAACTCCATGAGGGCCACCAGGCGGATAGCAGTGGGTGAGCTGCACCTTCCCATCGCCTCAGGTCATGGATTGTATCAGTGGCTTCTGATTTCAATAAGGGATACGGGAGACAAAAAGTAGAAATAGGTGTAATATAGGGGATGCAGGGATGGGTGCAATACAGAGAGGTGGTGGCTGTGCCTTAGGGGGAGAGGCTGTCCCTCATGGCAAGACTGGTGGAGAGGCTGTCCGTCAGAAAAGGGCAAAAATGCTGGAGAGGCTGCCCCTCAGAATAGGAGAGAATGGAGGGTAGTCCATCCCTGAGAAAAGGGCAAGACTGGAGGGGAGGCTATCCGTCAGAAAAGGAAAGACTGGAGGAGAGGCTGTCCGTCAGAAAAGGAAAGAATGAAGGAGAGGCTGTCCGTCAGAAAATGAAAGACTAGAGGAGAGGCTGTCCATCAGAAAAGGAAAGACTGGTGGAGAGGCTGTCCGTCAGAAAAGGAAAAAATGAAGGAGAGGCTGTCCGTCAGAAAAGGAAAGACTAGAGGAGAGGCTGTCCGTCAGAAAAGGAAAGACTGGAGGAGAGGCTGTCCATCAGAAAAGGAAAGACTGGAGGAGACGGTGTCCGTCAGAAAAGGAAAGACTGGAGGAGAGGCTGTCCATCAGAAAAGGAAAGATTGGAGGAGAGGCTGTCCGTCAGAAAAGGAAAGACTGGAGGAGAGGCTGTCCATCAGAAAAGGAAAGACTGGAGGAGAGGCTGTCCATCAGAAAAGGAAAGACTGGAGGAGAGGCTGTCCATCAGAATAGCAAAGACTGGAGGAGAGGCTGTTCGTCAGAAAAGGAAAGACTGAAGGAGAGGCTGTCCATCAGAAAAGGATAGACTAGAGGGGAGGCTGTCCGTCAGAAAAGGAAAGACTGGAGGGGAGGCTGTCCATCAGAAAAGGATAGACTAGAGGGGAGGCTGTCCGTCAGAAAAGGAAAGACTGAAGGAGAGGCTGTCCATCAGAAAAGGATAGACTAGAGGGGAGGCTGTCCGTCAGAAAAGGAAAGACTGGAGGGGAGGCTGTCCGTCAGAAAAGGAAAGACTGGAGGAGAGGCTGTCCATCAGAAAAGGAAAGACCGGAGGAGAGGCTGTCCGCCAGAAAAGGGCAAGAATGCTGGAGAGGCTGCCCCTCAGAATAGGAGAGAATGGAGGTTAGTCCATCCCTGAGAAAAGGGCAAGACTGGAGGGGAGGCTGTCCGTCAGAAAAGGAAAGACTGGCGGAGAGGCTGTCCGTCAGAAAAGGAAAGACTGGAGGAGAGGCTGTCCATCAGAAAAGGAAAGACTGGAGGAAAGGCTGTCCATCAGAATAGGAAAGACTGGTGGAGAGGCTGTCCGTCAGAAAAGGAAAGACTGGTGGAGAGGCTGTCCGTCAGAAAAGGAAAGACTGAAGGAGAGGCTGTCCATCAGAAAAGGAAAGACTGGAGGAGAGGCTGTCCATCAGAAAAGGAAAGACTGGAGGAAAGGCTGTCCATCAGAATAGGAAAGACTGGTGGAGAGGCTGTCCGTCAGAAAAGGAAAGACTGGTGGAGAGGCTGTCCGTCAGAAAAGGAAAGACTGAAGGAGAGGCTGTCCATCAGAAAAGGAAAGACTGGAGGAGAGGCTGTCCATCAGAAAAGGAAAGACTGGAGGAGAGGCTGTCCATCAGAAAAGGAAAGACTAGAGGAGAGGCTGTCCATCAGAAAAGGAAAGACTGGAGGAGAGGCTGTCCATCAGAGCTCCTGCTCCGTACAGTATTAGAACAAAGTTTTATGTGAATCGACTTCGGATATTTCATGCAAAGTCCATTCGCTCATCCCTAGTGAAGAGATATAGCGGATTAGAAGCCGACATAACTTTGTATTATAAAATGATGTGAGAGCGGCCCCCGCAGTAAACAGCTCCCAGTAGATTAATGTTCATACCCCAATGTGTGTGGGCCGGGTGATGGCAGGCGCTGGGGAGAGAAGGATCCAGAATGTTAGATTTTAATACACTAAACCCTTTGTTCTGCTGGGAGACAAGCAGCTGCCAGAAGAGTTTGGCGGCAGCTTGTCTCTCCAGCTCCTGCCGAGGAGACACAGTAGGGAGGTCGGGATGATACAGCCGTCAGCTGGTGCACTAGATTGTATGGCGGTGCTCATCTCCACACTGCAGCCAATAACTGAGGGCAATCATTACACATCAGACTGTAGGATCATGCCTTGTCCACTAGGGGGCCACACAGCCATCGTGGACCCGCACAGTGGAGCACGAAGACCTGCAGTGTCCCCCCGCTGCTGGTGACATCCACTGCTAGGCAACCACCAAACATATCGGTGCAACTGCTCAGTAAATAGTATCACGGCATGAATCATTAGGGGACGTGGCGGACGCCCTAGTGAATGATTACAGTGGAAAAAGTCTCCTTGCTGCAGCTTCTCGGATATTCTTCCATGATGCATTATTGCGAAACCTCACATTTTTGCAGTTTGAATTGGGCTAATTTGCAGACGGACACCCCACTGCCACTTCTTAACTACTAGGTGCCATTTGTAATACTCCTCAGGGGAGGGCACACCAAATGTCCAACCTGTGCAGGAGCACAAGGGCTCTGCAGGGGAAGGGGCTCCTTCACATTAAAGGGGTTTTCCAGGATCCTGCACCCCTGGCAATCAGCTGTTTCAGCGTGGCTCCAGTGCCACAATTAAATCGGACCCGTCACCTCTTCTGACATGTCTGTTTTAGTACCTAATGTCACCCCCCCCCCCATGTAATAACATATACTCTTATGGCTCTATGTTGTGCCATTACTTTATTATTCCTGCTAGAAGTTATAAATGAATTGCTAGCAGTTTGCTATGAAGGTCCAGTTGAATATTACCAGTTGGGGGTGTGACACCGGCAGCACTGATTGAATAATGTCAGACTGTGCATAGATATCCCCCCCCCCTTTACTGGTAACACCCAGGTGGATCTTCATTGCAAACTGCTGGTGCAGCAAGCCCTGGAGGAGGGGAGCAGAGGATGGGAGTGGTAGTGTCTCTGGCTGCAGAAGTCATTCACAGTGTCAATTCTCATACCAATGCTTCTTTGGGTCGGACAGTGACAGGAGGGCACACCCTTTCTTTCCTTGGGGCACACTCTGATGTTGGGGCTCCAGCCTGATAGTAGTTAGGGTGACCTTGGTGTTGTGGGTTTGGTGCAGGTACATGTCAGAAGATGTGGCCGGTGAATGGTGCTGGAATCAGTAACCAGGCTGCATAGGATAAACGTCTCTCTTTACTAAAGTTCAGATTGGGAGTTGTAGTACATTCAACGGTGTCAAACAGTTCCAAACAATTCACAATGCAACCGCTCCTAGATAGCAATGTATGGATATAGGCCAGGATGGGGGTTGTAGTACTCCTTCCCTCTCTCTCTCTCCAGAGTCTTTCTCTGCAGAATCTCAGGCTGGCGATATTATTCTTGCAGTGGTGGCTGTAATTCCCAGCTGAGGGGCACAGGATTAAGACACGGTGGGCCAGACCATGTCCAAGTGTGACGGGTGTCTTAGCAATGTCCCTCTCACTGCAGTAAAATTCCTTACTGACTGACTCCAGTGCTCGACCTTGCAGATCCTGGACCTTCTTGGTTTTTTCCTTTTTCTGGAGCATTGTGAAGTAGAGATGGCCTTCTCTCTGTGTAAATTTTTTCACAGATAGTGATTCTCTAGGATGAAGAGCTAGTTCTCTGAGGAGTGAGCACGTGTTGTAGCTTCCTCCACTAGCACACAACTGACTCAGCTATGGGTGGACCCAAGTCCATCACCCAGCTTCCTACAGAGGCAGTCAGGATGAGGACCTTGTTCTCTGAGGAGTGAGCACATGTAGCTTCCTCTCACTTCCTCCACTAGCACACAACTGACTGAGCTAGGGGTGGACCTAAGTCCATCACCCAGCCTCCTACAGAGGCAGTCAGGATGAGGACCTTGTTCTCTGAGGAGTGAGCACATGTAGCTTCCTCTCACTTCCTCCACTAGCACACAACTGACTGAGCTAGGGGTGGACCTAAGCCCATCACCCAGCCTCCTACAGAGGCAGTCAGGATGAGGACCTAGTTCTTCTGAGGAGTGAGCACATGTAGCTTCTTCTCACTTCATCCACTAGCACACAACTGACTGAGCTATGGGTGGACCTAAGTCCATCACCCAGCCTCCTACAGAGGCAGTCAGGATGAGGACCTACGTCTCTGAGGAGTGAGCACATGTAGCTTCCTCTCACTTCCTCCACTAGCACACAACTGACTGAGCTATGGGTGGACCTAAGTCCATCACCCAGCCTCCTACAGAGGCAGTCAGGATGAGGACTTAGTTCTTCTGAGGAGTGAGCACATGTAGATTCTTCTCACTTCCTCCACTAGCACACAACCGACTGAGCTATGGGTGGACCTAAGTCCATCACCCAGCCTCCTACAGAGGCAGTCAGGATGAGGACTTAGTTCTTCTGAGGAGTGAGCACATGTAGCTTCCTCTCACTTCCTCCACTAGCACACAACTGACTGAGCTAGGGGTGGACCTAAGTCCATCACCCAGCCTCCTACAGAGGCAGTCAGAATGAGGACCTACTTCTCTGAGGAGTGAGCACATGTAGCTTCCTCTCACTTCCTCCACTAGCACACAACTGACTGAGCTTTGGGTGGACCTAAGTCCATCACCCAGCCTCCTACAGAGGCAGTCAGGATGAGGACTTAGTTCTTCTGAGGAGTGAGCACATGTAGCTTCCTCTCACTTCCTCCACTAGCACACAACTGACTCAGCTATGGGTGGACCCAAGTCCATCACCCAGCTTCCTACAGAGGCAGTCAGGATGAGGACCTTGTTCTCTGAGGAGTGAGCACATGTAGCTTCCTCTCACTTCCTCCACTAGCACACAACTGACTGAGCTAGGGGTGGACCTAAGCCCATCACCCAGCCTCCTACAGAGGCAGTCAGGATGAGGACCTTGTTCTCTGAGGAGTGAGCACATGTAGCTTCCTCTCACTTCCTCCACTAGCACACAACTGACTGAGCTAGGGGTGGACCTAAGCCCATCACCCAGCCTCCTACAGAGGCAGTCAGGATGAGGACCTAGTTCTTCTGAGGAGTGAGCACATGTAGCTTCTTCTCACTTCATCCACTAGCACACAACTGACTGAGCTATGGGTGGACCTAAGTCCATCACCCAGCCTCCTACAGAGGCAGTCAGGATGAGGACCTACGTCTCTGAGGAGTGAGCACATGTAGCTTCCTCTCACTTCCTCCACTAGCACACAACTGACTGAGCTATGGGTGGACCTAAGTCCATCACCCAGCCTCCTACAGAGGCAGTCAGGATGAGGACTTAGTTCTTCTGAGGAGTGAGCACATGTAGATTCTTCTCACTTCCTCCACTAGCACACAACCGACTGAGCTATGGGTGGACCTAAGTCCATCACCCAGCCTCCTACAGAGGCAGTCAGGATGAGGACTTAGTTCTTCTGAGGAGTGAGCACATGTAGCTTCCTCTCACTTCCTCCACTAGCACACAACTGACTGAGCTAGGGGTGGACCTAAGTCCATCACCCAGCCTCCTACAGAGGCAGTCAGAATGAGGACCTACTTCTCTGAGGAGTGAGCACATGTAGCTTCCTCTCACTTCCTCCACTAGCACACAACTGACTGAGCTTTGGGTGGACCTAAGTCCATCACCCAGCCTCCTACAGAGGCAGTCAGGATGAGGACTTAGTTCTTCTGAGGAGTGAGCACATGTAGCTTCCTCTCACTTCCTCCACTAGCACACAACTGACTGAGCTAGGGGTGGACCTAAGTCCATCACCCAGCCTCCTACAGAGGCAGTCAGGATGAGGACCTACTTCTCTGAGGAGTGAGCACATGTAGCTTCTTCTCACTTCCTCCACTAGCACACAACTGACTGAGCTTTGCGTGGACCTAAGTCCATCACCCAGCCTCCTACAGAGGCAGTCAGGATGAGGACCTACTTCTCTGAGGAGTGAGCACATGTAGCTTCCTCTCACTTCCTCCACTAGCAGACAACTGACTGAGCTAGGGTTGGACCTAAGCCTCCTACAGGCAGTTAGGATTTTTAACCCTGACGGATCCATACAGAGATATGCTGGTATATTACAAGGCATTGACATGTAATAACCTTACATAACAAGAACAGTTTGCAGTACCTTGTCCTGCGGTACCGCATTGGCAATTCATTCATAACTTCTAGGAGGAATAATAAAGGTATGGCATGACAGACTCGTAAGAGTAGAGGCGCCAGAATTTCCTGCATGTAGTCACTGGCAGGAGAGGAGACAGGTCCTCATTAAAGATAATTCAAGTGTAACTGGTTTGGCTTTTTATTATTTTTCTTGCTGTCCTGTATTTGTGGGCGCTACCACCATGTCTAATAGCACTTGCAGAGTGTGTCATGGCACTTGCTGGGCATAGGTGTTTAGAGGCGACCCTGCGTCCTGCGCTGGAGCCATATCCAGCTATGCACGGTCTGTAAGTATGATGTAAGGGAGTGAGCGCCATGGGCTGTGCCATCCACACCCTCATAATCAGCAGAGATGACCATAGTTTATAAGTCCCAAGACTTACAATCAGTTGGGTGATGGTATCGATACCAGACGTGGACAGTCCGGACACTGAGGTCTCCTCGCCTGAGACACGCTTGGGACTTGGTGGCTGCAGCCGTCTGTTCTCCCCCTGCTTGGAGACCCCCAGGTTTGGCACATTGTGCCTGCAGGGTCTATGGCTATTGTTCACACCTGTAAGAGATACCTGCGACGCTCAGACGAATCCCTGGAAACCATGCGCATTATTATTCTGATTAGGTAGGATAACAGTAGGTGCCGCCATTACCTGAAGCTGCAGGTCGGCCCTAGTCACGGGAAAGCCCAAAGTGAGCCTTCAGCCCAGGCAGGTAACGTCTACATTATCTGCCGGGTTACATAGGACTGCAGCCTACAGGTGACGTCTACTACATTAATCTGTACTCAGAGGGTTAAAACTGTGTCATCTGTGGTGTTACATGGGACTGCAGGTGACATCTACTACATTATCTGTACTCAGAGAGTTATCGCGGTGTTGTCTGCACTGTTACATAGGACTGCAGGTGACGGCAGAGCGCTAGTAAAGAATGTCATGAAGCTAGGCAGCGCTCCGACGTTCTTTACCTATTGCTGGTTATTTTGCTTTTTATATTTGTTATATGACCGATATGGGGTGGGGGGGATGTATGGCGGCCGTGGGCGATCTTGACTAGCTACAGGAGTCCGAGTTAACACGGGAGGAGGGGGATACAGGAAAGTAGCGGGGGGCCCAGTCATTTCAACTTACACCTCTGCTCCTGTCCCTCTACACTTCCTGACTTTACAGCCCCTTCCTGTTGTGCCGCTGCCCCCCATACTGTGTCCGCCGTTCTACCGCTCTTCTCCTGCTCCCTGATATATCGGGCTCCTGCCCTGCTCCCAATGTTGTCCCCCCTGGTCTCCTTCCACCCGATACTGTGCCTTGAGGTCTCACCCCTTCCCCTCCAGCACTATGCCTTCTGGGCTCCTGATCCCCCCCGAGTACAGTGGCGATATATGGCCCCCAATTGCTGTGCCAGCTGTTCTCCTGCTCCCCACATTTTGCAGTGGTCCTAACAGGCCCCAGAGCTCCACAGCCAAAACGGCACATTTGGTATCAAACACTTGGCCTTAAAGGGGTATTCCCCTATCCCCAGGACCCCCACTGATCACTCCATGTGAGCGCCGCTTCCTGTTCATTACACCGCGCGTCATCTCCTGCGGAGCGGTGACAGGTACTCGCTCCATTCAAGTGAAGGGAGCGAGTACTCGTCACTACACTGCACTGCCGAGACTTCCAAGACAAAGTGCAGTGTAATGAAGAAGGACCAGCACCCGCACGGAGCACCGTTTCCCCTTCAGGGGTGCCAGGTGTTGGACCCCCGCCGGTCTGAACCACCCCTTTAAACCAGCCAATCGGTCACATGACAAATGTGTCTGTCCCTGCACCAGATCTATCTTCCGGCCGCCCCTTTAAGGTCCTGACCGACCATTGGATCAGTAGTTATGGGGAGGCAGAAACACTCATTCCCAATAGTTGCCGATTTCACACAAGCGTGTTCGGTCCGGGAAACGTGTTCCGTGTGATGGGCAGATTCCGGACCGAGCGCGGCTCCCCTGACCCCGAAATGACGGTATCGGTGTTTTCTCATGGCGGGGCTATCGTCCTGTCCTCACATCATGTCAGTACACAGCAATATGGAAAGAAGTAAGGAGACATGCTGATACTTGTAGTTCTGCTCTCATTTACAGTACTGATGTCAACCTAGGTAGCCGCTGGAGCTCTTGGGGGGGCACCCTTGGTGACCTGCCTGAGGTAAGGATAATTCAATCAACACCCACTAGAGTCGAGTACTGATTTGTAGTCCGCCCCTCCCCCAAGGTTCCTCCCCCCCGGGGCACAGATACAAATTAGCAGTCTAAAGGGATTTACAAGTCGTATTCCAAACATTTCAAGACGGTAAAAGTTAAAACGACCACAGGGGATGGCGGATACTGAGCAGATGGCATCCTGTGCACGGAGACCTTGTGAACCCATCGTATCATTCGTGGAATATTACTGGAAGCCCAGGCAAACGCCAAACCGTCAGGTGAATTTATGGGGCAATTAGACATTTTGAAATACAAGGAAAATCGCGTCATCGCGTCTGTACAGGGAGATGTAGGCCACGTGATCGGAGTCGGATCAGGTAATGGAAATGAATGGGAGAAATTCTGCTACTGCGTTGGGGGGTCATTCTCTTCTAGGGCAGCACAACTCTTTACAACTAGTGTTGAGCGAAGTTGTGTTGATGTTCAGCGTCCAAAGTTCGGGTCATCAAAGAATCCCGTTATGGATTCCGCTACCACGGATCATAACGGAATTCTTTGATAATCTGAACCCAAACTTTGGACGCCGAACTTAAAACACAAGTTCGCTCAACACTATTCACAATCTACCATGTCTAATGTATAAGGGCAGCAAGGCTAGGACTACATCAGGTCTGTAGGGACTATATGAGGTCTGTAGGGACTATATGAGGTCTGTAGGGACTATATGAGGTCTGTAGGGACTACATCAGGTCTGTAGGGACTACATCAGGTCTGTAGGGACTATATGAGGTCTGTAGGGACTACATGAGGTCTGTAGGGACTATATGAGGTCTGTAGGGACTACATCAGGTCTGTAGGGACTACATCAGGTCTGTAGGGACTACATCAAGTCTGTAGGGACTATATGAGGTCTGTAGGGACTATATGAGGTCTGCAGGGACTACATCAGGTCTGTAGGGACTACGTGAGGTCTGTAGGGACTACGTGAGGTCTGTAGGGACTATGTGAGGTCTGTAGGGACTACGTGAGGTCTGTAGGGACTACGTGAGGTCTGTAGGGACTATATCAGGTCTGTAGGGACTACATCAGGTCTGTAGGGACTACATCAGGTCTGTAGGGACTACATCAGGTCTATAGTGACTACATAAGGTCTGTAGGGACTACCCCAGTCACAGTCAATGTGCATCTCACGGCATCTCTACGGGCTGCACCGCGTCTCCGGCTGGAATCACGCAGGTTTTTAAGTGGATCCAGCTGGAGTGAGATGTACAAGTCCTTCCTTTATATTTCCCATTCCTTTCGAATGCACTTTTGTCTTTCACTCCAAAAAAAACTGCATCAAAAACTGCATGTGTGATTTCAGCCTTAAAGAGACAGAGCAGGGTTGGAATAGGAAGCACTTACCTGACCGACGGTAAACATAATGGCAAGAGGTCACGGTTTCCCATTCATGTCCTTGTGTGATCCCCCTGCCCTGCGGGTGTCGCGCTCAGTCCATGGGACGCGGGTTTGTGATGAGGCTTTTTCTCTGGGGCCAGAGCATTTTGCACAGCACCTTGCTAGCTTCCTATCTCCTTCACACACCTTTGATCCTTGTACTCTGCAGAGAAAGTTTTTCTGAGCAGTCCTCCTCCAGCTGAGGGCAGGGAGTGGCTGCTGCTGCTGCTCACCATGGGGAGGTGCGTGCAAGGGCTGCACCGACCAGCTCTTCCTTCTCTGTGCACGTTTTACAGGGCATTTCCCCTTTAAGTTATTGAAGTTATCGGTTTCTAGAAAAGCTGGGTGACAACCAATAAGCCCACTATTAAAGGGGTTATCCAAAACCTATAATGCCCCCCCACACACATCTGCCTGGGACCCTCACACAGATTGTACTTACCTCGCTCCCCGTCACTTCTGCCGCCGCTGCATCTCCCCGAAAACATCCGGTGATATATACACCGTTCAGGAGTCTGGGAAAGCTGGGTGACAACCTATGCGTCTGCTATAACATATACAGCAGTAGTTGTCGATTATCTTTCCCAGAATCATTGTGCATTGAATATGAAAGGAAGGCGATGGATCGTTACATAACCAGGGAAATGTACCTTTCAGGAGTCTGGGAAAGCTGGGTGACAACCAATATTTCTACATCTGATAGGAGCCGTTTATTAGTTTTCTCAGACTCTTTACACATTGACTACAGAATGTTACATTTCCAGCTCACCTTATTATAAATGCTCCGCGTGCACGGAATAAACAGGTAGTCCATATGGTCTATGTGAGAAGAAAGGTTTCCGGCCTGTGATACTTTTCAGTAGAAACTTCCTCTTTATTAATGTAACATAAGTCCACGTACAGACAAATCCTTACAACATGCGGTAGTTGACGCGTTTCGGACCAGGGTTACGACTAAGGACACTGGTCCGAAACGCGCCAACTACCGCATGTTGTAAGGATTTGTCTGTACATGGACTTATGTTACATTAATAAAGAGGAAGTTTCTACTGAAAAGTATCACAGGCTGGAAACCTTTCTTCTCACATAGACCATAGAATGTATTACTGTATAACCAAGTATATTTACCCGTCAAGAGTCTGGGAAAGCTGGGTGACTGACAACCAATATGTTCGCCATTACAGATCTTACAGAGCCTTCTCTGAGAAGGAGAATCGAACCTTCAGGAGACTGGGAAAGCTGGGTGACGACGATATGCCCATTATTACATATAGTAATAAATACATTGCATTTCTAGGCTGTCTAAACATCGACAGGAGAACGCAGTATCCGTATCACCATATAACCAGTCACATCGCTCAGGAGTCCGGGAAAGCTGGGTGAAAACTGAAGATGACTATGTTTGCCATTACAAATGTCACAGCTTCTCCAGAAATCTTACAGGCCTAGAAGGTCTAGAAGCTTCTGTTTTCTAGTATAAACTGTATATTTCCGTCCAAGGCTGAAGACTCGGCTTTACATGTAAACTCAAGTCCTCCAAGGAAACGTCATCCAAGAATTCTTATAGGTCGGCAATGGATTAGGATAGCACCGGATGGAAGGCGACTTTCAAGAGCCGACACGTTCTCTGCGATGATGCAGAGGCGAGGGGGGGGGGGGGGGGTGCAGGCAATCTATTCATGTATATCATGTCCTTGAAGGAAATCTCAGAAGTGATGGGAATCCTCTCCTGTTTGTATATTTTGTTCCTGGAGTCGTCTTCCTGTCTCAATAAGTGTATATCTACCGGTATGTCCCTGTCCGATCACTATTTCTGCAACCATAGATGTCACCCAGCTTTCTGATGCTCCTATTATTATACTGGGGGAAAGGGTAGCCTCTCAATAAATTCAGACAAGATCCCCAAAATCTACTAAAACCCCTAAACTCATTCAGACAAAACATCTTATAATCCATTTAGATCCCAGATAAGAACTAAAACGTAAAAAACGAAAATTCAGATTGCAAAACAGAATACTAAAGTTACCAAGACCCCAGTCTAGATCTCTAAGAATAATTTCACACCCAGACCAGACCCCAGACCAGATCCCTAAAGTTAATTCAGACCCCAGACCAGACCCCTAAAATTCATTCAGACCTCAGATCAGACCCCTAAAATTAATTCAGACCCCTAAAATTAATTCAGACCCCAGATCAGATCCCTAAAATGAATTCAGACCCCAGACCAGATCCATAAAATGAATTCAGACCCCAGACCAGACCCCTAAAATTAATTCAGACCCCAGACCAGATCCCTAAAATGAATTCAGACCCCAGACCAGACCCCTAAAATTAATTCAGACCCCAGAACAGATCCCTAAAATGAATTCAGACCCCAGACCAGACCCCTAAAATTAATTCAGACCGCAGACCAGACCCCTAAAATTAATTCAGACCCCAGAACAGATCCCTAAAATTAATTTAGAACCCCGGACTAGATCACAGACCCCGAATTCAGATCACAGACTGGATCCCTTAAATTACGGTAATTCACACCCCAGACCTGATATCTAAAATATCAGATACCAAACTCAGATCCCAGACCAAACCCTTAAATTATTTGAGACCCTAGACCAAACCCTAAAAATTAATTCAGACCCCCGGCCAGACCCCAGAGCAGATCTTCAAATTAATTCAGTGCCCAGACCAGATCTTTACATTAATTCAGAGCCCAGACCAGGCCTTTACATTAATTCAAACCCCCAGAACAGACTCCAAATTAATTTGGATCCCAGAGCAGACCCCCAAAATTGATTCCAATCTCAGACTAGACCCCGAAATGAATTCAGCTTCCAGACCAGATTGTTAAATTGATTCTGATATCAGACTGGAGCCTTAAATTAATTCAGATACATACCAGTATGTTAAACACATTTTAAAATAATTTTTAGTGATGTTATTTTTAATTTTCTACGTCACTATTTAAACAAAAACCCTAAAATCTTGCAGTTTTCTCACTGGCCACTAATCCTAATAATTGCCACTTCTTGGTCTGTACAGATTATCTGGATGACTTTACAGCCTGATTATATCACCTCTGTGTACAGACAACACAGGATCCACCATTCACAATAGGTGATATCACAGCTTATCAGCTCCCTCCTGACCTCTGCCCAGGTCACAGAGCATGCCCAGAAAACTACCCCATAGAAGTCAGTGAGGTCCTCTCCTGACCATTGTATCTATGGCCCATGGGGCTGCCATAAAGAAGTAATTTTTTAATGCTGTGTAAGGTTACTTTCAGGTTTTAGTTTTCCGGTATTTAGATCATAGAGGCTCAATACCAGAAAAAAACGCTTCCGTTTCATCCCCATTTATTGTCAATGGGGACAAAACTGAACTGAACAGAACGGAATGCTCCAAAAAGAGCAAGACTGATCCGGCATGACCCCAAGTGCAAGTCAATGGGGACGGATCCGTTTTCTCTGCCACAATAGAAAGCGGACCCGTCCCACATTGACTTTCAATGGAGTTCACGATGGATCCATCTTGGCAATGTTAAAGATAATACAACCGGATCCGTTCATGACGGATGCAGATGGTTGTATTATCAGTAACGGAAGCGTTTTTGTTGAGCCCTGCCGGATCCAGCAAAAACGCTAGTGTGAAAGTAGCCTAAATGTTGTTAAGAACGGCTCAGGCAAGATGGCTGCCCCCATAATAATATTCAGGACATAAAATAAAAAGATCTGTAATCAGAAAATAAAATCGGATTAGAAAAAAGGATATGTGTCGCTATCTGGTTTTAAGTGGCAGATAAAAATTTTGGTGACACATTTCCTTTAAAGAGAAAACCAGCCCTGATGATGTCCCAGTCAGAGCTGTACTGGTTCCAGTTAGACCCAGCAGGAAAGTTGTTGTAGCTGCTGTTTTTACTGTACACACATTTCTGCATGCTGTCTGTGAATGGAAACGGCCTCAATTACATTTAGGTCTAAAGTTCCCAAACCTTTTAAATGGGACCAGAGACAGGCAGCGAAGGACACTGCTGTTAGTCCTAACAGCAGCACAACTGGGGTATTACTGCCCCTGTGGACAATCAGGACAGGTGAAAATTTTATTAATGAAATCACATAAAGTGGTAATTAACCAGATAGGCCCCTATAAAGCCCTTCTCCAACACACATCCCGTGCGAACTATAAAGTACTACACAACAAAACACTAGAGGGAGGTATATACGTGTCCTGCTGTTAGGAATAAGGGAAAACAAATTATCGGTAGAAATTAACGATTCCCTTACGTCCAAACAGCAGCACAACTGGGGACTTAGCAAGAAGAGAACCTATGAGGGACGGTCTTCCAGCTGAACTAAATTCAAAACAGACCTGCCAAGGGCGGTGTGTTCCGAACACCTTAAGTCAAACCTATAATGGCTTACATATGTAGAGTGGGAATTCCAAGAGGCAGCAGCACAAATGTGCTCCAAAAGCACTAGGCTCCTCTCAGCCACAGAGATAGCTGCCGCTTGGGTAGATTGAGCGTGAACAAAAGCTGGGGGCACCAAACCCTGGGAGCCAAAAGCTACTCTGATGGCCTCTTTGATCCAATGGCTAAATGTTGGTTTAGAAGCTTTAAGACACTTGTTTCTTCCGGCAAAAAGAATTAAAAAATTCTCGGACCTTCGAAAGTTCTTAGTTCTTTCTAGGTAGATTTTCATACTTCTGGCAACATCTAGGGTATAAAGGACCTGCTCTTCTTCAGACACTGGAGATGTATAAAAAACAGGTAAAGAAATGACCTGGTTTAAATTGTGGAAAGAAGGTACTTTAGGCACGAAGGTAGAGAGAAACCGCAGAAGGACTCTATCCGGTAAAAATAGAGCATAAGGCTCCACAGCCGCCAAGGCCTGCAATTCTCCGATTCTCTTTGCTGAAGTAATGGCCAGCAAAAAAACAGGTCTTCCAAGACAAGAACTTTAAATCCACGCTCTGAAGAGGTTCAAAGGGGGGAGAGCATAACCCCCTGAGCACGACTGACAGATCCCACTGAGGTATAGGGCTCAGGATCCTAGGTTGCAGTCTTTCGGCTCCTTTAATGAACCTTTTGATTAGAGGGTCCTGAGAAAAAGGCTTGCCCAAAACTGCAGACAAAGCTGAGGTATGTACTCTTATGTTGAAGGTTTGAGACCCTTGTCTAAACCATCCTGTAGGAACTAAAGAATGGAAGAAATAGGGGGATCCACAGAGGACACCACATTTAGGGCACACCACTGCTGAAATGTCTTTCTGATCCTGGAGTAAGCTTTGTTGGTAGATATCGATCTGGAATGGGATAAAGTCTTCAGGACCCTCGCAGAAAACCCTCTAGATTCTAGAAGGGGGCGATTAACCTCCAGGCTGTCAGGTTGAGACTCTTCAAGTCTAGGCAGGACCCTGCCAGATGTAATAGGTCCTGCCTCAGGGGAAGCTTCCAATATTGTCCCTGGCTCATCTGCATGAGCTGGGTGAACCAAGACGTCTTTGGCCAGAAAGGTATTATGGCGATCACTGAGGTCTGGTCTTGCCTGAGTTTCATCAATACTGTTGGTATCATGGAAACTGGAGGGAATATGTAGGCCAGCCTGAACCTCCACGGAATGGACAGAGCATCCACCACCCAAGGATTGTCCTCCCTGTATAGGGAGCAGAACTTGTCCACCTTGACGTTCAACCTTGTCGCCATAAGATCGATCTCTGGCGTTCCCCACCGTTGCGTAATCTGATCGAAGACTTCCTGGCTTAGGGACCACTCGCCTGGCACCGGAAGATCTCGACTTAGGCGATCCGCCACCACATTGAGAGATCCTCTGATGTGAACTGCGGTCAGTTAAGTAAGGTTCTCTTCTGCCCAAGACAGGATCCATCCCACTTTCTGGAGGAGAGGTTGAGATCTCGTTTCTCCCTGTCTGTTTATGTAGAATACAGTCGTCATATTGTCCGAGCGAACTCTCACTACTTTGCCCTGGACTTGAGGCACAAAGTGTAGGAGCGCCAACCGCTCTTAATTCCCTTAAATTTTACGACATTTGGCTCTCCTGAGGAGTCCAAGTACCCCCTACTGGCACTTCTTCCAGATGGGCTCCCCAACCTAGAAGGGATGCATCTGTGGTCAACATGATCCAATGGAGTGGAATCAAGGACCTCCCATCTTTCAGCTGCCTCCACCACCTGAGGGAGCGGCGTACCCGAGGAGACAAGGAGCATTTCTTGTCTAACCCTTTTGGGTTGCGGTTCCACAGGCCCAACACTTCTGACTGAAGAGGGCACAAGTGTGCTAGGGCCAAGGGACTGCCTCTGCAGTTGCTGTGATGTGGCCCAACATCTTCATCAAGGTTCTGATGGAAACCACACGAGGGACCATTAGAAACTCTACGGCTCTGATTACCTTCTGGCGTCTCTCCGAAGTGAAGGAGAGAGTTATCTGAGAGGAGTCTGTTATGAACCCCAAGAATCTTCTTGATGTTGCCGGTACGATCTCGGATTTCTCCCAATTTATTATCCAGCCTAAATGCTGGAGAAAATTAAGAGCCTGATGAAGATGGATCTGCAACACCTCTATAGATGCGGCTTTTAGTAGCCAGTCGTCTAGGTAAGGAATCATTTCTAAACCGTCTAGCCTCAAGGCTGCCGCTATAGCAACCACAACCTTTGTGAAGGTGTGGGGGGCAGAAGAGATTTCAAAGGGCAGGACAGCAAACTGAAAATGTCTGATAGTGCCCCTGAGAGAGACAGCAATCTGTAGGTATTTTCTGTAATCTGGATGAATGGGTACATGCAGATACGCATCTTTGAGGTCTATGGTGACCATGAGATCCCCTGGTTGTAGAACTTGTATGACCGAGCGAATGGTCTCCATTCTGAACCGCCTTTGAGTTAAAAGACGGTTTAGATAACGGAGATCTATTATCATCCGCCAACTCCCGTCCGGCTTGGGAACAAGAAACACTGGGGAATACACTCCGGATCCTTTCTCTGCATAGGGTACTTCTTCCATTGCCTGTTTTTGTAGGTAAAGAAGGATGGTCTGTTCTAAGCACATCTGTTTTACAGGAGAGAGGAGTGAGGTCTTCACGAATCTCGAAGGAGGAGGAGCTGAAAAACGTATTCTGTACCCCTCTCTTATTACTTGAAGGACCCACTGGTCCGAAATCCTGTGTTCCCAATTTTTTGGGAAATAGCGGAGACGTCCGCCTACAGGAGTGAGCAAGCCGGGGGGAATAAGCGGGTCTACTACAAGATCAGCCAGAGGAGTAGAGATGGTGTCAAAGGCTCGACTTCTTCTCCCTAGGGTCCTGGGTGCGAGGATTTCCTCTCCCGCAGATCCTTGACCTCTGCGGGATCTCTGGTAGGATTGAGATCTGGATCCCCTAAATTGCCTACCTCTCCCCCTAGAGGATTGCTGAGGCCACAGCCCCAACATGACAAGTGCTTGCGCTTGGAAGCGGACTTCCTTCCAGAAGAGGGCACCTCCCCGGAGCCCGGAGAAGGCATTTCAGGCTAAAGTGGTTAGCAGCAGTAGCCGCGGCGGCTGAAGAATTCGCAGGTAGCGACAGCTCAGAATCTTGCGAGCGCACAACCGTCTTAGCAGTAAGGTATCAGCAACTCTCAGAACACAGAGTGAACAGAGAGACAGCTGAAGAAAAAGTGCTTCTTAAATAGCCAAGAGGGGAGGAGAACTAATTCTTACGCCCCTTTCTCGTCTTTCTTTTTTTATATCCGAGTAATCGGAGAAAGAGACTCTTAGGTTGCAAAACGGAGTGGAAGTACAGAAAACACTGTTTTCTATCAGGAAAAAATCTATAACTGTAAATTCTACAGAAATACTTCAGGTCCAAAGCCGGACCGGAAGTTCGGAAGTTCGGTAGTTCCCGCTCCCCCCCGCCACTAAGAGAGGAGACACTGAGAGCGGCCAGCTACGCGCAGCCCTCCTCCGAGCAGCAGGGGGCGCAGAGCGCAGCAGAAGTGAAGCTTCTCCTGGAAGCGAGATACACCGATGACGGAGGCGCCGGAAGGTAATAACCTCTACTGCACTAAGGCTGTACCTAAGAGCTTGTCCGTCACTGGAACGGACAGCTAAAAGGTAAAAAAGGGAGAGGGGGGGGTAGAGAACGTAGCGAGAGGAACCGCGCTGCAGGATAAAAAAGTTGAGATCTTGGTCTCAAAGAGACCACCATCTGTCCCTTCTGAAAAAAATCGCACGAGATGTGTGTTGGAGGAAGGCTTTATAAGGGCCTATCTGGTTAATTACCACTTTTTTGATTTAATTAATAAAGTTTCCACCTGTCCTGATTGTCCACAGGGGCAGTAATACCCCGGTTGTGCTGCTGTTTGGACGTAAGGGAATTAAGTTTTCAGTAATTCTTTTAGGCTAGATTCACACTAGTGCTGGCGATCAGCCGGATTGCTCTGCATTCTGGCATTGCTGGAAACGTGTACGGCTTTGGTTTTCTCCTGGCCAATTCTCGGCATATTTGCAAGGATGCGGCAGAATCGCCGCAGGTCCCCTTTATAGCAAATGGGGCCCGGACGGAGCATTACAAACTTCTTATGGCAATGCCAGAATGCACAGATATTTGGCAGGCTCCTCCCTGCTGGAACAGCCTGTCAGATCTCTGCCGCTAGTGTGAACCTAGCCTAAGATCACCTAATCTTAGTGGAGGTCACATCTATCACTGTGGAGTCAAGGACGGAGAGGGGGGGGGGGGGGTAGGGTTGGGTTGTCCTTCCACCCTGTTGAGCTTCTAGAGTTTCACATCTGTGCTGTTTCGCAGTTCACCATATCAGGAGTAGCCGGAGGGGGCCGTGCGCCGCCAGATCGCAATGGAGAACTATGGGATCTGTCTGCATTTCGGTATAACTGAGGAGAAGCAGAGATTGTAGCTGCACAGAAAAGTCCCTGTGTACATTGTGTCTACACCAGATATACTGAGTTCTTATCAGCGCAGGGGACGCGATAACGTCTCCACGTGACTTTCTTCCAAGGAGCCTTATGTCCTTTGCTTTGTTTTTTCTGAAAGTCATTGTCTCCTGATCCTATTCTTTGGCTATACATAATTATCTCCTCAGTGGGGGGTCCGGGTCCCCTGTGTCAGCCCTGGGGCAAAAAGGGAGGAGAAATAGCCAGTGCGGCCATTGTTCATGTGTGGAGCAGAATTGCCGCTTCTCTCCCTCTCTTCGGAGCTGGTTTTAGTTCTAGGGTAGATAAGCGGCACTAGAAGTGTCTGGTAAACGCTTATCCCTTGTGCCTATACAAACCTAGACACACCTGCTGAGCTAAGAGAGCGGAATTATGGAGGGGCTGGACAGTTATCTCAGGTCTATGGCTCAGCTTGGTAAGTTTAGGTACATGGCCTCAGCAGGCAGTATCACGCATCCTATGCTTAGATACATCAGCTCGGCAGACAGTACCACATATGATAAGCTTAAATATCAGCTCGGCAGACAGTATCAAATATGATAAGCTTAGATATCAGCTTGGCAGACAGTATCACATATGATAGGCTTAGGCCTCTTTCACACTTGCGTTGTTGGGATCCGGCATGCACTTCCGTTGCCGGAGGTGCCCGCCGGATCCGTAACAACGCAAGTGTACTGAAAGCATTTGAAGACGGAACCGTCTTCCAAATGCTTTCAGTGTTACTATGGCACCCAGGAGGCTATTACAATCCTGGTTGCCATAGTAGGAGCGGGGGAGCGGTATACTTACAGTCCGTGCGGCTCCCCGGGCGCTCCAGAATGACGCCAGAGCGCCCCATGCACATGGATGACGTGATCCATGCGATCACGTGATCCATGCGCTTGGGGCGCCCTGACGTCACTCTGGAGCGCCCGGGGAGCCGCACGGACGGTAAGTATACTGCTCCCCCGCTCCCCACTACACTTTACCATGGCTGACAGGACTTTAGCGTCCCGGCAGCCATGGTAACCACTCTGAAAAAGCTAAATGTCGGCTCCGGCAATGCGCCGAAACGACGTTTAGCTTAAGGCCGGATCCGGATCAATGCCTTCCAATGGGCATTAATTCCGGATCCGGCCTTGCGGCAAGTGTTCCGGATTTTTGGCCGGAGCAAAAAGCGCAGCATGCTGCGGTATTTTCTCCGGCCAACAAACGTTCCGTACCGGAACTGAAGACATCCTGATGCATCCTGAACGGATTTCTCTCCATTCAGAATGCATTAGGATAAAACTGATCAGGATTCTTCCGGCATAGAGCCCCGACGACGGAACTCTATGCCGGAAGAAAAGAACGCAAGTGTGAAAGAGCCCTTAGATACGTCAGCACAGCAGTCAGTATCACACATAATTATAGGCTTAGATTCATCGGCATGGTAGACAGTATCCAACTTGATACCATTAGATTAATGAGCTCAGCAGACAGTGCAGAGACCCAGGAGAGGGGAGCAGAGGATGGGAGGAGTGGTAGTGGCTAAGATTGTGGTAGTAGTACTCACAGTTTGCGGTGGCAATCTCCACCATGGCGCTCCCTGGGGTCATGCAGTGACAGGAGGTCACACCTTTCTTCTCTGGGGGCACCTCCTGGCATTGAGGCCCCTGCCTGCCTTGATGGTGATAATTTGGCAGGGGCAGGGTGCAGGGCAGGAGTATGAATACATGGCCGGGGGATTGTGGAGACAATGGATGGGCCCGCTGGTTGCAATGAATAGTCTCTTTACTGAGTTGATGATGAGAGTTACAGTACATATAGTACCAACACCACAATTCAGAGGTATTTCACAGTCAGTATTTTCCCAATGGCCATATATAGACACCACCAATGATGGCAGTTGTAGTACTCCCAGTCTCTCCCTCTCAAAGGAGACTTCTCAATCACTCCAGATAAGCATAGCCGCGCTGTCCTGTTCTTATTAACCCTTTCTGCAGTTCCCGTTGCAGATTTAAGATCCGGATGGCCAGTTCATATCAAAGTGTGGCAACAGCCAAGTCCTTTGCCATAAACGGGCGTTACCTCACTGACCTTTTCTGATACGGATGTGGTGTTAGACCTTCTTTTTTTTATTTTTATATTTGTATATCTATTAAAGAATATATACATGACAATGCACATCTACAATAGATTCATGCACAATAGTACAAGGTAAAAGATGAAACATGTAAAGCATCCCATTGATGTTGATTGAGCATGTATAACACTCGATAATATGCGATGATGGAAAAAGAAAAACCGAGCAGTAATAGAACAATAAAGTGAACTAAGAGAAACTGTGTCTATCCTTTAATCAGTCCAAGATGGGACTACTGAGCAGCAAATCCTAGAACCAATAAGAAATCAGGTAGTAGTGAAGGCGTCTTAGAGGCCCGAGAGCCCAGAGCTTCTCAATAAGTAATGCTTCATCAAGCTAATATCCAAAAGACAAGACAAATAAGAAGACAATGACACAATGGAGGGAACACATCTTTCTCACAAGGTCGTTAAGGTTGCCTCGCGGCCCAGTAGTTATCCCACAGGTCCCATATGGCGTTAAGGAGTACAATTTTGTCCTGAAACATAGCCGTGGAGTACTCCGTTGTTCGGACCTCCATCACCCTAGCATACAGATCAGAAACCCGTGGCGGTTCAGGGCTTTTCCAAGATTGGGAGATTAGACAACGAGCTGCTGTTAGTATTAATAGTAATAACTTAAGTGAGTGTTTTTTAACTTGAATGGGGACCACATTAAGCAGGAAGGACATAGGGTCAGGTCGGATTTCCGGTCGAGTAGGGGCATATCTTGGGGCAGTCCCAGAATATATGAGGCAATGTACCCCTATGTAAGCCGCATCTCCAGCAGTCTCTCGGGACTACTGGGTTCATTCTATGGAGGAGGTCAGGAGTGTGGTACCAGTACATTAAGATTTTATATTGGTTCTCCTGGTGTAGTACCGACCTAGAGGATTTCGCTGCCCTCCTCCATATAAGATGCCAGACAGCGTCCGGTAAGGTCTCCCCTAGGTACTCCTCCCACCGTACCATGTAGGTGTGCCTTTGAACCCGATCAGGGAAGGGAGTCAGCAATATGGAGTAGATCTCAGAAATTAGACCCTTCGCGTGTACTTCTTCCCTGCAAAGGCGTTCAAAGGGAGTCGGGAGGGAGACTGTGACCCCTGAAAAAATGGACTGTGCAAAGTGACTAATCTGGATATAAAAGTAATTGGAGGAGGAGGGGAGATCATATTTGGCCTGCAGGGTAGAAAACGGCAAGAGGTCCCTAGTGAAGGGGTCCACAATATCTGCAAACCGAAACACTCCCCGCTGAAACCATGGTCTCGTCGTGGACGTGGTAAGACTAGTAGGGAGCATAGGGTGATACAAAAAGGAGGTCATAGCAGATTGGCTAGAAACGAGAGGGAACCTACCACTACACAGTTGCCATATGAGTCTAGTGCAAGCCATGGGCCCTAAGAGGTCCCTAACTGATAGGGTCTTGTGAGAACCGGACCATAGCATAGAGTTAGGATGTGTAGGAGCTAGTCAGAGTCTTTCTACTTGCATCCAGACAGAGTACGGGTGCAAGGAAGCCCAAGCAGTGACAGAACGTAGTTGGGCCGCCCAGTAATATTTGGACAGATCTGGCGCTTACTGGATAGAAGGACTGACCTTGGGATTCTATGATGTCTCCCCGCCCATATGAATCTAAGGAGGTGAGATTGAATGGATCTCAGATCCTTGAGGGGAACTACAATCGGTAAGGTCTCAAAAAGATACAGAAGCTTGGGCAAGATCGTCATTTTAGTCGCGGCAATGCGTCCCATGAGAGAGAGTGGGAGAGCGTGCCACTTGTCCAGGAGACCGCTGATTTCTGCATATATGCGTGGGAAGTTAGCTTTGTAAAGGTCCCCATATCGGGGCGTAAGGTCAACACCCAAATATCGCAGGGAGTGTTAGACCTTCTAAAATGGCTTGTCTCCTTCTTTCAGAAGTACTGTGGTGTTGCAATTGTTTCCTAGACAGGTGAAGCCTCAGAGATAAAGGTTCTCTGAGCTGGAGGCCTGGTCTTCAGAGACGCTGTCTCTCACATCCCTCCTGCAGCTCTTCTCAGACTAGACTCACTAACAAGGGGGCGGCCCTTGGCCCATCACCCTGGCTACCTAGCCAGTAAACCAAAGTTAACCATGTAACTGCCTACACATTTGCCAGTGCATAGAAAAACAACAGTTGCACCTATAAATAACAGCATTTCACTTGGTAAGTTTGAATGATCTCTTTCAGCAGTGATTAAGCCTTTGCAGTGCCCCACTGGGGTACTGCAAGTGTCACATATGACAGGCTTAGATGCATCAGCTTGGCAGACAATATCATACATCATAGGCTTAGATTCATCAGCAAAGCAGACCGTATCACACATGATAGACTTAGATACATCAGCTCAGCAGACCGTATCACACGATAGATACACGAGCTAAGCAGACTGTATCACACATCATAGGCTTAGATTCATCAGCTTGGTAGACCGTATCCAAAAAAGATAGAATTAAATTGAGGTCAGCAAACAGCATCCTATATCATAGGCTTAGATACATCCGCTCAGCAGACCGCATAACACATGATAGACTTGGATACATCAGCTAAACAAACTGTATCAGACAATAGGCTTAGATACATTGGCTCAGCAGCAGACTGTATCACAACACCGGTTTATCAGACAGCATCACACAAGATAGGTTTGGATACACTGGCTCAGACGAGAGTATCACACATCACAGGCTTAGGTACACGTGACACATACATTCCTATCAGTAATCTGCCTTCTCAGATTTGTGGCTTTTTTAACTGAAATTTCTGACTTTTTATCTGAAAAATTCTGATCTTTTTAATCAAAGTCAGTTGAAAATGAACGCAACTGATAAAAAATATATTTTCTGTGCTTTCACTTTCCTGACGTGGAGATTTAATCCCGGCCACGTCACTTTTCTCATATACTGATAATTACCGAGCCGCTCATTTTTTTGCAAATCTGAATCCTTGCCCCGGGTGCAGGAAAGCCTAGCTACACCTCTGCTTACAGGGAGTGCAGCGGTGAGGTAGGATTTGTCTCCACCTACTGGACAAGTCTAACATTTTAGCGATAGCATTTATCGCCATCTGCTGGATGAGTGTGAATTTTAATTTTTTTTGCATGCAATTCTCGCCATTTCTATCAGTGAAAAGAATCGTTGGCGGTTATACGCAGAGACCAAAAACTGCTCACACAAATGGGGCCTTGTGTCAGCTAAGAGCTTACAGATCAAAGTGTATCTCCTAGGCTGACACACTGTAACAAAAACTCAACTGCGTGAGCAGGTCACTTTACTGACAAGCAAGCAGAGATCTTAAAATTGAGGTGGAATGATGGAAAATATGATGCGTTTTAGAGATGGGCCTCAACAGTTTTAAAGTGTATAGAAAAAAAGCCAGAGGGCTAAATTCACTCTGGACGGGCGCCATGTTTGCTCGCTAGCAAATTGTGACAATTTCTTTATACCACGAGCACCACACTTTTTGCTGACCATTGCTGTCGGTATTAAAAGACAGGATGTGAGGGTTTTTGTTACAGACTACAAAGCTCATCCTCCTGCTTTATATAATTTTTTATTCATCTCTGTTCATCTGCTGTTTCCATAGGCTCCCCGGACATATTTGTGTTGGTTCCTCTTCCCGTTTCCTGGTTAGGGTCTGTACTGGAAGTGTTGTCGGACTCCTCCTGGTCTGGCGATGCTGTGTTCTCCTCGGGGTCTTTCCTTTCTTGATGATTGGACACTGCTGAGATATCCGGAATCTCCCCCCTCATATGAACTGACACTGCTGCCTTATACTTCTTCTTGGGTTTAAAGACTGACCCTACTGAGTCAGTGTCTTCTGCTTTATCATAGTCGGAAACCAATACATCCTTATCAGGGACGGCGAAATTCTCCAGTGTTGGATGGAATGTCATTTGGTCCAAATCTTCCTTCAGATTCTGGTCTGGCTCTGTTTGGCTGATGTGACCCTTTGTGATGGACAGGCCTTTAGGGGCGCTTATACTTTTAGGGAGGTTCGGCTGGTTCCTGCGGATGGGTTGCTGGTTACACAATACAAAGCTGAATTCCAAAAGCTTGTCAGTGAGGGAACGCAGATAGGATGACACCCGCTCCTTCTCATTCTTTATATCAAAGAAAAGTGGTTGTTGTGAAGCTCGGGAGCCAGATGCATATGGGAAGACTGGAACTGCAAGAAAATAACTACTATAATACTGCTTCTATCTACAAGAATATAACTACTATAATACTGCTTCTATCTACAAGAATATAACTACTATAATACTGCCTCCTATGTACAAGAATATAACTACTATAATACTGCCTCCTATGTACAAGAATATAACTACTATAATACTGCTCCTATGTACAAGAATATAACTACTATTATACTGCTCCTATGTACAAGGATATAACTACTATAATACTGCTCCTATGTACAAGAATATAACTACTATAATACTGCTCCTATGTACAAGAATATAACTACTATAATACTGCTCCTATGTACATGAATATAACTACTATAATACTGCTCCTATGTACAAGAATATAACCACTATAATACTGCCTCCTATGTACAAGAATATAACTGCTATAATACTGTCTCCTATATACAAGAATATAAACTACTATAATACTGCTCCTATGTACAAGAATGTAACTACTATAATACTGCCTCCTATGTACAAGAATATAACTACTATAATGCTGCTCCTATGTATAAGAATATAACTACTATAATACTGCCCCCTATGTACAACAATATAACTACTACACTTATATACTGTATCCTAGAGAGTTTCTATAAGAAGGTAGCAATAGTGAGTTTAAGCTCGGTTTGCACTGCAGTTAATCCAACCATGGCCACCATGTGCGGATATACTGTATATGCAATAGTCTGGCACATTCTTCTTTTCTTACCTGGTGGTCTGATCATTCCCTGTGAGATTTCCTCTGAATTAAAAAGATCTAGCATTTCATGTAAACATGGAATCCTCTGTTGGATAAAGAGAACCTTCTTAGACAATGGTTTATGATGACTGGCTGGTTATAGAGAGGACAACTGTCCAATGGATGCTTGGACTATCATCCCCAACATCTCAATTAACAAGAACATTTGGGATCTGTCAACACATATCTTCTGTCTAATGACTAAATGTAGCTGGCCAGCTAAGACCTGTCCTAGGTTGCTAATATAGCTTGTGTGTTTATACAGCTAGACCTGCCAATAACCTTCATACAGTTCCTATGTTTGTGTGTTAAAGACAGAAGCAGAGTTATTTACTGTGACTTCATGTTTGGATGTCATATAACAGTTATAAATTGTGTTCACAGAAGCAGAAAACATAATATGCTTTTAAGATTTATTATATAATGTAAGGTAAGCTCAATGACACAGCAGAAACAACAGAAAGCATAGAGTAAACTGTTGTTGCTGGGCAGGAGTCTAGACCAATCACAGCCAGCCTCACACACAGCAGGAGTCTTGGCCAATCACAGCCAGCCTCACACACAGCAGGAGTTTTGACCAATCACAGCTAGTCTCACACACAGCCTGTGTGGGAAATTCCCCTAACAGGAGCTGCTAGAATCATTACAACAGAGGAGAGGAGCTGAACAGACATTCACTCCACTAAGAGCTGTGTTTTATGGAAGCAGAGAGGCCAAAATAGGTATTTTAAACAGTTATATAATTTTCCTACTGTTAATGTGGTGATTAGAACTGTATACTGAACCAGTTATATGTGTGTTTACTTACAGTTCCACCAAATTCAATTGTAAACTACAAAGTTCACAATCCAAGTTCAAATTCCATATTGCAATCCAAATTGCATACAACCATACCAGATCATACTCAACCAATGTGCAAATAGTTACTGCTAACTGCATACTGCAAATTACTTGGAAACAAGTGCTAAATTTCCCTGCAGCGCCAACCCAGGGGAAAATCAAGCATTACACAGTGGCCATTCAAATGAATGGGTTGCTTGTCCAATGCTGGATAGGGCAGGTCCTCCAGAGTGAGATACTCTCTTTGATGGCCTAGCATTAAGGCAGGTCCTCAATATTTGATTTGTTAGAGTCTGACCAGTGAGAACCCCACAGATCAGCAGAATGAAGAGGACAAGATGATTGTGGTCTCAGCTTCATTCAGTTTGGTGCTTCTGGTTCTGGATAACCCCTTTAAGGTTGAGATTCAGAACCTACGGTGAAAAATCTTTTATTTTTGGGACAAGAATTTACAAGTTGGTCAGTGACTAAGCAGTAGAATCTGTGTTCATATGAAAGTTGATGTATGGGCTCCTCAGTCAACATAATAGCTCTGGTGGCCTCTTCACCTGCTATTCTGGATATTGGTTTGATCTATACAACTGAACTGGTGGACCATCTCCCCTACCTTTATGTAGAACTGGTTCTTTGTGCAGCGAAACAGTGCAAACTGGCAGAAGGAGTCGAATTGGGGGAAAGAATCCAATTCTGTGCAAACCGGTCCTGCAACATTAACATCAGTGTCAACTTGTGCTGCATGTTCTTGAATTTGGTTCAGTCTAAATTTGCAGTCCATACACAATATTCATAGTCACCCTTGGGAATGTGTCCATGGTTCTCGACCAAGTCAAAGCCAAAAACTTGTGGGTCTTCACACCCGGAGACATGGCGGATCTTGCAGAGCTGCTTGGCTTTCCATTCAGGTTGGATGAGCTTTATAAATTGCTCATACTCTTCCTCAGACAAGGGGGTGCCGGGACGTGCTAGGTAGTGGTGGTCTGCCGTACTGCATGTCAGAATCACTTGAGTCCACCAGAAGATGATGAAGGCTGTGTACAATTCAAAAGATAGGTTAGAAGTTTCTGATTGGTGGGGTCTAACTGATGGAACCCCCACCAATCAAGAGAACAGGAGTCCAGAGACCCCTGTTTGAAGGGAGTGATGCAAACCGGCGACAACCCCTTTTAATATGCCCAGTAGGATATATGGATGTCATAGAGGGCACGGACCCACCCCTATATGAGCCAGGGTGGAGATCAGCTACACCAGAGCATCCTCTGGTGAGCCCCATCTGTTAATACATTTCATGGGCTAGTAATGCTGTGGTTCCAGGACATGGTCAGTGGTCAGTGGGTAAATATGATCTTCTAGATCACTTCTACAGTAAGGAGGTCCGATATGTCACTCAAAGCCACCTTCTTCATTGCTAAGCAGTGACCCAAACATATTGGAGCTGCTGCTTAATATAAAATGTGAAGTCTAAAACACCTAACGAAAAAAGGTAAATTTATTTCCCCCCATATAGTCATAGATTATTATAAAATTTTGGATTTCCTGCAGACACCACTAGGGGGAGCTTAGAATCTTATCGAAGACAACCTTTATCGTTGAGATCAATGAAAGCTGTATAGATGTAGTGAGCTCCCTCTAGTGGTGAAGAAGTAGTTATCCCACAAAGAGTATTTATCATGGTTAAATTCCGCCTATAATTATAAACATTTTGGTATTTGGCGTGTTTTGTGTAGTTTTTGTATAATGGCACCACCTGCTATTTCTATTGAACAGCCTTTGTGCGTCCACCTCAGTAAATGTGCTAAGGAGGACACACAGGGTCAGATTTGTCAAAGTATTTACTCCACTTTTATGGCGTCACACTGTATTCGCATTGTAATTTACAACTTTTTACACTTCTCCACACTTTTGGTGAGAAGAAGGCTTGATGGAGGGGCGGGACCAGATGGAGGCTAACAGGGTTACAGATGACGGCTGGTGCAGGATATACCAGTCTTAGTAAATCCGCCCTACTTCTTCAGTCTTTCCTCTCTCTCCTTCATTTATGAGGAGGGATTCCTGGTGAGGGGAGGTGTCTGTTTCTGGAGCTTCAGGGTCCTCTCTGCTGCTCAGGGACGATACCGAGCGAGTGTTAGGACAGTGAGATAGTGTTATTCTAATTGCGCTTGCTCAGCATCTTCTCCGAGAAGCAGAGAGGACACTGCAGTTTTCAAAGTATCCAGTTCATTACACACCAGAAGGAACAGAAAGAGAAAAGACTAAGCATGTGTGTCCACCTCTCCACATTTACTGAGGTGGACGCAGAAAGCTATTCAATACAAACAGCAGGTGGCGCTATACGAAAGTTATTTTTGGAATATCTTTGGATATCAGCATTAAAAAAATAAATAAATTAACTATAAAGAACATTCATTATGGGACAATCGCTTTAAGACAATGCTTAGGGAGGCAGAGGTTTTGGTGCTCTGTTTTAGAAAAGCATAATTCTGACCCCTGTACATTATAAAATTCCCTATATACAGTAGATATTAACCAGCACAGCATTTAGGACTGTAGGTGACAGTTGTCATTACCGTTGTGATGTCTCCGCTGAAATATCATCTTTGAACCGATCAGCGGAATGTCGGCTTCATATGAAAAACCGCAAATCAGTGACATCACAAAGAAGCGGGATTCCAATAGCAGTGACTGAGCTCCATAGGCCAGAACTTCAGCCAATCAGAGCACTGGATAATTAAACTGTGGCCTTTGATTGGCTGCTGTGTGCAATGTTGCAGTATGTACCTTATCATATATGTGAGGAAGTGTATGAAGACGTAACCGGCCCCGGTGACAGTGCGGGTCATGAGCGCTGCTTATGATCTGAAACAGGACCTGTAAAAAGGGGCAGACGAGGGATCTTTCAAGAAAAGAAAAATTCTGGCAGCATCAGAGGAGGGTACTCCACATGTAAAGGTACTCAGTTAAAATGTGAAAAACTCTCTCAGCGTATATATTTCATTTTTTGCCCCCTCTCTCACTGTATACAGGTGAAACTCGAAAAATTACAATATTGTGCAAAAGTTCATTTATTTCAGTAATGCAACTTAAAATTAGAATATTGTAAAAAGGTTCAATATTCTAGGCTCAAAGTGTCACACTCTAGTCAGCTAATTAATCCATACCCCCTGAGCAAAGGGGACCTGAGATTGTGACTTTGGGGTTTCATTAGCTGTAAGCCATAATCATCCAAATTGTAACAAATAAACGCTTGAAATATATCGCTTTGCATGTAATGAGTCACATATGTTAGTTTCATCTTTTAAGTTGCATTACCGAAATAAATGAACTTTGCACGGTATTCAAATTTTTCGAGTTTCACCTGTATATTTCATTTTTTGCCCCCTATGTATATATATCCACTTTGCCCCCTCTGTATGGCAAAATGGATATCTATACGCCCTCTGCGACTGCGATCGTTACGCCCCTGCACTTACATAAAACCTGCGTAACAGATCTTTGAATGTCTCAGCTCACAGCGTGGAAAATGTCTACACCTCATCTCTCTGCAGATGTCTTTTTGTTTAATTAGAATTTCCCCAACATTGTAGACTAGAAGCTAACTTTCATTTTCTAAATATATCACATAACCTGTATTTCCAGTAATAGTAACGAAGGGGAATTCTCTTGTGTGTGTTTAAAAAACTACTATAATACTGCTCCTATGTACAAGAATATAACTACTATTATACTGCCTCCTATGTACAAGAATATAACTACTATAATACTGCTCCTATGTACAAGAATATAACTACTATAATACTGCTCCTATGTACAAGAATATAGCTACTATAATACTGCCTCCTATGTACAAGAGTATAACTACTATAATACTGCTCCTATGTACAATAATATAACTACTATAATACTGCTCCTATGTACAAGAATATAACTACTATAATACTGCTCCTATGTACAAGAATATAACTACTATAATACTGCCTCCTATGTACAAGAATATAACTACTATAATACTGTTCCTATGTACAAGAATATAACTACTATAATACTGCCTCCTATGTACAAGACTATAACTACTATAATACTGCCTCCTATGTACAAGGATATAACTACTATAATACTGCTCCTATGTACAAGAATATAACTACTATAATACTGCTCCTATGTACAAGAATATAACTACTATAATACTGCTCCAATGTACAAGAATATAACTACTATAATACTGCCTCCTATGTACAAGAATATAACTACTATAATACTGCTCCTATGTACAAGAATGTAACTACTATAATACTGCCTCCTATGTACAAGGATATAACTACTATAATACTGCTCCTATGTACAAGACTATAACTACTATAATACTGCCTCCTATGTACAAGTATATAACTGCTATAATACTGCACCTATGTACAAGAATATAACTGCTATAATACTGCTCCTATGTACAGGAATATAACTACTATAATACTGCCTCCTATGTACAAGAATATAACTACTATAATACTGCTCCTATGTACAAGAATATAACTACTATAAGGCCTCTTTCACACTTGCGTTGTTGGGATCCGGCATGCACTTCCGTTGCCGGAGGTGCCTGCCGGATCCGTAACAACGCAAGTGTACTGAAAGCATTTGAAGACGGAACCGTCTTCCAAATGCTTTCAGTGTTACTATGGCACCCAGGACGCTATTAAAGTCCTGGCTGCCATAGTAGTAGTGGGGAGCGGGGGAGCAGTATACTTACAGTCCGTGCGGCTCCCCGGGCGCTCCAGAATGACGTCAGAGCGCCCCATGCGCATGGATGACGTGATCCATGTGATCACGTGATCCATGCGCTTGGGGCGCCCTGACGTCACTCTGGAGCGCCCGGGGAGCCGCACGGACGGTAAGTATGCTGCTCCCCCGCTCCCCGCTACACTTACCATGGCTGTCAGGACTTTAGCGTCCCGGCAGCCATGGTAACTATTCAGAAAAAGCTAAACGTCGGGTCCGGCAATGCGCCGAAACGACGTTTAGCTTAAGGCCGGATCCGGATCAATGCCTTTCAATGGGCATTGATCCCGGATCCGGCCTTGCGGCAAGTCTTCAGGATTTTTGGCCGGAGCAAAAAGCGCAGCATGCTGCGGTATTTTCTCCGGCCAAAAAACGTTCCGTACCGGAACTGAAGACATCCTGATGCATCCTGAACGGATTACTCTCCATTCAGAATGCATTAGGATAATCCTGATCAGTATTCTTCCGGCATAGAGTCCCGACGACGGAACTCTATGCCGGAAGACAATAACGCAAGTGTGAAAGAGCCCTTATACTGCTCCTATGTACAAGAATATAACTACTATAATACTGCTCCTATGTACAAGAATATAACTACTATTATACTGCCTCCTATGTAAAAGAATATAACTACTATAATACTGCTCCCATGTACAAGAATATAACTACTATAATACTGCTCCTATGTACAAGACTATAACTACTATAATACTGCTCCTATGTACAAGAATATAACTACTATAATACTGCTCCTATGTACAAGAATATAACTACTATAATACTGCTCCTATGTACAAGAATATAACTACTATAATACTGTCTGCTATATACAAGAATATAACTACTATAATACTGCTCCTATATACAAGAATATAACTACTATAATACTGCCTCCTATGTACAAGAATATAACTACTATAATACTGTTCCTATGTACAAGAATATATCTACTATAATACTGCCCCCTATGTACAAGAATATAACTACTTTCCTGTTCGTCCTTGGCAGCACACACCAAAGGGTTAAGTCCCCTAGGTACAACCAGAATAGAGACCAATTAGCAAGCAATAGATTGATTAATTACATAGTACCTCCCAGTATAAAGCACCTCAGAGCACACAGAGCCATGTATTTTATTTTCTCTAGGCACTTGAAGAGACCACAACTCCCACAGTTATCCCCTCCCAGGTGTGATACTTTTAGTCCCTCACCCTGAAGATGGTTGCGAGAGTGTTTTCCCCAGTGCAGTCGGCAGCACCTCGCTCCATTCTCTGCTTGCCTCCCTCTGCATGGTGTGGGTTGAGGTTGAGGCAGCAGAGACGCGCGCTATAGCGGAGGCGCACGCGCGTGATGATACTGGGGAATCGCGACGTCTCGCGCATGCGCACTCTGCTGGCGCGTCCCGGAAGTATTTAACTCCGTGGCACAGTTACTATGGGCGCTCGCCAGGACGCTACTCCCTCTGCTTGCCGAGGTAAGTAAGGTTGATGTATGGGGATAACATGCTTGGCAAGATCTGGCATAGGTTTGATGCGGCTGTCTCTTCCTCTGTGCACACTCTTCGGTGGTGTTGGGGTGAAGGAATGATTTTTTTACTGATACTCCTTATCTATTATTAGATGTCTGCCTCCCCAGAGGAATCTCATAAGAGAAAAAGAAAATCCAGACACCGCTCCTGCAGGAATTGTGAACAACCTATGCCAGATGATGCGTTTTCTGATCTGTGTCAGGGCTGCACTTCTGAGTCTCCTCCCTCCCAGAATAATGACTTTCTGCTCTGGTTTAAGGATCAGCTATCAGCTGTTTTTAATGAAGTCAGAGCCTCCAATAAGAAAACCAAAAAATCACATGAAACCTCAGGGCCACAGTTTGCCTTATCCTCTGACAGTTCCTTGTCTGAGGGAGAGATAGACTCAGATTCTGAGGATATGGAGGACACTATGCTGTTCCATAAGGAGAACCTAGGGGGTCTTATCAAAGCAGTCAAGCACACTATTGAATCCAGTAGAGATATTTCTAATAAGTCAAAATGTGACAAGCTGTTTTATTTTCCTAATTCAGGATGCAAAGCTTTTCCAGGGCACCCGCTGCTCAATGATTGGCTAAGGCAGGATTGGGATAAACCGGATAAGAAACCGGATCCCAGTTCCAGATTCAAGCATACATATAAATTAGCGGACGACACATGTAAAGATTGGATGTCAGTCCCTAAGGTAGACCTTCCAGTGGCCAGATTGTCAAGGAGGGCGCTTTTTCCATCTGAGGAGACTTCCTTGATCAAGGATCCAGTGGACAAGAAGGCGGAGTCTTTCTTAAAAAAAGCGTATGCGTCCACTTCTTCTTCTTGTGTACCGGCCCTAGCCTCTGTGCCAGTGGCAAGGTCTCTGCGGATCTGGCTGTCCCAATTATCTCATGACCTGGAAGATGGGGTTCCAAGGGAAGAAATTTTAAAAAATATCCCGGTTATGAAGCATGCATCTGAATTCTTGTGTGATTCTCCATTAGATTCATTAAAGTTTGCATCACGTTCCTTGGCTCTCACTAATGCCGCCAGAAGGGCCATATGGATTAAGCAGTGGTCAGGTGACCTCATGTCAAAGTTCCACTTTTGTAATCTTCCATTCCAGCCCACGTCCTTGTTTGGTCCTCAGTTGGAAAAAATTCTGGAGTCATTAAATGACAGCAAAACTGCTAAATTCCTGGAAACAAGAAGGAAGCCTTCCAGATCTTTTCGTTTCCAGAGAAGAAGATCTCCTAGATTTCGGAACAAACAGCAATTTGACAGACAAAGAAGATTCCGTTACAACAGACAGGAGAGACCTGACTTCAGGAAAAAAGATAAGAAGCCCGCAGAACAATGACGCCAGGCCTCAACCCCGGGTAGGGGCAAGATTAAAAGAGTTTACCGCAGCGTGGAAGAACACGTCGAACGACGCCTGGGTCATTTCCACTATCCAGAGAGGTTATGTCCTGGAGTTTTCAAAAATCCCTCCAGACCGGTTTCTTATAAACCAGACAAATCCAGTGATCCTTCAACTGTTAGAAGAATTCACAGAGAAGGCAGCATTAGAGCCAGTGCCTTATATGGAAGCGGGCAAAGGCGTTTATTCCAAGGTTTTTCCGGTACCCAAACCAGGGAACAAGTGGAGGCTAGTAGTGGATCTAACGTACCTAAACAAGTATATTGCCAAGAAGAGATTCAGAATGGAATCAATCCGATCGGTGATCGCGCTATTAGAGCAGAACAGCTACATGGCATCAGTAGATCTCCAAGATGCGTATTTACACATTCCAATCCTTCCCAAGCATCGGAGGTATCTAGGAATAGCGATTCAAACTCAACACAGAACATCGCATCTTCAGTTCACCTGTTTACCCTTCGGGATATCGTCGGCACCCAGGGTGTTCTCAAAAGTAGCAGTAATCCTGACGGAAGCGTTGCACCTCAAAGGCATATGTTGCATACCGTATCTAGACGACTGGCTTCTGATAGCGAACTCTGCGGCTCAACTATCAGCAGATTTGAAAGAGGCTCTACTAATGCTCCAGAATCATGGGTTTTTGGTAAATCACAAAAAATCTCAACTTGTTCCTTCTCAGGAGATAAAGTTTCTGGGATTCATTCTGAATTCAAAGAAAATGAATGTCAGGTTATCCGCAGAAAGGATAATAGCTATCCAGAAACAGGCCTCACACCTGATCTCTGCCCCCAGAGTAACATTTCGGCAGGCCATGTCTCTACTGGGTCGGTTGACTTCCTCAGTGGATGCAGTTCCATGGGCAAGAGCTCACTTCAGAGAGCTACAACATGCCATCCTCACAGCGTGGGACAAGAATTATCATTCCCTCGACAGGAAGTTTGTTATACCAGTATTGACGCGTCATCATCTCAGGTGGTGGATGTCACCCAAACGCCTTCAACAAGGCAGAAGTCTGCAATCTCAAACCCAGATTCACCTCACTACGGATGCCTCCTCCTGGGGCTGGGGTGCCCATGTCGACAGTCTGTGGGTACAGAGGAAGTGGAACACAGCAGATTCCAAAAGGTCCTCCAACTGGAGGGAGCTAAAGGCGGTACACCTAGCCTTAATTCATTTCCAGGATCATCTGAAGAGCCGCAGTGTCCTAATCCGGTCAGACAACATCTCCACGGTGTACTACATAAACAAGCAGGGAGGGACGAGAAACAGCAGTCTCTCCAGGGAATGCAGTCTTCTGATGGCTTGGGCCGAAGTATGGACCCAAGAAATAACAACAGTCCACATAAAGGGTACATTGAATGTCATGGCCGACATACTCAGTCGCAAGAAGATGCATCCGGGAGAATGGAGTCTCAATCCGGCTGTGTTTGCAGAGATCAAGAATCGGTGGGGAGAACCTCGTATGGATGTAATGGCAACGGAACAGAACAGGAAGACCAAAATATTCTGTTCCATTTACCGCTCCGCTCAAGCGTTTGCGATCGACGGTTTATCAGTCAGCTGGAAAGAAGGTCTGATATACGTCTTTCCACCAGTTCCAATGATCTCAAAGGTACTCAAGAAGATTCAGCAGGACCAAGCAGAAGCAATTGTGGTCCTACCTTACTGGCCACGAAGAACGTGGTTTTCCCTAGCTCTCCGTCTATCCAAAGGGAGGATTTGGAAGATTCCACCCAGACGGGATCTCCTCAGTCAGAATGGGTTATTTCATCCGAACCCCAACAACCTCAAGTTATCAGTTTGGAGACTGAGCGGGATTCTTTAATTCACCTAGGTCTTCCCACAGAAGTGATCAATACTCTCCTAGCTGCTCGAAAACCGGCTACAGTTAAGGTTTACAATAGAGTTTGGCGCATCTTTAAGACATGGTGCCAAAGCAACTCAGAAGACCCAGAATCCCTAAATACGATCATTCACTTTCTTCATGAAGGCTTCAAAAAAGGTCTGAAAACGAATACATTAAAGGTTCACTTTACTGCAATAAATGCGCAGCAACAAGGAAAGTTTTCAAATAATCCATTGATCCACACTTTCTTCAAAGCCTTGAAGAATATTAATCCTTCCTTCCATTCTCCAATTCCATCCTGGGATCTGTCTGTGGTATTGTCCGCCTTGTGTAAACCTCCATTCGAGCCGCTTGAAGAAGCTTCCATAAAACACTTGTCTGGGAAAGCCTTATTCCTAGTATCAATCACATCAGCAAGACGTATAAGTGATCTACAAGCCCTATCCTGTAGGGAACCATATTTCAGGGACTTAGGCCACTCCGTGGTTCTACGCACAATGCCAGGTTTCTTGCCCAAGGTTGCTTCAACTACCAACATTAACCAGGAAATATCGCTCCCAGTAATCCAGTCTAACACTCAAGACCAGGATCAAACTCATCTCCTGGATGTCAGAAGAGTTCTTCTGTTCTATTTACAAGTCACTTCATCATTTAGAGGATGTGAAAGTCTCTTTTTACAGCACCAGGGCCCTAACAAGGGTAAAAGGGCCAGTAAAGCAACTTTAGCGAGGTGGATCAAACAGACTATAGAGTTGGCCTACTCAATGGCTGAGTTACAGTGTCCATTATTATTAAAGGCCCATTCAACAAGGTCTACAGCTTCGTCCTGGGCTGAGCTGGCACAAGTCCCATTATAACAAATCTGCAGAGCCGCAACATGGTCTACATCATCGACCTTCATTAAACACTACAGGCTAGACATTCAGGCAGCAGAAGAGGCTTCTTTTGGCAAACGAGTGCTACAGTTGGCGGCCAGTGCTCCCCCCCTTTGAGTACTGCTTTAAAAATCCCTTTGATGTGTGCTGCCAAGGACGAACAGGAAAGCGAAAATTTACTTACCAAAATTTTTGTTTCCTGGAGTCCGTAGGCAGCACAATATGCCCACCCTTAATAAATTATTGCTGCATACAATACATGGCTCTGTGTGCTCTGTGGTGCTTTATACTGGGAGGTGCTATGTAATTAATCAATCTATTGCTTGCTAATTGGTCTCTATTCTGGTTGTACCTAGGGGACTTAACCCTTTGGTGTGTGCTGCCTACGGACTCCAGGAAACAAAAATTTCGGTAAGTAAATTTTCGCTATAATACTGCCTCCTATGTACAGGAATATACCTACTATAATACTGCCTCCTATGTACAAGAATATAACTACCATAATACTGCCTCCTATGTACAGGAATATAACTACTATAATACTGCTCCTATGTACAAGAATATAACTACTATAATACTGCCTCCTATGTACAAGAATATAACTACTATAATATTGCTCCTATGTACAAGAATATAACTACTATAATACTGCCTCCTATGTACAAGAATATAACTACTATAATACTGCTCCTGTGTACAAGAATATATCTACTATAATACTGCCTCCTATGTACAAGAATATAACTACTATAATACTGCTCCTATGTACAAGAATATAACTACTATAATACTGCCTCCTATGTACAAGAATATAACTACTATAATACTGCTCCTATGTACAAGAATATAACTACTATAATACTGCTCCTATGTACAAGAATATAGCTACTATAATACTGCCTCCTATGTACAAGAATATAACTACTATAATACTGCCTCCTATGTACAGGAATATACCTACTATAATACTGCTCCTATGTACAAGAATATAACTACTATAATACTGCCTCCTATGTACAAGAATATAACTACTATAATACTGCTCCTATGTACAAGAATATAACTACTATAATACTTCCTTCTATGTACAAGAATATAACTACTATAATACTGCTCCTATGTACAAGAATATAAATACTATAATACTGCCCCTATGTACAAGAATATAACTACTATAATACTGCCTCCTATGTACAGGAATATACCTACTATAATACTGCCTCCTATGTACAAGAATATAACTACTATAATACTGCTCCTATGTACAAGAATATAACTACTATAATACTGCTCCTATGTACAAGAATATAACTACTATAATACTGCCTCCTATGTACAAGAATATAACTACTATAATACTGCTCCTATGTACAAGAATATAACTACTATAGGGAGCTTGACCGTCGTCCTGACCGGCCGCATGTGAAGAGAGCTCTCCTTTCCATTGCCTTACAAAGTGGTATATTTCGCATCCTAACCACATAATTATGGGAAAAATTGGCAAATATTTGCCCAAAGACAGACCTGAACCCCTTAAGCAAGATCGGGGGTCCTCCGATATGGAGAAATATTTCAATAAAAGGTCTGCAGCTTCGGCAACAGAACGACCCAAGATGGCGCCGCCAGACCCTGATGAGGGTAATGAAGACGCCGAAAGAGCTGACAGCCCGTCTACTGAGGGTTCCCAGGGATCGCATGCTGATGCACCGGAGCCTATTTCAAAGAGGTTCCTACAGCAGGCGCTTTCGTCAGCGTTGCTACCGGTGATGCAGGAGCTCACTGAAATAAAAGGGGACATTAAACATATCGGCCATAGAGTCGAACGGCTCGAAAATACGCAAGGGGCCATTCTGGATTACGCTTGCACAATCGGCGATAACTGCTCTGCGTACATGTCCTCTCTGGATCGCGCCTATGCCCTGATCGAAGATCAGGAAAACAGAAGCAGATGCAAGAATGTGCGCTTCAGAGGACTGCCAGAAGCGGTGTCGCATGAAGAGCTACCTGAAGCAGCGTCCGCCATTTTCGCTTCTCTGCTGGGCCCAGAAGGTGCTTCTGCTGTCACAATCGAGCGTATTCATCGCTCCTTACGCCCTAGACCCAAAGATGGCGACCCCCCACGTGATGTGGTCTGTGGACTTCTACGCTATGTAGATACCGCTGCGATTTTTAGGGCGGCCAGAGAGAAAGGGGACCTAAAGTATGATGGGACCAAGATCCTGCTATTTCAAGATCTCGCGCCTTCAACCTTAAGCAAAAGAAGAGCCCTGCGCCCAGTCACCGAGATACTACGGCTGATGAAGATTCCGTTCAAGTGGCTTTTCCTCTTCGGCCTTACGTTTTCTAAAGAAGGCAAAAGGTGTACGATCCGGGTCCCCGGTGACCTGCCGGCGGCGTGGGAGCTGCTCAACACTACGCCACAGGACATTCCATCATGGCTGCCCTCGGCGGACACTGGAGTCCCGCTTCCAGAACTCCCTGAATACTCCAGATTGTCTAAAGTATCGCAAAGAAAAGGGCAGGGGCCTAAACAAAGAATCACCTGAACATTCCCCACAGGTCGTATGCTGTTTGCTAACATGGAGGCCTCCTAAGTTGCTATTTAGTTTATTCAGGGAGCGCCTTTATACTGAGGGAATGCAGTGACTTCTATGAGTAAGGTGCTCGTTAGCACTCACTGGGAGGTGTATCCCAGTGGGGCTCATTTGATAGACACATGGCGTCTGACCCATCCTACGGATCTGGATTATACATTCTTTTCAGCTCCGCACAAGGTCTACTCTAGACTAGATTATGTTTTTATTTTAAGTAGTCATGCTGAACTGGTGAATAACTCCACCATTGACCCTATGACAGTATCAGATCACGCCTCAGTCACGACATCCGTGGTGTTCTCTGATTTGCCTCAACAGTCTCGACAGTGGAGATTAAATGAGACTCTACTGGATGATATAGAGGGGGCGAGAGACATAGAAGCCAAACTACAACTCTACTTCAAGGAGAACACCACGGATGACGTTTCTATCACTACTGTCTGGGAGACATACAAGGCGGTCATCAGAGGGGAACTGATAGCACTGGGTAGTCGGATAAAAAAAGAAAGACAAAAAACCTTCCACTCGCTGATAGAGAAAATTTCTGTCTTGGAATCTCTGCACAAGAAATCTAAATCCATAGAAGCCCAATCGGAACTCAAGCTCACTAGGATAAAACTTAAAGATCACCTTAACTACCATCCGCCTTCACATTTTTAACCCCAGGGCGGAACGTGACAACAAAATTAAACCTTGAAAAGAACAAAGACCATCTGGCCTGTCTCGGGTTCAGACGCTTGGCCGATTCCAAGTAGGCCAGATTCTTATGGTCTGTAAACACGGTAATAGGGTGTCTGGCTCCCTCTAACCAATGGCGCCATTCCTCAAAAGCTAATTTGATGGCCAACAACTCCCTATCTCCCACATCGTAATTTCTCTCTGCAGAGGAGAGTTTCCTTGAGAAAAAGTCACACGGTCGCCATTTGGCAGGAGAGGGACCCTGAGACAAGACCGCACCCACACCCACCTCAGAAGCGTCCACCTCAACAATAAAAGGTAGAGAGACATCAGGTTGTTCCAAGATGTGATCGGAAGCAAAACTCTCTTTGATACTAGAAAAGGCTTTAAGCGCATCTACCGACCACAAAGAAAAATCGACCCCCTTTTTAGACATATCAGTGAGTGGCTTAACAACAGAGGAATAATTCAAAATGAACTTTCTGTAATAATTGGCAAAACCCAAAAACCGCATCAGCGCTTTCTGATTCTCAGGAAGCTCCCAATCAAGCACCGCGCTGACCTTCTCAGGGTCCATGCAAAAACCAGAAGCGGAGAGAAGAAAACCGAGAAATTTTCCAGTTTAACGTACAATTTATTCTCCCGCAGAATCAGCAAGACCTGACGTAGGTGGTCCCGATGAGTCTTGAAATCAGGAGAAAAAATCAAAATGTCATCCAGATACACCAGTACAAATTTCCCCATTAAATGATGAAAAATGCTGTTCACAAAATGTTGGAAGACGGCCGGAGCATTCATCAAACCAAAGGGCATAACCAAATTCTCGAAATGACCCTCAGGGGTATTGAAGGCCATCTTCCATTCGTCCCCTTCCCTGACCCTGACTAGGTTGTATGCCCCTCTTAAATCCAACTTAGAAAAAACTTTAGCCCCAACAATCTGGTTAAACAGGTCCGGGATCAGAGGAAGCGGATATGGGTCACGAATCGTGATACGATTCTGCTCCCTGAAATCCAGACAAGGTCTTAAAGAACCATCTTTTTTCTTAACAAAAACAAACAAACAGCGGCAACAGGTGACTTCGAGGGTCGGATGTGTCCCTTTCTCAGGCTCTCAGAGATATAAGTACGCATAGCGACTCTTTCAGGTTGGGAGAGATTGTATAAACGTGATTTTGGCAGCTTGGCGCCTGGGAGGAGATTAATAGGGCAGTCGTACTCCCGTTGCGGGGGCAACTCCTGGACACCACTCTCGGAAAACACATCCGAAAATTCAGAGAGAAAAGATGGCACAGTCTTGGTAGAAACCTCTGAAAGAGACGCCGTGAGGCAATTCTCTCTGCAAAACTCACTCCAACCATTTATTTGCCTCGCTTGCCAATCAATGGTGGGGTTATGTTTAGTGAGCCAGGGTAGCCCCAACACTAGAGGAGTAGGTAATCCGCTTAAGACGAAACATGACACATCCTCAACATGAGCGTCACCCACAGTCAAACGGATATTGTGAACTATGCCCTTTAACGAGCTTTGAGAAAGTGGAGCGGAATCGATAGCAAAAACAGGAATATCCTTTCCCAAAGTGCATACCTGGAAACCATGCGTTGTTGCAAATTGATTATCAATGAGATTGACAGCTGCTCCACTATCTACAAAAATCTCACAAACAATGTTCTTGCTATCTAGCGCCACCCTGGCAGGTAGGAGAAAACGGGAACTACAAGTAAATGGCAAACCTTTAATTTCCGCATCAACCTTGCCAATAGTAGCAAATGGAAAGTTTTTAGAGGTTTTTTTTATTTTTGTTTTTGTTTTATTACCCTCAGAAAACTCCATGAATCTCCTAGAGGGGCAAACATTAGCCAAATGATTTATACCCCCACAACAGAAACAAACCCTCTTCTGAGAGCTGAATCATCTACTATCAGAGGCAAGCAAACCCAGCTGGATGGCCTCCTCCTCAGAGAGGATTGAGAGAGACTGAGACCCCTGCGCACTGAATGAGACAGCCCTACTGTCCTTGGACTGAATATGACAGGAAGGAGTAGTCTCCTCTCTCTCTCTAAGACACCTGTCAATACGAACAGCTAGAGACATGGCAGATTCTAACGAGGCTGGTCTCTCATGAAAAGCAAATGCGTCTTTCAATCTTTCCGAAAGACCATGGCAAAATTGACTTCGGAGTGCAGCATCATTCCAACCAGTATCAGCTGCCCATCTCCGAAATTCTGAACAATATATCTCTGCGGACTGTTTACCCTGGCATAAAAGACGCCGTTTAGATTCAGCCAGAGCAATACGATCCGGGTCATCATATATCTGCCCCAGGGCTACAAAAAATTCATCCACCGATCGGAGGGGCCGTGCTCCCACCGGCAGCGAAAAGGCCCAAGACTGAGCGTTATCCCTGCGCAGCGAGATGATGATCCCCACCCTCTGCTCCTCATCACCAGAGGAAGGGGGAAGTAGGCGAAAATGGAGTTTGCAAGCCTCTCTAAAGCGAACAAAATTCTCACTACCCCCGGAGAACGTATCCGGAAGCGAGATCTTAGGCTTGGAACAAACTCCATGAACGAAAGCAGAATCGGTCACCTGAAACTGAGACACAGTTTTACGGAGATCTGCTACCTCCAGTGAAAGACCTTGCATGCGGTCAATCAAGGCTGAAACTGGATCCATGCTTAAGACAGTTATGGCCGTTTATAATGTCACGGATGGTGTTGCAGAAAGCTGGAACTTATAAATAAACATCCGACTGGCTTGATCCCAAACTAAGGAGCATATGGGTGAGCCCTATAAAACCCCTAGAGCTCTCCCTGACTGCTATGCCCATGCAAAGATCTTTATGGTAGACGATTGCATGTCAACCTTATACTATCTGACACCTGAAAACCCTATAATAGTGAGGGGACACGACCACCGGCTCCCTGCACTTAATACGGACGGAGTCAGGGTCACCTACAATCAAGCCAGCAAGTAAACACAAATAAAGGAAACAGACTTATCTGAGGAATCAGGAGAAGCAGCATCCAGCAGTGAACAACTCATCCAGGAAGAAGTATAAACCGCAAAGTGAGGCAGTATGGGAGGGAATATAAAGGGAGACAATCAGTGCAAATAGATGACAGCTGGGAGAAGGAAAGGAGATGACAAAGTGAAACCAAAACAAAGAACTTCATGCAAGAGGTAGCGAAGAACGTCTAACAGACCTTCTCACAGAGCTGGCGGTGACACCCAGACTGCAGGATGTGGGACCAGCCCACCTCTCCACAGAGGGGAAGCCAAGCTGGAATTAACCATTCCAGCTTAGATTCACTGAACACTAAACTATACTTGCCAATGGGCTGCTGCCACCTGCTGGTATACCAGGTAAATTACATGAACAATTGAATTTAACATAGATTTGTATGCACATTTGTGGAGGACATAATATAAATTACATCAGATGACAGTATAAAGGCTCTTAGGAGATAGTAGCGGGGTAGAGGTGTGTAGTAACACAACTCTGGGGTGTTACACACAGTATAATAGTATAACAAACCGGAAATTGCTCCCAAAGAGGATAATACACAGTGTCTCCGTGTTGCCGCAGCCTTAGAGGGAGCAGAGCACTTCTATGAGCGCTCCTGCACTACAAATGAACTGTAACTAACAGCTCCGGGTCTTCGAGCAGCCTTTTTCTCTATAGCCAAGATCGGAGGTTGCTCCAATCCCAACTGTTTACCCTTTGATTGCCACAGTCAATTCTGATGGGTCCCAGTGATCAGATCAGTGGCTGGGTAAACCCTCTGCAGTTAGCCTTTTGGTCCTAGAAAGGACCCCAGGACTGTAAGGGCCATTTCACATGGAGTTTTTTTGGAGTTGATTTTTGGTGCATTGCCACTTTAAAATCCAAAAATGCCTCAATTTCAATGTGATGTGGCACTTGCGTTTTTTTTCATGTGGAAAAAAGAAGCAGCATGCCCTATCTTGATGCGTAAATCTCCCATTATAATGAATAGGAAGTGTGAAATCAAATTGCCCCGTGTGTGTCTGCGTGTTTTCTGCGTCAAAAACTTGAGGTAAAAATGCAGTTTTGTATTGAAGTAAAGACTCATTGGTCAAAAAAAAAAAGTGTCAAAAAATGCACATTTTTGCACATGTAAATTTAAAAAAACGTCCTGAAAAAAAACCCACATGTCGATTCCTCGCTGAATTTTGTAGGCAGATTTTCAAAATCTGTTGTGTGAACATACCCCAAGTTCAGTAATCCTGCTGCTACGGCACCAGCGTTATCCTAAACCACAGCCTGTGCCATAGAGACACAGAGTATTAGTATAAAGTAAAAAATATTTGTAAAATAGATTTGGGGATTTTAAAAAAATGTAATAAAAATTTTGATAAAAAAGTTTAATAAAAAAAAATTATAAAAATATACACGATTATTTTTCTTAAAATGCATTTTATTTTGCATACTTTAAAAACTAAACACTTATTAGATTAGTCATCTACAGGACAGGTTATTCAGCATGAAATATGTACAGTACAAACAATAAAATAAAAAAAGCCACGGAAAAATAGCTTCTTCTATATTTGCAAAGCAGAAAAATAAAATGGATCTAAATGATGAAGTATTTTATGTGTACCCTCAATCAGCACCCAAAAAAATGCAATTTCTCTTGCATAACACTTGGCCTGATACAGCCATGTGAATGAAAAAATAAAAAAGTTATGGCTGCTTAACCCCTTCCCGACTAACGCCGTACAGGTACGGCACTGGCTGGGACTTTAAAGATATTTTTAACAGCAGGCACCTGGGACTAATGTCCGTGCCCGGCGGTAATGCCGATCGCAGACTTTTAATCCTTCAGAAGCCGTGGTCAAAAGTGACCATGACATCTGCACTGGCAAAAACCTGGAAGCGTGCGCTCCCTGGTGTGATCTGGCTCCCCCCAGCGAGGATCGAGGGGAGCTGGATGCAGTGAGTCACAGTATGCTGCCGCACATTGGTTTCTATGGAGTGGTCATGGCAGGGCTCCATAGGAACATAGGGGGTAATTTACTAACAGAAATTCGCCTATTTTTGGCGTATTTCTGGCGCAGATTGCGACACAAACGTTATTTGCACTGCAATCTGCGACTTTTCCCCGCTAATGCCAGGTCTAAAAAAGGGGGCGTCGGCCATTATCATTTTCTATGCCTGTTTTAGGCTTAATGTTCTAAATTTAGGCCAGCAAGGAAGCTAGGCTTAGATTTAGGCCGCTGCCTCTTCATAACTTTGGCGGATCCACCACCAGTGCAGGGGGTTATTAAGACCGGCGTCTAAAACGCTCGTCTGAATAAATGACCCCTATAGTGTATTTCTTATAGACTCCAATGCTAATGCTTTGGAGTCTATGAGAGAAGCAATCTGACGATTGCTTGTTATAATTCCCAAAGGGAACTATTAAAAAGTGTAAAAAAAAACAAAAAACTAAATATATAAAATTTCAAATCAACCCCTTTCCCCAAAATCAAAATCTATAAACAATATAAAAAATAAACATCATGGGCATCGCTGCGTGCATAAACACCCAAACTACTAATAGATAAAAATATTTATCCCATACGGCAAACAGCGAAATGGAAAAAAAATGTCAAAATGGCCGATTCGCAGTTTTTTGGTCGCTTCACCTCCCACAAATTTTTTAATAAAAAGTGATCAAAAAGTCATACACACTTATAAAGTACAGATCGCCGTGCACACAATGAGCCATCACACAGCTCTGTACACATACAAATAAAAAAGTTATGGGGGTCAGGATATGGCAATGCAAGGAAAAAATTAGTTTTTTCCAAAGTTTTTTTAAAAACGCAAAAAAACTATATATATATGTGGTATGGCTGTAATCGCATTGACCTGGAGAATGAAAGTAACAGATCCGTTTTAGAGCATAGGGAACGCCGTCAAAACAAAATCCATAAAACTTTTCTTCCCAATTTCACTTCATTTGGAATTTTTTCCCAGCTCGGATGCAATATTAAATGGTGGAATCAGAAAGTGCAATTTGTCCCACAAAAAAAAAAAAAAAAAGCTACGTGAACAGAAAAATATAAAAAGTTATGGCCCCTGGAAAGGCAGGGAGTGAAAAACGAAAAAACCCTCTGGGGCTGAATGAGTTAAACATGAAGATGCAAAAACTGAATATAAAAGCTAGTCATTAACGGGTTAAAAACAGTGCAGGGCTCTTTAACATCTGCAGAGCGTTGCATCCCGCTCTGTGCAGGTTGAACGCTCTGCAGAGCTCGCTCTCTTCTCCTTTTCAGATGCTAGGAAGCGTCATGTGACTGCTGCTAAACTGAAAGTGAAAACCGTAGCTGGGAACTTTCCGTTTTCTTCCTCCGCAGGCTGCTGTGTGTGCTGTGTACGGCGTTGTGCGTGTGTGGTTGTTTCCTTTGGTGGAGCACTTGCTGTGTATTGTGTACTGTGTATGGACATGTATGTGGCGTGTAACCTGCTGAAGTTATTCCGTGTACCATTGTTTGCATGTCGCGTTGCTGTGAGCGGTATATAGCGGTATATTCTATTATTGTGTACTGCCGATATGAAGACCATGGGACTTTTGCATCTGGGCTTCATCCTGACTCTACACAGTGAGCAAAACTGAGGGGGCTGTTTAAGGGGTGTGGGTGTGTCCACTTAAAAAAAATAAAATAAAAGATGGCGTCCAAAATGATGGCGATATTACTTACACGCTGGTTGTGTCCTTAAAGGGACAGTAAACGTCTATGCAGATGAATGCAGTGTACTGCTCCCTGTTATTATGCATTTCAGAAAAAGCGCTGAATTTTGAGGTCAGGCAGAGCTAACGAAGACTAATCAGAGCTTTGAATGCAGCTTTGGATGTGACTAGAGTATAAGATCCGATCAGTACTAGATAACAGTTGTCGTTCATTCTTTTTCAGGTGTCGTGTTGTGGGGCGCCGCTGTGCCCCACTTGCAGTATGCTGCGGACATTTTGCTCCCCTGTGACTACGCACTGCTGGATTCTAGCATGGGGGGGATGGGGTTTACAAGGCAAAGCGTGACGCTGGTCCTGCAGAACGTGACGGTGATGGGAGAGGAGCCGGCGGACCCTCTGCCAAATTATCATCCTTCCGAGAACCCGGAGATGACTGTTTTCCTGGCCACAGGTGACTATTTGTGACAGCACAGCACCGGCAGGCGTTATCACCCAGCTTTCCTAGACTCCTGACGTACTAGCGGGGGCCTCACTGCAGCATGCATATTCATACAGATCCCAATACTAGCTGTATAATTACAACTGCTTTGAGTGCCCCCTAGTGGTGGTCATCAAGTCACAAAAAAAAAAATGGTTTAAAAAAAAACGGCTAAATATCTGATTTAGTGGGGGTCCGACTACCGACACCCTGGCCAGTCAGCTGGATGGAGTGACTGCAGCTGGAGCACCGTATCTGCGTCATTGCTTGCCAAGAATAGTGCCATATGTTTCATTGTGGCTGTGCCTGGAACTGAAGTTCAATTCCATTAAAGGGGTTTTCCAACCCCTATAATACCCCCCAAAATGCCCAGGCACTTCATACAGGTTTTACTTACCCCGTTTCCCGTCACTCGTATCGCTCCTGATGTCCGCACGTCTGCCGTTGCATCTCCCCGTCACACAGATCAAAACATCTGGCGATGCAGCCAATGGCAGGCCAGGACGGGGACGAGCCTCACTAACATCGCGGGTGATGCTAGGGAGGAGGCTCGTTCCTGTAGTGGCCTGCTATTGGCTTCCGACCCCACCTCCCCGGCACGCGGATCGAAACATGCAGCAGCGGCAGTGCAGGGCATTAGGAGCGACGTGGGTTCCAGGGAGTGGGGTAAATATGACCAGTATGAGGGGCCCGGGCATTTTGGGGGGCATTATAGGAGTTGGATAACCCCTTTAACCTGAATAGGACTGAGTTGCAATACCAGGCACCGCCACAATGGAATGTATGGCGCTGTACCAAGTAAATGATGTAGGAGTTGCAGTGCTCATTGGAGGGCCCTTTATTCAGCTCATTGGGGGGGTGTTAGGAGTCGGACCCTCTTCATTCGATAACTTAAAGGGGTTGTCCCACGAAAAATATTCTACAGGTTTCAAACCAGCACCTGGATCTGAATACTTTTGTAATTGCATGCAATAAAAAATGTAGCATAGCCAGTGAGTTATTCAATAATATGTATCTGTATAGCGCCACCTGCTGCTTGTTCTTTATTGTATTTCTTTGTCCTGCTTACTGAGATGGTCGCACATGCTCAGTTTCATCCTTCAACTGCCTCCTGAGCTGTGATAGGGAGAGCATGGACACGCTCCCTTAGCTGCAGCAGAAAGGACACGCCCCCTGAGCTGCAGTAGAAAGGACACGCCCCTTGAGCTGTCAGCTTGATATAAATCTAGCAGAGCAGCGAATGGGGAGATCTCTGGATCCATGTGAGGTGCAGGGCTGGTTCTAGCTTTGTTAGAAAGAGATTGTCCTGTACTGTATGATGTCTCATTTTCATTTTTTTTACATTGGTCATGGGATAACCCCTTTAAAGGCTTCTCCAGGAATTATTAAAAATGGCTGCCGGTCACCTGTCCTAGAATGTTAGCAGCACTGGTTGTCACCACTTGCAGAGCTGCCTAGGGGAGTAAGGGGACAGGGCCCCCCTACGTACTACACTCTGGCACTTGCCTATATCACACATTGCTGAGCGTTCCTGTCAGGCTGCTCAGCCATGATGGCACATCATAGGCAGGGTCACGTCATTACCATTTATCGTAGAGCATGTAGTAAAGCTGCACTCCCTCATGGAGAGAACCAGTCCTGCTCACATTCTAGGACAGGTTGCTGGTGGCCATTTTAAATCATTCCTGGAGAACCCATTTAGGGCTCATAAAAGGCTCAGTTGCCCATAGCAACCAATCACAGCTCAGCTTTCATTTTGTATTTTGCTCTTGAAAAATGAAAGCTGAGCTCTGATTGGTCGCTATGGGCAACAACAACCGTTTTTCTGCTCCTGTTTGGAGGACCTCTGGGTGTGGAGAGGGGCCCATTCTGGATTTTGCCGGCACCAGAATCACGCAGCACAGTGGAGCTGGTTACTGCAGTGCTGCTCCCATTCAGTGACCAGCTCCGTCCATTACACAATGGGCAGAACTGACGGTGGGTGTCGGACCCCCGCCAATCTGATACTGATGGCCTACCCTGAGAATAGGTCATCCAGATCAAAATTCTGGACAACTCCTTGAAGGATATTGGGGAAGCTATGTGACAACCTCTGTAGGCAGCCATATTGGTTGTCACTGAGCTTTCCCAGAAGCGCCTGAGCAGAATTTTGAACTACGTGACTGACGACGACTCAATAAATTATTTATTTTTAATAATTTAAGGGAAATGTCTCTAACACACGGCCCCTCTTTCCTCCTTGCAGCCGACCTTGCCCCGCTCTCGTTTGCAGAACGCTTGCTGCATGTGGAGTGTGAGGGAGAAGAGGTTGAATGTGAGATCTCGCCAATCCATTCCCAGTTATTTACCGCTCACATCCGACTACCGGAGCTCAGCATTGCCGTCATGGCCAGAGCGACGGTACCCATTGATAGACCAGACGAGCTGGCCAATGACAAGACTGTGGTGCCCATGACAGGTGAGACTGTGACAAAACTGTCGGGGAACTTATTAATGGCATTACCAAAACTCTGTTGCAGTTGACTCTGCCAATCGATGGCCTTAACCTGCCCACAATTACCTAATAAAGTCTCAGAAGTATTGCTTCAGGCTCCTTGGCCCCAATGTTATCAGACACTAGGCCAAGGTCATACGTGCCAGCGTTCCTGGAACATACAGGAGGATCCCGGTAAAAAAAAAAACTCCCAGCAACTCCTCTGGGTACTGTGGAATCTTCCTAGCACCCAGGGGCGTAGCTAAAGGCTCATGGGCCCTGGTGCAAGAGTTCAGCTTGGGCCCCTTCCCTCAGTGCTTTGTGGCCAGGGGCAGGTACGCAGATAGCCTTCCTGCAGCCTCAAGCAAAAATTTAAACGGCACCCCCCCGACCCCAAATTCTTCACCTAACCCTTTCCCTCCAGCCAGAGGTATAACTTGACCAGCAAGCACTTTCTATAGTACCGGTGTCTTCTTTTGTGGCACAAGGGTCCTTGGGCCCCCTCAGGCTCCTGGGCCTGGTAGCAACTGCTACCTCTGCACCCCTATAGCTACGCCCCTGCTAGCACCCCCCAGATATTAACCTCTAGTTGGGTGTGGTGCCAGGGCTGTGTCATCAGATACAGTTGTAGTGGCCAAATACAGAGGAAGGGGGCAGTGCCATGGCACACAAAGGGGTACGGCATGAAAGAAAGGGTTGTGTTTTGGCAAAAGAAGCTTGGTTACACCTGAAAGAATTCTGAGTTCCACACAGCCTAAACTTTTGGGAGCCCAAGCAAGAGAGTTAGCAAGTATGGATAAGGTGCAGCTGCTATCTCCACACCTAGCCATTATAGCTACGCTTCTGAATTGGGCTCTTTCACACCTTTAACTGGTGGGTAGTGGGAGGGTAGCAGCCAACAGGTAAGTGTGCCTCCTATTCTGCCCTCAAGACGGCTCTGTGGTAGAAGTTTTTACAGACCAACTTATAGACAAACTTTTCCTTTCCTCATTTTAATCAAACAAATAGTTTTGATCTTAATGGGCCATTTTCGGCATTGGAATGATATTTTTGGATGACTTTTTGTAAATTTGGTCCAGTATTTTGAACCTGAAAACTAGTCTACATTATAGTGATTATGTGCCGATGATGAGCAAAGAGCCTAAATAGTGAGGTATGATATTATGAAAGCTGAACCGCTTCTTCATCGATACCTATGGTCGAACATCCAACATTCATGAACATTTTTAAACACACGGTTACACCGGGTTGGACCTACTGGTAGACCCAATAAGAGTGGTGTCTTCTCACTTCAAAATCCTACTTAGAAGGCCATATTGCCCAGCTAACAGTGACCAGCATGGCCAATTTGATGTGGCAGGGAATGGTATTGTCTCTGAATGACCAGGTCCCTATGGTCCTACAGTCTGATGGACCCATGTCCTTCACCCTTGAGTCTTCATACTTCATATATCTGTGTCTTCCTGTCAGTCACAATGATGACCACGTCATTGTTCTTACTCCCTTTAGTGGACTTTCTTGTATCATCCTCTCCGCCATCACAGAAGCGCTCCCTCACCGACAAAGTGGCATTAAATTGTGACGTATGGAGTGGCACTGAAGTAAGCGTGAACTGGCATCTACAGAAGGATGGCACTGGGCACAGATTAAACCTTGAGGACTCCCGGATCACTTTACAACAGGAGACACAGGAGAAGAAGGTAGCCTCGTCTCTCACTATAAGACAACTCCATGTCCACGATGAGGGCACCTATATTTGTGCCGTGACTTCTGGACAACACAAATTACAGCAAATTCTCCAGCTACAGATCAGAGGTAATTTAATATACATTGACTGGTGAGACCTTTGAGGGCATTTGTGCCCATATGAAATGCAGAAGTCTTAGGACAAAGTCTACATGACTCACAAAATGCAATATCTATGTTTGCTTAGAACCTATTGTTCGAGTACCTACATAGAGGAGGGGTCTCATTTCATATGTTAGCTGTTGTGTAGACCTTGTAGAAACCTATATGTCTCCATGGTTACCGACTACGAACCAACCCTGTGTAGTCTGATCCCAATGTCATACTTACTTCCATCCTACATTCATTGGGTAGGTTAGCAAGGTGTAAAAAAATAGATGGATAGCAATATGACTGCAAGATCATACAGGGGTTGTAGTCTGTAACCATGGAAACACATAATTCTGCGCAGGAGCTGTATACTTAAAACAGTAGACTGTTTGGAGTTTCAGTATGTAATCCCATGATGTATGGTCTCTGAACGTCAACAATGTTGAACCTACATACTGTGACAATGGCACATGGGAAGATCTGTGGTGCCCTCTTAGATGGCCGATACCAGCTTGTAAAGGATAAGCGGCGCCAGTCCCCCATTCTCACTGATCTGTTTCTCCCCAGAGCCTCCTCAGGTTACAGTTTCTGTGAGTGCAGACCCAAAGACCACTGTGACTTGCCGCACTGACCGCTACTACCCGTTGGACGTGGAGGTGACCTGGCTGCTGAACGGCTCTCCATTAACCGACATCTCCCCAATAACCTCCAGTCATCGCAAAAATAATGACGGGACCTACAGCTTGAGCAACTTCCTCCAAGTTCCAGTCCCTCAGACCGGCGCTTCTCATGATACTTATACCTGTGCCGTGTCACACGTCTCATTAACTGATCCAATAATGGTTGAGGTCAATGTTCTTCCTGAACGTAAGTACTGGGCGCAATGGTGACTAATCCACCATTGCGGTGACTAATCCCACTAACATGACTACCTTTTACTGGTTTCTTGTTACTAGATGGCGGTGCATTGTAGGATCTCCGGTGAAATCTTTAGGTCCATGCACAGGGCCAAATGATCAGATATTCTGGAACACTAAACAGGTTTTCCGGGAATAGAATATTGATGATGTATCTTCAGGATCGGCCATCAATATATTTTTGTTGGGGGTTCTGACTTGTGGCACTACCGCCGATCAGCTATTTGAAGCCGCGGTGAGATCTGTGGCCTTTTACTAAGCCAGTGATGTCATGTTCATTGGTCACATGGTCTACGTGCAGCTCAGTCCTGTTCAAGTGAGTGGGCCTGGGCTGCAATACCAAGCACAGCCACTACACAATGGACAGCACTGTGCTTGGTAAGAGGTGAGGAGGACGCGGCCTATATAAACACTTGATCAGTGGGGGTGCTGGGTGTCGGACCCACACTGATCAGATATTGACCACCCATCTTGAGGATAGGCCATTAATATTGAAGTGTCAGAAAACCAGTTTAAATACAGTGTTATGTGATTTTGTTTTGGTAATTTAGGACCTGCTAGACCCCAATGATGTTGAATTGTTGGACGTTACACCGTCTACATTTCTTGGTGGAGAAGAAATTTGCATTACTATGGGTCTAATAGCTCCAAATTAATTTTCTAATATCCTATTAGCTATGTAATAAATTATCAGAGGAGAGGGGATAGAGGGAGCACTGAGCATGACCATGCTTTACATGAATAGACTACTGATGTCAGTGTGAACTGTGTAATACCTCATTTCTCCAGTGGTGGCACTGTAGGGAAATCAAACACTTGCTGTTGGGTTCCTCCCAAAGATTGCAGCTGATCACTGGAGATCCAATTAGCGGGATCTTCTTTGATCAAATTATGGGACCTTTCTGACATAAACAAACTGTCCAAAGCAGTCTACTCCTTTTATAACTGGAGAAGAGACAGAAGATCAACCCAGAAATGTATTTATTTGATATGAAAATGGAGGTGTGAAAATTAACACTTATATTGTCTTTTTCACAGAAGCCGATGTGTCTCATACTATTATTCTCACCATCATGTTCACCATCATCTTGATCCTCACCCTCATCACCGCTCTATTTCTATGGAAAAAAATCCAAAGAGAGGAGAAGAAAAAAGCTTAATAATGGCCACAATCCAACAAGGACTGGAATGGAAACAAATGTCTTTTGTATATATTGATGGGAATGTGGAAGTGAAGCTCCACCTTTGCCTTATATTGGCGCTGCAGTCGGCTAATGTAATATCCACATATTTGTAATTTATTTTCATCTGTGTAAGTATTGTATTGGGAAACCATCAATAAGCAGGTTAGCTGGTTCTAAAAGATCACATTATGCCCATCAAAGTCAACCTTCCTAAAACCTAATGAAACCCAGGAATAAATACAGACCCACCTTAAAATGTTAAAATAGACAAGTCACTAAAGTCAGAAGACATACACCCCTGTGTTCTTAGGGAACTAAGTACAGAGGTAGACAAGCTATCATTTCTAATATTTAAAGAGATTTTGTCAGTTTTGACTATACTAAACTAACAACAGCACTAAACAGGGGCTGGAGAGAACAGCACAAATATAGCATTTGTGGAGCTTTTATTATCAGAAGTAGGCTGAATATGAAGTTTTATTCTGCCAAGTTCTGCTCGTTAAGTGCACTGTAGGCGGAGCTTCACTGTGAATTCCTCTCTGTATTAAGCTACCAACCCTCTGCTCTGACAGCTTTAGCATCCAATCAGAAGACCACTACAGCTGTCACTCAGAACACAATTTGGCAGAATAAAACTTAATAGTCACACTACTCCTGATAATAAAAGCTTCACAAACAGTATGTTTGTCATGCTGTTGTCACATCCTTACCTGTCTGTGCTAGAGTGGTGAGACCGACCTCTGTGTTGCAGCGCAGCCTGGGTAATTCTGTTGCTGTGGCAACCAGCCTGTCTTACAGAGACGGGTTGGTCGGCCTAGCAGGAAGCAGTTGCCAATCAGGTGCCAGCATCACATGGTTCCTGTCGGTGGGAGATTTAAACAGGTAAGAGGTGCCTGTTATTGATCTTCATTGCTACAATAGCACTTGTACATTTTGGAACTCCTAGATCCTGACTTCTGCTTTGACTCTGACCTTTCCTCTGACTGCTGATTATATTTCTGACGTTACCGCCTGGTATTGTCTATGGTATATCCTTTGGTTCTGTCTTTGTCATTTGTGACTGTGACGAGGGGACATCCTCTGCGTCTGGAGGAAAGAAGGTTTGTACACAAACATAGAAGAGGATTCTTTACGGTAAGAGCAGTGAGACTATGGAGGTCTCTGCCTGAGGAGGTGGTGATGGTGAGTACAATAAAGGAATTCAAGAGGGGCCTGGATGTATTTCTGGAGCGTAATAATATTACAGGCTATAGCTACTAGAGAGGGGTCGTTGATCAGTTTTTTTTTCCCTTCCTCTGGATCAACTTGTAGGATGACAGGCCGAACTGGATGGACAAATGTCTTTTTTCAGCCTTATGTACTATGTTACTATGTTATTTTTGTTTAGGTCCCTGCACTTAGTTAGGAGCCGTCAACCAGTTGGAGGCCGTCATTTAGGATGGATTGTTCAAGTAGTTAGGGATAGTAGTGTTGGTAGGGTTCAGGGCTGCATTATTCCCATGACAGCTGTCTTCAGCAGTTTTGACCATGCTGACAGATTCCCTTTCAAAATTTTTTTTTCCAAGCCTGATTTTTCCAGTCTTAGGGCTCGTTCACACGACCGTATGGCTTTTTCAGTGTTTTGTGGGGCGTTTTTAACGGATCCTTTTTTCTGTTTTTTGTTTCAGTAGTGTTTCCAGTTCCATTCCGTTTTTCCGTATGGTATATACAGTAATTACATAGGAAAAATTGAGCTGGGCATAAAATTTTCAATAGATGGTTCCGCAAAAACGGAACGGATACGGAAGACATACGGAGTACATTCCGTATAGGTTCAGTTTTTTTTGCGGACGCATTGACTTGAATGGAGCCACGAAACATGATTTGGGGGCAATAATAGGACATGTTCTATCTTTCAACGGAACCAAAAAACGGAAATACGGAAACGGAATGCATATGGAGTACATTCCGTTTTTTTTTTTGCGGAACCATTGAAATGAAAGGTACCGTATACGGAACGCAAAAAACGTTTGTGTGAACGAGCCCTCACTAGCTCTCCTATATTATATTTATAAAGTACAGCCCTAAACTGCACCCTGCCCTCATGATGAGGGGGTGCAGGTCTTTCTTATCTAAAGGAGAAAAACAAATCCATCAACAGCCGCTTGTTGATGGTTTCCAGGATGTATACTATAGAAAGAATGTTAATTAAAGATGGAGTGTCTATTTTATGGAAAATTAAAATATTTTTTTTTCTAAATAAAATATATAGTCTTTTTCTTGTCTTTACAGCAGGACATTAATAATCAGACCAGATGTGATTTGCACATTTTAAATTTACTTTCCGTCATTATAAATTCTTCACCTCATGCACTGTGTTTCCTATAACTGTCAGCAGGCGGCGCCATTGTAATAGAATGTGTCTGCTGTCACCTGCTCGGTTGGCACCGGCTATATCTGTACATATACGTGCAGCTAGTTCCCACAAAATGGAGCATAAAGCAGAGAACTCTCCTGCGCAGGTGCCGAGATGTGATGGAGTAGTGTTGGCTGCACCGGGCATCACAGTAGGTTTATGCAGTTATAGGAGGAGCGATGAAACCAATGCAGAATTCCCAGGCGGTGAAGTTGGCGTCCGTCAGCCGCTACTTATGTGAGGTAATAGACTAGAAGGGAGATAATAACTGGACAGGCATTTAACTCTTCCCATCCTATTCGCCATGAGATAGAAAGTCTTGTGCATCTTTTCTTAGAACCCTGGATTGTGCTGTCCCTCTGTTATTCCTCTTGAAAATGTATACATAAATCGACAACTAAATGTCACCAGACAATGTAGATACTGATCGGATAGTGGCAGATTAAACAATGGCGCGCCTTACCGACAAGAGAAATGGTAAGACGGGAATGGTTATTTCCAGGAGGACTAAGAGAGGAACAAGTCTGGGAGAGGGAGTCTCATGTACAGTAAAAAGAATTGATGGTGAACACATGTCTACATCAGTGACCACGAAAGGGTGGTCAACCAGAAAGGAAGTCAAGTTGTCGCTAAGCAACCTGGACTTCCTCACGACAGGTCTCCTTTAAATATTATTTCTTCATTAAAATAAAATAAAAATATATATATAGGGCTGTTTGCCCTTCTGCCATGTGCGACCCTGACCACCATGACAACATCATCCACTGTGTGAATGTTATAAGTACTCACCAGATGTGATGACCACCAGTGAAATGCACATCAGCCCCATCACCATCAGGACCTGGGGAGGAGAGGGTTAACAGTGGTCAATGACCAAAGTAGTCACCAGCTATGATGTCCGCCATCGGACGACTGACGCCTCTGGTCACTAGGATCCATGGATTAGGTAAAATGATGGCCCCCCCTGAAATAAGAGATTGGGTTTGAGGTTTGAAGGTGGGAAGAATATTCCCTCCTTTCTCCTATGCAGTTGGTATGGGGCCCCTGGGAGACAGTGGGGCCCCAGCCTTGACTGCCCCCACCCCCTATGCTACTGTGTGGCCAGAAACTTTGCAGGACTCTTCATTCTAGGGTCAGTGCATTATGGACAGAAAAGCCTGCTCAGATGCCCCCTGTTATAGTGCCCCCCAGGACAGAAGGACCTTGTTTCCCCCTTTCTATGACCCTCGTACTAATTCTTCATCCCCTTCTTGCTATCAGTGCAGTTCCTCTTGAAGAGTTGTTCTCAGATTTTGGCCACCCAGTAGCAAAGTCAATGTAACCTACCACGGCTGGGTCCCCTCTCGCAATGGGGCCCCATAACAACCACCTGGTTCTGTTTCAGGTATCTATCAATGTTAAAAGGCAAAAACAAAGCATCCTTTAAGGGGCTGTCTAAAATTAGCAAAACGTTCTTCCTAAAACAGCGCCACTCCTGTCCACAGTTTGTGTGTGGTAATGCAGGCGAGCCCCATTACTGTACCTTGAATGGAGCTGAGCTGTTTTTGGAAGAAAGCAGCCATGTTTTTCTAATTTATTTACATAGGACTGACTGAACAACCCCATTATCATCAGCAGTGGGTTTGGCAGGGGCGTTGCTAAGGTCTCAAAAGATCAGGGGCCCAAGCCCCAATGAATATGGCCCAATTCTCAAGTCGCAATCACATTTTGCTGTTTTTGCTATACAGCAGGACATACCTGTCACATCCGGGGCCTCCAGGTGACGTCTCCTCTGATGTAGATCTTCTCTGTCATCATCTTCTCCATTCGGTCCGGACAACTTCTCTCAGCCGCCTCGTCTCTACAGAGTGTGACACACAGACATCTTAGTGTCCTCATTTTTCTATCATCCCCCAACCTGGAGTCCCCACAGGGTTATCCTGCTGCTCGCTGTGCTCCCCAATACCTCCAAATACTATCCTGAAGAAATAATAGTGTCCCCCTATAATAATAGTGCTCCTCATAGTTTCACCAATAGTAATTCCCTTCCAGAATTCCCCCATTAGTAATACTGCCCCCTACAGTGCCCCTAAACATGACAACGCTCCCCAAGAATGCCTCCATTAGTAAAAGATCCCTCCAGTATTAATAATACTCTCACAGAGCCCCCAGTAGAAATAAGGCCCCCTATTGTTCCCCCAGTGGTAATAAAGCTCTCTACAGACCCCTCAGTAGTAATAAGACCCCCGTAGTGCTCTTAGTATAAATAAGGCGGATCTATAAGTCCCTCCTATAGAGCCCCCAGTAGTAATAAGACGCCTATAATGTCCCCTGGATATATAATACCCCTACAGTGCCCCCAGTATTTATACTGCCCCCTACTGTTATAATGCTTACCCTAAAGTGCTCCCAGTATTTATAATGCCCCCTGCAGTTAAATTACTCCCTCTACCATACAGGCCCATGTAAATAACATCACACCGTCTCTCCTGCCCCCTTCAAAATACAGTCCCATGTAAATAACATCACTCCCCTCCCTTCAGCCCCTCCAATATACAGTCCCATGTAAATAACATCACACCCTCTCTCTCCAGCCCCCTCCAATATACAGTCCCATGTAAATAACATCCCTCTCTATCTACAGCCCCCTCCAAAATAAAGTCTCATGTAAAGATTAACCCCAGCTGATGAAATATTGAGGCACTCAGGTTGAAAGTTTTGCAATTCAAGTAAGGTTTTATTTTATATTTTCTGCATCATCCAATTGCCCGTGGTATATATGAATGACAGAGGAAGAATACGTACCTGGTATTTTACTTTCCTTGAGTACGGAGGCAGCACATCACGGGTTAATACCATTCCCTTCAGATTGTAGGACCGCCCACCTAGATAAATCAGAATAATTAATTAATTAATTAGCTCCCTAATATAGGGCGGCAACCAGAATGCATCCTTGTGTTAGAAAAATAGATCCAGACACAAAAAATTCATAATGAAAATATTTATTAGGGAGGGTATTGATGTGCTGCCTCCGTACTCAAGGAAAGTAAAATACCAGGTACGTATTCTTCCTTTCCCTTTTCGTACTCCGGCAGCACATCACGGGATTTGTATAGATCCCAAAGGGGGGGCTTCCGCATCTAGTACTGCACTCAAAACCCCAGTGCCAAAGGCTGAGCTCTTGGTATAGATGTCCAGGCGGTAGTGGTTCGCGAAGGTCAGAGTTGAAGACCAGGACGCTGCGTTGCAGATGTCTTCTAGAGAAACTTGCGCTTTTTCCGCCCAGGATACTGCAGTGGCTCTTGTGGAGTGTGCTTTGATTGGAAACGGAGGAGCAATCCCGTCAAGTGCATATGCTTCCATAATCGTAGACTTAATCCACCTTGCAATGGTATCTTTGGATGGACATTGCCCTCTTCTTGAACCGGCATATAACAGGAGCAGGTTCTCTGCCTTTCTGAACTCCTTGGTTCTGAGAAGGTAAATTTCAACCGCCCTCTTAACATCTAGTGTGTGTAACGCACTCTGTTGTTCATCAGAAGGATCAGGAAAGAACGCTGGAAGGAAAGACTCTCTGTTAATGTTAGAAGAAGATGAGACTTTTGGTTGGAAGAAAGGCATGGTACGAAGTAGCACTCCGTCTTGAAGAATCCTCAGGTACGGATGTTTAGAGGAAAGGGCTCGCAACTCTCCCAACCGCTTTGCTGATGTAATTGCGATTAGAAAGGACACCTTATAGGTAAGCCATTTGAAATCAGCTTGCTGGAGAGGCTCGAATGGAGAAGTCGTTAATCTTCTGAGTACCAAGGACAGGTCCCAGACAGGTATGGGTTCTCGAAAAACAGGTCTTAACTTCCTTATTGCTTTAAAGAACCGGACGATGAGTGGGTGATGAACAAATTTACTTTCGGTCATGGCATTGATCGCCGTCATATGTGCCCTTAGTGTATTGGGTTTGAGACCCTTTTGAAAACCGTCTTGAAGGAACTGCAGTATAGAAGAGATGTCAATGACTGAACAATTCGACTCACAGAGCCATTGTGAGAATTTATTCCAGATCTTGGCATACTTCATATTTGTTGATTGCTTCCGAGAGCAAAGAAGTGTATTGATTACTGAGTCTGAGAGTCCTCTTTCCTCTTGCGCAGATCTCTCAGCCTCCAGGCTGTGAGGTGTAGTCTGTCCAGATGCTGATGATATAGACCCTCTTGAAGCAAAAGATCCGGAACTAGAGGGAGCTTCCAGAATTCCCCCTTGGAAAGATGGAGAAGAAGGGGAAACCACGACCTTCTCGGCCAGAATGGCGCTATTAATATCGCCTGAGGCCTCTCTGCAAGGATCTTCCGAAGGACTCTCACAATGAGAGGGACCGGAGGAAAGATGTACACGAACAGGTGTCTCCAACTGAAGGAAAAAGCGTCCAGCCGTGTGGGTTCCTCCCACCTGTTCAGAGAGCAAAACCTTGGCAGCTTTTTGTTCCTTCTGGACGCCATTAGGTCCCATGCTGGCAGACCCCATTTGGCCACTATTTGCTGGAATATGTCTTGATTCAGCTCCCATTCTGCCGGTTTGATCATCCTCCGACTCAAGCGATCCGCTTGAATATTGCAGCAGCCTTTGATATGCATGGCTCTCAATTCTAAAAGGTGGGACTCTGCCCAGGAGAAGATCTGCTTGCACAAGCCTAGGAGAACCGCATTCCTCGTCCCTCCTTGCTTGTTCAGATAAAATACCGCCGGGAGGTTGTCTGACCGCACAAGCACTGGTCTTCCCTTTGTCTCTGCTGCAAACTGGTGGAGAGCCAAGTGGACCGCTTTCAGCTCCCTGAAATTTGAAGATTGCTTCTTCATCTGTGGGGACCAGAGGCCTTGAACCCATCTGTCTTGGAGGTGTGCTCCCCAGCCTTGGCCAGATGCGTCTGTTGTGATTATGACCGGAGACATGAACTGGAAACTCTTCCCAGAGGAAAGATTCTTGGTCTGCAGCCACCAGTTTAGACTCTGAATTGTTGAAGGCTTCAATCTTACTTTTGCTTTCAGACTGTGGTGGGTGTGATGCCACGTCTGGAGCATATCCTGCTGTAAGTCCCTGGTATGGATCATGGCCCAGGGGACGGCATCCGCTGTCGCTGTCATATGTCCCAGCGTCTTCATGACTCTGCGCACTGAAGGACGATGTAAGGATAATAGGGTTCTTATCTCTCTCTTTAAAGTCCCAACCTTTACAGCTGGCAGGAAAAGTGTCATGCTGCGTGTGTCTATCCTGAATCCTAGGAAAGACTTGGAGGTAGTAGGAATGATTTCTGACTTCTTCCAATTTATTAGGAATCCTAGGGATTGAAGCAGTTTTATCGCTTTCTGGAGATGAATCTGCAGAAGGTGTTCGGATTGGGCGGCCAGAAGCCAGTCGTCCAGGTAAGGAAAGACTTGAATATTCTGGAGACGAAGAGTCACCGCTACTATAACTGCAATCTTGGTAAAGATTCTTGGTGAAGAGCAGAGGCCAAAAGGAAGAGCCTTGAACTGGAAGTGGAAGATACCTTCTCCCCTCTGCATAGCCAGTCTTAGAAACTTTCTGGACGACTCTTTTATGGGGATGTGTAGATACGCGTCCTTTAAATCTAAGGATACCATGTACTGATCCCTTGTGAGTACTGCTGTTATTGATCTTATAGTTTCCATTTTGAAATGAACTTTCTTCAGGTACTGATTTAAGTAACGCAGATCTATGATAAGACGGCTTCTTCCGTCTGACTTGGGTACATGGAATACTCTGGAGTATACCCCCTTTCCCCTCTGGTGGTAAGGAACGGATTCCAGTGCGCCTTTTTTTACAAATTCTTCCAGTAAACGAACTAGTAGAGGATCTCTTCCCCTGTTTGTCAGAAATCTGTCCCTTGGGAAGTGGTCGAACTCCAGTTCGTAACCTTCTCTGACGATCTGGAGACCCCAATTGTCTGAGGTAATCCGCAGCCATTCTGGATAGTAGTTTGACAGGCGGCCTCCCACTTCCTGACCTGTGGCGTCAGAACTCCATGTTTGGTTGCTTGGAGTCGTCTGGCTTTTTTCCTGGCTTTTCAGGAGCTGGTCTGAATCTACGGTCAGATCTTCCCCTGGTTGAGCGTCCTCTAAAACTTGACCTCCTATACTCCTGTCCTCTATAGGGACGAAAAAACTTCCGTTTGTCTCTACGTCTGGTCTGAGGAAAATTCAAAGTCTTCTCCTCCATATTAGCTTCCAGAAGCTTATCCAGCTGAGAGCCAAAAAGTCTTCCAGGCTCAAACGGCAAGGAGCAGAGATTACTTTTAGACGAAGGATCACCGGACCATAGCTTCAACCAGAAGGCTCTTCTAACGGAGTTTGATAGAGCCATATTTTTCGCCGTCAACCTCAACGTATCCAGAGGAAAATCACAAAGGAACTCCGCCGCCATTTTCAAAGATGGTAGCTGTTGAAGCAATTCCTCCCTTGGTACTCCATCCTCTATATCCCTACCCAGAGCCCGAGCTACAGGGACTGTAGCCATAGCAGCCTTGCTTAGGGAGGCCAGGTAGGTGTGCAGTCTCTTTAAGAGCCCATCCGCCTTCTTCTCCATAGGCTCCTTGAGCAAGGAGGAGTCATCAGTAGGAAACAGAGATCTTTTAGCTAAACGGGTAACCGCCGGGTCTACTCTTGCTGGGACTTCCCAGCTGGTGGATTCAGCAGGATCTGTTTTGTACGCTGCTCTAAATCTGGATCCCAGATTTATCTTTCCCACTGGCTGTTCCCATTCTTTGCGCATAATGGAGCTCAAGACAGGGTGACTAGGAAACACAGAGGCTTTTTTCTTAGGAAAATAAAAAAGATTTTCTTCCTCTCGCTCTGATGTCTTTTCTTTTTTAGACTCCATGCTCCTCTTTACTTCCTTAATCAATTGGTTAACGTTACTTTTATTAAACAGAAAGTTATCCTCCAGAATCGGTAGCTCGGACTCAGAGTCTGAAGAGACTTCACCTTCAGAGCGTGAAGACTGCTCAGAAGACGACTCCGAAGATAACTGATCTCTCCTGTTACTCTTCTTCCTAGTTTTAGCAAGAAATTTCTTAAATAGAGACATCATTTTCCTGGTTTCTGCATCAGAAGCCTCATCTGAATGAGAACAACTCTTACATATATTGGTGGAGCAATTAGGAGGTAACGGCTGAATACAAGATATGCACAATGCTTGTTTGGATTTGCGTTTCTTAGCAGATCTAGATGGGGAGACCTTAGGAGGATTCCCACTACACTGCTCACAGCGATCCTCTGGATATTCATCAGGCAGAGGCTGATCACATGAATGGCACAACCTGTGCCTGCTCTTCCTGGACCTCTTCCCTGTTCTGCTTGAGGAGCTGGACATCTGTAACACATAATACAGGAACCAGTAAACAAGGGAAGCTTATAGGAGGATTTGCCTGACACAGGACAGGCAGGAATTACCTTTACAATACCAGAGCTCTGCTGCCAGGCACATGCGGCAGCGAGCACTACAGGCAGCTAGTTTTAAATACTCACAGCTGTATCAGGTAGGCGGCGGCATGCAGGATGACGTCAGACGCCCAGCGCCTGCGTTCCACCAGGCGCTACTTGCGCTCCACAGAACCGGAAGACCGGAACCGGAATACTGCTGCCGCCGAAGGAGGCACACGGGGTGACGTCAGACGCCCAGTGCCTGCGTTCCACCAAGCGCTTCTTGCGCTCCACAAACCGGAAGTTCGGCTGACGAGGAGGAGGCATGTGAAAAGACGTCAGACGCCCCGCGTCTGACAGAAAAAAGACAGAAAAATACACCCGGTAGTTGGTGCGGTAAGCGCTGCCTCCAATGCAGAAAGCGCGTCCTGGAAAAACACAGGAGCAAACGCTAGGGGCCAGGAAATATACATGGCCAAAAAGAAAGAAAAGAAAAAAAAAAAGGTCAATCAGGCTACCTGATCCAGGTAACCAGCCGCTAGGTGAGCTTACTGAAGGACAATAAAAAAACACAAGGATGCATTCTGGTTGCCGCCCTATATTAGGGAGCTAATTAATTAATTAATTATTCTGATTTATCTAGGTGGGCGGTCCTACAATCTGAAGGGAATGGTATTAACCCGTGATGTGCTGCCGGAGTACGAAAAGGGAAAATATTTCTGACCAGACGTTTCGGTCACAGTGGACCTTCATCAGTGGTCATGTTATCTGGAATAATATTAAATTCATGTCTTAGGCTACTTTCACACTTGCAGCAGGACGGATCCGACAGGCTGTTCAAGCTGTCGGATCCGTCCTTCCGCTATTTCGCCGTGCCGCCGGACCGCCGCTCCGTCCCCATTGACTATAATGGGGACGGGGGCGGAGCATAGCGGTGCACGGCGAAAGGACGCCGGACTAAAATTATTGCATGTCAGGCTTTTTAGTCCGGCGGCTTTCGCCGTGCTGCGCCTGCGCTCCGCCCCCATTATAGTCAATGGGGAAGGAGCGGCGGTCCGGCGGCACGGCGAAATAGCCGCAGGACGGATCCGACATGGTGAACAGCCTGTCGGATCCGTCCTGCCGCAAGTGTGAAAGTAGCCTTAAATGGGTTGTTTTTCAGATGGCAGAGCATGAAGTTAAATATCATAATTATAATAATGGTCTAACTATAAATAATAAATAAATAATCTACAAGCAAACTTTGGTATAGTTATAGCAGCAGGGTAAGATGCCCAGAGGTAGATGAATACATATAAATACATATAAATGCAAAGAGTCCATGAAACATGATTTACAAAACTGATGGTGGTGAAACAAGATAATGGTTCAGGGAGCATGATTGCCTAGATCTAGATATATGCGTACCGTGGGAAGAAAACGATAGGGGGCATAGTGGACATAATGAACATGATAATATGGTTATGTGGGGATTTGGTTTGGAAAAATGATTGTGCATAACATAATCATCTCATCTGTGTCAGATGCTGCAGAATACTTCTCATCTGCGCCGCACTCGAATTGCAAAACTTTCCACCTCAGTGCCTCAATATTTCATTACTTGGATAACGGCCTAACAGCCCTTGATTGGCACCGGTGACACCTTTCTGAACTGAGTGCGGTTCCTCACTTTACTACAGCCTTCAACATACAGTCCAATGTAAATAATGTCACCCCCTACCCAGCCGCCTCCAACATGCAATCCCATGTAAAAATCACCCCAACATTCAGTCCCATGTAAATAACATCACTGCTCCCCCCAGCCCCCTCTGACATACAGTCCCATGTAAATAACATCACTGCTCCCCCAGCCCCCTCTGACATACAGTCCCATGTAAATAACATCACTCTCTCCCACAGCCGCCTCCAACATACAGTCCCATATAAATAACATTATCCCCTCCCACAGCTGCCTTCAACATTCAGTCCCATGTAAATAACATCACTCCCTCCTAAAGCCACCATCAACCTACAGTCCCATGTAAATAACATCCCTTTAGACCTAACATACAACTCCCATCATTGCTCTGCCTCGCCCTTCACTTACCTCTCCTCATGTCGCAGACATCACCTCAGCTTCTTCTCCTCTTCACTGCCCTCCTCTCCTGCACTGGTCACATGATGGTGACATCATCGCAGGTCCTTCTCAGCCACTGCCTGTTTTACTGGTCACATGACCTGTGATGTCACCACGGGTCCTTCAACTCTTCCACTGCATTAGATTCAATTGTATTTCTGTCCTGAGGACTTACAGTTGTATCTAGCAGGCAGGCAAAACATTGGGGCCTGGGACAAAACATCAGGGGCCTAGGCCCCAATTGTTTTAACCTAGCAACGCCCCTGGGGTTTGGATAGGTTTTCGGGGGTCCTCCCACCAGGAACAAGGACTGACATGACAGATTACAATCTGTGTACAGTATGGCATAATACAGGGAATGTCACGGAACCATGAACCAGACGTACAACAAGAGATAAGTGAAAATAAGAAGGCTTTATTGAAAATAAAGCTGTAAAGCAAAAGTCCAAACGGATGGTGAAACCGAGCAGAGTCTTTGCGAAGCCAGAGGTCAGGAACCAGAAGGGTAGTCAGACGAAGCCAGGATCAGGAACCAGCAGGGTAGTCAGACGAAGCCAGGATCAGGAACCAGCAGGGTAGTCAGACGAAGCCAGGATCAGGAACCAGCAGGGTAGTCAGACGAAGCCAGGATCAGGAACCAGCAGCAGTCTAGAAGCATGTGAACACAGGAGGACCAAGCAAGGAACTGAAGCCACAGACCTCCTATATATATGAGCTAGGCATCCAGCTCCTCCCAGGGGAAGGAGGAGCCGCAGGGTGGAAGGCTACAAGAAACCCAGAACCCAAGATGGCCGCCAGCACATGTCAAACGAAGGAGAGCAGCAAGCAGGTAAGACCATGACAGTACCTCCCCCTCAAGGGCCCCTCCTCCGCGGAGCACAAAACGGTTTCTGAGGGAAGCGTGCGTGGAAGGCTCGGAGCAAGGCAGGAGCATGGACATCTGCGGAGGGAACCCAGGAACGCTCCTCTGGACCATAACCACGCCAATGGACCAAAAACTGCAACCGACCGCGGACCAGGCGTGAGTCCAGGATATTGCTCACCTCATATTCCTCACGATTGCCCACTTGGACCGGACGAGGCCGAGGAACCGAGGAAGTGAAACGATTACACACCAGTGGCTTCAACAGGGAGACATGAAACACGTTGGAGATCCGCATGCCAGGAGGAAGCGCAAGGGCATAGGCTACCGGGTTTACCCTGCGAAGCACTCGGAAGGGACCAACAAAGCGAGGCGCCAGCTTGGGAGTGGGCACTCGAAGGTTGAGGTTGCGGGTGGACAACCATACACGGTCTCCGACCTGGTAGGAAGGAGCAGGCGCTCGTCTGCGATCAGCCTGGAGTCTCTGGCGCTGCGCAGAGACCTCAAGGGACTTCTGGATCTGTACCCAAGAAGCACGTAGGACGGAAAGGTGATCCTCCACAGCCGGAATATCCTGGGGAGAGAATACCTCCGGTAACACGGCAGGTTGGAACCCATAATTGGCCAAGAAGGGAGACGTCCCTGAGGAAGAGTTCACCGCCGTGTTCCTGGCAAACTCAGCCCAAGGCAGGAGGTCAACCCAATTGTCTTGGTGATCGGAGACATAGCAACGAAGGAATTGCTCCAAGGCCTGATTGGATCGTTCTGCGGCCCCATTGGACTGAGGGTGGTAGGCCGAGGAGAAGGAGAGATGAATCCCCAACTGGGAGCAAAAGGCGCGCCAGAACCTGGACACAAACTGACTCCCCCGATCCGACACAATCTCCTTAGGCAAACCGTGCAACCGGAAGACCTCCCTGGCAAAAATCGTGGCCAACTCTTGTGCAGAGGGTAACTTCTTGAGAGGAACACAGTGGCACATTTTGGAAAACCGATCCACAATCATGAGAATGACCGTATGGCCTCGGGATGCAGGGAGGTCCACAATGAAATCCATCCCCAGGTGTGACCATGGGCGCTCCCCGGTGGCTATGGGTTGCAGAAGGCCCAACGGAAGGTGCCGAGGGGACTTACTCTGGGCACAAACGGAGCATGCCGCTACATATGCGGCGATGTCGGAACGTAGGGAAGGCCACCAGAACAGACGTGAAACAGCCCAGGACAGCTGATTCTTTCCAGGATGCCCCGCGGTCTTGGAGTTATGGTAGGTTCGCAACAACCGAGTGCGCAACTCCTCAGGCACAAAACATCTGCCGTTGGGTCTCCCAGAGGGAGCACCAGATTGAGCCGCCAAAATCTGCTCACCCAGGGGAGAGGTCAGGCTGGTGCGAATGGCGGCCAGGATCTGATTCGGAGGTATGACCGAAGTCGGAATCGACTCCTCCCTGGACAGCTCGGAGTACTGCCGTGATAAGGCATCCGCCCTGATGTTCTTGGAACCGGGTAGGTAGGAGACCACGTAATTAAAACGTGACAAGAACAGAGCCCATCTGGCCTGACGTGGTGTCAATCTCTTGGCCTCAGAAAGGTAGGTCAGATTCTTGTGGTCTGTCAGGATGAGAACCGGAACCACCGAACCCTCGAGCAAGTGCCTCCATTCTTTAAGGGCCTGCACGATGGCCAATAACTCCCTGTCACCAATCTGATAGTTGCACTCCGCGGAAGACAGTTTCCGGGAGTAAAACCCACAAGGAAGCAGAGGACCCTCTGGTGTTCTACGCTGAGACAGAAGGGCGCCTACTCCCGTCTCAGACGCGTCCACCTCGAGGACAAAGGGCAACCCAGGGTTGGGATGCGACAGAATCGGAGCCGACACAAAGGCGGACTTTAGGGCCTCAAAAGCTCGGATGGCCTCGAGCGGCCAGACCTGGGAATTACTGCCCTTCCTGGTCAGATCCGTGAGAGGCTTGGCCAGCATGGAAAAGTCCCTGATGAACTTCCGATAATAATTGGCGAAGCCCAAAAAGCGCTGCAGGGAACGAAGACCACTGGGCTGGGGCCACTGTAAGACAGCCGAAACCTTCTCAGGATCCATGGAGAACCCCTCAGCGGAAATGATGTAACCTAAGAAGGTTACCTGGGATCGGTGAAATTCGCATTTCTCAAGCTTACCGAACAGCTTGTTCTCTCGTAACCGTTGCAACACTCGTCTGACATCCAGAATGTGGGCCTCCATGGATTCAGAATATACCAAGATGTCATCCAAATAGACTACCACACACTGCTGCAACAGGTCACGGAAAACATCGTTGATGAATTCCTGAAAGACTGCGGGCGCATTGCACAACCCAAAGGGCATAACCAAGGATTCGTAATGACCGGTCCTGGTGTTAAACGCGGTCTTCCACTCATCGCCCGCCTTGATCCTTACCAGGTTATATGCCGCCCTCAGGTCGAGTTTGGTAAAGACCGTGGCCCCTTTAAGGCGATCGAACAGCTCGGAAATCAAGGGTATCGGGTAAGCGTTCTTGATCGTGATGCGATTGAGACCCCTGTAATCGATGCAAGGCCTCAACTCACCGCCCTTCTTTTTCACAAAGAAAAATCCAGCCCCTGCCGGGGACGAAGACTTGCGAATGTGTCCGCGTGAAAGCGCCTCCCTCACGTACTCCTCCATGGCCTCATTCTCCGCTACCGACAGTGGATAGACTTTGCCACGAGGAGGAACGGCACCAGATTGTAACTCTATGGCACAATCGTATGGGCGGTGCGGAGGTAGAGCAACCGCGCGCACCTTATCGAATACATCCCGGTACTCCTCGTATTCAGGAGGCAACAGAGAGTCCGAGGAAGTACACAGCAACTTGACAGACCCATGGATGCAACTAGCCCCACACTGCGGTGACCACGAGAGGATCTCGACCGATCTCCAATCGAAAGTCGGATTATGCTTCTGGAGCCAGGGGTACCCCAAGACCACCGAGTAGTGTGGAGACGAAATAACCTGGAGGCAGACCGACTCTCTGTGAACGGCACCAATGGCTATCCCCACTGGAAGGGTCTCATGAGTCACGTGTGGCGGCAGAAGGGGTCTGCCGTCTATCGCCTCAAGAGCCAGTGGGGAACCTCGAGCCTGCAGAGGAATGGAATTGGCGGCAGCGAACACACTATCAATGAACAAACCACCAGCACCAGAGTCCACCAACGCCTGGGTCGTCACCGAACCCCCGACCCAGGAGAGGACAACAGTGATCAGTGGTTTGTCAACACGGGAAACCGGGGACGAGGAGACTCCACCCAAGATCTGCCCCCGACAGGATCTCAGGGTACGAGCGTTTCCCGGACGGTTCGGACATGCCAACCGAAAATGCCCACCGAGACCACAGTACATGCATCGGCCCTCGCGTCTCCGGAGTGCCCTCTCCCCCTCGGACAGGCGAGCAAACCCCAGCTGCATGGGTTCACCCCCAGACAAGTCATCCCCAGGAGGCGTGGGAGGAGAGGGAGGCACGGGTGGGACAGCAAACGTAGGCACCAATCTGTTAGAAGACCTCCGCAGGTTCTCCTTAAAGGAAGGTCTCTCCCTGAGTCTGGTGTCAATCAAAATCAGGAAAGAAATAAGAGACTCGAGCTCAACTGGTCTGTCCTTAGCTGCAACCTCATCCTTCAAGGCATCCGAGAGACCATGAGAGAAAGCAGCGACCAGAGCCTCATTATTCCAGCCCACCTCTGCTGCCAGGGTACGAAACTCAATGGCGTATTCAGCTACGGATCGTGAACCCTGTCTGATGGACATAAGGAGCTTCGCAGCAGAGGCAGCACGAGCCGGCACATCGAATACCTTCCGAAGAGAAGCAACAAAACCGGAAAACTCGGCAACCACCGGATTGTTGTTCTCCCATAAAGGGCTGGCCCAGGCCAAGGCCTTGTCCGAGAGCAGCGAGATCAAGAAGCCCACCTTTGATCTCTCAGTAGGAAAGGCATGTGGCAGCAACTCGAAATAAATGCCCACCTGGTTAAGGAAACCTCGGCACTGAGTTGGCTCTCCCCCAAAGCGCTGTGGAAGAGGGGCAGAACCGGTCATACCCCGAAACACCGCAGGCGCAACAACAGGTGTCGGGGTAGACTCTGGCGCAACAACCGGAGCGGCAGTAGGAGCGAGCCCAGGAGCGACAACCGACCCATCGGCAACGGGAGCGAAATGAGCCGTGCGTTCAAGCAGGGTTTGCAACGCCACAGCGAACCGACCCAACAGGTGATCCTGCTGATCAAGTCTGGCAACCAGCGTGGGTAGCGAGGATGGCCCTGTACCGTCAGAATTCATGGCTTGGTCCTAATGTCACGGAACCATGAACCAGACGTACAACAAGAGATAAGTGAAAATAAGAAGGCTTTATTGAAAATAAAGCTGTAAAGCAAAAGTCCAAACGGATGGTGAAACCGAGCAGAGTCTTTGCGAAGCCAGAGGTCAGGAACCAGAAGGGTAGTCAGACGAAGCCAGGATCAGGAACCAGCAGGGTAGTCAGACGAAGCCAGGATCAGGAACCAGCAGGGTAGTCAGACGAAGCCAGGATCAGGAACCAGCAGGGTAGTCAGACGAAGCCAGGATCAGGAACCAGCAGCAGTCTAGAAGCATGTGAACACAGGAGGACCAAGCAAGGAACTGAAGCCACAGACCTCCTATATATATGAGCTAGGCATCCAGCTCCTCCCAGGGGAAGGAGGAGCCGCAGGGTGGAAGGCTACAAGAAACCCAGAACCCAAGATGGCCGCCAGCACATGTCAAACGAAGGAGAGCAGCAAGCAGGTAAGACCATGACAGGGAACCCCAGGACCCTGGACCACCAGAACTTTGGGGGCTCATGTATCCCGGGTACAGACCTTGTCTCCCCTCCTTTCCATTTTTATATAGTATTTACTGCAGTTGCATTTTACGTCCTCGTCAATTTGCCAAACAGCCGCTCCGTCTTCTGAGGTTTTAGTATCTTGGTCCATGACTTTTTCCGAGTTATAATTCATAATGTTCACAACCTGTAGAAAAAACGCAATACTCAGGCCCTAGTACACGCTGGTGGAGCAGGATGAGGTGATGCAGTGAACTGGTGGAGCAGGATGAGGTGATGTAGTGTACTGGTGGAGCAGGATGAGGTGATGCAGTGTACTGGTGGAGCAGCATGAGGTGATGCAGTGTACTGGTGGAGCAGGATGAGGTGATGCAGTGTACTGGTGGAGCAGGATGAGGTGATGCAGTGAACTGGTGGAGCAGGATGAGGTGATGCAGTGTACTGGTGGAGCAGGAAAGGGTGATACAGTGTACTGGTGGAGCAGGGTGAGGTGATGCAGTGAACTGGTGGAGCAGTATGAGATGATGCAGTGTACTGGTGGAGCAGGATTAGGTGATGCAGTGTACTGGTGGAGCAGGATGAGGTGATGCAGTGTACTGGTGGAGCATGATGAGGTGATGCAGTGTACTGGTGGAGCAAGATGAGGTGATGCAGTGTACTGGTGGAGCAGGATAAGGTGATGCAGTGTACTGGTGGAGCAGGGTGAGGTGATGCAGTGTACTGGTGGAGCAGGGTGAGGTGATGCAGTGAACTGGTGGAGCAGCATGAGATGATGCAGTGTACTGGTGGAGCAGGATGAGGTGATGCAGTGTACTGGTGGAGCAGGATGAGGTGATGCAGTGTACTGGTGGAGCAGGATGAGGTGATGCATTGTACTGGTGGAGCAGGATGAGGTGATGCAGTGTACTGGTGGAGCAGGATGAGGTGATGCATTGTACTGGTGGAGCAGGATGAGGTGATGCAGTGTACTGGTGGAGCTGGATGAGGTGATGCAGTGTACTGGTGCAGCTGGATGAGGTGATGCATTGTACTGGTGGAGCAGGATGAGGTGATGCAGTGTACTGGTGGAGCAGTATGAGGTGATGCAGTGTACTGATGGAGCAGGATGAGGTGATGCAGTGTACTGGTGGAGCAGGATGAAGTGATGCAGTGTACTGATGGAGCAGGATGAGGTGATGCATTGTACTGGTGGAGCAGGATGAGGTGATGCAGTGAAGTGGTGGAGCAGGATGAGGTGATGCATTGTACTGGTGGAGCAGGATGAGGTGATGCAGTGAACTGGTGGAGCAGGATGAGGTGATGCATTGTACTGGTGGAGCAGGATGAGGTGATGCAGTGTACTGGTGGAGCAGGATGAGGTGATGCAGTGAACTGGTGGAGCAGGATGAGGTGATGCAGTGAACTGGTGGAGCAGGATGAGGTGATGCAGTGTACTGGTGGAGCAGGATGAGGTGATGCAGTGTACTGGTGGAGCAGGATGAGGTGATGCAGTGTACTGGTCTTGGCTGTAAGTGCTATAAATCTTTACTGGAATATAGGACATATAAACATGTTGATCAAATTGTATACTAATGCCTCATGTACAGTATGCAACATTGGGGTAAGTATACGATAAATTGCGCTGAGAGGCGATGTTAATTAGGCTGAGAAGCTGTAGTATTGAGGATGTGCGATCCAGTTTCACTCTCACATTTTATATAATGGAATATAGACCTATTAAAATTTTCCATAAATCAGCAAAACGCTTTTTGTGTAGTGATGGAATAGATTAAAATGCCATAAATAAAATAATACATTAATAAAAACGTAAAAAAATACTTCTTGCCAAGGAAAATGAAATCTTTGTGACGTGTCCTGCTTCTGCTGCATCATCTCATCACTTCGCTGTATGTCATAAGCAATTCACCCAATGAGAAATGGCGCAGCTTCCCGATTCTAACCTTTCATTCCCACAATGTCCCCGTCACGCTGACCAATCTCATAGTACGGTCAGCGTAGGCCCCGCAGAGTAGAACCACAAGCTGCAGAACCTAAGGTTTCACTAAATGTAGGGATGTCATGGTGCTGGCTGCTACTCACATCTCTCCGGCCATGTCTGTAGGTGAAGTCCTTCCCTCTCTCTGCAGACGGTTATATACACGGTGATGACGTCATCCCTGATTCACCATGACTCACACACCGCAGTGCCAGCGATGGAGGGATCAGGGCAGGCGTCCAAGGAGCTGCACATCAGAAATTCACTCAATGACGTGAGCCCTACAGAAATAAGTAAAAAAAACAGTAACTGCACCAGCAGAATAGTGAGTGCAGCTCTGGAGAACAATACAGGATGTAACTCAGGATCATTACATTAGTGCCCTGGAGCAAAGGTACTTTGAAGCATGGACAATTTTGGACAAAGCCATCAAATCATTACTTTAGTGCACTTTGAAGAGTTAACTTGCACTATGATTTATTATGTTGGTTACACTTATACTTTTTCATATTGTTGAACTGCATGTTATAGGTTTATTGTAATGCATCCTGTTCATTTGCACGGTTATTGCTTTGTATTTGCATTGCAAAGGGTTAATGAACAGCCACCTAATACTGAAAGACGTTGGGCCTTTACAGCCTGTGCACTGAGAGGCTAGTCATTTTCCATTGTTGTCATAAGGGACTATGAAGAGCTGCGTTTTGGAGGGAAAAATCAGACACCCGTGACTTTTTGACTTGTTCATGACTGAAAACTGCTTAGTGATTCCCATGGATTGTTTCTGTTTATGCCGAGCTTCTCCACTCCACCCCTCCACCTAGAAGGTTCTAGTTCAGCTAGAAACTGTATATAAGGAGAGCAGTCATGGCCTCTAGTGGTCTGCAGATAGGGACCAGTGTTTAGTAGGAAACACTCTTCCAGACTGCACGAATGACCAGAAGATGCTGAGAGGGGGATCCCCTGCCCAACGACTGAGCCTTAGACCCTGGGCCACTAGCTCTTTGACCAGGGCCTTCTGAGAGAGAGAGAGAGGGACGGCTAGCTCAGGCCTTTCCTCAGCACAAAACCTTCTTCTGCCAGGGAGGAGATTGGGGAAGCCAGCCCTATGCCTCGTATTGTTTTGCACTTGCGTTCCTCCAGTCCTCCAGTAAAGAAACACCCCGGTTTACTGCAGACCTTGACTCTCTGGACTTATTTCCCAGTGGGGTGCACCACCAGCTGGAGGTAAAGTTGTGCTGGTGTCCTAGGAAGCCTCCTCTGAAGCAGCACTGGTGGTTCTTCAGGGCTAGTCAGTAGTGTTGATCACGAATATTCGAATTTCGAATTTTTATCGCGAATATAGGTAATTCGAAAATTCGCAAATATTTAGAATATAGTGATATATATTCTCATCTGAAGTTCAGATTTGAAAAATTTTTTAACTATTGAAAAAAAGATTATAGCACTATATTAGCTAAATTGCTCTATATTCGTTTTTTTTTTGAATATTCGCTATATTGCTATATATTCTTGTTTTAGAATATTACGAATATTCTAAAAAACTAATATATTAGTTTTTTCGAATATTCGTAATATTCTAAAACAAGAATATATAGCAATACAGCAAATATAAAAAAAAAATGAATATAGAGCAATTTAGCTAAGATAGTGCTATAATCTTCTTTGTCTAATAGTTGTAATTTTTTTCTCATCCGAAGTCCAGATCGGAAAAAAATTACAACTATTAAAAAAATAAGATTATAGCACTATATTAGCTAAATTGCTCTACATTCAGTGGCTATGGGGCCCTACGCCACTAGGGGGCCCGTCCGACCGCATTAATTTTTTTTTTTTTTTTTTTTTTTTTATTAACAAACACAGACACTACACACAGGCAGCCAGGAGGTGGCGTATCTATCGGGGAAGCAGCTGGCACGATCAGCTGTGTTTCTTTCCAGCAGAACGGGGGCCGCAAACCATGGCTCTGAGGGCCGCATGTGGCCCGCGGGCCGCAGGTTGTGCACCCCTGCTTTAAGGCATCATAGGAGTTTTTGTCCATGACGCCACTTGGATGCAGCGGCCTATTGCCCGCGTCTGTTGGTTCCCTTGCCCCTCAAGAGGTTTCTACAAAATATGTCCCTCTATTAAAGCAAGTAAATGTGACGCCAGTTGCAGTTAAGCAACGGGGACATGGAGTCCCCTTTGTAGATGGTATTGGTGGTACCCAGGGTAGGATTGCCAGAGTGGTGTAGAATGGCCAACAGTGTCTCTGTAGATGTTGTATGCACGTGTCACAGTGCTCCTACCTGGCTATCGGTGGATCCCAGACGTGGTCTAGTCCGAAGCAGTGCAACAAGGGGTAGTGGAACTTGGATGGTGTAGAAGGTGAAATAAATGGAGTCCAGACTTGTAGTAACGTTGAACACAGCTTTACTTGGCATAAACGGTAATCCAAACAGTTTCCAAATGGTATCTTGGTCGTCAGCAGGTATTGGCTTAATTTTTGCAGGCAAACAATTCTGCAACAATCTCAGCAAAGCTATGCTAGCATGGATTAAATAGTAACTTTCTTCTTCTGCTGGAATTTAGGTTAGCTGTAGTCTGTCTCTTACTTTATCTTTAATCCTAGGAACTTCTTGTCCTGGCTTTGAGTACCTCAAGCTCTACTTCAGCTTGGATGGAGGCAATGCTAGCCCAGGAGGGGTGAAGCAACCATGTAGACTTCAGAGGCTAGGCCTCTGGGCCTAGCAGAGGAGGCAGTGCTTACCCCAGGAGCAGGTAGGCTAGACTGACTAACTAAACTCCTCCCTCTCTAGAGAGGGCTGGAAGGAACTAGACGGTTCCTCTCCAGGAAACTATCTCTGCCATTGTTTGCTGCCACCTGTTGGTGAACCAGGCAAATTACATGAACATAAAACAGTTACATGAATAAATATGCACATTATTAGAAGATGAAATGAGGTACATTAGGTGATATAAATTAGCACATAGGAGACAGTAGCAAGGTGTGGTAATAGCACTCCGGGACATTACACTCCCAGAACATCGCCCATGAAAAGGTGCATCATCTCAGATGGAGGAAGATCCGTGGAGTAGGCAGCACGTGTGTCAAAGTGACTGGACTGTGCAGTTACAGGAGGTGCAATGGGATGAACACAATTCCTACATGATGAGGTCAACGTCTGCTGCTCCTCAGGTGAGGTAGTAGACTGAAAGGGAAACAGTAGAGGAACAAGCATTGTCTTTTTTTACTAACAGAGAGCTCTAAATCTCCTGCATAGACAGACTGAAAACATAAAATCCTGGCTACCTGAAGCCACCACTAGAGGGAGCTCACTGCACTCCATTATCTCATTGAGTTTACTGTTTAAACACTTTCTGTCATCCACTGTAAATGTATGGGTCTTTAAAGATGGTGCCTACTCTGGAGCGAGCGCCATTGCCGCCAGGTGCCTACTGTATCACACAGCAGACACCCGGGGCTAATGTCTAGAATTGGTGATAATGGCAATCACAATATTTAACCCCTCAAATTCACATTTGACCACGGCATCTGTGAGCTAAAAAACCCGGGAGTGCGCGCTTCCCAGATTGGAAAACCTTCCCCTCGTTGAGATCAGGGAAGGTGTTCCTTAGTATTAATAGGCCTGATTCTGTACAAGGCGTCCAGGCCTATCACTGGTATATTCCAATGCAAGCCTTCAGGTGGCAGCACTGCATCGAAACATACAGAATTTTCTATTCAGTAATAGATTAAATTCCATTACTGAATAGAAATGGCAATCTAATGTTTGAATGTTGGAGTCCCTTGGGGGGGTCTAAAAAAAAGTTTAAAAAAAAAAAGTGTTTACAAATGTGTTAAAAAAAAAAACACAGAAAAATTCAAATCACCCCTTTTCCCCAAAATTAAAAATATCATAACATAAACATCATACGCATCGCATCCATAAACAATTTAATATAAAAAGTGATCAAAAAGTCACACAAACTCCAAAAGGGTATCAATAAAAACTACAGATTGCCACACAGCTCTATAGACATAACCATAAAAAAGTTGTGTCATTGTGGAGATATGAGGACCCTGGAGGCATCTAGTGCCAGGCCTTCAGTCTGGAGATATTCCTCAAAAGTTCTCCAATGTGTATAAATATTATTAATATTACTCACGGAATATAATGATCATCACCAGGAAGACACAGGACAGTCCCAGCAACACCTGCATCTGGGGGAGGAGTAACCACACTGATACATTGTAACTATTTAGTATCACATTTATGTCTATAGCGGGATACATCAGGTGTATTTGTTGGGAGTATTTCCCAGTAAATACATAAAACAGAACCGCTCCAGACCTTGCTGTTCTGCCACCAGCGTTTCCTCCTCGGCTCTGCTGTGTTGCACTGGAATCGTTCACCTTCAAGTTCTGAGACCCCAATGACTACAATCTTGTCCTCATTCGCCTTCATAATCCTCACAACCTATAGAGTGAGAGGAAAGAAGAGGTGAGATATACAGAGGAGCAGGATGAGGTGATACAGCAGGGAGATGTGTGCGGATACAGAGGGGCAGGATGAGGTGATACAGCAGTGAGATGTGTGCGGATACAGAGGGGCAGGATGAGGTGATACAGCAGGGAGATGTGTGGATACAGAGGAGCAGGATGAGGTGATACAGCAGGGAGATGTGTGCGGATACAGAGGAGCAGGATGAGGTGATACAGCAGGGAGGTGTGTGCGGATACAGCGGAGCAGGGTGAGGTGATACAGCAGGGAGATGTGTGGATACAGAGGAGCAGGATGAGGTGATACAGCAGTGAGATGTGTGCGGATACAGAGGGGCAGGATGAGGTGATACAGCAGGGAGATGTGCGGATACAGAGGAGCAGGATGAGGTGATACAGCAGTGAGATGTGTGCGGATACAGAGGGGCAAGATGAGGTGATACAGCAGGGAGATGTGTGGATACAGAGGAGCAGGATGAGGTGATACAGCAGGGAGATGTGCGGATACAGAGGAGCAGGATGAGGTGATACAGCAGTGAGATGTGTGCGGATACAGAGGGGCAGGATGAGGTGATACAGCAGGGAGATGTGCGGATACAGAGGAGCAGGATGAGGTGATACAGCAGTGAGATGTGTGCGGATACAGAGGGGCAAGATGAGGTGATACAGCAGGGAGATGTGTGGATACAGAGGAGCAGGATGAGGTGATACAGCAGGGAGATGTGCGGATACAGAGGAGCAGGATGAGGTGATACAGCAGTGAGATGTGTGCGGATACAGAGGGGCAAGATGAGGTGATACAGCAGGGAGATGTGTGGATACAGAGGGGCAGGATGAGGTGATACAGCAGGGAGATGTGTGCGGATACAGAGGAGCAGGATGAGGTGATACAGCAGGGTGATGTGTGTATACAGAGGAGCAGGATGAGGTGATACAGCAGGGAGATGTGCGGATACAGAGGAGCAGGATGAGGTGATACAGCAGTGAGATGTGTGCGGATACAGAGGGGCAGGATGAGGTGATACAGCAGGGAGATGTGTGCGGATACAGAGGGGCAGGATGAGGTGATACAGCAGGGAGATGTGTGCGGATACAGAGGAGCAGGATGAGGTGATACAGCAGGGAGATGTGCGGATACAGAGGAGCAGAATGAGGTGATACAGCAGTGAGATGTGTGCGGATACAGAGGGGCAGGATGAGGTGATACAGCAGGGAGATGTGTGGATACAGAGGGGCAGGATGAGGTGATACAGCAGGGAGATGTGTGGATACAGAGGGGCAGGATGAGGTGATAGAGCAGGGAGATGTGCGGATACAGAGGGGCAGGATGAGGTGATACAGCAGGGAGATGTGTGGATACAGAGGGGCAGGATGAGGTGATACAGCAGGGAGATGTGTGCGGATACAGAGGAGCAGGATGAGGTGATACAGCAGGGAGATGTGTGGATACAGAGGAGCAGGATGAGGTGATACAGCAGGGAGATGTGTGGATACAGAGGAGCAGGATGAGGTGATACAGCAGGGAGATGTGCGGATACAGAGGGGCAGGATGAGGTGATACAGCAGGGAGATGTGCGGATACAGAGGAGCAGGATGAGGTGATACAGCAGTGAGATGTGTGCGGATACAGAGGGGCAGGATGAGGTGATACAGCAGTGAGATGTGTGCGGATACAGAGGGGCAGGATGAGGTGATACAGCAGGGAGATGTGTGGATACAGAGGGGCAGGATGAGGTGATACAGCAGTGAGATGTGTGCGGATACAGAGGGGCAGGATGAGGTGATACAGCAGGGAGATGTGTGGATACAGAGGGGCAGGATGAGGTGATACAGCAGGGAGATGTGTGCGCGCAGTGGCGTATCCAAGCTATGGCAGCCATGGCTAGTGCCATAGGCGCCAAGCGGGGGGGGGCGACCAGGGCCGATCCTACACGGGGTGCAGTGGGTGCCCGGGCCCCGCACCCCAGCGCTGCGGCCCTGGTGACAAGTGGGGGCGGCCGGCGGCAGGGCAGAGCAGGAGATGAGCGCCTCCATTGCGGAAGCGCTCATCTCCATAGTCATCTGTATTGCCGTCCTCAGGACGGCAATACAGATGCCTGTCTGTGCTGCGGCAGAGGAGGGAGAGGTGTGTCCCCTCCTGTTCCTCTGATAGGCTGCCGGCTTAGTGCTGGCAGCCTATCAGAGGCCGGTGATGGCGCGATGACGTCATCGCGTCGTCGCCTGAGCCGTATAGCGAGGGACACACAGACGGAAGAGGTGGCCTGCATCGGATCGCATTGCTGGAGGTAAGTATAAGTGTATTATTTTTTTTTAATTTTTTTATATAGGTACAATACTGGGCTGGCACATGATAAGGGGGGCTACTGGGCTGGCACATAAGGGGGGCTACTGGGCTGGCACATAAGGGGGGACTACTGGGCTGGGCTGGCACATGATAAGGGGGGCTACTGGGCTGGCACATGATAAGGGGGGACTACTGGGCTGGCACATGATAAGGGGGGACTACTGGGCTGGCACATGATAAGGGGGGCTACTGGCACATGATATGGGGGGCTACTGGCACATGATATGGGGGGCTACTGGCACATGATAAGGGGGCTACTGGCACATGATAAGGGGGGCTACTGGGCTGGCACATGATAAGGGGGGACTACTGGGCTGGCACATGATAAGGGGGGACTACTGGGCTGGCACATGATATGGGGGGCTACTGGCACATGATATGGGGGGCTACTGGCACATGATATGGGGGGCTACTGGCACATGATATGGGGGGCTACTGGGCTGGCACATGATAAGGGGGGACTACTGGGCTGGCACATGATAAGGGGGGCTACTGGCACATGATATGGGGGGCTACTGGCACATGATATGGGGGGGCTCTGGCTACTGGCATATGATATGGGGGGCTCTGGCTACTGGCACATGATGGTGGGGGGGCTCTTATTTCTGGCACATGATTGGGGGCACTCTGGCTACTGGCACATGATATGGGGGGCTCTGGCTACTGACACATGATATGGGGGGGCTCTGGCTACTGACATGATATGGGGGGGCTCTGGCTACTGGCACATGATGGTGGGGGGGCTCTTATTACTGGCACATGATTGGGGGCATCTATGGGGGCACATCTTACTGCAGATTATTGGGGGGCACTATAGGGGCATCTACTGAGGCTAAAAAAGAAGATATTTTATATGGGGGCTATGTATAGGGGCATTTTATACTGGGACACATTATGGTGGGTACTATGGGGAAGGGGGGGGGCACTATGGGGGTCATCTACGGGGGCACTGAGAAGGGGTATTTTATATTGGCACATTATGGGAACATTAGCTCAACTGGGGGCATTACAAATGTTTTGCATATTATAAGAATTATTACTACTGGGGGGGCATTATGGTGGGCTTTATTACTCCCCCATGGTATGACCCCCTAGTAGCAGCACCAGCCTCTCCCTGCTCTGCTATCCCTCTGCCCTTTCTCCAAATCCTTATTATGAAATCTTTCTCATTAGGTTAAAGCACAACATCAGCTCCGCCGAGCCCCCGGCCATAGTGTTGAAGTGGCGTCCGAGATCCCCAAGGGCCAAGTCAAGTAACTGTAAGTTTTTATGGGGGTTCTACAAAAGAGCTATCGTGTTTTTTTTTTTGTTAAGGTTATCTGAAAGATGGGTTTAAAATATTTTGACAGGGGCGCAGTTTCAGTGCTTGCCATAGGCGCCATTTTCACTAGATACGCCTCTGGTGTGCGGATACAGAGGAGCAGGATGAAGTGATACAGCAGGGAGATGTGTGGATACAGAGGAGCAGGATGAGGTGATACAGCAGGGAGATGTGCGGATACAGAGGAGCAGAATGAGGTGATACAGCAGTGAGATGTGTGCGGATACAGAGGGGCAGGATGAGGTGATACAGCAGGGAGATGTGTGGATACAGAGGGGCAGGATGAGGTGATACAGCAGGGAGATGTGTGGATACAGAGGGGCAGGATGAGGTGATAGAGCAGGGAGATGTGCGGATACAGAGGGGCAGGATGAGGTGATACAGCAGGGAGATGTGTGGATACAGAGGGGCAGGATGAGGTGATACAGCAGGGAGATGTGTGCGGATACAGAGGAGCAGGATGAGGTGATACAGCAGGGAGATGTGTGGATACAGAGGAGCAGGATGAGGTGATACAGCAGGGAGATGTGTGGATACAGAGGGGCAGGATGAGGTGATAGAGCAGGGAGATGTGTGGATACAGAGGGGCAGGATGAGGTGATACAGCAGGGAGATGTGTGGATACAGAGGGGCAGGATGAGGTGATGTAGTGTACGGGGACTGTAATGCCCGTCACTACAAAAGTGTCACTTGGTGTGCTGTCGTCCCTCCTTAATCATGGGAAGTTGGTATATGTCAGTTTTATAAAATGTCATGTAATGTAATGCATGTATTTCCCTGTTACTATGACACTTGCATGTACAGGCCTGCTAGGGGTGTCATTCCAGCTTCTAGTCACTAGAGGGAGCCAGAGAGCCCTAGTTTATATAAGGCCCAGTCAGGGAAGCAAAGGTCAGTCTAGTCTAGAGCTCAGAAGTTTCTAGAGCCTGAGGAAGCTGAGAGGGAGACAGAGGCAAAGCGCAGAAAAGCAAGAGGTACTCAAGATAACAGAGGAGGTACTTTATAAAGAGAAAACCAAGGATATACGCCAGAGTTAAGGTATTGGGCCTTGGAGAAGATTTTCTATGTCCCAGGATCAGTCAGAAATAGAGTGCAAGCTCCTGTACTGCAAGTCCTGTGTTTCACACTCTGTAGTCACCTTGCTCAATCTGTATTGCCTGCATCAACCGTATTGAAAAATCGACTGTATGCAAAGGAACTGCGCTTCCGTTAATGTCTCTATATTGATAACTACTAAAGTTGGAGTTCTGTTTTAACATCACGTGGTTCCTCATTTATTCCTGCTATCCGCAAACGGCGTGCCACCGTTTAATTGGCACTGGCGTCACAAACATTTTCCTACCATCACCTGCCTATGCAGAGAGTCAGCCGTCTCAGGTTAGTGTCTATTGCACTACTACACCCAGAAACACTATTAAACACAACTTGAGTACGCTGCACCTCTCTTTTGGCGTCACGAACAGGATACGCACGCTTTCTAGTGCAAGAAGCGTGAACTTTGTGCCTTATACAGTTGCCCTGTGACCAAAGTGACAAATTGCCTGTTTTATTAAAGTGGACTTTGTGGACTGAAAATCATACCCAAAGTGTACCTAAAACCTCTAAAAAGCGCTGTGCAGTGTTGCGCTATCAAGAGGAAGAAAATCGCCACATTGGAGTGTGGTTTTGTGGACTTTTTACAATCCTGCTTGCTGTCAGTGAATGGACAGCGTTTTGCTAAAGATGGCCACCGGCTGCCTGGAGTAAAGTTTCCCGCGCCGCTGAGGACCTTCGTGGGCGGATCCCTGCAAAGACACAGAGAGTCCCGCCCCTCTTCATCATCGCACCGCTGCGGCCCTGTTTCTTCTACGTCATCGGGTGCTCAGGACGTCTGGAATCTTGCGAGACTTGGCCTGCGCAAGCCCGGCGATACCGGTAAGCACTTGTAACCGGAGGGAAGGGGAGTGTTCTGGCCCCTTTAGTCGCCAGCGGCCACCTCTCAATAGACTACCATGTCAGAGCCAGGAGTGCCTGAGCAGCCGGCCCCGGGAGAGTTTGCGGCTCCTAATCATCCTACAGCCCCCAGCATGATGCCCTTTACCATGCCTTACTATTTCGGGGCCCCATGGTTCCCTTGCTACAGGGGAGAGACCCATACCCTAAGGGACTTTAAAGAAAAGTTGCTGGCACTATTCCGATTGTACCCTATAAATGCCGACCAGCAAATGGAAATCCTGCTGGCACAACTGGAGGGAGCTGCCCGTAGAGAAGTGTTATCCTGGCCTGCTACTGAGCGGAGTACTCTAGAACAGATATTCACCCGCCTCAGGGCCACTTTTGAAACTAGGACTGCCTCAGAGATAAAGATGCACTTCTTTGGCAAGAAACAGAAGTCCGGTGAGTCCCTCCGTGACTATGCCCTATCACTTCAGGAGGCTTTAGGGGCTGTAGTTCAGATAGATCCCAAAGAGGCCGATAACCGGGACCAGACCCTAAGGGAACAATTTATAACCGAGGTGTCTAGTGAGCAAATAAGGACCCAATTAAAGATGCTGTCCGCCCAGCACCCTAACAGTACCTTTCTGGACTTTAAAGAACTGGCTATAAAAATTCTGGGGTCAGCAGTATCTCCAGAGTTGAACACCCCACCTGAGTCATCAGCCTGCAGACCGAAACCGCTTGTCCCTAACCAAGCTCAGGCCGGTCAAGCTGTTCAAGCTTCAGCTACCGAGACTATCGCCATGCTGACAGAGCAAGTAAATCACCTCACTAAAAGTCTAGAGAGAGTGTGCAGAAAAATAGAGGAATGGGAAAAACCCATAATGCTAGAAGAATTCCTGTCACCTCCTAGGCCGTTCCCACCTCCTTACCAAGAGACTCACCCCAGGGATCCTGGGAGGCGTAATAGAGATCGCAAGCGGCCCGTGTGTACATACTGCAAAAAGCTGGGACACACAGAATCCACGTGCTGGCAGTTAAACGGGCAACCCCTGAGGCTGAGGACCACCCCTCGGGAGGTAGAACACTAGGTCCAGAGGATCCAAATTGGATGCCACGGTATGTAGGATCCCATCCTAAAATCAATATAGAGATCAACGGGGTCTCCTTTGAAGCCCTATTAGATACTGGGTCTCAAGTCACTACTATTCAGCTGCCTGCATTTGAAAAGTTCTGGGACACCAACCAATTGACCCAGCCGCCTGAATCCTGGGTGGAGATTATCGCCAGCAATGGCAAACCAGTAAAGATTCACGGATACTGGGAACCCACCCTGCAGGTGGGAGAAGTAACCTTACCACAACAGGGCGTGATAGTAGTGCAGGCCGGCGACAGAGGAGGACATCCTGTCATCCTAGGCACCAATGTCTTCAGAAACTGTTATTCAGAAATACTTGCCGTATTACATCAGACTTTGCCCACTGCTTCCTCTGCTTCCAGGAGGGTGATTCAAAAGACTATTACTGTGTTAAGCGCCCAGCAGAGGTTTGCTAATGGGAAAGAAGAAATTTGTACTGCCAGGATTAGTGATATTAAGCCTGTGACTTTGCCTCCTAATTCTCAAACTCTTTTATGGTGTCGTGCTGTCCTGGGAGTCCAAGGCCGAGATTATCCAGCCCTGGTGGAACCAATCCAGATGGAGGATTACCCTTTTGTGAGAGCTGCCAAGTCCCTGGTGAATGTCTCCCAAGGTAAAGTACCTGTCCGTCTGATTAACCTGAGTGATCATCCTGTGGCGCTTAATAAGCATTGCCGTGTTGCCCAGCTTTCTCAGGTATCCTTCCAAGACATCATTCGTCTTCCAGTGACAGAAAAGCCGCCAGCCGCAGCCAGCGGATGTTCGCCGGTGACCCAGCCACAAGTGCCCTGGTGGGAAGAGCTCCATGTCGGGGACGAGACTACCCCCCAACAACAACAAGAAGGGATTATACAGCTTGTCAAGGAGCACCACCAGGCCTTCAGTAAGCATGCCACTGATTATGGAGAGGTGAGTGCCATACAACACACCATACCTACTGGCTCTCATCCTCCTATCAAGGAGAGATACAGACCTTTACCGCCTACTTCATATCAGACTGTAAAGGAAATGATCCAAGAGATGAAAGACTCTAATGTAATCCGGGACAGCCGTAGTCCGTGGGCTGCACCCCTGGTCCTTGTAACGAAGAAGGACGGTGGTATCCGTTTCTGTGTGGATTATAGGAAAATTAATCAAATAACCCACAAAGATGCATACCCACTGCCCCGCATTGAGGAGTCACTAACTGCTCTGGGCTCCTCTGCCTATTTCTCCACATTGGACTTGACCAGTGGCTACTGGCAAGTACCCATGGCCCCTGCAGATAGGGAAAAGACTGCTTTCACTACTCCCATGGGCCTGTTCGAATTCAATTGTATGCCGTTCGGGCTATGTAATGCCCCAGGAACTTTCCAGAGACTAATGGAGCGTGTTTGGGTCACAAAAACTTCGAAACAGTGCTGCTGTATCTAGATGACGTCATTGTGTACTCAAAAACATATGAAGACCATCTGAAACATTTGGCAGAAGTATTTGAAATCCTTATCAAATATGGCTTGAAGGTAAAGCCATTCAAGTGTCACCTGCTCAAACCTGCAGTAAGATACCTGGGACATGTGGTAAGCGGAGAGGGAGTGCAACCTGACCCTGATAAATTAGCAGCTGTCCGTAATTGGCCGGTTCCTACTACCGTCAAAGAGGTGAGGAGTTTCCTTGGTTTTGCCGGCTACTATAGACGTTTTATCCCCCATTTTGCTCAAATAGCTGATCCTATCCAGGAACTCTTGAGGGGGCAACCCAAAAAGAGTCCTAGAACTCCTGTGCCCATTGAGTGGAATGAGGAAAGAGAGATAGCGTTCCAATTGCTAAAAAAGAAACTGACCGAGCCACCTGTGTTAGGTTACCCAGATTATAGCAAGCCTTTCCATCTTTATACCGATGCTAGCAAGCGAGGCCTGGGAGCTGTGTTAGCCCAAATCCAAGAGGGAAAAGAGAGAGTGATAGCATATGCAAGCCGCTCCCTGAAAGGAGCTGAGAAAAATGACCAGAATTATAGTTCCTTCAAACTAGAGTTCCTGGCATTAGTGTGGGCGGTGACAGAAAAATTCAAGGATTATCTAGCCGCCACCCCGTTCATTGCATTCACTGACAATAACCCTCTGGCACATCTAAATACAGCTAAATTGGGGGCCTTGGAGCAGAGATGGGCCTCTCGCCTTGCCAACTATAATTTCTCTGTAAAGTATCGTGCTGGACGTACTAATGATAATGCTGATGCTTTATCCAGGCTTCCCACAGAGACAGCTCCTGATGATGTGCGAGATGCTTGGGAAGATGTAGAGATGCCGGCTTTCTATAACAAATTTGCTCAACAGGATCAGGCTCGAGCTACCAATAACAGAGCTGCAGTTCCTTCACCCTCCAGTAGGCCTGAACCTAAAGAAGAAAGGTGGGTGAAACTACAGTCTGAAAGTAGAGTGCTGGGTGAGTTGTTGGACTTCATTACTAGTGGCAGAGCCCCTGAGAGGATTCGGCGTAAGAGTGCAGATCCTGAGCTCATCAAACTGTGGAGACAGCGCCATCAACTCTTCATACAAAAGGGCCTATTGCTACGGAGAAGCCTAGACCCAGTGTCCAACGAGAGAGTGCACCAGATTCTCATACCCCGACGAGATGCAGGTATGGTGTTGGAGATGTACCACAATCAATCCGGTCACTTTGGGGTCCAAAAGACTGAGGCTACTATCCGCCAGCGGTTTTACTGGGTGGGCATGAGAGAAGACATGGAGAAGTGGTGTCGAGAGTGTGTAGCCTGTGCCTTGAAACGAAGTGAGCACCATGATCAGAGGGCACCACTGAGACCCATTGTAAGTACCCGTCCTCTTGAACTTGTCGCCATCGACCATGTGAAACTGGAGCCTAGTCGCTCAGGGTATGCTTATGCCATGACTATTATTGACCATTTCACTAAGTTTGTTGTAGCAGTGCCTGTGAGAGACCAGACAGCCAAGACTACAGCCGAAATGTTCTGGAAGCACTTCCTCCTGCCCTATGGATGTCCAGAAAAGATCCTCACCGATCAAGGACCTGCTTTTGAGTCCCATCTGTTCCATGAACTGTGCCGCTTACAAAACTGTAAGAAGATCCGGACAACGGCCTACCATCCTCAAGGTAACGGATTATGTGAAAAAATGAATCAGACCTTGATAGAGATGCTGAGGGCCGTGCCTCCTGAGAGCAGAGGAGATTGTCCCAGTCTGTTGCCACAGCTCATGTTCACATACAATCATACCATACATTGTTCCACCGGGTATACCCCTTTTTACTTGATGTTTGGGCGCCAAGGGACATTGCCTGCTGATCATTCATTGGACATACACGTACCTGATTGCATTAACCCATTACCTAACACCGACTGGGTTGCTGAGCACCAAAGGCGATTGAATGCAGCCAAAGCCATTGTTCAGGAACGTATGGACTTTGCTAGAGACCGACAGCAGAGAGACTATGATCAGGCAGCCCATGCAGAACCCTTGACCATAGGGGCCGTGGTATGGTTAAAGAATAACCGTCGTACCAGTAAATTGGACAGTAAGTGGGAGCGAAGTCCTTATGTTGTCACTGCAATCCCAAATGTTGGAACTCACACTTATGAGATCACCCGGGAAGACAAGGGATCCCAAATTGTACACCGAAACCGGTTGAAGCTCTGCCTGACACCAGAACCTAGTGCCGAGAGTTCTGGATCTGAATATCCTGTGTCAGAGTCAGCAATACAGCCCGAGGATCCTATGCAGGCTGTCAGTAATCTAAGGTATGACGCTGATCCCATGCATTGGCTTCTGACACCTTGGTTGAACTTGCTGGTGCCTGCTCCGGCACCTACTGTAGCTTCACCTCCAGAAGAGCCGGTTCAAGATGCCCCGGATCCAGTTCCCCCTCTAGTGGATATTGTTGTTCCTGTTGTTCCTGTTGTTCCTGACCAAGGTCTCACTGATGGAGACCCTCCTGTTGCTCCTCTCTCTTCTACCTCGTTGCTAAGGGAAGAGGAGACCCCTGTGTTGAGAAGGTCTACCCGGATGACCAGGGGACGTCCGCCAGTCCGTTTAGGGGACTTTGATTATTCTGGTGGTGTCTCCTCCCAAACAGTTGCAATACCTTACTTGACATTTGTGCGCAAGAATGGACTCCTCCACGTGAGCCCTTGCCTGTGATACACCCACAGGAAACTCCTGGGTAGTTCCGCTTTTATACTGTTTTATCTATTGTGCTGTTCTATTATGGACTTATTCATTGTCATGGACTATCCTGGTTATAATGTTACGCTGTGCCAGGTCAGCGCCCCAGTTCCATTCACTATCCTGAGAAGAAGAGAACGACGCCCCTTGTCACTACCCTTCACCTTTGCCAATTGGACCTGATATGAATGTAAATGCAGATGAATTACATGTATGTATGCCTGCATGTCTCTATTTTCTGTTTCAGGTAGAGATTCCAGTTGGGCGAGCCCTGATGGAGTACGAGGTCGTACTCAGCTTAAAGCAGTGGGGTATGTAGTGTACGGGGACTGTAATGCCCGTCACTACAAAAGTGTCACTTGGTGTGCTGTCGTCCCTCCTTATTTATGGGAAGTTGGTATATGTCAGTTTTATAAAATGTCATGTAATGTAATGCATGTATTTCCCTGTTACTGTGACACTTGCATGTACAGGCCTGCTAGGGGTGTCATTCCAGCTTCTAGTCACTAGAGGGAGCCAGAGAGCCCTAGTTTATATAAGGCCCAGTCAGGGAAGCAAAGGTCAGTCTAGTCTAGAGCTCAGAAGTTTCTAGAGCCTGAGGAAGCTGAGAGGGAGACAGAGGCAAAGCGCAGAAAAGCAAGAGGTACTCAAGATAACAGAGGAGGTACTTTATAAAGAGAAAACCAAGGCGTCACGAACATTTTCCTACCATCACCTGCCTATGCAGAGAGTCAGCCGTCTCAGGTTAGTGTCTATTGCACTACTACACCCAGAAACACTATTAAACACAACTTGAGTACGCTGCAGTGATACAGCAGGGAGATGTGTGGATACAGAGGAGCAGGATGAGGTGATACAGCAGTGAGATGTGTGCGGATACAGAGGGGCAGGATGAGGTGATACAGCAGGGAGATGTGTGGATACAGAGGGGCAGGATGAGGTGATACAGCAGGGAGATGTGTGCGGATACAGAGGGGCAGGATGAGGTGATACAGCAGGGAGATGTGTGCGGATACAGAGGAGCAGGATGAGGTGATACAGCAGGGAGATGTGTGCGGATACAGAGGAGCAGGATGAGGTGATACAGCAGGGAGATGTGCGGATACAGAGGAGCAGGATGAGGTGATACAGCAGTGAGATGTGTGCGGATACAGAGGGGCAGAATGAGGTGATACAGCAGTGAGATGTGTGCGGATACAGAGGGGCAGGATGAGGTGATACAGCAGGGAGATGTGCGGATACAGAGGAGCAGGATGAGGTGATACAGCAGGGAGATGTGTGCGGATACAGAGGGGCAGGATGAGGTGATACAGCAGGGAGATGTGTGGATACAGAGGAGCAGGATGAGGTGATACAGCAGGGAGATGTGTGCGGATACAGAGGGGAAGGATGAGGTGATACAGCAGGGAGATGTGTGGATACAGAGGGGCAGGATGAGGTGATAGAGCAGGGAGATGTGTGCGGATACAGAGGGGCAGGATGAGGTGATACAGCAGGGAGATGTGTGGATACAGAGGAGCAGGATGAGGTGATACAGCAGGGAGATGTGTGCGGATACAGAGGGGAAGGATGAGGTGATACAGCAGGGAGATGTGTGGATACAGAGGGGCAGGATGAGGTGAACCTGTGTGACAAGCAGTATGGCTCAGATGGGGGTTGTCCCCCTACTTTCCCCAGTCCCTGGTAAATGTTCTTGGCCAATCCTTTGCTCCCTTGCTGTTTGATAACTAAACACATTTGTGGGTCAGGAGTCCAGGAAAGGATGATGGGGGTTGTCATGGCGGCCATACTGCTTGCCTCCCAGCTTTCCCAGAAGCAGACCTAATGAAGGCTGATAATTCCATGGATTCACCTCGTCAATTTGCTCTTGAGTAAGATTGATTATTGGGTTACTGGCAACATTGTATTCTGGCTCTGGGGTATCGTCTGTATCCACTGCAGGGGGCGACCTGAGGGGTGAAGGAGGGAATAGGATAAATGGAGAAGATTACAGATTTCTAATTACTTGAATATAAGTCCCTTATATAATATGTACTGATATGTAATATAGGGGCCGCAGAGAAAGCAACTGCACTTGGGGCACAGAGCGGAGGTGTGTATTATGAGGTTCTGCAGCAGCGGAGGTGTGTATTAGGAGGTTCTGTAGCAGCTGAGGTGTGTATTAGGAGGTTCTGTAGCAGCTGAGGTGTGTATTATGAGGTTCTGCAGCAGCTGAGGTGTGTATTATAAGGTTCTGCAGCAGCGGAGGTGTGTATTAGGAGGTTCTGCAGCAGCTGAGGTGTGTATTAGGAGGTTCTGCAGCAGCTGAGGTGTGTATTATGAGGTTCTGTAGCAGCTGAGGTGTGTATTAGGAGGTTCTGCAGCAGTGGATGTGTGTATTAGGAGGTTCTGCAGCAGCTGAGGTGTGTATTATGAGGTTCTGCAGCAGCAGAGGTGTGTATTAGGAGATTCTGCAGCAGCTGAGGTGTGTATTATAAGGTTCTGCAGAAGCTGAGGTGTGTATTATGAGGTTCTGCAGTAGCGGAGGTGTGTATTAGGAGGTTCTGCAGCAGCGGAGGTGTGTATTAGGAGGTTCTGCAGCAGCGGAGGTGTGTATTAGGAGGTTTTATATCAATCACTGCGAAAGGTGCACCACAATGATATACAACTGACAACACTGGCTAATCCCTCAAGCTGATGTTAAGAACTGAGACTTTAGCCAATGTATTCCAGTCAGGAACACATCGGAGTCCTTTTGCACCACCGTCAAGGTATCTCAGTGTGGCCTGGGTTCCTACCACTAGACTACCTGCGACGTGTGAACACGGTCTGAGAGGTGCTAAGATACAATTTACAGCCCAGATCCCACATCCCTCCATAGTGAGATCACTCAGGCAGTGGTAGAGATGATAAGGCTGTGAGCCTCACCTATAACAGGCTATGTGACACAGGCTACCAGGTGCAACAGAATGTCAGGATCCCGGAAAGAATTATGGAGGGATCCTCATGGGATTATAATCATCCCAGAGATTTTTTACATGTAGGGTTTTTGGCGGGAATTTTTCCCGCCAAGAATGTGAGGTATAGGGGCTAAAAATAGTAGGGTTACTGGGCAGAGTGGCAGAGGTCATTCATTGGGTCGGGGAGGGACCTATTAAATTCCATTGCTGGGCAGAATAGAATAGGGATGCCCAGCAACAGGTATAGGATGTGCAGCTGAGGTGTGCATTATGATGTTCTGCAGCAGCTGAGATGTGTATTGTGAGGTTCTGCAGCAGCTGAGGTGTGTATTATGAGGTTCTGCAGCAGCTGAGGTGTGTATTATGAGGTTCTGCAGCAGCTGAGGTGTGTTTTATGAGGTTCTGCAGCACCTGAGGTGTGTATTATGAGGTTCTGCAGCAGCTGAGGTGTGTATTATGAGGTTCTGCAGCAGCTGAGGTGTGTATTATGAGGTTCTGCAGCAGCTGAGGTGTGTATTATGAGGTTCTGCAGCAGCTGAGGTGTGTATTAGGAGGTTCTGCAGCAGCTGAGGTGTGTATTGTGACTCTACAATGAGCTGTATCTATTCTGTCTTCCTCCAGAATTGTAGCATCGCCGTCTCATATATAATTTAACCCTATGATGGACAGCCATCCTCTGACTTGGATATAATCAATAGATACTGAATACAATGTGACTTCTGTACTGAGGTCCTGTACTATTTGCTGTAGTCACCTGTAGCCCTCTGCTTAGTGTAGAACTACACGTCCCAGCATAACAGAGGTAATAGGTATGAGTACTCACAGATGTCATGATGCTGTATGTTACTCACGTGTCTCGGGCCATGTCTGCTGGTGAGGTCCACCTCCCTCTGTGCACCTGTGGATGAATCAGCGGGGCGCACACTGCAGGGCCAGCCACATCCGGGATCTGGGCACCTGTCCAGGGATCACAATCAGAGAGCGGACTCCAGTAATTCAGCTGATTGCATGGTCTTAAAGTGCACCTATCATTTCTCTTCTCCACATGTACGGTACGGGGGAGGGGAGGGCGCCCCACTGTCCCCCCACATCATGGCTATGGCAGGTAGAGGGCTAACCTGTACTGGGTAATCCTGAGACATAGTCCATTGCAGGGTTATATATCCCTGGTCAGGGTATTATGAGCTCGAATCTAGTGGGATGAAAAAAAAACAATGCAATAAAATACTTGAAAAAAAAATAATATATATATTAAAAATGCTGAAAAAATAATAGTATAATTTTCATCTCCGGATCCATAACGACCCAAACTAATAAAATAATCACATTATATAACCCGCACGGCAAAGCCGGAAAAAAAAAACAAAAAACAGAATTGGTGTCGTTCCCACCTACAGAAAAAGCAATAAAAAAATGTCAAAAATGCCCCAATAATCCCCTGAGGGGTGACAGCTGTTACTCATACAAGGTACCTGCTCAGACTCCATACCGTCTATTAAGGGCTCAAAGGGAGTTTCGGTCAATCTTCTGAGGACTAATGACAGATCCCAAACAGGCATAGGGTGTCTCACCACTGGTCTAAGCTTCTTAATGGCCTTGAAGAAACGATTAATTAAGGAATGATGTCCGAATCTACTTTCTGTCATGGCATTAATGGCTGTCATGTGCACTTTCAAAGTGTTCGGAGTAAGACCCTTCTGGAATCCATCTTGCAGGAACTGGAGGATAACAGGGACTGTAATATCTGAACATTCATTCTCTGACATCCAGGACGAAAATTTCCTCCATATCTTTTCATACTTGATATTCGTAGAGGCTTTCCTGGAGGAGAGTAGAGTATTGATGACAGGGACAGACAGCCCTTTTTCTTCTAGTCTGGACCTCTCAGTCTCCAAGCTGTGAGATGAAGTTTGTTCAGATGTTGATGAAACAGGCCGTTCTGAACTAGTAGGTCGGGATAAGATGGAAGCTTCCAGTAGACTCCTCTGGATAACTGGAGTAGAAGTGGGAACCATGGCCTGCGTGGCCAAAAAGGAGCAATCAAGATCGCTTGAGGTTTCTCTAATAGGATCTTCTGCAAGACTCTTAAGATGAGGGGTACCGGGGGAAAGATATAAACATACTGGTCCTTCCAAGTTATAGAAAAGGCGTCTACTGCTGCTGGATTCTGGAATCCGTTCAGGGAACAGAACTTGGGCAGTTTGCTGTTTTCCCTGGAGGCCATCAGATCTATAGACGAAGTACCCCATCTGGCTGTAATCTGCAGGAAGTATTTCTGGTTCAGCTCCCACTCGGTTTGTCTGATCTTCCTCCGACTGAGAAGATCCGCCTGAGTATTCAACGAGCCTTTGATGTGTACCGCCCTTAGATTCTGTAAGTGCCTCTCTGCCCATGCGAAGATCTTCCTGCATAATGCAAGGAGTAGAAGGCTCCGGGTGCCTCCCTGCTTGTTTATGTAAAAAACTGCAGGGAGATTGTCCGTCTGAATTAGGACTGATTGGTTCTTCAAATCTGCCCGAAAGTGTTGTAATGCCAGCTTGATTGCCTTCAACTCTCTGAAGTTCGAGGACAGCTGTCGTTCTGTGCAGGACCAAGAACCTTGAACCCAACTGCTTCCAAGATGGGCTCCCCAGCCCCGGGAAGAGGCATCTGTCGTAACAGTCACCGTAGGTGTTAGCTGGAAGGATTTTCCCCTGGATAGATTCCTTCCTCTTAACCACCATTTCAGCTCCGTGATTGTGGAATGTCTCAACCTGACACGGGCTGAGAGATTGTGGTTGTAATTCCAGACTTGAAGCAAGTCCTGCTGTAATTCCCATATGTGGGCCTGAGCCCATGGAACTGCATCTATTACTGATGTCATATGACCCAGGGTTTTCATCACCCTGTGGACTGTAGGTCTTTGGCCTGCAATTAAGATCTTTATTGCTGATGACACAGAGTTTATCCTGGAGGTCGGGAGATACAGGGTCATGGTGCAAGTGTCTATCCTGAAGCCTAGAAACGTCTTGGATGTTGCTGGCTGGATGTCGGATTTGTCCCAATTGATCAAGAAGCCCAGAGACTGAAGCAACTCGATGACTTTCAGGAGATGGGAATTCAGTAAGTCCCTGGTGGGTGCCACTACAAGCCAGTTGTCCAGGTACGGAAACACCTGTAAGGCTTGTAGGCGTAAACTTGCAACAGCGATTACGGCTAATTTCGTAAAAATCCTGGGTGCTGATGAGAGGCCGAAGGGCAGGGCTTTGAATTGGAGGTGCTTTACTTTTCCTCCCAGGGTAATTGCAATCCTCAGAAAGCGTCTGGACGCGTTCTCTATTGGGACATGCAGATAAGCGTCTCTCAAGTCGATGGATGCCAAGAAGTGACCTTCTTGAAGCAGAGACGTGATAGACCTTATGTTTTCCATCTTGAAATGAACCTTTGTGATGAACTGATTCAAGTAGCGGAGGTCTATGATTAGGCGCCACTTTCCCTCTGGCTTGGGGACTGGAAATACTCTGGAATATACTCCTGTTCCTTCTTGATGTCTTGGTACAGGTTCCAGAGCACCCTTTTGAATGAATTCCCTTACGAGGTCTATGACCCGAGGGTCTTCTCTTTGATTTAAGAGAAAACGGTCTCTTGGACGGCGGATGAACTCCAGTGAGTATCCTTCTCTTACAATCCTCAAGGCCCAAGTGTCTGAGGAGATTCCCTGCCATGCTGTGTAGAATCGAGTAAGCCGACCTCCTACCACTTTGCTTCTGGCGTCAGAAGTCCTCTTTGGTGGGTTTATCCTCTGGTTTCTTCCTACCCTTATCCGATGTTCTGGCAAAATATCTTCGGTCAGATCCTCTCCTGTCCGAACGCCCGCGAAAATCGGATCTTTGAAAGCGCTGCCTTCTGAAGGGCCGAAAGCTTCTGGGTTGAAATCTGCGCCTGGCAAGAGGAAATTCCAGTGCTTTATCTTCTTTATTGGTTTCCAATAAAGTGTCTAGTTGAGAGCCGAATAGACGCCCTGGTTCAAAAGGAAGAGAACAAAGGTTGTTCTTGGAGGGAACATCACCCGACCATGATTTCAACCAGATTGATCTCCTGATAGAGTTGGAGAGAGCCATATTTTTGGCTAAGCCTTTCAGGGTATCCACGGGGAAGTCACATAGGAATTCCGCCGCGATCTTCAAAGAAGGAAGCTGCTGAAGCAATTCTTCTCTCTCAACGCCATCCTCAATATCCCTTCCTTGTTGACTCAACCATACCCTCAGGGCACGGGCTACAGGTACTGCGGCCATGGACGCCTTCTTCAGGGAGGCTATATAAGAATGAAGCCGCTTTAGGAGATTATCTGCCTTCTTATCCATGGGATCCCTTAACAACGTAGAGTCGTCCGACGGAAAAAAGGACCTCTTCGCTAGTCTGGCCACTGCAGGATCGACCTTGGAAGGTGCCCCCCATTTCTCACATTCAGCAGGGTCTATCTTGTACATAGCCCTAGCTCTTCTTCCTGAATCCATCTTCCTTAATGGATGTTTCCATTCCTTCTGGATGATGGATTCAAGCACCGGATGACTGGGAAAGACCCGCGCTTTCTTTTTAGGAAAGTAAAACAGGCTCCCCTCATCTGGGTCGGTACGCGTCTCCGTCTTGGATTCAATTATATGTTTCACATCCTTGATGAGACGATTAATATCCTCCTTCCTGAATAAGAAGTTCTCTTCTGTGGCTGGTTCTAGATCTGAGCTAGAACCAGAGGACAATTCCCCTTCCGAGCGAGAAGACCTCTCGGGAGACGTAGAAGGGCTAGGATCAGCCCGTTTCCTCTTATGCGTCTTCTGTCTCTTAGATTGAGACAGAAAGGCTTCGAGTAAGGAAATTAATTTTTTTGTATTATCTTCGGAGACAAGCTCCGGCTGAGTACAAGCTGCGCAAATGTTTGACGTATAACCCTTAGGAAGCAGTTTGATACATGTAATACATAAGGGCTGCTTCTTATGTCTCTTCACACGCCTGGGTGAGGATTCCGTGGAATGGGAAAACTCCACTAATCCACAGCTCCCGCAATAATCGTCCTGGTGGTCATCGAGGAGAGGCTGGTCGCAGGATTGGCACAGCCTGTGCCTGTGCTTCCTGGATCTTTTTCCTCCTTTACTGGAATGGCTGGACATCTGGAAGGGGAACAGAATATATAAAGAAATAGGATATCATAAAATATAAAGCCAGGCAAAAAACTGGCTGTAATCAGTTATAACCAGAGCCTGGATCAGGGGTACTTTAAAAATATTTGAGCTCGACTGCCAAGGCACAAGGGCAGTGAGAGCATGGACTATACCACCTTAAATAGAGTACAAGATTTGAATTTGCCGCCGGAATCCCGGGGGGCGGGCGCCCGCCCGCTGATGACGTCACACTCAGCAGCCGACGCTGCGTTCCACGATGCGTTCCACTTGGAGCTGCAGGCACCGCCATTGCCATCAGAGAGAGAAGCGCTGGAGCGGCATATTGCAGGCATCGCTGCACACCCGAACCCGGCACAGGAGAGGACAGACTCCACAGAGCAGCGCCAAGGCACCCCCATGGCTAGCTGGACTCTGAGCCTAAGCCTGGGACACCCCCCAGGCATGAGGGCTCCAGATGAGGTGGGCTAGAAACCTGTCCAGAATCAGGACATGAAAAAAACACATTGGAGGTTTGAAAGAGGGAGTGCTTTATAGGGACCTATAGGACTGCTAATTAATTAATTATCTTGTTTTTATCTAGGTGGGCGGTCCTGGGGCGAGAATAGGACTCAGTTAACCCTTCATGTGCTGCCGAGGACGACAGGGGAAAGTACTAGTGTTGAGTGAACTTGTGTTTTTAGTTTGACGTCCAATTTTCGGGTTCGTGAACTTATGGTCTGTGGTAGCAGAATCCATAACGGAATTCTTCGATGACCCGAACTTTGGACGCCAAACTTAAAACACAAGTTCCCTCAACACTAGTTAGTACGGTTTAGTATCATGGAGCTCCTCATTTTATTAAACTGGCTGTGTGTGCCATGTACACTTATCAAAAAGGGGCCGCCAGTTTAATCTGTACCACTTAAAGGAGGCTAAAGACGCTGGTGGGCCACCTCTAGACTGGATAGAAGATGAGATACGGCCTCAAGCCTGGATAAAAGATGAGATACGGCCTCTAGACCGGATGCAAGATGAGATACAGTCTCTAGACCAGATACATGATGAGATACAGCCTCTAGCCTGGATACAAGATGAGATACAGCCTCTAACCCGGATACAAGATGAGATACGGCCTTTAGACCGGATTCAAGAATAGATACAGCCTCTAGCCCGGATACAAGATGAGATACGGCCTCTAGGCCTCTAGCCTGGATACAAGATGAGATACGGCCTCTAGACCAGATACAAGAATAGATACAGCCTCTAGCCCGGATACAAGATGAGATACGGCCTCTAGCCCGGATACAAGATGAGATACGGCCTCTAGCCTGGATACAAGATGACATACGGCCTCTAGCCCGGATAAAAGATGAGATACGGCCTCAGGGTTGGGGGGAGGGGGGGTTTGGACCCTGACCGCGCTGCTGCGTGGCCGCTCAAGTCTGAGCTCCTCATGAGAACTGGCAATATAACCCCTAAATAAGCACTCCATCTGAACTGCAATGGGAAAGATCGGCAAAGGAAAGCAGGGGGACATCGGTGAGGTAACTCCGGTCCGCTCAAGACAACTAGACTTGGAGAAATTCCTGTGAAAAAACTCTAAACCAGCCGCATCTAGCAAGACCAAGATGGCACTGAGCACCACACGCAACTCTGAGGAGGAAGAGCTCTCCGATGCAGGTAACGCTCCAGACATACCGGAACGCAGATATGCCCAGAGAGAACCCCCAATATCAAAAACTGTCCTCAGAGATGTGCTAGAAGCAGCTCTGTCACCGCTAAAGAAGGACCTAACAGATATAAAGGAAGACCTACGCCACATAGGTCACAGAGTGGTAGCATTAGAAAACCCTCAGGATGCCATATTGTCCTATGGCGAGAAAACCAGTGAAGCACCAAGTGCACACAAAGCCCTACTAAATGAAGCTCTCCTCAAATTAGAGGATCAGAAGAATCGCAGCCGCCGGCGCAATTTGCGGATACGTGGAATCCCTGAATCAGTGGCAACTGAAGCGCTACCAAAAGTCGCCAGGGAACTATTCGCTTCATTATTAGGCCCCGAAACGGCATCTCAAATTATTATTGAAAGAATCCACAGGGCCTTGCGCCCTAGGCCCAAGACGAATGAGCCACCACGCAACACGATATGCAGCCTGCTAAGCTATGTTGATATTTCAGACATCCTGAAAAGCTGCAGAGAATCCAACTCGCTCAAATATGAGGAAGCCGACATCTTAATGTTTCAAGATCTGGCCCCCTCTACCCTGGCAAAAGCCGAATCCTCAGACCCCTTCTAGATGTGCTGAATGAAAGCATCAGCGACACCGTTCTGTTGACTTTACCCGTTTGGCCTCGCAATCACAAAAAATGGTAAATAAATAACCATCAGGTCGCCACAAGACCTTACAGCTGCCTGGAGCACTTTGGGACTTACCCCCATAGAGATCCCCCCCTGGATGCCTGCAGACCAAGGCGAACCGCTGCCATGCCCACCTCGCTCAGACCCTTGGAAACTGGTGTCGCCAGGGAAGATGGATAAACCCAGAAGGGCCGCGCGCCCAGAAACCCGACCTGATCCTCCCGCCTCACCTCAAGAGACTCCCATATCCACGCAGTGAGAAGAGTCTCGGGTAACCCTCCGAGACTTTGTCATTCTTACCTGGACCTACCACGGGGCTATTTCCGCTCTCCATGTATGCTACTCGCATACCTAAGGTATCATACAGCTGCCCGTGTGCCACTGTGCCACCAAGCCACTTCGACGACCTACCAGTTTGCCAGTCCGCCGTTGCCGCTGTGACACCCAGATGGACACATTATATCATTTATATCTTCTCACTTTTTCTGTTTCTTTCTTTTTACTTTTCCTTACTTTATAGTTGTTATATTACTTGTACTATGTTGATATACATGATGTAAGTGGGTATAGCCAGTGTACCTCCAGTTCTGGTCCCACCATTACTTTACTGGTCCATAAGAGACCACTAGGCACCCTACAGGACCCCCCACCTGAGCACATTCCTACACTTGCCTCAAAAGCAGTGTTACCGTGTGCTCCCAGGTGCTTAGTAGGGCGCTCACCTACCCCAGTTATGTGGTTGATTGCCACTATTGTTAAGCTTTACATTTTTTCTCCCCCTGGTCCTCCCCACCCGAATTATCTGTCACAACCAGACAGCTGAGAAGCTCTGACAGAAGCCTTTCAGAACCTCCTCCTTGAGTTTTCTTTGTTTTGGTTTTCAATTCCTCATCTCGTTAGCCTCTCTCAGCTGTCATGCAGTTGGACTGATTGCATCCCTTTAAATTCCTCCCCATAATGCAGTAGTGTGCGGCTTATACAACTTCCTGGAGTGTGTGTGCATGCTGTTCCTATTTCCCAGTCTTCTGCAATATAAGTGCTGTTCATTTATTTATGATTTTCTGTTTGCTGGATCTCAGGTGACCCTGACTCCCTCCGTGTCTAGTGTAGGGAGCCGGTGGTCGTGCCCCCTCACTATTGTAGGGTCTTCAGGTGTTAGATAGTCGAGGTACGTGGATATGCGACCATCCACCTTTGGGGTGTTCGCATAGACTGAGCAGTCAGGGAGAGTGTGCCAGGTCTCATGCAGGGGTCTCCCTTTTGTTCCTTAGTTGTGGATCCAGTGAGTCATAGATTATTTTGCATTGTCTTGTTTCCTGTACACCATCCGTGACATTATCCTTCTCCAACTACCATTACTGAACCCTATCCCTTGGAGATCTCACTTAATATGCAATTGAGTGTGTTGTTGATATCATGATATCTATTGTAGGGTCATCTCTCAATGCACGGGGTCTGAACGAGTCACGGAAAAGATGCCAGGCTCCTTCACAAAGAAAGTCTCCATAGCTTTCATCCAAGAATCTCATTTTAAAACGGGTAAGATTCCTAACTTACCTACCAGGCGATTCTCCCAATGGTTTCATAGCACATATTTATCAGCAAGCAGAAGTGTCAGCATTGCCATTCATAAACAACTTCCCTTACATCCTAACCAGCAGCACAAGTGGGGAGTTCTCCCCTGTGAAACTAGTAGGACAGGTGGAATTTTTGATGCCAAAATTTTTTCCTACCAAGCACTAATTAAAAAACCCACCCCTATAAAGGGCAGACTGCCCATAATTCTGTGCTTTTTTTCTCTGTCCCTGTGGACAGTAGGACGGGTCAGGCTGCGGCCTGATACCTTAAAAGATTCATTTTTCTTTCTTTTGATACAGAGATTTTCCTACCACTTGATGGTGGTTCTAGCTCCTGGCCCCAAGTCATCCTCGGTCCCTCCGCCGACGGTAATGTTTTCCGCGATCCGCCGCCTGCTGCTCCGGAGGTAGCGGCAGTCCAGGCTGCAGGGGCAGTGCCTATCGGCACTCTCCCCGTTGGTGAGGCTGTGGATCGCCGGCATCTCTGTCGCCGGCTCCGCTGCACAGCGCTACATGGCGCTACACGGCCGACAGGAAGTGCGTCATCGACAACTTCCGGTTCTTGCGCCGGGTGTCGGGATTCGAACCCGTGACCAGCCACATCCCAGGCGGTAGCCCTGCTTACTAGGCTACCGTCCTCTCTGGACATTACTCCCTGAAACCTATTATGTAACCTCAGTCTTGCCAAGCCTTGCTCATCACCCTTGATTCCCCACACCTGGTACTTCCCTATATAAGTCCAGCCCCTTGCACTCTAGCTTGCTGATTATTGAGCTCCTGAGCCTTGATCAAGCTGCTCCTGCTACTACTGAAAGTCCACTGCTGACCAGGAATTGCCTACCGACTACTCTTCTGCTTGTCCCTACCTACTGAACTGCTACCACCGTTGCCATCCGGATTGTCTGACCACGCTTACTGCCGCCTGCCCTGACCCACCGCCTGCCTACCGACTACGCCTCTGCCAGACTTCCTGCACCTACTACCTGCCTGCGGTCCTTGCCACTGGGCTCCACTCCTACCTCCAGCCAGCGGTCCTCTGACTCAGGTGAGCCTGTAGGACTGTTACAAAATAATCAGCCACACTATGGAGTCCGCAATGGCCACTCTGCGTAAGCAGGTCTCGGAACTTCAAGAATTTGGTACTACATATCAGGAGAAATTTGCCCAGCTCCAAGGCGTAGTCCAAAGCCAACAGAGGGAGATTATTGAACTACAGAGGCAACTCCTGGACGTCCGCGGCGCGCCCGCAGACACCCGCATGCCACTCCCATCAAGATTCAGCGGCGACAGACGCCAGTATCGGGGGTTTCTAAACCAATGCGGCATCTATTTTCAAATGTACCCGGCCCCCTTCACAACCGAGAAAAAGAAGGTGCTATTCGTGGTCAATCTCCTGACGGATGAAGCATTAGCATGGGCATCACCATACGTGGAGACTAACAGTCAGCTCCTGGACAACCTAAACAACTTCATCACCGCCATGAGCCAAGTCTTCGATGACCCCAACCGCTGTGCGACAGCCGAGGCGCGGCTACATGGTCTGCGGCAAGGGAGACGCTCCGTCGCCGAATACACCGCCGAGTTTCGCCGTTGGGTCACGGACACCACCTGGAACCCAGCGGCACAGAGAAGCCAATTCCGGCGAGGCCTGTCAGAATTAATAAAGGACGAACTCGCCAGAGTTGTGGCCCCGGACGATCTGGATGACTTCATTCAGTTATGCATCCGGATAGATCAAAGACTCTCCGAGAGGAAGAAAGAAAGACTCTGGTCCTCGGACCACAGACCCACTTACTCCTTCGAAAGACTATTGCCGTCACGGAGCTAAAGGAGCAACCACAGACTCCAACCCCGCCAGCAGCCCCTGAAAATAACAACACGGCGGCTCATGGATCCCACTTCATCGTCCCCATCCTCATCGACATTGAGGGGCGACAACTCCCCTGTTCAGCGATGTTAGACTCCGGGGCGGGAGGCAACTTCATGGACATAACCTTCGCCCGCGAAAAGAACATTCCACTGACAATCAAGGCAGCCCCCGTTGACCTGGAAACCGTCGACGGATCCCCACTCTCCTCGGGGCCGGCCACTCACGAGACCACCGAACTACAACTCCTCATAGAACCAGATCACCGTGAAAAGATCCACTTCTCTCTGATCGCCTCCCCGAAGTTCCCAGTGATCTTGGGCATCCCATGGTTGGCCACCCACAACCCCTCGGTGGACTGGGAAACCCGCTGCATACGATTCCCATCCGAGTTCTGCACGCTAAATTGCTCCCACAAACCCGTCCTTCCACCCGAAGACACCACCATCTCAAAACTATCCGTCAAGGATCTGCTACCCCCTCAATACCGCGAGTTCCAGGATGTCTGCGACAAGAAAAACGCAGACAAGCTGCCACCACACCGACCCTACGACTGCCCTATAGAACTGTTGCCCGGGGCCGAAATACCCTTTGGCAGTATCTACTCCCTCTCAGAGCCTGAACTCAAGGCTCTGAAAGAGTACCTGGACGAGGACCTGAGGAAGGGGTTCATCCGGCCCTCCACCTCCCCCGCGGGAGCCCCCTTTTTCTTCGTAGAGAAAAAAGACTCCTCCCTGCGTCCCTGCATAGACTACAGAAAGCTTAATGACATAACCGTAAAAAACCGGTACCCGCTCCAACTGATTTCCGAACTCCTTGAGAGACTCCGGGAAGCGAAGATCTTCACCAAACTCGACCTTCGAGGGGCCTACAACCTCGTCCGAATCCGCCCTGGGGACGAATGGAAGACCGCCTTCCGGACACGTTATGGTCATTTCGAGTACCTGGTCATGCCTTTCGGACTCTGCAATGCTCCCGCCACCTTCCAGCACTTCATTAACGACGTCCTCAGGGACATGCTGGATCTGTTTGTAGTCGTTCACCTGGACGACATCTTGGTCTTCTCTGAAGACCTCGAGCAGCACCGCGAACACGTCCGCAGGGTACTGCAGAGACTCAGACAGAACTCTCTCTATATCAAGCTAGAGAAATGCGAGTTTGAGCGAACCACCACTCAGTTCCTCGGATACATCATCTCCCCAGAGGGCCTAAGTATGGACCCGGGGAAGGTCCAAGTTGTGATGAACTGGCCCGTTCCGAAAAACGAGAAGGAGATACAAAGATTCATTGGCTTCGCCAACTTCTATCGGAAGTTTATCCGGAACTTCTCCAAGGTCATAGCACCAATCACCCAACTCACCAAGAAGGCAGTTCCCTTCTCCTGGACACCCGAGGCCCAGGAGGCCTTCACCAAGTTGAAACTCCTCTTCACTTCTGCCCCAATCCTAATCCACCCGAACCCCAAACTCCCATTTACAGTCGAAGTGGATGCATCAGACTCTGCGGTGGGGGCAGTTTTGTCACAACGGACAGGGGAGAGGATGCTATTACACCCGTGCGCATATTTCTCCCGCCAGATGTCCCCCTCCGAGAAGAACTATGACATCGGGAACAAAGAACTACTGGCGATCAAGGATGCCTTCTCCGAGTGGAGACACCTGCTGGAGGGAGCCACCAACCCCATAATCGTACTAACTGACCACAAGAACCTCGAGTTCATCCGCAGCGCTAAGAGACTCTCAGCCAGACAGGCCATATGGAGCCTATTCTTTTCCCGCTTCAACTATCTCATCACCTATCGCCCTGGATCAAAAAACGGCAAGGCTGGCGCCCTCTCCAGAATGTTTTCCGAGCCCTCACAGAGTAACAAGGGCCAAAATAACATCTTACCCGAGAGAAGGGTCGTAGGGGCCACCTACTCTAAAGAACTCCTGGGCACAATCAAAGAAGGATACGAAAATGACCCCTTCCTCGCCCACCCCACAGGGAATGTCAGCCTTACGTTTAAGAACGGTCATTGGTTTCATCAGGACCTACAACTATATGTACCAGAAATCGCACGGCTCGAAGTGCTCAAACTCAACCATGACTCCAAGCTGGCCGGCCATTTTGGCACAAGAAAGACCCAGGAGCTTCTCTCCCGCTCCTTCTGGTGGCCAACATACAAGGAGGACATCAAGAGGTACATCTCCTCGTGCGCAGTCTGTGCCCGCAATAAGACTCCTCGTTCCTCCCCCGTGGGTCTGTTACAACCCCTCCCTATTCCCTCCCGCCCCTGGGGCTCGATCTCCATGGACTTTGTGGTAGACCTTCCTCCTTCAAAAGGGATGAACACTATCCTGGTCGTGGTCGACCGTCTCACCAAGATGGCCCATTTCATCCTCTACAAAGGCATACCCACCGCCAAACAGACGGCCGATCTAATTCTCAGAGAGGTCTTCAGGCTGCATGGGATCCCGGACGACGTGGTCTCCGACCGAGGCGTACAATTTGCCTCAAAGTTCTGGAAGAACTTCTGCCTGGCGCTCGGGGTAAAGTGAACCTATCCTCCGCTTTCAAACGGGCAGACTGAGAGAACTAATCAGACCCTAGAGCAGTACCTACGCTGTTTCAGCTCCTACCTGCAGGATGACTGGCTTGACCATCTCCCCATGGCCGAGTTCGCCTACAACAATGCTGAGCATAGCTCAACCAAGCACAGCCCCTTCTTTGCTAACATAGGCTCGCACCCGGTGTTCATTCCCCACCTGCCCGTCGCCTCCACCCTCCCAGCAGTGGCCGAACGCCTACAGGAGGCACAAAAGAACATTATAGACAACCTCCAGCTCGCCCAGAGGCGTTTTAAACAGGGAGCAGACAGACGTCGCAAACCCACCCCGGGCTTCCATGTGGGAGACAAGGTGTGGCTGTCCACCAGGAACCTCAGATTGAAGGTCCCCTCCAAAAAGTTGGCCCAAAGATACATGGGTCCGTTTCGGATCACCGCACAAATCAACGAGGTCACGTTCCGGCTCGACCTTCCGGACTCCATTAGGGTGCACCCTGTCTTCCATTGCTCACTCCTCAAGCCATACGCGGAGAACACCTTCACAGGCCGCCACTCGCCCCCTCCACCACCCGTGAGGGTACAGGGTGAAGAAGAATATGTTGTCGCAAAGATCCTCGACTCCAGGATCCACCGGGGAAGACTACAATACCTAATTGGGTGGGAGGGTTACCCTCCCGAGGATAACTCCTGGGAGCCAGAAGAAAATGTCCACGCCCCCAGACTGGTAAAAGAGTTCCACCAACGGCACCCCGGTAAGCCTGCCCCTGCGGTGCCCGGAGGTCACCTTGGAAGGGGGGGAGTACTGTCGGGATTCGAACCCGTCACCAGCCACATCCCAGGCGGTAGCCCTGCTTACTAGGCTACCGTCCTCTCTGGACATTACTCCCTGAAACCTATTATGTAACTTCAGTCTTGCCAAGCCTTGCTCATCACCCTTGATTCCCCACACCTGGTACTTCCCTATATAAATCCAGCCCCTTGCACTCTAGCTTGCTGATTATTGAGCTCCTGAGCCTTGATCAAGCGTCTCCTCATCTGCTGCTCCTGCTACTACTGAAAGTCCACTGCTGACCAGGAATTGCCTACCGACTACTCTTCTGCTTGTCCCTACCTACTGAACTGCTACCACCGTTGCCATCCGGATTGTCTGACCACGCTTACTGCCGCCTGCCCTGACCCACCGCCTGCCTACCGACTACGCCTCTGCCAGACTTCCTGCACCTACTACCTGCCTGCGGTCCTTGCCACTGGGCTCCACTCCTACCTCCAGCCAGCGGTCCTCTGACTCAGGTGAGCCTGTAGGACTGTTACACCGGGTTTGTTGTACTATATGCAGATGGTTTTTCTGCAATATGAGCTCCGGGGACTACACGATTTAAACAGATATGGAATATATATGTTTTCCAAAACTAATATTCCTGAGGGTTCAGGAAAAGTTAGGTTGAGGCAGAGTTATCGGGGGAAGGGTCGAGCTAAGGTCAGAGGTGGAGCTAGTCCACCTATATAAGCCCACATCAAGAGGAGTACTTCCACTTCTGAGCAAAGAGCTAAGGCTACAGTTCTGTGGCTGCTACTACTACTTCTGAGCAGAGAGCTAAGGCTACAGTTCTGTGGCTACTACTACTACTAAACTTAAAGTTTCTTTCTAGATGGCGTCCCTTAACGGTGATCAGCACGGGAAATCCGCCCACATAGGCTGGTTAATAAACTGGGAAAAAGTCCCAGATCCTGCCTTCCACTTCCTGGGTATTCCTGGGGTTTGTAGTGGATTCTCAAGCAATGACACTCTCTCTCGCTCCAGAGAGGAAAGATCGGGTCATAAGAGCTGCGCAGTTTCTCATGGCACCTCGTCAGGTGTCCATCAGAACACTTATGAAGATGTTGGGCAACATGTCAGCATCTGCAGAAGCAGTTCCTTGGGCCCTTTGGCACCTCCATCCACTTCAAGAAGAAGTGTTAGCAGTCTGGAACCACAACCCCAAGGGGTTGGACAAGACTCACTCCCTGTCTGTCAAAGTCCGGTCCTCACTCAAATGGTGGAGGAACCTATTAGATGGGAGGTCCTTGATTCAACCTCGTTGGATCACGTTGACCACAAACGCCTCCCTTCTAGGTTGGGGAGCCCATCTGGAAGACAGTCCAGTACAAGGTATCTGTACTCCACAGGAGAAGCTTCTCTCGTCCAATATGAGAGAACTAAGACCTGTACGTCTAGCTCCTTATTAATTTACTCCTCTCATCCGCGGAAAGGCGGTGAGAGTCCGTTCGGACAGCACGACTGTGGTCGCTTACATCAACAGACAGGGAGGTACGAGATCTCAACCTCTTCTCCAGGAAGTTGGTCTAATTCTCTCTTGGGCAGAGCTCACTCTATCCCACCTTTCCGCGGTTCACATCAGGGTAGATCTCAACATAGTTCCGGATCGACTCAGTCGGGGTCTACCAGTTCCAGGCGAATGGTCACTGAACACAGACATCTTCTCCCAGATCAGTCTACGTTGGGGCACTCCGGAGATCGACTTGATGGCGACCCGGTTGAACGCGAAGGTGGACAAGTTCTGCTCTCTGTACAAGGAGGACAACCCTCTGGCGATAGACGCTCTGTCCATTCCATGGAGGTTCAGGTTGGCCTACATATTCCCTCCACTTTCCATGATACCAAGGGTATTGACAAAAATCAGACAAGACCAGACCCCGGTCATTGCAATAATACTATTCTGGCCGAAGAGGTCTTGGTTCACCCAGCTCATGAAGATGAGTCAGGGCACATATTGGAGACTTCCCCTAATGCAGGACCTTGTGTATCAGGACACAGGCCCCTGCTTAGATCTGAGGAAACTCAATCTGACAGCCTGGAGATTGACAGGTCCCTACTAGAAGCTAGAGGGCTTTCTGCGGAGGTCTTGAGAACTATTTCACACTCCCGTGCGGAGTCTACAAACAAGGCATACTCAAGAATTCACAAGATCTTTCTTCAGTGGTGTGCTGTTAAAGAGGTAGTACCCTCAGATCCTCCTCTTTCAGCTATTTTACAATTCCTGCAGGACGGCCTGGACAAGGGTCTAAGCCCGTCTACTCTCAGAGTCCACATCAGTGCTCTCTCTGCCTCTTTAGGTAGACCATTATCTCAAGACCCCCTACTCAGGAGGTTCCTCAAGGGAGCCGAAAGATTAAAACCTAGAATCCTGAGACCTATCCCTGAATGGGATTTATCCATTGTTCTAAAGGGGCTATCCTCCCCCCCCTTTGAACCCTTAGAGAATGTAGACCTTAGGTTTCTGTCCTTAAAGGTCACATTTTTACTGGCCATAACATCGGCCAAAAGGATTGGAGAGTTACAGGCCGCTGAGCCTTATACCCTCTTTCTCCATGACTGTGTCCTGTTGAGATTTTTACCGACCTTTGCTCCTAAGGTTCCCTCATTCGGTAACCGAAATCAATCCATCTCCTTGCCGGTCCTATGTCCTACTCCATCATCTCCTGAAGAGGAAGCCCTTCACTCCTTGGACATCAAAAAATCTACCTGAACAGGACTGCGAACTTTAGGAAATCAGAACACCTGCTGCTCTCCTTCTCCGGTCTAAAAGCCTCCAAACCCTCTCTAAGTAGATGGGTAAAGGAGGCAATCCGGGAAGCCTTTTTATCCCAAGGCTTGGCTCCTCCATCATTTGTCACCGCCCACTCCACGAGGGCAATATCGACTTCCTTTGCGGAAAAGAATCTAGTTCCACTTGAACAGATTTGTGCTGCGGCTTCCTGGAGCTCCCACAGCACTTTCGTTAGACATTACCGCCTAGACTCTAGGCGCTCGGAGGGGGTAGCATTCGGACGTACCATTCTGTCTGCCGCCCTCTCATTAAAAAAAAAAGAAAAAGGGGGACGGTATTATGTACCTGTGAAGAGGCCCTCCCAATTTGTTTGTGTTGCTTGCTAGGTCCCCACTTGTGCTGCTGGTTAGGACGTAAGGGAAGCGTTAATTTTGTAACAGAAATTTTTTTCCCTTAGTCCTAACAGCAGCACACAAATTTCCCACCCTTGTTTTGTTTCTACTTGATATAAAGCACTGAATTATGGGCAGTCTTCCTTTTATAGGGGTGGGTTTTCTACTAATTATTTAATTAGTGCTTGGTAGGAAAAAATGTTGTCGTAAAAAATTCCACCTGTCCTACTAGTTTCACAGGGGAGAACTCCCCACTTGTGCTGCTGTTAGGACTAAGGGAAAACAAATTTACGTTAAAAATTAACGCTTCCATTCAAACACTCTGTCTCCGTTGCTGACCCTGAGGGTCGCTACATGTTTATCAAGGGCTCAATCGCAGGCACCCGGGTCACATTGGCAAACTTATATGCCCCTAACAAGGACCAAACACAGTGGCTCGTTCGGACCCTTAAACAACTTAGCACCCTGAAAGAAGGCGTAGTTATTTTGGGGGGTGATTTTAATGTCCCACTAGAGCCAGAACTAGACTCCTCCACTAAACGCACACATATCTCCTACAAACTCCTTGGCCATTCGAGAGCAGCCCTGAAAAATTTTGGAGTTACGGACATCTGGCGTACCCTCCACCCTTCATGCCATAATTACACATTTTACTCTCATGTGAAACCTTTTACCACTGAATAGACTACCTCTTCCTATCCATTGCTCATGCCTCACTTATTACGAAAGCCAGTATTGGTAACATTACCCTTTCGGACCATGCCCCGAACTTCCTCCACATTTTCCTAAGAGACCTACCCCAGAGAGAATGGAATTGGCGCTTAAATGATACGCTGATAGCGGACCCCTTAAATATATCGAAGCTAAAGTCCTCCCTGGAAGAGTACTTCAGACTCAACCAGACTGATCAGACTTCGCCATCTATACTATGGAAAGCGCACAAAACAGTAATTAGAGGTGAGCTTATTGCCCTAGGCTCCCTAATAAAAAAATAAATGCCTAATGGCCCTTGACACCCTATTGTCCCAGATTTCCAAACTATAAATCTCACAAACAATCCAGAGACAAAATAGCAGCTCAGGAACTTCTAAAGCTGCGCACAGAGCTGAAGAACCTTCTGAATGTAACCTCAGCTAAGATCCTCCTCCGCTCCAGAGTCAAGGCTTATGCACACGGAGACAAGGGTAACAAATTAATATCGGCCCTGAATAAACTACAACAATCCGACTCCTTCATACACTCCATTAGGGACATGAGGGGAACTCAACACAACACCATCCAGAGATTGCAAAAGCCTTCTGTACCTTTTACGCCAAGCTATATAATTTGCCCCCCTCTGCCCACCCACTCCCGTCCACTATCCCGGAAGCCACCACAGCATTCCTTTCCTCCCTTGACTTACCATCCATCTCCATCCCCCAATCTGAACAATTACTTGCCCCCATCACAGAATTAGAAGCACGTCAAATACTATCCTCTATCCCTTCTGGGAAAAGCCCAGGACTCGATGGGTTTTCTATCCAATACTATAAAACCTTCTGTGACAACTTGGTCCCCCACTTTACAACGCTCTGTAACCACCGCCTTAAAGGAGGTTCCCTCCCACCCCAAGCAATAGAAGCCCACTTCACAGTAATATAGTTGCAAGAAAAAGTATGTGAACACTTTGGAATTATATGGATTTCTGCACAAATTGGTCATAAAATGTGATCTGATCTTCATCTAAGTCCCAACAATAGACAATCACAGTCTGCTTAAACTAATAACATACAAAGAATGAAATGGTACCATGTTTTTATTAAACACACCATGTAACCATTCACAGTGCAGGTGGAAAAAGTATGTGAACCCCTAGACTAATGACATCTCCAAGAGCTAATTGGAGTGAGGTGTCAGCCAACTGGAGTCCAATCAATGAGATGAGATTGGAGGTGTTGGTTACAGCTGCCGTGCCCTATAAAAACACACACACCAGTTCTGGGTTTGCTTTCACAAGAAGCATTGCCTGATGTGAATGATGCCTCACACAAAAGAGCTCTCAGAAGACCTACGATTAAGAATTGTTGACTTGCATAAAGCTGGAAAGGGTTATAAAAGTATCTCCAAAAGCCTTGCTGTTCATCAGTCCACGGTAAGACAAATTGTCTATAAATAGAGAAAGCTCAGCACTGCTGCTACTCTCCCTAGGAGTGGCCGTCCTGTAAAGATGACTGCAAGAGCACAGCGCAGACTGCTCAATGAGGTGAAGAAGAATCCTAGAGTGTCAGCTAAAGACTTACAAAAGTCTCTGGCATATGATAACATCCCTGTTAGCGAATTTACGATACGTTAAACACTAAACAAGAATGGATTTCATGGGAGGATACCACAGAGGAAGCCACTGCTGTCCAAAAAAAAATTGCTGCACGTTTACAGTTTGCACAAGAGCACCTGGATGTTCCACAGCAGTACTGGCAAAATATTCTGTGGACAGATGAAACCAAAGTTGAGATGTTTGGAAGAAACACTATGTATGGAGAAAAAGAGGCACAGCACACCAACATCAACACCTCATCCCAACTTTGAAGTATGGTGGTGGGGGCATCATGGTTTGGGGATGCTTTGCTGCGTCAGGGCCTGGACGGATTGCTATCATCGAAGGAAAAATGAATTCCCAAGTTTATCAAGACATTTTGCAGGAGAACTTAAGGCCATCTGTCCACCAGCTGAAGATCAACAGAAGATGGGTGTTGCAACAGGACAACGACCCAAAGCATAGAAGTAAATCAACAACAGAATGGCTTAAACAGAAGAAAATAGGCCTTCTAGAGTGGCCCAGTCAGAGTCCTGACCTCAACCCGATTGAGATGCTGTGGCATGACCTCAAGAAAGCGATTCACACCAGACATCCCAAGAATATTGCTGAACTGAAACAGTTCTGTAAAGAGGAATGGTCAAGAATTACTCCTGACCGTTGTGCGCGTCTGATCTGCAACTACAGGGAACGTTTGGTTGAAGTTATTGCTGCCAAAAGAAGGTTCAACCAGTTATTAAATCCAAGGGTTCACATACTTTTTCCACCTGCACTGTGAATGTTTACATGGTGTGTTCAATAAAAACATGATAACATGGTAACTTCAGACCCTTCTTATCTGGCTCCCCTTCACCTTCTTTTCTGATGTCCGTAGTATGTGGTCTCTCTTCCTCTGGGTGGGGGAGGGAGGTCCCCCAGAATCACATATTCCCTACTGACGAGAGAGAAAAGGTTTGGTGGATTTTGGCTCCCAGACATCCACCAATATTACAAAGCAGAACAACTGAGTAGAAGCCTAGCCTTACTCTCTCCACATATTCCAAGCCTATGCTCACAACTGGAGAGATACCTCCTGACTAACAAGGAGAAGCTAGCACTTTGGGGGATCCGACGCCACCCACACAACGACTCTTCCTCGACAATTTTGATGCGGGGCATCTTAGCTGAGTGGTCCAAGATCTATAAGACACAGGAGATCAGGTTCCCCCATCCGAACCTTCCCCTGAATCTTTTGCTACCATATATTTCTACCAATATGACGGAGTGTGGTCTCTCCTAACCAACCACACATTCCGTGAGGTTTCTATGCTAGATGGCAGAACCAACTGGGACGGCATCCTCCACCTCCCCAGGGTGCAGAGAGCCTCTTTCCTACATCTATCGGCCTTTAAAAGGGACATCAGACCCCTTACCATACCCCCTGCTCACCAGGGAGAAGTGTCCTGGGTTGACAAACTATTAGAAGCACCCCAGCTTCCTAAACGACTACTATCTCTATCATAAACTACTCCTATCAGACTTACCACCCAAATTAACCTTCCTAGATGCATAGGAGAGGGAGCTCTCGATCAAACTCACAGACCAAGAAAAGGCCTTTATTTTGTCCAACTCACATGGATTTAATAGATGTATTAAAATACAAGAAAACTTGTAGAAATTGCTATCTGGGTGCTACAAAACCCCAGAATACTTACATATGATCAACCCGGAAATCTCTTATTTATGTTGGAGATGTGGTTTGGAAGTGGGCTCCCTCCCTCATATATTGTGGCTTTGCCCAATCATGAAGCCCTTCTGGGAAGAGCTGAGCTCAACTATAAACCAAATTTGCTCCTCAAACATATCACTAGATCCCAAACTGATACTACTATGGTGCCCAAATGAGACTATCACCCCATCCAAACATAACCTCCCCACTATGCTCATAACAGCAGCTTGCCTACTCATCCCATTCTTGTGGAAGAGCTGTTCTGCTCCCACCACTTCAGCATGGACCAAAAAAAAAGTTGACCAAATCTACCGCTTTGAGGAACTCGCCCGTTGGGAAATCCACTCACGCGATAAGTTCCTGGAAATATGGGGACCCTGGAAGGTGTACAGGGACTTCCACTAGCAGCTGTGTTCCACCCTCGGCTGACGCAGGTGCGCCTTGGCCGTGGGACGAACATACCTATAACCCTGTGATACATCAACCAGGCCTCCACCCTGGTGTCTAGAACCAAAGACCAGCAGGGGATGAATACTCCTGACCATTCTGCCTAATATCTTTAAAACAAAGATGATACCATCATTCCCTACATCTTATGCCTCCAATCACACCAGAAGGACTTTCTCTTTGAGTTGATATCTCCAACAGACATCCCCCTCCCCAGCCCCAAACACCCACTCCCCTCACACCCTTCCCCCCTCACTGCTCCCCTGTTATGTGCAAATAGCACCCACCTTTCAGATCTACTACTATGATCTCATCCATCTAGGATGGGTTACTCTAAGATTTTAGTAGCCTTCTCCCTCCTCCGAATCTACAGTCGTGGCCAAAAGTTTTGAGAATGACATAAATATTGGAAATTGGAAAAGTTGCTGCTTAAGTTTTTATAATAGCAATTTGCATATACTCCAGAATGTTATGAAGAGTGATCAGATGAATTGCATAGTCCTTCTTTGCCATGAAAATTAACTTAATCCCAAAAAAAACTTTCCACTGCATTTCATTGCTGTCATTAAAGGACCTGCTGAGATCATTTCAGTAATCGTCTTGTTAACTCAGGTGAAAATGTTGACGAGCACAAGGCTGGAGATCAGTAGCGTACACACAATCCATGGGGCCCCGGTGCGAAACTGATCTATGGGGCCCCCTCCCTGTCGCCCCCCCAACCTGCCTCCAAGCCCCCCCCCCACTACCTCCCCTACTAGTGTTGTAACTATAGTGTAATGGGCCACATTGCAAACATTTTTACAAAGAACCGGCAGATTTTCTTACTAAGAGCTCTTTCCGTGCGGGTAATCCGCTGCGTGACTGAGTGCCAAGCCCCATTCTGGACAGCAGAGACACGGAGCAGTAACATGATTGACTGTGATCTTTTTACTACAAAATTACGGTGACAACTTTATGTCTCTGTGATTTTGTAGTAAAAAGATCACAGAGAGGCACAGAGCATTACCAATCATGTTAATGCTCCGTGTCTCTGCTGTCCGGAACGGGGCTTGGCTGTCTTTCACGCAGTGGATTACCCGCACGGGATCCGCTTGTGTTAAAGAGCCCTAAGCCCAATGCATGGCTACACTCACCCAGTCCTAATAAAATCTGGTCCTACCTCATCCAGGGTGTCGCTGGTATCGGCGTGATGTCCGCTGGATCCAGAACAAGGTCCCTGTGGTGAGAAAAAAAGAATAATCACATAAGGAAGGGATGGTGACTGCCCCTGTGAAATCACCAGCAGGGGGCGCTGTGCTGGCCTGTAAGACTGAGCCATGCCAATGTATAGCAGGGTAATCTAGGACATTTCCCCTAAGTGCAACCACACAGTACTAATGCCCACCTTGTGGCCCCTCACAGTAGTTATGCCCACCTTTGTTCCTGTCACAGTAATTATGCCCAGATATGTGCCCCCTCATAGTAGTTATGCCAAATATGTGTCCCCTTACAGTAGTTATGCCCAGATATGTGCCCCCTCATAGTAGTAATGCCAGATTATGTGCCCCTCACAGTAGTTATGGCAGATTATGTGCCCCTTCACAGTATTCATGCCCAGTTATGTGCCCCCTCAAAGTAGATATGCCCAGATATGCGCCCCTCAGAGTGGTTATGCAAGATTATGTGTCCCCTTACAGTAGTAATTCCAGATTATGTGCCCCTTCACAGTATTTATGCCCGGTTATGTGCCCCCTCAAAGTAAATATGCCCAGATATGTGCCCCTTCAGAGTGGTTATGCCAGATTATGTGTCCCCTCACAGTAGTAATGCCAGATTATGTGCCCCTTCACAGTATTTATGCCCGGTTATGTGCCCCCTCAAAGTAAATATGCCCAGATATGTGTCCCCTCAGAGTGGTTATGCCAGATTATGTGCCCCTCACATTAGATATGCCCACATATGTGCCCCTCACATTGGTTATGCCAGATTACATGCCCCGTCACAGTAGTTATGCCTTCATATGTGCCCCCTCATAGTTATGCCTTTATATGTGCCCTCTCACAGTAGTTATGCCACATTAGGTGCCCCCTCAAATTAGTTATGGCAGATTAGGTGCCCCCTCAAATTAGTTATGGCAGATTAGGTGCCCCTCAGTAGAGATGCCAACCTTTGTGCCCCCTCACTCTAGTTGTGCCCATCAAACACCCCCCCCCCCCCATATTATACATGTAATGGCATGGAGCCTGAAATTGCCACTGTACTTCATGCCGGGCCCCATCAGAATGCTCCATTACATGTGAGTACAGAGGGGCCCCTGCCAGCGGCCTGGGGGGGGGGGTCCACAGGCGGCCGGGCCCCCTGGAATGCCGGGCCCGGTCGCAACTGCGACCCTGGTATGTACGCCACTGCTGGAGATCATTATGTCAGGCTGATTGGCTTAAAATGGCAGACTTGACATGTTAAAAGGAGGGTGATGCTTGAAATCATTGTTCTTCCATTGTTAACCATGGTGACCTGCAAAGAAAGGCGTGCAGCCATCATTGCGTTGCATAGAAAATGGCTTCACAGGCAAGGATATTGTGGCTACTAAGATTGCACCTCAATCAACAATTTATAGGATCATCAAAAACTTCAAGGAAAGAGGTTCAATTCTTGTTAAGAAGGCTTCAGGGCGTCCAAGAAAGTCCAGCAAGCGCCAGGATCGTCTCCCAAAGAGGATTCAGCTGCGGGATCGGAGTGCCACCAGTGCAGAGCTTGCTCAGGAATGGCAGCAGGCAGGTGTGAGCGCATCTGCACGCACAGTGAGGCGAAGACTTTTGGAAGATGGCCTGGTGTCAAGAAGGGCAGCAAAGAAGCCACTTCTCTCCAAAAAAACATCAGGGACAGATTGATCTTCTGCAGAAAGTTTGGTAAATGGACTGCTGAGGACTGGGGCAAAGTCATATTCTCAGATGAAGCCTCTTTCCGATTGTTTGGGGCATCTGGAAAAAGGCTTGTCCGGAGAAGAAAAGGTGAGCGCTACCATCAGTCCTGTGTCATGCCAACAGTAAAGCATCCTGAGACCATTCATGTGTGGGGTTGCTTCTCATCCAAGGGAGTGGGCTCACTCACAATTTTGCCCAAAAACACAGCCATGAATAAAGAATGGCACCAAAACACCCTCCAACAGCAACTTCTTCCAACAATCCAACAACAGTTTGGTGAAGAACAATGCATTTTCCAGCACGATGGAGCACCGTGCCATAAGGCAAAAGTGATAACTAAGTGGCTCGGGGACCAAAACGTTGACATTTTGGGTCCATGGCCTGGAAACTCCCCAGATCCTAATCCCATTGAGAACTTGTGGTCAATCCTCAATAGGCGGGTGGACAAACAAAAACCCACTAATTCTGACAAACTCCAAGAAGTGATTATGAAAGAATGGGTTGCTATCAGTCAGGAATTGGCCCAGAAGTTGATTGAGAGCATGCCCAGTCGAATTGCAGAGGTCCTGAAAAAGAAGGGCCAACACTGCAAATACTGACTCTTTGCATAAGGCCTCATGCACACGACCGTTTTTTTTTGCGGTCCGCAAAACGGATTTCCGTTGTTCCGTGACCGTTTTTTTTCTTCCGTGGGTCTTCCTTGATTTTTGGAGGATCCACGGACATGGTGTCCGCCTGGCCGTGCGGAACCAAACGGATCCGTCCTGACTTACAATGCAAGTCAATGGGGACGGATCCGTTTGACGTTGACACAATATGGTGCAATTGCAAACGGATCCGTCCCCCATTGACTTTCAATGTAAAGTCAGGAGTCCCTATTAATATACCATCGGATCGGAGTTTTCTCCAATCCGATGGCATATTTTAACTTGAAGCGTCCCCATCACCATGGGAACGCCTCTATGTTAGAATATACTATCAGATTTGAGTTAGATCGTGAAACTCAGATCCGACAGTATATTCTAACACAGAGGCGTTCCCATGGTGATGGGGACGCTTCAGGTTAGAATATAGTAAAAGAACTGTGTACATGACTGCCCCCTGCTGCCAGGCAGCAGACCCCCCCCCTCCCTTCCTTGTATTTAACACATTGGTGGCCAGTGCAGCCGGCCTCCCCTCCCTTGTATTTAACACATTATTGGCCAGTGCGGCTGGCCCCCCCTCCCTCGTATTTAACACATTGGTGGCCAGTGCGGCCGCCCCCCCCTCCCTCCCTTAATTAAAATGACCGACCCCCCATCATTGGTGGCAGCGGAGAGTTCCGATCAGAGTCCCAGTTTAATCGCTGGGACTCCGATCGGTAACCATAGCAACCAGGACGCTACTGCAGTCCTGGCTGCCATGGTTACTTAGCAATTTTAGAAGCATTATACTTACTTGCGATGTCTGTGACCGGCCGGGCGCTCCTCCTACTGGTAAGTGAAAGGTCTGTGCTATAAGCAATGCGCCGCACAGACCTTTCACTTACCAGTAGGAGGAGCGCCCGGCAGGTCACAGACATCGCAGGTAAGTATAATGCTTTCAAAATTGCTAAGTAACCATGGCAGCCAGGACTGCAGTAGCGGCTTGGCTGCCATGGTAACCGATCGGAGCCCCAGCGATTAAACTGGGACTCCGATCGGAACTCTCCGCTGCCACCAATGATGGGGGGTCGGTCATTTTAATTAGGGGGAGGGGGGGCCGGCCGCACTGGCCACCAATGTGTTAAATACCAGGGAGGGAGGGGAGGCCGGCCGCATTGGCCACCAATGAGTTAAATGCAGGGGAGGGAGGGGGGCCGCACTGGCCACCAATGAGTTAAATACAGGGGGGTGGAGGGGGGGGGGGGTCTGCCCCCTGCTGCCTGGCAGCACCTGCCTGGCAGCAGGGGGCAGTCATGTACACAGTTATTTTAGTATATTCTAACCTGAAGCGTCCCCATCACCATGGGAACGCCTCTGTGTTAGAATATACAGTCGTGGCCAAAAGTTTTGAGAATGACACAAATATTAGTTTTCACAAAGTTTGCTGCTAAACTGCTTTTAGATCTTTGTTTCAGTTGTTTCTGTGATGTAGTGAAATATAATTACACGCACTTCATACGTTTCAAAGGCTTTTATCGACAATTACATGACATTTATGCAAAGAGTCAGTATTTGCAGTGTTGGCCCTTCTTTTTCAGGACCTCTGCAATTCGACTGGGCATGCTCTCAATCAACTTCTGGGCCAATTCCTGACTGATAGCAACCCATTCTTTCATAATCATTTCTTGGAGTTTGTCAGAATTAGTGGGTTTTTGTTTGTCCACCCGCCTATTGAGGATTGACCACAAGTTCTCAATGGGATTAAGATCTGGGGAGTTTCCAGGCCATGGACCCAAAATGTCAACGTTTTGGTCCCCGAGCCACTTAGTAATCACTTTTGCCTTATGGCACGGTGCTCCATCGTGCTGGAAAATGCATTGTTCTTCACCAAACTGTTGTTGGATTGTTGGAAGAAGTTGCTGTTGGAGGGTGTTTTGGTACCATTCTTTATTCATGGCTGTGTTTTTGGGCAAAATTGTGAGTGAGCCCACTCCCTTGGATGAGAAGCAACCCCACACATGAATGGTCTCAGGATGCTTTACTGTTGGCATGACACAGGACTTTTTATAAAAATAAATAAATAAGCCTCAAAAATACGTTGCTTGGTGGTGTCGCAGGTCCCGACGGTGAAGTGGGTACAGGACTGATGGTAACGCTCACCTTTTCTTCTCCGGACAAGCCTTTTTCCAGATGTCCCAAATAATCGGAAAGAGGCTTCATCGGAGAATATGACTTTGCCCCAGTCCTCAGCAGTCCATTCACCATATTTTCTGCAGAAGATCAATCTGTCCCTGATGTTTTTTTTGGAGAGAAGTGGCTTCTTTGCTGCTCTTCTTGACACCAGGCCATCTTCCAAAAGTCTTCGCCTCACTGTGCGTGCAGATGCGCTCACACCTGCCTGCTGCCATTCCTAAGCACGCTCTGCACTGGTGGCACTCCGATCCCGCAGCTGAATCCTCTTTAGGAGACGATCCTGGCGCTTGCTGGACTTTCTTGGACGCCCTGAAGCCTTCTTAACAAGAATTGAACCTCTTTCCTTGAAGTTCTTGATGATCCTATAAATTGTTGATTGAGGTGCAATCTTAGTAGCCACAATATCCTTGCCTATGAAGCCATTTTTATGCAACGCAATGATGGCTGCACACGTTTTTTGCAGGTCACCATGGTTAACAATGGAAGAACAATGATTTCAAGCATCACCCTCCTTTTAACATGTCAAGTCTGCCATTTTAACCTAATCAGAGAAGAAGGTTTCTGATCAGGCGCAAAACACATAGGATCCAATACGTCTCTTATAGGTGAATCTTCTTTAATTGCATAAGTAATATAGAACAACGCGTTTCGGGGCTCAAAGTGTCCCCTTCATCAGGTTAACAGTGTGTTTTGCGCCTGATCAGAAACCTTCTTCTCTACAAGCATCCTTTGGGGGATTGGGCCTCCGATCCCAAAGATACCTCTTCTGCGGCTGCATCCACGGATCCAGAAAGTCTCTCTCTTTTACTTACATACCTACAATAGAGTTGTGTCTATTATTGCACAACCCAAAAAGGTGAGCACCTTAAACTTGTTTAACAATTAAGTTTGTATTGAACATACTACCCTATTGTGCGCCCTCCATACCCCTTCTTTTGTCTCCATGTTCCCCTCCTGACCGAGGGGGACTCTAGACTCGCCTGTGGTTACCAAGATTTTAACCTAATCAGCCTGACATAATGATCTCCAGCCTTGTGCTCGTCAACATTCTCACCTGAGTTAACAAGACGATTACTGAAATGATATCAGTAGGTCCTTTAATGACAGCAATGAAATGCAGTAGAAAGTTTTTTTTGGGATTAAGTTAATTTTCATGGCAAAGAAGGACTATGCAATTCATCTGATCACTCTTCATAACATTCTGGAGTACCCTATATGCAAATTGCTATTATAAAAACTTAAGCAGCAACTTTTCCAATTTCCAATATTTATGTAATTCTCAAAACTTTTGGCCACGACTGTACTGTCGGATCTGAGTTTTCACGAAGTGAAAAATCAGATCTAAAAAGCTTTTATGCAGACGGATCAGCGGATCCGTCTGTGTGAAAGTAGCCTACGGACAAGGATAACGGACGCGGATGGCAATCTTGTGTGCATCCGTGTTTTTTCTCGGACCCATTGACTTGACTGGGTCCGTGAACCGTTGTCCGTTTAAAAAAATAGGACAGGTCATATTTTTTTGACGGACAGGAAACACGGACGCGGCTGCAAAACAGTGCATTTTCCGATTTTTCCGCGAAATAAAATGGAAAACGGAACAACAGCCGCGGATGCACACAACGGTCGTGTGCATGAGGCCTAAATGTCATGTAATTGTCGATAAAAACCTCTGAAACGTATGAAGTGCGTGTAATTATATTTCACTACATCACAGAAACAACTGAAACAAAGATCTAAAAGCAGTTTAGCAGCAAACTTTGTGAAAACTAATATTTGTGTCATTCTCAAAACTTTTGGCCACGACTGTACAATACACCCGGAGGGATGTAACAACACCCAGGGAAAAGCTTACTGAATGCAAACATCTTTCCGATTGTTATTGTCAATGTTATAGCTACTGCAACTGTTATTGGATCCATAATTGTAAGTGTAACAAATGCCTATTTCAATAAAAAGAGATTTGGTTTAAAAAAAAAAAAAAAAAGTGAGATACGGCCTCTAGCCCCGATACAAGATGAGATACGGCCTGTAGCCTAGATACAAGATGAGATACAGCCTCTAGATCGGATACAAGATGAAATACGGCCTCTAGCCCAGATACAAGATGAGATACGGCCTCTAGCCTAGATACAAGATGAGATACGTCCTCTAGACCGGATACAAGATGAGATACGTCCTCTAGCCCAGATACAGGATGAGATACGGCCTCTAGACCGGATACAAGATGAGATACGGCCTCTAGCCCGGATACAAGATGAGATACGGCCTCTAGCCCGGATACAAGATGAGATACAGCCTCTAGCCCAAATACAAGATGAGATACGGCCTCTAGCCTGGATACAAGATGAGAAACGGCCTCAAGACCGGATACAGGATGAGATACAGCCTCTGGACTGGATACAAGATGAGATACGGCCTCTAGCCTAGATACAAGATGAGATACGTCCTCTAGACCGGATACAAGATGAGATACGTCCTCTAGCCCAGATACAGGATGAGATACGGCCTCTAGACCGGATACAAGATGAGATACAGCCTCTAGCCCAAATACAAGATGAGATGCGGCCTCTAGACCGGATACAAGATGAGATACAGCCTCTAGCGCCCAAATACAAGATGAGATACGGCCTCTAGCCCGGATACAGGATGAGATACGGCCTCAAGACCGGATACAGGATGAGATACAGCCTCTGGACTGGATACAAGATGAGATAAGGCCTCTAGCATGGTTACAAGATGAGATAGTCTCTAGACTGTATACAAGATCAGATACGGCCTCTAGCACGGATACAAGATGAGATATGGCCTCTAGTCTGGATACAAGATGAAATATGGCCTCTAGTCTGGATACAAGATGAGATACAGCCTTTAGCCCGGACATAAGATGAGATACAGCCTCTAGCCAGGATACAAGATGAGATATAATCTGGAGGAGGCATTTCTGGAAAACCCTTGCTGTGTGCGAGTGAGCATAGTCCTGCTGAGAAATGCCAGTTGAAGGCCCTGCCATGAGAGGAACACATGTGGTGGCAGGATGTCCTGCACATATCACTGAGCTATTAGTGTCCCTCATATCACTAGTAGAGGTGGCCAACTGTCATATCCGATGGCTCCCCAGATCATCACACCAACAGACTGGGCAGAATGCTGTGGAGCGACAAAGGCAGGATAGAAGCGTTCACCATGAGGCCTCCATACTTCACCCGGACCATCATGGCATCTCAAACATAACCTTGACTAATTCACGATAACATTCCAGAATGTCAATGGCAGCACATGTAATGGGAGCCGGGACACCACATTTCCTTCTGTTAAGCTTCTGGAAATGGTCTGGCCAGAGACAGGGATATGTAATGTTGTTTCTGGATGGTGGACAACCAAACTGTGGGAGCTGCTCGTGCTCGCCAATCAATTGAATGATCCTCCCTTCTGGTGTCTGTCTGGAGCCTGTTCGCCAGGTGTGCCCGCCCTCACGTAACCACTGCTCCTAAAACCTAAGTCAGAACGGCCTAGATGGAGGGCAGTTTGTTGAAACATCCCGCTTGTCTCAGTCCAATCATGGAACCCCTTTCAAAGTCTGTCAACTGGGCAAAATGTCTGAGTGCCTCGAAGAGGCATGCCTACCAGTCAACTGTCTCTCAACAAGGGGTACACTACACAAAGGTAGCCTCTGAGAACCTTTTATAGGGCAATAGGGGAGAAACTTTTACACCTTCTTGTGGCAAGACCCTGGGGGAGATTTATCAAACTGGTGAAAAGGAAAACTGGCTTTGTTGCCGATAGCAACCAATCAGATTCCACCTTTTATTTTCCAAAGGAGCTCTAAAAAATGAAAGGTGGAATCTGATTGGTTGCTAGGTGCAACTAACCCAGTTTTCTTTAACACCAGTTTTGCTAATTGTAACCCCCAGTGTCTAACCAAACCATACCTGTGACCATTTACATATCTGCCTGAGACATAAGTGTTTTGCAGTTATCTGACATTTCTATCTGTATATTTTTGGTCCGTCTGACCCGTATCTAAAGAATAAACACTGAACTGTTATGGATTCCTTGTGATTGTGCCAAATGGCGTGAGAGCCACTCATTTCAAACAGGCCCTGATGGAGTAGTCCAAGCAGACAGCGACTCTCGCACTGGTGGCACCACCACGCGTTACTTTGCTCATTGTGCCCCATGTAATGCTTTGTTTTTCCTGTGGTGGCGCTGCAGTCCATGGGTTAAAGGGTTATTCCGGTTGGTTAAAGTTATCCCCTATCCTGCGCTGTACTTAGCTAGTTCTGGAACTCGTATAGAAAAAAAAAAAAAAAAAAGAGGAATGGCCGCCCGCTTATGTGACCGGGTGCTCTGTTCTTTTCAGGGGGCTGCAGGGCCCCCGTTCTCTAGTGGATAGGGGATACCTTTAACCAACCGGAATACCTCTCTAACACATTACATCGAAGACAATGTCACTAAATCTTCTATGTAACTCGGGCCTGATACACCCCAAAGAGCCTGGACTAAACAAGACGCTCCAGGAGGGTTCACTTTACAGAAGTTAATGAAGCAGAAAACAACAAAATGAAGCAAAGACTTCTGAAGAAATAAGAATAATTTATTTGGGGCGCAGTAGGCGAGGCGGCATCAGCGCTGTTTTCCGTAGCGGTTGAACCTCCTGTACAGGTAACTGATCCTTTTGTTCAGTTTATGTCTTTCATCATAAAACATACGACTTCCGATCGCCATCTTCTTCCTAATGCACCTCTGCAGCTCGTTCCCCTGAAAGCCTCTAATCCACGAGGGGCCGACGATCAAATGCTTGGGGTGCGCTTTAAAGTCACCTGCAATATAAAAAGAAAAAACAAGTTAATAAATCTGCAGATCGAGACTGAGAACAGTCTATAAGTTTGTATTAAGTTCAAGGGAGGAGGGGGATGCAGCTGCAGTCTGTCTCTCTCTCTCTGAGACTGAATGCTGCGAGAGCGGAAAAGGAGCAGCCAATTGGTTCGGAGTGAACAGCACAGAAGACTGAGGGGAAACAAAATATATTATAAATGCTTAAGGTGCCTTTTTACACTGCATTAGAAGGCTGCGTCAGAGGCCTCCGAGAGATTTTACAATGGAAACCATGGATATACGCAGTGAGCGACATCTATTGCACATAGGCACCCATGTTTACAAAAAATACATGCAAGGTATTTTTCGCTTTATAAGACGTACTTTTCCCCCCTCCAAGTAGGGGGGAAATGGCCATGCGTCTTATAAAGCAAATACTAGTAAGAGCTTCCATTATGCATTAGGTGCCGGAAGCGGGAAAGAAGCGCTGCAAGTGCTTCCGATACTCACCCTCCCTGGTCTTCTTGCTAGGGCCCGCACTACACTGTCCTGACCCCGTACAGCGTCAGGATGTAGTGTGCACACTATGACCCGACGCTGCACGCAGTCACGTGACAGTGCAGCACGGGCCGGAGAAGACGGGAGCGCGACGCAGGAGAGGAAAGGAAGTTTTTTATTTTAGCCTGATGGGGGTCTAAAAGAAAAAAAGCTGATCTGAGGTCTGACATGGAGGGCTGATATGGGGGTATGATGTGATGTCCTGATATTTACGGGTGTCTGATGAAAAATATTTTTTTCTTATTTTCCTCCTCTAAAATGTAGAGTCTTATAAAATGTTGTCTTATAAAGTGAAAAATACGATATATTTAACTACAGTATGTATGTGTTCAGCATGCGGTTGTAAAAAAAATAACAATTATAAGCAGGAGCCTGGTAAAAGGAGAAGGAAGCATTTTTCTCTGATAACATATATTACAAAGTTTCTTATATTTCTTGGAAATATTTTCTTATATTCAAATATGAAACTGTATTCTCATAAACCCCTTTAACCACCTCCGGACCGCCTAACGCAGGATTGCGTTCCGGAGGTGGCAGCGCTGCGCAGAGTCACGCATATACGCGTCATCTCGCGAGACGCGAGATTTCGCTCCAAGCCGGCCCGCGCATGCGCATCGCGGGCCGGCAAAATTCAAAGAACAAGTTCGTCACCAGCCTGCCAGCAACGATCATTGGCTGGCAGGCTGGCGATTTTCAAAAAATCCAATCCAAAGTCATATAACAGATCATATTAGTAAATATGATCTGTTATATGGCTTGTCTGCTCCTGTGCTGGTCCTTTTCGTCGGTTGGATCCAGCACAGGAGCAGACTGAACTGTGAGTACACCAAACACTACACCTTAGCCCCAGATCACCCACCTGCACCCCAATTAACCCTTTGATCACCCCTTTGATCGCCCCTGTCAATCACTAGTGAAAGGAAAAAAAGTGATCAGTGTAAACTGTCACTTTTTTTTTTTCACTGGTATTGGCTGTTAGGTTTTAGGGATAGTTTAGGCCCCTTGGTTAGGTAGTTAGCGTCAGTTAGCGCCCACCCCACCGCACCGCAGTCACTTTTATTCGCTGTTTAGCGTATCGCTAATCAGCATTTGTACTTTTATAGTATCTGTAAGTGATCAAAACTGATCACGGTCAGATCTATAATAGTATTAGTGTCACCTTAGCTCGCCCTCCACCCAAAACGCAGTGTTTGCCCGATCAGGCCTGATCGGTCGCCCACACGTGCGTTCACCCACGCCCGCCCCACCGCAGTGACAAAAAATTATTATTTTTTGATCACTGCACATTCATTTTACACGCACTGCGGCGATAAAAAAATCAGTTTTGATATTTTTTATCAACCGCAGCAGCCTCCGGTACTTCGCTAGCCTCCCCTTTGTAAGACAGGTTTGCTTTTTTTCTTGGGTAGTCTCAGGGAATACCCCTAAATTTAGTAGTCCAAAATGTCAAACAGGGGGTATTCTTCTGAAGAGGCCTACAGGATTCTGACCCAGTCGGATGAGGAGTGGGAACCCTCATCTGACGAATCTAGCGGGTCAGAATATGAACCTGTGGAAAGCAGTGGCTCTCTGACCCAAAGTTCGGACGAGGAGGTGGAGGTCCCTGGCAGCACCAGGCGTACCCGGCCCCATGTCGCTAGACCACAGGTTACGCAGGATCCGCTTCAAGAGCAGCAGAGTGGGGCTGTCGCTGCCGGATCACGTGGTGAGGCATACACCAGCAGCGCAGCCCTTCCTGGACCTAGTACCAGCACTGCCGTACAACCTGGTGAAGTAGCGAGCACCAGAAGGGCAGTTGAAGCTGGTACGGTGGCACGTGCAATAGTTACCCCGTCGCAGCCACCGCAAAGACGGGCCCGTAGAGCCCCTAGAGTCCCTGAGGTGCTGGCAAATCCTGATTGGCAGTCACCAACTTCAGCCGCACCAGTAGTTCCCCCTTTCACCGCCCAGTCTGGAGTTCGGGTTGAGACGGCTCAAATCGGTTCGGCCCTGGGATTTTTTGAGCTGTTCTTGACTGCGGAGCTCTTGGACTTAGTCGTGGCAGAGACCAACCAGTATGCCACACAATTTATAACCGCTAACCCGGGAAGCTATTATGCCCAGCCTTTCCGGTGGAAACCAGTCCAAGTTTCCGAGCTTAAAATTTTTTTGGGCCTTCTCCTCAACATGGGCCTGACAAAAAAGCATGAATTGCGGTCATATTGGTCAACGCACCCAATTCATCACATGCCCATGTTCTCTGCTGCTATGTCCAGGACACGATTTGAGACCATCCTACGTTTTCTGCATTTTAGCGACAATACCACCTCCCGTCCCAGAGGCCACCCTGCTTTTGACCGGCTCCACAAAATTCGGCCCCTCATAGACCATTTCAACCTGAAATTTGCAGATTTGTATACCCCTGAGCAAAACATCTGCGTAGACGAGTCCCTAATACATTTTACCGGGCGCCTTGGCTTCAAACAATACATCCCAAGCAAGCGTGCCCGGTATGGGGTCAAATTGTATAAGCTCTGTGAAAGGGCCACAGGCTATACCCACAAATTTCGGATCTATGAGGGAAAAGATCAGACCCTGGAGCCGGTCGGTTGCCCTGACTACCTGGGGAGCAGTGGGAAGACAGTCTGGGACTTGGTGTCACCCTTATTCGGCAAGGGGTACCATCTTTATGTGGACAATTTCTACACAAGTGTGGCCCTCTTTAGGCATTTGTTTCTAGAACGGATTTGCGCCTGTGGCACCATGCGAACTAGTCGCGTGGGCTTCCCCCAACGGCTTGTAACCACCCGTCTTGCAAGGGGGCAGAGGGCTGCCTTGTGTAACGAAGAACTGCTCGCGGTGAAATGGAGAGACAAGCGTGACGTTTACATGCTCTCCTCCATTCACGCAGACACGACAATCCAAATTGAGCGAGCAACCCGTGTCATTGAAAAGCCCCTCTGTGTCCACGACTATAATGCGCTCATGGGAGGGGTGGACTTCAATGACCAGATGTTGTCTCCGTATTTAGTTTCCCGCAGAACCAGACGCTGGTATAAGAAGGTGTCTGTATATTTAATTCAATTGGCGCTCTACAATAGTTTTGTTCTCTACAGTAAGGCTGGGAGAACAGGATCCTTCCTCAAATTCCAGGAAGAGATCATCGAGAACCTCCTTTACCCAGGAGGTTCCGTGGCCCCATCCACCAGTGTAGTTAGCCGTCTACACGAGCGACATTTCCCCAGTGTCGTTCCTGGTACCTCAACCCAACCGTCACCCCGAAAAAGATGTCGTGTCTGTAGCAGGAGTGGAATAAGGCGTGACACCCGCTATTTCTGTCCTGACTGTGCTGACCACCCTGCCCTATGCTATGGAGAGTGTTTCCGGAAGTACCACACACAGGTACACTTAGCATAGGGATCACATCTCACCAGGACAGGTACACAGGGCTATTAGGGCCCATTCACTCACAGCTGCTGCAAACCTCTCCTTTCACCTGGGATAAAGTGCATAATGTACTTCGCCACATCTTTGGGCGATTTGCGCTTTGCACATTGTCCCATGGGGAAGGAGAGGTTTGTTCTATAAAAGGTAAAAAAAACTAAACAAAAAAAAAAATACCGGTAAGTAAAAAAGTTAAATGTTCAGTTAAAAAAGTTTAAAAAAAGTTTCTATGTTCTGTTCAACAGTTAATAAAGTTATTGCTTTGCGGCCTGGTTTTTTCTTTTTTGTTTTGTTTTTTTTACCTTTCAGGTGGACCAACCGATCGACTAGCTGCAGCACTGATGTGCATTCGGACAGAAGCATTGCGCTGCTGTCAGATTACACGCAAGTCGGTGTATGCGGCGCTGCAAGACGAGATTTCTCCTCTGCAGTAAAAGATACGTTTGCCGAGGCATATGAGCTGAGGAGGTGGCGGTGTTCATATACTTTGGCAAACACTTTGTATATATAAAAAAAAAAATCCCGGCAATGATTTATTCATCCACATCGATTGATGTGAATGGAGAAATCTGGTTTGCCAGGGCATACGAGCTGAAGTGGGTATGGATGTTGGGCGGAGCTCCTATGTCCTGGCAGACGCCTTTCCCCTCCTTTTTCTTTTTTTGGCAGAGATTTTTTCATCCACATTGATCGATGCGAATGAAGAAATCTGTGCCGTTCATTTTTTTCTTTCAGCCCAGAGGCTGAACGGAAAAAAAAAATCTCATTACCCGTATGCTCAATATAAGGAGAATAGCAGAAACTCCTAATGCTGGGCATACATGTAATGATTGCGGAGACCCTCAAATGCCAGGGCAGTACAAACACCCCACAAATAACACCATTTTGGAAAGAAGACACCCCAAGGTATTCGCTGAGGGGCATATTGAGTCCATGAAAGATTGAAATTTTTGTCCCAAGTTAGCGGAAAGGGAGACTTTGTGAGAACAAAATCAAAAAAATCAATTTCCGCTAACTTGTGCCAAATTTTTTTTTTTTCAATGAACTCGCCATGCCCCTCATTGAATACCTTGGGGTGTCTTCTTTCCAAAATGGGGTCACATGTGGGGTATTTATACTGCCCTGGCATTTTAGGGGCCCCAAAGCGTGAGAAGAAGTCTGGTATCCAAATGTCTAAAAATGCCCTCCTAAAAGGAATTTGGGCACCTTTGCCCACCTAGGCTGCAAAAAAGTGTCACACATGTGGTATCTCCGTATTCAGCAGAAGTTGGGGAATATGTTTTGGGGTGTCATTTTACATATACCCATGCTGGGTGAGATAAATATCTTGGTCAAATGCCAACTTTGTATAAAAAAAATGGGAAAAGTTGTCTTTTGCCAAGATATTTCTCTCACCCAGCATGGGTATATGTAAAAAGACACCCCAAAACACATTCCCCACCTTCTCCTGAGTACGGAGATACCAGATGTGTGACACTTTTTTGCAGCCTAGGTGGGCAAAGGGGCCCACATTCCAAAGAGCACCTTTCGGATTTCACAGGTCATTTACCTACTTACCAGACATTAGGGCCCCTGGAAAATGCCAGGGCAGTATAACTACCCCACAAGTGACCCCATTTTGGAAAGAAGACACCCCAAGGTATTCCGTGAGGGGCATGGCAAGTTCCTAGAATTTTTTATTTTTTGTCACAAGTTAGTGGAAAATGATGATTTTTTTTTTTTTTTTTTTTTTTTCATACAAAGTCTCATATTCCACTAACTTGTGACAAAAAATAAAAATTTCCATGAACTCACTATGCCTATCAGCGAATACCTTGGGGTCTCTTCTTTCCAAAATGGGGTCACTTGTGGGGTAGTTATACTGCCCTGGCATTCTAGGGGCCCAAATGTGTGGTAAGGAGTTTGAAATCAAATTCAGTAAAAAATGACCTATGAAATCCAAAAGGTGCTCTTTGGAATGTGGGCCCCTTTGCCCACCTAGGCTGCAAAAAAGTGTCACACATCTGGTATCCCCGTACTCAGGAGAAGTTGAGGAATGTGTTTTGGGGTGTCTTTTTACATATACCCATGCTGGGTGAGATAAATATCTTGGTCAAATGCCAACTTTGTATAAAAAAAATGGGAAAAGTTGTCTTTTGCCAAGATATTTCTCTCACCCAGCATGGGTATATGTAAAATGACACCCCAAAACACATTCCCCACCTTCTCCTGAGTACGGAGATACCAGATGTGTGACACTTTTTTGCAGCCTAGGTGGGCAAAGGGGCCCATATTCCAAAGAGCACCTTTCGGATTTGACAGGTCATTTTTTTCAGAATTTGATTTCAAACTCCTTACCACACATTTGGGCCCCTAGAATGCCAGGGCAGTATAACTACCCCACAAGTGACCCCATTTTAGAAAGAAGACACCCCAAGGTATTCCGTGAGGGGCATGGCAAGTTCCTAGAATTTTTTATTTTTTGTCACAAGTTAGTGGAAAATGATGATTTTTTTTTTTGATTTTTTTTTCATACAAAGTCTCATATTCCACTAACTTGTGACAAAAAATAAAAATTTCCATGAACTCACTATGCCCATCAGCGAATACCTTGGGGTGTCTTCTTTCCAAAATGGGGTCACTTGTGGGGTAGTTATACTGCCCTGGCATTCTAGGGGCCCAAATGTGTGGTAAGGAGTTTGAAATCAAATTCTGAAAAAAATGACCTGTCAAATCCGAAAGGTGCTCTTTGGAATATGGGCCCCTTTGCCCACCTAGGCTGCAAAAAAGTGTCACACATCTGGTATCTCCGTACTCAGGAGAAGGTGGGGAATGTGTTTTGGGGTGTCATTTTACATATACCCATGCTGGGTGAGAGAAATATCTTGGCAAAAGACAACTTTTCCCATTTTTTTATACAAAGTTGGCATTTGACCAAGATATTTATCTCACCCAGCATGGGTATATGTAAAAAGACACCCCAAAACACATTCCTCAACTTCTCCTGAGTACGGGGATACCAGATGTGTGACACTTTTTTGCAGCCTAGGTGGGCAAAGGGGCCCACATTCCAAAGAGCACCTTTTGGATTTCATAGGTCATTTTTTACTGAATTTGATTTCAAACTCCTTACCACACATTTGGGCCCCTAGAATGCCAGGGCAGTATAACTACCCCACAAGTGACCCCATTTTGGAAAGAAGAGACCCCAAGGTATTCGCTGATGGGCATAGTGAGTTCATGGAAGTTTTTATTTTTTGTCACAAGTTAGTGGAATATGAGACTTTGTATGAAAAAAAAAAAAAAAAAAAAAATCATAATTTTTCACTAACTTGTGACAAAAAATAAAAAATTCTAGGAACTCGCCATGCCCCTCACGGAATACCTTGGGGTGTCTTCTTTCCAAAATGGGGTCACTTGTGGGGTAGTTATACTGCCCTGTCATTCTAGGGGCCCAAATGTGTGGTAAGGAGTTTGAAATCAAATTCTGAAAAAAATGACCTGTCAAATCCGAAAGGTGCTCTTTGGAATATGGGCCCCTTTGCCCACCTAGGCTGCAAAAAAGTGTCACACATCTGGTATCTCCGTACTCAGGAGAAGGTGGGGAATGTGTTTTGGGGTGTCATTTTATATATACCCATGCTGGGTGAGATAAATATCTTGGTGAAATGCCAACTTTGTATAAAAAAATGGGAAAAGTTGTCTTTTGCCAAGATATTTCTCTCACCCAGCATGGGTATATATAAAATGACACCCCAAAACACATTCCCCACCTTCTCCTGAGTACGGAGATACCAGATGTGTGACACTTTTTTGCAGCCTAGGTGGGCAAAGGGGCCCATATTCCAAAGAGCACCTTTCGGATTTGACAGGTCATTTTTTTCAGAATTTGATTTCAAACTCCTTACCACACATTTGGGCCCCTAGAATGCCAGGGCAGTATAACTACCCCACAAGTGACCCCATTTTGGAAAGAAGAGACCCCAAGGTATTTCGTTATGGGCATAGTGAGTTCATAGAAGTTTTTATTTTTTGTCACAAGTTAGTGGAATATGAGACTTTGTAAGAAAAAAAAAAAAAAAAAAAAAAATCATCATTTTCCGCTAACTTGTGACAAAAAATAAAAAGTTCTATGAACTCACTATGCCCATCAGCGAATACCTTAGGGTGTGTACTTTCCGAAATGGGGTCATTTGTGGGGTGTTTGTACTGTCTGGGCATTGCAGAACCTCAGGAAACATGACAGGAGCTCAGAAAGTCAGAGCTGCTTCAAAAAGCGGAAATTCACATTTTTGTACCATAGTTTGTAAACGCTATAACTTTTACCCAAACCATTTTTTTTTTACCCAAACATTTTTTTTTTATCAAAGACATGTAGAACTATAAATTTAGAGCAAAATTTCTATATGGATGTCGTTTTTTTTGCAAAATTTTACAACTGAAAGTGAAAAATGTCATTTTTTTGCAAAAAAAAATCGTTAAATTTCGATTAATAACAAAAAAAGTAAAAATGTCAGCAGCAATGAAATACCACCAAATGAAAGCTCTATTAGTGAGAAGAAAAGGAGGTAAAATTCATTTGGGTGGTAAGTTGCATGACCGAGCAATAAACGGTGAAAGTAGTGTAGGTCAGAAGTGTAAAAAGTGGCCTGGTCTTTCAGGGTGTTTAAGCACTGGGGGCTGAGGTGGTTAAGGGCTCCTTCATAGTCGTATTTTCTAGCATTTTAACATGCCAGCTTTTTTTAAAATGTAATATGTGTTTTTTAATGTAGTATCCTTTTGCCCATGCACTTTTTTCAGGTATTTTTCAAAGCCCTATAAAGAGAGAAAAATAAAAAAGTGTGCATCATTTTGTGGTCCTACAGCCGTGAAATCAAACCTACAGCTCTCCAGCTGACATTAAAGGGTTTCTATCACTTCGTTTCACCTATTTAGCTTTCAGACACTAGCGTTCCGCTAGTGTCTGCTCTATCTAACCATCCTAATATAAGAGCTTATTGTCCTGCCGTTTAGCTAAAAAAATAACTTATATAGATATGCAAATGAGCCTCTAGGTGCTATGGGGGTGTCATTAGCACCTAGAGGCTCCGTCTACCTTAACAAACTGCCGCCGCCCAGCGCGTCCCTCCAGCCCGTCCATCTCCTCCGGAATGCGATGCTCCTCGTATTCGGCGCATGCGCAGTGAATGTCTGATCGCTTCCCTGCTCAGACATCTCCACTGCGCCTGTTCCTCGGAGCACTATGACGTCATCGGCGCAGGCGCAGTGGAGATGTCTGAGCAGGGAAGCGATCAGACATTCACTGCGCATGCGCAGAACAGAGACGCGCACGGAGAGGATCGCTTCAGCTGGAGATGGGCGGGCTGGAGGGACGCGCTGGGCGGCGGCAGTTTGTTAAGGTAGACGGAGCCTCTAGGTGCTAATGACGCCCCCATAGCACCTAGAGGCTCATTAGCATATCTATATAAGTTATTTTTTTAGCTAAACGGCAGGACAATAAGCTCTTATATTAGGATGGTTAGATAGAGCAGACACTAGCGGATCGCTAGTGTCTGAAAGCTAAATAGGTGAAACGAAGTGATAGAAACCCTTTAAACTACAACTCCCAGCATTCTCGGATAACCGCAGACTGTCTGGATATGTTGGGAGTTGTAGCTATAAGCGGGAGAGCGATTCTGTAAAGGATTTATACCACTGCTTATCATTGACTCACCCAAAATCCCGATGTTATCATAGACCCCGAACTGTGCTCTCTTTTGGTTCCAGCGATCTGTATTCTTTGGCTGCGGCAGACAACCCCGGGAGAGACTGGCGCTCCCTGGAAGACACGGCAGAGACGGGTTATAGCGGTCACCTACCTTCCTCATCTTGGAGCTTCTTCTTTAAAGGGGTTTTACCGGGTCATTGATATCTGATCGGTGGGGTATGAGCCACGGCTGACCGGCTGTGACCTCTTCCTAGTCCAATGACATCATGTCCATCAGTCACGTGGCCTACGCACGGCTCAGAGATCGCAACGTTCACTGGAACAAGCTGTCCGTGGAGGTCTGAGCCCCACCAATCCAATACTGACAACCTATCCTGAGGACAGGGGATCAATACTGAACGCCCAGAAAACCCCTTTAATACAACATACGTGATATACCACAAAGACAGACAGGTGGGTTCTTGGACCCCCGCCCTGTAGGTGTCCACCAGTGATTGCATACAGGAAGAGACATGTGCGAGTCTCTCTCCATTGATGTCTATGGTCATTAAGGTAACGACCAAGCTCTTGTAGTTGGAGGACCACTTTAGTTTGTAGAAAAGGGGGCCCTTCCTTCTGAGGCCTGGCAGTCAGACCCCACCGATGAGGAAGAGATGGAATATCCATTTATAAACCAGTTCACCCCATTCCGGTAACACAGATTTTCTGAAAAACTCACCAAGAGAAAACGAACGGGACGCCTGAGACGCCAGGGGGGCGTTCCCCCCGAGCAGCCGCATCACAGCCCACATCTACAACGACACAGGGACGACGGTTACACGACTGCGAGGTCTCAGAGAACGCAAATTACAAGATGAGGCGGAGAAAAAAAATAACGGAGATTTACCTTCTTCTACGCCTACGAAGAATACAGACGATCAGTCACAGGACCTGGAAAACAAAAACAGAAAAAATAAAAATAAAATCATGAAAAAATTCAAACGTCCTATAAGAACAGCAACAAATTCTCAACGAAAAAAAATAAGTAAACCCTGGACTGCACTGACACACTGTAACAGGACAAGAGAGGGATCTGGCTCCAACAGGGTTGCAGAAAGGATACACAGTAACAACCCCTCTGCTGTGAAAGGTTTCATTTCTGTCAGCCTTTACTGACAGCAAGCAAAGATTTTAAAAATGTCAAAGAATTGGAACACAAAGATGATCAGAAAGTTGTAGAATTTGTAATTATAAGAACGTTAAAGGGGTACTGCAGCATTTAACTATTGACGGTCATCGACATCACGTCAGCGGGGGTCCGGCACCCCCACCGATCAGCACCGGCAGTGGGTGTGTGGGCTGTTACCGCAGCGCTGCCCCCATTCACTGCACAGGGTCTGTTTACTGTCTGTCACCATGGAGACACATAGGTCTGCACCGGAGCTGTGTACACAAAACGACTGGAGCATTTTAATGTGTCTTATTTGCAATGCAGCGGTGGAGGCGTCGTCGCCTATGACTTGTAGCGGAGCGCGGCTGCGCCATGTGATGCTTTGGCGCAATATGGCGTCACAGGGAAAATGCTGCATTAAGTGATGTTGGATCATGTGCAATTCTACATATATCTTATACAGTGACAGCTGTGGAACTACAACTACCAAACGTCACTGCATGTTGGGAGTTATAGTCCCGCTGCTACTACTGGGCAGTGTGCAGAGTAAGGTAACATCGTGCAGCTAGCTCAGCCACGAGGGACCAAGCCCTGGACGCTATAACCTTCATACCCGTCCTGAGAGCAAACAACCCGCAGCTACCGCCTCCGTCTGGTTCACAGGTCACTCGCTTCTCATGGAAGTCGCCATGTTGTTTTCCCAAAGTGCAGCGGAACTCCTACGTCACGCCCCTAACTTCGGACGCGATGACGGCAGCCATTTTGTCGTAGACCTCACGTAGCCAAACGCATAGAAGGGCAGAGCCTGGGAATGGTGACGAAAGTAAACCACGCCCAGGGCTGCTGATTGGCTAATCGCTCTATTAATAGAGACCTGCGTGACGTCAACAGGCCACGCCCCTCATGTAATGCCAAGGTGGTCACTGTGGTTTACAATGTCAGTGTCGCACATGTGATGATGTAAGTTTATGAGGAATTATATCTCGTTTCATTTGATGTATTTTAGCAAAGCTTATAGAGGGAGTTAGGGAATACCCTGTCAACAGCAGTGAAGAGCAGCTCTGGAGGACTTAAAGGTTTTTTTTGGAAGTAAAATATTGCTGATCTATCAGGATAGGTTATCAGTATCTAAAAAGTGGGGGTCTCGCTCCTTGCCACCCCCGCCCATTCAGCTTAAAGGGAACCTGTCACCGGGATTTTGTGTATAGAGCTGAGGACATGGGTTGCTAGATGGTCGCTAGCACATCCGCAATACCCAGTCCCCATAGCTCTGTGTGCTTTTATTGTGTAAAAAGAACGATTTGATACATATGCAAATTACCCTGAGAGGAGTCCTGTACGTCAGATGAGTCAGGGACAGGACTCATCTCAGGGTAATTTACATATGTATCAAATCGTTTATTTTACACAATAAAAGCACACAGAGCTATGGGGACTGGGTATTACGGATGTGCTAGCGACCATCTAGCAGCCCATGTCCTCAGCTCTATACACAAAATCCCGGTGACAGGTTCCCTTTAAAGAGGCAGTGAGCCCTGCTCCTTCTTCCTAGACCAGTGACATCACGTTCATCAGTCACATGACCTAGGTGCAGCTCAGGCTACTTTCACACTTGCGTTCGGAGCAGATCCGTCTGATGTTTCATCAGACGGATCCGCTCCGATAATGCAGACGTTTTCATCCGTTCAGAACGGATGCGTCTGCATTAAAACTTAGAAAATTTTCTAAGTGTGAAAGTTGTCTGAGCGGATCTGTCCCCATTGACTTACATTGTAAGTGTGGACGGATCCGCTCGCCTCCGCACGGCCAGGCGGACACCCGAACGCTGCAAGCAGCGTTCAGGTGTCCGCTCACTGAGCGGAGCGGAGGCTGAGCGCTGGCAGGCGGATGCATTCTCAGTGGATCCGCCTCCACTGAGAATGCATTGGGGCCAGACGGATGCGTTCGGGGCCGCTCGTGAGCCCCTTCAAACGGTGCGCACGAGCGGACACCCGAACGCTAGTGTGAAAGTAGCCTCAGTCTTATTCAAGTGAATGGGGCAGAGCTGCAACACCAAGCACCGCCACCATACAATGTGTTACTGTATAGAGGACCTGTCATCACCTGTATAGTATAGTATAGTATAGAGGACCTGTCATCACCTGTATAGTATAGAGGACCTGTCATCACCTGTATAGTATAGTATAGTATAGTATAGAGGACCTGTCATCACCTACACTATATAGTATAGAGGACCTGTCATCACCTGTATTATATAGTATAGAGGACCTGTCATCACCTGTATAGTATAGTATAGTATAGTATAGAGGACCTGTCATCACCTACACTATATAGTATAGAGGACCTGTCATCACCTGTATTATATAGTATAGAGGACCTGTCATCACCTGTATAGTATAAAGGACCTGTCATCACCTGTATTATATAGTATAGAGGACCTGTCATCACCTGTATAGTATAGAGGACATGTCATCACCTGTATAGTATAAAGGACCTGTCATCACCTGTATTATATAGTATAGAGGACCTGTCATCACCTGTATAGTATAGAGGACCTGTCATCACCTGTATAGTATAGAGGACCTGTCATCACCTGTATAGTATAGAGGACCTGTCATCACCTGTATTATATAGTATAGAGGACCTGTCATCACCTGTATAGTATAAAGGACCTGTCATCACCTGTATTATATAGTATAGAGGACCTGTCATCACCTGTATAGTATAGAGGACATGTCATCACCTGTATAGTATAAAGGACCTGTCATCACCTGTATTATATAGTATAGAGGACCTGTCATCACCTGTATAGTATAGAGGACCTGTCATCACCTGTATAGTATAGAGGACCTGTCATCACCTGTATAGTATAGAGGACCTGTCATCACCTGTATAGTATAGAGGACCTGTCATCACCTGTATAGTATAGTATAGAGGACCTGTCATCACCTGTATAGTATAGAGGACCTGTCATCACCTGTATAGTATAGAGGACCTGTCATCACCTGTATAGTATAGAGGACCTGTCATCACCTGTATAGTATAGAGGACCTGTCATCACCTGTATAGTATAGAGGACCTGTCATCCCCTGTATAGTATAGAGGACCTGTCATCACCTGTATAGTATAGAGGACCTGTCATCCCCTGTATTATATAGTATAGAGGACCTGTCATCACCTGTATAGTATAGAGGACCTGTCATCACCTGTATTATATAGTATAGAGGACCTGTCATCACCTGTATTATATAGTATAGAGGACCTGTCATCACCTGTATAGTATAGAGGACCTGTCATCACCTGTATAGTATAGAGGACCTGTCATCACCTGTATTATATAGTATAGAGGACCTGTCATCACCTGTATAGTATAGAGGACCTGTCATCACCTGTATAGTATAGAGGACCTGTCATCACCTGTATAGTATAGAGGACCTGTCATCACCTGTATTATATAGTATAGAGGACCTGTCATCACCTGTATAGTATAAAGGACCTGTCATCACCTGTATTATATAGTATAGAGGACCTGTCATCACCTGTATAGTATAGAGGACATGTCATCACCTGTATAGTATAAAGGACCTGTCATCACCTGTATTATATAGTATAGAGGACCTGTCATCACCTGTATAGTATAGAGGACCTGTCATCACCTGTATAGTATAGAGGACCTGTCATCACCTGTATAGTATAGAGGACCTGTCATCACCTGTATAGTATAGAGGACCTGTCATCACCTGTATAGTATAGTATAGAGGACCTGTCATCACCTGTATAGTATAGAGGACCTGTCATCACCTGTATAGTATAGAGGACCTGTCATCACCTGTATAGTATAGAGGACCTGTCATCACCTGTATAGTATAGAGGACCTGTCATCACCTGTATAGTATAGAGGACCTGTCATCCCCTGTATAGTATAGAGGACCTGTCATCACCTGTATAGTATAGAGGACCTGTCATCCCCTGTATTATATAGTATAGAGGACCTGTCATCACCTGTATAGTATAGAGGACCTGTCATCACCTGTATTATATAGTATAGAGGACCTGTCATCACCTGTATTATATAGTATAGAGGACCTGTCATCACCTGTATAGTATAGAGGACATGTCATCACCTGTATTATATAGTATAGAGGACCTGTCATCACCTGTATAGTATAGAGGACCTGTCATCACCTGTATTATATAGTATAGAGGACCTGTCATCACCTGTATTATATAGTATAGAGGACCTGTCATCACCTGTATAGTATAGAGGACCTGTCATCCCCATGTATTATATAGTATAGAGGACCTGTCATCCCCTGTATTATATAGTATAGAGGACCTGTCATCCCCTGTATTATATAGTATAGAGGACCTGTCATCACCTGTATAGTATAGAGGACCTGTCATCACCTGTATTATATAGTATAGAGGACCTGTCATCCCCTGTATAGTATAGAGGACCTGTCATCCCCTGTATTATATAGTATAGAGGACCTGTCATCACCTGTATAGTATAGAGGACATGTCATCCCCTGTATTATATAGTATAGAGGACCTGTCATCACCTGTATAGTATAGAGGACCTGTCATCACCTGTATAGTATAGAGGACCTGTCATCCCCTGTATTATATAGTATAGAGGACCTGTCATCACCTGTATAGTATAGAGGACCTGTCATCACCTGTATAGTATAGAGGACCTGTCATCACCTGTATTATATAGTATAGAGGACCTGTCATCACCTGTATTATATAGTATAGAGGACCTGTCATCCCCTGTATTATATAGTATAGAGGACCTGTCATCACCTGTATTATATAGTATAGAGGACTCATCACCTGTATAGTATAGAGGACCTGTCATCACCTGTATTATATAGTATAGAGGACCTGTCATCCCCTGTATTATATAGTATAGAGGACCTGTCATCCCCTGTATTATATAGTATAGAGGACCTGTCATCCCCTGTATTATATAGTATAGAAGACCTGTCACCTGTATAGTATAGAGGACCTGTCATCACCTGTATAGTATAGAGGACCTGTCATCACCTGTATTATATAGTATAGAGGACTCATCACCTGTATAGTATAGAGGACCTGTCATCACCTGTATAGTATAGAGGACCTGTCATCACCTGTATAGTATAGAGGACCTGTCATCACCTGTATAGTATAAAGGACCTGTCATCACCTGTATTATATAGTATAGAGGACCTGTCATCACCTGTATTATATAGTATAGAGGACCTGTCATCCCCTGTATTATATAGTATAGAGGACCTGTCATCACCTGTATTATATAGTATAGAGGACCTGTCATCACCTGTATAATATAGTATAGAGGACATGGCATCCCCTGTATTATATAGTATAGAGGACCTGTCATCACCTGTATAGTATAGTATAGAGGACCTGTCATCACCTGTATAGTATAGAGGACATGTCATCCCCTGTATTATATAGTATAGAGGACCTGTCATCACCTGTATAGTATAGAGGACCTGTCATCCCCTGTATTATATAGTATAGAGGACCTGTCATCACCTGTATAATATAGTATAGAGGACATGGCATCCCCTGTATTATATAGTATAGAGGACCTGTCATCCCCTGTATTATATAGTATAGAGGACCTGTCATCACCTGTATAGTATAAAGGACCTGTCATCACCTGTATTATATAGTATAGAGGACCTGTCATCACCTGTATAGTATAAAGGACCTGTCATCCCCTGTATTATATAGTATAGATATAGAGGACCTGTCATCACCTGTATAGTATAGAGGACCTGTCATCGCCTGTATAGTATAGAGGACCTGTCATCGCCTGTATAGTATAGAGGACCTGTCATCGCCTGTATAGTATAAAGGAGCTGTCATCACCTGTATAGTATAAAGGAGCTGTCATCACCTGTATTATATAGTATAGAGGACCTGTCATCACCTGTATTATATAGTATAGAGGACCTGTCATCACCTGTATTATATAGTATAGAGGACCTGTCATCACCTGTATAGTATAAAGGACCTGTCATCACCTGTATTATATAGTATAGAGGACCTGTCATCACCTGTATAGTATAAAGGACCTGTCATCACCTGTATAGTATAGTATAGAGGACCTGTCATCACCTGTATTATATAGTATAGAGGACCTGTCATCCCCTGTATAGTATAGAGGACATGTCATCACTTGTATCATATAGGAGAGAGGACCTGTTATCACCTGTATAGTATAGAGGACCTGTCATCACCTGTATTATATAGTATAGAGGACCTGTCATCACCTGTATAGTATAGAGGACCTGTCATCACCTGTATTATATAGTATAGAGGACCTGTCATCACCTGTATAGTATAAAGGACCTGTCATCACCTGTATAGTATAGTATAGAGGACCTGTCATCACCTGTATAGTATAGAGGACATGTCATCCCCTGTATTATATAGTATAGAGGACCTGTCATCACCTGTATAGTATAGAGGACCTGTCATCCCCTGTATTATATAGTATAGAGGACCTGTCATCCCCTGTATTATATAGTATAGAGGACCTGTCATCCCCTGTATTATATAGTATAGAGGACCTGTCATCACCTGTATAGTATAGAGGACCTGTCATCACCTGTATAGTATAGAGGACATGTCATCCCCTGTATTATATAGTATAGAGGACCTGTCATCACCTGTATAGTATAGAGGACCTGTCATCCCCTGTATTATATAGTATAGAGGACCTGTCATCACCTGTATTATATAGTATAGAGGACTCATCACCTGTATAGTATAGAGGACCTGTCATCACCTGTATAGTATAGAGGACCTGTCATCACCTGTATAGTATAGAGGACCTGTCATCCCCTGTATTATATAGTATAGAGGACCTGTCATCACCTGTATAGTATAGAGGACCTGTCATCACCTGTATTATATAGTATAGAGGACCTGTCATCACCTGTATTATATAGTATAGAGGACCTGTCATCACCTGTATAGTATAAAGGACCTGTCACCTGTATTATATAGTATAGAGGACTCATCACTTGTATAGTATAGAGGACCTGTCATCACCTGTATAGTATAGAGGACCTGTCATCCCCTGTATAGTATAGAGGACCTGTCATCCCCTGTATAGTATAGAGGACCTGTCATCCCCTGTATAGTATAGAGGACCTGTCATCACCTGTATAGTATAGAGGACCTGTCATCACCTGTATAGTATAGAGGACCTGTCATCACCTGTATAGTATAAAGGACCTGTCATCACCTGTATTATATAGTATAGAGGACCTGTCATCACCTGTATTATATAGTATAGAGGACATGGCATCCCCTGTATTATATAGTATAGAGGACCTGTCATCCCCTGTATTATATAGTATAGAGGACCTGTCATCACCTGTATAGTATAAAGGACCTGTCATCACCTGTATTATATAGTATAGAGGACCTGTCATCACCTGTATTATATAGTATAGAGGACATGGCATCCCCTGTATTATATAGTATAGAGGACATGGCATCCCCTATATTATATAGTATAGAGGACCTGTCATCACCTGTATAGTATAAAGGACCTGTCATCACCTGTATAGTATAGAGGACCTGTCATCACCTGTATAGTATAGAGGACCTGTCATTGCCTGTATAGTATAGAGGACCTGTCATTGCCTGTATAGTATAGAGGACCTGTCATTGCCTGTATAGTATAGAGGACCTGTCATCGCCTGTATAGTATAGAGGACCTGTCATCGCCTGTATAGTATAGAGGACCTGTCATCGCCTGTATAGTATAGAGGACCTGTCATCCCCTGTATAGTATAGAGGACCTGTCATCCCCTGTATTATATAGTATAGAGGACCTGTCATCCCCTGTATTATATAGTATAGAGGACCTGTCATCCCCTGTATTATATAGTATAGAGGACCTGTCATCCCCTGTATTATATAGTATAGAGGACCTGTCATCCCCTGTATTATATAGTATAGAGGACCTGTCATCCCCTGTATTATATAGTATAGAGGACCTGTCATCCCCTGTATTATATAGTATAGAGGACCTGTCATCCCCTGTATAGTATAGTATAGTATAGAGGACCTGTCATCACCTGTATAGTATAGAGGACCTGTCATCACCTGTATAGTATAGTATAGTATAGAGGACCTGTCATCACCTGTATAGTATAGAGGACCTGTCATCACCTGTATTATATAGTATAGAGGACCTGTCATCACCTGTATAGTATAGAGGACATGTCATCACCTGTATAGTATAAAGGACCTGTCATCACCTGTATTATATAGTATAGAGGACCTGTCATCACCTGTATAGTATAGAGGACCTGTCATCACCTGTATAGTATAGAGGACCTGTCATCACCTGTATAGTATAGAGGACCTGTCATCACCTGTATTATATAGTATAGAGGACCTGTCATCACCTGTATAGTATAAAGGACCTGTCATCACCTGTATTATATAGTATAGAGGACCTGTCATCACCTGTATAGTATAGAGGACATGTCATCACCTGTATAGTATAAAGGACCTGTCATCACCTGTATTATATAGTATAGAGGACCTGTCATCACCTGTATAGTATAGAGGACCTGTCATCACCTGTATAGTATAGAGGACCTGTCATCACCTGTATAGTATAGAGGACCTGTCATCACCTGTATAGTATAGAGGACCTGTCATCACCTGTATAGTATAGTATAGAGGACCTGTCATCACCTGTATAGTATAGAGGACCTGTCATCACCTGTATAGTATAGAGGACCTGTCATCACCTGTATAGTATAGAGGACCTGTCATCACCTGTATAGTATAGAGGACCTGTCATCACCTGTATAGTATAGAGGACCTGTCATCCCCTGTATAGTATAGAGGACCTGTCATCACCTGTATAGTATAGAGGACCTGTCATCCCCTGTATTATATAGTATAGAGGACCTGTCATCACCTGTATAGTATAGAGGACCTGTCATCACCTGTATTATATAGTATAGAGGACCTGTCATCACCTGTATTATATAGTATAGAGGACCTGTCATCACCTGTATAGTATAGAGGACATGTCATCACCTGTATAGTATAAAGGACCTGTCATCACCTGTATTATATAGTATAGAGGACCTGTCATCACCTGTATAGTATAGAGGACCTGTCATCACCTGTATAGTATAGAGGACCTGTCATCACCTGTATAGTATAGAGGACCTGTCATCACCTGTATTATATAGTATAGAGGACCTGTCATCACCTGTATAGTATAAAGGACCTGTCATCACCTGTATTATATAGTATAGAGGACCTGTCATCACCTGTATAGTATAGAGGACATGTCATCACCTGTATAGTATAAAGGACCTGTCATCACCTGTATTATATAGTATAGAGGACCTGTCATCAACTGTATAGTATAGAGGACCTGTCATCACCTGTATAGTATAGAGGACCTGTCATCACCTGTATAGTATAGAGGACCTGTCATCACCTGTATAGTATAGAGGACCTGTCATCACCTGTATAGTATAGTATAGAGGACCTGTCATCACCTGTATAGTATAGAGGACCTGTCATCACCTGTATAGTATAGAGGACCTGTCATCACCTGTATAGTATAGAGGACCTGTCATCACCTGTATAGTATAGAGGACCTGTCATCACCTGTATAGTATAGAGGACCTGTCATCCCCTGTATAGTATAGAGGACCTGTCATCACCTGTATAGTATAGAGGACCTGTCATCCCCTGTATTATATAGTATAGAGGACCTGTCATCACCTGTATAGTATAGAGGACCTGTCATCACCTGTATTATATAGTATAGAGGACCTGTCATCACCTGTATTATATAGTATAGAGGACCTGTCATCACCTGTATAGTATAGAGGACATGTCATCCCCTGTATTATATAGTATAGAGGACCTGTCATCACCTGTATAGTATAGAGGACCTGTCATCACCTGTATTATATAGTATAGAGGACCTGTCATCACCTGTATTATATAGTATAGAGGACCTGTCATCACCTGTATAGTATAGAGGACCTGTCATCCCCATGTATTATATAGTATAGAGGACCTGTCATCCCCTGTATTATATAGTATAGAGGACCTGTCATCCCCTGTATTATATAGTATAGAGGACCTGTCATCACCTGTATAGTATAGAGGACCTGTCATCACCTGTATTATATAGTATAGAGGACCTGTCATCCCCTGTATAGTATAGAGGACCTGTCATCCCCTGTATTATATAGTATAGAGGACCTGTCATCACCTGTATAGTATAGAGGACCTGTCATCACCTGTATAGTATAGAGGACCTGTCATCACCTGTATAGTATAGAGGACCTGTCATCACCTGTATAGTATAGAGGACCTGTCATCACCTGTATAGTATAGTATAGAGGACCTGTCATCACCTGTATAGTATAGAGGACCTGTCATCACCTGTATAGTATAGAGGACCTGTCATCACCTGTATAGTATAGAGGACCTGTCATCACCTGTATAGTATAGAGGACCTGTCATCACCTGTATAGTATAGAGGACCTGTCATCCCCTGTATAGTATAGAGGACCTGTCATCACCTGTATAGTATAGAGGACCTGTCATCCCCTGTATTATATAGTATAGAGGACCTGTCATCACCTGTATAGTATAGAGGACCTGTCATCACCTGTATTATATAGTATAGAGGACCTGTCATCACCTGTATTATATAGTATAGAGGACCTGTCATCACCTGTATAGTATAGAGGACATGTCATCACCTGTATAGTATAAAGGACCTGTCATCACCTGTATTATATAGTATAGAGGACCTGTCATCACCTGTATAGTATAGAGGACCTGTCATCACCTGTATAGTATAGAGGACCTGTCATCACCTGTATAGTATAGAGGACCTGTCATCACCTGTATTATATAGTATAGAGGACCTGTCATCACCTGTATAGTATAAAGGACCTGTCATCACCTGTATTATATAGTATAGAGGACCTGTCATCACCTGTATAGTATAGAGGACATGTCATCACCTGTATAGTATAAAGGACCTGTCATCACCTGTATTATATAGTATAGAGGACCTGTCATCACCTGTATAGTATAGAGGACCTGTCATCACCTGTATAGTATAGAGGACCTGTCATCACCTGTATAGTATAGAGGACCTGTCATCACCTGTATAGTATAGAGGACCTGTCATCACCTGTATAGTATAGTATAGAGGACCTGTCATCACCTGTATAGTATAGAGGACCTGTCATCACCTGTATAGTATAGAGGACCTGTCATCACCTGTATAGTATAGAGGACCTGTCATCACCTGTATAGTATAGAGGACCTGTCATCACCTGTATAGTATAGAGGACCTGTCATCACCTGTATAGTATAGAGGACCTGTCATCCCCTGTATTATATAGTATAGAGGACCTGTCATCACCTGTATAGTATAGAGGACCTGTCATCACCTGTATTATATAGTATAGAGGACCTGTCATCACCTGTATTATATAGTATAGAGGACCTGTCATCACCTGTATAGTATAGAGGACATGTCATCCCCTGTATTATATAGTATAGAGGACCTGTCATCACCTGTATAGTATAGAGGACCTGTCATCACCTGTATTATATAGTATAGAGGACCTGTCATCACCTGTATTATATAGTATAGAGGACCTGTCATCACCTGTATAGTATAGAGGACCTGTCATCCCCATGTATTATATAGTATAGAGGACCTGTCATCCCCTGTATTATATAGTATAGAGGACCTGTCATCCCCTGTATTATATAGTATAGAGGACCTGTCATCACCTGTATAGTATAGAGGACCTGTCATCACCTGTATTATATAGTATAGAGGACCTGTCATCCCCTGTATAGTATAGAGGACCTGTCATCCCCTGTATTATATAGTATAGAGGACCTGTCATCACCTGTATAGTATAGAGGACATGTCATCCCCTGTATTATATAGTATAGAGGACCTGTCATCACCTGTATAGTATAGAGGACCTGTCATCACCTGTATAGTATAGAGGACCTGTCATCCCCTGTATTATATAGTATAGAGGACCTGTCATCACCTGTATAGTATAGAGGACCTGTCATCACCTGTATAGTATAGAGGACCTGTCATCACCTGTATTATATAGTATAGAGGACCTGTCATCACCTGTATTATATAGTATAGAGGACCTGTCATCCCCTGTATTATATAGTATAGAGGACCTGTCATCACCTGTATTATATAGTATAGAGGACTCATCACCTGTATAGTATAGAGGACCTGTCATCACCTGTATTATATAGTATAGAGGACCTGTCATCCCCTGTATTATATAGTATAGAGGACCTGTCATCCCCTGTATTATATAGTATAGAGGACCTGTCATCCCCTGTATTATATAGTATAGAAGACCTGTCACCTGTATAGTATAGAGGACCTGTCATCACCTGTATAGTATAGAGGACCTGTCATCACCTGTATTATATAGTATAGAGGACTCATCACCTGTATAGTATAGAGGACCTGTCATCACCTGTATAGTATAGAGGACCTGTCATCACCTGTATAGTATAGAGGACCTGTCATCACCTGTATAGTATAAAGGACCTGTCATCACCTGTATTATATAGTATAGAGGACCTGTCATCACCTGTATTATATAGTATAGAGGACCTGTCATCCCCTGTATTATATAGTATAGAGGACCTGTCATCACCTGTATTATATAGTATAGAGGACCTGTCATCACCTGTATAATATAGTATAGAGGACATGGCATCCCCTGTATTATATAGTATAGAGGACCTGTCATCACCTGTATAGTATAGTATAGAGGACCTGTCATCACCTGTATAGTATAGAGGACATGTCATCCCCTGTATTATATAGTATAGAGGACCTGTCATCACCTGTATAGTATAGAGGACCTGTCATCCCCTGTATTATATAGTATAGAGGACCTGTCATCACCTGTATAATATAGTATAGAGGACATGGCATCCCCTGTATTATATAGTATAGAGGACCTGTCATCCCCTGTATTATATAGTATAGAGGACCTGTCATCACCTGTATAGTATAAAGGACCTGTCATCACCTGTATTATATAGTATAGAGGACCTGTCATCACCTGTATAGTATAGAGGACCTGTCATCACCTGTATTATATAGTATAGATATAGAGGACCTGTCATCACCTGTATAGTATAGAGGACCTGTCATCGCCTGTATAGTATAGAGGACCTGTCATCGCCTGTATAGTATAGAGGACCTGTCATCGCCTGTATAGTATAAAGGAGCTGTCATCACCTGTATAGTATAAAGGAGCTGTCATCACCTGTATTATATAGTATAGAGGACCTGTCATCACCTGTATTATATAGTATAGAGGACCTGTCATCACCTGTATTATATAGTATAGAGGACCTGTCATCACCTGTATTATATAGTATAGAGGACCTGTCATCACCTGTATAGTATAAAGGACCTGTCATCACCTGTATTATATAGTATAGAGGACCTGTCATCACCTGTATAGTATAAAGGACCTGTCATCACCTGTATAGTATAGTATAGAGGACCTGTCATCACCTGTATTATATAGTATAGAGGACCTGTCATCCCCTGTATAGTATAGATGACATGTCATCACTTGTATCATATAGGAGAGAGGACCTGTTATCACCTGTATAGTATAGAGGACCTGTCATCACCTGTATTATATAGTATAGAGGACCTGTCATCACCTGTATAGTATAAAGGACCTGTCATCACCTGTATTATATAGTATAGAGGACCTGTCATCACCTGTATAGTATAAAGGACCTGTCATCACCTGTATAGTATAGTATAGAGGACCTGTCATCACCTGTATAGTATAGAGGACATGTCATCCCCTGTATTATATAGTATAGAGGACCTGTCATCACCTGTATAGTATAGAGGACCTGTCATCCCCTGTATTATATAGTATAGAGGACCTGTCATCCCCTGTATTATATAGTATAGAGGACCTGTCATCCCCTGTATTATATAGTATAGAGGACCTGTCATCACCTGTATAGTATAGAGGACCTGTCATCACCTGTATAGTATAGAGGACATGTCATCCCCTGTATTATATAGTATAGAGGACCTGTCATCACCTGTATAGTATAGAGGACCTGTCATCCCCTGTATTATATAGTATAGAGGACCTGTCATCACCTGTATTATATAGTATAGAGGACTCATCACCTGTATAGTATAGAGGACCTGTCATCACCTGTATAGTATAGAGGACCTGTCATCACCTGTATAGTATAGAGGACATGTCATCCCCTGTATTATATAGTATAGAGGACCTGTCATCACCTGTATAGTATAGAGGACCTGTCATCACCTGTATTATATAGTATAGAGGACCTGTCATCACCTGTATTATATAGTATAGAGGACCTGTCATCACCTGTATAGTATAAAGGACCTGTCACCTGTATTATATAGTATAGAGGACTCATCACTTGTATAGTATAGAGGACCTGTCATCACCTGTATAGTATAGAGGACCTGTCATCCCCTGTATAGTATAGAGGACCTGTCATCCCCTGTATAGTATAGAGGACCTGTCATCCCCTGTATAGTATAGAGGACCTGTCATCACCTGTATAGTATAGAGGACCTGTCATCACCTGTATAGTATAAAGGACCTGTCATCACCTGTATTATATAGTATAGAGGACCTGTCATCACCTGTATTATATAGTATAGAGGACATGGCATCCCCTGTATTATATAGTATAGAGGACCTGTCATCCCCTGTATTATATAGTATAGAGGACCTGTCATCACCTGTATAGTATAAAGGACCTGTCATCACCTGTATTATATAGTATAGAGGACCTGTCATCACCTGTATTATATAGTATAGAGGACATGGCATCCCCTGTATTATATAGTATAGAGGACATGGCATCCCCTATATTATATAGTATAGAGGACCTGTCATCACCTGTATAGTATAAAGGACCTGTCATCACCTGTATAGTATAGAGGACCTGTCATCACCTGTATAGTATAGAGGACCTGTCATCGCCTGTATAGTATAGAGGACCTGTCATTGCCTGTATAGTATAGAGGACCTGTCATTGCCTGTATAGTATAGAGGACCTGTCATCGCCTGTATAGTATAGAGGACCTGTCATCGCCTGTATAGTATAGAGGACCTGTCATCGCCTGTATAGTATAGAGGACCTGTCATCCCCTGTATAGTATAGAGGACCTGTCATCCCCTGTATTATATAGTATAGAGGACCTGTCATCCCCTGTATTATATAGTATAGAGGACCTGTCATCCCCTGTATTATATAGTATAGAGGACCTGTCATCCCCTGTATTATATAGTATAGAGGACCTGTCATCCCCTGTATTATATAGTATAGAGGACCTGTCATCCCCTGTATTATATAGTATAGAGGACCTGTCATCCCCTGTATAGTATAGTATAGTATAGAGGACCTGTCATCACCTGTATAGTATAGAGGACCTGTCATCACCTGTATAGTATAGTATAGTATAGAGGACCTGTCATCACCTGTATAGTATAGAGGACCTGTCATCACCTGTATAGTATAGTATAGTATAGTATAGAGGACCTGTCATCACCTACACTATATAGTATAGAGGACCTGTCATCACCCGTATTATATAGTATAGAGGACCTGTCATCACCTGTATAGTATAAAGGACCTGTCATCACCTGTATTATATAGTATAGAGGACCTGTCATCACCTGTATAGTATAGAGGACATGTCATCACCTGTATAGTATAAAGGACCTGTCATCACCTGTATTATATAGTATAGAGGACCTGTCATCACCTGTATAGTATAGAGGACCTGTCATCACCTGTATAGTATAGAGGACCTGTCATCACCTGTATAGTATAGAGGACCTGTCATCACCTGTATTATATAGTATAGAGGACCTGTCATCACCTGTATAGTATAAAGGACCTGTCATCACCTGTATTATATAGTATAGAGGACCTGTCATCACCTGTATAGTATAGAGGACATGTCATCACCTGTATAGTATAAAGGACCTGTCATCACCTGTATTATATAGTATAGAGGACCTGTCATCACCTGTATAGTATAGAGGACCTGTCATCACCTGTATAGTATAGAGGACCTGTCATCACCTGTATAGTATAGAGGACCTGTCATCACCTGTATAGTATAGAGGACCTGTCATCACCTGTACAGTATAGAGGACCTGTCATCACCTGTATAGTATAGTATAGAGGACCTGTCATCACCTGTATAGTATAGAGGACCTGTCATCACCTGTATAGTATAGAGGACCTGTCATCACCTGTATAGTATAGAGGACCTGTCATCACCTGTATAGTATAGAGGACCTGTCATCACCTGTATAGTATAGAGGACCTGTCATCCCCTGTATAGTATAGAGGACCTGTCATCACCTGTATAGTATAGAGGACCTGTCATCCCCTGTATTATATAGTATAGAGGACCTGTCATCACCTGTATAGTATAGAGGACCTGTCATCACCTGTATTATATAGTATAGAGGACCTGTCATCACCTGTATTATATAGTATAGAGGACCTGTCATCACCTGTATAGTATAGAGGACATGTCATCCCCTGTATTATATAGTATAGAGGACCTGTCATCACCTGTATAGTATAGAGGACCTGTCATCACCTGTATTATATAGTATAGAGGACCTGTCATCACCTGTATTATATAGTATAGAGGACCTGTCATCACCTGTATAGTATAGAGGACCTGTCATCCCCATGAATTATATAGTATAGAGGACCTGTCATCACCTGTATTATATAGTATAGAGGACCTGTCATCACCTGTATAGTATAGAGGACCTGTCATCACCTGTATTATATAGTATAGAGGACCTGTCATCACCTGTATTATATAGTATAGAGGACCTGTCATCACCTGTATAGTATAGAGGACCTGTCATCACCTGTATTATATAGTATAGAGGACCTGTCATCACCTGTATAGTATAGAGGACATGTCATCCCCTGTATTATATAGTATAGAGGACCTGTCATCACCTGTATAGTATAGAGGACCTGTCATCACCTGTATAGTATAGAGGACCTGTCATCCCCTGTATTATATAGTATAGAGGACCTGTCATCACCTGTATAGTATAGAGGACCTGTCATCACCTGTATAGTATAGAGGACCTGTCATCACCTGTATTATATAGTATAGAGGACCTGTCATCACCTGTATTATATAGTATAGAGGACCTGTCATCCCCTGTATTATATAGTATAGAGGACCTGTCATCACCTGTATTATATAGTATAGAGGACTCATCACCTGTATAGTATAGAGGACCTGTCATCACCTGTATTATATAGTATAGAGGACCTGTCATCCCCTGTATTATATAGTATAGAGGACCTGTCATCCCCTGTATTATATAGTATAGAGGACCTGTCATCCCCTGTATTATATAGTATAGAAGACCTGTCACCTGTATAGTATAGAGGACCTGTCATCACCTGTATAGTATAGAGGACCTGTCATCACCTGTATAGTATAGAGAACCTGTCATCACCTGTATAGTATAAAGGACCTGTCATCACCTGTATTATATAGTATAGAGGACCTGTCATCACCTGTATTATATAGTATAGAGGACCTGTCATCCCCTGTATTATATAGTATAGAGGACCTGTCATCACCTGTATTATATAGTATAGAGGACCTGTCATCACCTGTATAATATAGTATAGAGGACATGGCATCCCCTGTATTATATAGTATAGAGGACCTGTCATCACCTGTATAGTATAGTATAGAGGACCTGTCATCACCTGTATAGTATAGAGGACATGTCATCCCCTGTATTATATAGTATAGAGGACCTGTCATCACCTGTATAGTATAGAGGACCTGTCATCCCCTGTATTATATAGTATAGAGGACCTGTCATCACCTGTATTATATAGTATAGAGGACCTGTCATCACCTGTATAATATAGTATAGAGGACATGGCATCCCCTGTATTATATAGTATAGAGGACCTGTCATCCCCTGTATTATATAGTATAGAGGACCTGTCATCACCTGTATAGTATAAAGGACCTGTCATCACCTGTATTATATAGTATAGAGGACCTGTCATCACCTGTATAGTATAAAGGACCTGTCATCCCCTGTATTATATAGTATAGATATAGAGGACCTGTCATCACCTGTATAGTATAGAGGACCTGTCATCGCCTGTATAGTATAGAGGACCTGTCATCGCCTGTATAGTATAGAGGACCTGTCATCGCCTGTATAGTATAAAGGAGCTGTCATCACCTGTATAGTATAAAGGAGCTGTCATCACCTGTATTATATAGTATAGAGGACCTGTCATCACCTGTATTATATAGTATAGAGGACCTGTCATCACCTGTATTATATAGTATAGAGGACCTGTCATCACTTGTATTATATAGTATAGAGGACCTGTCATCACCTGTATAGTATAAAGGACCTGTCATCACCTGTATTATATAGTATAGAGGACCTGTCATCACCTGTATAGTATAAAGGACCTGTCATCACCTGTATAGTATAGTATAGAGGACCTGTCATCACCTGTATTATATAGTATAGAGGACCTGTCATCCCCTGTATAGTATAGATGACATGTCATCACTTGTATCATATAGGAGAGAGGACCTGTTATCACCTGTATAGTATAGAGGACCTGTCATCACCTGTATTATATAGTATAGAGGACCTGTCATCACCTGTATAGTATAAAGGACCTGTCATCACCTGTATTATATAGTATAGAGGACCTGTCATCACCTGTATAGTATAAAGGACCTGTCATCACCTGTATAGTATAGTATAGAGGACCTGTCATCACCTGTATTATATAGTATAGAGGACCTGTCATCACCTGTATAGTATAGAGGACCTGTCATCCCCTGTATTATATAGTATAGAGGACCTGTCATCCCCTGTATTATATAGTATAGAGGACCTGTCATCACCTGTATAGTATAGAGGACCTGTCATCACCTGTATAGTATAGAGGACATGTCATCCCCTGTATTATATAGTATAGAGGACCTGTCATCACCTGTATAGTATAGAGGACCTGTCATCCCCTGTATTATATAGTATAGAGGACCTGTCATCACCTGTATTATATAGTATAGAGGACTCATCACCTGTATAGTATAGAGGACCTGTCATCACCTGTATAGTATAGAGGACCTGTCATCACCTGTATAGTATAGAGGACCTGTCATCCCCTGTATTATATAGTATAGAGGACCTGTCATCACCTGTATAGTATAGAGGACCTGTCATCACCTGTATTATATAGTATAGAGGACCTGTCATCACCTGTATTATATAGTATAGAGGACCTGTCATCACCTGTATAGTATAAAGGACCTGTCACCTGTATTATATAGTATAGAGGACTCATCACTTGTATAGTATAGAGGACCTGTCATCACCTGTATAGTATAGAGGACCTGTCATCCCCTGTATAGTATAGAGGACCTGTCATCCCCTGTATAGTATAGAGGACCTGTCATCCCCTGTATAGTATAGAGGACCTGTCATCACCTGTATAGTATAGAGGACCTGTCATCACCTGTATAGTATAAAGGACCTGTCATCACCTGTATTATATAGTATAGAGGACCTGTCATCACCTGTATTATATAGTATAGAGGACATGGCATCCCCTGTATTATATAGTATAGAGGACCTGTCATCCCCTGTATTATATAGTATAGAGGACCTGTCATCACCTGTATAGTATAAAGGACCTGTCATCACCTGTATTATATAGTATAGAGGACCTGTCATCACCTGTATTATATAGTATAGAGGACATGGCATCCCCTGTATTATATAGTATAGAGGACATGGCATCCCCTGTATTATATAGTATAGAGGACCTGTCATCACCTGTATAGTATAAAGGACCTGTCATCACCTGTATAGTATAGAGGACCTGTCATCACCTGTATAGTATAGAGGACCTGTCATTGCCTGTATAGTATAGAGGACCTGTCATTGCCTGTATAGTATAGAGGACCTGTCATTGCCTGTATAGTATAGAGGACCTGTCATCGCCTGTATAGTATAGAGGACCTGTCATCGCCTGTATAGTATAGAGGACCTGTCATCGCCTGTATAGTATAGAGGACCTGTCATCCCCTGTATAGTATAGAGGACCTGTCATCCCCTGTATTATATAGTATAGAGGACCTGTCATCCCCTGTATTATATAGTATAGAGGACCTGTCATCCCCTGTATTATATAGTATAGAGGACCTGTCATCCCCTGTATTATATAGTATAGAGGACCTGTCATCCCCTGTATTATATAGTATAGAGGACCTGTCATCCCCTGTATAGTATAGAGCAGTGGTCCCCAACCTTTTTTACACCAAGGACCAGTTTCATGCAAGACAATTTTCCCAGGGACCGGGTGGGGGGGGGAAGGAAGGGGGCAGGGGTTCTGGGGCGGTGCTTATGGGGTGGGCGGGGTTTATGGGGGTGCTAGTCGGCGCTGACTGATTCACGCGCACGACAAAACACAAGGTGCATATTAAAATACATAACACTATAACGATTACTTTTATTATTTAAATGTGACTCCAAAAAAAACGTATTGCAACACAATTTGATACCATAAAAAAAAAAAAATACTCACACGTTAACCACATGTTGCATGGGGTTAACGTGTGATTATTTTTTAATTTTTACTTTTTGCAAAGTATTAATTGCCCATTATGTGAGGAGGTACTTGAGTCACTTACTATTAATGTGAAGCAAATAGAGGTCTAAATTGATAAAGCCTTGTGCCTCATATTAATAGTAACACCAGCGAGTACTTCCTGACATAATAGACATTGAGCAGCATGGGGTTAATGTGTAGGCTGGTGTTGGGTACTACAGTATGATAAGGTTACTGGCTATTAATGTGAGGCACATCTAAATTAATGAAACCAGGTGCCACATATTAATAGCAACCTCGTCAAGTACCCCGCTTAACATAATGGACAACATGGGGTTAATGGCATCAGGTACTTGCTGTTAATATGAGGCACATTGTTTTATCAATTTGGACATGCATGTGCCTCACATTAATAGTAAGAAAGCTCATTATGTGTACCTCATATTAATGGTTAACCCAATGTTGCCCATTATTTGATGATGTGCTTGGGGGCCACATACTTTTAATCTGAGGTACATGGGGTACAAATGTAATAGCACCATCTACATCAGATTAATAATAGGTGACCCCCATCTGTGGGACAGTGTGTGGGTACCTGTGCTTTCCAGATCACTAATGGCTGGGGACTGGTCTGAGAACACAAAAATCAGTAGGTGGAGGAGGAGGAGGAGGCTGCCGCTGCTGCCGTTCGCCAAGCACAAGCTGAGACGGTGCAGTGGTAAACCCTTCCCCGTCCCTCATCCTACTTTAATATTAGACACATTCATTGGTGGCAGTGGTGCGGAGCCTCATAGCCCGCTCATTGTATTGGGCTCTGCAGCGGCCGCGTTATGGTCTCCACTAATGTTGGCAAGATGAATGCGTCGGCCACGCATGCGCCTGGCATCTCCACTCCTCTGCGGCCCGGCAAACTATCTCCCAGGGCCCGGTCCTGGGCCACGGCCCGGCGGTTGGGGACCGCTGGTATAGAGGACCTGTCATCACCTGTATAGTATAAAGGACCTGTCATCCCCTGTATTATATAGTATAGAGGACATGTCATCACCTGTATAGTATAAAGGACCTGTCATCACCTGTATTATATAGTATAGAGGACATGTCATCACCTGTACTATATAGTATAGTGGACCTGTCATCACCTGTATAGTATAGAGGACATGTCATCACCTGTATAGTATAGAGGACATGTCATCACCTGTATAGTATAAAGGACCTGTCATCACCTGTATTATATAGTATAGAGGACCTGTCATCACCTGTATAGTATAGAGGACCTGTCATCACCTGTATAGTATAGAGGACCTGTCATCACCTGTATCATAAGAGAGAGAACCTGTCATCACCTGTATTATATAGTATAGAGGACCTGTCATCACCTGTATCATATAAGAGAGAGAACCTGTCATCACCTGTATTATATAGTATAGAGGACCTGTCATCACCTGTATTATATAGTATAGAGGACCTATCATCACCTGTATCATATAGTATAGAGGACCTGTCATCACCTGTATCATATAAGAGAGAGGACCTGTCATCACCTGTATTATATAGTATAGAGGACCTGTCATCACCTGTATTATATAGTATAGAGGACCTGTCATCACCTGTATTATATAGTATAAAGGACCTGTCATCACCTGTATTATATAGTATAGAGGACCTGTCATCACCTGTATTATATAGTATAGAGGACCTGTCATCACCTGTATCATATAAGAGAGAGGACCTGTCATCCCCTGTATTATATAGTATAGAGGACCTGTCATCACCTGTATTATATAGTATAGAGGACCTGTCATCACCTGTATTATATAGTATAGAGGACCTGTCATCCCCTGTATTATATAGTATAGAGGACCTGTCATCACCTGTATTATATAGTATAGAGGACCTGTCATCACCTGTATAGTATAGAGGACCTGTCATCACCTGTATCATATAAGAGAGAGAACCTGTCATCACCTGTATTATATAGTATAGAGGACCTGTCATCACCTGTATTATATAGTATAGAGGACCTGTCATCACCTGTATCATATAAGAGAGAGAACCTGTCATCACCTGTATTATATAGTATAGAGGACCTGTCATCACCTGTATTATATAGTATAGAGGACCTGTCATCACCTGTATTATATAGTATAGAGGACCTGTCATCACCTGTATCATATAGTATAGAGGACCTGTCATCACCTGTATTATATAGTATAGAGGACCTGTCATCACCTGTATCATATAGTATAGAGGACCTGTCATCACCTGTATTATATAGTATAGAGGACCTATCATCACCTGTATCATATAGTATAGAGGACCTGTCATCACCTGTATTATATAGTATAGAGGACCTGTCATCACCTGTATCATATAAGAGAGAGGACCTGTCATCACCTGTATTATATAGTATAGAGGACCTGTCATCACCTGTATTATATAGTATAGAGGACCTGTCATCACCTGTATTATATAGTATAAAGGACCTGTCATCACCTGTATTATATAGTATAGAGGACCTGTCATCCCCTGTATTATATAGTATAGAGGACCTGTCATCACCTGTATTATATAGTATAGAGGACCTGTCATCACCTGTGTTATATAGTATAGAGGACCTGTCATCACCTGTATAGTATAGAGGACCTATCATCCCCTGTATCATATAGTATAGAGGACCTGTCATCACCTGTATAGTATAGAGGACCTGTCATCCCCTGTATTATATAGTATAGAGGACCTGTCATCACCTGTATAGTATAGATGACATGTCATCCCCATGTATTATATAGTATAGAGGACCTGTCATCCCCTGTATTATATAGTATAGAGGACCTGTCATCCCCTGTATTATATAGTATAGAGGACCTGTCATCACCTGTATAGTATAGAGGACCTGTCATCCCCTGTATTATATAGTATAGAGGACCTGTCATCACCTGTATAGTATAGAGGACCTGTCATCACCTGTATTATATAGTATAGAGGACCTGTCATCACCTGTATAGTATAGAGACATGTCATCCCCATGTATTATATAATATAGAGGACCTGTCATCACCTGTATAGTATAGAGGACCTGTCATCCCCTGTATTATATAGTATAGAGGACCTGTCATCACCTGTATAGTATAGAGGACCTGTCATCCCCTGTATTATATAGTATAGAGGACCTGTCATCACCTGTATAGTATAGAGGACATGTCATCCCCTGTATTATATAGTATAGAGGACCTGTCATCACCTGTATTATATAGTATAGAGGACCTGTCATCACCTGTATAGTATAGAGGACCTGTCATCCCCTGTATTATATAGTATAGAGGACCTGTCATCACCTGTATAGTATAGAGGACCTGTCATCCCCTGTATTATATAGTATAGAGGACCTGTCATCACCTGTATTATATAGTATAGAGGACCTGTCATCACCTGTATAGTATAGAGGACCTGTCATCCCCTGTATTATATAGTATAGAGGACCTGTCATCACCTGTATAGTATAGAGGACATGTCATCCCCTGTATTATATAGTATAGAGGACCTGTCATCACCTGTATTATATAGTATAGAGGACCTGTCATCACCTGTATTATATAGTATAGAGGACCTGTCATCACCTGTATAGTATAGAGGACATGTCATCCCCTGTATTATATAGTATAGAGGACCTGTCATCACCTGTATTATATAGTATAGAGGACCTGTCATCACCTGTATAGTATAGAGGACCTGTCATCACCTGTATAGTATAGAGGACCTGTCATCACCTGTATTATATAGTATAGAGGACCTGTCATCACCTGTATTATATAGTATAGAGGACCTGTCATCACCTGTATAGTATAGAGGACCTGTCATCCCCATGTATTATATAGTATAGAGGACCTGTCATCCCCTGTATTATATAGTATAGAGGACCTGTCATCCCCTGTATTATATAGTATAGAGGACCTGTCATCACCTGTATAGTATAGAGGACCTGTCATCACCTGTATTATATAGTATAGAGGACCTGTCATCCCCTGTATAGTATAGAGGACCTGTCATCCCCTGTATTATATAGTATAGAGGACCTGTCATCACCTGTATAGTATAGAGGACATGTCATCCCCTGTATTATATAGTATAGAGGACCTGTCATCACCTGTATAGTATAGAGGACCTGTCATCACCTGTATAGTATAGAGGACCTGTCATCCCCTGTATTATATAGTATAGAGGACCTGTCATCACCTGTATAGTATAGAGGACCTGTCATCACCTGTATAGTATAGAGGACCTGTCATCACCTGTATTATATAGTATAGAGGACCTGTCATCACCTGTATTATATAGTATAGAGGACCTGTCATCCCCTGTATTATATAGTATAGAGGACCTGTCATCACCTGTATTATATAGTATAGAGGACTCATCACCTGTATAGTATAGAGGACCTGTCATCACCTGTATTATATAGTATAGAGGACCTGTCATCCCCTGTATTATATAGTATAGAGGACCTGTCATCCCCTGTATTATATAGTATAGAGGACCTGTCATCCCCTGTATTATATAGTATAGAAGACCTGTCACCTGTATAGTATAGAGGACCTGTCATCACCTGTATAGTATAGAGGACCTGTCATCACCTGTATTATATAGTATAGAGGACTCATCACCTGTATAGTATAGAGGACCTGTCATCACCTGTATAGTATAGAGGACCTGTCATCACCTGTATAGTATAGAGGACCTGTCATCACCTGTATAGTATAAAGGACCTGTCATCACCTGTATTATATAGTATAGAGGACCTGTCATCACCTGTATTATATAGTATAGAGGACCTGTCATCCCCTGTATTATATAGTATAGAGGACCTGTCATCACCTGTATTATATAGTATAGAGGACCTGTCATCACCTGTATAATATAGTATAGAGGACATGGCATCCCCTGTATTATATAGTATAGAGGACCTGTCATCACCTGTATAGTATAGTATAGAGGACCTGTCATCACCTGTATAGTATAGAGGACATGTCATCCCCTGTATTATATAGTATAGAGGACCTGTCATCCCCTGTATTATATAGTATAGAGGACCTGTCATCACCTGTATTATATAGTATAGAGGACCTGTCATCACCTGTATAATATAGTATAGAGGACATGGCATCCCCTGTATTATATAGTATAGAGGACCTGTCATCCCCTGTATTATATAGTATAGAGGACCTGTCATCACCTGTATAGTATAAAGGACCTGTCATCACCTGTATTATATAGTATAGAGGACCTGTCATCACCTGTATAGTATAAAGGACCTGTCATCACCTGTATTATATAGTATAGATATAGAGGACCTGTCATCACCTGTATAGTATAGAGGACCTGTCATCGCCTGTATAGTATAGAGGACCTGTCATCGCCTGTATAGTATAGAGGACCTGTCATCGCCTGTATAGTATAAAGGAGCTGTCATCACCTGTATAGTATAAAGGAGCTGTCATCACCTGTATTATATAGTATAGAGGACCTGTCATCACCTGTATTATATAGTATAGAGGACCTGTCATCACCTGTATTATATAGTATAGAGGACCTGTCATCACCTGTATTATATAGTATAGAGGACCTGTCATCACCTGTATAGTATAAAGGACCTGTCATCACCTGTATTATATAGTATAGAGGACCTGTCATCACCTGTATAGTATAAAGGACCTGTCATCACCTGTATAGTATAGTATAGAGGACCTGTCATCACCTGTATTATATAGTATAGAGGACCTGTCATCCCCTGTATAGTATAGATGACATGTCATCACTTGTATCATATAGGAGAGAGGACCTGTTATCACCTGTATAGTATAGAGGACCTGTCATCACCTGTATTATATAGTATAGAGGACCTGTCATCACCTGTATAGTATAAAGGACCTGTCATCACCTGTATTATATAGTATAGAGGACCTGTCATCACCTGTATAGTATAAAGGACCTGTGATCACCTGTATAGTATAGTATAGAGGACCTGTCATCACCTGTATAGTATAGAGGACATGTCATCCCCTGTATTATATAGTATAGAGGACCTGTCATCACCTGTATAGTATAGAGGACCTGTCATCCCCTGTATTATATAGTATAGAGGACCTGTCATCCCCTGTATTATATAGTATAGAGGACCTGTCATCCCCTGTATTATATAGTATAGAGGACCTGTCATCACCTGTTTAGTATAGAGGACCTGTCATCACCTGTATAGTATAGAGGACATGTCATCCCCTGTATTATATAGTATAGAGGACCTGTCATCACCTGTATTATATAGTATAGAGGACTCATCACCTGTATAGTATAGAGGACCTGTCATCACCTGTATAGTATAGAGGACCTGTCATCACCTGTATAGTATAGAGGACATGTCATCCCCTGTATTATATAGTATAGAGGACCTGTCATCACCTGTATAGTATAGAGGACCTGTCATCCCCTGTATTATATAGTATAGAGGACCTGTCATCACCTGTATTATATAGTATAGAGGACTCATCACCTGTATAGTATAGAGGACCTGTCATCACCTGTATAGTATAGAGGACCTGTCATCACCTGTATTATATAGTATAGAGGACCTGTCATCACCTGTATTATATAGTATAGAGGACCTGTCATCACCTGTATAGTATAAAGGACCTGTCACCTGTATTATATAGTATAGAGGACTCATCACTTGTATAGTATAGAGGACCTGTCATCACCTGTATAGTATAGAGGACCTGTCATCCCCTGTATAGTATAGAGGACCTGTAATCCCCTGTATAGTATAGAGGACCTGTCATCCCCTGTATAGTATAGAGGACCTGTCATCCCCTGTATAGTATAGAGGACCTGTCATCCCCTGTATAGTATAGAGGACCTGTCATCACCTGTATAGTATAGAGGACCTGTCATCACCTGTATAGTATAAAGGACCTGTCATCACCTGTATTATATAGTATAGAGGACCTGTCATCACCTGTATTATATAGTATAGAGGACATGGCATCCCCTGTATTATATAGTATAGAGGACCTGTCATCCCCTGTATTATATAGTATAGAGGACCTGTCATCACCTGTATTATATAGTATAGAGGACCTGTCATCACCTGTATAGTATAAAGGACCTGTCATCACCTGTATTATATAGTATAGAGGACCTGTCATCACCTGTATAGTATAAAGGACCTGTCATCACCTGTATAGTATAGTATAGAGGACCTGTCATCACCTGTATTATATAGTATAGAGGACCTGTCATCCCCTGTATAGTATAGATGACATGTCATCACTTGTATCATATAGGAGAGAGGACCTGTTATCACCTGTATTATATAGTATAGAGGACTCATCACCTGTATAGTATAGAGGACCTGTCATCACCTGTATAGTATAGAGGACCTGTCATCACCTGTATAGTATAGAGGACCTGTCATCACCTGTATAGTATAAAGGACCTGTCATCACCTGTATTATATAGTATAGAGGACCTGTCATCACCTGTATTATATAGTATAGAGGACCTGTCATCCCCTGTATTATATAGTATAGAGGACCTGTCATCACCTGTATTATATAGTATAGAGGACCTGTCATCACCTGTATAATATAGTATAGAGGACATGGCATCCCCTGTATTATATAGTATAGAGGACCTGTCATCACCTGTATAGTATAGTATAGAGGACCTGTCATCACCTGTATAGTATAGAGGACATGTCATCCCCTGTATTATATAGTATAGAGGACCTGTCATCCCCTGTATTATATAGTATAGAGGACCTGTCATCACCTGTATTATATAGTATAGAGGACCTGTCATCACCTGTATAATATAGTATAGAGGACATGGCATCCCCTGTATTATATAGTATAGAGGACCTGTCATCCCCTGTATTATATAGTATAGAGGACCTGTCATCACCTGTATAGTATAAAGGACCTGTCATCACCTGTATTATATAGTATAGAGGACCTGTCATCACCTGTATAGTATAAAGGACCTGTCATCCCCTGTATTATATAGTATAGATATAGAGGACCTGTCATCACCTGTATAGTATAGAGGACCTGTCATCGCCTGTATAGTATAGAGGACCTGTCATCGCCTGTATAGTATAGAGGACCTGTCATCGCCTGTATAGTATAAAGGAGCTGTCATCACCTGTATAGTATAAAGGAGCTGTCATCACCTGTATTATATAGTATAGAGGACCTGTCATCACCTGTATTATATAGTATAGAGGACCTGTCATCACCTGTATTATATAGTATAGAGGACCTGTCATCACCTGTATTATATAGTATAGAGGACCTGTCATCACCTGTATAGTATAAAGGACCTGTCATCACCTGTATTATATAGTATAGAGGACCTGTCATCACCTGTATAGTATAAAGGACCTGTCATCACCTGTATTATATAGTATAGAGGACCTGTCATCACCTGTATTATATAGTATAGAGGACCTGTCATCCCCTGTATAGTATAGATGACATGTCATCACTTGTATCATATAGGAGAGAGGACCTGTTATCACCTGTATAGTATAGAGGACCTGTCATCACCTGTATTATATAGTATAGAGGACCTGTCATCACCTGTATAGTATAAAGGACCTGTCATCACCTGTATTATATAGTATAGAGGACCTGTCATCACCTGTATAGTATAAAGGACCTGTCATCACCTGTATAGTATAGTATAGAGGACCTGTCATCACCTGTATAGTATAGAGGACATGTCATCCCCTGTATTATATAGTATAGAGGACCTGTCATCACCTGTATAGTATAGAGGACCTGTCATCCCCTGTATTATATAGTATAGAGGACCTGTCATCCCCTGTATTATATAGTATAGAGGACCTGTCATCCCCTGTATTATATAGTATAGAGGACCTGTCATCCCCTGTATTATATAGTATAGAGGACCTGTCATCACCTGTTTAGTATAGAGGACCTGTCATCACCTGTATAGTATAGAGGACATGTCATCCCCTGTATTATATAGTATAGAGGACCTGTCATCACCTGTATTATATAGTATAGAGGACTCATCACCTGTATAGTATAGAGGACCTGTCATCACCTGTATAGTATAGAGGACCTGTCATCACCTGTATAGTATAGAGGACATGTCATCCCCTGTATTATATAGTATAGAGGACCTGTCATCACCTGTATAGTATAGAGGACCTGTCATCCCCTGTATTATATAGTATAGAGGACCTGTCATCACCTGTATTATATAGTATAGAGGACTCATCACCTGTATAGTATAGAGGACCTGTCATCACCTGTATAGTATAGAGGACCTGTCATCACCTGTATTATATAGTATAGAGGACCTGTCATCACCTGTATTATATAGTATAGAGGACCTGTCATCACCTGTATAGTATAAAGGACCTGTCACCTGTATTATATAGTATAGAGGACTCATCACTTGTATAGTATAGAGGACCTGTCATCACCTGTATAGTATAGAGGACCTGTCATCCCCTGTATAGTATAGAGGACCTGTAATCCCCTGTATAGTATAGAGGACCTGTCATCCCCTGTATAGTATAGAGGACCTGTCATCCCCTGTATAGTATAGAGGACCTGTCATCCCCTGTATAGTATAGAGGACCTGTCATCACCTGTATAGTATAGAGGACCTGTCATCACCTGTATAGTATAAAGGACCTGTCATCACCTGTATTATATAGTATAGAGGACCTGTCATCACCTGTATTATATAGTATAGAGGACATGGCATCCCCTGTATTATATAGTATAGAGGACCTGTCATCCCCTGTATTATATAGTATAGAGGACCTGTCATCACCTGTATAGTATAAAGGACCTGTCATCACCTGTATTATATAGTATAGAGGACCTGTCATCACCTGTATTATATAGTATAGAGGACATGGCATCCCCTGTATTATATAGTATAGAGGACATGGCATCCCCTGTATTATATAGTATAGAGGACCTGTCATCACCTGTATAGTATAAAGGACCTGTCATCACCTGTATAGTATAGAGGACCTGTCATCACCTGTATAGTATAGAGGACCTGTCATTGCCTGTATAGTATAGAGGACCTGTCATTGCCTGTATAGTATAGAGGACCTGTCATCGCCTGTATAGTATAGAGGACCTGTCATCGCCTGTATAGTATAGAGGACCTGTCATCGCCTGTATAGTATAGAGGACCTGTCATCGCCTGTATAGTATAGAGGACCTGTCATCGCCTGTATAGTATAGAGGACCTGTCATCCCCTGTATAGTATAGAGGACCTGTCATCCCCTGTATTATATAGTATAGAGGACCTGTCATCCCCTGTATTATATAGTATAGAGGACCTGTCATCCCCTGTATTATATAGTATAGAGGACCTGTCATCCCCTGTATTATATAGTATAGAGGACCTGTCATCCCCTGTATTATATAGTATAGAGGACCTGTCATCCCCTGTATAGTATAGAGCAGTGGTCCCCAACCTTTTTTACACCAAGGACCAGTTTCATGCAAGACAATTTTCCCAGGGACCGGGTGGGGGGGGGAAGGAAGGGGGCAGGGGTTCTGGGGCGGTGCTTATGGGGTGGGCGGGGTTTATGGGGGTGCTAGTCGGCGCTGACTGATTCACGCGCACGACAAAACACAAGGTGCATATTAAAATACATAACACTATAACGATTACTTTTATTATTTAAATGTGACTCCAAAAAAAACGTATTGCAACACAATTTGATACCATAAAAAAAAATAAATACTCACACGTTAACCACATGTTGCATGGGGTTAACGTGTGATTATTTTTTAATTTTTACTTTTTGCAAAGTATTAATTGCCCATTATGTGAGGAGGTACTTGAGTCACTTACTATTAATGTGAAGCAAATAGAGGTCTAAATTGATAAAGCCTTGTGCCTCATATTAATAGTAACACCAGCGAGTACTTCCTGACATAATAGACATTGAGCAGCATGGGGTTAATGTGTAGGCTGGTGTTGGGTACTACAGTATGATAAGGTTACTGGCTATTAATGTGAGGCACATCTAAATTAATGAAACCAGGTGCCACATATTAATAGCAACCTCGTCAAGTACCCCGCTTAACATAATGGACAACATGGGGTTAATGGCATCAGGTACTTGCTGTTAATATGAGGCACATTGTTTTATCAATTTGGACATGCATGTGCCTCACATTAATAGTAAGAAAGCTCATTATGTGTACCTCATATTAATGGTTAACCCAATGTTGCCCATTATTTGATGATGTGCTTGGGGGCCACATACTTTTAATCTGAGGTACATGGGGTACAAATGTAATAGCACCATCTACATCAGATTAATAATAGGTGACCCCCATCTGTGGGACAGTGTGTGGGTACCTGTGCTTTCCAGATCACTAATGGCTGGGGACTGGTCTGAGAACACAAAAATCAGTAGGTGGAGGAGGAGGAGGAGGCTGCCGCTGCTGCCGTTCGCCAAGCACAAGCTGAGACGGCGCAGTGGTAAACCCTTCCCCGTCCCTCATCCTACTTTAATATTAGACACATTCATTGGTGGCAGTGGTGCGGAGCCTCATAGCCCGCTCATTGTATTGGGCTCTGCAGCGGCCGCGTTATGGTCTCCACTAATGTTGGCAAGATGAATGCGTCGGCCACGCATGCGCCTGGCATCTCCACTCCTCTGCGGCCCGGCAAACTATCTCCCAGGGCCCGGTCCTGGGCCACGGCCCGGCGGTTGGGGACCGCTGGTATAGAGGACCTGTCATCACCTGTATAGTATAAAGGACCTGTCATCCCCTGTATTATATAGTATAGAGGACATGTCATCACCTGTATAGTATAAAGGACCTGTCATCACCTGTATTATATAGTATAGAGGACATGTCATCACCTGTACTATATAGTATAGTGGACCTGTCATCACCTGTATAGTATAGAGGACATGTCATCACCTGTATAGTATAGAGGACATGTCATCACCTGTATAGTATAAAGGACCTGTCATCACCTGTATTATATAGTATAGAGGACCTGTCATCACCTGTATAGTATAGAGGACCTGTCATCACCTGTATAGTATAGAGGACCTGTCATCACCTGTATCATATAAGAGAGAGAACCTGTCATCACCTGTATTATATAGTATAGAGGACCTGTCATCACCTGTATCATATAAGAGAGAGAACCTGTCATCACCTGTATTATATAGTATAGAGGACCTGTCATCACCTGTATTATATAGTATAGAGGACCTATCATCACCTGTATCATATAGTATAGAGGACCTGTCATCACCTGTATCATATAAGAGAGAGGACCTGTCATCACCTGTATTATATAGTATAGAGGACCTGTCATCACCTGTATTATATAGTATAGAGGACCTGTCATCACCTGTATTATATAGTATAAAGGACCTGTCATCACCTGTATTATATAGTATAGAGGACCTGTCATCACCTGTATTATATAGTATAGAGGACCTGTCATCACCTGTATCATATAAGAGAGAGGACCTGTCATCCCCTGTATTATATAGTATAGAGGACCTGTCATCACCTGTATTATATAGTATAGAGGACCTGTCATCACCTGTATTATATAGTATAGAGGACCTGTCATCCCCTGTATTATATAGTATAGAGGACCTGTCATCACCTGTATTATATAGTATAGAGGACCTGTCATCACCTGTATAGTATAGAGGACCTGTCATCACCTGTATCATATAAGAGAGAGAACCTGTCATCACCTGTATTATATAGTATAGAGGACCTGTCATCACCTGTATTATATAGTATAGAGGACCTGTCATCACCTGTATCATATAAGAGAGAGAACCTGTCATCACCTGTATTATATAGTATAGAGGACCTGTCATCACCTGTATTATATAGTATAGAGGACCTGTCATCACCTGTATTATATAGTATAGAGGACCTGTCATCACCTGTATCATATAGTATAGAGGACCTGTCATCACCTGTATTATATAGTATAGAGGACCTGTCATCACCTGTATCATATAGTATAGAGTACCTGTCATCACCTGTATTATATAGTATAGAGGACCTGTCATCACCTGTATTATATAGTATAGAGGACCTGTCATCACCTGTATTATATAGTATAGAGGACCTATCATCACCTGTATCATATAGTATAGAGGACCTGTCATCACCTGTATTATATAGTATAGAGGACCTGTCATCACCTGTATCATATAAGAGAGAGGACCTGTCATCACCTGTATTATATAGTATAGAGGACCTGTCATCACCTGTATTATATAGTATAGAGGACCTGTCATCACCTGTATTATATAGTATAAAGGACCTGTCATCACCTGTATTATATAGTATAGAGGACCTGTCATCCCCTGTATTATATAGTATAGAGGACCTGTCATCACCTGTATTATATAGTATAGAGGACCTGTCATCACCTGTGTTATATAGTATAGAGGACCTGTCATCACCTGTATAGTATAGAGGACCTATCATCCCCTGTATCATATAGTATAGAGGACCTGTCATCACCTGTATAGTATAGAGGACCTGTCATCCCCTGTATTATATAGTATAGAGGACCTGTCATCACCTGTATAGTATAGATGACATGTCATCCCCATGTATTATATAGTATAGAGGACCTGTCACCCCCTGTATTATATAGTATAGAGGACCTGTCATCCCCTGTATTATATAGTATAGAGGACCTGTCATCACCTGTATAGTATAGAGGACCTGTCATCCCCTGTATTATATAGTATAGAGGACCTGTCATCACCTGTATAGTATAGAGGACCTGTCATCACCTGTATTATATAGTATAGAGGACCTGTCATCACCTGTATAGTATAGAGACATGTCATCCCCATGTATTATATAATATAGAGGACCTGTCATCACCTGTATAGTATAGAGGACCTGTCATCCCCTGTATTATATAGTATAGAGGACCTGTCATCACCTGTATAGTATAGAGGACCTGTCATCCCCTGTATTATATAGTATAGAGGACCTGTCATCACCTGTATAGTATAGAGGACATGTCATCCCCTGTATTATATAGTATAGAGGACCTGTCATCACCTGTATTATATAGTATAGAGGACCTGTCATCACCTGTATAGTATAGAGGACCTGTCATCCCCTGTATTATATAGTATAGAGGACCTGTCATCACCTGTATAGTATAGAGGACATGTCATCCCCTGTATTATATAGTATAGAGGACCTGTCATCACCTGTATTATATAGTATAGAGGACCTGTCATCACCTGTATAGTATAGAGGACCTGTCATCCCCTGTATTATATAGTATAGAGGACCTGTCATCACCTGTATAGTATAGAGGACATGTCATCCCCTGTATTATATAGTATAGAGGACCTGTCATCACCTGTATTATATAGTATAGAGGACCTGTCATCACCTGTATTATATAGTATAGAGGACCTGTCATCACCTGTATAGTATAGAGGACATGTCATCCCCTGTATTATATAGTATAGAGGACCTGTCATCACCTGTATTATATAGTATAGAGGACCTGTCATCACCTGTATAGTATAGAGGACATGTCATCCCCTGTATTATATAGTATAGAGGACCTGTCATCACCTGTATTATATAGTATAGAGCAGTGTTTCCCAACGAGTGTGCCTCCAGCTGTTGCAAAACTAGAACTCCCAGCATGCCCGGACAGCCTTTGGCTGTGCGGGCATGCTGGGAGTTGTAGTTTGCAACAGCTGGAGGCACACTCGTTGGGAAACACTGGTATAGAGGACCTGTCATCACATGTATAGTATAGAGGAACTGTCATCACCTTTATAGTATAGAGGACCTGTCATCACATGTATAGTATAGAGGACCTGTCATTACCTTTATAGTATAGAGGACCTGTCATCGCCTGTATAGTATAAAGGAGCTGTCATCACCTGTATTATATAGTATAGAGGACATGGCATCCCCTGTATTATATAGTATAGAGGACCTGTCATCCCCTGTATTATATAGTATAGAGGACCTGTCATTACCTGTATTATATAGGAGAGGGGACCTGTCATAACCTGTATCATATACAGTAAGAGAGAGGACCTGTCATCACCTGTACTATATAGTATAGAGGACCTGTCATCCCCTGTATTATATAGTATAGAGGACCTGTCATCACCTGTATTATATAGTATAGAGGACCTGTTATCACCTGTGTTATATAGTATAGAGGACCTGTCATCACCTGTATAGTATAGAGGACCTGTCATCCCCTGTATCATATAGTATAGAGGACCTGTCATCACCTGTATAGTATAGAGGACCTGTCATCCCCTGTATTATATAGTATAGAGGACCTGTCATCACCTGTATAGTATAGATGACATGTCATCCCCATGTATTATATAGTATAGAGGACCTGTCATCCCCTGTATTATATAGTATAGAGGACCTGTCATCACCTGTATAGTATAGAGGACCTGTCATCACCTGTATAGTATAGAGGACCTGTCATCCCCTGTATCATATAGTATAGAGGACCTGTCATCACCTGTATAGTATAGAGGACCTGTCATCCCCTGTATTATATAGTATAGAGGACCTGTCATCACCTGTATAGTATAGATGACATTTCATCCCCATGTATTATATAGTATAGAGGACCTGTCATCCCCTGTATTATATAGTATAGAGGACCTGTCATCACCTGTATAGTATAGAGGACCTGTCATCCCCTGTATTATATAGTATAGAGGACCTGTCATCACCTGTATTATATAGTATAGAGGACCTGTCATCACCTGTATAGTATAGAGGACCTGTCATCCCCTGTATCATATAGTATAGAGGACCTGTCATCACCTGTATAGTATAGAGGACCTGTCATCCCCTGTATTATATAGTATAGAGGACCTGTCATCACCTGTATAGTATAGATGACATGTCATCCCCATGTATTATATAGTATAGAGGACCTGTCATCCCCTGTATTATATAGTATAGAGGACCTGTCATCACCTGTATAGTATAGAGGACCTGTCATCACCTGTATTATATAGTATAGAGGACCTGTCATCACCTGTACTATATAGTATATAGGACCAGAGAGGACCTGTCATCATGTGTTTCATATAGGTGAGAGGACCTGTCATCACCTGTATCATATAGGTGAGAGGACCTGTCATCACCTGTACTATATAGTATAGAGGACCTGTCATCACCTGTACTATATAGTATAGAGGACCTGTCATCACCTGTATTATATAGTATAGAGGACCTGTCATCACCTGTACTATATAGTATAAATGAGCTGTCATCATCTGTATCATATAGAAGAGAGGACCTGTCATCACCTGTATCATATAGGAGAGAGGACCTGTCATCATCTGTACTATATAGTATAGAGGACCTGTCATCACCTGTATCATATAAGAGAGACGACCTGTCATCACCTGTATCATATACAGTAAGAGAGAGGACCTGTCATCACCTGTACTATATAGTATATAGGACCAGAGAGGACCTGTCATCATGTGTTTCATATAGGTGAGAGGACCTGTCATCACCTGTATCATCTAGGTGAGAGGACCTGTCATCACCTGTACTATATAGTATAGAGGACCTGTCATCACCTGTACTATATAGTATAGAGGACTTGTCATCACCTGTATTATATAGTATAGAGAACCTGTCATCACCTGTATTATATAGTATAGAGGACCTGTCATCACCTGTATTATATAGTATAGAGGACCTGTCATCCCCTGTATTATATAGTATAGAAGACCTGTCACCTGTATAGTATAGAGGACCTGTCATCACCTGTATAGTATAGAGGACATGTCATCACCTGTATTATATAGTATAGAGGACCTGTCATCACCTGTATCATATAGTATAGAGGACCTGTCATCACCTGTATAGTATAGAGGACCTGTCATCACCTGTATAGTATAGAGGACCTGTCATCACCTGTATTATATAGTATAGAGGACCTGTCATCACCTGTATCATATAGGTGAGAGGACCAGTCATCACCTGTATCATGTAGGAGAGAGCACCTCTCAGATCACATGATATGAGGACCTCAGGAGAGCTTACAGCTCCTCTATAACCAGACATTGCACCAAAAATATCCATATACCCCCTATTCACCTGGCATATGACAAGTGTGCCCTCCAGATGCATATAGCACAGATTTATGGCGCTGACTTGGTATAAATATATGAAACATGTATGTGGGCTGCTGTGGTCTGTGTTTCAGGGCTGGTTTTTAGGCCTAGTCTGGCCTTCCACGATGCGGATGTTCTACATGTGAGAGCAATTACAGGAACAATAATGAAAACAATGGAGACTCAATAGTGTCAGAGCCCTACCTGTCTGATGACCTCACATTCAATTGGTTGGATTGACCTGCTTGGAGTCCTAGATGATGATGACTTGTATCCTGGTGGATGCTTATATCATGGGGAAGGTGGGTGGTCCTTATACATGCGGCTATAAATTAGCTGTTGCTTTGTCCTCTTTGCATTGTAATTTAAATCTCTCATCCCAGACTCTGTAGTTTTTGTGATCTGACAGAAGGTGCAGATATTGTAGATGGTTGCCCTCTTTAGAGCATAAGGCCTGGCTTGCAGATTAGGACTGGACTGGCTATGTTGGTAAAGCGTCTGGATGCATTGAGGCATTGTGGTAATTTTCTGCCCATACAGTGCACACAAATGGAAGACTATCGAAGACTTGCTGGCACACCTCTGGGATCGGCTCTTTCCATGTCTCACCGTAAGGCACATGTATCCTCTGGCTTGTGTATGACTCCATGGAATCTTGTGTGATGGTGACAGGAGATTCCACTTTACCAGCTTCCAGCTCCTCCCAATTGATGGAGAAGAAAAAGAGATGTTCACGAATGTTTCCATTTTCACCTAATCTCTGAGACTGGTCTTTACATAAGAGCCTCGCTAAAAAGTCACCAGTAACTGGACCATATTGGGTGTAGGTTGCTTGATGTTCTAAGACCTTTCTTTCAACTTGTGCGCGACTTCTTCCACGGAAAGGGTTCACTCCTATTAACACCAGGTGCATTATTGCCCCATAGGCAAACCAGTCTACACCAGAGCTATATGGATGGCCCAATATCATTTCTGGTGCAGCCAAACCAGGGGTTGACATAACATCTCTGGCCAGTGTTTTTCCAAACACATTGTCCAGTGCAAGCCCAAAATCTGTGATCTTCATGTGGCCGTTACTGGTTAACAAGATGTTTTCTGTCTTCAGGTCTCTGTGGATAATGCCTTTTGAATGGATGAACTGTAATCCACAAACCAACTCAGCACCAATGAATTTTACACTTCCCAAAGTTGGCAGTGGAACTTTATGTAGATATTCATGGAGAGTCCCACCACCAACCAACTCCATCACAAAATAGATGTAATTCTGGGTATGAAAGGCTCCGTACCCATGCACCAAGAAGATGTTCTCCTGAGCCATCTGTAGGACTTTCCTCTCCACCAAACCATTTGCCTGACATAGCAGGATCCTCTTCTTCACGGATTTGATGGCAACATGTTGTTTCCGTGCACAGTCTGTGGCAAGCATGACTTTGCCAAAGTATCCCTGTCCTAGAAAACGGTGGTAAGTGAACTTGTCCACTGTCAAGGGGAGCAGAGCTTTGCTGGACTGTACCACTTCTTTAGTTTTTGGAATATTCCCATCATCAAGTTCTTTTTTTCCAGGAATGTCCACCTTGGCTTTCTTCATGGGGCCAGCATGCTCATCATCCTTCTGTAACGTATAGCCCTTATCTGTTATAGCTCTCCTTTTCTGGCCATTTTTCTTTTTTGGCCATGTTCTTTGCTCTTTGGCAGGTGGTTTATTCACATTCCTTCCATCACATCCAATGTCGTCCGTTGGCCTTTGATGTGATCTAAGGTTGTAACCTGTTCTTTGGAGATTTCTGGAGTCCTCACCTGATCTCTCACTAGATCTGAGATAGTACTCTGATGTTATCTTTTCTTTTGACTTGCCTTGTTGTTCCTCATTCCTTTCTTCTGGCAATGTTGGAACAGGTCTTAGAAAATCTTGAGTTCCTCCATGTTGTTCCTGATGGATCTTTATGGGATCTGCAGTTCCAGTCCAGGCCTTTGCTTTGGTCATGATGTTATAACGTATCTGTTTCATACATCCTGTTATCCAGTTCCATTGGGTTTGAAAGGCTGCTGTGATTGGGTTATTTGCATTGCCCTTGCTGCACCCCTCTTGTGGGTCCTGGCCTTTCTCATTGGCTCTCCTCTTTGGGGTCTCTTCCTTTGTAGTAGGTGTTTTCTTTTTCCTCTTTCTACTAGAGCCCATGTGGAGTCCAAGTCTTCAAATGAGCAGAAGAATTCAATGCCATAGCAAGTAGCAAAAACGAGTACTGAAACTTTGTGAAAGACTAAGGCCCCGGGGCCAAAGCAAGTGGACAACACCCATAGAGGTCACAAAGGGTGTAGCCGGCTCATCTAATTCAACAACTATTGTGATGTCATGTGGCTGTGATGTCACTGTTTAGAATCATGTGACATGGCACAATCAAGTAATTCTGTACACTTTTGGTTCAGACAGCTTGAAAGGCATGAAAAGGCATATGAATGTGAAAGACCGGTCTATGGAAACATGTTCAGAGCGTCCCGCTCTGACATGTTGTTATGGTTTCCTGAAATGATGCAACCGTTGTGTCACTGACTGCCCTGTGAGAGATCTGAGAAGATCTGATAGACTTGCAGCACGTGAGTCTGTATGACAGGTCTTTCCGTGTTTCCTTTCTGTTTGTTGTTGTGGGCAGGATCCCACCTCTCCACAGGTTCTGCTCGTTAGCTGTTTAAGAGGCTCTATTTAAGTCCGCCTCTTACTGCTGACTTTGCGGTTGATATTTTCCTTCTGGAGTTCTACACTGGTTGTTTGTGGATCTTCTTCTTCCCGCTTGTCTCAACCTAAGTCCTACTGTTTTCTCCTTTGTGCGTGTGTTGCTGCTAGGTCTCAGGGAGACGCTGGTCCCTTCACGGTGGAAGGTACCGGCTGTCTCATTCCCCTCTCCCTAAGTTCGGGTTTGCTTCAGTGTCAGCAGGGCTTAGGTTCCAGCGTATGAGTTCGTTCACCATCAGGACTTGCTCATACTGTCAGCAGTCAGGGAGAGGCCCTGGGATTGTTAGGAGGTTACCTTTCCCTCCTCCCTAGCTTTGAGGCCTAGTCTGTTTACCTGTTGTTGGTTGTTTACTCAGTGTTCCTCTTTTCCCCACTTGCCGTGACATTTTGACTCTTAAAGGTTCTTGCACATGGATCTAATCACATGGACAAAATTGTTGATCCGTTAAAGAAAGAAAAAAACACAATGGTCACTGAAATAACTCAAAACTGACAAACGTAATACATATTTACTGAAAATCAGCTAATGAAAATCAGACATTGCGGGGCAATCACTGCAATTAAGCAATTTCTGCAACTCTCAATGAGACTTCTTCACCTGTTCATAGGTATTTTGGCCCATTCCTCGTGAGCAAACTGCTCCAGCTGTCTCAAGTGTGAAGGGTGCCTTTTCCAGGCTGCATGTTTCAGCTCCTTCCACAGATGTTCAATAGGAGTTAGATCAGGGCTCATAAAAGGACACTTCAGAATAGTCCAATGGTTTCTTCTTAGCCATTCCTGGATGTTTTTAGCTGTGTGTTTTGGGTCTTTATCCTGTTGGAGAACCTATGACTAGGGATAAGCGAACCTGAACTGCAACCCTACCGAATATCGAGGGTTTGTGCACCTGAACCCAAACACGGATTATGCCACGGAAGTCCGTCTTCGGGTTCGGTGTTCGGATGCAGAATAAAGCTTGTTGAAAGTCTGCAGAGCAGCCAATCAACAAGCTTTTAAGCTGTGGGCACTTGGAAGCCATCACATTCATGCCTAGTATTGGCATGGCTGTGATTGGCCAGCACATCACGTGACCCGGCCTGTATAAATGCTGGATCACATGGTAAGCTGCCATTCTGCTCTGACTAGTGTAGGGACAGGACTGAGCTGCAGTGAGGGAGTTAGGCATTAAATCTGGATGTTAATTCGGTGACCTATAGCCATTTTTTGGGGTGACATAGCCCTTCTTTGTAGTGAAAAGGAAACGTTCCAGCACACAGGTAAATCCACTGTCTTTATTGGTCTTCAAAATAAAATCACGTACAGTATGTATCTACACCCACCACTGTGGATGGTTAACATGTTTCGGACCTTACATGGTCCCTAATCATAACATGTTCAAAGTGAGTGTCCACAGGAGTATATATCTCCCCAGCCTGGAACAGCCACAATAAATCATGTGGACTAAAAAACGCACCATGTGAACTATGCTGCAGTTTCTTTGATGAGTATTTTTAATTACATGTTCCTCTGCAAACATTCCATCTGTGTTATACAGACACATATGGCTTGTTAGTGAGGTTGGTTTTTATGTGTTCAAACTTTCTTACTTTTCTATGACAGGTGAAGGTGTTCGAGGGTGTGCCTCCAGGAGGGGTGGAACCTCTATGCCCTATCCACCCAATGAGGGGGAGATATATACTCCTGTGGACATGTTAACCGTCCACGGTGGTGGGTGTAGATGCATACCGTACGTGATTTTATTTTGAAGACCAATAAAGACGAACAACCATGTGGATTTGCCTGTGTGCTGGAACGTTTCCTTTTCACTGCATTTATCAAGACTGGTCCGGTAGAGTTCCATGCACCTCAGCTGGTATGGTGAGCTGGAAAAGCAATTTCTCTACACCTCCTTTGCATTCGTGACATGGAAATACAATAGTTAATCTCGCTGTCAATTTTGTATTTGCCCTCAAAGGACGAAGAGAGCATCAAATAAGGGACGTGGCCGTGGTGCTGCTGGTGTTGGTGGTGGTGGAGCTCCTGCTGCAGGGAGAGGATGTTGTCGATCTGTGCCAGCTACGTGCCCAAATGAAACACCTTCCTCTGGTGCATGGCGTTCTGCGTCATTTTGTAGGCCCGAATACCGGTGTACGAATGGTGAGGACAGGTTAAGTAGAGGCAGTATTAGATTGGATGGCTGACAGTGCCTCCAGTTCCTTCACATTGTCCCCTGCTGAAAGCACAGAGTTGCCACCTGCAGCTAATGGGCATCCGTCTTCAACCTCAACCCCTTGCAAATCAGCCAAGCAGTCTGAGACCCAAGTCATGAAGCAGCCTAGCCATTTTAACGCACATCCCTTGCCTGGCGAATGTGATGAATTTGGTGGTGCTGAAAAATTACACCGATATGTCAGAGCTGCTGCAGAAAGTGCGGGCCGTCTGTGTGCGCTTTCGGTGTTCTTACCCTGCTGCTACTCGCCTGTCTGCGCTGAAGTGCAACTTCGGCCTTCCCGCTCACCGCCTCATAGGCAACGTACCCACAAGGTGGAACTCCACCTTGCACATGCTGGAGAGACTGTGTGAGCAGCAGCAGGCGATAGCGGAATTTCAGCTGCAGCACGCACGGGTCAGTCGCTCTGTGGAACAGCACCACTAATGACTGGGCCTCCATGCAGGACTTGTGTGCCGTGTTGCGTGGTTTCGAGTACTTCACCAACATGGCCAGTGCCGATAACGCCGTTCTCAGCGTTACTATCCCACTACAATGCCTCCTTGAAAAAACGCTTTAGGCAATGATGGATGAGGATGTGGCACAGGAGGAAGAGGAGGAGGAACTGGGATCATTCCCACGGATATCAGGCCAGTTGTCCAAAGGTGGCTTAGAGGGTGGGTTCCTGCACCAACAGAGGCCAGGTCCTGTCCAGCCACAGTTCTGGAGGATGATGAGGAGGAACCGTGTTCACAGCAGGGTGGCACCCTAAGCAGCTCACGGGCATCACTGGTGCGTGGCTGGGGGGATACAGAGGACACAGACGATGCACATCCCACAAAGGACAGCTTGTCCTTGCCTCTGGGCAGCCTGGCACACATGAGCGACTACATGGTGCAGTGGCTGTGCAACGACCGCCGAGTTGCCCACATTCATTCTATGCTGATTACTGGGTGGCCTCCCTGCTATATCTCCGCTACAAGGACAACGTGCCGTCCTTACTTCCGTCACTGGAGCGTGATCGGAAGATGCGTGAATACAAGGGCATGCTGTTAGACACACTACTGATGGCATTCCCACGTGACAGCGGGGGCTTAGTGGAAGCACGAGGCGAAGGAGGAGGAAGTCGCCCAGCAGATGGGGCACCGGCACCACCTCAGAAGGGAGGGTTAGCATGGCCGAAATGTGGAAAACCTTCATCAGCACGCCACAACAACCAGCACCACCATCTGATACAGACCGTCTAAGCAGGAGGCAGCATTTCAGCAACATGGTGGAACAGTACGTGTGCACACGTCTGCACGTACTGACCGATGGGTCTGCCCCATTTAACTTCTTGGTCTCCAAATTGGGCACATGGCTTGAACTTGCCCTTTACACCTTGGAGGTGCTGGCCTGCCCTGCGGCAAGTCCACAACCAACGTGGACAAGGTCACTTTCATTAATGAACCAGTCATGGATCCCACAGGACTTGTCCGTACCTTGGGCAGAGTAGATAAGTATACCAGCTGCACCCAGCCATTCTTATACTGTTTGCCATTTCCCAATGTTTTGGGGCCTCCACAAATAAAAAGTTAAAAAACCAAAACGGTGTTGGCTACCTCCTACGCCTCTTCCACTGACACTGCCACGTCCTCAGCCATCTCAACCTCCTACTTCACTTGGACCCCAGCCTCCTGGTTGAGTATTTTAATATATTTTAAGTCATTTCCCTATCCACTCTTACCCCCATTTTGCTTTCTTTTGCAGCCCTCTAGCCCTTTCTAGGACTATTTTGCAGCCATTTTACAGCCCCAAAGTTCGGGTCCCCATTGACTTCTATGGGGTTCTGGTTCTGGTACCCCAACCGAAGTTTGAACTAAAGTTCGGCCAAACCCATCGAACCTGAACATCCACGGGTTCGCTCATCCCTACCTATTTCATTCCAGAATGCCTTGATAGTCTTGAGATTTTATTGGACCCTGGACAGATTCAAAACACCCTCTGCTAGAGGCAGCCCCAAAACGTGACCATGTTTCACAGTAGATACAATGCTGTTTTCTTTGTATGTTTCATATTTGCGTCTGTGAATATAGAGCTGATGTGACTTCCCAAAAAAGCTCCAGTGTTGTCTTATTTGTCCAAAGGACATTCTCTCAGAAGCTTTGTGGCTTGTCAATATGAATTTTGGCAAATTCCAGTCTCGCTTATTATGATTTGCTTTGAACAGTGGTTTCCTCTTCGGTCGTCTTGCATTAAGTTGCTGTCTTGGCTAAGACAGAGATGGATGGTACAATCTGACACTGATGTACCTTGACCTTGTAGTTCACCTCTTATATACTTGGAAGTTGTTTTGGTCTCTTTGGTTACCATTTGTATTATCCGTCTCTTCAATTTGTCATCAATTTCCTTCTTGCGGCCATGTCCAGGGAGGTTGGCTACAGTCCCGTGCTTTTCTTTGTAATCTCCTGAGGCAACTCTCTCCTTAGTTTTCTTTGGTCCATGTTCCTTGTGGTAACCACCATGATACCAAAAAGCACAGTGACTACTTTTCACTCTACAAATAGGCAGAATGACTGATTACAAGTTTGAAGACACCTGTAACTGCTAATTACAGGACACACCTTAGCTTAACGTGTCCCTATGGCTAAATTATTTTCAATCTTTTCCAGGGTTACCATCATTTCTGTCCAGACCAGTTTAATTAGTTTGCTTTTTAAAATTATTCTGATGACTCATAATTCAAAAGCCATATCTGATTTTTATTAGCTGATTTTCTGTAAATTTGCATTTATTATTACTTTTGTCAGTTTTAAGTTATTTCAGTGACCATTGTGGGTTTTTCTTTTTTTTTTTTTAAACGGAAGGGTACCAACAATTTTGTCCGAGTGTGTATATTCCAGTGTAGGCCTTTAGGTGGCAGCACTACATTGCAATATATTGACTCTTCTATTTGTCTGGATTTATTTTCATTGATAAATAGAAGTGGAAATCTAACAATTTCATAAGATTAGACCCTTGGGAGCCTAACAAATGTAGGAAATAAAGTAAAACTTAATTTTTTTTTCATATTTAAAAAAAAAAAATCATAGTTATCGCCACATCTGAAAACACCCATACTATTAAAATATAAATGCAGCGAATGGCACAACAGAAAAAAAATTAAAATGTCCGATTTACCTTTTTTTTGGTCACTTAACCTCTCAAAAAAATTGAATAAAAAGTGATCGAAAAGTCATACCCACTCCAAAAATGGTATCAATAAAAACTACAGATCATCCTGCAAAAAAATTAACTCTCACACAGCTCTGTAAACATAACTTTAAATAAATTATGGGGATCAGAATATCGTGATGAAAAGAAAAATACATTTTTTATTTTGTTTCAGTATTAAAACACATGAAAAACGATATAAATATGTTATCCTTCTAATCATACTGACTGAGAGAATGAAAGGCACAGATCGGTTTTACCGCATAAGTAGCTAGTGCCGTAAAAAAACTTGGTGGAATCGTGTTTTTTTCCACTTTTTAACCATTTGGAATTCTCCAACTTCCCATTATAATATAAATACTAGTAAATTGTGCCATTAAAAAGAACAACCTGTCCCGCAAATAACAAGCCCTGTCCCACAAATAACAGCAGGCAGCTGGCAGCAATAACTGGGATCGGCGATGATGCCAAACTTGGCCAATTAAAATTTCAGATGCTGCTATCAGTAGGGAGCCCGGCATCTGTAGGATTAAGCAGAGGAAGGAGACTCCCTCTGCCTTCCAATCGGAGGCCAGGAGTTGAAATCGCAAGTCTACGGGACAAGCAATCAGAAGATCCCATGTTCAAGTCCCTTTAGGGGGCTAAAAGTTACTGTGAAAAAAGTAAAATCAGTAAAATTATGACTCTTGAAAGGCGGGGAGAAAAAAAACTAAAATGCAAAAACAAAATTGGTGCTGGGCCTTAGGAGGTTAAAGGGGTTGACCAAGGGCATTAAAAATCTAGGACAAGCCCTGCAATAGCTTAAAATAAAAATTATTTTATACCCACCTCTTTTTTCTTCCTCTGCTCTGATTGGCTGCAGCAGTCACGTGTCCTATACATCACTGCTGCAGTTTTTAAAGTGGTAGGAGGACTGGACTAGCGCTGCAAAGAACAGCACCGGAGAAGGGGTGAATATAAAATGAGTTTAATTATCTCAGACAACCCCTGTAATTGTTTAGCAGCTATTATTTAAAATAAATGATTGATTACTAAGTGATGTTTGTTTTTTAGTCCCATTAGGGGACTTTGAATTTTAAACTTAATTTTTACTTTCATGTAATGTCCTGTTCTGCATTACAGATGCTCAGGTGTCCATTTCATATGAGCGTGTTCCGTCTGCGAAATGCTCCCGTGACACAAACACACGGCATTATAATGATTTATCCTGCTGTGATTTCCAGTCTGACCGCAGCTGTACTGACGACAGTATGTCAGTACAGTTCAGCACAGCCGAGCTCAGGCAGCCGCACACAACAATATAAATCATTATAATGCTGTGAGTTCGTACAGGCGTAGCGTTCAGCCCGGGAAATGACTCACACACGGAGCTTGTCTCCTGGACTGAACACGCTCGTGTGAAACTGGCCTTAGGGCTCACAGTATTACAAGTGCTAATTTTGTAAGTCTCATACCAGTGAAAGGAGCGAGCCATACATTAGTGCCTCCTCTCCATTCACAACGGGGCTTTGTTCTTGAGACAGTTGAGGGTCCCACCTCGGGACCTGCTCCTTTCGGACATTTAGAGTATACTGTGTGCATATGCCATAAATATCCAGATGGGAATACTCTTTGAAGGTGGCCATACATTTCAGATAGTTGTCAGCTATTCATCCCATCACCCAGATGAATGCCACGCTGAGTGTGCATGTGTTCTCAATGGGGAGAGGGGAGTGAGCAGCAGCCTCCAGACATCTCCTCCAGACACCTGTGAGTATTGGCCATGTTCAAATTCAAAATCCCCGACCCTTCTTTTCCCCATATACAGAAAATAAACCACCATACACACCACGTTCTTTTGGTCCTGAAATTAGTGGGTTTGGTCATCATTAACCTAATTTGTAGGCTCAGAATGATGTACATGTATATTATTAGGCATGAAGAGGTTAAGGGGTGGTGACAAAATCCAATTCTGCACAGTGAGCCTTACGGTATATCCAAGGGCCAGCCCCAATCCCATGTATTATATTTGTAAGCAGAGAGATAAATACGTGGCAGAGACGCCAGCTTTTATTCTAAGTTATATCCCCCCATGCATGAACGTATGGGAAAATCAAACTCCCAGCACCATATTAGCCGAAAACGAAACACAGCCTATCACCACAAACATCTCATACCACGTGTCAAACCTGTTGGTGGAGGGGTACAATCTAGATGTTTTGCATCCAAAGGACCTGGCAAACTTTCAGTCACTGACACACGATGAAGTGCAGTTTATTCCAGAGTACCATATTCATGAGACAAACGTGAGGTCCGACATCTTAACCCGAGCAGAAAATGGGTCAGCCCTCAAGACAATGGGGGACATTTATTAAGACTGATGTTTTTCACTCTGCACTGCCAGAGGACGCACCAAAGTTATGTAGAGGTGCAGGTCTCTACATACGTTTGGTGCTTCGTTCGCCAGGCTGATGTAAGCCATTTTACTCGTCAAAAACTGGCATGGAAAATGATACATAAGCTGGGCCTCCTGGTCCCCTCACTTCCCTGTCCACACCACACCAACTTTTTTTGGCGCTTTGAGAAGAAGTCTCTTTTTTGGCACTTTGGGGAAAAGCCACAAAAAGGGTGTAAATAGATTAATAAAATGTCCCCCACTAATCCCAAAGAAACCAGCAAAACAACATCTGAATGGTGTCAGAATGGCCAAGCCAATCTCCAGACTCCTACCCAATGAGGCGTTGTGTCAGAATCTTAAACGGGTTGTCCAGTGGGGAAGAAAATGTGGGAATAAGCTCAGAGTGGGATGAAAATAAAATAAAAGTAGAGATAACTCGCTGATGCTCCCATTCCAATGTTTACTGGTCACTGCTTCTTGGGCCAATCTTGACACACAAAAAAATGACAGGTAATGCCTGCCTACCTAATCACTGACCAGAAAGTCACCTGCCTCGGCCAGCGATTGGCTACACAGGCATTTCAATGTTTCAAGAACCAGAGACCAAAGAGACCCTGTGAGCTCACGGTATGGAGAGGGTCAGTATCCCTTCTTTTATTTATTTTTTAACCCACTCTAAAAGCCCTTTCCCACAATTTTTTCCCTGCTGAAGAAGCCTTTTACATACAAACCGGATTCCAAAAAAGTTGGGACACTAAACAAATTGTGAATAAAAAATTAATGCAATGATGTGGAGATGGCAAATGTCAATATTTTATTTGTAATAGAACGTAGATGACAGATCAAACGTTTAATCCGAGTAAATGTATCATTTTAAAGGAAAAATACGTTGATTCAAAATTTCACGGTGTCAACAAATCCCAAAAAAGTTGGGACAAGTAGCAATAAGAGGCTGGAAAAAGTAAATTTGAGCATAACGAAGAGCTGGAAGACCAATTAACACTAATTAGGTCAATTGGCAACATGATTGGGTATAAAAAGAGCTTCTCAGAGTGGCAGTGTCTCTCAGAAGCCAAGATGGGTAGAGGATCACCAATTCCCACAATGTTGCGCAGAAAGATAGTGGAGCAATATCAGAAAGATGTTACCCAGCGAAAAATTGCAAAGACTTTGCATCTATCATCATCAACTGTGCATAACATCATCCGAAGATTCAGAGAATCTGGAACAATCTCTGTGCGTAAGGGTCAAGGCCGTAAAACCATACTGGATGCCCGTGATCTTCGGGCCCTTAAACGACACTGCACCACAAACAGGAATGCTACTGTAAAGGAAATCACAGAATGGGCTCAGGAATACTTCCAGAAACCATTGTCAGTGAACACAATCCACCGTGCCATCCGCCGTTGCCAGCTGAAACTCTACAGTGCAAAGAAGAAGCCATTTCTAAGCAAGATCCACAAGCTCAGGCGTTTTCACTGGGCCAGGGATCATTTAAAATGGAGTGTGGCAAAATGGAAGACTGTTCTGTGGTCGGACGAGTCACGATTCAAAGTTCTTTTTGGAAATCTGGGACGCCATGTCATCCGGACCAAAGAGGACAAGGACAACCCAAGTTGTTATCAACGCTCAGTTCAGAAGCCTGCATCTCTGATGGTATGGGGTTGCATGAGTGCGTGTGGCATGGGCAGCTTGCATGTCTGGACCATCAATGCAGAAAAATATATTCAGGTTCTAGAACAACATATGCTCCCATCCAGACGTCATCTCTTTCAGGGAAGACCCTGCATTTTTCAACAAGTAATGCCAGACCACATTCTGCATCAATCACAACATCATGGCTGCGTAGGAGAAGGATCCGGGTACTGAAATGGCCAGTCTGCAGTCCAGATCTTTCACCTATAGAGAACATTTGGCGCATCATAAAGAGGAAGGTGCAACAAAGAAGGCCCAAGACGATTGAACAGTTAGAGGCCTGTATTAGACAAGAATGGGAGAGCATTCCTATTTCTAAACTTGAGAAACTGGTCTCCTCGGTCCACAGACATCTGTTGAGTGTTGTAAGAAGAAGGGGAGATGCCACACAGTGGTGAAAATGGCCTTGTCCCAACTTTTTTGGGATTTGTTGACACCATGAAATTCTGATACAACATATTTTTCCCTTAAAATGGTACATTTTCTCAGTTTAAACTTTTGTTCCGTGATTTATGTTCTATTCTGAATAAAATATTAGAAGTTGGCACCTCCACATCATTGCATTCAGTTTTTATTCACGATTTATATAGTGTCCCAACTTTTTTGGAATCCGGTTTGTATAAGTGAAACAAAATGTCTATGGAGTGATGCCAGAGCCTACAGAAAATGGTTTCCTCAAGTTACCATTGCTTAAGGTGATTGTATGTAAAGTATAGGGTGTGCTTATTTTTTCCGACCTGTTGATTTACCACAAATCAAATGTTTTTGAGCACTTTTTAAAATATCACCAGAGGTTATTCGATTGCTTATGGTAAAATCAGGTTAGGACAACCTCTATCTAGTTTCACCCTTTGCCCACCAAATGGTAACCTCTAAAAGCTTTCAATGTAACGCAATCTTGGATAAAACCTGCAGTATAGAATGTATGTTATTTCAGATTACGGCACAGAATTTTGGTAAGTAAAAATGTGTTCATCACGTGTTCAGCTTATCTTTGTATTTTTTAACCATCTTTAAAAGGCCACCCCATGTAAAATCACTTGTTACATTTGTCTTTTCGTTAAAAGAATCTGCATACAAAAATATACAAGGTCTATGGTTTCAAAAATATATAGAACAATTATTTTACACTGAAATGGGAGATTCCTACAAAGGTTATGAGTCAAATGGGGCAAGCCTTTTAGAAGTTAAAATCCAAGGTAGGAAAAGACTCCTGCCCGGTTGCATCCACGTTCTCGGGAGTCTTTAGTGATACCGGACAGTTTTGTGGTGTGGAGACTGGAAATCAGAATGACTGGACACTTGGCAGAAACTAGTCACATACTGAAAATAGAACAGAGGAATATTGGTTGCCATCAGTGTGGATATGGTTGCAGAAGCTGTTGATTTCAGTCAACCTCAGGCCAAGCTTGGTCATAACAGGTGGGAGATCCATCCTGGCAGTGGGAGGACTTCATGCAGTATGTCTTCATTCAGCTGTTCTTAATACTTTTTTGCTCTTTGTCTTTGGTTTTCACCTTTGTAGGACCTCAGTAGGAGTATATCCAGGCAGCTATATGTATGGGTCAACTACAAAGGACTGGCCGTGTACTGGAACTTGGTGGAACAAGCTATATCGCAGTGATAATCTGCAATGTAATCTAAGAATATAAGAGTCTGTTGACCTTACAGTGTTGTTTGGTCGATGACATTTTTTTTAAAGCAGGCTCAGACTGATCTCTCACTGCTCCCATTCCTGATACTTTCCAGTCCTCTGACGTTCTCTTCTCCCTACTGGTTCCCCTCAAGATCACAGTGGCTAAGGTGGGTCACTGCGAAGTAGAGGTTGGCAGGGAACAAGGAAATGGGAGTGCCAGGGGACCGGTGACTTATTATTTTACACACGATTTGAGCCTGTTTTAAAAATGTTTTTTTTTATATCACCTGGACAAACTCTTTAATATAGTTTCAACCACAAGTATAACATGAGATGGGTTGAAGTACACGTGTTTTAGCTGTAAACTTTGGCCTGTAAAGAGCGCAACCAACTGGTTGTTAGAAGGTCCTATAAAAGTACATCAAGTATAGAATTCCTACGAGGCCAAGCATCCACTGAAGAGCACTGTCACAGGCTCTCCTCGATCTTCTCTACAACGCCTCCCAAGTTCATCTCTCTTAATACTTTGAACAGTGAGTCCCTTGCAGCTGCAGATGTACCCTCATTTTCAACCCAAAATGAGAGCATTGCATACTGAGCATCTTTGAAATGTCTGTTGTCCTGCTCAGAAGTTTCAATGACATGGTTACTGACTCCCAGACGGCGGATAAACTCCCTCCATCTGCCAACAGGAACACATTCAATGATTTTGTAGAGAACTTGCGTGGCTAAAAAACATAAGATGGACAAAAAAAATTAAAGGAGTCTTCAAAATGACCTAAGTACTGTTCAACTGTATAATTTATCTACGTAATAGTGTAGAAAATTCAAGGAGTGGTGGGTATACAGCACCATAACAAGAGTTATACTACAGGACTTCATTCAGTGCATGACCCCAGAGCCACAAGATAGTCAAGATAAACACTATAGTACAGTCCCAAAGGCTTGGCCAAATCCTAAACATAGCATTGTTTCTGTAACCTATTTAGACTTTGCCTGATACCCTTTTTCAAGTCTGTTTTATTCCACAGGTCCAATAGTCTTTCCTATCTACCTTCTTTCTGAAGTTCCTCTATATAACAGTTCAGGTCTAGTTCTCTTTCTGGTCCACCTTCTACCTAAAAGCCTTCCAGATTCGTAGACCCAGTCCATTACCTGGATTATTTTTGCTTGACCTTTTCTGACAGTCTACATCTCTCCTCAGTCTAGTTTCTGATTATGTATGGTCCTGATATTTCCTAATATGTAGACACATATCTTTACTCACTGTTTAAGCTTGGTGTCTGGGTCTGTAATGTGATGTCTGGTAATGGAAGGCCAGAATTTTGAGCATTATTTTGTTGTTGAAGTCCAGATTCTTCTACAAAATAACCAGCGTGTCCTGGGAGAGAATCTAATTTACCCGTTGAAGAGGAGCTCTTCATCTACAAAAGAAGAAAGGAAATAATATTTTTAGGTATTTTTCATTTCTAAATTTTAAACCCTACCCACATAAGCCACTGGTTGTTACATGTTATGAAGCGCTGAGATTAGTAATGGGGAATGTGGACTATATGACCAGAAGTGTATAGACCCCTGAGCATCCAATTCCAGAAGCATAGGCATTAACATGGGTTTGGCCCATCACATGGTGCTATGTACACTATCCATTGCCCTAGGGGTGGGCTTTCTACTACATTTTGGACTTGGATCCACAAGAGCATAAGCATAACTGGGCAGTGAGAACCTAGCTCCACCATGACTTCCAGTATCTATCCCACAGGGGTTCGATAAGGTTGAGGTTGGGAAAACTTCTGTTGAGATTTGTCAAACCAATTTTTTGCCCACCTTCGAGGTGGTAAGTTGTGAGTTATCATCCCGCATTCCGCTTGGTGTTTGTCCTCAAGCTGCCGCATCTCAACAAACCCTTAGAGACATATTACTATTAGCCGCAGTGCTGACAGCCGAAACCATCAATAATCTGATATTGTTACTGGGGGAAGCTGTAGAAAACACATTCCTGCTGTGGCGACCACTAAATGGGAAATTAGGTATTACATGGTGGCAATGTATATGAACAGGTTACCATGTAATACATGTATGAGTTTCATATGTTCTAATCAGACTATCCCTTTAGTGTCCATTGTTTGTTGTTGATATGTCTGATGAGCATATTAAAGGGACAAACCACATTTTATACATACCAGAGGAGTGCTCAATTGTCCACTTCCTAAAAAAAAAAAAAAAAAACAAGTTCTATTAATGTATGCCATGCCTGGTACTAATAGAGTTCAATGGTATCGGGCAGTGTCTACAGCTGGGGAGCCACATGCATGCAGCAGGAGATCCGGAGACATTGGAGTGGTCTCATGAAGACAACCTCTTTATAAAAAAGGTCGGTGTGATGTAAGCCTAGACTTGGCTTGCCCCAAAATGTAGCGTTATAAGCCATATAATGCTGCCATAACTGCCCACACTCCCACAAACTGAGCCGTAAAAAGAAAAGGGTTTATGCAAACCCTGCCCAAAAGTGGGCATTTTTGGGGAAATTCCAGAGTGGTTTGGGACTAAAATGTTCCGATCTTGACTTTTTCAATGTCGGGAAGTACGTACGTAGGGAAGTATTATAGGGGTTGTCCCATCTTGGATCGCTAAGATATGCCCCCACTATCTGATAAGTGCAGGTCCCACACCTATACTCGCCAGTGCCAGAGAGCGAACTGCGCTGGCTCGGCTATTTCCGTATGCTCCATAGAAGTGAATGGAGCGACGGCCTTTCTTGCACGGTGTGATTCCCTTTAATTTCAATTGGATTTCAATTCAATTAATTTCAATTGGACTTTCGAAAATAGTCGAGTGCGCCTCGCAGCTATTTTCAGAAGCCGATAGAAGTGAATGGAGAGCGGCCGTGCATGTGTGGTGCGCCTTCCATCTATTCTAAGTACAGGTGCGGGTAGCGATGCTACCGGAGAAATAGTATGCAAATTTACTCTCCAGAACCTCTCTCTAAAGCTACCTATAGGTAGTAGGTAGCCCCCCACACAAGATTGGACTCAAGACTGGGAGTGCTGCGGTTTTTCATACCTTCTTTAGCCCCCCTGTAAGTAATTTCTGACCAATTAAAAGGGTTATCTGGGATTTTGATATTGATGGCCCATCCTCAGGATAGGTCATCAATATCAGATCGTTGGTTTCGACTCCCAGCACCCCCACCGATCAGCTGTTTGTGGAGGCTGCAGCCTCATCACAGTTTACCTAGCAGCGCTCCCATTCATTTCTATGGGTCCGACAGAAATAGCCAAGCCAGCGCTCAGCTATTTTTGGAGACCCCATAGAAATGAATGCATGCGCAGTGCGCCCTCCACCACTTTCAGTGCTCCTTTCTCAGGGTAGGTGCGTGTACCAGAGGTGGGACCCGCACCTATCAGACAATGGGGGCATATCCTAGTGATATGGCCTTATTTTCTGAGATGGGAATACCCCTTTAAGGAGCACTAAAAAATGACCAGGGATTTTGCCAAGAGACTGTAGTAGACACACGTCACGCCCATCGCGACCTCTAACGACGGTATTCCATCAGTTTCAATCGCTGGATAAGAAGACCCTGCTCCTCATCTTTAGCCCTATGTTTAGCACACTGTACCTGGTACGTTGATTGTAGGGAGTGGACTCTTCTTCTGGAAAGCGGAGACCAACTTCTTACGCGTTGTGACAACCACTGTAATCACCAAAGCCAGGAAAACGGCGCCCATTGCACAGGCTAAGACAACCGTAACAGCGTTTGATTCTGAAACCAATGAATAATGTTGGTTACTGCTGGAGCTGGGTTTAATTGCACGAAAGCATCTCACAGCTGAGGCTTTGCTACAATGATATCCAAATGCAGGATATTTAATTATACAATTATGAAAGGACTATTCTCATCTCAGACATTGGTGGCCAGGATATGCCATCAGTGTAGGACATGAAGGGTTCCCAGAGGTGGGACCCAAGAGAATGAGAGCGCGCAACGCAAGTGCGGCCAACCTCCACTCACTGCTACAGGAGTTCCGAAAATAGCCACGCGCTGGATTGCTTATTTCAGGCAGTCCTGTAGCGGTGAGTAGTGAGGTGGCCGTGCATGCGCCCTGCATTCACCACTAGGGGACTTCTGAAAATAGCCGAGTACACTCGCTCGCCTATTTTCCGAACTCTCATAGCAGTGACTAGCGAGCACAAGGCGCTTTCTGATACAGAGCTCCAAATCCCCTGCATAGACAAATCACTAAGGTAAAATCCTGCCTGCTGCTGCTGCTTACCGCACACTGTGCTTTCACTGACCTGTATGCAGTACACTCCTAAGCTCCCTCTAGTGGTGGATGCAAGCAGGCAGAACTTTATGATGCATTTATGCAGTGGATTTGGAGCTCTGTTTCAGGGCTCTAACCGTAATAAGCATATAATATTGATCAGTACAGAATGTTGGACCTAGTGTTAAAAGGTGATTATATTAGAGAACAGTATTTATAGCAGTCATGATGGGAGTTGTAGGCTGGAGAGCTGCAGGCTGATGATTGCTGCGCACACAGACATGTTTTGGTGAAAGTCATTCACACTTACCTTTTGGCTTTTTACTCTCTTCAGGCTCTGGAGGGCAGTGATTCACACAGTGATCTGTACGGTTACACCTAAAATCATATGACATTATGGCAGCTGTAGATGTGCATCAGATGTAGTGCAGCCAGAAATAGTGTATAATCTATACAATTACCATTACAAATTAACCTCTGTTATAGCTAATACAGAAACTAATGATAAAGTTTAAAAAATGCAGCACCTCTAGTTATACGTTGTCATCGGTGCAATGTATGAGGGAAGTCGGGAGAAATACATATCGGATGTAGAAGCGTTTAGGAACAATTTTATAAATTCCAGTTTCCTGCAGTACCCCATATAGTCACCAGGTGGCAATATTGAATAAACGTTTGTATAATAGCCATAGTGGAATAGTTGGGGGTTCTCCCGGATTAGAAAAGCACACACCCCACACACGGCCCGCGGACAGGGGTGGTGATGTGTTTTGAAAAAAGCAGCTCTGTTTTTCTAATATCCTGGACAACCGCTTTAATTTTTTATTCTAATTCCTGTTATATATATATATATATATCCTTCTCCTTTATGTTTTAGGGGTTGCCAAGAAACCGGTGAGGGCACTTTCACACTAGCGTTAATATTTTCCGGTATTGAGTTCCATCACAGGGGCTCAATACCGGGGAAAAAAAATGCTTCAGTTTTATCCCCATGCATTCTGAATGGAGAGCAATCCGTTCAGGAAGCATCAGGATGTCTTCAGTTCAGTCCCTCTTATGGTATTTGGCATGCCGCAGTATTTTCTCCGGCCAAAATTCCGGGAACACTTGCCGGAATGCCGGATCCCGCATTAATTTCCTGTATTAATGCTGGATCCGGTACCAAGTGTTCCGGAAAACCGGATTCCCGGTTTCCCGGTATGCGAAAAAATAAATTCCAAATCTGTTTTTCCGGATGACACCAGAGAGACGGATCCGGTATTTCAATGCATTTGTCAGACGGATCTGCATCTGGATCCGGAAACAAGTGCTATCCGAATGCTATCCGTTTGCAAACGGATTTCCAGATCCGGCAGGCAGTTCCGGTAACGGAATCCTCTAACCCAAGTGTGAAAGTACCCTAACTCCCTTCATGTTTGGTGGACTTGTCCCATAGTGAGACGGCCCTGGACCTGTGTATTTGCTAGGCCTTACACCACCGACATTTAACAACACTACCAGCTTCTACAATATATTCTAATGTCCGCAAAGATTCATATTGTGTCCAGGTGGCGGTCTACATCACTTTCAGGATTGGCGGTTATTCTCAGGGTTAACCGCATTGCATTATATGAAAAACTAAATGTCACTTTAAATGATACCAGGGAACGAAGTTCACAAATATGGAAGAAACATAAATATATAACCTTATACACTTACTCTTTACATGGGCGACAATTTCCGTAAGAGTCAAGGAAAAAGTTGGCGTAGCAAATACACACTGCGTTGCGGTCGGCTGTACCTGAAATTGTGCAGAGACAATGTCAGATCCCTTCAGTCCAGCATCTGATAATCCAGAATATTTAATATCTTGTGCATACATACTGCTATATGCTCTGAAAATAATAACTAACCCCCCCCCCCCCCCAACAAAAACTGAAAACCGAACACATTAGTTAAAGATGAAAGCTTACATTGGTAGTGTGGCTTCCCATTCTCACATTCACTGCACTTTAGGCATGTGAATTTCCGATCGCTACTAGACTTGTAATAACCAGCAGGACATCCACATACGGTATCATTTATTCTAGTGCAGGATTGCAACGTAATTTGTCCAAATTCTGAAAGAAACAAAGTTGTTCAGCGATTTCATGTCACTTTCATAACATTGAGGCTGTCGGCTCTCCTGTGTGGTGTAGTATAGAGGATCTGTCAGCTCTGCTGTGTGGTGTAGTATAGAGGATCTGTCATCTCTCCTGTGTGGTGTAGTATAGAGGATCTGTCTGCTCTCCTGTGTGGTGTAGTATAGAGGATCTGTCAGCTCTCCTGTGCGGTGTAGTATAAAGGATCTGTCAGCTCTCCTGTGTGGTGTAGTATAGAGGATCTGTCAGCTCTACTGTGTGGTGTAGTATAGAGGATCTGTCAGCTCTCCTGTGTGGTGTAGTATAGAGGATCTGTCAGCTCTCCTGTGTGGTGTAGTATAGAGGATCTGTCGGCTCTCCTGTGTGGTGTAGTATAGAGGATCTGTCGGTTCTCCTGTGTGGTGTAGTATAGAGGATCTGTCGGCTCTGCTGTGTGGTGTAGTATAGAGGATCTGTCGGTTCTCCTGTGTGGTGTAGTATAGGGGATCTGTCAGCTCTCCTGTGTGGTGTAGTATAGAGGATCTGTCAGCTCTCCTGTGTGGTGTAGTATAGAGGATCTGTCAGCTCTCCTGTGTGGTGTTGTATAGAGGATCTGTCGGTTCTCCTGTGTGGTGTAGTATAGAGGATCTGTCAGCTCTCCTGTGTGGTGTAGTATAGAGGATCTGTCAGCTCTCCTGTGTGGTGTAGTATAGAGGATCTGTCAGCTCTCCTGTGTGGTGTAGTATAGAGGATCTGTCAGCTCTCCTGTGTGGTGTAGTATAGAGGATCTGTCAGCTCTCCTGTGTAGTGTAGTATAGAGGATCTGTCAGCTCTCCTGTGCGGTGTAGTATAGAGGATCTGTCGGCTCTCCTGTGTGGTGTAGTATAGAGGATCTGTCAGCTCTCCTGTGTGGTGTAGTATAGAGGATCTGTCAGCTCTCCTGTGTGGTGTAGTATAGAGGATCTGTCAGCTCTCCTGTGTAGTGTAGTATAGAGGATCTGTCAGCTCTCCTGTGTGGTGTAGTATAGAGGATCTGTCAGCTCTCCTGTGTGGTGTAGTATAGAGGATCTGTCAGCTCTCCTGTGTAGTGTAGTATAGAGGATCTGTCAGCTCTCCTGTGCGGTGTAGTATAGAGGATCTGTCAGCTCTCCTGTGTGGTGTAGTATAGAGGATCTGTCAGCTCTCCTGTGTGGTGTAGTATAGAGGATCAGTCAGCTCTCCTGTGTGGTGTAGTATAGAGGATCTGTCGGCTCTCCTGTGTGGTGTAGTATAGAGGATCTGTCGGCTCTCCTGTGTGGTGTAGTATAGAGGATCTGTCAGCTCTCCTGTGTGGTGTAGTGTAGAGGATCTGTCGGCTCTCCTGTGTGGTGTAGTATAGAGGATCTGTCAGCTCTCCTGTGTGGTGTAGTATAGAGGATCTGTCAGCTCTCCTGTGTGGTGTAGTATAGAGGATCTGTCAGCTCTCCTGTGTGGTGTAGTATAGAGGATCTGTCGGCTCTCCTGTGTGGTGTAGTATAGAGGATCTGTCAGCTCTCCTGTGTGGTGTAGTATAGAGGATCTGTCAGCTCTCCTGTGTGGTGTAGTATAGAGGATCTGTCAGCTCTCCTGTGCGGTGTAGTATAGAGGATCTGTCAGCTCTCCTGTGTGGTGTAGTATAGAGGTTCTGTCAGCTCTCCTGTGTGGTGTAGTATAGAGGATCGGTCAGCTCTCCTGTGTAGTATAGAGGATCTGTCAGCTCTCCTGTGTAGTATAGAGGATCTGTCAGCTCTCCTGTGTGGTGTAGTATAGAGGATCTGTCAGCTCTCCTGTGTGGTGTAGTATAGAGGATCTGTCAGCTCTCCTGTGTGGTGTAGTATAGAGGATCTGTCAGCTCTCCTGTGTGGTGTAGTATAGAGAATCTGTCAGCTCTCCTGTGTGGTGTAGTATAGAGGATCTGTCAGCTCTCCTGTGTGGTGTAGTATAGAGGATCTGTCAGCTCTCCTGTGTGGTGTAGTATAGAGAATCTGTCAGCTCTCCTGTGTGGTGTAGTATAGAGGATCTGTCGGCTCTCCTGTGTGGTGTAGTATAGGGGATCTGTCGGCTCTGCTGTGTGGTGTAGTATAGAGGATCTGTCAGCTCTCCTGTGTGGTGTAGTATAGAGGATCTGTCGGCTCTCCTGTGTGGTGTAGTATAGAGGATCTGTCAGCTCTCCTGTGTGGTGTAGTATAGAGGATCTGTCGGCTCTCCTGTGTGGTGTAGTATATAGGATCTGTCGGCTCTGCTGTGTGGTGTAGTATAGAGGATCTGTCAGCTCTCCTGTGTGGTGTAGTATAGAGGATCTGTCAGCTCTCCTGTGTGGTGTAGTATAGAGGATCTGTCAGCTCTCCTGTGTGGTGTAGTATAGAGGATCTGTCAGCTCTCCTGTGTGGTGTAGTATAGAGGATCTGTCAACTCTCCTGTGCGGTGTAGTATAGAGGATCTGTCAGCTCTCCTGTGTGGTGTAGTATAGAGGTTCTGTCAGCTCTCCTGTGTGGTGTAGTATAGAGGATCGGTCAGCTCTCCTGTGTGGTGTAGTATAGAGGATCTGTCAGCTCTCCTGTGTAGTATAGAGGATCTGTCAGCTCTCCTGTGTGGTGTAGTATAGAGGATCTGTCAGCTCTGCTGTGTGGTGTAGTATAGAGGATCTGTCAGCTCTCCTGTGTGGTGTAGTATAGAGGATCTGTCAGCTCTCCTGTGTGGTGTAGTATAGAGGTTCTGTCAGCTCTCCTGTGTGGTGTAGTATAGAGGATCGGTCAGCTCTCCTGTGTGGTGTAGTATAGAGGATCTGTCAGCTCTCCTGTGTAGTATAGAGGATCTGTCAGCTCTCCTGTGTGGTGTAGTATAGAGGATCTGTCAGCTCTGCTGTGTGGTGTAGTATAGAGGATCTGTCAGCTCTCCTGTGTGGTGTAGTATAGAGGATCTGTCAGCTCTCCTGTGTGGTGTAGTATAGAGGATCTGTCAGCTCTCCTGTGCGGTGTAGTATAGAGGATCTGTCAGCTCTCCTGTGTGGTGTAGTATAGAGGATCTGTCGGCTCTCCTGTGTGGTGTAGTATAGAGGATCTGTCGGCTCTCCTGTGTGGTGTAGTATAGAGGATCTGTCAGCTCTCCTGTGTGGTGTAGTATAGAGGATCTGTCAGCTCTCCTGTGTGGTGTAGTATAGAGGATCTGTCGGCTCTCCTGTGTGGTGTAGTATAGAGGATCTGTCAGCTCTCCTGTGTGGTGTAGTATAGAGGATCTGTCAGCTCTCCTGTGCGGTGTAGTATAGAGGATCTGTCAGCTCTCCTGTGTGGTGTAGTATAGAGGATCTGTCAGCTCTCCTGTGTGGTGTAGTATAGAGGATCTGTCAACTCTCCTGTGTGGTGTAGTATAGAGGATCTGTCGGCTCTCCTGTGTGGTGTAGTATAGAGGATCTGTCAGCTCTCCTGTGTGGTGTAGTATAGAGGATCTGTCTGCTCTCCTGTGTGGTGTAGTATAGAGGATCTGTCGGCTCTCCTGTGTGGTGTAGTATAGAGGATCTGTCGGCTCTCCTGTGTGGTGTAGTATAGAGGATCTGTCAGCTCTCCTGTGTGGTGTAGTATAGAGGATCTGTCAGCTCTCCTGTGTGGTGTAGTATAGAGGATCTGTCAGCTCTCCTGTGTGGTGTAGTATAGAGGATCTGTCAGCTCTCCTGTGTGGTGTAGTATAGAGGATCTGTCAGCTCTCCTGTGTGGTGTAGTATAGAGCTAATGTGCCTATTTTTCTTTTCCAGAGAAGCACTGTGTGGCCTATAAGACTCTTTGAGGATACTAGGAGCTCTTCACAAGGATAAATAGCGCCACCTGCATTACCTTAGCATCATTTGATGGTGTCACAATTGTGTAGGGACATTGAGAAGGAGTTTGGCCGAGGGCCATCAAAATATACCCTATAACTGTGGCCAGTACCGCTTGGGGTGCACTGACTGACTGGTTGAAAAACTGAAAATTTTTGCAAATGTGGCGGCACATAGTTTGAATGTAGGAGGTTGTATGGATGGTGGGAGTTATAGTCTACCTCCAGTGTAACTGGGAGCGTCTGTACTTACGGGTCAGGCAGTCCGTACACGGTACGCAAAATTTCGAGGAACTTGGACTTTTTCTATAGGAGTCCTTTTCACAAGGTTCACATTTACTTTTCATTCCTTCTGCAGAACATTCGGCGTCCAACATGAAACCTGCGGAGACAGACGCGGCTCAGTAACATGTCAGTTCAGTCATAATATGACACACCCAATGGGCTTGTCTGACCCGATGTGTGGGAGGCAATTAATATCTGTGGGTGTCTATTATATACTCGTATCCGGAGTGTGATTCATAGAGGATATATCTGATGATACGGCCTCTGCCTACAGGAGACTCGTAATCAGGCTATTATTAGACCTCAACCTTTACATTACATGTTTGCTGCTCGGTTGAGCTGTGGCCCTGTGACCAGTAAATTTCAGCATCTGGATAATATATCGTGTGCTGTCCGCATCCGTATGTCCGCTCCGTAGCCCCCGCAGAAAAGATAGAGCGTGTCCTATTCTTGTCCGTTTTGTGGACCAGGATAGGCATTGTTACAATGGATCCGCAAAAAAAACAAAAACGGGTGCAACACGGAGGTCATCCGTATTTTTTGCAGATCCGTGTTTTGCGGGCCGCAAACTACATACGGTCGTGTAGATGTAGCCTTAGAGGGCGTTTTTCATCTCCACCCAATTTAATTAGATCCAGTGTTGTGCACCTACCTGCACTCTGCTGCTCCGTTCCAGCACCAGGGCTGCCTGGTGTGTAAACTTCTGGGGGTGGTTGCGTGCACGCTGCCGTCATTCACTGACCTTAGCGGCATGTGAACCAGCAGTGACGTCCCACGGGGACACGTCACCACGTAGGCCAGTGAATGGCTGCAGCGGCACAAGGGACCCCGTCAGAAGGTTTACACTTCGAGGGACAGAAGGGGCACGGACTGGAGTCACAATGCTAGTATAGAGCGACAGGGAGTAGGTTAGCAGATTTTTTTTTTTACTTTAGATCCAGGCCTAGTTAAAATGGGATTTAGGGTTGTAAAACACCTTTAAAGGGGATGTCCAGTTTAGAATTTCTTCTTTCATAGAACGTATTGGGGAATTATGAGTTAATAAAGCGGGGGTCTATCTGTTTAGGATCGTCATCTCTTGACCAGAGTGGAGAGCGGATACATAGAGTTCCCTCTCGGTCTGGAGGACCCATCCTGTCCTGCATTACACAGACTTTGATTGGGCACAGTGCAATACCTAATTTCTCCTGTGGTGGTGCTGCAGAGAAATTGAGCACTTACTGCCAGGTTGTCCCCCACAGATTACAGATGATCGCTGGGGTTTCCAGCTAGTCATCTTTCTAACAAATAGCGAGTGTCAAAAAGCGGAGAATCCCATTAAAGAGAAGCTGTCAGGAACAGGAGTCACGTTGATTGTCACAGTAACAGGTTCCCTTTAATAATTTCCGTCAACAGCAGCAAGTCTGGAGGTAACACTACTAAATAATAGATCAAAACCATTATAGTAAAGCTGTAGTATAGATTCCACAAAAAGATGATTCATGAAAACCTAACATGGCGGTCTCCAGTACTTGACCTCCGAGGCCAGATATTCTCGGATGTCTGACATATCAAAGGGATCGTCAACAGTTCACACCAAACATCCGACTGTATGTAATGCAGAGACGCAAAATATCAAAATCATAGACCAAACATAGACCACCTAGACCGTGCTTCCTGAGGAGGCCCAAAGGCCACATGAAGACACCAGTATAATCAATGGCACATGGTAGGTAGGGGCCCAGTTATCTGTCTTGTGGCTTCTGTTTATTTGCTCTGCCGAAAAATATTGTGCAACCTATACCAGCAGCGCTCGACAGACCCCACCGAGTTTTCCGTCATGTTCCATCTACTGTGTTATATCCAGGGCTGGAGGGGGCGGAGCATGACACAGGAATTCATAGAACACAGAGGAGACAGTCCCTGTGTCACGCCCCGCCCCCTCAGGTCTTGCACTGGGCATAGCAGTTACCTACGTGGTCCAGAACACACAGACCGTAGTCAGGATCTGATGACCCATTTTTAGGCCTAACCACCAGTAATTCATGATTCCAGCAGCCCTGAATGTTCTCCCTGAATCCAGCCATGGAATTTACCTCGTAGCTACTCCTAATAATTATGTTCAGGTGTGTCTGAGATGACGGGCGTCACCTGGTCATAAAATGATAGGTAAACTTGGCGGGCGTGACGATGCTCTCCAGCTCAGATTTCTGCTTGTTTTCCTTTCCGTCTATTTGGCTCCATATCAGACACCTTAGGCGCTACACTTACCGTCTCCCTCCTCCCGATTCCCACTAATCTTGGAAATCCAGACGCATCCGGAGATGGAGCCAGGCATGCAGAGAAGTAAAAAACACATTCCTTAAGCCGTCCTAGATGACAAGCAGATTTTTTTGGCCAACATCCAACATCATGGAACAAGGGCCACACAACCATATTTCTGGGTGTGAACCCATTCATTTCGACGGGGCCGTAAAAGATGTGTGCTGTCGGTATCTGTAGTTCCGTTCCGCGGCCCCACAAATACGATAGAGCAATCTGCGGACAATAGGCATTTCTACCATAGGTTTGGCCGCGAGTGGTCCACAAAATGCAGAAGGCACACGGCCTGTACCCGTGAATGGACCCTTATGGAGACCCTGTGGTTGTCATTATGACGCCACTGGCAGTCACTCCTATGGAGACACTATAGTTGTCATTATGGGGGCACTGGTGGTCACTGTTATGGAGACACTTTGGTTGTCATTATGGGGACACGGGCAGTCACTGTTATGGAGACACTGTTATTATGGGGGCACTATGTCATTATGGAGACACTATGGTTCTCATTATGGCGACGCTGGCAGTCACTGTTATGGAGACACTATGGTTCTCATTATGGAGACACTGTGGTTGTCATTATGACGCCGCTGGCAGTCACTCCTATGGAGACACTATAGTCACTATGGGGGCACTGGTGGTCACTGTTATGGAGACACTGTGGTTATTATTATGGGGACACGGGCATTCACTGTTATGGAGACACTATGGTTGTTATTGTGGCGGCGCTGGCAGCCACTTATGGATACAATATGGTTTTCATTATGGCGGCGCTGGCAGCCACTGTTATGGAGACACTATGGTTCTCATTATGGGGGCCACCACTTTGTGGACACCAGCCAGTAATTATAATTTCATAGTTGGGGCTTTTCAGTGCAGATCTTATGTAACATTTCTTGTGTCCTTTACCATAACCGCAGATATCATGACATTGAGACGTTTCTCATAACCTCCAGGTTGTGACTTTCACGTTACAAGGTCTTCTGAGCTTTAGTCATCATTGCTCTGCAGACCTGATTACTGGTTCATTGCTCTGCACGGATACCTCACATATTATCTGCTGAAGTGTGAAACCTCAGACCTGTGCCTCCCCTGTGATCTCTGCATCACTACTTATTTGTGGTTGCACATAGAAGCCCATAGATCTGCAAGCAAAAATGGCATTGTGTGGGGTGTAATGATGGGAGGAGATGAGCGAGCGGGAGGAACATCTCACAAGTGACAATAACCTGTGTCTCCTGCTCTGTTGTGGACTGTGCTAGTCCAAACAGGGTCAGCAAACTCCTCTGGCTCCTTTTGGGTTCCTCAGGCTTCCTTAGGTCTTCATACTAAATACTGGCTCCAGTCTGAATCCAACAGTCACTGTAGTCTTGATGTTACTATAACTGCTCTGGGGTTTACATAGAGATGAAGGAACCCAATAGCAAATATCTGTTTGTGAGTTAGCTATCATCACCTCCTCCTTCCCCCAGTCCAGAACTTCTCACCACTCGTTACCTCCTATTTCTTTGTTGGTGAAAGGAACCAATTCCTCTGACTCTCTGCCCAAATTTTTCTACCCTCCTTCATTAACATTGCGTTTTCTTTGAAGATTAGTGAGCCCTTCCATGGAGGTTGTTTATTGCTGGATCTTTTCTTGGTCTCCACAACAGCCACATTATGGTTCTCTAGTTACTAGAATAGAATCATGTTGAGGCTCACCACACACTTCGATCCATGTGATATAAGGATCCAAAGTGGGTTGGGTTTATGTCAAAAATTAGTAAAAAAAAAAAAAGGAATTTGCCCAAGTTATGGGCGCACCTCCAACCCATAAAAATCTTGCTGGATGGATTTCCCCAAAAGCTTAGGTCTTGGTGGTTCCTTTGGCTTACCTCCTCTCAATTATGGCAGCCTTCTGACTTCATGATACATCCTGCATTTTCATTGCCCCCTAATTTTGTGCCAAAGAAAGGAGCCTCTGCCTCTGTAAAGATGGTGGAAAGGCCAATATTTCTTAGTCTCCATACCAGCCACTTGTGTCAGGTTCCTCAGATTGAAGACGTCACTACTGAGGTAGACTTGTGTAGGCTCTTGGAAGACATGCTGACCAATCCATACTATTAGGACTGACGAATCAGGAAATAACTTAGTTTATGAGATTAGGGTCAATCTCCAACCAACTAAGTTCTATTTGGCTTGCGTTCTCGAAGGCTCAGATTTTATGGCATCTTCCTTTGCGCTGCTTTCTAAAGATTATGGCAACATGTCGGCTTGATGAAGTGTCTAATACACATATGGAGATCTCGCTCGCAACGATCTTAGCAGTACCGACTGACAATCTGATGTGAATTGGGAGTCAGTGTAGGCCTGGCCCACTAGAGTACCAGAAGATCCTTCGGTGGGCCCAGGCTCTGATACCATAGTGGGTCCCAAAGGTCCAGTAGATAAAACCTGTTTGTAGCTTCTGAGACTCATCTGGGTGTCCTGGCTGTCTACAATGGCAGAAGGATTGAAGTTCAACATGTTTCTGGAGGAGAAATACCCCCTACCAGAGGAGTCTGACACGGGCCAATGATTGGAAACAAGCATTCATAAGATGGTTCATTTGCTCCATGGTTGCTGCATGTTAGCATCCCCCTTCTCCCGATCAGCTGGTTGATGAAATGCTTGTTTGTCGGTTGATGAAATCTTTTTCTAAATAGGGGATGTGCTGCTGACAATAATGTAAATTAACTGCAGCACGAATGATCATAAGTAGAGGACGATCGTTTGTTTGCAAATTATCTTCCCATTGAGCTGAAGTCTAGTGTGCATGTATACAAGGGATTGGGGAGGACAAGCATTTCAGAACCAGAATTGTGGACTCTATTTTTACCAGCTGTCACATGACTCCTGCAGGTACTCACCCGCCAGACATTTGTTGCAGCAGTGTTTCCCCCTTTTCGCCCTGTATTCATCTTCTTTGCAGGTTACGGCTCCGTTCAGCGTCTCGGATCTTTTGTGCCGGTGGGTTGACGTCCTGAACCCCACCGGTTCACCTTTTATCAGCAGAGCCGACTGTAAGGGAACATCCAACGTGTGACATATGACGGGCAAAACCCAGAATAAGGAGATCTGCAAAATAGAATAAAATAATGGTCATTGATAGTGAGGCATACAGCATAGGAAAGTCATGCAAAGGGTGTCTGACAACAGGTGGAGCTAAATCGTAGTCTGTTTCCAAGGGCAACCAGCAGAAATTTGAAAGCAGCTATGAGTATGAATAGAAAAAAAACAATGTAAGGCCTCATGCACACGACCGTTGTTGTGTTCCGTGTCCGTTGTTCCGTTTTCCGTGATTTTCTGCGGACCCATTGACTTTCAATGGGTCCGTTGAAAACTCGGAAAATGCACCGTTTGTCATCCGCGTCCGTGATCAGTGTTTCCAGTCCGTCAAAAAAATATGACCTGTCCTATTTTTTTCACGGACAACGGTTCGCGGACCCATTCAAGTCAATGGGTCCGTGAAAAAACACGGAGGCACACAAGATTGTTATCCGCGTCCGTGATCCGTGTCCGTTTTTTTTTCCTATCATTTTCAAGGCAAACTTGACTTAGATTTCTTTTTCACTTTTCATGTCTGGTGATCCTCCAAAAATCAAGGAAGACACACGGAAACAAAAACGGAAACGGATCACGGAACAACGGAACCCCGTTTTGCGGACCGTGAAAAAATACTAACACAGTGAAATACCTAACACAGTGAAAACCTATTCAAATGGTTACCAATATGGCAGACACGGTAGTGGCTATAACTGGTGCTGGGGTAGCTATATCAGGGGGCCTTTTGGGTGGGCAGGGCTTAGGTTATATAATCCTCAGTCCACCCCTTGTCTTTTCTGCCCTTTTACCGTACACCATTGTAATGTTAGAGGGTGTTTCTATCTCTTGATACAACGCCATTGTCATGGCTTCCATTATGAATGTAAGCCATGAATCCAGTGTGAACAGAGCCTTAGGCCTCATGCATAAGACCGTTGTTTTGGTCCGCATTCGAGCCGCAGTTTTTGCGGCTCGGATGCGGACCCATTCACTTCAATGGGGCCGCAAAAGATGCGGACAGCACTCTGTGTGCTGTCCGCATCTGTTGCTCCGTTCCATGGTCCACAAAAAATATATAACATGGATAAAATTGCAGAGCGCACAAGGACGCCATCCGTGTTTTGCGGATCCACAATTTGCGGACCGCAAAACACACAATGGTTGTGTGCATGAGGCCTTAATCAGTAATGACCCAAGAAGAATTTAGAACAAAAGCCAAACCTATACTTGTGGGGAGAGGTTTATCAAAACTGGCTTAGTTGCCTATGGCAACCAATCAGATTCTACCTTTCATTTTTCAGAGCTCCTTGGGAAAATGAAAGGTGGAATCTGATTGGTTGCTATGGGGCCACTAAGCCAGCTTTCCTTTACAGCAGTTTTGATAAATCGCCCCCGTAGTCTCTATGATTGGGGCTGCGGGTGAACTTAAAGGGTTTGTCTTTGAGGAGATAAATCCCAAAGACAGAAATCATGTGACGTGTCATCATCAGAACCACTCGGTAGTGCAGCCTCAGGCTTTGGGCCTATGACTTCACCTTATTGGATCTTGGCATAGAAATAAGATATTTTCGTGTGCATTTAGCCCGAGTGAGCATATTTATCAGAACTGTCTAAGGGTATGTTCACACAGGCGTAGGTTGTTTCTGTTGCGGTTTTTCACTTTGAATGGACGCCGCAGCGTCTGTCTGGCCCTGCGTCATGAAATCCGCTGTTTGGCACACAAAAAATGGCGCAAATCCATAATGAATGTGGATGTAAATCCACAGTGAAGCCACGGCAGCTCCGGCGGAGGAGGGAGGTGTAGTACAGGCTCCGTATTTTATGACCAGCCCGACTGTGCCTTTTCCTGTAATACAAGCAGCTTTCCTAATCCAGGAAACACATACTCGTTTCCCTACTGCGAGACTCGCCCCACGGACTGGAATAACCTAGAGGTGTAGCAGAGCTGAGTTTGTCACCAAAGTAACTGTCGAGACTGTGCAGTGATAACTCAATCTGCAGTCCTATACAAAAAAAAATACAGAGATGGATTTGTCATTAACCTGTTTATATCCGTGCACTACCTGCAGTCCCATACGAAACCACAGATCCACCTATGACCACATTGAAATCTAGAGGAGAGGTGCCAAAGCACAGACTCACCTCTGCTACATCTGTGCAGTTGTAGTTTTAACCATGTGCTTTGTGAAATGTAGCCCTGGTGCTTTCAACAGTGTTTCTTATGAAATTCAGCTCTGCTACATCTGTATAGTTGTTTTAACAGGTTTTAAGAAATTCAGCTCTGCTACATCTTAGCAATTGTATTCTCAACACAGTGTGTTATGAAATTCAGCTCTGCTACATCCTTGTAGTTGTTTCAACAACATGTTTTATGAAATCTATGTAGTTGTAGGTTCAGCACAGTTTTTTTTAAATAAAATTCAGCTCTGCTACATCTGTGTAGTTGCGGTTTCAAGACGTGTTTTAAGCAACTCAGCACTGCTACAAATGTGTAGTTGTAGTTTCAACAATGTGTTTTATGAAATTCAGCTCTGCTACATCATGCGTGGTTGTAATTCCAACAACGTGTGTTTATGAAATTCAACCCTGCTCCATCATGCGCACAGTGTGTTTTATAAAATACACATGTAGCAGTGCCGAATTTGTAGCTCACAGGTTTCTATAGTGCAGCATCATAACTTAGTGGAGCAAACTGCCGTCGCGGTAAGCCGCAGATAACACATCAGGATATTACAAGCAGCCATGCTAAAACACAGACTCGGCACTGCTACATCTGCATGTCGCTGAGGATCTAAACCATACAATGCATGCGCTTTCTGACGTAGGGATGTAGCAGAGCTGGATTTACCTTTCTTCTTTTCCTTCTGCAGAGCTGCAGTCATGTGGAAACCACATCAGCGAAGTAGGAGAAACTGAGCCAGACCGCAAACTCAGCTCTACAACTGTATGTTGCTGAGAATCTAGAGCACATATGTAGCAGTGATGAATGTGTCATTTGCCTGTTTCTTGTGTCGCTTGTTAGACTGTATGTACATGCAGCATTTTTTGTTGTTTTTCTTGGTCAAAAAGCTTTGAGGAGTCTATAAGTCTAGTGTTTTTTGGCTTTTTTTTTTTCTGTAGAACTGAAAAAATAGTGGGAGTGAAAGAGCCCTTTGGCAATGTTCGCAAGGCGGATTTTGACAATGTGGCGGCCGTAGAATCCATTGCAGTTTCTGCTGCGGCTTTTCAATCCCGCTGTCAGGTTTAGTCCCAGGACTAAAACCGCAAGCGAACTCCTGTCGCAGTTTCCCATGGTGCCTGCGCCATTTGCGAAACTGTATGGAAATGATCTTCGGCATCGGCACAGGAGGTGGCTTTGGCGCAGAAACCGTGGTGAAAAAGGTGGCAAAAAAAAAAAAACACAGTGTGAACATAGCTTTATAACTCTGATAACAAACTTGGCACTGCTACATCGTTTTTTATAAGCGAGTATGTTTTCTGCTAGAGCTTAGTATTAGTCCACCTCAGAATGAGTTAGTAAGCCAGTGAAATGCTAAAGGGGAACTCCGGTATTGTAAAACTTCATTGAAACATGCCCCGGACGAGCGGACAGTGGGTTATATATCCGATGTAGTCATTCGGTCCCTGGGAGCAGATTTCTGGCACAGCAGAGTGGAACCGCTAGGAATATATCTCTGCTAGAGCACACATGGTAGTAATAGTGCTCCTACTGCGCCCCAGAAGTAATAATACTCCCATAGTGCCCATACTAGTAATCATGTTCCCCCTAGACCCCCAGTAGTAATAATTCTCCTTATAATGTACACCCTTTTAATGCCCCCATAATGTGGCAGTAATGTCCCTTCATACGTCGTGATATGACGGTACCCCCCACACCCCCCCTTTACTCACCGCGAGGAAGAGTCCACTCATTTTGCCTATTTCCAGCGCACGGTCGGACAGGAAGTTTTACTCATTTTTTCCCCAGACTCCTGGACACGTATTATCCTTGGGGCGACATTGAACTCCGCTCCGGGGTCTCCAAAAAGAGTCGACTCTTCACATGTGAGAGCGTTGGGGGTCAGCCTCGTTCCTGGAACCCCCCAACCTCATATCAGGCCCTAGAAGTCTGACGGCTCCTCTCGCTGGTTCCTCCCCGAGGTTCTGTCTCTTCCCCTCCTTTCTACGTCACCTGCTCTTCCCGTCCTCTCTCTGTGTATCCCAGAAACGAAGAAAACAGAGAAGTCTGAAGAGAGACTGAGGAAGTGACAAAACTGTAGAGTCACCATGAGTGTGGGGGAGGAGAGAGGACGGCCAGAGCCTGAAGAAGAACCTCGGCTCCATCTGCCATAACCCTGCAGCCTCTTACACTCTGGGCCCAGAAGTCGGACTTATTCATCCGCAGTATTTCTATACATCTGTCTCCAGTGGATCCCTCTGTATTGTCATTGGCCGCAATATAAAATGTATATCGCGCAATATACTGTGCATTAGATCTGCTGTGCTTTATTATCCAGTAAGGACTCATGCTCACAACCATTTTTTGCGGATCAGTTGCGGACCCATTGACTTTAGTGGGGCCGCAGAGGATGCGGACAGCACACTGTGTGCTCTCAGCGTCCATATGTCCGTTCAGCGGCCCCGCCACAAAGATAGAACATGTCCTATTCTTGTCTGTATCAGTGATGTCACAGTACAGAGGTAATAAACACAGTGATGTCACAGTACAGAGGTAATAAACACAGTGATGTCACAGTACAGAGGTAATAAACACAGTGATGTCACAGTACAGGATAATAAACACAGTGATGTCACAGTACAGAGATAATAAACACAGTGATGTCACATTGCAGAGATAATAAACACAGTGATGTCACAGTACAAGGATAATAAGCACAGTGATGTCACAGTGCAGAGATAATAAGCACAGTGATGTCACAGTGCAGAGATAATAAACACAGTGATGTCACAGTACAAGGATAATAAGCACAGTGATGTCACAGTGCAGAGATAATAAGCACAGTGATGTCACAGTGCAGAGATAATAAACACAGTGATGTCACAGTACAGAGATAATAAACACAGTGATGTCACAGTACAGAGATAATAAACACAGTGATGTCACAGTACAGGGATAATAAGCACAGTGATGTCACAGCACAGAGAGAATAAACACAGTGATGTCACAGTACAGGGATAATAAACACAGTGATGTCACAGCACAGAGATAATAATCACAGTGATGTCACAGTACAGGGATAATAAGCACAGTGATGTCACAGTGCAGAGATAATAAACACAGTGATGTCACAGTACAGAGATAATAAGCACAGTGATGTCACAGTACAGAGATAATAAACACAGTGATGTCACAGTACAGAGATAATAAACACAGTGATGTCACAGTACAGAGATAATAAACACAGTCATGTCACAGTACAGGGATAATAAACACAGTGATGTCACAGTGCAGAGATAATAAACACAGTGATGTCACAGTACAGGGATAATAAACACAGTGATGTCACAGTACAGAGATAATAAACACAGTGATGTCACAGTACAGAGATAATAAACACAGTGATGTCACAGTGCAGAGATAATAAACACAGTGATGTCACAGTACAGAGGTAATAAACACAGTGATGTCACAGTACAGGGTAAACAGTGATGTCACAGTACAGAGGTAATAAACACAGTGATGTCACAGTACAGGGATAATGCACACAGTGATGTCACAGTACAGGGATAATAAACACAGTGATGTCACAGTACAGGATAATAAACACAGTGATGTCACAGTACAGGGATAATAAACACAGTGATGTCACAGTGCAGAGATGATAAACACAGTGATGTCACAGCACAGAGATAATAAACACAGTGATGTCACAGTACAGAGATAATAAACACAGTAATGTCACAGTACAGAGATAATAAACACAGTGATGTCACAGTGCAGAGATAATAAACACAGTGATATCACAGCACAGAGGTAATAAACACAGTGATGTCACAGTACAGGGATAATAAACACAGTAATGTCACAGTACAGAGATAATAAACACAGTAATGTCACAGTGCAGAGATAATAAACACAGTGATATCACAGTGCAGAGGTAATAAACACAGTGATGTCACAGTACAGGGATAATAAACACAGTGATGTCACAGTACAGGATAATAAACAGTGATGTCACAGTACAGAGATAATAAACACAGTGATGTCACAGTACAGGGATAATAAACACAGTGATGTCACAGTGCAGGGATAATAAACACAGTGATGTCACAGTACAGGATAATAAACACAGTGATGTCACAGTGCAGGGATAATAAACACAGTGATGTCACAGTACAGAGGTAATAAACACAGTGATGTCACAGTACAGGATAATAAACACAGTGATGTCACAGTACAGAGATAATAAACACAGTGATGTCACAGTACAGGGTAAACACAGTGATGTCACAGTACAGAGGTAATAAACAGTGATGTCACAGTACAGGGATAATAAACACAGTGATGTCACAGTACAGGGATAATAAACACAGTGATGTCACCGTACAGGGATAATAAACACAGTGATGTCACAGTACAGGATAATAAACACAGTGATGTCACAGTGCAGGGATAATAAATAAACACAGTAATGTCACAATAAACACAGTGATGTCACAGTACAGGATAATAAACACAGTGATGTCACAGTACAGAGATAATAAACACAGTGATGTCACAGTACAGGATAATAAACACAGTGATGTCACAGTGCAGGGATAATAAACACAGTGATGTCACAGTACAGAGATAATAAACACAGTGATGTCACAGTGCAGGGAAAATAAACACAGTGATGTCACAGTACAGAGGTAATAAACACAGTGATGTCACAGTACAGGATAATAAACACAGTGATGTCACAGTACAGAGATAATAAACACAGTAATGTCACAGTACAGGGTAAACACAGTGATGTCACAGTACAGAGGTAATAAACAGTGATGTCACAGTACAGGGATAATAAACACAGTGATGTCACAGTACAGGGATAATAAACACAGTGATGTCACCGTACAGGGATAATAAACACAGTGATGTCACAGTGCAGGGATAATAAATAAACACAGTGATGTCACAGTACAGAGATAATAAACACAGTGATGTCACAGTACAGGATAATAACACAGTGATGTCACAGTACAGAGATAATAAACACAGTGATGTCACAGTGCAGAGATAATAAACACAGTGATGTCACAGTACAGAGATAATAAAGACAGTGATGTCACAGTACAGAGATAATAAACACAGTAATGTCACAGTGCAGAGATAAACACAGTGATATCACAGTACAGGATAATAAACACAGTGATGTCACAGTACAGAGATAATAAACACAGTGATGTCACAGTACAGGGATAATAAACAGTGATGTCACAGTACAGGGATAATAAACACAGTGATGTCACAGTACAGAGATAATAAACACAGTGATGTCACAGTACAGGGATAATAAACACAGTGATGTCACAGTACAGAGATAATAAACACAGTGATGTCACAGTGCAGAGGTAATAAACACAGTGATGTCACAGTACAGGGGTAATAAACACAGTGATGTCACAGTGCAGGGATAATAAACACAGTGATGTCACAGTACAGGGATAATAAACACAGTGATGTCACAGTACAGAGATAATAAACACAGTGATGTCACAGTACAGAGATAATAAACACAGTGATGTCACAGTACAGGATAATAAACACAGTGATGTCACAGTACAGGGATAATAAACACAGTGATGTCACAGTACAGGGATAATAAACACAGTAATGTCACAGTACAGGGATAATAAACAGTGATGTCACAGTACAGGGATAATAAACACAGTGATGTCACAGTATAGAGATAATAAACACAGTGATGTCACGGTACAGAGATAATAAACACAGTGATGTCACAGTGCAGAGGTAATAAACACAGTGATGTCACGGTACAGAGATAATAAACACAGTGATGTCACAGTACAGAGATAATAAACACAGTGATGTCACAGTGCAGAGATAATAAACACAGTGATGTCACAGTACAGGGATAATAAACACAGTGATGTCACAGTACAGGGATAATAAACACAGTGATGTCACGGTACAGAGATAATAAACACAGTGATGTCACAGTGCAGAGGTAATAAACACAGTGATGTCACGGTACAGAGATAATAAACACAGTGATGTCACAGTACAGAGATAATAAACACAGTGATGTCACAGTGCAGAGGTAATAAACACAGTGATGTCACAGTACAGGGTAAACACAGTGATGTCACAGTACAGAGGTAATAAACACAGTGATGTCACAGTACAGGGATAATAAACACAGTGATGTCACAGTACAGGGATAATAAACACAGTGATGTCACAGTACAGGGATAATAAACACAGTGATGTCACAGTGCAGAGATAATAAACACAGTGATGTCACAGTACAGGGATAATAAACACAGTGATGTCACAGTACAGGATAATAAACACAGTGATGTCACAGTGCAGGGATAATAAACACAGTAATGTCACAGTACAGGATAATAAACACAGTGATGTCACAGCACAGAGATAATAAACACAGTGATGTCACAGTACAGAGATAATAAACACAGTAATGTCACAGTGCAGAGATAATAAACACAGTGATGTCACAGTACAGAGATAATAAACACAGTGATGTCACAGTACAGAAAGAATAAACACAGTGATGTCACAGTACAGGGATAATAAACACAGTGATGTCACAGTACAGGGATAATAAACACAGTGATGTCACAGTACAGAGGTAATAAACACAGTGATGTCACAGTACAGAGATAATAAACACAGTGATGTCACAGTACAGGGATAATAAACACTGTGATGTCACAGTACAGAGATAATAAACACAGTGATGTCACAGTACAGGAGAAATAAACACAGTGATGTCACAGTACAGAGATAATAAACACAGTGATGTCACAGTACAGAGGATAATAAACACAGTGATGTCACAGTACAGAGATAATAAACACAGTGATGTCACAGTACAGAGATAATAAACACAGTGATGTCACAGTACAGAGATAATATACAGTACACAGTGATGTCACAGTACAGGATAATAAACACAGTGATGTCACAGTACAGAGATAATAAACACAGTGATGTCACAGTACAGAGATAATAAACACAGTGATGTCACAGTACAGAGATAATAAACACAGTGATGTCACAGTACAGAGATAATAAACACAGTGATGTCACAGTACAGGGTAATAAACACAGTGATGTCACAGTGCAGGGATAATAAACACAGTGATGTCACAGTGCAGAGATAATAAACACAGTGATGTCACAGTACAGGATAATAAACACAGTGATGTCACAGTACATGAATAATAAACACAGTGATGTCACAGTACAGAGATAATAAACACAGTGATGTCACAGTACAGGGATAATAAACACAGTGATGTCACAGTGCAGAGATAATAAACACAGTGATGTCACAGTACAGGATAATAAACACAGTGATGTCACAGTACAGAGATAATAAACACAGTGATGTCACAGTACAAGGATAATAAACACAGTGATATCACAGTACAGAGATAATAAACAGTGATGTCACAGTACAGAGATAATAAACACAGTGATGTCACAGTACAGAGATAATAAACACAGTGATGTCACAGTACAGAGATAATAAACACAGTGATGTCACAGTGCAGAGATGATAAACACAGTGATGTCACAGTACAGGGATAATAAACACAGTGATGTCACAGTACAGGATAATAAACACAGTGATGTCACAGTGCAGAGGTAATAAACACAGTGATGTCACAGTACAGGATAATAAACACAGTGATGTCACAGTACAGGGATAATAAACACAGTGATGTCACAGTACAGGATAATAAACACAGTGATGTCACAGTACAGAGATAATAAACACAGTGATGTCACAGTGCAGAGATGATAAACACAGTGATGTCACAGTACAGGGATAATAAACACAGTGATGTCACAGTACAGGATAATAAACACAGTGATGTCACAGTACAGAGATAATACACACAGTGATGTCACAGTGCAGAGATAATAAACACAGTGATGTCACAGTACAGGGATAATAAACACAGTGATGTCACAGTACAGGATAATAAACACAGTGATGTCACAGTACAGAGATAATAAACAGTGATGTCACAGTATAGGGATAATAAACACAGTGATGTCACAGTGCAGAGATAATACACACAGTGATGTCACAGCACAGAGAGAATAAACACAGTGATGTCACAGTACAGGATAATAAACACAGTGATGTCACAGTACAGAGATAATAAACAGTGATGTCACAGTACAGGATAATAAACACAGTGATGTCACAGTACAGGGATAATAAACACAGTGATGTCACAGTATAGGAATAATACACTACAGTATAGGACTATGGTACCCAGTGATGTCACAGTACTGTTCGTAATTAACACTGATCGATATTCATGTTAGAATTATTGTGATGCACAATTATTTTTGTGATCATTTATTCCTCCTATTCTCATAAATGACACTGTTGTCAACAGCACATCTCCTGTTTACTCGAGATGTGCTGCCCACAAATTGTAATTTTATGCCTGAATAGAGAATGTAATGAGTTCTATATATATACAGTGGATATAAAAAGTCTACACACCCCTGTTAAAATGTCAGGTTTCTGTGATGTAAAAAATGAGACAAAGATAAATCATTTCAGAACTTTTTCCACCTTTAATGTGACCTATAAACTGTACAACTCAATTGAAAAACAAACTGAAATCTTTTAGGTGGAGGGAAGAAAAAATATAAAAATAAAATAATATGGTTGCATAAGTGTGCACACCCTTCAACTAATACTTTGTTGAAGCACCTTTTGATTTTATTCCAGCACTCAGTCTTTTTGGGTATGAGTCTATCAGCATGGCACATTTTGACTTGGCAAGATTTGCCCACTCTTCTTTGCAAAAACACTCCAAATCTGTCAGATTACGAGGGCATCTGCTGTGCACGGCCCTCTTCAGATCACCCCACAGATTTTCAATCGGATTCAGGTCTGGGCTCTGGCTGGGCCATTCCAAAACTTTAATCTTCTTCTGGTGAAGCCATTCCTTTGTTGATTTGGATGTATGCTTTGGGTCGTTGTCATGCTGAAAGATGAAGTCCCTCTTCATGTTCAGCTTTCTAGCAGAAGCCTGAAGGTTTTGTGCCAATATTGACTGGTATTTGGAACTGTTCATAATTCCCTCTAGCTTAACTAAGGCCCCAGTTCCAGCTGAAGAAGAACAGCCCCTTGGCATGATGCTGCCACCACCATGCTTCACTGTGGGTATGGTGTCCTTTTGGTGATGTGCAGTGTTGTTTTTGCGCCAAACATATCTTTTGGAATTATGGCCAAAAAGTTCAACCTTGGTTTCCTCAGACCATAACACCTTTTCCCACATGCTTCTGGGAGACTTCAGATGTGTTTTTGCAAAATGTAGCCTGGCTTGGATGTTTTTCTTCGTAAGAAAAGGCTTTCGTCTTGCCTCTCTACCCCATAGCCCAGACATAAGAAGAATACGGGAGATTGTTGTCACATGTACCACACAGCCAGGACTTGCCAGATATTCCTACAGCTCCTTTCATGTTGCTGTAGGCCTCTTGGTCGCCTCCCAGACCAGTTTTCTTCTCGTCTTTTCATCAATTTTGGAGGGACGTCCAGCTCTTGGTGATGTCACTGTTGTGCCATATTTTCTCCACTTGATGATGACGGTCTTCACTGTGTTCCATGGTATATCTAATGCCTTGGAAATTCTTTTGTACCCTTCTCCTGACTGAGACCTTCTAACAATGAGATCCCTCTGATGCTTTGGAAGCTCTCTGTGGACCATGGCTTCTGCTGTGGGATGCGACTAAGAAAACTTCAGGAAAGACCAACTAGAGCAGCTGAACGTTATTTGGGGTTAATCAGAGGCACTTTACATGATGGCCGGTGTATGCCGACTCCTATTTAACAGGATTCTGAATGTGATTGCTTAATTCTGAACACAGCTACATCCCCAGTTATAAGAGGGTGTGCACACTTATGCAACCACATTATTTTAGTTTTATTTTTGTTTTCTTCCCTCCACCAAAAAGATTTCAGTTTGTTTTTCAATTGAGTTGTACAGTTTATAGGTCACATTAAAGGTGGAAAAAGTTCTGAAATGATTTATCTTTGTCTCATTTTTTTTACATCACAGAAACCTGACATTTTAACAGCGGCGTGTAGACTTTTTATATCCACTGTATATGTACTGACCTGCTCCCGGCCACTCAGTTTGGGCTCCCTGGCTCACTTCTGCGGTCTTTTGTTCCTGATGCATAAACTTCCGGATGGACAGAGTAACGTGTGCTGCTGCATCCAATGATTGGTCTCAGTGGTGATGTGTTCCCAATCAGACAAATAATGAATAGATGGCTGAAAAAGAGAGATGTTGGCAAGGAAAAGCCATGGGAGATAGAATATAAGGGAAGAGTGGGGAGAGATAAGCAAGAGGAAATGATTGACAAAAAGAGTTTGATGGAAAAAGGTAATATAAAAAATGTATGCAACCAAGTTATGTCTCAAGGTCTGTTTAAAAGTTTTTCTCTGCTCTTCACTGATGAGGGGCAATCAGTCCGAAACAACTGTCTGCAGATGTGTGACTGGCTTAGCTATAATCCTCAATTATGCCCCAAGGCCTGTTTAACAGGTTGAACATTGGCTTATAGGATAGCTACCTTACATCTGGTGGCATCAGAGGCTCAGATTTTTTTCTTTTTGAAAAGAGGGTTAATTTGCATACTTTTTTTTTTTTTCCCAGAGGAGCATCATCTGGCCTATAAGACTCCTTACTTCTAATAGCCGCTTTCACTGTGTTTATGACACAGAGCATTTCAGGAACAGAACTGTACTTCTGTTAGGGAACAGTTACAAACAGTGTGCACTGAGCTTGATGGTTACAGTCACAACTGGGAAACAGCCTGACAGTTACCAATAATGTCACACAACTTGGTGGTAACTCGCAGAGCATTTCAGGATATAAGTTCACACTGGGCCTCTCTGGACTTGGCACTGTCTTGGTTTTTGGCCACACTTATGGGTAAGAGTGGCACAGCTTCCACCTGCAGTTAGCACCAGAACATGTCGGAAGCAGTCCAAAACCACTTACAGTATACAAAGTGCCTGCTGATAGCCAACAGGCCATGGACTGCTTACAGCCTCAGATTAAATCACTAACATTGGCTTATGTACAATTTATGGGGGGATAATAATTCCTGGGTTTAGTAAGTAGAGGGCTTAGATAGGATGAAAAGCAGGACTGTTCTCAGACCCACCCGCTTTCCCTGTAAGAAGCTCTTATTTAAAAAAAAAAAAGCTGTGGCTAACTCTCAGAATCCTCCGATCTCTTTTATCAATGTCTTTATTTTGGTTAGTTTGGGTGGTAGGAAGTCATTGAATGGTGGGGTTAGAGGAGGAGTTAGATAGGAATAAAAGCAGGACTGTACCCAGAACCACCCACTTTCCCTAGAAGAAACTCACTCTTTCTTATCTTCTAAATAAATGCTGTGGCCGACCCCCAACATCCTCCCATCTCTTTTGCAATGTCTTTATTTTGGATTGGTTTGTGTGGTGGGAAGCCATTGAATGGTGGGGGTTAGATAAGAGGAGGAGTTAGATGGGATTAAAAGCATAACTGTTCCCAGACACACCCACTTTTTCTAGAAGAAGCTTCCTCCCTCTTATCTTCTAAATAAACTTTGTGCTCGAACCCCCAGCGTCCTCCCATCTCTTGTCGATGTCTTTAAAGGGTTTCTACCACTTCGTTTTCACCTAATTAGCTGTCAGACACTAGCGATCCGCTAGTGTCTGCTCTACCGAACCATCCTAATATAACAGCTTATTGTCCTGCCGTTTCGCTAAAAAACAAACTTATATAGATATGCTAATGAGCCTCTAGGTGCTATGCGGGCGTCATTAGCACCTAGAGGCTCGGTCTACCTTCACAAACTGCCGCCGCCCAGCGCGTCCCTCCAGCCCGTCCATCTCCTCTGGAATGCGATCCTCCCTGTGAGCCAGCGGACGAATTTCGCGCATGCGCCGTGAGCGTATGTATTCGGCGCATGCGCAGTGAATGTCTGACCGCTTTCTGCACAGACATCTCCACTGCGCCTGTTCCTCGGAGCACTATGACGTCATCGGCGCAGGCGCAGTGGAGATGTCTGAGCAGGGAAGCGGTCAGACATTCACTGCGCATGCGCCGAATACAGACGCGCACGGGGAGGATCGCATTCCGGAGGAGATGGGCGGGCTGGAGGGACGCGCTGGGCGGCGGCAGTTTGTGAAGGTAGACCGAGCCTCTAGGTGCTAATGACGCCCCCATAGCACCTAGAGGCTCATTAGCATATCTATATAAGTTTGTTTTTTAGCGAAACGGCAGGACAATAAGCTGTTATATTAGGATGGTTCGGTAGAGCAGACACTAGCGGATCGCTAGTGTCTGAAAGCTAATTAGGTGAAAACGAAGTGGTAGAAACCCTTAGGGTTAGTTTGTGTGGTGGGGAGCCATTGAATGGTGGGTTGTGCTTTACGGTTTAACTGTTAGGCCCCTTTCACACGAGCGAGTATTCCGCGCGGGTGCAATGCGTGATGCAAACGCATTGCGCCCGCACGGAATCCGGACCCATTCATTTCAATGGGGCTGTGTACATGTGCGTTGTTTTTTACACATCACTTGTGCGTTGCGTGAAAATCGCAACATGTTCTATATTCTGCGATTTTCACGCATTAAATCGAATTGCACCCGCGCGATAAAAACTGAACAACTGAACGCGATCGCAGACAAAACTAAAGGACTTTGGCCCCTTGCAGACGAGCGTGTGCGGATTAGGTCCGGATGCGTCGCGAATGCGTTCAGTGAAAAATGCGCGATTTTGCAAACAAAGTCATTCGGTTTTGTCTGCAATTGCGTTCAGCTGTTCAGTTTTTATCGCCCGAGTGCAATGCGATTTAATGCGTTTTGCAGGCGCGTGATAAAAAACTGAATTTATACAAACAACATCTCTTAGCAACCATCCGTTAAAAAACGATTTTCACGCAGCTCCATTCACTTCTTTTTTTTCATCAATAAGTTTTTTTTTGAAATAAGGGTTTTGTTCTTAAGTAAATTTAACAAAATAGACATAGTAGACATAAAGGAAAAGAAATAAATAATAAAAGGGTTCCGTACATGAATACAAAGTTTTGGCAAATTGAGGATGTTACATTAACCACAAGCAGTATATGCTAAACAATTAGCATTTTACAATTTACAAAAGTCCTATGCCACAGACATTGGCAGTGTACGTATGCAAATAGAGCGTCTGCGGGCAACTAGTTAGCTCTCTCCAGAGTATTCCAGTTATAGAAGGCAGTATGGGAGTGGGTCTGCGTACGGACTAGATGGCCAGAGTAACCATGAGTTATGCATTGCTATTCTATCTTTCATCGAGGAGGCGAAGGTAAATTCACATTGCATATGGTAGTTTACCAATTTGAAGACTTCACTAATTAGTGGGGACTTTAATCCTTTCCATTGGCGGGCAATTACTTTTTTTGATGCGCTACTATACCAGGGAATTTCCACCAAGTCTATGCTCAGAATTGCCAGCTTAGTATTCCTTTAATCCCAGTTATCTCTTCTAAGACCTCCGAAACTGAAGCCCAAAAACGAGTTAGTGTAGGACCATATGATACGGAGAATAGTTCGGGATAGTATGTGCCAACCTGTTTGGCGTTAAGTACCATCTCAAATGAATTTTCCTGTTCTGCTCTGTGTGATTTATACATTTTGAACCTTTCACGGACCAGTACATAGCGCCTGTCCATTTTTCTAGTGGGAATTCTTTCCCCATTTCAGCCTCCCACCCTAGACATAAAGGGTTTTTTGCATTCTTTGTCTGCTGATAACAGAGATGAGTACCAAAATGAGAGGCTGGAATGGGGGGAGGAATCGGCTGATTGCGTCGCCTTCATTCTCTGCCACATCCGAAGCGTGGGGGGAAAGAAAGTGGCGGATCTGCAAGTACTGGTAAAAGAGAGAGTTAGGCAGATTATATATGGAATGCGGTGACCCAAAAGGTTTTAGGGTGGACTGTTCAAATAGGCTCCCCAATGTATCTATCCCACAACCCAGCCAGTTTGTGATTTGAAGTGTAGGAATGTGGTATTCTATGGCCGAAATAGGAAAATGTTTCTTCTCCATGGGAAGAGGGTGTTTTAGTCTTAAATACATGCGCCCGTGCAAATATGGAGGCTTGCATTGTGTTTAAAGTCATGGAAAAAAATAAAAAGGTTTTAACAGATAATTGTGATCCCCTTAACTCTTTCAGGGCATTTGAGTAGGTAAGTATTCATTCTCCATTGTGGGCGAGGGAGGTCAGGAAGATCATCTTCAATGACAATACTCACTGGGTCGTGGTCTGACCACGTCGCTCCCCCAATGTCGGACCTCAAGACCCTGTGCAGAAGGCTTTTGGATATTAGAATGTAGTCAATTTGAGATTGAGATAGGTGTGCTGTTGATATCAACGTATGATCCCGCTCATCATTATGCTGATAACGCCAGATGTCATGAAAGGCGGACTCATACAGAGTTGTTTGCAACTCTGTGCGGCGACTCCCCTGCGCAGATTTACAATCTAATTCTGAGTTGATCAGGATGTTAACGTCTCCTCCCTCTACCACCTCTCCTACTGGTAATTTCTCCACTTTGTTGAACAGCCTCCTACAGAAGGCCACCTGTCCGACATTGGGGGCGTATACAGACGTTAAAGTAAATGGTTTACCATCAAGAGTGCATATTAAAATAACCTATCTCCCTGCTGAATCCGTTATACTATATTTTTTTAGGGAAAAGGTGATTGTAGACTTTACACCAATGAATACCCCAGCCTTTCTCTTTTTTCTTGTATGGGAATGGTATATTACAGGGAAATTCTTATATGGGAATGGTATATTAAAGTGCGATTCTTGTATGAAGAGCTCATCACATTTAGATTTAAGGGCTTCTGACCAAAGCTGTGTGCGCCTATACGGAGAATTTAGCCCGCGAACATTAAGTGAGAGAATTTTGAACCCCATTTCCTATACATTGAGTCTCCCTGCAATACGCATCGCCACACTTCAATAAAGAAGCCCTTAAAAGCTAATACACACAGAGCACTTAGTACATGTATAGTATTCATAGGAACCAGCTTAAAAAGGGAACTGAACACATGAAAAAGGAAAATTAAAGTTAAATGCAGTAAGGTCATCAAGGCGTAACAAGCCCGACCAGGTAACTAACGGTCAAGGACCAGGAAGAAAAAAGTCCAATTGGGACAGAGAACAAAAGCTCCCTGCTACGGACCAACACTAATGATTGCAGTCAGTAAAACATCTACTCCCGACTGAAGCAAACTCACGAATCAGGCAACGTCCCATTCTGAAGGGATCTTGTCTAGGCGTGGGGCGGCTTCCTTCGCCCGGTGAGAATCTTCAGGGATGAGGCCCCCTTCGATCAGACGTCGATTCGCCACTTGTGGTGAGTTGAAGATCTGCAGGCCTCCATTGTGAGTGACCAGAAGCTTCACTCGGAACCCCCAGCGATACTTTATTTGTTGCTGCCTTAACACGGCGGTGATCGGAGCGAATTCTTTTCTTTTCGCAAGTGTTGCTGCGGAAAGGTCTGTGTAGACCGCTATGCCTGTAAATTCCTCCGATGGGGTCGGATTGTGCCTTAGGACCCTCAGGAACGCTTCTTTGATGGTACAGAAGTGAATCCGGGCAATAACATCGCGTGGGAGAGATGTATCAAGCCCCTTAGGCTTAGGCACTCTGTGGATGCGATCTATTATCAAGTCTCTTTCTGTGGACTCAGGCAGCGCTGCTTTAATAAGGGGTTCCAGGAGGGGTTCCGGCCCGCTTGCTTCTACAGACTCTGGGATCCCACGGATTCTGACGTTATTCCGTCTATGTCTGTCCTCCAGGTCCTGCAGCTTGGCTGTTATTTTAGCAATATCTTCCTCCATTGCCTCGTGGGCATCAATAAGTGTTATGGGAGGTTGCGAACTCGGTCATTTTGACCTCCAAGTGAGACGTGCGTTCACCAATGCTCTGAATATCTTTCCGGAGGTCTTTCAGAAGCCCCAGCATGTCCTCTTTCATAGAGGTATGCAGATTGTCCAGCATGGAACGCATGATATCCGCCATGAGCTGAGTAGGTTCGGGGGATTCCCGCTCAGTCCCGCGTCTGTCAGCAGAGCTGTGCGTAGGCGGTGATGGCGTTCCCGCCGGAGAGGCCAACGTGCAAGCTGGTGATGGGGTCCCTCTCTGGCCAGTCTCTGCTTGCGTCGATTTACCGAAGAATTCGGTTAATTTTTGCTGGAGCAGAGCGCCTTCTAACCCTCCCCATGTCTGGAACACAATGCAGGGCTTCGGTTCGCTGCGTTAGGGTGCAAGAGTAGTAGCTGTGAGGCGCTTGTAAGTGATTAAGTCTGGAGAAGAAGCGCTATGCGACCGTCGCCATCAGCGTGCAGGCCACGACCCAGCTCCATTCACTTCTATGGGGCCAGCGTTGTGTGAAAATCGCAAAATATAGAACATGCCTCGATTTTCACGCAAAGCACAAGTGATCCATGAAAACCAACGCACATGTACACAGCACCATTGAAATAAAACGGGTCCGGATTCCGTGCGGGCACAATGCGTTCGCATCACGCATTGTACCTGCGAGGAATACTCGCTCATGTGAAAGGGGCCTTTGTTTGCGAAATCGCGTATTTTTCACTGAACACATTCGCAACGCATCCATAACTAATCCGCGCACGCTCGTCTGCAAGGAGCCTTAGGCTTTCGTGTAAATGTAAATACTTTCCCCCTCTGCAGAGACCTCTGAACAGAGTTATATTTAGGCGCAGTAAAGCAAATGGTCGACACCTGATAAGACTAATATAAAGCTGTCCATAGAAGTGAGATAAATATCGGAGAACCGCAACCCATCCTTCTAGACTCCTTCATAAACATCAGGAAATGTGATAAGCAAATTCCAGACACAAGTGGTTATGCTTATCTCTAGGAAGAACAATGATTAGTAGGTTAGGGTTACTTTCACACTAGCATTTTAGTTTTCCGGTATTGAGATCATAGGGGCTCAATACCGGAAAAAAACGCTTTATTTTTGTCCCTATTCATTGTCAATAGGGACAAAACTAAACTGAACAGAACGGAATGCTCCAAAATGCATTCCGTTCCGTTTAGTTGCGTTCCCATACCGGAGAGCAACATGTTGTATTTTGCTTCCTGTCCTGGGAAACTGATCAAGACAGATCCGTCCAGACCCCAATGCAAGTCAATGGGGACGGATCCGTTTTCTCTGCCACAATCTGCCACAATAGAAAACGGATCCGTCCCCCATTGACTTTCAATGGAGTTAATGACGGATCCGTCTTAGCAATGTTACAGATAATACAACCGGATCTGTTCATAACAGATGCAGATGGTTGTATTATCAGTAACTCTGAGCTCCTGCCTGGTGGTTAGGTGTTGTGTTATAAAGTACATACCATATTATAATCCGTTGTTTTGGCTTAGTGGTGGTCCATAAACCTGGACCTCTACTGATCTTCAAACTGAGATGGTTTTAGTAGGCCTTTATGTGCACGAACATGTCCATTTGTGGTCCACAAACCTCAAAATACAGATGTGGTCCGTGTGCTCTCAGAATTTTTTTTGTGGACCCATTGACTTCAATGGTCCGTTGTTCACATTTTGCAGAACGGACATACGTATGCAGAAAACACACAGATGATCTGTGTGCTCTCTGCATCTATATGTCCCTTCCACAAACAGATAGAGCAAGTCCTATACTTGGCTGCAAAATGCGAACCACGGACCCATGAAGTCAACGGGTCTGCAAAAAATGTGATGCAACTTGGATAGTATCTGTATTTTGCAGACCGCAGAATACGTACGGTCCTGTGTATAAGGCCTTTAGATTATCTGGACAAAACATTGTGGTGGAAGAGAAACTTAACTTAAAACTCCAAGGCCCAAGTTCAACGCCTGTAGCAGGGCCCCACACCTACAATATACCATTTATAATACTGGAGCCTTTTTATTTGGCAGAAGGGCCTTTGGACCCTTTATTAAAGTTTAGGACATCAGAGCCCAGGTATCACTGCTGCCTCTTCATTCACATACAGCCATATCATTTGGGGGCCACTATACAGAGTTGCTGCCTCATAATTTTGAATATGTGTGGGACCATATCTGAAGATTACAGTCAAGAAGTTTATTTGTGGTTTCCTTCATGTTGAAAATAAAGCCCACAGTCAGATTTCAACAGATAACGAGTCTTCTTATAGCATAGATTTTAAGAAATGTTACAGACCAAGCTGGCTCTCGAGTTTCCGGACAATATATTTTGAAAAACGGTAATAGAGGGGGAGTCATGAGAGAGCTCGATGGACGGCTTCCTGTGGGAGACTCTAGCACTAGGTGAAGTTGGTTTAATGTGACAATATCATTTGATCGCCTTATGCAGTAATGCTTTTAGAGGAAACCTGTCATCAGTCTGAGGCCTCATTCACACAAACGTATTTGCTTTCCGTGTCCATTCCGTTTTTTTACAGATCCGTTTTTTTGCGGACCGCAAAATACATACGGTCATGTGCATGAGGCCTTAGGCTGTTCAGACCATGGACTGCATGAATACTGTGAAATTTCTGAGGAATCCATAGTTGGCCAGGCACGGGGTAAAGTGTCCACTCAGTGGCTCCTCTACGGCTCCTCTTGGTTCAAATTGATCAACATGGCCCTTCCTATATAGATGAAGAAGCAGGAGGAAAGCCTCCAGGCTGAAACTTCTAGAGATGCCTGGCTCTTTTTTTAAACCATGTTTTCTCTAAAATTACGTGGCATTTCATAGTAAAGTTCAGTTCTTTGTAGAAAAGGGAACCTCTCGCTGTTTCATGTTTTTTTTTGTGGTTAGGACATCATGAAAGTGATCACGGGTTCCTTTTAAGGAAGATCCAAACAATCTTCTTAGAGGTTAAATAGGTTAGCGTGAGTGCAACAAACATATCGTTAACCAGGAGGGGTTTGTGGTGTCACCAAGTCATGAGGAACAGCGATATCTCATAGGATGGTCAACCACGTTTAAGAATTCATAAGTTCATGTAGTACAGGACTTTTTTTTGGGCTTGTAGTTTTTGGACTTTTATATTTTTTTTTACTTTGGACAAGGAGGACAGGAAAACTAAAGCAATCATGTCCAGGAAACAAGCATTCCTTCACCTCCTGATCTTCATAATTTTTACTGGAACTTTAAGAGATGGGCACTTAGCTGAAGAAGTGTGGTGGCTTAAGCTGGCCATACATTTGAGATAATAATCGGCCACATTGCAGCTGATCAGTCGTCCATGGGATCTTTCATATTAACGATCCCATCAACTAAATTGTCCAACCAGGGAGTCCATTTTTATATATTTTTTTTAAGCAGACTCCCTGGTGCTTGAGCACAATGGCAAGTGATCTGCTGAATTCAGCCAGTCAGGCCATCAACATGCAGTTTCGGCCGATGAGCAGCCAAAGTTTTTGCACCACGACAGATCACATTTTTGGCAGACGAGAGTCTGCCATCAGCAGTTCCTGAAATCTGCCATTCCGGGCGACTTTAATCTTATGTCTATGGCCACCTTTAATCTTGCTTGGTCTCTATTGCAGCAAGTAGCCTCCCAGCTACAGATAAAAAAGAAGCCTAAGCTTCACCCCTGATGACTGTTGCTGCAGTTTTGGAGCAGGAAGCTTATGTTCAATGAGGGCATCTTTATTTTAGCTCAGGACAGAGCCCCAGAAAAATTTTAATAGTGGGCACAACTGAATCTACTTCTCTAACAGGAAGCAAGAAATGTGCTCCACCTGAAAAAAATTAAAATAGGACTTGTCATATGGCCATCTGCTTACTGTGCACCCTGACTACATTTTTGGGAGGTTGTTGGTGACCAGTGTCGCATTATTGTTCCTTGGGTCTACCAATCCCATAGAACCCCAAAATTCTCAGGGTCCACCATCACTCTGCAGTTTAACAAACATATTCACTTGGAACTACATCATACACGTAGGATAGGTTATTTGTGACTGTTCCCATAAGAAAAGGCCCTGTGCGTATGTTCACCGTTTAAACTCATACGCACAGGGCCTTTTCTTATGGGAACAGTCACAAATAACCTATCCTACGTGTATGATGTAGTTCCAAGTGAATATATTTGTAATATGGTTTGTATTAACCTTATGTGTAAACTTCCTTATGTTAATATTAGAAAATTAATAAAAATCACTTTAAAGAAAAGGCCCTGTGTGCCAAGTAACTGGCTCTAAATGGGGTTGTCTTCTGGTAGAGCCAGATAATACCGTGTCAGAGCCCAGGAAAACCAGAAGATCCTCTGGTACCTACACTTACAACAAGAGCGGAGCGGGGAGAGCTGTGGCTGGAGGACCCCGGATTTCCAGGGGTTCGTCCACCACCAAGTTCTGCTAGCGATATGCCCCCATCGTCTGAAATGATAAAACCCCTTTAAGCCCTTCATTGCCTTGCTGTAAAAAAATTAAATTAAATTAAAGAATCAATACTCACCTTCACTGATCCCCCTGCTGCTCCTATTCCGATGCTCACTGGGGTCTCTTCTGGTCTCACATTCCTGGTCTGCTCTGCCAATCACTGGCTGAGGTAGACGATTTAGGTGGCCTTTGATTGGCTGAGCAGGCATTTCCTGTGTGTTAAGACGGGACCAGGAAGGAGAAACCAGCCGGGTGAGGGCGAGTGATCAATTCCTTTATTTTTTTTACACAACCCATAGCACTTTATCGACAGTTTTGCCCTGCTGGACAATCCATTTCACTTATTTACTATTCCAGATAAACACTGAAATCACACAGTATTCTAGAGCTGTTTATTTTAACACTGAATGGCGGTATTAAATTGGCACTTTATGGCATTATTATGTTGGAGCTTTCTGGTGATATGATTTAAGAACTGTATGTTATTATTTTGGCATTAGCACGGTATTCTAGTATTATCAGTATAATGTAGAATAGTATTTTTTGAAAACTGTATTGAGGTATCACTTCGTTACTAAGTGGCAGTATTATATGAACACCGAATGGATCAAATAGGTAAATAATACATTCCTATTCTGTATTTTTTGAGCCTGATTATACCTGGTATCTGTTATACGGTGGGGGGGGGGGCCTTCAAGGTAAAAGTATATAATGACTTGAAGGTGGTGCAATCCCAATGATAGTTTCCTTTTGCACTTTAAAAGGGTTTTCTGGGAGTAAAATATTGATGACCTATTCTCAGGATAGGCCATTAATATCTGATCAGTGGGGGTATGGCTTCGGGCATCAGCTATTTTAAGAGGCCGCAGATAAACGCTGCAACTTCTTCCTAGTCCAGCGACGTCACGTTCATCAGTCACATGGTCTATGAGAAGTGCAGTCCTATTCAAATGAATGAGCCTGGGCTGCAATACCAAGCGCAGTCACTATGCAATGCACGGCACCGTACTTTAAATGCTGTGATGAGACCATGGCGCTTTGGTGAGCCTCTTCAAACAGCTGATCAGCGAAGGTGCCAGAAGTCGGACCCACACAGATCCTGACAATAGGTCTTCAGTATTTTACTCCTGGAAAATCCCCTTAATTGCTTTTCATTATTTGCTCAGCAAAATAATTCAAGTGAATCCATAGAACTAGAGAAAGAATTTTCTTATTTATTGATTTGTTTTCTTAAATTATAAATTTTCCCAAAACCCTCAGCCTATATTTTAACTTTCCCGATGCTGCTTTGTGAATAGGCTATTGCTTGGGTGATTCTAGTGTAGCGCTGAGCCCTCGCAGCCAGTTAGATATTCCTAAATTTTGCTCCTCCTCCCCTTCACAGCGTTAAGTCTCAGAGACACAGCAGAAAGAAAATGCAGCTGCATTCCCTTCTCCTTGAATTCTATTTCTTTTTACTCCTTATACAGAGGGAGAAGTGCAGGTTACTGGAAGGGGCGGAATATACCGTAGCTCTTTTCCATGATAAGATATATTACAAAGTTGCACATAGTCACATATATTACTGATATTTTTGAATAAAATAATAATTTTATTTTATTATTAAATAATGTTTTTCAGATTGATTTACTCCCTTTAAGATAATGCAGTAAATTTACTTTTAGTTCCCACAAAAAGACATTTTATACAACTCTCAACCCTGCTATCCATACTTGGCTGCTCAGCTCTGTGCTTTTTTAAAATCATCTTCAGTTTACTGGCAGGAAATGAACATTTTAACATGAAATTTGTTTTAATCAAATTGATGAACACAAAGATAAATGAGGTCAAGCTGTAGAAGTGTGGTCACTGTCATTATAATTTCCCACATCCTAATAACCTTGGTTATCCGCTTCCCCCACTCATTTATAGACTGATTCGATTCTATTTCTACCATCTTGTTCTTATCTTGTCTTATTCATCCCTCCATCCAGCCTCTCTAACATAGGAACCATGACTACGAAGGCTGGAATTACGAGATGATTCTCCTCCCACAGACCTCAGGTCGAGGCTATCGTAGGTCGGTGGAGGAGTGATATCAGCTACGACTCTCATTTGGCTGTGTGAGGGGACATTGTGCGGCATCTGGGTGCTTTGCCGTTCCATATGTCCATAGGAAGGGTCGGGTGCCGGCACTCTTCCTGTCTCTTCCACGGACCTGTTACTTTGGGTGTAGTAACGATGAGCAAGGATGATCGAGCCAATGGCGATGACATCAAAGACCAACTCCATCATCTCCACCACCGAAAGGACTGAAGAGCCGAACCAAAGACTCCACTGGCTTCCCATCAAAGATAAAAGCATTACCATCTGAGTAGAAGGAAAGAAGGGAGTCATTAATATTTCAGAATGCTAGGTAGATTTGCAATTTAGAGCAGTTCATTGACACATGCAGGTTTTTGACCGTGGTTGGTTAACATTTAGAAAATTATAGGACAATAATTTTAGCCATCATTTAAAAAATAAAAGGATAAATATGGAGTCAAGTTTTCCTTGCACCGGATGTATACTCCTGGTATAGGAACATTCTGATCATCTGGCATCTTCAGGACTACAGGTGAAGGATTATCGGATGTTCCTAACTATCATGTAAAATATTCTATACCCCGTGGCTTCACCAGCTGCTCCAGTTCTTATGTATTCAATGATTAGGTTGTATAGGATTAGTAACTGCCCCACTTTGACTGCCCCAGGCAGAAGTTGAGGACAAATCTCACATATTTGTGTTAAGAGACATCTATTTCATGTCATCGTGACAGGTTCTCAGGTCTGAATTTTAATTTTTATTTGCTTCTGCTAAATGACCTCATTGATGTCCACAGTCCTCTGTGAACTGACTGATAATGATTAACAGAATTTTGAAAGCTCTTTATTTAAACAAGAAAATCAAACTTTCTTCCCCGATAAAGGATCGCTTTATGACGCTTCTTGTAAGTTTTGTACCTTGAGATCATTTTGTGTCTATGTGAGTTCAGGTATACAACAGGTTTCTACTTATCATTTAGGCAGAATAGGCAAGTGCCTATTGCTGTACAGTTATAGAGAAGGTCCCCTGCTAGGACCAAAGTCATCCTAATGTTGGATTGTGTCCTTTCAGGTATTTTCTGTTAGGATCCCCATTGGTGTATTGTTATACAGTGGACACATAGACATAGTATACTTTCTAACATTTGGGAATCCCTGCAAATTAATTTTCTTTTAAAACAGAGGGACAAGGCTGAAACAAGTGAAATACATTTACTGATAAATAAATGTACTAGAAAATAAATACTAATTCAGACCCAAAACCAGACACCTGTCACTCTTAGGTGTGGGAGGGGAAAAGGCCTGGTAACTAGGGAAAGGAGCAGGTCACCTCCTAGAGAAACCCTAATCAAAGTCCTGACTGACTGCAAGTATGAACTGACCCCAGGGGTAGGTGAGTTCTTACACAGGAACCTAAAGTCCTAACTCACCCTGTAGGACCCTGGTACTAATGTCAGGACAAGAGACAACCTGTTCCTCCAAATAGTAGGATGAACAGGAGTCTCCCTCAGGCCTAAACACAAATGGCAGGGAAAAGAACAACACAAGAAAACCCCAGCAATAAACAACAGGGGGAGGAGACACAACTTCAAATGGCTATGGAAGCACAGGAACTCGCCGAGATCCACACACCAGCAATCCACAACAAGACTGAAGCTATAAACCGAACAGCATGGTGGGAGAAGCCACAATAAATTGGTTAAATGACCACATTAACAACACCTGAGGCAAGGAGTGTGGTCATTGCCAGAAACAACACAGACACAATTTGATCCACAAGAAACCTATCAGATCAAACCACGTGTTGCCAGTCTTACTGATCTCCTGGCACCTGTCCGTGACAACACCAAAGCAAACCCTTAGATAAATTCACATCCTGAATCAGCTCCTAAATTAGTTCAGACCCCAGATCATAACTCAAAATTCATTCAGCCCCCAGACCTCAACCCACAATATTCACTTGCCCCTCTTTACTCATCTCTCGAGGCCCCGGCCTACACACAGGTCCTGATGCCAGCCAAGGTCAGAACGTTGTATGACATGCAGCACACTCAATGGCTTGATTGTGGGCTTCTTTGCCAGTCCGGTCCATCTACAGTATGGTAGCCAAATAACACTTCTGTACTGCTGCCTTAAAGGGGTTGTCTCACTTCAGTAAGTGGCATTTATCATGTAAAGAAAGTTAAAACAAGCAACTTACTAATATGCTGTCATCCATATTGCTTCCTTTGGTGGCTGGATTCATTTTTCCATCACATTATACACTGCTTGTTTCCATGGTTACAGACCACCCTGCAATCCAGCATCGGTGGCCGTGCTTGCACAATATAGGAAAAAGAACTAGCCTATGTGAGCTCCCATGGTCCCTGCCACCAGAGAGGCTGATGCTTTTTCCTATAGTGTGCAAGCACGACCACCACTGATAGATTTGAGTGTGGTCTGTAACCATGGAAACGAGCAGTGTATAATGGGATGGAAAAATGAATCCAGCCAGCACAGGAAGCAATATGGATAATAACAGTACACTAGTAAGTGGCTTGTATTAACTTTCTCTACATGAATAAATGCTACTTGCTGAAGTGAGACGACCCCCTTGATGAAAACGCTATACAGTGCTAACGTAGTATACAAAGATGCGGCGTCACACTATGCATAAGTAAAAACCTCCATATAATGCTCAAGTAACACCAGCATACAGCCACCATATAACCATTTCATACATAAAATCTTCTAATACAAGTGCACTTTATCTAAATAATATGGCTATATAATTAATATTATTAGTGGTCACAGGCAGGACATCGGTGGAACCCTCTTCAGCAAAGACAAATGATGCCCAGGTCCTACGCCCATAATGCTGGCCTGGCCTGGACTTTGTTTACCTGTTCCTGCCGACATTGTGGGGGAGGGGTGGTGACAATCATTGTTAGTAAAATACATGCTCAGAACAGTGGTTGTCAAGTCTTCAGCCACTCTTCACCAGGTGGGATGGGAGTAGGAGAATCCTTCAAGGTTGAGATCATGTGTCCTTCTCTGTATGTAGAAGCTTGGACATGCATGTGGCACAATAGCCCCAGGCAAAGCTATTACATGAGGAAAGGGTCTCAACTGTGCCCCATCCTCTTTTGCCGTGGATGAACATACAAAGAACTCTAAGCAACGAAGGAGGTAGGACCTGGTCTTGTTGTCCTTCCATCCTCTAGACATTGGGAAGCAAGGAGCAGATGGTGGGCTCACATGTCATAGGGTGGGGGAAACGCTAGCATGACTAAGCACCAAGAATGAGTGCCTGCCCTACATCGGTATACATGTATGTGTAATATGTGCAGCGCTGAAGGTCACAATGAACCACTAAGAATTTCCCAAAACCCACCACCCACTCACCTAGTCGTAATATCAACTCAATACCTATTACTCTGGCATGGCACTAGTTTCTGCACCATAATGTGCCAAGCTAAAGGATCTTCACTATAGGTGGAGTGGTTTGAGCTAGGATCAGTTGAGTCTGCCGGAAATCCTTGTCACATGCAGATCTCGAGGCCGTCACACGAGTAAGAGGATGCAACTTAAAGATCTTGTGGTTGCAGAGATGTTGAATAAAAAGGAGAACCTAACACCAGACCAAAAACCTATTGATGTCAGGTCAGGGTCAAAGCGAGACAACCCAGATCTCATTATATCTCAGAAGGATATTCTTTTTATGTTGTTTTCAGGACATTGAAATTAGGTGTTAAAAACCTCTGCAGCAATTTCTTTTACTTTTACCGTGCATCATCAGAGACATGGTTCAACAGGAGGCAGGAGATGCCATTGGACCTGGATGACACTTTTCTAGGTACCTACATGGCAAACCTTCTTGGTAAAGTAGTTTGCAATGAACCAGATCTGTTACACAAAAAAGGCCAATCCGGATAGAAAATAAAAAATACCTTTATTCATACATAATTCATAAAATACAGCTTAAAATCAGTTGGTGGTGCAGACGCACATAAGGCAGTGAAATGCCCTCACAGGAGATAACAAACAGTATATGTGCCAAAATATAGGTCGGTCATACATAAATAGGGTATAAAACCACCACATAAAGTTTCACAAGATCATCACATAAAGTGCCAAGTGCCTCACCACGAATGGATAGATAATCCCGACCTCCTAGATCCCCACATGGTCACATAGGTATGCCTACAAGTAAAATCTTTATCCCCGCGCATTTCGCTCAACGCTTCATCAGGGGGTAGTGCACTACCCCCTGATGAAGTCAGGACACGGGAGACACAGATTTTACTTGTAGGTATACCTATGTGACCATGTGGGGATCTAGGAGGTCGGGATTATCTATCCATTCGTGGTGAGGCACTTGGCACTTTATGTGATAATCTTGTGAAACTTTATGTGGTGGCTTTATACCCTATTTATGTATGACCGACCTATATTTTGGCCCATATACTGTTTGTTATCTCCCGTGAGGGCATTTCACTGCCTTATGTGCGTCTGCACCACCAACTCATTTTAAGCTGTATTTTATGAATTATGTATGAATAAAGGTATTTATTATTTTCTATCCGGATTGGTCTTTTTTGTGTAACTTATCTTGGGGTAATGTCCGGATGGTGTTGTCTTTTCCCCATGTATATTGGTGTTTATTAAACTAGATCTCTAGAGAGAAGGAGAGAAAGAGACGGGTGCAGAAAAACAGCAGCAGATCAAGTCCTAGATAATGAGTTATGGGCAGTCACTTCCCAGGTTCAAGGAGAACAGGTTATCCGACCTGCTGCATGCAAATCATAGTCAATGTCCTCAGTCCAAACCAATCCCCCGCCTGCTCCCAGTGTTTACCCTTCCATAATTTTGTCCCTTCCTCCTGTGCAATAAGGTTATGCAAATGGTTTGACGTCCCGACCAGGAAGTGCAGCTCATCATAACCCATATTTATACCAGTGTGCATGGATGACAAGGTCCTATGTAATGAACAGTGTACATTTAACTGGTTATTATAATGTACTATGTAGGTTTGAAGTCTTTTTCGTCAATTAGTGACCGCATTCTGTCTTACAAAGCGGCAACCGGAAGATGTGTAGACCACCACTTCTCATGGCTGAGAGTGTGAATTTTCCAGTTCTCATGCAGTGGGCCCCCAGCAATCAAACATTTATCACCTATAATGTGGAATAAAGGGGGTTGTTCACCCCTGGGGACCTTTTCTACAGCCCTTTCCCTAGCCTGAACCTGGCTCCATCGCTGCACCACTGCCTCTGTAGGTTCCAGGTCTCCCTACATCAACATCCGGTTTGACGTGGAGCCACGTGACCACTCCAGCCAATGACTGGCCACAACAGTCACGTTTCACCCATGCGTCATGTCACTGGGTTCTGGCTTCATGGCTGTCCTACCAGTTCTGTAGGTTCCACATCTCCCCACATAAACATATGGTGTGATGCCAGGTCACGTAACTGGTGCCGCCAATGACTGGTCGCAGCAGTCATGTGACCTGGCATCAAACTAGATGTTGGTGCGTGAAGACCTGGAGGCTGCAGAGCCTGCGATGGTGTCGCAATCCAGTGCCATGGATTGGGTAAATATGATTATCGCCTTGAGTCTGGGGTGAACAACCCCTTTAATAATCAGGGCTGCAAGAAGTATTGAGGTGTATATTATCCCGTCAGACTCACCTTGTAACCAGAATCACTTTATCATGCACCTAATAAAAAAAAAAATAATCAGATCCATCAACAGCATCTACCCTGCTTGTTGATGGTTTCCATTCCAGGTAGGAACAGGAGAATTTTTCAAAACTTCAAAGTGCAAACATAAACTTTTCTGTCTGCAGAGAACACGCTGCCTATTATCAGAGGCATTCTGCAGTGGCACACCTGAGCTCTGATGTTTATGGGGCCCTCACTGTCTACAGGGCTCTCAATTACATTTGTGGGACATAGTTAAAAGTTTAGCACTGGGGCGTCCAGGACCTTCATGCATTCCATAGACGTCGTTACTTTGTCCTTTTATTAGATTTTGTTTTTAGTGATGGAAGAGGAGGTAGAAGGAGGAGAAGAACCACATTCAGAAAGTACCTCCACTTACTATTGTGTGTACACAAAGCCAGTGCTTCCGCCAGAAATACCTAACAAGCGACCTCTAACATTTACTTTCCTGTATATAAGTGTAAAACGTTCTCCTATCTGGATGCGAGTTAAACAGTGTTCATACTGGACCTTCTGGCTCAAGAATAGAATCCCAGACTTACAGTGAAGACTGACACATACAGAGCAGTAAGGTCAAGGGAGGTAGTGATTCTGCATAAAAAACACATATGCACAAAGCTGGGTGACAACCTCAATGGGCAGTGCAATTGGTTGTTCCCAGCATAACACAGACTTAAAGGGAATGTGACATCAGAAAATGACATTGTTTAAGTCATGTTTTTATGTTAAGCTTATATTTAAAGAAATGTTGATGATTTTTTTTATTTTATTTTTTCCATGTCAGTATCTATTTAAAGGGGTTCTGCAGTTTGTTTAAACTGATGATCTATCCTCTGGATAGATCATCAGCATCTGATCGGTGGGGGTCCGACACCCTGGAGCGCCGCTGACTTCTCAAACAGCTGATCGGCGGGGGTCCCGGGTGTCGGACCCCCGCCGATCAGATGCTGATGATCTATCCAGAGGATAGATCATCAGTTTTAACAAACTGCAGAACCCCTTTAACAAAAAAAATAACTCAACATCCTGCAATTTTCACACTGGCCACTAAGCCTAATAATATTATCATTACAGGCATGATTACAATAACAGGTATTACCTCTATATAAATATAATATGCTGCCTTTTGGTATCGGCACCTCGGGGACTTGAAAGAAAATTGCTGTCTTAAACCGGACGCGTTTCAGGGATCAAGCCCCTTCCTCAGCGCCATTACCCAGCACAAGAAGAGGGGCAATGTACTCTGCCCCACGGGGCTGTGTGCTCATCTATACACTACAACTATATTGCGTATAGAAATTAAGTGCGGTCAAATTTACGGACCAACACAATATCACACCCACCAGGGTGTCGCTGCTGGACTCTGACTGCCCATCTGGGACTGAGCCCACGTTCCGATCAGGATATAGTGTTCGCACCAATATTTGCGGCCACCATTGTTATTTGTCGTTTTTACTGTTTGTTCACGCTGTCTATGTTTTTATTGCCTAATTAGGTGTTGATCATATGCATGCTTAGTTTTATGTCAGTTTTATGATAGTTTTTTTTATAATAAATGTGGATATCTATACCTTACATCAGTGTTCCCAGATAATTGAGTGCCCTCCAGCCGTATATACATTTAGCATTTTACCTTCTGGGTGTGGGTGGACCCGTGGGGGAGTGTCTGGGGTGAGCCGCTGTTACCTTGTATAATGTAAAAACCTGCAATTTTCATACTGGCCACTAAGCCTAATGATAGGCACCACTTCTTAGCCTGTACAGATTACTTTTCAGCAGTCATCTCATTATCATTACAGGCATGATTACAATAACAGATATCACCTTTATATAATGTAAAATCCGGCAGTTTTCATACTGACCACTAAGCCTAATAATAGGCGCCACTTCTTAGTCTGTACAGATCACTTTTCAGCAGTCATCACATTATCATCACAGACAGGATTACAATGAAAGCTATCACCTCTATATATAGATAACACGGGATTCATCGTTCACGATAGGTAATATCACAGCTTATCTGCTCCCTCCTGACCTCTGCGCCAGTGCCTAGAAAACTCCACCATAGAAGTCAATGGGGTCCCCTCCTGTCCATTGTTTCTATGGCCCATGAGGCTGCCGTAAAAAATATCTCTAAACTCTATTCAATACGGCTCAGGCAACGTGGCCGCCCCCCATAATCATGTTCTGAAAATAGAATTTAAAAAATCTACAATCAGAAAATAAAAACTGTGTAGCTATCTGGTTTTAACTGGCAGAATTTTTTTTTTGTGTGATTTTGTTTTTCTTATCTCTACAGCTCATGCACATGACACTGCCGTGTGCACAGAGGGTGTATGGTAATGCCCTTCCCTGGTACAGAGATACACAACCTCTGTGTGCTGCCATACGAGCTCCGCCAGGTGCTGTGTCTGCAGAAATATCTTCTCCTAGGAGCAAAGCAGACACTCGCTTCTTACAGCTGACATCCGACCGCCATGCGCTCTCATATTTTTTATTTTTTTTTGTAGACTTTCTGTCGACTCACATTAAGGGTTGCAGATTCCTCGATGCTTTTGTAGTTCATTTCTTCATAGTAAATGTTAAGCTTGGCGGCTCCATCCCTGTCAAAATACAAAAAATAAAAATAAAAAACGATGAAATGCAGGTAATAACACAGAAACATGGGTTCTTCCTGAGGCCCCCATTCACATGCATACTCAGTCTGGCTGAGAATGCATGTGTCCTCAATGCAGAGAGAGGACTAAGCCACTGCTAGACACCTCTGGTGGCAACTTACCTTCTGTGAGAATGCAAAGAGGTATCTCCTATGAAAGAGAACTATCTCACCAGCGCCACCTATTGGAAGTGGCTCCCTATGAGTCAATATCCAGCTATATTCCCTTGTCTAATCCCAAGGTGTGTTGGAAAGTGGGATCATGACTCATAGGGAGCCACTTCCAATAGGTGGCGCTGGAGAGACGGTTCTCTTCCTACAGCATTGGTCTCTTTAAGGAGACTCGGCCCCCTGCCTGAGCCGCTTCCCTGAGAACAATAGGGCCAGGCTGGGAAATTCAAAGTGACGGGCACTGCCGGGTTTGGCTAACTTTTCTGTGTATATATACTCTGGTTTCTCTTCAGAACGTATAACTTTTCTGTGTATTTTAGGGGGAGCCCAAAAAATTGTGATAAGGACAGTTACTGCAATACTGCACCAAACTCAATTTGAAAATACACAAAAACGTATAAAAATAGACATAAAAAATCCTCCTCCAATCTCTTCCTGTCCTATGAATTTATCCTGTCTTATATTGCAGGAAGTAATATCTAAATAATTCATATGTGTCCTAGGAAATCTGTCATACTCCCCCCTTCCCCTCTCTTTTGCAGAAACTTTAGGTCACACCTGTCTGTTAGGCTACCAGCGGCAGCAGGAGCCCTCCCCTCTGCCTGCACTAGGAGACCAGGACAGGATATTGTCTTTTATGTCGTCTATGCACAGGAATGGTGGACATGGATCAAACCGAGCTGTCATCGATAGTCTAGAGCCTGACCTGTCTGTCCCACGCTACGTAGGGTTCAGTAGAGCACAGCACACCAGGCATCCCGTTTTCCTCTCTGATCACAAGGTTCACCAGGAATCTTAATCTAACACGACACGTGATGCAGAGTTTATATTTCCTGTGTTGAGTCAAAAGTTGGCTATTGTTTTTTCTTTTTTTTGCAAAAATATATTCACACTCTTAAAATTCTCTTGCCACCAAGCTGCGTGAACTTGTAAATCCCCTCTGGCACTGAGCACACCTGCTTCTTCAAAAAATTAGCTCCCATTACACGTTTCCACAGGAGAGAAGCATCAGTCCGCTGGAACCCATTTACGGCAAGGGTGGAGCGATTTTGGCTCAGGAAACAGGAGCTAGCGCCCCTAGGCTACATGACGCTAAAGAGAAAACTAGAATTTTCTTAAAAATGTATTCTTAAAATGTGATTCCACAAAATGATATAAGATGTGTTTAACAGCTGTATGTCTTAGCATCCTAAATACTACGTATATATATAATACGCAGGAAGGGGGGTGGTTCACACAGGTGCTCCAAATGATACAGCGCTGATAACTGTGCCGATCAGTGCGCCTGGGCGCCCATCACATAACCAGGTTTTATCCACTTTAGTTCCAGTGAAGGTTTCTGTTGAATGAGAGCAAGCAGAGATCCTGAAAATCATGACAAATTGATTAGACACTGGGTCTTACCACAAGAGGGCGCACAAGTGCTTCCACCGTTGCACTATAAATAAGCTCTCAGAGGCTACTTTTGGGTAGTGTATCTCTTGGTGAGAGATCATCGACTGCTAGATATGCCTCTACAACACACTAGAAGACATTTTGCCCAGTACACAGACTTTGAGAGGGGGGCATCGATGGACTGAGAGAAGGAGGGTGGTCGTTTCAATGAACTGCCCGCCATCTTGGCCGTTCTGACCAAGCTGTTAGGAGGTTTGGGAAGAGTGGTTATGTAAGGGCATGGACACACAGTGAACAGGCTCCAGATGGCCCAGACAGACCACCAGTAGAGAGGATTGTTTGATCCACTGACAGCAAGGGTAGATTCTGCAGGGTTAATGTCCACCATGGCCCCTTCATTACACACCCCTGTCTCTTCCCAGACCATTTCCAGGAGCTTAGCAGGAGGAAATGTGGTGTCATGGCTCCCATTATGTGTCCTGCTATTGACAGCCAGCCAAAGCCACCTTCTTTTTCAGCCGTGTCGTGAACAAGAAGCTTGGAAAGCTCCAGACTAGAACCTTATCGTCTTTGGTGATTAATCCAGGTTCTGTTTGGGATCTGACGATGGTCGGGTTCGAGTATGGAGGCTTCATGGTGAACACTTCAATTCTGCCTTTGCTGTGGAGTGACACACTTCCTCAACTACTGGTGTGATGATCTGGGGAGCCGTCGCATACGACATTCTTTCCCCCCCAATAGTGATATGGGGGACACTACCATCTCAGTGATATGTGCAGGACATTCTGCTACCAAAAGTGTTCCTCTCATGGCAGGGCTTACAACTGGCATTTTTCAGCAGGATAATGCTCGCCCGCATACACAAAGGGTTTTCCAGGAAGGGTCTCCACCAGATTAAAACACTTCCTTGGCTGCCTGGTCACCAGATTTATTACCAATTCAGCATTTATGGGACCTGCTGTGATTCCAGCTTCAGCAACCTATGGGCAAATGTGCCACAGGATACCATACGGAACCTGCATGCTTCCATGCCCAACTGTATTTCATCTTGTATCCAGGCCAGAGGCCATATCTCATCTTGTGTCTAGGCGAGAGGCTGTATCTCATCTTGTATCCCGGCTAGAGGTCGTATTTCATCTTGTATCCAGGCTAGAGGTCGTATCTCATCTTGTATCCAGGCTAGAGGTCATATCTCATCTTGTATCCAGGCTAGATGTCAGATCTCATCTTGTATCCATGCTAGAGGTGGTATCTCATCTTGTATCCAGGCTAGAGGTCGTATCTTATCTTGTATCCAGGCTAGAGGTCATATCTCATCTTTTATCCAGGCTAAAGGTCATATCTCATCTTGTATCCAGGCTAGAGGCCATATCTCATCTTGTATCCAGGCTAGAGGTCATATCTCATCTTGTATCCAGGCTAGAGGTCATATCTCATCTTGTATCCAGGCTAAAGGTTGTATCTCATCTTGTATCCAGGCTAGAGGTCATATCTTGTATCTGGGGCTAGAGGCCGTATCTCATCTTGTATCCAGGCTAGAGGCTGTATCTCATCTTGTATCCAGGCTAGAGGCCGTATCTCATCTTGAATCCTGGCTAGAAGTCGTATCTCATCTTGTATCCAGGCTAGAGGTCATATCTCATCTTGAATCCTGGCTAGAGGCCGTATCTCATGTTGTATGCAGGCTAGAGGTCATATCTCATCTTGTATTTGGAGCTAGAGGCCGTATCTCATCTTTTATCCAGGCTACAGGCCGTATCTCAACTTGTATCCAGGCTAGAGGCTGTATCTCATCTGGTATCAAAGTTAGAGGCTGTATCCCATCTTGTTTTGAGGCTAGAGGCCGTATCTCATCTTGTATCCCGGCTAGAGGCACCCAGCAGGGTCCCAGAGCCTCCTTTCAATTGTACAATTTTCCCCAATATTGTGATCACTTTGATTTATTATTATTACTTTCACACATAGAAAATTTCATTCTGTTCCAACAACTCCTTCTTGGTGCATTTTTTGACAATTAGTGTAACATAGAATTTTTATTATAAAGATATGTATTTGCTGTAACATCCATTTAAATGGTGCAAATGAATTGGTTTCAAAGCTTGATATACACTAAATAGGACAATTAAGACAATCCTTCTCTAAAATTCGCTGCCCTCATGATTTGTGAAGTGGTGGAAGTGTCATCTGGTCATCCCTTTCTCCCTATACAGTACAGCAACAATTTGGGCAAGCTCTCATTCCCCAAAAAAGAGGTAGGAAGCTCCTACTTTGCATACTACGGCCACAGATCTCAGATGTCTCCAATTGGAGATATTGGAGTTGTTTTTGGGCTCCTGGATAATACCCAGGATGTGGAACAGTAGTGGGGTCTGCATACACACCTTTCCACACATGAGGTGCCTGTATGATCTTTCAGGATTGATGGACACCACAGTAGTCAATATGGACTTCCTCATAATAATATCAAGGTCAAAAGAACAATTATAATTTAAAGTTCCTAAGGTGATTTCCATTCGATGAGGTCACCACATATGCTTTTCTCAAGAATTCCTTATGCTTTATTATGGACTTTGCATCTCTACAGGACACTGAAAGCAGCTTGGAACAGACACTTCAAGTGTACAAAAATACAGACAGTTTGCATAAAAAGTGCAGGCTTGGCACGACCCAAATGAAGAGATTTCAGGAAATACTGTTCAAGTGTTCAATAAATCAAGAATTTTATCCATCAGGTTCAGCCTTGCACAATCAATTATACAACATTATTTGTTCTATCTCATGTGCATGGCCACCTTAAAGGGATTCTGTCACCAGGTTTCACCCCTGTCAGCTAAACATATGCTGATGTTCAGGGCCTCATCAGGATTCCTAATGTGGGCTTATAAATGTGATCCGTAGCCTTATTTTGCTAAAAAACAGGTTTTACTAACCTGTCACTCAAAGAAATAAGGTGCCCAAGGGGATGTCAAGGGATGCAAGGTGCCCGCCGCACCCACCGCCGTTCGTGCCCAGCGCCGCCTTTTTTCAGACTTCTGCGCCGCCTCCTAATCCTCTGTGCTGCCTCTCGCTCTCCCTCCCTCCCCCCTCCTCCTGCTGTAAGATATCGCGCGTGCGCACAGGGCTCTGAGAGGCTGGCGCCAGAGTGCAGGTCATACCTGGGTTGAGCGAAGTGTCGGCGCATGCGCACTTCGCTTTAAGAAGCCAAATCGAGAAGTCCGCACGGGTGCATCAGGCAGAGCCCTGTGCGCACGCGCAAGATCTTACAGCAGGAGGAGGGAGGAGGGGGGAGGGAGGGAGAGCGAGAGGCGGGACAGAGGATTAGGAGGCGGTGCAGAAGTCTGGAAAGGCGGCGCTGGGCACGAACGGCGGTGGGTGCGGCCGGCACCTTGCATCCCCTGGCATCCCCTTGGGCACCTTATTTCTTTGAGTGACAGGTTAGTAAAACCTGTTTTTTAGCAAAATAAGGCTACGGATCACATTTAGAAGCCCACATTAGGAATCCTGATGAGGTCCTGAACATCAGCATATGTTTAGCTGACAGGGGTGAAACCTGGTGACAGAATCCCTTTAAGATCAGATATAATTCTCAATTGTCACAGTGCAGTTCACTGTGAAAGTTTTGTCCGTGTAGGCTGGCTGCATGCCCTCTCGTGTACTGGCTGCAGGCTGCCACCTGTGCAGGCTGGTTGCTTGGGGCTGTGTGCTGGCTGCAGTGTCTTCTGTGAACTGCTGCCTGTAAATGTTTGCTCTCCCCGTGATGCTTCTCTGTTTGTCTGTGTTACACGGGTTGTTTGTGCTCCGGCGTACTGGCTGCGGTGGTCTCCGTGTAGGCTGGTTGCCAGGGGCAACGTCCTGTACTGCAGCCTGTGTGTTTTGTGTTCTGTACTCCTGTTCTGATGGGGTTAATTTTCCTGAATTGCCTGGGTGTGGCTTATCAGGTGCCCTCGTTATCCAGCTATTTCTACCTGTGACTGCCATGCTTCCATCCCGCTTTGGGTCCAGGCATCTGCTTCTGTGCTGGTCCCTGTTCGTCTTGTTATCTGTTCCCTGTCCGGTATTTGCATGGGTTCCAGTTCTGTTGCTGTCTGTTCCGCTGGTGCTTGCACCAGCATGGTTCTCTGCATGTAGGGGCCAAGTGTACCGGCACCTTCCTGGAAGTGCGACCAGTGACCCCTCGGCCCAATTCATCCCCACCACCAGGGGCTCTGAGAAGAACGGGGCTCACTGGCTCTCCGCTCTCTGGGTTTTGACTCTGGTCTGCCGATGCACTTGGTTCTGTGGTAGTGCTACCACTATTGCCCACCTGCCTACTGTCATTTCCTTTTATTACACTTGTAATAAAGTACTCTCTGGGTCTGTTTTAGTGTACCTTCACACTCACGTTTTTCAAGTTCTCCCACTTAGAAATCATGGAGGGGTCTGAAATTCACATTGTAGGTGCATTCCCACTCGGAGACAGAATAAAAACAAAAAATTCAGGAAATCACATTGTATGATTTTTAAATAATTTATTTGTCTAAGGCCTTATGCACAGTTTTTGCGGCTCGGGTGCTGACCCATTCACTTCAATGGGGCCGCAAAAGATGCGGACAGCACTCCGTGTGCTGTCCGCATCCGTTGCTCCGTTCCGAGGCCCCGCAAATTGTGTATACATATACACACATATACAACAGACAGAGGCCATGGTTCACAGCGACTTCCCCTAAGGCATTGCAGCACAGTGTGTGTGAATGACTGAGTGATTATTACACTAAAAGTAAGCCACTCACACACAATGTGATCAAGATTGCTGCAGTAGACCTCCAGCCTTTGCTACTCACTGAGTTCGTCAACGTGGTGGTCACAGAGGCAGACACTGGGAGGGCAATATAGAAACCTCTCTTGGCACCTGCTTCACATCCCTGCAGTGGCGCTGGCAACCATGAAGCAAGAGTTCAGATTGGATGATACTCCCCAGTGGTGTGCCTAGGGTGTTTGGCACCCGGGGCGGGTCCTTTCTCTGGCACCCCCCAATACTTAAAAAAAATTGTAACCCCTCACAGTAGTATTGCCCTCATTGTACAACCTTCACAGTAGTTTTGTACAGATGTGTGCCCCCTTACAGTAGTTTTGCCTACATTGTGCCCTCTCACAGTAGTTATGCCCACATTGTGCCCCCCTCACAGTACTTATGCCCTCTCTGTGCCTCTTTCACAGTTGTAATGCCCTCTTTGTGCCCCTTTCACAGTAATAACCCCCATTGTGCCCCCTTCACAGTAATAATCCCCATTGTTCCTCCTTCACAGTAATAATCCCCATTGTGCCTCCTTCATAGTAATAATCCCCATAGTGTCCCCTTCATAGTAATAATCCTCATTGTGCCCCATTTATAGTAATAATGCCTATTGTGCCCCCTTCACAGTAATAATGCCCATTTTGCCCCCTTAATAGTAGTAATGCTCACTGTGCTAGTAATGCCCTCTCCATAGTAGAAATCCCCATTGTGCCCCCTTCACAGTAATAATGCCCACTGTGCCCCTTCACAGTAATAATGCCCACTGTTCCCCTCTTCACAGTAATAATGCCCTCTGTGCCCCCTACATTGTAGTAATGCCCTCTGTGCCCCCTCCATAGTAGAAATGACCATTGTGCCCCCTTCACATTAGTAATGCCCCCTGTGCCTCCTCCATAGTAGTAATGCCCTCTGTGCTCCCTCCATAGTAATAAAGCCCTCTGTGCCTCCTCTGTATAAAAAAAAAAAAACACAGTAACTACTCACCTTGTCCCGTTCCTGAAGCTCACAGTCCTCTCTTCCCTGCAGACACAAATCGCTCTGCAGCACTGTGTGGGCGGAGCTTATGCAGATTTCTGGGCTGCAGGCCCGACCCACACAGGCCGTCAGCGCGATCTGTGCCTGCAGGCTGAATGGTGGAGCGGTGAGAAATCTCCCTGCTTCACCATTCTGTGCACCGCCGGCCTGAAGGAGGGGAGGAGCTGAGCGATGAGTGACAGGACCGCAGCTCCCAGCGCTCCAGCAATGAGCGATTCCATCTATATTGATGGAAGCGCGCATTGCTTCTGGCACTCCCCTGAGAGCCGACACCCGGGGCGGACCGCCCCCCATGGCCCTCCCCCCCTTAGTAAGACACTGATGCTCCCTTCCTCTGCTGCTGTGTAAACCGGCTTGTAAGCCATAAGACTAGAAAGTGAGGGGGCGGGGCCATTCCGGGCCCCCCAACCTCACGGGCCCCATAGCGATCGCGTGGTCTGCCGCCATTGGCGGTACGCCACTGCTTGCATGGAATAAAGGAGAGACAGTATTTGATTCAGCAACTGTGTCTGTGTCAGATTTCTGAGCGCTCATAAAGAAAACTTCAAATTAGGACCCCGACAATCATAGAGGTGGGGGTTTCGCCCTAACATTGGAAAGTCCAAAATACATTTTTCCTGTAAGATAACCATATATTACACAGAAATGAGGACTTTGTTTAGTGGCCCTCATCTTAGAACACAAATAGCGGAAAGACTTGATAAAGTGGACATCATGGGACTTCTGTAGGGTCTTTTCTCTTACCTCTTGGTTGCATTGGAGTTCGACAGTGTTTGAAGCACCCAGTTCTGTAAGCAGGAAACATTTTGGTTGTTATTACACATAAAGTATATGAATACTAATAAAAAAGTTCCAGAAGTAAAGCAGAGATAAACTCTCTAAAATGTAATTGAACGGTCTGTCCATAATAAAAGTTCATGTCTTATGTCCTATCTTGAAGTAACTTCAGACCCAAGAGTGTTAGAACAAAGTCAACATACCTCCATCTATTTATTGGTCGTGGGTCCCCCATAGATTTTTTTGGGTACCCTATTATATTGAGTTTTTCATTTCAAACGGTTAAATAAAGTACATTACAGTTTGATTTGTTACAGTGTTAAGCAGAATACCATTATAATCAGGTAATCAAAGGAGAATATAAGTTCTAATATAATACAATTATTCAGATAACATCCTTTATGTTATGTAAAGCATCATCCTATTCTTTATTGTGCTTCAATGAAGGTTCTTCCTTTATATCTATCAGCTCAGCATGGTGTTCCTGACCATGAAACCCAAGTACAATAACCTTTGAAGAAGCTTTGACATTTGAGACATATGAGATCGGTGGGGTCCGACACCCGGCACCCACCATGATCAGTAGTAAGAAGTATATTTGAACACTCAAAAACATGTTTTTAACTTTGTTCCACTATGCCTTATCAAATAGATTGTGGCTACCTGGGGATCGTGAGTTACTTCCTTTACCTCCTTTACAGAATCAGACTAATCACATGGTTTATTTGTAGCCCCCAGAAGTGACAATCCTCTAAATCATAGAGGCCACAACCCCCTCCCCATCGGCAGCTATACAGGGGGAGACAACCCTCGCGGCAGCAGAAACTTGCCAGTATTTTCATTCCATCCAGTGAATCATTACAATGGTATGATCCAAGGATACCAGGAATAAAATCAGAACTACTTGGAATGGTTCACATTGCAAAATTTTTGAATAATTGCAAAAAAAAAGAAAAAAGAAGCAAGCATTCCAAAAAAATTCCATTAAAAATGAGATGATTTGATAAAGCATGAGATAAAGCCTGATAAGAAAGCATGGGCGTAGGAAGCGGGGGGGGGGGGGGGCGCTGGGGTGAATCCCCCCCAGGAAATAATGCGGGGGGGACAGGTATGGTCAAATATCCCCCAGCGGCAGCGGGGCAATGTGTGCTGCGGCGGCGGGGCAGGCACTGAGATGAGCCATTCCATTGTGGAAGCGAAGCGCTCATCTCCATGGTGATCTGTTTCTGTTTGTATCGCCGTCCTCAGGACAGCGATACAAACAGAAGGCTGCGGAGGAGCAGGGCAGGGAGGTGTGTCCCTTTCCTGTTCCTCTGATAGGCTGCCGGCACTACTAGGCCGGCAGCCTATCAGAGGCCGGCGTAGGCGGCGCAATGACGTCATCGCGCCGCCTGAGCCGTACAGCGCTGGAGTTGGGACACAGGCCGGAAGAGGCCTGCATCACATCGCTCCAAAGAGGTAAGTATAAGTGTTCATTTTTTTTTTTTTATATATACAATACTTTGTTTTACTGGCACTTGATTGGGGGGGCTATTACTGGCACTTGATTGGGGGGCTATTACTGGCACTTGATTGGGGGGGCTATTACTGGCACTTGATTGGGGGGGCTATTACTGGCACTTGATTGGGGGGGCTATTACTGGCACTTGATTGGGGGGGCTATTACTGGCACATGATTGGGGGGGCTATTACTTGCACATGATTGGGGGGGCTATTACTGGCACATGATTGGGGGGGCTGTTATTACTGGCACATGATTGGGGGGCTGTTATTACTGGCACATGATTGGGGGGGCTGTTATTACTGGCACATGATGGGGGCTGTTATTACTGGCACATGATTGGGGGGGCTGTTATTACTGGCACATGATTGGGGGGCTGTTATTACTGGCACATGATTGGGGGGGCTGTTATTACTGGCACATGATTGGGGGGGCTATTATTACTGGCACATGATTGGGGGGATGTTATTACTGGCACATGATTGGGGGGGCTGTTATTACTGGCACATGATTGGGGGGGCTGTTATTACTGGCACATGATTGGGGGGGCTGTTATTACTGGCACATGATTGGGGGGGCTGTTATTACTGGCTAATGAGAGGCACTGGGGGGCTGATGAGAGGCACTGGGGCTCTTATGTGAGGTCTGACTGGGGGTCATTTATATTGTGGTCTGAGCTGAGGTGTGATCTGAGGTCTTATTAACATTGGGGATCTTATTGGGGCTGTTAGCTGAGGTCTGATTAACATTGGGGGTCTGATTGGTGGTCTGACCTGAGGTGTAAGGAAAAATATTTTTTTTTATTGTGCCCACTTCCAGCCCGGAGCCCAGCTGCCCAGAGCACTGATCCGGAGCAGCTTGGAGAAAAAGGCCTCACAGTCTCCCACACTCCTTCTGCCCGGCCAAGCCAGCCAGCACCCCTGAGGGAGGCCAAGCCAGCCAGCACCCCTGAGTCTTCAGAACTGTAAGTGTGGGGGGTTCACACACACACACACACACTTAAAATTTAACGATATAAACAACTCGCAGTTTACTGAATAAGAATATACCCGGCGAGCAAAAATGCTGCCCCCCCCCCATATTTTTGGGGGTTCCTACACCCATGTAAGAAAGGAATCTTTAGTAAGGATTTATCACTTTGAAGTTAGCACGCCTCCTCATATTACACAATTTTTGAATAATTGCAAAAAAAAAAAAAAAAGCAAGCAAACTATATAAATTCTATTAAATATGAGATGACTTGTTAAAGCATGAGATACGACCAGGACGGGGTAAAATGTGAGTGAAGCCTGATAAGAAAGGAATCTTTAGTAAGGATTTCTCACTTTGATGTCAGCACGTCTCCTCATATTACACAACTCCTACACCAAGAGTTATTCCTATTCTTACAAGGCAGCAAGTCCACGTAAAAATTAAAGGGTAACTGTCATATTTTTTTTTATTTGCTAGTTTATTACAGCTCGGCATGTATACCTGAGTTAGTCTGTCAATGATTGCCAAAATATCTGTAATTACCTTTTAATAACAGCTTTCATTAATGTCCTCTGTCCCTTTCCACTGCTCCCTTAAAAGACAGTTGCTAGGGCTTGTCTGTCTCCGGCTAAGAAGACAGGAAGACGGAGGGGCGGTCCTTCACACTGCATGCCTGCATTAAGGCTTCAGAGTGCAGAGGCGTGCCTCTCAGTAATCCAATCTGATTGGCTGGCAGGGAGCTGCTGGCTTCAGCAAGTGTGTAAGAGAAGTGAGGGAAAGCAGTTTTGGCCTCAGAGAACTGGCAGGAGAGCCATCCTGAGAAGGTCGTCATATTGTAAATGTTTAACCCCTTAAGGACGTAGGACGTACCGGTACGCCATGTTTGCCGAGTCCTTAAGGACCCAGGGCGTACCGGTACGTCCTAACTTTAAAATTTAATTGCGGTGCGGCGGGGGTTAATCGGAACAGGATGTCCGCTGAAATCATTCAGCGGGCATCCTGTCACAACGTCGTGTGATTGCCCCGCATCGGCGATCGTCGCAAACCGCAGGTCAATTCAGACCTGCGGTTTGCGGTTTTTCCTTATCCGGCGGGCGGCGGTGCCATCGGGTCCCCATGCGGCTGTAGGGGGGACCCGATGGCATGGAAGGCAGCGCGATGCCTTCCTTAGGCATCTGCACTGCCTTCCGGTGACGAGCCTGTGAGATCCAGCCCCCTGGATCTCACAGGCCGGAAGCTGTATGAGTAATACACACAGTATTACTCATACAGCCAATGCATTCCAATACAGAAGTATTGGAATGCATTGTAAAAGGGATTATACCCCCAAAAGTTGAAGTCCCAAAGTGGGACAAAAAATAAAGTAAAAAAAAGTTGAAAAAATAAAGTTTTCCCCCCAAAAAATTTCAAGTAAAAATAAACAAAAACGTCATTTTCCCCAAATAAAATAGGGGAAAAAAAGTAGACATATTAGGTATTGTCGCGTCCGTATCGACCGGCTCTATAAACATATCACATGACCTAACCCCTCAGATGAACACCGTAAAAAAACAGTCCAGCAAGATCTGCCTTCCAAAAACCGTATGGCATTCCTTTCCTTCTGCACCCTGCCGTGTGCCCGTACAGTGGTTTACTACCACATATGGGGTGTTTCTGTAAACTACAGAATCTGGGCCATAAATATTGAGTTTTGTTTGGCTGTTAAACCTTGCTTTGTTACTGGGAAAAATGGATTAAAATGGAAAATTTGCTAAAAAATAGAAATTCGGAAATTTCATCTCCATTTGCCAATAACTCTTGTGGAACACCTAAAGAGTTAACGACGTTTGTAAAATCAGTTTTGAATACCTTGAGGGGTGTAGTTTCTTAGATGGGGTCACTTTTATGGAGTTTCTACTCTAGGGGTGCATGCGGGGGGCTTCAAATGGGACATGGTGTCAAAAAAAACAGTCCAGCAAAACCTGCCTTCCAAAAACCGTATGGCATTCCTTTCCTTCTGCGCCCTGCTGTATGCCCGTACAGCGGTTTACGTCCACATATGGGGTGTTTCTGCAAACTACAGAATCAGGGCCATAAATATTGAGTTTGGTTTGGCTGTTAACCCTTACTTTGTAACTGGAAAAAAAATTAATAAAATGGAAAATCAGCCAAAAAAGTGAAATTTTGAAATTGTATCTCTATATTCCATTAATTCTTGTGGAACACCTAAAGGGTTAACAAAGTTTGTAAAATCAGTTTTGAATACCTTGAGGGGTGTAGTTTATAGAATGGGGTCATGTTTGGGTGGTTTCTATTATGTAAGCCTCGCAAAGTGACTTCAGACAGACCTGAACTGGTCCCTAAAAATTTTGATTTTTTTTTTCCGAAAATTTCTGAAAAATTTCAAGATTTGCTTCTAAACTTCTAAGCCTTGTAACATCCCCAAAAAATAAAATATCATTCCCAAAATGATCCAAACATGAAGTAGACATATGGGGAATGTAAAGTAATAACTATTTTTGGAGGTATTACTATGTATTATAGAAGTAGAGAAATTGAAACTTGGGAATTTGCAATTTTTTGCTAATTTTTTGTAAATTTGGTATTTTTTTAATAAATAAAAATGATTTTTTTTTACTTCATTTTACCAGTGTCATGAAGTACAATATGTGATGAAAAAACAATCTCAGAATGGCCTGGATAAGTCAAAGCGTTTTAAAGTTATCAGCACTTAAAGTGACACTGGTCAGATTTGCAAAAAATGGCCAAGTCCTTAAGGCAGTGCTTCTCAAATAGTGGGGCGCGCCCCCCAGGGGGGGCGCCAGACTCCGTAAAGGGGGGCTCGTTTAGGGCCGGCCTTTGGGGTGTGCGGGCTGTGCGGCCGCACAGGGCGCCATAGCAACAGGGGCGCCGGGCGGCCGACAGCTTGCAGTGTAATATGCGGCAGGGAGATGAGCGCTTCCATTGTGGAAGCGCTCATCTCCCGTCTGATCAGAGGCTGGCACAGGCGCTGGACGCGATGTACGGAGCGGGGGCCGGGGGAGGGACTGGGAGGAGGAGCTGGGGGCCGGCAATAGCGGTGGGGCGGTGCGGTCACTGTACTATAGCCCTGCCCCACCGCTCCCTCCGGTATACTAATATAAAATGTATTATTGAATTAAAAGTTATTAAACATGCCCCCCTCACTCCTAATAGTACCGTATATCCGAATTTCTTCTGTATAATGCCGGCAGGCAGGCCGGGCGGCTGGCGCGTCCCTCAGTGATGTCACGTGCCTGCGCCGCCTGCTTTATGAATGAACCAGGCGGCGCAGACAAGTGACGTCACTGAGGGACGCGCCGGCCGCCCGGCCCGCCTGCCGGCATTACACAGAAGAAATTCGGATATACGGTACTATTAGGAGTGAGGGGGCCATGTTTAATAACTTTAAACGGCGGCGGCGGGCACACGGAATCTGTGGATGGCACAGTTAAGGGGTGGGGGTCTGTGGATGGCACTGTTATGGGCTGGGGGGGCACTGTGGATGGCACTGTTATGGGGTGGGGGGTCTGTGGATGGCACATATATAACAGTGCCAGCCACAGATCCCCCTGTAACAGTGCCAGCCACAGATCCCCCCCATAAGTGTCCGTCATCCACAGATCCCACCATAAGTGTCCGTCATCCACAGATCCCCCCATAAGTGTCCGTCATCCACAGATCCCCCCATAAGTGTCCGTCATCCACAGATCCCCCCCATAAGTGTTCGTCATCCACAGATCCCCCCATAAGTGTCCGTCATCCACAGATCCCCCCATAAGTGTCCGTCATCCACAGATCCCACCATAAGTGTCCGTCATCCACAGATCCCCCATAAGTGTCCGTCATCCACAGATCCCCCCATAAGTGTCCGTCATCCACAGATCCCCCCCATAAGTGTTCGTCATCCACAGATCCCCCCATAAGTGTCCGTCATCCACAGATCCCCCCATAAGTGTGTGTCCGATCCACATTTCTTTCTTTTTTTATTCTCTTATACGTTAACAAGGATACAGTGTTATGCAGAGGTGTACTTATAACAATTTTATAGACAAATGATACTATTTACAGTCGCGCGGGGGGCGTGAAATGTTTTCTTCTTCCTAGGGGGGGCATGACAAAATAATTGAGAAGCACTGCCTTAAGGTGAAATAAGGCTGAGTCCTTAAGGGGTTAAACAGCCGTAACTAAGGGAAAAACTGAAGAACATGAGCATGTTTGCCGTGCTGCCGCCGGAACTCCGGCCCACCCCCAGTAAAGTCAATGGGGCCTGAGCGGTAGTCCGGGGGCACACGTGCGCTAGCGGCAGCACGGATCCGACAGGCTGTTCATCCGCTGGAACAGCCTGCCGGAGTTCCTTGACGCTAGTGTGAAACTAGGCTTACTCACTATCTCTTGTATTGAAAAACAGGAAAAAAATTCATTGGTGCAATAAAAAAATATATATTTCGGCAATATAATTCCAAAAATACCTCCAACATCTAATTATGCAGGTAAGTGTGATTTTTGCAATACCAAATTTATATAAAAGTTGTTAGGAAGTTTACTGAGATGCTGTGAACTATACACTGTGTAATCCAAAAGGCTATGTATGGGAGAAAACAGTTAACTGGCGGTGCTTAGAAATAGTTGGCAGGTAGTGGGCCGGTCCCATTTTCCCCTGCTTAGTGAGCCTTCTGGTGAACAAGCAAGAGAGAGAATGGGGAAGATTTATCAAACTGATGTAAAGTAAAACTGGCTTAGTTGCCCGTAACAACCAATTAGATTCCTCCTTTCATTTTTCACAGCTCCTTTGAAAAATGTAAGGTAGAATCTGATTGATTGCTACGGGCGACTAAGCCAGTTCTACTTTACAACAGTTTGATAAATCTCCCCCAAAGTGTCTAGTGTATGCTGCTGCCAAGCAGGCTAAGAAAGAATCCTTATCCAGGGATACGCTTCCAGAAATGCAAGAACCAACCTCTAAGGAAAAGAAGCATTCAGTTATTCAAGAAGGTTGAGGACCAAGACTGGGAAGTTCGTGGATAGTAAAAGACAGTAAAGAAAACGCACGCTTACAGCTTTGGACTTTACTGCACTTGCTTAGGGTTAATCGCTACTGGCACTCTCTTAACTACTGAGAAGGACTGGCCATCTGATCTGACAGTTGGGAACTGCAGAAATAGAGATTGAAGACCAATTCTATGTCAGTTTTAAAAAGTTTAAAAAAATGTTGCACAATCAACATGTTGTGGAAAAAAATTGTGATTTTTTTTCCGCCACATTAGGTACTTTTCAAAAATGGGTGGACTTGGCAAATTTACGATAATTTCTATGCCATATAATGACATACACTATACTGATGTACACATCTCCGTCAGCTAGATTGTTTTCCAGTGCCTGGACTGACAGAAAATATGTGAAATGTATTCATTTATTTATTTATTTTATTATTAATAAATGTGGCACATCTGACTCCAGCGCACTTCTGTTTAAGACTGATGTATGAAATGCCAGGTATTACATTCCCCTCAAGTATAGGTGTTCGGGGGTTGTGTCATCTCGCACATTGGGGGCATATCGCTAGGATATGCCCCCAATGTTTGATAAGTGCAGGTGCCCATTCTAGACCTGCAACTATTTCTAAAACGGAGCCCGCAAAGTGAAAGAGGGCGTTCTGCTCATGCGTGGACGCCCTCAATTAATTTCTATGGGAATGCCAAAAATAGCTGAGCAGTGTGCATTGAAATGAATAGGAAGGGCACCGCACAAGTTCGGCCACCGCTCCATTCACTTCTATGGGGCTAAGTAGAAGAAGTGGATCAGCACTCACTTTATTGCCATAAACAAAATACAGGCAGATGTGACGCGTTTCGGCTAAACAGCCTTTTTCAAACAATCATTACTTCACTTTGCGGGCTCCGATTTAAAGATACATGCAGGTCCCAGAGGTGTGACCCAAACCTATTAGACATTGGGGGCATATCCTAATGATATGCCCCCAATTTATGAGATGGGCCACTCCCTTTAAGTAACATGGAGGTGTGATTCCCGTCTCCACTGCGAATATCTAAAAGCCATTTATTTCATGTAATACATTTATAAAGATTAAGTAAGATTCTGACAGTTTCCTTTTGTCTGCTTTATATATTTCTTACGAAAACCACAAGTGACTCACCTCACTGACTTTGGTTGGCCAACGGGAATATCCAGCATTAAGTCGATAATTTGTCAGCCTAGGGGGAATCAAATAAATGAGAAGGTTACTTTTCTGTTACTTATACTGCAGAAAAGAGTGCAGCTCTGGGGTATAACATAAGATGGAACTCAGGATCAATACAGGATAAGTAATGTAATGTATGTACACAGTGACTGCACCAGCAGAATAGTGAGTGCAGCTCTGGGGTATAACATAAGATGCAGGGGCGTAGCTAAAAGCTCATGGGCCCTTGTGCAAGGGTTCAGCTCGGGCCCCCCTTCCCTCAGTGCTTTGTGGCCAGGGGCAGGGAAGCACATAGACTTCGTGCTGCCTGAGGCAAAAATTGAAACGCACCTTGAACTTACCCCTTCCCACCAGCCGAGGTGTAACTTGATCAGCATGCACTTTCTATAATACTGGTGTCTTCTTATGTGGCCCCCTCAGGCTCCTGGGCCCGGTAGCAACTGCTACCTCTGCACCCCCTATAGCTACGCCCCTGATAAGATGTAACTCAGGGTCATTACAGGATAAGTAATGTAATGTATGTACACAGTGACTGCACCAGTAGAATAGTGAGTGCAGCTCTGGAGTATAATACAGGATGTAACTCAGGATCAGTACAGGATAAGTTATGTATGTACACAGTGACTCCACCAGCAGAATAGTGAGTGCAGCTCTGGAGGATAATACAGAATGTAACTCAGGATCAGTACAGGATAAGTAATGTAATGTATGTATACAGTGACTGCACCAGCAGAATAGTGAGTGCAGCTCTGGAGTATAATACAGGATACACATCAGGATCAGTACAGGATAAGTAATGTAATGTATGTACACAGTGACTGCACCAGCAGAATAGTGAGTGCAGCTCTGGAGTATAATACAGGATGTAACTCAGGATCAGTACAGGATAAGTAATGTATGTACACAGTGACTGCACCAGCAGAATAGTGAGTGCAGCTCTGGAGTATAATACAGGATGTAACTCAGCATCAGTACAGGATAAGTAATGTATGTACACAGTGACTCCACCAGCAGAATAGTGAGTACAGCTCTGGAATATCTAATATATAAAGCTGAGTGCATGTATGTGTGTGTGTATGTATGTCCGCTAAAAGAATCCGCACTGTCGCATTTACAATCACGACATTTGGCACTGCGGTACATCAGGTGTCCAGGAAGGTTTTAGACTGGGTCTCAGCTCTCTAGCACGTACCGTTCCTAAGATATTCCCAAAAACTGCCTTAGCCAATAGAAACCTGGTCACATGACCCTTATCAGCCAATAGAAGCTTGCAGGCCCTTAGTCTCCACATACACACAGTTTTACACCAGGTTTCCATAACAACCCAGCCATTTTGCTGACTGTCTGAGAGTGAGCTGTTCAAAAGGACATCCCTGTGTCCGTCCAAGCCCTAAGCTGGACGGAGGACAGGGAGGCTGAAAGCCGGACTTTCCAGCCTAAAACCGGACCTCTGGCCTCCCTAGGGACAGGCTGCTGTGGAGGTCACAGTTAAGGAGACGGTCCGCTATGGAGGTCAGTGTTAAGGGGCAGATTGCTGTAGAGGCCACTGTTAAGGGTAAAGAGTGTTGTGGAAATCACTGTTAAGGAGACGTGGTACTGTGGAGGTCACTAATAAAGGGGCGGCCGCTCTGGAGGTCACTGTTAAAGGGGCGGGATGCTGTGGAGGTCACTGTTAAAGGGGCAGGCTGCTGTGGAGGTCACTGTTAAGGGGGTGGGATTCTGTGGAGGTCACTGTTAAAGGGGCGGGCTGCTGTGGAGGTCACTGTTAAGGGGATGGGATGCTGTGGGGGTCACTGTTAAAGGGTGCGGGCAATGTGGAGGTCTCTGTTAAGGGGGCAGGGAGCGGTGGAGGTCACAGTTAAGGGGACAGTCCGCTATGGAGGTCAGTGTTAAGGTGCGGGTTGCTGTAGAGGTCACTGTTAAGGGGGTGGGGTGTTGTGGTGGTCACATTTTAAGGGAATGGAGCTCTGTGGAGGTCACTGTTAAGGGGGCGGGTTATTGTGGAAATCACTGGTAATGAGATGGGGTACTGTGGAGGTCACTAATAAAGGGGTGGGCGCTGTGGAGGTCACCGTTAAAGGGGAGGGCGCTGTGGATGTTACTGTTAAGGGGGAGGCCGCTGTGGAGGTCACTGTTAAAGGGACGGGGTACTGTAGATGTCACTGTTATAGAGGATACCGTCGATAACTTTTAACGACACACACAAACACTAAATGAAATAGATGAAATATACACGTGCGAAGCCGGGTCCTTCTGCTAGTACAGGATATAGCTCAGGCTTAGTACGGGAGTAACATAATGTAGAAAGTGACAGAAATTTTTTTATAGATATTTTTCAGATATAACTGTAAAACTGCATTTAAAGATGTACATACCCATTAGAAAATAGTTATAACAGAAGACTAAGTGTAGCCTGCAGGAGATGCATAAGAATATATGTTACACTCACAAGATGTACAGGTCTCTCGGAGCTTACCCAGGAAAGCTGGCGGGTTTTAGCTGGTAAATCAGTGATTCATTGGTCTCTGATGAAATATCTGCTTAAGACCAAGCATTTTTTGCACTGAAATTTCCCAAACCTTCTTGCAGCTGGAGCTACATAACAATTTTGTTTATGTTCTTCACAGAAATGAATGAACGCCTACACTTCAATGATAGTAAGTCAGAGGTTCTGACTACACCAGTCCAAAGCCGGCTATACTGTGCTTGGGAGATCAACTGACATAGCGGGACTTGCATACTTTCCAACAGAAGTGGGCCAGACAGGAGCATAGGACAAGAAAACAGGGAGACATTATGGGACCTTCTTGAACTGAAGAGGACGAGCGAGGTTTAAAATGTCCTATGATTTCTGATGACATTTTTAGAATACGTGTGCAGGGCTAACTCAGGTTGCAGTCCATGGATCTGCTTATGGTATACTACCTGGAATCTCCTGGACGACCCTTTCTTAGGCTCCTAGAAGAATAGACATGTCTCCTTGGTGCCCCACGTCCTGACAGAGTACTCACTTCTCCTTATTCAGGCTGGAGCCAGGGTCGGGATTTTGTCTATGGTGGCCTCTATATTGAAGAGCTGCAGGAACCAGGAGGGGTGATAACATACTGGTCTGTATTTAAGGGATCTGGTTTGGGGTCAGCATTTAGTTACAGGGTCTAGTGTCTAGGGGGTCTGGTATTGGGTCTGTATTTATTCTGGGGTCTGGTCTGGGGTCTGCATTTATTTAGGGAGATTGGTCGGATCTGCTGCAAGTATTTATTTAGGGGGTTTGGTCTGGATCTGTATTAGTTTAGTGGGTTTGTTGTGGGGTCTATATTTATTTAGGGGTCTGTTCTGGGGTCTATTAATTCCAGGGATTGGTCTGGTGTCTGCATTTATTTAGGAAGTTTGGTCTGATTTGCTGCAAGTATTTATTTAGGTGGTTTGCATTTATTCTGGTGCCTGTATTTATATGCGTGGTCTGGTGTCTGTATTTATATAGGTGGTCTAGTCTAATCTAATCTGCATTAGTTTAAGGGGTTTCGTCTGGGGCTTGTATATGTTGTAACAGACAGTGGGTGTGGACCCACTGTGCCAACTAACCAGTTTGACTTGGGGTTAAACCTAAAAGCATTTTTCTGGCCTTTCCCTGGTTTTCACCCTTTAACCCCAGTACTTTGCTGACTTTGCTGCAGGAAACCTACCAGGCTGCTACCTCCTAGAGAAGTCCTGGTGTAGTTGGCTGCTGACCCATGGGGCTCAGAGACACTGGTGCAAAACACCAAGAAATCAGGCAAAAGATTGCCTAGGACAGCAAGATAGCAGTGGGTATGGACTGCTGGTGTGACATTTGTATTCATTTAAGAGGCCTAGTCTGGGATCTGTATTAGTTGATAAGGTCTAGTGTGAGGCGATTATTTAGGAAGTCTGCCCCGAGGTCTAGTCTGGTGTCCATATTTATTTAGGTGTCAAGTCTGGGGTCTGTATTTGTTTAGGGAGTCTAGTCTGGGGATTGTAATTTTTTTAGGGAGTTTGGTCTTGTGTCTGTATTTAGTTAGGGGTTCCAGCCTGGAATCTGTATTCTTTTAGGGGGTCTAGCCTGGGGCATATATTTTTTTTATGGACTTTGGCATGAAGTCTGGTCTGGTTTGTGTATTTTTTTAGGGGGTCTAGTTTGGGGTTTGTATTTATTTAGTGAGGCTGGTTGGTCTAGGGTCTGGTTTGCTGTCTGTAAGGGGGGTTTGTGATTCAGATCCCACAAGTTGGGTCGTGTCATATGTACATTTGCTGTTGAATAATGTAAAAAAATTCTGAGTTTCGACCCTTCCTCACAAGAATATCTTATGAAGAAGTGTAAATTATGTGAGGTTATCCTTACATAATAAGTGAGATAAAATTGGGTAAAATTCACAAGCAATAGGACTTAGTGACACTGCTGGATAGTAATCTGACAGCAACTAGTGCCAGGCAGCTGCTGCCAAGGCAGATGAGATCATGGGAGCTTTTACAGGAATCAGAGTTGTATGTTATGAAAACCCCAAGCAGTCAGACTGCACAAAGAATATTCTGTACAGTTTTGGACACATAAGGAAGCAGAGTTTGAGAATGTTGATGGTTGGGCAACCGCAGTAATTGCAGTGCATTGCAGTCAGAACACTCGGGGAACGAGGTGCTTACTACTTACCATACAGGTTCCTTTTGTATTAAATACATTGCTTTTTCAATGCCAAGCTTTTCTGTATTACAAAAAAAATATATATACCTATCTTTACATGTGGTCTGAGCTCCAAAGACAGAGCACAGCTATATATAGTTCTCTATAGGGAGCTCAGTGCACACACATTTATAAAGCTCCCATTGAGTTTACGGTATGCTGTGAGCTCCTCCTAGTGGCGGTTATGGTAAGCAAAATTGTGTCATTTTCTCTATGACAGGAAATGGGGGGGGTTTTGAAAATCTGTATAAAGGGAGCGTTGACCCTCTTAAAGATATATGCAGCACATACTGGCACCCCTACTGATCAGCTGTTTCAGGCAGCCACCGGTGCTGGAAACTATGTAGTGGACGGAGCCTGAAGCCCACGGTTCTTCCCACGGTGTGTTGGCCGTGCCGGGGTGCTGCAGCATAGCTCCCGTTCAAGTGAATGGGAAGTGATCTGCAGTACGCGGGTGCTGGCAACTACACAGTAGATGGAGCTTTCTGTCCACTATATGGTTACTGGCGCTAACAGCCCTCTGAAAAAGCTGATCATTGGAGGTGTCAGTTGTCAGACACTCGGATAATCACTTAAACCTATCGTGAGAATTTACTAGCAGAAAACTCCTTTAGGGCCCACCATCCTTTCATCCACCATCCTTTCATCACCTCTCCTTTCATCACCTTTCATCGGCCTCCTGGGCCGTGTCATGGTAAACCACCGACACTGTACGACTGTGACAAGCTTCCCGTCAGGTCAAACCATTTAGATGCCACAGTTATATCAGCTGTCACCCTATGCGGTGGCCTTCTGGCTGTATCTCTTGTCATTATAACTTCACCCACACAACCAGAATTTCCAAATGCACCTAGTAAAGGTCTCAGAAATGCTAAATGTGCAAAAGAAAACAGGAAATAGGCATTTTTTTTGTGGCTTCCCCTGCTCATAATGGCTAAAGGGGGAGGGCGCTCCCTACAGTGACACTCCGCTATATTAGCCCATGTATTTTTTCATAAATCAGCTGTACGTGTGGATCAATGAAACTTTGTAGATAGCCTGTAGTCCCCCTTTCCTGCTTGCAGGCTCTCTGTAAAGTGCAGAAAACTCACCAAACAAATCAGTTGACATGAAGAGGTGGGGGAGAAAAGCGGGGGAGGCAGCTGCAGGATCTCTGTGTATACAAGGGGGGAGGTGGTGGATGTAGCTGCAGGATTTTAGTGAATACAAGGTGGGGATGAGGGGGATGCAGCTGCAGGATCTTCTGCAATACAAGGCGGGGATGAGGGGGATGTAGCTGCAGGAGGATCTCTGTGAATACAAGGAGGGGATGAGGGGGATGCTGCTGCAGGATCTCTGTGTATACAAGGGGGGGAGGTGGTGGATGTAGCTCCAGGATTTTAGTGAATACAAGGTGGGGATGAGGGGGATGCAGCTGCAGGATATTCTGCAATACAAGGTGGGGATGAGGGGGATGTAGCTGCAGGAGGATCTCTGTGAATACAAGCCAGGGATGAGTAGGGTGCTTCTGCAGGAAAGTACATTTTCTGACCACTTCTGACCTCCCTTGCCTGATATTGTATTGATCCTGTGATGCCTGTAGAGACAACTGCCATGAGGGCCATACTAAAAGTGAGTCAGCAGCCTCTGAACAAAGACTACTCCTAGATATAGCAGGCTGGTGGGCACTGCTGCAAAGTCCAGATCCCCTTACGGGGGGGGGGGGGGGGGGTGAATGAATACCAGACGACTGCTTTGACAATCCCCTCAGGAGTAGACCCAAGTCAAATGTCTTCAGTGGCACACTGGGTCCACACCTGCTGCCTTAGGGAACCATTATTAAAGTCATGTTTTTCTAATAAACCTATTTAATTTTCACTTATTTATGTGAGTATACTGATAAAACTACCGGAAACTCTTGAAACGTTCCAGTTTTCACATTGGTCGCAAAAGCAGTCATAACAGGTTGATATTTGCTGCTTTCTGTAGCTCCCTTGTCAGCTTTGCTGTGTATACTGGGACAAAATGTGCAGAGTCATGTCATCATCATTAGAAGTTAGAGAATTCAATGACAAGGGAGGATAGACTAACACTATACACCATGGACACAGTGCATGCAGTTACCGTGTTACTCCCTGGTCTCTGGGAGAAGGAGGGTGTTCTCCATCACTTCCTAGACCACTGACATGTCCCTGCCCCTCAGCTCCCATTCATTACAGCTGCCATAACATGTCTCCGCTCTCTTCTGCAGATTTAGATCTAATTAACTAAAATGACCTACATGAGACATTGCTTTGAAAATCACAGCTACTAGCACTTGCTCAGTTCCGTGCAGATTCAGAGGATGCTCAAATACTACATGAACACTAAGGGGGTCATTCATTATACTGAAATCCGCCTATATTTGGTGTATTTCAGGTGCAGATGGCGGCACAACGGTTAGGTCTAAAATTGTGGGCCTGTCTTATTTACCATTTTCTATGCCTGTTTCAGGTCTGAAAGCTAGGAAGCTGTCTTACATTTAGAAGCGGCAGTGGATTCGCCGAAGTTATGTAGAGGCCGGCACCTTTTCATAACTCCGGCGGATCCACTGCTACAGATAAGGGTCTAAAACGCCGGTCTTAATAAATGACCCCCTAACTTCCCAAAAAGAAGTCCAGAATTCTTTTAGGTTGCAGGGCACCGTTGCGACACCGCCGTCGTTTCCGTATGTTGAGACACTGGTGCTTCTCACTTCCTGAAGGTATTGCGTGTAAAATGGAGAAGTAACTTGGCTAACTTTCTAAATGAAGCCACCAAGGTAGGAAGGGCCGTCTTTAACGCGGGGCAAAAGGGGCAGCTGCCCCGGGCCCAGTTGCTCTTGGGGGCCCAAGGCAGCTGCCTCCTAAGCCCCGCTGGCCACTGCCCACAAATTATTTTTCGTCCCATAAAACACATTTTTTCCCCCCCAAAAGTGGGGGAAAAATGCCCCTGCATCTTATGGGGTGAATACTAATTAGCGCTTCAATTATGGAAGTGCTGATTAGTACCGGAGGACCAGGAAGCGGTGAAAGCTCTGTACTCGCCGCTTCCTGGTCCTCAGCTGTCGGCTGTGCAGTGGCTGCGCACAGTGTGACCTCACTGTACGCAGCCTTCACAGCCGACAGCTGAGGACCAGGAAGAAGAGGGAGAGCGCTGGTGGTGATGAGCGGCGGTGTCCAGAAGCAGGAGAGGTAAGTTGTTTATTTATTTTATTTGCGCTGATGGCTGGGGGACTGATACATGAGGCTGCGGGGCTGATACATTAGGCTGGGGGACTTATACATGAGGCTGGGGGGCTGATACATGAGGCTGGGGGGCTGATATATGGGGCGAAGGGCTGATATATGGGGCGAGGGGCTGATATACAGGCTGGGGGGCTGATACATGAGGCTGGGGGCTGATACATGAGGCTGGGGAGCTGATATATGAGGCTGGGGAGCTGATATATGAGGCTGGGGGACTGATACATGAGGCTGGGGGGGCTGATATATGAGGCTGGGGGGGCTGATACATGAGGCTGGGGGGCTGATACATGAGGCTGGGGGGCTGATACATGAGGCTGGGGGGGCTGATATATGAGGCTGGGGGGCTGATACATGAGGCTGGGGGGGCTGATATATGAGGCTGGGGGGCTGATACATGGCATTGGGGGGCTAATACATGAGGCTGGGGAGCTGATTTATGAGGCTGGGGGACTGATTTATGAGGCGGATGGGCTGATATACGAGGCTGGGGGCTGATATACGAGGCTGGGGGGGCTGATATGAGGCTGGGGGCTGATACATGAGGCTGGGGGGCTGATATGTGAGGCGGGGGGGCTGATATATGAGGCTGGGGGGGCTGATACATGAGGATGGGGGGGCTGATACATGAGGCTGGGGGGCTGATACATGAGGCTGGGGGGGCTGATACATGAGGCTGGGGGGCTGATACATGAGGCTGGGGGGCTGATACATGAGGCTGGGGGGGCTGATATATGAGGCTGGGAGGCTGATACATGAGGCTGGGGGGCTAATATATGAGGCTGGGGGGCTGATTTATGAGGCTAGGGGGCTGATTTATGAAGCTGGGGGGCTGATTTATGAGGTGCATGGGCTTATATACGAGGCTGGGGGCTGATATGAGGCTGGGGGCTGATACATGAGGCTGGGGGGCTGATATGTGAGGTGGGGGGCTGATATATGAGGCTGGGGGGCTGATACATGGCATTAGGGGGCTGATACATGAGGCTGGGGGCTGATATATGAGGCTGGGGGGCTGATACATGAGGCTGGGGGGCTGATGCATGAGGCTGGGGGGCTGATGCATGAGGCTGGGGGGCTGATGCATGAGGCTGGGGGGCTGATACATGAGGCTGAGGGGCTAATACATGGCATTGGGGGCTGATACATGAGGCTGGGGGGCTGATATATGAGGCTGGGGGGCTGATACATGAGACTGGGGGGCTGATACATGAGACTGGGGGGCTGATACATGAGGCTGGGGGGCTGATACATGAGGCTGAGGGGCTAATACATGAGGCTGGGGGTCTGATATATGGCATTGGGGGTCTGATATATGGCATTGGGGGGCTTATATGAGGTCTTATTCGGGTCTTATTTACATTTGGGGTCTGATTTGGGCTGTTAGCTGAAGTCTGATTAACATTGGGAGTCTGATTGGTGGTCTGACCTGAGGTGTAATGGAAAATATTTTTTTTCTTATTGTCCTCCTCTAACACCTAGGTGCATCTTATGAGCCAGTGCGTCTTATAGGGCGAGAAATATGGTACTTGCTTGCTCCTCCTCCCGACCTCCCCTGCCCTTTGCGTACGCCGCGCACCGTGACGTCACGCGGAAGCCCTGCAACGCTAGGGTGAGCTGAGCCCCGGTCTCCTTCCTGAACTGCAGAGCGGTGCCCACTTCCAGCCCTGACTCCAGCTGCCCAGAGCACTGATCCTGAGTCTGGTGGAGGCTTCAGACCTGTAAGTATTTACAGTAATTCACTATAAGCTATATTATATATATATTACTTGTTTGTTTTTTGTGTGTGTTTTGGTGGAGGGCTCGATTGCATGCTAGGGTGTGGAAAGGCGGGATCCAGGGGGCCAAGTAAATTCTTGCTAGGGTTCAATCAATATTAAAGACGGCCCTAGGTGCTGTATTGTGGGGCACGTCCCCTCCTGGAAACAAACACGTAATCGGTGGCCCAGTTTGAGTTCTGCTCTGGCGCCGTTTCTTCTATATATTTCCCTGCTCAGGGCAGGTCTAAGGGGGCAGTACATGACATAGAAATACAGAGCTAAAGGCAGCAGTTGCACCTGGGTCCTGGTGGTCCTGCTAGCTCTGATGACCCTACTGGCCCACAAGCCACATGAGGCCCTTCAAATTACCGTACGCCACTGAAAACAACTACGGTCCTTGTACAGAACACCAGTACTCATTAGCTCCACTCACATCGGGGATAGTACCACTTACTGGCATGGTTTCCGGCACTTGGTAAAGCATCCCAGCTCATCAGAACTGAATTCTTTATCCAGTTTGTAGTAACAGTGACCTGTTGGGGCAGAAAATACATTTATATGTCAATAAAAATAATTTTAATAAAAGTGAAAATATTATAATTAGAGTTTAAGATATGTGGAAATCGGCACAGCTGAGCTGAACTGTAAGAGGCTCTTTGTGGCCCCCTGCTGGTAGTAAGCAGTACTGCGGTGTTTATGATCACTTACTCTCCTCCACATTGAAATTGGAACACCAAGAAGGAAAAGTCGTGGAGTTATGGAAATCACAGGATCGACGGACATGTTAATGATATGCAAATAATAAAAATTGGAAGCAAAATATTCAAAACATCTTGATTTGTTCAGTATCAAGAATCAAGAATGAGAGCCACACGCAGAAATACATGCACTTACATGCTTCAGCATGCTATCAATAAGGTTATTAATGGTTGAGGAATGATCTGCCACATTGAATGTGCTTCAGCACGTAAATCATCAAGATCCACTGCTGGAGCTGTGTTTGAAATCGGTAAAAAGGCCATGGTGGCACGTTTAGGACACGCAGACTGCTCACAGTCACACGAGTAACATGTAGCCTGGTGTTGTCCTATTAAAAAATGTCTGCTAGGACACTTGGAGAAATGTCTGTACCACTGGTTCCACGACCAAATGAATGTAGTGCCGAGCTGTTAGTGTACCTGAAATGATGACTAGAGAGGTCTGTTTACTGTACGTCATGCTCCCCCACACCATAATCCAGGGAGTAGGACAGTTGTGACGTTCCTTTGTGAAGGCCTCTTCATGCCCACGCACGTGGTCTCCAGACCAATCTCCAGCCTGGTAGCCTGAGGTCAGTGGAACACCTGTAGTTGGAAGTCTGGCTTGTAGGCCAATGTCATGCAGATGTCTTCTGATGGTTTATGTAGACACTGTTTGCCGCCCTAGGCTTGGGATGTGACAATTTCATTTGCAGTACAGAATGGATAACTACACAGCATTCTTCTAATTAGAGGATTCGTCCGTGCAGATGTTCTCCTCTGTGACCTCTTGCTGTCACTCAAGTTCTTTGTTGTCCTCCCAACCACCAAGACACACAACATTGAACAGCGTTGATATCTTGGCCAAGGGGCGTAACGATCTGCCAGAGGGATAAACCAAGGTCTCTCAGTCCAGAGATTCTGTCCCTCTCAGTTTGTGACAAGTGGTGATAACTGGCACTTTGACACAATCATCCAACATGACTTGATCTGATTTTTGAGGTTTCATTCGGCTAAAAAACGTTGTTTTCAAGCTGGCTTTTACACTCTCCCACATGCCACAGATTGGAGCTAGGTGCTTTAAAATATGAAAAGCTGCAGATCTTAGCGACACCTGCTACTTCCTCCATTTGCTTAAAGGGTTTTTTCTTACTGATGGTCTGTCCTTTGGATAGCTCATCAGCATCTGATCGTCGGGGGTCCGACACTTAGGCCCCCCGCCGATCAGCTGTTTCAGAAGGCAGCTTGCAGTAGTGCAGCAGCCTTTTTGCCGCTTCCCACAGGCCAGTGACATCATGACTATGTTACGTGGCCTGCGGGAAGCAATTAGAAGGCCGGGCCGCTACCGCTGTCTTTTCAAACAGCTGATTGGCGGGGGTCTCGGGTGTCGGACCTCCACCGATCAGATACTGATGACCCATCCAGAGGATATATTATTAGTAAGGAAAAGGCGGAGAACCCCTTTAATCTTATGGCTTCTCCTTCTTGGTGTTGCAATTTCAATGTTGAGGAGTGCATTGTAACCCCGTCCCATTCTGCAAAGTAATAGTTCATTCTGGTGAGAAGGTAGTTAATGATCGCTGACTGCTGGATCGGAGTTAACATTGATCCTGGCAGTTTAAACCCTTATATACTGGCAGCAGCACTGCCCCACCCCTGGCGATGTAATTTTGGTGTGCCGATGGCATCCTGGTGTCTGTGCCAGGATTGGAGATTACTCTGATTATAATGGTTTAGCTGCTTAGATGCTTCTGTCAATGCTGACAGCGGCATCTAATTTTCTAGAAAGAGAGAGGGGGCTCCATTATTCACCAAATCAGCACCCATGCAATGTGATGGTGAGGTGCCTAAGGTCGGCTTTAGCAGTAGCTAACCTGCTTGTTAATGGTTTCCAGGCAGCTGCATGAGTTTTGCCTCTCCAAAGAAGTGAAAAAAGCAAAAATGCAATAAAGAATCTCGCACAGGTGCTAAATTTTACGTTTGTTCATTATGGTGCCAATGTCAGTTAAAAATGGGGATTCACTTTAAAGGGAATGTGTCTTCAGAAAACCAAAAATTGTTTAATCCTTAGAGGACCCTGAGGGTTTCCATTTTTGCGTTTTCATTTCTCACTCCCAGCCTTCCCATAGTCCTAACCTTTTTGTTTTTCCATTCACATAGCCTTATAAGGACTTATTTTTTGTGGGACAGCTGTACTTTCTAATGGCGTCATTTACGGTTGCATACCATGTAGTGGGAAGCGGAAAACAAATTCCAAATGGGGAAGAATTTTGAAAAAACGCAATTCTGACATATTTTTTTTTTTTTTAAACTGTATACTATGCGGTAAAATTGACCTGTTATCTTCATTCTCCAGGTCAGTATGGTTACAACAATACCACACTTGTATAATTTTTCTTGCGTTTTAATACAGATTTTTTTTTTAAACCTTTAAGAAAAAAAAATGTATCACCATATTCTGACCCCTATAACTTTTTTTGTAGTTATGTGTACGGGGCTCTGTGAGGGCTCATTTTTTGCGGGGCGATCTGTACTTTTCAGTGATACCAATTTGAAGTGTGCGTGACTTTTTGATCACTTTTTATTAAAAAAATATTGGGGAATAGAAGTGACAAAATGGCAAATTGGCTGTTTTTTTTTTTTTCCTGTGACGCCATTTGCCGTTTGCCATTAATATTGTTATATTTTAATTGTATGGGCATTTCTGCCAGCGGCGATGCCCATGATGTTTATTTTTTTATTGGTTAAGTATTTTTATTTTAAGGAAAGGGGGGAGTGATTTTAGATTTTTTTATTTTATTCATGTGTAAAACTTTTCTTTTTTTTTTTTTTTTTACTTTTTTTTAACCACTTCAGCCCCCCTAGCTTAAACTCCCTTACACTTTTTACACTTCTGACCTACCCTACTTTCACCGTTTATTGCTCGGTCATGCAACTTACCACCCAAATGAATTTTAGGGCTCTTTCACACCTGCGTTATTGTCTTCCGGCATAGAGTTCCGTCGTCGGGGCTCTATGCCGGAAGAATACTGATCAGGATTATCCTAATGCATTCTGAATGGAGAGTAATCCGTTCAGGATGCATCAGGATGTCTTCAGTTCCGGTACGGAACGTTTTTTGGCCGGAGAAAATACCGCAGCATGCTGCGCTTTTTGCTCCGGCCAAAAATCCTGAAGACTTGCCGCAAGGCCGGATCCGGAATTAATGCCCATTGAAAGGCATTGATCCGGACCCGGCCTTAAGCTAAACGTCGTTTCGGCGCATTGCCGGAGCCGACATTTAGCTTTTTCAGAGTGGTTACCATGGCTTCCGGGACGCTAAAGTCCTGACAGCCATGGTAAGTGTAGCGGGGAACGGGGGAGCAGCATACTTACCGTACGTGCGGCTCCCCGGGCGCTCCAGAGTGACGTCAGGGCGCCCCAAGCGCATGGATCACGTGATCACATGGATCACGTCATCCATGCGCATGGGGCGCTCTGACGTCATTCTGGAGCGCCCCGGGAGCCGCACGGACTGTAAGTATACCGCTCCCCGCTCCTACTATGGCAACCAGGACTTTAATAGCGTCCTGGGTGCCATAGTAACACTGAACGCATTTTGAAGACGGCTCCGTCTTCAAATGCTTTCAGTACACTTGCGTTGTTACGGATCCGGCAGGCACCTCCGGCAACGGAAGTGCATGCCGGATCCCAACAACGCAAGTGTGAAAGAGGCCTTACCTCCTTTTCTTCTCACTAATAGAGCTTTCATTTGGTGGTATTTCATTGCTGCTGACATTTTAACTTTTTTTGTTATTAATCGAAATTTAACGATTTTTTTGCAAAAAAATGACATTTTTCACTTTCAGTTGTAAAATTTTGCAAAAAAAACGACATCCATATATAAATTTTTCTCTAAATTTATTGTTCTACATGTCTTTGATAAAAAAAAATGTTTGGGTAAAAAAAAAATGGTTTGGGTAAAAGTTATAGCGTTTACAAACTATGGTACAAAAATGTGAATTTCCGCTTTTTGAAGCAGCTCTGACTTTCTGAGCACCTGTCATGTTTCCTGAGGTTCTACAATGGCCAGACAGTACAAACACCCCACAAATGACCCCATTTCGGAAAGTAGACACCCTAAGATATTCGCTGATGGGCATAGTGAGTTCATAGAACTTTTTATTTTTTGTCACAAGTTAGCGGAAAATGATGATTTTTTTTATTTTATTTTTTTTCTTACAAAGTCTCATATTCCACTAACTTGTGACAAAAAAGAAAAACTTCTATGAACTCACTATGCCCATCAGCGAATACCTTGGGGTGTCTTCTTTCCAAAATGGTGTCACTTGTGGGGTAGTTATACTGCCCTGGCATTCTAGGGGCCCTAATGTGTGGTAAGTAGTTTGAAATCAAAATCTGTCAAAAATGGCCGGTGAAATCCGAAAGGTGCTCTTTGGAATGTGGGCCCCTTTGCCCACCTAGGCTGCAAAAAAGTGTCACACATGTGGTATCTCCGTACTCAGGAGAAGTTGGGCAATGTGTTTTGGGGTGTCATTTTACATATACCCATGCTGGGTGAGATAAATATCTTGGTCAAATGCCAACTTTGTATAAAAAAATGGGAAAAGTTGTCTTTTGCCAAGATATTTATCTCACCCAGCATGGGTATATGTAAAATGACACCCCAAAACACATTGCCCAACTTCTCCTGAGTACGGAGATACCACATGTGTGACACTTTTTTGCAGCCTAGGTGGGCAAAGGGGCCCACATTCCAAAGAGCACCTTTCGGATTTCACCGGCCATTTTTTACAGATTTTGATTTCAAACTACTTACCACACATTAGGGCCCCTAGAATGCCAGGGCAGTATAACTACCCCACAAGTGACCCCATTTTGGAAAGAAGACACCCCAAGATATTCCATGAGGGGTATGGCGAGTTCCTAGATTTTTTTATTTTTTGTCACAAGTTAGCGGAAAATGATGATTTTTTTTTTCTTACAAAGTCTCATATTCAACTAACTTGTGACAAAAAATAAAAACTTCCATGAACTCACTATGCCCATCAGCGAATACCTTGGGGTGTCTTCTTTCCAAAATGGGGTCACTTGTGGGGTAGTTATACTGCCCTGGGATTCTAGGGGCCCAAATGTGTGGTAAGTAGTTTGAAATCAAAATCTGTAAAAAATGGCCGGTGAAATCCGAAAGGTGCTCTTTGGAATGTGGGCCCCTTTGCCCACCTAGGCTGCAAAAAAGTGTCACACATGTGGTATCTCCGTACTCAGGAGAAGTTGGGAAATGTGTTTTTGGGTGTCATTTTACATATACCCATGCTGGGTGAGATAAATATCTCGGCAAAAGACAACTTTTCCCATTTTTTATACAAAGTTGGCATTTGACTAAGATATTTATCTCACCCAGCATGGGTATATGTAAAATGACACCCCAAAACACATTGCCCAACTTCTCCTGAGTACGGCGATACCAGATGTGTGACACTTTTTTGCAGCCTAGATGCGCAAAGGGGCCCACATTCCTTTTATGAGGGCATTTTTAGACATTTGGATCCCAGACTTCTTCTCACGCTTTAGGGCCCCTAAAATGCCAGGGCAGTATAAATACCCCACATGTGACCCCATTTTGGAAAGAAGACACCCCAAGGTATTCAATGAGGGTCATGGCGAGTTCATAGAATTTTTTTTTTTTGGCACAAGTTAGCGGAAATTGATTATTTTTTTTTTTCTCACAAAGTCTCCCTTTCCGCTAACTTGGGACAAAAATTTCAATCTTTCATGGACTCAATATGCCCCTCAGCGAATACCTTGGGGTGTCTTCTTTCCGAAATGGGGTCACATGTGGGGTATTTATACTGCCCTGGCATTCTAGGGGCCCTAAAGCGTAAGAAGAAGTCTGGAATATAAATGTCTAAAAAATTTTACGCATTTGGATTCCGTGAGGGGTATGGTGAGTTCATGTGAGATTTTATTTTTTGACACAAGTTAGTGGAATATGAGACTTTGTAAGAAAAATGTTTTTTTTTTCGCTAACTTGGGCCAAAAAAATGTCTGAATGGAGCCTTACAGGGGGGTGATCAATGACAGGGGGGGTGATCAATGACAGGGGGGTGATCAGGGAGTCTATATGGGGTGATCACCCCCCTGTCATTGATCACCCCCCTGTCATTGATCACCCCCCTATAAGGCTCCATTCAGATGTCCGTATGTGTTTTGCGGATCCGATCCATGTATCCGTGGATCCGTAAAAAACATACGGACATCTGAATGCAGCCTTACAGGGGGGTGATCAATGACAGGGGGGTGATCAATGACAGGGGGGTGATCAGGGAGTCTATATGGGCTGATCACCCCCCTGTCATTGATCACCCCCCTGTCAGGCTCCATTCAGATGTCCGTATGTGTTTTGCGGATTCGATCCGTGGATCCGTAAAAAACATTCGGACATCTGAATGCAGCCTGACAGGGGGGTGATCAATGACAGGGGGGTGATCAATGATAGGGGGGTGATCAGGGAGTCTATATGGGGTGATCACCCCCCTGTCATTGATCACCCCCCTGTCAGGCTCCATTCAGATGTCCGTATGTGTTTTGCGGATCCGATCCATGTATCCGTAAAAAACATACGGACATCTGAATGCAGCCTTACAGGGGGGTGATCAATGACAGGGGGGTGATCAATGACAGGGGGGTGATCAGGGAGTCTATATGGGGTGATCACCCCCCTGTCATTGATCACCCCCCTATAAGGCTCCATTCAGATGTCCGTATGTGTTTTGCGGATCCAATCCATGTATCCGTGGATCCGTAAAAAAACATACGGACATCTGAATGCAGCCTTACAGGGGGGTGATCAATGACAGGGGGGTGATCAGGGAGTCTATATGGAGTGATCACCCCCCTGTAAGGCTCCATTCAGACGTCTGTATGTGTTTTGCGGATCCGATCCATGTATCCGTGGATCCGTAAAAAACATACGGACATCTGAATGCAGCCTTACAGGGGGGTGATCAATGACAGGGGGGTGATCAATGACAGGGGGGTGATCAGAGAGTCTATATGGGGTGATCACCCCCTGTCATTGATCACCCCCCTGTAAGGCTCCATTCAGACGTCCGTATGTGTTTTGCGGATCCGATCCATGTATCAGTGGATCCGTAAAAATCATACGGACGTCTGAATGGAGCCTTACAAGGGGGTGATCAATGACAGGGGGGTGATCAGGGAGTCTATATGGGGTGATCACCCACCTGTAAGGCTCCATTCAGACGTCTGTATGTGTTTTGCGGATCCGATCCATGTATCCGTGGATCCGTAAAAAACATACGGACATCTGAATGCAGCCTTACAGGGGGGTGATCAATGACAGGGGGGTGATCAATGACAGGGGGGTGATCAGGGAGTCTATATGGGGTGATCACCCCCGTCATTGATCATCCCCCTGTAAGGCTCCATTCAGACATCCGTATGTGTTTTGCGGATCCGATCCATGTATCAGTGGATCCGTAAAAATCATACGTATGTCTAAATGGAGCCTTACAGGGGGTGATCAATGACAGGGGGGTGATCAATGACAGGGGGATGATCAGGGAGTCTATATGGGGTGATCAGGGGTGATCAGGGGTGAATAAGGGGTTAATAAGTGACGGCGGGGGGGGGTGTAGTGTGGTGCTTGGTGCTACTTATTACTGAGCTACCTGTGTCCTCTGGTGGTCGATCCAAACAAAAGGGACCACCAGAGGACCAGGTAGCAGGTATATTAGACGCTGTTATCAAAACAGCGTCTAATATACCTGTTAGGGGTTAAAAAAATCACATCTCCAGCCTGCCAGCGAACGATCGCCGCTGGCAGGCTGGAGATCAACTCGCTTACCTTCCGATCCTGTGAACGCGCACGCCTGTGTGTGCGCGTTCACAGGAAATCTCGCGTCTCGCGAGGTGACGCATATATGCGTTACTCTGCGCAGGGCTGCCACCTCCGGAACGCGAATCTGCGTTAGGCGGTCCGGAGGTGGTTAAGTCACCCTGGGTGACTATAACTGGCAATCATTAGATTGCCCATTGTGTTCATTGATGGCTATTTAGCTGTCATTGAACACTTAATTTTCAGTACAGCAATATAGTGCTTCCACCCAGTGGCCTGTATTGGTATATTCCTCTAATAGACTCTGAAGCCTGCTTGAGGCTTCGGTCTATTAGTGCAATGTAACAGGTTCCCCGATCTTAGCCGGGGAACGCTGTTACCGGAGCGGAAGAGCGCGGCTTCCGCTTCCGGACTGTTCTGATGCAGTGGTCACATTTGACCAGGGCATCTGAAAGGGAGAATGTATGCGATCAGCCTTATGGCTGATCGCATACATGTGCCGCGGGTCTCTGCTATTTAAAATAGCGGGTACCCGGCGGCTATGGCGCCGACTGCACGTGCGACGGGGGCCATGTTTAAAGACCGGACTTCCGCCGTACATGTACGGCAGAGGTCCTCAAGGGGTTAAATCACGTTTTTATGTTACAGATCACTTTACTGCAGTTACCTGCTTATCTGTTATTCTAATCCTGCCTGTAATGATATCACCTCTGTGTATAGATAAGACAGGATCTACCATGCACAGTAGGTGATTGTCAAAGCTTATCTCTTCTTCCCTTGTACAATGACCTCTGCACAGGTCACAGAGTCAATGAGGTCAGCTCCTGTCCATTGTGTCTATGGCCCATGGGGCTGCCGTAAAGCAATTTTCTCAATGCTTTAGGAATGCTGTTAAGAACAGATTAGGTAAGATGGCCGCCCCCATAATCATTTTCAGGAAATAGCATAAACAAATCTGCAATCAGAAAATGGCAGATAAAATTTTGGTGACAAGTTTTCTTTAAATCTTCCATTGTTTCATTCGTATATAAAAACATTCAAAACACACACAAAAAAAAAAATCTGATCACAGTTTGCATAATTGATTGCACAAAATCCTAAAAAGGGAAGTAGAGGAGTTTTGCAATTCCTTTTTTTGTTCTGTTTTTAGCATTGCGCGCCATGTTCTTACCCCAGCTCTTCTGCTTGTCGTAATCACAGTACTCTGCTCCATCAGGAAGGGGATAAAAGACGTAAGCACAACCGCAGCGCTCCACCATGATGGCCTGAAAGCAGGAACGTACACAGACCTAGAGAAGGCAGGGGCGAGAGGGGAAAGTAACCAGGAAAAAAGTTAAAAACTTAAAAAACTTACAAATTCAGTTTATGTAACTGTCTGGTCCGGTGCACATTGCTGCATTGTATTATAGAAGATGTACTGTAGCTTTATCTATATTCGATTACTGTACAGTGCTTGCTGTAAAACTACTCCTACTACAGTGCTCCACTGAAAAGTCTACTTTCTACTGACACTGATTCAGCAGGAAGTGACAATGAGAAATAAAGACAAAGGGAGAAAAAATAATAATTTTTTCAAACAGGCGAGTTTTCCGCGCGGGTGCAATGCATGAGGTGAACACATTGCACCCGCACTGAATCCGGACCCATTCATTTCTATGGGGCTGTGCACATGAGCGGTGATTTTCACGCATCACTTGTGCGTTGCGTGAAAATCGCAGCATACTCTATATTGTGAGTTTTTCACGCAACGCAGACCTCATAGAAGTGAATGGGGCTGCGTGAAAATCGCAAACATCCGCAAGCCTGGGAGGAAAAGTGATGGACCATGTGATGTCACCAAAGGTCCTTTTCCTCCCAGGTCATCAAAGAAGAAGAAAAAAGAGAAGCCGGTCTACTTGAACAAGTCGATGAGGTGAGTTAAATTATTTTTTTTAACCCCTCAATCCCTATTTTACTAAGCATTCTGTATTAATCTCTTAAGGACACAGGGCGTACAGGTAAACCCTGATGTCCTGGTACTTAAGGACACAGAGCGTACCTGTACACCCTGTGTATTTCCGATCACCGCCGTGCGGTGATCGGAACAAGGTGCCTGCTCAAATCATTGAGCAGGCACCTTGGGTCAATGCGCGGGGGGTTCATGTGACCCCCCCCGTGTCCTCGATCGCCGCAAACCGCAGGTCAATTCAGACCTGCGGTTTGTGGCTTTTACTGGAGGTTGCGGCGGCGGTCGGAGGTGCCATCGGGTCCCCGTGCGGCTGTAAGGGGGACCCGATGGCATGGAAGGCAGCGCGATGCCTTCCTTAGGCATCGGCGCTGCCTTCCGGTGATGAGCCTGTGAGATCCAGCCCCCTGGATCTTACAGGCCGGAAGCTGTATGAGTAATACACACTGTATTACTCATACAGCCAATGCATTCCAATACAGAAGTATTGGAATGCATTGTAAAGGGGATCAGACCCCAAAAGTTGGTCCCAAAGTGGGACAAAAAATAAAGTGAAAAAAAAAGTTGCAAAAATAAAGTTTCCCCCCCAAAAATTAAAAGTTTCAAGTAAAAAATAAAAATAAAACGTCATTTCCCCCAAATAAAGTTAAAAAAATTGGTAAAAAATAGGAAAAAAGTTGACATATTAGGGATCGCCGCGTCCGTATCGACTGTCTCTATAAACATATCACATGACATAACCCCTCAGATAAACACCGTAAAAAATAAAAAATAAAAACTGTGCTAAATAAACCATTTTTTTGTCACCTTACATCACACAAAGTACAACAGTAAGCGATCAAAAAGGCATATGCCCACCAAAATAGTACCAATCTGACCGTCACCTCATCCCGCAAAAAATAAGCCCCTAGCTAAGACAATCGCTCAAAAAATAAAAAAACTATAGCTCAGAATATGGAGACACTAAAACATAATTTTTTATGTTTTAAAAAAGCTGTTATTGTGTAAAACTTAAGTAAATAAAAAAAGTATACATTAGGTATCGCTGTGTCCGTAATAACCTGCTCTATAAAAATATCACATGACCTAACCCCTCAGGTGAACACCGTTGTCACCTTACATCACAAAAAGTGTAATAGCAAGCGATCAAAAAGTCATATGCACCCCAAAATAGTGCCAATCAAACCGTCATCTCATCCCGCAAAAATTGAGACCCTACCTAAGATAATCGCCCCAAAACTGAAAAAACTATGGCTCTCAAACTATGGAGACACTAAAACATGATATTTTTTTGTTTCAAAAGCTATATTATTGTGTAAAACTTACATAAATAAAAAAAAGTATACATATTAGGTATTGCCGCGTCCGTAATAATCTGCTCTATAAAAATATCACATGACCTAACCCCTCAGGTGAACACCGTAAAAAAATAAAAATAAAAACGGTGTAAAAAAAGCAATTTTTTGTCACCTTATATCACAAAAAAGGTAATAGCAAGCGATCAAAAAGTCATACGCACCCCAAAATAGTGCCAATCAAACCGTCATCTCATCCCGCAAAAATCATACCCTACCCAAGATAATCGCCCAAAAACTAAACCAACAAAACTGCCACCCTATCCCGTAGTTTCAAAAATGGGGTCACTTTTTTGGAGTTTCTACTCTAGGGATGCATCAGGGGGGCTTCATATGGAACATGGTGTCAAAAAACCAGTCCAGCAAAATCTGCCTTCCAAAAACCGTATGGCATTCCTTTCCTTCTGCGCCCTGCCGTGTGCCCATACAGCAGTTTACGACCCCTCATGTGGTGTTTCTGTAAACTACAGAATCAGGGCCATAAATATTGAGTTTAGTTTGGCTGTTAACCCTTACTTTGTAACTGGAAAAAAAATATAAAAATTTAAAATCTGCCAAAAAAGTGACATTTTGAAATTGTATCTCTATTTTCCATTAATTCTTGTGGAACAACTAAAGGGTTAACAAAGTTTGTACAATCAGTTTTGAATACCTTGAGGGGTGTAGTTTCTAGAATGGGGTCATTTTTGGGTGGTTTCTATTATGTAAGCCTCGCAAAGTGACTTCAGACCTGGACTGGTCCTTAAAAAGTGGGTTTTTGAAAATTTCAGAAAAATTTCAAGATTTGCTTGTAAACTTCTAAGCCTTGTAACATCCCCAAAAAAATTAAATATCATTCCCAAAATGATCCAAACATGAAGTAGACATATGGCGAATGTAAAGTAATAACTATTTTTGCAGGTATTACTATGTATTATAGAAGTAGAGAAATTGAAACTTTTTGTTACATTTATTATTTTTTTTAAAAATAAAATGTATTATTTTTTACTCCATTTTACCAGTGTCATGAAGTACAATATGTGACGAAAAAACAATCTCAGAATGGCCTGGATAAGTCAAAGCGTTTTAAAGTTATAAGCACATAAAGTGACACTGGTCAGATTTGCAAAAAATGGCCTAGTCCTTAAGGTGAATATGAGCCCGGTCCTTAAGGGGTTAAGAATGCTATTATTTTCCCTTATAACTATGTTATGAGGGAAAATATTAAAATCTACACAACACTTAACCCAAACCCGAACTTCTGTGAAGAAGTCCGGGTTCGGGTCTGGGTACCAAACATGCCGATTTTTCTCACACGCGTGCAAAACGCATTAAAACGCATTTTCCCGCGACGCATCCGCATCCTATCCGGCCCTCACGCTCGACGCCCGTGTGAAAGAGGCCTAACAGGAATCCTATAAGGTCATGTCATTGATGGACATCCATGGGTCATTGGCTGGCAGTAACCAAGGGCATATGAGGGGATAAACTGGCACTATCAAGCCATTAGGATAGGAGCCTGGCCATCCATCCGTCCTGCGGTGATCACAGGGGCAGAGCTCCTGTGCCCATGAGATCACTGTGACCTACATGTACACAAGGCTTTCCATGGCGTACAGTGCATGTATGTCATTCTGTGCCATGGAAGCTGCGATGAAGACGTAGACTAGCAGTTTGTAGTCCACATGTGGCTTGTATAGAAGAGCACGTATGTAGATGTGAAAGTGCAGATGGATGGAGCGGTCACTGTGAATGCAGAAGTTTGTAAACGCAGTGGAAACCCTGAAAAGTGAACCTAAAGCCAGAAAGGGGAACAATGTACATGGGAAAGTGCGCTTTTTATATAATCCGCAGAGTAACGTGTACATATAACGTATACACATCGCATATACCGTAGCATGAGACACCAGGTACAGTGATGCCACAATTTCCGTAGGTTTTTCTAAATTCCTAATATACTTGTGTTTACATTCCTAGCGATTTTCAAGATCTCTGCTTGCTGTTGCACTCTGTTTAGATCCAGAGGCTAAAAGGCTGAATATACTTTCATACTTCTCACAGCCTGGGGAGATGGGGGAGGCCCACACTGAACTTGTTCTTATTTTCTCCTAGTGAGAACATTGCATTTCCACGCAGTTGTCACTAGAGGGAGCTCAATGCAAAGAGATTCTTACAGCTCCCATGGTAGTTGTATTAATTTCTATTCGCTGAGCTCCCCCTAGTGGTGGCTGCAGGCAGCCAGCTTTGTAATAGAAGAGAAGCAGGAGATTTATCAATGTGTTTTTGCCATTTTTCTGCAGTAAATACATTGAGAAATATGGTGTTCAGAATGAGCGTCATAGATTTGAAGCATCTGTTTTCAAACATAAAAGTCAGATAAAGTGGGTGAGGCCAAAGGCAACCTTTTTTTTATTACAATTTGTATCTAATTAAAATTTCGTCCACTTGATAAAAAAAACAACTAACATAAATTCGACAGAAATCTGGGGCTTTCGGTATGTTCTGCATTGCCTGTGAGTGATTGACGCACGCATACTGGGAAACTAGGTGTAGGGGGGCTATAGGACCCTATGGGATCAGTGTACGCCCCTGCCTGGACTGATACATTGTATATCAAAGGGTCAGGACAAGAGAACCGAGAATGGCGGCTGATGGCTCACATAGGATTGTCTAGAACCCTCAGTGAGCAGCAGGGGCATAGCTAGGGGGCATGCTCCAGGTGATGAACGCCAGGGGGCACCAACAAGCAATTCTTTGTTGGCCAGATGTCTACTGGACATAGGGATAGTAAAAATTAATCTTTGCCCCTGGTGTACCCACATACATAAATGTATTTGCTCTATTTGTTTCAATGTATCTGCAGCCCAGGTTCCCCGAGCATTGTCTAGACTGGATACAATTGTATCAGAGAGCAGGGATAGTATCTACAGGTGTCCTGCCTCTGAATGCAAAGAAGAGCGTCATTATTTACTGACAGCAAGCAGATATCTCGTTAACTTATTTTTACGGAGGGCCACATCAGCTTTATGGTTGCCTTCAAAGGGCTGTATGTAATTATCTGTGGTCACTAAAGAACAGACAATCTAATGGGGACTCTAGTAGGGACCAGAGCCATAAGGCAAGCCGGACATGCTGACACTTCTAGTACACATCACCTCCGGGACACGGCTGCTGCAAGATCCTTCCCAAAGGACAATTCAGTGAGGACTTGGCCCGGTTGGGTGCAGTCTCATGAGGCTTCTGCCTGAATTTAAGACGCTGCCAAGCCAATCACAGAGAGAGTATCTATAGAAGCCTTGCCAGAGTTGCTCCTCACCGGACGAGTCTTCACTAGATTGTCTGCTGGGAAGTGTCTTGCAGCGGCCATGTCTCGGAAATGAGGCGTTGCTACAAGTGTCAGCACATACTGCTTTCTTTATAGTGTCCGGACATCACGCGGGCCACATAAAATGAATTGGCGGGCTGGATTCGGCACATGGGCCTTGAGTTTGTCACATGTTGTAAATCAGGAAGAATTATAACAATACCTTTAAGCAGCTAATCATCTTAGTTTACATAAACCTCATCAATATCAGATTGGTGGAGGTCCAACCCCTGGCAGCCCTGCTGTTTGAAGAAGCCTTGGCACTCACCGGAGCTCAAAGCTTATTGCATAGCGGCTGTGCTTGGTATTGCAGTTGAGCCCCATTCACTTGAAGGGGACTGAGCTCTGACTAGGCCATGTGACCGATGAACATAGTGATGTCACATAGCCTAGAAAGAGGCCACAGCTCTCATGGACCGCAGTGGCCCCTTCATACAGCTGATGGAGTCTGAACCCCACCAATCTGATATTGATCACCTATGCTTAGGATAGGCCCTCAATATAAAAATCCCAGAGGGAAAATTGTAATACAGTTTCCAAATGTTATCACCTGCTGCGTGTATTCGCTGTTGAATAAGTTCTTCACATCGATGTCACTGCCATCTTCGGTGCAGTCGCTGTAGTCCCCGCCAAGACGACTTATTGTTTCCTGTTGTTGAGGGGGTAAATGAACACAGCCTTACGGAAGTGCTACGTTTACAATATGTATGATACATGGGAGTTAAAAAAGGATACAATGTAATGTTTAGTCCAGGAAGAAATCAGTGCAGAAAGAGCCCAGGGCTCCGAACATGATGGGACCGTCTCCTGAGCACTCGGGTCACAGTGGCCGGGGGATGAAAATACCAAAATCTCAGTCTTGCAACCTCCATGACCATGACTCTACCTGTATATATGTCTGCACTGCTCTCCTCATCAACTACATACAGTGGTGCTGTTAGCAGTTTTACGCACTCAAAACTCCTGACAGACTCCCATTAATATAAAATGATCTTAGGTTGGGTTTACACATATAGATTTTAGCCCCAAATCTGAAAAAGCTGTAATTAAATTACCGATGTGACTGTTGGAGCCTTTATATGCTGGAATATATAGCTTTGATCTTGACAATATTACCAGAAAATATATAGCAGCACTATATATCATAATGGAGCAGAGGGTGAGGGTTTCTCATCTGATGATTCCACTCTTTAAGTAGGTACACTCACTATGGGCAGGGTCGGCTTTAGGTGTAGATGAATCATAGGGTCATAGACTCCCAGTGCTCTGCCATCTGTAGAGCATGTATATCCAGATCACCATGTGCAGTCCAATCCCAGAAGTGCTGACGTTGTCTTTGGTGTCTGAGAAATAGTTACACCCATTTCCATAGATAATTAGAAGGTCAAACCTTACCACGCCTTACTAACTTTACTGCATGCTTAGGAAACCGTATTTACTGTTTTCTCTTTTTTTATTTCAGTTTTATGCAATTGATTGCATTGAATTCATCTTTTCAATATTAACTGTTGCCACTAGAGGGCTCTGTAGCACCATACTTTAGGGGAAGGTAATATAAACTAGTGCTGTCAGGTGAGGAAGTGTGTGGCTGAATCCACATGGTAGGCAGGAGATCATGTTACCAAGTTGCCACTAGAGGGCTCTGTAGCACCATACTTTAGGGGAAGGTAATATAAACTAGTGCTGTCAGGTGAGGAGGTGTGTGGCTGAATCCACATGGTAGGCAGGAGATCATGTTACCAAGTTGCCACTAGATGGCTCTGTAGCACCATATTTTAGGGGAAGGTAATATAAAGTAGTGCTGTCAGGTGAGGAAGTGTGTGGCTGAATCCACATGGTAGGCAGGAGATCATGTTACCAAGTTGCCACTAGAGGGCTCTGTAGCACCATACTTTAGGGGAAGGTAATATAAAGTAGTGCTGTCAGGTGAGGAAGTGTGTGGCTGAATCCACATGGTAGGCAGGAGATCATGTTACAGAGTTGCCACTAGATGGCTCTGTAGCACCATACTTTAGGGGGAAGGTAATATAAAGTGCTACTGTCAGGTGAGGAAGTGTGTGGCTGAATCCACATGGTAGGCAGGAGATCATGTTACCGAGTAAAGCAGTGAGCTAGACCAGAGCCATGGAATGGTTCCCAAAGACAAAGCTGACAAAGGGGGCACCTCAGCAGATAAATGAGCTTTTAATTGAACCTCTGTGAGACATGCCCGTGGTGGCTGAGAGATTGTTGAACAGGAGTCAACAACCCATGTTGATAGTACTAGTATATGAGATGGACTTTAAGGGGTGGACTGACCCCTTTAAATATTATGGTTCCTTTTCATTGGAACTGCTTTGTTAATGGGGTTTTCCTATTGTTTTATACGGATGACCTATACTAGGATAGGCCATCAGTATTTTATCCAAGGGTGCCTGACTTCTGGCACCCTGCACCCCCCCTGATTTGAGGAGGATTGGGTGCTCAGGTGCAGCTTACCAAGTGGCCCGAACCAACTTCTCTGCTGGTAGTGGGCCTGGGCGTCGACATTCCATGCACTCTCCCTGCAGACTGTGACCTGTTTACCAGTTAAGGTGTGCTATCCTGATTGTCTGCCTTTGTACTGTACCTCTGCCCATTTACCGACTCTGATTCTCCACTGCTAGCCCTGACAGTGTTCTGCCTCGCTGTCTGTGTGTTGTAATTATTGGTGGTGGTGGAGTGCACCATTACCTAACTTGGCATAATTAGCAGATGAATGTATACAATGATAGGGGGCACTCAACTACCTGGTACCAGATGGACAAACAGTATGAGCAGTAGTGGATTTATTCAAATAACTGGAATAAAATGGAATAAATATTCCACTTCATCAAACAATGTATATTATAAAAACATTAAATCACACATAATGGCGCCATAAAAATAATGATAGTAAAATACATATAAAATTGTAAAAGTCACTGGATGCTCCTGGTATTGGGGTATGTCAGGAGGCTGATCGTCGGAGCTCTAAGTCTCTTGTTTGGGATAAATGAATTTGTATAGGTCCGCAATACCGTAACCCAAAAACTCCAGGTATAAGATATTCAGCCTCCGAAACCTCCCCCTTTGATCACGTGGATACACTCTGATCACGTGACCAGGGATCACGTGGAACAAGGCCGAAGGTCCATGATACCCACTTTGGCGTCCGACTGCATGCAGACCTGATCTTCCAAGTGAGACTGAATCGGACCACACGCCTTCTGGAGGGGTGAAGCACAAAGCAATCTGCGTATATGTACCCAGGCTTATGCCCTATTCAGATACTGACTGCTTATCACAGTTCATGCCTGTAATGGAGCAATGAGATATGGGAAGCAGGCTGCAGCAACCCCCGTCTGATATTAGCATCACCTCACATTACAGTTGGTAGCGTTACCTGGATATCTTATACCTGGAGTTTTATGGTTACGGTATTGCGGACCTATACAAATTCATTTATCCCAAACAAGAGACTTAGCGCTCCGACGATCAGCCTCCTGACATACCATAATACCAGGAGCATCCAGTGACTTTTACCATTTTATATGTATTTTACTATCATTATTTTTATGGCGCCATTATGTGTGATTTAATGTTTTTATAATATATATTGTTTGATGAAGTGGAATATTTATTCCATTTTATTCCTGTTATTTGAATAAATCCACCACCGCTCATACTGTTTGTCCATCTGGCACCAGGTAGTTGAGAGCCCCCTATCATTGTATACATTCCTTTTGTTCTCTCTGCGACCAGGGGTAGGTCGCAAGGGTTGTGCACCGCATCCAGTTGATGCGAGAGGTTGGAGCCACTGTAACATTTGGATTTTTCTTGATAATTAGCAGATGGACTCCAATCAAGGTGTAGAAACACTTCAAAGATGATCAAGAGAAATGGTAGGCCCCAGAGCTAAATTTCAAGTACCTAGGAAAGGGTCTAAATACTTAATAAATTAGCAAAAAATTTCAGAAATTCTGTTTTCATTTTCTCATTATGAGGGATTATGTGCAGAATGATGGGGGAAACTTTATTTATTTATTATTTTATTTTATAACAAAATACACATAACAAAATTTTAAAAAAGTGAAAGGGTCTGAAGACTTTCCAAATACATGCATGCCGCTGTGGGTGGCTTGTTATTCATTCTATGAAGGTTAATGGCCTAGAGGTTGCAAGGATCGTGGGCAATCGTAAACATGTGTCTGGTCCAACCCTCTGAGAAGTATCTATGTTAGGCTGTGGCAGGGGATAGCCTCCCAGAAACCTATAGTAGCAAAGATGGTTTGACTAAAACTGACGCAATTAGGGTCTAGTGGTGTGACGTACAGCCCTGGTAAAAATCTGCTAAATGTTCAAGTACAAGATTCCATCTGTTTGTAACCACCAAGCGTATTGTACTACTGAATATGACAGCAACCACCAAGCATGTTGTACCTCTGCTCGAAAGGAGCAGAAACTGAAAAACAAGTAATTTGTACTGGGAATTATTATACACTGCTCAAAAAAATAAAGGGAACACTTAAACAACACAATGTAACTCCAAGTCAATCACACTTCTGTGAAATCAAACTGTCCACTTAGGAAGCAACACTGAGTGACAATCAATTTCACATGCTGTTGTGCAAATGGGATAGACAACAGGTGGAAATTATAGGCAATTAGCAAGACACCCCCAATAAAGGAGTGGTTCTGCAGGTGGTGACCACAGACCACTTCTCAGTTCCTATGCTTCCTGGCTGATGTTTTGGTCACTTTTGAATGCTGGCGGTGCTTTCACTCTAGTGGTAGCATGAGACGGAGTCTACAACCCACACAAGTGGCTCAGGCAGTGCAGCTTATCCAGGATGGCACATCAATGCGAGCTGTGGCAAGAAGGCTTGCTGTGTCTGTCAGCGTAGTGTCCAGAGCATGGAGGCGCTACCAGGAGACAGGCCAGTACATCAGGAGACGTGGAGGAGGCCGTAGGAGGGCAACAACCCAGCAGCAGGACCGCTACCTCCGCCTTTGTGCAAGGAGGAACAGGAGGAGCACTGCCAGAGCCCTGCAAAATGACCTCCAGCAGGCCACAAATGTGCATGTGTCTGCTCAAACGGTCAGAAACAGACTCCATGAGGGTGATATGAGGGCCCGACGTCCACAGGTGGGGGTTGTTCTTACAGCCCAACACCGTGCAGGACGTTTGGCATTTGCCAGAGAACACCAAGATTGGCAAATTCGCCACTGGCGCCCTGTGCTCTCCACAGATGAAAGCAGGTTCACACTGAGCACATGTGACAGACGTGACAGAGTCTGGAGACGCCGTGGAGAACGTTCTGCTGCTTGCAACATCCTCCAGCATGACCGGTTTGGCATTGGGTCAGTAATAGTGTGGGGTGGCATTTCTTTGGAGGGCCGCACTGCCCTCCATGTGCTCGCCAGAGGTGGCCTGACTGCCATTAGGACCGAGATGAGATCCTCAGACCCCTTGTGAGACCATATGCTGGTGCGGTTGGCCCTGGGTTCCTCCTAATGCAAGACAATGCTAGACCTCATGTGGCTGGAGTGTGTCAGCAGTTCCTGCAAGACGAAGACATTGATGCTATGGACTGGCCCGCCCGTTCCCCAGACCTGAATCCAATTGAGCACATCTGGGACATCATGTCTCGCTCTATCCACCAACGTCACGTTGCACCACAAACTGTCCAGGAGTTGGCAGATGCTTTAGTCCAGGTCTGGGAGGAGATCCCTCAGGAGACCATCCGCCACCTCATCAGGAGCATGCACAGGCGTTGTAGGGAGGTCATACAGGCACGTGGAGGCCACACACACTACTGAGCCTCATTTTGACTTGCTTTAAGGACATTACATCAAAGTTGGATCAGCCTGTAGTGTGTTTTTCCACTTACATTTTGAGTGTGACTCCAAATCCAGACCTCCATGGGTTTAAAAATTTGATTTCCATTTTTTTTATTTTTGTGTGATTTTGTTGTCAGCACATTCAACTATGTAAAGAACAAAGTATTTCAGAAGAATATTTAATTAATTCAGATCTAGGATGTGTTGTTTTTGTGTTCCCTTTATTTTTTTGAGCAGTGTACATCTCATGCAGCCCACCAGACCCCTAGTCTGTACTGATGAGGAGGAACAACTCTGAACCTTCACTGGGGCGTCCAGTAACATCTCAAGGCAGAAGTGTTAGACTTACATCAAATGTATTCAAAACTTGTGTGACGTTTGATACATTTCCCAAATGATGGCAACACAGAATCCTGAAAAACTGACTTTAAAACCCCCCTCGTGATAAATCTCCCCCATAATTTTTGTCTCTCAAGAGGAGATCTATTTTGCAGACTTATTTTCCTGCATCATTGCCCTAAAAAAACGCAAACTAGCTAGACCTCCACAAGGAAAATCAGTATCATCATGGTGGTAATAACTACCAATTAATCCAGAGCAACGACCATATAACGAGGTTCTTCATCTAAATATATTGTAAACCTATAGTGAAAGAAATCTGATAAAGTGAGGAACTGCACTGCGCAATGTGTCCATTGCTACTAGTCAGTCAGTGCACAGATGTTTGGCAGGAGGAAGCCTAGGCACTCTGCTGAAGATGGAGAACAGAGAAAGAGGGTTACTAATTTCTACTACTACATATCTGTCCCGTACTGCAATATGGATGAGATTTTTCTAAAAGAATAAATATCCCTGTTAGTTCCCGTATGTTTATTTTTATACATTATATGTAGATTTTTGCGTTAAACCTACTTTTCTCATGCCAATAGAGGTCTCCACACCGGGCCGGATGTTAAACCCACCCTCATCCATAAAGGCTGGTTCATTGGGACCATGAACCATGATACGTGCTCCAGCCACAGTTGATAGTAATGGAATATAATCATGCTGCTCTATGTGCAGGACAAGACTTAATCCTGAAAGACAAAGGGTGGGGGGGGGGGGGGAATAATTAATTAGTCAAGACAACGAATATACTTCAAATATCACATTTCATCTTGGAGGCAGTATTATAGTAGTTATAGTCTTGTACATAGGAGCAGTATTATAGTAGTTATATTCTTGTACATAGGAGCAGTATTATAGTAGTTATATTCTTGCACATAGGAGCAGTATTATAGTAGTTATATTCTTGTACATAGGAGCAGTATTATAGTAGTTATATTCTTGTACATAGGAGCAGTATTATAGTAGTTATATTCTTGTACATAGGAGCAGTATTATAGTAGTTATATTCTTGTACATAGGGGCAGTAATATAGTAGTTATATTCTTGTACATAGGAGGCAGTATTATAGTAGTTATATTATTGTACATAGGAGGCAGTATTATATTAGTTATATTCTTGTACATAGGAGGCAGTATTATAGTAGTTATATACTTGTACATAGGAGGCAGTATTATAGTAGTTATATTCTTGTACATAGGAGCAGTATTATAGTAGTTATATTCTTGTATATAGGAGCAGTATTATAGTAGTTATATTCTTGTACATAAGAGGCAGTATTATAGTAGCTATAGTCTTGTACATAGGATCAGTATTATAGTAGTTATATTCTTGTACATAGAAGCAGTATTATAGTAGTTATATTCTTAACCATATTTCTTTTTATTGAGGTAAGAAAACAAGGCCACATGCCCACACAAGACATCAGTATCATAACATTAAAAGTTACAGTAGTTATCCAGCATACAAGTCATGTGTAGACAATACTAGCGATTATCATCATCATCACCATAAAACAAACATCAAAAGGAGGAAAAAAGGGGAGGAGGGGGAGACAATGGGTTAGGTGGGGGAGGGGGCAGAGAAGTGAGGGAATCCTGCTCTATCATGTGAAATTTCTGTGTGATTTCCATGGGGACCATAGCTTTAGGAAACAATGGCGAGAGTTTGTTTCCCAATGCGCCAATTCCTCAAAGCGGTAGATATGATCTACTTTGTCCGTCCACATATCTAGATTTGGTGGGGAATCAGTTTTCCACAAAAGGGGAACCAGTAATCTCGCAGCTGTGATCAGCATTGTAGGGAGATTATTCTTAGCAGGGGTTATCGTGTTATTAGGGCACCACAGTAGGATAAGTTTAGCATCTAATAGGACTTTAGTTTTGCAAACGCTATTAATCATTGATTCTATCAATTTCCAAAACGGTTGGATCTTATGGCAGAACCACCAGATGTGTGATAATGAACCGGTTTCTATGCCACATCTCCAGCACACCTCAGGTACCTCAGGATTAAGTTTGTGCAAGAATTCAGGAGTTTTGTACCATCTACTTAGTAGCTTAAAAGAATTCTCCTGAACTCTTACACAGCGACTGAAGCCATGAGAGTGGGCTAAAACAAAGGCCCTCTCTGGTTCCGTTAGGGTCATAGAAAGCTCTCGCTCCCATGAAGTCACATAACCGAGCTCTGGAGGTAAAGAGGAAAGCAATTCCTTATACATCTGGGATAATGGCCTAAGAGGAGGCCTAGGGGCCAAGACTTTCTTTTCAAGCCAGGAAGGGGAGCTATTACTAGCAAAGTTCACTACGCATAACTTAGTATCTCTCTTAAAGTCTGCTAAGTGGAAAAAAGGAGCTGACTTGATTTCGGGGCGATCCATTATTAAATCCCATTGCAAACTACCGTCTGGGAGAAGGACATCCCGCAGGTACAAACCAGCGAGCCTAGCCCAAATCCCGGAGGGGTTTGACACAGAAGGATGAATATAGCTCTGTAACAATTTAAGAGGCATACAGGGGTTAGGAAAGTTAAACTGCTGGGATTTGACCATTTTAGACCATTCTACTAGCATTCCTTTCCAAACCGGGGAAGAGGCATAATGGTTAGCTGAAAAGGGCCTAACACCCCATAGAGTGAGCTGATCTTGGCTGGTGAGTAGTACAGATTCGAGCCGTGAGCAAAGAGAGTTAGATTTGTGGGTCAGGGCAGATATACATCTACATAACTGAACAGCAGTATAATATGACTTTACATCAGGCATCCCAAAGCCTCCAAACTTCTTGTCCCTTGTAAGGACAGAATATGCAATGCGTGGAGACTTACCATTCCAGAGGAAGCGCGTGAACACTCGGCGGACTTCTGAGAAGTATGAGTTTGGCAGCCATATGGGAATGGCTTGCAGCAAATAAAGAAATTTGGGGAGAATGAAAGTTTTCAGATAGTTTTTCCTCCCTATCCACGAAACAAAAGGGAGTTTCAGATTCTGTAGGTGAGTGCGAACCTCTTGCAGGAGTGGAGCATAGTTAAGGGAGGCTAGGTCTTGAATATTGGCCGAAACACGTGTTCCTAAAAATGTAATGTCTCTGGAGGCCCAGGTAAATGGGGTGGCACGTTTTAGACTATTGACTACAGATTGGGGACATGAAATATTAAGTGCCATGGATTTCCCATAATTTATTTTAAAATTGGATACAAATCCAAAATCCTCAAAAGTATTCAACAACTTGGGCAAGGCCTCTGCAGGGTTGGAGGTCATGACCAAAAGGTCATCCGCAAATGCTGCAGTAACATGGGTTTGTGGGCCAATCTGAAGGCCTCTGATAGCAGGGTCCGACCTAATTTTACACAAAAGGGTCTCCATGACCAGTACAAACAGTGCCGGGGAGAGGGGGCACCCCTGTCTCGTCCCATTGGTGATGCGAAATTGTGGGGACAATGCTCCATTGACTTTGACCATGGCAGAGGGGGCCGAATAAAGGGTGTTAACAGCACTAATAAACTGGTCCGGGAGGCCAAACTTCGACAGGGTCCGCGACATAAAGAGCCAGCTGACCCTGTCGAAGGCTTTTTCCGCGTCCGTGCTCACCAGGACTAAAGGCTTAGAGGATCTCTTGGCCCAATTCACAAGATGTAGAAGCCGCACCGTGTTCTCCGACCCCTGTCTGCCATGGACAAAACCTACTTGTTCCTCATGTACAATGTCAGGGAGGACATCCTGAAGCCTGGTAGCCAGAATTTTCGCCCACCACTTCACATCATTATTGAGTAAAGATATTGGCCTATAGTTACTGCAGCATGTTGGATCTTTGTTTTCCTTATGGAGGACAGTGATGTGCGCCAATAAGGAATGAGGAGCAAGAGACCCCCCTGTCAGAAGGTAGTTGCACAAGTTCCTGAAACGTGGGATTAACACATCCTGAAAGGATTTATAGTATGCAATGGAAAATCCATCTGGTCCGGGGCTTTTGCCCGATGGGATAGACATAAGGACCTTGCGCACCTCCGAGTCTGAAATAGGCTTAGTCAGGAGGGAAGTTTTTAATGGGGATACAGAGGGAAGATCCAGAGACTGCAAGAATTTGTCAGTAGCCTCGGATAAATCTCCTGGTGTAGTCCCATTAGGGGGTGGCAAATTATATAAGGCCTCATAGAAGGCACAAAATGCTTTAGCAACATCTGGAGTGGACTTATGTATTTTGCCCTTGGAGTCTTTAATAGAGGAAACAAAGGAGTCAGAAAACTGCTTCTTGGCAATTGCCGACATCAGTCTGTTTCCTCTATCCCCATGTGCATAGGCCTTAAATCGGGAACGAAGTACCAACTTTGCTGAGGTGACATTCAATAGATTTTTTAGTTTTGTTCTGGCTTCAGTTAGTTCTGCTAGGATGCTTATAGCCCGAGATTCCTTATGGGAGGATTCTAAACGGGTTATGTTCGCCAATAAGGCGTCCAGGGCTAGTGTCCTTTGTTTTTTCAAAAAAGCTCCCAAAGCTATAAGCTCCCCCCTGAGGACCACCTTATGGGATTCCCATAATATAGAAGGAGAAGGAGGCGACTCTGGGGTATCATTAAGCGTGAAAAATTCAGATATTGAGGCCTTAATTTTATCTGCATGTCTGGGGTCTAGAATCAGGGTATCATTAAGACGCCACAAGCGCTCCCTTCTCTGTGGTCCAAACAAGGAAAAATTAACAATGACAGGGGCATGGTCGGACAATGTTATATTACCTATCCGGGCTCCAGAGACATTACGCACGTGAGAACTCGACAGGAAAATGTAATCCAATCTGTGGAAAGACAGTTTAGCATGTGAATAAAAAGTATAATCTCGGCCATTGGGGTTTAGGGCCCGCCAGACATCTAATACTTTAAGTTTCCTCAGGGAAATTTTTAATCTTCTCAGGAGCCTGTAAGATACTGAAGGTCTGCCCGCCGAGGTGTCCACCGCTGGCTCCAGGGCAACATTGAAGTCGCCCCCCAAAACTAGTAAGCCCTCAGAGAAGGAGGACAACGCATTAAGGGTCTGAACGAGCCATGGTACTTGGCCTTTATTGGGAGCGTATAAGTTAGCAAGGGTCACTGGAGATTCGCCCAGTAAACCCTTTACAAAGATGTACCTGCCCTCAGGGTCCGCTGAGATAGCTGAGTGCTTAAAGGGGAGGCATTTATGCACAGCTATACTAACCCCTCTACTGGTGGAATCATGAGTACTGTGAAACCACTGGACAAATTTCTTGGGGGGAAGTTTAGGAACTTTGCCTGTTCTAAAATGGGTCTCTTGCAAAAAGGCCACAGAGACCTTATCTTTCAGAAGGAGAGATAGAGTTTGAGACCTTTTACATGGCTCGTTCAGCCCGTGCGCGTTTAGTGAGGCGACTATTATAGAAGACATTTCTGCATACATTCAGGTGAGTAAATGCATAATACACCCATGGAAGTATGGAAGAACATATAGATGATATGAGCAGGAGAAGGGAAAAAAGGTAAGGGAAGCACAAAAGAACAAAAAATGAGTAAGAGAACATTAAACATGTCAAGTTGACAAGTGAGTAGCTCAGACTAGATACCCGTCCGAGGAGGGTTAGGCACTCTACCTATCACCAGCCAAGACAGGATTGGACTGGCGAGGGGGCAAGTAAAGCACCTGTGGTCTAAACAAAAGAGACCAAAAACAGAAAAAGTGTCCAGCATCTTAATCCGTCCGGTCATCACCCTGCAATGAGGAACGAAGTGTAATACTCTAGAGGTAGTATCCTTTAGCAACAGAGACACGGTGCAAAAACATTCAAATATGACACAACATTAAGCCCAATTAAAAGGTAGGCCATAAAAATAAAACCGTAAAAATGCTGAAAACATAGAAAATGTAAAGAGGCTAAGTCTGCCTTTAGAACCTGTATATCGTAGAAGTGAGCAACAGTCATCTCCAATTCTGGGGAGGTAGAAATATCAGCAAGGAATGCTTCTAAGTGCTTCTAATCAGGTGGGATCTCTGTCAATCCTGCTGCGGCCCGAGCGATCCGACTTGCCTGTAGACGCCGTCTGCCATGCGGATACGCGAGGTGGTGTGGGAAGAGCGCCATCTTGGTCAGCTGGCAGCCATGAGGGAATTTCCACCGGAGGAACGTCCAGAGACCGCCAGACAGAATCCAGGTCTGCAGGTGAACGCACGGTGAGTAGCTTGCCATTTCTGGAAATTGCTAACCCAAAGGGGTATAGCCAGCGGAATGGGGTCGAAGTTTTCCTTAGGATTTCCAGGAGAGGTCTGAGGAGACGTCTTTTGGTCAGAGTGGATGGCGCAATGTCCTGAAACATCTGAATCGGGGTATTTTCATACTCCAACACTTCCATCTCTCGTTGCCTTTTTAGGAGGGCCGCGGTGTCTACATAGCTCAGTAGGCCGCAAATTACGTCACGTGGTGGCTCTTGTGGTTTAGGCCTAGGGCGCAGCGCCCTGTGTATGCGCTCCACCACGATCCCCTCCGCTCTGTCAGGCCCAAGCATTTTGGAGAACAGCTCACGCGCCACAGTCGGTAAGGCCTCCGTCGCAATCGACTCAGGTAGGCCGCGTATGCGTATGTTGCGCCGGCGACTCCGGTTCTCCTGGTCTTCTAGTTTCAGGAAGGCCTCATTCAGTAGAGCTTTGTGGGAGGCCAATACTTCTGATGCTTTGCCTTGATAGGCTATAATGGCGTCCTGCGTACCCTCTAGCGTGACCACTCTCTGGCCTAGGTGCTTCATATCGTCTTTGATGTCCGCCAGATCTTGTTTAAGAGGTGTAAGGGCCGATTCAAGGACCCGGCGGAGGGTCCGCTCTGATAAAGGCGAATCTCTGGGCCTCCTGTCTGAAACATCAGAGCCGCTACCCACATCAGATAGCTCTCCTGCGTCAGAGTCCTGGGCAATAGACGCCGCCATATTGGCGCCTTTCTGCGCGGCAGCTCTCGGTGCTTTTCGTAGGAACTTCTCCATCTCAGGCTGTCTGGAGCGCAGTGGGGTAGACTCTGAGCTTCCTCTGTTCTTTTCTTTGCCAGGTTTCCCCATAATCAGGTGAAATATAGGCTTTTATAGGGTAAATGAGCCGGAATGCTGGAGGAGCTCAAGCTCGTGCGGCCATTCAGCTGCGTGGCTAGGCTCCGCCCCCCCTATAGTAGTTATATTCTTGTACATAGGGGCAGTATTATAGTAGTTATATTCTTGTACATAGGAGCAGTATTATAGTAGTTATATTCTTGTACATAGGAGCAGTATTATAGTAGTTATATTCTTGTACAGAGGAGACAGTATTATAATAGTTATATTCTTGTACATAGGAGCAGTATTATAGTAGTTATATTCTTGTACATAGGAGGCAGTATTATAGTAGTTATATTCTTGTACATAGGAGTAGTATTATAGTAGTTATATTCTTGTACACAGGAGGCAGTATTATAGCAGTTATATTCCTGTACATAGGAGGCAGTATTATAGTAGTTATATTCTTGTACATAGGGGTAGTATTATAGTAGTTATATTCTTGTACATAGGAGCAGTATTATAGTAGTTATATTCTTGTTCATAGGAGCAGTATTATAGTAGTTATATTCTTGTACATAGGAGCAGTATTATAGTAGTTATATTCTTGTACACATGAGGCAGTATTATAGCAGTTATATTCTTGTACACAGGAGGCAGTATTATAGCAGTTATATTCCTGTACATAGGAGGCAGTATTATAGTAGTTATATTCTTGTACATAGGGGCAGTATTATAGTAGTTATATTGTTGTACATAGGAGCAGTATTATAGTAGTTATATTCTTGTACATAGGAGCATTATTATAGTAGTTATATTATTGTACATAGGAGCAGTATTATAGTATTATATTCTTGTACATAGGAGGCAGTATTATAGTAGTTATATTCTTGTACATAGGAGCAGTATTATAGTAGTTATATTCTTGTACATAGGAGCAGTATTATAGTAGTTATATTCTTGTACATAGGGGCAGTATTATAGTAGTTATATTGTTGTACATAGGAGCAGTATTATAGTAGTTATATTCTTGTACATAGGAGCATTATTATAGTAGTTATATTCTTGTACATAGGAGCAGTATTATAGTATTATATTCTTGTACATAGGAGGCAGTATTATAGTAGTTATATTCTTGTACATAGGAGCAGTATTATAGTAGTTATATTCTTGTACATAGGAGCAGTATTATAGTAGTTATATTCTTGTACACATGAGGCAGTATTATAGTAGTTATATTCCTGTACATAGGAGGCAGTATTATAGCAGTTATATTCCTGTACATAGGAGCAGTATTATAATAGTTATATTCTTGTACATAGGAGGCAGTATTATAGTAGTTATATTCTTGTACACAGGAGGCAGTATTATAGTAGTTATATTCTTGTACATAGGTGCAGTATTATAGTAGTTATATTCTTGTACATAGGAGCAGTATTATAGTAGTTATATTCTTGTACATAGGAGCAGTATTATAGTAGTTATATTCTTGTACATAGGAGGCAGTATTATAGTAGTTATATTCTTGTACATAGGTGCAGTATTATAGTAGTTATATTCTTGTACATAGGAGCAGTATTATAGTAGTTATATTCTTGTACATAGGAGCAGTATTATAGTAGTTATATTCTTGTACACATGAGGCAGTATTATAGTAGTTATATTCCTGTACATAGGAGGCAGTATTATAGCAGTTATATTCCTGTACATAGGAGCAGTATTATAATAGTTATATTCTTGTACATAGGAGGCAGTATTATAGTAGTTATATTCTTGTACACAGGAGGCAGTATTATAGTAGTTATATTCTTGTACATAGGTGCAGTATTATAGTAGTTATATTCTTGTACATAGGAGCAGTATTATAGTAGTTATATTCTTGTACATAGGAGCAGTATTATAGTAGTTATATTCTTGTACATAGGAGGCAGTATTATAGTAGTTATATTCTTGTACATAGGTGCAGTATTATAGTAGTTATATTCTTGTACATAGGAGCAGTATTATAGTAGTTATATTCTTGTACATAGGAGCAGTATTATAGTAGTTATATTCTTGTACACATGAGGCAGTATTATAGCAGTTATATTCTTGTACACAGGAGGCAGTATTATAGTAGTTATATTTTTGTACATAGGAGCAGTATTATAGTAGTTATATTCTTGTACATAGGAGCAGTATTATAGTAGTTATATTCTTGTACATAGGAGCAGTATTATAGTAGTTATATTCTTGTACATAGGAGCAGTATTATAGCAGTTATATTCTTGTACATAGGAGCAGTATTATAGTAGTTATATTCTTGTACATAGGAGGCAGTATTATAGTAGTTATATTCCTGTATATAGGAGGCAGTATTATAGTAGTTATATTCTTGTACATAGGAGCAGTATTATAGTAGTTATATTCTTGTACATAGGAGGCAGTATTATAGTAGTTATATTCTTGTACATAGGAGCAGTATTATAGTAGTTATATTCTTGTACATAGGAGGCAGTATTATAGTAGTTATATTCTTGTACATAGGAGCAGTATTATAGTAGTTATATTCTTGTACATAGGAGGCAGTATTATAATAGTTATATTCTTGTACATAGGAGCAGTATTATAGTAGTTATATTCTTGTACATAGGAGCAGTATTATAGTGGTTATATTCTTGTACATAGGAGCAGTATTATAGTAGTTATATTTTTGTACATAGGAGCAGTATTATAGTAGTTATATTCTTGTACATAGGAGGCAGTATTATAGTAGTTATATTCTTGTACATAGGGGCAGTATTATAGTAGTTATATTCTTGTACATAGGAGGCAGTATTATAGTAGTTATATTCCTGTATATAGGAGGCAGTATTATAGTAGTTATATTCTTGTACATAGGAGCAGTATTATAGTAGTTATATTCTTGTAAATAGGAGGCAGTATTATAGTAGTTATATTCTTGTACATAGGAGCAGTATTATAGTAGTTATATTCTTGTACATAGGAGGCAGTATTATAGTAGTTATATTCTTGTACATAGGAGCAGTATTATAGTAGTTATATTCTTGTACATAGGAGGCAGTATTATAATAGTTATATTCTTGTACATAGGAGCAGTATTATAGTAGTTATATTCTTGTACATAGGAGCAGTATTATAGTGGTTATATTCTTGTACATAGGAGCAGTATTATAGTAGTTATATTTTTGTACATAGGAGCAGTATTATAGTAGTTATATTCTTGTACATAGGAGGCAGTATTATAGTAGTTATATTCTTGTACATAGGGGCAGTATTATAGTAGTTATATTCTTGTACATAGGAGGCAGTATTATAGTAGTTATATTCTTGTACACAGGAGCTGTATTATAATAGTTATATTCTTGTACATAGGAGTAGTATTATAGTGGTTATATTATTGTACATAGGAGCAGTATTATAATAGTTATATTCTTGTACATAGGAGCAGTATTATAGTGGTTATATTCTTGTACAGAGGAGGCAGTATTATAGTAGTTATATTCTTGTACATAGAGGCAGTATTATAGTAGTTATATTCTTCTACAGAGGAGCAGTATTATAGTGGTTATATTCTTGTACATAGGAGCAGTATTATAGTAGTTATATTCTTGTACACAGGAGCTGTATTATAGTAGTTATATTCTTGTACACAGGAGCTGTATTATAGTGGTTATATTCTTGTACATAGGAGGCAGTATTATAGTAGTTATATTCTTGTACACAGGAGCTGTATTATAGTAGTTATATTCTTGTACACAGGAGCTGTATTATAGTAGTTATAGTCTTGTACATAGGAGCAGTATTATAGCATTATATTCTTGTACATAGGAGGCAGTATTATAGTAGTTATATTCTTGTACATAGGAGCAGTATTATAGTAGTTATATTCTTGTACATAGGAGCAGTATTATAGTAGTTATATTCTTGTACACATGAGGCAGTATTATAGTAGTTATATTCCTGTACATAGGAGGCAGTATTATAGCAGTTATATTCCTGTACATAGGAGCAGTATTATAATAGTTATATTCTTGTACATAGGAGGCAGTATTATAGTAGTTATATTCTTGTACACAGGAGGCAGTATTATAGTAGTTATATTCTTGTACATAGGTGCAGTATTATAGTAGTTATATTCTTGTACATAGGAGCAGTATTATAGTAGTTATATTCTTGTACATAGGAGCAGTATTATAGTAGTTATATTCTTGTACATAGGAGGCAGTATTATAGTAGCTATATTCTTGTACATAGGTGCAGTATTATAGTAGTTATATTCTTGTACATAGGAGCAGTATTATAGTAGTTATATTCTTGTACATAGGAGCAGTATTATAGTAGTTATATTCTTGTACACATGAGGCAGTATTATAGCAGTTATATTCTTGTACACAGGAGGCAGTATTATAGTAGTTATATTTTTGTACATAGGAGCAGTATTATAGTAGTTATATTCTTGTACATAGGAGCAGTATTATAGTAGTTATATTCTTGTACATAGGAGCAGTATTATAGTAGTTATATTCTTGTACATAGGAGCAGTATTATAGCAGTTATATTCTTGTACATAGGAGCAGTATTATAGTAGTTATATTCTTGTACATAGGAGGCAGTATTATAGTAGTTATATTCCTGTATATAGGAGGCAGTATTATAGTAGTTATATTCTTGTACATAGGAGCAGTATTATAGTAGTTATATTCTTGTACATAGGAGGCAGTATTATAGTAGTTATATTCTTGTACATAGGAGCAGTATTATAGTAGTTATATTCTTGTACATAGGAGGCAGTATTATAGTAGTTATATTCTTGTACATAGGAGCAGTATTATAGTAGTTATATTCTTGTACATAGGAGGCAGTATTATAATAGTTATATTCTTGTACATAGGAGCAGTATTATAGTAGTTATATTCTTGTACATAGGAGCAGTATTATAGTGGTTATATTCTTGTACATAGGAGCAGTATTATAGTAGTTATATTTTTGTACATAGGAGCAGTATTATAGTAGTTATATTCTTGTACATAGGAGGCAGTATTATAGTAGTTATATTCTTGTACATAGGGGCAGTATTATAGTAGTTATATTCTTGTACATAGGAGGCAGTATTATAGTAGTTATATTCTTGTACACAGGAGCTGTATTATAATAGTTATATTCTTGTACATAGGAGTAGTATTATAGTGGTTATATTATTGTACATAGGAGCAGTATTATAATAGTTATATTCTTGTACATAGGAGCAGTATTATAGTGGTTATATTCTTGTACAGAGGAGGCAGTATTATAGTAGTTATATTCTTGTACATAGAGGCAGTATTATAGTAGTTATATTCTTCTACAGAGGAGCAGTATTATAGTGGTTATATTCTTGTACATAGGAGCAGTATTATAGTAGTTATATTCTTGTACACAGGAGCTGTATTATAGTAGTTATATTCTTGTACACAGGAGCTGTATTATAGTGGTTATATTCTTGTACATAGGAGGCAGTATTATAGTAGTTATATTCTTGTACACAGGAGCTGTATTATAGTAGTTATATTCTTGTACACAGGAGCTGTATTATAGTAGTTATAGTCTTGTACACAGGAGCTGTATTATAGTAGTTATATTCTTGTATATAGGAGGCAGTATTATAGTAGTTATATTCTTGTAGATAAGAGGCAGTATTATAGTAGTTATATTCTTGTACATAGGAGCAGTATTATAGTAGTTATATTCTTGTACACAGGAGCTGTATTATAGTAGTTATATTCTTGTACACAGGAGCTGTATTATAGTAGTTATATTCTTGTACAGAGGAGGCAGCATGTAGATAGTACAACACTTTTGGGAGAACAATCGTTTTAATTAGGGTTCTGCGTCCGAACCAGGAGGTAAACGGCAAATCCCAAGATGTCATGAGATCATTAACTATACGTGGGATATTTTTGTAATTATCCGTATACAATGTTGAAGGATGGGAGGTGATATTAACTCCCAGGAAGAGAATACTGCGAGTTGACCAGGTGAAGGGGGTGCTCAACTCTAATGAGGTTTGTGTTTATGCATCCAATTAAACATTTAAAACCTGTGACTTAGATAGGTTTACTTTAAATTTGGAGAGAGCCCCAAAGCGTTCCAATAACCCGTGAACTGCTGGAAAGGCCACGATGGGATTCGTAATAATGAGAAGGAGGTCGTCTGCAAATGCAGCAAGTGAGTGGATTTTTCCTTTAATGGTTATACCCTGAATCCTTTGATCCTGCCGTATCGCCTGTAACAACGGCTCTACAGAAAGGATAAAGAGAAGTGGGGAAAGGGGGCAGCCCTGCCTGGTGCCGTTGCTAATTTTAAAAGATGGGGATAGTGGATTATTTACCAGGACTCTTGCGCTAGTGTTTTTATACATGGCCATTACCACATCAATAAAGCTTTCTGGGATGCCAAAATTTTTCAAAATTCACCCATAAATGTCCAGTCCACTCTATCAAAAGCCTTCTCGGCATCAGTGCCGAGAAGGACTAATGGAGTGGAAGTAGAGTGAGCATGATGTATTATGTTTATCAGGCGGCTTATGTTCATTCTTCCTTCACGTCCTCCCACAAAGCCCACTTGCTCCATATGGATCATTTGAGGCAAGAGGGATTGAAGACGAGAGGCCAACATTTTTGCCAACAACTTCAGGTCAGTCTTTTCCCTCTTTAGGACTTTACGCTTTTTTAATTGGGACAGCATAAACTTAGAGGCTTTATCACTGTGGGCATAATATTTAAAGGGGTTCTGCACTTTCATTTAACTGATGATCTATCCTCTGGATAGATCATCAGCTTCTGATCGGCGGGGGTCCGACACCCGGGACCCCCGCTGATCAGCTAGTTATATTATTGTATATAGGAGGCAGTATTATAGTAGTTATATTCCTGTATATAGGAGGCAGTATTATACTAGTTATATTCTTGTACATAGGGGCAGTATTATAGTAGTTATATCCTTGTACATAGGATCAGTATTATAGTAGTTATATTCTTGTACACAGGAGCAGTATTATAGTAGTTATATTCTTGTACATAGGAGGCAGTATTATAGTAGTTATATCCTTGTACATAGGAGACAGTATTATAGTAGTTATATTCTTGTACATAGGAGCAGTATTATAGTAGTTATATTCTTGTACATAGGGGCAGTATTATAGTAGTTATATTCTAGTACATAGGAGGCAGTATTATAGTAGTTATATTCTTGTACATAGAAGCAGTATTATAGTAGTTATATTCTTGTACATAGGAGCAGTATTATAGTAGTTATATTCTTGTACATAGGAGCAGTATTATAGTAGTTATATTCTTGTACATAGGAGCAGTATTATAGTAGTTATATTCTTATACATAGGAGCAGTATTATAGTAGTTATATTCTTGTACATAGGAGGCAGTATTATAGTAGTTATATTCTTGTACATAGGAGGCAGTATTATAGTAGTTATATTCTTGTACATAGGAGCAGTATTATAGTAGTTATATTCTTGTACATAGAAGCAGTATTATAGTAGTTATATTCTTGTACATAGGAGGCAGTATTAAGTAGTTATATTCTTGTACATAGGAGGCAGTATTATAGTAGTTATATTCTTGTATATAGGAGGCAGTATTATAGTAGTTATATTCTTGTACATAGAAGCAGTATTATAGTAGTTATATTCTTGTACATAGGAGCAGTATTATAGCAGTTATATTCTTGTACATAGGAGCAGTATTATAGTAGTTATATTCTTGTACATAGGAGCAGTATTATAGTAGTTATATTCTTGTACATAGGAGCAGTATTATAGTAGTTATATTCTTGTACATAGGAGGCAGTATTATAGTAGTTATATTCTTGTACATAGGTGCAGTATTATAGTAGTTATATTCTTGTACATAGGAGCAGTATTATAGTAGTTATATTCTTGTACATAGGAGGCAGTATTATAGTAGTTATATTCTTGTACATAGGAGGCAGTATTATAGTAGTCATATTCTTGTATATAGCAGCAGTATTATAGTAGTTATATTCTTGTACATAGGAGGCAGTATTATAGTAGTTATATTCTTGTACATAGGGGCAGTATTATAGTAGTTATATTCTTGTACATACGAGCAGTATTATAGTAGTTATATTCTTGTACATAGGAGCAGTAATATAGTAGTTATTTTCTTGTACATAGGAGCAGTATTATAGTAGTTATAGTCTTGTACATAGGAGGCAGTATTATAGTAGTTATATTCTTGTATATAGCAGCAGTATTATAGTAGTTATATTCTTGTACATAGGAGGCAGTATTATAGTAGTTATATTCTTGTACATAGGGGCAGTATTATAGTAGTTATATTCTTGTACATACGAGCAGTATTATAATAGTTATATTCTTGTACATAGGAGCAGTAATATAGTAGTTATATTCTTGTACATAGGAACAGTATTATAGTAGTTATAGTCTTGTACATAGGAGGCAGTATTATAGCAGTTATATTCCTGTACATAGGAGGCAGTATTATAGTAGTTATATTCTTGTACATAGGAGCAGTATTATAGTAGTTATATTATTGTATATAGCAGCAGTATTATAGTAGTTATATTCATGTACATAGGAGCAGTATTATAGTAGTTATATTCTTGTACATAGGAGGCAGTATTATAGTAGTTATATTCTTGTACATAGGGGCAGTATTATAGTAGTTATATTCTTGTACATAGGAGCAGTAATATAGTAGTTATATTCTTGTACATAGGAGCAGTATTATAGTAGTTATATTCTTGTACATAGGAGGCAGTATTATAGTAGTTATATTCTTGTACATAGGAGCAGTATTATAGTAGTTATATTCTTGTACATAGAAGCAGTATTATAGTAGTTATATTCTTGTACATAGGAGGCAGTATTAAGTAGTTATATTCTTGTACATAGGAGGCAGTATTATAGTAGTTATATTCTTGTATATAGGAGGCAGTATTATAGTAGTTATATTCTTGTACATAGAAGCAGTATTATAGTAGTTATATTCTTGTACATAGGAGCAGTATTATAGCAGTTATATTCTTGTATATAGGAGCAGTATTATAGTAGTTATATTCTTGTACATAGGAGCAGTATTATAGTAGTTATATTCTTGTACATAGGAGCAGTATTATAGTAGTTATATTCTTGTACATAGGAGGCAGTATTATAGTAGTTATATTCTTGTACATAGGTGCAGTATTATAGTAGTTATATTCTTGTACATAGGAGCAGTATTATAGTAGTTATATTCTTGTACATAGGAGGCAGTATTATAGTAGTTATATTCTTGTACATAGGAGGCAGTATTATAGTAGTTATATTCTTGTATATAGCAGCAGTATTATAGTAGTTATATTCTTGTACATAGGAGGCAGTATTATAGTAGTTATATTCTTGTACATAGGGGCAGTATTATAGTAGTTATATTCTTGTACATACGAGCTGTATTATAGTAGTTATATTCTTGTACATAGGAGCAGTAATATAGTAGTTATATTCTTGTACATAGGAGCAGTATTATAGTAGTTATAGTCTTGTACATAGGAGGCAGTATTATAGTAGTTATATTCTTGTATATAGCAGCAGTATTATAGTAGTTATATTCTTGTACATAGGAGGCAGTATTATAGTAGTTATATTCTTGTACATAGGGGCAGTATTATAGTAGTTATATTCTTGTACATACGAGCAGTATTATAATAGTTATATTCTTGTACATAGGAGCAGTAATATAGTAGTTATATTCTTGTACATAGGAACAGTATTATAGTAGTTATAGTCTTGTACATAGGAGGCAGTATTATAGCAGTTATATTCCTGTACATAGGAGGCAGTATTATAGTAGTTATATTCTTGTACATAGGAGGCAGTATTATAGTAGTTATATTCTTGTACATAGGGGCAGTATTATAGTAGTTATAGTCTTGTACATAGGAGCAGTAATATAGTAGTTATATTCTTGTACATAGGAGCAGTATTATAGTAGTTATATTCTTGTACATAGGAGGCAGTATTATAGTAGTTATATTCTTGTATATAGCAGCAGTATTATAGTAGTTATATTCTTGTACATAGGAGGCAGTATTATAGTAGTTATATTCTTGTACATAGGGGCAGTATTATAGTAGTTATATTCTTGTACATACGAGCAGTATTATAGTAGTTATATTCTTGTACATAGGAGCAGTAATATAGTAGTTATATTCTTGTACATAGGAGCAGTATTATAGTAGTTATAGTCTTGTACATAGGAGGCAGTATTATAGTAGTTATATTCTTGTATATAGGAGCAGTATTATAGTAGTTATATTCTTGTACATAGGAGGCAGTATTATAGTAGTTATATTCTTGTACATAGGGGCAGTATTATAGTAGTTATATTCTTGTACATACGAGCAGTATTATAGTAGTTATATTCTTGTACATAGGAGCAGTATTATAGTAGTTATATTCTTGTACATAGGAGGCAGTATTATAGTAGTTATATTCTTGTACATAGGAGCAGTATTATAGTAGTTATATTCCTGTACATAGGAGCAGTATTATAGTAGATATATTCCTGTACACAGGAGCAGTATTATAGTAGTTATATTCTTGTACATAGGAGCAGTATTATAGTAGTTATATTCTTGTACATAGGAGCAGTATTATAGTAGTTATATTCTTGTACATAGGAGACAGTATTATAGTAGTTATATTCTTGTACATACGAGCAGTATTATAGTAGTTCTATTCTTGTACATAGGAACAGTATTATAGTAGTTATAGTCTTGTACATAGGAGGCAGTATTATAGTAGTTATATTCTTGTACATAGGAGGCAGTATTATAGTAGTTATATTCTTTTTTTTTTTAAATTGTTTATTTTATTGATTTTTTTATCAATGAAAAAATAGTACAGGTACATTGTCTCATTGCACAATCGTAAGAGGCAATACAGGTACAATACTATGTTGCATAACGTCAATATCAACAAATGTACATTAGTATACAAAACATACATTTTGCATCTGAGGCCAATAAACGCACTAAGGGCTGAAACCACAAAAGGACATAAGACAATTACAATGACACGACACATGGGGGAAATTAGAGGAAGGGGGAAAAATAATAATCTAACTGGTAATCAAAGGTCTTTTATTGTAAGTGATCAAAAGCGTCATCCCATGTTTGCCAGATCTTTGTAAATCTATCGACTGAGTTAGTAATACATGCAGTTAAGTATTCCATTTTCCTAACTTCCCTTACACTATGTATGAGGTCCAATCGGGTAGGCGCGTCTGCCCTCAACCAAAACCTCGCAATTAGGCGTCTGGCCGCCGTTAACACCTGAAGGACTAATAGGAGGAATTGTTTTTTTAATGACATTTTTGGCATATTCAATAAGTAAAAAAAAGGTGTAAAAGAAAAACGAATTGCGAGGAGTTGAAAAAAGACAGACTCCACCATTCTCCAAAAGGGCACAATCACAGGGCATTCCCAGAAAATGTGAAGGTGAGTCCCCTCACCTGTCATACACCTCCAACATCTATCAGAGATATCTTGGCTAAAGTGTTTTAATAGCTGTGGGGTATGATACCAAAACATAAGCACTTTATATGTGTTTTCCCTATATGTGATACATGAGGACGACTTCGCTGCTCGTTCCCATATCTGTTTCCATTCTGCATACGTTATAGGATGGCCTAGAATTACTTCCCATTTAGACATGTAGGAGTGAGTGACAGAGGAGGATGATAGGATAAGATAAATGTCTGAAATGAGACCCTTCGTTGTAACAGTCAATTTACAAAGTTTCTCAAACGGCGTGGGGGTTGACACCTTCGTTGAGTGAAAGAGGTCCGAAAAAAAATGGCAAATCTGCACATATTGATACCTATAAGACTCCGGTAATTGATGCAAGGAACGTACCTCGTCAAATGAGAACAAGCCCAGAGTCCTATAGTTTACAACATCCGCAAATCTGAACAACTTCCTGGGAAACCATGTTTTAAGAAAAGCTGTGCTCATTCCCAACTTAAATAGTGGGTTATACAGAAAGGAGACCATAGAAGATTTTTCCGATGCAAGTGAAAACAGTCTGTTACATCTCGACCATATGTTACATGTAAAAGACATAGGGCCCAATAGCTCAGGTCTAAGTGAAGGTTGTAGGGAGTACCATATGAGTGAATTCGGATGTACAGGGGCTATCCACAACTTCTCTATTTCCATCCATCTGGAGTACGCGTACATATTGGACCAGGCTGGCAGTCTTCTAAGGTGTGTAGCCCAGTAATATTTTTTAATATTTGGAACTGCTAATCCACCTTGAGTTTTGGGTGACATTAAAATTGAGCAAGCTATGCGATGCCTCTTTCCATTCCAGATGAACCTGAATATGGATGACTGAAAATCACGCAGCTCCTTCTCAGGGACAGGAATTGGGAGAGTTTCAAACAAATACAGTAATTTAGGCAAAATATTCATCTTAACTGATGCTATACGGCCCAAAAGGGAAATGGGAAAAGGCATCCATTTAATCAGTAAGGCCTTGAGTTCTCGGAACATAGATGGAAAATTTTGAGCGTACAACGAGGAGTAAGTAGGGGTTAAGTTAACCCCCAAATACCTCAAGGACGTTTCCGTCCATTGAAAATTAAAGCTGGATTTTAAGGTGGTCAAAATATCAGGGGCTAGGTTAAGAGGGAGAGCCTCAGTTTTTGTGGTATTAATTTTATAACCGGACAATCTACCATAAGTCTCTAGTAATTTAAAGAGGTTGGGAAGCGAAATATGTAAGTCAGTTAATGTTAGCAGGATATCATCTGCGAATAGTGAAAGTTTGAATTCTACTGCATTCACTTTAATCCCATGAATATCAGGATGAGACCTAATGGCCGCCGCTAGGGGTTCTATGCATAGAACGAAGAGCAGAGGGGATAATGGACATCCCTGTCGCGTACCATTTTTTATAGGAAAAGGCAAAGAATGAGCATGCTTCCTTTTCACTATCGCTGTAGGTTGGGCATATAAAACATGGAGGGCTGTAAGGAAAGGGCCTTTCAGACCGAAGGCCTCCATGGTAGAGAACATAAAAGGCCACCCTAAGCGATCAAACGCTTTCTCTGCGTCAAGACTTAGCAACAACGCCGAGTCTCTGCGCTTATTTGTGATATCAATTAAATCAATGGTGCGCCTTGTATTATCTCCGCCCTGTCGGTTTCTAACGAAGCCCACTTGATCTTTATGGATCAGTTGGGGTAGCCAGTCTGAAAGTCGGTTAGCCAGAGTTTTCGTGAAAATTTTCAGATCCGAATTAAGAAGTGCAATGGGCCTATAATTTCCACATTCTAGGGGATCTTTACCCGGTTTAGGTATTAAAGTTATATAGGAGTGTGACATTGAAGTGGGTATTCGTGACCCTTGTAGGAAAGAGTTGAACAACAGCGTCATATGTGGCAAAAGAATATCAGAAAATGTTGCGTAATAGATGTATGGTAGACCATCCGGCCCAGGGGCCTTATTATTGGGCAGCTGTTTCAGTACTTCCTGTAGTTCCTCCACAGTAATGGGAGCGTTTAATGAGGCAAGAGCTTCTCCTGACAACTGAGGAAGATCACACTTAGAAAGAAAGGAATCCAGGAGGAGTCTACTGCGCCTTGGGTCAGATGGGAGTTGTTGAGGGATAGAGTAAAGTGCCTTATAATAATCTTGAAATAAGTTGGAAATGACCTCTGGGTCATACACTATTGCCCCATCCCCTCGCCTCATTGCAGTCGGAGTGTTTATAGTGCCAGAGTCCCGAAGCTGTCGAGCCAGGAGGGTATGCGGTTTGTTTCCCCACATATAAAATCTTTGACGCGAATATAGTAATTTTTTCTCAGTTTTATAAAACAATAATTCCTTCAATCTAGCACGCAGGGTTATAATGCGCCTAAGCAGAGGCCGCGAGCAACGGGACTCTAGCATCTTTTCTAAATCCTTCAGCTGTGAGGTGATATTGTGTTGTTGCATAGTACGGTCTTTTTTCAGTCGAGACCCCATAGCTATACATGCGCCTCTAAAGACTGCCTTGTGGGCTTCCCATATCATAGATATAGGGGGTCCTGAGGACTGATTTAAGGTGAAGTATTCTGTAAGGCCCTCACGTAACTCCTGCCTAAGCGGCAGCTGGTGTAGGAAGGATTCATTAAGGCGCCAATGACATACTCTAGGGTAGTAACCTGATGTTTTAATGTTAATTGACACTGGAGCATGGTCCGACCAGGAAATTGGTCCTATGTCGGCATCCGCAAGCATCCTTAAGATTGGGATATTACCAAAAAAGTAATCTATACGGGAATGTGTATTATGTGGATGTGAGAAGAAAGAAAACGTTTTTGCAGTGGGATAGTTAATTCTCCAGAGGTCATATAATTCGAATTTTCTAATAAGACGCCTAAAAAGACGTGAGTTTCGACACTGATCCTTAGTAGGCGGTCTATTCTGAAGGGTTAATCTATCTAGACGCTCGGAGAAGGAGAGATTAAAGTCTCCTCCTACTAGCAATGCAGCTGGGAGCAACTTCGATAATTTCAAAAACACCTTATTAAGAAAAGGGATTTGAGCAGTATTCGGAGCGTATAAATTGCACAGTATGTGTGGGCTACCATTGAGTGTGGCTTTTAGTATAATATACCTGCCAGCAGGGTCAATAATAGCGTCTTCCACCTGTAAAGGGCAATCAGCAGACATGAGAATGGCAACACCTGCTCTCTTTCTCCCAGAGGAAGCAGAATATATACGAGGGAATAAATATTGCGCAAACTTGAAAGAGCCCTGGTGATCAAAGTGGGTCTCCTGAAGAAAGACTATGTCAGCTTTCTGAGACTTGCACTCAGTAAGTGCCAGGCGTCTCTTCACATTAGAGTTAAGACCTTTTACATTAAGCGAGACATATTTAATCATTTTCAAAGCATGGAATATATGTACTTGCTATGTGGTTGCAATGGATCCTTCTCAAGGACACTGTCACAGATGAAAACACCTTAAGGCATTCAGTCGATTGTGATTTGGGTTCTGGAGACCTGAGTATAAAAAACAATAAGAAGAGACACAAAAGGGAAGGGGGGGAGACACAGGACCATACAAACATAAAGAATACACCATTTAGTATCAGAACATTGGGTATTGTCACCCAGATACAGATCAGTGAGCAGCAACTAGTGATATTAATATCAGCAAACTGCCGCCCCTCCAGCCCAACCAACAGAAGCTGGGGGGGGAGGGCGAAACTACTGGTCTGCTTAGTGGAAGCATGACTGGACTGGCACAGGATGGGCCAGGTTTTAAAGCTTATTAGAACATGAAATAACCAGAGAATTGAACAATAAACCAATTCTACTAACATAGGACCTTAAACAGACAACCATAAGGCCGTCGCCTCCTGGCGAATAAGAACAGTAGGAGATACAATTTAAGCTAATGAAGTCCATGCAGCAATCATGGGGGTTCATCTTGTGGCTCACGTAGAGGGGTCCCTCCAGCGGGGGAAGATCTTCTTCTCTTTTGTCTGGCAGGTTGCCAAATTGGACCCAGGGCAGGCTGTGGATCCGGTAGTTCCCAGTCCGTGATGGATGGAATCTCAATGCCCAAAGCAGCACAAAAATCAGGGAGGTCTGAATGCTGACGCAAGATGGAGGATCTGCCATTTTTCGTGACTATTAATGCAAACGGGAACCCCCATCTATAAGGGATCTTCTTTTCCTTCAGCAGTTGCAATAAAGGCTGTAATACTCTTCTTTTTTGGAGTGTGCACCAAGATAAGTCCTGATATAAATGAACAGAAGCGCCATGGAAATCAATGGAACGTGCTTCCCTGGCTTTGGACATAATGCTTTCCTTCACCTGAAAATCGTGCACGCAGCAAATGACGTCTCTGGGCTGCGTGGATGAGGACTTAGGCCGCAGCGCTCTGTGAGCTCGATCAAGCTTGATAAACTGGGGTGGCTGTGTGCCTAATAAAGCATTAAAAAGTTCAGATAATATTTCCTGCAGATTTTCTTCCGCATTAGCTTCAGGCAAACCCCGTACACGGATGTTATTTCTGCGCCCTCTGTTATCTAGGTCTTCCAGATGACGTGCATTGTCCCTGATAACTTGGGATTGAGAAGCAATAACAGATTGTAAATGTGCCACACTTCTACGGGTGTCATCATGGTCTATTTCAATAGTGTCCATGCGGTCTGCTAAGTGCTTCAGATCCTGCCTTAAAGTTGAGATTTCCGATTTACAGGCATTTCTGACTTCTGAGACCAGCATTTTAAAATCATCCTTAGTAGGCAAATGTTGTAATGTCTGCTGAAGTATTGTAGGGCCCTGGGAAGGTTGCAGAAGATCTCCCTCTCCCTCGTCCTCATATTCACTTCCCTGCTCCCAAGTAACAGCTTCTCCTCCCTCTCTCCTTCTATGATGCTGCTGATTAGGGGGATCTTCAGAGGATTCGGCCCAATCTCGCCGCCTCTGGGACGGAGTGGCCATTGGTTTGGCTTGTTTAGCTGCCGATTTTGGCGGCATAATGGCGGCTGTGCCTCCTGCTAGATGTAGCCCCTCTCCTGCCCCTGTGGGATTTAGCTGTGTCCCCACAGCGCTAGTGGGTAGGAAAGTCCTTGCTAGTGGGGACAGGGAGGAGGTAGGAAGCCGTAAGGCTGGATTACTGTTCGTACCTGTCGGCGGCTGTGCGCTCGTCTCTTCACCCTCACACGCGCCGGAGGCCTGAGATGGAAGCAGGCCGCAACCGGACGGAACCGCGCGGAGTGGACGGCTGAGGTAGGAATCGAGCGTCTTATTCCCCCAGGCGGATGATCGGGACGAGGTGGAGGGCTTGCCCAGCAATTTTTTCCCCATGTGCTGCGATGGCGCGGTAGGAGAGTCTCCTTTAGCAGCTAATGGCGGCGGAGCTCTGTCTTCACGCGGCCATTCCTGAAGACGTCCAGGCCACGCCCCCCAGTAGTTATATTCTTGTACATAGGAGGCAGTATTATAGCAGTTATATTCCTGTACATAGGAGGCAGTATTATAGTAGTTATATTCTTGTACATAGGAGCAGTATTATAGTAGTTATATTCTTGTATATAGCAGCAGTATTATAGTAGTTATATTCATGTACATAGGAGCAGTATTATAGTAGTTATATTCTTGTACATAGGAGGCAGTATTATAGTAGTTATATTATTGTACATAGGGGCAGTATTATAGTAGTTATATTCTTGTACATAGGAGCAGTATTATAGCAGTTATATTCTTGTACATAGGAGCAGTAATATAGTAGTTATATTCTTGTACATAGGAGCAGTATTATAGTAGTTATATTCTTGTATATAGCAGCAGTATTATAGTAGTTATATTCATGTACGTAGGAGGCAGTATTATAGTAGTTATATTCTTGTACATAGGAGGCAGTATTATAGTAGTTATATTCTTGTACATAGGAGCAGTATTATAGTAGTTATATTCTTGTATATAGCAGCAGTATTATAGTAGTTATATTCATGTACGTAGGAGGCAGTATTATAGTAGTTATATTCTTGTACATAGGAGCAGTATTATAGTAGTTATATTCTTGTACATAGGAGGCAGTATTATAGTAGTTATATTCTTGTACATAGGAGCAGTATTATAGTAGTTATATTCTTGTATATAGGAGCAGTATTATAGTAGTTATAGTCTTGTACATAGGAGGCAGTATTATAGTAGTTATATTCTTGTACATAGGAGGCAGTATTATAGTAGTTATATTCTTGTACATAGGAGGCAGTATTATAGTAGTTATATTCTTGTACATAGAAGCAGTATTATAGTAGTTATATTCTTGTACATAGGAGCAGTATTATAGTAGTTATATTCTTGTATATAGGAGCAGTATTATAGTAGTTATAGTCTTGTACATAGGAGGCAGTATTATAGTAGTTATATTCTTGTACATAGGAGGCAGTATTATAGTAGTTATATTCTTGTACATAGGAGGCAGTATTATAGTAGTTATAGTTTTGGATTACATAGATTGAGTTTTGACAAACCATTTTTCATGCCCGGCATAGAAGAGTTCCATGTTTCACTTTCAGGACGATTGTGATTGAATGTGTAGCAGTTTCCATAGATCGGATGGTGAAAGTGTGAGTAATTCCTGGTGGTATGAAAAATAAATTGTTATTTTGACATTTTACACACCATTTATTTTGCTGTTTAGTTGATCAGAGGATGACAGAGCTGATATTATGTGATACAACATGATGAATGGCTGAGCTGTGGTTACTTCTAGAGTCTTCCACTTCACAATAACCTCTCATGTAGATCATAGTTTAGATTAGAAATTTCGCAATCGACTTGTGGCAAAGCTGGCTTGTTATGACAGTGTCTTGTTTAACTCCTTAATGATACTTCTTTTTTTTTTTTTTTTACTTTTTATAGACATATCTTGTTCACAGTCCTGTTCTATAAATTCTCATGACTACTGATGAAACTTTTTTCTGCTGCTTACCCGTCGGTCAGGCAGGGCTCCTCATTAAATCTGCAGGAATATATGAAGTTCTCCAATTGCTCTCCATTGGTGTTATCTGTTTTAGGAACTCTAGCCAGGATATTAATATATTGAAAACGATACCATTCCCGAATGGCGTCTACTCCTGAGCTGTAAGTCTTGTAGTAACAGTCTCCTCCTGTATCATTACACTGTGAGGGAAACATATCTTCAGTAAGTTTATGGTAAAAAACAAATAGTCCAAAAACTTTGGTCACACTTACCTCATCGATTCCCCCCCCCCCCACTCCTATGTTAATGCTTTCCAGGGCCCCTAACAGTCTCTACTTCCTGGTCCCATCTGTCACCGCCAGCTCTGTGAGAAGGTCTGTTAGACGTTCTTCGCTACCTCTTGCATGAAGTTCTTTGTTTTGGTTTCACTTTGTCATCTCCTTTCCTTCTCCCAGCTGTCATCTATTTGCACTGATTGTCTCCCTTTATATTCCCTCCCATACTGCCTCACTTTGCGGTTTGTACTTCTTCCTGGATGAGTTGTTCACTGCTGGAGGCTCCTTCTCCTGATTCCTCAGATAAGTCTGTTTCCTTTATTTGTGTTTACTTGCTGGCTTGATTCTAGGTGACCCTGACTCCGTCCGTATTAAGGGCAGGGAGCCGGTGGTCGTGTCCCCTCACTATTATAGGGTTTTCAGGTGTCACATAGTATGAGGTTCGTGGACATGCAATCGTCTACCATAAAGATCTTTGCATGGGCATAGCAGTCAGGGAGAGCTCTAGGGGTTTTATAGGGCTCACCCATATGCTCCTTAGTTTGGGATCAAGCCAGTCGGATGTTTATTTATAAGTTCCAGCTTTCTGCAACACCATCCGTGACACCATCCAACAGAAGAAGTTCACTTACAGACCAGGAAGTAGAGACTGGCTGGGAACCTGGAAACGACAGAACTGGAGCAGTGGGGGGATTATAAAGGGAATATGACTTATTTTACACATTTATACATTTTGTAGCGCCAATTCAGGGTTCATATAATTGATATATTCTTTTTTGCAGGTTGGATTTATTAAAAAGTTGATTTTCCAAAGGTTTTTTAAAACAAAAATTATACTGTTGACAGTTCTCACTGAAGATCCAGTTAAATATTATTATATTTAAAATGAAAAGAAAAATGTTGTCAAATATTTTTTCCAATGTAAATTTTTTTATTACATTTTTTAAAGTTCCTTTAGCCAGTTACAATTTAACTTTTTTATTTTTTATTTATAATGTATCTGCTGTAGGCTAATACTTTATGCACTGTATCACTACACATCCCGTGGTCACTATTAAACTTGGCGATTAAAGGGTTAGGCTACTTTCGCCTTTTGTGCAGATCTGTCATGGACAGATCCGTTCAGATAATGCAACCGTCTGCATCAGTTCTGAATGGATCCGTTTTGTCTTATCTTTAACATAGCCAACACCATTGAAAGTCAATGGAAGACGGATCCGTTTTCTATTGTGCCAGATTGTGTCAATGAAAACGGATCCGTCCCCATTGACTTACATTGTGTGCGAGGACGGATCCGTTTGGCTCAGTTTCATCAGACGGACAACAAAACGCTGCAGGCAGCTTTTTGGTGTCCGCCTCCAAAGCGGAATGAAGACTGAACTGATGCAAATTGATGGATTCTGAGCGGATGCTTTTCCATTCAGAATTAATTAGAATGGAAACTGATCCGTTTTGGGCCGCTGGTGAGAGCCCACGGTGATGGATCATGTGATTGGACCATGTGATCTGACGTCACCACAGGTCCTTTAGCCGGCAGCTCATGATTAAAGGAGTAAGAAGAGACCGGCAGCTACGCGATCAAGAGGAGAAGATGAGTTAATTATATATTTTTTTTTAACCCTCAATTGACCACCTACTAAGCATTCTGTATTAAAGAATGCTATTATTTTCCCTTATAACCATGTTATAAGGGAAAATAATAACATCTACACAACACTGAACCTAAACCTGAACTTCTGTGAAGAAGTTCGAGTCTGGGTACCACAGTCAGTTTTTTATCACGCGCGTGCAAAACGCTTTGCACCCGCGCGATAAAAACTGGACAACGGAAAGCAATCACAGTCAAAACTGACTGCAATTGGGTACCTACTCGCGCGGGTTTGCCGCAACGCATCCGGACCTTATCCGGACACGCTCGTGTGAACTCAGCCTTAGACGGTTCTAGAACAGACAATCTAGATCAGAAACTTCTAATCAAGCAATTTAGCTCCGACGCCCTGGAGCAAAGACTTTTAGCTGGGCACTCTAGATAAGGATCTCATGATCAGAAACTCTTGATTAGGTAATCTAAATCAGGACGTCAAGATCAGACACTCTAGATCAGAAACATGTTATCAGGCACTGATCAGGCACTAGATCAGAAAATCTTGATGAGACAATCAGAATCCGAAACTCTTCATTAGGCTATCTTGGTCAGCCACTCTAGATCACAAACTATTGGTTAGGCAATCTATGCACCCTAAATTAGACAGTCTAGATCAGAAGTTCTTCATTAATCAGTCTAGATCAGACGCGCTAGATTGGAGGTCTAGATCAAAAACTCCTGATCACTGTAGATTAGAAACCGTTGGTTAGGCAATCTAGATCAGGCAGTCTAAATCAGACACTTTAGACCTGAAGCTCTTCATTAGGTAATCTAAATCAGATTTACTAGATCAGGCATTGTAGATCAGATACTCTAGATCAGGCACTGTAGATCAGATACTCTAGATCAAAGTCTATTGATTAGGCAATCTAAATCAGGTACTCTAGATCAGGCACTGTAGATCAGATACTCTAGATCAGGCACTGTAGATCAGATACTCTAGATCAAAGTCTATTGATTAGGCAATCTAAATCAGGTACTCTGTTTCAAACACTTTAGATCATTCTAGATCAGAAGTGCAGGATTAGGTAATCTAGATCAAACATCATACATCAGAAAGTCTTGATCAAGCTCTCTAGTTTATTTTGCTTGCTTCTACCATATTTAGCTAGGTATTCTCACCAGTTTAAAACCGAAGTTCCAGTCCTGTCGTTTGACTTCCATTGTTTCATTTTCACTGTTATCCAAACTTCGGGCGCGCCTATGAAGCATTTCTCCACCGGGTATCTTTTCAAGAGGGAAAGGAAGCGGTGCTTCGGCTTCACGCCTCCTCCTATTCGTATTGGTCCTTCCATGTTCATTAGTATAATTATACCCATATAGGGTTAAAAGAGTCTCGTGTGTGGCTCTATCCAGTTTGTCTAGGTCATTCTGGATAGCCTGGTATCTGGGGATTAAGAGGGACCAAAATAACGTTAGTCATGCTCCTCTACCAATCAATGTATAAATCACATTCACAGGGCCAGCCTTAGAGCCTATGGAGGACACATCAGCCATTCTTGCTGAAGGGGGCTCCACCATGAAACCTAATATTATTTGTATAACAGCATGATTTAGATACTGTATAGCAGTATTATTAGAGAACGTCACATAAGGTAGAGCTGTGATGTGTTTATTGTATGGTGGTATTATTTGAGCACGCTATGAGGCTATTATTTGTACACTGTAGGGTAGTACGGGGGTGCACAGGGCAACATCCAACGTAGTCTACAACCTGGCACCATCCAATGGTTCCATTAAATGATACTTGCCTATTTCTGTTACTGATGCGGTTTAGAGGGAAACTTTCGGTAGGTTTGGGGCCACTAAACCACCAGCGTGTCATTATGCAGCTTGGGCTTAGTGTTCGGTGGCTCCGGGCACATGTGCATTGTGCCGATAAGGCCAGACAATACACCGCGACTCACTCTGTATGAAGCCGATGTGCAGTGCACGCGCTGTAAAGTGAGATGTACTGTCCCCGGCTTCAATGCACATGCGCCACCGGCAATCCCTGCCTCATGCCTTCGTCACTAATTCCAGTGTTGAAACCTCATGCGTGCACTTGGCGACAGCGGGATGGCGCATGCGCATTACTCTCCAGGCAATGAGGTCAGACAGGCAGCAATGGTGTCATTAATCAAGACAGAGATGGAGGTGGGAGCAGGGATTTTGTCCGACAACCTGAGAAGCTTCTGCCATAGGGACCGCTCCACTGGAAACTCATTTGCATAATCAGAAAAAACTTTTATTTAAGTGTAATTATACCATGGCACACATCAATAAAAGGATATTTGCTAACGTTCTTCACACTCCTACCAGTCACTTTAATTAGTTGTAAATGGCTTTGACGGCCTTCCCTTAAAGAGTACCTGTCAGCAGGATCAACCCAATTAAACAAGATATGTGGTGCGGGGGTTGATCCTACTGATTAAAATAATAGCTATCTTGTGAAAATTGGTGGCCACGTCCCTGAGAATTTTTTTGGGGTTTCAGCGGAGTGAGGGGCCTGGCCAGCACTGGAATGCCAGGGGTTCAGACCCTGACCCTCGGTGCACTGAAGCTCTCATCTGCACAAAGAATAACCTTTTTTCTTTCTTGGGAAACCACAACCGATTTTCACAAGACAGGTATCTGTTTCATCAGAAGGATCAACCCTACCAGGCAGTATACCTTGTTTAATAGGGTGTTATCCTGCTGTCAGATGTTCTTTAAAGAATGGGACTAATGTTGTGATTCGTTTCTGTCCACTTATATTTCAGCTATTTCACTGCTGCCTCTCCTGTTCCTTACCTGTAGGGGTTCAGGGTGCACACAGTCACAGCCGGGTAAAGTAACTTGTCTGAATTGACGTTTAAGTTGATGCTCACTGGGTAACTGAAGTACTGTCCGAAGAGAAGCCCAAACTGCCAGTACATCAGCCCGAAGGTGGCCAGAAACAAGACGAGCCAAAAAGCGGTTTTCATGCGGTTGTTTCGGGAACATACCAGACGGATGGCACCATGAATGGTCGTATTGCTGCAGAAGAACTCAAAGAGTTCCCGGTATGAGGAATAAAACTCGATGAGTCCTTCCTTCCCCTCTTTCTCCTCTGAAGACATCCTGGAGAAAATAAAAAACACAAAGAATAAAAAAAAAATTATTTAAAAAAATACAGGACAGTTTTAGGGCTTCTATTATAGCTAGACCCCATGTGGTTCTGCTGAACCAAACTAGCTCTGTTGACATCTTCACCATGGCTTCTGTTCACAACGGTGCTGGATCTGTCTGACTGACTGATAATGGGGTCCATCTGGGTTCTGCCATGGTTTCCAGTAATTTTGACAGCAAGAATGGAATAGTATGTTGCTATACTCTTGATGTCAAATATGATGGGATTGCTGCCAAAAGCTCTGAATATATCCTCCAATGCAGCTGTGAACATAGCCTTCGATACTGATTGATAGATTTCGATAGTACTCTCAGTACTAAGTAAAATCAACCAGATTGGTTCTACTTTAAGCAAGGGGAAGGTTGGGGTCCACCAAATGTCTAACCAACAGCCAACCAGCTGTTTCCGTAACTCCATCCACTCTGGCCATGGCTTAAGAGGGTTACTCCAATCTCAGCCATGAAAGACTGAGAGAAGAATAGCCTTTTAACATGGCACAAAACCCCTAAGCTTGCATCTTATATCTTCAGGGGGTTGTCTAGTCATTAACATTTAAAGAAAGCTTCCCTAGTCCACATTGGTCTCTACCTTCTGTTCCCTCAGCCAATCACTGGCTTGAACGGGTCACCACGGTGCCCAGTAATTGGCTGTGTGGTTATTTCCTGTGTCAAAAATAAGAATAGGAACTAAGCAGTGGCCGGGTTTGGGGTGGCCCCAACGCTACGCTGGGTCCCCTGGACACCGTCGAGGTGTCACCATGTGTTGCTGCCCTCCAGAAGAGTTAGTAAGGTGTAGTGCACCCCAATGGGAAATAAGTCCAGAGAGTCAGGGTCTGCAGTTAACCAGTGTGCTTCTTTACTAGAGGAATTCAGGTGCAGAACAATACAGGTGAGGCATAGGGCTGGCTTCTCCAGTCTTCTTCCTAGCAGAAGAAGGGTTTGATGCTGAGGAAAGGCTTGAGCTAGCTGTCCTTCTCTCTCTCAGAAGGCTAGTAACCTGGTCATAGGGTGGAGGCCCACGGTCTGTAACTTAGTAGTCCGGGTGGCTCCTTGGTCACAGGGCTGGTGACCCATGGTCTGTGGCTCAGCATCCCCATCTTAGTGTCTTCTTCTGGTCACTCATGCAGACTGGCAGGGTCTTCCCCTCCATGCACTGGTCCCTAACTGCAGAGCACTAGGGGCTCTGAGTGCTCTCCTTATATACAGTTTCAAGCTGAACTAGAACCTTCTAGTGGGAGGAGTGGAGCTGAGAAACTCAGCACAAACAGATACATTGTTACAACTCCCGTCTGTCATAGACTTACATTAGTGCTTCAATTGATACTCAATGGTAATGACACAGCAGTTGTTCCAGACAAAAACAAGTTTTCAGACATAAATAACAACATAGCTAAACCAGACATTCAAAATATCAGTCTGTCTGGTTTTGGTGGTAAACAAGCCTGGCTTTTTCCCTCCAAAATATGCTCTTCTTTAAACCCAATGGCAGTTGCGGAAAATGACTACCTTCTCATTCAAAGTCCCCAAAGTCTCTCAGTATTCATTAAACCTTTTCACGGAGCCTCGCAAATACAGTGCAATTCAACCGGCTATCACAACATATAAAATGCAGTTACACAGTAGTAAACAGTGCAAGTTAACGCTTTCAAGTTAAATAAAGTAAGAAGTTTATAACTTTTCATAGGGGAAACAGTGACAAATGTCCAGACTTCACAGTTCCCCTGCTCCAGGGCACTATAAGTAGAGATAAGCAGGGACCAAGGAACAGGGGCGGCAGGGGATTATTAACCCCTTTAGGACACAGCCTTATTTCGCCGTAAAGAGGACCTTTCACCGATTATTACACTATGAACTAAGTATACAGATATGTAGAGCGGCGCCCGGGGATCTCACTGCACTTACTATTATCCCCGGGCGCCGCTCCGTTCTCCTGCTATGCCCTCCGGTATTCTCCGCTCACTAAGTTATAGTAGGCAGAGATTTCAGTCCCTAAGTTATGGTAGGCGGAGTCTGCCCTTGTTCTTCTGTAGTGCTGGCCAATCGCATTGCAGAGCTCACAGCCTGGGAGAAAATAACCTCCCAGGCTGTGAGCTCTGTGCTGCGATTGGCCAGCGCTAGAGCAGAACAAGGGCAGACTTAGGGACTGAAATCTCCGCCTACTATAACTTAGTGAGCGGAGAATACCGGAGGGCATAACGGGAGAACGGAGCGTCGCCCGGGGATAATAGTAAGTGCAGTGAGATCCCTGGGCGCCGCTCTCCATGTATGTATACTTAGTTCATAGTGTAATAATCGGTGAAAGGTCCTCTTTAAGGACCAGGCCATTTTTTGCAAATCTGACCAGTGTCACTTTAAGTGGTGATAACTTTAAAACGCTTTGACTTATCCAGGCCATTCTGAGATTGTTTTTTCATCACACATTGTACTTCATGACACTGGTAAAATGAAGTCAGAAAAATTAATTTTTATTTATAAAAAAATACCAAATTTACCAAAATTTTTTTAAAAAAAATTGCAAATTTCCAAGTTTCAATTTCTCTACTTCTATAATACATAGTAATACCTACAAAAATAGTTATTACTTTACATTCCCCATATGTCTACTTCATGTTTGGATCATTTTGGGAATGACATTTTATTTTTTGGGGATGTTACAAGGCTTAGAAGTTTAGAAGCAAATCTTGAAATTTTTCAGAAATTTTCAAAAACCCACTTTTCAAGGACCAGTTCAGGTCTGAAGTCACTTTGTGAGGCTTACATAATAGAAACCACCCAAAAATGACCCCATTCTAGAAACTACACCCCTCAAGGTATTCAAAACTGATTTTACAAACTTTGCTAACCCTTAGGTGTTCTACAAGAATTCATGGAAAATAGAGATACAATTTCAAAATTTCACTTTTTTGGCAGATTTTCAATTTTAATATTTTTTTCCAGTTACAAAGCAAGGGTTAACAGCCAAACTAAACTCAATATTTATGGCCCTGATTCTGTAGTTTACAGAAACACCACATATGTGGTAGTAAACTGCTGTACAGGCATACAGCAGGGCGCAGAAGGAAAGGAATGCCATACGGTTTTTGGAAGGCAGATTTTGCTGGACCAGTTTTTTTACACCATGTCCCATTTAAAGCCCCCCTGATGCACCCCTAGAGTAGAAACTCCAAAAAAGTGACTTCATTTTTGAAACAAAAAAAATCATGTTTTAGTGTTTCCATTGTCTGAGAGCCATAGTTTTTTCCGTTTTTAGGCGATTATCTTGGGTAGTGTATGATTTTTGCGGGATGAGATGACGGTTTGATTGGCACTATTTTGGGTTGCATATGACTTTTTGATCGTTTGCTATTACACTTTTTGTGATGTAAGGTGACAAAAAATGGTTTATTTAGCACAGTTTTTATTTTTTATTTTTTACGATGTTCATCTGAGGGGTTAGGTCATGTGATATTTTTATAGCGCCATCGATATGGACGCGGCGATACCTAATATGTATACTTTTTTTTTTATTTATGTAAGTTTTACACAATAATATAATTTTTGAAACAAAAAAAATCATGTTTAAGTGTCTCCATATTCTGAGAGCCATAGTTTTTTCATTTTTTGGGCGATTATCTTAGGTAGAGTCTCATTTTTTGTGGGATGAGATGACGTTTAGATTGGTACTATTTTGGTGGGCATATGCCTTTTTGATCGCTTGCTGTTTTACTTTTTGTGATGTAAGGTGACAAAAAAATTGTTTATTTAGCACAGTTTTTATTTTTTACGGTGTTAATCTGAGGGGTTAGGTCATGTGATATGTTTATTGAGCTGGTCGATACGGACTCGGCGATGCCTAATTTTTTTTAACTTTATTTGGGGAAAATGACGTTTTTGTTTATTTTTACTTGAAACTTTTTGAAAATTTTTTGGGGGGAAAACTTAATTTTTTAAACTTTTTTTTTTCACTTTATTTTTTGTCCCACTTTGGGACTTCAACTTTTTGGGGTCTAATCCTTTACAATGCATTCCAATACTTCTGTATTGGAATGCATTGGCTGTATAAGAAATACTGTGTGTATTACTCATACAGCTTCCGGCCTGTGAGATCCAGGGGGTTGGATCTCACAGGCTCATCACCGGAAGGCAGCGCAATGCCTTCCTTAGGCATTGCGCTGCCTTCCATGCCATCGGGTCCCCCCTACAGCCCCACGGGGACCTGATGGCACCGCCGCCCGCAACATAAAAAGCTGCAAACGGCAGGTCTGAATTGACCTGCGGTTTGCGGCGATCGCCGACACGGGTGGGGGGGGGTCACAGGACCCCCCCTGCACATTTAGCCAAGGTGCCTGCTTAACGATTTGGGCAGGCACCTTGTTCCGATCACCGCCCGCCGGGCGGCAGTGATCGGAAATACACATGACGTACTGGTACGTCATCTGTCCTTAAGTACCGGGACAACATGCCGTACTGGTACATCATGTGTCCTGAAGAGGTTAAGGTTTCACTTATTTTGTTTTTTTATGTTATTCTGTCCTTTTTCTAAGAAGAAAATAACCCTTTTAAAGTCGAGATCCAACATTTAAATTTCCTTTTTTTATCTAACTAAATCCATAAGTTTTGGCATGTCATGTACAACTGAATAATTAAAGGATGGAATTCTAGCTAGCTGCAGCCACCACTAGAGGGAGCTTTTGACATACATCACCCAATACTCCTACACTCCCCCTAGTGGTGGCTGTAAGAATTCTATCACGTAGAAATTCCATGTATGAAGGGCATCAGTCAGCAGGCCAACCCTATTAAAACAGGCATGCTGCCTGGAAGAAATGATCCTGCTTACTAAAACAATATGAATAATGAATTCTTAAAATCCATTGTACCATTCAAGTGAAAAAAGCTTTTTATTCTACAGCATATGCAAATTAGGGCTTTGCCGCACCAAGGGGTGGACCTTAACCCCTCCTTTCACCTCAGCTCCTCCCTTTGACTGACAGGCCCAGGCATTATCGTTGTTTATTTGCTTGTCTCTGTAATCCTGCATATGCACCACAGATTCTATAATCAGGTCTTGTATGCAGTGCAGGATCTCAGGACAGCTGGGTGACAACCTTTGTAGGAGCTGCAGGTCACCAGGTAGGTTAGTAAATAGACTTAGACGTAGGCGGCCTCTTATGTGCAATATTACCAGTAAGTGGACGGGCAGGCTATTACCGATGAATCATCCAGAAATGACGGCGTGTTCCCAGCTCAGTGTAAGGACAGAATATGTTATTAGTATATTTATAGATATAATACCTGTGTCTGACATCTGCCAGGATGCTCCATCATCCCTGCCAAAACGGGAACACTACCATGATCAGATCTATGCCTCTGGAGCCAGGGCCGTAACCTGAAGCTACCAGTGCAACAACTGTAACAGTGCATCCATCTACCATGTGCCAGTTGTCTTACATGGTGGTGGGACCACTGGGCTCCCCCTGGGCACCAGCGCCCTTGTGCAAAAATTGGCCTGCACCCCCTATAGTTACACCTCTAGTCAAATCTGACCATTAATTTCAATTGACCTAAGCAATTAAGGGTATCAAAGAGACAGTTCAGCGTCTATAAGCCACTTAAACGGGTCTTCCGGTACTTAGATATAGAGATGGCCTTGCGGTTTGCCCGGCGGTCAGTTCGCGGCTAACTTTACGCATTCGCGATTCGCCAAACATGCGAACATATGGCGATATTCGCACGCTCCATATTTTTTTGCATTGCTCCGAACTTTGACCCATGACACATCCATCAGGTGGGACAGGAAAGCCAATTGAGACGATTCAGCACATGGACACGCCCCCCCCCCCCAACCCTATAACAGAACCCGATCTGGCAGCCATTTTACAGTATGTGTTTTGCCAGTGTAGGGAGAGGTTGCATTTTGGAGCAGGGACTGTTAGGGACACCAAACGCTAGCTAATAGGGCCACAAAAGTCCCTTTAAGGACTGGTATAGGTGTTCTATCGATAGGTGTGATATAGAGGGAGTAACTACTTGCAATGGGTGTGATATACCTGTTGCCCCCCAAAAAACAGCTTGAGGGCTGCGATATACCTTCTTCCACAAAATCCTGATTGAGGGGTGCTATATACCTGTTTTCGCCAAATACTGATTGAGGGGTGCCATATACCTTCTTCCACCAAATACTGATTGAGGGCTGCGATATACCTGTTTCCACCAAATACTGATTGAGGGGTGCTATATACCTGTTTCCACCAAATACTGATTGAGGGGTGCTATATACCTGTTTCCGCCAAATACTGATGGAGGGCTGCAATTTACCTTCTTCCACAAATACTGCTCTTCTCTACGAAGAAGAGGCAGAGGGTCATTTAGCAAATGACAGGCAGAGGAAGAGGCAGGCCTCTCCTGCAGGGATGGTAGGGATCGGGCAGGTGCACCAGGCCGGAGCATAAGTGGGAAGTTGGAGAAGGCACGTGCAATAACTTCAAAGGGCGCACCAGAGTTGGTTGAGTGGCTCACTCAGCCTTCCACTTCTGCACCCTCCTCATCCTCTGTATCTGCACCCTCTGTACTCTCTGCTGTGTGCACCCCCAAAGACACCACCACCACCATAGTCCCTCCACTCGAGTCAGAAGAATTATTTTCCCATCCATTCCCAGATCTTACCGATGCACAGCCATTCTTGGCATCTGATAAGGAAGAGGAGGTAACAACGGCCGCCACCCAGCAGTCTGACGACAGTACCCAGATCAGCCCAAAGAGGGTGGTCCCCGCTGATGCTGCCTACTCCGAGATCTCTAATGTTAGTGGTGGGGAAGGTGACGATGATGACATGTCGAGGGACGTCATGTGGGTGCCCACAAGAGAGGAAGAGGAGGGGAGTTCAGAGGGAGAGACGGAGCAGCAGATAGGGAGGAGAAGGAGGAGAAGCAGGCAGAACTCGCAGGGCATAGGAGGCAAAAAGCAGACTGCAAATGTATCTGGAGCGAGCCATGGCTCCGCAGTGTGGGCTTTTTTTAACGTGTCCGCTGCTGATAATAGTGTTGCATCTGCAGCCTGTGCTGTCAACGCATAAGTCGCGGTAAGCCCAACACTCACCTAATGAACACCGCCTTAAAAAGGCACCTGGCCATCACCTAGCCCAGTGGGAGCAACGCCATCAGAACCCACAAAGCCACACTCCCATTTGTCCTCCACCTTCCACCGTGCCGTCTTCACGTTCATCTGGCATAAGGCAGGCTTCCGTGGCCCAAATGTTCGAGCATAATAAAATGATGACGCCGGATAATCCTTTTGCCCAACGACTGACCCCTGGCTTGTCGGAACTGCTAGCCTGCCAACTACTGCCATATAAATTGGTGGACTTGGAGGCCTTTAGAAAATTTGTGGCCATTGGCACACCACAATGGAAGGTCCTGGAAGAAAATATTTTTTCTCTAAGAAGGGCATCCCTGAACTATATGGCCATGTTCAGCAGCAAGTTAATATATCTCTGGCACACAGTGTCGGTGCCAAGATACATCTGACCACAGACACGTGGTCTATAGCAAACACGGGCAGGGAAGGTACATAACTTTAACTGCACACTGGGTGAACCTTCTGAAGACCATCAAGCATGTAACCAGGGGCACCCGTGTGGATTTGGTGTTACCGCCATGGATTGCATGCAGGCCTGCCTCTTCTTCTCCTCCTCCTACTCCATCCTCCGTCTCCTCCTCGGCTGACTCCTCCTTTTCCACAGCTACCACCTCTTCCACTGCACCCCACAAGCTCCCCAGAACCTATTCGACGTGCCAGGTGAGACGTTGCCGCGCTGTGCTGCGTCTGTTGTGCCTGGAGGCCAAAAGCCACACCGGTCCTGCACTGCTTTCAGCTCTGTGGTCACAGGCCGATCAGTGGCTAACCCCGCTTAATTTGACAGTTGGTAAAGTGGTGTGTGACAATGGTGCCAATTTGTTGAGCGTGCTGAAACAGGGCAAAATGACACACGTTCTGTGCTGTCATATATCTTCTATATGAAAAGAATCTTCATATAAAAGAGAGGATAAAAAATATAAAAAAATTATATTATCCTTCAGGCGGACATAAAAAAACGCCTCTAAGTTCTTTTTATCAAGTATCTTAATTTGATTTGTGCAAGCAGTGAAACAAAGGGACATTTGTATATGCAAAAATATATAATCGTTTATTATAAAAACAAAGTATATAAAAACAATACAATTGCAAAACAAATGATGAAGTTACAAAGTAACATCCAAAATGTACCACACTGTGGTGTTAACACACCCCTATCTGATCAGCACAGTATGATTTAATGATTCATGACAACCAGTGTCATACTTTTAACAAACGGACTCATATACCAAGAGAAACTTAGGATCTGTTATCAAACAGGCTATAACAATAAAACACAGATTTACAGGAAAATAACTGTTATCCCTTGACTCTGTTTTCCTATGACCAATCAAAAATATATGATATTAATATGATAAAATATTCAACTCAACAATCAGACTTATGTATCTGTGCATAACTACAGGGGAGGGAGGGGCGCGAGCAGCGCAGGGATTTGGAAGTGTGGGCTAGGTTCTTGTCAGAGTTCAACGGGAGGGCGTTGGTTTTGGGGGATGCGGTGGATAGTGTGGATTTTGATTTTGTTTTCTGACACGGCGGGGGGAGTGGGTTTTGGGGTCTATTGCAACGGGCAGTGGTGTGCGGACCACTGGCCTGAGTCGTGGGGGGTAAGGGGTTGGGTTCGGAATCTGGCATTGTTGGAGCTCTTTCTTATTGTGCTAGCACTGGAGTTGTGGGGGGATAAGTTTCGTAACAAAAAGGTGAGGTTTCATTGTGACAACATGGGGGTGGTGCAGGCCATTAATAATTTGTCTGCTTCATCCCCGCTGGTTGTTAGGTAGTTGCAGCATATGGTATCGCGTTGTTTAGCGTTGAATGTGTGGGTGGTAGCGGTTCATGTGCCAGGGGTCTCTAACGGTATTGCGGATGCTCTTTCTCGTTCGCAGTGGGAGCGCTTTCGGCAGCTGGCGCCAGAGTGTCCGGGGCTGCTGTGGGAGATCTTGGAGGTACTGTGAGTAGGCTATTGAGGGCCTCCCTAACGGACGGTACGTGGGCGGCGTACGATGAGGCTTGGGATGGCTGGGTGAGTTGGTGTGGCATGCTGGGAGTGGGAGTGGATGCGGGTGAAGTTTCCTTGGTGTTGTTTTTGGGATGGAAGAAAGATGAAGGGTGGTCGGTGGCTCAGGTAAATAGGTGCATGTCGGGTTTGGCTTTTGGTTTCAAGCTGCGGGGGCTGGTGGATTGTACCAAGGATTTTTTGGTTCGGCAGGTGTTGAAGGGTTGGTGGAGGGGTTGGCGGACGGAGGATAGGCGGCTACCGGTGTCGTTCGAGCTGTTGTTAAACTTTGGGGGGAGGTTAGAGGTTGTCTGTAGTTCTTGGGGGAAGGTAAGCTTGTTCAAGGCGGCATTTTCGCTGGCCTTTTCTGGGGCGTTTAGGTTGGGTGAATTGGTGAGTAGGAGCGTTAGTTGTGCCGGGGGGGTACGGGGTGAGGATGTGGTTATCTTTCAGGACAGGGTGGTGGTCCGGCTGCGTAGGTCTAAAACGGATCAGGAGGGGCGAGGGTGCAGTGTTTGCTTGTTCGCAGTGACGGGTTGCTCGATGTGTCCGGTCATTTGCCTGCGGGAGTATCGCGAGGGTAGGGGGGAAGGGGCGGCCCCCTTTTTGCGGCATGCGGATGGGTCCTTTTTGTCCAGATTCCAGTTCATGGCGGTTTTGAAGAGGTGCTTGAGGGAATTGGGGGTTGATTCGCGGTGTTACACGGGTCACTCGTTCCGGATTGGGCGGCGACGGAGGCAGCCCGTCGGGGTATGAGTGAGGAGGTTATTAAGAGGATAGGTCAGTGGGAATCGGGTAGGTTCCGATCCTATGTGCGTTTGGGTGGTCTGTAAGGGATGCAGGTTGCGGGCTTCGGCATTAATGCGGTTGTTATGTTTATTTCGTTTCAGGTGTCCCCCCGGCTCTGGTGTGGATTATCGGGCATTCGTCCGTTTTTTGGGGGGCGTTACGGGCCGATGTGCGGCCGAACGGTCGTCAGCTGGGCTTTGATAGGAAGGTGGCGGCCATCCGGTGGCTGGGTTACCGAGGTATGTTGTGGGGGGGTTTTGAGGGAGGTTCACCGCTTTGTGCAGCTGGACCGGCCTCCGGATGTATTGGTGCTGCATGCTGGAGGGAACGATTTGGGCATGAAGCCGGTGAGAGAATTAATCCGGGATTTTAAGTTTGACCTGTTACGGTTGTGGTCGTTGTTTCCCGGGATGGTAGTGGTGTGGTCGGACATCGTTCCTAGATGGCGTTGGCGGGAGGCGCGATTGGTGGAGAAGATAAACAAGGCCCGCATTAAAGTTAACAGGGCGGTTGGAAAATTTGTGGCACGGAATGGGGCAGTTGTGGTACGGCATTTTGAGTTAGAGCCCGGAGTCGGTGAGTTTCTGGAGGGCGGACAGGGTCCACCTCAATGCAGTGGGCATTGATCTGTGGTCATGGGGTCTGCAAGGGGGGATCGAGCAAGCTTTGGGGGTGTGGAAGGGCGCGCAAGCTTGAGGTAGAAGGTCAAGTTGCGCGTCTGTGTTGCGGTAGGAGGTCCTGGAAGACGGTGGTAGGGCTTGGTGTTTGTGGATGGGAGGGCCTCAATTGGTGGGGCTGGACTCCCAGGTTTGGAAAGTTGGTTGGTTTCTGTGGGGTGACCATCACTCGGTGTCTCCGAGCTGGAGTGATACGGCTGGAGGCAAGGTGGCTTGAGCCGGGTGTTTGGTGCACCAGCTGGAATCGGGGCTTCTAGGACCTCCTTCGTCAGGTCTAGGTATATATATTTATATATGTTACATGTTATGTTTGTATTAATAAAAGGCTGCTGTGGCCATTTAATTCCAATATGTGGCTCTGTGTCATTTTTGGCGGGGGGTTGGTAGCGAGGTAGGGTAAGTGTGTGTGAGGGTAATGGGTGAGAATACAGGACCCGAGGGAATTCCCCAATAACCTAATCATGTGGTTCCGTATGTTATATGTAACCAAGTTTGCTATCCTTTCATTTTTTTTGGGCATATTTGTATGTTGTTTCCTATTTATTTTCAATTTTTTGCACACCCCCACATGTGCCGCTTGGAAAAAAACCTGCTTGTGGTTTTGCTTTTTTGCCCCCACTTACTGTCTGGTTCCCGTTTTTTTTGCTCACGCATTTATTAGTAGGAGCTACTACACAACCCACATTTCTTGCTTTTTTATGTATGAATCTGGCGTTATTTGGGATATATTCCCCTATTATTTTGTCCTCTTTCAGAGTCAGAGCAGGAGGAGACCGAACTAGTATCCCTGACGAAGAATAACGTTTTATTTGAAACGCGCTGGAGTAATTTTGGTCCTCCTAACCATCCGTAGCTCAAACCGTGATGTCACACAGCGAGCAAACTTTTCAATTAGAGCTGTGCCGCCGGCCGGGTTAAGCTCAATAAATGTGATAGGATTTAGCCTCCCGAATCCCCTTCATGCTGATGTAAGAGCGAGAGAAAAGACCTGAGAGTAATTACCAATCTGAAGTTGTATAGCTATTGTGTCTTTAGGGCACTGACAGATAGTGAAGGTGGACAGGGAGTGCATCGCGCAGTACCACAATACAGAATACAGGTATTTAAACAGTTATATAATGTTCCTGTTGCTAGTATTGTGATTGGAACTGTATATTGAACCAGTTATATGTGTGTTTTCTTACAGTTCCACCAATTGCAAAGTACAAATACAAATTGCAACCAAATCAATTGCAAAGTACAAATACAAATTGCAAATTGCAAGCTACAGTTGCAAACTGTGAACTACTACAAATACCATACAAACATATTACAATCCAAATTGCATACAACCATACCAGATCTAACTCAACCAATCTGCAAATAGTTACTGCTAATGTCACGAGGGTGTCAAGAACCACGCCTGACTCCATACCCGGGGTCAGGAAGTTGCAGCGGTTGGCTGCACGCTCTATGTAAGATAGGGCTTTTTCCTTATGGTAGATTTCTGGGTTTGCTTTGCAAACCCTTTTGGCTCACTCAGGGATCCGTAGCTCCTTCTCCTCAGCTGTTCCTTGTCCAGCACTCCCAACCTCCTTATATTCCCATCTCTCACTTCTCTAGTTGCCAGATATAGAGCTTCCTGCCTGGACATCTATTCTGACCCTCTGCTGCGTTCTCTGGTAGTTGGTCCAGAACGCTACCCTCCGGATCCCTGTTGGACCTTTGTGGTCTGCTGTGGTTGCCCACCTGGGTGTATGTGTTTGTCTGTATTGTCTGTCCTCTCCCTGGTGTTTCCCTCTTAGTGACAGTGGTGCGGACTAGCGATCCCACCGGCCCGTTCACTATCTAGGGCTCATTTTAGGGAAAGCCAGGGTTTAGGCACGTGATCGCCGCACGGGTGAGGAACCCGTCTAGGGACGTCAGGGCAGTCAGGTGCCAGCCGCAAGGTGAGTCAGGGGTCACCACCTTTCCCTCTCCCTTGGGCAGGGCTTTCCCTTTTCCCTCCCTGTGCGTGACGCCGGTCATTACATTATATCTGGTCCTTATTTTGTGTAGGTAAAAAAAAAAAAAAAAAAAAATTTTTTACCTACTTAGAATCCAGTATGGATCAAATTGCTGCTCTGTCCAAACAATTTCATGGCCTGTCTTTGGAGGTGGCAGGATTGAAGGCGTCGGTCCTCCAGCAACAGCAACAATTACAACTGACCGCAAGCCCAGCGTTTGCTACTGGTAACCAGGTTGTTGCGGAACCCAAGGTCCCTCTCCCTGACAGATTTTCTGGGGGTAAATTATATTTTAAACTGCGCCCTTACTCCTCTGGTAATGAAGATCAGCGGGTGGGGGTTGTTTTTTCCCTGCTGCAGGGGGACCCGCAGTCCTGGGCGTTCTCTTTACCTACTGATTCCCAGGCTCTTCGGTCAGTGGATGAGTTTTTCGGGGCCTTGGGTCTCATATATGACGACCCTGACCGAGTCGCACTGGCTGAATCAAGATTACGGAGACTCCTACAAGGAGAGCGGCCGGTAGAGGAGTATTGCTCTGACTTCCGTAGGTGGGCTACGGATACCCAATGGAACGACCCGGCTCTCAGGAGTCAGTTCTGCTCTGGGTTATCCGAAAGGGTTAAGGATGCGCTTGCATTATATGAGACCCCCTTTTCCCTTGATGCGGTTATGTCCCTTTCTATCTGAATAGATAGACGCTTTAGGGACAGGTTGAAAAAACCGGAGCCATTGGTAACCCCTCCCAAGCAGCAGTTAGTCTGTACAGACTTAGACGAGCCTATGCAGCTAGGAGGAACTACTCGTCCTCCTGAGGCTCGCCGTAGGCGTGGCGTTTTTTGTTTTTTTGTGGGGAGAGGGGTCATTTCATTAATGTCTGTCCTTCTTTCCTCAGAAACAAAAGACCGTCGGAAAACTACTAACCCCAGGCTGTGTGGAGGATGTCAGCCGGGGGGTATACGTTTCCTCCATACGTACATCGCAATTTGTGTTGCCAGCGGTTATTGTTTTTGGTGATAAGACGGAGACTATTTCTTTCTTTCTAGACAGTGGAGCAGGGGTAAATTTGATAGATGCCCATTTTGCCCGCACTATGGGTTTGTCTCTCTGTACGCTACAGAGACCTATTCTCAAATTCGCTATTGATTCTGCTCCTCTGTCTCAGAGAAACCTCACTCACATTGTCCATAACTTACACCTTCGGGTAGGGGACCACCATAACGAGATGCTTTCAGGTTATGTTCTGGAGGGGCTTCCCACTCCGGTAGTGCTGGGTCTTCCCTGGTTGGTAGCGCACAATCCAGTGGTGGATTGGCAGGCCAGGGAGATATTGGAGTGGAGTGAGCAGTGCAGAGAAAATTGCTTAACTAGCAATTGCTTAGTCGCCTCCATAACTACCCTACCTACATTTATTTCGGATTTTGAGGACGTTTTTTCTGAAAAGGGTTGTCAAAAGTTACCACCTCATCGTCCTTATGATTGCCCGGTTAACCTTATTCCCGGCGCAAAATTACCCAAGACCAGGTTATATAATCTTTCAGGTCCAGAGAGACAAGCCATGAAAGATTATATCTCTGAGAGCTTGGCTAAGGGACACATCAGACCCTCTTCTTCACCCGTGGCTGCAGGGTTTTTCTTAGTTAAAAAGAAAGATGGGGGCCTACGTCCTTGCCTAGATTTTCGCAAATTAAATCGGATAACCATCCGAGACCCATACCCTCTTCCTCTCATTCCTGACCTGTTTAACCAGATTGCGGGTGCTAGGTGGTTCTCCAAACTCGATCTTAGGGAGGCCTACAGTCTGATTCGTATGAAGGAGGGGGATGAGTGGAAGACAGCGTTTAACACCCCTGAGGGGCATTATGAAAATCTAGTTATGCCTTTCGGTCTGACCAATGCTCCTGCCGTCTTTCAACATTTCGTTAATGACATTTTTAGTCATCTCATCGGCAGGTTTGTAGTCATATACCTAGATGATATTTTAATTTATTCGTCTGATCTGAGAACACATGAGGTGCATGTCAGACAAGTACTGCAGGTCCTACGGACGAATAAATTATATGCTAAAATTGAAAAATGTGTCTTCGCCGTTCAGGAGATACAATTCCTAGGTTATTTTTTATCTGCTTCAGGTTTCCGTATGGATCCTAGGAAGGTCCAGGCAATTTTAGATTGGGATCTTCCTGAGAACCTCAAAGCACTGCAACGGTTCTTGGGCTTCGCGAATTTCTACAGAAAGTTCATTAAAAATCATTCACTTATTGTAAAACCCCTTACTGACATGACTAGGAAGGGGACTGATTTTTCTAAATGGTCTGACGCCGCTAAAGTTGCTTTTTCCTCTCTAAAAGAGAGGTTTACCTCAGCACCTGTACTAGTCCAAACTGATGTCTCTCAACCTTTTATTGTTGAAGTCGATGCGTCAGAGGTGGGAGTGGGGGCGGTGCTGTCTCAGGGTCCGTCTCCTGGCAAATGGCGTCCTTGTGCTTTCTTTTCTAAAAAACTATCTGCAGCAGAAAAGAACTACGATATTGGCAATAGGGAACTATTAGCTATTAAACTAGCATTTGAAGAATGGTGTCACTTTTTAGAGGGGGCAGTCCACCCCGTCACTGTGATTACGGACCACAAAAATCTTCTGTACCTCGAATCAGCTAAGCGTCTCACCCCTAGACAGGCTAGGTGGTCGCTATTTTTTACCAGGTTTAACTTTGTGATTACCTATCGTCCTGGGGCAAAGAACACCAAGGCTGATGCACTATCTCGTTGTTTCCCTGGAGGGGGTAATGTGGGTGATCCGGTGCCCATTCTTCAAAGAGGAGTGGTTGTTTCTGCGGTACACTCTGTTCTGGAGGGGAAGGTGTTAGAGGCCCAGGGGGACGCCCCGGTCTCTTGCCCCTCAGAGAAATTGTTTGTACCGTTGAACCTGCTTTTCGAATTATTAAAGGAACATCATAATTCGGCACTTGCTGGGCACCCGGGTAGTAAAGCAACCTTGGAGCTATTGTCTCGTCGTTTTTGGTGGCCAAGGTTGCGTCAGGATGTATTGGATTTTGTGTCTTCTTGTTCTACCTGTGCGCGCGCAAAAGTTTCACATACACGTCCTGCAGGGTCTCTATTACCACTCGTCATTCCCAATAGACCATGGACACATCTGTCAATGGATTTTATCACTGACTTACCTTTGCCTGCGGGTAAAACAGTTATTTTGGTAGTAGTGGACAGGTTTAGCAAAATGGTACACTTCATTGCGTTACCCGCACTACCTAATGCTAAGACTCTTGCTCAGGTATTCGTCAGTGAAATCGTGAAGCTTCACGGGGTCCCCTCCGATGTTGTTTCGGATCGGGGTACCTAGTTTATTTCTAAATTTTGGAAAGCTTTTTGTTCCCGTTTGGGGGTACACTTGTCCTTTTCCTCAGCTTTCCATCCTCAGTCGAATAGACAGACTGAGCGTACCAACCAAAACTTGGAGACATATCTAAGATGTTTTGTGTCTGAAAACCAAGAGTTGTGGTCATCATATTTACCGTTAGCTGAGTTTGCCATAAATAATCGTCGTCAGGAATCCACTGGCAAGTCACCATTTCTTGGTGCATATGGTTTTCATCCCCAATTCTGTACTTTCAAAGAGGGGGGGTCTTCTGGGGTTCCCGAAGAGGAACGGTTTTCGTCATCTCTTTCATCGGTATGGCAGAAGGTGCAAGCTAACTTGAAAAATATGGGAGGTAAATACAAATGCATGGCTGATAAGAGACGGTCGCCAGGTCCGGACCTAAGAGTGAATGACTATGTGTGGTTGTCTACTAGGAATATTAAATTGAAGGTTCCCTCTTGGAAACTGGGTCCTAGGTTTATTGGTCCTTACAAAATTGTAGCCATTATCAACCCCGTGGCTTTTCGCCTGGAGTTACCTCAGACTTTTAAAATCCATAATGTCTTTCATAAGTCGTTACTCAAAAAATATGTTCCACCTCTAGAACCGTCACCGCTGCCACCCCCTCCTGTTGTTGTGGATGGTAATCTAGAATTTCAGATATCCAAAATTGTTAATTCTCGTCGGGTCCGCCGCTCTCTTCAATATCTGGTGCATTGGAGAGGTTATGGTCCCGAGGAAAGAATGTGGGTTCCTGCGTCTGTGGTAAACGCCGACAGGCTAGTTCGGGTTTTTCATGCCTCTCATCCTGAGAGACCTGGTCCTGAGTGTCCGGAGGCCCCTCGTAGAGAGGGGGGTACTGTCACGAGGGTGTCAAGAACCACGCCTGACTCCGTTATACCCGGGGTCAGGAAGTCGCAGCGGTTGGCTGCGCGCTCTATGTAAGATAGGGCTGTTTCCTTATGGTAGCTTTCTGGGTTTGCTTTGCAAACCCTTTTGGCTCACTCAGGGATCCGTAGCTCCTTCTCCTCAGCTGTTCCTTGTCCAGCCACTCCCAGCCTCCTTATATTCCCCTCTCACACTTCTCTGGTTGCCAGATATAGAGCTTCCTGCCTGGACATCTATTCTGACCTTCTGGAGCTGTGTTGCTGCGTTCTCTGGTTGTTGGTCCAGAACGCTACCCTCCGGATCCCTGTTGGACCTTTGTGGTCTGCTGTGGTCGCCCACCTGGGTGTATGTGTTTGTCTGTATTGTCTGTCCTCTCCCTGGTGTTTCCCTCTTAGTGTCAGTGGTGCGGACTAGCGATCCCACCGGCCTGTTCACTATCTAGGGCTCATTTTAGGGAAAGCCAGGGTTTAGGCACGTGATCGCCGCACGGGTGAGGAACCCGTCTAGGGACGTCAGGGCAGTCAGGTGCCAGCCGCAAGGTGAGTCAGGGGTCACCACCTTTCCCTCTCCCTTGGGCAGGGCTTTCCCTTTTCCCTCCCTGTGCGTGACGCCGGTCATTACAGCTAACTGCACAACCGCCATTTTGTGATATCTTTTCAACACGTGTTTTGTACATGGACTATCTGCTGCGGAGTTGAAGTTGAAGTTAATAAAGAAGTTATTTCAAGCATTTGGTGTGCTCTTTAAACCTACTGTTTCCATAGAACAGCGCTAGAGGAATTACAGAGTAACAGACAGTCTGGTTAGACTAAAAGTCAGAGATATAAAAATTCTTCTAATGCCACAGCGCAAAAGGCATTTAATAGTTCTGCGTCTGCCAAAGTGGAACTATTGCCCTCAGAGGGCGAAGTGATAGCGCTCCTCAACTTGCACAGTAAAGAGCGTATTAGAGCAGTGGAGTGCCAGCATATACCGCCGCACAGCAACTGTTCCCTGAGTGACCAAACAAAGACATCTCAACAGAGCTACCATAGAGGCAATAGAACGTGTGCATTAGTCAAACTGCAGCCGACTCTTAAAGTGGCAGAACGGCAAAGGCAAAATAGTCAGAGAAAGAGCGCCAACCCTCCTACGATCCCTAGAGAGAGAGAAAGATGCATGGTGGGAGGCCAAAGTCCAGAGCTAGAATGCCTGCACCGCTATCCATGAAGAGGCCAAGTACTGCAGCCAGCTAGTTCCCCGCCACTAGGCCCAAAGTCTGCAGCAGCGTATCCAAGCCAGCACATCGCAAGTCTCCACAGAGCATCACAACTGAGCGCAGAGCATCGCAAGTCTGCACAGAGAATCGCAAGTCAGCGCAGAGCATTGCAAGTGATCACAGAGCATCGCAAGTCAGCACAGAGCATCGCATCACATTAAGAAAAGACAAGTCTCCTTTAAGACAGACATTTGCTCTTCAGAATAAGGTCAGAGCTTTCCTTTTATTACTTATCATTGCATATAGGCTTTGGCATATAGAGACATTTTTGTATTCAGAAATAATAGACTTTAAAGTAAAGCAAAGGACAGTTTGTATTACACGGACTCTATTGCATTTAAAGTGAAAGTCATTTATTTCTGCATTTGTCAGTATTGCTTTTAAAGTGAAAGGACTCTTAATATTCATATTGATTGTCAGTATTGCATTTAAAGTAAAATATCTGAGCCTAGTATTACCATGCCAATGTTAGATGATACAAAGATAGAGAGTAGAGGGGGAAGAGCAAGGGAACCTGTCTGAGGTAGAAGAGTCTAATGCAGCATTAGTCTTGCCTCAAACAAATATAGCCCAAACAGTTGAACTAAGACGTTCATCACGTGCCAGAAAACCGACCCCAAAGATGCTGGAAAATTTGGAGCAAGAAGCAGCATTAAAGGAGAAAAGGTTTGCCCGGATGTATGATAGGTGGAAATCATACATTAAAGACATTCGTAGAAAGCTAAAGCAAGAAAGTATAAAAAGGAACTTGAGTAATGTTAGAGACGGTAGAAGAATCAGAATCGGAGCTTATGGCAGCATATGTCAACCTGTGTTCGTTTACAACACCTTCCCAGGACATTGTAAGGAACATGGATACATGTACTGCAGTCACTAAAGATTTAATAAAGCTTATGAGAGAACTATCATCTGCGGAAAACTATGATGAAGTTAAAGCAAGAAGAAAAATGAACAAGCTTTTTAGGAGAGACTATGCTAGGTCCTTAGGTGGAACCACAATCTCAAGTGTGACTTCCTTCGCTAGCAGAAGTGGCACCCATATATATGGCGAAGAGTTCAATATCTATTAGAACGGTTTTGGAATAGATGGAAGAAACAGTACTTAGCCAATCTTATGCTAAGAAGTAAATGGCAAACACCCAGAAGAAATGTCCAAGTTGGTGACATAGTCTTAGTAAAAGAAGAAGATTTACCTAGAAGTCAATGGAAATTGGCCAAAGTTCTAGAAGTTCAAAAGGATGAAGACAGACTAGTAAGAAGAGTGTTGTTACAAATAGGAGACTCAAAACTTGACAAAAAAGGAAAACGTCTCACTACTCCACTCAAGTTGGAACGTCCTATACAGAAGTTAGTTGTTCTACTTGAGAGTGATAAGTCACTTGGAAGTTGAGAACCTGATGGAAAATTCCTCAAATTCATGTTCAAGTCCTACCACTAAGAACATAGAATTACAGGTAATTTTAGTGGGAGTGTAGCTGGCCAGCTAAGACCTGTCCCAGTTTGCTAGTATAGCTTATATGTGTATACAGCTAGACCTGCTAATAGCCTTAATACAGTTCTTATGTTTATGTGTTAAAGACAAAAACAGAGTTATTTACAGTGACTTCATGTTTTGGATGTCATATAACTGTTATATATTGTGTTCACAGAAACAGAAAAAGATAATATGCTTTTAAGATTCATTTTGTAATGTAAGATAAGCTCAGTGACACAGCAGAAACAACAGAAAGCATAGTGTTAATCTGTTGTTGCTGGGCAGAACCCTAGACCAATCACAACCAGCTTCTCACACAGCAAGTGTTTTCACTAATCACAGCTAGCCTCACACACAGCCTGTCTGGGAATTCCCCTAACAGGAGCTGCTAGAATCATTATTCACCAGAGATAGGAGCTGAATACACACAGATCCAGCCAGAGTTCAGTTTTATGGAAGTAAAGAGACCAAACAAGGTATTTAATACAGTTATGATGTGTTCCTATTGTTAATTGTGTGATTAGAGCTGTATACTGAACTAGTTATATGTGTTTACTTGCAGTGCCACCAATTGCAGATACACATTGCAAATACAAATTGCAAGCATTCAGATTCCATATTGCAATCCAAATTGCATACAACCATACCAGATCATACTCAACTAATCTGCAAATAGTCACTGCTAACTGCATATTGCAAGTGAACTATTAGTTAGACCCCAGATATACCTCTCAAAGTGCTTAAATAACCTAAAGTGACAGTACAGATACTGAAGAGAGAAATATATCCACCATTTTATGTTGAATGACAAGATTGAACAGTTGAACCACCATCTTATGCATACTGCCATTTTGTGATACCTTTTCAACACGTGTTTTGTACATGGACTATCTGCTGCAGAGGCGGCAGTGTTATATATGAAGAAAAGTTGAAGTTAATAAAGAAGTTATTTCAAGCATTTGGTGTGTTCTTTAAACCTATGGTTTCCATAGAACGGCGCTAGAGAAATTACAGAGTAACAGACAGTCTGGTTGGACTAAAAGTCAGAGATATCAAAATTCTTCTAATGCCACAGCGCAAAAGGCACTTCATAGTGCTGCACCTGCCATACGGCCATGGTAGCCAATGGTGCCCCCCACTATGACACCTGTTGTTGGCCCTGTGTGTCTCTGCACTATGTATGATGGCAGTAGGTGCTCTCCAGCCCTCCTGTGAACTGTAATGTGGCCAACTATGGCAAACAGTAGTGTTCAGTGATGAAAGCAGGTTCTGCCTTGATACTAATGACAATGGCATCTGAATTGCCTTCCAGAACTAGGGTCCTGGTAACATCTGCATGGGGTTCGTATGGTCTCTCCATGTTTGTGTGGGTCTCTGGCCTTCTCACATCCTCCAAAAACATACTGATAGGTTATTTGACTTCCTATGATATTGCCCTTAAAGGATGTGAGCCTGAGAAAGGAGATTTAGATTAGGACCAGGGTCAGTAGTACAGAATATGTTGGTGCTAATAAACGTGATGATGTATGACTTATGTACAGTAACAGTATTTATCCTGACTCCTATCACAGGTTTCGTACTCGGAGGATAGGCACATACAATACTCTGTTGACAGTTCCCGTTCTGAGACAATGCACTGTGTGTTGACAAGCAGATTACATGTAAAGTTTGGTTTTCTTCCTTATAATATCATATTACAGTTTTTATAGCTCAGCTGTGTTTGGTGGCCTTTCATAAAGGTATATCACCAACAGAGGTGTCTCATATTACACCCATGGGCACGCCAACAGAGGTGTCTGATATTACACTCATGGGCAGGGGAACCAAAAGCTAGGATTCCATCCAATCAGAACAAATACATAATTAATGTAGAACAAGGTACTTGGCTCCAGAATCTGGAGGAGCCCATGAAAGTACAGAAAGAACATACAAACTCTATGAAATGTTACCAGAAGAACAGTCAAACTCCATGCAGGTATAACCATAAGAACATACAAACTCCATGGAAATGTTGTAGGACAAACATACAAACTCCATGTAGGCATTACCAGAACTAATACTCTTAGTAGAAAGTGGCACACGTTTCCTGTTGTTTGCATGCTCTAGTTGTGGGGTCCCAACCCTGTAAATTTCAATAAATAAAATAAACTTAGGCACGCCTTGAGATTCGTTTGAAGTACTGTGCTTATTTTTTGTTTGGTTTTCATATGCAAAGCAACTTTATTGTGTACGTGTGACGTTTCGGTCCTACTTGGACCTTTTCCAAACACTAAATGACAAGATGTAAAAATTCAATATGAGTATCAGAAAATTACAATATGTACATGACAATATAGCCCCTACTGAAAGATTCCAATATTGTCCACATATACTCTACCTCAGAGGTTTTTCTGAATATTACTATATATTATACACTCTGAAGAACCTCTCTCTGACTTTACTATGCTAACCTGCGCATATCAGTACCATCACAGACAGATTTGACGCAATTTTGTTTTCTTATTTCTTGTAATTTTCTGATACTCATATGGAATTTTTGTATTTTGTCATTTAGCGTTTGAAAAAGGTCCAAGTAGGACCGAAACATCACATTTACACAATAAAGTTGCTTTGCATATGAAAACCAAATAAAAAATAAGCACAGTACTTCAAACAAATCTCAAGGAGTGCCTAAGTTTATTTTATTTATTGGGTATTACCAAGAAGTACATACAAACTCCCCCCACTTGTCACCAGCGCCACGCGGCCTAAGGCGATCGCCTCACCTCGCCTAATTGGCGGTGCGGCCCTGGCCACATCCCACACTGATGACTGCTTCATTGTGAACAATGCCCTACGGAACCGGATGATGAATGCCACATAAATCCAGGCACATTTAAGGGAGGTGGGAGGCACACAAGTGTCACGTCAGACTATTCAAAACCGTTTACATTAGCGTGGTCTGTATGTTAGACGACCTGCAAGGGTACCTGACCACAGGTGTCATCGTCTTGCATGGGCCAGGGAGCATCTACGCTGGACGAGGGACCAGTGGGCCTCAGTGCTGTTCACTGATGAAAGTCGATTCACATTGAACAGAAATGATGGCCGCCAACGATGTTGGAGACGTCAACGAGAGCTCTATGCATCAGCCACTGTTGTCAGCAGATGAGCCTCTGGTGGTGGTGGTGTTACAGTGTGGGCAGGTGTCTAGTCAATACAGAACTGCCCTACACTTTGTGAATGGTCCAGTGACAAGCCCATACTACTTGAAGAACATCATTAATCCAATCATTGTGCCTCTGCATGAGCAACACAGGCCTAATTTCATCTTCATGGAGGACAATGCGCCAGCTCATCGAGGTCGCATCATTAGGGAACAGCTGCTGGAGACTGGGGGACCTCAAATTAAGTGGTCTGCACTTTATCCAGACCTGAATCCCATTGAAAACCTATGGGATCAGCTGAGTTGCCATTTAGAGGCTCGTAACTCTGTACCCCAGAACCTCAATGACCTGAGGGCCGTCCTTCAAGAAGAGTGGACGGCAGACAATATGTTGACTTGTGAACAGCATGAGACGTCGTTGTCAAGCTGTAATTGATGCTCAAGACCACATGATAAGATTTTTGTGGGGGTATACCCAGCACTAGTGTTAGCTTTTGTTTCAATAAATTGTTTGAGATGAGGAAATCACCATTGCTGCTTCTACTTAAATGCCCTACTTTCAAGGTCACACTTGGGCCCTGGTACCTGAGGATACCAAAAGGTTCCTCCAACAATTAAAAATACCAGTCTTATAAGTAGCACCTGGTAGGTGAGGGAACTATTGCAGATTTTACATTAGGGCACAGGATTTTCATGTTATACCTCTCTGTTACTGGTGTGTGTCCCAGATTATATAACTAATCTACAAAAGCCAACATGACCTTCCCAGCTCACTGAACCGAATCTTCAGATTACAGAGTCACAGCTTTATCTCATGAAGGCATCTCACAAATGCTCCTTTGTTGCCTATTTTCTTATACAGCATTGACCATGCCTGAAGGCTTCTCGCACACAGAAGTAAGAAGTCATATATGATCCTGACAGAAGGACTGTCTGGAATGTTACCAGTAATTTCTTAATACTGCAGGGTCCGGTACACAAAGTCAACGCACAGGAGCTAAATCACCCTCTCCATAAACTTCTAGAAGCCTTCATGTAAAACTCGTCACCAGTTTAAAGGGGCTTTCCAGTATTAGAAGAAAGTGACTTTGTCTGGTATTGCAGCTCAGCTCCATGCACTTGAACCAAAACCCTTAAAGGGAGACTGTCACCACCATATGTCCATGTACAGCGCTTACATTGTCCTATCGTGCACCTATTCATGAATGTAATGGGACCTTTTTTATTTTCTTTACACTTGCAGAAGCTGGAAAAACAATGTTTAATTCATATGCAAATTAGCACTTCGCAAGCGATCAAATGGATGAGGAGAGTATAACAGTTTTTTTTTTAACCCCGGATTAACCCCTGAGCACCTGAATGTAAGATGAGATTGTAGATGGGTGCAGTCCCTTCAAGACCATTGGTTCTAACCAATGTATAGTTTGTAAAAAAAAAAAGGCCGCACTGCAGATATAGTGAAGGGTGGTGGACCCGCTTTATTCACCCAACTGCGACAATTCAGCCCAACACAATGAGGCCTTTCTCCAGCTTGAGATGATCTCATTGTGTTGGGCTGAAACGTCGCAGTTAGGTGGTTAAAATGGGTCCACCACCCTTCACCATACCTGGAGTGCGAAGTCTGATATCTATCTATCTATCTATCTATCTATCTATCTATCTATCTATCTATCTATCTATCTATCTATCTATCTTTTTATTATCTATCTATCTATCTATCTATTATCTATCTCCTACCTATCTACCTTTAATTAAGATCATATCAACATAAAAAAACAACAATAATAATATTCCAAAAAAGGTTTACACAAATACAATGCCTGTTACTCAGATTGTATACACATGCACATACACATGCACACTTGGCTTGGTCAGGCATGCAAGTCTTCTAAATAGGGATAGGGAGTAAGCCAATGACAAAACCTTCTGGCGGCAGCTTATCTCCCCCCAGAACAAAAGGATGATGAGATCCAACATGTTCGATCCTTCTCTCCCCCAACATCTATCATCGTGGGAGAGTTGGGAGGACCTCATACACATTAGGCTACTTTCACACTAGCGTTCGGGGCTCCGCTTGTGAGCTCCGTTTGAAGGCTCTCACAAGCGGCCCCGAACGGATCCGTCCAGCCCTAATGCATTCTGAGTGGATGCGGATCCGCTCAGAATGCATCAGTTTGGCACCGTTTGTCCTCCGCTCTGCTCAGCAGGTGGACCCCTGAACGCAGCTGTTCATGGTAATGCAAACGGATCCGTTCTGAACGAATCTAAGCGTTTGCATTATAGGTGCGGATACGTCTGTGCAGATACCAGACGGATCCGCACCTAACGCAGGTGTGAAAGTAGCCTTAGGCCTCTTTCACACTTGCGTTGTTGGGATCCGGCGTGCACTTCCGTTGCCGGAGGTGCCCGCCGGATCCGGAAAAACGCAAGTGTACTGAAAGCATTTGAAGACGGAGCCGTCTTCCAAATGCTTTCAGTGTTACTATGGCACCCAGGACGCTATTAAAGTCCTGGTTGCCATAGTAGTAGTGGGGAGCGGGGGAGCAGTATACTTACAGTCCGTGCGGCTCCCGGGGCGCTCCAGAATGACGTCAGAGCGCCCCATGCGCATGGATGACGTGATCCATGTGATCACGTGATCCATGCGCTTGGGGCGCCCTGACGTCACTCTGGAGCGCCCGGGGAGCCGCACGGACGGTAAGTATACTGCTCCCCGCTCCCCACTACACTTTACCATGGCTGCCAGGACTTTAGCGTCCCGGCAGCCATGGTAACCACTCTGAAAAAGCTAAATGTCGGGTCCGGCAATGCGCCGAAACGACGTTTAGCTTAAGGCCGGATCCGGATCAATGCCTTTCAATGGGCATTAATTCCGGATCCGGCCTTGCGGCAAGTCTTCAGGATTTTTGGCCAGAGCAAAAAGCGCAGCATGCTGCGGTATTTTCTCCGGCCAAAAAACGTTCTGTTCCGGAACTGAAGACATCCTGATGCATCCTGAACGGATTTCTCTCCATTCAGAATGTATTAGGATAAAACTGATCAGGATTCTTCCGGCATAGAGCCCCGACGACGGAACTCTATGCCGGAACAGAACAACGCAAGTGTGAAAGGGCCCTTAGATGGTTGTCTGGTGGGTTCGGCCAACCTACCTCTATTGTCTATGGTCCAGCCAATTGTACTGCACTGACCTAGTCTGATTCTTTTTATGGTTATATTCATTGACTTACTGACTCACTGCAATCAATGGATCTGCTTAGACAATAAAAAGCAAACACTAGAAATACACAAAACCTAAACCAAAGTCAGTCATACCTATGGATGCAAATGTCTCTGGATGTTCTCCCCCTCGGAGATATGTGACATGGCAGTCATCACTAATCCCACTAAGGGCTCATGCACACCACTGTCCGCAAAAAAACAGATGTGCAAAAAACACGGATGGCATTTTGCAGAACGGAACAGCTGACCCCTAATAGAACAGTCCTATACTTGTCTGTAATGCGGCCAATAATAGGACATGTTCTATTTTTTTGCGGAACGGAAATACAGAAACGGAATGCACACGGAGTAAGTCTGTTTTTTTTTTTGCGGACCCATTGAAATGAAAAAAAAAATGGAACTGACACAGAAAGAAAATACGATCATGTGGCTGAGCCCTAACAAACACAACAGATGGAGATAGCTGATAACAGGGAACATTCAATTGCATCCAACTCCACCACAAGTGGAAAGAGGATAAGCTTTAGGTAGCGTCTCTTTGAAAGGGTTGTCCCACAAAAATATTCTACATTTTACAATCCCGCACCTGGATCTGAATACTTTATTGCATGCAATAAAAAATTTAGTAGAGCTGCTGAGTTATTTACTGAAATCTATCTGTACAGCGCCACCTGCTGTTTGCTCTTTTTCTAAATTCTTTGTCCAGCTGACTGAGAAGGCCGCACACGCTCAGTTCCCTCTGTCAGAAGATTTGTACCTCTGATCCGAAACCGCTTCACCTGTTACATATGTACTTAGCAGCTGAAGGCATCTGCCGCGTCCTCTGCACTTTGACAGGACCAGGCAGTAAAAACATCATCAAGTCTGACCCTGTCAATCAAAGTGCAGAGGGCGCGGCAGTTGCAGAGAGAGCAGAGCCTCTAGGTGTAATGGTAATGCCCCCGTTGCTCCTAGAGGCTCATTTGCATATATTAAAACTTAATTTTTCTCAGTATTGTGGGCAAATATGAATGCGGGACCAGCACAGATGCCTTCAGCTGCCAAGCGCACATGTAACAGGTCAGCCAGTGTCTGCTGACAGATGCCCTTTATGGCAATACACGATAAGTATCGGTCCTGTTCTGTGTTTTTTTCCACTTCCAAGTCCAGTTCTTCTGCTTTCAGCTTGTTGTTCAAGGAGACAAGTATTGTTTCTCTAGTGCTGATGATCCACTATGAGATATGTACATATTCTGAATACATGTTGCCTACACGCCAGGCTTGGCTGGTGTGTGTGTGGGGGGGGGGGGAAGGGGGGGGGATGAGGACCTCTTGGGGCAATGTTTCAGTATTTCACAATGTGGTATCTTCAAAATCCCTTAGCGTTCTTAAAGGAGAATCACATGTGAATACAGTCATGAGAAAAGCAAAGTCCACCATCTTTGAGTACTATAGTTTTAACGTGTCAGGACATAATAAAAAAAATCTGGTCTTTAGAAGGTCCTAAAATTAGGTAACTCCAACCTCAAATGAACAACAACACATGACAGATAACACTGTGCCGTGACTTATTCCACAAAACTAGGTCAAAATGCAGAAGTGTTGTGTGAAAAATTAAGTCCACCCTTACTGCTTTCATAGGAATTAGGAAGGTAAGTAGTCACCAGGTGCTGCTAATGAGATTTCCTTGATTAAAGGGAGTCTGTCACCTCCATATGGCCATATACAGTGCTTACATTTCCCTATAGCACATCTATACATCAATGTTACCTTTGTCTTTAGACTTGCAGAAGCTGGAAAAACGAACTTTGATTGATACGCAAAACCAGCCGTTCGCCGGAGCATGCGCAGTAGTTAAAGCGATGCCGTGCCAACAATGGGCATCGCAGTGCGTATGCTCCAGCCCCGCGAGGCAGTGCACAGTCGCGGGATCTCGGCCGGACCTTAGGATGACGCAAGGGAATAGGAGGGCGGGCATATGAAGAGGCTGGGGCGGGGGAACAATGAAAAAAGGCAGGGCAGCCTGGGCACCAACACAGTGAACGCCGCCCCTGGGCACTTGCGAGTGCTCATTTGCATATCAATCAAAGTTCGTTTTTCCAACTTCTGCAAGTCTAAAGACAAAGATACCATTACATTCATGTATAGGTGTGCTATAGGGCAATGTAAGCACTGTATATGGCCATATGGCGGTGACAGACTCCCTTTAACTGATCATCAGCAACTGTGACCACCAGAGGTTTTGGCAGTTTGTTGGCCTGGATCATTCAGGCTTGTGTTAATACAATGCCAAGGAGGAAAAACATCAGCAATGATCTTGGAGAGGCAGTAGTTGCCATCCATCTGGAAAGGGTTATAAGGCCATGTTCAAACAATCTGAAGGATATCATTCTACAATGAGAACAATAATTCACATGTGGAAACCATTCAGGACAGCTGTCGATCTTCCCAGGACTGAACATCCCAGAAAATTCACCGCAAGGTCAGAACGTGCAGTGCTTAGAAAAATTGCATAAACCCCCTAGAGCTACATGTAAGACTCTACAGTCCTCAACATGTTAAATGTCAGATTCATGACAGTACTTAGAAGAAGACTGAACAAGTATGACCTGTTTGGAGGGGATGCCAGGAGAAAACATCTTCTTTTTAAAAAGAACATAGCAGCAAGGCTTAAGTTTGCAAAGTTGTACCTGAAAAAAGCACAACACTTGTGGAACGTGTTCTTTGGACAGATGAGAACAAAGTACAGATGTCTGCAGAGGTGCACCACCAATGAAGTCAGGTGAGGCCATCGCCTCAGGCAACACCGGGTAGGGGCAAGAGGGGGCAGTGGACGGGCCATGGGCAATGAGCGGTTTTATTGTGGCAAAAGGGGTTAGGTAAAGAAATTGCCATGGGGGGGGCTGTTTCAGTTTTCTCAGGCAGCAGAAAGGCTAGGTGCACTCCTGGATGTTTGGCCATAATGCACAGAGCCACATTTGGAGAAAACCAAACACAGGATATCAGCACAAACGTCTCATACCAACCGTCAAGTGCAGCAATGGAGGGACGATGATTTGGGTGTGCTTTCTAGGTACAACGCCTTGGCACCTTGCAGTAACTGGGTCGAAGACCAAAATTCCTGCAGAACGATGTGAGAGACTGATAAAGTCAGACAGGAAATGATTACTTCAAGTTATTGCTGTTGAAAGTGGTTCTACGAGCTACTGATTCTTGGGGTGGACTTAGTTTTTCCACACATGGGTTTTCTATTTGCAATGACACGGTGGAATCTGTTATGTGTTGCTGTTCATCTGAGGTTGGATTTACCAAATTTTAAGACCTTCTAAGGACCAGATGTGTTTTATTATGTCCTACTATGTAAAACCATAGAATTCAAAGAAGGTTGACTTTGTTTTTCTCATGACTGTATAAGCCCAGTTGTACTCACTCAATGGTCATTCATAAAATATATAGCATTTTTTAAAGCGTAGCATTTTCAAAAAAGAGGTAACACTCACTATTAAATTTGAGGGGTTGTGTTAGACCCCATGGCTATCCCTTATCTCTTCCATACTCTATCTATCTATCTATCTATCTATCTATCTATCTATCTATCTATCTATCTATCTATCGTATCTATCTATCTATCTACTGTATCTATCTATCTATCTATCTATCTATCTACTGTATCTATCTATCTATCTATCTATCTATCTATCTATCTATCTATCTATCTATCTATCTATCTCTATTGTCTATATATCTATTGATCCATCTCATATCTGTCTAACTATTTATCTATTGCTCTATCTATACCTTCATAAAGAACAGTCACCTGTAAATCCATATACTCGACTTGAGTTGGCTTCTTTGTAGCTTGTTTTTTCTTAGTTACATGTTAATGCGGAGTATAACCAGCCTCCTGAGCCTCAGTGTGTATTGTCACCCAGCTTTTCTAGGCCCCTGAATGGGCATTTGGCATAGTTATGCAGTAACATGTGGGGGTATTGCTGAATTACCATTCATCCAGGACAGTTGGGTGGGAACCCAGTAGGATATGAATTGGGTGATATGGAGGTCAACTACTTTGCCAGGTATACTTGAAACCAAGAAAGGTTTCTCCACAAACATAGAAGAGGATTCTTTACGGTAAGAGCAGTGAGACTATGGAACTCTCTGCCTGAGGAGGTGGTGATGGTGAGTACAATAAAGGAATTCAAGAGGGGCCTGGATGTATTTCTGGAGTGTAATAATATTACAGGCTATGGCTACTAGAGAGGGGTCGGTGATCCAGGGAGATATTCTGATTGCCTGATTGGAATCATGAAGGAACTTTTTTCCCCCTAAAGTGGGGAAAATGGGCTTTTACCTCACAGGGTTTTTATTCGTCTTCTTCTGGATCAACTTTCAGGATAAGAGGCTAAACTGGATGGACAGTTACTATGTAAATGTCTGTTAAGCTTTACAGTAGCAGATGACACCTGTAAGATATACGTAGTATTGGGTCATTTATATGAGAAGTCACAGACCTGAGCTCCTTGTCCTCTGGATAGTCTAGGCGATGAGCATTTACTCTGCTGCTCCGGCTTTCGTCTTGATCTGCAGGTTCAGCTTTTCTCCTGGAGCCTCCTGACCAGTTTCTTCCCCAGTGAATGCACCTTGCAGTCTCTACAGCTCCTTGCTCACCTTTTCGTCTCCCGTCCCCTCCCCTACAGTTCACCTGGACCAGATAGAGCTTGAACTGGTTTTTTTCCAGTTGTATCTGGCAGCCTGGTACCTGTGAACCTCCCAGTTCCTCCCTAAGCACAGATTCACTCACATCCTATAAACACATGAGAGCTGCCGGGAAGACGGTACTAGGTAGAAGACCAGACATGTGGCAATACATTGTGTGGTCACATCTAATGCACAGACGCAGCAGAGCTGAACACGCTCAGCTTTGCAACATCAGCTTCTACTATAACAAAAGGAATTTTGAACCTATTATTAAGTATCTTATTAAGGACTTCTGAGTTAACTGAGCAGGTTGTTTGCTAAGGAGTCTTATCTGGAAACCAAAATGGGGTTACAAAAAGTGTCTCTTGCTCTGGAGGACCCTCCATAAACCCACACAGATAGTCCACTGGTTTTAATAGGAACGGTGTAATACTTCATTTCCACTGCGGAGGCACTGCAGGGCAACTGTATACATATGGGCAGGTCTCCACAGTAGACCACAACTGATAGCTGAGGGTCTCAGCAGCAGGTCACCTTGTCATCAACTTTTTGTAGACGGATCATTCTAAGGAAAAAAGCCTTTAAGTCTCCCTGATTCCTCAACCTCATGACAAGTAGGTGTTTAAGATTCAGTGCCTAGGAATGGCACGCGTCTGTCTTGAAAGATGACATTACTTATAATTCACCTCTGCCAGGTGGCATTCTCCAGTACTGATATCTAATTGCAGAGATTGACACAGGAAATGATGGCTACACTGGAACGGCTCCTGAGACCCAGCACCCCACCTTAATTAATGGGCATCTGTCAGCAGTTTCATGTGCGCTTGGCAGCTGAAGGCATCTGTGTTGGTCCCATGTTCATATGTGCCCGCCTTGCTGAGAAAAATGATGTTATAATATATGCAAATGAGCCTCTAGGAGCAACGGGGGCGTTGCCATTACACCTAGAGGCTCTGCTGGGTGGAGTTAAGGTGGGCGGAGTCGTCCACCTGCGCGTTCTGGTGGTGGTCACTGAGCCGCGCCAGTTCCTTCCTCTTGAGCGGTGTGGCGGAGCAGTTGTTTCTTTCCTATGAGTCTTTGGACTAGTTTGCTTCAGTGTCAAAGTAGTGGGGTTGTGGTGGATTGGGGATCGGTGATATATTGGTTGGGGGGGGGGGGATTTATAGCGGTTATCCCATAGTTCTTCTTGAGTTAGGGCTCATGTGCACGAACATATTTGTTTTCCGTGTCTGTTCAGTTTTTTTTGCATCCCGTATGTGGAACCATTCACTTCAATGGGTCTACAAAAAAAACCAAAAACTGAAATGACTACATGTGCATTCCGTTTCTGTATGTTCACATGAACATTCCGAAAAAAAAGATAGAACATGTCCTGTTCTCGAATGTTTTGCGGACAAGGATAGGCATTGTTACAATGGATCCGCTAAAAAAACGGATGTCATAAGGACGTCATCCGTATTTTTGGCGGATCTGTTTTTTGCGGACCGCAAAATACATACAGTCGGGTGCATGAGCCCTTATTTTGAGGGGTGAGCCCACTTTGATTGTGCCACAGGTGATCCCTATGACGCGAAAGGGGCCCATGTGCTGTATAGAAGGCTGATGTAAGGACCCCAGGGCTATCTGACCATATTGTCGGGGGATATATTAAGTACGCCCTCACCGCTGTCTATAGGTATTCCCTTATAGATCTATGCCACTACATTATTGTTAAACATTAAAAAATCCCCCATAGGGGAATGAAAAAAAATACAATAAAATGTAAAGAGTCACAATGCAAATAAAAAAAAAAACACACACACACATAGCATTTGCATATTATGACTGTATAGTATGTATGCATTTGCTGGCTATCCCCCCACACATAGAGAAACTATAGAGAAGGGGTCCACGTACAGGTCAGTTATAGGGAGGAAGCCACCCTGGTCTGGGCCCCTCTTACAAAAAAGCAACCATATTGGATGTCACTTAACTTTCTTCGACTTTCGAATATTTTGTATGATACGGTCTATTGTGGTGTGTATCTAAGCTTATCATGTCAGGTACTCTCTGCTGTGCCTATGTATCTAAATCTATAATCTGCGATACAGTCTACTCTTCCTGTATAAAACATTCTCATATGTGATCCTGCCTGCTGAGCAATGTATCTAATCCTATCCTGTGTGATACTGCCTGCTGAGCTGTGTATCTAATCCTATCCTGTGTGATACTGCCTGCTGAGCTGTGTATCTAATCCTATCCTGTGTGATACTGTCTGCTGAGCTGTGTATCTAATCCTAAACTGTGTGATACTGTCTGCTGAGCCGTGTATCTAATCCTATCCTGTGTGATACTGTCTGCTGAGCTGTGTATCTAATCCTATCCTGTGTGATACTGTCTGCTGAGCTGTGTATCTAATCCTATCCTGTGTGATACTGTCTGCTGAGCTATGTATCTAATCCTATCTTGTATGATACAGCCTGCTGAGCTGTGTATCTAATCCTATCTTGTGTGATACTGCCTGCTGAGCTGTGTATCTAATCCTATCCTGTGTGATACTGTCTGCTGAGCTGTGTATCTAATCCTATTTTGCATGATACTTTCTGCTGAGCTGTGTATCTAATCCTGTCCTGTGTGATACTGTCTGCTGAGCTGTGTATCTAATCCTATCCTGTGTGATACTGTCTGCTAAGCTGTGTATCTAATCCTATCTTGTGTGATACTGTCTGCTGAGCTGTGTATCTAATCCTATCCTGTGTGATACCGTCTGCTGAGCTGTGTATCTAATCCTATCCTGTGTGATACCGTCTGCTGAGCTGTGTATCTAATCCTATTTTGCATGATACTGTCTGCTGAGCTGTGTATCTAATCCTATCCTGTGTGATACTGTCTGCTGAGCTGTGTATCTAATCCTAAACTGTGTGATACTGTCTGCTAAGCTGTGTATCTAATCCTATCTTGTATGATACCGTCTGCTGAGCTGTGTATCTAATCCTATCCTGTGTGATACCGTCTGCTGAGCTGTGTATCTAATCCTATCCTGTGTGATACCGTCTGCTGAGCTGTGTATCTAATCCTATTTTGCATGATACCGTCTGCTGAGCTGTGTATCTAATCCTATCTTGTATGATACAGCCTGCTGAGCTGTGTATCTAATCCTATCCTGTGTGATACTGTCTGCTGAGCTGTGTATCTAATCCTATCCTGTGTGATACTGTCTGCTGAGCTGTGTATCTAATCCTATCCTGTGTGATACAGCCTGCTGAGCTGTGTATCTAATCCTATCCTGCGTGATACAGCCTGCTGAGCTGTGTATCTAATCCTATCTTGTATGATACTTTCTGCTGAGCTATGTATCTAATCCTATCTTGTATGATACAGCCTGCTGAGCTGTGTATCTAATCCTATCTTGTGTGATACTGCCTGCTGAGCTGTGTATCTAATCCTATCTTGTGTGATACTGCCTGCTGAGCTGTGTATCTAATCCTATCTTGTGTGATACTGCCTGCTGAGCTGTGTATCTAATCCTATCCTGTGTGATACAGCCTGCTGAGCTGTGTATCTAATCCTATCCTGTGTGATACAGCCTGCTGAGCTGTGTATCTAATCCTATCTTGTATGATACTTTCTGCTGAGCTATGTATCTAATCCTATCTTGTATGATACAGCCTGCTGAGCTGTGTATCTAATTCTATCTTGTATGATACAGCCTGCTGAGCTGTGTATCTAATCCTATCTTGTGTGATACTGCCTGCTGAGCTGTGTATCTAATCCTATCATGTGTGATACTGCCTGCTGAGCTGTGTGTTTAAAGCCTCATGGACGCGACCGTATCAGTATTTTCTGTTGTGTGAGATCCGCATTTTTTTGCAGACCCTTTGGCTTCTATGGGTTCAAGGTCTGCATTTTGAGGACCAGAATATGTTGTGTCTTTTGTGGAAGTGGCATACAGATATGGAAAGGACATGGATGTTTATCTTGGCCTATCATGTGTGACACACGTGTGATACGACCGTGATCAGCCCGGGGAACACGCTCCATGTGTCGCTGCACCTCCCAGGCCGACCGCAACCTTCTGACCCGAAATGACTGCATCACAGTAATGTATGATACAGTCGGTCTCTCTCTGATCGGGGGGTAAGTACACATGATGAGGTAAGTACACGACAACTGCCCCGCGGTCATGTACAGACTGGTTGTATCATACATTATATCACACACTAAGTATTAGTATAAGAACCTTACCTTCACAGCTTATTTTCAAAGAGAAATTTCAAGCAGGGGCTGGAGAATCGCTTTAATTTTGTGATGTGGTCTGGGGTGTATTCTGAAGTTTGATAAGGGGTCTGTTTTTTTTTTGGGGGGGGTCTGGTCTGGGATTTTTATGTATTCTGAGGTCAAGTCAGGGGTCTGTATTCTAGAGTCTGATTTACGGCTTGAACTAATTTTGGTTCTGGTCTGGGGTGTGTGTATATTCTGGGATACTGGACTGTAGTCTCAATTTATTCTGGGATTTTGGGTCCTTATTTATTTTGGTTTGGTAAGGGGTCTATATCATTCTGGGATCTGAATTTATTTTTGGGTTGGGGGGGTCTATATTTATTCTGGAGTCTCCATTTATTTTTAGGTTTTGTCTGAATTCATTTTGGGGGTCACTCTAGGGTCTGGTTTTTTTTTGGGGTTAGAAATTCTGAGTTCTGCTCAGGGGTCTGTGTCTATGTTGGGGTCTGGTCATGGTCTATATTTTGGAGTCTGATTTGAGATCTGAATTTATTTGGGGTATGGTCTGGGGTCTGAATATAGGGTCTGCATTCATTATTGGCTCTGAGTCTGGGGCCTGAAATCATTTTAGGGTGTGAAAAAAGGGTTATATGTACAATTACTGATTCAAAGGCATTTGATCTAGGCTTATTGTTTAAATCATTGCGTAAGGTGAAGGTTTGTTACAATTGCATTTGGTATAGAAAATCCACAGGTCAATTTCCAAAATGGAATTTTCACGAATCTATAAAGAAGATCTGCAGCATTTCGGGTATGAGCTCACTAAGAAAGCTTCAACATCCGTTAAAGTGGAGACAAAAAAATTTATTTGTTGAAAAAGCAGACCAGTGTTAGGAGGAGGTGCGAGTAAACGCCCTGTGAAGATAAACTGCTTAACCTGAAGCTCATAGACTCAATAGCAAACATTGTCCAGAAGCTAAAAGGCTTCCGGCCCTGAGCAAACCTAAACATCATACCACATCCCACCAAGGAAACCTGTAGGAACATTAACTGTGAATACGCAACCTGTAAAAAAGGTGTAGAGCTGAGTCTGACATTAGGGTCCGCCCTGTGGTTGCATAGTGAGAAAGTTTTGTACCGCTATTCTGAATCCTTATGCCAAAGTCAGCTACAGAAGTGCAGTGTGGGGAAAATTGCTTTAAAGAGACATCTTGGCTTATTCATTGCTAACGCAGCCGTGTAACCTGTAAGAAGGCGCTCTCTCCCCAAGGAGAAATAGTACCCCCAAAAAACTTGGGGACCTGCACATTGTGTGAGAACTGCCAGTCCATGCCTGCTGAGAACTGTCACTGATGTGCTTGAACTTGATTCTTCAGTAAAGGACTGTTCTACTGAAAAAATACCTTATCATTGCATTCTCCACCACTTCAGAGGACCCTGACCGCTCCTCACATTTTATCACTATCAAGGGTACCCTGAGCCACCAACAGGCAGGAGAATCCCCAGAACCAAGGTGTGCTCCGAAAGGGAAGAAAGGTGTGCCCTTTCCATCACTGCATGACCAAGAGGAGCCTCACACCACCTACTACCACCATTCTTACTACTATCACTCCCATCCTCTCCTCTCCTGGGCTCGCTGCCCATGTATGCACAGACCAACACTCACTTATTACAGACATGCACACACACCTACCATAAACTTTATAGATGTTCATGATATATGTGCATGCGGGTCTACATGCCTAGTGCACACAGGCATGCAGAAATGCACCAAACATTACACATTAGTCTACTTTCACACTTGCGTTGTTGGATTCCGGCAGGCAGTTCCGTCGCCGGATCCAGCTATCTGTATGCAAACGGACACCATTTGTAGACGGATCCATCACACAAATGCATTGCAATACCGGATCCGTCTCTTCGGTTGTCATCTGGAAAAACGGATCCGGTATTTATCTTTTTCACATTTTTAAAGGTCTGCGCATGTGCAGACCGCAATACCGGATCCGTTTTTTCCGGAACACTTGGGGCCAGATCCGGCATTAATGCATTTCAATGGATAATAATGCAAGTGTTCCGGAATTTTGGACGGAGAAAATACCACAGCATGCTACGGTATTTTTTCCGTCCAAAAACCGTACAGTGACTGAACTGGAGACATCCTGATGCATCCTGAACGGATTGCTCTCCATTCAGAATGCATTAGGATAAAACTGATCTTTTTTTCCGGTATTGCGCTCCTAGGACGGAACTCAATACCGGACAAGTTTAACGCAAGTGTGAAAGTACCCTTACACACACTCACCGCATACAAACATGCAGGCTAATTACACTTATACACAAATGTATGCCCTCAAATGATATTTACTGTATACTAATTACTTGTAGGTGCACACGCATACTCGCCATGCAGAAATATTCATACAGTACATGAAGTCAAACATACATATGCACACTTACTACATACAGACAAACATACTGTATGATCTTGGGGGGGGGGGGGTGTCACTGAGATGTAAGAAGGGTTCAGATATTACAAAGAGGAAGAAATCCTGGCGTTACAATACAGAGATGAAGTGTATATGACTTGGAAGATACGACAGTGACCCCTATTGTTCAAATGTGGTAATTCAGTATTTTATTTCCGTATGACGATGGAAGCCCCTCTGCTAAACTGGCGCTTCCATGGGCATAACTACCGCCTTAGCAGCTGTTATGGGGCCCAGAGGCTATGGGGGCCAACTTCAGAAAAGAACTGTGATAACCCACCATAGCTTCAGCTTAAAGAGGACCTTTCACTAGAATAAAAAAATCTAAACTAAGCATACAGACATGGAGAGCGGCGCCCAGGGATCCCCCTGCACTTACTATTATCCCTGGGCGCCGCTCCGTTCTCCCGGTATAGCCTCCGGTATCTTCATATGTTCGGCTCAACTGGGTGGAGCCTGCCGGCGTCTCCTTCTCCCAGGCTGGAGTGCTGGCCAATTGCAGCGCTCAGCTCATAGCCTGAGAGAAAAGAAAACTCTCAGGCTATGAGCTGAGCGCTGCAATTGGCCAGCGCCACAGCATGGGAGAAGGAGACGCCGGCAGGCTCCACCCAGTTGAGCCGAACATATGAAGATACCGGAGGCTATACCGGGAGAACGGAGCGGCGCCCAGGGATAATAGTAAGTGCAGGGAGATCCCTGGGCGCCGCTCTCCATGTCTGTATGCTTAGTTTACATTTTTTTATTCTAGTGAAAGGTCCTCTTTAAAGGGATTTTCAGAGTATTTAAAGGGCTTCTGTCAGCCCACTAAACCGTTTTTTTTTTTTTTTTGCTTAATAATAACCCCTACACTGCGATTTATCCATACATAAGTCAAATAAGAATTTTGGTTCAGTAGAATTTGCTAAAACCCTATTTTTATAATATGTAAATTACCTTGCTACCAGCAAGTAGGGCGGCTACTTGCTGGTAGCAGCCGCATCCTCCGATGGTAATGACGCCCCCTCTGCTTGTTGATTGACAGGGCCAGCGGACGGGATCTTTCTCCGCTGGCCCTGCCTGTTTTCATTCAATATCTGGCGCCTGCGCCACGGCCGTACCTATCTTCAATCGGCGCAGGCGCACTGAGAGGCGGCCACTCACTCGGCCGCTTCATCCTCAATGCGCCGATGACGTCACATCTACACCCGGCGCAGGCGCATTGAGGATGGAGCGGCCGAGTGAGTGGCCGCCTCTCAGTGCGCCTGCGCCGATTGAAGATAGGTACGGCCGTGGCGCAGGCGCCAGATATTGAATGAAAACAAAAAATTCTTATTTGACTTATGTGTGGATAAATCGCAGTGTAGGGGTTATTATTAAGCAAAAAAAAAAAAAAAAACGGTTTAGTGGGCTGACAGAAGCCCTTTAAATGGGTTTTCCAATATATTTTTACTGATGACCTATTCTTTGGATAGGTCATCACTATGGGATCGGTGGAGGTCCGACACCCGGGACCCCGGGCGATCAGCTGTTTGAGAAAGCACCAGCGCTCGCAGTAGCGCAACTGTGTTCTCACAACGTTTGCTTGGTCATGTGACTTCATGTTCATCGGTCACATGGCCTAGGCGCTTCTCAGCCCCATTGAAGTGAATGAGACTGAGCTTCCATACCAAGCACAACCGCTATACAATTTACGGTGCTGTGCTTGGTAAGCTAAGAGATAGCCGTGGCTCTACTGCAAGAGTTGGTGCCTTCTCAAATAGCTGATCGGTGGGGTTCTACGTGTTGGACCCCCACTGCTCAGATACTGATGACCTATCCAGAAGATAGGTCATCAGTAAAAATATCTTGGGAAACCTGTTTAATACTGACCTATCCTCAGAATAGGTCATCAGGATCTGATCGGTGGGGCTCTGACTTCTGGCACCACTGCTGATCAGCTGTTTGAAGAGGCTGCAGTTCTCTGATGTGCACCAGTCTCCTCGGAGCTTACCAAAATCAGCGTCATCTATTGGATAGTGGCTGTGCTTGGTATTGCAGCTCAGCCGCATTCACTTGAATGGGACTGAGCTGCGCCTAGGCCATGTGACCGATGAACATGACGTCCCATGGCCTAGAACAGTGATGGCTAACCTCCGGCACTCCAGCTGTGGTGAAACTACCACTCCCAGCATGCTTCATTAATTTTTATGGGGTTCTGAGAACAGCCAAGCAAGTGTAAATCTTGGGAGTTGTAGTTTTACCACAGCTGGAGTGCCGGAGGTCAGCCATCACTGTCCTAGAAAGAGGCTGCATCCCTCCCTGGAGCACTGTGCTCTCTTCAGAGTGGGGGTGCCGGGAATTGAACCCCACCAATTAGATATTGATGACCTATCCTGGGGTAATTTCTGGATTGGACCAAGGAGGCAAAAAGTTTTACAGTACATCTCACATTTTCAGTATTTTCTATCTTTAGTGATGTCAGGAAATCCTAAGACATCTCAAGCAGCACCTTCTTTTCACAATGATCCCATATTTCTCGTATAGACTTCTGGCTATGGAAATTCAGACTATAAACAACTTGTGGACTTTGACCTCTGCAGGAAATGCTTTGTGCGCAAGTTCCTTCAGTCTGTCCGGGAACAGGCGTCCCAGAGGAGCCTCATTTGATAATCCGTGGAAAGTTTTACAAACAAAACTTTCTCTTAAAAGCTTAAGTCTTCTTCTAGATCAAAGGTTTTTTGGGGAAAGGCAACAATTTCGCAGCAAAAGTCTTTTTATGAAGTATTTATATGGCATTATTACTGTACCTATTGTGTGGAGCCAACAAGTGTTCATATGATCAAAGACAAGATCCTGGCGGGAATATTAGTGCAACCATATCACTCCTCTCTTTCCAGTTGGCTTCCTATGGTAGACAAATGGTGGCTCGTTGGTTATCAGCCAGTTTCTTTTCCCCCCAGAAACAAGTTTAGGAGGCAACGATATCTAAACGTTCATTAATTCATATTTTCAAAAAGAAAATCGAGATCCTTTTGTCAGTATCCAAATTGGAATATGAGCACTTGTTGCTTGTCTGTCCCCCACCTCCTAGGGTGAAAGGGCTAAAAATATGTTTGATGGGGTAACCACTGCTAGGTTCCTCACCAATAACCAAGCATGACCATCATTCTATCCACTTCTAATTGGCTGCCAGCTACAGCGCTCAACCATCTTGCTCAATCCTTTGTTGCACCAGCCAATTTGCAGAAGAATTGCCCTGTCTCTTCGCGGTTCATCGTGGCTGTTACGCCACTACCTTTCATGGAAATTCTATGCCAAAACACCACGGCGCCACGTTCTGCACCAGCTCATTGTCCTTAATATCAGTGTTCAGTTGTGTGTGGGCACTCATGGATAATGAGCTCCTCTTCCTGCAAGCTGGCCCTACACCGCCTGGTGACCAGCAGTACTGATAGGACTAAGTGTTGCTGCCAAGTACAGCGACCCAATGGACATCACTGGTCAAAGGGGCAACACTTACAACAAATGGGTGTGCAGAACAAGTACAGTTGTTTTCAAAATTATTCAACCCCCCACTGAAATTGAGTGTTTTGGCCAGTTTGACATTGATTTTGATCATTTCAGTCATCTTGTTTACAATTAAATCGAAGAGGCACTTGTAAGTCAGACAAATATAACATAACATTTATAATGAAATAACCATAAATGTCTTTTCTGTGCTCACATCATTATCAGTTTTATTCAACCCCCAAGTGACATTCAATCTACTTAGTACAACATCCTTTTCCAGTTATAACAGCTTTTAAATGTGAAGCATAGCTTGACACAAGTGTCTTGCAGCGATCTACGGGTATCTTCGCCCATTCTTCATGGGCAAAAGCCTCCAGTTCAGTCCCATTCTTAGGCTTGCGCGCTGCAACTGCTTTCTTTAAGTCCCACCAGAGGTTCTCAATCGGATTTAAGTCTGGTGACTCTGATGGCCACTTCAAAATGTTCCAGCCTTTAATCTGCAACCATGCTCTAGTGGACTTGGAGGTATGCTTGGGATCATTGTCCTGTTGAAAGGTCCAACGTCTCCCAAGCCTCAGGTTTGTGACGGACTGCATCACATTTTCATCCAATATCTCCTGGTACTGAAGAGAATTCATGGTACCTTGCACACGCTGAAGCTTCCCTGTACCTGTAGAAGCAAAACAGCCCCAAAGCATGATTGACCCCCCGCCATGCTTCACAGTAGGCAAGGTGTTCTTTTCTTCATAGGCCTTGTTCTTCCTCCTCCAAACATAGCGTTGATCCATGGGCCCAAACAGTTCTAATTTTGTTTCATCAGTCCACAGAACACTTTTGTGGTTTGTCCACATGACTTTTGGCATACTGCAGTCGACTCTTCTTATTCTTTGGAGACAGCAAGGGGGTGCGCCTGGGAGTTCTGGCATGGAGGCCTTCATTGCGCATTGTGCGCCTTATTGTCTGAGCTGAAACTTCAGTACCCACATCTGACAAATCTTTCTTCAGTTCCTCAGCAGTCACACGGGGACTTTTCTCCACTTTGCGCTTCAGGTAGCGCACAGCAGTCGAAGTCAGCATCTTCTTTCTGCCACGACCAGGTAGCGTTTCAAAAGTGCCCTTTGCCTTGAATTTGCGAATGATGCTTCCTATGGTGTCTCTTGGTATGTTTAACATCTTTGCAATCTTCTTATAGCCATTGCCCTTCCTGTGAAGAGAAATCACCTCTTCTCTTGTCTTCCTGGACCATTCTCTTGACTTCACCATGTTTGTAAACACACCAGTAAATGTCTAGAAGGAGCTGAGTATCACAGTCCTTTTACATCTGCCTAATTGGTGCTTATAATGCTTGATTGCTGCTCCTTGACATCCACAGGTGTTTTCAATACCTGATCGAAAACACTTGAATGAACCTCTGTTCTTAAGAGTGGTAGTCTTTAAGGGGTTGAATAATTGTGTCAATGAAGAAATCACAAAAAAAACATTTAATACTGTATTACAAAAACAATTGATGTCATTTTAGTTGCATTTGGTTCTTTAAAAAGTCCTTGTAAGATTTCATTCTGAACCCAATTACAAATGTACACTAAATTCCCTAAAACCCTAGGGAAATACATAAATACCATCAGGGGATTATTGCTACTTCTCTTACGGGTGTTCTGTCTTATATACAGAGCATACTAAGCCTTTGGAAAAGTATATTCCATGTTAGAGTCCTATCGTTAGTCTTGGGAACATCCACCAAATCAATGTTTTTTAGGATAGAAGTATCATCTTTACTGAAATATTAAATAGGAACTGCCTTTCATCCTGACATATGGCATCATCTACTCCATGAGGGCTCTGGTAGTATCGACATCTCATGATCTTGTGTATATATATAGCATTGTTGGCTGCCACAAGGTGCACGAAAGCCTTAAACCTGGTGGCTGAATGGGCACGAGATGAGCAGATCTTCTTCTTAAATGGGTTGGCCCATCGGCAGGTCCTGGATGCAAAGAAGTAAGGCAATTGGCAATAAATTAGAGCATGGGAATTATTAATGTATTGGCCCATGATCAACATGTATCACCTATCCACAGGATAGGTGGTAGACTTATGATCCATTGAGACCCCCACCAATCATGAGACTATAGGCCCTCGAGTCCCCTATGTGACCAGTGGTAATCACTGCTCCATTCATTTCTGTGGGATTCCCAGAAATAGTCCAGAGCTGTACTTGGTGGTCCCATAGTAAGTGAAGCTCCCGTACTCTTTATTGGGTAGGGTACCAGTGGTCGGACCCCCAGCAATCATACATTTATTACCTATCATGTCAAAACACTGGTGATCATATACTGAAAGGGTCCTCACAGATGAAGCAACTCAACATCAGCTCTTTTAAAATCATGATGATACATTATGGAAGAGGACCACCAATTAGGAACAATTTGGGATGTGGATAGTCAAAGTGTTTTTCTTCTTTTCTTTCCGTGAAATCTGAGTTTTTGTTTGATTTTTACAAATTGAATAAAATATGTGTAAATGACGCTGCTAAACCCTGGTGGGACCTCCTTTCTCTTACATGCTTCTTATCTACACATCCAATCTTTCTGAATGATTCTTCTACAAAATACCTGCAGAACCTGACTGCACCAGATACCTGACCGCACCACATACCTGACCGCACCACATTCCTGCCATTGCCTTCAGCTCCACTTGAATATAAAATTGTGTAAATCATTTGAATAAATTGCTGTTTAAATTGTTTTTAGGCTTCAGCTACAATGTGATTTTTATTGTGCTGTTCTACAACTTTTTACAATGGTCGACTGTGACATCATTCAGTAAAATGTTTTATTACTCTCACAGATATAAAACCTTTACATGGCTAATAAAATAAAATAAATGAGCTGAGACTGACAAAGTATAAACTGATAGTGGTGCTCAGTCACTGATTACACAAGTTGGTTCCCTTTATTTTGAGTCCTGTAGCAGGGTATATGTTAAGGTCACATTAATATTTGGTGGCATCTCTCCTTGCTGCCATACATGCTGCCACTCTGGCATGGTGGTGGTCATTCAGATTCTGGATATCCTCCTGTGGTAGCGGTCATCCAGATGCTGATTATCCTCCTGTGGTAGCGGTCATACAGATGCTGGATATCCTCCTGTGGTAGCGGTCATACAGATGCTGGATATCCTCCTGTGGTAGCGGTCATACAGATGTTGGATATCCTCCTGTGGTTAGTCATTCCAAGCTCTTTCATCTTGGCGCAGTAGTTCAGCCAAGGTGAGTCAAAAAAACAGTAAGAAGACTGAAGAACTCCTGGACATACTGAAGGCTGATCAATGTTCCCTCCACGAATACCAGACAGGAACAGCCATGGTCGCTAATGGTATTGGTCCTGTGTGTCTCCCCACTATGCATGATGGCGGTAGGCGCTGTCCCCTTGCTGCCAAACAGTCCATCAATTCTGATGCGGCCAGTATTAGTACCAGTGCAGAACCTGCTTTCATCACTGAACACTATTGTTTTCCATCCATGCCTCCAGTGGGCTCTTTCACGGAACCAGTGCAGGCGCTCTTGGCGATGGTGAGAGGTCAGCGGCAAACAAGCCAGTGGAGTGTGTGAACGCAGCCCTTCTTCAAGAAGACATTTTCTTATGGTCCAGGCAGTCCAGGCGGCTACTGCAGAACCAACTTGTGAAGCCTTAGCTATCTTTTGAGATTCAGCAGCTCTTCTTATACGGTATCTTAGTGTGCATCAGTCTGTCTTCACCATCCAGAATTCTGACTACAGAAACTTCTCATCCAACTGTTTCTAAAATTTGATGGATGGACCGTTCAGTTTCTTGAAGTCCCACTATCAGACTCCTTTTAAAGTCCATTAATTGCACAAATGACGTACACCATTATCTAGCAGACATAATGAACGCTTCAACTGCACCCAATCAACACTCCTGTGAAGACGAAAAACAATTACAGTGATGCCAGACAAAAAAGTCTATGGAGCCCCTGTATGTAAAGTAAGGATCTCTGGAACTTTGATCACTACATGTGACACCCATCAGCATCACCATATTATATATATATATAAATAAATAAATATATATATATATTTGTGTAAGGGGCTTACGGTAGTACAGTGAAGAGCCCTGGGAAAGCAGGGAATGAGTGCAGTCGGTTGTGGTGTGCCGAAACCGAGGATGAGGTAGGCCTGAGAAAGAAGAGGGCCTACCCAAGGAAAAGATATGGAAGAAATGAGTTGTAAATGAGTGGAGTGGTGGGAGGGTCAAAAGCTCAGACCTCAATGATGCAGGAGCCAGGTAAAGGGAGTGCCCTAAATAGGCTGGAGGCGGACCTCAGCCCCTCCCACAAATCCAGGCAATCTGCCTTAATACTTGTGTAAGGGGCTTACGGTAGTACAGTGAAGAGCCCTGGGAAAGCAGGGAATGAGTGCAGTCGGTTGTGGTGTGCCGAAACCGAGGATGAGGTAGGCCTGAGAAAGAAGAGGGCAAAAATGGAAATAACCAGTTTATTGTAGCCAATTGATGTATCAATAGCTTAACCCGACATGTCTTGGAAAGCCACTCTTAACTCCTGTGTTGGATTGGGAATGTATTGCGCGTAAGCGGATGACTCCCAGCGCCCCAATCCCCTGATGACATGAGTGAGGATGTTGGCACTGGAGGCCGTGGACGTGGCTCCAATGCGAAAGGAGTGCCCTGAGTAGTTGGCTGCGTTGAGGCCTGGTTGTGTGAGGGATGACCCGGCATGGGTCATGAAGGTGGTGGTGGTGAGTACCGAACCATGTAGTTGAAGTAGCGGTTGAGAGGGTAGAACTTGTGACGCTGATTGTGAGCATCCAGGACCCTGACTGGACACCATCTGTTGTGTGTGGGGTAATATGAAATGTTGACGGGTAAGTGCTGACTATTCTTGGAGTGAGGTAAGGACAGGATGTAGTGAACCATGTGTTTTGACAAGTGGGAGACAAGAAGACAAGGTGAGGTTCGGGTCGTGGAGGCTGTAGTGAATTTCCCGGAACTCAGGAATCCGTAGAAGGCCAAGTAAATTGCCGTTTTGATGATAGAGTTGGTATCTGTTTCAAGAGGCGTGGCGTCCAGTAAGTTGGATAATGCTTTGAAGATATGATTGATTATGGGTAGCCTCTGGGCTGGACGTGCGGGTTCAGTTTCCTGAATACCTCTGAGTATGGATTTGATCTGGTGCGAGGACATGAAGTTGATGTTATTGGGGTGTATGATTAGCATATGATGTTGAAATGCCAGTGAGATATAGTTTGATGGTGTTGTATGACATGAGTTTGAGGTAGCAAAAGAAGCCAACCCCGGAAGAGACGTCATGACAAAAGGGGTGCGTGATGTTGTGTTCCAACAGGACCTGTTGAATAGTGTGAACGCTCTGTCGTATGTTCTATGTGTATCGTCTGATAGTGCTAAGCGGGACAAAGACTGGCTATGCCGCATGATGCCTTCTAATCCAGAATGAGCTGTTTGAAATGATGGAGTGATGGAGGCCGTGGGTGACGCTGATGGGAGAGCTTGATGAAATGCCTGAAATTTGATGCGAGACAGATTGTCAGCTGCCGTATTGCCCACCCCCGGGACATGGAAACAATGTAAGAAGAAAATATTGCAAGCGGCCAACCAAGGAAGTCTCCGCAGAAACCTCATGATTGTGAGAGATTTGGAACGATCCTGTTGATGAACTGGCAGGTCGTATGGTGTCTGAATAGCACCGGACCGACATGTTTGCCCATGAATGACCCCACGCTACGGCAGCCGCCACGATGGGGTAGATCTTGAAAAGCGCTGAGGCAGTGGAGAATCCTTCCAACCCCGGACCGCAGGAGGCCAGCTGCCCCACAGCCAATCGTTCCCAAAATGGCCGCGAAGCCTGTGGTAGATGCCGCATCTGACCAGATAGAGGGGGAAGAGTCCGACGGCTGAGGGAGAAACAAGCTCCCGCCATTCCAGGTGGACAGAAATCTCCCCCACATGCCCAGACCTGCCGCAGCGTGGACATCCAGGGACAACCTGTGCGAGTCGTGTAGGAAAAAAGGGGAGAGGTGCAGGAGCCGTGATATAAATAAGCGACCCTGAGGTGGTTGTCCAGGATCTGATGGGTGCTGGACTGGCTAGACCGTCTCCCTGGGTAGCAGTGACGGATCTAGCAGGGGTGCCAGGTAGGGAGAAGTTCTCTATCCCTTCCAGAGACATAGTAAAACAAAACAGTTGATTAGCTTGGGGAAACACAGGATCGTGCTGGCAAGCTAGCTAGGCCGGACGGCGAAAAAATTATACTTGCATGGTGACAGATGAGGCCCTGCTAATTTGCCAAGCGGCTTGAGAGGCTCTACCTATGATTTGGCGCGATGGCCTCTCGGTGACTGTAAGACAGGACTAGGGGAAGGGAGTGACAGGTGAGGCCCTCTCTATGCAACACGCGAGGCGGCTTACTAACGAGGTGGCGCGTTGGGCGGGTGCCTCTGTACGTTTGAGGCGGGGTGTCGGCCTCGCGGGACCACTAACTGCTGGCGAAGCCAAGAAGGGGGTTACCTAGTGGGATGATGGTGCCCCTAAAGCCAGCACGCTGACCCTAACGGGACCATCCGAAATGTAAGGAAGACTTTTGTTAATGAGCAGGTGAACGTACCTGGTGGTAAGAAAAAATTCTCCGGATACATGGTAGTGCAAAATACAATATAGGTTGACCGCCTGAAAAAGGGGGAGGGTAGACATAAAATAGTGTGATGAAAAGTGACAATGTACATGGTACATGTGCATGACCCGGAGGATCATGACGGTTGTTCATGAAATGATAGCTTGCGCCTGGTGTGAGAAGAGACCAGCGCGTGGCGCATGGCCATGCACAAGTGGGAATGTGCGTTTTGCAATCCAATGGAACGTATTGGTCTGTGTCCTTTAATTATTATAATTTTTTTTTCTTTTATTAGTAACCAGATGATAACTCCTCCCCCCTGTTTTTTTTTTTATTTTTATTATTATTATTTTTTATTGTGTGGGGCTGCTGGGGTGATGTTTGACTTTGGAGGGGCATGCTGGAAGGCCCCCCTGCAACCTGCGCAGGAGGGGCCCCCTGTGTGACCGGAGCCCCCTGAGCTCAGCCGACCAGCCGGGCCGGACCGTCCGACGGCGGCCCCCCGCATCAGATGCGGCGCGCACGGCCGCCGGGACACCAATGCCGCGCAGACCAGGCACCAGGACGCGGCCGGGCGCCATCGGCCGCGCGGCAGGAGGAGCGGCAAAACAGGCAGGAGGCGGTTGGGAGGGGATGTCTGTGCAGCGGTCAGCCCAGAGGAGGTTGCAATGAATAGGGGGTGTGCCGGTTGCACCGCCGCTGGCCCCTGTAGCTGTGCACGTGAATACACAGGGGGGGGGCCATGAACGTTGCTGGCGAAGTTATGTGAATCATGTGGATCATGCTTGGAAGTTTATGTGATTGTTTATAAAGAGTAACATCTTAGAGCATATGAGAATGAAATGCCATTTATTTCTGTTCCCATCCGTCCGGAGTCCCACCACGGCCGCCGGGACACCGCGCATGCGCCGACGGAATCGCCGCGCATGCGCAGAACCCCGGCCGCGCATGCGCAGACCAGGCACCAGGACGCGGCTGGGCGCCATCGGCCGCGCGGCAGGAGGAGCGGCAAAACAGGCAGGAGGCGGTGGGGAGGGGATGTCTGTGCAGCGGTAAGCCCAGTGGAGGTTAAAATGAATGGGGGGTGTGCCGGGTGCACCGCAGCTGGCCCCTGTGCTGTGTACATGAATACGAGGAGGGGGGGGGGGGGCATGAATGTTGGATGTTGAGGGGTGAGATGAAATAAACCAGAAATGGTGCTGACCGGAGTGTCGGTCCTGTGGGGAGATGCCAGAATAGGCATGAGAGCAATGAGCTGCCGGTGATTGCTGCGAGCAGCCGTGACATGGGTGCAGCGTGTGTGAAAAGAACAGAACTGGGGGATTTAATCCCGGAACCATTGGCCGCATGCTGCCAGAGCTGTTGACCGAAATGGTAGTGTGGTTTGTGAACAAATGCGCATGAACAGGTGTGACAGAAATAAATGCTGGTGACTTTGTATGAAAACCGTGACATTGGTGCGCATTGATGAAATGAGATGAACCGGTACAGGGGCAACCGTGAGGCCCTGCTGTACCGTATGAAATAACTCATACGCATTTGTGCTCCTGCAGCCGTGCACATGAACATGAGGAGGAGGGGGGCATGAATGTGGATGATTGTGGGGTGATATGGACTGAAAATGAAATGGGGAACGAGCCTGGACCCCAGGGGTGCTGACCGCAGTGTTGTGCCTGTGGGAAGATTGCTGAACGAGACATGACAAAATGAGATGCTGGTGACTGTGAGAAAGCCGTGACATTAGCGCAGCGTCTATGAAATGAAATGAAACAGAAATGGGGGATTAGGCCAGAAACCATGCCGCATGCTGCAGAGGTGTTGACCGGAATGGTAGTACGGTGTGGACAAATTGCGCATGAACAAGGAGTGACAGAAATGAATACTGGTGACTTGTATAAGAAAACCGTGACATTGGTGCAGCGTATGATGAAATGAAATGAACCGGTACAGGGGCAACCGTGAGGCCCCGGCTGTACCGTATGGATGACTCAGAAACCACTGCCTGCAGCCGCAGGGGTGTTGACCGGAGTGGTGGTACGGTGTAGATAAATTGTGCATGAACAAGGCGTGACAGAAATGAAATACTGGTGACTTGTATGAGAAAACAGTGACATTGGTGCAGCGTTTGGTGAAATGAATTGAACCGGTACAGGGGGCAACCGTGAGGCCCCGGCTGTACCGTATGGATGACTAGCAGTTTAACGGGCAAACGTGACCCACAGTGAACCTGAGTAAAGCCGGAAAAATAGAACCGAAATGCTCCAAATCCAGAACTGATGGCAACGAAAAACTCCCAGAAATTCAGCGACTCGCAGGCAACTCTCCAGACACTCCACAAGCGACCTCCTCTCTCAAAAGCTCAGACCTCAATGATGCAGGAGCCAGGTAAGGGGAGTGCCCTAAATAGGCTGGAGGCGGACCTCAGCCCCTCCCACAAATCCAGGCAATCTGCCTTAATACATATATATATATATATATATATGTGGTAGGCAATTAAGAGTGCCGCATTTGTGTGAGGGGAGGCGGGGCGTTCACTATTTAAACCTGGCCCTCCTCCCCCCACTTGTCGGTTCGAACGATTTCGAATCGGCTTGTGGGTTGGTGCCAGAGAAGGGCATGCGTCACTGGAGGATCAGGGGATCGGCTGCGTCGAGCTCGTCGCTACGGTGATTAGGTAGGCAGGGTGGCTTGCACACCCGTCTCGCTATGTATAACATGTGGGGCTGCCGAGCGTGCCGCCGGTCCCCAGCTGCGCTGGAGACTGCCCGCACTCCCGATCGCGACAGGCACCCCGATCCGCTCCAGGCCCTGCGCTAAGCACCCCCGCTCCCACATGCAGCGTCCCCCAGGCAGGCACCCCTCACCTGTGGCTCAGCAGCGACGGGTCACGACGTCCGCTCGCATACCCTGAGCATCGGTCACGCCGGCCGTCGGCTCCACGACGCAGCGTTATATATCACTCACTCCCGTATCAGAACGTTCCGTCGTAGAGGAAAACGCCGTCCGCTCACACAGGGATCTATTCATTAGCTGCAATCAGTAAGCGGAGGTCCAGCTGCAGGATCAGGGGGCGGAAGCCGAAACCTATAGGCGATTAATACGCCGCGGCTTTCCCTGTACAAATAGTCGATAGCGGTGGGCACGGGATGCAATGTTCCACATGGCGGAGCGCAAATCCCTCGCAGCCGATCCTGATGCACGTTCTCCTGGTAATTACAATTAGCGAGGCTGTGAAGGTGGACATGCTTATGTGACTTTCAGTCATGTCTAGGAATCCGCTGCAGAATAAACTCGTCTTCTTTACTGCGCCAAACTCAGGCAAGACAAGATAAGCAGATACTCAGACATGTGCACTGTATAACAAGTTATGATTTCAATGGTTAATTCTAACCTAGAAGGGAATCACTGGCTTGCTGCGCTCCAGCAGGTCCTGGCTTGAGAGAGGGCGGGGGATGGTCGACACCTACAGGCCCATACTGGGACTGCAGTCCAGGTGCAGGGCTCCTCTGCTCAGGCACAGTGGCTAGGTACTAAGGCAGGAGTATAAAAAATAAAAAATAAAAAAATATTTAAATAAAATTTGGAATATGTTCAAGGATCAAATATAAAGAGGGCTTCAAGGAGGGGGGCTGGCCACGTCACTTTGCGCACGCAGCCGGGCCGCCCGTAAGCCCATACGGTCAGTCAGGGGGTTGGTTCGGGCGCAGTCACAATAATCCGGTGGTTAGCTAGGGAGCGGTGGCATGAGTGAAGTGTCGCCCAGCTGGCGTGCGCTCACTCACACGTCTGTTCTTGGTTGTTCAGGTCCACAGGTGGTGGGCTAACTTACGATACTGTGGGGTTCGTGGCTGTCATGGCCGCCAGGTGAGTCAGGGGTGGTGCATGCGGGGGCCAACCCCCTCTTTTCTCCTGCATAGGCTTGGGGGACGGGGGATGGTGGACTATTATGTCCAGGCCTCTGGCGCATCTCTTACAGGGTGGCGCCTACAGTCGTGGCCTTTGGTGGGGGGGAAAAGAAAAAAAAAAAGAAAAAATAATAATAATGGTATAGATAGGAATGTTGCTTTGCCAGGTCTGTCACGACTACAGACTCCTTATAAAGCCCTGCCACGACTGCAGGCATCAGTCTGTCACGACTACAGACCCGCTCTAAAGCCCTGCCACGACTGCAGGCAACAGTCTGTCACGACTACAGACCCGTTATAAAGCCCTGCCACGACTGCAGGCATCAGTCTGTCACGACTACAGACCCGTTATAAAGCCCTGCCACGACTGCAGGCATCAGTCTGTCACAACTACAGACCCGTTATAAAGCCCTGCCACGACTGCAGGCATCAGTCTGTCACGACTACAGACTCGTTATAAAGCCCTGCCACGACTGCAGGCATCAGTCTGTCACGACTACAGACCCGTTATAAAGCCCTGCCACATTAGGTTCCAAGGGGGTTATTTAGGCACAGGATGTTAGTTAGTCCGTGCAGGTGATCTGCGTTATACCATGCTCTTCATGCTCGTACTCAGAGCTGTGCCCATACGGGAGCTGCTTAAGTGGTTGATAGTGAAAAAAATAATTAAAAAAAATAAAAAATACATTTTTGAGTCTCTCTCGCATGGCTTCTCCGTTTTAGGTTTACACATACGGATCCGCCATTAGAGTCTCTCACGCATGGCTTCTCCGTTTTAGGTTTACACTTATGACTCCGCCATCTGAGTCTCTCACGCATGGCTTCTCCGTGTTAGTTTTACACATACGGATCCGCCATTAGAGTCTCTCACGCATGGCTTCTCCGTTTTAGGGTTACACTTATGACTCCGCCATTAGAGTCTCTCACGCATGGCTTCTCCGTTTTAGGGTTACACTTATGACTCCGCCATTAGAGTCTCCCACGCATGGCTTCTCCGTTTTAGGTTTACACATATGACTCCACCATTAGAGTCTCTCACGCATGGCTTCTCCGTGTTAGTTTTACACATACGGATCCGCCATTACTGTCTCTCACGCATGGCTTCTCCGTTTTAGTTTTACACATATGACTCCGCCATTAGTCTCTCACGCATGGCTCCGCCATTAGCGAACGATTTCGAATCGGCTTGTGGGTTGGTGCCAGAGAAGGGCATGCGTCACTGGAGGATCAGGGGATCGGCTGCGTCGAGCTCGTCGCTACGGTGATTAGGTAGGCAGGGTGGCTTGCACACCCGTCTCGCTATGTATAACATGTGGGGCTGCCGAGCGTGCCGCCGGTCCCCAGCTGCGCTGGAGACTGCCCGCACTCCCGATCGCGACAGGCACCCCGATCCGCTCCAGGCCCTGCGCTAAGCACCCCCGCTCCCACATGCAGCGTCCCCCAGGCAGGCACCCCTCACCTGTGGCTCAGCAGCGACGGGTCACGACGTCCGCTCGCATACCCTGAGCATCGGTCACGCCGGCCGTCGGCTCCACGACGCAGCGTTATATATCACTCACTCCCGTATCAGAACGTTCCGTCGTAGAGGAAAACGCCGTCCGCTCACACAGGGATCTATTCATTAGCTGCAATCAGTAAGCGGAGGTCCAGCTGCAGGATCAGGGGGCGGAAGCCGAAACCTATAGGCGATTAATACGCCGCGGCTTTCCCTGTACAAATAGTCGATAGCGGTGGGCACGGGATGCAATGTTCCACATGGCGGAGCGCAAATCCCTCGCAGCCGATCCTGATGCACGTTCTCCTGGTAATTACAATTAGCGAGGCTGTGAAGGTGGACATGCTTATGTGACTTTCAGTCATGTCTAGGAATCCGCTGCAGAATAAACTCGTCTTCTTTACTGCGCCAAACTCAGGCAAGACAAGATAAGCAGATACTCAGACATGTGCACTGTATAACAAGTTATGATTTCAATGGTTAATTCTAACCTAGAAGGGAATCACTGGCTTGCTGCGCTCCAGCAGGTCCTGGCTTGAGAGAGGGCGGGGGATGGTCGACACCTACAGGCCCATACTGGGACTGCAGTCCAGGTGCAGGGCTCCTCTGCTCAGGCACAGTGGCTAGGTACTAAGGCAGGAGTATAAAAAATAAAAAATAAAAAAATATTTAAATAAAATTTGGAATATGTTCAAGGATCAAATATAAAGAGGGCTTCAAGGAGGGGGGCTGGCCACGTCACTTTGCGCACGCAGCCGGGCCGCCCGTAAGCCCATACGGTCAGTCAGGGGGTTGGTTCGGGCGCAGTCACAATAATCCGGTGGTTAGCTAGGGAGCGGTGGCATGAGTGAAGTGTCGCCCAGCTGGCGTGCGCTCACTCACACGTCTGTTCTTGGTTGTTCAGGTCCACAGGTGGTGGGCTAACTTACGATACTGTGGGGTTCGTGGCTGTCATGGCCGCCAGGTGAGTCAGGGGTGGTGCATGCGGGGGCCAACCCCCTCTTTTCTCCTGCATAGGCTTGGGGGACGGGGGATGGTGGACTATTATGTCCAGGCCTCTGGCGCATCTCTTACAGGGTGGCGCCTACAGTCGTGGCCTTTGGTGGGGGGGAAAAGAAAAAAAAAAAGAAAAAATAATAATAATGGTATAGATAGGAATGTTGCTTTGCCAGGTCTGTCACGACTACAGACTCCTTATAAAGCCCTGCCACGACTGCAGGCATCAGTCTGTCACGACTACAGACCCGCTCTAAAGCCCTGCCACGACTGCAGGCAACAGTCTGTCACGACTACAGACCCGTTATAAAGCCCTGCCACGACTGCAGGCATCAGTCTGTCACGACTACAGACCCGTTATAAAGCCCTGCCACGACTGCAGGCATCAGTCTGTCACAACTACAGACCCGTTATAAAGCCCTGCCACGACTGCAGGCATCAGTCTGTCACGACTACAGACTCGTTATAAAGCCCTGCCACGACTGCAGGCATCAGTCTGTCACGACTACAGACCCGTTATAAAGCCCTGCCACGACTGCAGGCATCAGTCTGTCACAACTACAGACCCGCTCTAAAGCCCTGCCACGACTGCAGGCAACAGTCTGTCACAACTACAGACCCGCTCTAAAGCCCTGCCACGACTGCAGGCATCAGTCTGTCACGACTACAGACCCGTTATAAAGCCCTGCCACGACTGCAGGCATCAGTCTGTCACGACTACAGACCCGTTATAAAGCCCTGCCATGACTGCAGGCATCAGTCTGTCACGACTACAGACTCGTTATAAAGTCCTGCCACGACTGCAGTCATCAGTCTGTCACGACTACAGACCCGCTCTAAAGCCCTGCCACGACTGCAGGCACAAATCCGTTACGACTACAGACTCATTATTAAGACCGGCCACGACTGCAGGCATTAGTCTCATGTCAACAGACTCACGAGGTAATACTACCACGTCTATAGGCGATGGTCCGTTACCGCTACTCTCGATGTAGGGTCCCCTCACGACTACAGGGGCTAGTCGGTCACATCCACAGACTCGGTTGCACTCCCGTTAACTACAGGCACTGGGTGGGCATCTACGGGTAGTTGCGTCACGACTACGCACGTGGGTCAGCCACGGCCTGGGAGGTCAGCCTTCACGGTCACAGGTAGGTCCAGTTAGGCTTCAGTCTCCCAGCGGGTTCCAGTCACAATAACCAGCCCCTAGGTGAGGGGGGGCACTCCCGCACCGGCGCACAATGCCAGGGAGCTGTGCGGCTCCTCACGCGGCACACGGTTCAAACCAGCGGGGGTCGGGGCCCACGGTAAAGGAGGGGCTCCCTCTGATCCGGTGCACATTACCAGGGAGTGGCGCTGCTCCCCACGCGGTACGAGTGTCCAGCCGGCGGTGGGTCGGCCCTAGCTGAGGAGGGGGGCTCCCCCGCACTGGTGCATTCTGCCAGGGAGCAGCGTGAGCTCCCCACGCGGCTGGGGGGTAAGGCTCCTCATCTTCAATAAAGTCTGGCACGGGCCGCCGTGTCGTTAGGTAGGCAGGGATCAGGGGAAGGAGTACTAGGCTCGGTCAGGGGGAGCAGATCATAGGCGGTGGCTGGCTTCCTGCTGCCGGCCGTACATTAGGTTCCAAGGGGGTTATTTAGGCACAGGATGTTAGTTAGTCCGTGCAGGTGATCTGCGTTATACCATGCTCTTCATGCTCGTACTCAGAGCTGTGCCCATACGGGAGCTGCTTAAGTGGTTGATAGTGAAAAAAATAATTAAAAAAAATAAAAAATACATTTTTGAGTCTCTCTCGCATGGCTTCTCCGTTTTAGGTTTACACATACGGATCCGCCATTAGAGTCTCTCACGCATGGCTTCTCCGTTTTAGGTTTACACTTATGACTCCGCCATCTGAGTCTCTCACGCATGGCTTCTCCGTGTTAGTTTTACACATACGGATCCGCCATTAGAGTCTCTCACGCATGGCTTCTCCGTTTTAGGGTTACACTTATGACTCCGCCATTAGAGTCTCTCACGCATGGCTTCTCCGTTTTAGGGTTACACTTATGACTCCGCCATTAGAGTCTCCCACGCATGGCTTCTCCGTTTTAGGTTTACACATATGACTCCACCATTAGAGTCTCTCACGCATGGCTTCTCCGTGTTAGTTTTACACATACGGATCCGCCATTACTGTCTCTCACGCATGGCTTCTCCGTTTTAGTTTTACACATATGACTCCGCCATTAGTCTCTCACGCATGGCTCCGCCATTAGTCTCTCACGCATGGCTTCTCCGCTTTAGGTTTACACACAGGACTCCGCCATTAGAGTCTCTCACGCATGGAGATTAAAAAAAAAAAAAAAAAAAAAAAGGGGGCCTATCACTCACCTATTGGGCTTTGTCAGGGTTTTTGCCACTCTCAATTAAACCTGTCCTATAGCATTGTTAACTATACCTGGCAGGTATTCAGCACCATTGGTACAGGCTACATCCGGACCTACCGTCACTCTTCTCCGCCCACCCGATCAAAGCGGCGTTGAAGGGTTTGCACAAGATGTCTGTTGTGAAACGACATGGGCGTCAGCCATTTACCGGTAGCTTGTTCCTGCCGTGACAGGCAAACTGCAGGGGCAAACCGTTCGGGCCACAGGTTAGCGCTCTGGTAGAAACAGCCTTGTACCTGGCCTTCCATGGATTCCTCAGGTCAGGCGAGCTCATGGGCACCAATACGCTGGCTGGGTGCCTGCGGAAAGGTCAGCTCATCCGGCGCGGGTCCATCTATGTCCTCACCTTGGCCTCGTCCAAGACGTCACGGCCGGGGCAACCAGTGGCGGTCAGATACTTTCCCACGGACAGCAGATGGTGTCCGGTGCAGGCCTTGGAGGCTTGGCTGCGTAGTATTTAGTCCAAGCGGCATGTTCTCCCGTACTCGAACTAGGCAATGCCCGGCTAACCACCGCGGCCTTTCTTACGTACATTCAGGTTAGTTGACAGGTTCAGGGGTCGGTCCTCGCTGGATCACAGGACATTCCTTCCGCATGGGCGCGGCAGCAATGGCGTCCATGCATTAGGTGCCAGTACATGTCATCAAACGGTTGGGTCGTCGCAGTTCCGCGTGTTCCATGCGTAATATCCCGGATCCTTATACGAAATATCATTGGCTTTCGAGTTTTGGTCTGTAGTTTCTGTTATCAAGTTTTCTAACTCCTATGCATGGTTCTTTTGGCCCCTTTAGGCTACCCTTCGATAAGCAGTTCCGGCATAACTCTGCTGCTTCTAGGTTGGGGGGGTGGAGTATAGGCTTAGGTAGGGTACCCTCTCAGCATGAGCCGATCCGAGCACAAGTGGTAGGCAATTAAGAGTGCCGCATTTGTGTGAGGGGAGGCGGGGCGTTCACTATTTAAACCTGGCCCTCCTCCCCCCACTTGTCGGTTCGAACGATTTCAACCCACCCAGGAGCCCTCCCTTCTTTCAGGTCTCATCATTGGGGTAGCCCCCTTTAGGCTACCCTTCGATAAGCAGTTCCGGCATAACTCTGCTGCTTCTAGGTTGGGGGGGTGGAGTATAGGCTTAGGTAGGGTACCCTCTCAGCATGAGCCGATCCGAGCACAAATATATATATATATACACATTACTCACAAAAAGTTAGGGATATTTGGCTTTCGGTTACATTTATGGAAAACTTAAAAAGTTTTATCATGAAAGTCGGGCATTTAAGTAGAAGCAGCAATGGTGATTTCCTCATCTCAAACTATTTATTGAAACAAAAGCCAACACCAGTGGTGGGTATAACCCCACAAAAATGTCAGTGTCCCAGTAACTTGTCATGTGGCCTTGAGCATCAATTACAGCTCTACAACAACGTCTCATGCTGTTCACAAGTCAACATATTGTCTGTTGAGACATGGCATCCCACTCTTCTTGAAGGGTGGCCCTCAGGTTGTTGAGGTTCTGGGGTACAGAATTACGGGCCTCTATGTGGCGACTCTATATCTCCTATCCTATAGGTTTTCAATGGGACTCAGGTCTGGATAAAGTGAAGACCACTCCATTTGAGGTCCCCTGTCTCCAGGAGCCATCCCCTAATGATGCGACCTCGATGAGCTGGTGCATTGTCCTCCATGAAGATGAAATTAGGCATGTGTTGCTCATGTATGGGCTTGTCACTGTACCATTCACAAAATGTAGGGCAGTTCTGTACTCCTCCTTCCCACACTGTAACACCACTACCACCAAAGGCTCGTCTGGTGACAACAGTGGCTGATGCATAGCGCTTTCCTTGACGTCCCCAACATCATTGGTGGCCATTATTTCTGCTCAGCATGAATCGACTTTCATCAGTAACAGCACTGAGACCCACTGGTCCCTCATCCATCGTAGGTGCTCCCTGGCCAATGCAAGAAGATGACGCCTGTGGTCAGGTACCCTTGCAGGCCGTTCAGCACACAGACCACGCTGATGTAAATGGTTTTGAATGATCTGACGTGACACTTGGGTGCCTCTCACCTCCCTTAAATGTGCCTGTAGGATGTGGCCAAAGTACGTCCACTTCTCTGCCTTTCTGTGATTCTTACAGTCTCTCTCTATCTCTGATACAACCTGCTGATGACACTCTGTGACACTCTAAGCTCAGTGGTCACTTACGTCTGAGAACATCCTGCTTGTAGCCTCACAATAGCGAGGTACTGTTGATCAATTGTTAGGTGTCGTCTTGGTCTCATGATGTCAAACTGTGAACAGCCTGATGAGGAGGACTGTTTAAATACCAATTCTAATTGAACCATGAAATTTATTGGGCGATTCATGGATCAAACACCTGTTGTGAATTTTGCCGTTAAGCTTCCTGTTAGAGAACAGCAAGTTGTGCAAAAAGTACTGAAACATTAAACAATTAGACATGTGCATTAAAAGTTTAAATAAAGTCACATTAAGTTCACCTGTAAAGGTTAGAGGTCATTTTAGGTTCATCAATAGGCTTTTTATCTTAACTCATTCTATTTGTTCTTTTTTCATTTTCCAGTAGTGTATACTCCCAAATTATTCTGGCTATTTGGAATCTGAATGTTATGACAGTGGTTGGACTTTGGACTATTCCTAAGGGGTTGTACTGGCAGTCCCATGGTTTTCAACCTTTAACTCCTAAGCAGGGATTTGGACTTTGCTGCAGAGGAACCACCAGGCCACTACTTCCTGGAGTAGTCTCTGTATGAATGACAGCTGACCTAAGGAAAAACCGTGGTCAGGGACAGAACCAAGGTCAGCACAGGCAGAGTACGAGCGATCCGATAGACAGCGAAGGGTCAATACGGTGGTCTGGTCAGGCAGAGGAGGGTCAGTATCTGGGAAAGGTCAGTACACGGGCAGATAATCGAACACATCACACCTTTGCAGCATACTACCAAGCTTGACAATCTATTGCTCAGGCGCCCCATTGGGAACGGTACCGACAGGTGACTAGCCACTGGCTGGTGAGAACTAGGGTGCACGGGCTGGCCCTTTGAGAACTGGGGGCAGAAGGTGCATGTGCACCCTACAGGGCTGAGAAGTGGAGGCTTAGTCTACAAGCAGGCTACAGCCTGCATGGAGGGACAGAGCTACCCTGCTGGCCGGACCCTCCAGGAAGAAGAGAAGAGCGAGAGGCAGGTCTGTGCCACTGGAAGCTAGAGGATTGGAACAGGTGAGAGGAGCAGCGGTGGCCACGATCCGATGCTGTAAGGCCTCATGCACACGACCGTATTTTTTTGCGGTCCGCAAAAACAGGTTCCGTTTTTCCGTGATCCGTGACCGTTTTTTCATCCGTGGGTCTTCCTTGATTTTTGGAGGATCCACGGACATGAAAAAAAATGTCATTTTGGTGTCCGCCAGGCCGTGCAGAGCCAAACGGATCCGTCCTGAATTACAATACAAGTCAATGGGGACGGATCCGTTTGACGTTGACACAATATGGTGTAATTTCAAACGGATCCGTCCCCCATTGACTTTCAATGTAAAGTCAGGAGTTAATATACCATCGGATCGGAGTTTTCTCCAATCCGATGGTAGATTTTAACTTGAAGCGTCCCCATCACCATGGGAACGCCTCTATGTTAGAATATACCGTCGGATTTGAGTTACATCGTGAAACTCAAATCCGACAGTATATTCTAACACAGAGGCGTTCCCATGGTGAAGGGGACGCTTCAGGTTAGAATATACTAAAAGAACTGTGTACATGACTGCCCCCTGCTGCCTGGCAGGTTCTGCCAGGCAGCAGGGGGCAGCCCCCCCCCTGTAGTTAACACATTGGTGGGTGGCCAGTGCGGCCGCCCCCCCCTCCCCTGTAGTTAACTCATTGGTGGCCAGTGGCCCCCCTCCCTCCCCTGTAGTTAACTCGTTGGTGGCCAGTGGCCCCCCCCCCCTCCCTCCCCTGTAGTTAACTCGTTGGTGGCCAGTGGGCCCTCTCCCCTCCCTCCCCCTCCTAATTAAAATCTCCCCCCCTATCATTGGTGGCAGCGGAGAGTACCGATCGGAGTCCCAGTTTAATCGCTGGGTCTCTGATCGGTAACCATGGCAACCAGGACGCTACTGCAGTCCCGGTTGCCATGGTTACTTAGCAATTTGTAGAAGCATTATACTTACCTGTGAGCTGCGATGTCTGCGTCCGGCCGGGAGCTCCTCCTACTGGTAAGTGACAGGTCTGTGCGGCGCATTGCTTAATGACCTGTCACTTACCAGTAGGAGGAGCTCCCGGCCCACTGGCCACCAACGAGTTAACTACAGGGGAGGGAGGGGGGCCGGCTGCACTGGCCACCAACGAGTTAACTACAGGGGAGGGAGGGGGGGGGCGGCCGCACTGGCCACCAATGTGTTAACTACAGGGGGGGGGGGCCCACTGGCCACCAATGTGTTAACTACAGGGGGGGGGGCTGCCAGGCAGCAGGGGACAGTCATGTACACAGTTATTTTAGTATATTCTAACCTGAAGCCTCTGTGTTAGAATATACTGTCGGTTCTGAGTTTTCACGAAGTGAAAACTCAGCTATGAAAAAGCTTTTATGCAGACGGATCTTCGGATCCGTCTGTATAAAAAGTAACCTATGGCCACGGATCACGGACACGGATGCCAATCTTGTGTGCATCCGTGTTCTTTCACGGACCCATTGACTTAAATGGGTCCGTGAACCGTTGTCCGTCAAAAAAATAGGACAGGTCATATTTTTTTGACGGACAGGAAAAACGGATTACGGATGCGGCTGCAAAACGGTGCATTTTCCGATTTTTCCACGGACCCATTGAAAGTCAACGGGTCCGCGAAAAAAAAAACGGAAAACGGCACAACGGCCACGGATGCACACAACGGTCGTGTGCATGAGGCCTAACACTGACATTGCCTTTTAATATGACTACCTTCGTATGTTCTTCAGTATGTCCTGGGCTACAGAAATTCTTAGTTACAGACAGGTTAGGCTACTTTCACACTGCCGTTTCGGGGTCCGCCTGTGAGATCCGTTTCAAGGCTCTCACAAGCGGCCCCAAACGGATCAGTTCAGCCCCAATGCATTCTGAATGGATGCGGATCCGTTCAGAATGCATCAGTTTGGCTCCGCTCCGCCTCCATTCCGCTCTGGAGGCGGACACCAAAACGCTGCTTGCAGCTTTTCGGTGTCCGCCTGTTGGTGCGGAGCCAAACGGATCCGTCCTGACCTACAATGAAAGTCAATGGGGACGGATCCGTTCACATTGACACAAATATGGTGCAATTATAAACGGATCCGTCCCCCATTGACTTTCAATATAAAGTCAGGACGGATCCGTTTGACTTCACTTAGACTTAGTCTTTTTTTGACTAAGTGATGCAGACGGATCCGTACTGAACGGATACCATTGTTTGCATTTATAGGTGCGGATCCGTCTGTGCAGACACCAGACTGATCCTCACCTAGCGCAGGTGTGAAAGTAGCCTGACTTAATTGTGAGTTTTTCTCCAACATAAAGACAATAATTTTTAGCAGCGTTTTTAATGGCATTTAAACACATTTTTCAAATGCTATACAGAAGACTAAATGCCAGAAAACCCCCGCAAACACTAAAAACACTCAATAGCAAAAATGCTAACATTTTATAATGCATTTATACTTTAAAGTAACATCTACAGTTGGTGCTTACAACATGCTCCAAAATGTCGATAAAATGCAGGGAAAACAGAAAGCGATAGTAGCTCATTAATTTTGTGCTGCCTTCCTGGGGATTCTCTGTGTCTTACATGACTGCCTGGTAGACATTGGCTGACATGTCCTTTCCCTTTAAGAAGTGCCTTTGGTTCCTCTACCCTCTGTCCCGCCCCCTGGTGATTCACACTCCAGTTTGTCACACACTTTACTGGAATAACAGGAAGCTTTTGCCAAATTAAAGGTGGAGATTGAAAGTAAATGATGACATTGAGACGGGGAAGACAAGATTTCTTGAAGACCCTGCAGAAGAAGTAAGCAGTGAGATTATTATAGGATTCCTTAACGTGGAAGGCTGGAGACACTTGTTTGGCAGCAGATCCGGAGTCTCAGGGGAGTCAAGAAAGAATCACAACTTGTACAATACATCTGACTATGTGACCCTTTAAATCTGGGATCATGGAGCTGCGTCCGTACCCCCGGCTTGTTCCACTGTTCCTGGGAATTATTTTAGGGAATATCCTGCAGGTAAGAACTTGGAAGAGCGATGACTATGTGTTCTCATGTGCAATCATTAGGGACCTCATGATAACGTGGGTCTACGGACTAGGTCATTAGTAAAAGATATATCTATCTTGCTCCCAGGGGCGTAGCTAAAGGCTCATGGGCCCTGGTGCAAAAATTCAGCTTGGGCCCCCCCTTCCCTTAGTGCTTGTTGGCAAGGGGCAGGGGAGCACATAGCCTTCCTGCTGCCAGAGGCAAACATTGAAAGGGCACCCCCTCAATCTAAATTCTTGACTTAACCCCTTCCCTTCAGCCAGAGGTGTAAATTGACCAGTATGCACTTTCTATAATGCCAGTGTCTTATGTGGCACAAGGGTCTTTGGTCCCCCACAGGTTAGATCTGAGGGATGATGTTTTAGGTTATATCTGGGGTGGTGTTGGAAGTTAGATCTAGGGGACGGTGTTGGAGGTTAGATCTGGGGGACGGTGTTTGAAGTTAGATTTGGGGGGGGGGGCGGTGTTGGAGGTTACATCTGGGGGGGCAGTGTTGGAGGTTATATCTGGGGGGGGGGGCAGTGTTGGAGGTTAGATCTGGGAGGGGGGCAGTGTTGGAGGTTAGATCTGGGAGGGGGCAGTGTTGGAGGTTAGATCAGGGGGGCAGTGTTGGAGGTTACATCTGGGGGAAGCAGTGTTGGAGGTTAGATCTGGGGGGCAGTGTTGGAGGTTATATCTGGGGGGGCAGTGTTGGAGGTTATATCTGGGGGGACGGTGTTGGAGGTTACATCTGGGGGAAGCAGTGTTGGAGGTTAGATCTGGGGGGCAGTGTTGGAGGTTAGATCTGGGGGGCAGTGTTGGTGGTTATATCTGGGGGGGCAGTGTTGGAGGTTAGATCTGGGGGGGCAGTGTTGGAGGTTACATCTGGGGGAAGCAGTGTTGGAGGTTAGATCTGGGGGGCAGTGTTGGAGGTTAGATCTGGGGGGCAGTGTTGGAGGTTATATCTGGGGGGGCAGTGTTGGAGGTTAGATCTGGGGGGACGGTGTTGGAGGTTATATCTGGGGGGGCAGTGTTGGAGGTTAGATCTAGGGGACGGTGTTGGAGGTTATATCTGGGGGGGGGGGGAGTGTTGGAGGTTAGATCTGGGGGGCAGTGTTGGAGGTTAGATCGGGGGGGCAGTGTTGGAGGTTAGATCTGGGGGGGGCAGTGTTGGAGGTTAGATCGGGGGGGGGCAGTGTTGGAGGTTAGATCTGGGGGGGCAGTGTTGGAGGTTAGATCTGGGGGGCAGTGTTGGAGGTTAGATCTGGGGGGCAGTGTTGGAGGTTAGATCTGGGGGGCAGTGTTGGAGGTTAGATCTGGGGGGCAGTGTTGGTGGTTATATCTGGGGGGGCAGTGTTGGAGGTTAGATCTGGGGGGGCAGTATTGGAGGTTACATCTGGGGGAAGCAGTGTTGGAGGTTAGATCTGGGGGGCAGTGTTGGAGGTTAGATCTGGGGGGCAGTGTTGGAGGTTAGATCTGGGGGGGCAGTGTTGGAGGTTATATCTGGGGGGGCAGTGTTGGAGGTTAGATCTGGGGGGATGGTGTTGGAGGTTAGATCTGGGGGGGCAGTGTTGGAGGTTAGATCTAGGGGACGGTGTTGGAGGTTATATCTGGGGGGGGGGAGTGTTGGAGGTTAGATCTGGGGGGCAGTGTTGGAGGTTAGATCGGGGGGGCAGTGTTGGAGGTTAGATCTGGGGGGGCAGTGTTGGAGGTTAGATCGGGGGGGGGGGGCAGTGTTGGAAGTTAGATCTGGGGGGGCAGTGTTGGAGGTTAGATCTGGGGGGCAGTGTTGGAGGTTAGATCTGGGGGGCAGTGTTGGAGGTTAGATCTGGGGGGCAGTGTTGGAGGTTAGATCTGGGGGGCAGTGTTGGAGGTTAGATCTGGGGGGCAGTGTTGGAGGTTAGATCTGGGGGGCAGTGTTGGAGGTTAGATCTGGGGGGCAGTGTTGGAGGTTAGATCTGCTTGTTTACTCACACAAATTAATTTAGTAATGTGCAGATGTAGCAGAGCTGAATCTAACTTTTCGGGGGCCATAGCTCTGTTTCCAGCCCTATTCCCTTTTGGCAGCGTTCACAATGTGCAGCCAGCCTGAGAGCTCAGACCATATCACATGCTTAACTAACTAACAGATGGTTGCACATGTTCCGTTCCGTTGATGCAGCAGAGTTCATTTTGTTATTTACTCTCCAGAGCAGCTCTGATAACTCTTGGGTTGAGATAAAACAGTAGGTTGATCTGCAGTTGTTATATTGCAGTTCAGCTAAAATGACAAAATGACCTCTGCTCTGTATATGATACATGCATACAGGCCAAACCCATATGTGCCATTATATGGCTGTAAGTATGGAGGCTGCCAGACATTCAGTCTACTGTACAGCACAACACTCAGCAAAGTCCTCTCTACTACATAAAAGAGTCAATGGTTACTATACGACACACAGTCCCATATGAATAGGAAACCAGAGAGTTTCAGTATCTGGTCCTTGTCGGTTCCAGATATAAGTAACATGTCAGGACAACTTACCTAGGTAATATATGTGTATGTAGTAGTGCTGAGATTGTCAGATTTCAGTTTGTCATTTGGCAGGACTCACTATGATATCTATAGACAGCGGATCTGCCTGTATGTATGTATGTACGGTATGTATGTATGTATATATATATATATATATATATATGCATGTATGCCCTGAATGTAACTTTACAGTTTACTAACAGATATCATCTACATGCCACATTATATGTTCATTGTATCACTTATCTTCTATTCATCCTGAGCCAGACTGAAAGTATCAGACAGCATTATAAGCCACCATACAGTGTACAAATAATACTGCCACGCAGCATATAAATAGTGCTGCCATACAGTATATAAATAATACCAACATACAGTGTATAAATAATACTGTCATGCTCTAAAGAAATAATACTGCCATACAGCATATAAATAGTGCTGTCATACAGTGTATAAATAATACCACCATACAGTATATAAATAATACCACCATACAGTGTACAAATAATACTGTCATGTACTGAATAAATAAAACTGTCACGGCATATAAATAGTGCTGTTATGAAGTGTATAAATAATACCCCCATACAGTGTACAAATAATACTGCTATACAGTATTCAAATAATACAACCATACATTGTATAAATAACATCACCAAACAGCAGATAAATATTACTCCCAAGCAGTGTATAAATAATACCGTCATTTAAGATATAAATTGTGCCATCATCCAGTGTATAAATAATACGACAATACAATGAATAAATAAATAATATTGCCATACAGTGTATAAATAATAACACTATACAGTGTAAAAATCATACAATGCAGTGAATAAATAATACCATCATAGAGTATAATATTGCCATGCAGTATATATAAAACTACCATCAATATAATGGATAAATAATATTACCATACAGTATATAAATGATGCAATCAAACAGTGTATAAATAATACTGCCATGCAGTATATAAAGAATACTGTTATCTAATGTATAAATAATACCGCCATTCACTGTATAAATAATACTGCAGAACCATGATGTCTGGTGGCTTTACCAATCATGTATAGTACACATCCTACTATATATCAGTGGTGGTCCAATGCAGAACACGTAGGAGGTCTTTTATTGCAAATCCCAAATATCTGGGTGCAATGCACATCTTATTTCTCAGTCTGGACAGCTGGTGACATTACGATGCAGAACTCTGATAGATAAGGTCCATACCCTGCAGAATCTCAAGTGCAGAAGAGCATGCACACTGCAGAAGCCTGACCTGTGGAGGCTATAGAAATCCCAATTATTACATGTCATTGCACATGGGGCAGAAGGACCTCTTAGTCACTCATCTTCAGGACCAATCTCCGCACGCCTGGTGGTTTTATTATGCTAATCCAAGAGGTGCCTTCAATCCAGTATCTTTGGCTGTGGACCTGTAGAGCAGATGTTGACAGCATTCCTAGTCCTAGCCGTCCAATCTTCTGAGATGCACCAGTAGATATACGCCTGGAGACCATTAGAACGGCATCTGCTTATCTAGAAGAAGTACCTTGTAGTTGTGATGTGGCAAGGAAACTTGATACACCCTGGCACTTGGCTTAGAGTCAAAGTGAAATGTATTCTGCAACTGACTGACTGGTATTGCTACCATCGCTCTACAAGTGCAATATGTTTGTAGCATTTAACCATTGAGACACAGGGCTGGGAGGAGCTGTGTACACAAAACGGCGGGAGATTTTTTAAACTAAGGTTGCATCTTCACCTTAGCATCTTGCATTGGGCATCGGATCTTAGATGCTGGAGATCTGTTGCTTCAAAAGTGTACAAAGCTCCTGCATATATCCTCAGATGGTGGTGCACAATGTTTAAGTTGCATGGTGCCCTGTGTGGTACCACCCGTTAGCGCCATATAGCGTACAGTACATATACCCATACCATCCAGTGTGTCATACAATAGGGTGCTTATTTGCCTAAATAACAATGATGTATAGTGCCACCACACAGTAAATACCGCCAAACAGTGCCTAAAAAACACCAACAGTAACCAATACAGCAAAGTGGTCTGACGCCAGGGCTATCAATGTATAGACAATACCGCCATATAATTAATATTTAGACTCGTGGTGCTTCAGCCGGTGGAGACTGAGCAGGTTTCACACCCTTAAGGTCAGCCGCCAAGCGGAGAGTTCAGTACAACATGATGTGTCAATGTCACTTACAGTCTTAGCGTGGCTTTGTGGCGCATGGACTGGTATAACTAGCAGGTACTGATGGGTCTTCTGCCAAATGTTAAAAAGTACCAGGGGTTGTGCCAACCAAGCTGCTCTACCATTATCGCATGAAGGTTTTATGACAGTTTTAGACCAGTAATAGTGTAGCACTACTATAGCGGTGGGTGGAGCGCCTCTGGTTAGGCCTGAGCTTCTCAGTGTGAATGGAATAACTGGGTGAAAAACGTTTCTCCTAAACGGCTAAATTGCGTAGGTCTGAGGCTTACACGGCGCCATCGAGTTGCATATCGGCCTTTGTGCCGTGTAATCAACTCCATAATTCATTTTTATAAAAAAATCACTGGAAATGACAGTACTGCCAAATGGAGTGTACTGGACCCAGTGCATTATATACTGCTTACGTCTGCAATGATCTATACGCTACGAGGGTGCTCTATCTTATTTGGGAATGAATGAGGTTTCTTTTTTACCTTCTTTTTTTCGCACCTTATTGTTTTGAATGATTTCTTAATGGTATTTTACTTATATAATGCTCTGCATTGTATACTGTGCATTAGAATATCTTCTGCATTGTATATTATTCATAGGGATGTTCGGGGGAGTTTATCCTGTTCATTAGAATGTGCTCTGCATTGTATATTGTCTATTAGAATATCTGTCCAAAAAAAAGTCGCCACCTGGATTTAACTAAGCAGATAGTTCTGAGCCTCCTATTGGATAATTACTGCGTGGGCGATTATCTTTCAGTTGGCAACAAGTTATTTAACCCCGACTGGTGCAATGAGTTGCTTCTCATTTCTTAAACAACCATGTTGAAAGACACATCTGGTGGTCGCATCAAGCAGAGAAAACATCTAAGGAGATTGCAGAAACTGCAAAAATTGGGTTAAGAACTGTCCAACCCATTATTACAAACTGGAAGGATAGTGGGGACCCATCATAATCGTGGCGGGAAAAAAAATCCTGAGTGATCGTGATCGGCGATCACTTAAAGGGGTTATAAAAAAAAAATATATATAGCACTGAAAATCTGATGGGCAGCAATATATAACTAAGTTAAGCAAGTTTTACGCAAAAATAAATATATTTCATCATTTCCCTGGTTCTTGTCTGGCCCTTTGTTTACATGCAATAAAAACACTCTCTGCCCCCCCCTCCCCCACTTTGCTAAGGGAGTTGCTACAAGTGCTGCCCTGAGTGATATGTCTTCCTGCTGGGAGAATCAACAGCAACTTATAAGTGTAGAACTACAAGTCCCAGCTGTATAATGACACTGCTAATACACACAGGATCTTTCCCCTACCTTCTTGTGCAATGCTCTCTCTAGTCTGTCAGTTCCAGTGCTCAGAATTGTCTCCTCACTGCCTGCTGCAGCTAGCCAGTCTGTGCAGCTGAAGGGGTTAAGAATCCTAGGATAGAGCAGACAGCAGTGAAGGGGGGTGTGGCCAGCACAGTGACGTCTCTGTAAACGAACTTTATCAGAGCAGGGAGAGAAGCTGACATCACAGGTCATGTGACCCTCAGTGAAATCTGAGAAACCAGGCACTGCAGGTAAAGTGAGTTAATTGGAAAGCTGTTACATTTGCCCAGTTAGGAACATAGAAAGAACAAAAAAATAACTCGGATAACCCCTTTAAACGTTTGGTGAAATCAAATTGAAGAAAAACAACAGTAGAACTCAGGGCTATGTTTAATAGTGAAAGTAAGAGCATTTCCACACGCACAATGCGAAGGGAACTCAAGGGATTGGGACTGAGCAGCTGTGTAGCCATAAGAAAACCACTAATCAGTGAGGCAAACCAGAAAACAAGGCTTCAATTTGCTCGGGAGCATAAAGATTGGACTCTGGAGCAATGGAAGAAGGTCATGTGGTCTGATGAGTCCAGATTTACCCTGTTCCAGAGTGATGGGCGCATCAGGGTAAGAAGAGAGGCAGATGAAGTGATGCCCCCATCATGCCTGGTGCCTCCTGTACAAGCCTGTGGGGGCAGTGCTATGATCTGGGGTTGCTGCAGTTGGTCAGGTCTAGGTTCAGCAACAGTATGTGCTCCAAGAATGAGGTCCGCCGACTACCTGAACATACTGAATGACCAGGTTATACCATCAATGGATTTGTTCTTCCCTGACGGCACGGGCATATTCCAAGATGACAATGCCAGGATTCATCAGGCTCAAATTGTGAAAGAGTGGTTCAGGGAGCATGAGACATCATTGTCACACATGGGTTGGCCACCACAGAGTGCAGACCTTAACCCCATTGAGAATCTTTGGGATGTCCTGGAGAAGGCTCTGCTCAGCGGTCAGACTCTACCATCATCAATGCAAGATCTGGTGAAAAATTAATGGATGAAATACTGGATGGAAATAAATCTTGTGACATTGCAGAAGCTTATCGAAACAATGCCACAGCGAATTCGTGCCGTAATCAAAGCTAAAGGCGGTCCAACGAAATATTTTTGCTGGCGACTTTTTTTTTGGGACGGGCAGTGTATATTTTTCATAGAAATGTTTGGCACAGTGTATCCTACTGTGCATTAGAATGTGCTCTGCGGTGTACATTGTGCAATAGAATATCTTCTGCATTCTAGATTGTCAATTAAAATGTACCCTGCATTGTATATTGTCATAGCAATGTTCTGTGGAGTGAATCCTGTTCATTAGAATGTGCTCCTCATTGTATATTGTGCATTAGGAAGTCTTCTGCATTGTATATTGTACGTTAAACGGTCTCTGCATTATTAATTGTAAGGTTTCCTGTTTGTTAGAATGTGCTCTGCATTGTATATTATTAGAATGTCTTCGGTATTACTTGCGGTTCTGCATTATATACTGGCTTTTTAATTAGAATTTGCTGTGCATTGTATCCTGTTTATTGTATAGGGTTTACTAAAACAAACACAATGTAACACCACTCTGAATGCAACTCCACTCTGCAAACACATAAAAGGAAATATAAAAAATAATGCCATACTCACTACAGAAAATATACTAGTGCTAACGCTACACTCATTATATAGATGTGAGATTCTTGGCAAATACATTTTGTACAAAATCATTTGTGCCCGTCCACTGCCGCAAGGTGATCTCTTTTGGACAGGAACCTACGCTACATGCTACCTCATTTGGTGCTATCAGGCCTGCAATTCAGGGAAGAAGAAGTAAAATAAAAACAGATGATGGGGCTCTGCCGATCCAGTTAAAAAAGTTTTATTTGTATAAGAAATGAATACCGCGTTGCTATTGGCTTCAGTAAATTCAGGGTAGGCAGGTTCCACATATAAGTCAAGCCCACTCTACAGCTTTATACTTGCACTAATTAAAATCAGCCTGTGAACATAAGTCAGCATGAGGGCTCAAGCACACGACCGTATTTTTTGTCCGCATCCGACCCGCACTTTTTCACTTCAATGGGGCTACAAAAAATGCAGACAGCACACCATGTGCTCTCTGCATCTGTTCGTCCGTTCCGTGGCAACCGCAAAAATATAGAACATGTCCTGACGTTGCATTCCACAAAAGGCAGAAGACACACGGCTGGTATCTGTGTTTTGAAGATCCGCAATATGCCACTAAACAGGCAACGGTGGTGTGCATGAGCCCTAAAGAAGAAGAAGGCGGCGCTGGAAGTATGAATATTCTCAGGATGAGTTTGGAGAAAACTTTATTTTAGCACTAAAAAAAAAAAATTTTTTAAATTAATGTTTGCACCAAAATAAAGTTTTCTCCAAACCCATCCTGGGAATCTTCATCCTTGCAGCGCCGCACACAGCCTTCTTCTTCTTCTCCTCACTAAGGTATATTTACTGGACACCACCACTGGAGGGGCTGCATGCAGCCGCAGCAACAGGGATTTCACCAACATTCAAGGCTGTCTGGACCATGGTGTGGCGGGCACAACGACATCTGGCGAGTGGCCCCTTGTCTACAGCGCCATACCATTCTTTCTAAGGTCCTACACACTTGCCCGTGCTCTTCTCCCTGCACAGGTTTCCACTAAAATCTGCCCGTGGGAGAAACAGGTTAATCAGAAGCGCATGACCAAAATGGAGACAGCCAGATCTTCAAACGCAGACTGCAAAGAAAAAAACTAAGTTAGTCAGCACATCCCAATGCACAGATACACATCACCATGGCTGAAAATACGAAAACAAACACAAGGCAACAGCACTTTGCAAGCACGAAAAAACAAAACACATAACAGTGTCATACTCACCATAGAAAACCTACTAGTGTTAATGCTATGCTCATTATATAGATGTGAGGTTCTTGACAAATACCATATTTTTCAGACTATAAGACGCACTTTTCCCCTCCAAAAAATGGTGGGAAAGTGGCAGTGTGTCTTATAGTCTGAATGCTAACGACAGCCTGCGGGAGGCATAGGCAGGTGAGGACAGCGCTGCACTGGCTGTACTGACCTCTCTGGTCTTCTTTTGGGTCCCACTCTGGTGTCCTGAACATGCACAACAGCAGGACGTAGTGCATGTAAGCGCGCACTATGACCTGACGCTGTGTGCAGTCAGGTCACAGAACACAGTGGGACCCAGAAGAAGTGATGGAGCAGTCTGTTGGGGGCCGAGGGATCTGATGGGGGCTGATCTGAGGTATATGGGGATTGGGGGGTCTGATCTGAGGCTGATAGTGTCTGATTGGGGGTCTGATCTGAGTCTGATGGGGGCTGGTGGGGGTCCGATCTGAGGCTGATTTGGGCTAGGAGGTCTGATCTGAGGCTGATTGAGGCTAGGAGGTCTGATCTGAGACTGATTGGGGTTTGATCTGAGTCTGACGGGGCTGATCTGAGGCTAATGGAGGCTGGGGGGGTTTGATATGAGACTGATGGAGGCTGGGGGGTCTGATGAGAGACTGATGAAGGCTGGGGGGTCTGATGAGAGACTGATGAAGGCTGGGGGGGTCTGATCTGAAGGTGATGGAGGTTGAGGGGTCTGACTGAGGCTGATGGAGTTTGGGAGTCTGATTTTAGGGTCTGATCTGAGGTCTGATGAAGAATGGGGTTCTCACTTGAGGGTCTGATGAAGAATGAGGGTCTGATTTGGGGTTCTGCTCTGAGGTTTGATGGAAAATATTTTTGTTCTTATTTTCTTCCTCCAAATCCTAGGTGCGTCTTATAGTCTGAAAAAAATGGTAAATAGGGTTTATTAAAATGCAATCTGCTTTGCATTTTGTTTGCCAGATATAGTTCTGCACTGTATATGGTTTTGTAGACTGTGTACTGAATTGTATACTGTGCATTGCACATGGTTTATTAGAATGTGATGTATCTTGCATTTTTTTTTTGGATTGAGGTGCACATTTCCTTCTGTTTTCCAGTTATACTATAATAGAATTACTTCAACCGGAATGTTTTAAGTGAATAAGTGAGTGAAATCTTCTCCTGTGTCCAGTGGTATCAGATACATGTACTTTGCTCACAGGACATAGTTGCTATAACCCCCCGAGGAAACGCCCTATTCGGGTCCCAGTAGTATATACGGTCCTTAGTTTAAGAAAGGCAAGAATGGAATCCCCCCCTGGGAACAACCACGTCTTGTATCTGGAACTTTTTGCTTTGTGCAAAGTCAGATGAACAAATCATTATTTAGAGGTATATTCATATGACGCATGCGATACATACAGGACAAATGCAAATCAATCACATATAGGTCAGAGAAAAGGTTGGTGCTGAACTCCTCCTTTATACATAAATCAGCACAGCCTTTTTCGGCAGCAGCCACTAGGGGAAGCCAAGTACATAGACATTTTACAGCTTCCATTGAGCTTGGTGGTAGCTCCCCCTAGTGGTGGCGTCAAGCAGACAGATTTTATAATAAACTGTCTGAGGGGAAGCGACAAATATGTCAGTGTTTTTCAGCTAGTTGTCAGGTGTAAATAGAATACGGTCACCCATATTTTCACGTTTTCCTGCAAACGTCGGGTAAATTTGGTGAAGTGGAGGGCGAGCTATTACTTATAAAATGCCTCTGCTTAATAAATAAATAAATCTCACTGGTGGGGGCCATACTAAGTGTTGTATTGGGGTCCCATGAGGATCCGTGTAGGCCCCTGGCCACCTCATCCAGATGGGTCCCTACAATACAAAGGCCTTCAAAAATGCACTCAGGATCGATAGGAACCAGCTTTATTCCATACAGCCTGATGGAAGCAGTGCACGCCAAGATGGAGGCAGCCACACATGTACTAGGCAAAAAAAAAAAATGAGAATGAGGAAAAATATGTTCTATTTGCATAAATCTTAGTTTCCGCTTAGTGGTGAACCTTCAATGGAGGCAGACCAGGCAACTGCTACGGGGTCCGGGCAGGGGAGAAAGGAGGCAGGCGCTAAATGTAAAAAAAACAGCATTTTCATGCAGCAGCCACTAGGTGGAGCTCAGTGCAATCAGATTATTGTAGCTTCCACTTCAGTCAATGGTAACTGCATACATTCCTATGCACTGAGCTCCCCCTAGTGGTGGCTGCAGGCAGCCAGCTTTATAACAAAAAGGAAGCAGGAGGCTTATCAATGTTTTTACGCCAGATACCTGAAATATTTTGATCAGAATAAGTCGGATAAGGTGGGTGATGCCATGGGTGACTTTTTTTTAAATTCATTTTTTAAACTAAAATTTATTCCATTTAATAAAGAAAAAATAAATTCACCTGCAATCTGAGGCGTCGCATTTGCATTCCCTAGGATTGACTGACACACACGTACTGGGGCAGGGGGGCTCATACTAAGTATTGCTATGGAGCCCTATGGGATCTGTGTACGCCCCCGCTTTTGAATCTTTACATTGGATTTCTTTTGCACGGCGGTCCCAACACATCTGCCCATTTACTTCACTTTTTCGGAGGGTCTGGATGACTCTGTCACAATCCTGCAGGAAACCCATTATGAAAGAAAGAGTTCTGCTGCGTTCCTGCCGGGTGGTTCACGTGGAGCTGTAATTGCAGACTGTGTGAGTTTTGGAGCAAGGCCGGCGCTACCTGTAACCACACAAACAGATCATCATCACCGATGCCAGAAACAATCTAAATCCAGGTCTAGAAAAAGAGTAGAAAGTGGTAACTGTAGAAAGAAATGCAATAAGTCACAGTCATTATAGGGTTAAAAGGCTTTCCAGGACTTTGCTTTTGATGGTCTGTCTTATATCAGAATGGTCTGACTCCTGGGACAGTGCCGTGAACTTCGCAGTGGCCGTGCTTGGTACTGCAGCTTTCTGCAACTTGGTCTCATTCAGGTGCATAGAACATTACACAGCCATTACAAAAGTCCTTCTCGGCTTCGCATAGAAATAAAGCAACTCCCCCCGATTCACATGCATGCTCGGCTTAGCCGTACATACATGTTGTCATTATACAGGATATTGTCATGTATTAAGCGGGGCAGGGATGTAATATTACCACTTTACAAAGCATTGGTGTGGCCCCATCTGGAATATGCAGTTCAGTTCTGGGCACCAGTCCATAGAAAGGATGCCCTGCAGCTGGAGAGAGTACAGAGGAGAGCGACTAAACTGATAAGGGGCATGGAGGGTCTTAGTGATGAGGAAAGATCCCTATGAGGAAAGATCTCCCTAAGGGGAGACATGATTAACCTGTACAAGTATATAAATGGGCCATACAAAAAAATATGGTGAAAAACTGTTCCGCTTAAAAGACGAGGGGGCGCTGCCTCCAACTGGAGAGGAAAAAGTTCAGTGTCCAGAAGCGTCAAAGCTTCTTTACTGTAAGAACGGTGAATCTGTGGAATAGACGTCCTCAGGACGTGGTCACAGCAGGAAGAGGGGACGGGTTTAGATAAATTCTTAAATGTACATGACATTAATGTGAAGAAATCTGGGTCTCACTAACCTTTTTCTAAAATTCACATTCCCACCCATACTTTGTTTGAACTTGATGGATTTAAAGAGGACCTTTCACCTTGAAAAACATTGTGAACTAAGTATGCTGCCATGGAGAGCGGCGCCCGGGGATCTCACTGCACTTACTATTATCCCTGGGCGCCGCTCCATTCTCCCGTTATCCCCTCCGATATCTTCTATCACTAAGTTATAGTAGGCGGAGACTGCCCTTGTCCTGTGGGCGTCTCCTTCTCCTAGGCTGTAGCGCTGGCCAATCGCAGCGCACAGCTCACAGCCTGAGAGAAAAAAACCTCCCAGGGCTGGGAGAAGGAGACGCCCACAGGACAAGGGCAGACTCCGCCTACTATAACTTAGTGAGTAAAGATACCGGAGGGGATAACGGGAGAACGGAGCGGCGCCCAGGGATAATAGTAAGTGCAGTGAGATCCCCGGGCGCCGCTCTCCATGGCAGCATACTTAGTTCACAATGTTTTTCAAGGTGAAAGGTCCTCTTTAAAGGGGTATTCCAGTTAGACCAGGCATGCTCAACCTGCGGCCCTCCAGCTGTTGTAAAACTACAACTCCCACCATGCTCTTCTGTAGGCTGATAGCTGTAGGCTGTCCGGGAATGATGGCAGTTGTAGTTTTCCAACAGCTGGAGGGCCGCAGGTTGGGCATGCCTGAGTTAGATTAAGTTATTCCCTATCTAAAAGAATACTGGAATACTCCTTTAAGTCTTTTTTTTTTTTAACCGTATTAATTATGTAACTTGGGGGACTCCATCCATTTGGGGGACTCACTGACCCACGTTCTCGTGATTGGGTGGTCGGACCCCTCAGCAGCGATCAGATACTTATTACCTATCCTGTGGAAACAAAAAGGACGAACACCCTTTGACCTTCACCGCTAGTCACACGAGGGGCAAACTCCCAGCTCTTTATGTCGCCTTCACATTGGCTCTGTATGGAGGTATTATTTTGGCACTATAGTACGGTTTATTTGGTGCTGTCATTACCATCAAGGTATTACAAAGCTACAGCCCCCGGCTTGCCCTGACAGCTTAGGAGTCACAGTTTGGGGGGGGGGGGGAGGGCTGGTGTAATCTAATGTGATGCTTCCGTCAGACTCTCGTAGACCTGTGCTGCACACGCTCAATGCAATGTTTCCATTCCATGACAGCAAACAGAGAGCGTGTTGGTAACGAGGTACACAGGCAAATGTCACCGACCATTGCTTAGACAGCGATCTATTCGCTGTGAACCCCAATATTGTCCAACTACAACTCCCAGCATGCACGGCTCAACCCGACCTTCTGAAATCCCAGTTGTACAGTTCTGAAGAAGGAAGTTGCGGTGCGGAGGGACTATTTCACTCCCACGCTGCACGTGACACCGACCTTCAAGATGTGGGAATTTTTCACTTGCATATTTGTGACTGACTGACACGCCGGCCATCAGTGTTACTACTGTGCTGCCGCCATGTGCGTTTCCTCATTTCTTCATATTTGTATTCTAAAGCCCGTGGGGTTAAGTGATGTCAAGTAAGCGCAGTGTCCCCACGTACCCCGGGCGGTGTCCCCAGAGACCACGGGGGGTGTTGCCTAGGTTTAATGGGCTCCCTGGGCTGACAGCCTACCCTTAGGATAAGTCATCTATGAGTGATCGTGGAGTTTCACCCCCAATCAGGTCGAAGGTGGTCAGTAGAGATGAGTGAATTAAATGTGGCGAATCAGCCGAATCTGACTTTTAAATAATTTGCTCATCTACAGTGGTCAGCGATCGAGCTCCATCCATCTTTGTATGGTTGATCCTGGTACTGCAACTTGGTCCCATTTAAAGGGGTTGTTCAGTTTTAGGAGAAAACCGGACAACCCTTGTGATCCACTTCTCTTAGCTAGGCTATATTCACCAGGCTGCAGCAGTAACATCATGTGACCGGTGCAGCCAATCACTGGCCTCAGCTGTGCACCCGATGACACCAATGATTGGCTGCAGCAGTGTGACATTACTAGTCTCTGTGTTGGTTCCCGTGACACATTTGCCGTGCATGCTGGTTACCTGGGGCATCGTGCCGATTATGCAGCATCTGTGTACACTTCTCCTTTAAGGTTTGTTCCCTTCCCTGTCTGGTGCTTGTGGGGTTAACTACCTGGCTGGGTGTGATCACTAGGTGCTTATTTTGCCTGCGGCGGGTAGGCTGGAGTTTAGTTGTCCTCCAGCCTCTGTTGGTGCTGGAGCTATGCTCCTGTCCTGGGTATTCCATCTGCCCAGTTATTGAGGGCCACCTATTGAGACATCAATGTCATCCCATTGTTACCATGTCTTGTGTGATGTTCTAGTGGTCAGGTGGACACCTACTTGAACATCACTGAAAACTTGTTGTTAGATGTTCTGGGGGTCAGGTGGACCCGCGCTAGAACATAACAGTAAGTTTTGTCTTCCTCTTTTCTTTGTTTCTAGGCCTGAAGGAGATTCTGGTTCATCCTTCTGGTGGAGAAACCGGTCGTCTCTAGTCCTGACACTATTACAAGGGTTATACAGGGGAAGTTAGGGCCCTAGGTTCCGGTGTATGAACTTCCCTACCATCAAGGCCTGTTTATACTTATAGTTAGTCAGGACTAGCATTAGGGTTGCTTTAGGAGGTGACCAGCTCCCTTTCCCCAGTGTTTAGGCCTAGTTTCTGTTCCCGCTTCCCATCGGTGTTCGTTGTGGAGCCCCCTTCCCCCCCCATACCGCACCGTGACAATAGTAATTTGTCACAAATCGAATTTATTTTTTCGGCGAAGCAATCGAATCGAATTTGTCATAACTTTACTCATCACTACTGATCGAAGGGGTCAGGAGCTTGCTGGATAACCAACACAGCGCCATCTGTTTGGCTGTTTCCGGTACTACAGCTGGGTGCCATTTAGTTACTCAGGAGAACATTGGCCCTCTGTCAGGTTGTGCAATGAAGCAGGTGTTTCTTTCAGCTAATTACTGAGGGTCCCAATTCTGGTGTCATAGGATTCAGGTCCATGGGGCCCAGTAACATGACGCCTATATGTGTGCATTCGAGACAAATACTTTTTAATGCACTGTATATCCTGGACGGAGCATCAATGCATGACTGGTGCGGGTTCGCCCTATAGAACCTCCACCGAGCCTCAGATAAGAGGGGTCAGAGGGAGGAGTATAATAAAAGGCTCAGTGAAGATGGGTGGGTCTGGGCACCGTTAGCCCTGGGGACCACCCCTTGGACTCTTTTCAATGAATTTGCATTTGGCTCAAAAGATGTTTTTTCTGGGGCTGTGAAAATGAACCGAAAGGTAAGAGTGTGATGTCACCTACAGGATGCAAGGATGTCTTTAATGGGTGACAATATAGACAAACTCCCTTTAATTATGCCTGAGCTGTGGCTTCAGACTTGGAGAAGGTCCCGTGGCTGAGTGGGGTTCGGATTAAATGGGTTATACAGGCTTAAAAAAACAGGACTTTCTTCCAAAAACAGCACCACACCTTCCTGTGCATGGGTAGTGTCTCGTATTTAAATTCAGCTCCATCGAAACGAATAAGATTGAGTTGCAGTACCACACGCCACCTGTGAAGAGGTGTGGCACTGTTTCTTGGAAGAAAGGACTCAAGTTTCTCTAAACCTGGACTATCCCTTTAATTATATGTCCATCTGAACAACAGTTTACATAGAGAAGTGATCTACAGAGTCAATGGAAACATGACTCAAACTTCATACTTCTGCTGGCTTCAGAGCTGAAAGCTTCCAGTATTCCCTGCTGCTTCAATATTTGCCCAGAGTTTTAGCCTCTGATTTCCATTTTGCAAGTGTTCAGGAAAGGGGCAGTCATAGAGCTCAGAATGGGCCCCATCCGCCAAATGTTCAAGCCTTTTATTCATGTTTAGGTGCATTACTCTTTATTTTTAGGTCTAATGTTTCGCTCTGATTCATTTCATGATATATTAGTATCAGGAAGATCTGGTTCTCTGATGAATGATGTAATGCCACAACATTTAGCCACCACTAGGGGGAGCTAAGTGCATATCTTTATAGACAGCGAGTATTGAAGTGAATAGGAGCTGTGTGAATGTATTTTCAGTGGTCTGACCCTAAAGGCAGCTGAAGGTAGACAGTTCTGGACACAGAGGGGAGGCTGCCCAGTGGCGTGCCCCTGCCCACTGCAGCTATTTTCCCTGCCTATATGGTAAGGTACAGTAATCGGATGTCCCATAAGTCTGACAACAAGCATGTTTCCAGTAATAACCGGCACTACTGTGATTCCAGCCCTGGAGTGTATTCCTAATTGCTGAATTTTATAAATTGGCTTCCGAGAATGAAATGTGTATTACAGTAAGTGCCTCCAAATGTTATTTTGAGGCATTGGCACGCCTCTTGGCAACATTGCTCCATCCCCTCTGTATGAACTCTTCCAGGAGACCAGAAGGTTTCCCCTTTTAATAGGATCCTTCCGGATATACTGGGAGAGTTGTCAAGTATAACACAGGATATAACTCAGGATCAGTACAGGATAAGTAATGTATGTAGACAGTGACTGCACCAGCAGAATAGTGAGTGCAGCTCTGGAGTATAATACCGGATATAACTCAGGATCAGTACAGGATAAGTAATGTATGTAGACAGTGACTGCACCAGCAGAATAGTGAGTGCAGCTCTGGAGTATAATACAGGATGTAACTCAGGATCAGTACCGGATAAGTAATGTATGTACACAGTGACTGCACCAGCAGAATAGTGAGTGCAGCTCTGGAGTATAATACAGGATGTAACTCAGGATCAGTACAGGATAAGTAATGTATGTACACAGTGACTGCACCAGCAGAATAGTGAGTGCAGCTCTGGAGTATAATACAGGATGTAACTCAGGATCAGTACAGAATAAGTAATGTAATGTATGTACACAGTGACTGCACCAGCAGAATAGTGAGTGCAGCTCTGGAGTATAATACAGGATGTAACTCAGGATCAGTACAGGATAAGTAATGTATGTACACAGTGACTGCTCCAGCAGAATAGTGAGTGCAGCTCTGGAGTATAATACAGGATGTAGCTCAGGATCAGTACAGGATAAGTAATGTACAGTATGTACACAGTGACTGCACCAGCAGAATAGTGAGTGCAGCTCTGGAGTATAATACAGGATATAACTCAGGATCAGTACAGGATAAGTAATGTAATGTATGTACACAGTGACTGCACCAGCAGAATAGTGAGTGCAGCTCTGGAGTATATTACAGGATGTAACTCAGGATCAGTACAGGATAAGTAATGTATGTACACAGTGACTGCACCAGCAGAATAGTGAGTGCAGCTCTGGAGTATAACACAGGATATAACTCAGGATCAGTACAGGATAAGTAATGTATGTACACAGTGACTGCACCAGCAGAATAGTGAGTGCAGCTCTGGAGTATAATACAGGATGTAACTCAGGATCAGTACAGGATAAGTAATGTATGTACACAGTGACTGCCCCAGCAGAATAGTGAGTGCAGCTCTGGAGTATAATACAGGATGTAGCTCAGGATCAGTACAGGATAAGTAATGTACAGTATGTACACAGTGACTGCACCAGCAGAATAGTGAGTGCAGCTCTGGAGTATAATACAGGATGTAACTCAGGATCAGTACAGGATAAGTAATGTAATGTATGTACACAGTGACTGCACCAGCAGAATAGTGAGTGCAGCTCTGGAGTATATTACAGGATGTAACTCAGGATCAGTACAGGATAAGTAATGTATGTACACAGTGACTGCACCAGCAGAATAGTGAGTGCAGCTCTGGAGTATAACACAGGATATAACTCAGGATCAGTACAGGATAAGTAATGTATGTACACAGTGACTGCACCAGCAGAATAGTGAGTGCAGCTCTGGAGTATAATACAGGATGTAACTCAGGATCAGTACAGGATAAGTAATGTATGTACACAGTGACTGCACCAGCAGAATAGTGAGTGCAGCTCTGGAGTATAATACAGGATGTAACTCAGGATCAGTACCGGATAAGTAATGTATGTACACAGTGACTGCACCAGCAGAATAGTGAGTGCAGCTCTGGAGTATAATACAGGATGTAACTCAGGATCAGTACAGGATAAGTAATGTATGTACACAGTGACTGCACCAGCAGAATAGTGAGTGCAGCTCTGGAGTATAATACAGGATGTAACTCAGGATCAGTACAGGATAAGTAATGTATGTACACAGTGACTGCACCAGCAGAATAGTGAGTGCAGCACAAGTTAAGACCAGAGCCACACAAGGTGATCTTACCCACAGACCAGGGGGTAACATTACTTCTGCAGCGGTGGTGGGGGGAGGACAACGATTATTTTTAGTTGTCCTGAGTGACGGCGTTGAGCCACAGCATACTGTATACATACAGAGAGGTGCGGCACAATGTCAGCACTAAGTACAATGCTTCAGCTATCTCATTGAGTGGCCTAAGCAGCTATCGAGCATTAGGATTACGCATGTTGCCACCGTTGGCATTGGTCTATACACCAGGCTGTTGTTCTATGACTCCACCGAGGCCTTCATTAATCCTTTAAAGGGAACCTGTCTCCATGGAATTCACTGTTAATCCTGGTACAATGCAGGGCTTGTTCAGCTAAATGATTCTTTCTGGAGAAAACTTACTTGTATTCCATATGCAAATGAGCAGTTAAGTGCACTGAGGGCAGGTCCAAGCAACTCTGTGCACTCTTGTTGCCTCTACCCTCTGCCAGCAGCCAACTGTCCTTCTAGATTGACAGGTCCAGGTCTGATGACGTTTACAGCGCCTAGTCCTGTCAATCAAAGTGCAGAGGGCGCGGCAGTTGCAGAGAGCACAGAGCCTCTAGGTGTAACGGCAACGCCCCCGTTGCTCTTACAGGCTCATTTGCATATATTAAAACTTCAGTGCAGGCACATATGAACATAGGACCAACACAGATGCCTTCAGCTGCAAAGCGCACATGTAACAGGTCAGCCAGTGTCATAGGTGCAGAACTGCTGACAGATGCTCTTTAAGAGAAGCAAGGGTGCACATAGTGGCTCAAAGGCTATGTAGACCTTTAAGTGTAATTTTTTTTATCATTATATTGTACTCATTTTGAGCTAAAATCATTTTTTCAATTGGTCTTTATTAAAAATATGGAGCCCCTTTTTTTCTGTAGAGAGCTGAGATGCTCTAGTAGCAACCTATGGATTTTCTGTCTTTTCCATCAGACCAGGAGCTGACGGACTCCTTATCTCTGCTCTCTGACCTCCTAGACACTCATTATAGCTCAATTCGTATCTTAACTAAGTGTTTCTGACCTCTCAGTAGTTTAGAGGTAAGGTTTATTAGATGACCGGCAAAAAGTTAAAGTACCAGTCACACAGTTAGAAAAACAGTTAACCCTTTGTGACAGAACGGCTCAATATTTTTTATGAAGACCAATTGAAAATATGATTTTTAGCCAAAAATGAATAAAATGCAATCATAAACAAAAATTGCCTCCGAAGTTGTACATAGCCTTTAAGACCACCCTTGGTGCACTTAACTGCTCATTTGCATATGTATTACAAGTACTTTTTCTCCAGAATGAAGCAACAGATCGCTGAGTGAAAGGTATCATTACATTCAGGTGAGCTAGCCCTACAAGGCAGCGTATCTGATGTAACAGTGAATTTCACGGTGACAGACTCCATTTAAGCTACCTGCACAGGTTGCAGATTACGCGCATATTTTTTTCCGACAGGATTCTCGTGTGGAAAAATCGCAGTGTAATACAATACCAGCCAAGTGTATTCGATTTTACAGGACCTGAACCTGCGATCCTGCCCCTTGCATTGCAATACACAGGTATTATCAAACTACAGTATTAGGCCGGGCCTTAGGCAAGTACTCATCTAAGGCCACTTTCACACTTGCGTTGTTAATTCCGGTATTGAGACCAGGAAGAGGTTCTCAATACCGGAATTAAACGGATCCGTTTTGAGTTTGCACATCAGGATGCATCCGTTCTGTTAGGATGCGGTTGTGTGAAATCAAAACGGGAAAAAAACGGATCAGTCACTAAATACATTTTTTAGGCTCCTAAAAAAAACGATCAGTCACCACTAACTTACATTGTTTTCAGTGACGGATCCGTTTTTTTCCGGTTTTATAAACGGACACAAAACCGCAGCTAGCATCGGTTTTGCGTCCAGTTACAAAACGGAATGCTTCCGGAACGGAAGACATCCGGATGCATTATGAGTGGATCTCTTTCCATTGACAATGCATGAGGACTAAACGGAAAAAGTTTTATTTCGGTATTGAGATGCTCTGCCGGATCTCAATACCGGAAAACAATAACGCCAGTGTGAAAGTAGCTTTAGGCTGCTTTTTTACATTAGCGAAAGCCTTCACCCACCATAACAGCCTGCCGGAAGTCCGCTCCGGCGCCATTCACTATCATGGGGGCGGGCCGTCCGCAGCACGGCAAACATACCGAGAGGCGGTCGGACAAAATCTACACCATGCTGCGTTTTTTGTCAGTCCACATCTTGGCTTGTCATTATAGTGAATGAGCGGACTTCCAGCGGCACGGTGGTCTAGCGTTAGCACAGATCCGGCAGGCTGGAAGTGTGAACATACCCTAATGCTTTTTATTTACTGTGCAACCTACTCAAAGGGCGGAGAGTGGGTTGTCAGGTGATTCGGCCTCGTCACGTGACCGGCACCTCAGCGATTGCGACAGTGGTTTGCTGATGCGATTCTATCCTGAATCCCACCCAGGTGCAGACGATTTAATACTAGTAGCTGCTTTCTATGACTTTCAATCACTATAATAATGAAACAGGTTTTATTTTGGTCAGGGGAGGTATTTACAGTTGAAAGAAAAAGTATGTGAACCCTTTGGAATGATATGGATTTCTGCGCAAATTGGTCATAAAATGTGATCTGATCTTCATCTAAGTCACAACAATAGACAATCACAGTCTGCTTAAACTAATAACACACAAAGAATTACATGTTACCATGTTTTTATTGAACACACCATGTAAACATTCACAGTGCAGGTGGAAAAAGTATGTGAACCCTTGGATTTAATAACTGGTTGAACCTCCTTTGGCAGCAATAACTTCAAACTTCAAACGTTTCCTGTAGTTGCAGATCAGACGTGCACAACGGTCAGGAGTAATTCTTGACCCTTCCTCTTTACAGAACTGTTTCAGTTCAGCAATATTCTTGGGATGTCTGGTGTGAATCGCTTTCTTGAGGTCATGCCACAGCATCTCAATCGGGTTGAGGTCAGGACTCTGACAGGGCCACTCCAGAAGGCGTATTTTCTTCTGTTTAATCCATTCTGTTGTTGATTTACTTCTATGCTTTGGGTCGTTGTCCTGTTGCAACACCAATCTTCTGTTGAGCTTCAGCTGGTGGACAGATGGCCTTAAGTTCTCCTGCAAAATGTCTTGATAAACTTGGGAATTAATTTTTCCTTTGATGATAGCAATCCGTCAAGGCCCTGACGCAGCAAAGCAGCCCCAAACCATGATGCCCCCACCACCACACTTCACAGTTGGGATGAGGTTTTGATGTTGGTGTGCTGTGCCTCTTTTTCTCCACACATCGTGTTGTGTGTTTCTTCCAAACATCTCAACTTTGGTTTCATCTGTCCACAGAATACTTTGCCAGTACTGCTGTGGAACATCCAGGTGGTCTTATGCAAACTGTAAACGTGCAGCAATGTTTTTATTGGACAGCAGTGGCTTCCTCTGTGGTATCCTCCCATGAAATACATTCTTGTTTAGTGTTTTATGTATCGTAGATTCGCTAACAGGGATGTTAGCATATGCCAGAGACTTTTGTAAGTCTTTAGCTGACACTCTAGGATTCTTCTTCACCTCATTGAGCAGTCTGCGCTGTGCTCTTGCAGTCATCTTTACAGGACGACCACTCCTAGGGAGAGTAGCAGCAGTGCTGAGCTTTCTCTATTTATAGACAATTTGTCTTACCGTGGACTGATGAACAGCAAGGCTTTTGGAGATACTTTTATAACCCTTTCCAGCTTTATGCAAGTCAACAATTCTTAATCGTAGGTCTTCTGAGAGCTCTTTTGTGCGAGGCATCATTCACATCAGGCAATGCTTCTTGTGAAAAGCAAACCCAGAACTGGTGTGTGTTTGTTATAGGGCAGGGCAGCTGTAAACAACACCTCCAATCTCATCTCATTGATTGGACTCCAGTTGTCTGACACCTCACTCCAATTAGCTCTTGGAGATGTCATTAGTCTAGGGGTTCACATACTTTTTCCACCTGCACTGTGAATGTTTACATGGTGTGTTCAATAAAAACATGGTAACATTTAATTCTTTGTGTGTTATTAGTTTAAGCAGACTGTGATTGTCTATTGTTGTGACTTAGATGAAGATCAGATCACATTTTATGACCAATTTGTGCAGAAATCCATATCATTCCAAAGGGTTCACATACTTTTTCATGCAACTGTATATCTGTTAGGTGTGCTTCACCTTTCTCTACCCCCTGAGAAAGCAACGCAAAACATGTGTTGGGGTTGGTTTGAGGCGCCATTTAGCGTCTGTAATATTTTATGTATGTGGTTTTGTATATTAATTTGGATGGTTTCATTTTGCCTTCATTATTGTGTCTTCTGTGACCACTTTTTGGCATCTCATCTGTGGTGTAAATGTGCAGTGTCCCACTCGGTGATGGTCGTGGGGCCCTGTATAATTTTGGCTATTTGTAGTGTGCACATTAATGTATTTCTGTGTGAACTGTAATTCCTTATAAAAGGCTGTTTTATTTGAGCATGTTATTACAACTGTCCCCTAGGTAGTGCTGGCACCACACACACACACACACACATATATATATATACAGTACAGACCAAAAGTTTGGGCACACCTTCTCATTCAAAGAGTTTTCTTTATTTTCATGACTATGAAGGCATCAAAACTATGAATTAACACATGTGGAATTATATACATAACAAACAAGTGTGAAACAACTGAAAAAATGTCATATTCTAGGTTCTTCAAAGTAGCCACCTTTTGCTTTGATTACTGCTTTGCACACTCTTGGCATTCTCTTGATGAGCTTCAAGAGGTAGTCCCCTGAAATGGTCTTCCAACAGTCTTGAAGGAGTTCCCAGAGATGCTTAGCACTTGTTGCCCCTTTTGCCTTCACTCTGCGGTCCAGCTCACCCCAAACCATCTCGATTGGGTTCAGGTCCGGTGACTGTGGAGGCCAGGTCATCTGGCGCAGCACCCAATCACTCTCCTTCATGGTCAAATAGCCCTTAATTTCAAAGTTTTCCCAATTTTTCGGCTGACTGACTGACCTTCATTTCTTAAAGTAATGATGGCCACTAGTTTTTCTTTACTTAGCTGCTTTTTTCTTGCCATAATACAAATTCTAACAGTCTATTTAGTAGGACTATCAGCTGTGTATCCACCTGACTACTCCTCAACGCAACTGATGGTCCCAACCCCATTTATAAGGCAAGAAACCCCACTTATTAAACCTGGCAGGGCACACCTGTGAAGTGAAAACCATTTCAGGGGACTACCTCTTGAAGCTCATCAAGAGAATACCAAGAGTGTGCAAAGCAATAATCAAAGCAAAAGGTGGCTACTTTGAAGAACCTAGAATATTACATATTTTCAGTTGTTTCACACTTGTTTGTTATGTATATAATTCCACATGTGTTAATTCATAGTTTTGATGCCTTCAGTGTGAATCTACAATTTTCATAGTTATGAAAATAAAGAAAACTCTTTTAATGAGAAGGTGTGTCCAAACTTTTGGTCTGTACTGTATATCTTAGGGTGTGTCAAGTCAGAGGTAGAAGGAAGGAAGTTAGCTGAGGAGTGAGGAGAGAGGTAGCGATGTGTGAGGAGCAGGAGAAGCAAAGTCTAATATATGTAGCTGTTATCTTAGCCAAGCTGAGGGAGTAGGGAGAACATCCTTACAGCTGCCTAGCACAGACCAGAGTAAACTGGTGATACAAGCAGCATTAGCTTATGGACTCCACAGCACCAGTGACCGGGAGAACCCTAAAAGCACTTGGACACAGCGCAAGGTTGTCCATTACCACATACTTCTATGGATATTGTTGACCAGTGTTTTTGAAAGCAACCAGTGCAAACAATGGAGCAGAGGATTCATGCCTGCCGTTAGGGAGACCGCCCTGTGGGTTGCCAAACACAAGTTAGAGTCATTATTATATCCAGTATCTGGCAGCTAGAGTGTGGACATAGTGAGGACGGTTAGAAAGGAACTCTCTCATACCAGCCAAAGGAAAATCTCAATGCACCTATTGTCAAGCCTGTTACTAGGATTGCAGCTAAACCAATCGTGTATGCATCATATGAGTTGTCACCTTTACAAATGGAAATGTACAGCACCTCAAGGCAATTGATTAAGTAAAAAGTTCTATTGTTTACAACCATTGACTCCTCATCCTTTCTACAACCTTCCTTTGCACCTAACGGTGCTGGCGTCACGAACACCAGGGACACTGCCTCCACGGGCACCTTAAACCATTCGACCAAGGGCACCTCAACCACCATCTGGCGGGAGTCCCTGGACAACAGAGTGTGCCCCGAAGGAACTGGTGCTGTCCTTCCATTCACTGCACACTGACCCAGGGAGCTCTACAGAACAGTGGGCAAACAACTACTACCCCCATCGGCCCACCAACACTCACATATTGCCCCTGGGGCCCGGCCGTTGCAAATGTCAATACGTTGTATTTGTATTTTAATCCTTCAGTATATTAAAGTGTTTAACTAAGATGATTTCTCACTGTAAATGTCCTGTATTCATTTCATATCCTAATCATCTATTCCAGTAAGAGTATTTCCTGTTTTCATTATTGACTCTTGTCAAATAATGAAGAGTAATTGATACGAGAAAGGAAATGACAATAACAAAAGACTAGATGCTTAATACAATTACCCATATATCCCTATGTACAAGAATATAACTACTATAATACCGCTCCTATGTACAAGAATATAACTACTATAATACTGCTCCTATGTACAAGAATATAACTACTATAATACTGCCCCTATGTACAAGAATATTACTACTATAATACTGCTCCTATGTACAAGAATATAACTACTATAATACTGCCTCCTATATACAAGAATATAACTACTATAATACTGCCTCCTATGTACAAGAATATATCTACTATAATACTGCTCCTATATACAAGAATATAACTACTATAATACTGCTCCTATGTACAAGAATATAACTACTATAATACTGCCTCCTATGTACAAGAATATTACTACTATAATACTGCTCCTATGTACAAGAATATAACTACTATAATACTGTCCCCTATGTACAAGAATATAACTACTATAATACTGCTCCTATGTACAAGAATATAACTACTATAATACTGCTCCTATGTACAAGAATATAACTACTATAATACTGCCTCCTATGTACAAGAATATAACTACTATAATACTGCTCCTATGTACAAGAATATAACTACTATAATACTGCCTCCTATGTACAAGAATATAACTACCATAATACTGCTCCTATGTACAAGAATATAACTACTATAATACTGCTCCTAGGTACAAGAATATAACTACTATAATACTGCTCCTATGTACAAGAATATAACTACTATAATACTGCTTCTATGTACTGGAATATAACTACTATAATACTGCTCCTATGTACTGGAATATAACTACTATTATACTGCTCCTATGTACAAGAATATAACTACTATAATACTGTCTCCTATGTACAAGAATATAACTACTATAATACTGGTCCCATGTACAAGAATATAACTACTATAATACTGCTCCTATGTACAAGAATATATCTACTATAATACTGCCTCCTATGTACAAGAATATAACTACTATAATACTGCTCCTATGTGCAAGAATATAACTACTATAATACTGCTCCTGTGTACAAGAATATATCTACTATAATACTGCCTCCTATGTACAAGAATATAACTACTATAATACTGCCTCCTATGTACAAGAATATAACTACTATAATACTGCTCCTGTGTACAAGAATATATCTACTATAATACTGCCTCATATGTACAAGAATATAACTACTATAATACTGCCCCCTATGTACAAGAATATAACTACTATAATACTGCTCCTATGTACAAGAATATAACTACTATAACACTGCCTCCTATGTACAAGAATATAACTACTATAATACTGCTCCTATGTACAAGAATATAAATACTATAATACTGCCTCCTATGTACAGGAATATAACTACTATAATACTGCTCCTATGTACAAGAATATAACTACTATAATACCGCTCCTATGTACAAGAATATAACTACTATAATACTGCTCCTATGTACAAGAATATAACTACTATAATACTGCTCCTATGTACAAGAATATAACTACTATAATACTGCTCCTATGTACAAGAATATAACTACTATAATACCGCTCCTATGTACAAGAATATAACTACTATAATACTGCTCCTATGTACAAGAATATAACTACTATAATACTGCTCCTATGTACAAGAATATAACTACTATAATACTGCTCCTATGTACAAGAATATAACTACTATAATACTGCTCCTATGTACAGGAATATAACTACTATAATACTGCCGCTATGTACAAGAATATCACTACTATAATACTGCCTCCTATGTACAAGAATATAACTACTATAATACTGCCTCCTATGTACAAGAATATAACTACTATAATACTGCTCCTATGTACAAGAATATAACTGCTATAGCTATAATATAATATGAGGGGCAGTACGATGTTATGGGATGAGGCAGATGTAGGGTGTGCCGGATTTATTTTTGACATTTGTTTTGCATCGTCTCCAGAGTCACAACATTTGGTCGGGGATTTCTGGTTAACTGGAATTCATGAAGTCCATTAGTTTCTTACTATGAGCTGGCTCTTCCTGCAGTGGTCACTTCTTGCAGGGGGGAGGGGGGCATTTTATTGACTATTTAAGGCTTTCTAGCTTTTGTGAAACTACAACTTCTTGCATGGTACGATAGCCTGTTGCCATCAGTCTATGCTGGGAGTTGTAGTTTCACAACAGACGGAGATTATTGGTAGTAGCTCTACATGTACAGGGAGTGCAGAATTATTAGGCAAGTTGTATTTTTGAGGATTAATTTTATTATTGAACAACAACCATGTTCTCAATGAACCCAAAAAACTCATTAATATCAAAGCTGAATATTTTTGGAAGTAGTTTTTAGTTTGTTTTTAGTTTTAGCTATTTTAGGGGGATATCTGTGTGTGCAGGTGACTATTACTGTGCATAATTATTAGGTAACTTAACAAAAAACAAATATTTACACATTTCAATTATTTATTTTTACCAGTGAAACCAATATAACATCTCAACATTCACAAATATACATTTCTGACATTCAAAAACAAAACAAAAACAAATCAGTGACCAATATAGCCACCTTTCTTTGCAAGGACACTCAAAAGCCTGCCATCCATGGATTCTGTCAGTGTTTTGATCTGTTCACCATCAACATTGCGTGCAGCAGCAACCACAGCCTCCCAGACATTGTTCAGAGAGGTGTACTGTTTTCCCTCCTTGTAAATCTCACATTTGATGATGGACCACAGGTTCTCAATGGGGTTCAGATCAGGTGAACAAGGAGGCCATGTCATTAGATTTTCTTCTTTTATACCCTTTCTTGCCAGCCACGCTGTGGAGTACTTGGACGCGTGTGATGGAGCATTGTCCTGCATGAAAATCATGTTTTTCTTGAAGGATGCAGACTTCTTCCTGTACCACTGCTTGAAGAAGGTATCTTCCAGAAACTGGCAGTAGGACTGGGAGTTGAGCTTGACTCCATCCTCAACCCGAAAAGGCCCCACAAGCTCATCTTTGATGATACCAGCCCAAACCAGTACTCCACCTCCACCTTGCTGGCGTCTGAGTCGGACTGGAGCTCTCTGCCCTTTACCAATCCAGCCACGGGCCCATCCATCTGGCCCATCAAGACTCACTCTCATTTCATCAGTCCATAAAACCTTAGAAAAATCAGTCTTGAGATATTTCTTGGCCCAGTCTTGACGTTTCAGCTTGTGTGTCTTGTTCAGTGGTGGTCGTCTTTCAGCCTTTCTTACCTTGGCCATGTCTCTGAGTATTGCACACCTTGTGCTTTTGGGCACTCCAGTGATGTTGCAGCTCTGAAATATGGCCAAACTGGTGGCAAGTGGCATCTTGGCAGCTGCACGCTTGACTTTTCTCAGTTCATGGGCAGTTATTTTGCGCCTTGGTTTTTCCACACGCTTCTTGCGACCCTGTTGACTATTTTGAATGAAACGCTTGATTGTTCGATGATCACGCTTCAGAAGCTTTGCAATTTTAAGAGTGCTGCATCCCTCTGCAAGATATCTCACTATTTTTGACTTTTCTGAGCCTGTCAAGTCCTTCTTTTGACCCATTTTGCCAAAGGAAAGGAAGTTGCCTAATAATTATGCACACCTAATATAGGGTGTTGATGTCATTAGACCACACCCCTTCTCATTACAGATGCACATCACCTAATATGCTTAATTGGTAGTAGGCTTTCGAGCCTATACAGCTTGGAGTAAGACAACATACATAAAGAGAATGATGTGGTCAAAATACTCATTTGCCTAATAATTCTGCACGCAGTGTATAGCTTGGATCATGTAATACGTCGGTGCCAAAAAACATACTGTATCATGTGGAAAAAGTTCTGTATTGGCTCCCTTCCAGCCAATATCAGCCTCCCCACACCCCCACCAACATGTCTTCAGTGAAGAGGAGTTTATCTGGAGTGGCATAGGGCCGCAGGTGAGAGGGGGTCCAGTGCTGAACTCCTTCTCCTGCCTCCTGACATCCTGACCTAAATTTTTTTTGCATTCGTCACTAGATGGCGCTCACTGAAAGGTGAATTGTACAGCTACTTGGGTTCAATTGCAGCTGTATAAATTCGTATGGACTGAGCTCCCCCTAGTGGTGGCTGCAGGCAGCCAGTTTTATCATGTACTGAAGGGAAGCAGAGGGTTTAGAGCTATATGGGTAGATGTATCGGTGCATTTATGCCAGTTGTCCGGATAAAACACATTCCACTTTTTCTGACAGCTGGGTAAAATGGGTGAGATGGAGTGTAAGTTTTTAGTTTTTTTAATAAAAAATTCCTTAAGTTAATTTAAAAAAATATATATTTTTTTATTTCACTGAGATCTCACTTACTAAATTTTATTATGGGTCCCTATGATTTCTGTGCACGCCCCCGTTTGTGGGTAAACCCCCTCAATACACACTGTCAGGACAGTATATCAGTGTATATACAGTATAAGCCCCACAATTCAATCAAACACCACAGCTGATGGCATTGTTCTGTGCTGATACGGCAGTATTAACTGGTTTATTTTATATAGGCCTCATGTAGTTGTGGGCATAACATGGCACTATTACTTATGCATCATACGGCAGTATTACGGTATGTTCTCACTTTACTGTTCTGTGTTCACTGTGTGGCACAATCATGTAAACGCTGTATGGCAGTTTTATGTGGATACTTTATTGCACTATTACAGTATTTGGGTGTTATATGTAAGCATTCTGTGGTTGCTTTATGGCACTATTATATATGGATCCTGTGGCAGTATTATGTGGTTACTGTGTGGCACCATTATGTAAACACTGTATGGCAGTACTATGAGGGCGCTCAGTATGTGGCTTGTATTGTGGCGGTATTATTACAGTTCATAGTCACAGCACTGCTGATGGGGTGAGACCTTCTAGTGATGTGCACAGGAGAGGAGACATCACCGCGACCATGAACCAGTGTCCGTGCAAGATGATTCTGTTCTAATAGAAAAGCTGAAAATCAGATCGTCACCTAATGTCAGGTTCTCTTTTTTTTCAGATTGTTGCTCATGAAAACCAAGTTTCCTGCAATAACTTTCAGTATCTAGAAGAAGAACTCAACAAATGCTGCGCGCGCTGCCCCCCAGGTGAGAGGTCGTACAACGTACTGGTCGTCTGGAGGATTTTATATAATTATTTACATAATATCTATCATACAGTATCTATATCATATCTATTATCTATCTATCTATCTATCTATCTATCTATCTATTATCTATCTATCTATCTATCTATCTATCTATCTATCTCCTATCTATTATCTATCTATCTATTATCTATCTATTATCTATCTATCTATCTATCTATCTATCTATCTATTATCTATCTATTATCTATCTATCTATCTATTATCTATCTATCTATCTATCTATCTATCTATCTATTATCTATCTATCTATCTATCTATCTATCTATCTATCTATTATCTATCTATCTATCTATCTATCTATCTATCTATCTATCTATCTATTATCTATCTATCTATCTATCTATTATCTATCTATCTATCTATCTATCTATTATCTATCTATCTCATATCTATCTATCTATTATCTATCTATTATCTATCTATCTATCTATCTATTATCTATTATCTATCTATCTATCTATTATCTATCTATCTATCTATCTATCTATCTATCTATCTATCTATCTATTATCTATCTATCTATCTATCTATCTATCTATCTATCTATCTATCTATTATCTATCTATCTATCTATCTATCTATCTATCTATCTATTATCTATCTATCATCTATCTATCTATCATATATCTAATATCTATCTATCTATCTATCTATCTATTATCTATGTATCTATTATCTATCTATTATTTATCTATCTATCTAAAAAAAATAGATGGGAGCCCTCCTCCCCAGTAACAGTGTCAAGAAGTGCATGGATAACTTACACTTCACTGCCAGAGTCTACAAGACCTGGAGGTGGGGGGGAGGGCGGGGGGGGGGGGCATTTTGGACATTAAGATGATTGATACTTTGTTTAATTAAAGATAAGTACAAGCTGTACAGTTACTTGAATGGGGCTGAGCAGCAATACCAGGCACAGCCCTTGATCCAAGGCGGTGCTATGATCTAATCTCAGACATCCCCTTTAAGAACACATGACCGGTCTAAGGCTACTTTAACACTCGCGTTTTGTACGGTTCCGTCCTGGATGGATCCGTTCAGATAATACAACCGTCTGCATCCGTTTAGAACGGATCTGTTTGTATTATCTGTAGCATAGCCAAGACGGATCCGTCTTGAAAGTCAAAGGAGGACGGATCCGTTTTCTATTGTGCCAGATTGTGTCAGTGAAAACGGATCAGTCCCCATTGACTTGCATTGTGTGCCAGGACGGATCCGCTTGGCTCAGTTTCACCAGACGACACCAAAACGCTGCAGGCAGCGCCTCCAGAGCGGAATGGTGACTGAACTGATGCATTCTGAGGGGATCCTTTTTCCATTCAGAAAGCATTAGAATGCAAACTGATCCGTTTTGGACCGCGTGTGAGAGCCCTGAACGGATCTCACAAACGGAACGCCAAAATGCCAGTGTTGAAGCAGCCTGTAGAACAGGTGTCCTGCCCAGTGCAGGCTCCCAAGGGCGTGCAGACTTTCGAGGCGGAGCACGTGAATGCTATGGCGTCTGCTGTCTATATCGCTACAGCGTTAATAATTGACGGATGATATGGCAGATCAAGGAAGTCTTCTAACTTTAGCTTCGGAGGAAGAATCGGTTTAAAGGGGGATGAGGGCAAAGAAATACTGAAAAATACCAACCCCTGTGGCTACAATCCCTGCACCTCATGTCTGTATGACTGGAAGGTGGTGATGAAGCATTTTTGCTTCCAGTGAAGGGGGAGGATGGGGGTTACCCTTCCCTTTCAGCAGAATCTCTATAAAATGTGAGCAATTCCCTTATGGCAACAGCACAGTAACAAAAAACCCTGGTGGAGAAACCGTCCAAGCCGGAGAATTCATACTTCCTTATCCGAAAGAGGAAATCTGCACTTCTACATAATGGGGGAGGGGGATTGTTGGCTGCTGAGGGTTCCAGTGAGCAGTGGATTGCTGAATCTGGCACTGCGCAAGTGTAGAGGACGCTGAGCTAAAGGTCAGGTCCCACCTACTGTGCTGCACTGCGAGATTACACAATTAACCCCTTGATGCCCCGCGTCAGAACTGTACGGTGCCCAGTGTTGAACGTTTGCCATTTAACCCCGTGATGCTACCACGATCCATAGTTGTTCTGCAGTGGAGAGAAGTTCTCCTCCCCTGATGGTCTTCTCCGGATCGATTTTAAGGGACCGCCATGGGCCTAACAAGTGCCCCCCACAGCTGTCCTAAAGGAAATCTCTATTAGGACATTCCTGAGCTATAACCGAATGGCTGAGAGTGAATTTTAAATGCACATCCAGTACTGGAATACATAGCTTTTTCAATGCAACAGGATATAAATAATATAAATAAAAAGATTGGGGCAAAAAATGTAAAAAAAAAGTTTAATAGAATAATCTTGGAAAACAGGCACACAAAAATTATAGAACCAACAACTATTTAGAAATAAAAAGTTTTTATTAAACAAAAGCAATAAAACATACAAAAAGCATACAATATTTATTCTATTAAGGCACTATCAATGTAAAATATCACTTAAAATGTTCTGATAACTAAAAAAAAACAAAAAAAACAGGATGTTATGTTGGAAATTAATTTTTTTACATATTCTGCTCAAAAAAATGAATGAATAAAAAACAGCATTTTATGTACCAAAACAGTATATAAAAAGTATATCTGAACAAGCAAAAAAGAAACAGGACAGCATGGGCAAGGTAAAATAAAAAAGGTTTTAACATATTGAGGCAAAAACTGAAAAATCTACTGCATCCTCAAAGCCATATTAAGCCATGTTATTAAGGAGTTAATAATGTTCATTTCGTTTTTAACAATCTCCTGTGTGTAAACAATGGAGGGGCCGCAGCTGTTGTAGGTGTGATCTCTGCCGTTACCAGTCTGCTACCGGGCACTGACCAGTCAAGAGGAACGTTGTAAAAATCAGAGCTTCAGACATGAAAGATCATAGTTTTTTTCCCATAAACAGTGCCACTCCTGGCTGTTTTTGGTATTGCGGCTCAGCCACATTTATTTAAATAGAACCAAGACTGTAAAAAGGATTGTCTGGCTTTAGGACTAGGTCATCAATATATGATTGGCAGGGAATCAGTTGCGTGAAAGAGGCAAGTCAATCCAGCAAGTACCATGTATCATTTGACCATTTACCAGACACAGTACTGGACGTTTTGTGGCACCTATGTGGTGTGAATGGGTCTGAGCTGTAGTACCTGGCACAGCCACAACTGTGTACGCAGCACTGAGTTTGGATTAATATTGAAGGGCAGAAGTGAGCAGTTATCATTAGTAGTGGAGTCAAAGTCCCACTGATCAGATATTGATGGCCTAGGCTAAGGATCCTAAGAAGTCCATTAAATGGAGTGACAACCAGTAGTGCTGTGTGTGAATAGACACTTACATGTGCAGTGACCCAGTGAATCACTGCTAAAAGGTTAATATTGCAATTAACTGCTAAAGAGGTAATACTAAGGTTCATCATATCTTTACTGACATGATGTTTGTGCACAGTGAATCCCAAAAGGCGATATAAAGAAAGGAAATAGTTAGATGGGCTGGCCCCACTCCCCTGGTTAGGAGGTTTCGGTCATCAGGCCTAAAGGAAGGACATGCATGTGTGAGCTGCTCATAACTAGGCCTAGTCCAGGGAACCATCATCCCTGAGACTGAAAAGCTGCCAGAGAAGCAAATGAACAGAGAGACTACCCTTAAAAGAAAGAGAACAGAAATTTTCAGATGCTATAACAGATAATGGAAGAGAGTGCTGAGCTGTGTTACCATAGTATAAAAGATACTGGAAGAGAGTGCTGTGCTGTGTTACCATAGTATAACAGATACTGGAAGGGAGTGCTGAGCTGTGTTACCATAGTATAACAGATAATGAAAGGGAGCGCTGTGCTGTGTCACCATAGTATAACAGATAATGGAAGAGAGTGCTGTGCTGTGTTACCATAGTATAACAGATACTGGAAGAGAGTACTGAGCTGTGTTACCATAGTATAACAGATACTGGAAGGGAGTGCTGTGCTGTGTTACCATAGTATAACAGATAATGGAAGGGAGCGCTGTGCTGTGTTACCATAGTATAACAGATAATGGAAGAGAGTGCTGTGCTGTGTTACCATAGTATAACAGATAATGAAAGGGAGCGCTGTGATGTGTTACCATAGTATAACAGATAATGGAAGGGAGTACTAAGCGGTGTTACTATAGTATAACAGATAATGGAAGGGAGTACTGAGCGGTGTTACCTTAGTGTAACAGATAATGGAAGGGAGGACAGTGTTGTGTTACCATAGTATAACGGAAGGGAGTCCTGAGCTGTGTTACTATAGTATAACAGATAATGGAAGGGAGTGCTGTGCTGTGTTACCATAGTATAACAGATAATGGAAGGGAGTACTGAGCTGTGTTACTATAGTATAACAGATAATGGAAGGGAGTACTGAGCGGTGTTACTATAGTATAACAGGTAATGGAAGAGAGTGCTGTGCTGTGTTACCATAGTATAAAGGAAGGGAGTACTGAGCGGTGTTACCATAGTATAACAGATAATGGAAGAGAGTGCTGTGCTGTGTTACCATAGTATAACAGATAATGGAAGAGAGTGCTGTGCTGTGTTACCATAGTATAACAGATAATGGAAGAGAGTGCTGAGTTGTGTTACCATAGTATAACACATAATGGAAGAGAGTGCTGAGTTGTGTTACCATAGTATAACAGATAATGGAAGGGAGTACTAAGCGGTGTTACTATAGTATAACAGATAATGGAAGGGAGTACTAAGCGGTGTTACCATAGTGTAACAGATAATGGAAGGGAGGACAGTGTTGTGTTACCATAGTATAACAGAAGGGAGTCCTGAGCTGTGTTACCATAGTATGACAGAAAATGGAAGAGAGTGCTGAGCTGTGTTACCATAGTATAACAGATAACGGAAGGGAGCGCTGCGCTGTGTTACCATAGTATAACAGATAATGGAAGAGAGTGCTGAGCTGTGTTACTATAGTATAGCAGATAATGGAAGGGAGTACTGAGCGGTGTTACCATAGTATAACAGATAATGGAAGAGAGTGCTGTGCTGTGTTACTATAGTATAACAGATAATGGAAGGGAGTGCTGTGCTGTGTTACCATAGTATAACAGATAATGGAAGGGAGTGCTGTGATGTGTTACCATAGTATAACAGATGACGGAAGGGAGTGCTGTGCTGTGTTACCATAGTATAACAGATAATAGAAGGGAGTGCTGTGATGTGTTACCATAGTATAACAGATAATGGAAGGGAGTACTGAGCTGTGTTACTATAGTATAACAGATAATGGAAGGGAGTACTGAGCGGTGTTACCATAGTATAACAGATAATGGAAGGGAGTGCTGAGCTGTGTTACTATAGTATAACAGATAATGGAAGGGAGTACTGAGCGGTGTTACCATAGTATAACAGATAATGGAAGAGAGCGCTGTGCTGTGCTACCATAGTATAACAGATAATGGAAGGGAGTACTGAGCTGTGTTACTATAGTATAACAGATAACGGAAGGGAGTAATGAGCTGTGTTACCATAGTATAACAGATAATGGAAGAGAGTGCTGGGCTGTGTTACCATAGTATAATAGATAATGGAAGGGAGTACTGAGCATTATTACCATAGTATAAAAGATACTGGAAGATAGTGCTGTGCTGTGTTACCATAGTGTAACAGATAATGGAAGGGAGTACTGAGCGGTGTTACCATAGTATAACAGATAATGAAAGAGAGTGCTGTGCTGTGTTACCATAGGATAACGGAAGAGAGTACTGAGCGGTGTTACCATAGTATAACAGATAACGGAAGGGAGTGCTGTGCTGTGTTACCATAGTATAACAGATAATGGAAGGGAGTGCTGTGATGTGTTACCATAGTATAACAGATAATGGAAGGGAGTACTGAGCTGTGTTACCATAGTATAACAGATAATTGAAGGGAGTACTGAGCGGTGTTACCATAGTATAACAGATAATGGAAGGGAGTACTGAGCGGTGTTACCATAGTATAACAGATAATGGAAGGGAGTACTGAGCGGTGTTACCATAGTATAACAGATAATGGAAGGGAGTGCTGAGCTGTGTTACTATAGTATAACAGATAATGGAAGGGAGTACTGAGCGGTGTTACCATAGTATAACAGATAATGGAAGAGAGCGCTGTGCTGTGCTACCATAGTATAACAGATAATGGAAGGGAGTACTGAGCTGTGTTACTATAGTATAACAGATAACGGAAGGGAGTAATGAGCTGTGTTACCATAGTATAACAGATAATGGAAGAGAGTGCTGGGCTGTGTTACCATAGTATAATAGATAATGGAAGGGAGTACTGAGCATTATTACCATAGTATAAAAGATACTGGAAGATAGTGCTGTGCTGTGTTACCATAGTGTAACAGATAATGGAAGGGAGTACTGAGCGGTGTTACCATAGTATAACAGATAATGAAAGAGAGTGCTGTGCTGTGTTACCATAGGATAACGGAAGAGAGTACTGAGCGGTGTTACCATAGTATAACAGATAACGGAAGGGAGTGCTGTGCTGTGTTACCATAGTATAACAGATAATGGAAGGGAGTGCTGTGATGTGTTACCATAGTATAACAGATAATGGAAGGGAGTACTGAGCTGTGTTACCATAGTATAACAGATAATTGAAGGGAGTACTGAGCGGTGTTACCATAGTATAACAGATAATGGAAGGGAGTACTGAGCTGTGTTACCATAGTATAACAGATAATGGAAGAGAGTGCTGAGCTGTGTTACCATAATATAACAGATAATGGAAGAGAGTGCTGTGCTGTGTTACCATAGTATAACGGAAGGGAGCGCTGTGCTGTGTTACCATACTATAACAGATAATGGAAGAGAGTGCTGAGCTGTGTTACTATAGCATAACAGATAATGGAAGAGAGTGCTGAGCTGTGTTACTATAGTATAACAGATAATGGAAGAGAGTGCTGAGCTGTGTTACTATAGTATAACACATAATGGAAGAGAGTGCTGAGCTGTGTTAGGCTAGTTTCACACGTATTAAAGGGGTTGTCCGGGTTCAGAGCTGAACCCGAACATACCTCCATTTCCACCCCGGCAGCCCCCCTGACTTGAGCATCGGAGCAGTTCATGCTAAATCGCGCAGGGCTAAGGCATTTTTTAGAGATCTGGTGACGTACCGGGGCTCTCCATGGGGCTGCCAGGAACCCTGGTGACGTCACCGGCACTGATGGGCGGGATTTAGCTCTGCCCTAGTCAGTAAAATGAAGGACAACCCCTTTAAGTACTGTACGAGCGCCAGATGGAACAAGGAAAGGTGTTGAACATGTCTAGGAGCAGTGCGATACTTCATGCACCAAATGTTGATAAATTTGATGCAATTTGCACTATGATTCCTATTTTGAAAATATTGATACCCCCCGCCCCCCCACACACACACACTTTGAAGAATTATTTACTTATGACTGGTATGTTTTTTTTAACCTCTTCCATGTTGAAAGTATTGTCTCCTATTTTTTTCCACAGGTCAATATCGGAAAGAGAAATGTACAATCTCGACAGAAACTGTCTGCCTGCCGTGTGGCAATAGGACCTACTTGACAAACTGGAACTATGCCTCTTCCTGCAGAATATGCTATCCTTGCAGTAAGAAATGCTCTAACCAGGGGCACACTCGGGCCTTGGAGAATTGTCAGCCAAGCTACACACTATATATCTTTATGGGGTTTCAGAGCATTGTAGAAATCGATATGCAAGGAGCTCCCTCTAGTGGTGGTTCCTGGTTGCCAACATTTTCCCATTAAACTCTAGGGATGTGTAAAGCACATAGATCTGTAGTAGAAAATACCAGCTCTGACTCCCTATAATGATACATGGTGCCTTTTTTTAGGGTCACAGCAAACCTGCCAACCAAATGCTAAGATTCAAGGTTGAAGACCATATTGATGTTGCATACAGTGAACTTTCATCTCTAGGGATGGGAACATGACCATGTTATGGTGGGTTGCCACTAGACTTGTCCTCAAAAAGGAGAGTGGGGGAGTCAGTTTTGTAATCAGGGTGTTCATGACTTATGCCCTTGTGAACTGGGTAATTCTCAGTCCATCTTCACCTATGGGTGAACTTACTGTGGACTACATGAACCACATTTATCAATACACTGCAGCACTTTCCCCCAAACTGACAATCTCGACAGTAGCAATTGCAAATTTGTACCATGTCTTGGCACCAAAAGTTCGAAAAATAGCCCAAAATGAGGCAATGTTTTGATGTACATAAGTTGGGGGATTCCAACCCAACTGGTGCCTACAGAGAAACAGAGAAGATGACAAATCATCATATAGACTGTCCCAAAATTTACCAATGATTGGTAACCCTGGTGAATACTGATTATATCTAGGGTTTGGAGTGGTACTGGGGTCAAAAGAACTCTCCAGTTCAAGAACGTAGCAACGAACAGGATACTTACATGGTGATCCGATTCTCTTCTGCCACCCACGATGGCCGCACCACTTCTCAGACTACCTGATACACTCTGTGAAACATTGGTCCAAGCACCTCCTGCTTGTCCAGTCCTACTCTTGGATTGGTCAGCACTGCTCACATGAACAGTGCTGGCCACACCGAGGACAGCAGGAAGTGTCTTGGACTACCAAATGTGCAGTGTGCATCAGGCAGTCTGAGAAGTGGTGCGGCCATCTTGGATGGCAGAAGAGGAGCCTGGGAATTGATGGATCTGCACCAGGTAAGTGTTCCCCAGTTAATGTTTTTTTCTTCTTGAACTGAAGGGTCACTTTAAGGCCTCCTGCCCATGACTGTATCCGTTTTTGTGGGGTCCGCAAAACATAGATTCTGCCCGTGTGCTTTCCGCATTTTGCATATCGCTACTTCCTAACCTCTGTTAGAGATGCCTATTCTTGTCCGCAAAATGGACAAGAATAGGACATGTTCTATTTTTTGTGGGGCCGCTGAACGAACATAGGGATACGGACAACACACGGAGTGCTGCCTACATCTTTTGCGGCCCCATTGTAAATGAATGGGTCCGCATCCAATCTGTAAAAAAGTGGATGCAGACCAAAACTACAGTCGTGTGCATGATGCCTAAGGGAGATGGTTTAGAGCAGAAACATGTACACCTACACCACAAGAGGGAGCTCACTGCATACACCCTTATTGGACCCTATAATAAACTGACCTGCTGTGAGCATCCCCTACTGGCAGCAGAAATAATTTTGCCCCTAAAGGGGTTGTCTGACACTTTTTCAAAATGTACAGGGGAGCAGCCAGGTCAAGAAGCTGAACTCACCTGCTACAGACGAGCACTGCGGGTCAGGTCCCCAGGGCCTCTGACCAGAAGTGATGATGTCACATTCATTATTCTCGTGAACGCTCAGCCAATTACTGACCTCAGTAGTCACCAGTGCATGAACGCATGTGATTGGCTGACTGGTCATGAAAACGGCTGCTTTAACGAACTTTGACGAGAAATTCGATGGGGGCGCGCGGTGACATCATCACTGATGGTGGATGAGGTGAGTATAATTTTTTTTTGTCAGCCACCATTGATTCGTTCTTACGAAGCTTGAGGAAATTCGGCTTCGTGACTGATCGAATTTTTCCTGAAATTCAGATTGACGTCCGCTTCGGATACGCACAGAATGTAGATTGACCTATCTTCTCAAGCCTGGCTGCTCCCCTCCAAAGTTTACGAAAGTGTTGGACAACCTCTTTAACTAAGCTTCTCAGGTGGGGGTTTCCATGCACTAGGAGCACCCATGTGCACCTAAGTGCAATATTAGTACATGATACCAAAGTGTTCCCTTCAGAGGGGTTGTCCACTGGATATAGACAAGAACCATCTCCGGCAGCCCCCTAAAGATGTATGTACTAGCACCATGCATGACCGCCGCCCCATTCATGGGGAACACAGGGACCCTGTTGTGATCGGACCCCCACTGATGAGACAGCTATTTTTGTCATAGGACAATCCCTCTAATTAAAATGTGTTTCTTCTCAACATGTTTTCCAGCGAGTCCATAATGTGAAGGACTAGTTAATCCTTGTAATTACAGAAGACTATGTTAGGTATTCCTCCTCTCCCCGCGCCAGTGCTTTAGTTATCCCCGAATAACTCCTCCAATCCTCCTCTCCTGCAGGCCAGCACCTAGTAGAGAGAGAGCCATGCTCGGCCAACAAGGCCACAGTCTGTGGCTGTCCAGATGGGTATTCCTGTATCCAGCATGATGCAGTGGGCGTATGTCAGATCTGTACTCCCGATGAGCCTCCTGTCTTAAAAGTGCCCGAACCGACTGAAAGTCCACCAGGTGAGTACTTTGTAATATTGAAAATTTTCACCTCTCTTGGTGATAATATTGCTGGTACCAGAGGTCATCCCCCCACTTATCAGACTCTTCTTTGCATGGGATAGGCATAAGGCCATCCTTCATATAAGATAGGGCCTGGGGCTATCCATAGTATTCAGTATATTGGGCAGACTAGATGGGCCAAATGGTTCTTATCTGCCGACACATTCTATGTTTCTATGTTTCTATGTTTCTTATCTTTCTGACCAAGAGTAATAAACCAGTATATTGTATCAGTAATTACTAGTAATAGTAAGCCAAAAACAGAGATAAAATGTAATGAAAATATTTGCATCTCATCTGTGTTTTGGACCCACTCCTGCTTTTGGCTTACAAATACTGATCAAATACTGGTACAAAATACTGACTGTGGTCCTGAGGTTACAATATTAGTATCTGGCAGTGTAGGGCTTTATTAGTAGATGTCAGGGTGCTTTTTTTGCAGATGCACTGCTCCGTTCCCCCGCTGTGCCCCCCATTCAATTTTGCCGTCCTGTATGCTAATTAGTAGCATCGGTACAAGAGGAGGGGACTGCCGGGTTTCTCAAGGGGTGTCTCCTTTTCCCTGCAACAGAGAGCTTCACAGCCAGGGAGAAGGAGACACCCCTTGAGAAACCCGGCAGTCCCCTCCTCTTGTACCGATGCTACTAATTAGCATACAGGGCGGCAAAAGAGAACAAGGGGCACAGCGAGGGAACGGAGAAGACTATCTGAAAAAAAAAAAAAAAAGGTGCCCTGACATCGACTAATAAAGCCCTACACAGCCAGATACAAATATTGTAACGTCAGGACCAGTGAAAGGTCCTCTTTATGAGGATATTGGGACCAGTTTAAAAAGGGTGACAAAATGAGCAGTTGCCCAGGACTCTTTTTTTAAGGGGCATCATTGGAGTAAACTAAAACTACCTAGTGTGCTTGAGCGGTATTATATGGGAATTGAATTGCAGTATTATGTGGGAACTATATAGCAGTGTTATATAGGCTCTTTACGGGAGTATTATTCTGTAAATTATTTGGCCACTGTATGGTGGTATTATGTGTGCTGCATATAGCAGTATTGTCTTTGTCACTATTTGGCGGTGCTATTTGGGTGACATTATGAGACAAGTTGCCTAAAGGGGAGACAGGCACAACCCCTACTTTCCCATTTTCTATAAATCTAGCACCGGTTTCTGCCTTGGCATTATTTCCAGAAGGAAAATTACAGAGAGCGGCTCAGTGGTTTGCATTGTCTCCTTGAAGCACTGGGCTTCCCCCCTCGTTTGGGTGGGCTTCCTCCAGATTCTTCCCACACTCCATGCTGATAGTATTTTGTCCCTGGTGTGCATGTGGTTGTCCAAAGTAAACAAGTCCTTACCAAAAACAAGCTTTTATCTTCACAGATTTAAGTTTTTCGTTGGCGGCTTGTATTAAGGAACCTTTATGGTGCAGCACCCTCTAGTGGCATCCTGGGACAAAAGAAGTTTAAGTGGGCTTAGCGATTTTTAGTTCCTATTAATTCATATGTTCCTGATTTTATCTTTCTTTTATAAAAAAAAAAAAAGTCGAAGCACTGGATGAAGCTGTGTGATACAGGCCCATCTTGTGGCCTTCTTAGCAAAATGAATTTAATTGATATTAATGTGTTTTACAGGGAGTGCAGAATTATTAGGCAAGTTGTATTTTTGAGGATTCATTTTATTATTGAACAACAACCATGTTCTCAATGAACCCAAAAAACTCATTAATATCAAAGCTGAATATTTTTGGAAGTAGTTTTTAGTTTGTTTTTAGTTTTAGCTATTTTAGGGGGATATCTGTGTGTGCAGGTGACTATTACTGTGCATAATTATTAGGCAACTTAACAAAAAACAAATATATACCCATTTCAATTATTTATTTTTACCAGTGAAACCAATATAACATCTCAACATTCACAAATATACATTTCTGACATTCAAAAACAAAACAAAAACAAATCAGTGACCAATATAGCCACCTTTCTTTGCAAGGACACTCAAAAGCCTGCCATCCATGGATTCTGTCAGTGTTTTGATCTGTTCACCATCAACATTGCGTGCAGCAGCAACCACAGCCTCCCAGACACTGTTCAGAGAGGTGTACTGTTTTCCCTCCTTGTAAATCTCACATTTGATGATGGACCACAGGTTCTCAATGGGGTTCAGATCAGGTGAACAAGGAGGCCATGTCATTAGATTTTCTTCTTTTATACCCTTTCTTGCCAGCCACGCTGTGGAGTACTTGGACGCATGTGATGGAGCATTGTCCTGCATGAAAATCATGTTTTTCTTGAAAGATGCAGACTTCTTCCTGTACCACTACTTGAAGAAGGTGTCTTCCAGAAACTGGCAGTAGGACTGGGAGTTGAGCTTGACTCCATCCTCAACCCGAAAAGGCCCCACAAGCTCATCTTTGATGATACCAGCCCAAACCAGTACTCCACCTCCACCTTGCTGGCGTCTGAGTCGGACTGGAGCTCTCTGCCCTTTACCAATCCAGCCACGGGCCCATCCATCTGGCCCATCAAGACTCACTCTCATTTCATCAGTCCATAAAACCTTAGAAAAATCAGTCTTGAGATATTTCTTGGCCCAGTCTTGACGTTTCAGCTTGTGTGTCTTGTTCAGTGGTGGTCGTCTTTCAGCCTTTCTTACCTTGGCCATGTCTCTGAGTATTGCACACCTTGTGCTTTTGGGCACTCCAGTGATGTTGCAGCTCTGAAATATGGCCAAACTGGTGGCAAGTGGCATCTTGGCAGCTGCACGCTTGACTTTTCTCAGTTCATGGACAGTTATTTTGCGCCTTGGTTTTTCCACACGCTTCTTGCGACCCTGTTGACTATTTTGAATGAAACGCTTGATTGTTCGATGATCACGCTTCAGAAGCTTTGCAATTTTAAGAGTGCTGCATCCCTCTGCAAGATATCTAACTATTTTTGACTTTTCTGAGCCTGTCAAGTCCTTCTTTTGACCCATTTTGCCAAAGGAAAGGAAGTTGCCTAATAATTATGCACACCTAATATAGGGTGTTGATGTCATTAGACCACACCCCTTCTCATTACAGAGATGCACATCACCTAATATGCTTAATTGGTAGTAGGCTTTCGAGCCTATACAGCTTGGAGTAAGACAACATGCATAAAGAGGATGATGTGGTCAAAATACTCATTTGCCTAATAATTCTGCACGCAGTGTATTTTTACTGTGTTTAACAATGGAACAGGGTGTCTGTCTGGAAAATGTTTTGTTATGATTTATGTGTCTTTCTAGCATTTTGTGTTTTTTTTCCACAATTGAAAGTTCTGGGCTTCATTTTCTGTGTTCAAACGAGTTTTCTCTTTAGGAAAAGCTATCAATTCTGTACTTTATTGGTGAAGGTTTGACTTCTGACCAACTGACTGAAGGGCCCATGACATTTCAGCAAGTGCCGTGTCCTCTTCATTGTTTAATTTTGTAGGATATACCTAGTATTTCAGCTTGTGCAAAGTGTAACAGCTGCCAGGACTCACAAAGGATGCCTCTGAGGCATGCTTCTACTACCCACTCATAGAGAAACCCTGTGAGATGTCCTCCAACTACTCATTTATAGACAAATCCTGTGAGTCCTGCATCCTCCACCCTCTTATAGAGAAAGCCTGTTAATCCTGCATCCTCCACCCCTCATAGACAAAGCTTGTGAGTCCTGCACCCTCTGCCCCCTCATAGAGAAAGCCTGTGGGTCCTGCACCCTCTGCCCCCTTATAGAGAAAGCCTGTGAGTCCTGCATCCTCCACCCCCTCATAGAGAAAGCCTGTGAGTCCTGCATCCTCCACCCCTCATAGACAAAGCTTGTGAGTCCTGCACCCTCTGCCCCCTCATAGAGAAAGCCTGTGAGTCCTGCACCCTCTGCCCCCTTATAGAGAAAGCCTGTGAGTCCTGCATCCTCCACCCCCTCATAGAGAAAGCCTGTGGGTCCTGCACCCTCTGCCCCCTTATAGAGAAAGCTTGTGAGTCCTGCACCCTCTGCCCCCTTATAGAGAAAGCCTGTGAGTCCTGCATACTCCACCCCCTCATAGAGAAAATCTGTGAGTCCTGCACCCTCTGCCCCCTTATAGAGAAAGCCTGTGAGTCCTGCACCCTCTGCCCCCTTATAGAGAAAGCCTGTGAGTCCTGCATACTCCGCCCCCTCATAGAGAAAGCTTGTGAGTCCTGCATCCTCCACCCCCTCATAGAGAAAGCTTGTGAGTCCTGCATCCTCCACCCCCTCATAGAGAAAGCCTGTGAGTCCTGCATCCTCCACCCCTCATAGACAAAGCTTGTGAGTCCTGCATACTCCACCCCCTCATAGAGAAAGCTTGTGAGTCCTGCATCCTCCACCCCCTCGTAGAGAAAGCCTGTGAGTCCTGCACCCTCTGCCCCCTTATAGAGAAAGCCTGTGAGTCCTGCATCCTCCACCCCCTCATAGAGAAAACCTGTGAGTCCTGCACCCTCCGCCCCCTTATAGAGAAAGCCTGTGAGTCATGCATACTCCACCCCCTTATAGAGAAAGCCTGTGAGTCCTGCATCCTCCACCCCCTCATAGAGAAAGCCTGTGAGTCCTGCATCCTCCACCCCCTCATAGAGAAAGCCTGTGAGTCCTGCATCCTCCACCCCTCATAGACAAAGTGTGTGAGTCCTGCATACTCAACCCCCTCCTAGAGAAAGCCTGTGAGTCCTGCACCCTCTGCCCCCTTATAGAGAAAGCTTGTGAGTCCTGCACCCTCTGCCCCCTCATAGAGAAAGCCTGTGAGTCCTGCATCCTCCACCCCTCATAGACAAAGCTTGTGAGTCCTGCACCCTCTGCCCCCTCATAGAGAAAGCCTGTGAGTCCTGCATCCTCCACCCCTCATAGACAAAGCTTGTGAGTCCTGCACCCTCTGCCCCCTCATAGAGAAAGCCTGTGAGTCCTGCATCCTCCACCCCTCATAGACAATGCTTGTGAGTCCTGCACCCTCTGCCCCCTCATAGAGAAAGCCTGTGAGTCCTGCATCCTCCACCCCTCATAGACAAAGCTTGTGAGTCCTGCATCCTCCACCCCCTTATAGAGAAAGCCTGTGAGTCCTGCACCCTCCGCCCCTTTATAGAGAAAGCCTGTAGTTTGCATTCTGAACTTCCCTCATAGAAAAAGCCTGTGAGTCCTCCTTTCTCTGCCTTTATAAAGTGATTTACAGCTCTCCTTGAATACAAACACATAACGAAAAGCTGACAGTTACAGTGTTTGAGGAGGCAAGCAGGTTTCACAGATGGAGGATGCAGGACTCACAGGATTTCTCTATAAGGGGGTGGAGGATGCAGGACTCAGGATTTCTCTATGTTTGGGTGGAGGATGCAGGACTCACAGGATTTCTCTATGAGGAGGTGGAGGATGCAGGACTCACAGGCTTTCTCTATGAAGAGGTGAAGGATGCAGGACTCAGGATTTCTCTATGAAGAGGTGAAGGATGCAGGACTCAGACTTTCTCTATGGGGGGGGGGGGTGGAAGATGCAGGACTCACAGACTTCCTCTTTGAGCAGGCAGAGGAAGAAGGACTCACAGTATTTCTCTGTAAATGGGTGGAGGAAGCAGGACTGACAGGCTTACTGTATGAGGGAGTGGGGGAAGCAGGACTCACAGGTTTCTCTATGAGGGGACAGATGATGCAGGACTCAAATGATAGCATTAAAAACAGCATTTTATTCAAAGTACAATAAAATCTGTAACACCCCCCCCCCCCCCAAAAAAAAAAAAAGAAGAGTTAACAGATTCACTTTAAAGAATGCATTTCTTTGCAGATATGAGGATCATCTGGATCATCATTGGTGTGGCTCTTTTCTTGGTGACTGCTGTTGTGCTCATCCTATGTGTTAAAACATCACTGTTGAAGAGGTTTGGTGCGTATATTGTTTTATATATCTCTTTAGTCTGGGCTTCTTTTATTTTTATTTTATTTCAGTCCTATTCAATTTACCTGAGGGAACTTTTCTCGTTAGGGTTAGGTAATTTTGGATACCTTTTTATGACATCGTCATCAGATCACATTTATTTCTATGGGTAGAGAGTTGCATATGAGAACAGCATGAACACCCTACTCTTTGTTAGAGAATATATAAAAGTGAATGGGCACTCTGATAAATGGAGTCACATATGGAAATAGATCAATATCGAGAATTTATTAATAACACTGAGGAAGGAGACAAGAATAGTCCCCGAAACGCGTCTGGCGGTAACACTCGGTCATTGGATTAAAACAGCAGGTCATATGTCGGACAACACCGATCGGATGGTCCACAAGTGAAGCGCTTCACCAAAGGTACCCACTAGCGGAATCCCGATTTTGCCATTCTGAAAGGAATCGGCACACAGCCGCCTCACCATTAAACACTGGGGCTCTATAGACTTTGAGACACGTGGGACGCTAAAGGAATCCCACTGATTGTACAACCAGTGGAAATATCGGGATCGCGTGTGTAACAGCTCGACACAGCTATAATCCAGCAGAAGATTAAAGATCCGGTATACAACCAAAGAAAGATCTTTTACATTAGATGAAATAGTAGGTAAGCTTATCATACAATTACAGCACGTGGGACGCCACGAACTGAGGCTGCTAAACGTGAGTACTATCTGCTCACACTGAGAGCTTACTAAACTGCCTTAACAATCACCTTCTGCTGTGTAATCTATTCAGAACAACGTTCTATCTGAAAGTGTCATTGTCCACCAATCGGTTGAATACTATTACCGATACACGCATATAACTGTGGAATAAGAAAGGACTATTATTCTCCAAAAAGCAAACCTAAGCTTGTACGATTGTAGGATTACCATTTACTCATCTCTGAGGAACTTTAGAACTTTGACCTCATATCTGTGAATATTACCTACAAACCGCCCCATTACATCAGAGGCTTTTTCAATAGAAACCTATCAGGATACATATATTGCGGAGCTAACTGTGCCCGTTATGTTTATAGAGATTGTTTGATTTAGCCTCCATATTGTGCCAACATCTGGTTCCTTCCTGTCTGGGATCCGATAGGAGGAACCAACCACTCATATTTTATATGATTTTATATTGATTGTACAATTTTTATTTTTTTCTATATATACATATTTTTCTTATTGTATATTTTTTAACATATGTTAGGGTCCTTTAATAGTCAATACCAATATACCAATGTGGCATATTATTGTGTGTTATTAATAAATTCTCGATATTGATCTATTTCCATATGCGACTCCATTTATCAGAGTGCCCATTCACTTTTATATATTTGACTGACCTGGTGAGTAGGGTGTCGCACTAGATTGGAGCACCTATACATCACCATTAAAAGGGTGAGCCGTCCTATACCTTTTGTTCCCTTTGTTAGAGAATACCTGCATCTGAATATACGAAGAACCCATTCCTGGAACCCATTCCTCAACAAGGCGTTGCCTGTGTGCTTAAAACAGCTCCTCCATTTGCCCACTTTTAAAAAAAGTATTAAAACTTTTTATGCATGCCATACTGTATGTCACCCAAAGTGCACATTGATGGGTCTAGTGCAAGCCTTTTCTGAAAATAGAAGGATCTCTGATCTATTCCTTAACCCTCTAAGCCGCAAGGGCTTTCAAGGGCCAGGTGGCCTCCACTAGGGCCCCAAAACTTAGGAAGACCTGTCTGTATTCCAGCATTTGCCTAGGTCACCACTCAAGCGTCGCCTAGACCTTGTGAGTATAAATTTGGCATTATGGGCAAGATCCATAGTTAGGAGCATGCACATTGTTCATTTTCTCTGGTTCATGGGACTATCCTCAAAAATGGGACTTTTAGCAAGTAGGATGTTCTGAGCTGTTGTATTATAGTGTTATGTTCCTGCTTTGGTATTTCCATGTTTCATGGATTTTCTCACGTTTTCTTTTTTTCTTTGTTTTCCAGGTCGCATGATAAAAAACAGGGTGAGATTCTGTCCTCCATGATGTATAACATTATTGTGTACTATGACCTTGGTGATATGAAAGCTTTTAGTGATGATGAGGGAGATTTAATGGCTTGTTGGTATCCATCCCATCTGGTAATTACAGAAGGGTCCTAATAGAGCTTGACCAGGAGTGTAGCTATAGGGGGTGTACAGTAAGCCTTGACCCCTGGGGAGATCTATTGGTCCTTCTGACACCTAAGACACTGGTATTATTGATGGCACATGGTGAATGGAGGGTCTTGTGATAGATTTTGCATTGATACCTTGAGCCCACCAAACAGGTTACGGCATATATATTAAAGTGGGGACCTCTAATTACATGGCAGAGCCATGTGCATGGAGCCTGGCTAACAGGAGGCCAGATATACACGTAAGATAGCTGCCAGACAACAGCATGTTCGGCTCCACAGCCTACTCTCATGCATATGTGTATTCTGCTTGGCTGACCGTACATGTGTCCTGTATATATAAAAAAAAAAGAACAAGCAAGTTGAAATCTAACTGCCCGATCCTTATCTCCACCAACATCTACTCGATGTATATGGAGAGTTGAGAGGTCCCCATACACATGAGATGGTACCTGTAATTTGCAGGTTCATCTAACATTTATCCAAAATGTACGATCATTCATTGCTCCACACAATTTTAGGGAACATGGTGTTAATAAGGAATAATGTGCGCAGGAAGCATGACCAAGGTCTTCTAGGAGGGCCTCTCCAAACATAAACATTGATGGTGTCTCCTCAGGATAGACCTTAAGTGTTTATGTCTCAAAGAACCTTCATTAGGTTTGTTCAATGTGCTGAAATATTTTCTTCTCAATTTATAGAGATCTTCAGAGACGACTCCTCAGCCGGAGACTGTGGGTAAGTCAACAGCATCACCTACCTGTGCATTATAGAATGTAGTCCAGCTGTATCTTAGTAACTACATCTCCAACCACTTGTGACCAATGTCCACGCTGTCTTCATTCTCTTCATCTAAAGTAGAGTAGATTACCGCTTGCAGTTTTTGTTTTTCGAGTCTACTTGTCCAAAGATAAAAGCATGGTCACCCACGTGTCGGATGATGCCCTGTGGTGTACCTACTGTTCCATACTTACCAACATGTATCTTGGTAAATTCACGGCAATTAAACCTTGCCCCTGGGTCCACTACAAACCTGCCCAGAACAACCACTTCTAGGTGGGCCTTACATAAACCTTGGTCATATTTTGAGCCGGACTAAGATGAATTTGCCAGAATGATTTCCCAAAATTCAAGACAATCCCAGCAAATTTGGTATTGTTGCTAACTATGTTCTACCAGCCAATAAAGAGAAGCATCGAGATGGGTGAACTGGAGCAGATGCGTGTTCTTGAGATGTATGCAGGAACAAGTCCCCAAATCATATTGGGTTCCAACTCTTGGTTCCAGTTTATGGCAGACATGGGTCATATACCCCTTTCCATCCCAGGATAGGGCGGCCTAGTGCTACGACAGACCCTTAGTGACCTTAAGATTCAGGATAATGTTGGGGGCCCTGGAGAGAAGGGGAGCTGTGCTTCTAATGAGCTGAGCACAACCCTCACAGGATTTTTAAAGAGGAGTAAGCAAACGTGGTGGAGAAGAAAAAGTGCCCAAATGTCTGCATCTATTACATCATTTGTTGTTATACAGGGTGGTTTAGCCTTTAGTAATAGTATTCCTGTAATACTCCGGGTGGTCTAGAGCATTTTATTATCCCCGGTGGTCTAGGGTAATGAAGGGTTACTAATCTTATCCATTAGTCCTGGTTGTCTAGAGTTATTATGGGTTACTTTTTTTTTTTTCTTGGAGGTCTAGGTTGGAACACCAAATATTCCTGGTGGTTTGGCTTGGTAAAGGGGTCAATAGAGGTGGTCTAGGGCAGAAAAGTGTACCTGTAATTTAATGTTATTTCATTTTAATAATACATCCATGTGTTGAGCTCCCCCTAGTGGTAACAGCAAGAAGTGCATAATTTTAGTCCATGGTACTAGGAAACCCTTCATCAGCTGCCCTTTCTGTGTGACTGTCCCCCCAATGGAGGATTAGTCTATAGTCTTCTATGTATGAATTCACAGCAGATATCTTTCTTCTGCAGTGGCTGTGGTTGTAGCAGTCCATGGAGGTCCGGATTCCCCTCTTTTGAAGGAGATCAAGATGCCCTTGCAAGAGGAAGGACCATATCTGAATTATCCTGTTGAAGAAACTGATGCAACTCAAATTGGAGAATTTGCTGTATCCAAATAAAGTGAGCAGCGTCAGATCTGCGGCCGCCAACCTCAAACTCCACGTACCCCCGGGGATAGGTTATAGACATGACTGTTATATATGTGTCCCCCTTCCAACTGGACTTAGCAGGTCTACACTTCCATTTATCCAGTGGTCATCATTGGAAGTTATGGAAAACCCAGAAATTGTAAAATAATTGTATCGGGGGTATTGTTGGGTTCTTTGTAGGAAACTTCAGCACAGACACAGGTCATGACTGTTCTTTATGAACCAAACCAAAAAATAAAAAAGGACTGTACTGTGACTGGACATTGCTGACAGGATCTACTGGTCCAGCTGTAATATTTCCTCCGCAAGACAGAGAGTTAGAAAACCTGTGCAACTCCAGCCGTGAGGAGACTACAGCTCCCATCATAAGTTACCTAGGTGCTGAAGATACGCTAATTGCCAGCATGATGCTGCCATGCTAGTTATATTCAGGGATAGTGTGCTGATATGCCTATGGATTTTACATATATGTATATATTTATATATGTTGTTGCCTATAGTATAATGATAGTTTCGAAGACACGACATGGGGTTCTAGGTTTTCAGCATTTTACTGGGTGCATGAAGCACAAACATCTTGAGGACATATCGTGGATACTAAAAGAACCTAAAGCACATCTGTCCTGGTCATGTGTTCACCATAACTAAGGCGCTCCAGGCTCGAAGAACAGACATCTGGAGCATTTTTTGCCCAACATCAAATACAACGTCATATTTTAGTCCATTAAGAATTGCCTCTTTGTACCTGCACGGTCCAGTAGACCAGTGTTGGTAGCGGCCGTAGGAGCAATCGCCAGAACATGGATCTACTTTGGAAATATTTTCAAAAACTTTTTCAATTTCTCTTGAAGAGGTCCTCAAAGTTACGTGACTTGCAGACCCCATGTGTAGTGGATGCTGATGATCCTCTACAGCTCAGACTGCCGCCTTACACCAACTCTCTGCAAATTTTTGAAATGCTGTGCAACAGCAACGGAAATGGTGAAGCGTGTACAAATTTGCATCTAAGACTTCTAAAGTTTGTTATAAAGTTCCTCATATGGGGGAAAGGGGCCCCTCTGCTACACCTCTGGCCACAAATCATCATAAGTTTACTAGCTGCTTAGCTTTCTGCACTAAATATGAAAAAAAAATATAGCCCTATGGGTCAATGAACTTTTTGAATGTAAGTTGTATGTGATGAGCCATTTCCTCTCCTAGACATCCATACGTTGGTCTTCTAAGGAACATGTAAAGCAGAACCCAAAAACTGTGAATTGCTCTCTGGGTCTCTCGAAAAAATTAGGCTTTGTTCACATCTCTGTCGGGAAAAACAAAATGCAAGCCCAAGACTAATCCTTTCATATGACGGAGAACAACGGAGCCAGACAGACTGACTACAATGGGGTCTGTCAGGTCATGGTGTTTGTCATTTCACCAGACAAAATAGCGCAAAATGCTGCAATATTTTGTCCCGTGTTTCGACAGAACCTCCGGAGCTTCCGATGCACATGTGAACGAAACCTTAAAGAGCATTAAATGGGTTCCCCGTAGGATAGGCCATCTTTGTTTGATTGGAGATCCCACCTCTTGTAGACAAGACATTGCGTCTGTGTAAACGATGTAGGGAATCTGCACCTCCTAGAAGTGCAACAGCCCCTTCGTCATGCTGTTCTGCAGGTTGGACCCCCCCCCGTGATAGATATTTATGGTTCAAACTAAGGGAAGACCATCAATGCCATCATCCAGGAGAACTCCTTTAAAAGGAAACCGGTCACACTGCAAACGCGGTCCGATCTGTAGGGAGCATGACATATAGCCTTAGAATCTGTGCCTGCAAAAAATTCAAAGGATAAAGGGGTTCTTCAGGACTCTTCAGGAAAAGATTCAATATAACTTGTGTTTCATAGATCTAAATCTCTGCTCTTTCTGGGCTTAGGAGTTCAGTGGGCGGTCCTGCTCAGTGATTGACAGTGATCTCTGTATAGACAATCATAAAGGGAAGGCTGTTGGTCACTGATAGGACCGCCCACTGGACTCCTAAGCCCGCAATGAGTAGAGATTTGATCAATAAAACAGCATTTTCTACAGAGTCCTGAAGAAGTCCTTTTGAACTTTTTGCTGGCACAGTTTCTAATACTATTTGTCGTACGTCTATACTGTAATCAAATGTTTTTGCTTTAAGGCCACAATTGTATATTAAAAATAAATCAGGACAACTCTGTGATCACTGTGGTCAAACCAGTTGCTCAGGCTTTCATAAATTGTTTTTCCCAGTTTGTTATTGTGATGATTTCGGCATTAGGCTTTATGCATATTACACTTAGCCACCAGGTGGCACACTTGTAACCTTCATGAATAATATGTGACGTGGTCAATCGGTCTGCGGTACAGGAGCATTTGTTTCTTGTACCCGGCCGGACTGAAAGGAAGTGCACACTAAGTGAGCACTTCTTGTCAGTCGGGCCGGGTACAGGAAACAAAAGCTCCTGTACCGCAGACCGAACAGAGCTCGGCCATGCTACATTAGAGGCGCTTCCCTCCTGTCAGTCCCTCTCTTCAGGCTGCGCCCGGGCCGGGCGGTGCACTTTTATAGATGCGCCAGCCTGGGCAGTGCGGCAGCCGCCCAGTGCGGGGGAGGACCCACCGCCGTACTTTAAAAAAAAACTTGCGGCAGGACTGGCCACCACTTAACCAACGCTTTTTTTTTAACCGAACAGGGCCGGCGCCCCCTGCTAATTTGCGCCCTAGGCGGCTGCCTAGGTCGCCTTACAGGTGGAGCCGGCCCTGATCGTAATACTTCTGACGCTGAAAGGATTGTTTAGTGCGGGCAATTTCCACAACATGGGAGCTATATGCATCCTGTGCCTCCTTCCAGACAAACAAAGAGAACTGGTCGCCCTTCTCCACAAACTCCACCTCCGTTACCCCCACCCACTCCCGCAGAAAATCCCCAAACTGTCGACTTTTAGGTTTAGCCCTACTAATCCCCTGAATAAGCAAGTGTTCCCCGCAGGCAAGCCTTCAAGGCGTCCCACACCACCCTGCTCATTGCTGAGCCTGTATTTAGACTGAAATACTCCTGTATAGTATGAGTAATATATGAGCAGTCAATCACCTGTAGCCAAAAAGAGTTAAGTGCCCATAAACGCTGTGATGGGGGTACTATAGGCGAGGTGGACAGGCGCAGGAACAGATAGGAGTGGTCAGACAAAGCCCTGGTCAAGTATTTTACCTCAGCAATGCCAATGCCAAATCAATGCGGGATAAAGCCTCATGTGTGAATTGACATACGATGGGATGCCGGACGTGCCACAGATCCACCAGAGACACCTCTTCCAATAATCTCCCAAATAAGGACAATTGGCCACCTGCTTCTGCCTGTGTCCCCCCATATCTATCCCAGTATGGGTGAATGGTGTTATTAAAGTCACCCACCATAATGACTGGCACATCAGGGTTATCATTGACAAACGTCAGGGCCCCTCTCAACGTCACACTGCTATAAGGAGGAGGTATATATAGTGATATTAACAGATACTCCTGTGTAAATATTGTACAATGCAAATAGACACAGCGGCCATCAGGGTCAACCCTAGACAACGGCACCTGAAAGGGGATGGACTTATGGACTGAAAGTGTATTTCCTTCTCAATGCACCTTGATTCCCACCTTTGTCCCCGAAGACAGGCCTGGAGAACTTATCAGTGACACATGCAGTATGATGTCAGTAACAGTTCTATTTATTCCTTGCCATACAGGGCTTTATATACATTCAAGCATACATACAAGAATAGCTGCAGCTCTCATTATAATAATGCTGACTAGGAACATTTCCTTATACAGACAGGCAGCTTTCAATAATGCGGACTAGGAACAGTTCCTTATACAGACAGGAGGTAAATGTACAGTACAGACCAAAAGTTTGGACACACCTTCTCATTCAAAGAGTTTGATGCCTTCACACTGAAGGCATCAAAACTATGAATTAACACATGTGGAATTATATACATAACAAACAAGTGTGAAACAACTGAAAATATGTCATATTCTAGGTTCTTCAAAGTAGCAACCTTTTGCTTTGATTACTGCTTTGCACACTCTTGGCATTCTCTTGATGAGCTTCAAGAGGTAGTCCCCTGAAATGGTTTTCACTTCACAGGTGTGCCCTGTCAGGTTTAATAAGTGGGATTTCTTGCCTTATAAATGGGGTTGGGACCATCAGTGGCGTTGAGGAGAAGTCAGGTGGATACACAGCTGATAGTCCTACTGAATAGACTGTTAGAATTTGTATTATGGCAAGAAAAAAGCAGCTAAGTAAAGAAAAACGAGTGGCCATCATTACTTTAAGAAATGAAGGTCAGTCAGTCAGCCGAAAATTTGGGAAAACTTTGAAAGTAAGGGCTATTTGACCATGAAGGAGAGTGATGGGGTGCTGCGCCAGATGACCTGGCCTCCACAGTCACCGGACCTGAACCCAATCGAGATGGTTTGGGGTGAGCTGGACCGCAGAGTTAAGGCAAAATGGCCAACAAGTGCTAAGCATCTCTGGGAACTCCTTCAAGACTGTTGGAAGACCATTTCAGGGGACTACCTCTTGAAGCTCATCAAGAGAATGCCAAGAGTGTGCAAGGCAGTAATCAAAGCAAAAGGTGGCTACTTTGAATAACCTAGAATATGACATATTTTCAGTTGTTTCACACTTTTTTGTTATGTATATAATTCCACGTGTTAATTCATAGTTTTGATGCCTTCATAGTCATGAAAATAAAGAAAACTCTTTGAATGAGAAGGTGTGTCCAAACTTTTGGTCTGTACTGTATATATAGTCACCCTTTAATATGATGTCACCCAACCTCCTGTCCTTCATACAGATCATTTTATTTAACCCTTTAATCCCCTCTTAAGTCATGAATATGACTTATCTTCTTTCTCTCATAGGGAGGTAAGTAGCATATGGTTGTCCAGGGTCTGTGGGTTTTGGACATATTACACAAAACATCTGTATGAGGGAAGGGATACATTGGATGCAACAACATATGACAATCAAGGAAGCAATTATAATTATAATACTGATCAATAATGTTCTTAACCAACTCAAATCCGGCAGCCAGCTCAATAACCAGTCCCACCAAGAGGATGAATCAACATCTTTCCTGATATTATTAGCAATTTCATGTAACGCTTGAATATGGGACTGGATTTATCTGCAATGATCAGATAAATTAAAGCAACACATTCCTTTAAAATCTTGACATCCTATATTATGTTTCAGTAACAGATAATCTACAGCAAATCTAGTTTTTAGCACTGCTCCTCTTATGCCTTGTATATCTAAAAGCATGTCTGATAAGGCGATAGAGGTATGATTCAGAGATTTAGCTAAGTCACATGCAATAGAATTTATAGTACGAGTATTATATATAGCCAGTCCAGGCACTCCTAGTGTCGTCAATATAATCATATACACTATTCTTAGGTAATCCACTTTTTATGTCTCTATTATCACAATATAAAGTCATATCCTGGGAAAAGGTAAAACAAGTTTCTGCTGCAGTCACGTTAATAGTAATTATTCTAATATTATCCCTGCTATTTCCTAATTTCTGACACTCCCCACAGAAGTCATACAAGGGAATAAAAGATTGTGTATTGTTAGCCATCGCCCAGACTTCAAGGAGGGATTCATCGGGTGTAGGCACAGCAATAACACATGTTTGTATAAGATCCCGTGGGCTCTGTAAGTCTTTAAGGCACAATGAACTAACATTTAGGGCATTTGCCATCCTGACTATACTATTCTGTTCAGAATAAAAGGGGACTGGAGCAAAGGGATCATGCTCCTGAGCTCTTTTATATACTGGCCGTTTATTTGGTGCACCGCAGAAGAAACTCATCTCCTCTGGGTGATAAATACATGTAATAAGCCAGACTGGCAAGAAAACACAAAGATTAATAATTATCAGCAGACAAACAAATCTCCCAGAATATTGTGGGGTCATCATCTTCAGCCTGTGGCCATGCACTTTTCAGGGAAACTTCTTCTGAGCTCCCCTCTTTGTTCAGGGAATTCACACCTGCTTCACCCTCTTTGTCTTTGTCTGTCACCGGAGAAGAAGCCTCAGGGACCCTTTTTCACTCTGCTAGCGTGAATCCAGATTGGAGCCTCTTCTGTCAGAATCGCTGTTCTAGTGACTGCTACCACTCGGGTGGGTGGTCCAAACGGGAACTCAGTCTGTTTTCGTCCTTTTGCCAGGCGCTGGGCTATCACCACGTCTCCTGGTTGGAAAGGATGCGTAGGTTCCTGTGGAGAGAAAGGAGAGTTTCTACAAGTTTCCTCACATATTCTGCCTGTACTACTTCTAGATCCCCTTTTTCTATCACAGGGGCCTTTGGACCCCAAGGGGTGGGAAAGTGTCTTCCCATTAGGACCTCAAATGGTGAGTAACCAGTATTCTTATTAGGCTGCATCCTAATTTCTGAGACATATAATACACCGTGAAACATAAGATTGTACCTTTGATCTAAGACCTGGTATAAAAAAATCTCTCCGAATGAGGTCAGTGGTTGCCTGTGCTCCCCTTTGGCCAAGACCATGATACTGTGCAATTCAAATCGGGGCGCTTGCAACTGGGATACATGGCTTCCCCTCTTTGCAGAGAAGACCCGTATTAGGGTCTTGTACTGCACCTACCGACTGCCATTCTATTTTGTCACTACTGGTAGCCAAATCCTGGAGGCTTAGCAATAGATTGTCAGTAAGGGTAATGTCTGGAACTAGGGAAGGCATTTGAACTGTTGCTGCCATTCTAATAGCAGCCTCCTTTGCTGCCTGATCAGCCAGGGCATTCCCTTTAGCTATGTGTGTTTGGAGACCAGTATGTGCCTTACAATGGATAATAGCAACTTTGCTTGGTAATTGGATGGCGGCCAGGAGATCATATACTAGGGTGGAATGTGAGATTTGCTTCCCATCTGCAGCTATGAAGCCTCTCCTCTGCCAGATGACCCCATGATCGTGTACAACCCCAAAGGCATACTTGGAATCGGTGTATACATTTACATCTTTCCCCTCAAAAATACAACAAGCTCTAGTGAGGGCAATCAGTTCAGCAGCTTGGGCAGACTGAAAAGGTATAGGATTCGATTCCAGTATAACATCAGGGAGCCGATCCACAGCGTATCCTGCATGATAAGTGTTCTCATTAGGGCGGTAACAGGATCCATCCACAAAAACATCAGGCGCTCCTACAATGGGTGTGGACTGTAAGTCAGGCCTAGGTGAGGTATGTCCATGTATAAGTTCAGTACATGCATGGGGAGGAGGCAAATCATCCTGCTCTCCCTTGTAGCCAAGTAGGGCATTCAGTATGGCCATTGGACCGAACGTGGGTGCTGAGTATTTGATATGAAGTTGAGGATTAGATAGCAACAAAACTTCATATCCACTCAGTCTTTGTGCTGACATATTTTGCGTATGTATGTTCCTCAATAGGGCCTGAACATTGTGAGAGGTATGCAGAGTGGTGGGATGACCTAGGGTGATAGGCATGGCCATCTCAGCGACCATAGCACAGGCTGCCAAACTCCAGAGACACGCAGGCATGCCCTGAACCTGTACGGGAACCACTTTTGAGAAAAAAGCAACTGGGCGGAATTTACCTCCATGATCTTGCGCCAGGACTCCTGCCATGGTTTTACAATTGTCCCTGGCAAATAAGTGAAACATCACGCCATAGTCGGGTAGGCCCAAACCAGGACTTGAAACCATTGCACATTTCAAATGACTAAAAGCTTGTAACATGTCATCCGACCATGTAATGGAGTCAGGCATCTCAGTATAAGTGGCTTGTATCAGAATATTATCATAGTAGGAACAATCAGCAATCCATTGGCGGCAGTAACCAATCATGCCAAGAAAGGTCAACATGTCTTTTTTTTGTTTGTTTGTGGGCGGGGCAGACCCAGTACGGAGGTAATTCTGTCATGGCTGATTCTCCTCTCACCTTTACTGAGAGCAAAGCCCAAATACTCAACATTTTCCATACACCATTGTAATTTCTTCCTAGAAACTTTGTGACCGCATTCACATAACCACAGTAATAAACTAACACAGTCTGCCTGGCAGGCCTCCCGAGTAGAACTACATATGAGGAGATCGTCCACATATTGTAGAAGGACAGAACCATGAAGGGCAGTCCAAGGGCGCAGTGTAACTTGGAGGACAATGTAGTAGACTACTGGGGAGTCTACATAACCCTGAGGCATTCCACACCAAGTATACTGGCGAATTTTAAATGTAAAAGCAAAAAGTGGCCGTGTCTCCTTGTCAACTGGGACAGAAAAAAATGAATTCTTCAAATCAATAACAGAGAAAAACTCTGCATGGGCAGGAATAGCCGATAGCAGAAATGTTACGTCTGGAACCACAGGGACTATGGGTATAATAACAATCTTATTAATATCATCTACTTCAATAGGTTCCTTTAACAAGGTGTCCCCTACAGTCATAAAAGTGAACTGTTCCTCAAGGTCACAGTCCACATGATGAGGTATATGTTCAGGTTTGGGAAAATTCCTTTTGTGATCTAAGGCACATGGGAGCTATGACATTTCTAGTGTTAGAAATGTGTGAATTTTATTCTATATGTTTACGTATCTCCAGGACAGCAACTGGTCAATCCCAAGCTGCCACAAACTTCTTCTTAGCTCAGGAGCCACCCCCCTCCCTTTTCTGCTGTTAGTCGAAGCCCTGTGTATGCAACGACATGAGGAGAAGGAGGGGGGCAGGGAGCTGCGCTGTGGGCAGCATCTGAACTATCTCCCAACAGATGATTTGAAGAAGTGTGCACTGGGAAAGGACTCTAGAGTGTTATCTATTCTCCTCCTATCTCTTCTTCCCTTTTGAGCCAATTAAATAATGCCTGGGCCTCAAAGTACTTTTTAATCTAAGTCATCGCTTGGAAGGGAATGAGATATCTGTGGGATATTTCCTAAATAGGGAGGAGGGGCTTCTGGAGTGAACCCCTTGTCAATCCTTTTTCTAACTCATGTTTCATTTTATATCCCTCCTGGTTCCCTGCCTTCTGCTTGTGAACCGTTTTATTTGGTCTATCATACCAGTATGGTGCATAAGTAAGCCAATTTTCCCCTCCCGACTGCATATACTGCATGTCCCACTGGGGGTCTGGACCATAATATGGGTAAGCTTCAGTGTCACCCAAACATAACCCTTTTACCATATCCATATGGAAGGTGTCATTAGCCCCTTCCCGAGGGAACGAATTTATACTGTTCATCCCCTCCATCCATCCTGCCATATTATCCACTCAGGGAGTAACTAAATAATAATCAGTCGCACAGACCCGGGCTACATAATCCTTACATGTGTCTCCTACATTCGGAGGGGGTGGAGAGACCTCTCCTTGCTTTGCACCCATTTCTTATAACTTAATTGAGACGGAGGCAGATCAAAACTGTCCCCAGGACTGGCTATACAGAACCGTGAAGGACTTATGTCTATGCACAACTTCCTCCTCAACTGTCTGTTAATATGATCCCTTAAAACAGTTACTTGCGTTCACCAGTTTCTGGGTTAGTGGGTCATACAGGACACACACAATAAAGTTAGTACATTTGTCACAGTATCAATTGCTGCTTACCTTCAGCATAAAAATTACTTAATGCTTCATAACATCATAACATAACAGAAAGCATAAGAAAGCGACAGAAAAGAAGCAATAGACAGTGGGTGACAAGAGAAATCAAGGTGCAGACTCTATATGATTTCTTCCCAAAAGAATTCCTCTGGTAAATCCTTCCCTAAAGGATATATCTGTTAAATACTTCCCTAAAGAATTTATCTGTGTGACCTGGCCAGTAGTCTATTTACAGCCTATCTTCCCTAAAGATAGACACCATTTTTTTTCATTCTATCTTGCCTAAAGATCGTTTCCAATTCTTTCAGTGTGTCTAAAGTGGATTCAAAATAGAAGCAACAGAAAATTTTACGGAAAGCATCGGAATGTCCCCAGTCGTTAGACAGGAATATTCCATTACTTACCGAATTCCTGTGTACCCTATTCCGTGGACGAACCCCCAACTGAAAGTGTATTTCCTTCTCAATGCACCTTGATTCCTTCCTTTGTCCCCGAAGACAGTCCTGGAGAACTTATCAGTGACACATGCAGTATGATGTCAGTAACAGTTCTATTTATTCCTTGCCATACAGGGCTTTATATACATTCAAGCATACATACAAGAATAGCTATATACACCAATAAATGACTCACAGAGGTGAGTACCCGTGCCAAGCCTGCACGCGAAATGAGACACCAAAAAAGGAAATAGGGCCAGCACAAATAGAAATGAATATAATCTTTATTATAGTCTCAACACGAGACCGGATATAATAAAATACAAGTAAAAGACAATGCTGTAGTGGATGAGGGACACACAGGAAGAGAAACAACACCACTGGTAATAAACATATATGTATATAAATGTCAATCTAGATATCCAGGCTGATGGAATCATATAAATATAACATGGTGTATAAATAAGTAACAAAGGCCGGATACCCGGAATAGCAGGCAAAGTCACAGATGATGAAACCGGATGAAGATCCAAAAACAGTACAAGGTTTTATAAAGTGCAAAGTGGGGGAAAGGTGTGTGTGAACCTTTCCCCCCTGAAGAAGCTAACGCGAAACGTGCATTGGGGTTATCCAGTTCACCACTCAGGTATTTAATGTCATAACTTTATTGTGGATGTTTTATCAATCTGATTCCTGTACGTTTATCTTGGCACTTTGCACTTTATAAATCCTTGTACTGTTTTTGGATCTTCATCCGGTTTCATCATCTGTGACTTTGCCTGCTATTCCGGGTATCCGGCCTTTGCTACTTATTTATACACCATGTTATATTTATATGATTCCATCAGCCTGGATATCTAGATTGACATTTATATACATATATGTCCATTACCAGTGGTGTTGTTTCTCTTCCTGTGTGTCCCTCATCCACTACAGCATTGCCTTTTACTTGTATTTTATTATATCCGGTCTCGTGTTGAGACTATAATAAAGATTTTATAACAAGACACGGAGGCTCATATTGCTTTTACCTTTCTTTACTTCTACCATAGAAAAAAGGGTATACAAAGTGGAAACCATAGTAACAAACTCCTCCCCTTATCCCAGTATATCCATCCTTGTCTGCCTGGGATCTTCCTCTTTCTTTGCTGCTACCAGGCAGATAAGTACTCTCCAGCTCTGTAGTGCTGCTCAGGGTCTGGTACATCTGTTACTAATTAGATTGAGTTCACCCTTTTTGAGTTCTAGGATGTTTTTCATTAACATCATGGTGTATCGATAGTTTTTCTTATGTATAATTTAGTTTTTCTTATGTATTATTTTTCCCTACAGGATTTTTTCCTTTATTTGCTCTTAGGCTTATATGTGCCCCTTTAGCGGACCTTGCGGCTCCTCCGCCCTCCTGGCGTGAACCGCATTCTATCTGGTTATTTTCTTTTCCCCCTGGTTACCTCAGGTTGCGTCTGCCATTTCGCGCGCGCTTCCTGTCTTCTTCTTCTTCTCCGCCCGAAGTCTCGCGATTCGAGATTTCAGGCGCCCTTTCCTTGTTCGACTGTGTGCTGACTCCGAGATCTCGCGAGATTTCGGTGTCCCTGACAGTTTCCCCTCTCTGGACGCACCGGACAGTACCGCTCTGCTTATCTACCAGCCTCGCGGTTTCCTTGTGCCGCTCTGTGCCTTGTGAGTTCAATTACCTTACATATCCGTTTCTTCCTCTGATATATGCTTGTGCTTGTCCTGGTGCTACATTGCTCTCTCTCTTCTTTTTCTTCTAGTGCAATTCTGCTGCTTCCTGGCTGGGGTGACTAACTCCTGCCGTTCCTTTTATTAATATGTCTGTCAGAAAAAATTCTGTTGCTTCTGTGGCCCCTAGTGACCCCCTCCTGCAGAACAGGTTTCCCCTACTCAGGATAGGAGGTCTGAGGTGTTTCACCCGGACGATCATGATTTGGCACTACAAAGATCTATTTCTAATGCCATCATAACCGCCATGGGTTCAATGTCCTCTGCATTAACCCAGTCTATCTCTCAGGCCCTTATGGCTCGTCCTAGCACCGCTGCCCAAGGCTCGGTCCAGCCTCCAGGGCAATTACCTATTGCCTCCAGAACAACTCAGATTGATGGGCCACTCCCATCCCAAGATAACGCGCATTGTTCGCGTAAACGAGCTTGCACCCGCCAGGCAGAAAAAACGCGGGCATGGAAGACTGCCAGGTCTCTACCTGAGCCAGTGTCAGACTCTGATAGAGAGTCGGAGGAGGAGGCTCATTAAAAAATGTCGATGATTTGACTTATGATGTTGAGGACGATTTGGCGGATATTGCTGTGGACCCGGCACTTAATGTATGCCCGGAGCCCCCTTTACTACACCAGGGGTTAGCAGAGGATCTCTTAAAGGTTCTGTCTGGGGAACCATTGTTTAACCCTGATGAGCTGCACCATCCCCGCTCTGCGGAATGGATGCCCGCCACGCATGTGGCGCAATATTTGGAAGCTCGCATACGCAATCCTCTTAGCAAGGAATCGCGTAATAAGTTGCGGGCAGAGTGCCCTCGTCCTTTGATACCACACAAAGTGTGTGAAACGCCCTCAGTGGATCCTAAAATGGTCCAATTTTTGGCAAAGACGGGTTTTAATCCCCGTAAAGGGCTGGACGCTGCGTTAAAGGCAGTCCAAGATAAACTACTGGACATTACAGGTCCTTTAGCTAAAATATTCGATTTGGCTGAGTCCGCTAAAGCGGCAGGTAGGCAGGTGGACTCAGAAGAACTGAGAGGTTGGGCCCAGAGGGCCATATGTGTGGCTGGTAATGTTAATGCCTCGCTCGCCATTGAAAGGCGTAAAGCTATATTGATTAAGATCGAGCCAAAGTTGTCTAACTTGGCTTTGACTGAAGCGGGCAAAGATGCCCAGGGGTTGCTCTTTGGCGACTCTTTTATTAAAGAATTAGGGAAGTATGTAGGAGCCTTTACGGCTCTCGATAAGGCCCAGACATCGATGCGTCGAGTCTTTCAGGGGCGTTTTTCCAACAGGGCCGGCAGTTCTAGGGGCCGACTGTCCGGCCGTTCCAATTTTCATGCCCGGGGTTCCGGCAGAGGCTCCTTTACGTATAGAGCATCCCTCCAGGATCAGAGACACCAGCCGGCCTTTTTTCCATCGCGAGGCACCCCTTTCCGGTCACGCGGTTTCAGAGGAAATCCAAACTCCCGACGACCATTTGGTAAGTCCTATTCTTCGTCCTCTACCTTTTTTAGACCATTATGTCGGAGGCAGACTCTGTTTCTTTTCTTATGTGTGGCCAGGCATAACCTCAGACCAATGGGTTCTTTCTACTGTGCAGGGGTTCACGATAGATCTGATTGCCGATCCAAGTTCCATCCCGGCTCCCCCTTCAATACCACTGTCCAATTCGGCACGGTCCCTCTTTCAGAGGGAGCTGTCGGATCTACTACAAAAATGCGCGATCGAACGCGCACCAGAGAATCGAAGGGGAGTGATCAGCAGTATTTTTCTGGTGCAAAAGAAAGGGGGCCAGATGCGCCCTGTGATCAATCTGAAAGCCTTAAACGCTTTTGTACAATATCGACATTTCAAGATGGAGGGCATCCATCTTTTGAGAGATCTGCTTCTTCCAGGCGATTGGATGGCCAAGATAGATCTCAAAGACGCTTACCTCACGGTTCCGGTGTCTCCCTCTTCAAGAGACCTGCTTCGGTTCCTGTGGAACGGTCAGACTTGGCGCTTCACCTGCCTTCCGTTTGGCCTCTCCTCCGCCCCCTGGTGCTTTACCAAGATCATGCGCCCAGTGGTGGCATGGCTCCGCAGCAGAGGTGTCCACCTAATCGTCTACCTGGACGATATCTTGATCATGGCCCAATCACACTCTCTCCTACTGAAGCACCTCCACTTGACAGTGTCGCTCGTTTCCAATTTGGGGTTCATCGTCAACCAGGAGAAATCTTGTCTGACCCCTGCCAGGTCGATGGAGTTCCTGGGGTTCCAGGTGAACTCGGTAGATGATGTATGCGTTCCCTCCTTTCGCGCTCATCCCGAGGGTACTCCTTCAAGTTTGTCAACAGTTGGCGAATTTGGTTCTGATTGTGCCATTTTGGAGAACGCAGTCCTGGTTCCCTCAAATCCTGGAACTTCTGGTGGATTTTCCACTTCTTCTTCCCGATCAGTTGTCACTGCTTCTAGGGCCTGCAGGAGAATTTCATCCACTCCTTCAGAACGGATCGTTACGTCTCCTAGCCTGCAAGATCTCGGGAGTCCAGGAGGAGGCGCTGGACTTTCAGGATCGACTAGGTTCTTATTGGACTGCGCTTGGGTACCCGGAACGAGGCGAGCTTATAGAGTCGCCTGGGGTTCTTGGTCTCGCTGGTGCGTCGAGCGGACTTTGGATCCCGTTAAGGCTCCTGTAAATTCCATTTTAGCCTTTTTATCCTCACTTTTTGAGGCGGGAAAGGCTTACCGTATTATCAATGTCTTTAGGTCAGCAATTTCCTCCAGGCATAACGGTTTTGAGGGACGTCCGGCGGGTCAACATCCCCTGGTCAGTCGTTTACTCAAAGGCTCACGCTTGGCCCGACCTCCTCGGCCACGGTTTTCGTCAACCTGGGATGTTTCTGGTGTCTTAACTTTTTTAATAAACTGGCCCTCTAATGCTCAATTGTCATTACGGCAGTTATCGGCCAAATTGGTCACTTTATTCTGTTTGATCTCTTGTAAGAGAGTTTCGGATGTGCGTGCTTTGGATTGGGACACTAGGTCCTTCACCCCAGAGGGGGTTCACTTTAACATTTCCCGACGCACTAAAACCAATATCCATTTGGTCTCTTACCCCCGTTTTCCGGCATCTCCACAACTATGTCCTGTGGCTTGTTTGTGCAGCACGCCAGACCTGCAGGGTATTGCGATGTGAGGTCACGGTTTTGGGCAATCGAGGGTTGCTCACTGTATTGGAGAACCCTGGGCAGGCATGCGGCAGTGAAGGAGAGGTAGACACAGTTCCTCTGGGGCACACTCTGTATATAGGGACCAGGCCTGATGGTGGATGAGGTGCCCTGGATGTTACAGGTATTTTGAGTGCCTGGGGCAAGGTCCCTTTTGGATTCGTGACGCCAGTGCCTGTGACGGTGGCACACCGATTTGTAGTGGGAATAATTGAGGTACACAGATGGTATAGTGAACCAAACGTTTCTTTACTGAACAGTCCAACTTTATACAGTAAGGTAGTTATACAGTCCTTTGTATTACAGCTTGCAAGCAGGCTTCTTCCACAAGATGGCAGGTATAAGTTATGCAAGATACTCAGAGGGTAAATCCACAATGCACTCAGAATCAGGTTGTACCTTTCCTCAGAAATAGCGTACACTGTTCCTTTCTAGAACTCCTGTCTGGTTTCAATCCCAAGGCCCAAATGCCTAAATGGTGGCTTATATCCTTGGTATATATATATATCTTCCTCTCGTATTAAATCCTTGCTTTTCTTCCTAAAGCATCTGCCTATCAGGGTTACTTATCTTTGCCTGTAGTATGTTGGCTTTATTGCTGCAGGGCTGTGGTTTCTCCCAGGAGGTGACGTCCTGCAACCGGGGTGTCTCTACTGAGCTAAGCCTAGCCTCAGGAGCTTCAGGTGGACGAAGTAACTCCTCTAGTCCCCTGGAATGAACTACTTTCCCCTGTCTGGGCCTACCTATATATATCTAGGGCTCTCTAGCTCCCTCTAACGTCTGGGAGGCTAAACTACACCCTGACAGGCCTGACACCAGCTAACACAGGGAAATGCATACACATAACATTAAATGTAATAAAGACACATTAACCCCTTTTGTGCAGTGCCCACCTTTACCTAGTGGGACACTACATACCACCACGCTATAACGTTGCCCGTCCTCGGCGCAAAATGGAGGGGCCCTGCCCGGCTGGATACTGCAGCCTGAAAGACAAAATGAGAACCGGCATACATGGCAATTATCACAGCAACAGCATAGAAATTAACAAACAATGTAACTGCAAGGAATGGTGAAAAGGGGCGTCGTTCTCTTCTCTCAGGATAATGTGAGGGAACAGGGGCGCTGACCTGGTGCAGCGTATCAATAAGCCAGGATAGTCCATAAAAACATAATAAACGTAAGTCCTTGGAGGCTCAAAGGAACACATGAGTCCGTACCCAGGCTTGCAACAGGGTTAAACAGGGGTTTCCCGTGAGGGGCTACCTGGACCCATGATGTAGTCCTCAAACCTCACAGGTGGGTGTCCCCTGGTAGAACGTGTAGACCTCCTTAGTGACGGAGATTCTTCCTGCCTGGACTCAGGAAGGTCAAGGGAGCTCACCGCCTCTGGAACCACTTCAGGAGCTCTCTGGGGTAAGGTATCCGGAGACGGGAGACCAACAGGAACAGGAGCAGGAACCAACAAATTCAGCCAAGGCGTGAGGGCCCAGTGGAGCGGCTCTTTATCATGGATCAAGTTCTCCACAGCCTGCATAGGGTCCATAGGTGGAGCCGGCAATTCCTCCTCAGAAGGCTCAGGCTCCATCTCCTCCGCCGCTGGTTCTCCTTCGATACAGGGTTTGAGGCGGTTCCTGTGAACAACTTGGGGACCTTTTCCTTCTCTGGAGACCTGGTAAATGTGGGCTGCAGCATTAGGTATGGCAGTAACAAGGTAGGGAATCCTTTCCCATTTGCTGTCCAACTTGCTGGTCCGGTGGTTGTTTTTCAACCAAACCTTGTCTCCAAGAGCCAGGGGTCCCGCATGGGCAGTCTGGTCGTAGTCTTTTTGCTGGCGTTCCCGGACATTCTCCATGCGTTCTTGCACAATCTCCTTGGCATTAAGAAGAGGCCTCTGGTGCTCCACTACCCAATCAGTCCTGGGCAGTGGGTTGATCACATCCGGCACTTGTACCCCCAGGGAGTGATCCGCAGGTAATCTCCCTTGTCGCCCAAACATCAGAGAGAACGGGGTGTAACCGGTGGAACAATGGATGGTGTTGTTATAAGTGTACATCAGTTGTGGCAACAGAGTAGGCCAATCACCCCTCGTATCAGGGGGTACTGCTCTCAGCATTTCAATGAGAGTCTTATTCATCTTTTCACAGAGTCCGTTACCTTGCGGGTGATAGGCGGTGGTCCGGACTTTCTGGCAGTTGTGCAGCAGGCACATCTCATGGAACAGTTGTGACTCAAACGCAGACCCTTGATCGGTGAGGATCCTTTCTGGGCAGCCGTAGGGCAACAGGAAATGCTTCCAGAACGCCTCCGCTGTGGTCTTGGCTGTCAGGTCTTTCACAGGCACTGCTACGACAAACTTGGTGAAGTGATCAATTATAGTCATGGCATAAGTATACCCAGAGCGACTCGGCTCCAACTTCACATGATCAATCGCGACAAGTTCTAAAGGAGCTGTACTTACAATAGGATGGAGAGGCGCCCTCTGGTCATGGCGTTCAGTTCGCCCCACAGCACAGGCAGTGCATTCTCGGCACCATTTTTCGATATCCTCTCTCATCCCAATCCAATAGAATCTTCTCCGTATGGTGGCCTCAGTCTTCTGTACACCGAAGTGTCCGGACTGGTTGTGGTACATGTCCAGTACCAGGCTGGCATCCCGACGTGGCAGGAGAATCTGGTAGACTCTATCACAGGACACTGGATCCAGACTCCTTCTGAGCAACAGGCCTCTTTGAAGGAATAGTTGGTGGCGATGTCTCCACAGTCTTACTAGTTCTGGGTCTGCACTCTTCCTGCGGATTCTCTCAGGGATTTTCCCACTGGTAAGGAAGTCAAGCAGTTCACCAAGGACTCTACTTTCGGACTGGAGCTTAATCCATCTTTCTTGATCGCCTCCGGACTCAGGATCATCTGAGGAGGGAAGATCAGCAGCAGGGAGATTTTCAGTACGGATATTATCCTGCTGGGCAAATTTTCTGTAGAACGCGGGCATTTCCACTTCTTCCCAGGCATCTTTTAACTCCTCTGGGGCCTCTGTAGTGGGAAGCCGCGACAGGGCATCAGCATTATCATTGGAGCGGCCCGCCCGGTACTTTACAGTAAAGTCATAGTTGGCAAGGCGGGAGGCCCATCTTTGCTCCAGTGCCCCTAACTTGGCCGTGTTCAGATGCGCCAGGGGATTATTGTCCGTGAAGGCAACAAATGGTGTGGCAGCAAGATAGTCTTTGAACTTTTCAGTCACAGCCCACACTAAGGCAAGAAACTCCAGCTTGAAAGAACTGTAATTCTGATCATTCTTTTCAGCTCCCTTCAGGGATCTGCTGGCGTAGGCAATTAACCTTTCTTTGTTGTCTTGCACTTGAGCCAACACGGCCCCCAGGCCTCTTTTACTGGCATCCGTGTAGAGGAGGAACGGCTTCTGATAATCTGGGTAACCCAGAACAGGGGGTTCAGTCAACTTCTTCTTTAGGAGTTGAAAGGCAATTTCTCGTTCTTGGTTCCATTCAACAGGAATAGGGGTTTTCGGGCTCTTCTTTGGATGCCCCCTCAGCAGTTCCTGGATGGGATCCGCAATTCGTGCGAAATGCGGGATGAAACGCCTGTAGTACCCTGCAAAACTGAGAAAGCTTCTCACCTCTTTCACGGTCATTGGAGTAGGCCAGTTGCGGACAGCAGCAAGTTTATCAGGATCAGGCTGTATTCCTTCGGCACTAACAACGTGCCCAAGGTATTTGACCGCTGGTTTCAGTAGGTGGCACTTGGATGGCTTGATCTTGAGGCCATATTTAGCAAGAACTTGAAACACCTCACCCAGGTGCTTTAGATGGTCCTCATACGTTTTGGAGTATACAATGACGTCATCCAGATATAAGAGTACAGTCTCAAAATTCCTATGGCCTAGACAACGTTCCATCAGCCGCTGGAATGTTCCTGGAGCGTTACACAGTCCAAACGGCATATAATTGAATTCAAACAGGCCCATAGGTGTAGTGAAAGCAGTCTTTTCTCGATCTTCTGGGGCCATGGGTACTTGCCAGTACCCACTGGTTAAGTCCAAGGTGGAGAAATAGGCTGATGACCCCAGAGCAGTCAAGGACTCTTCAATGCGTGGCAATGGATATGCATCTTTGTGGGTGATTTGATTAATTTTTCTGTAATCCACGCAGAACCTTATGCTGCCATCTTTTTTCCGGACAAGAACTAGGGGCGCAGCCCAGGGACTATGGCTGTCCCGGATTATATTAGAGTCTTTCATCTCTTTTATCATCTCTTTCACAGACTGATAGGTAGTAGGCGGTATGGGTCTGTGCCTCTCCTTAATAGGAGGATGAGAGCCGGTGGGTATGGTGTGTTTGATTACACTGACCTCTCCATAGTCCGTGGAGTGCTTGCTGAAAGCCTGGTGGTGCTCCTTCACCAGCTTCAGGACTCCCTCTATTTGCTCTTTTGGGGTGGATTCGTTCCCCACATGTAGTTCTTCCCACCAGGATGTCGTAGGGGTGCTGCTGCTCTGTGTGGTCTGGAACGCCTCCGTGGCAGGCAGACGGATCACATCCTGGAAAGACACTTGAAAAAGCAGAGCAACGGGGCAGTGTTTAAGGAGAGTAACGGGATGATCACCAAAGTTAATTAAGCGGACAGGCACTTTACCTTGAGACACGGTCACCATGCTCTTGGCTGTCCGTACAAAGGGATGATTTTCAAAGGGAATAGGTTCCACTAGGGCTTGATAGTCCTGGCCCTGGATCCCTAACACCGCACGGCACCACAGGATGATCTGGGAATTAGGAGGCAGAATTACCGGCCGGTTATCCCGGATCCGGACAGTGCAAATTTCTCCTTTCTTGTTGGCGAACTTTTGTTGAGCACACAGCACACTAATAGTCTTTTGAATAACTCTTCTGGAAGCAGGTGAGGCTGAAGAGATAGTTTGGTTCAATGCGTCAAGTACTTCAGGGTAACAATTTTTTAGAACATTAGTCCCTAATATCACAGGGTGTCCTCCTTTATCTCCTGCTTGTACCACAATCACGCCTTGCTGTGGCAGGGTGGCTTCTCCCACCTGAAGGGTAGGTTCCTAATACCCATGCACTTTCACTGGCTTACCGTTGCTGGCAATGATGTCTAGCCAGGACTCTGGTGGCTGGGTGAGGAGACTTGGATCCCAGAACTTATCAAAGGCAGGCCGTTGAATGGTGGTGACCTGTGACCCAGTGTCCAACAGGGCTTCAAAGGGTATCCCGTTGATACATATATTGATCTTTGGACGGGATCCTACATACTTAGGCATCCAGCTTGGATCCTTTGGACCTACTGTTCTACCTCCCGAGGGGCGGTCCTCTGCCTCAGGGGTTGCCCGTTTAACTGCCAGCACATTGATTCAGTATGTCCATATTTCTTGCAGTGGTGGCAGACAGGCTGTTTTCTACTTCTGGGCCTGTACCTCGGTCGCCCATCAGGCTCTTTTGGGTATACGTCTCCATATGCAGGTGGGAGCCTTGGAGGAAAAGGACCTTCATCTTCTAGTAACAATGGTCTCTCCCATTCCTCTATCTTTTTGCATACCTTTTCTAGGCTTAGAGTAAGATGGTTCACTTGCTCCATGAGGGCTGCCACTACGTCTGTGACTGGAGCTTGGGTGGCCTGACTGACCCCTGCAGACCCCACATTCACAGTCTTGGGCTGACAAGCCTGTGGTTCATAGGAGGCTGCTGGCCCTGGAGCAGGGTTCTGGCCCAATATACTGATGGCCAATTCTTTAAAGTCCAGAAGGCCAATTCTTTAAAGTCCAGAAATGCACAGTGGGGGTGTTGAGCTGACAACATGCGTAGCTGGCCCTTTAAATGCTCATTACTTACGCCTGCAATGAATTGCTCTCTAAGAGTCCGGTCCTGGTCCTCAGCTTCTTTAGGATCCACTTGGACTACAGCTCTCAGTGTCTCTTGTAAGGACAGGGCAAAATCACGGAGCGACTCTCCAGGTTGCTGCTTTCTGCTGAAGAAACGCATTTTAACTTCTGACACCGTTCTGGCCTCAAAAGTGGTGCCCAAGCGATCAAAGATCTGTTCCAGGCTACTTTTCTCAGAGCGGGGCCACGACATGACTTCCCTGCGGGCGGCCCCTTCCAACTGAGCTAGGAGGATCTCCATTTGCTGTTCAGCAGTTATGGGGTAAAGCCGGAACAAGGCCAATATCTGCTCCCTAAAGTCCTTTAACTTGTGAGCTTCCCCGGAATAACGTGGGAACCAGGGGGCCCCAAAATAGTACGGCATAGTTAGCGGCATCAGGCTTGGCGGTACCGCGGCGGCAGGGGCCCTAGGGTCGGCTGGGGATACTTCAGGAGACACGGCTGGGGCCACCTGTCCGATTTCCTCAGGGGTGGACATGATGCTGCTAGGTGGGTATGGCCCTTTAAATGTAGCGGAGCGGACCGGAGTGGCAATGGTAATAACCCCTTTTTTTTTTTTCACAGGAAAGTCTTTTATCACTAACGGGAGTCCCTCCGGTGCCCTGGCAGGGGTCGGGAACGTTCCGGTAAGGTAAATAGAAGAGCCGACAACAGTTCTACGTTGGTACTCACTCCGGTGGTGCTCGCTCCAAGTCTCGCGAGATGCGTGGCTACGGGCGTCGGACGTCTCGCGTACAGCGTCAGCAGGTGGGCGCGGCCTCTCGTAGCTCCGGGACTCAGGTAGGCGGCTCCTTTTTCTCCAGACAGGGCGGCGTTCTTCCTCCTCGCCGGCTGGGTGATGACTCCGTCTGGTTCTTTTCGCGCCAAACAGTTCACCGGGCGCACTTGTAATCCACCTCAGGTTTAAGTGGCAAAATGGCTGTCTATTCACTGACAGCAAGCAGTGGCTTAAACAAGCAGCGCACAGTCCAGAAAACACTATCTTCACACCGCTAATTATGACAGTTCTTTGGCCCAGCAATTTTGAATAAAACAATAGGGCTTGGTCACTTTAAGGCAATTTTTTTTTTTTAGCACACAGTTTTATATCCGCAATGGCGCAGGAATGTTCCGTTAATCCTGTTCGTGACGCCAATTTATGCAGCACGCCAGACCTGCAGGGTATTGCGATGTGAGGTCACGGTTTTGGGCAATCGAGGGTTGCTCACTGTATTGGAGAACCCTGGGCAGGCATGCGGCAGTGAAGGAGAGGTAGACACAGTTCCTCTGGGGCACACTCTGTATATAGGGACCAGGCCTGATGGTGGATCGGTCCCTGTGGTGAAGTAGCTTAATCAGCACGGGTCGCGGAGGCGCCCCTGGTGGTAACGGTCTGGTAGGGATCCGGTGCGCCCGCTCCACAGCATATAATGGGGGGAGCACCTCTGTGCCAAAGACGTCTTTAAGCCAATTCTCAAAATAGGACGTAGGGTCCTGCCCCTCTGCCTTCTCAGGGACCCCCAGGAGTCGGACAATGCTACGTCTAAGGCATCTCTAGGTCGTTGGATTTGGCTATTAGCGCTGAGATCTGCTGCTCATGGACTGGTTAGGGAAGGTAACTTATCTTCCACCTCGCTGACACGGCCCTCCACTTCTACAATTCTCTCATTAACTTTCTGTAGGTCATGTCGGATAAAGGAAAACTCTTGCTTCAGGGACCTTATTTGCTGCTGTAGCATGGTTAGGGCCACTCCACACTGGGTAACTGCCCTGAAGACATCCTTCGGTGTTGGCTCTTCACTCTGGGAAGAAATGTCGTCGTCCCCCCCCCTCTGCCATAACTGCTTCCTCTGGCACAGCTCCACTGACCTCCATTGACTGGGCTTGATCACCTCCTGCAGAAGCCTCCTCCCTTGCATGGTCCCAAATGCTGAGAACACACAATAAATTTACATACACCCAGTCCGAAGGCTCAGACCCTTGTGCTGCACTGCGCGGCGCCCTCCGGTGGATGTTGGAGGTAAGAGCGGTACCTACTGGTGGGTAACTAACAACTAAACAGCCACGCCTTACCTGTTATCCTAAAAAAATCTGGAACAACTGTTTGGGTGCGTGGTGCGGGCTAGCCTGTGGTACAGCATAACAGCTTACAATCTTACAGTGCTCTACAGTATTTCCCCTCACATAACTGGTCCTGTAGCACATGCCTGAGTCAGTGGCGGATCCAGAGCCTGGTCTCGGGAGGGGCACTTCCAGATTATTTTCTGTCCGCCTCCACAAAACAATGGTGCTTATAGAACAGACTACACAGTGTAGCGGTATACTGTATATTGTGTGGCACAGTGTAGGCCAGGGGCGTAACTAGAAGTGACTGGGCCCCACAGCAAATATTTGTAGGGGCCCCCCCAGCGCGCTTCGCACCTCCCTCCTCCTGTGTAAACCCCACTCCTTTGGCACAGTGTAGAGGTATACTGTATATTGTGTGGCACAGTGTAGAGGTATACTGTATATTGTGTGGCACAGTGTAGCGGTATACTGTATATTGTGTGGCACAGTGTTGCGGTATACTGTATATTGTGTGGCACAGTGTAGAGGTATACTGTAGATTGTGTGGCACAGTGTAGAGGTATACTGTATATTGTGTGGCACAGTGTAGAGGTATACTGTATATTGTGGGGCACAGTGTAGCGGTATACTGTATATTGTGTGGCACAGTGTAGCGGTATACTGTATATTGTGTGGCACAGTGTAGGCTATATGTGTATAACATAAAAATATTTCATATGAAAACTTACAGTTACTTGGCTTGGCCCTTGGGGATCTCGGACACCACTTCCACACTTTGGCCGGGGGCTCGGCGGAGCTGATTTTGTGTTTTATCCTAATGAGAAAGATTTCATAATAAGGATTTGGAGAAGGGGCAGTGGGGTCGCAGAGCAGGGAGAGACTGGTGCTGCTACTAGGGGGTCATACCATGGGGGAGTAATAAAGCCCACCATAATGCCCCCCCAGTAGAAATAGTTCTCCTTATAATGTGACAGTGCAAAAATACCCCCTTGTAATGCCCCCAGTTGAGCTAATGTCCCCATAGTGCCCCCATAATGTCCCAGTATAAAATACCCCTATATAGTGCCCCCAGTAAATGCCCCCATAGTGCTCCCCCCTCCCTCCTAGTGCCCCCCATAATGTACCAGTATAAAATGCTCCAGTAGATGCCCTCAGTGTCCCCCATAATTTGCAAGTATAAAATACCCCTTCTTAGTGCCCCCCGTAGATGACCGCATAGTACTCCACTCCCCCCTTCCCCATAGTACCCACCATAATGTGTCCCAGTATAAATACCCCTATATAGTGCCCCCAGTAAATTCTTCCATAGTGCTCCTCTCCCCCCTTCCTGCTAGTGCCCCCCATAATGTACCAGTATAAAATGCCCCATATATAGTGCCCCAGTAGATGCCCCTCAGTGTCCGGCCTCTGATAGGCTGCCGGCCTAGTGTCCCCCATAATGCCCCCCAATAATGTGCCAGTAAGTGTCCCCATAGATGCCCCCCCATGATGTGCCAGTATCAAGTGCCTCTCTCCTCCCCCCACATGTCCCAGTATCATAGTGCCATCTCCCATCCCCCCAATGTGCCAGTATCAAGTGCTTCTCTCCTTCCCACCCCCCATGTGCCAGTATCATAGTGCCATCTCCCCCCCCCCCCAAAAAAAAGTGCCAGTATCAAGTGCCTCTCTCTCCCCCCCCATGTGCCAGTATCAGGTGCCAGCCAACCCCTCCCCCCCATGTGCCAGTATCAGGTGCCTCTCCCCCCCCCATGTGCCAGTATCAGGTGCCAACCCCCCTCCCCCATGTGCCAGTATCAAGTGCCTCCCGCTCCCCCCATGGCAGTAACAGTCGGGTATTAAAAAAAATATAATAAACACTTATACTTACCTCCATGTCAGCGATGCGATGCAGCCTCTTCCTGTGTCCCGCCCTGTATGTCCATATATGGAGTCAGTGCTTGTATTTCAAAAAAGTTTCCGCTGGGATTCGAACCCATGACCTTCTGTAGCAGAGGCAAAGCACCTAACCACACGACCATAAGAGCTGCCTTGCTGCTGGCTGAAAAAATATGAGACTTCTACTGTTATAGCTGGCTAAGTCTACATCTATACACAACACACCCAGCTGCCCCAACACACCCAGCACTGCTATATCTCTATATGACAGCTGTCCCAGCACACTCAGCTCTACTATATCTCTATATATGACAGCTTCCCCAGCACACCCAGCTCTGCTACATCTATATATCTCTAAGTATTGCTATACAGTAGATACATATATAGCGATATAGCAAAGCTGAGTGTGCTGGGGCAGCTGTCATGTGTATAGATGTAGCAGTGCTGGGTGTGTTTGGGCAGCTGTCATGTGTATAGATGTAGCAGAGCTGGGTTTGCTGGGGCAGCTGTCATATATAGAGATATAGTAGAGCTGAGTGTGCTGGTGCAGCTGTTATGTGTATTAGATGTAGCAGAGCCTGGTGTGCTGGGGCAGCTATCATATATAGAGATATATCAGAGCTGAGTGTGCTGGGACAGCTGTCATATAGAGATATAGCAGTGCTGGATGTGTTGGGGCAGCTGTCATGTGTATAGATGTACACTTAGCCAGCTATAACAGTAGAAGTCTTATATTTTTTCAATCAGTAGCAATGCAGCCCTTATGGCTGTGTGGGTAAATGCTTTGCCTCTGATACATGGTACATGGAGGTTGTGGGTTTGAATCCCAGACACATCAGGAGACTTCAGGAGACAGTAAGATTAGATCTCATTAGCGAGAGGCCCTGGTCCGCTGCGGCTATTTAACTAACTTGAAAATAAACTGTCACACACGCTGCCGGGGCGCTGGGCCCCTTGGCAGCCCAGGCCCCGAAGCGGCTGCTTCCCCAGTAGTTACGCCACTGGTGTAGGCTATATGTGTATAACAAACATATTTCACATGAAAACTTACAGTTACTTGGCTTGGCCCTTGGGGATCTCGGACACCACTTCAACACTTTGGCCGGGGGCTCGGCGGAGCTGATGTTGTGTTTTATCCTAATGAGAAAGATTTCATAATAAGGATTTGGAGAAGGGGCAGAGGGATAGCAGAGCAGGGAGAGGCTGGTGCTGCTACTAGGAGGTCATACCATGGGGGCGTAATAAAGCCCACCATAATGCCCCCCAGTAGAAATAATTCTCCTTATAATGTGACAGTGCAAAAAATACTCCCTTGTAATGACCCCAGGTGAGCTAATGTCCCCATAGTGCCCCCATAATGTGCCAGTATAAAATACCCCTATATAGTGCCCCCAGTAAATGCCCCCATAGTGCTCCACACTCTCCTTCCTCCTAGTGCCCCCATAATGTACCAGTATAAAATGCTCCAGTAGATGCCCTCAGTGTCCCCCATAATTTGCAAGTATAAAATACCCCTTCTTAGTGCCCCCCGTAGATGACCCCATAGTACTCCCTTCCCCATAGTACCCACCATAATGTGTCCCAGTATAAAATTGTACTGTACAGAGCGCCCCATATAAAATACCCCTTCTTTGTGGCCTCAGTAGATGCCCCTATAGTGCCCCCAATCATGTGCCAGTATTAATAACAGCACCCTCATGTGCCAGTATTAACAGCCCCCCCATGTGCCAGTATTAACAGCCCCCCCATGTGCCAGTATTAATAACAGCCCCCCCCGTGCCAGTAATAACAGCCCCCCTGTGCCAGTAATAACAGCCCCCCCCCTGTGCCAGTAATAACAGCCCCCCCTGTGCCAGTAATAACAGCCCCCCCTGTGCCAGTAATAACAGCCCCCCCTGTGCCAGTAATAACAGCCCCCCGTGCCAGTAATAACAGCCCCCCCCTGTGCCAGTAATAACAGCCACCCCTGTGCCAGTAATAACAGCCCCCCCCCCTGTGCCAGTAATAACAGCCCCCTGTGCCAGTAATAACAGCCCCCTGTGCCAGTAATAACAGCCCCCCCTGTGCTAGTAATAATAGCCCCCCCCCCCCTGTGCCAGTAATAACAGCCCCCCTCTGCCAGTAAAAGTATTGTATATATTAAAAAACAAAACAAAAAACACATACTTACCTCCATGTCAGCGATGCGATGCAGGCCTCTTCCGGCCTGTGTCCCGCGCTGTACGGCTTAGGCGGTGGCGCGATGGCGTCATCGCGCCGCCTGCGCCGGCCTCTGATAGGCTGCCGGCCTCGTGCCTGCAGCCTATCAGAGGAAGGTAAAGGGACACACCTCTCCCTTCCCTGCCTCAGCACGGCCATCTGTATCGCTGTCCTGAGGACGGCGATACAGATGACTATGGAGATGAGCGCTTCCACAATGGAAGCGTTCATCTCCCTGTGCCCCACCGCCGCTGCCAGCTCGGGGGGGGGGGGGGGCAATTGCCCCATTGCCCTCCCCCCTGGATCTGCCACTGGCCTGAGTATTCCTCCTGAGCAAAACGCCAGCCTGGCTTGAGTTTTTGGGAAGTTTATCAGCTCTCCAGTGTGAAGAGTCCTTGCAATGAACAGCCAGCAAAAGTTGTGGCCTGGTACAAACAGAAACCCTATCTAACCAACTACAGGCCTGGTCTCAGTCTCTAGGATTCTAGGCGCCAACACTGTGATGAGGTGCATGCACGATCAGTCTTACCGACCTGGGTCTGCTCTGTCTCCGCTGGGGACTGTGAACTGACCAAAAGCTTCTCCAACAATCATGCGGTACCGCGATGTATGTTGCTTTGCTCCTCAGCTCTCATCAGCATTCCTGGAAGCAATTCGTTCCTCTGGACAGGATCAGGGCCTCGGACACGATCAGCCTCACTGGGCTGTAGTTCTGGTCACCGAAGGGTGATCCAACACCTGGATGTTGACGGATTCTCCTCACACAAAACACAGCCCCTGGATCCTCTGCCAAGCTCTGCCCGAGATAGCTGCTCTACCTCTTCCTGTCCATGATTTGTAACTCCACCTCTCATAAATATGGAAAATATGCAGCCTGTTAGCTGTGTTTAGGAAACAACGGCATCTTGTGGCCAAACAGCAGAATGTCAGTCCAGAAAATTTTACTTAATTTAGGCAAACAGTGTTCACACAATGAGAGCCGTTTCCCCAGGAGCGTCTTGGCGCTATCTTGTGCCCCACGCTCCGCATCTCCCACCACCTCTTTACTCGTTTTACCAGCCCATCCGGCCATGGGACCGCTCCGGGAGGACACTGGACAGGTAGGGCAGCAATAACTAAGGGGTGGTCAGCCCCAGGGATGCCACAGTGAGCCCACGGAGAGCAGAATACAGGCTCTATTAGCGGGAGCTCACCATCAGTGCTGCTGCTCACATCTCCGGCCAATCCACGCCCTTGCTCCCTCATATCTCCTCAATTACAGACTTCTCCCCCAAATCTCCTCCATCACACAGACTGCTCCCCAATATCTCCTCACAAACAGACTGCTCCCCCATATCTCCTCTCAAACAGACTGCTCCCCCATATCTCCTCAGTCACACAGACTGCTCCCCGATATCTCCTCTGACAAACAAACTGCTCCTCCATATCTCCTATCACACAGACTTATGTTGGCTACTAATAACACCCTCAAAGGACGGACTTTATAACACCGCCCCCAGCTCAGTTAAGCAATGCCCCGACCCTGTTAGGTCACGCACCCACCCAGCCCGCAGCTGTCGGCGATTTAAAAAGTGAAAGGCGGTATCAACTTCAGGTCAGCTACCAAGGTGGGAGGGAGGGAGACTTTATCCCTGCATCTCACGCTCAGATAGCACAGTGCTGCTGTCTGAGCGTGAGCTGTTCAAAAGAACATCCCTGTGTCCATCCAGACCCTATGCCGGACGGAGGACAAGGAGTTTAAAAACCAGACTGTCCGGCCTAAAACCGAACCTCTGGCCACCCTACACAGAATGCTCTTCCATATCTTCTCTTTCACACAGACTGCTCCCCCATATCTCCTTAATCACACTGACTTCTCCCCGATATCTCCTCTCTCAAACAGACTGCTCCCCCATATCTACTTTCTCACACAAACTGATCCCCCTTATCTGCTCTCTCACAAAGACTGCTCCCCGGTATCTCCTCTCTCACACAGGCTGCTTTCCCATATTACCTCTCTCACACAGACTGCTCCTCCATATCTCCTCCATTACACAGACTGCTCCCCCATATCCCTCAATCACATAGACTGCTACCCCATATCTCCTCCATCACAAAAACTGCTCCCCCATATCTCCTCAGTCACAGAGTACTCCCCAATATCTCCTCTCTCACACAGACTGCTCCCCCATATCTCCTCTCTCACACAGACTGCTCCCCCATATCTCCTCTCTCTCACAGACTGCTCCCCCATATCTCCTCCATTACACAGACTGCTCCCCCATATCTCCTCTCTCACACACACTGCTCCCCCCATATCTCCTCTCTCACACTGACTGCTCCCCCATATCTCCTCTCTCACACAGACTGCTCCCCAATATCTCCTTTCACAGACTGCTCCCCCATATCTCCTCCATCACACAGACTGCTCGCCCATATCTCCTCCATCACACAGACTGCTCCCTGATATTTGCCTCTCACACAGACTGCTCCCTGATATTTCCTCTCACACAGACTGCTCCCCCATATCTCCTCAATCACACAGACTGCTCCCTCAAATCTCCTCCATCACACAGACTGCTCGCAGATATCTCCTCTCTCAAACAGACTGCTCCCCGATATCTACTCTCTCAAACAGACTGCTCCCCCATATGTCCTCTCACACAGACTTAGGGTGGCTACTCATGCCACCCTGAAAAGATGGACTTTATAAACACCGGCCCCAGCCGCGCTAAGCCGCGCCCCGACCCTGTTAGGTCACGCCCGCACCTAGCCCGCAGAATCAACTTTAGGTCAGCTGCCAAGGCGGGAGGGAGGGAGACTTTATCCCACCTCAGCCGTGTTAGCCCCCCCCATATCAAAATTTTTGAACAAAACATATGCAGTTGGTTAAATCTTTGTTAGATCAGGTTAGATCAATTGTTGTTTGCGTTAGATCTCATACAGAAGTAGAGATATTAACAGTTATTTGCAGGGGGGGCTAACCCGTCATCAGCCCCCCCTTATCAAAAAATTGACCAAACAATTAGCTATTTTGGAAGATATTTGTTAGATCCGGTATGATCAACTAGTTGTTTTGTTAGATCTCACATAATTACAGACTTATTAAGTGATTAATGAGGGGGGGCTAGCCCCCCACATGCAATTTACTGGTAAAATTTTATGCAGATTAATAGGCCTTCGTTAGATCCGGTAAGACCAAGTGGTTTCAACATGAAAACACTGATATTAGGTAGTATTACATAAGGGGGCTAGCCCCCCCCCCCCCCCCACCCCCATATGCAATTTTCTGGCAAAAAGACATTCAAGCTAATAGATAATTGTTCGTTTTTTATTAGGCCGCACATAGTGGTAAAAAGTAATAATCAGAATGTAATTAGGAATAAAAGGTCTTTATTGCAGTTTTATTTTCTCTCAGATAATGACAGGAAAGTTGGTGATTTTATATCAGAAGTTAACCCTTTGTGGCAGTCGCTTAACGTTACTTTGGCTCAGTTCACTCCTAAGCAACTTAGCTGGTGAGCTTTTTTTGCGCAGTTGTCGTGCGTTTTTGTTTGTACGATTTTGCTTGTCCCACGGTTTGACAGATGGTCACGGAGTCACCTACCTCCGACAGTCGCGCCGATGGTGCCATTATATTCTAATGGCACCCCAGTTGCCCTGGGTGCAACGCGCGGCTTCCCGCCACAATTCTGCCCGTGCAAACAAAAACGATCCAGGCTAAAACAGCCATGCTTCATGGGTCGCTGAAAAGGTACATGTACCTTTTTCTAGGATTGCCATGTGGATGTCACCCCATTGAAATCAATGGGGCCGCGTGGCAATCACTGTGTTCAATTGTGCAGGACGCACGTCCCAGATCGCATAGGTCTGCACCGGCCTTTAACGTAGCTCCTGCACCTTTTTTGCGCGACAGGTGTTTTTTAACGTTCGACAAATCGCAAAGGTGTGAACTGTGCTCATAGACCTGAGTGGAAATGTATTTTGTGTGATATCATGCGAAGCGATATGAAGCTAAAGCCGCGACATAAATCGCTTAGAGGTGAACCTAAAGAAAGGACCTCTCCATTGAGAACAGAACACAACACTTTCTGCTTGGACTCTATGTGACCTCAGTCACAGGTTAAAAGTTCAGTTTGTATCTCTTTAGCATGTATCTTTTTTGATGGTGTGAACTATTAAATGTACACTCACCTAAAGAATTATTAGGAACACCATACTAATACGGTGTTGGACCCCCTTTTGCCTTCAGAACTGCCTTAATTCTACGTGGCATTGATTCCACAAGGTGCTGATAGCATTCTTTAAAAATGTTGGCCCATATTGATAGGATGGCATCTTGCAGTTGATGGAGATTTGAGGGATGCACATCCAGGGCACGAAGCCCCCGTTCCACCACATCCCAAAGATGCTCTATTGGGTTGAGATCTGGTGACTGTGGGGGCCATTTTAGTACAGTGAACTCATTGTCATGTTCAAGGAAACCAATTTGAAATGATTGGAGCTTTTGTGACATGATGCATTATCCTGCTGGAAGTAGCCATCAGAGGATGGATACATGTTCTCATTCTGTTTACGCCAAATTCGGACTCTACCATTTGAATGTCTCAACAGAAATCGAGACTCATCAGACCAGGCAACATTTTTCCCAGTCTTCAACAGTCAATTTTGGTGAGCTTGTGCAAATTGTAACCTCTTTTTCCTATTTGTAGTGGAGATGAGTGGTACCCGGTGGGGTCTTCTGCTGTTGTAGCCCATCCGCCTCAAGGTTGTGCGTGTTGTGGCTTCACAAATGCTTTGCTGCATACCTCGGTTGTAACGAGTGGTTATTTCAGTCAACGTTGCTCTTCTATCAGCTTGAATCGTCGGCCCATTCTCCTCTGACCTCCAGCATCCACAAGGCCTTTTTGCCCACAGGACTGCCGCATACTGGATGTTTTTCCCATTTCACACCATTCTTGTAAACCCTAGAAATGGTTGTGCGTGAAAATCCCAGTAACTGAGCAGATTGTGAAATACTCAGACCGGCCCGTCTGGCACCAACAACCATGCCACGCTCAAATTGCCTTAAATCACTTTCTTTCCCATTCTGACATTCAGTTTGGAGTTCAGGAGATTGTCTTGACCAGGAGCACCCCCCTAAATGCATTGGAGCAACTGCCATGTGATTGGTTGACTAGATAATTGCATTAATGAGAAATAGAACAGGTGTTCCTAAAAATTCTTTAGGTGAGTGTATATGGATTATTTTGACATCATGGTATTTTTTTTTTATTTCAACTTTTAGAAGTTGACAACTAGTTCAGAAGTCAATCTTGAACATGGCTGTAACCCAGTTATTGGGATCCAAGGTTCTCTGGACATTCTTTATGTGGCTTTTGTGTACTTTTCATCTGTGATTTTCAGGGCTGAATTTCAATACTGTTCTTCATGGTTGCATTTTAAGAAACCATGCAAGGTAAGTTTTCTTTGGACATAAATAGATTATATTTGTACTATTGAGGTAAAGGAATATATTAGTGACTTGAAAGTAGATTCATCCTGAATAAAGTGTGACATTGCAAAGGTGACACCCCAACCTGTTAGACAATTTAGTCAAAAATCAATGGGGATTTCTACATAATTATTTCAAAACAAAATATAATGTGGGGAATTTATAGAAACTGAAGCAGACAGAATCTGTAGCAGCTGTGCACAGCAACCAATCAGCTTCTCTCTTCAGTTTTTTCAGTTATGTATTAAAAATAAAAGAGAGAAGCTTATTGGTTGCTATGCACAGCTGCTGCAGATTCTGTCCGCTCCAGTTTCTATAAATTCCTCTCTTTTAGGGCTCATTCAGACGGCCGTATGCTGTCCGCAAAAATACTGAATGCTATCCGTTTTTTTGCGGATCCGCAAAAAAAATGAAACATGTCCTATACTTGTCCGTGAAAATCAGGACATAGCCCCATTGAAGTCTATGGGTCCGCAAAAATACTGAATGCTATCCGTTTTTTTGCGGATCCGTTTTTTTGCGGATCCGCAAAAAAACGGATAGCATTCAGTATTTTTGCGGACAGCATACGGCCGTCTGAATGAGCCCTTAGGGAGAGTTATCAAAACTGGTGTAAAGGAAAACTGGCTCAGTTGCCCATAGTGATCAATAAGAATCCACTTTTCATTTTTTTAGAGCTCCTTAAGCTCATGTCCCCGATCAGCAGTTATGCCGATCGGGGACATTTAACACCTCAGATGCCGTGGTCAATCCTGACCACTGCATCTGAAATGAGAAAAAACTGAAAGTGAAAGTTAACTCACTGCTCCGGCTCTCCCGTTCTGTGATTGGAGGAGCCGGAGCATGTGATCAGCAGCCTGTGTGCTTGTGAATGAACACAGGCTGCTGAATAGTATTTCCTATGAAGCCCTATGCTGTAATAGGGCTCCATAGGAAAGTAGTAAAATCATCATATATTCCAATGCAAGTACATTGGAATATATGATAAAAGAAATCGGATGATTGAATGTTATAGTTCCCTATGGGAACTATAAAAAAGTGTAAAAAAAATAAAATAAATGAAAAAAAATATAAAAGTTCAAATCACCCCCCTTTTCCCAAAATCTAAATAAAAAAAATAAAAAATACATTATGGGTGTCGCAAGTTGCGAAAACGCCCATAGTATGAAAATATAATTTTTTTTTCCCCATACGGCAAATAGCGAAACGGAAAAAAGCGTCCAAATGGCGAATTCGCCATTTGTGTTCGCTTCTTTTTCTACAAAAAAATTTAATAAAAAGTGATCAAAAAGTCATACACACCCCACAATGGTATCAATAAAAAGTTCAGATCGACCCGCAAAAAATGAGCCCCAATACAGCTCCGTAAACGTAATTATAAAAAAGTTATAGGGGTCAAAAATGGCAACGAAAAAAATAAAACTGATTTTGTCCCACTTTAGAATCTTTTATTTAGTACAAAACGCAAGAAAAACTATACATATTAGGTATCGTCGGATTCGTAATGACCTGTAGAATAAAAGTAACTGGTCAGTTTTATCGCAAATCGAACAGCGTAAATAAAAAACACGGAAAATTGTTGCAGAATTGCTCTTTTCTTGCAATTTCACCCCATTTGGAATTTTTTCCTGCTTCCCACTACATCGTGTGCAATATTAAATGGTGGCGTTGGAAAGTATATCTTGTCCCGCAAAAAACAAGCCCTCATATGGCTATGTGAACCGAAAAATAAAAAAGTTATTGCTCCGGGAAGGCAGGGAGCGAAAAAAGAAAATGCAAAATCCCCAAATCTCCGGTCCTTAAGAGGTTAAAATAATTTAAAAATAAGGTAAAAAATTGCAAAATAGTCTGTCCAGCTGAGGTTAAAAATGTTACACAGGGCTTGGCACAAAAGGGGTATAGGGATAGTCAAGGCTTGAATGAACTAAAAGAATAACATACTGTATGCTGCTGTTCATGTACATGACATATTTTAAGGCAGGAGTCTCAAACTCAATTCACCCGGGAGCCACTCGACACATTTTTTTCTCTCATGGGGGCCGCTCGCTAAATTTCATACTTTAAAATAAAATTTAACTATATCCGGTTTGGTACACTAATATACACACCCAGTAAGGTCACATTCATATCTGTAGGTTTAGGTGCGATTAGGGATTCCTGCATCAGAAACTTACGCTTTCCTGTAGCAGGAATCACTAATCTGGCGTTCACAAGCGGCCGCTGTCACCCATTGAAGTTACTGATCAGGTGAGAGCAGTTTCATGTAAATGCCTGCACACCGCATGTAATGGGATGTGACATTATTACATGCAGTTAGAAAACACAATCATTGCATTCAGGGAGAGCGATTGATTCCTAGCCGAATGTAATAATATCACGTCTCACGTCCATGACCGCGCACCTGACTTCTGAGCTGGCTGCGGGCCACATAGTACCGCCTCGCGGGCCGCAATTGGCCCACGGACCGGTACTTTCAAGACCACTGTTTTAAGGGATTCCCTTATGCATGTATGTGTATATATATTTATATATATAACATTATATACACTGCTCAAAAAAATAAAGGGAACACAAAAATAACACATCCTAGATCTGAATTAATTAAATATTCTTCCGAAATACTTTGTTCTTTACATAGTTGAATGTGCTGACAACAAAATCACACGAAAATTAAAAAATGGAAATCAAATTTTTCAACCCATGGAGGTCTGGATTTGGAGTCACACTCAAAATTAAAGTGGAAAAACACACTACAGGCTGATCCAACTTTGATGTAATGTCCTTAAAACAAGTCAAAATGAGGCTCAGTAGTGTGTGTGGCCTCCACGTGCCTGTGTGACCTCCCTACAACGCCTGTGCATGCTCCTGATGAGGTGGCGGACGGTCTCCTGAGGGATCTCCTCCCAGACCTGGACTAAAGCATCTGCCAACTCCTGGACAGTCTGTGGTGCAACGTGACGTTTGTGGATAGAGCGAGACATGATGTCCCAGATGTGCTCAATTGGATTCAGATCTGGGGAACGGGCGGGCCAGTCCATAGCATCAATGCCTTCGTCTTGCAGGAACTGCTGACACACTCCAGCCACATGAGGTCTAGCATTGTCTTGCATTAGGAGGAACCCAGGGCCAACCGCATCAGCATATGGTCTCACAAGGGGTCTGAGGATCTCATCTCCGTACCTAATGGCAGTCAGGCTACCTCTGGCGAGCACATGGAGGGCTGTGCGGACCTCCAGAGAAATGCCACCCCACACCATTACTGACCCAATGCCAAACCGGTCATGCTGGAGGATGTTGCAGGAGGCAGAACGTTCTCCACGGCGTCTCAAGACTCTGTCACGTCTGTCAAATGTGCTCAGTGTGAACCTGCTTTCATCTGTGAAGAGCACAGGGCGCCAGTGGCAAATTTGCCAATCTTGGTGTTCTCTGGCAAATGCCAAACGTCCTGCACGGTGTTGGGCTGTAAGCACAACCCCCACCTGTGGACGTCGGGCCCTCATATCACCCTCATGGAGTCTGTTTCTGACTGTTTGAGCAGACACATGCACATTTGTGGCCTGCTGGAGGTCATTTTGCAGGCCTCTGGCAGTGCTCCTCCTGTTCCTCCTTGCACAAAGGCAGAGGTAGCGGTCCTGCTGCTGGGTTGTTGCCCTCCTACGGCCTCCTCCACGTCTCCTGATGTACTGACCTGTCTCCTGGTAGCGCCTCCATGCTCTGGACACTACGCTGACAGACACAGCAAACCTTCTTGCCACAGCTCGCATTGAGCAATTGTTACTGGAGATTTACCCATGTGTCCAAATTCCTGGTGGAATTGTAAACTTAAATGCAGAAGATTACATCGGCAATACTATTCAATTGTATTTGAAAAATGTTCCAAGTGCAGTCGAAACTTCAATTTGTCAAAAGGCAGCATGTAAAAATAATAGTGAACGCTGTAGTATATTTTGGCCAATAAACACAAATGACCTGAAACATGGCTTTGCCTATGCAATGCAAAGTTCATCTAAGATCATCAATAGACCATGTTCACCCACCTGCGGCCAACGTACTACAATCCTCACTAGGCCGGGCCCACATCTAATAATTGAGCCACGTGTTGGTTTACCTTTAACAAAATATTTTCTCTCTGAATTTCCAAGTGAAATAACAATATCAGATAACACTTTATGCACTAGGAGCAGTTATAGTACATGTTCAAGGATGTAAAAGAAAAAACTAAGTGTGGGAAGAATATAATGATATGAACCATGCTGTAAAAACTGTTGACCCCAACAAAGTATGTGGACTATCAGAGGTTGTTATATATGTTAAAGTCTAAGTAATTCTGACTACATAATACTGGTCAGTGCTTCATAAACTAGAAACTTTCCTTAGTGAGTAATACCAAAAAACAATCTGTATGCCTGCGCCATTTTTGGTTGTTCTGTTTCTCCTACACTCCTGTACTCATTCTCCTTACCCCTCCCCCCATATACTTTCGAATCTTCTCTGTAAGAACCCCTAAATTGCATCTATAGATTAGCACCAAAGTATTCTGTGTTCTGTTGGATTGTAACTTTACCTAGTTAGGTAGCTGTAGTTATGCATGGATTTTGTACCTATACAGTTGGTGATAAGATATTTTTTATATTGCCTATTCTCTGATACTCTACACAATATACAGTAGATACTGACAATTGTTCTTATATGCTGATATGTTGGCTCTTTAATAAAAAATAAAAAAACATAAAATTATTTACAACACTTTCACTATTCTTTTTTGATCTTTTCCAATTTCAAATATTTGTTTTAAATACTGCTATGATTGCAAACATCAAACCCCCTTCTTTGGTCTTAAAAAAAAACAGCTTCTGAATGGACTTTCCAAAACATAGTAAAGCCAATGGAAGCATTTTGCTCTACCATATCTTTGATATCAGCTGTCTTGGAAATACCGTATTTTCCGGCGTACCGTTTTTTCACCCTATAAGACGGGGAGGAAAATAAGAAAAAAAATATTTTTAACCAAAAGGTGTGCCTTTGGTGTTTTTGGAACTAATGGTGGTCTGTGGATGGCACTATTACTGGGGATCTATGAAGGACGGGCACTGTTATGGGGGGATCTGTGGATGACGGACACTTATGGGGGGATCTGTGGATGATGGACACTTATGGGGGGATCTGTGGATGACGGACACTTATGGGGGGATCTGTGGATGACAGACACTGTTACAGGGGGGATCTGTGGCTGGCACTGTTACAGGGGGGATCTGTGGCTGGCACTGTTATATATGTGCCATTCACAGACCCCCCACCCCATAACAGTGCCATCCACAGACCCCCCCAGCCCATAACAGTGCCATCCACAGACCCCCACCCCTTAACTGTGCCATCCATGTTATCCACAGATTCCCCCCCCGCGCCGCAGCCCCCGCCCCCCAGTATACAAATATAAAATGTATTATTCAATGAAAAGTTATTACACATGCCCCCCTCACTCAATGACGTCACTTGCCTGCGCCGCCTACTTCATTCATAAAGTAGGCGGTGCAGGCACGTGACATCAGGGAGTTACGCTGCCGCCCGTCCGGCCTGCCTGCCGGCATTGTACAGAAGCTATTAGGGTATACGGTACTATTAGGAGGGAGGGGGGCATGTTTAATAACTTTAAATTGAATAATACATTTTATATTTGTGCAGCACTGGAGCTGCGGGGCTATAGTACAGTGACTGCACCGCCCCGCCGCAATTGCGGGCCCCCAGCTCCTCCTTCCAGTTCCTCCTCCGCTCGCACATCGCAGCCAGCGATGTTAAACTGGTCAGCATTTGCCCCATAAGACGCAGGGGCATTTTCCTCCCATTTTTGGGGGGAAAAAGTGCGTCTTATGGGGCGAAAAATATGGTATATGACGACCCCCAACTTTTCCATTTAAAATATAGTGTTTGGGCTATACTCGCCGTATAAGACTACCCCTCTATATACTGTACTATTGTTAACCCCACCTGTGGTTTACTGTATTTATTGCAAAAAAGTGATTTTATAGATATGCAAATTACCAGTACCTTTGTGCCCAAGGGGCTGTCCCTCCGCCGTTTCGTGCCCAGCCGCTTCCCGAATCCTGGATCCCAGTGCCGCCCCTCTCTTAATTTATTCACTGCACTCGTTCGTTCTTGCTGTGAGGGAGGAGGGAATAGAGGAGACAGCGCCAACTAACTGCGCATGCGCGAGATTACAAGCGGCTTCACAAGATAAAAAAACAAAGTGCAGTGAATAAATTATCTTCTGAAGCTGCTCGTAATCTCGCGCATGTCGTAATATTGGCGCTGTCTCCTCTATTCCCTCCTCCCTCACAGCAAGAACGAACGAGTGCAGCGAATAAATTAAAAGAGGGGCGGCGCTGGGATCCAGGATTCGGGGCGCGTCTGGGCACAAAACGGCGTCAGCCCCTTGGCCACAAAGGTACCGGTACTGGTAATTTGTATAGCTATAAAATATATATTTTTTGCAATAAATAAACCACAGGCCCCTCCCCCACCCCTCTCTCATCATTGGTGGCAGCAGGCAGCACAGGGGGGAGTGAGGGACTGCTTCCCCTGTGCTGCCTCATACCCGGCGTATAAGACGACCCCCGACTTTTGAAAATAATTTCTAGTGTTAGAAAGTCGTCTTATACGCCGGAAAATACGGTAGTTAAACTTTGGACTGCCACGACACCTCCTACCAAATCTATTACCTAATTCTGTCTGTCTATCCGTCTGTCTATCTGTCTTTAACATAATTACATGTGAAAAATTGTGGTACCCTAAGATAAAAAAAGGAATTATATATGGATCTAGGTGAATGGATCAAGAGAAGAATATGGTTTTCATACTATAGCTCAAAAGTCAAACACAATTGATACGAACTGTAATGTTGATAGAACAGCGGTGCGGTATCTGTATATCGGCTGTATATCCTCCAATCATCTCTAAATTGGTGCTGATACTGTACTTTTTGAAAGGCTACCCCCCCTTATGTCATATTACCTCATATCTCTGTTTATGTGAAATATCTCTGTAATTAAATGAGATCTAACGTTGAAACCACTTGATCTTACTGGATCTAACGGAGGCCTATTAGCCTGAATCAAATTTTACCTGAAAATTCCATGTGGGGGGCTAGCCCCCCCTCATTAATCACTTAATAAGTCTATAATTATGTGAGATCTAACAAAACAACTAGTTGATCATACCTGACCTAACAAATATCTTCCAAAATAGCTAATTGTTTGGTCAATTTTTTGATAAGGGGGGGCTGATGACGGGTTAGCCCCCCCCCCTGCAAATAAATGTTAATATCTCTACTTCTGTATGAGATCTAACGCAAACAACAACTGATCTAACCTGATCTAACAAAGATCTAACCAACTGCATATGTTTTGTTCAAAAATTTTGATATGGGGGGGCTAACACGGCTGAGGTCTATTATGCTGGCCATAGACTTCTATTATGAAGGCATGCATACCGGAATGCCTGTAAAGGCTCTAAAGGCATTCTGTTATACATTCCGTCATGGAATTGCGTTATGGTCGTGGTAACGGAATCCATAACGTAATTCAGCACATAACCGAACTTCAAAAACTGAAGTTCGCACATCACTATTAGCCAGGCTTTACACTCTTCTATTGGTCCCTGCTCTCTCCCTATAGCGTGGATAATGCCTTCCTGTTATATCCTTACACTATCACTAAGCTGTCCCTGAACTGCACAATAGTAATATTTTGTGAATTACGTCTTTCCTGATCACTGTCCCTAGTGCCTGTAACGTCTCTCCCTGCACTAAGTTCACTGGAAAATGTTGGAGACCGGGCATGAGAAGACTTTTCATAGGGCAGTGACATCTCAGGGGCTGGCTATCTGCTATCAGGACTGGTTGCCTCACAACTCCATCAAAAACACTGTGGTTGTCAGGAAGCAAATACCACAGTGCAGGACACTAGACTGCCGCCTTCACCACAGTATTCATCTCTATCACAGTCCTGAGGAGAGCACCTGCAGGCTCCAGAGCATCAGATCGTTATGTACTGTACCTGGCCGGTGGCCGTGAGGAGGGCTTTGGCATCGGCACAATGGGAAATTTCCACGTAGGGTCTATGTCCAGTTCTCCTCTGCTGATATCTCTTTGCCCTCTCAGGAATGGAGACCCTCTGTGAAAATAACTGGATCTGGTCAAGGAAAAAGGACAACCTTAAGACCTATTTTAAAGGGGCTGTCCACCCTCATATCAATATTTAAAAATCCCCCCCCACCCTATGGGACCTGTGGGGTGAAGCATAATTACCTGCTCCCCGACTCTTGGTTTTCGGCTCCTAGGGTCCACCGCTTTCTTCTCAGGACTACCAGTGCCACAAATGAATATCCAGCACAGGCGGAGGGGGGAGAAGTGCACCACTGCAGCCAAGAACTGACCCTAGCATTGACATGGCTCCCGAGTGGCAGTTAAAGGGGTATTCCATTTGTTACCAGTTATCCCTTATCCAAAGGATAGGGGATAACTATTAGACCGGCGAGGGTCCTACCACTGGAGCCCCTCCCCCTCCCAGCGAAGGGAGATACCATACCCTTCAGAGCCCCTGAAATGAATGGAGCAGCAGATAGAGCATGCAGACTGCCATTCCATTCCAAAAATAGTGGAGTCCGGTACTCCAATACAAACGAATGGAGATGCAATGTGCATGCATGACTTGTCACACTGTTCATTTTAGGGGGCTCCGAGGGGTACAGGGTCCCTGTTCTCATGATTGTGGGGGTCAAACAAGACAGGAAAAACATAGTGGAAGAAGGAGGAGAACTCATAGAAGATCCCAAACAGAACCTCCTGGTGACACTGCCCTAGGATCTGAGGACTGGACATCTTAGGACAAACAAGCAATCTTCATGGGTGTCAATCTCGGTCCTTCTCTATTCTCTTCTAATCTCCTTGTGAGTGACCCCTGATGATGATGACAAGCAGTACATCATACATTTTTACATAGGGTGATGATGGGGTTAGTAGAGGTATTCCTGTAATATCCCTGGTGGTCTAGAGTAGTAAAGTGGTTAACACCTAGGAACCCTGGTGGACTAGGGGGATGAAGAAGTTAATATTGTAAGTCATTTTCTTGGTGGACTAGGATAGTTATGGATTAATACATACGATTCCCAGAGGTCTACAGAGCTCCAAATTCCCTGCTTTCCGTCACACCACCACGCAGCAGCCACTAGAGGGAGCTCACCGCACAGAGATTTATACAACCCTCTCTGTGCTCAGTAATACAGTCATGGTGCGCTACAGCTCAGGACACACAAGAGCCGGTCTCCTATACAAAAAAAATGCCAGTACTAAATACAGATGATCAAAAAATGAAGAAAAGTGGCCAGCAAACCAGTTTTTACACAATGCAGAATGTTACAAAACAGCACAGTAAAGTGTATCCTAGAGACAGGGACGAGTCCATAGATTGCATGTATGTGTAATATTCTGCATTATGTAAAAAAATAGTGTTACTGGCCACTTGGATCAACGTTTTACCTTTTTTGATCATGTTTATGATTTTTATGCATTAGTTCTGGTATTTTTTGCAACAAAAGACTTGCAATTGTTTTCTCTGTGCAGTAGTGCGCTCTGTATATTTATTTTAACCCCTTTAACCCTTTCAGGACCCTGCCATTTTTCACCTTAAGGACCAGGCCATTTTTTGCAAATCTGACATCTGTCATTTTGTGGCGATAACTTTAAAACGCTTTTACTTATCCAGGCCATTCTGAGAATGTTTTCTTGTCACATATTGTACTTCATGACAGTGATAAATTTGAGTCAAAATATTTCATTTTTATTTATAAAAAAATGCAAAATGTATCAAACATTTAGAAAAATTCGCAATTTTCAAAATTTCTATTTCTCTGCTTTTAAAACAGACTTTTTTGGGGGACATTAGAAGGCTTAGAAGTTTAGAAACAAATCTTAACATTTTCATGAAAATTTCCAAAACCCAATTTTTAAGGACCAGTTCAGGTCTGAAGTCACTTTTTGGGGCCTACATAATAGAGACCACCCATAAATTGCCCCATTTTAGAAACTAAACCCCTCAAGGTATTCAAAACTGATTTTACTAACTTTAACCCTTTAGGTGTTCCACAAGAATTGAAAGAAAATGGAGATGAAATTTCAGAATTTCACTTTTTTTGAATATTTTCCATTTTAATTCATTTTTCCAGTAACAAAGCAAGGGTTAACAGCCAAACAAAACTCAATATTTATTACCCTGATTCTGTAGTTTACAGAAGCACCCCATATGTGGTCGTAAACTGCTATACGGGCATACGGCAGGGAGCAGAAGGAAAGGAATGCCATATGGTTTTTGGCAGGCAGATTTTACTGGGATAACTTTAAGTTGCCATTTCACATTTGAAGCCCCTCTGATGCACCCCTAGAGTAGAAACTCCCAAAAAATGACCCCGTTTTGGAAACTACGGGATAAGGTGGAAGTTTTGTTGGTACTATTTTAGGGTACATATGACCACAGAAGTCGTACATTGTTGCGTTTAAGGCGGTTCTCTAGATCATCAGTCTTGGAGATCTGCTGTTCATGGGTGCGGGATGCCCTGGTTAGAGGGGGCAACTTATCTTCCACCTCACTGACACGGCCCTCCACCTCTACAATTCATTCATTAACTTTCTGTAAGTCATGGTGAATAAAGGAGAACTCTGGCTTCAGGGACCCCATTTGCTGTTGTAATGCTGTGTAATACTCCTCACTGGGTAACTGCCCTGAAGACATCTTTTAATGTTGGCTCTGCACTCTGGGGAATATGGACCCCTCCTCCACTGCCACCACTGCCTTCTCAGCCCCTGCTGCACCAACCTCCATATTTTCATTTTCATTTTGGGCTCCTCCTGCAGTAGTCTTCTCCTCAGTGGGAATCGCCTCCTCCACCTCCAAATCTTCTGCTATATAAGGCCCCTGCAGCTCTGGCATCTTCTGTAGTGCCCTGGAGCTCACCACACTCCGCGCCGCTACCGGCACACCTCCCGCTCTGCCTTGTTTCTTCACTGCGAGGAGCGCGCCAGCGCCATCTTGCGCAGCGTGCTCGGCACCTCCTGCCATCTCCCTGCTATTTTTAGCGGCGCCTCCGGCTATGGGACCCCTCCAGAAGGACACTGGGCTATGCAGGCCGAACTGGGGAAGCTGTGATCACTCCCAGGGAAGCTCGGGTAAGCCCACGGAGCAGGATTTTTTTAGTAAGGTGGCAGGAGCTAACTGTCGCTGCTGCCGCTCATATCCTCGGCCAGGCCACACTCCATAATGGTTCATTTTGGCTGGGGAGCAATCATTAGGAGAAATAAAATGGCCTCCGTCCTATTATTACACACAAAACCTGTCCTAATCACACAGCAGGACACAACAACATCCCCACCTCCTCTCTGTACTTCATGTCTCCTCATGAACTCTATTCCCACAGAGATTCAGCTGAAGATCTTATCATCTATATTCAGGATCATAATCCCTGAAAAGCAGAGCAGAGAGGAAGATGAGGCAGCTCTTTAGCTCAGTGCTCGGAAGTAACTTGTCCTCCTGTGTGATTAGGACAGGTTCTGTGTGTAATAATAGGACGGCGGCCATTTTATTTCTCCTAATGATTGCTCCCTAGACAAAATGAGCCATTATAACTAATGAAAGAAATTTTGGAATTTATTTATAATAAAGTAATATATTTACGTATTTTCATTTTATTAGTTCCTGGAGAACCCCTTAAATGACTCCTCATGAGGAATTCATCAATCAGCATTAACTTTATTTGATGTACAGTGCTCATTACCACCATCGTCATGGTCAGCTCGGAAGGCATGGCGCAGGTGCAGATACCTGTAGAAATCAGAAGTCGGCAAACCAGAATCTGTCTGAAGCTGCTCATAGGTTTTCAATACATTGTTATCAAGAAGTTGATGAACTCTAGTAAGACCCCTTCATCGCTATCCCCCCATACCCTGCAGAGAGCACATATGTGGTAGCCACGGGGTGTCCCCATATCGAAGTATACTGAGTAATGCCTTTTATACCTTGCAGGTCTCTCACTTTCCACCATGCCTTATCCAGGAGAAGTATAGTAGGGAACGCCAGACCCAACACTTTAGACTTATCTGCCTTTAATGCTTCATATAAATTGGATACCCTCAGAAAGCTCCTCAATAGCCGGCCTTGGGGATCCCCCCGCCCCGAATGTGCTGAAGCTGAGCAGACAAGAAGTACACCCAGGGGTTCGGAAGGGCTAGTCCTCCATCTGTCTCACACCTCTGAAGTGTCTCCAGTCTCAAACGTGCCAAGCCTCCACGCCATATCAGCTCCCTAAAGATTCTATTAATTGAATGGATAAAGCTGAGAGGTAACCATATGGGAGCATTATGCAACAGATGAAGTAACTGTGGCATCCATACCATCTTAATAAGATTAATCCGTCCAACCACCGACAGTGGCAGCTTAGACCAGACATGCAGCTTCTGCTTAAATCTACCTATGAGAGGGGACAGATTCAGTTTCTCATACTTCATGGGTTTTCTAGACACAACTACCCCCAAATACTTAAACTCACCGACCACCTGAAGTCCTGCCTGGGCATAAACCCTGGGGTCATCCACATTATCTAAAGGGAGGAGGGATAATTTATTCCAATTTATAACCAAGCTGGAATAGCGCCCAAAGGTACCAATCACATCCATAACAATAGGTAGGGGTTCCCTAGCATTGGCTAAGAACAACAGTGTCGTCCGCATACAATGCTATTTTCGCTTGAGACCTCCCCCGACCAAACCCAGTGATCCCAGCATGATCCCTGATAATAGCCGCTAAAGGCTCAATGGCCAGAGCAAACAGCAATGGGGATAAAGCACAATCCTGCCTGGTTCCCCATATAACCAGAACCCTTCTGATCCCATTCACTCGTACCCGAGTGCCGCTAAGGGTTTGACAGCTTTGAGTGGGAGCTCAACCTCAGTGCTGCTGCTCACATCTCCGGCCAATCCACACCCCTGCTCCCCCAAATCTCCTCCATCACACAGACTGCTCCCCAATATCTCCTCTCAAACAGACTGCTCCCTCATATCTCCTCTCTCACACAGACTGCTCCTCTATATCTCCTCAGTTACACAGACTGATCCCCCATATCTCCTATCAGACAGACTTATGGTGGCTACTCATAACACCCTCAAAGGACGGACTTTATAACACCGCCCCCAGCTCAGTTAAGCAATGCCCCGACCCAGTTAGGTCACGCACCCACCCAGCCCGCAGCTGACGGAGATTTAAAAAGTGAAAGGCAGTATTAACTTCAGGTCAGCTGCTAAGGAGGGAGGGAGACTTTATCCCTGCATCTAACACTCAGACAGCACAGGGCTGCTGTCTGAGCGTGAGCTGTTCAAAAGAATATCTCTGTGTCCGTCCAGGCCCTGTGCCGGACGGAGGAGAGGGAGTTTAAAAACCAGACTGTCCGGCCTAAAACCGGACCTCTGGCCACCCTACACAGAATGCTCTTCCATATCTCTTCTTTCACACAGACTGCTCCACCATATCTCCTCTGTCACACAGACTGCTCCACCATATCTCCTCTGTCACACAGACTGCTCCACCATATCTCCTCTCTCACACAGACTGCTTCCCCATATCTGCTCTTGCAATAAGCAGGACCGTGGTACGGTTAGGCAGATGCCAAAATATGCAGTGGGTCCGGATATGGGTATAGAAGTCTATTGTTTTTGTTCGTGACGCCAATTGCAGCGTGCACAGGGTACAGTCTCAGGGCCCTTTAAGGTGTTGCAACTCACGTACCAGGTGAGGAATGCTAGAGTGGTATAATGTCTCTGTGTGGTAGCAGTAATAGTGTCAACGGTGTCTCCTACCTTGGTACGGCTGGACTCCTGGATCCTGGCTCACTTGCAATAAATTAGTGTGTTGCTAGTAGGAGTAATTGAGGGATTTTGGTAGTAATGAATGAGATCCAGACTTGGGATATAATTCAACTTGTCTTTACTGGTTGCAGCATTAATCCATATGAGATACAGCAATAGTCTTGGTTCCAAGCAGGTATTGACAATATCTCTTCTGCTCCTATCATGTGCCTGGAGAATATGGCAGGAATCTGTCTTCTGCTCTGTCTATCTTCTGCTGTGTATGGGACTGACTAGCTGAGGAGGAATTTGGCTTCTCCTGGTCTCTGGATAGTACTCACAGTTATCTCACAGGGAATGGTTCGTCCTGAAGTTCTGGAGATGGCTGCTTGCTTGTCACCAGTTGAGGCGGAAGGCTCAGGCTGGGAATGAAGATCTCTGGTCTCAGCCGAGACGAGATTCTGGGTTGGGATCCCTAGAACTGGGAGCTCCTACCAGCACAGCCTTCCCCTAGCCGGGGTGGCTGGCACACTAACTATAACTTCCTTCTCCTCCCCATGAGACAGGACATGGGCCAGCCCACTTCTGCTCATAGAGGGGGAGCTAAACTGGAATGTACTATTCCAGTCTAGATATGCTAAACTGACACTAAGGTCCTGCTAACACATTGCTGCCACCTGCTGGTGTACATGGAAATTACAGCAATTACCTTTAACAAGGCTTAGAAAATGCACATTTGTAATTAATATTACATAAAATCACATTAGATGACAAGGCACATGTTACCAACAAATAGTAGCTGGGAAAAGAGTTTAGTAACATAACTCTGGGATGTTACACTCTCTCACACAGACTGCTCCCCCATATCTCCTTAATCACACTGACTTCTCCCCGATATCTCCTCTCTCAAACAGACTGCTCCCCCATATCTCCTTTCTCACACAGACTGATCCCCCTTATCTGCTCTGTCACAAAGACTGCTCCCCGGTATTTCCTCACACAGGCTGCTCCCCCATATCTCCTCTCTCACACAGACTGCTCCTCCATATATCCTCAATTACACAGATTGCTCCCCCATATCTCCCCCATCACAAAGACTGCTCCCCCATATCTCCTCAGTCACAGAGTACTCCCCAATATCTCCTCTCTCACAAACTGCTCCCCCATATCTCCTCTCTCACATAGACTGCTCCCCCATATCTCCTCCATCACACAGTCTGCTCCCTGATATCTCCTCAATCACACAGACTGCTCCCCCATATCTCCTCAATCACACAGACTGCTCCCCCATATCTCCTCTCTCACACAGACTGCTCCACCATATCTCCTCTCTCACACAGACTGCTCCACCATATCTCCTCTCTCACACAGACTGCTCCCCCATAGCTCCTCAATCACACAGACTGCTCCCCCATATCTCCTCAATCACACAGACTGCTCCCCCATATCTCTTCCATCACACAGACTGCTCCACCATATCTCCTCAATCACACAGACTTCTCCCCCATATCTCCTCAATCACACAGACTTCTCCCCCATATATCCTCTCTCTCACAAACTGCCCCCCATATCTCCTCTCTCTCACAGACTGCTCCACCATAGCTCCTCTCTCACACACAGACTGCTCCACCATATCTCCTCTCTTACACAGACTGTTCCTGCATGTCTCTTCTCACATAGACTTAGGGTGGCTACTCATACCATGACTTACTGCCTGAAAATAGCGCTTAACAGCCTCCGGACCGCCTAACGCAGGATCGCGTTCTGGAGGCGGTCAATTCATTCCGCCTTCACGCACCGGCGCATCATCTCACGAGACGCGAGATGACGCTCACAGCCGGCCCTCGCATGCGCATTGCGGGCTGGCAAAAGTTAGAGGAGTATTTCGTCACCAGCCTGCCAGCCAATGATCATCGCTAGCAGGCTGGTGATTTTCAAAAAAACAAATCACAAGCCAGTTAACACAAGCGTGACGTTTACATGCTCTCCTCCATTTACGCAGACACGACAATACAAATAGAACGAGCAACCAGTGTCATTGAAAAGCCCCTCTCGGTCCACGACTATAATTTTCTCATGGGAGGGGTGGACTTCAATGACCAGATGTCGGCTCCTTATTTAGTGTCCCGCCGCACCAGACGCTGGTATAAGAAGGTGTCTGTATATTTAATTAAATTGGCTGCATATAATAGTTTTGTTCTCTACAGTGAGCCGTCTACACGAGCGACATTTTCCCAATGTCGTTGCTGGTACCTCAACCCAAGCGCCACCCCGAAAAAGATGTTGTGTCTGTAGCAGGAGTGGAATAAGGCGTGACACCCGCTATTTCTGTCCTGACTGCCCTGACCACCCTGCCTTATGCTTAGGGGAGTGTTTTCGGAAGTACCACACACAGGTACACTATTAGCATAGGGATTGCATCTCACAGGACAGGCACACAGGGCTGTTAGGGCACTTTCACTCACAGCTGCTGCAAACCTCTCCTTTCACCTGGGACAAAGTGCATAATGTACTTCGCCACATCTCTGGGCGATTTGCGCTTTGCACATTGTCCCACGGGGAAGGAGAGGTTTGTCCTATAAAGGTAAAAAAAAAATAATAATCACCGGTAAGCAAAAAAGTTAATGTTCTGTTCAAAAAGTTCAATAAAGTTTATAAAAGTTAATGTTCCGTTCAAATGTTATATAAAGTTAATGTTAATAAATTTATTGCGTTGTGGCCTGTTTTTTTTTTTTTTTACCTTCTAGGTGGACCAACCGATGAACCAGCTGCAGCACTGATGTGCATTCTGACAGAAGCATTGCGCTGCTGTCAGATTACACAAAAGTCGGTGTATGCGGCGCTGCAAGACGAGATTTCTCCTCTGCAGTAAAAAAGATACGTTTGCCGAGGCTTATAAGCTGAGGGGGCGGTGGTGTTCATATGCTTTGGCAAACACTTTGTATATAAAAAATAAATTAAAAAATCCCGGCAATGATTTATTCATCCACATCGATCGATGTGAATGGAGAAATCGGGTTTGCCAGGGCATACGAGCTAAGTGGGTTTGGATGTTGGGTGGAGCTCCTATGTCCTGGCAGACGCCTTTCCCCTGCTTTTTCTTTTTTGGCAGAAATTTTTTCATCCACATTGATCGATGCGAATGAAGAAATCTGTGCCGTTCATTTTTTCTTTCAGCCCAGAGGCTGAACGGAAAAAAAATATATCATTACCCGTATGCTCAATATAAGGAGAATAGCAGAAACTCCTAATGCTGGCCATACATGTAATGATTGTGGAGACCCTCAAATGCCAGGGCAGTACAAACACCCCACAAATGACCCCATTTTGGAAAGAAGACACCCCAAGGTATTCGCTGAGGGGCATATTGAGTCCATGAAAGATTGAAATTTTTGTCCAAAGTTAGCGGAAAGGGAGACTGTGAGAAAAAAAAAAAAAAGCAATTTCCGCTAACTTGTGCCAAAAAAAAAAATCTTCTATGAACTCGCTATGCCCCTCATGGAATACCTTGGGTGTCTTCTTTCCAAAATGGAGTCACTTGTGGGGTAGTTATACTGCCCTGGCATTTTAGGGGCCCTAAAGCGTGAGAAGAAGTCTGGGATCCAAATGTAAAAAAATGCCCTCCTAAAAGGAATTTGGGCTCTTTTGCGCACCTAGGCTGCAAAAAAGAGAGAGATATTTCTCTCACCCAGCATGGGTATATGTAAAAAGACACCCCAAAACACATTGCCCTACTTCTTCTGAGTACGGCGATACCACATGTGTGATACTTTTTTGCAGCCTAGGTGGGCAAAGGGGCCCAAATTCAAAAGAGCACCTTTAGGATTTCACGGGGCATTTTTAACACATTTGGATTTCAAACTACTTCTCACTCATTAGGGCCCCTAAAATGCCAGGGCAGTATAACTACCCCACAAGTGACCCCATTTTGGAAAGAAGACACCCCAAGGTATTTCATGATGGGCATAGTGAGTTCATGGAAGTTTTTATTTTTTGTCACAAGTTAGTGGAATATGAGACATTGTAAGAAAAAAATAAATAAAAAATCATCATTTTCCGCTAACTTGTGCCAAAAAAAATTAAAAATTCTAGGAACTCGCCATGCCCCTCATGGAATACCTTGGGATGTCTTCTTTCCAAAATGGGGTCACTTGTGGGGTAGTTATACTGCCCTGGCATTTTAGGGGCCCTAATGCGTGAGAACTAGTTTGAAATCCAAATGTGTTAAAAATGCCCTGTGAAATCCTAAAGGTGCTCTTTAGAATGTGGGCCCCTTTGCCCACCTAGGCTGCAAAAAAGTGTCACACATGTGGTATCGCCGTACTCAGGAGAAGTTGGGCAATGTGTTTTGGGGTGTCTTTTTACATATACCCATGCTGGGTGAGATAAATATCTCTGTCAAATGACAACTTTGTATAAAAAAAATGGGAAAAGTTGACATTTAGAGAGATATTTCTCTCACCCAGCATGAGTATATGTAAAAAGACACGCCAAAACACATTGCCCTACTTCTCCTGAGTACGGCGATACCACATGTGTGACACTTTTTGCAGCCTAGGAGGGCAAAGGGGCCCAAATTCTAAAGAGCACCTTTAGGATTTCGCAGGGCATTTTTAACACATTTGGATTTCAAACTACTTCTCACGCATTTGGGCCCCTAAAATGCCAGGCAGTATAACTACCCCACAAGTGACCCCATTTTGGAAGGAAGACACCCCAAGGTATTTCGTGATGGGCATAGTGAGTTCATGGAAGTTTTTATTTTTTTTGTCACAAGTTAGTGGAATATGAGACTTTGTAAGAAAAAAAATCATCATGTTCCGCTAACTTGTGACAAAAAATAAAAAGTTCTATGAACTCACTATGCCCATCAGCGAATACCTTAGGGTGTCTACTTTTCCGAAATGGGGTCATTTGTGGGGTGTTTCTACTTCCTGGGCATTGTAGAACCTCAGGGAACATGACAGGTACTCAGAAAGTCAGAGCTGCTTCAAAATGCGGAAATTCACATTTTTGTACCATAGTTTGTAAACGCTATAACTTTTGCGCAAACCAATAAATATACACTTATAGCATTTTTTTTAATCAAAGACATGTAGAACAATAAATTTAGAGAAAAATGTATATATAACTGTAGTTTTATTTGAAAAATTTTACAACTAAAAGTGAAAAATGTCATTTTTTTGCAAAAAAAATGGTAAATTTTGATTAATAACAAAAAAAGTAAAAATGTCAACAGCAATGAAATACCACCAAATGAAAGCTCTATTAGTGAGAAGAAAAGGAGGTAAAATTCATTTGGGTGGTAAGTTGTATGACCGAGCAATAAACCGTGAAAGTAGTGTAGTGCAGAATTGTAAAAAGTGGTCTGGTCATTAAGGGTTTTTAAGCTAGGGGAGCTGAAGTGGTTAAAAGCCTCCTCATCTCAGAGCGCCTGCGCCGAATGAACACAGGCGTGCGATTTTTGAAATGCTGACAGGGCCAGCCAGGGGAGGAGATCGCGGCTGGCCCTGTCAATCAACACGACGAGGGGGCGGTTTTTTGCGGCGGCTACCAGCAAGTAGACGCCCTACTTGCTGGTAGAGACCTAATTTACATATTATAAAAGTTCGTTTTTATAAGAAACTGCTGAAGCAAAGTAAGTAACACCATTATATTTTCATATATCGCAGTATAATGAATTTAACTAGCCCAAAAAAAAAAGAAGACTTTAGTGGGGTGACAGAAACCCTTTAATATGGTTCAAAAAAGACATAAGTCTTTCGCAGAAGGAAGTGAAACTCAGATTTCTACATGTTTTCATAAGCATTAATGTTGTTTACTTTTAAGAATACATCTAAACCCTTTTTTAAACCCGTCCCCTGTTCCTGCTGTGACCACGTCCTGAGGAGTCTATTCCACAGATTCACCGTTCTTACAGTAAAGAAGTTTTGACTCTTCCCGGAGACTGAACTCTTTCTTCTCCAGTCGGAGGCAGCGCCCCCTTGTCTTTTGAGGGCATTTTACATGGAACAGTTTTTCACCGTATTTTTTATATGGCCCATTTATATATTTGTACAGGTTAATCTTGTCCCCCATTAGATGTCTCTTCTCAAGACTAAATAAATTCAATTCTTTTAATTTTTCTTCATAATTAAGACCCACTCAAAAAAGAAACCAAAGAAGGACGCTGAACGCCTCTGATGGCGGGCGTGCAGCAACAATAATGTTTAGCCTCCAGCGCTGTATTAGCCGTAGCGCCGCCGCCAACAGCCGCTGCTTATAAAGCTGAAGGCACGCCAACCGGGCAGAGCCCAAACAGCGGGGAGCGAGCGATTAATGAGGAGTGATAAGTTCTTTCTCCACCCTGCCTTCTATATATGCTGATATGCTTTAGTGGGTACATTTTAATTGGCATCACGTAACTTTTAGTGTCTGGGGGCATTATAGGATGAACCCTTATTAGTATTCATTCCGCCACAATAACAAAATATCCAATAGTTTAATTGGAAACCTACATTAATTATGTCGCTACACAACATCATTATCTTATCAGAATCATTGTTAGTATTACTGCGATTATAACTATGGTCATAATCATGTTGGGGTCACTTACAATTATATAGATGATAGCATGTTTCTACCTACTAGTGTTGAGCGAGCAAGCTCAGCCGAACTGGTGTTCGACCGAATACTACGTGTGATGCTCAAGTCAGTGTTTTTAAATCTAATTTAGCCTCTATTTCTGAAAAGTTTCTGCCGGGATTTGAACTCACAACTTTCTACATTAAAGGCAAGGACCGTAAGCACTTAGCTATAATGCTGAATGATAAAGTATGTCAGAAAAACCTCATAGTAGTTTGTCATGTACTATGTATTCCTATATAGCAGAAGTATAATTTTATATTTCACTGCAGGTTAACATATAGCTGTCTAGCATAGTGGTTAAGATTCTTGGCTCTAATGTAGATGGTTGTGAGCTCAAATCCCGGCAGAAACTTTTCATAAAAAGAGGCTAAATTTAATTTAAATATATATATATATGAGTTTTTAGCCATAATATATTTATATATATTATTATATATTTAGACTATATAATATATTATAGTATATGTAAATATATTATGGCTAAAAACATCAGTAGTAGTTTCCTACATATTATGCATTCATATACAGTACAGACCAAAAGTTTGGACACACCTTCTCATTCAAAGAATTTTCTTTATTTTCATGACTATGAAGGAATCAAAACTATGAATTAACACATGTGGAATTATAGTGGGGGGTTGAGTCAGCACAACCTGCCTGCAGGTGCAGATCACTATGGCGAAATACATATACAAACGGAAAATGCAAATGTGATCGCACACTGCATCCAGCACTCTGCCCTCCATGCTGGATGAGACATTGGTTTATATTTTGGCCAAAGCATAGTAAGCCACTCACCGCGTCAAGGTCGTCTCAATTGAGTGGTCCCTAACTCTTGTTCCTACCTGTTCATGGGCCATGACAGCCACATAAAATCCAGGGAATGCAGGTCAGCATGCAAGCCAAGTACACTTTGCTTGTAACCCCGTCCGGTGCCATTACAGCTTTCATCGGATCCAGGGATGCAAGTACCAACATGCATGCTGAACCCACCATATACTTCTCCTGGAGCCAGATGGCTAATGGTAGGCTCTATATAAGCAGACTCAGTTTTATACTGACTTTAAAACCAGCCTCCAGGACAGATTGACTGGTCAGGTGTGCCTGACTCAAAGGAGATCGCCACGCCTCCAATACATGCTACAAAGAAAAAAAGTGGGGGGTTGAGTCAGCACAACCTGCCTGCAGGTGCAGATCACTATGGCGAAATACATATACAAACGGAAAATGCAAATGTGATCGCACACTGCATCCAGCACTCTGCCCTCCATGCTGGATGAGACATTGGTTTATATTTTGGCCAAAGCATAGTAAGCCACTCACCGCGTCAAGGTCGTCTCAATTGTGCTGACTCAACCCCCCACTTTTTTTCTTTGTAGCATGTATTGGAGGCGTGGCGATCTCCTTTGAGTCAGGCACACCTGACCAGTCAATCTGTCCTGGAGGCTGGTTTTAAAGTCAGTATAAAACTGAGTCTGCTTATATAGAGCCTACCATTAGCCATCTGGCTCCAGGAGAAGTATATGGTGGGTTCAGCATGCATGTTGGTACTTGCATCCCTGGATCCGATGAAAGCTGTAATGGCACCGGACGGGGTTACAAGCAAAGTGTACTTGGCTTGCATGCTGACCTGCATTCCCTGGATTTTATGTGGCTGTCATGGCCCATGAACAGGTAGGAACAAGAGTTAGGGACCACTCAATTGAGACGACCTTGACGCGGTGAGTGGCTTACTATGCTTTGGCCAAAATATAAACCAATGTCTCATCCAGCATGGAGGGCAGAGTGCTGGATGCAGTGTGCGATCACATTTGCATTTTCCGTTTGTACATGTGGAATTATATACATAACAAACAAGTGTGAAACAACTGAAAATATGTCATATTCTAGGTTCTTCAAAGTAGCCACCTTTTGCTTTGATTACTGCTTTGCACACTCTTGGCATTCTCTTGATGAGCTTCAAGAGGTAATCCCCTGAAATGGTCTTCCAACAGTCTTGAAGGAGTTCCCAGAGATGCTCAGCACTTGTTGGCCCTTTTGCCTTCACTCTGCGGTCCAGCTCACCCCAAACCATCTCGATTGAGTTCAGGTCCGGTGACTGTGGAGGCCAGGTCATCTGGCGCATCACCACATCACTCTCCTTCATGGTCAAATAGCCCTTACTTTCAAAGTTTTCCCAATTTTTCGGCTGACTGACTGACCTTCATTTCTTAAAGTAATGATGGCCACTCGTTTTTCTTTACTTAGCTGCTTTTTTCTTGCCATAATACAAATTCTAACAGTCTATTCAGTAGGACTATCAGCTGTGTATCCACCTGACTTCTCCTCAACGCAACTGATGGTCCCAACCCCATTTATAAGGCAAGAAATCCCACTTATTAAACCTGACAGGGCACACCTGTGAAGTGAAAACCATTTCAGGGGACTACCTCTTGAAGCTCATCAAGAGAATGCAAAGAGTGTGCAAAGCAGTAATCAAAGCAAAAGGTGGCTACTTTGAAGAACCTAGAATATGACATATTTTCAGTTGTTTCACACTTGTTTGTTATGTATATAATTCCACATGTGTTAATTCATAGTTTTCATGCCTTCAGTGTGAATCTACAATTTTCATAGTCATGAAAATAAAGAAAACTCTTTAAATGAGAAGGTGTGTCCAAACTTTTTGTCTGTACTGTATATCAGAAGTATGATTCTACATATATATATATATGCTGCACTGGCCAATCACAGCCATGCCAATAGTAGGCAAGGCTATGATGGCCTCTTGGGGCAAGTAGTATGACGCTTGTTGATTGGCTGCTTTGCAGCCTTTCAAAAAGTGCCAAGAAATCGCCGAACACCGAACCCGAACCCAGACTTTTTCGAAAATGTTCGGGTTCGGGTCCGTGTCACGGACACCCCAAAATTCGGTACGAACCCGAACTATACAGTTCGGGTTCGCTCATCCCTATTGGTCATTGTATGGGTTAAAGGGACTAATGCACCGCATTAGTAGGTAGAAACATGCTATCACCTATAGAATGGTAAGTGACCCCTACATGATTATAACCATCGTTATAATCGCAGTAATACTAACAATGATTCTGATAAGATAATGATGTTGCGTAGCGACATCATTAAAGTAGGTTTCTAATGAAACTATTGGATATTTTGTTATTGTGGCGGAATAAATACTAGTAAGGGTTAGACAGGTCCATCCTATTATGACCCCAGACACTAAAAGTTACGTGATGACAATTAAAATGTACCCACTAGAGCAGAGATGCTCAACCTGCGGCCCTCCAGCTGTTGTAAAACTACAACTCCCACCATGCCCTTCTGTAGGCTGAAAGCTGTAGGCTCTCCGGGAATTATGGGAGTTGTAGTTTTGCAACAGCTGGAGGGCCGCAGATTGAGCATGCCTGCACTAGAGCATGTCGCCATATATAGAAGGCAGGGTGGAGAGAGGACTTATCACTCCTCATTAATCGCTCGCTCCCCGCTGTTTGGACTCTGCCCGGTTGGCGTGGCTTCAGCTACATAAGCAGCGGCTGTTGGCGGCGGTGCTACGGCTAATACAGCGCTGGAGGCTAAACATTATTGTTGCTGCATGCCCGCCATCAGAGGCGTGCAGCGTCCTTCTTTGGTTTCTTTTTTGAGTGGGTCTTAGTTATGAAGAAAAATTTAAAGAATTGAATTTATTTAGTCTTGAGAAGAGACATCTAATGGGGGACATGATTAACCTGTACACATGTATAAATGGGCCATATAAAAAATACGGTGAAAAACTGTTCCATGTAAAATGCCCTCAAAAGACGAGGGGGCGCTGTGTCCGACTGGAGAGGAAAGAGCTCAGTCTCCAGAAGCATCAAAGCTTCTTTACTGTAAGAACGGTGAATCTGTGGTATAGACTCCTCAGGACGAGGTCACAGCAGGAACAGGGGACGGGTTTATAAAGGGTTTAGACGAATTCTTAAAAGTAAACAACATTAATGTTTATGAAAACGTGTAGAAATCTGAGTCTCACTTCCTGCTGGGAAAGACTTATGTCTTTTTTGAACAATATTAACTATGTGCTGGTAAATGCCAAGTATATGTGCGTGCAGTGCTCAACTAAACTTGTACTTTGTATTAATGTGTAGAGAGAATCTGAATCGCACATCCTCATTCCTATGCTTCTGATATAATTAAGTAAAAAAACGACTGGCACTCACTATGTGGTTCACATCAAACAAACTATCATTTATTAACCGCCAATTCCACAATTGAGTAATAGCAGCAATTAAAACAGCAATTAAAACAATGATAACCGTTAAAAAAAAACCTAAAAAGAATAAAATACAGTGCACTGGTTATATAAATATATAGAAACGCAACAGAAAAGGGTCTCCTGAATATATAGTAGGCTCTGTATATTGCAACAATGTTCCTTTGCCAGATGGCAGTATGTATCCAAATCAATCGTGTTGGGGATGTTGTCTTTTTAAATGGAAAATGTCCATTAATATCCTGCCCAGTATCCACAATGTATTGATTCAAATGATCCGGATCCGAAGGAATCCACAAGCTGCAATGGCTATAGTATTGAGTGCTGCTGGGGGATGCCGTATCCCTATATATGTTGTTTCGTTCAGCAGTCCTTTAGCCGGCTTGTATTATCGCCTTCAATAGCTTGGCATATTATATAATACAGGGAAATATTGCTTACCCCTATGCACGGGTCTTCAGCAGTCGGGTTTGGCTGCTCACTCTCGGCGTCCTCGCTCTCTGCTGTTTGTCACGTGGTGTCTCAGAGATATCGCGGGACTTTGAAAACTTTGTTCCGATATTCCTATGAGAGGTGTTTCGGTAAGATGAAAGAATGGAGCGCTCCACTTTTGAAGAATGATCTATAACTTGTCGATCATATCCTGAATCTTGCTGTAGACATATAATAACTGCCTCTTTATAGTGCACAGCAAATGATTGATAACAGTGCTGTATAGCCATGTTTTATCAAATAGAAATGCTGATAATTGAAAACAGTTGTTATATCAGAAGCATAGGAATGAGGATGTGCGATTTAGATTTTCTCTACATATTAATACATATTATGCTATAACTTCTTTTTCCCCCCTCTGAATCAGCACTCCTCCCCATTTGGCTCAGGTGCTTTCAATTAGCAGAAGTCTGCAAAGGGTCTATAAATTCCTACCACATCTCAGTTGGAGTTCCTGAGAGGCTGTGAACAGGTGAGCTCCGTGCACCAGTTCACATGCGGCGCCGGACGGCGGCCGTCGCTGCTTCTGTGCCGTGCCGGTGGAGTGATGGGACCCGGGGCCCAGGTGGCCTCACTGTACTGTGGGGCCGCTGTGCGGCTGCTGGATCCCATTGCCTGCTGGAGCGGTGTGGAGGCGCGGTGGTCGCCGCACGGCGCCGCGCCATGGTTAGAGTAGGTTCCCACTTAAACAAGAGGCAACCTTGTCGCGGTAAGTGGGCCTATGCTCTTTGATCAAACTGTATACTAATTGCCTCTTTATAGTGCACAGCAAATGATTGATAACAGTGCTGTATAGCCATGTTTTATCATAGGAAATGCTGATAATTGAAAACAGTTGTTATATCAGAAGCATAGGTATGAGGATGTGCGATTTAGATTTTCTGTACATATTAATAACCTTGTACTTTGCTCCTTCTGCTCCTGATAACACGGCAATATAAATGTAGGGGACAAAGGATACAATACACGTATAATATATGTCTCTATATATCTCCAGATTGGGCAACAATACTTTGTGTGACAGAAGGGCGACTATGTGATAATGAAACTGATAGAAGCCACCCTCCTGCACGCAGCCTGCGGATAGCCACATAGTTTTAATGATCTAAATAAAACAGTTTTTAAGCGCTCTTTTTCAGGCAGTCATTTTTTGTTTTGCTGGTGACACAAACTGATGTATTATTTCTAAGTTAACCCCCTGGCTACTCATACCACCCTCAAAAGATGGACATTATTCCACCCCCAGCCCCGCTAAGCCACGCCCCGACCCTGTTAGGTCACGCCCCCACCCAACCCGCAGCTGCCGAGGATTTAAAAAGTGAAAGGCAGAATCAACTTCAGGTCAACTGTCAAGGCGGGAGGGAGACTTTATCTCTGCAGCTCACACTCAGATAACACAGTGCTGCTGTCTGAGAGTGAGCTGTTCAAAAGAATATCTCTGCGTCCATCCAGGCCCTGTGCCGGACAGAGGACAGGGAGTTTGAAAGCCGGACTGTCCTGCCTAAAACTGGACCTCTGGCCGGCAAGCCTGAGTGCCGCAAGGCCGCGGCCCTGGTGACAAGTGGGGGCGGCCGCAGCCGGCAGCAGAGCAGAGCAGGAGATGAGCGCTTCCATTGTGGAAGCGCTCATCTCCATAGTCATCTGTATTGCCGTCCTCAGGACGGCAATACAGATGCCTGTGCTGCGGCAGAGGAGGGAGAGGTGTGTCCCCTCCTGCGTCGCCTGACTGCCGTATAGCGAGGGACACAGACGGAAGAGGCTGCCTGCATCGCATCACATTGCTGGAGGTAAGTATAAGTATTTTCTTTTTTTTATTTTTATTTTTTATATAGGTACAATACTGGGCAGGCACATGAAAATGGGGGGACTACTGGGCTGGGCTGGCACATGATAAGGGGGGCTACTGGGCTGGGACATGATAAGGGGGGCTACTGGGCTGGGACATGATAAGGGGGGCTACTGGGCTGGCACATAAGGGGGGACTACTGGGCTGGGCTGGCACATGATAAGGGGGGACTACTGGGCTGGGCTGGCACATGATAAGGGGGGACTACTGGGCTGGGCTGGCACATGATAAGGGGGGCTACTGGGCTGGGCTGGCACATGATAAGGGGGGCTACTGGGCTGGCACATAAGGGGGGCGGCTGGGCTGGCACATAAGGGGGGACTACTGGGCTGGCACATGATAAGGGGGGACTACAGGGCTGGCACATGATAGGGGGGACTACTGGGCTGGCACATGATAAGGGGGGCTACTGGCACATGATATGGGGGGCTCTGGCTACTGGCACATGATGGTGGGGGGGCTCTGGCACATGATAAGGGGGGCTACTGACACATGATAAGGGGGGCTACTGGCCCATAAGGGGGGCTACTGGCACATAAGGGGGAATACTGGCACATAAGGGGGCTACTGGGCCATAAGAGGGGCTACTGGCCCATAAGGGGGGCTACTGGCACATGATATGGGGGCACTCTGGCTACTGGCACATGATATGGGGGGGCTACTGGCACATGATATGGGGGCACTCTGGCTACTGGCACATGATATGGGGGCACTCTGGCTACTGGCACATGATATGGGGGGGCTCTGGCTACTGGCACATGATATGGGGGGGCTCTGGCTACTGGCACATGATGGTGGGGGGCTCTTATTTCTGGCACATGATTGGGGGCACTCTGGCTACTGGCACATGATATGGGGGGCTCTGGCTACTGACACATGATGGTGGGGGGGCTCTTATTACTGGCACATGATTGGGGGCATCTATGGGGGCACATCTTACTGCAGATTATTGGGGGCACTATAGGGGCATCTACTGAGGCTAAAAAGATGATATTTTATATGGGGGCTCTGTATAGGGGCATTTTATACTGGGACACATTATGGTGGGTACTATGGCGAAGGGGGGGAGCACTATGGGGGTCATCTACGGGGGCACTGAGAAGAGGTATTTTATATTGGCACATTATGGGAACATTAGCTCAACTGGGGGCATTACAAAGGGGTATGTTTTGCATATTATAAGGATAATTATTACTACTGGGGGGGGGGCATTATGGTGGGCTTTATTACTCCCCCATGGTATGACCCCCTAGTAGCAGCACCAGCCTCCCCCTGCTCTGCTATCCCTCTGCCCCTTCTCCAAATCCTTATTATGAAATCTTTCTCATTAGGATAAAGCACAACATCAGCTCCGCCGAGCCCCCGGCCAAGTGTTGAAGTGGCGTCCGAGATCACCAAGGGCCAAGTCAAGTTTTTATGGGGGTTCTACAAAAGAGCTATCGTGGGGCAAAGTTCATATTCGTGTTTACACACGTGTTTTAAAATGAATGCTTTCTCCTATTATAAACAAGTAAATAATGATGCAATGCTGTGGGGCTGGTGTGCAACTTTTTCCAGGGCTGGTTTTTATCCCCAGTCCGGCCCTGCTGGCCACCCTACACAGACTGCTCCCCCATATCTCCTCCATCACACACACTGCTCCTCCATTATACAGACTGCTCCCCCATTATACAGACTCCTCCCCCATATATCCTCTCACACACAAACTGCTCCCCCATCATACAGACTGCTCCCCCATATCTCCTCCATCACACACACTGCTCCCCCATTATACAGACCTCTCCCCCATATTTCCTCTCTCTCATACAGACTGCTCCTCCATATCTCCTCCATCACACAGACTGCTCCCCAATATCTCCTCTCTCACACACAGACTGCTCCCCCATATCTCCTCCATCACACACACTGCTCCCCCATTATACAGACTGCTCCCCCATATTTCCTCTTTCTCACACAGACTGCTCCCCCAAATCTCCTCCATCACACAGACTGCTCCCCCATATATCCTCACACACAAACTGCTCCCCCACATCTCCTCCATCATACAGACTGCTCCCCCATATCTCTTCCATCACACAGACTGCCCCAACATATCTCCTCTCTAACACAGACTGCTCCCCCATATTTCCTCCATCACACAGACTGCTCCCCAATATCTCCTCCATCATACAGACTGCTCCCCCATATATCCTCACACACAAACTGCTCCCCCACATCTCCTCCATCATACAGACTGCTCCCCCATATCTCCTCTCTCACACACAGACTGCTCCCCCACATCTCCTCCATCACACACACTGCTCCCCCATTATACAGACTGCTCCCCCATATTTCCTCTCTCTCACACAGACTGCTCCCCCATATTTCCTCCATCACACAGACTGCTCCCCCATATCTCCTCCATCATACAGACTGCTCCCCCATATCTCCTCTCTCGCACACAGACTGCTCCCCCATATATCCTCTCTCACACACAGACTGCTCCCCCATATCTCCTCTCTCTCACACAGACTGCTCCCCCATATCTCTTCTCTCACACACAGACTGCTCCCCCATATCTCCTCCATCACACAGACTGCTACCCATATCTCCTTCATCACACAGACTGCTCCCCCATATCTTCTCCATCACACAGACTGCTCCCCCATATCTCCTCTATCACACAAACTGCTTCGCCATATGTCCTCCATCACACAGACTGCTCCCCCATATCTCCTCTATCACACAAACTGCTTCGCCATATATCCTCCATCACACAGACTGCTCACCCATATCTCCTGTCTCACACACAGACTGCTCACCCATATCTCCTCTCTCTCACACAGACTGCTCCCCCATATCTCTTCTCTCACACACAGACTGCTCCCCCATATCTCCTCTCTCTCACACACAGACTGCTTCCCCATGTCTCCTCCATCACACACACTGCTCCCCCATTATACAGACTGCTCCCCATATTTCCTCTCTCTCACACAGACTGCTCCCCCAAATCTCCTCCATCACACAGACTGCTCCCCCATATCTCTTCCATCCCACAGACTGCCCCAACATATCTCCTCTCTAACACAGATTGCTCCCCCATATCCCCTCCATCACACAGACTGCTCCCCCATATCTCCTCTCTCAAACAGACTGCTCCCCCATATTTACTCTCTCACACAGACTGCTCCCCCATATCTCCTCCATTATACAGACTGCTCCCTGATATCTCCTCCATCATACACACTGCTGCCTCATATCTCCTCCATCATACATACTGCTCCCCCATTACACAGACTGCTCCCCCCTATCTCCTCCATCACACAGACTGCTCCCCCATATCTCCTCCATCACACAGACTGCTCCCCCATATCTCCTTCATCACACAGACTGCTCCCCCATATCTCCTCCATCACACAGACTGCTCCCCCATATCTCCTCTATCACACAAACTGCTTCGCCATATGTCCTCCATCACACAGACTGCTCCCCCATATCTCCTCCATCACACAGACTGCTCCCCCATATCTCCTGTCTCACACACAGACTGCTCACCCATATCTCCTCTCTCACACATAGACTGCTCCCCCATATCTCCTCCATCACACAGACTGCTCCCCCATATATCCTGTCTCACACACAGACTGCTCCCCCATATCTCCTGTCTCACACATAGACTGCTCCCACATATCTCCTCTCTCACACACAGACTGTTGCCCCCCCCCCCCCCGAGCTGGCGGCGGCGGGGCACAGGGAGATGAGCGCTCATCTCCATAGTCATCTGTATCACCGTCCTCAGGACAGCAATACAGATGTCTGTGCTGAGGCAGGGGAGGGAGAGGTGTGTCCATTTCCCTTCCTCTGATAGGCTGCAGGCACTAGACCGGCAGCCTATCAGAAGGCGGCGCAGGAAGCGCGATGTCGTCATCGCGCCGTCTAAGCCGTACAGTGCGGGACACAGGCCGGAAGAGGCCTGCATCGCATTGCTGACATGGAGGTAAGTATGTTGTTTGTTTTTTTATATATATATATATATATACAATACTTTTACTGGCAGATGGGGGGCTGTTATTACTGGCACATGGGGGGGGGGGCTGTTATTACTGGCACATGGGGGGGGGCTGTTATTACTGGCACATGGGGGGCTGTTATTACTGGAACATGGGGGGGCTGTTATAACTGGCACATGGGGGGGGCTGTTATTGCTGGCACATGGGGGGGCTGTTATTACTGGCACATGGGGGGCTGTTATTGCTGGCACATGGGGGGCTGTTCTTGTTGGCACATGGGGGGCTGTTATTACTGGCACATGGGGGGCTGTTATTGCTGGCACATGGGGGGGCTCTTATTGCTGGCACATGGAGGGGGCTGTTATTACTGGCACATGGGGAGTGATTATTACTGGCAAATGGAGGGCTGTTATTACTGGCACATGGGGGTGATTATTACTGGCACATGGGGGGCTGTTAATCCTGGCACATGGGGGGCTGTTAATCCTGGCACATGGGGAGGGGCTATTACTGACACATGGGGGGGCTGTTATTACTGGCACATGGGGGGGCTATTATTACTGGCACATGGGGGGCTGTTATTGCTGGCACATGGGGGGGGGGCTCTTATTGCTGGCACATGGAGGGGGCTGTTATTACTGGCACATGGGGAGTGATTATTACTGGCAAATGGGGGGCTGTTATTACTTGCACATGGGGGGCTGTTATTACTGGCACATGGGGGTGATTATTCCTGGCACATGGGGGGCTGTTAATCCTGGCACATGGGGAGGGGCTGTTATTACTGACACATGGGGGGGGCTATTATTACTGGCACATGGTGGGCTGTTATTACTGGCACATGAGGGGGGCTGTTATTACTGGCACATGGGGGGGGCTGTTATTACTGGCACATGGGGGGGCTGTTATTTCTGGCACATGGGGGCTGTTATTACTGGCCCATGGGGGGGCTGTTATTTCTGGCACATGGGTGGGGCTGTTATTACTGGCACATGGGGGGTGATTATTACTGGCACATGGGGGGGCTGTTAATCCTGGCACATGGGGGGGTTATTAATGGAACATGGGGGGCTGTTATTACTGGCACATGGGGAGTGATTATTACTGGCACATGGGGGGCTGTTATTACTGGAACATGGGGGGCTGTTATTACTGGCACATGGGGGTAATTATTACTGGCACATTGGGGGGCTGTTAATCCTGGCACATGGGGAGGGGCTGTTATTACTGGCAAATGGGGGGCTGTTATTACTGGGACATGGGGGGGGCTGTTATTGCTGGCACATGGGGGTGATTATTGCTGGCACATGCGGGGGCTGTTAATCCTGGCACATGGGGAGGGGCTGTTATTACTGGAACATGGGGGGGCTGTTATTACTGGCACATGGGGGTAATTATTACTGGCACATGGGGGGGCTGTTAATTTTGGCACATGGGGAGGGGCTGTTATTACTGGCACATGGGAGGGGCTGTTATTACTGGCACATGGGGGGCTGTTATTACTGGAACATGGGGGGGCTGTTATTGCTGGCACATGGGGGTGATTATTGCTGGCACATGGGGGGCTGTTAATCCTGGCACATGGGGAGGGGCTGTTATTACTGGCACATGGGGGGGGCTGTTATTACTGGCACATGGGGGGCTGTTATTACTGGCACATGAGGGGCTGTTATTACTGGCACATGAGGGGGGCTGTTCTTACTGGCACATGGGGGGTGATTATTACTGGCACATGAGGGGGGCTGTTCTTACTGGCACATGGGGGGTGATTATTACTGGCACATGGGGGGGCTGTTAATCCTGGCACATGGGGGGGGGCTGTTATTACTAGTACATGGGGGGCTGTTAATCCTGGCACATGGGGGGGGCTGTTATTACTGGTACATGGGGGGCTGTTATTACTGGTACATGGGGGGGGCTGTTATTACTGGCACATGGGGAGTGATTATTACTGGCACATGGGGGCTGTTATTACTGGCACATGGGGGTGATTATTACTGGCACATGGGGAGGCTGTTCTTACTGGCACATGGGGGGTGATTATTACTGGCACATGGGGGGGCTGTTAATCCTGGCACATGGGGGGGGGCTGTTATTACTGGTACATGGGGGGCTGTTATTAATGGCACATGGGGGGGCTGTTATTACTGGCACATGGGGAGTGATTATTACTGGCACATGGGGGCTGTTATTACTGGCACATGGGGGTGATTATTACTGGCACATGGGGGGGCTGTTAATCCTGGCACATGGGGGGGGGGTCTGTTATTACTGGTACATGGGGGGCTGTTAATCCTGGCACATGGGGGGGGGCTGTTATTACTGGTACATGGGGGGCTGTTATTAATGGCACATGGGGGGGCTGTTATTACTGGCACATGGGGAGTGATTATTACTGGCACATGGGGGTGATTATTACTGGCACATGGGGGGGCTGTTATTACTGGCACATGGGGAGGGGCTGTTATTACTGGCACATGGGGAGGGGCTGTTATTACTGGCACATGAGGGGCTGTTATTACTGGCACATGTGGGGGCTGTTATTACTGGCACATGGGGGGGCTGTTATTGTTGGCACATGCGGGGCTGTTATTACAGGCACATGGGGGCTGTTATTACTGGCACATGATTGGGGGCACTATAGGGGCATCTACTGAGGCCACAAATTTTATATGGGGCGCTCTGTACAGTACAATTTTATACTGGGACACATTACAGTGGGTACTATGGGGAAGGGGGAGAGGAGTACTAAGGGGTTATCTACGGGGGGCACTAAGAAGGGGTATTTTATACTTGCAACTTATGGGGGACACTGAGGGCATCTACTGGAAAATTTTATACTGGTACATTATGGGGGCACTAGGAGGAAGGAGGGTGTGGAGCACTATGGGGGCACTATATAGGGGTATTTTATACTGGCACATTATGGGGGCACTATATAGGGGTATTTTATACTGGCACATTATGGGGGCACTATGGGGACATTAGCTCACCTGGGGGCATTACAAGGGGGTATTTTTTGCACTGTCACTTTATAAGGAGAATTATTTCTACTGGGGGGGCATTCTGGTGGGCTTTATTACTCCCCCATGGTATGACCCCCTAGTAGCAGCACCATCCTCTCCCTGCTCTGCTATCCCTCTGCCCCTTCTCCAAATCCTTATTATGAAATCTTTCTCATTAGGATAAAGCACAACATCAGCTCCGCCGAGCCCCCGGCCAAAGTGTGGAAGTGGCGTCCGAGATCCCCAAGGGCCAAGCCAAGTAACTGTACGTTTTCATGTGAAATATGTTTATGTTATACACATATAGCATACACTGTGCCACACAATATACAGTATACCGCTATACTGTGCCACACAATATACAGTATACCGCTACACTGTGCCCCACAATATACAGTATACCGCTACACTGTGCCACACAATATACAGTATACCTCTACACTGTGCCCCACAATATACAGTATACCTCTACACTGTGCCCCACAATATACAGTATACCGCTACACTGTGCCCCACAATATACAGTATACCGCTACACTGTGCCCCACAATATACAGTATACCTCTACACTGTGCCACACAATATACAGTATACCTCTACACTGTGACACACAATATACAGTATACCTCTACACTGTGACACACAATATACAGTATACCTCTACACTGTGCCCCACAATATACAGTATACCGCTACACTGTGCCACACAATATACAATATACCGCTACACTGTGCCACACAATATACAGTATACCGCTACACTGTGCCCCACAATATACAGTATACCTCTACACTGTGCCCCACAATATACAGTATACCTCTACACTGTGCCACACAATATACAGTATACCTCTACACTGTGCCACACAATATACAGTATACCGCTACACTGTGCCCCACAATATACAGTATACCGCTACACTGTGCCCCACAATATACAGTATATCTCTACACTGTGCCACACAAGATACAGTATACCTCTATACTGTGCCACACAATATACAGTATACCGCTACACTGTGCCACACAATCTACAGTATACCGCTACACTGTGCCCCACAGTATACCAAATACCTCTACACTGTGCCACACAATATACAGTATACCGCTACACTGTGCCCCACAATATACAGTATACCGCTACACTGTGCCCCACAATATACAGTATACCGCTACACTGTGCCCCACAATATACAGTATACCTCTACACTGTGCCACACAAGATACAGTATACCTCTATACTGTGCCACACAATATACAGTATACCGCTACACTGTGCCACACAATCTACAGTATACCTCTACACTGTGCCCCACAATATACAGTATATCTCTACACTGTGCCACACAAGATACAGTATACCTCTACACTGTGCCACACAATATACAGTATACCGCTACACTGTGCCACACAATCTACAGTATACCGCTACACTGTGCCCCACAGTATACCGAATACCTCTACACTGTGCCACACAATATACAGTATACCGCTACACTGTGCCCCACAATATACAGTATACCGCTACACTGTGCCCCACAATATACAGTATATCTCTACACTGTGCCACACAAGATACAGTATACCTCTATACTGTGCCACACAATATACAGTATACCGCTACACTGTGCCACACAATCTACAGTATACCGCTACACTGTGCCCCACAGTATACCGAATACCTCTACACTGTGCCACACAATATACAGTATACCGCTACACTGTGCCCCACAATATACAGTATACCGCTACACTGTGCCCCACAATATACAGTATACCTCTACACTGTGCCACACAAGATACAGTATACCTCTACACTGTGCCACCCAATATACAGTATACCTCTACACTGTGCCACACAATATACAGTATACCGCTACACTGTGCCACACAATATACAGTATACCGCTACACTGTGCCACACAATATACAGTATACCTCTACACTGTGCCACACAATATACAGTATACCACTACACTGTGCCCTACAATATACAGTATACCTCTACACTGTGCCACACAATATACAGTATACCACTACACTGTGCCCTACAATATACAGTATACCTCTACACTGTGCCACACAATATACAGTATACCGCTACACTGTGTAGTCTGTTCTATAAGCACCATTGTTTTGTGGCGGCGGACAGAAAATAATCTGGAAGTGCCCCTCCCGAGACCAGGCTCTGGATCCGCCACTGCCTGTGCACCATATATAATTGTGATAATCTAGCCGCTTCCCTAAGGCTATTTTCACACCTGCGTTAGGTGCGGATCCGTCTGGTATCTGCACAGACGGATCCGCACCTATAATGCAAACGCTTGTTTCCGTTTAGAACGGATCCATTTGCATTACCATGTTCATGATAATGCAATCTGTTTTGACTTACACTGAAAGTCAATGGGAGGCGGATCCGTTTTCAATTGCACCATATTGTGTCAGGGAAAACGGATCCGTCCCCATTGACTTACATTGTAAGTCAGGATGGATCCGTTTGGCTCTACATCATCAGGCGGACATCAAAACGCTGCAAGCAGCCTCCAGAGCGGAATGGAGGCTGAACGGAGGCAAACTGATGCATTCTGAGCGGATCCTTATCCATTCAGAATGCATTGGGGCTGAACTGATCCGTTTTCGGCCGCTTGTGAGAGCCCTGAAACGGATCTCACAGGCGGACCCAGAAACGCCAGTGTGAAAGTAGCCTAAGGGACAAATTTGGGGTCAAAGCCAATGTTTCCTCCCACTGGGTATCCATTATTACACCCACATCCTTCTCCCATTGCATTTTTACCTTCAGAGGAAACTTTTTCAGATACTCTCCTAGGAGCTCAAGATAGATAGTCGAAATAGCTCCTTTCACTGAACCCACCTCTATTATCTTACCAAGTATTCGACTAGAGGTAAACTGCAATGATATCATTTTGGACTGTGATTCAAGAGCGTGCCTTAATTGTAAGTATTTATAAAAATGCACGGAAGGTAGACTGAAGTCCGAGCACAATGACTGAAACAGTTTCAAAGTACCCTGAGAGTATAAGGCTTTATTCACACGTCAGTATATTTTCTTTCCAGATTTACGTTCCGTTTTTTTGCTGATCCGTGTTCCGTTTTTTTGCTGATCCGTGTTCCGTTTTTTTTACAAAAGTGCATCCGCATCTTTTCCGTGTTTCCGTGTTTCCGTGTTTCCGCAAAAATCAGGAAAAGAAGGAGGAAAAGATGTTGCTAGTGTGCCCTAGAAAAAAAAAAAGGTCTATAAGAACAGAGGACATGTGCTTGTACAGTCGCCATTTTATTGTGCTTTTGGTGTCGTTCAGAGCTGTGTAAGAAACCTCTGCTTGGCTGGCATAGTTTTCTACCGATTTCTCCGCGATCATCATGGCAGAAGACATGGATAACGTACTATTTTACTGGCTTCTCTCTCGGCAATTCAGACAGCCGTCATCTATGCTGGATGAAGAACCGGGGAGGAAGAGGAGACGGCAGTGGGTCCATCCCATTGTTGCTCAGCGCCTTCAGAAAGGACAATTTCATAAGTTATACAACGATCTGCGACGTGACCCTCTAAAGTTCAAAAGCTATTGCCGGATGTCCATGGAAGCATTCGATCATCTGCTGGTCTCTCTTCATCCTGACCTTAATTTCATGGACACCAGCATGAGGCGCTGCATATCTGCTGAACAACGCTTGCTTGTCACCCTGAGGTAAGTGAATGTGCCATTTTTAGATCCTATATATCAGTGATGGCGACCCTTTTAGAGATCGAGTGTCCAAAACCACAACCCCAAAACCCTCTTATTTAAAACAAAGTGCCAACGTGGCAAGTTAACCTAAATCCTACCGTCCAATATAGTATATCTTTCATGTACTTTATCATGTAGTAGCTATAATAGCCTGTCTACATTCAGTGCGCTGCCTGTGCTGTTCATGGTGCGTCCTGTGCTGATGAATGGCAGGAAAGGTCATATTGGTACAGTCAGACTTTTTCCAGGGTGTGGGTGCCCACAGAGAGGGCTCCGAGTGGCGCCTCTGGCACCCGTGCAATAGGTTCACCACCACTGATATATATTCAATATCAATATATTATAATGAAAGTTTGAACTTTTTTTTCTTTTCTTTTTTGTATTTTTCAGATTCCTTGCTAGTGGAAATTCATTCGCTTCGTTGCATTTTGAGTTTCTGCTAGGAATCTCTACAATCTCTGGGATCGTCTGTCATACCTGTACAGTTATATGGCAGCGTCTCAGAGAAGCGGTGATGCCCACCCCCAAGGCGGAAGATTGGCTACGTATCGCCGAGGGATTTTACCAATCGGCGCAGTTTCCTAACTGCATTGGGGCACTGGACGGTAAGCATATCCGTGTGAAGAAGCCGCCTCACTCAGGGTCCCGGTATTTCAATTACAAGCAATATTTTTCTGTAGTGCTGATGGCCCTTGCTGACAGTAACTACAGGTTTGTAATTGTGGATATCGGGGCCTATGGGAGCACTTCAGACGCCCGCATCTTTAGTGCTTCCAGAATGGGTGAACGGCTTCAGACAAACCAGCTTGCCCTGCCAGAGCCCAGTAGACTTCCCGGATCTGCAGGTCCGCCGGCTCCATTTGTGATCGTGGCAGACGAAGGATTTGCATTGGCACCCCACCTGATGCGGCCCTTCCCTAGACGCGATCTGGATGACAGGAAGCGCATTTTCAACTATCGATTGTCTCGCGCCCGTCGGTATGTGGAGTGCGCTTTCGGAATACTCTCCACTAAGTGGAGAGTATTCATGTCATCCATACAGATGAATCCGGACAATGCCACCCTGGTGATACAGGCTTGTGTACTACTACACAACTTCACCAGGATCCACGATGCCTCAACAGATGCAGATTTGGGCCTAAATATGACATCTTCAGTCAGTTTAGACCTGAGCCGGCCTGGACGCCCTGGAACAGCTGGACTAGCTGTTCGGGAACTCTATGCCGACTACTTCTGCAGTCCTGAGGGGGCATTGTCGCGGCAGTTGGATGCCATCCGTGGAAGACGCTGATTTCAGCTGGAATCTGGTTTAAATTGGATAAAAATGGAAATTCCTTAGTTTAGTTAGATCCCCTGTTGTTAGTTTAGAATAGGGACTCGCAAGATATAATGAGGACCCTTGACGTGGGCTTGCGGGCTGGGGTATTGTGCCAATTCCAATTTTTTTGTGAAATTTGGTGTAAATACCTTCTAATACCTCTTTTCTAATTAGGTCTATAAAATAATGTTTGTAAACTTTTACATTTGTTCATGTCCTCTCAGCTGAATAGGATCATGTCCAATTTTTTGTAACAAAATGGTATATGTATGCGTTTAGCTTTCAACAAGGACAACAACAGACGTAATCTGGCCTGCAATCCACTGAGCAAATCCTTCGACGCTGAAAAGGTAAGTATATTACATCATAATTTCATCCAGGTAGACACTGCGATGTGAGAATCGGAGCATTTCATACTACAATGCTCTCATTTGCACATCACTAGATCGGGCATGGAAATGGGTACCTTATTTGCCCAAAACATTGCCACTGATGGCCAGATGCTTTTACCAAGCACTGTGTTTGGTGATGTCAATAGCACTAATATGTGTGCCTTCTCAATCACGATGATGCAGAACGGACGGATCCCGGACTCATTCAAGTAGAATGGGTCTGGATCAGTCCCGAATGCAGAACTTTAGTTCTCTGTGTATTGGGGACCACAAATTGCGGGACCAAATGCATGGAACTGAAGCATGAGCTTTCGTGTGCATTAGACCATTTTTAATATAAATGACCGAAATTTATAATAGGTCATCAATATTAAATTTTGCCAAAATGTAAAAAATCTTAAACTTTAAAGTGAAAAATAACAGTCAAAGTTTGAAAGGAAAACATTTTTTATTAAGACCAAACCCAAACCAAAAAAAAAAAATTAGAGGTCATATAAATCCCTCATGAAAGGGCCTGGAGGATGGACCATAGGGGGATCAGGACGGTGACTTGCAGGAGGAGTGACATGAAGCATGGCATTTCGTGAATTTATCATGTAGTCCATCAGATGATGTGGCTCCTGGGGGCCAGAAAAAAGGTCCATAAGCATGGCAATTGCCGAAACACAACGTGTTTGCCGTTCTTCGGGCACACGGCGGAAGCAAGGAGCCAGCCCTTTTAAGGTGATTTCTTCCTTCCCGTCTGACCGATTCCGGTTTAGATACTCCATCACCATCATATTTACTCTTTGTTGGAGATCTAAACCGGAATCGGTATTAACTCTTCTAGCTCGTCTGCCAGAAGAACGGCAAACGGGTTCCTCTGCTGCCTCGTTGCTGGGAGGGATTTGTGGGACTTCAACATTTTCAGAGGTCGGTTCTTCTGTGCTCAGAAGCTGCGAACATGAGGCTTCTTCAGTGCCTTTATGCTCTTCCATCCCCAGTGGTTGGTCCTCCACCATTGTGGAAGTGTGTGGCCTCTCAGCCACTTCTCCAGATATGGTTTGAGAACCTGAAGCTTCGGTTAAGTTGTCGACCGTGCTATAATAAAAAAGCAAAACATAAATTAACAAATTTAACCAAATATTAACATAGTACCTTTCACCAGTTAAAACTATTTAAATGTGGTACCTCACACTGTAGCACATGTACCCTAATGCCAGATAGAAGAATCACCCTGTGAGAAAAGCAGATGTCTCCTCCTCCCTGTTCCCATGCTAGGTATTTACATACAGGGCGCATAAATCTAATGGACTACTGCACCGCAACGGAGGTTATAATGAAGATTCTTTACTACATGACATGTAGGGCACATGTGCTACTGTGTAAGGTACCACATTTTAATGAGTACAAACTGGTGAAAGGTGCACCCCCAAAAATATATAACATAAAAACTACTTACGGTCTTACGTCCATTATTAGCTTCAGAAATTGGAGCTGCCTGGTAAACATATATGGCTTCTTTCTTTTTGCACCATCAGTGCTCTTTTGTGAACTATTGAGTTCGCGGCGGAACTGATCCCGGCATGTGTACCACCTTTTTTTAATTTGCTCCACTGTAAAAAAAAAAAAAAAATGTATTCATTAAATAATCTTTAATTGTGCAAACAAAAATGTAAAAGGACATTTATCTCATGTACACACAATCAGTGTTTTTCGTGGATGAATGTGTGCATGCCAGGCTGCCTGTACACACACCATGCAACAGGAATGTGTGCATTGGCAGGCTGGGTGTACACGTGTGCATGCCAGGCTGCCTGTACACACACCATGCAACATGACATAACTAATATTAAATACACATAACTTTTAAGTAAAGTATTTACTCACGCATTTTAATTTTCTTGTCTTTTGAAGCAGAGGTCCATGCAGTGGCCAGCAACTCCACGCATACCTCATTCCATGACTGATCTTTGCTGGTCCGCTCATGGTAAATTTCTGTCCTGGAGTCCCACAGGGCTGGCCTCTCTTGGATGAGGACTATAAGTTTTTCAACCTCAAAATTGCACATAGTGTCTGCTAATCTATGTGCTGGTCGGCTCAGAAGATAAATTCCTGTCTTCCTGCCACCTGTCTCCCTGGAGATTCAAGGTCACATGGGGCAGGCTTCTTTTTCTATTTCCTGCAGTTCCGCAATTCAGGATACACAATTGCGGATGACATGCGGATGACATTTGACATCTTTCCGCATGTCATCCGTTTTTTTGCGGACCCATTCACTTCAATGGGGCAACGGTCCGCAATTTGCGGGCAAAAGTAGGACATGCGGTACTTATTTGACGGATCCGCATTGCGGAACGGTACGGATTTGCGGATGCGGACAGCATACGGAATGCTGTCCGCATCTTTTGCGGACCCATTGAAATGAATGGGTCCGCATATATTCCGCATCTCTTCCGCATTTTTGCGGAAAAGATGCGGACAAAAAATGCGGACGTGTGAATGAAGCCTAACTGGCTGATATTCCAGAGGCCATTCCTTTCCCTTTGGGAGAAACCTTCCAGACAAAACAGCTCTGACAAGGCCTTATTACGCCATATAGGTGAGATGTGTATTAACCCTGTGATTCCCAAAACCTCTTTAACCACCTCAGCTCCCCTAGCTTAAACCCCCTTAATGACCAGACCACTTTTTACACTTCTGCACTACACTACTTTCACCGTTTATTGCTCGGTCATACAACTTACCACCCAAATGAATTTTACCTCTGTTTCTTCTCACTAATAGAGCTTTCATTTGGTGGTATTTCATTGCTGCTGACATTTTACAATTTTTTTTATATTAATCAAAATTGATCGAAATGTTTGCAAAAAAATGAAATTTTTCACTTTCTGTTGTAAAATTTTTCAAATAAAACTACATTTCTATATACATTTTTCTCTAAATTTATTGTTCTACATGTCTTTGATTTAAAAAAAATGCAATAAGTGTATATTTATTGGTTTGGGTAAAAGTTATAGCGTTTACAAACAATGGTGCAAAAAAATTAATTTACGCACTTTGGGCCAGATTTATCATTCCTCTGACGGCTCACTCCACTGTCACATATAGCTAAAGTCAGATTTATGATCGGCCCTTTAAGACTGTAATAAATGTGGTTTGACTGTAGCAGTTTATACTTCAGTAAACAGCTTTACAAACGTCGCACATCTTTACGAAAAAGTTGCATGTTCTATTAAAAAGTCTCATAAGATAAGCATGGTCCTCATTGGAGTGAAATTGCGCATTTTTTTGCGACTTTTTTCTGACTTTTTAAATAGTCCCAATAGTAAATCTGTCTAGAGATTCATTTACATAAGAAAACACTCCCACTTTCAGAAAACTGGTGAGCATAGTGCAGAGCAGAAAATTTGTGCGCAGTTTTAGCGTTTGCGCATTTTTTTGCGACTTTTTCACTCCATTATTCTGACTTGCGCTAATAATAAATCTTTCTGAGCACCTGTCATGTTTCCTGAGGTTCTACAATGCCCAGACAGTAGAAACACCCCACAAATGACCCCATTTCGGAAAGTAAACACCCTAAGGTATTCGCTGATGGGCATAGTGAGTTCATGGAAGTTTTTATTTTTTGTCACAAGTTAGCGGAATATGTTTTTTTTTTTTTTCTTACAAAGTCTCATATTCCACTAACTTGTAACAAAAAATTAAATTTTACATGAACTCACCATACCCCTCACGGAATACCTTGGGGTGTTTTCTTTCCAAAATGGGGTCACTTGTGGGGTATTTATACTGCCCTGGCATTTTAGAGGCCCTAAAGCGTGAGAAGAAGTCTGGAATCCAAATGCGTAAAAATGCCCTGTGAAATCCTAAAAGTACTCATTGGAATTTGGGCCCCTTTGCGCACCTAGGCTGCAAAAAAGTGTCACATGTGGTATCGCCATACTCAGGAGAAGTAGGGCAATGTGTTTTGGGGTGGATTTTTACATATATCCATATTGTGTGTGAGAAATATCTCTGTAAATGACAACTTTTTACATTTTTCTATACAAAGTTGTCATTTTACAGAGATATTTCTCTCACCCAGCATGGGTATATGTAAAAATACACCCCAAAACACATTGCCCTACTTCTCCTGAGTACGGCGATACCACATGTGTGACACTTTTTTGCAGCCAAGATGCGCAAAGGGGCCCAAATTCCAATGAGTACCTTTAGGATTTCACAGGGCATTTTTACGCATTTGGATTCCGTGAGGGGTATGGTGAGTTCATGTAAGATTTTATTTTTTGTCACAAGTTAGTGGAATATGAGACTTTGTAAGAAAAAACAAAACAAAAAAATCAATTTCCGCTAACTTGTGACTAAAAAAAAAATCTTCTATGAACTCGCCATGCCCCTCAAAAGTGATCTTTATAGCGCCGCAGCGATTTTACGGTTTATTTGCAGTGATCATAAAAAAAATAATTCTGTCACTGCGGTGGGGCGGACTGAACGCAAGTGTGCGCACAAGATCAGGCCTGATCGGGAGAACACTGCGTTTTTTGTAGAGCCTATAGAACATGTCCTAAAAAGGCATTTTCTATATAGTTCTGGCAATGTGCGGATCCGCATGCGCGCGTTCACGCGAAATCTCGCCTCTCGCAAGATGACGCACCGATGCGTCTACGAGGAATAACCCGGCTGCTCGCAGGACGAATCCCTGCGTTAGGTGGTCGGGAGGCGGTTAATATTCCCCCATACCTTCCCCATAAGCCCAATAATCGGGGATGATTTCAATTTTACATCCATCTCCCTCTCCAAAAACGCAACAGGTGGAAAACACCCGGACGCCCACTCTATAAGCTTACTACTCCTTCCACCTCCTCCAACTACGCTCCAGCTCCTAAAATGCTGCGCTTGGGCGGATAGAAAATATAGAAAAGGGTTAGGCAAGGCCAAACCGCCCATCTCCTTACACCTCTGTAAAGTTTCATACTTGATCCTGCTTCTATCTTTTTTCCATAATACAAATCAAAAATTTTTTTTGGACCTTATAAAAGTAATGCATGGGAATCCAAACAGTTGCATTATGAAGTAAGTATAAAAGTTGTGACATCAACACCATTTTTAACAAATTACCCCTGCCAATCAGAGATAAGAGAGGTTTATGCCAGGATATCGCTTAGAGTTTAAATTTAGCCAGTATTGTTATTATATTGTCGGGAATATACCTATGAGGGTTGGTTGAAACTTCAACTCCTAAATATCTAAAAGATGACACTACTTTAAGATTAGTATGAGCAAGGGAAAGAGACTGCGGAAGGGGGGACAATGGGAGAACCACAGATTTATCCCAATTAATAAGTAGACCAGACCAGGTTACCAAAATCCGAAATAAGTGATATTATGGGGTCAATTGAAGAGGCCAAATTTCCTACATATAGCAACATGTCGTCCACATAAAGCGAAACCTGTTCCTCCATCCTCCCTCTCCTAAAACCTTCTATCAATGGAGTGGATCTACCGTAAGCAGGCATGCCAGCGGTTCTATTGCTATTGCAAAAAGCAGAGAAGACAGAGGACAACCTTGCCTTGTACCCCTCTCCAACTCCAGTATCTGGGACACTCCACCATTTATTCTAAGCCTAGCTCTCGGCTGATCATATAATAGTTTAATACACTTAATAAAACTAGGACCAAATCCCAACTTCGACAGCACAGCCCAAAGGTTGTCCCACTCGACGCTGTCAAAAGCCTTGGCAGCGTCCAGTGAAACCACAGCCCCACAATCCCCCCCCCCCCCCAACTGGAGATTAAGGAACAGGCACCTAAGATTAAGGGATGTGGATCTGTCTGGCATAAAGCCACATTGATCTTCATGAACAATAGTGGAGATAACACTTAAAAATCTGTTAGCTAATACTTTGGCCAACACTTTAATATCCGCAGTCAATAGTGAAATAGGCCGATAAGAGTCAACTAAGGTAGGGTCTTTACCCGGTTTTGGGAGCACAACAACTATTGCTTCTCTCTTCGAGCTTGGTAAAGTACCTGCACAATAGGAATCCTTATACATATTTAAGAGGTGTGGGAGTAATAAATCCTGATGTCTCTTATAAAACTCCCCAGGAAGGCCATCTCTCTCCGGCACCTTTTCATTAGGGAGAGAACTCAATGCCAACTCTAGTTCTTCAAATTGAATATCCCTATCTAGTAGCTTCCTTTGTTCCACAGAGAGGGTAGGCATCAAGATAACAATCCCTATCCTTCGGGGTAACTGCCAATCTAGACCTATAAACTTCCTTAAAGTGGGCATGAAACACCCCAATTATATCCTCATCTCTGGTAGCCATGATACTATTGCTATCCTTAACAGCGGTTACACGGGAGGGACCTGATTGTGCTTTTACAATGGTAGCCAAGCGGTGACCAGTACTCTCTCCTTCCATAAAGTACTTCTGTGCTCTGCAAAAGCATTTAGCCCCTGCCTTATCAATCAAATGTTCTTTCAGCAAATCCTGAGCCTCAGTCCAATTATTAGAAGTTATATAACAGAAAGGCGGCTCTCCACTGGTTTTCTGGAAATAGGTGCTCTTGCCTAATATGACTCACCCTTGTCAATTATGTTAAATTTAGAAAATATAGTAATGAAGGGCAGGCACTCAATTTATGGGTTCATGAGAAAGTGAGATTTATTTAGAGAACAATTTAAAATACTAAACATTCATAAAATTCATAAAACAATGATAATAACAGTCTTATAAAAATGGCAAATATTTTTCAACAGTTGATCGCAATAACTATGTCACTTTTATAGCAGCACCTAGGTAATTTTATAACAGCAATTAAGTAGCAGCACTTATTCACAGTAAGAAAGATAATTTTGTAGCAGCAACTGGAATGGTTTTGTAGCAGCAGCTTGTTACTATAATGGTTTTTACAGCAGTTAGTAGAGGGAATCTCTGTAGTTGATTGTTGATTGGTTTTAGCAATAGTTCATCCTTTAGAACGTGCAGTATATGTGCAATAAGAAAGTCTCAGCATGTCATGGCACCGATATTTAATAATGGTGGCTGTTGGAGATAATAATAACTCAATGTCTCCTTTATTAAACGGTGCAGATGAACGCACCCTTTAAGTACAGTCACGTTTTTGGTGTGGCCAGTGGTTCCTCTGTTATATAGAAAGAGATGATTTTACTCACGGTTGTCTCCTAATGCGGCGTCCCGCATAGATATTAAGCACAGACCGACCTTTATATTGATCCTTTAGAAAACTCAGATCGCAGCTGTAGTGAGAAGTCAGCGTCCCTCGTGGTATGGTGGCGTCTCTGCTTGGTTCAGGTTCGCCCCTCCAGTATTCGGTTCGCTTTTATAATCAGCTGCCGGTGTTCCGCTTATATAGAAATAGGTCAGTTTACCGTGGGTATCTCTTTGGAGCGCTCCAGTGCTGTGATCCTCGATTTGTATGCTTGTTCACCTGTTGAAAATTATTGCCATTTTTATAAGGCTGTTATTATCATTGTTTTATGAATGTTTAGTATTTTAAATTGTTCTCTAAATAAAATCTCACTTTCTCATGAACCCATAAATTGAGTGCCTGCCCTTCATTACTATATTTTCTAAATTTAACATAATTGACAAGGGTGAGTCATATTGGGCAAGAGCACCTATTTCCAGAAAACCAGTGGAGAGCCGTCTTTCTGTTATATAACTTCTAAGATTTTTTCTTCACCCATATAAGGCAGAGCTCCCACAGGGACTATGGATATATGGGATCATGTAGAGACAAAAAGATTGAAAATAGAGGAATTTATCTTTAACCAATCTGGTGATTCTGATTTTGAACCACCTGGAGAAAAAACTGTGTCAGAGACATTTAAGGAAGTAGAGAATCTTCTACACAAACAACTACGACAAAGGTGGGAGATAAAAACTCTTAACCAGTATATACATATAGGTAAGGTCCCTAAAGGTTTATTACTAACTAAAACGCCAGCTCAAGATCTATGCAGTGTTGAGTTTAATGAAGAATGGGATACCCTATTACTGACACAATCAATATCCCTAACAAAATTAATAGTAAAAAGAAGGATTCAATTATTGGAACATATAACCGAAAAAATAAATCAAATAAAAATAAGGATAGATAAATTCCCCAAAAATTAAGAATACGATAGATGGCAAGAAAGGCTATGCAGAAGCCTAGATAAAATAGAACAAGAAATTTTGAATAAAGAAATGAAGAAATATAACTATAATACGAGGACAGAACCTGTCAGGGAAGAACAAGAAAATCTAGAAATTAGAGGAAATGCTCAGAAAAGAGAGGAAAAAGAAAAGCTCCAAAAAACTCAACAGACTAGATACACCATAGCAGTTACAAATAAATATGAAGCCCTCTCTAGTCAGCATTTTTTAGATGGAACCCCCCCATCACAGAACGAGGACACGACACAAAACACAAAATTCATAAGAACGCCAACAGTCACCTCCAATAAGGAGACACTATTCACCTTCACCAACGAGACACCAATACAACCTTCGTCACAGACACCAACACTACAGGAACTATCAACCAAACAGGTCACATTATCCACAAGACACACAGTGGGTGACACCGACACAGGAAATGAATGTAGAGACACAACATCACAGGGAGAAAACACAAAGGAAAAGAAGAAGAAAACACGGAGAGGACGAAAGAAAAAATTATCACAGGACATAAAAGATAAAGATGCTATTATAAACTTGAGTGATACACAATTATCGGATGCACAAATCAGGGTATTAAACAAAGGGTTAAAATTTGCACCAACACCTAAAGTGAGTAAATTTGAGGCATATATAGGTGTAGAAAAATTTATAAGGAAAATCTGCTTGAAAAAGTATTTCCTGAAAAACCCAGTTCTAGATCAGGAACCAAAATATTATCATTATATACACACAGAATTAAAAGAAACTTCAAAAAAATTTCCAAGACAAGAGATAGGTCAAGAAATCGCAGCATTTAGACAGTGTGTCAGTTCAGATATAAGGAAATTGAAAAGTGGACGAAACACTAAAAATAATATAACAAATCAGGAGAGACAGGCAATTAAACAGCTCCAAAAACAAGAAAATCTGATAATACGGCCAGCAGACAAGGGAGGAGCGATAGTAATAATGAACGCAGAGAAATACAATGAATGCTTGAGACAACTGGCAGACTCAACAACTTATACTAAATTGAAAGGAGACCCAGGTGAACAATTCTATCAGGAGCTCCTACAATATTGTAAAAGTGGATTAGAAAGCAATATTTTATTACAACGGGAACATGATTTTATTTCCAAAACGCAACGTAGATTGCCAGTGTTTTATTGTCTCCCCAAAGTGCACAAAGACCCCGAAAATCCACCCGGTCGCCGCATCATTTCGGGCATCGGGTCTCTGACCTCGAATTTATCGCAGTACATAGACAGAATGCTGCAACCCTCAGTAAAAAAGAGTGCCTCATACATAAAAGACACTACCCAAATTATTGAAATTTTGGAGAAATTGAAATGGAATCCAGATTGGATTATGGGGACACTGGATGTAAACTCCCTGTATACAATTATTAGTCATGAGCAGGGAGTCGCAGCAATGAAAAATCAACTAGAGAAAAATAGTGGACTATGTGCTGAACAAATACGTTTTTTAGAGGAAGGGGTAAATTTTATATTGTCACATAATTATTTTTATTTTGGATCAGATTTTTATCTCCAAACAAGGGGGACGGCCATGGGCACCAGGTTTGCCCCTAGTTATGCTAATTTATTTATGACAAATTGGGAGGAAATCCATATTGGCCCAAGACTGGGGACAGACCTGGTGCTCTGGCAACGTTTTATTGATGATGTTGTTTTATCTGGAAAAGTGGGAGAGAGAATCTTATGACGTTTTTAGATAATATTAATGTGAACTCCTATAATTTAAAATTCTCCAGCAATATTAATAATATAGAGACCGAATACTTGGATTTATTGATTAAGAAAGAAAATGGAAGAATCATATGCAGCACCTTTCAAAAGCCGACATCAAGAAATAGTTATATACTATTTAGCAGTTGCCATCTCCCTAGATGGATGCTAAATATTCCAACAGGACAATTTGGGAGGCTTAAACGGAATTGCACAAAGGCAGAACAATTTGAAAAAGAAGCCGAAGATATGAAAATACGTTTTTTAAATAAAGATTACCCATTAAAAATAGTGGAAGAATCATTAGCGAAAATAAGAGATAAGGATAGAAATACCTTTTTCAAATCTGTGAATGAAAATGATAAAAATAAAAATATAAATGATAACGGATGTGGGGATTTGAAAGATAGAACCCAACGAATCATTTTGCCCTTCAATTCAGAGTATAAAAAAGTGGAACAATTTGTGTACACAAAGGCACAGAATCTAGGGTGTAAAATAGCCCCAACGACGAAACAAACTATAAAAAAGAAAGGGATTTCACAACACTGGGACCACTTAAAAGGGTTCTATAGGTGCGGGAGGTGTTCTAATTGCAAACAAACCACTTTTCAAAAAAAGACCACAGAAGTGCAATCGATCCAAAACAACTTCAAAATTGAAATAAATGAACTGCTGACATGCAATTCAGATAATGTGCTGTATCTGATCCAATGCCCTTGTGGCAAACAATATAAGAGACTATTAAAAACTAGGATAGCGGAACACATTGGAAATATAAAGAAAGGCTATGAGAAACACATCCTGTTGAAACATTTTAAATACCACCATAACCAATACCCCTCTGGTTTAATGTTTGTAGCATTTGAGAAAATAAATAAACACTGGAGGGGGGGTGATCATATATCCAGGATGTCCCGACAAGAATCGAGAAGAATTTTCGAGTTCGATACCATTCAACCAAATGGTTTGAATGCAGAACTCAGAATCTTCGGCTTCCTGTAAAATGGGACGCCCCTGGCTGACGGACAACGGTGGTTGCTGTTTGATATCAGCACCCCCGTTCTCCCTTGGCTAGGGGCCTCCCATTTAACCCCTATATAACTACATATCCCATTGAAACTTCTACATTTCTGGAGAACATTTTTTTACACATTTTGATATGTATATGTTGTATGTTTTTTAAAGAAATATATGCATGCTTTTTAAAAAAATATTTCTGAAAATATGTATGCTTTTTAAATATATTTTAGGCTGCTTTCACACTTGCGCTCGGGGTTCCGCTTGTGAGTTCTGTTTTAAGGCTCACACGGGTGGCCCCGAACGCATCCGTCCAGCCCCAGTGCATTCTGGGTGGATGCGGATCCGCTCAGGGTGCATCAGGATGGCTCCGCTTGGCCTCCGTTCCGCTCGGCGGGCGGACACCCGAGCGCATCCGGACTTGCAGTGTGGGTCGGGGGGGACGGATCCGTTTGAGTTTGACACAATATGGTGCGATTTCGAACGGATCCGTCCCCCATTGACTTTCGGTGTGGGGTCTGGACGGATCCGTCTGACTAACTTTCAGACTTAGAATTTTTTCTGAACTATGGTGCAGACGGATCCGTCCTGAACGGATCCCATCGTTTGCATTATAGGAGCGGATCCGTCTGTGCGGACACCAGACGGATCCGCTCTGAATGCAGGTGTGAAAGTGGCCTTATATGTCAACATATGGATGCAGCATAGGGTTAATATAACCTTCACTGTTGGAACGATCGAATATTCCTGGATTGGATTCAGATGTTTCCAATGGACTTGAACCAATATAAGGACAACATAATGTGGAGTATGCTTGACCACTGAGAAAGGAGCGAGTCTATGCTCCGAAACATGTTTGGGTGAACAAGCATACAAATCGAGGATCACAGCACTGGAGCGCTCCAAAGAGATACCCACGGTAAACTGACCTACTTCTATATAAGCGGAACACCGGCAGCTGATTATAAAAGCGAACCGAATACTGGAGGGGCGAACCTGAACCAAGCAGAGACGCCACCATACCACGAGGGACGCTGACTTCTCACTACAGCTGCGATCTGAGTTTTCTAAAGGATCAATATAAAGGTCGGTCTGTGCTTAATATCTATGCGGGACGCCGCATTAGGAGACAACCGTGAGTAAAATCATCTCTTTCTATATAACAGAGGAACCACTGGCCACACCAAAAACGTGACTGTACTTAAAGGGTGCGTTCATCTGCACCGTTTAATAAAGGAGACATTGAGTTATTATTATCTCCAACAGCCACCATTATTAAATATCGGTGCCATGACATGCTGAGACTTTCTTATTGCACATATACTGCACGTTCTAAAGGATGAACTATTGCTAAAACCAATCAACAATCAACTACAGAGATTCCCTCTACTAACTGCTGTAAAAACCATTATAGTAACAAGCTGCTGCTACAAAACCATTCCAGTTGCTGCTACAAAATTATCTTTCTTACTGTGAATAAGTGCTGCTACTTAATTGCTGTTATAAAATTACCTAGGTGCTGCTATAAAAGTGACATAGTTATTGCGATCAACTGTTGAAAAATATTTGCCATTTTTATAAGACTGTTATTATCATTGTTTTATGAATTTTATGAATGTTTAGTATTTTAAATTGTTCTCTAAATAAATCTCACTTTCTCATGAACCCATAAATTGAGTGCCTGCCCTTCATTACTATATTTTCTCAGTCCAATTATTAGCATTTTCTGATGTTGGATTAGCTACGTATTTAACTTCAGTCTCCAAAACCCTATTAGGCAGTTCAATTGAAAGGGCCCTATTTTAAGATTTATGTACACTAATTTCCTTAATATATATACCCCTCTTGCATATGCTTTTAAGGCCTCCCATACAATTGATAAATTGGCCGAGCCAACATTAATCTCAAGGAACTCTTTTAAACATACAGATATTTTGTCACCTGTGTCTACCTGCTGGAGCCAGAACGGGTTCAAGCGCCATATAGGTCTGGGGCCCTGTCGTGCAGCTCCCAACTCCAATACCACTAAAGCTGGTGAGTGATCAGAGATGCTCCTAGGAAGATAGGAAACCTCCCGTACCTTGTCCAATAACACAGCGGATACTAACATTAAATCAATTCTGGACACTGAGTTATGCGAGGAGGAATAGCACGAGTACTGCTGCACTCCGGGATGTTTTGTCCTCTAAATATCACAAAGGTCAAATTCCATAAGTAATCTACTCAGCGAAGTAGGGGACGGTCCCAGAGTACCCCCTCCCGGGTGGAACTTATCAAGGGATTTATCAAGATACATATTAAAATCACCTACAATTAGAATAGGAACGCCGGAGATTTAGCAGTAAATTTTAACACTTTTTTTCAAGATCTCACTTGAGTACGGAGGGGGAATGTATACAGTGACCAATATCATTCGGAACTGAAATATGGTGCAGTCAAGACATAAGAATCGTCCCTCAGCATCAATGCATACTTCATTACAGGGGCATAACTAGAAGTGACTGGGCCCCACAGCAAATATTTGTAAGGGCCCCTCTAGCGCGCTTCGCACCTCCCTCCTCCTGTGTAAACCCCACTCCTTTGGCACAGTGTAGAGGTATACTGTATATTGTGGGGCACAGTGTAGAGGTATACTGTATATTGTGTGGCACAGTGTAGCGGTATACTGTATATTGTGGGGCACAGTGTAGGCTATATGTGTATAGCATAAACATATTTCACATGAAAACTTACAATTACTTGGCTTGGCCCTTGGGGATCTCGGACGCCACTTCCACACTTTGGCCGGGGGCTCGGCGGAGCTGATGTTGTGTTTTATCCTAATGAGAAAGATTTCATAATAAGGATTTGGAGAAGGGGCAGAGGGAGAGCAGAGCAGAGAGAGGCTGGTGCTGCTACTAGGGGGTCATACCATCGGGGAGTAATAAAGCCCACTATAATGCCCCCCCCAGTAGTAATAATTCTCCTTATAATGTGACAGTGTAATGCCCCCAGTTGAGCTAATGTCCCCATAGTGCCCCCATAGTACCCCCATAATGTCCCAGTATAAAATACCCCTATATAGTGCCCCCAGTAAATTCCCCCATAGTGCTCCTCTCCCCCTTCCTGCTAGTACCCCCCATAATGTACCAGTATAAAATGCCCCATATATAGTGCCCCAGTAGATGCCCCTCAGTGTCCGGCCTCTGATAGGCTGCCGGCCTAGTGTCCCCCATAATGCCCCCCAATAATGTGCCAGTAAGTGTCCCCATAGATGCCCCCCCATCATTTGCCAGTTTCAAGTGCCTCTCTCCCCCCCCCACATGTCCCAGACTCCCAGTATCATAGTGCCATCTCCCCCCCAATGTGCCAGTATCAAGTGCCTCTCTCCTTCCCACCCCCCATGTGCCAGTATCATAGTGCCAAACCCCCCCATGTGCCAGTATCAAGTGCCTCTCTCTTCCCCCCATGTCCCAGTATCATAGTCCCACCCCCCCACAAAAAAAGTGGCAGTATCAAGTGCCTCTCCCCCCCATGTGCCAGTATCATAGTGCCAATCCCACCCATGTGCCAGTATCAAGTGCCAACCCCCCCCCCACATGCCAGTATCAAGTGCCTCTCTCCTCTTCCCCATGTCCCAGTATCATAGTGCCATCTCCCCCTCCCCAATGTGCCAGTATCAAGTGCCTCTATCCTTCCCACCCCCCATGTGCCAGTATCATAGTGCCAAACCCCCCCATGTGCCAGTATCAAGTGCCTCTCTCTCCCCCCCCATGTCCCAGTATCATAGTGCCATCTCCCCCCCAAAAAAAGTGCCAGTATCAAGTGCCTCTCTCCCCCCCATGTGCCAGTATCATAGTGCCAAACCCACCCATGTGCCAGTATCAAGTGCCAACCCCCCCCCCCCCCACATGCCAGTATCAAGTGCCTCTCTCCTCCCCCCCATGTCCCAGTATCATAGCGCCATCTCCTCCCCCCACAAAAAAAGTGCCAGTATCAAGTGCCTCTCCCCCCCCCCATGTGCCAGTATCAGGTGCCAACTCCTCTCCCCCATGTGCCAGTATCAGGTGCCTCTCTCCCCCCCATGTGCCAGTATCAGGTGCCAACTCCCCCCAGGTGCCAGTATCAGGTGCCTCTCCCCCCCATGTGCCAGTATCAGGTGCCAACCCCCCCTCCCCCCCAGGTGTCAGTATCAAGTGCCTCTCTCCTCCCCCCCATGTCCCAGTATCATAGTGCCATCCCCCCCCCACAAAAAAGTGCCATCTACCCCCCCACAAAACAATTGCCAGTATCAAGTGCCTCTCTCCCCCCCCATGTGCCAGTATCAGGTGCCTCTCCCCCCCCCCCATGTGCCAGTATCAGGTGCCTCTCCCCCCCCCCATGTGCCAGTATCAGGTGCCAACCCCCCCCCCCCCTCCCCAGGTGCCAGTATCAAGTGCCTCCCGCTCCCCCCATGGCAGTAACAGTCGGGTATTAAAAATTCATAATAAACACTTCTACTTTTACCTCCATGTCAGCGATGCGATGCAGCCTCTTCCTGTGTCCCGCCCTGTATGTCCATATATGGAGTCAGTGCTTGTATTTCAGAAAAGTTTCTGCTGGGATTCGAACCCACGACCTTCTGTATTAGAGGCAAAGCACTTAACTACAAGACCATAAGAGCTGCCTTTCTGCTAACTAAAAAAATATGAGACTTCTACTGTTATAGCTGGCTAAGTGCACATCTATACACATGACAGCTGCTCATATATAGATATATAGCAGAGCTGAGTGTGCTGGGACAGCTGTCATATAGAGATATAGCAGTGCTGGGTGTGTTGGGGAAGCTGTCATGTGTATAGATGTACACTTAGCCAGCTATAACAGTAGAAGTCTCATATTTTTTCAATCAGTTGTAATGCAGCCTTTATGGCTGTGTGGGTAAATGCTTTGCCACTGATACATTAGAGGTTGTGGGTTCGCATCCCAGACACATCAGGAGACAGTAAGATTAGATCACATTAGCGAGGGGGCCTGGTCAGCCGCTGCTGTGAAGGGGCCCTGAACATTAAAGGGCTTCTGTCACCCCACTAAACATTTTTTTTTTTTTTTTTGGTTACTTATAATGCCTATAATGCGATTTATGCAGATTCTGTTAAAAACTTACTTTTAAAATATGTAAATTAGGGCGGCTACTTGCTGGTAGCAGCCGCATCCTCCTATCCTAAAGACGCCCCCTCCGCATGTTGATTCACAGGGCCAGCGGACGGGATCTTTCTCTGCTGGCCCTGTTTGCATTCAACCATACCTGTCTTCAGTCGGCGCAGGCGCACTGAGAGGAGGACGCTTGCTCGGTCGCTCCATCCTCAATGCGCCTGCGCCGATGACGTCACATCTACACCCGGCGCAGGCGCATTGAGGAAGGAGCGACCGACCTAGCGTCCTCCTCTCAGCGCGCCTGCGCCGACTGAAGACAGGTACGGCGCAGGCGCCAGATTTTGAATGCAAACAGGGCCAGCAGAGAAAGATCCCGTACGCTGGCCCTGTCAATCAGCATGCGGAGGGGGCGTCTTTAGGATAGGAGGATGCGGCTGCTACCAGCAAGTAGCCGCCCTACTTGCTGGTAGCAAGGTAATTTGCATATTTTAAAAGTACGTTTTTAACAGAATCTGCTGAACGAAAATGATTAATTACAGTATGTATGCATAAATCGCATTATAGGCATTATAAGTAACCAAAAAAAATAAAAAATGTTTAGTGGGGTGACAGAAGCCCTTTAAGACAAGAATCGATATTTAACTTACTTGAAAATAAACTGTCACACACGCCGCCGGGGCACCGGGCCCCGAAGCAGCTGCTTCCCCAGTAGTTACGCCACTGCTTCATTAGAAGTGAAGGGAAGACTCCTATGTACAAGGACACAGACTCCCCTCGATTGGGAGGAATATGTAGAATAAAACTCATGTGCCATCCATGCCCTGTGTAGGGGTGGGCGATATGCCATATAAATTTGTGCCACGATATGGATTTTGTGCATATCGCCGGACCGCGATATGACCACGGAGCTGTAGTGAAGATCGGTTACCATGGCAGCCAGGAGTCACGCTATCGAAGTCCTGGCTGCTATGGTATGTTAGTGAGCAGCATTATACTCACGTGCGCCGTGGCCGCCGGTCGCTTCTTCTTCTGTCTGTGCGGCGCATTGCTAATGCTTATAGCATTAGCAATGCGCCGCACAGACGTATGAGAAGAAGGAGTGCCCGGCGGCCACGGCGCACGTGAGTATAATGCTGCTCACTAACATACCATGGCAGCCAGGACTTCTGTAGCGTCCTGGCTGCCATGGTAACCGATCGGAGCCCCAGCATTACACTGCTGGGACTCCGATCGGAACTGTCCACTGGGACCAATGATGGGGGGGAGGAGGGGGGATGGGATTGAGTTACCAGAGGGGGCTTATAAGAGGGAGAGGCTGGGGGGCACATGAGAGGCTGGGGGGCACATGAGAGGCTGGGGGGCTGATCAGAGGCTGGGGGGCAGATCAGAGGATGGAGGGCACATGAGAGGCTGGGGGGCTGATCAGAGGCTGGGGGGCGGATCAGAGGCTGGGGGCAGATCAGAGGCTGGGGGGCACATGAGAGGCTGGCTGCCATGGTCAGCTCCCTGCTGTTGTGTGCACAAAGCACAGGGCAGCAGGGAGAGTGTAAAGTCCTATTCACTCTAATAGATCTCTATTAGGGTGAATATGACAAGGGTTCTAGCCCTTAAGGAGGCTAATAGTTATTAAATAAAAAGTAAAAAAAAAAAAAGCTTAAACCCCCCCCAAATATAGAAAACAATATATTGCGATATATATCGCATATCGCACATGCTTAAAATTATATCGCAATATAGATTTTAGGCCATATCGCCCACCCCTAGCTCTGTGTACAAGATGCGTTTTATCTGAAGTAAGATGGGTCTCAGACAAGCAAAGAATTGCCGGCTGATGGACCTGCAGAGCATGGAAGACCGCATTACGCTTAGCAGACTGGCCCATCCCCCGAATATTCCAAGCTATAAACTTAAGGGACCCCATCATCAAACCAATTCCAGAAATGTATTAGACTGTTACTGTGATCTCTTACAACAATGTTACTAGGCCTCATATACCACCCGTCTCAAGTACCCCCAAAAAAATGCCCACCCCCCAACATAGACAAACAAAACCAAAATACATTTCTCCTTTAAAAAGAAGAACTGGGGAATAAAAAATACCTGATCTCTGATATATCAGCTAGTCAAAACTGTCAATAGATCAATTATTACAGTAATAACATTTATGAACCATAAAGCAATATAACAATATAAAGTGCATCAGTTCCTACAAGAAAGCTGAGGTTATTATAAGACATCACTGAATGCACTTAGGGCTCATTCAGACGGCCGTATGCTGTCCGCAAAAATACTGAATGCTATCCGTTTTTTTGCGGATCCGCAAAAAAAATGAAACATGTCCTATACTTGTCCGTGAAAATCAGGACATGGCCCCATTGAAGTCTATGGGTCCGCAAAAATACTGAATGCTATCCGTTTTTTTGCAGATCCGTTTTTTTGCGGATCCGCAAAAAAACGGATAGCATTCAGTATTTTTGCGGACAGCATACGGCCGTCTGAATGAGCCCTTAGTCAGACATTGCCGCGTAGATCTTCTTCATGCGCATCCAGCCACTGGCATGCATCTTCAGGATTATCAAACATATGTGTCTTATCTTTCGCAACCACCCGCAATTTTGCCGGGTACAACATCGAGTAAGGAAGCAGTAGAATCCGCAGCCTTTTCTTAATGTCCAGAAAACGAGCCCGTCTCTTCTGAACTTCTGCAGAAAAGTCCGGGAACAGAGAGATTCGGCTGCCCTTTATAGTAAGATTCGGACATTCTCTTGCCCCTTTTAGAATAGCATCCCGATCCCTGAAATGCAGGACCTTAAGCAGTAGTGGTCTCGGTGGCGCCCCCGGTGGTGGAGGGCGAAACGGTACACGGTGCGCACGCTCAACAGCAAAAAACGGAGATAGCTTTTCTTTGACAAATTTCTCTACCAGCCACTTTTCCACAAATGTAACTGCGTCCGATCCCTCTGCTCGCTCAGGCAGACCTATCATACGGACATTACTGCGCCTCAGCCTGTTTTCCATGTCATCCGGATATAAGCAGCGAAACATTATAAATCACACGTTGAAGGTCTCGCTTCATTGGCGGCACTTGATCTTCCAAATCGCTTACACGGACCTCCATTACTCCAATCCTTTCCCTCACTTGTTTCTTATCTTGTCTGATAAGCCCAATATTTTAGGATACCCATATTAGTGCTGAGTGAGGCAAGCGCTTTGTTACTTTGCGCTACAGCTGCAAACACATCTTTGATGGTAGATTCCGTTTCAGCAGCAAACACAACAATCTGATACTGCACCAAACTCTCCAATTTCCACTGCGAGTACAGCTGGCTCTTCAGTCTTCTGGGCGGTGGACAATGTGGAGACTTCCAGCTCCAATTCATATGCGGAGGACGCCCTGGTATGTGCGAACCTCTCTAAGCGCACCGCTACCTCCGTCTTCTCCACAGGCTGAGCGGCGCCATTTTGTGTCATCAGCTCAGCGCTGCCACAGTCTTTTCCTTCCCTCTCCTTTGCCTTTTGACGCTTCATTTTGCGGCGATTTTTTGGCCAGGTGCGAGGGGAACAGTTCTGCCTTCAATATGGGTCACACTCACTATTAGCAGTTCGTAGGAGTATTCTCAGGATTCTGTGCCAGGAGCTCCGCGCCACACACCCGATCAGGCCACGCCCCCCCCCCCCATATCTCCTCTCTCTCTCACACAGACTCCTCCCCCATATCTCCTCTCTCTCACACACAGACTGCTCCCCCATATCTCCTCTCTCTCACACACAGACTGCTCCCCCATATCTCCTCTCTCACACAGACTGCTCCCCCATATCTCCTCTCTCACACAGACTGCTCCCCCATATCTCCTCTCTCACACACAGACTGCTCCCCCATATCTCCTCTCACATAGACTGCTCCCCCATATCTCCTCTCTCACACAGACTGCTCCCCCCATATCTCCTCTCTCACACAGACTGCTTCCCCCATATCTCCTCTCTCAGACAGACTGCTCCCCCCATATCTCCTCTCTCTCACAAACTGCTCCCCCATATCTCCTCTCTCTCACAAACTGCTACCCCATATCTCTTCTCTCACACAGACTGCTCCCCCATATCTCCTCTCTCACACAGACTGCTCCCCCATATCTCCTCTCTCACACAGACTGCTCCCCCCATATCTCCTCTCTCATACAGACTGCTCCCCCATATCTCCTCTCTGACACAGACTGCTCCACCATATCTCCTCTCTCACACACAGACTGCTCCCCCATATCTCCTCTCTCACACAGACTGCTCCCCCCATATCTCCTCTCTCACACAGACTGCTCCCCCATATCTTCTCTCTCACACAGACTGCTCCCCCATATCTTCTCTCTCACACAGACTGCTCCCCCATATCTCCTCTCTCACACAGACTGCTCCCCCATATCTCCTCTCTCACACAGACTGCTCCCCCATATCTCCTCTCTCTCACAGACTGCTCCCCCATATCTCCTCTCTCACACACAGACTGCTCCCCCATATCTCCTCTCTCACACAGACTGCTCCCCTATATCTCCTCTCTCACACAGACTGCTCCCCCCATATCTCCTCTCTCACACAGACTGCTCCCCCCATATCTCCTCTCTCAGACAGACTGCTCCCCCCATATCTCCTCTCTCACACAGACTGCTCCCCCATATATCCTTTCTCACACAGACTGCTCCCCCATATCTCCTCTCTCACACAGACTGCTCCCCCCATATCTCCTCTCTCACACAGACTGCTTCCCCCATATCTCCTCTCTCAGACAGACTGCTCCCCCCATATCTCCTCTCTCTCACAAACTGCTCCCCCATATCTCCTCTCTCTCACAAACTGCTCCCCCATATCTCCTCTCTCACACAGACTGCTCCCCCATATCTCCTCTCTCACACAGACTGCTCCCCCAATATCTCCTCTCTCAGACAGACTGCTCCCCCATATCTCCTCTCTGACACAGACTGCTCCACCATATCTCCTCTCTCACACACAGACTGCTCCCCCATATCTCCTCTCTCACACAGACTGCTCCCCCCATATCTCCTCTCTCACACAGACTGCTCCCCCATATCTTCTCTCTCACACAGACTGCTCCCCCATATCTTCTCTCTCACACAGACTGCTCCCCCATATCTCCTCTCTCACACAGACTGCTCCCCCATATCTCCTCTCTCACACAGACTGCTCCCCCATATCTCCTCTCTCTCACAGACTGCTCCCCCATATCTCCTCTCTCACACACAGACTGCTCCCCCATATCTCCTCTCTCTCACAGACTGCTCCCCCATATCTCCTCTCTCACACACAGACTGCTCCCCCATATCTCCTCTCTCACACAGACTGCTCCCCTATATCTCCTCTCTCACACAGACTGCTCCCCCCATATCTCCTCTCTCACACAGACTGCTCCCCCCATATCTCCTCTCTCAGACAGACTGCTCCCCCCATATCTCCTCTCTCACACAGACTGCTCCCCCATATATCCTTTCTCACACAGACTGCTCCCCCATATCTCCTCTCTCACACAGACTGCTCCCCCCATATCTCCTCTCTCACACAGACTGCTTCCCCCATATCTCCTCTCTCAGACAGACTGCTCCCCCCATATCTCCTCTCTCTCACAAACTGCTCCCCCATATCTCCTCTCTCTCACAAACTGCTCCCCCATATCTCCTCTCTCACACAGACTGCTCCCCCATATCTCCTCTCTCACACAGACTGCTCCCCCATATCTCCTCTCTCACACAGACTGCTCCCCCCATATCTCCTCTCTCAGACAGACTGCTCCCCCATATCTCCTCTCTGACACAGACTGCTCCACCATATCTCCTCTCTCACACACAGACTGCTCCCCCATATCTCCTCTCTCACACAGACTGCTCCCCCCATATCTCCTCTCTCACACAGACTGCTCCCACATATCTTCTCTCTCACACAGACTGCTCCCCCATATCTTCTCTCTCACACAGACTGCTCCCCCATATCTCCTCTCTCACACAGACTGCTCCCCCATATCTCCTCTCTCACACAGACTGCTCCCCCATATCTCCTCTCTCTCACAGACTGCTCCCCCATATCTCCTCTCTCACACACAGACTGCTCCCCCATATCTCCTTTCTCACACAGACTGCTCCCCTATATCTCCTCTCTCACACAGACTGCTCCCCCATATCTCCTTTCTCACACAGACTGCTCCCCCCATATCTTCTCTCTCAGACAGACTGCTCCCCCCATATCTCCTCTCTCACACAGACTGCTCCCCCATATATCCTTTCTCACACAGACTGCTCCCCCATATCTCCTCTCTCACACAGACTGCTCCCCCCATATCTCCTCTCTCACACAGACTGCTTCCCCCATATCTCCTCTCTCAGACAGACTGCTCCCCCCATATCTCCTCTCTCTCACAAACTGCTCCCCCATATCTCCTCTCTCTCACAAACTGCTCCCCCATATCTCCTCTCTCACACAGACTGCTCCCCCATATCTCCTCTCTCACACAGACTGCTCCCCCATATCTCCTCTCTCACACAGACTGCTCCCCCCATATCTCCTCTCTCAGACAGACTGCTCCCCCATATCTCCTCTCTGACACAGACTGCTCCACCATATCTCCTCTCTCACACACAGACTGCTCCCCCATATCTCCTCTCTCACACAGACTGCTCCCCCCATATCTCCTCTCTCACACAGACTGCTCCCCCATATCTTCTCTCTCACACAGACTGCTCCCCCATATCTTCTCTCTCACACAGACTGCTCCCCCATATCTCCTCTCTCACACAGACTGCTCCCCCATATCTCCTCTCTCACACAGACTGCTCCCCCATATCTCCTCTCTCACAGACTGCTCCCCCATATCTCCTCTCTCACACACAGACTGCTCCCCCATATCTCCTCTCTCACACAGACTGCTCCCCCATATCTCCTCTCTCACACAGACTGCTCCCCCCATATCTCCTCTCTCACACAGACTGCTCCCCCCATATCTCCTCTCTCAGACAGACTGCTCCCCCCATATCTCCTCTCTCTCACACAGACTGCTCCCCCATATCTCCTCTCTCACACACAGACTGCTACCCCATATCTCCTCTCTCACACAGACTGCTCCCCCATATCTCCTCTCTCACACAGACTGCTCCCCCATATCTCCTCTCTCACACACAGACTGCTCCCCCATATCTCCTCTCTCACACAGACTGCTCCCCCCATATCTCCTCTCTCACACAGACTGCTTCCCCCATATCTCCTCTCTCAGACAGACTGCTCCCCCCATATCTCCTCTCTCACACAGACTGCTCCCCCATATCTTCTCTCTCACACAGACTGCTCCCCCATATCTTCTCTCTCACACAGACTGCTCCCCCATATCTTCTCTCTCACACAGACTGCTCCCCCATATCTCCTCTCTCACACAGACTGCTCCCCCATATCTCCTCTCTCTCACAGACTGCTCCCCCATATCTCCTCTCTCACACACAGACTGCTCCCCCATATCTCCTTTCTCACACAGACTGCTCCCCTATATTTCCTCTCTCACACAGACTGCTCCCCCATATCTCCTCTCTCACACAGACTGCTCCCCCCATATCTCCTCTCTCAGACAGACTGCTCCCCCCATATCTCCTCTCTCACACAGACTGCTCCCCCATATCTCCTCTCTCACACAGACTGCTCCCCCATATCTCCTCTCTCACACAGACTGCTCCCCCCATATCTCCTCTCTCACACAGACTGCTTCCCCCATATCTCCTCTCTCAGACAGACTGCTCCCCCCATATCTCCTCTCTCTCACAAACTGCTCCCCCATATCTCCTCTCTCTCACAAACTGCTCCCCCATATCTCCTCTCTAACACAGACTGCTCCCCCATATCTCCTCTCTCACACAGACTGCTCCCCCATATCTCCTCTCTCACACAGACTGCTCCCCCCATATCTCCTCTCTCAGACAGACTGCTCCCCCATATCTCCTCTCTGACACAGACTGCTCCACCATATCTCCTCTCTCACACACAGACTGCTCCCCCATATCTCCTCTCTCACACAGACTGCTCCCCCCATATCTCCTCTCTCACACAGACTGCTCCCCCATATCTTCTCTCTCACACAGACTGCTCCCCCATATCTTCTCTCTCACACAGACTGCTCCCCCATATCTCCTCTCTCACACAGACTGCTCCCCCATATCTCCTCTCTCACACAGACTGCTCCCCCATATCTCCTCTCTCACAGACTGCTCCCCCATATCTCCTCTCTCACACACAGACTGCTCCCCCATATCTCCTCTCTCACACAGACTGCTCCCCTATATCTCCTCTCTCACACAGACTGCTCCCCCCATATCTCCTCTCTCACACAGACTGCTCCCCCCATATCTCCTCTCTCAGACAGACTGCTCCCCCCATATCTCCTCTCTCTCACACACAGACTGCTCCCCCATATCTCCTCTCTCACACACAGACTGCTACCCCATATCTCCTCTCTCACACAGACTGCTCCCCCATATCTTCTCTCTCACACAGACTGCTCCCCCATATCTCCTCTCTCACACACAGACTGCTCCCCCATATCTCCTCTCTCACACAGACTGCTCCCCCCATATCTCCTCTCTCACACAGACTGCTTCCCCCATATCTCCTCTCTCAGACAGACTGCTCCCCCCATATCTCCTCTCTCTCACAAACTGCTCCCCCATATCTCCTCTCTCTCACAAACTGCTCCCCCATATCTCCTCTCTCACACAGACTGCTCCCCCATATCTCCTCTCTCACACAGACTGCTCCCCCATATCTCCTCTCTCACACAGACTGCTCCCCCCATATCTCCTCTCTCAGACAGACTGCTCCCCCATATCTCCTCTCTGACACAGACTGCTCCACCATATCTCCTCTCTCACACACAGACTGCTCCCCCATATCTCCTCTCTCACACAGACTGCTCCCCCCATATCTCCTCTCTCACACAGACTGCTCCCCCATATCTCCTCTCTCACACAGACTGCTCCCCCATATCTTCTCTCTCACACAGACTGCTCCCCCATATCTCCTCTCTCACACAGACTGCTCCCCCATATCTCCTCTCTCACACAGACTGCTCCCCCATATCTCCTCTCTCACAGACTGCTCCCCCATATCTCCTCTCTCACACACAGACTGCTCCCCCATATCTCCTCTCTCACACAGACTGCTCCCCCATATCTCCTCTCTCACACAGACTGCTCCCCCCATATCTCCTCTCTCACACAGACTGCTCCCCCCATATCTCCTCTCTCAGACAGACTGCTCCCCCCATATCTCCTCTCTCTCACACACAGACTGCTCCCCCATATCTCCTCTCTCACACACAGACTGCTCCCCCATATCTCCTCTCTCACACAGACTGCTCCCCCATATCTCCTCTCTCACACAGACTGCTCCCCCATATCTCCTCTCTCACACACAGACTGCTCCCCCATATCTCCTCTCTCACACAGACTGCTCCCCCCATATCTCCTCTCTCACACAGACTGCTTCCCCCATATCTCCTCTCTCAGACAGACTGCTCCCCCCATATCTCCTCTCTCTCACAAACTGCTCCCCCATATCTCCTCTCTCTCACAAACTGCTCCCCCATATCTCCTCTCTCACACAGACTGCTCCCCCATATCTCCTCTCTCACACAGACTGCTCCCCCATATCTCCTCTCTCACACAGACTGCTCCCCCCATATCTCCTCTCTCAGACAGACTGCTCCCCCATATCTCCTCTCTGACACAGACTGCTCCACCATATCTCCTCTCTCACACACAGACTGCTCCCCCATATCTCCTCTCTCACACAGACTGCTCCCCCCATATCTCCTCTCTCACACAGACTGCTCCCCCATATCTTCTCTCTCACACAGACTGCTCCCCCATATCTTCTCTCTCACACAGACTGCTCCCCCATATCTCCTCTCTCACACAGACTGCTCCCCCATATCTATTCTCTCACACAGACTGCTCCCCCATATCTCCTCTCTCTCACAGACTGCTCCCCCATATCTCCTCTCTCACACACAGACTGCTCCCCCATATCTCCTCTCTCACACAGACTGCTCCCCCATATCTCCTCTCTCACACACAGACTGCTCCCCCATATCTCCTCTCTCACACAGACTGCTCCCCTATATCTCCTCTCTCACACAGACTGCTCCCCCCATATCTCCTCTCTCACACAGACTGCTCCCCCCATATCTCCTCTCTCAGACAGACTGCTCCCCCCATATCTCCTCTCTCACACAGACTGCTCCCCCAAATATCCTTTCTCACACAGACTGCTCCCCCATATCTCCTCTCTCACACAGACTGCTCCCCCCATATCTCCTCTCTCACACAGACTGCTTCCCCCATATCTCCTCTCTCAGACAGACTGCTCCCCCCATATCTCCTCTCTCTCACAAACTGCTCCCCCATATCTCCTCTCTCTCACAAACTGCTCCCCCATATCTCCTCTCTCACACAGACTGCTCCCCCATATCTCCTCTCTCACACAGACTGCTCCCCCATATCTCCTCTCTCACACAGACTGCTCCCCCCAGATCTCCTCTCTCAGACAGACTGCTCCCCCATATCTCCTCTCTGACACAGACTGCTCCACCATATCTCCTCTCTCACACACAGACTGCTCCCCCATATCTCCTCTCTCACACAGACTGCTCCCCCCATATCTCCTCTCTCACACAGACTGCTCCCCCATATCTTCTCTCTCACACAGACTGCTCCCCCATATCTTCTCTCTCACACAGACTGCTCCCCCATATCTCCTCTCTCACACAGACTGCTCCCCCATATCTCCTCTCTCACACAGACTGCTCCCCCATATCTCCTCTCTCTCACAGACTGCTCCCCCATATCTCCTCTCTCACACACAGACTGCTCCCCCATATCTCCTTTCTCACACAGACTGCTCCCCTATATCTCCTCTCTCACACAGACTGCTCCCCCATATCTCCTCTCTCACACAGACTGCTCCCCCCATATCTCCTCTCTCAGACAGACTGCTCCCCCCATATCTCCTCTCTCACACAGACTGCTCCCCCATATCTCCTCTCTCACACAGACTGCTCCCCCCATATCTCCTCTCTCACACAGACTGCTTCCCCCATATCTCCTCTCTCAGACAGACTGCTCCCCCCATATCTCCTCTCTCTCACAAACTGCTCCCCCATATCTCCTCTCTCTCACAAACTGCTCCCCCATATCTCCTCTCTCACACAGACTGCTCCCCCATATCTCCTCTCTCACACAGACTGCTCCCCCATATCTCCTCTCTCACACAGACTGCTCCCCCCATATCTCCTCTCTCAGACAGACTGCTCCCCCATATCTCCTCTCTGACACAGACTGCTCCCCCATATCTCCTCTCTCACAGACTGCTCCCCCATATCTCCTCTCTCACACACAGACTGCTCCCCCATATCTCCTCTCTCACACAGACTGCTCCCCTATATCTCCTCTCTCACACAGACTGCTCCCCCCATATCTCCTCTCTCACACAGACTGCTCCCCCCATATCTCCTCTCTCAGACAGACTGCTCCCCCCATATCTCCTCTCTCTCACACACAGACTGCTCCCCCATATCTCCTCTCTCACACACAGACTGCTACCCCATATCTCCTCTCTCACACAGACTGCTCCCCCATATCTTCTCTCTCACACAGACTGCTCCCCCATATCTCCTCTCTCACACACAGACTGCTCCCCCATATCTCCTCTCTCACACAGACTCCTCCCCCATATCTCCTCTCTCACACACAGACTGCTCCCCCATATCTCCTCTCTCACACAGACTGCTCCCCCCATATCTCCTCTCTCACACAGACTGCTCCCCCCATATCTCCTCTCTCACACAGACTGCTCCCCCATATCTCCTCTCACACAGACTGCTTCCCCATATCTCCTCTCTCACACAGACTGCTCCCCCCATATCTCCTCTCTCACACAGACTGCTCCCCCCATATCTCCTCTCTCACACAGACTGCTCCCCCATATCTCCTCTCTCACACAGACTGCTCCCCCATATCTCCTCTCTCACACAGACTGCTCCCCCCATATCTCCTCTCTCACACAGACTGCTCCCCCCATATCTCCTCTCTCACACAGAATGCTCCCCCCATATCTCCACTCTCACACACAGACTGCTCCCCCATATCTCCTCTCTCACACAGACTGCTCCCCCATATCTCCTCTCTCACACAGACTGCTCCCCCATATCTCCTCTCTCACACAGACTGCTCCCCCATATCTCCTCTCTCTCACAGACTGCTCCCCCATACCTCCTCTCTCACACAGACTGCTCCCCCATATCTCCTCTCTCACACAGACTGCTCCTCCCATATCTCCTCTCTCAGACAGACTGCTCCCCCCATATCTCCTCTCTCTTACAAACTGCTCCCCCATATCTCCTCTCTCTCACAAACTGCTCCCCCATATCTCCTCTCTCACACAGACTGCTCCCCCATTTCTCCTCTCTCACACACAGACTGCTACCCCATATCTCCTCTCTCACACAGACTGCTCCCCCATATCTTCTCTCTCACACAGACTGCTCCCCCATATCTCCTCTCTCACACAGACTGCTCCACCATATCTCCTCTCTCACACACAGACTGCTCCCCCATATCTCCTCTCTCACACAGACTGCTCCCCCCATATCTCCTCTCTCACACAGACTGCTCCCCCATATCTTCTCTCTCACACAGACTGCTCCCCCATATCTTCTCTCTCACACAGACTGCTCCCCCATATCTCCTCTCTCACACAGACTGCTCCCCCATATCTCCTCTCTCACACAGACTGCTCCCCCATATCTCCTCTCTCACACAGACTGCTCCCCCATATCTCCTCTCTCACACAGACTGCTCCCCCATATCTCCTCTCTCTCACAGACTGCTCCCCCATATCTCCTCTCTCACACACAGACTGCTCCCCCATATCTCCTCTCTCACACAGACTGCTCCCCCATATCTCCTCTCTCACACAGACTGCTCCCCCCATATCTCCTCTCTCACACAGACTGCTCCCCCCATATCTCCTCTCTCACACAGACTGCTCCCCCATATCTCCTCTCTCTCACACACAGACTGCTCCCCCATATCTCCTCTCTCACACACAGACTGCTACCCCATATCTCCTCTCTCACACAGACTGCTCCCCCATATCTTCTCTCTCACACAGACTGCTCCCCCATATCTCCTCTCTCACACACAGACTGCTCCCCCATATCTCCTCTCTCACACAGACTGCTCCCCCATATCTCCTCTCTCACACACAGACTGCTCCCCCATATCTCCTCTCTCACACAGACTGCTCCCCCCATATCTCCTCTCTCACACAGACTGCTCCCCCCATATCTCCTCTCTCACACAGACTGCTCCCCCATATCTCCTCTCACACAGACTGCTTCCCCATATCTCCTTTCTCACACAGACTGCTCCCCCCATATCTCCTCTCTCACACAGACTGCTCCCCCCATATCTCCTCTCTCACACAGACTGCTCCCCCATATCTCCTCTCTCACACAGACTGCTCCCCCCATATCTCCTCTCTCACACAGACTGCTCCCCCCATATCTCCACTCTCACACACAGACTGCTCCCCCATATCTCCTCTCTCACACAGACTGCTCCCCCCATATCTCCTCTCTCAGACAGACTGCTCCCCCCATATCTCCACTCTCACACACAGACTGCTCCCCCATATCTCCTCTCTCACACACAGACTGCTACCCCATATCTCCTCTCTCACACAGACTGCTCCCCCCATATCTCCTCTCTCAGACAGAATGCTCCCCCCATATCTCCTCTCTCTCACACACAGACTGCTCCCCCATATCTCCTCTCTCACACACAGACTGCTACCCCATATCTCCTCTCTCACACAGACTGCTCCCCCATATCTTCTCTCTCACACAGACTGCTCCCCCATATCTCCTCTCTCACACACAGACTGCTCCCCCATATCTCCTCTCTCACACAGACTGCTCCCCCCATATCTCCTCTCTCACACAGACTGCTCCCCCATATCTTCTCTCTCACACAGACTGCTCCCCCATATCTCCTCTCTCACACAGACTGCTTCCCCATATCTCCTCTCTCACACAGACTGCTCCCCCCATATCTCCTCTCTCACACAGACTGCTCCCCCCATATCTCCTCTCTTACACAGACTGCTCCCCCATATCTCCTCTCTCACACAGACTGCTCCCCCCATATCTACTCTCTCACACAGAATGCTCCCCCCATATCTCCACTCTCACACACAGACTGCTCCCCCATATCTCCTCTCTCACACAGACTGCTCCCCCCATATCTCCTCTCTCAGACAGACTGCTCCCCCCATATCTCCACTCTCACACACAGACTGCTCCCCCATATCTCCTCTCTCACACAGACTGCTCCCCCATATCTCCTCTCTCACACAGACTGCTCCCCCATATCTCCTCTCTCTCACAGACTGCTCCCCCATATCTCCTCTCTCACACACAGACTGCTCCCCCATATCTCCTCTCTCACACAGACTGCTCCCCTATATCTCCTCTCTCACACAGACTGCTCCCCCCATATCTCCTCTCTCACACAGACTGCTCCCCCCATATCTCCTCTCTCAGACAGACTGCTCCCCCATATCTCCTCTCTCTCACACACAGACTGCTCCCCCATATCTCCTCTCTCACACACAGACTGCTACCCCATATCTCCTCTCTCACACAGACTGCTCCCCCATATCTTCTCTCTCACACAGACTGCTCCCCCATATCTCCTCTCTCACACACAGACTGCTCCCCCATATCTCCTCTCTCACACAGACTCCTCCCCCATATCTCCTCTCTCACACACAGACTGCTCCCCCATATCTCCTCTCTCACACAGACTGCTCCCCCCATATCTCCTCTCTCACACAGACTGCTCCCCCCATATCTCCTCTCTCACACAGACTGCTCCCCCATATCTCCTCTCACACAGACTGCTTCCCCATATCTCCTTTCTCACACAGACTGCTCCCCCCATATCTCCTCTCTCACACAGACTGCTCCCCCCATATCTCCTCTCTCACACAGACTGCTCCCCCATATCTCCTCTCTCACACAGACTGCTCCCCCCATATCTCCTCTCTCACACAGACTGCTCCCCCCATATCTCCACTCTCACACACAGACTGCTCCCCCATATCTCCTCTCTCACACAGACTGCTCCCCCCATATCTCCTCTCTCAGACAGACTGCTCCCCCCATATCTCCACTCTCACACACAGACTGCTCCCCCATATCTCCTCTCTCACACACAGACTGCTACCCCATATCTCCTCTCTCACACAGACTGCTCCCCCCATATCTCCTCTCTCAGACAGACTGCTCCCCCCATATCTCCTCTCTCTCACACACAGACTGCTCCCCCATATCTCCTCTCTCACACACAGACTGCTACCCCATATCTCCTCTCTCACACAGACTGCTCCCCCATATCTCCTCTCTCACACAGACTGCTCCCCCATATCTCCTCTCTCACACACAGACTGCTCCCCCATATCTCCTCTCTCACACAGACTGCTCCCCCCATATCTCCTCTCTCACACAGACTGCTCCCCCATATCTTCTCTCTCACACAGACTGCTCCCCCATATCTCCTCTCTCACACAGACTGCTCCCCCATATCTCCTCTCTCACACAGACTGCTCCCCCCATATCTCCTCTCTCACACAGACTGCTCCCCCCATATCTCCTCTCTCACACAGACTGCTCCCCCATATCTCCTCTCTCACACAGACTGCTCCCCCCATATCTACTCTCTCACACAGAATGCTCCCCCCATATCTCCACTCTCACACACAGACTGCTCCCCCATATCTCCTCTCTCACACAGACTACTCCCCCCATATCTCCTCTCTCAGACAGACTGCTCCCCCCATATCTACTGTCTCACACAGAATGCTCCCCCCATATCTCCACTCTCACACACAGACTGCTCCCCCATATCTCCTCTCTCACACAGACTGCTCCCCCCATATCTCCTCTCTCAGACAGACTGCTCCCCCCATATCTCCACTCTCACAAACAGACTGCTCCCCCATATCTCCTCTCTCACACAGACTGCTCCCCCCATATCTCCACTCTCACACACAGACTGCTCCCCCATATCTCCTGTCTCACAGACTGCTCCCCCATATCTCCTCCATTATACAGACTGCTCCCCCATATCTCCTCTCTCACACAGACTGCTCCCCCATATTTCCTCTCTCACACACAGACTGCTCCCCCATATCTCCTCTCTCACACACAGACTGCTCCCCCATATCTCCTCTCTCACACAGACTGCTCCCCCATATCTCCTCTCTCTGTCACACAGACTGCTCCCCCATATCTCCTCTCTCACACAGACTGCTTCCCCATATCTCCTCTCTCACACAGACTGCTCCCTTATATCTCCTCTCTCACACAGACTGCTCCCCCCATATCTCCTCTCTCACACAGACTGCTCCCCATATCTCCACTCTCACACACAGACTGCTCCCCCATATCTCCTCTCTCACACAGACTGCTCCCCCCATATCTCCACTCTCACACACAGACTGCTCCCCCATATCTCCTCTCTCACACAGACTGCTCCCCCCATATCTCCTCTCTCAGACAGACTGCTCCCCCCATATCTCCACTTTCACACACAGACTGCTCCCCCATATCTCCTCTCTCACACAGACTGCTCCCCCCATATCTCCACTCTCACACACAGACTGCTCCCCCATATCTCCTGTCTCACACAGACTGCTCCCCCATATCTCCTCCATTATACAGACTGCTCCCCCATATCTCCTCTCTCACACAGACTGCTCCCCCATATTTCCTCTCTCACACACAGACTGCTCCCCCATATCTCCTCTCACACAGACTGCTCCCCCATATCTCCTGTCTCACACAGACTGCTCCCCCATATCTCCTCCATTATACAGACTGCTCCCCCATATCCCCTCTCTCACACAGACTGCTCCCCCATATCTCCTCTCTCACACACAGACTGCTCCCCCATATCTCCTCCGTCACACAGACTGCTCCCCCATATCTCCTGTCTCTCACAGACTGCTCCCCCATATCTCCTCCATTATACAGACTGCTCCCCCATATCTCCTCTCTCTCACACAGACTGCTCCCCTATATCTCCTCTCACACAGACTGCTCCCCTATATCTCCTCTCACACAGACTGCTCCCCCATATCTCCTCCATCACACAGACTGCTCCCCCATGTCTCCTCTCTCTCACACACAGACTGCTCCCCCATATCTCCTCTCTCACACAGACTGCTCCCCCATATCTCCTCTCTCACACAGACTGCTCCCCCCATATCTCCTCTCTCAGACAGACTGCTCCCCCATATCTCCTCTCTGACACAGACTGCTCCACCATATCTCCTCTCTCACACACAGACTGCTCCCCCATATCTCCTCTCTCACACAGACTGCTCCCCCCATATCTCCTCTCTCACACAGACTGCTCCCCCATATCTTCTCTCTCACACAGACTGCTCCCCCATATCTTCTCTCTCACACAGACTGCTCCCCCATATCTCCTCTCTCACACAGACTGCTCCCCCATATCTCCTCTCTCACACAGACTGCTCCCCCATATCTCCTCTCTCTCACAGACTGCTCCCCCATATCTCCTCTCTCACACACAGACTGCTCCCCCATATCTCCTTTCTCACACAGACTGCTCCCCTATATCTCCTCTCTCACACAGACTGCTCCCCCATATCTCCTCTCTCACACAGACTGCTCCCCCCATATCTCCTCTCTCAGACAGACTGCTCCCCCCATATCTCCACTCTCACACAGACTGCTCCCCCATATATCCTTTCTCACACAGACTGCTCCCCCATATCTCCTCTCTCACACAGACTGCTCCCCCCATATCTCCTCTCTCACACAGACTGCTTCCCCCATATCTCCTCTCTCAGACAGACTGCTCCCCCCATATCTCCTCTCTCTCACAAACTGCTCCCCCATATCTCCTCTCTCTCACAAACTGCTCCCCCATATCTCCTCTCTCACTGAGACTGCTCCCCCATATCTCCTCTCTCACACAGACTGCTCCCCCATATCTCCTCTCTCACACAGACTGCTCCCCCCATATCTCCTCTCTCAGACAGACTGCTCCCCCATATCTCCTCTCTGACACAGACTGCTCCACCATATCTCCTCTCTCACACACAGACTGCTCCCCCATATCTCCTCTCTCACACAGACTGCTCCCCCCATATCTCCTCTCTCACACAGACTGCTCCCCCATATCTTCTCTCTCACACAGACTGCTCCCCCATATCTTCTCTCTCACACAGACTGCTCCCCCATATCTCCTCTCTCACACAGACTGCTCCCCCATATCTCCTCTCTCACACAGACTGCTCCCCCATATCTCCTCTCTCTCACAGACTGCTCCCCCATATCTCCTCTCTCACACACAGACTGCTCCCCCATATCTCCTCTCTCTCACAGACTGCTCCCCCATATCTCCTCTCTCACACACAGACTGCTCCCCCATATCTCCTCTCTCACACAGACTGCTCCCCTATATCTCCTCTCTCACACAGACTGCTCCCCCCATATCTCCTCTCTCACACAGACTGCTCCCCCCATATCTCCTCTCTCAGACAGACTGCTCCCCCCATATCTCCTCTCTCACACAGACTGCTCCCCCATATATCCTTTCTCACACAGACTGCTCCCCCATATCTCCTCTCTCACACAGACTGCTCCCCCCATATCTCCTCTCTCACACAGACTGCTTCCCCCATATCTCTTCTCTCAGACAGACTGCTCCCCCCATATCTCCTCTCTCTCACAAACTGCTCCCCCATATCTCCTCTCTCTCACAAACTGCTCCCCCATATCTCCTCTCTCACACAGACTGCTCCCCCATATCTCCTCTCTCACACAGACTGCTCCCCCATATCTCCTCTCTCACACAGACTGCTCCCCCCATATCTCCTCTCTCAGACAGACTGCTCCCCCATATCTCCTCTCTGACACAGACTGCTCCACCATATCTCCTCTCTCACACAGACTGCTCCCCCATATCTCCTCTCTCACACAGACTGCTCCCCCCATATCTCCTCTCTCACACAGACTGCTCCCACATATCTTCTCTCTCACACAGACTGCTCCCCCATATCTCCTCTCTCACACAGACTGCTCCCCCATATCTCCTCTCTCACACAGACTGCTCCCCCATATCTCCTCTCTCTCACAGACTGCTCCCCCATATCTCCTCTCTCACACACAGACTGCTCCCCCATATCTCCTTTCTCACACAGACTGCTCCCCTATATCTCCTCTCTCACACAGACTGCTCCCCCATATCTCCTTTCTCACACAGACTGCTCCCCCCATATCTTCTCTCTCAGACAGACTGCTCCCCCCATATCTCCTCTCTCACACAGACTGCTCCCCCATATATCCTTTCTCACACAGACTGCTCCCCCATATCTCCTCTCTCACACAGACTGCTCCCCCCATATCTCCTCTCTCACACAGACTGCTTCCCCCATATCTCCTCTCTCAGACAGACTGCTCCCCCCATATCTCCTCTCTCTCACAAACTGCTCCCCCATATCTCCTCTCTCTCACAAACTGCTCCCCCATATCTCCTCTCTCACACAGACTGCTCCCCCATATCTCCTCTCTCACACAGACTGCTCCCCCATATCTCCTCTCTCACACAGACTGCTCCCCCCATATCTCCTCTCTCAGACAGACTGCTCCCCCATATCTCCTCTCTGACACAGACTGCTCCACCATATCTCCTCTCTCACACACAGACTGCTCCCCCATATCTCCTCTCTCACACAGACTGCTCCCCCCATATCTCCTCTCTCACACAGACTGCTCCCCCATATCTTCTCTCTCACACAGACTGCTCCCCCATATCTTCTCTCTCACACAGACTGCTCCCCCATATCTCCTCTCTCACACAGACTGCTCCCCCATATCTCCTCTCTCACACAGACTGCTCCCCCATATCTCCTCTCTCACAGACTGCTCCCCCATATCTCCTCTCTCACACACAGACTGCTCCCCCATATCTCCTCTCTCACACAGACTGCTCCCCCATATCTCCTCTCTCACACAGACTGCTCCCCCCATATCTCCTCTCTCACACAGACTGCTCCCCCCATATCTCCTCTCTCAGACAGACTGCTCCCCCCATATCTCCTCTCTCTCACACAGACTGCTCCCCCATATCTCCTCTCTCACACACAGACTGCTACCCCATATCTCCTCTCTCACACAGACTGCTCCCCCATATCTTCTCTCTCACACAGACTGCTCCCCCATATCTCCTCTCTCACACACAGACTGCTCCCCCATATCTCCTCTCTCACACAGACTGCTCCCCCCATATCTCCTCTCTCACACAGACTGCTTCCCCCATATCTCCTCTCTCAGACAGACTGCTCCCCCCATATCTCCTCTCTCACACAGACTGCTCCCCCATATCTTCTCTCTCACACAGACTGCTCCCCCATATCTTCTCTCTCACACAGACTGCTCCCCCATATCTTCTCTCTCACACAGACTGCTCCCCCATATCTCCTCTCTCACACAGACTGCTCCCCCATATCTCCTCTCTCTCACAGACTGCTCCCCCATATCTCCTCTCTCACACACAGACTGCTCCCCCATATCTCCTTTCTCACACAGACTGCTCCCCTATATTTCCTCTCTCACACAGACTGCTCCCCCATATCTCCTCTCTCACACAGACTGCTCCCCCCATATCTCCTCTCTCAGACAGACTGCTCCCCCCATATCTCCTCTCTCACACAGACTGCTCCCCCATATCTCCTCTCTCACACAGACTGCTCCCCCATATCTCCTCTCTCACACAGACTGCTCCCCCCATATCTCCTCTCTCACACAGACTGCTTCCCCCATATCTCCTCTCTCAGACAGACTGCTCCCCCCATATCTCCTCTCTCTCACAAACTGCTCCCCCATATCTCCTCTCTCTCACAAACTGCTCCCCCATATCTCCTCTCTAACACAGACTGCTCCCCCATATCTCCTCTCTCACACAGACTGCTCCCCCATATCTCCTCTCTCACACAGACTGCTCCCCCCATATCTCCTCTCTCAGACAGACTGCTCCCCCATATCTCCTCTCTGACACAGACTGCTCCACCATATCTCCTCTCTCACACACAGACTGCTCCCCCATATCTCCTCTCTCACACAGACTGCTCCCCCCATATCTCCTCTCTCACACAGACTGCTCCCCCATATCTTCTCTCTCACACAGACTGCTCCCCCATATCTTCTCTCTCACACAGACTGCTCCCCCATATCTCCTCTCTCACACAGACTGCTCCCCCATATCTCCTCTCTCACACAGACTGCTCCCCCATATCTCCTCTCTCACAGACTGCTCCCCCATATCTCCTCTCTCACACACAGACTGCTCCCCCATATCTCCTCTCTCACACAGACTGCTCCCCTATATCTCCTCTCTCACACAGACTGCTCCCCCCATATCTCCTCTCTCACACAGACTGCTCCCCCCATATCTCCTCTCTCAGACAGACTGCTCCCCCCATATCTCCTCTCTCTCACACACAGACTGCTCCCCCATATCTCCTCTCTCACACACAGACTGCTACCCCATATCTCCTCTCTCACACAGACTGCTCCCCCATATCTTCTCTCTCACACAGACTGCTCCCCCATATCTCCTCTCTCACACACAGACTGCTCCCCCATATCTCCTCTCTCACACAGACTGCTCCCCCCATATCTCCTCTCTCACACAGACTGCTTCCCCCATATCTCCTCTCTCAGACAGACTGCTCCCCCCATATCTCCTCTCTCTCACAAACTGCTCCCCCATATCTCCTCTCTCTCACAAACTGCTCCCCCATATCTCCTCTCTCACACAGACTGCTCCCCCATATCTCCTCTCTCACACAGACTGCTCCCCCATATCTCCTCTCTCACACAGACTGCTCCCCCCATATCTCCTCTCTCAGACAGACTGCTCCCCCATATCTCCTCTCTGACACAGACTGCTCCACCATATCTCCTCTCTCACACACAGACTGCTCCCCCATATCTCCTCTCTCACACAGACTGCTCCCCCCATATCTCCTCTCTCACACAGACTGCTCCCCCATATCTTCTCTCTCACACAGACTGCTCCCCCATATCTTCTCTCTCACACAGACTGCTCCCCCATATCTCCTCTCTCACACAGACTGCTCCCCCATATCTCCTCTCTCACACAGACTGCTCCCCCATATCTCCTCTCTCACAGACTGCTCCCCCATATCTCCTCTCTCACACACAGACTGCTCCCCCATATCTCCTCTCTCACACAGACTGCTCCCCCATATCTCCTCTCTCACACAGACTGCTCCCCCCATATCTCCTCTCTCACACAGACTGCTCCCCCCATATCTCCTCTCTCAGACAGACTGCTCCCCCCATATCTCCTCTCTCTCACACACAGACTGCTCCCCCATATCTCCTCTCTCACACACAGACTGCTACCCCATATCTCCTCTCTCACACAGACTGCTCCCCCATATCTCCTCTCTCACACAGACTGCTCCCCCATATCTCCTCTCTCACACACAGACTGCTCCCCCATATCTCCTCTCTCACACAGACTGCTCCCCCCATATCTCCTCTCTCACACAGACTGCTCCCCCCATATCTCCTCTCTCAGACAGACTGCTCCCCCCATATCTCCTCTCTCTCACAAACTGCTCCCCCATATCTCCTCTCTCTCACAAACTGCTCCCCCATATCTCCTCTCTCACACAGACTGCTCCCCCATATCTCCTCTCTCACACAGACTGCTCCCCCATATCTCCTCTCTCACACAGACTGCTCCCCCCATATCTCCTCTCTCACACAGACTGCTCCCCCATATCTCCTCTCTGACACAGACTGCTCCACCATATCTCCTCTCTCACACACAGACTGCTCCCCCATATCTCCTCTCTCACACAGACTGCTCCCCCCATATCTCCTCTCTCACACAGACTGCTCCCCCATATCTTCTCTCTCACACAGACTGCTCCCCCATATCTTCTCTCTCACACAGACTGCTCCCCCATATCTCCTCTCTCACACAGACTGCTCCCCCATATCTATTCTCTCACACAGACTGCTCCCCCATATCTCCTCTCTCTCACAGACTGCTCCCCCATATCTCCTCTCTCACACACAGACTGCTCCCCCATATCTCCTCTCTCTCACAGACTGCTCCCCCATATCTCCTCTCTCACACACAGACTGCTCCCCCATATCTCCTCTCTCACACAGACTGCTCCCCTATATCTCCTCTCTCACACAGACTGCTCCCCCCATATCTCCTCTCTCACACAGACTGCTCCCCCCATATCTCCTCTCTCAGACAGACTGCTCCCCCCATATCTCCTCTCTCACACAGACTGCTCCCCCAAATATCCTTTCTCACACAGACTGCTCCCCCATATCTCCTCTCTCACACAGACTGCTCCCCCCATATCTCCTCTCTCACACAGACTGCTTCCCCCATATCTCCTCTCTCAGACAGACTGCTCCCCCCATATCTCCTCTCTCTCACAAACTGCTCCCCCATATCTCCTCTCTCTCACAAACTGCTCCCCCATATCTCCTCTCTCACACAGACTGCTCCCCCATATCTCCTCTCTCACACAGACTGCTCCCCCATATCTCCTCTCTCACACAGACTGCTCCCCCCATATCTCCTCTCTCAGACAGACTGCTCCCCCATATCTCCTCTCTGACACAGACTGCTCCACCATATCTCCTCTCTCACACACAGACTGCTCCCCCATATCTCCTCTCTCACACAGACTGCTCCCCCCATATCTCCTCTCTCACACAGACTGCTCCCCCATATCTTCTCTCTCAAACAGACTGCTCCCCCATATCTTCTCTCTCACACAGACTGCTCCCCCATATCTCCTCTCTCACACAGACTGCTCCCCCATATCTCCTCTCTCACACAGACTGCTCCCCCATATCTCCTCTCTCTCACACACTGCTCCCCCATATCTCCTCTCTCACACACAGACTGCTCCCCCATATCTCCTTTCTCACACAGACTGCTCCCCTATATCTCCTCTCTCACACAGACTGCTCCCCCATATCTCCTCTCTCACACAGACTGCTCCCCCCATATCTCCTCTCTCAGACAGACTGCTCCCCCCATATCTCCTCTCTCACACAGACTGCTCCCCCATATCTCCTCTCTCACACAGACTGCTCCCCCCATATCTCCTCTCTCACACAGACTGCTTCCCCCATATCTCCTCTCTCAGACAGACTGCTCCCCCCATATCTCCTCTCTCTCACAAACTGCTCCCCCATATCTCCTCTCTCTCACAAACTGCTCCCCCATATCTCCTCTCTCACACAGACTGCTCCCCCATATCTCCTCTCTCACACAGACTGCTCCCCCATATCTCCTCTCTCACACAGACTGCTCCCCCCATATCTCCTCTCTCAGACAGACTGCTCCCCCATATCTCCTCTCTGACACAGACTGCTCCCCCATATCTCCTCTCTCACAGACTGCTCCCCCATATCTCCTCTCTCACACACAGACTGCTCCCCCATATCTCCTCTCTCACACAGACTGCTCCCCTATATCTCCTCTCTCACACAGACTGCTCCCCCCATATCTCCTCTCTCACACAGACTGCTCCCCCCATATCTCCTCTCTCAGACAGACTGCTCCCCCCATATCTCCTCTCTCTCACACACAGACTGCTCCCCCATATCTCCTCTCTCACACACAGACTGCTACCCCATATCTCCTCTCTCACACAGACTGCTCCCCCATATCTTCTCTCTCACACAGACTGCTCCCCCATATCTCCTCTCTCACACACAGACTGCTCCCCCATATCTCCTCTCTCACACAGACTCCTCCCCCATATCTCCTCTCTCACACACAGACTGCTCCCCCATATCTCCTCTCTCACACAGACTGCTCCCCCCATATCTCCTCTCTCACACAGACTGCTCCCCCCATATCTCCTCTCTCACACAGACTGCTCCCCCATATCTCCTCTCACACAGACTGCTTCCCCATATCTCCTCTCTCACACAGACTGCTCCCCCCATATCTCCTCTCTCACACAGACTGCTCCCCCCATATCTCCTCTCTCACACAGACTGCTCCCCCATATCTCCTCTCTCACACAGACTGCTCCCCCATATCTCCTCTCTCACACAGACTGCTCCCCCCATATCTCCTCTCTCACACAGACTGCTCCCCCCATATCTCCTCTCTCACACAGAATGCTCCCCCCATATCTCCACTCTCACACACAGACTGCTCCCCCATATCTCCTCTCTCACACAGACTGCTCCCCCATATCTCCTCTCTCACACAGACTGCTCCCCCATATATCCTCTCTCACACAGACTGCTCCCCCATATCTCCTCTCTCTCACAGACTGCTCCCCCATACCTCCTCTCTCACACAGACTGCTCCCCCATATCTCCTCTCTCACACAGACTGCTCCTCCCATATCTCCTCTCTCAGACAGACTGCTCCCCCCATATCTCCTCTCTCTTACAAACTGCTCCCCCATATCTCCTCTCTCTCACAAACTGCTCCCCCATATCTCCTCTCTCACACAGACTGCTCCCCCATTTCTCCTCTCTCACACACAGACTGCTACCCCATATCTCCTCTCTCACACAGACTGCTCCCCCATATCTTCTCTCTCACACAGACTGCTCCCCCATATCTCCTCTCTCACACAGACTGCTCCCCCATATCTCCTCTCTCACACACAGACTGCTCCCCCATATCTCCTCTCTCACACAGACTGCTCCCCCCATATCTCCTCTCTCACACAGACTGCTCCCCCATATCTTCTCTCTCACACAGACTGCTCCCCCATATCTTCTCTCTCACACAGACTGCTCCCCCATATCTCCTCTCTCACACAGACTGCTCCCCCATATCTCCTCTCTCACACAGACTGCTCCCCCATATCTCCTCTCTCACACAGACTGCTCCCCCATATCTCCTCTCTCACACAGACTGCTCCCCCATATCTCCTCTCTCTCACAGACTGCTCCCCCATATCTCCTCTCTCACACACAGACTGCTCCCCCATATCTCCTCTCTCACACAGACTGCTCCCCTATATCTCCTCTCTCACACAGACTGCTCCCCCCATATCTCCTCTCTCACACAGACTGCTCCCCCCATATCTCCTCTCTCACACAGACTGCTCCCCCATATCTCCTCTCTCTCACACACAGACTGCTCCCCCATATCTCCTCTCTCACACACAGACTGCTACCCCATATCTCCTCTCTCACACAGACTGCTCCCCCATATCTTCTCTCTCACACAGACTGCTCCCCCATATCTCCTCTCTCACACACAGACTGCTCCCCCATATCTCCTCTCTCACACAGACTCCTCCCCCATATCTCCTCTCTCACACACAGACTGCTCCCCCATATCTCCTCTCTCACACAGACTGCTCCCCCCATATCTCCTCTCTCACACAGACTGCTCCCCCCATATCTCCTCTCTCACACAGACTGCTCCCCCATATCTCCTCTCACACAGACTGCTTCCCCATATCTCCTTTCTCACACAGACTGCTCCCCCCATATCTCCTCTCTCACACAGACTGCTTCCCCCATATCTCCTCTCTCACACAGACTGCTCCCCCATATCTCCTCTCTCACACAGACTGCTCCCCCCATATCTCCTCTCTCACACAGACTGCTCCCCCCATATCTCCACTCTCACACACAGACTGCTCCCCCATATCTCCTCTCTCACACAGACTGCTCCCCCCATATCTCCTCTCTCAGACAGACTGCTCCCCCCATATCTCCACTCTCACACACAGACTGCTCCCCCATATCTCCTCTCTCACACACAGACTGCTACCCCATATCTCCTCTCTCACACAGACTGCTCCCCCCATATCTCCTCTCTCAGACAGAATGCTCCCCCCATATCTCCTCTCTCTCACACACAGACTGCTCCCCCATATCTCCTCTCTCACACACAGACTGCTACCCCATATCTCCTCTCTCACACAGACTGCTCCCCCATATCTTCTCTCTCACACAGACTGCTCCCCCATATCTCCTCTCTCACACACAGACTGCTCCCCCATATCTCCTCTCTCACACAGACTGCTCCCCCCATATCTCCTCTCTCACACAGACTGCTCCCCCATATCTTCTCTCTCACACAGACTGCTCCCCCATATCTCCTCTCTCACACAGACTGCTTCCCCATATCTCCTCTCTCACACAGACTGCTCCCCCCATATCTCCTCTCTCACACAGACTGCTCCCCCCATATCTCCTCTCTTACACAGACTGCTCCCCCATATCTCCTCTCTCACACAGACTGCTCCCCCCATATCTACTCTCTCACACAGAATGCTCCCCCCATATCTCCACTCTCACACACAGACTGCTCCCCCATATCTCCTCTCTCACACAGACTGCTCCCCCCATATCTCCTCTCTCAGACAGACTGCTCCCCCCATATCTCCACTCTCACACACAGACTGCTCCCCCATATCTCCTCTCTCACACAGACTGCTCCCCCCATATCTCCACTCTCACACACAGACTGCTCCCCCATATCTGCTGTCTCACAGACTGCTCCCCCATATCTCCTCCATTATACAGACTGCTCCCCCATATCTCCTCTCTCACACAGACTGCTCCCCCATATTTCCTCTCTCACACACAGACTGCTCCCCCATATCTCCTCTCTCACACACAGACTGCTCCCCCATATCTCCTCTCTCACACAGACTGCTCCCCCATATCTCCTCTCTCTGTCACACAGACTGCTCCCCCATATCTCCTCTCTCACACAGACTGCTTCCCCATATCTCCTCTCTCACACAGACTGCTCCCCCATATCTCCTCTCTCACACAGACTGCTCCCCCCATATCTCCTCTCTCAGACAGACTGCTCCCCCCATATCTCCACTTTCTCACACAGACTGCTCCCCCCATATCTCCTCTCTCACACAGACTGCTCCCCCCATATCTCCACTCTCACACACAGACTGCTCCCCCATATCTCCTCTCTCACACAGACTGCTCCCCCCATATCTCCTCTCTCAGACAGACTGCTCCCCCCATATCTCCACTTTCACACACAGACTGCTCCCCCATATCTCCTCTCTCACACAGACTGCTCCCCCCATATCTCCACTCTTACACACAGACTGCTCCCCCATATCTCCTGTCTCACACAGACTGCTCCCCCATATCTCCCCCATTATACAGACTGCTCCCCCATATCTCCTCTCTCACACAGACTGCTCCCCCATATTTCCTCTCTCACACACAGACTGCTCCCCCATATCTCCTCTCACACAGACTGCTCCCCCATATCTCCTGTCTCACACAGACTGCTCCCCCATATCTCCTCCATTATACAGACTGCTCCCCCATATCCCCTCTCTCACACAGACTGCTCCCCCATATTTCCTCTCTCACACACAGACTGCTCCCCCATATCTCCTCCGTCACACAGACTGCTCCCCCATATCTCCTGTCTCTCACAGACTGCTCCCCCATATCTCCTCCATTATACAGACTGCTCCCCCATATCTCCTCTCTCTCACACAGACTGCTCCCCTATATCTCCTCTCACACAGACTGCTCCCCTATATCTCCTCTCACACAGACTGCTCCCCCATATCTTCTCTCTCACACAGACTGCTCCCCCATATCTTCTCTCTCACACAGACTGCTCCCCCATATCTCCTCTCTCACACAGACTGCTCCCCCATATCTCCTCTCTCACACAGACTGCTCCCCCATATCTCCTCTCTCTCACAGACTGCTCCCCCATATCTCCTCTCTCACACACAGACTGCTCCCCCATATCTCCTCTCTCTCACAGACTGCTCCCCCATATCTCCTCTCTCACACACAGACTGCTCCCCCATATCTCCTCTCTCACACAGACTGCTCCCCTATATCTCCTCTCTCACACAGACTGCTCCCCCCATATCTCCTCTCTCACACAGACTGCTCCCCCCATATCTCCTCTCTCAGACAGACTGCTCCCCCCATATCTCCTCTCTCACACAGACTGCTCCCCCAAATATCCTTTCTCACACAGACTGCTCCCCCATATCTCCTCTCTCACACAGACTGCCCCCCCCATATCTCCTCTCTCACACAGACTGCTTCCCCCATATCTCCTCTCTCAGACAGACTGCTCCCCCCATATCTCCTCTCTCTCACAAACTGCTCCCCCATATCTCCTCTCTCTCACAAACTGCTCCCCCATATCTCCTCTCTCACACAGACTGCTCCCCCATATCTCCTCTCTCACACAGACTGCTCCCCCATATCTCCTCTCTCACACAGACTGCTCCCCCCATATCTCCTCTCTCAGACAGACTGCTCCCCCATATCTCCTCTCTGACTCAGACTGCTCCACCATATCTCCTCTCTCATACACAGACTGCTCCCCCATATCTCCTCTCTCACACAGACTGCTCCCCCCATATCTCCTCTCTCACACAGACTGCTCCCCCATATCTTCTCTCTCACACAGACTGCTCCCCCATATCTTCTCTCTCACACAGACTGCTCCCCCATATCTCCTCTCTCACACAGACTGCTCCCCCATATCTCCTCTCTCACACAGACTGCTCCCCCATATCTCCTCTCTCTCACAGACTGCTCCCCCATATCTCCTCTCTCACACACAGACTGCTCCCCCATATCTCCTTTCTCACACAGACTGCTCCCCTATATCTCCTCTCTCACACAGACTGCTCCCCCATATCTCCTCTCTCACACAGACTGCTCCCCCCATATCTCCTCTCTCAGACAGACTGCTCCCCCCATATCTCCTCTCTCACACAGACTGCTCCCCCATATATCCTTTCTCACACAGACTGCTCCCCCATATCTCCTCTCTCACACAGACTGCTCCCCCCATATCTCCTCTCTCACACAGACTGCTTCCCCCATATCTCCTCTCTCAGACAGACTGCTCCCCCCATATCTCCTCTCTCTCACAAACTGCTCCCCCATATCTCCTCTCTCTCACAAACTGCTCCCCCATATCTCCTCTCTCACACAGACTGCTCCCCCATATCTCCTCTCTCACACAGACTGCTCCCCCATATCTCCTCTCTCACACAGACTGCTCCCCCCATATCTCCTCTCTCAGACAGACTGCTCCCCCATATCTCCTCTCTGACACAGACTGCTCCACCATATCTCCTCTCTCACACACAGACTGCTCCCCCATATCTCCTCTCTCACACAGACTGCTCCCCCCATATCTCCTCTCTCACACAGAGTGCTCCCCCATATCTTCTCTCTCACACAGACTGCTCCCCCATATCTTCTCTCTCACACAGACTGCTCCCCCATATCTCCTCTCTCACACAGACTGCTCCCCCATATCTCCTCTCTCACACAGACTGCTCCCCCATATCTCCTCTCTCACAGACTGCTCCCCCATATCTCCTCTCTCACACACAGACTGCTCCCCCATATCTCCTCTCTCACACAGACTGCTCCCCTATATCTCCTCTCTCACACAGACTGCTCCCCCCATATCTCCTCTCTCACACAGACTGCTCCCCCCATATCTCCTCTCTCAGACAGACTGCTCCCCCCATATCTCCTCTCTCTCACACACAGACTGCTCCCCCATATCTCCTCTCTCACACACAGACTGCTACCCCATATCTCCTCTCTCACACAGACTGCTCCCCCATATCTCCTCTCTCACACAGACTGCTCCCCCATATCTCCTCTCTCACACACAGACTGCTCCCCCATATCTCCTCTCTCACACAGACTGCTCCCCCATATCTCCTCTCTCACACACAGACTGCTCCCCCATATCTCCTCTCTCACACAGACTGCTCCCCCCATATCTCCTCTCTCACACAGACTGCTCCCCCCATATCTCCTCTCTCACACAGACTGCTCCCCCATATCTCCTCTCACACAGACTGCTTCCCCATATCTCCTCTCTCACACAGACTGCTCCCCCCATATCTCCTCTCTCACACAGACTGCTCCCCCCATATCTCCTCTCTCACACAGACTGCTCCCCCATATCTCCTCTCTCACACAGACTGCTCCCCCATATCTCCTCTCTCACACAGACTGCTCCCCCCATATCTCCTCTCTCACACAGAATGCTCCCCCCATATCTCCACTCTCACACACAGACTGCTCCCCCATATCTCCTCTCTCACACAGACTGCTCCCCCATATCTCCTCTCTCACACAGACTGCTCCCCCATATATCCTCTCTCACACAGACTGCTCCCCCATATCTCCTCTCTCTCACAGACTGCTCCCCCATACCTCCTCTCTCACACAGACTGCTCCCCCATATCTCCTCTCTCACACAGACTGCTCCCCCCATATCTCCTCTCTCAGACAGACTGCTCCCCCCATATCTCCTCTCTCTTACAAACTGCTCCCCCATATCTCCTCTCTCTCACAAACTGCTCCCCCATATCTCCTCTCTCACACAGACTGCTCCTCCATATCTCCTCTCTCACACACAGACTGCTACCCCATATCTCCTCTCTCACACAGACTGCTCCCCCATATCTTCTCTCTCACACAGACTGCTCCCCCATATCTCCTCTCTCACACAGACTGCTCCACCATATCTCCTCTCTCACACACAGACTGCTCCCCCATATCTCCTCTCTCACACAGACTGCTCCCCCCATATCTCCTCTCTCACACAGACTGCTCCCCCATATCTTCTCTCTCACACAGACTGCTCCCCCATATCTTCTCTCTCACACAGACTGCTCCCCCATATCTCCTCTCTCACACAGACTGCTCCCCCATATCTCCTCTCTCACACAGACTGCTCCCCCATATCTCCTCTCTCACACAGACTGCTCCCCCATATCTCCTCTCTCACACAGACTGCTCCCCCATATCTCCTCTCTCTCACAGACTGCTCCCCCATATCTCCTCTCTCACACACAGACTGCTCCCCCATATCTCCTCTCTCACACAGACTGCTCCCCTATATCTCCTCTCTCACACAGACTGCTCCCCCCATATCTCCTCTCTCACATAGACTGCTCCCCCATATCTCCTCTCTCAGACAGACTGCTCCCCCATATCTCCTCTCTCTCACACACAGACTGCTCCCCCATATCTCCTCTCTCACACACAGACTGCTACCCCATATCTCCTCTCTCACACAGACTGCTCCCCCATATCTTCTCTCTCACACAGACTGCTCCCCCATATCTCCTCTCTCACACACAGACTGCTCCCCCATATCTCCTCTCTCACACAGACTCCTCCCCCATATCTCCTCTCTCACACACAGACTGCTCCCCCATATCTCCTCTCTCACACAGACTGCTCCCCCATATCTCCTCTCTCACACAGACTGCTCCCCCATATCTCCTCTCTCTCACAGACTGCTCCCCCATATCTCCTCTCTCACACACAGACTGCTCCCCCATATCTCCTTTCTCACACAGACTGCTCCCCTATATCTCCTCTCTCACACAGACTGCTCCCCCATATCTCCTCTCTCACACAGACTGCTCCCCCCATATCTCCTCTCTCAGACAGACTGCTCCCCCCATATCTCCTCTCTCACACAGACTGCTCCCCCATATATCCTTTCTCACACAGACTGCTCCCCCATATCTCCTCTCTCACACAGACTGCTCCCCCCATATCTCCTCTCTCACACAGACTGCTTCCCCCATATCTCCTCTCTCAGACAGACTGCTCCCCCCATATCTCCTCTCTCTCACAAACTGCTCCCCCATATCTCCTCTCTCTCACAAACTGCTCCCCCATATCTCCTCTCTCACACAGACTGCTCCCCCATATCTCCTCTCTCACACAGACTGCTCCCCCATATCTCCTCTCTCACACAGACTGCTCCCCCCATATCTCCTCTCTCAGACAGACTGCTCCCCCATATCTCCTCTCTGACACAGACTGCTCCACCATATCTCCTCTCTCACACACAGACTGCTCCCCCATATCTCCTCTCTCACACAGACTGCTCCCCCCATATCTCCTCTCTCACACAGACTGCTCCCCCATATCTTCTCTCTCACACAGACTGCTCCCCCATATCTTCTCTCTCACACAGACTGCTCCCCCATATCTCCTCTCTCACACAGACTGCTCCCACCATATCTCCTCTCTCAGACAGACTGCTCCCCCATATCTCCTCTCTGACACAGACTGCTCCACCATATCTCCTCTCTCATACACAGACTGCTTCCCCATATCTCCTCTCTCACACAGACTGCTCCCCCCATATCTCCTCTCTCACACAGACTGCTCCCCCATATCTTCTCTCTCACACAGACTGCTCCCCCATATCTTCTCTCTCACACAGACTGCTCCCCCATATCTCCTCTCTCACACAGACTGCTCCCCCATATCTCCTCTCTCACACAGACTGCTCCCCCATATCTTCTCTCTCACACAGACTGCTCCCCCATATCTCCTCTCTCACACAGACTGCTCCCCCATATCTCCTCTCTCACACAGACTGCTCCCCCATATCTCCTCTCTCACACAGACTGCTCCCCCATATCTCCTCTCTCACACAGACTGCTCCCCCATATCTCCTCTCTCTCACAGACTGCTCCCCCATATCTCCTCTCTCACACACAGACTGCTCCCCCATATCTCCTCTCTCACACAGACTGCTCCCCTATATCTCCTCTCTCACACAGACTGCTCCCCCCATATCTCCTCTCTCACACAGACTGCTCCCCCCATATCTCCTCTCTCAGACAGACTGCTCCCCCATATCTCCTCTCTCTCACACACAGACTGCTCCCCCATATCTCCTCTCTCACACACAGACTGCTACCCCATATCTCCTCTCTCACACAGACTGCTCCCCCATATCTTCTCTCTCACACAGACTGCTCCCCCATATCTCCTCTCTCACACACAGACTGCTCCCCCATATCTCCTCTCTCACACAGACTCCTCCCCCATATCTCCTCTCTCACACACAGACTGCTCCCCCATATCTCCTCTCTCACACAGACTGCTCCCCCCATATCTCCTCTCTCACACAGACTGCTCCCCCCATATCTCCTCTCTCACACAGACTGCTCCCCCATATCTCCTCTCACACAGACTGCTTCCCCATATCTCCTTTCTCACACAGACTGCTCCCCCCATATCTCCTCTCTCACACAGACTGCTCCCCCCATATCTCCTCTCTCACACAGACTGCTCCCCCATATCTCCTCTCTCACACAGACTGCTCCCCCCATATCTCCTCTCTCACACAGACTGCTCCCCCCATATCTCCACTCTCACACACAGACTGCTCCCCCATATCTCCTCTCTCACACAGACTGCTCCCCCCATATCTCCTCTCTCAGACAGACTGCTCCCCCCATATCTCCACTCTCACACACAGACTGCTCCCCCATATCTCCTCTCTCACACACAGACTGCTACCCCATATCTCCTCTCTCACACAGACTGCTCCCCCCATATCTCCTCTCTCAGACAGACTGCTCCCCCCATATCTCCTCTCTCTCACACACAGACTGCTCCCCCATATCTCCTCTCTCACACACAGACTGCTCCCCCATATCTCCTCTCTCACACAGACTGCTCCCCCATATCTCCTCTCTCACACAGACTGCTCCCCCATATCTCCTCTCTCACACACAGACTGCTCCCCCATATCTCCTCTCTCACACAGACTGCTCCCCCCATATCTCCTCTCTCACACAGACTGCTCCCCCATATCTTCTCTCTCACACAGACTGCTCCCCCATATCTCCTCTCTCACACAGACTGCTTCCCCATATCTCCTCTCTCACACAGACTGCTCCCCCCATATCTCCTCTCTCACACAGACTGCTCCCCCCATATCTCCTCTCTTACACAGACTGCTCCCCCATATCTCCTCTCTCACACAGACTGCTCCCCCCATATCTACTCTCTCACACAGAATGCTCCCCCCATATCTCCACTCTCACACACAGACTGCTCCCCCATATCTCCTCTCTCACACAGACTACTCCCCCCATATCTCCTCTCTCAGACAGACTGCTCCCCCCATATCTACTGTCTCACACAGAATGCTCCCCCCATATCTCCACTCTCACACACAGACTGCTCCCCCATATCTCCTCTCTCACACAGACTGCTCCCCCCATATCTCCTCTCTCAGACAGACTGCTCCCCCCATATCTCCACTCTCACAAACAGACTGCTCCCCCATATCTCCTCTCTCACACAGACTGCTCCCCCCATATCTCCACTCTCACACACAGACTGCTCCCCCATATCTCCTGTCTCACAGACTGCTCCCCCATATCTCCTCCATTATACAGACTGCTCCCCCATATCTCCTCTCTCACACAGACTGCTCCCCCATATTTCCTCTCTCACACACAGACTGCTCCCCCATATCTCCTCTCTCACACACAGACTGCTCCCCCATATCTCCTCTCTCACACAGACTGCTCCCCCATATCTCCTCTCTCTGTCACACAGACTGCTCCCCCATATCTCCTCTCTCACACAGACTGCTTCCCCATATCTCCTCTCTCACACAGACTGCTCCCTTATATCTCCTCTCTCACACAGACTGCTCCCCCCATATCTCCTCTCTCACACAGACTGCTCCCCCATATCTCCACTCTCACACACAGACTGCTCCCCCATATCTCCTCTCTCACACAGACTGCTCCCCCCATATCTCCACTCTCACACACAGACTGCTCCCCCATATCTCCTCTCTCACACAGACTGCTCCCCCCATATCTCCTCTCTCAGACAGACTGCTCCCCCCATATCTCCACTTTCACACACAGACTGCTCCCCCATATCTCCTCTCTCACACAGACTGCTCCCCCCATATCTCCACTCTCACACACAGACTGCTCCCCCATATCTCCTGTCTCACACAGACTGCTCCCCCATATCTCCTCCATTATACAGACTGCTCCCCCATATCTCCTCTCTCACACAGACTGCTCCCCCATATTTCCTCTCTCACACACAGACTGCTCCCCCATATCTCCTCTCACACAGACTGCTCCCCCATATCTCCTGTCTCACACAGACTGCTCCCCCATATCTCCTCCATTATACAGACTGCTCCCCCATATCCCCTCTCTCACACAGACTGCTCCCCCATATTTCCTCTCTCACACACAGACTGCTCCCCCATATCTCCTCCGTCACACAGACTGCTCCCCCATATCTCCTGTCTCTCACAGACTGCTCCCCCATATCTCCTCCATTATACAGACTGCTCCCCCATATCTCCTCTCTCTCACACAGACTGCTCCCCTATATCTCCTCTCACACAGACTGCTCCCCTATATCTCCTCTCACACAGACTGCTCCCCCATATCTCCTCCATCACACAGACTGCTCCCCCATGTCTCCTCTCTCTCACACACAGACTGCTCCCCCATATCTCCTCTCTCACACAGACTGCTCCCCCATATCTCCTCTCTCACACAGACTGCTCCCCCCATATCTCCTCTCTCAGACAGACTGCTCCCCCATATCTCCTCTCTGACACAGACTGCTCCACCATATCTCCTCTCTCACACACAGACTGCTCCCCCATATCTCCTCTCTCACACAGACTGCTCCCCCCATATCTCCTCTCTCACACAGACTGCTCCCCCATATCTTCTCTCTCACACAGACTGCTCCCCCATATCTTCTCTCTCACACAGACTGCTCCCCCATATCTCCTCTCTCACACAGACTGCTCCCCCATATCTCCTCTCTCACACAGACTGCTCCCCCATATCTCCTCTCTCTCACAGACTGCTCCCCCATATCTCCTCTCTCACACACAGACTGCTCCCCCATATCTCCTTTCTCACACAGACTGCTCCCCTATATCTCCTCTCTCACACAGACTGCTCCCCCATATCTCCTCTCTCACACAGACTGCTCCCCCCATATCTCCTCTCTCAGACAGACTGCTCCCCCCATATCTCCTCTCTCACACAGACTGCTCCCCCATATATCCTTTCTCACACAGACTGCTCCCCCATATCTCCTCTCTCACACAGACTGCTCCCCCCATATCTCCTCTCTCACACAGACTGCTTCCCCCATATCTCCTCTCTCAGACAGACTGCTCCCCCCATATCTCCTCTCTCTCACAAACTGCTCCCCCATATCTCCTCTCTCTCACAAACTGCTCCCCCATATCTCCTCTCTCACTCAGACTGCTCCCCCATATCTCCTCTCTCACACAGACTGCTCCCCCATATCTCCTCTCTCACACAGACTGCTCCCCCCATATCTCCTCTCTCAGACAGACTGCTCCCCCATATCTCCTCTCTGACACAGACTGCTCCACCATATCTCCTCTCTCACACACAGACTGCTCCCCCATATCTCCTCTCTCACACAGACTGCTCCCCCCATATCTCCTCTCTCACACAGACTGCTCCCCCATATCTTCTCTCTCACACAGACTGCTCCCCCATATCTTCTCTCTCACACAGACTGCTCCCCCATATCTCCTCTCTCACACAGACTGCTCCCCCATATCTCCTCTCTCACACAGACTGCTCCCCCATATCTCCTCTCTCACAGACTGCTCCCCCATATCTCCTCTCTCACACACAGACTGCTCCCCCATATCTCCTCTCTCACACAGACTGCTCCCCTATATCTCCTCTCTCACACAGACTGCTCCCCCCATATCTCCTCTCTCACACAGACTGCTCCCCCCATATCTCCTCTCTCAGACAGACTGCTCCCCCCATATCTCCTCTCTCTCACACACAGACCGCTCCCCCATATCTCCTCTCTCACACACAGACTGCTACCCCATATCTCCTCTCTCACACAGACTGCTCCCCCATATCTTCTCTCTCACACAGACTGCTCCCCCATATCTCCTCTCTCACACACAGACTGCTCCCCCATATCTCCTCTCTCACACAGACTCCTCCCCCATATCTCCTCTCTCACACACAGACTGCTCCCCCATATCTCCTCTCTCACACAGACTGCTCCCCCCATATCTCCTCTCTCACACAGACTGCTCCCCCCATATCTCCTCTCTCACACAGACTGCTCCCCCATATCTCCTCTCACACAGACTGCTTCCCCATATCTCCTCTCTCACACAGACTGCTCCCCCCATATCTCCTCTCTCACACAGACTGCTCCCCCCATATCTCCTCTCTCACACAGACTGCTCCCCCATATCTCCTCTCTCACACAGACTGCTCCCCCATATCTCCTCTCTCACACAAACTGCTCCCCCCATATCTCCTCTCTCACACAGAATGCTCCCCCCATATCTCCACTCTCACACACAGACTGCTCCCCCATATCTCCTCTCTCACACAGACTGCTCCCCCATATCTCCTCTCTCACACAGACTGCTCCCCCATATCTCCTCTCTCACACAGACTGCTCCCCCATATCTCCTCTCTCTCACAGACTGCTCCCCCATACCTCCTCTCTCACACAGACTGCTCCCCCATATCTCCTCTCTCACACAGACTGCTCCCCCCATATCTCCTCTCTCAGACAGACTGCTCCCCCCATATCTCCTCTCTCTTACAAACTGCTCCCCCATATCTCCTCTCTCTCACAAACTGCTCCCCCATATCTCCTCTCTCACACAGACTGCTCCCCCATATCTCCTCTCTCACACACAGACTGCTACCCCATATCTCCTCTCTCACACAGACTGCTCCCCCATATCTTCTCTCTCACACAGACTGCTCCCCCATATCTCCTCTCTCACACAGACTGCTCCACCATATCTCCTCTCTCACACACAGACTGCTCCCCCATATCTCCTCTCTCACACAGACTGCTCCCCCCATATCTCCTCTCTCACACAGACTGCTCCCCCATATCTTCTCTCTCACACAGACTGCTCCCCCATATCTTCTCTCTCACACAGACTGCTCCCCCATATCTCCTCTCTCACACAGACTGCTCCCCCATATCTCCTCTCTCACACAGACTGCTCCCCCATATCTCCTCTCTCACACAGACTGCTCCCCCATATCTCCTCTCTCACACAGACTGCTCCCCCATATCTCCTCTCTCTCACAGACTGCTTCCCCATATCTCCTCTCTCACACACAGACTGCTCCCCCATATCTCCTCTCTCACACAGACTGCTCCCCTATATCTCCTCTCTCACACAGACTGCTCCCCCCATATCTCCTCTCTCACACAGACTGCTCCCCCCATATCTCCTCTCTCAGACAGACTGCTCCCCCATATCTCCTCTCTCTCACACACAGACTGCTCCCCCATATCTCCTCTCTCACACACAGACTGCTACCCCATATCTCCTCTCTCACACAGACTGCTCCCCCATATCTTCTCTCTCACACAGACTGCTCCCCCATATCTCCTCTCTCACACACAGACTGCTCCCCCATATCTCCTCTCTCACACAGACTCCTCCCCCATATCTCCTCTCTCACACACAGACTGCTCCCCCATATCTCCTCTCTCACACAGACTGCTCCCCCCATATCTCCTCTCTCACACAGACTGCTCCCCCATATATCCTCTCTCACACAGACTGCTCCCCCATATCTCCTCTCTCTCACAGACTGCTCCCCCATACCTCCTCTCTCACACAGACTGCTCCCCCATATCTCCTCTCTCACACAGACTGCTCCCCCCATATCTCCTCTCTCAGACAGACTGCTCCCCCCATATCTCCTCTCTCTTACAAACTGCTCCCCCATATCTCCTCTCTCTCACAAACTGCTCCCCCATATCTCCTCTCTCACACAGACTGCTCCCCCATATCTCCTCTCTCACACACAGACTGCTACCCCATATCTCCTCTCTCACACAGACTGCTCCCCCATATCTTCTCTCTCACACAGACTGCTCCCCCATATCTCCTCTCTCACACAGACTGCTCCACCATATCTCCTCTCTCACACACAGACTGCTCCCCCATATCTCCTCTCTCACACAGACTGCTCCCCCCATATCTCCTCTCTCACACAGACTGCTCCCCCATATCTTCTCTCTCACACAGACTGCTCCCCCATATCTTCTCTCTCACACAGACTGCTCCCCCATATCTCCTCTCTCACACAGACTGCTCCCCGATATCTCCTCTCTCACACAGACTGCTCCCCCATATCTCCTCTCTCACACAGACTGCTCCCCCATATCTCCTCTCTCACACAGACTGCTCCCCCATATCTCCTCTCTCTCACAGACTGCTCCCCCATATCTCCTCTCTCACACACAGACTGCTCCCCCATATCTCCTCTCTCACACAGACTGCTCCCCTATATCTCCTCTCTCACACAGACTGCTCCCCCCATATCTCCTCTCTCACACAGACTGCTCCCCCCATATCTCCTCTCTCAGACAGACTGCTCCCCCATATCTCCTCTCTCTCACACACAGACTGCTCCCCCATATCTCCTCTCTCACACACAGACTGCTACCCCATATCTCCTCTCTCACACAGACTGCTCCCCCATATCTTCTCTCTCACACAGACTGCTCCCCCATATCTCCTCTCTCACACACAGACTGCTCCCCCATATCTCCTCTCTCACACAGACTCCTCCCCCATATCTCCTCTCTCACACACAGACTGCTCCCCCATATCTCCTCTCTCACACAGACTGCTCCCCCCATATCTCCTCTCTCACACAGACTGCTCCCCCCATATCTCCTCTCTCACACAGACTGCTCCCCCATATCTCCTCTCACACAGACTGCTTCCCCATATCTCCTTTCTCACACAGACTGCTCCCCCATATCTCCTCTCTCACACAGACTGCTCCCCCCATATCTCCTCTCTCACACAGACTGCTCCCCCATATCTCCTCTCTCACACAGACTGCTCCCCCCATATCTCCTCTCTCACACAGACTGCTCCCCCCATATCTCCACTCTCACACACAGACTGCTCCCCCATATCTCCTCTCTCACACAGACTGCTCCCCCCATATCTCCTCTCTCAGACAGACTGCTCCCCCCATATCTCCACTCTCACACACAGACTGCTCCCCCATATCTCCTCTCTCACACACAGACTGCTACCCCATATCTCCTCTCTCACACAGACTGCTCCCCCCATATCTCCTCTCTCAGACAGACTGCTCCCCCCATATCTCCTCTCTCTCACACACAGACTGCTCCCCCATATCTCCTCTCTCACACACAGACTGCTACCCCATATCTCCTCTCTCACACAGACTGCTCCCCCATATCTCCTCTCTCACACAGACTGCTCCCCCATATCTCCTCTCTCACACACAGACTGCTCCCCCATATCTCCTCTCTCACACAGACTGCTCCCCCCATATCTCCTCTCTCACACAGACTGCTCCCCCATATCTTCTCTCTCACACAGACTGCTCCCCCATATCTCCTCTCTCACACAGACTGCTTCCCCATATCTCCTCTCTCACACAGACTGCTCCCCCCATATCTCCTCTCTCACACAGACTGCTCCCCCCATATCTCCTCTCTTACACAGACTGCTCCCCCATATCTCCTCTCTCACACAGACTGCTCCCCCCATATCTACTCTCTCACACAGAATGCTCCCCCCATATCTCCACTCTCACACACAGACTGCTCCCCCATATCTCCTCTCTCACACAGACTGCTCCCCCCATATCTCCTCTCTCAGACAGACTGCTCCCCCCATATCTCCACTCTCACACACAGACTGCTCCCCCATATCTCCTCTCTCACACAGACTGCTCCCCCCATATCTCCACTCTCACACACAGACTGCTCCCCCATATCTCCTGTCTCACAGACTGCTCCCCCATATCTCCTCCATTATACAGACTGCTCCCCCATATCTCCTCTCTCACACAGACTGCTCCCCCATATTTCCTCTCTCACACACAGACTGCTCCCCCATATCTCCTCTCTCACACACAGACTGCTCCCCCATATCTCCTCTCTCACACAGACTGCTCCCCCATATCTCCTCTCTCTGTCACACAGACTGCTCCCCCATATCTCCTCTCTCACACAGACTGCTTCCCCATATCTCCTCTCTCACACAGACTGCTCCTTTATATCTCCTCTCTCACACAGACTGCTCCCCCCATATCTCCTCTCTCACACAGACTGCTCCCCCATATCTCCACTCTCACACACAGACTGCTCCCCCATATCTCCTCTCTCACACAGACTGCTCCCCCCATATCTCCACTCTCACACACAGACTGCTCCCCCATATCTCCTCTCTCACACAGACTGCTCCCCCCATATCTCCTCTCTCAGACAGACTGCTCCCCCCATATCTCCACTTTCACACACAGACTGCTCCCCCATATCTCCTGTCTCACACAGACTGCTCCCCCATATCTCCTCCATTATACAGACTGCTCCCCCATATCTCCTCTCTCACACAGACTGCTCCCCCATATCTCCTCTCTCACACACAGACTGCTCCCCCATATCTCCTCTCACACAGACTGCTCCCCCATATCTCCTGTCTCACACAGACTGCTCCCCCATATCTCCTCCATTATACAGACTGCTCCCCCATATCCCCTCTCACACAGACTGCTCCCCCATATTTCCTCTCTCACACACAGACTGCTCCCCCATATCTCCTCCGTCACACAGACTGCTCCCCCATATCTCCTGTCTCTCACAGACTGCTCCCCCATATCTCCTCCATTATACAGACTGCTCCCCCATATCTCCTCTCTCTCACACAGACTGCTCCCCTATATCTCCTCTCACACAGACTGCTCCCCTATATCTCCTCTCACACAGACTGCTCCCCCATATCTCCTCCATCACACAGACTGCTCCCCCATGTCTCCTCTCTCTCAGACACAAACTGCTCCCCCATATCTTCTCTTATCTTATCTCTCACACAGGCCGCCCTCCTCTTGTTCTCGTCACTCTTCTAGTATTAGATTAGCCCCTCCCCCTTTACCCGCCCACACCAGTAACTGGTAATATAATGTTTTGCATATTTCAGTTTTGAACTTCAGCAGCCGGAGATGAAGGAGAAGAGTCGTCCTTCGGTCGAGGGCTTCTTTGAGGTAATCTATGTACAAAGTGGCAGTTCATGCCGGGGTCTGCTGGGACTTGTGGTTCTCCTCTGTATCACTGTAGTTGTGCTCTGCAGGTTGTTCTGGGACTTGTGGTTCTCCTCTGTATGACTGTAGTTGTGCTCTGCAGGTTGTTCTGGGACTTGTGGTTCTCCTCTATCACTGTAGGTCTGTACTGTAATGTACCATCCGCAGAGCAGAGTGACAGCTGTGATAATAGACTGCGGGTTATTCTGGGACTTGTGGTTCTCCACGTGGTTGTCTGCCGCTCCATTCAGACGGGGAGCACAGACCCTGTTCTTGTGATCACCAGGGGCCCCAGTGGTCCGACCTCCGCCAAATGCTAGGTTTTGCCACCAGTGTCAGATGAGTGCTGGTCCCGCTCCCAGAATGAGGCCCCTGAAGTAAAGGAGAGGGCCCCCCGCATGCCTTGTATTCTCTCCATTCACAGCTATTAGATCTCTGAAAAGAGACGAGCGCTGAAGGGAGAGTGCACTGCGCATGCGTGGCCAAGTCTCCATTCACTGCTATGGGACCACCTGAAATAGGTCAGACAGTGCTCAGCTATCTTTGTATCTCCCATATGGAGACTGCGCATGCGCTGCCGCTCTCTGGTCACTTCGGAGGGCCCAGGGGTGGGACCTGCACCTATCTGACCTTGATGTAGTGCAGGTATCCTCAAACTGCGGCCCTCCAGCTGTTGTACAACTACAACTCCCACAATGCCCTGCTGTAGGCTGATACCTGTAGGCTGTTCGGGCATGCTGGGAGTTGTAGTTTTGCAACAGCTGGAGGGCCGCAGGTTGAGGATGCCTGATGTAGTGTCTGATTTAGGAATACCCCTTTAACCCCTCTAAGGCCACCTGCACATGTTGTGTATTACACCCAGTAGATGGGATTGAAATCCTCTTTACGTGTCGTGGAAACGTTCCGCACGATCACTGACTTCTGGAACGGATATAATTAGATTTTATATCGAGCGGATGTCATGCAGAAAATCCCCCTTGACTTCAGTAGTTAGGTGATAATCTGCAGGAGTAATTGCCGATATGGATATTGATGCAGATGATTTGCTGTGAATCTACAAAATCCCCAAGTCCTATATTGGGGGGGGGGGGGAAATAAAAAAAATACTTGACCCCGGTGTTTTCCTGGTCCGGTCCTCTGTACCACTCGTCCTCCTGATCCTAAAGTGACCAACATGGCGATCGCCAGGGGAGGTGAATATTTTTATATTTTATCTGCAGGTTTAGTGCAGATTTTCCACGTCTTGTGCAGGTGGCTCTAGGGCTCACGCACACGGCCATTGGTGGTCGGGGACCGCAAACAGCAGGACCGCAATATACAGGCATCGGACGCAGGCGCACAGTAGCACGGATGCGGACTCGTTCATTTGAATGGGTCCGCAATCCGGACGATACGGTGCGCATCGGATCAGAGTTTCAGATCAGAAACCCGCGGAAGCACTACAGCCTCTGCACCGGATTGAGGACCCCATTCAAGTAAATGGGTCCATGTCTGCGGACGGTGGGCACAAAGTGGGTGCCCATGCATTGTAGACCACAATGGGTCTGCAGCACGGGCCTTGCTGGCACATGTTCGTGTGCATGAGCCCTTAGGCTGAGTTCACACTGCAGATTTGGTCTACGGATTCCACGCCGAAACCTCCTGCCTCGCCATTCAGGAGGCCGCAGATTATTTACACATGGACATTTCACTTCTTGCTGCGGTTTCCATGCTGACACCACTGCAGTCCGCCTGCGGATTAGTCCTATTGAATGGAGCTAAAACTACGAGCAGACCCGCCGTGAAGGGCGAAGCCAGAGGGCTCCTGCTGTGGTGGATTCTGGTAAAATCCGCCCTATGAGCCCAGACTAAGCGTGTTCAGTCCAGGAAACACGCTCCATGTGTGAGGGTTATGCCCCCGTGACACGGACTCGTGTATAACGCTGGGGGCACATCTACAGAGACCGCCGCGCCCCTGCCTGACCTCCACTGTAATGAATTGTACTAACGGCAGGACCCCACAGTGTTATACATCATTATAACTAGGGCTGCAGCTATCGACTATTTTTGTAATCGAGTACTCTAATAACAAAAAACTAATTAAAAAAATGTTATTCTTTATAAAAACATCAGGTTCCTCCCCAGTGCCATCAGGCTGCACCTCCCCCTTATTCTGGGACTTGTGGTTCTCCTCGGTGTCACTATATAGGTCTGTACGGTAATGAGGAGGCTCGTCTCCTCAGAGATCCCTCAGTGCGCCTGCGCCGATGACGTCTTCTATTTCGATGATGTCATCGGCGCAGGCGCACTGAGGGAGCTCTGAGGAGACGAGCCTCCTCATCTCAGAGCGCCTGCGCAGATTCAACACAGGCACGCGATTTTTGAAATGCCGACAGGGCTGGCCGGAGGAGGAGATCCCGACTGGCCCTGTCAATCAACAAGAGGAGGGGGCGGATTTCTGCAGCAGCTACCAGCAAGTAGACGCCCTACTTGCTGGTAGAGACCGAATTTGCATATGATAAAACTTCGTTTTTTGACTAAACTGCTGGATCAAAGTAAGGAACACTATTATATTTTCATATATCGCAATATAACTAATTTAACTAGCCCAACAAAAAAAAAAATCACTTTAGTGGGGTGACAGAAGCCCTTTAATAGTTTTTAGTTCGTGACGCCAATTGCAATGTGCGCGGGTTATAGTCTCAGGGCCCTTTAAAGTGTTATAGCTCACGTACCAGGTGAGGAATGCCAGAGGGGGAATAATGTCTCTGTGTAGTGTCAACGGTGTCTCCTACCTTGGTACGGCTGGAGTTCTGTATCCTGGCTCACTTGCAATAAATTGAGTGTGGTTAATAGGAGTAACTGAGGAACTTTGATAGCAGTAAATGAGATTCAAACAGGTAATATGATTCAACTTGTCTTTACTGAATGGCAGCTTTAAATCCATACAAGTTACAGCAATAGTCTTGGGTCCCAGCAGGTATAGGCAATGTATGGCAGGGATCAGTATCTCTTCTGCTCCTATACTATGTGCCTGGAGAATCTGGCAGGTATTTATCTTCTGCTCTGTCTATCTTCTGCTTGGTATGGGCCTGACTAGCTGAGGAGGTATTGGGCTTCTCCTGGTCTCAGGATCTGTACTCACAGCTTGGCTCACAGGGAATGCTTCTTCCTGGAGGCTGGAGATGGCTGCTTTTCTTGTCAACCAGCTGAGGCTGATGGCTCAGGCTGGGAAGGGTGATCTTGGCTTCAGCCGAGGCTCGATCCTAGGTTGGGATCCCTGTTTCTGGGAGCTCCTACTGACACAGCCTTCCCCTAGCCGGGAGAGCTGGACAAAACTGGCTCTAACAGTTTTTTCCCTCCCTTGCCGCAGGGCGTGGGAAACTCCACTTCCCTTAAGCAGGGGGGACAGAACAGAACTGGAATGTTCGATTCTGAATGGCCATAACATTAAAACTATGCCTACCAACTATGCCGCCACCTGCTGGTAGACCTGAAACATTACAAAGGAAAATATAACATTTAAAATGGTTGCAACTGCACAGTAGTGAATGACATGAAGAAATCACATCAGCTGACAATATTAATATTAATGCTCTTAGCAGATTGTAGTGGGGTAAAAGCGTTTAGTAACCCCACTCTGGGATGTTACACTTCCATCAAATACAGATACAAGCGCTCATTGCTGGAGCTCTGGGAGCTGCGGTCCTGTCACTCACCGCTCTCCGCGCTCCTCCCCTCCGTCAGGCTGGGGACTGTCATGGACATTCCCGAGACAGGTGGCAGGAGATCGGTGAGACTGGCAACACGTGGTGTAATCTGACATGTTTTCAGTTTGGATCAAATGACCTTCTTTCCCCAGGTGTGGCTAATAGGGTCATTTAACCTTCTCTATAGTTGCTTCTCCCACAATGCTGTGCGGTTTATAGCTTCTGTTTGGACCTTTGGATAGATTGTGGTTGGCTCTCGGCTGTTCCTGGTGCTTCCATTGCTTCTTTAAAGTTAAGTCTTTTCTTTCTCTTTTGTATTTTGTTTGGGTTCTGTGTGTTGCATTTCCCTATTGTTTGTATTAGGCCTGAAGGAGACTCCTGTTCGTCCTTCCCTTTGGAGGAACAGGTAGTCCCGTCCCTGCCATTAGTACCAGGGTCCTATAGGTATTCCTGCGTATGAACTCACCTACCTCTGGGGTCTGTTCATACTGGTAGTGAGGATTTTGGTTAGGGTTTTCACTAGGAGGTGTCCATTTTCCTTCCCTAGTTCTCAGGCCTGATTCCCTGTCCCCCCTTCCCTCCCCCCTTCCCTCCTATGCTCGGTGTGGTGTTTCCCTCCCACACTGAAGCGTGACAGCGGCGCTCTGGATGGTGAAACAGGAAGACTCCCTGCTCCACCATTCAGGCACAGATTGGGCTGCTGGCCTTTGTGGGCAGAGCCTTCAGGCCGGAAATCTGCATAAGCTCCGCCCACACAGTGCTGCAGAGCGATCTGTGTCTGCAGGGGAGAGAGGACTGTGAGCTTCTGGAACGGGACAAGGTGAGTAGTTACTGTGTTTTGTATTTTTTTTTTTAATTTTTTTTTTTTACGGAGGGGGCACAGAGGACTTTATTACTATGGAGAGGGCACAGATGGCATTACTACCAGTGATGGTCAGTTCGCAGTGTTCGCCAGCGAACACATGCGGGCTGCCATCTTGACTTACATGTCCGGTGATGTACAAGTAAGCCCTTACCTGTGCCGGGAGCCGGTCTGAAATCAAATGCGGTCACCGGGAGCAGGCAGTTCCGAGAACAGCCCGATGAAGGCCCCCGGCGGCTGCCTGCTCCCGGTGACCGCATTTGATTTCAGACCGGCACCTGGCACAGGCACAGGTAAGGGCTTACCTGTGCATCGCCGGACGGGTGAGTCAAGATGGCAGCCAGCATGTGTTCGCTAGCAAACACTGCGAACGGACCATCACTGATTACTACTATGGAGCGCAGAGGCCATTACTATGATGGAGGGGGCGCAGAGGCCATTACTATGATGGAGGGGGCGCAGAGGCCATTACTATGATGGAGGGGGCGAAGAGGCCATTACTATGATGGAGGGGGCGAAGAGGCCATTACTATGATGGAGGGGGCGCAGAGGCCATTACTATGATGGAGGGGGCGCAGAGGCCATTACTATGATGTTGTCCCACTCCTCTACACAGATCTCCTCTAGATCTGTCCGGTTTCGGGGCTGTCGCTGAGCAACACGGAGTTTCAGCTCCCTCCAAAGATGTTCTATTGGATTTGGGTCTGGAGACTGGCTAGGCCACTCCAGAACCTTGATATGCTTCTTACGGAGCCGCTCCTTGGTTATCCTGGCTGTGTGCTTCGGGTGATTGTCATGTTGGAAGACCCAACCGCGACCCATCTTCAATACTCTGAGGGAAGGAGGTTGTTGCTCAAAATCTCACAATAAATGGCCCCATTCGTCCTCTCCTTAATACAGTGCAGTCGTCCTGTCCCCTTCGCAGAAAAGCACCCCCAAAGGATGATGTTACCACCCGCCCATGCTTCACAGTAGGGATGGTTCTTGGGATGCAATTCATCCTTTTTCCTCCAAACACGACGAGTGAAGTTTAGACCAAAAAGTTCTACTTTGGTCTCATCTGACCACATGACTTTCTCTGGTGCCTCCTCTGGATCATCCAGATGGTCATCGGCAAACTTCAGACGGGCCTGGACATGTGATGACTTGAGCAGGAGAACCTTCCGTGCAATGCATTATTTGAAACCATGACGGTGTAGTGTTCTACCGACAGTGACCTCTGAAACTGTGGTCCCAGCTCTCTTCATGTCATTGACCAGCTCCTCCCTTGTAGCTCTGGGCTGATTCCTCACCTTTCTTATCAGTGATACCCCACGAGGTGAGATCTTGCATGGAGCTCCAGTCCAAGGGAGACTGACAGTCGTCTTTAGCCTCTTCCATTTTCTAACAATTTCTTCAACAGTTGATCTATTTTCACCAAGTTGCTTGGCAATTGCCCTGAAGCCCTTTTCCAGCCTTGTGGAGGTCCACAATTTCATTTAATGCTTGTGTGTGTCGTTAAAAGATGTCGACAGTATCCCCTATAACGGTGACCTCCACAGCCCCACCACCCCTTAACACTGACCGCCCACAGTGCCCCGCCTCCTTAAAATGGGACCTCCACAGCAGCCCATGTACATATGTACAGAGCCCCATGCCGCACTTCAAATCTAGAAGGCGTTGTATTCGCACCCCAGTTGGTTTCCACATATCGGCACCCATGTTTGTGGGCAGTTGTTGCCTAGCAACAGCTATTGTGAGGACCATGCAGTAGTCACCGGGTGTGTACGATCCACATTTTAGTGCAGGCTAAAAATCCACAATGAATTGGCGGACATCCTGTGCAATTTTTATTTACATGTTATGAAAATTTTCCAGGCCTTTCAATTTATGCTGCGGATTTCCATCATGGATGCATTGCAAAGCGTACGGTAAAATCCTAAGTAACTGCGAAAAGATCCGTGTGCTGCGTTACGCTCCATTTGGACATAATCCCAGACGGACGTCTTCTGTGACCTGTCCACATCCATATGTCCGTTCCACAAATGATAGAACATGTCCTATTCGTGGCCACAACTGCGGAACAAGAACGCAATTGGTCTGTGTTAAAAATGGGGACGTCTTACGTATTTTGTGGATCTATGTTTTGAGAACCGCAAAATCCATACTGTCGCATGAATGCACCTTAAAGGGGTCATCCAAGTTCTCAAACAGCCCCCCTATGTGCTGGGCCCCTCACCGGTAATATACTTACCCCGCTCCTGGTCCCTGCACTGCCGCTCCTGCTTCTCTCCGTGTGTAGATGAAAACATCCGGTGTCGGGGAAGGGGGGGCAGCAGCCAATGGCAGGCGGGGACGAGCCTCCCTAGCGTCACCCTGCTGGGGCCTCTGCTAGTCCCGAGAGTGGGTGCCTGTGCTCCCCTGCTTAAATGGAGCGGCAGTAACGTATGTGCGCAGCCATACTGTACAGCTCTATGACACTGACGAGATACACTGACGAGCAAAAGGTTAACATTGTTTTGACTTTCAGGCTCCATAACTCACCATTCAGTACAGCTTTGAACGTGAGACTCCCATCATTGTATAGACAATCCTCTCGGCTATCTCATACATACACTGGACTTGCAGCTGTTTAGCATATGATCAGTTCTGCAGATTCTTGTCATGTAACTGCATCGTTACTGTTTTGCTCCCAGAGGTGGAACAACCTGCTCTTACTTTTCCTACTCGCTCAGTATATTATTCAGTTGATTCCCTAGTGAAAGATCACTGCTTCGAATCCAGGAGCCGCCAGCAGGGCTCCATGGACTGGTTCTGGAGAATCTCCCGGTGCAGGAGCTGAATCTGCACATGAAGATTTCGTGTTCTGCAAGGTGTATTGTGGACATGGTCTAGGAGACCTGGCAGACCCTATATGCAAAATCTAGGTGATAGAATTCCTTTAACCCATTAAGAACCAAGTTCCAGCGTCTGGGAGACAAATCTTCCGGGTGCTGCCATCATCCACATGTCGGTACCTGCGTGAGTCTCATTAGGCATAACCCTCACCAGGCGGCTCGCATGATGTTTTCCCGCTCCCTTGTTGTGGGGCTCGTTTTAGTCTACAGGGTGCAGAGTATTTTGGCTGTAGTCGGGTCTCTTGTGTGAACAGAGCAGTAGTGCAGGTGCGTGACCATCGCTCCATTCACTCTTTATGGGACTGCCAGGTGCAGCACTCTGCAGTCAGTCCCATAGAAGTGAATGGTGCCACGGTCACACGTGGGCATCCCCTCTCCATTCACACATCAGGTCACCTATCTTGTGGGCAGCTTACAAATGTTCTTTATGGGAGCAACCCCTTTAAGTCCCATAATTCCTCCGAGTATATTCACACGTGGCAGATTTGTTACATACGTTTCTGAAACTGAAAACCTGTACCCTTCGTAAGAAAAGGGCTGTTTGGGTTACACATGCGGATTCTTGCAAACTCTGTGGAACAGTCCCAGAAATGTCTAATCTACCAACATGTACATTCCCTGTAAAAGGATTTTTTGTTCTAGCCAAGGATCGCAGTGTATGAGGGCAGCCATAGAGATGAATGGGGTGACAGGGCGACTTCCATGTTTGCAAAAAATAATCAAGACCGTTATAGCAGTCGGGGAAGCAACTACTGTTTTTGAACTTAAAGGGACTGTCCACTTCTTTACAAGTGATGGCCTTTCCTCAGGACAAGCCAGTAATATCTGATCAGCGGGTGTCTGGCACCCCAAACCTCTACTGATCAGCTGTTCTGCAGTCGCTCTGCTATCCCATTGTGTGTATTTCCATGATGCCATATACAGTTGCAAGAAAAAGTATGTGAACCCTTTGGAATGATATGGATTTCTGCACAAATTGGTCATAAAATGTGATCTGATCTTCATCCAAGTCACAACAATAGACAATCACAGTCTGCTTAAACTAATAACACACAGAATTAAATGTTACCATGTTTTTATTGAACACACCATGTAAACATTCACAGTGCAGGTGGAAAAAGTATGTGAACCCCTAGACTAATGACATCTCAAGAGCTAATTGGAGTGAGGTGTCAGCCAACTGGAGCCCAATCAATGAGATGAGATTGGAGGTGTTGGTTACAGCTGCCCTGCCCTAAAAAAAAACCCACACACTAGTTCTGGGTTTGCTTTTCACAAGAAGCATTGCCTAATGTGAATGATGCCTCGCACAAAAGAGCTCTTAGAAGACCTACGATTAAGAATTGTTGACTTTCATAAAGCTGGAAAGGGTTATAAAAGTATCTCCAAAAGCCTTGCTGTTCATCAGTCCACGGTAAGACAAATTGTCTATAAATGGAGAAAGTTCAGCACTGCTGCTACTCTCCCTAGGAGTGGCCGTCCTGTAAAGATGACTGCAAGAGCACAGCGCAGACTGCTCAATGAGGGGAAGAAGAATCCTAGAGTGTCAGCTAAAGACTTACAAAAGTCTCTGGCATATGCTAACATCCCTGTTAGTGAATCTACGATACGTAAAACACTAAAGAAGAATGGATTTCATGGGAGGATACCACAGAGGAAGCCACTGCTGTCCAAAAAAACATTGCTGCACGTTTACAGTTTGCACAAGAGCACCTGGATGTTCCACAGCAGAACTGGCAAAATATTCTGTGGACAGATGAAACAAAAGTCGAGTTGTTAGGAAGAAACACTATGTGTGGAGAAAAAGAGGCACAGCACACCAACATCAAACTCATTCCAACTGTGAAGTATGGTGGTGGGGGCATCATGGTTTGGGGCTGCTTTTCTGCGTCAGGGCCTGGACGGATTGCTATCATCTAAGGAAAAATTAATTCCCAAGTTCATCAAGACATTTTGCAGGAGAACTTAAGGCCATCTGTCCACCAGCTGAAGCTCAACAGAAGATGGGTGTTGCAACAGGACAACGACCCAAAGCATAGAAGTAAATCAACAACAGAATGGCTTAAACAGAAGAAAATACACCTTCTGGAGTGGCCCAGTCAGAGTCCTGACCTCAACCCGATTGAGATGCTGTGGCATGACCTCAAGAAAGCGATTCACACCAGACATCCCAAGAATATTGCTGAACTGAAACAGTTCTGTAAAGAGGAATGGTCAAGAATTACTCCTGACCGTTGTGCACGTCTGATCTGCAACTACAGGAAATGTTTGGTTGAAGTTATTGCTGCCAAAAGAGGTTCAACCAGTTATTAAATCCAAGGGTTCACATACTTTTTCCACCTGCACTGTGAATGTTTACATGGTGTGTTCAATAAAAACATGGTAACATTTAATTCTTTGTGTGTTTTTAGTTTAAGCCGACTGTGATTGTCTATTGTTGTGACTTAGATGAAGATCAGATCACATTTTATGACCAATTTGTGCAGAAATCCATATCATTCCAAAGGGTTCACATACTTTCTCTTGCAACTGTACCTGCTTTATACATGGGATTTGTATCTTTCATATAGTTTGTATCATATATTTCAGGTCGTGGCAGAAAACAGATTTCCATTGAAAGGAGGTGAAAAATGTGAGACCCCAGGAAAGTCCTTCTTACAGCGTTTTGGTAAATGTCACTTCTCACATTGTGATGTCATCTTATTTTGCATTTAATGGGTTGTTCCACAAAACACATTAATTTCTTATCCACAGAATAGGGGGTAATGATCTGATCTGGGGGTCTGAACACTGGGACCCCCACTGATCACAGGTCCTGTGCCACTCCATTTTTTCTCTATGGATTAGCCAGACATCTCCCAAAGTCCCACAGCCCCAATTTCATGGTTTGACCCCCGCTGATCACTCATCCCCTATCATGTGGTTTTCTGGGACGACACCCCCCCCCCCCCCAACCCCATTTAATGGATAATTCAGGTTTTCTAGGTTTTTATAAATGATGGCCTTTCCCTGCGGACACTGCGTGGTGTCACAGACCGATAGGAACCCCCTCCTAAAACAAGAGCAATAAAGTTCTGAACTTCAGTTTTGTTTGTGAATCGGCTTTATATTTGTACAATGAGGAAAGTCCCAGGTGGTCGCCAGGCAGACTTCAAGGGGTTGTGCCAAGTTTATAAGTTATTCCCTATCCACAGGATATGTGATAAGAAGGTGATCGGTGCACGTGCACTGCCGCTCCATTCATTCTCGATAGGTCAGCGCTGTACTCCGCTATCTCTGGTCTGCCACTTCATCGGAACGGGACCCCCGTTCTCGTGATGGGTGGGGGTCCGACCGCTGATCAGCTAATTAGCCCCTGTGGATAGGGGATAACTTATAAACCTGGCACAACCCCTTTACAAAGAATATTCATGTGCTTCAGTTCTACAGGGAGTGCAGAATTATTAGGCAAATGAGTATTTTGACCACATCATCCTCTTTATGCATGTTGTCTTACTCCAAGCTGTATAGGCTCGAAAGCCTACTACCAATTAAGCATATTAGGTGATGTGCATCTCTGTAATGAGAAGGGGTGTGGTCTAATGACATCAACACCCTATATCAGGTGTGCATAATTATTAGGCAACTTCCTTTCCTTTGGCAAAATGGGTCAAAAGAAGGACTTGACAGGCTCAGAAAAGTCAAAAATAGTGAGATATCTTGCAGAGGGATGCAGCACTCTTAAAATTGCAAAGCTTCTGAAGCGTGATCATCGAACAATCAAGCGTTTCATTCAAAATAGTCAACAGGGTCGCAAGAAGCGTGTGGAAAAACCAAGGCGCAAAATAACTGCCCATGAACTGAGAAAAGTCAAGCGTGCAGCTGCCAAGATGCCACTTGCCACCAGTTTGGCCATATTTCAGAGCTGCAACATCACTGGAGTGCCCAAAAGCACAAGGTGTGCAATACTCAGAGACATGGCCAAGGTAAGAAAGGCTGAAAGACGACCACCACTGAACAAGACACACAAGCTGAAACGTCAAGACTGGGCCAAGAAATATCTCAAGACTGATTTTTCTAAGGTTTTATGGACCGATGAAATGAGAGTGAGTCTTGATGGGCCAGATGGATGGGCCCGTGGCTGGATTGGTAAAGGGCAGAGAGCTCCAGTCCGACTCAGACGCCAGCAAGGTGGAGGTGGAGTACTGGTTTGGGCTGGTATCATCAAAGATGAGCTTGTGGGGCCTTTTCGGGTTGAGGATGGAGTCAAGCTCAACTCCCAGTCCTACTGCCAGTTTCTGGAAGACACCTTCTTCAAGCAGTGGTACAGGAAGAAGTCTGCATCCTTCAAGAAAAACATGATTTTCATGCAGGACAATGCTCCATCACACGCGTCCAAGTACTCCACAGCGTGGCTGGCAAGAAAGGGTATAAAAGAAGAAAATCTAATGACATGGCCTCCTTGTTCACCTGATCTGAACCCCATTGAGAACCTGTGGTCCATCATCAAATGTGAGATTTACAAGGAGGGAAAACAGTACACCTCTCTGAACAGTGTCTGGGAGGCTGTGGTTGCTGCTGCATGCAATGTTGATGGTGAACAGATCAAAACACTGACAGAATCCATGGATGGCAGGCTTTTGAGTGTCCTTGCAAAGAAAGGTGGCTATATTGGTCACTGATTTGTTTTTGTTTTTGAATGTCAGAAATGTATATTTGTGAATGTTGAGATGTTATATTGGTTTCACTGGTAAAAATAAATAATTGAAATGGGTATATATTTGTTTTTTGTTAAGTTGCCTAATAATTATGCACAGTAATAGTCACCTGCACACACAGATATCCCCCTAAAATAGCTAAAACTAAAAACAAACTAAAAACTACTTCCAAAAATATTCAGCTTTGATATTAATGAGTTTTTTGGGTTCATTGAGAACATGGTTGTTGTTCAATAATAAAATTAATCCTCAAAAATACAACTTGCCTAATAATTCTGCACTCCCTGTAGATATTCATTTCTTTAAATCTTTCACACCTCCACATCTGTGCACGTCACTGCTGCAGCCAGTCACTGTTCACTGCGTTAGGCTATTTTCACGCTTCGGGCAGAGGATCTCAATACCGCAGAAAAATGTTTCCGTTTATTGTCAATGGGGACAAAACGTAACTGAACAGAAGAGAACAGAGAGCTCCAGAATGCATTCCGTGCCATTTGGCTGTGTTCCCATAATGGAGAGCAAACTGCAGTTTTCTTTCCATCGTGAGATGTGGACCAAAACCGGCATGACCCACAATGCAAGTCAATGGTGCCGGATGCGTTTCCCGGAGACAATAGAAAACTGATCCGTCCCCCATTGACTTTCAATGGAGTTTATGACGTCATTGCTATGTTAAAGATAATACAACCGGATCCGTTCAATAGATGGTTGTATTATCAGTAACAGAAGCGTGTTTGCTGATCCCTGCCGCATCAGGCAAAAACACAGGTGTGAAAGTAGCCTTAGACCACTGAGGACAGTGATTGGCTGCAGTGGTCATATTCAGTATAGCAGCACATCCCCGCAGTAGTTAGTAAACAAGCAGTGGAAGGAGGTTCGGACCAGCACCACAGAGTGAAAGAGAAGGCCGAACAGCTCCCCCGCATTGACATTGAGGATGCCATTTGCCTGCTATGGCAGCCTCGGGACTCCTGAATGCTCAGACCTTTTTCCAAAGTATTAAAACACAAGAAAAACTGTTATTGTTGTAATCGTACTGACCCGTAGAATGAAGGGAACAGGTAGTTGTGCTGCATAGGGTATGCTGAAAAAACACGAAACCCCCTAAAGCTGTGGCAGAATTGTGGGGATTTTTATTTTTTGTGTTTTTGTTTTTCAAATTCCAGCCCATTTGGAATGTTTTTTTTCCAGCTTCCGACTACATCTTTTGCAATAGTAAATGGTGCCATTAGAAAGAACAACTTGTCCTGCAGAAAAAAATCCCTCATACGGCTATGTGAATGGATAAAAACGGCCCTGCAATGAGCAGAAAACTTGAAACTAAAAACATAATCTAAATGGGGAGGGGGGGGGGGGTGTATAAGTGACCTTCTGTTTCATTTCAGTGCACATTTTATTTTCCAGGAAGAAGTGTGACCGTTCCCCTTTGGCTCCTCCTGATTCTACTGGTTATTATCGTATTAACCATTGTTCTACCGCTCGTCCTTGGTGGCACAGGTCAGTGTCCAGTATTTCATGTCCTCATTTAGGATGAAGTCATCACATAATGTTACCCCCACCCATGGGGCATTAAGACTGATTGCCGGGATCATGTGACTCATCTCCCTCCTCTGCCGTCCTGGGTGGCGCCCAATTATCCCCCGACTGTGCATGATGTCAGTCTAATACAAGGAGCGGTAAATATATCAGTGTGACTGAGATAATAATCAAAAATTGTCATTTTATAGAAGCCTGTATTAATAAGAATGCCGGGAGCATGAGGACATTTTATACGTTAAGTGAAAGTCCTTTATCCCGGCATCTGACAGTCCGTCAGTTTCACAAGATGGAAGAGCGGAGCCTAGAAAACTGCTTAGAGAATTCTTAGGATGTCTTCCAGGATGTTCTCTACCTTCCCAGTAATTAAAAATTCTGCGCACTAATCTCATACATGTCACACGTGATGTCCCGTTACAGGTGAATGTCCGGCCCCTGTGACCACCCCCTCTGACCCCTGTGACGACGGCTGGATCTGGTACAAGAAAAAATGTTATTATTTCTCCACAAATATTACCGAGTGGGAGAAGAGCCAGGAGTTCTGTGTCTCCAGGAATGCTACTCTTGCCATTATAGACTTAAGACCTGAACTGGTAGGTACCTATAGGATGTAGGGCTGGTTCCTAGACTCCAGAATGTACAAGGAGCGGCACCACCATCCTGCTCTACATTAACCACTTAACCTGAGCATCCATTGCTCCTGAGTTCCCTCTAGTGGCGGCTCTAGGTAGCCAGGTGTTTAACATTTGACTCTGTATTGTTTATTTATTAAAGGGGTCTTCCAGGACTAACACGGGTGACCTATCCATTGATCTGCTATTCTAGTAAATGGGAGCTGAGGTGCAGCACCTGAGAACTAATTCATGTACCCAATGGGCGGTCCAGGTATAATTCAAATAATATTCAAGCAAATGGCCCAAGACCATAATAACCCTGTTTCTGGCCTATCATTTAAAATGTAATTTTTATTTCTTATTATAATTAAAGAAAATGATAATCCCCAAAATAAAGAAAATATTAAAATCACACCCTGGTCAAACAGTTTTTCAGATATCAATATAATAATGATAATATCTCTAGAGATTTTCAGCACCTTTACATTCAGGCACTGGATTACTACAGAGGTATGGCTATCATTTCCAGCAAATGGTTTGGCTGGTTAATTGGCTGTCACTCCGGGGTGCACCTAGCCTTTCTGCTGCCTGAGGCGAAAACTGAAACCGCGCCTCCCCCCCAATGCCAATTTCTTAACCTAACCCCTTCCCTCCAGCCCATGGCCCTTCGGCTGCCCCTCTCTGGTGCTGCCTCATTGGTGGTGCACCCCTGCTGTCTCTTATACAAGTGTCCAACACTGTGCTCTCTATGCTCAGAGCTCTCACCTGCTGCAGTGCCATCTGCTGTTTATAAGCTGTCACTTCATTTATTATGTGAGCTCCGATGTCTCACCTGTACCGTGCGAGTTTGGGGTTTATCACTTAATCCGGTGAAAGGTTCTGTATTTGATATGCTCAAGTCTCCCACCTGATGCATAACTATTGAGGCTGTCACTTAATTCCGTGCACAGCTCTATATTATATATAGTGTAGTTCAAAATATGGTACTTTATTGTATATATACAGGTTTCTCACCAGTTCCGTGCCTTTTAGTGTTTGTAACAGTGTTTGTAACAGTATACAGCGATATATGCTCAGGTCTCTCACTCAGTGCAGTACTATTTGTTGTTTGTAGGCTAATCACTTAATTCAGTGTACAGCTATTATTATTATTTATTATTAAAGCACCATTCATTCCACAGCGCTGTACATATGATAGGGGGTGCACATACATAATACAGACAATTGCACTAATCATAAACAAGACTAGTTACAGACTGGTACAGAAGGAGAGAGGGCCCTGCCCGTGAGGGCTTACAATCTACATGGTATGGGAGAAGGACACAGTAGGGAAGGGTGAATCTGGTCATGGCGGTATAGAGGCAGCAGGGTCACTGGTTGTAGGCTTGTCCGAAGAGGTGGGTTTTCAGGTTTCTTTTGAAGGATTCCACTGTACGTGAGAGTCTGATATGTTGGGGTAGTGAGTTCCAGAGTGTGGGGGATGCGCGGGAGAAATCTTGGAGGCGATTGTGGGAAGAAGTGATAAGAGGAGAGAAGGAGGTCTTGTGAGGATCGGAGAGTGCGTGTGGGGATGTCTCGAAAGTAGCTCAGAGATGTAGGGAGGGGACAGGTCATGGACGGCCTTGTATGTATTTGTTAGCACTTTGAAGTGAATTCGCTGGGCAATGGTGATCCAGTGAAGAGAGGCAGAGGAGTAATAGGGTGAGAGGTGGATTAGTCGGGCAGCAGAGTTGAGGATAGATTGGAGGGGTGCTAGATGGAAGGCCACAGAGGAGTGTGTTACAGTAGTCTAGGCGGGAGATGATGAGGGCGTGTACAAGCATTTTTGAAAATTCAAAGTTAAGGAAAGCGCGGATGCGGGAGATGTTTTTGAGTTGGAGGCGGCAGGTGGTGGAAAGGGCTTGGACGTGCGGTCTGAAGGAGAGGGCAGAATCCAAGGTCACTCCAAGGCAGCGGACTTGGTTGACTGGGGAGAGTGCGCAGATCGTGATAGATAGGTCTGTTGGGGGGGTTGAGGAAGATGGGGAAAAGATGATGAATTCTGTTTTATCCATGTTAAGTTTTAGAAAGCGAAAGGCGAAGAAGGATGATATAGAAGATAGACATTGTGGGATTCTGGATAGTAAGGTGGTGATGTCTGGACCAGAGAGGTAGATTTGTGTGTCGTCAGCATAAGAGTGATACTGAAAGCCATGGGACTATGAGCTGTCCCAGGCCAAAAGTGTAGATAGAGAAGAGCAGGGGTCCTAGGACAGAGCCTTGCGGGACACCAACAGAGAGGGAATGAGACGAGGAGGTGGTGCGGGAGTTAAATACACAAAAGTCTCTCACCTAATACCATACTACTTAAAATTTGCAGATTGTCACTTAAATCCCTGTATAACACTGTATTATATATGCTCAGGTCTTTCACCTAATGCACTGCTACGTAGTGTTTATGAGCTGTCACTTGTTTTATATACAGCGCGTATTATACACTCGCCTAAAGAATTATTAGTGCCCCCATACTAATACAGTGTTGGACACCCTTTTGCCTTCAGAACTGCCTTAATTCTACGTGGCATTGATTCAACAAGGTGCTGATAGCATTCTTTAGAAATGTTGGCCCATATTGATAGGATAGCATCTTGCAGTGGATGGAGATTTGAGGGATGCACATCCAGGGCACGAAGCTCCCGTTCCACCACATCCCAAAGATGCTCTATTGGGTTGAGATCTAGTGACTGTGGGGCCATTTTAGTACAGTGAACTCATTGTCATGTTCAAGAAATTAATTTGAAATGATTTGAGCTTTGTGACATGGTGCATTATCCTGCTGGAAGTAGCCATCAGAGGATGGAGACATGTTCTCATTCTGTTTACGCCAAATTCGGACTTAAATGTCTCAACAGAAATCGAGACTCATCAGACCAGGCAACATTTTTCCAGTCTTCAACATTCCAATTTTGGTGAGCTCGTGCAAATTGTAGCCTCTTTTTCCTATTTGTAGTGGAGATGAGTGGTACCCGGTGGGGTCTTCTGCTGTTGTAGCCCATCCGCCTCAAGGTTGTGCGTGTTGTGGCTTCACAAATGCTTTGCTGCATACCTCGGTTGTAACGAGTGGTTATTTCAGTCAACGTTGCTCTTCTATCAGCTTGAATCAGTCGGCCCATTCTCCTCTGACCTCTAGCATCCACAAGGCATTTTTGCCCACAGGACTGCCGCATACTGGATGTTTTTCCCTTTTCACACCATTCTTTGTAAACCCTAGAAATGGTTGTGCGTGAAAATCCCAGTAACTGAGCAGATTGTGAAATACTCAGACCGGCCCGTCTGGCACCAACAACCATGCCACGCTCAAAATTGCTTAAATCACCTTTCTTTCCCATTCTGACATTCAGTTTGGAGTTCAGGAGATTGTCTTGACCAGGAGCACCCCCCTAAATGAATTGAAGCAACTGCCATGTGATTGGTTGACTAGATAATTACATTAATGAGAAATAGAACAGGTGTTCCTAATAATTCTTTAGGTGAGTGTATATGCTCAGGTCTAAAGCATACAACACTTCGCCATATGCACTATTAGGGACTATAACCCTCAGTAGTTGCTGACCTCCTGTATATCTAACCATTGTGCTATATGTACTTGGATATGTCTCTAGAGAACAAATACATTTAGGGACTGTTGCCCTTTTTTTTTGGAATACAGTACGGAACGGTTTAGGCTACTTTCACACTGGCGTTTCTGGGTCCGCTTGTGAGATCTGTTTCAAGGCTCTCACAAGCGGCCCCAAACTGATTAGTTCAGCCCCAATGCATTCTGAATGGATAAGGATCCGTTCAGAATGCATCAGTTTGGCTCCGTTCCGCCTCCATTCCGCTCTGGAGCGGACACCAAAACGCTGGTTGCAGCGTTTTGGTGTCCGCCTGGCGATGCAGAGCCAAACGGATTTGTGCTGACTTACAATGTAAGTCAATGGGGACGGATCCGTTTACGTTGACACAATATTGGTGCAATTGTAAACGGATCCGTCCCCCATTGACTTTCAATGTAAAGTCAGGACTGATCCGTTTTGACTTACACTTAGACTTAGACTTTTTTTGACTAAGTGTATGCAGACAGATCCGTACTGAACGGATACAAGCGTTTGCATTATAGGTGCGGTTCCGTCTGTGCAGATACCAGACGGATCCGCACCTAACGCAGGTGTGAAAGTAGCCTTAAAGACGGACACTGGTGGAATTTAAAAAAAAAACTAAACCCTTTTGCTCCCCCGATATGTTTCGCTGGATAACCAGCGTCCTCAGGGGTAACAGAGCAAATAGCAAACATCTGAGCTCACATAATAAAGTGCTGCGCACTAAATTAAGTGACAGCTTTATAAAGATCAGATAGCACTGCAAGAGGTGAGAGTCCTGAGCATCTAAAACTCAGTGTTGTACACTTGTAGAAGTGACAGCCTATTAATCAGCTAAACCATTTGCTGGAAATGATAGCCATACCTCTGTAGTAATGCAGTGCCTGAATGTAAAGGTACTGAATATCTCTAGATATATTATCATTATTATATTGATATCTGAAAAACTGTGGGGTTGAGCCCGCACAACCTGCCTGTAGGTGCAGATCACTATGGCGAAATACATAGGCATTTTCCGTTTGTATATCTGAAAAACTGTTTGACCAGGGTGTGATTTTAATATTTTCTTTTATTTTGGGGATTATAATTTTCTTTAATTATAATAAGAAATAAAAGTTACGTTTTAAATGATGGGCCAGAAACAGGGTTATTATGGTCTTGGGCCATTTGCTTCAATAGTACCTGAGAACTGCCACTGCACAGTGAAGGTTAATCTGGGTGTTACCAATTGGGGGGGTGTCCCTGCACCATCTGAAATGATTCAGTGTCGGACTGTGCAGGACACACCCCCAACTGGTAAGATCCATCTGGAACTTGACTGCAAACTGCTAGCAATTCACTCATAACGTCTAGCAGGAATAATAGAGGGATGGCTCAAAATAGGCATAAGAACAGATGCTCAAGAGTTGTCATTACATTGGGAATGCAAGTAGTTCCTAAAACAGACATGTCAGGAGAAGGGGACAGGACCTCTTTAAGACTGCAGTTTCATATGCTGTCATAAAAAAATTGGAGTAAGGTGCACCAAATTTTCTAAGAGGTTTGGGCATCTTGTGGCACCAGCTAATTAAACCAAATGATAGTAAATAATTTAGACCATGAGAGGCCACATCCCCTCTACCAGGCTCTTTCCGCTTACAAAAAAATGGGGTTGGGTGAGCAGTGTAAAAAACCCCAAAAGTCAAAAACGTGCACCTTTTTAATGACAAAATAGGAGAATATCTATCTATATTTTGAGACCTTGTTCATCACAGAATTTTGGAATGTGTGAAATGTGTACATTCTGTGTGGGTAATTTGGGACTAGATTTTTACTTATATTATTTTGTTTCACCCCATGTCCCTTTTTTATTATGCTGTTTTATGGCTGTATTTAGTGGTATTTTAATACCAGTTGAATATGCTATAAATGTCAGACTAGTGGGGGTCCCCCGACCATAAGCTCACTCTGCTGATCATGGTTACCCCTGAGTATCAACATTACCATCGCTAGATCAGTGGTGGTTCCATAAATTGGTCTCTGACCCATCACACAGTTCCGTGGTATCCAGTTTATATGTCCACAAATGTATATTGTGAAAGCCATTTTAGCACAAATTGTAGTTTTTTTTTAAACTCCTCTGAATTGAGAGACGTCTATGGTTGATGGCGGTTTTATTTGGTTTTATCTCCAGGATTTCATAATCCGATACAAAGGGCCTTCTGACCATTGGATTGGTCTAAAAAGGGAAAGTGATGGAAAGTCGTGGATTTGGGCAAATGGCTCAGTCTTAAAGAATATGTAAGTATGACTTTTTTTTTAAGGGTTCTGAAACATAATGGTATAAATAAAGTTTATTGAACTGAGAGATGGGTTTCCTTAAAGGGGGTATCATGCCATATTGATGACCTATCGTCAGGGTAGGAGAACAATTCACAGATGAGCAGCACTCTGAATCCACATAAGTAAAGCCGACTAAGTGTAGAAGTGTATCAGAAACCTCCTTCAGGAGTACCTGGTGCAAGCAGCATCAGATCCTGGCTCGCAATCCCAGCGACAGTAAATCCAAAAGATCAGCCACACTCTTCCAGTTATAGCCTAGTGGTTTTAATCACCAACAGACATCAATACATAGCGATGTTTCAACTTCAAAGAGTCTTCTGACAGATTTTCAATGTTAATCCATTTCTTCCTGTAACACAGCAAGGGTTAACAGCCAAACAAAACTCAATATCTATTACCCTGATTCTGCAGTTTACAGAAACTCAAAAATAAAATTAATTATATCACCACACTGGATTAATCTGTGGCGATATCTGATTACACCCAAATAATTATCAGATTCGTTTTGTAAACTGGGATTACTTTAAAACATAACATTTACTAAATCATTTAAAATAATGGTTTCTGCAAGGTGATGGACAACAACAATATCTCCAATATACCACTTCAAATGCATGAAAAAGGGTGGATCTTACCCCATTCTGTGGGATCCACATTCAATGGAGAAATTCCCTGGCCTTGAATAGTACCAGGAACCGGTGTGACCAGGGTGCTTGCGTCGGTATTGGCACTGCAGATAACTCCTAGTAGGCCCTATTCTGCCTTTCCTGCCTCGTTAGGGGTCAGGGGCTACAAGCAGCGCCTACCTATCACACATGGAGCACCCGCCCCGACAGGGGCGACCCCACACCGAACCTTTCCCTCAGTATGGGTCTAGTGTTCTATATGGCCCTAATTACAAAGCCCTACATGCCATGTTTCTGTCTTTCTTTTGAGACATCATCAGGGGACTTCACACATGTATTCAAGGGCAGCTGGAAATAAAAATCACAAACATACACTAAATACAGGTCACATATATTACTGAGTACCGCATATGAGATAGTTATCAGCAGGCTCAGGTTACTTACTAAAGATCAAGGTGGTTTTGGCCTCGTGTCTTCACTCAGGATATTCAGTTGTTCCTATCCATGCTGTACAATGAGAAGTGTCCCATGACAGCCAGTGTCTCACCACAAACAGCAATGATTTGGGTGAGCACTCAACAGTTGTTATCCTCATCCTTATATACCTCACCTTCCGGTTAATGTACGCCCCCCCTAATTACCTACCTCACCTGTCCGTATCCATTGTGGTGCATGTTGCTGCAAATGGAACGCACGCCGCTCGCATGCGTTCCACCGGACCGGAAGTTGTAATCACATGGGTCGGGTTGACCGGAAGTGAGGTAAAGACCTGCATCTAGGCGTCGCTGGTAACATAGCAACCTCCAAACGCACGGCCAGTTCCCAGGCATATGATAATTTGCCTGCTTTTTTCTATATGCACAATCGCATGCCGGATTTATTAGGCAGGATTGCCAAACTCGATCTCCCACTCATCACAGCCATTACCAAATAGGCCTGGGGGACATACGATATCAGAAATCCATCCGGAAGGGGAGCAAGTGGATCCATATTTATACCGAATCGGCCATCACATCTCACATTTTTATTATGAGCGATGATGTTTCCACTCTATCCCAGTAGATCTTCAGTATTCTGGTCAGATCATCCATTACATCTCACATGCCCATCACTATGGATGAGCTACTGTGAGTGGGAGGGAGATCTGGCCATTTTACAACACTAAACCGCTCCTAGGATTAAGGATTATTCATATAAAGCAGCAGTAATTTTGTTGTTCGTTTAGGACAAAAGGGTGAACTGTCTTCAAATAGAAGATCCATTTTGCTTCACATTGAAGGATCCTTCTATCAAAATCGCCCCTTCTTATTCCTGGCTTGATTTTTTCAATCCCCATAAAGGAGAGACAGTCAGGCCTGCCATCATGTTCAGTGTTCACGTGTCGTGCCACCGATGTATCTCTGCCATTTCTGATGTCGCTCACGTGTTCTCCTATCCTTCTCCTCAGTTCTCTCCCTGTCTTCCCCACATATTGCTTTCCACATTTACATGTAATTTTGTACACCAATCCCATGCTTTTACAGTTAATCATATCATTAACTGTATACATTTTGCCAGTGTTATTGCTCCTAAATGACTTTGCCTTGGCCATAAAGGGGCACGCCACACATCCTCCGCACCTGAAGTTACCACTGATGCCTCTCTCAAGCCATGTTTTTTTTATGAGGCACTGGTGTATAGTGGCTACGCACCATCATATCACGGATGCTTTTTCCACGTCTGTACGTGATGCTGGGGTGCCCCTTTATGACCTTGCAAATGTCCGGGTCCATCTGGAGCACATGCCAATGTCTTGATATAATATCTCTTATTGCCGAGGAACAGCCATTGTATGTGCTAATGAGTCGGATTTCCCTGTTTTCACTGGCCCCACTAGTCCTGGGGATATCAATTTTTGGGGCCAATAAAGACCCCCTGTCCTTGTTTAGGGCCATTTGGTACGCTGGGGTGAGTACACCTCCTGGGTATCCACGATCTAAGAAGCGGGTTTTGAGGTCATCAGCCTGTTTAATGAACTCAGAGCGCCTGGAGCAATTCCTCCTTAAACGTAGGTATTGCCCTCTCGGTATTCCCTTCCTGAGGGGATATGGATGGCTACTTTCCCATCTCAGGAGTGAATTTGTGGAGGTCGGTTTCCGATAGATGGATGTCTCCAGGCAGCCCATCCCGTTTATACTGACGCAAATATCCAGAAAGGGGAGTTTAGATGGATCGCATTCTGATGTGAAATGGAGGCCTATCTCGTTCTGGTTCATTTCTTGAACCCAGGCAGAGAACGTCTCCTTGCTCCCCTTCCAGATGACGAAAACGTCATCTATGAATCGCGCCCACTTTTGGACACACTGTAATTCCATTGTGGACTCATCCCCAAATACTATGGTGTTCTCCCACCAGCCCAGGAACAAATTAGCATACGATGGGGCACACCGGTTCCTGGTACCATTCAAGACCAGGAAATTTCTCCATTGAATGTGGATCCCACAGAATGGGGTAAGATCCACCCTTTTTCATGCATTTGAAGTGGTATATTGGAGATATTGTTGTTGTCCATCACCTTGCAGAAACCATTATTTTAAATGATTTAGTAAATGTTATGTTTTAAAGTAATCCCAGTTTACAAAACGAATCTGATAGTTTACAGAAACTCCCCATATGTGGTGGTAAACTGCTGTACAGGCACATGACAGGGCGCCGAAGAAAAGGAGCGCCATATGGTTTTTGGAGAACAGATTTTGCTGGGCTGGTTTTTAGACACCATGTCCCATTTGAAGCCCCCCTGATGCACCCTTACAGTAGAAACTCCCAAAAAGTGACCCCAATTTGAAAACTATGGGATAAAGGGACAGTTTTATTGGGACTATTTTAGGGTACATATGATTTTTGAATGCTCAATATTACGCTTTTTATGAGGCAAGGTAACCAAAAAATGTCTATTCTGGCACAGTTTTCATTTATTTATTTTTACGGCATTTACCTTAAAGGGTAGATTATCTGATATTTTTATAAAGCAGGTCGTTACGGATGCGGTGATCCCTAATATGTCTTTTTTTAATTTTTTTTAATTTTGGTTTTACACAATAAATTTTTATTTTTTAATAATCTTATTTTCAACCACTTGTAATGTATTACAATACATTCAGTGAGGCGGTTAAGTACAGTTACACAAAGACACATGCCATAGAAGTGAGTGTGTTGAATTGAGGCAGCAATACCAGCGATGGAAAAAAATATTCCAATGAGAGACAATGAAAAATTCTAACTATTCGACCTCCAAACAAATAAGGGTGGGGGGGGGGGGGAGAAAACAAGGGTCACAGGGAGGTAGAAAAGAGGGGAAGGATTTGTGAGGGGTAGGCCTTACCCAGGTCTGACGCACTAGAGATCTCTACCATTAATGCAGAGGAGCTGTCGCATCTAGAGCCGTCAAAGCATATCCTGTGTCTTTTTTCCAAGGGTCCTAGAGTACAGACCAAAAGTTTGGACACACCTTCTCATTCAAAGAGTTTTATTTATTTTCATGACTATGAAAATTGTAGATTCACACTGAAGGCATCAAAACTATGAATTAACACATGTGGAATTATATACATAACAAACAAGTGTGAAACAACTGAAAATATGTCATATTCTAGGTTCTTCAAAGTAGCCACCTTTTGCTTTGATTACTGCTTTGCACACTCTTGGCATTCTCTTGATGAGCTTCAAGAGGTAGTCCCCTGAAATGGTTTTCACTTCACAGGTGTGCCCTGCCAGGTTTAATAAGTGGGATTTCTTGCCTTATAAATGGGGTTGGGACCATCAGTTGCGTTGAGGAGAAGTCAGGTGGATACACAGCTGATAGTCCTACTGAATAGACTGTTAGAATTTGTATTATGGCAAGAAAAAAGCAGCTAAGTAAAGAAAAACGGGTGGCCATCATTACTTTAAGAAATGTCAGTCAGTCAGCCGAAAAATTGGGAAAACTTTGAAAGTAAGGGCTATTTGACCATGAAGGAGAGTGATGGGGTGCTGCGCCAGATGACCTGGCCTCCACAGTCACCGGACCTGAACCCAATCGAGATGGTTTGGGGTGAGCTGGACCGCAGAGTGAAGGCAAAAGGGCCAACAAGTGCTAAGCATCTCTGGGAACTCCTTCAAGACTGTTGGAAGACCATTTCAGGGGACTACCTCTTGAAGCTCATCAAGAGAATGCCAAGAGTGTGCAAAGCAGTAATCAAAGCAAAAGGTGGCTACTTTGAAGAACCTAGAATATGACATTTTCAGTTGTTTCACACTTGTTTGTGTATATAATTCCACATGTGTTAATTCATAGTTTTGATGCCTTCATAGTCATGAAAATAAAGAAAACTCTTTGAATGAGAAGGTGTGTCCAAACTTTTGGTTTGTACTGTATATTTTTGTGAATAGATGTAGCGTGTGAGATTCCCAATGGGCAAGCTGCTAAAACCTGTAGATCTGATCTCCCCTAGTCAACCATTGTGGGTTCTTTTTGTCTCCAGTATCTTCTACCAATATTCTAGCGGCAGCTAGAAGCAGATGAGTCCGCTTTTTAACAGTGTTAGGAGCTTTGGAGTCCAAAAGAAGGCTCAGAAGGCAGATTTTAGGTGATACAGGGATAGGGAACTGATTTCTATGGGACAGAATGGCACAAATGTCGGACCAGAAACCTGCTATCCGACGGCATTCTCACCATATATGAAAGTAAGAACCCCTCTCCATCCCACACCTCCAGCAGGGAATATGTTAGATAGTCTTACTGGAGTATAGTGCCATCTAGTGAGTACTTTATAGTAGTTTTCCTGAAGTTTCACACATGTAAATGATCTAGGGCAGTGATTGTGAACCTTTTACAGACTGCCCAAACTGCAACCCAAAACCCACTTATTTATCACAAAGTGCCAACAGCAATTTACTCTGAATACTACAGTCCAGTATAGTCTATCTTCCCTGTACTTTATAATTTAGCTATAATAGCTGCCTACATTCAGTGCGCTGCCTGTGCCGTTCATGGTGCGCCCTGCGCTGATGAATGGCAGGAAAAGTCCAAGGCATATTGGTACACCATAGACTTTTTCCAGGGTGCAGGTGCCCACCAAAAGGGCTCTGAGTGCCACCTGTGGCACCCGTGCCTAGGTTTGCCACCACTGATCCAGGGGTTACGGACAGAAGAAATACAGCCTCCTTGTCTATTAATTTCCCCCCAAGTCACTTTCCCATTTCAAAAGAAACCAGAATTCTGTGGGGGTCTGTCTTGGCAGCATTTGGGAATACATAGAATACATAGATGAGATCGTTTTCATAGGTTCAGCTTTTTGTAATGCAAGTTTCTGAAAATTGGAGAAAAGGGGTGCAACTGTCAGGGGTTCAGTGTGTGGCTTCATAGATGTTCTAAAGCAACATCCTCTTCTATCTTCCTTCCATGCTCATCACCTTATAAGATCCATTGAGGGCGGAGCGCCCATATCGCATAGACCCAGGAGAGGAATGCGCATAGGGTTCGTCCCTTTGCCCTTTCCCACATCAACTTGTGTAAGTGATAGCATGTTAGTCATCAAGGTCTGAGGCCTCCTGTTTGTCAGAGGGCCAAAGTATGCCTAGTCAGCAGATTAGGACCCTAGGGCATACGGTTGTGTGCAAGGGCCCTTATGGTGATCAGCAATGAAGAGTGGCAAGCCATTTGTCAACTAAGGTGCTTCGATCCCCTTGCTCCGCGGGAGAAGCAGGGGTTATAAAGCTCACTATAGTATGAGCAGAAGTGTTTTGCGATAAACTCAGATGTATGTACAGGTCGAGCATCAGGTGATTTCAATAGAGAAATGTAGGAATATAAAAGAAACCGCGCAGCTCTAATATCCGCAATGAAGATTTGGCCCTTCAAGGCACACAGCAAGTGTTTTCTGATATGTTGAAGCCCAGGTTTCCAATCCAGTGATCGACCGTAAGTCAATATTCTTATCTTCCTAAGGCCTCTTTCACACGAGCGGATTGGCTCCAGATGTGTTCAGGATGCGTTCAGAAACTTGCACCATTTTTGCAAGCAAGTTCAGTCAGTTTTGTCTGCAATTGCGTTCAGTTTTTTTCTACGCGGGTGCAATGCGTTTTGATGCGTTTTTTAACAGGCGTGATAAAAAACTGAAGGATTACAAACAACATCTCTTAGCAACCATCAGTGAAAAACGCATTGCATCCGCACTTGCTTCCAGATGCAATGCGTTTTTCACTGAAACCTCATTCACTTCAATGGCTGCATGAAAAACTCAGAATATAGAACATGCTGCGTTTTTCACGCAACGCAGAACTGATGTGTAAAAAAAAACAGCTCATGTACAGACGCATTGAAATGAATGGGTCAGGATTCAGTGCGGGTGCAATGCGTTAACGTCACGCATTGCACCCGCGCGGAAAACTCGCTTGTGTGAAAGAGGCCTAAGTAATAGAAGAAACAGCTCGACATGGTGAAGAACCGCAAGTTCTTAGTTAATCCAACTTCTTTATTATACTTGCAAAATTCCAAGTAAAACCGTCACATAAAATATAGTCAACCAAGAGCATATGGAAAAGAATGACTATATTTTATGTGACTGTTTTACTTGGAATTTTGTAAGTATAATAAAGAAGTTGGATTAACTAAGAACTTGCGGTTCTTCACCATGTCGAGCTGTTTCTTCTATTACTTCGTAAGATCAGAATATTGACTTTTATGTTGAAGCCCAGGTTTCCAATCCAATGATCGACCATATCAGAAAACACTTGCTGTGTGCCTTCAAGGGACAAATCTTCATTGCTGATATTAGAGCTGCGCGGTTTCTTTTATATATTTTAAGACCGAGTGTGAACTGAACCCCACTTCACCAAGAACCAGCTGCCCTCAAAAGATATTCGCGGTTTGAGACTTATTTTTATTTTTTTGTTTTCTAATATTTGTAAATTGTATTTTTTATGTTATTATTTTATTTGTTTCTATTCAAAAGAGGAATGTGGGATTTATTTTTAAATTTGGGATAGTAAAAGCTTAGAAGCTTTATCCCCGTGAGAGTAGTGTTTAAATTGTGAGGATAGGAAGAGTTTAGTGGTGCTATTGTACAATATGTTCCTGAGATCAGTGCGAGCACTAGTTAATTGGTCCAGGATTGCTGGTGTGGGAAGGCGTTTATGGGATTTCTCGAGACCCCTGTTTCTTATCTGCCTAAGTTTGTTTATATGGGAACCTAGAGCTATGAAGTGCCCTCTAATTCCCGATACGCCCTTGGAAATGTCTGTGGAATCATTCATTCGGAAGTGTTCCTCCAGGACCCCTTCAATTTGTTTAACATAAGCCATATTACTGAGAAGAGTATTGTTTAGACGCCATTTGTATGCAGTCTTGGGCAGTCCCTGGTCTGACAGTAAGATAGTTCCTATATCGGCTAATTTGCAAAGGTGTAGCTGGTGTGTTGGGACACAAAATATAATCTATCAGTGATAAGATTTGTGCAAACCTTTCTAAAGCCGTGACCCCTTAATACAGTTCCTCATGTTGTGGTGACCCCCAACCATTACATTTTTTTTCCTTGCTACGTCATAACTAATTTTGCTACGGTTATGAATTGTAATGTAAATATCTGATATGCAGGATGTATTTTTATTGCTACAAATTGAACATAATTAAAGCAGAGTAATTAATCACAAAGACAAAATGTTATATATTGTCAAATATTTATTTCTAATTACAAATGAAATTTTGTATTGAAGCATGGTGTATAAATCAGTGGTGCTTCAAGTCCCCCCCAAATAAATAAATCAGAAGTGCTCAGGGTCCCCCAAATAAATAAATCAGCAGCGGTGCTTCAGGTCCCCCCCCAAATAAATAAATCAGCAGCGGTGCTTCAGGTCCCCCCCCAAATAAATAAATCAATGGTGCTCAGGGTCCCCCAAATAAATAAATCAGCGGTGCTTCATGTCCCCCCCCCCCCCCCCCCCCCCCCAAATAAATTAAGCCTTGCTCAGCCAAATAATTAAAATAAAATTAGCCAGGCTCAATTAAATCATTGGTGGCAGTGGTGCTCAGCGGCGGTGTCATTAACGAAAAAACTCGGACCTCAGCAGACAGGCGGCCCGATTTACCCGTCCAGACGTCAGGCTCCTTCAAGCACAGGCAGTGATAGCACATCACTTCCTGTGCGCGAGGATAAGGGGCCGCTGCCGTTGTGCGGGCGACCCACAATAGGAAGCCTCAAACGACCCCCCGGAAAGGGCCGATCGACCCCTAAAGGGGTCGCGACCCGCTGATCTAGAGGGTGAAAAGATCTCCAGGCATCTTCGAGGGTCGCCTCTGACAGGGCCAGTCTGATTTTTGCCTAGTGCTACAGTAGGTAGCGAGGAGCAGAAAGTGGAAGCGTCAAGGTGAGGTTGTACTGTGGCATTCAAAGACATTTTTCTGAGTCTTAAAGGGAAATTCTCTGAAATGTGCCCTGCTGGAGCCTAAAAAAAAATTATTTTAGGCCACGGCAGCACGGGCCTTAAAAATTAGGCATTCACCTGACATAAAAGAAATTCTGATTATGTGGCTCGAGGTACATTATGCGGTCAATAAATAAAAATTGTACTGTAGGCCAGTGGAGAACAGGCCCCAAACATGATTAGGTTATTGGGGAATTCCCTTGGGTCCTCTATTCTCTCCCCATTATCCTCACACTCCCCAACCCTACCTCGTTACCATATCCCCCTCCAAAAAGGACACAAAGCCGAATATTGGAATTAAATGGCCACAGCAGCCTTATATTAATACAAACATAACATGTATCATATATTATATACCTAGACCTGACGAAGGAGGTCCTAGAAGCCCCGATTCCAGCTGGTGCACCAAACACCCGGCTCAATCCACCTTGCCTCCAGCCATATCACTCCAGCTCGGAGACACCGAGTGATGGACACCCCACTGAAACCAACCAATTTTCCAACCCTGGGAGTCCAGCCCCACCAATTGAGGCCCTCCCATCAACAAACACCAAGCCCTAGCACCGTCTTCCAGGACCTCCTACCGCCGACTGCTATGACAAAAACCCAATCCCCCCAAAAACCTTCCCAATAATACCCTACCCAAACCCCTTCTGCCCACCCCCCCCCCCTCCCAGCTACCCAAAAAAGGGAGGGTGGGCGGGAGCTTTCTTACACCTAAAATGGCACCTGGGTTCCCGCTTCCCTTCCTTAAAAACCCTACAGCTCCACCCCTTTCCCTTAACCCAACCTCCTCCCCACTTAACCTCTCACTGCCCTCATCTAGCCTGCCACTTCCCCTGACATCCCCTCGTCCCCAAAACCTATCATGGCAGCCTCCTTTTATGCTGCGCTCTAGTACAGCTGCACTTGACTAGGTTATTGGGGAATTCCCTCTGGTCCTCTATTCTCTCCCCATTATCCTCACACTCCCCAACCCTACCTCGTTATCATATCCCCCTCCAAAAATGACACAAAGCCGAATATTGGAATTAAATGGCCACAGCAGCCTTATATGTTACATGTTATGTTTGTATTAATAAATTATATACTTAGACCTGATGAAGGAGGTCCTAGAAGCCCCGATTCCAGCTGGTGCACCAAACACCCGGCTCAATCCACCTTGCCTCCAGCCGTATCACTCCAGCTTGGAGACACAGAGTGATGGACACCCCACTGAAACCAACCAACTTTCCAACCCTGGGAGTCCAGCCCCACCAATTGAGGCCCTCCCATCCACAAACACCAAGCCCTAGCACCCTCTTCCAGGACCATATACCGCCACAGATGCGCAACTTGATCTTCTACCTCAAGCTTGCGCGCCCCTCCACACACCCAAAGCTCGCTCGATCCCCCCCCTTGCAGACCTAACTACCACAGATCAATGCCCACTGCATTGAGGTGGACCCTGTCCGCCCTCCAAAACTCACCCACTCCAGGCTCTAACTCAAAATGCCCTACCACAACCGCCCCATTCCGTGCCACAAATTTTCCCACCGCCCTGTTAACTTTAATGCGGGCCTTGTTTATCCTCTCCACCGATCGTGCCTCCCGCCAACGCCGTCTAGGAACGATGTCCGACCACACCACTACCATCCCGGGGAACAAAGACCACAACCGTAACAGGTCAAACTTAATGTCCTGAATTAATTCTCTCACCGGCTTCATGCCCAAGTCGTTACCTCCAGCATGCAGCACCAATACATCCGGAGGCCGGTCCAGCTGCACAAAGCGATGAACCTCCCTCAAAACCCTCCCCCCACAACATACCTCGGTAACCCAGCCACCGGATGGCCGCCACCTCCCTGTCCAAGCCCAGCTGACGACCGTTCGGACGCACATCGGCCCTTAACGCCCCCCCAAAAAACTATCGAATGCCCGATGATCCACACCAAAGCCGGGGGAACACCTGAAATGAAACAAACATAACAAACACATTAATCCAGAAGCCCGCAACCCGCACCCTTTACAGACCGCCCAAACGCACATAAGATCGGAACCTACCCGATTCTCACCGACCTATCCTCTTAATGACCTCCTCACTCATACCCCGACGGGCTGCCTCCGTCGCCGCCCCAATCCGGAACTAGTGATTCGTGTAACACCGCGGATCCAACCCCAAATCCCCCAAACACCTCTTCAAAACTGCCAGAAACTGAAATCTGGATAAAGAGGACCTATCCGCATGCTTCAAAAATGGGGCCGCCCCTTCTCCCATACCCAAGCGATACTCCCGCAGGCAAACGACCGGACACATCAAGCATCCCGGCACTGCAAACAAGCAAACGCAACACCTTCGCCCCTCCTGATCCGTTTTAGACTTGCGTATCCGGACCACCACCCTGTCATGAAAGACATCCACATCCTCATCCCGCAACCCCCCGGCACAACTAACGCTCCTACTCACTAATTCTCCCAACCTAAATCTTCGGACCGCCAACCTCTCCGCCAACCCTTAAACACCTGCCGAACCATAAAAGCCTTGGTGCAATCCACTAGCCCTCTCAACTTGAAACCAATAGCCAATCCCGACATGCACCTATTTACCTGAGCCACCGACCACCCTTCTTCCTTTCTCCATCCCCAAAACAACACCAAGGGAACTTTACCCGCATCCACACCAACTCGCCCAGCCATCCCAAGCCTCGTCGTACGCTGCCCACGTACCGGCCGTTAGGGAGGCCCTGAATAACCCACTCACAGTACCTCCAAGATCTCCCACAGCAACCCCGGACACTCCAACCCGACGACCTCTGCCTCTGGCGCCAGCTGCCGAAAGCGCTCCCACTGCGAACGAGAGAGCATCCGCAATACTGTTAGAGCCCCCCGGCACATGAACCGCTACCACCCACACATTCAACGTTAAACAACGCAATACCATATGCTGCAACAACCTTACCACCGGCGGGGAGGAAGCAGACAAATTAGTAATTGCCTGCATCACCCCCATGTTGTCACAATGGAACCTCGCCTTTTTGTCACGAAACTTATTCCCCACAACTCCAATGCTAACACAATAGGAAAGAGCTCCAACAATGCCAGATTCCGAACCCAACCTCTTACCCCCCACGACTCAGGCCAGCGGTCCGCTCACCACTGCCCGTTGCAGTAGACCCCAAAACCAATACCCCCCGCTGCGTCCGAAAAAAAACCAAAATCCACACTATCCACCGCATCCCCCAAAACCAACGCCCTCCCGTTGAACTCTGACAAAAACCTAGCCCACACTTCCAAATCCCTTCGCAGCTCGCACCCCAACCGAATGAAGTGATGCGCCGCCGTCACAGCCGCGGTCGCAGCCGCCAACCGCCTGCAAAATATTCGGCCCATGGGCATAGTGCGACATGCAAAATTTTACTTCCCCAACAACGATTGCAAATCCCTTAAACGAATCTTAACCGACCTACCCGCCCTGTCGACCTCCGCCCGCAAATCCCACAATTTATCCTCCGGAAACCTACACTCCATGGGCACCTTGTCCAAAACAATCCCCAAAAAACTCAACTCAGTCGTAGGCCAAACCGTCTTCCCTTCTGCAAGCGGTACCCCAAAGGACGCAAACACCGACTGTAACGTAGAAAGCAACAGATGACATACCCGCGAACCTGCCGGACCCAAGCACAAAAAATCATCCAGGTAATGGATGACTGACTTACAACCCGAAACTTCCACCACCACCCACTCCAGGAAGGAACTGAAGGCCTCAAAATATGCGCATGACAAGGAACAACCCATCGGCAGACACCTATCCACGTAAAACCCCCCGTCCCAAAAACACCCCAATAGATGTAAGCTCTCCGGGTGCACCGGGAGCAGATGGAAAGCTGCTTCAATGTCTGTCTTTGCCAACAAAGTTCCCGGACCCACGCCACAGCCACGTCAAACGAGGTATAGACCACCGAACACAATTCAGGATCAATACCCTCATTGACCGACGCACCCTTTGGGAATGACAAGTGATGAATCAGCCGAAACTTGTTCGGCTCCTTCTTGGGCACCACCCCCAAAGGCGAAACCTTAAAATCAGCGAACGGCGGAGCCTCAAACGGCCCATCCATTCGCCCCAACAACACCTCCCTTGCCAGCTTATCTGAGACCACCTCCGCATGCTCCCCTGCCGAGCGCAAATTCCTACCCGTAAAGGGGGACAGCCCCGAGTCCGACGGGATACGAAAACCAAACCTAAAACCATCTAACAATAACTGAGCCGCAGACCGAACAGGATACCTATTTAAAAACGGCTCCATCCTTCCCACCCGTACCGGCGTCAAACCCTTTTCCACTGGATCCCCCCCCCCTTGGAAACATCTGGACGCCCCATGAGCCCCGCCGCAGGAAGTGCACTCGTGCTTGAATTTGCACTTCGCCCCGAATTTGCAGTTCCCTTCATTAACCACCTCAGCCCCCAGTGCTTAAACACCCTGAAAGACCAGGCCACTTTTTACACTTCTGACCTACACTACTTTCACCGTTTATTGCTCGGTCATGCAACTTACCACCCAAATGAATTTTACCTCCTTTTCTTCTCACTAATAGAGCTTTCATTTGGTGGTATTTCATTGCTGCTGACATTTTTACTTTTTTTGTTATTAATCGAAATTTAACGATTTTTTTGCAAAAAAAACGACATCCATATAGAAATTTTGCTCTAAATTTATAGTTCTACATGTCTTTGATAAAAAAAAAATGTTTGGGTAAAAAAAAAATGGTTTGGGTAAAAGTTATAGCGTTTACAAACTATGGTACAAAAATGTGAATTTCCGCTTTTTGAAGCAGCTCTGACTTTCTGAGCACCTGTCATGTTTCCTGAGGTTCTACAATGCCCAGACAGTACAAACACCCCACAAATGACCCCATTTCTGAAAGTACACACCCTAAGGTATTCGCTGATGGGCATAGTGAGTTCATAGAACTTTTTATTTTTTGTCACAAGTTAGCGGAAAATGATGATTTTTTTTTTTTTTTTTTTTTTTTCTTACAAAGTCTCATATTCCACTAACTTGTGACAAAAAATAAAAAGTTCTATGAACTCACTATGCCCATCAGCGAATACCTTGGGGTCTCTTCTTTCCAAAATGGGGTCACTTGTGGGGTAGTTATACTGCCCTGGCATTCTAGGGGCCCAAATGTGTGGTAAGGAGTTTGAAATCAAATTCAGTAAAAAATGACCTGTGAAATCCGAAAGGTGCTCTTTGGAATATGGGCCCCTTTGCCCACCTAGGCTGCAAAAAAGTGTCACACATCTGGTATCCCCGTACTCAGGAGAAGTTGAGGAATGTGTTTTGGGGTGTCTTTTTACATATACCCATGCTGGGTGAGATAAATATCTTGGTCAAATGACAACTTTGTATAAAAAAAATGGGAAAAGTTGTCTTTTGCCAAGATATTTCTCTCACCCAGCATGGGTATATATAAAATGACACCCCAAAACACATTCCCCACCTTCTCCTGAGTACGGAGATACCAGATGTGTGACACTTTTTTGCAGCCTAGGTGGGCAAAGGGGCCCTTATTCCAAAGAGCACCTTTCGGATTTCACTCGTCATTTTTTACTGAATTTGATTTCAAACTCCTTACCACACATTTGGGCCCCTAGAATGCCAGGGCAGTATAACTACCCCACAAGTGACCCCATTTTGGAAAGAAGAGACCCCAAGGTATTCGCTGATGGGCATAGTGAGTTCATAGAACTTTTTATTTTTTGTCACAAGTTAGTGGAATATGAGACTTTGTATGAAAAAAAAAAAAAAAAAAATCATCATTTTCCACTAACTTGTGACAAAAAATAAAAAATTCTAGGAACTTGCCATGGCCCTCATGGAATACCTTGGGGTGTCTTCTTTCCAAAATGGGGTCACTTGTGGGGTAGTTATACTGCCCTGGCATTTTCCAGGGGCCCTAATGTGTGGTAAGTAGGTAAATGACCTGTGAAATCCGAAAGGTGCTCTTTGGAATATGGGCCCCTTTGCCCACCTAGGCTGCAAAAAAGTGTCACACATCTTGTATCTCCATACTCAGGAGAAGGTGGGGAATGTGTTTTGGGGTGTCATTTTACATATACCCATGCTGGGTGAGAGAAATATCTTGGCAAAAGACAACTTTTCCCATTTTTTTATACAAAGTTGGCATTTGACCAAGATATTTATCTCACCCAGCATGGGTATATGTAAAAAGACACCCCAAAACACATTCCTCAACTTCTCCTGAGTACGGAGATACCAGATGTGTGACACTTTTTTGCAGCCTAGGTGGGCAAAGGGGCCCAAATTCCTTTTAGGAGGGCATTTTTAGACATTTGGATACCAGACTTCTTCTCACGCTTTGGGGCCCCTAAAATGCCAGGGCAGTATAAATACCCCACATGTGACCCCATTTTGGAAAGAAGACACCCCAAGGTATTCAATGAGGGGCATGGCGAGTTTATTGAAAAAAACATTTTTTGTCACAAGTTAGCGGAAATTGATTTTTTTGGATTTTGTTCTCACAAAGTCTCCCTTTCCGCTAACTTGGGACAAAAATTTAAATCTTTCATGGACTCAATATGCCCCTCAGCGAATACCTTGGGGTGTCTTCTTTCCAAAATGGTGTTATTTGTGGGGTGTTTGTACTGCCCTGGCATTTGAGGGTCTCCGCAATCATTACATGTATGCCCAGCATTAGGAGTTTCTGCTATTCTCCTTATATTGAGCATACGGGTAATGAGATTTTTTTTTTCCGTTCAGCCTCTGGGCTGAAAGAAAAAAATGAACGGCACAGATTTCTTCATTCGCATCGATCAATGTGGATGAAAAAATCTCTGCCAAAAAAAGAAAAAGGAGGGGAAAGGCGTCTGCCAGGACATAGGAGCTCCGCCCAACATCCATACCCACTTCAGCTCGTATGCCCTGGCAAACCAGATTTCTCCATTCACATCAATCGATGTGGATGAATAAATCATTGCCGGGATTTTTTTTTTATATATATACAAAGTGTTTGCCAAAGTATATGAACACCGCCACCTCCTCAGCTCATATGCCTCGGCAAACGTATCTTTTACTGCAGAGGAGAAATCTCGTCTTGCAGCGCCGCATACACCGACTTGCGTGTAATCTGACAGCAGCGCAATGCTTCTGTCCGAATGCACATCAGTGCTGCAGCTAGTCGATCGGTTGGTCCACCTGAAAGGTAAAAAAAACAAAACAAAAAAGAAAAAACCAGGCCGCAAAGCAATAACTTTATTAACTTTAGAACAGAACATATTAACTTTTTTTTAACTTTTTTACTTACCGGTAATTTTTTTTTTTTTTGTTTAGTTTTTTTTACCTTTATAGAACAAACCTCTCCTTCCCCATGGGACAATGTGCAAAGCGCAAATCGCCCAAAGATGTGGCGAAGTACGTTATGCACTTTATCCCAGGTGAAAGGAGAGGTTTGCAGCAGCTGAGAGTAAAAGGGCCCTAATAGCCCTGTGTGCCTGTCCTGTGAGATGCAATCCCTATGCTAGGTGTACCTGTGTGTGGTACTTCCGGAAACACTCACCAAAGCATAGGGCAGGGTGGTCAGGACAGTCAGGACAGAAATAGCGGGTGTCACGCCTTATTCCACTCCTGCTACAGACACGACATCTTTTTCGGGGTGACGGGTGGGTTGAGGTACCAGGAACGACACTGGGGAAATGTCGCTCGTGTAGACGGCTAACTACACTGGTGGATGGGGCCACGGAACCTCCTGGGTAAAGGAGGTTCTCGATGATCTCTTCCTGGAATTTGAGGAAAGATCGTGTTCTCCCAGCCTTACTGTAGAGAACAAAACTATTGTACAGCGCCAATTGAATTAAATATACAGACACCTTCTTATACCAGCGTCTGGTTCTGCGGGAAACTAAATACGGAGACAACATCTGGTCATTGAAGTCCACCCCTCCCATGAGCGCATTATAGTCGTGGACACAGAGGGGCTTTTCAATGACACGGGTTGCTCGCTCAATTTGGATTGTCGTGTCTGCGTGAATGGAGGAGAGCATGTAAACGTCACGCTTGTCTCTCCATTTCACCGCGAGCAGTTCTTCGTTACACAAGGCAGCCCTCTTCCCCCCTTGCAAGACGGGTGGTTACAAGCCGTTGGGGGAAGCCCACGCGACTAGTTCGCGCGGTGCCACAGGCGCAAATCCGTTCTAGAAACAAATGCCTAAAGAGGGCCACACTTGTGTAAAAATTGTCCACATAAAGATGGTACCCCTTGCCGAATAAGGGTGACACCAAGTCCCAGACTGTCTTCCCACTGCTCCCCAGGTAGTCAGGGCAACCGACCGGCTCCAGGGTCTGATCTTTTCCCTCATAGATCCGAAATTTGTGGGTATAGCCTGTGGCCCTTTCACAGAGCTTATACAATTTGACCCCATACCGGGCACGCTTGCTTGGGATGTACTGTTTGAAGCCAAGGCGCCCGGTAAAATGTATTAGGGACTCGTCTACGCAGATGTTTTGCTCGGGGGTATACAAATCTGCAAATTTCTGGTTGAAATGGTCTATGAGGGGCCGAATTTTGTGGAGCCGGTCAAAAGCTGGGTGGCCTCTGGGACGGGAGGTGGTGTTGTCGCTAAAATGCAGGAAACGGAGGATGGCCTCAAATCGTGCCCTGGACATAGCAGCAGAGAACATGGGCATGTGATGAATCGGGTGCGTTGACCAATATGACCGCAATTCATGCTTTTTTGTCAGGCCCATGTTGAGGAGAAGGCCCAAAAAAATTTTAATTTCGGAAACTTGGACTGGGAAATGTCGCTCGTGTAGACGGCTAACTACACTGGTGGATGGGGCCACGGAACCTCCTGGGTAAAGGAGGTTCTCGATGATCTCTTCCTGGAATTTGAGGAAAGATCGTGTTCTCCCAGCCTTACTGTAGAGAACAAAACTATTGTACAGCGCCAATTGAATTAAATATACAGACACCTTCTTATACCAGCGTCTGGTTCTGCGGGAAACTAAATACGGAGACAACATCTGGTCATTGAAGTCCACCCCTCCCATGAGCGCATTATAGTCGTGGACACAGAGGGGCTTTTCAATGACACGGGTTGCTCGCTCAATTTGGATTGTCGTGTCTGCGTGAATGGAGGAGAGCATGTAAACGTCACGCTTGTCTCTCCATTTCACCGCGAGCAGTTCTTCGTTACACAAGGCAGCCCTCTTCCCCCCTTGCAAGACGGGTGGTTACAAGCCGTTGGGGGAAGCCCACGCGACTAGTTCGCGCGGTGCCACAGGCGCAAATCCGTTCTAGAAACAAATGCCTAAAGAGGGCCACACTTGTGTAAAAATTGTCCACATAAAGATGGTACCCCTTGCCGAATAAGGGTGACACCAAGTCCCAGACTGTCTTCCCACTGCTCCCCAGGTAGTCAGGGCAACCGACCGGCTCCAGGGTCTGATCTTTTCCCTCATAGATCCGAAATTTGTGGGTATAGCCTGTGGCCCTTTCACAGAGCTTATACAATTTGACCCCATACCGGGCACGCTTGCTTGGGATGTACTGTTTGAAGCCAAGGCGCCCGGTAAAATGTATTAGGGACTCGTCTACGCAGATGTTTTGCTCGGGGGTATACAAATCTGCAAATTTCTGGTTGAAATGGTCTATGAGGGGCCGAATTTTGTGGAGCCGGTCAAAAGCTGGGTGGCCTCTGGGACGGGAGGTGGTGTTGTCGCTAAAATGCAGGAAACGGAGGATGGCCTCAAATCGTGCCCTGGACATAGCAGCAGAGAACATGGGCATGTGATGAATCGGGTGCGTTGACCAATATGACCGCAATTCATGCTTTTTTGTCAGGCCCATGTTGAGGAGAAGGCCCAAAAAAATTTTAATTTCGGAAACTTGGACTGGTTTCCACCGGAAAGGCTGGGCATAAAAGCTTCCCGGGTTGGCGGATATAAATTGTGTGGCATACTGGTTGGTCTCTGCCACGACTAAGTCCAAGAGCTCCGCAGTCAAGAACAGCTCAAAAAATCCCAGGGCCGAACCGATTTGAGCCGTCTCAACCCGAACTCCAGACTGGGCGGTGAAAGGGGGAACTACAGGTGCGGCTGAAGTTGGTGACTGCCAATCAGGGTTTGCCAGCACCTCAGGGATTCTAGGGGCTCTACGGGCCTGTCTGCGCGGTGGCTGCGACGGGGTAACTAGTGCACGTGCCACCGTACCAGCTTCAACTGCCCTTCTGGTGCTCGCCACGTCACCATGTTGTACGGCAGTGCTGGTACTAGGTCCAGGGAGGGCTGCGCTGCTGGTGTATGCCTCACCACGTGATCCGGCAGCGACAGCCCCACTCTGCTGCTCTTGAAGCGGATCCTGCATAACCTGTGGTCTAGCGACACGGGGCCGGGTACGCCTGGTGCTGCCAGGGACCTCCACCTCCTCGTCCGAACTTTGGGTCAGAGAGCCACTGCTTTCCACAGGTTCATATTCTGACCCGCTAGATTCATCAGATGAGGGTTCCCACTCCTCATCCGACTGGGTCAGAATCCTGTAGGCCTCTTCAGAAGAATACCCCCTGTTTGACATTTTGGACTACTAAATTTAGGGGTATTCCCTGAGACTACCCAAGAAAAAAAGCAAACCTGTCTTACAAAGGGGAGGCTAGCGAAGTACCGGAGGCCGCTGCGGTTGATAAAAAATATCAAAACTGATTTTTTTTATCGCCGCAGTGCGTGTAAAATGAAAGTGCAGTGATCAAAAAATATATATTTTTTGTCACTGCGGTGGGGCGGGCGTGGGTGAACGCACGTGTGGGCGACCGATCAGGCCTGATCGGGCAAACACTGCGTTTTGGGTGGAGGGCGAACTAAAGTGACACTAATACTATTATAGATCTGACCGTGATCAGTTTTGATCACTTACAGATACTATAAAAGTACAAATGCTGATTAGCGATACGCTATTCAGCGAATAAAAGTGACTGCGGTGCGGTGGGGTGGGCGCTAACTGACGCTAAACTACCTAACCAAGGGGCCTAAACTATCCCTAAAACCTAACAGCCAATACCAGTGAAAAAAAGTGACAGTTTACACTGATCACTTTTTTTCCTTTCACTAGTGATTGACAGGGGCGATCAAAGGGTTAATTGGGGTGCAGGTGGGTGATCAGGGGCTACAGTGAAGTGTTTGGTGTACTCACAGTTCAGTCTGCTTCTCTGCTGGATCCAACCGACGAAAAGGACCAGCAGAGGAGCAGAGAAGCCATATAACAGATCATATTTACTAATATGATCTGTTATATGACTTTTGATTGGATTTTTTAAAAATCGCCAGCCTGCCAGCCAATGATCGTTGCTGGCAGGCTGGTGACGAACTTCTTCTTTGAATTTTGCCGGCCCGCGATGCGCATGCGCGGGCCGGCTTGGAGCGAAATCTCGCGTCTCGCGAGATGACGCGTATATGCGTCATTGTGCGCAGCGCTGCCACCTCCGGAACGCGAATCTGCGTACAGCGGTCCGGAGGTGGTTAAAAAGAAAGCACAAACCCTTCGCCGCAGCCGTTAACATCCCCGACTGCCCTGCCCCGCTACCTGCGTCCCCCCAAAAGGACTGCCCCTGCCACCCCGGCGCGGTCACCCGCATCCACAAACCAATATCTTTGTGGTCCCACCGCATGTTCGGGCGGACCGCTTTCCTCTGCCTAAACTGCTCATCGTAACGAAGCCAGCCCACGCCCCCATACACCCCATACGCCTCCCCGATCGCGTCCATGTAACAAAACAGCGCGTAGCAACACTCCGGCGATTTTTTCCCCCCCCCCCAATGACTCTTGCCAGAATGGCAAACACCTGCAGCCAGTTGGAGAAGGTACGCGGAATCAGCCGATACCTGCGTTTTTCATCCTACTCTTTTTTCCCGTCCTCCCGCCGCGCCCTATCCAAGTTAAATCTCTCCAGGGGCAACAAGGAAAAAATCTCTATATACTCCCCCTTCCAAATACGCTCTTTCGCCTCCTGCTTCAAATGTCCCCACAATGGGCCTTCGAAACAGACATATACCTCCCCTTGCGCCGAGTCATCCACTTTCCGCCGCTCCTCCTCGCCCCCCGCTTGGGTCTGCACCGATACCGACTCAACCCCCCCCCCCCTCGCACCGGCGTACTAGCAACGCCCGGTATATATTATATACCTAGACCTGACGAAGGAGGTCCTAGAAGCCCCGATTTTCAGCTGGTGCACCAAACACCCGGCTCAATCCACCTTGCCTCCAGCCGTATCACTCCAGCTCGGAGACACCGAGTGATGGACACCCCACTGAAACCAACCAACTTTCCAACCCTGGGAGTCCAGCCCCACCAATTGAGGCCCTCCCATCCACAAACACCAAGCCCTAGCACTGTCTTCCAGGACCTCCTACCGCCACAGATGCGCAACTTGATCTTCTACCTCAAGCTTGCGCGCCCCTCCACACACCCAAAGCTCGCTCGATCCCCCCTTGCAGACCTAACGACCACAGATCAATGCCCACTGCATTGAGGTGGACTCCGTCCACCCTCCAAAACTCACCCACTCCAGGCTCTAACTCAAAATGCCCTACCACAACCGCCCCATTCCGTGACACGAATTTTCCCACCGCCCTGTTAACTTTAATGCGGGCCTTGTTTATCCTCTCCACCGATCGTCACTGGTGTTGAATTCCTCCGGGGCCGCAACAATTATTCATTCACCGGACAGAAAAGAACAAGTAAGTATGTGGCTGGAGGTAGATTATTCGGTCTTTGGATATCACTGCACTACCCAAATGCACTGTGTAGATAGTATATAATTGGTATATAACACCCCTGCCTCAATCACTTTTTTGGGGGGGCAACTGGTATATCACACCAGTAGAAATTATTTGTACCAAGAGCGTTTGGCACTCTGTGTAGCTGCAGTATCGCAGCAGAGCCGCACACAACTGCTGCACAATACAAATGCAGACCCTTGAGGAAGCCCTACTGCGCCGTTGGGCGTTTCTCATTCATTCAGGTCCAATGCACCAGCTCTCCACACAGGTTTTGGCTCCTGTTATTTGACCCCATTGTGGTCTGTTTTTTATTTTTTAGTGGCCTTACCTTATCTGACATTTTCTCTATGCTGTTCATAGGTGCATATTGTGTATAGCTTGGTTATATTGTATGTCCCTACTCAGTGGACGCTCAGTGGACTCTGTATGTCGGTGACATTCATTCTTATACCAACACGCTGTTTATTTTGTATACAATTTTAAATGTGTTTGTTGGTGTGTCTAATAAACTTTATATATTTTAATACCTGGTTAGTGTTGGATGTGCATGTATAGGGTGGTTCTTGTGACTCTCTCTTAGGTCAGGTGTATTTTATATCACACCCCTCAGTAAGTCACACCTGTCGATAGCACACCTATATCAGTCCTTAAAAGGACTTTTGTGGCCCTATTAGCTAGAGTTTGGTGTCCCTAACAGCCTGTCCCTGCTCCACACAGCAACCTCTCCCTACACTGGCAAAACACTGAATGTAAAATGGTGGCCAGATCAGGTCTATTTATAAGGTAGGGGGGTGTCCATGGGCTGAAACGTCTCAATTGGCTGTCCTGTACCACCTGATGGATGTGTCATGGGTCAAATTTCTTTACAATGTAAAATAATATGGGGCCGGCCGGCAGACATCGCCATATGTTCGCCCGTTCGGCGAACCGCAGGACAAGCAAAGCTCGCCGCGAAACAACTGCTGGGCGAACTGCAAGGCCATCTCTAACCACCATTGTTTATATATGAAATTACTAGTGTGATACCTATATTTATATATGTATTATGTCTCGAAATTATGGACTGATTTGCCTCCTATTTTCTCTTTTGTACACCAGCCTGATGAAGGGCTTTCCTTTAGCCCGAAACGTTGTATTGTTTGTGCACCATCATGTCCGGCTGAATAAATACACTAATTAGCATATCTACCAGTTGGAGTGCTGTCTAATTGTATAAATATTACAAGTGCGGATCCTTAGGTGGAGTCAGGAACAGAACCTTGACGAGCACCCTCAAATAAGCCAGACTACTGCTGAGTGCTGTGATCATTTGGGATTACACTATCGATTTCTTACAGTGATAACTCCTCTGTTGCTTGAACATTAGCTGTCATAGTGGTCTTGTATGAATGTCAACTTTCAAACAAGACCAGTTCCATGCTTCTAGCTGCTACTATTCAGGAGATAACAGCAGCTAAAGCAGCCACTCCTCCACTTCTGCCCGAGCTGAGCTTGGGCAAAACAGGTGGTTAAGAGACATTCCGTTTTGTTTGTCCTAATACATGTCTATAGGCACAAATAATGGTTCCGATTTCTTCCGTTATGCATGATGGGAAAAAAAGTCCTGTCGACAGAACAAAACAGAAACGTTATTTGTGCCCATAGACATGTATTAGGACAGAGCAAAACGGAATGCCTCTTTAAAGGTTTACTTTTTGCATTCCATCCTAAAATTCCATTAGAACACACCCTTAGTAGTAGGGCCCGTAGCAAATAAATGGACAAGTTGTTCAGGTGGTGTCAGGTCTGTCATCCACAGGCTGCTGAAGTCTTCTTGGAGTCATCTTTCCAGGGAAATGCCTCCCTCCCTGCTGTCTGGATGAGGTAACGGGTCTAGGGGGTGATCAGGGGTAATGACGGCAACAAAGCAATGTCTTATGCCAGATTAAAGTCCGGAATATCCAGTGCCTCAATATTCAAAGTTTCATAGATCTATTAGAGATGAGCAAATGCCCATATCACAATCTTTCTGTCTGGTGTATTGTTTAACAGCCCAAATGGATGCAACCATCGATATGTGATCTTTCTGCTCCGCAAGCTTTCTAATCAAGGACGTAAATAGTTTCTCTTGCTCAGGGTCATAGGGAACAAGTCCTGGTAAATGGTAGACCCTTCACACTCCAGGGAGGAGGCTGTTGGTGCAGCTGTCAAGATTTGTTCTTTAGTGTGGAAGCTTATCATCCCGCAGATAACCTCTCGAGGTGTTTCATAGGTTTAGGTGGGAGTCTCAGCTCCCTATGTGCCCGGTCCATGGTTAAATCTCCTGTCTCTTGACCCAACAGAGCAGTAAAGAAGGTGGTGAGGGCTAGCATAAGGGCTTCAGATGTGACAGGTTCAGGCATGCCTTTAAAGAGGACTTTTCATGGTTTTGTATTAATTGAGATAAATACCTTTTACTTGCTGATGCTGCCACCCTGCACGAATTTTTTTTTTTTATATCGCTCCTACGCCCCGCTGTGCCCCCCTGCACTTTTACCCCGCAAGTAAAGGTATTTATTTCAATTAATACAAAACCATAAATGTCCTGGTACTTAAGGACACAGGGCGTACAGGTACGCCCTGTGTATTTCCGATCACTGCCGCGTGGCGGGCGGTGTTCGGGACTGGGTGCCTGCTGAAATCAATCAGAGGGGGGTCCTGTATCAGCGACCCCCCCCCGTATCAGCGAACGCGGCATAGAAGGGGTTGGAGTGAGCCCATCGAGTCCCCGCACTGCTGTGGCGGGGACTCGATGTCTCAGAAGGCAGCCCGATGCCGTGAAGAGGCTGCCCAATGCCTTGCACGGCAACGGGACCTGCCTTCTACAGAAGCCGAGGAGATTCAGCCTCAGACACTGAGTCATACACTAACAGGCAATGCATTACAATACAGATGTATTGTAATGCATTGCAGAGGGGATCAGACCCCCAAAAGTGAACATCAGAAATAAAGTAAAGAAAAAAAAAGTGTGAAAAAAAATGATTTAAATAAAATTTATAAAGTAATAAAATTTATAAAGGAAAAAAAAAGGAAAAAAAACGCCCCTTTCCCCTTATTTTATAATAAAAAATAGAACCCCCCCCCCCACACACACATATTGGGTATCGCCGCGTCCGTAATGACCGGCTCTATAAATATATCACATGATCCACCCTATACGATAAATACCATAAACAAAATTAAAAATTAAAACGGTGTAAAAAAAAAGCCATTTTTGTCACCTTACATTACAAAAAGTACAACACCAAGTGATCAAAAAGGCGTATGCCCCCCAAAATAGTACCAATCTAACCGTCACCTCATCCCGCAAAAAAAATGAGCCCCTACCTAAGACAATCGCCCAAAAACTAAAAAAAACTATGGCTCAGAATATGGAGACACTAAAACATCATTTTATTTGTTTAAAAAATGCTGATATTGTGTAAAACTTAAGTAATTAAAAAAAAAGTCTTTATATTAGGTATCGCCACGTCCGTAAGAACCTGCTCTATAAAAATATCACATGACCTAACCCCTCAGGTGAATACCGTAAAAAAAGACATATTTTGTCACTTTACATCACAAAAAGTGTAATAGCAAGCGATCAAAAAGTCATACGCACCCCAAAATAGTGCCAATCAAACCATCTCATCCTGAAAAAAAAGAGCCCCTACACAAGACAGTCGCCCAAAAAATAAATAAAACTATGGCTTTCAGAATGTGGCTTTCAGAATATATATATATATTTTTTTATGCTTTATGTAAAACTTAAACAAATAACCAAAAATTTGGTATTGTCACGTCTGACAACCTGCTCTATAAAAATACCACATTATCTAACCTGTCAGATGAATGTTGTAAATAACAAAAAATAAAAACGGTGCCAAAACAGCTATTTCTTTTTACCTTACCTCACAAAAAGTGTAATATAGAGCAACCAAAAATCATATGTACCCTAAAATAGTACCAACAAAACGGCCACACTATCCTGTAGTTTCCAAAATGGGGTCACTTTTTTGGAGTTTCTACTCTAGGGGTGCATCAGGGGGGCTTCAAATGGGACATGGTGTCAAAAAACCAGTCCAGCAAAATTTGCCTTCCAAAAACCATATGGCATTCCTTTCCTTCTGCGCCCCGCCGTGTGCCCGTACAGCAGTTTACGACCACATATGGGGTGTTTCTGTAAACTACAGAATCAGGGCCATGAATAGAGTTTTGTTTAGCTATTAACCCTTACTTTGTAACTGGAAAAAATGGATTCAAATGGAAAATCTGCCAAAAAAGTGACATTTTGAAATTGTATCTCTATTTTCCATTAATTCTTGTGGAACTCCTAAAGGGTTAGCAAAGTTTGGAAAATCAGTTTTGAATACCTTTAGGGGTGTAGTTTGTAAAATGGGGTCATTTTTGGGTGGTTTCTATTATGTAAGCCTCACAAAGTGACTTCAGACCTGAACTGGTCCTGAAAATGTTGGTTTTAGAAATTTTCTAAAAAATTTCAACATTTGCTTCTAAACTTCTAAGCCTTGTAACGTCCCCAGAAAATAAAATGTCATTCCCAAAATGATCCAAACATGAAGTAGACATATGGGGAATGTAAAATAATAACTATTTTTGGAGTTACTATTATAAAAATAGAGAAATTGAAATTTGGAAATTTTTCCAAATTTTTGGTAAATTTGGTATTTTTTTTGTAAATAAAAATGATTTTTTTTAACTCCATTTTAGCAGTGTCATGAAGTACAATATGTGACGAAAAAACTATCTCAGAATGGCCCGTATAAGTAAAAGCGTTTTAAAGTTATTCACACATAAAGTGACACTGGTCAGATTTGCAAAAAGGTCCTTAAGGTGAAATATGGCTGTGTCCTTAAGGGGTTAAGTCTTAAGTTATTTCGGCACCCCTGATTACTAAGGAGTAAAGGTAGTTTACATGGGCTTGGCAGACATTAAGTTATGGGAGACTGCTGTATTAAACTGAACCACTGCAGCCTGGGAAGTTTCAAGAGCCTCAACTCTAGAGTGTATATGACGCAGGTCTTGTTTTATATCTTTCAGTTCGCGGAGCACAGGTTCATGGGAACTCGTCAACAAGGATTTAAGGTAGGACTTGGATATAACCTGGTCATCTCCACTGCAGGAGTCCTCCTGTTCGCTGTATGCTTCTACCTCTGAGCCATCTTCGGCATAGGCTAGCGGGTCACATAGCTTTGGCGGCGCCATCTTGCCGGATTGTTGTGTCATGGCTCCTGGTGTTCTGCGCATGAAACGCTTGATTTCTCTGTGAGCAGTCATGGCTCTAAAGAGGTTGTCTCATCTCAGACAATGGGGGCATATCTCTGGGACCCGCACCTATATCAGGAACGTAGCCCCACAAAGTGGTGGCTGGATGACTCCGGTCCGGCCACTACCAAGTGCTCTCCCCATAGAAGTGAATGGGGATGCACCGTGGATGACCGGCCAACGCTCCCATAATCTTCTATGGGCCCGACAGAAATATCTGAGCTAGCTCTCGGCTATTTTCGGTGGCCCTAAAGTAAATTAATGGAGGGCAGCTGCGTATGCACAGTGCGCCCTCCACCACTTTTGGGGCTCCATTCTCGACATAGGTGCGGGTCCCAGCGGTAGGACCCTCACTTATCGGACAATGGGGGAATATCCTAACGATAGGGGCTCATTTTTGCGGGATGAAGTTGACGATTTTTTTATACCCAGACCCACTTGGTTCTTGAAGATCCAGTGAGTTTGATGGCTATACAATACACTGCAATACACTGTATAGTGTATTGTCAGTGAAACTAATCAGGCTACCACCTCTGGCAGGACATGTCAGGCTTAGATACCATGGCAAGCCCAGATGCCTGCGTAAGGCGTCTGGTTACCATCGGGCTCCCTCCCTCTGTTGAAAATGAATAAATGAGGATAAAAGTAATTGTGATGCAAACCACACAAATACTAAGTGGTTTCAAACATATGTCAGAACTTAAAAATGTGGGTCTAGGTAAAAATATAATCCTGGTCCAACAGCAGCCAAAGCAGGCCCTTGCATATAAGACGGCATAAGGTAAGGGCCCATTCACACGACCGTATGGACGCCGTACCCATGTTGTAAACTTCGTGCTGCTGTGTGGAACCATTGACTTGAATAGGCTCATGATCCGCAACATACGGAAAAAGATAGGACATGTCCTATCTTTTGCGGTGCGCAGACACGGACCTGGAAGCCCATGGAAACACCATGTGCTCTCCGCATCCATATGTCCTTTCCATGGCCCTGCCCTGCGGACAAGAATCAACATTTCTAACAAAGGGTGGAAAATACTGATGCGCAAAATGTGCATCCCACATGGCCAGTAAAACTGTCACAGCTTCTTACGGTAGATATGATGGTGGCCGTTGAAGGATGGAAATGAGCATGTGCGACCACCTCAGTAGGTGGATGTGCACATTACTATTTAGATCAAACACCAGGAGGCGCTATTATTATGAAATGAAGAGAATATCTCACCACTGGAACATTTTTGTAACAAAGTAAATTTAATGGTAGCACAACCCCTTTAAGACCCCATGTATTAAAAGGGAAAGCGTATTATGGCTTTGCTCAGAAAAGAGAGGTGTAACATAGCCATGTGCCTGAGACCTTAAACTGGTTACTTACAGACGTGAAGGCGTATTGCTAGAATGCCATCATTTCATGAATGGTTGGGGTCCGATCTCTGGGACCTCCCCCAATCCTGAGAATGAAGGGGCGGCAGCGCTGACTGCAGCTCTCCTGACCGTGCGGGGACTCTGCTCCGTATACTTGGATGGGACCGTGCGTAGTTCTCTGCACAGCAGCTCCCCAGCCGTGAGGGGGCTACATCAACACAGCAGACCATTCATTCTCGGAGCAGGTGGGGTTTACCAGAGGTCAGCCCGCCACCGATCATAAAAAACTGACCTCCTAGAGAAATTCCATCACTTTATATGATGGGAACTTACATTTAGGTGAGATCTAGCTGCAGCTCGTGGGCAGAATTGTGGACTTCTTACATTGTCATTATCTCTTCTTCACCTCTAGGTTCCTGATGATCGGCGTTTCGGACTGTGCGCTTGTGAACATCGGTCGCATCTCCAGCGCTTTCTGTTACTCTCATAAACACTGGATCTGTAACAAGCCCGACACTTACAATTCTCATTTTTAATATGAGACGCTATAAGACCAAGTGCACAGATATATGCAGTTGCCTTGATGCTCCCACCCCCATATACAGGAAAATGGTGGCCTGTCCAGGTTCATCCCACTGCAAGGCTACACTGCACTATACTGTGGTCCACCCATTCCAGTTGTGCTCGGACTCTAATGGCGGAGTCATATGTGTACACCTAAAACGGAGAAGCCATGCGTGAGAGCCTCTAATGGCGGAGTCATATGTGTAAACTTAAAACTGAGAAGCCATGCGTGAGAGACTAATAGCGGAGCCATGCGTGAGAGACTAATGGCGGAGTCATATGTGTAAACCTAAAACGGAGAAGCCATGCGTGAGCCTCTAATGGCGGAGTCATATGTGTAAACCTAAAACGGAGAAGCCATGCGTGAGAGACACTAATGGCGGAGTCATATGTGTAAACCTAAAGCGGAGAAGCCATCCGTGAGAGACTAATAGCGGAGCCATGCGTGAGAGACTCTAATGGCGGAGTCATATGTGTAAACCTAAAACGGAGAAGCCATGCTTGAGAGACTCTAATGGCGGAGTCCTATGTGTAAACCTAAAACGGAGAAGCCATGCGTGAGAGACTCTAATTGCGGATTATAATTATAATTTTTTCTTTTTTTTTCTTTCCCTTCTAAACTATAAACCACTTAACCCCTTAAGGACATAGGACGTACCGGTACGCCTTATTTCCCGAGTCCTTAAGGACGTACCGGTACGTCCTAACTTTAAATAGGCATTCCGGTGCCCCAGGGGTTAATCTGAACAGGATGCCGGCTGAAATCATTCAGCCGGCATCCTGTCACAACGCCAGGGGGGGTCATGACCCCCCCCCCGTGTCGACAATCGCAGCAAACCGCAGGGGTACAGGTGGGGGCGTTGGGCGGGGATGGGGGCGTTGCCGGAGGCGGGCGGTGTGGCAGGCGGGATCGCGATCCCTCGCCCATCTCCCCTTGAAAATTCGTTGGCTTCTAGTGGGTTATACCAGGGTGCCAGCACACCGTATAAACGGCTGACATCTGTGCAGATGTCAGCCGTTTAACCCTTTCCATACCTCGGTCCATACGGACCGCTGTATGGAAAAAGTTAACTGTCATCGGTCAGGGAGCTCCCTCCCTCTCCATCGGGGGGCTGCTGTGCCTTTGCAGCCCCCCGATGGAGAGGGAGAGAGCCCCCCGACAGCCCCCCTCAGCCCTGTGCTTACCCTTCCCCATCTGCGAAGTTGTGGCAGACGGGGAAGGTTCCCATGGCAACAGGACGCCTGCTCAGGCGTCCTGCTGTCCATGGTGCTGAACAGATCTATGCTAAAAGCATAGATCTGTTAAGTGTAAGTAAAATACAGTACAGAGCCCTATATAGGGTTCTGTACTGTATTATACAGACATCAGACCCACTGGATCTTCAAGAACCAAGTGGGTCTGGGTCAAAAAAATAAAATAAAGTGAAAAAAGTTAAGATTAAAAAAAAAACATTTATCACTGAATAAAAAAAAAAAAAAAAAAACACTACAAATATTAGGTAGGGGTGGGCGATATGGCCTAAAATCTATATTGCGATATAATTTGAATCATGTGCGATATGCGATATATATTGCGATATAATATTTTCTTCTGTATGTATACAAAAAATGCAAATTAATAAACTTTGCAAGAAATTTTTAATGTGTATTGTGTAACACATCTTTTTCCAAACAATGTAAAGATGAAGTGTTAGTAAAACACAAGTTTCTTGAAAATAAAGTGCAAATTGCAAAATGTAAAATAATAAATAACATCACATTTCTTCCTCCTATCCTGATTACTTAGGCTCCCCTCCATCCATGAAAATTACATACGACCCACTAGCACGTATTGAGACTTTGCATATGAAATTTTTAATTGGTCAGGGAGACCACAATTGTCTCTAGGTTAATACGTGCTACTAAATGTATCAATAAATTGTATATAAAATTTAACGTTTATTTGATACTCTTAAAATTAGATGCCTAGAACTCACATATTAAAACTATCAGTGGTGCCAGCCCTGTTGCAATATATCTTATATTGTATCATTTTATATGTGCTTATTGACCACTGGGGGGCCCGCACTCAATTCCCTTTAGTAGTTCCTGCTATCTGTTATTCCCACAGATACTGCTCTAAACAGCGGGCTCCTTCCCAGTGTGCTGATTGATAACTAGCATGTACTGCTTATACTTGGCAGGGCACTCGCTGCCTAAAACCACATTTAACACACTCTGCCCCCCGACATGTTTCACCAAGCTATCTTGGCGTCTTCAGGGGAACGGGCTGTTATCTACCAGCATATTGGAAAAAAGCCTGAGGCTTAGAGAAGTACACTGTGGCAACAACAGTGCACTATGTAACAACTATGATCACTGCTGAACCGTGATAGCAGGAACTACTAAAGGGAATTGAGTGCGGGCCCCCCAGTGGTCAATAAGCACATATAAAATGATACAATATAAGATATATTGCAACAGGGCTGGCACCACTGATAGTTTTAATATGTGAGTTCTAGGCATCTAATTTTAAGAGTATCAAATAAACGTTAAATTTTATATACAATTTATTGATACATTTAGTAGCACGTATTAACCTAGAGACAATTGTGGTCTCCCTGACCAATTAAAAATTCCCCTCCATCCATATCACCGTTTCTCCTTTCCGTTCTCCGGCTCGGTTGAGGAGCAGGAGAACGGAAAGGACGGATTTGGCACATAACTGACCACTAACTGAGCATAACAGAGCCTAAAGACCCCATAGACAATAATGGGGTCCGTTCCATGTCCACTCAGAACATGATTTTTGAGCAGAGACAAAAGTAGTGCATGCAGGACTTTAGTCTCCGCTAAAAAATCATGTTCTGAGCAGACACGGAACGGACCCCATTATTGTCTATGGGGTCCTTAGGCTCCGTTACGCTCAGTTAGGTGTGTCAGTTATCTGCAGAATCCGTCCTTTCCGTTCTCCTGCTCCTTAATGGAGCTGGAGAACGGAAAGGAGAAACGGTGATGTGTGAACGAGCCCTTACTTATATTGCACAAAAATAAAAAGTTGCACATATTTGAACGAAAAAGCCTTCAAGTTCAACAGGTTTCTTAACGGTAAACTGTTAAAGGGAACTTGACACCTGTCATCAACTTTATGCTGCCGAAACTAACAGCAGCATAAAGTAGAGACAGGTGAGTTGATTTCATCATCAGTCTGCATAGTTTAAAAGTAAGTGGTTGCCCGAGAACCACCATCACATTAATTGCTGACTGGGCCTGGAAAAGAGTCCCGGCCACCTGAGAAGAGTCCTGGTTATTCATAAATTCCTGCTCTCCCTGCCCACCTGCTGATGACCGACAGGCTTCTACCTAGTTTTCTCCCTTTCTCTCTAGGAGAGAACTGCCAATCATCAGCAGATGGGTGAGAGAGCAGGAGATTATAATAACCAGGACTCTTCTCAGGTAGATCTGACTTTTCAAGGCCTGGGCTACAATGATTATGATGCTGGTTCTCAGCAACCACTTACTTTTAGTTAATGAGAGACACACCGCTGAAATCAGAATTTTTGTCATTATTTTATGCTGCGGTCAGTGAGGTCAGCATAAAGGTGATGACAGGACAGGTTCCCTTTAAATATATAACAAATTGCAAACTTGCAAATCAATATCTAGTGCGAGTGCGACTGAGCATCAGCCTTGCGTGCCGTCATTACATTTAATATCTCCTTATTGGTCCAGAGGACCTGAGCGAGCATTACTTTCGCACACTCACTGAATAGTTTTATTAAAATTCGACTTTATTGATTATATCCTTTAAAATCACTTTGTGTTAGACAAGGAACTCAAAAATGTGATTAAAATTACTCAGGGAGGCCACGTCCCTTCCCTATAACCTGAACTCCCTGAGTAATTTTAATCACATTTTTGAGTTCCACTTCCTTGTCTAACACTAAGTGATTTTAAAGGATATATCAATATCAATAAAGTAGAATTTCAATAAAACTATTCAGTGAGGGTGCGAAAGTAACGCTCAGGTCCTCTGGAGTCGCCAATAAGGAGATAATAAATACAGGAGTATAGCGTTGCACGCCTCCTGAGGGGTCCTGTCATTACATAATGCACTTCAGCCAAGGTTTTTCGCCAGGAACACAAGTTTGTCCACAGTCTCGGGCTTCAGTGCAGATCGGTGGCATGTTACTATATTGCCACTGGTGCTGAATGCCCTTTCTGAAGGGGCACTTGTGGCAGGAATGCAAAGATATTTCTTGGCTAGGCTTGCCACCCTGGGAAAATTAGCCTGGTGCAACCTCCACCACTCCAGTGGGTCAGCTTCTCCTTTTACATCCAGTGCCTGCAGGTAACTCTTAAGCTCAATTTTAATCGCTTCTCTGTCAGTGAGGGCAGCTGGGCCAGGCTGAGCAGATGCATTTTTTAAAAAGCTGCCCAGACTTCGTTTACTCCTCTTGGGTTCTCTCTGGGCTTCTCCAGCAGCTCCTGTGCTTGTGTGTGATGGTGATGATGACTCTGTGGCAGACACAGCTTGCGTCTCTAGCAGTGCCTGAATTTATGCTGCTGCCTTTGTGAAGATGAACTCTCTTCGGTCATCTGCTATATATGATGATCTGAAGCGTGGGTCGACCAAGGAGGCCATATCCAGGAGGTCATCAGTTGCAACGTCCGAGTACTTCTCATTTAAATACTTGAGGATGGCTGTCTTCATGTCCTTCATCAGTTCTGTGTCAATGTCGTCATCAGCTAGAGGAAGAACTGTGGTGTTTAGAAGGTGGAGCACAGGTTTGACAGTCGACACACTCACATACTCTTCTCCAGACAGAGCATCTGTAAACTCCAACAGGGGACTGAGGGTCTTGTTCATAGATTCTAACACATCAATGTCCTGCCAAGTTGGTACCAGGTGCCTGGTTTTCCGGTCTGCTTTCAGGACCTGTGATATGGCCTTCTCTTGTTCGAGCAGCCGCTGAATCATCTGCTGTCGAGACCCCCATCTTGTTGGTGTTTCAGTGATGAGGCGGTGAGGAGGCAGGTTTAGCTCAGCCTGGGCATTAGCCATTTCTCTCTTCCTTTTCCAAGCGTAAGAAAAGGCACATACATATTTTCTTGCATTTGCCAATGGCATGTTCAACACGGGCGTCTTTCACACTTCTCTCTAAGGACAAAATTGGAAGATATCATTAGCACATCAACCCCAGTGCATAATGTAACTAGTCTAGGACTAAAAGAAACGTCTACCTACCTATGGCAAGGTGGAGCCTGTGACCAAAGCACTGCAGTCTTGTCCAGCCGTTAATTTCCACTGCTTTCACAATATTTGCGCCATTGTCGGTGGTTATGCAGACTTGTATAAGTCCCCATGACTCGAGCGCTTCCTTCAATCCCTGAGATATCAGTTCACCCGTATGATCCTCGGGAAAATAAGATGTCTGTAGGCATCTGCTGCACAACTTCCACTCGTCATTGATGAAGTGGATTGTGAGACTAATGTAAGGCTCCATTGTGCGACTTGACCACAAGTCCGTAGTAGTTGCATAGTATTTTATGCTCCGGAGTTCGTTCTTTACTTGCTCACGGACTTTGTCATACAGTTTGGGCATTTCAGTTTGGCTAAAGTATTTGCGGCTAGGTACCTCGTAATGTGGATCGAGTGTCTTAATCATGTTCTGAAAGCCGCGTTTCTCCACTGTAAGAAACGGCACCATGTCCTTACACAGGTATAGGGTAATGGCATTTGTAATATCAATCCACCGCCGATTTCTTTTGTCATACGGAGTGCCTTTAGAAAATGCTTTCACAATATCGGTCTGCTGGTGGGCAGGGCCACCTTTTTTCTTTCCACTAGACTGACTGGCCGTTTGTGGAGGAGGGCGCAGTTTTTGGCTATCTTGGTATTCCAAAAGGTGCTTCATTTTGAGGTGATGAAACAAATTGGTTGTATTCCCTCTCTTTGCTATTATTGTCGCACGGCAAACTTTGCAGATTATATTTTTCTGCTCCACATCAGACTTCTTAAACCCAAACCAGGTCCATATGACAGACGTCGCACCGGTCTTCTTTATGAGCACCTCCTCCTCTTCCTCCTCCCCACATGCTGTAAGCTCCTCCATGAAGTTGACCAAAACAGGCACAACTTAAGTTGATCTTGATGACATATAGGGCGCCTGCAGGAAACGATTATTTTAGCTAGGGTTGTCCCGATACCACTTTTTTAGGACCGAGTACAAGTACCGATACTTTTTTTCAAGTAGTCACCGATACCGAATACCGATACTTTTTTTAAATGTCATGTGACCGTTTTGGGGGATCTGTGGATCTGTGGATGATGCACTGTCATGTGGGGGATCTGTGGATGGCACTGTTATGGGGGACCTGTGGATGGCACTGTTATGGGGGACCTGTGGATGGCACTGTTATGGGGGATCTGTGGATGGCACTGTTATGGGGATCTGTGGATGGCACTGTTATGGGGGATCTGTGGATGGCACTGTTATGGGGGATCTGTGGATGGCACTGTTATGGGGGATCTGTGGATGGCACTGTTATGGGGATCTGTGGATGGCACTGTTATGGGGGATCTGTGGATGGCACTGTTATGGGGGATCTGTGGATGGCACTGTTATGGGGGATCTGTGGATGGCACTGTTATGGGGATCTGTGGATGGTGCTGTTATGGGGGATCTGTGGATGGCACTGTTATGGGGATCTGTGGATGGTACTGCTATGGGGTGGGATATCTGTGGATGGCATTGTTATGGGGTGGGGGGATCTGAGGATGGCATTGTTATTTGGTGGGGGATCTGTGGATGGTGCTGTTATAGGGGATCTGTGGATGGAACTGTTATGGGGAGGATCTGTGGATGACACTGCTATATGTCATCCACAGATCCCCCTCATAACAGTGTCCCCCAATACACCGGGCCCCGCCGCTCACCGAAGTATTTATAAACGTGAATCCTTATCCTGTTATTAAGTTGAACTAACGCTGCCCTCTCCCATGTTCCCCTGTATCCCCACAGCACTTACTTAAGCTTCCATAGCAGGCAGAGCGGACGGCACCAGTAACGTCACTCACTGACGTCGCGCGTCTGCTCCGCCTGCTTCATTCATAAAGTGGGCGGAGCAGGCGCTCTACGTCAGTGAGTGACGTTACTGGTGCCGTCTGCTCTGCCTGCTATTGAAGCTTACAGGGGGATACAGGGGAACATGGGAACATGGGAGAGGGCAGCGTTAGTTCAACTTAATAACAGGATAAGGATTCACGTTTATAAATACTTTGGTGAGCGGCGGGGCCCGGTGTAAGAGTACAGTGACTGCACCGGGCCCCGCCCATAGTTACGGACTCCAGCCCCTCCTCTCTCCCGATGCTGCATCTTTGCCGGGCCGCAAAAATATTCATTGCGGGAAAAAAAAAAAGTATTCTATTTATGTATCGGGGCGGGGTATCGGCGGCTGAGTACCGCCGAGAAAACTCGGAATCGGTCCCGATACCGATACTAGTATCGGTATCGGGACAACCCTAATTTTAGCAATCGAGTACTCGTCTCTAATAAGACAAACCGTCTCTTAAACTATTGCTAACGTATTGCTAATTGCTTTTTAAAAACAATATTTTTATGTGGTAATAGTATAGCAAATCATCACCCCAATGCCATTTGCTGTCAGTCAGCGTCAGACAGACCCATGGCATTTGCCAATTGCCATCATCAGACATGTCACCCAGAGCCAGTGCCATCAGCCCCATGGCATTTGCCATCATCTATCAGACTGTGTGATGATGGCAAATGCCATGGGGCTAATCTGATGGCACTGGCTCACTGCTGGGTGACATGTCTGATGACGGCAAATGCCATGGGCATGGGGCTAATCTGATGGCACTGGCTCACTGCTGGGGGACACATGTCTGATGGCAAATGCCACATGGGGCTAATCTGATGGCACTGGCTCACTGCTGGGGGACACATCAGACATGCCCCCCCCCCCCCCCCTTCAGCATTTGAGCCAGTGCAATCAGATCAGCCCCATGTGGCATTTGCCATCATCAGACATGTGTCCCCCAGCAGTGAGTCAGTGCCATCACACTTGAGCTCAACAACCCCATGTGGCATTTGCCATCAGACATGTGTCCCCCAGCAATGAGTCAGTGCCATCACACTTGAGCTCAACAACCCCATGTGGCATTTGCCATCAGACATGTGTCCCCCAGCAGTGAGCCAGTGCCATCAGATAATGTGGCATTTGCCATCATCAGACTTCATGTGTCTCCTCCCCTGCTATACATTCAGAGAGCATGGTCTCAGACTCTCAGTGCCATCATAAGATGATCACTGCATGACTGCAGCATCAGCCCCCATGGCCATCCATTCCTTATCCACTCCCCCCCCCCTCCGATCCTCCAGCGTCCCCCTCCGATCCTCCAGCGTCCCCCTCCCGATCCTCCAGCGTCCCCCTCCCGATCCTCCAGCGTCCCCCTCCCGATCCTCCAGCGTCCCCTTCCCGATCCTCCAGAGTCCAGCGTCCCCCTCTCGATCCTCCAGAGTCCAGCGTCCCCCTCTCGATCCTCCAGCAAGAGTCCCAGACAGTCCCCCTACAAGAGCGAGAGCAGCTGTTATAAAACTTACCTTTCCTGCAGGGTGCTCGGCAGCGGCTGGCTAATGGAGTCCGCGGGCGGTGTGGCGTCTTCTTCCAGCACTGGCGGGACCTCACTGACGTCACACACAGCGTCAGCAAAGCGGCCTGACGCTGTGCGCACGCCGGCCCTGGCTAGTACAGCGGTATTGCGGAGTCGGGAGGCCAAAAGAAGCTTCTGGGTAATGATTCAGGTGGTCATATCGCACTACGGCGATATAGGCGATATGGCAAAAATCCATATCGTGGCCCAAATTTATATTGCATATCGCCTATACCGCCCACCCCTAATATTAGGTATCGCCGCGTCCGTAACGACCTGATCTATAAAACGGTCATGTTACTTTCCCCGCATGGTGAACGCCATAAAAATAAAAAAATAAAAACTATGAGAAAATTGAAATTTTGCCCACCTTACTTCCCAAAAAAGGTAATAAAAGTGATCAAAAAAGTTGCATATACGCCAAAATAGTACCAATCAAACAGTCATCTCATACCGCAAAAAATGAGACCCTACTCAAGATAATCGCCCAAAAAATGAAAACTATGGCTCTTAGACTATGGAAACACTAAAACATGATTTTTTTTTGTTTCAAAAATGAAATCATTGTGTAAAACTTACATAAATAAAAATAAAGTATACATATTAGGTATCGCCGCATCCGTATCGACCGGCTCTATAAAAATATCACATGACCTAACCCCTCAGGTGACCACCGTAAAAAAATAAAAATAAAAACGGTGTAAAAAAAGCCATTTTTTGCCATCTTGCGTCACAAAAAGTGTAATAGCAAGCGATCAAAAAGTCATATGCACCCCAAAATAGTGCCAATCAAACCGTCATCTCATAAAAAATGAGACCCTACTGAAGATAATCGCCCAAAAATTGAAAAAACTATGGCTTTTAGACTATGGAGACACTAAAACATTTTTTTGGTTTTAAAAATGAAGTTATTGTATAAAACTTACATAAATAAAAAAAATTGTATACATATTAGGTATCGCCGCGTCCGTGACAACCTGCTCTATAAAATTACCACATGATCTAACCTGTCAGATGAATGTTGTAAATAACCCCAAAAAAACGTGCCAAAAAAGCTATTTCTTGTTACCTTGCCGCACAAAAAGTGTAATCTAGAGCAACCAAAAATCACATGTACCCTAAACTAGTACCAACAAAACTGCCACCCTATCCCTTAGTTTCTAAAATGGGGTCACTTTTTTGGAGTTTCTACTCTAGGGGTGCATCAGGGGGGCTTCAAATGGGACATGGTGTAAAAAAAAACAGTCCAGCAAAACCTGCCTTCCAAAAACTGTATGGCATTCCTTTCCTTCTGCGCCCTGCCGTGTGCCCGTACAGCGGTTTACGACCACATATGGGGTGTTTCTGTAAACTACAGAATCAGGGCCATAAATGAGTTTTGTTTGGCTGTTAACCCTTGCTTTGTAACTGGAAAAAAAATATAAAAATGGAAAATCTGCCAAAAATGTGAAATTTTTAAATTGTGTCTCTATTTTCGATTAAATCTTGTGCAACACCTAAAGGGTTAACAAAGTTTGTAAAATCAGTTTTGAATACCTTGAGGGGTGTAGTTTCTTAGATGGGGTCACTTTTTGGAATTTCTACTCTAGGGGTGCATCAGGGGGGCTTCAAATGGGACATGGTGTCAAAAAAACAGTCCAGCAAAATTAGCCCTCCAAAAACCAAACAGCGCACCTTTCACTCTACGCCCCGCTGTGTGGCCGTACAGTAGTTTACGGCCACATATGGGGTGTTTCTGTAAACAGCAGAGTCAGGGCAATAAAGATAGTCTTGTTTGGCTGTTAACCCTTGCTTTGTTAGTGGAAAAAATGGGTTAAAATTGAAAATTAGGCAAAAAAATGAAATTTTCAAATTTCATCCCCATTTGCCAATAACTCTTGTGCAACACCTAAAGGGTTAACGACATATGTAAAATCAGTTTTGAATACCTTGAGGGGTGTAGTTTGTTAGATGGGGTCACTTTTAGGGAATTTCTACTCTAGGGGTGCATCAGGGGGCTTCAAATGGGACATGGTGTAAATAAACCAGTCCATAAAAATCAGCCTTCCAAAAACCAAACGGCGCACCTTTCACTCTACGCCCCGCTGTGTGGCCGTACAATAGTTTACGGCCACATATTGGGTGTTTCTGTAAACGGCAGAGTCAGGGCAATAACTCTTGTGCAACACCTAAAGGGTTAACAATGTATGCAAAATCAGTTTTGAATACCTTGAGGGGTGTAGTTTCTTAGATGGGGTCATTTTTGGGTGGTTTCTATTATGTAAGCCTCGCAAAGTGACTTCAGACCTGAACTGGTCCCTAAAAATTGAGTTTTTGTAAATTTCTGAAAAATTTCAAGATTTGCTTCTAAACTTCTAAGCCTTATAACATCCCCAAAAAATAAAATATCATTCCCAAAATAATTCAAACATGAAGTAGACATATGGGGAATGTAAAGTCATCACAATTTTTTGGGGTATTGCTATGTATTACAGAAGTAGAGAAACTGAAACTTTGAAATTTGCTAATTTTTCCAAATTTTTGGTAAATTAGGTATTTTTTTGACTTCATTTTACCAGTGTCATGAAGTACAATATGTGACGAAAAAACAATCTCAGAATGGCCTGGATAAGTCAAAGCGTTTTAAAGTTATTAGCACTTAAAGTGACACTGGTCAGATTTCCAAAAAATGGCCTGGGCACCCATACCGCGTGGGGAACCGCACAGCTCCCTGGCATTGTGCGCCGGTGCGGGAGTGCCCCCCCTCACCTAGGGGCTGGTTATTGTGACTGGAACCGGCTGGGAGACTGAGGCCTGACCGGACCAATTTGTGACCCTGAAGGCTGACCTCCCAGGCCGTGGCTGACCCGTGTGCATGTCGCGACTTCCCGTAGATGCCCACCAAGTGCCTGTGGTCAAAACAGGAGTGCAACCGAGTCTGTGGACGTGACCGACTAGCCCCTGTAGTCGTGAGGGGACCCTACATCGAGAGTAGCGGTAACGGATCATCGCCTGTAGACGTGGTAGTATTACATCACGAGTCTGTAGTCATGACAGACTAATGCCTGCAGTCGTGGCAGGGCTTTATAACGAGTCTGTAGTCGTGACAGACTAATGCCTGCAGTCGTGGCAGGGCTTTATAATGAGTCTGTAGTCGTGACAGACTGATGCCTGCAGTCGTGGCAGGGCTTTATAACGAGTCTGTAGTCATGACAGACTAATGCCTGCAGTCGTGGCAGGGCTTTATAACGAGTCTGTAGTCGTGACAGACTAATGCCTGCAGTCGTGGCAGGGCTTTATAATGAGTCTGTAGTCGTGACAGACTGATGCCTGCAGTCGTGGCAGGGCTTTATAACGAGTCTGTAGTCGTGACAGACTAATGCCTGCAGTCGTGGCAGGGCTTTATAACGAGTCTGTAGTCGTGACAGACTAATGCCTGCAGTCGTGGCAGGGCTTTATAACGAGTCTGTAGTGACAGACCTGGAAAAAAATTGTATATTTTTTTTTTCTTTTTTATTATGCCAACTTCCCACCCAAAGGCCATGACTGTAGGCGCCACCCTGCAAGACATGCGTCAGCGGCCTGAGCATAGATAGGCCACCATACCCAGTCCCCCAAGCCCACGCAGGAGTAAAGGGGTGGCCCACGCATGCGCACCACCCCTGACTCACCCGGCGGCCATGACAGCCACAAACCCTGCAGTATCGCAAAGTAGCCAAGCACCTGCGGACCTGAAAAAACAAGGACAGACGTGTGAGTGAGTAAGCGAACCCCAGCTGAGTGACCCCTCACCCACGCAACTGCTCCCTAGCTAACAACCAGCTTGTCGTGGCTGCGCCCCGAAACCGACCCACTAACTCCCAACGTACCGTATGGGCGGCCAGGCTACGTGCACGCGACGTAGTGGCAATCCTAACGGAGACGCTGCTGACAAACCAGTGGTTGCTAATTATGTCGCTCTGCCTCTGTACATGTAATTCCCCCTTTTCACCTTAACCACTCCTTTTATTTATATATATATATATATATATATATATATATTTTTTATTTTATTTTAACAACTGATGTCTGCCCCAGTGTGCCTAGAACTAGTGCTGAGCAAGTAGCCCAGTTCCTAGACTGCAGTACCAGAATGGCCTGTAGTTGTCGCCCTCTCTTGAGACAAGAACCTGCTGGAGCGCCGAAGGCCAGTAAGCCGCCCTGTGAAGCCGGTGAGCGGCGTGAACGCTGCGCGCGATGGCATGAGTGCAACTCGCCGCAGAGGAGCCATAGGTGAGGGGTGACCAGGAGCGGAAAGTGCGGGGCAGACACAGGTGCGGCTGGGGACAGACGGCAACGCTCGGCAGAATCACATAACATAAATAAATGAGACGGGTGGGCAGCCACCCGGCCTACCTATTCTCCGCAGCGATGAGCCCGACGCACCCGACCACGCGAACTAACAAAGAGACACGCAACTTCTCTGGAACGGATAGCCAACGCACGAGCCGATTCGAAAGCGTTCGAACCGACAAGTGGGGGCAGGAGAGCCAGGTTTAAATAGTGAAAGCCCCGCCTCCCCTCACACAAATACGGCACTCTTAATTGCCTACCACTTATTACTTTAGTTGCCCTCCTTTAGTATACTGCTACAGGTGGATCGGGAGAGATTGGAGGCTTGGGCAGAGAAGTGGCAGATGAGGCTTAACCTGGTGGGGACATGTGAGATTGTGAAACAGCTATTTCTGCATAATGTTTGTACTGAAACTGTCATTTGGCATTCCGGGCACTAGAGGCCACTGTTTTGTAGCTACAGCCAGCACACTCTGGGATTTGAATATGCAAAACAGATGATGACTCATGCTGTGTGTGCCAGACAGTGCAGGAAGTGTTGATCTGGCATGGTGGAAGGATTGTGCTGTGAGGGACTGAATCTGATTCCATCCTGGCTTGCAGATGGCCGGCAGTTAATGGACACTCAAAAGAAGGAGAGTAACTGTTATACCCTTACTGAATCAAGCTCTTTTGAAAGAGAGGTTGTCCCAGGAAGACCAGTTCAGTGTGTGGACAAGAAGGCCTCATCATCAAGCAAGGTTGCACGGTTGCTGAGAGGTTGGTGGCCATCCCTGGTAGGCTGCATCCTCGGGCCCAGAACGGACGCAGGTCAGTGCACCCGGTTACGGATTGTAATATATTGTGTGGCGCCTGAAGTAACAGACTAGCCTAGGCCTCGCGTTAGTTAGTTAGGATTATATCGTTTTGCTAGGCTTTTCTGTAATGGACTGCAGCGCAGTTATTGACTTGCAGGCTCTGCTGCGTCTGCCACCGGCTAGGGGTGTCCTCTGTAGCGGCACAGCACGACTTGCAGGCCCTGCTGTGTCTGCCATCGGCTAGGCCTGTCCAGTGGGCAGGGACATTGACTGTGGGTCCGGGATATAGCGTTTTTTCTATGCATGTTTGCATTGTTTTGGTTATGTTTGTGATATTACTTTTTGCATAAGCAAAGTTTCTGTTCTTGCATATAAAGCTGGTGTCAGTGTCGCTTTCCTTGTCTGTGACTTCGCTGTATCCTGGGTAGCCCACCCCGCTACATGGCTTACAACTATATGATGTACCGATACATCATGATGTCCTGGTACTTAAGGACATGTGTACTTAACTCCTTGACCGCCTATCGCAGGATCGCGTTCCGGAGGCGGCAGCTCAGCGCAGAGTCATGCATATACGCGTCATCTCGCAAGACGCGAGATTTCGCTCAAAGCCGGCCCGCGCATGCGCATCGCGGGCCGGCAAAAGTTCAAGGAGTATTTCGTCAGCAACCTGCCAGCCAATGATCGTCGCTGGCAGGTTGCTGATTTTTTAAAAATCAAATCCGAAGCAATCTAACACCTTATATTTAGAAATATAAGGTGTTAAATGGCTTCTCTGCTCCTCTGCTGGTCCTTTTGGTCGGTTGGTTCCAGCAGAGGAGCAGACATCACAGTGAGTACACCCAACACCACACTTAGCCCCCAGATCACCCCTTGATCGCCCCTGTCAATCACTAGTGAAAGGGAAAAAAGTGATCAGTGTAAACTGTCACTTTTTTTTTTTTTCACTAGTATTGACTGTTAGGTTTTAGGATAGTTTAGGTCCCTTGGTTAGGTAGTTTAGCGTCAGTTAGCGCCCAGCCCACCGCACCGCAGTCACTGATTCGCTGATTAGCGTATCGCTAATCAGCATTTGTACTTTTATAGTATCTGTAAGTGATCAAAACTGATCACAGTCAGATCTATAATAGTATTAGTGTCACCTTAGTTCACCCTCCACCCAAAACGCAGTGTTTGCCCGATCAGGCCTGATCGGTCGCCCACACGTGCATTCACCCACGCCCGCCCCGCCGCAGTGACAAAAAAATTATTTTTTTTGATCACTGCACAATCACTTTGCAAGCGCCGCGGCGATAAAAAAAAATCAGTTTTGATATTTTTTATCAATCGCAGCGGCCTCTGGTACTTCGCTAGCCTCCCATTTGTAAGACAGGCTTGCTTTTTTTCTTGGGTAGTCTCAGGGAATACCCCTAAATTTAGTAGTGCAAATGTCAAACAGGGGGTATTCTTCTGAAGAGGCCTACAGGCTTCTTACCCAGTCGGATGAGGAATAGGAACCCTCATCTGACGAATCTAGCGGGTCAGAATATGAACCTGTAGAAAGCAGTGGCTCTCTGACCCAAAGTTCGGACGAGGAGGTGGAGGTCCCTGGCAGCACCAGGCGTACCCGGCCCCTTGTTGCTAGACCACAGGTTGCGCAGGATCCGCTTCAAGAGCAGCAGAGTGGGGCTGGCGCTGTCGGATTACGTGGTGAGGCATACACCAGCAGCGCAGCCCTCCCTGGACCTAGTACCAGCACTGCCGTACAACATGGTGAAGTGGCGAGCACCAGAAGGGCAGTTGAAGCTGGTACGGTGGCACGTGCAGTAGTTACCCCGTCGCAGCTACCGCACAGACAGGCCCGTAGAGCCCCTAGAGTCCCTGAGGTGCTGGCAAACCCTGATTGGCAGTCCCCAACTTCAGCCGCACCTGTAGTTCCCCCTTTCACCGCCCAGTCTGGAGTTCGGGTTGAGACAGCTCAGATCGGTTCGGCACTGGGATTTTTTGAGCTGTTCTTGACTGCGGTGCTCTTGGACTTAGTTGTGGCAGAAACAAATCGGTATGCCACTCAATTTATAGCCGCCAGCCCGGGAAGCTATTATGCCCAGCCTTTCCGGTGGAAACCAGTCCAAGTTTCCGAATTAAAAACTTTTCTGGGCCTTCTGAACATGGGTCTAACCAAAAAGCATCAATTGCGGTCATATTGGTCCACGAACCCGATTCATCACATGCCCATGTTCTCTGCTGCTATGTCCAGGGCACGTTTTGAGACCATCCTGCTTTACCTGCACTTTAGCGACAACAGCACCTCCCGTCCCAGATGCCACCCAGCTTTTGACCGGCTCCACAAAATTCGGCCCCTCATAGACCACTTCAACCAGAAATTTGCAGATTTGTATACCCCTGAGCAAAACATCTGCGTAGACGAGTCCCTTATACATTTTACCGGGCGCCTTGGCTTCAAACAATACATCCCAAGCAAGCGCGCCCGGTATGGGGTCAAATTGTATAAGCTCTGTGAAAGGGCCACAGGCTATACCCACAAATTTCAGATCTATGAGGGAAAAGATCAGACCCTGGAGCCGGTCGGTTGCCCTGACTACCTGGGGAGCAGTGGAAAGACAGTCTGGGACTTGGTGTCACCCTTATTTGGCAAGGGGTACCATCTTTATGTGGACAATTTTTACACAAGTGTGCCCCTCTTCAGGCATTTGTTCCTAGAACAGATTGGCTGCTGTGGCACCGTGCGACCTAGTCGCCGGGGCTTCCACCAATGGCTCGTTACCACCCGTCTTGCAAGGGGGGAGAGGGCTGCCTTGTGTAACGAAGAACTGCTCGCGGTGAAATGGAGAGACAAGCGTGACGTTTACATGCTCTCCTCCATTCACGCAGACACGACAATACAAATTGAACGGGCAACCAGTGTAATTGAAAAGCCCCTCTCAGTCCACTAGTATAATGCGCTCATGGGAGGGGTGGACTTCAATGACCAGATGTTGGCTCCCTATTTAGTTTCTCGACGCACCAGACGCTGGTATAAGAAGATGTCTGTATATTTGATTCAATTGGCTGCATATAATAGTTTTGTTCTCTACAGTAAGGCTGGGAGAACGGGATCCTTCCTCAAATTTCAGCAAGAGATCATCGCGAACCTCCTGTATCCAGAAGGTTCCGTGGCCCCAACCACCAGTGTAGTGAGCCGTCTACACGAGCGACATTTCCCCAATGTCGTTGCTGGTACCTCAACCCAACCGTCACCCCGAAAAAGATGTTGTGTCTGTAGCAGGAGGGGAATAAGGCGTGACACCCGCTATTTCTGTCCTGACTGCCCTGACCACCCTGCCCTATGCTTAGGGGAGTGTTTCCGGAAGTACCACACACAGGTACACTTAGCATAGGGATTGCATCTCACAGGACAGGCACACAGGGCTATTAGGGCCCTTTTACTCACAGCTGCTGCAAACCTCTCCTTTCACCTGGGATAAAGTGCATAATGTACTTCGCCACATCTTTGGGCGATTTGCGCTTTGCACATTGTCCCATGGGGAAGCAGAGGTTTGTCCTATAAAGGAAAAAAAAAACACAAAAAAAAAAAAAACACCGGTAAGCAAAAAAACGTTCAGTTCAAAAAGTTAAATAAAGTTTATACACTGCTCAAAAAAATAAAGGGAACACTTAAACAACACAATGTAACTCCAAGTCAATCACACTTCTGTGAAATCAAACTGTCCACTTAGGAAGCAACACTGAGTGACAATCAATTTCACATGCTGTTGTGCAAATGGGATAGACAACAGGTGGAAATTATAGGCAATTAGCAAGACACCCCCAATAAAGGAGTGGTTCTGCAGGTGGTAACCACAGACCACTTCTCAGTTCCTATGCTTCCTGGCTGATGTTTTGGTCACTTTTGAATGCTGGCGGTGCTTTCACTCTAGTGGTAGCATGAGACGGAGACTACAACCCACACAAGTGGCTCAGGTAGTGCAGCTTATCCAGGATGGCACATCAATGCGAGCTGTGGCAAGAAGGTTTGCTGTGTCTGTCAGCGTATTGTCCAGAGCATGGAGGCGCTACCAGGAGACAGGGAGGAGGCCGTAGGAGGGCAACAACCCAGCAGCAGGACCGCTACCTCCGCCTTTGTGCAAGGAGGAACAGGAGGAGCACTGCCAGAGCCCTGCAAAATTACCTCCAACAGGCCACAAATGTGCATGTGTCTGCTCAAACGGTCAGAAACAGACTCCATGAGGGTGATATGAGGGCTCGACGTCCACAGGTGGGGGTTGTGCTTACAGCCCAACACCGTGCACGACGTTTGGCATTTGCCAGAGAACACCAAGATTGGCAAATTCGCCACTGGCGCCCTGTGCTCTTCACAGATGAAAGCAGGTTCACACTGAGCACATGTGACAGACGTGACAGAGTCTGGAGACGCCGTGGAGAACGTTCTGCTGCCTGCAACATCCTCCAGCATGACCGGTTTGGCATTGGGTCAGCAATGGTGTGGGGTGGCATTTCTTTGGAGGGCCACACAGCCCTCCATGTGCTCGCCAGAGGTAGCCTGACTGCCATTAGGTACCGAGATGAGATCCTCAGACCCCTTGTGAGACCATATGCTGGTGCGGTTGGCCCTGGGTTCCTCCTAATGCAAGACAATGCTAGACCTCATGTGGCTGGAGTGTGTCAGCAGTTCCTGCAAGACGAAGGCATTGATGCTATGGACTGGCCCGCCCGTTCCCCAGACCTGAATCCAATTGAGCACATCTGGGACATCATGTCTCGCTCTATCCACCAACGTCACGTTGCACCACAGACTGTCCAGGAGTTGGCAGATGCTTTAGTCCAGGTCTGGGAGGAGATCCCTCAGGAGACCGTCCGCCACCTCATCAGGAGCATGCACAGGCGTTGTAGGGAGGTCATACAGGCACGTGGAGGCCACACACACTACTGAGCCTCATTTTGACTTGTTTTAAGGACATTACATCAAAGTTGGATCAGCCTGTAGTGTGTTTTTCCACTTTAATTTTGAGTGTGACTCCAAATCCAGACCTCCATGGGTTGAAAAATTTGATTTCCATTTTTTTTTGTGTGTGATTTTGTTGTAAGCACATTCAACTATGTAAAGAACAAAGTATTTCAGAAGAATATTTAATTCAGATCTAGGATGTGTTCAGTGCTTTAAGTGGGCCAAAAGAGGTTCCGGTACTCTATTAGGCGCCGGTACTGGTACAGAGAGGAACGAATGTGCGGTGGTGGGGGGGGGGGGTCCTGGTACATAGAGGAACTAATATATATGTGTGTGATGGGGGGGTCTGATGTGCAGGGGCCCCCTACACTGGGAGGGGGGGGGCTAAGCAGACAGATTGCCAACAGGAAGGGGGGTTGGGGGTGCTAGCAGGCAGATCGACAACTGGGGGGGGGTCGGATTAAAATTTTTGAGAACAGGTTCCCTACTACGGCGGGCGCGTGGCGTCGGGACACGTACACCATATATATCCAACACACATACATATAAATACACCATATACATGGTACACATACATAAATACACTATACTATACAGCAGCACGTACCTCTCACATCCAGGGCCTCCCAGGTGACGTCTCCTCCGATGTAGATCTTCTCTGTCATCATCTTCTCCGTTTGGTCCAGACACTTCTTTCAGCCGCGTCTCGTCTCTGCAGAGTGTGAAACACGGACATCTTAGTGTCCTCACTTTTCTATCATCATCCCCCAACCTGGAGTCCCCACAGTGTTATCCTGCGGCTCGCTGTGCTCCCCAATACCCCCAAAAACTATCCTGAAGAAATAATAGTGCCCCCATAGTAATTGTGCTCCTCATAGTCCCACCCATAGTAATTCCCTTCTAGAGTTCCATAATTAGTAATACTGCCCCCTACACTGCCCCACATTAAGTAATATGCCCCCCACACTGCCCCACATTAAAGGGGTTCTGCACTTTTTTTTAACTGATGATCTATCCTCTGGATAGATCATGAGCATCTGATCAGTGAGGGTCCGACACCTCCGCCGTTCAGCTGTTTGAGAAGGCAGCGGCGCTATAGGAGCGCCGCGGCTTTCTCACTGTTTACCGCTGGTCCAGTGACATCATGACTAGTATCACTGGCCTGGGCGGGGCTAAGCTCTGTTCACTTGAATAGAGCTTAGCCCCGCCCAGGCCAGTTGATACTAGTCGTAATGTCACTGGGCCAGCGGTAAACAGTGAGAAAGCCGCGGCACTGCTATAGCGCCACTGCCTTCTCAAACAGCTGAACGGCGGGGGTCCCGGGTGTCGGACCCTCGCTGATCAGATGCTCATGATCTATCCAGAGGATAGATCATCAGTTAAAACAAAGTGCAGAATCACTTTAAGTAATATGCCCCCCCCCCCCCCCACACTGCCTCACATTAAGTAATTTGCCCCCCACACTGCCCTCCATTATGTAATTTGCCCCCCCCCACTAAGTAATTCGCCCCCACACTGCCCTCCATTATGTAGTTTGCTGCATTTCCAGGAAATGCACTTTAATGCTCCATGAGTCATAGAGCATTAAAGTGCATTTCCACCTTCTGTTCAAGCTTTAACCTGGCTGAACCTGGCTGGACCTGGAGGCCAACCCCCCCCCCAAAAAAATTTAATCAATACTATAATGGGGTATTAAATGAAATCATCTAAATATAAAGTCAATATGCGCTCTCTGCGCTACTTACCACACCTCCTCCTCCCTCAGGCGCGGCAGTGGCAGGTCTGGCTGGCTGTGTGAGTGAGTCACTGCTGTCACGTGACTCACCACCCAATCCATTAGCTCCAGACTCGAGTCCTAGGCCTGCTGGCTGCTCCTGCAGTGCATCCGCCGCGGCGCCACTCATCAGGCAGTCACACCCCCTTCACCACGTGACGGCCGGGCAGACGTGCTTGCGAGTAATAAGTAAGGAGAACTCCGGCGGCCAGCGGGTGACACCCCATCAGACTGGTGTCACCCGGTGCGGCCCGCACCCCCCTCGCAACGCCACTGGATACTGCCAGCTCTCCGCTGCGCTCCGGTACCGGAAACCCACGTACTGGGCGCACGGAGAGGTGCTGGTACTCTCCAGGGCAATTTTTGGAAGTGGCGGTACTGAGTACCGCCGCGTTCCAGCCCACTTCAAGCACTGGATGTGTTATTTTTGTGTTCCCTTTATTTTTTTGAGCAGTGTATGTTCCGTTCAAATTTTATTATAAAGTTAATAAATTTATTGCGTTGCGGCCTGGTTTTTTCTTTTTTGTTTTAGTTTTTTTTACCTTCTAGGTGGACCAACCGATGAACCAGCTGCAGCACTGATGTGCATTCTGACAGAAGCATTGCGCTGCTGTCAGATTACACAAAAGTCAGTGTATGCGGCGCTGCAAGACGAGATTTCTCCTCTGCAGTAAAAGATACGTTTGCCGAGGCATATGAGCTGAGGAGGTGGCGGTGTTCATATGCTTTGGCAAACACTTTGTATATAAAAATAAATAAATCCCGGCAATGATTTATCCATGAACATCGATTGATGTGAATGGAGAAATCGGGTTTGCCAGGGCATACGAGCTAAGTGGGTATGGATGTTGGGCGGAGCTCCTATGTCCTGGCAGACGCCTTTCCCCTCCTTTTTTTTTTTTTTTTGGCACAGATTTTTTCATCCACATTGATCGATGCGAATGAAGAAATCTGTGCCGTTCATTTTTTCTTTCAGCCCAAAGGCTGAACGAAAAAAAAATAATCTCATTACCCGTATGCTCAATATAAGGAGAATAGCAGAAACTCCTAATGCTGGCCATACATAATATGATTGCGGAGACCCTCAAATGCCAGGGCAGTACAAACACCCCACAAATGACCCATTTTGGAAAGAAGACACCCCAAGGTATTCACTGAGGGGCATATTGAGTCCATGAAAGATTGAAATTTTTGTCCCAAGTTAGCGGAAAGGGAGACTTTGTGAGAAAAAACAAAAAAAATCTATTTCCGCTAACTTGTGGCAAAAAAAAAAAAATTCTATGAACTCGCCATGCCCCTCATTGAATACCTTGGGGTGTCTTCTTTCCAAAATGGGGTGACATGTGGGGTATTTATACTGCCCTGGCATTTTAGGGGCCCTAAAGCGTGAGAAGAAGTCTGGGATCCAAATGTCTAAAAATGCCCTCCTAAAAGGAATGTGGGCCCCTTTGTGCATCTAGGCTGTAAAAAAGTGTCACACATCTGGTATCGCCGTACTCAGGAGAAGTTGGGGAATGTGTTTTGGGGTGTCATTTTACATATACCCATGCTGGGTGAGAAATATCTCGGTCAAATGCCAACTTTGTATAAAAAAATGGGAAAAGTTGTCTTTTGCCGAGATATTTATCTCACCCAGCATGGGTATATGTAAAATGACACCCCAAAACACATTGCCCAACTTCTCCTGAGTACGGCAATACCACATGTGTGACACTTTTTTGCAGCCTAGGTGGGCAAAGGGGCCCACATTCCAAAGAGCACCTTTAGGATTTCACAGGTCATTTTTTACACATTTTGATTTCAAACTACTTACCACACATTAGGGCCCCTAGAATGCCAGGGCAGTATAACTACCCCACAAGTGACCCCATTTTGGAAAGAAGAAACCCAAGGTATTCCATGAGGGGCATGGCGAGTTCCTAGAATTTTAATTTTTTGTCACAAGTTAGCGGAAAATGATAGATTTTTTCTTTTTTTTCTTACAAAGTCTCATATTCCACTAACTTATGACAAAAAATAAAAACTTCCATGAACTCACTATGCCCATCACGAAATACCTTGGGGTGTCTTCTTTCCAAAATGGGGTCACTCGTGGGGTAGTTATACTGCCCTGGCATTTTAGGGGCCCAAATGCGTGCGAAGTAGTTTGAAATCAAAATCTGTAAAAAATGGCAGGTGTAATCCGAAAGGTGCTCGTTGGAATGTGGGCCCCTTTGCCCACCTAGGCTGAAAAAGTGTCACACATGTGGTATTGCCGTACTCAGGAGAAGTTGGGCAATGTGTTTTGGGGTGTCATTTTACATATACCCATGCTGGGTGAGAGAAATATCTTGGCAAAAGACAACTTTTCCCATTTTTTTATACAAAGTTGGCATTTGACCAAGATATTTATCTCACCCAGCATAGGTATATGTAAAATGACACCCCAAAACACATTCCCCAACTTCTCCTGAGTACGGTGATACCAGATGTGTGACACTTTTTTGCAGCCTAGGTGGGAAAAGGGGCCCACATTTCAAAGAGCACCTTTCGGATTTCACCGGCCATTTTTTACAGATTTTTATTTCAAACTTCTTCGCACGCATTTGGGCCCCTAAAATGCTAGGGCAATATAACTACCCCACAAGTGACCCCATTTTGGAAAGAAGACACCCCAAGGTATTTCGTGATGGGCATAGTGAGTTCATGGAAGTTTTTTTTTTTTTTGTCACAAGTTAGTGGAATATGAGACTTTGTAAGAAAAAAAAATAATAAATCATCATTTTCTGCTAACTTGTGACAAAAAATAAAAAGTTCTATGAACTCACTATGCCCATCAGCGAATACCTTAGGGTGTCTACTTTCCGAAATGGGGTAATTTGTGGGGTGTTTGTACTGTCTGGCCATTGTAGAACCTCAGGAAACATGACAGGTGCTCAGAAAGTCAGAGCTGCTTCAAAAAGCGGAAATTCACATTTTTGTACCATAGTTTGTAAACGCTACTTTTACCCAAACCATTTTTTTTTTACCCAAACATTTTATTTTTTATCAAAGACATGTAGAACAATAAATTTAGAGAAAAATTTATATATGGATGTCGTTTTTTTTGCAAAATTTTACAACTGAAAGTGAAAAATTTCTTTTTTTTTGCAAAAAAATCGTTAAATTTTGATTAATAACAAAAATTTTTAAAATGTCAGCAGCAATGAAATACCACCAAATGAAAGCTCTATTAGTGAGAAGAAAAGGAGGTAAAATTCATTTGGGTGGTAAGTTGCATGACCGAGCAATAAACGGTGAAAGTAGTGTAGTGCAGAAGTGTAAAAAGTGGCCTGGTCATTAAGGGTGTTTAAGCTAGGGGGGCTGAGGTGGTTAAGGACACAGCCTTATTTCACCTTAGGCCTCATGCACACGACCGTTGTGTGTGCATCCGTGGCCATTGTGCCGTTTTCCGTTTTTTTTCGCAGACCCATTGACTTTCAATAGGTCCGTGGAAAAATCGGAAAATGCACCGTTTTGCAGCCGAGACCGTGATACGTGTATCCTGTCCGTCAAAAAAATAGGACCTGTCCTATTTTTTTGACGGACGACGGTTCACGGACCCATTCAAGTCAATGGGTCCGTGAAAGAACACGGATGCACACAAGATTGGCATCCGTGTCCGTGATCCGTGGCCGTAGGTTACTTTCATACAGACGGATCCGTCTGCATAAAAGCTTTTTCAGAGCTGAGTTTTCAATTTGTGAAAACTCAGATCCGACAGTATATTCTAACACAGAGGCATTCCCATAGTGATGGGGACGCTTCTAGTTAGAATATACTGAGGACTGTGTATATGACTGCCCCCTGCTGCCTGGCAGGTGCTGCCAGGCAGCAGGGGGCAGGCCCCCCCCCCCCGTAGTTAACTCATTGGTGGCCAGTGGGCCCCCCTCCCTCCCCTGTAGTTAACTCTTTGTTGTCCAGTGCGGCCGGCCCCCCTCCCTCCCCTGTAGTTAACTCGTTGGTGGCCAGTGGGCCCCCCCTCCCTCCCCTGTAGTTAACTCGTTGGTGGCCAGTGGGCCCTCCCTCCCCCTCCTAATTAAAATCTCCCCCCCTATCATTGGTGGCAGCGGAGAGTACCGATCGGAGTCCCAGTTTAATCGCTGGGGCTCCGATCGGTAACCATGGCAACCAGGACGCTAGTCCCGGTTGCCATGGTTACTTAGCAATTTGTAGAAGCATTATACTTACCTGCGAGCTGCGATGTCTGCTTCCGGCCGGGAGCTCCTCCTACTGGTAAGTGACAGGTCTGTGCGGCGCATTGCTTAATGATCTGTCACTTACCAGTAGGAGGAGCTCCCGGCCGGAAGCAGACATCGCAGCCTCGCAGGTAAGTATAATGCTTCTACAAATTGCTAAGTAACCATGGCAACCGGGACTAGCGTCCTGGTTGCCATGGTTACCGATCGGAGCCCCAGCGATTAAACTGGGACTCCGATCGGTACTCTCCGCTGCCACCAATGATAGGGGGGGAGATTTTAATTAGGAGGGGGAGGGAGGGCCCACTGGCCACCAACGAGTTAACTACAGGTGAGGGAGGGGGGGGGGGGGGCGGCCGCACGGGACAACAAAGAGTTAACTACAGGGGAAGGAGGGGGGCCCACTGGCCACCAACGTGTTAACTGCAGGGGAGGGAGGGGGGGCCCACTGGCCACCAACGAGTTAACTACAGGGGAGGGAGGGAGGGAGGGGGGCCGGCCGCACTGGACAACAAAGAGTTAACTACAGGGGGGGAAGGGGGGCCGGTCGCACTGGCCACCAATGAGTTAAAAACAGGGGAGGGGGGTCTGCCCCCTGCTGCCTGGCAGCACCTGCCAGGCAGCAGGGGGCAGTCATGTACACAGTTCTTTTAGTATATTCTAACCTGAAGCGTCCCCATCATCATGGGAATGCCTCTGTGTTAGAATATACTGTCGGATTTGAGTTTCACGATCTAACTCATAACCGACAGTATATTCTAACACAGAGGCGTTCCCATGGTGATGGGGACGCTTCAAGTTAAAATATACCATCGGATTGGAGAAAACTCCGATCCGATGGTATAAAAGGGACTCCTGACTTTACATTGAAAGTCAATGGGGATGGATATGTTTGCAATTGCACCATATTGTGTCAACGTCAAACGGATCCGTCCCCATTGACTTGCATTGTAATTCAGGACGGATCCGTTTGGCTTCGCACGGCCTGGCGGACACCAAAATGACTTTTTTTTCATGTCCGTGGATCCTCCAAAAATCAAGGAAGACCCACGGACGAAAAAACGGTCACGGATCACGGACCTACGGACCCCGTTTTTGCGGACCGTAAAAAAAAAAACGGTCGTATGCATGAGGCCTTAAAGGGGTTATCCGACTTAAATAAATCTATTCTAATTGCATTTATTGTAGACCAGTGAAAGATTCTTAAAATCACTTTCATCACCTATCTTTCACTGTTTGGCCAGTTCAGTTCAGGGTCATGTTACACCTGACGTCAGTAAGCCTGCTCTGCTGATGACGTTTCGTTTACAAGCTTCTCTCTGCTTGGGGGAGTGGCCAGGCTGTGTAAACGAGACGTCAGAGCCTCTGGTGCCCTCCCCCCTCCAGCTCTTGTCACTGCCTCGGCTCTGCTATGCGATCTCTTCTCTGGCAGCAGGGTATGTTTGTCCCTCCTGCATTCACTGAGGCTAGAGGTGGCAGTTTGTAAACGTTCCCCTCTGCATCTGGGGATCGTTATTACAGCCCTGCCCCCCCCCCCCCCCCCCCCACTAGTACACATTGAACACCCCCTGGGAAATATAAATAAATTATTGGCCATCATTATTATCATCATCATCATCATTATTCAGCTATATAAAATCCTTATCTGCCACCAATATATGGATCTATCTAAGCAATATCCATATTGAATATATATTTGAATAATATAGATATTGCTTAGATACATATAATGCTAATGATATTTTCACACTAGCGGCAGGACGTATCCGACAGGCTGTTCACCCTGTCGGATCCGCCCTGCCGCTATTTGACGGTGCCGCTGGACGGATCCGTTATTGCAATTAATTTCTAGACGGATCCGCACCTGGATCCGTCTACAAATGCTGTCACTTGTCACACTGATCGGCGGATCCAGCAGGCATGCAGCTCCGACGACGGAGCTGCCGTGCGGATCCGCCGTTGCAAAACAACTGAAGGACGGATCCGCCCTTCCGGTCTGCGCATGCGCAGAACATGAAAACTGTGAAAAAGACTGACAGAGGGATCCGTCCATCCACATGACAAGCGGATAGACGGATCCGTTATTGCAATGCATTTCTAGACGGATCCGCACCTGGATCCGTCTACAAATGCTGTCACTTGTCACACTGATTGGCGGATCCGGCGGGCAGCTCAGACGATGGAACTGCCTGCCGGATCACAGTAACACTAGTGTGAAAGTACCATAAAAGGTAGAAAATCCAGGACTTTTAGTCAAGTGGCCGCTCGCTGTGCACTGCCGTGCTGCGCCATAGCTCCACCACCGTCCCCTTTATAGTCAATGGGGACAGAGCGGCAGTCCAGCGGCACGGCAAAATAGCGGCTGGCCGGATCCGACAGGGTGAACAGCCTGTTGGATCGATCCTGCCTCTAGTGTGAAAGTACCCTTAGGCTCCATTCACACATCCGCAAATGGGTCCGCATTTGTTCTGCAATTTTGCGGAACGGGTGCGGACCCATTCATTTTCTATGGTGATGGAATTTGGAATTAGTGCAAATACGTCCTCCTTGATATACTGTAATAACAGAAAATAGACTAGAAACAAAACCAAACATGAAAGAAATGTATGTAAAATAACATAACTTACACTGTGCAGCTGCAATGTGACAGGGAGGTCTTCTGCCCTGTGTGTGTATTTTTTAATTTTTTTTTGCAAAGTGCAGAGCAGGGTGAAGGAAAGGTCAGATTGTTCACGCCCAGAAATATTCATGAGGCAGAGCTCAGGCTTTGTTGTTACACGCCCCCTCAGCATGTACTTCAGCATGTAAACAAAGCAATGACAGAACCATGAAAAGGTGCAAATATGGGTTTTAACTTGATGAAATCAAGCTTAACCAAATTATATGTATATCCAGATGGATTTTAAGTGTTTTTTTATTTTTTTTATTAACTCGGATAACCCCTTTAAGGACCAGGCCATTTTTTGCAAATCTGACCAGTGTCACTAAGTGGTGATAACTTTAAAACGCTTTGACTTATCCAGGCCATTCTGAGATAGTTTTTTCGTCACATATTATACTTCATGACACTGGTAAAATGGAGTAAAAAAATAAATCATTTTTATTTATAAAAAAAATACCAAATTTTGCCAAAAAATTGGAAAAATTTGCAAATTTTAAAGTTTCAATTTCTCTACTTCTATAATACATAGTAATACAAAGCAAGGGTTAACAGCCAAACAAAACTCAATATTTATGGCCCTGATTCTGTAGTTTACAGAAACGCCCCATATGTGGTCGTAAACTGCTGTACAGGCACACGGCAGGGGGCAGAAGGAAAGGAATGCCATACGTTTTTTGGAAGACAGATTTTGCTGGACTGTTTTTTTTTACACCATGTCCCATTTGAAGATCCCCTGATGCACCCCTAGAGTAGAAACTCCAAAAAAGTGACCCTATTTTAGAAACTACAGGATAGGGTGGAAGTTTTGTTGGTACTAGTTTAGGGTACATATGATTTTTGGTTGCTCTATATTACACTTTTTGGGAGGCAAGTGTCACGGATGATGTTGCAGATAGCTGGAAGTTATGGATAAACATCTGACTGGCTTGATCCCAAACTAAGGAGCATAAAGGTGACCCCTATAAAACCCTAAGAGCTCACCCTGACTGCTAAGCACATACAAGGGTCTCAGAAGTAGACGATTGCATGCCCTCGTACCTAGACTGTGTGACACCTGAAAACCCTATAATAGTGAGGGGACACGACCACCGGCTCCCTGCACTTAATACGGAGGGAGTCAGGGTCACCTAGAATGAAGCCAGCAAGGACACACAATACATGAAAGGACTTATCTGAACAAGCAGCAACATAAGTCTCCAGCAGTGAACACTTCAATCCAGGAAGTAGTATAAACCGCAGTGAGGCAGTATAGGAGGGAATATAAAGGAAAGAGGACTAGTCTAAATAGGTGACACCTGGGAGAAGGAAATGAGATGACAAAGTGAAACCAAAACAAAGAACATCATGCAAGAGGTATAAAAGGACGTCTGTCAGACCTTCTCACAGAAGTGGCGGTGACAGTACCCCTCCCTCTATGGGTGGACTCCGGACACTCAGAACCCACCTTCTCAGGATGAGACCTATGGAAAGCCTTGATGAGACGAGTGGCCTTAATGTCCGCCACTGGGACCCACATCCTCTCCTCAGGACCATAACTCTCCCAATGAACAAGGTATTAGAGAGAACCGCGGATAATGCGAGAATCCACAATCCTAGAGACCTGGAATTCAAGATTACCATCAACAAAAATCGGAGGAGGAGGCAAAGAGGAGGGTACAGTGGGTTGGACATAAGGTTTTAATAGGGACTTATGAAAAACATTATGGATCTTCCAAGTCTGAGGAAGATCAAGACGGAAGGCAACGGGATTGATGACGGACAAGATCTTGTAAGGCCCAATAAACTTAGGACCCAACTTCCAGGAGGGAACCTTCAGTTTGATATTCTTTGTAGACAACCACACCAGATCACCCACACTTAGGTCCGGACCAGGCACACGTCTCTTATCCGCCACACGCTTATTTCTCACTCATCCTCTTCAGATTACCCTGAATCTTCTGCCAAATAAATGACAAAGACGAGGAAAATCTCTCCTCATCAGGTAAACCAGAAGACCCCTCTCCAGAGAATGTCCCAAACTGTGGATGAAACCCATATGCACCAAAAAATGGTGACTTATCAGAGGACTCCTGGCGACGGTTATTTAAAGCAAACTCAGCAAGGGACAAAAAAGAATACCAATCCTCCTGATTCTCCGCCACAAAACAGCGCAGATATGTCTCCAGATTCTGATTGATGCGTTCGGTCTGACCATTCGACTGCGGGTATAAAGCAGAAGAAAATGACAACTAAATCCCCAAGCGAGAACAGAAGGCCTTCCAGAATCTGGAAACAAATTGCGTGCCCCTATCAGAAACAATGAAGGAATGCCATTCAATTTAACAATGTGATCAACAAACGCTTGCGCCAACGTCTTAGCTTTGGGTAACCCAGGAAAGGGAATGAAATGCGCCATTTTGCTAAAACGGTCGACTACCACCAGAATCGCAGTCTTCCCCGAGGAACGAGGTAGGTCCGTAATGAAGTCCATGGACAGATGCGTCCAAGGACGGGAAGGAATGGGTAACGGGAGGAGAGAACCCGATGGCCGTGAATGAGGGACCTTTGAACGAGCGCAGGTTTCGCAGGCTTCTACAAAACCCTCAACCGTCTTACGAAGAGCCGGCCACCAGAATCTCCGAGCAATGAGATCTACTATGGCTCTACTCCCCGGGTGCCCAGCAAGGACAGTATCGTGGTGCTCCTTAAAAACCTTGTGTCGTAAAGTGAGAGGCACAAACAACTTCCCAGGAGGACAAAGATCAGGAGCCTCTGCCTGGGCTGCCTGAACCTCTGCCTCCAAATCAGGATAAAGAGCAGAGACGACCACCCCTTCAGCCAAAATGGGACCCGGGTCTTCAAAGTTCCCCCCTCCCGGAAAGCAACGTGACAGGGCAACCACCTTCACATTTTTAACCCCAGGGCGGAACGTGACAACAAAATTAAACCTAGAAAAGAATAAAGACCATCTAGCCTGTCTCGGGTTCAGCCGTTTGGCTGATTCCAAGTAGGCCAGATTCTTATGGTTGGTAAACACGGTAATAGGGTGTCTGGCTCTCTCTAGCCAATGGAGCCATTCCTCAAAAGCTAATTTGATGGCCAACAACTCCCTATCTCCCACATCGTAATTTCTCTCTTCGGAGGAGAGTTTCCTTGAGAAAAAGGCACACTGTCGCCATTTGGCAGCAGAGGGACCCTGAGATAAGACCGCACCCACACCCACCTCAGAAGCGTCCACCTCCACAATAAAAGGTAGAGAGACATCAGGTTGTACCAAAATGGGAGCGGAAGCAAAACTCTTTGATACTAGAAAAGGCCTTAAGCGCATCTACCGACCAGGAGGAAAAATATACCCCTTTTTTAGTCATATCAGTGAGTGGCTTAACAACAGAGGAATAATTCAAAATGAACTTTCTGTAATAATTGGCAAAACCCAAAAACTGCATCAGTGCCTTCTGATTCTCAGGAAGCTCCCAATCAAGCACAGCGCGGACCTTCTCAGGGTCCATGCGAAAACCAGAAGCGGAGAGCATAAAACCAAGAAATTGAATCTCCGGAACTGCAAACACACATTTTTCCAGTTTAGCGTACAATTTATTGTCCCGCAGAATGAGCAAGACCTGATGTAGGTGGTCCCTATGAGTTTTGAAATCGGGAGAAAAAATCAAAATGTCATCTAGATACACCAGTACAAATTTCCCCATGAAATGATAAAAAATGCTGTTCACAAAATGTTGGAAGACGACCAGAGCATTCATCAAACCAAAGAGCATAACCAATTTCTCGAAATGACCCTCAGGGGTATTGAAGGCCGTCTTCCATTCGTCCCCTTCCCTGACCCTGACTAGGTTGTATGCCCCTCTTAAATCCAACTTAGAAAAAACTTTAGCCCCAACAATCTGGTTAAACAGGTCCGGGATCAGAGGAAGCGGATATGGGTCACGAATTGTGATACAGTTCAGCTCCCTGAAATCCAGACAAGGTCTTAAAGAACCATCTTTTTTCTTAACAAAAAAAAACCCAGCGGCAACAGGTGACTTCGAGGGTCGGATGTGTCCCTTTCTCAGGCTCTCAGAGATATAAGTACGCATAGCGACTCTTTCAGGTTGGGAGAGATTGTATAAACGTGATTTTGGCAGCTTGGCGCCTGGGATGAGATTAATAGGGCAATCGTACTCCCGATGAGGGGGCAACTCCTGGACACCACTCTCGGAAAACACATCCGAAAATTCAGAGAGAAAAGATGGCACAGTCTTGGTAGAAACCTCTGAAAGAGACGCCGTGAGGCAATTCTCTCTGCAAAACTCACTCCAACCATTTATTTGCCTCGCTTGCCAATCAATGGTGGGGTTATGTTAAGTGAGCCAGGGTAGCCCCAACACTAGAGGAGAAGGTAATCCGCTTAGGACGAAACATGACATATCCTCAACATGAGCATAACCCACAGTCAAACGGATATTGTGAACTATGCCCTTTAACGATTTTTGAGAAAGTGGAGCGGAATCGATAGCAAAAACAGGTATATCCTTTTCCAAAGTGCATACCTGGAAACCATGTGTTATAGCAAATTGATTATCAATGAGATTGACAGCTGCTCCACTATCTAGAAAAATCTCACAAACAATGTTCTTGCTATCTAGCGCCACCCTGGCAGGTAGGAGAAAACGGGAACTACAAGCAAATGGCAAACCTTCAATTTCCGCATCAACCTTGCCGATAGTAGCAAATGGAAAGAGGGTTTTAGAGGGTTTTTTTCTTTTTGTTTCTTTATTACCCTCAGAAAACTCCCTGATATTTCCTAGAGGGGCAAACATTAGCCAAATGATTTATACCCCCACAACAGAAACAAATCCTCCTCTGAGAGCTGAATCCTCTACTATCAGAGGCAAGCAAACCCAGCTGCATGGCCTCCTGCTCAGAGGGGATTGAGAGAGACTGAGGCCCCTGCGCACTGAATGAGACCGCCCCACTGTCCTTGGACTGAATATGACAGGAAGGAGTGGTCTCTCCTCTCTCTCTAAGACGCCTGTCAATACGAACAGCTAGAGACATGGCAGACTCCAACGAGGCAGGTCTCTCATGAAAAGCAAATGCATCTTTCAATCCCTCCGAAAGACCATGGCAAAATTGACTTCGGAGTGCAGCATCGTTCCAACCAGTATCAGCTGCCCATCTCCGAAATTCTGAACAGTATCTCTCTGTGGCGGTGATCGGAACTGGGTGCCTGCTGAAATCAATCAGCAGGCACCCTGTGACAATGCGCGGGGTGTCCTGTGACCCCCCGTATCGGTCAATTCAGACCTGCGGTTTGCGGCATTTCCGGGTTCGGGCGGCGAGTGCAGTGGCTGCTGTGACGGGGACCCTATAGCAGGGAAGGCAGTGCGATGCCTTCCTTAGGCATCGCGGCTGCATTCCGGTGAAGAGCCTGTGAGATTCAGCCCCCTGGATCTCACAGGCAGGAAGCTGTATGAGTAATACACACTGTATTACTTATACAGCCAATGCATTCCAATACAGAAGTATTGGAATGCATTGTAAAGGGGATCAGACCCCCAAAAGTTGAAGTCCCAAAGTGGGACAAAAAATGAAGTGAAAAAAAGTTGAAAAAATAAAGTTTTCCCGGCACAAAATTAAGTTTCAAGTAAAAAAAACTAAAACGTCATTTTCCCCAAATAAAGTAAAAAAGAATTGGTAAAAAATAGGGGGGGAAAAGTAGACATATTAGGTATCGCCGCATCCGTATCGACCGGCTCTATAAACATATCCTATGACCTAACCCCTCAGATGAATACCGTAAAAAATAAAAACTGTGCTAAATTTAAAAAAAATTGTCACCTTACATCACTAAAAGTACAAGCAATCAAAAAGCCGTATGCCCACCAAAATAGTACCAATCTAACCATCACCTCATCCCGCAAAAAATTAGCCTCTACCTAAGACCATCGCCCAAAAAATAAAAAAACTATGGCTCAGAATATGGAGACACTAAAACATCATTTATTTTGTTTTAAAAAAGCTGTTATTGTGTAAAACTTAAATCAATAAATAAAAGTATACATGGGTATCGCCGCGTCAGTAATAACCTGCTATATAAAAATATCACATGACTTAACCCCTAAGGTGAACACCGTAAAAAAATTCAAATAAAAACTGTGTAAAAAAAAGCCATTTTTTGTCACCTTACATCACAAAAAGTGTAATAGCAAGCGATCAAAAAGTCATGTGCACCCCAAAATAGTGCCAATCAAACCGTCATCTAGTCCCGCAAAAATTGAGACCCTACCTAAGATAATCGCCCAAAAACTGAAAAAACTATGGCTCTCAGAATATGGAGACACTAAAACATGATTTTTCTTTTTTGTTTTAAAAATATTATTGTGTAAAACTTACATAAATAAAAACAAAGTATACATAATAGGTATCACCGCGTCCGTAATAACCTGCTCTATAAAAATATCACATGACCTAACCCCTCAGGTGAATACCGTAAAAAAATAAAAATGATGTAAAAAAAGCCTTTTTTTTTCACCTTACATCACAAAAAGTGTAATAGCAAGCAATCAAAAAGTCATACGCACCCCAAAATAGTGCCAATCAAACCGTCATCTCATCCCGAAAAAAATGAGCCCCTACACAAGACAGTCGCCCAAAAAATAAATAAAACTATGACTTTCAGAATGTGGAGACACTAAAGAATCATTTTTTTTTTAAATGCTTTGTTATGTAAAACTGAAACAAACAACCCAAAAAAGTAGTCATATTTGGTATTGTCGCATCCATGACAACCTACTCTATAAAAATACCACATGATCTAACCTGTCAGATAAATGTTGTAAATAACAAAAAATAAAAACGGTGCCAAAACAGCTGTTTCTTGTTACCTTGCCTCACAAAAAGTGTAATATAGAGCAACCAAAAATTATATGTACCCTAAAATAGTACCAGCAAAACTGCCACACTATCCTGTAGTTTCCAAAATGGGGTCACTTTTTTTTAGAGTTTCTACTCTAGGGGTGCATCAGGTGGGCTTCAAATGGGACATGGTGTCAAAAAAACATTCCAGCAAAATTTGCCTTCCAAAAACCGTATGTATGGCATTCCTTTCCTTCTGCGCCCTGCCGTGTGCCCGTACAGCAGTTTACGACCACATATGGGGCGTTTCTGTAAACTAAAGAATCAGGGCCATAAATATTGAGTTTTGTTTGGCTGTTACCCTTGCTTTGTAACTGGAAAAAATGGATTCAACTAGAAAATCTGCCAAAAAAGTGAAATTTTGAAATGTTATCTCTATTTTGAATACCTTTAGGGGTGTAGCTTCTAGAATGGGGTCATTTTTGGGTGGTTTCTATTATGTAAGCCTCACAAAGTGACTTCAGACCTGAACTGGTCCTTAAAAAGTGTGTTTTTGAAAATTTCAGAAAAATTTCAAGATTTGGTTCTAAACCAAAAAATAAATTGTCATGCCCAAAATGATCCAAACATGAAGTAGACATATGCGGAATGTAAAGTAATAACCATTTTTGTAGGTATTACTATGTATTATAGAAGTAGAGAAATTGAAACTTGCTAATTTTTCCAAATTTTTTGGTAATTTTTTTTTCATAAGTAAAAATGAATTTTTTTTACTCCATTTTACCAGTATCATGAAGTACAATATGTGACGAAAATAACAATCTCAGAATGGCCTGGATAAGTCAAAGCGTTTTAAAGTTATCACCACATAAAGTGACACTGGTCAGATTTGCAAAAAATGACCTGGTCCTTAAGGTGAAAATAAGCCTGGTCCTTAAGGGGTTAAAGAGCTATTCCCATCACAGACAATGGGGGCATATCGCTAGGATGGAGCGGGGAGAGTGGTGTCTGGAGGAGCGCTCTCCCCATCCAATTGAATGGGAGTGCACAGCGCTTGTGCGGCCACTGCTCCCATTCATTTCTATGGGGCTGACGGAGTCAGTGCGGAAGATGAGGAGCTCGCTCATTTGTTTCACAGCTTTGGAGACTGTTACTTACTTTACTTTGCATGTTATCTTTTGTATATATTACAAGGAATTGCTATCTCTCTGGGGGTCGCAATCACAGACTTCTTCTCAGACAACGGAGTTCAAGTCCAAATGGTGCTTTATTTTGGCACTTCAGCACCAGCAGAAACATAAACCCAGCAAAAATAAACCCCTCCTGTCTAGGCACTTCCTAATAGATTTACCGTCTCTACCTCACCTATAGAGCGCAGTTCACAAACAGAGTATCAGGTTCCGACACTCAGCCAAGTCCAGGGGAGAGATCCGGCTTCTCTAAGCCGCATGGTCTAGCAGCCCACCTGGCTGTGACCACACAAGCCTCCCAGGCTTCCCTCTCTGTAGGGTCACTTCCTCTCCCCCCAGACTCCTACACTGAGGGTTGATTTATCCCAGCTGGCCTCACCTGGGACCAGGGAACCTGTAATGGACTGGGAGTAGACTGGAAGACTCCCACTACCAACCAACCCAGTCCAAAAAATCCAGTCCATACAACTTTAAATAAAAAACTGCTCCAGCAACTATGCCTGGCTGAAGTCATACCATTTCTGGATTTCAGTTCTCACCCAGCTAAACTAAAGAACCGCGTGAGATACAACCCCCCACCACCACCACCATACCTCTACCGTGCACTTTACTGTACACATTACCACAATATATATAGTAAACTTTTAAGAACCTAAGTCATGTTAAGTCGTTTTTTTTCCAGAATCCACATTAATACAGTAACCTACGCATATATTAGATGTATATATCACTATATATAGCCCTGTAATGATCCTTTACAAATTCATATACAGAGCTACTTCTTTTTGCAATGGTGTCTATTTCTATGTTTATTATTTGATTTATTCTTATCTTTTAATTTACTTTCATTTTATATAATTTTGATGCTTCATGAGATCTGGAACACTTAAATCATGTGACTTGTCTATACAATATATCATGTTTTTGCACAATACTTACCTCTGCCATTGTATATCTGTACACATCATGTTATTTATGGTATTTTCTGTTATTCTGTTATAGTTTGATAAAGGTGGAATTAGGCTGAAACGTAACTAATATCAGCCGCAGACTCAATAAAACACAATTCATCAAGAAACAAATATTTGTGATATTTCTGGAGTTTCTCTATATATCATATATTAGAAGAGTCAGACTCTCCACCACCAGTGGTTGGGTTTTCCTGCTTCATTACTCCCTTACCCATTTTCCATTTCGAATTTCTTCATGTTTGCAACAGAGCCAGTTTGATGCCATTTCCGAAACAGACTGAGTACAACGTTTCGCTGGCGGTTTTGTTCCTGGATACTTGTCAACAAAGGTCTATTGCGTTATCTTAATCGATCTGCTTCGCACATAGCTTTGCACAATCACTACTCACTGTTCCAGGGAGAAACACCATCTTTCTGACACAATAGACCACTTTTATCAAACTAAGGCCCCTTTCACACGGGCGAGTTTTCCATTCGGGTGCAATGCGTGAGATGAACGCATTGCACCCGCACTGAATCCGGACCCATTCATTTCAATGGGGTTGTGTACATGAGCGATGTTTTTCACTTGTGCATTGCGTGAAAATCGCAGCATGTTCTATATTCTGTGTTTTTCACGCAACGCAGGTCCCATAGAAATGAATGGGGATGCGTGAAAATCGCATAGCATCCGCAAGCAAGTGCGAATGCGATTTTCCTGCATGGTTGCTAAGGAAACGAGGGATGAGCGACCCGGGTCCTCATTTACTTTATTATTTTCCATTAAAACGTGGTTATAATGGAAAATAAAAGCATTCTTTAATACAGAATGCAAAGTAAAATGTCACTTGAGGGTTAAAAGATAATATAAACATTACTCACCTCATCCACTTGACCGCGCAGCCGGGATCCTCTTCTTTGTTCTTCTTGAAGGACCTGCAAAAGGACCTTCGCTGATGTCCGCGCTTAGTGACGTCAGCGCAGGTCCTTTTGCAGGTCCTTCAAGAAGAACAAAGAGGATCCCGGCTGCGCGATCAAGTGGATGGGGTGAGTAATGTTTTTATTATTTTTTAACCCCCAAGTGACATTTTACTTTGCATTAAATGCAATGCTATTATTTTCCATTATAACCATGTTATAATGGAAAATAATAAAATCTACAGAAAACCTTCAGTGAAGAAGTCCGGGTTTGGGTCTGGGTACCATATTCAGTTTTTTCTCACGCGCGTGCAAAACGCATTGCACTCGCGTGGAAAAAAACTGAACATCGGAACGCAATCGCAGACAAAACTGACTGAAATTGCGTGCCTACTCGCGCGGGTATCCCGCAATGCACCCTGAACGCATCCGGCCCTCACCCGCGACACCCGTGTGAAAGAGGCAAATCGTTCTTAGTTGTCCATAGCAGCCAATCAGAGCTCAGCTGTCATTTGTTTAGAGCCCTGTAGGAACTTAAAACTAAGAATGATTTATAGGGGTGCACCGAAATTCCGGCAGCTGAAAATATCGGCCGAAAATGTAACTAATCCATTTCGGCCGATATTGTTACATTCATTTTACCTTACAATCGTGACGCTCCAGTAACAACTCTGCAGCCAGAGCGGAGGGCGGCGTAACGTCACTTACTCACGTGACGCGCCTGCTCCGCCTCCTTCATTCATAAAGTGGGCGGAGCAGGTGCGTCACGTGAGTAAGTGACGTTACGCCGCCCTCCGCTCTGCCTGCAGAGTTGTTACTGGAGCGTCACGATTGTAAGGTAAAATAAAGATGCAGTGAGTGATGCTGTGAGCAGCAGGGCCGGGGCTGTTATGGGTAGGGGGATCGGTCTATGGCACTGCTATGGGGAGGGGGGATCTGTGCACTGTTATGGGGAAAGGGATCTGTGCACTGTTATGGGGAAAGGGATCTGTGCACTGTTATGGGGAAAGGGATCTGTGCACTGTTATGGGGAAAGGGATCTGTGCACTGTTATGGGGAAAGGGATCTGTGCACTGTTATGGGGAAAGGGATCTGTGCACTGTTATGCCCATAACAGTGCACATATCCCCCCCCTCCATAACAGCGCCACCCACAGATCCCCCTCTCCATAACAGAGCCACCCACAGATCCCCCTCTCCATAACAGCGCCACCCACAGATCCCCCTCTCCATAACAGGGCCACCCACAGATCCCCCTCTCCATAACAGCGCCACCCACAGATCCCCCTCTCCATAACAGAGCCACCCACAGATCCCCCTCTCCATAACAGCGCCACCCACAGATCCCCCTCTCCATAACAGCGCCACCCACAGATCCCCCTCTCCATAACAGAGCCACCCACAGATCCCCCTCTCCATAACAGAGCCACCCACAGATCCCCCTCTCCATAACAGCGCCACCCACAGATCCCCCTCTCCATAACAGCGCCACCCACAGATCCCCCTCTCCATAACAGCGCCACCCACAGATCTCCCTCTCCATAACAGCGCCACCCACAGATCCCCCTCTCCATAACAGCGCCACCCACAGATCCCCCTCTCCATAACAGCGCCACCCACAGATCCCCCTCTCCATAACAGCGCCACCCACAGATCCCCCTCTCCATAACAGCGCCACCCACAGATCCCCCTCTCTATAACAGTGCCACCCACAGATCCCCCTCTCCATAACAGCGCCACCCACAGATCCCCCTCTCCATAACAGCGCCACCCACAGATCCCCCTCTCCATAACAGAGCCACCCACAGATCCCACTCTCCATAACAGCGCCACCCACAGATCCCCCTCTCCATAACAGCGCCAATCATTAAAAAAAATGTATTTTAAAAGTATTTGGTTTCGGTCAAGGGCATCCTGAATTTTCGGTTTCGGTTTCGGACCAGAATTTTCATTTCGATGCACCCCTATTTATCATTAGGCAGTTCGATTTGGAGATATTTGAGGTGGGCTACTTTTCGTGGGCCACCCTCTATATGGCCTTAGAATCTGTGCCAGCAAAGAATTCACGGCTTAAAGGGAACCTGTCACCTGGAAAACACATATTAAACCAACCACAGTACCTTAAAGTATCCCCCAGTGTGTTGCTAATCATGATTTTCTTTCCCCATTCTGTCTCCTCGTATTTGTTAAAATCGCAGTTTTAATGTCTGTTGGCGCCTTCTCCAAGTCAGGTTTGAAGTCAAGGGGGCAGCGGCCTCCTTTCTTCAAGGCACGATAAGCCCGCCCCTTACCCCTCCTATCTACATTGTGACGGACATCTTGCCGTTATGCCGGCTCCCTCACTCACCGCCTTTATTTTGCAGACTGCGCATGCGCAGATCAGTTCCATCGCGCTCGCGCCTGGCCGTCTCGTCTTTAGCGTTAGCTTGATCACTGGCTTCAGGCACTGGAGAACGCAAGCCAGTGATCACGCTCACGCTAAACACGTGTGAATGGACCCTTAATATGTGTTTTCCAGGTGACAGGTTCCCTTTAAATGGCTTCTTCAGGACTGTAGGAAAAGATACAGTATAATGCCTTATTCACAGTCAGTGTTTGGTCATTGATTTCCATCCGTGATTTTGAGCCAAAACACAGAACAGGTGCAGATCTTTCCCTTATACCTTATTTCTGTGGAGGCTCCAATCCTGGTTTTGGCTCACAATCACTGATGGAAATCACTGACCAAAACACCAACGTGTGAATAAGGCATACATTGTATTTCATTGATCTACATCTCTGTTCAATCATTGCTTAGGAGTCCAGTTGGTGGTCCTTCTTAGTGATTGTCTACATAGATCACTGTCAGTCTTAAAGGGAAGGCTGTTAGTCACTGATAGGACCACCCACTGGACTCCTAAGTCCACAATGAGTAGAGATTTAGATTGATAAAATACAATTGAGACTGAAACTTTTCCTACAAAGTCCAGAAGAACTTTTGAACTTTTTGAGGGCACCCATTCTAATTCTCAATGTCGTGTATCTAGACTAAGACAAAAAAAATTTGTTTTAAGGACACTATTGTATATAAAAAAAACAACTATGTGATCACTGTGGTGACGCCTGTTGCTCAAGTTTTTATAATTTATTTTTTCACCACTTCAAAGAAGCTAAGCTACAAGGGGACAGATGAGGGGGGGGGGGAAGGGGTGCTGTTTTTGGAAGAAATCATCTTCTAATCCCAGATGGCTCATTAACAACTACCCCACAAATCATTTTGTGGAGCTCTGAGCAGCCGACACGATCCTTTCCCTCACATTTTAGATTGAAAATCCTATTTACAGGCACAATGTTCAAAGTTTATTTTTATTTAAACTATGGTAAATAAAAAAAAGTATTTTTGGAAATATCAGTGATATTTCTTCTTCTGAAAGCAGAACGACAGTCAATGAGGTGAACTGGAGTCCATTTCATTGGAATAAGGTAAGAAATAGAATACTTAGAAACATAAATATTTGCTTTATGTAAAAAAAAATTAAGTTACATTTTTCATTTTATACACTTTTTAAGGGAATCTGTCACAAGTTTTATTCCCCAGTCTGAGTGTGTTACAACCATCCTGAGAGGAGCAGAATGGAGGATGGGAGTAGTAGTGGATCTGGCTGCAACAGTCGGCAGTCACAATCCTCACACTGTAGCTCTCTAGGGCCAGGGCAGTGTTAGGAGGGTGCACCCTTTCTTCCCTCGGGGCACACACTGATGTTGGGGTGCCCTTGATGTTGTAGGTTTGGTACAGGGAGAAAGCAGGAGATGTAGGTGTAGTAGCCGGCAAATGGTGCTAGAGTCAGTAACCAGGCCAGGTGTGGAAAAATAGTACATCCAACGGTATTAAAGCACACTTCCAAATTTGAAAATATTCAGGAGGGAGCAGATAAGCTGTTATATTGCTCTAAGTTCCAGAGAAGTGGAGAGGAGGATGAGAGTGGTAGTGGCTCTGGCTGCAATAAATATTCACAGTGGCAATCCTCACACTGATACTCCCTAGGGCCAGGGCAGGAGGGAGTACTCTTTCTTTCATCGGAGCACACCATGATATTGGGCTCCTGCAGTTGGGGTGCCCTTGGTGTTATGAGAGTTGTATGGGTACAAGGCAGGAGATGTAGGAGCTGAGGCCGGCGAGTGGTGGTGGAGTCAGAAACCAGGCCAGTTGTAGAGGATAAACAGGTCTGTCTTTTCGGAAGTGCGACGTTGAATACCTTTGCATTAAATACAAAAGTATTAAGGGAGTGATACCTTTTATAGGATAACCAAAATATATATTGCAAGCTTTCAGAGCACAAAGGCTCCTTCTTCAGGCTAGATTGCAAATAAAAGACTGAGAAACAGGTGTAGTGTCCCACTACGTAAAGGTGGGCACTAGTAAGGGTTATGTTGCTCCCACCTCCTGTGGGAGAATGGTGTTTTGTATTGCATTGTAATGCCATGTTAATTCCTGTGTACCAGGTCTGTTAGGGGTGTAGTTTTTCCTCCCAAGCTGTAGAGGGAGCTAGGGCACCCCCTAGTATATATAGTTAGGCCAGACAGGAAAGAGTCAGTGCAGTATATTCCAGGAGGTTAGTTAGTGCAGTCTAGCCTGCCTGAGGTTCCTGAGCAAAAGAAGCTCAGAAGTTGCACCAGGAGAAGAGTCTGCCTCCTGAGAAACCAAGTTCCTATAAAAGTACAGTGCAGAGCCAAGTTTATTCCAGCCAAACAGAGAGCTGAAGGGCAGAAGGATATATTTACAGCAAGGAGACATATACCAGAGGAAGTTTTCCCTACCCAAGGATAAAGCCAGCAATAGGGCATACGGGCCTTGGAGAAAGACAGACAGGATCCTGAGGAAAAGTGCAGCCTGATCTGTAAGTGTTTAACCCTCTGAGTATCTTGCAAGGACATTGCCTGCCATTTGATATAAAGCCTGCCTGTCACAGCCTTTTACAAAGACTAAATAGTTGAACTGTTCAGTAAAAGGAAGTTTTGATTCACTGCAACGTGTGTTCCTCAATTATTACTACAAGAAATCGGTGTGCCACCGCTACCGGCACTGGCATCACGAACTTAAAGGGATCTTGCCACCGGCACATTAAACCTGCAACATCCAGGGCACCTCACCTACCACCTGGCCTGGTCCCTATACACAGAGAGTGCCCCAGAGGATCCATGTGTCAGTCTCTCCATCACTGCTGTACGCCTGCCCAGGGTATATAAAAACTGTGAGTACCAAGAGCAACCCTCGGTTTGTTAACTACCCCTGTGACCTCACACTCGCTCACCCTGCAGGGGCTGCGTACTGCACAGGCACAACACTTATAGGATGTTACAGCAAAACATGTACATGGGGGGTGCATAATGAGGATGAGGCCGAGCAACAAGTGGACGTGGTCAGCAAAGACAATGTAGATTAGGGACTGGGAGTCGAACTGAGGCAGGTGTGAATTTTTTCTAAATAGTGGGTCATAAAACCAGGGGTGAGATCCCGTCCATCACTTAATAAATTTAAATTCCCAAGTTTTCTTGTGTATCATTCTTAAAATGCCCTTTGAGAATTAAAACGTTTAAGTCGTCCATGGAGTGTCCTGGTCCAGATAAATGGATTCCCACAATTGTATTATGGATCTGTGCGGTTTCTGTTATGCAGGAGTCTTCTCCTGTATAACGGAAACCGGACAGATCCATTATGCTGGCCATAGACTTCTATTGTGAAGGAATGCATACCGGAATGCCTGTAAAGGCTCTAAAGACATTCTGTTATACATTCCGTCATGGAATTGCGTTATGGTCCGTGGTAACGGAATCCATAACGTAATTCAGCACATACCCGAACTTCAAAAACTGAAGTTCGCACATCACTATTAGACAGGCTTTACACTCTTCTATTGGTCCCTGCTCTCTCCCTATAGCGTGGATAATGCCTTCCTATTATATCCCTACACTATCACTAAGCTGTCCCTGAACTGCACAGTAGTAATATTTTGTGAATTAAGTCTTTCCTGATCACTGTCCCTACTGTAACGTCTCTCCCTGCACTAAGTTCACTGGAAAATGTTGGCGACCGGGCATGAGAAGACTTTTCATAGGGCTGTGACATCTCAGGGGCTGGCTATCTGCTGATTGGCTGTCTTTGTGGGTGCTCCTTTGTTCCCAGGCTTCTTACTTTCACTTTGTAAAATGTACAGCAGCCATTATAGAAAAAAAAAACATTTGTTACCACGAATCGCAAGGAAATTCGGCTTTGTGTCAAATCGAATTTTTTCTAAAATTTGGATAGAATTCCTCTTCGTCAACTTCAATTCTCTCAAAACTACCTAAAATAATCAGACTGGTTGCCTCACAACTCCATCAAAAACACTGTGGTTGTCAGGAAGCAAATACCACAGTGCAGGACACTAGACTGCCGCCTTCACCACAGTATTCATCTCTATCACAGTCCTGAGGAGAGCACCTGCAGGCTCCAGAGCATCAGATCGTTATGTACCTGGTCGGTGGCCGTGAGGAGGGCTTTGGCATCAGCACAATGGGAAATTTCCACGTAGGGTCTATGTCCAGTTCTCCTCTGCTGATATCTCTTTGCCCTCTCAGGAATGAAGACCCCCTGTGAAAACAACTGGATCTGGTCAAGGAAAAAGGACAACCGTAAGACCTATTTTAAAGGGGCTGTCCACCCACATATCAATATTAAAAAATTCCCCCCACCCTATGGGACCTGTGGGGTGAAGCATAATTACCTGCTCCCCGACTCTTGGTTTCGCTTTCTTCTCAGGACTACCAGTGACCACAAATGAATATCCAGCACAGGCGGAGGGGGGAGAAGTGCACCACTGAAGCCAAGAACTGACCCTAGCATTGACATGTCTCCCGAGTGGCAGTTAAAGGGGTATTCCATTTGTTACCAGTTATCCCTTATCCACAGGATAGGGGATAACTATTAGACCGGCGAGAGTCCTACCACTGGAGCCCCCCTCCCTCCCAGCGAAGGGAGATACCATACCCTTCAGAGCCCCTGAAATGAATGGAGCAGAAGATAGAGCATGCAGCGTACTCAAGTTAGGTTTTGAAATGTTCCTGGGTGTTGTAGTGCAATAGACACTAACCTGGGACGGCTGACTCTCTGCAAGGGCAGGTGATGATGAGAAATGTTCGTGACGCCAGTGCCAATTAAACAGTGGCACGCCGTTTGCTGATAGCAGGAATAACTGAGGAACCACGTGATGTTAAAACAGAATTCAAACTTTAGTAGTCATCATATAGGGACATTGACGGAAGCGCAGTTCCTTTGAATACAGTTGATTTTCAATACAGTTGATGCAGGCAATATATATGTATATAGCAAGGTGACTTTAGAGTGTTAAACACAGGACTTGCAGTACAGGCGGCTTGCACTCTATTCCTGACTGATCCTGGAACATAGAAACTCTTCTCCAAGGCCCAATACCCTAGCTCTGGCATATATCCTTGGCTTTATAATTATCAAGTACCTCCTCTGTTGTCTGTAGTACCTCTTGCTTTTCTGAACTTGCCTCTGTCTCTCCCAGCACAGACTCTGGAAACTTCTGACTGACTTCCTAGGCTAGGCCCTAGCCTATTTATACTGAACTGGGGGGCTCCCTCTGCTGGCAGGAGTAAAGATTGCCTGCAACAGGCCTAACTGGCTTAAAGGGAACTACACCTTATAATCTAGCAGTGTCGGGTAACCTACCCGTATGCTGCACACCCCCAGACTTTAACGTGAGTAAGGCCTCGTACTCACACACACCTTCCTGAACCGGCATAACATGGTACATAACATTATAAATATAATAAATAATTATTTCACACAGAAAACATAACATTGCCAACTTCATGAATAAAGGACGCAAGGGAAAGGGGCGTCTTCTTGCTTCTTAGGCACGGCCGCTGACCTGGCACAGCGGACTTAGGGTGAACCAGGTTAGTCCATTTTTCTTTGGTTACAGTATAATAACGGAACTACCCAGGAGTTTCCTGTGGGTGTATCACAGGCAAGGGCTCACGTGGAGGAGTCCATTCTTGCGCACAAATGTCAAGTAAGGTATTACCAGTAGCAACTGTTTGGGAGGAGACACCACCAGAATAGTCAAAGTCTCCTAAACGGACTGGCGGGCGTCCCCTGGTCATCCTGGTAGACCTTCTCAATACAGGGGTCTCCTCTTCCCTTAGCAACGAGGTAGAAGAGAGAGGAGCAACAGGAGGGTCTCCATCAGAGAGACCTTGGTCAGGAACAACAGGAACAACAGGAACAACAATATCCCCTAGAAGGGGGACTGGATCCGGGGCGTCTTGAACCGGCTCTTCTGGAGGTGAAGATACATTAGGTGCCGGAGCGGGCACCAACAAGTTCAACCATGGTGTCAGAAGCCAATGCATGGGATCAGAGTCATACCTTAGATGATTGACAGCCTGCATAGGATCCTCGGGCTGTATTGCTGACTCTGACACAGGGAATTCAGATCCAGAACTCTCGGCACTGGGTTCTGGTGTCAGGCAGAGCTTTAACCGGTTTCAGTGTACAATTTGGGATCCCTTGCCTTCCCGGGTGATCTCATAAGCATGAGTCCCAACATTTGGGATTGCAGTGACAACATAGGGACTTTGCTCCCATTTACTGTCCAGTTTACTTGTACGGCGGTTATTTTTTAACCATACCACAGCCCCTATTGTCAAGGGTTCTGCATGGGCTGCCTGATCATAGTCTCTCTGCTGTCGGTCTCTAGCATAGTCCATACGTTCCTGAACAATAGCTTTGGCCGTATTCAATCGCCTTTGGTGCTCAGCAACCCAGTCTGTATTAGGTAATGGGTTGATGCAATCAGGTACATGTATATCCAAGGAGTGATCAGCAGGCAATGTCCCTTGGCGCCCAAACATCAAGTAAAAAGGGGTATACCCAGTGGAACAATGTATGGTATGATTGTACGTGAACATGAGCTGTGGCAACAGATTAGGCCAATCTCCTCTGGTTTCAGGAGGTACGGCCCTCAGCATCTCTATCAAGGTCTGATTCATTTTTTCACATAATCCATTACCTTGAGGATGGTAGGCCGTTGTCCGGATCTTCTTACAGTTGTGTAAGCGGCACAGTTCATGGAATAGATGGGACTCAAAGGCAGGTCCTTGATCGGTGAGGATCTTTTCTGGACATCCGTAGGGCAGGAGGAAGTGTTTCCAGAACAGTTCGGCTGTAGTCTTGGCTGTCTGGTCTCTCACAGGCACCGCTACAACAAACTTAGTGAAATGGTCAATAATAGTCATGGCATAAGCATACCCTGAGCGACTAGGCTCCAGCTTCACATGGTCGATGGCGACAAGTTCAAGAGGACGGGTACTTACAATGGGTCTCAGTGGTGCCCTCTGATCATGGTGCTCACTCCGTTTTAAGGCACAGGCTACACACTCCCGACACCATTTCTCAATGTCTTCTCTCATGCCCACCCAGTAAAACCGCTGGCGGATATTAGCCTCAGTCTTTTGGACCCCAAAGTGACTGGATTGATTGTGGTACATCTCCAACACCATACCTGCATCTCGTCGGGGTATGAGAATCTGGTGTACTCTTTCGTTGGACACTGGGTCTAGGCTTCTCCGTAGCAATAGGCCCTTTTGTATGAAGAGTTGATGGCGCTGTCTCCATAGTTTGATGAGCTCAGGATCTGCACTCTTACGCCGAATCCTCTCAGGGGCTCTGCCACTAGTAATGAAGTCCAACAACTCACCCAGCACTCTACTTTCAGACTGTAGTTTCACCCACCTTTCTTCTTTAGGTTCAGGCCTACTGGAGGGTGAAGGAACTGCAGCTCTGTCATTGGTAGCTCGAGCCTGATCCTGTTGAGCAAATTTGTTATAGAAGGCCGGCATCTCTACATCTTCCCAAGCATCTCACACATCATCAGGAGCTGTCTCTGTGGGAAGCCTGGATAAAGCATCAGCATTATCATTAGTACGTCCAGCACGATATTTTACAGAGAAAGTCGAGAGGCCCATCTTTGCTCCAAGGCCCCCAATTTAGCTGTATTTAGGTGTGCCAGAGGGTTATTATCAGTGAATGCAATGAACGGGGTGGCGGCTAGATAATCTTTGAATTTTTCCGTCACCGCCCACACTAATGCCAGGAACTCTAGTTTGAAGGAACTATAATTCTGGTCATTTTTTCTCAGCCCCTTTCAGGGAGCGGCTTGCATATGCTATCACTCTCTCTTTTCCCTCTTGGATTTGGGCTAACACAGCTCCCAGGCCTCGCTTGCTAGCATCGGTATAAAGATGGAAAGGCTTGCTATAATCTGGATAACCTAACACAGGAGGCTCTGTCAGTTTTTTTTTTAGCAATTGGAACGCTATCTCTCTTTCCTCATTCCACTCAATGGGCACAGGAGTTCTAGGACTTTTCTTGGGTTGCCCCCTCAAGAGTTCCTGGATAGGATCAGCTATTTGAGCAAAATGGGGGATAAACCGTCTATAGTAGCCTGCAAAACCAAGGAAACCCCTCACTTCCTTGACAGTAGTAGGAACCGGCCAATTACGGACAGCTGCTAACTTATCAGGATCAGGTTGCACACCCTCTCCGCTTACCACATGCCCCAGGTATCTTACTGCAGGTTTGAGCAAGTGACACTTGGATGGCTTTACCTTCAAGCCATATTTGATAAGGATTTCAAATACTTCTGCCAAATGTTTCAGATGATCTTCATATGTTTTTGAGTACACGATGACATCATCTAGATACAGCAGCACTGTTTCGAAGTTTTTGTGACCCAAACACCGTTCCATTAGTCTCTGGAAAGTTCCTGGGGCATTACATAGCCCGAACGGCATACAATTGAATTCGAACAGGCCCATGGGAGTAGTGAAAGCAGTCTTTTCCCTATCTGCAGGGGCCATGGGTACTTGCCAGTAGCCACTGGTCAAGTCCAATGTGGAGAAATAGGCAGAGGAGCCCAAAGCAGTTAGTGACTCCTCAATGCGGGGCAGTGGGTATGCATCTTTGTGGGTTATTTGATTAATTTTCCTATAATCCACACAAAAACGGATACCACCGTCCTTCTTCTTTACAAGGACCAGGGGTGCCGCCCACGGACTATGGCTGTCCCGGATTACATTAGAGTCTTTCATCTCTTGGATCATTTCCTTTACAGTCTGATATGAAGTAGGCGGTAAAGGTCTGTATCTCTCCTTGATAGGAGGATGAGAGCCAGTAGGTATGGTGTGTTGTACGGCACTAACCTCTCCATAGTCAGTAGCATGCTTACTGAAGGCCTGGTGGTGCTCTTTGACAAGCTGTATAATCCCTTCTTGTTGTTGTTGGGGAGTAGTCTCGTCCCCGACATGGAGCTCTTCCCACCAGGGCACTTGTGGCGGGGTCACCGGCGAACATCCGCTGACTGTAGCTGGCGGCTTTTCTGTCACTGGAAGACGAATGATGTCTTGGAAGGACACCTGAGAAAGCTGGGCAACACGGCAATGCTTACTAAGCGCCACAGGATGATCACTCAGGTTAATCAGACGGACAGGTACTTTACCTTGGGAGACGTTCACCAGGCACTTGGCAGCTCTCACATAAGGGTAATCCTCCATCTGGATTGGTTCCACCAGGGCTGGATAATCTCGGCCTTGGACTCCCAGGACAGCACGACACCATAAAAGAGTTTGAGAATTAGGAGGCAAAGTCACAGGCTTAATATCACGGATCCTGGCAGTACAAATTTCTCCTTTCCCATTAGCAAACCTCTGCTGGGCACTTAACACAGTAATAGTCTTTTGAATCACCCTCCTGGAAGCAGAGGAAGCAGTGGGCAAAGTCTGGTGTAATACGGCAAGTATTTCTGAATAACAGTTTTTGAAGACATTGGTGCCTAGGATGACAGGATGTCCCCCTCTGTCGCCGGCCTGTACTACTATCACCCCCTGTTGAGGCAAGGTTACTTCTCCCACCTGCAGGGTGGGTTCCCAGTATCCGTGAATCTTTACTGGTTTGCCATTGCTGGCGATAATCTCCACCCAGGATTCAGGTGGCTGGGTTAACTGGTTGGTGTCCCAGAACCTTTCAAAGGCGGGCAGCTGAATAGTAGTGACCTGAGACCCAGTATCTAATAGGGCTTCAAAGGGGACCCCGTTGATCTCTATATTGATTTTAGGATGGGATCCTACATACCGTGGCATCCAATTTGGATCCTCTGGACCTAGTGTTCTACCTCCCGAGGGGTGGTCCCTTTAACTGCCAGCACGTGGATTCTGTGTGTCCCAGCTTTTTGCAGTATGTACACACGGGCCGCTTACGGCCTTTATTGCGCCTCCCAGGATCCCTGGGGTGAGTCTCTTGGTAAGGAGGTGGGAACGGCCTAGGAGGTGACAGGAACTCTTCCTCTGACATTATGGGTTTTTCCCATTCCTCTATCTTTCTGCACACTCTCTCTAGACTTTTAGTGAGGTGATTTACTTGCTCTGTCAGCATTGCGATAGTATCGGTAGCCGAAGCTTGAACAGCTTGACCGGCCTGAGCTTGGTTAATGATAAGCTGTTTTGGCCTGCAGGCTGATGACTCAGGTGGGGTGCCCAACTCCGTAGGTACTGCTGACCCCAGAATTTTTATAGCCAGTTCTTTAAAGTACAGAAAGGTACTGTTAGGGTGCTGGGCGGACAGCATCTTTAATTGGGTCCTTATTTGCTCACTAGACACCCCGTTGATAAATTGTTCCCTCAGGGTCTGGTCCTGGTTATCAGCCTCCTTGGGATCTATCTGGATTACAGCCCCTAAAGCCTCCTGAAGTGATAGAGCATAGTCACGGAGGGACTCACCGGATTTCTGTTTCTTGCCAAAGAAGTGCATCTTTATCTCTGAGGCAGTCCTAGTTTCAAACGTGGCCCTGAGGCGGGTGAATATCTGTTCTAGAGTACCCCGCTCAGTAACAGGCCAGGATAATACCTCCCTGCGGGCAGCTCCCTCCAGTTGCGCTAGCAGGATTTCCATTTGCTGGTCGGCATTTATAGGGTACAGTTTGAATAATGCCAGCAACTTTTCTTTAAAGTCTCTTAGGGTATGGGTCTCTCCTCCGTAGCGGGGGAACCATGGGGCCCCGAAATAGTAAGGCATGGTAAAGGGCATCATGCTGGGGGCTGTAGGATGATTAGGAGCCGCAAGCTCTCCCGGGGCCGGCTGCTCGGGAACTGCCGGTTCTGACATGTTAGATTATTGAGATGTGGCCGCTGGCGACAAAAGGGGCCGGAACAATCCCCTTCCCTCCGGTTACAAGTCCTTACTGGTATCGCCGGGCTTGCGCAGGCCAAGTCTCGAGAGATTCCGGACGTCCTGAGTACGCGGTGACGTAGAAGAAAAAGGGCCGCGGCGGTGCGATGGTGACGAGGGGCGGGATTTTCTGTGTCTTTGTAGGGATCCACCCACGAAGGTCCTCAGCAGCGCGGGAAACTTTACTCCAGGCGGCCGGTGGCCATCTTGGTCACCATTCCCTGACAGCAAGCAGGGTTGTTGAAAAGTCCATAAAACCACACTCCGGTGTGGCGATTTCCTTCCTCTTGATATTGCAACACTGCACAGTGCGTTTTGGAGGTTTTAGGTACACTTTGGGTATGTTTTTCAGTCCACAAAGTCCACTTTAATAAAACAGGCAATTTGTCACTTTGGTCACAGGGCAACTGTATAAGGCACAAAGTTCACGCTTCTTGCACCATAAAGCGTGCGTATCCTGTTCGTGACGCCAAAAGAGAGGTGCAGCGTACTCAAGTTAGGTTTTGAAATGTTCCTGGGTGTTGTAGTGCAATAGACACTAACCTGGGACGGCTGACTCTCTGCAAGGGCAGGTGATGATGAGAAATGTTCGTGACGCCAGTGCCAATTAAACGGTGGCACGCCGTTTGCTGATAGCAGGAATAACTGAGGAACCACGTGATGTTAAAACAGAATTCAAACTTTAGTAGTCATCATATAGGGACATTGACGGAAGCGCAGTTCCTTTGAAGACAGTTGATTTTCAATACAGTTGATGCAGGCAATATATATGTATATAGCAAGGTGACTTTAGAGTGTTAAACACAGGACTTGCAGTACAGGCGGCTTGCACTCTATTCCTGACTGATCCTGGAACATAGAAACTCTTCTCCAAGGCCCAATACCCTAGCTCTGGCATATATCCTTGGCTTTATAATTATCAAGTACCTTGGCAGGAGTAAAGATTGCCTGCAACAGGCCTAACTGGCTTAAAGGGAACTACACCTTATAATCTAGCAGTGTCGGGTAACCTACCCGTATGCTGCAAGCATGCAGACTGCCATTCCATTCATACCTATGGGAGTTCCAAAAATAGCAGAGTCCGGTACTCCAATACAAACGAATGGAGATGCAATGTGCATGCATGACTTGTCACTCTGTTCATTTTAGGGGGCTCCGAGGGGTATAGGGTCCCTGTTCTCATGATTGTGGGGGTCCAACAAGACAGGAAAAACATAGTTGAAGAAGGAGGAGAACTCATAGAAGATCCCAAACAGAACGTCCTGGTGACACTGCCCTAGGATCTGAGGACTGGACATCTTAGGACACACAAGCAATCTTCATGGGTGTCAATCTCGGTACTTCTCTATTCTCTTCTAATCTCCTTGTGAGTGACCCCTGATGATGATGATGGCAAGCAGTACATCATACATTTTTACATAAGGTGATGATAGGGTGAGGTATTCCTGTAATATCCCTGGTGGACTAGGGGGATGAAGAAGTTAATATTGTAAGTCATTTTCTTGATGGTCTAGGATAGTTATGGATTAATACATACGATTCCCAGAGGTCTACGGTGTAATAATAATATTTATTATTATATATTTTAAGATCCGCGAGTGGGTAAATGTTGGTCTAGCGCAAAAAAGCCAGTGTACCTTCAATTCAATTTCCAAATATATTTCTGCTACAGAGCTCCAAATTCCCTGCTTTCTGTCACACCACCACGCAGCAGCCACTAGAGGGAGCTCGCCGCACAGAGATTTATACAACCCTCTCTGCGCTCAGTAATAGTCATGGTGCGCTACAGCTCAGGACACACAAGAGCTGGTCTCCTATACAAAAAAATGCCAGTACTAAATACAGATGATCAAAAAATGAAGAAAAGTGGCCAGCAAACCAGTTTTTACACAATACTGTGCTGTTTTGTAACATTCTGCAAAGTGTATCCTAGAGACAGGGACGAGTCCATAGATTGCATGTATGTGTGATATTCTGCATTATGTAAAAAAATGGTGTTACTGGCCACTTGGATCAACGTTTTACCTTTTTTGATCATGTTTATGATTTTTATGCATTAGTTCTGGTATTTTTTGCAACAAAAGACTTGCAATTGTTTTCTCTGTGCAGTAGTGCGCTCTGTATATTTATTTTAACCCTTTCAGGACCCTGCCATTTTTCACCTTAAGGACCAGGCCATTTTTTGCAAATCTGACATGTGTCACTTTGTGGCGATAACTTTAAAACGCCTTTACTTATCCAGGCCATTCTGAGAATGTTTTCTCGTCACATATTGTACTTCATGACAGTGATAAATTTGAGTCAAAATATTTCATTTTTATTTATAAAAAAATGCAAAATGTATCAAACATTTAGAAAAATTTGCAATTTTCAAAATTTCTATTTCTCTGCTTTTAAAACAGACTTTTTTGGGGGACATTAGAAGGCTTAAAGGTTTAGAAACAAATCTTAACATTTTCATGAAAATTTCCAAAACCCAATTTTTAAGGACCAGTTCAGGTCTGAAGTCACTTTTTGGGGCCTACATAATAGAGACCACCCATAAATTGCCCCATTTTAGAAACTAAACCCCTCAAGGTATTCAAAACTGATTTTACTAACTTTAACCTTTTAGGTGTTCCACAAGAATTAAAAGAAAATGGAGATGAAATTTCAGAATTTCACTTTTTTTTGAATATTTTCCATTTTAATTCATTTTTCCAGTAACAAAGCAAGGGTTAACAGCCAAACAAAACTCAATATTTATTACCCTGATTCTGTAGTTTACAGAAACACCCCACATGTGGTCGTAAACTGCTATACGGGCATACGGCAGGGAGCAGAAGGAAAGGAATGCCATATGGTTTTTGGCAGGCAGATTTTACTGGGATAATTTTAAGTTGCCATGTCACATTTGAAGCCCCCCTGATGCACCCCTAGAGTAGAAACTCCCAAAAAATGACCCCATTTTGGAAACTACGGGATAAGGTGGAAGTTTTGTTGGTACTATTTTAGGGTACATTTGACCACAGAAGTCGTACATCGTTGCGTTTAAGGCGGTTCTCTAGATCATCAGTCTTGGAGATCTGCTGTTCATGGGCGCGGGATGCCCTGGTTAGAGGGGGCAACTTATCTTCCACCTCACTGACTCGGCCCTCCACCTCTACAATTCATTCATTAACTTTCTGTAAGTCATGGTGAATAAAGGAGAACTCTGGCTTCAGGGACCCCATTTGCTGTTGTAATGCTGAGTAATACTCCACACTGGGTAACTGCCCTGAAGACATCTTTTAATGTTGGCTCTGCACTCTGGGAAATATGGACCCCTTCTCCACTGCCACCACTGCCTTCTCAGCCCCTGCTGCACCAACCTCCATATTTTCATTTTCATTTTGGGCTCCTCCTGCAGTAGTCTTCTCCTCAGTGGGTCCTCAGTGGGAATCGCCTCCTCCACCTCCAAATCTTCTGCCATATAAGGCCCCTGCAGCTCTGGCATCTTCTGTAGTGCCCAGGAGCTCACCACACTCCGCACCGCTACCGGCACACCTCCCGCTCTGCCTTGTTTCTTCACTGCGAGGAGCACGCCAGCGCCATCTTGCGCAGCGTGCTCGGCACCTCCCGCCATCTCCCTGCTATTTTTAGCGGCGTGTCCGGCTATGGGACCCCTCCAGAAGGACACTGGGCTATGAAGGCTGAACTGGGGATGCTGTGATCTCTCCCAGGGAAGCTCGGGTAAGCCCATGGAGCAGGCTTTTGGAGTAAGGTGGCAGGAGCTAACTCTCGCTGCTGCCGCTCACATCCCCGGTCAGGCCACACTCCATAATGGTTCATTTTGGCTGGGGAGCAATCATTAGGAGAAATAAAATGGCCTCCGTCCTATTATTACACACAAAACCTGTCCTAATCACACAGCAGGACACAGCAACATCCCCACCTCCTCTCTGTACTTCATGTCTCCTCATGAACTCTATTCCCACAGAGATTCAGCTGAAGATCTTATCATCTATATTCAGGATCATAATCCCTGACAAGCAGAGCAGAGAGGAAGATGAGGCAGCTCTTTAGCTCAGTGCTCGGAAGTAACTTGTCCTCCTGTGTGATTAGGACAGGTTCTGTGTGTAATAATAGGACGGCGGCCATTTTATTTCTCCTAATGATTGCTCCCTAGACAAAATGAGCCATTATAACTAATAAAAGAATTTTTGGAATTTATTTATAATAAAGTAATATATTTACGTATTGTCATTTTATTAATTCCTGGAGAACCCCTTTAAATGACTCCTCATGAGGAATTCCTCAATCTGCAATAACTTTATTTTGATGTACAGTGCTCATACCACCATCGTCATGGTCAGCTCGGAAGGCATGGCGCAGGTGCAGATACCTGTAGAAATCAGAAGTCGGCAAACCAGATTCTGTCTGAAGCTGCTCATATGTTTTCAATACATTGTTATCAAGAAGTTGATGAACTCTAGTAAGACCCCTTCATCGCTATCCCCCCATACCCTGCAGAGAGCACATATGTGGTAGCCACGGGGTGTCCCATATCGAAGTATACTGAGTTATGCCTTTTATACCTTGCAGGTCTCTCAGTTTTCACCATGCCTTATGCAGGAGAAGTATAGTAGGGAACGCCAGACCCAACACTTTAGACTTATCTGCCTTTAATGCTTCATATAAATTGGATATCCTCAGAAAGCTCCTCAATAGCCGGCCTTGGGGATTCCCCCCCCCCCCCCCCCCCCCGCCCCGAATGTGCTGAAGCTGAGCAGACAAGAAGTACACCCAGGGGTTCGGAAGGGCTAGTCCTCCATCTGTCTCACACCTCTGAAGTGTCTCCAGTCTCAAACGTGCCAAGCCTCCACGCCATATAAGCTCCCTAAAGATTCTATTAATTGAATGGAAAAAGCTGAGCGGTAACCATATGGGAGCATTATGCAACAGATGAAGTAACTGTGGCATCCATACCATCTTAATAAGATTAATCCGTCCCACCACCGACAGTGGCAGCTTAGACCAGACATGCAGCTTCTGCTTAAATCTACCTATGAGAGGGGACAGATTCAGTTTCTCATACTTCATGAGTTTCCTAGACACAACTACCCCCAAATACTTAAACTCACCGACCACCTAAAGTCCTGCCTGGGCATAAACCCTGGGGTCATCCACATTATCTAAAGGGAGGAGGGATAATTTATTCCAATTTATAACCAAGCTGGAATAACGCCCAAAGGTACCAATCACATCCATAACAATAGGTAGGGGGTCCCTAGCATTGGCTAAGAACAACAGAGTGTCGTCTGCATACAATGCTATTTTCGCTTGAGACCTCCCCCGACCAAACCCAGTGATCCCAGCATGATCCCTGATAATAGCCGCTAAAGGCTCAATGGCCAGAGCAAACAGCAATGGGGATAAAGGAGAATCATGCCTGGTTTCATATATACCATATAACCAGAATCCTTCTGATAGGCACCCATTCACTCGTACCCGTGCTGTAGGCCTACCATATAACAACCGAACCCAGGCAATGAATCAATCCCCCCATACCAAACCTCTCTAGTACGTCCCAGAGATACTCCTACTCAAAGCTGTCAAACCCTTAGCGGCATCTAAGGAGCAGATGACCCTAACCCCTGGATTTTCCACCGGGATTTGCAAATTAGGATATAGGCGTCTGATATTAACCGCCGTGGATCTGGCCGGCATAAATCCGGACTGATCAGTGTTTATAAGGGAGGTGATAACCCTAGAGAGGCGCACAGCTGGCACCTTAGCCAGTATCTTAATGTCTGTGGGCAACAAGGATATAGGCCGGTATGAGTCTGGGAGGAGGGGATCCCTCCCTGGTTTGGGAAGAACGACTATAATAGATTCCTGCATAGACGCAGGAATGTACCCCGTTTCTGAAGCCTCCTGATAAACCTGCAACAACTGCTGTAGTAAGAGGTCTCCAAATTTCTTATATATTTCCACCGGCAATCCATCAGTCCGCGGCGATTTATTGTTCGCCGTAGAAGACACTGCTTCCTTGATCTGTAGTATACGGGGACTGTAATGCCCGTCACTACAAAAGGGACACCTTGTGTGCTGTCGTCCTCCCCTTACTTATGGGGAGGTTGGTTATAAAATGTAATTGAATGTAATGCTATGTATTTCCCTGTTACTGTGAAACTTGCATGTACAGGCCTGCTAGGGGTGTCATTCCAGCTTCTGGTCATTAGAGGGAGCTAGGGAGCCCTAGTTTATATAAGGCCCAGTCAAGGAAGGAAAAGTCAGTCTAGTCTAGAGTCTTAAGTGGGAGTCTACAGCTGCAGCCTGTAGTCTGAAGTTGGAGCTTAGACTATGTCAGAGACAAGTCCAGGCCTGAAGCCTGCGGACCAGGAGAGGGTATTGAAGTCCCTGTAACCGGGTTCCAGATCCAAGGAGAAGGTTCCCCTACTGAATTTATATATGCAGAAGCAGGAAGACCACTGTTAAACAGTCTAGAGTTCAGAAGTTTCTAGAGCTGGAGGAAGCTGAGAGGGACAGAGGCAAGCCAAGGAAAGCAAGAGGTACTTAAGACCACAGAGGAGGTACTTTATAAGGATAAAACCAAGGATATATGCCAGAGCTAGGGTATTGGACCTTGGAGAAGAGTTTCTAGGATCCAGGATCAGTCAGGAATAGAGTGCAAGCTGCCTGTACTGCAAGTCCTGAGTTAAACACTCTGAAGTCACCTTACTGTAACTGTATTGCCTGCATCGACCGTATTGAAAAATCGACTGTATGCCAAGGAACTGCGTTTCCGTTAATGTCCCTATATTCATGATAACTACTATAGTTGGAGTTCTGCTTTAACCTCACGTGTTCCTCAGTTATTCCTGCTATCAGCAAACGGCGTGCCACCGTTTAATTGGCACTGGCGTCACGAACATTTCCTATTATCACCTACCCTTGCAGAGAGTCAGCCGTCTCAGGTTAGTGACTATTGCACTACAACACCCAGGAACATTTCTAAACACAACTTGAGTACGCTGCACCGTTCTCTTTTGGCGTCACGAACAGGATACGCACGCTTTATAGTGCAAGAAGCGTGAACTTTGTGCCTTATACAGTTGCCCTGTGACCAAAGTGACAATTTGCCTGTTTTATTGAAGTGGACTTTGTGGACTGAAAAACATACCCAAAGTGTGCCTAAAATCTCCAAAAAGCGCTGTGCAGTGTTGCGCTACCAAGAGGAAGAAAATCGCCACATTGGAGTGTGGTTTTATGGACTTTTCATCATCCTGCTTGCTGTCAGGGAATAGACAGCATTTCTACCCAAAGATGGCCGCTGAGGCTACTGAAATAGCTGCTGCGTCATCTTTATCCCGAAAGGGTGGGAAAAATTGGCGCCTTTCTGAGGAAATAGCGGGAAGGAGTTCAAGGTCAGGCGCCACTGCTTATCTGGACATTTGCATGTCGGCCAGCATGGACTCCGCCTTCCATATCCTGGAATACCTGGGGGGCGGCCTCCCAGTGCAATGGGAGGAGCTGGCTGATTTAATTGACACGACCCTATCGCTCTCCAGAGAAGGATCGAGCATGTTGGAGAGTGAACAGAGCTTTGCTGCAACGTCCGCGCCTGAAATACCAGAGATGACTGAAATTGGTGTAGAGCCAGAGGAGGCTCCACCGGCCTACTCTCCGGGACCGGAGAAACCCGCCTGCCCGCCACGGGAGAAAGAACCAGAGCCCTGCTATGGCTCTTGGAGAGACTTCTTTCAGCCCTCTTTCAAGTGGTCTTCACTAATGGCAGAGATCCGGGAGGCCGCTATCAAGCGGAATACAAAGACTAAGATCTATTATGAGGAATTGACCAAGTCTATCCATGAACGACACACCAACACTCAACCCCGCCTGGAAAGGAGAAAGGGGTTGGTGGTGTCCTTTGACAAAGCCACGTGGCTACGGGTTCATCCAAGACTACCTAACTGGCAGAGACTTATATGTTAACAGAAGATCTGTCAAAAGAGACTACCTCCCTTCACATCTACATAACCTCCGCGAGGGAGAGGAAGTGGAGTTCACCCCTGCCGAGAGCCTGAGAGGCCCTTATGCAACTGCCGTGACCCGTCCCAAGCGAGGACCTGAGGACTGGGAGGCAGAAGAAGAAGACTACTCTGGCTGCGAGCGGGAACCGGAACGCTCTCCAGAGCCGGCCCATCACGCCTTCCAGGAGCGGAGCTCCTTCATTGGGCCTAACGTCTTCTGGCAGCCAACCGTGTTGGAAAAATGGGTGAGCCCTTATCCTTCCCCCGAGCTTCCCCGTCGGGAGAAGACCATACAAGATATGGAAAACTTAAAAGGACTTCGCAATACCTTTGAGAACCTCCGGAGGGGTCGGCGACCCGATGCACCACCAGAACCTGCAGAGGCCGAGTCCGCGCCATCGTTGACTGTACCTGCGCCGGCGGCGCCAGCAGATGACAGCGACTCTGACACAGAGAGCATCGGTGAGCAGATTGTCCGGCTGGAGGAAAAGTTGCGGGAGCTGCGCAAGATCGCGACCGCCAGGATCCAGACGCCGCCAAAGAAGGACGAGGTAAGGGTGCCTGTCACCACCCGTAAACCACCGTCTGCTAATGTTGCTCCGTCAAGGCCCCAAGGAAGACCCGTTATTCCTGTGAGTGGCTGCACCGAGCCCACCGGACCGCTTGCGGCGGCGGTACCAACTGCCTTACATCCCACAATTATCATGCCGGGACCGGTACGGTCCACCCAAGGGTTTACCCCTAGGCCCATGGGGCCAATACCTATTAGGGGCCCCTTTACCTTGCAGCTGCCCCCTAACACCGTTATGTGGGCACATCCTCCTGTAGAGGACTACTACAGGCCGTATTTGCCAGCAGGGCCAAGTGATTATGACATACCCCTGTGAATCAGCCTGCTAGGCCTTTGATTTATTTCACCAAAGAATGATGTTATTAACCCTTCCAGGACAGGAGTCCTATTTTTCCCTGGTCCTTTGTTGCTGCTGCCAGTTCATCCACGGCTCAGTGGTAGGTGTTAACCACTGAAATTACAAGGTCAACAAAGCCAAGTTTGTTTCCAGGATCTCCTGCCTGCTTTTGCTACCCCACGCCAAGTTGTGCCTGTTCCTTAGTTGCACCTTTTACCCTTTACCCCCTTTTCAGGTTGATCAGGGGTATTACAGTACTTGTTTTATATTGTGCAACTTGATACTAAGGAACCGTGCCCGGAGACAGACTCAAAAGAACCTGAGCCTCTGAGATTTTTGCTCTTTTAAAAGGAAATGTGCCCAGAGATGGACTCCACCGTACGAGAGCCTCTGTGATTTAATAGGAAAATAACCTGGGTACGGACTCATGTTTGTTCTTTGAGCCTCCAAAAACTTTTATACTGTTTTATCTATTTTACTGTTCTATTATGGACTTATTCATTGTCATGGACTATCCTGGTTATAATGTTACGCTGTGCCAGGTCAGCGCCCCAGTTCCATTCACTATCCTGAGAGAAGAGAACGACGCCCCTTGTCCCCACACTTCACTTTTGCCAATTGGACCTGATATGAATGTAAATGCAGATGAATTACATATATGTATGCCTGCATGTGTCTTTTCTGTTTCAGGTACAGATTCCAGTTGGGCGAGCCCTGATGGAGTACGAGGTCGTACTCAGCTTAAAGCAGTGGGGTATGTAGTGTACGGGGACGGTAATGCCCGTCACTACAAAAGGGACACCTTGTGTGCTGTCGTGTCCCCTTATTTATGGGGAAGTTGGTTATAAAATGTAATTGAATGTAATGCTATGTATTTCCCTGTTACTGTGAAACTTGCATGTACAGGCCTGCTAGGGGTGTCATTCCAGCTTCTGGTCATTAGAGGGAGCTAGGGAGCCCTAGTTTATATAAGGCCCAGTCAAGGAAGGAAAAGTCAGTCTAGTCTAGAGTCTTAAGTGGGAGTCTACAGCTGCAGCCTGTAGTCTGAAGTTGGAGCTTAGACTATGTCAGAGACAAGTCCAGGCCTGAAGCCTGCGGACCAGGAGAGGGTATTGAAGTCCCTGTAACCGGGTTCCAGATCCAAGGAGAAGGTTCTCCTCCTGAATTTATATATGCAGAAGCAGGAAGACCACTGTTAAACAGTCTAGAGTTCAGAAGTTTCTAGAGCTGGAGGAAGCTGAGAGGGACAGAGGCAAGCCAAGGAAAGCAAGAGGTACTTAAGACCACAGAGGAGGTACTTTATAAGGATAAAACCAAGGATATACGCCAGAGCTAGGGCATTGGACCTTGGAGAAGAGTTTCTAGGATCCAGGATCAGTCAGGAATAGAGTGCAAGCCCCCTGTACTGCAAGTCCTGAGTTAAACACTCTGAAGTCACCTTGCTATAACTGTATTGCCTACATCGACCGTATTGAAAAATCGACTGTATGCCAAGGAATGCGTTTCCGTTAATGTCCCTATATTCATGATAACTACTATAGTTGGAGTTCTGCTTTAACCTCACGTGTTCCTCAGTTATTCCTGCTATCAGCAAACGGCGTGCCACCGTTTAATTGGCACTGGCGTCACGAACATTTCCTATTATCACCTAACCTTGCAGAGAGTCAGCCGTCTCAGGTTAGTGACTATTGCACTACAACACCCAGGAACATTTCTAAACACAACTTGAGTACGCTGCAGATCTCTAGCAACTGTAATGGGCGTTAAGATACTCTCTATCCGTATCTGACAACATAGGCAAGGATACCCCTGTAGGTAAGATGAGACGTCTTCCCTGGTGCAAGCGAGCCAGGACCAATACAGATCAGTGTAGAAGGAGCAAAAAATGGACACTATCACTTGCGTATAAAAAACCTCTGTCCCATCCAGACCCTTCAAGGCAGTAACATACGCCGAGGCAGTATGGGCCCTAGATACGAGAGCTAATTGGTGGCCTGCCTTCTCCCCCTCATCGTAATACTTCTGACGCTGAAAGGAATGTTTTATGCGGGCAATTTTCACAACATGGGAGCTATATGCATCCTGTGCCTCCTTCCAGACAAAGAGAGCTGGTTGCCCTTCTCTACAAACTCCTCCTCCGTCACCCCCACCCGCTCCCGCAGAAAATCCCCAAACTGTCGACTTTTAAGTTTAGCCCTACTAATCCCCTGAATAAGCAAGCGTTCCCCGCAGACAAGCCTTCAAGGCGTCCCACACCACCCCGCTCGTTGCTGAGCTTGTATTTAGACTGAAATACTCCTGTATAGTATGAGTAATATACGAGCAGTCAATCACCTGTAGCCAAAAAGAGTTAAGTGCCCATAAACGCTGTATAGGCGAGGTGGACAGGCGCAGGAACAGACGGGAGTGGTCAGACAAAGCCCTGGTCAAGTATTTTACCTCCACCACCTCAAATTTGGACCGCAATGCCAAATCAATGCGGGATAAAGCCTCATGTGACTGGCGCAGCAAAAGAATTGACATATGATGGGATGCCGGACGTGCCACAGATCCACCAGAGACAATAATCTCCCAAATAAGGACAATCGGCCACCTGCTTCTGCCTGTGTCCCCCCATATCTATCCCAGTAGGGGTGAATGGTGTTATTAAAGTCTCCCACCATAATGACTGGCACATCAGGGTTATCATTGACAAATGTCAGGGCCCCTCTCAACGTCACACTGCTATAAGGAGGAGGTATATATAGTGATATTACTCCTGTGTAAATATTGTACAATGCAAATAGACAAAGCGGCCATCAGGGTCAACCCTAGACAACTGCACCTGAAAGGGGATGGACTTATGGACCAGGACACTAACCCCCCGGGCATAGCTAGAAAATGCCAGAGTGAAAAGTATGGCTCATCCACGGCCCGTGAAACGTCTGTGCCCTATCCATCGAAAAATGTGTTTCCTGTAAACATATAATAGCGGGAAGGTGCGGGCGTACATAATCGATGACGGAAAAACGCTTTGATGGGTCACCCAAGCCACGAACGTTCCAGCTCACAATATTAAATACATTAGCCATAATTAAACACTGGAAATATGATCAGATCAACTGTGTAACAGAGTGGGAGCAGTGCAACATGAAGCCACAAGATGGCGAAATAAGATCAATAATTAAGCTTAGTGTCACAGATATAGAGCATCAAAATGGAAAAGCTGTAAAAAATCCCCTGAAATAGAAAACAGTAAAAACTGAAAACTGGACCAAAAAAAGGGCCTGCATAATGTCATCTAACAGGCTGAGGCATAGGTCCTCCATGAAACCGGACAAAGTTCAGAACTAGCTGTTTTTGCTGAAAGAGGTCATCTTCCTCCACAGATACACGTGCTCCGTGGGCAGTTCAGTAGTAGAACAGTAGAGTCCCGACTGGTCACTCAGTAGAAACCAAGGGAGCAAACTTTGAATAGACGGACGGCCATCATCTCTCCTCTTGACGCAGTTGTCGCTCATGCTGGTCGCTCCATGTAGCTGCATCTTTAGGAGCATTAAAGAAATGAGTAGATCCCAGAGCATGGAGTAGGGCACTTGCAAGGAGCGAAGTCGCCGCTTTGCATCCAAGAACTGGTATCACTTCCTTTGGACTTTGAAGAAAAATCTTGAAAGAACGCAATTTTTTGCCTATTAATACAGTTCTGCCCATAATTATTCATACCCCTGGCAAATTTTGACTTAAAATTACTTTTATTCAACCAGCGAGTAATTTTTTGACGGGAAATGACATAGGTGTCTCCCAAAAGATAATACGACGATGTACAAGAGGCAATATTGTGGGGGAAAAAAACATTTTTCAGCTTTTATTTACATTTGAGCAAAAAATACAAGATGTTTCGCACTGGAAAATCTCAGAGGACGTGGTCGGAAGCCAAAAGTGACACCTGTGCTGCCAGGAGGATAGTTAGAGAGGTGAAAAAGAATCCAAGGATCACCACCAAGGCCTTCCTGGTGAATCTGGGCTCTGCTGGTGGCAATGTCTCAAGGCAGACAATCCAACGGACACTGCACACTGCAGACCAAGGAGGACGCCACTTCTCCAGATAAGGCACACAAAAGCTCGCTTGGCCTTTGCAAAAGCTCATCTGGACAAAGAAGAAGACTTCTGGTCTTCTGTGTTATGGTCAGATGAAACAAAAATTAAATTGTTTGGTCACAATGACGTTTCCTTCATTTGGCGTTAAATAGGAGAAGCCTTTAACCCAAAGAACACCATCCCCACTGTCAAACATGGTGGGAACCTAATGCTTTGGGGGTGTTTTTCAGCCAATGGACCAGGGAACCTAATCACAGTAGACGGCACCATGAAAAAAGAGCAATACATGAGGATTCTCACTGACAACATCAGGCAGTCTGCAGAGAAACTTGGCCTTGGCCACTAGTGGCCATTTCAGCATGACAATGACCCAAAACACACAGCAAAAGTGGTGAAGAAATGGTTAGCAGACAACAACATTAACGTTTTGGAGTGGCCCAGCCAGAGTCCAGACTGGAATCCAATTGAGAATCTGTGGAGGGAGCTAAAGATCAGGGTGATGGCAAGAAGACCCCCCTCCAACCTGAAAGATTTGGGGCTCATTGCTAAAGATGAATGCGCAAAAATACCTGTGGAGACCTGCAAAAAGCTGGTCTGCAATTATAGGAAGCGTCTGATTGCTGTAATATCCAATAAAGGCTTTTCTATTGATTATTGAGAAGGATATGAATAATTTTGGACTGGACACTTTTTGCTGAAATGTAAAAAAAGGCTGAGAATTTTTTTTCCCCACAATAATGCCTCTTGTACATCGTCTTATTATCTTTTGGGAGACGCCTATGTCCTTTCCCGTCAAAAAATTACTCGCTGGTTGAATAAAAGTAACTTTAAGTCAAAATTTGCCAGGGGTATGAATAATTATGGGCAGCACTGTAGTTATTTCAGGGCGATTCCTGGCTACCCGTAGAATAGTGTCTCGGTCCCTGTGGTGAAGTAGCTTAATCAGCACGGGTCGCGGAGGCGCCCCTGGTGGTAACGGTCTGGTAGGGATCCGGTGCGCCCGCTCCACAGCATATAATTGGGAGAGCACCTCTGTGCCAAAGACGTCTTTAAGCCGATTCTCAAAATAGGACGTAGGGTCCTGCCCCTCTGCCTTCTCAGGGACCCCCAGGAGTCGGACATTGTTACATCTAAGGCATCTCTAGGTCGTTGGATTTGGCTATTAGCGCTGAGATCTGCTGCTCATGGGTGCGGGACACTGGTTAGGGAAGGCAACTTATCTTCCACCTCGCTGACACGGCCCTCCACCTCTACAATTTTCTCATTAACTTTCTGTAGGTCATGTCGGATAAAGGAAAACTCCTGCTTCAGGGACCTCATTTGCTGCTGTAGCATGGTTAGGGCCACTCCACACTGGGTAACTGCCCTGAAGACATCCTTCGGTGTTGGCTCTTCACTCTGGGGAGAAATGTCCCCTCCTCTGCCATAACTGCTTCCTCTGGTACAGCTCCACTGACCTCCATTGCCTGGGCTTGATCACCTCCTGCAGAAGCCTCCTCCCTTGCATGGTCTGTCTCCTTCACCTGCAGCTCTTTCTCCACATAGGGCCCTTTCAGCCCTGGCATCTTCTGTGAGGCCTTAGAGCCAGCCAGAGCCTGCGCTGCAGCCGACACAGCTCCTGCCCTGCTCATCTTCTTCACTGATGTAACCCGTGTACCGGGGAGGGCTCCCCAGGATACAGCGAAGTCACGAACGAGGAAAGCAACTCCAACACCAGCTTTGTCAAAACAGAATTTTACTTAAACATGGTAATGAACACAACCACAAATGCTGGGAACACACAATAAATTTACATACACCCAGTCCGAAGGCTGAGACCCTTGTGCTGCACTGCGCGGCGCCCTCCGGTGGATGTTGGAGGTAAGAGCGGTAATTTACCTACTGGCGGGCACAACTAAACAGCCACGCCTTACCTGTTACCATAAAAAAAATCAGGAACAACTGTTTGGGTGCGTGGTGCGGGCTAGCCTGCGGTGCAGCATAACAGCTTACAATCTTGCAGTGCTCTACAGTATTCCCCCTCCCATAACTGGTCCTGTAGCACGTGCCTGAGTATTGCTTCTGAGCAAAACTCCAGCCTGGCTTGAGTTTTTGGGAAGTTTATCAGCTCTCCAGTGTGAAGAGTCTTTGCAATGAACAGCCAGCAACAGTTGTGGCCTGATACAAACAGAAACCCTATCTAACCAACTACAGGCCTGCTCTCAGTCTCTAGGATCCTAGGCGCCAACACTGTGATGAGGTGCGTGCATGATCAGTCTTACCAACCTGGGTCTGCTCTGCCTCCGCTGGGGACTGTGAACTGACCAAAAGCTTCTTCAACAAGCATGCGGTACCGTGAAGTATGTTGCTTTGCTCCTCAGCTCTCATCAGCATTCCTGGAAGCAATTCTCGTTCCTCTGGACAGTATCAGGGCCTCGGACACGATTATCTTCACTGGGCTGTAGTTCTGGTCACTGAAGGGTGCTCCCACACCTGGATGTCGACTGATTCTCCTCACACACAACACAGCCCCTGTATCCTCTGCCAAGCTCTGCCCAAGATAGCTGCTCTACCTCTTCCTGTTTAGGATTTGTAACTCCACCTCTCATAAATATGCAAAATATGCAGCCTGTTAGCTGTGTTTAGGAAACAGCGGCATCTTGTGGCCAAACAGCAGAATGTCAGTCCAGATAATTTTATTTAATTTAGGCAGTGTTCACACATTGAGAGCTGTTTCCCCATCTCACACTGAGAGGAGCGTCTTGGCGCCATCTTGTGCCCCACACTCCGCACCTCCTACCACCTCTTTACTCTTTTTACCAGCCAATCCGGCCATCGGGAGGACACCGGACAGGTAGGGCAGCAATAACTAGGGGGGCCACAGTGAGCCCACGGAGAGCAGGATACAGGCTCTATTAGCGGGAGCTCAACCTCAGTGCTGCTGCTCACATCTCCGGCCAATCCACGCCCCTGCTCCCCCAAATCTCCTCCATCACACAGACTGCTCCCCCATATCTCCTATCTCACACAGACTGCTCCTCCATATCTCCTCAGTTACACAGACTGATCCCCCATATCTCCTATCAGACAGACTTATGTTGACTACTCATAATACCCTCAAAGAACGGACTTTATAACACCGCCCCCAGCTCAGTTAAGCAATGCCCCGACCCAGTTAGGTCACGCACCCACCCAGCCCGCAGCTGACGGAGATTTAAAAAGTGAAAGGCAGTATTAACTTCAGGTCAGCTGCTAAGGCGGGAGGGAGGGAGACTTTATCGCTGCATCTCACCTTCAGACAGCACGGTGCTGCTGTCTGAGCGTGAGCTGTTCAAAAGAATATCTCTGTGTCCGTCCTGGCCCTGTGCCGGACGGAGGAGAGGGAGTTTAAAAACCAGACTGTCCGGCCTAAAACCGGACCTCTGGCCACCCTACACAGAATGCTCTTCCATATCTCTTCTTTCACACAGACTGCTCCACCATATCTCCTCTCTCACACAGACTGCTCCCCCATATCTGCTCTCACACAGACTGCTTCCCCATATCTGCTCTTGCAATGAGCAGGACCGTGGTACGGTTAGGCAGACGCCAAAATATGCAGTGGGTCCGGATATGGGTATAGAAGTCTATTGTTTTTGTTCGTGACGCCAATTGCAGCGTGCGCAGGGTACAGTCTCAGGGCCCTTTAAGGTGTTGCAACTCACGTACCAGGTGAGGAATGCTAGAGTGGTATAATGTCTCTGTGTGGTAGCAGTAATAGTGTCAACGGTGTCTCCTACCTTGGTACGGCTGGACTCCTGGATCCTGGCTCACTTGCAATAAATGAGTGTGTTGCTAGTAGGAGTAATTGAGGGATTTTGGTAGTAATGAATGAGATCCAGACTTGGGATATAATTCAACTTGTCTTTACTGGTTGCAGCATTAATCCATATGAGTTACAGCAACAGTCTTGGGTCCCAGCAGGTATTGGCAATATCTCTTCTGCTCCTATCATGTGCCTGGAGAATATGGCAGGAATCTGTCTTCTGCTCTGTTTATCTTCTGCTGTGTATGGGACTGACTAGCTGAGGAGGAATTTGGCTTCTCCTGGTCTCTGGATAGTACTCACAGTTATCTCACAGGGAATGGTTCATCCTGAAGTTCTGGAGATGGCTGCTTGCTTGTCACCAGTTGAGGCTGAAGGCTCAGGCTGGGAAAGAAGATTTTTGGTCTCAGCCGAGACGAGATTCTGGGTCGGGATCCCTAGAACTGGGAGCTCCTACCAGCACAGCCTTCCCCTAGCCGGGGTGGCTGGCACACACTAACTATAACTTCCTTCTCCTCCCCATGAGACAGGACATGGGCCAGCCCACTTCTGCTCATAGAGGGGGAGCTAAACTGGAATGTACTATTCCAGTCTAGATATGCTAAACTGACACTAAGGTCCTGCTAACACATTGCTGCCACCTGCTGGTGTACATGGAAATTACAGCAATTACCTTTAACAAGGCTTAGAAAATGCACATTTGTAATGAATATTACATAAAATCACATTAGATGACAAGGCACATGTTACCAACAAATAGTAGCTGGGAAAAGAGTTTAGTAACATAACTCTGGGATGTTACACTCTCTCACACAGACTGCTCCCCCATATCTCCTTAATCACACTGACTTCTCCCCGATATCTCCTCTCTCAAACAGACTGCTCCCCCATATCTCCTTTCTCACACAGACTGAGCCCCCTTATCTGATCTGTCACAAAGACTGCTCCCCGGTATTTCCTCACACAGGCTGCTCCCCCATATCTCCTCTCTCACACAGACTGCTCCTCCATATATCCTCAATTACACAGATTGCTCCCCCATATCTCCCCCATCACAAAGACTGCTCCCCCATATCTCCTCAGTCACAGAGTACTCCCCAATATCTCCTCTCTCACAAACTGCTCCCCCATATCTCCTCTCTCACATAGACTGCTCCCCCATATCTCCTTCATCACACAGACTGCTCCCCGATATCTCCTCAATCACACAGACTGCTCCCCCATATCTCCTCTCTCACACAGACTGCTCCCCCATATCTCCTCAATCACACAGACTGCTCCCCCATATCTCCTCTCTCACACAGACTGCTCCCCCATATCTCCTCAATCACACAGACTGCTCCCCCATATCTCCTCAATCACACAGACTGCTCCACCATATCTCCTCAATCACACAGACTGCTCCCCCATATCTCTTCCATCACACAGACTGCTCCACCATATCTCCTCAATCACACAGACTTCTCCCCCATATCTCCTCTCTCTCACAAACTGCCCCCATATCTCCTCTCTCTCACAGACTGCACCCACATATCTCCTCTCTTACACAGACTGTTCCTCCATGTCTCTTCTCACATAGACTTAGGGTGGCTACTCATACCATGACTTACTGCCTGAAAATAGCGCTTAACCGCCTCTGGACCGCCTAACGCAGGATCGCGTTCTGGAGGCGGTCGATTCATTCCGCCTTTACGCACCGGCGCGTCATCTCGCAAGACGCGAGATGACGCTCACAGCCGGCCCTCGCATGTGCATTGCGGGCCGGCAAAAGTTAGAGGAGTATTTAGTCACCAGCCTGCTAGCCAATGATCATCGCTAGCAGGCTGGTGATTTTCAAAAAAACAAATCACAAGCCAGTTAACACATTATATTTATAAATAATAATGTGTTAAATGGCTTCTGTGCTCCTCTGCTGGTCCTTTTCGTCGGTTGGTCCCAGCAGAGGAGCACACATCACTGTAAGTACACACCAACACTACACTTAGCCCCAGATCACCCCTTATCACCCCAATTAACCCCTTGATCGCCCCTGTCAATCACCTAGTGAAAGGGAAAAAAGTGATCAGTGTAAACTAGTATTGACGGTTAGGTTTTAGGATAGTTTAGGCCCCTTTGTTAGGCAGTTAGCGTCGGTTAGTGCCCAGCCCACCGCACCGCAGTCACTGATTCGCTGATTAGCGTATCGCTAATCAGCATTGGTACTTTTATAGTATCTGTAAGTGATCAGAACTGATCACAGTCAGATCTATAATAGGTATTAGTGTCACCTTAGTTCGCCCTCCACCCAAAACGCAGTGTTTGCCCGATCAGGCCTGATCGGTCGCCCACACGTGCGTTCACCCAACCCGGGAAGCTTTTATGCCCAGTCTTTCCGGTGGAAACCCGTCCAAGTTTCCGAATTTAAAACTTTTCTGGGCCTTCTCCTCAACATGGGCCTAACAAAAAAGCATGAATTGCAGTCATATTGGTCCATGAACCCAATTTATCACATGCCCATGTTCTATGCTGCTATGTCCAGTGCACGATTTGAGGCCATCCTGCGTTTCCTGCACTTTAGTGACAACAGCACCTCTCGTCCCAGAGGCCACCCAGCTTTTGACCGGCTCCACAAAATTCAGCCCCTCATAGACCACCTTAACACCAAATTTGCAGATTTGTATACCCCTGAGCAAAACATCTGCATAGACGAGTCCCTTATACATTTTACCGGGCGCCTTGGCTTCAAACAATTCATCCCAAGCAAGCGCGCCCGGTATGGGGTCAAATTGTATAAGCTCTGTGAAAGGGCCACAGGCTATACGCACAAATTTCGTGTCTATGAGGGTAAAGATCAGACCCTGGAGCCGGTCGGTTGCCCTGACCACCTGGGGAGCAGTGGGAAGACAGTCTGGGACTTGGTGTCACCCTTATTTGGCAAGGGGTACCATCTTTATGTGGACAATTTCTACACAAGTGTGCCCCTCTTCAGGCATTTGTTCCTAGTACAGATTGGCTGCTGTGGCACTGCGCGACCTAATCGCCGGGGCTTCCCCCAACGGCTCGTTACCACCCGTCTTGCAAGGGGGGAGAGGGCTGCCTTGTGTAACGAAGAACTGCTTGCGGTGAAATGGAGAGACAAGCGTGACGTTTACATGCTCTCCTCCATTCACGCAGACACGACAATACAAATAGAATGAGCAACCAGTGTCATTGAAAAGCCCCTCTCGGTCCACGACTATAATTTTCTCATGGGAGGGGTGGACTTCAATGACCAGATGTCGGCTCCTTATTTAGTGTCCCGTCGCACCAGACGCTGGTATAAGAAGGTGTCTGTATATTTAATTCAATTGGCTGTATATAATAGTTTTGTTCTCTACAGTAAGGCTGGGAGAACAAGATCCTTCCTCAAATTTCAGGAAGAGATCATCGAGAACCTCCTGTATCCAGGAGGTTCCGTGGCCCCATCCACCAGTGTAGTGAGCCGTCTACACGAGCGACATTTTCCCAATGTCGTTGCTGGTACCTCAACCCAAGCGCCACCCCGAAAAAGATGTTGTGTCTGTAGCAGGAGTGGAATAAGGCGTGACACCCGCTATTTCTGTCCTGACTGCCCTGACCACCCTGCCTTATGCTTAGGGGAGTGTTTTCGGAAGTACCACACACAGGTACACTATTAGCATAGGGATTGCGTTACACAGGACAGGCACACAGGGCTGTTAGGGCCCTTTCACTCACAGCTGCTGCAAACCTCTCCTTTCACCTGGGACAAAGTGCATAATGTACTTCGCCACATCTCTGGGCGATTTGCGCTTTGCACATTGTCCCATGGGGGAGAAGAGGTTTGTCCTATAAAGGTAAAAAAAATAAAAGATCACCGGTAAGCAAAAAAGTTAATGTTCTGTTCAAAAAGTTCAATAAAGTTTATAAAAGTTAATGTTCCGTTCAAATGTTATATAAAGTTAATGTTAATAAATTTATTGCGTTGCGGCCTGTTTTTTTTTTTTTTTTTTTTACCTTCTAGGTGGACCAACCGATGAACCAGCTGCAGCACTGATGTGCATTCTGACAGAAGCATTGCGCTGCTGTCAGATTACACAAAAGTCGGTGTATGCGGCGCTGCAAGACGAGATTTCTCCTCTGCAGTAAAAAAGATACGTTTGCCGAGGCATATGAGCTGAGGGGGCGGTGGTGTTCATATGCTTTGGCAAACACTTTGTATATAAAAAATATATTAAAAAATCCCGGCAATGATTTATTCATCCACATCGATCGATGTGAATGGAGAAATCGGGTTTGCCAGGGCATACGAGCTGAGTGGGTTTGGATGTTGGGCGGAGATCCTATGTCCTGGCAGACGCCTTTCCCCAGCTTTTTTTTTTTTGGCAGAGATTTTTTCATCCACATTGATCGATGCAAATGAAGAAATCTGTGCCGTTCATTTTTTCTTTCAGCCCAGAGGCTGAACGGAAAAAAAAATATCATTACCCGTATGCTCAATATAAGGAGAATAGCAGAAACTCCTAATGCTGGCCATACATGTAATGATTGTGGAGACCCTCAAATGCCAGGGCAGTACAAACACCCCACAAATGACCCCATTTTGGAAAGAAGACACCCCAAGGTATTCGCTGGGGGGCATATTGAGTCCATGAAAGATTGAAATTTTTGTCCCAAGTTAGCGGAAAGGGAAACTGTGAGAAAAAAAAAAAAAAATGCAATTTCCGCTAACTTGTGCCAAAAAAATAAATCTTCTATGAACTCGCTATGCCCCTCATGGAATACCTTGGGGTGTCTTCTTTCCAAAATGGGGTCACTTGTGTGGTAGTTATACTGCCCTGGCATTTTAGGGTCCCTAAAGCGTGAGAAGAAGTCTGGGATCCAAATGTCTAAAAATGCCCTCCTAAAAGGAATTTGGGCCCCTTTGCGCACCTAGGCTGCAAAAAAGTGTCACACATGTGGTATCGCCGTACTCAGGAGAAGTTGGGCAATGTGTTTTGGGGTGTCTTTTTACATATACCCATGCTGGGTGAGAGAAATATCTCTCTAAAATGACAACTTTGTATAAAAAAATGGGAAAAGTTGACTTTTAGAGAGATATTTCTCTCACCCAGCATGGGTATATGTAAAAATAAACCCCAAAACACATTGCCCTACTTCTTCTGAGTACGGCGATACCACATGTGTGACACTTTTTTGCAGACTAGGTGGACAAAGGGGCCCAAATTCAAAAGAGCACCTTTAGGATTTCACAGGGCATTTTTAACACATTTGGATTTCAAACTACTTCTCACTCATTAGGGCCCCTAAAATGCCAGGGCAGTATAACTACCCCACAAGTGACCCCATTTTGGAAAGAAGACACCCCATGGTATTTCATGATGGGCATAGTGAGTTCATGGAAGTTTTTATTTTTTTGTCACAAGTTAGTGGAATATGAGACTTTGTAAGAAAAAAAAAAAAAAAATCATCATTTTCCGCTAACTTGTGCCAAAAAAAAAAAAAAAAATTCTAGGAACTCGCCATGCCCCTCACGGAATACCTTGGGGTGTCTTCTTTCCAAAATGGGGTCACTTGTGGGGTAGTTATACTGCTCTGGCATTTTAGGGGCCCTAATGCGTGAGAAGTAGTTTGAAATCCAAATGTGTTAAAAATGGCCGGTGAAATCCTAAAGGTGCTCTTTAGAATGTGGGCCCCTTTGCCCACCTAGGCTGCAAAAAAGTGTCACACATGTGGTATCGCCGTACTCAGGAGAAGTAGGGCAATGTGTTTTGGGGTGTCTTTTTACATATACCCATGCTGGGTGAGATAAATATCTCTGTCAAATGACGACTTTGTATAAAAAAATGGGAAAAGTTGTCTTTTAGAGAGATATTTCTCTCACCCAGCATGGGTATATGTAAAAAGACACCCCAAAACACATTTCCCTACTTCTCCTGAGTACGGCGATACCACATGTGTGACACTTTTTGCAGCCTAGGTGGGCAAAGGGGCCCAAATTCTAAAGAGCACCTTTAGGATTTCACAGGGCATTTTTAACACATTTGGATTTCAAACTACTTCTCACGCATTAGGGCCCCTAAAATGCCAGGGCAGTATAACTACCCCACAAGTGACCCCATTTTGGAAAGAAGACACCCCAAGGTATTTTGTGATGGGCATAGTGAGTGCATGGAAGTTTTTATTTTTTTGTCATAAGTTATAAGGAATATGAGACTGTAAGAAAAAAAATCATCATTTTCCGCTAACTTGTGACAAAAAATAAAAAGTTCTATGAACTCACTATGCCCATCAGCGAATACCTTAGGGTGTCTACTTTCCGAAATGGGGTCATTTGTGGGGTGTTTCTACTTCCTGGGCATTGTAGAACCTCAGGGAACATGACAGGTGCTCAGAAAGTCAGAGCTGCTTCAGAATGCGGAAATTCACATTTTTGTACCATAGTTTTTAAACGCTATAACTTTTGCGCAAACCAATAAATATACACTTATAGCATTTTTTTTATCAAAGACATGTAGAACAATAAATTTAGAGAAAAATTTATATAGAAATGTAGTTTTATTTGAAAAATTTTACAACTGAAAGTGAAAAATGACATTTTTTTGCAAAAAAATTGGTAAATTTCGATTAATAACAAAAAAAGTAAAAATGTCAACAGCAATGAAATACCACCAAATGAAAGCTCTATTAGTGAGAAGAAAAGGAGGTAAAATTCATTTGGGTGGTAAGTTGTATGACCGAGCAATAAACGGTGAAAGTAGTGTAGGTCAGAAGTGTAAAAAGTGGTCTAGTCATTAAGAGTTTTTAAGCTAGGGGAGCTGAGGCGGTTAAAAACTGTTTTATTTAGATCACTAAAACTACGTGGCTATCCGCCAAATTACTAAATCCGGCTGCGTGCAGGAGGGTGGCTTCTTTTAGTTTCATTGTTTATCACATAGTCGCGCTTATGTCACACATAAAGTATTGTTGCCCAATCCGGAGATATATAGAGACATATATTGTACGTGTATTGTATCCTTCAATGCTATATACAGTATCTCCACACAATGTATCTCTCTTCATTTATACCATGGATAACAATTAGATCTTGGGGAGCTATTCTGGGATGTTATGTACGGCGAGTGCTATTATTTTTCATTCACAAAACCTCCCGTACCCCTAACTCAAAGCCCCAATCACTCCCACACGTCACTGTATTGCTTCCACATAAACCCTTGTAGAATTCTGCGTCTGCTCAACGCGTTTCTATGCCCCCTAGAATTATATTGGCGTGTCATCAGGAGCAGAAGGAGCAAAGTACAAGGTTAGTTGAGCACTGCATGCCCATATACTTGGCGTTTACCAGCATATAGTTACATAGTTAAAGGGCTTCTGTCACCCCACTAAAGTCATATTTTTTTTTTGGGCTAGTTAAATTTATTATACTGCGATATTTTATTATTGTGCAAAGAAGCACAGTAGACGTTCACATTACAGTCAGTAAAACCATTTGGACTTAATGATTTTATATCATACACCTGCTTTATCTATCCACAATAGACATTATCTATAGATCTTCTGTAGATTACTCCGTTTCATTTATGTTTTACTCTTTTTATGAGCTCTACATGTGGTGAATGTACATATTAAGGTGAGCAACATAGTCTTTGTCACAAACTATGCTGTAATAGTCCAGATTTTTGCTAAGTTGTCCCTACTGCTGTTGTGACCTTTCCTTTGTGATTTCTTACTATTAACATTGGTCATTGTATGGGTTGAAGGGTCTAATGCACCGCATTAGTAGGTAGAAACATGCTATCACCTATAGAATGGTAAGTGACCCCTACATGATTATGACCATCGTTATAACAATGATTCTGATAAGATAATGATGTTGCGTAGCGACATCATTAAAGTAGGTTTCTAATGAAACTATTGGATATTTTGTTATTGTGGCGGAATGAATACTAGTAAGGGTTAGACAGGTCCATCCTATTATGACCCCAGACACTAAAAGTTACGTGATGACAATTAAAATGTACCCACTAGAGCAGAGATGCTCAACCTGCGGCCCTCCAGCTGTTGTAAAACTACAACTCCCACCATGCCCTGCTGTAGGCTGAAAGCTGTAGGCTCTCCGGGAATTATGGGAGTTGTAGTTTTGCAACAGCTGGAGGGCCGCAGATTGAGCATGCCTGCACTAGAGCATATCGCCATATATAGAAGGCAGGGTGGAGAGAGGACTTACCACTCCTCATTAATCGCTCGCTCCCCGCTGTTTGGGCTCTGCCCGGTTGGCGTGCCTTCAGCTATATAAGCAGCGGCTGTTGGCGGCGGCGCTACGGCAAATACAGCGCCGGAGGCTAAACATTATTGTTGCTGCACGCCCGCCATCAGAGGCGTGCAACGTCCTTCTTTGGTTTCTTTTTTGAGTGGGTCTTAGTTATGAAGAAAAATTAAAAGAATTGAATTTATTTAGTCTTGAGAAGAGACATCTAATGGGGGACATGATCAACCTGTACACGTATATAAATGGGCCATACACAAAATATGGTGAAAAACTGTTCCATGTAAAATGCCCTCAAAAGACGAGGGGGCGCTGCCTCCGACCTGAGAGGAAAAAGTTCAGTCTCCAGAAGCATCAAAGCTTCTTTACTGTAAGAACTGTGAATCTGTGGTATAGACTCCTCAGGACGTGGTCACTGCAGGAACAGGGGACGGGTTTATAAAGGGTTTAGACGAATTCTTAAAAGTAAACAACATTAATGCTTATGAAAATGTGTACAAATCTGAGTCTCACTTCCTGCTGGGAAAGACTTATGTCTTATTTGAACAATATTAACTATGTGCTGGTATTTGTGCCTGCAGTGCTCAACTAACCTTGTACTTTGTATTAATGTGTAGAGAGAATCTGAATCGCACATCCTCATTCCTATGCTTCTGATATAATAACTGCCTCTTTATAGTGCACAGCAAATGATTGATAACATCGCTGTATAGCCATGTTTTATCAAATAGAAATGCTGATAATTGAAAACAGTTGTTATATCAGAAGCATAGGAATGAGGATGTGCGATTTAGATTTTCTCTACATATTAATAACCTTGTACTTTGCTCCTTCTGCTCCTGATAACACGGCAATATAAATCTTGGGGACAAAAGATACAAAACACGTATAATATATGTCTCTATATATCTCCAGATTGGGCAACAATACTTTATGTGTGACAGAAGGGCGACTGTGATAATGAAACTGATAGTAGCCACCCTCCTGCACGCAGCCTGTGGATAGCCACATAGTTTTAATGATCTAAATAAAACAGTTTTTAAGCGTTCTTTTTCAGGCAGTCATTTTTTGTTTTGCTGGTGACACAAACTGATGTATTATTTCTAAGTTAATCCCCTGGCTACTCATACCACCCTCAAAAGACGGACTTCCCGACCCTGTTAGGTCATGCCCCCACCCAGCCCGCAGCTGACTTTAAAAAGTAAAAGGCAGAATTAACTTCAGGTCAGCTGCCAAGGCGGGAGGGAGGGAGACTTTATCCCTGCAGCTCACACTCAGACAGAACAGTGCTGCTGTCTGAGCGTGAGCTGTTCAAAAGAATATCTCTGCGTCCGTCCAGGCCCTGTGCAGGATGGAGGACAGGGAGTTTGAAAGCCGGACTGTCCTGCCTAAAACTGGACCTCTGGCCACCCTACAGAGACTGCTCCCTCATATCTCCTCCATCACACACACTGCTCCTCCATTATACAGACTGCTCCCTCATATCTCTTCTCTCACACAGACTGGTCCCCCATATCTCCTCTCTGTCTCACAGACTGTTCTCCCATATCTACCCTCTCTCTCACACAGACTGCTCCCCCATATCTCCTCTCTCACACACAGACTGCTCCCCCATATCTCCTCCATCACACACACTGCTCCCCCATTATACAGACTGCTCCCCCATATTCCCTCTCTCACACACAGACTGCTTCCCCATATCTCCTCCATCACACACACTGCTCCCCCATTATACAGACTGCTCCTCCATATTTCCTCTCTCTCACACAGACTGCTCCCCCATATCTCCTCCATCACACAGACTGCTCCCCAATATCTCCTCTCTCTCACACAGACTGCTCCCCAATATCTCCTCCATCATACAGACTGCTCCCCCATATCTCCTCTCTCACACACAGACTGCTCCCCCATATATCCTCTCTCACACAGACTGCTCCCCCATATCTCCTCTCTCTCACACAGACTGCTCCCCCATATCTCCTCTCTCACACACACACAGACTGCTCCCCCATATCTCCTCTCTCACACACACAGACTGCTCCCCCATATCTCCTCTCTCACACACACAGACTGCTCCCCCATATCTCCTCTCTCTCTCTCTCACTCTCTCTCACACAGACTGCTCCCCCATATCTCCTCTCTCACACACAGACTGCTCCCCCATATCTCCTCTCACACAGACTGCTCCCACACATTTCCTCTCTCACACAGACTGCTCCCCCATTTCTCCTCTCTCACACACACAGACTGCTCCCCATATCTCCTCTCTCACACAGACTGCTACCCCATATCTACTCTCTCTCTCACACACACACAGACTGCTCGCCCATATATCCTCTCTCACACACACAGACTGCTCCCCCATATCTCCTCTCTCACACACAGACTGTTCCCCCATATCTCCTCTCTCACAAACACAGACTGCTCCCCCATATCTCCTCTCTCACACAGACTGCTCGCCCATATCTCCTCTCTCACACACAGACTGCTCACTCATATCTCCTCTCTCTCACACAGACTGTTCCCCCATATCTCTTCTCTCACAGACTGCTCCCCCATATCTCCTCTCACAGACTGATCCCCCATATCTCCTCTCTCTCACACAGACTGCTCCCCCATATCTCCTCTCTCTCACACAGACTGCTCCCCCATATCTCCTCTCTCTCACACACACACACACACTGCTCCCCCATATCTCCTCTCTCACACACACACAGACTGCTCCCCCATATCTCCTCTCTCACACACACAGACTGCTCCCCCATATCTCCTCTCTCTCACACAGACTGCTCCCCCATATCTCCTCTCTCTCTCACACAGACTGCTCTCCCATATCTCCCCTCTCTCTCACACAGACTTCTCCCCCAAATCTCCTCTCTCTCGCAGAGACTGCTCCCCCATATCTCCTTTCTCTCACACACACACATACACACACAGACTGCTCCCCCATATCTCCTCTCTCTCTCACACAGACTGCTCCCCCATATCTCCTCTCTCTCTCACACAGACTGCTCTCCCATATCTCCCTCTCTCTCACACAGACTTCTCCCCCAAATCTCCTCTCTCTCGCAGAGACTGCTCCCCCATATCTCCTCTCTCTCTCACACACACACACACACAGACTGCTCCCCCATATCTCCTCTCTCTCTCACACAGACTGCTCCCCCATATCTCCTCTCTCTCACACAGACTGCTCCCCCATATCTCCTCTCTCTCACACAGACTGCTCCCCCATATCTCCTCTCTCACACACACACACTGCTCCCCCATATCTCCTCTCTCTCACACACACACAGACTGCTCCCCCATATCTCCTCTCTCACACACAGACTGCTCCCCCATATCTCCTCTCTCACACACACAGACTGCTCCCCCATATCTCCTCTCTCACACAGACTGCTCCCCCATATCTCCTCTCTCACACAGACTGCTCCCCCATATCTCCTCTCTCTCACACACAGACTGCTCCCCCATATCTCCTCTCTCTCACACAGACTGCTCCCCCATATCTCCTCTCTCACACACACACACACTGCTCCCCCATATCTCCTCTCTCTCTCACACACAGACTGCTCCCCCATATCTCCTCTCTGTCTCACAGACTTCTCTCCCATATCTCCCCTCTCTCTCACACAGACTGCTCCCCCATATCTCCTCTCTCACACACAGACTGCTCCCCCATATCTCCTCTCTCACACACAGACTGCTCCCCCATATCTCTTCACACACACACTGCTCCCCCATATCTCCTCTCTCACACACACATACTGCTCCCCCATATCTCCTCTCTCTCTCACACAGACTGCTCTCCCATATCTCCCCTCTCTCTCACACAGACTTCTCCCCCAAATCTCCTCTCTCTCGCAGAGACTGCTCCCCCATATCTCCTCTCTCTCTCACACACACACACACACACACACACACACACACACAGACTGCTCCCCCATATCTCCTCTCTCTCTCACACAGACTGCTCCCCCATATCTCCTCTCTCTCACACACAGACTGCTCCCCCATATCTCCTCTCTCACACACAGACTGCTCCCCCATATCTCCTCTCTCTCACACAGACTGCTCCCCCATATCTCCTCTCTCTCACACAGACTGCTCCCCCATATCTCCTCTCTGTCTCACAGAATGCTCTCCCATATCTCCCCTCTCTCTCACAGACTGCTCCCCCATATCTCCTCACTCACACAGACTGGTCCCCCATATCTCCTCTCTGTCTCACAGACTGTTCTCCCATATCTACCCTCTCTCTCACACAGACTGCTCCCCCATATCTCCTCTCTCACACAGACTGCTCCCACATATCTCCTCTCTCACACACAGACTGCTCCCCCATATCTCATCTCTCACACACACACACTGCTCCCCCATATCTCCTCTCTCTCTCACACACACACACACACACACAGACTGCTCCCCCATATCTCCTCTCTCACACACATTCTGCTCCCCCATATCTCCTCTCACACAGACTGCTCCCACATATTTCCTCTCTCACACAGACTGCTCCCCCATTTCTCCTCTCTCAAACACACAGACTGCTCCCCATATCTCCTCTCTCACACAGACTGCTACCCCATATCTACTCTCTCTCTCACACACACACAGACTGCTCGCCCATATATCCTCTCTCACACACACAGACTGCTCCCCCATATCTCCTCTCTCACACACAGACTGTTCCCCCATATCTCCTCTCTCACAAACACAGACTGCTCCCCCATATCTCCTCTCTCACACAGACTGCTCGCCCATATCTCCTCTCTCACACACAGACTGCTCACTCATATCTCCTCTCTCTCACACAGACTGTTCCCCCATATCTCTTCTCTCACAGACTGCTCCCCCATATCTCCTCTCACAGACTGATCCCCCATATCTCCTCTCTCACAGACTGCTCCCCCATATTTCCTCTCTCTCACAGACTGCTCCCCCATATCTCCTCTCTCACACACAAACTGCTCCCCCATATCTCCTCTCACACACAGACTGCTCCCCCATATCTCCTCTCTCACACACACACACACTGCTCCCCCATATCTCCTCTCTCACACACACAGACTGCTCCCCCATATCTCCTCTCTCACACACACATACTGCTCCCCCATATGTCCTCTCTCTCTCACACAGACTGCTCCCCCATATCTCCTCTCTCTCACACAGACTGCTCCCCCATATCTCCTCTCTCTCACACAGACTGCTCCCCCATATCTCCTCTCTCACACACACACACACACTGCTCCCCCATATCTCCTCTCTCACACACACACAGACTGCTCCCCCATATCTCCTCTCTCACACACACAGACTGCTCCCCCATATCTCCTCTCTCTCACACAGACTGCTCCCCCATATCTCCTCTCTTTCTCACACAGACTGCTCTCCCATATCTCCCCTCTCTCTCACACAGACTTCTCCCCCAAATCTCCTCTCTCTCGCAGAGACTGCTCCCCCATATCTCCTCTCTCTCACACACACATACACACACACACAGACTGCTCCCCCATATCTCCTCTCTCTCCCACACAGACTGCTCCCCCATATCTCCTCTCTCTCTCACACAGACTGCTCTCCCATATCTCCCTCTCTCTCACACAGACTTCTCCCCCAAATCTCCTCTCTCTCGCAGAGACTGCTCCCCCATATCTCCTCTCTCTCTCACACACACACACACACAGACTGCTCCCCCATATCTCCTCTCTCTCTCACACAGACTGCTCCCCCATATCTCCTCTCTCTCACACAGACTGCTCCCCCATATCTCCTCTCTCTCACACAGACTGCTCCCCCATATCTCCTCTCTCACACACACACACACTGCTCCCCCATATCTCCTCTCTCTCACACACACACAGACTGCTCCCCCATATCTCCTCTCTCACACACACAGACTGCTCCCCCATATCTCCTCTCTCTCACACAGACTGCTCCCCCATATCTCCTCTCTCACACACACAGACTGCTCCCCCATATCTCCTCTCTCACACAGACTGCTCCCCCATATCTCCTCTCTCACACAGACTGCTCCCCCATATCTCCTCTCTCTCACACACAGACTGCTCCCCCATATCTCCTCTCTCTCTCACACAGACTGCTCCCCCATATCTCCTCTCTCACACACACACACACTGCTCCCCCATATCTCCTCTCTCTCTCACACACAGACTGCTCCCCCATATCTCCTCTCTGTCTCACAGACTTCTCTCCCATATCTCCCCTCTCTCTCACACAGACTGCTCCCCCATATCTCCTCTCTCACACACAGACTGCTCCCCCATATCTCCTCTCTCACACACAGACTGCTCCCCCATATCTCTTCACACACACACTGCTCCCCCATATCTCCTCTCTCACACACACATACTGCTCCCCCATATCTCCTCTCTCTCTCACACAGACTGCTCTCCCATATCTCCCCTCTCTCTCACACAGACTTCTCCCCCAAATCTCCTCTCTCTCGCAGAGACTGCTCCCCCATATCTCCTCTCTCTCTCACACACACACACACACACACACACACAGACTGCTCCCCCATATCTCCTCTCTCTCTCACACAGACTGCTCCCCCATATCTCCTCTCTCTCACACACAGACTGCTCCCCCATATCTCCTCTCTCACACACAGACTGCTCCCCCATATCTCCTCTCTCTCACACAGACTGCTCCCCCATATCTCCTCTCTCTCACACAGACTGCTCCCCCATATCTCCTCTCTGTCTCACAGAATGCTCTCCCATATCTCCCCTCTCTCTCACAGACTGCTCCCCCATATCTCCTCACTCACACAGACTGGTCCCCCATATCTCCTCTCTGTCTCACAGACTGTTCTCCCATATCTACCCTCTCTCTCACACAGACTGCTCCCCCATATCTCCTCTCTCACACAGACTGCTCCCACATATCTCCTCTCTCACACACAGACTGCTCCCCCATATCTCATCTCTCACACACACACACTGCTCCCCCATATCTCCTCTCTCTCTCACACACACACACACACACACACACAGACTGCTCCCCCATATCTCCTCTCTCACACACATTCTGCTCCCCCATATCTCCTCTCACACAGACTGCTCCCACATATTTCCTCTCTCACACAGACTGCTCCCCCATTTCTCCTCTCTCACACACACAGACTGCTCCCCCATATCTCCTCTCTCACACAGACTGTTACCCCATATCTACTCTCTCTCTCACACACACACAGACTGCTCGCCCATATATCCTCTCTCACACACACAGACTGCTCCCCCATATCTCCTCTCTCACACACAGACTGTTCCCCCATATCTCCTCTCTCACAAACACAGACTGCTCCCCCATATCTCCTCTCTCACACAGACTGCTCGCCCATATCTCCTCTCTCACACACAAACTGCTCCCCCATATCTCCTCTCTCTCACACAGACTGCTCACTCATATCTCCTCTCTCTCACACAGACTGCTCACTCATATCTCCTCTCTCTCACACAGACTGTTCCCCCATATCTCTTCTCTCACAGACTGCTCCCCCATATCTCCTCTCACAGACTGATCCCCCATATCTCCTCTCTCACAGACTGCTCCCCCATATTTCCTCTCTCTCACAGACTGCTCCCCCATATCTCCTCTCTCACACACAAACTGCTCCCCCATATCTCCTCTCACACACAGACTGCTCCCCCATATCTCCTCTCTCTCACACACACACACACTGCTCCCCCATATCTCCTCTCTCACACACACAGACTGCTCCCCCATATCTCCTCTCTCACACACACACACATACTGCTCCCCCATATCTCCTCTCTCTCTCTCTCACACAGACTGCTCCCCCATATCTCCTCTCTCTCACACAGACTGCTCCCCCATATCTCCTCTCTCACACACACACACACTGCTCCCCCATATCTCCTCTCTCACACACACACAGACTGCTCCCCCATATCTCCTCTCTCACACACACAGACTGCTCCCCCATATCTCCTCTCTCACACACACAGACTGCTCCCCCATATCTCCTCTCTCTCTCTCACACAGACTGCTCCCCCATTTCTCCTCTCTCACACAGACTGCTCCCCCATATCTCCTCTCTCACACAGACTGCTCCCCTATATCTCCTCTCTCTCTCTCACACAGACTGCTCGCCCATATCTCCTCTCTCTCACACAGACTGCTCCCCCATATCTCCTCTCTCTCTCACAGAGACTGCTCGCCCATATCTCCTCTCTCTCTCACACAGACTGCTCGCCCATATCTCCTCTCACACAGACTGCTCCCCCATATCTCCTCTCACACAGACTGCTCCCCCATATCTCCTCTCTCTCACACAGACTGTTCCCCCATATCTCCTCTCTCACAGACTGCTCCCCCATATCTCCTCTCACAGATTGCTCCCCCATATCTCCTCTCTCACAGACTGCTCCCCCATATTTCCTCTCTCTCACAGACTGCTCCCCCATATCTCCTCTCTCACACACAAACTGCTCCCCCATATCTCCTCTCTCACACACACACACACACACACAGACTGCTCCCCCATATCTCCTCTCTCACACACACATACTGCTCCCCCATATCTCCGCTCTCTCTCACACAGACTGCTCCCCCATATCTCCTCTCTCTCACACAGACTGCTCCCCCATACCTCCTCTCTCTCACACACACACATACACTGCTCCCCCATATCTCCTCTCTCACACACACACAGACTGCTCCCCCATATCTCCTCTCTCACACAAACAGACTGCTCCCCCATATCTCCTCTCTCACACAAACAGACTGCTCCCCCATATCTCCTCTCTCACACACACAGACTGCTCCCCCATATCTCCTCTCTCTCTCTCTCACACAGACTGCTCCCCCATATCTCCTCTCTCTCACACACAGACTGCTCCCCCATATCTCCTCTCTCACACACACAGACTGCTTCCCCATATCTCCTCTCTCACACAGAATGCTCCCCCATATCTCCTCTCTCACACAGACTGCTCCCCCATATCTCCTCTCTCACAGAGACTGCTCCCCCATATCTCCTCTCTCTCACACACAGACTGCTCCCCCATATCTCCTCTCTCTCACACAGACTGCTCCCCCATATCTCCTCTCTCACACAGACTGCTCCCCAATATCTCCTCTCTCACACAGACTGCTCCCCCATATCTCCTCTCTCACACAGACTGCTCCCCCATATCTCCTCTCTCTCACACACAGACTGCTCCCCCATATCTCCTCTCTCTCTCACACAGACTCTTCCCCCATATCTCCTCTCTCACACACACACACACACACTGCTCCCCCATATCTCCTCTCTCTCTCATACACAGACTGCTCCCCCATATCTCCTCTCTGTCTCACAGACTTCTCTCCCATATCTCCCCTCTCTCTCACACAGACTGCTCCCCCATATCTCCTCTCTCACACACAGACTGCTCCCCCATATCTCCTCTCTCACACACAGACTGCTCCCCCATATCTCTTCACACACACACTGCTCCCCCATATCTCCTCTCTCACACACACATACTGCTCCCCCATATCTCCTCTCTCTCTCACACAGACTGCTCTCCCATATCTCCCCTCTCTCTCACACAGACTTCTCCCCCATATATCCTCTCTCTCGCACAGACTGCTCCCCCATATCTCCTCTCTCACACACACAGACTGCTCCCCCATATCTCCTCTCTCTCTCACACAGACTGCTCCCCCATATCTCCTCTCTCTCACACACAGACTGCTCCCCCATATCTCCTCTCTCACACACAGACTGCTCCCCCATATCTCCTCTCTCTCACACAGACTGCTCCCCCATATCTCCTCTCTGTCTCACAGACTGCTCTCCCATATCTCCCCTCTCTCTCACAGACTGCTCCCCCATATCTCCTCACTCACACAGACTGGTCCCCCATATCTCCTCTCTGTCTCACAGACTGTTCTCCCATATCTACCCTCTCTCTCACACAGACTGCTCCCCCATATCTCCTCTCTCACACAGACTGCTCCCACATATCTCCTCTCTCACACACAGACTGCTCCCCTATATCTCATCTCTCACACACACACACTGCTCCCCCATATCTCCTCTCTCTCTCACACACACACACACACACACACACACACACACAGACTGCTCCCCCATATCTCCTCTCACACACATTCTGCTCCCCCATATCTCCTCTCACACAGACTGCTCCCCCATATTTCCTCTCTCACACAGACTGCTCCCCCATTTCTCCTCTCACACACACAGACTGCTCCCCCATATCTCCTCTCTCTCTCACACAGACTGCTCCCCCATATCTCCTCTCTCACACACACACACACACTGCTCCCCCATATCTCCTCTCTCTCTCATACACAGACTGCTCCCCCATATCTCCTCTCTGTCTCACAGACTTCTCTCCCATATCTCCCCTCTCTCTCACACAGACTGCTCCCCCATATCTCCTCTCTCACACACAGACTGCTCCCCCATATCTCTTCACACACACACTGCTCCCCCATATCTCCTCTCTCACACACACATACTGCTCCCCCATATCTCCTCTCTCTCTCACACAGACTGCTCTCCCATATCTCCCCTCTCTCTCACACAGACTTCTCCCCCATATCTCCTCTCTCTCGCACAGACTGCTCCCCCATATCTCCTCTCTCACACACACAGACTGCTCCCCCATATCTCCTCTCTCTCTCACACAGACTGCTCCCCCATATCTCCTCTCTCTCACACACAGACTGCTCCCCCATATCTCCTCTTTCACACACAGACTGCTCCCCCATATCTCCTCTCTCTCACACAGACTGCTCCCCCATATCTCCTCTCTGTCTCACAGACTGCTCTCCCATATCTCCCCTCTCTCTCACAGACTGCTCCCCCATATCTCCTCACTCACACAGACTGGTCCCCCATATCTCCTCTCTGTCTCACAGACTGTTCTCCCATATCTACCCTCTCTCTCACACAGACTGCTCCCCCATATCTCCTCTCTCACACAGACTGCTCCCACATATCTCCTCTCTCACACACAGACTGCTCCCCTATATCTCATCTCTCACACACACACACTGCTCCCCCATATCTTCTCTCTCTCTCACACACACACACACACACACACACACACAGACTGCTCCCCCATATCTCCTCTCACACACATTCTGCTCCCCCATATCTCCTCTCACACAGACTGCTCCCCCATATTTCCTCTCTCACACAGACTGCTCCCCCATTTCTCCTCTCTCACACACACAGACTGCTCCCCCATATCTCCTCTCTCACACAGACTGCTACCCCATATCTACTCTCTCTCTCACACACACACACAGACTGCTCGCCCATATCTCCTCTCTCACACACACAGACTGCTCCCCCATATCTCCTCTCTCACAAACACAGACTGCTCCCCCATATCTCCTCTCTCACACAGACTGCTCCCCCATATCTCCTCTCTCACCTCACAGACTGCTCCCCCATATTTCCTCTCTCTCACAGACTGCTCCCCCATATTTCCTCTCACAAAGACTGCTCCCCCATATCTCCTCTCTCACACAGACTGCTCCCCCATATATCCTCTCTCTCTGACACAGACTGCTCCCCCATATATCCTCTCTCTCTGACACAGAATGCTCCCACATATCTACTCTCTCACACACAGACTGCTCCCATATATCTCCTCCCTCACACACACAGACTGCTCCCCCATATCTCCTCTCTCACACAGACTGCTCCCCCATATCTCCTCTCTCACAAACACAGACTGCTCCGCCATATCTCCTCTCACAGACTGCTCCCCCATATTTCCTCTCACACAGACTGCTCCCCCATATCTCCTCTTACACAGACTGCTCCCCCATATCTACTCTCTCACACACAGACTGCTCCCCCATATTTCCTCTCTCACACAGACTGCTCCCCCATTTCTCATCTCTCTCACACACAGACTGCTTCCCCATATCTCCTCTCTCACACGCACAGACTGCTCCCCCATATCTCCTCTCTCACACGCACAGACTGCTCCCCCATATCTCCTCTCTCACACAGACTGCTCCCCCATATCTCCTCTCTCTCTTACACACACAGACTGCTCCCCCATATCTCCTCTCACACAGACTGCTCCCCCATATCTCCTCTCTCACACACAGACTGCTCCCCCATATCTCCTCTCTCACACAGACTGCTCCCCCATATCTCCTCTCTCACACACAGACTGCTCCCCCATATCTCCTCTCTCACACACAGACTGCTCCCCCATATCTCCTCTCTCACACAGACTGCTCCCCCATATCTCCTCTCTCTCACACAGACTGCTTCCCCCATATCTCCTCTCTCTCTCTCACACAGACTGCTCCCCCATATCTCCTCTCTCTCACACACAGACTGCTCCCCCATATCTCCTCTCTCTCACACACACTGCTCCCCCATATCTCCTCTGTCTCTCACACAGACTGCTCCCCCATATCTCCTCTCTCTCACAAACAGACTGCTCCACCATATCTCCTCTCTCACACAGACTGCTCCCCCATATCTCCTCTCTCACACAGACTGCTCCCCCATATCTCCTCTCTCTCTCACACACAGACTGCTCCCCCATATCTCCTCTCTCTCTCACACGGACTGCTCCCCCATATCTCCTCTCTCTCACAAACAGACTGCTCCCCCATATCTCCCCTCTCTCTCACACAGACTGCTCCCCCATATCTTCTCTCTCTCTCTCTCACACAGACTGCTCCCCCATATCTCCCCTCTCTCTCACACAGACTGCTCCCCCATATCTCCTCTCTCACAAACACAGACTGCTCCGCCATATCTCCTCTCACAGACTGCTCCCCCATATTTCCTCTCACACAGACTGCTCCCCCATATCTACTCTTACACAGACTGCTCCCCCATATCTACTCTCTCACACACAGACTGCTCCCATATATCTCCTCCCTCACACACACACAGACTGCTCCCCCATATTTCCTCTCTCTCACACACAGACTGCTCCCCCATATCTCCTCTCTCACACGCACAGACTGCTCCCCCATATCTCCTCTCTCACACAGACTGCTCCCCCATATCTCCTCTCTCTCTTACACACACAGACTGCTCCCCCATATCTCCTCTCACACAGACTGCTCCCCCATATCTCCTCTCTCACACACAGACTGCTCCTCCATATCTCCTCTCTCACACACAGACTGCTCCCCCATATCTCCTCTCTCACACACAGACTGCTCCCCCATATCTCCTCTCTCACACAGACTGCTCCCCCATATCTCCTCTCTCACACAGACTGCTCCCCCATATCTCCTCTCTCACACAGACTGCTCCCCCATATCTCCTCTCTCTCACACAGACTGCTCCCCCATATCTCCTCTCTCACACACAGACTGCTCCCCCATATCTCCTCTCTCTCTCTCACACAGACTGCTCCCCCATATCTCCTCTCTCTCACACACAGACTGCTCCCCCATGTCTCCTCTCTTTCACACACACTGCTCCCCCATATCTCCTCTGTCTCACACACAGACTGCTCCCCCATGTCTCCTCTCTTTCACACACACTGCTCCCCCATATCTCCTCTGTCTCTCACACAGACTGCTCCCCCATATCTCCTCTCTCTCACAAACAGACTGCTCCACCATATCTCCTCTCTCACACAGACTGCTCCCCCATATCTCCTCAATCACACAGACTGCTCCCCCATATCTCCTCTCTCTCACACACACACACTGCTCCCCCATATCTCCTCTCTCTCTCACACACAGACTGCTCCCCCATATCTCCTCTCTCTCTCACACGGACTGCTTCCCCATATCTCCTCTCTCTCACAAACAGACTGCTCCCCCATATCTCCCCTCTCTCTCACACAGACTGCTCCCCCATATCTCCCCTCTCTCTCACACAGACTGCTCCCTTATATCTCCTCTCTCTCACACAGACTGCTCCCCCATATCTCCCCTCTCTCTCACACAGACTGCTCCCCCATATCTTCTCTCTCTCTCTCTCTCACACAGACTGCTCCCCCATATCTCCTCTCTCTCACACAGACTGCTCCCCCATATCTCCCCTCTCTCTCACACAGACTGCTCCCCCATATCTTCTCTCTCTCTCACACAGACTGCTCCCCCATATCTCCTCTCTCACACAGACTGCTCCCCCATATCTCCTCTCTCTCTCTCTCTCTCTTTCTCTCTCTCTCTCTCACACGGACCGCTCCACCATATCTTATCTTTTATCTTATCTTCTCTTATATTACCTTCTCTTATCTCTCACACATGACCTCTTGTCCTCACACTCTTCTAGTATTAGAATAGCCCCTCCCCCTTTACCCGCCCACACCAGTAACTGGTAATATAATGTTTTGCATATTTCAGTTTTGAACTTCAGCAGCCGGAGATGAAGGAGAAGAGTCGTCCTTCGGTCGAGGGTTTCTTTGAGGTAATGTATGTACAAAGTGGCAGTTCATGTCGGGGTCTGCTGGGACTTGTGGTTCTCCTCTGTATCACTGTAGTTGTGCTCTGCAGGTTGTTCTGGGGCTTGTGCTTCTCCTCTGTATCACTGTAGTTGTGCTCTGCAGGTTGTTCTGGGACTTGTGGTTCTCCTCTGTGTTACTGTCGGTCTGTACTGTAATGTACCATCCGCAGAGCAGAGTGTCAGGTCTGAAAGGAGACTCTGGGTTATTCTGGGACTTGTGGTTCTCCACATGGTTGTCTGCCGCTCCATTCAGACGGGGAGCACAGGCCCCTGTTCTTGTGATCACCAGGGGCACCAGTGGCCCCACCTCCGTCGATCAGATTCTTAAAGGGGTTTTACTTTCTCATACATATCACTAGGTTTTGCCACCAGTGTCAGGTGAGACCTGTGTGAATTTGGCACCCCATGTTTTTACATTTCAAAAATAAATACACCATTCGTTTGTGCTGGTTTGTGCCGCAAAAATGAACGTTTGCGCCGCTTTGGCTTCCGAGATATTGCGCGCTTGATTTGCTGAAACCCCGCCCACTTTCCACCCCATGTTTTTAACCCTGACCCTAGACCCCCCTGGTGTGCTGCAGCTTGCCCCCCTCCCGCCCCCCCCCCCACAACTTTTTTTGGGGCACAAGCATATTATTTTATTTTTTTCTGCGTACGCTGACGGTGCCCGGGACTCTTAGCGTCCGGCCACTGTTAGGCTAGTTTCACACTTGCGGCTATTTCGCCGTGCCCCCGGTCCGCCGCTCCGTCCCCATTGACTATAATGGGGACGGGGGCGGAGCTCCGGCGCAGCACGGCGGTGCACAGAGAAAGCCGCCGGACTAAAAAACCTGACATGCAGTAATTTTAGTCCGGCGGCTTTCGCCGTGCACCGCCGTGCTGCGCCGGATCTCCGCCCCCGTCCCCCTTATAGTCAAGGGGGACGGAGCGGCGGCCCGGGGGCACGGCGAAATAGCCGCAGGACGGATCCGACATGGTGAACAGCAGCATGTCGGATCCGTCCTGCCGCAAGTGTGAAACTAGCCTTAGCGCATCGCACACCCCACCGCTGATCAACTTCGGACGGTTGATCAGTGAGTTTGAATTTGTTTTTAAAAAAAATTCACATTTTTGGGCTTTTTTTTTTTTGTCTGTTAGGTTTAGGATAGGTTTGCGAACACCCGTCCCCCCACACACACGCACACAAAATAAAGTTTATCACGCACACACTCCCCTATGGCCCGCCGGATGTTCTCAGCCGAGGAGGCATACGCCCAGCTTGCCTCCGAGTCCGAGAGCCCCAGTGAGGACGATGATGACCGCACTTTTCTTTTGTCATCCGCGTCCTCATCATCATCTAGCGATGATGATGAGACCCCAAAACGGCGCAGACACCGCCAGGCGGAGCAAGGGGACCGCCATAATAGGGACCCAGTGGCCCACACTGGTACGAGAAGCTCTGGGGCTCGTACTAGTTTTCCGGCCCACCAGTTAAGTCCACCGGAGCCCCCTACCGGTGAACTTGTCTGTATACCCCAGAGCGTTTTGAGCCAGTGATTCCTGATTTTGTAGGCCAACCAGCAATCCAGATTCCCACAGTGGGCTTCACTGAATACGACTACTTCAGTCTTTTTTTCAGTGACCACTTTGTGAATCTGATGTTGGAGCAGACGAACCTATACGCCCAACAGTTCGTCGCTCAACACCCGGGCTCCTTTTTGGCTAGGCCCGGTGGCTGGACTCCGTTCTGTGCAGCCAAGATAAGGACGTTTTGGGGCCTCGTGCTGCATATGGGCCTAGTCAAGAAACCCAGTGTCAGGCATTACTGGAGTGGGGACGTCCTCTCCCAGACCCCACTTTACAGTACGGCCATGACACGTACCCGGTTTGAGGCCATCCGGAAATGCCTGCATTATGCAGATAATGCAGCATGTCCCCCCCAAGGTGATCCTGCCTATGACCGCCTGTACAAAATCAGGCCGGTCATCGATCATTTTGGGGCCAAATTCATGGAGGCCTATGTACCTGGAAGGGAGGTCGCAGTTGATGAGTCTCTCATTGCTTTCAAGGGGAGACTCATTTTCTGCCAGTATGTTCCCTCTAAGTGGGCGAGGTATGGCGTGAAGCTGTACAAACTGTGTGAGAGTACCTCAGGGTACACTTACAAGTTTCGTGTGTACAAGGGGCGAGATTCCCGTATTCAACCACCAGAATGTCCCCCCACTCTGGGTGTTAGCGGGAAACTTGTGTGGGACCTTATGCACCCACTGCTAGATAAGGGTTACCACCTGTACGTGGATAACTTTTATACTAGTATCCCCTTGTTCCTGTCCCTCGCCGCCAGATCCTGGCAACACAGGGACATTCCTTCAGTTCTATGAGGCAGTCCTCAAGGACCTGATCTTTTCTGACCGGGAAAGAGCAGGCCGGAGTACCTCGGATCGTCCCTGGCCAACACTTTCCAGGTGTGGTCCCCCATACTGGAAAGAAGGGACAGACTCAAAAAAAGGTGCAGAGTGTGTCACAGGAAGGGGATACGGAAGGACACCACCACTCAGTGTGACACGTGCCCCGATCATCTGGGCCTCTGCATTATTGGTTGCTTCAGGGAGTATCACACTTCCATGGAGTACAAAATTTATATCCCAATTTAGCCACTGACAATCGGATAAAAAACTATGGTTCTCAGACTTGAGACACTAAAACAAAAAAAAAATGTTTTAAAAAATATTAGTAGACATATTAGGTATCGCCGCGTCCGTAAGAATCTGCTCTATAAAAATACCCCATGACCTAACCCCTCAGATGAACATGGTCAAAAAAGAAAATAAAAACGGTGCAACGGTGATGTAAGGTGACAAAAAAAACTTTTGTTTGCACCGTTTTTATTTTATTTTTTGACCGTGTTCATCTGAGGGGTTAGGTCATGGGGTATTTTTATAGAGCTGATTCTTACGGACGCGGCGATACCTAATATGTCTACTTTTTTTAATTTATTTTAGTTTTACTAAATATTTTTGAAAGAATATTTTTTTAGTTTTAGTGTCTCAAGTCTGAGAACCATAGTTTTTTTATCCGATTGTCAGTGGCTAAATTGGGGAAGGGGAACATAAATTTAGTACCCCATGGAAGTGTGGTACTCCCTGAAGCAACCGTCAATGCAGAGGCCCGGATGATCGGGGCACGTGTCACACTGAGTAGTGGTGTCCTTCCGTATCCCTTTCCTGTGACACACTCTGCACCTTTTTTGGGTCCGTCCCTTCTTTCCAGTATGGGGGACCACATCTGGAAAGTGTTGGCCAGGGACGATCCGGGCACCTCCAATTCCCAAGGTACTCCGGCCTGCTCTTTCCCGGTCAGAAAAGATCAGGGCCTTGAGGACTGCCTCATAGAACTGAAGTAATGTCCCTGTGTTGCCAGCGCTTCGGGATAGTACAAAAGAGTTGTACAAGGCAACCTGTACCAAGTAGACCGCAACTTTTTTGCACCATGCCCGGGTTTTGCGCATGGCGTTATATGGCGTGAGGACTTGATCAGAGAGATCAACTCCTCCCATATACCGGTTGTAGTCGTCGATACAATCGGGCTTGAGGACCGTTACCGCGGTACCTCGCACAGGGACAGGGGTGGTGCTGTTACCATGAATTGTGGACAGTACAAGGACATCCCTCTTGTCCTTATATCTGACCAGCAACAGGTTTCCACTGGTAAGGGCATGGGTTGCATCCCTGGGGATAGGTACCTGGAGGGGGTGGGTAGGTAAGGAGGCCGTGCTGATTTTTCCGCACGGTCCCACAAGCGGACGTGGATCTGGCGGCGAGGGACTGGAACAAGGGGATACTAGTATAAAATTTATCCACGTACAGGTGATAACCCTTATCTAGCAGTGGGTGCATAAGGTCCCACACAAGTTTCCCGCTAACACCCAGAGTGGGGGGACATTCTGGGGGTTGAATACGGGAATCTCGCCCCTCGTACACACGAAACTTGTAGGTGTACCCTGAGGTACTCTCGCAAAGTTTGTACAGCTTCACGCCATACCTCGCCCGCTTAGAGGGAACATACTGGCGGAAAATGAGTCTCCCCTTGAAAGCAATGAGAGGCTCATCAACCGCGACCTCCCTTCCAGGTACATAGGCCTCCATGAATTTGGCCCCAAAGTGATCGATGACCAGCCTGATTTTGTACAGGAGGTCATAGGCAGGATCACCTTGGGGGGGACATGCTGCATTATCGGAATAATGCAGACATTTCCGGATGGCCTCAAACCAGGTACGTGTCATGGCCGTACTGTAAAGTGGGGTCTGGTAGAGGACGTCCCCACTCCAGTAATGCCTGACACTAGGTTTCTTGACTAGGCCCATATGCAGCACGAGGCCCCAAAACGTCCTCATCTTGGCTGCACAGACCGGAGTCCAGCCACCGGGCCTAGCCAAAAAGGAGCCCGGGTGTTGAGCAACGAACTGTTGGGCGTATAGGTTCGTCTGCTCCAACATCAGATTCACAAAGTGGTCACTGAAAAAAAGACTAAAGTAGTCGTATTCAGCGAAGCCCACTGTGGGAATCTGGATTGCTGGTTGGCCTACGAAATCAGGACTCACAGGCTCAAAATGCTCTGGGGTATACCAGACAAGTTCACCGGTAGGGGGCTCCGGTGGACTTAAGTGGTGGGCCGGAAAACTAGTACGAGCCCCAGAGCTTATCGTACTAGTGTGGGCCACAGGGTCCCTATTATGGCGGTCCCCTTGCTCCGCCTGGCGGTGTCTCCGCCGTCTTGGGGTCTCATCATCATCGCTAGATGATGAGGAGGACGCGGATGACAAAAGAAAAGTGCGGTCATCATCGTCCTCACTGGGGCTCTCAGACTCGGAGGCAAGCTGGGCGTATGCCTCCTCAGCCGAGAACATCCGGCGGGCCATAGGGGAGTGTGTGCGTGATAAACTTTATTTTGTGTGCGTGTGTGTGGGGGGACGGGTGTTCGCAAACCTATCCTAAACCTAACAGACAAAAAAAAAAGCCAAAAAATGAGATTTCTTTTTTTTCAAAAAAATTCAAACTCACTGATCAACCGTCCGAAGTTGATCAGCGGTGGGGTGTGCGATGCGCTAACAGTGGCCGGACGCTAAGAGTCCCGGCCACAGTCAGCGTACGCAGAAAAAAATAAAATAATATGCTTGTGCCCCAAAAAAAGTTGTGGGGGGGGGGCGGGAGGGGCGCAAGCTGCAGCACACCTGGGGGGTCTAGGGTCAGGGTTAAAAACATGGGGTGGAAAGTGGGCGGGGTTTCAGCAAATCAAGCGCGCAATATCTCGCAAACCAAAGCGGCGCAAACGTTAATTTTTGCAGCACAAACCAGCACAAACGAATGGTGTATTTCTTTTTGAAATTTAAAAACATGGGGTGGAAAGTGGGCGGGGTTTCAGCAAATCAAGCGCGCAATATCTCGGAAACCAAAGCGGCGCAAACGTTTATTTTTGCAGCACAAACCAGCACAAACGCAGCACAAACGAATGGTGTATTTCTTTTTGAAATTTAAGAACATGGGGTGGAAAGTGGGCGAGGTTTCAGCAAATCAAGCGCGCAATATCTCGGAAACCAAAGCGGCGCAAACGTTAATTTTTGCGGCACAAACCGGCACAAACGCAGCACAAACGAATTGTGTATTTCTTTTTGAAATTTAAAAACATGGGGTGGAAAGTGGGCGGGGCTTCATAAAAATCTAACGCGCAATATCTCAGGAACCGAACCGGCACAAACGTTCATTTTGCGGCACCAACGAATGGTGTATTTCTTTTTGAAATTTAAAAACATGGGGTGCCAACTTCACACAGGTTCAGGTGAGTGCTGGTCCCACCTCTGTGTCCTGCTCCCGTCCCAGGACGGGGCCCCTGAAGTAAAGAAGAGGGCCCCCCACATGCCTGGTATTCTCTCCATTCACCGCTATTAGATCTCTGAAACGAGACGAGCGCGTGCAATTATTTCCCTTCGCGGTGAAGGGAGAGTGCACTGCGCATGCGTGGCCAAGTCTCCATTCACTGCTATGGGACCACCTGCAATAGGTCAGACAGTGCTCAGCTATCTTTGTATCTCCCATATGGAGACTGCGCATGCGCTGCCGCTCTCTGGTCACTTCGGGAGGGCCCAGGAGTGGGACCTGCACCTATCTGACCTTGATGTAGTGTCTGAGATAGGAATACCCCTTTAACCCCTCTAAGGCCACCTGCACATGTTGTGTATTACACCCAGTAGATGGGATTGAAATCCTCTTTACGTGTCGTGGAAACGTTCCGCACGATCACTGACTTCTGGAACGGATATCATTAGATTTTATATCGAGCGGATGTCATGCAGAAAATCCCCCTTGACTTCAGTAGAGAGGTGATAATCTGCAGGAGTAATTGCCGATATGGATATGACCCCCGGTGTTTCCTGGTCCGGTCCTCTGTACAACTCGTCCTCCTGATCCTAAAGTGACCAACATGGCGATCGCCAGGGGAGGTGAATATTCTTTAATATTTTCTCTGCAGGTTTAGGGCTCACGCACACGGCCATTGGTGGTCGGGGACCGCAAACAGCAGGACCACAATATACAGGCATCGGACGCGGGCGCACAGTAGCACGGATGTGGACCTGTTCATTTGAATGGGTCCTCAATCCGGACGATACGGTGCGCATCGGATCAGAGTTGCAGATCAGAAACCCGCGGAAGCACTACAGCGTCTGCACCGGATTGAGGACCCCATTCAAGTAAATGGGTCCATGTCTGCGGACGGTGGGCACAAAGTGGGTGCCCATGCATTGTAGACTACAATGGGTCTGCAGCACGGGCCTTGCTGGCACATGTTCGTGTGCATGAGCCCTTAGGCTGAGTTCACACTGCAGATTTGGTCCTCGGATTCTGCGCCGAAACCTCCTGCCTCGCCATTCAGGAGGAACATGGACATTTCACTTCTTGCTGCGGTTTCCATGCTGACACCACTGCAGTCCGCCTGCGGATTAGTCCTATTGAATGGAGCTAAAACTACGAGCAGACCCGCCGCCTTGAAATTGAAAAACCGTGGGCGAAGCCAGAGGGTTCCTGCTGTGGTGGAGTCTGACATTGGTAAAATTCACCATAGGAGCCGAGGCTAAGGCCTCATGCACACGACCGTTTTTTTTTTAAGGTCCACAAAAACGGGGTCCGTAGGTCCGTGATCCGTGTCCGTTTTTTCTTCTGTGGGTCTTCCTTGATTTTAGGAGGATCGAGGGACATGAAGAAAAAGTAGTTTTGGTGTCCGCCTGGCCGTGCAGAGCCAAACGGATCCGTCCAGACTTACAATGCAAGTCAATGGGGACGGATCCATTTGACGTTGACACAATATGGTGCAATCCGATCGGTAACCATGGCAACCAGGACGCTACTGCAGTCCTGGTATTCATGGTTACTTAGCAATTTTTAGAAGCATTATACTTACCTTCGCTGTCTGTGACCGGCCGGGCGCTCCTCCTACTGGTAATTGAAAGGTCTGTGCGGCGCATTGCCTACAGCACAGACCTGTCACTTACCAGTAGGAGGAGCGCCCGGCCGGTCACAGACAGCGAAGGTAAGTATAATGCTTCTAAAAATTGCTAAGTAACCATGAATACCAGGACTGCAGTAGTGTCCTGTTTGCCATGGTTACCGATCGGAGCCCCAGCGATTAAACTGGGACTCCGATCGGAACTCTCCGCTGCCACCAATGATGGGGGAAGGTGATTTTAATTAGGGGGGGGGGGGGGGAGAGGGGAGGCCGCATTGGCCACCAATGATGAAGGGGTGATTTTAATTAGGGAGGGGGGGGAGAGGGGAGGCCGCACTGGCCACCAATGATGGGGGAAGGTGATTTTAATTAGGGGGGGGGGGGGGAGAGGAGGCCGCACTGGCCACCAATGATGGGGGAAGGTGATTTTAATTAGGTGGGGGAGGGAGAGGGTAGGCCGCACTGGCCACCAATGAGTTAAATACAGGGGAGGGGGGTCTGGCCCCTGCTGCCTGGCAGCACCTGATCTCATACAGGGGGCTATGATACGCACAATTAACCTCTCAGGTGCAGCACCCGAGGGGTTAATTGTGCGGATCACAGCCCCCTGTAAGAGATCGGGTGCTGCCAGGCAGCAGGGGGCAGTCATGTACAAAGTTCTTAGTATATTCTAACTTGAAGCGTCCCCATCACCATGGGAACGCCTCTGTGTTAGAATATACTGTCGGATCTGAGTTTTCATGGAGTGAAAACTCAGCTCTGAAAGCTTTTATGCAGACGGTTCTGCGATCCGTCTGTGTGAAAGTACGGTAGCCTACGGCCACGGATCACGGACGCGGATGCCAATCTTGTCTGCATCCGTGTTTTTTCACGGACCCACTGACTTGAATGGGTCCGTGAACCGTTGTCCGTCAAGAAAATAGGACAGGTCATATTTTTTGAAGGGACAGGAAACACGGATCACGGCCGCGGATGAACAACGGTGCATTTTCCGAGTTGAAAATTGAAAGTCATTGAAAGTCATTGGGTCCGCAGAAAATCACGGAAAACAGAACAACGGGCACGGATGCACACAACGGTCATGTGCATGAGGCCTAACGCTGGGGGCACATCTACAGAGACCGCGGCGCCCCTGCCTGACCTCCACTGTAATGAATTGTACTAACGGCTTTATGTGAGTACAGTTCACTACAGCGGAGGTCCGGCAGGACCCCACAGTATTATACATCATTATAACTAGGGCTGCAGCTATCGACTATTTTTGTAATCGAATATTCTAATAACAAACAACTAATTAAAAGAACATTTTTCTTTATAAACTCATCAGCCCCTGTGCCATCAGCTTTTCCCCCCTAGTGCCATTAGGCTGCCTCCACCCCCCCCCCCCCCCCTCCAGTGCCAACATCTCCCCCTCTTAGCCATTTCCCCAGCACTAGTGAACTGAAATGTGCACCTTTCCTGTAGGGGCGCCGCTCCACAGCTCCTCCATCTTCTCCGCGCGCTGCACTGTTGTCCTGATGTCATAGTGCGCGCTTATATGCAGTGCGGGCCGGCGGGTGACGACAGAGCGTGAGTAACGGCAAGCGCTTCACTCGCGCTCTGTGGCCACATAACACAAAGGAATCCTTAATGCAAAAAATTTGCATCGAGGATTTTTTGTGTCAAGTTACTTGATTTAATCGAGTAATCGTCTCAGCCCTAATTATAATGCATTGATTCTACATCAAAGAGGCTGCGTTCAGATTATTAATCTAGATTATTTGTGTTTTTACAAAAAAAAAAACGATAGTGAAAAATGGATGAAAAAATATGCATTTTGAATAAGTAACTGAGGAATTTAAGGGGTTAAACGCTGTTGGGCCACTAATCTAAGGGTGGAAATATAAAGAGTAAGGACCCCTCCATAACACCCAACTGTACCCAGCCTGGCCCAAACAGTGGATTGGCAGGAAAACAGGTGCCAACCTTGCCAACTATATACATTTTCAACATTTTGAATAAGTAACTGAGTAATTTAAGGGGTTAAACGCTGTTGGGCCACTAATCTAAGGTTGGAAATACAAAGAGTAAGGACCCCTCCATAATACCCAACTGTATCCAGCCTGGCCCAAACTTTGGATTGGCAAGAAAACAGGTGCCAACCTTGCCAACTATACACATTTTCAGCATTTTGAATAAGTGACTGAGGAATTTAAGGGGTTAAATGCCGTTGGGCTACTGATCAAAGGGTTAAAATATAAAGAGTAAGGACCCCTCCATAATACCCAACTGTACCCAGCCTGGCCCAAACAGTGGATTGGCAGGAAAACAGGTGCCAACCTTGCCAACTATATACATTTTCAGCATTTTGAATAAGTAACTGAGGAATTTAAGGGGTTAAACGCTGTTATGCCACTGATCTAAGGGTGGAAATAGAAAAAGTAAGGACCCCTCCATAACACCCAACTGTACCCAGCCTGGCCCAAACAGTGGATTGGCAGGAAAACAGGTGCCAACCTTGCTAATATACATTTTCTAAATTTTGAATAAGTAATGGAGGAATTTAAGGGGTTAAACGCGGTTGGGCCACTAATCTAAGGGTGGAAATATACAGAGTAAGGACCCCTCTATAATACCCAACTGTATCCAGCCTGGCCCAAACTGTGGATTGGCATTAAAATAGGTGCCAACCTTGCCAACTATATACATTTTCAGCATTTTGAATAAGTAACTGAGGAATTTAAGGGGTTAAACGCTGTTGGGCCACTAATCTAAGGGTGGAAATATAAAGAGTAAGGACCCCTCCATAATACGCAACTGTACCCAGCCCGGCCCAAACTGTGGATTGGCATTAAAACAGGTGCCAACCTTGCCAACTATATACATTTTCAGCATTTTGAATAAGTAACTGAGGAATTTAAGGGGTTAAACGCCGTTGGGCCACTAATCTAAGGGTGGAAATATAAAGAGGAAGTGCCCCTCCATAATACCCAACTGTATCCAGCCTGGCCCAAACAGTGGATTGGCAGGAAAACAGATGCCAACCTTGCCAACTATATACATTTTCAGCATTTTGAATAAGTAACTGAGGAATTTAAGGGGTTAAACGCCGTTGGGCCACTAATCTAAGGGAGGAAATATAAAGAGTAAGGACCCCTCCATAATACCCAACTGTACCCAGCCTGACCCAAACTGTGGATTGGCAGGAAAACAGGTGCCAACCTTGCCAACTATATACATTTTCAGCATTTTGAATAAGTAACTGAGGAATTTAAGGGGTTAAACGCCGTTGGGCCACTAATCTAAGGTTGGAAATATAAAGAGTAAGGGCCCCTCCATAATACCCAACTGTATCCAGCCTGGCCCAAACAGTGGATTGGCAGGAAAACAGGTGCCAACCTTGCCAACTATATACATTTTCAGCATTTTTAATAAGTAACTGAGGAATTTAAGGGGTTAAATGCCGTTGGGCCACTGATCTAAGGGTGGAAATATAAAGAGTAAGGACCCCTCCATAATACCCAACTGTATCCAGCCTGGCCCAAACTGTGGATTGGCAAGAAAACAGGTGCCAACCTTGCCAACTATACACATTTTTATCATTTTGAACAAGTAACTGAGGTATTTAAGGGGTTAAATGCCGTTGGGCCACTGATCTAAAGGTGGAAATATAAAGAGTAAGGACCCCTCCATAATACCCAAATGTATGAGGGGTCCTTACTCTTTATATTTCCACCCTTAGATTAGTGGCCCAACGGCGTTTAACCCCTTAAATTCCTCAGTTACTTATTCAAAATGCTGAAAATGTATATAGTTGGCAAGGTTGGCACCTGTTTTCCTGCCAATCCACAGTTTGGGCCAGGCTGGATACAGTTGGGTATTATAGAGGGGTCCTTACTCTTTATATTTCCACCCTTTGATTAGTGGCCCAATGGCGTTTAACCCCTTAAATTCCTCCATTACTTATTCAAAATGTAGAAAATGTATATTAGCAAGGTTGGCACCTGTTTTCCTGCCAATCCACTGTTTGGGCCAGGCTGGATACAGTTGGGTATTATGAAGGGGTCCTTACTCTTTATATTTCCACCCTTAGATTAGTGACCCAACGGCGTTTAACCCCTTAAATTCCTCAGTTACTTATTCAGTTACTTATTCAAAATGCTGAAAATGTATATAGTTGGCAAGGTTGGCACCTGTTTTCTTGCCAATCCACAGTTTGGGCCAGGCTGGATACAGTTGGGTGTTATGGAGGGGTCCTTACTCTTTATATTTTAACCCTTTGATTAGTGGCCCAACGGCGTTTAAGCCCTTATATTCCTCAGTTACTTATTCAAAATGCATATTTTTTCATCCATTTTTCACTATCGTTTTTTTCAGTAAAAACACCAATAATGTAGATTTTTTTTTTATTAATCTGATTGTTCACAAATAATATTTAACATTTATGTAGAAAAAAACAGATTTACTGCAGAGGAATAAGAGGAAAAAAGGTTTATTTGTCATAGTAATGTATAAGAAACTGCCGAATAAGAAACCAACCTCAGCCTCGTGTGTAAGACTTCGATCGTGCTGAACATCCGATCAATGGAAGCCACAGATCACTACAAAGACCCGTCTGCTGTTATCACAGATCAACCATGAACAGTTCAGAAATCGGCGTCTGTTGTACGTCCGTCTTGTCGCTGCTCTCGGGGGCGGAGCTTCTGCCTACTGTGGATGGCGCCCGCGAGTGGTACGTGATTCAGTAGGTTAATGCATACAAGATGTGGGGCTAAGGGTCGGGCGCCATAAAGCAGCGATCTAATGGGTTAAATGGCCGTTCCCGCAGCTGGTGGGCTACCTTAGTGTTCCGGCACCAGGAACCTCCTTTCCTGCATCCGGACCGGGATCTCCTCCTGCAGCTGAAGCAGACATTTAACCCACCAGGATTACTGGTCAGAACCCGGGTCCAGGGGCCACACAGAGCTGAACAGGAATGGGTGCTTAACCCATTAAGAACCATAATCCACCTGCTGGGGGGCATATCTTCCGGTGCTGCCATCATCCACATGTACCTGGTACCCGCGTGAGTCTCATTAGGCATAACCCTCATCATGCGGCTCACATGAAGTCTTCCCGCTCCCTCGTTATGGGTCTCTGCCTGTTCCCCAGTTAGACAGATCATCATCGTTCCTATAAACCGCATCACTTAGGCTACATTCAAACTATTGCATTTCCGGTACGCATTTTTTGACGATCGCACGTGGACCCATTCATTTCTATGGAGGTTATCTGTGTGCTGTCCGCAGCTGTACAGAAAATTGTACAACCTGTCCTGTTCTTGTACGTTTTATGGACAAGAATAGTCATTTTTACCAGTGCGGGATGCAAAAAGACTGCATCCGTATTTTACAGATCTGTGATTTACGGACTGCAAAATTTATACGGTGTGAATGGGGCCTTATCCATAGGCTTGGTCATAAGTGTACGATTGCTGGGACCCCCGACAATTACTAGGACATGGGTTCCCAAGTCCCTGTGTGACTGGAGCCGTAATGTGCAGGTGTCACTGCTGGATTGCCAGTTAGGCCTCGTTCACGTCTCCATCAACCAGATCCGGCACAAGGCGGCCTGCTGGATTTCGCTGCATCTGGCATTGCTGGATTCTCTAGTTCACCCATTGACTGTAATGAGGTCCAGCAGTGATCCGACCGTCGGTATTTGTGCCGGATCTGCTTGAGGGAGATGTGAACAAGGCCTTACAGAGCTTTACTCTCCGTCCTATAGAAATGAATGGAGCAATCGTTACACGTGGGCACCTCCTCTCCATTCAGACAGGGGACTTGGAGACCCCCGCTCTCATGATCGGTGCAGATCTTGGCGATCAAACATTTATCACCTATTCTGTACAAAGCTTCTTTATGGGAAAAAACCCATTAAGTTCCAGTAAACCCCAGAGTATGTTCACATGTGGCCGATTTGTGGCATAAATTTCTGCGACTGAAAATTTGTAAAAGTGAGAATGGAAGACAGTACTGTATGAACATCACCCTGTAAGGGGGTTTTCAATTATAGATTTTCTATCTTAATCAAGTCAGTCATAGCAGTCGGGAAAGCAGCTACCATTGTTGGCCTTAAAGGGGTTGTCCACTTCTGTCCTCAGGACAAGCCATCGGTATCTGATCGGCGCCGCACACCTCAGCTAGTGCAGTAACCAGCTCCATCCACCATATAGACTGAGCTAGTGGCTCCTGCAGAACAGCTGGTGGGGGCTTGGGGTGTCAGACTCCCACCCTGCGTAAAGGAGGGGACAACCCCCTGTCCCATGGGGCTATAATTTCAGGTTTTCCAGACACAGACCCCTTATTTTCCAGGCGTTGTTGCTCAGCCCCTCCTTATGAATGCTGCAGGGTCTATCACATCTATCATCACGTGGGCAGATAATTACCTTTCACCCCCCCAGAGGAGAACGGCTGAGCCCTTATGTCCAGGCGCTGCTATCCCATTGTGTGTATTTCCATGATGCCATATACCTGCTTTATACATGGGATTTGTATCTTTCATATAGTTTGTATCATATATTTCAGGTCGTTGCAGAAAACAGGATTCCATTGAAAGCAGGTGGAAAATGTGAGACCCCAAGAAAGTCCTTCTTACAGCGTTATGGTAAATGTCACCGCCTCATAGTGTGATGTCACCTTACCTTGCATTACAGAGGTTGTCCCACAAAACCCATTTATTTGCTATCCACAGTATAGGCGCAGGGCTGGGCGACCTGCGGCGCTCCAAACTACAATTCCCAGCATGCTCCATTTATTACTATGAGAGTTCTGAGAAGAGCAGAGCAAGTATGGATGCTAGGAGTTGTAGTTTCACATCAGCTGGAGTGCAGGAGGTTGCCCACCCCTGGAGCATCTGATCAGCGGGGGTCTGACTGCTGGGATGTAGGAAGAGTATGGCATGCACGGGTATAGACCCCTATCTGCTGTAAAAGCCCCTTTATTTCTGTACAGTCAGGAAAGTCCCAGGAAAGTCCCAGGTGGTCACCAGGGGAACTGAATGTGTTTCAGGTCTAGATATTAATTTCTTAATAAACCTTTTGTACACCTGTACATCTGTGCACGCACCGCTGCAGCCAGTCACTGTTCGCAGAATTAGCAGTTTGAGTACTGACTTACAACCGCTGCACGAGAGATGAGTGATGCAGCACGCCGTCCCCACCCCTCCCCCACTGCAGTACAACTGTTGTACTTGGGATAGGAAACGATCAGTCATGGTCTGGAGATGGGGGTGGCTGCTGACACTCTCTGTGGGCTTTAGCGGGTCAGTACTGACAGACCGCTGAAATCAGACAGATCGACGCTACACTATATTGACTTGATGAAAGTAGGATACGGCTGCTCAATAGGAACGTAGTGAATATCCCATAGACTGCAATGGTTAATTCATTGCAGTCTATGGGAGAGGTGATAAGAGGATCACATGTTCAAGTCCCCTAGCAGAACTTAAAGGCTATGGACACCGTTGTAAAAAAAAATAAAAAGGTTTTTACAGTAATTAATTTATTTTGTGGAGAAAATCATTTCTCCAATTGGTTCTTTATCTTATTTTCGTTTTTGTTCTACAGCCTTAGGTGCTTCCTATGCACAGCAGGCTGCCCTCAGTCAGTTTACAGAGAATCCGTCATCAAAAGGGTATTTGGACAGCTAGTGAACTGGTTAACCCATTATACCAGAACGTGGATGCATTAGGTGGTGCAGGGACAGTGGATCAGTGAGATCACAGCAATAAACGGATAGTGTTTGATATCCCTGCATTTCGCTACATCGCACTGTGAAGTGAACAGTGTCCAAACCTAGGACCGAGCAAATAACCAAGTGACACTGCTGAGAATTTTAGATAGTTTTATTTAAATAGTACATGTTCATAATCATTAGCAACATTAAAGGTTACATTTTAATATGTAGTAAGGCGGGTCCAGAAGTGACCTTCTGCTTCATTTCAGTGCACGTTTTATTTTCCAGGAAGAAGTGTGACCGTCCCCCTTTGGCTCATCCTGCTTCTACTGGTTATTATCGTATTAGCCATTGTTCTACCGCGCGTCCTTCGTGGCACAGGTCAGTGTCCAGTATTTCATGTCCTCATTTAGGCAGCGTTCACATCTCTGTGTTGGAGATCTGGTGCAAATGCCGGCTGTTGGCCGGACAAAGAAAACACTGCATGCAATAGTTTTGCTCAGGTCAAGAAATCTGACGGATCACCGCCGGATCTCATTGCAGTTAGTAGAGGATCCGGCGGTGAAGTAGAGGATCCGGCAGGCGGCTCTGCACTGGAACTGCCTGCCAGATCTCTGATTGGAGGTGAAGGAGGCCTAAGGGTGAAGTCATTCCATAATGTTACCCCCCACCCATGGGGCATTAAGAATGATTGGCGGGATCATGTGACTCATCGCTTTCATCTGCCGTCCTGGGTGGCGCCCAATTATCCCCCGACTGTGCACAATGTCAGCCTGCTAAATATATCCGTGTGACCGACATAATAACCAAAAATGGTCATTTTATAGAAAGCTGTATAAATAAGAATGCCGGGAGCACAAGAACTTTTATACGTTAAAGGAGTTATTCCAAGACTATAAAATGTCCCCCCATATGCCGGGCCCCTCACAGTGAATATACTTACCTGGCTTCCCGCTCCCTGCGCCACTCCTGGTCCCCGCACCGCCGCTGATGCTTCTCGCTGTGCACGGATAAAAACATATGGGGGAGGGGGGGGAGCAGCCAATGGCAGGGACGGGGACGAGCCTCCCTAGTTTCGCGGGTGACGCTAGGGAGACTTGTCCCTGTCCCCGCCTGCCATTGACTGCTTCCCCCGACACAGTATGTTTTCATCCGTGCACGGTGAGAAGAAGCAGCAGCAGCGGCGGTGCGGGGACTGATTTCATAAATTGTGTTTGTATTATTATTATTATTATTATTAGCAGAGAAATAGCGAAGAAAGTAGTTTTTTTGTTAATTGGCCACTACAATCCCCTTACCATATATTACCTTACTGATCTGGACTCCCCCCCCCCCCCCACTCCCAGGACATTTTATGGCGCCCAGAAGTAGAAGCATACCTTTCAGCTTTATAGCGGCATTTTTTCCACAGGCCATTAGATGGCAGCATGTTGTCCTTGCAGTAAAAATCACCTAAAAAGGACACTACTGAGTAAAATAGACATCCCAAAGTATTCAAAGAGGGGTATATTGTAAAATTGCCATTTTCCATTTTTTTTCTACTTTTTGTTGGAAGATGGAGCAAAAAATAAAAAAACTGCATTTTTTCACTTTTGCTGCTAATTAAGTCCAAATTACTGCAAACCTGCTGCAAGCTATCAAGAAAAAGCACCACAATATCAACGCGGGAAACACTCCTGCAAAAAAAAGACACCCCAATTGTGGGCATCGCCCTCTCCCAGGGCATTTTATGGTGCCCAGAATTAAAGGCATACCTTTCAGCTTAGATACCAGCACGCTGTCTATGCTGCTGATTTTAGCTCAAACTACAAACCCTAAATGTGTACCAAAAAACAAAAAGGGAACAGCAATATTATAAATATTTTTTCTTTTGCAAGAAAATGTAAAAGCGTGCCCGCGTATGATACACTTTAAAACCGTTTCCAATACACAGTGGTGGCAGAGGAGGTCAGTCAGGGCAAAAGTATCTTGTGTCTCGTCTGATGCCTCGTTTTGTGCAGACACGGCGCCTCCTTCTTGGATGTTTTTGGTTTAGTGTTGGGGTATAGGTATGGGAAATAAAGTGCCTTTCAACCAATCTCCTTGAGGCTAGGTCTACACGACGACATTTGTTGCGCGACATTTTGTTGCACCAATGTCGCGCGTCAATTTTTATAATGGCAGTCTATGGTGTCGCACTGCAACATGCTGTGACTGCAACACAACAGTCGCCGAAAAATCCATCTCGAATGGATTTTCTGCGACTGTTGCGTCGCAGTCGCAGCATGTTGCAGTGCGACACCATAGACTGCCATTATAAAAATTGTCGCGCGACATTGGTGCAACAAAATGTCGCGCAACAAATGTCGTCGTGTAGACCTAGCCTGTTTCTTCTGCTTCCAGAGGGTGGGGCCTCTAACGGGGTACATTAATTTTTTGTAGATTTTTTTTTACCAGCAGGGATTGTGGAAAACCTCTGCGATTTCTCCTGAATGTGCCACATGCTCCTGTATTTGCTTCTTGCCGGCTCTGGAAAAGGGGAATACTTGTGTAGTAATTGTCTATAAATAATTTGTACCCCTTTTGTAACAGTGGAGCCATTAGTTCCCAGATGACTTTTGCATTTGTTCTTAAACCAGCTGGGCATCCTTGGGGGTTTAGTTCGCTGTCCCTCCCTTGGTACACTCGAAATGCAGAAGCGTAACCTGCTGTGTTTTCACCCAACTTCTAAAGTTTGATGCCATATCTGACGCTTGGATGGAAGGAATTGCTTGAAATGTAACCTTCTTTTAAATTTAACAAGTGACTCATGAGCTGATACATTTTCAGAGAGGGTATAAAGAGTTAAACATTTTTCAGACCGGTAATTTAGAAGTGGCCTAATTTTATATAACCGGTCGTAATCTGGAGAAGAATTTGGGGGACACTGACTGTTGTCATTGAAATGAAAGAATTTGAGGAGAATTTCTGATCGGTATCTGGACATAACAGTTGCAAAACTTGGGGTGCTATGGATGGGACTTCCTCCTAATAAGGCCTAGTTCACACAAACGTATGGCTTTTATAGTTTTTTGCGGTCTGTTTTTCACGGATCCGTGGTTCCATTTTTGAGTTCCGTTGTGTTTCCGTTTCCTTTCCGTTTTTCCGTTCCGTTTTTCCGTATGCCATGTACAGTATACAGTAATTACATAGAAAAAATTGGGCTGGGCATAACATTTTCAATAGATGGTTCAGAAAAAACGGAGCGGATACGGAAGACATACGGATGCATTTCCGTATGTGTTCCGTTTTTTTTGCGGACTCATTGACTTGAATGGAGCCACGGAACGAGATTTGCGGGCAATAATAGGACATGTTCTATCTTTCTACGGAACGGAAAAACGGAAATATGGAAACGGAATGCATACGGAAGGCCAGTATTTTTTTCATGTCATTCACATTTGTGGGTGTCCATTGTCCAGGCCGGGTATTGTAAGAGGAGTGTTTTTTTATTTATTTTTATTTTAAATATATTGAGCACCAAATTAAATGAGTCTCTTTTACAAAAAGTTCATCCGTTACAAACAGCTGAAAAAACTGTAGTGGGTCAATTCCAGTTACATCCAATGTAATACCTGGTACAGCAGTAAATTCTGGGACAAACGGGAAGCCTGTACTTGGGGGTTTGCCAATTCAGAGAAGTAACTTGAGGGAGCGGTTCAGGCACTTGTGCCTCTCTGCTGGCAGTTGGTATATCTCTGCTGGTGCCGAGGCGTGTCAGCATCTTGTGGTTTGCTGGTTCTGCAAATCTTTGATAATCGTCCTATCTGCACACTACTGTCTGTATATATATATATACACTTATAGAGATGGCTTTTTTTTTTTTTTCCCTACCTGACTAATCTGGTTCGGGCAAATGGGATTATATATTGGAGATGATATATATCTATATACTATGTATACCACTGTTTGTTCTTCACTCGATCGCACTGTGAAGTGAAGGCGGGGGAGTGCTGGAGCATGTAACCATATGACCACCTCGATTGGACAATCATGGTGGTCCGCCACTACTATTCTGCCCAGAAACCGATGCTATAGGCTTGAAGAATAAAGCTGGGTACATGGCGGGATGCTCTGCAGAGAGCAGTGAAGCAGCGCTCCCTGACTTTCAGGCTGCCAACATTTATACACGTGCCAACTGCACGGGGCATGTGTAGTTATCATGTATATAGCCGTATGGCAGCCGGGAAGGGGTTAAGTGAACGGCCTTTAATCCAGCACTTGTTTCCATCTTAGAATGGCAGAATGATTAATGGCCGTCCCATAATTCAGAATATAGAATTTTGTCTTTCACAAGATGGAAGAACGGCTTAGGGAATTCTTAGGATTTCTTCCAGGATGTTCTCTACCTTCCCAGTAATTCTGCGCACTAATCTCATACATGTCACACGTGATGTCCCGTTACAGGTGAATGTCCGGCCCCTGTGACCACCCCCTCTGACCCCTGTGACGACGGCTGGATCTGGTACAAGAAAAGATGTTATTATTTCTCTGCCAAAATTACTGAATGGGAGAAGAGCCAGGAGTTCTGTGTCTCCAGGAATGCTACTCTTGCCATTATAGACTTAAGACATGAGCTGGTAGGTACCTATAGGATGTAGGGCTGGTTCCTAGACTCCAGAATGTACAAGGAGCGGCACCACCATGCTGCTCTACATTAACCACTTAACCTGAGCATCCAACTAGTGTATGCCGTGAGCTCCTGAGTTCCCTCTAGTGGCGGCTCTAGGTAGCCAGGTGTTTATCATTTGACTCTCTAGTGGGAATTTATTAAAAGGGTCTTCCAGGACTAATATTGATGACCTATCCATAGGACAGGTCATTAGTTTTAGATGTATGTGGGTCTGACCTCCAGCATCTCCACTGATCTGCTGTTTGCGGCAGTAACTATTTGGAACACCACAGCTCCATGCACAGAGTAGTGGTCGTTGTCCGTTACTGCAGCCATTCAAGTGACTGGGAGCTGAGGTGCAGTACCTGAGAACTGCCACTACACAGTGTACGGCGCTGTGGTGTTACCGCTCCATACACTGTTTGCTAACCGCTGAGGGGTTCTGGGTGTTGGACCCACTGATCTGCTATTGGTGATTCAGTTTGTTAGTGCCGGAAAACCCCTTTAAACCCTTTGTAACCTTTTTTTGGCATGCTGTCTTGGTAACTACTTGCGTTACCGATATAATAATTCTGGAGCATCTTAATATTCTATGATGTAGCATTCCTTCATTATTCCTGCTAGAAGTTATGGATAAATCACCAGCAGTTTGCAAAGAAGGTCCAGATGAGTGTCTTCAGTTGGGGGCTGTCCCTGCGCAGTCTTCAGTCAGTGCTGCCAGCGTCAGACTGTGCAGCCCCCCCCCCCCCCCCGACCCCAATTGTTAACACCCATCTGGACTTTCATTGCAAACTGCTAGCAATTCATTCCTAATGTCTAGCAGGAATAATAGAGGAATGGCACAACATGCAAACATAAGAATAGATGCTCCAGAATGGTTATTACATGGGGAATGCAAGTAGTTACTAAAACAGACGTGTCTTAATTGCACTGGGGTGAGGTGCAGACATCATAGTACATTTGGCACATATTTCTGGCAGTTATTGCACCAGATAATCAGATGTATGCCAAATCTTATATTAACGCTATAATTTACAGCAGTTACTGGCAAAAACGGTAGTACGTCTTTTAGTCCACGGGAGGCCACTTCCCCCTCCTGCTGTCACCGATGGTGTACAGGAAACAAGACAATGCAATATAATCTATGACTCACTGGATCCGCAACTAAGGAACAAAAGGGAGACCCCTGCATGAGACCTGGAACTCTCCCTGACTGCTCAGCCTATGCGAAAACCCCAAAGGTGGATGGTCGCATATCCACGTACCTCGACTATCTAACGCCTGAAGACCCTACAATAGTGAGGGGACACGACCACCGGCTCCCTACACAGACACGGAGGGAGTCAGGGTCATCTGGATCCATCAAACAGAAAATCACAAATGAATGTACAGCACTTATCTTGTAGAAGACTGGGAAATAGGAACAGCATGCACACACACTTCAGGAAGTTGTGTAAGCCGCAACCTAATGCATTATAGGGAGGAATTTAAAGGGATGCAATCAGTCCAAACACATGACAGCTGAGAGAGGCCAACGAGATGATGAACTGAAAACCAAACAAAGAAACTCAAGGAGGAAGTTCTGAAAGGTTTCTGTCAGAGCTTCTCAGCTGTCTGGTTGTGACACCTGCAGGCCATGTCCACTTTAGATAAAATGGATGAGGGGTTAGCAGCGTAAAAACGAAATGTGCACCTATTTAATTGGATCCCTGTATAGTTTAATACGTTTTAACCCTTAATCTACTCTGGATTGAGAGACGTCGCTGGTTGATGGCGGTTTTATTTGTTTTATCTCCAGGATTTCATAATGAGATTTAAAGGGTCTTCTGATCATTGGATTGGTCTGAGAAGAGAATATGACGGAAGCCCGTGGCATTGGACAAATGGCTCAGTCTTTAACAATATGTAAGTATGACTCTTTTTTTTTTAAGGATTCTGAAACTTGATGGTATAAATAAAGTTTATTGAACTGAGAGATGGGTTCCCTTTAAATGGCTGTACACATCAGATTAATGACAGCGGAACCCGGCGGTTTTCTTGGGATCCGCCACCCTTTTTTATGTGTTTGGGGGGGGGGGGGGCGTCCCAACAAGGGAAATATCCGGATCAGTTACTAAGGAACTCTAGGTTGACTCCCAGTTGCTCAGATAAGGTGACAATAATTACGAGAGCCTAGTCCCAAAACTCCAGCAATAAAATATGAATGAAAGGACTGGCTGTGCAGGTAATATTGCCAAAAACAATATGTTGAAGATGCCCTCAATCAGGGCTAATTACGTTTGCTCTACTGCTCCAAATTGTTCTGATCCTAGGATTTTACATGCATGGAATAACCCACACTTACACCAGGCAAGGGTCAAAGCAGTTTCTTATTTATCACAGGAAGTTAAGTAGTATATACAGTCAGGTCCATAAATATTGGGACATCGACACCATTCTAAAATTTCTGGCTCTATACACAATCACAATGGATTTGAAATAAAACAAACAAGATGTGCTTTACCTGCAGACTGCCAGCTGTAATTTGAGGGTATTTACATCCAAATCAGGTGAACGGTGCAGGAATTACAACAGTTTGCATATGTGCCTCCCACTTGTTAAGGAACCAAAACTAATGGGACAGAATAATAATCATAAATCAAACTTTCACGTTTTAATACTTGGTTGCAAATCCTTTGCAGTCAATTACAGCCTGAAGTCTGGAACGCATAGACATCACCAGACACTGGGTTTCATCCCTGGTGATGCTCTGCCAGGCCTCTACTGCAACTGTCTTCAGCTCCTGCTTGTTCTTGGGGCATTTTCCCTTCAGTTTTGTCTTCAGCAAGTGAAATGCATGCTCAATCGGATTCAGGTCCGGTGATTGACTTGGCCATTGCAGAACATTCCACTTCTTTCCCTTAAAAAACTCTTTGGTTGCTTTTGCAGTATGCTTTGGGTCATTGTCCATCTGCACTGTGATGCAAACCACAGTGGAGTAAGACACAAATACTAGATGGTATCAAACATATGTAAGAACTTAAAGGCTATGGACACCTTTGGGGGCAATTCTTTTTTTATTATTATTGCATTGTAATTAGTTTGAGATAAAAATCTTTTTTTCAATTGGTTTTATTAACAATATGGAATCCTTTTTTCTGTACAGAGCTGAGATGCACTACTAGTTGCCTGTGGATATTTGTCTTTTCCATCAGACCAGGAGCTGACTGCTCCTTATCTCTGCTCTCTGACTTTATAAACACTCATTACCGCTCAGTTCTTATCTTAGGGATGGGGACTGAATGTGGCTGAAATAAGTGTTCATGACCTCTCTCAGTAGTTTATGATAAGGGCACAAAGTGAAAGTATCAGTCACACAGAGAAAAAGTTAACCCTTTGTGACAGAATGGCTTAATAGTATTAATAAAGGCCAATTGAAAATATGATTTTTAGCTGAAAATGAGTAAAATGCAAACCTAAACAAAAATTGCCTCCAAAGGTGTACATGGCCTTTAAAGGGGTTTTCCCATCTCATACATTTGGGGAATTTTGCTAGGATATGCCCCTGATGTCTGCTAGGCACGGATCTCCCCTCTGGGACCCGCACCTATCTCTAGAACGGAGCCTACATATTTAAGAAGAGCAGACCCCACATGCGCGGCCGCCCTCCATTCATTTCTATTATAGTGCCAAATATAGCCAGTTCGGCATGCTCGGCTGTAGAAATAACTGGATGGCGGGCGCGCATGTGGGGTCCGCTCTCCTTCAATTTGTAGGCACCATTCTAGAGATGGGTGCGGGTCCCAGAGGTGAGATCCGTGCCTAGCAGACATTAGGGGCATATCCTAGCGATATTCCCCAACGCGGGGCCCTCATGTATAAGGCAGATTATGGTGAGGCTGTAATTGCAGTCAGTACGGCTGGAACAGATAAGTAAGTGCTCGCCCCTTACAATATGGTAGTCAGAACCAAGGAGCTCGTACAGTAATTGACAAAGAAGAATAACAGAGTATATGAGAGAGGCCTCATGCACACGGCCGTAGTTTTGGTCCGCATCACATCTGCATTATTTGCGAAGTAGATGCGGACCCATTCATCTCAATGGGGCCGCAAAATTTGCGGACATCACACTGAACCGTATGCCCGTTCCATTGCCCCGCAAAAAATTTAGCACGTCCTACCGGCTCTCAGCCGGTATCTGTGTTTTGCAGACAGATAGACTCGTGGGCAGGAGCCCTAAGGCAGTTCATAGAGAGATGTGCTGTGATCCTCAGTGTTACTCGTAGTCGCCGTGTTACTTGTATGAAGCACTGCTGCTCTGAGCTCATTCCCCTAAGTTCACAGTAAGTTCGTGCGTAGTGCGAATGCTGAGACGCCGACGACACCTGGTGATTAGTCTGGTATCGAACTGAACTGGTTGCACTAGAGATGGAAGATTATTAATGTTGGGAAGATGGTTCTCCATGATATAATATATTGTAGACAGGCAGTCTTCAGTTGGAACTACTTCAAGAACAATGATTGCATGAATGTGTATCAAATATATATACTGTACGTTTATTAAAAAATATAAAAATATATATAAAATCCAGAGATAAAACCCCTAAAAAGATAAGGTTTAAACCATATTGGACAATAATAGCACAATGTCTGTCAGTCATATGGCTGCATACATATTATGTGATGTTACTGAATAATCTCCGTATAGTAGGTTATATGTATGACAGACACTGATTTCAGTAGCTGATTTTATACACAACATTGGTAGTTTACAGTAAATAAGGGAGGGATTCACTCTGACCGCAATATAATATATATATATATATATCTCAGTATATGGAGTTCATGTTTGTATTCAGTTCAAAAATTCTCCTCTGTCAATAAAGACTGAATAATGGTCTATATATTCAATTTACAGTTGGTGATATAATGTAAACCAGCTCTCTGTCCCAAGTAATGGGGACCTAATAACAGTCCAAATAATATATTCCACGTTGGTGGTATAATGTAAATCAACCTTGTATCACACGTGGTAGGCAACAAATATTTGACAAGATGACAGATAGTCCGTATGGTTTACTCACTGATGATGGTATAGTGTAAGCCGACCTGCATCCCACGTGGTTAACCGTAGGATGGCAGTGAGGCTCATCTTACCTCCGCATCTCCATATATAATGGGCGCCGTTACCCGCTGTTACCCGCTGTTACCCCCCTAGTGTCGGCGTCCCACGTGGTATCGCTGAGCTCAGCAGTTTGTGAATATTCTGTAAGTCCTTGGAGCGCTCCAACTTTTCTTTGAGGACAATATTCTAGCGGTAGATGAATATAATTCTGTGGGTCTTGGTTCGTGTTTGTTAGATATGTATTACCAAACGCATATCGGAGTATACCGCACTCCTTCCTCAGTGACCATATTTCATCAAGGAAACATCCCACTTATATACCCATATTCTGTTATTTGCAAGACCTGAAATGGATTATCTACTATCATCAACTCAAAATATTGGTGTTCTAGGAATATATATTCTCTCTGTTTCATTCATGTGGTTTTTCGTCTATATGTGTTTTTTTTGTATACAATTGCAACTTGTTTCCAATAATACACCTATATATTCATTTTCAACATATTATGAAAATATTGTGAAAGATATGCAAAATTAATAAATATCAGAAAAATATAATAACTAAAAATTAATGTAATTAAGTGGCAAATTGATGTTTTCTTGCTCATTATAGTTGTCTTGTCATTACTTCTAAAGAATGGGCTTCTTATTTTCCACAGAGGATCTATTGTTGAAATAGAGATGGGGGCCTCCCACCAAGGAGAGATCGGAGTGCAGGTAAACAGCCTGACGCCGATCTCCCGTCAGTGAAGGGCACCCATCCCTGATCTACAGGAAACCAAAAAGTTCTAGTTCAGCATTGAGTCCCCCAGGTAGAAGTGTCAAAATCAAAAATCCTCCTTGATTCGAAACGTGACATCCTTGTAACGTGGTTCCCTCCTCTCCAATGTATTTTCTCCTTTTCAAAGGCAGCGAAGGTCAAAACTGCTGGATCTTTATTATGAAACTGTTCAAAGTGTTTAGATAAGAAATGTTTTTCATAACCATTCCTTATATTTCCTATATATTCAGATATTCTCTTTTTAAGTGATCTTTTCGTCCTACCGATATATTGTTTTTTTGGAAGGACATTCAAATATATATATATTCAAATGCCCTTGCAAAAAACAATATATCGGTAACACAAAAAGGTCACTTAAAAAGAGAAAAAAATTAATATATATATATATATATATATATATATACACTCACCTAAAGAATTATTAGGAACACCTGTTCTATTTCTCATTTAATGCAATTATCTAGTCAACCAATCACATGGCAGTTGCTTCAATGCATTTAGGGGGGTGGTCTTGGTCAAGACAATCTCCTGAACTCCAAACTGAGTGTCAGAATGGGAAAGAAAGGTGATTTAAGCAATTTTGAGCGTGGCATGGTTGTTGGTGCCAGACGGGCCGGTCTGAGTATTTCACAATCTGCTCAGTTACTGGGATTTTCACGCACAACCATTTCTAGGGTTTACAAAGAATGGTGTGAAAGGGAAAAACATCCAGTCCTGTGGGCAAAAATGCCTTGTGGATGCTAGAGGTCAGAGGAGAATGGGCCGACTGATTCAAGCTGATAGAAGAGCAACGTTGACTGAAATAACCACTCGTTACAACCGAGGTATGCAGCAAAGCATTTGTGAAGCCACAACACGCACAACCTTGAGGCGGATGGGCTACAACAGCAGAAGACTCCACCGGGTACCACTCATTTCCACTACAAATAGGAAAAAGAGGCTACAATTTGCACAAGCTCACCAAAATTGGACTGTTGAAGACTGGAAAAATGTTGCCTGGTCTGAGTCTCGATTTCTGTTGAGACATTCAAATGGTAGAGTCCGAATTTGGCGTAAACAGAATGAGAACATGTATCCATCATGCCTTGTTACCACTGTGCAGGCTGGTGGTGGTGGTGTAATGGTGTGGGGGATGTTTTCTGGGCACACTTTAGGCCTCTTAGTGCCAATTGGGCATCGGTTAAATGCCACGGGCTACCTGAGCATTGTTTCTGACAATGTCCATCCCTTCAGGACCACCATGTACCCATCCTCTGATGGCTACTTCCAGCAGGATAATGCACCATGTCACAAAGCTCGAATCATTTCAAATTGGTTTCTTGAACATGACAATGAGTTCACTGTACTAAAATGGCACCCACAGTCACCAGATCTCAACCCAATAGAGCATCTTTGGGATGTGGTGGAACGGGAGCTTCGTGCCCTGGATGTACATCCCTCAAATCTCCATCAACTGCAAGATGCTATCCTATCAATATGGGCCAACATTTCTAAAGAATGCTATCAGCACCTTGTTGAATCAATGCCACATAGAATTAAGGCAGTTCTGAAGGCAAAAGGGGGTCCAACACCGTATTAGTATGGTGTTCCTAATAATTCTTTAGGTGAGTGTATATATAGTCCAAAAAATAGAGCAGCAGCAAGCTTGAGAAAGGCTTCGTGTTGGAGCCGAAGCGTTGCGTCATCAATGGGTGAATAAACCACTATTTTCCACATTATCCTGGAGTGCTGCTCTATTTTTTGGACTGGATTTTTGGGTAAGCTTGCCCTTTTGAGCTTGCACCCGCAGTATTGTTAATAGGTTGGTGCTGCCTTACTTTTTGTATTGTGTGTGTGTGTGTGTATATACAGTACAGACCAAAAGTTTGGACACACCTTCTCATTCAAAGAGTTTTCTTTATTTTCATGACTATGAAGGCATCAAAACTATGAATTAACACATGTGGAATTATATACATAACAAACAAGTGTTAAACAACTGAAAATATGTCATATTCTAGGTTCTTCAAAGTAGCCACCTTTTGCTTTGATTACTGCTTTGCACACTCTTGGCGTTCTCTTGATGGGCTTCAAGAGGTAGTCCCCTGAAATGGTCTTCCAACAGTCTTGAAGGAGTTCCCAGAGATGCTTAGCACTTGTTGGCCCTTTTGCCTTCACTCTGCGGTCCAGCTCACCCCAAACCATCTCGATTGGGTTCAGGTCCGGTGACTGTGGAGGCCAGTTCATCTGGCGCAGCACCCCATCTCTTTCCTTCATGGTCAAATAGCCCTTACTTTCAAAGTTTTCCCAATTTTTCGGCTGACTGACTGACCTTCATTTCTTAAAGTAATGATGGCCACTCGTTTTTCTTTACTTAGCTGCTTTTTTCTTGCCATAATGCAAATTCTAACAGTCTATTCAGTAGGACTATCAGCTGTGTATCCACCTGACTTCTCCTCAACGCAACTGATGGTCCCAACCCCATTTATAAGGCAAGAAATCCCACTTATTAAACCTGACAGGGCACACCTGTGAAGTGAAAACCATTTCAGGGGACTATCTCTTGAAGCTCATCAAGAGAATGCCAAGAGTGTGCAAAGCAAAAGGTGGCTACTTTGAAGAACCTAGAATATGACATATTTTCAGTTGTTTCACACTTGTTTGTTATGTATATAATTCCACATGTGTTAATTCATAGTTTTGATGCCTTCAGCGTGAACCTACAATTTTCATAGTCATGAAAATAAAGAAAATTCTTTGAATGAGAAGGTGTGTCCAAACTTTTGGTCTGTACTGTATATAATTTTTTTTAATTTTAATTTTTTATTTCATAGATAAAGGTGTTTTGTGTGGAGCAGATCTTAATCCTTTCATATTGAGCCAATTGTGCATAGAATGATCTCCCCTTTTTCTTAATTTAATAGAAGGTGCTATTTTTAATCCTAAATTTGGGGCCTTTGTATAGGTTATTTGAGGGGTGGTGTTCATCAGAGGGCTAATAACCTTGTCTTTCAAGATATAATGCCAATGACTTTTTATAATCTGTTCTATTTTCTTATATTGTATATTGAAAGGCAGGATGATCCGTATGATGTCATCCTTCTGATCCTCTCCTCTATCAATACTCTCTGTCATAAAGAAAGATTGTCTATCCATTTCTCTAACTTTAGATAGAGACGTTTCTATAACGTCAAGTGGATATTCTTTCATAATAAATTGTTTCCTCATCTCTTTGGCCTCCTCCTCAAATTTCTCATTATCTGTACAGTTACATTTTATACGACGGAACTGTCCCATGGGTATGTTTAACAACCATCGAGGTAGATGGCAACTTGAGTACAAAATAAAACTATTCTTAGTTATTGGTTTATGATATGTACTACGTATCAATTTATGATTCTGTACTGTAACTAATCCAAAAATTCAATTTGTTCTTTACTAATATTCAATGAAAAGCATAGATTGTTTGGATTATTATTTATCTCCTCCAAAAATAACTGAAGTTCTGGCTCTGTCTTTTGCCATATAAAAATAACATCATCAATGTATCTACGCCAGAGCACCAGTTCTGTCCCCAGCCTCGGCACTATATTAAGTTATTCCCATTGTGCCATAAATAGATTGCCGTAGCTGGGGGTAAATCTGGTGCCCATGGCAGTACCTCTCATCTATAAATAATAATCTGACTCAAAGAAAAAATTATTGTGTCAATATATAAATATATATCACACTCCTTCTGCTATGAAATGTATTTGTTCCACACAAAGCCGACCCCTGATCTCTAATTGTCTTCATTGCTGCAATCCCTTGATCATGATCTATTATAGTGTATAATGAATTCATGTCTAGTGTGCCTATAATCCAATGTGATTTATAATCTAAATTTTCAATAATTCGTATTATTTGTGTAGTATACTTTATATATGCAGAGCAGATCTATTTTTCACAATAGGTTGTAAGATTCGGTCAATATAAAGAGGTAACTGAATAATCTCCGTATAGTAGGTTATATGTATGACAGACACTGATTTCAGTAGCTGAGTTTATACACAACATTGGTAGTTTACAGTAAATAAGGGAGTGATTCACTCTGACCGCAATATAAAATATATATATACACATACTGAACAAAAATATAAACGCAACACTTTTGGTTTTGCTCCCATTTTGCATGAGCTGAACTCAAAGATCTGAAACATTTTCTACATTAACAAAAGACCCATTACTCCCAAATGTTGTTCACAAATCCGTCTAAGGGTGCATACACGACCGTAAGTGTTTTGCGGTCCGCACATGGCCGGTGCCATATAGAGAATGCCTATTCTTGTCCGCAACCGCAGACAAGAATAGGACATGCTCCATATTTTTTGCGGGGCTGCGGAACGGAACAACAGATGCGGACAGCACACAGTGTGCTGTCCGCATCTTTTGCTGCCCCATTGAAATGAATGGGTCTGCACCGTTCCGCAAAATTGCTGAAAGGATGCGGATCCATTTATACAGTCGTGTGCATGAGGCCTAAATCTGTGTTAGTGAGCACTTCTCCTTTGCCGAGATAATCCATCGCACCTCACAGGTGTGGCATATCAAGGTGCTGATTAGACAGCATGAATATTGCACAGGTGTGCCTTAGACTGCCCACAATAAAAGGCCACTTTGAAATGTGCAGTTTGATCACACAGCACAATGCCACAGATGTCGCAACGTTTGAGGGAGCGTGCAATTGGCATGCTGACTGCAGGAATGTCTACCAGAGCTGTTGCCCGTGCAATGAATGTTCATTTCTCTACCATAAGCCGTCTCCAAAGGCGTTTCAGAGAATTTGGCAGTACATCCATCCGGCCTCACAACCGCAGACCACGTAACCACACCAGCCCAGGACCTCCACATCCAGCGTGTTCACCTCCATGATTGTCTGAGACCAGCCACCCGGACAGCTGCAGCAACAATCGGTTTGCATAACCAAAGAATTTCTGCACAAACTGTCAGAAACCGTCTCGGGGAAGCTCATCTGCTCGTCGTCCTCATCGGGGTCTGGACCTGACTGCAGTTCGTCGTCGTAACCGACTCACCGGACATGTCACCCATTGAGCATGTTTGAGATGCTCTGGATCGGCGTATACGACAGCGGGTTCCAGATTCTGCCAAAATTCTGCAACTTCGCACAGAAGAGGAGTGGACCAACATTCCACAGGTCACAATCAACAACCTGATCAACTCTATGTGACAGAGATGTTACACTGCATGAGGCAAATGGTGGCCACACCAGATACTGACTGGTTTTCTCCCCCCTCCCCCAGTAAGGCGTGCACATTTCAGAGTGGTCTTTTATTGTGGGCAGTCTAAGGCACACCTGTGCAATATTCATGCTGTCTAATCAGCACCTTGATATGCCACACCTGTGAGGTGGAAAATGGATTATCTCGGCAAAGGAGAAGTGCTCACTAACAGATTTAGAACAATATTTGAGAGTAATGGGTCTTTTGTGTGTGTAGAAAATGTTTCAGATCTTTCAGTTCAGCTCATGCAAAATAGGAGCAAAACCAAGTGTTGCCCTTATATTTTTGTTCAGTGTACATCTCAGTATATGGAGTTCATGTTTGTATTCAGATCAAAAATGTGGAAGATAAGAATCCCATTCTTTAGAAGTAATGACAAGATGACTATAAAGAGCAAGAAAATATCGATTTGCCACTTAATTACATACATTTTTATTTATTATATTTTTCTGATATTTATTAATTTTGCATATCTTTCACAATATTTTCATAATATGCTGAAAATGAATATATAGGTGTATTATTGGAAACAAGTTGCAATTGTATACAAAAAAATGCACATGTAGACGAAAAACCGCATGCGTTTTTTTTTTTAGAGTGATGGGAGAATTTATTGTAAATAAAAAAGAAAGGAGGAGAGTCTAAGTATTGGACACATGAACGAAACAGAGAGAATATATATTCATAGAATACCAATATTTTGAGTTGATGATGGCAGATAATCCATTTCGGGTCTTGCAAAATATGGGTATATAAGTGAGATGGATCCTTGATGAAATATGGTCACTGAGGAAGGAGTGCGGTATACTCCGATATGCGTTTGGTAATGCAGAGCTAACAAACACGAACCAAGACCCACAGAATTATATTCATCTACCGCTAGAATATTGTCCGCATCAAAGAAAAGTTGGAGCGCTCCAAGGACTTTGTGAATATTCTCTAACAGCGGATCGGCTCGAGCAGAATTTGCATTGTATCACGTGCACCGCTGAGCTCAGCGATACCACGTGGGACACCGACACTAGGGGGGTAACGGCGCCCATTATATATGGAGATGCGGAGGTAAGATGAGCCTCACTGCCATCCTACGGTTAACCACGTGGGACGCAGGTCGGCTTACACTATACCATCAACCGTGAGTAAACCATATGGACTATCTGTCATCTTGTCAAATATTTGTTGCCTACCGCTACCACGTGTGATACAAGGTTGATTTGAACTGTTATTAGGTCCCCATTACGTGGGACATAGAGCTGGTTTACATTATATCACCAACGGTAAATTGAATATATGGACCATTATTGAGTCTTTATTGACAGAGGAGAATTTTTGAACTGAATACAAACATGAACTCCATATACTGAGATTTTTATATATATTTTATATTGCGGTCAGAGTGAAAACTCCCTTATTTACTGTAAACTACCAATGTGGTGTATAAACTCGGCTATTGAAATCAGTGTCTGTCATACATATAACATACTATACGGAGATTATTCAGTAACATCACATAATACAGGGAGTGCAGAATTATTAGGCAAGTTGTATTTTTGAGGATTAATTTTATTATTGAACAACAACCATGTTCTCAATGAACCCAAAAAACTCATTAATATCAAAGCTGAATATTTTTGGAAGTAGTTTTTAGTTTGTTTTTTGTTTTAGCTATTTTAGGGGGATATCTGTGTGTGCAGGTGACTATTACTGTGCATAATTATTAGGCAACTTAACAAAAAACAAATATATACCCATTTCAATTATTTATTTTTACCAGTGAAACCAATATAGCATCTCAACATTCACAAATATACATTTCTGACATTCAAAAAAAACCCAAAAACAAATCAGTGACCAATATAGCCACCTTTCTTTGCAAGGACACTCAAAAGCCTGCCATCCATGGATTCTGTCAGTGTTTTGATCTGTTCACCATCAACATTGCGTGCAGCAGCAACCACAGCCTCCCAGACACTGTTCAGAGAGGTGTACTGTTTTCCCTCCTTGTAAATCTCACATTTGATGATGGACCACAGGTTCTCAATGGGGTTCAGATCAGGTGAACAAGGAGGCCATGTCATTAGATTTTCTTCTTTTATACCCTTTCTTGCCAGCCACGCTGTGGAGTACTTGGACGCGTGTGATGGAGCATTGTCCTGCATGAAAATCATGTTTTTCTTGAAGGATGCAGACTTCTTCCTGTACCACTGCTTGAAGAAGGTGTCTTCCAGAAACTGGCAGTAGGACTGGGAGTTGAGCTTGACTCCATCCTCAACCCGAAAAGGCCCCACAAGCTCATCTTTGATGATACCATCCCAAACCAGTACTCCACCTCCACCTTGCTGGCGTCTGAGTCGGACTGGAGCTCTCTGCCCTTTACCAATCCAGCCACGGGCCCATCAAGACTCACTCTCATTTCATCAGTCCATAAAACCTTAGAAAAATCAGTCTTGAGATATTTCTTGGCCCAGTCTTGATGTTTCAGCTTGTGTGTCTTGTTCAGTGGTGGTCGTCTTTCAGCCTTTCTTACCTTGGCCATGTCTCTGAGTATTGCACACCTTGTGCTTTTGGGCACTCCAGTGATGTTGCAGCTCTGAAATATGGCCAAACTGGTGGCAAGTGGCATCTTGGCAGCTGCACGCTTGACTTTTCTCAGTTCATGGGCAGTTATTTTGCGCCTTGGTTTTTCCACACGCTTCTTGCGACCCTGTTGACTATTTTGAATGAAACGCTTGATTGTTCGATGATCACGCTTCAGAAGCTTTGCAATTTTAAGAGTGCTGCATCCCTCTGCAAGATATCTCACTATTTTTGACTTTTCTGAGCCTGTCAAGTCCTTCTTTTGACCCATTTTGCCAAAGGAAAAGAAGTTGCCTAATAATTATGCACACCTAATATAGGGTGTTGATGTCATTAGACCACACCTCTTCTCATTACAGAGATGCACATCACCTAATATGCTTAATTGGTAGTAGGCTTTCGAGCCTATACAGCTTGGAGTAAGACAACATGCATAAAGAGGATGATGTGGTCAAAATACTCATTTGCCTAATAATTATGCACGCAGTGTATGTATGCAGCTATATGACTGACAGACATTGTGCTTTCATTGTCCAATATGGTTTAAACCTTATCTTTTTTTGGGGTTTTTATTTCTGGATTTTATATATATTTGTTTTAAATAAACGTGTGTATATATACTGTACGTATTTAATACACACTCATGCAATCATTGTTCTTGAAGTAGTTCCAAGTGAAGACTGCCTGTCTACAATATATTATACACTGCTCAAAAAAATAAAGGGAACACAAAAATAACACATCCTAGATCTGAATTAATTAAATATTTTTCTGAAATACTTTGTTCTTTACATAGTTGAATGTGCTGACAACAAAATCGCACAAAAATTAAAAAAATGAAGTCAAGTTTTTTAACCCATGGAGGTCTGGATTTGGAGTCACACTCAAAACACACACTACAGGCTGATCCAACTTTGATGTAATGTCCTTAAAACAAGTCAAAATGAGGCTCAGTAGTGTGTGTGGCCTCCACGTGCCTGTATGACCTCCCTACAACGCCTGTGCATGCTCCTGATGAGGTGGCGGACGGTCTCTTGAGGGATCTCCTCCCAGACCTGGACTAAAGCATCTGCCAACTTCTGGACAGTCTGTGGTGCAACGTGACGTTGGTGGATAGAGCAAGACATGATGTCCCAGATGTGCTCAATTGGATTCAGGTCTGGTGAACGGGCGGGCCAGTCCATACCATCAATGCCTTCGTCTTGCAGGAACTGCTGACACACTACAGCCACATGAGGTCTAGCATTGTCTTGCATTAGGAGGAACCCAGGGCCAACCGCACCAGCATATGGTCTCACAAGGGGTCTGAGGATCTCATCTCGGTATATAATGGCAGTCAGGCTACCTCTGGCGAGCACATGGAGGGCTGTGCGGCCCTCCAAAGAAATGCCACCCCACACCATTACTGACCCAATGCCAAACCGGTCATGCTGGAGGATGTTGCAGGCAGCAGAACGTTCTCCATGGCGTCTCCAGACTCTGTCACATGTGCTCAGTGTGAATCTGCTTTGATCTGTGAAGAGCACAGGGCGCCAGTGGCGAATTTGCAATCTTGGTGTTCTCTGGCAAATGCCAAACGTCCTGCCCGGTGTTGGGTTGTAAGCACAACCCCCACCTGTGGACGTCAGGCCCTCATATTACCCTCATGGAGTCTGTTTCTGACCGTTTGAGCAGACACATGCACATTTGTGGCCTGCTGGAGGTCATTTTGCAGGGCTCTGGCAGTGCTCCTCCTGTTCCTCCTTGCACAAAGGCGGAGGTAGCGGTCCTGCTGCTGGGTTGTTGCCCTCCTACGGCCTCCTCCACGTCTCCTGATGTACTGGCCTGTCTCCTGGTAGCGCCTCCATGCTCTGGACACTACGCTGACAGACACAGCAAACCTTCTTGCCACAGCTCGCATTGATGTGCCATCCTGGATAAGCTGCACTACCTGAGCCACTTGTGTGGGTTGTAGACTCCGTCTCATGCTACCACTAGAGTGAAAGCACCGCCAGCATTCAAAAGTGACCAAAACATCAGCCAGGAAGCATAGGAACTGAGAAGTGGTCTGTGGTCACCACCTGCAGAACCACTCCTTTATTGGGGGTGTCTTGCTAATTGCCTATAATTTCCACCTGTTGTCTATCCCATTTGCACAACAGCATGTGAAATTGATTGTCACTCAGTGTTGCTTCCTAAGTGGACAGTTTGATTTCACAGAAGTGTGATTGACTTGGAGTTACCTTGTGTGGTTTAAGTGTTCCCTTTATTTTTTTGAGCAGTGTATATTGGGGTGATGGGGTGAATCCTACAGACAGAGCGCCTTTCTTCAGATTAAACGGGGTGGTGAGCCAACTAATATATGGATATACTCTCCATGATATTACCTGCTACTACTGAGGAATGAGGAAGTTTGCTCCGAAACGCGTTTGGCTGATAAAATCTTCAATTCTGAGCCGACTTTTTGCCATGTCATAGATACAAGGACATTTCCAGAAGGGAAGTGCTCTGTATAATTTATTTCCCCAAATGTATGTAATTTAAAGTTGAATCATGTTCTGGAACTTCCCAATATACTTTTATATTTAATTCCTCATCGCTTTCAGGATCTCTGCTTGCCATCAGTAGATGGAAATATTCTCTGTTAGCATCCAGAGGCTGAAAACCTGCCCTGATTATAAGGAAGGGCTCTGATACACTGTGACAACCAGCAGCTGTGTGAGCAGAATGGGATTTCAGTCTCCGGAGTAAACAGCGGAGCACATTTATAAAGTTTGCCTGTTTTTAGGCATAAAATTAGACGGGCGTATTTCTTTTTCCAGGTATTTATTAAAAGTCGCAAAGACGTTCATATATTAGACTAGGCGTATTTTTATTAGGCCTCATGGACACGGCTGCTGCTCGGCCATTCTGTGTATTGTGGACTGCAATTTGTGGTCCTGAAGGCACGGGCACTACCGGTGCGGCTGCTGCAACAGCTCTAGACCCATTCAACTTGAATGGGTACGTGATCCATCCGCACTGTAAAAAAAAAATTGAGCAAATAAAAAATTTTTGCGGAAAGGTTCTGTGCCTCCATTCCTCACCACGCATTCCAGATTCACTTGAATGGGTCCCCCTCCGTGATGTGGTGAGCCCACGGCTGGCGCTCACATATTGTGGAAACGCTGTTTACTGGCCACGGCCGTGTGCATGAGGCCTTAGTCTGACCTCTAGTGGTTGTTTTTTAGTATGACAGGTTCATATTCACTTAGACTGGTCTAATTTATTTGCGCATGAAAAAAGTTGCATGTCTCCAGGTAATAGTGACTTTTAATGCCCAAAAAGTCGCATTTCACTGCTCAAAATGCACAAAAAGTACGCCAGCCATGGAGTTGAGCAGAAATTAGACTGTTTTTGTGACAAATTCAGGCGCAAAAAAAGGTATAGGTCAGAAAATGGCCACAAAAGTTAGTAAACTTCTGAATTAGTCTAGCAAGACACAAAAGACTCCAAAACAGTCGCAATTTCTGTAGTAAATGCAAAAAAAATTAAAATAAGACCGCATTTCTTAGACTAAAAACACGAGCAAACACTTCAGTAAATGTGTCCCAGTGTTTTGAGTCTCTGACAGCAAGCAGGGATCTAGAAAACTGTACAGGAAAGAAATACTACTTGGGGCTCATTTACGTGGCCAAGTTATTGGGAATGAATGATCACACGGACTCCTGCTCATTGCCATATGTAAATGTGCCGCCAATCACTTAACATAAAATAAAACCGCCTGTTCTGCAAGTGATCTGCGGCAGATAAATTGGTTTGTCGGCAGCACATCGCCCTGTGTAAACCGGGAAGTGCTGCTGCAAACGCTGTGGAGCTGAAATCTATGGGGGCAGCTGTACTGGAGGGGCAGGAAGCATGCGCGATCGACCGCCATTCGAATCAAACAGAGACATGGGGCCCCTCGTGATTGCCAGGTCATCGTTATCTAATCGGTGGGGGTGCTACACCCGGGACCCCCGCCGATCAGCTGTCTGAGAAGGCCGCTTTTCATCGCTCACGTGCCTAGGCAATGAAGTGAATGGGGCTGAGCCACGATACCAAGCGCGGCCACTATACGGCGCTGTCCTTGGTAAGTAGAGAGCGCAGGTGCCTTCTCAAAAAGCTGATTGGTGGGGGTCCTGGGTGTTGGACCCCCACCGATCAGATAGAACCGATCAGTAAAAAATAACCTTTAGTGGGAAAGCCCCTTGAAGAGTATCTGACGAGCAGTACCAGAAACCTCTGAGCAGCACCTGCAGTTTCCTCTTCTGGATCTTCCCATACTGTGTGACATTCGTGTAGCTCTGTGTCACCTGAGCCCGTCTCACCCACACTAAGGAAGAACTCTGTATTTTTAAGATAAAGGTTATCAGACAGTCAGTGGCGATGAGGACGCCTGATAACAGGGAAAGAGGAACTAAACATTGCATCGGGGAAGGCGTTTAACCTGTTGTGCAAAATGGGCGTTCTCCATCCTTTAGTTTTGCCTCACTTCCCTGTTGTCTTGTCTGATTTTTGTTCTTACTTTGTGACCATTATTATGCATGATTTGTACAAGTTTGCATAAATTAAAATGAGATCACCCATCGTGGGTTAATTAAAGTTTTTTTTTTCGGTTATTAACAGCAGTTATCCCGTATCCACAGGATAGGGGACACCTATTGGATCAGTGGGGGTCCTACCACTAGGACTCCTACCGATCACAAGAATGGGGACCCCGTACTACCTGCAGCCCCCTGAAAAGAACGAAGCAGCTGGTCCATTCATCTCTATGGGAATTCCGGAGATAGGCGAGCGCTGTACTCGGCCATTTCCGGAACTCCCATAGAAATGAATGGAGTGGCTGTGTGCCTGTGCGACTGGCTGCTGTGTTCTCTGCATGGGGTACGGGACCCCAGCAGTAGGACTCCCACCGATCTAATACGAAAGGGGGGTAACTAGCAACAACCAGAATACTCCAAATTGATTTGCTGCTAGATGTGATCGCTTGTATCTTGTAAGGCCCCATGCACATGGTGAGAAATGAAAATACCTCCTAATATAAGGTTTGACCCATTTCAAGATTTTTCATACACATTCGACTGTGTACTGCCGGCTTACAGACGCAGGGGCTGTGCCATGACTGATGTAGAAAATGATCATCAGACATCATATAGGACATGACAATCTCTTTGTAAGGGCTCGTTCACACGACCGTACTGTTTTTTGCGGTCCACAATTTGCGGAATGGAACAGGAGGCCCATTATAGAGATGCCTATTCTTGTCCGCAAAACTGACAAGAATAGGACATGTCACATAATTTTTCCGGGGTCACTGAACGGAGCAACAGATGCGGACAGCACATGGAGTGCTGTCCGCATCTTTTGCGGACCCATTGAAATGAATGGTTCCGTATACGGAACGCAAAAAACGTTTGTGTCAACGAGCCCTAAGAAAGCTAGAACCAGCCCTGTACCTCACATGGATCCAGAGATCTCCACATTCATTATTCTGGATCCTATGCTAGATTCTCTTCAGTCTGGATGCTCAAGGGTTGGATTCTTTCTCAGTGGGAAGATCCTTTCTGCTGCAGCTCTCTCCCTATCACAGCTCAGGGTGTGTGTCCTTTCTCAGGGGGCATGTCCTTTCTTCTGCAGCTCTCCCTATTGCAGGTCAGGGGGTGTGTCCTTTCTCAGGGGGCATGTCCGTTCTTCTTCAGCTCTCCCTATCACAGCTCAGGGTGTGTGTCCTTTCTCAGGGGGCATGTCCTTTCTTCTGCAGCTCTCCCTATTGCAGGTCAGGGGGTGTGTCCTTTCTCGTGGGGTGTGTCCGTTCTTCTGCAGCTCTCCCTATTGCAGTTCAGGGGGTATGTCCTTTCTGCTTCAGCTCTTTTCATGTAACAGACGCAGCTTCTAACAGTAGATATGGGTGGTGGCAGTTAAAGGGTGAAACCGAGCGTGTGCGACCACCTCAGTAGGTCAACGTGCACATTCCTATACAGGTTAAACACCAGGGGGCGCTAAAATTATAAACTAGAAAATATCTCAGCACTGGAGCATTTTTGTAACAGAAGGTCAATTTAATGGTGGCACAACCCCTTTTAAGACCCCATGTATTAAAAGGGAAAGCGTATTATGGCTTTGTACAAAGAGAGGTATAACTTAGCCATGTGCCTGAGACCTTAAACTAGTTACTTACAGACGTGAAGGCGTATTGCTGGAATGCCATCATTTCATGAATGGTTGGGGTCCGACCTCTGGGACCTTCCCCAATCCTGAGAATGAAGGGGCGGCAGCGCTGACTGCAGCTCTCCTGACCGTGCGGGGACTCTGCTCCGTATACTTGGATGGGACCGTGCGTAGTTCTCTGCACAGCAGCGCCCCAGCCGTGAGGGGGCTACATCAACACTGCAGACCATTCATTCTCGGAGCAGGTGGGGTTTACCAGAGGTCAGCCCGCCACCGATCATAAATCGCTGACATCCTAGAGAAATTCTATCACTTTATATGATTGGAACTTACATTTAGGTGAGATCTAGCTGCAGTGCAGAATTGTGGACTTCTTCTTACATTGTCTTCATCTCTTCTTCCCCTCCAGGTTCCCGATCGTCGGCGTTTCGGACTGTGTGCTGGTGAACAGCGGTCGCATCTCCAGCGCTTCCTGTCACTCCGATAAACACTGGATCTGTAACAAGCCCGACGCTCACAATTCTCATTTTTAATAGGAGACGCTATAAGACTAAGTGCACAGATATATGCAGTTGCCCCTCCCCCCCCCCCCCCCCCCCCCCCCATATACAGTAAAATGGTGGCCTGTCCAGGTTCTCCCCACTGCAAGGCTACACTGCACTGACGAGTCCCAAAAAGGCAGAAATATTTGTGCAGGCGCTAGGGAGGGTCTCCAGCTGATTCGCTCAGTTGAGCATCTTGGATCTTTGAGTCGTATTCTGCAAATTAGTTCACAAGGAACGGAAGAGAAGCTTTTGTAAATTAATTCACCCTTTGTAGCCCGCTGGCTCGGTAGACTAATTGGGTGTAGCTGGTGCAGTAGTATTCATTTTTTTTAAGTTTGTATTGTCTGTGCCTCGTGGGCTGTGGTTTGCACTGAAGTCTGCGGGGTGTAGATACTTCCTGCACGAGTATTTTTACTACTGTCGCCTTCTCTGGCATGAAGTGCTCAATGAGCATCATGTCCGAGCGATATGTGATGATCGGCCCTCTGCTGCAGTGGTCACGTATCGGGACGGCTGTAGTGTCGGCTTCAACTCTTGAGGTAGAATAGTGTTCAAATCTTTAGAGTCTACTCCAACATTCAGAAAACTAAAAAAAATCCCTTTTAAGCTTTACTTTATGGGTTAACCAACCGTAACCTACTCGTATATTAGATGAGTAGGACTCTCGCCCCCCAGTGGATGGGTTTTTCCATTTGATTACTCTTTTTTAATAATTTTTTATTTAGAATTATTTGGCAATCAACCTAATACATAGAGGGATTTAAAGGGCATCTGTCAGCAGTTTTGTACCTATGACACTGTCTGACCTGTTACATGTGCGCTGAAGACATCTGTGTTGGTCCCATGTTCCTATGTGCCCGCATTGCTGAGAAAAATTATGTTTTATTATATGCAAAAGAGCCTCTAGGAGCAACGGGGGCATTACCATTACACCTAGAGGCTCCGCTCTCTCTGCAACTGCCGCGACCTCTGCACTTTGACAGGGCCAGGTGTAATGACGTAATGACCAAATGCTGACTTTATTACCATGGAAGAACAGATGAAAGCATCCATAAATCAGCCTGAGGATTCCATTATGGAATACAAGCATAATAAGTACCAACGGGATCTCCATGATTACATGTCCAATCAGGTCTATGAATGGGGGAGGCGGGATAATCTACATTCCACGCCCAAATCGATCCTGAAAAATCGGAAAAAGGAAAATTGCAAAAAAGAGTATCCCGAGTTAGCTTTTCTTCGGACACTGATATATCGGACTATTCAAATACAACCAGGACATTGGACATTGAGTCTGATGCGTCCGTCCCCCTTACATCATTTGACACCGGAGAGAATAAAACATCATATTATAAGAAATATAAATCAGATAAGGATAAAAGAAATCCGGTGTGTGCTACAAAAAACGCAGAACCAGAGCCGGACGGAAACACCAGGCAGCAACATCCGAGAACAACCCGACTTCAAACAAAACACAAATAACTCAGGATTATTTAAACGTTTTGAATTTGTCTAGTATTGTACTAAGCAAGGAACAGGAATATGTTTTGTTATTGGGGCTGAATTTTGCGCCATCTACACATTTTGTTTTCTACAATATTAGATATTAATAAGTTTGTGTGCAATTTAACAGTCTCCCGACACTTCCATGATATCCCCGTCCCTGCTGATCCCCCGCTGACACAGCCATTTATCCAGAATGAAAATATATACAAAGACTTACTGTTCAGTGAGCAGGTGTCACTGTGTTGTCTTGCGGGGCTCCAGCAGGAGCAGGGAATCATGGAAATAGCTAAACCGGGTAAGAAATTGCATACCCGTAACCCCCAATTTTACCCAGTCATGTCACGCACGGATAGCATGAATACATTCCAAGAGGTACTGGAAAAGGAGCTGGAAAGATTAGAATCAGAGAGAAATGATGCTAGTTCTTCTGACAATTTGACCCGCTCTCAGATCCAGGCCCTCACGGAATTGCAAAAAAGTGATGAAATTGTAATAAAAATGGCCGACAAGGGGGGGGGGGGCGGTGGTTGTTCTGGACAACAGGACATATAATAATCAAATGCAGGATATGTTATCAGACTCATCAACATACAGAACATTAGCCAGAAATCCACTCAAGGAGTATGAAACCAAGTACATGACCAGGTATATTTAATGAGACAGAGTTCAGATATCTGTGCGTTGATGCGCCTGTGACTCCCATAATGCATGCCCTGCCCACGATACACAAGGGCGTCCCCTTGCGCCCCATAGTATCAGGGATGGGGTCCCTTACTGAGCGCTTGGGCAACTGGTTGGATAATCTTTTGCAGCCGTTGGTCATGCGCACACCAGGCTTCTTAAAGGATACAGCGGATGTATTAAGAGCTATGTACAGTCTTAAATGGGAATCCAACTATAAATGGATTGCGGCGGACGTAATAGCTTTATATCCCTCTATTCCTCATGGAGTCGCCCTGTTAGCCATGGAGTGTCATCTCCATAGACATACGGGATTCAGTTCTGGATTTATAGATTATGCATGTGAGGTTGCGAATTTTTTATTAACCCATAATTATTTTATGTTTGACAATGCCTACTACTTACAAATACGTGGAGTGTCAATGGGAGCGAAATTCTCGCCCTCAATGGAAAATCTAACCATGGCATACTGGGAAGACAAATATGTCTACAGTGTGAACAGTCCATTTTTGTCTGGATTGGTCTGGTACGGCAGATACATCGATGACCTGCTCATGATTTGGGCAGGCGATGTATCTGCCGTCCCGGACCTTCAAACTTATTTGAATGCCAATGATTATAATTTGCGCTTCACGTGCGTGGTAGGTGAGTCCGGCATTGACTTCTTGGACTTGACACTCCATGGCTACCCAAATGAGACTGTGCATACTCGAACATATAGGAAAAAAGTGGCAGGGAATTCTATTCTGAACGCCAGAAGCCACCATCCTTTACAAACTATAAAAGCGATCCCGGTAGGAGAATATATCCGGGCTGCGAGAAATTGCAGTTTACCAATGTACCTAGAAGAGGAATTCAGTATAGTAGATAGGAGGTTAAAGGCGAGAAACTACCCTGACTGGATGTTGTTGAGGGGTAGGAAAATTGCGCTGCGGAAAAACAGATTTGATATGCTCTTTGCACCTGGAAAGGAAGGGAGCAAATTTAAAAATCCAGGAAGGAGGGTGGGGGTACATGGGGACGGAGACCAGGACGGAGTTCCGACCTTATCCATTAAATACAGTAAGGAATTTAATAAAAATCTGTTCTGTGGTCAAAGGATGCTTGCCGATACCGTAGGACGATGACATCCTCTATAATGCATTGAAATCTGGCTGCAGAATAGTTCCTAGCAGGGCTGCGACCCTGTCCTGCTCTCTGTCCCCATCTCTCTTCACTTCTAATAGTCGACATACAAACAAAAAGCAAAACTGGCTCCGCTATAAGGATTTCACTAGGTGCGGGGGCAATCCATTATATCAGTAATCCAAACGCATTAAATGTCTCTAATGCAGCGAGACACTTTGTGCAGATGCACGCCCGCAAAGTTAAAAGCTTCAATGTATATGCAATTGAAAAGGTAATTGCACCCTCAAGAGGTGGAGACCACCGCAAAAAACTCCTTCTGCGGGAGGCATTCTGGATATTTAGACTTAATACTCGAGTCCCGGCTGGATTAAACCTAAAAAGGGAGCTAATGTATATTTATTAACAAAATTGCTGAAAGGAAGTAATGTTTCTAAGTTTATATTTATCATTATTTGTATGCATAGATATCTTCCTCCTAGAGGCGACTAAGGCCTCTTTCACACTTGCGTTGTCCGGATCCGGCGTGTACTCCACTTGCCGGAATTACACCCCGGATCCGGAAAAACGCAAGTGTACTGAAAGCATTTGAAGACGGATCCGTCTTCAAAATGCGTTCAGTGTTACTATGGCAGCCAGGACGCTATTAAAGTCCTGGCTGCCATAGTAGGAGCGGGAGAGCAGTATACTTACAGTCCGTGCGGCTCCCGGGGCGCTCCAGAATGACGTCAGAGCGCCCCATGCGCATGGATGACGTGCCCATGTGATCACGTGATCCATGCGCTTGGGGCGCCCTGACCTCACTCTGGAGCGCCCCGGGAGCCGCACGGACGGTAAGTATACTGCTCCCCCGCTCCCCGCTACACTTTACCATGGCTGCCAGGACTTTAGCGTCCCGGCAGCCATGGTAACCATTCAGAAAAAGCTAAACGTCGGATCCGGCAATGCGCCGACATTTAGCTTAAGGCCGGATCCGGATCAATGCCTTTCAATGGGCATTAATTCCGGATCCGGCCTTGCGGCAAGTCTTCAGGATTTTTGGCCGGAGCAAAAAGCGCAGCATGCTGCGGTATTTTCTCCGGCCAAAAAACGTTCCGTTCCGGAACTGAAGACATCCTGATGCATCCTGAACGGATTTCACTCCATTCAGAATGCATTAGGATAAAACTGATCAGGATTCTTCCGGCATGGAGCCCCGACGACGGAACTCTATGCCGGAAGACAAGAACGCAAGTGTGAAAGAGCCCTAATAGATCCCTATGTTGAGAATCCATTGGCATGAATATGGCCATTCTAGTAATGTTATCATATGTTTTTATATGTAGTACATCATTCACATTGTGCGGTTTTTCTCCTTTCCATAGTCTAGTCAAATTCAACTAGGCGCAACCCATAAGGGGTTAATGGGTTTGAGAGCTTCAGCACAATGTGAAGGACATCTACTCTGTGATTAGCAGTGTGGATGATGGGTGTTCACCACAGTGAAACCACCAATGAAAAGGTGCTCTCCTCCCCAGATAGTTGGAAGGATGGGTTCAATATCTAGTTAAATTCTTGTGTTTCACTGTTCTGTACTGTTACGACTAAGGGTCTAGTACCCGAAACGAATCAACTTGTCTTGTGTACCAAGTGGCTGTCTGCTGTAAACGAATATTGAATAAAGAAAAAGACACAAATGCAATAGCACTCTGCAACCAGCACTCTGCCCTGCCTCTATGCTGGATGAGACATTGGTGTACATTTTGGCCAAAGCGTAATAAGCCACTCACCACGTCAAGGTCGCCTCTATGGAGTGGTCCCTAACACTACTTCCTGTTTATGGGCCATGACAGCCACACAAAGTCCAGGGAATGCAGGTGCAGCATGAACGCCAGGCACACTCTGCTTTTAACCCCGTCCGGTGCCATTACAGCTTTCATCGGATCCAGGGATGCAAGTACCAACATGCATGCTGAGCCCACTATATACTTCTCCTGGAGCCAAATGGCTACTGGTAGGTACTATATATGCAGACTCAGTTTTATACTGACTTTAAAACCAGCCTCCAGGACAGATTGACAGAGACAACAGATTCCTGCCATATTCTCCAGGCACATGATAGAAGCAGAAGAGATATTGATCCCTGCCATACATTGCCAATACCTGCTGGGACCCAAGACTATTTCTGTATCTCATGTGGATTAATGCTGCCTCCAGTAAAGACAATTTGAATTATATTCCAAGTCTGGATCTCATTCATTGCTACCAAGTTCCTCAATTACTCCTACTAGCAACACTCATTTATTGCAAGTGAGCCAGGATCCGGGAGTCCAGCCGTACTACGGTAGGAGACACCGTTGACACTATACCCACTACTACATAGAGACATTACACCACTCTGGCATTCCTCACCTGGTACGTGAGTTGCAACACCTTAAAGGGCCCCGAGACTGTAACCTGCACACGCTGCAATTGGCGTCACAAACAAAAAACTATAGACTTATATAGCCATATCCAGACCCACTGCATATTTTGGCGTCCGCCTAACCGTACCACGGTCCTGCTCATTGCATATAGACGTCAGGCAGCTCTTTAATCCAAGAACTGCAAAACGCTTGGATTAAAGCTTCTGCCCCTGGACTGCTGCTATCACGGACAGCATACAGTGCAGTAATGCCGGCAAGGGACCAATCAGAGTGGTCCCTTGCCAGCAATCAATCCGATTGGTTAGTCTTTGCAGACTAACCAATCGGATCGCGGCAGTGAAAAAATGTCTGTTCCAGGCTCTGATCTGAAATCGGGTAATGTGTCCTGGTGCCCCCCCTGTGTGCCTCCAAACCCCCCCTGTCCCCGCCTGCTCCTGATGCAGTTCCCCGCCGCCCCCATCCATATTCATGTATCCTGCCCATGATGCGGTCCTCCCCCTCCCGCCCCATACATTCATCCTGCCCCCATTTGTGCACCCACAATGCTGGCCGTACCTCCCCCCTTTCCAGCGCTGCCCCCTGCCCCCAATGCGGTCCCCCTGCTGTGTTTGATGGCGGCGGCTCCATTCCTGAGCCGCTGCCATCAGCAGTGAGTGTCAACTGTATGCTGACACTCTGCTGTAACCCTTTAGATGCCGCGGTAGCGGCTTCCATGGGGGTAATAGAGGGAAGGGACAACCTCTCTCAACCATCGGGGCTGCCGCGCTGCGATGGCAGCGCCCGATGGTTGCCATGGCAACTGGACGCTTTGCAAAGGCGTCCGGTGTTGCCATCTACAGGAAATCTGATAGTATTATACTTTGCAATGCAATAGCATTGCAAAGTATAGTACAGTCATCAGCACCACTGGATCTTCAAGACCCAAGAGGGACTTGATAAAAAAAAAATAACAAAATAATAAAAGTAAAAATAAAAAAATAAATTAAAATGTAAATTAAAAAAATCAAATTGCCTTTTCCTATAAAAAACAAAGAAACAAAACTATACATAATAGGTATCACTGCGTCTGTAACGACCGTCTCTATAAATATATCACATGATAGACCCCATCCGACACCAACACCATAAAAAAAAAATAATATGTAAAAAAAGCAATTTTTGTCACAGAAAGTGCAACACCAAGTGAGTGATCAAAAAGGTGTATATCAAACAAAATGGTACCAATAAAACCGTCACCTCATCCCGCAAAAAATGAGACCCTACATAGGAAAATCGCTAATTCTTAGAACATTGAGACACTAAAACATAATTTTTTTATTTCAAATATGCTATTATTGTGTTAAAGTGAAATAAATAAAAAAAAGTGTACATATTAGGTATCGCCGCATCCGTAAAAACATGCTCAATAAAAATATCACATGATCTAACCCCTCAGGTGAACACCGTTAAAAAAAAAAAAAAAACTGTGCCAAAAAAGCCATTTATGTCACCTTACATCACAAAAAGTGCAACACCAAGCAATCAAAAAGGCTTATGACCACCCAAAATAGTACCAATCAAACTGTCACCTCATCCCACAAAAAATTATACCCTATTTAAGACAATCGCCCAAAAAATAAAAAAGCTATGGCTCTCAGACTATGGAGACACTAAAACATAATTTTTTTTGGTTTCAGAATTGCTATTATTGTGTATAACTTAAATAAATAAGAAAAAGTATACATATTAGGTATTGCCACGTCCATAACTATCTGCTCTATAAAACTGTCACATGACCTAACCCCTCAGATGAACGCTGTAAAAATAAATAAATAAAAAAACTGTTACAAAACAGCCAATTTTTTGGTCACCTTGCCCCATAAAGTGTAATAATGAATGATCAAAAAATCCTATGTACCCAAAAATGGTACCAATAAAAACCTCAAATTTTTCTCCAAAAAACGAGCCCCTGCACAAGACGATCGGCAGAAAAATATATATTTTAACAATTTTACCAAAAGTAGTTAAAAATACAATTTTTTTGAGAAAATTGCTGCCTTTTTTGATTAATATCAGAAGAACGAAAAATCTCAGCAGCAATCAAATACCACCAAAAGAAAGCTGTATTTGTGAGAAGAAAAGGAGGTAAAATTCATTTGGGTGGTAAGTTGCATGACCGAGCAATAAACCGTTAAAGTTGTGAAGTGCCGATTTGTAAAAAAGGGCCTGGTCACTAGGGGGTATAAACCTGTGGTCCTTAAGTGGTTAATCACAGGATAGTGGATAACTATTAGACCGGCGAGGGTCCTACCACTGGAGCCCCCCCCCCTCCCCTCCCAGTGAAGGGAGATGCCATACCCTTCAGAGCCCCTAAAATGAATGGAGCAGCAGATCGTGCATGCAGACCGCCATTCCATTCCAAAAATAGCGGAGTCCGGTACTCCAATACAGATGAATGGAGAAGCAATGTGCATGCTTGACTTGCCACTCTGTTCATTTTAGGGGGCTCCAAGGGGTACAGGGTCCCTGTTCTTATGATTGTGGGGGTCCAACATGGCAGGCAAAACATGGTGGAATAAGGAGGAGGAGAATTCATAGAAGATCCCAAACAGAACCTCCTGGTGACCCTGCCCTAGGATCTGTGGCTTGAAGACTGGACATCAGTCATCTTAGGACACACAAGCAATCTTCATGGGTGTCAATCTCGGTCCTTCTCTATTCTCTTCTAATCTCGTTGTGAGTGACCCCTGATGATGATGACAAGCAGTACATCATACATTTTTACATAAGGTGATGATGGGGTTAGTAGAGGTATTCCTGTAATATCCCTGGTGGTCTAGAGTAGTAAAGTGGTAAACACCTAGGAACCCTGGTGGACTAGGGGGATGAAGAAGTTAATATTGTAAGTCATTTTCTTGGTGGACTAGGATAGTTATGGGTTAATACATACGATTACATACGAGGTCTAAGGTGGATTGGAGATGAACATTTAGCATTATGTAATAATAATATTTATTATTATTATATATTTTAAGATGGCGAGTGGGTAAATGTTGGTCTAGTGCATAAAAGCCAGCGTACCTTCAATTCAATTTCCAAATCTATTTCTGCTACAGAGCTCCAAATTCCCTGCTTTCCGTCACACCACCACGCAGCAGCCACTAGAGGGAGCTCTCTGCGCTCAGTAATACAGTCATGGTGCGCTACAGCTCAGGACACACAAGAGCCGGTCTCCTATACAAAAAATTGCCAGTACTTCAAAAAATGAAGAAAAGTGGCCAGCAAACCAGTTTTTACTCAATGCAAAATGTCAGAAAACAACACAGTAAGGGTCCATTCTCACGTCCGTAATTTGGGTCCGCATTCGTTCCGCAATTTGCGGACCCATTCACTTTCAATGGGGCTGGAACGGATGCAAATCCGCATTTATAGGATCCGCATTTTCGGTATCCGCATCCGTTTTTTCGGTATCCGCAATTCTGTTCCTGAAAAAAATAGAACATGTCCTATTATTGTCCGCAATTGCGGACCAGAAAAGGCATTTTCTATTATAGTGTCTGTGATGTGCGGTCCGCAAATTGCGGATCGCACATTGCAGGTGTCCATGTTTTGCGGATCCGCAAAACACTTACGGACGTGTGAATGGACCCTTAAGTGTATCCTAAAGACAGGGACGGGTTCATAGATTGCAAGTATTTAGGGGGCTCGCCCAGTCTCTAGGGTGTTCTGTACTGTACTTTGCTGATTATGTGTAATATTCTGCATTTTGTAAAATAATGGTGTTTGCTGGCCACTTGGATCAACGTTTTACCTTTTTTGATCATGTTTATGATTTTTATGCACTAGTTCTGGTGTTTTTTAGCTGTTTTTTTTGCAACAAAAGATTTGTAATTGTTTTCTCCGTGCAGTAGTGTGCTCCGTATATTTATTTTAACCCTTCATGACAGTGGTAAATTTGAGTCAAAATAGTTCATTTTTATATATTAAAAAAAAAAAAATTTACCAAAAAATTTTATTTCTCTGCTTTTAAAACAGATAGTGATACCTGTTTGGATCATTTTGTAAATTACTTTTTTGGGGGGACGTTAGAAGGCTTAGAAGTTTAGAAACAAATCTTAAAATTTTTAAGGAAATTTCCAAAACCCTATTTTTAAGGACCAGTTCAGGTCTGAAGTCACTTTTTGGGGCATACATAAAAGAAACCACCCATAAATGGCCCTATTTTAGAAACTACACCCCTCAAGGTATTCAAAACTGATTTTACAAAATGTAACCCTTTAGGTCAAGCATGTCAAACTCAAAGGCTAACATGGGCCAAAAAAACAAAATTTTAGTTTATGTGGGCCGCATCAAAAAAATAAATAAAATTTTTTACAATATAATGCAGACGGATCCGTTCTGAACGGATCCACCGTCTGCATTATATGAGCGGATCCGTCTCAGACGGATCCACTCTGAACGCAAGTGTGAAAGTAGCCTTAGGGGCGAGAACCTGGGATCTTTCATCCCTTGTCCTATTCAGCTCTATCAGGGTGAATAGGACTTCACACTGTCCCTGCTGCTCTGTGCCTTGTGCACACAGCATCAGGGATGTTACCATGGCAACCAGGGCTTCTGTAGCGTCCTGGCTGCCATGGTAACTGATCGGAGCCCCAGGCTTGCACAGCTGGGGCTCCGATCAGAAGCTGCCACTGCGCCACCAATGAGGGGGAGGGGAGAGGTCCCTGTGGCCACTGCCACCAATGATTTTAATACTGGGGGGGTTGAGAGGGGCTGGCGCACTGTTCCACCAATGATTTTAATGGGATGGGGGGTTGAGGGGGGGGGCACACTGCACCACCAATGATAAATTACCCCTTTATACAGGAGGCTGGTACTGGCAGATCAGCAGTTAACCCCTCAGGTGCGGCACCTAAGGGGTTAACTGCCTCTGATCGCAGCTCCCTGTCAGCGGCAGGGTGCCGGCAATGCGATTCTGCTGCCGGCACCCGCCTCCTGTATTGTGTTAAAGACTGACTTTCACTATCAGGCCACACAGAGCGGCGCCCAGCGATGTCTCAGCACTCACCATTAGTTCTGTTCGCCGCTCCGTTCGCCTGCAGTGCTCCATTACTGTCTCCTCTCCTGCTCCACATGCTGCTGATTACTATCGGAGCGATGGGAGGAGACATCAGCTTCACTAGTGGGCGTTCCTTCTTCCTGGCTGTAGCGCTGTCCAATCGCAGCGCAGGGAGAAGGAACGCCCACTAGTGAAGCTGATGTCTCCTCCCATCGCTCCGATAGTAATCAGCAGCATGTGGAGCAGGAGAGGAGACAGTAATGGGGCACTGCAAGCCAACGGAGCGGCGCCCAGGACTAATGGTGAGTGCTGAGACATCGCTGGGCGCCGCTCTGTGTGGGAAATGGGAATAGTCCTATCATTGGTGGCTCAGTGCGCCCGCCCCTCCTCCGCCCCTCTCTCCTCATTGGTGGCGCAGTGCGCCCGCCCCTCCCCCCCCCTCTCTTCTCATTGGTGGCAGCGGCAGCAGCACAGGGGGAGGGAGGACAGCTTCCTTCTCCCCGTGCTGCTGAGAGAACATGAGCGCGCCGATAGCAGCGCGCTCATGTTCAGAGATACTAGACTGCCGGGCCGCAAAGATATTCATTGCGGGCCGCATGTTTGACACCCATGCTTTAGGTGTTCCACAAGAGTTAAAGGAAAATGGAGATGAAATTTCAGAATTTCACTTTTTTGGAATATTTTCCATTTGAATCCATTTTTCCAGTCACAAAGCAAGGGTTAACAGCCAAACAAAACTCAATATTTATTACCCTGATTCTGTAGTTTACAGAAACACCCCATATGTGGTCATAAACTGCTGTACGGGCACACTGCAGGGCGCAGAAGGAAAGGAACGCCATATGGTTTTTGGAAGACAGATTTCACTGGGATAATTTTAAGTTGCCATGTCACATTTGAAGACCCCCTGATGCATCCCTAGAGTACAAACTCCAAAAAAAGACCCCGTTTTGGAAACTACAGGATAAGGTGGAAGTTTTGTTGGTACTATTTTAGGGTACATATGATTTTTGGTTGCTCTATATTACACTTTCTGTGAAGCAAGGTAACAAAAAAATAGCTGTTTTGGCACAGTTTTTATTATTTACAATATTCATCTGACAGGTTAGATTATGTGGTATTTTTATAGAGCAGGTTGTTACGGACGCGACAATACCAAATACGACTACTTATTTTGGTTGTTTCTTTTAGTTTTACATAATAAAGCATTTAAAAAAAATGGTTCTCATTTTATGCGGGATGAGATAACGGTTTGATTGGTATGATTTTGGGGTGCGTATGACCTTTTGATCTCTTGGTATTACACTTTTTGTGAGGTAAGGTGACAAAAAAATGACTTTTTTTACACCGTTTTTATTTTTTATGGTGTTCATCTGAGGGGTTAGGTCATGTGATATTTTAATAGACCTGGTTTAATAGACCCGGTTGTTACAGACACGGTGATACCTAATATGTCTAATGTCTAATTTTTTTTATTTTTTTGCTGTTATTGTGTTAAAAACATAATAACAGCATTTTTAAAACAAAAAAACATCATGTTTCAGTGTCTCCATATTCTGAGAGCCATATATATTTTTTTGGGGGCGATTGTCTTAGGTAGGGTCTCATTTTTTGCGGGATGAGATGACGGTTTGATTGGTATTTTGGGGTGCGTATGTCCTTTTGATTGCTTGGTATTACACTTTTTGTGATATAAGGTGATAAAAAATGGCTTTTTTACACCGTTTATTTTATTTTTTTAACGGTGTACACCTAAGGGGTTAGTTCATGTGATATTTTTAGGTTCCTACGGACGCGGCGATACCTAATATGTATACATATGTTTTACACCATTACAGCATTTTTTAAACAAAAAAAAATCATGTTTTAGCATCTCCATATTCTGAGAGCCATATTTTTTATTTTTTTTGCCCGATTGTTTTATGTAGGGTCTAATTTTTTGTGGGATGAGATGATGTTTAATGGGTACTATTTTGGGGTGCATACACCTTTTTGATCGCTTGGTGTTGCACGTTTTGTGATGTAAGATGACAAAAAATTATTGTTTTAGCACAGTTTTTATTTAAATTTTTCTACGGCGTTCAGGTGAGGGGGTGGATCACATGATACTTTTATAGAGCCGGTTGTTACGGACGCAGCAATACACAATATGTCTGTTTTTCTTTTTTTTCTATTGTTTTCACAATTTTATGTGTCTAAGGCCTCATGCACACGACCGTTGTTGTGTCCCGTTTCCGTTGTTCCGTTTTCCGTGATTTTCTGCGGACCCATTGACTTTCAACTAATACAGACATGTGATCCAGACACCTGACTCTGACATGTGACTACTATACACAAACATGTGATCCAGACACCTGACTATGACATGTGACTACTATACAGACATGTGTATGTTTAGTATTTTTTATTATTTGCCTATGCAGCAGTTGCATGTAGTTATAGGGTGTTGCTGAGATCATGCCGCCTGTGGCAGCGTCCTCACCCAGGTTCCTTCACTAATCTCCTCACGTCCACCCTCTGAGTAGAAAAATGTGCAGCTGGACCACGAATGTCACTTGTCAACTTAAAGGATGCTATTTCTGCCCTGTAAATGGTTGTAAACTTCGGTGGTCCTCTGCTATGGAATCTATATCTGATCGGGGGCACGGGGGATGGTGTTCCGACCACCCCTACGATCATCTGTATGAAAAGGTCACGCTACACACTGCTATTCCTAGGCCACAGATGTCATGTTTATCGGTCGCATGGCCTATGTGCAGTTTAATCCCAAGTGAATGGGTCTGAGCTGCAATACCAACCACAGCAACTCTACAATGGATGGCGCCATGCTTGGTAAGCTTTGAGGAGCTGATCGTCCGGAGTGTCTGACCCCACCGATCACATAGTGGATATGGAGCCTGTAATATACATTATGAGTCAAAGGTTATGACAATGTTCAGATTGTATGTTTAGAAAGACCAGCACTCCGTTTTGCTGAGCTGAAAACTTCTTTATTCGTCACCCATGTGACGCACGTTTCGGCATAAGGTTTGCCTTTATCAAATACAGGTGATGATAGCTCAATACAACACATGCAATGCACCATTTAAATACACCTTTTGAAATACCCGCCCCTCATCATGTGAGCGGTCATGTGGCTGTAATTAAAGGCATACGCCCCCAGCCACATGACCAGTCACCTGATCACGGCATCATGTTGCTATGTAACTCAGTATAAACAAAACTCAATCAATGGAAAGGAAATAGGATACGGCAGAGTCTGTATCTACATTCATACCATACTACAGCGTCTGAGTTATCAATGATCAATTATAGAACCAAATACAAACAAACATATTATAATATACATATATTCTTTTAAGTGAAACTGCTCAGTGAATATTCTTTATTGAGGCCTTTGGGGGCAAGCGTCTCGAGCCGATGGATCCAATATGCTTCACGCTGGTGAAGCCTCTGGATGCGGTTTCCTCCACGTCTTGGTGGGGTCACTTCCTCTATAATTTAGAAAAGTAATTGTGAGATCTGATGTTTTTTCTCAATAAAGTGTTGAGGGATAGGCAGCAAAATATTCTCTTTCCTGATTGTGGATTTGTGTTTTCCCACTCTATCTTTGATACGCATTGTTGTTTCTCCAACATAGCACAACCCACACGGACATTTTAGTAAGTAGATAACAAAGCTACTGTCACAGGTAAAGTGACCCCGTACTGGGATTTGTTGTCCTGTGTGTGGGTGCGATATGTTGGAGCCCTTAATGACATTGGAGCAATGAACACAGTTCAGACAGGGAAATGTTCCCTTCCTGACTGTGGAGAAAGTGAGCTGTCGCAATGACGTCCTGTCACTACCTATGTCCGCCCGGATGATCTTATCTCTAATATTTTGATTACGTTTATAACACATCATAGGGAACTCCCTATATTCCTGAATTGTAGGATATGATCTTTGTAATGTAAAATATGCCAGTGTTTATTGGCAATTGCTCTTACTCGATCCATCCAGGGGTGGTATTTGACGATGAGTGGTATTCTCTGTGTTTTTATCACCTTTTTTTGTGTTATTGTGGGATTTTCTACCTTGTGCCTTTGTTCATCTAACAGCTTAGACGGATAACCTCTGTTGACAAATTTTTGTGTGATTTCCTGCATCCTCAAACTACGTGTATCAGGATCCGTTACAATGTCGGCCACTCTTTTTAACTGTGAAAAGGCGAGTGATTTTTTTACAGCTGCAGGATGATTGCTGTGAAATGCTAACAAGTCTCTTTGACATATAAATCAGTTATAATCCTGTTATTAGTTCCCCTAATTACCCATGTGTCAAGGAAAGAAACACGGTGTGAATCTTGATGCAGTGTAAATTTTAGTTCAGGTCTTATACTGTTAATGTGATCTATAAAAGACACAAGGGTCTCAGTGCCGCACCGCCATACGCAAAAAATATCGTCAATAAAACGTTTCCAAAATATACAATGGTTTTGATATAGCACATTTGGGTAGATATACTCTCTCTCAAAATGTGCCATATAACAATTTGCGTAAGGCGGTGCGGCATAGGACCCCATCGCGGTCCCACACCGCTGCTGAAAAAATGTGTCTTGAAATAAGAAGTAGTTACGCCGTAAAACAATAGAAAGTAGAGACAGAAAAAAATCCTTTTCAGCCTGTGTGTATGCGCTCTCATCCAATAATGCACGGACGGCCAATAGGCCTTTTTCATGAGTGATACTTGTATATAGGCTACATACATCCAGGGTGACTAGGATACAATCCTGCGACAGCTCAATCTCACTTATTGTCTCCAAGAAATGTTGTGTATCCCTTAAGTATGAGGGAGCTTTTTTAGTAACAGGGGTCAACACTTTATCCAGGAAAATTGCAGGGGGAGAAAGGATTGAATCTGTGGCTGCAACTATTGGGCGTCCTGGGGGCCGCTCCAAGGATTTATGCACCTTGGGGAGTGTATAGAATACGGGTGTTACAGGGTGTTGGTTGATTAAAAATTCTGCTAATTTCTTATCAATAATATTCTGTTTTAAATAATTATCAACCAAGGCCTGTAATTCCCGTTTTATTGCCCAGACCGGATCTCCCTGCAAAATTTCATAAACAGTTTGATCAGACAGTTGTCCCAATATTTCCTTAATGTAGTAATCCTTGTCTAAAATGACAAGGGCTCCCCCTTTATCCGCAGGTTTGAAGATCAGAGAGTCATCATCAGTCAGATGATTAACTATCTGTCTCTCCTCAGCGGATAAATTGTGATTTATATAATGATCTCCTTTCTTATATTGCATAATTAACATGGAAATATCGCGCTGTACCAGTTGTATATATGTCTCACTCGGATGATATATTTTCGGAGGCATGTAGTGGCTCTTCAGCCTTAAACCGAATTGCTGCACAATAAACACTGGCATATTTTACAAAGATCATATCCTACAATTCAGGAATATAGGGAGTTCCCTATGATGTGTTATAAACGTAATCAAAATATTAGAGATAAGATCATCCGGGCGGACATAGGTAGTGACAGGACGTCATTGCGACAGCTCACTTTCTCCACAGTCAGGAAGGGAACATTTCCCTGTCTGAACTGTGTTCATTGCTCCAATGTCATTAAGGGCTCCAACATATCGCACCCACACACAGGACAACAAATGCCAGTACGGGGTCACTTTACCTGTGACAGTAGCTTTGTTATCTACTTACTAAAATGTCCGTGTGGGTTGTGCTATGTTGGAGAAACAACAATGCGTATCAAAGATAGAGTGGGAAAACACAAATCCACAATCAGGAAAGAGAATATTTTGCTGCCTATCCCTCAACACTTTATTGAGAAAAAACATCATATCTCACAATTACGTTTCCAAATTATAGAGGAAGTGACCCCACCAAGACGTGGAGGAAACCGCATCCAGAGGCTTCACCAGCGTGAAGCATATTGGATCCATCGGCTCGAGACGCTTGCCCCCAAAGGCCTCAATAAAGAATATTCACTGAGCAGTTTCACTTAAAAGAATATATGTATATTATAATATGTTTGTTTGTATTTGGTTCTATAATTGATCATTGATAACTCAGACGCTGTAGTATGGTATGAATATAGATACAGACTCTGCCGTATCCTATTTCCTTTCCATTGATTGAGTTTTGTTTATACTGAGTTACATAGCAACATGACGCCGTGATCAGGTGACTGGTCATGTGGCTGGGGGCGTATGCCTTCAATTACAGCCACATGACCGCTCACATGATGAGGAGCGGGCATTTCAAAAGGTGTATTTAAATGGTGCATTGCATGTGTTGTATTGAGCTATCATCACCTGTATTTGATAAAGGCAAACCTTATGCCGAAACGTGCGTCACATGGGTGACGAATAAAGAAGTTTTCAGCTCAGCAAAACGGAGTGCTGGTCTTTCTAAACATATTACTAGAGGGATCCGACCTACTGACCGCGCACCCGGACCTTACCAGAGCGCAGTGCCGTCCAATTGTTTGTTTCAATGTTCAGATTGTGACTGCGAATTACACAGCGTTTATTACATTTCCCCAAGATATTGGATAGGGACTCGGGATCAATTTGTATGTATGATGTCCGTGATAAGGTTCCACATCTAATGACCCGGTACTGATTCTTTACAAAACTAACTATACGATCATTGAAAAGCGTGGTTGGTTAATAGGACTGCGGTGTGGGGGGGGGGGGGACACACCGCTTACGACTATGGATTGTGCACGCCTGCGCAGTTCAGATATATATATATATTTTTTACTACCCTGTATTACCAATAGAGGTGTAGACCTTGGAGCATGCGCCATGGAGATATTTACAGGCGGTAAAGTTAAGTATGGTGTATCTGCCTTGTCAAACAGTTGATCATCAGGGGTCCCGGGTGTCGGACCCCCACGATCAGATACTGATGACCTATCCTGAGGATAAAAGTCAGTATAAGGGTCCATTCAGACGTCCGAAAGTGTTTTGTGCGGATCCGACCAGGAGGACCGCAGCACAGCGCGGTATTCGTGTGTAACAGAGCCAAGGACGCACAGCCTGGAGATCAGTGAACGGAGGTGACAGGTAAGAGGCTGTGCAAGGGGGACACCCCAGCCTTATTGTTGATACCTGGCCTCCAAAGAGACCAATTTCATCTGTTCCAATATTTTGGCAATTAACTCTTTACAGCGTCACTTACTAACAGCGATATTCACCTTTGGGAGAACAACTCCTAACCACTAAGCGGTGACACTCTTTTTATAGCACATCATATGGTTTCATATTTTTATCATTATTATTGATACACTATTGGATTATTTTAGAGCTTTAACACCTTAAGGACCAGGCCATTTTTTGCAAATCTGACCAGTGTCACTTTAAGTGGTGATAACTTTAAAACGCTTTAACTTATCCAGGCCATTCTGAGATTGTTTTTTCGGCACATATTGTACTGCATGACACTGCTAAAATTAAGTAAAATAAATAAATTTTTATTTATAAAAAAATACCAAATATTTGTAAAAAATTGCAAATTTCCAAGTTTTAATTTTTCTACTTCTATAATACATAGTAATACCTCCAAACATATTTATTACTTTACATACCCCATATGTCTACTTCATGTTTGCATCATTTTGGGAATGATATTTTATATTTTGGGGATGTTACAAAGCGTAGAAGTTTGGAATTAAATCTTGAAATTATTCTGAACTTTTCAAAAACCCAATTTTTAGGGACCAGTTCAGGTCTGAAGTCACTTTGTGAGGCTTATATAATAGAAACCACCCAAAAATGACCCCATTCTAGAAACTACACCCCTCAAGGTATTCAAAACTGATTTTACAAACTTTTTTAACCCTTTAGGTGTTCCATAATAATTAATGGAAAATACAGATACAATTTCAAAATTTCACTTTTTTGGCATATTTTCCATTTTACTATTTTTTTTCCAGTTACAAAGCAAGGGTTAACAGCCAAACAAAACTCAATATTTATGGCCCTGATTCTGTAGTTTACAGAAACACCCCATATGTGGTCGTAAACCACTGTACGGGCACACGGTAGGACACAGAAGGAAAGGAATGCCATACGGTTTTGGAAAGGCAGATTTTGCTAGACAGTTTTTTTTGGACACCATGTCCCATTTGAAGCCCCCCTGATGCACCCCTAGAGTAGAAACTCCATAAAAGTGACTCCATCTAAGAAACTACACCCCTCAAGGTATTCAAAACGGATTTTACAAACGTTGTTAACCCTTTAGGTGTTCCACAAGAGTTATTAGCAAATAGAGATGGAATTTCAATTGTTGGGCAAATTTTCCATTTTACTATTTTTTTTCCAGTTACAAAGCAAGGGTTAACAGCCAAACAAAACTCATTATTTATGGCCCTGATTCTGTAGTTTACAGAAACACCCCATATGTGGTCGTAAACCGCTGTACGGGCACACGGCAGGGCGCAGAAGGAAAGGAATGCCATACGTTTTTTGGAAGGCAGATTTTGCTGGACAGTTTTGTTGGACACCATGTCCCATTTGAAGCCCCCCTGATGGACCCCTAGAGTAGAAACTCCAAAAAAGTGACCCAATTTTAGAAACTACGGGATAGGGTGGAAGTTTTGTTGGTACTAGCTTAGGGTACATATGATTTTTGGTTGCTCTATATTACACTTTTTGTGAGGCAAGGTGACAAGAAATAGCTTTTTTGGCACCGTTTTTTTTTTTTTTTTGTTATTTACAACATTCATCTGACAGGTTAGATCATGTGGTAATTTTATAGAGCAGGTTGTCACGGACAACAAAAAAAAATAAATCATGTTATAGTGTCCCCATAATTTTTTTATTTTTTGGGCCATTGTCTCATGTAGGGTCTCATTTTTTGCGGGATGAGGTGACTGTTTGATTGGTACTATTTCGGCGTACATGCGACTCTTTTGATCACTTTTATTACCTTTTTTGGGAAGTAAGGTGGGCAAAATTTCAATTTCCTGATAGTTTTTATTTTTTTTATTTTTATAGCGTTCACCGTGCGGGGAAAGTAACATGACCGTTTTATAGATCAGGTCGTTATGGACGCGGCGATACCTAATATGTGTAGTGTATTTTTATTTTTTTTGTGATAAATGTGTTTTTACTATCTTTACTTTTTTTCACTTTTTTTGGACCCAGACCCACTTGGTTCTTGAAGATCCAGTGGGTCTGATGTCTGTATAATACAATACAGTACAATATATATTGTACTGTACTGTATTTTACTTACACAGAACAGATCTATACTTTTAGCATAGATCTGTTCAGCACCATGGACAGCAGGATGCCTGAGAAGGCGTCCTGTTGCCATGGGGACCTTCCCCGTCTGCCACAACTGAGCAGACGGGGAAGGGGAAGGAGGGGAGCTCCCTCCCTCTGTCCCCCCATCCATCTGAGGGCTGCAAAGGCACAGCAGCCCCCCGATGGCAGAGGGAGGGAGCTCCCTGACTTAACCCTTTCCATACCGCGGTCCGTACGGACCGCGGTATGGAAAGGGTGAAACAGCTAAACGGCTGACATCGCAGCGATGTCAGCCGTTTATACCAGAGTATCAGCAATGTACCACTGACCACCAATGAAATTTTAGCGGGAGGCGGGCGGGGGATCGCGATCTCGCCTGCCGCACCGCCCGCCTCCCGCAACTGCCGCACCGCCCACAAACCGCCCCCTGCACCCCACCACATAAATGAATTCAGGGGTGCAGGGGGGGGGGTTAAAAAAATATATTTTGCCCATTTTTAGGTTTCTGAGATCAGAAACTACATAAAGCGCTGCAAACCGCAGGTCTGAATTGACCTGCGGTTTGCAGCGATCGCCGATATGGGGGGGTCACAGGACCCCCCTCGGCATTGAGCCTGAGTGTGTGTAACAGCCGGCACTCAGCGCTGTCACCATGTCTGCAGACATGGTGACAGTTTAATGCCAGGACGAGTATACTCGTCCTGGTGCGCTAAGTACCAGTGTTCCAGGATGAGTATACTCGTCCAAGGTCCTGAAGGGGTTAAGGACTAGATATATTGTATAAATTTTGTGAAACACTTTTGCACTAGCCGTCACCAATCTAACTATTTTAGATACATTGTTTAAGCACTAATGCACATATTTACAATTAGCTAACACGATTGCAACATCAGAATTGCGAGGATTAGAGGTCTGGTGTCTAACTATTACAGTATATTCCAGGACTGTATGGGCAGTTACGGCATTTATTTTAATCCATTTTAATAAAAATATTTTTTAATTTTAATATGAATCAGATGGTGAGTGCCTGTTTCTTACATTTCAAATTATAACAAATAAAGGCTTGAAATATCTCGCTTTGCATGTACTGAGTCTATCTCATATATTAGTTTCACCTTTTAAGGCTACTTTCACACCTTCGTTCAGGTGTCCGCTCGTGCGCACCGTTTGAAGGGGCTCACGAGCGGCCCCGAACGCATCCGTCTGGCCCCAATGCATTCTCTATGGAGGCGGATCCACTGAGAATGCATCCGCCTGCCAGCGCTCAGCCTCCGCTCCGCTCAGTGAGCGGACACCTGCATGCTGCTTGCAGCGTTCGGTTGTCCGCCTGGCCGTGCGGAGGCGAGTGGATCCGTCCACACTTACAATGTAAGTCAATGGGGGCGGATCCGCTTGAAGATGACACAATGTGGCTCAATCTTCAAGCGGATCCGTTCCCCTTTGACTTTCAATGTAAAGTCTGAACGGATCCGCTCAGACAACTTTCACACTTAGAAAATTTTCTAAGTTTTAATGCAGACGCATCCGTTCTGAACGGATGTGAACGTCTGCATTATCGGAGCGGATCCGTCTGATGAAACATCAGACGGATCCGCTCCGAACGCTAGTGTGAAAGTAGCCTAAGTTGTATTACTGAAATAAATGAACTTTTGCACGATATTCTAATTTTTCGAGTTTCACCTGTACACACCTCAGCTGCTGCAGAACCTCATAATACACACCTCAGCTGCTGCAGAACCTCATAATACACACCTCAGCTGCTGCAGAACCTCATAATACACACCTCAGCTGCTGCAGAACCTCATAATACACACCTCAGCTGCTGCAGAACCTCATAATACACACCTCAGCTGCTGCAGAACCTCATAATACACACCTCAGCTGCTGCAGAACCTCATAATACACACCTCAGCTGCTGCAGAACATCACAATACACACCTCAGCTGCTGCAGAACATCACAATAGACATCTCTGCTGCTACAGGACATGGATGCCTCCTGCCTTATCCGTAGCCTTCTCTAAATTGGGACTGGTGCATCCAAACAAGGGGATTGAAGCATCTGCTACAGGAAGGAAACCTCATATACCTGCTGCAGTCCTGACTGGTAGTGGACGGTGATTAATGCAGGACGCATCATCCACGTGGGTTACAGATGAAAAGCTGGACACTTCCTAGCTAGGATTCAGTCCTCATTTACATACAGCGCAGGATATAGCACTTCTGGGGCACATTTTCCTGGAGTTTTTAAAAACAGATTTATCAATCTCTTACACCACAGAAGATGACTGTGCTCCACGCTTTCTTTATGGCTTGAAACAGTAAACAGATCTTTAACCCGAGACAGAAACTATAGACGGTGGATCTACTACAGTGTTTACATGTGACGTAAGTGACACGTGTCCTGTGACTAATGAACGCTACAAATAGCTCAGTGAAACCATGAATCATGCAGTGTGTGGAGTAAAAAGTTCTATGGACTTTCTAAGATACTTTGGGGGGAATTTTTTAAGATTCTCTACAGCCTGTGTTGGCTTTATTTAGCAATACGACTCTTGTCCTGAAGCGTTTGCCCATTTTTGTTACGCCGCCCCCTACTGGAGTGACATTGTGCCTCTTTGAAAAGCAGCCTGTGATACATCTGGAGTGAACCTATTTAAAGGGGTTGTCCACAATTTTGATATTGATGGCCAATCATCAGGATAAATCATGGAGGTCCTACTACCTCTCCCCCGCCGATCAGCTGAACAGGCAGTGGAGCCCCAGTGAGTGCTGCAGCCTCCTCTCAGCTACTTTCACATCTGCGTTTTTGCTGGATCCGCAAAAACACTTCCGTCATGATAATACAACCGTCTGCATCCGTTCTGAACGGATCCCGGCTGTATTATCTCTAAAACAGCCAAGACGGATCCGTCTCTAAAACCATTGTAAGTCAATGGGGGACGGATCAGTTTTGTACTGTGTCTGAGAAAACGGTTCCAGCACCACTGACTTACATTGTGGGTCATGACTGATCTTCTTGCTCCGCATCCCAGGACGGACAACAAAAAAAACGGCTTGCTGCGCTTTTGTGTGTGTTATGGGAACGCAATGCATTCTGGATCATTCTGTTCCCTTCAGTTCAGATTTGTCCCCATTGACAATGAATGGGGACAAAACGGAAGCATTTTCCTCCGCTATTGAGATGACTGATCACAATAGCGGAAAGGGAAAGCGCAGGTGTGAAAGAAGCCTTACCAAGCACAGCGCCATCCATTCTATAGTGGCTGTGCTTGGTATTGCAGTTCAGTTGATTAACTTGAGAGGGACTGAGCTGTGTCTAAACTATGTGACCGATGAACGGGATGCCAATGGCTAAGAAGAGGGCACAACGCTCAGGGAGCACCGCGGCCTCTTCATCAGAGGGGGGTCAGGGGGCAGGGCCCCTACCATCAGACATTGAGGATAGCTCATCAATATGAAAATCTCAGGAAACCCCTTCAAAATAGTTAACTACGTCCCATTTTCCCTCCCATATTAAAGTGGCGAGCGCATCCTTGCAGGTAACAATTTCCAACTTTTTGATGCCACTTACAATTGTATCCAGTCCGGACAATGCTCTGTGAGAGGTCCTCAAAACTGGGGCAAAAGACTTCAGTTCGATTTAACACATCAGGGTGTATCCGCTCCGTTCGGAGGCCGTTGTATTAAATCGAAACTGAACAAAACCAGATGCGTCACCATTGACTTACAGTGTATTTAGTGCCGGATCCGGTTTGTTCCGTTTCACAGAACGGACACAAAACCGCAGCTTGCAGCGGTTTTCTGTCCGGTCACAGAATGGAACAAACCGCTACGGAATGCATCCTGGTCTGTTTTGTCCTCATTGACAATGCATGGGGACAAAACGGAGGCGATTTTACAAAGTGATGTGTAAAGTACAGTGGATCAGTGGTCCCCAGCCCGGGCTCTATGCCCCCTGTTCTGGAGGCTCAGCCCTGGGGTTCTCAGTTATGACCGTACACTTTATTAATTGTCATTATCATAGACAGATCCTATCATCAAACAATACAATGTGGATAGTTAGGGCTCATTCAGACGGCCGTATGTGTTTTGCGGTCCACAAATTGCGAATCCACAACACGGATACCGGTCCGTGTGGGTTCTGCAATCTGCGGACCACACATGGCTGCCACTCTCATAGAAAATGCCTATTCTTGTCCGCAATTGTGGAGAATATGACATGCCATATATTTTTTGCAGGGACGCGGAACGGAACTACGGGTGCGGACCTGTTCATTCGGCCGTGTTAATGGGCCCCAAAACTCACCTCCCCAGGGCCCTAACATCTTTGTATTTTTCTCCCAACCAAAACCCATATAAAGCACCGCAGACTTGTACGGGTTAAAGGGGTTATCCGGTAATTATTACTGATGACCTATCCTTCGGACAGATTAATATTAGATTGGCGGGGGTCTGACACCTGGGACCCCTGCTGATCAGCTGTTAGCAGAGGACGGACGCTCCGTGAGCATTGCAGCCTTCTCCTAGGTCAGTGACGTCACGTTCATCTCTCACATGGCCTAGTTGCAGCTCAGCCCCATTGAAGTGAATGGGGCTGAGCTGCAATACCAAAAACAGCCACTATACAACGTGCGGCGCTGTGCTTGGAAAGCTGCCGGGAGCCCGCAGCGCTCACCATAGGTCTGACCAGCGCGGCAGTTCCCTGAAACAGCTGATCGGTGGGGTAACCGGGACTCAGACCCGGCCAATCTGATAATGATTACCTATCCTGAGGATGCGTAATAATATTACAGGCTATAGCTACTAGAGAGGGGTCGTTGATCCAGGGAGTTATTCTGATTGCCTGATTGGAGTCGGGAAGGAATTTTTTATTCCCCTAAAGTGGGGAAAATTGGCTTCTACCTCACAGGGTTTTTTTGCCTTCCTCTGGATCAACTTGCAGGATGACAGGCCGAACTGGATGGACGGAGGGCTTTTTTCGGCCTTATGTACTATGTTACTATTATCCATCACTGGTGAACCCTTTAATCTCTTAAAAGTCACGTTAAAATTGGAAAAATCCTTCCAAAAATCTCACTTTTTTTTTATCTTGTTGGCGCACAACTCAGGAGACACAATTGCATTTTTAACCCTATAGTGACATAATTAATTTTAGCCTTAACCTCCTCAGGACCGCCGTACGCAGGATTGCGTCTTTGCGGCGGTCCTGTTGTTCTGGGTGGACGCGCCGGTGCGTCCTCTCGCGAGACGCGAGATTTCCTGTGAACGCGCGCACACAGGCGCGCGCGTTCACAGGATCGGAAGGTAAGCGAGTGGATCTCCAGCCTGCCAGCGGCGATCGTTCGCTGGCAGGCTGGAGATGTGATTTTTTTAACCCCTAACAGGTATATTAGACGCTGTTTTGATAACAGCGTCTAATATACCTGCTACCTGGTCCTCTGGTGGTCCCCTTTGTTTGGATCGACCACCAGAGGACACAGGCAGCTCAGTAATATGTTGCACCAAGCACCACTACACTACACCCCCCCCCCCCCGTCACTTATTAACCCCTTATTAGCCCTTGATCACCCCTGATCACCCCATATAGACTCCCTGATCACCCCCCTGTCATTGATTACCCCTCTGTCATTGATCACCCCCCTGTAAAGCTCCATTCAGATGTCCGCATGATTTTTACGGATCCACTGATAGACTGATCGGATCCGTAAAAATCAGACGGACGTCTGAATGCAGCCTTACAGGGGAGTGATCAATGACTGTGGTGATCACCCCATATAGACTCCCTGATCACCCCCCTGTCATTGATTACCCCTCTGTCATTGATCACCCCCCTGTAAAGCTCCATTCAGATGTCCGCATGATTTTTACGGATCCACTGATAGACTGATCGGATCCGTAAAAATCAGACGGACGTCTGAATGGAGCCTTACAGGGGGGTGATCAATGACAGTTGGGTGATCACCCCATATAGACTCCCTGATCACCCCCCTGTCATTGATCACCCCCCTGTCATTGATCCCCCCCCCCCCCCCTGTAAGGCTGCATTCAGTCTTTTTTTTGGCCCAAGTTAGCGGAATTTTTTTTTTTTTCTTACAAAGTCTCATATTCCACTAACTTGTGACAAAAAATAAAATCTCACATGAACTCACCATACCCCTCACGGAATCCAAATGCGTAAAATTTTTTAGACATTTATATTCCAGACTTCTTCTCACGCTTTAGGGCCCCTAGAATGCCAGGGCATACCCCACATGTGACCCCATTTCGGAAAGAAGACACCCCCAGGTATTTCGTGAGGGGCATATTGAGTCCATGAAAGATTGAAATTTTTGTCCCAAGTTAGCGGAACGGGAGACTTTGTGAGAAAAAAATAAAAAATATCAATTTCCGCTAACTTGTGCCAAAAAAAAATAATTTCTATGAACTCGCCATGCCCCTCATTGAATACCTTGGGGTGTCTTCTTTCCAAAATGGGGTCACATATGGGGTATTTATACTGCCCTGGCATTCTAGGGGCCCCAAAGCGTGAGAAGAAGTCTGGTATCCAAATGTCTAAAAATGCCCTCCTAAAAGGAATTTGGGCCCCTTTGCGCATCTAGGCTGCAAAAAAGTGTCACACATCTGGTATCGCCGTACTCAGGAGAAGTTGGGAAATGTGTTTTGGGGTGTCATTTTACATATACCCATGCTGGGTGAGATAAATATCTTGGTCAAATGCCAACTTTGTATAAAAAAATGGAAAAAGTTGTCTTTTGCCAAGATATTTCTCTCACCCAGCATGGGTATATGTAAAAAGACACCCCAAAACACATTGCCCAACTTCTCCTGAATACGGCGATACCAGATGTGTGACACTTTTTTGTAGCCTAGGTGGGCAAAGGGGCCCACATTCCAAAGAGCACCTTTCGGATTTCACTGGTCATTTACCTACTTACCACACATTAGGGCCCCTGGAAAATGCCAGGGCAGTATAACTACCCCACAAGTGACCCCATTTTGGAAAGAAGACACCCCAAGGTATTCCGTGAGGGGCATGGCGAGTTCCTAGAATTTTTTATTTTTTGTCACAAGTTAGTGGAAAATGATGATTTTTTTTTTTTTTTTTTTTTTCATACAAAGTCTCATATTCCACTAACTTGTGACAAAAAATAAAAACTTCTATGCCCATCAGCGAATACCTTGGGGTCTCTTCTTTCCAAAATGGGGTCACTTGTGGGGTAGTTATACTGCCCTGGCATTCTAGGGGCCCAAATGTGTGGTAAGGAGTTTGAAATCAAATTCTGTAAAAAATGACGAGTGAAATCCGAAAGGTGCTCTTTGGAATATGGGCCCCTTTGCCCACCTAGGCTGCAAAAAAGTGTCACACATCTGGTATCTCCGTACTCAGGAGAAGTTGAGGAATGTGGAGAAGGTGGGGAATGTGTTTTGGGGTGTCATTTTACATATACCCATACTGGGTGAGATAAATATCTTGGCAAAAGACAACTTTTCCCATTTTTTTATACAAAGTTGGCATTTGACCAAGATATTTATCTCACCCAGCATGGGTATATGTAAAATGACACCCCAAAACACATTCCCCAACTTCTACTGAATACGGAGATACCAGATGTGTGAGACTTTTTTGCAGCCTAGGTGGGCAAAGGGGCCCACATTCCAAAGAGCACCTTTCGGATTTCACTCGTCATTTTTTACAGAATTTGATTTCAAACTCCTTACCACACATTTGGGCCCCTAGAATGCCAGGGCAGTATAACTACCCCACAAGTGACCCCATTTTGGAAAGAAGAGACCCCAAGGTATTCGCTGATGGGCATAGTGAGTTCATGGAAGTTTTTATTTTTTGTCAGAAGTTTGTGGAATATGAGACTTTGTATGAAAAAAAAATAAAAAAATAAAAAATCATAATTTTCCACTAACTTGTGACAAAAAATAAAAAATTCTAGGAACTCGCCATGCCCCTCACGGAATACCTTGGGGTGTCTTCTTTCCAAAATGGGGTCACTTGTGGGGTAGTTATACTGCCCTGGTATTCTAGGGGCCCAAATGTGTGGTAAGGAGTTTGAAATCAAATTCAGGAAAAAATGAGGAGTGAAACCCGAAAGGTGCTCTTTGGAATGTGGGCCCCTTTGCCCACCTAGGCTGCAAAAAAGTGTCACACATCTGGTATCCACGTACTCAGGAGAAGTTGAGGAATGTGTTTTGGGGTGTCTTTTTACATATACCCATGCTGAGTGAGATAAATATCTTGGTCAAATGACAACTTTGTATAAAAAAATGGGAAAAGTTGTCTTTTGCCAAGATATTTCTCTCACCCAGCATGGGTATATATAAAATGACACCCCAAAACACATTCCCCACCTTCTCCTCAGTACGGAGATACCAGATGTGTGACACTTTTTTGCAGCCTAGGTGGGCAAAGGGGCCCATATTCCAAAGAGCACCTTTCGGATTTCACAGGTCATTTTTTACTGAATTTGATTTCAAACTCCTTACCACACATTTGGGCCCCTAGAATGCCAGGGCAGTATAACTACCCCACAAGTGACCCCATTTTGGAAAGAAGAGACCCCAAGGTATTCGCTGATGGGCATAGTGAGTTCATAGAACTTTTTATTTTTTGTCACAAGTTAGTGGAATATGAGACTTTGTAAGAAAAAAAAAAAAAAAAAAAAAATCATTATTTTCCGCTAACTTGTGACAAAAAATAAAAAGTTCTATGAACTCACTATGCCCATCAGCGAATACCTTAGGGTGTGTACTTTCCGAAATGGGGTCATTTGTGGGGTGTTTGTACTGTCTGGGCATTGTAGAACCTCAGGAAACATGACAGGTGCTCAGAAAGTCAGAGCGGCTTCAAAAAGCGGAATTCACATTTTTGTACCATAGTTTGTAAACGCTATAACTTTTACCCAAACCATTTTTTTTTTACCCAAACATTTTTTTTTTATCAAAGACATGTAGAACTATAAATTTAGAGCAAAATTTCTATATGGATCTCGTTTTTTTTGCAAAATTTTCAACTGAAAGTGAAAAATGACATTTTTTTGCAAAAAAATCGTTAAATTTCGATTAATAACAAAAAAAGTAAAAATGTCAGCAGCAATGAAATACCACCAAATGAAAGCTCTATTAGTGAGAAGAAAAGGAGGTAAAATTCATTTGGGTGGTAAGTTGCATGACCGAGCAATAAACGGTGAAAGTAGTGTAGGTCAGAAGTGTAAAAAGTGGCCTGGTCTTTCAGGGTGTTTAAGCACTGGGGGCTGAGGTGGTTAAGGACCAATATTTCCCTCTGTGTTCTAGCAGTCATAACTTAAGAGGTATTGCCATCTCAGACAATGGGGACATATCGCTAGGATACACCCACATGGTCTGATAGGTGCGGGTCCCAGAGGTGGAACCTGCACCTATCTTGTAAACGCAGCTGAAAACAAAGATGGCAGAGTGGTGGCCAGCGGTTACGTGTCCAGCATGTGCGTGCGCTGTGCCTTCATTCACTTTTACTTCTGTAGAAATGTCCTATCCTGGTCCGCAAAACGGACAAGAATAGGACATGTTTTTATTTTCTTCCCGGGGCCGTGGAACGGACACACGGATGCGAAGAGTACACGAGGTGCTGTTCACATCTTTTGGGCCCCATTGAAATGAATGGGTGCAGAAACTACACATGGCTGTGTGCATGAGCCCCAGACACGTGCCGTGCTCCATCAGGATACAACGTCTCAGACCCAACCGACCAGCACGGCCATTTCTTTCCTAGAACACCTGTACTGGTGTCTAGTAGCTCCTCCGCGGTCCTGCCCCCTTCTGCGCCGGGCACCAGTGGAGCGCCAACTCCATGGTATGTCTCTGGTCCATACTGTACGCGGCAGGGATCAGCAACCTCCAGCACTCCAGCTGTTCTGAAACTACAACTCCCAGAATCCTCCTTTCACTGCTATGGGAGATACAAGAACAGACAAGTAAGAGTGCATGCTGGGAGTTGTAGTTCACAGCAGCTAGAGTGCCAAAGGTTACCGATCCCTGGTATACAGGACCCTGAAGAAGCTCCTGTCCTCACCAAGGAAAGGGATTTACAGCTCCCACCATCTAGTCCTGTCCGTTCTCTGTATCCGTCTTGGTTTTCTGCACTTTTCCTTATTCTGGGTGACATTTTTGGGCTCTGCAACCGATTACTGGTTTTCCATAGAGTTATGGACTCCTCTTACAATAGTTTCAACTTTCACCATAAAATATTTGTCGCAGCATCAATGAATGTTGTAACCGGAGGGACGACTGTACACGAAGAGACGCCCGGCGTCGGAGGGGGGGGACGTCAATCATGGAGTCTCATTCCTTCTTCCCACATGAGAGACTTTCCAAAGGAGGAATCCAGACTCCTGATATTCTCTGTGACACTAAGGGCTCATGCCCACAATGCACGGGCACCGACCGCGGGCCAGCCGCCTGTGGATCATGGACCCATTCACTCTTGAATGGGGTCCGCAATCCGCATCCAACGGTACGCACCGCAAAAAAGTAGTGCTTCTGTGGGGTTCCGATCCGTGTCTCCGTGATTGCGGACCCACTGAAGTGAATGGGTCCGCGATCCGTGGTGCACACAGTTGATGCCTGTGTATTGCAGATCCCCTGTATGCGGGCCGCAATACGGCCATGGCGGGGCAACGGGTATGAGCATGAACCCCCACCGCTCCCCCATCACACACAGACTGCTCCCCCATATCTCCTCCGTCACACAGACAGCTCCCCCATATCTCCTCCGTCACACAGACTGCTCCCCCATATCTCCTCTCTCACACAGACTGCTCCCCCATATCTCCTCTCACACAGACTGCTCCCCCATATCTCCTCCGTCACACAGACTGCTCCCCCATATCTCCTCCGTCACACAGACTGCTCCCCCATATCTCCTCTCTCACACAGACTGCTCCCCCATATCTCCTCTCACACAGACTGCTCCCCCATATCTCCTCTCACACAGACTGCTCCCCCATATCTCCTCTCACACAGACTGCTCCCCCATATCTCCTCTCACACAGACTGCTCCCCCATATCTCCTCACACAGACTGCTCCCCCATATCTCCTCACACAGACTGCTCCCCCATATCTCCTCACACAGACTGCTCCCCCATATCTCCTCTCTCTCACACAGACTGCTCCCCCATATCTCCTCTCTCTCACACAGACTGCTCCCCCATATCTCCTCTCTCACACAGACTGCTCCCCCATATCTCCTTTTTCACACACATAGACTGCTCCCCCATATCTCCTTTTTCACACACATAGACTGCTCCCCCATATCTCCTCTCTCACACAGACTGCTCCCCCATATCTCCTCTCTCACACAGACTGCTCCCCCATATCTCCTCTCTCTCACACAGACTTCCCCCATATCTCCTCTCTCACACAGACTGCTCCCCCATATCTCCTCTCTCTCACACAGACTGCTCCCCCATATCTCCTCTCTCACACACACAGACTGCTCCCCCATATCTCCTCTCTCACACACACAGACTGCTCCCCCATATCTCCTCTCTCACACACAGACTGCTCCCCCATATCTCCTCTCTCACACACAGACTGCTCCCCTATATCTCCTCTCTCACACACAGACTGCTCCCCCATATCTCCTTTTTCACACACATAGACTGCTCCCCCATATCTCCTCTCTCACACAGACTGCTCCCCCATATCTCCTCTCTCTCACACAGACTGCTCCCCATATCTCCTCTCTCACACAGACTGCTCCCCCATATCTCCTCTCCCACACAGACTGCTCCCCATATCTCCTCTCCCACACAGACTGCTCCCCATATCTCCTCTCTCACACAGACTGCTCCCCCATATCTCCTCTCTCACACAGACTGCTCCCCATATCTCCTCTCTCACACAGACTGCTCCCCATATCTCCTCTCTCACACAGACTGCTCCCCATATCTCCTCTCTCACACAGACCGATCCCCCGTATCTCCTCTCACACAGATTGCTCACACTCTTAGTATTAGATAAGCCCCTCCCCCTACACACCCACATCGGTCATGTGACCATTTTAACGCGCCTTTTACACATTTGAAGGTTTAAACTTTTTGAACTGTTACTAATACTGACTGATTACTCAGCAGCCGGAGATGCAGGAGAAGAGCCGAGCTCCGGCCGAGGACTGCCCTGAGGTAATCCATGTACAAAGTGGCGGTTCTCCTCTTTATCACTGTAGTTGTGCTCTGCAGGTTGTTCTGGCACTGGTTCTCCTCTGTGTTACTGTAATGTACCATCTGCAGAGTGTCGGGTCTGATAATAGACTGCGGGTTATTCTGTGACTTGTGGTTCTCCACATGGTTGTCTGCCGCTCCATTCAGACGGGGGGAGCACAGGCCCCTGTTCTAGGTTTTGCCACCAGTGTCAGGTGAGTGCTGGTCCGGCTACCAGAACGGGGCCCCTGTAGTAAAAGAGAGGGCCCCCCGCATGCCTGGTATTCTCTCCATTCACAGCTATTAGATCTCTGAAAAGAGACGAGCGCGTGCACTTCCCTTAGCGCTGAAGGTAGGATTGTACCGGGCGTCAGGACTGGGGGCTGCGGTCCGCCTCAGGTAACCCCTCAGGTGCCGGGCAGTGGCCACAGGGGGCCCTCCTCCTCATTGGTGGCAGTTCCGATCAGAGCCCCAGCAGTGTAAGGCCTCTTGCACACAAACTTTTTTTTTTGCCATTTACATTCCGTTTTTTTTTTTTCTTTAGGGTCCATTCACACGTCCGTAATTTGGGTCCGCATTAGTTCCGCAATTTGCGGACCCATTCACTTTCAATGGGGCTGGAACGGATGCAAATCCGCATTTCCTGGTTCCGCATTTTCGGGATCCGCATCCGTTTTTTCGGGATCCGCAATTTCGTTCTTGGAAAAAAAATTGAACATGTCCTATTCTTGTCCGCAATTGCGGACCAGAAAAGGCATTTTCTATTATAGTGTCTGTGATGTGCTGATCCGCAAAACACTTACGGACGTGTGAATGGACCCTCATTCTGTATATACGGAACCATTCATTTCAATGGATCTGCAGAAAAAACGGAAGGTACCCCATATGCCTTCCATTTCCGTTTTTCCATTCCGTTCAAAGATAGAACATGTCCTATTATTGGAACAAAAGGTATAGGACGGCTCACCCTTTTAATGGTGATGTATAGGTGCTCCAATCTAGTGCGACACCCTACTCACCAAGTCAGTCAAATATATAAAAGTGAATGGGCACTCTGATAAATGGAGTCACATATGGAAATAGATCAATATCGAGAATTTATTAGTATCACACAATAATATACCACATTGGTATATTGGTATTGACTATTAAAGGACCCTAACATATGTTAAAAAATATACAATAAGAAAAATATGTATATATATATATATATATAAAAAAAAAAAAATTGTACAATCAATATAAAATCATATAAAATATGAGTGGTTGGTTCCACCTATCGGATCCCAGACAGGAAGGAACCAGATGTTGGCACAATATGGAGGCTAAATCAAACAATCTCTATAAACATAACGGGCACAGTTCGCTCCGCAATATATGTATCCTGATAGGTTTCTATTGAAAAAGCCTCTGATGTAATGGGGCGGTTTGTAGGTAATATTCACAGATATGAGGTCAAAGTTCTAAAGTTCCTCAGAGATGAGTAAATGGTAATCCTACAATCGTACAAGCTTAGGTTTGCTTTTTGGAGAATAATAGTCCTTTCTTATTCCACAGTTATATGCGTGTATCGGTAATAGTATTCAACCGATTGGTGGACAATGACACTTTCAGATAGAACGTTGTTCTGAATAGATTACACAGCAGAAGGTGATTGTTAAAGGGCTTCTGTCACCCCACTAAAGTGATTTTTTTTTTTTTTTTTTGTGGCTAGTTAAATTAGTTATATAGCGATATATGAAAATATAATTGTGTTACTTACATTGATCCAGCAGTTTATTCAAAAAACGAAGTTTTATAATATGTAAATTGGGTCTCTACCAGCAAGTAGGGCGTCTACTTGCTGGTAGCCGCAGCAGAAATCCGCCCCCTCCTCTTGTTGATTGACAGGGCCAGCCGGGATCTCCTCCTCCGGCCGGCCCTGTCGGCTTTTCAAAAATCGCGCGCCTGTGTGGATTCGGCGCAGGCGCTCTGAGATGAGATGAGGCTCGTCTTCTCAGAACTCCCTCAGTGCGCCTGCGCCGATGACATCACCGAAAGAGAAGACATCATCGGCACAGGCGCACTGAGGGAGTGCTGAGGAGACGAGCCTCCTCATCTCAGAGCGCCTGCGCCGAATGAACACAGGAGCGCGAATTTTGAAAAGCCGACAGGGCTGGCCGGAGGAGGAGATCACGGCTGGCCCTGTCAATCAACAAGAGGAGGGGGCGGATTTCTGCAGCAGCTACCAGCAAGTAGCCGCCCTACTTGCTGGTAGGGCCCGCATTTACATATTATAAAACTTCGTTTTTTGAATAAACTGCTGGATCAATGTAAGTAACACAATTATATTTTCATATATCGCTATATAACTAATTTAACTAGCCCAAAAAAAAAAAACACTTTAGTGGGGTGACAGAAGCCCTTTAAGGCAGTTTAGTAAGCTCTCAGTGTGAGCAGATAGTACTCACGTTTAGCAGCCTCAGTTCGTGGCGTCCCACGTGCTGTAATTGTATGATAAGCTTACCTACTGTTTCATCTAATGTAAAAGATCTTTCTTTGGTTGTATACCGGATCTTTAATCTTCTGCTGGATTATAGCTGTGTCGAGCTGTTGCACACGCGATCCCGATATTTCCACTGGTTGTACAATCAGTGGGATTCCTTTAGCGTCCCACGTGTCTCAAAGTCTATAGAGCCCCAGTGTTTAATGGTGAGGCGGCTGTGTGCCGATTCCTTTCAGAATGGCAAAATCGGGATTCCGCTAGTGGGTACCTTTGGTGAAGCGCTTCACTTGTGGACCATCCGATCGGTGTTGTCCGACATATATGACCAGCTGTTTTAATCCAATGACCGAGTGTTACCGCCAGACGCGTTTCGGGGACTATTCTTGTCTCCTTCCTAGCCACTGAGGAAGGAGACAAGAATATTTTCATATGTGACTCCATTTATCAGAGTGCCCATTCACTTTTATATACCGTATTTTTCGCTTGATAAGACGCACCTAGGTTTTTGAGGAGGAAAATAATAAAAAAAATATTTTGAACCAAAAGGTGTGCTTTTGGTAGCTTTTGAACTAATGGTGGTCTGTGGATGACGCACTGTTATGGGGGGGATCTGTGGATGACACTGTTATGGGGGGGATCTGTGGATGACACTGTTATGGGGGGGGATCTGTGGATGACACTGTTATGGGGGGGGGATCTGTGGATGACACTGTTATGGGGGGGGGGATCTGTGGATGACACTGTTATGGGGGGGGATCTGTGGATGACACTGTTATGGGGGGGGATCTGTGGATGACACTGTTATGGGGGGGGATCTGTGGATGACACTGTTATGGGGGGGGATCTGTGGATGACACTGTTATGGGGGGGGATCTGTGGATGACACTGTTATGGGGGGGGATCTGTGGATGAGGCACTGTTACGGGGGGATCTGTGGATGACACTTATGTCATCCACAGATCCCCATAAGTGTCATCTACAGATCACCCATCAGATGCATCAGTGTGGAGGGAGGAGGCGGAGACACTCATGGCGGGGCCCGGTGCAGTGACTCTACTCTAATACACCGGGCCCTGCAACTGTTAAACATTCAATCGGATCTATATCTAATAGTATATGCTCTGTACGGCTCTTACTGTAGTACTGTAAGTATAGCACAGACCGGCATCTCCATTGGTCATGCGCCGCCTGCCCCAGCTCCCTCCTCATGCGCCGCCTGCCCCAGCTCCCTCCTCATGCGCCGCCTGTCTACTTATCTCACTTTATGAATGAACAGGCAGGCGGCGCATGGCAGAGGGAGCTGGGGCAGACGGCGCATGAGGAAGGAGGTGCGGCAAGCGGCGCATGACCGATGGAGATGCCGGTCTGCGCTATACTTACGGTACTACAGTAAGAGCCGTACAGAGCATATACTATTAGATATAGATCCGATTGAATGTTTAACAGTTGCAGGGCCCGGTGTATTAGAGTAGAGTCACTGCACCGGGCCCCGCCTCCTCCCTCCACACTGTCACTGATACTTCGCTGGCCGCGCTGTGCAGCATAGCAGCCAGCAAAGTATTCGCTTTATAAGACGCACGGCCATTTCCCCCCCACTTTTGGGGGGGAAAAAGTGCGTCTTATAAAGCGAAAAATACGGTACATGTCCTATTATTGTCCGCATAACGGACAAGGATAAGACTGTTCTATTAGGGACCAGCTGTTCCGTTCTGCAAGAAACATAATGCACACAGATGTCATCCTTTTTTTTGCGGACCATACGGTCGTGTGCAAGAGGCCTAATCCTGGGGCTCTGATCGGTTACCATGGCAGCCAGGACGCTACTGAAGCCGTCCATGGTCAGCTCCATGCTGCTGCGTGCACTATGCGCAGGGCAGCAGGGACCGTGTGAGGTCCTAGTCACCATAATAGACATCTATCAGGGTGAATAGGACAAGGGATGAAAAGATCCCGGGTTCTGGGCCCTAAGGGGGAAATAGTTATTAAATAAAAAGTAAAAAAAAATAAAATAAAAAATATTAAGCATAAATCACCCCCTTTCCCAATTTTACATATAAAATATATAAACAATAAATAAACATATTACATATCGCCACGTCCGAAAAGTCCAAACTATTAAAATAATAAAAAATCTCTCCTATGTGGTGAACTTCATAACAAAAATAAAAACCATTTTTTAGTCACCTTGTTCCCCCAAAAAATAGGATAGGACTGTTCTATTATGGGCCGGACGTTCCATAAAATGTGAAATGCACGCGGCTTTTTTGGTGTGTGTGTGTGTGTGTGTGTTTTTTTTTTTTTGGCCTGGTATCACAGTACTTTTTTATGGTATCGAAAACAAATCAAATTTCGGTATCGTGACAACCCTAAGGCCCCTTTCACACGGGCGAGATTTCCGCGCGGGTGCAAAGTGTGAGGTGAACACATTGCACCCGCACTGAATCCAGACCCATTAATTTCTATGGGGAAGTGCACATGAGCAGTGATTTTCACGCATCACTTGTGCGTTGCGTGAAAATTGCAGCATGCTCTATATTGTGCGTTTTTCACGCAACGCAGGCCACATAGAAGTGAATGGGGCTGAGTGAAAATTGCAAGCAAGTGCGGATGCGGTGCGATTTTCACGCACGGTTGCTAGGAGACGATCGGCACGGGGACCCGATCATTATTATTTTCCCTTATAACATGGTTATAAGGGAAAATAATAGCATTCTTAAAGGGTTCTGCACTTTGTTTTAACTGATCTATCCTCTGGATAGATCACCAGCTTCTGATCGGCGGGGGTCCGACACCCAGGACCCCTGCTGATCAGCTGTTTGAGAAGGCAGCAGCGCTCCAGCAACGCCACAGCCTTCTCACTGTTTACTGCTGGCCGAGTGACGTCACGACTAGTATCGACTAGCGTGGGCGGGGCTAAGCTCTATTCAAGGGAATGGAGTAAACAGTGAGAAGGCTGAGGGGCTGGAGGGGTAAAAAAAAAATTTAAATAATTTAACTCGCCTTAATCCACTTGCTCGCGCAGCCAGGCTTCTCTTCTGTCTTCATCTTTGCTGTGCACAGGAAAAGGACCTGTGGTGACGTCACTGCACTCATCACATGGTCCGTCACATGATCATTTTTTACCATGGTGATTGATCATGTGATGGACCATGTGATGAGCGCAGTGACGTCATCAAAGGTCCTTTTCCTGTGCACAGCAAAGATGAAGACAGAAGAGAAGCCGGGCTGCGCGAGCAAGTGGATTAAAGGGAGTTAAATTATTTTTTAAAGGTGTTGTCATATCCTAATTTTCACCCCGGCAGCCCCCCCTGATTTGAGCATCAGAGCAGTTCATGCTCCGATGCTCTCCATTGCCCTGCGCTAAATCGCGCAGGGAAAAGGCATTTTCCGGAGTTCCAGTGACTAACCGGGCTCTCCATGGGGCTGCCAGGAAGCCGGTGATGTCACCGGCACTGATGGGTGGGCTTTAGAGCTGCCCTAGCCAGTAAAATGGCTAGGGCAGTGCTAAAGCACGCCGCTCAGAGCCGGTGACATCTCCGAATACACTGCTGGGCGAAAGCCTCCGCCCTGCAGTGTGTTATTGTAAATAAAAGAGCCCGTGCCCTGCGCGATCTAACTCAAGGCAAGGGAGCGCATCGGAGCATCATCATGGGGGCTGCCTGGGTGAAAATATGGGTATGTCCAGGTTCAGAGCTGAACCCCTTTAATTAGCAGCACTTGTAAAGAGATGCTTATATGCAGTGCGGTGCGGGCCGGCGGGTGACGACGGAGCATGAATAACGGCAAGCGCTTCACTCGCGCTCTGCGGCCGAATAACACAAAGGAATCCTTAATGCAAAATATTTGCATCGAGGATTTTTTTGTTGAGTTACTTGATTCAATCGAGTAATCGTCTCAGCCCTAATTATAATGCATTGAGTCTACATCAAAGGAGCTGCGTTCAGGCCGGGAAATAGCGCTCACTCATTCCCGGAACAAACGCGTTCGTCTGAACTAGGGCTGAAACTATTACTCGATTTAATCGAGTAATTCGACACAAAAAAAATCCTCGATGCACATTTTTTGCATCGAAGATTCGTTTGTGTCATGTGACCACGGAGCGGGAGTGAAACGCTTGCTATTACTCCCGCTCCGTGGTCTCCCGCTGCGCTTGGAATACTTATCTTTCCAGCAGGCGGCCTCCGGACACTCCACAGTACGTCCATGGTCCCGCGCTGCTCTGACCTCCTGACGTACGCACGCCGTGACCTGACGCACTGTGTGACGTCAGGAGCAGAGCAGCGCAGAACTATGGAGTGTCGGCAGCGCCCCTGCTGGAAAGGTAAGTTGGTGAAACCGAGGGGGTGGGGCGCAACTAAGGCCAGGCGCCTGGAGTGCACAGCGTCATAGTAACCAATGACACTGTGCAATCCGGGTGTCAGGAGGAGCATGGCAGCAGAGATTATGGCACAATAGGGGGAGAGCTGATGGCACAATGGGGGCAGAGCTGATGGCACAATGGGGGCAGAGCTGATGGCACAATGGGGGCAGAGCTGATGGCACAATGGGGGCAGAGCTGATGGCACAATGGGGGCAGAGCTGATGGCACAATGGGGGCAGAGCTGATGGCACAATGGGGGCAGAGCTGATGGCACAATGGGGGCAGAGCTGATGGCACAATAGGGGCAGAGCTGATGGCACAATGGGGGCAGAGCTGATGGCACAATGGGGGCAGAGCTGATGGCACAATGGGGGCAGAGCTGATGGCACAATGGGGGCAGAGCTGAATGCTCTGGGGTGGGGGAGAGCTAATGGGGCAGAGCTGATGGCAAAAGGGGGCAGAGCTGTTGGCACAAGGGGGGCAGAGCTGATGGCAGAGCTGATGGCACAAGGGGGGCAGAGCTGATGGCACAAGGGGGGCAGAGCTGATGGCAGAGCTAAGGGGGCAGAGCTGATGGCACAATGGGGGGCAGAGCTGATGGCACAATGGGGGGCAGAGCTGATGGCACAATGGGGGCAGAGCTGATGGCACAATGGGGGCAGAGCTGATGGCACAATGGGGGCAGAGATGAATGCTCTGGGGTGGGGGAGAGCTAATGGGGCAGAGCTGATGGCACAAGGGGGCAGAGCTGATGGCACAAGGGGGGCAGAGCTGATGGCACAAGGGGGGCAGAGCTGATGGCACAAGGGGGGCAGAGCTGATGGCACAAGGGGGGCAGAGCTGATGGCACAAGGGGGGCAGAGCTGATGGTGTTGGGGACTAATGGCAGGGGGTCTGATGAGTTTTTATAGAGGAAAACAGTCTATTATTTTTTTCTTATTAGATTACTCGATTAATCGTAAAAAATAATCAATAGAATACTCGATTACTAAAATAATCGTTTACTGCAGCCCTAGTCTGAACCCAGTCTAAGACGCCGATCGTGCTGAACATCCAATCAATGGAAGCCACAGATCACTACAAAGACCCGTTTGCTGTTATCACAGATCAACCATGAACAGTTCAGAAATCGGCGTCTGTTGTACGTCCGTCTTGTCGCTGTTCTCGGGGGCGTAGCTTCTGCCTACTGTGGATGGCGCCCGCGAGTGGTAGGTGATTCAGTTGGTTAATGCATACAAGATGTGGGGCTAAGGGTCGGACGCCATAAAGCAGCCGATCTAATGGGTTAAATGGCCGTTCCCGCAGCTGGTGGGCTACCTTAGTGTTCCGGCACCAGGAACCTCCTTTCCTGCATCCGGACCGGGATCTCCTCCTGCAGCTGAAGCGGACATTTAACCCACCAGGATTACTGGTCAGAACCCGGGTCCAGGGGCCACACAGAGCTGAACAGGAATGGGGGCTTAACCCATTAAGAACCATAATCCACCTGCTGGGGGGCATATCTTCCGGGTGCTGCAATCATTCACATGTCTATACCTGGTACCTGCATGAGTCTCATTAGGAATAACCCTCATCATGCGGCTCACATTATGTCTTCCCGCTCCCTCGTTATGGGTCTCATTATAGGCCCCTTGCAGACGAGCGTGTCCGGATTAGGTGCATTGCGGCAAAATCGCGCGAGTAGGTACGCAATTGCAGTCAGTTTTGACTGCGATTGCGTTCCGTTGTTCAGTTATTATCGCGCGGGTGCAATGCGTTTTGCACACGCGTGATAAAAAACTGAATGTGGTACCCAGACCCGAACTTCTTCACAGAAGTTCAGGTTTGGGTTCAAGGTTGTGTAGATTGTATTATTTTCCCTTATAACCATGTTATAATTTAACTCCCCTTAATCCACTTGCTCGCGCAGCCCGGCTTCTCTTCTGTCTTCATCTTTGCTGTGCACAGGAAAAGGACCTTTGATGACGTCACTGCGCTCATCACATGGTCCATCACCATGGTAAAAAGATCATGTGACGGACCATGTGATGAGTGCAGTGACGTCACCACAGGTCCTTTTCCTGTGCACAGCAAAGATGAAGACAGAAGAGAAGCCGGGCTGCGCGAGCAAGTGGATTAAGGTCAGTTAAATTATTTAAAATTATTATTTTTTTAACCCCTCCAGCCCTATTGTACTTTGCATTCTGTATTACAGGGGTTCTGCACTTTGTTTTAACTGATGACCCCTGCTGATCAGCTGTTTGAGAAGGCAGCAGCGCTCCAGCAGCCCCTCAGCCTTCTCACTGTTTACTCCGTTCCCTTGAATGGAGCTTAGCCCCGCCCACGCTAGTCGATACTAGTCGTGACGTCACTCGGCCAGCAGTAAACAGTGAGAAGGCTGTGGCGTTGCTGGAGCGCTGCTGCCTTCTCAAACAGCTGATCGGCAGGGGTCCTGGGTGTCGGACCCCCGCCGATCAGAAGCTGGTGATCTATCCAGAGGATAGATCAGTTAAAACAAAGTGCAGAACCCTTTTTGAATGCTATTATTTTCCCTTATAACCATGTTATAAGGGAAAATAATGATCGGGTCCCCATCCCAATCGTCTCCTAGCAACCGCGCGTGAAAATCGCACTGCATCCGCACTTGCTTGCGGATGCTTGCGATTTTCACGCAACCCCATTCATTTCTATGGGGCCTGCGTTACGTGAAAAACACACAGAGGAGCATGCTGCGATTTTCACGCAACCCCATTCATTTCTATGGGGCCTGCGTTACGTGAAAAACACACAGAGGAGCATGCTGCGATTTTCACGCAACGCAAGTGATGCGTGAAAATCACCGCTCATCTGCACAGCCCCATAGAAATGAATGGGTCCGGATTCAGTGCGGGTGCAATGCGTTCACCTCACGCATTTCACCCACGCGGAAATCTCGCCCGTGTGAAAGGGGCCTTAGTCTTCAGGGTGCAGAGTATATTTGCTGAAGCGCTGCTGCCTGTTCACCAGTTAGACAGATCATAATCGTTCCTACTATTCAAACTATTGCATTTCCGGTACGCATTTTTTGGCGATTCCACGTGGACCCATTAATTTCTATGGAGGTTATCTGTGTGCTGTCCGCAGCTGTACAGAAAATTGTACAACCTGTCCTGTTCTTGTCCGTTTTATGGACAAGAATAGGCATTTTTACCAGTGCGGGATGCAAAAAGACTGCATCCGTATTTTACAGATCCGTGATTTACGGACTGCAAAATTTATACGGTGTGAATGGGGCCTTATCCATAGGCTTGGTCATAAGTGTACGATTGCTGGGACCCCTGACGATTACTAGGACATGGGTTCCCGAGTCCCTGTGTGACTGGAGCTGTAGTGTGCAGGTGTCACTGCTGGATTGCCAGTTAGGCCTCGTTCACGTCTCCATCAACCAGATCCGGCACAAGGCGGCCCATTGACTGTAATGAGGTCCAGCAGTGATCCGACGGTCGGTGTTTGTGCCGGATCTGCTTGATGGAGATGTGAACAAGGCCTTACAGAGCTTTACTCTCCGTCCTATAGAAATGAATGGAGCAATCGTTACACGTGGGCACCTCCTCTCCATTCATACAGGGGACTTGGAGACCCCCGCTCTCATGATTGGTGCAGATCTCGGCGATCAAACATTTATCACCTATTCTGTGCAAAGCTTCTTTATGGGGAAAACCCTTTAAGTTCCAGAAAACCCCAGAGTACGTTCACATGTGGCCGATTTGTGGCATAAATTTCTGCGACTGAAAATCTGTAAAAGTGAGAATGGAAGACAGTACTGTATGAACATCACCCTGTAAGGGGGTTTTCAATGATAGATTTTCTGGGTATTCCCGTCTGAAAGATCATCAGATCATCTTTTAAAAGTTTACACTGGTGCCATACAGATTTTTTGTAAATAGCTTATATGATTATTATTTTTTATAATGCACCCATTTAGAGAAATGCACTTCCCTCTTACCCCATTGTTGACTTTTGCCAACCCATAGATACGGCCACCTCTATAGGCCGCGCTTGCGCGGACCACTCTCCCTTTTCACCCAGGCGGCCGGCGATTCAGACTAGTACGCGCACGTCAGTCATAGCAGTCATGGAAGCAGCTAACATTGTTGGCCTTAAAGGGGTTGTCCACTTCTGTCCTCAGGACAAGCCATCGATATCTGATCGGCACCGGCGCACACCTCAGCTAGTGCAGTAACCAGCTCCATCCACCATATAGACTGAGCTAGTGGCTCCTGCAGAACAGCTGGTGGGGGCTTGGGGTGTCAGACTCCCCCCCAGGTTTTCCAGGCGTTGTAGCTCAGCCCCCTACTCCTGAATGCTGCAGGGCCTGTTGTCGATCACCTCTATCATTCCGTGGATGTCATATACCTGCTTTATACATGGGATTTGTATCTTTCATATAGTTTGTATCATATATTTCAGGTCGATGCAGAAAACAGGATTCCATTGAAAGCAGGTGAAAAATGTGAGACCCCAAGAAAGTCCTTCTTACAGCGTTATGGTAAATGTCACCGCCTCATAGTGTGATGTCACCTTACCTTGCATTACAGAGGTTGTCCCACAAAACCCATTTATTTGCTATCCACAGTATAGGCGCAGGGCTGGGCGACCTGCGGCGCTCCAAACTACAATTCCCAGCATGCTCCATTTATTACTATGAGAGTTCTGAGAAGAGCAGAGCAAGTATGCATGCTAGGAGTTGTAGCTTCACAACAGCTGGAGTGCCGCAGGTTGCCCACCCCTGGAGCATCTGATCAGCGGGGGTCTGACTGCTGGGATGTAGGAAGAGTATGGCATGCACGGGTATAGACCCCTATCTGCTGTAAAAGCCCCTTTATTTCTGTACAGTCAGGAAAGTCCCAGGTGGTCACCAGGGGAACTGAATGTGTTTCAGGTCTAGATATTAATTTCTTAATAAACCTTTTGTACACCTGTACATCTCTGCACGCACCGCTGCAGCCAGTCACTGTTCGCAGAATTAAGCCTCATGCAGACGTCCGTGGAGCACAGACCGCGAAATACTGGACTGGCATTGCAGGAGCGCACAGAGTCATTGGTTGCTATGACGCTGTGTGCTTCATGCCGCTGCTGCTGTACAGTAATACACTCGTATAGATCATACGAGTATATTACTGTACTGCTGCGGCGGCACAAATCGCACAGCGTCATAGCAACCAATGACTCTGTGCGCTCCTGCAATGCCAGTCCGGTATCTCACGGTCTGTGCTCCACAGACGTCTGCATGACGCTTTAGCGGTTTGGGTACTGACTTACAACCACTGCGAGAGAGGTGAGTGTGATGCAGCACGCCGTCCCCACCCCTCCCCCGCTGCAGTACAACTGTTGTATTCAGGATAGGAAACGATCAGTCATGGTCTGGAGATGGGGGTGGCTTCTGCCGCTCGCTGTGGGCTTTAGCGGGTCAGTACTGACAGACCGCTGAAATCGGCCAGATCGACGCTACACTATATTGACTTGATGAGAGCAGGATACGGCAGCTCAATAAGAATGTAGACTGCAATGGTTAATTTATTGCAGTCTATAGGAGAAGCGATCAGAGGATCACATTTTCAAGTCCCCTAGCAGGACTACGGACACGTTTTGTAATAAATAAATAATAAATTAACATTTTTACACTAATTTATTTGGTGGAGAAAATAATTTCTCCAATTGGTTGTCTTTATTTTTCTATTCTTCTTTTTGTTCTACAGCCTTAGGTGCTTCCTATGCACAGCAGGCTGCTCTCAGTCAGTTTACAGAGAATCTTGTATCTGACGGATTCTCTGTAACTCCTCCTCACTCCACACGGGAGCGCGCACTGTCATTTACTCCCCCCCCCCCCTTTCAGGATAGCCGAGCAGTGCAGAGTGTCAGCTGTAACATACAGCTGACACTCTGCTTGAAACGGCAGACATAACCCCTTCCATGCTGTAGTCCTTAGGAACTGCTGTATAGAAGGGGCTAACCATTAGGGTGGGAGGGGTTAACCCCCTCCCACCCTGTTCAGTATGGCCCCCCCTCCACCCTCTCAACGCTGCCGGACAGAACACTGCCTGCATCTGGCTTGCCATGGTTTTTCTGTAAATGAAAATACACTGCAGTACACTATACAGAAGAGCCATCAGACCCACTGGATGTTCAAGAATTAAGTGGGTCTGGGTCAAAGTGTTAAAAAAAAAATATTTATTTTTTTAAAGGAAAAGAAATGAAGAAAAAAAACTTCTTCCTATATCCACACATATAATTGTTTAAAAAAAATTAAAAACACAAAAAATGTTTGGCATCGCCGCGTCCGTAACGACCTGATCTATAAAAGGATCACATTACTTTTACCACACGGTGAATGCCCCCAAAAAATAAATAAAAATAAGCTGTTATAGTAACAATCAAACCGTCATCTAATCCTGCAAAAAATTAGACCCTACCTAAGACAATCGTCCAAAATATGGCTTTCAGAAAGTGGAGACACAAACGCTTTTATTGTGTAAAACCGTAATAAATAAAAATGCCCATATTGGGTATCTCCGCGTCTGTAACAACCTTTCTGGTGAATGCCAGGAAAAGAATAAAAAAAAATAAATAAAAAAAAGCCATGTTTTATCACCTTTTCATAAAAAACAAACAAAAAAAAACAATAAAAAAGTTATGTGCCCCAGAATGGTACCAATCAAACCGTCATCTCATCCCGCAAAAACGGAGACCCTACCTAAGACAATCGTCCAAAAAATAACAAAAAATAATTAGCTTTCAGAAAGTGGAGACACAAAAACATGATTTAAAAAAAAAAAAAATGCTTTTATTATGTAAAATAAAATTTTAAAAATGCAAATATTAGGTATCGCCGTGTCCGTAACAACCTGCTTTATAAAAATATCATGTGATCCAACCTGTCTAGTGAATGCTGTAATGTTCACAATTAACATTGACAACCCCTTTTAATAAGCTAAAAACAATCCAGATTTTGGGTGGGTCCAGAAGTGACATTCATTTCAGTGCACATTTTATTTTCCAGGAAGAAGTGTGACCGTCCCCCTTTGGCTCCTCCTGCTTCTACTGGTTATTATCATATTAACCATTGTTCTACTGCTCGTCCTTGTTGGCACAGGTCAGTGTCCAGTATTTCATGTCCTCATTTAGGCAGCGTTCACATCTGTGTTGGAGATCCGGTGCAAATGCCGGCTGTTGGCCGGACAAAAAACCACTGCATGCAATGGTTTTGGTCAAGCCAAAACCCGGCATTTATGCCAGAAATCTGACGGATCACCGCCGGATCTCATTGCAGTTAGTAGAGGATCCGGCGGTGAAGTAGAGGATCCAGCAGGCTGCTCTGCACTGGAACTGCCTGCCAGATCTCTGAACGGAGATGTGAAGGAGGCCTAAGGGTGAAGTCATCCCATAATGTTACCCCCTACCCATGGGGCATTAAGAATAATTGCCGGGATCATGTGACTCATCGCTTTCATCTGCCGTCCTGGGTGGCGCCCAATTATCCCCCCCACAATGTCAGCCTGGTAAATATATCCGTGTGACCGACATAATAACCAAAAATGGTCATTTTATAGAAAGCTGTATAAATAAGAATGCCGGGAGCACAAGGCCTTTTATACGTTAAAGGGGTTATCCAATGCCCCCCCGGCAGTGCTGGGAGGTCAGGACGGGAGCACTCGCTGACTGACACTCTTGAGAGTCCAATGCATGGAGCTCGCTTGTGTAAGGCCTCTTTCACACGGGCGTCATGTTTTTTGCCCGGATAAGATGCGGGAAAATGTGCGTTTTTTTTTTTTTTTCGCACGAGTGCAAAACATTATAATGCGTTTTGCACGCGCGTGAGAAAAATCGGAATGTTTGGTACCCAAACCCGAACTTCTTCACAGAAGTACCGGGTTTGGGTTAGGTGTTCTGTACATTATTATTTTCCCTTACGCTGGGTTCAGACCTGAGCGCTCTGTATGCGCGATTGTATCGCGCGTTTACAGACGCGGCTCCGGAACAAGCGAACGCCCATTGTCGCGCGTTCCCACTGAAGTCTATGTACGGGAACGCGCGACAAGACGCCCCAAAGAAGCTCCTGTACTTCTTGGGGCGTCGGGCGTTTTACAGTGCGATCGTACGCGCTGTAAAACGCTCAGGGGAGAACCATTTCCATAGGGAATCATTGGTTCTTGCCTGTTGAGCGTTTTACAGCGCGTAGGAACGCGCTGTAAAACGCTCAGGTCTGAACCCAGCCTAATAACATGGTTATAAGTGAAAATAATACATTCTTAATACAGAATGCTTAGTACAATAAGGCTGGAGGGGTTAAAAAAAATAATTTAACTCACCTTAATCCACTTGATCGCGCAGCCGTCATCTCTTCTGTCGTCTTCTTTGCTGTGTGCAGGAAAAGGACCTGTGGTGGCGTCACTGTGCTTATCACATGGTCCAATCACATGGTTCATCACCATGGTGAGGGACCATGTGATTGGATCATGTGATGTGACGTCACCACAGGTCCTTAGCCGGCAGCTCAACATTACAGAAGAAGACAGAGATTCGCAACTACGCGATCAAGTGGACTCGGTGAGTTAATTTATTTTTATTTTTAACCCCTCCATCACTATTTTACTTTGCATTCTGTATTCAGAATGCTATTATTTTCCTCATGCACACACATTATTTTTTGTCTGTGTCCGTTCCATTTTTTGGGTGGACCTGATGTTGAACCATTCACTTCAATGGGGCCGCAAAAAAAATGAAATGTCTGTCTGTCTGTCTGTCTATGTCCGTTCTGCAAAAAAAAAAAAAAAAAAAAAAAAGGGGACATGTCCTGTTCTTGTCTCTTTTAGGGACAAGAACAGACATTGTTACAATGGATCCGCAAAAAAAACAAAAAACGGATGCAACACAGGTGTCACGCACATGTGATCAATTTTTTTGCGGACCCCAAAATTCATACGGTATGTGCATGAGCCGTAAGATGTGCAAGAGACGGCATCGCTAACATGATATATATGGTAAATTATATAAGAAAAAGAAGCCGCAGCGTGTCCAACTTCAGTGAAGAAAGCAGTGTCCTTTGGATATAGTGCGGCTTCTTTATCTTCTCTAACGCCTCATTCACACATCAGTGCTCCACATGTGCAGGATGCCATCCATGTTTCACGGATCATTAGGAGGAGATGCTTTGAAAATTATTTTTCAGCTGTGCAGTGTCGGTGAAACACGGATGACACACGGACAGCAAAAAACGGACACACGGACATCTTCACAGAGGCTGCAGTATATCGCTCGGCACTGCGGGAAATAGAGTGGCAGTGCACGTGTCCCAGGGCGGCCGTCACATGTAGTTAAGAGGGAAAAAGGACCGGCGCTCGCTGTTGGTATATAATCCTGTTGTGATTTATTGTCACGTTCCAGTGACTCATTTCGGCACGCAATCTGCCTTTATCAAACCGTGAACCAGCACCTGTTTAAATAACCCGCCAAACCTCAGACACTGCGTGAGGTAGTCATGGCAACACAAGAAAGAGAAAAAACTGAAAAAGGGGAAGGGTGGAGGAGGGGAAGTCACTGAACGCCAAGAGTCTACAAGATAATAGAAGATGTGGTCATTAGAGGTCATGGTAATCCATCTTGTCGTTGTGTAATCCTAACTTCATTTCACGTCCGCTGTAAGAAATTATATACGTGATTATTATCTTAATCAAAGAAAGTCATAAAAAGCTATTTCATGCGTAGTCCCGATTCAGTCCTCTGGGTTCCAGTGTCTGGAGACGATGAATCCAGTAAGCCTCTCTCTTGGGCCGGAGTTTGTACCTGTCGCCACCACGCCGTGGTTGGGAGACGCTATCAATGATCTGGAAGCGTAATTGCGCAATTGTATGTCTATGTGAGTGAAAGTGAGGTGGAACGGGTAAGATCAGGTTTCCTTTTCGTATGGTGGATTTGTGTTGTGAGAATCTGTCCTTCATTCTCGTGGATGTCTCCCCTACATATACCGAGCTGCGCGGGCACTTCAGGATGTATACGATGAACTGGCTGTTACACGTAAATGTCCCTCGTGTAGGTGAGTGAGGTGTGCGCCTCTTATAATGCTGGAGCAATGCATGCAACTCGGGCAAGTCTCTGTCTGGAGAACCCTCTATTACTCCCAATGTCAGCTCTGATTATTTAGTCCCTGATGTTTGCTCTTTTAGAACAGACCATCGGTGGTCTCTGGAACTCTTCTACCTGTAGATAGGACTGGGCTATCACATTCCAGTGTTTATAAATGACCGACCTGATCTTGTTCCTCCAAGGGTGATATTTCACAATTGGGGGAAAGCGCGGTTTCTTGGCAATTTTCTCTGTTTGTAACAGATCTACCTTCTTCCGTTGTTCTACCAGTAAAGATTCGGGATAACCTCTGGCCAAGAATTTATTAGTCGGACTCATTTCATTTAATCTGACCTCACGGTTTTCTCTTGTATAGAAAGGACCGGCACTCGCTCTGGTAGTAATTTTCAAGTGATTTTAACGGTCACATACATGTGGTAAGTGACATGTTTGACAAAGGCTCATAGTAGCCGAAACGCGTCACTTACCACATGTATGTGACCTTTAAAATCACTTGAAAATTACTACCAGAGCGAGTGCCGGTCCTTTCTATACAAGTACGTGCGGACCTCCCCTGGACACGCGCACCGCATCACTGAAAGCGGAGTGCCGCCTGTATCTTCTTTGGATCTCACAGTTTTCTCTATCGTAACTATTTCAGTTTGATAAAGGCAGATTGCGTGCCGAAACGCGTCACTGGAATGTGACAATAAATCGCAACTAGGGGTGCACCGAAATGAAAATTCTGGTCCAAAACCGAAAATTCAGGATGCCCTTGACCGAAAACCGAAACCGAAACGGCCTTTTTGCCCAAATACTTTTAAAATACTTTTTTTTTAATGATTTTATTAATAATTCTTTTTCATGAATGAAATTCATCTGTGGGTGGCGCTGTTATGGAGAGGGGGATCTGTGGGTGGCTCTGTTATGGAGAGGGGGATCTGTGGGTGGCGCTGTTATGGAGAGGGGGATCTGTGGGTGGCGCTGTTATGGAGAGGGGGATCTGTGGGTGGCTCTGTTATGGAGAGGGGGATCTGTGGGTGGCTCTGTTATGGAGAGGGGGATCTGTGGGTGGCGCTGTTATGGAGAGGGGGATCTGTGGGTGGCGCTGTTATGGAGAGGGGGATCTGTGGGTGGCGCTGTTATGGAGAGGGGGATCTCTGGGTGGCGCTGTTATGGAGAGGGGGATCTGTGGGTGGCGCTGTTATGGAGAGGGGGATCTGTGGGTGGCGCTGTTATGGAGAGGGGGATCTGTGGGTGGCGCTGTTATGGAGAGGGGGATCTGTGGGTGGCGCTGTTATGGAGAGGGGGATCTGTGGGTGGCGCTGTTATGGAGAGGGGGGTCTGTGGGTGGCGCTGTTATGGAGAGGGGGATCTGTGGGTGGCGCTGTTATGGAGAGGGGGATCTGTGGGTGGCTCTGTTATGGAGAGGGGGATCTGTGGGTGGCGCTGTTATGGAGAGGGGGATCTGTGGGTGGCGCTGTTATGGAGAGGGGGATCTGTGGGTGGCGCTGTTATGGAGAGGGGGATCTGTGGGTGGCGCTGTTATGGAGAGGGGGATCTGTGGGTGGCGCTGTTATGGAGAGGGGGATCTGTGGGTGGCTCTGTTATGGAGAGGGGGATCTGTGGGTGGCGCTGTTATGGAGAGGGGGATCTGTGGGTGGCGCTGTTATGGAGAGGGGGATCTGTGCACTGTTATGGAAAGTGGATATGTGCACTGTTATGGGCATAACAGTGCACAGATCCCTTTCCCCATAACAGTGCACAGATCCCTTTCCCCATAACAGTGCACAGATCCCTTTCCCCATAACAGTGCACAGATCCCCCCTCCCCATAGCAGTGCCATAGACCGATTCCCCTACCCATAACAGCCCCGGCCCTGCTGCTCACAGCATCACTCACTGCATCTTTATTTTACCTTACAATCGTGACGCTCCAGTAACAACTCTGCAGGCAGAGCGGAGGGCGGCGTAACGTCACTTACTCACGTGACGCACCTGCTCCGCCCACTTTATGAATGAAGGAGGCGGAGTAGGCGCGTCACGTGAGTAAGTGACGTTACGCCGCCCTCCGCTCTGCCTGCAGAGTTGTTAGTTACTGGAGCCTCACGATTGTAAGGTAAAATAAAGATGCAGTGACAAAGTAAACCGCCCGCCCGGAGATGGTGGGTGACAAATCCCACACCCAATATTTTCGGCCGATATGTAACAATATCGGCCGAAGTGGATTAGGTGCATTTTCGGCCGATATTTTCGGCTGCCGGAATTTCGGTGCACCCCTAATCGCAACAAGATTATATACGAACAGCGAGTGCCGGTCCTTTTTTCCTCTTATCTTCACTGACCACCTTTTCATGGATTTGAGCAAAGACACGGACGTGTGAATGAGGCTTAACTGGCAGATGGTTAATCCCATCTAAACTGCTGTCACTCCGTCCACTACCACATGGACAGCGCTGCTTCGAATGTAACAGTGTATATATAGAAATAGACCGAAATGACTTTTTTCCCTTCACCCACGAGAGAGAGGATCCACCCCCATAGACAGGAAAGACTCTCCTCCCAGTTCAGTGTGGTTTCCAGTCTCTGCTTCAACCTCAGCTCTCCCACCCTGAACTTTCCTCTGGTAAATCACTCGTGGTCCTGTCGTGGGTGAAGGGGAAAAAATGTTTATTACTCAGCGGTAATTGGATTTTCCAGAGCCCATGACAGCACCCTTATTTTCCCTCCCTTCTTGGTTATTCTGGTTCTCTTATTCTAACATATCTGCAGTATAAAAGAGAGAGAGAAAGTAAGAGAAGTGGCGTCCTTTATTCCCCCAAGCAGCGACGTTTCAGTCCTCTCACTGGTACGAAGCCGATTATCTCCCAGTAAGAACTAAAACATCACTAAAGGACACCACTTTTTTCAATTTACCTGGATGTGACGCTGTGTGTGTGTGTGTGTGTGTGTGTGTATATATATATATATATATATTATTATTATTATTATTATTATTATTATTATTTATTATTCACACAAGTATATTTTATCTATTTCATTTAATGTTTGAGTGTGTTAAGATATCCACAGTGACCTCCACAGCCCCCACCCCTTAACACTGACAGTGCCCCACCTCCTTAAAATGGGACCTCCACAGCAGCCTGCCCCTTTAACAGTGAGTTCCACAGCACCCCACCCCATTGACACTGACCTCTCGCCCCCTTAACAGTGACCTTTACAGCACCCGCCCCTTAACACGGACTATAGGTTACAGTCCCCTTAACTGTGACCTCCACCATTCCCAGCCCCTTAACAGAGACCTCCACAGCAACTGCCCCTTTTAACAGTGACTGCCACAGTACCCCACTCCCTTATCAGTGACCTCCACTGTACCCTGCTGCCCCTTTTAATAGTGGCCTCCACAGTCCCCTCTTCCCTTAACAGTAACCTCCACAGTGTCCGCCCCTTTAACAGTGACCCCGCCCCCTTAACAGTGGCCTCTACAGCAATCTGCCCCTTAACACTGACCTCCATAGCAGCCTGTCCCTAGGGAGGCCAGAGGTCCAGTTTTAGGCCGGACAGTCCGGCTTTCTGACTCCCTGTCCTCTATCCGGCGCAGGGCCTGGATGGACACAGGGATGTCCTTTTGAACACCTCACTCTCAGACAGCAGCACCGTGCTGTCTGAGTGTGAGCTGCAGGAAGAAAGTCTCCTTTCCTACCCACTCCTGCAGCTGACAGAAGTTGATTTTTACCTTCATTTTTTCAATCCCTATTGGCTGCAGAGTGGGAGGGACCAGGGGAGTGGCTTAGCTTGACCTGGGGGCGGGGTTTTTAAGTCCGTCTTTTGAATGGCCACCCTACCTGCCCTCTAAACTGTGACCTCCACAGCACAGCGCCCTGCCCTTTTTAAAGGAAATCTGTCACCAGGATAATCGCTATTGAAGTAAAGCCATGGCCTAATAGCACTTAGTACCTTATTTCCAGATGTGCCTTTGTTCCAGCAATAGATGTTTTTTATTCTCTGAAAATCCGGTTTATTTGGTATGCAAATGAGCCGGTAAGGTGCTCAGAGGGGCCTCACTCTTGCAGGAAGGAGCCCAGACACGCCCCCTGCCACAATGTGTCCGCCCACCCCTCCTCATCACATTCAAGCCATAACTCTGCCCCCATCATGAGGGCGGGCCTGGGCTCCTTTCTGTAAAGTGACATAAGACTGTGGCTTTACTTCAATAGCGATTATCCTGCTGACAGATTTCCTTTTTAAAGCTCTCCTACAGCAGTGAAGATAAATGGCTGGGTTCTTATTAGGGATCGACCGATTATCGGTTTGGCCGATATTATCGGCCGATATTGAGGATTTTGAACGTTATCGGTATCGGCATCTATTTTGCCGATATACCGATAACTTATTGGGAACACAGAACGCGCTGCTCTCAGCGCTCTCTGTGTTCCCTCCGCAGCACAGGGGAGAAGGAAGCAGTGTCTCCTCCCCCTGTGCTGCTGCTGCCGCTGCCGCCAATGAGGGGATAGAACATAAGACGAGGGGAGGGGCTGTGGCCGCTGCGCCACCAATGAAGATAACTCTCTCATTAATTCATATACAGGAGGCGGGAGCTGGCTGCAGAATCACATAGCCGGCTCCCGACCTCTATGAGCAATAGCTGCGGTCCGCGGTAGTTAACTCCTCAGGTGCCGCGGATCGCAGCTACTGCTGATAGAGGTCGGGAGCCGGCTATGTGATTCTGCAGCCAGCTCCCGCCTCCTGTATATGAATGATCGAGAGACTTATCTTCATTGGTGGCGCAGTGCGCCCCCCCAAGTCCCCCAGTATTAATCATTGGTGGCGCAGTGCGCCCCCCACCCCCATCCCAATCCCGGCCAATAGTAAAAACATTGGTGGCGCAGTGCGCCCCCCCCCCACCCCCCACCCACCCAGTATTAATCATTGGTGGCAGTGGCCACAGGATCCCCTCTCCCCTGCTCCTCCGATCGGAGCCCCAGCTGTGTAAGCCTGGGGCTCCGATCGGTTACCATGGCAGCCAGGACGCTATTGAAGCCCTGGCTGCCATAGTCAGTAACCTTGCTGCTGTGTGCACAAAGCACAGAGCAGCAGGGACAGTGTGAGATCCTATTCACCCTGATAGAGATCTATCAGGGTGAATAGGACAAAGGTTCTAGTCCCTAAGGGGGTTAAAAGTTAGTAAAAAAAAAAACACAAATTTATTAAGTATAAATGAAAAAGATTTATAAAAAAAAAAAATACACATTAACAATAAACAAAAAAAATACACATTAACAATAAACATATTAATTTTCAGCAGATTTGTGTAGGAATTTTTTTTCTTCTCAAAAATGAAAATTCCCAGAATATCGGTATAAATTATCGGCTATCGGCCTGAAAGTTCACAAATTATCGGTATCGGCCCTAAAAAATCAATATCGGTCGATCCCTAGTTCTTATGGAAACCTGGAGTAAAACTGTGTATGTGGCCTGTGAGCTTCTATTGGCTGGTAAGGGTCATGTGACCAGGCTTCTATTGGCTAATGAAACCGATGCTATAGGCTCCGTTATGGCTGGGCTGAAGAATAAAGCCGGGTACATGGCGGGGATGCTCTGCAGAGAGCAGTGAAGCAGCGCTTCTTTACTTTCAGGCTGCCAACATTTATACACGTGCCAACTGCATGGGGCATGTGTAGTTATCATGTATATAGCCATATGGCAGTCGGGAAGGGGTTAAGTGAACGGCCTTTAATCCAGCACTTGTTTCCATCTTAGAATGGCAGTATGATTGATGGCCGTCCCATAATTCTGAATATTGAATTTTGTCTTTCACAAGATGGAAGAACGGCTTAGGGAATTCTTAGGATGTCTTCCAGGATGTTCTCTACCTTCCCAGTAATTCTGCGCACTAATCTCATACATGTCACACGTGATGTCCCGTTACAGGTGAATGTCCGGCCCCTGTGACCACCCCCTCTGACCCCTGTGACGACGGCTGGATCTGGTACAAGAAAAAGTGTTATTATTTCTCCACAAGTATTACCGAGTGGGAGAAGAGCCAGGAGTTCTGTGTCTCCAGGAATGCTACTCTTGCCATTATAGACTTAAGACATGAGCTGGTAGGTACCTATAGGATGTAGGGCTGGCTCCTAGACTCTAAGGTTACTTTCACACTCGCGTTTTGGGCGGATCAGTTATGGATCTGCAAAAACAGATCCTGTACAAAAATTCAACCGCATGCATCCGTTCTGAACGGACCAGGTTATATTATGTCTTCTATAGCCATGACGGATCCATCTTCAACACCATTAAAAGTCAGTAGAGGACGGATCCGTTTTCTATTGTGTAAGATTGTGTCGGAGAAAACAGATCCGTCCCCATTGACTTACATTGTGTGCCAGGAAGGATCCGTTTGGCTCCGCTTCGTCAGGTGGACAGCAAAACGCTGCAGGCGGCGCCTCCAGAGTGGGATGGTGACTGAACGGAGGCAAACTGATGCATTCTGAGCGGATCCTTTTTCCATTCAGAATGCATTAGGACAAAACTAATCCGTTTTGGACCGCGTGTGAGAGCCCTGAACGGATCTCGCAAACGGAAAACCAAAACGCGAGTGTGAAAGTAGCCTAAAATGTACAAGGAGCGTCACCACATGTTGTTCTACATTGACCACTTAACCGAAGCATCCATTTTTTAACACCAACTAGTGTATGCCGTGAGCTCCTGAGTTCCCTCTAGTGGCGGCTCTAGGTAGCCAGGTGTTTATCATTTGACTCTCTAGTGGGAATTTATTAAAGGGGTCTTCCAGGACTAACCTATTGATGACCTAACCATAGGACAGGTCATCAGTTTTAGATGTATGTGGGTCTGACGTCCGGCATCTCCACTGATCTGCTGTTTGTGGCAGTAACGATTTGGAAGACCACGGCTCCATGCACAGAGTAGTGGTCGTTGTCCGTTACTGCAGCTGATGCAGCCGTTCAAGTGAATGGGAGCTGAGGTGCAGTACCTGAGAACTGCCACTACACAGTGTACGGCACTGTGGTGTTACCGCTCCATACACTGTTTGCTAACCGCTGGGTGTTGGACCCACTGATCTGCTATTGGTGATCCAGTTTGTTAGTGCCGGAAAACCCTTTTAAACCCTTTGTAACCTTTTTTTGACATGCTGTCTTAGTAACTACTTGCGTTGCCGATGTAATAATTCTAAGCGTCTTAAGATTCTATGATGTAGCATTCCTTCATTATTCCTGCTAAGTTAGGGGTAAATTACCAGCCGTTTGCAAAGAAGGTCCAGATGAGCGTCTTCAGTTGGGGGCTGTCCCTGCGCAGTCTTCAGTCAGTGCTGCCAGCGTCAGACTGTGCAGGACCCCCCCACCCCCCACCAATTGTTAACACCCATCTGGACTTTCATTGCAAACTGCTAGCAATTCATTCCTAATGTCTAGCAGGAATAATAGAGGAATGGCACAACATCCAGACCTAAGAATAGATGCTTCAGAATGATTATTACATGGGGAATGCAGACGTGTCAGGAGAGGTGACGCGTCATATGCGGTCTTAATTGCACTGGGATGAGGTGCAGACATCATAGTACATTTGGCACATATTTCTGGCAGTTATTGCACCAGATAATCAGATGTATGCCAAATCTTATATTCACGCTATAATTTACAGCAGTTACTGGGAAAAACGATAGTACGTCTTTTAGTCCATGGGAGGCCACTTCCCCTCCGGCAGGCCATTAACCTTTAATCTGCTCTGAAATTAGAGTTTTTTTCTGATTGATGGCGGTTTTATTTTTTATCTCCAGGATTTCATAATCCGATTTAAAGGGTCTTCTGATCATTGGATTGGTCTGAAAAGAGAATATGACGGAAGCCCGTGGCTTTGGACAAATGGCTCAGTCTTTAACAATATGTAAGTATAATAAAATAAATATATATACAGTACAGACCAAAAGTTTGGACACACCTTCTCATTCAAAGAGCTTTCTTTATTTTTATGACTATGAAGGCATCAAAACTATGAATTAACACATGTGGAATTATATACATAACAAACAAGTGTGAAACAACTGAAAATATGTCATATTCTAGGTTCTTCAAAGTAGCCACCTTTTGCTTTGATTACTGCTTTGCACACTCTTGGCATTCTCTTGATGAGCTTCAAGAGGTAGTCCCCTGAAATGGTCTTCACTTCACAGGTGTGCCCTGTCAGGTTTAATAAGTGGGATTTCTTGCCTTTATAAATGGGGTTGGGACCATCAGTTGCGTTGAGGAGAAGTCAGGTGGATACACAGCTGATAGTCCTACTGAATAGACTGTTAGAATTTGATTTTTTCTTGCCATAATACAAATTCTAACAGTCTATTCAGTAGGACTATCAGCTGTGTATCCACCTGACTTCTCAACGCAACTGATGGTCCCAACCCCATTTATAAGGCAAGAAATCCCACTTATTAAACCTGACAGGGCACACCTGTGAAGTGAAAACCATTTCAAGGGACTACCTCTTGAAGCTCATCAAGAGTGTTGCTAAGCAGTAATCAAAGCAAAAGGTGGCTACTTTGAAGAACCTAGAATATGACATTTTTTCAGTTGTTTCACACTTGTTTGTTATGTATATAATTCCACATGTGTTAATTCATAGTTTTGATGCCTTCATAGTCATGAAAATAAAGAAAACTCTTTGAATGAGAAGGTGTGTCTAAACTTTTGGTCTGTACTGTATATATATTTTTTTAAAAGATTCTGAAACGTGATGGTATAAATAAAGTTTATTGAACTGAGAGATGGGTGTCCTTAAATTGGCCTTACACATCAGATTAATGACAGCGGAACCCGGCGGTTTTCTTGGTTGCTGAGATGGGCGGACAATAATTACGAGAGCCTAGTCCCAAAACTTCAGCAATAAAATATGAATGAAAGGACTGGCTGTGTAGGTAATATTGCCCAAAACAATCTATCACTATAATGTACATAAAAACCCATATAGAAACAGAAATCCCATAAACAGAGTATGGATTGGAAACTCATATGAGTTTTACTGAATGCGCCTATCTGGGTATATATAGAAATGTGGTGATATATCACACAGGCTGCACACTGTAGGGCTGTGCATAAAAAAATAAGGATAAAAGTCATTGTGATGCAAGCCACAGTGGAGTAAGACACAAATACTAGATGGTATCAAACATATGTAAGAACTTAAAGGCTATGGACACCTTTTGGGTTAATTTATTTTATTTTATTATTGTATTGTAATTATTTTGAGCTAAAAATCATTTTTATAATTGTTCTTTATTAACAATATGGAATCCTTTTTTCTGTACAGAGCTGAGATGCTCTACTAGTTGCCTGTGGATATTTGTCTTTTCCATCAGACCAGGAGCTGACGGACTCCTTATCTCTGCTCTCTGATGTTATAAACACTCATTACAGCTCAGTTCTTATCTTACTGATGGGGACTGAATGTGACTGAAATAAGTGTTCATGACTTCTCAGTAGTGTAAAGATAAGGGCACAAAGCAGTGGCATGCCAAGGGGGGTGTGGGGGGGGGGCTATCCGCCCTGGGCGCCTGCTCTCAGGGGGTGCCAGAGCCTAGAAGCAATGAGCGCTTCAATCAATATAGATGGAAGCGCTCACTGCTGGAGCACAGGGAGCTGCAGTCTTGTCACTCAGCTCCCCGCGCTCCGTCTCTCCCGCATTGAATGGTGAAGCAGGAAGACTTCTCCCTGCTCCACCATTCAGCCTGCAGGCACGGATCGTGCTGCTGGCCTGTGTGGGCGGAGCTTGCAGCCTGGGAATCTACATAAGCTCCACCCACACAGTGATGCAGAGCGATCTGTGCCGGCGTGGAAGAGAGGACTGTGAGCTTCAGGAACGGTGTGTGTGTGTATATATATATATATATATATATATATATATATAATATTTATTTATTTATTTAACAGAGGGGGCACAGAGGGCATTTCTACTATGGAGGAGGCACAGAGGACAAAATTACTACAAAGGGGGTACATAGGGCATTATTACTACTACAAAGGGGGCACAGAGGGCAATACTACTACAAAGGGCATTACTAGTATTAGGGGGGCACAATGGCCATTACTACTGTGAAGGAGGCACAGTTGGCATTATTACTATGAAGGGGGCACAGAGCATTACTCTTGTAAAGTGGGTGGGCATAAACGTTATGGGGCACTGAGTGGGCATTATTACTGTTATGGGGGCACAGTGAGGGCAGAACTACTCTGAAGGGGCACAGAGAGGGTATTACAACTGTGAAGGGACACCGGGCATTACTACTTTGAAATGGGCACAATGTGGGCACTACTATGAAAGTTGTACAGTGAAGGCATAACTACCATGAGAGGGCACAAATCTGGACAAAACTACTGTAAAGGTTGTACAATGAGGCCAATACTACTGTAAGGGGGTACAAATATTTTAAAGTATTGTTGGGGGGTGCCAGAGAAAGTACCCGCCCTGGCTGCCAAACACCCTAGGCACGCCACTGGCACAAAGTGAAAGTACCAGTCACACAGTTAGAGAAAAATGTAACCCTTTGTGACAGAATGGCTTAATAGTTTTAATAAAGGCCAATTGAAAATATGATTTTTAGCTGAAAATGAGTGGTTTTCCCATCTCATACATTTGGGGAATATCGCTAGGATATGCCCATAATGTCTGCTAGGCACGGATCTCACCTCCGGGACCCGCACCTATCTCGGACCAGAGCCTACAAATTTAAGGAGAGCGGACCCTACATGCCCGGCTGCCCTCCATTCATTTCTATTAGAGTGCCAAATATAGCCTGTTCGGCATGCTCGGCTATTTTTGGCAGTTCTACAGAAATAAATGGAGGGTGGGCGCACATGTGGGGTCCGCTCTCCTTCAATTTGTAGGGCCCGTTCTAGAGATGGGTGCGGATACCAGAGGTGAGACCTGCACCTGGCAGACATTAGTGGCATATCCTCCCAATATATAAGATGGGACAACCGCTTTAAAAATGCTGGTCTAGATAACCATATAATCGTGGTCCAAGAGCACCCGACGCGGGGCCCTCATGTATAAGGCAGATTATGGTGAGGCTGTAATTGCAGTCAGTACGGCTGGAACAGATAAGTAAGTGCTCGCCCCTTACAATATGGTAGTCAGAACCAAGGAGCTCGTACAGTAATTGACAAATCAGAATAACAGAGTATATGAGAGAGGCCTCATGCACACTGCTGTAGTTTTGGTCCACATCAGATCTGCATTATTTGCGGATTAGATGCGGACACATTCATCTTAATGGGGCCGCAAAAGATGCGAACACCACACTGAACCGTATGCCCGTTCCACAGCCCCGCAAAAAATAGAGCACATCCTACCGGCTCTCAGCCAATATCTGTGTTTTGCAGATATATAAGAGTCGTGTGTAGGAGCCCTAAGTCAGTCTATAGAGATGTGCTGTATCCTCAGTATTAGGCCTCATGTACACGACCATGCTGTTTTTTGCAGATCCGCAAAAAAACGGAAGCCGCTCGTGTGCCTTCTGCAATTTACGGAACGGGCGGCCCATTGTAGACATGCCTATTGTAGACATGCTGCAAAACGGACAAGAATAGGACATGCTATATATTTTTTTTGCGCGGCCTCTGAACGGAGCAACGGATGCGGACAGCACACTGTCCGCATCTTTTGCGGCCCCATTGAGGTGAATGGGTCCGCACCAGAGCCGCAAAAACTGCGGCTCGGATGCGGACCTGAAAAACTGTCGTGTGCATGAGGCCTTAGGGTCCATTTACATGTCCGTAAGTGTTTTTGCAAAACACTGACACCGGCAATGTACGTTTCACATTTCGCGGACCGCACATCGCCATCACTATAATAGAAAATGCCTTTTCTTGTCCGCAGTTGCTTGTATGAAGCACTGCTGCTCTGAGCTCATTCCCCTAAGTTCACAGTGAGTTCGTGCGTAGTGCGAATGCGGAGACGCCGACGTCTCCTGGTGATCAGTCTGGTATCGAACTGAACTGGCTGCACTAGAGATGGAAGACGGTTCTCCATGATATATAATATATTGTAGACAGGCAGTTCTCACTTGGAACTACTTCAAGAACAATGATTGCATGAGTGTGTATCAAATATATATACGTTTATTAGGACATATATATAAAATCCAGAAATAAAAACTCCAAAAAACAAACCCTAAAAAAGATGATTTCAGTAGCTGAGTTTATACACCACATTGGTAGTTTACAGTAAATAAGGGAGGGATTCACTCTGACCGCAATATAAAATATATATAAATCTCAGTATATGGAGTTCATGTTTGTATTCAGTTCAAAAATGTGGAAGATAAGAATCCCATTCTTTAGAAGTAATGACAAGACAACTATTAGGCCTCTTGCACACGACCGTATGGCTTTTTCAGTATTTTGCGGTCCACAAAAAATACGGATGACGTCCGTGTGCATTTCGTATTTTGCGGCACAGAACAGCCGGCCCCTAATAGAACAGTCCTATCGTTGTCCGTAATGCGGACAATAATAGGACATGTTCTGTCTTTGAACGGAAATACGGAAAGGGAAGGCATACAGAGAACCTTCCTTTTTTTTTTTTTTTTGCAGATCCATTGAAATGAATGGTTCCGTATATGGAACGCAAAAAACGGAACATAAAAGGGGGGAAAAAAAGTTTGTGCATGAGGCCTAATGAGCAAGAAAACAACGATTTGCCACTTAATTACATTAGTTTTTATTTATAATATTTTTTATATTTATTAATTTTGCATATCTTTCACAATATTTTCAAGATGTTGAAAATGAATATATAAGTGTTTTATTGGAAACAAGTTGTAATTGTATACGAAAAACTGCATGGAAAACGCAATAGGGGTACTTTCACATTACCGTTTTTCTTTTCCGGCATAGAGTTCCATCACAGGGGCTCTATACCGGAAAAGAACTGATCAGGCATATCCCCATGCACTCTGAATGGAGAGCAATCCGTTCAGGATGTCTTCAGTTCAGTCATTTTGACTGATCAGGCAAAAGAGAAAACCGTAGCATACTACGGTTTTATCTCCGGCGAAAAATACTGAAGACTTGCCTCAATGCCGGATCCGTAATTTTTTTCCATAGGAATGTATTAGTGCCGGATCCCGCATTCGGAATGCCGGATCCGTCCTTCTGGTCTGCGCATGCGCAGACCTTTTTAAAAATGAGAAGAAAAAAAAACAGATCCATTTTGCCTGATGACACCGGAAAAACTGATCCGGTATTGCAATGCATTTTTCTGACTGATCAGGATCCTGATCAGTCTGAAAAATGCCTGATCAGTCTGAAAAAATTACATACGTTTGCATACAGTTTGCCTGATCAGGCAGGCAGTTCAGGCAACGGAACTGCCTGCCGGAATCAAACAACGCAAGTGTGAAAGTACCCTAAGGGCTCTTTCACACCTGCGTTATTGTCTTCCGGCATAGAGTTCCGTCGTCGGGGCTCTATGCCGGAAGAATCCTGATCAGGATTATCCTAATGCATTCTGAATGGAGAGTAATCCGTTCAGGATGCATCAGGATGTCTTCAGTTCCGGTACGGAACGTTTGTTGGCCGGAGAAAATACCGCAGCATGCTGCGCTTTTTGCTCCGGCCAAAAATCCGGAACACTTGCCGCAAGGCCGGATCCGGAATTAATGCCCATTGGAAGGCATTGATCCGGATCCGGCCTTAAGCTAAACGTCGTTTCGGCGCATTGCCGGAGCCGACATTTAGCTTTTTCAGAGTGGTTACCATGGCTGCCGGGACGCTAAAGTCCTGACAGCCATGGTAAGTGTAGCGGGGAGCGGGGGAGCAGTGTACTTACCGTCCGTGCGGCTCCCCGGGCGCTCCAGAGTGACGTCAGGGCGCCCCAAGCGCATGGATCACGTGATCGCATGGATCACGTCATCCATGCGCATGGGGCGCTCTGACGTCATTCTGGAGCGCCCCGGGAGCCGCACGGACTGTAAGTATACCGCTCCCCCGCTCCCCGCTCCTACTATGGCAACCAGGACTTTAATAGCGTCCTGGGTGCCATAGTAACACTGAAAGCATTTGGAAGACGGTTCCGTCTTCAAATGCTTTCAGTACACTTGCGTTTTTCCGGATCCGGAGTGTAATTCCGGCAAGTGGAGTACACGCCGGATCCGGACAACGCAAGTGTGAAAGAGGCCTAAAACATTTTTTAGAGTCATGGGAGAATTTATTGTAAATAAAAAAGATAGGAGAGGCTAAGTATTGGACACATGAACGAAACAGAATATATATTCCTAGAATACCAATATTTTAAATTGATGAACCCATTATATATGGAGATGCGGAGGTAAGATGAGCCTCACTGCCATCCTACGGTTAACCACGTGGGACGCAGGTCGGCTTACCGTCTTTATTGACAGAGGAGAATTTCTGAACTGAATACAAACATGAACTCCATATACTGAGATTTATATATATTTTATATTGCGGTCAGAGTGAATCCCTCCCTTATTTACTGTAAACTACCAATGTTGTGTATAAACTCAGCTACTGAAATCCGTGTCTGTCATACATATAACCTACTATACGGAGATTATTCAGTAACATCACATAATATATGACTGACAGACACTGTGCTTTCATTGTCCAATATGGTTTAAACCTTTTTTATATTTTTTTTTTTGGGGGGGGGGGGGGGGTTATTTCTGGATTTTATATACCGTATTTCTTGCCCCTGCGTCTTATGGGGCAAATACTAATGACGCGCTTCCATTTTGGAAGTGCTTCATTAGTACCGGAGGACCGGGAAGCGGTGAAGGATCTGTACTCACCGCTTCCTGGTCCTCCGCTCGGCTGTCTGCTGCGCACCATGTGACCTCACTGTGCGCGGCCTTCACAGCTGACAGCCGAGAACCAGGAAGAAGAGAGAGAGCGCTGGTGGTGAGGAGCGGCGGCGTCCAGGAGCAGGTGAGGTAAGTTGTTTTTTTATTTGCGCTGATGGCTGACACGGGGGGCTGATCTGAGGTCTGATTAACATTGGGGGTCTGATTGCTGGTCTGACCTGAGGTGTAATGGAAAATATTTGTATTCTTATTATTCTCCTCTAAAACCTATCTGCGTCTTATAGGGTGAAAAATACGGTATTTTTTTTATAAACGTTTATATATTTGATACACACTCATGCAATCATCGTTCTTGAAGTAGTTCCAAGTGAAGACTGCCTGTCTACAATATATTATATATTGGGGTGATGGGGTGAATCCTACAGACAGAGCGCCTTTCTTCAGATTAAACGGGGTGGTGAGCCAACTAATATATGGATATACTCTCCATGATATAACCTTCTTATGTTGCCAATTGTGTTTCGGAGATTACCTGCTACTACTGAGGAATGAGGAAGTTGGCGCCGAAAAGCATTTGGCCGATACAAGGACATTTCCAGAAGGGAAGTGCTCTATGATTTATTACCCCAAATTTATGTAATTAATGTTGAATCATGTTCTGGAACTTCCCAATATACTTTTTATATTTAATTCCTCATCGCTTTCAGGATCTCTGCTTGCCGTCAGTAATTGGAAATATTCTCTGTTAACATCCAGAGGCTGAAAACCTGCCCTGATTATAGCCAGCTGACAACTATGGCAAGGAAGGTCTCTGATACACTGACAACCGGCAGCTGTGTGAGCAAAATGGGAGATTAGTCTCCGGAGTAAACAGCGGAGCACATTTATCAAGTTCGCCTGTTTTTAGGCATAAAATTAGACGGGCGTATTTTCTTTCTTTTTCTCTTTCTTTCTTTCTTTCTTTCTTTCTTTCTTTCTTTCTTTCTTTCTTTCTTTCTTTCTTTCTTTCTTTCTTTCTTTCTTTCTTTCTTTCTTTCTTTCTTTCTTTCTTTCTTTTTTTCTTTCTCTTTCTTTTTCTTTTTCTTTCTCTTTCTCTTTCTTTTTCTTTCTCTTTCTCTTTCTTTTTCTTTCTCTTTCTCTTTCTTTTTCTTTCTCTTTCTTTTTCTTTTTCTTTCTCTTTCTCTTTCTTTTTCTTTCTCTTTCTCTTTCTTTTTCTTTCTCTTTCTCTTTCTTTTTCTTTCTCTTTCTTTTTCTTTTTCTTTCTCTTTCTCTTTCTTTTTCTTTCTCTTTCTCTTTCTTTTTCTTTCTCTTTCTCTTTCTTTTTCTTTCTCTTTCTCTTTCTTTTTCTTTCTCTTTCTTTTTCTTTCTCTTTCTTTCTTTTTCTTTCTCTTTCTTTCTTTTTCTTTCTCTTTCTTTCTTTTTCTTTCTCTTTCTTTCTTTTTCTTTCTCTTTCTTTCTTTTTCTTTCTCTTTCTTTCTTTTTCTTTCTTTTTCTTTCTTTTTCTTTCTCTTTCTTTCTTTTTCTTTCTCTTTCTTTCTTTTTCTTTCTCTTTCTTTCTTTTTCTTTCTCTTTCTTTCTTTTTCTTTCTCTTTCTTTTTCTCTCCGTTCTGCACCACGCCTTCCAGATTCACTTGAATGGGTCCCCCTCCGTGATGTGGTGAGCCCACGGCTGGCGCTCACATATTGTGGACCCGCTGTTTACTGGCCACGGCCGGCAACAGCCGTGTGCATGAGGCCTTAGTCTGACCTCTAGTGGTTGTTTTTTAGTATGACAGGTTCATATTCACTTAGACTGGTCTAATTTATTTGCGCATGAAAAAAGTTGCGTGTCTCCGGGTAATAGTGACTTTTAATGCCAAAAAAGTAGCATTTTTACTGCTCAAACGCACAAAAAGTACGCCAGCCATGGAGTAGAGCAGAAAATTCAGGCGCAAAAAAGGTATAGGTCAGTTAGTAGTTAGTAAACTTCTGAATTAGTAAAAAAAAAAAAAAGTAAATTATCTAACAAGACACAAGTCTCCAAAACAGTCTCAATTTCTGTACTAAATGTGACATAAATAAACGAGACCGCATTTCTTAGACTAAAAACAGGAGCAAACACTTCAGTAAATGTGCCCAGTGTTTTGAGTCGCCTAACATAAAATCAAGCCGCCTGTTCTGCAAGTGATCTGCGGCAGATAAATTGGTTTGTCGGCAGCACATCGCCCTGTGTAAACCGGGAAGTGCTGCTGCAAACGCTGTGGAGCTGAAATCTATGGGGGCAGCTGTACTGGAGGGGCAGCAAGCCTGCGCGACCGACCGCCATTCGAATCAAACAGGGACACGGGGCCCCTTGTGATTGCCAGTGGTTTTCTAAGGTTTTTTTTTTTGTACTGCTGCCCTATCCTCTGGGTAGGTCATCTTTATCTACACCCGGGACCCCCGCCGATCAGCTGTCTGAGAAGGCAGCTTTTCATCGCTCACGTGGCCTAGGTGCAGCTGAGCTTTAATACCAAGCGCGGCCACTATACGGCGCTGTCCTTGGTAAGCAGAGAGCGCAGATGCCTTCTCAAAAAGCTGATTGGTGGGGGTCCTGGGTGTTGGACCCCCACCGATCAGATAGAACCGATCAGTAAAAATAACCTTACGAGCAGTACCAGAAACCTCTGAGCAGCGCCTGCAGTTTCCTCTTCTGGATCTTCCCATACTGTGTGACATTCGTGTAGCTTTCATGCTCGTGACGTCGGCTCTGTCATCTGAGCCCGTCTCACCCACACTAAGGAAGAACTCTGTATTTTTAAGATAAAGGTTATCAGACAGTCAGTGGGGAAAGAGGAACCAGACATTGCATCAGGGAAGGCGTTCAACCTGTTGTGCAAAATGGGAGTTGTCCGTCCTTTTAGTTTTGCCTCACTTCCCTGTTGTCATGTCTGATTTTTGTTCTCGCTTTGTGACCATTATTATGCATGATTTGTACAAAGAGAGGAGTAACATAGCCATGTACCTGAGACCTTAAACTGGTTACTTACAGACGTGAAGGCGTATTGCTAGAATGCCATCATTTCATAAATGGTTGGGGTCCGACCTCTGGGACCTCCCCCAATCCTGAGAATGAAGGGGCGGCAGCGCTGACTGCAGCTCTCCTGACCGTGCGGGGACTCTGCTCCGTATACTTGGATGGGACCGTGCGTAGTTCTCTGCACAGCAGCGCCCCAGCCGTGAAGGGGCTACATCAACACTGCAGACCATTCATTCTCGGAGCAGGTGGGGTTTACCAGAGGTCAGCCCGCCACCGATCACAAATCGCTGACATCCTAGAGAAATTACATCACTTTATATGATGGGAACTTACATTTAGGTGAGATCTAGCTGCAGTGCAGAATTGTGGACTTCTTCTTACATTGTCTTCATCTCTTCTTCACCTCCAGGTTCCCGATCGTCGGTGTTTCGGACTGTGTGCTGGTGAACAGCGGTCGCATCTCCAGCGCTTCCTGTCACTCGGATAAACACTGGATCTGTAACAAGCCCGACGCTCACAATTCTCATTTTTAATAGGAGACGCTATAAGACCAAGTGCACAGATATATGCAGTTGCCTTGATGGCCCCCCCTATACAGGACAATGGTGGCCTGTCCAGGTTCTCCCCAATGCAAGGCTACACTGCACTGACGAGTCCCAAAAAGGCTGAAATATTTGTGCAGGTGCTAGGGAGGGTCTCCAGCTGATTCGCTCAGTTGAGCATCTTGGATCTTTGAGTCGTATTCTGCAAATCAGTTCCCAAGGAACGGAAGAGAAGCTTTTGTAAATTAATTCGCCCTTTGTATCCCGCTGGCTCCGTGGACAAACTGGGTGAAGCTGGTGCAGTAGTATTCATTTTTTTTTAGAGTTTGTATTGTCTGTGCCTCGTGGGCTGTGGTTTGCACTGAAGTCGTCTGCGGGGGTGTAGATACTTCCTGCACGAGTATTTTTACTACTGTCGCCTTCTCTGGCATGATGTGCTCAGTGAGCATCGTGTCCGAGCGATATGTGATCATCAGCCCTCTGCCACGGAGGCACGGCTGCAGTGGTCACGTATCGGGACGGCTGTAGTGTCGGCTTCAACTCTTGAGGTAGAATAGTGTTTAAAATCTTTAGAGTCTACGCCAACATTCAGAATACTAAAAAAAATCCCTTTTAAGCTTTACTTTATGGGTTAACCAACCGTAACCTACTCGTATATTAAAGAAGTAGGACTCTCTCCCTCCAGTGGATGGGTTTTTCCATTTGATTAGTCTTTGCCAAATAATTCTAAATAAAAAATTATAAAAAAATCAACCTAATACATAGAGGGATTTAAAGGGCATCTGTCAGCAGTTTTGTACCTATGACACTGTCTGACCTGTTACATGTGCGCTCAGCAGCTGAAGGCATTTGTGTTGGCCCCATGTTCCTATGTGCTCACATTGCTGAGAAAAATGATGTTTTATTATATGCAAAAGAGCCTCTAGAAGCAACGAGGGCGTTACCATTACACCTAGAGGCTCTGCTCTCTCTGCAACTGCTGTGCCCTCTGCACTTTGACACGGTCAGGTGTAATGACGTTTACACTGCCTGGCCCTGTTAAAGTGCAGAGGGCGCAGCAGTTGCAGAGAGAGCTGAGCCTCTAGGTGTAATGGTAATGCCCCCGTTGCTCCTAGAGACTCATTTGAGTATATTTAAAAACCCAATTTTTCTCAGCAATGCGGGCACATATGAACATGGGACCAACACAGGTGCATTCAGCTGCCAAGTGCACATGTAACAGGTCACCCAGTGTCATAGGGACAAAACTGCTGACAGATGTCCTTTAAGAACCTAAGACACATGCAGAATTGTGAATGCTGCTCTGGAGTATAATAGATTATAAAACTAGTAAGTCAAGATCAGGCCAGGGTAACGAATGTCAGGGCATGTTCACATGGTTGTTTTTTCACACTGATATTCTGCATGAAACCTGCCTCCCATTTTTTTTTTCTGTGAAATTTTTGCAGTGCCAACCGTATAGCTGTGGAATTTGTCCCCTATGGATTGCCAAGTGCCATTTCTTAGGAGGGGGGACATCACATCTGCATAGGTTGAACCTCTGTATCTGCCCTGGTAATGGACATGGTGGTTCAGATGTTCTTCAGCATTTTTACTGTCTGCACTGAAGCCCACACTGAGCATGTATATACTAGGATTCCTTTAGAAGGATTTTCCGGGATTATAATATCTGATCATCGGGGGTCCGACACTGCCACCAATCTGCTGTTTCATTAGGCGGCCGCCTCCTCCTCGTCAGCCCAGGTAACTTGACGTCACCAGCCTAGGTCTGGGCCGCAGCTTCTTCAAACGGCTGATCAGCAGAGACGTTGGGAGTTGGACCCCCACCATCCCCAATAAAGTGTCTGTGTGTCCTGAGGATAGACCATCAATGTTCTACTCCTGGAAACCCCTCTAATCTGGAGGATTCTTTATTCTCATATTAAGCTACCGCAGTGGGGGTCCACAGTCGGCCATTGAAATTAATGTAGAATGTTGTGTACATATTTCATACAGTTTGCCTAATGGTGACTACTGTGGGGCCCTTCATAACCTGCGTACAATTCAGGGGATCTATAATTTTCAGTCCCGCAAGATTAGAGCTCAGGCAGACAGTAAAATTGCTCTCATCACATTTGTGTACAGGGTCTCTTAGTCGTCTCCTATTAACATTGTGTTGGCTAATACATTCCGTTTTTAGTTTTATATAATTAATGTGCTATTTATATTTTCTAAGACAACTAAAGGGTCTCGTGCCACTAGTGCTTGAAAGTGTGTGAACCCTTCACAGTTTTCTATATATCTCCATAAACTGGACCTACAAATAAAGATGACCAAATCAAACAATGGAGTCAAAAATATTAAACTTACTGAGAAAATGATCCAATATGACATCTCTGTGGTCAAAAGTATGTGAACCTTTGCTTTCAATATCTGGTGTCACCGCCTTGTGCAGCAGTAATTGCAGCTAAACGTTCCAGGTAATTGTTGATTAGTCCTGCACATCGGCGTGGAGGAATTTTAGCCCAATCCTCCAAAACAGCTCCAAGTTCAACCCTGCTAGGTTTGTGGTTTCCTACCATGAACTGCTCGCTTCAGGTCCTTCTAGAACATTTCTATTGGATTGAGGTCAGGACTTTCCAGAACTTTACCCTTCTTCTTTAACCATTCTGTCGTATAATGACTTGTGTGCATAGGGTCCTTGTCTTGCTGCTTGACCCACATTTTTATGAACAATTGTCCTGACATTGTCCTTTAGAATTTGCTGGTATAATTCAGAATTCATTGTTCCATCAATGATGGCAAGTTGTCCTGGCCCAGATGCAGCAAAACAGGCCCAAACCATGATACTACCACCACTGTGTCTCATAAATGAGATGAGATTTTCATGCTGGGATGCAGGTTTTTTTTTCTCCAAACATAACACTTCTCATTTAAACCAAAAAGTTATATTTTGGTCTCATCTGTTCACAAAACCTTGTTCCAGTAGCCGCCTGTCTCGTCCAGGTGATCTTGAGCAAACTGCAGATGAGCAGCAATGTTATTTTTGGAGAGCAGTGATTTTCGCATTGTAGTCCTGCTTTGTTGTGACCTCCTGATGGTGGACTCATGAACATTATAGGGGTTGTCCAGGATTTAAAAAACATGGCTGCTTTCTTCTAAAAACAGCACCACCCCTGTCCAATGCATATATAGTTATATACCGTATTTTTCGCTCTATAAGATGCACCTAGGTTTTGCAGTGTCCTAAAACACACTGCTTAATATTGTGTTTCATAAAAATGTGCTTGTGCCTGAGTTCCCATAAAGTTGCATAGGGAGGTTCTATCAAGGGCCGACCTCGCCCTGCTCTGAGTAGGAGGAGGAGGAAAAGCTGCACCTCAGCAGCCATTTTGGAGAGTTATCTAAACTCCAGAGTTAGTTCCATGTGCCAGCCCATAGATGGAAAATATTATAGAAGATCCAGGCAACCCAGAGAGGGAGTGAGAATATTGGCAAAGGAAGGTAATTGTCGTTTATCAGGTTCCAGTCTCCTTTGCATTAGGTGGAGCGATTCTAAGCTCCCAGCTGCCCACCATAACCAAGGACAGAAAGGCCACCTTTCAGGAGATAGTATTCCTAGACAGGATACAGAAGTATATGATTATACAGTATAGCAGAGATAGTCCATCCCTTCAGCCTGGAGAAACAAGGGAGGAAAATTGATTGCTATAGAGTGAAACTACCCCTTATGCAACTTCTGGGAACTAACCTGAGCTATTGTAGAAGCTGCCTTGCTATAAATGACTTTTGCGCACATTGATGACCTTTTGGATCAGCTTCTGTAAAGTACTGGGAATTTGTAAAGAGAACTGGCCTCCTTATTGTGTGAACTTATCACCTATTTGCACCTTACGATGATGGCGTCAGGAACACCAGGGCCCCTGCCTCCGCGTCACCTTAAATACCACACCACCAAGGGCACCTCAACCACCATCTGGTGGGAGTCCCTGGACAATGTGCCCCGAAGGAACTGGTGCTGTCCTTCCATTCACTGCACGCCGGCACAGGGAGCTCTACAGAACAGTGAGTAAACAACTACTAGCCCCATCGACCCACCATAATTCGCACATATTGCCCCAATATTAATTAGACCTCAGAACCCCAATATACCAGACCCCCTTAAGCACCAGGCACATTTTTTTTTGTTTTGCATTTTTGTTTTTCCTCCCCACGTTCCAATAGCGATGTCTAAAAGTGACACGACATTCTTATTCTGCAGCTCTATATGAATCCAGCAATACCAAACTTGTGTAGTTGTTTTTTTTTTTTTTTTTAATAAAAGCCTTTAAAAAAAATCTAACTTTTCTTTGCATTGCTATTTTCCGACAGCCATAAGGTTTTTATATTTTGGTTTACAGAGCTGTACGAGGGCTTGTTTTTGGCGTAATGAACTGTAGTTTTTATTGGTACCATTTTTGGGGTACATATGATGTTTTGATCACCGTTATTAAAAACTTTTTTGGGGGAAAAAGGTGACAAAAAACGGCATTATGGCATTTACCGGAGAGGGATTTCAAAAAATATATATATTTTAATAGTTCAGACATTTTTGGATGACCATACCTAATATGTTTATTTTTTTTAACTGTATATATGTTTTTATATATAAATTGGGAAAGGGGGTGATTTAGACTTATTTTTTTTGTCTAATAGCACCCTTAGAGATATAGAACCTGGGATCTTTACATCTCTTGTCCTTCGCATAAAACTTTGTTCAAATACTGTACTGAGCAGGAGCTTCGTACAGTATTAGAATGTATTGGCTCCTGTGAGCCAAAGTTATTGCTTGGCGAAGTCTCGCGAGACTTCGCACAATAACTTAATAAATTAATTTGTACTGTAAACAAACATCTGCCGAACTCGGGTTTGGTTTCAAGTGGTACCTCTCCATTTATTGCGACTAATGTCCTCACTCGTACAACGATATATATCTCCAATAAAAACCAAACTTATACGACGACATTACTATACGAGCTGTACATTGACCACAGTTATAATTTCCTAGACTAGTCAGACCATTAAAAACAAGGTAGTACACAGCACTTTTGAAAGCAGGAAAGAGAACTGGTTAGAAAAGGGAATCCCACAAGGAAATTATAAATGTGGTCAATGTACAGCTTGTAGGTTTATAATTAGATCTAGGAATTTGAATATGGGGGGAGTGGAACATGTTAGAAAGTTTATTTTATGTAAAACACAGTTCCTGGTTTATGTCATTTTTTGTCCATGTGGAAGGTTCTATATAGGGAAAACTATAAGATGTCTGTAAGGTTCAGAGAGCATAAGAAATCTATACAAACAGGGATAGGTTCACCGAGACTGATAGAACATATTATATAAGCACATGGGGGGGGGGGGGCAGTAATGTCCTCACATGTGCAGGTATACTGTAGAAGTAGAGGGAATGTTAAAGAATGGAGGCGATAGACTTCGCCATTTACTTCAAAAGGAGGCCTCTTGAATAATGAGAACAAATGCCATAGGACCTTTTGGGTTAAAATTATAGAAAAGCTGTTTTCATTTAGTAATGTAGTCGTATAAGTTTTGTTTTTATTAGAGATATATTGTTGTGCGAGTGATGACGTCAGTCGCAATAAATAGAGAGGAGCCTACTGACGCCATCACGTGAGTGGCCAGGCGAAGTGCCCGTACCCCCAACAATGTTTTTATGACTCTGAATAAATACTGCAAGTAAATGGGGTGAGTGCCGCAAGTTTTTTTCCAATTTTTCACAAAAGAAGCAATAACTTTGGCTCATCAGAGCCAATACATTCTAATACTGTACAGAGCTCCTGCTCCTTACAGTATTAGAACGAAGTTTTATGTGAATCGACTTTGGATGTTTCATCCGAAGTTAATTCGTTCATCCCTACTTGTCCTATTCACCCTAATAGAGATCTATTAGGGTGAATAGGATTTTCACAGGCTTAGTGGTGTCCTGTGCTTTCTGCACACAGCAGCAGGGAGCTTACCATGGCAGCCATGAATGGCTTCAGTAGCGTCCAGGCTGCCATGGCAAGCAATCGGAGCCCCGCCATTTCACTGCTTGGGGAACAATCGGAAGGCAGTGGGAACCGCATACCTCTGCCTTCATTCACAGGTGCCGCAATCAGTGTTGATCGCTGCACCTGAGGGGTTAAATGACAGGGGCAACGCGATCGCCAACGTCAGTGGGGCCGGGTGCAGGTGGTATACAGCCAGCACCCACTGTGTATGGAGCAGGCCTGCCGCAGATCCAGCGCTGTTTTGTGACCCGAAGTTGCACAGCGCGAGTTCACTGAGTGTGCAAGTGACAGCACAAGGTGTGGCAGCGGCAGAAGGAGACCAGGGAGCGGTGAGTAGAGCCAGCACAAGGTAAGCTGTATTCTTCACACTCCGGTCCTTCCATACTAATCAGCATTTACATAATGGAAGCGCTCATTATTCACACCATAAGACGCACAGCCATTTTCCCCTCACTTTTATGGGGAAAAGGTGCATCTTATAGGGTGAAAAATATGGTATGTTTATATGTGTGTGCATAATGTAGGTGTATAGGTCTCCATTTTCTACTTTCACAGATAGCCCACTGTAACTGCTGCATGTGCTCCACGCTTTCCTCGTTGAAGCATATGGTGAATCGGCGCTCCTAGAAGGGTGGACATCTAATTGCTGAAATCCAATAAAATGGCCTTTATCAGAGCATTCTTTGAAGATCAACCCACGTTTGTTGCATGGACCTGGACCCTCTCACATACTATATAGTCGGCCAGTCCAGCTGTCTGATGTGTATGGCCATCACGTTACACTGTCGTCTCCTTACACTACCTCAGTCGGCATACTGTACTTTACACCAATATCTGTAGTCATTAATAAATTTGGTGTTTTACAAATCTTCCAAGTCATGTCCTATTTTCTACATTCCATGTCTAAAACACCCTGAATTGGGTGCAGAACACGTACTCAACATTTTGGTGGCACCTAAGAAACCTTTTTCAAATCGTCCTCTATGACAGCAGCACTGGCGTAGACCCTTAGGCCCCTTTCACACGGCTGAGTATTCCGCGCGAATGCGAGAGTTGAACGCATTGCACCCGCACTGAATCCTGACCCATACATTTCTATGGGGCTGTGCACACGAGCGGTGATTTTCACGCATCACTTGTGCGTTGCGTGAAAATCGCAGCATGCTCCTCTTTGTGCGTTTTTCACGTAACGCAGGCCCAATAGAAATGAATGGGGTTGCGTGAAAATCGCAAGCAAGTGCGGATGCGGTGCGATTTTCACGCACGGTTGCTAGGAGACGATCGGGATGGAGACCCGATCATTATTATTTTCCCTTATAACATGGTTATAAGGGAAAATAATAGCATTCTGAATACAGAAAGCATAGTAAAATAGGGCTGGAGGGGTTAAAAAATAATTAAGCTCACCTTAGTCCACTTGATTGCGCAGCCCGGCTTCTCTTCTGTCTCCTCCTTTGCTGATTGCAGGAAAAGGACCTGTGGTGACATCACTCCGGTCATCACATGATCTTTTATCATGGTGATGGATCATGTGATGACTGGAGTGACGTCACCACAGGTCCTTTTCCTGCAATCAGCAAAGGAGGAGACAGAAGAGAAGCCGGGCTGCGCAATCAAGTGGACTAAGGTGAGTTTAATTATTTTTTAACCCCTCCAGCCCTATTTTACTATGCATTCTGTATTCAGAATGCTATTATTTTCCCTTTATAACCATGTTATAAGGGAAAATAATACAATCTACAGAACACCGATCCCAAGCCCGAACTTCTGTGAAGAAGTTCGGGTTTGGGTACCAAACATGCGCGATTTTTCTCACACGAGTGCAAAACGCATTACAATGTTTTGCACTCGCGTAGAAAAATCGCGCATGTTCCCGCAAGTACCCGCACCTTTTCCTGCAACGCCCGTCTGAAAGAGGCCTTAAACTCTAACAGATCCAGGAAACAGAAAAAATCCTAGTGAGTTGCGATGGCCACACACCTCAGAGGAAATTCATCTGGACTGGCCGATTTACACTGCCTGTCTAAAAAACAAAAGTTGCCACAAAAAAAAAAATCTTAGTGGGGTTCAGGTCTGGACTCTGTGGTGGCCAATTCATGTGTGAAAATTATGTCTCTTGCTTTGAACCACTCTTTCACAATTTGAGCCCAATGAATCCTGGCATTGTCATCTTGGAATATGCCTTTGCCATCAGGGAAGAAAAAAAATCCATTGATGGAATAACCTGGTCACTCAGTATGTTCAGGTGGTCGCTGACCTCATTCTTGGAGCACATACTGTTGCTGAACCTTGACCTGATTAACTGCAGCAACCCCAGATCATAGCACTGCCCCCACAGGCTTGTACAGTAGGCATGATGGGGGCATCACTTCATCTGCCTCTTTTCTTACCCTGATGCGCCCATCACTTTGACTCCTCAGACCACATCACCTTCTTCCATTGCTCCAGAGTCCAATCTTTATGCTCCCTAGCAAATTGAAGCCTTTTTTCTGGTTTTCTTATGGTTACACAGCTGTTCAGTCCCAATCCCTTGAGTTCCCTTTGCATTGTGCGTGTGGAAATGCTCTTACTTTCACTATTAACCACCTCAGCCCCCCTAGCTTAAACACCCTTAATGACCAGGCCACTTTTTACACTTCTGACCTACACTACTTTCACAGTTTATTGCTCGGTCATACAACTTACCACCCAAATGAATTTTACCTCCTTTTCTTCTCCCTAATAGAGCTTTCATTTGGTGGTATTTCATTGCTGCTGACATTTTTACTTTTTTTTTGTTATTAATTGAAATTTACCTTTTTTTTTTTTTTTTTTTTTTTGCAAAAAAGACTTTTTTCACTTTCAGTTGTAAAATTTTTCAAATAAAACTACATTTATATATAAATTTCTCTAAATTTATTGTTCTACATGTCTTTGATAAAAAAAAAATACAATAAGTGTATATTTATTGGTTTGCGCAAAAGTTATAGCGTTTACAAACTATGGTACAAAAATGTGAATTTCCGCTTTTTGAAGCAGCTCTGACTTTCTGAGCACCTGTCATGTTTCCTGAGGTTCTACAATGCCCAGACAGTAAAAAAAAAACACAAATGAACCCATTTCGGAAAGTAGACACCCTAAGGTATTCGCTGATGGGCATAGTGAGTTCATAATAAAAGTTTTTATTTTTTGTCACAAGTTAGCGGAAAATGATTTTTTATATTTTTTTTTTTCTTACAAAGTCTCATATTCCACTAACTTGGGGCAAAAAATAAAAACTTCCATGAACTCACTATGCCCATCACAAAATACCTTGGGGTGTCTTTCCAAAATGGGGTCAATTGTGGGGTATTTATACTGCCCTGGCATTTTAGGGGCCCTAAAGCGTGAGAAGTAGTCTGGAATCCAAATGCCTAAAAAATGCCCTGTGAAATCCTAAAGGTGCTCTTTAGAATTTGGGCACCTAGGCTGCAAAAAAGTGTCACACATGTGGTATCGCCATACTCAGAAGAAGTAGGGCAATGTGTTTTGGGCTGTATTTTTACATATTCCCATGCTGGGTGAGAGAAATACCCCATATACCCATTTTTTTTTTATACAAAGTTGTCATTTTAGAGAGCTATTTCTCTCACCCAGCATGGGTATATGTAAAACGACACCCCAAAACACATTGCCCTACTTCTCCTGAGTACGGCGATACCACATGTGTGTCACTTTTTTGCAGTCTAGGTGCGCAAAGGGGCCCAAATTCCAATGAGAATCTTTACGATTTCACGGGGCATTTTTTACGCATTTGGATTCCAAACTACTTCTCACGCTTTAGGTCCCCTAAAATGCCAGGGCAGTATAGTGACCCCATTTTGGAAAGAAGACACCCCAAGGTATTCCGTGAGGGGCATGGCGAGTTCCTAGAATATTTTTTTTTTTTTGGCACAAGTTAGCGGAAAATGATTTATTATTTTATTTTTTTTCTCTTACAAAGTCTCATATTCCACTAACTTGTGACAAAAAATAAAATTTTACATGAACTCGCCATGCCCCTCAGCGAATACCTTGGGGTGTCTTCTTTCCAAAATGGGGTCACATGTGGGGTATTTATACTGCCCTGCCATTTTAGGGGCCCTAAAGCGTGAGAAGAAGTCTAGAATATAAATGTCTAAAAAGATTTACGCATTTGGATTCAGTGAGGGATATGGTGAGTTCATGTGAGATTTTATTTTTTGGCACAAGTTAGTGGAATATGAGACTTTGTAAGAAAAAACAAAAACACATACGGACGTCTGAATGGAGCCTTACAGGGGGGTGATCAGGGAGTCTAGATGGGGTGATCAGGGGTTAATAAGCGACAGGGGGGGGGGGGGGGTGTAGTGTAGTGTTGTTTGGTGCTACTTATTACAGAGCTGCCTGTGTCCTCTGGTGGTCGATCCAAGCACAAGGGACCACCCGAGGACCGAGTAGCAGGTATATTAGACGCTGTCAAAACAGCGTCTGATATACCTTTTTGGGGTTAAAAAAAATCGCATCTACAGCCTGCCAGCTAACGATCGCCGCTGGCAGGCTGTAGATCTACTCGTTTACCTCCGGTTCCTGTGAACGCGCGCTCCTGTGTGCGCGCATTCACAGGAAATCTCTCCTCTCGCGAGAGGACGCGCCGGCGCGCCCAGGAGGAATGACAGGGCCGCCGCCAGGATGCAATCCTGCGTACGGCGGTCCTGAGGTGGTTAAACATAGCCCTGGGTTCTACTGTTGTTTTTCTTCAATTTGATTTCACCAAACCTTTAAGTGATCACCGATCACAATCATTCAGGATTTTAATTTTTTTGGCCACATTTCTTTCTCGAATACGATGGTTCCCACTATCCTTCCAGTTTTTAATAATGCGTTGGACAGTTCTTAACCTAATTTTAGTAGTTTCTGCAATCTCCTTAGATGTTTTCTCTGCTTGATGCATGCCAATGATTTGACCCTTCTCAAACAGACTAACATCTTTCCCACGACCACGAGATGTGTCTTTTGACATGAATGTTTAAGAAATGAGAAGCAACTCATTGCACCAGTTGGGGTTAAATAACTTGTTGCCAGCTGAAAGATAATCGCCCAGTAATTATCCAATAGGAGGCTCAGAACTATTTGCCTAGTTAAATCCAGGTGGCGACTTTTTTTTTTGTTGGACAGGCAGTGTATGTAATACGTATGGGGGTCCAAGCCCAGAACTGAGGAGTCTTCTGCTAAAGTAGGACGGAGTGTGTATGCTTCTGTTCCCACGCCTGGGGTAGGTGCTTCCTTTCACTCTGAATTTACATAGCACATTGTGAACCTTGGTCCAGGAAGTTCCTCTTCTGCTATGGGGTATTTTACTTATTTCCTTCTTCCTTCTCTTACTGTGATCGGGATGGGTCCCAAAAAGGTTGAAGGTCATGCAAGCTTTCAGAAAAGCCCCTCTGTCTGTCAGCCCTGTACTGCAAAAAAAAGAAAAAATTTTGATGGGATTAAAGGGAATCTGACCACAATTTTGGACTATTATCTCGGGTAATACATCAATATTACTGTAGCTGAGGAGTCCAGTACCTTTTTATATTTTCCTACTGACCCCCACCCTCAGGTTCTCCTGCTGTCAGCTCTCAAACCTGCACTAAAATACAGTCAGGACTGTTCTGCCATGTCAACATAATGGAGAGGACTTGTGTCCAACACCAGGTGCCATTAGCTACCATGGCCATTCCCATCTGGTATTTGTGGAACACTGACCAGCCTTTGGTATGTTCAGGACATATGCTGAGGGCAGAGCTGTGTTCTAGCATGTACACATTATATAAACTACTTAATTTAGCCTTACCATGTGGACAATACAGGTTTTCTATGCTTAGGCTACTTTCACACCTGCGTTTAGGTGCGGATCCGTCTGGTATCTGCACAGACGGATCCGCACCCATATGCAAACGCTTAGATCCGTTCAGAACGGATCCGTTTGCATTACCATGAACAAAAAAAAAAAATTTTTTTTTTTTTTTTTGTTCATGATAATGCAAACGGATCCGTTTTGACTTTACATTGAAAGTCAATGGGGGACGGATCCGTTTGAAAATTGAGCCATATTGTGTCAACTTACATTGTAAGTCTGGACGGATTTGTTTGCCTCCGCACGGCCAGGCGGACACCCGAACGCTGCAAGCTGCGTTCAGGGGTCCGCCTGCTGAGCGGAGCGGAGGACAAACGGTGCCAGACTGATGCATTCTGAGCGGATCCGCATCCACTCAGAATGCATTAAGGCTGGACAGATGCGTTCGGGGCCGCTTGTGAGAGCCTTCAAACGGAGCTCACAAGCGGAGCCCCGAACGCTAGTGTGAAAGTAGCCTTAGAAATACATATTAGTTGTTTATTCACAGGCACAGTATATGATTATAAAGACACCAGTAATAATATTAGCTTTCTAAGTATACAAAACCACACTTCTCAATATGATAAGGCTGGAGCTTGGAGGTAAGTGGTCAGCCCTCTATGTAGCTGTCCCTGGTTCAAATCCCAGGAGAGACTTAGAATTTTATTTCTATTTTATGTTTTTCTCTGTAAAATTTTACCCATGATAAAAGGCTATATATAGCCTTACTATTAGAGATGAGCGAATTTCAAAATATGAAATTCGTTCACGCTTCGTTTGGTGGTAAAATCAAAATTGCGTTATGGATTCCGTTACCACGGACCATAACGCATTTCTATGATGGAATGCATAACGGAATGCCTTTACAGCTGATCTAGGGGGGTCCCAGGTGTCTGACTCCCACCGATCAGATACTGATCACTTATCCTGAGGATATTTTATCAATAAAAAAAACTCTGAAAATCCCTTTAAAGGGGTTTTTGACTCTGTACAGGAACAGTATACCCTAAGCGTAAGATTACAGCGTTATTGCACTATTGTTTTTAACCAATGCCAAATGGATAATATATGATTACAGCTTCTGGTTCCCAGTTGCATACTGAATCCTGCAGAGATTTACTTTTCTAGGCATCGCCTGTTGTTATCAAAACTGTTTACTTACTGTACGCTTCACAGATGACATTGGGTTTTTCCATTAGCAAAAGCAATTTTATTATTTCACCAGGCCCACGGAAGGAGTAAGGTTATTTTCACACTAGCGTTATTCTTTTCCGGCATAGAATTACGTCAAAAGGGCTCTTTGCCGGAAAAGAACTCATCAGGCATATCCCAATGCATTCTGAATGGATAGAAATCTGTTCAGTTTGCATCAGTATGCCTTCTGTTCAGTCATCGTCTGGCGTTTTGGCCGGACATAATACTGCAGCATGCTGCGGTATTATGTCCGTCCAAAATGCCTGATCAGTCGCCAGAATGCCGGATCCGGCATTAGTTCCCATTGACTTGCATTAGTGCCGACATTGCAAAACAACTAAAGGATGGATCCGTCCTTCCAGTCTGCGCATGCGCAGACTGGGAAAACTGTGACAATGACGTCATGCGGATGGACGGATCCGTCTCGCAAAGCGGAGAGACTGATCCGTTCTTGCAATGCTTCTTTAGACAAATCCGCCTATAAAGAGAAATTTTATAAGACTGGTGTTTCAGATAGAATAAGATATTTCAACTTGGTGGCTCACTTCCCTTCTTCACTATGTATAAGGTGCTCTGACTGTTTGACTCAGTGTGTGTGTGTGTGTGTGTGTGTGTGTATATATATATATATATATATATATATATATATACACTGCTCAAAAAAATAAAGGGAACACAAAAATAACCCATCCTAGATCTGAATTAATTAAATATTCTTCTGAAATACTTTGTTCTTTACATAGTTGAATGTGCTGACAACAAAATCACACAAAAAAAAATAATATGGAAATCAAATTTTTTAACCCATGGAGGTCTGGATTTGGAGTCACCCTCAAAATTAAAGTGGAGAAACACATTACAGGCTGATCCAACTTTGCTGTAATGTCCTTAAAACAAGTCAAAATGAGGCTCAGTAGTGTGCGTGGCCTCCACGTGCCTGTATGACCTCCCTACAACGCCTGTGCATGCTCCTGATGAGGTGGCGGACGGTCTCCTGAGGGATTTCCTCCCAGACCTGGACTAAAGCATCTGCCAACTCCTGGACAGTCTGTGGTGTAACGTGACGTTGGTGGATAGAGCGAGACATGATGTCCCAGATGTGCTCAATTGGATTCAGGTCTGGGGAACGGGAGGGCCAGTCCATAGCATCAATGCCTTCGTCTTGCAGGAACTGCTGACACACTCCAGCCACATGAGGTCTAGCATTGTCTTGCATTAGGAGGAACCCAGGGCCAACCGCACCAGCATATGGTCTCACAAGGGGTCTGAGGATCTCATCTTGGTACCTAATGGCAGTCAGGCTACCTCTGGCGAGCACATGGAGGGCTGTGCGGCCCTCCAAAGAAATGCCACCCCACACCATTACTGACCCAATGCCAAACCGGTCATGCAGGAGGATGTTGCAGGCAGAAGAACGTTCTCCACGGCGTCTCCAGACTCTGTCACGTCTGTCACATGTGCTCAGTGTGAACCTGCTTTCATCTGTGAAGAGCACAGGGCGCCAGTGGTGAATTTGCCAATCTTGGTGTTTTCTGGCAAATGCCAAACGTCTTGCACGGTGTTGGGCTGTAAGCACAACCCCCACCTGTGGACGTCGGGCCCTCATATCACCCTCATGGAGTCTGTTTCTGACCGTTTGAGCAGACACATGCACATTTGTGGCCTGCTGGAGGTCATTTTGCAGGGCTCTGGCAGTGCTCCTCCTGTTCCTCCTTGCACAAAGGCGGAGGTAGCGGTCCTGCTGCTGGGTTGCTGCCCTCCTACGGCCTCCTCCACATCTCCTGATGTACTGGCCTGTCTCCTGGTAGCGCCTCCATGCTCTGGACACTAAGCTGACAGACACAGCAAACCTTCTTGCCACAGCTTGCATTGATGTGCCATCCTGGATAAGCTGCACTACCTGAGCCACTTGTGTAGGTTGTAGACTCCATCTCATGCTACAACTAGAGTGAAAGCACCGGCAGCATTCAAAAGTGACAAAAACATCAGCCAGGAAGCATAGGAATTGAGAAGTGGTCAAGTAACCACCTGCAGAACCACTCTTTTATTGGGGGTGTCTTGCTAATTGCCTATAATTTCCACCTGTTGTCTATCCCATTTGCACAACAGAATGTGAAATTGATTGTCACTCAGTGTTGCTTCCTAAGTGGACAGTTTGATTTCACAGAAGTGTGATTGACTTGGAGTTACATTGTGTTGCTTAAGTGTTCCCTTTATTTTTTTGAGCAGTGTATATATCAACTTCATTTGTGACTGTAGTCAGGCACACTTCATTTGGAGGCCACCAGAGAAAATATGTCTGTTTTCCAAATATTCAATTTATTAGTTAATAAATAATAAGATAAAAAATATGTATATAAAGAAAAACAAAAAAGAAAGAAAAAAATAAATATATATACACACACAGTACAGACCAAAAGTTTGGACACACCTTCTCATTCAAAGAGTTTTCTTTATTTTCATGACTATGAAGGCATCAAAACTATGAATTAACACATGTGGAATTATATACATAACAAACAAGTGTGAAACAACTGAAAATATGTAATATTCTAGGTTCTTCAAAGTAGCCACCTTTTGCTTTGATTACTGCTTTGCATACTCTTGGCATTCTCTTGATGAGCTTCAAGAGGTAGTCCCCTGAAATGGTCTTCCAACAGTCTTGAAGGAGTTCCCAGAGATGCTTAGCACTTGTTGGCCCTTTTGCCTTCACTCTGCGGTTCAGCTCACCCCAAACCATCTCGAATGGGTTCAGGTCCGGTGACTGTGGAGGCCAGGTCATCTGGCGCAGCACCCCATCACTCTCCTTCATGGTCAAATAGCCCTTACTTTATTTTTCGGCTGACTGACTGACCTTAATTTCTTAAAGTAATGATGGCCACTCGTTTTTTTCTTTACTTAGCTGCTTTTTTCTTGCCATAATACAAATTCTAACAGTCTATTCAGTAGGACTATCAGCTGTGTATCCACCTGACTTCTCCTCAACGCAACTGATGGTCCCAACCCCATTTATAAGGCAAGAAATCCCACTTATTAAACCTGACAGGGCACACCTGTGAAGTGAAAACCATTTCAGGGGACTACCTCTTGAAGCTCATCAAGAGAATTCCAAGAGTGTGCAAAGCAGTAATCAAAGCAAAAGGTGGCTACTTTGAAGAACCTAGAATATGACATATTTTCAGTTGTTTCACACTTGTTTGTTATGTATATAATTCCACATGTGTTAATTCATAGTTTTGATGCCATAGTCAGGAAAATAAAGAAACTTTTGGTCTGTACTGTGTGTGTGGATATAGATATAGATAAAATGGCGGCACTGACTGCAATCAAAAAAGGGTGGGTCCACATTCCAGGGGAATCGACCTGTTACCCCAATAAATGGATGGCACTCCAGCAGGATAAAAGTGAAGTTTTCTTTATTCAACCATACGGTGCAACGTTTCGGCTCCAAAAGTGAGCCTTTCTCAAGCAGAGATACAAACCAAGTGAAGGCAAATATATAGGTGATTAATGAGTATACAAATCATGTGACCATGCCACACCCAGTGGGCGTGTTACAAAAATGACAACATCTGAATCATGATAAAATACAATAAAAGAAGTGCATAATAAGGCAAATGAAATAATTATATATATCTGACATTTGCATACATAAGTGAATAAAGGGACAGACCCATCGATCAGGTACACATAAAGGTCAACAATCGATGGATGCGTCCAGTGAATATAATATATATGTGCACAATTATTATAAAAACTGATTATTGTGTAAAATATGAATTGTAATTCATTAATTATATTATTAATAAAGTACTTTGTTTCTCCATTTCCCTGCAAGTTTGTTGTAGAGAAATAAGTAGGAACAACCTTAGGTATTTATACTTTTGTTATACAGGTTACTGAAGGAAATGGAGGAAATAAGTAAGAACAACCTTAAGCGTATATATTCTTATTGTACAAATGTTCCTCATTGGTTATTTCTCATATACATTCATATGTCAGTTTAATATCTATATACACTGCTCAAAAAAAAAAAAGTGAACACAAAAATAACACATCCTACATCTGAGTTAATTAAATATTCTTCTGAAATACTTTGTTCTTTACATAGTTGAATGTGCTGACAACAAAATCACACAAAAAAAAAAAATGGAAATCAAATTTTTCGACCCATGGAGGTCTGGATTTGGAGTCACACTCAAAATTAAAGTGGAAAAACACACTACAGGCTGATCCAACTTTGATGTAATGTCCTTAAAACAAGTCAAAATGAGGCTCAGTATTGTGTGTGGCCTCCACGTGCCTGTTTGACCTCCCTACAACGCCTGTGCATGCTCCTGATGAGGTGGCGGACGGTCTCCTGAGGGATCTCCTCCCAGACCTGGACTAAAGCATCTGACAACTCCTGTACAGTCTGTGGTGCAACGTGACGTTGGTGGATAGAGCGAGACATGATGTCCCAGATGTGCTCAATTGGATTCAGGTCTGGGGAACGGGCGGGCCAGTCCATAGCATCAATGCCTTTGTCTTGCAGGAACTGCTGACACACTCCAGCCACATGAGGTCTAGCATTGTCTTGCATTAGGAGGAACCCAGGGCCAACCGCACCAGCATATGGTCTCACAAGAGGTCTGAGGATCTCATCTCGGTACCTAATGGCAGTCAGGCTACCTCTGGCGAGCACATGGAGGGCTGTGCGGCCCTCCAAAGAAATGCCACCCCACATTACTGACCCAATGCCAAACCGGTCATGCTGGAGGATGTTTCAGGCAGCAGAACGTTCTCCACGGCGTCTCCAGACTCTGTCACGTCTGTCACATGTGCTCAGTGTGAACCTGCTTTCATCTGTGAAGAGCACAGGGCGCCAGTGGCGAATTTGCCAATCTTGGTGTTCTCTGGCAAATGCCAAACGTCCTGCACGGTGTTGGGCTGTAAGCACAACCCCCACCTGTGGACGTCGGGCCCTCATATCACCCTCATGGAGTCTGTTTCTGACCGTTTGAGCAGACACATGCACATTTGTGGCCTGCTGGAGGTCATTTTGCAGGGCTCTGGCAGTGCTCCTCCTGTTCCTCCTTGCACAAAGGCGGAGGTAGCGGTCCTGTTGCTGGGTTGTTGCCCTCCTACGGCCTCCTCCACGTCTCCTGATGAACTGGCCTGTCTCCTGGTAGCTCCTCCATGCTCTGGACACTACGCTGGCAGACACAGCAAACCTTCTTGCCACAGCTCACATTGATGTGCCATCCTGGATAAGCTGCACTGCCTTAGCCACTTGTGTGGGTTGTAGACTCCATCTCATGCTACCACTAGAGTGAAAGCACCGCCAGCATTCAAAAGTGACGAAAACATCAGCCAGGAAGCATAGGAACTGAGAAGTGGTCTGGGGTCACCACCTGCAGAACCACTCCTTTATTGGGGGTGTCTTGCTAATTGCCTATAATTTCCACCTGTTGTCTATCCCATTTGCACAACAGCATGTGAAATTGATTGTCACTCAGTGTTGCTTCCTAAGTGGACAGTTTGATTTCACAGAAGTGTGATTGACTTGGAGTTACATTGTGTTGTTTAAGTGTTCCCTTTATTTTTTTGAGCAGTGTATATTGTTCCAAAGTGCTCAGCTCCTATATCAGTTCCTGATTAGATAAACAGTTATAAGTTTGTGCTCAGTTACTGTATCAACTCCTGATTACACAAACAGTTCTTATACTTCGGCCCCTTTCACACTAGCGTTTTTCTTTTCGGTTATTGAGTTCCGTCACAGGGGCTCAATACCGGAAAAAAACGTATACGTTTTAGGCCGAATGCATACGACCGTGGAACACTGGCGCGAGCAGTCCGTGGTATCCCGGCCTGGCGTCCTGCTGACAGCAGGAGCGCACGGAGTCATTGGTTGCTATGACGCCGTGCGCTTCATGCCGCCGCTGCACTAGATTAATACACTCGTATAGATCATACCAGTGTATTACTGTAGTGCAGCGGCGGCACGAAGCGCACGGCGTCATAGCAACCAATGACTCAGTGCGCTCCTGCTGTCAGCAGGACGCCAGGCCGGGATACCACGGACCGCTCGCGCCAGTGTTCCACGGTCGTATGCATTCGGCCTAAAACGTATCAGTTTTTTCCCGGTATTGAGCTCCTGTGACGGAACTCAATAACCGAAAAGAAAAACGCTAGTGTGAAAGGGGCCGAAGTATAAGAACTGTTTGTGTAATCAGGAGTTGATACAGTAACTGAGCACAAACTTATAACTGTTTATCTAATCAGGAATTATATATAGTGACATCTCGGGATCACTTAGCTCTCCGGGATCGCCGTCTTCTCCGCTTAGACGGTTGGCACACCTCAAGAAGCCACTCCGACACTGCAGATTTGGGTGCAAACTGGCCATGACCAGCTTTATGGTCACTTTAAGCAGACCAAACCTAAATCATAAATACAAATCCTCCGCCGTCCAGCCACTGACTACACAGTATTTCTCCCGCTCTATTAGGATCTGGGTCTACCACCCAGCTCCCCAAAACACAGCACCGTGCTTACCCCACACAGGGTTAGAGGGTCCCGGCTCCCACAGGCCTTGGCGCAGCCTGTTCCTTCCCCAGACAGGGAGCCCTGATTGAGGAGCTGAGCCCACCTTTACCTGAGATCCTCAGTTGGCTGCTAATTACCTTCATTACCGGCCTAGCTGCTCCAGACAGTGGGAAAAACCTATTTTCCCAGGCTTTCATGTTCTAACCCAGGCTGAGATACACTATTTCAATGGCCATCATATGGCCCTCTGGCAGCTTCACTGTCACAATATAAAAAAAAAAATATATATATATATATATATATTGTAAGGGGTTACACTCTCAGGTTGGGCGGCGATGACAGATTCTCTTGCAGACCACAGGGTTAAAGTCCAAATGCTGCTTTATTTATCACACTCCGGCAATACAGGCATCCCAGTTATAATTCACTGGGTAGGGTGAAGGTCCAACACCACAAAACAGAAACCAAACTAAAATAAACACCTGCCCGTCTGGGCTCTGGCTAATACAGTGAAGATCCTATCTCACCTATTGAACACAGGTCACACAGAGAACTCGGCTTCTCTAGCCAGCAGCGCAGCCAGCTTCCCAGGCTTTCTCCAGGCATTCCTCTCCCCAGACTGACAGCCTGGACTGTGCTTTATTTCCCCTTGATGATCCCAGCTGGCCTCAGCTGGGGATCCCTCAGGCTAGGGGAAAACCTGTCCTGGAATGGGGTGGACTGGGGAGGTCCCTCTACCAATCCTACCTTCTCCCAGTCCAATAAAATCCAGCCCATAAACTTAACAAAACTGTCTCAGCAACCTACACATTGCTGAGACCATTTTAACCTTCTGGATTTTATTTACCTCACCCAGTTGAGGAAGCTGGGTGGGATATACACCCCTTCCAGGACTTTACCATACACTTTTCTGTTCACCTTACCACAATATATATATATATATAGCACGTATGTATGTGTGTCTGTATGTATGTATGTTACGTGAAAACTCAAAAACACAACCATCCATTTCAACTAAACTTGGTATACACATCCCTTGCTACCTGGAAAGAATTATTGCGGGGGTCACAGCTCTCTAGGACGTACTGTTCCCGAGATATTCCTGCATTATCCAATACAAGCCTGTCAGCCTTTCACTTAAATCCTAACTGCCATTAGCACGGTCACATGTCCCTTATCAGCCAATAGAAGCTCGCAGGTCCTACTCCAGGTTGCCATAACAACTGATCACAGGTGTTAGCAGTTCGCAGGTCCTGAAACATTCAGTCATATGACGTATGTCACTGTTAAAGGGGCGGGCACTGTTAAAGGAGCGGCCACTGTGAAAATCACTGTTAAAGGGGCGGTCACTGTTAAAAGGGCGGCCACTGTGAAAGTCACTGTTAAAGGTGCGGTCACTGTTAAAGGGACGGCCACCGTGAAAGTCACTGTTAGGCGGTCACCGTTAAAGGGGCGGCCACTGCAAAAGTCACTGTTAAAAGGGCAGCCACCGTTAAAGGGGTGGCCACTGTGAAAGTCACTGTTAAAGGGGTGGTCACTGTTAAAGGTGAGGCCATTGTGAAAGTCACTGTTATTTAATATAAAATTGAAATAAATAAATATCCGAGCAACGCCGGGTCATCAGTGTTATACATATATATATATATATATATATATATATATATAGATATAATTTGGGATATTTGGCTTGTGGGTGAAATTTCAGGATGAACCTAAAATGCACCTTTACAGGTGAACTTAATGTGACCTTCTCTAAACTTTTGAATGCACATGTTCAACTCTTCAATGTTTCAATACTATTTGCACAACTTGCTGTTCTCTAACAAGGAGCTTAAGGGCAAAATTCACAACAGGTATTTGATCCATGAATGGCCCAATAAATTTCCTGATTCAATTAGAATTGGTATTTAAACAGTCCTCCTCATCATGCTGTTCACATTTTGACATCATGAGACCAAGACGACACCTAACAATTGAGCAACAGTTCCTCACCATTGTAAGGCTTCAAGTAGGATGTTCTCATACTGAAGTAGCCACTGAGCTTCGAGTGTCACAGAGTGTCATCAACAGGTTGTATCAGAGAGACTGGAAGAAACACAAAGGCAGAGAAATGGATGTACTTTGGCCACTTTCCACACTGATGACATCTTCATTGTGAACAATGTCCTGTGGAACTGGATGATGAATGGCACAGAACTCTAGGCATATTTAAGGGAGGTGAGAGGCACCCAAGTGTCACGTCAGACCATTCAAAATCGTTTATATCAGTGTGGTCTGTGTGCTGGATGACCTGCAACAGTACTTGACCAAAACACCTGGCACAGGCTTCATCGTCTTGCATGGGCCAGGGAGTATCTACATTGGACGATGGACCAGTGGGCCTCAGTGCTGTTCATTGATGAAAGTCGATTCAAGTTGAGCAGAAATTATGGCGGTCAACGATGTTGGAGACCTCAAGGAGAGAGCTATGCATCAGCCACTACTGTTGTCACCAGACGAGCCTTTGGTGGTGGTGGTGTTACAGTGTGGGCAGGTTTGTCTAGTCAATACAGAACTGCCCTACACTTTGTGAATGGTCCAGTGACAAGCCCATACTACTTGAAGAACATCATTAATCCAGTCATTGTGCCTCTGCATGAACAACACAGGCCTAATTTCCTCTTCATGGACGACAATGCGCCAGCTCATCGAGGTCACATCATTAGGGAATTAAGTGGCCTGCACTTTCTCCAGACCTGAATCCCATTGAAAACCTATGGGATCAACTGAGTCACCATGTAGAGGCTCAAAACTCTGTACCCCAGAAGCTCAATGACCTGAGGGCAGCCCTTCAAGAAGAGTAGGACAATAAGTTGACTTGTGAACAATTGATGCTAATTGAAGCCACATGACAAGTGATTGAGACACTGACAATTTTGCGGGGTATACCCAGCACTGGTGTTGGCTTTTGTTTCCATAATTTGAGATGGGGAAATCACCATTGCTGCTTCTACTTAAATTCCCGACTTTCATGATGTAAAAAGTTCACGCTACGGTGATATTATGTTTTCCATAAATTTCACCCGAAAGCCAATGAGTAGTGTGTGTGTGTGTGTGTATATGCGCATATATATATATATATATATATATATATATATATATATATATGAAGTAAAAAATAGATGAGCAGCACACAATTCCAGTAGGTGCAATTCCTTGAAGAGGGCCACGGACTTGGTCCTAATTGGATATATGTAGAAAAAGAATCCAAGGCAGCACACAAATCTCCGTAAAAAGCAAAAGGGTATTTTATTCACCCATATGTGAATAGCAACATTTCAGCTCTCTCTTTGGAGCCTTTGTCAAGCCATAGTGTTTAGTGCAAAATCAGGTGCTTATAAAGCATGCAAATTTACAACAATCTAGATACATAATTACAATCCAATTAATACATAAATATAGAAAAATTCAAGTGAATCTTAGTTATACATAGTGAAAATATACAAAATGTAGTCAGACACTACAATTTATACAAAACAGTGTTACAAGTGATAGATAAAATCAACAGTACAAATAGTTATAGTGCATACATATGGTTAATTAGTCATCACTTACAGGTGCCCATACTTGTGTTAATTAAAAATTCATAAAAAATAATCATTTACTTGTGGATATCTCATATACATCAGAAGATCGCAGTACTCGCTCGGCGTCCGGAACTCGGCACTGCGCATGCGCGGGATATGTTACATCCCGCGAGATTATCTAAGTGAGCAGAGACCAGCGGCCCACAACCAAAATGGCCGCGCGGCAACACAAGCGGACTGGACATGCTCATTTCCCAAAGTGGGCGGGTATCGGGCAGCAGGCACGACAATCATGTGAACAATCACATGACACTCACACTTGGCAACGGACCTGTCATAATATTGATTACTCAGTTACACAGCCGTAGCGCAGGGGGTCCAGCGGTATAATCCAAATCAGTGGCAAACACCACTTCCACATTTCACCACCTCATCCCCATATTTATACACTCAGATTTACTACCTTACAGGTCCATACACCATGTACAGTCGTGGCCAAAAGTTTTGAGAATGACACAAATATTAGTTTTCACAAAGTTTGCTGCTAAACTGCTTTTAGATCTTTGTTTCAGTTGTTTCTGTGATGTAGTGAAATATAATTACACGCACTTTATACGTTTCAAAGGCTTTTATCGACAATTACATGACATTTATGCAAAGAGTCAGTATTTGCAGTGTTGGCCCTTCTTTTCCAGGACCTCTGCAATTCGACTGGGCATGCTCTCAATCAACTTCTGGGCCAATTCCTGACTGATAGCAACCCATTCTTTCATAATCACTTCTTGGAGTTTGTCAGAATTAGTGGGTTTTTGTTTGTCCACCCGCCTCTTGAGGATTGACAACAAGTTCTCAATGGGATTAAGATCTGGGGAGTTTCCAGGCCATGGACCCAAAATGTCAACGTTTTGGTCCCCGAGCCACTTAGTTATCACTTTTGCCTTATGGCACGGTGCTCCATCGTGCTGGAAAATGCATTGTTCTTCACCAAACTGTTGTTGGATTGTTGGAAGAAGTTGCTGTTGGAGGGTGTTTTGGTGCCATTCTTTATTCATGGCTGTGTTTTTGGGCAAAATTGTGAGTGAGCCCACTCCCTTGGATGAGAAGCAACCCCACACATGAATGGTCCCAGGATGCTTTACTGTTGGCATGACACAGGACTGATGGTAGCGCTCACCTTTTCTTCTCCGGACAAGCTTTTTTCCAGATGCCCCAAACAATCGGAAAGAGGCTTCATCAGAGAATATGACTTTGCCCCAGTCCTCAGCAGTCCATTCACCATACTTTCTGCAGAAGATCAATCTGTCCCTGATGTTTTTTCTTGGAGAGAAGTGGCTTCTTTGCTGGCTTTCTTGACACCAGGCCATCTTCCAAAAGTCTTCGCCTCACTGTGCGTGCAGATGCGCTCACACCTGCCTGCTGCCATTCCTGAGCAAGCTCTGCACTGGTGGCACTCCAATCCCGCAGCTGAATCCTCTTTAGGAGACGATCCTGGCGCTTGCTGGACTTTCTTCGATGCCCTGAAGCCTTTTTAACAAGAATTGAACCTCTTTCCTTGAAGTTCTTGATGATCCTATAAATTGTTGATTGAGGTGCAATTTTAGTAGCCACAATATCCTTGCCTGTGAAGCCATTTTTATGCAATGCAATGATGGCTGCACGCGTTTCTTTGCAGGTCACCATGGTTAACAATGGAAGAACAATGATTTCAAGCATCATCCTCCTTTTAACATGTCAAGTCTGCCATTTTAACCCAATCAGCCTGACATAATGATCTCCAGCCTTGTGCTCGTCAACATTCTCACCTGAGTTAACAAGACGATTACTGAAATGATCTCAGCAGGTCCTTTAATGACAGCAATGAAATGCAGTGGAAAGTTTTTTTTGGGATTAAGTTAATTTTCATGGCAAAGAAGGACTATGCAATTCATCTGATCACTCTTCATAACATTCTGGAGTATATGCAAATTGCTATTATAAAAACTTAAGCAGCAACTTTTCCAATTTCCAATATTTATGTAATTCTCAAAACTTTTGGCCACGACTGTACATTCACACCTGTACTCTCCGTCCATGCAACCTCCGTCTGGAAAGCCAATCGGAGGCAGCAAAGTACAAAGGGTCCGGTACACATAGATGTCACCGTAAGGTGACTCCATGTCCCAGCTACCTCATAGGGAGAAGCAAGCACTTGTGATCACTCAATACATGCGTCATGCCCGCAGTCACCTTCCCCCCCTGTATGTATTATAGGGAAACTCGCTGTCACAGACCGCATGTGTCACCAAGCCCCACCCACAGCGGCGGGCCCCAGGTATCCGCTCATCCACACCATATTATTAAAAAAAAATAATGTCAATTATTAAATGCCGGTCCAGTCCTGCCGTCTTCCAGTATTCAAAGAGGTAATCCATTACAAGATATGAGTTCACGTTCATCTACAAAAATATAGAAACAATTTTAGATATTAACTTATAATATATCAATTGCACTTATAGACAACCTTACACGTGAGAGAGGCTGAATTTCCCAGAACCCCACAAGGAATGACAAAACATGGGGAACTACACATCACTGGGACAACCCACATTAATGGACATACATATAGGGAGAGAAAACAAACAAACAAAAATCAGAGACATCAAACCACCCTGAAATCAACATTGAGCCCCCCTGGTTTAAGAGTCTTAAGCTCGAAAATCCAATAGAGCTCCCTCCTTTTAAGACGTATCGTCCTGTCCCCACCCCGTCTGGGTAAGGGCACTTGTTCAAATATCCTAAATTTTTCTTGGTGGCCTGCTTCTGTAAAGTGCTTAGGTACAGGTAAATCCAGCCTCTTTTTCCTTATAGTATACCTATGCTGGTTCAACCTTGTTTTGACATCCCAGGTTGTTTCCCCAACATACCATAGTCCACAGGGACAAGATAGCATGTAAATTGCATAGGTTGAATCACATGTCAAGTATTGCTTAATACGAACTGTCTTCCCAGAGGCTGGATTTACAAAAGAATCACCCCTAATCATATAGGGGCAATTCACACAACTGCAGCACAGATAACAGCCCCTCCGTGTAGAGCCGAAATACGTGCTACAGTCGACCTTCCTGGATCCAACATCTGACCTGACTAGTTTGTCACCTAAATTTCGGCTTCTCCGAAAAGAGCATAATGGAGGGATTTTAAATTCCTCTACATTATCAAAACCACTGGCTAGAATCGGCCAGTGCTTCCTGACAATAGTGGACAACCGAGGGCTACTAATACAATAATCAGTAACTAACGGTATCCTATGTGTTAAATTCTTAGACTTCACAGGGTCACCATCTCTCATCCTCACCTCGGTTTTATTAATACTCTCCCTGACCAGTTTTTTAGGGTAACCCCTGGACCGAAATTTTCTAGCCATTTCTGCTAGTCGTTGGTCCCTTACCGGACCCTCATCAACTATCTGGCCACTCGTAACATCTGGCTGAAGGGGAGAGACTTGATCATTGGCCGCGGATGATGGCTCTCATATCTGACAAGCGTATTTTTGTCCGTAGGCTTCACAAAGAGGTCAGTGGACAGGGTATCACCCTGGATCACCACCTCTGTGTCAAGAAATTATAATTTGTCGTGCGAATGCATCAAGGTGAACTTGACGCTAGAGTCAATCTCATTTAGGAACGAGTGGAAGGCCATGAGGTCCTCTATGGCGCCCACCCATATCAAAAAAATATCATCTATGTAGCGCCACCACCCCAGCACACGGCTGAAGTGGTGGCACCCATAGACGTAGGAATCCTCCAAGTGTGTCATATATATATTTGCATAGGTGGGCGCCACATTGGACCCCATCGCGGTCCCCCTCAACTGTACATAGTAGTCATCCTGAAATAGAAAGTAGTTCCTGAAGAGAATGAATCTCAATAATCCAAGTAAAAATATCCTGCATTCTTCTGTATATGCCGTCCGCAAGAGACATAATTCCACTGCATGGAGACCCAATTTATGCTCGATTGACGTGTATAAACTACACACGTCAAAGGAAGCAAGAATTGCACCATCTGGGACCCTCAGGTCCTTGATCTTCAATAAAAAATCACTAGTATCCCTTATATAAGATCTAGCGGACACCGCAAACGACCGCAAGATCCTATCAAGGAAAATCGCTGGATTGCAAAACAGAGAACCACTGCCGGACACAATGGGCCGGCCAGGGGGAGCACGTAGATTCTTGTGTATTTTTGGAAGGGTATATAGTATTGGAGTTATCGGTTTTTCACATAGTAAATAACTACACAATTTCTCGTCTATGATGCCACCGGATTTAGCCTGTATTAACATATCTCTGAGTTCTCTCAATAAATTGAACTTAGGGTCATTGGAGACCCGCTGGTATATATTTCTATCAGCCAACTGTGATAGGATTTCTTGCACGTAAAGATCTGTGTCCATTACCACAACCCCACCACCCTTGTCAGCAGACTTGATGGTGAGGTTGTGGTCCGCAGACAGATCATTAACGGCTTTAATATCCTCAGAGGTCATATTAGCATGGCCCATAGGATTCACTATCACTTCATGTTTCAGTTTTTCTATGTCTCGCCCTACTGCCAGAGTAAAGGCCTCGATGGCAGGATGGTGTGACACAGGATTAAAGTCACTTTTAAGAAACAGTCCCGTACCCTGTAGGCTCAATTCACTTGTTCTCATATTATCAATCAGGGGTCTATCCTGTTGCTCAGAAGCCCACACCTTCAATTTGATCATACGATAAAACCTTTGTAGGTCTAGTTCTACATTGAACCAGTTGGTTGTGGCAACGGGGCAAAAGGATAGTCCCTTATTTAACACATGAATATGTTCATTAGTAAGTGTGGTTGAAGAGATGTTTACCACTATGCTTTCTTCCTTTCTTTCACAGTCCTTGGTCTCTGGGATCTGGGTGCCCTCTCTCTTTCTCCACTTGTGCTGGCGCCGCCCGCCCCGCCGGAGTCTCCTGGTCCTATACTCTGCTCTGGAAAAGAAGGATGAGGAGCTCCACTATTGGGAGAATATGAGGCACCCTTATCCTTGGATCCTTGATAGGTATTTCTATTGTCACAATGTGGCAATGTGAACATTGAGGTGTTGTTTCCCCAGGTTCCAGTCCGGGCCTTGAGGCATGCTCATGTCCAGGGATCCTATTTAATCCTGCTACTGGATCTTGGGTGGGTCTCACTCTGGAGTGTCTTGTGAAGCAGAGTCCCGGTGAGGCTCTGTGTGAGTGGTCCCAGCCGGGTGGGCTAAGGGGCCACGAGGCTAGGCGATAGCCTGAACTTTGGGGGGCGCGGTGACGCCTGTGAAACAAGGATCACGAGGCCAGAGTCGGGAGGACTACTGGGCCACAATCCCCCAAAAGGTATTGAAGTGTCACAGCCTGCAGGTTGCTGGACTGAATGGCTGAGGAAAGCCGCATTTGTGTTCCATGTGTGAACAGGGCTCTCTAGGTGAGTCAGGGATACTATGCTTATGTGTTTAGTTAGAGCCTCGCCGGGCAAGGGTTTGTTATTTTGTGTGGATGTCACACGTGATAAGTTGAAGCTGTGACTTCATAACCTGTTTTGCTGAAACGTCTGGAATAAAACACGAGTTTGGACATTATAATTGTGTCTGCTAAGATATCTGTGAGTGTGACCCCCTGAATAGAGACGATCCCTTAGAATATATAATCAGGTGTGTATGCAGCAGAGCTCTGTGTGTGCTTGTATATATTATGTGTGTGCTGCACGGCTGTCAGTCAGTCTGATGCATGCTCCATCCCAGATCTCCCCCTCCACTGACCAGAGTGGTGACTGGCAAGAAATGAGCCAGTGCTGGAACGTGCCCAGGTAACATAGTTTATAAGGCCGAAAAAATATATCTGTCCATCCAGTTCGGGGGTATGGGAGGTAAAATCTGCCAACATTAAAATAACGTTTTAACATTTTAATTTCATCTAGTGTCTGCAAAATGCATGCTAAAATTAAAAAGAAAATTCCATTTCGACATTTGAATTTTCTTTTCCAACTCCAGTGTGGGTCATAGGCAGGGCCGGCTACAGGTTCATGTGGGCCCATGGGCGACAAATCCCAGTAGGCCCCCTTGAGGCATTTTTTTAACATTTACATGTCCCTCTGTGGCTCCCACACCGTATAATGACCCCCAGTGGACCCTTCACACAGTATAATAACCACCCCAATGCCCCACAAACACAGTATAATGACCCCACAGTGGCCCTCCATTCAGAATAATGATCCCAGTCATCCCCCATTCAGAATAATGGCCCCCACACTGGGGGTTATACTGTATGGTGGTCATTATATTGAATAAAGGGTCATTGGGGATCATTATACTAAATGGGGGGCACTGGGGGTCATTATACTGTGTAAGGGGCCCTCACAGTGTAATGACCCCCCAGTGGCCCCCTCACATACCTATCATTGCTGGAGCGCAGGGGAGCAGGCGGTCCTGTCATTCACTAACAGCAGCTCATCTCCATGCACTCCTCCTCCGGCCCGCTTCAGCAGTGAGACACACGTTACGATGTCACCGCTGGTCCGGGTCTGGAGGAGAGAAGGAGCTTTTCAGAAATGTAGCTGGAACTGACTGGGTCACACAGCAAATTTGAGTACGCCCCCGTCCTCCCCCAGTGGGTTCACATCACGTTTTTCCTATTGGTTTGATGTATTCAAATGTGCAGCACTCTACGTTTTTGAATCCTGCAGAGTCCAGTAAAAAATACATACGTTAACGTATATGTTTTTTTTCACATTGTAACTGTATGGTGAACGGACGCCACTGTACGGCATCAGTCTGAGGCATCTGTTAATGTATATGTTTTTGGTATACATTAAACGGATGGCAAAAATGGGATGTGAACCCAGCCCTAGGGTCAGAATAAGCAATAGTACAAAGCGGGGCAGATAGGGGAGGCCGCCGTGTTCTGACAGCGCACAACCTGGGCCTGGTGGTCAGGGGATTATTTGTCTATTGGGAAATACAGGGCACAGTATAATACACTAGAATCTATATACTATAAAGATATTAGCCCTACCCCCGAATAATAATACAATTAGGGGGTAATTTATTAAATAGAAATACATCTATATTAGGCGTATTTCTGACACAGATTGTGGCGCAAAGGTCCTTAGCACCACATTCTGCAACTTTTCCCCACTCATGCCAGGTCTAAAAAAGGTGGTGTGGGCAGAGAAGGTATACAGTTATTGGATAACACCTCTATACAGTCACTGGATAAAGGTGTATAGGAGGGCACAGTACAGGGAATGACTAGGGGCACTGTGCAGGGTATGGTAAGAGGGCACAATGCAGGGTATAAGGGGGCATAGTACGGGGTAAGGAGCACAGTCACGTGACCCTGTGACATTAGAAGGTTTACACACCACCATAACGAGAGGCAGAGGAGTGAGACAGGGGCCCGGGGCCCTGGATGGACAGGAGGTATGGACACAGCAAGTAGGTTGAAGGGGCTCTGAGGGGGATTCATACAAGTAGTGGCATGAGGTCTGTGCAGGGCAGCAATAGGAGATAGGAGGGTGGAACAGGAGCTCTGGATACATGAGGATGAGATAGGACAGGATATGGGGGGCAGGTGTCATGGAGGCAAACTGCTTAATGAGGCAGTAAAACAACTAAATATCATGAAGCTGCTGGTCTACTACAGCATCCGGCAGCAGCTCGAAGAGTTCCCTGACCCACCCCACCCTCCTGCCCCTCAGAGAAGAGACAGTCACAGTGCAGACTCACTCAAAGTCTTCACACTGCTGCTCCAGCCACTGGGGTCTCTCTTCCCCTTAGGCAGCACATCCTGTGTAGAGGGGGCATGTCTGAAGCTGGTAAGGCAACGTGTCTTCTGTGCTGGAGTGAAGAGGAGTCCGTGTCTAAAGCTCCGCAGCACAGGAGCTTCTAAGGAGGACAACAGCAGCGGGTCTCATGTGACTAGGTCCCACCAGAGAATGCTCCCTTGTTCCAGTCTGAAGCTGCGTAAGTGAAAGGACTGCAGCTCCCTTGCTTCAGCAATGAGCGCTTAAATCTGTATTGATGATAGCGCTCATAGCAGCGCAGGGGGCCCCGCCACTTGCCCGGGTATGCCGGGTGCTGACACCAGCCCTGGTCATGTGTCAAAAATAAATGTAAATATAAATAGCCTTTTTCATTTTAAATTTACACTTTGTCAATTAATTCTCCTCTTACTATAGTGGGTTTTTTATGTCAAAATCATAAATCAAATTAAAAAATCAAGTAGAAGGTGAAAATGGTAGATTGAGATTTCAATTTCATCTCTTGCAGGCATTTTCCCTGCCAATAGTCAAATGAAAAAGAAAGTCCATTTGAATTTTCATTTTAACGTTGTACTAACATTCAGATTCATTAATTTTAATGAGCAGCAGTGGGCATGGTGCAGCCTGCAAAATGTTATTTAATTCCTGACTGAACAAAGAGTGACTCTGTATGTCCACTAGAGGGCGCTGTGCTTCTCCACATTTTCAACAGCTAACACAGGATGTCCTCATGATCGTGGAGGGGTTGGGGTCCCCTACATAATACCCCTTTACACTGTTGTTGACTACAGTCGTGGCCAAAAGTTTTGAGAATGACAAAAATATTAGTTTTCACAAAGTTTGCTGCTAAACTGCTTTTAGATCTTTGTTTCAGTTGTTTCTGTGATGTAGTGAAATATAATCACACGCACTTCATACGTTTCAAAGGCTTTTATCGACAATTACATGACATTTATGCAAAGAGTCAGTATTTGCAGTGTTGGCCCTTCTTTTTCAGGACCTCTGCAATTTGACTGGGCATGCTCTCAATCAACTTCTGGGCCAATTCCTGACTGATAGCAACCCATTCTTTCATAATCACTTCTTGGAGTTTGTCAGAATTAGTGAGTTTTTGTTTGTCCACCCTATTTATATCCTATAAATTGTTGATTGAGGTGCAATCTTAGTAGCCACAATATCCTTGCCTGTGAAGCCATTTTTATGCAACGCAATGATGGCTGCATGCGTTTCTTTGCAGGTCACCATGGTTAACAATGGAAGAACGATGATTTCAAGCATCACCCTCCTTTTAACATGTCAATTCTGCCATTTTAACCCAATCAGCCTGACATAATGATCTCTAGCCTTGTGCTCGTCAACATTCTCACCTGAGTTAACAAGACGATTACTGAAATGATCTCAGCAGGTCCTTTAATGACAGCAATGAAATGCAGTGGAAAGGTTTTTTTTGGGATTAAGTTAATTTTCATGGCAAAGAAGGACTATGCAATTCATCTGATCACTCTTCATAAAATTCTGGAGTATATGCAAATTGCTATTATAAAAACTTAAGCAGCAACTTTTCCAATTTCCAATATTTTTGTCATTCTCAAAACTTTTGGCCACAACTGTAGAAGTTATTCAGGGTGAATTGGACGGAAATGTTTTCTTCTGTTTTGTCATGTGATGTGGTTACACTTCCTCTTGATTAAAATCTTTGCAACACCACTGAACTTACATACACACAGTTGCAGAACATTGGAGCGCCTTAAAGGGGTCGTCTCACTTCAGCAGATTACATTTATCATGTAGAGAAACTTTTCTGCATTAAAACCACTTTATTTTAAAAAAGAAGAAAATCTTTTTTGCATCCCAAGACCCATACCTTTTTTCTTTTTCTTTCTATAGAGCTGTGTGAGGGCTTGATTTTTGGGGGACAACTTGTAGATTTTATTGGTATTAGGCCTCATGCACACGAACGTTGTTTGCTTCCGTGTCCGTTCCGGTTTATTTTTGCAGATAGGATGCGGACCCATTCAGTTCATTGGGTCTGCAAACGTCTGCATTATAGGAGCTCACGAGCGGACACCCGAACGCTAGTGTGAAAGTAGCCTAAATAGGCGGAAAAATAAAAAACTTATCTCTTGAAAGGCCCACAATAGACTGGTCAGTAAGGGGTTAATGCCCTTTGACACCGGCCAATGACTGGCTGAACAAGTGTTCCCAATCACTGCCCACGATAAACAGGGCAATGATCATTTGCTTGTTCATCAGCTGGCAGATACTGTTAATGCTCACTGGTTGGCAGCATCTCGTCCCATGTAAACAGGTACCAAAATGTACCATGCAAAGCAATATCGGTGTATACAACTAGTGTAAGTCCTGTCGCATCTGTCAGCAGTTCTGCACCTATGACACTGTCTGACCTGTTCCATGTGCACTTGTCAGCTGAAGGTCTCTGTGTTCGTCCTATGTTCATATGTGCCAGCATTGCTGAAAAAAATTATGTTTTAATATATGCAAATGAGCCTCTCGGTGCAACGTGGGCGTTGCCATTACACCTAGAGGCTCTGCTCTCTCTGCAACTGCCACGTCCTCTGCACTTTGTTTGACTTAGTCAGGCAGTGTAAAAATATGGGTCATCTGAAAAGTCAAGGCAATCCAAGGGGGCCAGATTTTAACAAGACCATTTTTCTAGCTTGTACAAAGCAATGCCCACTGCCAAGCATATAAAAGTATATGTATTCCTCTTTATTTGAAAAAAAACATCAACTAAGATACAAAATAATGACGCACATCCCACGCCATAACAAGTTCTATAATAAATATAGAGAATGAGGTGTAATAGTATTAATCAATAAATAAGGTCATATCATGTTAATGTCAATCAATGTGTAAAAAAACCATATAAGCCAACATTGATGAAGACCTATATATACTCAAGCAAAATACATATCATAAAGTAAATACCAAAGATCATACAGACCAAATGATGGCACGCAGAAAAGCCAAACACGTGTTTCGCACTCGTTGTAATGACCGGCGTCACGCACAGGGAGGAAAAAAGGGAAAGCCCTGCCCAAGGGAGAGGGTAAGGTGGTGACCCCTGACTCACCTTGCAGCTGGCACCTGACTGCCCTGACGTCCCTAGATGGGTTCCTCACCCGTGCGGCGATCACGTGCCTAAACCCTGGCTTTCCCTGAAATGAGCCCTAGATAGTGAACGGGCCGGTGGGATCGCTAGTCCGCACCACTGAACTAAGATGAAAACACCACGGAGAGGACAGACAACACAGACAAACACATACACCCAGGTGGGCGACCACAGCAGTCCACAAAGGTCCAACAGGGATCCGGAGGGTAGCGTTTCTGGATCAACAACCAGAGAACGCAGTAACACAGCTGCAGAGGGTCAGTATAGATGTCCAGGCAGGAAGCTCTATATCTGGCAACCAGAGAAGTGTGAGAGGGGAATATAAGGAGATTTGGGAGTGCTGGACAAGGAACAGCTGAGGAGAAGGAGCTACAGATCCCTGAGTGAGCCAAAAGGGTTTGCAAAGCAAACCCAGAAAGCTACAATAAGGAAACAGCCCTATCTTACATAGAGCGCGCAGCCAACCGCTGCGACCTCCTGACCCCGGGTACAACGGAGTCAGGCGTGGCTCTTGACACCCTTGTGACAGTACCCCCCTCTCTACGAGGGGCCTCCGGACACTCAGGACCAGGTCTCTCAGGATGAGAGGCATGAAAAACCCGAACTAGCCTGTCGGCGTTTACCTCAGACGCAGGAACCCACATTCTTTCCTCGGCACCGTAACCTCTCCAATGCACCAGATATTGAAGAGAGCGGCGGACCCGACGAGAATTTATAATTTTGGATATCTGAAATTCTAGATTACCATCCACGACAACAGGAGGGGGTGGCAGTGGTGACGGTTCTAGAGGTGGAACATATTTTTTGAGTAACGACTTATAAAAGACATTATGGATTTTAAAAGTCTGAGGTAACTCCAGGCGAAAAGCCACGGGGTTGATGATGGCTACAATTTTGTAAGGACCAATAAACCTAGGACCCAGTTTCCAAGAGGGAACCTTCAATTTGATATTCCTAGTAGACAACCACACATAGTCATTCACTCCTAGGTCCGGACCTGGCGACCGTCTCTTATCAGCCATGCATTTGTATTTACATCCCATATTTTTCAAGTTAGCTTGCACCTTATGCCATACCGATGAAAGAGATGACGAAAACCGTTTCTCTTCGGGAACCTCCGGAAGACCCCCCCTCTTTGAAAGTACAGAATTGAGGATGAAAACCATATGCACCAAGAAATGGTGACTTGCCAGTGGATTCCTGACGACGATTATTTATGGCAAACTCAGCTAACGGTAAATATGATGACCACAACTCTTGGTTTTCAGACACAAAACATCTTAGATATGTCTCCAGGTTTTGGTTGGTACGCTCAGTCTGTCCATTCGACTGAGGATGGAAAGCTGAGGAAAAGGACAAGTGTACCCCCAAACGGGAACAAAAAGCTTTCCAAAATTTAGAAATAAACTGGGTTCCCCGATCCGAAACAACATCGGAGGGGACCCCGTGAAGCTTCACGATCTCACTGACGAATACCTGAGCAAGAGTTTTAGCATTAGGTAGTGCTAAACCTGTCCACTACTACCAAAATAACTGTTTTACCCGCAGACAAAGGTAAGTCAGTGATAAAAACCATTGACAGATGTGTCCATGGTCTATTGGGAATGACGAGTGGTAATAGAGACCCTGCAGGACGTGTATGTGAAACTTTTGCGCGCGCACAGGTAGAACAAGAAGACACAAAATCCAATACATCCTGACGCAACCTTGGCCACCAAAAACGACGAGACAATAGCTCCAAGGTTGCTTTACTACCCGGGTGCCCAGCAAGTGCCGAATTATGATGTTCCTTTAATAATTCGAAACGTAGGTTCAACGGTACAAACAATTTCTCTGAGGGGCAAGAGACCGGGGCGTCCCCCTGGGCCTCTAACACCTTCCCCTCCAGAACAGAGTGTACCGCAGAAACAACCACTCCTCTTTGAAGAATGGGCACCGGATCACTCACATTACCCCCTCCAGGGAAACAACGAGATAGTGCATCAGCCTTGGTATTCTTTGCCCCAGGACGATAGGTAATCACAAAGTTCAACCTGGTAAAAAATAGCGACCACCTAGCCTGTCTAGGGGTGAGACGCTTAGCTGATTCGAGGTACAGAAGATTTTTGTGGTCCGTAAACACAGTGACGGGGTGGACTGCCCCCTCTAAAAAGTGATGCCACTCCTCAAACGCAAGTTTAATAGCTAACAGTTCCCTATTGCCAATATCGTAGTTCTTTTCTGCTGCAGATAGTTTTTTAGAAAAGAAAGCACAAGGACGCCATTTGCCAGGAGACGGACCCTGAGACAGTACAGCCCCCACTCCCACCTCTGATGCATCGACTTCAACAATAAAAGGCTGAGAGACATCAGGTTGGACTAGTACAGGTGCTGAGGTAAACCTCTCTTTTAGAGAGGAAAAAGCAACTTTAGCGGCGTCAGACCATTTAGAAAAATCAGTCCCCTTCCTAGTCATGTCAGTAAGGGGTTTTACAATAAGTGAATAATTTTTTATAAATTTCCTATAGAAATTTGCGAAGCCCAAGAACCGTTGTAGTGCTTTGAGGTTCTCAGGAAGATCCCAATCCAAAATTGCCTGGACCTTCCTAGGATCCATACGGAAACCTGAAGCAGATAAAAAATAGCCTAGGAATTGTATCTCCTGAATGGCGAAGACACATTTTTCAATTTTAGCATATAATTTATTCGTCCGTAGGACCTGCAGTACTTGTCTGACATGCACCTCATGTGTTCTCAAATCAGACGAATAAATTAAAATATCATCTAGGTATATTACCACAAACCTGCCGATTAGATGACTAAAAATGTCATTAACGAAATGTTGAAAGACGGCAGGAGCATTGGTCAGACCGAAAGGCATAACTAGATTTTCATAATGCCCCTCAGGGGTGTTAAAAGCTGTCTTCCACTCATCCCCCTCCTTAATACGAATCAGATTGTAGGCCCCCCTAAGATCAAGTTTGGAGAACCACCTAGCACCCGCAATCTGGTTAAACAGGTCAGGAATGAGAGGAAGAGGGTATGGGTCTCGGATGGTTATCCGATTTAATTCGCGAAAATCTAGGCAAGGACGCTGGCCCCCATCTTTCTTTTTAACGAAGAAAAACCCTGCAGCCACGGGTGAAGAAGAGGGTCTGATGTGTCCCTTAGCCAAACTCTCGGAGATATAATCTTTCATGGCTTGTCTCTCTGGACCTGAAAGATTATATAACCTGGTCTTGGGTCATTTTGCGCCGGGAATAAGGTTAACCGGGCAATCATAAGGACGATGAGGTGGTAACTTCTGACAACCCTTTTCAGAAAAAACGTCCTCAAAATCCGAAATAAATGTAGGTAGGGTAGTTATGGAGGCGACTAAGCAATTGCTATTTAAGCAATTTTCTCTGCACTGCTCACTCCACTCCAATATCTCCCTGGCCTGCCAATCCACCACTGGATTGTGCGTTACCAACCAGGGAAGACCCAGCACTACCGGAGTGGGAAGCCCCTCCAGAACATAACATGAAAGCATCTCGTTATGGTGGTCCCCTACCCGAAGGTGTAAATTATGAACAATGTGGGTGAGGTTTCTCTGAGACAGAGGAGCAGAATCAATAGCAAATATGGGAATAGGTCTCTGTAGCGTACAGAGAGACAAACCCATAGTGCGGGCAAAATGGGCATCTATCAAATTTACCCCTGCTCCACTGTCTAGAAAGAAAGAAATAGTCTCTGTATTATCACCAAAAACAATAACCGCTGGCAACACAAATTGCGATGTACGTATGGAGGAAACATATACCCCCCGGCTGACATCCTCCACACAGCCTGGGGTTAGTAGTTTTCCGACGGTCTTTTGTTTCTGAGGAAAGAAGGACAGGCATTAATGAAATGACCCCTCTCCCCACAAAAAAAACAAACCCCACGCCTACGGCGAGCCTCAGGAGGACGGACCTGACGAGAAGTTCCTCCTAGCTGCATAGGCTCGTCTAAGTCCGTACAGACTAACTGCTGCTTGGGAGGGGTTACCAATGGCTCCAGTTTTTTCAACCTGTCCCTAAGGCGTCTATCTATTCGGATAGAAAGGGACATAACCGCATCAAGGGAAAAGGGGGTCTCATATAATGCAAGCGCATCCTTAACCCTTTCGGATAACCCAGAGCAGAACTGACTCCTGAGAGCCGGGTCGTTCCATTGGGTATCCGTAGCCCACCTACGGAAGTCAGAGCAATATTCCTCTACCGGCCGCTCTCCTTGTAGGAGTCTCCGTAATCTTGATTCAGCCAGTGCGACTCGGTCAGGGTCGTCATATATGAGACCCAAGGCCCCGAAAAACTCATCCACTGACCGAAACGCCTGGGAATCAGTAGGTAAAGAGAACGCCCAGGACTGCGGGTCCCCCTGCAGCAGGGAAATAACAACCCCCACCCGCTGTTCTTCATTACCAGAGGAGTAAGGGCGCAGTTTAAAGTATAATTTACAGGCCTCACGGAATGTCAAAAACTTGTCCCTTCCCCCAGAAAATCTGTCAGGGAGAGGGGCCTTGGGTTCCGCAACAACCTGGTTACCAGTAGCAACCGCTGGGCTTGCGGTCAGTTGCAATCGCTGCTGTTGCTGGAGGACCGACGCCTTCAATCCTGCCACCTCCAAAGACAGGCCATGAAATTGTTTGGACAGAGCAGCAATTTGATCCATACTGGATTCTAAGTAGGTAAAAAAAAAATTTTTTTTTTTTTTACCTACACAAAATTAAGGGCCAGAGATAATGTAATGACCGGCGTCACGCACAGGGAGGAAAAAAGGGAAAGCCCTGCCCAAGGGAGAGGGTAAGGTGGTGACCCCTGACTCACCTTGCAGCTGGCACCTGACTGCCCTGACGTCCCTAGACGGGTTCCTCACCCGTGCGGCGATCACGTGCCTAAACCCTGGCTTTCCCTGAAATGAGCCCTAGATAGTGAACGGGCCGGTGGGATCGCTAGTCCGCACCACTGAACTAAGAGGGAAGCACCAGGGAGAGGACAGACAACACAGACAAACACATACACCCAGGTGGGCGACCACAGCAGTCCACAAAGGTCCAACAGGGATCCGGAGGGTAGCGTTTCTGGATCAACAACCAGAGAACGCAGTAACACAGCTCCAGAGGGTCAGAATAGATGTCCAGGCAGGAAGCTCTATATCTGGCAACCAGAGAAGTGTGAGAGGGGAATATAAGGAGGTTTGGGAGTGCTGGACAAGGAACAGCTGAGGAGAAGGAGCTACGGATCCCTGAGTGAGCCAAAAGGGTTTGCAAAGCAAACCCAGAAAGCTACAATAAGGAAACAGCCCTATCTTACATAGAGCTTGCAGCCAACCGCTGCGACCTCCTGACCCCGGGTACAACGGAGTCCGGCGTGGCTCTTGACACCCTCGTGACAATAATAGGACATGTTATATTTTTTTGCGGAACGGACATACGGAAACGTAATGCACACGGAGTAACTTCTGTTTTTTTGTGTAACCATTGAAGTGAAATGGTTCCGCATACGGTCCGCAAATAAAACCCAACGGACACGGAAAGAAAATACGTTTGTCTGCATGAGCTGAAGAAGTTATCCATCTTTTCATTTAACTAATAAAAGCCATCTGGTACTAAGGACTTTTATTTTCACCTTTTGATATGTAAAGTCTCACATGGTCCAATTACCAGTAACCACGCCAAGGGTGCATCCTTCAGTACCAACACCCCAGACCAGATTAACTACTAGCACGTTTCTTCTTCTTCGGCAAACTACACAATTTGAGGAAAGTGCTGCCAAACTTTTTCTTTACATAAATCTTTTGAAAATATACCAAAGGATAACGGGAGCATGAAACAGAATCATCTGTAGCGCTCACATCTACATACCAGGGGCAAATCCAAAATTAGGTTATACCATGGTGGACATGTCCATGTAGAGATGCCACAAGAAATTGTCAGTCTCATGTTTCGGAAGAACGACCCCATGGGTGTTATCCCCCGAATAGTTGCACTGGCGAGTCAGAATGATTGATCCTCTCCTTGTCGTGTCTTTGTGTAGCTTTTTCATTTGCATTTTCTAAATAACCTCTCATATTTTCTTCTGTCATTTCAAGAAATTGCTAAACTTAATAAAAACTCGCAAAACACAAATGAGGAGTCAACTGCTGAAAGTTCCCCTTATTTGCTCTTTATTATCTGCTGCTTCCATACACACCACATACATACCGATAGGTTAAGCCAATAATACATCTTCTATGACTCATGGAAATGCACGTTCATGGTTCATCTCCTGACACTGCCCGGATGTCACATGCTGTACTGTATTTGTCACTGGAAATTGTGTGGCCTGTATAGGATTTTTTTAATATTATTTTTCCAAACTCTTACCACAAGATGACATTCTGTAAATGCTTAAGCAATGTATGTAGTGCTCTGGGGTTCACAGAGACTTTATCAAACTTGAGGCTTAGATAGGCCCCTTTCACACGGGCGAGAAAACGTGGTGAGCGCGATTACATCATCAAAGGTCCTTTTGCAGGTCCTGAAAGAAGAAGACGATGCCGGCTGCGCGATCAAGTGGATGAGGTGAGTTATGTTTTATTATGTTTTAACCCTCAATTAACATTACACTTAGCATTCTGTATTAAAGAATGCTATTATTTTCCCTTATAATCATGTTATAATGGAAAATAATAAAATCTACAGAACACCAAACCCAAGTCCGGGTTCGGGTCTGGGTACCACATTCTGTTTTTTCTCACGCGCATGCAAAACGCATTGTACTCGTGCGGAAAAAATCAATCGCAGACAAAACTGACTGCAATTGCGTGCCTACTCGCGTGGGTTTCCCGCAATGAACCCTGAACGCACCCGGCCCTCACCTGCGACGCCAGTGTGAAGGGGGCCATACACTTCTTTTCCATATGCGATAAGCTTAGATATATGAGCACAGCAAAAAGTATCACATTTCAAAAGCTCAGCTGTACCATCCAGCAGACAGTATACCACACGATAGGCAGAGAAAAGCCAGTATCACACAGGCCGATTGTCGGCCAGCTCATCGGAAACAAGCGTTCATATGAATGCTCGTTAGCGATGATCTGGCAGTGTAATACTGCCGCCGATTACCTGATGAAGGAGTAAACGTTTGTTCATCGGGCAATCCAGATTTTTAAGCTTGCTTGCCAGTGACTGATCGTGCTGTGTAATCACGATCTGCTGCTGATAAACAACTACACTGCGTGCAGAATTATTAGGCAAATGAGTATTTTGACCACATCATCCTCTTTATGCATGTTGTCTTACTCCAAGCTGTATAGGCTCGAAAGCCTACTACCAATTAAGCATATTAGGTGATGTGCATCTCTGTAATGAGAAGGGGTGTGGTCTAATGACATCAACACCCTATATCAGGTGTGCATAATTATTAGGCAACTTCCTTTCCTTTGGCAAAATGGGTCAAAAGAAGGACTTGACAGGCTCAGAAAAGTCAAAAATAGTGAGATATCTTGCAGAGGGATGCAGCACTCTTAAAATTGCAAAGCTTCTGAAGCGTGATCATCGAACAATCAAGCGTTTCATTCAAAATAGTGAACAGGGTCGCAAGAAGTGTGTGGAAAAACCAAGGCGCAAAATAACTGCCCATGAACTGAGAAAAGTCAAGCGTGCAGCTGCCAAGATGCCACTTGCCACCAGTTTGGCCATATTTCAGAGCTGCAACATCACTGGAGTGCCCAAAAGCACAAGGTGTGCAATACTCAGAGACATGGCCAAGGTAACAAAGGCTGACACACAAGCTGAAACGTCAAGACTGGGCCAAGAAATATCTCAAGACTGATTTTTCTAAGGTTTTATGGACTGATGAAATGAGAGTGAGTCTTGATGGGCCAGATGGATGGGCCCGTGGCTGGATTGGTAAAGGGCAGAGAGCTCCAGTCCGACTCAGACGCCAGCAAGGTGGAGGTGGAGTACTGGTTTGGGCTGGTATCATCAAAGATGAGCTTGTGGGGCCTTTTCGGGTTGAGGATGGAGTCAAGCTCAACTCCCAGTCCTACTGCCAGTTTCTGGAAGACACCTTCTTCAAGCAGTGGTACAGGAAGAAGTCTGCATCCTTCAAGAAAAACATGATTTTCATGCAGGACAATGCTCCATCACACACGTCCAAGTACTCCACAGCGTGGCTGGCAAGAAAGGGTATAAAAGAAGAAAATCTAATGACATGGCCTCCTTGTTCACCTGATCTGAACCCCATTGAGAACCTGTGGTCCATCATCAAATGTGAGATTTACAAGGAGGGAAAACAGTATACCTCTCTGAACAGTGTCTGGGAGGCTGTGGTTGCTGCTGCACGCAATGTTGATGGTGAACAGATCAAAACACTGACAGAATCCATGGATGGCAGGCTTTTGAGTGTCCTTGCAAAGAAAGGTGGCTATATTGGTCACTGATTTGTTTTTGTTGTGTTTTTGAATGTCAGAAATGTATATTTGTGAATGTTGAGATGTTATATTGGTTTCACTGGTAAAAATAAATAATTGAAATGGGTATTTATTTGTTTTTTGTTAAGTTGCCTAATAATTATGCACAGTAATAGTCACCTGCACACACAGATATCCCCCTAAAATAGCTAAAACTAAAAACAAACTAAAAACTTCTTCCAAAAATATTCAGCTTTGATATTAATGAGTTTTTTGGGTTCATTGAGAACATGGTTGTTGTTCAATAATAAAATTAATCCTCAAAAATACAACTTGCCTAATAATTCTGCACTCCCTGTAGTGGCACTAGTGATTGCTTCTTCCCATACTGTGGAGGAGATGGCTGCATTCAATAGCAGCGATCTCTTCTACTAAAAGCAGGCGATTGCCGGAAAGGAACGCTTCCCTCCCGACAATCGTTTGCAAAACCCAGCAGGGATGGGTGAGAACAAGGGAAAGAAAGTGCAGCCATGTATCATTAGGTACACGGGACACAATATACAGTGGTGGGATGCTCTGGGCAGATTAAAAAATAAATCATTATGGAACCGGCGAGATTTTCTTTACACGTGTACCCTTGTTTTGGTTTGTTATATTATGATTGTAATGTTAATGCTATGTACTGTGCACACAGTTGTTCCAGCATGATCCAGATAAAGCCAGAGTTAACAATCAGGGTCCAGTCCTCTCTGCAGCTCAAGGTGTGCAGTCTGTGTCTGTCCAGAAGAATCCAGGAGAGTAGCTGTAGAGAGGGAGAGGGAGAGAGAAAGAGGGAGGAAAAAGAAGGAGCAATCTGTGTGCTTCTCTCCCATATACACCAGCTACAAACTCTGAGCCTCAGTAATCTCCATGAGCTCCAGGAAATGCAGGCAAGAACTTAGAGAAGAGGAATTGCATGGCTGCAGCGAGAAAGAAAGACAGTACGGTAACCAAGCTTAAAGAATTCCTGACCCTGCTGCTGCAGAGGGATAACAAGTTAAGACACCCCACGCACCCCAGACTAGTAAGACACTACAGGCACAGTTGCCAGAGCACAGCTATTAGCCAGAGATTCCTATAGCAGATATTTGGAGCGGACCGGTGGTGTTCCTGTGTGGTATACTAAAGTTGGTTGGTCAGTATTTTTCTATGTGCCTATTATATTTTTTGTCAACTCATTGCCTCAGCTAGCCTTTGTGGTGTGTATTTTCACCCCCAAATTTTGGTGCCTGTTGTACAATATATGCATATGGGTTGTATTATGTAGTTTGGAGCCATAGTGGTTAGGTGTAATACACCTTTTTACTGATGACCAATCAGGATTACTGCACTTGCACTTTATTAATATATACCAGCAGTCCACCACCATCGGTCCTCTTGGTTTTTAATACATCCATGTATTGTGACCTGTGTTAAATGTCTTTTGTGATTTGTGTCAATCATGTCCTGTTGTGATTTTCTAATAAAATTATGTTATTTTTTGACTACCTCAGTATTATAAGTGTTTTTGTACTTTATTGACCCACTCCTTCTGGTCGGTTTTCATGCTATAATCAGGGGTGGGCCCTGAACTTTGTTGAACTTAAGAATTTAGAAGTTCTCAGAAACTTCTTTCTCACTTTCTTAAATTCACTTACTTTTAGAGTCACAGCAGCAGCAGGCAGTGGCACAGACTGGAGTGGCAGGACTGGAGACTGGAGACTAGTGAAGAGTGAGTGAGGTTCCTCTCTCTCACTCTGAGCTGCTCACCTCAGGCTGGTTTCAGGCAGTCACAGAGAGCGCGAATCTGACTGGCGCCAGTGCGGCCAGCGGGACCACTCCCTCCCTAGTCCCTCCAGTCTCCAGGTACACCCCCGGCCCGGCCCCCTCCACCGCCTGAGTCCGCCTCCTCCCTCTAGTTACTAGGAATCATTCTTCCATTCCAATTTCCTGCGCTGCGGCGCTGGTGCCCGGCTCCGCCTCCGTGCCGTCACTCAGGTACGCCCCCGTTCCGGCCCCCACCTCCTACCTCATCTGCTGCTTGTGCGGCCGTGCACCCCGCCTGCTCCAGTCCTGACCTGACTCCTTCGGCTTCTCCCCAGCCAGGCCCGAGCCGCGGACCGCCCGCGCCCACTACACTAGTCTAGTGTAGTGGGCGGGCGGTCGGGCCTGGCTTCCTGTAGTGTCACCGTGTGTGTGTGTTAATAAAAAAAAAAAAAAAAACAGAAGGCAGTCCGGACGGGCCCCCAGTGGTGTAGGGCCCCATAGCCACTTCTATGGTTGCTATGGCGATCCCTATGCCACTGTGATATACACTCCAGTCTCTAGGCCTCCAGCATCAGGCCTCGGCGCTGCCTTACTAAAACTAGTCACAAATTAAGCAAGTGGGCGGAGCCTGACTAACATAGGTTAGGCTCCACCCATCTGTTTAATTTGTGACTAGTTTTAGTGAGGCAGCGCCGGCATTAAGTACAGTGAAAATGCCGGGCCGCGTTACATGTGAGCGCAGCGGGCCCCATCCCCCCGCTTGGCCCGGTCGCAGTCGCACCCACCATGATCGTTACGCCCCTGTTTCAGCCCTAACATACAGTCCCAGTTAAATAAGCACAACTCCCAGCATTCCTCTGCCTCTCCCTTCACTTATCTCTCCTCATGTAGCAGACATCACCACAGCTTCTTCTCCTCTTCACTGCCGTCCTCTCCTGCACTGGTCACATGATGGTGACATCATCGCAGGTCCTTCTCAACTACTGCCTGTTTTACTGGTCACATGACCTGTGGTGTCATCACAGGTCTTTCAGCTTTTCCAGTGCATTACAGTTGTATCTAGCTGTCAGGCAGTACATTCGGGGCCTGGGACAAAACATTAGGGGCCCAGGTAGAGATAGGAAGTTTGAATCTTTTAATCTTCGATTCACTTGCTGAGTCGGCTGATCTGACCGTAAGGAACCACCTGCAGCGTCGTCGTTGGTCATGGGGACCAAAGCTGCTGCCAGCATACACCGTCATGGTATATGTGCAGCCATATTACCAGGAAACTTGTCACAGCCGTCACTATAGTCCCCAATCTGTCACTAATAAATCATCCCGGCTGGGATAGGACAGCGTCAGTCATGCACGTACGGCACACTCACCTACTAGCCGCGCACCGCCATGTTACCTGCGCCCGAGGCTGATACCTCTTTATAGGGATGGAAGCTCAGGGCAATGTTGGCTGTGACAGCTCATCAGAATGTGGTGCACATGCGCAGTAACACGCTTTGACACAGTTGATTGCGCGTCGGCTGATCTGATAGGTATGCATGTGGATGTAAATGTAAACTCTGTGTCATTTCTCTTATCTCTCTGCTGACTGTCCCGACCCTTATCACTGTGTATTGTCTGTGACACACGATTCTCAGTAACTTATCTGATCACTCACCATTCTTTACCTCAAAGAATCCAATGAGTCTATAACTAAGTACAATCATTTCATACTTTTAACTGGTCGACTTATTAGATTCTTAGACTCGGTGTACTGTGAGTGACTCAGTGCTTGCTTCACAGATCTGATTGGTTGCAGGGCGGGGAGGGGCGGGGCTGGCAGAAGCCTGCTTCCACTCTAGGATCATATTACACACGACGTGCGCTGCTAGTCTTTCTCCTAGCAGTAGGCGGAGCTAGTGCTTCGTCACAGACCGAGCCGTTACAAACAGATCACCTCAATCAGATGAGTCGACTCCTCCGGTTCAGTGAAAAGAATTGATTCAAAAGAACGATTCGTTCATGAACCGGACATCACTACTGCAGCACGCCAGACCTGCAGGGTATAGCGACAGTGAGGTCACGGTATGGGCAATCGAGGGTTACTCACTTTTCTGAGGAGAACCCTGGGCAGGCATGCGGCAGTGAAGGAGAGTTAGACACTAGTTCCTCTGGGGCACACTCTGTAGTTAGGGACCAGGCCTGATGTTGTGTGAGGTGCCCTGGGTGTTGGAGGTGTTTTGAGTGCCTTAGGTAAGGTCCCTTTAAGATTCGTGACGCCAGTGCCTGTAACGGTGGCACACCGATTTGTAGGAGGATTAATAGAGTACGCAGTTGGTAAACCAAACGTTGCTTTACTTGGTGGAACAGTCCAACTTTTTACATACAGTAGCAGTGGTATATAATGCAGTCCTTTATCATACAAATGCACAGCAGGTTTACTTCACAGCAGGTTTCAATCTTGCAAGATACTTGGAGGGCAAACAATTAATACTTTGCAGTGCTATGCTGCTCTATCCCCTTCAGCTATTCTAGCTGGCTGGATCCCAAGGCCCGGATGCCTAAGTGCTGGCTTAAATCCTTGGTATAAAATCCTTCCTCCAGTATTGGCACTTGCTTTAAATAGTACAGTACCTCTGCTTCTTAGTTGGATTCAGTGCTGGCTGTTAAAAGGTGGCTGCAGGTTTCTCCCAGGAGGTCCTGTCCTACTACTGGGGTATCTCATCTGTGTTGGCTGGATGAACTGGTCTCCAGGCAGGCCGTACTCTTCATAGCCTCCTAAGGCAACTAGAAACCAGGACTGTCTAGCTGCATGTCAGGAGGAGGCTCTCAGCATATCTCTGGCTGGTGCCTTCTCACTTCTGTCTCCACAGACTCCTGACTATGAACTAACTCCTCCCTGTCTGGGCCTGGACATTTATACTAGGGGCTCCCTATCTCCCTCTAGCGTCTAGGATGCCTAACTACACCCTAATAGGCCTGCTATGCATAACACAGGGGGAACATTGCATGTAAAAACACATAGAAAAATACATTAAAGGGCTTCTGTCACCCCACTAAAGTGATTTTTTTTTGGGGGGCTAGTTAAATTAGTTATATAGCGATATATGAAAATATAATTGTGTTACTTACTTTGATCCAGCAGTTTATTCAAAAAACGAAGTTCTATCATATGCAAATTCGGTCTCTACCAGCAAGTAGGGCGGCTACTTGCTGGTAGCTGCTGCAGAAATCCGCCCCCTCCTCTTGTTGATTGACAGGGCCAGCCGGGATCTCCTCCTCCGGCCAGCCCTGTCGGCATTTCAAAAATCGCGCGCCTGTGTTGATTCGGCGCAGGCGCTCTGAGATGAGGAGGCTCGTCTCCTCAGAACTCCCTCAGTGCGCCTGCGCCGATGACATCACCGAAATAGAAGACGTCATCGGCGCAGGCGCACTGAGGGAGTTCTGAGGAGACGAGCCTCCTCATCTCAGAGCGCCTGCGCCGAATCAACACAGGCGCGCGATTTTTGAAATGCCGACAGGGCTGGCCGGAGGAGGAGATCACGGCTGGCCCTGTCAATCAACAAGAAGAGGGGGCGGATTTCTGCAGCAGCTACCAGCAAGTAGCCGCCCTACTTGCTGGTAGAGACCGAATTTGCATATGATAAAACTTCGTTTTTTGAATAAACTGCTGGATCAAAGTAAGTAACACTATTATATTTTCATATATTGCTATATAACTAATTTAACTAGCCCAAAAAAAAAATCACTTTAGTGGGGTGACAGAAGCCCTTTAAATGCATAATCAAATATAAGACAACTGTCCCTTGTGAGTAGAAGTAACACGCAAACCAATTGACCCTTGTGTAGTGCCCACGCCTATCTAGTGGGACACTACACTAGGCCCAGGCCCACACTGTTTTAACCTATTAACGCCCCTGGCTCCAACTCTGACGCTGACTGCACTGGTGCCATATAAATAAAGGTTATTATAAATGTTGCTATCATTGTATAAACCAAACATATTATCAAGAAGATCTAATAGTTTCTTAGTGACTCATCTCATCTTATGAGAAATAGCCCCTAAGTGAGCCTGGGGTTTTTCTTTATGCAAAACCAGAGTCTTTCATTTTTCAGTTTCTGTAGAAGTAGCTAAAACTAAATACAGTATATGAAATATTTCATGTCTCAGATATGTGACCTTTGTGGCCTGGGTGTGGGTATAGCCTTATCTCAATAGTACATAATACAGAAACTACGGGAGGTCTTCGAGACACGAGCAATGAGTCAAAAATATGGGCTAAACCTTCAGGAGCGAAAATGAAAAACGTCTCTCCTTTCTTAGTGATGCCTTTTATTCACACAGCATTCAGGCTAGGTATATGTATGTAAGGGGGTCACTTTTGTGTGTTCCTTTGATCCTGATATGGGTCTCACTCAAGGATGGATACATAGCAATGAACTGGAATAGACTTTACTCCAATAGGGGGCGCAAGGCTTAATGTTTATAGTCACAACAGGCACAAGGCTTGACCGTTACACAGTCTCTTAAAGGCACAGAACTTGGAGGTTACTAGTAGCAGCAGTGTAATAGTTACTCTCTCTGATAGGCACACAGCTTAATGGTTATTATCTCTGGTGGACACAGATCATAATGGTTACAGTCTGAAGAGGCTGCAAGAGCAGCTCCCAATAACTGAATGTGGCGGGGCACCGTGGGTTGCCACCTGCAGTCTCTGGTCACACAGCAGAGAATTCTCCAGGGCTTCTCCTCGATTTCATCAGATGCTGCAGTCCCAAGCAAGACTGTAGCCCAGTGCAGGTTAAAGCAAACAGATCAGTAGTTCACCACCCAAGATCTCTGGCCGGACCCAGCTCCTACAAATCAGGCTGGTTTGCTTCTGCAGCTCCATCAGCACAGTGCAGCAACGCATAACACTCATGACATAAGACGTATAACATAACACTGACTGTACTCATCAACTGCCTGCAATTGCGAGAATAATGTACACACCTGAAAAACCACATATTTGCCATTAATAGCATAGCACCTGGAGGAAGAATGGTTATAATGCAGAAAGCATGACATCTGCATAACGTGGCCCTGCAATCAGTGGTATAACCCTTAATACCATTTGTCATTAGACAAGCATCTCTCCCTTTTCTAACGCTGTGGAGTATCTACTATTGCTACCTGTTGCGTTAGGACTTTACCTTGTTTTACTGTAAAGAACCCTTCCCTGTATTGACGTCTTCCACACGTACACAATGTCTCCTGATCTTTTCTCCAGTTCTCCCAGTCGACTGCTCAGAGTTTGCCTCCCATAAATGATGGTGCCATTTACTGTGCTGACTATCCGCCTGTTTTCAGAGTGTTTTTTGTAATTCTGCCAAAACTGTCTCCCGGTGTGGTCAACCGGAGTCCACACCGCTATCCATAGTGCCTATCTCTGTACTCATAACCAGCGCTGACCTCTTCTAGCTGGGCCCACAATGATGTGACAGGTACAAAGAAGTCATATAGTGTAGTAGCCGAAGAGTAGGAAAGCAAGGGCTCCGTTGTACCGGTCAGCCATTGTTAGACCATGCAAATAGTGTGCCCTGAAATACAGTGATGGGAACCCGGTCGAGATCCCACTTCCCCTTTTTATGGGAGATGGCTGTTATTTTAATCGCCGCTTTAGGAAATCAAAAGACAATTGGTTTCTTAGACCTTCCAGTAAGATATATTTCATGAAATTAATCAGCACAGAAAAGGGAATGTCTTAAAGGGGCAACACATTCTAGAAGAAACATCCAGTTTAGGAGCTTACCACATACTGAGTTACTATGCAGTTCAAAGTGTATACAGTAAGCTCCCGAGCTCCCCCTAGTGGCGGCTACATGGAGCTAGAATTTTATCTTTTTATCTTTATGTCTGTGCAGTTTATTCAGAGCTCAGTAACAGAGACATGGAGATGTGACTATAAAGATATAACATATCAAAGAGGTTATCCCATGCATAATGTAAAATATGAAAATCAGTTGTCATACAGTACAAGGCAACATCTTTCTAACAAAGCTAGAACCAGCCCTGCACCTCACATGGATCCAGACATCTCCACATTCATTGCTCCAATTGCTCTGCTACATTTTCTTCAGATAGGCAGCTCAGGGGGCGTGTCCTTTCAGTTGCAGCTCTCTTCCTGTAATTGTATCTAACAGAACATACGGCTGGGGGCAGTTTAAGGATGGAACCGAGCATGTGCGCCCAAGTCAGCAATGTGTAACAAGGTAGTGGGGGGAACAAACAGCAGGTGGCGCTATACTGTATATAATTTTTTAATAACTCAGTGGCTGTACAACATTTTTATGTTTACTCTCATTTTATTAAATAAAAGTAATATCCAGATACTGTACACAGGCTTCAAATCAACTAGTACATATACATTCAGAATCACAGTCTATATCAGTGAAAAAACAAGGCATAAGGTGAAATATATTAGTTATAGTGATAGCTATTGCAATTCTTTAGCTGTCATCAGAAATAGCTAAATCCAAAGTGTAAGCCAATAACCGTATAAAATAAAGAAAAGAAATGGAAAGAAAAAAAAGGGGGACAATAGTGTAAGTGTTAGGGTCCATTCATACGTCCGTAGAATGGGTCTGCATCCGTTCGGCGGAATGGGTGCGGACCCATTCATTCTCAATGGGGATGGAAAGGATGTGGACAGCACACATTGTTGTCACGGCTGAGGACGGGGAAAACCCTCAGCCGTGCGATGCCAGAAGATGTTGGTCGCTGCAAGGCCAGGACAGGAATCAGGTCACCTCCTATCAATCCCTAATTCTGACCCTGTCTCCTAGCCGTATGATGGTAGGAGAGCTCATACTCAGGAACCTAAGATTCCTACTAGCCCTCAGGGTGGCCCTCAACTAGGAGCAGAGTAAGACGACCTGTTCCTCCTAGATACGGAGGAACAGGAGTCTCACTGGCCAAGCTACAAAGAAAGGGTGACACAAACAGCTTATGGAAATGGCAGGTAAATGAAACAGAACAACACCTACCTGCCACAGACACAGAGCCTGGAACCTATGTATAAGTGCTGCTGTCCACAAGAACACAAACGGACACAGCACACACCACACATCACACAGGAACTCAGGACCATAAGCTGCAATAATCAAGGAGACCAAACACACACCTTCATAACACCATGTAACATAACTTATGACCACAAGGGTGGCCCTCACTGGCAGATGGTATATAAACCAGGAGGATGACTCCAGCTAACCATGGCTGGAGTACCCCTCAGACTTCTGCTCTCAACTGAGGCTAAATAGCCCATGTAGCCACACCCACACAGACACACCCAGTGCTCACACACTAGGAAGGGAATTAACCTTTCCCACACCAGGGAAAGGAAGACAGCCACTTAAAGGGGACGTGCACCCATACAAAAACCTTGTGCACAACAAACAAACACAAGGCACACCTACATAGACAGGTTGCCAGGTGCAACTGCATGCAATGACAGCGAGCAGCCTAGCAACCAGCTCCAGCTGCTCTACTGCCACATACCTTATGTTGCCAGCGACAACCACAGGTGAGGCAACATACTTCAGCCCTCACCTGTGATTGACAACAACCCCAGACCGCAGGTAACTGCATGCGGTTCAGGAGTCACGGCCATAACCATGGTCGTGACAATTGTGCTAGTAGCAAGTCTAATAGGTCGGCACTGCAGGCAAACAATTCGTGGGGCTCGCGTCCTAGGATTGGCATCCCATGAAACAAGAACAAGAAAGGACCGGCACTCACTGCAAGTTGTCTGCAAAAGGATCTTATTTATTGTCACATAATCCTGTGACGCGTTTCGACACTCGCAGGTCTCTTTATCAGACAGCAATGTTTGATAAAGACACCTGCGAGTGTCGAAACGCGTCACAGGATTATGTGACAATAAATAAGATCCTTTTGCAGACAACTTGCAGTGAGTGCCGGTCCTTTCTTGTTCTTCTTAGTACACATGTGCTGTCCGCATCCGCATTTCCGGTCCACGGCTCCCGAAAAAAATAGAACATCTTCTATTCTTGTCCGCAATAGCGGCAAGAATAGGCATTTCTATAGGGGTGCCGGCCGGGTGTATTGCGGATCCGTAATTTGCGGATCTGCAATACACTACGGACGTGTGAATGGACCCTTATAGAGAGGAATGGGGGGAAGGAATGAAGGGCAGGGACAGGAAGTAAGGAGTCTTTTATACCAATTCCTTTCGCTAATGCCTAGATGACACACTCGTCCCAGTCCCATCGATATATGATAATGTCACAATGTCAGTTTCTTAACATCACTTGAAAAGCTCTCCCAAAAGCCTGGAGAACTCTGCGGAGTAAAGGAACAGAGAGAGAGAGAGAGAGCTCCATCTATTATAGAACCTATCTCCCTGATCATGAGAATATGCAATCAGTTCTTCGATTCTAAATAAATGTCGGAGCTCAGCAGCTCATTCACAGAGAGAGGGCGCAACCCTCGATTTCCAGTGCCTCGGTATCACTAATCGTGCTGCTGTGAGGAAGAACCTCAAAGCACTCTTATTCATTTAGGCTAAAGTCCCAGGTACTAGCGAGAGAAAAGTCATTTTGGGTAGGTTGGGCACTTTCTTCCCTGAAAATTTGCCGTAAACCTGGAGCACTTGGTCCCAGAATTTGCTTATAGTAGGGCAAGACCACCATATATGTAACATGGTTCCCTCCTCCTGCCCACATCTCCAGCATAAGCTGGATACATTAGGGAACATTCGGTGGAGGGTCGTCAGGCAGTAATACCACCTGTAGAGAATCTTAAAATTATTTTCTTTTGCGTGGGCTGCTACAGACAATCCATGAGAGAACGTACACATCTTCAGAATGTCCTCCGGTGAAAAAGTGAGTTGTGGGTCTACTTTCCATTTTCGAAAATAGGGAGCTACGTCTGGGTTGCTTTGGTCTAGTAGAATCTTATACATCTGTGATAACAGTCTGAAGTGAGTGTCGGGTTTTAGAAAAAGAGTGTCAAACTCCATCAAGTTATGACAAAGCTTTTGGCTGAGTAAGCTATTTAGGTACGATCTCCGCTGAGCATACGTGAGCCACAGAGAGCCTTTAAACCTGTTATCCAGATCAAGGGATTCGTAGGACACTACTTTTGCACTCTTCATGACATCGTGGACCCTGAGATACGAAGATCTATTCCATATTAGGAACCTATCTACCCTTAATCCAGGGGTGAAAGTAAGATTGACCATGAGGGGCATCATAGGACCTGGTCTTTGTGATATCTGAAACTTCAAGACCCAGCTGTCCCATTGAGTAAGAGCATGACGAACTAGGAAGGGCCAGTCCTCTAATGGTGGTCTATCATCCTGAGTGACCCATGGAGCAATCAACGAATCCATTGGGGAGAGTTCTTGTTCCAGCTAGACCCAGAGTTTCAGAGATGACCTATTAGACCAATTTAAGATCTGCATGAGGATCGCCGAAGCATGGTACAGTTTTAGGTCTGGCAGTCCCGCTCCCCCTCTACTTCTGGGTTTGGTCAGTACCTTAATGTTTATCCTAGGATTGCTCGTACCCCACACAAAGCGCTTTATGGCTCTGTGAAGAGTCAAGAAGAATCTACCTAGTACACAGATGGGTATGGTTTGAAAGAGGTACAAAAATCTCGGTATGATATCCATTTTGACTATACTCATCCTGCCAAACCATTTCAGAGATTTCAATCAATATCTCTGCAGGTTTTCTAGGGTCTTCCTCTGCAATGGTAAATAATTGAGCGGATATAGTAGATGTAAGTGAGTCGGGATCTGTAACCCTAGGTAGTTAAGGTTCTGAGTCTGCCAGTGAAAAGAAAAGTTGCTCTGTATAAGGAGCACATCAGTTGCAGGGAGCGATATGTTCAGCATTTCACATTTGGTGAGGTTAATCTTAAAGTTGCTGAATTTACTGAGAATAGATGGGAGGAAGGTATGGAGTTTTCAAACAGGTAACTGCGAAACCTTTCGGCATTTCTACAGGTAGATTCGGTGAGGACCTTCTGAAGCTGGTGTCTGGCCAGGGTCCAGTGACTGTTTGTGTGAATACTCAAAAGCAGTTAGTTGGGACAATAACTGTTGTACTTTGGCGGCCCCTTCCTCTTGAGTCTAGCTCCATTTTGAATAAATACCCCTTGTAGTACACATTTTAGTGCAAACCATTGCAGAAGAGCCGTAGGATCCAAAGAGTGATCCATTATGAAACCATTAATGGATTCCAGATCACCCAAACACACACTGTTACGAAGGAGAGACTCATTTAGGCGCCAAGTCCATTCCCTAGCCACCAGTCACTGTAACTCCAAAGATAGGAATATTGGGGAGTGGTCAGACCAGATGGAAGTCCCTATATGTGTGTTTGGGTGGAAGGTCAGTGCATGGTGAGAGATCAGGAACATGTCCAGCCTACTTTAAGATTGGTGGGCTGGGGAAAAATAGGTGTAATCTCTGTCCTTAGGGTGCAAAATGCGCCAAATATCTACCAGCTGCCTAGAGTGTAATGCTTGTTTTGCTCTAGAAATTGCCGAGCTAGGAACCATAGATTTGCCCGTGGATGAGTCTAACGAGGGCTACATGGTCATATTAAAGTCTCACCCTAGCAGTACGATCCCTTTAGTGAAGGCGTCTAATTTGGACAGAATACCTGTAAGTGCTTTACTTTGTCTTAAGTTCAGCAAGTATACGTTCCCGATGGTGTACGTTCTCTCATGGATCCTCAGCTTCAGAAAAAGGAACTGTCCACATGGGTCCGCCTGGGACTCTAAAAAGGTATAAGGCAGAGATTTATGCAAAGCAATAGCAACCCCTTTCGACTTAAAGTCAGGATTGGTTCCATGAGCACAAAAGGAGTAGTATTTAGAGTATATACCTGGTATATGGCCCTGCTTAAAATGTGTTTCTTGTAGCAAAAGAATCTGAACCCTCTCTCTGTGCCGTATAAAACCTTAGAGTGTTTTTCAGGAATATTAAATCTTACATTTAGTGAGGCGAATACAGAGTGAAAGAAGACAGAGGGACTGGTACCGGGGGGACAAAGAGGACAGAGGGACTGGTACCGTGGGGGCGAAGAGGACAGAGGGACTGGTACCAGGGGGACAAAGAGGAGAGAGGGACTGGTACCAGGGGGACAAAGAGGAGAGAGGGACTGGTACTGAGGGGACGAAGAGGACAGAGGCACTGGTACCGAGGGGATGAAGAGGACAGAGGTACTAGTACCGAGGGGACAGAGGGACTGGTACCGAGGGGATAAAGAGGACAGAGTGACTGGTACTAGGGGAAGAAGAGGACAGAGGGACTGGTACTGAGGGGATGAAGAGGACAGAGGGACTGGTACCGAGGGGATGTAGAGGACAGAGGGACTGGGGATGAGGAAGACAGAGGGACCGGTACTGAGGGTACGAAGAGGACAGAGGGACCGGTACCGAGGGGACGAAGAGGACAGAGGGACTGGTACCGAGGGGACGAAGAGGACAGAGGGACTGGTACCGAGGGGACGAAGAGGACAGAAGGACTGGTACAGAGGAGACGACGAGGACAGATGGACTGGTACAGAGGGGACGACGAGGACAGAGGGACTAGTAACGAGGGGACTATGAGGACATAGGGACTGGTAACGAGGGGACGAAGAGGACAGATGGACTGGTAAAGAGGGGACGACGAGGACAGAGGGACTGGTAACGAGGGGACAAAGAGGACAGACGGTTTGGTACAGAGGAGACGAAGAGGACAGAGGGACTGGTACTGAGAGGACGAAGTGGACAGAGGGGCTGGTACTAAGGGGATGAAGAGGACAGAGGGACTGGTACCAAAGGGACGAAGAGGACAGAGGGAGTGGTACAAAGGAGAAGATGAGGACAGAGGAAGTGGCACATAGGAGACGACGAGGACAGAGGGACTGGTACAGAGGAGACGACGAGGACAGAGAGAGTGGTACAGAGGAGATGACAAGGACAGAGGGAGTGGTAAAAATGAGACGACGAGGGCAGAGGGAGTGGTAGAGAGGAGACGACGAGGACAGAGGGAGTGGTACAGAGGAGACGACGAGGACAGAGGGAGTGGTACAGAGGAGACAACGAGGACAGAGGGAGTGTTACAGAGGAGACGACGAGGACAGAGGGAGTGGTACAGAGGAGACGACGAGGACAGAGGGAGTGGTACAGAGGACACTACGCGGACCAGTACAGAGGGGACGACGAGGACAGAGGGACTTCTACAGAGGGGATGACGAGGACAGAGGGACTTGTACAGAGGGGACGATGAGTACAGAAGGACTGGTACAGAGGGGACGATGAGGACAGAAGGACTTGTACAGAGGGGACAAAGAGGACAGAGGGACTGGTACAGAGGGGATGACGAGTACAGACGAAGTGGTACAGAGGAGACGACGAGGACATAGGGACTGGTACAGAGGGGACGACAAGGACAGATGAAGTGGTACAGAGGAGACAACGAGGACAGAGGGACTGGTACAGAGGGGACGATGAGGACAGAGGAAATGGTACAGAGGAGACGATGAGGACAGAGGGAGTGGTACAGAGGAAACGACGATGACAGAGGGAGTGGTACAGAGTAGACGACGAGGACAGAGGGAGTGGTACAGAGGAGACGAAGAGGACAGAGGGACTGATACTGAGGAGACGAAGAGGACAGAGGGACTGGTACCGAGGAGACGAAGAGGACAGAGGGACTGGTACCGATGAGATGAAGAGGACAGAAGGACTGGTACCGATGAGACGAAGAGGACAGAGGGACTGGTACTGAAGAGATGAAGAGGACAGAGGGACTGGTACTGAGGAGATGAAGAAAACAACCACTTATGCCTAAACGGCTACTAACTACTCTTGTCCCAGACTAATAAAACATAACTTTTACTTATTTTTATTTAAAAGTCGTTAAAAAAGTAATGTGAGCTAACTAAAGGATTAAAAACACTGTACCCCATGAGAGATGCTATGAATGATAGGTAGGTAACGCGTATAGGCAGGCAGGAGTGCACTAGCACCGCTCTACCCAACACCACCGTCCCTGCTGTATTAGTTAGGATATTTGACTGTGCCTGATGTCTACTAAACCCCCATACTTAGGGTGTAAGTTATAGTATGAACCTTTTGGCAGTGAGTGTTGTTCATCAAGCACACAGATTTTAGCGTAACTCAATGGAGTGCAGCAAGTTAAAACCTAAATTCCGCCCCCCCAACATGTTTCGCCAGCTACTCTGGCTTCATCAAGGGTATCAGGCGGGTCGCGAGATCTGGCATGCAAACAAGAGAGAGGAGGACCGTCGCATTGCCAGCCAACCTCCATGGTAAAGGCCCCGACCTTACTCCTCAGCCTGTAAAAATCCTCCATCAGTAACAAGGGGGCATTTAATAAGAGTTTCCCTCAATAGTATCTCCGGCCTGCACCGCTCCTCTTAAAGGGCCATCCATACAACTGCAACTGTTGCCTATAGCAACCCCATTCACAAACTGTATAAAGTCAAATTTAGCCTAAATAAACTGTCATTGCAATGTCTGCTCAGGAAGAAGCCGCGCAGCCTGACCTCAGCGGATCCCCTGCAGCAGCCGCAGCTGGCTCCAGTGCACCACCAGCCGCTACAGCAGCCAGAATGATGCCACTAACCATGCCCTACTACTTTGGGGCCCCTTGGTTCCCCTGATACTCTTGGGAAGCTCACACCCTAAGAGACTTTAAAGAGAAAATGTGTGCCTTGTTCAAGTTGTACCCTGTCTCCACAGAGCGGCAAATGGAAATACTCCTAGCCCAATCAGAGGGAGCCGCACTCCGGGAGGTGAATTCCTGGCCTAGCTCTGAAAGAAGAACACTGGGACAGATCTTCGAGAGACTCTACACCACCTTTGAACCCAAGACCGTGTCAGAGGTCAAAATGAGGTTCGTCAGCACGAAACAACAAACAGGTGAATCACTCAGAAACTTTGAATTGTCTTTACAAGAAGCCCTTAGAGCTGTGGTTCAGGTAGACCCCGTGAGGCAGAGAACCAAGACAAAACTTTGAAAGAGCAATTAATTGACGGTGTTAACACTGACAACCTAAAAAGCCAGTTGAGAATGTTAGCTGCACAACACCCAAGTGTCACTTTCCTGGATTTTAAAGAGCTATCCATTAGCATTCTGGGAAAGAGTCCGCAGCCAGAACATGCTAAATTTGCTGAAACTCCTGTCCATACGCCTGCTACCCCTTCCACATGTTGTCTGGTAGCCAGTCAGGCAGCTCAAACTCCAGTCCCTGATGCCGTAGCAGCCTTGACTGAACAGGTTAACTTCTTGACAAAAAGCCTGGAGAAGGTGTATCAGAAATTAGAACAGTGGGAGAAGCCTTTATTATTGGAGGATGAGACACCTGTACGAAAAGATTTTTTCCCTCCTGACTACAAAGATATATATCCCAGAGGCCTGGGCGGGCACCCAAATGACCACTCCAACGCCGGCAGGTGACCTATTTGCACCTACTGTCATAAGTCAAGGCATACAGAAACAATGTGCTGGCGGTTAAAAGAGAAACCCTCAAGGCTAAGGACCGCCCCTCGAGAGGTAAACCAGTAGGTCCACAAGATCCCAACTGGATGCCCAGATATGTAGGATCCCGTCCGGAAGTGGCAATCCGAATTAACAAAGTTCCCTTTGTCGCCCTACTGAACACCGGGTCTCAGGTCACTACCATCCAATGGCCTGCATTTGATAAATACTGGGACCAGAGCCAACTTACGCAACCACCAGAATCCTGGTTGGATCTTACAGCCAGCAACGGGAAACCCGTGTCAATACATGGTTATTGGGAGCCAACTCTGCAGGTAGGAGAAACCACACCAAAGGTGTCTCTTCAGTAATCCTAGGAATGAATGTCCTTAGGAATTGTTACACCGAAATGCTTTAGGCATTACGCCAATCTATGCATACTGCTTCACCTGCCTCCAAAAGGGTCATACAACAGACCATCCATGTGTTAAGCGCACAACAGAAATTCGCCAATGAGAAAGGGGAAATCTGCTGTGTCCGCATCCGAGGTAACCAACCTGTGATCCTTAAACCAAATATCGAGACACTCATATGGTGCCATGCCGCCCTGGGAATTCAAGGTCAAGACTACCAAGCCATGGTAGAGCCCTTCGCGCTAGATGATCATCCTCTAGTCAGAGCCGCGAGGAGCTTAGTAACTGTTTTCCAAGGTAAAGTGCCTGTCCGTCTCCTAAACTTGAATAATCACCACGTTACCTTCACTAAACACTATCCTGTTGCTCAGTTATTGCAAATTTCTTTCCCGGATGTCATCAGCGTGCCTGCAATTAAAGTAGGACTGTTGGTAATAACCAAAGGATGAAGGGGGGGGGACCCCTACCCACACTGGCCCATACTTAACAACCATCCCCCAAATAAGGACACTGACCACGTTCTTTCTTTTAACCTTTCTTTATTGCTGGGTGGTAGTCGGCCACAGCTATATTTATTATTCATCAAAAACGGAAACAGTATAAAAACCGTGCGATCCGCCAGCCGCTGGACTCCCAACGGGCAGATTTCGCCAAACCCATCATTAATAACTTTTCAGTACAGTAACTTGCCGCCAGCTGTGACTTATAAAATTCTTCAAGCCTGCCTACAGCCTCCCTGAGGACATAACACACTGACAAACAGAAATCTAAAATAACATTAAACCCTCAAATACATGAAACAAAAGGGAGGGAGGGGGCACCGCGCTTCCGATCAAGAAGAAGAAGATAGGCAGCACATAAGTACCCTCCCGCTACCCGCCTCCTCTTCCTGTCGTGCAATCCATTAACCCTTCATACTCCTAAAACCTTAAACTCCTAAACTAGGGCCATACAAGCGCCCTAAGGAGATAGAAAGGGGGGGGGGGCAGGGGAAGGAAACCCCCAGTGCCTGTCTACCCTCCATAAACAGTCGGGCAGCCACCAAACAATCTGCGCAGGGCCCCAGTACTCCCGAACATGCTCCACCTGCATCTTGGTGGGAAGAACTAAACGTGGGAGACAGCTCTACGCCCAAAAACCAAATTGAAGGAGTTTTGAACATTGTGAAGGAACATCATCAAGCCTTCAGTAAGCACTCTACGGATTATGGGGAAGTCCGTGGAATCAAACACACTATCCCTACCGGCTCTCACCCTCCAATAAAAGAAAGGTATCGGCCTATACCACCAACGATGTACCAATCTGTGAAACAAAGGATCCGGGAGATGAAGGATTCCAATATTATCCAAGACAGCCATAATCCATGGGCTGCGCCACTAGTTCTTGTCTGGAAAAAGGATGGTAACATCAGGTTCTGTGTGGATTACAGAAAAATTAATCAAATCACCTACAAGGATGCCTATCCCTTACCCAGAATTGAAGAATCCCTGACAGCACTGGGGTCATCAGCCTATTTCTCTACCCTTGATCTGACCAGAGGATACTGGCAGGTACCCATGGCTCTTGAGGACCGAGAGAAAATAGCTTTTACCACCCCCATGGGCCTATTCGAGTTTAATTACATGCCCTTTGGACTTTGTAATGCCCCAGGAACATTTCAACAACTAATGGAATGCTGTTTAGGCCATAGAAACTTCGAGACTGTCCTACTCTATCTGGACGATGTCATTATTTTTTCCAAATCCTACGAAGACCACTTGAAACACATTGCAGAAGTCTTCCAAGTCCTCATTAAACATGGACTCAAGATCAAACCATCTAAGTGCTACCTGCTGAAGCCAGAAGTCAAGTACCTGGGACATATTGTCAGTGAAGAAGGTGTTAAACCAGATCCGGAAAAGTTAGCTGCAGTCCAGAATTGGCCTACTCCTACCACAGTAAAGGAGGTGAGAAGTTTCCTTAGTTTTGCAGGGTACTACAGATGCTTCATCCCTCACATCGCCCAGATTGCCGAGCCAATTCAGGAACTCTTAAGAGGACATCTAAAGAAGTATCAGAAGACTCAGATACCTTTTAGAGTGCAATAAAGGCAGAGAAATTGCCTTCCAGCTCCTGAAAAAAAAGCTGACCAAACCACCTGTTTTGGGATATCCAGATTACCAACAGCCATTCCATCTCTACACTGATGCCAGCCATAAAGGCTTGGGAGCTGTTCTGTCCCAAATGCAAGAAGGACACGAAAGAGTGATTGCTTACGCTAGTAGATCCCTGAAAGGAGCTGAAAAGAATGACCGGGACTATAGCTCTTTCAAGTTAGAATTCCTTGCACTTGTGTGGGCTGTCACCGAAAAATTTAAGGACTACCTTGCAGCAACTCCATTCATAGCTTTCACTGATAACAACCCACTGCGCCTCTCAATACAGCCAAGCTAGGTGCCTTAGAACAAAGATGGGCCTCACGTCTTGCTAACTAAAACTTCACTGTAAAATACAGAATGGGCAAGTCCAACGAGAACGCGGATGCCTTATCTCGCCTGCCTACCAAGGAAGATCCTACTGCACACGTAGATGTCTGGGAAGAAGAGAAGCCTAATTTCTACAAAAACTTCGCCCAACAAAGCATCCTCTCCATCAAAAACAAGAGTCCTAAATCCCCATCTACAGAACAATCCAGAATCTCACATTGAAAAGGAGAGATGGATCAAACTTCAGTCAGAAAGTAGAGTAATTGGAGAGCTACATGACTTCCACACCAGTGGATGAACACCTGAGAGAATCCGCAGAAGAAATGCAGACCCAGAACTGTTGAAGCTGTGGAGACACCGTAAACAACTCTTCCTGCAGAAGGGCCTACTATTGAGAAGAAGCCTGGATCCAGTTACCTATGACAGGGTATACCAAATCCTAATCCCCCGCCGGGATGCAAGCATCATTCTCGAGATGTACCATGACAAATCAGGACACTTTGGCGTGCAGAAGACAGAAGCTACCGTCCGTAAACGATTCTATTGGATTGGAATGTGAGGAGACATTGAGAAGTGTTTAGAGTGTTTCGCCTGTGCTGTTGGATGAGGTGAAAGGCATGATCAAAGAGCACCCTTACATCCTATTGTAAGCCAGACACCATTGGAGATCATTGCAATTGACCACGTGAAGCTGGAACCGTGGCTCAGGCTACACATACGCTATGACCATCAATGACCACTACACCAAATTCGTTGTAGCCGTACCTGTTAAGGACTTGACCTCTAAAACAACTGCAGATGCCTTCTGGAAACATTTCCTGTTACCATACGGATGTCCAGAAAAAATTCTTACAGATCAGGGATCTGCCTTTGAATCGCAACTCTTTAAAGAATTGTGTTCACTTCACAATTGCCAGAAAATCAGAACAACAGCTTACCATCCCCAAGGTAATGGACTTTGTGAAAAGATGAACCAGACCCTAATAGAAATGCTTAGAGCTGTGCCACCTGCTACCAGGAATTATTGGCCTACTCTTCTGCCTCAATTGATGTATACCTATAATAATACCATTCACAGTTCCACTGGGTATACACCTTACTACCTCATGTTTGGCCGACAAGGTAAACTACCTGCTGACCATACTTTGGACGTACAAGTGCCTTATGCCATCAATCCATTGCCAAAAACTGAATGGGTGAGCGAGCACCAAAGACGTCTAGCTGATGCACATGAAATTGTTCACCACCGCATGGAACATGCTCACAAAAAGCAGCAAAAAGATTATGACTAATCTGCCAAAGCAGAGCGCCTTGAAATTGGTGATTATGTGTGGCTAAAGAACAATCATCGCACCAGCAAGTTGGACAGTAAGTGGGAAAAAGACCCTTACATCGTTACCGCTATCCCCAATCCAGCAACTGACACCTATGAGATCACCAGAGAAAACAAATCACCTCAAATAGTACATTGCAATCGCTTGAAACTGTGTAACAAGGAGAAAAATACTCCAGGAGAAATCCTTCCAGATGAAACTGTTGCAGAGGAACATCAGCCTCCAATTCAAGTGCCTGAACTACCAGTTAAGCCTGTAGAGCCTATGCAGACTGCTAAAAAAATAATGACAGAAACGGATCCTCTAAAATGGTTCCAATCCTTACACCATGGTTAAACATTGCTGTGCCTCAACCAGTCAGTACAGTGTCAAGTCAGCCAGAGGAACCACCTCAAGAAGAAGTTTCAGTAGTGCAAGAAACTCCAGAAGTACCAAGTCCCCTTGAGCCAAGTCCTGAAGAAGGACCACCACTTCGCAGATCCAGTCGGATTATCAAGGGGCAACCACCTGCTCGTTATAGGGAGTGTCTACTGTAAACCCAGAGGAGAATGCTTCCAGCTATCCCAGTTTAATGTGCATTTCAATTTTTCTTCTTGGTGAAACTACAGCGCCTGGGTAAGAAACTTCTTGACTGATTATTTGCCTTACTACAAGGTCTCTACAGTTTTCTTTGTTTTGTTGTCGCAACGTTCAAGCCTGTGCCCGGAGAAAGACTCAAACGTACCTGAGCCTCTGTGTTGTCCATCATCTTTACATCCCCTATGCTCAGGTAACGGACCCATGCCCTGTGAGCCTCCTGACTTTCATCCCTGTTTATTATTTCCCCATTATGGACTATCCTGGTTTATTACTATTCCACTGTGCCAGGTCATCAGTCTCCAGAGGGAAGAAACAATGTCCCTTTTCACTTGTTTACTACCATTCTTGATGTTTGCCTGATATTTACATTTGTGCCTAACCAATTGCTTTTCAGTCTCAAGAAAAAAAGTATTGTTATGGGTTATGGTACTGTTCTTCATGCCTGCAGGATTGTTCTTTCAGGAGACCTTCATCTTCATGTCGAGGTCGACATGGGTTAAACAAGGGGGGTATGCAGTGTACCACTACCCACGTGGGTACTGCAAAGTCGTAGTGTTATGTTTTGTATGCTTTATATAAGCTGTTTTATGCTGCAATGCATCTTTATGCATAATCCCTACCTACAGATGTGTTAGATTCCATTACACTGAGCCTACCACTAGGGGGAAACAACACATCCCATATATTTAGCTCAGCTCAGGCCTAGTTAGGCAGTTCAATTCAGTCTTAGTCTTCAGTCTTAGAAGTAGTAGTCAGTCTTCAGCCCTGAGCTGAAGTGGTCCACATCTTGCTCAGAACTCTGCTAAGAGTTAGTGGACATCAGCTAGAAGTTTAGCTTCAGAAAAGGATATTAATCCAGAAAGCACTAAAGAAGCAGAGACCCAAAGGGTTACGGCCATTGCTATACGTGCCTTAGGACCTTTTGGAGTCAAAAGTGAAGGATTTACCGGCCTCTGGCAGCCTCACTAACATGCACTGAAATAACAGGGACCAGTGTAGAAGTCCTCTACCAGTAAGCATAAAACTTATATCATTAATAGCCTGAGAGACAGACATCACACCTGTAATCAGTGGACCTCTTGCAGCTTTACCTCTGTCCATCTTAAAGAGACTGTATTTCATATCTGGATGTACTAGAGACTGTTTAATACTTGGATGTTACCGTTACCAGGAGCAACGTTCGGTAAAAATTATAAGCTGGATTGCACCATCCTTGTCTCAGTCTCCAATTCCTCTGTTAACACTACAGTAAATGGTTGTACCACTATAAAAGATACTGGTGCCACGACTACAAGTGACCTTGCCATAGGCACATGAATACAGACCATCAAGGGCACCTCAAACCACCATCTGGCCTGTGTCCCTTACACTAGAGTGTGCCCCAGAGAATTCCTGTGCCATTCTCCTCTTCATTTATGTCATCCCTGCCCAGGGATGACATAACCGTGAGTAACCAGAACTGTATTTACCTCGGCCCACCTAATGCTCACACCGTGACCTCACGTATAATTCCCCTGTCGGTCTGGCATACTGCAAACCTTCTCCACCTTTTCTATAGCGTTCACACTTGCTTTCACCTCTGACAGCTCCTGTTTATAGGAGTTTTCTAATCTCTCCACAAACTTCTCCATTTCTTGGCGTGTCGGGAGCAGTTTCATATGCTCTTTCCAATCCCACTGAGTATCTGGGGCGCCCCCCTCCGACATTTTAGCAGAATCAAGCGCCCTTGCAGTACCTGAGTGGAGCTGCAAGGCCGGGCTGGCACTCCGAGATTGGCCGCGACCGCGCAGGAGAGCGCTGCGGTAAAAGGATCCAGTGGCGCTGACGGGCAGGCCAGAGAGGACTCCAAAGTAACATGCTACGGTGTGGAAGTATGTCTTGCTGATTCAGCGGTCGGCTCTGCTGGTGTCGGGGCAGCAATAGGTTGCTGGGCCGGGCAAAAAGGTGCGGCACCTGGATTGCGGCCTGCTGTGGTCTCGGGCCACTCCGGTGTGAAGAAGCGGTGAATGCCGCTTTGCTCCCCTGAAGTCCCCTCTGAGTGATTGCCAGCAAGAGACCCTTTACTTGTCCTCACCATTGGTGCCCTCAAAGGACTCTGGAGCGGGCTGGTAAGGAGAATCTCAGCCTCGTGGCGGGAGCATCCGTATGGTATTGGTGTGTGCTCACTCCGCCATAGTCAGGCCACACCCCCTCTGTGCAAAATTTTTAATTTCAAGCGATTATAGAACTATTCAGACACAGGTGCTATGTTGAAAAATGTAAAACATTTTTCATGGGGCAACCTCATTAAGAAATTTATTTGTGCAGATTGAGTGTCATGAGTAGGAGGTCCCAGGAGAGACCACCGCATCGTCAAGCAATAAACAAATGGAAATCAGGTACAGACACACAAGAGTTTATTGCACAAACAAAAACCAGGGAAGGCAGCACAGACAAAACATGAGCTCTATATACCGTCAGCACAGTGGGAGAAAACCCCCACTGCGCCACTGTCTAGTAATACTCCAGAGGGGCATGACTAAGCAACTCCTGGTATTCACTAGGGCCCCCGATGGTAGGGTTAGGCTTTGCAGCAGGAAGTTGCCAGGGTCCACTCTGGAGCGTGAACTAGACAGTGACAGCAGGAACGAATGGACAACAGGTACCAGAAGGAACCAACGGTACATAGGCATACATAACATAGACAGGCAAATGCAAACAGGGCAACTAATAAAACAAGCAGGAGTACATAGCAAGGAAACAGGAGTGACAATGAGCAGAGAAGGACTTGCTCCACCAGTAGTAAACTGCATGGCCTTACCCATGGCACTCTGCTGCAAAGAAAGGTGCAGCAAGGGCTCGCTGAACAGAGACATGAATACACACATGGTAACTAAAACATAACTGGCAGAACAGATAACAGAAACACAGGAAAGAGGACATCAAAGAGGACGTCAATGAACAAGTAGGAAACCCACAGAGCACAGACAGACACGGATCCCATGGGTCAGCAGCATGGGAGAGTGAGTACAAACAAGGAGCAGGACAAGACACACACCAGGAGAGCTGACCCAGAACTGAGGAAACCTCAGCCTTATATACAGGTTCCATGGGTGCAGCAAAGAGGCCACATCCATGGAGCAGACAGAGAGGATTAACTCCTAATAGGAACACAGGGGAGTTAACCCATACAGAACCACAAATAACACACAGAAACGAAACTTCAGCGAGGAGCGCCGAACGAGCAAGGACGGAAGGTCACAGCCAGAGATAGTGGCTGTGACACTCCCACCCCTCAAAGCCCCCCCCCTCTCCCAAACAGAAAGGGGAAGAAGTGGGGCAACAACCCAAACAGAACCAGGCAAGGGGACAGAAATCAAAGGGGTGACGAGGTACAAGGGCAGGAACACACACGACGACCGCAACCAGCCCAACCCCTGAAAACCAGCCTACACGGAGGGTCCGCAGCCAGTACGCCAGGGGAAGATAGCCAGCCAACACGGCATACACGTCAAGTGAACCGCTTTACCTCCCCCTCTACTCTCCCTCCGGAGAATGACATGTCTGCCAAGAACTGATTGGCCAGACATGCAGACACCCCCTTCCGGAGGATTGGGACCAGGAACAGGAACCAGACTGGAATACAAAGAAAATCGGAATCAAAGGGGTACAGAGGTACACAAGCAGAACACATAAGACGACCGCAGCCAGCACGCAGCCCCTAGCAACAGCGTACACGAAAAACGCAACAGGAGTGGCAATGAGCAGAGAAGGACTAGCTCCACCAGTGGAATACTGCGTGGCCTTGCCCATAGCACTCTGCACGCCAAGGGGAATGCCGCCAGCCTACACGGCCACAAAAGTCACGGTGAACTGCAGTGTGCTAACACCTCCCCCTCCACTCTCCCTCCAGAGAATGGCATGTCTGCCAAGAACTGATTGGTCAAACATGCTGACACCCCCTTCAGGAGGAGTGAGTACAGAAGCAGATACCTGCACCGATAACAGAAAACACGGCCGTAGGCAGAACTGCAAGCTAAAAAGGCTACATCGGACGTCGCCCCTGGCAACCAGCATACATGGAGCACACCGCAGCCAGTAAACCAAGGCAACCAAATCCGATACCTAAAGGCACCATAAAGAGGGAAATACAGAATGCACACACACCACAGATAATCAGAAAACAGAACAAAAAAAAACTCTGTGAAAGTTCACTTGTTCATTCTGTCACGAGTAGGAGGTCCCAGGAGAGACCACCGCGTCGTCAAGCAATAAACAAACGGAAATCAGGTACAGACACACAAGAGTTTATTGCACAAACAAAAACCAGGGAAGGCAGCACAGACAAAACATGAGCTCTATGTACCGTGGCAACTTCCTGCTGCAAAGCCTAACCCTACCATCTGGGGCCCTAGTGAATACCAGGAGTTGCTTAGTCACGCCCCTCTGGAGTATTACTAGACAGTTGTGCAGTGGGGGTTTTCTCCCACTGTGCTGACGGTACATAGAGCTCATGTTTTGTCTGTGCTGCCTTCCCTGGTTTTTGTTTGTGCAATAAACTCTTGTGTGTCTGTACCTGATTTCCGTTTGTTTATTGCTTGACGATGCGGTGGTCTCTCCTGGGACCTCCTACTCGTGACATTGAGCTTCTTGGAGATTTTTACATTTAGCAAGTGGTCTCTTCTATTAAATCCAATGCTATTGCGGGGTGGAGGGCTGACTGCTGTTGCTTGGCAACTGTGATATGGGTTTTTTAATTGATTAATCGTTGGGGGTTAACAGGTGCTGACACTTCCTTAACCCTGGACAATAACCTGTATTGTGAGAAGAGACCTAAGCAGAACATATGTTGTGTTTGCTTTATTATAATTATATTTATTGTGCTATTTCTGCCATGTACATAGTAATTATGTGCATACGTGTTAAACCGGTTAGCTACAATAGCGTTAGTCATGCTCTTGTGATTGGATAATCTTCTGCTTTGGATACCTATTGTAGCTTAGGGGAGGTATTGATGCTGGACCAGCTGGAAATAGAAACTTAGAGGCACCTTAATAAAGGCCCATAGCTGGCGATAGATCCGCCAAAGTTTTAAGGAAGCAGCAGCCTCTCCATAAATTGAGCGCTTCCAGCCCCAGTCTAAATGTAAGACAAGCATATAAAAGATCAATGAGACGGGCCTGTCCCCTTCCCTGCCACGCCCACAATTTTAGACCTGGCATGAGCAGGAAAAAGTCGCCTTCTGTGCCTGAAATACGCCTAATTTAGGCGTATTTCAGATTAATAAATGGCCCCCTTAATGGCAATGCTTCATGGGAAAATAATATATGGCTAGGCTATTTTCCCTCATATAGAGCTACTTCCAATAGGGGACACTAGTGAGACGGTTCTCTTTCTCTAGAAGATGCCTATTATTTTGTCATGGGCCATTGCCACGAGGTCGCCATCCACAGCTGGTCTCCTAAAGAAGAGCCTGTACCTTCTCTAGGCTGCATTAAAGACATCTCACTTGGCTAGCCAGACTCCTACTAAGGTTGTTTGATAAATCTGCTGGTTCTATAGGCTCTGTCATGGTCCCGATTCTTCCTCCTACCCTTCTGGCATGGTTTAGGCCAGGATAAGTAGGTAGCTCCATGGTACTATGGAGACGTTGTCTGCTTTGTGAGTGAACACCAACTGAAGGGTCTAAAGCCTGACATGCGGAAACCCAAGACGATCCAAACTAATCAGAGCAAAGGACTTGGTGGATTATATTCCAGGGTTCTTGATGACACTACAGAGACTGTATGGACTAATGTGTCTTCAGACAGGTTGACCAACAGACACAAGGACTAGTCATGGATGGCTATTCAAGGAGGCCTGCCTCTCAGGTCATTTATGCACACCCGAAACCAGTGCAAAACCTGCTACTGCCCTAGGTGCCCATTTACGGAGGAAACATCACATGTTTTGGGGGTGCCTCTTTGCACAGGGTCTGCACAGGGCCTGTTGAATGCCTTGGGGCGTGAACTCAAAGTCTCTGTGCCCAGGAACAGCCTGCAACACACCTTGGGGCTGTATGGACTTTTTCCTGGGATTTATGGCTAGCCAGGAATCGTTTCATCCTCAGGAGGTAGAGCATGTCTGTTCTGGACTACCACAGGCTTATCCACAGCCTGCTCAGGGACTACAACATCAAGGACCATCAGGACCTTGACGACTAAGAGGAGAATTAAAAGGGATTCTCCGGGCTTTTAATATTGATGACCTATTCTCAAGATAGGTTATTAATATCAGATCGGCGGGGGTCAGGCACGTATGAAGAGAAGGCATGTGTGGTGCCCGCATGCAGTCTCCTGTATTTCTTCCTGCTCTCTGCTGCTATGTGAACAGCAAGCAGGAAGAGAGACGGAGCTTGCCTTCTCTTCATACAGCCGATTAGTGGGGGTGCTGGGTGTACCGCCAACATTGCCATCAAGTACAATATATGTACCTGACAATAAACCCCTTCTCAAGCATCAGTCCACCACTGAATACAGAAGTTGGATCAGAATTTCAGTCAGATGAAAAGCAGCAAGGGAATATCAACTTTAAGTGGATATTCTTCTTGGACATTAGGGGCATTCATCTTGGACATTGGGGCCATAACGCTAGAATATGCTCCCAATGTCTGATAGGTGTGAGTCTACCGCACATTCATTCCTATGGGAGCACCAAAAATAGCTGAGCACTGGCTCGGCTATTTCCTTAAATCCCATATAAGTGAATGGAGCAGTGGCTGCGCATGCACGGTGCACCCTCCTAGTGATATGCCCCCAATGTCAAAGATGGGAATAACCCTTTAAGGTGAACCAGCACCTCCCCTAAACTGTATCCATCTAGAATACGAATACTGTACATACAGATGAGGGGAAAGTATTTCGAAACAGCTGTCTACAGATGTGTATGGACTATTTTTCCTTGTCGTGTTCCAAGGTTTGTTGAAAAGTTGAACACTGACTCGTTGGGAGATGCCTTCCAATTAGTAGCACTAGTGAGATGGTTTTCTCTCTGTGGGGGATACATTACCACTTTCCTTACTCTGGAGGTACACGATAAACCATGCTTGAAAACCTCTTAAGGGGTAGAAATGTGTGTTATGCTGGATTAATAAACATTTTTTGGACTATTTTATACCAATATGGATGCCTTCACCCTCTCTTTGCTCTCTAAAGTTAAACACAATAGACAGCAATAGGGTCTGGTTGATGGAATGGGAAGAAAAGTTGGGTGACCTGTCCCATCCAGATTGTCCGGATCTTCAGTGCTTAACCTGACAGCATGGTGTTGTAGGATTTGTAACCAGTATTCCTAACCTTATTAAAATCCTCTTTTTGACAGTTGGGCAGAAAAATATGTTTAATCTTAACTCATGCTGTATGTATCACATATCTGGAGTCACCCTTAGCTCTTCTCATTCTCATTCCCGTTTAAATGACATCCTCCTGCAACATTCGACTAAGACCCAGGCTCTGATACTATAGTGGGCCCCAAATATCCATGAGGAAAAAAAAAACATTTGGAACTGACTTTGGAGCTGGTCACTTGGTCACTTGGAGCTGGTCACTTGTTTGATTCAAAACTCTATAGATGAAATAAGGGTTGGGCATGAGAATAATTTCCTCTGGTAGGCCCAAGGAACCCTAGTCTGACACTAGTCCTCCGGGTGCCATTTTAGCTTCTTCTAGGTCAGTCATCCAGAGATATCAATCAAGGAGGTATCTATAGGTGCTATGAGCTTCTGAAAACATTGACCTGCAGGCATATCGCATTGTATAGACTGAATTGCTTGTGTTTGCATACAGAACGTTGCCAGGTATTAGGCCTACACATTGTCCATAAGGAGACATTAGAGTCAGAGCAGTGCAGGTTTTTCATTTGCTTGTATTGTTTTTTTTTTCTGCCATCACAGCCTGAATATAAAACTATCTGAGGTCAGTTGTGTGGATTACAATTTTTATTGCGTGACTGCTGTAAAGCATGTGTCTAGTAGGGCTGAAACGATTACTCGATTGAATCGAGTAATTCGACACAACAAAATCCTCAATGCAAATTTTTTGCATCGAGGATTCGTTTGTGTCATGCGACCACGGAGCGGGAGTGAAGCGCTTGCTATTACTTACCACTCTGTAGTCACCCGCCGGCCCTCACCATGCTGCACTTTCTTCCTGACACATCGTAAGGTCATAGTGCACGTAGGCACGCGCTATGACGCAACGCTGTGTCAGGACTACAGTGCAGCGCACAGAGAAGAAGATGGAGGAGCAGTGGAGCAGCGCCCCTACAGGAAAAGTAAGTACTGTCGCGGGGTACATAGCTAGGAGGGGAAGATGGTGGCACTGGGGGCATAGGCTGATCCGGGGGGGGGCAATGGGTCAATTCCCCCCCCCCCCCGAGAATGTAGTGAGAGCCGGGGGGGGGGGGGGGTGAACATTCCGGGCCCGGTGGCGGTGGCAGTGGCAGGGAGAGATGAGCGCTTCCATTGTGGAAGCGCTCATCTCCATATTCATCTGTATCGCCTTCCTCAGGACAGCGATACAGATGAATGGTGCGGAGGAGCAGGGGGCCGGTGCAGGCAACGCGATGACGTCATCGCGCCGCCTGAGCCGTACAGAGCGGGACACAGGCCGGAAGAGGCCTGCATTGCATCGCGGTGTCATGGAGTTAAGTATAAGTGTTTATTGTTTTAAATATTTTTAGTACAGTATGGGAAGCACTATGGAGAAGGGGGGGGGAGCACTATGGGGGCATCTAATAGGAGCCCTATATACTGGCACATTATGGGGAGGAGCACTATGGAGAGGGGGGCAGGAGCACTATGGGGGCATTTAATGGGGGCCCTATATACTGGCAAATTATAGGGGGCACTATGGAGAAAGGTAGAAAAGAGTACTATGGGGGCATTATATAGAGGCATTTAATACTGGCACCCATTTTGGTGCCATTATGGGGAAGGGGGGAGAGAAGCATTATGGGGGCATCTATGTGGGGCAGTCTTTAGGGGCATTTTATAGGGGCACTATGAGGGCATCTTCTGGGGGCACTATATAGAACGGGGAGGAGCACTATGGGGGCATCTTCTGGGGCCACTATATAGGACGGGGAGGAGCACTATGGGGGCATCTTCTGGGGGCACTATATAGCACGGGCAAGAGCACTATGGGGGCATCCTTGGGGAACTATATAGGATGGGGAGGAGCACTATGGGGGCATCTTCTGGGGGCACTATATAGGAGTATTTTTATACTGGCACAAATTATAGGGGCACTATAGGCACCTTAGCTCAACTGGGGGCACTAAGTGTTTTTTGTAGTGGCACACAGTACGGGTCATTGGATCACATGAGTGTACTCTGGGGACATTGACTCTACTGGGGGCACTAAGAGGAGGTATTTTATAAAAAATTTTACTGCCACACAACAGGGCATTTTGTGTACTGGCGCACATTATAAGGGGGCTTTATTACAACTGGGGAACTATGGGAGCATTATTACTTCTGGGATACAATTATTGTTGGGGGCACTGTAGAAGCACTATTACTACTAAGTGCACTCTGGCACGGAATTATTACTATTGTTGGGATTTTGGGGTGCACTATTACTGTGGGGGCGCCCTGGCACAGTATCAGCTTAGCACAGTTATTTTTGGGGGACATTATGGTTACACTATTAGTGTCAGGTACTATTTGCTGGGTGCAGTTATTTTTTAGGGCATTGTGTTCCAATAATTATTGAAGGGGGCACTATCTGTGTGTAACTAGTATTTTCAGGGGGTTTATCTTTTTCTACAGTATAGTTTGGGGGGGCACAGCTTCTCAGTATTGGGGGTGCATAATGAGATGTTGAGAAGGTGGGAGGAAAAATAGGAAACTAAGATGTCTGTCTGTCAAACTCTGCAGAGATGAGAGATGGCTGAAAGAAATCATCATGGCGGTCTGGTCTGAATGGAGAAGATGAAGAAAGAGAACATCTACATCAAAGGAGACGTCACTGGATGTAAGAGGTATGGGCGCGATATATGGGTGGGGCTGTGTGTGGGTGTGGCTTGAGGGTGGGCGGGGACACAGGGGCCCCATAATCTCCTATTGCCCGGGGAAGTGCCCTCCCGAGACCAGGCTCTGGATACGCCACTGACTGGGGGGCAGTTGGTGGCACTGGGGGGGCAAGCTGGTGGCACTGGGGGGTAAGCTGGTGGCACTGGGGGGCAAGCTGGTGGCATGGGGGGGCAGCTGATGGCACTGAGGGGGCAGCTGATGGCACTGAGGGGGGCAGCTGATAGCACTGTGGGGGACAGCTGATGGCACTGGGTTGGGGATAGCTGAAGGCACTGGGGGAACGGAGCTGATGGCACAGGGGGAGCTGGTGGCACTGGGGGATGGGGGAGTTGATGGCACTGGGGGAACTGATGCACTTGGGCTGATCGCACAGGAAGGAACAAAGGGTGTTGGGGACTGATGGCAGGGGGTCTGATGAGTTTTTATAAAGGAAAACAGTCTATTAATTCATTTTTTATTATTAGATTAATTGTAAAAAATAATCAATAGAATACTCAATTTCTAAAATAATCTAAAAATCGTTTAAAGGGATTCTGTCACCAGATTTCATCCCGAGATGTTAGAGCAGAAGGAGGGGGGAGGGAGGGAGAGCCGGAGGCGTCACACAGGATTATGAGGCGGCTCTGAGGTCGGGAAAGGCGGAGCTGGGCACGAACGGCGGCGGGTGCGGGCGGCAGCTTCGATCCATTTACATCCCCTTGGGCACCTTATTCTGTTGATTGACAGGTCAGTAATAGCGATTTTTGAGCAAAATGAGCCTTCAGATTACATTTATAAGACCACATTAGCAATCATGAAAGCTACATGAACATAACCATATTTTTATCTGGAGGGGGTGAAACCTGGTGACAGAATCCCTTTAATGCAGCCCTAGTGTCTAGCCCACAAGATGAATGTCCCGCTACCCAGTCACTTTCGCTTTGACTATGTAGCTATATCACTGTGCAACTGTATCATTTGTAACTATATAAGTCATCATGGTCTTCTGGATCAACTGGAGAACAAAAGATTAAATCAAATAATAAATACTGCCCCTTGTACGTTATATATAATGTTTGGCGTCGCAGATACCAAATAGTGAAGTGGGTAGCTGTTCACATACAGTCTAGTTGCGTTTACTACAAGAAAACACAGGGTGTTTGATCTTTGTATACACTGCTTTTATCTCATTGAAAGAATGTGAGTATAATAAACCCCTTTTGTATTTGACCCTGGGTGACCGTGCTTCACTATTGCTGCGACCTTTGGTTTTCCACAGAAGCACGTATAGGAGTGAAGGAGGCTTCGGTGGCTTTCGATGTTTATCCTTGTCCATCAGTTCGAATGGCTCTGACTTGATGAATTTTCTTACGGGACTTTTTGAGGCAGCGTGGTCCAATAAAAACGCATGGAGACCAAAAGAGAACAAAGAATCACAGAACATGTTACCTGTAAGTCACTGAATGTCATTGCTTACTTTGTCTCTGCTTCTGATCTGTACAAGGTTATTTCCAGAGAGTACTGGCTTAACTGGGTTGACTTAGTACTGACTTGACATAGGCCTCTCATCCAGTTAAGCCAGTGGTCTCTGCTCTGCATTGATGATTGGCAATCACCCTTAAACAGCTGTCTGCAGGTGAGATGCTGGCTTACTTATTATCAAGTCATGTCTCAATGCCTAGTTAAAGGGTTGAACATTGACTTATAGCAGGCATGCTCAACCTGCAGCCCTCCAGTGGTTGCAAAACTACAACTCCCATCATTCTCAGACAGCCTACAGAAGGGCATGGTGGGAGTTGTAGTTTTACAACAGCTGGAGGGCCGCAGGTTGAGTATCCCTGACTTATAGAATAGCTGCCTTACATCTGCATCAGAGGCAAAGCTTGTTAAGAGCTCATTTGCATCCCTTTCTTCCCAGAATTCCAGAGGAGCATGTATGGCCTATAAGTCTCCTCACGCAGATTAAGGTGCTCTCACCAAGGAGTATGGAATAGCCTGGCGCATTACCTTATTACATCCTTGTTTTGCAGTATGCTGCAGAACAGATGAAGCATACAGAGAACTAATAAAAGTATGGCTGCACAACATTTCACGTGCAAACAATAGAACTTAGAAATGGGGATCATTCTAAATTAAAGTAGCATCATACAAACTATAAATTAAAAAAATAGAAGTTTTTGGCACATTTTTGATCAAATGTGTGTCGGGCCCATCTATCAGGCATCAAGGTGGCTTGCGCAGATGGTTACCTAACACTAATATACCACCTCTCTTGGACTTACCTAAGCCTACAATATTCAGGGCAGTGTAGGAACCAGCTACATTTATACTCTGGTCGTTGCTTAGTCTAAAAGAGGCCGCTACCCTCAATATATACTACAAGAAAATTTAGACTAGCACATTCAGGGTCACAGGTTCATATCCATAAAGCAACAGTATAAATGTAGCTGGTTCCTACACTGCCCTGAATATTGTAGGCTTAGGTAAGTCCAAGAGAGGCAGTTCTGTTAGTGTTAGGTATAGGCACCCATCTGCGGAAGCCACCTTGACGCCTGGTAGATGGGGCTGACACATGTTTGATCAAAAATGTGCCCAAAGAGCTTCTACTTTTTCATTTATAGTAGGTATAATACCACTTTAATTTAAAATGACCCCCATTTCTCAGTTCTATGGTTTGCATGTGAAATGTTGTGCAGCCATGCTTTTATTAGTTTTCTGTATGCTTTCTTTATGAATATGCACCTGTGATCATGAATGTGCTAGTTTACATTTTCTTGTAGAACAGATGAAGCAATCACCAATCCGTTTGCATTGCATACCATTCTTATAGACCTACTAGGACAATGCCACACTACGTAAATAGTGTTGTATGCTTTGGTGCAATTCTACTTGAATACTGCAATACTGCAAGTACTTGAATATGCATGAGAGGTGGGGTTAACAAGATGAGGAAGAAACAGGAAGGAGCTCAGCAGACATCTTGTGGAAAGACACAGAGAGGCTGGAGAACAGCATCGGGTGGCATCCAGGTGTCAGTAGGGTGACCACATTTCCAAACTGCCATTCAGGGACACCCGCCCCGGCCCCCCCGCACCCATGTCCACTCCCCAAAAAATATGATTTTTGATACTTTTTTTAAAAAATTAAGTCACTTAGTGACAGCGGCGTACTTTGTACTTACGCTGGCAAGTTCATTGCATCGAAGTTATGCTTGAGATTGCTATAAACATAACTGCCTGTGCATTGTTCAGTAATTTGTGATTGTGCCCTGCACACAATCACTGGCTACCTAAAACAGGTCATATTTTTAATTAGCACACTGGCAGCATCTGATGGGGGGCACAGTAGCGACAATTCATGGGCACACTGGCATTTGATGGGGCACAGTAGTGACAATTTACGTGCACACTGGCATTTGATGGGGCACAGTAGCGACAATTCATGGGAACACTGGCAGCATCTGATGGGGGCACAGTAGCGACAATTCATTAGCACACTGGCAGCATCTGATGGGGGGCACAGTAGCGACAATTCATGGGCACACTGGCATTTGATGGGGCACAGTAGTGACAATTTACGTGCACACTGGCATTTGATGGGGCACAGTAGCGACAATTCATGGGAACACTGGCAGCATCTGATGGGGGCACAGTAGCGACAATTCATTAGCACACTGGCAGCATCTGATGGGGGGCACAGTAGCGACAATTCATGGGCACACTGGCATTTGGTGGGGCACAGTAGTGACAATTTACGTGCACACTGGCATTTGATGGGGCACAGTAGCGACAATTCATGGGAACACTGGCAGCATCTGATGGGGGCACAGTAGCGACAATTCATTAGCACACTGGCAGCATTTGATGGGGCACAGTAGTGACAATTAATTGACACACTGGCAGCATCTGATCTGATGGGCACAGTAGCGGCAATTGATAGGCACACTGGCAGCATCTGATGAGGCACAGTTTGCGACAATTCATGGGCACACTGGCAGCATCTGATTGGGGCACAGTAGCGACAATTCATGGGCACACTGGCATTTGATGGGGCACAGTCCATCAAATGCCAGTGTGCCCATGAATTGTCGCTACTGTGCCCCCATCAGATGCTGCCAGTGTGCCCATGAATTGTCGCTATTGTGCCCCATCAAATGCCAGTGTGCCCATAAATTGTCGCTACTGTGCGCCATCAAATGCCAGTGTGCCCATAGATTGTCGCTACTGTGCCCCATCAGATGCTGCCAGTGTGCCCATGAATTGTCGCTATTGTGCCCCATCAAATGCCAGTGTGCCCATAAATTGTCGCTACTGTGCGCCATCAAATGCCAGTGTGCCCATAGATTGTCGCTACTGTGCCCCATCAGATGCTGCCACCCAGTGTCAATTGCCCCTATTTGCTCACCTTTTGGAGTCATATAATGGAGATGGAGTGACTGTCTCCTCGTCTGGTCACTGGTGGTGGTGGAGCAGGGCAGGGCAGTCTTGCGCCGGTGTTCTTCCAGTCAGGACTCGAGGAGGCACTGGCGTCTGGCAGGCACTGGCAGAGAATCGTCGGGCCGCTCGGGCGGGAGCCGGAAGGAGCCTGCCGGGGGCGCTGGGCGGTAGAGGAGGTCAGACCGGCGGAGAATGAGAACTGCACTGCACTGTGAGAGATGTCACAGGCTTGCAGAGCAGCGGGAGTCGCGGCGCCGGCGGGACTTACTAGCGGGAGCCGAGGTCAGGAGGACTCAGAGGAGGAGGAGGTCTTGGTCTGTGCCACTGCCGCGGTACTGGTAGGTGACGGTGAGTGACTCACTGCCTGCCCTGTACGAATCGATGCTGCTGCGCTGCTCTCTCTGCTGCAAGAACCGCGGCGGCAGCTGGAGGAGGAGGAGGTGGGGGTGGAGTCGGAGCCGCAGAGAGAGCGGGACATGGTGACGTCACTGGTTGCTACACGCCAAGCGGGGCAGCCGTAGCAACCAGTGATTTAGGATGAATTAATTACAACAGCACTGCGGCAGCAGCGGCAGTGAATGTTGCAGACTGGCAGGCAGTTGATTCCGGGACTCTCTATTGTCCCGGTTTGAAGGCTCCCGGGACACGGGACAAAAACGTAAATTACGGGACGATCCCGGGCAAACCGGGACACGTGGTCACCCTAGGTGTCAGTGTGTCCTGGAGTGGCCAGAGTTACAGCTGAATGTGACTGATCGCTGTCCTGTATCCAGATAACGTCCAGAAAAGAGAGGATTGTTTTCCGGAAGGCTGATATAGCTGTGGAACAGATCTACATACCCTGCATGGCCTCCTGTTTGCTGGAGAGACTTGTAGTTCGATTTAAAAACAACATACAGATTGGTGCCTAGAGACTGAGAATAGGCCTGTATTTAGATAGTTAGGGGTTCCTGTATTACCTCAGGCCAAAAGCATTGGCAGGTTTACTCTAAGGAATCCATTGCTTAAAGGGACATTGCGCAACTGAAAGCGGCCATATTTTTCATGAATTCAATCCACCTTAGTGCTTCTCTCAGGAATGTTGTAGAGCTGATAAGATTTACAGCTGCTGCCTTGCACCGCAGGCGAAACCGTATCTTGCACCCCACACAATTGTTCCTAGGGTAATAATAGGTACGGCGAGGCAGTGTTAATTGCGCCCGTCAGCAGGTAAATCATCGCAAGTGTTTTCCTGGCTACCATTGGAGGGCGCCGTGCTGTGCAAAGCAGGGGTCTCAGCCTGAGTGTATTTAACTTTATTTTCTGTTCACTGCATTTGGGGATATCCCGTTATAGTAAAAAGTCTGTTTTACAAAAGCTGGTGTCAGTGTCGCTTTCATCGTTCGTGACTTCGCTGTATCCTGGGAAGCCCATCCCGGTACACGGCTTACACAATTGCCACTGGCAGATGCCAAATAAACTCTCTTTCACCCTCTGTCAGGCTAATGTAACTCTATGAATATGTTTATACCAGGGTCAGCAACCTTCGGCACTCCAGCTACAGAAACTACAATTCCCAGCATGCGCCTTTCATTTCTACGAGAGTTTTGAGAAAAGCGGTGGAAGTATGCATGCTGGGAATTGTAGTTCCACAACAGCTGGAGTGCCAGAGGTGCCTACCCCTGGTTTTTTACTATGTGTTATACTACATGTACACTACAGGACACGTTAAATCTACTTAGCCTAACTCTGTGGAGTAAATTATTACTCCTGTAGGGAGCACCAAGAGGAGCACTATTTCAGTATTGTTTCTAAAGAAGGAAATATTACTATGTCATGCAAAAAATAAGCCACTTTTACTTTTTGAAACATCATATACACTAGGCACGGTCAATCTCACGCTTGTGCCGCTGTTCTAAGTAGTGGTGCGAGCGCAGAGGATCTGCTGCTGCTGCTACTGGAGCAACTCAGATGCCAACTGTGCATGGGTTGCCACACCTCCTGCACAGTCATTGCTTCAGTAGCAGCAGCAGCAGAGCCTTTGAGCTTGCACTGCGAGATTGACAGGGCTGGGAGAGATGGCCGGTCCTGTGAATCAAGTGGGGGTGGGAGCGGGTCTGAGCAGCGGGGCTCCGAGCAGTGGGGACAGCCCCTCACTGCGGAACAACTTTGTTAAATTAATTGAATCATATTTTTCAGACTATAAAACACACTGGACTATAGGACGCACCTAGGATTTAGAAAAGGAAAATAAGAAAAAAATATTTTTCATCAAACCTCAGATCAGACCTCAGAAAAAAAAACTACAACTTGTCTTGTCCCACAAAAATCAATCCCTCTACATAGGCCGAAAAATAAAAAAGTTATAGCTCTTGGAAGGCAGTGAAGCCCAAAACAGGCTGGTCACTAAGGGGGTAAATGATATTCCATTGCGTCTTGCTGGAGTGCCCCCGGTGGTGGAGGTCAGAAGGCACGTGCTCTATATGTTGACCTATTACAGTCTGCCTTCCGCCCTCTTCACTCTACAGAAACTGCCCTTACTAAAGTGTCTAATGATCTCCTAACAGCAAAAAGGAATGGCGACTATTCTCTACTGATTCTGCTGGATCTTTCTGCAGCATTTGATACCGTAGACCAGTCATGCTCAACCTACGGCCCTCTAGCTGTTGCAAAACTATAACTCCCATCATTCCCGGACAGCCAACATCTATCAGCCTACAGCAGGGCATGGTGGGAGTTGTAGTTTTACAACAGCTGGAGGGCCGCAGGTTGAGCATCCCTGCAGTAGACCATAAACTCCTCCTCACCATGCTCCACTCAATTGGCCTTAAGGACCCTGCTCTCTCTTGGTTCTCTTCCTATCTCTCTGGCTGCTCCTTTAGTGTATCATTCGCTGGCTCTTCTTCTTTTCCTCTTCCTCTTGATGTTGGAGTTCCTCAGGGCTCAGTACTAGGTCCTCTACTCTTCTCCCTCTATACAGCCCCCATCGGACAGACTATCAGTAGATTTTGCTTTTGATACCATCTCTATGCTGACGACACCCAACTATACACTTCGTCCCCTGACATCACCCCTGCTTTACTCCAAAACACCAGTAATTGTCTGGCAGCTTGGAAGGAAATGATAGGGTGGCTCACCCCCTATGACTATGAATAGGTGCTTGAACCTGAAATTTAATCACCCTATTCAATACATACACACTAGACAAATTGATCTTATTAGGTAACTCAAACCACCATGGAGCAGGCACACTATTTAATGTTGATAATACAGGGTATGTTACAAAAATAATAATAAAATGCAACACTAAAATGTATAAAACACTAAAACACAATATAAAATTTGCTAGGAATAAGGTGCAAAAAAGGATTCCTGTCGCAATAAATGAACTAGTTGGTGTCCTTGTTAATACATCTGGTGTTGACACTAAATTACTGCCAACCTGTACGCTTTAATGTAGCGTTGCATCCAAAAAGTCACGAGTGGCAGTTTTGTTACCGCACTATATTGATATTATGCGGATAAATGGTTGCTCACTGAGCACTCACCCCACCTGATGGTATGTGGTCTTCACACTGGCTGGTGTGCGCTCAGGTGTGTGTTTTCCAGGACGGATTAGTACCTGTGTTCCGGTAGGACTTTCTTGCAGTTGCCTGAACTGCCTCTCTGTCCCGCTCTGTACACAGTTCTCGCGAGAGTTGGAGTGCAAGTTCACGGATTCAGGTCGCTTCTTGCCTTTACTTTTCAGATTGCTGAAGGATCGTCTCCTTAAATAATCGTAGAGTTAAAATCGCATGGCCATGCTTCAGTTACTTGTGGAATCTTTCAAAGCATCGGTATCCAGCACCAGACGCGTTTCGAGGTCTTGCTCACCTCTTCCTCAGTGGTTAGAGGAAGAGGTGAGCAAGACCTCGAAACGCGTCTGGTGCTGGATACCGATGCAAGAAAGTCTTATCGGAACACAGGTACTAATCCGTCCTGGAAAACACACACCTGAGCGCACACCAGCCAGTGTAAAGACCACATACCATCAGGTGGGGTGAGTGCTCAGTGAGCAACCAGTTATCCGCTTAATATCAATATAGTGCGGTAAAAAAACTGCCACTCGTGACTTTTTGTCTTCATGCACATGACTGTTGTTGTGTTCCGTTCCGCAAAATGTGCTTCCGTTGTTCCATGATCCGTTTCCGTTTTTTCTTCCGTGTGTCTTCCTTCATTTTTGGAGGATCTCCAGACATGAAGGAAATAAAAAAAAAAATCTAAGTCAAGTTTGCCATGCAAATGATAGGAAAAAAAACGGACACGGAAGCACGGACGCGGATGACAATCTCGTGTGCCTCCATGTTTTTTTGCGGACCCATTGACTTGAATGGGTCCGCGAACCGTTATCCGTGAAAAAAATAGGACAGGTTATATTTTTTTGACGGATGGAACCACGGATCACGGACGCAGATGACAAACGGTGCATTAGCCGAGTTTTCAATGGACTCATTGAAAGTCAATGGGTCTGCAGAAAATCCCGAAAAACGGAACAATGGACACGGAATGAAACAACGGTCGTGTGCATGAGGCCTTTGAATGCAACGCTACATTAAAGCGTACAGGTTGCCAGTAATTTAGAGTCAACACCAGATGTATTAACAAGGACACCAACTGGTTCATTTATTGCGACAGGAATCCTTTTTTGCACCTTATTCCTAGCAAATTTTATATTGTGTTTTAGTGTTTTATACATTTTAGTGTTGCATTTTATTATTATTTTTGTAACATACCCTGTATTATCAACATTAAATAGTGTGCCTGCTCCATGGTGGTTTGAGTGCTTACCTAATAAGATCAATTGTCTGGCAGCTGTTTCTAACATCATGTCCTCTCTGTATCTAGAACTGAACCTCTCAAAAACTGAACTTCTTGTCTTTCCCCCATCTACTAACTCACCTAAACTTGATATTTAAATTTCGGTCTGCAGCACTATCATATCTCCTGTGCAACATGCCCGCTGTCTTGGGGCCACATTTGACTCCAATCTCTCCTTTGTTCCCCATATTCAATCCCTTATATGCTTTTGTCGTCTGCACCTCAAGAATAGACAGAATCCGCCCTTTTCTTACGGTGGAAACGGCCAAAACTCTTGTTGTTGCCTTGACTCATTCTCGTCTTGACTACTGCAACGCATTACTAATCGGTCTCCCTCTCACTAAACTTTCTCCCTTCAGTCTGTCCTAAATGCTGCAGCCAGGCTCATCTATCCATCCAACCGCTACACTGATGCTACTAGCCTGTGCCAGTCACTTCACTGGTTGCCCATCCACCACAGAACAAAGTTCAAACTTCTCACCCTCACCCACAAAGCTCTCCACAGTGCTGCACCTCCATACATCTCCTCCCTCATCTCCATCTACCACCCTACTCGTGCTCTCCGTTCTGTTAGCGACCTAAGATTAATAACCTCCATAATCCGTACCTCTCACTCCAGTCTTCAAGACTTTTCTTGAGCTGCACCTACTCTCTGGAATACTCTGCCCCGGAATACTAGGTCAATCCACAACTTCTCCACCTTCAAACGTGCCTTAAAAACACATCTTTTCAGGCAGACTCATCAAGCTACCTAAACTGACTATTCCCCGACTAAACCTCCCCCCACCAAGTCCTCTGGCCTGAACTCGATCCTCTAGTAGTCCCAAACCCGAAGCAGATCGGCCGGCACCACTCCTGTCAGTTCAATAATGGCTCAAATCCTACTTATCACAATCAACTACCTTATGTGTCACCCCCAATTCCTCATAGATTGTAAGTAGTGTTGAGCGAACTTCTGTTTTAAGTTCGGCATCTAAAGTTCGGCTTCCGGTTAGCGGAGAATCCCGATATGGATTCCGAATTCCATTGTGGTCCGTGGTAGCGGAATCAATAATCGGCCATTATTGATTCCGCTACCACGGACCACAACGGAATTCGGAATCCATATCGGGATTCTTCGCTAACCGGAAGCCGAACTTTAGACGCCGAACTTAAAACAGAAGTTCGCTCAACACTAATTGTAAGCTCTTGCGAGCAGGGTCCTATGAACTTGTAAAGCGCTGCCGAATATTGTGGTGCTATATAAATACATTTTATTATTATAGCTTTATATGCAGATAGAGTACTCCAATATATTTGCGCTTGCGAATTTTCGGCAATTAATGATGCGCATATTTTTTTTCGCAATACGTGCAACTTGTATAGTAAGGGGCAGGCAACTTTTCTATTGGTTGCTAGGGATGTTGCTAAGCTGTGACAAAGCCTTGTCAATGGTCCACAAGCTAGAAGAAGGGAGGGACGATCACCTGATGTGTACTGTGTTAAAAAACAAACAAAAAAAAAAACGAATATTCGTCATTACGAATATATAGCACTATATTCTAAATATTCGCGAATTCTCGAAGTGACGATATTCGCGATAAAAATTAGCTTTTCGAATATTCATGCTCAACACTACTTGTGGAGCCCATGAGCTAATGCTGCTTCTATCTCCACTAGACTCTCTCTATATCCATGCATTGACTCACTGGTCGGAGCTAGCTAGTTGTAAGGCTGGTTTCCATACTCCCTCAGCTTGGCCAGAGCAAAGGGGCTAAAATGGCAGCTACATACTGGACAGGCGCTGCTCCACACTTCCATCAACTTCCTACCTTCTACATCTACATCTACTTTCTCTCTGTGTTCTTCATCCCCTAATTAGCAAACTCTCTGATATATATAAAAGTGGTGCCAGCACCGCCTAGGGGTGAATAGATGTAATGACAGTCTCCTCTAAAAGCTTGTTATAAGGAATTTACAGTTTACACAGCAATACATTGACATGATATACACAAAAGATTGAAGTGCCCACGACCATCACTGAGTGGACACTCACTGCAAGAGCATTATATATAAGTGGCACTAAAGAGGGGGTCATCATCTACAAGCACTACTTTTTTGCGGAACGGCCATGCGGACACGGAATGCACACAGAGTCTTTCCCGTTTTTCTGGCCCAAATCTTTCTGGTGTGTGATTTTTTCTCCAGCTGTGTCCGTGGGGAGGTATTTCCTGGCTCTTGTTCTGGAACAGCGGGTGGCTTGAAAATAGCCAGCGGCAGAGACAGCGAGGTACGGCTTCTCTTTTTTTGTCGCCGGGCTGCTCCGTTGGCGTCTGTAGCTTTATTACACAATTGGCGAAGCTGTTCTGTCTCTACATAACCCACACTTAGGGCTCATGCACACGACCGTTGTTATTTTGCGGGTGGATTTTTCACTGAGCCGTAGTTCCGTATCTGAGGTTTTTGAGTTTCCATTTTGTTTCCGTTGTGATTCCGCATCCGTTCTGTTATTCCGCAAAACATGTCCATAAGGTTTCCGTATTTTTTGCGGACCCATGGACTTGAATGGAGCCACGGACTGTGATTTGCGGACAATAATAGGACAAACACTACTTTGTTGCTGAACGGTTATGCGGACACGGAGTCTTTCCTGTGTTTTTTGCGGACCCATTAAAGTGAATGGTTCCGCATACCGGAATGGAATGGACATGGTAAAAAAATACGTCTGTGTGCATGAGCCCTTACTCTGCGGGCAGATGGATGCTTGTTTCTGGTGCGTATAATACTTCTGGTGCTGACACTTTTTATACAGCAGCACTGACGTATATGTATGCAGTATGTAGAACCAATGGGCGCTAGACCCCGGCAAACGTTCCGCTGCTTTCTATCATTCTCCTAGGTACAATGCGGCTTTCTTCCAGGACTATCCTACCAATCCGACTGAAAACATGGGACATTGACAAATGATATTCCTTCCCATAAGGGCTCATTCAGACGGCCATAGTGTTTTGCGGTCCGCACATGGCTGGAACTATGATAGAAAAAAACTTTTCTTGTCCACAATTGTGGTAAAAAATATGACATGCTCTATGTTTGCAGGGCCGCGGAACGGAACTACGGATGCGAACAGCACACAGTGTGCTGTCCGCATCTTTTGCAGCCCCATTGATGCGGACCCGTTCATGTGGTTGTGTCAATGAACGTTTAAGCAGGATGAATTACTGTACTACCCCCTTTTTATTTTTTTTCATGCCCCCCCCTTCTAAAATAATACTGCAAGGCGTTGGAAAACGGAAAATTAAAATAACTTCCTGTGACCCGATTGTCTTGTGTATGTGACTTTATGAATAAAAAGTTCTCAATAAAGAATGGTTTTAATTAAGTAAATGCTGCAATGTGTGTGTAGATGGCGGGTGTATTCATTCCGCATAAGTAATACATCTAATTTATACATTTATATTCAGGGAGTGTTAAAGTTGGATCCAAGATAGAAACATGTTTGGTCACGCTCCTCACTATTTCCTTTAGGCCTCATGCACACGACCGTATATATTTTGCAGCCCGCAAAAAACGGATCCGCAAAAAATACGCATGACGTCCGTGTGCATTCCGTATTTTGTGGGAAGGAACAGCTGACCCCTAATAGAACAGTACTATCCTTGTCCGTAAGGTGGACAATCATAGGACATGTTAAAATTTTTTGCGGAACGGAAATACGGACATAAGGAAAGGAATGTACATGGAGCAACTTCTGTTTTTTTTGCGGACCCATTGAAATGAATGGTTTTGCATATGGTCTGCAAAAAAACTGAAAGAAAATACGTTAGTGTGCATGAGCCCTAACCCTGCCATTTTCCAAACCTATACCATGCATGGTAGCCTATGGGCAACGTGAGCCCAAGGTCCAGTCCAATGTTTAAAACAATCTAAAGGAGACATTAAAGGGGTTTTCCGAGACTTTAACTGATGACTTATCTTCTGGACAGGTCCCCAGTATACGATCGGTGGGGGTCCAACCCTTGCTGTTAGAGAAGGCCCCGGCGCTCCTCAGCATTCGCAATTCATTATTGCTTTCCATTATAACATGGTTATAGCGGAAAATAGCAGAATTGTAAGACGGTATTGAAAACGGAAGCCTTTAGAGGTTGTAGACACATAACAGGGACAGGCAACAGAGGGTTGTAGTCAATGGAGTATATTCAGACCATGGTCTTGTTACCAGTGGGGTACCTCAGGGATCTGTTCTGGGACCCATATTGTTTAATATCTTTATCAGCGAAATTGCAGAAGGCCTCAATGGTAAGGTGTGTCTTTTTGCTGATGACACAAAGATCTGTAACAGGGTTGATGTTCCTGGAGGGATACACCAAATGGAAAAGGATTTAGGAAAACTAGAGGAATGGTCAAAAATCTGGCAACTAAAATTTAATGTGGATAAGTGCAAGATAATGCACCTGGGGCGTAAAAACCCAAGAGCAGAATATAAAATCTGTGATACAGTCCTAACCTCAGTATCTGAGGAAAGGGATTTAGGGGTCATTATTTCAGAAGACTTAAAGGTAGGCAGACAATGTCATAGAGCAGCAGGAAATGCAAGCAGAATGCTTGGGTGTATAGGGAGAGGCATTACCAGTAGACAGAGGGAGGTGCTCATGCCGCTCTACAGAGCACTAGTGAGACCTCATGTGGAGTATTGTGCTCAGTATTGGAGGCCATATCTCCAGAAGGATATAGATACTCTAGAGAGAGTTCAGAGAAGAGCTACTAAACTAGTACATGGATTGCAGGATAAAACTTACCAGGAAAGATTAAAGGACCTTAACATGTATAGCTTGGAAGAAAGACGAGACAGAGGGGATATGAGAGAAACTGCTAAATACATAAAGGGAATCAACTCGGTAAAAGAGGAAAGAATATTTAAAAGAAGAAAAACTGCTACAAGAGGACATAGTTTTAAATTAGAGGGGCAAAGGTTTAAAAGTAATATCAGGAAGTATTACTTTACTGAGAGAGTAGTGGATGCATGGAATAGCCTTCCTGCAGAAGTGGTAGCTGCAAATACAATGGAGGAGTTTAACCATGCATGGGATAGGCATAAGGCCATCCTTCATATAAGATAGGGCCGGGGGCTATCCATAGTACTCAGTATATTGGGCAGACTAGATGGGCCAAATGGTTCTTATCTGCCGACACATTCTATGTTTCTATAACGGAAACCAGAAGGATCTGTTATGATTGCCCATAGACTTCTATTATGATGGATCAAAACGTAATGCCTCTAAAGGTTTCCGTTTTGAATTCCGTCTTACAATTCCGCTATTTTACGTTATAACCATGTTATAACGGAAAACAATAACGAATTGCAAACGCTGATGTGAACCCGCCCTAAGACGTAGTAAAGACTTCTTTTGTCTTTACTACGTCTTAGGGCGGGTTCACATCAGCGTTTGCAATTCGTTATTGTTTTCCGTTATAACATTGCTGCATTAACTGTATCTAGGAGTGAACTCGGAAATTCAAGTGGCCCTGGAAAAAAAATTAGGGCTTGTTCACACAACTGTGCCATTTTTTGCCGTCCGCAAATTGCGGATCCGCAAAACACGGATGCCCCCGTGTTCCTTCCGCAATTAACGGAACAGGAGGCCCTTTATAGAAATGCCTATTGTTGTCCGAAAAACGGACAAGAATAGGACATGACTCATAATTTTTGTGGGGCCCCAGAACGGAGCAACGGATGTGGACAGCACACGGAGTGCTGTCAGCATCTTTTGCGACCCCATTGAAGTGAATGGGTCTGCACCTGAGCTGCAAAAAATGCGGCTCGGATGCGGACCAAAACCACGGTCGTGTGAACGAGCCCTAAAAGTGGCCCCATGTTATAGGTGGGTCCAAATTGACAGAAGGCGGGGCAACACAAGTAGGCGGGGCCAGAAACACCGTACTACAGAAAAAAATAATACAGTTCAGCACAAAACTCTGTCTCAGCAGAACCAGATACCACAGTGCAGCACAATATACTGCCCCGGCAGAACCAGATACCACAGTGCAGCACAATATACTGCCCCAGCAGAACCAGATACCACAGTGCAGCACAATATACTGCCCCGGCAGAACCAGATTCCACAGTGCAGCACAATATACTGCCCCAGCAGAACCAAATACCACAATGCAGCACAATATACTGCCACCTGCACCACAGTATCAAACGGATTCATAATAATGAGGATGGCAATACAGTTGAATTCAGGAGGGACCTGCGACCACCCGCCAGGTGCATAAGTCCCTGATGCTTCTACATTAATTAATGCTGAGAACATCAGATCTTTATGTACCCGGCTGGAGGCCAAGAGGTGTGCTTGGGTGACCCTCAGGGCATCGGCTCACTGGGAAATGTCCCTGAAGGGTTTATGGCCAGTCCGCCCATGACTGTATCTGATGACCAAAGGTGCTTAGACTCTGTCTGAGGTGTATGGCCAGCTCTAGGAAGATAAAAAATATCACATTTACTTTATCATGATTAAGAATTCAGAGCAGCTTCTTTTCAGTTTCATTTATCAAATATAAGGTTGAGTAAACTTCCATATCTTATACTTCAAGTTTCAGAATTATATTAGCAAGTCAAATTTTTCATTCGTATAGTAATTATGAAAGTCCTAAAATGACAAATCACACACTATAATGGATGTGAAACATAAACCGAGTATGTGAGACACACAGCTCTAAACACACAACGTCTAAAGGAAGACGAGAGTATAATGGACAAGGTGAGACTGGAGCACCATGTTTTAACTCCTTCAAGCAACAGCCAGTTTGGACCAAATGCCGGAGCCCCATTTTTCAAATGTGATATGTGTCCGTTTATCTGGTAATAGCTTTGAAACGCTTTTACTAATCCAAGCCATTCTGAGGCTGTTTTCTCGTGACACATCATACTTTATGTTAGTGGTGAATTTTAGTTGATACATTTTACCTTCAATCTAAAATTTGCAGAAAATTCTGAAAAATTAGCTATTTTCAAAATTAGAATTTATCTGTTTTTAAGACAGATAGTGATACTTCATAAAACAGTTATTACTTTACATTCCCCATATGTCTGTTTTATGTTTGCATCATTTTTTAAATGTAATTTAATTTTTTTAGGAAGTTAGAAGGCTTAGGCCCCTTTCACACGGGCGAGTATTCCGCGCGGATGCGATGCATTGCACCCGCACTGAATACCGACCCATTCATTTCTATGGGGCTGTTCACATGAGCGGTGATTTTCACGCATCACTTATGCGTTGCGTGAAAATCGCAGCATGCTCCTCTTTGTGCGTTGCGGTGCGATAATCCACGCAACGCAGGCCCCATAGAAGTGAATGGGGTTGCGTGAAAATCGCAAGCATCCGCAAGCAAGTGCGGATGCGGTGCGATTTTCACGCACGGTTGCTAGGAAACGATCAGGATGGAGAACCGATCATTATTATTTTCCCTTATAACATGGTTATAAGGGAAAATAATAGCATTCTGAATACAGAATGCATAGTAAAATAGCGCTGAAGGGGTTAAAAAAAATAAAATAAAAATTTTACTCACCTTAGTCCACTTGTTCGCGCTGCCCGGCATCTCCTTCTTTCCCTTACGTCCTAACCAGCAGCACAAGTGGGGTATTTGCCCCTGTGAAGCTGGTCAGGACAGGCGGAATTTTTAATGAACAAAAAAATTTCTGCCTAAGTATCCTAATTAGTAATTAACTAATTAAGCCCCTACCCCATATAACCCGGCCCCAACTGGACGGGGTTGCTTTTTTATTGTCCTGTGGACTCCAGGACAGGCTAGACTCCTTACTGGAGTCTCCCATTGTTAGCCATAGAGTTATTATATGGTTATTATAATCTTTAATTCTGCCTTTTTGTTTTTCCTAGGTATCCTGAACCTGCCCTCTCCTACCTCTGTGGGAGCGTGCCTGCGGTGGATCACTTCGGAGCCCATCTGTGTTACAGTCATATATTAGATGCAGGGGGGAGATGGCGGCGGTTTGGCTTCCTGCCTTTCACCTCGTGGGCCGCTGAAGCAGTCGCTTCGCTCCTCCGGCGTCTCGCGAGTACCGGAAGTGCATCATTGTCGTCACTTCCGGTCCGCGGCTCCGACCTCCAGCGCTGTGTTCAGCGCTTCCCCTGTTCAAAATACACCTTAAGTTCGTGCCTCAGTTTTGCTGGGGCACCTAACGGGGGAATTAAGAAGGTTATGTTATATTTATTAAAATTGTACTTTTTAACCGGGAATCCACCCCCAGAGTGGGGGAGTGATTATAATCTCCTCCCCCTTGTGCTATTTAAGGCACCTGTGTGAGGCAGGTCAATGTTGCTCTCAGTTTTCTGAGCTCAACTGACTTCTGCTGTTGGTTACTCCTGCGCTCAGGAAGTTTTCCTTGAAGTCACCTTGCTTTCTTCTAAGATGGCATCGCCACCTCACGGTAAGGTACTGCTCTCCCTTTTTGTACCATTTTGGGTCCAAATTCTTATTCTGTTGTCTGTGTCTTAGGCAAATCTACCCAGAAGCAGAAGCATCTCGCCTGCTCCAACTGCAGCACCCCATTACCGGATTCATACGAATTCCACCGATGCCCAGGCTGCCGACCCAGACCAGCGGACCCAGAACCAACGGTGGTGGATATGTTCTCATGGATGAAACAGTTCATGGATACGTCCATTGCCGAGATCAAGGGAGCAGTCTCTAACAAGAGGCCCAGACAGACTTCTCCTGGTCCTGTACCCATGTCTGAAGACGTCGTCTCCATTGAGGATAATTCTTCCTCTGAGGAAGAGAGTTCGGCCTTCCTTTTTCCGGCAGAAAAAACTCAAAGACTGTTACGCTCCATCAGGTCGAGGGACCATGCTGTTGAGCAAGGGGAAGCTCCACAGTCCACCTCTAGGGGGCCAAGGGCCTTTAAAGTGGACGAGTCTTTAAAGGGACTAGTGTTAGGGACCACTCAATTTGAGGCGACCTTGACGTGGTGAGTGGCTTATTACGCTTTGGCCAAAATGTACACCAATGCCTCATCCAGCATGGAGGCAGGGCAGAATGCTGGATGCAGAGTGCGATCACATTTGTATTTTCCGTTTGTATATGTATTTCGCCATAGTGATGTGCACCTACATACAGGTTGTGCTGACTCAATCCCCCACATTTTTTCTTTGAGTCTTTAAAGAAGTTAATGGCGACCGAGTGGAAACACCCGGAGAAGGGGCCAGTATTAACAAAAAGATTTAAACTAATGTTCCCTCTACAGGATGCGGATTCCTTAGTCTGGGTTCCACCTCCAAAGGTGGATATGGCCATATCAAAGCTCTCTAAAAGGACTCTAGTCCCCTCAGACGACGGCAGCAACCTAAAGGACCCCCTAGACATACGAGCAGAGTGCACGCTTAGACGCAACTACTCGGCTGCCTCCACCTCTGCCTCGGTTGCTATAGTGTGCTCTGAGGTATCACAGTTTGTCCGTGCACGCACTCTCAGAATCCAATCAGACTTGGATTCTGGGGTTGCCCGGGACGACATCCTGGACCAATTTAAAACTCTCTTACTGGGCATTGATTTCCTATCAGATTCCTCCCAACAGCAATTAAAATTAGCGGCCAAGTCTATGGCGCTCTCCTCTACCAGCAGGCGCCCACTCTGGTTAAAACCATGGGCGGCGGACAACACGTCCAAATTTAACCTTTGCTCCCTTCCTTATGAGCCGGGGAGATTGTTCGGTTCTGAATTAGATTCTCTCATGGAGAACTTAGCGGACAAAAAAGGTAAATCCCTCCCCCAGCAGTCCTTTCGGGGTCGAGGAAGAGGTAGAGGAGGAGGAGTAAGATTTCAGGGGGGAGATAGAACCCAGAGGCGCTCTGAAGGTAGTAAGAGAGGTAGGGGTCGTGGTCGTGGGAACCGCAGGGCTGACCTATGACTCTCTACAGCCCGTCAATTCCCCTTCCCCACCCCCCGGGGTCCCAGAGCAAGGACCGGGTTTCAGTCCCCCAGTCGGTGGACGTTTGGGTCTATTCAAAAATTTTTGGATGCAAAAAATTCCAGACCCTTGGGTGCTACAAGTGATAGCATCAGGGTACACTATAGATTTAATTTCCCTTCCTCGGGACAAGTTCGTCCTAACAAGGACTTTAGCACCCGACAAACAATTAATCCTGGAAGACTCGGTTCTTCAGTATATACAGAAAGGAGCATTAGAGGAGGTTCCTCCTCGCGAGTGGCGGCAGGGGGTTTATTCCCCCATCTTTCTGGTACCAAAACCATCAGGAGACTGGCGGATGATCATCGATTTACGTTACCTAAATCGTTTCATCAGGAAGAAGCGTTTCCGGATGGAAACCATTCGCTCTGTAATAAACATCCTGAACCCAGGAGATATGATGGTAACTATAGACCTGAAGGATGCTTACCTTCATGTTCCCATCTGCCCAGCACACAGGAAATATCTCAGAGTTGCTGTGGCCTTGCAAGGGGTAGTGAAGCACTACCAGTTTGCTGTATTGCCCTTCGGCATATCCTCAGCTCCGCACACCTTCACAAAGGTAGTGGCTCCTGTGGTTGCCTATTTAAGACTTCTTGGGCTAGAGGTCGTACCGTACTTGGACGATTGGCTTTTAAAAGCCGCAAACGCAGACGTCCTGCAGAGTCAGCTTCAACAAGCTCTCCAGATTCTCCAGGGTCTGGGTTGGTTGATAAATTGGGACAAGTTACACTTAGTCCCCTCAACCACGAGAACGTTCTTGGGGTTTGTGATCGATTCACAACTGATGACCCTGTACCTGTCCCCACAGAAGGAGGGACAGAGTAATAAAAGCCGCACAGTCTCTTATACCGCCAAAACGAGTCTCCATAAGGGTCCTTATGAGGATGTTAGGCCACATGTCAGCATCTGCAGAGGCAGTTCCTTGGGCCTTATGGCACTTACGCCCCTTCAGGAGGAGGTCTTAGCAGCTTGGAGTCGCAAGCCCAAAGACCTAGACAGAATGCACTCCCTGTCGGTAGAAGTCCGTTCTTCGCTCAAGTGGTGGAAGAACCTAAAAGATGGGAGGTCTCTGATCCAACCTCGTTGGGTCACGCTGACCACGGACGCTTCACTGCTGGGCTGGGGGGGCCCATCTGGAGGACAACCCAGTACGAGGTACTTGGAATCCCCAGGAGAAAATCCTCTCATCCAATTGGAGAGAGCTGAGAGCGGTCAAACTAGCCCTCCTTCATTTTGCTCCTCTCATCCGCAGTCAGGCGGTGAGAGTCCGGACAGACAACACAACTGTGGTCGCTTACCTGAACAGACAGGGAGGGACGAAATCCCAAACCCTCATGAGGGAGGTGGGTTCTATTCTCTCTTGGGCAGAGGTGAACCTGTCCCACCTAATGGCAGTCCATATCAAAGGGGATCTCAATGTGGTCGCAGATCGCCTGAGTCGGGGTCTACCAGTTCCAGGGGAGTGGTCCCTGAACAAGAGTATCTTCTCCATGATTGTCCAGCGGTGGGGCACCCCGGAAATCGACCTGATGGCTACCCGATTTAACGCCAAGGTGAGCAAGTTCTGTTCCCTTTACAGGGAGGACAACCCGGTAGCGATAGATGCTCTGTCCATAACTTGGAGGTTCAGGCTGGCATACATCTTCCCTCCAATTTCCATGATACCGAGGGTATTGATGAAGATCAAGCAAGACCAGACCTCGGTGATCGCCATCATGCCATTCTGGCCAAAGAGGTCTTGGTTCACCCAGCTCATGCAGATGAGTCAGGGCAATTATTGGAGACTTCCCCTAATACAGGACCTTGTGTATCAGGACACAGGTCCCTGTCTAGATCTGAGGAGGCTCAATCTGACAGCCTGGAGATTGACAGGTCCCTTCTAGAAGCTAGAGGGTTATCTGTGGAGGTCCTGAGAACAATTTCTCACTCCAGAGCAGAATCTACAAGCAAGAAGTATTCTAGAATCTACAGAATATTCCTGCAATGGTGCAATGACAGAGAGGTAGTTGCCTCAGACCCTCTTCTATCCGCTATTTTACAATTCCTCCAGGATGGTCTAGACAAGGGTCTAAGCCCATCTACTCTCAGAGCTCACGTCTCTGCCTTATCGGCATGCCTTGGCAGACCGATTTCTCAGGACCCCCTAATCAAGAGGTTCCTGAAGGGAGCCGAAAGGCTTAAACCCAGAATCCTGAGACCAATCCCACAGTGGGACTTAACGGTGGTTCTAAAAGGGTTATGTGTCTCCCCTTTTGAGCCTTTGAATGAGGTGGACTTGAGGTTCCTATCCCTGAAGATCACATTCTTACTAGCTATCACGTCAGCTAAGAGAATTGGGGAACTTCAGGCTCTGGGGGCTTCTGAGCCCTATTTAAAAATCCTTCAGGACAAGGTCCTGTTAAGGTTTTTGCCAACCTTTTTACCGAAGGTTCCTACTTTTTCTAATATCAATCAGACGATATGTCTGCCCACTTTTTCACCGGCTGCGACTTCTCCCGAGGAGGAAAGGCTCCGTACATTGGACATCTCAAGAGGTCTTAGAATATATTTGGACAGAACAAGCGAATTTAGAAGATCGGAAAACCTCCTTCTGACCTATGCAGGGAAAAACAGGGGTCTGAAGGCCTCCAAAACCACTCTGAGCAGGTGGATTAAAGAAGCAATCCGTCTGGCCTTTCTGTCCCAAGATTTGACGCCTCCTTCTTTTGTCTCCGCCCATTCTATCAGGGCTGTATCCAGCTCTTATGCAGAGAAGAAACTGATCCCCTTAGATCAGATTTGTGCAACCGCTTCATGGAGTTCTCTGAACACCTTCATCTCGCATTATCGTCTAGAGGCTAGACAGGCGGAGGGAATGGCCTTTGGACAATCCGTTTTAAGTGCCGCCCTCTCCTGAGAGGGGAGTAGGGAGCCCTCCCAATTTGGGTGAGGTTTCTTGCTGCTTCCCCACTTGTGCTGCTGGTTAGGACGTAAGGGAAGCGTCAATTTTGACGTAAATTTGTTTTCCCTTAGTCCTAACAGCAGCACACAAATTTCCCTCCCCTTGTGTGATTTATCATTTACTTGTTATAAAGCAACCCCGTCCAGTTGGGGCCGGGTTATATGGGGTAGAGGCTTAATTAGTTAATTACAAATTTTTTTGTTCATTAAAAATTCCGCCTGTCCTGACCAGCTTCACAGGGGCAAATACCCCACTTGTGCTGCTGTTAGGACTAAGGGAAAACAAATTTACGTCAAAATTGACGCGTCTTCATCTTAGCTTTGTGTAGCAACAAGGACCTTTGGTGACGTCACAGTCATCACATGATCCATCACATGATCTTTTACCATGGTGATGGATCATGTGATGACCGGAGATGCCGGGCTACGCGAGCAACTGGACTAAGGTGAGTTAAATTATTTTTTTATTATTTTTAACCCCTCCAGTGCTATTTTACTATGCATTCTGTATTCAGAATGCTATTATTTTCGGTTATAAGGGAAAATAATACAATCTACAGAACACCGATCCCAAGCCCGAACTTTGGGTACCAAACACGCACGATTTTTCTCACCCGAGTGCAAAACGCATTACAATATTTTGCACTCACGCGGAAAAATCGCAGGTGTTCCCGCAACGTACCCGCACATTTTCACGCAACGCCCGTGTGAAAGGGGCCTTAGAATTTTAGAAGCAAATTTTAAATTTTTTAAGAAAATTGCCAAAACCCACTTTTTTAAGGACCAGTTCAGTTATGAAGTCACTTTGTGGGGCTTACATAGTGGATGACCTCATTTTAGAAACTAAACCCCTCAAGTTATTCAAGACTGATTTTACAAACTTTGTTAACCCTTTAGGTATTCCACAAGAATTAAAGCAAAATGGAGGAAACATTTTAAAATTTTATTTTTATTTGTGCAGATTTTCCATTTTGATTAATTTTTCCTGTAACACAGCAAGAGTTAACAGCCAAACAAACCTCAATATTTATTACCCTGATGCTGCAGTTTACATAAACACCCTATTTGTGATTGTAAACTGCTGTATGGGCACACTGCAGGGCACAGAAGGAAAGGAGCGCCATATTGTTAATGGAGGGAAGATTTTGCTGGAATGGTTTTCAGGTGCCATGTTACATTTGAGGAGACCCTAAATTACCCCTAGAAAGAAAACCCCCAAAAGTGACCCAATTTTGGAAACAACTCCGCTGAAGGAATAAATCTAGTGGTGAAGTACATGCTTTGACCCAACAAGCGTTTCATAGAATTTAGAAACGCTTTTAATTTCCAATATAATGTTGCTTTAGCCCCAAATTTATTAATTATTTTCACACGGGGTAATAGGAGAAAATTCACCCCACAATTTGTTATGCATTTTTTCCTGAATACGGCAACACCATATATGTGGTGGTAAACCGCTGTTTGGGGACACGGCAGCATTCAGAAGGGAAGGAACGGCATCAGTATTTTCTAACATATAATTTGCTAAAATTGTTTTTAGGGGCCATAACATTTTAATTTTTTCACCAATGTAGCTGTGTGAGGCTTGTTTTTTGCAGGACAGCCTGTAGCTTATTTGACATCATTTTGAGGTATATATGTCTTTTTTCTTTTTCATCACTATTTATAAAAAAAATTGTTGAGATGAAGTGGGTAAAAATGGCAATTCTGTCAGTGTTTCTTTATTTTTTTTATGCGGTTTCTCTTACAGTAAATATGAAATGATAATTTTATTCTGTGGGTTGATACGGTTATGGCGATACCAAATTTATATTGTTTTTTTTTGTTTTACAACTTTTTCAGCATAAAATCACTTTGTGTTTAAAATAAATGATATCACCATATTCATAACATTTTTATTCTTTCACCAACGTAGCTGTGTGGGGGCTTGTTTTTTGCGGGATGGGCAGTAGTTTTTATTGGTATCATTTTGGGGTACATACGTCTTTTTTATCACTTTTTATAACATACCAAATTTATATAGTTTTGTTATGTTTTACTACTTTTTCAGCATACAATCACTTATGTGTTAAAAATAAATTATATTTTGCATTGTCAAATACTAGTCCATAACTTTTTTATTTGTTCACCAATGTAGCTGTGGGAGGGCTTTTTTTTTGTGGGATGGGCTGTAGTTTTAATTGGTTTCATTATGAGGTATATATGACTTTTTGTTCACTTGTTATTTATATTTTTGTGGAGGAGAGGTGCCAAAAACAGCAATTTCGTCATTGTTTTTTACATAATTTTTTTATGGCGTTCATTTCACGGGGTTACTAACATGATACTTTTATACATCAGGATGCTGCGATACCAATTATGTGTAGTTTTTTAATAATTTATTTCCATTTTTTAATGACTATATATGACAAAGACAATTTTATTTTTATTTTTATTTTTTTAATTAATTTTTGTAATTTTTTTTTACACTTTTTAACTTTTTTTTACACTTTTTTTTATCAAGACCCATTTGGATCTTTAAGAGCCAGTGGACCAGATGGCTATACAGTGCATTGCAATAGTCATCTATTGCAATGCACTGTATAGTCAGTTTTACACTCACACTTAGGCCTCATGCACACGACCGTTGTGAGCATCCGTGTCCGTTTTTCCATTTTCCGTGATTTTCTGCGGACCCATTGACTTTCAATGGGTCCGTTGAAAACTCGGAAAATGCACCGTTGTTCATCCGCGTCCGTGATCCGTGTTTCCTGTCCGTCAAAAAAATATGACCTGTCCTATTTTTTTGACGGACAACGGTTCACGGACCCATTCAAGTCAATGGGTACGTGAAAAAACACGGATGCACACAAGATTGTCATCCGTGTCAGTGATCCATGTCCGTAGGCTACTTTCATACAGACGGATCCGAAGATCCGTCTGCATAAAGGATTTTTCAGAGCTGAGTTTTCACTTCGTGAAAACTCAGATCCGACAGTATATTCTAACACAGAGGCGTTCCCATAGTGATGGGGACACTTCAAGTTAGAATATACTACGAACTGTGTACATGACTGCCCCCTGCTGCCTGGCAGCACCCGATCTCTTACAGGGGGCTGTGATCCGCACAATTAACCCCTCAGGTGCCGCACCTGAGGGGTTAATTGTGTGTATCATAGCCCCCTGTAAGAGATCAGGGGCTGCCAGGCAGCAGGGGGCAGACCCCCCTCCCTCCCCAGTTTTGAATTCATTGGTGGCCAGTGCGGCCCCCCTCCCTCCCTCTACTGTATTAATTTCATGGGTGGCCAGTGCGGCCCCCCACGGCCCCCCCCTCCCTCTACTGTAATAATTTAATTGGTGGCCAGTGCGGCCCCCCACGGCCCCCCCTCTACTGCATTAATTTCATTGGTGGCCAGTGCGGCCCCCACGGCCCCCCCTCTACTGCATTAGTTTCATTGGTGGCCAGTGCGGCCCCCACGGCCCCCCTCCCTCAACTGTATTAATTTCATTGGTGGCCAGTGCGGCCTTAGCAATATTAGAAGCATTATACTTACCTGCTGCGCTGTCTGTGCCCGGCTGTGCACTCCTCCTACTGGTAAGTGACAGATCTGTGCTTTAAGCAATGCGCCGCACAGACCTGTCACTTACCAGTAGGAGGACTGCCCGACAGCGCAGCAGGTAAGTATAATGCTTCTAATGTTGCTAAGGCCGCACTGGCCACCAATGAAATTAATACAGTAGAGGGAGGGGGGGCCGCACTGGCCACCAATTAAATTAATACAGTAGAGGGAGGGTGGGCTGGGGGGGGCCGCACTGGCAACCAATTAAATTAATACAGTTGTCACGGATGGTGTACAGGAAACAAGACAATGCAATACAATAATGACTCACTGGATCCACAACTAAGGAACAAAAGGGAGACCCCTACATGAGACCTGTCACTCTCCCTAATTGCTCAGCCTATGCGACCACCCCAAAGGTGGATGGGCGCATATCCACGTACCTCGGCTATCTAATACCTGAAGACCCTACAATAGTGAGGGGACACGACCACCGGCTCCCTACACTGGACACCGAGGGAGTCAGGGTCACCTGAAAATCCAGCAGACAGAAAATCACAAATAAAGGAACAGCACTTATCTTGCAGAGGACTGAGAAGTAGAAACAGCACGCACACACACTCCAGGAAGTTGTATAAGCCGCAACCTAATGCATCATGGGGAGGAATTTAAAGGGAAGCAATTAGTCCAACTGCATGACAGCTGAGATAGACTAACGAGATGAGGAACTTAACCAAAACAAAGAAACTCAAGGGGGAGGATCTGGAAAGCTCCTGTCAGAGCTTCTCAACTGTCTGGTTGTGACAGTACCCCTCCCTCTACGAGTGGACTCCGGACACTCAGGGCCCACCTTCTCAGGATGGGACCTATGGAAAGCCCTGATGAGACGAGTGGCCTTAATGTCCGTCACTGGGACCCACATCCTCTCCTCAGGACCATAACCCTCCCAATGAACGAGGTACTGGAGGGAACCGCAGACAAGACGAGAATCCACAATCCTAGAGACCTGAAATTCAAGATTTCCATCAACCATAATTGGAGGAGGAGGCAAAGGCAAGGGTACAATAGGTTGAACATAAGGTTTCAATAAGGACTTATGAAAAACATTATGGATCTTCCAAGTCTGAGGAAGATCAAGACGGTAGGCAACAGGATTGATGACAGACAGGATCTTGTAAGGCCCAATAAACCTAGGACCCAACTTCCAGGAGGGAACCTTCAACTTGATATTCTTGGTAGACAACCACACCAGATCACCAACATTCAGGTCCGGACCAGGCACACGTCTCTTATCTGCCACACGCTTATATCTCTCACTCATGCTCTTTAGATTATCCTGAATCTTTTGCCAAATAGATGACAAAGACGAGGAGAATCTGTCCTCATCAGGTAAACCAGAAGACCCCTCTCCCGAGAAAGTCCCAAACTGCGGATGAAACCCATATGCACCAAAAAATGGTGCCTTTTCAGAGGACTCCTGACGACGGTTATTTAAAGCAAACTCAGCAAGGGACAAAAAAGAACACCAATCCTCCTGATTCTCCGCCACAAAACAGCGCAGATATGTCTCCAGATTCTTATTGACGCGCTCTGTCTGGCCATTCGACTGCGGGTGGAAAGCAGAAGAGAATGACAACCGAACCCCCAAGCGAGAACAGAAAGCCTTCCAGAATCTGGAAACAAACTGCGTGCCCCTATCAGAGACTATGTCTGAAGGAATACCATGCAATTTGACAATGTGGTCAATAAATGCCTGCGCCAGCGTCTTAGCATTGGGCAAACCAGGAAAAGGGATGAAATGCACCATTTTGCTAAAACGGTCCACCACCACCAAAATCACAGTCTTCCCCGAGGAACGAGGCAAGTCCGTTATTAAGTCCATGGACAGATGTGTCCAAGGACGGGAAGGAATGGGTAAGGGAAGGAGAGGAGCTGATGGCCGTGAATGAGGGACTTTGGCACGAGCGCAAGTCTCGCAAGCTGCCACAAAACCCTCAACCGACTTACGAAGCGCAGGCCACCAGAATCTCCGAGCGATGAGATCCAGTGTGGCTCTTGCCCCCGTGTGCCCAGCAAGGACCGTATCGTGGTGTTCCTTAAAAATCTTGTGTCTCAAAGCGAGAGGCACAAACAACCTCCCAGGAGGACAAAGATCAGGAGCCTCTGACTGGGCTGCCTGCACCTCTGCCTCCAATTCAGGAAACAGAGCAGAGACCACCACACCTTCAGCCAAAATGAGACCCGGGTCTTCAAAATTCCCACTTTCCGGAAAACAACGTGACAGGGCATCTGCCTTCACATTCTTAACCCCAGGGCGGAACGTGACAACAAAATTAAACCTTGAAAAGAACAAAGACCATCTGGCCTGTCTCGGGTTCAGACGCTTGGCTGACTCCAAGTAGGCCAGATTTTTATGGTCAGTAAACACGGTAATAGGGTGTCTGGCTCCCTCTAGCCAATGGCGCCATTCCTCAAAAGCCAACTTGATGGCCAACAATTCCCTATCTCCCACATCATAATTTTCTTCGAGAAAAAGGCACATGGTTGCCATTTGGCAGGAGAGGAACCCTGAGACAAGACCGCACCCACCCCTACCTCAGAAGCATCAACCTCAACTATGAAGGGTAACGAAATATCAGGTTGTACCAGGATGGGAGCGGAAGCAAAACTCTCCTTGATATTAGAAAAGGCCTTACGCGCCTCTACCGACCAGGAAGAAAAATCTACCCCCTTTCTGGTCATATCAGTGAGTGGTTTAACAACAGAGGAATAATTCAAAATAAATTTCCTGTAATAATTCTCAAAGCCCAAAAAACTCATCAGCGCCTTCTGATTCTCAGGAAGCTCCCACTCAAGCACAGCGCGGACCTTCTCGGGGTCCATGCGAAAACCAGAAGCGGAGAGAAGAAACCCCAGAAATTGAATTTCTGGAACCGCAAACACACATTTTTCCAGTTTCGCGTATAATTTATTCTCCCGCAGGATGAGCAAGACCTGACGTAAATGTTCCTTATGAGTCTTGAAATCAGGAGAAAAAATCAAAATGTCATCCAAATACACTAATACAAATTTTCCCATTAAATGATAAAAAATGCTGTTCACGAAATGCTGAAAAACGGCTGGGGCATTCATCAAACCAAAAGGCATAACCAAATTCTCAAAATGGCCCTCAGGGGTATTGAAAGCCGTCTTCCATTCGTCTCCTTCTCTGACCCTGACCAGGTTGTATGCCCCTCTTAGGTCTAATTTGGAAAAGACTTTAGCCCCAACAACCTGGTTAAACAGGTCCGGGATCAGAGGAAGTGGATAAGGGTCACGAATAGTGATACTGTTCAACTCCCTGAAATCCAGACAAGGTCTTAAAGAACCATCTTTTTTCTTAACAAAGAAAAAAACAGCGGCAACAGGTGACTTCGAGGGTCGTATGTGTCCTTTTCTCAGACTCTCAGAGATATAAGCACGCATAGTGACCCTCTCAGGTTGGGAAAGATTGTATAAACGAGATTTAGGCAGCTTGGCGCCTGGGATGAGATTAATAGGGCAATCGTACTCCCTGTGCGGGGGCAAATCCTGAACTCCACTCTCAGAGAAGACATCCGAAAATTCAGAGAGGAAAGGTGGTACAGTCTTAGTAGAAACCTCAGAAACAGATGTCATGAGGCAATTCTCTCTGCAAAAGTCACTCCAACCATTTATTTGCCTCGCTTGCCAATCAATGGTGGGGTTATGTTTAGTGAGCCAGGGTAGCCCCAACACTAGAGGAGTAGGCAAACCGCTAAGGACGAAACATGACACATCCTCAACATGAGCATCACCCACAATTAAACGGATATTGTGAACTATGCCCTTTAATGATTTCTGAGAAAGTGGAGCGGAATCAATAGCAAAAACAGGAATATCCTTTCCCAAAGTGCATACCTGGAAACCATGAGTTATTGCAAATTGATTATCAATGAGATTGACAGCTGCTCCACTATCCACAAAAATCTCACAAAAAATGCTCTTGCTCTCTAGCGCCACCCAAGCAGGCAGGACAAAACGGGAACTACAAGCAAACGGAAAACCTTCAATTTCCGCCTCAACCCTGCCAATAGTAACAGACGGAACATTTTTAAAAGATTTTTTCCTTTTTGTTTCTTTATTACTCCCAGAAAACTGCCTGAATCTCCTAGAGGGACAAACATTTGCCAAATGATTTATACCTCCACAACAAAAACAAACCCTCCCATGCGGGCTGAATCTTCTATTGTCAGAGGCAATCAACCCCAGCTGCATGGGCTCCTGCTCAGAAGGGACTGACAGCGACTGAGACCCCTGCGCACAGAAAGAGACCGCTGCACTGTCCCGGGACTGAGTATGACAGGAAGGAGAGATCTCTCCTCTCTCTCTAAGACGCCTGTCAATACGAACGGCCTGAGACATAGCAGAATCCAAGGAGGTAGGTCTCTCATGAAAGGCAAATGCATCTTTCAATCCCTCTGAAAGACCATGGCAAAATTGACTTCGGAGTGCAGCATCATTCCAACCAGTATCAGCTGCCCATCTCCGAAATTCTGAGCAGTATATCTCTGCGGATTGTTTACCCTGGCATAACAGACGTAGTCTATACTCAGCCAGAGCAATACGATCCGGATCATCATATATCTGACCCAGGGCTAAAAAGAATTCATCCACTGAACGGAGGGGCCGTGCCCCCTCCGGCAGCGAAAAGGCCCAGGATTGAGCGTTACTCCTGAGCAGCGATATAATGATCCCCACCCTCCGTTCTTCATCACGAGAGGAATGGGGAAGAAGGCGAAAATGGAGTTTGCAAGCCTCTCTAAAACGCACAAAATACTCACTACCCCCGGAGAACGTATCCGGGAGCGAGATCTTAGGCTCAGAACAAACTCCATGAACGAAAGCTGAAACGGTCACTTGAAACTGAGAAAAAGTCTTACGGAGATCAGCTACCTCCAATGAAAGACCCTGAAAGCGCTCAGCCAAAAGTGAAACCGGATCCATGCTTGAGACGGTTTTGGCGGCTTATAATGTCACGGATGGTGTACAGAAAACAAGACAATGCAATACAATAATGACTCACTGGATCCACAACTAAGGAACAAAAGGGAGACCCCTACATGAGACCTGTCACTCTCCCTAATTGCTCAGCCTATGCGACCACCCCAAAGGTGGATGGGCGCATATCCACGTACCTCGGCTATCTAATACCTGAAGACCCTACAATAGTGAGGGGACACGACCACCGGCTCCCTACACTGGACACCGAGGGAGTCAGGGTCACCTGAAAATCCAGCAGACAGAAAATCACAAATAAAGGAACAGCACTTATCTTGCAGAGGACTGAGAAGTAGAAACAGCACGCACACACACTCCAGGAAGTTGTATAAGCCGCAACCTAATGCATCATGGGGAGGAATTTAATGGGAAGCAATTAGTCCAACTGCATGACAGCTGAGATAGACTAACGAGATGAGGAACTTAACCAAAACAAAGAAACTCAAGGGGGAGGATCTGGAAAGCTCCTGTCAGAGCTTCTCAACTGTCTGGTTGTGACAACAGTAGAGGGAGGGAGGGGGGGCCGTGGGGGGCCGCACTGGCCACCAATGAAATTAATACAGTTGAGGGAGGGAGGGGGGGCTGCACTGGCCACCAATGAAATTAGTACAGTAGAGGGAGGGAGGAGGGGCCGCACTGGCCACCAATGAAATTAATACAGTAGAGGGAGGGAGGGGGGCTGCACTGGCCACCAATGAAATTAATACAGTAGAGGGAGGGAGGGGGGGCCGCACTGGCCACCAATGAATTTATAACTGAGGAGGGAGGGGGGTCTGCCCCCTGCTGCCTGGCAGCCCCTGATCTCTTACAGGGGGCTATGATACGCTCAATTAACCCATCAGGTGCGGCACCTGAGGGGTTAATTGTGCGGATCACAGCCCCCTGTAAGAGATCGGATGCTGCCAGGCAGCAGGGGGCAGTCATGTACACAGTTCTTAGTATATTCTAACTTGAAGCGTCCCCATCACCATGGGAACGCCTCTGTGTTAGAATATACTGTCGGATCTGAGTTTTCACGATGTAACTCAAATCCGATGGTATATTCTAACATAGAGGCTTTCCTATGGTGATGGGGACGCTTCAAGTTAAAATATACCATCGGATTGGAGAAAACTCAGATCCGATGGTATATTAATAGGGACTCCTGACTTTACATTGAAAGTCAATTGGGAACGGATCTGTTTGCAATTGCACCATATTGTGTCAGCGTCAAACGTTTGGCTCCGCACAGCCAGGCGGACACCAAAACGACTTTTTTTTAAACTTTCCTTCATGTCTGGTGATCCTCCAAAAATCACGGAAGACACACGGAAGAAAAAACGGACACAGATCACGGAACAACGGAACCCCGTTTTGCGGACAGTGAAAAAATACTGTCGTGTGCATGAGGCCTAAGGCTGATCAGACCCTCAGGGTCTGATCAGCCTTAGCTACTTGGCAACCCGGACGCCTTTGTAAGGCGATCGGTTGCCATGGTAACCATCGGGCCGCTGCCATCGCAGCAGCGGTGGCCCAAAGAAAGAGAGAAGGAGCTCCCTCTCAACCCCATGGATGCTGCGGGCGGCTACTGACCACGGCATCTATGGGGTTAAACGACCGAGATTGGCGCCAGCACTGATTTTGGCCATTGCAGCAGATTGTCAGCTTTAAATTGCTGGCTGGAGGAGTTCGCTGCAGGGGGCATAAGGGGGGCAATAGGGGCACACGGGATGCCGGGATAAGGGGGCAATATACTGTAAATATCAGTGGCATAGGTGCACAGTGGGGGTCTTACCAGATTTTAGGCTGGGATCTCCACAGTGATGATCACAGCCTGAAACCGGCATTTTCACACTAAAGCACTCTGATTGGTTAATCTACAGAGACTAAGCAATCGGAGAGCTTGCTGGCAAGGGACCACTCTGAATGGTCCCTTTCTGGCTTCCCCAGTGTCTCTTCTCTCAGAGAGAGTGGAGACTCCGGGGCTCTGACACTTTATAGTGTCACAGCCCCGGTAAACAGTTTGGACATGACTGCACATCCAAATGCAGTAAGTCACTTGCGATTTGGACGTACAGTTATGTCCAAATGTGTGAAGGGGTTAAAGGGTATTCCAGTAATAGCGATGGCCTGTTCTTAGGATGGGTTTTCAATATCACATCGGTAGAGTCTCCAAATCTCAGCTGACTGAGGCGGTGAAGAAGATCCAGTGAATGCCATATACAAGTCATTGTTAAACATGTACACTGCCATACATTTGGTAGTCCCTGTGCCTGGTATTGCAGCTATCACCAAATGTATAGCGCTGTGCCGTACCCGACTGAGCCATTACTAGATGTGCAGCCCTGCGCCTGGTGAACAAGGAAGGAGACACTGCGCTGTCTGGAGTGCCTCCAGCCTATCAGTCAGCCTACAGGTGGGGCGACCGGGAACTGGATGGTCACCAATCTAATATTAAAGGGGTTTTCTGGGAGTTTAATACTGATAGACTATCATCATCGATATCAGATCAGTGGGAGTCTGACTCCCGGCACCCCCACCGATCAACTGTTTGAAGAGGTGATCCGGTCAGCATTGTGGCCTTCTCACTGCATACCGAGTAGAGTATTGCAGCCCAGGCATATTCAATTTAATGGGACTGAGCTGCATTTAGACCATATAACCAGGAAGAGGAGTCAGCGCTCACTGGAACACTGCAGTCTCTTCAAACAGCTGATCGGTGAGGGTCCGATTCTTAGGCCAGTGACGTCACGTTCATGGGTCACATGGCCTATGTGCAGCTCAGTCCCATTTAAGTGAGGCCATTGAGGCCAGTGGAGGACTGCAAGTGGTGGGAATGGAGATGCAACCAGGACAACCAGACCAGGTGCATCCACCATGCTCGGCCATTCACAATTTTTTTTCAGGACTCTGACAACCCCTTGAAATCCACAGCCTGTCAATTAATGGTGCCTTTCTTGGCTACGGATTTCACCCCTTTAGCAATGGAGCGTGTAACTCATGCTGATTTTGCTGTGGATATTTTTTGGGCTGGTTTTCTGAACCACTAAGGGCTCAGGCAGATATTGTAGGCATATTATGCCTTTACTTTGTACAGAGCAGTGATAGGGCAGCCATGGAGGTCCATAAGGTGTCCTCGTTACCTCTGCATGCCTCCAAGTTCAAAAGACATTCTTGCTGTAAGGTTTTCGTATAATGAAGCATTGCCTGTAGGGGAAAATATTTCTGTAAACTGACTCCTATGGAAGCTGTGCGAGAAGATTATATCGCTCGGATCTCAAGGCTCTGCTGGCTGCATAAACCCTAAAGCTGCCCAGTAAATTTATGAATTATTGTCAGCAGTTCCCGACACCAAATTATACGTACTCCAGACCTAAAGCCAGGCATTCTCAACCACCTTTTAAGAAGGAGAAGAAGCCAGGCCAATCTATCTATCTATCTATCTATCTATCTATCTATCTATCTATCTATCTATCTATCTATCTATCTATCTATCTATCTATCTATCCCCTCTATTATTTAAAAGAATAATGTGCCTCATATACACAGGAGCCCTTTCCCACATTACGTGTACATTTTGTAAAGATCTATTCTGTAAGGCCTCATGCACACGACCGTTTTTCTGGTCCGCATCAGAGCCGCAATTTTTGCGGCTCGGGTGCAGACCCATTCACTTCAATGGGGCTGCAAAAGATGCGGACAGCACTCCGTGTGCTGTCCGCATCCGTTGCTCCGTTCCGAGGCCCCGCAAAAAAAATATAGCATGTCCTATTCTTGTCCGTTTTGCGGACAAGAATAGGCATTTTTACAATGGGCTGCCCGTTCCGTTCCTCAAATTGCGGAAGGCACACGGCGGCTTCCGTTTTTTGCGGATCCGCAGTTTCCGGACCACAAAAAACGAAACGGTCGGGTGCATGAGGCCTAAGTATGTGAAGTGAGTGGATGGTTTAGTATTCTTGTTGTAACTAGAGATAAATGAAGTATTCAAAAATTTTATTTGGCTGCTTTGCCTAATTTTTCGAAACAATTTGCTTTTTGTTTTTTACCCCATTTCAGGGAAATTTTCAAAGTCCACTTGATTGTTAACACTAGTAACTTTGCTGACACTTTTTTCTTCATGCAAACAACAGTTTCTTTCTTCTCTCAGAGAGGTACACAAGCTAAATGGTTACACACGCTTGGAGGAAAACAGTGGGGATCAGTTACTAACGCCAGTTTGGTGTAGACCCCTTTTTGAGACTTTTTAACGATGTGCGGCAAAGATGTGTGACACGTAGCGATTTTACATCATCCACTGGGGAGCGGCGAGGCTGGGGCCATGAGACCTGGCAAATTTACTATAATCTACTACTGCAACATGGCATAAATAATGGCGTAAATCTAGTTCAGTCAGGGGCTGGAGTAGATTTCATCACAGCCTCACCATATATTAGGCACATCCTGTGGCAATGCATGAGGAATCAAATACAGAGACCTTCAGTGTCTTTAAGGCTACAGCCACATGGGGCAGAAAATCTGCTACTTGATTTTGCTGCAGCTCTGCAGCAAAATCTATGACAGACCCACAGCAAAATACACATGATCTACTTGCAGATATTTCCACAGATTTGAAGCAGTTTTGACCCTTTATATTTAAAATCTGCACTACGGGTCAATTTACTTTGAGGATTCTGTTAGGGATGCACCGTACTATGAATTTTTCCAAAGTCAGATCTATGTGATAGGTACACTACATGGAGAAAAGTATTGCACCATTTGTCTTAATCACTGAAGTCTGTTCATTCAGTCCCATTACCACAGGTGTATAACATCCAGCCCCCAGCCATGCAGTCTGCCATTACCACAGGTGTATAACATACAGCCCCAGCCATGCAGTCTGCCATTACCACAGGTGTATAACATACAGCCCCAGCCATGCAGTCTGCCATTACCACAGGTGTATAACATCCAGCCCCAGCCATGCAGTCTGCCATTACCACAGGTGTATAACATCCAGTCCCAGCCATGCAGTCCGCCATTACCACAGGTGTATAACATCCAGCCCCAGGCATGCAGTCTGCCATTACCACAGGTGTATAACATCCAGCCCCAGCCATGCAGTCTGCCATTACCACAGGTGTATAACATCCAGCCCCAGGCATGCAGTCTGCCATTACCACAGGTGTATAACATCCAACCCCCAGCCATGCAGTCTGCCATTACCACAGGTGCTAACATCCAGCCACCAACCATGCAGTCTGCCATTACCATAGGTGTATAACATCCAGCCCCGAGCCATGCAGTCTGCCATTACCACAGATGTATAACATCCAGCCCCAGCCATGCAGTCTGCCATTACCACAGATGTATAACATCCAGCCTGGGCCATGCAATCGCCTTTACAGACATTTGCGAAAGAATGTCTTGTTGTGAAGAGTTTTCTGATTTCCAACGTGGTCCTTTAATAGGATGTCACTGGTAGCCACAAGTCACTTCACTTCCTTTCTTTCCCTCCTATATATTCCACCATCACCTGTGAGCGGTTTTATTGTAAAGTGGATAGAATCACAGCAACTCAGCCATGGAGTGGAAGCCACATAAAGTTACAGTTCAAAGTCATCGAGTGCTGAGGAACATGTAGAGTCCAGACCTCCTCTGCCATTAACATAAGCACAAAAACTGTGCTGAGCCAGGAGCTTCATGTCATGAGTTTCCATGGCCGAGCAGCTGCATCCAAGCCTTACTGATCCAAGCCTCGGATGGACTGGTGTAAAGCACGTCACCACTGAACTATGGAGAAGTGGAAACATCTTCTGTGGAGTGAGCAATCACACTTCTCTATCTGGCGCTCTGATGGACGAGTATGGGTTTAGTGATGGCCAGGAAAGTGTTACCTGTCTGACTGCATTATGGCAGCTCTACAGTCTGGTGCATTTTCTTGCCATATTGAGACTTGTTGTGTGCATACTCTCCCCTCCTTCCTTTTTCTTTTGCACTTCTGTACTTCTGTTTTAGTTAACCGGTTAGTTCCGGTTGTCAAAGGCACGTAGGACGAGATAACAATACTAAAGTCTTGCTGTAGGTAGAAAAGTGTGTTACCACAGCATGAGTCACAGGCTCCATTGAAGAGTCCGCTCACACATGGGGGATACAAGCTATGCAGCAAGTCACAGAACCAATGTGGGCTGAGCAATCACCAAGTTTGGATGGTAAAGAGGCATTCGTTGGCCTGCACGACTGGCCTTAGATCAGGGTCAGAGGATCTTTAGCTCAGGAAGAGTGGCGTCGAGATCAGTCAGGCTCCATGGGTGGACTGAGAACTTCAAGTGGCCCTGGAAAAAAAACTAAAAGTTGCCCCAAGTTGTAGGCAAGTTCAAATTGACAGAAGATGGGACAACACAAGTAGGCAGGGCCAATACAAGCCACAAGTAGGCAGGGACAACAGATGTAGGCAGGGCCAGAAAGAGGCAGAAGTAGGCAGGCGCGGTGTACACAGTAGTAGTAGTAGACTGGCAGAGTAGTAGTAGACCGGTGCTTGCAAGGAATAATGTCAAGGCAAGTCCAGTTAATAAATTAACTGGGAGGCGGTGCTGGGCTCCGGAACGATGGGCGCGGCTGGGCTCCAACAGATCGTGGGATAACCCCTTGGGCTCCTTAGCAAGGTAATTTACATATCTATAAAATAGCTATTTGTAAGAATAAAAGACACACAAAGCAGTAATAGGGGGATCATTTAATACACAACAAGGAGACTGATGGGCACATATAAATATCTCTATAGGGTAAATCCTGGTGACAGAATCCCTTTAACTTGTAGCCATAAAACTTTCCAAAATCTTCTCCCTTTCTCTCTGTAGAAGTGGCAGATGACACACGGAGAAACATTAGTCTGCAGAAGCTTCTAACTGAAGGCCTAAGGAAAGGAACGCCTGTAGTCTTCTTCCTCTCTCCTCCAGGCCCGTACTCACACACTGCCTACTCCTAGAACACTAGAATCTTCTACTGAAGCCAGGGGGAAGGGCCAACTCCCTCCCTGGGCTGCAGAGAGGGCTGGGCCAGAATAATTAAACGGGTTCCCATCTAGTTTCCTTCTGCCTCTTCTCAGTCTCTGACTTTATCTAAGCCTTTCTGCTTTATGACCACAACCTGGCCCTAATATCTTCTCTCACATGTCTGGATCTGGCTGCAAGTCATTACAACCATACCCTTAAAACCACCCTGCAGGAAACAGCTCCTATTAGACTCTGCCTTTCCCAACACAGACCGTGGCAATGCTGGCACACATCTGAAACACATTTTCTCCAGCAGTGCTCTAGGTGTGCTAATGTTTATGGAGAAAATCACAAATATCTCCATATTTCCTCCATTATAAATGTATGCATAAAATCTACAACTCTGCCCTTCATCTTGCCAGACAAGTGTAACACCCCGGAGTGGTATTACTATTCTGCTCTCCGCTACTGTCTATATTTTTTAACACAATGCCATCCCTGTATTTTGTTCCAGGTCCTCTCCAAACTGTGCATCTATATTACTTCTATGCAACTGTTATTACATGTAATGTGCCTGGTTCACCAGCAGGTGGCAGCATATCTGTCAGAGCTATCAGACAGAATGGACAAAGCCTGCAAATCGTTGAAAGTTTAAGTAAAGCTGCTGTTGAACATCCTAACAAGGTCTGGACACTCAATTTCTTCTTCAACCCCTAACTAAACCTAGGACGCGATAGGGCCCTGAAGGGGGGGTTGGTCCCCCATCTGTAAAATCCCCTAAAAGAGACTTTATAGCATTTACTTACTGCTGGAGAGTGTGAATCTGCATCAGTTGCAGCACTGTGGCAAAACAGGGGTTAATCAGACATCTTGGATTTGGGCATCAGGTCTTGAGAAGAAAGACATCCACCCTGCATAGGGGAGGAAACCAAACAGCCCACCTCCACAAAGGAACCATTCTTGCAGCAGAAGGAACTAATGTGCTGAGTACAAGTTTCCAGGAGGACAAAGAAAATGACTGTACCCCTACAGGAAGTGGAAGCAGCAGCCATCTTGGAAAAGAGAAAATACAGTCCCAGCTTCCCTGGATCCTGAGAAGCAATGTCCAGAAGTCTGAGTGAGTACTACTGGGAAAACTAACTTTGCTAGAGACTGTTTGGAACCATAATATGCCTGCCAGAGCATCATTTGAACAGTTGCAGCGACTCTTAAAGGGACCACGCACCAATTCTGCTGCTATTGCCTATAGCAACGTGCACCTAAATTGCATTATTGCTTTCTGCTGACCTATTTTGTTTGGAGAACACATCTAAATCTATGTCTGACTGTGAGGACCGGCCCTAGAGAGGGAAGAGACCAATTAATATAGAATTCTAGATTCTACCACTAAAAAAGATGGGTGGAAGTCTGAGTGGCATGTTACTTTGTCCACCTAATGTGTACCCTGCTGAAGATTGAATCCAGTGTTGATACCATGGAGGATGGAAGACTGCAGAACCATCTTCCATATTAAATCCCCGGCAGTGGTTCTTCCAGCCACCGAATTAAGTCCTGGTGCCGATAATTTACACCCCTACTTACCTGGAGACTCAACTCGACAAGGGTGATAACCCTGCACCACTAGTGTCTCTGCAAAGTCTACAGACGATCAGTGCCACCGTAGCTACTCCTGGTGCCAGTACCACCTGAACCTGCCAAATGGAAGCACCGCCCTGATGTGCACGGTAAAAACAAGGAATCCACTGGTACTGCTCCATGCACTCCAGAACCACCACTGAATGAGGAGCTCCTCACTATGAAAGACCAAGAGTCTATCCTTTACTGTTGTCCGGAGAATCTGTCACCTACCAGGAAAAGGCCAATGCTTACAGAGGACCTTCTGGAGGAAGGTGATCCTGCAGTTCCAATTTCTGCCATAGAAGGCCACCAGATGATCACAGATAAAGCTTCTGCTGGAGTTGCAGCTGCAGAGAGTACCAGCGCGAGCAGTAACAGCGATGAGGATGTCACACCGCCTTAAGGGAAATGTGAAGATAACAGTTTAGTCATCAAGTTGACCGAGCTTAAAGCCTTATTAGACCTTGGTGCTATGAAGGGATTACAGGATAAAGTCACCCTTCTATTTGCGGGTGTTCATAGCATCATGGAGGGATTACAATACTTGAAACCCCCACGTTCCAGATGCGACTTTGGCCAGGTCAGGAGTATTTGATCGCTTTGTGCAATATATTTTGGTTCTCTTGTTTTACCTAGAGGGAAAAAGTAAATAGACACCCTACTTACACAGGCAGAGACCTATTGGTAGCCATTGATATGTCAGTCTTTGAATACAGTAACAGTCAGACGCAGCACTCTTACTTATAAAAGGGAACCCTAGAGCATACCCTAAGCACAAGCCGAGGGTGGCTTGGTTTTAAGTAAAGGGGTATGTAATACCACAGAGTGGTATTACTATTCTGCACTCCGTTGCGGTCTATATTTGTTAACACAATACCATCCTTGTATTTTGTTCCAATGTTCCACATTGTGCATCTATATTACTTCTATGCAACTGTTATTACATATAATGTGCAGGTGTCAGTGTATCTGGCAGAGCTATCTTACACAGAATGGAACTCACCATTCAATTCTACACCTCTGGGCAGAAGTGGCCAGACCTGCTTCCTACTAGAAGGGTGGGGCAGCAGTTTCAGTCAGACTTTGAGTGAGTTCGAGTTTGGACAGGAGAAGTGAGAGCAGGGGCACAATCACAGCCTGACGTGCCCATGCCAGCCAGAGAAGCCTAAGCTCTGCTGGCCATAGAAGCAGATGTCTGGAAGCCATAGGGGCCAGAGGAGTAGTTCCTCGGCCATCACAAGAGATGTCAGGAAGAGGAATAATTATTTGTCTGAGAATAAGTTAATATGCTGAGTGTCAGGAGGGGGATAACAGCCAAAGGCACCCCAATCCAAGGGTAACAGGTCCGTCCCAAAGTCAAGATTCCAGATCATCATAGAGAAAGAAAGCAAAGTATCCAAGCAGGCCTGTCAGTACAGCAGAGACAGAGAGTGAGAGAGACAAAGCAGAGTTGCTGAATTTGCCTGCCAGTATATGCCAAAGCCTGCTGGGACCAAGACAAAGCTTGCAAATTGTTTGGATGAAAGTTTACCCAAGTAAAGCTGCTGTTGAACATCCTAACAAGGTCTGGACTCAATTTCTTCTTCATTCCCAAACTCATCCCCCTTTATTTTCTTTGGAGCCAAAGCCTGGGTTCCAGCTGTATCCAGGTAGGAGCACCATGACACATATAGGCTGCACCACACCACTTGGCATTCCACTAAACCTGGGACGCAATAGGGCCCTCGGGGGTGGCACGTTGCACAAGCCTAGTTCTCTCATCTCTTCGCATTCAAATAACCTAAAATAACTCTTTGATACCTTTCACTCTCCTCAACCCTAAAATGCATGTGTCCCTCACTGACCACTGTGCTGAAGAGCTGGCCACTAGTGATGAGCGAGCATGCTCGGCTGAATACCTGTTCGGCTCGAGCATCGCTATGCTCGGCACATGGCGGTACTCGGCCGAGTACCACATGTGCTCGAGTGCCATGCTCGAGTCTCCTCCCCGCACGTTTGGCGCCTGCTAAGCAGCCAATAAACGTGCAGGCAAGTATTGCCATCACTGTAATCCCAGTAGCCATGTTTTCTACTGGCATTACAGTGATTGGCTGGCCGGAACGTGTTATCGGGTGCTATATAGCAGTGTTTCCCAACCAGTGTGCCTCCAGCTGTTGCAAAACTACAACTCCCAGCATGCCCGGACAGCCTTTGGCTGTGCGGGAATGCTGGGAGTTGTAGTTTTGCAACAGCTGGAGGCACACTGGTTGGGAAACACTGCTATATAGCACCCGGTCACGCGGGTTCGGCTCATTGCGAGTCAGGGAGAGCTGCTGTTAGGAAGAGACAGAGAGTGTAGGGAGAATTTGATCACAAATTACTCATTTTAAAGACGTTTCAAAGACCCAACAGTCATTTTAAGTACTATTGTGTGTGTTGGCAGCAATTTGAAAGTGCAAAGTTGCACTTATTTTTTTTTACAAAAAAATCGCTTCTTTGGCTATATTAATAGAAGGTGTCTGCAGTGACTTGTGACATCTGTGCAGCAATACCTTCTGTGTGTGTCAGGGACATAGATCGGAAGAATAATAGTGAAAACAATAATTTTTTTTCCCAGAATCTGACATTTTTGCTGTCTGCAGTTTAATCCGTTAATCTCAGTGCTCTGCATTTTAACACCGTCAGTGGTTGTTAGCGCCATATATTGGTAAAAAGATTAAAAAAAAAATACCATACATATTTCCCAGAATCTGAACACATTTTTGCTGTCCGCGGTTTAATCTGTTAATCCCAGTGCTCTGCATTTGAACACCGTCTGTGGTTTTCAGTGCCATATATTAGGAAAAAGTGAAAAAAAAATACTATTTTCCAAGAATCTGACCACATTCTTGCTGTCTACGGTGTAATGCGTTAATTGTGTGATCTGCATTTCAAAGCATTTGCTGGCTGTCAGGGCTTTATCCAGGGCAAAAATAAAGGTTGTCAGGGCCATATCCAGGCCAAAAAAGTAAATACAGAAAAAAGTATTTTTTCCCAGAATCTGACCACATTTTTGCTGTCTACGGAGTAATGCATTGTGTGATCTGCATTTCAAAACATTTGCAGGTTGTCAGGGCCTTATGTAGGCCAAAAAATAAAATACAGAAAACTGTATTTTTTCCATAATCTTAACACATTTTTGCTGTCTATGGTGTAGTCCCTGAATTGAGTCATCTGCAATTCAATACCTTTTGTGGTTGTCAGGTCCAGATTTTGACAAAAAATATAAAATACAGAAAACATGTTTTTTTCCCACAATATGTCCACAATTTTTATGTCAACGGTGTCTGCCATTAATTGCTACATCTGCACTGCAATACCTTTTGTGTTTGTATGGTGCAAATATTTGAAAAAATTCTAAAAAGCTAACAAAAGCTTTTCAAAGACCCCAAAGTCCTTTTAAGGACTACTGTGTGTGTGTGTTTGACAGCAGCAAGATATTTTTATTTAATACCTATTACTGACATATGCTGTACATCATCCGCAGTCTGCATAAAACTGCAATTTCACTATTCAGTTAAGATGGCCTCCACTGCCCTCACCCTGAGGCTAATCCCGCCTGCCCTCACTAGCCAGTAACAATAGCCCCCCAAAAGTGTCAGTAACCACAGCCCTCCCCTAAAGGGTTAATCTCCTGCAGCACAAAGGGGTCCTCTTACCACATGTTGCTTTCATTTAAACACTGAGCAGACGGAAGATCTCCCTTCCCTGCTCTGCGCTGCTCCAGCTCTGCATTCTCCAGCTCTGCTGAGTGAGGGAGCGTCTGCCAAGTGCAGGGACAGGGAGAAGTGCACACAGCCCAGGCACTGTTATCAGCTGCTGGGGAGGACCTGGCTTTAATCATTTACTTACAGTCCCTGGCTATGAGCTGTGCGCTGCGATTGGCCAGCGCTGCAGCAAGGGACACGCCTAATACAAAAACTCAGCCCAGTACAACAGAGGTAGCTGCAGACACCGGAGCCTATACCGGGCAAACGGAGTGGCGCCCAGACATACTAGTAAGTGCAGGGGGACCCCTGGGCGCCGCTCTGCCCACTGATATAGTTAGTTTTTAGTTTTTAAACTAGTGAAAGGTCCTCTTTAAGCACAGGTAAAAGTAGGCAGTACAGGGAACAAAACTGTGGAATTAAGGGGTAATTGAATACACAGTAAAAAGTTAAAATAGGGCCACCAAGGAGATATTAATCACCACAATCCAATACTCCAAAAAATAAAATATGACAGTTATACTTTAACAAATATGGGCCTAATCTAGTGTCCATAGTGGGTTTTTTTCTGTGACATATACAGTACGCCATCTGAAACGGGTTTCTTTAGGTCAAATTTTACAAATCTGGGCTTAATGTTATAGTTCATAGTGTTTGTCTTTCTGTGACCAATACTGTACTACATCCGAAAACAGTGTCTGCGGCGCTAATTTAAATAATTTGTGCCACATCTACTGTGTGTGCGTTTGATCCATATCAATGACATATACTCTACTTTATCCATACATGGTGTATGCTAGTCTGTGACATTATCAGGGCTAGATCTCCAGTGTAATGTGTGCGCATCCCAAATAGCTATTTTTCTTTATTTGCACATACACTTACAAATCCTACGCTACTGTACGTGTGACATACTTTGAAGGTTATATAACATTTCATATTATGAAGGCGGCATGTACGGGCCGTGTAAGTGGCCGTGTTGCTAATGGTGCATGCAGAGGCCCAGGTCCTGTGCACAATGAAACTGAGTAAAATAATGTAGCAGAGGGCCTCCAGGTGCTCTAACACTCAAAAACCTTATTTGAAATGCCCTTCCGGTCAGCTAACCTTAAAAAAAATATTCTTTTCTAGTCCCTTCCGGTCAGCTGACCCTCTAAAACATTATATGTGAGGGCCTTACGGTTGAGCTCACCCTCTAAAACATTATATGTGAGGGCCTTACGGTTTAGCTCACCCTCTAAAACATTATATGTGAGGGCCTGCAGGTGAGCTGACCCTACAAATCATATGTGCGGGCCTGCAGGTGAGCTGACCCTAAAAAATAATTATATGTGAGGGCATGCAGGTGAGCTGACCTTCTAAAACATTATTTGTGGTCAAGGCTCCGGGGGGAGTGTTGAAACGAAGGTGGAGAAACTGGACACAGTAGGACCTAACTTGGCTAGTGGTGTGCCTTTAGCCATGTAACGCGGGTAGCCAAAAAAGGGGGCTAACCCAGGGAGTCTGAGCTAGAAGTGAGACTGGAAATGAGGGAGGGTAGGGTGGGGCACCGCGCGATGCCGACACCTTGGGGAGGCCGTGCGGCTGGCTAAATACCCTATGCCCCTCCCACAAATGCAGGCTGGGAATCCAGCCTGCTATACTTGTGGTCAACGCTCCGGGGGGAGTGTTGAAACGAAGGTGGAGAAACTGGATACAGTAGGACCTAACTTGGCTAGTGGTGTGCCTTTAGCCATGTAACGCGGGTAGCCAAAAAAGGGGGCAAAACATGGATTTAGGCAGTTTATTGTTTGAGAAATTACAAAACCAAACTGGAAAAAGCTTTGGCAATCTCGACCCGTGGATGTGGGATGTAACGGGAAAAACATGAAGATTGCCACCGTCCCATCTTTCGTATGACGTGAGCGGGGACACCATGTTTGGAAGCTGCAGACGCGGCCCCGATTCGGAAAGAGTGTCCGGAAATGGAGGCAGCGTGGAACCCCAGACCCGAAGCTATGGAACGAATGTGCCTGATGAACTGCGCGGATGTCAGTGAAAGCACGGGAAAAGGCAGTAAGGGGCTATCGGGAGTTCTCTCATGGAGAGTGGAGAGCAGCTGATTAAACACTGACACTGGGCACCAAGGATTGAATGAATTGAAGTACTTAATCTGTACCGGTGGACCGACTTGGGAGGTTTTGGAGGAAGGTAGAGAGAAGGTGAAGTGGTCTAAACTACGTTGGAGCTGACTGATTGCTGGCCCTGGATTCTGGGCTGAGGTGCAGCAGAATTCCCCAGGCCTGAGGAACCCATAGAAGCTGAGGTAGAGGGCAGCTTTGAGGATCAAACTTCTGAAAGGGCCAAAAGGACTACCATCTAGGGCGGCAGAATTTTTTTGAAATAAATCCCCTGTAACTGGTTGTCTGGTGGGAGTGGAAGGAGAAGAGAGCTTCTGAATGCCTCTCAAGACTGCCTTGACCGCCTGGGAGGAAAAGAAAGAGGTATGACTGGGATGACTGATCATGTGGTGGTGCTGGATGCCCGCTAAATAAAGTCTGATGGTGTTGTGGGACAACCGGAGCTCCTTGTGGCAGTACGCCAGGAAGGCCAGGACGAAGGAGACTCTGTACCTGTCCCCCCTGGGGTGAAGGCGTGCAAACAGCCTGAAGGTGTTCCACCCCGTTAGATAGTTCCGGGCAGAATTAGCCGAGAGTGACTTGCGGATGAGACCGTGGGCTGCGGAAATGTACTCATCTAGTCCATGATCAGGGCTTCGAACCCCGGAGGGTTGATTCCGACTCTCCGTGCTCCCGTCATGACCTGAAAAAACTAATTAAAGTTTAAACGGGACAGAGCATCGGCTGCGGTATTTTTCTTGCCCTCTATGTGCCTGCAGATGACACGGAAGTTGTATTGGAGAGACAGCCAGGTGAGCTTGCGAACCAGACGCATGACCTTGGGGGAGCTGGATCTACCCCTGGCGAGGATGTCAACAACTGCTTGGTTGTCTGTCATGAAGCACACTGGCCTGTTACTCCATGACTGCCCCCAGACAAGAGCGGCTGCGACGATGGGGTAGACTTTGAGCAGGGGGGAGGACCTGGCGGCCTCCTGGTCTGAAGAGACCTGCGTGGGCCAAGGACCCGCAAACCATTGGTCCCCGCAGATGGCCCCGAAACCGAGGGAAGCAGCAGCATCGGAAAACACCAAGGGGGAGGCATCGTTCCACTGAGGAACGAAGAGGGAGATGCCATTCCAACTGGACAAAAACACTGACCACATGGCCAGATCCGCCAACGCATCGCGTCCGAGGTGGATGAGGGCATGCTGATCTGAGGCTGTTGGGAGGAGTCTGAGCAGGCCGGAGGTGAACGATCTGCCCTGAGGCATGATCCTGGCGGCAAAGCTGAAAGACCCCAATAAAGACTGGAGTTCCAACTTTGACACCGTGCGAGTACCCACGAGCCTGGCCACTGAGTCCTTTAATCTGCTTAATTTGTCCAGGGGAAGGCTGGCCTCCATTTTGACTGTGTCCAGGGTGATGCCCAGAAAGGTGATTACCCTGGAGGGGCCCTCGACCTTTGCTGAAGCCACTGGAACGTTCAGGCGACTGAACAGGCTGAGGAGGCTGTCCAGCCTATCCGGGGCGTGTTCGGCCTGCTCGATGAGCAAGAAGTCGTCCAAATAATGGATAACCCTCGGACAATAGGTATGGTTGACCAGGACCCAGTGAAGTGCTTGGGCGAACTGGTCAAAGAGCCAGGGACTGCTCTTTGACCCGAATGTCAAGCGGGTGGCAAAATAATATTTTGCCCTCCATTTGATGCCGTAGAACTTCCACAGGTGAGGCAGGATCGGCAGCAACTTGAAGGCATCAGAAATGTCCGCTTTTGACAACCAAGCTCCTGCCCCGACCTGTAAGATGAGTTCCACGGCCTCGTCCAGGGAAGAGTACTGCATGGAGAATTCGTCCGACGGGACCAGGGAATTTAGGCTGGGGGTGCTGGATGCATGAGGAGCAGACAGGTCATAGATCAATCTTTTTTTATTTGAGGATTTTTTGGTCACCAAACCTATGGGGCTGACCCGGTACACAGGGAAAGGGGATTGGGCAAATGGACCAATCATGAAGCCCTTCTGTAACTCCGCCTCCAACAATTCGTCCACCGCCCCGGGATCCGCAAGAGAAGAGAGAAGGTTGGGACATTCATGAGTGACCTGCGGAAGGGTGACTAGCCCTGTATGGAAACCCTCCGAAAACCCTGTTTGAGAAACAGGACAAAACTGGGGTCATGATGTTGTTGGAGGAGGGAGAGTAACAGGTCAATGTTGACCCCGCCTAGTCAGGAGCATTTGGCCGTGCGTTGGGAACAGGAGGACTGAGGATGGGCCCTAAAGCAGATGGAGCAAATGTGCAAGGCTTTGCACTTATCATAACTGCAGAAGTTATTGCATATCTGATTCTTTCCTAAGAAAGTGATGGGACGACCGAGTTTGTCCGTGGCGGGGTTAGGTTTCTGCGCCCCGGAGCTGAACATTGGCCTGGCAGGGGGTGGGTTGGAGACATGGGGGCACCAATCAGAAGAATGGAGGACTGATTGGCAACCGGCACAGGCTGGGGATTTTTGCCCGGCAAAATGCCTGCAAAAAATCTCCATGTCCAAAACCGTCCAGTTGGTGACATGCTGGTGCTGGAGGAACGCTGCTGCAGCTTTTGCGGAGAAGGACCGGTGGTATTCGTAAAAGGCGGAACCGCCATATTTGTATCCTAACTCGGTGACCTTGTACAGATATGTATCCAGTTCTTCCCTGCGGTGGGGATGAATGGAGCACACGATGTCACAGTACAGGCTGAAGGTCAGCATAAATTCGGGGATGGTCAGCTTCTTATTGAGGCGGACGTCTTTAGACCTCAGCACCACCGACACATCACCGCAGGCGATTGTCCGGTTTTCGACCGTGTCATGGGTGGAGATCAGGATGGCGGCCAAGTTGATGTCCTTTCCTGCCAGGATATCACGCCTGATGTTCTCTGGTACGAAGAACGCGGGGGCGATGTCGGGAGAGGCAAGACTTGTACCTGGGATGTTGCGTGGGAAGTTGAAGGAACAGCTTCGGGCTCTGCAGGAGGAGGAGGCGTGGAAATCTTGTTCTCGATGGCCTGGAGCCTGGAATCGATGTGCGACATTGAAGACGCTAGGTTATTAATGGTTGCGTGGAGTTGGGTCAAGGAGAGCTGAATGGTCGACATGGAGACCAGGTCTTCGGAGGCTCCGGGTGGTTCGGGAGCCCTGGGTGATTCGGGAAAGAGCAGACGATATAACTCTGCCTTTCGTGCTGATGCCGAGTGGCGGATCCCTTTCTTTTTAAGTTCGGTGATCAGCCTGGGGATGGTCCAATGTCTGTAAGACGCGCGGCTGGCTGCCTCGGAGACCGCTGACTCTGGGATGGACATTGAGTCTTCTATGTCAGACACGTGAGACATGATATCAAAAGATGGGCACACCGTGCGAGCCGGACCCTGTTGGGAGGATCTGAAGTGAATTGACAACCCTCATGTAATCCAATTTTTTTTATTTTTTATTATTACTTACCTGGAGCCTTAGAGAGGTTAGGATGGAAAAATTTGGAAACCCTGGGAGCAAGCGAAAAAAGCCCGGGAATGTCCGCGAAGAGGGTGAACTTCACACCCCTCGAACCTGGGATTGGTAAGTGAGGAAGAAATTTTATCTGGTACCTGCGGGGAGAGGTACACCAAATATGCTGACAAAAACGAAATTACGTGATGATGATCAGGAAGAAAACGAAACCTGAACGTGTCAGGCCGAAAAACGTAATAAAATCCTGAACGATATCAGGCGGTGGAAGGACAAAACCTGAAAGAAAACACGAAAAACCGAGTGGCCTGAGCGTATCAGGTAGTGAAAGAAACATGACCTGGCGTAACAAGTGACTTGAAAAACGCCGGGCCCTGAACAAGACCGAGAGCCGAGACGCGTCTGGAAACGAGGCCCCAACTGGATGCCACCGTGGAATTTACCAGTGTGGCAGGCAGTGAGGTGACATGACCCGTGCGTGATGGCAATGGCGAGCAACAGGCCCCGAGCGTGACAGATAAAGAAGCATGAACTGACCGTGATAGGTACACCTATGAGGTAGAAGACAAAGGTGCAACAGGACAGTAGGAGAGGAGTTCGACGTGAAGTGGTGTAAGCAGACAAATGAAAAATTTAGGAAAGATGAACGAAAAACAAGCAGATCAGGCAAGACGGGACACGAAAATACCGAACGTAACAGGAGGGAGGACATGATGAAGACTGAACATAAGCAAGAGGACATGACGAAAACCTGAACGTATCAGGCAGAAGGACACGAAGAAAAACCCTGAACGTATCAGGCAGAAAGACACGAAGAAAATCCTGAACGTATCAGGCAGAAAGACACGAAGAAAATCCTGAACGTATCAGGCAGAAGGACACGAAGCAAATCCTGAACGTATCAGGCAGAAGGACACAAAGCAAATCCTGAACGTATCAGGCAGAAGGACACGAAGGAAAACCCTGAACGTATCAGGCAACAGGACACGAAGAGAACCTGAACGTATCAGGCAACTGGACACGAAGAGAAACCTGAACGTATCAGGCAACAGGACATGAAGCGAACCTGAACGTATCAGGCGACAGGACACTAAGGGAACCTGAACGTATCAGGCGACAGGACACGAAGAGACCCTGAACCGTATCAGTGCAAAACAGGAAATGAAGACAACCTGGACGTACCTGGAAGGAGAAAAACATGACGGGCCAGGTAATAGAATACTGAAAATATCTGAGCGGACAGGAAGGAATTTTTTAAATTTTTTATTTAAACCTGGGGACACTGAAAACACGGGGGGAGCTGCTAGTTACTTAAAGTAACATCCCTCAGACAACCAGCTGCCATTCATAAACCAGTAATGGGGCCCTACCTGCCCCACAGACTGTGTGGGATATGACACTAACCACCTTACTGAATTTGAGAGGGACGCCTGACCGCATACTGATGTTTTCCAAAACATGCACGTTAGACAAGGCAGGCCGTTGTTTGGAGGAATGAATGCAGGGGAGTTTAGGCAAAGTGAACGGCGTCCCAGGATTTAACAGGGGACCAAAATGAGTGAGGAATGCAGATGCTAACGAGCGGCCTGTCTCATGGAGAGAAGGGTGCCTCAGCAGGCCCTGACCCCGCAGGTGACCGCTGGCAGACTACGGCGCTGCGCCTACACTGAGGGAGAAGAACCCATCCACAGGGGAAGCGCAGCTTCTCCGCGTCCCCATCTGCCGCTCCCCCAGGCACTGACACTGGTGAAGCAGTCCGCCTGAGGGAGGAGGACGGCTGAGAGAAGCGGCGTGCTGCTGGATGAAAACTTCGCTGCGCTCCGAAGGTAGGGACCCCGCTGCAGCCGCCCGCAGCCCCTGAATGCTCACCTATGGTCGCGACCGATCGGGAATCAGATGGTGCGGCTAAGTGCGCGTGTGGAAAAGCGCGGTAAGCGGAGACGTACTGGGGGGGAAGTGGAGCTGGCGGTGGGCGCTTGGAGATGCAGAGCGGTGACGATGTGACACGGGGTAGCTTACCACAATGACCGCCGCACAGGAGAAGAGTACCGCCGCCGCAGCTTCTGCTCGTCGATGTTGCCTGGAACCGGAAGTCGCACTCGGATGACATCACCGTGATACGAGATGCACCGCACGATGCCGACACCTTGGGGAGGCCGTGCGGCCGGCTAAATACCCTATGCCCCTCCCACAAATGCAGGCTGGGAATCCAGCCTGCTATACATGTGAGGGCCTGCAGGTGATCTGACCCTACAAATCATTATGAGCGAGGGCTGCCTAAAACGCATGTTGATATGATGACTGATGAGAAGAAGGACAAGAAAAGGAAGATTGAACCATATAACCTTTTTTGTGGTGGCATAGGTGCATGTAAATACAGTGTATTCAGTACATTAAATAACACCACATTTAAATTGCCTTTATGTTCAGCCACTTTCATCTGGTGGAGTAGAGAAGTGTCACGGCCATGGTCATGGTTGTGACTCCTGTATCCGCATGCTGTTGCCTGCGGTCTGGTTGGTTGTTCAACCACAGGTGAGGGCCGCTAGTATGTTGCCTCACTTGTGGTTGCCGCTGGCAACATGTAGTTATGTGGCAGTCGAGCAGCTGTAGCTGGTTGCTAGGCTGCTCACTGTCATTTGCATGCGGTTGCACCTGGCAACCTGTCTATTAGGTGTGCCTTGTGTTTGTCTGGTGTGCACAGGGTTTTAGGTATATGTGCATTTTCCCCTGTATGTGGCTGTTCTCCCCTCCCTGGTGTGAGAAGGGTTAATTCCCTTCTGTGTGTGTGAACACTGGGTGTGTCTGTGTGGGTGTGGCTACATGGGCTATAAAGCCTCAGTTGAGACCTGATGTCTGAGGGGTACTCCAGCCTTGTTTGTAAGCTGGAGGCACCCTCCTGGTCCCTTATGCCATCTGCCAGTGAGGGCCACCCTTGTGGTCATAAATTGTGATACACGATGTTATGAAGATGTGTTTGTGTTATGTTTATTTATTGCAGCGTATGGTTTCTGGGTTCCTGTGTGGTGTGTGCTCTTGTGTTGTTGTGGACAGCAGCACTTATACTTGGGTTCCAGGCTCTGTGTCTGTGGCAGGTAGGTGTGGTACTAGTTGCACTTACCTGCCATTGCCATATGTCTGTTTCTGTTCCCCTTGCAGCCCGGCCAGTTTAGACTCCTGTTTCTCCGTATCCAGGAGGAACAGGTGGTCTACCCAGCTCCTAGTTCAGGGATCGGCGGAGGGTGAGTAGGGATCCGAGGTTCCGGAGCATGCGCCCTCCTACCTTCAAGGTCGGCTCATGCAGCTAGGAGTCAGGGTCAGATTAGGGATGCATTAGGAGGTGATCTGCTCCCTAATTCTGTGGTCCTGGCCGAGCAGCCACTAACATCTCGTGGCATCGCACGGCTGAGGGTTTTCCCCATCCTCAGCCGTGACAAGAAGTCAGGGGAAATCCAGGCCTTGTTCATTTTTATAAGAGTCTACTTGTCAGCATTTTAAGTTGACAAACTGATGCGCTTATCAGTTATTGTGCCCCCAGCAGCAACAAATACCCGCTCTGACAAAACGCTGGAGGCAGGGCAGGCCAGCACCTCTGAGGCGTAGAGTGCCAGTTTGTGTCACATGTCCAGTTTGGACACCCAATAGTTGTAAGGCACAGTGGGATCACTGAGGATGCTGGTACGGTCTGCTATGAACTCCTTCACCATCTTCCAAAAATTTTCCACACTTGTGACACTAGGCCACGCATCAGGTTGAGGGTGCTGGCGGGGTGTCATAAAACTGTCCAAGGCCTTGGAGAGTGTTGTCCTGCCTCTGTTGGAACTGCTGTGTTTTTCCCATAATCTACCCTGCTTGGTTGGTCAAGGAACTACGTACTCTGCCGCCAGTGTTGTCAGGTTCAAATTTTTGCGCAATTAACCACTTAAGGACCACAGGTTTATACCCCCCTAGTGACCAGGCCCTTTTTCACAAATTGGCACTCCACAACTTTAGCGGTTTATTGCTCGGTCATGCAACTTACCACCCAAATGAATTTTACCTCCTTTTCTTCTCACTAATAGAGCTTTCATTTGGTGGTATTTCATTGCTGCTGACATTTTTACTTTTTTTGTTATTAATCGAAATTTGTCTTTTTTTTGCAAAAAAATCGTTATTTTTCACTTTCAGTTGTAAAATTTTGCAAAAAAAACGAGATCCATATAAAAATTTTGCTCTAAATTTATTGTTCTACATGTCTTTGATAAAAAAAAAATGTTTGGGTAAAAAAAAAAAATGGTTTGGGTAAAAGTTATAGCGTTTACAAACTATGCTACAAAAATGTGAATTTCCGCTTTTCGAAGCAGCTCTGACTTTGTGAACACCTGTCATGTTTCCTGAGGTCCTACAATGGCCAGACAGTACAAACACCCCACAAATGACCCTATTTCGGAAAGTACACACCCTAAGGTATTCGCTGATGGGCATAGTGAGTTCATAGAACTTTTTATTTTTTGTCACAAGTTAGCGGAAAATGATGATTTTTTTTATTTTATTTATTTTTTCTTACAAAGTCTCATATTCCACTAACTTGTGACAAAAAATAAAAAGTTCTATGAACTCACTATGCCCATCACGAAATACCTTATGGTCTCTTCTTTCCAAAATGGGGTCACTTGTGGGGTAGTTCTACTGCCCTGGCATTCTAGGGGCCCAAATGTGTGGTAAGGAGTTTGAAATCAAATTCTGTAAAAAATGACCTGTGAAATCCGAAAGGTGCTCTTTGGAATATGGGCCCCTTTGCCCACCTAGGCTGCAAAAAAGTGTCACACATCTGGTATCTCTGTATTCAGGAGAAGTTGAGGAATGTGTTTTGGGGTGTCATTTTACATATACCCATGCTGGGTGAGATAAATATCTTGGTCAAATGCCAACTTTGTATAAAAAAAATGGGAAAAGTTGTCATTTGCCAAGATATTTCTCTCACCCAGCATGGGTATATGTAAAATGACACCCCAAAACACATTCCCCAACTTCTCCTGAGTACGGAGATACCAGATGTGTGACACTTTTTTGCAGCCTAGGTGGGCAAAGGGGCCCATATTCCAAAGAGCACCTTTCGGATTTCACAGGTCATTTTTTACAGAATTTGATTTCAAACTCCTTACCACACATTTGGGCCCCTAGAATGCCAGGGGAGTATAACTACCCCACAAGTGACCCCATTTTGGAAAGAAGAGACCCAAGGTATTCGCTGATGGGCATAGTGAGTTCATGGAAGTTTTTATTTTTTGTCACAAGTTAGTGGAATATTAGACTTTGTATGAAAAAAAAAAAAATATATCATCATTTTCCACTAACTTGTGACAAAAAATAAAAAATTCTAGGAACTCGCCATGCCCCTCACGGAATACCTTGGGGTGTCTTCTTTCCAAAATGGGGTCACTTGTGGGGTAGTTATACTGCCCTGGCATTTTCCAGGGGCCCTAATGTGTGGTAAGTAGGTAAATGACCTGTGAAATCCGAAAGGTGCTCTTTGGAATATGGGCCCCTTTGCCCACCTAGGCTGCAAAAAAGTGTCACACATCTGGTATCTCCGTACTCAGGAGAAGTTGGGGAATGTGTTTTGGGGTGTCATTTTACATATACCCATGCTGGGTGAGAGAAATATCTTGGCAAAAGACAACTTTTCCCATTTTTTTATACAAAGTTGGCATTTGACCAAGATATTTCTCTCACCCAGCATGGGTATATGTAAAATGACACCCCAAAACACATTCCCCAACTTCTCCTGAGTACGGCGATACCAGATGTGTGACACTTTTTTGCAGCCTAGATGCGCAAAGGTGCCCAAATTCCTTTTAGGAGGGCATTTTTAGACATTTGGATACCAGACTTCTTCTCACGCTTTGGGGCCCCTAGAATGCCAGGACAGTATAAATACCCCACATGTGACCCCATTTTGGAAAGAAGACACCCCAAGGTATTCAATGAGGGGCATGGCGAGTTCATAGAAATTTTTTTTTTTTGGCACAAGTTAGCGGAAATTGATATTTTTTATTTTTTTCTCACAAAGTCTCCCTTTCCGCTAACTTGGGACAAAAATTTCAATCTTTCATGGACTCAATATGCCCCTCACGGAATACCTGGGGGTGTCTTCTTTCCGAAATGGGGTCACATGTGGGGTATTTATACTGCCCTGGCATTCTAGGGGCCCTAAAGCGTGAGAAGAAGTCTGGAATATAAATGTCTAAAAAATTTTACGCATTTGGATTCCGTGAGGGGTATGGTGAGTTCATGTGAGATTTTATTTTTTGACACAAGTTAGTGGAATATGAGACTTTGTAAGAAAAAAAAAAAAATTCCGCTAACTTGGGCCAAAAAAATGTCTGAATGGAGCCTTACAGAGGGGTAATCAATGACAGGGGGGGTGATCAATGACAGGGGGGTGATCAGGGAGTCTATATGGGGTGATCACCCCCCCTGGAAGGCTCCAGGGAGACGCCTGTATGTGTTTTGCGGATCCGATCCATCTATCAGTGGATCCGTAAAAATCATGCGGACGTCTGAATGGAGCTTTACAGGGGGGTGATCAATGACAGGGGGGTAATCAATGACAGGGGGGTGATCAGGGAGTCTATATGGGGTGATCACCACAGTCATTGATCACGCCCCTGTAAGGCTCCATTCAGACGTCCGTATGCGTTTTGCGGATCCGATCCATCTATCAGTGGATCCGTAAAAATCATGCGGATGTCTGAATGGAGCTTTACAGGGGTGTGATCAATGACAGGGGGGGGTGATCAGGGAGTCTATATGGGGTGATCACCCCCCCCCCTGTAAGGCTCCATTCAGATGTCCGTATGTGTTTTGCGGATCTGATCCATGTATCCGTAAAAAATCATACGGACATCTGAATGCAGCCTGACAGGGGGGTGATCAGGGAGTCTATATGGGGTGATCAGGGGCTAATAAGGGGTTAATAAGTGACGGGGGGGGTGTGGTGTAGTGGTGCTTGGTGCTACTTTACTGAGCTACCTGTGTCCTCTGGTGGTCGATCCAAACAAAGGAGACCACCAGAGGACCAGGTAGCAGGTATATTAGACGCTGTTATCAAAACAGCGTCTAATATACCTGTTAGGGGTTAAAAAAAATCACATCTCCAGCCTGCCAGCGAACGATCGCCGCTGGCAGGCTGGAGATCAACTCTCTTACCTTCCGTTCCTGTGAGCGCGCGCGCCTGTGTGCGCGCGTTCACAGGAAATCTCGGCTCACGCGAGATGACGCCAATCGGCGTTAGTGTGACCTGGGAGCGCCGCAGAGATGACGCCTTTCGGCGTTAGCGTGACGGTAAGTGGTTAAATTTAGTTCTATTATTATTATTGTTTTTGTTTGTATTATTGTGGTTATTTATTGTATTGTTTTTATGGTTTATAGTTGAAAAAAAGTATTGTTGTTATGGTTTATGGTTGAAAATTGTTATTTTTTTATTGTTTAGGGTTTAAAAATATGTTATGGTTATTTTGAAGTTAATTAACAGGCCATCCCATGGGTTTACCTCCACTCTCGTTTGTTATGTTTTTATTTATATTAACCGCTTGCCGCCACGCTAACGCCGAAAGGCGTCATTGCGGCGGCTTCCCCAGGCTACGCTAACGCCAATAGGCGTCATCTCGCGTGAGCCGAGATTTCCTGTGAACGCGCGCACACAGGCGCGCGCGCTCACAGGAACGGAAGGTAAGAGAGTTGATCTCCAGCCTGCCAGCGGCGATCGTTCGCTGGCAGGCTGGAGATGTGTTTTTTTTTAACCCCTAACAGGTATATTAGACGCTGTTTTGATAACAGCGTCTAATATACCTGCTACCTGGTCCTCTGGTGGTCCCCTTTGTTTGGATCGACCACCAGAGGACACAGGTAGCTCAGTAAAGTAGCACCAAGCACCACTACACTACACTACACCCCCCCCCGTCACTTATTAACCCCTTATTAGCCCCTGATCACCCCATATAGACTCCCTGATCACCCCCCTGTCATTGATCACCCCCCTGTAAAGCTCCATTCAGACGTCCGCATGATTTTTACGGATCCACTGATAGATGGATCGGATCCGCAAAACGCATACGGACGTCTGAATGGAGCCTTACAGGGGCATGATCAATGACTGTGGTGATCACCCCATATAGACTCCCTGATCACCCCCCTGTAAAGCTCCATTCAGATGTCCGCATGATTTTTACGGATGCACTGATAGATGGATCGGATCCGCAAAACGCATCCGGACGTCTGAATGAAGCCTTACAGGGGCGTGATCAATGACTGTGGTGATCACCCCATATAGACTCCCTGATCACACCCCTGTCATTGATTACCCCCCTGTCATTGATTACCCCCCTGTAAAGCTCCATTCAGACGTCCGCATGATTTTTACGGATCCACTGATAGATGGATCGGATCCGCAAAACGCATCCGGACGTCTGAATGAAGCCTTACAGGGGCATGATCAATGACTGTGGTGATCACCCCATATAGACTCCCTGATCACCCCCCTGTCATTGATTACCCCCCTGTCATTGATTACCCCCCCTGTCATTGATCACCCCCCCTGTCATTGATCACCCCCCCTGTCATTGATCACCCCCCTGTCATTGATCACCCCCCTGTAAGGCTCCATTCAGACATTTTTTTGGCCCAAGTTAGCGGAATTTATATTTTTTTTTTCTTACAAAGTCTCATATTCCACTAACTTGTGTCAAAAAATAAAATCTCACATGAACTCACCATACCCCTCACGGAAACCAAATGCGTAAAATTTTTTAGACATTTATATTCCAGACTTCTTCTCACGCTTTAGGGCCCCTAGAATGCCAGTGCAGTATAAATACCCCACATGTGACCCCATTTCGGAAAGAAGACACCCCCAGGTATTCCGTGAGGGGCATATTGAGTCCATGAAAGATTGAAATTTTTGTCCCAAGTTAGCGGAACGGGAGACTTTGTGAGAAAAAAATTAAAAATATCAATTTCCGCTAACTTGTGCCAAAAAAAAAAAATTTCTATGAACTCGCCATGCCCCTCATTGAATACCTTGGGGTGTCTTCTTTCCAAAATGGGGTCACATGTGGGGTATTTATACTGCCCTGGCATTCTAGGGGCCCCAAAGCGTGAGAAGAAGTCTGGTATCCAAATGTCTAAAAATGCCCTCCTAAAAGGAATTTGGGCACCTTTGCGCATCTAGGCTGCAAAAAAGTGTCACACATCTGGTATCGCCGTACTCAGGAGAAGTTGGGGAATGTGTTTTGGGGTGTCATTTTACATATACCCATGCTGGGTGAGAGAAATATCTTGGTCAAATGCCAACTTTGTATAAAAAAAATGGGAAAAGTTGTCTTTTGCCAAGATATTTCTCTCACCCAGCAAGGGTATATGTAAAATGACACCCCAAAACACATTCCCCAACTTCTCCTGAGTACGGAGATACCAGATGTGTGACACTTTTTTGCAGCCTAGGTGGGCAAAGGGGCCCATATTCCAAAGAGCACCTTTAGGATTTCACAGGTCATTTACCTACTTACCACACATTAGGGCCCCTGGAAAATGCCAGGGCAGTATAACTACCCCACAAGTGACCCCATTTTGGAAAGAAGACACCCCAAGGTATTCCGTGAGGGGCATGGCGAGTTCCTAGAATTTTTTATTTTTTGTCACAAGTTAGTGGAAAATGCTGATTTATTATTTTTTTATTTTTTTCATACAAAGTCTCATATTCCACTAACTTGTGACAAAAAATAAAAACTTCCATGAACTCACTATGCCCATCAGCGAATACCTTGGGGTCTCTTCTTTCCAAAATGGGGTCACTTGTGGGGTAGTTATACTGCCCTGGCATTCTAGGGGCCCGAATGTGTGGTAAGGAGTTTGAAATCAAATTCTGTAAAAAATGACCAGTGAAATCCGAAAGGTGCTCTTTGGAATATGGGCCCCTTTGCCCACCTAGGCTGCAAAAAAGTGTCACACATCTGGTATTGCCGTACTCAGGAGAAGGTGGGGAATGTGTTTTGGGGTGTCATTTTACATATACCCATGCTGGGTGAGAGAAATATCTTGGCAAAAGACAACTTTTCCCATTTTTTTATACAAAGTTGGCATTTGACCAAGATATTTATCTCACCCAGCATGGGTATATGTAAAATGACACCCCAAAACACATTCCTCAACTTCTCCTGAATACAGAGATACCAGATGTGTGACACTTTTTTGCAGCCTAGGTGGGCAAAGGGGCCCATATTCCAAAGAGCACCTTTCGGATTTCACAGGTCATTTTTTACAGAATTTGATTTCAAACTCCTTACCACACATTTGGGCCCCTAGAATGCCAGGGCAGTATAACTACCCCACAAGTGACCCCATTTTGGAAAGAAGAGACCCCAAGGTATTTCGTGATGGGCATAGTGAGTTCATAGAAGTTTTTATTTTTTGTCACAAGTTAGTGGAATATGAGACTTTGTAAGAAAAAAAAAAAAAAAATCATCATTTTCCGCTAACTTGTGACAAAAAATAAAAAGTTCTATGAACTCACTATGCCCATCAGCGAATACCTTAGGGTGTGTACTTTCCGAAATGGGGTCATTTGTGGGGTGTTTGTACTGTCTGGCCATTGTAGAACCTCAGGAAACATGACAGGTGCTCAGAAAGTCAGAGCTGCTTCAAAAAGCGGAAATTCACATTTTTGTACCATAGTTTGTAAACGCTATAACTTTTACCCAAACCATTTTTTTTTTACCCAAACATTTTTTTTTTATCAAAGACATGTAGAACTATAAATTTAGAGCAAAATTTCTATATGGATCTCGTTTTTTTTGCAAAATTTTACAACTGAAAGTGAAAAATGTCATTTTTTTGCAAAAAAATCGTTAAATTTCGATTAATAACAAAAAAAGTAAAAATGTCAGCAGCAATGAAATACCACCAAATGAAAGCTCTATTAGTGAGAAGAAAAGGAGGTAAAATTCATTTGGGTGGTAAGTTGCATGACCGAGCAATAAACGGTGAAAGTAGTGTAGTGCCGATTTGTAAAAAAGGGCCTGGTCTTTAGGGGGGTATAAACCTGTGGTCCTTAAGTGGTTAATGTATACGTTTGGAATGTTTGTTGTGCGTGGGACATATAAGCTGTATGATTGCCATGTGTGTGAGCTTGCCGAGCTAAAAAGCTGCCAAGTTAGGCCATTATCAGACACAACAAACAACCATGCCTGGTTGTAGGTTGAGTGGCGAGAGCCACAGCTCAGTCTGGTCCCTTATACCCTGTCACAGCTCAGCGGTGGTGTGCTGTTTTTTTACCTAAGCAAAATAATTTCAGCACTGCCTGTTGCTGCCTCGCCACTGCCGTGCTACACTGCTTACAGCTACTGACTGATGGCTGACTGGGGCTGAAACGTGAAAATTCTGAGGTGGAAATGGAGTAGGAGTAGGAGTAGGAGAAGGGGGGTTTGCTTAAACTAATGTAGGTGGTGGTGGTGAAAATCCTGATGGGAAGTGGGCCTGCAATCCTTGGCGTTGGTAGCACCTGTGCCATCCCAGGGAACGACTTGCTCCCGACCTCGACAAGATTCACCCAGTGTGCCGCCACGGACATGTGTGTGCCGCCACAGACATGTAGCGTCCCTGGCCAAAAGAACTTGTCCATTTGTCAGTTGGTAAGTGGACCTTCATAATAACTGTGTTGGTCAGGGCACGGGTGATGTTACGGGAGACAATTGATGGTGTAATGCGGGGCTGGCACACCAAGATAATTAGTGGCAGCTGGGGACTGACTAACGATGGAAGGCCGCCACCATGAGGCTGAGGGAAGCCTCAGTGTCCACAGGCCTAAATGGCAACATTTCCTGGGCCACCTATTTTTAAAAGTGTGCATTAAGTGCTATGGCCTGTGGGTAGGTGGCTGGGTATTTGCGCTTTGGTTCAAAGGCCTGGGTTAAGGACAACTGTACGTGGGCCTATTTGGTGTGGCCCGCCTTCTCCCTTTTGCCATTCCACAGCCTATTGCGGTGCTGTGGATCCCTCCCCCTCTGTACTGCTGTCCTATCTTGGCTTGCCACCTACCCAGGTTGGGTCAGTGATGTCATTGTCCAGCAACCCCTCTTCCACTTCCTCACTCGGGTCATCCTCCTGACTTGTGTTGTTGACCAAACAAGACCCTCACTTATTGACAACTGTGTCGCACCCGCATCATCCACCTCATTAAACATTAATTGCCATTTCCCACCCTCATCTTCTTCTGACTGTGAATGCTGAGTGTTACGGTGTGCTCTTTGCGGAGAGGGGGGGCGGCCGGGGCGAGCTCGCATCATCAGTGCGCCCGGCGTCGCCCCTTCCCATGCTAACCGCAATGGGGCTGAGTGCCGAGCGGCTCACTCGGCTGCATTGGAACTCAGGAGTCATGTGACACTGGCCACGTCACATGACTCCACCAGCGCCCTATTTAAACAGGCAATCTGCTGGACACAGATTGCCTGTTATTGAGCTCCTTCCTGCGATTCCTTACCTGGTGTGCTGATCTCCTGCTCGTGTGTTACTTCCCGTCCGTTTCATCCCCTGGTCTTGGCGTTCTCCTGGTTCTGACTTCGGCTTCTCCCTGACGATCCTCTGCTTGCTCCTCTGGTACTTTGCTGCTCTCTTGGTTTTGACTCGGCTCGTTTGACTGCTCTGTTGTTTGTTCTGTTCGTCTTCCCTGCACTTATCCTAGCTGAGGGTTTGTCGACCAGTTGTCCCTTGTCACTAGGACTTGCGAGGCAAGTAGGCAGGGACAGGGGTGCGGGTTGAGCTCAGTGGTCACTTCCCCACAGCCTGTGTGTGTGTGTGACACTGAGGAGTTTGGGAATCGGTGCACAAGATCTCATGTCCCTCTTCAGGGAGGGTCAGCTCACCTGCAGGCCCAAACCTAAAATCTTTCACTGGGTCAACTCACCTGCAGGCCCGCAACTCAATGTGAATGAGGCCCTCCTTTATGTGATATACAGGTTGTATAGGAGTGCCTCTTCCTTGTAACTTTTTGCAGCAATTACACTTCATGTACAAGTAAATCTACAGGAAATAATGTTTTTGTAAAATTTTTCATTTAAAATTTATTTTTGATTTTAAATGTGGGTGTGAAAAATTATTTACATTGTGGGCCTGGTGATCAGTCTAAGGCCTTTAAGGCAGCATCAGCAGCAGCATGGTGATGAAAATGAGTGGCAAGGTTACATACTGTGGAGATGGCAGGATGAGGAGGACACATAGTGTCTGGATGAAAGACTAAGGCCACAGATTGATTATAAAGATGCAGATGGCAAAGGCATCTTTAGAGCTGTGTGACGGGCACCTGCAGAATAATGCAGCCATCAAAATGAAGTTGGCTTTGTCGGTTCCACCGCAGCTCACCAACAGGACAAATCTAATCTTTAACCCCTTAAGGACCGGGCTCATTTTCACCTTAAGGACCAGGCCATTTTTTGGAAATCGGACCAGTGTCACTTTAAGTGCTAATAACTTTAAAACGCTTTGACTTATCCAGGCCATTCTGAGATTGTTTTTTCGTCACATATTGTACTTCATGACACTGGTAAAATGAAGTAAAAAAAATTGGTCTGAAGTCACTTTGCGAGGCTTACATAATAGAAACCACCCAAAAATGACCCCATCTAAGAAACTAAACCTCTCAAGGTATTCAAAACTGATTTTGCATACATTGTTAACCCTTTAGGTGTTGCACAAGAGTTATTGGCAAATGGGGAGGAAATTTGAGAATTTCATTTTTTTGTCAAATTTTTCATTTTAACCCATTTTTTTCACTAACAAAGCAAGGGTTAACAGCCAAACAAGACTGTATCTTTATTGCCCTGACTCTGCCGTTTACAGAAACACCCAATATGTGGCCGTAAACTACTGTACGGCCACACAGCGGGGCGTAGAGTGAAAGGTGCGCCGTTTGGTTTTTGGAAGGCTGATTTTTATGGACTGGTTTATTTACACCATGTCCCATTTGAAGCCCCCTGATGCACCCCTAGAGTAGAAACTCCCTAAAAGTGACCCCATCTAAGAAACTACACCCCTCAAGGTATTCAAAACTGATTTTACATACGTCATTAACCCTTTAGGTGTTGCACAAGAGTTATTGGCAAATGGAGATGAAATTTGAGAATTTCATTTTTTTGCCTAATTTTCAATTTTAACCCATTTTTTCCACTAACAAAGCAAGGGTTAACAGCCAAACAAGACTGTATCTTTATTGCCCTGACTCTGCTGTTCACAGAAACACCCCATATGTGGCCGTAAACTACTGTATGGCCACACAGCGGGGCGTAGAGTGAAAGGTGCGCCGTTTGGTTTTTGGAGGGCTAATTTTGCTGGACTGTTTTTTTTACACCATGTCCCATTTGAAGCCCCCCTGATGCACCCCTAGAGTAGAAACTCCATAAAAGTGACCCCATCTAAGAAACTACACCCCTCAAGGTATTCAAAACTGATTTTAGAAACTTTGTTAACCCTTTAGGTGTTGCACAAGATTTAATGGAAAATAGAGACACAATTTCAAAATTTCACATTTTTGGCAGATTTTCCATTTTAATATTTTTTTTCCAGTTACAAAGCAAGGGTTAACAGCCAAACAAAACTCTTTATTTATGGCCCTGATTCTGTAGTTTACAGAAGCACCCCATATGTGGTCGTGAACTGCTGTACGGGCACACGGCAGGGCGCAGAAGGAAAGGAACACCATATGGTTTCTGGAAGGCAGATTTTGCTGGATTGTTTTTAGACACCATGTCCCATTTAAAGCCCCCTGATGCACCCCTAGGTTAGAAACTCCAAAAAAGTGGCCCCATTTTGGAAACTACGGGATGAGGTGGCAGTTTTGTTTGTACTATTTTAGGGTACATATGATTTTTGGTTGCTCTATATTACACTTTTTGTGAGGCAAAGTAACAAAAAATAGAAATTCAGAAATTTCATCTCCATTTGCCATTAACTCTTGTGGAACACTTAAAGGGTTAACAAAGTTTGTAAAATCAGTTTTGAATACCTTGAGGGGTGTAGTTTCCAAAATGGGGTCATTTTTTGGAGTTTATACTCTAGGGGTGCATCGGGCGGGCTTCAAATGGGACATGGTGTCAAAAAACCAGTCCAGCAAAAACTGCCTTCCAAAAACCATATGGCGCTCCTTTCCTTCTGCGCCCTGCCGTGTGGCCATACAGCAGTTTACGACCACATATGGGGCATTTCTATAAACTAAAGAATCAGGGCAATAAATATTGAGTTTTTTTTGGCTGTTAACCCTTGCTTTGTTATGGGAAAAAATGAATTAAAATGGAAAATTTGCCAAAAAATTGCTGTTTTGGCACTGTTTTTATTTTTTATTATTTACAACGTTCATCTGACAGGTTAGATCATGTGCTATTTTTATAGAGCAGGTTCTTACGGATGTGACGATACCTAATATGTATACTTTTTTATTTATTTAGGTTTTACACAATAATATCATTTTTGACACAAAAAAAACACATGTTTTAGTGTCTCCATAGTCTGAGAGCCATAGTTTTTTCAGTTTTTTGGCGATTGTCTCAGGTTGGGTATCATTTTTGCGGGATGAGATGACGGTTAGATTGGTACTATTTTGGGGTGCATATGACTTTTTGATCGCTTGCTATTACACTTTTTGTGATGTAAGGTAACAAAAAAAAATAGCTTTTTTGACACCGTTTTTATTTAATTTTTTTTACAGTGTTCACCTGAGGGGTTAGGTCATGTGGTATTTTTATAGATCAGGTTCTTACGGACATGGCAATACCTAATATGTCTACCTTTTTATAATTTATCAGGGTTTTACACAATAATATCATTTTTGAAACAAAAAAAAATCATGTTTTAGTATCTCCATAGTCTGAGACCCATAGTTTTTTTATTTTTTGGGCCATTGTCTCATGTAAGGGCTCATTTTTTGCGGGATGAGGTGACGGTTTGATTGGTACTTTTTTGGCGTACATGCAACTTTTTTAATCACTTTTATTACTTTTTTGGGGAAGTAAGGTGGGCAAAATTTCAATTTCCTCATAGTTTTTATTTTTTTATTTTTATGACTTTCCCCGCACGGTGAACGCAACATGACCGTTTTATAGATCAGGTCATTACGGACGCGGCGATACCTAATATGTCTAGTGTATTTTATTTTTTTTATTTTTATTCAGTGATAAATGTGTTTTTTTGAAACTTTACTTTTTTCACTTTTTTTAACTTTTTTTTTTACCCAGACCCACTTGGTTCTTGAAGATCCAGTGGGTCTGATGTCTGTATAATACAGTACAGAACAATATATATTGTACTGTACTGTATTTTACACTTGTCTGAACAGATCTATGCCTTTTAGCACAGATCTGTTCAGCACAATGGACAGCAGGATGCCTGAGAGGCGTCCTGTTGCCATGGGAACCTTCCCCGTCTGCTCAGTACTGGTCAGAACTGCGCAGACGGGGAAGGGTAAGCACAGGGCTGAGGGGGGCTCTCTCCCTCTCCCATCGGGGGGCTGCAAAGGCACAGCAGCCCCCCGATGGGAGAGGGAGGGAGCTCCCTGCGCTGTTAACCTTTTCCATACAGCGGTCCGTACGGACCGCTGTATGGAAAGGGTTAAACGGCTGACATCGCATCGCAGATGTCAGCCGTTTATACCAGGGTGCCAGGCCAGCAATGTGCTGGCACCCTGGTATACCCACTAGACGCCAACGATCATTCAAGGGGAGGCGGGCGGGGGATCGCGATCCCGCCTGCCGCACCGCCCGCCTCCCGCACCTTACCGCACCGCCTGCGACACCCCCCCTGCACCACCCGCCCACATAATATCATTCAGGGGTGCAGGGGGGGTGAAAAGGCTTTATTTTGGACATACTAAAGTTTCTGATCCCCGCGGATCAGAAACTGCAGAAAGCGCTACAAACCGCAGGTCTGAATTGACCTGCGGTTTGCAGCGATCGCCGATAGGGGGGGGTCACAGGACCCCCCTCGGCATTGACCCAAGGTGCCTGGCTGTGTGTGACAGCCGGGATCTCAGCGCTGTCACCATGTCTGCAGATATGGTGACAGTTAAATGCCATGACGTGTATACTCATCATGGCGCGCTAAGTAGCAGTGCTCCATGATGAGTATACTCGTCATAGGTCGGGAATATTTTCACACTATCTCCTTCTCTGATCGCTTCCCTGACAGGAATTGGGGCGATCAGAGAAGGAGAAGCACATAGTCCCTCCCTAACCCCCCCTTACCTGCCCCGATGCGCTGCGATTGGTCCCTCTGCAGTAATGGACCAATCACAACGATCGTGGGCGGGTCAGAGCGCCTATACAGTTCCTGCCGGCTTCTCTGGTTGCCTAGCAACCCCAGCACGCCGGCTTCACTGAAGCTTCAGCGCTTCGCTCCCTGCGCTTACACAGAGAGACGATCACGTACATGCACGTGGGGATGCGGTGAGGCACCACATTCCCCCACGTACATGTACTTGGGGGGTTAAAAGGGTCAGCTCACCTGCAGGCCCAAACTGAAAATCTTTCTCAAGGTCAGCTCACCTGCAGGCCCAAACCCAAAATCTTTTACAAGACTAAGGCCACAGATTGATTATAAAAGATACAGATGGCAAAGGCATCTTTAGACCTGCAGAATAATGCAGCCATCAAAATGAAGTTGGGTTTGTCGGTTCCACCGCAGCTCACCAGCCGGACAGAAAATCAAATCTTAAAAAGGGTCAGCTCACCTGCAGGGCCAAATCTAAAATCTTTTACAGGGTCAGCTCACCTGCAGGCCCAAACCTAAAATCTTTTACAGGGTCAGCTCAACAGCAGGCCCGCAACTCATGCTGCCTTGCTTTGAAATGGTAGCCGTATTCGTTTCTCAGGCGACCTCTCCGAAATCGAACAATGATTCACCTTCACCCTTGGTCACCATGTTAGGCGCATAAAAGAACATCGAAAGTTGATAGGAAAGATATCAAAATGGTTCGTGGACGTGCGATCAGGCAGAAGTTATCTAGAGTCAACAAAGCGACAGCAAGGCTTCTCCTGTATAATGTTTCCTTATCAAAAATACTGCAGTGACATTGCCTGTAATTTTTTATTGCTAATTCCAACAACAGGGCATCTTAAGAGTCCTGCATTGTTATTTATCGTCAATACCTCCCAGAGTCAGGAGAAATTTGTGCGCTCCCCGCTTGCCTTCTTTGGATGTGGTAGCCGTTTGTCAGGCTACCTCTCCGGAATCAAACACTGATTCCCCGTTACCCGTACTTTACAATTGTTTTTAACTGACTATTACATGGACAGTTGATAGACCTGACATCCGAATGGATCGTCGCCGTCACGGGGACGTGCCATCGACCCCAGGTTAACTAGAGTCACCAAATCGGCAGCAGGCCACCGCCCATAATGTTTTAGATGGTCAGATCAGCAGGCCATTGCGCCTAATGTTTTTAAGGGTCACCAGCAGGCCATCAATGATAATTTTTCCTAACAATTTTTACTGTAAAATAATTTTTTGGGGGGGGTTTTGTGCATATTTTGATCAGTCTGTAAAAGTGTGGTACAGCGCGGACAAAATGGTTCCCTGCAGCGACCTGGGTGTCCAAGATGCATCCAGATATCATCCCAATGATGTTCGCGATCCATTTCAGTGGTGTTTCTGTCACTTTCTGCAATTTTCCAATGGACCAGGCACCCTCAGCTCTTCAGAGCAGGGGATGCCTGGTTGTCTCCCATTGACTTCCGATATACTTTGATGCTCGGCCGAGTGCACGAATATCGCGATGTGTTCGGGCCGAACACCCGAATACTTTGGTGCTCGCTCATCACTGCTGGCCACTGATTTCAAAGATATGATTAATAACATCCAGCAATAAGCTTGCAGTTCCCAACCAGCAATCCCCCTCCCTCCCACACTTCCTCTTGTTCTTTCTCCTCATTTGACACTATAACAGAAGAACAGAAGAAGAGAAGAAGTCTTCATGCTCCTCTCTTTTTCTAGACCGACAACCTACAATAGAGATCCTATTTTCTCACGCCTCCTCCAGTCCCTTAGGCTATATTTAGTCATCTAATTAAAATTTTCTTCTGGCATATTTCCATCCTCTTAAACATTCTGTTATAATCCCACTACTATCTCAATTTCAGTCTATTAACCTGACATAGCTTCTTGGCACCATGCCTGCTGTCTTGTTGTTGTATATCTTTCCTTCTCCAGAATCTGCCATTTTCTTATGATGGAAATGGCCCAAACTCTTGTGATTGCTTTGATTTATTCTCTTCTTGACTACTGTCACTCATTACGGTCTTCCCCTCACTAAACTTTCCTCCTTCAGTCTGTCCTAAATGCTGTAGCCAGGCTCATCTATCTGTCCACTTACTACACTGATGCCTACAGCCTGTGCCAATCACTTCATTGGGATGCTCATCCACCACAGAAACAATTAAAACATCTCAACCACGAAGCTCCACACAGATCCTCCCTTGTCCACCACCCTACTCACAGTCTCCATTCTGCTAATGATCTAAGATTAACATCCTCCATAATTCGAATTTCTCACTCCCGTCTTCAAGACTTCTCTTGAGCTGCACAAGTTCTCTGGAATGCACAATTTGGGGCAATCGGGTTAATTCCCAACTTTCTTAGCTTCTAATGTGCCTTAAAAACACATCTTTTTAGACAGGCTTACATACATGTATCTCCCAACTTTTTGGACGTTCAAAGAGGGACACTTATGGCTCATTGTGTGAAAGTCAATTTTTCCAGTATATTTATACACTTTCATAGTTTTCTTAGTGCACAATAGTGCAAAAATGATCTAAATCTAAAACATTTCTAAAATCCATATTGCATAAAAAAATTAAATAATATAGAAAGTGGGGTCAAATCTACAGAGAGGAACCAGACAACACTTTCTTGATCAATATTGTAAATGTAACAATGCAAATCCATATCTCAGATCAAAAAGAGGAACGATTAATGAGAAAAGAGAGACAGAGGGACTTGGGTCCCAAATTGTGACTGTCCACCCAAAAGACGTACACTTGGGAGGGCTTATCACGTTCACTAAACTGACTTCTCCGTTTAGTGCATGATCCTCATTCTTCAGAACCGAATGCCATCTTCCGCCAGTAATCTCTACGCTCAGTGCAGCGTCATCTTCACCACTCGCTCCTAGTGACTTATAGTGCCCAGCTGTGGCAAATTTGGTGAGACTGTCCCTGATTTTCAGAGATAGATCTAGAGAATTCGGGCTGTCCTGGACCAATGATGGACATGGCTAACAATAATCCCGTTCCATAAGTGGAAGTTTCCGTGTGGAGTTGGGGCATTCCCAGGGGCGGGATTTTGGATGTCCCGATTTTACCAACATACACTGTGGTAAATGTGGTGTTTTCATTGGTATATTAGCCTGTAATCCTGTGATGTCAATTTTGGCTTGTACACAGGGGTGCACCACCAATGAGGCCAGGTGAGGCAGCACCAAGAGGGGGGCAGCAGAAGGGCCATGGGCAATGAGAACTTTCATTGTGGAAACGCTCATCTCTACATATTCAACTGCATCGCTGTACTCAGGACAGCAATACAGTTGAACACTGCGATGGGAGTGATGTCTCCCTGGCCCACCGTTTCCTCTAATAGGCTTTAGTCCTAGTTCCTGTAGCCTATCAGAGGCCGGTGCCATCATTATCGAGCTGCCTGAGCCGGCATGTTTCACCTCAGGCAGCAGAAAGACTAGGTGCACCCCTGTTTGTACATGAACCATGTGAATTATAAAGCGCTGCGGGAATATAATGATGCTATATAATAAAGATTATTATTATTATTGCTTTATGAGACTTCCTGCTTCTAAGCTGGGAGATACCATTGTGTGGTGGGGCGGGGGGAAGGAGTGTGCAGTATGTAAACACAGTAGATCTCTGCAGGGTTGTTTTACTTCAGGCTGGATATTGTTATAAAAACACAATGTAAGATGGCTTCCTGCATATTACGCAGCAGGAAGAGGCAGTTAAAGCAACAGCGGTAAAACCCGTCGCAAACGTCCCCTTAGTGCATCGTAGCTGCTGCTGGCTCCGTAGTTTATGTGGTGAGAGACTCAGGTTAACCCTTTGTAAGCAGCAATGTCCTCCTTTAAAAAATTAACCCTTTCCAAGCAACTCATACCACGTGGTGTGGGCCTCAGGGAGGTAGTCATTTTTTTGGGGTTAAATAAACATATTTCCTTTACAAACCCTGTCCCCTTTGTGGAAGGACCCCTCCCCTTTATGAAATGACCCACCCCCTTTACTGAAGGCTCCACCCCATTTACTGAAGGGTTCCCCCCCCCCTTTTTTATCAATTCCATTTCGAATTTGTTTATAAAAGGAATAATAGGTGGAAATGACAACATCCACCCCCTTTATGTCTCATTAACTGAAGGCTCCACCCCATCTATGGAATGACCCCCCTCACCCCTTATGGAAGAGCTCCACCTCTTTAGGAAAGGTTCCAGCCCCCTTTTATTGAAGTCTAAACCCTTTACTGAGTAACCCCACCCCTTTACTGAAGGGCCCACCCCCTTTATAGAAGGGCCCTGCCCTATATGGAAGTACACACCCTCTTTACTTAAGGGGCCATGACCATTTATTGAAGGACCTGCCCCCTCACTGTGTGATTGGACACTGGGACTATGTTTGAGGCCCCCCCTGACACCACACGCTGGTAGGGACCGATTCTGTAGAGGGGCTGGAGGCTTCCCCGCTATCTGGGAGATGTATCCTCTTTTCTGGGAATCCCAGAGACATACAGCACAAGATTCTGAGGCTGTACAGACTCTGCTCCCCCCTCACAGTTGGTACCTCCCAGAATAGAACATAATTTTCTAGACTGTGATCTCACTCTGGTAAAATGAAAGTAAAACCTATGCCCTATAATACCGAGGAATCGTGAGGTATCTGAGTCTCTCTTTCTCAGAAATGATGTTTCCTCTTTAGGCTGCAGCAGTGATCTTGTAATATCTGTCATGAAATCAAAGATCACAGTGTTGCGGGGCGGCCAACGAACTAAAGGGGGTCACAAATCAATGCAGCTCAAAAGTTGCCACCTCAATGACCCCAGAATTACAATTTTGTTTTAGCAAAGTTGGATTTTCTGAGATGCTGGGGTCGCAGCAACTTGAGAGTCACGCTACGACACTGTTCATTGGCTGCACCGCCACACAGTGATGTTTGACTGCGCAATGGGTGTTATTTATCCTTAAAGGGGCTGTCCAGAACTAGAAAAACATGTCTGCTTTCTTTCAAAACATTCATTGGTATAGCAGCTCTGCACCATGATTCACTTTAACCCTTTTCCGAATTTGGACATAATTGTGCCTTAACGCAATATCACTGCCTTACCGAGAATGGACGTACAGTCAGGACCTGTGCCCAAGCCATCCACAGTAGGTGCCACTGCAATTGAGTTAACTCTGATCCTTGCCATTTAACCTTTTAAATGCTGCTGTCAATAGCAACTGCAGCATGTAAATAGTTTGATGTAGGCAGGGATCTACCCCGCAAACATGATCAATGAGCACCAATGGTTGCCATGGCAGCTGAGAGACCTAGCAAAGGTCCCCATGCCATATCAGTTTGAGTGACAGGTACTGGAATAATGCCTACCAAAGCATTACAGAAGTGATTAAATTATCACATGGTGAAGCCCCATAGTGGGCCTGAAAACTATGTTAAATAGGGTTTAACCCCTTAAGGACTCAGCCCTATTTCACCTTAAGGACTTGGCCATTTTTTGCAAATCTGACCAGTGTCACTTTAAGTGCTGATAACTTTAAAACGCTTTGACTTACCCAGACCGTTCTGAGATTGTTTTTTCGTCACATATTGTACTTCATGACACTGCTAAAATTGGGTCAATAAAGTAAATTTTTTTGCATAAAAAAATACCATATTTACCAAAAATTTTGAAAAATTTGCAAATTTCAAAGTTTCAGTTTCTCTACTTCTGTAATACATAGTAATACCCCCAAAAATTTTGATGACTTTACATTCCCCATATGTCTACTTCATGTTTGTAGCATTATGGGAATGATATTTTATTTTTTGGGGATGTTACAAGGCTTAGAAGTAAATTTTGAAATTTTTCAGAAATTTTCAAAATCCCACTTTTTATGGACCAGTTCAGGTTTGAAGTCACTTTGCGAGGCTTACATAATAGAAAACCACCAAAAATGACCCCATTCTAGAAACTACACCCCTCAAGTTTTTCAAAACTGTTTTTACAAACTTTGTTAACCCTTTAGGTCTTCCACAAGACTTCATGGCAAATGGACATAAATTTTAAGAATTTGGATTTTTTGAAAAATGTTCCAATATAATCAATGGTTAACTGCCAAACAAAACTCAATATGGGTTGCCCCGATTCTGTAGTTTGCAGAAACTCCCCATATGTGGTCGTAAACTACTGTTTGGCTAAACGGGAGCACATAGAAAGAGGGGAACGCCATATGGGTTTTGCTAGGCAGATTTTGCAGGACTGGTTTTGTTTATACCATGTCCCAGTTGCACCCCTAGAATAGAAATTTCAAAAAAGTGACTCCATCTAAGAAAGTAAACCCCTCAAGGTATTCAAAACTGGGTTTACAAACTTTGTTAACCCTTTAGGTGTTCCACAAGAGTTAATGGCAGATGGAGAAACAATTTAGAAATTTCTATTTTCTGGAAAATTTTCCAATATAATCAATTTTTTCCAGGAATAAAACAAGGGTTAACTGCCAAACAAAACTCAATATGGGTTGCCCTGGGGTCTGAAAGATAAAACAAAGAAAGTTTAGATAAAAGTTCTTTTTTTTTTTTCCTAACTAACTTTTCCCTTCTATCCCTGTCTAACGGTGCCTCTCCCTCACTGACCCTAACCTACCTGGGTGGCGATGGGTGCAGGAGGGTGATGGATGGCGATTAGGGGGACTCAGGAGCTGGTGCTGGACAGTGCTGCAGAGTGCTCGTGCAGAACAGGAAGAGGAGGGGAGAGAGGAGCGCAGGAAGTTTGAATCTCGCGCCTCTCTCCCCTGCACCAATCAGCACCCTGGACAGCAGCATTCAGCACCAGGGCCAGCACCGCCTCTCCAAATGCACGGACTGTGATTGGTGGTGTGTAATCACGCCACCGATCACAGTCTTTTTCCGGTTCATCGGGTCACCAGAGACCCGAATGGACCGGAAACGCAGCAAACCGCAGGTCTGAATTGACCTGCTGTTTTCTGCGATCGCCGATACGGGGGGGTCAAATGACCCCCCCTGACGTTGTTACAGGATGCCGGCTGAATGATTTCAGCCGGCATCCCGTTCCGATTAACCCCCGCGGCGCCGGAATCGCGATTTAAAGTTAGGACGTACCAGTACGCCCTGAGTCCTTAAGGATTCGGAAAATAGGGCGTACCAGTACGCCCTACATCCTTAAGGGGTTAATAAACAAAATCTGCTGCGGGAGCAAGGGGTTGTTTCACTTCAGCAAATAGCATTTATCATGTAGACACTTACTAATGTATTGTGATTGTCCATATTGCCTTCTTTACAGTCTGGATTCATTTTTCCATCACATTATACACCGCTCATTTCCATGGTTACGACCATCCTGCAATTCATCAGTGGCGGCCGAGCTTGCAAACTATAGAAAAAAAGCAGAGGCCTATTTTCGCTCCCATGGTCCCTGCCACCAGAGAGGCCGACACTTTTTCCTATAGTGTGTAAGCACGACCACTGCTGATGGATTGCAGGGTGGCCATAACCATTAGCAGTGTATAATGTGATGGAAAAATGAATCCAGCCAACAAAGGAGGCAATATGGACATTCACAATACATTAGTAAGTGCCTTATATTAACTTCATCTACCTGATGAATGCCATTTGCTGAAGTGAGACATCCCTTTTAATAGAGCAGACCTGCACACTACATACCATCCAATGGACAGGTTTTACAGGTAATTCAGGGGGAAGACATTTTAAAGACAACCTGTGGTATCAAAAAGAGAAGAGGAGACTGTGTACCTCTCTGACAGATGTCCATGCCCCCACAGAGCAGCCATTTTGAGTCCTAAGACCCCTGGTAAAGTCCTCCAAGTAGCTCAGCCAGTAACAAGTGACTGCTAAGTTTTCTGCCCTTGCACATTACCACATGGAGCCCAATCACAGAGGCCGCCATTATACCTTCCTTCACTACAGCACAATAATGTGTCAACCTGTACCCCCCCAGGACTGAGGCACATGTACCCCACCGACATGTCTGCTAGTTGTACCTGGTTAGCTGGTGCTTGGTCCGCTATAAATACTCGGGAGGTGATTGTTATATACCTGCTACTGGTATTATTGGAGTGTGACTACTCCGTACTACTAAGCCAGACTCAAGCATGAGTTGTTCGCGTTCTGCTATTATTATTTTTTTATATAACTAGTGTTTGGCTTGAACGTTGTTATGTTTGCAAAATGCTAGCGGAGGTTTCCTGTGTTTACCGTCTCTGTTTGTTTTTTAGAGATGAGCAAATCACAATCTAACTAGGAGACGTCAGCTAAGACAGACAACAACAGTACTCAGTGCATTATCAGCAATTATACTGATTACAAAACCTATTAATGTACCAGGAATTCCAGGGAATTCCACTTAATTAGCTGTGGACCAATAGATACTGAAAGCTGTCAAAAACAAGGAAGTGGACTTTTTTTGGAAGCTGACTGTATTATCAAATAGCAGGGGATTGACCAGTGCAGCATCACAGAAAAGTACCTGTAATCCATGCCTCTGGATGCTCATCAGATGATGTCACATAGCTCAGAAGTACTTATTTTCCATTTTCATTATCTTGCTCAGCTCAGTCATGCGCCTTTGTTTTGATGCTCCTAGGGCTTGCAGTGGGCGAGACTTCCATGTAAAGGACTACAGGTTCTAGGATTCATCTTCCTTCCCACAGACATTGGGGGTCATGTATCAAACTGGTGTAAAGTAGAACTGGCTTAGTTGCCCATAGCAACCAATCAGATTCTACCTTTCATTTTCTAAAGGAGCTGTCCAAAATGAAAGGTGGAATCTGATTGGTTGCTAGGGGTAACTAAGCCAGTTCTACTTTACACCAGTTTGATAAATCACCCTCATTATCTCTAATAATAACAACCTTTATGTCCCTCTATTATAAAAGGTGTGAGGTACTGCTGTAATTACTGTCACACACACAACACATATAAGTTCCTGAGAAACTGTTTTACTGCCCAGCATGAGAAATGTGATCCGTCCAGAGGCAAGTGGCTGAGAGCCAGTGGTGGCTGTCAAAGGGGTTGTCTCACTTCAGAAAATAGCATTTATTATGTAGAGAAAGTTAATACAAGGCACTTAGTAATGTATTATGATTGTCCATATTGCTTATTGCACTGCTCGCTTCCATGGTTATGACCACCCTGCAATCCAGCATCGGTGGTCGTATTTGCACACTATGCAAGCACGACCACCACTGCAGGGTGGTCGTAACCATGGAAATGAGCAGTGTATAATGGTGGAAAAATGAATCCAGGCAATATGGACAATCACAGTGCATTAGTAAGTGCCTTGTATTAACTTTCTCTACATGATAAATGCCACTTGCTGAAGTGAGAGACGACCCCTTTAACTTTTTCTGTGATATTCTGTGATATCGCATACAGTTCTCTTGTGATCACACACTGCGATGACTGAGGAAAATATTGTTCAGGCAATTTATTTTATTATTAACTCCCAAGATTAAAGTAAACAGATGACAAGTATACTAGTGAGATACTGGGACTGCTGGGTAAGCAAATATCACGCACAAGCAGAGATAACTTTTTTTATCCTCTTCAGGACCTCTTTCTCTTGAATTTCAATCATCACATTTTAAGAGCTATTAAAAAAAGGGCTTGCTTTATTTGTGGGATCATTTGTATTTTTTAATTGCACCATTTTGGGATACATATAACTTATTTAAGGGGTCTTCGAAGTGTTTAATCACCGCCTACCAGTAACTAAAACCATCAGCGTCTGTAGATGTGTGTTTGTTACCAGATTCTAATACTCTTTGTCCCATCTCAATATGTGGCCGCAAATTAGCCCTTACCTTAAACGAGGGTGTTGCCATTGCACCATTTTTTTTCCTAATTTTTCCTGCCGGCTACACCCTACTGCTTTGACTGACAGGGCCAGGCAGTGTAGCCGTAATCATGCCTGGCCTAAAGTCTTGCAGCAGTGTGCTTGGCTCATGTGCAGTACATGGCTGGAGATCTTCACATCTGTCCGACGATTTCCAGCCATGTACTGGGTTGCGCCAAACACACTGCTGCAAGACTTACGGGCCAGGTGTGATTGTGTCTACAATGCGTGGTCGATCAGCTGTTTTAAGAACCTTCAGTACTCTGACGAGCTCTGCCGTCTTCTCGTAGTTTACCAAGAACAGCGCTGGAAATTGTATAGTGGTCATGCTTGGTAAAGCAGCCCAGGCCCATGGAGGCACATTACACCCTAACTAAATAATAAAGACCAAGACACCTATCTGATGGAAGAATTGGCCGCAATGCTTTATTATGACTTACCCAATAAATTAATAATTAATTAATTAATAGATCAGAATAAATAAATAAACAATTAACCCTTAAAAACCAAATCATTAACCATTAACGACCACAATCCAGTGATAAATCACACTAATATAGCATGCAACGGGAAAATATATTTTTTAACATTTTTTAGGGAGGGAGGGCAGGCGCAGATCAGGTCCTCTTCAGACTGGCACCCCAGCTCAGTCAAGTGGTGCCATATAAAGGGGTCAGTTTCCCGCCATAACCTGCTACAACAAATCAACAGCTTGTATTTCTCCCCCAGCAACGGATGGCAACCAATCAGCAGAGACCTCCACTATCCAGCAGAATCCACTTCAAACCAGATTAACCTGGTCATCTTCTCTCAGGTAATTCACCTGAGGTAATTTGACCTGTCAAATAAAAACAAAGAAGGGGGGGGGGGGGAGAGAACATACAAAACCTAAAAACCAAATACCCTACCCTAAAGGTGTATGTGCCCCATGTGTCCCCCAAGCTAAGCGCTCTGGGGGGCCTATCCATGGAGGCACATTACACCCATGAGGCTTAACTTATGCATAACTAAATAATAAATAAAGACCAAGACACCTATCTGATGGAAGAAATGTCCGCAATGCTTTATTATGAGTTACCCAATAATTTAATAATTAATGAATCAATAGATCAGAATAAATAAATAATTAACCCTTAAAAACCAAATCATTAACCATTAACGACCACAATCAACTCAGCTATAGCTGAGTGATAAATCCCACAAGTCAAGCCTTAACAAGGCGAGGCCCCCCTCCAGCATTGCAGCCCTTTCTCAATAGCACATTGCAAACCAACATTAAAAATGTCAACCCCAATTTCTGACAAGTGCACATTGTCAGATCTGAAAAGGCCTAAAACCCAGCCCTCCAGATCAATGTGCCTGTAAGAAGCTCCACCTAGCAATGGAAAAAACTTCTCCATAGCTCTATTAACTCTCTTACGGATCTTCTCAAAAAATAAATTCTCAAGCGAGGCACTATTTCCCCAAAACACCAAAACAGTGTCTGACAACATGCATCTTAGCAGTGACAAATCTCTTTTCATCTCCCATAATAACAGACACGTCTTCACTTTTCCAACACCAATCCCCCCTACATGTAGAACCAGAACATTAGGAAGAGGCCATTCAGAACATAACTTCTTAACCTCCCGCAAAACACTACTCCAGCCCATTCCTCCAACACTCCGTCAGAAGATATGTAAGAATGAGCAATCAAATAATAAATTCTCAGTGTATGTTCTCTTCTCTGCTCTCTTCTAAGCCCAGAATACAAAAGAATGGTCAATAATCCAAACAATTAAATGATCTCCTGAAAAAATAAAACATAATTTAGTCTGATAATAGCAGATCCGGTTTAACATATAATTTAGCTCTATGTGAGTCCCAACGCCCTATTCTTCTAATAATTGCTTCATCTAACCCACACCTTGCCGCCTCTGTTGCTGCTCCAATACTGAAAGAATGCGAGGAAATTTTAAAAGAGCTAAGCCCAAGAGCAGCCAAACATTCGTAATATTGCTCTAACTCCGTCTTTTAGAATATTCGTAATATTCTAAAAGATGGAGTTAGAGCAATATTACGAATATTCTAAAAGACGAAGTTAGAGCAATATTAAGAAATTTCGTAAAATACACATATAGATTGTAATTTAGCTAATATACTGCTAAAGTAATTTTTTTAATAGTGTACATATTTTCCAAAACTGAAGTTCAGAAGAGGCAAAAAAAATTTGACAAAAAAAAAAATGGATTATAGCACTATATTAGCTAAATTACAATCTATGTGTATTATACGAAATTTCTTAATATTGCTCTAACTTCGTCTTTTAGAATATTCGTAATATTGCTCTAATTCCGTCTTTTAGAATATTGCGAATATTCTAAAAGACGAAGTTAGAGCAATATTAAGAAATTTCGTAAAATACACATATTAGCCTAGCCATAGTCATAGGAACGTTGCCTTATACAGGAAAAAAAATCGCACGAATAATTTAATCGCATATTATTCGCAAAAAATTAAATAATTGCGAATATTCGATTTCGACGAAAATAATACGAATATTCATTCGAATATTCGCGAAATATCGCGAAATCGAATATGGCACCTCCCGCTCATCCCTAATACAGACTTTCCAACAGCTTAACAGATATCGGTCTCCTGTTATCCAATGCCGAAAAACATTTACGGTAACCCTTTAACATCTGCTTAATAGGAAAATAAGCTGACAACGTTTTTTTGCCGAATAACTTCTGAAAAAACAAGATTCCTTCAACAGTTCTAGCAACTGAAGAAAAAGACAGTTGTTGTCACAGGGCGCCAAAGGCGCACTCGGTCTCCCATCATCCGCAGACCTGCTGCTTAGCTTCGGGAGCGAGGATCTGTGTATGGCCTCGTTCCCAGGGCGGCTTTTCTAGCTGGGAGGCTCCCTGCTCCTAGGTCTGTCTTGAATGCCGAGCTGATCACTCGGTGCTCGACTTGTCTGTCTGTCGGTCATGTGACGCTGGCCACGTCACATGACCCTCAGACCCCACTATAAATACAGGCAGCCTGCTGGCCACAGGTTGCCTGTTAATTCTAGGTTCCTGGCTATTTGTTGGACTACCGAATACTCACCTGATCCTGTTCCCTGACGATCCTTTGCCTGCTCCTCCTGTACTGCGCATCTCTCCTGGTATCCTGACCCCGGCTTCCATCTGACGATTCTTTGCGGACTCCTGTTGTACTTCGTTTCTCTCCTGGTATTTGACCTCGGCTTTTCCTGACTATTCTCTGCTCATTCCTTAGTACTGCGTAGTTATCTAGGTATTGGCCCGGTCCGTTCACGTTCCGTTATTTGGAGAAGTAGGGCAATGTGTTTTGGGGTGTATTTTTACATATACCCATGCTGGGTGAGAGAAATATCTCTGTAAATTGACAACTTTGTATAAAAAAAATTTAAAGTTGTCATTTACAGAGATATTTCTCACACACAGTATGGGTATATGTAAAAATACTCCCCAAAACACATTGCCCTACTTCTTCTGAGTACGGCAATACCACATGTGTGACACTTTTTTGCAGCCTAGGTGCGCAAAGGGGCCCAAATTCCAATGAGTACTTTTAGGATTTCACAGGGCATTTTTTACGCATTTGGATTCCAAACTACTTCTCACGCTTTAGGGCCCCTAAAATACCAGGGCAGTATAAATACCCAACAAGTGACCCCATTTTGGAAAGAAAACACCCCAAGGTGTTCCGTGAGTGATCTTTATAGCGCCGCAGCGATTTTACAGTGTTTTTGCAGTGATCAGAAAAAAAATTATTCTGTCACTGCGGTGGGGCGGACTGAACACAAATGTGCGCACAAGATCAGGCCTGATCGGGCGAACACTGCGTTTTTTGTAGAGCCTATAGAACATGTCCTATTCTTGTCCGCAATTGCGGACAAGAAAAGGCATTTTCTATATAGTTCTGGCAATGTGCAGATCCGCAAAACGCATACGGACGTCTGAATGGAGCCTTACAGGGGGGTGATCAATGACAGGGGGGTGATCAGGGAGTCTATATCGGGTGATCAGGGGTTAATAAGGGGTTAATAAGTGACAGGGGGGGTGTAGTGTAGTGTGGTGATTGGTGCTACTTACAGAGCTGCCTGTGTCCTCTGGTGGTCGATCCAAGCAAAAGGGACCACCAGAGGACCAGGTAGCAGGTATATTAGACGCTGTTAACAAAACAGCGTCTAATATACCTTTCTGATGCGATTATTTTAACATCTACAGCCTGCCAGTGAATGATCATTGCTGGCAGGCTGTAGTATAACTTCCGAGCAGCACGCCGCTGTGAACGCATGCGCGCGCAAGTTCATGCGAAATCTCGGGTCTCACGAGATGACGCCTATTGGCGTTAGTGTGACCTGAGAGAGCCGCCGCACTGACGCCTTTCGGCGTTAGTGTGACGGCAAGCGGTTAAAAAAAAAACAACAAAAACTTAATCTTATCTAACTTCTCTGATGACAAACCAAATTCCATTTTAACCGTATCAATAACTATCCCCAGAAACTCCAAACAATTACAAGGTAACACTCTCTTTTCATCTGCAACTGGGATGCCAAACAACTCACAAACCTTCAAAAATGTAAACAATAACTCTGAACACAAACTAGAATCACAATTACCATCAAACAAAAAATCATCCAAGCAGTGTAATAAACCGCCTGTGAAACCAACGACTGTACAACCTAATGAATGAACGTTGAAAACGCAGAAAAATAAAAGCAAGATAAGGAAAACCCCATTGGAAGGCATTTATCTAAATAATAACTCCCATCAAACTGAAAACCCAATGAATTGAGCCCGGACGGCCTTACTGTCAATAAGCGAAAGGCCGACTTCACATCTGCTTTAGCCAGCAAAGCCCTATTCCCAAAACGCCTTACCAAAGTCAATGCGACATCAAAAGACGCATATTCTTCAGAGGCCTTAGATTTGTCTACCACATCTTAAAGAGAGTCTTTTTCTGGAAACGACAAGCGGTGTATAAGCCTAAACTCCCCTGGGTCCTTTTTTGGGACCACTCCCAATGGCGACAAACGAAAGTTCTCAAAAAGGAGGATTCACAAAAGGACCTGCTACCCTACCAAGGCCCAATTCCTTTTGCAATTTACTCCTTGCTACTTCTTTAAATAAAACAACAGAGTTCAAATTATCTACCCAGCAGCAACCTTTCCCCAAAAATTCAGGTACCTCAAAATAAAAATAAAAATCCTCAGAAATTAATTCAGCCTTCATTCGGTCTGGATACATTTTTAACCACCTCAGCCCCCAGTGCTTAAACACCCTGAAAGACCAGGCCACTTTTTACACTTCTGACCTACACTACTTTCACCGTTTATTGCTCGGTCATGCAACTTACCACCCAAATGAATTTTACCTCCTTTTCTTCTCACTAATAGAGCTTTCATTTGGTGGTATTTCATTGCTGCTGACATTTTTACTTTTTTTGTTATTAATCGAAATTTAACGATTTTTTTGCAAAAAAATGACATTTTTCACTTTCAGTTGTAAAATTTTGCAAAAAAAACGAGATCCATATAGAAATTTTGCTCTAAATTTATAGTTCTACATGTCTTTGATAAAAAAAAAATGTTTGGGTAAAAAAAAAATGGTTTGGGTAAAAGTTATAGCGTTTACAAACTATGGTACAAAAATGTGAATTTCCGCTTTTTGAAGCAGCTCTGACTTTCTGAGCACCTGTCATGTTTCCTGAGGTTCTACAATGGCCAGACAGTACAAACATCCCACAAATGACCCCATTTCGGAAAGTACACACCCTAAGGTATTCGCTGATGGGCATAGTGAGTTCATAGAACTTTTTATTTTTTGTCACAAGTTAGCGGAAAATGATGATTTTTTTTTTTTTTTTTTTTTTCTTACAAAGTCTCATATTCCACTAACTTGTGACAAAAAATAAAAACTTCTATGAACTCACTATGCCCATCACGAAATACCTTTGGGTCTCTTCTTTCCAAAATGGGGTCACTTGTGGGGTAGTTATACTGCCCTGGCATTCTAGGGGCCCAAATGTGTGGTAAGGAGTTTGAAATCAAATTCTGAAAAAAATGACCTGTCAAATCCGAAAGGTGCTCTTTGGAATATGGGCCCCTTTGCCCACCTAGGCTGCAAAAAAGTGTCACACATCTGGTATCTCCGTACTCAGGAGAAGGTGGGGAATGTGTTTTGGGGTGTCATTTTACATATACCCTTGCTGGGTGAGAGAAATATCTTGGCAAAAGACAACTTTTCCCATTTTTTTATACAAAGTTGGCATTTGACCAAGATATTTATCTCACCCAGCATGGGTATATAAAAAATGACACCCCAAAACACATTCCCCACCTTCTCCTGAGTACGGAGATACCAGATGTGTGACACTTTTTTGCAGCCTAGGTGGGCAAAGGGGCCCATATTCCAAAGAGCACCTTTCGGATTTGACAGGTCATTTTTTTCAGAATTTGATTTCAAACTCCTTACCACACATTTGGGCCCCTAGAATGCCAGGGCAGTATAACTACCCCACAAGTGACCCCATTTTGGAAAGAAGAGACCCAAAGGTATTCCGTGAGGGGCATGGCGAGTTCCTAGAATTTTTTATTTTTTGTCACAAGTTAGTGGAAAATGATGATTTTTTTTTTTTTTTTTTTTTTCATACAAAGTCTCATATTCCACTAACTTGTGACAAAAAATAAAAACTTCCATGAACTCACTATGCCCATCAGCGAATACCTTGGGGTCTCTTCTTTCCAAAATGGGGTCACTTGTGGGGTAGTTATACTGCCCTGGCATTCTAGGGGCCCAAATGTGTGGTAAGGAGTTTGAAATCAAATTCTGTAAAAAATGACGAGTGAAATCCGAAAGGTGCTCTTTGGAATGTGGGCCCCTTTGCCCACCTAGGCTGCAAAAAAGTGTCACACATCTGGTATCCCCGTACTCAGGAGAAGTTGAGGAATGTGTTTTGGGGTGTCTTTTTACATATACCCATGCTGGGTGAGATAAATATCTTGGTCAAATGCCAACTTTGTATAAAAAAATGGGAAAAGTTGTCTTTTGCCAAGATATTTCTCTCACCCAGCATGGGTATATGTAAAATGACACCCCAAAACACATTCCCCAACTTCTCCCGATTACGGAGATACCAGATGTGTGACACTTTTTTGCAGCCTAGGTGGGCAAAGGGGCCCATATTCCAAAGAGCACCTTTCGGATTTCACTCGTCATTTTTTACAGAATTTGATTTCAAACTCCTTACCACACATTTGGGCCCCTAGAATGCCAGGGCAGTATAACTACCCCACAAGTGACCCCATTTTGGAAAGAAGAGACCCCAAGGTATTCGCTGATGGGCATAGTGAGTTCATGAAAATTTTTATTTTTTGTCACAAGTTAGTGGAATATGAGACTTTGTATGAAAAAAAAAAAAAAAAAAAAATCATCATTTTCCACTAACTTGTGACAAAAAATAAAAAATTCTAGGAACTTGCCATGCCCCTCACGGAATACCTTGGGGTGTCTTCTTTCCAAAATGGGGTCACTTGTGGGGTAGTTATACTGCCCTGGCATTTTCCAGGGGCCCTAATGTGTGGTAAGTAGGTAAATGACCTGTGAAATCCTAAAGGTACTCTTTGGAATATGGGCCCCTTTGCCCACCTAGGCTGCAAAAAAGTGTCACACATCTGGTATCCCCGTACTCAGGAGAAGTTGAGGAATGTGTTTTGGGGTGTCTTTTTACATATACCCATGCTGGGTGAGATAAATATCTTGGTCAAATGCCAACTTTGTATAAAAAAATGGGAAAAGTTGTCTTTTGCCAAGATATTTCTCTCACCCAGCATGGGTATATGTAAAATGACACCCCAAAACACATTCCCCAACTTCTCCCGATTACGGAGATACCAGATGTGTGACACTTTTTTGCAGCCTAGGTGGGCAAAGGGGCCCATATTCCAAAGAGCACCTTTCGGATTTCACTCGTCATTTTTTACAGAATTTGATTTCAAACTCCTTACCACACATTTGGGCCCCTAGAATGCCAGGGCAGTATAACTACCCCACAAGTGACCCCATTTTGGAAAGAAGAGACCCCAAGGTATTCGCTGATGGGCATAGTGAGTTCATGAAAATTTTTATTTTTTGTCACAAGTTAGTGGAATATGAGACTTTGTATGAAAAAAAAAAAAAAAAAAAAAATCATCATTTTCCACTAACTTGTGACAAAAAATAAAAAAATTCTAGGAACTTGCCATGCCCCTCACGGAATACCTTGGGGTGTCTTCTTTCCAAAATGGGGTCACTTGTGGGGTAGTTATACTGCCCTGGCATTTTCCAGGGGCCCTAATGTGTGGTAAGTAGGTAAATGACCTGTGAAATCCTAAAGGTACTCTTTGGAATATGGGCCCCTTTGCCCACCTAGGCTGCAAAAAAGTGTCACACATCTGGTATTGCCGTACTCAGGAGAAGGTGGGGAATGTGTTTTGGGGTGTCATTTTACATATACCCTTGCTGGGTGAGAGAAATATCTTGGCAAAAGACAACTTTTCCCATTTTTTTATACAAAGTTGGCATTTGACCAAGATATTTCTCTCACCCAGCATGGGTATATGTAAAATGACACCCCAAAACACATTCCCCACCTTCTCCTGAGTACGGCGATACCAGATGTGTGACACTTTTTTGCAGCCTAGATGCGCAAAGGTGCCCAAATTCCTTTTAGGAGGGCATTTTTAGACATTTGGATACCAGACTTCTTCTCACGCTTTGGGGCCCCTAGAATGCCAGGGCAGTATAAATACCCCACATGTGACCCCATTTTGGAAAGAAGACACCCCAAGGTATTCAATGAGGGGCATGGCGAGTTCATAGAAATTTTTTTTTTTTGGCACAAGTTAGCGGAAATTGATATTTTTAATTTTTTTCTCACAAAGTCTCCCGTTCCGCTAACTTGGGACAAAAATTTCAATCTTTCATGGACTCAATATGCCCCTCACGGAATACCTGGGGGTGTCTTCTTTCCGAAATGGGGTCAGATGTGGGGTATTTATACTGCCCTGGCATTCTAGGGGCCCTAAAGCGTGAGAAGAAGTCTGGAATATAAATGTCTAAAAAATTTTACGCATTTGGTTTCCGTGAGGGGTATGGTGAGTTCATGTGAGATTTTATTTTTTGACACAAGTTAGTGGAATATGAGACTTTGTAAGAAAAAAATAAAAAAATTCCGCTAACTTGGGCCAAAAAAATGTCTGAATGGAGCCTTACAGAGGGGTGATCAATGACAGGGGGGTGATCAATGACAGGGGTGTGATCAATGACAGGGGGGTGATCAGGGAGTCTATATGGGGTGATAACCACAGTCATTGATCACGCCCGTGTAAGGCTTCATTCAGACGTCCGTATGCGTTTTGCGGATCCGATCCATCTATCAGTGGATCCGTAAAAATCATGCGGACGTCTGAATGGAGCTTTACAGGGGGGTAATCAATGACAGGGGGGTAATCAATGACAGGGGGGTGATCAGGGAGTCTACATGCGGTGATCACCACAGTCATTGATCATGCCCCTGTAAGGCTTCATTCAGACGTCCGTATGCGTTTTGCGGATCCGATCCATCTATCAGTGCATCCGTAAAAATCATGCGGACATCTGAATGGAGCTTTACAGGGGGGTAATCAATAACAGGGGGGTAATCAATGACAGGGGGGTGATCAGGGAGTCTATATGGGTTGATCACCACAGTCATTGATCACACCCCTGTAAGGCTTCATTCAGACGTCCGGATGCGTTTTGCGGATCCGATCCATCTATCAGTGCATCCGTAAAAATCATGCGGACATCTGAATGGAGCTTTACAGGGGGGTGATCAGGGAGTCTATATGGGGTGATCACCACAGTCATTGATCATGCCCCTGTAAGGCTTCATTCAGACGTCCGGATGCGTTTTGCGGATCGGATCCATCTATCAGTGCATCCGTACAAATCATGCAGACATCTGAATGGAGCTTTACAGGGGGGTAATCAATGACAGGGGGGTAATCAATGACAGGGGGGTGATCAGGGAGTCTATATGGGTTGATCACCACAGTCATTGATCACGCCCCTGTAAGGCTTCATTCAGACGTCCGGATGCGTTTTGCGGATCCGATCCATCTATCAGTGCATCCGTAAAAATCATGCGGACATCTGAATGGAGCTTTACAGGGGGGTGATCAGGGAGTCTATATGGGGTGATCACCACAGTCATTGATCATGCCCCTGTAAGGCTTCATTCAGACGTCCGGATGCGTTTTGCGGATCGGATCCATCTATCAGTGCATCCGTACAAATCATGCGGACATCTGAATGGAGCTTTACAGGGGGGTGATCAGGGAGTCTATATGGGGTGATCACCACAGTCATTGATCATGCCCCTGTAAGGCTTCATTCAGACGTCCCGGATGCGTTTTGCGGATCGGATCCATCTATCAGTGCATCCGTAAAAATCATGCGGACATCTGAATGGAGCTTTACAGGGGGGTGATCAGGGAGTCTATATGGGGTGATCACCACAGTCATTGATCATGCCCCTGTAAGGCTTCATTCAGACGTCCGGATGCGTTTTGCGGATCCGATCCATCTATCAGTGGATCCGTAAAAATCATGCGGACGTCTGAATGGAGCTTTACAGGGGGGTAATCAATGACAGGGGGGTAATCAATGACAGGGGGGTGATCAGGGAGTCTATATGGGGTGATCAGGGGTGATCAGGGGCTAATAAGGGGTTAATAAGTGACGGGGGGGGGTGTAGTGTAGTGTAGTGGTGCTTGGTGGTACTTTACTGAGCTACCTGTGTCCTCTGGTGGTCGATCCAAACAAAGGGGACCACCAGAGGACCAGGTAGCAGGTATATTAGACGCTGTTATCAAAACAGCGTCTAATATACCTGTTAGGGGTTAAAAAAAACACATCTCCAGCCTGCCAGCGAACGATCGCCGCTGGCAGGCTGGAGATCAACTCTCTTACCTTCCGTTCCTGTGAGCGCGCGCGCCTGTGTGCGCGCGTTCACAGGAAATCTCGGCCATCGCGAGATGACGCATATATGCGTGACTCTGCGCAGGGCTGCCACCTCCGGAACGCGATCCTGCGTTAGGCGGTCCGGAGGTGGTTAACCACGGTAGCTTTTCTAAAAGCTTCATTGGCGTCCATGCTTTTAGAAATTTGCTCTTTGCTACCGGGCAGCTGCTGGGTAGACTGAGAGTTCCTTAGCTTGAAACGGTTTCTGCGGCAACATTAAATTCACCCACAGACCAATAACTTTGACTCCCCATTTAAGGGAAGGATGCACCGCCAACTTCTAACGGAACACTTCATCGTACTGATACCAAGCCATACCACTAAAATTACGGTATGCTTCAAGAATAACGTCCAAGAGCTGGAAAAGGCCACTACAATGCTCAGGATGTTTCTCACCAAGTATTGCAGAGTAAATACAGAAAGCTTGCAGCCAATTATTAAACGACCTTGGCATAGCACGCTTCCTATCATCCTCACTTTTTTCTTCTTTCTTATCCCACACTACATGGAGGCAAATGGCACCCTTCTAACAATGGTATAACTTACCGCTAAAAATAAACTCACAACAACTTCTTTGGAATAAAATGGCCACAATGCTTTATTAAGGGTAGCACCATAATAAATAATTTAATAAATAATTAAAAACCGCCATCATAATAATTTAACGAACCATCAAACCATTAGATAAATACTGGAATTCACTCCAAATAAGAAAAATTAATTAGGGAGGGAGGGCGGGCTACGATCCAGTCCTCTTCAAACTGACCCAGAAGCGCCGCCAAACCCCACAATTTAAAGGAGAAATCTTTCCGAAAGCAGGACAACAAATCAGGACCTGGTATTCTCCCACAGCAACAGCATCAGCCAATCAGCTGTGGAGCTACAGTTGCCTGGAAGATCTCGTCCAACCAGCTGGAACTGGTCCATATTTCATCTTAAGGTAAAAATATGAAATAAAAGAGCGGGAAAGGGAGAGACACAGAAAAAGAAGGGGGGGAGATAAAACCATATATGACCCTATCTAACTAAAATAAATGGTGCCATTGCCCCCATGTGTCCCCCAAGCTAAATGCTCTGGGGGACCCATAACATTCTCCTTTGCAGATGGCAAAAGGGACATGATCTCCACATATTCCATCCTCCAAATCCTCTCTTTAATACCAGAGGCCAAATGATAACCAAGGGGCGATATCTCACACACCATTGCCTCTTTAACACACATTTCATTAACTCCAACACTCTTTTCCAACACCGGCAAAGCATTAACTGCAGAATTAAAAGAAGCAACCTACTTTTTACTATTACTCCAAACGTCAGACGCTGTGTGAGGCACCTGCCTGTTAGCAACCTCTACCAACAGCTTAACCAGGCCAGACAACAGCGTGGACTCAGACAAAGACAATACATGGAGACTCTCATGGAGTCTCTCACCATCCATATGATCCTCCTGGCTGTCTTCAACCTTCTGTCGAGGTGGCTCTACCCTGCCAAGGGGGACCCCCTCAACAAGCTTCCCCACCACTGCTTGGCTGCATGAAGGACCCACGCTGATCGCTCCCTGGATGGCCTCTGCTGTATGTGGAACGCAACGCTCTACAGCTCCGCCCTCGGCCAACGCCGCTCTGTACTCTTAAGTCCTCCCTCCTGGAGGACTGATGGCATGTCTTCCTGCTGCTGACAATGGGCTCCCGTTCTGCTGTGCCGACGCCCCGCCTCAGGAGGAGAAGTATAGGCGCTCCTAAACTTCCTAGCTCTTTTGCAAGGAAGCACCGACAACTCCTCCTCCCTGCACTGACAGGCAGCCGCATCTTCCGCCGTCACATCCGGCGCTCCAAGGCTCTCTTCCTCCGACTCTTCCATCCTCAGCGGCGCTTGATCCAGGCAGCTCCTCAACCATTCTTCCCTGCCAGTGGCCTTCGCTCTCAGAATCAGCTGTCGCAGGAGCTCTTCCATGGCGCAGGTCCAGCGCAGATCAGGTCCTCTTCAGACTGGCACCCCAGCTCAGTCAAGTGGTGCCATATAAAGGGGTCAGTTTCCCGCCGCAACCTGCTACAACAAATCAACAGCTTGGATTTCTCCCCCAGCAACGGATGGCAACCAATCAGCAGAGACCTCCACTCTCCAGCAGAATCCGCTTCAAACCAGATTAACCTGGTCATCTTCTCTCAGGTAATTCACCTGAGGAAATTTTACCTGTCAAATAAAAACAGACAAAGAAGGGGGGGGGGGGGAGAGAACATACAAAACCTAAAAACTAAATACCCTACCCTAAAGGTGTATGTGCCTCATGTGTCCCCCAAGCTAAGCGCTCTGGGGGGCCTATCCATGGAGGCACATTACACCCATGAGGCTTAACTTAAGCATAACTAAATAATAAATAAAGACCAAGACACCTATCTGATGGAAGAAATGGCCGCAATGCTTTATTATGAGTTACCCAATAAATTTATAATTAATCAATAGATCAGAATAAATAAATAAATAATTAACCCTTAAAAACCAAATCATTAACCATAGGCTCTTGGGGACCAATCCATTCTCTTGAATGGGACTGAGCGGCACCTAGGCCACGCGACCAATAAACGTGATGTCACAGGCCTCATGGACCACCATGGTCTCTTCAAACAGCTGATCGTCTGAGGTGCTGGGAGTCAGTCCTCCACCTATCAAATATTCATAAATAACCTATTGTAAGGGATCGCTCTCTCATGCAGGGCGCCGATGACAGATTCCTCAGACAACGTGGTTCAAGTCCAAATGGTGCTTTATTTTGGCACTTCAGCACCAGCACATCACATAAACATTACAAAATAAACACCTGCCCGTCTAGGCACTACCTAATACATAGGTCATCTATACCTCACCTATAGAGAGAAGTTCACACACAGGGTACGATCCGGCTTTTCTCAGCTATACGGTTTTTTCCACATCGCACCATATCCTCCGGAAGATGTGGCCAGTGTCACACTCTTCCCTTTGTTTTGCCACACCTAGACCAGCAGAGCTCGGTTTGTTAAAAACACAAACTTTCTACCTAGTAGATAATATCTAAGGGACTCTAGCGCCCATCTAACGGCCAGACACTCTCGTTCTACTCTTTCACAAGCGACCATGATGCGTTCTCGCTCTCTTTGTTTCTTTATTTTATCAACAGATAGCATCTCTGTTTTTTCTTTACTCTTAGGCCCCTTTTACGCGAGCGATTATTCCGCGCGGGTACAATGCGTGATGCAAATGCATTGCGCCCACACGGAATCTGGACCCATTCATTTCAATGGGGCTGTGCAGATGAGCGGTGATTTTCACACATCAGTTGTGCGTTGCGTGAAAATCACATCATGTTCTATATTATGCGATTTTCACGCAACGCTGGCCCCATAGAAGTGAATGGGGCTGCGTGAAAATCGCATTGCATCCGCAAGGAAGTGCGGATGCGATGCGATTTTCACGGATGGTTGCTGATAGTCAGTGGCAGAGATTGCAAGGTACGGTTTCTCTCTGTGTTGCTGTAGTGTTTTATGTCACCTGTTATCTCTTTTTGTGTCGCCGGGCTGCTCTGCTGTCGTCTGTAGCTTTATTATAGAATTGGCGAAGCTGTTCTGTCTCTACATAACCCACACTTAGGGCTCATGCACACGACCGTTGTTGTTTTGCGGGCGGGTTTTTCACGAAGCCGTAGTTCCGTATCAGAGGTTTTTGTGTTTCTGTTTTGTTTCTATTTTGATTCCGCAAAACAGGTCCATATGGTTTCCATATGTGTTCCTTTTTTTTGTGGACCCATTGACTTGAACGGAGCCACGGATAGTGATTTGCGGACAATAATAGGACAAGCACTACTTTGTTGCTGAATGGCCCTGCGGACATACGGACACGGAATGCACACGGACTCTTTACCTTTTGTTTGCGGACCCATTAAAGTGAATGGTTCCGCATACCGGCAGCAAAAAGACCGGAATGGACACGGAAAAAAAAAATACGTCTGTGTGCATGAGCCCTTACTCTGCGGGCAGATGGATGCTTGTTTCTGGTGTGTATAATACTTCTGGTGCTGCCACTCTTTCTATACAACAGCATTGACGTATATATTTACAGTATGTAGAACCAATGGGCGCTAGACCCCGGCATACTTTCCGCTGCTTTCTATCATTCTCCTAGGTACAATGCGGCTTTCTTCCAGGACTATCCTACCAATCCGACTGAAAACATGGGACATTGACAAATAATATTCCTTCCCATAAGGGCTCGCTCAGACGGCCGTAGTGTTTTGCGGTCCGCACATGGCTGGAACTATGATAGAAAAAGCCTTTTCTTGTCCACAATTGTGATCAAAAATAGGACATGCTCTATGTTATTTGCGGGGCCGCGGAACGGAACTACGGATGCGGACAGCGCACAGTGACCATGTGAAATGAATGGGTCCGCACCTGTTCCGCAAAATTGTGTAACGGATGCAGACGTGTTCATACGGTTGTGTGAATGAGCGTTTAAGCAGGATGAATTATTGTACTACCCCCTTTTTATTTTTTTTCATGCCCCCCCCCTCTTCTAAAATAATACTGCAAGGCTTTATTCTGACCCGATCGTCTTGTGTATGTGTCTTGTGTATGTGTCTTTATGAATAAAAAGTTCTCAATAAAGAATGGTTTTAATTAAGTAAATGCTGCAATGTGTGTGTAGATGGCGGGTGTATTAGATGTATTACTTATGCAGAATTAATTTATAAATTTATATTCAGGGAGTGTTAGGACTCTTTCATATGAGCAGATGCCGTGCGGGTAATCCGCTGCGTGAAAGAGAGCCAAGCCCCGCACTGGACAGCAGAGACCCGGAGCAGTAACATGATTGATAATGCTCCGTGCCTCTCTGTGATCTTTATACTATAAAATCACGGTGACAACTTTATCTCACTGTGATTTAATATTAAAAAGGTCACAGATGGCAATACAGTTGAATTCAGGAGGGACCTGCGGCCAGCCGCCAGGTGCATAAGTCTCTGATGCTTCTACATTAATTAATGCTGAGAACATCAGATCTTTATGTACCCGGCTGGAGGCCAAGAGGTGTGCTTGGGTGGCCCTCAGGGCATCGTCTCACTGGGAAATGTCCCTGAAGGGTTTATGGCCAGTCCGCCCATGACTGTATCTGATGACCAAAGGTGCTTAGACTCTGTCTGAGGTGTATGGCCAGCTCTAGGAAGATAAAAAATTGATTAATGAAATGATTAAGAATTCAGAGCAGCTTCTTTTCAGTTTCATTTATCAAATATAAGGTTAAGTAAATTTTCAAATCCTTTAGGTTTCAGAATTACAGGTGAAACTCGAAAAATTAGAATATCGTGCAAAGTTCATTTATTTCAGTAATGCAACTTAAAAGGTGAAACTAACATAGGAGATAGACTCATTACAGGCAAAGCGAGATATTTCAAGCCTTTATTTGTTATAATTTGGATGATTATGGCTTACAGCTTATGAAACCCCAAAGTCTCAATTTTGAGGTCCCCTTTGCTCAGGGGGTATGGATTAATTAGCTGACTAGAGTGTGACACTTTGAGCCAAAAATATTGAACCTTTTCACAAAATTATAATTTTAAGCTGCATTACTGAAATAAATGGACTTTTGCATGATATTCTAATTTTTCGAGTTTCACCTGTATATTAGCAAGTAGAATTTTTTATTCATATAGTAATTATGAAAGTCCTAAAATGACAAATCACACAATGTGAAACCTATGTGAAACATAAACCGTGTATGTGAGACACACAGCTCTAAACACACAACGTCTAAAGGAAGACGAGAGTATAATGGACAAGGTGAGACTGGAGCACCATGTATTGAAGGGTATTCCAGTAATAGCTATGGCCTGTTCTTAGGATGGGTTATCCACATCAGATCGGTAGAGTCTCCAAATCTCAGCTGACTGAGGCGGTGAAGAAGATCCAGTGAATGCCATATACAAGTCATTGTTAAACATGTACTGTGCCATACATTTGGTAGTCGCTGTGCCTGGTACAGTATTGCAGCTCAGTCCTATTACCAAATGTATAGCGCTGTGCTGTACCCGACTCAGCCATTACTAGATGTGCAGCCCTGCGCCTGGTGAACTAGGAAGGGGACACTGCGCTGTCTGGAGTGCCTCCAGCCTATCAGTCAGCCTACAGGGGGGGAAAACAGGAACTGGATGGTCACCAATCTACAGTCGTGGCCAAAAGTTTTGAGACTGACACAAATATTAGTTTTCACAAAGTTTGCTGCTAAACTGCTTTTAGATCTTTGTTTCCGTTGTTTCTGTGATGTAGTGAAATAGAATTACACGCACTTCATACGTTTCAAAGGCTTTTATGGACAATTACATGACATTTATGCAAAGAGTCAGTATTTGCAGTGTTGGCCCTTCTTTTTCAGGACCTCTGCAATTCGACTGGTCATGCTCTCAATCAACTTCTGGGCCATTTCCTGACTGATAGCAATCCATTCTTTCATAATCACTTCTTGGAGTTTGTCAGAATTAGTGGGTTTTTGTTTGTCCACCCGCCTCTTAAGGATTGACCACAAGTTCTCAATGGGATTAAGATCTGGGGAGTTTCCAGGCCATGGACCCAAAATGTCAACGTTTTGGTCCCCGAGCCACTTAGTTATCACTTTTGCCTAATGGCACGGTGCTCTATCATGCTGGAAAATGCATTGTTCTTCACCAAACTGTTGTTGGATTGTTGGAAGAAGTTGCTGTTGGAGGGTGTTTTGGTGCCATTCTTTATTCATGGCTGTGTTTTTGGGCAAAATTGTGAGTGAGCCCACTCCCTTGGATGAGAAGCAACCCCACACATGAATGGTCTCAGGATGCTTTACTGTTGGCATGACACAGGACTGATGGTAGCGCTCACCTTTTCTTCTCCGTACAAGCCTTTTTCCTGATGCCCCAAACAATCGGAAAGAGGCTTCATCGGAGAATATGACTTTGCCCCAGTCCTCAGCAGTCCATTCACCAAACTTTCTGCAGAAGATCAATCTGTCCCTGATGTTTTTTTTGGAGAGAAGTGGCTTCTTTGCTGCCCTTCTTGACACCAGGCCATCTTTCAAAAGTCTTCGCCTCACTGTGCGTGCAGATGCGCTCACATCTGCCTGCTGTCATTCCTGAGCAAGCTCTGCACTGGTGGCACTCCGATCCCGCAGCTGAATCCTCTTTAGGAGACGATCCTGGCGCTTGCTGGACTTTCCTGGACGCCCTGAAGCCTTCTTAACAAGAATTGAACCTATTTCCTTGAAGTTCTTGATGATCCTATAAATTGTTGATTGAGGTGCAATCTTAGTAGCCACAATATCCTTGCCTGTGAAGCCATTTTTATGCAACGCAATGATGGCTGCAAGCGTTTCTTTGCAGGTCACCATGGTTAACAATGGAAGAACAATGATTTCAAGCATCTCCCTCCTTTTAACGTGTCAAGTCTGCCATTTTAACCCAATCAGCCTGACATAATGATCTTCAGCCTTGTGCTCGTCAACATTCTCACCTGAGTTAACAAGACGATTACTGAAATGATCTCAGCAGGTCCTTTAATGACAGCAATGAAATGCATTGGAAAGTTTTTTTGGGGATTAAGTTAATTTTCATGGCAAAGAAGGACTATGCAATTCATCTGATCACTCTTCATACCATTCTGGAGTATATGCAAATTGCTATTATAAAAACTTAAGCAGCAACTTTTCCAATTTCCAATATTTATGTAATTCTCAAAACTTTTGGCCACGACTGTAATATTAAAGGGGGTTTTCTGGGAGTTCAATACTGATGGACTATCCTCATCAATATCAGATCAGTGAGAGTCTCACTCCCGGCACCCCCACCGATCAACTGTTTGAAGAGGCTGCGGCGCCCAGCATTGTGACCTTCTCAGAATGTACGGTACCAATTACAGTGCCGTACACTTTACAGTGCCTGTAATTCGTATTGCAGTCCAGCCATATTCAATTTAATGGGACTGAGCTGCGTAAAGACCATATGACCAATGAATGTTACCTACAAAGAGGCGTCAGTGCTGACCGGAGCACTGCGGTCTCTTCAAACAGCTGATCGGTGAGGGCCCGATTCCTAGGCCAGTGAGTGACGTCACATTCATGGGTCACATGGCCTATGTGCAGCTCAGTCTCATTTAAGTGAGGCCATTGAGGCCAGTGGAGGACTGGAAGTGGTGGGAATGGAGATGCACTGCAGGAACCAAGACAACCAGACCAGGTGAGTGTTTTTTTTTTTTTTTTTTAACTCATCCACCATGCTCGGCCATTCACAATTTTTTTCAGGACCCTGACACACTTCGAAATCCACAGCCTGTCAATTTATGGTGCCTTTCTCGGCTACGGATTTCACACCTTTAGCAATGGAGCGTGTAACTCATGCTGATTTTGCTGTGGATTTTTTTTGGGCCGGTTTTCTGAACCACTAAGGGCTCAGGCAGATATTGTAGGCATATTATGTCTCCATTTTGTACAGAGCAGTCTCAGAAAATGAGAATATTGTGAAAAGGTTCAATATTCTAGGCTCAAAGTGTCACACTCTAGTCAGCTAATTAATCCATAACACCTGAGCAAAGGGGACCCGAGATTGTGACTGGGCCCCACAGCAAATTTTTGTATGCACGCAACTCCCTCCTCCTGTGTAAACCCCACTCCCTTGGCTAGTCACGATCTAGACCAGACCAGGTTGCCACACCATCCTTTTCCTATATAACATATATATATATATATATATATATATATACATATATACACACATACCCACTGTCCATGTAGTTTAGGGTGGGGGGCACAGACAAGGGGCAGGGGCTGCACTGAAAGGGCCAGGGGGAACAGACAAGGGCCAGGGAGGCGCACACAGGGGCCAGGGGTGCAAACAATGGCTAGGGGGGCACAGATAAGGGCCAGGGTCGCAGACAAGGGCCAGGGGTGCAGACAGTGGCCCGGGAGGTGCAGACAGTGGCCTGAGCGGGCACAGACAAGGCCCAGAGGGGCGCAGATAAGGGTCAGGGGCTGTGCTGAACGAGCCAAGGACTCAGGGAGGCACAGACATGGTTCAGATTCTTGCTGTACATTAATTCTGTTAGGGACGTTAGAACAATGAGTGACAATGTCTGTGTTCGCTGCCTGTGTGCCCCCCTTGCCTTGCCCTTGTTAGCGCAGCCCCTGACTACCACCTCTCTCCCCACCACGCAAATCAGCTAACTCCGCAGTTCTAAGTTCTTCCAAAAGCCTCTGGTAGGGCAGGCAGACCATGTCCTTCCTCACCCTCATTGTCGTAAAAAATACAGGAGAACTAGATGGCCGTATGTCTACATGCCTCAATGTACTAAGTGTGTGCCACAGATCTGAAAAGACAATGCATGCCCTATGCCCCCTGTATACTGTGCCTGCCACATGCTGCCCATCTACAGTGCCTGCCACATGACCACCATCTATATAGTGCCTGTCACATGCCCCCATCTACAGTGCCTGCCACATGACTACCATCTATAGTGCCTGCCACATGACCACCATCTATAGTGCGGCACTATAGATGGTGGTCATGTGGCAGGTACTATAGATGGTGGTCATCTATAGTGCCTGGGACATGACCACCATCTCTAGTGCCTGTCACATGCCCCCATCTACAGTGCCTTCCACATGACCACCATCTATAGTGCCTGTCACATGCCCCATCTATAGTGCCTGCCACATGACCACCATCTATAGTGCCTGCCACATGACCACCATCTATAGTGCGGCGTGCCTGTCACATGCCCCCATCTACAGTGCCTTCCACATGACCACCATCTTTAGTGCCTGTCCCCTTGTCAGCCTGGGCCCCGAAGCAGCCGCTTACCCTGCTTCCCCGGTACTTACGCCACTGCCTGAGCCTTTACATTGTCGCTCAGTCTGGTTCAGTAGGAATCACAATCATGGGAAAGAATGCTGACCTGACAGTTGTGCAGAAAACCATCATTGACACCCTCCATACGGAGGGAAAGCCTCAAAAGGTAATTGCAAAAGAAGTTGGATGCTCCCAAAGTGCTGTATCAAAGCACATTAATAGAAAGTTATGTGGAAGGGACAAGTGTGGAAGACAAAGGTGAACAAGCAGCAGGGATGACCGCAGCCTGGAGAGGATTGTCAGGAAAAGTGTTGGGGACTTTCACAAGGAGTGGACGGAGGCTGGAGTTAGTGCATCAAGAGCAACCACACACAGACGGATCCTGGACATGGGCTTCAAATGTCGTATTCCTCTTGTCAAGCTTTTCCTGAACAACAAACAACGTCAGAAGCATCTTACCTGGGCTAAAGAAAAAAAGAACCGGTCTGTTGCTCCGTGGTCCAAAGTCCTCTTTTCTGATGAAAGCAACTTTTGCATCTCATTCTGAAACCAAGGACCTAGAGTCTTGAGGAAGAATGGAGAGGCACACAATGCAAGATGTATGAAGTCCAGTGTGAAGTTTCCACAGTCTGTGTTGATTTAGGGAGCCATGTCATCTGCTGGTGTTGGTCCACTGTGCTTCATTAAGTCCAGAGTCAACGCAGCCGTCTACCAGGAGATTTTGGGGCACTTAATGCTTCCTTCCACAGATGAGCTTTATGGAGATGGTGACTTCATTTTCCAGCAGGACTTGGCACCTGCCCACACTGCCAAAAGTACCAAAACCTGGTTCAATGACCATGGGATTACTGTGCTTGATTGGCCAGCAAACTCGCCTGACCTGAACCCCAGTGGGGCCGGTGAGCTTCAGGGGCCCGGCCAGGTTGAATGGCCCCGCCCCTTTCTGACCTGAATACACGCCACATATAGTTGCTGGACAGACAAATGCCAGCCCTTCTGAGTACTCCTGAAGTGTAAGGTGGGGGAAGTCCGCACCGGGTGCCGACTCTCAGGGGGGTGCCAGAAGCAATGAGCGCTTCCATCAATTCAGATGGAAGCGCTCATTGCGGGAGCACTGGGAGCTGCGGTCGTGTCACTCACCGCTCAGCTCCCCGCGCTCCTCCCCTCCTTTAGGCTGGCTGCGCTCTGAATGGTGAAGCAGGAAGACTTCTCCCTGCTCCACCATTCAGCCTGCAGACACAGATTGCGCTGCCAGCATGTGTGGGTGGAGCCTTCAGCCCGGAAATCTGCATAAGCTCCACCCACACAGTGCTGCAGAGCGATCTGTGCCTGCAGGGAAGAAAGCACCGTGAGCTTCAGGAACCGGACAAGGTGAGTAGGTACTGTGTTTTGTTTTGTTAGTTTTTTCAATACAGAGGGGGCACAGAGGGCTTTATTACTATGGAGGGGGCACAAAAGGCTTTATTACTATGGAGGGGGCACAGAGGGCATTACTACTATGGAGAGGGCACAGAAGGCATTACTAATGTGAAGAGGGCACAATGGGCATCTCTACTATGGAAGGGGCACAGAGCCAGAGTGCATTACTACAATGAAGGTGGCACAGAGGGCATTATTACTGTGAAGGGGGCACATTGGGCATTATTACTGTGAAGGGGAATCACAAGTGGGATTTCTACTATGGAGGGGGCACAGAGGGCATTACTAGCACAGGGGCACAGAGAGGGCACAATGTGGACATAACTACTTTGAGGGGGCACACATCTGTACAAAACTACTGTGAAGGTTGTACAATGAGGGCAATACTACTGTGAGGGGGTACCATTTTTTTTTAAGTATTGGGGGGGGGGGGCAAAGATAATACACATACAATTTTATTAAAAGTAAAAGACAAAAAACATTTCACAAGCTTTTTTTCTCATCAATATCAGATTAAACCCATCACCTCAACGGATCAGCTACAATAATTCTATTTTTTATTGCATGGGGGGAGGGGGGGGGGAATTCTGAGTTTTGCTATGGTGCCCCTTGATTTCTATGTATGCCTCTGCTGAACCCCATAGAGAGTCTATGGGGCATTGCCAAGAGAAAGATGAGAGACATGAGACCGAACAATGCAGAAGAGCTGAAGGCTGCTATTGAAGCATCCTGGTCTTCTAGCAGTGCCATAGGCTGATAGCATTCATGCCACACCACATTGAGGCAGGAATTGATGCAAAAGGGGCCTGTACTGAGTACATATACATGATTATACTGTCCAGAGGTCCTACATTTAACATCCTTGTTTTATTAATTTCATGTAATATTCTAATTTTCTGAGATTGTTTCATAAGCTGTAAGCCATAATCATCCAAATTATAACAAAGGCTTGAAATATCTCGCTTTGCAGGTAATGAGTCTATCTCATATATTAGTTTCACCTTTTAAGTTGCATTACTGAAAGAAATGAACTTTTGCATGATATTCAAATTTTTCGAATTTCACCTGTATAGCCAGACGTTCTTTCCCCCGGAGAAAAGCTTTAAATACCCTCGGCCAAGGCAACGTGACTTGTTAGTGTCAGTGCTTTCTTTTTAGGAGAAAAGAAACTGAAAGAATCTCATGTGTTTTTATTGTTTCTTCACAAATATTTGGCAGAATCACCCAGCCCTGGGGGCAGGGACGTAGCTAAAGTCTCATGGGTCCTGGTGCAAGAGTTCAGCTTGGGCCCTCATAGCCCTCGTGCGGCCTGAGGCAAAAATACCTCTGCACCTCCTATAGCTACGCCCCTGCCTGCAGGTCAATAGCGTTATATGGAGATCTAACCGCACCGGTGACGACTGCTTATATATTCATTAGTTATTTAGAAAGAAAAGAGGGGCAGCTTGGCTCACTGTCTGCACCAAATCAAATCCACTCTGCAGCAGCCCAAAGACCGTGGTACAGATGCAGCAGAGCTAAACTTGACGGTTAATGCGCCAATGTATCCCCTCTATTATTTCAAAGAAATGTGCCTCTTATACATAAGAGCCCTTTCTCAATGTAGTGGTCTCCAAGGTCTAAACACAGCTCTGAAAAGCAACGAAGGATATGGCTACACGGTGACATCGGTTACTCAACCAGTGCCATCATGTAGCCGTACCCTAATAAGCCCAAAAATATGTTTGCCAATCCTCAGTGCGTTCAGATCTTGTTTCTAGCCCCTCCCAACGTGTTACACAGGTACGTAGCGGCATATGTATGTAGTATTTGCATGTATGTGCACAGCATTAATTTGCAGATGTTCTCTAAATCAAGATTTAGGTGGCAGTTTGCACCAGCCTATAGCATGAACATGACGTTTCTGTCCACGTCTTGTCTAACACTGCAACGCCCGAACACCCTAGGGGCGTTGGGTGTGAGTGTACTAGTGATGATGTCTAGAGTGGAGGTAGTAGTACTCACAGTTAAGTTGTCCCCTGGGAAGACAGCACTGAATCCTCCTGGGCACTCTCTATTGCAGGGAACACCAGCCAGATGTTGGTTGAGGTGCCCTTCATGGTAATTGGGTAACGCTTAGGGTGCTTTGGAGGCTGGGCCCCTGTGTTCGGGACGCCAGCACCACAAGGTGCAATGAGGATATGAAATGGAATGATGAGAGAGGCAGTAGTTGAACCAAACAGGAACTTTACTTGTCAGTTGTAGTCTTGCAATAAGTAGCATTCAATAGCAGTACTTTGTCTTACATGAAGTTGGCAAAGATGATAACGCTGCAAATCCCAATTAGCAGGCTCTGTGAGGTGTAGTATGTAGGTTCCAGCTCAACATATGCAGGAGTGATAATGATACTCTACTTGGTTCCTGATCTTGCTCAGGCTATGTAGTCTTGCAATTAATATGGATCCTCTGTTACTAATAGTATACAACCCAAGGGCAATCTCCCTCATGGTAGGCGTCTTCTGCTCCATTCTTTGAAAAGGTTGTCTGAACTATAGTCCAAGTAGTGTCTAGCCTTGACTCTACCATGCAGGATTAGTAAGTCCCTCTTCTGGATCCCAAAAGTTCAAGTGGCTTAACTACTGGGCACGGCCTGGGAGAACAGAGACAAGGTTTGTCTCCTAGACTCCTCATTCCTCTTCTCCCTCAACTCCTCTCCTATCTAACTTCCTGTGGCTGACCTATATAAATGATGTTATAGTGACCTCTAGTGTTGGTAGTGTGTAATGCATTTCAACAGCCTGTAATAGGAATTTAGCAGCATTAACCAAGGAAAATACAGTGATTAGTGCAAAATGACATGAAAGGGCATATAGCAATTTGGAGTGACCCATACACACATAAGTGGGACACTGCAACACTCAATTATCATCCTTTATCGCGACCACATTACGTGTACATTTTGCACAGATCTATTCTGTAAGTATGTGAGGTGAGGGGATGGTTTAGTATTCTTGTTGTAACATTGCTGACACCTTTTTCCTCTTGAAAACAGCAGTTTCTTTCTTCTATCAGAGAGGTACACAAGCTTGATGGTTACACACGCTTGGAGTAACAGTGGGGATCAGTTACTAACGCCAGTTTGGTGTAGAAAAAGTCACCATACCCCTTTTTAATGCTGTGTGGCAAAATTGTGTGACACCCAGGTATTTTTAAATAATTCTTGACACTGGGGAGTGGTAAGGCTGGAGCCATGAGTCTTCGCAAATTCACTATCATTTGCACCAAGAAACTGGCTGGAGTAGATTTCACGTCAGGCGTACAATCAGCCAAAGTATAGGTACGGTATGCCAGACCTTGCAGGGGAATTATGTGTGAGGTCACGGTGTGAGCAATAGGTGGGCCGAGGTAAATACAGTTCTGGTTACTCACGGTTATGTCGTCCCTGGGCAGGCTCGCATAAGTGAAAAGGAGAACGGCACAAGGATTCTCTGGGGCACACTCTGGTGTAAGGGACACAGGCCAGATGTGGGTTTGAGGGGCCCTTGTTGGTCTGTATTAATGAGCCAGTGGCAATGTCCCTTGTAGTCGTGACGCCAGTACCTTTTGGATGGAGGTACAACCATTTACTGTAGTGTTAATAGAGGAATTGAGTCTGAGGCAAGCAGGGTGAAACTCCAAATGGCACTTTACTGATGATGACTCTTGATTACAATACATCCATTGCATTAAACAGACTCTTGATACAATCCGGCATTAAGCAAAATCTCCCATGTATATCCTGAATCCTGAAACTTCTATTCCAATGCTGTTCTGACAGTTGGCCTGACTGTCCTCAGGGTTTAAACTGGAGATGAAGATGCTTCAAGCTATCTCCTACACCTACTACAAAGGTAGTTAATAAGTCCTCAGGTAATGACTATCTTGCTAATCCTTTGCCTTGCATAAACGTGATAATTCCTTATATACTCGGCTGCATACAGTTTAGACATTGGTCACCCTGGAAGAGCGATCTATAGTAGTGGATTGCTCACCTCTAGGAAGAATACTTGCAGGCCTTAACCCTGGGTTATGGAACCGACAGGGACAGAGTAGAAAGGGTAGGAATATGCCTCCCTCCAGATATTCAGCTACATGGCTGCTGCTTTCTTGAAGGTTTATGAGAGAACTGCATTCAACTGAACTCTCACTTGGATTTACCTGAGCTCATCTGCACTGGTTTGGATTCACCTCAACCAGGAACTGAACTGCTCTGCACAGCACACAACAGCACAGGACACAGGACTGTACACACGGCACAGGACTGTACACACGGCACATGACTGCACAGCCTAACTTAGGTCTGATCTAAGATATTTATACACACTGACACTGCTCCATCCTGTGGAGAATCGAGTGTAGTGCACCCTGACTAGGCCTGTATAAAGGATATTTGCATGTAAAATCACATTGTGACATGGAGAATATGTCAGGAGATAAAATACAAAATACAGGCATATCACATGACATTAATACATGGTAAAAACACGTTTGCGGGGCCCACGGTTACTTGAGTGGGACACTGCATAGGCCTGCCACATGGGTGCAGAAAATCAGCTACTGGATTTTGCTGAAGATCCAGCAAAATCTTCATGATCTATTTGCAGAAAATTTCCACAGATTTAAAGCAATTTTGACCATTTACATTTAAAATCTGCACCACAGGTCAATTTAATTTGAGAATTCTGCTGGTGAAAGCACACTACTCTGAATTTTTCCAAACTCAGATCTGTATGGTGAAAAGTATTTGGCACTTTGTTTTAATTATCAAATTCTGTCATTCAGTCCCATTGACACCCAGTGGCGGATCCAGAGCCTGGTCTCGGGAGGGACACTTCCAGATTATTTTCTGTCCGCCACCACAAAACAATGGTGCTTCTAAAACAGACGCCACAGTGTAGAGGTATACTGTATACTGTGTGGCACAGTGTAGGCTATATGTGTATAACAAACATATTTCATATGAAAAATTACAATTACTTGGCTTGGCCCTTGGGGATCTCGGACACCACTTCCACACTTTGGCCGGGGGCTCGGTGGAGCTGATGTGTTTTATCCTAATGAGAAAGATTTCATAATAAGGATTTGGAGAAGGGGCAGAGGGATAGCAGAGCAGGGAGAGGCTGGTGCTGCTACTAGGGGGTCATACCATGGGGGAGTAATAAAGCCCACCATAATGCCCCCCCCCCAGTAGAAATAATTCTCCTTATAAAGTGACAGTGCAAAAAATACACCCTTGTAATGCCCCCAGTTGAGCTAATGTCCCCATAGTGTGCCAGTATAAAATGCCCCATATATAGTGCCCCAGTAGATGCCTTCAGTGTCTCCCATAATTTGCAAGTATAAAATACTCCTTCTTAGTGCCCCCCGTAGATGACCCCATAGTACTCCTCTCCCCCCTTCCCCATAGTACCCACCATAATGTGTCCCAGTTTAAAATGCTACTGTACAGAGCCCCCCATATAAAATACCCCTTCTTTGTAGCCTCAGTAGATGCCCCTATAGTGCCCACCAATAATGTGCCAGTAATAAGTGCCCCCACTAATGTGCCAGTAATAAGTGCCCCCAATAATGTGCCAGTAACAAGAGCCTCCCCATCACGTGCCAGTAACAAGTGCCCCCCCCATCATGTGCCAGTAATAAGAGCCCCTATCACGTGCCAGTAATAAGAGCCCCCATCACATGCCAGTAATAAGAGCCCCCCATCACATGCCAGTAACAAGAGCCCCCCATCACGTGCCAGTAACAAGAGTCCCCCAATGTGCCAATAACAAGAGCCCCCCATGTGCCAGTAAAAAGAGCTCCCCATGTGCCAGTAAGAGCCACCCCATCACGTGTCAATAACAAGAGTCCCCCCATCACGTGCCAGTAATAAGAGCCCCCCCAATGTGCCAGTAACAAGAGCCCCCCATCATGTGCCAGTAATAAAAGCCCCCCCAATGTGCCAGTAACAAGAGCCCCCCAAATGTGCCAGTAACAAGAGCCCCCATCACGTGCCAGTAATAAGACCGCCCCAATGTGCCAGTAATAAGAACCCAGCCCCCCATCACGTGCCAGTAATAAGAGCCCCCCCATCGTGTGCCAGTAACAAGAGCCCCCCCATAATGTGCCAGTAACAAGAGCCCCCCATATACTGCCATCTCCTCCTGTCTCCTGACTCCTTTCCAGGCCATGCTCAGTGCCATTTGTCACACATTCACACACTGCAGTGCCCACTGAAGGGCAATTTGAGATTGATCCTTTTGAATAATTAATTATTAATTATAGTACTTATCACTTACTTACTAATACTGCCGGACCGGTACTACTGACTGACTGTCACTGTCTACTCACAGTCTCGACTGACTCTCTCAAGTAACTTCAACTGACTCACGAGTCACTACAACTCATCTATGATCTAGTACAGACTGGCTGCCGTTGCCGCGTAGCAAGCACGTGATGTCACTCACTGTGTCACTCACTTGCCTGCTCCTCCCACTTTATTAATGAAGCAGGAGGAGCAGGTGCTTACGTGACAAAGTGAGTGACGTATGTAGGTTAGTCTTACACAGCCGCAGCCGTTCCCGGCCAGAGTCAGACCTGCCTGCTGCGCTGACAGACTCCCATGACAGTACAGTGAAGTAGAGAGCCGGCGCGCGGGGGGAGGCGGGATTCTCGGGGTGGGGGCAATTGCCCCGTTGCCCCAGCCCCCCTGGATCCACCAATGTTGACACCGGTGTATAAAGTCCAACCCTCCAGCCATGCAGTCTACCATTACCAAATACTGTACTAAGCAAGAGAAACGGTTTGTCATGGCCTCGGTGTTGTACGCTGTGACACCTTTGCCGTACATGCCAGTTGCCAGGGGCAACGCATTGTTGTCTGCATGTGCGTTCTTTGCTCCCCTTCTCTTGGTTCCTCTGTCTGATGCTGGAAGGGTTAACTCCCTGGCTGAGTGTGGTCACCTTGGTTTTATTACCTGTGGCTCCCTGGCTGGAGTCAGTTGTACTCCAGCCATCGTTGGTGCTGGAGCTCTGCTCCAGTCCAGGGTGTTCCGTCTGCCCAGTCCTTGAGGGCCACCTAGTGGGACATCGATGTCTCCTGAGATGTCTCTCTGCTGTCATCCCTCTGTCCTCCCTTTACTACCCTTGCATATGTTTGGTGATGTTTATGTACAGTACAGACCAAAAGTTTGGACACACCTTCTCATTCAAAGAGTTTTCTTTATTTTCATGACTATGAAGGCATCAAAACTATGAATTAACACATGTGGAATTATATACATAACAAACAAGTGTGAAACAACTGAAAATATGCCATATTCTAGGTTCTTCAAAGTAGCCACCTTTTGCTTTGATTACTGCTTTGCACACTCTTGGCATTCTCTTGATGAGCTTCAAGAGGTAGTCCCCTGAAATGGTCTTCCAACAGTCTTGAAGGAGTTCCCAGAGATGCTTAGCACTTGTTGGCCCTTTTGCCTTCACTCTGCGGTCCAACTCACCCCAAACCATTTCGATTGGGTTCAGGTCCGGTGACTGTGGATGCCAGGTCATCTGGCGCAGCACCCCATCACTCTCCTTCATGGTCAAATAGCCCTTACTTTCAAAGTTTTCCCAATTTTTCGGCTGACTGACTGACCTTCATTTCTTAAAGTAATGATGGCCACTCGTTTTTCTTTACTTAGCTGCTTTTTTCTTGCCATAATACAAATTCTAATAAGTCTATTCAGTAGGACTATCAGCTGTGTATCCACCTGACTTCTCCTCAATGCAACTGATGGTCCCAACCCCATTTATAAGGCAAGAAATCCCACTTATTAAACCTGACAGGGCACACCTGTGAAGTGAAAACCATTTCAGGGGACTATCTCTTGAAGCTCATCAAGAGAATGCCAAGAGTGTGCAAAGCAGTAATCAAAGCAAAAGATGGCTACTTTGAAGAACCTAGAATATGACATATTTTCAGTTGTTTCACACTTGTTTGTTATGTATATAAATCCACATGTTAATTCATAGTTTTGATGCCTTCAGTGTGAATCTACAATTTTCATAGTCATGAAAATAAAGAAAACTCTTTGAATGAGAAGGTGTGTCCAAACTTTTGGTCTGTACTGTATGGGTGGTTATGGTCTTGTCTAGTGGTTGTTACATGTCTGGTCCCTTGGTTTTGTAGTCCAGCATGTTTGCTAGACTTGTTCCTGTGTTGTGCACCTCCGGAAGGAGGCTGGTTTCCCGGAGGGGTGAACCATAAGCCTGTATGCAGCGCTGCCTGGGGCTGCCATGCACCTTGCAGCATGAGGTCCAGGCGGTATCTGGTGTGCTGGATACCTGTGTGTGGGTGTTGTTGGTATGGTGTCCTGTTTGGTGTGTGGGCTTCTGTACTTATGCACGGGTTCCAGTAATGGTGGCTGTGGCAGGTAAGTGTATTTCTGCTTACTTACCTGCCGATTTTGTTACTGTATACAGTCTCCTACTTTTTCTTGCTACTAGGCCAATGAGATTCCTATTCTTCCGTGTCTTGGAAAAACAGGGTCTCTCCCCTGCTGATTATCAGGGCGACTCAGGGCCAAAGGTATCCTGGGTATGAGCCGCGCTACCATCCAGGTCCGCTCATACGGTGAGGAGTTAGGGTGAGGATTAGGGATACGTTAGGAGGTGACCTGCTCCCTTATCCCTGCGTCCCCTTTATACCTGACATTATACAGGGGGGAGTTTCCCCCACTCCCCACCGTGACACGGTTCTTCCTGTTGCTGGTGTTGTTTTGCACTGTACACAAGTTCATGTTACATGGTGCCGTAAAAACCATCTACCATGAAGAGAAATGAGGGAAGAGGAGCTCCACGTAGGAGTCATAAGAGGCCTGGATATTGTCCCATAGCTTGGGGTTTTAGGGATTCACCTCTTAGTGGGCCAGCAAAGATTTCTCTGAACTCATCCCTGTAAGGGAAAAACCTGTTAATGGCAGGAAGGAGGAGGAAGCACGATTGAAGGGCAGAGTAGAGGAGGTGTTAGGAAGGGGTAGGCAAAGTGAAACCGTCTGTTTAATTTTCGGTTTTCAAAGGCACATAGGACACTCTTGCTATAGGTGGAATAGTGCAGGACCGCAGCATGAGTCATAGGCTCCACTGAACTGTAAAGTTCGGGTTCGTACCGAACTTTTGGATTTTTGGACCCCGGACCCGAACATTTCAGTAAAAGTTCGGGTTCGGTGTTCGGCTATTTTATGGCGCTTTTTGAAAGGCTGCAGAGCAGCCAATCAACAAGCGGTTAACTGTCTGACCTTAGAAGCCATCACAGCCATGCCTACTAATGGCATGGCTGTGATTGGCCAGTGCAGCATGTGACCCAGCCTCTATATAAGCTGGAGTCACGTAGCGCTGCACGTCACTCTGCTGTTACAAGTGTAGGGAGAGGATGCTGCTGGACTGGTGATTTCAGGGAGAGAATAGGAGAGAATGTAACTCAGCGACCTACATACAATTAGTTGTGTGAGTGCAGGGCACAATCTTTTTACCCTGCCCTGAGCCCATTGACCGAAAGAAAATAACTTTTATCCGTCTGTTAGTTAGGTGGGCGGCAGCGGCGGCCATTTTATGCAAGCTCAGTGCACCAGCACTGCATCTGAGCTTTTGTGACATTCTAATCCAAGCTTGAAAAACTGCACTAATAATCTGGTTATAAAAAAAATCACCCTTTTTTGGCAATATACAACATCTGGTGCATTTGCAGGATTAGTCAGTGTGCAATTTTAGCTAGAAATACAGCCATCATTTTCTGGGTTTTTTAAACACCCTTTTTGTGCAAAATACACTATTTTACATCCCTAGCTGCATCTGGACGTGTGAAATTCAAACGTTATATACAGCTTTAATATTCTGTTAGTAAAAAAAAACACTTTTTTGGCAATATACAACATCTGGATTAGTCAGTGTGCAATTTAAGCTAGAAATACAGCCATCATTTTCTGGGTTTTTCAAAACACACTTTTTTTTGCCAAAATACACTATTTTACAGCAAGTGTGAAATTCAAGTTTAATATATACAGCTTTCGCATTCTGTTAGTAAAAAAACTCACTTTTTTGGCAATATACATCTGGATTAGTCAGTGTGCAATTTAAGCTAGAAATACAGCCATAATTCTCTAGGTTTTTAAAAACACTTTATTCTGCCAAAATCCACTATTTTACAGATCTGCAAGTGTGAAATTCAAGTTCAATATATACAGCTTTCATATTCTGTTAGTAAAAAAAACACTTTTTTGGCTATATACAACATCTGGATTAATCAGTGTGCAATTTAAGCTAGAAATACAGCCATAATTTTCTGGGTTTTTAAAAACACACTTTTTGGCCAAAATACACCATTTTACAGCATGTGTGAAATTCAAGGGTTATATACTGCTGTCACATTCAGTTATTAAACAAACACCCGTTAGGGCAAAAAAAGTTTATTTGGCAGCCTTTGCTGCATATGTCATTGTGAGATACACCCTTTATATATTTGGGTTATATTCAGATATTTGAAATACCGCCATTTTGTGCACAAATCTTTAATTGAGGTCTATCTTGGATCAGGGCGTGTGAGATACACCCTGTATATACAGGGCTTATATTCTTATATTAATAAAACACCCTTTTTTGGGCAAAATACACAATTGTTGCGCCCTTGCAGCATCAAGACGTTTGAAATTCCGGGGATATATACTGCTGTCATATTCAGTTATTAAACAAACACCCGTTTTGGCAAAAAAAGTTTATTTGGCAGCCTTTGCTGCAGATGTCATTGTGATATACACCCTTTATATATTTGGGTTATATTCACATATTTAAAATACTGCCATTTTGTGCACAAATCTTTAATTGAGGCCTATTTTGAATCAGGGCGTGTGAGATACATTCTTTATATACAGGGGTTTTATTTTAGGTATTTGAAATACAGCAATTTAGTGCACAAATCTTTAATTGCGGCCTAGTGTGGGTCAGGGCGTGTGAGATACACCCTTTATATACAGGGGTTATATTCAGTTATTTGAAATACCGCCATTTTGGGCACAAATCTTTAATTGAGGCCTAGTCTGGGTCAGGGCGTGTGAGATACACCCTTATATACAATATATTCAGTTATTTGAAATACAGCCATTTTGAGCACAAATCTTTAATTGAGGCCTAGTCTGGGTCAGGGCGTGTGAGATACACCCTTTATATACAGGGGTTCTATTCAGGTATTTGAAATACAGCCATTTTGGGCACAAATCTTTAATTGAGGCCTAGTCTGGGTCAGGGCATGTGAGATACACCCTTTATATACAGGGGTTATATTCAGTTATTTGAAATACAGCCATTTTGTGCACAAATGTTTAATTGAGGCCTAGTCTGGGTCAGGGCGTGTGAGATACACCCTTTATATACAAAGGTTATATTCAGTTATTTGAAATACAGCCATTTTGGGCACAAATCTTTAATTGAGGCCTAGTCTGGGTCAGGGCGTGTGAGATACACCCTTTATATACAGGGGTTCTATTCAGATATTTGAAATACAGCCATTTTGGATACAAGTCTTTAATTGAGGCATAGTCTGGTTTAGGGCGTGTGAGTCTGTCGTTCTTTCTACTATTAATTAAACACCCATTTAGGGCAAGATCCTAAATTCGAGAAATATGAGGAGAGCGTCAAATAAGGGACGTGGCCCAGGTCGTGGTGCTGCTGGTGGAGCTCCTGTTGCAGGGAGAGGACATGGTCGATCTGTGCCAGCTACACGCACAATTGAAACCCCTTCCTCAGGTGCGAGTAGGCAACAGAACCTGCAGCGGTATTTGGTCGGGCCTAATTCGGCTCTACGAATGGTGAGGCCTGAACAAGTACAGGCGATAGTAGATTGGGTTGCTGACAGTGGATCCAGTTCCTTCACATTGTCTCCCACCCTGTCTCCTGCTGAAAGACCACAGTTGGCACCTGCAGCCGATGTCCATCAGTCTTTCACCTCACCCCCTTGCAAATCAGCCAAGCAGTCTGAGCCCCAAGTCATGCAGCAGTCTCTTCTGCTTTTTGATGACTCTGTTAGCAGAGTATCCCAGGGCCATCCACCTAGCCCTACCCCAGAAGTGGAAGAGATTGAGTGCACTGATGCCCAACCACTTATCTTTCAAGATGAGTACATGGGAGGACCATCGCAGCACGTCTCGGATGATGATGAAACACAGGTGCCAACTGCTGGGGCTTTCGAAAGTGTGCAGACCGACAAGGAGGGCAGGGGTGAAGACTGGGTGGAAGATTTTGTGGAGGACGAAGAGGTCCTCGACCCCACATGGAATCAAAGTCATGCGAGTGACCTATGTAGTTCGGAGGAAGAGGCGGTAGTCGCACAGAGCCACCAGCACAACAGAAGAGGAAGCAGGGTGCAAAAGCGGAGCGGCCGTCCTCTAGACAGTACGCCTGCTACTGCCCACCGCAGCAAGGGACCGAGCACACCAAAGCCAGCTCCAAGGAGTTCCCTGGTGTGGCAGTTCTTCAGACAATGTGCTGACGACAAGACACGAGTGGTTTGCACGCTGTGCAATCAGAGCCTGAAGCGAGGCATAAACTTTCTCAACCTGAGCACAACCTGCATGACCAGGCATCTAAGTGCAAAGCACGAGCTGCAGTGGAGTAGACACCTCAAAAACCAAGAAAGGTCTCTGGCTCCTCCTGCTTCTTCTTCTGCTGCAGTCGCGGCATCTTCATCCACCTCTGGAGTGACAGTGCCACCTGCCTCCCCGCAAACAGAGGATCTGCCAGCAACACCACCACCTGGGTTACCAAGCATCTCCACAATGTCCCACGGAAGCGTTCAGCTCTCCATCTCCCAAACACTGGAGAGGAAGAGGAAGTACCCCTCTACCCACCTGCGATCCCTAGCCCTGAATGCCAGCATTTCTAAATTACTTGCCTTTGAAATGCTGTCATTCCGTCTGATGGAGACGGGTAGTTTTAAAGGCCTTATGGCAGTGGCTGTCCCACAGTACGTCGTGCCCAGCCACCACTACTTTTCCAGGTGAGCCATCCCTTCCCTGCACAATAAAGTAGGGGACAAAATCAGGTGTGCACTGCGCAACACCATCTGTGGCAAGGTGCACCTCACTACGGATACATGGACCAGTAAGCACGGTCAGGGACGTTATATCTCCATAACAGCACACTGGGTAAATGCAGTGGCGGCTGGGCCTGAGGCGGATAGCAGTTTTGCGCATGTCCTTCCACCACCAAGGATTGCAGGGCGCTTCAGTTTGCCATCTGTTGCTTCCTCCTCCTACTCTGCTTCCTCATCCTCTACCAGCTCCTCATCCGGTCAGTGTAACACCTTTACCACCAACTTCAGCACAGCCAGGGGTAAACGACAGCAGGCAGTTTTAAAACTTATCTGTTTGGGGGACAAACCCCACACCGCGCAAGAGCTGTGGACGGGCCTTGAACAACAGACCGATGAGTAGTTTGTGCCAGTCAGCCTCCAGCCCGGCCTGGTGGTGTGCGATAATGGGCGAAATCTCGTAGCAGCTCTGGGACTAGCCGGTTTGACGCACATCCCTTGCCTGGCGCATGTGCTGAATTTGGTGGTGCAGAGATTCGTTAAAAATTACCCCGATATGTCAGAGCTGCTGCATAAAGTGCGGGCTGTCCGTGTGCGCTTTCGGCGTTCTCACCCTGTCAGCGCTGCAGCGAAACTTCGGCCTTCTCGCTCACCGCCTCATATGCGACGTGCCCACAAGGTGGAACTCCACCTTGCACATGCTGGCCAGACTGTGCGAGCAGCAGCAGGCGATAGTGGAGTTTCAGCTGCAGCACGGGTGAGTCGCTCGGCGGAACAGCACCACTTCACCACCAATGACTGGGCCTCCATGCGAGACCTGTGTTCCTTGTTGCGCTGTTTCTAGTACTCCACCAACATGGCCAGTGTCGATAACGCCGTTCTCAGCGTAACTATCCCACTTCTATGCCTCCTTGAAAAAACGTTGCTGGCAATGATGGAAGAGGATGTGGCACAGGAAGAGGAAGAGGGATCATTTCGTAGGGTTTCCGGCCAGTCATTCACAAGTGGCTCCGAGGGTGGGTTCCTGCACCCACAAACCCAAGGTACACAATTGTCCAGCCAGGGCACAGTTCTGGAGGATGACGAGGTGGAGGATGAGGAGGAGGAGATGGAGGAGGAGGAACCATGTTCACAGTAGGGTGACACCCAGACCAGCTAATGGCCCTCACTGGTGCGTGGCTGGGGGGGTACAGAGGACACAGACGATACATCTCCCACAGAGGACAGCTTTTCGTTGCCTCTGGGCAGCCTGGCACACATGAGCGATTACATGCTGCAGTGTCTCTGCAACGACCGCCGAGTTGCCCACATTCTAACTTGTGCTGATTACTGGGTGTCCACGCTGTTGGATCCCCGTTACAAGGACAACGTACCATCCTTAATTCCGTCACTGGAGCATGATTGTAAGATACGCGAGTACAAGCGCACGCTGTACAGCAGGGGCACAGTGGAAGCACAAGGCGAAGGCAGAGGACGAGGAAGAGGTCGCCAACGCAGCTGGGGCACCGCCAGCACCTCAGAAGGCAGTGTTAGCATGGCCGAAATGTGGAAAAGCTTTGTCAGCACGCCACAACAACCAGCACCACCAGCTGATATGGAACATCTTAGCAGGAGGCAGCATTTCACCAACATGGTGGAGCAGTATGTGTGCACACGCCTACACGTACTGAATGACGGGTCTGCCCCCTTCAACTTCTGGGTCTCCAAATTGGGCACATGGCCTGAGCTTGCCCTTTACGCCTTGGAGGTGCTGGCCTGCCCTGCAGCCAGTGTATTATCTGAACGTGTGTTTAGCATCACAGACAAGCGCAGCCGCCTGTCCACAGCCAATGTGGACAAGCTCACGTTCATTAAAATGAACCAGGCATGGATCCCACAGGACTTGTCCGTACCTTGTGCAGAATAGACATGTATACCGGCACTAACCAGCCATTGTTATACTGCAGCGCAATTGCTCATTCTTGTATTTTGGATACTTCACACTCTTTTGGAGTGTACACTAATTTAAAAAAATTTAATTAAAACCAAAAACCTGTGTTGGCTACCTCGTCCTCCTCCACCGCCGCTTCCACCTACACCGCTACGTCCACCGCCTCCTCAAACTCTTACTCCATATGGAACTCCACCTCATAAATCTACAAACCGGATTCCAAAAAAGTTGGGACACTAAACAAATTGTGAATAAAAACTGAATGCAATGATGTGGAGATGGCAAATGTCAATATTTTATTTGCAATAGAACGTAGATGACAGATCAAACGTTTAATCCGAGTAAATGTATCATTTTCAATGAAAAATACGTTGATTCAAATTTTCACGGTGTCAACAAATCCCAAAAAAGTTGGGACAAGTAGCAATAAGAGGCTGGAAAAAGTAAATTTGAGCATAACGAAGAGCTGGAAGACCAATTAACACTAATTAGGTCAATTGGCAACATGATTGGGTATAAAAAGAGCTTCTCAGAGTGGCAGTGTCTCACAGAAGCCAAGATGGGTAGAGGATCACCAATTCCCACAATGTTGCGCAGAAAGATAGTGGAGCAATATCAGAAAGGTGTTACCCAGCGAAAAACTGCAAAGACTTTGCATCTATCATCATCAACTGTGCATAACATCATCCGAAGATTCTGAGAATCTGGAACAATCTCTGTGCGTAAGGGTCAAGGCCGTAAAACCATACTGGATGCCCGTGATCTCCGGGCCCTTAAACGACACTGCACCACAAACAGGAATGCTACTGTAAAGGAAATCACAGAATGGGCTCAGGAATACTTCCAGGAACCATTGTCAGTGAACACAATCCACCGTGCCATACGCCGTTGCCAGCTGAAACTCTACAGTGCAGAGAAGAAGCCATTTCTAAGCAAGATCCACAAGCTCAGGTGTTTTCACTGGGCCAGGGATCATTTAAAATGGAGTGTGGCAAAATGGAAGACTGTTCTGTGGTCAGACGAGTCACGATTCGAAGTTCTTTTTGGAAATCTGGGACGACATGTCATCCGGACCAAAGAGGACAAGGACAACCCAAGTTGTTATCAACGCTCAGTTCAGAAGCCTGCATCTCTGATGGTATGGGGTTGCATGAGTGCGTGTGGCATGGGCAGCTTGCATGTCTGGAAAGGCACCATCAATGCAGAAAAATATATTCAGGTTCTAGAACAACATATGCTCCCATCCAGACGTCATCTCTTTCAGGGAAGACCCTGCATTTTTCAACAAGATAATGCCAGACCACATTCTGCATCAATCACAACATCATGGCTGCGTAGGAGAAGGATCCGGGTACTGAAATGGCCAGTCTGCAGTCCACATCTTTCACCTATAGAGAACATTTGGCGCATCATAAAGAGGAAGGTGCAACAAAGAAGGCCCAAGACGATTGAACAGTTAGAGGCCTGTATTAGACAAGAATGGGAGAGCATTCTCGGTAACACTGACATGGAAAAGGATCTAGGAATTTTAATAAACAGCAAACTAAGCTGCAAAAAACAGTGTCAGGCAGCTGCTGCCAAGGCCAATAAGATAATGGGTTGCATTAAAAGGGGCATAGATGCCCGTGATGAGAACATAGTCCTACTACTTTACAAATCACTGGTCAGACCACACATGGAGTACTGTGTACAGTTCTGGGCTCCTGTGAACAAGGCAGACATAGCAGAGCTGGAGAGGGTCCAGAGGAGGGCAACTAAAGTAATAACTGGAATGGGGCAACTACAGTACCCTGAAAGATTATCAAAATTAGGGTTATTCACGTTAGAAAAAAGACGACTGAGGGGAGATCTAATTACTATGTATAAATATATCAGGGGTCAGTACAGAGATCTCTCCCATCATCTATTTATCCCCAGGACTGTGACGAGGGGACATCCTCTGCGTTTGGAGGAAAGAAGGTTTGTACACAAACATAGAAGAGGATTCTTTACGGTAAGAGCAGTGAGACTATGGAACTCTCTGTCTGAGGAGGTGGTGATGGTGAGTACAATAAAGGAATTCAGGAGGGGCCTGGATGTATTTCTGGAGCGTAATAATATTACAGGCTATAGCTACTAGAGAGGGGTCGTTGATCCAGGGAGTTATTCTGATTGCCTGATTGGAGTCGGGAAGGAATTTTTTATTCCCCTAAAGTGAGGAAAATTGGCTTCTACCTCACAGTTTTTTTTTTGCCTTCCTCTGGATCAACTTGCAGGATGACAGGCCGAACTGGATGGACAAATGTCTTTTTTCGGCCTTATGTACTATGTTACTATGTTACATTCCTATTTATAAACTTGAGAAACTGGTCTCCTCGGTCCCCAGACGTCTGTTGAGTGTTGTAAGAAGAAGGGGAGATGCCACACAGTGGTGAAAATGGCCTTGTCCCAACTTTTTTGGGATTTGTTGACACCATGAAATTCTGATTCAACATATTTTTCCCTTAAAATGGTACATTTTCTCAGTTTAAACTTTTGTTCCGTGATTTATGTTCTATTCTGAATAAAATATTAGAAGTTGGCACCTCCACATCATTGCATTCAGTTTTTATTCACGATTTGTATAGTGTCCCAACTTTTTTGGAATCCGGTTTGTAGTTGTTTTTTTTTATTTGTACAAAGTTTATTTTATTTTATGTCATTTCACTACTTTTTCAGTTACATTTTCGGGTGAAATTCACCAATTTTTGGGTGTGATGTACCACTGCTATACCTAGTACACAGGTAAAAAAAAAAAAAATTGTCAGTTACATTTTTGGGTGAAATTCACCAATTTTTGGGTGTGAAGTACCACTGCTATACCTAGTAGACAGGTTAAAAAAATAATAATTGTCAGCTACATTTTCTGGTGAAATTCACCAATTTTTGGGTGTAATATACCCCTCCTCTACCTAGTTGACAGCTTAATAGATTTCAATAATTTTTCTTTTACATTTTTGGGTGACAATAAACAATTTTTTTCTGTCATAGACCCCTGCTCTACCAAGTAGACAGGTTAATAAATTTCAGTAATTTTTCTGTTATATTCTTGGGTTGACATTATACAATTTTAGAAAAAAATAGTATGAGACTGGCACTCAATTATGTGGATCACATAGAACGTGGCAATTTAATACAGCAATTAATTGTTATAAAATCACGTTTAAAAACATACAATAAAATACAATAATAAAAATAAAAATTAAATTAAATTAAAATTAAAAATAAAAATATTTTTTTATTATTTTATTATTATTATTTTATTATTATTATTTTTTTTTTTTATTATTGTATTTTATTGTATGTTTTTAAACGTGATTTTATAACAATTAATTGCTGTATTAAATTGCCACGTTCTATGTGATCCACATAATTGAGTGCCAGTCTCATACTATTTTTTTCTAATTGTCCCTTATACTGATTGGGTGATCAGTTTTTGACTAGAGCACCAGTTCCAGGCTGTAAAGAAGGTGAGCTATTCACTTTAGTGTTACTATTATACAATTTTAGACGTGAATAAACCCCTGCTCTCCATAGGTGACAGGGAATAAAATTTCTGAAATTCTTCTTTAATTGCGCCACCTCCTTTGATTCAATGCTTAAACTTTAACAAGTTGTACCACATTTGCGCTTCAATAATTTGTCCCACATTTCCGCTTTACTCTTTTGGCCAACATTTGGGCTTCTGTAATTTGTCCCACATTTGTGCTTCAATACTTTGTCTCACATTTCCGCTTTACTCTTTTGGCCCACATTTGGGCTTCTGTAATTTGTCCCACATTTGCGCTTTAACATCTTTTCCCACATTTCCGCTTTACTCTTTTGGCCCACATTTGGGCATCTGTAATTTGTCCCACATTTGCGCTTTAACAGCTTTTCCCATATTTCCGCTTTACTCTTTTGGCCCACATTTGAAAAGAAAATCTTGAAATTTTTCAGAAATTTTCAAAAACACACTTTTTAAGGACCAGTTCAGGTCTGAAGTCACTTTGTGAGGCTTACATAATAGAAACCACCCATAAATGACCCCATTCTAGAAACTACACCCCTCAAGGTATTCAAAACTGATTTTACAAACTTTGTTAACCCTTTAGGTATTCCACAAGAATTAATGGAAAATAGAGATACAATTTCAAAATTTCACTTTTTTGGCAGATTTTATGCCTAAGCCTGCTGGTAACCAAGACCAAGTTGGAAGATTGTTTCCTGATGAAAGTTTATTCAAGTAAAGTTACTGTTTAATGTTATACAAGGTCTGGACTCAATTTATTTAATCATCCCCTTCATCAACTATCCCTTGCTCTACTTCGAACGACAATGCCTGGGGTTCCAGTCTATCCAGGTAGGAGCACCGTGACACGTGCAACATCATTAAGGGACATTTTAGGCCACTCTACACCACTCTGGCATTACTACACTGGGTACCACCACCTACAGTACTACTAAAAGGGGCCCTGTGCCCTTGTTGCTTCATTGCAACTGGCGTCACGACAAAAAAAACACTAAGAAAGGACACCTAGCCGCTGCCCCTGCGCTGCACATGCATTGATGTTGCTGTGATTGTGATAACACATTGATGTTTTATCTGTGGGTAGGTGGCAGCTGTAATTGACAGGTGTGACCCCTTAACAATGGCCAAGAAAAGAGAAAACTCCAATCCTGACCATTCAATAAGACTGGGATCAATTGCGATTACAAGGGAGGGGTGGAATCTGTTTTGAAGTGGTCATCAGCCTCAGCAATCACCACTATCTCTTATTTATCCAGAGCTTTAGGACTCATGCACACGAACATATTTTTTTTGCGTGTCCGTTCCGTATTTTTTGTGGACCGTATGCGGAACCATTCATTTCAATGGGTCCGCAAATAGACGGTGTGCATTCCGTTTACATATGTCCTTTCCGCAAAAAAATAGAACATGTCCTATTATTGTCTGCACTGTTCTATTAGGCCCCAGCTGTTCCGTTCCGCGGACCGCAAAATACATACGATCGTGTGCATGAACCCTTAGTATGGACAACACTTCGCCGCTCAGCTGCTGTGGTCACGAATTGCCAGACAGCAAGTTATCACCCAGTAAGGACAACAAGAAGCAACATGGCAGCACGTGATGTTTCACCAGGTTTCAATAAGGAGTTATCCCATGATTAATGTAAAAAAAAAATGAAAATGAAAAAATCATAGTACATGACAACATCTTTCTAACAAAGCTAGAACCAGCCCTGTATAACATCCTCATAGAATCCAAAAACAATGTTCACTTTGCCAATTTAAAGGGAGTCTTTCACTTAAAATGACCATTATAGAACACTAACACCAGGATCTCCATTATAGTCCCCATATTAGAATGCTACTTACCGTATTGCTGTCCATCGCAGATTTTCGCTAAAAAACACTTTTATTCAATATGTTAATAAGGTTCTGAAGCTGCCCAGGGGCGACGTTCAAGCGGTCGGTGCCCAGGCCCCTCGTCACTTTTCATACCAAATCCCTCCCCTTTCACCCCTCTGGCCCGCCCTAGGTTCTTCAGAAATCCAGCGCCAAGGCCGGCTAGATGTACGGGCCGGCACATGCGCCATTAAACACACTTGTGCCTCTGCCCATAATGGGGAATGAAGTGCGCAGGCGTGGTGAATCTTTTGAACGGCGCTGGCGCTGGATTTCTAAAGAACCTAGGGCGGGTCAGAGGGGTGAAAGGGGAGGGATTTGGTATGAAAAGCGACAAGGGTCCTGGGCACCGGCTGCTTGAGCGCCGCCCCTGGGCACCTCCAGAACCTAATTAACATATTGGAAAAAAAGTGTTTTTTTTAGCAAAAATCAGCGACTGACAGCAATATGTCTTTTCTAATATGGGGACTATAATGGAGATCCTGGTGTTAGTGTTCTATAATGGTCATTTTAGGTGAAAGACTCCCTTTAATGCCACTAGGGAGCCCACTCTTACATATGATCTGTAAAACTTAATTTTTATTGAAACTAAGTAAACTAAATCATAAACAATAAAGTGCCAAAATGAAAAGGAAAACTTTTAAATTGTCAGCTGGTTTTCAGTGGACGTGTATACTATATTTAGAGCTGTTTTCACAGGAGGGCTGCAGTAATGTTTATATGTGAGACTGCAGAAGCTGTTTTATATTTATAACTTCTGGATATAATTTTTATTTATTTTTTATTTTTTATTGGTTTTAACCTGTTTTTGTACCACTCATATACTCATGGCCTTTGTACCACTTTCGAGTCAGATCATAAAAATAAAATTTATTAAAATAATTTAATGGTCTTGTGTCCTGACTTTTCTTTTTGCTAGTAACCGCTTACTTATCAGAGGTAAATACTAAAGCGCTTTAAAGTGTAACTGTCATATTTTTATTTTATTTGTTAGTTTATTAGAGCTCAGCATCTATACCTTAGTTAGTCTGTCAATGATTGTCAAAAGATCTGCAATTACCTCATAATAACAGCTTTCATTAATGTCCTCTGTCCCTTTCCACTGCTCCCTTAAAATACAGTTGCTAGGGCTTGTCTGTCTCTGGCTAACAAGACAGGAAGATGGAGGGGCGGTCCTTCACACTGCATGACTGTATTAGGCTTCAGAGTGAGGAGGCGTGTCTTTCAGTAATCCAATCTGATTGGCTGGCAGGTAGCTGCTCCCAACTACAGCAAGTGTGTATGGGAAGTGAGGGAAAGCAGTTTTGGCCTCAGAGAACTGGCTGAGGAGCCATCTTGAGAAGGTCCTCATATTGTAAATGTTTAAAGTGTAAAATCAATTTTAGCATATGTTACTGCTGCTGCAGCATTATGCTTAAAACAATCTTTAGTTTCTTCAGATACGGTACCACTGTTTTCTTTGAGTTTTTCCCTTAGTTACAGCTGTTTTAACCTCTACAATATGAGGACCTTTTCAAGATGGCTCCTCTGCCAGTTCTCTGAGGCCAAAACTGCTTTCCCTCACTTCCCATACACACTTGCTGTAGCCAGCAGCTCCCTGCCAGCCAATCAGATTAGATAACTGAGAGACACGCCTCCTCACTCTGAAGCCTAATGCAGGCATGCAGTGTGAAGGACCGCCCCTCGGTCTTCCTGTCTTCTTAGCTGGAGACAGACCAGCCCTAGCAACTGTATTTTAAGGAAGCAGTGGAAAGGGACAGAGGACATTAATGAAAGCTGTTATTATAAGGCAATTACAGATCTTTTGACAATCATTGACAGACTAACTCAGGTATACATGCCGAGCTGTAATAAACTGGCAAATAAAAAAAATATGACAGTTACACTTTAAACAGCCGTAACTGCTGCTGCAGCAGTAACATATGCTAAAATAGATTTTTTGATGAAAACATGACAGTTACCCTTTAAGACACTTTCTATAACACGACCTATAATTCATTCGGCTGCTCTGCTTTATATGACTACCTAAGGCTAGTTTCACACTAGCGTTGTTTAAATCCGGCGTTCAATTCCGACACCAGAACTGCCCGCCGGAAAAACGTGTGAAAACTGATTACATTTGAATCCTGATCAGGATTTTGATCACAATGAAAAAATGCACTGGAAAAAACGGATCCGCCATTTATGGACTTTAACTTTTTTTTCACATTTTTCGGGTTTAACATGCAAAAGCCGGATCCGGTTTGACTGAACACACTGCGCCGGATCCGGCGTAATGCAAGTCAATGGGAAAAAGACTGGATCCGGCGTTCAGTCAAAGTGTTCAGGATTTTTGGCCGGAGGTAAAAATACAACATGCTACGGTTTTCTGAAAAGCCTGATCAGTCAAAAAGACTGAACTGAAGACATCCTGAACGGATTACTCTCCATTCAGAATGCATTAGGATAAAACTGATCAGTTCTTTTCCGGATTTGAGCCCCTAGGACGGAACTCAGCGCCGGAAAAGAAAAACGCTAGTGTGAAAATACCCTTAGCCTGCTTTCACACTTGCGCTTTCCCATTCAGCTATTGAGATCTGTCATAGGATCTCAATAGCGGATGAAAATGCTTCAGTTTTGTCCCCATTCATTGTCAATGGGGACAAAACTGAACTGAAGGGAATGGAGTGCACCAGAATGCATTCCGTTCCGTTTGGTTGCATCCCCATCGCGGACAGAATAACGCTGCAAGCAGCATTTTTCTGTTCGTGATGTGGTGTGGCGCAAGAGGGATCTGTCATGACTCAAAAAATATGATATGAAAAAATATATATAAAAACAAAAATATTGTTTTTACATATTAAGTACCTTATCTAGGGAGGGGAAGACGGAGGGGGGAATAAAAATCCTCCCCCCCCCCGCCGTCTTGCCCTTTCTAGATAAGGTACTTAATATGTAAAAACAATATATTGGAACCAACACATGCTAAAAGAAGCTGATTTCTGATGGCCAATTATTATTATGATTATTTTTGTTTTTATACATCAGGCACAGTATAGGGGGCACTATCTGTGTAGTACAAGCATTTTCATGGGCACTGTTTCTGCTGGATTGTATTGGGAAGAACAGCGGGCACAGTATTGGAGGTGGTAGGATGAGTTGTTCAGAAGGTGGGAGGATGATGGAAAAGTAGGAACCTAAGATGTCATTTAGTCAAACTGCAGAGACGAGAGATGGGTGAAAAATCATCATGGAGGTCTGGTCTGAAGGAGAAGATGAGGAAAGTGCTGCGGAATATGTTGGCGCTATATAAATAAAGATTATTATTATTATTATATACTACGTGTGGGGGGCACAATGGAGAGTAGGCAGAGTTGGGACATGGACAGATAGACATTTGGTGGAGTTACAGGTGTGGATCACCATTTTAAAAAACGTGTTGCTTCATGCGCCGCTGATAGTTTAGCTCCTTAGGCCTCTTTCACACAGGCGAGATTTCTGCGTGGGTGCAATGCGTGAGGTGAACGCATTGCACCGGCACTGAATCCGGACCCATTCATTTCTATGGGGCTGTGCACACGAGCTGTGATTTTCACGCATCACTTGTGCAATTGCGTGAAAATCGCAGCATGCTCTATTTTGTGCGTTTTTCACGCAACGCAGGCCCCATAGAAGTGAATGTGAAAGTGCGGATGCGGTGCGATTTTCACGCATGGTTGCTAGGAGATGATCGGGATGGGGACCCGATCATTATTATTTTCCCTTATAACATGGTTATAAGGGAAAATAATAGCATTCTTAATACAGAATGCATAGTAAAATAGGGCTGAAGGGGTTAAAAAAATATAAATAAAAATTTAACTCACCTTAATCCACTTGTTCGCGCAGCTCGGCTTCTCTTCTTTCTTCTTCTTTGCTGTGCAGGGGAAAAAGGATCTGTGGTGACGTTACTGCGCTCATCACATGGTCCGTCACATGATCCATCACGCGCATGCAAAACGCATTAAAATGTTTTGCACTCGCGCAGAAAAAATTTGCATTTTGGCAACCAGTGGTTACAGTCTCATGAAAGTATGCCCTGTCATACGGAGGAATCCTACCGTATGTATCTAAGAAAAGTCTTAAAATTTCCCCTGTTGTCACGTTTGCTCAGAAACAATATTTCTTCTTTATCCTGAAGCTACACAATCTTGGGTGCAATATCTGTCACACCATCAAAGATCACAGTGTTGTGGGGTGGCCAATAAACTAAATGGGGTCACAAATGAATGCAACTCAAAATTTGCCACCTCAATGACCCCAGAATTGCAAAAACTCCAACCAAGTTGGATTTCTGGGGTCGCAGCAACTCGAGAGTCATGCTACGACCCTATTCAGTTCATTGGCTGCACCGCCACACAGGGATCTTTGACTGTACAATGGGTGTTGCAGCTATTTAGCCTTAAAGGGAACCTGTCACCGGGATTTTGTGTATAGAGCTGAGGACATGGGTTGCTAGATGGCCGCTAGCACATCCGCAATATCCAGTCCCCATAGCTCTGTGTGCTTTTATTGTGTAAAAAAAAACGATTTGATACATATGCAAATTAACCTGAGATGAGTCCTGTACGTGAAATGAGTCAGGGACAACAGGACACATCTCAGGTAATTTGCATATGTATCAAATCGTTTTTTTTACACAATAAAAGCACACAGAGCTATGGGGACTGGGTATTGCGGATGTGCTAGCGGTGATCTAGCAACCCATGTCCTCAGATCTATACCCAAAATCCTGGTGACAGGTTCCCTTTAAAGGGATTCTCCAAGAATTAATAAAATGAAAATACTTAAATATTACTTTATTATAAATATGTCTCCAAATACATTTCATTAGTTATAATGGCTTGTTTTGTCTGGGAGAAATAAAATGGCTGCCGTCCTATTAGTACACACAAAACCTAATCACACAGGAGGACAAGTTACTTCACAACACTGAGCTAAAGAGCTGCCTCATCCTCCTCTCTGCTTGTCAGGGATTATGATCCTGAATACAGCTGATAAGATCTTCAGCTGAATCTCTGTAGGAATGGAGTTCAGGAGGAGACATGAAGTACAGAGAGGATGGACAGGACAGACTGTAGTAATGGAGACTGCATACAAGTGCTGCTGCTCATTACTACACCCCCACCTCCTCTCTGTACTTCATGTCTCCTCCGCAATTTTTGGCTTGCCCCAGGTGCTGGCAACCCACGCTACGCCACTGTAAGAAATGAAACCTCTTTATCAGAAAGAGGATCTTAAACTTAAAACAGCAGAAACTAGCATTTATAAAAATAGAACAGGAAGGGGGGGGGGGGTTGTCTGCTGAATCCCCCCCCCCCCCCCCCCTCAGCGTGCTGCAAAGAGCTGACACTTGTCTAAAATTTTAATAACCTCTAAATTGAACTCTGGTTCAGATAGATCAGTGGTGGCGAACCTATGGCACGGGTGCCAGAGGCGGCACTCAGAGCCCTCTCTGTGGGCACCCACACCCTTGAAAATGTCTAAGCCGTATCAATATACCTTAGACTCTTCCTGCCATTTATCAGCGCACAGCGCGCTATGAACAGCACAAGCAGCGCACTAAATGTAACTAAATGATAGATATACTATACTGGACTGTAGTATTCAGGTTACATTGCTGTGTTGGCACTTTGTGATAAATATGTGGGTTTTGGGTTACAGTTTGGGCACTCGGTCTGTAAAAGGTTCGCCATCACTGAGATAGATATAGGATATACAAGATGGAGTTCTATCTCTCACGGATGGAGAGCGTCTGTGAACAGCAATTTTCAAGTCTTGCCACAGATTCTCAATGGTATTTTGGTCTGGGCTTTGACTGGGCCATTCTCCTCCAACCCCAGTCTCAAGTCTTTAGCAGCCTCTACCAGGTTTTTCTCCAGGATTGCCCTGTATGTAGCTTATTTAGCTCCATCCATCTTCCAATCAACTCTGTCCAGCTTCCCTGTCCCTGCTGAAGAAATGCATCCCCACACACAGTGGGGATTGTGTATTCAGGTTGATGTGCAGTGTTAATTTATGACCACCCATAGTTTTGTGTTTGCGTTTTGTATTTGAGCCAAAAAGGTCAACTTTGCTCATCTGACCAGAGCCCCTTCTTCCACATGTTTGTTGTGTCCCCTATACGCTTGTAGCAAACTGTAAACAGGACTTCTTATGGCTTGCTTTCAAAAATAACTTTCTTCTTGTCACTCTTCCATAAAGGCCAGATTTGTGGAGTCCACAACTGATAGTTGTCCTGTGGACAGATTCTCCCACCTGAACTATGGATCTCTGCAGCTCCTCCAGAGTGACCATGGGCCTCTTGGCTGCTTCTCAAATTAATGCTCTCCTTTCCTGGGCTGTCAGTTTAAGTGGACGGCCATGTCTTGGTAGGTTTGCAGTTCTGCCATACTCCTTTCATTTTCAGAGGATGGATTGAACAGTGCTCCGTGAGATGTTCAGAGCTTGGGATATATTTTTTTTTATAACCTAACCCTTCTTTACACTTCACCACAACTTTATCCCTGACCTGTCTGATGTGTCCATAGGTAGACTCTATTTACTAATTAGGTGACTTACAAATACAAATGCACCTCACACTTTCCAGATTTGTATTCATTAAAAATTCTGAAAACCACTTCTTTTCTTTTCACTTCACCCATACTTGCTCCTTTGTGTTGGTTGATCACATAAAATACCAATAAAATACATTTAAGTTTGTGGGTGCAACGTGCAAAAGTGTGGAAAAGTTCAAGGGGTATAAATACTTTTTCAAGGCACTGTTAAAATGCAGGAGATGATTGTTATATACCTGCTACTGTTTTTATTGGTCTGTGACTACTCCCTCCTACTAAGGTAGATCTGAGCCCAGTCCTTTCAGGTTTTGCTTTTACTTCATTACTAGGGTTGAGCGAACCCAAACTGGAAAGTTCAGGTACCCGGACCCGAATCCGGATTTTTTCACTGAAGTCCAGGTTCGGGTTCAGTGTTAGGATGATTTTATTATTTTCCATTATAAAATGGTTATAACGGAAAAGAATAGCATTCTTAAGACTGAATGCTAAATAAAATGGCCATTGAGGGGTTAAAAAAAAAACCTCACCTCATCCACTTGATCGCGCAGCTGGTATCCTCTTCTTTCTTCTTTCTGCAGGACCTGCTATGACGTCACCGCGCTCACCACTTTGCAGTTCGGGTTCGCTCAATCCTACTGCGGACCAATTGATACTGAAAGCTGCCGGAAACAAGGAAGTAGACTTTTTATTTTTATGAAAAAAATGTGGGGGGCACTCACTATCCTGCAGCAAATGGACAGATAGCGGGAATTAATATTTGTGTGTCAGATTTTATTATAATCCCAAAATAAAAACATGTAAATATACAATAATAGAAATGATAACACCAAGTAGCTTAGGTAAAAGCGTGTGAATATGCAATAATAGAATGATATCTCCAAATTGCAGGTACCATATAAATTATAAATATAAGGATGGATTAAAACATGTGATAGACCGTGGTTGCAACCAGATGGAACCTAGATGTGCAAGTTCTTCAATCCGTATCCATGTGTGTCCCCGCAAAAATAGTTTTTTCTTGTAGGATAAAAGATGATTTTTCCTTAGTATCTTATTTGCGAACCTTATAGGTCAAAGCGCTTTGTATGCAACGTTAGTCAACCAGACAATATGCTTCACTTGTAGTGTGCGGTGACAATGAATATGGTAGTCACTGTTTTTCAGCTGCAACCAAATCAGTAACGTCACGCATTCAAAACTTCCCAATTGGAAGTGCTGTACTTTACCAGTCAGATGTCTTCAACTGCATTACTTTCTACAGTCTGGACTGGCTAGAGAACGCTGATGCAGACTGGGATCCAGTTCAGTGGTTAGCACTGGTGCCTTGCAGCGCTGGGGTCCTAGGTTCGAATCCGACCAAGGGCAACATCTGCATGGAGTTTGTATGTTCTCCCCGTGTTTGCGTGGGTTTCCTCCCACACTCCAAAGACATACTGATAGGGACCTTAGATGGTGAGCCCCACTGGGGACAGTTGGATGCTAAAGTGGAATATAGTAGTGCTATATAAGTGCATAAAATAAAAAATTGCTTCTTTGCCCTTCCAGGACCTGCAGAGTATCCCACATGATTTACAGATTCGTCATGTGAGCTGTTTGATCCTGTGCTCTTACAAAAGTTCAAAAGGTATCCCATATCATGTCAGGGAGAATGTTATTAAGTCCTCCAGCGTTTGTGGTGTTGGAACCGCAGACTTATTCCCTCATACCAGATGTGTTTTGGGGTTAACAGTCACCTTGCCACGAAACGCATCTGGTATCAAACAGTGAGGGAATAAGTCTGCCTGACGTGATATGGGATACCTTTTCAACTTGTAAGAGCACGGGATCAAACAGCTCAGCCTGCCTCACATGACGAATCACATGGGAGATCTGTGGGATACTGCAGACTGTAGAAAGTAATGCAGTTGAAGACATCTGACTGGTAAAGTACAGCACTCCCAATTGTGAAGTTTTGAATGCGTGACGTTACTGATTTGGTTGCAGCTGAAAAACAGTGACTACCATATTCATTGTCACCGCACACTACAAGTGAAGCATATTGTCTGGTTGACTAACGTTGCATACAAAGCGCTTTGACCTATAAGGTTCGCAAATAAGATACTAAGGAAAAATCATCTTTTATCCTACAAGAAAAAACTATTTTTGCGGGGACACACATGGATACGGATTGAAGAACTTGCACATCTAGGTTCCATCTGGTTGCAACCACGGTCTATCACATGTTTTAATCCATCCTTATATTTATAATTTATATGGTACCTGCAATTTGGAAATATCATTCCATTATCGCATATTCACACGCTTTTACCTAAGCTACTTGGTGTTATCATTTCTACTATTGTATATTTACATGTTTTTATCTTGGGATTATAATAAAATCTGACACACAAATATTCATTCCCGCTATCTGTCCATTTGCTGCAGGATAGTGAGTGCCCCCCACATTTTTTTTTCATTTTTACTCATTTCCACTTGGCATTGGGGACGCTGAGGGGCTGAGCACCTGCCATCTTTGGGCAATCTGGTTGAGCCACTAGCATCTCTTTTTATTTTTATGCTGACTGTATTATCAGTTTGCAGGGCATGAACCAGGGCAGCTCACGATGCATCACCGACTGATTGTATCATTATCCTGAGATGGGACTGTGTATATTTAAAGGGATTTTCTGAACTTAGGAAGATCACAGAAAAGTACCTGTAATCCATGCCTCCGGATACTCATCAGATGAAGTCACATAGCTCAGAAGTACCGTAGATTGTGCACCGTGTGGATATGGCTGTGATGTGTATGGAGTTTGAGGATTACCCAATGTGACCCTCACTCGGACACTGATGTATTGCATCTGAAAGGCTTTAATGTTGAGCTACAGTAAAATGTTGCAAAAAGAGTCTTTTGCTTTTTTCCATTGTGGGAGTGCTGCTTCTGGTATAATAGTGAGGTATGTGCGACTGCTGGGAAAGCAAACATCACACACAAGCGGAGTTGACTGATGTTAACCTCTTCAGCACCGCTTTTGTTTTTTTCCATTGTCACATTTTCTGAGCTGTAATATTTCTATATATTCATTGAGGTATGAGGACTTGTTTTTGTTGTGGCGTGAGTTATATATTTTTTATTCCATTTTGAGATATACTAATTAATTAGCTTTTAGCTAACTCTTCCTGAGGGAAAATGGGAAAAAAACCCTGCATTTCTGCTCTTGTTTTTTGCTACAATGCACTTTGTGGCATTCGCCATATGGTAAAAATAATGTGTTACCTTTATTCTGCAGGTTAGTACGATTATGGCACAAAATTTACCGTATTTTTTGCCCCATAAGACGCACCCCCCCCCCTCTGTCAGTGCATCTTATGAGGCAAATACTAATGAGCACTTCCATTATGGAAGCTCTCATTAGTACCGGAGGACCGGGAAGCGGTGAATGCAGCGCTCCCCGGACTTCGTACTCACCGTTTTCTGGTCCTCTGCTGTCGGCTTTGCTGTGGCTGCGCACAGCGTGAGGGCGCTCTGGAAGAAGACGAGAGCTGGATCCTGGGAGCCTGCGGTGTCCAGAGCAGGAGAGGTAAGTGGATTATTTTTATTTTATGTGATCTGAGGTGTGGGGGCTGATCTGAGGGCTGAATGGGGGGGGTCTTATTTATATTGGGGCTCTTATCTGAGGTCTGATTGGGGGTCATTCAGATTGGGGTCTGAGCTGAGGTCTGTTTGTGGGTCTGATCTCAGGTCTTATTGAGGTCTGATTAACATTAGGGGTCTGATTCCTGGTCCGATATGATGTCCAATGAAAAATATTTTTTTCTTATTGTCCTCTAAAACCTAGTTGCGTCTTATGGGCAGGTGCGTCTTATAGGGCGAACAATACAGGGATATCGTTTTTTATGTTTTGTGCACAATAAATACACATTTAAAAATAATAAAATTTTGTGTCCCCATATTCTAAGACAGTGTTCCTCAACTCCAGTCCTCACGACCCACCTGCCGGTCATGATTTGAGAATATCCCACAGAATGAATACATGTGGTAGGTCCTGAGGCATTGACACTAATTATATCACCTGCTCAATACTAAGAAAATCCAGAAAACATGACCGGCAGGTGGGCCCTGAGGACTGGAGTTGAGGAACCCTGTTCTAAGAGCAATAACTTATTTTTCAACCAATGGAGTTGTGTGAGGGCTTATTTTTTGCAGGATGATCTCTAGTTTTTATTGGTACCATTTAGGAGTACATAGGACTTTTTGATTGCTTTTTATTACATTTTATGGGAAGGTAAAAGAACAAAAAGACTTCAACAATTTGGGAATTTTTATCAGCATTGTGGTGTTCACCTCGCAGGTCAAGTGACATGATAAATATTTAGGATGGGTTGTTCCAGACATGGCAATATCAAATTTTTTTCCACTTAAAAGCATTTCGTATATTTACTTTTTAGGTCGGGTTTACATCACTGCTTTGTTTTCCATTCTTCTGATCCGTCAGAAAAACTGAAAAAAAAAAAAAATTATTTTGAGCATCCGTTGTGCTCATTTTGCATCCATGTTTGTCAGAGATACGTTATTTTAGACGAGATAAAAAGTCCTGCATAGAAGGGGTTAAAGAGTAGTTTTAACACTATGATAATAGTAAATACCCTTGAGGAACTCACTGCTATAATGTATGATCCTCTGAACAGATTTTGCATGCAAGTAAAGGGAATGTGTTACTAGAAATGACCTCTCAACCAATCAAGTTTTTATGTTAACCATATTTTCTGAATTGTTAGTGGCATGTAAGATTAAACAAAAAAAATAATCTATATCTATATCACCATTTCCGTATTTCGCCATATAAGACGCACCTAGGTTTTAGAGAAGGACAAGAAGAAATTATTATTTTTTTATTACACCTCAGGTCAGGCCACCAATCAGACTCGCAATGTTATCAAAACCTCAGATCAGACCCCAATGTGAATGACCCCCAATCAGACCCCATGCCCCTCATATCAGCACCCATGCCTCTCATCAGCCCCCATACCACAGAGCACATAAAAAAAACCCCACTTACTGTGACCCGACACGTGCAGCTTGAGTACACAGAGCGCCCCCGCGCTGTGCCCAGTCACAGCACAGCCAACAGCCAAGTACCAGGAAGAGGTGAGTACAGAGCTTTCACTGCTTCCTGGTCCTCCGGTACTAATGAGTGCTTCCATAATCGAAGAGCTCATTAATATTCACCCCATAAGTCACAAGGACAGGGAAAAAAATGTGTCTCATGGGGTGAAAAATACGGTACATTAAAATAAAAACACAAAATTCAGTTTTCGCACTGGCCACTAATCCTAATAAAATGCTTTTATTCTGTAGAAATCACTTCTCAGTCATCTGATTATCATTACAGGCAGGATTACAATGAGAGGTAACACCTATACATAGATAACACAAAATCCAACCATTCACAGTAGGTGATGGTCGAATTATTATTTTATTTTTTTAAACGTTATTCAATAACGCAAACAAACCAGAGACATAAGACCCTGTTCAGACACAAACCAAGTACCGGAACAAAGACGAGCCATAGTCAGGGACCCATGCAGAACTAGATATAGGACACATGGTGAACACAGGCAGACAAGTACATTCAGACAAAGACAGAACTGGATGCATGGCGCTCACAGACAGAGCTGAACATACATGAAAACAGACAGATGCCTGAGAGTCCCCGACACAGAACATAGAGGCATAGAAGCAATTCAAAGACAGGCTTAGACAGAGACAAAGTAACAAAGCACATACACTGGAACCCATGCGGAATGGGGAGCATGGCGCTCCCAGTAAGACAAAGCCATGCTGACATCAATGAAATACCAGGAGAACACACAGATCAGGGTAGAATGACAAATACCTACATCAGGAGCACATCTCCTGCACACAGCGACCCTGGAGGCAGACTCCACAGGCACATGCTCACAGGACTAATTAGCTGGGTAATGAGAGCGCCTGACCACCAGGTAATCAAACACCGACCAGGGAAACATTAACACTGGGTTCACACCTGAGCGTTCTGAAAGGAGCGCTCTGTATGCGCGATTGTACGGGCGTTTACAATCGCGCATACAGAGACAAGCGAACACACATTGTCGCGCGTTCCCGAAAGTCTATGTACGGGAACGCGCGACAAAACGCCCCAAAGAAGCTCAAGTACTTGTTTGAGCGTCGGGCGTTTTACAGCGCGATCGTACGCGCTGTAAAACGCCCAGGTGAGAACCATTCCCATAGGGAAGCATTGGTTTCTCCTTGTTGTGCATTTTACAGCGCGTAGGAACGCGCTGTAAAACGCTCAGGTGTGAACTTAGGGTAAAGGGAACATGTCATCAGCTTTATGCTGCCCATACGGCAGAATAAAGTAGAGACAGGTGAGTTGATTTCAGAGGTCTGTCCTTTAAAAGTTAAAAGTAAGTGGTTGCCGAGAACCAACATCACAATCATTGCAGACTGGGCCTGGAAAAGAGTCACGGCCACCTGAGAAGAGTCCTGGTTATTCAGGAATTCCTGCCTTCTACCTAGTTTTCTCCCTTTCTCTCTAGGAGAGAACTGCCAATCATCAGCAGATGGTTGAGAGAGCAGGAGATTATGGATAACCAGGACTCTTCTCAGGTAGATTTGACTCTTTTCAAGGCCTGAGCTGCAATGATTATGATGCTGGTTCTCGACAACCACTTACTTTTAGCTCATGAGTGACGCACCGCTGACATCAGCATTTCTGTCACTACTTTATACTGCCCTCAGTGAGATCAGCATAAAGGTGATGACAGCATCCCTTTAACCCTATGTGAACACACAGCATATCAGTCAGAGGAGACAGTTCACGCATAGCCACAGAACACCAAAGCCAGCACGTACCACACAAGCAACCAGCATACGCAGGAATGGTCAACCGCAGCCAGTACGCAAGCACAGACAGCCAGCCTGCATGGCAACAAGTGTCACAGTGAACCGCATTGTGATACAAACACATAGGACACAGTTCACACACTAGAAGACCGCAGCCAGCACACAGCCTTCCAACAACCAGCATACACGGGAGACAACCCGCAGCCAGTACGCAAGACACTGTCCTGAAAAAACAAGCTGTGTCGATGCAAAAAAAAAATAAAGTTATGACTTGAAAGTGAAAAAATAGGTACATCATGAAATACAAAATAGTGTCTTGAAAGATGTTTTCTGGTTGTTAGAAGTTATACCCTGTCCAAAGGATATGGGATAACTATGAGATTGGAGGGAGTCCTTCTGCTGGGATGGGCACACTGTACCCCTCGGAGCTCACCGAAATGAACTATTGTGTGGCAAGTCGGGCAAGGGAGTTTCAGGCATACATGGCTGTCTCTACAGCTCCTAGTTTGTTTCGGAGTTCTCCGAGGGGTGCGGGTCCCATTCTTGTAATCAGTGGGGGTCCCAGCAGTATGACCTCACCGGTCTCATAGTTATCCCCTATCCTGTGGATCCGCAAAAAACTATAAACAATTGAACTGAAATACCTCTTTAGGGGCTTACTGGTAAGAGGTTACACAACTTGTGTTTTTTGTCGTCTTACCCTGTTCTGCAGGTACAAAATATTTATACAAAAACATTCCATCACTCTTTCGTGCTTTTGATTCAGCATTTTTTGTTTTGAAAACACAAGGTGATTTCAACATATAAGCAGAAACATTTAGACAAGAAGATAAAAACAGGATTTTTCTCACTACGTGACCAGTGACAAAGTTGATAAAACCAACATATTACCATGTCCCACTGGTGCCAGTGTCGGCAAAGGTGCCACTGACTTGTAGGACATGTTTCACACTATCACTCACAATGATCATATTTATTGTGCCCAGCGCTGACCCAGGAAAGAACCATTGTAGGCAGGAGAGAGCCATTTCCGGCCAAATTAAGGCCAAAATTACTTAAATACAGCTAATTCTTGACCCATCTTGTAGCCTACATATCTTACAGTTAGTCCTACTCCAAGTCGTGTTGTGGCACAGAAGCCCTGTCCCCTCTGAGGCTGGCCTCACTTGCCTTATATCTGCCCCTGAAATAAGAATAAATTGAAGAACTGCTAATTATGCAATTTTGTAACATGCAAATATTGGTTCACCAAAGGTCATCACACTCACAAGTCTTTTTTCGGCCTTATAAACTATGTTACTATGTACTTATAATGCTGTTTCACAGCAACTGATTCCTGGATTGTGTTGCAATGCAGTGAAACTATTTACTGAAACTGTTTACGACATTTTCTAGCACAATGGCGGGTAATATAATACAGTCTAATGAGCATTACTTCAACAGTAAGCTGAGAACAGAAGAATTCCTTCACTTCGACCTGTAACAACTCTAAGCGAAGTTGCAAAAACTGGCATTGATCTAAATGGTGCAATATTATACTTTATTATGAACGGCCCCTTTTTTAGGCCTGGCGTGAGCGGGCGAAAGTCGCAGATTGTGGCGCAAATAACGTTTGTACCGTAATGTGCGTCAGAAATACACCAAATATAGGCAAATTTCCAGTAGTAAATGACCCCCAAAGTGTCATCCGAAAAAAATCTATTACGCCTTGATTCTCAATTTGGGGTGAATAAGTGTACGGATGAGCGAATCGACTTTGGATGAAACATCCAAATTCGATTTGCATACAGCGCTCCATACAGTATTAAAATGTATTGGCTCTGATGAGCCGAAGTTATTTCTTGGAACAGAACCCGAGTCCGGGAAACGTCTTTTTTATAGTACAAATCAATTTCTGAAGTTATTATGCGTAGTCTCGCGAGACATCGCAAAGTAATAACATCAGCTCATTGGAGCCAATACATTTTAATACTGTACGGAGCGCTTGCTCCGTACAGTATTGAAACGAAGTTTTATGCGAATCGACTTCGAATGTTTCGGTCGTGTTTTGACCAGCAACCCAGCTGTCCTTGAATGGTTGATTCGGTCTTCAACATAATCTCAAGTGACATCAGACACCCCCAGCCAGGAGTTGGTGGGTTCCTCTGACACCACGCTTAGTTGGCATGGCCCGGGAACAAGCTCTGTGCCCCCACCTGTCCAGAACCTGCCTCTGTCATTTTCTGCTCCTTCTGCTCAGGAAGTATTGTATGCCATCGGCTCGGCTCTGCTTTTCAGCGAGGACGAGCTTCTAGCTTTAGAGAAGTCCGCTGCTTCCTCCTGTAGGCAGGTAAGTAGCGACTATGAGAGTCGCGTGGGAGCTGGTGTGGCGAGCGGTCAGGCACGCGGCCCTGAGACTGGTGAGGGTGACATCAGTGACATGCAGAACAACGCGTTTCGGGGCCCAAAGTGTCCCCTTCATCAGGTTAACAGTAGTCACAGTAAATAATGTAAGTACAGGTATATAATGAACAAAAAAACCGCCAAAAAACGGATTGCCTGAGAGCTGCCCACAGATGGGACGGGCTAGCTACAGGTAATGTGTCACAGATAACTATTCAAAACATACATGCCATCACAGTGTGTAATTGCAGCCCATAATTATTGATACTACAGGAGGGTATACTGCAAGTAATCGGCGATTGTCTCTTGATATCAATATAAGTAAATAAGAAGGGAGGACCAAAGTCACATGACCGCAGTGGTGCAGTCATGTGATCGGAGCAGAGCGACTCCTTACTTGTAGTATACCCTCCTGTAGTATCAATAATTATGGGCTGCAATTACACACTGTGATGGCATGTATGTTTTGAATAGTTATCTGTGACAAATTACCTGTAGCTAGCCCCTCCCATCTGTGGGCAGCTCTCAGGCAATCCGTTTTTTGGCGTTTTTTTTGTTCTTTATATACCTGTACTTACATTATTTACTGTGACTACTGTTAACCTGATGAAGGGGACACTTTGGGCCCCGAAACGCGTTGTGCTACACTTTTTATGCAATTAAAGAAGATTCACCTATAAGAGACGGATTGGATCCTGTGTGTTTGCGCCTGATCAGAAACCTTTTTCTCTACAAGCATCCTTTGGGGGATTGGGCCTCCGATCCCAAAGATACATCTTCTGCGGCTGCATTCACGGATCGGGAAAGTCTCTCTTTCACTTACATACCTACAATAGAGTTGTGTCTATCTTTGCACAACCTAAAAAGGTGAGCACCTTAACTTGTTTAACAATTAAGTTTGTATTGAACCTACTACCCTATTGTGCGCCCCCCATACCCCTTCTTTTGTCTCTATGTTCCCCTCCTGACGGAGGGGTACTCTAGACTCGCCCGTGGTTACCAAGACTACTTCAACTGGAATTCCAGATAAGGGGAGCTGCACATAGGCCTATCTACTAGGATTGAAATGGATTATGCACGGAACCGAATGGAACAACGTGAACGCTTGATTATACAATGTACAAGAAACACCATTGAACATCATGTCGATTTGAATCAGGAACCAAATGCAAGTATCGATGAAAAAACTCTACTAACTCTATTTCATGATCTAGAGAAACTTATGTCAGATGAAATATAACATCAACTAGATGCGAGTTTTCTTGAGATTTATCTCAAAGAGGACATTGTTCCGCGTGGCCTGAGACTACGTTTTGGGAATTCTTTTAAAGAAGATACTGACTTTTGTAAAGAATGGGACATTTATTTACTCGAATGCGCAAAAGGTCTCATCACTAGATTGATTGATAAAAGGTGGTCATTATACCTAGAATGTGGTAGAAAAATATCTGCATGCCACGATTTAATATCTAAATATAAATCACATACTGCCTTCACCAAATTCGACCGGCTTATTACATCTAGGATCCTATCAGTGGAAAAAGATACGCTATATAAGAAAAGCAATAAACTCCATAGAGACAGACAAGATTTTGCCACTAATAATATTAAATATTGGCTAAAATCTGATATACCTAGACAGAACACAGGTAATCATACCTTACCACACCCAGCTATCCCCACCCTAATGGATAATGCTATAGACAACAATAATACATCACATATGGAAACCAACCCTCCCAGTGTTAGTGCTACCCATATTCAACCTTCCCTTCTAAAAAGACAAGACCATAAATATATAAGGTTTCAAAAACCTTGGGTGTCATACTCCAATCGGACTAGATCAAATCATAATGAAATGTCACGGTCTCAAGGCAATAGACCTAATAAGCATTATAGATTACAGGCTTACCACACACCCAAATACAATGGAATATCCACTGAAAAAACCCTAATTTCTAACTCTGAGAACTATACACCCCATAGTGTCTGTCACACCCCCATAAATAGATCTGTGCATACAAATGGTAGATTAGACAACACAGTTACTCAGGAATCCCCAGTTTCTGTCTTTCAGACCCCGTTACTCACCCCAAGTGGAATACATGTTCCTCTTATTACTAATACCACACTCACTCTTACCTCCCCGTCTTCCATATTCTCCACAGAAATACTCAATACCTGTGGTCCACTTAATCTACCACCAACCGAGTTTTCTATCCATCCTGACCAACATTCATCAGTTACATCCAATTCCCCCACTCCGTCAGTCTGCTCTGATTTGGAGATTGACTCTCTTCTTACCATCCATGAGAGTACCCCTCCATCAACCACCCCACACGTGGATACACTCGCTAGTACATCCTCTACTACCTCTGCCTATATTGACGTGAACCAACTAAATGGCTCACCCACCATAGAATCTTCATCAGCTGGCCCTTTCACATCTATGGTATCTTTTTTAGACCTTCCTCCTCTGATTCATCCCACTACTATCCAGTCCATTCCAAAAAGCCCAAAAACCACCAATATAGCTCATTTTTTTCATCCATTAGGCAACAAATCTGTAAAAAGAAAAAAACAAGGAGAGGCTGTAGAGCAGGTCAGCGCAAAAAGAAAAATTCCAACCCCTCGCAGCCAACATTGATTCCTAAACCAGATACATCACCCGTTTCCTATGGCATCTTTAATCTGTCTAGCCATATACTGACACCTAATGAGATTGCAGTACTCTCTAAAGGACTCTCGTTCTGTCCTACTAGCAAAATCAAAGAATTTGATCTTTTTCTCGACCTCAATCGATATATCAAGAAACTTACCCTTAAAAGGCACTTTAAGATAAAGGAAAATTCAAATACTGGGTCCAATTTAGAGCCCAATACTATATCCCTTGACACGGAACAGACTGTAGCCTTACCTCCATTACCTTCTGGCCTTAAAACACCTTCTACCTTTTATCCCATTCACCATAAGGGAAATTTCCTTGACACATTCTATTCTGTGGTCTCAAACGACTTCAGGGATATTAACCAGAAACCAGAAACAAGGCAAAACATGAAATCATCGGAGAAACTAGCTCTGAAAAAATTACAACTTGATACCGATCTAATTACTAGAAATGCCGACAAGGGGGGGGATCGTTATTCAGAACCGCGCAGACTATGTGAAAGAAGCTCTGAATATTCTTTCCAACGATAAATATTATTTACCTCTTGAGTGTGACCCCTCTGAAACTTATTTAGAAGAGTTTCAGACTCTAATAAAATCTGGGGATCTCTGTCTAAATAAGAAAGAAAGGGAATACATTATGGTTAAAGAGTCTACACCAGCGACCTTTTACCATCTTCCTAAAATCCACAAGGATATTCAGAATCCACCGGGACGACCCATAATATCAGGTGTCTCTTCTATCACACGGAATCTGTCACACTACATTGACATTCATCTACAGAAATACGTTCTTAATTTAAAATCCCACCTTAGAGATTCTGCATCACTCATTTCCCTACTCAAAGACATCGAGTGGTCAGATGGTTACCATTGGGTGACTCTGGATGTATCAGCACTATACTCGAACATTTCCTATGACTTAGGGATGAAGTGCACTTCCCGTATTCTTGATAATGATCCAGAATTGCCCGTTGCGCAAAAAACATTTATCATGAGAGGCATTGAGTTTATACTCACGCACAACGTGTTTACATTTCAAAATTACATCTATAAACAAATACGTGGAACCGCTATGGGGACGCGTTTCGCGCCCAGTTTTGCGAATTTGTTTATGGGGGCGTTTGAGGAGACTTTCATATACCATTCCAGTTTCTGGGCCAATAACAACATTGTCTTCTTCCGCAGATACATAGACGATCTGATTTTTATTTGGAATGGGGACCAAACATCTATAGATAATTTCATCTCATATATCAACACCAACGATTGGGGTATTACTTTTACTGGTACATCTGATAACAAAAGAACCGAGTTCCTTGATTTAGAAATCTTTATTCAAGACAGCAGAATAAATACACGCACTTTTTTCAAAAAGGTAGATAGCAACAGCTATTTAGACTTCAAGAGTACACATTATAGAAAATGGAAAACGAACATCCCCTTCAGTCAATTCAAACGACTCAGACGAAATTGTACTCGCGAGGACGACTTTCACCAGCAGTGCGATATTTTGGCCTCTAGGTTCACTCAGAAAGGTTATCCCTCTAATATCATTTCTGGCGCAAGAAAAAAGGCCACAGAACTTACCCAAGATGAATGTCTGATCCCAGTGTCTAAAAAGAAGAAAGAGATTAGTAATGGAAAATATGGTTGCAATTTCATTACTACCTTTAACCAAAATCATCTATCAATCAAAGCGGTTTTAGAAAAGCATTGGCACATTTTAAAAAGAGACCCGACTCTGAATCAAATTATTCCAGACTTTCCCAGACTTACGTACAAAAGAGCACGTACCCTCAAAAATATTCTGGCACCTAGCAAACTCAATTCTGCTACACATCACATTGTGAGTGACGATGCTGCTGCCCCCAAAGGTAGCTCTAAGTGCGGACACAAAAAATGCCTATGCTGCTTCAATATATGTCAAACATCTGTTTTTTACAGCCGAGTGAGTGGGGAATCATTCCCCATTATGTCCGCACTTAACTGTGAATCCAGTCACGTTATATATCTTCTAGAATGTCCATGCAATTTACAGTATGTGGGGCGCACGATACAAACACTGCGTAATAGAGTGAACACACATAGATCTAAGATTAAGAAGAAATTTTGGAAACACAGTGTATCTAGACATGCTGCGGAACACCATGAGGGTAGTTCAGCTGGATTTAAGGTGACCCCAATTGAACAAATCCCGTGTCACCTACATAAGGATATCCAGCATATTAGACGTAGAGAAATGTACTGGATCTTCAAGTTGAATAGTCTGCATCCGTACGGCCTTAACGAAGCTTTTGAGATTAATTTATAGAAAGTTTTGGATCGACATATGTATCTATTTACCGATATATATACATATGTATATTTTTATATATTTTTGTGTATGTATTTTTTTATATATATATATATATATATATATATATATATATATATATATATATATATATATATATAGAAATGGAAGATGGGCAGCACTCCAACATATAAAATGAAAAAAACTTTATTTACCCCAGTGGGAAATGCGCGACGTTTCGGCTCCAAACCAGAACCTTTCTCAAGCCTTGAGAAAGGTTCTGGTTTGGAGCCGAAACGTCGCGCATTTCCCACTGGGGTAAATAAAGTTTTTTTCATTTTATATGTTGGAGTGCTGCCCATCTTTTCCATTTCTGTATTTTTGGATTGATCCATTTTGGGCCTGCTGCACCCACCAACTTACATCTAGGACGGTGCTGCCATTGTTTTTTCATTTTTGTATATATATATATATATATATATATATATATATATTTTTTTTTTTTTTTCTTATGTATATATATATATTATATATATTGTTTTGTATATATTTTTATATATTTTTTTTTAATGTATATTTCAGTGTATATTGTTCATGACATTGATATATACTCACCTCAACCCTCGCCCCCAATAGGGTGGAGGGGTTCACATGCTTAAATGCTCTTATATACATATATATTTTCATATTTCTATATTTCTACCTATATACTATAGGGGCAAAAAAAGTGCCTCATGGCTATTAGCTTTTTTAGCGATAATGCACATATCTCTTTTGCAGTTTTATTCATTATATATATATTTTTATTTTATTTTTTATTTTTTGTATAAGTGCATCGATTTCTGCTTTTTATATATATATTTACTTATCTTTATCTATATATATCTATATTTATATTTATTTGGTCAATATATGTACCCCTTTTTATCAATTGTGGACAAACTCTTAGTATATTATCATATTATTATAAGAAGCCCAGTGTCTCTGACTTTCCCCTCACTGCCATTCCTACTAGCTGAGTAGATGTGGAGTATCGATCGCGATCCTGCGCCCATCTTAAACAGCCGCCCTCTGAGTGAACAGTGAGAGCGCATACCCTGGGTCTCCACAGAGCAGCGTCTCTGTAGTCATGGACACTGGTCATGTGATCGCGAGCTTTGTGATCACATGACCGGGTGCCCGAACAAGAAAGATAGATAAGCAGAGCGCAGGCGCCGGGCGCCGTACACAGGAGACGCTCTGCTCTGATCACATGACCGCACCACTGCGGTCATGTGACTTTGGTCCTCCCTTCTTATTTACTTATATTGATATCAAGAGACAATCGCCGATCACTTGTAGTATACCCTCCTGTAGTATCAATAATTATGGGCTGCAATTACACACTGTGATGGCATGTATGTTTTGAATAGTTATCTGTGACACATTACCTGTAGCTAGCCCCTCCCATCTGTGGGCAGCTCTCAGGCAATCCGTTTTTTGGCGTTTTTTTAGTTCTTTATATACCTGTACTTACATTATTTACTGTGACTACTGTTAACCTGATGAAGGGGACACTTTGGGCCCCGAAACGCGTTGTTCTACACTTTTTATGCAATTAAAGAAGATTCACCTATAAGAGACGGATTGGATCCTGTGTGTTTGCGCCTGATCAGAAACCTTTTTCTCTACAAGCATCCTTTGGGGGATTGGGCCTCCGATCCCAAAGATACATCTTCTGCGGCTGCATTCACGGATCGGGAAAGTCTCTCTTTCACTTACATACCTACAATAGAGTTGTGTCTATCTTTGCACAACCTAAAAAGGTGAGCACCTTAACTTGTTTAACAATTAAGTTTGTATTGAACCTACTACCCTATTGTGCGCCCCCCATACCCCTTCTTTTGTCTCTATGTTCCCCTCCTGACCGAGGGTACTCTAGACTCGCCCGTGGTTACCAAGATCAGTGACATGCAGACAGTAGTGGATGATGATGTAACCGATCACACGTAGGAGCTGGGTGAAGAGGGGGCTTCATCGTAAACATTAGGGGTTGAAGGTGGCAGCTTGCCCATGAGCCAGGGCAGGATGGCAGCGTGCAGCTGAGCCAGTGGGGTGCAAGTGTGGCAGTGAGTCATCAGAGTGGAAGCAGTGTGAGATCTGGAGCCAAACGTGCCTGGGGTAGTCCATCTGCTACTCAGGAGCCTAGCTGTCCGGAAATAACTAGCAGTGCACAAGCTCATAGTATCAGCGGCAGCAGGCAGTCAGTATGCAGTAGTGGGCACAATGTGGCTGTGTGTAGCATCTGTGGGCAGAAGGTGAAGCATGGCCAGGGTGCTAATGTTGGCACCACGGCCCTGCATCAACACATGGAGCATCACCATAAAGTAGGCTGGGAGAACCGTGGCACTAATGTTGTGGTACAGCCTGACGCATCTCCCAGTGGCTACCACCACTTCTCTAGCAGTCAGGGCTTCACCACATAAGCAGAAGGGAGCTGTGTTTCCTTCCCATTCTCTACTGGTTGTGATGCTGATACTCTTCCTCCTCCTACTCCTCGTCACTCATTTTGCCAGCAATTGATCACCGAGGCGATTGCAAAAAGACAACAGTATGTGGAGAGATTGACCTTTGTAAAGCTGAATCAGGCTCAGATCAGCCAGGATTTCCACACAACGGTGCCTGATACAACAGACTACATCATTCTGGCAGTAATGAACTGACTGTACTGTGCTGCCACTCTGGAACATTGTGACAAATGGTCTGTTACTGTTGCCATCCTCACCAAAGTCTGTTTTGGGGACATGTTTGGTCTTGTTGACATCACAGTTTATTTTACTGTTCTGATCAGAAGAACCAAAAAATTAAAAATACAAGGGATCCCGTCTTTATCACACGGTCAGAATTCTGCATCAGGATTTGCTCATGATTTGGAAACCAAAAGCAGGAGTAGATCCAAAACACAGAAGACATGCACATATTTCCATCATGTGTCATCTCTGTTTTGGACCCACTCCTGTTTTTGCCTAACCAATACTGATCAATTACTGACCAAATACTGGCTGTGTGAAGGCGGATGCTCAAAAGACAGGATGCGTTTTTTTGTTGGGTTGTTCTTCTGATGGATCAGAAGAAGGGAAAAATAAACATTGACGTCAACACAAACTTACTGCTGACACCCACTCTTGTATCAGTAACAGAACAGGTTCTCTAGAAATCTATGTGGAAGCAGCAAATGGTAAAGTGAGACCGCTCTTTCACTCTATAGTAGAATAAGTGGGTAACATAATACTTTATGATCAATGTGGACACCCCACAAACAGTCAAATGAGACCGCTCATTCACAATTTAGTAGAATCAGTGGCTAACAGGTTTACTAACAATCTATGTGGAAACAGCAGATGGTGTAAAAAAAAGACCATTCTTTCACTCTATAGTAGAATCTTGGGCCACTGCACAGGTAAGTACATTATTCTTGACGCAAGCAACGACCTGTAAGGCTTAGTTCACACTTCAATTATTTGGTCAGTTATCTCCGGCAGTTACCAAAATCAGGAGCCAATCCAACTCTCAGAGAAGGTATCATGAAAAGATCTGCATCAGTTCTTTGTTTTGGACGTGTAACTGACCAAATAAGTGAAGTGTGAACTGATCCTAATTGTGACACACACCGATGCGGACATCCATATACTGCATGTGACCTGCACATGTCACACTGAAGCACAGTGTTTGTTACCACTGGCTACCATCAGTTTACCCATAGCTATAGATGTCATTGTCACTTTGTTATTACTAATGCTGCCTTGGTGTTAAAGAGCTTGTAAAGGGGTTGGATACAGTCCCGGGAGACCTCATAATGTCTTACACAACTTTTCAGGACAATTGGGGCACATTTGATTCGGGTCGAATTGATTCTGACTGAATCTGACAACTGAATCAATAGAATTTGTATCCAAAAGTAATTTCAGGAAATTTGCTCTTCTCTAGTGCTGATTAGTTTTCATGGCAGCCTGGGGTTTTTGTAATCTTCCTTTGAAGCCCTGTATGGTATAGGCAAGTCTTTCTCAACCTTCTCAATCCAAGTGCCCTCTGGTGAAGAAAGTTCCAACTGAGTATCCCCCAAGGCTATGTTAAGGCTATGCTCACACTGCTGTCAGAGGTTCTGGTTGTAACCTCTGTTAGCAGTACCTTCAGATTTAATGGGAAGAATAGCACAATAGACAGCGCTATTCTTCCTCTCAAAATGACACACTACATTTGGACCCATGATGATCCCGTTATAAGTTAATAGGGTCTACCTATTAACACCATGCAAATTTCTCCTTGTGCCCCACCCACTTATACATTTTTGAGTGACAAAAGTGAATATAACCACCTTCATCAGCTGTATACCAGATCCACCCTGTGTACAGACCCCAGACCAGACTCCACCCATTTTCAGACCCATTTTAGAATGCAGTGGGTAACAGAAGGTGTGACATCATTGGTTACATGTTGCTAATGGTGGTAAGAGGTATAATATATGCAGTGTGTACAGATATATAGTATATACAGCAGTGTACTGATATGTGAGGTACAAGGTATAATATATGCAGTGTGTACAGATATATAGTATATACAGCAGTGTACTGATATGTGAGGTACAAGGTATAATATATGCAGTGTGTACAGGTATATAGTATATACATCAGTGTACTGATATGTGAGGTACAAGGTATAATATATGCAGTGTGTACAGGTATATAGTATATACATCAGTGTACTGATATGTGAGGTACGAGGTATAATAAATGCAGTGTATACAGATATATAGTATATACAGCAGTGTACTGATATGTGAGGTACAATGTATAATAGATGCAGTGTACAGATATATAGTATATACAGCAGTGTACTGATATGTGAGGTACGAGGTATAATAGATGCAGTGTGTACAGATATATAGTATATACAGCAGTGTACTGACATGTCAGGTATGAGGTATACTAGATGTAGTGTGTACAGATATATATATAGTATATACAGCAGTGTACTGATATGTGAGGCATGAGGTATAATAGATACCGTGTGTACAGGTATATAGTATATACAGCAGTGTACTGACATGTGAGGTACGAGGTATAATAGATGCAGTGTGTACAGATATACATGGTGGGCCATTTATATGGATACACCTTAATAAAATGGGAATGGTTGGTGATATAAACTTCCTGTTTGTGGCACAATAGTATATGTGAGGGGGGAAACTTTTCAAGATGGGTGGTGACCATGGCGGCTATTTTGAAGTCGGCCATTTTGAATCCAACTTTTGTTTTTTCAATAGGAAGAGGGTCATGTGACACATCAAGGTTATTGGGAATTTCACAAGAAAAACAATGGTGTTGTTATACGAGATTGCTGTGAAGATACGAGATGTGCAGCACCTGAAACTACAGATACTGGAAGCCTGTGCTAGCATTTCTCCTGCGGTGTTGCTATCAGTGTGTGAAGAGTGGGAGAAGAGGGTTGCATTGACAATCCAACACAATGGGCAGCACATTGAACACATTTTATAAGTGGTCAGAAACTTGTAAGTAACTCATGAAAGAATAAAGTTACGTTAAAACCAAGCACACCATTGTTTTTATTGTGAAATTCCCAATAAGTTTGATGTGTCACATGACCCTCTTCCTATTGAAAAAACAAAAGTTGGATTCAAAATGTCTGACTTCAAAATGGCCGCCATGGTCACCACCCATCTTGAAAAGTTTCCCCCCTCACATATACTAATGTGCCACAAACAGGAAGTTAATATCACCAACCATTCCCATTTTATTAAGGTGTATCCATATAAATGGCCCACCCTGTATAGTATATACACTCACCTAAAGAATTATTTGGAACACCTGTTCTATTTCTCATTAATGCAATTATCTAGTCAACCAATCACATGGCAGTTGCTTCAATGCATTTAGGGGGGTGGTCCTGGTCAAGACAATCTCCTGAACTCCAAACTGAATGTCAGAATGGGAAAGAAAGGTGATTTAAGCAATTTTGAGCGTGGCATGGTTGTTGGTGCCAGACGGGCCGGTCTGAGTATTTCACAATCTGCTCAGTTACTGGGATTTTCACGCACAACCATTTCTAGGGTTTACAAAGAATGGTGTGAAAAGGGAAAAACATCCAGTATGCGGCAGTCCTGTGGGCGAAAATGCCTTGTGGATGCTAGAGGTCAGAGGAGAATGGGCCGACTGATTCAAGCTGATAGAAGAGCAACGTTGACTGAAATAACCACTCGTTACAACCGAGGTATGCAGCAAAGCATTTGTGAAGCCACAACACGCACAACCTTGAGGCGGATGGGCTACAACAGCAGAAGACCCCACCGGGTACCACTCATCTCCACTACAAATAGGAAAAAGAGGCTACAATTTGCACGAGCTCACCAAAATTGGACTGTTGAAGACTGGAAAAATGTTGCCTGGTCTGATGAGTCTCGATTTCTGTTGAGACATTCAAATGGTAGAGTCCGAATTTGGCGTAAACAGAATGAGAACATGTATCCATCCTCTGATGGCTACTTCCAGCAGGATAATGCACCATGTCACAAAGCTCGAATCATTTCAAATTGGTTTCTTGAACATGACCATGAGTTCACTGTACTAAAATGGCCCCCACAGTCACCAGATCTCAACCCAATGGAGCATCTTTGGGATGTGGTGGAACGGGAGCTTCGTGCCCTGGATGTGCATCCCTCAAATCTCCATCAACTGCAAGATGCTATCCTATCAATATCGGCCAACATTTCTAAAGAATGCTATCAGCACCTTGTTGAATCAATGCCACGTAGAATTAAGGCAGTTCTGAAGGCAAAAGGGGGTCCAACACCGTATTAGTATGGTGTTCCTAATAATTCTTTAGGTGAGTGTACAGCAGTGTACTGATATGTGAGGTATGAGGTATAATATATGCAGTGTGTACAGATATATAGTATATACAGCAGTGTACTGATATGTGAGGTCTGAGGTATAAATTACACCTCATATCTAAGGTCAGTACACTGCTGTATATATTATATATCTGTACACACTGCATCTATTATACCTTGTACCTGCATTTATATGTTATGTACAAGGTATAGATGCAGTGGGTACATATATATACCCTGTTTCCCCGAAAATAAGACAGTGTCTTATATTAATTTTTTCTCCCAAAGATGCGCTAGGTCTTATTTTCAGGGGATGTCTTATTTTTCCATGACACAGAGGGGATCAGAGGGGAGAATCAAAATGACACAGGAGAATCTGAGGGAAGATTACAATTTTAGTACCCTTTCTTATCCTCCTGTGTCATTTTGATTCCCCCCTCTGATCCCCCTGTGTCATTTTAAGTGATCCCCCTCCCCTGTGCCAGTGGACAGTGGATTATTTAGTCTCTCCCCCCTCCCACCTTCACCAGACATTCCCCCCCCCCCCATACCTCAGTCACCCCTGTATGTCCGTGCCGGCCAGATTCCACACAATGTGCCCGATTCCTGCCCTGCGCAACTCACTCACATTTAGACAGTGAGTCAGCCAGACTCCGTCAGGGCAGACCGAGCAGCAGGCGGCAGCTTGTCCTGGCAGTGGCGCGGGCTCTCTGATTTAAAGAGACCTCGCACCGCCTGAACAGCTCTGGCTGTGCTGCGGCCAATCAGTGAGCTGCGCGGCGGCGCCCGCCGCTACGATCGGGAGGAGTCAGATGCCTTGCAGTAACTTCTGGGACCTTATATTCCGGGGGGCCTTATTATCGGGGAGGCCTTATTTTCGGGGGGATGCCTTATATTTCAGCAAGAGGCAAAACTAGAGGTAGGTCTTATTTTCGGGGGATGTCTTATTTTCGGGGAAAGACGGTAGTATATACAGCAGTGTACTGATATGTGATGTATGAGGTATAATAGATGCAGTGTGTACAGATATATAGTAGAGGAGGAAGAATGGAAAAAACCCATATGTGGTCAATGGTATTGAAATGCAAAAACACATTAGCCAAAGGCTATAAAGACCCTATTTTGACCATTTAAAACGTAACTATTAATTGAATATATTAACAATTCTAGGCCCTAAGTGAAAGTAAAACTACAGCCACTTCGCTACTAGATAACTGCAGTATATCTTTTCAGAAAGTATTTGTCCAAAGGTATTAGAGTAGGTATGGCACTGTATTTTGCCCACTGATGTATTGGCTTTATACATCAATAGGGAAGGTCGATAAATATATTAATTTGGGCAAATAATATATATGAAAATAATAGAAAATATTGTGTATCCTTATTGTTGCAGTGGAGATTGTAGGATTGTTGTGTCTATCGCTATAACAAGTTTAGATATGTCTAAACAGATGACTCTGCCTGGAGCGGAGAGGTATGCAAAGCATCTCACTAAGATTATTGACTAATGCGTGTATCTTGCCCTCAATTCATAATGTTCTATGGCAACTTTATATCTCACTGACAGCAGCTTTTTTCATTTAGCTATACTGTCCAGTGTCTGCAGTGCATCGTGCAGAGAAGGATGCAATTAAAAGAATAAACAGCTTAGCTCCCCCGATGCTGTGCAACTGGCGTCTTCAGGGGTCTGGAGCTTGTGCCTTTGACAGGTCCTCAAACCCCTGAAGACTCCGGTTGCATGTCAAAACATGATGAGGGAGCTAAGCTGCTTATCCCTTTAATCCAGAGGAAAAAAAAGCAGGCTGTTTTGAGAGCTCCATTTATACATGCAGGCAAACGTGCGTTTGTGAGCATTCGCGTGTTTGATTTTTAAGTGTGTGTTTGTATTAAGTGTGTGACTTTAGATTACGTGACTTCAAATTCAGGGACTTAAGGAGGGAACTACAGTAAATCAGTTCTTATCACTGCATTATATCTCTTCTTGCATAATCCCCATTTAGTATGTGTTCCATTATTGACAGCGCAGTCCAGTGCACATCTTGTCTGATGTCTGCAGTCCTGGAACAGCCGTTCGAGGGCGCATATCTCTGTTCATCGAGTATCTAATCGGGCGAGTTTTAACACTGAGAGGCGTTGACAATTTGGAAAAGAGTTTGCTGCTCACTGAGCAAGCACTCTATGGGGTAGATGTGGGGGAGGGTGGTAGCGAGGAGGCTGAGGAAAGTGAGGGAGCTAGATGGATAACAGTTAAAAAGCCCAGATCTGACACATGGTTGGCAGATGAGGGGGATGTCAGTTCAGGGAGAGCACTGCTGCAGCCGGACACTTCCTCTGCCAGTCAGGGGAATGTCAGCTCCAGTAAGCAGGGGACCAGGAGAGCAGGGCAGGCCAGACAGGTGCTGGTAGTTGGAGACTCAATTATTAGGGGTACAGATAGGGCGATCTGTCACAAAGACCAGGATCGCTGAATGGTGTGTTGTCTTCCTGGCGCTCGAGTTCGACACATCGCGGATCGGGTTGACAGATTACTGGGAGGGGCTGGAGAAGATCTAGCGGTCATGGTCCATATCGGAACCAATGACAAAGTTAGAGGTAGATTGGAGCGTCCTTAAAGATTATTTTAGGGATTTAGGTTAAAAGCTTAGGGCAATGATCCCAAAGGTAGTGTTTTCCAAAATACTGCCTTTACCACGGGCTACACAAGAAAGGCAGCGGGAGATTAGAGAGGTTAACAAGTGGCTCAAGAACTGGTGTAGGGAGGAGGGGTTTGGGTTCCTGGAGAACTGGGCCGACTTCTCTGTCAGCTACAGGCTCTATCGTAGGGATGGGCTGCACCTCAATGGGGAAGGGGCAGCTGTGTTGGGGGAGAAGATGGCTAGAAGGTTGGAGGAGTGTTTAAACTAGGGACTGGGGGGGGGAGGGTAATTACGTTACAGGATGGGAAGATAGTGCAGATAGAGACCGGGGGCAAGGTAGTGGGACTGGGGGAGGAATGGAAGGAGGGACTAGAACAGTTCAGAAGGAAAGGTGTAGGGTAAAAAATATACATAAACCTCTCAAATGTATGTATACTAATGCCAGAAGCCTGACTAATAAAACTGGGGAACTGGAATTAGTGATGTGTGAGGAGAACTATGACATAGTGGGAATAACTGAGACATGGCTGGATGATAGCTATGACAGTGGGAATAACTGAGACATGGCTGGATGATAGCTAGAACTGGGCAGTTAATGTACAAGGTTACAGTCTGTTTAGAAAGGATCGTCAAAACCGGAGAGGGGGAGGGGTCTGCCTTTATGTAAAGTCCTGTCTAAAGCCCACAGTCTGGGAAGATATAAGTGAGGGACATGAACATGTGGGGTCACTGTGTGTAGAGATATATGGAGGTGAAAACAATAATAAATTACTAATAGGAGTTTATTATAAACCACCTAATATACCAGAGTCCACAGAAAATCTACTACTAAACGAGATAGACAAGGCGGCAGATCATAATGAGGTCGTTATTATGGGGGACTTCAACTACCCAGATATAGACTGGGAAACTGAAAGCTGTACATCTCATAAAGGAAACAGATTCTTGTCAATAGCTAAAGACAATTACCATTCCCAACTGGTTCAAGACCCGACTAGAGGGACGGCCATATTAGACTTATTATTAGCCAATAGACCTGACAGAACAACAGACGTGCAGGTTGGGAGACACCTGGGAATAACCTTCCAATTATAATTCAAAAGAGTGTTTCTTCAGGGAGGAACAAAAATACCAAACTTCAAAAAAGCAAAATTTAGCCAACTAAGAGAGGCCATAGGCCGAACTAACTGGGACAAAGTCCTCAAAAATAAAAATACAGCCACAAAATTTTATATATTTAAAAGCATCCTAAAATCTAATTGTGAGAGGTACATACCTTATGGGAATAAAAGGGTAAGGAACAAGAAGAAACCAAATAGAATGTATGGATAAATAGAACTGTTAAGAAAGCATTTAAATCACTAGAACAGGAGGGTAGCACGGAAGCACTGAAAAACAATAAGGAAAAAAATAGAATATGTAAAAAACAAATAAAAGCCGCCAAACTAGAGACCGAGAGATTAATTGCCAAAGAGAGCAAAACTAACCCTAAAATGTTCTTCAATTATATAAATAGTAAAAAGTATAAATCTGAAGGTGTCGGCCCTCTACAGAGTAATGAGGGGGGAGTTGCAGAGAGCAATGAGGAGAAAGCAAAGCTGTTAAATATTTTTTTCTCCAATGTATTCACTGAGGAAAATAAACTGTCAGATGACATGCAGAATGTAAAAGTAAATTTCCCATTAAAAGTGCCCTGTCTGATTCAGGAAGAAGTACAGCGGCGTCTTAAAAAGATTAAAATAGACAAATCGCCAGGACCAGATGGCATACACCCCCGTATCCTAAGATAATTAAGTAATGTCATAGCCAGACCCTTATTTCTGATATTTAAGGACTCTATACTGACAGGGAGTGTTCCACAGGATTGGCGCATAGCAAATGTGGTGCCATTATTTAAAAAGGGTCCAAAAACAGAGCTCAGAAACTATAGGGTGGTAAGTTTAACATCTGTTGTGGGTAAACTGTTTGAAGGTTTCCTAAGAGATGCTATCTTGGAGTACCTCAATGAAAATAAGCAAATAACGCCATATCAGCATGGCTTCATGAGGGATCGGTCGTGTCAAACTAATTTAATCAGTTTCTATAAGGAGGTAAGTTCTAGACTTGACAGCGGTGATTCAATGGATGTCGTATATCTGGACTTCTCCAAAGCATTTGACACTGTACCGCATAAAAGGTTAGTATATAAAATGAGAATGCTTGGACTGGAGGAAAACGTCTGTATGTGGGTAAGTAACTGGCTCAATGATAGAAAACAGAGGGTGGTTATTAATGGTGCACACTCAGATTGGGTCACTGTCACTAGTGGCGTACCTCAGGGGTCAGTATTTGGCCCTATTCTCTTCAATATATTTATTAATGATCTTGTAAAAGGCTTGCATAGTAAAATATCAATTTTTGCAGATGACACTAAACTGTGTAAAGTAATTAACACTGAAGAGGACAGTATACTACTACAGAGGGACCTGGATAGATTGGATGCTTGGGCAGAGAAGTGGCAGATGAGGTTTAACACTGACAAATGTAAAGTTATGCACATGGGAAGGAATAATGCAAGTCACCCGTACATACTAAATGGTAAAACACTGGGTAACACTGACATGGAAAAGGACCTAGGAATTTTAGTGAACAGCAAACTAAGCTGTAAAAACCAGTGTCAGGCAGCTGCTGCCAAGGCCAATAATATAATGGGTTGCATTAAAAGGGGCATAGATGCCCGTGATGAGAACATAGTCCTACCACTTTACAAATCACTAGTGTCACGGATGGTGTACAGGAAACAAGACAATGCAATACAATAATGACTCACTGGATCCACAACTAAGGAACAAAAGGGAGACCCCTACATGAGACCTGCCACTCTCCCTAATTGCTCAGCCTATGCGAACACCCCAAAGGTGGATGGGCGCATATCCACGTACCTCGGCTATATAATACCTGAAGACCCTACAATAGTGAGGGGACACGACCACCGGCTCCCTACACTGGACACGGAGGGAGTCAGGGTCACCTGAAAATCCAGCAGACAGAAAATCACAAATAAAGGAACAGCACTTATCTTGCAGAGGACTGGGAAATAGAAACAGCAAGCACACACACTCCAGGAAGTTGTATAAGCCGCAACCTAATGCATCATGGGGAGGAACTTAAAGGGAAGCCATTAGTCCAACTGCATGACAGCTGAGATAGACTAACGAGATGAGGAACTTAACCAAAACAAAGAAACTCAAGGAGGAGGATCTGGAAAGCTCCTGTCAGAGCTTCTCAACTGTCTGGTTGTGACAGTACCCCTCCCTCTACGAGTGGACTCCGGACACTCAGGGCCCACCTTCTCAGGAAGGGACCTATGGAAAGCCCTGATGAGACAAGTGGCCTTAATGTCCGTCACTGGGACCCACATCCTCTCCTCAGGACCATAACCCTCCCAATGAACGAGGTACTGGAGGGAACCGCGGACAAGACGAGAATCCACAATCCTAGAGACCTGAAATTCAAGATTTCCATCAACCATAATCGGAGGAGGAGGCAAAGGCGAGGGTACAATAGGTTGAACATAAGGTTTCAATAAGGACTTATGAAAAACATTATGGATCTTCCAAGTCTGAGGAAGATCAAGACGGTAGGCAACAGGATTGATGACAGACAGGATCTTGTAAGGCCCAATAAACCTAGGACCCAACTTCCAGGAGGGAACCTTCAACTTGATATTCTTGGTAGACAACCACACCAGATCCCCAACATTCAGGTCCGGACCAGGCACACGTCTCTTATCTGCCACACGCTTATATCTCTCACTCATGCTCTTTAGATTATCCTGAATCTTTTGCCAAATAGATGACAAAGACGAGGAGAATCTGTCCTCATCAGGTAAACCAGAAGACCCCTCTCCCGAGAAAGTCCCAAACTGCGGATGAAACCCATATGCACCAAAAAATGGTGACTTATCAGAGGACTCCTGACGACGGTTATTTAAAGCAAACTCAGCAAGGGACAAAAAAGAACACCAATCCTCCTGATTCTCCGCCACAAAACAGCGCAGATATGTCTCCAGATTCTGATTGACGCGCTCTGTCTGGCCATTCGACTGCGGGTGGAAAGCAGAAGAGAATGACAATCGAACCCCCAAGCGAGAACAGAAAGCCTTCCAGAATCTGGAAACAAACTGCGTGCCCCTATCAGAGACTATGTCTGAAGGAATACCATGCAATTTGACAATGTGGTCAATAAATGCCTGCGCCAGCGTCTTAGCATTGGGCAAACCAGGAAAAGGGATGAAATGCACCATTTTGCTAAAACGGTCCACCACCACCAAAATCACAGTCTTCCCCGAGGAACGAGGCAAGTCCGTTATGAAGTCCATGGACAGATGTGTCCAAGGACGGGAAGGAAATGGGTAAGGGAAGGAGAGGACCTGATGGCCGTGAATGAGGGACTTTGGCACGAGCGCAAGTCTCGCAAGCTGCCACAAAACCCTCAACCGACTTACGAAGCGCAGGCCACCAGAATCTCCGAGCGATGAGATCCAGTGTGGCTCTTGCCCCCGGGTGCCCAGCAAGGACCGTATCGTGGTGTTCCTTAAAAATCTTGTGTCTCAAAGCGAGAGGCACAAACAACCTCCCAGGAGGACAAAGATCAGGAGCCTCTGCCTGGGCTGCCTGCACCTCTGCCTCCAATTCAGGAAACAGAGCAGAGACCACCACACCTTCAGCCAAAATGGGACCCGGGTCTTCAAAATTCCCACCTCCCGGAAAACAACGTGACAGGGCATCTGCCTTCACATTCTGAACCCCAGGGCGGAACGTGACAACAAAATTAAACCTTGAAAAGAACAAAGACCATCTGGCCTGTCTCGGGTTCAGACGCTTGGCTGACTCCAAGTAGGCCAGATTTTTATGGTCAGTAAACACGGTAATAGGGTGTCTGGCTCCCTCTAGCCAATGGCGCCATTCCTCAAAAGCCAACTTGATGGCCAACAATTCCCTATCTCCCACATCATAATTTCTCTCTGCGGAGGAGAGTTTCTTCGAGAAAAAGGCACATGGTTGCCATTTGGCAGGAGAGGAACCCTGAGACAAGACCGCACCCACCCCTACCTCAGAAGCATCAACCTCAACTATGAAGGGTAACGAAATATCAGGTTGTACCAGGATGGGAGCGGAAGCAAAACTCTCCTTTATATTAGAAAAGGCCTTACGCGCCTCTACCGACCAGGAAGAAAAATCTACCCCCTTTCTGGTCATATCAGTGAGTGGTTTAACAACAGAGGAATAATTCAAAATAAATTTCCTGTAATAATTGGCAAAGCCGAAAAAACGCATCAGCGCCTTCTGATTCTCAGGAAGCTCCCACTCAAGCACAGCGTGGACCTTCTCGGGGTCCATGCGAAAACCAGAAGCGGAGAGAAGAAACCCCAGAAATTGAATTTCTGGAACCGCAAACACACATTTTTCCAGTTTCGCGTATAATTTATTCCCCCCTGCAGGATGAGCAAGACCTGACGTAAATGTTCCTTATGAGTCTTGAAATCAGGAGAAAAAATCTAAATGTCATCCAAATACACTAATACAAATTTTCCCATTAAATGATAAAAAATGCTGTTCACGAAATGCTGAAAAACGGCTGGGGCATTCATCAAACCAAAAGGCATAACCAAATTCTCAAAATGGCCCTCAGGGGTATTGAAAGCCGTCTTCCATTCGTCTCCTTCTCTGACCCTGACCAGGTTGTATGCCCCTCTTAGGTCTAATTTGGAAAAGACTTTAGCCCCAACAACCTGGTTAAACAGGTCCGGGATCAGAGGAAGCGGATAAGGGTCACGAATAGTGATACTGTTCAGCTCCCTGAAATCCAGACAAGGTCTTAAAGAACCATCTTTTTTCTTAACAAAGAAAAAACCAGCGGCAACAGGTGACTTCGAGGGTCGTATGTGTCCTTTTCTCAGACTCTCAGAGATAGAAGCACGCATAGCGACCCTCTCAGGTTGGGAAAGATTGTATAAACGAGATTTAGGCAGCTTGGCGCCTGGGATGAGATTAATAGGGCAATCGTACTCCCTGTGCGGGGGCAAATCCCGAACTCCACTCTCAGAGAAGACATCCGAAAATTCAGAGAGGAAAGGTGGTACAGTCTTAGTAGAAACCTCAGAAACAGATGTCATGAGGCAATTCTCTCTGCAAAAGTCACTCCAACCATTTATTTGCCTCGCTTGCCAATCAATGGTGGGGTTATGTTTAGTGAGCCAGGGTAGCCCCAACACTAGAGGAGTAGGCCAACCGCTAAGGACGAAACATGACACATCCTCAACATGAGTATCACTCACAATTAAACGGATATTGTGAACTATGCCCTTTAATGATTTCTGAGAAAGTGGATCAGAATCAATAGCAAAAACAGGAATATCCTTTCCCAAAGTGCATACCTGGAAAACATGAGTTATTGCAAATTGATTATCAATGAGATTGACAGCTGCTCCACTATCCACAAAAATCTCACAAAAAATGCTCTTGCTCTCTAGCGCCACCCTAGCAGGCAGGACAAAACGGGAACTACAAGCAAACGGAAAACCTTCACTTTCCGCCTCAACCCTGCCAATAGTAACAGACGAAACATTTTTAAAAGATTTTTTCCTTTTTGTTTCTTTATTACTCCCAGAAAACTGCCTGAATCTCCTAGAGGGACAAACATTTGCCAAATGATTTATACCTCCACAACAAAAACAAACCCTCCCATGCGGGCTGAATCTTCTATTGTCAGAGGCAATCAACCCCAGCTGCATGGGCTCCTGCTCAGAAGGGACTGACAGCGACTGAGACCCCTGCGCACAGAAAGAGACCGCTGCACTGTCCCGGGACTGAGTATGACAGGAAGGAAAGATCTCTCCTCTCTCTCTAAGACGCCTGTCAATACGAACGGCCTGAGACATAGCAGAATCCAAGGAGGTAGGTCTCTCATGAAAGGCAAATGCATCTTTCAATCCCTCTGAAAGACCATGGCAAAATTGACTTCGGAGTGCAGCATCATTCCAACCAGTATCAGCTGCCCATCTCCGAAATTCTGAGCAGTATATCTCTGCGGATTGTTTACCCTGGCATAACAGACGTAGTCTAGACTCAGCCAGAGCAATACGATCCGGATCATCATATATCTGACCCAGGGCTAAAAAGAATTCATCCACTGAACGGAGGGGCCGTGCCCCCTCCGGCAGCGAAAAGGCCCAGGATTGAGCGTTACCCCTGAGCAGCGATATAATGATCCCCACCCTCCGTTCTTCATCACCAGAGGAATGGGGAAGAAGGCGAAAATGGAGTTTGCAAGCCTCTCTAAAACGCACAAAATACTCACTACCCCCGGAGAACGTATCCGGGAGCGAGATCTTAGGCTCAGAACTAACTCCATGAACGCAAGCTGAACCGGTCACTTGAAACTGAGAAAAAGTCTTACGGAGATCAGCTACCTCCAATGAAAGACCCTGAAAGCGCTCAGCCAAAAGTGAAACCGGATCCATGCTTGAGACGGTTTTGGGCGGCTTATAATGTCACGGATGGTGTACAGGAAACAAGACAATGCAATACAATAATGACTCACTGGATCCACAACTAAGGAACAAAAGGGAGACCCCTACATGAGACCTGCCACTCTCCCTAATTGCTCAGCCTATGCGAACACCCCAAAGGTGGATGGGCGCATATCCACGTACCTCGGCTATATAATACCTGAAGACCCTACAATAGTGAGGGGACACGACCACCGGCTCCCTACACTGGACACGGAGGGAGTCAGGGTCACCTGAAAATCCAGCAGACAGAAAATCACAAATAAAGGAACAGCACTTATCTTGCAGAGGACTGGGAAATAGAAACAGCAAGCACACACACTCCAGGAAGTTGTATAAGCCGCAACCTAATGCATCATGGGGAGGAACTTAAAGGGAAGCAATTAGTCCAACTGCATGACAGCTGAGATAGACTAACGAGATGAGGAACTTAACCAAAACAAAGAAACTCAAGGAGGAGGATCTGGAAAGCTCCTGTCAGAGCTTCTCAACTGTCTGGTTGTGACAACTAGTCAGACCACACATGGAGTACTGTGTACAGTTCTGGGCTCCTGTGAACGAGGCAGACATAGCAGAGCTGGAGAGGGTTCAGAGGAGGGCAACTAAAGTAATAACAGCAATGGGGGAACTGCAATACCCTGAAAGATTATCAAAATTAGGGTTATTCACTTTAGAAAAAAGACGACTGAGGGGAGATCTAATAACATATATCAGGGGACAGTGCAGAGATCTCTCCCATCATCTATTTATCCCCAGGACTGTGACGAGGGGACATCCTCTGCGTCTGGAGGTAAGAAGGTTTGTACACAAACATAGAAGAGGACTCTTTACGGTAAGAGCAGTGAGACTATGGAGCTCTCTGCCTGAGGAGGTGGTGATGGTGAGTTCACTAAAAGAAAAAAAACTTTTGTGTGCAGGAGGCTTTAGGGAAACAGTGCTTATCTCATTATTCACAATACGTGCAACATACCGTAAACCAAAATAACATAATCCGAGATATACAAGACAGGTTCCCAAGGTACAGGAGCAGCGGCACCCCAACATACGTTTCCCCAAGCTTCTTCCTGGGGGTGTATCCATCACTTGGTCTCATTCCATTTTATACCAACATCAACCAATCATACGTTTATTTACTTATATGATGTATAATTAATGTATACCTGAAATCTCCCAAACATGGCGCTGATCCATATTGGCACTCTGTACCACCCCAAACCCACGAGACGCGCACGCCGCATCACACCTCCCATAAGGGCATATTGTAGCGATAGCTTTAGATAATTTTTTTTAAACGTTTTTATGGTTTATGTTATTACGTTTCTCTTTTTCCAGAAGATATCAAGTTCCTTTAGAATATGACATCAGTATGGTGTTTGGATCTCTGGATTTGGCCGTTAGGGATCTATTTCCAAGGGTTTTTATATTGAAGATTGTATGGCATTAAGACTAATGGAAATCAGTGTACTGATATGTGAGGTATGAGGTATAATAGATGCAGAGTGTACAGATATACAGTATCTATTATACCTTGTACCCGACGTATCAGTACACTATGCATATACTACAGGGAGTGCAGAATTATTAGGCAAGTTGTATTTTTGAGGATTAATTTTATTATTGAACAACAACCATGTTCTCAATGAACCCAAAAAACTCATTAATATCAAAGCTGAATATTTTTGGAAGTAGTTTTTAGTTTGTTTTTAGTTTTAGCTAATTTAGGGGGATATCTGTGTGTGCAGGTGACTATTACTGTGCATAATTATTAGGCAACTTAACAAAAAACAAATATATACCCATTTCAATTATTTATTTTTACCAGTGAAACCAATATAACATCTCAACATTCACAAATATACATTTCTGACATTCAAAAACAAAACAAAAACAAATCAGTGACAAATATAGCCACCTTTCTTTGCAAGGACACTCAAAAGCTTGCCATCCATGGATTCTGTCAGTGTTTTGATCTGTTCACCATCAACATTGCGTGCAGCAGCAACCACAGCCTCCCAGACACTGTTCAGAGAGGTGTACTGTTTTCCCTCCTTGTAAATCTCACATTTGATGATGGACCACAGGTTCTCAATGGGGTTCAGATCAGGTGAACAAGGAGGCCATGTCATTAGATTTTCTTCTTTTATACCCTTTCTTGCCAGCCACGCTGTGGAGTACTTGGACGCGTGTGATGGAGCATTGTCCTGCATGAAAATCATGTTTTTCTTGAAGGATGCAGACTTCTTCCTGTACCACTGCTTGAAGAAGGTGTCTTCCAGAAACTGGCAGTAGGACTGGGAGTTGAGCTTGACTCCATCCTCAACCCGAAAAGGCCCCACAAGCTCATCTTTGATGATACCAGCCCAAACCAGTACTCCACCTCCACCTTGCTGGCGTCTGAGTCGGACTGGAGCTCTCTGCCCTTTACCAATCCAGCCACGGGCCCACCCATCTGGCCCATCAAGACTCACTCTCATTTCATCAGTCCATAAAACCTTAGAAAAATCAGTCTTGAGATATTTCTTGGCCCAGTCTTGACGTTTCAGCTTGTGTGTCTTGTTCAGTGGTGGTCGTCTTTCAGCCTTTCTTACCTTGGCCATGTCTCTGAGTATTGCCCACCTTGTGCTTTTGGGCACTCCAGTGATGTTGCAGCTCTGAAATATGGCCAAACTGGTGGCAAGTGGCATCTTGGCAGCTGCACGCTTGACTTTTCTCAGTTCATGGGCAGTTATTTTGCGCCTTGGTTTTTCCACACGCTTCTTGCGACCCTGTTGACTATTTTGAATGAAACGCTTGATTGTTCGATGATCACGCTTCAGAAGCTTTGCAATTTTAAGAGTGCTGCATCCCTCTGCAAGATATCTCACTATTTTTGACTTTTCTGAGCCTGTCAAGTCCTTCTTTTGACCCATTTTGCCAAAGGAAAGGAAGTTGCCTAATAATTATGCACACCTAATATAGGGTGTTGATGTCATTAGACCACACCCCTTCTCATTACAGAGATGCACATCACCTAATATGCTTAATTGGTAGTAGGCTTTCGAGCCTATACAGCTTGGAGTAAGACAACATGCATAAAGAGGATGATGTGGTCAAAATACTCATTTGCCTAATAATTCTGCACGCAGTGTATGTGTCAGGTACCCTATGAGGTATAACAGATGCATTAGTTCATGTGGACGGTCATATATTATGATCACTATGTGAGGTACATGAGGTATTGGGGGTTGCAGTTAAGGTTAGGTCAGTATTAGGGCAAGGACTCTTGCACACTACCGTATGCCCTCCGATACATACTCATATTCAGGACAATAGCCCCGCGGGCGGCTTGACGTGCACAGCATCATTGTAATCTATGATGCTGTGTACTCCCGTGCGCACGATCAATGCTGCTCCGGGACATATGGCCCACTCACGGACTGTATGTATAGGGGGGCATACGGTCGTGTGCAATAGGCCTAAGTATTAGGATTTGGTCAGTATTCAGGTTATGGACGGTTTTAGGGTTAGGATTAGTATTAGGGTTACCATCATTATTAAGGTTAGGAATAATATTAGCGTCAGTATTAGGGTTGCCATCATTATTAGGGTTAGTATTAGGGTCACTACTGGGGTTAGGTCAGTGATACGAGTCATTGTTAGGGGCCACTATTAGGGTCAGGGGTCAGTGTTAGGGGCCACTATTAGGGCCAGAGATTAGTTAGGGGCCAATATTAAGGTCAGGGGTCAGTTATGGGGCAGTATCAGGGTCAGGCATCAGTTTAGAGGCACATGAACAGAAAAGAGGAGGACAGTCTCTAATCACCTGTCCCAGCTCGGTCCCACGATGATCATGCAGCGATGCAGACAGGCCTCTTCTTTCAGGTTTGCTCTGGTGAAACTGATGGTTCCTTTGTTCCTTTAGCAATGGAGGAGGCTCAATAGTATCTGCATCTAGTAGACACAGATACAATTGAGTGCAGGGGCTCCAGAAACCAGGTGAATTCATCTGATGCCTGGGGACCCCTAGTGATGGTGCACTGCGGGGCCTGGAGCAGTTGCTCCACGTGCACCATGGTTAATCTGGCCCTGGTAGTGACACGTCACACATGTGCAGCATGCTCTTGATTCATGGCAAGTCCGGTTCTTAAAATAAAGGTGGGACCTGCACCTATCAGACATTTATGGCATATCATATCGATATACCATAAATGTCGAGATGGGAATACCCTTTAACTTACATATATTAATCACGTCTTGCTTGTAAATATGAATTAATAAAAATATTATGATGGAAGGGCCCCTCCTATTATAGAAAAGCATGAAATCAAGCCATATTCCTAACTTCCCTGCATCTGTCGTCAGTGAAGAGTCGGGAGGCCCCATATACATTTGGTGACTGATCATGCTGAATTTGACAGGTTTGGACAAGATACATCTAACGTGCATGACCAGCTTATAACAGGATGCATAGCACTGACTGAGAGGTGCACCAATGAACCAGCCTGGTCTTTGGGTCCAGCCAGCGAGCCGTTCCTGAGCTTGAGATCCTGTTGGGTGCTGAACAACTACCAGTGCTAGGTCGCACCTAGCTTGGCACCTTGTACCTTGGGCTGAGGGAAGCTCTAGAGAATTCTGCTTGGTGTGATCAGAGACGCAATGTGCCCTGCCACACTGTGAGTTGTTCCTCGAGCCTGTTCCAACTGTAACCATCAAGTTGTGTGCCCTCACTGTTCTATTGTTACTTCTAACAGATCTGTGCCTTTAAAGGACCCGTTAACTGCCAAGCCCATGTACCCATATGCCTATAACCATCAAGCATTGAAACTATTGTGACTGTAATCATCAAGTGGTGCCCCCTCCCCCACTCCCTGTTGGAGTAAAGATTAGCCAAGTTCACTGCCACATGTCCATCAAGGGCACACAAAGAACTAATCGGGCAGTTGAAATCCAACTACAGCACTCCTGACATTTGGCATCAGGGGAGAGTCAGTATACATTAGATGGGTGCCCGGTGCAACCAAAATCAGCCGGTTTGGCTGATATTTATCTAAAGTGTTTTCCAGCTTAACGGAAACTCATTGTAACACATGGATAGTAAAAGCTAGAAACATTGCTATAGGAACCTTAGTTCAACAGAAGAGGAACAATAGGAAAGTAGCGTTGAAGCAGTTTTACTAAGGAAGCGTTGTTATAGCAGAGGGGAGTCTGACGGTGCACAATGGAGACTATAAGTGATTATTGATAATAGCCATTTAATGTCATACAATTATTGGGGCTCATGTTCACGGGCTAAAGATCAGGGCAGTTTTTGTCAATGAACGTTCATTTCCAATAACTGTCCCATGCAGATATGCCTGCAACCATTCAACGAGCGAGCCAACACTCATTTGTCTGGTGATCCAGTCATTTAGCGCATGTAGTAACGATCATTCATCCCCTTATAGCCTCGATCATTGCTGCATGTGAATGCAGCTAGCAAGTGGGTAATGATCGGGAATTAATGTTCCTATGATTGATTGTTCCCTAATCCCTATCATTGCCCACTGTGTCTGCCTACGTAAAATGAGCCTCCAAGTATGTCTGAATAAGGGTGCTTTCATGGGCATAGCTACCAGGGTAGCGGGCATGGCAGCTGCTATGGGGCCCAACAACTAAGGGGGGCCCATAGCTACTCAAACATATGGTGCGGTTAGTAATGAAATGTATCTGCCATGTAGCCCCATTCTAAATTTACCATAGCTCCCCATAATTACCCCTGCAGAGTGCATTATCCTTTCTCTACGACATCACTTTTTGCATTATTCCTGTATTCTGTTTCTTGTGTGCATTATACCTACATGTGACATCATATTTTTTTTGACTGTGCAGTGTCAAAAACTGTGACTTTTGACTTTGTGCTTTATGCCTGTACAGTGACATCACTGTTTAATTCCTCCGTCATCTCATAACGAAGTAGAGTATCTTTGTACTGTGGCATCACTGTGTGCATTAATACTGTACTGTGACATCACTGTGAACCTTTTTCCTGTACCGTAACATCACTTTATAGATATGTAGCAGAGTTAACAGTCACACTTGGTGAGTTATCACATCTAGTTAACCCGTTACGACTGTGACTCTTAACTCTGCTACATCTGTATATTATCCTTGTACTGTGACTTCTCTGTGTGCATTATTCCTGTACTGTGACATCACTGTGTTTATTATCTCTCTACTGTGACATCACTGATTTTATATCTCAGTACTGTGACATTACTGTGTGCATTATCCCAGTACTGTGACATCACGGTGTGCATTATCTCTGTACAGTGACATCACTGTGTTTATTATCCCGATGCCGTGACATCACTGTGTTTATTATCCCTGTACTGTGATATCACGGTGTGCATTATCCCTGTACTGTGACATCACTGTGTATATTATTTCTGTGGTGTAACATCATTATGTACATTTGTCCCTGTACTATAGGTAGACCTTGGTGATGGAAATGGTCATGGTAAAGTGGGGGCCCATACAAAGTTTGGCTATGGGCACCATAGCTACATGTTTTTTTTTTCCTGTATAACGGCAGTTTCTAGCACTTTGTGTAGCTAGCCAGCAAAGACCTGTCCTAGGTTGCTAATATAGCTTAAATGTTTATACAGCTAGACCTGCCAATAACCTTAATACAGTTCCTAGGTTTGTGTGTTAAAGACAAAAGCAGAGTTATTTACAGTGACTTCATGTTTGGATGTCATAAAACTGTTATATATTGTGTTCACAGAAGCAGAAAACATAATATGCCTTTAAAATTCATTATATGGATGTGAGGTAAGCTCAATGACACAGCAGAAACAACAGAAAGCATAGAGTTAAACTGTTGTTGCTGGGCAGGAGTTTAGACCAAGCACAGCCAGCCTCACACACAGCAAGAGTTTTGACCAATCACAGCCAGCCTCACACACAGCCTGTGTGGGAAATTCCCTAGATGGAGCTGCTAGAAATTATTATTCACCAGAGAGAGAAGCTGAACCGACATTCACTCCACTAAGAGCTATGTTTTATGGAAGCAGAGAGGCCAAAATAGGTATTTAAAACAGTTATATAATGATCCTATTGTTAATATAATGATTAGAACTGTATACTGAACCAGTTATATGTGTGTTTACTTACAGTTCCACCAACTGCAAACTACAAAGTTCACAATCCAAATTCCATATTGCAATCCAAATTGCATACAACTATACCAGATCATACTCAACCAATCTGCAAATAGTTACTGCTAACTGCATATTGCAAATTGGGACCAAATTCAGCAAGTGAACTATTAGTTAGACCTCAGATATACCTCTCAGAGAGATCATAAAGTGCTTAAATAACTTAAAGTGAGAATACAGATACTTAAGAGAGAAATATATCTACCATTTTATGTTGAATGACAAAATTGAACTGTTGAGCCACCATCTTAATCATACCGCCATTTTGTGATATCTTTTCAACATGTGTTTTGTACATGGACTATCTGCTGCGGAGGCGGCAGTGTTATATATGAAGAAAAGTTGACGTTAATAAAGAAGTTATTTTAAGCATTTGGTGTGCTCTTCAAACCTACTGTTTCCATAGAACGGCGCAAGAGGAATTACAGAGTAAATAGACAGTCTGGTTAGACTAAAAGATATCAAAATTCTTCTAATGCCACAGCGCAAAAGGCACTTTATAGTGCTGCGCCTGCCACACTTTGAGTGCTTTTTTTTTTTAAACACAGCATACTCTAAATATTTTTTTTGCCTTTTTTACCATAGGCTTTCCTATAGGAGTTGAGAAATATGCATGTTTAAAGATTACAAGAAAAACATGCAGCAAAAAAATAAACACCTGAGAACAGACTATCCAATCCTAAAGATGGTGTAAGCGTCTTGCACCAGAATTATCAAAGGGGCACAGGCCAGATAATAAATGTGGTAGAGGGATACACTCTTTTTGCTAACTGTATACTAGTTATTTATTGTCTTACATTTTGAAAGGATGCATTTTAAGCAACTCCCCTTTACCACAAAGCCATTCTCTTTTTCTCTTAATCCCGTTTTTGGACTAGGCACATATATTTTCTCTAAACCTAGACATGCCAAGTTGCTCTACTATTTGGCTCAATTTACCACAAAATCTAGATGTACTCTAATAAATATGGGTGTAACACAGCTGGTGTGGACCCATGGTGTCACTTTAGCAGATTTGATCTCTGATTCCTAGGAATGTCGTCTAAATGTCCCCCACTGGTCTTCAACCTTTAAGCCCTATACAGGGATCTGGACTTCGCTGCAGGGGAATCACCAGGCCACTACCTCTTGGAGTAGTCTCTTTTCAACTGACAGCTGAGCCATGGGATTCAAGAGACACTAATGTGAACCTAGGAATCAAGCAAAACCATAGTCAGGGACAGGCCGAGGTCAGGGCAGGCAGAGTACGTGCAATCTGATAAAAACTCAGAGGCCAGGGCAAGCAACTCAGGGTCAGAATGGAGATCAGGCAGAAGCAAACTGACAAAATTCAGGAAATGGTTCTACAGGTAGAAGAACATATGATAGCACATCCTAGCAGGAACCTGGTGAACTGGAACATATTGCACAGGCACTTTCACACAGGGGAAGGTGCCTTAAGTACCCCTGGGTGACCAGCAATAGGCAACAATAAGAAGCGGAGGGAGGTCGCACCCTATGGGCAGCGTGAGGCAGTGCTGTCAGAAAGCAGGCCGCAGCCTGCGTGAAGAGGCAGGCGTCTACTTCGGTGGCCGAGCCCACTGGGAAGGGAGAGGGGAAGACTGGCAGGTCCGAGCCACCAGAACACAGGAGATGGAAAGAAGGTGAGCAGAGCAGCAGCCATGCCTGCCTTGGAGACTGGAACGGTAACAGTACTTTTATTATTTCCTTGTTCTGGTGCTATAATGGACAGTTTTGTGACATTCATTTAATAAAGTGGATTACAAAAATGCATTTATTTTTATTTATTTTGTGCCATTACATTTTTTGCAGTTAGTAAAAAAAAAGTACCGGTATAAATGTTATACATGTTAAGAATACTACACTTATTACCCACCTGTAAGGGAATTGATAAAAGTAAACCCTCATACCCAGCAAGTAAGGTATGTCATGTGCATTAGACTTACCAGAGAGAGTGTATAAAGTATCTTACCTAAATCTGGACATACGGTATAACAACATTTTGGTATGTATTAATGACTGCTTGATGCGTATCACATGATATATTTGTCTTTTCAATAAAAAGATATTTGTTAAAAAAAAGAATACTACACTTATCAAAAAACCCTCTAAAACGTAGATCGTACAGTTAAAATGTTAAAAATCCAAAATTTACAGAAACAACCCCAAACAGATTAAATATTAGTAGGCAAAAATAAATCATACCCACGTGCATATGGGAACCAAAAGATAAACTAAAAGCATATCTAGTTGCCATATTGATTCTTGTGCATCTTACCACATATGATGACAAGCAGCATCAACCCAGCAGGTTGGTTAACCTTTTTTTATCCTCGTGGTTCAGTTGTACTGGGCATCAACTGAAGAATAGCCACCTTGAAGATGGAGTTCGGGAGATGGAACTGTCCCTAGATTGACCCTGCATCTAACCCTGCCTGAAAGCGGAGCACCCTCCCGAAAAGGGGCGACCCCACTTCTCAATAGCTAAACCCTCTGATGTCACCTGTAAGGCCCTGTCAAGGCTGAGGATGGGGAAAACCCTCAGCCGTGCGATGCCAGAATATGTTAGTGGCTGCTCGGCCAGGACGACAGAATTAGGGAGCAGGTCACCTCCTATCGCGTCCCTAATCTGACCCTGACTCCTAACCATATGAGCCAACCCTGATGGTGGGAGGGCTCATACACCGGAACCTATAATCCCTGCTAGCCCTCAGGATTGCCCTGGAACAAGGAGCAGGGTAAGACGACCTGTTCCTCCTAGGCACGGAGGAACAGGAGTCTCACTGGCCAAGCTGCAAGGAAAAGGGGAACAAAAACAGACATATGGATATGGCAGGTGAACTACACTAGTTCCAAACCTACCTGCCACAGCCTTGCTGACTGGATCCCGTGCACACAAGCTCATGTCCACACCAAACATAAATGGACACAGCACACACACATATACACACAGGAACCCAGATCCATAGCTGCATAAAACAGAAAGAAAAGCAACATCAACTAAACATCACATATAACATTTATGACCACAAGGGTGGCCCTCACTGGCATATGGTAAAAGACCAGGAGGATGACTCCAGCAACATGCCTGAAGTACCCCTCAGACATCAGGTCTCAACTGAGGCTAAATAGCCCATGTAGCCACACCCACACAGACACACCCAATTAACCCTTCTCACACCAGGGAAGGGAAGACAGCCACTTAAAGGGGACGTACACCCATAAACAATTACACTGCAGCTGTTACCGCAGGCAACGACATGCGTGGCAACCATGTCCTGGGAGTCAGCCAGGAGGCCGAGACACTGCCACCACATGTACACAATACAAAACGTTGCCACGGGCAGCCACAAGTGAAGGGAATTGTCACAGTGCACACCTACATAAACCTCGTGCACACCAGACAAGGAAAGTGCACACAAACACACACACAAAACCAGAGGCAACCGCACGCATACCTGTTGTCCGTGGCAACCGCACTTGAGGCAAACAACTAAGTGCCCCCAGCTGCGGTTGACACAACACCCAGACCGCGGGCAACTGCATGCGGCTCCCAAAGAGTCACGACCATAACCATGGGCGTGACAGGCCCTAGATAAGCACTTCATAAACTTTGTTAAAAACCACCTGCCATTTTCAGAAGGAGGATTCAGAGCTGGGTGAGGACGGCCAAAGGGAGTAGCAGGCCACGGCCGGGTGGCAGATGGTGGGGGGAATCACAAGACCTGAGCAGGATCTGGGGAGGGAGGAGAGCGGAGGAGCTTCCTGGCTGTAGCCTGTAGGCCCTCTTCTCTCTGTATGATGTGTAGAGACAGGCCTCAACAATAGAATTTCAGCTGTACAGTGTTAGTTGGGAGTGGCCTATTATATGTAGGAGAGGCTTTTAATAATGGGTGGGGCTAAAAATGGGCCACTAGACTGGATTTGCCCCCCTGGCTGTGCCTACCACTATAGAGATAACCCCCCCTCCCTTTATATATATATAAATTTCAGTTAGTGTCAGTTTAGAATTTTGCATGAACACACTATCTGCATGCGTGCATTTTGCAACCACTGAGCATCAATCAGTAGTGTCCATTACTAATCGTGTCTGCTCAGTTTGCACTGCAACTTTTTTTTTATAGACATTTTTTCCCCCCTAAATTTAATTTCAAATTTATTACAAGCCCCTCCACGTGTGAAAACACAACGTACACACCCCACACTAAATAAAGGTTTACACATTTCACACGTCACACCCCAATAAAATAAAAATAGCCTGTCCATCCCAACGAGTGTACTCAGCTGAAGAGGCATACTTCATGCTTGCCTCCGATACTGAGTCGGCCAGTGAGGGAGAAGAGGATGCCACTTTCCTCTACTCCTCTACCCCCTCATCATCATCATCCGCTGATGAGGGACCCTCTAGAAGGTGCCCCAGAACAACAGCTGAGGCAGCCCACCAGAGTGACCCCCATATGGACCCCACCCCCTGAGAATTATTAGCTCCAAGTTCCTGATAGGGTTGTTGCGGGTATCGAAATTTCGATACCCAATCAATACTTTTGTCCCGGTATCGATACAATACCAGGATTTCCATTTTTTCAATACTGGGCCACGCAGTCTAGTATCTTTGAACATGAACGCGGTGCTGTCAGCACGCTCATGTTCCCTCAGCAGCACAGGGGAGAAGGAATCAGTCTCTCCCTCCCCCATATGCCGCCGCTGCCAATAAAGAGAGAGGGGCGGCGGAGGGGCGGGCGCACTGCGCCACCAATGATGTTTCAGTCCTTAATTTCCAGAGGTACTATGACGTGCGGCACAGTACGCAAAAATCTGAGAGGCCTCCCTAGATCCCTGGTAGGGCAACCACTAAGAAAAGGAGACAGCCGTGCTCTCCTCAATGAGAACATGTTGGTGATTAAGAACAAGAGGGACATCCTTGTACAAACCACCATTCACAGTAACACCAGCTCCCCTGCCCCTGTACGTGGTAACACTACCACTGTCCCCAAACCAGACTGCATTCTGGACTACAACAGGCAGATGGGTTGATTTTTAAGATCAAGTTCTGAAGCCCTCCAGTGCCACACGAAAAAGAAAAATGTGGTACAAAAAGCTGGCCGTGCACATTGTACAGATGGCGCATTATAATGCGTACGTGCTATTTAGAGCTAGAGGCCAGACAAGAACATTCCTAAAATTTTAAGAGGTGGTGATAAAGGCCCTTATTCTTCCAAACCAAGCAATGGAGGGCCCCAGTACTTCTGGAAGTCATGGTGCCTGTGTTGTACCAGGGCAACATTTCCCTGGTGAAGTCCCCCAAACAGCAGGGAAGGGAAGGACCCAAAAAAGATGCAGGGTGTGTTCCAAAGGATTGATAAGGAAAGACACCATTTACCATTGCAAAACCTGCCCGGAAAAACCTGCCCAGTGCATCAAGGATTGTTTCATAATCTACCACTCATCCATGGAGTATTCATTTAATTTCATCCATGATGTGCCCTGTAGTTTTACCACCTTATATCTCTGATTTAGTCCGCACAGCTTACATATCCACTTTTCACCAACCACTAGATATTCATTTCTGTGAAACACCTGTTAGGTCAAAAGTGCCCTTTCCACCCCTTAAAATGTTCGTAAGGGGGTGCACTTTCCAAAATGAGGTCACTTCTTGGGGTTTTTAATTTCTTTGGACCTCGGGAATATTTTTAAATGCGACATGGGACCTAAAATCCATGTCTGCCAATTCAGGCCATTCAGCAAAATCCAGAGTTGGGGTCTGCTAGTAATTTTTACATTTCACAAATGTGTGCCTTGAAATTCTTTAACAAGGGTTTCTGCCTTCTGTGAGACACCTGTTTGCTGAAAAGTACCCTTTCCACCACTTAAATTGTTTGTACGGGGGTGCTCTTTCCAAAATGGGGTTACTTCTTAGGGTTTTTAATTTCTGGGCACCTCAGGAATTTTTTCACATGCGACATGGCACCTAAAATCGATGTCTGTTTATTCAGGCTTGCAAAAACCTTATTTTGCACTTTGCCTCTAGAGCCCTGCTGTGCACCCATATAGCAGGCTACAAGCACATGTGGGGTGTTGCCGTATTCAGGGGGAAATGGGTAACAAAATGTGTGGTGCATTTTGTCCTGTTAACCCTTGTGAAAGTGAAAAATGTGGGTGTAAAGCAACTTTTTCTGGAAAAAATGATAATTTTTCATTTTCACAGCCAAGTGTTTCCTAATTCTGTGAAACGCCTGATGGGTCAAAGTGCTCACTACACACATAGAAATACTCCTACTTTACGGAATGGGGTCACTTTTTGGGGGTTTCCACTGTAGGGGTACCTCAGGGTGTCTTCATATGCAACATAGATCCCAAAAGCTAATCCTGCAAAATCTGTCCTCCAAAAGCCCTATGGCGCTACTTCTCTTTTGAACCCTGCCATGCACTGATACGACTGTTTTTTAGCACTTTTTTTTTCATAATGAGGTTTATTTTCCTTTGAACCCTTGTTATGTTACAGCAAAAATGGAAGAAAATGGAAATTTCGAAATTTTACCTTAATTTCCAGTTTATTCTTGTGGAACACCTGAAGGGTTAACAAAATTTGTAACATCAGTTTTCAATAATTTGAGGAGTGTACTTTCTAAAATGAGGTCATTTATGGGTGGTTTCCATTATATTTTTAAATGTTTTTATTTCAGGTTGACTTAATAACGGAGTACATACAGTGTGGTATGACAAGTAGTACTTTACAGCATCGTTTCCAGCAAGTTTTTGGTAAAAGTCCCAACATAGACAGACTAGTATATAGGAGCTATTATGTCAATCTTCCGACATCAGTCATTAGTAATACAGAAATCACTAACTTGACTACTTGCAAGCCGCAAAGTGAATAGAACATAACAGTAGCCCAACATGTTCACCTCTCCTCCACAGTCAGTGGAGTTAGAATCCAAGCAAGCACGCGGCGCACAGGGACCCCCGCTGAATCCTCAAATAGGATCATATCCCTGAGGTTGGTGGATCATTTAGTAAGACACGTGTCTGATTCCTTCCTGGAAGACGCCTTGACCCAGTCCATCTTCATTAAGAAGGAGACTTTCTCAAGAAATAGCTTCAACGGTGGGGGTGTGGGGTCGATCCACGTGTGGAGGATAGTCTTGATTCCCTTTCGTCCTAACCAGCAGCACAAGTGGGGTATTTGCCCCTGTGAAGCTGGTCAGGACAGGCGGAATTTTTAATGAACACAAAAAATTTCTGCCTAAGTATCCTAATTAATCAATTAAGCCCCTACCCCATAAAACCCGGCCCCTAACTGGACAGGGTTGCTTTTTTATTGTCCTGTGGACTCCAGGACAGGCTATACTCCTTTCTGGAGTCTCCCATTGTTAGCCATAGTGTTATTATATGGTTATTATAATCTTTAATTCTGCCTTTTTGTTTTTTCTAGGTATCCTGGACCTGCCCTCTCCTACCTCTGTGGGAGCGTGACTCCGGTGGATCACTTCGGATCCCATCTGTGTGTATAAGATGCAGGGGGGGTGATGGCGGCGGTTTTGCTCCTGCCTCTCACCTCATGTGCCGCTGAAGCAGTCGCTTCGCTCCTCCGGCGTCTCGCGAGTACCGGAAGTGCGTCATTGTCGTCACTTCCGGTCCGCGGCTCCGACCTCCAGCGCTGTGCTCAGCGCTTCCCCTGTTAAAAATATATCTTAAGTTCGTGCCTCAGTTTTGCTGGGGCACCTAACGGGGGAATTATGAAGGCTATGTTATATTTATTAAAATTGTACCTTTTAAACCGGGAATCCACCCCCTGGGTGGGGGAGTGATTACAATCTCCTCCCCCTTGTGCTATTTAAGGCACCTGTGTGAGGCAGGTCAATGTTGCTCTCAGTTTTCTGAGCTCAACTGACTTCTGCTGTTGATTACTCCTGCGCTCTGGAAGTTTTCCTTGAAGTCACCTTGCTTTCTTCTAAGATGTCATCGCCACCTCACGGTAAGGTACTGCTCTCCCTTTTTGTACATTTTGGGTCCAAATTCTTATTCTGTTGTCTGTGTTTTAGGCAAATCTGCCCAGAAGCAGAAACATCTCGCCTGCTCCAGCTGCAGCACCCCATTGCCGGATTCGTACGAATTCCACCGATGCCCAGGCTGCCGTCCCAGACCAGCAGACCCAGAACCAACGGTGGTGGATATGTTTTCATGGATGAAACAGTTCATGGATACGTCCATTGCCGAGATCAAGGGAGCAGTCTCTAACAAGAGGCCCAGACAGGCTTCTCCGGGTCCTGTACCCATGTCTGAAGACATCGTCTCCATTGAGGATAATTCTTCCTCTGAGGAAGAGAGTTCGGCCTTCCTTTTTCCGGCCGAAAAAACTCAAAGACTGTTACGCTCCATCAGGTCGAGGGACCATGCTGTTGAGCAAGGGGAAGCTCCACAGTCCACCTCTAGGGGGCCAAGGGCCTTTAAAGTGGACGAGTCTTTAAAGAAGTTAATGGCGACCGAGTGGAAACACCCGGAGAAGGGACCAGTATTAACGAAAAGATTTAAACTAATGTTCCCTCTACAGGATGCGGATTCCTTAGTTTGGGTTCCACCTCCAAAGGTGGATATGGCCATATCAAAGCTCTCTAAAAGGACTCTAGTCCCCTCTGACGATGGCAGCAACCTAAAGGATCCCCTAGACAGACGAGCAGAGTGCACGCTTAGACGCAACTACTCGGCTGCCTCCGCCTCTGCCTCGGTTGCTATAGCGTGCTCTGAGGTATCAGAGTTCATCCGTGCACGCACTCTCAGAATCCAATCAGACTTGGATTCTGGGGTTGGCCGGGACGACATCCTGGACCAATTTAAAACTCTCCTACTGGGCATTGATTTCCTATCAGATTCCTCCCAACAGCAATTAAAATTAGCGGCCAAGTCTATGGCGCTCTCCTCAGCCAGCAGGCGCCCACTCTGGTTAAAACCATGGGCGGCGGACAACACGTCCAAATTTAACCTTTGCTCCCTTCCTTATGAACCGGGTAGATTGTTCGGTTCTGAGTTAGATTCTCTCATGGAGAACTTAGTGGACAAAAAAGGTAAATCCCTCCCCCAGCAGTCCTTTCGGGGTCGAGGAAGAGGTAGAGGAGGGGGAAGATTTCAAGGGGGAGATAGAACCCAGAGGCGTTCTGAGGGTAGTAAGAGAGGTAGGGGTCGCGGTCGTGGGAACCGCAGGGCTGACCTATGACTCTCTACAGCCCGTCAATTCCCCTTCCCCACCCCCCGGGGTCCCAGAGGAAGGACCAGTTTTCGGTCCCCCAGTCGGTGGACGTTTGAGGCTATTCAAAAAATTTTGGATGCAAAAAATTCCAGACCCTTGGGTGCTACAAGTAATAGCATCAGGGTACACAATAGATTTAATTTCCCTTCCTCGGGACAAGTTCGTCCTAACAAGGACTTTAGCACCCGACAAACAATTAATCCTGGAAGACTCGGTTCTCCAGTATATACAGAAAGGAGCATTAGAGGAGGTTCCTCCTCGCGAGTGGCGGCAGGGGGTTTATTCCCCCATCTTTCTGGTACCAAAACCATCAGGAGACTGGCGGATGATCATCGATTTACGTTACCTAAATCGTTTCATCAGGAAGAAGCGTTTCCGGATGGAAACCATCCGCTCTGTAATAAACATCCTGAACCCAGGAGATGTGATGGTAACTATAGACCTGAAGGATGCCTACCTTCATGTTCCCATCTGCCCAGCACACAGGAAATATCTCAGAGTTGCTGTGGCCTTGCAAGGGGTAGTGAAGCACTACCAGTTTGCTGTATTGCCCTTCGGCATATCCTCAGCTCCGCACACCTTCACAAAGGTAGTGGCTCCTGTGGTCGCCCATTTAAGACTTCTTGGGCTAGAGGTCGTACCGTACTTGGACGATTGGCTTTTAAAAGCCGCAAACGCAGACGTCCTGCAGAGTCAGCTTCAACAAGCTCTCCAGATTCTCCACGGTCTGGGTTGGTTGATAAATTGGGACAAGTCGCACTTAGTCCCCTCAACCACGAGAACGTTCTTGGGGTTTGTGATCGATTCACAACTGATGACCCTGTACCTGTCCCCACAGAGGAGGGACAGAGTAATAAAAGCCGCACAGTCTCTTATACCGCCCAAACGAGTCTCCATAAGGGTTCTTATGAGGATGTTAGGCCACATGTCAGCATCTGCAGAGGCAGTTCCTTGGGCCTTATGGCACTTACGCCCTCTTCAGGAGGAGGTCTTAGCAGCTTGGAGTCGCAAGCCCAAAGACCTAGACAGAATGCACTCCCTGTCGGTAGAAGTCCGTTCTTCGCTCAAGTGGTGGAAGAACCTAAAAGATGGGAGGTCTCTGATCCAACCGCGTTGGGTCACGTTGACCACGGACGCTTCACTGCTGGGCTGGGGGGCCCATCTGGAGGACAACCCAGTACGAGGTACTTGGAATCCCCAGGAGAAAACCCTCTCATCCAATTGGAGAGAGCTGAGAGCGGTCAAACTAGCCCTCCTTCATTTTGCTCCTCTCATTCGCAGTCAGGCGGTGAGAGTCCGGACAGACAACACAACTGTGGTCGCTTACCTGAACAGACAGGGAGGGACGAAATCCCAGACCCTCCTGAGGGAGGTGGGTTCTATTCTCTCTTGGGCAGAGGTCAACCTGTCCCACCTAATGGCAGTCCATATCAAAGGGGATCTCAATGTGGTCGCAGATCGCCTGAGTCGGGGTCTACCTGTTCCAGGGGAGTGGTCCCTGAACAAGAGTATCTTCTCCACGATTGTCCAGCGGTGGGGCACCCCGGAAATCGACCTGATGGCTACCCGATTGAATGCCAAGGTGAGCAAGTTCTGTTCCCTTTACAGGGAAGACAACCCAGTAGCAATAGACGCTCTGTCCATAACTTGGAGGTTCAGGCTGGCATACATCTTCCCTCCAATTTCCATGATACCAAGGGTATTGATGAAGATCAAGCAAGACCAGACCTCGGTGATCGCCATCATGCCATTCTGGCCAAAGAGGTCTTGGTTCACCCAGCTCATGCAGATGAGTCAGGGCAATTATTGGAGACTTCCCCTAATACAGGACCTTGTGTATCAGGACACAGGTCCCTGTCTAGATCTGAGGAGGCTCAATCTGACAGCCTGGAGATTGACAGGTCCCTTCTAGAAGCTAGAGGGTTATCTGTGGAGGTCCTGAGAACAATTTCTCACTCCAGAGCGGAATCTACAAGCAAGAAGTATTCTAGAATCTACAGAATATTCCTGCAATGGTGTAATGACAGAGAGGTAGTTGCCTCAGACCCTCCTCTCTCCGCTATTCTACAATTCCTCCAGGATGGTCTAGACAAGGGTCTAAGCCCATCTACACTCAGAGCTCACGTCTCTGCCTTATCGGCATGCCTTAGCAGACCGATTTCTCAGGACCCCCTAATCAAAAGGTTCCTGAAGGGAGCCGAGAGGCTTAAACCCAGAATCCTGAGACCAGTCCCACAGTGGGACTTAACAGTGGTTCTAAAAGGGTTATGTGTTTCCCCCTTTGAGCCTTTGAATGAGGTAGACTTGAGGTTCCTATCCCTAAAGATCACCTTCTTACTAGCTATCACATCAGCTAAGAGAGTTGGGGAACTTCAGGCTCTGGGGGCTTCTGAGCCCTATTTAAAATTCCTTCAGGACAAGGTCCTGTTAAGGTTTTTGCCAACCTTTTTACCAAAGGTTCCTACTTTCTCTAATATCAATCAGACGATATGTCTGCCCACTTTTTCACCGGCTGCGACTTCTCCCGAGGAGGAAAAGCTCCGTACATTGGACATCTCAAGAGGTCTTAGGATATATTTGGACAGAACAAGTGAATTCAGAAGGTCGGAAAACCTCCTTCTGACCTATTCAGGGAAGAACAGGGGTCTGAAGGCCTCCAAACCCACTCTGAGCAGGTGGATTAAAGAAGCAATCCGTCTGGCCTTTCTGTCCCAAGATTTGACACCTCCTTCTTTTGTCTCCGCCCATTCTACCAGGGCTGTATCCACCTCTTATGCAGAGAAGAAACTGATCCCCCTGGATCAAATTTGTGCAGCCGCTTCATGGAGTTCTCTGAACACCTTCATCTCGCATTATCGTCTAGAGGCTAGACAGGCGGAGGGAATGGCCTTTGGACAATCCGTTTTAAGTGCCGCCCTCTCCTGAGAGGGGAGTAGGGAGCCCTCCCAATTTGGGTGAGGTTTCTTGCTACTTCCCCACTTGTGCTGCTGGTTAGGACGAAAGGGAAGCGTCAATTTTGACGTAAATTTGTTTTCCCTTAGTCCTAACAGCAGCACACAAATTTCCCTCCCCTTGTGTGATTATTATCATTTACTTGTTATAAAGCAACCCCGTCCAGTTAGGGGCCGGGTTTTATGGGGTAGGGGCTTAATTGATTAATTAGGATACTTAGGCAGAAATTTTTTGTGTTCATTAAAAATTCCGCCTGTCCTGACCAGCTTCACAGGGGCAAATACCCCACTTGTGCTGCTGTTAGGACTAAGGGAAAACAAATTTACGTCAAAATTGACGCTTCCTGCTGCTGCTATCAGACATAACAATTTCCCACTACCAGGGGTGCACCGTGGACTGGTCGGGTCAATGTACCTAAAGATGGCCCATATAGGGTCCAGAGGTGCTGCTGATGTCAAATGGGTGGTGGTTAACGTGTGGATTTTATGCCAGAAAGATTGTATTACTGGGCACAGCCACAAACAAGGGGAAATGTCTGCTCCTGTCTGTTTACACCGAGGCAGCTGGTGATTTCCATTATATAAGCCCCTGAAAATCACTTTATAACTGAATTGGTGCTTAAAAAAATGGTTTTGGAAATGTTGTTGAAATTTTGAAAAATTGCATCTAAAATTGTAAGCCTTCTAACGTCCCAAATAAATTAAATGACATTTACAAAATGAGGCCAACATAAAGTAGACATAAGGTGAATGTAAAGTAATAACTATTTTGTGAGGTATCGCTATCTGTCATAAAAGCAGAGAAATTCATATTTCGAAAATAGTGAATATTTCCAAAATTTTTGTCATTTTGGGGCTTTTTAATAAAAAAGGTGAAATATATCAACTGAAATTTACCACTGTCTCGAAGTACAATGTGTCATGAAAAAACAATCTCAGAATGGCTTGAATGAGTAAAAGCGTTCCAAAGTTATTACAGCATAAAGTGACACATGTCAGATTAGCAAAAATCGGCCTGGGATTTAAGGTGAAAAGTGGCTCGGTAATGAAGGGGTTAAGGTGTGATAGAACAGACATCATAATGTGGGGTGGATACTTTGGAGCATAGTCAACAAGGGAAGATAAGTTTCATTTCTTAGGATCCCGAGTCTAAGTTTCATTTTGCGTTTTATAGCCCTGAAGTTAGTTTCTATTTTGCCAGTTTGTCATATACCCACAATCTACTGTATATTGTTTTGGACTGGTTATTTATTCTGAAAAATCTTTTTCAATCAGCAATTCCTGTGCAGTGAGCTGCCCTGAGGTAAACACAGCTGGAAGCAGCCTAAACACAGAAATATGCACAAAATGGGCATCAAACTGGGCACCAAAGAGTGTGATTCAAAGGGGTAATGATAGAGATGCCAGTTTTCAGCTTTGTCCAGGCTAGCCCAAAGGGCATGGAAACTGGCATCAAACTACACTGAATAAAAATATAAACGCAACACTTTTGGTTTTGCTCCCATTTTGCATGAGCTGAACTCAAAGATCTGAGACATTTTCTACAGACACAAAAGACCCATTACTCTCAAATATTGTTCACAAATCTGTCTAAATCTGTGTTAGTGAGCACTTCTCCTTTGCCGAGATAATCCATCCCACCTCACAGGTGTGGCATATCAAGGTGCTGATTAGACAGCATTAATATTGCACAGGTGTGCCTTAGACTGCCCACAATAAAAGGCCACTCTGAAATGTGCACAGTTTTGCCTTACTGGGGGGGGGGGGGGGGGGGGGAGGGTGTCAGAAAACCAGTCTGTATCTGGTGTGGCCACTATTTTACATCTCCGTTGCATAGAGTTGATCAGGTTGTTGATTGTGGCCTGTGGAATGTTGGTTCACTCCTCTTCTGTGCGAAGTTGCTGAATATTGGCAGGAACTGGAACCCGCTGTCGTATACGCCGATCCAGAGCATCCCAAACATGCTCAATGGGTGACGTGTCCGGTGAGTATGCTGGCCATGCAAGAACTGGGATGTTTTCAGCTTCCAGGAATTGTATACAGATCCTTGCAATATGGGGCCGTGCATTATCATGCTGCAACATGAGGTGATGGTCGTGGATGAATAGCACAACAATGGGCCTCAGGATCTTGTCACTGTATCTCTGTGCATTCAAAATGCCATCAATAAAATGCACCTGTGTTCGTTGTCCATAACATACGCCTGCCCATACCATAACCCCACCGCCACCATGGGCCACTCAATCCACAACGTTGACGTCAGCAAACCGCTTACCCACACGACGCCACACACGCTGTCTGCCATCTGCCCTGAACAGTGAAAACCGGGACTCATCTGTGAACAGACCGCCTCGTCACTGTGCCAGACGCCATCGAATGTGAGCATTTACCTGCTCAAGTCAGTTACAATGACGAACTGCAGTCAAGTCCAGACCCCGATGACGAGCATGCAGATGAGCTTCCCTGAGACGGTTTCTGACAGTTTGTGCAGAAATTCTTTGGTTATGCAAACCGACTGTTGCTGCAGCTGTCCGGGTGGCTGGTCTCCAACGATCATGGAGGTGAACATGCTGCATGTGGAGGTCCTGGGCTGGTGTGGTTACACGTGGTCTGCAGTTGTGAGGCCGGTTGGATGTACTGCCAAAATTCTCTGAAACGCCTTGGGAGGCGGCTTATGGTAGAGAAATTAACATTCATTGCACGGGCAACAGGTTTGGTAGACATTCCTACAGTCAGCATGCCCATTGCATGCTCCCTCAAACATTGCGACATCTGTGGCATTGTGCTGTGTAATCAAACTGCACATTTCAAAGTGCCCTTTTATTGTGGGCAGTCTAAGGCACTCCTGTGCAATATTCATGCTGTCTAATCAGCACCTTGATATACCACACCTGTGAGGTGGGAAGAATTATCTCGGCAAAGGAGAAGCGCTCACTAACACAGATTTAGACAGATTTGTGAACAATGTTTGAGAGCAATGGGTCTTTTGTGTATGTAGAAAATGTTTCAGATCTTTGAGTTCAGCTCATGCAAAATGGGAGCAAAACCGAAAGAGTTGCGTTTATATTTTTGTTCAGTGTAGGTTACAGCTAGTGATGAGCGAAGTATTTAAAAATTTGATTTGGCTGCTTTGCTAAATTTTACAAAAAAATTAGCTTTGTGACAAATTACTTCATCACGACGCGCATTTCTCTGTAAATAGTGGGTGCAATGATAGGGAGTGGAAATTACACCGCTCCCCTTCATTATACCACTCAAATGCAGCATTCATAGCTGATCACAGTATCTGACAGTAATACAGTAAAAAAAAAAAAAAAAAAATCATACTTACCCTCATCCATTTGAGTGCGAATAGCCAGTGGCCACCATCTTTTGTGGCCTGTGATGACATCATCACGTCTGCTGGCATGATGACATTATACGTCACCGCACACTGGATTTCGTACGAGATCTTTAATCAAGATGGCAGCTGCCGGCTCTTTGCGATCAAACGGATGAGGTAAGTTTTTATTTTTTACCACCATTCAGGGAAAATTGATTTGCTACTACGAAGCCCGAAGAAATTCGGCCTTGCGGCCAATCGAATTTTCCCTGAAATTCGGATAGAATTTTACTTCGTCCGGATCAGTTCGCTCAACGCTAGATACAACCACATTTTTATTACTTGAAAACAGTAACATGTTTTTAAAGGGTTAACTCCTTAAGGACACAGCCTTATTTCACCTTAAGGACCAGGCCATTTTTTGCAAATCTGACCAGTGTCACTTTAAGTGGTGATAACTTTAAAACGCTTTGACTTATCCAGGCCGTTCTGAGATTGTTTTTTCGTCACATATTGTACTTCATGACACTGGTAAAAATGAAGTAAAAAAAAAATCATTTTTATTTATAAAAAAATACCAAATTTACCAAAAATTTCTAAAAAATTGCTAATTTCCAAGTTTCAATTTCACTACTTCTATATTACTTTACATTCCCCATATGTCTACTTCATGTTTGCATAATTTTGGGAATTATATTTTATATTTTGGGGATGTTACAAGGCTTAGAAGTTTGGAAGAAAATCTTGAAATTTTTCAGAAATTTTCAAAAACCCAATTTTTAGGGACCAGTTCAGGTCTGAAGTCCCTTTGTGAGGCTTATATAATAGAAAACACCCAAAAATGACCCCATTCTATAAACTACACCCCTCAAGGTATTCAAAACTGATTTTACAAACGTCGTTAACCCTTCAGGTGTTGCACAAGAGTTATTGGCAAATGGGGATGAAATTTGAAAATTTCATTTTTTTGCCTAATTTTCCATTTTAACCGGAAAATTGGGCTACACCAGACAGGTTCACGGGCAGGGTGCTCGTACTAGGCTGGGCCACAGGGTCCCTAGCTTGGCAGTCCCCTTGCACCGCCTGGCAGCGTCTCCGCCGCCTTGGGGGCTCATCATCATCGCTAGATGATGAGGAGGACGCGGATGACAACAGGAAAGTGGGGTCATCCTCATCCTCACTGGGACTCTCGGAGTCGAAGGGAAGCTGGGCGTATGCCTCCTCGGCCGAGAACGTCCGGCGGGCCATAGGGGAGTGTGTGTCTGCGTGTGTATGTGCGTGTGTGTAAATCTTTATTTGGTGTGCGTGTGTGGGGGGGCACGGGTGTTCACGAACTCACCCTAAAACTAACAGAAAAAATATATATAACAAAAAAAAAGGGCAAAAAATGTGAAAAAAACAAAAAACAAAACCGCTGATCAACCGTCCGGAGTTTATCAGCGGTGGGGTGTGCGATGCGCTAAAAGTGGCCGGACGCTAAGGGGCAAGCGGCAGCACCCCTGGGGGTCTAGGGTCACAGACACCCTAACTTAGGTTGATGCAATAAAAAATTTTCAAACTAACTTTCCCTTTATTTTCCCTGCCTAACCCAAACTTTCCCTATGCTTTCCCTATGTACCTGCTGTATAGATGGGGGGTGCTGGGGCACATATCGGGTCCTGGGGGCACAGATGGGGTGATGCTGGCACAGATGGACGACGACGTGCAGGCAGCTCCTCTCACCCCTGGCTCCGGAACACAAAAGGAGGAGGAGAGGAGCGCTTGCAACTTTTGAATCTGCCGCCGTCCTGCCCACCAACCAGATGTCACCATCACCACTCAGGATCGCCGGATGGTGATTGGTGGGGTAAAATCACACCACCATCACCATCCTGTTCCGGGTTATCGGGTCCGCAGAGACCCGAATAACCCGGAAACGCAGAAAACCGCAGGTCTGAATTGACCTGCGGTTTTCTGCGATCGCATACATGGGGGGGTGCCTGATTTGAGCAGGCACCGGGTTCCGATCACCGCCCGCCGCGCGGCGGTGATCGAAAATACACAGGGCGTACAGGTATGCCCTGTGTCCTTAAGTACCAGGACATAAGGGCGTACCTGTACGCCCTGTGTCCTGAAGAGGTTAAAGGGTTTCTGTCATCAGAATTAACCCTATTAAACTATCTGACATTAGCGATGTGCTAATGTCAGCTAAACCTAACTAGCCTATTCCTAGTCCTTCACTCACTGCGCCTGCGCTGAATACTGAACGGGGCGGCACAAGCACTAGTGATGAGCGGCAGGGATCATATTCGAATTTGCGATATTTCGCGAATATTTTGTAGAATATTCGTCAAAAATTCGCAAATTCGAAAATTCCCGTTTTTTTTTCACTCAAAAAATCGGGAAGGTAATGATTGTGTAATATGCGAATTTTTTGGATTTTCGTATTCGAATTTTTTTATTGCGAATTTTTCAACTTACAACTATTAGACAAAGAAGATTATAGCACTATATTAGCTAAATTGCTCTATATTCGATTTTTTTTTTATATTCTATATATTGCTATAACTTAGTTTTTTCGAATATTCGTAATATTCTAAAACAAGAATATTTAGCAATATAGCGAATATTAAAAAAAAAACGAATATAGAGCAAAATTCGCAAACACTACTACTCCTAAAGTCAAGTATATTGCAGCCTTCTTATTGGCCCACAGGCTAGAAGCAGTGAGGGATCATGTGTACTGATAAAAAAAAAAAAAAATCTAAAAAATGAATTCAAATATTCGAAATTACGAATATATATAACTATATTCGAAATATTCGCGAATTTTCGAAGTACCTATATTCGCAATAAAAATTCGAAATTCGAATATTCGTGATCAACACTAGCAAGCACGAGACATATGGCAGACATGGCCAGAAGGAGGAGACCAAGGCTGCCTGGCCCTGTCAATCAAGTGCAGCGGGGCACGTCCAGAGGTGGGAGAACGGAGCTTCTAGGAGCAGGAGCAACACCCCCCCTGCTCCTAGAGGCTAATTAGCATATTATAAAAGTTAGATTTCTGGCGTAACGGGGGCATAGATACAAGTAAGAATAGGCTAGTTAGGTTTAGCTAACATTAACACATCGCTAATGTCAGCTAGTTTGTTAGGGTTAATTCTGATGACATAAACCTTTTAAATGACTCCGGGCGACTAATCTCATACTTAGAGCACATAAAAAGGGATGTTCCACATCAAATTCAGTCCAGTCTATTTGTGGGCGTTAAATGACCTACATGTGGGCATATGCAGGGCTGGCGTCAGCACCCGGCATACCCGGGCAAATGCCGAGGCCCACTGTGCCTACTTCTGCAGCCGTGTCCTGGTCTTCCTCAAATTGGCTGTTATGAATTCTAGGGCAGCTTACCCCAGCAATGCAGACAATTTTCGCTAAGTGCACTGCTAGGGTGGGCGGCCTCAGGACTGGGTGGAGTTTCCTACTGGGCTAAAAGACCTTCCTGATGTCATCCGCCCATGTGACCAGTGGGGAAGGACCCAGAAGAGCAGATACCTGTGTTCCTGTACAGAGATGAGCCAGGCTGGAGTGTGGTGAGGCCTAGTTGTGTGTGTGTCTGTCCTGTGTGTGTGTGTGTGCGTCTGTCCCTGTGTGTGTGTCTGTCCCTGTGTGTGTGTCTATCCCTGCGTGAGGCCTAGCTGTGTGTGTGTCTGTCCCTGTGTGTGTGTGTCTGTCCCTGTGTGTGTGTGTGTCTGTCCCTGTGTGTGTCTTTGTCACTGTGTGTGTGTCTGTCCCTGTGTGTGTTTTTCTGCCCCTGTGTGAGTCTGTCCCTGTGTGTGTGTCCCTGTCTGTATGTCTGCCCCTGTGTGTGTCTGTCCTTGTGTGTATGTGTATGCCCCTGTGTGAGTGTCTGTCCCTGTGTGTGTGTGTCCCTGTCTGTATGTCTGTCCCTGTGTGTGTGTCTATCCCTGTGTGTGTCTGTCCTTGTGTGTGTGTGTCTGTCCTTGTGTGTGAGTGTGTCTGCCCCTGTGTGGGTGTCTGTCCCTGTGTGTGTGTCCCTGTCTGTATGTCTGTCCCTGTGTGTGTGTGTCTGTCCCTGTGTGTGTGTCTCTGTGTGAGTGTGTGTCTGTCCCTGTGTGTGTGTCTGTCCCTGTGTGTGTGAGTAACACCCGAGTTGTGTTACTACACTCTTCTACCCCACTACTATCTGTTAAGAACCTTTACATTGTCATCTGATGTGATTTTACATTGTCTTCACAAATGTGCATAAACCATATTAAATATAAGTGTTTCCTTGTAATTTTCAATGGATTGGTAAGGATTTAGTTCTAGTTTAGTTTATCTAGGCTGGAATGGTTCATTCCAGCTTAGCTCCCCCTCTGTGAGCAAAGTCGGCTGCGCCCACATCCTACAGCTTGGGAGGAGAAGGAAGTTAGTTGGTAGTGTATCCCACCCCCTGCTAGGGGGTGTGTGTAAGGAGTTCCCCTACATAGGGAAGAAATCCAGGATCTCGTCTCGGCTGAGACATTGATAAAACCCCCAGCCTGAGCCCTGCAGCCTCAGCTGGATGAAACAGCAGACAAACTCCATTTCCAGGAAGAAAGCATTCTCTGAGAATATAACTGAGTAAAGTCCAGAGCCCCAGGAGAAGCCATATTCCTCCTCAGCTAGTCTGTCCCCGAACAGCAGAAGATATATAGAAGTGCAGAAGCTAAATTCCTGCCACAGTTATAGAGCTATTAAGCAGACGTTCTTTCCTGCAAGCTCCAGGTTGATAGAGCAGAAGACTTATTCCTGTCAACCATTGCCAATACCTGCTGGGACCCAAGACCAAAGCTGTACCTTGCTTGGATGAAAGTTCCTCAGTAAAGACAAGTTTGAACTTCACCTAAAGGGTGGATATCAATTTCTGCTGCAAAGTTCCTCTATTACCCCTACTATCACTACACTCAATTTATTGCAAGTGAGCCAGGAACCAGGAGTCCAGCTGTACCCAGGTAGGAGACACCATTGGCACAAATACCACTAACATACAGAGACTTTATAGGTTATTACACCACTCTGGCATTCCTAACCTGGGACATGCATTATAACACCTTGGGAGGGCCCTGTAATAGTACCCTGCGCTTGCTGCAGTTTGCGTCACAAATAAACTATAGATTATTAAATACCCGTATCCTGGTCCACTGCATTGGTTGCGTCAGCGTACCCCGTTCCTGGCCATTGCATTAAAGTGGCGTCACTGTCACGGTAGGTAGGTAAGCGGGGAAACAATCAAACACAGGAAAACAACTAGGCCCAAAAGCTAGCAATCCCTAAAAGTTTTCCTTAAACTGCTGTGCCCATGTGCATACCCTAATGGTGGATATGCACATGCCCATTACCCACTGCTGGAATAAAGAAATCGTCACTCAAAGATTATAGGTGCTGGAATCCTTTAATTTGTTCACATGCCCTTGTGCCTAAACCTATAAACGCTGGGCAAACCCTAAGCAGTAGGGAAAGGGAAGAGGCAACCTGCTTCTTCCAACCCGGAGGAAGCAAGTGTCTCCCTAAAGGCCTAGATAAAAGACACAATGGGAAATAACAGAGAGGACTTATCTTGAGCAGAGCTGGAGCAGACGATCCACCACACATACAGAGCTCACAGGAAAGAACTATAACCCGCACAGGCCACTGGGGGAAGGAGGCATAAGAGTGACGACATCTGACCCCTTACAGAACTAACCCTGTCTGTCTGCCCGAAATAAAATACAGCAAGCCGTTTTTGTGGGTGGAAAGTCGGTCACAGCTTTATTTATTTCTCAATTTTTTTGTTAACTCTTTAACAACCATCCAACTGTTAAATGCCGGAGAGCGAGAAGCGCTATGCCGCACCAAACATTGATGTGCAAGTCCGCCTTCTCCTCCGCTGTACCATTTTCTTAAACCACTGACCTCCAGCTGTGACTTAATTAGAAAAGCAATAAAACATCAAACAAACAGCACATACTGCATAACAGGAGGGAGGGCGGGAAAGCTTCCCACTGTTAGGTGCTGGAGCAAGAGGACAAAACACAGGAGACCCTCCTTTTTATTATCTCTGAAGGGGAAGAGGAGGGGCGCCCTGGCATAACCCACTCCTAAACCTTTACACCCTTTAGTGCCCTGCACTAACTTAGTCAGCCAGCCAGAAAGGCAATATAAAAAAACCCTGCTGCCTACACTCCATCCTCAGTCTGAAACGCCTGCGCTATATGCTATGGCGTTTTATAATAGCCTCACTAACAATCAAACCCAGTACACCTGAGGGAAGGTGGATCCAGCTCAAACCCAAACCAAAACAAACAGAGAAGTCAGACGTGCAGCCAGTCTAACAGACCTCCGCACATTCACAGGGCAAGGCATGACAGTCACTGGAACAGGATCGGATCGAATTGTGTGCCTACCAGGATCGGATTGTGTGCCCATCCCTGCTACAAGGCCTACAGACTGTGCCAAAACCCTGAAAATTGACTTTGTTGCTTTATTGCGGTGCCAGCCAGTGCTAAACTGTCCGCACCGGCACCTCAGGGGTTAATTCACCATATTCGTGTAAAGGCGCCGTTTCTTCATGCACTTTGGAAGCGGAAAAACGCAAGAACGCCCTCTAAAAAGCGCAAAAATTATGTCTACGCCCCCCTAGAAGCGGGAAAACTAAAGACTACCCACCAAGAACTCTGGAATGTGAGCAAAGGGAGTGAAGACTCCTCCCTCTGGGCTCCACCCTCATTCTCTGTACTAAGTGAGAGAGGAGATGCAAGAAACATGATGCTCCCATCACCCAAGTGGAATCAAATGGCGATCCGGGGAGAACCAGTCTATGAGATTTACCTGCCAGGGATCCGGGTCTCCCAGCTTGTGAAGAGAGCTGGCCCCAGCACTTTTGGAGTACCCCGGAGGGTGTGAATTCCTCAACTAGTGGCATGACGGCCGCCGCTGCTCTAATCAAGATGGCCGCCGTTCCTGAACTAGCTCCCGCGGATGATGACGTCCTATCTACAGTCCGGACCCCGGATGCTATGGATCCCTCCGCGATGGCTGCACAGATGGGCAAGACATCCCCCAAGATGGCCGCCAGAGATGAACCTGCTCCCGCCGACCAAGTCGCCCAGGCCCTGGACATGCCTGCACCGCTGACGGCATCTGCAGTCCCAGAGACAGCCACGATCAGCCCAGATGACCAGCAGGAGGAACCGTAACTGGCCGCCCGGCCGCGACACGAGGTAGGAGCAGTCACGCTCCCTGAGGCCCCGGCCCCTGCACCATGCACGGTGGACTCTGACACCCCTCACAGGCCCGAACAGGCTCCGCTATGCACACTTGCTGGTGCAGCGGAGGCGACCAAAGTTTCCACTCCGCCACCCAGAACGGACACCCCTGGGTCATGACGCCTCAACCCTGAGGTCTTGGTCGAGATCACCGCTCCACGCCCAGACCGTGTGGGAGTACAAATCAGCTATTGAGGAGTGGGTCAAACAAGTGCTAGATGACCCCCGGCCAGGTGACCCAAAACTAGTCCGGCGCACAGGGATGGTCCTGTGTTTTGCTGTGGAGAGAGGAGTGGGCTTTCTCCAAGACAGTCATTCAGGGGCCGAGATATTTGTGGGCCGCCGTTCTGTCAAGCGTTCCTATTTGCCCCAGGCACGTCACAATCTATATGTGGGTGACCAAGTAGAGTACACCCCAATGCGCTCTATTCAAGGCCCCTTCGCCGCGGGAGTTACTCTACTCGCCAATCCCTTCCCCTGCCTTAACACCAGAGACCTGGCAGGAAGACCCAGGCTCTGCACGGAGAGTTCGCTGCCTACAGGAGACCCCAGGCGGCAGGATGAGGTTCAGAGAACAAACCCAGCCAGAGCCGGAGCCCCTCATCCCTGACCTGGCCGCACCACCAACACTACGGGTGGGACAGATTAACAATTTGGTTTTGACATTCAACCCCAGGGTGCAGCCATACGTCCTACCCTGGAAGCTGACCCAGACACCACCCGGAACCTTGCCCTTACGCTACTTGGCCCTGTTGTGCCCTTAGCTGTGTATCAGGGACCTATATATCAAGAGACCTCCCTGCAACCCATATTGCCTTATATCTTTAGGCTTGCATTAGCCCTGATACCTAATGGAGCCCACATTATGGGCTACCATCTGTATTTGATGTAAGTGTCCTCTGTTTTCACATCTGAATATCCTCAGTGTTAGGGTCCATTCACACGTCCGTTTTTTCTTTCCTGATCTGTTCCGTTTTTTCAGGAACAGATCTGGACCAGATCTGGACCCATTCATTTTCAATGGGTCCTGGAAAAAATCAGACATTGAGCTGTCCGTTTTTTTCCAGGACCCATTGAAAATGAATGTGTCCAGATCTGGTCCAGATCTGTTCCTGAAAAAACGGAACAGATCAGGAAAGAAAAAACGGACGTGTGAATAGACCCTTAACTATTGAATTATCTGGATTAACACTCTATGTTATTCATGCCCTGCTCGATTGCACAATATTCCCTTGATGATTGTTACATGAAACATGCATGTAGGGATCAGCTGCACTAGAGCACAACAGGGCCAAGTAACGTAAGGGCAAGGTTCCGGACGGGGTCGTTCTTCTCAGGATGGGTGCACCGTGGTTAGGATGTTAGGGTCACGGTAGCACCCCTATCCTAGGGTGATATAGGGACTTAGAGCCCACCATCACCCCCGTTTTGTTCCTGCCATTTTTTTCAGCAAGATCAACATCTACTGAATATCTGTAAATACCGGAAGACACTTGGGTTACGGTAAGACAACCGGTTATATTTTCAGGTGCCGCCGTGTACCAATAATTTAATGTGTAAGGCTACTTTCACACTAGCGTTCGGGTGTCCGCTCGTGCGCACCGTTTGAAGGGGCTCACGAGCGGCCCCGAACGCATCCGTCCGGCCCCAATGCATTCTCAGTGGAGGCGGATCCACTGAGAATGCATCCGCCTGCCAGCGCTCAGCCTCCGCTCCGCTCAGTGAGCGGACACCTGAACGCTGCTTGCAGCGTTCGGGTGTCCACCTGGCCGTGCGGAGGCGAGCGGATCCGTCCACACTTACAATGTAAGTCAATGGGGGCGGATCCGCTTGAAGATGACACCATATGGCTCAATCTTCAAGCGGATCCGTTCCCCATTGACTTACAATGTAAAGTCTGAACGGATCCGCTCAGGCTACTTTCACACTTAGAACATTTTCTAAGTTTTAATGCAGACGCATCCGTTCTGAACGGATGCGAACGTCTGCATTATCGGAGCGGATCCGTCTGATGAAACATCAGACGGATCCGCTCCGAACGCTAGTGTGAAAGTAGCCTTAGTGTGCACTTGATTGATTATATGTGTTAAATTTAGGGATTTTTTCTATCTTTATACCAATTAAAAGTTACGTTTTAATCAAGATCACCACTCCAACCTTCTTTTGTACTTTATAAATATAGGTGACCTAGCTCTAGACTATCCAATACCTCCTCTTTCATTAAGTAGATGAGGTGAGTTTAAAGAGGACCTTTCATCTGGCAAAACATTGTGAACTAAGTGTCATGATCTGTACAGCGGCGCTCAGGGATCTCACTGCACTTACTATTATCCCTGGGCGCCGCTCCGTTCTCCTGCTATGCCCTCCGGTATGTTCGGTCACTTGGTTATAGTAGGAGGAGACTCCCCTTGTTCTTCTGGGCGTCTCCTTCTCCTAGGCTGTAGCGCTGGCCAATCGCAGCGCAGAGCTCACAGCCTGGGAGTTTTTTTTCTCCCAGGCTGTGAGCTCTGCGCTGCGATTGGCCAGCGCTACAGCCTAGAAGAAGGAGACGCCCAGCACAACAAGGGCAGTCTCCTCCTACTATAACCAAGTCCCCTAAGTCTCCGCCTACTATAACCAAGTCCCCTAAGTCTCCGCCTACTATAACCAAGTGACCGAAGATACCGGAGGGCATAACGGGAGAACGGAGCTGCACCCAGGGATAATAGTAAGTGCAGTGAAATCCCGGGGCGCCGTTGTACATATCATGATACTTAGTTCACAATGTTTTGCCAGATGAAAGGTTCTCTTTAAATATATTTTTATTTTTTTTAACCCCTCCATCCCTAATTTACTTAGCATTCTGTAGTAAGAATGCTATTATTTTCCCTTATAACCATGTTATAAGGGAAAATAATAATGATTCGGGTCCGATCGTCACCTACAAACCATGCGTGAAAATCGCACCGCATCTGCACTTGCTTGTGGATGATTGCGATTTTCACGCAGCCCCATTCATTTCTATGGGGCCTGCGTTGCGTGAAAAACCGCACAATATAGAGCATGCTGCGATTTTCACGCAACGCACAAGTTATGCCTGAAAATCACCGCTCATGTGCACAGCCCCATAGAAGTGAATGGGTTCAGATTCAGTGCGGGTGCAATGCGTTCACCTCACTCATTGTACCCGCACGGAAAACTCGCCAGTGTGAAAGGGGCCTAAGGGTTGCCCTGCTGTCACTGACAGCGAGCTACCCACTCTGCAGCTGCACGATTAGCGTGCAGCTGCGATCTCTGAATAGACGTTCCAGAACGTCCATTCAGAGTTAAACATCCACCCATAGGACGTTTATATCCTAAGGGCGGATGTGAAGTGGTTAAAAAAAGCAGCTACTGAAAACAAGATTGTAAGATGAGACGTCACGTGAGGCGTGGAGCTGACTATTTGTGTGTGAAACGAAACCTATGCTCTCCGTCTGGATTCTTCAGCAGAGAGAATCAGAATATGACCATACTCTGTCACTAGAAGACTACAAACTCATAAACTATGGCAAGGATTGAAGAAGGAAAAGCCGCTGCAAATTCTCTCTTAGAAGACAAAGCCGCCGGTGAGACTCACTGAGTGTGTGTATGAGTGTGCGTCTGTTCACCACCCGCTCTCCTCTGAACAATACATCTCTCTATACATTTCTGTCCGTCTCCCCAACGTTCACTCAATCTCTGGTTCTACGGTGTCTCCAGAGATGGCCGTACACATAGATAGAAGGGGGCCGAGGGTTATACAAACACAGAGAAGACAATGGTTGGCACTCCACTGGGTCGTGTGGTTGAACATACAGATGTAGCAGGGGTAACACACACATTCTTAACTCAAATTTCTTAACTCATCGCGTTATCTTGAAACAAAAGCCATTGAAAAGCAATTGCTTAGTTGCATTTAGTTTAGATAACATGTCTCATAAAGCATGTGTGTTAACCCTGCCACATCCGTACACTGCCATACGAATTACCCTCTATATTGTCATACGTGTCCAATGACATCAGGAGACGGACTCCTCATCTTTCGGGGATTGTTCTTTGATGGAAAGATTGTGGAATAGTGATCAGACCAACAGTTTTAAACACATATGACTGTCTGTCATCAATTGGCTAAAATGATTGTTCACAAATTAATATCACCCAAGGGGCATTTGTTAAAATGTGTACATTTTCATTAACTTTAGGGCTCATGGGCACAACCGTTGTTTTTGTCCATTTTTTCGCTGATCTTATGTGGACCCATTTACTTCAATGGGGCTGCAAAAGATCCTGCGTTCCACAGATATAATAGAACATGTCTAGTGTTGAGCGAACTTGTGTTTTAAGTTTGGCGTCTAAAGTTTGGGTTATCGAAGAATCGCGTTATGGATTCCGCTACCACGGACCATAACGGCATTTAGAATCCATAACGCGATTCTTCGATAACCCGAACCCAATCTTTAGACGCCGAACTTAAATCACAAGTTCACTCAACACTAAACATGTCCTATTCTTTGTCTGTTTTGAGGACGGCAAAAATGGCCACGGCCGTGTCCATGAGCATTCAGTAGAATGGGTTTGAGTACCTTTAGTTTACTTACTCTCACGCTCTCTTTGTGCGTTTCCTCTCTTAACCCTTACAACTCCCGTGGACTCCGTACTGAATCTGGACCCCGCTATTGCTTGATATTCCCTATCACTATTTTATATTATGTTGCAATAGCTTTTTAAGATCCAACTTGATGTGGACGTGCGGCTTAAATAAATAAAAGGTTAACTGCAGTGTTCTTTGAGAGGACGATGGACAGAAAGTCCAGAAAACTTTCCAAAACCAAGATAACTTCTTTATGTCATGTATCTCCTGATAAATGTATAGATGAGACAGATATGAGCTGCTGCGTTTTTCTAGCTGCTGTTCCTTTAATAGTTCCGGGAATTCAGTACTTGTGCTTCTGTGAAATACAATCCCTCTTTGTAGCAGCTCTGCCCTGTTAACCCTTAGCTAGTCACGTACAGCATTTATATAAGCAGCTTTTGGCCAATATCTGACGGCCATAATAAAGGCACATTTTTACATCCACATTATAGCTGCAAAACACTTCCCTTGGTTCATATGAATGAGAGGGTCCTAATGTTTTTACAGATGCAAAAATTGGCCCATATTCAGACGGTCTGATTTTCACCTCAGGGTATGTGGGGTACTTAGGGGGTTTGTTTAATGAAAAAACAATAGACAAAAGGTAAAACAACAAAACCTGAAACTAAAAAGAATGAAACCTGATCGCTTTACAGCTACTATAACATATGTTACTAAACGTAAGAAAAGACAAGAGTCTGCAGACCATCAGGTGTAACAAATGTTAGTTTCCTCCTGGATCTACTGCAGCATTCTCCAACCTGTGGTTCTCCAGCGATATTGGACATGTTGAGAGTTGTAGTCTTACAGCTGCAGAGCATTAGGTTACAGAACACTGATACGTGGAAGGACTTTGCCCTTGTTATATTGTCCTAAGGGCAGGAACAGACAGAGCAGCTGAGACCTTGTGGTGACAATGGCTGTACAATATAGTACTTATGCTTTACTCACAATACTGTGCACCCATTGACTACCACATGTGGACAGGGTCTCGGCCTCGTGGAAGCTGCTCCATCTAATTTTATCGTCAGGGAACAAACTCCTGGAGAGAAGTCTACCAGCTGCTCACCCCTCCAACCACAGTAGTAATGAAACTGGATTAATTCACAGTTTTCTTGCTTTGCCACCATTTTTCTCTACATTTTTTTTGTGTTGCCCAAAAATGCTGTGGTCAGATGTTTCTTTAAAGTCTGTAGTAAAATATGAGAATGGCTTTATTAGCGTGGTTTTATTTTTGGTCTTTTTGGTGCTTTTGTGTCATTTTCCCCCTATTGGCTAAGGCTACATGCACACGAACGTATATTGTTTTCCGCGTCCGTTCCGTTTATTTTGCGGATAGGATGTGGACCCATTCATTTTTATTGAGCTGTTAAAAATGCGGATAGTCAACAGTTTGTTTTCCGTGGTTCAATTCCACAAAAAAAAATAGAGCATGTCCTTTTCTTGCACACGACCGTTGTGTGTTTTGCGGTCCACAAATTGCGGATCTGCAAAACACGGATGACAAATTGCGGAACGGCACGGACAGCCATTGATATAACTGCCTATTCTTGTCTGCAAAACGGCCAAGAATAGGACAGGTTATATTTTTTGAGCGGACCACGGAACGGAGCAACGGATGCGGACAGCACACGGAGTGCTGTCTGCATCTTTTGCGGCCCCATTGAAGTGAATGGGTCCGCTTCCGAGCTGCAAAAACTGCGGACCAAAACAACGTGTGCATGAGGCCTTAGTCGGATGTGTTTGTGCCCCTTTAGTTTACTTCTCTGCCTGTTGCAGTCTTTCTGTATATGTGTCTCTCACTCTCTTTGTGTCTTTCCTCTCTATTATCCGTTTCTTCTCTCTCCACACTGCCTCGTCCCGACTAGATGTTCCTCACAGCTTTAACCCTTACATCTCCTGTGGACTGCATACTATTAATTCTAACCCTGCTATTACTTAATATATTCTATTACTATTTTTTTCTATGTTGCTCTTTAAGATTAAATTTTTTATTTTTTTTCCCCAGGTCATACAAAAGACATACAGAAAAAGCTAACGCCTTGCCTTACATCACCTTACACAGGTACAAAAATACATGATGCACCGATCTAATTGTATGTAACCTATTGTGTGGGTTGAATTAAACAAAGGTTGACTAGAATGTTCTTTGAGGGGGCGATGGACAGAAAGTCTAGAAAATTCTCTAAAAACCAAGGTGACATCTTTATTTGTCATGTAAAACAAAAAGAGGAGCGCAACGGGTGTGACTGGGCGCGTAAGGATTAAATGCCGTCTCACCTGGAACTGTTGTGCACATGGATCCAGTGCAGTTCTAGCATACAAAGCTCTGTGGCTGCGGCTTGTCTCGGCCTCTGGGAAGGTCCTGGTCCTACCATAGAAGAAACGCACAATGTTGTCCAACGCAGGAACAACAGAAGACACCCGTTTTCCCTTTGTCACTCTGTCCCTTTGGTGAGGGAACGCTCCTCCCTCCTCCCTCATCCACTCACAAGAGAGAGAGAGAGTAACTCCAAAGGCGTTTTCTGTTGCTCTGGCGTTGGGCCGTTGGGCGTTGCCTCCCGTTTCTTCGCTTTTATTGCTGCTTCTCTGAAAGCTATATATAGCTGTGTATGTGTCTCTCTCACGCTCTGTTTGTGGTTTCCTCTCTAGTCTCAGTTTCTTCTCTCTCCACCCGGTTGCTCTGATGTTCATCGCTGCCTTAAAGGGCCCCTGTCAGCAGATTTGTACCTATGAAACTGTCTGACTTGTTGCTTGTGCGCTTGGAAGCCCTTTAACCCTTACAACTCCCGTGGACTAAATACAGAATCTAGACCCCGCTATTGCTTGATATTCCCTATCACTATTTTTTATTATGTTGCAATAGCTTTTTAAGATCCAACTTGATGTGGACGTGCGGCTTACATAAATAAGAGGTTGACTGCAGTGTTCTTTGAGAGGACGATGGACAGAAAGTCCAGAAAACTTTCCAAAACCAAGATGACTTCTTTATGTCATATATCTCCTGATAAATGTATAGATGAGACAGATATGAGCTGCTGCGTTTTTCTAACTGCTGTTCCTTTAATGGATTCCGGGAATTCAGTACTTGTGCTTCTATTGAAATACAATTCCTGTAAAACAAGTTCTCCTGCCTTTCTGCCTCTCTCTTGCAGCGTTGCCCTGTTAACCCTTAGCTAGTCAATTTCTGATGGGAATAAGCAGATTTTTACTGCAAAACACCTCCCTTGGTTCATCTGAACTAAACTTAGACCACCATAGAAGCATCATTCCAGTTCCGATAAACCATGGAGGGTCCCAATGCTTTTACAGATGTAAACATGGACCCATATACAGACGGTCTGAATCTTACCTTAGAACATTTGGGGTACCGAGGGGGATTTGTTGGCTTTGAGATATCTTGAGATGAGTTCTAGTGAAAAAACAACAGCTAAAAAGTTATGGCCGGACTGGGAGCAAAGCTTAGGGGAGGCCGGCATGACGGGGGGTTTGGCTCAGGGAGACCCCAGTAGTAGTAATAGGTTAGTTAGTTAAAGGGGGGCGGATTATGGAGATCAAGGGGGTTAGGGATTGGTTAAGTGGAGTTTAGGGGTGGGGGTTGAGGGGATAAAAGAAGGAGACAGGGAGAAGAAGGGTGCCATTTTAGGTGAGGAAAAAAGAGAGTAGTGAGTCCACGTTATTTAATCTAAAAAGCGTACTGATGGAGCAACTGGAGGACACCATAAGGTGTCTGCGGGAGGCTGCGGAGGTTCGGGGTCTTGGCTAGGTCCAAGAGCAGCTGCAGCATCTATTCAGGGGGGGGCTGAGGCTTCTGCACCGCCTCAGCACTTGGCGTCCCGGCCGCGGTAGACCAGGCCGCCGGTGCACTTTAGCCCATAGTCCTCCCCCGGGGCTTAGCGCCGATGACGGAGCCCTACCTAGGACCCTCCACGCCGGGGACCAGCGGGGACACTATCCTCCCGCACCCCTTCGGCGTGGGATGAATCTGACCTGCAGGCGGAGCCTACGAGGTGGCCGGGCCCGGTCACCTCCTTCATCTGGATGTGGCATGGATGCGGGACCAGGAGCAGTAGGCACCTTCTCATGTCCTGGTGAGGGAGGTGCCCCCCTGCGTGATCATGGCGGCAAGAGACACAGGGCTGCTGTAGTGCCGGTGGAGGTGTGCAGCAGGCCCCCATCACCATCTTCCAGCCTGCAGCCAGGGAGAAGCTCCGCCCCCTCTATCCTGTCCATGGAGGAGAACAGCTCTAACGTTCCTGGTAGGAGTGGAGCCAGGTGGGACAGCGTCAGGATGAAGTCGAGCGGTGCAGAGGACTGGACATCTGGACTCAGGATTTTTGGATGGTGGGGTCACAGCACCCAGGTGAGATTTCTTGGGGACCCTTAGCGCAGGTAGCGGCGTTTAGTGGGTGAGGTGGTGGGCCCCAGGCGGATTTGAGTAGGGGCTTAGGGCAGCTGCTGGGGGGATTGGCAGGCCTACTGGAGGGTTGGGGTATGGAAGGGTTGTCCCCGTTACCGGCGTGGGGGGTGACAGGGGACCTGAGAGGTCTAACATGGGGCAGGTGGTAGTATAGGGTCAAGGAGCACTGTGGCGTCGGTGCAACCACAGGCAGGCTGGGGAGCGGACAAATAAATGGTGCGGTTGGATGATAAAGCAAAGAGGGAGGTATATGTCTGCTTTGAGGGTCCATTGGGGGCTCATTTAAAGCAGGAGGTAAGGGAGCGTATTTGGAGGGGGGAGTATGTGGAGATTTTTTCTTTGCTTCCATTGGATAAGTTTAACCTGTATATGTTACGGAAGGACGAGGGCAAAAAAGAGGAGGAGGAGAAGTGTAGATATCGTATGATACCGCTGACTTTTCAGAACTGGCTGCAGGCGTTTGCGATATTAGAGAGTGTGATAGGGGAGAAGGCGCCGGAGTGCTGTTCAGCGTTGTTTTGTTATCTGGACATGATCGGGGAGGTGTATAGGGGGGATAGCTTGGCTGAGATACGATGAGCAGTTTAGGCACAGAAAGGCGGTACGTCAAGAGATAAGGTGGGACCACAAATGTATAGCTTTGTGGCTGAAGGGGAAGGCATCTGTTAGGTCAGGGCAGTCCTATTGGGGGGAATCGGGAAGTGGGGGGCAAGCCAGTATCGCTGTTGCGTTCGCAAAGGGCCTGTGCTTCTCATTCAATGATGGGAACTGTAAATTCAGAGCTAAGTGCAAATTTAAGCACAAATGCTCCACATGTTGGGGATCTCATGCAGCGGCACGGTGCTTTAGGGGTAATAGACAAAGAGGGGGACATGGCAATAGCAAAGGGGGAGACGCCGGTCCGCCTGGATGGAGGATGGAGCCGTTCTTAGATAGATATCTGGATAAGGAAGGGGTGGCATTGTTGCGGGAAGGGGGGGGGGGGGGTTTGCGTGGGGTTTTCGAATTCTGTTTGTTCCCCGGGAGGCGTGTTGTTAAAGAAGAATTTGAGGTCGGCCAGGGAGCATCTGGACGTAGTGGCAGAGACACTTAGTAAGGAAGTTGCGTTAGGCAGAATGGCGGGTCCTTTTGTGGATCCGCCATTTTCGAATTTGCGAGTGTCTCCGCTGGGAGTGGTTCCGAAGAAGGAGGCGAATAAGTTTCAGCTTATTCACCACCTGTCTTTTCAAAAGGCTACATTTTTGCATTGGGTAGTTCAGGTTAGTATTCCAGATGGAGGTGTTTTAAATTACTTGGACTTAGATGATTTTCTGTTTGTAGTTTTTTTTGGGTTCTCAGTTGTGTTCTAAGTTGTTACAATGTTTTATTGGTATGTCTAAGCAGTTTGGTGTCCCTATTGCTGAAGCAAAAACTGTTTAACCTTGCGTTTGTTTAGAATTTTTAGGTATTGTTATTGATAGTGTCAAGATTGAGTTTCGTTTTCTAAGGTTAAGTTAAATTCGATTAGATCATTATAGTATATTATCATTATATATAAGTTATTAGCCAAGAATAAATGCACCTTGAGGGAATTGCAATCTCTTTTAGGCTCACTGCATTTTGCTTGTAGAATAATTCCAATACGTCGTGTTTTTTCTAAGCGGATGTACTTTGCTACAAGAGGTTTGCGTTCCCCTGCAGCACATGTTAGATTAACTAGACCTCATAGGGCTCATTCACATGACCATGGTTTGGTTCATCATCCGAGCCGCATTTTTTGCGGCTTGGATGCGGACCCATTCACTTCAATCGGGCCGCAAAAGATGCGGACAGCACTCTGTGTGCTGTCCGCATCCGTTGCTCAATTCCATGGCCCCACAAAAATTATGAGTCATGTCCTATTTTTGTCCATTATGCGGACAAGAATAGGTATTTCTATAATGGCCGCCAGTTCCGTTCCGCAAATTGTGTAAGGCACATGGGTGGCATCCATGATCCGTGTTTTGCAGATCCGCAATTTGCAGACCACAAAACATGGCACGGTCGTGTGAATAAACCCTTAAGGAGGATATGTCTATGTGGCTGGAATTCTTTACTAAGTTTAATGGTAGGAGTTGTTGGCAGGAAGAATTTCAGGATTCAGATTTTTTTAAGTTATTTACTGATGCAGCAGTGAGCTTTGGTTTTGGAGCCTTCTAGAATAATAAATGGTCTGTAGGAAGTTGGCCAGATTTTTGGGTAGAAAATAAATTTACTTCTAATATTGTGCTCTTAGAATTATTTCCTGTTTTAGTTGCTATATTAGTTTGGGGTTCGTTTTTTAAGAATAAGAGAATTTGTCTTTTCACAGATAATAAAGTTGTGGTTTTTGCCATCAATACACTGTCTTCTAAATGTGAGAGGACAGCGTGATTGTTGAGGTATTTGGTGTTGTGCTGTATGCCCTTTAACATTTGGTTCGGTGTAAGGGGTTTGAAATAGAAGGACCTTCTGAATGAGATTAAGGGCTCTTTCACACTTGCGTTCTTTTCTTCCGGCATAGAGTTCCGTCGTCGGGGCTCTATGCCGGAAGAATCCTGATCAGTTTTATCCTAATGCATTCTGAATGGAGAGAAATCCGTTCAGGATGCATCAGGATGTCTTCAGTTCCGGACTGGAACGTTTTTTGGCCGGAGGAAATACTGCAGCATGCTGCGCTTTTTGCTCCGGCCAAAAATCCTGAACACTTGCCGCAAGGCCGGATCCGGAATTAATGCCCATTGAAAGGCATTAATCCGGATCCGGCCTTAAGCTAAACGTCGTTTCGGCGCATTGCCGGATCCGACGTTTAGTTTTTTCTGAATGGTTACCATGGCTGCCAAGACACTAAAGTCCTGGCAGCCATGGTAAAGTGTAGTGGGGAGCGGGGGAGCAGTATACTTACCGTCCGTGCGGCTCCCCGGGTGCTCCAGAGTGACGTCAGGGCGCCCCACGCGCATGGGTGACGTGATCGCATGGATCACGTCATCCATGCGCATGGGGCGCTCTGACGTCATTCTGGAGCGCCCCGGGAGCCGCACAGACGGTAAGTATACCGCTCCCCCGCTCCCCACTACTACTATGGCAACCAGGACTTTAATAGCGTCCTGGCTGCCATAGTAACACTGAACGCATTTTGAAGACGGATCCGTCTTCAAATGCTTTCAGTTCACTTGCGTTTTTCCGGATCCGGCGTGTAATTCCGGCAAATGGAGTGCACGACGGATCCGGACAACGCAAGTGTGAAAGAGACCTAAAAGACTAGCTGTTAGAAGGCCTGCCTCGCATGTTTTAATTTTGCATGCATGCCAGGCACACTCTGCTTTTAACCCCGTCCGTTGCCGTGACAGCCATTTGGCTCCAGGAGAAGTATATAGTGGGCTCAGCATGCATGTTGGTACTTGCATCCCTGGATCCGATGAAAGCTGTCACGGCACCGGACGGGGTTAAAAGCAGAGTGTGCCTGGCGTTCATGCTGTGCCTGCGCTCCCTGGACTTTGTGTGGCTGTCAAGGCCCATAACAGGTAGGTACTAGTGTTAGGGACCACTCATAGAGGCGACCTTGACGTTGTGAGTGGCTTATTACGCTTTGGCCAAAATGTACACCAATGCCTCATTCAACATCCAGCATAGAGGCAGGGCAGAGTGCTGGTTGCAGAGTGCTATTGCATTAGTGTTTTTGCATTTATTGGTTATTGATGAGATTAATAGTATCTATTTATGGTTATTTATTCTTTATGGGTTATTAATTAAATATTTATTGGTGAAATTTTATGGGTAAACCCAAAATAAAGCAACACGGCCTTATTTATCCAAATATTAGTGTCGGTGTTCTTATTTATTTATGTATTATGTGACTTGTGTCACCATGTATGGGGCCCCCCAGAGCGTTTAGCTTGGGGGACTCATGGGGACACAGTCACTGGGTTTTTCAGTGAGTTTTTTGTGGTTTTAATGTTATGGCTGGTTGGTGGTTTTGTCTTCTCCCCCCCCCCCCCCCCTGTTTGTGTTTTGTTTTCACAGGTCTTACCTGAAGTTGAATTCAGTTTTAGCCGGTATTGGTTCCTGTTGATGCAGCTGTTCATTGGTTCCGTTGTCCAGAAGCAAGAAAATTCTTCTCAGCTGATTGGTTGGATCCTCTGGTGGCGGGAAACCTGGAATTTAAAAGAAAGGACATCGCCATTAGTTGAAGAAGTTCAAGAAGACCAGGGCCAGTGTAGGGATGGAAGACCTTCTGAGGCAGTTGATCCGGCGAGCGGAGTCGGTGGGCGGAGAGGAGTAGCTGCGGCACTGCCTTACCCAGCCTGAAGTTGCTGGTTCTGGTGTCCAAAAGCAGGAAAATTCTTCTCAGCTGATTGGCAGGATCCTCTGGCGGCGTTAAACCTGGAATTTAAAAGAAGGGACATCGCCATTTATTCCTGGCAGTTCAAGAAGACCAGGACCAGCGCCCCGCCCTCCCTCCCCTTTTAGTCGTGTTGCCTTTATTTGGGGGATTTTGTCGCTCAGCTAATGCTGGGCGGACTTTTGGTCAAGATTCATTGGTTATTGATGAGATTATTATTATCTATTTATGGTTATTTATTCTTTATGGATTATTAATTAAATATTTATTGGTGCAATTTTATGGGTAACCCCAAATTAATGGAACACGGCCTTGTTTATCCAAATATAAGTGTTATTTATTTAGAGTATTATGTGACTTGTGTCACCATGGAAATGTCATTGGAAAAACAAAGCTCACTATTCACATCCCATATCTTTTTCAAGCTGGAAGATTTTCTTGAGCTAGACACTTAGGGGGGTCATTTACTTTCAGAAATACATCTAAATTAGGCGTCTTTCTGGCGCCGCAATCTGCGACTTTTTCTCGCTCGCACCAAGTCTACACTAATCATTTTCTACACCTGTTTTAGGCATAGAAAATAGTCTAAATCTACGCCAGTTAATGAATGTACCCCTTAATATGTCAGAAATAAACCTGAATTAACATATCATGAAAATTCACGTAGTGTATTAAAAGTAATACTTGTAACTGCGGTACTGAGAACAGCCTCTAGAACATAAGAACACTCATCTGTCAGTAGGAAAATTGTGCTCACGTAAGAAACAAGATCCATTTTAGATAAAAGTGTTTGTTCTATTTATTCTAAAGGAATGTAAACTGATCTTGAAATGAGATATTAGATCTGAGGATAGGTCATCAGTATAAAAGTCTAGGAAAACCCCTTTAACGATATACAGTCATGTGAAAAAATTAGGACACCCTTTGAAAGCATGTGGTTTTTTGTAACATTTTTAATAAATGGTTATTTCATCTCCGTTTCAACAATACAGAGAGATTAAAGTAATCCAACTAAACAAAGAAAACTGAAGAAAAGTCTTTTCAAGATCTTCTGTAAATGTCATTCTACAAAAATGCCTATTCTAACTGAGGAAAAAGATAGGACACCCTCACATGTATTCCCTCTTAAATTGGCTCAGATCTCACACCAGGTGCACATAATTAGTAGATCGTTACTCTGCATGTTGAATGAGGCTTGCCCTATTTAAACCTCAGACATTTAGTTTGGTGTGCTCCTGACTGTTGAAGTGAGAGTGAGCACCATGGTGAGAGCAAAAGAGCTGTCAGAGGACTTCAGAAAAAAGATTGTAGCAGCCTATGAGTCTGGGAAGGGATTTAAAAAGATCTCAAAAGATTTTGAAATCAGCCATTCCACTGTCCGGAAGATAGTCTACAAGTGGAGGGCTTTCAAAACAACTGCCAACATGCCCAGGACTGGTCGCCCCAGCAAGTTCACCCCAAGAGCAGACCGCAAGATGCTAAAAGAGGTCTCCAAAAACCCTAAAGTGTCATCTCGAGAACTACAGCAGGCTCTGGCTACTGTTGATGTAGAAGTACATGCCTCTACAATCAGAAAGAGACTGTACAAGTTTAACTTGCATGGGAGGTGTGCAAGGAGGAAACCTTTGCTTTCCAAGAGAAACATCGAGGCCAGACTGACATTTGCCAGAGATAAAGTTGACAAAGACCAGGACTTCTGGAATAATGTTCTTTGGACAGATGAGTCCAAAATTGAATTATTTGGACACAACAGCAGAGGACATGTTTGGCGTAAACCAAACACAGCATTCCAAGAAAAGAACCTCATACCAACTGTGAAGCATGGAGGTGGAAGTGTCATGGTTTGGGGCTGCTTTGCTGCAGCAGGACCTGGTCAGCTCACCATCATAGAATCCACGATGAATTCTACTGTGTATCAGAAGGTGCTTGAAGAACATGTGAGACCATCAGTTAGAAATTTAAAGCTGAAGCGGAACTGGACCATGCAACATGACAATGACCCAAAACATACTAGTAAATCAACCAAAGATTGGCTGAAAAAGAAGAAATGGAGAGTCCTGGAATGGCCAAGTCAAAGTCCAGATTTGAATCCCATTGAGATGCTGTGGGGTGACTTGAAAAGGGCTGTACGTGCAAGAAACCCCTCAAACATCTCACAGCTGAAAAAGTTCTGCATTGAGGAGTGGGGTAAAATTTCCTCAGACCGATGTCGAAGACTGGTAGATGGCTACAAGAACCGTCTCACTGCAGTTATTTCAGCCAAAGGAGGTAACACTCGCTATTAGGGGCAAGGGTGTCCTATCTTTTTCCTCAGTTAGAATAGGCATTTTTGTAGAATGACATTTACAGAAGATCTTGAAAAGACTTTTCTTCAGTTTTCTTTGTTTAGTTGGATTACTTTAATCTCTCTGTATTGTTGAAACGGAGATGAAATAACCATTTATTAAAAATGTTACAAAAAACCACATGCTTTCAAAGGGTGTCCTAATTTTTTCACATGACTGTAGGTGTTGGGTAGGGTTACCACCTTTACCAACAAAAAATACCGGCTAAGTTAAGCCACACCCCAAAAGGGGTGTGCTTGTGGGGAGTGGCTTAACACGGGGCATTAAGTCACTATCATACTGTGGCTCCCAATAATATTAATGCCCCCCATTAGTGCCCCCCAGAATGAATACTGTCCACATTAATGCCCCAGTAATAGTAATGCCCCCATCCATGCACCACAGAATTAATGTCCCCGTTAAGAGTAATGGGCCCATTAGTGCTTCCAGTAAAAATAATGCCCACATTGTGTCCCCCAGTAAGAATAATGCCCCCATTAGTGCATCCCAGAATTAATGCCCCCCAGGAAGAATAATGCCACTATTTGTGCCCCCCAGGAATAATAATGCCCCCCATTAGTGCCCCCCAGGAAGAATAATGCCCCCATTAGTGCCCCCCAGTTAGAATAATGCCCCCCATTAGTGCCTCTAGTTAAAATAATGCCCCCATTAGTGCCCCCCAGTAAGAATGTCCCCATGAGTGCCCCCATTTAGAATAATGCCCCCATTAGTGTCTTCAGTTAAAATATTGCCCCCATTAGTGCCCCAGTTAGAATAATGCCCCCCATTAGTGCCCCCCAGTTAGAATAATGCCCCGATTAGTGCACCCCAATAAGAATAACGTCCCCCACTAGTTCCCCCTTTTCTGCTTCTGCAAAAAAAAACTAAAAAACTTTCACCTCTTCCATTTGATGGCGCCGCTGTGAATGCTGCCTGCTGACTGGATGCTCAGGACAGGACCTGCGCTACAGCGTAATGACGTCTCACAGGTCCTGTCCTCCAGTCAGCAGCGAGTGTTCACCGCGGTGCAATCAAATGGAGGCGGTGAGTTCTTTTTTTTTAATTAACACAAGGGGGGAGGTAAAGGCTGCAATAATGAGCGCTCCACATTGGATACCCTTGAGGGACTGCAATTCACATCACAACCACTGGGTGGCAGCACACACTCCTACAGAATAGAGATCCTGTGACACAATATTGCAATGGCATGTTGTTTTAAAATGCTGGCCATGCTGTTACAGGTAGATGCATATTAGGACATGTCTAGTCTTGAGGACAGGTAAGGGCGAACACATCTGTATACTGTAGTTTCATGAAAACTTTCATTAGTTGCCTTTTGACTGGAGTACTTTACATCAATATTTGAGCCCACAAAAAGGCACACTCTGTTAATAAATCAGGCGCCTTTAAGGAATCCTCTTAGCCAAGATCGTTTTCTTGACACTTTTCAAAATTATTGAAGAAGGTACAAAACGTGCCATGTCATACATAACTGGTACTAGGATTCTGGCGTATTTTGGTGAGTAATACTCCCCCAGTGTCTCCAGAATAGGAGCATCAGCTTTGCCACTGGTAATACAAGTAGAAGGGGCTGAGAAATGATTTGGGCTGTAATCTCATATACAATCCATACGTACTGTGTCTTCAGTGACATCTGGAAATGATGCTGTAAGTGTAATTGTCTTCTCTTCAACAAGTATCAATCAGACATGTTCTTCTATGCAGTGTGCCTCCTGGGTGTCCTGAATGTTATCCTGGTGATTGTGATAATCGTATTGGCCGTCCTAGTCTGCTCTGTCAGGAATACTGGTAAGTACAACCTTTAGCTAAAGTATTAAAACTATTTGAGATTTTTTACTTTATCATATTAAGCATCTTTTTCAGTGATGGAGAACCTGCCTATGGATATTAGTTAACCAGATGTGCCAGAATACCTGTGTAATGTGCATTAGAAAAATGGCTGCAGTGACGAGTGCCAGTCCTTTTTTTAAACAGAATATTGGCATAATGGTATGACTGCCACAAATGTACTCATAGCACCTTCCATATGAATGTGGCTGGTACTGCAGCTAAGTCCCATTCTCTTGAATGGACCAGTACCAGGCGCAGCTGCTTGTACAGAGGTGTAGCTAGACTTTACAGCACCTGGGGCAAGGATTTAGCATGGTATCTCCCCAAAACCCCCACCCCCGCCACAAACACAAACACCTTCCACCCAATTTTACAGAAAGAGGGATAACCTCGGAGGTGCGCACAGTGCGCCACAGCAAATTTGTTTTACACTAAGCCACGTCTATAACTTCGCCCAATGCATAACTATACACAAACAGTCCCACTCAACTGATAAAATCTGTCATAGGGTACAGGGCGGTGTGGTGATAGAGGGATCCAGATATTAAAATTATTGTTAGGAGTAGGCAACCCCTCCCTTTCCATTCCTGTAGGGGGTCATCAGACCGGTCAGGAGAATGTAGCAATAAAAACCAGTAAGATGGTCTTTGTGCCCTGAGAGAAGGAAGCCCAGGAGAGGTCCATCTTTATCACTCCTTTTGGGCTCTATGAATACGTAGTAATGTCCTTTAGCATAAAAAATGCACCTGCCACTTTCCAGCGCTTGGTTAACCAGCTGCTCAAGGAGTTTGAAGGGTTTGCCATAGCTTACCTGGATGACATTGTTCTGTTCAGTCACATCTGGGATGATCACATGACCCACCTGTCACAGGTGCTCCGGCAAATCCCAGGTCTGACAATCAAGCCTGGGAAGTGTCAGATAGCCATGGCAGAGGTACAGTACCTCAGACACCGAGTGGGTGGAGGGACACTGAGACCCGAACCAAGGAAGGTAGATGCCATTGTCGCCTGACCCACTCCCAAAACTAAAAAGCAAGTGATGTCTGTGATGAGGGTACCCCAAGTAGAGTCCCCTTTTTAAATACACACACTCTCACAGGCCTATAGGCCCCCTTTATTCTGCTTTAAAAGAGAAATATTCCCTTGCTTGGAGCTGTGTCCTAGTAATTGAAAATGACACTTCCCCTTCATAAAGATAAGGATGGGAGCCTCAAAAGCACCCCTGCCGAGGCTCATCGTAAAATACTGGATCCTGGGATAACATTAGCCAGACATTCCGACTACAGTTCCCAGCAGGGGACCAGAGAGAGATGTGAAAGCAACCTATTGAACCTTTGAGGGACTCAAACATAGTCATTTTTCATATCTCTGGTCATGGCATATTCTGCACTGGCTAAGGCCGGATTCAACCTCCTTGGACCAGTGCGATCACGGAGATATCAAACCGTATGTTCTTGTGCCCTTGGAAGGCTGAAAAGCCAGCTTTAAGCGGTTCTGGAGAACCACAAGCCCCAGCAGAGTCAAGTTTGGTCTTGTTAGACTCGTAAAATCATAAGGGTCATTAATACCTGAATGTCATAGCTGTATTTAGTGGTTCCACAGAACTATGGGCTCAGCCAGAATAAACCTTGCTGACACCTCCTCGACCCTGCCCACCCGTTCGTACCATTGGTGGGCAGAATTCTGTGAACCTCCTGTTTTAGAACTGTTGTAAGATGCTGTCAGGGTATTGTATGGGAACCCTGACTTGCCTTAACACCTGGATTTGTATCGCATTCTGAATGTCAGTGCTCAGGGTCCACTGATATTATACCAATCGGATTACACAACGGCTTCAAGGACTGAAACAGAGGAACCTAAGTATACCTTTCATCCATTATCCCTTTTTATTTTAACTGTCGTGAATTACTATTACCTTGAATTATTATTATCTAGAATAGTCATTTTTCTGTAAATGTATATATGCACTGTTTTTCCGTTTATCTTTTATTAAAAGATTGAAACATCTTATTTGCTAAGTCTTCCGTGTTCTAAGCAAAGGAATTAACGAATCCTGTCTCTGAAGAGAGTAACGTTACCATTTTGTGTGAGAAAAGTAATTTTGATTGTTGCTTGGCTGAACGATTGTGATCGGTCAGCAAGCGGTACCTGGTTCATTCCCTGCTCTGCGTGAGGGTGAGTGACCGGTAGTCGGTTTGTGTGCCGTTAAAACACGTAGAGGTAGTATACCGAATTGTATCTATAAAGGGTTAACCGTAAGTTAACCACCCCTTGTCACGTGCGGTATCCGTCTGTGTCACGAACGTACCTGTACAATGTCCTTTTTAGGGACTGCAGGGTACTATAGAAAGTTCATTCCTAACTATAGCACCCTTGCCAAACCACCCTTGCTGAAAATAGTCAATTGGACTCCAGTCTCTGCCAGCCCTTAAAAGTGCCCTTGCAAGCTCGCCAGTTTTGCAAAGCCCAGACTTTACATGCCAATTTGTGGTACAGACCGACCCCAGAGCGTATGGCTGTAAAGGTGGAATATTAATCACCAATATTTATGCAAATATCAATAATTAATATTCATAAATAGGAGGAGCGGTCTATTGATGACCCCGCCTATTTATACCTTTATATTAATAATACAATACTTTCACTATACTTTGCCTTACGCTAATCACTAAACTAGCTGCATGCGCCTTACTAAACTAACTATCGCTAATAACCACACGTTACAGATAGTTACAAATAAAACACAGTATTTATTATTACCAACAATACACTACGCACGCAATACACTAACAATACAGTGTTATAAATACAGTACTAAACTACACTACACGGTTCCCAAATTCCACACACAAACTAACTATACAATACACTTATACAAATATTAGCAGCCCACCCCACCTGGTACTATTCCTGTCCCTAAGGGAACAATGAGGGTTAACGTTGGCGCTGCAGGGGCGAATGCAGGCCACAGACACAGACGAATAACGGACAGCAATGCAAGGGTAGGATACAGAGGATACAGAAATGCAAGTGATAGGGGTACAGAGAGGGGGTGAGTATGGGCAGGTTGTGGGTAGGTAGTGGGTAGCGGTAAGGTACAAATAGTGGGGGTGATCAGGGACAATATGGGTAGGTAATCAGGGGAGTAGGGGTTTAATAATCAGGGGAATAATCAGGGGATCGTTGGTGGGATAATCAGGGGAATAGGGGTTTATCGTTGGTAGGATAGCGGTAGGGGTTATTCGATACTTAGCGTTCTTGCTCGTTCGTCTAGGGGGTGCTCGTTCGTCCAGGGGTTGATCCTCCTCCAGCGCGGGGGGGGGGGCGCTCCGCTCTCCTCAGTGCAGGGGCCGCCGGATATTTATGTCCGGCGGCCCGCACTGCGCGCGCGCCACCATCGGAGACACGTGGGCCGGCGCAGTGAGATGACGTCACTGTGCCAGACCGCGCGTCCCCGAACGAGCACATCAGGGCCGCGCCATATGCTAACAGGCGGGAGAAGCCTTTGATCTCCCGCCTGTAGCATTTTGCATTCCGGGCAGTGCGATGGTAATCGTGCTGCCGGAATGCGCATAATAGAAGGAGGGGAGGTTTCTCCCTTCCTTCTATCATGCATAATTATCTCCAGCAGCGCTGGAGATAATTAGAACAAAGGACTCCGATTATGTTGAATCTGAGTCCTTTGTAGTCATCAGGATGACCGGACCTTTGTCCGGTCATTCTGATGCAATCAACCAGATTGCATCAGTGCGAATGCTTGGGGCACATTCACACCGATGCAGCTGGTTTCAGGTATATGGGGGGTATATATATTATATTATATTATAAGGGGGCACAGCACAGATATATATATTATAAGGGGGCACAGATCATATGCATATAACAAGGGACCTATAAGGGGGCACATATTTCCCACAGGGGCCACCATGAGCCCCTGTGGGCCACTAAGGGCAGATGTGCGCAGATGCTGGGCACATCTGTGCACATCATCCTATAAAGTGGCAATTAAAGCATGCATATACAGGGAGTGCAGAATTATTAGGCAAGTTGTATTTTTGAGGATTAATTTTATTATTGAACAACAACCATGTTCTCAATGAACCCAAAAAACTCATTAATATCAAAGCTGAATATTTTTGGAAGTAGTTTTTAGTTTGTTTTTAGTTTTAGCTATTTTAGGGGGATATCTGTGTGTGCAGGTGACTATTACTGTGCATAATTATTAGGCAACTTAACAAAAAACAAATATATACCCATTTCAATTATTTATTTTTACCAGTGAAACCAATATAACATCTCAACATTCACAAATATACATTTCTGACATTCAAAAACAAAACAAAAACAAATCAGTGACCAATATAGCCACCTTTCTTTGCAAGGACACTCAAAAGCCTGCCATCCATGGATTCTGTCAGTGTTTTGATCTGTTCACCATCAACATTGCGTGCAGCAGCAACCACAGCCTCCCAGACACTGTTCAGAGAGGTGTACTGTTTTCCCTCCTTGTAAATCTCACATTTGATGATGGACCACAGGTTCTCAATGGGGTTCAGATCAGGTGAACAAGGAGGCCATGTCATTAGATTTTCTTCTTTTATACCCTTTCTTGCCAGCCACGCTGTGGAGTACTTGGACGCGTGTGATGGAGCATTGTCCTGCATGAAAATCATGTTTTTCTTGAAGGATGCAGACTTCTTCCTGTACCACTGCTTGAAGAAGGTGTCTTCCAGAAACTGGCAGTAGGACTGGGAGTTGAGCTTGACTCCATCCTCAACCCGAAAAGGCCCCACAAGCTCATCTTTGATGATACCAGCCCAAACCAGTACTCCACCTCCACCTTGCTGGCGTCTGAGTCGGACTGGAGCTCTCTGCCCTTTACCAATCCAGCCACGGGCCCATCCATCTGGCCCATCAAGACTCACTCTCATTTCATCAGTCCATAAAACCTTAGAGAAATCAGTCTTGACATATTTCTTGGCCCAGTCTTGACGTTTCAGCTTGTGTGTCTTGTTCAGTGGTGGTCGTCTTTCAGCCTTTCTTACCTTGGCCATGTCTCTGAGTATTGCACACCTTGTGCTTTTGGGCACTCCAGTGATGTTGCAGCTCTGAAATATGGCCAAACTGGTGGCAAGTGGCATCTTGGCAGCTGCACGCTTGACTTTTCTCAGTTCATGGGCAGTTATTTTGCGCCTTGGTTTTTCCACGCGCTTCTTGCGACCCTGTTGACTATTTTGAATGAAACGCTTGATTGTTCGATGATCACGCTTCAGAAGCTTTGCCATTTTAAGAGTGCTGCATTCCTCTGCAAGATATCTCACTATTTTTGACTTTTCTGAGCCTGTCAAGTCCTTCTTTTGACCCATTTTGCCAAAGGAAAGGAAGTTGCCTAATAATTATGCACACCTAATATAGGGTGTTGATGTCATTAGACCACACCCCTTCTCATTACAGAGATGCACATCACCTAATATGCTTAATTGGTAGTAGGCTTTCGAGCCTATACAGCTTGGAGTAAGACAACATGCATAAAGAGGATGATGTGGTCAAAATACTCATTTGCCTAATAATTCTGCACGCAGTGTATATCATACATGCATGCACGTGTTTGCATGCATATATGTATATATATGAATACGTCTCAACCCTTACTCAACAATGGCTTAGGTGCAGTGCTAAGTCAGGTAAATCCAGAGGGGGAGGAACATCGCATTATCTACTTGAGCAGGAAGCTGCTACCAAGGGAGGTGGCATATGCCTTGGTAGAGAAGGAATGCTTGGCCATCGTGTGGGCCTTGCAGAAACTCCAGCTTTACCTGTATGGGCGCAGATTCACAGTGGTGACTGATCACAACCCCCTCAGTTGGTTACACAGGGTGGCCGGTGATAATGGGAAATTGCTAAGATGGAGTTTGACGTTACAGCAATATGAATTCACGATTCAACACAACAAAGGGAACAATCGTAGTAATGCCGATGGCTTGTACCGCCAGGAAGAAACGGTCGAGACAGGCTTGGGATATTGCTAGATGTATCAGTAATCCCATGCTACATCTAAAAGGGGAGGTGTGGTTATAGAGGGATCCAGATATTAAAATTATTGTTAGGAGCAGGAAACCCCTCCCTCTACATTCCTGTAGGGGGTCATCACCTCTTCCATGTCCTGTCCAGAGACCGGTCAGGAGATTGTAGCAATAAAAATTATTAAGATGGAACTTACTGAGACCCCTATCATAAAGTGTGAAGATGTCAGATACCAGCATTATACAGACCAGAACCGTTAGAGGGGTCAGGAGACAGGAGAAGGCTAGTGTCCTTTCCACTGAGGTCACACATGAAACCCCTCTCTTGCAATACACATCAAAGAAATACGTGGACAAATCCATATTTGAGCCACGTGCTTCCTCCTTAGAACTCAGACCATTTGTATGCTTCCATGGTATTAACATCAAATAGATCCCAGCTCAGTAACAGGGAGCTATTAGATAACTCCAGCTATCCTACCATTACCTCCGCCATGTTTGGTACGCACGTGTGCGAGACATTCGGAAGGAGTGGATGGAGGTAATATGAAATTGTTATGGTGAATACTCGAAAAGATACTTCAATACAAAGAGCTTGAGGCAGACTTGCTTTCCAGCTAGTGGTTGTAAAAACTGTCATAAAAGGTCATTCCCATACTCCCTGGCCTCCTCTTACATCACAGGTAGGGGGGTTATGGGTGGAAGATACCGACCCTTTTTAACACATGCACAGAGAGAAGCAAACTGTCATTGACTTCAAGGATGGAAGATTTCTCCTCAGGCTATACTCACTAAGCCACTTTCCTTACCAATAACCACTCTGACATCTTCTTGCTTGGTAAAATGACCATTACGGCCAACTTTATTGTACACACAAATAACATAATAACAATAATCACTTTAATATATCCTTCCACATTATGAACCACTGTACCGTAACAAGGATCCTTAAGGGCAACCCAAACAAGCGGTATCTTCCGTAACCATCTCTCCTTATACTTCAAAATTACCCTTGGCCGCACTCACCGACCCAAGGGCACCAAATCCTTGAAGTATCCAAGTATCTCCTCCTGTAGACCTTTTAGCCCAAACAGGAGCCCCATCCTCGGCATTGACAAACCACATGAGATACAGGCTCCAACATGTCCTGCATCTCTTAAACCATTGTATTGCTCCCCCAGGATCTCATATCAATCAGCCCAAAGTCCGCCACCACGCTTACCCCAATCAACCAAAATAAGGGCGGGAGGGCGGGAAACACTCTGCCTTGCACTGACGCCTGCATACCAAACCACTCCCCCAGACCCTATATACTGCCCGCGAAACCTCACTCCTCCCCCCAACCAACTTTCAAACCTTAACTCCTTCCTAGCCTGAAGACTTCCACCAAAGTCAAAGCGCACTCCGCTATGTCTGCGCCTCGCTCCATTGCTGTTATTCTTTGCCGATCACGAGTTTGATGAACTGACCGATATTTCTGCTTCCCCAGGCAACTGGACTTAACCGTCACATAACGTATTAAGTTTTGTTTTTATCCCTTTTATTTTCCAAACTGTTATTTTGCACTGTATGTATATGTCTGTGTATTTTATGTTATATTTTCTATGATAACCCCATTGTTTGTACGCACTGTCCTTTTTTTATATTAAAACTTCACTTTAATAAGAGCCTTCTTGTGTTCTAACGATTCCATGACCTTAGAAGCGTTACCTAGATTAATTTATTAACCCTGTGAATGCTAGCAGTTGTAGAGAGTACTTAGGTGTTATTTCATGTGTCTCGTCGACCTGATCTGACGAAGTGCTGACAGAGGGAGGTCCAGTGTGACCCTGCAGGCTCCCCTCCTGAATCTAAGTCCCTAATCTTGACAGACGGTAAAAATACACCTTGTGATAAATGAAAGAACCAACTGGTCCTACCTCATCGAGGGTTTTTAATGGCGTCGTTGTGATGTTCTCCTTGTGGCCCCTCACATTAGTTATGTCTTCCTAGTGGTCCCTTACAGTAGTTAAGTTCTCCTTGTTTCCCCCCTCACAGTAGTTGTGTCCTCCTTCTTCCCCCCTCACAATCATAAACCCACATTTTGCCCATAGTGTCCCCTCCAGCTCCATTAATAAAGTTTAAAAAAAACCCACAAATACGTGTTTCCATGATCTGATCACTTCCAACAGCAGCAGCACGTATAAAGGCAAGTTGTTTACTGTGTAAACAAAAGAGAGAGGGCGCACCATAGGGTAAAAACGTTTGGAAATTCAGATTAAATCCCAATTTGGGAGGCTCACCTTGCAGGGTTGCGCAATTATAGGCACAACGCTAATGTAGGCATGTGGGAGATGATTTAATCCCCAATATGAAGGTTGGTATGCAGCCACGGATGTAGATGTCCTCGGATAAGCGTGCCTAGGCCCACACGGAGGATTAAAATGACAGGAAGAAAAGGAACATCTCTCGGCGCAAGGAACCAACCAGAGGTAGACGGTGAATCTTCAAGAGTTTTATTGCAATCACAACGCGTTTCGGGGAAAGGGTCCCCTTCATCAGGTGAAGAAAATTGCATAGCAATATGCAATTTTCTTCACCTGATGAAGGGGACCCTTTCCCCGAAACGCGTTGTGATTGCAATAAAACTCTTGAAGATTCACCGTCTACCTCTAGTTGGTTCCTTGCGCCGAGAGATGTTCCTTTTCTTCCTGTCAACAGCAGCAGCACGGCGCGGTCACACACACATCGCACTGCTGGCTGTGTAGGAGGAGGCTGGTTCCCGGGTTTGCACCGCTCCTCCCACACAGGTCAGTGTTAATCATTGAAGTGCCCAGGGTCACCCTCAACCCTCTGTGCCCAGGGCATGTAGCTCATTTGCACCACTCCCCCCCCCCCGCCCCGCCATCCCTGCTACAACCCAGACATTGGTACAGTTTCTGGGAGTCACAGCTCTCCAAAAAACACTGATGGATGAGCCATCAATATCTGACCCCTTGAAAACTTTTTTAACATAATACACGATAGTCCTCCTGCAGCTACAGTAAGTAATATTTCAAGTAAATAACTTTTAGGTAACTTCTAACAGTCTTTATAATTTCTATAAATAATATCTGCTGCAGAACATCTTTTTTGAAGAGTAAGGAGAGTTTCCTGTCCATCACTGGTGTGCTCCTATAAAATATCCTCCTGCTTTTAAAAAAGATCTGCAGCATCTGAGCACTATAATATGTTCTGCAGCAGCTGGGGCACAGCACTGTATAAAGAGCAGGACTCCTCCAGGAAAAGATGAGCGGCACCAATATTAATTAAGATACAATATATTTCTTTATTTCAGCAGGTGAGAAAATATGCCTTTTATTCTTCCTTTCTTATAGGTCGGGGTGTTGCCAATATATTTATATGTACAGGTTATGTGCATCTGTTTTTCTTTTTTGACATTATCACGGATTTGTATTTGTTATTTTTTGTGTTTTTTATGTTTTTAAATATTTTGTTAAACCTTTTTTTTTGTAAAGTCTCACTAGGGGACTTAACATGTTTATTGCACTGTATTATGCCTGTCAGCGAGATGCCCGCAGGCTTTCTATTAGGTCCTGCTTCTGGTCTAATTCATCAGAGTTAGGCCACATGTACACGACCGTTGTGTGTTTTGCGGTCCGCAAATTGCGGATCCACAAAACACAGATGGCGTCTGTGTGCGTTCTGCAATTTGCGGAATGCCACGGACAGCCATTAATATAACTGCCTATTCTTGTTCACAAAACGGACAAGAATAGGACAGGTTATATTTTTTTAGCAGACCACGGAACGGAGCAAAGGATGCGGACAGCACACGGGTGAATGGGTCCGCATCCAAGCCGCAAAAACTGCGGCTCGGATGCGGACCAAAACAACGGTCGTTTGCATGAAGCCTTAATTGACAAAAAAGTGTCCATAGAGTGTTACATTCTCCAGAAAGTGATGACGTATCTGTCGGCCCCCACTAAATGGTGTTATTCTAAACAGATTATGAACGGATAACTATTACAAATGAAGCCAGGAACCAGAACCCCGTCCCATGTGAAGATGACTGGATCTGGTACCAGGGAAAGTGCTACTACTTCTCTAAAGAATCTGATACATGGAACAACAGCCAGAAATTCTGTATCTCACATAATGCATCCCTGGCGCTTATAGATAATCAGGAGGAACTGGTGAGTAACTGAAAGCGAATGTATAGAACACAGAGATTAGTGAAGTAAATAGGTTTTCAATAGATAACCAATTCCAGAATGACACTTACCTTCAAAACTGGCAGGCCTTCCCATAGGATGCCTCCTGCCCCTCCCCGTGGGCACATCCCCGGGCAAACACCCTTGTAGTAAATATATATCCTTGCAATGACTAAGAAACAACAAGATATTAAATAGATATGTAAGGACCCTGTACAACTACATAGAACAACTTTGCAGATATAAAATTTAATAAAATAAATAATATAATATATAAAACAATATATACAAAATAGTGAATACAATAACAGAATCAAATAATATATCCAAACCTAAGGACCTCAAGATGGACCTCCCACAGTGAAAACACCCACCATATACTAATATATGGTTTTATACAACGAATCTTCAACGATAAAGACCTCCTAACACTTTTTATTATATTTTTTTATATTTTACATAATCTCTTTCCCCCTACACCACTTCGGTCCTTTTGCGTATACACATATATATATATATATATACACTGCTCAAAAAAATAAAGGGAACACTTAAACAACACAATGTAACTCCAAGTCAATCACACTTCTGTGAAATCAAACTGTCCACTTAGGAAGCAACACTGAGTGACAATCAATTTCACATGCTGTTGTGCAAATGGGATAGACAACAGGTGGAAATTATAGGCAATTAGCAAGACACCCCCAATAAAGGAGTGGTTCTGCAGGTGGTGACCACAGACCACTTCTCAGTTCCTATGCTTCCTGGCTAATGTTTTGGTCACTTTTGAATGCTGGCGGTGCTTTCACTCTAGTGGTAGCATGAGACGGAGTCTACAACCCACACAAGTGGCTCAGGTAGTGCAGCTTATCCAGGATGGCACATCAATGCGAGCTGTGGCAAGAAGGTTTGCTGTGTCTGTCAGCGTAGTGTCCAGAGCATGGAGGCGCTACCAGGAGACAGGCCAGTACATCAGGAGATGTAGAGGAGGCCGTAGGAGGGCAACAACCCAGCAGCAGGACCGCTACCTCCGCCTTTGTGCAAGGAGGAACAGGAGGAGCACTGCCAGAGCCCTGCAAAATGACCTCCAGCAGGCCACAAATGTGCATGTGTCTGCTCAAACGGTCAGAAACAGACTCCATGAGGGTGATATGAGGGCCCGACGTCCACAGGTGGGAGTTGTGCTTACAGCCCAACACCGTGCAGGACGTTTGGCATTTGCCAGAGAACACCAAGATTGGCAAATTTGCCACTGGCGCCCTGTGCTCTTCACAGATGAAAGCAGGTTCACACTTAGCACATGTGACAGATGTGACAGAGTCTGGAGACGCAGTGGAGAACGTTCTGCTGCCTGCAACATCCTCCAGCATGACCGGTTTGGCATTGGGTCAGTAATGGTGTGGGGTGGCATTTCTTTGGAGGGCCGCACAGCCCTCCATGTGCTCGCCAGAGGTAGCCTGACTGCCATTAGGTACCGAGATGAGATCCTCAGACCCCTTGTGAGACCATATGCTGGTGCGGTTGGCCCTGGGTTCCTCCTAATGCAAGACAATGCTAGACCTCATGTGGCTGGAGTGTGTCAGCAGTTCCTGCAAGACGAAGGCATTGATGCTATGGACTGGCCCGCCCGTTCCCCAGACCTGAATCCAATTGAGCACATCCGGGACATCATGTCTCGCTCTATCCACCAACGTCACGTTGCACCACAGACTGTCCAGGAGTTGGCAGATGCTTTAGTCCAGGTCTGGGAGGAGATCCCTCAGGAGACCGTCCGCCACCTCATCAGGAGCATGCACAGGCGTTGTAGGGAGGTCATACAGGCACGTGGAGGCCACACACACTACTGAGCCTCATTTTGACTTGTTTTAAGGACATTACATCAAAGTTGGATCAGCCTGTAGTGTGTTTTTCCACTTTAATTTTGAGTGTGACTCCAAATCCAGACCTCCATGGGTTGAAAAATTTGATTTCCATTTTTTTATTTTTGTGTGATTTTGTTGTCAGCACATTCAACTATGTAAAGAACAAAGTATTTCAGAAGAATATTTAATTAACTCAGATCTAGGATGTGTTATTTTTGTGTTCCCTTTATTTTTTTGAGCAGTGTATATATACATATCCGCATACGTTGTTCTTACCACAACAAAACCTTTCCTAACAAGACGCACCAAGACCGCAACCCTAACTTAATCCTCATTACATATAGAGGATGGCAGATATATGTGTATATATGCAAAAACAAATGATACCATAACAAAAGCACTCATAATTAAAAATACCCAACTCTCTAATAAAACGCACCAGAACCGCACCTCTGACACAATTCCCACCTCACCAACAAAAGGGGTGCATATATATATATATTTTTATATATTTTTTTATATATTTTTTTTATATTTTTATGAAGTCTTCCCAGCACTCGGATCCAAGTATATCCACATCCAACAATCACATGACCGCACCTTGAATACACACAACCGCACCACCATACGAAAATTATAATGATCACCCAATTAAGACACCTATTCTCTCACCACGCAGAACATTAACAGGATCAACCCCTCACGCCACCCACTTAAAACCTATAACCAAGAATCACAATGGATTTATAATCAGAAATAAACATTATTTCTTATAATGTTTTTTACAATTTATGCACTATTCTCACTTTCCACCGCCCAAGTCCCTTCATACACACAGACGTATATATACATACGTATAAAAAACTAACCTTACCACAAATAACTACTCCTACCACAGTGAAGTCTTTCCCAATAAAACGCATCAAAACCGCGACTTTAACTCAATCCTCATCTCATGCAGATGAGTGTGTATATACACACACATATGCAAAACTAACTATACTATAACAAGAGCGTCCACAAATGAAACATACACCTTTCTAATGAAACGCACTGGAACCGCACTCAATCCCCACCTAATCAACATCTAGGGATGTAACATGCGAGGCTGTCCCAGCACAAGAATCTAAGCCCATTTGTATTTAACAATCACATGATCGCACCCTGAACTCACATATCCTTCGGCTAGCATGATCGAATCATCGGACTACATCATCACACAAACACCATAATGATTATCTAATTAAGACATCACCTCCCCCACTGCGCAGATCTTCCCCAAGACTAATTCCCTAGAACCGCGTCATTTGAACATTGTTTAAACACCACTTAAGACAAATTCGACAAATGGGATCGCAACATCACAGCCACGCCCCCTATTTCTCCATAATTGGGAACGCCCCATCTGTCCTTTATAACCCAGGAAAACTCACTATGCTGCAGGCCACTCAAGAAGAAACAGCTCGTTTCGAAACGTGTATGGTTCCCCCTGCAGCAGCACACGGACCACTAATCCTCTAATAAGTACCAGACACCCACCCCTGGACCCAAGGATCCGCCGAGATAGAATTACCCTACCATCTCCATACAGGCTGGAACGGGAATATTTGCTCCTTTTTTTCAAACCACCCATCTCCCGCCCTCGTGGGACGCCACGAGCGGACTCGGTGAGTACAGAGGGCCTTTTTCACCCACCTACTGCGCAACGGAACACCGCAACCATGGCAATGTTTTAACATAATGGGTAAGGCTACAATGTGTTTTTCTATGTAACTGATTGCATTCACATCGTTGAAAATACCATACCAAATGTTACTTAGTATCGTGACTGCACAAAGAAGGATCCGTACTGTCTAACAACAAACACACAGTGCAAAGAACACGATCCCTGAAATCACACTGCAGCCATAGACAATATACTTACCCATAAGCAGAAGGGTTCTTTGCCAAACCTCAGACACTGCTCCCAAGCAGACAAACAGGAGGAAATGAAAGCATCGATGCAGGCAACACTATAGATTCCAACAACTGCACGTACAAACTTTCTACTCTAAGATAGGACTTTTCAGAGACACTTGGATTACCCAATTCTGGATCCAACCTTGAACATTGAATCTACCACTCTTGAATATATTTTAGTTTTTTACTTTTATTCTTATTTTTATTTTTATCCTTATTGCTCCACATCCATTCCCAATACTTTTTTTTATATATCCTTATATATTTTTATATCTCATCATAATAAATATCTATTTTTAAGTATACTGTCATACATTGGTATTTATTCACACCCATATTGTATTTACCCATATTGTACAAATACCAAACCCCAGGTAAACTGAGTGCCCTCCACTTTGACCTTACTCCATAATATTATTTACATTTGCGGCAGCGGGGCGATTCGCATAGAGTGAGCACCACACCACTGTATTCTAGACAGGTGCAGCCACTTATACCCTATACATCCAAATAGGTTTTCTAGTTATCGTAGGTTAATGAAGCTCAATCACTGTATAGTAGACACACGGGGGGAATTTACTAACGGGTTTAAATCAGTTTCCCGGTGTATAAAAGCAAAAAAGTTTGATGCATGCCACATTTGTGGAAAAAAATTGCAACGTTTTATTGACTTGTGCTTCCCTTGCTACTTTTGAAAAGTGATGGTGTTTAAAGAGGCCCTGTCCCCTCTCCTGACAGGCCTGTTTTAATATATGCATGCATTCCCCATGTAATAACTGTTCTGGAGCCTCTATTCCTATGGATGTATGTTGTACCATTCCTCTATTATTTCTACTAGAAGCTATGAATGGATTGCTAGCAGTCTGCAGTAAGGGTAAAGAGGGGGGGGGGGGGACCGGTTGGGGGTGTGTCCCTGCACAAACTCACTCTATCCAGTTAGTGCTGTCATTGTCACTGTGCAGGGCCCCCCCCCCCCAACCGGTTACCCCCCCCTCTGTACCCTTACTTAAGACTAATAGCAATTCATTCATAACTTTTAGTAGAAATAATAAAGGAATGGCACAACACACACAACATAGAGCTATAAGACTAGATGCTTCAGAACTGTTATTACATGGGGAATGCATGAAGCTATTAAAACGGGCAGGTCAGGAGTGGTGACAGGTCCTCCTTAATGGGATGGATATGGCCTCTCACAAATGACACATTTACCATAAATTATTTTGGCACATATCTACTGTACTCCTGTAGATTTGTTTGTTCATTTGCTAAAAAAGCTAAATCATGCCGACTTTATTAAGACACCTGCAGTGGCTGCCAGAGGCCTAACAAAGCCCCCCCCCCAGGACTCCAGGACCGCTATGGCTGTATGCCTTTGAGGTCATGGTGAAGGTGCAGCGTAATAGAATGGCTTTAAGTTAGTTACAGTCAGGCAATACATGTTTGATATACTGACTATACCAAAGCATGTTAAAAGTGGTTAAATGATAGCTGTGTGGAATTATTAAAAATAATTAAATAAAGTTTAACCCCTTCATGCACCTTGGGGTAACTATAAACCTGAGGGGCATGAGGAGTGTATGTAGCAGGCTCATGGGCTGTGACTGCCCCATATATTGCGAGTATCAGCTGTATTAACCTACTTTCACATCTGTGTTTTGCTTTACGGTTTTGAGATCCTTCACAGGATCTCAAAACCGCAGCAAAAGACTTCAGTTTTCTCCCTATTTATTTTCACTGATTGAACTTGAGCATAGTACACCAGAATGCTCTCCATTCTGTTTCGTTGCGTTCCCATGCCGCACACAAAAACACTGCAAGCAAGCGTTTTTGTGTGCGTCCTGGGACACTGAGCAAGACTGATCCAGCATGAAACACAACGTAAGTCAATTGTGCCTGATCCGTTTTTTCGGACAATAATCCGTCACCCATTGACGTACAGTAGTTTTAGTGCTGGATCTGTATTGTTCATTTTGGAAATAATACAACCAGATCTGTTCTGAACCGATGTAAACTTTTGTATTATTGACCGGATGGGATTTTTGCTGATCCCCTGACAGTTAAAGCAAAAACGCAGATGTGAAGGTAGCCTCACACAGCTAACACCTGTCCATACAGTAGAAGCCAGAACTGGACACAACTCTGACCTTGGTCCTGAAGGGGATTTTGGAACTAGTTTATGTTGACATAAAATTAAGTGTAATAACTAAGATCTGTTTTTTATTATTACAGAATTTTTTGCTCTGGGTTAAGGGTTTAGACAATTACTGGATCGGTCTGAGAAATACAGATGATAATAAAGCCTGGATTTGGACCAATGGAACATTATACAACGAACGCCTGTAAGTCACCTTATTAAAGTGTATATATCCACTCTATTACTACTATTACATCTATAGCAAGTTCTCAGAACATGAAGTCTTAGCAGCAAGGAACTCCGGTGGGTGAACAGCCTTTCGGAACCCCTCCTGCCGCTATTGCACACGTGGCCCCGGACTACCGCTCCGGCCCCATTGACTATAATGGGGGTGGGGCGGAGTTCCCATGTCATACTTTCATTCCGTCCGCCTCTCGGCATTTGCTGCCGTGCTGCCGCCGGAACTCCGCCCTCCCCCATTATAGTCAATGGGGCCGGAGCGGTAGTCCGGGGGCACGGGGGCACGCGTGCACTAGCGGCAGGACGGATCCGACAGGCTGACAGGCTGTTGTACAAAAAAGAAAAGAACACTAATTGTTGATCTCCCTAATGACAAAGCGTACCCACCAAGGACACTTAGCTAACCAGGGCATTTTTTTTTTACCTTGAGCTACTCTCTCGTCCTTTTGGAAAGAGATCTAACGTGTATGTCTTCTTCAGAAGCATTATATTTGTACATCCAGTACTCTTGTCCTTTATGGAAGGGAACCAGCTTGCACATCTTATTTCCGATGGGGTATTACATGTAGGTCTCTCTCTCATTCACCAAAATGAATCACAAATTTTTTTAGGTTTATTAGAATCTGAATTTTCTGGGAAATTCATGACAAATAATCAATCGGTAGAATCAAATTGCTCCTATCTAAAACAGAAGCTTCTAGTCTACCTTTTGTCACTACCACAGTCCCTGGCTATGTATACATGCCCTAAATGTTGTTGCCCATCACCATGCCTATCTGACTTGTCAGCCCTTTCGCTACCAGCACCATACATGTATGGTGCTGGAACGATGGGCAAACATGGTGCCCACTCGCACGTGCCGCAGAGACCCGTGGCTAACAACCGTGACAGGCAGTAATGACGATTGCGGTAATTAAAGCCTTTAGATGCCGTGATCAAGTGAGATCACGACATCTAAAGTGTGAAAAACCTGGAAGCTCGCGCTTTCGGGCTTCTTACCGTCATCCTCTAATTGATTTTAATACCCTGGGTCTCGCTGAATAGACCCAGGGCATTAAAGCTGCAATTCTTATTTTGGACAGCAGATGACAGGCCAACATAAGAAATTAACAATGCTAACATTTAAATGGATGTAAAAAAAATCCATGAATGTTCAGAATTTAAATATGAGCTTCAAAATCATAACAAAAAAGTAAAAACCGGTTTAAAATATATAAAAAAATATATAAAAGTCTAAATCACTCCCCTTTCCATAGAATAAAAAAATAAATACATAAATAACAAAAAATATAAACATAATGGGTATCACCACCACCATAGTACATAAGGCCGAAAAAAGACATTTGTCCATCCAGTTCGGCCTGTCATCCTGCAAGTTGATCCAGAGGAAGGCAAAAAAAAACCTGTGAGGTAGAAGCCAATTTTACTCACTTTAGGGGAATAAAAAATTCCTTCCGGACTCCGATCAGGCTTCAGAATAACTCCCTGGATCACCGACCCCTCTCTAGTAGCTATAGCCTGTAATATTATTACACTCCAGAAATACATCCAGGCCCCTCTTGAATTCCTTTATTGTACTCCCCATCACCACCTCCTCAGGCAGAGAGTTCCATAGTCTCACTGCTCTTACCGTAAAGAATCCTCTTCTATGTTTGTGTACAAACCTTCTTTCCTCCAGACACAGAGGATGTCCCCTCGTCACAGTCCTGGGGATAAATAGCTGATGGGAGAGATCTCTGTACTGACCCCTGATATATTTATACATAGTAATTAGATCTCCGCTCAATCGTCTTTTTTATAACGTGAATAACCCTAATTTTGATAATCTTTCAGGGTACTGTAGTTGCCCCATTCCAGTTGTTACTTTAGTTGCCCTCCTCTGGACCCTCTCCAGCTCTGCTATGTCTGCCTTGTTCACTGGAGCCCAGAACTGTACACAGTACTCCATGTGTGGTCTAATGATTTGTAAAGTAGTAGGAATATGTTCTCATCACAGGCATCTATGCCCCTTTTGATGCAACCCATTATCTTATTGGCCTTGGCAGCAGCTGCCTGACACTGTTTTTTGCAGCTTAGTTTGCTGTTTATTAAAATTCCTAGATCCTTTTCCATGTCAGTGTTACCCAGTGTTTTACCATTTAGTATGTACGGGTGACTTGCATTATTCCTTCCCATGTGCATAACCTTACATTTGTCAGTGGGAAACCTCATCTGCCACTTATCTGCCCAAGCCTTCAATCTATCCAGATCCCTCTGTAGTAGTATACTGACCTCTTAAGTGTTAATTACTTTACACAGTTTAGTGTCATCTGCGAAAATTTATATTTTACTATGCAAGCCTTCTACAAGATCATTAATAAATATATTGAAGAGAATTAAGCCCAATACTGACCCCTGAGGTACCCCACTAGTGACAGTGACCCAATCTGAGTATGTACCGTTAATAACCACCCTCTGTTTTCTATCACTCCGCCAGTTACTTACCCACTTACAGACGTTTTCTCCGAGTCCGAGCATTCTCATTTTATATATTAACCTTTTATGTGGTACAGTGTCAAATGCTTTGGAGAAGTCCAGATCTACGACATCCATTGATTCGCCGCTGTCAAGTCTAGAACTTACCTCCTCATAGAAACTGATTAAATTAGTTTGACATGACCGATCCCTCACAATGCCATGCTGATATGGCGTTATTTGCTTATTTCCGTTAAGATGCTCTAACATAGCATCTCTCAGAAAACCTTCAAACAGTGTACCCACAACAGATGTTAAACTTACCGGCCTATAGTTTCCAGGCTCTGTTTTTGGACCCTTTTTGAATATTGGCACCACATATGCCACGCGCCAATCCTGTGGGACATTCCCTGTCAGTATAGAATCTGCAAATATCAGAAATAAGGGTCTGGCTATGACATTACTTAATTCCCTTAGGATACGGGGGTGTATGCCATCCGGTCCTGGCGATTTGTCTATTTTGATCTTTTTAAGTCGCTGTTGTACTTCTTCCTGGGTCAGACAGGGCACTTTTAATGGGGAATTTATTTCAACATTCAGCATTTCATCTGACAGTTTATTTTCCTCAGTGAATATATTGGAGAAAAAAATATTTAAAAGGGTTATCCGACTTAAAAAAATATGTGTTAGGGCTGCTTTATACATCATTAAAGATACATTTCTAATGTACTCACTTTATTGATTTTGCGCTGTTTCCACACTGCTGATTTGGGTCATGTGACCCCCGACGTCATCAACCCTTCTCTGGTGCTGACGTCTCGTTTACAAGCTTCTCCCTGCTTGAGGGAGTGGCCCAGCTCTGTAAACGAGACGTCAGAGCCTTTGGTGCCCGCCCCCTCTCTCCCTGGCTGCCGCAATCTCATTAGCATATCAATAGAGCAGCAGGGCTGTCATTACTGTGCAAAACAGAAGCTCCTGTGTTGCACTGAAAGAGTGCACAGGAGAGCTCTGATAAGGAAAGGGTTACCCAGGTGCTGCCACTCGCTGTATTGCTGTGATCCAGGAGCAGGAATGAAGGACAAGCAGCTCAGCCAATAAAAGGGAGAAGGCAAGTCAGGACAGCCAATCAGATGAAAGACCCGCCCTCCCTGCTGTTTACACTGGAGAGTAAAGACATGTGCTTCTGCCTGGGCTCTGAGGTTTCCAGGGGAGAGGAAGGTGGGGGGACACTGCATTGTGTGTATGGAGGGGTGGGGGACACTGCATTGTGTGTATTGTGGGGGACACTGTTGTGTGTTTGGGGTGGGGGAGGGGGACACTGCATTGTGTGTATTGTGTGTATGGAGGGGTGGGGGACACTGCATTGTGTGTATGGAGGGGTGGGGGACACTGCATTGTGTGTATGGAGGGGTGGGGGACACTGCATTGTGTGTATGGAGGGGTGGGGGACACTGCATTGTGTGTATGGAGGGGTGGGGGACACTGCATTGTGTGTATGGAGGGGTGGGGGACACTGCATTGTGTGTATGGAGGGGTGGGGGACACTGCATTGTGTGTATGGAGGGGTGGGGGACACTGCATTGTGTATATTGTGTGTGTATGGAGGGGTGCGGGACACTGCATTGTATGTATGGAGGGGTGGGGGACACTGCATTGTGTATATTGTGTGTGTATGGAGGGGTGCGGGACACTGCATTGTGTATATTGTGTGTGTATGGAGGGGTGCGGGACACTGCATTGTGTATATTGTGTGTATGGAGGGGTGCGGGACACTGCATTGTGTATATTGTGTGTATGGAGGGGTGGGGGACACTGCATTGTGTATGGGGGGAGGGGGGACAGTGACTACATAGTATATAGTCAACATAGATATGGCTGTAATATGGCTTAGATAGATATAGGTGTCATATATGACACCTATATCTATCTAAGCTATATTAGATACATACAGCTTAGATACACAGAGCTGCCTCAGAGCTTAGATACACAGAGCTGCCTCAGAGCTTAGATACACAGAGCTGCCTCAGAGCTTAGATACACAGAGCTGCCATAGAGCTTAGATACACAGAGCTGCCATAGAGCTTAGATACATAGAGCCTGTGTTTCTGCAATGTGACAGGATGATCTGTCTGTGTGAGCTAGGAGATGATCATGTGACTGGTTTATGCAAACTTAGGATGTGCAGAGCAGGAGGGGAAGGTCAGATTGTTCACGCCCACAAATATTCATGAGGCAGAGCTCAGGCTTTGTTGTTATACGCCCCCTCAGCATGTACTTCAGCATGTAAACAAAGCAATGACAGAACCATGAAAAGGTGGACATATGGGTTTTAACTTGATGAAATCTAGCTTAACCAAATTATATGTATATCCAGATGGGTTTTAACCCCTTAAGGACTCAGCCCTATTTCACCTTAAGGACTTGCCCATTTTTTGCAAATCTGACCAGTGTCACTTTAAGTGCTGATAACTTTAAAACGCTTTGACTTACCCAGGCCGTTCTGAGACTGTTTTTTCGTCACATATTGTACTTCGTGACACTGCTAAAAGTGGGTCAAAAAAGTAAATTTTTTTACATAAAAAAATACCATATTTACCAAAAATTTTGAAAAATTTGCAAATTTCAAAGTTTCAGTTTCTCTACTTCTGTAATACATAGTAATACCCCCAAAAATTGTGATGACTTTACATTCCCCATATGTCTACTTCATGTTTGTAGCATTTTGGGAATGATATTTTATTTTTTGGGGATGTTACAAGGCTTAGAAGTTTAGAAGCAAATCTTGAAATTTTTCAGAAATTTACAAAAACCCAATTTTTAGGGACCACTACAGGTCTGAAGTCACTTTGCGAGGCTTACATAATAGAAACCGCCCAAATGACCCCATTCTATAAACTACACCCCTCAAGGTATTCAAAACTGATTTTACAAACTTCATTAACCCTTTAGGTGTTGCACAAGAGTTATTGGCAAATGGAGATGAAATTTGAGAATTTCATTTTTTTGCCTAATTTTCCATTTTAACCCATTTTTTCCACTAACAAAGCAAGGGTTAACAGCCAAACAAGACTGTATCTTTATTGCCCTGACTCTGCCGTTTACAGAAACACCCCATATGTGGCCGTAAACCACTGTATGGGCACACAGTAGGGCGTAGAGGGAAAGTTGCGCCGTATGGTTTTTGGAAGCCAGATTTTGCTGGACTGGTTTTTTGACACCATGTCCCATTTGAAGCCCCCCTGATGCACCCCAGAGTAGAAACTCCATAAAAGTGACCCCATCTAAGAAACTACACCCCTCAAGGTATTCAAAACTGATTTTACAAACTTTGTTAACCCTTTAGGTGTTGCACAAGATTTAATGGAAAATTGAGATACAATTTCAAAATTTCACTTTTTTGGCAGATTTTCCATATTAATATTTTTTTTTCCAGTTACAAAGCAAGGGTTAACAGCCAAACAAAACTCATTATTAATGGCCCTGATTCTGTAGTTTACAGAAACACCCCATATGTGGTCGTAAACTGCTGTACGGGCACACAGTAGGGCGTAGAGTGAAAGGTGCGCCGTATGGTTTTTGGAAGCCAGATTTTGCTGGACTGTTTTTTTGACACCATGTCCCATTTGAAGCCCCCCTGATGCACCCCTAGAGTGTAAACTCCATAAAAGTGACCCCATTTAAGAAACTACACCCCTCAAGGTATTCAAAACAGATTTTACAAACTTTGTTAACCCTTTAGGTGTTGCACAAAATTTAATGATAGAGATACAATTTCAAAATTTCACTTTTTTGGCAGATTTTCCATTTTAATATTTTTTTTCCAGTTACAAAGCAAGGGTTAACAGCCAAACAAAACTCATTATTTATGGCCCTGATTCTGTAGTTTACAGAAACACCCCATATGTGGTCGTAAACCGCTGTACGGGCACGCGGCAGGGTGCAGAAGGAAAGGAATGCCATACGGTTTTTGGAAGGCAGATTTTGCTGGACTGTTTTTTTTGACACCATGTCCCATTTGAAGCCCCCCTGATGCACCCCCAGAGTAGAAACTCCAAAAAAGTGACCCCATTTTAGAAACTACGGGATAGGGTGTCAGTTTTGTTGGTACTAGTTTAGTGTACATATGATTTTTGGTTGCTCTATATTACACTTTTTTGTGCGGCAAGGTAACAAGAAATATATTTTTTGGCACTTTTTTTTTTGTTATTTACAACATTCATCTGACAGGTTAGATCATGTGGTCATTTTATAGAGCAGGTTGTCACGAACACGGCGATACCTAATATGTATACAATTTTTTTTATTTATGTAAGTTTTACACAATGATTTCATTTTTAAAACAAAAAAAATGTTTTAGTGTCTCCATAGTCTAAGAGCTATAGTTTTTTCAGTTTTTGGACGATTATCTTAAGTAGGGTCTCATTTTTTGTGGGATGAGATGACGGTTTGATTGGCACTCTTTTGGGGTGCATATGACTTTTTGATCGCTTGCTATTACACTTTTTGTGACGTAAGATGACAAAAAATGGCTTTTTTTACACCGTTTTTATTTTTATTTTTTTACGGTGGTCACCTGAGGGGTTAGGTCATGTGATATTTTTATAGAGCCGGTCGATACGGACACGGCGATACCTAATATGTATACTTTTTTTTTATTTATTTAAGTTTTACACAATGATTTCATTTTTGAAACAAAAAAAATCATGTTTTAGTGTTTCCATAGTCTGAGAGCCATAGTTTTTTCAGTTTTTGGGAGATTATCTTGGGTAGGGTATGATTTTTGCGGGATGAGATGACGGTTTGATTGGTACTATTTTGGCGTACATGCGACTTTTTTGATTACTTTTATTACCTTTTTTGGGAAGTAAGGTGGGCAAAATTTCAATATTCTCATAGTTTTTATTTTTTTATTTTTATGGCGTTCACCGTGCGGGGAAAGTAACATCACCGTTTTATAGATCAGGTCGTTACGGACGCGGCGATACCAAACATGTGTAGGGAATTTTATTTTTTTCATTTTTATTTAGTGATAAATGTGTTTTTTGATTTTTACTTTTTTTTCACTTTTTTTTGACCCAGACCCACTTGGTTCTTGAAGATCCAGTGGGTCTGATGTCTGTATAATACAGTACAGTACAATATTTATTGTACTGTACTGTATTTTACTTACACTTTGTCTGAACAGATCTCTGCCTTTAGCACAGATCTGTTCAGCACCATGGACAGCAGGATGCCTGAGACGGCGTCCTGTTGCCATGGGAACCTTCCCCGTCTGCTCAGTACTGGTCTGAACTTCGCAGACGGGGAAGGGTAAGGACGGGGCTGTCGGGGGGGCTCTCTCCCTCTCCATCGGGGGGCTGCAAAGGTACTGCAGCCCACCGATGGGAGAGGGAGGGAGCTCCCTCTTACTGTTAACTTTTTCCATACAGCGGTCCGTACGGACCGCTGTATGGAAAGGGTTAAAACGGCTGACATCGCATCACAGATGTCAGCCGTTTATACCAGGGTGCCAGCAATGTACTGGCACCCTGGTATACCCACTAACCACCAACAAATTTTCAAGGGGAGGCGGGCGGGGGATCGCGATCCCGCCTGCCGCACCGCCCGCCTCCCGCACCGCCCCCACCGCCCACAACTCCCCCCCCCTGCACCACCCGCCGGCAAAAAATTATGCAGGGGTGCAGGGGGGGTGGAAAATCTATGTTTGAGGGACACTAAAGTTTCTGATCGCCGCGGTCAGGGACCGCGTGGATCAGAAACTGCAAAAAGCGCAGCAAACCGCAGGTCTGAATTGACCTGCGGTTTGCAGCGATCGCCGATAGGGGGGGGGGGGGTCACATGACCCCCCCTGGCGTTGTGACAGGATGCCGGCATCCCGTTCCCATTAACCCCGGTGCCGGAATCTGCATTTAAAGTTAGGACGTACCGGTACGCCCTGAGTCCTTAAGGACTCGGGAAATAGGGCGTACTGGTACGCCCTGCGTCCTTAAGGGGTTAAGAGTTTTTTTTTTTTTTTATTAACTCGGATAACCCCTTTAACAGCTTTGCTTTCTCCTCGTTGCTCTCTGCGACTCCCCCCTCATTACTCTTTAAAGGACCGACACCTTCAGATTTATACTTTTTAACATTTATATAATTGAAGAACATTTTAGGGTTAGTTTTACTCTCTTTGGCAATTAATCTCTCGGTCTCTAGTTTGGCCGCTTTTAGTGTTGAATCTATTTTTATTATATAGAAAAAATAAAACAATCATACATAGCAACCATGACATTGTATGAAAAATATATCTCCATTTCCGAGTCCACGTGAAACATAAAATAAAGTGCACAGATGGATTCAGAGAACAACATAACTCCCTGGGCCGCAACAATGTGGACCAGAGAAGACAATTACCACAAAATAAATACTTATGGAGAGATTCAGCAATGAGAGGTACAAAAAGTGTGACTTGAAGCTCCTTGACTGCTGAAAGGAAAGGTAATAGGAACTTAGGTCAAATTCCTAGGTTACTCAATTATGGCAAGTTAAACAAAGGGCTACTAATATGTAACTCATAGTGAAACAGACTAAAGCGTTAAACTAGCACAGACAGGGGGACAGACAAGAACACAACACGACGAACAAAAGACAGGGGAGGGAAGGGAGGAGGGTGGGAATAGGGGTAAGGACACGAAAGCATATGAAGTAGACCAGGTGCAATCACCTGTGTCCAGCCAGGTTTGGAAACGAGAAGAGCTCCTAAATTGCTGCCAGGGTTCCCAGGTCAGTGTAAATGATTGGATTTGGTTAAAGGCCTCGGCTTCCATCTCTTCCATCCTGAATAAGGCATCTAGGGCACGAATCCACGTAATTCTCTGCAAATTGTCCGAAGATCTCCACTGACGTGGGATGATCTGTCTCATAGAAAGAACAAATGTTCTAAGTACTCCTTTTTTGACATGTTTGATCCTGCCCGGAAATATAGAGAGCAAGGCAATCAAAGGGGAAGGAGATATAGTAGACCGGTAAAGCGCATTATACAGAGCAAAAACGTCTTGCCACAAAGGGGCAACCCCAGGGCAGTCCCACCAAATGTGGAGCATGGAACCAACCTCTGTTTGGCAATGCCAACAGGTGTTGGGGACCGATGGGTAAAAATGGTGCAACTTAACCGGAGTCCTATACCAACGTGTAAGGATCTTATAATTCAACTCCTGTAAGCGACAAGACATGGATGATTTATGCGTAAATAAGAGGGAGCGATTCCATTGCTCAGAGGACAGGGAGAACGTCAATTCACTCTCCCAACCAGAGGCAAACCCAACACTTCTCATTTGTTCAACGAGTGATAAGTCTTCAACCCCGCCGGCACCCAGCAAGCCATATATCAAAGAAACACCATGATCCAGGCCTGTGTTGGCAACACAGAGCTTTTCAAAATTTGTCAGAGGGGCAGACAACTGTGATCCGGGAGCCAGGGAACCCAAGAAGCTACGGAGTTGAAGGTAATGAAACCAGCGACCCGGGGAATTTAGGAATATGTGTGATAGATCCCCGAGAGGTAAGAGACCCGTGCTATAAAAAATATCTCTAATTAGGGTCCGGGGAGGGGGGACTATACAGAAGAATGGTAGTTTCCTGATCTGGGGGGGGAGGCCAGGGTGAGCCACAATGTGTGTCAAAGGACCTGGAGCGGAAATTAACTTGATTTTAGAAGCAAATCTACCCCATAGTTTAGTCAGGATCTGGAGTAGAGGAGAGCAAAGAGTATGTAAGAGGCTATTTTGTGCTGCTGCTGGGTAGGCCAGCTCCCCCCAAACTCTTCGCTTTAGACAAAACTCTGTAACTCATCCTGGCCCTTGTGCCATTCCAGATAAACCTAGAGGCTAGTGACCGCAATTGGGCAAAAAATCTATTTGGTATATTACACGGGGCAGTCTGGAACAGCTAGAGGAATTTGGGTAAGATGTCCATCTTTAGAGCATTAATTCTACCAAACCCAGAAATCTGCAGGGGGGACCACTTCTGGAGAGAGGCTTCTACCTTCCTCAATAATGGTTTATAGTTCAGTTGGAAGAGGTGATTGGGATTTGCAGGGAGGTTAATGCCTAAATGGCGAATCGAGTCAGAGGCCACTTTAAACAAGAATCCTTCTTTGAAGTGGGAAATTTCCCTGTGTGATAATGAAACATTCAAAATTTCGGATTTCTGGATATTTACTTTAAAGGTACTAAGTCTCCCGAATCTCTCAAATTCTCGAAGGACCGAAGGTAGGCCTATTCTGGGGTCTGACAGGTAGAGAAGCAAGTCATCAGCAAAAAGGGACAATTTATGTTCCTTTGTTCCAATTCTCACCCCTTTTATAGACTGGTTATTGCGCAGAGCATTGGCCAAAGATTCCATGGTCAGGATATATAGGAAGGGGGATAAGGGTAACCCTGGCGCGTTCCATTATTAATAGCAAAAGGCGTAGATAAAAGGCCATTGGCCCTTACCTGAGCCGAGGGAGAAGAATATAGAGCCATAATACGCTTAATCATTTTAGAATCGAGACCTATACGCTCCAGGGTTAGGGCTAAAAAGCCCCAGTTGACCCTGTCGAAGGCCTTCTCTGCGTCCACTGAAAGCAGACACAGAAGAGACCTAGTAGACCTAGCTCTAGCTATGATGCCCAAGGTCTTCAGGGTACTATCACGAGCTTCCCTGCCCGGGACGAAGCCCACCTGTTCCTGATGAATACACTTCGGGATGAGGGGATGTAACCGCAAGGCTAGTAATTTAGCGTACAATTTTAGCTCCACGTTCAAAAGAGAAATAGGCCTATAATTGGAGCAATAAGAGGGATCTTTATCAGGTTTGGGTATAACCGTTATATGGGCCTGTAAAGTTTGGGGAGGAAAAGGGGTTACCACTGCAATGGAGTTAAAAGATTCAAGTAATAAGAGAGAAAGCTCCTCCTTAAGAAGCTTATAGAAGCGTGGGGTTAGGCCATCTGGGCCAGGACTTTTCCCATTTTTGAGTTCTCTTAACTCCCGCTAGTTCCGGGGATGAGAAGTCATCCTTCAGCGCCAGAGAGTCTACGTTAGGGATCCGTTCAGGGCCGAATTGGTCTAAATAATGTTTAGTATCTTGTGCAAAGGAAACCGACGTTGGGTCCCTCCCTGTGTTCAGGTCATAAAGAGAGCTATAATAAGTGGGGAATTCTGATGAGATTTCGGAAGGAGCATATACAGTTCCCTTGTTGGATGTGGTAAGTGAGGAAATCTGGGTCTGGGGTAGCCTAGGATGCAGAGCTCTGGCAAGCCACTTCCCACTTTTGTCGCCATATTCAAAAAATCCAAATTTGACCTTATCACGTAGACATAGGGTTCTTTGATCTAGAATTTGGATTATTTGCTGACGGAGAAGCGAGATATCAGCTTTCAACTGATCGGAGGGGGTCAATTTATTTGAGGCCTCTTTCCCGTCGAGTTGTAAAAGGAGGGAGGAGAGTTTTGCGGACTTTTCTCTTTTGAGTCTAGCGCCATGGGATATGAAGATCCCCCTGGGCACACACTTAAGGGCTTCCCATTTAATCGGCGGGGGGGAGGGGTCTGTTTGGTGGTTATCTGTAAACTCAGAGATGGCCTTACGAATATCTGACATACACACCAGGTCATTAAGAAGATTATCATTCAATCTCCACGTGAAAGGACGGGATGGCGTCTGTTGAAACCTAAGTAGGCCATGCACAGGAGCGTGATCAGACCAAAGGAAGCCATCCATTGAGCTGAGTGGGTCTGCCTCTAGTACAGACTGCGAAACAAATAAATGGTCTAGTCTGGCATAACTATTATGGGCCAAAGAATGAAAACTGAAATCCCTGACTCCCGGATGCAGTACCCTCCAAAGATCTACAAGGCGGAGAGAGGACAGGCTTTCCTTAAAGGAACGCTGAGATGCCGGAGAGATAGCAGACCTACCAGACGAAGAGTCCAGATCCTGGTCCATCACCATATTTAGATCACCGCCCAGGATGATAGAGGATCCATCTGCAAAGCGAGCCAGTTTCCTGAGAATCTTGGAGCCATATGGAATCTGCCCCTGATTGGGAAAATAGACATTAGCAACTGTGTATACACGTGGACCATCAGACAATTTGAGGAATACGTAGCGCCCCCTACTATCAATGTCTGAAGACAAAATCGTAGGCCGGAAAGATTTGTGAAAGGCTATAGATACATCTCCTGCTTTATTGACAGGATTAGGACTATGGAACCAAGTCGTGTAGTACCCACGGTCGCACCTGGGAACCGAGGCAAGCTTAAAGTGGGTCTCCTGAAACATAATAAGCATGACCCGCTTCCGATGAAAGCGATACAAAATCTGGCTACGTTTTTCTGGTTTATTTAGGCCCCTGGCATTATACGTACAAAAAGAGAGAGGAGTCATCTCACTCACCTAGCTGAATAGGTTTAAATGGGGAAGGATACACGGGGATCAAAACAGAAGGAAGGAGACAAGGACAAACAAGTATCACGCGGTTAAGACAACAAAAGAAAAAAAAAAGAAAAAAAATCCTCCTATAAGAGAGCCAAAAACTGTGGCTCCGAGGTAGACTAGTAAGTGACTGTAGTCACGTTCGACACCAGGTGTCGATATCCCTAACGAGGGGAGGAGAGGTCAAGGGCAAGGCAGCAGCCCTACTGACCCCCGGCATGTAAATAGGAATATCAAAAATATAGAATACATAGCATGAAACAATAGAACATGAATATTATACACTGAACAAGCGTATAAAATAATATGCGAAGTCCCGCGATAGCCTATCTGGCTCAAACAGGCGGTCTGGGATGGCGTCTGGAATGCCTCTGAGGTTTCGGTATCGCCTCTTGCCATTCTTCACGATCACTGATGGGCGGTACCAGGAGGGGTCTGGGCCAGTCAGGAAGCTCCACCGAGGGGAGATCTAGTGTAGCCAGGAATCTGGGGAGGTCTTCAGGAGATTTGAAGGTAGCAGATTTCCCATTTCTCCTAGCCGAGAGCTGAAAGGGATACCCCCATCTATACAGGATCTCATTGTCCCTGAGTGTGGATAAAAGAGGCTTCAGGGCCTTCCTAAGTTGCAAGGTGCGGTGTGCTAGGTCTGGGAGGATCTGAATGGTGTTCGGGCCCAACTCAGGGCCAGCCGCAGCCCGGGCTGCTTTGAGGATGGACTCCTTCTCCTTGTAAAAGTGAATGCGGCAAATAATGTCCCTGGGACGTTTCAGGTCAGTTGATTTTGGACCAAGTGCTCGACGGATCCGATCTATCTCAATGATTGTGTCAGGATTCACTTTCAGTAGTGCAGCAAAATGGCGTTGCGCCCAAGTAGGCAAATCCTCTACAGATTCAGGAACCCCCCTGATCCGGAGGTTGTTCCTCCGATTGCGATTTTCAATATCGTCCATGTGGGTTAAAATGTCATGCATTTGAGCAGCGTGTTCATTAATGACTGCACGGTGACAATCCAGAGTATTAAAGATCTGCTCCTGTTTGTTCTCCACATCCTCTACCCTCTGCCCCACATGCCTGATATCTTGATGCAAGGCCGCTATATCTTGCTTGTGGGATGCCTCCATCCTGCTGAGCAAAGCATCTACCTCAGCGGTAGTGGGAAGGGATTTTAGGTGAAGCTTCCAGTCCCAGTCATCCTCATGGGGGTGAGTAGTGGGCGATCTGCTTGATGCAGCCGACAGGGCAGGGGAGCTGTGGTGGGAGAGCTGTGGGCCTGAATAGGCCTCTGATCCCCTGGAGGCCGGCGATGAAGGGACGGACCCCAAGGTAGGACTCACCGCTGCTGCAGCTGCTGCATATGAAACCGGAGGTCCTCCGGTGAGATGTTCCCCCTGATTTCGGGAGTTGAGGGCCGCAGTTTTCCCTCTGGTCAGAGGAGTGGAGGCGCTCGATTCCCGCGCCTGCTCCGCCATCTTGGAGGTGGTGGCGCCGGAGCTCGGGTTTTCAGACTGCCTGGACGGGCAGAAAAACTTTGTGATGTCCCCCGAGTCTCGCGATGCGGGTGCAGGGGTGCTAGCTGTGCCCCTCTTGCGACCCATGAAAGATCCACAGGCTTCTCGGTGCTATGTGATGCTGTAAATGCCGGCTGTGTTCAGGAGCTCAGACAGCGTGCTGCTCACTCCGCCATCGGCAAGCTCCGCCCCCGTTTGGCCGCTTTTATTTGTTTTTTACATGTTCTATTTTTTTCCTTTATAGTTTTTCAGTGCTTCTGTGCTACCCTCCTGTTTTAGTGTTTTATATGCTTTCTTTTTGTCATTTATTGCTTTCTTTACAGTTCTCTTTATCCACATTGGTTTCTTTTTGTTCCTTAACCTTTTATTCCCATACGGTATGTACCTCTCACAATGAGCTTTTAGGATGCTTTTAAAGATATCCCATTTTGTGGCTGTATTTTTATTTGTGAGGACTTTATCCCATTTAGTTAGGCCTATGGCCTCTCTTAGTTGGCTAAATTTAGCTTTTTTGAAGTTTGGTATTTTTGTTCCTCCCTGTAGAAACGCTCTTTTGAATGATAATTGGAAGGTTATTACTTTATGGTCACTATTTCCCAGGTGTCCCCCAACCTGCACGTCTGTTGTTCTGTCAGGTCTATTGGTTAATACTAAGTCCAGTATGGCCGTCCCTCTAGTCGGGTCCTGAACCAGTTGGGAGAGGTAATTGTCTTTGGTTATTGCCAAGAAACTGTTTCCTTTATGAGATATACAAGTTTCAGTTTCCCAGTCTATAACTGGGTAGTTGAAGTACCCCATAATAACCACCTCATTATGATTTGCCGCCTCGTCTATCTCGTTTAGTAGTAGATTTTCTGTGGACTCTGGTATATTAGGTGGTTTATAGTAAACTCCTATTAGTAATTTATTGTTCTTTTTAGCTCCATACATCTCTACCCACAGTGACTCCACATGTTCATGGCCCTCACTTATATCTTCACGGAGTGTGGGCTTTAGACAGGACTTTACATAAAGGCAAACCCCTCACCCTCTCCGGTTTTGACGATCCTTTTTAAACAGACTGTAACCCTGTACATTAACTGCCCAGTCATGGCTATCATCCAGCCATGTCTCAGTTACTCCCACTGTCATAGCTATCATCCAGCCATGTCTCAGTTATTCCCACTGTCATAGCTATCATCCAGCCATGCCTCAGTTATTCCCACTGTCATAGCTATCATCCAGCCATGTCTCAGTTATTCCCACTATGTCATAGTCATCCTTACACATCACTAATTCCAGTTCACCAGTTTTATTAGTCAGGCTTCTGGCATTAGTATACATACATTTGAGAGGTTTATGTATATTTTTTACCCTACACCGTTCCTTCTGAACTGTTCTAGTCCCTCCTTCCATTCCTCCCCCAGTCCCACTACCTTGCCCCCGGTCTCTATCTGCACTATCTTCCCATCCTGTAACGTAATTAGCCTCCCCCCCAGTCCCTAGTTTAAACAATCCTCCAACCTTCTAGCCATCTTCTTCCCCAACACAGCTGCCCCTTCCCCATTGAGGTGCAGGCCGTCCCTACGATAGAGCCTGTAGCCGATAGAGAAATCGGCCCAGTTCTCCAGGAACCTCCCGCTGCCTTTCTTGTGTGGCTCGTGGTACAGGTAGTATTTCGGAAAATACTACCTTTGAGGTCCTTGCCCTAAGCTTTTGACCTAAATCCCTGAAATCATTTTTAAGGACTCTCCACCTACCCCTAACTCTGTCATTGGTTCCGATATGGACCATGACCACTGGATCTTCTCCAGCCCCTCCCAGTAATCTGTCAACCCGATCCGCGATGTGTCGAACTCTAGCGCCAGGAAGACAGCACACTGTTCGGCGATCACGGTCTTTGTGACAGATTTCCCTATCTGTTCCCCTAATAATTGAGTCTCCCACTACCAGCACCTGTCTGGCCTGCCCTGCTCTCCTGGTCCCCTGCTTACCGGAGCTGACATTCCCCTGACTGGCAGAGGAAGTGTCCGGCTGCAGCAGTGCCGTCCTTGGACTGATATCCCCCTCATCTGCCAAACGTGCAAACTTGTTGTGGTGTGTCAGATCAGGGCTAGCCTCCCTGGCACTCTTCCCTCTACCCCGCTTTCTAACTGTTACCCAGCTAGCTACCTCACTTTCCTCAGCCTCCTCTCTGTCACCCTCCCCCTCATCTACCCCAAAGAGTGCTTGCTCGGTGAGAAGCAAACTCTTTTGCAAATTGTCAATGCCTCTCAGTGTTGCAACTTGCCCATTTAGAGACTCGATTTGCGATTCCAAACTGGTAATTTGCTCACATCTTGAACAAAGATATTCACCCTTGAACGTCTGTTCCAGGACTGCATACATCATGCAAGATGTGCACTGGACTGCGTTGTCAATTGTGCAACACATACTAAATGGGGATTACACCACAAAAGCGAAAAATACAATATAATGTAGTACTAAGAAACTGGTTAATTGCAGTCCCCCACTGAAGTCCCTGAATCTGAAGTCCCTGAATCTAAAGTCCCTGAATCTAAAGTCCCTGAATCTAAAGTCCCTGAATCTAAAGTCCCTGAATCTAAAGTCCCTGAATCTAAAGTCCCTGAATCTAAAGTCCCTGAATCTAAAGTCCCTGAATCTAAAGTCCCTGAATCTAAAGTCCCTGAATCTAAAGTCCCTGAATCTAAAGTCCCTGAATCTAAAGTCCCTGAATCTAAAGTCCCTGAATCTAAAGTCCCTGAATCTAAAGTCCCTGAATCTAAAGTCCCTGAATCTAAAGTCCCTGAATCTAAAGTCCCTGAATCTAAAGTCCCTGAATCTAAAGTCCCTGAATCTAAAGTCCCTGAATCTAAAGTCCCTGAATCTAAAGTCCCTGAATCTAAAGTCCCTGAATCTAAAGTCCCTGAATCTAAAGTCCCTGAATCTAAAGTCCCTGAATCTAAAGTCCCTGAATCTAAAGTCCCTGAATCTAAAGTCCCTGAATCTAAAGTCCCTGAATCTAAAGTCCCTGAATCTAAAGTCCCTGAATCTAAAGTCCCTGAATCTAAAGTCCCTGAATCTAAAGTCCCTGAATCTAAAGTCCCTGAATCTAAAGTCCCTGAATCTAAAGTCCCTGAATCTAAAGTCCCTGAATCTAAAGTCCCTGAATCTAAAGTCCCTGAATCTAAAGTCCCTGAATCTAAAGTCCCTGAATCTAAAGTCCCTGAATCTAAAGTCCCTGAATCTAAAGTCCCTGAATCTAAAGTCCCTGAATCTAAAGTCCCTGAATCTAAAGTCCCTGAATCTAAAGTCCCTGAATCTAAAGTCCCTGAATCTAAAGTCCCTGAATCTAAAGTCCCTGAATCTAAAGTCCCTGAATCTAAAGTCCCTGAATCTAAAGTCCCTGAATCTAAAGTCCCTGAATCTAAAGTCCCTGAATCTAAAGTCCCTGAATCTAAAGTCCCTGAATCTAAAGTCCCTGAATCTAAAGTCCCTGAATCTAAAGTCCCTGAATCTAAAGTCCCTGAATCTAAAGTCCCTGAATCTAAAGTCCCTGAATCTAAAGTCCCTGAATCTAAAGTCCCTGAATCTAAAGTCCCTGAATCTAAAGTCCCTGAATCTAAAGTCCCTGAATCTAAAGTCCCTGAATCTAAAGTCCCTGAATCTAAAGTCCCTGAATCTAAAGTCCCTGAATCTAAAGTCCCTGAATCTAAAGTCCCTGAATCTAAAGTCCCTGAATCTAAAGTCCCTGAATCTAAAGTCCCTGAATCTAAAGTCCCTGAATCTAAAGTCCCTGAATCTAAAGTCCCTGAATCTAAAGTCCCTGAATCTAAAGTCCCTGAATCTAAAGTCCCTGAATCTAAAGTCCCTGAATCTAAAGTCCCTGAATCTAAAGTCCCTGAATCTAAAGTCCCTGAATCTAAAGTCCCTGAATCTAAAGTCCCTGAATCTAAAGTCCCTGAATCTAAAGTCCCTGAATCTAAAGTCCCTGAATCTAAAGTCCCTGAATCTAAAGTCCCTGAATCTAAAGTCCCTGAATCTAAAGTCCCTGAATCTAAAGTCCCTGAATCTAAAGTCCCTGAATCTAAAGTCCCTGAATCTAAAGTCCCTGAATCTAAAGTCCCTGAATCTAAAGTCCCTGAATCTAAAGTCCCTGAATCTAAAGTCCCTGAATCTAAAGTCCCTGAATCTAAAGTCCCTGAATCTAAAGTCCCTGAATCTAAAGTCCCTGAATCTAAAGTCCCTGAATCTAAAGTCCCTGAATCTAAAGTCCCTGAATCTAAAGTCCCTGAATCTAAAGTCCCTGAATCTAAAGTCCCTGAATCTAAAGTCCCTGAATCTAAAGTCCCTGAATCTAAAGTCCCTGAATCTAAAGTCCCTGAATCTAAAGTCCCTGAATCTAAAGTCCCTGAATCTAAAGTCCCTGAATCTAAAGTCCCTGAATCTAAAGTCCCTGAATCTAAAGTCCCTGAATCTAAAGTCCCTGAATCTAAAGTCCCTGAATCTAAAGTCCCTGAATCTAAAGTCCCTGAATCTAAAGTCCCTGAATCTAAAGTCCCTGAATCTAAAGTCCCTGAATCTAAAGTCCCTGAATCTAAAGTCCCTGAATCTAAAGTCCCTGAATCTAAAGTCCCTGAATCTAAAGTCCCTGAATCTAAAGTCCCTGAATCTAAAGTCCCTGAATCTAAAGTCCCTGAATCTAAAGTCCCTGAATCTAAAGTCCCTGAATCTAAAGTCCCTGAATCTAAAGTCCCTGAATCTAAAGTCCCTGAATCTAAAGTCCCTGAATCTAAAGTCCCTGAATCTAAAGTCCCTGAATCTAAAGTCCCTGAATCTAAAGTCCCTGAATCTAAAGTCCCTGAATCTAAAGTCCCTGAATCTAAAGTCCCTGAATCTAAAGTCCCTGAATCTAAAGTCCCTGAATCTAAAGTCCCTGAATCTAAAGTCCCTGAATCTAAAGTCCCTGAATCTAAAGTCCCTGAATCTAAAGTCCCTGAATCTAAAGTCCCTGAATCTAAAGTCCCTGAATCTAAAGTCCCTGAATCTAAAGTCCCTGAATCTAAAGTCCCTGAATCTAAAGTCCCTGAATCTAAAGTCCCTGAATCTAAAGTCCCTGAATCTAAAGTCCCTGAATCTAAAGTCCCTGAATCTAAAGTCCCTGAATCTAAAGTCCCTGAATCTAAAGTCCCTGAATCTAAAGTCCCTGAATCTAAAGTCCCTGAATCTAAAGTCCCTGAATCTAAAGTCCCTGAATCTAAAGTCCCTGAATCTAAAGTCCCTGAATCTAAAGTCCCTGAATCTAAAGTCCCTGAATCTAAAGTCCCTGAATCTAAAGTCCCTGAATCTAAAGTCCCTGAATCTAAAGTCCCTGAATCTAAAGTCCCTGAATCTAAAGTCCCTGAATCTAAAGTCCCTGAATCTAAAGTCCCTGAATCTAAAGTCCCTGAATCTAAAGTCCCTGAATCTAAAGTCCCTGAATCTAAAGTCCCTGAATCTAAAGTCCCTGAATCTAAAGTCCCTGAATCTAAAGTCCCTGAATCTAAAGTCCCTGAATCTAAAGTCCCTGAATCTAAAGTCCCTGAATCTAAAGTCCCTGAATCTAAAGTCCCTGAATCTAAAGTCCCTGAATCTAAAGTCCCTGAATCTAAAGTCCCTGAATCTAAAGTCCCTGAATCTAAAGTCCCTGAATCTAAAGTCCCTGAATCTAAAGTCCCTGAATCTAAAGTCCCTGAATCTAAAGTCCCTGAATCTAAAGTCCCTGAATCTAAAGTCCCTGAATCTAAAGTCCCTGAATCTAAAGTCCCTGAATCTAAAGTCCCTGAATCTAAAGTCCCTGAATCTAAAGTCCCTGAATCTAAAGTCACACACTTACGCAACCACACTTAATCAACCACGCGTCGCGGTCAAACTCGCGTTATATATCTCCTTATATAAATATAAATGCAGCTCACTACACCAGCCTGGTTTGTTTTCCCTCTGGATTCAAAAAATTTCTTGGCTGCAGAGAGCTTTTATAGTGGTATAGAACACTGTGCCTTGTAGTAACATACATAGGGAGTCTGCTGTGGTAGTGAAACAATACTGTGAGTCCGTATGACATGCAGATGACAGGCATCGCTCTTAGAATCACTGCACACTTCACTTATTTGTGCAGTCACGGGGCCAATGTTAGCACCAGGAAGAAGCGCACTCCTTTTATGCCGTCGTCAGCTGATTCCACAAAGATGTCTACAGAACCTGTTCTATTAAACGCTTATACAAGTAGAGCCCCCCCGACAGAGTGGAGAGGGTATCAGCAGTAAGTTTGTGTTGACGTCACTGATTATTTTGCAGTTCCTCTGATCCGTCAGAACAATAACCCCCAAAAAACGGATCCTGTCTGTGAAGCATCCGCCTTCACTCGGTCAGCATTTGGTCAGTAATCCATCAGTATTGCTAATGCAAAAAAACCAGGAGTGGATCCAAAACAGAGATGACATGTGAACAGAGTAGTTGCATGTCCTCTGTGTTTTGTACCAACTCCTGCTTTTGGCTACCAAATCACAAACCAATTTATTTTTATTTTTTAACGGGGGAGAAAAAACAACGTTTATTTAACAAACACGATATTAACACACATAAACTACAACACAGAAGGGGCAAAACCACAAGAATTAAAAGACAAACTGGAAAAACAAAGTGCTTCCTCAATAAGAATGAATTGACCACCAGTGTCGGGTGACCACGAGGGTAATGCATACTTCAAGAAATGTATAGGGTTATGGCTGATAACTGGAGGACAGTCCAGCAAACAAGCCGACTCCAGCTCATTCTGTGATGGGCTAGGTTGCTGATAAATTGGATTCTAAAGTGTCTGAAGAAATGCAAGTAAAGACATTGGAATATATTGTCCACTTCCTCCCATGTGACCTTGTCCTTTGATTTATGAATATTATTCCATAAAGTCTTGAAGTCCTCTGTGTGGATGGCATAAAAAATGTCCATGCGAGGTTCGACGGACACAGAGAAAACACGTTCTGTGGCCGACACTGATCCAGACACGTCATACCCGGTCCACATCGCTGCTAGCTAAGTGAGGTCCTGAGGACTGATCCCCAGCTTACCCAAACAACAGTCAAAGTTTCTTTGGAACCACGTCCCTACGATAGCCATGAGCGCCTCAGAGCCGTTATACATGAAGAGCGGGAGGCAAGTAAATGTCTTTGATAACACCTCCAATAGATCGTCCTCTGTGTACGTCCCGCAGAACCAACCTGTCCACACAATCCGGTCCTCTGTGCTTGCCTTGGTGAGTGGAGGATTTGTTTAAATCTGTATGAGCACAGCCAGTGGATCTCTGTCCTTTCCTTTGAGTCCATATAAACAGGAAAATATGGCTTTTAGGTTCAGCTCTGAGCCCACTTCAATGGCAAGACCCTTCTGATTCTCGGCAGCTATGTGGTCAGACAGGTGCTTGGAATACCCTTTAGTCTGGTGTATGAGAAATTATACATCGGTGTCTCGCTGTACAGAGTCCATTGTTTTTGCAGGAGCAAAGCAGCCTGTGCCAGATCACGAGTTTTCTTCCAAGGGCTGCACTGCAGGATTTTTCTTTTAGACAAGCTTCGCAATGTAGACCGTCAACGTGCAGAGGTCAAGCTTCCGGGAGGATACCCGGAGCTGTGAAAATGACTGCTCCTTCATGCCGATGACCTAATTCTGGCGGTTAACACCCCATCGGTTGGTGTTTGCATATCCTTGTAATAAATGATGTTCCTGTTCACAGCAGAGTTTAGCCAGTGTCACGCAAAGAATTTCACCACTAAATACTTCAGTCCATACCGCAAAAGGAGGTGTACAATCACCCATAAGTTTTCAAAAAAACCTGTGTCACAGAAAGAATTTCACCACTAAGTAAGTCGTTCCATACCGCAAAAGGAGGTGTACATTCACCCATACATTTTCCGAAAAAAAGCCAGTGTCACATAAAAAATTTCACCGCAAAACCACATATAACTGCACCGCTGAACGCCAAGTAGGCCCTTAATTGAGAGGGGTCGCACATGGCGTGCATACACTACATGCCTTCAACATAATTCTTGGATCTCTACATGAAAATAATGTATTTGCTGTAAATCGCAAGAGGGGCATTGCTGGAGACATTGACTTCACAAGAGATACAGAGCAGTGGAGTTCAGCCCCCTCTATTTGCTTTCTGCTGTTTACTGCCCCTGAATTAAAATTGGGGCAACCAGCTTCAGCTTCCTCTGATGTGTATGCTTACGGAGTCCTTTTGTTATGGCTTTGCACAGGGAGCAAGATTGTTATGCACAATTCTGATGGAACTCCTTATCTTAAGATACTGGACTTGGACTCCAAAGCAGAGGCTCTCCTGTCATGTATTGTGTGCTGTAAAGACAAAGTCTGCTGGTGTGTTGTCATCAGTGTTTTCATTATGTTTACTGCAGGACCCACAATGACATTTTTCAAGCCATACCGCAAAAGGAGGTTTACCATCACCTATAAATTTTCCAGAAGAAAAATTGGTTGAAATAAAAATTTTCACCAAAGAAAGGATAATGGAATTCATTTTATACAGAAGAAAGTCTACTATTACCCATTAATTTTCCCAAAAAGCCTGTTTTCCACCAAAAATTTCACCACTACGTAATTCGGTCTATACCGCAAAAGCAGGTGTACAATAACCCATTCATTTTCCCGAAAAAAAACATGGTTGAAATAAAAAAATTTCACCAATGAAAGGATAATGGAATTTGGTTCATACAGAAGAAAGTCTACTATCACCCATCAATTTTCCCCAAAAAAAGCCTGTTTCCCATAACAAATTTCACCACTGCGTAATTCGGTCCAGTCTGCAAAAAGTGGTTCACCACATATAACTGCACTGCTGAACGGCAATTAGACCCTAATTTTTTTCTATTTTTACACAAAAGGCTTTTCAACACATAAGTGCAACGATGAAAGGCTAATATATTTTTATTTAGCCAGTAATACATGGCAAACTGGGCTGTAAAATATCTCACTGCATCATTGAACGGCAATTAGGCCCTAATTTTTTTCTATTTTTACACAAAAGGCTTTTCAACAAATAAGTGCAACAATGAACGGCGAATATATTTGTACTTCGCCAACTAAGGCTACTTTCACACTTGCGTTCGGGGCTCCACTTGTGAGCTCCGTTTGAAGGGGCTCACAAGTGGCCCCGAACGCATCCGTACTGCCCTAATGCATTCTGAGTGGACGCGGATCCGCTCAGAATGCATCAGTCTGGCAGCGTTCAGCCTCCGCTCCGCTCAGCAAGCGGACACCTGAATGCTGCTTGCAGCGTTCGGGTGTCCGCCTGGCCGTGCGGAGGCAAGCGGATCCGTCCAGACTTACAATGTAAGTCAATGGGGACGGATCCGCTTGAAGTTGACACAGTATGGCTCAATTTTTAAACGGATCCGTCCCCCATTGACTTTCAATGTAAAGTCTGGACGGATACGTTCAGGCTACTTTCAAACTTAGAATTTTTTTTAAACTATAATGCAGACGGATCCGTTCTGAACGGATCCAAACGTATGCATTATAGGAGCGGATCCGTCTGTGCAGACATCAGACGGACCCGCTCTGAACGCAAGTGTGAAAGTAGCCTAATACACAACAAAAAGGGCTGTAATTTTCTCACTTCACCACACAACGGCTAATAAGCCCTTTTTTCCCACTAATACAAGCTAATAAATGCTTTAGAACATATAACTGCACCGCACAAGGGCAAATAAGACATAGAAATATTTCCTTGTAATAATCCCTGTTAATGCCTGTAGCAAACAGCACTTGCACCCTAATAACAAGAACGGTTTGCTGGAATTACAGAGCTGTATAATGACAATTTGGATCCGCAGTCAGTGCAGCAAGGTGTAATAGGATTGTTCCTATTACCCAGGCTGTAACCTCCCCTACTGAACCCTGTTTAACAGAAATGCTGTGGAATGATTCCTCCCTATCCTTTCCCTACAGCTTGAATAATCTTTCCCTGCACTTGTAAATCGTTTTTTTCTTAGCACAATGATGTTTTTTCTATCACTGTCCCTAGTGCCTGCTGACACGTCTCTCCCTGCACAAAGTACGCTGGTGAATGGCAGAATCTAAGATGGCTGAGGCTATTTATAGGGCTGTGACATCACAGGGCTGCTGGCTGCTGATTGGCTGCATGCATGTCAGTTTGGGTGATCCCGACTTCCCACAGTTCCTTTCTCCATGTGATTCGTTAGCATGACCGCATTTGATGCTAATCAAATTTTTCCTGAAATTTGTAATGAATTCCACTTCGTCAGCTTTGATTCGCTCATCTCTAATAACTATAAAAAAAGTTATAGGTGTCAGAATATGGTTGTTTTTTTCAAAGTTTAAATTTATTTTTACAATATTTAGACATAAAAAACCTATACATATGTGGTATTGTTGTAATAGTACTGACCCAGAGAATGAAGGGCACAGGTCAGTTTTCCTGCAAACAGAATGCCGTGGGAACAAAATCCGTAAAACTGTGGAGGAATTGCGTTTTTTGCCAATTCCACCCCATTTGGATTTTTTTTTCTGCTTCCCACTACATTGTATGCCATATTAAATGGTGCCATTAGAAAGTACAACTTGTCCCTCAAAAAAAAAGCCCTCATGCAGCTATGTGAATGGAAAAATAAAAAAGTTATGGCTCAAGGAAGATAGGGAAAACGCAAAAACGAAAAAACCTCCGGTCTTCATCGCTCAGTAGAACTGAAGACAAATTTTCCTTAGCAATGCTCACTTACAGCTTGGCTAAGAAGACTCTTGAAATGACAGTTACACTTTAACATCTGCATGAAGTTTGTATGTCCTTCTGGGTTTGCCTGGATTTCCTCCAGGTTCTCCGGTTTCCTCCAGATTCTCCGTTTCCTCCAGATTCTCCGGTTTCCTCCCACACTCCAAAGACATACTGATAGGGAACTTAGATTGTGAGCTCAGTAAATGATGATAATGTCTGTAAAGCGTTGCGTAATAAGTCAGCGCTATATAAGTGCACAAAATAAATACATGAAAATAAACTGCTGTGTAGCTGTTTATCAGCCTCCCATAGATCTCACTAATTACCAGTAATACCTTCATAGCGTTAGCCTATTTTCTTCAGAAAGATATGTCTGAGACTGTATACAGTACCTATATTCTGTGAGGTGTGGAAATCAAACAACAGTGAAAGACAGTTTATAGTACCACCAAATACTAATTATACTAATGATAAAAGCATTCCTTGTATAACAAAATGCCTTCTTTTCTAGATTCCCAGTCCAAAGATCATCACAAGAAAATGTTGAATGTGTTTTTTTAAATCATGATGGCGTAAGAAGTAAGACAGGGGCTGCGGACTACAAATGGATATGTACTGTAAAATGATGTTTTTTTGCCTGGACACCGCCGTACATCAAATTGAAAAAAGTTTTTTATTCAGACCGTTTGGAGGACATTCCCTCAGATATGCAACATAATGATCATGGAATGTCATATGTTAAGGCCTCATGCACACGACCGCTGTGTGCACCCGTGGCCGTTGTTCCATTTTCCGTGATTTTCTGCGGATTTTCTGCGGACGTTGAAAACTCGGAAAATGCAACGTTTGTCATCCGCCTCCGTGATCCGTGTATCCTGTCTGTCAAAAAAATATGACCTGTCCTATTTTTTTGACAGACAACGGTTCACGGACGCATTCAAGTCAATGGGTCCGTGAAAAAACACGGATACACACAAGATTGGCATCCGTGTCCGTAGGCTACTTTCATACAGACAGATCCGAAGATCCGTCTGCATAAAAGCTTTTTCAGAGCTGAGTTTTCACTTCGTAAAAACTCAAATCCGACAGTATATTCTAACACAGAGGCGTTACCATAGTGATGGGGACGCTTCAAGTTAGACTATACTACGAACTGTGTACATGACTGCTGCCTGGCAGCACCCGATCTCTTACAGGGGGCTGTGATCCGCACAATTAACCCCTCAGGTGTGTCGGGTGGTAATAATTCAATTAAGAATTATTAATTATGGTCATAAAAATAATTAACCATAAAAATAAAAATTTATAAAAATTGTCATAAATTCTTAAAATCATGACCTGGTGAATTGTAGACAACCTAATTGATACAATTCACATCTGAGTCCGACTATTTCCTCAGATAAATAAGTTCTTTTTGACGTGAGATGACGTTAATGATAAAATGTAGTCCTGCATTATACAATGATACACAGGTATTATAAAAATATGCAGATTTATTGGTTACAAGGTTATAAGCATATATAAGTAAATAAACACAATGATACATGCAAATGAATATATATAGCGTTAATATAAAGCATTACAAGCTTAACAATACATGTGAGTGGAAATAACTTGTCACATTATAATCAAGCTATTATTAGGTTAGGATATCAAAGTAGGAACATAAGTTATATATATTACTTCTGTTCAGAGAAAACCTCATGATATCAAGATGGGCATGTCTAATCCTAGACATCAATATAGAATGCTAAATACATTCTGCCCCCCTAACCAACTATACATCACATGACTTCAAGATGGGCAAATCCATCCAAGGATATAACTTTGGTAAGACTAAGACAAATAACAGGGATATAGGATCTTCAATGGGAAGGACTTGACGTCTTTCCGGTGGGAATCCATCACTTAGCTTGGCGAAGAATGTTCTATCAATATATATATATATAAAAGCAATCATTTAATGCTTTGCTAGATTATGAGTCTAGATTCTTCTGCAGGTAGAATGAAGCCTCACAATATCCTAAGACTATATCTCAATATGGAGATGATCAATTTATTTAATCATTTATTTATTCGCCAATCTAGATGGTATAATTTCACCCACACTATCAAATTAGTCTTAATAAAATGAAATATCATTTTCTGTGTCTCTTACCAAGTCCTAGCAGGAATCTCACTTCTGCTCCTAGGAAAGCTGGGTGGTCCATCTCATTATGGCTTCCATCTTGATAGACCTTAACTTCTCCTCTCCTCCCTCTCTCTTTCTCTTGATCGCTCTCTTTGCTACTCCGCACACGAATAATTATTCCCCCCTTATCTAAGAATCATCCCCTTTAGATTATGGATTCCCAATCAGGTAGGGTGGGTGTATTCGCATGCTAATAACCTCATGACGTGATCTCAACTCCTAAAATGGTATAGAGCAAATAATGAAATAATATAATGTTGCCCATCTGACTCCAGATGGCACTGCGGTACTGTAGGTAAATATAACAACTTTTTAAGCATTAAAATTAAATATCTAATAATACTTTCACAGGACCTCAATGACCTTTCTACCATAAATCACTGAGGAAGGTCTTTTCCTTACACTTTTAATTACCTATATCCTGGATTTGTCGGAGTTGACTGTCTTCTCTTATCTTTTTGAAATATGGGTTGACTTGATGAAAATTTTATGTAGCGGCTTTGATGCTGGGCATCGGAACTTGTAGATTTCACTTATGTACTCCCATGAATAACTATTGTTTTGAAATCCAATTAACTTAAACTTACTTGTTTCTGTAGTTGTTTCTTCTAAATGGTAAATACATGGTATAACATATATATAAATCGATACATTGTTACACATAGATAACACATTATATGAATTATTGATTAACATATGTTGTAAACTAAATATACCATGCAGAGATATATATATAATATATGAATATATAAATTGAACCTCATACAGCAGGTGTGCTCCAAGGACATGAGTCCTTATCAAGTAACCACGTCCCTTCCAGACAGACATGTTTCAGGGAGTTGGCATACTCCTTACCAGATGGTCTCATATCTGTAGCACTAACTTTTAATACAATGTCCATCTATGTTCCCAATTATTATTCTTTTATATAGACTGAACTTGCCATGAACTCATCTTGGCTTTTTCAGCCACATAATATAATTTTGGTTCAGGCTGAATCTTATTCTTAAAGGCAATGAGATGAGCATTCATTTTGATTATAATGTCATTAGATAATATTCTATATGTATGAAAATGCCCAACAGGTGCCGCACCTGAAGGGGTTAATTGTGCGTATCATAGCCCCCTGTAAGAGATCAGGGGCTGCCAGGCAGCAGGGGGCAGACCCCCCCTCCCTCCCCAGTTTTAATTTCATTGGTGGCCAGTGCGGCCCCCCCCGGCCCCCCCTCCCTCTATTGTATTAATATCATTGGTGGCCAGTGCGGCCCCCCTCCCTCCCTTTATTGTATTATCATTGGTAGCCAGTGTGCACCCCCCGGCCCGCCTTCTATTGTATTAATATCATTGGTGGCCAGTGTGCGGCCTCCCCCCCCCGATCATTGGTGGCAGCGGAGAGTTCCGATCGGAGCCCCAGTTTAATCGCTGGGGCTCCGATCGGTAACCATGGCAACCAGGACGCTACTGCAGTCCTGGTTGCCATGGTTACTTAGCAATATTAGAAGCATCATACTTACCTGCTGCGCTGTCTGTGACCGGCTGGGAGCTCCTCCTACTGGTAAGTGACAGATCATTAAGCAATGCGCCGCACAGACCTGTCACTTACCAGTAGGAGGAGCTCCCGGCCGGTCACAGACAGCGCAGCAGGTACGTATGATGCTTCTAATATTGCTAAGTAACCATGGCAACCAGGACTGCAGTAGCCTCCTGGTTGCCATGGTTACCGATCGGAGCCCCAGCGATTAAACTGGGACTCCGATCGGAACTCTCCGCTGCCACCAATGATCGGGGGGGGGGGGGGGGAGAGGGGAGGCCGCACACTGGCCACCAATGATATTAATACAATAGAGGGGGGCCGGGGGGGGGGGGGGCGCACACTGGCCACCAATGATATTGTAACATCCCAGAGTATGTCACTAAACTCTTTTCCCCCAGCTTCATAATGTTAATGCAAATGTGTTTTCCATCTTGTGTAATGTAACTGTGCATTCGCCAAAATGTATATTTTTGATGCCTGTCTTGTATTTATGCTGTACTTCTCGATGTACACCAGCAGGTGGCAGCAGTATACAGCAGGTCAGAGTTAGTTTCTAAGATGGCTTTTGAATGTCCTTTTTAGCCAGTTTAGGCGGCTTAAAAGGAACTGCACTGAACAAGACCAATTTGAGTTGGAGGCACAGCGTATGAAGGCACAATTTTTAATGAAAGAATATCCTAATGAGCTATTGGAAGACTCAATACAAAGGGTGAGGCAACTAGATAGATCCTCCTTTTTTTAAAACAAAGGAAGGGCTAAATAGTACCCAACAAGAGGACATGACAGCGAAAATAATTTTACCATTCAATAAGGATTATAGGATGGTAAATAAGATTGTCCAAAAACACTGGCACCTATTAAAGGATGACAAAATTTTGGGTTCTATACTTCCAACACACCCTCCAATAGACTATACCAGAGCCCCCAATTTGGGACTCCAAGTGGCTCCCACGATAAGGAAAAAGCAAGCAAAATCAATGATAACCCCATGGTCTAACCTAAAAGGTTTTTTTAGATGCGGCTGCTGCCAAAATTGCAGACAAACACATTTTGAGAGAAATATAAAGGAGATAACATCGACCTCCAATAACTTCAAGTGGGAAATCAAAGAAATCCTGTCATGTAACAGCAAAGCAGTTATTTATATTATTCAATGTCCATGCCCAAAGCAGTACATAGGGCGTACAAAAAGGGTATTTAAAACTAGAATTGCTGAGCACATCAATAATATAAAAAAACTGTCAGAAATGCATCCTCTATCCAAGCACTTCAAATTACACCATGAAGGCGATCCCAGTAAAATGAAATTTTTAGCAATACAATCAATCAAACAAGACTGGAGAGGGGGAGATTTCGTGGCCAAGATGTCCAGACAGGAATGTAAGAAAATCTTCGAGTTTGGATGCCTGATGCCCTTGGGTCTAAACTCAGAGATGGAAATCTTTGGTTTCTTATAGGGGAGATGGGTTGGTATACAGTACATATGGAGTCGTTGCCGGGCTGTTTAGCAGCGCACCGACTCCATCTGCACCCTTCCCCTCTCCTCTCCACTCCCTCAAAAGCCAGAAGTTCCAGCAGTTCATATATTTGTATTTTTATATAATCCGTATATTTTTATATAATCAATTTTAATGTATCTATGTCATTTTTTATATATAATTTCAATGCATCTATGTCATTTTATAGTGTTGGTTTTAATTTATGATATATTATGGCCAAAAAGTTTATATTTTAAGCAGTATAAATGGTTTGAGAATGGATCAGGATCCCACATGTGGAAAATCAATCTGGGACAATGCGATCCGGAATCCATACCACTTATTATACATAGTTCCGAAACGCGTCTAGTGTGAACCGAACCTAGCTATTGATGCGTTTTTTCAACTCTGCCTGAAAAAAGATTTCTTCAAAATACCGGGATATATACCTCTAAAAGGAACAAGCCTAATAGCGATTTCAGCTATAAACTATCGGCCATAAGGACTGATCTATGCGGACATGCCTAATTTAGGTAACTAACTTTGTGATTAAAATCGGACCGCATACCGAAAGAACTCTGCTGCATCAGCTTCCACTGTGCTATCTTCCGGGAGGTCACGTGGGACGCTGTGTGAAACGAGGTCGGAGCCCATTCCGCAACGATAGCCGGTGGAGTAACATCATGTGAAGGCGGAGGCACCAACACCAGCGGACGATACTTGAATACAGCATTTTCTACATCGATAATCGCAAAAAGGACGTTCCTTGAACCACCTGGTTCCAACAACCGGTAAAATAGTACATCAGTACTAAACTTTCTACATATTTGAAGTCTGCAGAAAAACGCCAATAACACTAGCTAAAGGTCTTATATATTTTGGAGTACTCCAGTCGTATAGGTGTGTGCGAGAGCTCCGCACTATTTATGTCTATACATGCAATCATGCTGATATGTTGATATTAATTCAAGTGTATTTTAATGAGTAATACATTTATGTATGCAAAAATACTGTGAGACAGCCTAAATTACTTCAGAGTTAGTTTCTAGCCTGGAACAGACCATTCCAGTCTAGTCTCCCCTATATGAGCAGAAGTGGGATGTCCCATGCCATGCTTTATGAGGAGAAGGAAAGTTCTAGTGTGTACCAGCCCCCCCCTTCCCCCTGCTGGGGTAGGCTGTGTTAGTAGGAGCTCCCAGAACCAGGGACTAGTGATGAGCGGCAGGGGTCATATTCGAATTCACGATATTTTGCGAATATTGCATAGAATATTCGTTGAATATTCGCAAATTTGAATATTAGTTATATTCTACGATTTTTTTTACTCAAAAAATCGGCAAGGTAATGATCGTGTAATAGCCGAATTTTCGTATTTGAATTTTCAATTTTTTGCATTTTTATTGCAAATTTTTCAACTTTTAGACAAAGAATATTATAGCACTATATTAGCTAAATTGCTCTATATTCATTTTTTTTTCCGAATATTCGCTATATTGCTATAACTTTGTTTTTTCGAATATTCGTAATATTCTAAAACAAGAATATATAGCAATATAGCGAATATTTGAAAAAAAAGAATATAGAGCAATTTAGCTAATATAGTGCTATAATCTTCTTTGTCTAATAAAATGTATGTATATGTGTGGTTGGAACCTTGTGGTTTCCTTTCCCCCCCCCCCTCTTTTTTAATGAATTACAATGAAATGTTTTAAATACGTTGAGAGGTCACGGTGCCGTATACCAGAAGGGAGGTACCTTTTGTGAACTTAAATTCAGCTGTTTCCAGCGATTTTATTCCTGCATTTTTGTAAGTACAATAAACCATTTTCATCCGCAACCACTGGTACGTACTTCACTATTTCTGTGCCTTCCTTCCTTTCTGAGTTCTATGGAAGTGTGAGACGGGTGATATCTCGAAGTGACGCTCTCCTGGTGGGATCGTAGTTCAGACAAAGATCTCCTGAATTGACGGCTCCTGGTCCTTGCCTGCTTTACAACTAGAGCTCCTTGATTAAAGACACACCGGTCTCTTTCTATGCGCATTACGAGTGATCTTTGTGAGTATATCGCATACATCCGATGCGACAGGTGTTTAGAACATACTACACCATAGTGCGTTTTTTCACTGCATTTCAGGTTTCCATGCAACTGTTGAAAATTAATGATTGAATGTGGTCCATCTAACTGAATATTTTTTCCGAATGTAAGAGAGAGAAGAAAATAGGAACATTCAAAAGAATCTTCTCTTGTAGCGCAATCCTTTCTTTTATCATTTTATTCAACTGACTTTTTTCCCACATTGTCTTAGGATTCGCAGCGCTTGAGGGGGCTAATTTCCTATACAGAGACTTTGTGCTTTTATTCTAATTGTTTCTAGTGGGTTTTCTCTGTTTGGTTATTTATGAATATGGATATCTTTGATTTTCGTGCTAACTTGGTCTGTGATGTAGATACAGTTTTTCCTAATGAGGGAATTATTAATGAGAAGTTTGCCCTGGAGAGCCTCTTTTCTGAATTAGAAAAGGATTTTTCCAAGGAAGTTAGAACAATGTGGGATGTGGTGTCTTTAGAAAAATATCTCTTTGAAAAAATGATCCCAGAGGGTCTCAGATGGCAGCTGCCCTTAAACTCAGAAAATAAGAAGGATAAGGAAGAATGGGAGCTTTTGATGAATGAATGCAGCTTTAGGGTTATGGCATTTATAATAAGCAAAAGAAAACATAAACTAAAAAGGATTAATGAGAATATAGAAAAAATACAAGCATCATTGATACCACATAAGGAAACAAATGAGTATGTAACGTTTTCCCAACAATGTCAAACGAATATTACAAAGGTTGAAGCAGAAGTAAAGACAAAAAAATTTCATTTTTTTTTAAAAGTATGTGAGGAGTACCAGAGAAACAGGGTCTACAAATGGAAAATGTCGGTTAATATGGACCATAAGGGGTTAATAGCGAAGGGCATGGATATATCTGATTCACATCATGTGAGTGGGATGCAGATGGAAATGGGAAATAGTGGGGCCAGTGTTTATTATCCCCCACTATTGAATGAAAATAGAGATCCTTTTTTAAATAGAAGAGATATGGAGGAACACCCTGGCCAATCTTTTATCCCCAGTAGACGGAGGGATAATTATACATCTTATTACAACCAGGGGAATCGAGTCAATACCAAAAGAGGTTACTATCCATATAATAACATGGGTTACCACCCATATAATAAAATGGGATACCACAATCAATCCATCCAGGATAGGTCGAGGAAAACCCACATGTATCCAACTAGGGACCAATTGAGACTTAATAACTGCAAGAAAACACTTGGGAGGATATCTATTGATAAATTACACGTAGGAAAAATAGGTTTGGAAGAAAAATTGAAAATTAACGTGCTTAATTAGAAAACTTGATACCTTTATTAATGAATGGGTATGAGCAAGAGTGGTCGATATGCTCAGATGCTCTGATATATAAAAGGAAAAACGAACCTCCTATTATAGATAGGTGGTGAAATACTGAATCACTATAGGGACGGGGGTAATGTTGGGTAAGTCTGTGGAAAGTTACTCTCCCTAGACGACCCTATGGAACTATGTCCTTAGCACAGGGATGTCCCCTGATGGTGGAGACACCCTGCCCCCGTACCTAGGCCTAGATATGGCCCTAGTGATGCCCTACTTAGAAAAGCTGGATCGGGAAATATTGATCCAGTGAAAAAAACAAAAAGAATAAGTCTAATATAAAAATATATAAAGACACAACCCCAACGCGTTTCGGCTGCATACAGCAGCTCATCAGGAGGTGATGACAATGTACTAAACGTAGGGAATGGAGAAAGCGAGAAGATGGTGCTTCAAAAAAAGATGATACTTAGCTCCTTAGCATACTTGATGGCGCTGTGTATACAGATATGTACCTCTTGTCCGTATGTATGATGAAGTCTGGGTGTAAAAGGTACTCTATGTCAGATATTTATGCAAGTCAGAAGATATAGACACTGTATGTCAGACATTAATTGCAGTGATATACTGATCTATAGTATAAGGTCCATGGTATAGGTAATGCTATGTACTCGCACAGGGTTTATGCAAATCTGAAGATATAGACGCTGTGTGTAAGACATTCATAGCAGTAGTATACTAATCTATAGTAAATTAGTTCTATGTCAATCGGTGCTTGAACATAGAGCAAAGAACAAAACAGGTCCATGATGAAAATGATGCTGTGTACTCACCAGACAGAGGGGGGCCCTGTAGAAAGTGCAGCTCGTATGCTAGGAGGCTGGAGGGCTCATGGCACTGTGTCAGCGCTTGCTTTTTAAGCGCTGGTGCTGACACGTGTTTCCGGACGCCAAGGAGAAGGCACTTCCGGTAAGTGGACCGCATCGCAATGACGCGATGCGTCACTTCCGGTCCTTGGAACGCATATTGGAACGCATATGCGGCCGGCAATGCTGGAAGTTCCTGGTATGTATATACTTCTCAGCAACTATTGATTTGGCCAAAATAACTGGACCGAAGTGGTTGTATAGTCCCCTGCACATATAGGATTAGTTGTGGGAGGACTATGTTGTTTATTTTGAGCCCTGAATTACCACACTATAATTGGAGGCATAAACATGATACTATAATGTAAAAATCATCACGTTTATATAGCTGAAATTATAGGAGCCACATGAACGTGAGGAACAAAGGTTGAAGTGAAAATGATATATGTCATCTTTGCTAGGATATGGTGCTTCACGCACCGACATGGACAAGGGGGGACAATAAACTAGGGGTATTTATATGAGATACGGGCAGAGGAATAGTCTCTGGTACAAGAAAAATAGGGGTTTAAGAAATACATAAAATCAAATGAAACATGTATATGTAAGTCGCTCATTGAGACCACTTGGTGACTGAGACCCGAAACGATAAATCCATTCAGATTCTTTTTGGAGTATCTTCCGGTCCCAGTCACCTCCCCTTAGGGGTTTAGGGATAACCTCGAGGACTGAGAATTTGAGGGAACTTGGGTCTCCCCTATGTTGATCATTAATATGATTTGCAACAGGGGTGTCTTTTTTCTTTGCTATGTCATTGATCTGTTCACAGACTCTACGTCTAAACTCCCTGATGGTCTTACCGATGTAGTCTTTCGGACAGGTACACTGACATACGTAGACAACCCCCTGTGTTTTACAATTGGTAAAGGAGCCTAATGTTTGAACGATGTTGGTTTTGGAACAAGTGACCGTTTTAGAAATGCGTATATATTTGCAGGCCTTACAGCTGCCGCACTTAAATGACCCTTTGGTTGTCTGTACAGCCATGTACCCTCCTTTTTGATCGCGGTGTAGTGGCTATGTACGAGCCTATCTCTAAGGCTTCTCCCCTTGCGATATGTTATTTGGGGGTAACTGGAGATGGCCTTGGACAGATCTTTGTCCATCATTAGGATTGGCCAGTGAGTTTTTAAGATGGTATTAACTTCACTGTTAGCCGTATCATATGTGGAAATTAGGCGAATTATTGAGCTGTCCTTATTATCTTTATTTTTTGGTATTAATAAGTCGGCCCTATCCCTGTTCTCAACTGCCTGAAAAGCTTCCCTTAAAGTGGACTTGGGATACCCTCTCTGTAATAGTCTCATTTTAAGTTTCCTTGACTCCTGGTAAAAGTTTTCTTTGTCCGAGCAGTTACGGCGCATACGTAAATACTGGCCTTTTGGAATGCCTCTTTTTACTGCCGGTGGGTGGTGACTGTTCCAGTGTAGAATGCTATTAGTGGCAGTCGGTTTTCGATATACGTTTGTTTGCAAATTTCCTGCCACACAAAATACTTCTTCATCCAGGAATGTGATACTGTTTGATTTAATTTCACTAGTGAATTTTAGTCTCACGTTGTTGTCATTGAGTGCAGAAACGAAGTTATTGAATTTTTCTTTGCTGTCACTCCACACTATAAAGATGTCATCAATATAGTGGGTCCAAAAGACAATCCCACTATTCCACCACATTTGGTGGTCGGGGAACACGAATTTGTCTTCCCACCAGCCCAGGAAGAGATTCGCATAGGCAGGGGCACACGGACTGCCCATGGCGGTCCCCCTGAGCTGGTGGTAAATGGACCCGCTATATGTGAAAAAGTTATGTGTAAGGGTATACTCCAAAAGGTTCATGATGAAATTATTGTGATTTTGAAACTGAGTGCCCCTCGATCTCAAGAAATGGGCCGTGGCTGCTAGACCTTTATCGTGTGGTATGGATGTGTACAAGGATTCGACGTCGATACTTGCGAGATGACAATGAGAATCGACGGAGATGGTTTCAATTTTTCGAAGGAAATCCATCGTGTCACGTGTAAAAGATGGTAAACAGGACACGAATTCTTTTAGTGTTTGATCGAGGTACGTCCCACAATGATGGATCAGGGAATCCATACCCGATACAATTGGGCGTCCCTTAAGGGGAGTAACCCCCTTATGGATTTTCGGGAGGCAGTAGAATGTGGCCAGTTGTGGATTTTTAGGAAAGAGGTATGCATATTCCGATTTTGTGATCACCCCCTGTTCTAAGCCCTGCTGGAGGATCCCTTTGAGTTGTTGCTGAAAGACTAGACTAGGGTCATTTAGTAGAACTTTATAGCTGGTGGGGTCCCTAAGTAGATCAAAGCACATTTTTTGATAGATAAGATGATCTAGAATTACTAGATTCCCGCCTTTATCAGATTGTTTTATAATGATGGTATTGTCCGTCTCCAGGTTCGGGATAGGGCCGACTTATTAATACCAAAAAATAAAGATAATAAGGACAGCTCAATAATTCGCCTAATTTCCACATATGATACGGCTAACAGTGAAGTTAATACCATCTTAAAAACTCACTGGCCAATCCTAATGATGGACAAAGATCTGTCCAAGGCCATCTCCAGTTACCCCCAAATAACATATCGCAAGTGGAGAAGCCTTAGAGATAGGCTCGTACATAGCCACTACACCGGCATCAAAAAGGAGGGTACATGGCTGGACAGACAACCAAAGGGGACATTTAAGTGCGGCAGCTGTAAGGCCTGCAAATATATACGCATTTCTAAAACGGTCACTTGTTCCAAAACCAACATCGTTCAAACATTAGGCTCCTTTGCCAATTGTAAAACACAGGGGGTTGTCTACGTATGTCAGTGTACCTGTCCGAAAGACTACATCGGTAAGACCATCAGGGAGTTTAGACGTAGAGTCTGTGAACACATCAATGACATGGCAAAGAAAAAAGACACCCCTGTTGCAAATCATATTAATGATCAACATAGGGGAGACCCAAGTTCCCTCAAATTCTCAGTCCTCGAGGTTATCCCTAAACCCCTAAGGGGAGGTGACTGGGACCGGAAGATACTCCAAAAATAATCTGAATGGATTTATCGTTTCGGGTCTCAGTCACCAAGTGGTCTCAATGAGCGACTTACATATACATGTTTCATTTGATTTTATGTATTTCTTAAACCCCTATTTTTCTTGTACCAGAGACTATTCCTCTGCCCGTATCTCATATAAATACCCCTAGTTTATTGTCCCCCCTTGTCCATGTCGGTGCGTGAAGCACCATATCCTAGCAAAGATGACATATATCATTGTCACTTCAACCTTTGTTCCTCACGTTCATGTGGCTCCTATAATTTCAGCTATATAAACGTGATGATTTTTACATTATAGTATCATGTTTATGCCTCCAATTATAGTGTGGTAATTCAGGGCTCAAAATAAACAACATAGTCCTCCCACAACTAATCCTATATGTGCAGGGGACTATACAACCACTTCGGTCCAGTTATTTTGGCCAAATCAATAGTTGCTGAGAAGTATATACATACCAGGAACTTCCAGCATTGCCGGCCGCATATGCGTTCCAATATGCGTTCCAAGGACCGGAAGTGACGCATCGCGTCATTGCGATGCGGTCCACTTACCGGAAGTGCCTTCTCCTTGGCGTCCGGAAACACGTGTCAGCACCAGCGCTTAAAAAGCAAGCGCTGACACAGTGCCATGAGCCCTCCAGCCTCCTAGCATACGAGCTGCACTTTCTACAGGGCCCCCCTCTGTCTGGTGAGTACACAGCATCATTTTCATCATGGACCTGTTTTGTTCTTTGCTCTATGTTCAAGCACCGATTGACATAGAACTAATTTACTATAGATTAGTATACTACTGCTATGAATGTCTTACACACAGCATCTATATCTTCAGATTTGCATAAACCCTGTGTGAGTACATAGCATTACCTATACCATGGACCTTATACTATAGATCAGTATATCACTGCAATTAATGTCTGACATACAGTGTCTATATCTTCTGACTTGCATAAATATCTGACATAGAGTACCTTTTACACCCAGACTTCATCATACATACGGACAAGAGGTACATATCTGTATACACAGCGCCATCAAGTATGCTAAGGAGCTAAGTATCATCTTTTTTTGAAGCACCATCTTCTCGCTTTCTCCATTCCCTACGTTTAGTACATTGTCATCACCTCCTGATGAGCTGCTGTATGCAGCCGAAACGCGTTGGGGTTGTGTCTTTATATATTTTTATATTAGACTTATTCTTTTTGTTTTTTTCACTGGATCAATATTTCCCGATCCAGCTTTTCTAAGTAGGGCATCACTAGGGCCATATCTAGGCCTAGGTACGGGGGCAGGGTGTCTCCACCATCAGGGGACATCCCTGTGCTAAGGACATAGTTCCATAGGGTCGTCTAGGGAGAGTAACTTTCCACAGACTTACCCAACATTACCCCCGTCCCTATAGTGATTCAGTATTTCACCACCTATCTATAATAGGAGGTTCGTTTTTCCTTTTATATATCAGAGCATCTGAGCATATCGACCACTCTTGCTCATACCCATTCATTAATAAAGGTATCAAGTTTTCTAATTAAGCACGTTAATTTTCAATTTTTCTTCCAAACTTAATAACTGCAAGAATCCATTGAAAACTAAGACAGAACATGGAGGTATCAATAATCAAGGAGGTAAGGTCATCCACAGTGAGAATAGAAAGGAAGCTACTATCTACCAAGAAGATGAAGTCACCTTTAGTGAAAATAGAGGGGAATTGACTGAACCGGCTAACAGGGTGACAGGAGATGGCAAGGATAAGGAAATAGTTACTTTGGATAGACAGGGAACTGTTTTGAGTCAAAATTTTCCCCATCAGGGTATACATGTACAAAGGGACCTCTCTCAAAAAAGGGTTTTGAAGGAGATCACGAGAACACCACAAAAAAGAAGTTACATCGAGGACAAAGAGGTAGGGGACATAAACCAAATTCCGGTGGAAAAGAAAAGCAAGGGGGATCAATAGGAATCTTCAACCTGAGTAGTTATCCCCTCTCCAAAGAGGAGGAACTAGTTCTAAAAAAAAGGGCTGAAGTTTGCTCCAAGTAATGAAATTAATAAGTTTAGTCTGTTTTTAGATGTCCATAGATACGTTAGGAAACTTAATTTGGCAAAATACCATCTAAATATGCAACAACCACCGCTGACCAACACGGTAGCAACAACAGGAGTTATCCACACTGACCTCCGTAATAAATCAAAATTCTGTCCCAGAAATAAGAATAATGAATGTATTGATGCCTTTAAAAGAAGTTTATTGAATGAGTTAGAGAAAATAGAAAGTAAACCAACAAAACACAATATGTCGAGTGAAGAAAAAGAGGCACTAAAAAGGTTGGAAAAGAATGAAAAAATTGTCATTAAACCGGCAGATAAGGGGGGAGGGGTCGTTTTAATGGATCTAGAGCAGTACACTACAGAAATGGAGAGACTCCTTTCCGATAAGGATACCTACTCATTGTTGAAGAACAACCCACTAATCAATTATAAAAAACAACTAGAAGTGATCTTGAAAAAGGGTTTGCAGAGTGGTGTTTTGAACAAGAAAGAACATGACTACCTTTCTTTGAAAAATCCTGTTACCCCTGTCATATATTTCCTGCCAAAGATGCATAAAGATCCTATACATCCTCCTGGGAGACCCATTGTGTCAGGGATTAATTCCCTGACCAGTAGAGTCTCTGAATACATCGATCATTTTATGCAGAAATATGTGACGGTGGCCCCCTCCTATTTGAAAAATTCCTCCAGTGTGATTGATCTTACAGAGGAGATTGGAGAAATCCAGGGAACTATGTGGCTAGCTACAGTTGATGTATCTTCCCTATACACCTGCAAACCAAAAGATTTGGGTATAAAGGGGGTTAAAGAAGCACTAGATAGTGACTCCCTAATGGGGACAGATCAAAAAAACTTTATTCTGGACTGCGTCATCTTCTGTCTCACCCACAACTATTTTCTTTACAGTGATTCCTTTTACCTTCAGCACTCAGGTGTGGTGATGGGGGTGAAATTTGCCCCCAGCCTAGCTAACCTTTTCATGACCATGTGGGAGAGAGAGAGAATCGATACAGTCCTGAATAAAAATCTAGAAGGGGGCCAATTAATAGTTTGGCGAAGGTATATCGATGACTGCCTTCTCATCTGGCTTGGTGAGAGGGAGGGTCTAGAAACCTTCATAGCGGACATCAATGCGAACCAGTTCAACCTTAAGTTCACTAGCCACATTAGTTCAATCTCCGTGGATTTCCTTGACCTAGTCATTTTTATAGAAGATAGTAGGCTAAAAACTAAGACATTCTTCAAAACCGTAGATGTGAATACCTATATTGGACTCAATAGTTGCCATCATCCCTCTTGGCTCAAAAATATACCAAAAAGCCAGTTTCAGCGTATTTCTAAAAATTGCACTAAAACAGAAGATTTTAGGGAACAGGGTCAGATGATAAAAGAGAGATTTTTGGAAAAAGGGTATGAGGAAGAATTTTTGGACCATTGCAGAAAAGAGATAGAATAAAAAAACGTGATGGAAATAAGCCCCCAAAAAATGAAAAGGGAGATCAGCAAAAAAATGATTTTAGGTATAGTTTTTTGACCCAGTACAATAACAAAGTGGGTCATATTAAAAACATTATCAATAAAAATTGGCATATACTAAAAAATGACCCTGTCCTTAGTAAGGAGATCTCAGACAAACCCCCTATAGTCTTTAAGAGAGCAAGCAACCTGACCAACAGATTGGTCCATAGTGCCAGCTTTGCAACTAATAAAAAACTCATAGTAGCTAATAAGGGTAAATTCACATGGTGCAGTTTCTGTATACCTTGCAGAAACCGCATCTAAAAGGATCGAGCAATGTCTGTGGAAACCATAGAATCCAACAAAAGAAATGGAGTCACTTTTAAAATAAGAGGCAACATCTCTTGTAACAATGTGGGTGTTATCTATCTATTGGAGTGCCCTTGTGGCCTCCAATACGTGGGTAGAACCACACGTAGTCTCAAGACTCGAGTTCAGGAACACATCTGCAATATAAAAAAGGGACTTGAGACACATAGCGTCTCTTTGCATTTTAAAATCCATCACCAAAAAAATCACAGGGGTTTGCGTTTTACTGGGATCGAGATAGTCCATGCCCCTGTACGTGGAGGAGACTTTGTTGCAATTTTAAATAGGAGGGAGGTAGAGTGGATGTATTTGTTAAACACGATTCAACCTCAGTGGTTGAATATAGAATGTGATGTCAATGCCTGTATAGTTTAGGCACGAAGGGAGAAGTTAGCATTTTTTCTCTTTTTTTAAAAATAGGAGGAGCTATAGTTCCTTCAACTGATACATCTTGTATCTCTGTTATTAAGTTCTCATGTTAATGTCTGATTTTGTTATGTATATGTGTGGTTGGAACCTTGTGGTTTCCTTCCCCCCCCCTCTTTTTTAATGAATTACAATGAAATGTTTTAAATACGTTGAGAGGTCACGGTGCCGTATACCAGAAGGGAGGTACCTTTTGTGAACTTAAATTCAGCTGTTTCCACTCAGCAATTAACGCCCCAGACGAAGCATTATGGCGAAACCCGGGTCGGGCAACATACATTGTTCTTAACACGATTTTATTCCTGCATTTTTGTAAGTACAATAAATCATTTTCATCCGCAACCACTGGTACGTACTTCACTATTTCTGTGCCTTCCTTCCTTTCTGAGTTCTATGGAAGTGTGAGACGGGTGATATCTCGAAGTGACGCTCTCCTGGTGGGATCGTAGTTCAGACAAAGATCTCCTGAATTGACGGCTCCTGGTCCTTGCCTGCTTTACAACTAGAGCTCCTTGATTGAAGACACACCGGTCTCTTTCTATGCGCATTACGAGTGATCTTTGTGAGTATATCGCATACATCCGATGCGACAGGTGTTTAGAACATACTACACCATAGTGCGTTTTTCCACTGCTTTTCAGGTTTCCATGCAACTGTTGAAAATTAATGATTGAATGTGGTCCATCTAACTGAATATTTTTTCCGAATGTAAGAGAGAGAAGAAAATAGGAACATTCAAAAGAATCTTCTCTTGTAGCGCAATCCTTTCTTTTATCATTTTATTCAACGGACTTTTTTCCCACATTGTCTTAGGATTCGCAGCGCTTGAGGGGGCTAATTTCCTATACAGAGACTTTGTGCTTTTATTCTAATTCTTTGTCTAATAGTTGTAATTTTTTTCTCATCTGTAGTTCAGATTGGAAAAAAATTACAATTATAAAAAAAAGATTATAGCACTATATTAGCTAAATTGCTCTATATTCGTTTTCTCCCCCGAATATTCGCTATATTGCTAAAACAAGAATATATAGCAATATAGCGAATATTCGGAAAAAAAAGAATATAGAGCAAAATTCGCAAACAACACTACTCCTAAAGTCAAGTATATTGCAGCCTTCTTATTGGCCCGCAAGCTAGAAGCATCATGTGTACTGATAAAAAAAAAAAAAAAAAAATCAAATATAAAAAAAAATCCCAAAAAAATAAATCGAATATTCGAAATTTCGAATATATATCACTATATTCGAAATATTCGCGAATTTTCAAAGTACCTATATTCGCGATAAAAATTTGAAATTCGAATATTCGTGATCAACACTACCAGGGACCGCAACAATGATCCAAGCCTCTGCTGAGGCCCCAGATCAACCTTCCCAGCCTGAGTTCCTTACCTCAGTTGTGGACAAGGAAAGCAGCCAACTTCAGAACTATCAGATCTCAAGGAAGAAACCACCATACCCTGCGAGCAGTCCTGTGAGTACAGATCCCAAGATAAAGAGAAGATAAGTACCTCTTCAGCTAGTCAGACCCATATCAAGCAGACCACAGACAGAGCAGAAGATAGATACCTGCCAGATTCTAATAGGCGTATGTACCAGATGCAGAATAGATATAAATTCCTGCCACATATTGCCAAAACCTGCTGGGACCCTAGACTATTGCTGTACCCTTGTATGGATCAAAAGCTGCATAACGTAACACCAAGTAAAGACAAGTTGGACCCTATTATCTGTGTGGAATCCCGTCAATCCTCAGTTACTCCTATTAACAGCACTCATTTTGTTGCATGTGAGCCAGGATACAGGAGTCCAGCCGTACTACAGGTAGGAGATACTGTTGACACAATACAGAGACAATATCCCCCTCTGGCATTCCTCACCTGGTACGTGTACTCATTACATCTTAAAGGGCCCTGCTACAGTACCTGCGCAAGCTGCAACTGGCGTCACGAACTTATACATATATAAACTGACCCACTGCATAGCAACCCCACTGACCCAGTGTCCTGCTCATTGCAATATTAATACAATAGAGGGGGGGGGGCCTGAGGGGTTAATTGTGCTGATCACAGCCCCCTGTAAGAGATCGGGTGCTGCCAGGCAGCAGGGGGCAGTCATGTACACAGTTCGTAGTATATTCTAACTTGAAGTGTCCCCATCACCATGGGAACGCCTCTGTGTTAGAATATTCTGTAGGATATGAGTTTTCACAATGTAACTCAAATCCGATGGTATATTCTAACATAGAGGCGTTCCCATGGTGATGGGGACACTTCAAGTTAAAATATACCATCGGATTGGAGAAAATTCCGATCCGATGGTATAATAGGGACTCCTGACTTTACATTGAAAGTCAATGGGGGACGGATCCGTTTGCAATTGCACCATATTGTGTCAATGTCAAACGGATCCGTCCCCATTGACTTGCATTGTAAATCAGGACGGATCCGTTTGGCTCCGCACGGCCAGGCGGACACCAAAACGACTTTTTTTTCATGTCCGTGGATCCTCCAAAATTCAAGGAAGACCCACGGACGAAAAAACAGTCACGGATCACGGACCAACGGAACCCCGTTTTGCGGACCGTGAAAAAATACTGTCGTGTGCATGAGGCCTAATGCAGATGTCTCCTAATGTCATTCAGGAAGAGGAGATTATCCATCTGGGAATAGCAGGGGCCACTTTGGAGTTTGAGGAGTTAGCACATATAGCCTCTCTCCAGGAGACATATCAGGAACCGGAGGACAATTTACAACAGAATACTTCAACGTTTTTTAGAACTACGAATAAAGATTTTTATCCTATTCATTCAAGATCCCGGGCTCTTGATCGTTTCCAGGTCTTAGTAGAGAAAGATCTATGTATTTTAAAGGACAACATTAAACACAAAAATTATATATTAATCAGCAGGCACTCACCATCTGTATTTCACATATATAACACATTTATTGAAATTACTAATTTGATAAAAGCTGATAGATAATAATATAAAATATATGACCTACAAATTTATAATCACTTTACATACAACATATACACTCACCTAAAGAATTATTAGGAACACCTGTTCTATTTCTCATTAATGCAATTATCTAGTCAACCAATCACATGGCAGTTGCTTCAATGCATTTAGGGGGGTGCTCCTGGTCAAGACAATCTCCTGAACTCCAAACTGAATGTCAGAATGGGAAAGAAAGGTGATTTAAGCAATTTTGAGCGTGGCATGGTTGTTGGTGCCAAACGGACCCATTTCTAGGGTTTACAAAGAATAGTGTGAAAAGGGAAAAACATCCAGTATGCGGCCGTCCTGTGGGAAAAAATGCCTTGTGGATGCTAGAGGTCAGAGGAGAATGGGCCGACTGATTCAAGCTGATAAAAGAGTAACGTTGACTGAAATAACCACTCGTTACAACCGAGGTATGCAGCAAAGCATTTGTGAAGCCACAACACGCACAACCTTGAGGCGGATGGGCTACAACAGCAGAAGACCCCACCGGGTACCACTCATCTCCACTACAAATAGGAAAAAGAGGCTACAATTTGCACGAGCTCACCAAAATTGGACTGTTGAAGACTGGAAAAATGTTGCCTGGTCTGATGAGTCTCGATTTCTGTTGAGACATTCAAATGGTAGATTCCGAATTTGGAGTAAACAGAATGAGAACATGTATCCATCCTCTGATGGCTACTTCCAGCAGGATAATGGACCATGTCACAAAGCTCTAATAACTTCAAATTGGTTTCTTGAACATGACAATGAGTTCACTGTACTAAAATGGCCCCCACAGTCACCAGATCTCAACCCAATAGAGTATCTTTGGGATGTGGTGGAACGGGAGCTTCGCGCCCTGGATGTGCATCCCTCAAAGATCCATCAACTGCAAGATGCTATCCTATCAATATGGGCCAACATTTCTAAAGAATGCTATCAGCACCTTGTTGAATCAATGCCACGTAGAATTAAGGCAGTTCTGAAGGCAAAAGGGGGTCCAACACCGTATTAGTATGGTGTTCCTAATAATTCTTTAGGTGAGTGTATAAATATAAAAAATTGGCATAAACTATGACCATAAATAACCAACTTCAAAGAGAGTAGAATATTCAATATTGAAAAAAAACGAGTGTTAAAAAAAATCTAATAAAATATCATATAGAATTAATCGGATGAAAATCTTCGGGTATAATTCCAATAAGGTTTTAAGCATACATTTGTTATCCAAGATATATGTTATCTATATGTCCTTATTGAGGTTGCTGGTAAGTCAATTCAAAGTTCCATACAAAAGAGTGCGTAATCGCAATGATTATAATAGTCTAAAAACTGTATAGTCATTCAAGGCTAATAGTTTTGATTTGCACACTGAGGTATCCGTTATTTTCGATTGGAACAATATGGCTGTATACTTGTGATCGGTAAGTGTCTTTCGAATTAACAATACGATTTTTCTTACATGTGACTAAAATAGTTGATTGTTTGTACTTATATAAGATTTGATGGTGCTTACTGCAGGGGCGTCCCTCCCGCAGTACAGCTACTCACCCAAACCAAGAACTTTTGTCTTTTCTTTTCGTGCGATAGTATTATGGCACAGAGAAAACACGTGTCTACATACTACCACGTGGGACGCCAACAGCAGAGCGCCATAATACTATCGCACATGACTATACAGTTTTTAGACTATTATAATCATTGCGATTACGCACTCTTTTGTATGGAACTTTGAATTGACTTACCAGCAACCTCAATAAGGACATATAGATAACATATATCTTGGATAACAAATTATGCTTAAAACCTTATTCGAATTATACCCGAAGATTTTCATCCGAATAATTCTATATGCTATTTTATTCGATTCTTTTTAACACTCGATTTTTTTCAATATTGAATATTCTACTCTCTTTGAAGTTGGTTATTTATGGTCATAGTTTATGCCAATAGTGTATATTTATATATGTTGTATGTAAAGTGATTAGGTCATATATTTTATATTATTATCTATCAGCTTTTATGAAATTAGTAATTTCAATAAATGTGTTATATATGTGAAATACAGATGGTGAGTGCCTGCTGATTAATATATAATTGTCCAAATTAAGAGATCAGGTGAATCACTTACAGCAGGGTACCATTACCAGAGTGACAAGTGGGGTGAGCCACTATATTCTACAAAAATCCAGTATATATTAAACACAAAAATACAAAAAAGTAACATGACTAAGGCCTCATGCACACGACCGTTGTGTGCACCCGTGGCCGTTGTGCCGTTTTCCGTTTTTTTTTTGCGGACCCATTGACTTTCAATGGGTCCGTGGAAAAATCGGAAAATGCACCGTTTTGCAGCCGCATCCGTGATCCGTGTTTCCTGGCCGTGAAAAAAATATGACCTGTCGGTTCACGGACCCATTCAAGTCAATGGGTCCATGAAAGAACACGGATGCACACAAGATTGGCATCCGTGTCCGTGATCCGTGGCCGTAGGTTAGTTTTTATACAGACGGATCCGAAGATCCGTCTGCATAAAAGGTTTTTCAAAGCTGAGTTTTCACTTCGTGAAAACTCAGAACCGACAGTATATTCTAACACAGAAGCGTTCCCATGGTGATGGGGACGCTTCTAGTTAGAATACACTACAAACTGTGTACAAGACTGCCCCCTGCTGCCTGGCAGCACCCGATCTCTTACAGGGGGCCGTGATCAGCACAATTAACCCCTTCAGGTGCGGCACCTGAAGGGGTTAATTGTGCTGATCACGGCCCCCTGTAAGAGATCAGGGTTGCCAGGCAGCAGGGGGCAGACCCTCCCCCCCTCCCAAGTTTGAATATCATTGGTGGCCAGTGCGGCCTTCCCCCTCCCTCTATTGTAATAATTCGTTGGTGGCACAGTGTGCGCCCCCCCTCCCTCTATTGTAATAATTTGTTGGTGACACAGTGTGCGCCCCCCATCGGCCCCCCCTCCCTCTATAGCATTAACAACATTGGTGGCCAGTGTGCGGCCTCCCATCTCCCCCCCCCCATCATTGGTGGCAGCGGAGTTCCGATCGGAGTCCCAGTTTAATCGCTGGGGCTCCGATCGGTAACCATGGCAACCAGGACGCTACTACAGTCCTGGTTGCCATGGTTACTTAGCAATAGTACAATAGTAGAAGATTCATACTTACCGGCTGCTGCGATGTTCGTGTCCGGCCAGGAGCTCCACCTACTGGTAAGTGACAGGTCTGTGCGGTGCATTGCTAAATTAACTGTCACTTCCCAGTAGGAGGAGCTCCCGGCCGGACACGAACATCGCAGCAGCTGGTAAGTATGAATCTTTTACTATTGTACTATTGCTAGTAACCCGCTGCCACCAATGATCGGGGGGGGGGGGGTAGATGGAAGGCCGCACACTGGCCACCAATGTTGTTAATGCTATAGAGGGAGGGGGGGCCAATGGGGGGCGCACACTGTGCCACCAACGATTTATTACAATAGAGGGAGGAAGGGGGGGGGCGCACACTGTGCCACCAACGAATTATTACAATAGAGGGAGGAAGGGGGGGGCACACTGTGCCACCAACGAATTATTACAATAGAGGGAAGAAGGGGGGGGGGCCGCACTGGCCACCAATGATATTCAAACTGGGGAGGGGGGGGGGTCTGCCCCCTGCTGCCTGGCAGCCCTGATCTCTTACAGGGGGATATGATAGTACAATTAACCCCTTCAGGTGCGGCACCTGAGGGGTTAATTGTGCTGATCACAGCCCCCTGTAAGAGATCGGATGCTGCTAGGCAGCAGGGGGCAGTCATGTACACAGTTTGTAGTATATTCTAACTAGAAGCGTCCCCATCACCATGGGAACGCCTCTGTGTTAGAATATACTGTCGGAAATGAGGTTTCGCGATCTAACTCATATCCGACAGTATATTCTAACATAGAGGCGTTCCCATGGTGATGGGGACGCTTCAAGTTAAAATATACCATCGGATTGGAGAAAACTCAGATCCGATGGTATAAAAGGGACTCCAGACTTTACATTGAAAGTCAATGGGGACGGATCCGTTTGAAATGGCACCATATTGTGTCAACGTCAAACGGATCCGTCCCCATTGACTTGCATTGTAATTCAGGACGGATCCGTTTGGCTCCGCACGGCCAGGCGGACACCAAAACGACTTTTTTTTCATGTCCGTGGATCCTCCAAAAATCAAGGAAGACCCACGGACGAAAAAACGGTCACGGATCACGGGAAAACGGAACCCCGTTTTGCGGACCGCAAAAAAATACGGTCGTGTGCATGAGGCCTAAGGAGGAATATGATGCGCTCAGGGCTTTCATGGTTGCACATGATTTAATTATCAAGGAAGCTGATAAGGGGGGAGCGGTGGTATTGTTGGACAGCAGTGTCTATAAAACCCAAATTATTACTATGCTAAGCGATACTACAACATATTTGCCATTGAAAAGCAATCCACTCCCTCATTATCAGCAAGAACTCAAAGGGATCTTAGAAAAGGGTTTATATTTGAGCATTTTCAGCCAGAAAGAAATAGAGTATATTTATGTTGAACACCCGGTTATTTCCATTTTTCATGCGTTACCAAAGGTCCACAAAGGAGGGTTTCCAACCCACTATGAGACCGATTGTCTCTGGCATCAGCTCATACTCAGAATGGTTATCTGAGTGGGTGGATTCCCTCCTGCAGCCTTTGGTTCCTCTCATGCCAGGTTTTCTGAAAGACACATGTGCGGTATTACAATTCTTTGAGGATTTCATGTGGAAGGATGAATATGTGTGGATAACTGCTGACTTTATATCATTATATACAAACATTCCCCACCATCTTGGGATTGAGTCTGTATGGTGGTATTTGGCTACCTATAGCAACTACACAGTGGAACTCCAAGACTTTTTATGTATGGCGATAATTTTTTTTGCTTAAACATAATTTTTTTATGTTTAATGGAGACTTTTATCTCCAGGTCTCCGGAGTCTCTATGGGGGCCAAATTCTTACCATCAATAGCCAATATTTTTATGGCATGGTGGGAGAAACATTTATTTTCAGAGATGAACTCATTTTCTCAATGTATTAAATGGTATGGTTGTTACATTGACGATCTGTTAATAGCATGGCAAGGAAAAGTAGCGAGCATACCACTTTTTGAAGAGTTTCTAATTCAGGGTATTGCGCCTTTAAAATATAGTCTACAATGTGACCCCAGATCTATTATTTTCCTGGATCTAAATCTACAGGCTGACAATATTACCATCAAGGTATTGACATCCACTTTTAAGAAAAAGACTGCGGGTAATACCACCATCTTGGCTACTTCTTGTCATCCACCGCATGTAATAAAAAAATATACCTGGGGGGAAATGTTTAGAGTAAGATACAATTGCTCCAATATATCCACTTTTATACAGGAAGCAGAAAAAACAGCAACTAGACTGCAGGCAAGACAGTATACAGTAGAGTCCATAGAGAATGCCAGACAGTGGGCTTTATCTCTTGATAGAAAAAATTTGGTGTGTCCTTATAATACTAAGAACACTTCCAGTATAAAGAAAAAGAGAAAAAAAAAACACAGAAAAACAAATAACATAAATAAGCTAAAAGAAAAACCTACTATTTTTGTTACAGGCTATAGTGAAGAATTTCAGGAGATCTGCAGGATTATTCAACATCATTGACCAATACTCAATTATGACAAAGATTGGAGAGATATAGTATCAGCAGGAGTAAGATGTGTTGCACGCAAAGCCCCTACTATAGGACAGAAAATCAGCCCCAGTTTATTTTTTGACCGTTCAACACAAAAACATACCTGGCTTTCTTACAAAGGCAGTTATAAATGTGGAAGTAATAGATGCATTTGTTGCAATCACAGGACAGTCTGTCAGACCGTTACCTCCACAGTGAATAGAGGAAGCCATGTGATTCAACAATATCTAAATTGCAATACAGAGTTTGCGATATATGTGATTACGTGTAAAGACTGTCATCTACAATATGTAGGTTGTACGACCAAACAGATTAAAGTTAGAGTATGGAAACATCTATCTGATATTCCCCATTTCAGGACACGCAATGTTTCAGCTGCAAGCTTGCATTTTGCTACTGTTCACAAAGGGGATACATCCACGTTTGTGGTACAGGGAATAGAGAGGGTATTTGCACCTATTAGAGGGGGTGATCACAAACAAAAGCTCTTAAGCAGGGAGGCTTTTGGATGTGTAAGTTAGGGAGTTGTGCCCCCAATGGTCTGAAAAAAAAACATGACTTAGTTTTAAAATATAAATAAAATGTTTTTAATAAGCCAGATCCCTCGGGACAGCTTTTTTTAGGTGTTCGTGGTTCCCCCTCCCATAGTGAGCATGTGATGGGAATACTTAATTAGTTGTGGTCCAACACATGCTTAAAAGGAAGGGGTTTCTTTTCACGTTTCTATATGTCATGATGAAGGACCGGTATAAAGAGGTTCGAAACACGTAGACTGTACAAGTGTTTGATGTCTGGATTTTACCGCAAGTGAATAAGGATAATCTTTTATATGGGAAGCTGGATTTCGCAACTTTTTTCACTTTTTTAAAATAAAATAAAGTATTACATACACGAATATGCATTGTGTTACTTTCTTTTCCAAACATCGATTAACAGAGGGACACAAGGAAAAAAGAAACATTACAATATAATTAACTTGACCAAATTAAATAATAACAAAGGGAGAAAAGAGGATATAAATAAGAAGATGACAAGGATTAGTATGCTCGACATTACATCACAAAAATACTGAAACTTTGTTAAATTGAGAGTGAAGCCAGTTATGCCACTTAACCTTAAACCTGGCTAATTTATTGGAGACTGAGGCATTAATGATCTCATAGAGACAGTTGTCATTAACAGAGTTCACTAGGAGGGTTTGGGTTTTTCCAATAGTGGGCAATTTTCATTCTGGTTGCTATAATTATATATGGAATAGTGGTAACCTTTAATAATTAACTTTTATTAATATTTATAATAAAATAAGTGCCCTTAGATGAGGTGCAGAAAAAAGAAGAGAGGGGTGGGCATCCACCCTACTCGTGGTGAATATACGAAACTCCTAGGGAGGGGGTAGGGAAAAGGGGGAAGGGGGATGCTGGGTCTCAGCCCCTAGTATTACCCTGGTCAAAGGGCCCTTTTCCTATACACCGCAACCTCCTATAAAACCCCTAATATATCCCTAAGCAGTGCTCTGACTGCCCAGCTTCGTCCTGAAGGGGGGGGGGAGGGGGAATCCCTAGAAGCAGATGAGGTACACCACCCACAGATACGCTCCCAGGTCCCTGGAAGCGACTGTGAATAAAAACACTAGACCTGTGAGGATCTGTGTCCTGAGAGAAATTGTGTGTTAGGGTGTTGCACAGTGATCACCCAACACATATATATAATGATTCCTGCTGAAAGGATCAGTAACCATAAGGTGGCCCGACGCGTTTCTCTGTTGTGTTGCAGTTAGAGTTGAGCGAACACCTGGATGTTCGGGTTCGAGAAGTTCGGCCGAACTTCCCGGAAATGTTCGGGTTCGGGATCTGAACCCGACCCGAACTTCGTCCCGAACCCCATTGAAGTCAATGGGGACCCGAACTTTTGGCACTAAAAAGGCTGTAAAACAGCCCAGGAAAGAGCTAGAGGGCTGCAAAAGGCAGCAACATGTAGGTAAATCCCCTGCAAACAAATGTGGATAGGGAAATGAATTAAAATAAAAATTAACCAATATCAATTGGACAGAGGTCCCATAGCAGAGAATCTGGCTTCACGTCAGCAGAGAATCAGTCTATTCATGCCATAGCAAAGAATCTGGCTTCATGTCAGCAGAGAATCAGTCTCTTCATGCCATAGCAGAGAATCTGGCTTCATGTCAGCGCAGAATCAGTCTTCATGTCATAGCAGAGAATCAGGCTTCACGTCACCCACCACTGGAACAGGCCACTGTCACATATTTAGGCCCAGGCACCCAGGCAGAGGAGAGAGGTCCCGTAACAGAGAATCTGGCCTTATGTCAGCACAGAATCTGTCTTCATGTCATAGCAGAGAATCAGGCTTCACGTCACCCACCACTGGAACAGGCCACTGTCACACATTTAGGCCCCGGCACCCAGACAGAGGAGAGAGGTCCCGTAACAGAGAATCTGGCCTTATGTCAGCACAGAATCAGTCTTCATGTCATAGCAGAGAATCAGGCTTTACGTCACCCACCACTGGAACAGGCCACTGTCACATATTTAGGCCCAGGCACCCAGGCAGAGGAGAGAGGTCCCGTAACAGAGAATCTGGCCTTATGTCAGCACAGAATCTGTCTTCATGTCATAGCAGAGAATCAGGCTTCACGTCACCCACCACTGGAACAGGCCACTGTCACACATTTAGGCCCCGGCACCCAGACAGAGGAGAGGTTCATTCAACTTTGGGTTGCCCCGCAATATAAAATGAAAATAAAAATAGTATTGAATGAGGAAGTGCCCTGGAGTAGAATAATATATTGTTAAGGGGAGGTAGTTAATATCTAATCTGCACAAGGGATGGACAGGTCCTGTGGGATCCATGCCTGGTTCATTTTTATGAACGTCAGCTTGTCCACATTGGCTGTAGACAGGCGGCTGCGTTTGTCTGTAATGACGCCCCCTGCCGTGCTGAATACACGTTCAGACAAAACGCTGGCCGCCGGGCAGGCCAGCACCTCCAAGGCATAAAAGGCTAGCTCTGGCCACGTGGACAATTTGGAGACCCAGAAGTTGAATGGGGCTGAACCATCAGTCAGTACGTGGAGGGGTGTGCACAGGTACTGTTCCACCATGTTAGTGAAATGTTGCTTCCTGCTAACACGTTCCGTATCAGGTGGTGGTGCAGTTAGCTGTGGCGTGGTGACAAAACTTTTCCACATCTCTGCCATGCTAACCCTGCCCTCAGAGGAGCTGGCCGTGACACAGCTGCGTTGGCGACCTCTTGCTCCTCCTCTGCCTTCGCCTTGGGCTTCCACTGGTTCCCCTGTGACATTTGGGAATGCTCTCAGTAGCGCGTCTACCAACGTGCGCTTGTACTCGCGCATCTTCCTATCAAGCTCCAGTGTAGGAAGTAAGGTGGGCACATTGTCTTTGTACCGGGGATCCAGCAGGGTGGCAACCCAGTAGTCCGCACACGTTAAAATGTGGGCAACTCTGCTGTCGTTGCGCAGGCACTGCAGCATGTAGTCGCTCATGTGTGCCAGGCTGCCCAGAGGTAAGTACAAGCTGTCCTCTGTGGGAGGCGTATCGTCATCGTCCTGTGTTTCCCCCCAGCCACGCACCAGTGATGGGCCCGAGCTGCTTTGGGTGCCACCCCGCTGTGAACATGCTTCATCCTCATCCTCCTCCACCTAACGTCGCAGCAGCAACCTCTCCCTATGCTTGAATCAGCAGAGTGACATGCAGCGCTACGTGACCCAAGCTTATATAGAGGCTGGGTCACATGCTGCACTGGCCAATCACAGCCATGCCAATAGTAGGCAAGGCTGTGATGGCCTCTTGGGGCAAGTAGTATGACGCTTGTTGATTGGCTGCTTTGCAGCCTTTCAAAAAGCGCCGAACACCGAACCCAAACCCGGACTTTTACGAAAATGTTCGGGTCCGTGTCACGGACACCCCAAAATTCGGTACGAACCCGAACTATACAGTTCGGGTTCGCTCATCCCTATCTATGCGGAGTACAATACCATCTGTAGAGAATTTTCCTGGAATTTTCCAGATGGTTAACGCATTTGGAGGAGGCACACATGATGAGACCACAGATTCCCATTGCTCTGAGGATACACTCAAGTTTAATGCTGTTTCCCATTTTTGAAGTAATGGAGACAATGGCGAGTCCAATCCAATAGGACTTTAAGATTAATTGACGGGTTTCGTAACAACTTCATCAATCGGGAGATATCAGCAGTCGCAGGAAAACCCAACACAGACAAGAAATGCCTTATTTGTAAGTATTTTAAGAATTCCCTTTGATGAATTTTGAATCTCAGGCATAAGTCTGTAAAAGAGTTCAAAGCATCATTGGTAAAAAGGTCTTCCAGTTTTTTGATTCCCAGGTCAGTCCAATTATGAATGTTCAAATCTAGGATGCATTTCCCCATGACCGCCAAATGGATTTCGGAAAGGGAGATGTTGATAAAGCTCAATTTAGTTAACATTAAGGTCCATATTTCAAGTGCAGCTTGGATTGTAGGGCGGACCTCAAGAGCACAGGGGTTCTTCTGTAGGGATCTGGAGTAGAAGAATACCAGAGGTCCAGTCTCAATAGAGATCCAGTATTTATTTGGATAGTTTAACAACAAAAATATAATATCTTCGGCAAACAGTCCAATCTTGTGATTTGTATCGCCAATTTTTATACCTGTAACTTGTGGATGAGCCCTTATATAGTGATGGACGAACATCGGCTGGGACGGTTCGCGAACGCGATCAAATGTTTGCGAACCGCAAGTTCGCGGCGGGCCCTATTCACTTTAATGGCAGGCGTACCTGAAAAACCTTCAGCTCATATTTACAGCCACCAAATACTTAGTAGAAGTGTACAAGTAGTCCCACAACATGGACAGTGACATACTAGAGGGGGATCAATAACAAAAATTTCAACAAAAAATATGTATCCTAACCAGGGGACATTTTTATGCATCTTAAAGGGAAATTCTCTGAAATGTGTCCTGCTGGAGCCTTTAGGCCACGGGAGTAGGGGCCCTAAAAATTAGGCATTCACCTGACATAAAATAAATTCTAATTATGTGGCTCGAGGTACATTATGCGGTCAATGGAAAAAATGTTACTGTAGGCCACTGGACTACAGGCCCCAAACATTAGGCATTCACCGGACAGAAAAGATCAAGTGATTATGTGGCCGGAGGTATATTATATGGTCAATGGATATCAATTTTACTGCAGGCCAGTACAAATACAGGTCAAATACATATGTTTAAAAGAACTAAAAATATGAAATTGGATTAAAAACAAGGCTAACGAAATCCCCCCTCTTGAAAAAAAAACTAAAGATAATAGTTGATATTCGATAACATGTGGTCGTCACTGGTGTTGAATTCCTCCGAGCCCGCAACAATTATTCATTCAGCGTACATAAAAGAACAAGTAAGTATGTGGCTGGAGGTAGATTACACGGTCATTTGATATCAATTTTACAGCAGGCCAGTGTACTATAATCCCCAAAATTATGCATTCAGCGTACATAAAAGAACAAGTAAGTAGGTGGCTGAAGGTAGATTACACGGTCATTGGATATCAAATTTTGAGCACGCCACTGTACTACAGGTCCCAAAAATTATGCATTCAACATACATAAAAGAACAAGTAAGTATGTGGCTGGAGGTAGATTACAGGGTCATTGGATATCAATTTTCCAGCAGGCCAGAGTACTACAGGCCCCAAAAATTATGCATTCAGCGTGCATAAAAGAACAAGTAAGTATGTGGCTGGAGGTAGATTACAGGGTCATTGGATATAAATTTTCCAGCAGGCCAGTGTACTACAGGTCCCAAAAATAATTCATTCAGCGTACATAAAAGAACAAGTAAGTATGTGGCTGAAGATAGATTACACGGTTATTGGATATCAATTTTACAGCAGGCCGGTGTACTACAGGCCCCAAAAATTATGCATTCAGCGTACATAAAATAACAAGTAAGTATGTGGCTGGAGGTCTATTAGATGGTCAATGGATATCAATTTTACTGAAGGCCAGTACAAATACAGGTCAAATACATATTTTTAAAAGAACTAAAAATATAAAATTGGATTAAAAACATGGCTAATGAAATCCTCCCTCTTGAAAAAACCCCTAATGATAATAGTTGAAACACGTGGTCATCACAGGTGTTGAATTCACTGGAGGTCCAAAACATTAGGCATTCAATGGACAGAAAAGGCATTTTATGCCGCTGTATTTACCTAAGACAGGGACCAATATTTGTTCTGGGTGGCGGCGGATATTTGTGGGCTGGCATGAGAAAATTCAATTATACGTGGTCGTTTAATTAAGGTGAGTGCGCTTATCGGTCATGATCACCCCTGCTGCGCTGAACGTCCTTTCGGACAGGACACTGGACGAGGGGCAAGTCAACAGTTCCATGGCAAATTGTGCCAGCTCTGGCCAAAGGTCAAGCCTGCACAGGTAGTCCAGGGGTTTCTCACTTCTCAGAGCGTCCACATCGGCTGTTAACCCGATGTAGTCGGACACCTGTCGGTCTAGACGTTCAGTAAGGCTGGATCCGGAGGACGGCTGTCGATGGGTTGGCTGCAAGAATGATCCCATATCCGAAGTGACCAACAAACATCAAACCGCCCTCTTCTTGCATGCGCTTCTGGATTGGTACCCGCAACTGTTTCTCTGTGAGTGGAAATTCCTCTGCCAATGCCCGCAAAATCAGAATACAGCATTTCTCAAAGGAAGGCCTGGAAGTGCTGCATTCTGACAGTCCTCTGTGATGCTGGTAACATGTTTGCCATTTTGTGTTTGTACTGGGGGTCTAAGTACGTTGCCACCCAGTACTGGTCCTTGGCCTTTATGCTTTTTATACGGGGGGCCCTCTTCAAACACTGGAGCATGAAGGCCCCCATTTGCACTAAATTGGAAGCGGTGGAGTGGCCTGGCTGCAGGATAATGTCGTCCTTGGTCTCCCCCCCAGCCACTAACAACACCAGGGATCCCAGAAATGTTTAAAGCATGCTCTTCTTGCTGCTCCTCTTCCCCGGCACCATCCTCCTCTGACTCCTCTTCAGACTCCTGTTGACTTGTCTCAGATGGAGTAGCCCCTCCTGGGAATTCATCCAGCATTGCGACTTCCTCATCTTCCTGCTTCTAGATGGCTTGATCAATGACACGACGCAATGCACGCTCCAGAAATAAGGCGTAAGGTACAATGTCACTGATGGCGCCCTGGCTGCGACAGACCAGTTTGGTGATCTCATCAAATGGCCGCAGAAGTCTGCATGAGCAGCCACTAGTGCGGTGAAAAAAAAAAAACAAGCTCCCCAAAACCTGTCCTGCCGCAGATTTAGTACAGGTAGTCGTTAACTGCACGTTTTTGCTGGAGCAGCCTATCGAAAATATACAAGGTGGAGTTCCATCGCGTTGGGCAGTCACAAATCAGATGTCTGACGGGCAGGTGCTGTCGCCGCTGAACGTCAGCAAGGCGAGCCATGGCCGTGTAAGATCTTCTAAAATGGCCAGAGATTTTCCTGGCATGCCCCAAGACGTCCTGGACCCCGAGGTATTTGGCAACGAATCGCTGCACGACTAAGTTTAGGACGTGTGCCATGCACGGCACATGTGTCATTTTGCCCTGTTTCAGCGCGCTCAACATATTGGCACCGTTGTCGCACACCACTTTACCAACTATCAAATTGAGCAGGGTTAGCCACTGATCGGCTTGTGACTGCAGAGCTGAAAGCAGTGCAGGACCGGTGTGGCTCTTGGCTTTCAGGCACAACAGCCGCAGCACAGCATGGCAACGTCTCACCTGGCACGTCGAATTGGTTCTGAGGAGCTTGGGGGGCACAGTCGAAGAGGCGGTAGCAGTGGAAAAGGAGGAGTCAGCCGAGGAGGAGACGGAGGATGGAGTAGGAGAAGGAGAAGAAGAGGCAGGCCTGCATGCAATCCGTGGCGGTAACACCAAATCCACACGGGTGCCAAGGGTTGCATGCTTGATGGCCGTCAGAAGGTTCACCCAGTGGCCAGTAAAAGTTATGTACCTTCCCTGCCCGTGTTTGCTAGACCAGGTGTCTGTGGTCAGTTGTATCTTGGCACTGACACTGTGTGCCAGAGATATATTCACTTGCCGCTGAACATGGCCATATAGCTCTGGGATGGCCTTCTGGGAGAAATACAGTTGCAAGAAAAAGTATGTGAACCCTTTGGAATTATATGGATTTCTGCACAAATTGGTCATAAAATGTGATCTGATCTTCATCTAAGTCACAACAATAGACAATCACAGTCTGCTTAAACTAATAACACACAAAGAATTAAATGTTACCATGTTTTTATTGAACACACCATGTAAATATTCACAGTGCAGGTGGAAAAAGTATGTGAACCCCTAGACTAATGACCTCTCCAAGAGCTAATTGGAGTGAGGTGTCAGCCAACTGGAGTCCAATCAATGAGATGAGATTGGAGGTGTTGGTTACAGCTGCCCTATAAAAAAAACATACACCAGTTCTGGGTTTGCTTTTCACAAGAAGCATTGCCTGTACAAAAGAGCTCCCAGAAGAACTACAATTAAGAATTGTTGACTTGCATAAAGTTGGAAAGGGTTATAAAAGTATCTCCAAAAGCCTTGCTGTTCATCAGTCGACGGTAAGAAAAATTGTCTATAAATATAGAAAGTTCAGCACTGCTGCTACTCTCCCTAGGAGTGGCCATCCTGTAAAGATGACTGCAAGAGCACAGCGCAGACTGCTCAATGAGGTGAAGAAGAATCCTAGAGTGTCGGCTAAAGACTTACAAAAGTCTCTGGCATATGCTAACATCCCTCTTAGCGAATCTACAATACGTAAAACACTAAACAAGAATGGATTTCATGGGAGGACACCACAAAGGAAGCCACTGCTGTCCAAAATAAACATTGCTGCATAGTAACATAGTACATAAGGCCGAAAAAATACATTTGTCCATCCAGTTCGGCCTGTCATCCTGCAAGTTGATCCAGAGGAAGGCAAAAAAAACCTGTGAGGTAGAAGCCAATTTTCCTCACTTTAGGGGAATAAAAAATTCCTTCCCGACTCCAATCAGGCAATCAGAAGAACTCCCTGGATCAACGACCCCACTCTAGTAGCCATATCCTGTAATATTATTACACTCCAGAAATACATCCAGGCCCCTCTTGAATTCCTTTATTGTACTCACCATCACCACCTCCTCAGGCAGAGAGTTCCATAGTCTCACTGCTCTTACCGTAAAGAATCCTTTTCTATGTTTGTGTACAAACCTTCTTTCCACACAGCAACCTCTCCCTACACTGGCAAAAGACTGAATGTAAAATGGCGGCCAGATCGGGTTTATTTATAAGGTAGGGGGTATGTCCATGTGCTGAAACGTCTCAATTGGCTGTCCTGTACCACCTGATGTATGTGTCATGGGTCAAAGTTCTTCACAATGTAAAAGAATATGGCGCCGGCGGACATCGCCATATGTTCGCCCCGTTCAGCGAACCGCGAACGAGCAAAGTTCGCCGCGAAACGACCGTCGGACGAACCGCAAGGCCATCTTTACCCGTATACATTCCGCTAAAGGTTCAATTATTAGTGCAAGAATAAAAGAAGAGAGGGGGCACCCCCGTCTTGTTCCATTATTAATTGGGAACTGGTTGAATAACATTCCATTTATAAAGACTTTAGGAGAGGATTTTGAGTAGAGTGCGCATATAGCTTTGGCAAATTTTCCCAGTATTCCAAACTTCGATAGTACTGCCTCCAAGTAACCCCAATGCACTCGATCGAACGCCTTCTCCACGTCCAGAGACAGGCGAAGAGAAGGTGCTCGATTTGCCCTTGCTACATACAGTAAATAAGATCTATTATGCGTCTAGTACCATCTAGCGTTTGTAGCGTTTTTAGGAAGAGCTACTATAGTGGCCTGCTGCATTTCAGGTGGTATGTTCCCGGTGGACATTATGTGGTAAAAGGTAGATAGGGAGATAGTATTTTTTCAAAGGTTTTAAAATATTCATTGGTTAATCCGTCTGGGCCAGGAGATTTATTATTTTTAGTTGACTTGATAATATGAGTTATTTCTGCAAGTTCAATTGGTTTATTAATTTGCGCAAGTTGAGCAGGGGACAGTTTGGGCAGTGAGTTGTTATCTTTTTAGATTATATAATACTCGACTAACGTGTTGGAGATACCTTGGGGATTAATAATCTTTTATTTGCGAGAGTTGTAAATAAACTGTAGTTTTTTCCTGTTTTGGGGCGGCTTTAATTTTATTGGCCAATATTGTACTCGCTTTATTTCCTTAAAAAGTAATATTTCGCCTTGGATTTCCTCAAGTTGTGTTTGAAGTTATTTTGATAAAGCTGGTATTGTTCGTAACTAGAGTTGAGCGGACACCTGGATGTTCGGTTTCGACAGGTTCGGCCGAACTTCGGAAAAAAGTTCGAGTTCGGGACCCGAACTTGACCTGAACTTGACCCCGAACATGAACCCCATTGAATTCAATGGGGACCCGAACTTTTGAGCACTAAAATGGCTGTAAAAATGTTATGGAAAGGGCTAGAGGGCTGCAAATGTCATCAAAATGTCTTTAAGAGCATGGCAAGTGCTCTGCAAACAAATATGGATAGGGAAATCACTTAAAATAACATAAAATACGTAAAAATAAAAAATAATAATCTTGATCTAGGAGGACCAGGTCCATATGGAGTAGGAGGTTGAGGAGGCGGTGGATGTGGCGGTGTAGGTGGAAGCGGCGGTGGAGGAGGTAGCCTACACTGCTTTTTGGTTTAATTTTTTTATTTTTTTATTAGGGTACACTCTAAAAGAGTGTGAAATATCCAAAATACAAGAATGAGCAATTGCGCTGCAGTATAACAATGGCTGGTTAGTGCCGGTATACATGTCTATTCTGCACAAGGTACGGACAAGTCCTGAGGAATCCATGCCTGGTTCATTTTAATGAACGTGAGCTTGTCCACATTGGCTGTGGACAGGCGGCTGCACTTTTCTGTGATAACCCCCCCCGCCGTGCTAAACACACGTTCAGATAATACACTGGCTGTGGGGCAGGCCAGCACCTCCAAGGCGTAAAGGGCAAGCTCAGGCCATGTGCCCAATTTGGAGACCCAGAAGTTGAAGGGGGCAGCCCCGTCATTCAGTACGTGTAGGCGTGTGCACACATACTGCTCCACCATGTTGGTGAAATGCTGCCTCTTGCTAAGATGTTCCATATCAGCTGGTGGTGCTGGTTGTTGTGGCGTGCTAACAAAGCTTTTCCACATTTCGGCCATGCTAACCCTGCCTTCTGAGGTGCTGGCGGTGCCCCAGCTGCGTTGGTGACTTTTTCCTCATCCTCTGCCTTCGCCTTGTGCTTCCACTGTGCCCCCCGCTGTCAGGTGGGAATACCACCAGCAGCTCGTCTACCAGCGTGCGCTTGTACTTGCGCATCTTACGATAACGCTCTAGTGACGGAATTAAGGACGGTACGTTGTCCTTGTAATGGGGATCCAGCAGCATGGCCACCCAGTAATCAGCACAAGTTAGAATGTGGGCAACTCGGCAGTCGTTGCGGAGACACTGCAGCATGTAATCGCTCATGTGTGCCAGGCTGCCCAGAGGCAACGAAAAGCTGTCCTCTGTGGGAGGTGTATCGTCTGTCCCTCTGTATCCCCCCATCCACGCACCAGTGATGGCCATGAGCTGGTCTGGGTGCCACCCTGCTGTGAACATGGTTCCTCCTCCTCCATCTCCTCCTCCTCATCCTCCACCTCGTCATCTTCCAGAACTGTGCCCTGGCTGGACAATTGTGTACCTGGCGTTTGTGGGTGCAAGAACCCACCCTCGGAGCCACTTGGGAATGACTGTCCGGAAACCCTACGAAATGATCCCTCTTCCTCCTCCTCCTCCTGTGCCACATCCTCTTCCATCATCGCCAGCAGCGTTTTTTCAAGGAGGCATAGAAGTGGGATAGTAACGCTGAGAACAGCGTTATTGGCAGTGGCCATGTTGGTGGAGTACTCGAAACAGCGCAACAAGGAACACAGGTCTCGCATGGAGGCCCAGTCATTGGTGGTGAAATGGTGCTGTTCCACGGAGCGACTCACCCGTGCGTGCTGCAGATGAAACTCTACTATCGCCTGCTGCTGCTCGCACAGTCTGGCCAGCATGTGCAAGGTGGAGTTCCACCTTGTGGGCACATCGCATATGAGGCGGTGAGCGGGAAGGCCGAAGTTACGCTGCAGCGCTGACAGGCGAGCAACAGCAGGGTGAGAATGCCGAAAGCGCGCACAGACGGCCCGCACTTTATGCAGCAGCTCTGACATATCGGGGTAATTTTTAAGGTATCTCTGCACCACAAAATTCAGCACATGCGCCAGGCAAGGGATGTGCGTCAAACCGGCTAGTCCCAGAGCTGCTACGAGATTTCGCCCATTATCGCACACCACCAGGCCGGGCTTGAGGCTGACTGGCAGCAACCACTCATCGGTCTGTTGTTCAAGGCCCGTCCACAGCTCCTTCGCGGTGTGGGGTTTGTCCCCCAAACAGATAAGTTTTAAAACTGCCTGCTGTCGTTTACCCCTGGCTGTGCTGAAGTTGGTGGTGAAGGTGTTACGCTGACCGGATGAGGAGCTGGTAGAGGATGAGGAAGCAGAGTAGGAGGAGGAAGCAACAGGAGGCAAACTGAAGCGCCCTGCAATCCTCGGTGGTGGAAGGACATGCGCCAAACTGCAAACCACATACGGTACAAAAGACACACGAGGAGAGGGGAAAAGGGGGGGATTTGTTCCCGAAATGCAATATAGTAAGAAACAGTTGTTTTAAATACTGGCGTCAACTCTACTAAGCCATACTCGATAGTCACCACAGTCCTTGAACAAAATCCAAGGAGTCTAGATTTTTAAATACTTGCCATTATTGTCTTCATCTTCTGCCAAAAGCTCCTCCATTCTATGAATTTTCTCAAAGGTGTTCAGCCAGTCTTTAAATCGAGGGGTAACAGTGGACTTCCAGTATTTAGGAATGACCAGGCGAGCGGCTTGTACAAAAAATCTCAGGAGGCCCTTTTTCAAAGTGGAGATAGAACCAGGGAACATAGAAAATAGCACCCCTTCTAAAGTCCACCTAGCCGTACAACCACTGACCTGGTCATAGAGGTTGTTCAAAGTTTTCCAAAAGGGTGTCAATCTACTACATTGCCACCAAATATGGGCCATAGTACCCTCCTCCTGTCTGCACTGCCAACAAGCACTGGGGCACGAGGGATAAAAGGAGTGTATTAATTCGGGTGTCCTGTACCATCTTGACATGATCTTAAAATTATTTTCCTGTAGGCTGCAGCTAATGGACAACTTAAGCGATAACACAAATGCCTTTTCCCAGAATGTTTTCCCTAGTTCTCTTTCCCAAGCCCTTACAAAGGGCAGGTCAGAAAGGGAGTCTTCCTCCTTCTGGAGCAGCCCATAAACCAGATGTGTAGGGGGTGTAGATTGGAGACAGAGTGATTCAAAAGAAGTGAGGTCCCTAGAGAGTCTCTCAATGGGGCCTAAAGAGTTTAGAAAAGTTTTCAGACTAGTGTAACAGAACCATGCCCCAGCCATTCTCAATGACCTGAGATACAGTAGGATTGTCAACACGTTCAATACCCAAAAGTGAAGTTCGACCTATACCCAGAGGAAAGTCAGGATTGTCAAAGAGAGGGATCATGGGGCCAGGGAACGTGGTGAGACCTAGAGATACTGCACTTCTATCCCATATCCATAGTATACCAGAAGTTAGCAAAGGAAGACGCGGGGGCCTTTTAGTCCTAGAAATCCAGAGCAGATTCTGAGCTGGAAATCCTATCTCCTGTCTCTCAAATTGAATCCACCGTTTGGAAAGTCCACTGTGGAACCAATCCAATATATACGAGAGAATGGCAGCTTTATGGTATTTCGGGAGATCCAGGATCCCCGCGCCTCCCCTCAGCTTGTGGTGGACCAGATATCGGATCCCCAACCTAGGGTTAGAACCTGCCCATATGAATTTCAAGAACATGGATCTAAAGGTCTTGAAGAAACCATTAGACAGGGGTATAGGAATGGTGCGAAAGAGGTATAAGATCCGAGGGAGTATATTCATTTTAAGCGCATGTATTCTACCAAACCAGGACAACGGTAAGGTCTTTCATTTCTGTAAGTCTTTCCTAATATCATCAATAAGGGGAGTAAAGTTTAGTGAAAAGAGATCTGAGGAGTTAGAGGGGATAACCGTGCCCAAATAAGTGATATGACCAGGAGCCCAGCGAAATGGAAATGAGGATTGCAAATGATGAACCATGTGTGGAGGTAGTGTAACGTTAAGTACCTCAGACTTATGGAGGTTGACTTTAAAGTTGCTAAGACCTCCGAAGGTCGAAAATTCCTTTAGTATGTTAGGGAAACTGACCAACGGATCGGAACAGTAAATAAGGAGATCATCTGCATAAATGGCGATCTTCGACTCAAGTTCACCTAGTCTCAGGCCCCTAATAGATACATTGGCTCTAAGAGCTCTAGCCAAGAATTCCATAACCATAATATACAAAAGAGGGGAAAGCGGGCACCCCTGTCTAGTACCATTATAGATGCGGAAGGGTGACGATAGGGAGCCATTGACCCGAACCTGGGCACTAGGATCACGATACAGAGCAAGGATTCTAGTGCTCATGCTAGGGCCGAAACCAAACACCCTCAAGGACTCACCCAAAAGGGTCCAATCAACGCGAATGAACGCTTTCTCGGCGTCGAACGAGAGAAGGCAGAGGGGGGACCCTGTCATAGTAGCCCTATTTATTAGGGCCAGAGAGCGTATGGTATTATCTCTGGCCTCCCGCCCCGGGACAAAACCAGTCTGATCTACATGGATCATAAATGGTTTCAACCTGTCCGTCAAGATTTTGGTGTAGATCTTAACGTCCACATTGATCATAGAGATTGGACGGTAATTACTACAGGCCAGGGGGTCTCTACCCGGCTTCGGTATAACACATATGTGGGCCACCAATGCTTGGGGTGGGAAGAACGAGCCAGTCGTTAAGGAATTACACATACTGGTGAAAGGAGTAGAGACATCATCCAGGAACTTCTTATAGAAGCGTGGCGTGAAACCATCCGGGCCGGGGCACTTGCCAACTACCAGCTCCTTAATACTCTTACGGACCTCAAATTCCGTTATATCTTTTTCCAAACCATCTTTCTGGTCAGTGGATAGCGTAGGGCCTAACAAACCCGAGATATACTCTGTAATTTTCTGAGTTTTAGTGTCCAGAGGTAGATCAGCGAACTTCCCCCGCAAACTATATAGTTCTTCATAATAGGAATGAAATTCCCGGAGGATGTCCCCAGTTGCATGTACCTGTCCTCCCACCCTACGATTGAGGGAGAGAATATAAGAGGAGTTCTGTTTCGGCCGCAACATTCTCGCCAGTAGTCTGCCACTTCTATCCCCTTGACCATAAAAAAGCTTCTGCAACCTATTTCTAGCGCTCAGGTATTTTTGGTCAATTATTTTCTTAAGAGCCAAGCGTGTATCGCAGAGCTCCTGGTAAACCAAGGTGGAGAGTGTACCCTTATGTTTCTGTTCCAAAGCGGCCAACTTCTGCAATAGTGCCTTTATCTCCTCAGATCTCATTTTCTTCAATCTAGAGGCGTGTAAAAGAAGTCTACATCTCACCACACATTTCAGAGTCTCCCATTGTACGGTCGGGCTAGAGGGGTCAGTTTTGTGGATCTCTATAAAATCATCCGCGACACAAACAGGGTCTCTAAGTATGTTGACATTAAGTTTCCAAGAACCGTAAGACCTAGTTGAGTCACCCACACCCAGTGTAACCCAGGTAAGGCTACTTTCACACTAGCGTTCGGAGCGGATCCGTCTGATGTTTCATCAGACGGATCCGCTCCGATAATGCAGACGTTCGCATCCGTTCAGAACGGATGCGTCTGCATTAAAACTTAGAAAATTTTCTAAGTGTGAAAGTTGTCTGAGCGGATCCGTCCAGACTTTACATTGTAAGTCAATGGGGGACGGATCCGCTTGAAGATTGAGCCATATAGTGCCATCTTCAAGCGGATCCGCCCCCATTGACTTACATTATAAGTCTGGACGGATCCGCTCGCCTCCGCACGGCCAGGCGGACACCCGAACGCTGCAAGCAGCGTTCAGCTGTCCGCCTGGCCGTGCGGAGGCGAGCGGAGCGGAGGCTGAACGCCGCCAGACTGATGCAGTCTGAGCGGATCCGCATCCATTCAGACTGCATCAGGGCTGGACGGAAGCGTTCTGCTCCGCTCGTGAGCCCCTTCAAACGGAGCTCACGAACGGACAGCAGAACGCTAGTGTGAAAGTAGCCTTAGGGAGTGATCGGAGAATAGAGCGGGTTCAATACCAGCTGAAGGTCGTGTGTCTAGAAGGGAGTGGGACATAAAAATGTAATCGAGGCAATTATAGGTATTGTGTGAGACAGAAAAGAACGTGTAGTCTCTGGCAGTAGGGTTTAATATACACCAGACGTCTACCAGCCTAAGGGTCTAAAGGTATCTCTTGAAACCACGGGCCACCCCAGAAGGAGTAGAGGACTTACCAGAAGAGGCATCAATGGACGCTTCTAAGGGAAAATTAATATCTCCACCAAGGATGATTGGCAGTCCATCAGCGAAATCGTCCAAGGCGGCAAAAAATTGTAGAGGTGAAGCGAGACTGGCCTGTATTAGGGAAATAGACATTTGCGATTATTAGAAGTTTGGAGAATAATGAGACCTTGAGGAAAAGGTAACGTACAAAGTTATCTGACACTGTGTCTAAGATTTCACATGGAATCGACTTGTGGAAGGCAATGGACACTCCCCGAGATTTAGACTCTGGATGTGTACAATGCGTCCAAGTCGTGTAATATCTGTTGCATGAAGGTGTGTGCCCAGTTTTGAAATGGGTCTCCTGCAGGAGGGCTATAGAAACCTTCTGTTTGTGCAGATTGTACAGGATTTGATTACGTTTAGCAGGATCGTTTAGGCCATTAACATTATAGGAGCTGATTCTAATAGCTGCCATTATGCGCAATAGTGAAAAGTATCTCTAGTATGAGCAAATCAGGAAAGGAAGGGGGAAGGAAAAAACAAAAGGAAAGACAGGACATGACTGGGGAGACAAAGACATAGGTCACAAAAAAAACAAAAGTCATCTTTCAGTGGCATTCTACACAAGAACTAAGCAGCCAAGGGATAACCCGGCCACCCTAACAGAGAAGTAGGAGAGATAAAAGCCCAGGCAAAACGAGCATTTCCCCCTCCACTCTTGTGAAAATTAGAACTAATAAAAGGCTATCTCACAAGGTATCAACTACCCGACCATAAAGTAGGAGCCGAGGGCAAAATGAGTGGAACCATAAACTGGGTGTACAGACCCGCATATGCAGGAAGAGTACAAGGATTATCTAACATCTCAGAATATGTAACTGGCTAAGAGAACATACAGAGACAATTAGAACTACAGGAGATCATCTGAAAAAGTAACATGTGCATAGTGGATAGAAGTGAGATGCCAGGGACCTCAAGGCGTCTTCCTCATTTTCGACGATCTAGAAGACACTTGAGACCACTGCGCTCTGTCTGGCAGTTGTAACGGGGAAGGCATCACTGGCCAATCCGGGAGGGAGACTTTGGGCAGGGAAAAAGTCTCTAGAAATTTAGGGAGATCATCCAAGTCCCGGAACGTCGCTGTTCTACCATCTTTTCTGGCGTGGAGTTGGAACGGGAATCCCCATCGGTATGTAATCTCCCTCTCTTTCAGCAGGGCAAGGATGGGACGCACCGCTCTACAAAGCTGCAGGGTTCTTCTGGACAGATCCGGCAGAATCTGTATCTGAGATCCTTCAAGAGATAAGTTCTCAGTTTGGCGGGCAGCTTGATTTTATAGAAATGGACACGGCAGACAATGTCGCGTGGTCTGTTGGGATCCGTCGATTTAGGCCCCAGAGCCCTATGTACACGGTCAAGCTCGATGGGGAGGGTAACAGACCCGTTTAGCAGTGATCCAAATAGTGTCTGGACGGTGGATTCCAGATCAGAAGGCATAATACTCTCTGTCACCCCCCTTATCTGAAGATTATCTCTCTGGTGACGATTGTGAATGTCATCCAGGTGGGATAATAAATGAGAGATCTGCATAGAGTGTGTCGAGAGCACCTTTTGGTGATCCTCCAAATGATCAAAGATGGTCTCCTGAGTCTATTCAGAAGCCTCTACCCGGTGTCCCAGGTGTTTAATTTCTCCCTTTAGTACCTCCATCTCCGTTTTGTAGGTCCTCTCTAGAGTGCTCAAGGTCTGCTTTAGTTGGCAAAGCCCGTAGTTGAGCCTGAAGATCCCAGCTTCCATCAGAGGCACACGACGAGGGACTTTGGGAGTCTTTCTCCGAAGGTAACGAATGCACGCCCCGATCTGCAAGCGGAGTGGAGATGCCGGCGGCCATCTTGGGGACACCTTGCTGTCCCGTTGTGTTCAGTTGAGAGCCAAAGAACTTCTGAATGCCGGCTCCTTCACACTGATGGTCGGGCTCCACTTGCCCTCTAGCCGTCTTCCGTCCCATTTGGTCAGGTCAGTGGTGTTGATCTAGCCGAGAAACAGCTGAATAAGATGGAGTGGCGGGAGAGCTGCTACACCGCACGTCATACGCCGCCATGAGCAAGCCATGCCCCCCCACACCTGATTTTGTACCCTACTTGGTTGAGCAGGGAAGGGATGGCTCTCCTGGAAAAGTAGTGGCGCCTGGGCACGACGTACCGTGGGACAGCCACCGCCATAAAGCCGTTAAAACTATCCGTCTCCACCAGACGGAATGACAGCATTTCAAAGGCCAGTAGTTTAGAAATGCTGGCATTAAGGGCTAGGGATCGCGGGTGGGTAGGGGGGTACTTCCTCTCCAGTGTTTGGGAGATGGAGAGCTGAACGCTTCCGTGGGACATTGTGGAGATGCTTGGTGACCCAGATGTTGGTGTTGCTGGCAGATCCTCTGCTGGGTGGCAGGTGGCAGTATCACTCCAGAGGTGGATGAAGAGGCCCCAGACTGTAGCAGAAGAGGAAGCAGGAGGAGCCAGAGACCTTTCTTGGTTTTTGAGGTGTCTACTCCACTGCAGCTTGTGCTTTGCACTTAAATGCCTGGTCATGCAGGTTGTGCTCAGGTTGAGAACGTTTATGCCTCGCTTCAGGCTCTGGTTGCACAGATTGCAAACCACTCGTGTCTTGTCGTCAGCACATTGTCTGAAGAACTGCCACACCAGGGAACTCCTTGGAGCTGGCTTTGGTGTGCTCGGTCCCTTGCTGCGGTGGGCAGTAGCAGGCGTACTGTCTAGAGGACGGCCGCTCTGCTTTTGCACCCTGCTCCCTCTTCTGCTGTGCTGGTGGCTCTGTGCGACCACCGCCTCTTCCTTTGAACTACATAGGTCACTCGTATGACCTTGATTCCATGTGGGGTCGAGGACCTCATCGTCCTCCACATAATCTTCCACCCAGTCTTCACCCCTGCCTTCCTTGTTGGTCTGCACACTTTCGAAAGCCCCAGCAGTTGGCACCTGTGTTTCGTCATCATCCGAGACGTGCTGCGATGGTCCTCCCATGTACTCATCTTGAAAGATAAGTGGTTAGGCATCGGTGCGCTCAATCTCTTCCACTTCTGGGGCAGGGCTATGTGGATGACCCTGGGAAACCCTGCTAACAGAGTCATCAAAAAGCAGAAGAGACTGCTGCATGACTTGGGGCTCAGACTGCTTGGCTGATTTGCAAGGGGGTGAGGTGAAAGACTGATGGACATCGGCTGCAGGTGCCAACTGTGGTCTTTAAGCAGGAGACTGGGTGGGAGACAATGTGAAGGAACTGGATCCACTGTCAGCAACCCAATCGACTATCGCCTGTACTTGTTCAGACCTCACCATTTGTAGAGCCGCATTAGGCCCGACCAAATACAGCTGCAGGTTCTGTCGCCTACTCGCACCTGAGGAAGGGGTTGTGCGTGTAGCTGGCACAGATTGACCACGTCCTCTACCTGCAACAGGAGCTCCACCAGCAGCACCACGACCTGGGCCAAGTCCAGGGGCGTAACTATAGGGGAAGCAGGGGAAGCGGCTGTTTTGGGGCCCTGACCAAGAATTGGCCCATCCAGGAGGAGGAGGACTAAAAGATTTTGTCAGGGCCCCCTCAACATTATTACACAATAAAATTATATACAGTGGCAGTATAGACAGTGTATAAAACAGATGGAACAGCTGCCGGCCCTGGTCTGAGAGAGCAATCTTTACTAGCCACAGGAATGGGGACGGCATAAAAGGAAGGGGTTGTGAAGAAATTACTGGGGGAGGGGGGCCCCATTCAAAATTTGCTGTGGGGCCCAGTCATTTCTAGCTACGCCACTGGCCACATCCCTTATTTGACGCTCTGCTCTTATTTATCGAATTTAGGATCTTGCCCTAAATGGGTGTTAAATTAATAGTAGAATAGAACGACAGTATGTAAAGGGTGTTTCTCACACGGCCTGAACCAGACTAGGCCTCAATTAAAGATTTCTTTGCCCAAAATGGCTGTATTTCAAATGCCTGACTCAAACCCCTGTATGTAAAGGGTGTATCTCACACGGCCTGAACCACTGTAGGCCTCAATTAAAGATTTCTTTGCCCAAAATGGCTGTATTTCAAATGCCTGAATCAAACCCCTGTATGTAAAGGGTGTATCTCACACGGCCTGAACCAGACTAGGCCTCAATTAAAGATTTCTTTGCCCAAAATGGCTGTATTTCAAATGCCTGAATCAAACCCCTGTATGTAAAGGGTGTATCTCACACGGCCTGACCCACTGTAGGCCTCAATTAAAGATTTCTTTGCCCAAAATGGCTGTATTTCAAATGCCTGAATCAAACCCCTGTATGTAAAGGGTGTATCTCACACGGCCTGACCCACTGTAGGCCTCAATTAAAGATTTCTTTGCCCAAAATGGCTGTATTTCAAATGCCTGAATCAAACCCCTGTATTTAAAGGGTGTATCTCACACGGCCTGACCCACTGTAGGCCTCAATTAAAGATTTATTTGCCCAAAATGGCTGTATTTCAAATGCCTGAATCAAACCCCTGTATTTAAAGGGTGTATCTCACACGGCCTGACCCAGTGTAGGCCTCAATTAAAGATTTATTTGCCCAAAATGGCTGTATTTCAAATGCCTGAATCAAACCCCTGTATGTAAAGGGTGTATCTCACACGGCCTGACCCACTGTATGCCTCAATTAAAGATTTCTTTGCCCAAAATGGCTGTATTTCAAATGCCTGAATCAAACCCCTGTATGTAAAGGGTGTATCTCACACGGCCTGAACCACTGTAGCCTCAATTAAAGATTTATTTGCCCAAAATGGCTGTATTTCAAATGCCTGAATCAAACCCCTGTATGTAAAGGGTGTATCTCACACGGCCTGACCCACTGTATGCCTCAATTAAAGATTTCTTTGCCCAAAATGGCTGTATTTCAAATGCTTAAATCAACCCCCTGTATGTAAGGGTGTATCTCACATGGCCTGACCCACTGTAGGCCTCAATTAAAGATTTATTTGCCCAAAATGGCTGTATTTCAAATGCTTGAATCAAACCCCTGTATGTAAAGGGTGTATCTCACACGGCCTGACCCACTGTAGGCCTCAATTAAAGATTTATTTGCCCAAAATGGCTGTATTTCAAATGCCTGAATCAAACCCCTGTATGTAAAGGGTGTATCTCACACGGCCTGACCCACTGTAGGCCTCAATTAAAGATTTCTTTGCCCAAAATGGCTGTATTTCAAATGCCTGAATCAAACCCCTGTATGTAAAGGGTGTATCTCACACGGCCTGAACCAGACTAGGCCTCAATTAAAGATTTCTTTGCCCAAAATGGCTGTATTTCAAATGCCTAAATCAACCCCCTGTATGTAAGGGTGTATCTCACATGGCCTGACCCACTGTAGGCCTCAATTAAAGATTTCTTTGCCCAAAATGGCTGTATTTCAAATGCCTGAATCAAACCCCTGTATGTAAAGGGTGTATCTCACACGGCCTGACCCACTGTAGGCCTCAATTAAAGATTTATTTGCCCAAAATGGCTGTATTTCAAATGCCTGAATCAAACCCCTGTATGTAAAGGGTGTATCTCACACGGCCTAACCCACTGTAGGCCTCAATTAAAGATTTCTTTGCCCAAAATGGCTGTATTTCAAATGCCTGAATCAAACCCCTGTATGTAAAGGGTGTATCTCACACGGCCTGAATTAAAGATTGGTGCACCAAATGGCGGTATTTCAAATCTCTGAATCTAACCAAAATATATTAAGCGTGTATCTCACAATGACATATGCAGCAAAGGCTGCCAAATAAACATTTTTTGCCCAAACGGGTGTTTGTTTAATAACTCAATATGGCAGCAGTACAGTCGTGGCCAAAAGTTTTGAGAATTACATAAATATTGGAAATTGGAAAAGTTGCTGCTTAAGTTTTTATAATGGCAATTTGCATATACCCCAGAATGTTATGAAGAGTGATCAGTTGAATTGCATAGTCCTTCTTTGCCATGAAAATTAACTTAATCCCAAAAAAAACTTTCCACTGCATTTCATTGCTGTCATTAAAGGACCTGCTGAGATCATTTCAGTAATCGTCTTGTTAACTCAGGTGAGAATGTTGATGAGCACAAGGCTGGAGATCATTATGTCAGGCTGATTGGGTTATAATGGCAGACTTGACCTGTTAAAAGGAGGGTGATGCTTGAAATCATTGTTCTTCCATTGTTAACCATGGTGACCTGCAAAGAAACGCGTGCAGCCATCATTGCGTTGCATAAAAATGGCTTCACAGGCAAGGATATTGTTCCTACTAAGATTACACCTCAACCAACAATTTATAGGATCATCAAGAACTTTAAAAAAAGAGGTTAAATTCTTGTTAAGAATGCTTCAGGGTGTCCAAGAAAGTCCAGCAAGCGCCAGGATCGTCTCCTAAAGAGGATTCAGCTGCGGGATCGGAGTGCCACCAGTGCAGAGCTTGCTCAGGAATGGCAGCAGGCAGGTGTGAGCGCATCTGCACGCACAGTGAGGCAAAGACTTTTGGAAGATGGCCTGGTGTCAAGAAGGGCAGCAAATAAGCCACTTCTCTCCAAAAAAAACATCAGGGACAGATTGATCTTCTGCAGAAAATATGGTGAATGGACTGTTGAGGACTGGGGCAAAGTCATATTCTCCGATGAAGCCTCTTTCCGATTGTTTGGGGCATCAGGAAAAAGGCTTGTCCGGAGAAGAAAAGGTGAGCGCTACTATCAGTCCTGTGTAATGCCAACAGTAAAGCATCCTGGGACCATTCATGTGTGGGGTTGCTTCTCATCCAAGGGAGTGGGCTCACTCACAATTTTGCCCAAAAACACAGCCATGAATAAAGAATGGTACCAAAACACCCTCCAACAGCAACTTCTTCCAACAATCCAACAACAGTTTGGTGAAGAACAATGCATTTTCCAGCACGATGGAGCACCGTGCCATAAGGCAAAAGTGATAACTAAGTGGCTCGGGGACCAAAACGTTGACATTTTGGGTCCATGGCCTGGAAACTCCCCAGATCTTAATCCCATTGAGAACTTGTGGTCAATCCTCAAGAGACGGGTGGACAAACAAAAACCCACTAATTCTGACAAACTCTAAGAAGTGATTATGAAAGAATGGGTTGCTATCAGTCAGGAATTGGCCCAGAAGTTGATTGAGAGCATGCCCAGTCGAATTGCAGAGGTCCTGAAAAAGAAGGGCCAACACTGCAAATACTGACTCTTTGCATAAATGTCATGTAATTGTCGATAAAAGCCTTTGAAATGTATGAAGTGCGTGTAATTATATTTCACTACATTACAGAAACAACAGAAACAAAGATCTAAAAGCAGTTTAGCAGCAAACTTTGTGAAAACTAATATTTGTGTCATTCTCAAAACTTTTGGCAACGACTGTATGTAGATCGCTGAGTTAGATTCAGATTTTGAGCAAAGACTCTCTCCTATTCTCTCCCTGAAATCACCAGCAGCATCCTCTCCCTACACTAAACACAGCAGAGTGACGTGTAGCTCTACGTGACTCCAGCTTATATAGAGGCTGGGTCACATGCTACACTGGCCAATCAGAGCCATGCCATTAGTAGGCATGGCTGTGATGGCTTCTAAGGTCAGACAGTTAACCGCTTGTTGATTGGCTGCTCTGCAGCCTTTCAAAAAGCACCAAGAAAGCGCCGAACACCGAACCCGAACCCGAACTTTTACTGAAATGTTCGGGTTCGGGTCCAGGGTCCAAAAATCCTAAAGTTCGGTACGAACCCGAACTTTACAGTTCGGGTTCGCTCAACCCTATTCGTAACGTAAATTTTTACGTTGGTTTAGTATAGTTTGGGAATGGTTTTATTTTGTCCATAGCTTCTTAATTAGTAATGGATGTACATACACTCACCTGAAGAATTATTAGGAACACCTGTTCTATTTCTCATTAATGCAATTATCTAGTCAACCAATCACATGGCAGTTGCTTCAATGCATTTAGGGGGGTGGTCCTGGTCAAGACAATCTCCTGAACTCCAAACTGAATGTCAGAATGGGAAAGAAAGGTGATTTAAGCAATTTTGAGCGTGGCATGGTTGTTGGTGCCAAACTGACCCATTTCTAGGGTTTACAAAGAATAGTGTGAAAAGGGAAAAACATCCAGTATGCGGCAGTCCTGTGGGCAAAAATGCCTTGTGGATGCTAGAGGTCAGAGGAGAATGGGCCGACTGATTCAAGCTGATAAAAGAGTAACGTTGACTGAAATAACCACTCGTTACAACCGAGGTATGCAGCAAAGCATTTGTGAAGCCACAACACGCACAACCTTGAGGCGGATGGGCTACAACAGCAGAAGACCCCACCGGGTACCACTCATCTCCACTACAAATAGGAAAAAGAGGCTACAATTTGCACGAGCTCACCAAAATTGGACTGTTGAAGACTGGAAAAATGTTGCCTGGTCTGATGAGTCTCGATTTCTGTTGAGACATTCAAATGGTAGATTCCGAATTTGGAGTAAACAGAATGAGAACATGTATCCATCCTCTGATGGCTACTTCCAGCAGGATAATGGACCATGTCACAAAGCTCTAATAACTTCAAATTGGTTTCTTGAACATGACAATGAGTTCACTGTACTAAAATGGCCCCCACAGTCACCAGATCTCAACCCAATAGAGTATCTTTGGGATGTGGTGGAACGGGAGCTTCGTGCCTTGGATGTGCATCCCTCAAATCTCCATCAACTGCAAGATGCTATCCTATCAATATGGGCCAACATTTCTAAAGAATGCTATCAGCACCTTGTTGAATCAATGCCACGTAGAATTAAGGCAGTTCTGAAGGCAAAAGGGGGTCCAACACCGTATTAGTATGGTGTTCCTAATAATTCTTTAGGTGAGTGTAGTTGTTCCGTGTGAGGGCGTATTTGTCTTTTTAAGAAGGGTGAAATGCGAATAAGGTGGCCTCTTACATAAGCCTTGCGTGCGCACCAAGTCGTGTTGGGTTGCACATCTGGGGTGCAATTGCACATGAATTATTCTGTAAGAGTTTCATTAATTTGGGATTGGGTGGAAGGTAAAGATAAATGATAATTGTTGGTTAGCAAGGGTGTGTATGTGATTTGGTTGAATCACTCCGAGATTAGCCATGAAATTGGTGTGTGACCATGTTATGGCTCCTATGCTAGAGGATGAAATATTTTGCAAAGTCCATTTATTGACAATTAGCAAATCAATTCTAGAATACTGGTTATGGGGGGTATGAGTAAAAAGTGTAATCGTGTTCTGATGCGTGTAACACTCTCCAAGTGTCATATAAATCTTCTGCCAGTAGATATTGCACAAAATGTAAGGAGGGTTGAGATTTCGTATGGTACGACTTGTCAATAGATGCCAATGGAGGCAAATTGAAGTCTCCACATATAGCTAGAGAGTCTTGTTTCATATAGTGCACATCTAGGATTAGACATGCATAAGTGAGTGTCACATTTAGGCCAGAAATACAGCTTTTTGCTTACTGGGGTGAAAAAACCCTCTGATATACTGCACATCTGGGATTAGACGTGCATAAGTGATTGTCACATTTAGGCCAGAAATGCAGCTTTTTGCTTACTGGGGTGAAAAAAAAATATCTGTTTCATATAGTGCACATCTAGGATTAGACGTGCATAAGTGAGTATCACATTTAGGCCAGAAATACAACTTTTTGGTTACTGGGGTGAAAAAACCCTCTGATATACTGCACATCTGGGATTAGACATGCATAAGTGAGTGTCACATTTAGGCCAGAAATACGGCTTTTTGGTTACTGGGGTTCAAAAAACCCTCTGATATACTGCACATCTGGGATTAGACGTGCATAAGTGACTGTGAAATTTAGGCCACAAATACGGCTTTTTGCTTACTGGGGTTATAAAAACCCTCTGATATACTGCACATCTGGGATTAGACATGCATAAGTGAGTGTCACATTTAGGCCAGAAATATGGCTTTTTGCTTACTGGGGTTAAAAAAAAATCTCTGATATAGTGCACATCTGGGATTAGACCTGCATAAATTACTGTGAAATTCAGGCCACAAATACCGCTGTCATATGGAGTTAAATATTTTTTTTTTAGTGCAATACCCTACATCAGGGTTTTTATTGGCGGTTAATTATTTTTAACAGACTTAACCACTTTTTACTTTGCTTGGTGAACGCTAACTATGAGGCAAACATCTAATAAGGGGCGTGGTCATGGTGGTGGTGGTGGTGTTGGTGGAGCCTCTGGTGCAGGAAGAGGACGTGGCCGTTCTGCCACAGCTACACGTCCTACTGAACCTACTACCTCAGGTCCCAGTAGCCGCCAGAATCTACAGCGATATTTAGTCGGGCCTAATGCCGTTCTAAGGATGGTAAGGCCTGAGCAAGTACAGGCGCTAGTCAATTGGGTGTCCGACAGTGGATCCAGCACGTTCACATTATCTCCCACCCAGTCTTCTGCAGAAAGCGCACAGGTAGCGCCTGAAACCCATGCCCATCAGTCTGTCACATCACCCCCGTGCATATCGGGGAACCTGTCTGAGCCTCAAGTCATGCAGCAGTCTCTTATGCTGTTTGAAGACTCTGCTGGCAGGGTTTCCCAAGGGCATCCACCTAGCCCTTCCCCAGGGGTGGAAGACATAGAATGCACTGACGCACAACCACTTATGTTTCCTGATGAGGACATGGGAATACAACCTCAGCACGTCTCTGATGATGACGAAACACAGGTGCCAACTGCTGCGTCTTTCTGCAGTGTGCAGACCGAAAAGGAGGTCAGGGAGGAAGACTGGGTGGAAGACGATGCAGGGGATGATGAGGTCCTAGACCCCACATGGAATGAAGGTCATGCCACTGACTTTCAGAGTTCGGAGGAAGAGGCAGTGGTGAGACCGAGCCAACAGCGTAGCAAAAGAGGGAGCAGGGTGCAAAAGCGGAGCAGCCGTCGCCAAAACAGTTTGCCTGCTACTGGCCACCGTCACCAGGGACCGAGCACACCAAAGGCAGCTTCAAGGAGTTCCCTGGCATGGCACTTCTTCACACAATGTGCTGACGACAAGACCCGAGTGGTTTGCACGCTGTGCCATCAGAGCCTGAAGCGAGGCATTAACGTTCTGAACCTTAGCACAACCTGCATGACCAGGCATCTACAGGCGAGACACGGGCTGCAGTGGAGTAAGCACCTTTAAAATCAAGAAAAGGGTCAGGCCCCTCCTGCTCCCTCTTCTGCTGCTGCCTCGGCCTCTTCCTCCGCCTCTGGAGGAACGTTGGCACCTGCCACCCAGCAAACAGAGGATGTGCCACCAACAACACCACCTCCGTCACCAAGCATCTCCACCATGTCACACGTAAGCGTTCAGCTCTCACAAACCTTTGAGAGAAAGCTTAAATTCCCACGTAGCCACCCTCGATCCCTGGCCCTGAATGCCAGCATCTCTAAACTACTGGCTTTTGAAATGCTGTCATTCAGGCTGGTGGAGACGGACAGCTTCAAACAGCTCATGTCGCTTGCTGTCCCACAGTACGTCGATCCCAGCCGCCACTACTTCTCCAGGAGAGCCGTGCCCTCCCTGCACAACCAAGTATCGGATAAAATCAAGTGTGCACTGCGCAATGCCATCTGTGGCAAGGTCCACCTAACCACAGATACGTGGACCAGTAAGCATGGCCAGGGACGCTATATCTACCTAATTGCACACTGGGTAAATGTAGTGGCGGCTGGGCCCCAGGAAGAGAGCTGTTTGGCACACGTCCTTCCGCCACCAAGGATCGCAGGGCATCATTCTTTGCCTCCTGTTGCCTCCTACTCGGCTTCCTCCTCCTCTTCTACCACCTCTTCATCCGGTCAGCGACAGACCTTCACCACCAACTTCAGCACAGCCAGGGGTAAACGTCAGCAGGCCGTTCTGAAACTGATGTGTTTGGGGGACAGGCCCCACACCGCACAGGAGTTGTGGCGGGGTATAGAACAACAGACCGACGAGTGGTTGCTGCCAGTGAGCCTCAAGCCCGGCCTGGTGGTGTGCGATAATGGGCGAAATCTCGTTGCAGCTCTGGGACTAGCCGGTTTTATGCACATCCCTTGCCTGGCGCATGTGCTGAATTTGGTGGTGCAGAAATTCATTCACAACTACCCCGACATGTCAGAGCTGCTGCATAAAGTGCGGGCCGTCTGTGCGCGCTTACGGCGTTCTCATCCTGCCGCCGCTCGGCTGTCTGCTCTACAGCGTAACTTCGGCCTTCCCGCTCACCGCCTCATATGCGACGTGCCCACCAGGTGGAACTCCACCTTGCACATGCTGGAGAGACTGTGCGAGCAGCAGCAGGCCATAGTGGAGTTTCAGCTGCAGCACGCACGGGTGATTCGCACTGCGGAACAGCACCACTTCACCACCAATGACTGGGCCTCCATGCGAGACCTGTGTGCCCTGTTGCGCTGTTTCGAGTACTCCACCAACATGGCCAGTGGCGATGACGCCATTATCAGCTTTTACAATACCACTTCTATGTCTACTTGAGAAAACACTTAGGGCGATGATGGAAGAGGATGTGGCCCAGGACGAGGAGGAGGAAGAGGGGTCATCTCTAACACTTTCAGGCCAGTCTTTTGGAAGTGGCTCAGAAAGAGGATTTTTGCAACAGCAGAGGCCAGGTACAAATTTGGCGAGCCAGGGCCCACTACTGGAGGACGAGGAGGAGGAGGAGGATGGGGATGAAGCATGTTCACAGCGCGGTGGCATCCAACGCAGCTCGGGCCCATCACTGGTGCGTGGCTGGGGGGATACGGAGGACGCAGATGATACGCCTCCCACAGAGGACAGCTTGTCCTTACCTCTGGGCAGCCTGGCACACATGAGCGACTACATGCTGCAGTGCCTGCGCAATGACAGCAGAGTTGCCCACATTTTAACGTGTGCTGACTACTGGGTGGCCACCCTGCTGGATCCCCGTTACAAAGACAATGTGCCGCCTTAATTCCCTCACTGGAGCGTGATCGGAAGATGCGCGACTACAGGCGCACGCTGGTAGACGCGCTCCTGAGAGCATTACTGACTGATGCCGGGGGACAAGTGGAAGCACAAGGCGAAGGCAGGGGAGGAGGACGAGGTCACCAACGCAGCTGTGTCAGCGCCAGCACCTCAGAAGGCAGGGTTAGCATGGCCGACATGTGGAAAAGCTTTGTCACCTCGCCGCAACAACCGGCCCCAACTGCTGATATGGAGCGTGTTAGCAGGAGGCAGCATTTGAACAACATGGTGGAACAGTACCTGTGCACACGACTACACGTACTGACTGATGGTTCTGCCCCATTCAACTTCTGGGTCTCCAAATTGTCCACATGGCCAGAGCTTGCCCTGTATGCCTTGGAGGTGCTGGCCTGCCCTGCAGCCAGTGTACTCTCTGAACATGTATTTAGCACGGTAGGAGGCGTCATTACAGACAGACGCAGCCGCCTGTCCACAGCCAATGTGGACAAGCTCACGTTCATTAAAATGAACCAGGCTTGGATCCCTCAGGACTTGTCTGTACCTTGTGCAGAATAGACAGTTCTAACAGCCTCAACCATCCATCCTTGTACTCAAGTGCACTTATTCATTTTTTTTTTTTTATATGTCCCAATATTTTGGGGGATACCCCTATGTAAAAATGCTAAATAACACACATCTGTGTTGGCTACCAATTCCTCCTTGCCGCCGCTTTCACCTAGACAGCCACGTGAGCCTACACTGCCACATCCACCCATTCACCGCCTCCTCAACCTCTTCCTCCTACATCATTCCTAATTTTTATTTTTTTAAGGTCTTTTATGTTTTATTAATTCATTTCCCTATCCACATTTATTTGCAGAGCAGTTGCCATGCTCTTAAGCACATTTTGCTGCCTTTTGCAGCCCTCTAGCTGTTTCCAGGGCTATTTTAGAGCCATTTTAGTGGCCAAAAGTTCGGGTCCCCATTGACTTTAATGGGGTTCGGGTTCGGGTTCGGGGTCAAGTTCGGGTCAAGTTCGGGTCCCGAACCAGAACTTTTTTTTTAAGTTCGGCCGAACCTGCCGAACCCGAACATCCAGGAGTTGATTTGTGTTTGGTGCGTACAAAGAAACTAATAATATATTGGATTGTTGATATTGCATACTAGTATAATATATCTCCCGTTGTTGTCAGTCTTGCTTTGAATCATTTGAAAAGAAAGAGAATTTTTAACAGCAATAATTACCCCTTTTTTTCTTGTTCATTGCAGGTGATGCAAATAAGTTGGTACATTTTTTTATGGTTAAGTCTATAAGTGTCAGACTCATTCAAGTGAGTTTCTTGAATGCAAATCACATCACTTTTAAGGGAATTAACTTCTTTCCATAATAGAGATCTTTTCTTTTTCTTTTTTCTTTTTAAAATCTTTTTATTGATTTTGTAACAGTGGTATGATGATACAAACAATGGTGCCGAAAAGCAAGATTGTACAGTGGTTTACAAGCGGATTTGTACAAAAAGATGACCAGCTAATATAAAGCAAGAGTACAGTACTGGCTTATTACAAGATAACAGTCAGCATAATCAGTATGATAATGCAAATACAGTTGCAAGAAAAAGTATGTGAACCCTTTGTAATTATATGCATTTTTACACAAATTGGTCATAAAATGTGATCTGATCTTCATCTAAGTCACAACAATAGACAATCACATTCAGCTTAAACTAATAACACACAAATAATTAAATGTTACCATGTTTTTATTGAACACACCATGTGAATATTCACAGAGCAGGTGGAAAAAGTATGTGAACCCTTGGATTTAATAACTGGTTGAACCTCCTTTGGCAGCAATAACTTCAACCAAACTTTTCCTGTAGTTGCAGATCAGACGTGTACAACGGTCAGGAGTAATTCTTGACCATTCCTCTTTACAGAATTGTTTCAGTTCAGCAATATTCTTGGGATGTCTGGTGTGAATCGCTTTCTTGAGGTCATGCCACAGCATCTCAATCGGGTTGAGGTCAGGACTCTGACTGGGCCACTCCAGAAGTCGTATTTTCTTCTGTTTAAGCCATTCTGTTGTTTATTTACTTCTATGCTTTGGGCTGTTGTCCTGTTGCAACACCCATCTTCTGTTGAGCTTCAGCTGGTGGATAGATGGCCTTAAGTTCTCCTGCAAAATGTCTTGATAAACATGGGAATTCATTTTTCCTTCGATGATAGCAATCCGTCCAGGCCCTGACGCAGCAAAGCAGCCCGAAACCATGATGCCCCCACCACCATACTTCACAGTTGGGATGAGGTTTTGATGTTGGTGTGCTGTGCCTCTTTTTCTCCACACATAGTGTTGTGTGTTTCTTCCAAACAACTCAACTTTGGTTTCATCTGTCCACGGAATATTTTGCCAGTACTGCTGTGGAACATCCAGGTGCTCTTGTGCAAACTGTAAATGTGCAAAAATGTTTTTTTTTGGACAGCAGTGGCTTCTTCTGTGGTATCCTTGGAGATGTCATTAGTGTAGGGGTTCACATACTTTTTCCACCTGCACTGTGAATGTTTACATGCTGTGTTCAATAAAAACATGGTATCATTTAATTTTTTGTGTGTTATTAGTTTAAGCAGACTGTGCTTGTCTATTGTTGTGACTTAGATGAAGATCAGATCACATTTTATGACCAATTTGTGCAGAAATCCATATAATTCCAAAGGGTTCACATACTTTTTCTTGCAACTGTAAGTACATATCAGTTAGATTACAAACCTGCAGTCTTGCTAACTAATGCTTATGCGCTAGTAAAGGAAAGACCGGATGATAACGGTTTGCCCTGCAGCCCTTACATATTCCTAACACTAACTTAAGCAAATATTAAATATAAAGTATAACTGCAGTGTTTCTCCTGATCTAATACTAGACAATATAGAAAATACTGACTGTCGAGCTAAAGGAAAAATCTTAGGATTGGCACCAAAAATTAGGATCTACTGAATTATCAGTATGAAGGTAAATAGAAATAAACCTAACATAAAAACAAAAGAAAGACAGGTGAGGTGGAGAGGAAAGGGTGGGGAGGGGGGTAAATTATGGGAGTTAACTGGGGGGGGGGAGGTGGAGGCTAATATGACACACAGTATCTACCTATATTTAAAGAGGAAGGACACGATCTGTAGGACCAAGGCATATGAGATCGACCTCTGCGAGCGCATCGGAGTGACCAGGCAACCAGCCGTATTGCTGCGCTTGAAATTTGTGAAAGTCTGCTCTGAGGTGTTGGAGTCAGAGGAAATTTATGTAATATCAACCTGCAGGTTAAGACATAGAAGGAGCAGAAGGGACCAATTCATTGAGCTGGTGTGCAGTAATGTTGTCCTTCCTAGACGTCCAAGGGGACCAAATTTCCAGATACCTATGATGTGAACGTGATTCCCAGTGGGATAGTGCGCTCAAAATATACTGTTTATCTTTTTCTGTGAATTTTATGTTCAAATCTCTTTCCCACTCTCTTATGAAGTATAAGGAGGGAGGGAGTTCTAATAGCAATTGGTTCTTAGAGACTGTAGAGATAATCTTCATGGGGTATCGGGATTGTGAGACTAGTTTTTCGAACCAGGATAATGACATATTTACACTAATTTTCTTAATAGTAGGGTTTAAGGCAACTTTTAAGCAGGAATATTGCAACTGGTTCAGAATATTTAATCAGAATTTCTTAATTATATTCGTAGGATTTAGAAGGGTGCCGTCACTATCCAATAATTCTTCTATTGGGAGGGTGGAGTTCCGTAATTGTGTGGGTAAGATGTTAAAGCTTACTGTGTTAAGACTAAGACAATCTTTAATATTCATGAGGGGTGAAGTGTAAGCTGTACAAATACTCCATACCTCCGGGTTATTCCATATAGACAAAGTAGTTGACATGAGTGGGACTTCCTTGTTCAGAAATATGGCTTTCCCTGACTCTGACAGCAGCAACGGCCTAATCGGACAACCTATCAGTCTTTCTTCTAAAGTGATCCAGAGCTTATGTTTAGGCTGCCTCAACAAGTCAATGATTCTATTGATGTGTACTGCTCTATGATATCTTTGAATTGAGGGGAAGCTAATTCCTCCTTTTAAAAAGGGGAGAAGAAGGATCTTATTAGAGATTCTAGGTTTTTTATTCCCCCAAACATAAGAGAAGCAGATCTTCCTAAAGGAGTTAAAAAAGCTACTTGGTAAGTTTATAGGTAGAACTTGTAATAGATAGATTATCTTAGGAACTATGAGGGAATTTAATATATTGCGTCTGCCTAACCATGAGATGAAGGAGGGGAACCAGGAGTTTAGAATTTCTGGTATGGATTTTAATAAGGGGGGGAAATTGGACTCATACAATTTCGCTAGATCAGATGTGACATTTATGCCTAGGAATTTTATATAAGAGTGTGACCATTCGAATGGGGAGTTCACTTTAAGTTTATCTAGGAGACTGGGAGGAAGATTTATGTTCATTGCCACCGACTTTGGCTGATTAATTTTGAAGTTTGCAATGAAACCGAATTCGGTAAACAACCTGATAATAGCAGGGAAGGCCTGAAGCGGGTTGGAGACCATTAATAGAAGGTCGTCAGCATATGCCGCTTGTTTGATCTCCAAGCCACCACAGCCCAGCCCCTTAATCTCCTTGGACTGTCTGATGAACTGTAAAAGGGGTTCTATTGTCAGGATGAAGAGGATTGGTGAAAGTGGACAGCCTTGTCTCGTCCCATTATTGATTTGTACTGGGCGAGAGAGAATGTAGTTTATTTTTATATTTGCGCTAGGGGAGCCATACATGGAAAAAATGGCTAGTATGAAGGGTTCTGGAAAGCCAAAAAAGGTGCTTTTGATATTAGCCCAGGCCACACGATCGAAGGCTTTTTCAGCATCTGTTCCCAGAACCACCAAAGGAGACCCGGTCTTTTTTGCTAGGGCAATGGTGTTAATAACTTTATAGGTGTTATCCTTACCTTCGCGATTAGGGACAAATCCGGTTTGATCAGGGTGTCCCAGATCTTTCAATAAATGTTTTATTCTATTGGCTAAAATCCTAGCGTAAATCTTCAAGTCAAGGTTTAGCAAAGAAATAGGTCTGTAGCTAGAACATAGACCGGGGTCCTTCTGTGGCTTGGGAATCAGAGTGATGTGGGCATTAACAGTTTGCGGTAAAAACTCCTTGCCTGAGAGCGCTGCATTAAAAGAGCTAAGAAGGTGGGGTGTTAAAGTTTCTCTTGAATGAAAGATAGTATAGCAAAGGTAGACCGTCCGGTCCTGGGGATTTACCTTTCACCATTTGAAAGTGTCAGAGAGTTCTGAGAGCTTAATTGGTGTGCATAGACCGATGGCTTGTTCGGGAGTCAGAGAGGGAAGTAGTAGTTTATTCAAGAATTCTTTGGTTAGTACTGATTTCTCTGTACACATGGCTTCAGGGTCAGATTTATCAAGATTATAAAGCCCTGAATAGAAACTGTGGAAGGCTTCTGCGATCTCTATGTCATCATTTACTAATTCTTTTCTATCATTCAGAATAGCCGAGATCCTAGACTTTCGCTTTCGTTGTCTTATTAGAGTTAGCATAAATTTTGTGGGTTTATTGCCGTGAGCGAAAAACTTCTGCTTGAGGGCAAGATAAAGCTTTGCTGATTGTTTGTTGAGAAGACTTTTAAGCTCATCTCTGGTAGAAGAAAGTTCCACCAGGTGGTGATTTGCTTGCGAATGTTTGTGAGCGGTCTCTAGTTCAGATATTTTGTCATAGAGCTCAGCTATTCTAATACGTCTTTGCTTATTTATATGTGAGGCTATAGAGATAAATTCCCCCCTGATAACTGATTTATGTGCCTCCCATATTGTATGAGGAGATACTGCCTCTGACTTATTAAGAACAAAGTAGTCTTTCAGTTTCTTATCTATCCTGTCTTTGACCTGTGTGTTATCCAGCAACGTTTCATTTAGTCTCCAGGTGAAGGTTCTGGGATGAGTGTTCGTTAGTTTCCATGTGATAAACATCGGGGCATGATCGGAATGAACCATATTTCCAATGTATGATTCAATACATAGATGTATTTGAGGTGTGGGGACCAGTATGTAATCTAGCCTGTGGTAGGTGTTATGAGGAGAGGAAAAGAAGGAGAAATCTTTTTCCATTGGATTTTTCGCTCTCCATGCATCCATAAGGTTGCTGTTATGTATACATTTTTTGATACCGTTGAGGGTTTTCAGAGAAACTGATGACTTCCCTGATGATATGTCAAGATGTGGGTTGAGGGCGACGTTGAAATCCCCTGCAATAAACACTATTCCCTCTCTGAAATCCTCAAATATTTGCCAGGAGTTTTCAAACCAAATTTTTTGGGCTACATTGGGGGCGTAAAAGTTGGTGAATGTGTACATTTGGGAGTTAATAGTCCCTTTCACTAATACATAACGACCATTAGGGTCTGTTAAATTGTCGGTCATATTAAAGTCGAGATGTTTATGGAAACCGATACTGGCTCCAAGTCTATTCGAGTGTGTGGAGGAACTGTGAAACCATTGATTGTAGTAAGATCTAGACAGATTGGGGACTCGATTATTTTTAAAATGCGTTTCTTGTAATAAGATCACCTTCGTTTTTTCTTTGTGTAGATAATGTAAAATCTGACTCCTTTTAGTGGGATTTTTAAAACCTCTGACATTATATGTGGCAATATGGATGTCAGCCATGATGGGGTTTGAGTAGTGAGGGGGCAGTACTTACATACCACTGGTTGCCTCAGGCTTCTCCAGTTTCACTGTCTGGTGGAAAGGTAGATGGTGTCATTGGAGCAAAGAGATTGCAATTTTGGGAGGGTGGGACAGGGCTAAAAGATAAAGGAGAGAACGTCAACTTGAGTAACGAACATTGTATAAACAACAATCCTCTGCTGTATATGTAAACTAGGGATTTAGATATCCCAATGTTGGATCTTTCTAGGTCCGTACTTCTGGCAAGGGCCGGAAGCACTAAACCCTGTAAACCGTACAGGGTCAGCATGTGAGGCAGTAACAAATGAACTCACGAGTGAGATAAAGAAGTGAGTTATGGAATATAGTAACCCATGCCCTGAACAATGCACAAGCCCTGAGCCTGAGCCACAGGCTGTGCATAAACCGGAGCTTTTGAACATGGATCACTGATCACCCAGACCCCGACCCCACCTGTAATACATTCAGGTGTATCAACCCTAATTACAGGGGCCTAGAAGGTCATAGAAGGTGGGGTAGGGGGTCTACGAGACCAGTAATCCAGTTACCATCGTCAGACCGCCAAAGGCGGATCAGTATAATCAGGCCATCCTAAGGGGAAAAGAAACAAAATCAATCCTCTTCAGAAATAATGCGCCTAGGGGTTAGTTTCCCGTGCTTTCTCTTAGACTTTGAGGATTTGCTTCCTCCTACTAGATCCCATGAAGTGGGAGGCAAGATGTCCTGTGGAATAAGGACGTCATTGGTAGCTGACCAGTCCGGGATGTCTACATCTTGTATCTCCAATGCTTCTAGGATATCTGGGAGGTCCTTTGGGGATCTCAGGATGAGCTTCTTCTCTTTCCATGTGATGAGCATACCGAACGGGAACAGCCACCTAAAGACTATGCGTCTATGTCTTAGGAGGTCTGTGAGTGGTTTCAGGGCACGCCTCTTATTTAAAGTGGCAGGGGCAAGATCTTGAAAAAGTAGGATTCAGGAACCTTCATAGACTATATTTTCACTTTCTCTTGCTCTTTTCATTATAAGGTCTTTTTGAGCGAAATTTAGCAGTTTGCAGATGATGTCTCTTGGGGGGTCACCCTGCTTGGGCCTAGGGCGAAGGGCACGGTGGGCTCTCTCAATTATGATTGGGTCTGTATATTCTTCACCCAGTAGAGCTTCGCAAATTTCTTTAACCGCACTATGTATGGCCTCATTAGCAATATATTCAGTGACTCCTCTGATGCGTATGTTATTTCTTCTGCATCTATTGTCCTGATCATACAGGTAATTTATGTGGTTTTGGTAGGCAGAGAGAGCGGTTGAGTTTTTGTTTGTGTATTCTGCAACTGCTGCTTGGGTGGACTCCAATGCTTCAACTCTCTGACCTACTTGTCTCACTTCGCGTTTTATTTCAGACAGTTCCCCTAAGACAGGATTTAGTGCTTTAGATCAGTGGTCCCCAACCTTTTTTGCACCAAGGACCGGTTTCATGCAAGACAATTTTCCCAGGGACCGGTTGGGGGGGGGAGGGGGTGGAGTTCTGGGGCGGGGCTTAGGGGGTGGGCGGGACCGACTGATTCACGCGCATAACAAAACACAAAGGTGCATATTAAAATATATAACACTATATAATGACTATATAAACTGACTATGGTCTCTGCTGCACTGGTCTCTGCTGCACTGGTCTCTGCTGCACTGGTCTCTGCTGCACTGGTCTCTGCTGCACTGTACCGTATTTTTCGCCCTATAAGATGCACCTAGGTTTTAGAGGAGAACAATAAGAAAAAAATATTTTTCATTACACCTCAGGTCAGACCAGCAATCAGACCCCCAATGTTAATCAGACCTCAGATTAGACCCCCAATGGCTCAGATCAACCACCAAACCTTTAGCCATCTATCAGCCCCCAATGTCAGCCATACACCCCCCCAATGTCAGCCATAAGCCCCCCATTAGCCCTTCATGTCAGCCATAAGCCCCCATTAGCCCTTCATGTCAGCCATAAGCCCCCCATTAGCCCTTCATGTCAGCCATTAGCCCCTCATGTCAGCCATTAGCCCCCATTAGCCCCTCATGTCAGCCATAAGCCCCTATTAGCTCCTCATGTCAGCCATAAGCCCCCATTAGCCCCTCATGTCAGCCATAAGCCCCCATTAGCCCTTCATGTCAGCCATAAGCCCCCCATTAGCCCCTCATGTCAGCCATAAGCCCCCCATTAGCCCCTCATGTCAGCCATAAGCCCCCATTAGCCCCTCATGTCAGCCATAAGCCCCCCATTAGCCCCTCATGTCAGCCATAAGCCCCCATTAGCCCCTCATGTCAGCCATAAGCCCCCATTAGCCCTTCATGTCAGCCATAAGCCCCCCCATTAGCCCTTCATGTCAGCCATAAGCCCCCCCATTAGCCCCTCATGTCAGCCATAAGCCCTTATTAGCCCTTCATGTCAGCCATAAGCCCCCCATTAGCCCCTCATGTCAGCCATAAGCCCCCATTAGCCCCTCATGTCAGCCATAAGCCCCCCCATTAGCCCTTCATGTCAGCCATAAGCCCCCCCATTAGCCCTTCATGTCAGCCATAAGCCCCCCATTAGCCCCTCATGTCAGCCATAAGCCCCCATTAGCCCTTCATGTCAGCCATAAGCCCCCCATTAGCCCCTCATGTCAGCCATAAGCCCCCATTAGCCCTTCATGTCAGCCATAAGCCCCCATTAGCCCTTCATGTCAGCCATAAGCCCCCATTAGCCCTTCATGTCAGCCATAAGCCCCCCATTAGCCCCACATGTCAGCCATAAGCCCCCCCATTAGCTCCTCATGTCAGCCAGCCCATAAGCCCCCCATGTCAGCCAGCCCATAAGCCCCCCATGTCAGCCAGCTCATAAGCCCCCCATGTCAGCCAGCCCATAAGCCCCCCATGTCAGCCAGCCCATAAGCCCCCATGTCAGCCAGCCCATAAGCCCCCCATGTCAGCCAGCCCATAAGCCCCCCATGTCAGCCAGCCCATAAGCCCCCCATGTCAGCCAGCCCATAAGCCCCCCATGTCGGCCAGCCCATAAGCCCCCCATGTCAGCCAGCTCATAAGCCCCCCATGTCAGCCAGCCCATAAGCCCACCATGTCAGCCAGCCCATAAGCCCCCCCATGTCAGCCAGCCCATAAGCCCCCCATGTCAGCCAGCCCATAAGCCCCCCATGTCAGCCAGCCCATAAGCCCCCCATGTCAGCCCCATGTCCCCCAGGTCAGCCATCAGTGCAAATCAAATCAAATAAAATAAAAAAAACACTTACCTCTCCTGGTCACCATCGCGATCCTCTTCATTCTGCTGTCGGCTGGCTGTGTATAGCGGCGCACAGCGTGAGATCACAGAGCGACCTCACGCTGTGAGCAGCCCTGCACAGCCGATAGCCGAGCCGAGGACCAGGAAGCGGTGAGTACAGATCCTTCACCGCTCCCTGGTCCTTCTGTACTAATGAAGCGCTTCCATAATGGAAGCGCTTCATTAGTACAGAGTTAAAGACTGCCCTGATCGCCGAGGCCCGGCTAACAATCTTCCACGGCCCGGTCCTGGGCCGCGGCCCGGCGGTTGGGGACCGCTGCTTTAGATAACGCTTGCAAGATAAAAGATCTGGAAATAGATAAATCTGAGGCTGCTTCTAAGGGTTCATCTTCACTCTCCCTTTCAATCTGTGACGTTAGCTGTTTTTGTGCATTGCTTTTAGATGTGGAAGAAGGGGCTTCTTGATTTGCTGTATTTTTCTTCATCATAAATCTGTTTAAATCGGATTGTGAAAGAGAAGGAGCCTTTGGCTGATTGTGAGTGTCCTCGTAAACCCCCCTATACATGCCTACTTTCACCATAAGTGCGAATGAAACTTGCACCTGAAGCGAAATTTGCTCACTTCTTCATCACAGGTCAAGTGATCTTTACAACATTTCTACAGTGCATGCATTTGCCAGAGCTCCGGCGCTTTAAGCCATAATCTGAATGATGAGTATAGCTTCTGTAGTAATTGCACTATGAACAATTAGGACACTGTCTCTTTAAATCTGACAATTTAGTTGAGCAGCAACTTCTATGCTCAGAAATTCAAACGGCAAGGCATATCAGATATAGTAAGTGTGCAGCTGTAGTTTAGCACTACTAATAAGCCCAAGTGCCAAGTGAAAGCTAAAAAAAACGCCGCTGGCAGCCGTTGATGTGGCTAGGAGCGACCGGAGCCTATACGGTAAGACACCGATTATGTCAGCTGGAGCTCCTCGTTTGTCCAGAGTATACTAGGCGCAGAGGGGAACCTTATCGCATGGAACCGGCGCTGTTGTTGTTAGGGAACGCTGCCGAACCGACCGATGTTTGGATCCACAAAATGGCGCCCGCTTGTAAGTTCCGTCCTGCAGTGAGCTGACTCCCAGACTTGAGCACCTGTATAGGTCTGTTTCCATAAGCAGGCTGAGAAATGTCACCCAATCAGCACCAGTGATAAAATCAGTCCGGGCTTCTTGTCTGCTGGAGAGGCTCCGCTGTAGTCACGTCCGATACTAATTCAGGCCGTGGATGCCTCCACTGCTAGGCCTCGGCGGCAGTGTAGTGTCCCACTAGGTAGGCGTGGGCACTACACAAGGGTCAATCGGTTCACGTGTTACTTCTGCTCACAAGAGACAGTAATATTATATTTAACTATGTACTTTAATGTATTTTCTATGTGTTTTTATATGCAATGTTTCCCCTGTGACATGCATAGCAGGCCTATGAGGGTGTAGTTAGGCATCCTAGACACTAGAGGGAGATAGGGAGCCCCTAGTATAAATGTTCAGGCCCAGACAGGGAGGAGTTAGTCTGTAGTCAGGAGTCTGTGGAGACCGAAGTGAGAAGGCACCAGCCGGAGATATGCTGAGGGCCTCCTCCTGACATGCAGCTTGATAGTCCTGGCTGCTAGCTACTACCAGGAGGCTAGTGAAGGACTCTAGCCTGCCTGTAGATAAAGTGAGCCTCAGTTAGCTCAGAAGATTACCCCAAGAGAAGAGATGTACCTCCTGGGAGAAACCTGCAGTTACCCACAAACCAAGCAGCGTCCTTGCATCCAACTAAGATAAGTAACCTGATGAGCAGAGGTACTATAAGTTAGTCAAGAGTCAATACTGGAGGAAGGATTTTTTACCAAGGATTAAAGCCAGCATTTAGGCATCCGGGCCTTGGGATCCAGCCAGCTAGAATAGCTGAAGGGGATAGTGCAGCATAGTTCTGCTAAGCATTAACTGTATACCCTCCAAGTATCTTGCAAGATTATACCTTCCATACTGTGAAGTAAACCTGCTTGTGAAATATTGTTACAAGGGACTGCATCATCATTATCTACTGTATGTACAAAGTTGGACTGTTCAAAGTAAAGCAACGTTTGGTTCACTATACCATCTGTGTACCTCTATTACTACTCCTACAAACCGGTGTGCCACCGTTACAGGCACTGGCGTCATGATCCTTAAAGGGACCTTGCCTCAGGCACTCAAAATACCTGCAACATCCAGGGCACCTCACACACCATCAGGTCTGGTCCCTCCATACAGAGTGTGCCCCAGAGGAACTTGTGTCTACCTCTCCTTCACTGCCGCATGCCTGCCCAGGGTCCTCCAAAAAGTGAGTAACCCTCGATTGCCCATAACAGTGACCTCACTATCGCAATACCCTGCAGGTCTGGCGTGCTGCATAAATTGGCGTCACGAACAGGATACGATCATATCCGCGCCATTGTGGAATACCAAAAACTGTGTGCCATTATCCACCTAAAAAGTGACTAAGCCCTATTGTTTTATTGAAAAATTGCTGGGCCAAAGAACTGTACTAATTTGCGGTGTGAAACTGCTTTTTATGGACTGTTTTGCTGTTGTGAAGCCACCGCTTGCTGTCAGTGAATAGACAGCGTTTTGCTTAAAGATGGCAGCTTAGCTTGACTGGATTTATTGCTGCGTCATCTTCATACTTTGCTGGCGGGAAAAATTGGCGCCTTCTGCTGAAAGTGCGGGAAAGGCTATATGTCCGCGCCACCGCCCAGTCTGGACATTTGCATGTCTGCAATGATGGACTCCGCCTCCCCTATACTGGAGTACCTGGGGGGCGGCCTCCCAGAGCAATGGGAGGATCTGACTACAATTATTGGTGCCGCCCTGTCGCTCTCCAGAGAAGGATCGAGCATGTTGAAGAGTGAGGACTGCTCTGATATTATGTCGGCACCTGTCGGATTACAAATGGACTTTACTGGTGTAGCGCAAGAGGACGCGCCACCGGCCTACTCTCCGGGACCGGAGAGACCCACCTGCCCGCCACCGAGGACACAACCGGAGACCTATTATGGCTCCTGGAGAGACTTCTTCCAGCCCTCGTTTAAATGGTCGGCGCTGATGGCAGAGATCCGGGAGGCCGCAATAAAGAAGACGACTAAAACTAAAATCTACTACGAGGAACTGGCCAAGACCGTTCATGAGCGCCACACTGATACCCAACCCCGCCTGGAAAGGAGAATGGGGTTGGTTGTGGCATTTGACAAGGACCGAGGCTTCGGTTTTATTCAAGATCACACTACCGGCAGAGACTTGTATGTTAATCGGAGGTCCGTCAAGCGGAGATACCTCCCGGAGCACATGCATAACCTCCGCGAGGGAGAGTAAGTGGAGTTCACCCCTGCCAAGGGCCTGCGAGGCCCCTACGCCACTGCTGTGACCCGTCAAAGAAAGAAACCGGAGGACTGGGAAACTGATGAGAACTACACTGGCTGCGAGCGTGAACCAGCGCGCTCTCCAATGGGGGGGCTCTTTCATTGGCCCGAACGTCTTTTGGCAACCAACAGTGGTGGAAAAGTGGGTGAGCCCGTATCCGTCCCCTGAGCTGCCTCGCCGGGAAAAGACCATCAAAGAATTGAAAAACTTGGAGCGACTCCATGACACCCTGGATAACATCCGAAAGGGTAAAAGACCTGACGCGCCACCTGAACCTGCACCGGCTGCGCAGGATGCAATTTCCATACTTGTACCAGCGGTGACTCAAGAAGATAGTGACACAGAACCCGAGAGCCTGGATGACCAAATCGTCCGCCTGGAGGAACAGCTGCGTGGACTGCGCCAGCTTGCCACCGCCAGAATCCGGACTCCGCCTAAGAAGGAGGAAAGTGGACTCCAGTACTCGGACATCGCTGGGTCTGAGGTAAGGGTACCTGTCCCTGCCATTCGGCCACCTTTAGTGTCTGCAGCTGCATTAAGGCCCCCAAGGAGGCCCTCTTACACCGTATCCCGCCGCGTAGAGTCGGTCATCGCTGAACCCACCGGACCGCTTGCAGCAGCGGTACCCAGACCAGTGCAGCAGCCCACAATTGTTATGCCTGGACCGGTACAGTCAGCCACCGTGATCACCCCTAGGCCTATGGGGCCAATACCAATTAGGGGTCCTTTCATGTTGCAGTTGCCCCCCAATATTGTGTTGTGGGTACATCCGCCTGTTGACGCTCACTACAGGCCATATCTGCAAGCGGAGCCAGGGAGCACCACCGTGATGACAAGTGGATTTGATACGCCCCTGTGAATTGGCCTGCTAGGCCATTGATTTGAGTATTTCTTTTGCCAAGGGACCTTATTGCTGAGGATTTAACCCTTCCAGGACAGGAGTCCTTTGTTTTGGCCCTATGTTGCTACTGCCAGTTACCCACGGCTCAGTGGAGGCGGTAAACCACTGAAAATACCACATGCATCAAGGCCATATTGTTTACAGGACCTCCTGCCTGCTCCAGAGAACTAAAGCCAAGTTGTGCCTATTTTTGTTTGCACCTTTAACCCTTTTTAACCCCCTTTTCAGGTTGATTAAGGGATATTGCAGCACTTATTTTTATATGCCATTTTAAATAATGTGGATTACTTTTATGTGCTGTGACTTTTATTATGCTATTTAAATTCCATGGAAATGCGCCCAGGGATAGACTCTAATGCACATGAGCTTCTTAGATTTTTGCTACTTTAACCACCTCAGCCCCCTTAGCTTAAACACCCTTAATGACCAGGCCACTTTTTACACTTCTGCACTACACTACTTTCACCGTTTATTGCTCGGTCATGCAACTTACCACCCTAATGAGTTTTACCTCCTTTTCTTCTCACTAATAGAGCTTTCATTTGGTGGTATTTCATTGCTGCTCACATTTTTACTTTTTTTGTTATTAATCAAAAATTAACAATTTTTTTGCAAAAAAATGACATTTTTCACTTTCAGTTGTAAAATTTTGCAAAAAAAACGACATCCATATATAAATTTTTCTCTAAATTTATTGTTCTACATGTCTTTGATAAAAAAAAATGTATGGGTAAAAAAAAAATGGTTTGGGTAAAAGTTATAGCGTTTACAAACTATGGTACAAAAATGTGAATTTCCGCTTTTTGAAGCAGCTCTGACTTTCTGAGTACCTGTCATGTTTCCTGAGGTTCTACAATGGCCAGACAGTACAAACACCCCACAAATGACCCCATTTCGGAAAGTAGACACCCTAAGGTATTCGCTGATGGGCATAGTGAGTTCATAGAACTTTTTATTTTTTGTCACAAGTTAGCGGAAAATGATGATTTTTTTTTAATTTATTTTTTTCCTTACATGGGTTTATGTAAAAAGACACCCCAAAACACATTGCCCAACTTCTCCTGAGTACGGCAATACCAGATGTGTGACACTTTTTTGCAGCCTAGGTGGGCAAAGGGGCCCACATTCCAAAGAGCACCTTTAGGATTTCACAGATAATTTTTTACACATTTTGATTTCAAACTACTTACCACACATTAGGGCCCCTAGAATGCCAGGGCAGTATAACTACCCCACAAGTGACCCCGTTTTGGAAAGAAGATATCCCAAGGTATTTCGTGATGGGCATAGTGAGTTCATGGAAGTTTTTATTTTTTGTCACAAGTTAGTGGAATATGAGACTTTGTAAGAAAAAAAAAAAAAAATCATAATATTCCGCTAACTTGTGACAAAAAATAAAAAATTCTAGGAACTCGCCATGCCCCTCACGGAATACCTTGGGGTGTCTTCTTTCCAAAATGGGGTCACTTGTGGGGTAGTTATACTGCCCTGGCATTTTAGGGGCCCAGATGCGTGAGAAGTAGTTTGAAATCAAAATCTGTAAAAAATGCCCTGTGAAATCCGAAAGGTGCTCTTTGGAATGTGGGCCCCTTTGCCCACCTAGGCTGCAAAAAAGTGTCACACATGTGGTATCGCCGTACTCAGGAGAAGTTGGGGAATGTGTTTTGGGGTGTCATTTTACATATACCCATGCTGGGTGAGAGAAATATCTCGGCAAAAGACAACTTTTCCCATTTTTTTTATACAAAGTTGGCATTTGACCAAGATACTTATTCACCCAGCATGGGTATATGTAAAATGACACCCCAAAACACATTCCCCAACTTCTCCTGAGTACGGTGATACCACATGTGTGACACTTTTTTGCAGCCTAGATGCGCAAAGGTGCCCAAATTCCTTTTAGGAGGGCATTTTTAGACATTTGGATCCCAGACTTCTTCTCACGCTTTAGGGCCCCTAAAAAGCCAGGGCAGTAATAAATACCCCACATTTGACCCCATTTTGGAAAGAAGACACCCCAAGGTATTCAATGAGGGGCATGGCGAGTTCATAGAAAAAAAAAAATTTTGGCACAAGCTAGCGGAAATTGATTTTTGGGGGTTTTTTTCTCGCAAAGTCTCCCTTTCCGCTAACTTGAGACAAAAATTTCAAACTTTCATGGACTCAATATGCCCCTCAGCGAATACCTTGGGGTGTCTTCTTTCCAAAATGGTGTTATTTGTGGGGTGTTTGTACTGCCCTGGCATTTGAGGGTCTCCACAGTCATTACATGTATGGCCAGCATTAGGAGTTTCTGCTATTCTCCTTATATTGAGCATACAGGTAATGAGATTTTTTTTTTCCGTTCAGCCTCTAGGCTGAAAGAAAAAATGAACTGCACAGATTTCTTCATTCGCATCGATCAATGTGGATGAAAAAATCTCTGCCAAAAAAAAAAAAGGAGGGGAAAGGCGTCTGCCAGGACATAGGAGATCCGCCCAACATCCATACCCACTTAGCTCGTATGCCCTGGCAAACCCGATTTCTCCATTCACATCAATCGATGTGGATGAATAAATCATTGCCGGGATTTTATTAATTTTTTTATATATACAAAGTGTTTGCCAAAGCATATGAACACCGCCGCCTCCTCAGCTCATATGCCTCGGCAAACGTATCTTTTACTGCAGAGGAGAAATCTCGTCTTGCAGCGCCGCATACACCGACTTTTGTGTAATCTGACAGCAGCGCAATGCTTCTGTCAGAATGCACATCAGTGCTGCAGCTAGTCGATCGGTTGGTCCACCTGGAAGATAAAAAAAAACAAAAACAAAAAAAAAACAGGCCGCAACGCAATAAATTTTATTAACTTTATAATAACTTTTGAACAGAACATATAAACTTTATTTAACTTTTTGAACTGAACGTTAACTTTTTTGCTTACTGGTGTTTTTTACCTTTTATAGGACAAATCTCTCCTTCCCCATCGGACAATGTGCAAAGCGCAAATCGCCCAAAGATGTGGCGAAGTACATTATGCACTTTATCCCAGGTGAAAGGAGAGGTTTGCAGCAGCTGTGAGTGAAAGGGCCCTAATAGCCCTGTGTGCCTGTCCTGTGAGATGCAATCCCTATGCTAAGTGTACCTGTGTGTGGTACTTCCGGAAACATTCTCCAAAGCATAGGGCAGGATGGTCAGGGCAGTCAGGACAGAAATAGCGGGTGTCACGCCTTATTCCACTCCTGCTACAGACACGACATCTTTTTCGGGGTGACGGTTGGGTTGAGGTACCGGCAACGACACTGGGGAAATGTCGCTCGTGTAGACGGCTAACTACACTGGTGGATGGGGCCACGGAACCTGCTGGATACAGGAGGTTCTCGATGATCTCTTCCTGAAATTTGAGGAAGGATCGTGTTCTCCCAGCCTTACTGTAGAGAACAAAACTATTATATGCAGCCAATTGAATTAAATATACAGACACCTTCTTATACCAGCGTCTGGTGCGTCGGAAAACTAAATACGGAGACAACATCTGGTCATTGAAGTCCACCCCTCCCATGAGCGAATTATAGTCGTGGACACAGAGGGGCTTTTCAATGACACGGGTTGCTCGCTCAATTTGTATTGTCGTGTCTGCGTGAATGGAGGAGAGCATGTAAACGTCACGCTTGTCTCTCCATTTCAAGGTGAGCAGTTCTTCGTTACACAATGCAGCCCTCTCCCCCCTTGCAAGACGGGTGGTAACGAGCCGTTGGGGGAAGCCCACGCGACTAGTTCGCGCGGTGCCACAGCAGCCAATCTGTTCTAGGAACAAATGCCTGAAGAGGGCCACACTTGTGTAGAAATTGTCCACATAAAGATAGTACCCCTTGCCAAATAAGGGTGACATCAAGTCCCAGACTGTCTTCCCACTGCTCCCCAGGTAGTTAGGGCAACCGACCGGCTCCAGGGTCTGATCTTTTCCCTCATAGATCCGAAATTTGTGGGTATAGCCTGTGGCCCTTTCACAGAGCTTATACAATTTGACCCCATACCGGGCGCGCTTGCTTGGGATGTATTGTTTGAAGCCAAGGCGCCCGGTAAAATGTATTAGGGACTCGTCTACGCAGATGTTTTGCTCAGGGGTATACAAATCGGCAAATTTCTGGTTGAAGTGGTCTATGAGGGGCCGAATTTTGTGGAGCCGGTCAAAAGCTGGCCTCTGCGACGGGAGGTGGTGTTGTCGCTAAATCGTGCCCTGGACATAGCAACAGAGAACATGGGCATGTGATGAATCGGGTTAGTGGACCAATATGACCGCAATTCATGCTTTTTGGTTAGACCCATGTTCAGGAGAAGGCCCAGAAATTTTTTTAATTCGGAAACTTGGACTGGTTTCCACCGGGAAGGCTGGGCATAAAAGCTTCCCGGGTTGGTGGATATAAATTGAGTGGCATACCGATTTGTTTCTGCCACGACTAAGTCCAAGAGCTCCGCAGTCAAGAACAGCTCAAAAAATCCCAGGGCCGAACCGATCTGAGCTGTCTCAACCTGAACTCCAGACTGGGCGGTGAAAGGGGGAACCACAGGTGCGGCTGAAGTTGGGGACTGCCAATCAGGATTTGCCAGCACCTCAGGGACTCTAGGGGGTCTACGGGCCTGTCTGTGCAGTGGCTGCGACGGGGTAACTATTGCACGTGCCACCGTACCAGCTTCAACTGCCCTTCTGGTGCTCGCCACTTCACCATGTTGTACGGCAGTGCTGGTACTAGGTCCAGGGAGGGCTGCGCTGCTGGTGTATGCCTCACCACGTGATCCGACAGCGCCAGCCCCACTCTGCTGCTCTTGAAGCGGATCCTGCGCAACCTGTGGTCTAGCGACATGGGACCGGGTACGCCTGGTGCTATCAGGGACCTCAACCTCCTCGTCCGAACTTTGGGTCAGACTGCCACTGCTTTCTACAGGTTCATATTCTGACCCGCTAGATTCGTCAGATGAGGGTTCCCATTCCTCATCCGACTGGGTCAGAATCCTGTAGGCCTCTTCAGAAGAATACCCCCTGTTTGACATTCCCTGAGACTACCCAAGAAAAAAAGCAAGCCTGTCTTACAAATGGGATGCTAGCGAAGTACCGGAGGCCGCTGTGATTGATAAAAAATATCAAAACTGATTTTTTTATCGCCGCAGCACTTGGAAAGTGATTGTGCAGTGATCAAAAAAATATATATTTTTTGTCACTGTGGCGGGGCGGGCGTGGTTGAACGCACGTGTGGGCGACCAATCAGGCCTGATCGGGCAAACACTGCGTTTTGGGTGGAGGGCGAACTAAGGTGACACTAATACTATTATAGATCTGACTGTGATCAGTTTTGATCACTTACAGATACTATAAAAGTACAAATGCTGATTAGCGATACGCGAATCAGCGAATCAGTGACTGCGGTGCGGTGGGCTGGGAGCTAACTGACGCTAAACTGCCTAACCAAGGGGCCTAAACTATCCTAAAACCTATCAGTCAATACCAGTGAAAAAAAAAAGTGACAGTTTACACTGATCACTTTTTTCCTTTCACTAGGTGATTGACAGGGGCGATCAAGGGGTGATCAAGGGGTTAATTGGGGTGATCTGGGGCTAAGTGTAGTGTTGGTGGGTACTCACAGTGATGTCTGCTCCTCTGCTGGAACCAACCGACGAAAAGGACCAGCAGAGGAGCAGAGAAGCCATTTAACACATCATATTTACAAATATAATGTGTTAACTGGCTTCTGATTTGATTTTTTAAAAATCATCAGCTTGCCAGCGACGATCATTGGCTGGCAAGCTGATGACGTAACCCCCCCTAACTTTTGCCGGCCCGCGATGCGCATGCGCAGGCCGGCTTTGAGCGAAATCTCGCGTCTCGAGAGATGACGCATATATGCGTGACTGTGCGCAGAGCTGCCGCCTCCGGAACGCGATCCTGCGTTAGGCGGTCCGGAGGCGGTTAAAGAAATGTGCCCAGAGATGGACTCCATTGTATGTGAGCCTCTGTGATCTTGTACTTCTGCCTTATTGGTACTGTCGTGAGAGAAATGCTACACTTAACACCTGGATTGAACAAATTACAAGAAGGAAACCTGGGTACGGACTCATGTTGTTCTTTGAGCCTCCAAGAACTTTTAATTGTTTTATATTTTTCTATAGACTACTACTGTTCTATTATGGACAATTTGCACTTAAAATATTAATATGGACTATCCTGGTATTATTGATACGCTGCACCAGGTCAGCGCCCCAGTTCCCTTACAATTATCCTGAGAGAAGAGAACGATGCCCCTTGTCACCGCACTTTCAGTGAAACTGTTTATTATATTTCAATTGCTAAAGTGGTGATTACTGTGTATGCCTGTTCTCCATTTTTGTCTTTCAGGCTGCAGTATCCAGCTGAGCAGGGCCCCCCCATGTTGCGCCGAGGACGGGCAACGTTGTAGCATGGGGGTATGTAGTGTCCCACTAGGTAGGCGTGGGCACTACACAAGGGTCAATCGGTTCACGTGTTACTTCTGCTCACAAGGGACAGTAATACACTGCTCAAAAAAATAAAGGGAACACAAAATTAACACATCCTAGATCTGAGTTAATTAAATATTCTTCTGAAATACTTTGTTCTTTACATAGTTGAATGTGCTGACAACAAAATCACACAAAAATAAAAAAATGGAATTCAAATTTTTTAACCCATGGAGGTCTGGATTTGGAGTCACCCTCAAAATTAAAGTGGAAAAACACACTACAGGCTGATCCAACTTTGATGTAATGTCCTTAAAACAAGTCAAAATGAGGCTCAGTAGTGTGTGTGGCCTCCACGTGCCTGTATGACCTCCCTACAACACCTGTGCATGCTCCTGATGAGGTGGCAGACGGTCTCCTGAGGGATCTCCTCCCAGACCTGGACTAAAGCATCTGCCAACTCCTGGACAGTCTGTGGTGCAACGTGACGTTCGTGGATAGAGTGAGACATGATGTCCCAGATGTGCTCAATTGGATTCAGGTCTGGGGAACGGGCGGACCAGTCCATAGCATCAATGCCTTCGTCTTGTAGGAACTGCTGACACACTCCAGCCACATGAGGTCTAGCATTGTCTTGCATTAGGAGGAACCCAGGGGCAACCGCACCAGCATATGGTCTCACAAAGGGTCTGAGGATCTCATCTCGGTACCTAATGACACTCAGGCTACCTCTGGCGAGCCCATGGAGGGCTGTGCGGCCCTCCAAAGAAATGCCACCCCACACCATTACTGACCCAATGCCAAACCGGTCATGCTGGAGGATGTTGCAGGCAGCAGAACGTTCTCCACGGCGTCTCCAGACTCTGTCACGTCTGTCACATGTGCTCAGTGTGAACCTGCTTTCATCTGTAAAGAACACAGGGCGCCAGTGGTGAATTTGCCAATCTTGGTGTTCTCTGGCAAATGCCAAACGTCCTGCACGGCGTTGGGCTGTAAGCACAACCCCCACCTGTGGAGGTCGGGCCCTCATATCACCCTCATGGAGTCTGTTTCTGACCGTTTGAGCAGACACATGCACATTTGTGGCCTGCTGGAGGTCATTTTGCAGGGCTCTGGCAGTGCTCCTCCTGTTCCTCCTTGCACAAAGGCGGAGGTAGCGGTCCTGCTGCTGGGTTGTTGCCCTCCTACGGCCTCCTCCACGTCTCCTGATGTACTGGCCTGTCTCCTGGTAGCGTCTCCATGCTCTGGACACTACGCTGACAGACACAGCAAACCTTCTTGCCACAGCTCGCATTGATGTGCCATCCTGGATAAGCTGCACTACCTGAGCCACTTGTGTGGGTTGTAGACTCCGTCTCATGCTACCACTAGAGTGAAAGCACCGCCAGCATTCAAAAGTGACCAAAACATCAGCCAGGAAGCATAGGAACTGCGAAGTGGTCTGTGATCACCACCTGCAGAACCACTCCTTTATTGGGGGTGTCTTGCTAATTGCCTATAATTTCCACCTGTTGTCTATCCCATTTGCACAACAGCATGTGAAATTGATTGTCACTCAGTGTTGCTTCCTAAGTGGACAGTTTGATTTCACAGAAGTGTGATTGACTTGGAGTTACATTGTGTTGTTTAAGTGTTCCCTTTATTTTTTTGAGCAGTGTATTATATTTAACTATGTACTTTAATGTATTTTCTATGTGTTTTTATATGCAATGTTTCCCCTGTGACATGCATAGCAGGCCTATGAGGGTGTAGTTAGGCATCCTAGACACTAGAGGGAGATAGGGAGCCCCTAGTATAAATGTTCAGGCCCAGACAGGGAGGAGTTAGTCTGTAGTCAGGAGTCTGTGGAGACCGAAGTGAGAAGGCATCAGCCGGAGATATGCTGAGGGCCTCCTCCTGACATGCAGCTTGATAGTCCTGGCTGCTAGCTACTACCAGGAGGCTAGTGAAGGACTCTAGCCTTCCTGTACATAAAGTGAGCCTCAGTTAGCTCAGAAGATTACCCCAAGAGAAGAGATGTACCTCCTGGGAGAAACCTGCAGTTACCCACAAACCAAGCAGCGTCCTTGCATCCAACTAAGATAAGTAACCTGATGAGCAGAGGTACTATAAGTTACAGTCAAGAGTCAATACTGGAGGAAGGATTTATTACCAAGGATTAAAGCCAGCATTAAGGAATCCGGGCCTTGGGATCCAGCCAGCTAGAATAGCTGAAGGGGATAGTGCAGCATAGGTCTGCTAAGCATTAACTTTATACCCTCCAAGTATCTTGCAAGAATATACCTGCAGTACTAAGAAGTAAACCTGCTTGTGGAATATTGCTATAAGGAACTGCATCATCATTATTAACTGTCTGTATAAAGTTGGGACTGTTTTCCAAGTAAAGCAACGTTTGGTTTACCATACCAGCTGTGTACCTCTATTACTACTCCTACAAATCGGTGTGCCACCGTTACAGGCACTGGCGTCACGATCCTTAAAGGGGCCTTGCCTCAGGCACTCAAAATACCTGCAACATCCAGGGCACCTCATACACCATCAGGTCTGGTCCCTCCATACCGAGTGTGCCCCAGAAGAACTTGTGTCTACCTCTCCTTCACTGCCGCATGCCTGCCCAGGGTCCTACAAAAAGTGAGTAACCCTCGATTGCCCATAACCGTGACCTCACTATCGCAATACCATGCAGGTCTGGCGTGTTGCAGCAGTTCGGGCCCAGTGCGAGTCTGTTTATTTACAATTGGTCACTAGGACCATAGGTGTCCCTAGGTTAACCACCTCAGCTCCCCTAGCTTAAACACCCTTAAAGGGATTCTGCCACCAGTTTTTTACCCCCCCATTTAAAAATATGGTTATGTTCATGGAGCACTAGCGATTCCTAATGTGGTCTTATAACCGAAATCTGTAGGCTCATTTTGTCTAAAAAACGTTATAACTAACCTGTCATTCATCTCACAAAGGTGCCCAAGGGGATGCGCATGTCTTCCAGATGCCGCCCGCACCCGCCGCCGTTCGTGCCCAGCTCCTTCTTTGCTGTCATCAGCGCCGCCTCAGAATCCTTTGCTACGCCTCCGGCTCTCCCTCACTCCCTCACTCCCCCCTCCTTCTTCTCTAACATCCCGCGCGTGCGCACAGGCCTCTGACAGGCTGGCGCCAGTGTTCAGGTCATCGGGAGGTTGAGCGAAGTGCCGGCGCATGCGCACTTCGCTCCATGAAGCCGAACGGAGAAGTCCGCACGTGCGCATCAGGCACAGGCCTGATGCGCACGCGCGGGATGTTAAAGAAGAAGGAGGGGGGAGTGAGGGAGAGCCGGAGGCGTAGCAAAGGATTCTGAGGCGGCGCTGATGACAGCAAAGGAGGAGCTGGGCACGAATGGCGGCGGGTGCGGGCGGCATCTGGAAGACATGAGCATCCCCTTGGGCACCTTTGTGAGATGAATGACAGGTTAGTTATAGCGTTTTTTAGACAAAATGAGCCTACAGATTTCGGTTTTAAGACCACATTAGGAATCGCTAGTGCTCCATGAACATAACCATATTTTTAAATGGGGGGGTAAAAAACTGGTGACAGAATCCCTTTAATGACCAGGCCACTTTTTACACTTCTGCACTACACTACTTTCACCGTTTATTGCTCGGTCATGCAACTTACCACCCAAATGAATTTTACCTCCTTTTCTTCTCACTAATAGAGCTTTCATTTGGTGGTATTTCATTGCTGCTGACATTTTTACTTTTTTTGTTATTAATCGAAATTCACCGATTTTTTTGCAAAAAAATGACATTTTTCACTTTCAGTTGTAATTTTTTTTTTAAAAAACGACATCCATATATAAATTTTTCTCAAAATTTATTGTTCTACATGTCTTTGATAAAAAAAAAATGTTTGGGTAAAAAAAAAATGGTTTGGGTAAAAGTTATAGCGTTTACAAACTATGGTACAAAAATGTGAATTTCTGCTTTTTGAAGCAGCTCTGACTTTCTGAGCACCTGTCATTATTCCTGAGGTTCTACAATGCCCAGACAGTAGAAAAACCCCACAAATGACCCCATTTCGGAAAGAAGACACTCTAAGGTATTCACTGATGGGCATAGTGAGTTCATAGAACTTTTTATTTTTTGTCACAAGTTAGCGGAAAATGATGATTTTTTATTTATTTTTTTCTTACAAAGTCTCATATTTCACTAACTTTTGACAAAAAATAAAAACGTCCATGAACTCACTATGCCCATCAAGAAATACCTTGGGGTGTCTTCTTTCCAAAATGGGGTCACTTGTGGGGTAGTTATACTGCCCTGGCATTCTAGGGGCCCTAATGTGTGAGAAGTAGTTTGAAATCAAAATGTGTAAAAAATGCCCTGTGAAATCCGAAAGGTGCTCTTTGGAATATGGGCACCTTTGCCCACCTAGGCTGCAAAAAAGTGTCACACATCTGGTATCGCCGTACTCAGGAGAAGTTGGGCAATGTGTTTTGGGGTGTCATTTTACATATACCCATGCTGGGTGAGAGAAATATTTCGGTCAAATGCCAACTTTGTATAAAAAATTGGGAAAAGTTGTCTTTTGCCGAGATATTTCTCTCACCCAGCATGGGTATATGTAAAATGACACCCCAAAACACATTGCCCAACTTCTCCTGAGTACGGCGATACCAGATGTGTGACACTTTTTTGCAGCCTAGGTGGGCAAAGGGGCCCACATTCCAAAGAGCACCTTTCGGATTTCACAGGGCATTTTTTACACATTTTTATTTCAAACTACTTCTCACACATTAGGGCCCCTAGAATGCCAGGGCAGTATAATTATCCCACAAGTGACCCCATTTTGGAAAGAAGACATCCCAAGGTATTTCTTGATGGGCATAGTGAGTTCATGGAAGTTTTTATTTTTTGTCACAAGTTAGTGGAATATGAGACTTTGTAAGAAAAAAAAAATCATAATTTTCCGCTAACTTGTGACAAAAATTAAAAAATTCTAGGACCTCGCCATGCCCCTCATGGAATACCTTGGGGTGTCTTCTTTCCAAAATGGGGTCACTTGTGGGGTAGTTATACTGCCCTGGCATTCTAGGGGCCCTAATGTGTGAGAAGTAGTTTGAAATCAAAATGTGAAAAAAATGCCCTGTGAAATCCGAAAGGTACTCTTTGGAATGTGGGCCCATTTGCCCACCTAGGCTGCAAAAAAGTGTCACACATCTGGTATCGCCGTACTCAGGAGAAGTTGGGCAATGTGTTTTGGGGTGTCATTTTACATATACCCATACTGGGTGAGAGAAATATAATGGTAAAATGAAAATAAAAATAGGATTGAATGAGGAAGTGCCCTGGAGTACAATAATATATGGTTAAGGGGAGGTAGTTAATGTCTAATCTGCACAAGGGATGGACAGGTCCTGTGGGATCCATGCCTGGTTCATTTTTATGAACGTCAGCTTGTCCACATTGGCTGTAGACAGGCGGCTGCGTTTGTCTGTAATGACGCCCCCTGCCGTGCTGAATACACGTTCAGACAAAACGCTGGCCGCCGGGCAGGCCAGCACCTCCAAGGCATAAAAGGCTAGCTCTGGCCACGTGGACAATTTGGAGACCCAGAAGTTGAATGGGGCCGAACCATCAGTCAGTACGTGGAGGGGTGTGCACACGTACTGTTCCACCATGTTAGTGAAATGTTGCCTCCTGCTAACACGTTCCGTATCAGGTGGTGGTGCAGTTAGCTGTGGCGTGTTGACAAAACTTTTACACATCTCTGCCATGCTAACCCTGCCCTCAGAGGAGCTGGCCGTGACACAGCTGCGTTGGCGACCTCTTGCTCCTCCTCTGCCTTCGCCTTGGGCTTCCACTTGTTCCCCTGTGACATTTGGGAATGCTCTCAGTAGCGCGTCTACCAATGTGCGCTTGTACTCGCGCATCTTCCTATCACGCTCCAGTGCAGGAAGTAAGGTGGGCACATTGTCTTTGTACCGTGGATCCAGCAGGGTGGCAACCCAGTAGTCTGCACACGTTAAAATGTGGGCAACTCTGCTGTCGTTGCACAGGCACTGCAGCATGTAGTCGCTCATGTGTGCCAGGCTGCCCAGAGGTAAGGACAAGCTATCCTCTGTGGGAGGCGTATTGTCATCGTCCTGCGTTTCCCCCCAGCCACGCACCAGTGATGGGCCCGAGCTGCGTTGGGTGCCACCCCGCTGTGAACATGCTTCATCCTCATCCTCCTCCACCTCCTCCTCATCCTCGTCCTCCTCGTCCTCCAGTAGTGGGCCCTGTCTGGCCACATTTGTACCTGTAATCACAGGGAACAACCTGTTAAAACGTAGCCTTTAATCTAATTTATAACATAAAATAACAAAACTCCCACAGACATACATAGAAAAGGAACAAAAAAAGAGAATATATCCTTGATGACACGAACAATGATACTTGTAATTGTCCAGAGGTGCGGGTCAGGTTGGACTAGGGGGACAGAGATGAAGTCTAATCTGTCCCTATTTCTGGCCCTGGGCTAGATAGCCCTGCCTAAGAACGGAATGGCCGCCCTGATAAGGACGATCCCGTATTCTGGAACCTCCTGGTGACCCTGGTAAGGCCCACATTTGTACCTGGCCTCTGCTATTGCAAAAAACCTCCCTCTGAGTCACTTCTAAGAGACTGGCCTGAAAGTGTTAGAGATGACCCCTCTTCCTCCTCCTCGTCCTGGGCCACATCCTCTTCCATCATGGCCCTAAGTGTTTTCTCAAGTAGACATAGAAGTGGTATTGTAAAAGCTGATAATGGCGTCATCGCCACTGGCCATGTTGTTGGAGTACTCGAAACAGCGCAACAGGGCACACAGGTCTCGCATGGAGGCACAGTCATTGGTGGTGAAGTGGTGCTGTTCCGCAGTGCGAATCACCCGTGCGTGCTGCAGCTGAAACTCCACTATGGCCTGCTGCTGCTCGCACAGTCTCTCCAGCATGTGCAAGGTGGAGTTCCACCTGGTGGGCACGTCGCATATGAGGCGGTGAGCGGGAAGGCCGAAGTTACGCTGTAGCGCAGACAGGCGAGCAGCGGCAGGATGTGAACGCCGGAAGCGCGCACAGACGGCCCGCACTTTATGCAGCAGCTCTGACATGTCGGGGTAGTTGTGAATAAACTTCTGCACCACCAAATTCAGCACGTGCGCCAGGCAAGGGATGTGCATAAAACCGGCTAGTCCCAGAGCTGCAACGAGATTTCGCCCATTATCGCACACCACCAGGCCGGGCTTGAGGCTCACCGGCAGCAACCACTCGTCGGTCTGTTGTTCTATACCCCGCCACAACTCCTGTGCGGTGTGGGGCCTGTCCCCCAAACATATGAGTTTCAGAATGGCCTGCTGACGTTTACCCCGGGCTGTGCTGAAGTTGGTGGTGAAGGTGTGTGGCTGACTGGAGGAGCAGGTGGAAGAAGAGGAGGAGGAAGCCGAGTAGGAGGAGGAGGCAACAGGAGGCAAAGAATGTTGCCCTGCGATCCTTGGCGGCGGAAGGACGTGCGCCAAACAGCTCTTCGCATGGGGCCCAGCCGCCACTACATTTACCCAGTGTGCAGTTAGGGAGATATAGCGTCCCTGGCCGTGCTTAGTGGTCAACGTATCTGTGGTTAGGTGGACCTTGCCACAGATGGCGTTGCGCAGTGCACACTTGATTTTATCGGATACTTGGTTGTGCAGGGAAGGCACGGCTCTCTTGGAGAAGTAGTGGCGGCTGGGAACAACATACTGTGGGACAGCAAGCGACATGAGCTGTTTGAAGCTGTCTGTGTCCACCAGCCTGAATGACAGCATTTTATAGGCCAGTAGTTTAGAAATGCTGGCATTCAGGGCCAGGGATTGAGGGTGGCTAGGTGGGAATTTACGCTTTCTCTCAAATGTTTGTGAGATGGAGAGCTGAACGCTGCCGTGTGACATGGTTGAGATGCTTGGTGACGGGGGTGGTGGTGTTGGTGGTACATCCTCTGTTTGATGGGCGGCAGGTGCCAACGTTCCTCCAGAGGCGAAGTAAGAGGCCGAGGCGGCGGCAGCAGCAGAAGAGGTAGCAGGGGGAGCCTGAGTGAGTTCCTTGTTTTTAAGGTGTTTACTCCACTGCAGTTCATGCTTTGCATGCAGGTGCCTGGTCATGCAGGTTGTGCTAAGGTTCAGAACGTTAATGCCTCGCTTCAGGCTCTGATGGCACAGCGTGCAAACCACTCGGGTCTTGTCGTCAGCACATTGTTTGAAGAACTGCCACGCCAGGGAACTCCTTGAAGCTGCCTTTGGGGTGCTCGGTCCCAGATGGCGGTGGCCAGTAGCAGACGGACTCTCTTGGCGGCGGGTGTTCTGCTTTTGCCCACTGCTCCCTCTTTTGCTACGCTGTTGGCTCGGTCTCACCACTGCCTCTTCCTCCGAACTCTGAAAGTCAGTGGCACGACCTTCATTCCATGTGGGGTCTAGGACCTCATCGTCCCCTGCATCGTCTTCCACCCAGTCTTCCTCCCTGACCTCCTGTTCAGTCTGCACACTGCAGAAAGACGCAGCAGTTGGCACCTGTGTTTCGTCATCATCAGAGACGTGCTGAGGTGGTATTCCCATGTCCTCATCAGGAAACATAAGTGGTTGTGCGTTAGTGCATTCTATCTCTTCCACCCCTGGGGAAGGGCTAGGTGGATGCCCTTGGGAAACCCTGGCAGCAGAGTCTTCAAACAGCATAAGAGACTGCTGCATAACTTGAGGCTCAGACAGTTTCCCTGATATGCATGGGGGTGATGTGACAGACTGATGGGCTTGGTTTTCATGCGCCATCTGTGCGCTTTCTGCAGAAGACTGGGTGGGAGATAATGTGAACGTGCTGGATCCACTGTCGGCCACCCAATTGACTAATGCCTGTACCTGCTCAGGCCTTACCATCCTTAGAACGGCATTGGGCCCCACCAAATATCGCTGTAAATTCTGGTGGCTACTGGGACCTGAGGTAGTTGGTTCACTAGGACGTATGGCTGTGGCAGAACGGCCACATCCTCTCCCAGCACCAGAGGGTCCACTAACACCACCACGACCATGTCCGCGTCCCTTACTAGATGTTTTTCTCATTGTTACCGTTCACCACAATAAGAAAAAAATTATTTGGCCCAATGTATTGAATTCAAATTCAGGCCTTTTTTTACAGACACCTAACACTATCTGGCTATCTATTTAGGTACCGTATTACACTAATACAGGCACAGCACTAACGACAGATTTAGCTGAATATAAATTGTAGGCCTAGTATTTAGGCCCTGGATGACAGGTATACGTTTACGGACAGAATTAACTTGGAAATGCACGGTAGCTCTGTGAAGTTATTGAGGATGACACTATCCGCACCTTCAATCTAATATACCCTTTTATGGATAGATTTAATGTTGGCCTGATACAGCAGAAACCACTGATTTAGGGAATTGCTAAGTTGGGAATTGTATTTCAAACCAGAACAAAAACTGTGCTTTGGCGGACACTAAATGAATTGACCAGCCTCAGCAATAAACACAGATTTAGCTGAATATAAATTTTAGGCCTACTATTTAGGCTCTGGATGACAGGTATACGTTTACGGACAGAATTAGACTTGGAAATGCACGGTAGCGTGTGAAGTTATTGAGGATGACCCTATCCGCACCTTCAATCTAATATACCCTTTTATGGATAGATTTAAAGTTGGCCTGATACAGCAGAAACCACTGATTTAGAGAATTGCTAAGTTGGGAATTGTATTTCAAACCAGAACAAAAACTGTGCTTTGGCGGACACTAAATGAATTGACCAGCCTCAGCAATAAACACAGATTTAGCTGAATATAAATTTTGTATTTCAACCCAGAACAAAAATATATCCTTTGCCAGACAGCAGACAGTATTACAATTGGCTAGCCACAGCTGAAACACCAGATTTAGGGTACTGCTATTTTGGCAATTGTATTTTACCCCTCAATAAAATAGCAAGCACAGCCAAGCCCCTGATGTAGGATATAGCAAAAAAATAACCACACTATTGATGGTTAAATGGACTTGGTGGCAGCTTGTGCTGGCGCACCACAAGACATAAAATGGCCGCCGATCACCCAAGAAAAAAGTGACATAAAAACACTCTGGGCAGCCTAAAAACAGTGAGCAATTAAATAGCAGCAGTTCAATGATCCACAGCTGTAGATCGATCACTGAATTAAGTGTTTTTGCTGAGTTAATCACTGCCTAATCTCGCCCTAACAGCAGCTGCAACCTCTCCCTACACTGATCAGAGCAGAGTGACGTGCGGCGCTACGTGACTCCAGCTTAAATAGAGGCTGGGTCACATGCTGCACTGGCCAATCACAGCCATGCCAATAGTAGGCATGGCTGTGATGGCCTCTTGGGGCAAGTAGTATGACGCTTGTTGATTGGCTGCTTTGCATCCTTTCAAAAAGCGCCAAGAAAGCGCTGAACACCGAACCCGGACTTTTACGAAAAACTATACAGTTCGGGTTCGCTCATCCCTACTTCTCACACATTAGGGCCCCTAGAATGCCAGGGCAGTATAACTACCCCACAAGTGACCCCATTTTGGAAAGAAGACACCCCAAGGTATTTCTTGATGGGCATAGTGAGTTCATGGAAGTTTTTATTTTTTGTCACAAGTTAGTGGAATATGAGACTTTGTAAGGAAAAAAATTAAATAAAAAAAATCATCATTTTCCGCTAACTTGTGACAAAAAATAAAAAATTCTAGGAACTTGCCATGCCCCTCACGAAATACCTTGGGGTGTCTTCTTTCCAAAATGGGGTCACTTGTGGGGTAGTTATACTGCCCTGGCATTTTAGGGGCCCTAATGCGTGAGAAGTAGTTTGAAATCCAAATGTGTAAAAAATGCCCTGTGAAATCCGAAAGGTGCTCTTTGGAATGTGGGCCCCTTTACCCACCTAGGCTGCAAAAAAGTGTCACACATCTGGTATCGCCGTACTCAGAAGAAGTAGGGCAATGTGTCTTTTTACATATACCCATGCTGGGTGAGAGAAATATCTCGGCAAAAGACAACTTTTCCCATTTTTTTATACAAAGTTGGCATTTGACCAAGATATTTATCTCACCCAGCATGGATATATGTAAAATGACACCCCAAAACACGTTCCACAACTTCTCCTGAGTACGGCGATACCACATGTGTGACACTTTTTTGCAGCCTAGATGCGCAAAGGGGCCCAAATTCCTTTTAGGAGGGCATTTTTAGACATTTGGATCCCAGACTTCGTCTCACGCTTTAGGGCCCCTAAAATGCCAGGGCAGTAATAAATACCCCACATGTGACCCCATTTTGGAAAGAAGACACCCCAAGGTATTCAATGAGGGGCATGGCGAGTTCATAGAAATTATTTTTTTTTTGCCATAAGTTAGCGGAAATTGATTTATTTATTTTTTTTCTCACAAAGTCTCCTTTTCCGCTAACTTGGGACAAAAATTTCAATCTTTCATGGACTCAATATGCCCCTCAGCGAATACCTTGGGGTGTCTTCTTTCCAAAATGCGCTCATTTGTGGGGTGTTTGCACTGCCCTGGCATTTGAGGGTCTCCACAATCATTACATGTATGGCCAGCATTAGGAGTTTCTGCTATTCTCCTTATATTGAGCATACGGGTAATGAGATTTTTTTTTCCGTTCAGCCTCTGGGCTGAAATAAAAAATGAACGGCACAGATTTCTTCATTCGCATCGATCAATGTGGATGAAAAAATCTCTGCCAAAAAAAAAAAAGGAGGGGAAAGGCGTCTGCCAGGACATAGGAGCTCCGCCCAACATCCATACCCACTTAGCCCGTATGCCCTGGCAAACCCGATTTCTCCATTCACATCAATCGATGTGGATGAATAAATCATTGCCGGGATTTTTTATATTTTTTTAATATACAAAGTGTTTGCCAAAGCATATGAACACCGCCGCCCCCTCAGCTCATATGCCTCGGCAAACGTATCTTTTACTACAGAGGAGAAATCTCGTCTTGCAGCGCCGCATACACCGACTTGCGTGTAATCTGACAGCAGCGCAATGCTTCTGTCAGAATGCACATCAGTGCTGCAGCTAGTCGATCGGTTGGTCCACCTGGAAGGTAAAAAAAAAAGAAAAAAAAAAGAAAAGAAAAATCCAGGCCGCAACGCAATAAATTTATTAACTTTATAATAACATTTGAACGGAACATATAAACTTTATTTAACTTTTTGAACAGAACGTTAACTTTTTTGCTTACCGGTGTTTTTTTTTTTTTTTTTTACCTTTATAGGACAAACCTCTCCTTCCCCATGGGGCAATGTGCAAAGCGCAAATCGCCCAAAGATGTGTCGAAGTACATTATGCACTTTGTCCCAGGTGAAAGGAGAGGTTTGCAGCAGCTGTGAGTGAAAGGGCCCTAATAGCCCTGTGTGCCTGTCCTGTGAGATGCAATCCCTATGCTAACTGTACCTGTGTGTGGTACTTCCGGAAACACTCCCCTAAGCATAGGGCAGGGTGGTCAGGGCAGTCAGGACAGAAATAGCGGGTGTCACACCTTATTCCACTCCTGCTACAGACACGACATCTTTTTCGGGGTGACGGTTGGGTTGAGGTACCAGCAACGACATTGGGGAAATGTCGCTCGTGTAGACGGCTCACTACACTGGTGGTTGGGGCCACGGAACCTCCTGGATACAGGAGGTTCGCGATGATCTCTTCCTGAAATTTGAGGAAGGATCGTGTTCTCCCAGCCTTACTGTAGAGAACAAAACTATTGTACATCGCCAATTGAATCAAATATACAGACACCTTCTAATACCAGCGTCTGGTGCGTCGGGAAAGTAAATAAGAAGCCAACATCTGGTCATTGAAGTCCACCCCTCCCATGAGCGAATTATAGTCGTGGACTGAGAGGGGCTTTTCAATGACACTGGTTGCCCGTTCAATTTGTATTGTCGTGTCTGCGTGAATGGAGGAGAGCATGTAAATGTCACGCTTGTCTCTCCATTTCACCGCGAGCAGTTCTTCGTTACACAAGGCAGCCCTCTCCACTCTTGCAAGACGGGTCGTAACGAGCCGTTGGGGGAAGCCCCGGTGACTAGGTCGCGCGGTGCCACAGCACCCAATCTGTTCTAGGAACAAATGCCTGAAGAAGGGCACACTTGTGTAAAAATTGTCCACATAAAGATGGTACCCCTTGCCAAATAAGGGTGACACCAAGTCCCAGACTGTCTTCCCACTGCTCCCCAGGTAGTCAGGGCAACCGACCGGCTCCAGGGTCTGATCTTTACCCTCATAGATCCGAAATTTGTGGGTATAGCCTGTGGCCTTTCACAGAGCTTATACAATTTGACCCCATACCGGGCGCGCTTGCTTGGGATGTATTGTTTGAAGCCAAGGCGCCCGGTAAAATGTATAAGGGACTCGTCTACGCAGATGTTTTGCTCAGGGGTATACAAATCTGCAAATTTGTTGTTGAAGTGGTCTTTGAGGGGCCGAATTTTGTGGAGCCGGTCAAAAGCTGGGTGGCCTCTGGGATGGGAGGTGGTGTTGTCGCTAAAGTGCAGGAAACGCAGGATGGCCTCAAATCGTGCCCTGGACATAGCAGCAGAGAACATGGGCATGTGATGAATTGGGTTCGTGGACCAATATGACCGCAATTCATGCTTTTTGGTTAGACCCATGTTGAGGAGAAGGCCCAGAAAAATTTTTAATTTAGAAACTTGGACTGGTTTCCACCGGAAAGGCTGGGCATAATAGCTTCCCGGGTTGGCGGCTATAAATTGAGTGGCATACCGATTTGTTTCTGCCACGACTAAGTCCAAGAGCTCCGCAGTCAAGAACAGCTCAAAAAATCCCAGTGCCGAACCGATCTGAGCTGTCTCAACCCAAACTCCAGACTGGGCGGTGAAAGGGGGAACTAATGGTGCGGCTGAAGTTGGGGACTGCCAATCAGGGTTTGCCAGCACCTCAGGGACTCTAGGGGCTCTACGGGCCTGTCTGTGCGGTGGCTGCGACGGGGTAACTATTGCACGTGCCACCGTACCAGCTTTAACTGCCCTTCTGGTGCTCGCCACTTCACCATGTTGTACGGCAGTGCTGGTACTAGGTCCAGGGAGGGCTGCGCTGCTGGTGTATGCCTCACCACGTAATCCGACAGTGCCAGCCCCACTCTGCTGCCCTTGAAGCGGATCCTGCGCAACCTGTGGTCTAGCAACAAGGGGCCGGGTACGCCTGGTGCTATCAGGGACCTCAACCTCCTCGTCCGAACTTTGGGTCAGACTGCCACTTCTTTCTACAGGTTCATATTCTGACCTGCTAGATTCATCAGATGAGGGTTCCCATTCCTCATCTGACTGGGTCAGAATCCTGTAGGCCTCTTCAGAAGAATACCCCCTGTTTGACATTTGGACTACTAAATTTAGGGGTATTCCCTGAGACTACCCAAGAAAAAAAGCAAGCCTGTCTTACAAATGGGAGGCTAGCGAAGTACCGGAGGCTGCTGCGATTGATAAAAAATATCAAAACTGATTTTTTTATCGCCGCAGCGCTTGTAAAGTGATTGTGCAGTGATCAAAAAATAAAATAAAATTTTTTCACTGCGGCGGGGCGGGCGTGGGTGAACGCACGTGTGGGCGACCAATCAGGCCTGATCGGGCAAACACTGCGTTTTGGGTGGAGGGCGAACTAAGGTGACACTAATACTATTATAGATCTGACTGTGATCAGTTTTGATCCCTTACAGATACTATAAAAGTACAAATGCTGATTAGCGATGCGCTAATCAGCGAATCAGTGACTGCGGTGCGGTGGGCTGGGCGCTAAACGATCGCTAACTACCTAACCAAGGGGCCTAAACTATCCTAAAACCTAATAGTCAATACCAGTGGGAAAAAAAAGTGACAGTTTACACTGATCACTTTTTTTCCCTTTCACTAGTGATTGACAGGGGTGATCAAGGGGTTAATTGGGGTGATGGGGGGTTATCTGAGGCTAAGTGAAGTGTTTGGTGTGTACTCACTGTGATGTCTGCTTCTCTGCTGGAACTAACCGACCAAAAGGACCAGCAGAGGAGCAAAGAAGCCATTTAACACCTTATATTTATAAATATAAGGTGTTAGATGGCTTGTGATTCGGTTTTTTGAAAATCATCAACCTGCCAGCGATGATCATTGGCTGGCAGGTTGATGACAAACTTGTCCTGTAACTTTTGCCGGCCCGCGATGCGCATGCGCGGGCCGGCTTTGAGCGAAATCTCGCGTCTCGCGAGATGACGCGTATATGCGTGACTCTGCCTGCAGCTGCCACCTCCGGAACGCGATCCTGCGTTAGGCGGTCCGGAGGCGGTTAACACGTGTTACTAAATATAAAATTTAACATTTATTTCGTGTCCATAAAATAACTAGAACTCTATAGTTAAAAATATCAGCTTTGCCTGCTTAACATGTGTAGATAATTACAATAGGTCTGATTGTTATGTAAATCCACAAGAGCACAATGAATTTATTTTATCACTATTGCACTTTTTGTTGACTCACAATTATTTCACTTTTAATGGCAAGTATTATTTACAGATCACTGGGACAGCTATGGGGAACATTTGTGCACCTAGCTTTGCAAATTTATTTTTAGGGTGGTGGGAAGAACAGGTAGTTTTTACTGAGGAAAACCAACATTTCACGGATCACATACTTTATTGGGGTCGTTTTATAGACGACATTTTAATTTTGTGGGATAGCACCAGAACCCAATTTCTTGAGTTTGTGAATGAACTCAATGATAATAGACTAGGCCTGAAATTTACTGCTGAAATAGATCAGAGAACTATCAACTTCCTAGACCTCACGGTTGCCCTCGAGAAAGATGGCAGCATTAAAACCACTATCTATAGGAAGCCCACTTCTACAAACAACCTTCTACACTGGAAAAGCCATCATCCAACCAGCCTTAAAAAAGGAATCCCAATTGGACAATACCTGCGGGCCAAACGTAATTGCTCGACAATTGAAGGATTTGAAGCAGAGTGTGGGCTCCTATATGAAAAGTTCTTAGCAAGAGGATACCCGAAAAAGACCTTGCATTATGCATATAACCGAGCTAAAAAAAGCAGCAGAATGAGTTTACTCCTGGGCAACAGACAATGTAGAACACAAAATGAGAAAGTAATACGCTGTATAGGCGTTTATGATGGACAACATGAAAAGATACGTAAGATCTTGACACTTCATTGGCATATACTGCCCGATGGATATATCGTTCAGGGAGCTTAGCTCCATATGGACTAAACGAGGGGTTCACCTATGCCTCGTTCCTATGAGAGAGATTCCAGAAACATGACTAAATTATCAGTAACATATAAGAAATTAATAGAACTTGATGAAGTTGTTTTATAAAATTGGGCAGCAAAGCCAACTAAAAAACCAGCAATATAACAACAATATTGAGAAACAGCTATGTCAAATAGGGAATATGACCAAGCAAATGTGTGTGTCTACCAAACAGTAGAAATTAGATGATATTAGGTGATACATTTGTGGAAGATCAATTTCCCAAAATAAATAAGCACAAAAAGTAAAAAGAAAAATAGGAAGAAATTAATAATAGAATATAAAGTATCAAAATCAATCATAGGTGCTCATAAAAATAAGAACCCCCACACCACAACAGACATCACACAAGGTGTAATCAAACACCAATAATTTCATAGTTCACAATAATCACAAATAAAATAATTAAAAGTATATAAATAGGAATTATATCAGATTTTTCATTATAATAATAGATAAGGGATCTAAGGGACCACAAACAACACATAAAATAAATAACAAAAATATAAAAAAATAAAAACATAAAAAATAAAAATAAAAAAATAAAAAATATATACAGATAACACTATCAAATAATAAAAAATAATAACAAAAATTAATAATGATAACCAAAACAAATAATAAATAACAAGAAATAATAAATAAATAACAAAAATAATAAAAATAATAAATAAAAAAAGTTAAATATAATTAAAAATAATAACAAATAAATATTTTATATTAAAAATTAGATATATAAACACACTTTAAAATATTTCACGTATACACAATAAATAATAAACACTCACCTGGTGGATTGTCGAGGAATAGATGAAAATTAGGGCATCATCAGGGTACCTAAAATGCACAAATGATAGAGTATGATTAATATAGAGTAGATAGGACTAAATGAAAAGGAGAAAAACATAGAGGAGAAAGACGGATAATAATAGAAACATACCATCCATCATAACTGAGATAATAAATAGGGCGATATACTAGGTAAGCTGAATTATTTAGACTAGCAAGAGGCAGTAAGTGAGACAATGACAGCCTGAACATTAAGAGAATATAGAGCAATGGTATATATGCCCCTCTATAATCCAAATATATATGTCTTTCCATAAACATAATAATAATATTCTGCCATAAGCGCATGAGTGCATTTTATAGACGGATGGACTATGCAGAGAAGTGTCATCTTACTAAAGTATAGGGGAATCAAAGAGGCATTAAAACAAATCGAAGTGTTCAGATATGTCTGGCAGAAATCAGAGGACATCAGCGATAAAGTTGAGTCCAAGCGCATGCGCTGTGAAGGTCTGGGACGCCTGCTCTGTCACTCTGAGCAGACGCAGTACATCCCATGATCGGGAAGAAAAAACTAAGTCAGACGGCATGCGCAATATGCGAGAGTCGCACAGCCGATACGTCATGAAGAGCAGAGGCGTGCGCACACATATGACAGATAGGAAACCAGCAACTAAGTGCCCAGACATGCGCAAAAGCTAACAATACCAGCAATCGGCACTAAGTATTAGCGCAACACTATCGGCGCAGATGAACACCCATTAGTCAATGAGTTACTAGGAGGAGCTACCATTGAACCAGAAGTGCTAGACACACAACGATTGGTCCGATATCCTGGTTCACAGTAACAGAGACATACAAACCGGATTCCAAAAAAGTTGGGACACTAAACAAATTGTGAATAAAAACTGAATGCAATGATGTGGAGATGGCAAATGTCAATATTTTATTTGTAATAGAACGTAGATGACAGATCAAACGTTTAATCCGAGTAAATGTATCATTTTAAAGGAAAAATACGTTGATTCAAAATTTCACGGTGTCAACAAATCCCAAAAAAGTTGGGACAAGTAGCAATAAGAGGCTGGAAAAAGTAAATTTGAGCATAACGAAGAGCTGGAAGACCAAATAACACTAATTAGGTCAATTGGCAACATGATTGGGTATAAAAAGAGCTTCTCAGAGTGGCAGTGTCTCTCAGAAGCCAAGATGGGTAGAGGATCACCAATTCCCACAATGTTGCGCAGAAAGATAGTGGAGCAATATCAGAAAGGTGTTACCCAGCGAAAAATTGCAAAGACTTTGCATCTATCATCATCAACTGTGCATAACATCATCCGAAGATTCAGAGAATCTGGAACAATCTCTGTGCGTAAGGGTCAAGGCCGTAAAACCATACTGGATGCCCGTGATCTCCGGGCCCTTAAACGACACTGCACCACAAACAGGAATGCTACTGTAAAGGAAATCACAGAATGGGCTCAGGAATACTTCCAGAAACCATTGTCAGTGAACACAATCCACCGTGCCATCCGCCGTTGCCAGCTGAAACTCTACAGTGCAAAGAAGAAGCCATTTCTAAGCAAGATCCACAAGCTCAGGCGTTTTCACTGGGTCAGGGATCATTTAAAATGGAGTGTGGCAAAATGGAAGACTGTTCTGTGGTCAGACGAGTCACGATTCAAAGTTCTTTTTGGAAATCTGGGACGCCATGTCATCCGGACCAAAGAGGACAAGGACAACCCAAGTTGTTATCAACGCTCAGTTCAGAAGCCTGCATCTCTGATGGTATGGGGTTGCATGAGTGCGTGTGGCATCGGCAGCTTGCATGTCTGGAAAGGCACCGTCAATGCAGAAAAATATATTCAGGTTCTAGAACAACATATGCTCCCATCCAGACGTCATCTCTTTCAGGGAAGACCCTGCATTTTTCAACAAGATAATTCCAGACCACATTCTGCATCAATCACAACATCATGGCTGCGTAGGAGAAGGATCCGGGTACTGAAATGGCCAGTCTGCAGTCCAGATATTTCACCTATAGAGAACATTTGGCGCATCATAAAGAGGAAGGTGCAACAAAGAAGGCCCAAGACGATTGAACAGTTAGAGGCCTGTATTAGACAAGAATGGGAGAGCATTCCTATTTCTAAACTTGAGAAACTGGTCTCCTCGGTCCCCAGACGTCTGTTGAGTGTTGTAAGAAGAAGGGGAGATGCCACACAGTGGTGAAAATGGCCTTGTCCCAACTTTTTGGGGATTTGTTGACACCATGAAATTCTGATTCAACATATTTTCCCCTTAAAATGGTACATTTTCTCAGTTTAAACTTTTGTTCCGTGATTTATGTTCTATTCTGAATAAAATATTAGAAGTTGGCACCTCCACATCATTGCATTCAGTTTTTATTTACGATTTGTATAGTGTCCCAACTTTTTTGGAATCCGGTTTGTATTATTGTTTCTGTTTTTCAACAGAGTTTTGGTCCCAATATAATGGAAGTAGGAGCCAGAGAGCAAGCCTGATTGGCACGAGCGGATAATTTGTTTAGCAGGGAAACACAGCAGGTTTTTAATGATACTACTGTCAAAGTGAAAGAATTGCAAAGAAGATATAAAACTTTATGCCATAAAAAGATTAAAATATGGTGGAATAAGACAGCTCTAGATAATTATAAGCACAAAAAAATTATTCCCAGAGGCTTGAGAATACAAAAATTTCTTAATTTTGGATTAGAGGATGAGGACCTAAAAGGGAGATGGGAAGAGTCAGAAAATAAGTGTTCATTTAAACTGATGGAAATTATTATGGATGCAAATAGTAGAAAGTTGGCAAATATTCAGGAAGAGATTGCAGCTTTGCAGATCCAAATCAAGGGAGAAATTACTGGGGACAGTCTCCAACTGTTTGAAGAGGAGCTTACGTCCAGTTTCACGATAAGGGGAATGGAAATAACAACTCAAAAAACAAAAATATTTCTGCGGGATGTATTTGATTATAATAATCAAAAAGTATATAGATGGCAGCAGGGAACAGGTGAAAGATCAGCCCGGTCTCACTCACAGTCCTTCTCATCAACTGGATCTGTCTCAGAGGCAAGTTCCCATAATGTGGAGCAATCTATCCCCAAAATGGGAAGAACAAGAGGGAATTGGCTTACTCGTAATCAAAATGGTAAACACAAAAATGATAACAAAATTGATAACAGAGTAATGAAGAAAGGGAAGGATGATTCACCTCAGGTAATAAATATTTCTGATATCTCATTAACAAATGATCAAATCAGTGTTCTACAAAGAGGTCTAAGTTTTTTCCCTTTAACTAATATGCATCTTTTTATAGCAATAAAAGATACACACCTCTTTGCTAGAAAATTACTTCTAAAAAAATTTCACACTAAAAAAGCGAATGATGACTGGATTGAAACACAAGAGGAAAGAGAGGTCTTGGCAATATTAGAAGAACTAATTAAAGAAAATGAAGGGATTGGCAAACAAAAGGTTGGCCCTTTACCTAAAGGGATGGTTCAAAAATCACAAATATTTCCACCTTTCAACATCTATAGATGTGTTTGTTAAATTAGTATGTGAAGATTTAAGTCACATGGAAAGAAACACAAAAAGGAGAAATCTTAACAAAGCAGAATTTAATGCTATAGAGGAACTGAAGCAAATTAAGGGGGCGGTGATTAAACAAGCAGATAAAGGTGGAAATATTGTGGTATGGCCTATAGAGATGTATGAACGGCAAGCGTTCAAATTATTAAAAGTTAAAACATGCTATAGGGTTTTACCTAATAATTCCCTTCTGTTTTTCAGAATAAACTGCATCAAATTCTTGACATAGCTACTGAAAAAGGGATTATCTAAAAAAAAAAGCAGGGAGTGTCTACAGACCCAAAACGCAAAAATTGCGACATTGTACATTATTCCCAAGAGTCATAAAAATAGTCAGGATCCTCCAGGTCGTCCCATTGTGGTGGGTAATGATAGCCTGAGTGAGAATATTTGCAGATTTGTAGATTTTTACCTACAACAACAGGTTATCAACTTACCCTCTTTTGTACAGGATACCACAGCGGTGCTGAACAGACTAGAGGGGATACAAATGACAAATGAGATGCTTCTGGTTACAGCAGATGTAGAGTCTCTTTACACAAGTATACGAAATGAAGACGGTCTATGTGCAACAGCGGAATTCCTAAAAAGAACCGTAATAACCAAGAGCCCACATTTAATGAATTCATTTTACAGCTTTTGGAGTTTATTTTGCATCATAATTTCTTTGTTTTTAAGGACAAATATTATTTGCAAATACAAGACATGGCGATGGGGGGCCACATGTGCCCCGTCGTATGCAAATTTATTTTTAGGTGCCTGGGAAAAACATATTTTTCAGGATGGAGTAATTAAATCCATCGAGAAAGTACATAACTGGATTCGTTACATAGACGATATCCTGTTTATATGGGAGGGTACAATGGAAAATTTGAATGAATTCATGCGATCATTAAACAATATGCTGAATATCAAACTTACCTTCCAGGCTGAACGTAAATGTCACGAGGGTGTCAAGAACCACGCCTGACTCCGTTATACCCGGGGTCAGGAAGTCGCAGCGGGTGGCTGCGCACTCTATGTAGATGTCACGGATGGTGTACAGGAAACAAGACAATGTAATACAATCAATGACTCACTGGATCCACAACTAAGGAACAAAAGGGAGACCCCTGCATAAGATCTGCAACTTTCCCTCACTGCTCAGCCTATGCGAACACCCCAAAGGTGGATGGGCGCATATCCACATACCTCGGCTATCTAATACCTGAATACCCTACAATAGTGAGGGGACACGACCACCGGTTCCCTACACTAGACACGGAGGGAGTAAGGGTCTCCTAAAATCCAGCAGACAGAAAATAACAAATAAAGGAACAACACTTATCTTGCAGATGACTGGGAAATAGAAACAGCATGCACACACACTCCAGGAAGTTGTATAAGCCGCACACTACTGCATTATGGGGAGGAACTTAAAGGGCAGCAATCAGTCCAACTGCATGCCAGCTGAGATAGACTAACGAGATGAGGAACTAAACAAAACAAAGAAATTCAAGGAGGAGGATCTGGAAAGCTCCTGTCAGAGCTTCTCAGCTGTCTGGCTGTGACAGTACCCCTCCCTCTACGAGTGGACTCCGGACACTCAGAGCCAACCTTCTCAGGATGGGACCTATGGAAAGCCCTGATGAGACGAGAGGCCTTAATGTCCGTCACTGGGACCCACATCCTCTCCTCAGGACCATAACCCTCCCAATGAACGAGGTACTGGAGGGAACCGCGGACAAGACGAGAATCCACAATCCTAGAGACCTGAAATTCAAGATTTCCATCAACCATAATCGGAGGAGGAGGCAAAGGCGACGGTACAATGGGTTGAACATAAGGTTTCAATAAGGACTTATCAAAAAAATTATGGATCTTCCAAGTCTGAGGAAGATCAAGACGGTAGGCAACAGGATTGATGACAGACAGGATCTTGTAAGGCCCAATAAACCTAGGACCCAACTTCCAGGAGGGAACCTTCAATTTGATATTCTTGTTAGACAACCACACAAGATCACCAACATTCAGGTCCGGACCAGGCACACGTCTCTTATCTGCCACACGCTTATATCTCTCACTCATGCTCTTTAGATTATCCTAAATCTTTTGCCAAATAGATGACAAAGACGAGGAGAATCTGATCTCATCAGGCAAACCAGAAGACCCCTCTCCCGAGAAAGTCCCAAACTGCGGATGAAACCCATATGCACCAAAAAATGGTGACTTATCAGAGGACTCCTGACGACGGTTATTTAAAGCAAACTCAGCAAGGGACAAAAAAGAACACCAATCCTCCTGATTCTCCGCCACAAAACAGCGCAGATATGTCTCCAGATTCTGATTGACGCGCTCTGTCTGGCCATTCGACTGCGGATGGAAAGCAGAAGAAAATGACAACCGAACCCCCAAGCGAGAACAGAAAGCCTTCCAGAATCTGGAAACAAACTGCGTGCCCCTATCAGAGACTATGTCTGAAGGAATACCATGCAATTTGACAATGTGGTCAATAAATGCCTGCGCCAGCGTCTTAGCATTGGGCAAACCAGGAAAAGGGATAAAATGCACCATTTTGCTAAAATGGTCCACCACCACCAGAATCACAGTCTTCCCCGAGGAACGAGGCAAGTCCGTTATGAAGTCCATGGACAGATGTGTCCAAGGACGGGAAGGAATGGGCAAAGGAAGGAGAGGACCTGATGGTCGTGAATGAGGGACTTTAGCACGAGAGCAAGTCTCGCAAGCTGCCACAAAACCCTCAACCGACTTACGAAGCGCAGGCCACCAGAATCTCCGAGCGATGAGATCCAGTGTGGCTCTTGCCCCCGGGTGCCCAGCAAGGACCGTATCGTGGTGTTCTTTAAAAATCTTGTGTCTCAAAGCGAGAGGCACAAACAACCTCCCAGGAGGACAAAGATCAGGAGCTTCTGACTGGGCTGCCTGCACCTCTGCCTCCAATTCAGGAAAAAGAGCAGAGACCACCACACCTTCAGCCAAAATGGGACCCGGGTTTTCAAAATTCCCACCTCCCGGAAAACAACGTGACAGGGCATCTGCCTTCACATTCTTAACCCCAGGGCGGAACGTGACAACAAAATTAAACCTTGAAAAGAACAAAGACCATCTGGCCTGTCTCGGGTTCAGACACTTGGCTGACTCCAAGTAGGCCAGATTTTTATGGTCAGTAAACACGGTAATAGGGTGTCTGGCTCCCTCTAGCCAATGGCGCCATTCCTCAAAAGCCAACTTGATGGCCAACAATTCCCTATCTCCCACATCATAATTTCTCTCTGCGGAGGAGAGTTTCTTTGAGAAAAAGGCACACGGTTGCCATTTGGCAGGAGAGAAACCCTGAGACAAGACCGCACCCACCCCTACCTCAGAAGCATCAACCTCAACTATGAAGGGTAACGAAATATCAGGTTGTACCAGGATGGGAGCGGAAGCAAAACTCTCCTTGATATTAGAAAAGGCCTTACACGCCTCTACCGACCAGGAAGAAAAATCTACCCCCTTTCTGGTCATATCAGTGAGTGGTTTAACAACAGAGGAATAATTCAAAATAAATTTCCTGTAATAATTGGCAAAGCCCAAAAAACGCATCAGCGCCTTCTGATTCTCAGGAAGCTCCCACTCAAGCACAGCGCGGACCTTCTCGGGGTCCATGCGAAAACCAGAAGCGGAGAGAAGAAACCCCAGAAATTGAATTTCTGGAACCGCAAACACACATTTCTCCAGTTTTGCGTATAATTTATTCTCCCGCAGGATGAGCAAGACCTGATGTAAGTGTTCCTTATGAGTCTTGAAATCAGGAGAAAAAATCAAAATGTCATCCAAATACACTAATACAAATTTTCCCATTAAATGATAAAAAATGCTGTTCACGAAATGCTGAAAAACGGCTGGGGCATTCATCAAACCAAAAGGCATAACCAAATTCTCAAAATAGCCCTCAGGGGTATTGAAAGCCGTCTTCCATTCGTCTCCTTCTCTGACCCTAACCAGGTTGTATGCCCCTCTTAGGTCTAATTTGGAAAAGACTTTAGCCCCAACAACCTGGTTAAACAGGTCCGGGATCAGAGGAAGCGGATAAGGATCACGAATAGTGATACTGTTCAGCTCCCTGAAATCCAGACAAGGTCTTAAAGAACCATCTTTTTTCTTAACAAAGAAAAAAACAGCGGCAACAGGTGACTTCGAGGGTCGTATGTGTCCTTTTCTCAGACTCTCAGAGATATAAGCACGCATAGCGACCCTCTCAGGTTGGGAGAGATTGTATAAACGAGATTTAGGCAGCTTGGTGCCTGGGATGAGATTAATAGGGCAATCATACTCCCTGTGCGGAGGCAAATCCTGAACTCCACTCTCAGAGAAGACATCCAAAAATTCAGAGAGGAAAGGTGGTACAGTCTTATTAGAAACCTCAGAAACAGATGTTATGAGGCAATTCTCTCTGCAAAAGTCACTCCAACCATTTATTTGCCTCGCTTGCCAATCAATGGTGGGGTTATGTTTAGTGAGCCAGGGTAGCCCCAACACTAGAGGAGTAGGCAAACCGCTAAGGACGAAACATGACACATCCTCAACATGAGCATCACTCACAATTAAACGGATATTGTGAACTATGCCCTTTAATGATTTCTGAGAAAGTGGAGCGGAATCAATAGCAAAAACAGGAATATCCTTTCCCAAAGTGCATACCTGGAAACCATGAGTTATTGCAAATTGATTATCAATGAGATTGACAGCTGCTCCACTATCCACAAAAATCTCACAAAAAATGCTCTTGCTCTCTAGCGCCACCCTAGCAGGCAGGACAAAACGGGAACTACAAGCAAACGGAAAAACCTTCAATTTCCGCCTCAACCCTACCAATAGTAACAGACGGAACATTTTTAAAAGATTTTTTCCTTTTTGTTTCTTTATTACTCCCAGAAGACTGCCTAAATCTCCTAGAGGGACAAATATTTGCCAAATGATTTATACCTCCACAACAAAAACAAACCCTCCCATGCGGGCTGAATCTTCTATTGTCAGAGGCAATCAACCCCAGCTGCATGGGCTCCTGCTCAGAAGGGGCTGACAGCGACTGAGACCCCTGCGCACAAAATGAGACCGCTGCACTGTCCCGGGACTGAGTATGACAGGAAGGAGAGATCTCTCCTCTCTCTCTAAGACGCCTGTCAATACGAACGGCCTGAGACATAGCAGAATCCAAGGAGGTAGGTCTCTCATGAAAGGCAAATGCATCTTTCAATCCCTCTGAAAGACCATGGCAAAATTGTCTTCGGAGTGCAGCATCATTCCAACCAGTATCAGCTGCCCATCTCCGAAATTCTGAGCAGTATATCTCTGTGGATTGTTTACCCTGGCATAACAGACGTAGTCTAGACTCAGCCAGAGCAATACGATCCGGATCATCATATATCTGACCCAGGGCTAAAAAGAATTCATCCACTGAACGGAGGGGCTGTGCCCCCTCCGGCAGCGAAAAGGCCCAGGACTGAGCGTTACCCCTGAGCAGCGATATAATGATCCCCACCCTCCGTTCCTCATCACCAGAGGAGTGGGGAAGAAGGCGAAAATGGAGTTTGCAAGCCTCTCTAAAACGCACAAAATACTCACTACCGCCGGAGAACGTATCCGGGAGCGAGATCTTAGGCTCAATACAAACTCCATGAACGCAAGCTGAACCGGTCACTTGAAACTGAGAAAAAGTCTTACGGAGATCAGCTACCTCCAATGAAAGACCCTGGAAGCGTTCAGCCAAAAGTGAAACCGGATCCATGCTTGAGACGGTTTTTGGCGGCTTATAATGTCACGGATGGTGTACAGGAAACAAGACAATGTAATACAATCAATGACTCACTGGATCCACAACTAAGGAACAAAAGGGAGACCCCTGCATAAGATCTGCAACTTTCCCTCACTGCTCAGCCTATGCGAACACCCCAAAGGTGGATGGGCGCATATCCACGTACCTCGGCTATCTAATACCTGAATACCCTACAATAGTGAGGGGACACGACCACCGGCTCCCTACACTAGACACGGAGGGAGTCAGGGTCTCCTAAAATCCAGCAGACAGAAAATAACAAATAAAGGAACAACACTTATCTTGCAGATGACTGGGAAATAGAAACAGCATGCACACACACTCCAGGAAGTTGTATAAGCCGCACACTACTGCATTATGGGGAGGAACTTAAAGGGCAGCAATCAGTCCAACTGCATGACAGGTGAGATAGACTAACGAGATGAGGAACTAAACCAAAACAAAGGAATTCAAGGAGGAGGATCTGGAAAGCTCCTGTCAGAGCTTCTCAGCTGTCTGGCTGTGACAGTAGAAAGATTGTGCTGTTTCTTTATGGTAGCTTTCTGGGTTTGCCTTGCAACCCTTTTTGGCTCACTCAGGGATCCGTAGCTCCTTCTCCTCAGCTGTTTCTTGTCCAGCAATCCCAACTTCCTTATATTCCCCTCTCCCACTTCTCTGGTTGCCAGATATAGAGCTTCCTGCTTGGACTTCTATACTGACCCACTGGAGCTGTGTAGCTGTGTTCCCTGGTCGTTGTTCCAGAACGTTACCCTCCGGATCCCTGTTGGGCATTCGTGGTCTGCTGTTGTCGCCCACCTGGGATTATATGTTTGTCTGTATTGTCTGTCCTCTCCTTGGTGTTTTCCTCTTAGTGTCAGTGGTGCGGACTAGTGATCCCACCGCCCCGTTCACTACATAGGGCTCATCTTAGGGAAAGCCAGGGTTTAGGCACGTGATCGGCGTACGGGTGAGGAACCCGTCTAGGGACGTCAGGGCAGTCAGGTGCCAGCCGCAAGGTGAGTCAGGGGTCACCACCTTTCCCTCTCCCTTGGACAGGGCCTTCCCATTTCCCTCCCTTTGCGTGACGCCGGTCATTACATTATATCTGGCCCTTATTTTGTGTAGGTAAAAAAAAATTTTTTTTCTTTCTACCTACTTAGAATCCAGTATGGATCCAATTGCTGCTTTGTCAAAGCAACTTCAAGGCCTGTCTTTGGAGGTGGCAGGGTTGAAGGTGTCGGTCCTCCAGCAACAGCAGCAATTACAACAGACCGCAAGCCCAGCGGTTGCTACAGGTAACCAGGTTGTTGCGGAACCCAAGGTTGCTCTTCCTGACAGATTTTCTGGGGGAAGGGACAAATTTGTGACATTCCGTGAGGCCTGTAAATTATATTTTAAGCTGCGCCCTTACTCCTCTGGTAATGAAGAACAGCGGGTGGGGGTTGTTATTTCCCTGCTGCAGGGGGACCTGCAATCCTGGGCGTTCTCTTTACCAGCTGATTGCCAGGCTCTCCGGTCAGTGGATGAATTTTTTGGGGCCTTGGGTCTCATATATGACGACCCTGACCGAGTCGCACTGGCTGAATCAAAATTACGGAGACTCCTACAGGGAGAGCGGCCAGCAGAGGAGTATTGCTCAGAGTTCCGTAGGTGGGCTACGGATACCCAGTGGAACGACCCAGCTCTCAGGAGTCAGTTCTGCTCTGGGTTATCCGAAAGGATTAAGGATGCGCTTGCGCTGTATGAGACTCCCTTTTGCCTTGATGCGGTTATGTCCCTTGCTATCAGAATAGATAGACGTTTTAGGGACAGATTGAAAAAACCGGAGCAATTGGTAACCCCTCCCAAGCAGCAGTTAGTCTGTACGGACTTAGACGAGCCTATGCAGCTAGGAGGAACTACTCATCAGGTCCATCCTCCTGAGGCTCGCCGTAGGCGTGGGGTTTGTTTTTTCTGTGGGGAGAGGGGTCATTTTATTAATGTCTGTCCTTCCTTCCTCAAAAACAAAAGACCGTCGGAAAACTACTAACCCCAGGCTGTGTGGAGGATGTCAGCCGGGGGGTATCGTTTCCTCCATACGAACATCGCAATTTGTGTTGCCAGCGGTTGTTGTTTTTGGCGTTAAGATGGAGACTATTTCTTTTTTTCTAGACAGTGGAGCAGGAGTAAATTTGATAGATGCCCATTTTGCCCACACTATGGGTTTGTCTCTCTGCACGCTACAGAGACCTATTCCCATATTCGCTATTGATTCTGCTCCTCTGTCTCAGAGAAACCTCACTCACATTGTCCATAACTTACACCTTCGGGTAGGGGATCACCATAACGAGTTGCTTTCATGTTATGTTCTGGAGGGGCTTCCCACTCCGGTGGTGTTGGGTCTTCCCTGGTTGGTAGCGCACAATCCAGTGGTGGATTGGCAGGCCAGGGAGATATTGGAGTGGAGTGAGCATTGCAGAGAAAATTGCTTAAATAGCAATTGCTTAGTCGCCTCCATAGCTACCCTACCTACATTTGTTTCGGACTTTGAGGACGTTTTTTCTGAAAAGGGTTGTCAGAAGTTACCACCTCACCGTCCTTATGATTGCCCGGTTAACCTGATTCCCGGTGCAAAATTACCCAAGACCAGGTTATATAATCTTTCGGGTCCGGAGAGACAAGCCATGAAAGATTATATCTCCGAGAGCTTGGCTAAGGGACACATCAGACCCTCTTCTTCACCCGTGGCTGCAGGGTTTTTCTTCGTTAAAAAGAAAGATGGGGGCCTGCGTCCTTGCCTAGATTTTCGCGAATTAAACCGGATAACCATCCGAGACCCATACCCTCTTCCTCTCATTCCTGACCTGTTTAATCAGATTGCGGGTGCTAGGTGGTTCTCCAAACTTGATCTTAGGGGGGCCTACAATCTAATTTGTATTAAGGAAGGGGATGAGTGGAAGACAGCTTTTAACACCCCTGAGGGGCATTATGAAAATCTAGTCATGCCTTTCGGTCTGACCAATGCTCCTGCTGTCTTCCAACATTTCGTTAATGACATTTTTAGTCATCTTATCGGCAGGTTTGTGGTGATATACCTAGATGATATTTTAATTTATTCGTCTGATCTGAAAACACATGAGGTGCATGTCAGACAGGTACTGCAGGTCCTACGGACGAATAAATTATATGCTAAAATTGAAAAATGTGTCTTCGCCGTTCAGGAAATACAGTTCCTAGGTTATTTATTATCTGCTTCAGGTTTCCGTATGGATCCTAGGAAGGTCCAGGCAATTTTAGATTGGGATCTTCCTGAGAACCTCAAAGCACTGCAACGGTTCTTGGGCTTCGCAAATTTCTATAGAAAGTTCATTAAAAATTATTCAGTGATTGTAAAACCCCTTACTGACATGACTAGGAAGGGGACTGATTTTTCTAAATGGTCTGACGCCGCTAAAATTGCTTTTTCCTCTCTAAAAGAGAGGTTTACCTCGGCACCTGTACTAATCCAACCTGATGTCTCCCAGCCTTTTATTGTTGAAGTCGATGCGTCAGAGGTGGGAGTGGGGGCTGTGCTGTCTCAGGGTCCGTCTCCTGGCAAATGGCGTCCTTGTGCTTTCTTTTCTAAAAAACTATCTGCAGCAGAAAAGAACTATGATATTGGCAATAGGGAACTATTAGCTATTAAACTAGCGTTTGAAGAATGGCGTCACTTTTTGGAGGGGGCAATTCACCCCGTCACTGTGATTACGGACCACAAAAACCTTCTGTACCTCGAATCAGCTAAGCGTCTCACCCCTAGACAAGCTAGGTGGTCGCTATTTTTTACCAGGTTTAACTTTGTTATTACCTATCGTCCTGGGGCAAAAAATACCAAGGCAGATGCATTATCTCGTTGTTTCCCTGGAGGGGGTAATGTGAGTGATCCGGTACCCATTCTACAAAGAGGAGTGGTTGTCTCTGCGGTACACTATGTTCTGGAGGGGAAGGTGTTAGAGGCCCAGGGGGACGCCCCGGTCTCTTGCCCCTCAGACAAAATTGTTTGTACCGTTGAACCTGCGTCTCGAATTGTTAAAGGAACATCATAATTCGGCACTTGCTGGGCACCCGGGTAGTTAAGCAACCTTGGAGCTATTGTCTCGTCGTTTTTGGTGGCCAAGGTTGCGTCAGGATGTAATGGATTTTGTGTCTTCTTGTTCTACTTGTGCGCGCGCTAAAGTTTCTCATACACGTCCTGCAGGGTCTTTATTGCCACTTGTCATTCCCAATAGGCCATGGACACATCTGTCAATGGATTTTATCACTGACTTACCTTTGTCTGCGGGTAAAACAGTTATCTTGGTAGTAGTGGACAGGTTTAGCAAAATGGTACACTTCATTGCGTTACCCGCACTACCTAATGCTAAGACTCTTGCTCAGGTATTCATCAGTGAAATCGTGAAGCTTCACGGGGTCCCTTCCGATGTTGTTTCGGATCGGGGAACTCAGTTTATTTCTAAATTTTGGAAAGCTTTTTGTTCCCGTTTGGGGGTACACTTGTCCTTTTCATCAGCTTTCCATCCTCAGTCGAATGGACAGACTGAGCGTACCAACCAAAACCTTGAGACATATCTAAGATGTTTTGTGTCTGAAAACCAAGGTGTGGTCATCATATTTACCGTTAGCCGAGTTTGCCATAAATAATCGCCGTCAGGAATCTACTGGTAAGTCACCATTTCTTGGTGCATATGGTTTTCATCCCCAATTCTGTACTTTCAAAGAGGGGGGTTCTTCTGGGGTTCCCGAAGAGGAACGGTTTTTATCATCTCTTTCATCAGTATGGCAGAAGGTGCAAGCTAACTTGAAAAATATGGGAGGTAAATATAAATGCATGGCTGATAAGAGACGGTCGCCAGGTCCGGACCTAGGAGTGAATGACTATGTGTGGTTGTCTACTAGGAATATTAAATTAAAGGTTCCCTCTTGGAAACTGGGTCCTAGGTTCATTGGCCCTTACAAAATAGTAGCCATCATTAACCCCGTGGCTTTTCGCCTGGAGCTACCTCAGACTTTTAAATTCCATAACGTCTTCCATAAGTCGTTACTCAAGAAATATGTTCCACCTCTAGAACCGTCACCGCTGCCACCCCCTCCTGTTGTTGTGGATGGTAATCTAGAGTTTCAAATATCCAAAATTGTTGATTCTCGTCGGGTCCGCCGCTCTCTTCAATATCTGGTGCATTGGAGGGGTTACGGTCCCGAGGAAAGAATGTGGGTTCCAGTGTCTGAGGTAAACACCGACAGGTTAGTTCGGGCTTTTCATGCCTCTCATCCTGAGAGACCTAGTCCTGAGTGTCCGGAGGCCCCTCGTAGAGAGGGGGGTACTGTCACGAGGGTGTCAAGAGCCACGCCTGACTCCGTTATACCCGGGGTCAGGAAGTCGCAGCGGGTGGCTGCGCGCTCTATGTAGAAAGATTGTGCTGTTTCTTTATGGTAGCTTTCTGGGTTTGCCTTGCAACCCTTTTTGGCTCACTCAGGGATCCGTAGCTCCTTCTCCTCAGCTGTTTCTTGTCCAGCACTCCCAACCTCCTTATATTCCCCTCTCCCACTTCTCTGGTTGCCAGATATAGAGCTTCCTGCCTGGACTTCTATACTGACCCACTGGAGCTGTGTAGCTGTGTTCCCTGGTTGTTGTTCCAGAACGTTACCCTCCGGATCCCTGTTGGGCCTTCGTGGTCTGCTGTTGTCGCCCACCTGGGATTATATGTTTGTCTGCATTGTCTGTCCTCTCCTTGGTGTTTTCCTCTTAGTGTCAGTGGTGCGGACTAGTGATCCCACTGCCCCATTCACTACATAGTTCTCATCTTAGGGAAAGCCAGGGTTTAGGCACGTGATCGGCGTACGGGTGAGGAACCCGTCTAGGGACGTCAGGGCAGTCAGGTGCCAGCCGCAAGGTGAGTCAGGGGTCACCACCTTTCCCTCTCCCTTGGACAGGGCCTTCCCATTTCCCTCCCTTTGCGTGACGCCGGTCATTACAGTAAATTGGACTTCCTTGATCTGAAGATCAAAGTTGATAAGGATGGTAAACTGCAGACAGATATCTATAGGAAGAAGACAGCAGTTAACTTCATCTTCAGCGCACCCTAGATTGACACTAAATGGAATCCCTAAAGGTCAGTTTGTTAGGCTAAAAAGAATTTGCTCTGAAAAAGACAGATTCAAAGAGAGAGGTTACAGCAACAGACAGATAAAAAGGAGTGCAAATGGGTAAGGCACGCAAAAGGGAAAAATTATTATGCCCAAACAAAAAAATACAAATTCTTGAAAAGCAGGAAATTAGATTCATCACTAATTTCAATGAGCAATGGGGTAAAATGTCCGAGATTTTAAATAAGCATTGGAGTGTCTTGAAAACTGACACCAGACTAAAGGACTGTATTCCGAAAAGACCACTAATGACTGCGAGACGGTCAAAAAATCTTAAAGATCTGCTAGTCCATAGCCACTATATGCCTATGGTAGAAACTGAACGAAAAAGGTCCATGAAGGGATCCTTTCCATGCGGATCCTGCAAAAGCATGTTCAAATATGGATAAATGCATGAATGCAATCCTTTGAAATAAGGGATTATATTTCCTGTACATCGACAGGCGTTGTGTATTATGCACTCTGTCCCTGTGACAACATCTACATAGGTCTCACTACAAGAGAACTTCGGAAAATAATTTGTGAGCATGTCAGGGACATAGAGAAGGCAAAAGATGAAGAAGAATTGACGCATTTAAAAACCATCCCCAAGCATTTTAAACTTCACCATCAGAGCAATCCCAATTTGCTACGATTTAGAGGTATTGATCAAGTACATTTGGGAATAAGAGGAGGTAATTATGCAAAAATATTAGCACAAGTAGAGAGTAAGTGGATTTTTAGATTGAAGACCTTGACACCAAAGGGGCTTAACCTTTTCATGACCAAGGGTCATTGATGCCCCAGTGTCCAGGTCAAAATTTACAAATCTGACATGCGTCACTGTTGAGGAACGGTTGAGACGTATGCATATATCCATGCATGCCTGCAAACACGTGCGGGCATGTATGGTATATATATCCACAGCATCATGGGACGATGTGCGCAAATGTGCCCAGCATCTGCGCACGTCTGCCCATGGTGATCCCCAGGGGCTCATGGTGGCCCCTGTGGGAAATATGTGCCCCCTGGGAGCCGGGCCCCCTTATAATGTAGGGGCTTGTGCCCCCTTATAATGTAGGGGCTTGTGCCCCCTTATAATGTAGGGGCTTGTGCCGCCTTATAATGTAGGGGCTTGTGCCCCCTCATATAATAATGTGCCCCCTTATAATGTAGGGGCTTGTGCCCCCTTATAATGTAGGTGCTTGTGCCCCCTTATGTAGGGGCTTGTGCCTCCTTATATATATGTGCCCCTATACAGTTATATAGGAGGGCTTATTCCTGCCCCTATGTGAATAATGTCCGTTCATATATGCTTATAGATGTGCCCCAAGCATCTATGGGCATATATGGCGGGAATCCCGCTCATATGCGCCTGCTGGGTGGGTGGAGGAGACCGACAGTTGGACAATTATGTCCAGCGTCGGCCTCTACAAAGGACAGAGGATCAAAAAGATCCTCTGCCCTTTGTCACCATCTCCGGCAGCGCTGGAGATGGTATGCCTAACAGGGACATGGGAACAGAGTTCCCATGCCCCTGTGTGCCGCTCACCTCCGGCGGCTGTAATTACAGCGCCAGCGATGTGCGATATCTCCACAGGCGGGAGGATCAAAGGATCCCCCTGCCTGGGAGTGCGGGCTGGCACAGGGCAGTAAAACGGGCGCGAGCGCTGCAGGGTTTAAATACCCCAGCAGCACTGCGCTCGGACAGTTCGGCCCCCCCCCCCCCCCCTGAAGGTGAGCGCATCCAGCGCTGAGAGATCGGCACCCCCCCCTGAAGATGAGCGGATCCGGTGCTCAGAACGGGACCCCTCCATACAGGAGAGCGCAGGCAGCGATGTGCTGTGCTCTGAAGAAATGACCGGCCACCCCCACAGAGAGGAGAGAGAGAACGCAGGCAGCCCTGAGCCCTGCACCCGAAACAAGAGCTGAGAAGAGTTGGAGAGCCCAGAGCAGTTGAGCCCAGAGCAGCCCAGAGGAGGAGAGCAGAAGGACGGAGCAGAAGTTATACAGTCTAAGTATCGCTTTCCCTGTCCTGCCTCCTCCTTAACCCTTGCTGCCCTGAACCACTAATATCTCACTGCCCCCCTGCCATTAACCCCTTCAGTGCCCAGCAGTCCCCCAATGGCAATCCCAGCAGCATTGCTGCTGCCCTTAACCCCTGCCCTGCTGCCCCAGGTCACAGTCCCCTGCTCTGCAACTCTGCTCCCCAGTCCCCTGTTAACCCCTTCAGTGCCCTGTTCCCCTACTCTCCCCTGGTTACCCCTGGAACCCTATACACCCCTGGTTAACCCTGTTACCCCCTGGACACCCCTGGTAACCCTAATCCTATATCCCCTGATCCCCTACTGACTCCTGGAACCCTATACACCCCTGGTTAACCCTGATTAACCCCTGGTGGTTACCCTGGTTCCCTGCCTTGGTTCCTCTGTAGAGCATGCTTCTGCTCTGCAAACAATCCTCTGTAGAGCATGCCTCTGCTCTGCAAACAATTAATTAACCCTCTTGTAACCCCGTAGGGACAGTGAGTACAGACGGGTGGGTTATTGTTAATATACTTGTATGTGTGAACTGTATAGTTAGTTGATGGGTGGAATTGGGAATGTGTAGTGTAGTTTAGGATTGTATATTTAGTGCTGTATTGTTAGTGTATTGCGTGCGTAGTGTATTAGGTTGTAATAAATACCGTTATATTTGTACCCTTTGTGTAGCGTGTATTTATTGGCGATAGTTCAGTAAGGCGCATGCAGATAGCGTAGCGATCAGTGTAAAGCAAAGTATTGTGTTGTTATTAGTATATAAAGGTATAAATGGGCGGTGTCATCAATAGTTGGCTCCTCCCATTTATGAATATTAATTACTGATATTTACATAAATATTAGTGATTAATATTCCCCCTTTACAGTCACTTTATGTGGTAATAGCTTTGGAACACTTTTATTTATCCAAGCCATTCTGAGATTGTTTTCTCGTGACACATTGTACTTCATGATAGTCATAAATTTGAGTCACAATTTTCAAAATTTCTATTTCTCTGCTTCTAAAACAGAGAGTCATACCTAATAAAATATTTATTACTTAACATTCCCCATATGTCTACTTTATGTTGGCATCATTTTGGAAATGTAATTTTATTTTTTTAGGACGTTAGAAGGCTTAGAAGTTTAGAAGCAATTCTTAAAATTTTTACGAAAATTTCCAAAACCCACTTTTTATGGACCAGTTCAGGTCTGAAGTCACTTTGTGGGGCTTACAAAGTGGAAACCCCCCATAAATGACCCCTCAAGTTACTCAAAACTGATTTTACAAACTTTGTTAACCCTTTAGGTGTTTCACAAGAATTAAAGGAAAATGGAGATGAAATTTCAAAATTTCATTTTTTTGGCAGATTTTCCATTTTATGACATTTTTTTTCTTTAACACATTGAGGGTTAACAGCCAAACAAAACTCAATATTTATTACCCTGATTCTGCGGTTTACAGAAACACCCCACATGTGGTCGTAAACTGATGTAAGGGTGCACGGCAGGGCGCAGAAGGAAAGGAGCGCTGTATGGTTTTTGGAAGGCAGATTTTGCTGGACTGGTTTTAGATGCCATGTCCCATTTAAAGCCCCCTAGGGGATAAGGTGCCAGTTTTATTGGTACTATTTTGGGGTTCATATGATTTTTAATTGCTCTATATTAAGTTTTTTGTGAGGCAAGGAAACTGAAAAATGGCTGTTTTGGCACAGTTTTTTTATTTTTTTTTACAAGATTCATCTGACAGGGTAGATCATGTGCTGTTTTTATAGAGCAGGTTGTTACGGACGCAATGATATCAAATATGTCTATACTTTGTTTCAGTTTTACATAATAAAGCATTTTTGAAAAATAAATTATGTTTTTGTGTGTCCATTTTCTGAACGTCATATGTTTTTTATTTTTCTGCCGATCGTCTTGTGCAGGAGCTTGTTTTTTGCAGAAAGGGTTGAGGTTTTTATTGGTACCATTTTTGGGTACATAGGATTTTTTGATCATTCATTATTACACTTTATGGGGTAAGGTGACCAAAAAATTGGCTGTTTTGGAACAGTTTTTATTTATTTATTTTTACAGCGTTCATCTGAGGGGTTAAGTCATGTGACAGTTTTATAGAGCAGATCGTTACGGACGTGGCAATACCTAATATGTATACTTTTTCTTATTTATTTAAGTTTTACACAATAATAGCATTTCTGAAACCAAGAAAATGATGTTTTAGTGTCTCCATAGTCTGAGAGCCATAGCTTTTTTATTTTTTTGAGGATTGTCTTAAATAGGGTATAATTTTTTGCGGGATGAGGTGACGGTTTTATTGGTACTATTTTGGGGGTCATAAGACTTTTTGATCGCGTGCTGCACTTTTTGTGAAGTAAGGTGACAAAAATGGCTTTTTTGGCACAGTTTTTTTTTTTTTTTTTTACGGTGTTCACCTGAGGGGTTAGGTTATATGATATTTTTATCGAGCAGGTTATTAAGGATGCGGCGATACCTAATATGTACACTTTTTTTATTTTTTATTTCACTTTAACGCAATAATAGCATATTTGAAATAAAAAAATTATGTTTTAGTGTCTCAATGTTATAAGAACTATAGTTTTTTTTATTTTTTTAGCGATTTTCTTATGTAGGGTCTCATTTTTTGCGGGATGTGGTGACGGTTTTATTGGTACCATTTTGTTTGATATACACCTTTTTGATCGCTTGGTATTGCACTTTTTGTGATGTAAGGTGACAAAAATTGCTTTTTTTACACAGTTTTTAAAAAAATTTTATGGTGTTTATCGGACGGGGTCTATCATGTGATATATTTATAGAGACAGTCGTTATGGACGTGGTGATACCTAATATGTGTATTTTTATTTATTTTTTTCATTTTTTATAGGAAAAGGCAATTAATTTTTTCAATTTACATTTTTATTTATTTATTTTTCCTTTTATTATTCCCATTTTTTTTATTATCAAGTCCCTCTTGGATATTGAAGATCCAGTGGGGCTGATGGCTGTACTATAATTTGCAATGCTCTTGCATTGCAAAGTATAATACTATCAGATGTCCTGTAGGTGGCAACACTGGACGCTTTTGCAGAGCGTTCGGTTGCCATGCCTGTTCCAGGCTCTGATCTGCGCTCTGCAGATCAGAGCCTGAAATCAGGTAGTGTCCTCGTGCCCCCCAATCTGTGCCCCTTTCCTGTGCGCCTCCAAGCCCCCCCTTGTCCCCGCCTGCCCCTGATGCAGTTCCCCCTGCCCCCATCCACATTCATGAAGTCTGCCCCTGATGCGGTGCGCCCCCTCCCCGCCCCATACATTCATCCTGCCCCCATTTGCTCCTGCCCCTCAATTCTGGCCGTACCTTCCCCCTCCCCCTTTCCAGCGCGGCCCCCTGCCCTCTGCCCCTGATGCGGTGCGGTCCCCCTGCTGTGTGTGATGGCGGCGCTGGAAAGGCCCCCTCCCTCTATTAACCCCATGGATGCTGCTGCCGCGGCATCTACGGGGTTACAGCAGAGTGTCAGCATGGAGCTGACACTCGCTGCTGGTGGCGGCGGCTCAGGAATGGAGCCACCGCCATCACACACAGCAGGGGGACCGCACCGCATCAGGGGCAGAGGGCAGGGGGCCGCGCTGGAAAGGGGGAAGGTACGGCCAGAATTGAGGGGCAGGAGCAAATGGGGGCAGGATGAATGTATGGGGCGGGGAGGGGGCGCACCGCATCAGGGGCAGACTTCATGAATGTGGATGGGGGCAGGGGGAACTGCATCAGGGGCAGGCGGGGACAAGGGGGGGCTTGGAGGCGCACAGGAAGGGGGCACAGATTGGGGGGCACGAGGACACTACCTGATTTCAGGCTCTGATCTGCAGAGCGCAGATCAGAGCCTGGAACAGGCATTTTTTCACTGCCGCGATCCGATTGGTTAGTCTGCATAGACTAACCAATCAGATCGATTGCCGGAAAGGGGCCACTCTGATTGGTCCCTTGCCGGCATTACTGAACTGTATGCTGTCCGTGACAGCAGCAGGACAGAGGCAGAAGCTTTAATCCAAGCGCTTTACAATGCTTGGATTAAAGAGCTGCCTGACATCTATACACGTGCTATCTGCACGGGGCATGTGCAAATAGCACGTATATAGACGGATTGTAGTCGGGAAGGGGTTAATGAAAATCTGAGTTTTGCTCCTTTCCTTTGAACAGTAGTATCTTTTTAAGGGGTTGGGGATAAGATCCATATAATGTCATTTATTTTTTATGTTTAGGGCCTTTAAGGTGTAATTATCATGAACATATTTTTAATCTCTCTGTTTCTTGTCCTTTTAGAATCCGTAATTCATTACCAGCAGAAGCGTGTGCGATTAAGAATGCATTTACTTAGAGCATCTATTAATGAATGAACTATACATTTAAGGCAGCTAAATATGGGGTTTTGTCCCCCTTTTTAGGGTTGATGTTGAGTATAGGATATTATGGGCATATATCTATATATTAATAGGAAAATGAGCGAGCACTCATACACTTGGCAACCAAATTGACATGTGCAGAAAATATTTATTAAATCCCACTGAGGAAGGGAGAGTGAATCTAACCGAAACGCGTATGGTAAAACAAGTGATGTTCCTGCATTGAAAAGCCTCCGATAATACTGTATGGCTATACAGAAGAAAATTTCTACAGCAAAGGATTAACTATTCTTATCGTCGAAAGCTGCACCGAAGGAAATTGCGGAACAGAGTGGAAACTCCCGCGATCTTTGGAACTCCCGCGAAAATTAAACCAGCTTGCTGTATGGAGCGACTGAATAAGCCGGCAAATATTTAAAGCTCCATTGAAGCAATAGGGAGACAGCAGACGCTAGACGGTAAGCCAAATATTGATTTTTAAGTTTTCTTCGATTCAAAGCTCATATCGACCTTAAAAGGATATGATATGCTATAAGAGACTTTTCACATTATCAGGATTCCTGTGGACACTTTATGAACATGTTGCACTCCCAGTGAATACACCTACAACATTTTCAGTGACATTCAGTTTCCCAAATTGGGATAGAGCGCTAGAAGATAATACCCCCTCTTCCCAAATAACAGCATATACTTGAAGTTTTTGGTGTGATATATATTATTGAATTTATCGACACTATTGAGTGGTATCGAATATTCTATCGAATATTTCAACATTGAATTTTCTATCGAATATATTTTTATCGAATATAGTATCGATCATATCTACCACAATATATGTGACTGTAATGTTGTATATTATTGCTACATTGTTCTTAAAAATTTTATTACTTGTATTTTATGGGGATTTAATAAATATTTTCTGCACATGTCAATTTGGTTGCCAAGTGTATGAGTGCTCGCTCATTTTCCTATTACTACATTTGCCTTTTAAGAGAGGGTGGGGTGATTCCCTCTATATGAGCTTGCAGCACCATACCTTAACTACTTGCTAGTGAGCCACCACAACCTACCACTATTTCTATATATATTTTGTGTATTATTATTACGAATTTTTTATGCACATGCACTTTTTTCATATTCATTTGTATAATACTTTATTTATTATTTATTCAAGCACTTTATTGTGAATTTTTGTTGCAATATGCACTTTATTTATTATGTACACCACATGCAGGTATATTATGAATTGCGATACTTTAGGCTTAGGTTAGGATGCATTTAGCACTTTAAACCAGATTAATTGAAATTGGTAACTGATACTGATATTCATTCAGTATGATTTTGAGAATCAGCCTTGATATTGATGTATCCATTGATATTAGTGATGAGAGTGAGCACGATGCACTTTCATTCAGTTTTAGTAACTGATTGTTACATAGTTACATAGTTAATACGGTTGAAAAAAGACAAACATCCATCAAGTTCAACCAAGAGATAGGTGGGGCCGCAAATCCCAGAAGGAAGAGAGACTCAGATTTCTACACGTTTTCATAAGCATTTATGTTTTTTACTTTTAAGAATTTGTCTAAACCCTTTTTGAAACTGTCCCCTGTTCCTGCTGTGACCACGTCCTGAGGAGTCTATTCCACAGATTCACAGTTCTTACAGTAAAGAAGCTTTGACGCTTCTGGAGACTGAACTCTTTCCTCTCCAGTCGGAGGCAGCGCCCCCTTGTCTTTTGAGCACATTTTACATGGAACAGCTTTTCGCTGTATTTTTTGTATGGCCCATTTATATACTTGTACAGGTTAATCGTGTCCCCCCTTAGACGTCTCTTCTCAAGACTAAATCAATTTAACTCTTTTAATCTTTCTTCATAACTAAGACCCTCAATGCCCCTTATCATTTTAGTCGCTCTCCTCTGTACTTTTTCCAGCTGCAGTGCATCCTTTCTATGGACTGGTGCCCAGAACTGGACTGCGTATTCCAGATGAGGCCGCACCAGCGCTTTGTAAAGTGGTAGTATTACATCCCTGCCCCGCGAGTCCATAGCTCGTTTAATGCATGACAATATCCTGGTGGCCTTAGAAGCAATTGATTGACATTGTATACTATAATTTAATCTACCATCCATAAGGACACCCAAATCCTTCTCTATAAGTGACTCTCCCAGTGCTACATCACCTAGGACATATGAAACACAGAGATTATTACTACCAAGATGCATAACTTTACATTTGTTCACATTGAACCTCAACTGCCAAGTTGATGCCCAATCACTCAGTGTTCAAGTCAGCTTGTAGTTTGTGGACATCTTCCATAGACCGTACAGTTCTACACAGCTTAGTGTCATCTGCAAAAATATATATGGTGCTATTAATCCCGTCCTCAATATCATTAATAAATAAATTAAATAATAAAGGGCCCAGCACTGAACCTTGGGGTACACCACTTATAACCTGGGACCATTCTGAATAGGAATCATTGACCACAACTCTCTGGACACGGTCCTTCAGCCAGTTTTCAATCCAATTACAAACTATACTTTCCAAGCTAATAGACCTTACTTTACTTATTAAGCATCTATGAGGGACAGTATCAAAAGCCTTTGCAAAATCCAGAAACACTACACCCCTCTGCCACCCCTCAGCCGCCCCTCTGTCCAGGTTACTACTCACCTCCTCATAAAATCAAATCAGGTTCGTCTGACAACTTCTGTCCTTGGTAAACCCATGCTTGTTATCACTTATAATATTATTTATAGTCACATACTCCTGTATATAGTCCCTTAAGATCCCCTCAAACATTTTTCCCACAACAGAAGTTAAACTAACTGGTCTATAATTACCTGTGGAGGACCTTGATCCTTTTTTTAATATGGGCACCACGTTTGCTTTGCGCCAATCACTTGGCACTGTACCAGTCCCTAGAGAATCCTTAAAAATTATAAACAGGGGCACAGAAATGACTGAACAGAGCTCTTTAAGCACTCTTGGGTGTAATCCATCTGGACCCGGAGTTTTGTTCACATTTACCCTATTTAACTTCTCTTGGAACCATATCTACAGTTAGCCAATTGAGTATATCACTGGATGTACTAACAACCCCGGTGCCACAGATATCAGCTCCTTTCTCTTCTTTTGTATATACAGAGCTAAAAAAACTATTTAGGAACTCTGCCTTTTCCTTATCTTCAGTGACTACCCCCCCTCCCCTTTACCATTATTTATGGCACCTACCTGCTCAGACCTAGTTTTTTTTAGCATTTATATATTTAAAAAGCTTTTTGGGATTTGTTTTGCTTTCTTTTGCTACCTGTTGTGTTCGTTTTGTATCTTTGCTAATTTTATCTCCTTTTTGCAGATTTTATTAAGCCCTTTGTAATCTTCAAACGCTACAGCTGATCCCTCAGATTTGTATTTTTTAAATGCCCTCTTTTTGTCTTTTATTGCTCTTTTTACAGTAGTTGTAAGCCATGGGGGGTTTAATTTTAGCCGTTTATACTTGTTACCTAAAGGGATAAAATTTTTTGTGCAATTACTCAATGTGGATTTGAAGCTCTACCATTTATCCTCTGTATCATTATGTGACAGTAGCTGCCCCCAGTCTATGCCCTGAAATGCTGCCCTTAACCCAGGGAAATTAGCCTTTTTGAAATTCAGTGTCTTTGCTCTGCCCGACAGAGTTTGCTTTTTATAGTTTAGGGGGAATATAATTATATTATGGTCACTATTACCTAGTGTTTCTTGAACAGTAACATTACCAACAAGCTCTGCATCCTTAGAAATTACCAGATCCAACAGAGCATCGCCCCTAGTGGGAGCTTCTACAATCTGGTCCATAAAGTGGTCCTGCAGCAAGTTGAGGAATTTTCTCCCCTTTGCAGTTGAGGCAGAACCATGACCCCAGTCAATGTCTGGGAAGTTAAAATCTCCCATTATGACTACTGTACCAGCCTGTGCCGCCCGCTCTATTTGGTTATACAGTTGCAGTTCTATCTCTTCTGTGATGTTAGGGGGTCTATAGGTTACACCAAGTATTATTTTTTCAGTGTTTATATCCCTTTGAACTTCCCCCCATAAGGTTTCCACATCCTCACGATCCTCACGCACAATTGCCTCTTTCACACTTGTCTTCAGGTCACTCCTCACATACAGGCACACGCCACCACCTTTTCTATTAACCCGGTCCTTCCTAAGTAGTGTAAAACCCTCAATATTTACAGCCCAGTCATGCGAAGAGTCCAACCATGTCTCAGCCACACCAACTACATCTATGTGTTCTTCTAGTACAATAGCCTCCAGCTCCCCCATTTTACTAGCTAGACTTCTGGCATTTGTGAAAATACATTTTAAATTACTATTACCTGTAAAGTGATTATCCGGGATTTTTTGGTTACCTTGGTTAATTTTTGTATGTAACAGGTTCTTGTTACCAGCAGTTCTATTTTTTATAAATGTATAGTTATGCCCAGTCTTCTCCCTATTTTCCTTGCTAACTCTGGCCCCCACTAAATCCCCACTGTCCCCTTCTATAACCCACTCTCTATCTACACTATCTACCCCCTTATTAGTATGACCCCCCCCCCCCCTCCCCCCCAGATCCTAGTTTAAAAGCTCCTCCAGCTGTCTAACCATTTTTTCCCCAGGGCAGTTGCACCCTCCCCATTGAGGCGCAGCCCGTCCCTACTGTAGAGCCTGTAACCGACTGCGAAGTCGGCCGAGTTCTACATGAACCCAAACCCTTCCTTCCTGCACCAGCTTCTGAGCCACTTATTTAACTCCCTAAGCTCCCGTTGTCTCTCTAGTGACGCTCGTGGCACTGGTAGTATTTCTGAAAACACTACCTTGGAGATCCTGGACTTGAGCTTCTCACCTAGCTCCCTAAAATAATGTTTAAGGACCTTCCATCTCCCACTGACTTTGTCATAGGTGCCAATGTGTACCATGACCGCCGGGTCTTCCGCAGCCCCACCCAGCAATCTGTCAATCCGATCCGCAATATGCCGAACCCGAGCACCCGGCAGACAACACACTGTTCGGCATTCACGGTCTCGGCGAAAGATGACCCTGTCTGTCCGCCTAATAATAGAGTCCCCTACCACCAGCATCTGTCTGACCTTTGATGCACTCCTTTTCCCATCCTTCCAGCAGCGGTCAACCTCCTGGTTGCTAGGAGAAACAACCTGCTGCAGTGTTGCTGGCCCTGGGCTTTCATCCCTAATATCAGCCAAACAGGCATATTTACTAGGGCGTGCCAGCTCAGGACTAGCCTCCCTGGCACTTTTCCCTCTACCCCTTCTTTCTACATTAACCCAACTGCTGATCTGATAGTTCTGATCTTGCCCTCCTCCACCCATCTCCATTTCACTGACCCCAGCCAGTGCCTGCACAGTGAGGTCTAAGCCTCTCTCTAGTTTAGCAATGTCCCTAAGTACTTCAAGCTGCTTATTTAGATCCATATATTGTGATATATTTGATTATAGAACTCATATATTAGTTTATTGTCACCATTTTAATTATAGGTTGATGTCCATTTTATCATGCTCTGCTGTTATTACCATACTTGTTAACAATGTTAAAGAGCTCTTTTTTTTATATGAAATTTGACCTGGAGTCTGTATTGGTTGCATATTTCTGTAGTCGTCCGTGCGCATGACCGCTCTGCCCGTCCGTCTGTTTCCACCCTTCTCCCAATTGGCTATGACGGAGGCGATAGCGATCTATGTGTGTACGCATTTATCGCCCTCTCCTTCATCGGCCTCGGGGTGAGGGCGGAAGCATCATGACGTGGCGGTTCAGTTTTTGTCATGCGTTGCTTGCGTGATGACGCAATGCAACGTCTACCACATGATTCCAGCTCACTCTTTCTATTGGTATGGACTTAGTTTTTAAGTAATCACGTCCTCCTGTTAACCACTCCTCCTGAGGAAGCGATCACACGCGAAACGCGCGTTGAGGAGCGCCACCACCTCTGTAGCCGCTATTTTCTAATTACCGTATGTGTACCATATATTGGAACTTGATTATTTATGTGGGATATTGGGCATGAGTTTGGCCGCTTATTTGTGCGGCACCAGATGAGCACCCAGTAAACTAGTAAGTGCTGTTAGCTCTATTCAGGTAGATGGGAGTATGCTCTGATTCCATTCAGTTTCCGGATCGGCCTATATATCCCTTTGTACGTTGATTTTGAGTGAGCTACAGAAGTGTTGTGCGGCTGTTGTCCCCTGCTATTATGTTATATCATTGTAATGTCATGATGATCATTTTTTAACATTGTACTTAATAAAATTATATTTTTTAATCATTTTGGTGTTTTTGCATTCCAATTCTTATAGTGATTTGTTAGTATGCTGAGGAGTGTACCGTTGTACTTCCCTTGGTGAAGTGTTTTGGACAATTTCATGATTAATCTCCGGTATGAACTGTAACTTTAACTGTGAAGTCCTTGTAATGAACAGTTAACAATCCTTGTGGCCTGACACAAACAGAAACCCTAACTAACTACCTACAGGCCTGGTCTCAGTCTCTAGGATTCTAGGCGCCAACACTGTAATGATGTGCGTGCACGGTCAGTCATACTGACACAGGACCACTCTGCATCAGCTGGTGACTGTGAATCGACCAAAGGCTTCTCCAAAAGCATGCTGTACCGCAGTGCATGTTGCTTTGCTTCTCAGCTCTCATCAGTGTTCCTGGCAGCAATCCCCCTTCCTCTGGACAAGATCCAGGTCATGGACCACTTGGCTGCAGCTCTGGTCACTGAAGGTTGCTCCCAAGCCTGGATGTCGATGGAACCTCTCCTCACACAGATGCTCAGTCTCACTTCATTTCCAGGCTCGTTGTTTAGCTCCACCCCTGAGAGTGTTCAATATCACATGAAATGCAGTCTGTTGCTGAGCTTTAGAAACAGCCGCATCTTGTGGCCAAACAGCAGAATGTCAGACCAGATAATTTTACTTCATTTACACAAACACATTGTTCACACAATGAGTGCTGTTTCCCCATCTCACAGCTGCATGTATTGACACATGGCCATCATGCCAACATCTCACCCTGGCTGCGCCTCACCTTCTGCCCACACATCCTGCATACTGCCAAGATAATGTCCCCTAATCTGTTGTCACTTGAGATGATGTTTAAAGAGGACCTTTCACCTATTATAACACTGTGAACTAACTATACAGACATGGAGAGCGGCGCCCGGGGATCTCACTGCACTTACTATTATCCCTGGGCGCCGCTCCGTTCTCCCGCTATGCCCTCCGGTATCTCCACTCACTAAGTTATAGTAGGCGGAGATTTCAGTCCCTAAGTTATGGTAGGCGGAGTCTGCCCTTGTTCTGCTCTAGCGCTGGCCAATCGCAGCGCAGAGCTCACAGCCTGGGAGGTTATTTTCTCCCAGGCTGTGAGCTCTGCAATGCGATTGGCCAGCGCTACAGCAGAACAAGGGCAGACTCCGCCTACCATAACTTAGTGAGCGGAGATACCGGAGGACATAGCAGGAGAACGGAGCGGCGCCCAGGGATAATAGTAAGTGCAGTGAGATCCCCGGGCGCCGCTCTCCATGTCTGTATAGTTAGTTCACAGTGTCATAATAGGTGAAAGGTCCTCTTTAAGAGAGAGTCAACCATTCCAGTACAACTGGATTGCTGCATGACAGTGTCAGTTTTGTCCTGTTGCTGCGGGTGCTACCAGCTCCCCTTTTTCTGCTGCTGCTACTTGTATTGGGTATAGCCTTATTTTTGCCACTGAACGTTCCTATGGAGGGCCCAGTTTGTTGGCCATAGTGTACAGTAACTTTATCAGTAATGTAACAGTTTAAAGGGTTATCAGGGAATTAAGAAAATGAAAATATTACTTTCTTATAAATATATAAATACCTTTCATTCAGGGAGCAATCATTAGGATAAATAAAATGGCTGCTGTCCTACCAGTACACACAGAACCTGTCCTAATCACACAGGAAGGCAAGTTACTTCACAACACTGAGATAAAGAGCTGCCTCATCCTCCTCTCTGCTCTACTTGTGCGGGATTATGATCCTGAATATTCAGCTGATAAGAACGTTTGCTGAATCTCTGGGGAATTTAGTTCAGAGGAGACATGAAGTCCAGAGAGGACGGACAGGACAGACTGTGGTAATGTGGGGCTGTGGTAATGGAGACTGCATACAAGTGCTGCTGCTTGTTACCCCCACCTCCTCTCTGTACTTCATGTCTCTTCATCATTTCCATTCCCACAGAGCAGAGAGGAGGATGAGACAGCTCTTTAGCTCAGTGTTGTGAAGTAATTTGTCCTCCTGTGTGATTAGGACAAGTTCTGTATGTACTGGTAGGACAGCTGACTTTTTGTTTCCCCTAATGATTGCTCCGTAGACAAAACTAGCCACTCTAACTAATGAAAGGTATTTGGGAATATATTTATAATAAAGTAATACTTAAATATTTTCATTTTCTTAATTTCCGGAGAACCCCTTTAAGTATGAATGTAGTAGCATTTGAACAAGATGCACCCGGTGATATATTAAACCACCATTTAATACTGAGTCTGACACACTGTAAGACTATTGTGGTGTCTGACATGGTATTTCACAGGGTGAAGTAATTGAGGGTGTACATTTGTGTTCAAAATAAAAGCAGTGTGTTTAAAAAAGCGAATAAAGCTCAAAATCCTTCTAATAGCTTTTATTTCCATACACACAAATGCATTGGGAACACTACACATTCTATTCCAAATCAAAACATGAAGAAAAATATATAAAATTTGTCTTGTTCCTCTAAAAAAAATTGAAGAAAGGTGAATATTAGACTGTTCAAAAAAAATAGCAGTGTTTGTATTCTTCTTTACAAACTCAAACATTCACTATATACACTATAAAATGTTTGAAGATTTTGCTTTCCAACATCTGTGTTGCATGGAGTCAACCAACTTCTGGCACCTGTGAACAGGTATTCCAGACCAGGATGTTTGGACTACATTTCACAGTTCTTCTCTATTTCTTGGTTTTGCCTCGCAAACTACATTTTTTATGTCACCCCACAAGTTTTCTATTAGATTAAGATCCGGGGATTGGGCTGGCCACTCCATAACGCAGGGGTGGCCAACCTTACGGACACAAAGAGCCAGAAAAAAAAAAACGTATGACTACCAGGAGCCACAAGCTATACATTGCGCGGTTGTGATTTTTTTAATGTTACGGCGTTCACCGCATAGGAAATATTTTTTTATATTTTAATAGTTCACACTTTTTAGGGCATGGCGATATGTAATATGTTTATTTTTTATTGTTTGTGAATTTTATATGCAAAATTGGGAAAGGGAGTGATTTAAACTTTTAGTATTTTGGTGTGGTTTTTAACTTTTTTTAATTTATTTATTTATTTACTATTAGCCCCCTTATGGGCTAGAAGTGAACCCTTGTCCTAATAGAGCTCTATTAGGGTGAATAGGACTTCACACTCTCCCTGCTGCCCTGTGCATAGTACACACAGCAGCAGGGAGCGTACCATGGCAGCCAGGGCTTCAGTAGCGTCCAATGAAGAGGGGGGAGGGGACCCTGTGGCTACTGCCACCAATGATACTAATACTTGGGGGGGCACTGCGCCACCAATGGTTAGAATTTATAATACTGGGGGGGGCTGCACTGCGCCACCAATGAATGTAATTCACACATTAATTCAAGTATAGGAGGCAGTGGGTGCGGGCGGTGGTATCACATACCCGGCCTCAATAACAGGGCATGCGATCCGCCGAGGGGGTTAATTTCCGCGGTTCGGAGGATCGCATGCCCTGTTATTGAGGCCGGGTGCCGGGTATGTGATAACGCTGCCGGCACCCGATGCCCCTTATACTTGAATTAATTACATTCATTGGTAGTGCAGTGGCCACAGACGCTGTCCTTCTCCTCCCTGCTATCTCCCCATTGGTGGCAGCGGCAGCTGCGTCACAGTAGAGAGGGAGGGACTCCCTCCTTCTCCACTGTGCTAGTAAAGAGAACATGGTAGGCACTGAGAGTGGCGCATGCCATGTCCTCTATTAGCCTGCACAGCTGCTTCCCATCTCCACTGCAAGAGCCGCACTTGAAGCGGCAAAGAGCCGCAGGTTCGCCATCCCTGCCATAACGTCAATCTTGTTGGTCTGGAACCAAGATGTTGCACGTTTACTGGTGTGTTTGGGGTCATTTTCTTGTTGGAACACCCATTTCAAAGGCATTTCCTCTTCAGCATAAGGCAGCATGACCTCTTCAAGTATTCTGATATATTCAAAGTGATCCATGATCCCTGGTATGCGATAAATAGGCCCAACACCTTAGTATGAGAAACATCCCCATATCATGATGCTTGTGCCACCATGCTTCACTGTCTTCACAGTGCACTGTCGCTTGAATTCAGTGTTTGGGGGCTGAGTCCTTGCAATTTTGGCTATTCTTCTATCCATTCGAATGGTAGTTTTTCACTTTTGTTCCACGTTTTTCAGGTTTTGGTTGCCATTTTAAAGCATTTGCGATCATTTTAGCTGAGCAGCCTATCATTTTCTGCACTTCTTTATATTTTTTTCCCTCTCCAATCAACTTTTTAACCGCTTAAGGACTCATGACGTACATGTACGTCATTTATTTGTGGGACTTAAAGACCCATGACGTACATGTACTTCATGGGGATCGGGCAGGTGCAGGAGCTGCGCCCGCCCGATCAGCGGCAGGGGTCCAGCAGTCATTGATAGCTGGACCCCTGCTGCATGCGTCGACATCGGTAAAATCACTGATGTCGGCGCATTAACCCTTCATGTGCCGTGGTCAGCGCTGACCGCGGCACGTGTGATGCCGGGCGGGGATTGGAGCTGCCATCGGATCCCCGTGCTGCTGTGACGGGGATCCGATGGAATGGAAGGCAGCCCGATGACTTCCTTAGACATCGGAGCTGCCTTCTGGTGGAGAGCCTGTGAGATCCAGCCCCCTGGATCTCACAGGCAGGAAGCTGTATGTGTATTACACGCTGTATTACACATACAACCAATGCATTGTAAAGGGGATCAGCTCTATAAAAATATCACATGACCTAACCCCTCAGGTAAACACTGTAAAAAAAAATCAATAAAAATGTGTGTAAAATAAGCAATTTTTTTGTCACCTTACATCACAAAAAGTGTAATAGCAAGTGATAAAAAAGTCATATGCACCCCCAAAATAGTGCCAATCAAACCATCATCTCATCCCGCAAAAATGGTACTCTACCTAAGATAATCGTTTAAAAACTGAAAAAAATATGTCTCTCAGACTATGGAGACACTAAAACATGATTTGTTTAAAAAATGAAATCATTGTGTAAAACTTACATAAATAAAAAAAGTATACATATTAGGTATCGCCGTGTCCGTAATAACCTGCTCTATGAAAATATCACATGACCTAACCCCTCAGGTGAATACTGTAAAAAAAAATGTGTAAAAAGAGCCATTTTTTGTCACCTTACATCACAAAAAGTGTAATAGCAAAAAGTCATATGCTCCCTATAATAGGATCAATCAAACAGTCATCTCATACTGAAAAAAATTAGCCCCTACACAAGACAGTCACCCAAAAAATAAATAAAACTACGGCTTTCAGAATGTGGAGACACTAAAAATTTTTTTTTTTTTTTCAAAAATGCTTTGTTACGTAAAACTGAAACAAGCAGCCAAAAAAGTAGTCATATTTGGTATTGTCGCGTCCTTAACAACCTGCTCTATAAAAATACCACATGATCTAACCTGTCAGATGAATGTTGTAAATATCAAAAAATAAAAACTGTGCTATTTCTTGTTACCTTGCCTCACAAAAAGTGTAATATAGAGCAACCAAAAATCATATGTACCCTAAGATAGTACCAACAAAACTGCCAAAATGGGGTCACTTTTTTGTAGAGTTGAGCGGACACCTGGATGTTCGGGTTCGGCCGAACTTCACAAAAAAGTTTGATTTCGGGACCCGAACTTGACCCCGAACCCGAACCCCATTGAATTCAATGGGGACCCGAACTTTTGAGCACTAAAATGGCTGTAAAAATGTCACGGAAAGGGCTAGAGGACTGCAAATGGCATCAAAATGTGGTTAAGAGCATGGCAAGATCTCTGCAAACAAATGTGGATAGGGAAATTACTTTAAATAACATAAAATACATAAAAATAAAAATTAATAATCTTGATCTAGGAGGACGAGGTCCATATGGAGTAGGAGGTTGAGGAGGCGGTGGATGTGGTGGTTTAGGTGGAAGCGGCGGTGGAGGAGGAGGAGGTAGCCTACACTGCTTTTTGGTTTTAAATTAATTTGAATTTTTTAAAATTAGGGTACACCCCAAAACATTGGGAAATATAACCTGTGATAACCCCCTCCAGTCATGCTAAACACACGTTCAGACAATACACTGGCTACAGGGGAGGCCAGCACCTCCAAGGCATAAAGGGCAAGCTCAGGCCATGTGCCCAATTTGGAGACCCAGAAGTTGCAGGGGGCAGAATCATCAGTCAGTTCGTGTACGCGTGTGCAAACATACTGCCCCACCATGTCGCACGTCCCCATGATGTTCATGATCCAATTGGATATCTGCTCTATCAACTTTCGATGTTCTTTTCTGCGCCTACCATGTTGATCACGGTTATCGGCGAATCAGGGTTCCAGGCCAGAGAGGGAGCGTGAGAAAGAGAGACCACAGCCAGGGGAGATTAATGGATGAAATGTTATTGTGATCGAGCGGAAATGTGGGACAAATTATTAAAGCAGAAGAATTGAAGGAAAGGAGGGAGCGCGCGGCAATTACCCACTCCCGACTCGGGGAGGTAGTGACGATAAATAACAATACAGGACTCTTAAGATGCCCTGTTATTTGTTAATTAATTAAAAATTACAGGGAATGTCACTGTGGTATTTTGGATTAGGAAACGTTAGACAGGAGAGGCCCTGCTGCCGCTTTGTTGACTCTAGATAACTTCTGCCTGATCGCAGGTCCCTGTGACGTCCACCATCCATTTGGATATCTTCTCTATTAACTTTCGATGTTCTTTTCTGAGCCTACCATGTTGATCACGGTTATCAGCGAATCAGGGTTCCACGCCAAGGGAGATAAATGGATGAAATTTTATTTTGATAGAGCGGAAATATGGGAAAAGTTATTAAAGCAGAAGGTTTAAAGGAACGGGCCAATTAAAGATGAATTTTAGAAATTTAAGTCCCTGTCACCTATGCAGAGTAGGGGTTTTTCATCGCTAGGAATAGGTTAATGTCACCCACCAATGGAACAGATTATTTTAAAAAAATTCAGCAGGGGTTTATCACGTCACAAATTGTAAAATGTCAACCCAAGAATGTAACTGAAAAATTTGTGAAATTTATTAAGCTGTCAACTAGGTAGAGCAGGGGTATATCACAGCCAAAAATTGGTTAATTTCACCCGAAAATGTAACAGACAAATTAGTGTTTTTTTTTTACCTGTCTACTAGGTATAACAGTGGTATATCACACCCAAAAATTGGTGAATTTTACCCGAAAAAGTATCAGACAAACTAATGAATTTTTTTACCTGTCTACTAGGTATAGCAGTGGTATATCACACCCAAAAATAGGTGAATTTCACCCGAAAATTAACAGACAAATTAGTGAATTTTTTTAACCTGTCTACTAGGTATAGCAGTGGTATATCACACCCAAAAATTGGTGAATTTCACCCGAAAATGTAACAGACAAATTAATGAATTTTTTAACCTGTCTACTAGGTATAGCAGTGGTATATCACACCCAAAAATTTATGAATTTCACCCGAAAATTTAACAGACAAGTTAGTGAATTTTTTAACCTGTATACTAGGTATAGGAGTGGTATATCACACCCAAAAATTGGTGAATTTCACCTGAAAATGTAACAGACAAATTAGTGAAATGACATAAAATAAAATACGTACAAATAAAAAAAAAATAACTTGATTTATGAGGTGGAGGTCAATATGGAGTAGGAGTTTGAGGAGGCGGTGGACGTAGAGGTGTAGGTGGAAGCCGCAGTGGAGGAGGACGAGGTAGCCAACAATGTTTTTTAGTTAATTAATTTTTTTATTATTTTTATTAGGGTCAACCCCAAAAGAGTGGGCAATATCAAAAATACAATAATGAGCAATTGCGCTGTAGTATAACAATGGGTGGGTAAGGCCGGTATACATGTCTATTCTGCACAAGGTACGACCAAGTCCTGTGGGATCCATGCCTGGTTCATTTTAATGAACCAGGCATTGTCCACATTGGCTGTGGACAGGCGGCTGCGCTTGTCTGTGATAACGCCCCCTGCCGTGCTAAACACACGTTCAGATAATACACTGGCTGCAGGGCAGGCCAGCACCTCCAAGGCGTAAAGGGCAAGCTCAGACCATGTGCCCAATTTGTAGACCCAGAAGTTGAAGGGGGCAGACCCGTCATTCAGTACGTGTAGGCGTGTGCACACATACTGCTCCACCATGTTGGTGAAATGCTGCCTCCTACTAAGACGTTCCATATCAGCTGGTGGTGCTTGTTGTTGTGGCGTGCTGACAAAGCTTTTCCACATTTCGGCCATGCTAACACTGCCTTCTGAGGTGCTGGCGGTGCCCCAGCTGCGTTGGCGACCTCTTCCTCCTCCTCTGCCTTCGCCTTGTGCTTCCACTGTGCCCCCGCTGTCAGGTGGGAATGCAACCAGCAGCACGTCTACCAGTGTGCGCTTGTACTAGCGCATCTTACGATCATGCTCCAGTGAGGGAATTAGGGACGGTACGTTGTCCTTGTAACCGGGTTCCAGCAGCGTGGCCACCCAGTGATCAGCACAAGTTAGAATGTGGGCAACTCATCGGTCGTTGCGGAGACACTGCAGCATGTAATCGCTCATGTGTGCCAGGCTGCCCAGAGGCAACGAAAAGCTGTCCTCTGTGGGAGGTATATCGTCTGTGTCCTCTGTATCCCCCCAGCCACACACCAGTGATGACTAGTGTTGAGCGAACAGTTCGAGCATAGTTTGGGTCCGTACCGAATTTTGGGGTGTTCGTGACACGGACCCGAACCCGAACTTTTTCGTAAAAGTTCGGGTTCGTCGTTCGGCATGTATTTTGGCGCATTTTGAAAGGCTGCAAAGCAGCCAATCAACATGCATCATACTACTTGCCCTAAGATGCCATCGCAGCCATGCCTACTATTGGCAAGGCTGTGATTGGCCAAGTGCAGCATGTGACTCAGCCTCTTTATAAGCTTGTGCGCACGTCGGGACGTGCTCACTCCCGATGTGAATAGAACAGGTATAGACGCAGCTGATGCTAGGGCGAGAATAGGCAGGGATAATTGAATAACTGGAAGCAAATTTCTCTCCTCCACCTGTGATTCATCTGAACAACTGCAGCTGAGCTGCTTTTTTGATAGGGATTGGCTATTTTTAGAGTGGCCAGAGTGATTTTTCCATCCACATGTACCCGGGCTGACCGCCGGCCGCCATTTTGCGACTTGTAGTGCTGCAGCAGAAGCTGCCACAGTGTGCATTCCAAAGCTCCAAACAAGTCAGACATCTACACCTGGGATTCAGACCAATAGCGATTTAGCAGCACAGTCCAAGGCTATTTTTTTTAAAGGTTGTGCAGACCATTTTGTGGCACATGTTACTGGGCTGATAGGCGGCGGCCATCTTGGGACTAGTGCTGCAGCACAATCTCTCCCAACGTCCATTAATCACTTGTAATAGTGGTCTGTGCCATAGAAATCCTACATCAGGGACTTGGGTGTGCTTGTGTCACCCCTACTAATACCAGTCCACCTGTAATCCATACAGTGAAAAGCCATAAAGTATTCCAGTGAGGGAATTTTTTTTTTATTTAAAAAAGGCCAAGTTAGTTTATCTGGCGTTCAATATACTAGATACAGTTAGGCCTGCGTTTCATACATCTGGAATTAGCAAACTAATGTGCTGGGGTTGGGAAAACATATATGTACCCATACTAGAATCTGTCAAAGAAAGCGGTACTCACATATAACAGTCATTCCATCTGTAATCCATACAGTTAAAAGACTGAAAGTATTCCAGTGAGGGGATTTTTTTTATTTAAAAAAGGCCAAGTTAGTTTATCTGGCGTTCAATATACTAGATACAGTTAGGCCTGCGTTTCATACATCTGGAATTAGCAAACTAATGTGCTGGGGTTGGGAAAACATATATGTACCCATACTAGAATCTGTCAAAGAAAGCGGTACTCACATATAACAGTCATTCCATCTGTAATCCATACAGTCAAAAGACTGAAAGTATTCCAGTGAGGGGATTTTGCTTATAAAAAATAATATATTTCATTGTGGTGCGAGTTGAATCGCAACAATGAAGAAAAATACTATTAAGGGACGAGGACGCGGTCGTGGTGGTGTCCGTGGAGCCTCTGTTGCTGGTAGAGGACGTGGCCGTTCGGCCCCAGGCGCACACAGTAGGGAACGAACTCCCTCAACTAGCCGGCAGAATGTACCGCAATATCTCGTGGGGCCCAATGCCGCTCTTAGGATGGTAAGGCCTGAGCAGGTACAGGCATTAATCGATTGGGTGGCCGACAGTGCTTCCAGCACGTTCACCACATGGTCTTCCACCCAGTCTTCTGCGGAAAGCGCACAGGTGGCACCTGAAAACCAAGCCCATCAGTCTGTCACATCACCCCCAAGCATATCAGGGAAACGGTCTGAGCCACAAGTTATGCAGCAGTCTCTTCTTCTGTTTGAAGACTCTGCTTCCAGGGTTTCCCAGGGGCGTCCACCTAGCCCTTCCCCAGTGGAGGAAGACATACCATGCACTGACGCACAACCACTTATGTCTCCAGATGAAGAGGACATGGGAATACCACCACAGCAGAGTCACCGACTCTCTGATGATGACGAAACACAGGTGCCCACTGCCGCGTCTTTTTGCAGTGTGCAGACTGAACAGGAGGAGGTCAGGGAGGGAGACTGGGTGGAAGACGATGCAGAGGACGATGAGGTCTTAGACCCCACATGGACTGAAGGTCGTGGCGATGACTTTCACAGTTCAGAGGAAGAGGTAGTGGTGAGACCGAGACAACAGCGAAGCCAAAGAGGGAGCAGGGGGCCAAAGCAGACGAGCCGCCGCCCCCAGAGTTCGCCTGCTACTGGACATCGCCAACAGGGACCCAGCCCCACAAAGGCAGCTTCAAAGAGTTCCCTGGCATGGCACTTCTTTAAACAATGTCCTACCGACAAGACCCGAGTGACTTGCACGCTCTGCCATCAGAGCCTGAGGCGAGGCATTAACGTTCTGAACCTCAGCACAACCTGCATGACCAGGCATCTACATGCAAAGCATGAACTGCAGTGGGGTACACACCTTAAAAACCAGGCACTCGCTGAGGCTCCCCCTGCTCCCTCTACCGCTGCTGCCTCGGCTTCCGCCTCGAGAGGAATGTTGCCACCTGCCGAGCAGCAAACAGAGGATGTGCCACCGACACCACCACCACCGCCACCGTCAACTAGCGTCTCCACTATATCACACAGCAGCGTTCAGCTCTCAATATCTCAAACCTTAGAGAGGAAGCGCAAATTCCCCCCGAGTCACCCTCGAGCCCTTGGCCTGAACGCCAGCATTTCTAAACTGCTGGCCTTTGAAATGCTGTCATTCCGGCTGGTGGACACAGACAGCTTCAAACAGCTGATGGCCATGGCTGTCCCGCAGTATGTGGTTCCCAGCCGCCACTACTTCTCCAAGACAGCCGTGCCTTCCCTGCACATGCAAGTGTCCGATAAAATCAAGTGTGCACTGCGCAACGCCATTTGTGGCAAGGTCCACCTAACCACAGATACGTGGACCAGTAAGCACGGCCAGGGACGCTATATCTCACTAACTGCACACTGGATGAATGTAGTGGCGGCTGGGCCCCCGGCGGACAGTTCCTTGGCGCACGTCCTTCCGCCCCCTAGGATCGCAGGGCATCATTCTCTGCCTCCTGTAGCCTCCTCCTCCTACTCGGCTTCCTCCTCCACTGCTTCCACCAGCTCATCCGGTCAGCCACACACCTTCACCACCAACTTCAGCACAGCCCGGGGTAAACGTCAGCAGGCCATTCTGAAACTCATATGTTTGGGGGACAGGCCCCACAGCGCAAAGGAGTTGTGGCGGGGTATTGAACAACAGACCGACGAGTGGTTTCTGCCGGTGGGCCTCAAGCCAGGCCTGGTGGTATGCGATAATGGGCGAAATCTCGTGGCAGCTCTGGGACTAGCCGGTTTGACGCACATCCCTTGCCTGGCGCATGTGCTGAACTTGGTGGTGCAGAGGTTCATTCACCACTACCCCAACATGTCAGAGCTGCTGCATAAAGTGCGGGCCGTCTGTGCGCGCTTCCGCCGTTCACATCCTGCCGCTGCTCGCCTGTCTGCGCTACAGCGGAACTTCGGCCTTCCCGCTCACCGCCTCATATGCGACGTGCCCACCCGGTGGAACTCCACCTTGCACATGCTGGAGAGACTGTGCGAGCAGCAGCAGGCCATAGTGGAGTTTCAGCTGCAGCACGCTCGCGTCAGTCGTACTGCCGAACAGCACCACTTCACCACCAATGATTGGGCCTCCATGCGAGACCTGTGTGCCCTGCTGCGCTGTTTCGAGTACTCCACCAACATGGCCAGTGGCGATGACACTGTTATCAGCGTTACAATACCACTTCTATGTCTCCTTGAGAAAACACTTAGGGCAATGATGTTAGAGGAGGTGGCCCAGGTGGAGGAGGAGGAGGAGGATGAGGGCTCGTTTCTAACACTTTCGGGCCAGTCTGTTCGAAGTGGCTCAGAGGGAGGTTTGTTTAAGCAGCAGAGGACAGGTTCACAAGTCGCCAGCCAAGGCACTGTACTGGAGGACGAGGAGGATGAGGAGGAGGAGGTGGAGGGGGACGAGGATGACGCAAGTTCACAGCGGGGTGGCAGCCCAGGCCCATCACTGGTGCGTGGCTGGGGGGATACGGTGGACGATGACGATACGCCTCCCACAGAGGACAGCTTGTCCTTACCCATGGGTAGCCTGGCCCACATGAGCGAATATATGCTCCAATGCCTGCGCAACGACAGCAGAGTTGCCCACGTTTTAACGTGTGCAGACTACTGGGTGGCCACCCTGCTGGATCCCCGGTATAAAGACAATGTGCCCACTTTAATTCCTGAACTGGAGCGCGACCGTAAGATGCGCGAGTACAAGCGCACGCTGATAGAGGCGCTCTTGAGAGCATTCCCACATGTCACAGGGGAACAGGTGGAAGGTGAAGGCAGAGGAGTGGCAAGAGGTCGCCAACGCAGCTGTGTCACGGCCAGCTCATCTGAGGGCAGGGTTAGCATGGCAGAAATGTGGAAAAGTTTTGTCTCCACGCCACAGCTATCTGCACCGACACCTGATACGGAACGTGTTAGCAGGAGGCAGCATTTCACTAACATGGTTGAACAGTATGTCTGCACACCCCTCCACATCCTGACTGATGGTTCGGCCCCATTCAACTACTGGGTTTCGAAATTGTCCACGTGGCCAGAGTTAGCATGTTATGCCTTGGAGGTGCTTTCCTGCCCGGCGGCCAGCGTTTTATCTGAACGCGTATTCAGCACGGCAGGGGGCGTCATTACTGACAAGCGCAGCCGCCTGTCCACAGCCAACGTGGACAAGCTGACCTTCATAAAGATGAACCAGGCATGGATCCCACAGGACCTGTCCCTCCCTTGTGCAGAGTAGTCCTTATTAACTGCCTAAAACATGTCTTGTTGTGCTACGGGCCACTTCTTTATTTGATACAAATTTTATGAAACCCACAGTTGAATGAAACTCTTCTCTGTCTGGGCGCCGGGGCCTAACCAGATGAAAGTGGCCGGTTAAACTAACGGGTGACATGAAGCCATAACCTCTGCCATGCTACCTCTGTCTTCTGTCTGGGTGCTGAGGCCTAAGTCAAATAAAGCGGTCTTCTGCTGTGCTGGGGGATATGAAGCTAATCTCTGACCTCTCTCCTCTGTCTGGGTCCAAAGGCCTAAATCACTGAAAGAGGCCTTCTCCTGTGGTGTGTGATATGATGCCAGAATATGTGCTGTGGGGCCTCTCTCCTCTTCCTGGGTGCGGGGGTCAAAGTAACTCAATGGTGGCTTCTCCTGTGGTGGCTGATATGATGCCAGAATATGTGCTGTGGTGCCTCTCTCCTCTTCCTGGGTGCGGGGGTCAAAGTAACTCAATGGTGGCTTCTCCTGTGGTGGCTGATATGATGCCAGAATATGTGCTGTGGTGCCTCTCTCCTCTTCCTGGGTGCAGGGGTCAAAGTAACTAAATGGTGGCTTCTCCTGTGGTGGTTGATATGATGCCTGATTCTCTGCTGTGAAACCTCTCTCCTCCATCTGGGTGTAGGGGTCAAAGTCTTTCAAAGTCGCCTTCTCCTGTGCTGATTGATATAAAGCTGATGGTTGTGCCATCTGACATGGTTGCCAGGGTCTGATTCAATGGGGGCCTACTCCTGTGGTGGGTGATCTAAATGCCTGATTCTCTGCTGTGAAACCTCTCTCCTCCGTCTGGGTGTAGGGGTCAAAGTCTTTCAAAGTCGCCTTCTCCTGTGCTGATTGATATGAAGCTGATGGTTGTGCCATCTGACATGGTTGCCGGGGTCCCATTAAATTGGGGCCTACTCCTGTGGTGGGTGATCTAAATGCCTGATTCTCTGCTTTGAAACCTCTCTCCTCCGTCCGGGTGTAGGGGTCAAAGTCTGTCAAAGTCGCCTTCTCCTGTGCTGATTGATATAAAGCTTATGCTTGTGCCATCTGACATGGTTGCCGGGGTCTGATTCAATGGTGGCCTACTCCTGTGGTGGGTGATCTAAATGCCTGATTCTCTGCTGTGTAACCTCTCTCCTCCGTCTGGGTGTAGGGGTCAAAGTAACTAAATGGTGGCCTACTCCTGTGGTGGGTGATATGATGCCTGGTTCTCTGCTGTGGGACCTCTCTCCTTTGTCTGGGTGCTGTGGTCAAAATAATAGTAAGTGACCTTCTCCATTGGTGGGTGACTTGAAGCCTGATTCTGTGCTATGGGACCTCACTCCAATTAATATTGTTTAATAATGTTTAATTTTATGTTAACTCATCATTTCCCTATCTACATTTGTTTGCAGGGGATTTAACTACATTTTGCTGCCTTTTGCAGCCCTCTAGCCCTTTCCGGGTGTGTTTTACAGCCTTTTTAGTGCCCAAAAGTTCGGGTCCCCATTGACTTCTATGGGGTTCGGGTTCGGGATGAAGTTCGGGTCGAGTTCGGATCCCGAACCCGAACATTTTTCGAAAGTTCGGCCGAACTCGTCGAACCCGAACATCCAGGTGTTCGCTCAACTCTAGTGATGACCATGAGCTGGTCTGGGTGCCACCCTGCTGTGAACAAGGTTCCTCCTCCTCCATCTCCTCCTCCTCATCCTCCACCTCGTCATCCTCCAGAACTGTGCCCTGGCTGGACAATTGTGTACCTGGTGTTTGTGGGTGCAGGAACCCACCCTCGCAGCCACTTGTGAATGACTGGCCGGAAACCCTATGAAATGATCCCTCTTCCTCCTCTTCCTCCTGTGCCACATCCTCTTCCATCATCGACAGCAGTGTTTTTTCAAGGAGGTACAGAAGTGGGATAGTAACGCTGAGAACGGCATTATCGGCACTGGCCATGTTGGTGGAGTACTCGATACAGCGCAACAAGGAACACAGGTCTCGCATGGAGGCACAGTCATTGGTGGTGAAGTGGTGCTGTTCCGCGGAGCGACTCACCCGTGCGTGCTGCAGCTGAAACTCCACTATCGCCTGCTGCTGCTCACACAGTCTGGCCAGCATGTGTAAGGTGGAGTTCCACCTTGTGGGCACGTCGCATATGAGGCGGTGAGCGGGAAGGCCGAAGTCACTGTCACTCCAGAGGTGGATGAAGAGGCCGAGACTGCAGCAGAAGAGGAAGCAGGAGGAGCCAGAGACCTTTTTTTGTTTTTGTGGTGTCTACTCCACTGCAGCTCGTGCTTTGCACTTAGATGCTTGGTCATGCAGGTTGTGCTCAGGTTAAGAACGTTTATGCCTCGCTTCAGGCTCTGATTGCACAGCATGCAAACCACTCGTGTCTTGTCGTCAGCACATTGTCTGAAGAACTGCCACGCCAGCGAACTCCTTGGAGCTGGCTTTGGTGTGCTCGGTCCCTTGCTGCGGTGGGCAGTAGCAGGCGTACTGTCTAGGGGACGGCCGCTCCGCTTTTGCACCCTGCTCCCTCTTCTGCTGTGCTGGTGGCTCTGTGTGACCACCGCCTCTTCCTCCGAACTACACAGGTCATTCGCATGACCTTGATTCCATGTGGGGTCAAGGACATCATCGTCCTCCACATCATCTTCCACCCAGTCTTCACCCCTGCCCTCTTTGTCGGTCTGCACACTTTCAAAATCGATGTGCTGCGATGGTCCTCCCATGTACTCATCTTGAAATATAAGTGGTTGGGCATCAGTGCACTCAATCTTTTCCACTTCTGGGGAAGGGATAGGTGGATGGCCCTGGGAAACCCTGCTAACAGAGTCATCAAAAAGCAGAAGAGACTGCTGCATGACTTGGGGCTCAGACTGCTTGGCTGATTTGCAAGGTGGTGAGGTGAAAGACTGATAGACATTGGCTGGAGTTGCCAACTTTGATCTTTCAGCAGGAGACTGGGTGGGAGACAATGTGAAGGAACTGTAGGTACTGTCAGCAACCCAATCTACTATCGCCTGTACTTGTTCAGGCCTCACCATTCGTAGAGCCGCATTAGGCCTGACCAAATACCGCTGCAGGTTCTGTCGCCTACTCGTACCTGAGGAAGGGGTTTGACTTGTGCGTGTAGCTGGCACAGATCGACCACGTCCTCTCCCTGCAACAGGAGCTCCACCAGCAGCACCACAACCTGGGCCACGTCCCTTATTTGACGCTCTCCTCATATTTCTCAAATTTAGGATCTTGCCTTAAATGGGTGTTTTATTAATAGCAGAATAGAACCACAGTATCTAAAGGGTGTATCTCACACGTACAGATCCAGACTAGGCCGCAATTAAAGATTTTTGCCCAAAAGGGGTGTTTTATTAATAGCAGAATAGAACCACAGTATCGAAAGGGTGTATCTCACAATGACATATGCAGCAAAGGCTGCAAAATTAAGTTTTTTGCCCAAAATGGGTGTTTTTTGAATAACAGATTATGACAGCAGTATATAATGCTTGAATTTCACACGTGCCTTTCAAAAACCGTATGGCTTTCCTTTACTTCTGCGCAATGCCGTGCGCCCGTACAGCAGTTTACGACCACATATGGGGTGTTTCTGTAAACTACAGAATCAGGGCCATAAATATTGAGTTTTGTTTGGCTGTTAACCCTTGCTTTGTAACTGGAAAAAATGGATTAAAATGTAAAATCTTCCAAAAAAATGAAATTCTGAAATTTCATATCTATTTTCCATTAATTCTTGTGGAACACCTAAAGAGTTAACAAAGTTTGTAAAATCAGTTTTGTATACCTTGAGGGGTGTAGTTTATAAAATGGGGTAACTTTTTTGGAGTTTCTACTCTAGGGGTGCATCAGGGGGTTTTCAAATGTGACATTGTGTCAAAAAACCAGTCCAGCATAATCTGCCTTCCAAAAACCGTATGGCACTCCTTTCCTTCTGCGCAATGCCGTGTGCCCGTACAGCAGTTTACGACCACATATGGGGTGTTTCTGTAAACTACAGAATCAGGGCCATAAATATTGAGTTTTGTTTGGCTGTTAACCCTTGCTTTGTAACTGGAAAAAATGGATTAAAATGGAAAATCTGCCAAAAAAGTGAAATTCTGAAATTCCATCTCTATTTTCCATTAATTCTTTTGGAACACCTAAAGGGTTAACAAAGTTTGTAAAATCAGTTTTGTATACCTTGAGGGGTGTAGTTTCTAAAATAGGGTCACTTTTTGGAGTTTCTACTCTAGGGGTGCATCAGGGGGCTTCAAATGGGACATGGTGTCAAAAAACCAGTCCAGCAAAATCTGCCTTCCAAAAACCGTATGGCATTCCTTTCCTTCTGTGCCCTGCCGTGTGCCCGTACAGCAGTTTACGACCACATATGGGGTGTTTCTGTAAACTACAGAATCAGGGCCATAAATATTGAGTTTTGTTTGGCTGTTAACCCTTGCTTTGTAACTGGAAAAAAAGGATTCAAATGGAAAATCTGCCTTGAAGGGTGTAGTTTGTAAAATGGGGTCATTTTTGGGTGTTTTCTATTATGTAAGCCTCACAAAGTGACTTCAGACCTGAACTGGTTTTGAAAAAGTGGGTTTTAGAAATTTTCAGAAAAATTTCAAGATTTGCTTCTAAACTTCTAGGCCTTCTAACATCCCCAAAAAATAAAATGGCATTCACAAATTTATCCAAACATGAAGTAGACATATAGGGAATGTAAAGTAATAACTATTTTTAAGGTATTACTATCTATTATAAAAGTAGAGAAATAGAAATTTGCAAATTTGCAAATTTTTACATATTTTTGGCAAATTTGGAATTTTTTTATAAATAAAAATTTAATTTTTTGACTTTATTTTACCACTGTCATGAAGTACAATACGTGACGAGAAAACAATCTTAGAATGGCCTGGATATGTAAAAGCGTTTTAAAGTTATTACCACATAAAGTGACATATGTCAGATTTGCAAAAAATGGCCTGGTCCTTAAGGTGAAAAATAGCAGGGTCCTGAAGGGGTTAATCAAGGTACGCTTTCTTCTGAACAATGTCTGGAACGACCCATTTTCCTCTGAATTTCAGAGAGAAATGCACTGTAACCAGCATGTACAACATTTTCTGCCTTCCTTCCTTAAATAAGGGCAATAATTGCCACCTGTTTTTCAAAGAATGAATTACCTCACTTATTGAACTCCACACTGCTATTATTTTGAACATGCCCCTTTCAATAAGTGATTCAATTACACAGAATCAGCAGCATGCATGTCATAACTGTTGGGTCTGTTGGATTTCTATTACTCTACTACACCTGTTAGTAAATTATTTGCCATGTAGAAATATCATTTCTACCAAAAACAGTGATTGATCAGGTTAGTGATGTCAGACTGCTATTATTTTGAACACAACTGTATATGTGTCTCCCAGGTTTCTAACATATGCTGAAAAAAGCTATTTAGGAAAGGGTTAAAACCTCTAGCCTGGGTCCTGATGAGGAGCACCTGGCAAGGTGCTAGTTAACCAGGCTCCCCAGTTTACTTGCTCTCAGCCTTGGGAGAGGGAGAAGCCACATCTCTCTGAGAGACACTGAAGGTCCTATACAAGGAAACCGCAAGTATCATAGGTTGCTGTTCAGACGGTGTGTTTATTTGCTTGTACGGAGGATAGCTTAGCCACGTCCTAGAGAGGGACCTAATGTTTAGTTAGAGCCTGGACAAGGCTAGGTGTTGTGTTGGTGATTTTGTTTTATGCAACCAGTGGAAATAAAACTGGCAGGACGTCTGTTTAAATGTGTGAGATGGGGAAACAGCTCTCCTTGTCTGAACACTGTTTGTGTAGATTAACCGCTTGCCGCCACTGTAACGCCGATAGGCGTCTGGGCGGCAGCGCTCTCAGGTCTCAGGGATGCCTATTGGCGTCATCTCGTGAGACCTGAGATTTCCTGTGAACGCGCGCTCACAGGATCGCGCAGTAAACAAGTTGAACTACAGCCTGCCAGCGCTGATCTCTGGCTGGCAGGCTGTAGTTTTTTAAAAGAACCAATCAAATAGGTATATCAGACTCTATTTTGATATACCTGCTACCTGGTCCTCTGGTGGTCCCTTTTGCTTGGATCGACCACAAGAGGACACAGGCAGCTCTGTAAGTAGCACCAAACACCACACACACTCATTACACCCCCCCATCACTTATTAACCCCTGATCACCCCATATAGACTCCCTGATCACCCCCCTGTCATTGATCACCCCCCTGTAAGGGTCCCTTATCACCGCCAGTTACTTAGCTACTTGTTAGGTAATTAGCGCCCAGCCCACCGCACCGCAGTCACTGATTAGTCACTTATTAGCGTCATCGCTGTCGCTAATCAGCACTAGTACTATATAGTATCTGTAAGTGATCAAGACTGATCGCATTCAGATCTACAGTACAGACCAAAAGTTTGGACACACCTTCTCATTCAAAGAGTTTTCTTTATTTTCATGACTATGAAGGCATCAAAACTATGAATTAACACATGTGGAATTATATACATAACAAACAAGTGTGAAACAACTGAAAATATGTCATATTCTAGGTTCTTCAAAGTAGCCACCTTTTGCTTTGATTACTGCTTTGCACACTCTTGGCATTCTCTTGATGAGCTTCAAGAGGTAGTCCCCTGAAATGGTCTTCCAACAGTCTTGAAGGAGTTCCCAGAGATGCTTAGCACTTGTTGGCCCTTTTGCCTTCACTCTGCGGTCCAGCTCACCCCAAACCATCTCGATTGGGTTCAGGTCCGGTGACTGTGGAGGCCAGGTCATCTGGCGCAGCACCCCATCACTCTCCTTCATGGTCAAATAGCCCTTACTTTCAAAGTTTACCCAATTTTTCAGCTGACTGACTGACCTTCATTTCTTAAAGTAATGATGGCCACTCGTTTTTCTTTACTTAGCTGCTTTTTTCTTGCCATAATACAAATTCTAACAGTCTATTCAGTAGGACTATCAGCTGTGTATCCACCTGACTTCTCCTCAACGCAACTGAAGGTCCCAACCCCATTTATAAGGCAAGAAATCACACTTATTAAACCTGTCAGGGCACACCTGTGAAGTGAAAACCATTTCAGGGGACTACCTCTTGAAGCTCATCAAGAGAATGCCAAGAGTGTGCAAAGCAGTAATCAAAGCAAAAGGTGGCTACTTTGAAGAACCTAGAATATGACATATTTTCAGTTGTTTCACACTTGTTTGTTATGTATATAATTCCACATGTGTTAATTCATAGTTTTGATGCCTTCATAGTCATGAAAATAAAGAAAACTCTTTGAATGAGAAGGTGTGTCCAAACTTTTGGTCTGTACTGTATATCAGTACATTAGGGTCACCTTAGGCTCTACAAAAAACGCAGTGTTCGCCCGATCAGGCCTGATCTTGTGCGCACACTTGTGTTCAGTCCGCCCCACCGCAGTGACAGAATTATTTTTTTCTGATCACTGCAAAAACACAGTAAAATCGCTGCGGCGCTATAAAGATCACTTTTGAGCTTTCTGGATCTTTTATTAGCGATCGCAGCTTTACTTCGCAAGCACTCCTTTTTACTAGGCAGGTGTGCTCTTTTTCCTGGGTAGTCTCAGAGGAATACCCCCTAAATTTAGTTAGCCAAAAATGTCAAAGGGGTATTCCGCTGAAGAGGCCTACAGGATTCTGGCCCTGATGGATGAAAGCGATGGGGACGCCTCACCCGCTGAATCCAGTGGTTCAGAATATGAACCTGTAGACAGCAGTGGCACTCTAACCGCTAGTGAAGATGACGAGGTTGAGGTCCCTGCTATGGTCAGGCGTAACCGACCCCATGTCAGTGTTCTGCATACCCCGCGTGATGAGCCTCATTTGCAGCAGAGTGGTGCTAGCGCTGATCTTTTTTATGGTGCGGTATACACCAGCACATCCTGGACCTTCTACCAGCACTGCCGTATTCCCTGGTGAAGTGGCGAGCACCAGAAGGGCAGTTCAAGCTGGTACGGTGGCACGTGCAGTAACTCCCCCGTCGCAGCCACCACATTCACAGGCCCGAGACGTCTCGCGAGACGAAGAACCGGGGTGCGCCGAGTCTCGCGAGACGAAGAACCGGGGTGCGCCGAGTCAACAACGGAGAGCGGCGAAGACAGAAGGAGAACCCCGGAGAGTTGAGAAGACCCCCCGGATAGCGGAGAAGACAGAAGGAGAACCCCGGAGAGGTGAGAAGACCCCCCGGATAGCGGAGAAGACAGAAGGAGAACCCCGGAGAGTTGAGAAGACCCCCCGGATAGCGGAGAAGACAGAAGGAGAACCCCGGAGAGTTGAGAAGACCCCCCGGATAGCGGAGAAGACCCGTCGGGATAGCGGAAGAAGAAGAGCCCCCCCTGGTAAAGAGCTAATAAAGAAGACAGGGGGCGGCCTCCGGAGCAGAAAAATAAAATATTTTAATACACTATGTGGTTTATTTGTGTTTTTACCACTTTTCTTGCAGGTGAATGGGTAGGGGTACGATGTACCCCATACTCATTCACTTAGGGTGGGGGGGGCGGTATCTGGGGGCCCCCTTATTAAAGGGGGCTCCCAGATTCCGATAAGCCTCCCGCCCGCATACCCCGACAACCAACGGCCAGGGTTGTCGGGAAGGGGCCCTGTCCTCATCAACATGGGGACAGGGTGCTCTGAGGTGGGGGGGCCGCAGTGCGCCCCCTGCCCCAGAGCACCCAACCCCCCCATGTTGAGGGCATGCAGCCTGGTACGGCTCAGGAGGGGGGGGGGGGCGCTCGCTCGTCCCCACTCCCTTCCTGGCTGGCCGGGTAGCGTGCTTTGGATACGGGTCTGGTATGGATTGTAGGGGGACCCCCTACGCCGTTTTTTTCGGCGTAGGGGGGCTCTCCTTACAACCCATAACAGACCTAAGGGCCCGGTATGCTCCTGAGGGGGGGACCCATGCCGGATTTTTATTTAAAATCCGGCGGGGACTTCCCCCTCAGGATTCATAACAAACGCCGCACACGTGTAGAATTGGCGGGAATCCAAGTCGGATCTCCCGTCGCTTCTATGACGCGCTTGCTGGGATGTGCTGTCACTATTCCAGTGAGTGCGAGATCTCGGCACCATGTCGCCGAGTATCAGCGCGACGCTGTCGTGCTAAAAGCACAATATCACAAACACCTACTGTAACCACCAATCTGGAAAGCTTCTATGCCCAGCCTTTCCGGTGGAAACCAGTCACAGTTTCCGAATTTAAAATATTTTTGCGCCTTATCCTCTGCATGGGTCTAACTAAAAAAATGTATTGCGGTCCTATTGGTCTAAAGACCCAATACATTACATGCCCATGTTCTCTGCTGCTATGTCCAGGGCACGTTTTGAGGGCATCATGCGCTTTATGCATTTTACTGACAATAAAACCTGTCAACCAAGAGGCCACCCTGCTCCACAACCGGCTCCACAAAATTCGGCCCCTCATAGACCGTTTGTCATCCAGGTTTGCAGATGTGTATACCCCCAATCAGAACATCTGCATAGACGAGTCCCTTGTACATTTTACCAGGCATCTTGGCATCAAACAGTACATCCCCAGCAAGCGCACCCGGTATGGGGTCAAACTGTATAGGCTCTGTGAAAGGGCCACAGGCTATACATATCGTTTTAGGGTCTATGAGGGAAAAGACTCAAAACTGGAGCCGGTCAGATGTCCTGACTACCTGGGGAGCAGTGGCAAGATTGTCTGGGACTTGGTGTCACCCTTACTCCACAAGGGGTACCACTTATACGTGGACAATTTTTACACAAGCGTGGCCCTCTATCGGCACTTACATATAGTCGGAATTCAATGCTGTGGCACCGTGTGACCTAGTGGCCGGGGCTTCCCCCAACGGCTCGTTAATACCCGACTTGCACGGGGGGAGAGGGCTGCCTTGTGTGACCAAGAACTGCTCGCGGTGAAGTGGAGGGACAAGAGGGACGTTTACCTTCTGTCCACCATTCACGCAGACACGACTGTTCAAATTGAAAGGGCAACTGGAGTCATTGAGAAACCCCTCTCTGTCCACGACTATAACCTTCACATGGGAGGGGTGGACTTCAATGACCAGATGTTGGCTCCCTATTTAGTGTCCCGCCGCACCAGACGCTGGTATAAGAAGGTGTCTGTTTATTTAATTCAATCGGCTGTATATAATAGTTTTGTTCTCTACAGTAAGGCTGGGAGAACGGGATCCTTCCTAAAATTCCAGGAAGAGATCATTTCGGAACTCCTGTATCCAGGAGGGTCCGTGCCCCAAGTCCCTGTTGTAGTGAGCCGGCTACATGCCAGACACTTCCCGAGTGTCTATCCTGGTACCCCAACTCAGCGTTCCCCAAGAAAAAGATGTGTCTGTAGCAGGGCTGGAATAAGGCGTGACACCACCGTTTTTTGTCCTGACTGTCCTGACCAGCCTGCCCTATGCATAGGGGAGTGTTTCCGCAAGTACCACACACAGGTACACTATTAGTGTAGGGATTGCGTGACACAGGACAGGCACACAGGTAAGCAAAAAAGTTTATATTCTGTTTCAAATGTTATATAAAGTTTATAAAAGTTGATGTTAATAAATTTATTGCGTTGCTGCCTGGGTTTTTTTTTTTTTTTGCTTCTAGGTGGACCAAGCGATCAGCAGCACTGATGTGCATTCTGACAGAAGTATTGCGGCACGGCAAGACAAGATTTCTCCTCTGCAGTAAAAAAGATACGTTTGCCGAGGCTTATGAGCTGAGGGGCGGTGTTCATATGCTTGGCAAACATTTTTTATAAAAAAAATAAAAAATTCTGGCAGTGATTTATTCATCCACATCAATTGATGTGAATGGAGAAATCGGGTTTGCCTGGGCATACGAGCTGAAGTGGGTTTGGATGTTGGGCGGAGCTCCTATGTCCTGGCAGACGCCTTTCCCCTCTTTTTTTTTTTTTGCACATTTTTTGGCAGAGATTTTTTCATCCACATTGATCGATGCAAATGAAGAAATCTGTGCCGTTCATTTTTTCTTTCAGCCCAGAGGCTGAACGGAAAAAAAAATCTCATTACCCGTATGCTCAATATAAGGAGAATAGCAGAAACTCCTAATGCTGGCCATATATGTAATGATTGTGGAGACCCTTAATTGCCAGGGCAGTACAAACACCCCACAAATGACCCCATTTTGGAAAGAAGACACCCCAAGGTATTCGCTGAGGGGCATATTGAGTCCATGAAAGATTGAAATTTTTGTCCCAAGTTAGCGGAAAGGGAGACTTTGTGAGAAAAAACAAAAACAAATCAATTTCCGCTAACTTCTGCCAAAAAATAAAATCTTCTATGAACTCGCCATGCCCCTCACGGAATACCTTGGGGTGTCTTCTTTCCAAAATGGGGTCACATGTGGGGTATTTATACTGCCCTGGAATTTTAGGGGCCCTAAAGCGTGAGAAGAAGTCTGGAATCCAAATGTCTAAAAATGCCCTCCTAAAAGGTACTCATTGGAATTTGGGCCCCTTTGTGCAGCTAGGCTTCAAAAAAGTGTCACACATGTGGTATCACCGTACTCAGGAGAAGTTGGGCAATGTGTTTTGGGGTGTATTTTCACACATACCCATCCTGTGTGTGAGAAATATCTCTGTAAATGACAACTTAAAAAAAAAAATTATACAAAGTTGTCAATTTACAGAGATATTTCTCTTACCCAGCATGGGTATATGTAAAAATACACCCCAAAACACATTGCCCTACTTCTGAGTATGGTGATACCACATGTGTGACACTTTTTTGCAGCCTAGGTGCGTAAAGGGGCCCAAATTCCAATGTGTACCTTTAGGATTTCACAGGGCATTTTTTACGCATTTGGATTCCAAACTACTTCTCACGCTTTAGGGCCCTTAAAATGGCAGGGCAGTATAAATACCCCACAAGTGACCCCATTTTGAAAAGAAGACACCCCAAGGTATTCTGTGAGGGGCATGGCGAGTTCATAGAAGATTATTATTTTTTTGATCAAGTTAGTGGAAATTTTTTTATAATTTTTTTTTACAAAGTCTTATATTCCACTAACTTGTGACAAAAAATAACATTTTACATGAACTCGCCATGCCCCTCATGGAATTCCTTGGGGGTTTCTTCTTTCCAAAATGGGGTCACTTGTGGGGTATTTATACTGCCCTGGCATTTTAGGGGCCCTAAAGCGTGAGAAGTAGTTTGGAATCCAAATGCGTAAAAATGCCCTGTGAAATCCTAAAGGTACTCATTGGAATTTGGGCCCCTTTGTGCACCTAGGCTGCAAAAAAGTGTCACACATGTGGTATCGCCGTACTCAGAAGAAGTAGGGCAATGTGTTTTGGGGTGTATTTTTACATATACCCATACTGTGTGTGAGAAATATCTCTGTAAATGACAACTTAAAAAAAAAAATTATACAAAGTTGTCAATTTACAGATATATTCCTCTCACCCAGCATGGGTATATGTAAAAATACACACCAAAACACATTGCCCTACTTCTTCTGAGTACGGCGATACCACATGTGTGACACTTTTTTGCAGCCTAGGTGCGTAAAGGGGCTGAAAGTCCAACGAGTACCTTTAGGCTTTACAGGGTTGCTCACAATTTAGCCCCACCCAAAATGCCAGAACAGTAAACAAACCCCACAAATGACCCCATTTCGGAAAGTAGACACCCCAAGGTATTCACTGAGGGGCATAGTGATTTTATAATTTTTTGCCAGAAGTTAGCAGAAATGGAAACTTTCTATATTTTTATTTTTTCCTCAGAAAGTGTCATTTTCCGCTAACTTGTGAAAAAAAATGAAATCATACATAAACTCACCATGCCCCTTCTCGAATACTTTGGGGTGTCTTCTTTCTAAAATGGGGTCATTTGTGGGGTATTTATACTATCCTGGCATTCTAGCACCTCAAGAAACATGACAGGTGCTCAGAAATTCAGAGCTGCTTCAAAATGCGGAAATTCACATTTTTGTACTATAGTTTGTAAACGCTATAACTTTTGCGCAAACCAATAAATATACACTTATTGGATTTTTTTTTATCAAAGACATGTAGCACAATAAATTCTGACACAAACTTGTATAGAAATGTAATTATATTTGAACAATTTAACCAGAGAAAGTTAAAAATACACTTTTTTTGAGAAAATTGCGGTCTATTTTGATTAATATCAGAAATACGAAAAATCTCAGCAGCAATCAAATACCACCAAAAGAAATCTGTATTTGTGAGAAGAAAAGGAGGTAAAATTAATTTGGGTGCCAAGTTGCATGACCGAGCAATAAACCGTTAAAGTTGTGAAGTGTCGATTTGTAAAAAAGGGCCTGGTCACTAGGGGAGTATAAACCTGTGGTCCATAAGTGGTTAAAGGGGTTCTAAAGTTTTTTCAAACTGATGATCTATCCTCTGGATAGATCATCAGCATCTGCTCGGCGGGGGTCCGACACCCGGGACCCCTGCCGATCAGCTGTTTGAGAAGGCAGTGGCGCTGGCAGTAGTACCGCGGCCTTCTTGCTGTTTACCGCAGGCCCAGTGACATCACGACTAGTATCCAATGGCATGGGCGGAGCTAAGCTCCATTCAAGTGAACAGAGCTTAGCCCCGCCTAGGCAGGGCCGGTGCTACCATAAGGCAGACCAAGCGGCTGCCTTAGGGCGCACCCTGGGTGAGGGCGGAAAAATGTGACATGGGGTGCTGATGGCTGACATGGGGGCATGATGGCTTACATGGGGGCATGATGGATGGGGGCTGATGGCTGATATGGGGGGCTTATGGCTGACATGGCGGCATGATGGCTGACATGTGGGGCTGATGGCTGACATGGGGGTCTGATCTGAGGTCTGATTAACATTGGGGGTCTGATTGGGGCTGTGAGCTGAGATCTGATTAACATTGGGGGTCTGATTGTTGGTCTGACCTGAGGTGTAATGGAAAATATTTTTTTCTTATTATCCTACTCTAAAACCTAGGTGTGTCTTAGAGGGCGAATAATACGGTCCTCAAACCAGCGATTGTCTGAAGCAGAGAGAAGATACCAGGACCACACAGAGGAGAAGCCAGCTGCTGCAGACGGGACCAGGACCTGGTGAGCTGCGAGGGGGGGCGCCAAAATGTAGTTTCGCTTGTGTTGGCAAAAATCCTTGCACCGGCCCTGCGCCCAGGCCATTGATACTAGTCGTGACGTCACTGGGCCTGCGGTAAACAGTGAGAAGGCCGCGGCACTACTGCCAGCGCCACTGCCTTCTTAAAAAGCTGATCATCAGGGGTCCCGGGTGTTGAACCCCCGTCGATCAGATGCTGATGATCTATCCAGAGGATAGATCATCAGTTTGAAAAAACTGCAGAACCCCTTTAAATTAAATGATCTGAACTGACATTCTGCTGTTTGGCCACAGGATGCCGCTGTTTTCCTAAACGCAGCTACAGACTGCATATATTTCCATATTCATGAGAGGTGGAGTTAAACAGAGCCTGGAGAGGAAGAGAAAGGGAGCAGCTATATTAGAGGGAGCTGAGACTGAGGAACTGTGTCAGCAGAGGATCCGACGGCATCCAGGTGTGAGAGCATCCTTCAGTGACCAGAGCGGCAGCCAAGTGATGCTGATTGTGTCCAAGACCCTGATCCTGACCAGAGGAATGAGGATCGCTTCCAGGAACGCTGAGGAGAGCTGAGGAGCAAAGCTACATACACTGCCGGGACCGCATGCTTGTTGGAGAGACATTTGTTCTGTTCAGAGTCACTAGCAGATGCAGAGCAGACCTGGGTCGGTAAGATCATGCACACACCTCATTACAGTGTTGGCGCCTAGAGACTGAGACCAGGCCTGTAGTTAGTTAGTTAGGGTCTCTGTTTGTGTCAGGCCACAAGTGTTGCTATTGTTCATTGCAAGGACTCCATAATTTACAGGGACATTTCACACTGGAGAGCTGATAAACTTCCCACTAACTCAAGCCAGGCTGATGTTTTGCTCAGGAGGAATACTCAGGCACGTGCTACAAGACCAGTTATGGGAGGGGGGATACTGTAGAGCTTTGTAAGGTTGTAATCTGTTGTGCTGCACCGCAGGCTGGCCCCTACCACACAGCCATACAGTTATTCTTGTTTTTTTTAGGGTAATAACAGGTAAGGTGTGGCAGTTTAGTTGTGCCTGCCAGTAGGTAAATTACAATGCTTTCCTCCTGCATCCATTGAAGGGCACCGCTCTGTGCAGCACAAGGGTCTCAGGCTTCGGGCTGGGTGTATGTAAATTTATTGTATTTTTCCAGCATTTGTGGTTGTGTTCATTACCATGTTTAGGTAAAATTCAGTTTGGGCAAAAGCTGGTGGTGGAGTTGTTTTCCTTGTGTTTGTGGAACCCACCCCGGTACACAGCTTACATCTTGACGTAGTCGGCAGGATACAGCAACCATTATGGACGGGAACGCAACGAGAGACTTTTTCCTGGCGCCAATGGCACCGGTCCAGGACCCAGCTCGGGGTGCTCCAGTGCAAGGCCAACTTGCCACAGCACCGCTAGTGGGCGAGACCCTGATGCAGTACTCCAATGCCCTACAGGAGACGTTAAATGAAATACAGCGGCAAGACCCAGAGACCATGAGAGCCTTCCGGGAGGTGGACCGGCTACTATGAGACCAGTTCATAGTGGGGCTCTCCAACATGTTCTTACAGGGCAAATTGCAAAAGATGACCCGACATGACATTCTACAGCGTCTACCTAGCCACCGTGGAAAGAAAGGAAGAGCACATGCCTGTGGCAGCGAGAGTAATGAGTAGTACCTGTGCTACAGGAGGCAGGTCTGCATCTGAAGACTCAGAGTCCTTAAAGGATGTGGTCCTGGGGACAGAATTGAGAGAACTTCAGCTGGAAGTGTCCCCGATGAAGGCAGGATCACCCTGGCCTCTGGCAATGACCCCAGCGCCGACGTTAAACTTCCGACCGCCGCAGTAGCTGGGCGTCCTGCGGCGGTACACCAAAATCTAAGCCCTATGCGTGAGAAATACTACCTGTATGCCAGCAACCCTGTTATGGAGGCCGAGTTGGAAAGCCAGAAGGAACGCTACCTAGTTGATACAGGGTCGGAGTGCACCCTTATGCCTCTGGAGTTCTTCGAAAGACACTTTGGACATATGATGGAGCCGGAAGACGGGAGCGTCATCAGGCTGACAGCTGCCAATAACAGAGAGATGGACGTTCGAGGGATAGTTTGGATGCAGGTCTGACTTGTCGGCAAGAAGGGGGTCGTGCTGGTGGACAATACGTCCTGGAGAGGGATGGACATGATGCTAGGTATTAATGTGCTGAGAGACCTAGACCATCAACTCTATGCCAAAGAAGGGCCAAAGCATTGGCAACGGGCCACCACACACCGGCCGACCCAGAAGGTTCTACAGCAAATGGTGAGGAGCTGTAGTCTGCAAAAGAGCAACATGTCTGGTCGGCCCATTGGACACGTGAAGGTGCCGCGGAGGACCCTGGTGAAGATCCCACCTCGACAAGAACAAATATTGATGCTGCTGGTGGGGGCTGGACGACAACTGAATTTACTGGAGGTACTGATCAAACCCACTTACCAAGAGAAAAATCGCTCACTGGTAGCTCTTGCTATTGTGAAGGATGGATGTGTGCCTGTAGGCTGCCTCAATGTTGAAGACTGCGAGTTAACCGTTCCTGGGAATACCTTGCTGGCCAAAGTTTATATGTCCAAAGGGGATATCTCTTGACAAAGGAGCTTCACGCTACAGTCAAATAGGAGATCAGCCTGGACCTATGCTGTAGAGGTCCATCAAAGGGAGACCCCAACAGCGGAGTGGAACGGTCGAGTGATCATGGCCAGGATGGGGGTGGACTGCAAGACCCTGACTCTAGGACAACAGAAGTTGCTGGAAGACACCCTTTGGGAATTTCAGGAGGCATTCTCGAGACATAATGAGGACTTCCGGTGTGCTTCCGCCATCGAACACGAAATCCCCACGGCGATGCTGCACCGATCAGAGAACGTTACAGGCAAATTCCACCTAAAATGTACCAGGAGCATAGGAGTTGCTACAGGGGGGCAAGGGGAGGCAATTGCCCCCCCACTAGGTTATTCCTTGCCCACCCGCGTGCCCCCCCACCAGTGGCGTAGCGTGGGGGGGTCTTTGCCCTGGGTGCCAAATTTTATGGGGCGCCAGCAGGACCACACTTCCAGTTAGGCAAAGTGAGGCGATCTCCCCAGGTGGTGCGGCTTTGCTCATAAGTGGAGGGCGGCGGCAGGGCACAAGGAGATGAGCGCTTCCATTGTGGAAGCACTCATTCCCATAGTCATCTGTATCGCCGTTCTCAGGACAGCGATACAGATGGATGTGCTGCGGGGCAGGGGAGAGGCATCTCTCTTCCCCATTCCTCTTATAGGCTGCAGGTGTAAAACCCCAGAGTTGTGTTACTACACGCCTCTACCCCGCTACTATCTTCTAAGAGCTTTATACTGTCATCTGATGTGATTTTACGTATGTCCTTAACAAATGTGCATATAAACCATGTTAAAAGCAATTGTTCATGTAATATTGCCTGGTTACCAGTAGGTGGCAGCAACACCTTGGCAAGGTACTAGTCACAGTTTAGTGACTCTAAGCTGGAATGAATTCTTCCATCTTAGCTCCCCCTCTGTGAGCTAAGTGGGCAGTTCCCACATCCTGCAGCATGGGTGGAGAAGGAAGTTAGAGTTAGTGTAGCCCACCCCTGCTAGGGGTAGGGTGTGTGTTTGAGGAGTTCCCCTGCATAGGGAAGACAGCAAGGACCTGGTCTCGTCTGAGACTTGGTCATATTCCCAGTCTGAGCACCTTCAGCCTCAGCTGGATGAAGAAAGCAGAAAACTACAACCTCCAGAGTTCCAGGAAGAAAGCATCCCCTGAGAATCCATCTGAGAGATAAGAGATAAGGTCCAGAGACCTAGGAGAAGCCATTCCTCCTCAGCTAGTCTGTCCCCATACAGAAGAAGTTACAAAGAAATGCAGAAGATTAATTCCTGTCACAATTACAGAGCTACTAAGCAGACGACTTATCCTGCAAGCTCCAAATTTAAAGCAGAAGTATATTTTCCTGCCAATCACTGCCAAAACCTGCTGAGGGCCAAGAGACCAAAGCTGTAGACTGCTTGGGTGCAAGTTATTTCAAGTAAAGCAACGTTTGAACTTCATCTAAAGGTCTGGACATCATTTACTCTGCAAAATTTCTCTATTACTCCTACTATCACTACACTCAAATTTATTACAAATGAGCCAGGAGCCAGGAGTCCAGCCGTACCCAGGTAGGAGACAACGTTGACACAATTCCCACTACTCTACAGAGACTCTGTAAGCCATTACACCACTCTGGCATTCCAAATCTGGGACGTGCGTTATAACACCTTGGAAGGGCCCTGGGTTAGTACCCTGCGCACGCTGCAATTGGCATCACGAACAAATACAGACTATTATCCACCTGACCCGGCCACTGCATTAAAGTGGCATCAGCGTACCCGTTCCTGGTCACTGCACAGGCACTAAGCCTGCAGCCTATCAGAGGCCGGTGCAGGCGGCACTTTGACGTCATTGCGCCGGCTGAGCTGTACAGCGCGGGACACAGGCTGGAAGAGGCCTGCATCGCATCGCTGCCATGGAGGTAAGTATAAGTGTTTATTTTTTTTTATGGTACAATACTGGCTACTGGCACATGATTGGGGGGCCAGCTATGGGGGGTACTTGTTACTGGCACACGATTGGGGGGCACTTGTTAATGGCATATGATTGGGGGACACTTCTTACTGGGGCATCTATGAGGGCACTTGCTGGCACATTATTGGGCACATCTTACTGGCACATTATTGGGGGGCACTGTGGGGCATCTATGGGGGGCACTTCTTACTGGAACATTATTGGGGCACTTTTTACTGGCAGATTATTGAGTGGCACTATAGGGGGAACTTCTTACTGGCACATTATTGGGGGCACTATGGGGGCATCTACTGAGGCCACAAAGGAGGAGTATTTTATATGGGGGGCTCTGTATAGGGGCATTTTATATTGGTATATTATGGGGGGCACTAGGAGGAAGGGGGGATAAGAGCACTATGGGGGAATTTACTGGGGGCACTATATAGGGGTATTTTATACTGGCACATTATGGGGGCACTATGGGGACATTAGCTCATCTTGGGGCATTGAAAGGGGGTATTTTTTCCTCTGTCACATTATAAAGAGAATTATTACTATTGGGGGGGGGGCATTATTGTGGGCTTTATTATTACTGGGGGTCTAGGGGGAACATGATTACTAGTATGGGCACTATGGGAGCCTTATTACTTCTGGGGCACAGTGGGGACATGTTGGGGGCACTGTAGTAGTACTATTACTACCATGTGTGTTCTAGCAGAGAATTATTCCTATTGGTAGGACTTTGGGAGCACTATTGTTGTGGGGGGCCCTTGGCACAGTATCAGCTTACCACAATTATTTTTGGGGGACATTATATTTACACTATTTGTGTCAGGGGCACTATTTGCTGGGCGCAGTTATTTTAGGGCACTGTGTGCCAATAATTATTGAATGGCACTATCTGCATGGTACTAGTATTACCAGGGGGTTTATCTGTTTCTGCAGTATAATATTGGGGAGCACAGCAGGCAGAGTATTGGGGATAGTAGGATGATTTGTCCAGAAGATGAGAGGATGATGGAAAAGTAGTAAACTAAGATTTTTTTTGTCAAACTGAGACGAGAAATGGCTGAAAAAAAGGTGGTCGGGTCTGAAGGTCTGAAAGGAGAACATGAGGAAAGAGGGAAGGAACATCTGCATCAAAGTAGACATCACTGGATGTAAGAGGTATTGGGCGCTGTAGTACCCTGTATGTTCTGTAGTGATGGGAGGGGGTATATAGAATTTGGCCCACACTGTAGCAGCCTGGCCCGAGACGTCAGGTCAAACTGTGTGAAATCTGGGGTCTCACACCCATCTACTACATTATCTGTAGAGTTATCACCGGGTTATCTGTGGTGTTACATAAGACTGCAGGTGATATCTACTACATTATCTGTAAAAAAGGGGTGGTGCAATACATGGCAGGTTGGCTTGCCCCGGGTGCTGGAAACCCACGCTACGCCACTGTTCTCCGCTGATTCCCCTTTAAAACGCTGGCCGCCACTGCAACTAGTACAGCGGCGATCTGTCAGTTTTGCCAAACTGAAAGTACTGCCCATGCTGCCCACCCGCTTCACTAGGGGCTCCTCGGCAGTCAAGTGAATCTTCCCCCGCCCACCTCAGCTGCTATTGGCTGGGAGGGATAGGGCAGCACTGCCATTGGCTGTCTGTGTATTTCAGCCTAGCAGGGCCTGCAGAGGCAGAAAAGAATGCGGCTTTGGGATTTAACATCAGGAAACATCATTGCGCGATCCTCCCCCTGCCACCACGCCTAGAGGAAGAAGGCACGAGGACCGAGCACATCAGAACTGTAAGTATCTTTTCTATCTGCGATGCACCCCTGACCAGCGCCCCATGCGTTACATGCACTTCTGACCAGCGTACCCTGCATTACATGCACCCCTGACCAGTGCCCCCTGCGTTACATGCACCCCTGACCAGCGCACCTTGCGTTACAAGCATCCCTGAACAGCGCACCCTGAGTTACACGCTCTCCTGACCGCCACACCCTGCGTTACGCACACCCCTGACTAGCGCACCTTGCGTTACAAGCACCCCTGACCAGCGCACCCTGAGTTACACGCACCCCTGACCACCGCATTCTGTGTTACAAGCAGAATAAGTAGTATTAGTTGCACACACCAACAACACCCACAAGGTTATTTCACAAAAGGGTGAAGAGTTTGGAGAAGTCAGGAGAAGTGAACAATATAGGCCAACATAGCTGATTTGAAAAAAAATCTCCAATTCAGCTGACTTTCCTATTCAGTTATGTTGTCCTAGATTGTTCCCTTCTCCAAACTCTTCACCCTTTTGTGAATATGCCTGTGAGCGTCTGTTTATTGGTCTTCTTTAGTGACATGTTTAACATATAGGATTATTTACACAGCCCTGGTGTTTGCTGAAACTGCTTTAAACTATAAAGTATTCACAGATTGAACAAATTCCTGTTCAGGGAATTCTATAGTAGAATATGGTCAACAGATTATGTATTCACAGTAATGCCATCATTCTAAAATATAACTTTTAATATTTATATATAAAATAGTCAATGGATCCCTCTAAATAATAATTAGTCAATAAACATAGAAAGAAAAAAGGAAAAAATAAATTTGAAAACTAGGGTCAGAGTGATATAATAGCCAAAGATTGGTTATAGGTTAGTAGATGTTAATAAAGCCTATTTAGGGAGGTAATAGCCCTATTTTTGACCCTAATGTAATAGCCCTACCTAGTACGGAATGGCCGCCCCGATAGGGGCGATCCCGTTTCTCGTGCCTCCTAGTGTCCCTAGTTGGCCCTATAGGGATGGATACCTAATTAAGGAGGGACCCTAATGAAACGCCTGGGCTAAATTACACAAAAAATAATAAATGTATATAGGTAGCAAAACCCGGGGACAGACTACACCCAAATATGAAAAGAAATATATAGAATTACAAAAGTGAGATGTCCAAAATTGTCCCTACGCGTTTCGCCTGGTTGGTGTCAGGCTCATCAGGGGACATGTTTGACAAAGAATACCTATCACCATAGAATAATACAAATATTATTGTATATATATATAAAGATTTTTATTTCCTTTTTATTTATATTTCCTCCTTTTGAGGGTACCCTCAAACGGAGGAAATATAAATAAAAAGGAAATAAAAACAACCAGGCGAAACGCGTAGGGACAATTTTGGACATCTCACTTTTGTAATTCTATATATTTCTTTTCATATTTGGGTGTAGTCTGTCACCGGGTTTTGCTACCTATATACATTTATTATTTTTTGTGTAATTTAGCCCAGGCGTTTCATTAGGGTCCCTCCTTAATTAGGTATCCATCCCTATAGGGCCAACTAGGGACACTAGGAGGCACGAGAAACGGGATCGCCCCTATCGGGGCGGCCATTCCGTACTAGGTAGGGCTATTACGTTAGGGTCAAAAATAGGGCTATTACCTCCCTAAATAGGCTTTATTAACATCTACTAACCTATAACCAATCTTTGGCTATTATATCACTTTGACCCTAGTTTTCAAATTTATTTTTTCCTTTTTTCTTTCTATGTTTATTGACTAATTATTATTTAGAGGGATCCATTGACTATTTTATATATACACTGCGTGCAGAATTATTAGGCAAATGAGTATTTTGACCACATCATCCTCTTTATGCATGTTGTCTTACTCCAAGCTGTATAGGCTCGAAAGCCTACTACCAATTAAGCATATTAGGTGATGTGCATCTCTGTAATGAGAAGGGGTGTGGTCTAATGACATCAACACCCTATATTAGGTGTGCATAATTATTAGGCAACTTCCTTTCCTTTGGCAAAATGGGTCAAAAGAAGGACTTGACAGGCTCAGAAAAGTCAAAAATAGTGAGATATCTTGCAGAGGGATGCAGCACTCTTAAAATTGCAAAGCTTCTGAAGCGTCATCATCTAACAATCAATCGTTTCATTCAAAATAGTCAACAGGGTCGCAAGAAGCGTGTGGAAAAACCAAGGCGCAAAATAACTGCCCATGAACTGAGAAAAGTCAAGCGTGCAGCTGCCAAGATGCCACTTGCCACCAGTTTGGCCATATTTCAGAGCTGCAACATCACTGGAGTGCCCAAAAGCACAAGGTGTGCAATACTCAGAGACATGGCCAAGGTAAGAAAGGCTGAAAGACGACCACCACTGAACAAGACACACAAGCTGAAACGTCAAGACTGGGCCAAGAAATATCTCAAGACTGATTTTTCTAAGGTTTTATGGACTGATGAAATGAGAGTGAGTCTTGATGGGCCAGATGGATGGGCCCGTGGCTGGATTGGTAAAGGGCAGAGAGCTCCAGTCCGACTCAGACGCCAGCAAGGTGGAGGTGGAGTACTGGTTTGGGCTGGTATCATCAAAGATGAGCTTGTGGGGCCTTTTCGGGTTGAGGATGGAGTCAAGCTCAACTCCCAGTCCTACTGCCAGTTTCTGGAAGACACCTTCTTCAAGCAGTGGTACAGGAAGAAGTCTGCATCCTTCAAGAAAAACATGATTTTCATGCAGGACAATGCTCCATCACACGCGTCCAAGTACTCCACAGCGTGGCTGGCAAGAAAGGGTATAAAAGAAGAAAATCTAATGACATGGCCTCCTTGTTCACCTGATCTGAACCCCATTGAGAACCTGTGGTCCATCATCAAATGTGAGATTTACAAGGAGGGAAAACAGTACACCTCTCTGAACAGTGTCAGGGAGGCTGTGGTTGCTGCTGCACGCAATGTTAATGGTGAACAGATCAAAACACTGACAGAATCCATGGATGGCAGGCTTTTGAGTGTCCTTGCAAAGAAAGGTGGCTATATTGGTCACTGATTTGTTTTTGTTTTGTTTTTGAATGTCAGAAATGTATATTTGTGAATGTTGAGATGTTATATTGGTTTCACTGGTAAAAATTAATAATTGAAATGGGTATATATTTGTTTTTTGTTAAGTTGCCTAATAATTATGCACAGTAATAGTCACCTGCACACACAGATATCCCCCTAAAATAGCTAAAACTAAAAACAAACTAAAAACTACTTCCAAAAATATTCAGCTTTGATATTAATGAGTTTTTTGGGTTCATTGAGAACATGGTTGTTGTTCAATAATAAAATTAATCCTCAAAAATACAACTTGCCTAATAATTCTGCACTCCCTGTAAATATTAAAAGTTATATTTTAGAATGATGGCATTACTGTGAATATTTAAACTATAAAGAAAAGTTTTCGAGAGTGTGTCTCTCTTTCTCAGGTCTGAAGCAATACCGAGGAAGAAAGAAAAACTCTTGAAAGCTTGTCTTTTAAGTATTAGGTTAGTACAATAAAAAGGTATCCCTGCATACCGCAATACTCTCATATTTTGTAATCTTATTTATATATACTTATTTAGTTTTTTTCAGTAGTATGATTAAGTGGTGAACATTATTAGGGCCCCCCCCATTTTTGACTGTAGTATCTTATGTGCCCCCCTATATATTGTTCCTAGAGTCGCCATTGACCAGGAGTAGTGATGAGCGGGAGGTGCCATATTAGATTTTGCGAATATTCGATTGAATATTCGTCGAAGTCGAATATTCGTCATTATGCTATTTATCGCAAATAATATGCGATTTAATTAATCGCGTATTGCGATTTTGTGTATTTTACGAATATTTGCCATATTGCTATATATTCTTGTTTTAGAATATATATGACGAATATGACGAATATTCTAAAAAAAAGAAGTTATAGCAATATAGCGAATATTCGTAAAATACACATATAGACTGAAATTTCACTAATGTAGTGCTAATGTAGTGCTGAATCAGAAAGAGACAAAAAAAATTTGACAAAAAAAAAAAGATTATAGTGTAAGGCAAATAGATTGCCGTATTTGTGTGAGGGGAGGCTGCGCTGCGATCACATACTTACCGTCAGGATCTTGCGTACTAACAGCTGATACATCATAGCCGCCGCCTCTGCTTCTCCTCAGTGCGCATGTCAGGTCGCGGGGTCGGTTCTGCTCCGTCACCTGTGGGTGCAGCCATGTGATGGCACCTGCTGCCGCATGCGCCCTCCCTGGTCAGTATGTGGCCGGCTGTATAGGTGTGCTTGGAAACTGGGGCCCCCTGTGCTGGGGCCACAGTCACGTGTGTGCCTGGGAGGGCTGTGTTTATAGAACCTCCAAGTGCATCCAGTCTAAGGGCTCCTGATGCAGTGTGATCAACCACAATGTAGCCTAACCTGCGGCTGCTGAGTCATAAAGAGCTGGGGAGAAGCACATGCCAATCATGCAGGCATCTGTTCACACAACACAAAAGCTGCTTCTCATTTATTTCTCTTCACCCCGGTTAATAGTGCTATATTCTATCATTTAGGATAGGTAAAAAGAAGTAAAAAAAAAAATATATATATATATATATATAAAAAATATATATATATATATATATATATATATACAGTACAGACCAAAAGTTTGGACACACCTTCTCATTCAAAGAGTTTTCTTTATTTTCATGACTATGAAAATTGTAGATTCACACTGAAGGCATCAAAACTATGAATTAACACATGTGGAATTATATACATAACAAACAAGTGTGAAATAACTGAAAATATGTCATATTCTAGGTTCTTCAAAGTAGCCACCTTTTGCTTTGATTACTGCTTTGCACACTCTTGGCATTCTCTTGATGAGCTTCAAGAGGTAGTCCCCTGAAATGGTTTTCACTTCACAGGTGTGCCCTGTCAGGTTTAATAAGTGGGATTTCTTGCCTTATAAATGGGGTTGGGACCATCAGTTGCGTTGAGGAGAAGTCAGGTGGATACACAGCTGATAGTCCTACTGAATAGACTGTTAGAATTGGTATTATGGCAAGAAAAAAGCAGCTAAGTAAAGAAAAACGAGTGGCCATCATTACTTTAAGAAATGAAGGTCAGTCAGTCAGCCAAAAAATTGGGAAAACTTTGAAAGTAAGGGCTATTTGACCATGAAGGAGAGTGATGGGGTGCTGCGCCAGATGACCTGGCCTCCACAGTCACCGGTCCTGAAGCCAATCGAGATGGTTTGGGGTGAGCTGGACCGCAGAGTGAAGGCAAAAGGGCCAACAAGTGCTAAGCATCTCTGGGAACTCCTTCAAGAATGTTGGAAGACCATTTCAGGGGTCTACCTCTTGAAGCTCATCAAGAGAATGCCAAGAGTGTGGAAAGCAGTTATCAAAGCAAAAGGTGGCTACTTTGAAGAACCTAGAATATGACATATTTTCTGTTGTTTCACACTTGTTTGTTATGTATATAATTCCACATGTGTTAATTCATAGTTTTGATGCCTTCATAGTCATGAAAATAAAGAAAACTCTTTGAATGAGAAGGTGTGTCCAAACTTTTGGTCTGTACTGTATATATATATAAAAATAAGTGTACACCCAGTACAAGAAGTGCTGCAAATAGATCTTTGAGGGATACTTATAAATCTTCACATTAAGGTTGGTTTGGTTACAGGTGGTAACCACGGTATTTGTTGCAGGTCATATAAGAACTTCCTCCCAGGGCGTCCAATTGCCACATTGTGTCTCTGGTCACTCATTTCAATAAGGTATTCTTAGGTCAAAAATACTTTGGTAGTCGCTCTCAGCCTTCTCAAATCACATTTAGTTTTTTTAAGTTTTTTTAAAGTTTTTTTTGTTTTCCCCTTCGTTTACTCAGAGGGGTAGGGCATATCCGTAATTGTTACAGGTAGGTGACAATTGGTCTTCATGGTGCAGGTGTTGGGTCACAGTCTATTCAAGCACGAGGGTGAGGCACATATCGGTACAGGGTATTCTACTCCAAAAAAAAAAAGAAAAACCTCCAAAAAAATATATATAATAATCTCTCTAAAAATAAAAAATAAACTCTAAAAAAAAAAAGGAAAAAAAGATAATTTGTTTTATTTCTTTTACTCATTCCCGTAAAACCTGCCATGTCTACAGGTACATTCTCACAATTCATTATGATGCTGCCCACGTTAGTGGCAGTCGTAGGTTCTTTTGGTATGTCTGTCACGACCACAGACCTTTAAGTCCTGTCATGACTACAGGCATGTTTCAAAATCTGCCACGTGTATGGATACGTTACTTAAGCCCTTGCACAACTACAGGTGTCATAAGAAGTCTGTCGCGACTGCAGACGGGCGATAAGTCCTGTCGTGACTGCAGACGGGCGATAAGTCCTGTCGCGACTGCAGACGGGCGATAAGTCCTGTCGCGACTGCAGACGGGCGATAAGTCCTGTCGCGACTGCAGACGGGCGATAAGTCCTGTCGCGACTGCAGACGGGCGATAAGTCCTGTCGCGACTGCAGACGGGCGATAAGTCCTGTCGCGACTGCAGACGCTCGATAAGTCCTGTCGTGACTGCAGACGCTCGATAAGTCCTAGGAAGATACAGGCGGCACTCCGCTGTCAGCGGTGCGGTGTGCGTGTCCAGGGAAGGTCCACAGATACTTGTATAGAAAGGACCGGCACTCGCTGTAGTTGTAATTTTCAAATGATTTTAATGGTCACATACAAGGGTAAGTGACGCGTTTCGGCTGCAATTACATATTCTGCGTGTGGCGGGGCGACATTCGAACCCTCGAACAATTCACGCAGTACATGAATTCTATCTGGACAGAGCTGCAATTCACCATACAATCGGACGTGTCCAGAATTAATTTTCTGGACATGTGGGTCATAAAGGATGAGAAGGGCCAGATACATACAGACCTACACACCAAGAATACTGACCACAACAGTCTGCTACACTTCACGAGCAATCATCCACCTACAGTAAAAAAATCACTACCCCATTCACAACTCCAGAGGGTTACCAGGATAGTGTCAGATACTGACATTAAAACAATACGAGAAGATGAAATGATTGACAAGTTTCGTAGCAGAGGCTATCCTAATGACCTATTAAATTCACAACGGGTAAAACAATCCAGTGGAACCATCAACACAACCAGTAATAAACAACCACGAGTTCCCTTTGTGGTGAAATACCACCCCTGGGTCAATAAATGTAGGACCATCATCAATAAGCATTGGAACATCATCAGTAGAGCTTACCCGAATGTTGCAGAATTCCAGTCCCCTCCCATGTTGTGCTACAAAAGGTCCAAAAATATCCGCAACATCTTAGTTAGAGCTGATGTGGGTAGTGACAGACTAAATCTCCGACAAGCCACTCTCTCCACACCTAAAAATGGGACATATCCATGCCTTCAATGCATACACTGCTCCAGTGCCATCAAAGGAGAACATTTCACTCACCCGTACACAGGGGAAAAATTTCAAATAAATAGTTTCTTTACCTGCAATAGTAACTTCGTGGTCTATCTCTTGAAGTGTCCCTGTGGACTTGTGTATGTCGGTGAGACCTCTATGAGGATGAAAGATCGCTTCTGTAAGCACAAATCTACAATTAGAAAGAAAAACCTATTACTTCCCATTCCGCACCATTTTGAGAAACACCGACATGCCATTTCCCAACTGCGCTTCCAGATAATAGAACACGTATCACTCCCCAGGCGAGGAGTTAAAATGCTCGAAAAAAGAGAAGCCTACTGGATTCATCGCCTGCAAACCCTAGAACCTAAGGGGTTAAATCGTGACTATGATCTGAACAGTTTCCTTTAAGGTATAGTCTATAGTTACCCTTTTAAAATGTTCCCTTTTACTTTCTTCCACAGAGAACTTGATGCATTCCAAAACCTCTGTCATTTAGTGCCTGATCAGGGCGTAAGTTCACCATTTAGCATATAGTATTTAGTATATAGCACTTAATATGTAACATTCTGTACCATCACAATAATGTTTTGTAAGTTGCAGCACTGTAAAGCATGGTGTCCTATGTATTAATGACATTTTTTCCTGCGAATTCATTGCAGCATATAGCTTTTGGGCATCTGGCATTATACGTGCAGCCAAATACAGCACTGTAAAGCATGGTACTTGGCAATATATAGTATAGTATAGTATGGTGCAAGTTCACCATTCAGCACATAGTGTTTGTTATCTAGCATTTTGTACCATCATATTGCCCAGTATGCTATAGCAGTGTAAAGCATGGTGTCTTGTTAATTAATGATATTGTTCCAGCGAGTTTTCTGCAGCATGCAGCTTTCAGCATACAACACCATTATAACCATGTGCAGCAAAATTTAGTACTATAAAGCATGGTGCCCTGACAAGTAATGACATTCCTTTGCAAATGTGTTATCTTTGTATTGTTGTGCCCTTTTGTTTACGACGTTGCCATGGTTACCGACGTCATTTCCGGCTCCATCGCGGGCTATTTAAACTTGTTTGTTACCTGTAAACTATCATGTTTGACAAAGGCTCATAGCAGCCGAAATGCGTCACTTACCCTTGTATGTGACCATTAAAATCGCTCGATAAGTCCTGTCGCGACTGCAGACGCTCGATAAGTCCTGTGACGACTGCAGACGCTCGATAAGTCCTGTGACGACTGCAGACACGCTATAAGTCCTGTGACGACTGCAGACGCGTCATAAGTCCTGTGACGACTGCAGACGCGCCATAAGTCCTGTGACGACTGCAGACGCGCCATAAGTCCTGTGACGACTGCAGACGCGCCATAAGTCCTGTGACGACTACAGACGCGCCATAAGTCCTGTGACGACTGCAGGCGCGCCATAAGTCCTGTGACGACTACAGACGCGCCATAAGTCCTGTGACGACTGCAGGCGCGCCATAAGTCCTGTGACGACTGCAGACGCGCCATAAGTCCTGTGACGACTGCAGACGCGCCATAAGTCCTGTGACGACTGCAGACGCGCTATAAGTCCTGTGACGACTGCAGACGCGCTATAAGTCCTGTGACGACTGCAGACGCGCTATAAGTCCTGTGACGACTACAGACGCGCTATAAGTCCTGTCACGAATACAGACGCGCTATAAGTCCTGTCACGAATACAGACGCGCTATAAGTCCTGTCACGACTACAGGTCATGAAAAAAAAAAAAGGGAAAATCCCATTCGGTATCCTTGGTATTATTAACGGTTCAGGAGTACAATTCCCTTCACTGGGCAGGACGGTAATCCTAGTATCAGGGTCGTTTATCACTGATCCGGTGCCGCTTGGTGTTGGGAGCACAAAAGTCTAGCACTCATAGTTGACCACGGATTTCTTTCAGTCAGGATGTGTAACATGCCAGAGTGGGGTTACTAAACGCTTTTACCCCGCTACAATCTGCTAAAGGTATCAACACGGTCATCTGATGTGATTTCCCTCATGTCATTCACAACTGTGCAGATGAAACCATTTTAAATGTTATATTTTCTTTGTAATGTTTCAGGTCTACCAGCAGGTGGCGGCATCGTTGGTAGGCATAGTTTTAATGTTATGGCCATTCAGAATGGAACATTCCAGTTCTGTTCTGTCCCCCCTGCTTAAGGGAAGTGGAGTTTCCCACGCCCTGCGGCAAGGGAGGGAAAAACCAGTTAGATCTGGTGTGTTCCAGCTCTCCCTGCAAGGGGAAGGCTGTGCAAGTAGGAGCTCCCAGAAATAGGGATCCCAAACCAGGATCTTGTCTCAGTTGAGACCAAAGATCACCATTCCCAGTCTGAGCCTTCAGCCTCAACTGGTGACACGCAAGCAGCCACCTCCAGAACTCCAGGAAGAGCCATTCCCTGTGAGCATAACTGTGAGTACCATCCAGAGACCAGGAGAAGCCAAATTCCTCCTCAGCTAGTCAGTCCCATACACAGCAGAAGATAGACAGCGCAGAAGACAGATTCCTGCCATATTCTCCAGGCACATGATAGAAGCAGAATAGATATTGTTCCCTGCCATACATTGCCAATACCTGCTGGGACCCAAGACTATTGCTGTATCTCATGTGGATTGATGCTGCCTCCAGTAAAGACAAGTTGAGTTATATTCCAATTCTGGATCTCATTCATTACTACCAAGTTCCTCAATTACTCCTACTAGCAACACACTCATTTATTGCAATTGAGCCAGGATCCAGGAGTCCAGCCGTACCAAGGTAGGAGACACCGTTGACACTATTACTACTGCTACACAGAGACATTACCCCACTCTGGCATTCCTCACCTGGTACGTGAGTTGCAACACCTTAAAGGGCCCTGAGACTGTAACCTGCGCACGCTGCAATTGGCGTCACGAACAAAAACTATTAACTATCATTTACACCTGACCCAGTCAGTGCATATTATTGCGCCAGTGTGCATTAGTCCAATCCGGCTTACTGCAGATGTCTCAGCAATCCAATATGGAAGGAAGTTTGACATCTCACAGTACTGAAGACTCCCAATCCGAGAGAGATGTGGTTCCAGCTATCAGGTCCTGGACTGTGCCAAGGCTCACAGCAGAGTTGTCAAGGAGAGGGATTCCTTTTTCAGCATCTGCCAGGAAAGCGGAACTATATAGATTATTGTTTTCAGAACTCCCGGCTTCTGGGGTAGACTCGGTATCGATGAATACGATCCAAACCTCGCTGACACAACTTCACGCAGTAGTGAATACGACGGCATCCTCTTTGTCGCAGTTTCAGACCAGATTAGAGGCAGTAGAAAATACGGCCTCTACTTCGAATACTGTCAGTCTCAGTGCTGCGGTGCAGTCACTCACTCAGTCCTCCATTGCTGGGTCTCAAATTAACTCCCCTAACATAGCACCATCTCATTTTATACCGGCCTACGTGCGTCAGGACATATTAGATGTTAAGGACGTCAACTTAGCTTCATTGCTTATAGCCACTCACGAAATACCGGATAACAAAACCATAGCGTGTGGGGAGGTTTCAGTGATCTTGAAATCCAGAGATGTCAGGCTTAACAGGAAACTCACCGTAGCAGGATTTGTCCTAGCATTCAGCTTGTTCAGAGATGTGGTGTGCTCAGTGAGTCCTAATAGGAGAGAAGAGCTGGATCTTTATTTGTTCAAAGTAGTAGATTTAGCTAACAAGTATGGCGGCACAGCATTCTATGAATATCATAGATCGTTTTCAGCCAAAGCAGCAGCCGCGTTAAGACAGTTTCAGCATACAGTGGACTGGTCGGTTGTAGATACCGAGTTGTTTTGCCGGCATTTTGCAGGTCTCAAGGCCCCGGCATGTAATAACTGCGGGTCTTATTCGCATGCAACTGATTGGTGCGCTAGTGCTAAGGCAGAACGGTCTCAAATTAGTTATACCCCACAACCTCCGCTTCCCAGGCTTTCCACAGGCGTAGACAAGTTAGGGCGTCCAATAAAATACCTAGGCAAATCACAGATATGTAATAACTTCAACACTACAGGTTGTTATTATAACCAATGTAGGCTGCTGCACTTGTGTACCCTTTGCTTTAGGGCTCATTCTAACACCGTGTGCCCACAGAAGGGGCAGCATTCAGCATGACTAAGCGTGGTAGATGCGGATTTACTGTCTACGTATTTACTAGATCATCCAGATCAGAGTTGGGTACAATTTTTAGTTGATGGTCTTCGGCATGGGTTCCATACAGGTTTGGTAGCACTACCACAAGCTACATATGAGTGCAAGAACCTTTTGTCAGCCAACAGAGACCCTGACTCAATTTCACATCTGTTAGCGGTGGAATTAGAGAAGGGCTACTTGATAGGTCCAATGGCACAGTCAGGAGGGTTAACCCCATAGGTGTTGTCACAGGGAAATTTTCTAATAAAAAGAGGGTAATCTACAATTTGTCAGCTCCTCATTCACTCTCCATTCCAAGTCTGAATTCACTGGTACCTTCTGAAGAAGTTTCCATGAAATACTCGTCTATTGATGAAGCGATACAGGTCATCCTCTCATTAGGGAAGGGTACTTGGTTATCTAAAGCCGATATCACGAACGCATTTAAGTTACTGCCCTTAAAACCTCAGTTATGGCAGTGGCATGGCATTAAGTGGCAAGGGCAGTATTATTTTGCGAACAAGTTGACCTTTGGCGCTAAATCGAGTTGTTTGATCAGTTCGCTCAAAGCTTGCATTGGGTACTGTCAAATGTATTTCGGGTTCATCATGTAATCCACTACCTAGACGATTTTCTGTTAATCGAGCCACCCACACAGATACCACGAGACCTCATGGTTTTGAGAGAAGTTTTTGACAGTCTAAACGTCCCGGTAGCGTCTAATAAAGTAGAGGGTCCAAGCAATATCATAACCTTTTTAGGCATTCGCTTGGATACAGGTAGTATGCAAGCGAGTCTACCTCAGGACAAATTAACCAGGATCTCAGAGGTAGTGCACAAATTGGCACGTGTTAGAGTCACCACAAAGGCAGATCTTCAGAGTCTTCTTGGCATGTTAAACTTTGCAATGAGAATAATCCCACAAGGCAGGTCATTTATCTCTAGGTTGCTGAAACTTCTGCCTATAGCCCCAGATCAAGATAGCGTGGTTAAACTAGATCAGGATGCCTTAGCAGATCTCATGATGTGGGATAAATTTCTGGCACTATGGAATGGCGTGTCCTTTTTTGTTCCCTCCATTTCGAGTCAATCCCCGGTCGTCCACACGGATGCTGCCTCATCCACAGGTTTCGTGGCCATTTACGGGAATCAGTGGATGGCCAGTCCTTGGCCACCTGAGGTACTGGCTATTACAGGTTTTCTACAGTCATCCCCCCTTTTTGAAATATATCCTTTAGTGGCAGCAGATCAGGTATGGGGAAGTTTATGGGGTAATCAGACAGTATTGTTTTTAACAGATAATGCAGCTCTGGTGGACATCCTCATGAAGGGCAGGTCTGGGTCTAGAGAAGTCATGGCATTCCTTAGGAGATCTGTGTGGTTATCTTTACAGCATCAGTTTAATTTTGTTTGCGCACATATTCAGGGACAGAGGAATGTTGCTGCAGACGCACTATCCAGACTTAACTTTCAATTCTTTTTTCAGGTTTCTCCAGGGGCAGATCCGTTACCAGCTACGATCCCGCATCACAGCCTGCTAGTTATGCATTAGCATCACTGCTACTCACAGCCAGATCCTTGGTGGAGCAATCCCTCTCTAAGAATACCTTGAGAGTGTACAAAACAGCTTGGTTGTTATTCAACAAATTCGCATCCACCGCTAGGAATGGGGCACATAACTTACCTAATGGCCTTTATCAGGTTTTGCCACTCAACCTGAAGTTAGCTCACAATACGATAAAATTATATTTAGCAGGGATCCAGCATTTCTGGTATCTCGCTCACCCAGATCAGCCTTCCTTATTTACTGCCGATCCTATCAAAGCAATGTTACGTGGTATACAGAAAACCACGTTTTCTACAGCCCGTCAGCCTTTCACAGGACCAATGTTTAGGTCAGTGGCCGACATGCTACAGGGTTGCCCTTTTGGCCTTGAGGTTAGTAGGTTAGTTAAAACAGCATTATATTTGTGTTTCTACGGGTTCCTAAGGCCCGGGGAATTTACACGTGCAGGGCCGCTGATAGAAATCATGGGGCCCCGTACAGCATACATGACGGGGCCCCCTTCAGCTCCACCCCCTGATCCCTCCTTCAGCCACACCCCTGGCCCCGCCCTTGGCCCCTCCCCAGACGCCGCCTTGAAACAACATGCAGATTTGTCTACAAGTGATATTTATGGCGCTGGGGGGTCGTCTGTGAATGGCGCTGTTATGGAGGGGATCTGTGAATGGCACTGTTATGGAGGGGATCTGTGAATGGCACTTTTATGGAGGGGATCTGTGGATGGCACTGTTATGGAGGGGATCTGTGGATGGCACTGTTATGGAGGGGATCTGTGGATGGCACTGTTATGGAGAGGATCTGTGGATGGCACTGTTATGGAGGGGATCTGTGGATGGCACTGTTATGGAGAGGATCTGTGGATGGCACTGTTATGGAGGGGATCTGTGGATGGCACTGTTATGGGGGGATCTGTGGATGGCACTTTTATAGAGGGGGATCTGTGGATGACACATACCGTATATAGCATCTTATGCTATGTGTCATCCACAGATACCCCTCCATAACAGTGCCATCCACAGATCCCCCCCATAACAGTCATCCACAGATCCCCCCATAACAGTGTCATCCACAGATCCCCCCATAACAGTGTCATCCACAGATCCCCCCCATAACAGTGTCATCCACAGATCCCCCTCCATAATGGTGCCATCCACAGATCCCCCCCATAAGTGTCATCCACAGACCCCCCGGCCCCCCCCATAAGTGTCATCCACATGACAGACCCCCCCCCATAACAGTGCCATCCACGGATCCCCCGCCCTCCCTATAACAGTGCCGTCATGACGTCATCCATATAGATCCCCCCCCCGCCACTCACAGTAGTATACATTAATAAATCGGTGCAGCCGTGCAGGCTGCAGACAGTAACTTTAATTTTAGCACAGGCACAGCGCTCATCTCTTTACTAAAATACTACCTTACATTCAGCTCCTGCCTCCTCCCTCCACCCTCCAGCCTCCAGTAACAAGTGCGGGCGGCAGCGCTCACTCACTGACGTCACGCGCCTGCGCCGCCTAGTTGGAGGAGAAGCGTGTGACGTCAGTGAGTGAGCGCCGCCCCCACACTGCCTGCTGTTACTGGAGATCGCCACTACGATATCAGCACATCAGCCTGATCCACCCCCTTTGATCTGCCGTTTCCAACTTGCGCTACCCCCGGAGCACCAGCCTGAGCGCTCGTTCGGCACAACAACACTGCAGCAGGAGGATCTCCCCGGCCTCCAGCGCACCAGCCGAACAGCGCCGCCCAGAGAGGCTTCCCCCGTGACGTCACTGACTCAGTCCCCGCCCCTTTAACCTTTAGAAGCGCGCGCTCCCAGACACATGGTGAGCGACGCCAGATACAGCAGCAGCACACTGGAGCCAGCCCACTGACAGCAAAAAAATTAAAATGGCTCGGGAGTCGGCAGCCCGGGCCCCCCTGCCAGCCGGGCCCGGTACAACTGGGCCAGCTGTACTGGCCTATCAGCGGCCCTGTACACGTGCACTCCACTTCCACAAAGTTTCTTCGTAAGAAAGATTTAATTCACGACAGGTCAGGGTACTTGCTGAACTTAGAACAGTCAAAAACGGCGCGACCAGGAGAAGTGGTACATATCAGGTATTTTCCCACTAGTAACGAATGGCGCCCAGTTGAAGTCCTGAACGAATGGGTGCTTCATATACGTACGTTGCCACCGGACTCACCGTTGCTGCCTTACAACAATGCACCTCTCAGCATTCAGGTATTTCTCAAATACATTAGAACACTCTTAGTCACTATCGGTATTACGGGTCACTCATTCCGCATTGGTGCCGCTTCAGCCGCCTCTAAAAACAATGTCCCGGTTCATGTCATCAAAAGGATAGGAAGAAGGAAGTCCTCATGTTATGTCACGTACATTCCAGACCCATGTCAAGAAATGTCTGTTGCCTTTCACAAACTGTTGTTATGATGATGCATTAGTATAATAAAGGGTAATTACTCTAAACGTCTGAGCTTTTTGGCCACTTTAGGCTACCTTTATGACAGCAGTTATGGCATAATTCTACTGCTTATTGTATAGGGGTTCTGGTAGGGTACTTACTTCTGATAGCCTATCCGAACACAAGTGTAAGGCAAATAGATTGCCGTATTTGTGTGAGAAGAAGCTCCCTCACACAGTATTTAACCTCACCCTCCGTAGCCACGGACGCACGGCTCAGCGCATTTCACCCACCCACCCATTTCCCCCTTTTTAATTCTCAGACTACTTAAGGTGGCCCACTTTAGGCTACCTTTACGACAGAAGTTATGGCATAATTCTACTGCTTATTGTATAGGGGTTCCGGTAGGGTACTTACTTCTGATAGCCTATCCGAACACAAGCACTACATTAGTGAAATTTCAGTCTATATGTGTAATTTACGAATATTCGCTATGTTGCTAAATATTCTTGTCTTACAATATGACGAATATTCTAAAAAACGAATATAAAGCACTATATCACATATATTCGTTTTTTAGAATATTCTTTTTCCCCCCCCCAATTAGTACAGTTATTGCCCTTCAGCATACTCCTCCCCGACAAGCGTCCCCGTCACCATGGGAACGCCTGGTGGTTAGAATATACCATCGGATCTAAGTTAGATCGTGAAAACTCAGATCCGATGGAATATTCTAACCACCAGGCGTTCCCATGTGATGGGGATGCTTGAAGTTAGAATATACCGCCAGGGCGCTGTGATCAGCGCAATTAACCACTCAGGTGCGGGTTAATTGCGCAGATCACATCGCCCTGTGCGCCCCCCCCCCACCTCCCCAGTATTAAAATAGTTGGTGGCCAGTGCACCCTAACCCCCCCCTCCCCAGTATTAAAATACTGTACACTGACGGAAGTCTACATGGTCTGAAGGCCGTGTTATCCCAAGTCTAGGATGGACGTGAGAGAATCATTGCTTATGGCAGCCGGTCTCTGAGGGAGTCAGAGTGCAACCCTGACAACTATAGCTCCTTTAAATTGGAACTACTGGCACTGTTGTGGGCTATGACCGAAAGGTTCAAGGAGTACCTGACAGGTGCAGAGGTGACAGTGATGATGGACAACAACCCGTTAGCACATCTGGAGAATGCCGAGCTCGGTGCTCTTGAGCAGAGGCAGTTGGCTCACCGTTTCAAGTTCCGGTCAGGTAGGGAGAACGGTAACGCCGATGCATCTCCCGAGTCCCTGTAGGGTTTTCAACTCAGAGTGCCGGTGAGAATCTAGAGCAGGGATGGCCAACCCGCGGCTCTCGAGCCGCATGCGGCTCTTTGCCGCTTCAAGTGCGGCTCTTGAGGTGGAGATGGGAAGCAGCTGCGCAGCCTAATAGAGAACGTGGCATGTGCCACTCTCAGCTCCTACCATGTTCTCTTCAATAGCACAGTGGAGAAGGAGGGAGTCCTTCCCTCTCTACTGTGACGTGGCTGCCGCTGCAACCAATGGGGAGATAGCAGGGAGGAGAAGGGGAGCGGCTGTGGCCAGTGCACCACCAATGAATGTAATTAATTGAAGTATAGAGGGCAGCGGGTGCCGGCGGTGGTATCACATACCCGGCACCCAGCCTCAATAACAGGGCATGCGATCCTCCTAACCGCGGAAATTAACCCCTCGGCGGATCACATGCCCTGTTATTGAGGCTGGGTATGTGATACCGCCGCCGGCACCCGCTGCCTCCTATACTTGAATTAATGTGTTAACCTCCTCAGGACCGCCGTACGCAGGATTGCGTCTTTGCGGCGGTCCTGTTACTCTGGGTGGACGCGCCGGTGCGTCCTCTCGCGAGACGCGAGATTTCGGGCAAAGACAAGTTCGTCATCAACCTGCCAGCCAATGATCGTCGCTGGCAGGTTGATGATTTTCAAAAAAACGAATCAGAAGCCATCTAACACATTATATTTATAAATATAATGTGTTAAATGGCTTCTGTGCTCCTCTGCTGGTCCTTTTCGTCGGTTGGTTCCAGCAGAGGAGCACACATCACTGTGAGTACCCACCAACACCACACTTAGCCCCCAGATCACCCTCCATCACCCCAATTAACCCGTTGATCACCCCTTGATCACCCCTGTCAATCACCTAGTGAAAGGGAAAAAAGTGATCAGTGTAAACTGTCACTTTTTTTTCCCACTGGTATTGACTTATAGTTTTAGGATAGTTTAGGCCCCTTGGTTAGGTAGTTAGCGATCGTTTAGCGCCCAGCCCACCGCACCGCAGTCACTGATTCGCTGATAATCAGCATTTGTACTTTTATAGTATCTGTAAGTGATCAAAACTGATCACAGTCAGATCTATAATAGTATTAGTGTCACCTTAGCTCGCCCTCCACCCAAAACGCAGTGTTTGCCCGATCAGGCCTGATCGGTCGCCCACAAGTGCGTTCACCTACGCGCGCCCCGCCGCAGTGACAAAAAATTTTTGATATTTTTTATCAATCGCAGCGGCCTCCGGTACTTGGCTAGCCTTCCATTTGTAAGACAGGCTTGCTTTTTTTCTTGGGTAGTCTCAGGGAATACCCCCTAAATTTAGTAGTCCAAATGTCAAACAGGGGGTATTCTTCTGAAGAGGCCTACAGGCTTCTGACCCAGTCGGATGAGGAATGGGAACCCTCATCTGACGAATCTAGCGGGTCAGAATATGAACCTGTAGAAAGCAGTGGCAGTCTGACCCAAAGTTCGGACGAGGAGGTTGAGGTCCCTGATAGCACCAGGCGTACCCGGCCCCTTGTTGCTAGACCACAGGTTGCGCAGGATCCGTTTCAAGGGCAGCAGAGTGGGGCTGGCGCTGTCGGATTACGTGGTGAGGCATACACCAGCAGCGCAGCCCATCCTGGACCTAGTACCAGCACTGCCGTACAACATGGTGAAGTGGCGAGCACCAGAAGGGCAGTTGAAGCTGGTACGGTGGCACGTGCAATAGTTACCCCGTCGCAGCCACCGCACAGACAGGCCCGTAGAGCCCCTAGAGTCCCTGAGGTGCTGGCAAACCCTGATTGGCAGTCCCCAACTTCAGCCGCAACTGTAGTTCCCCCTTTCACCGCCCAGTCTGGAGTTCGGGTTGAGACAGCTCAGATCGGTTCGGCCCTGGGATTTTTTGAGCTGTTCTTGACTGCGGAGCTCTTGGACTTTGACTCGTGGCAGAAACAAATCGGTATGCCACTCAATTTATAGCCGCCAACCCGGGAAACTCTTATGCCCAGTCTTTCCGGTGGAAACCCGTCCAAGTTTCCGAATTTAAAATTTTTCTGGGCCTTCTCCTGAACATGGGTCTAAACAAAAAGCATGAATTGCGGTCATATTGGTTCACGAACCTAATTCATCACATGCCCATGTTCTCTGCTGCTATGTCCAGGACACGTTTTGAGACCATCCTGCGTTTCCTGCACTTTAGCGACAACACAACCTCCCGTCCCAGATGACACCCAGCTTTTGACCGGCTCCACAAAATTCGGCCCCTCATAGACCACTTCAACCAGAAATTTGCAGATTTGTATACCCCTGAGCAAAACATCTGCGTAGACGAGTCCCTTATACATTTTACCGGGCGCCTTGGCTTCAAACAATACATCCCAAGCAAGTGCGCCCGGTATGGGGTCAAATTGTATAAGCTCTGTGAAAGGGCCACAGGCTATACCCACAAATTTCGGATCTATGAGGGAAAAGATCAGACCCTGAAGCCGGTCGGTTGCCCTGACTACCTGGGGAGCAGTGGGAAGACAGTCTGGGACTTGGTGTCACCCTTATTTGGCAAGGGGTACCATCTTTATGTGGACAATTTTTACACAAGTGTGCCCCTCTTCAGGCATTTGTTCCTAGAACAGATTGGCTGCTGTGGCACTGCGCGACCTAGTCGCCGGGGCTTCCCCCAACGGCTCGTTACCACCCGTCTTGCAAGGGGGGAGAGGGCTGCCTTGTGTAACGAAGAACTGCTCGCGGTGAAATGGAGAGACAAGCGTGACATTTACATGCTCTCCTCCATTCACGCAGACACGACAATCCAAATTGAACGGGCAACCAGTGTCATTGAAAAGCCCCTCTGTGTCCACGACTATAATGCGCTCATGGGAGGGGTGGACTTCAATGACCAGATGTTGTCTCCGTATTTAGTTTCCCGACGCACCAGACGCTGGTATAAGAAGGTGTCTGTATATTTAATTCAATTGGCTGCATATAATAGTTTTGTTCTCTACAGTAAGGCTGGGAGAACACGATCCTTCCTCAAATTTCAGGAAGAGATCATCGCGAACCTCCTGTATCCAGGAGGTTCCGTGGCCCCAACCACCAGTGTAGTGAGCCGTCTACACGAGTGACATTTCCCCAGTGTCGTTGCTGGTACCTCAAACCGACCGCCACCCCGAAAAAAATGTCGTGTCTGTAGCAGGAGTGGAATAAGGTGTGACACCCGCTATTTCTGTCCTGACTGCCCTGACCACCCTGCCCTATGCTTTGGAGAGTGTTTCCGGAAGTACCACACACAGGTACACTTAGCATAGGGATTGCATCTCACAGGACAGGCACACAGGGCTATTAGGGCCCTTTCACTCACAGCTGCTGCAAACCTCTCCTTTCACCTGGGATAAAGTGCATAATGTACTTCGCCACATCTTTGGGCGATTTGCGCTTTTCACATTGTCCCATGGGGAAGGAGAGGTTTGTCCTATAAAGGTAAAAAAAATAATAATAAAAAAAAATCACCGGTAAGCAAAAAAGTTAACGTTCAGTTCAAAAAGTTAAATAAAGTTTATATGTTCCGTTCAAATTTTATTATAAAGTTAATAAATTTATTGCGCTGCGGCCTGGTTTTTTCTTTTTTTACCTTCCAGGTGGACCAACCAATCGACTAGCTGCAGCACTGATGTGCATTCTGACAGAAGCATTGCGCTGCTGTCAGATTACACAAAAGTCGGTGTATGCGGCGCTGCAAGACGAGATTTCTCCTCTGCAGTAAAAGATACGTTTGCCGAGGCATATGAGCCGAGGAGGCGGCGGTGTTCATATGCTTTGGCAAACACTTTATATATAAAAAAATAATAAAAAATCCCGGCAATGATTTATTCATTCACATCGATTGATGTGAATGGAGAAATCTGGTTTGCCAGGGCATACGGGCTAAGTGGGTATGGATGTTGGGCGGAGCTCCTATGTCCTGGCAGACGCCTTTCCCCTCCTTTAATTTTTTTTGGCATAGATTTTTTCATCCACATTGATCGATGCGAATGAAGAAATCTGTGCCGTTCATTTTTTCTTTCAGCCCAGAGGCTGAACGAAAAAAAAAAATCTCATTACACGTATGCTCAATATAAGGAGAATAGCAGAAACTCCTAATGCTGGCGATACATGTAATGATTGCGGAGACCCTCAAATGCCAGGGCAGTACAAACACCCCACAAATGACCCCATTTTGGAAAGAAGACACCCCAAGGTATTCACTGAGGGGCATATTGAGTCCATGAAAGATTGAAATTTTTGTCCCAAGTTAGCGGAAAGGGAGACTTTGTGAGAAAAAAAAATAAAAAATCAATTTCCGCTAACTTGTGCCAAAAAAATAAAAAATTCTATGAACTCGGCATGCCCCTCATTGAATACCTTGGGGTGTCTTCTTTCCAAAATGGGGTCACATGTGGGGTATTTATACTGCCCTGGAATTTTAGGGGCCCTAAAGCGTAATAAGAAGTCTGGGATCCAAATGTCTAAAAATGCCCTCCTAAAAGGAATGTGGGCCCCTTTGCGCATCTAGGCTGCAAAAAAGTGTCACACATGTGGTATCACCATACTCAGGAGAAGTTGGGCAATGTGTTTTGGGGTGTCATTTTACATATACCCATGCTGGGTGAGAGAAATATCTTGGCAAAAGACAACTTTTCCAATTTTTTTTTATACACAGTTGGCATTTGACCAAGATATTTATCTCACCCAGCAAATAAAAAATTCTAGGAACTCGCCATGCCCCTCACGGAATACCTTGGAGTGTCTTCTTTCCAAAATGGGGTCACTTGTGGGGTAGTTATACTGCCCTGGCATTCTAGGGGCCCTAATGTGTGGTAAGTAGTTTGAAATCAAAATGTGTAAAAAATGACCTGTGAAATCCTAAAGGTGCTCTTTGGAATGTGGGCCCCTTTGCCCACCTAGGCTGCAAAAAGTGTCACACATGTGGTATTGCCGTACTCAGGAGAAGTTGGGCAATGTGTTTTGGGGTGTCATTTTACATATACCCATGCTGGGTGAGATAAATATCTTGGTCAAATGCCAATTGTCTTTTGCCAAGATATTTCTCTCACCCAGCATGGGTATATGTAAAATGACACCCCAAAACACATTTCCCAACTTCTCCTGAGTACGGCAATACCACATGTGTGACACTTTTTTGCAGCCTAGGTGGGCAAAGGGGCCCACATTCCAAAGAGCACCTTTCGGATTTCACCGGCCATTTTTTACAGATTTTGATTTCAAACTACTTCGCACGCATTTGGGCCCCTAAAATGCCAGGGCAGTATAACTACCCCACAAGTGACCCCATTTTGGAAAGAAGACACCCCAAGGTATTTCGTGATGGGCATAGTGAGTTCATGGAAGTTTTTATTTTTTGTCACAAGTTAGTGGAATATGAGACTTTGTAAGAAAAAAAAAATATATAAAAAAATCATCATTTTCCGCTAACTTGTGACAAAAAATAAAAAGTTCTATGAACTCACTATGCCCATCAGCGAATACCTTAGGGTGTCTACTTTCCAAAATGGGGTCATTTGTGGGGTGTTTTTACTGTCTAGCCATTGTAGAACCTCAGGAAACATGACAGGTGCTCAGAAAGTCAGAGCTGCTTCAAAAAGCGGAAATTCACATTTTTGTACCACAGTTTGTAAACGCTATAACTTTTACCCAAACCATTTTTTTTTTACCCAAACATTTTTTTTTTATCAAAGACACGCAGAACAATAAATTTAGAGAAAAATTTATATATGGATGTCGTTTTTTTTGCAAAATTTTACAACTGAAAGTGAAAAATTTCATTTTTTTGCAAAAAAATCGTTAAATTTCGATTAATAACAAAAAAAGTTAAAATGTCAGCAGCAATGAAATACCACCAAATGAAAGCTCTATTAGTGAGAAGAAAAGGAGGTAAAATTCATTTGGGTGGTAAGTTGTATGACCGAGCAATAAACGGTGAAAGTAGCGTAGTGCAGAAGTGTAAAAAGTGGCCTGGTCATTAAGGGTGTTTAAGCTAAGGGGGCTGAGGTGGTTAATTACATTCATTGGTGGCGCAGTGCGCCCCCCCCAAGTATTAGTATCATTGGTGGCAATAGCCACAGGGTCCCCTCCCCCCTCTTCATTGGTGGCAGTTCCGATCGGAGCCCCAGCAGTGTAATCCTGGGGCTCCGATTTGTTACCATGGCAGCCAGGACGCTACTGAAGCCCTGGCTGCCATGGTACGCTTCCTGCTGCTGTGTGTACTATGCACAGGGTAGCAGGGAGAGTGTGAAGTCCTATTCACCCTAATAGAGCTCTATTAGGGTGATTAGGACAAAGGTTCTAGCCCCTAAGGGGGCTAATAGTAAATAAAAAAAAATAAAAAAAAGTTCAAAAACACACCAAAATACTAAAAGTTTAAATCACTCCCTTTCCCAATTTTGTATATGAAAATTCACAAACAATAAAAAATAAACATATTACATATCGCCATGCCTAAAAAAGTGTGAACTATTAAAATATAAAAAAATATTTCCTATGCGGTGAACGCCGTAACAGAAAAAAAAAATCACAACCGCGCAATGTATAGCTTGTGGATCCTGGCAGTCATACGTTTTTTTTTTCTGGCTCTTTGTGTCCATAAGGTTGGCCACTCCTGATCTAGAGGATACTGAAACTCCTGACCTTGGTCAATTACCTATGTTCCAGGATGTGGCACATTCAAGTGGGGTGGCATCCGGGATGCCCATGGTGCTGGGAAAGACGTTGGCTGATTGGGAGACAGTCCAGAATGGCTGCCCGGACCTGTGGAAAGTTAAAGAATGGGTCCAGACCAAGATCTGGCCTCGCCCAGAAGAGTGGTCCAAAAGTTGTTGAGGCAGTGGGATAAGCTGACTGTTACCCAAGGCCTTCTGTGTCGGACCATATACTTACAGTCAGAGCTGCAGTACCGGCAACAGATTGTCATCCCCATGTCATTGGGACCGGTGGCGGGCCCGGGAAGCCCATGAGAGGGGTGCCCATTTCGGGAGCGACAAAACGTTCAAGTGGCTCCAACGGCTGGTATACTGTCCAGTTCTGGCAGACATGGTGGCCGAGGCATGTCTTAAGTGTCAACCCTGCAGGCTGAGTAAGAGTACTGAACAGCAGGCTCCTGTCCAAGCTATCCGGACCTCAGCACCCCTTATGATCAATTATGTACAGATTGGGTACTCTACATCGGGACACTCATATCTGTCTAGTCATGACAGATCATTTCACAAGGTATGTGGTGGCTGTACCCACTAGAGACCAGATGGTAGTGTCAGCCACTGAAGCGGTCTGCAAACATTTTATACAGGTGTTCAGGTGTCCACGGAGGATACATTCGGACCAGGGGGCATGTTTTCAGGGTACTCTAATGAATGAGTTGTACCAACTGTATGGGATCAAACGTTTATGCACCACTCCGTATCACCCCCAGAGAAACAGGGTGTGCAAGCGGTTCAACCGCACCTTGCTCCAGATGCTGCGGACTCTGAAGGACAGCCAAAAGGCTCGGTGGCCCTAGTACCTACCTGAACTGATGTGGGCCTATAACAACAGGGTTCACAGTACCACCGAATACTCCCCCACATATGCTCATGTTTGGGAGAGCCGGACGGCAGATTGAAGACCTCCACATGCCTGATCCGATGGATCCACCACTGAGAAGTACGACCACATGGGTGCAAGAGCACTGCCGCCGGCTGAGAGCGATCCACAAGGTTGCGGGGGAGCGCCTGGGATAAGTGGTACACCCTAACCCAAGACCAGTGCAGAGGGATGGGTATGTCCCGAGTGATCGAGTCATGGTCAAAGCCAAATGGATGTCTGGGAAGTTGGATGGGCGGTGGGAGGCGGTCCCATACACGGTGAAGAGGAGGGTAGACCCTGCCATCCCAGTCTATCAGGTAGAGTCAATAGGGACTGGGGGGGCCCTCACGAAACTTGCACCGTAACATGTTGAGGCGGTGTAATTTTGATGAGCCCGTGTGCATGGAGGATATGCCTTCTCCTGCTCACTGTACAGAGGAAATCTCCTTAGAGGAGGAGGAATGGTGGGTTATCCATGCCCCGGTACCCACAGAGGCTCCAGCCGTGGCAAGTTTGCCACCCAGGGAAAGTGTTGAGCAGTCAGCAGCTCCTCTCCCATTAGATGTGCCTGACGTCTCCAGTGCTTCTGAGCCTATCACTCTGCAAAGGTCAACCAGGCCCAATGCTGGTGTGCCCCCACAGCACTATGCCCAGGATGAGTTTTTATGGGGAGGGTTGCCGAGGACAACATCTTCTAGTGGGCTGGCATGTGAGATGGGGAAACAGCTCTCCTTCTCTGAACACTATTTGTATAGATTAAATTAAATGATCTGGACTGACATTCTGCTGTTTGGCCACAAGATGCCGCTGTTTCCTAAACATAGCTGCAGACTGCATATATTTCCATATTCATTAGAGGTGGAGTTACACAGAGCCTTGAGAGGAAGAGAAAGGAAGCAGCCATCTTAGAGGAAGCTGAGACTGAGGAACTGTGTCAGCATAGGATCCAATGGCATCCAGGTGTGAGAGCATCCCTCAGTGACCAGAGCGGAAGCTAAGTGAAGCTGATCCAAGACCCTGATCTTGACCAGAGGAACGAGGATTGTTTCCAGGAACGCTGAGGAGAGCTGAGAAGCAAATCTTCATACACTGCCGGACCGCATGCTTGTTGGAGAGACATTTATTCTGTTCAGAGTCACCAGCGGATGCAGAGCAGACCCAGGTCGGTAAGTGTTGGCGCCTAGAGACTGAGACTAGGCCTGTAGTTAGTTAGTTAGTTAGGGTCTTTGTTTGTGTCAGGCCACAAGTGTTGCTATTGTTCATTGCAAGGACTCTATAATTTACAATTAAAGCTACTTTCACACCTGCGTTTAGGTTGGATCCGTCTGGTATGTGCCCAGACGGATCCGCACCTATAATGCAAACGCTTAGATCCGTTCAGAACGGATCCGTTTGCATTACCATGAACAAACAAAAAAAAAAAAAAAAATTTTTTTTTTTTTTGTTCATGATAATGCAAACGGATCCGTTTTGACTTTACATTGAAAGTCAATGGGAGACGGATCCGTTTGAAAATTGAGCCATACTGTGTCAACTTCAAACGGATCTGTCCCCATTGACTTACATTGTAAGTCTGGACGGATCCGTTTGCCTCCGCACGGCCAGGCGGACACCTGAACGCTGCAAGCTGCGTTCAGGTGTCCGCCTGCTGAGCGGAGCGGAGGACAAACGGAGCCAGACTGATGCATTCTGAGCGGATCCGCATCCATTCAGAATGCATTAGGGCTGGACGGGGCCGCTTGTGAGCCCCTTCAAACGGAACTCACAAGCGGAGCCCCGAACGCTAGTGTGAAAGTAGCCTTACAAGGACATTTCACACTGGAGAGCTGATAAACTTCCCACAAACTCAAGCCAGACTGATGTTTTGCTCAGGAGTAGTGATAGACGAACATATGCCAGGACGGTTCGCGAACGTGATCGCCCGAACGCGATCAAATGTTCGCGAACTGCAAGTTCGCGGCGGGTCCCATTCATTTTAATGGCAGGCGAACCTGGGATCATGAATAAGAACATGACTGTTCGAAACGCGTAGATCTTGGATCTTGGGAACCGGAGGGTGCCAGTTATATGACTGCTGTACATGCCTGAATATTGGTGTCAATAAAGACCGGGATTTCACTTCATCCATTGCGGTGCTGGAGCATTTTTTCATTTCTTCTACCAAGTGCACAAATAGTCCCACAACATGGACAGTGACATACCAGATGTATTATTCGAATTTGCGATCTCCATTCATTATTTTTTTCAATGCGAAATATCGCCAATATAATTTTCGCGTACGCGCATGTGCAAATGCACTATACAGTACCCAAATGCACTATAAAGAAAGTATATTGGTATATAACACCCCGCTTCAATCAGTTTTTTTGGGGGGGGACTGGTATATCACACCAGTAGAAATTATTTGTTCCAATAACGCTTGTCCCTCTATATACCTGCAGTATCGCAGCAGAACCGCACACAACTGCCGCACAATACAAATGCACTGTAATATACTTTCTAACATAGAAAGTATATTATAACATTGCACAAGGAAGGCAATCCATTAGAATATACAGTACATAAAGATAAAAAGTAACCTTTAATAATGTTACTATGAGGGTCCATTCACACGTCCATAAGTGTTTTGCGGACCGCACATCACCGACACTATAATAGAAAATGCCTAATCCTGTCTGCAATAGCTGACAAGAATTGGACATGTTCTATTTTTTTGCGGAAACGGAAGCACGGATGCAGAAGTGCGAATCCGCAAATGCGGATGCGGACAGCACATTCTGGTCCCATTGAAAATGAATGGGTCTGCAAAATTGCGGAACGGATGCGTACCCATTTTGCGGACGTGTGAATGGAAAAGATATCCCTCAAAATGAAAATAAATTAAATTATTAAAGTTAAGCAAAAAGCATAGATGTGGTCGGCAATAACAACTAGAGTAGAAACTCCATAAAAGTGACCCCATCTAAGAAACTACACCCCTCAAGGTATTCAAAACTGATTTTACAAACTTTGTTAACCCTTTAGGTGTTGCACAAGATTTAATGGAAAATAGAGATACAATATCAAAATTTCACTTTTTTGGCAGATTTTCCATTTTAATATTTTTTTTCCAGTTACAAAGCAAGGGTTAACAGCCAAACAAAACTCATTATTTATGGCCCTGATTCTGTAGTTTACAGAAACACCCCATATGTGGTCGTAAACTGCTGTACGGGCACACGGCAGGGCGCAGAAGGAAAGGAAACCCATACGGTTTTTGGAAGGCAGATTTTGCTGGACTGTTTTTTTTTACACCATGTCCCATTTGAAGCCCCCCTGATGCACCCCTAGAGTAGAAACTCCAAAAATTTACCCCATTTTAGAAACTACGGGATCGGGTGGAAGTTTTGTTGGTACTAGTTTAGGGTACATATGATTTTTGGTTGCTCTATATTACACTTTTTGTGAGGCAAGGTAACAAGAAATAGCTTTTTTGGCACAGTTTTTTTTTTTGTTATTTACAACATTCATCTGACAGGTTAGATCATGTGGTATTTTTATAGAGCAGGTTGTCACAGACGCGGCGATACCTAATATGTATACAATTTTTTTATTTATGTAAGTTTTACACAATGATTTCATTTTTGAAACAAAAAATCCTGTTTTAATGTCTCCATAGTCTGAGAGCCATAGTTTTTTCAGTTTTTGGGCAATTATCTTAGGTAGGGTCTCATTTGTTGTGCGATGAGATGACGGTTTGATTGGCACTATTTTGGGGTGCATATGACTTTTTGATCGCTTGCTATTACACTTTTTGTGACGTAAGATGACAAAAAATTTATTTTTTTACACCGTTTTTTTATTTTTATGGTGGTCACCTGAGGGGTTAAGTCGTGATATTTTTATAGAGCCGGTCGATACGGACGCGGCGATACCTAATATGTATACTTTATTTTTATTTATGTAAGTTTTACACAATGATTTCATTTTTGAAACAAAAAAAATCATGTTTTAGTGTTTCCATAGTCTAAGAGCCATAGTTTTTTCAGTTTTTGGGCGATTATCTTGGGTAGGGTATGATTATTGCGGAATGAGATGACGGTTTGATTGGTACTATTTTGGCGTACATGCGACTTTTTTGATCACTTTTATTACCTTTTTTGGGAAGTAAGGTGGGCAAAATTTCAATTTCCTCATAGTTTTTATTTTTATGGCGTTCACCGTGCGGGGAAAGTAACATGACTGTTTTATAGATAAGGTCGATACGGACGTGGCGATACCTAATATGTGTAGGGTATTTTATTTTTTACATTTTTATTCAGTGATAAATGTTTTTTTTATCTTTACATTTTTCACTTTTTTTTTTACTTTTTTTTTACCCAGACCCACTTGGTTCTTGAAGATCCAGTGGGTCTGATGTCTGTATAATACAGTACAGTACGCTATATAGTGTATTGTACTGTATTTTACTTACACTTTGTCTGAACAGATCTATGCCTTTAGCACAGATCTGTTCAGCACCATGGGAACCTTCCCCGTCTGCCACAACTGAGCAGACAGGGAAGGATAAGGAGGGGGGCTCCCTCCCTCTGTGATCCAATCCTGTCTGGGGGCTGCAAAGGCACAGCAGCCCCCTGATGGGAGAGGGAGGGAGCTCCCTGACTGTTAACCCTTTCCATACAGCGGTCTGTACGGACCGCGGTAGTGAAAGGGTTAAACGGCTGCAAAGGCACAGCAGCCCCCCGATGGGAGAGGGAGCTTCCTGACTGTTAACCCTTTCCATACAGCGGTCCGTACGGACCGCGGTATTGAAAGGGTTAAACGGCTGCCATCGCAGCACAGATGTCAGCCGTTTATGCCAGAATGTCAGCAATGTGCTGACACTCTGGTATAACCACTGGACACCAATGAATATTCAAGAGGAGGCGGGCGGGGGATTGCGATCCCGCCTGCCGCACTGCCCGCCTCCCGCACCGCCTGCAACACCCCCCTACAGCACCCACCGGCATAAAATCATTCAGGGGTGCAGGGGGGGGGGTAAAAAATCAATAATTTTGGCATATTAAAGTTTCTGATCCCCGTGGTCAGGGACCGCAGGGATCAGAAACTGCAGAAAGCGCAGCAAACCGCAGGTCTGAATTGACCTGCGGTTTGCTGTGATCGCCTACACGAGGGGGTCACGGGACCCCCCCTCCCCGTGCATTTAGCCGAGGTGCCTGCTCAATGATTTGAGCAGGCACCTTGTTCCGATCACCGCCCGCCGGGCGGCGGTGATCGGAACAACACATGACGTACCGGTACGTCATGTGTCCTTAAGGACTCGGGAAACATGCCGTACCAGTATGTCATGTGTCCTTAAGGGGTTAAAAGGACTTTTGTGGCCCTATTAGCTAGCGTTTGGTGTCCCTAACAGCCTGTCCCTGCTCCACACAGCAACCTCTCCCTACACTGGCAAAACAGGGGGTAGGGGGTATGTCCATGTGCTGAAACGTCTTAATTGGCTGTCCTGTACCATCTGATGGATGTGTCATGGGTCAAAGTTCTTCACAATGTAAAAGAACATGCGGGCGCGAATATCTCCATATGTTCGCATTTTCGGCGAATCGCGAACACGCAAAGTTTGCCGCAAAACGACCACCGGGCGACCTCCAAGGCCAACTCTACTCAGGAGGAATACTCAGGCACGTGCTACAAGAACTGGGGGAGATTTTGGCCCGTTAGGGGCTCACTTTTTAGGTTCGGGCCAAAGGGTGCACCATTGGGCTTTCCAGGTAGACAAACCAGCTCGCTCCCAAATGTACTACCTGATAAACTTAACCAAAAAGTGGTTACAGCCAGATGTTCTGTCAGCTCCAGAGTTCGTGGAGCGTGTGGTGATAGACAGATATCTTAGAGCCCTTCCGCCCGAACTATGCAAGTGGGTTACCCATGGTGACCCTAACAGTAAGATGCGTTGGTCTCTCTGCTGGACAGATATGCAGCAGCAGAGGACCTGATACAGAAGTCCCGCATAGAATAGAAAGTGCCCGGCAGTGGTTTGCTCCTGCTAAGATGGGGACTTCTAAAAGGGAAGCAAGGTCCAGATCTGACCTGAATGGTCAGAAAGGTCAAAGACTGACTTACTGAGATCAGAGCCTATTAAGTGCTTCCGGTGTAAGGGTCCAGGACATATCGCTGCTAACTGTCCTTTAAACTCTAAACCCATGCAGTGTGATATGAGTACTATGTCAAATGTTTGCCAAAGTGGTTTGTTCTGCTGGGGCCCCTAAAAATGTTGATAAACATATGTGTCCTGTAGAGGGGAGAGAGGTGCAGATGCAGTGTCCCACTTAGGCTTCGTTCACATCACTCCTAAACGGAGCAGGAGAACGGTAAGGACAGGAGAAGGAGAATGGAACGGAGCAGGAGAACGGAAAGGACGGAGAAGACACATAACTGAGCCAAACGGAGACCTTAGGATCCCATAGACTATAATGGGGTCCGTTATGTTTCTGCTCAGAAGATGATTTTGAAGCGGAGACAAAAGTCCTGCATGCACAACTTCTGTCTCCGCTCAAAAATCATCTTTTGAGCGGAAACATAACGGACCCCATTATAGTCTATGGGGTCCTTAGGCTCCGTTTGTCTCAGTTATGTGCCTTCTCCGTCCATTCCGTTATCCTGCTCCTAAATGGAGCAGGAGAACGGAAAGGCTGAACAGTGATGTGAATCAAGCCTTAGTGAGATGAGTGGGCACTTTAAACTGTGTTATTTATCAATGTAATGTATTTCATATTCACCCTGTATATTCCTATCACAGGCTGGCAGGGTGTTATTCCAACCCTTCACCCCTAGGTGGTGCTTTTATGAATTAGCTAGAACAGGAAATAGGAAGTTAGTCAGTGTGAAAGAGTGTATCTGAGAGGAGTCAGGAGAGGAGCAGTCCAGCTCTACTCCATCATGTAGCTGCCATGTTAGCCCCTTGGCTCTGGCCAGGTCAAGGGAGCACGTAATACAGATTCCAGCAGTACAGCACAGACCAGCGAGTCTACGTCTGAATATAGGGAAAGTCTAGTGAAGGTGAAAGCTACCTTGGCCAGTGAACTTCACAAGCACCAGTGACCGGGAGGAACTTAAAGGTACCTGGACACAACTGGATGATTATTGTGCAGAATTATCCTTTTTCACTAAATGCCTTCTGGGACATAGTGAACCTGAATATATCAGGAGAGCATCCTGCATCAAATAATGCAGAGAGTTTGCCTGCCACGAGGGAGAATGCCCTTATTGGATTGCTCAATATCAAGTAAGGAAAGAATTACACTTATATTCAGTACCTGAATGCTAGCACATAGACAGATATAGAAAGAAGGAAACTCATTACAGTACAATTGGCAAGCCTGATATTATTGGGATTATCAACTTTGCCATCTAAATGAATTATATTGACTACCTGGAGACAAGTGATTCAAGTAAAAGTTTAATTGTTTTACTACAACTGACTACTCATCTTTTACACCACCAATCTTTGTACCTAATGGTGCTGGCATCACGAACAACACAGGGGCCCTCCACTGCATGCCGGCCCAGGGGACAACTAAACTGTGAGTACTACTACTCTCACTCGGCACATCACCACCATTGCACTCACATAAAACCCCTATGGCGCGGGAGTTGCACAGGCTCTCCTTTATACTGGCAGTGTGATCACATTAGTTGAAGCCTGTTTGGTAAACTCCAATAGCTTACAGTCCCAGACTATAGGGGTCACCTGTACTCTTGGTGAAACTCTCGAGTATAATACTGCACTGGTTGCCATAGGAACTATGCTCAAGCGGGTAACCTGTCAGGTAGCGGTGATACCCACTCTCCTGTATGCTGTAATACTGGGGAGGGATTTTCCTTTTTTCTGGGAATTGTGGGAGGAAAGGTTAATGTAATGTCAGGTGACACAGAAGCCACTAATGTAAGTGAAGAGCCAGAGGAGAGAATTGAAAATGTGTTATCATATATAAAGGTTTCATGTGACAATTTTGCCACAGCACAGCTGAATGACCCTACTCTGGTTCAGGCTCGAGAAAATGTAAAGATAATAAATGGAGTGCTGGTTTACCCAGGTGTCACACTTGCCTATCCACATATAGCAATGCAAAATGGCTTGCTGTATCAGATATACAAGCAAGGTGAAGACATTGTAGAACAGCTGATAGTTCCCAAGCCATTTAGGCGGTTTGTGTTGGATCTAGCACATGGTCATTTGTTGGGGGGACATCTTGGGGTGGAAAAGACAAACCCAAACCCGAGTTTGGAAAAAGTTTTTTTACAGTATAAATCAATTTCTGTAGTTATTATGTAAAGTCTCGCAAGACTTCACAAAGCAATTATTTCGGCTCATTGGAGCCAATACATTCTAATACTGTACGGAGTATTGAAACAAAGTTTTATGCGAATCGACTTAGGATGTTTTATCCGAAGTCGATTCGATCATCCCTAGTTCACAGTACAGTACCGAGCAGGCAGCCTCCAAGGAAATGTGGATAGTTTGTCTCACACTTACTGTTTGTCGAGCCTGGGTGCTCCAACACGTAGGTTTGCGCAAGGGAGGGGGGAAATGTGGCGTCTTACATGGTATTTAACAGGGTAAAGTAATTGAGGGTGTATATGTGTCTCCCAGGTTCTTAACATATGCTGAGGAAAGCTATTTAGAAAAGGGTTAAAACATCTAGCCTGGGTCCTGATCAGGAGCACCTGGCAAGGTGCTAGTTAACCAGGCTCCCCAGTTCAATTGCTTTCAGCCTTGGGAGAGGGAGAAGCCACATCTCCCTGAGGCTACTTTCACACTTGCGTTCAGAGAGGATCCGTCTGGTGTCTGCACAGACGGATCCGCTCCTTTAATGCAGACGTTTGGATCCGTTCAGAACGGATCCGTCTGCATTATAGTTTAGAAAAAATTCTAAGTCTGAAAGTTGTTCAGACAGATCCGTCCAGACTTTACATTGAAAGTCAATGGGGGACGGATCCGTTTGAAAATTGAGCCATATTGTGTCAACTTCAAACGGATCCGTCCCCATTGACTTACATTGTAAGTCTGGACGGATCCGTTTGCCTCCGCACAACCAGGCGGACACCCGAACGCTGCAAGCAGTGTTCGGGTGTTCGCCTGCTGAGCGGAGCGGAGGCTGAACGCTGCCAGACTGATGCATTCTGAACGGATCCGCATCCACTCAGAATGCATTGGGGGCTGGACGGCTGCGTTCGGGGCCGCTTGTGAGACCCTTCAAACAGAGCTCAAAAGCGGAGCCCCGATGCTAGTGTGAAAGTAGCCTGAGAGACACTGAATGTCCTATGCAAGGAAACCACAAGTATCATAGGTTGCTGTTCAGATGGTGTGTTAATTTGGTTGGACTGAGGATAGCTCAGCCACATCCTAGAGCGGGACCTAATGTTTAGTTAGAGCCTGGACAAGGCTAGGTGTTGTGTTTATGATTTTGTGCAATGGCTGGGTCCAGCGTCTGGGGGATCCCTTGCCCCTCAGGAGGTTTCTACGAAATATGTCCCTCTTATGGAGAAAGTAAATGTGACGTCAGTTGTATTTAAGCAACGGGGACATGCATGGAGTCCCCTTTGTTGATGGTAGTATTGGTACCCAGTGTAGGAGGGCCAGAGTGGTGTTAAATAGGCCACAATGACTAGTAATGGTCTGGTTATATCTGTGGTCTCACTGGAGATACAAGCCTAGACTAAAGGCTACTTAGCTAGCTCTACACTCTGCATGCCGGTCATCCAGACTCTCTTTGGTGTGCACTGTTAGTATCACAATACACTCCTACAGGTGGTAGCAGCTCCCCTAGTGTTCACCACTCACTCATAGTGCATTCCTAACTGAGCTTGTTACTTAGCAGAACATCGGCTGGCTAAAATGTTAACATGTATCACTTTCTGCCCCCCGACATGTTTCGCCAAACACTTGGCATCTTCAGGGGTTTGGGCAGTGACTGTGAAAAGGGGCAGAACCTGGCTTATGAAACCTCCTTCTGAGCGTCATATCTCCGCTATCCAATGAGTGCTGCTTTTGCTTCTATCTACGGATATCTGTCTAATCACATTGCGCTACATTCAGGGACCTCCCATTGGTCTATGGCTTGTCAGCTGGTATTGTATTTCCTGTGCTTGCGCGTCATCATGTCCCTCCTCCGATCTGCTATCCAGTTTGCACATGCCCAAGTACTTATATTCAAAACTCGTTTCCTTGTTCATTTGCGCTTACGCGCTATGTATAGATCTCCTACAGTATAACATTAACTTGAGGATGGGCCGGTACGACGTGTCTCTGCCACATACTCACCTGCGCTTCACTCGGTGAGGACAGACGATACATAATATACAATGCGCCTGCGCCAGCTGTTGAAGTCACTCAGTGTAGGTTAGTCTGCGCATGCGTGAATACTTCTTCTCTCAGCCGCATCATTTCTACTCTTACGCTTGTCGGAAAACTCAGCTTCTGTGTGCGTATCTTGTATGACTGCACATGCCCAGATCCTTGTGTTTTCTTCCTTCTACACATCGGACGGATGAGGTACCTCACTACGCATGCGCCAAATGATAGACTCGGTCGAGATTGAATTCCCGAATCTACTATAGTCCTTTTCTATAATATTGGCTCCTGAATGGGCCGATCTGATATCTCTCTATACGTTGAAGCTTCTTCTTCTGGAAGCATAGATTATTCCGTGGTATATGTCAGGACTTCTATATATGTGTCTTACATGACTACACATGCCTGAATATTTATATTTTGCTCTTGCTACGTATCTTGGGATGGAGAGGAACAATCATTGATCTCACTGCATTGGCGCTTGGGTAATATGCTCAGCCAATGTGCATTCCTGCACTTGCATTAGAACTTGTCCCTAAGAGGTGTCATGCATCCCATTATCCATGTTAGGGTAAACCCCATCTATGTATATGTCTAGCACTACTGCGCATGCCCATGTACTTATATCCCAATCTGATATGATCTACCCAAGTATAATTCCTTGTTAGTTGTTATTCAGGTACTTATTGGATATATGGTGTATAGTTCCTGCTGTACTGCAGTGGAGCTGGGGCAGATGTGGCTATGTATTCTACGCTATTATTGCATTTGCTATTTTGGGCAGCCGTATAGGATGCTATTATATCTAACTGGACCCTACTTGCTGAGCTATATCATCCATACTATATTTGTACATGTATATGTTATAATTTCTATTCTAATTTTTGGAGATGTTTTTCCGTTGCCATGTTGCCTGTTCGTCACATACCCATGATAACCATGGTTAGCTGCTATCTTTTCCCTTTATAGATTAGTCCTTCTACATGGGTATCCCTCTAAGTACCCAGGCTTGACTGCTCACCTCCTACATATCCACCGGATTGCTCCCATCCTCCAGCGTCCACTGCACCTCCGTCATACCCTACAGGTAGGTACATATGTGTTATTTTATTATATTTGTTTACTATTGTTCCTTAATATTGATATATTGCTCCCAAGATGTTGTATATAATTAATATTAATGAAGGCTTACAGATATCCATATTTGCAGGTTTCCTATGCCAGGTTCATTGCCCTATTTAGGTTTTTCGGTATAGTTCCATAAGTGATTTTCCTCTTATTCTTGTTATTATGATTCTATATTCTATTGGAATCTAACTCAAAGGAATGAGGCATATGTGAAGCCTTCATTCAGGCCATGCGGAGCCAGGCTGCCTAGGCGGTATATCCACCGAGCTTCCTCTTGCTGTAGTCTCTTATCTAAATTGCCCATCCTTGGGCCCAACTTTAATTTTTGAATTCCCCAAACTTTTAGATGTTGGGTATTACCATTGTGTTCGTTTTGCATATGTCTGGAAAGGGATGTATCACTATTGGTGTTTATAGTGCTGAGGTGTTTAGAGATCCGTCTCCTAAGCTCTTGTGTGGTTTTACCCACATAAATTTTGGGACAGGGACATTGAATGGCATATACTACTCCCGTAGATTTACAGTTTATATATTCCTTGATTTTGTATTTTTTATTATCAGTTGGATTGATAAACTCATTTGTTGGGACCATTTTTCCACAGAAACTGCAGTCACCGCAGGGATATGATCCCACCGTATGGGGCCAGGTAGGTTTGTTACATCTCGTACCTTGAACAAAGTGACTATGCACTAATTTTTCTTTTAAATTCTGCCCTCTCCTATATGTAATGGTTGGTTTGGAGGTAATGATCTCTTTCAATTCTTCACCTGAGAGTAATATATGCCAGTGTCGTCCTAGTATATTCCGTATTTGTTCATGTTGCCCATCGTAATTGCCTATGCACCTCACCATTTTTTCGGTTAGGTTCCCAGACAGTTTGCTATTGAGAAGTAAACTGGTTCTGTTACTTTTTTTGGCCCGATTATATGCATAATGTAATGTTTTTTTAGGGTACCCCCTAGACAGGAATCTATCATATAACAGCTTGTACTCTTCCTCAAACCCTTCATCTGTAGAGCAGTTTCTTTTTGCCCTAAGGTATTGCCCAATTGGAATTCCTTTTTTAAGGCTGGTAGGGTGGTAGCTTTTCCAATGAAGTAAACTATTGGTAGAGGTAGGTTTTCTATAGATTATGGTTTTGACGCTTCCATCATCTTCCAGGGCAATGGTAAGGTCCAGAAAATTGAGGGTCTTTTTGTCTATTTCAGCAGTAAACTTGAGGCCTAGTGAATTATTGTTAAGTTCTTCAACAAACTCAAAGAATAAAGTGCTAGTGCTGTCCCATAAAATTAGAATGTCGTCTATAAAACGACCCCAATATAATATGTGGTTAGTGTATTTGTGATTTTCCTCAGTGAATACTGTGCGTTCCTCCCACCATCCTAAAAATAAATTTGCAAAACTAGGTGCACAAATCGTCCCCATTGCTGTCCCAGTGATCTGTAAATAATATTTCCCATCAAACATAAAATAATTGTGTGTCAACAAAAATTGTAATAGTGATAAAACAAAGTGATTGTGTTCATAATACTGTGTGCCTTTTGTATTTAGGTAGTATTTGATTGCTTCAAGGCCCAAGTTGTGTCCTATGCTGGTATAGAGCGCCTCTACATCAAGGCTAGCTATCATGGTGGTCTTGCTGACCTGAACGCCCTGGAGTTTGGTCAAAGTGTCCTTAGTGTCTTTAAGGTAAGAGGACAAGCTAGATACAAATGGGGATATCATCTGGTCCACATAGCCGCTGATCCCTTCACACAGGCTCTGGTTACCCGACACTATGGGCCTTCCTGGTATGGGATACCTTCACCAAGTTTGGGAAAATTGAGTCATTTGTAGACCTAGTCACCAGGGATCTTCAAAAAATAAAAACCAAGAAAGTACTGGTGGGATCAAACTTAACCATAGAAGAGAGAGCAGCTCTGGACAATCTGATGGAAAATGAAAACTTGGAGATCAAACCCTCAGATAAGGGTGGTAATATAGTGCTTCTTACTAAGGAGTACTATTTATGAATGGTGATGGCATTATTAGAAGACACTAACACCTATCGATTACTAAAAGAGAACCCTACGGAAAAATTCAAGCGAGACTTAAAGGTTATTCTGGATTTTGCTAAAGAGAGAAACCTCATCACCAAAGAAGAATTTAAAGTTCTATATAATCCCAAACCGACCATAGCCTCCTTTTATGCGATCCCCAAGGTTCATAAGAAAAGGGATCCCATACCAGGGAGGCCCATAGTGTCGGGTAACCAGAGCCTGTGTGAAGGGATCAGCGGCTATGTGGACCAGATGATATCCCCATTTGTATCTAGCTTGTCCTCTTACCTTAAAGACACTAAGGACACATTGTCCAAACTCCAGGGCGTTCAGATCAGCAAGACCACCATGATAGCTAGCCTTGATGTAGAGGCGCTCTATACCAGCATAGGACACAACTTAGGCCTTGACGCAATCAAATACTACCTAAATACAAAAGGCACACAGTATTATGAACACAATCACTTTGTTTTATCACTATTACAATTTTTGTTGACACACAATTATTTTATGTTTGATGGGAAATATTATTTACAGATCACTGGGACAGCAATGGGGACGATTTGTGCACCTAGTTTTGCAAATTTATTTTTAGGATGGTGGGAGGAACGCACAGTATTCACTGAGGAAAATCACAAATACACTAACCACATATTATATTGGGGTCGTTTTATAGACGACATTCTAATTTTATGGGACAGCACTAGCACTTTATTCTTTGAGTTTGTTGAAGAACTTAACAATAATTCACTAGGCCTCAAGTTTACTGCTGAAATAGACAAAAAGACCCTCAATTTTCTGGACCTTACCATTGCCCTGGAAGATGATGGAAGCGTCAAAACCATAATCTATAGAAAACCTACCTCTACCAATAGTTTACTTCATTGGAAAAGCTACCACCCTACCAGCCTTAAAAAAGGAATTCCAATTGGGCAATACCTTAGGGCAAAAAGAAACTGCTCTACAGATGAAGGGTTTGAGGAAGAGTGCAAGCTATTATATGATAGATTCCTGTCTAGGGGGTACCCTAAAAAAACATTACATTATGCATATAATCGGGCAAAAAAAAGTAACAGAACCAGTTTACTTCTCAATAGCAAACTGTCTGGGAACCTAACCGAAAAAATGGTGAGGTGCATAGGCAATTACGATGGGCAACATGAACAAATACGGAATATACTAGGACGACACTGGCATATATTACTCTCAGGTGAAGAATTGAAAGAGATCATTACCTCCAAACCAACCATTACATATAGGAGAGGGCAGAATTTAAAAGAAAAATTAGTGCATAGTCACTTTGTTCAAGGTACGAGATGTAACAAACCTACCTGGCCCTATACGGTGGGATCATATCCCTGCGGTGACTGCAGTTTCTGTGGAAAAATGGTCCCAACAAATGAGTTTATCAATCCAACTGATAATAAAAAATACAAAATCAAGGAATATATAAACTGTAAATCTATGGGAGTAGTATATGCCATTCAATGTCCCTGTCCCAAAATGTATGTGGGTAAAACCACACAAGGGCTTAGGAGACGGATCTCTAAACACCTCAGCACTATAAACACCAATAGTGATACATCCCTTTCCAGACATATGCAAAACGAACACAATGGTAATACCCAACATCTAGAAGCTCAGTGGATATACCGCCTAGGCAGCCTGGCTCCGCATGGCCTGAATGAAGGCTTCACATATGCCTCATTCCTTTGAGTTAGATTCCAATAGAATATAGAATCATAATAACAAGAATAAGAGGAAAATCACTTATGGAGCTATACCGAAAAACCTAAATAGGGCAATGAACCTGGCATAGGAAACCTGCAAATATGGATATCTGTAAGCCTTCATTAATATTAATTATATACAACATCTTGGGAGCAACTATCAATATTAAGGAACAATAGTAAACAAATATAATAAAATAACACATATGTACCTACCTGTAGGGTATGACGGAGGTGCAGTGGACGCTGGAGGATGGGAGCAATCCGGTGGATATGTAGGAGGTGAGCAGTCAAGCCTTGGTACTTAGAGGGATACCCATGTAGAAGGACTAATCTATAAAGGGAAAAGATAGCAGGTAACCATGGTTATCATGGGTATGTGACGAACAGGCAACATGGCAACGGAAAAACATCTCCAAAAATTAGAATAGAAATTATAACATATACATGTACAAATATAGTATGGATTATATAGATCAGCAAGTAGGGTCCAGTTAGATATAATAGCATCCTATACGGCTGCCCAAAATAGCAAATGCAATAATAGCGTAGAATACATAGCCACATCTGCCCCAGCTCCACTGCAGTACAGCAGGAACTATACACCATATATCCAATAAGTACCTGAATAACAACTAACAAGGAATTATACTTGGGTAGATCATATCAGATTGGGATATAAGTACATGGGCATGCGCAGTAGTGCTAGACATATACATAGATGGGGTTTACCCTAACATGGATAATGGGATGCATGACACCTCTTAGGGACAAGTTCTAATGCAAGTGCAGGAATGCACATTGGCTGAGCATATTACCCAAGCGCCAATGCAGTGAGATCAATTTATTGTTCCTCTCCATCCCAAGATACGTAGCAAGAGCAAAATATAAATATCCAGGCATGCGTAGTCATGTAAGACACATATATAGAAGTCCTGACATATACCACGGAATAATCTATGCTTCCAGGAGAAGAAGCTTCAACGTATAGAGAGATATCAGATCGGCCCATTCAGGAGACAATATTATAGAAAAGGATTATAGTAGATTCGGGAATTCAATCTCTATCATTTGGCGCATGCGTAGTGAGGTACCTCATCCGTCCGATGTGTAGAAGGAAGAAAACACAAGGATCTGGGCATGTGCAGTCATACAAGATACGCACACAGAAGCTGAGTGTTCCGACAAGCGTAAGAGTAGAAATGATGCGGCTGAGAGAAGAAGTATTCACGCATGCGCAGACTAACCTACACTGAGTGACTCAACAGCTGGCGCAGGCGCATTGTATATTATGTATCGTCCGTCCTCACCGGGTGAAGCGCAGGTGAGTATGTGGCAGAGACACGTCGTACCGGCCCATCCTCAAGTTAATGTTATACTGTAGGAGATCTATAGATAGCGCGTAAGCGCAAATGAACAAGGAAACGAGTTTTGAATATAAGTACTTGGGCATGCGCAAACTGGATAGCAGATCGGAGGAGGGACATGATGACGCGCAAGCAGGGCCGCTGATAGGCCAGTACAGCTGGCCCAGTTGTACCGGGCCCGGCTGGCAGGGGGGCCCGGGCTGCCGACTCCCGAGCCATTTTAATTTTTTTGCTGTCAGTGGGCTGGCTCCAGTGTGCTGCTGCTGTATCTGGCGTCGCTCACCATGTGTCTGGGAGCGCGCGCTTCTAAAGGTTAAAGGGGCGGGGACTGAGTCAGTGACGTCACGGGGGAAGCCTCTCTGGGCGGCGCTGTTCGGCTGGTGCGCTGGAGGCCGGGGAGATCCTCCTGCTGCAGTGTTGTTGTGCCGAACGAGCGCTCAGGCTGGTGCTCCGGGGGTAGCGCAAGTTGGAAACGGCAGATCAAAGGGGGTGGATCAGGCTGATGTGCTGATATCGTAGTGGCGATCTCCAGTAACAGCAGGCAGTGTGGGGGCGGCGCTCACTCACTGACGTCACACGCCTGCTCCTCCCACTAGGCGGCGCAGGCGCGTGACGTCAGTGAGTGAGCGCTGCCGCCCGCACTTGTTACTGGAGGCTGGAGGGTGGAGGGAGGAGGCAGGAGCTGAATGTAAGGTAGTATTTTAGTAAAGAGATGAGCGCTGTGCCTGTGCTAAAATTAAAGTTACTGTCTGCAGCCTGCACGGCTGCACCGATTTATTAATGTATACTACTGTGAGTGGCGGGGGGGGATCTATATGGATGACGTCATGACGGCACTGTTATAGGGAGGGCGGGGGATCCGTGGATGGCACTGTTATGGGGGGGGGGTCTGTCATGTGGATGACACTTATGGGGGGGGCCGGGGGGTCTGTGGATGACACTTATGGGGGGATCTGTGGGTGGCACCATTATGGAGGGGGATCTGTGGATGACACTGTTATGGGGGGGATCTGTGGATGACACTGTTATGGGGGGATCTGTGGATGACACTGTTATGGGGGGATCTGTGGATGACTGTTATGGGGGGGATCTGTGGATGGCACTGTTATGGAGGGTATCTGTGAATGGCACTGTTATGGAGGGGTATCTGTGGATGACACATAGCATAAGATGCTATATACGGTATGTGTCATCCACAGATCCCCCTCTATAACAGTGCCATCCACAGATCCCCCCATAACAGTGCCATCCACAGATCCCCTCCATAACAGTGCCATCCACAGATCCTCTCCATAACAGTGCCATCCACAGATCCTCTCCATAACAGTGCCATCCACAGATCCCCTCCATAACAGTGCCATCCACAGATCCCCTCCATAACAGTGCCATCCACAGATCCTCTCCATAACAGTGTCATCCACAGATCCCCTCCATAACAGTGCCATCCACAGATCCCCTCCATAAAAGTGCCATTCACAGATCCCCTCCATAACAGTGCCATTCACAGATCCCCTCCATAACAGCGCCATTCACAGACGACCCCCCAGCGCCATAAATATCACTTGTAGACAAATCTGCATGTTGTTTCAAGGCGGCGTCTGGGGAGGGGCCAAGGGCGGGGCCAGGGGTGTGGCTGAAGGAGGGATCAGGGGGTGGAGCTGAAGGGGGCCCCGTCATGTATGCTGTACGGGGCCCCATGATTTCTATCAGCGGCCCTGCGCGCAAGCACAGGAAATACAATACCAGCTGACAAGCCATAGACCAATGGGAGGTCCCTGAAGGTAGCGCAATATGATTAGACAGATATCCGTAGATAGAAGCAAAAGCAGCACTCATTGGATAGCGGAGATATGACGCTCAGAAGGAGGTTTCATAAGCCAGGTTCTGCCCCTTTTCACAGTCACTGCCCAAACCCCTGAAGATGCCAAGTGTTTGGCGAAACATGTCGGGGGGCAGAAAGTGATACATGTTAACATTTTAGCCAGCCGATGTTCTGCTAAGTAACAAGCTCAGTTAGGAATGCACTATGAGTGAGTGGTGAACACTAGGGGAGCTGCTACCACCTGTAGGAGTGTATTGTGATACTAACAGTGCACACCAAAGAGAGTCTGGATGACCGGCATGCAGAGTGTAGAGCTAGCTAAGTAGCCTTTAGTCTAGGCTTTTATCTCCAGTGAGACCACAGATATAACCAGACCATTACTAGTCATAGTGCAGACACGGCTGATAGTTTTAATTGTGTGATAGTTTACACTAGTGATTTAATTTTAAGGATGATTAATAAATGTTATATTTTAGATACCTAAACAACACGTTGTCAACCCAGAGACATTTATTGGTCCTAGTGACCAACTGTAAATATCCTAGTGTCTAAAGTCTCAACACGTGTGAGCGGGTCAAATGTAAATAAAATAGAGTGTAATACAGTGGGGGAAAACCCCAATTCAGTGACCCCATAATAATAGGGATCTTAACAGACAAGTAGTGGCCTACTGAAAGAGAGCATGGCTAGTTTTTTATCTAACCAACCCACCACATTAGCTCTATTGTCTGAAGCAAGTAAAGTGTTCTCAACACAAGATCTTCCAGTAAATGTGCTGGATATTAATTTTGCGTTCAAGGAGCTTAATAAAACATATAAGCAGTATATCAGATCAATCTGGGAGGTAACCAGTTTAGAAACTTACCTGCAAAAGAGCATCGTATACAGAGGCATCAGGATCAATATAACACCCAATTCCCACCAGGACGATCCAGAATTTCTGAAAGGGTGGGAAACTCTATTGACTGAGAGCTCCCTGCGGATGCAGGCATACCTGTTAGAATATGAAAAAAAGACACTCAGTAAAATTGCAATACAACTTGAAAAAGAAATTAATGATATCCAGACATTTCGGTCTCAGACTGAATTTACAAGTTTGGAATTAAAATTACAAAAGAACATTGAATACTTGCAGAGTGAAGTCAAAGAAAGAAAGCACCGGAAGTATAACAGAGATAAAAAGGATTTTGAGACAGGGAAGATCTATACCAAAAACAACCAGGCCAATTATCGCAGCATTTATAATAGCAGCGAATATACTGACATATCCGAGTCAGAAGCATCAGATCCTGAAAGTAATACCTCCAATTACAAAACAGGATATAGATCCAGATACAGGCGTAGAGGTAATAATAGATCCAATTACAATCAAGTAAGAAATAGAGATAACTTCCAGGAAAATTCAAGATGTCCAAATCCTGTACAAATAAATACCAACGGAGCAATAGGTGGGGGAGAAGGGCGGTCAACTACAGCATTATCATCCTCCTGTTCATTATCATCACAAACAGGAGGAGTTGGCCAAGCAGGGACCACCATACAACCAGGGAATACTACACAAACGTTTATGCCTCATTTTTTAGTGCCCGGAGTACAACTCAGAGACAGGGACAAGTGGGGATATCGTCAGGGGACATAGCCGCTGGATCAAATAGCATAAAAATGCAAATGATAAATCTCACCAGTCTAGTACTTACATCAGAACATGAAACCCTACTACAGAAGGGACTATCGTTTACACCCTTACCCTATTTTGATTGTTTTAGTTGGGTCAAAGATATTAATTTGTTTGCAAGGAAATTGGCCCTACACAAAGAACACAGAAATTTAGAGAGGGATCCAATAAGATTAAGAGAAAAAGAAGATCAAGCAATACAAATCTTAGAAGAACTACAAAGAGAACATAGAGGAGAAATACTGCCATTAAGTGCACCCTTTAGTACTTTGACCCCTCAATCAAGGTTTACTCCACCATTCACCAAGTTTGGGAAAATTGAGTCATTTGTAGACCTAGTCACCAGGGATCTTCAAAAAATAAAAACCAAGAAAGTACTGGTGGGATCAAACTTAACCATAGAAGAGAGAGCAGCTCTGGACAATCTGATGGAAAATGAAAACTTGGAGATCAAACCCTCAGATAAGGGTGGTAATATAGTGCTTCTTACTAAGGAGTACTATTTACGAATGGTGATGGCATTATTAGAAGACACTAACACCTATCGATTACTAAAAGAGAACCCTACGGAAAAATTCAAACGAGACTTAAAGGTTATTCTGGATTTTGCTAAAGAGAGAAACCTCATCACCAAAGAAGAATTTAAAGTTCTATATAATCCCAAACCGACCATAGCCACCTTTTATGCGATCCCCAAGGTTCATAAGAAAAGGGATCCCATACCAGGGAGGCCCATAGTGTCGGGTAACCAGAGCCTGTGTGAAGGGATCAGCGGCTATGTGGACCAGATGATATCCCCATTTGTATCTAGCTTGTCCTCTTACCTTAAAGACACTAAGGACACTTTGACCAAACTCCAGGGCGTTCAGGTCAGCAAGACCACCATGATAGCTAGCCTTGATGTAGAGGCGCTCTATACCAGCATAGGACACAACTTGGGCCTTGAAGCAATCAAATACTACCTAAATACAAAAGGCACACAGTATTATGAACACAATCACTTTGTTTTATCACTATTACAATTTTTGTTGACACACAATTATTTTATGTTTGATGGGAAATATTATTTACAGATCACTGGGACAGCAATGGGGACGATTTGTGCACCTAGTTTTGCAAATTTATTTTTAGGATGGTGGGAGGAACGCACAGTATTCACTGAGGAAAATCACAAATACACTAACCACATATTATATTGGGGTCGTTTTATAGACGACATTCTAATTTTATGGGACAGCACTAGCACTTTATTCTTTGAGTTTGTTGAAGAACTTAACAATAATTCACTAGGCCTCAAGTTTACTGCTGAAATAGACAAAAAGACCCTCAATTTTCTGGACCTTACCATTGCCCTGGAAGATGATGGAAGCGTCAAAACCATAATCTATAGAAAACCTACCTCTATCAATAGTTTACTTCATTGGAAAAGCTACCACCCTACCAGCCTTAAAAAAGGAATTCCAATTGGGCAATACCTTAGGGCAAAAAGAAACTGCTCTACAGATGAAGGGTTTGAGGAAGAGTGCAAGCTATTGGGCTCTATTCACACGTCCGTGGTGTGTTGCGGACCCGCAAATTGCCCGTGACCAGCCCGTCACTCCTATAGAAATGCCTATTCTTGTCCGCAAGCTGCGGACAAGAATAGGACATGCTCTATCTTTTTGCGGAGCTGCGGACCCAAAATCGGGGCCGCGCTCTGCAATTGTGGCTGCAGACAGCACACTGTGTGCTGTCCGCATCCATTCCGTCCCCATAGAGAATGAATGGGTCCGCACCCATTCCGCAAAATTGCGGAAAGGATGCGGACCCATTTTGCGGACGTGTGAATGGAGCCTTATATGATAGATTCCTGTCTAGGGGGTACCCTAAAAAAAACATTACATTATGCATATAATCGGGCCAAAAAAAGTAACAGAACCAGTTTACTTCTCAATAGCAAACTGTCTGGGAACCTAACCGAAAAAATTGTGAGGTGCATAGGCAATTACGATGGGCAACATGAACAAATACGGAATATACTAGGACGACACTGGCATATATTACTCTCAGGTGAAGAATTGAAAGAGATCATTACCTCCAAACCAACCATTACATATAGGAGAGGACAGAATTTAAAAGAAAAATTAGTGCATAGTCACTTTGTTCAAGGTACGAGATGTAACAAACCTACCTGGCCCCATACGGTGGGATCATATCCCTGCGGTGACTGCAGTTTCTGTGGAAAAATGGTCCCAACAAATGAGTTTATCAATCCAACTGATAATAAAAAATACAAAATCAAGGAATATATAAACTGTAAATCTACGGGAGTAGTATATGCCATTCAATGTCCCTGTCCCAAAATTTATGTGGGTAAAACCACACAAGAGCTTAGGAGACGGATCTCTAAACACCTCAGCACTATAAACACCAATAGTGATACATCCCTTTCCAGACATATGCAAAACGAACACAATGGTAATACCCAACATCTAAAAGTTTGGGGAATTCAAAAATTAAAGTTGGGCCCAAGGATGGGCAATTTAGATAAGAGACTACAGCAAGAGGAAGCTCGGTGGATATACCGCCTAGGCAGCCTGGCTCCGCATGGCCTGAATGAAGGCTTCACATATGCCTCATTCCTTTGAGTTAGATTCCAATAGAATATAGAATCATAATAACAAGAATAAGAGGAAAATCACTTATGGAGCTATACCGAAAAACCTAAATAGGGCAATGAACCTGGCATAGGAAACCTGCAAATATGGATATCTGTAAGCCTTCATTAATATTAATTATATACAACATCTTGGGAGCAACTATCAATATTAAGGAACAATAGTAAACAAATATAATAAAATAACACATATGTACCTACCTGTAGGGTATGACGGAGGTGCAGTGGACGCTGGAGGATGGGAGCAATCCGGTGGATATGTAGGAGGTGAGCAGTCAAGCCTGGGTACTTAGAGGGATACCCATGTAGAAGGACTAATCTATAAAGGGAAAAGATAGCAGGTAACCATGGTTATCATGGGTATGTGACGAACAGGCAACATGGCAACGGAAAAACATCTCCAAAAATTAGAATAGAAATTATAACATATACATGTACAAATATAGTATGGATGATATAGCTCAGCAAGTAGGGTCCAGTTAGATATAATAGCATCCTATACGGCTGCCCAAAATAGCAAATGCAATAATAGCGTAGAATACATAGCCACATCTGCCCCAGCTCCACTGCAGTACAGCAGGAACTATACACCATATATCCAATAAGTACCTGAATAACAACTAACAAGGAATTATACTTGGGTAGATCATATCAGATTGGGATATAAGTACATGGGCATGCACAGTAGTGCTAGACATATACATAGATGGGGTTTACCCTAACATGGATAATGGGATGCATGACACCTCTTAGGGACAAGTTCTAATGCAAGTGCAGGAATGCACATTGGCTGAGCATATTACCCAAGCGCCAATGCAGTGAGATCAATTTATTGTTCCTCTCCATCCCAAGATACGTAGCAAGAGCAAAATATAAATATCCAGGCATGCGTAGTCATGTAAGACACATATATAGAAGTCCTGACATATACCACGGAATAATCTATGCTTCCGGGAGAAGAAGCTTCAACGTATAGAGAGATATCAGATCGGCCCATTCAGGAGCCAATATTATAGAAAAGGACTATAGTAGATTCGGGAATTCAATCTCGACCGAGTCTATCATTTGGCGCATGCGTAGTGAGGTACCTCATCCGTCCGATGTGTAGAAGGAAGAAAACACAAGGATCTGGGCATGTGCAGTCATACAAGATACGCACACAGAAGCTGAGTGTTCCGACAAGCGTAAGAGTAGAAATGATGCGGCTGAGAGAAGAAGTATTCACGCATGCGCAGACTAACCTACACTGAGTGACTTCAACAGCTGGCGCAGGCGCATTGTATATTATGTATCATCCGTCCTCACCGGGTGAAGCGCAGGTGAGTATGTGGCAGAGACACGTCGTACCGGCCCATCCTCAAGTTAATGTTATACTGTAGGAGATCTATACATAGCGCGTAAGCGCAAATGAACAAGGAATCGAGTTTTGAATATAAGTACTTGGGCATGCGCAAACTGGATAGCAGATCGGAGGAGGGACATGATGACGCGCAAGCACAGGAAATACAATACCAGCTGACAAGCCATAGACCAATGGGAGGTCCCTGAATGTAGCGCAATGTGATTAGACAGATATCCGTAGATAGAAGCAAAAGCAGCACTCATTGGATAGCGGAGATATGACGCTCAGAAGGAGGTTTCATAAGCCAGGTTCTGCCCCTTTTCACAGTCACTGCCCAAACCCCTGAAGACGCCAAGTGTTTGGCGAAACATGTCGGGGGGCAGAAAGTGATACATGTTAACATTTTAGCCAGCCGATGTTCTGCTAAGTAACAAGCTCAGTTAGGAATGCACTATGAGTGAGTGGTGAACACTAGGGGAGCTGCTACCACCTGTAGGAGTGTATTGTGATACTAACAGTGCACACCAAAGAGAGTCTGGATGACCGGCATGCAGAGTGTAGAGCTAGCTAAGTAGCCTTTAGTCTAGGCTTGTATCTCCAGTGAGACCACAGATATAACCAGACCATTACTAGTCATAGTGCAGACACGGCTGATAGTTTTAATTGTGTGATAGTTTACACTAGTGATTTAATTTTAAGGATGATTAATAAATGTTATATTTTAGATACCTAAACAACACGTTGTCAATAGAGATGGCCCGAACTATCCGACGGCGAACAGTTCCCGGCGAACATAGCTTGTTCGCGTTCGCCTCTGCCGGGCGAACACATGCGATGTTCGGTCCGCCCCCTATACATCATCATTGAGCAAACTTTGACCCTGTACCTCACAGTCAGCAGACACATTCCAGCCAATCAGCAGCATACCCTCCCTCCCAGACCCTCCCACCTCCTGCACAGCATCCATTTTAGATTCATTCTGAAGCTGCAGTCTTAGTGAGAGGAGGGAGACTGTAACTGCTGCTGATTTAATTGGGAAATCGATAGCTAGGCTAGTGAATTCAGTGTCCACTCCAGTCCTGAAAGACTCATCTGATCTCTGCTGTAAGGACAGCGTCCTGACAGCACCCCAAAAAGCCCTTTTTAGGGCTGCAACATTAGTCTGCTTTTTTTTTTTCCTTTATATACATATTGCAGTTGCCTGGCCTGCCTGTGTGTGAGGAGCTGCAGGCCCACAGACTGTAGTGTGCCCACTGCCAGTGCTCACCCCTGTCATTCCGTGTGGCACAGGACTTTGCTTAAAAAAAGGCACTTAATTTTTACACTTTAATCTAAGGTTAGTTGCCTGCCAGTGTGTGTCAGGCTGACTTCCACTGACTGTAGTGTGCCCACTGCCAGTGCCCACCACTCATACCGGCTGGCACAGGACTTTGCATAAAAAAGGCATTTAATTTTTACACTTTAGTGTAATTTCAGCTGCTTGCCTGCTGCTAGTGTGTGTCAGGCCGACTTCAACTGACTGTAGTGTGCCCACTGCCAGTGCCCACCCCTGTCATCCCGTGTGGCACAGGACTTTGCTTAAAAAAAAGGCACTTCATTTTTACACTTTAATCTAAGGTTAGTTGCCTGCCAGTGTGTGTCAGGCCGACTTCAACTGACTGTAGTGTGCCCACTGCCAGTGCCCACCCCTGTCATCCCGAGTGGCACAGGACTTTGCTTAAAAAATAGGCACTTAATTTTTACACTTTAATCTAAGGTTAGTTGCCTGCCAGTGTGTGTCAGGCCGACTTCAACTGACTGTAGTGTGCCCACTGCCAGTGCCCACCCCTGTCATCCCGAGTGGCACAGGACTTTGCTTAAAAAATAGGCACTTAATTTTTACACTTTAATCTAAGGTTAGTTGCCTGCCAGTGTGTGTCAGGCTGACTTCCACTGACTGTAGTGTGCCCACTGCCAGTGCCCACCACTCATACCGGCTGGCACAGGACTTTGCTTAAAAAAGGCATTTAATTTTTACACTTTAATGTAATTTCAGCTGCTTGCCTGCTGCTAGTGTGTGTCAGGCCGACTTCAACTGACTGTAGTGTGCCCACTGCCAGTGCCCACCCCTGTCATACCGAGTGGCACAGGACTTTGCTTAAAAAATAGGCACTTAATTTTTACACTTTAATCTAAGGTTAGTTGCCTGCCAGTGTGTGTCAGGCTGACTTCCACTGACTGTAGTGTGCCCACTGCCAGTGCCCACCACTCATACCGGCTGGCACAGGACTTTGCATAAAAAAGGCATTTAATTTTTACACTTTAGTGTAATTTCAGCTGCTTGCCTGCTGCTAGTGTGTGTCAGGCCGACTTCAACTGACTGTAGTGTGCCCACTGCCAGTGCCAACCACTGATACCGGGTGGCACAGTAGCTTGCCGATAAATAAGGCATTTAATTTTTAGACAGTAGTCTAAATTCAGTTGCTTGCCTGCTGCCAGTGTGTGTCAGGCCCGCTTCCACTGACTGTAGTGTGCCCACTGCCAGTGCCAACCACTGATACCGGGTGGCACAGTAGCTTGCCGATAAATAAGGCATTTAATTTTTAGACAGTAGTCTAAATTCAGTTGCTTGCCTGCTGCCAGTGTGTGTCAGGCCCTCTTCCACTGACTGTAGTGTGCCCACTGCCAGTGCCAACCACTGATACCGGGTGGCACAGTAGCTTGCCGATAAATAAGGCATTTAATTTTTACACTTTAGTGTAATTTCAGTTGCTTGCCTGCTGCCAGTGTGTGTCAGGCCCGCTTCCACTGACTGTAGTGTGCCCACTGCCAGTGCCAACCACTGATACCGGGTGGCACAGTAGCTTGCCGATAAATAAGGCATTTAATTTTTAGACAGTAGTCTAAATTCAGTTGCTTGCCTGCTGCCAGTCAGTGTGTCAGGCCCTCTTCCACTGACTGTAGTGTGCCCACTGCCAGTGCCAACCACTCATACCGGGTGGCACAGTAGCTTGCCGATAAATAAGGCATTTAATTTTTACACTTTAGTGTAATTTCAGTTGCTTGCCTGCTGCCAGTGTGTGTCAGGCCCGCTTCTACTGACTGTAGTGTGCCCACTGCCAGTGCCAACCACTGATACCGGGTGGCACAGTAGCTTGCCGATAAATAAGGCATTTAATTTTTAGACAGTAGTCTAAATTCAGTTGCTTGCCTGCTGCCAGTGTGTGTCAGGCCCACTTCCACAGACTGTAGTGTGCCCACTGCCAGTGCCAACCACTCATACCAGGGTGGCACAGTACCTAGCACGCGTAGTACCACTTATCTAAAAAAAAAATGACAGGCAGAGGCAGGCCACCCCGCAGGGGCCGTCGTGGTCGTGGTGCTGTGATTTCCACTGTCCCTGGAATAATGCCCAGTTTTCAGAGGCCACGTACCCTGAACCCGAAAAATTCAGAGGACGTAGTTGACTGGCTTAGACAGGACACCCAATCTTCAACAGCTTCCGCTAAGAACCTTGACGCACCATCCTCCTCCAACTCAGCTTCGGTCACCTGCTCTCAAGTTACCACGCACCCGCCCGTCGCCACTACCACCACAGCCACCACAGCCGCTTCACTTGATCCGTCAGAGGAGTTATTTACACATCAGTTGGATGCAATTAGTGATGCGCAACCATTATTGCCAGATGATGTAGATTACGGGGATATGTCTCAGTCAGGCAGGATTACACACATGGACGTACAGTGTGATGATGATGATGTTGTACCCGCTGCTGCTTCCTTTGCTGAGGTGTCAGATACAAGTGAAGCGGTTGATGATGACGATGTGTCCACGGATGCCACGTGGGTGCCTGCTCGAAGAGAAGAAGAGGGGGAAAGTTCTGAAGGGGAGACAGAGAGAATGAGGAGACGAGTTGGAAGCAGGGGGAGGTCGTCGCAAGGAGTTAGTGGCACAGTCAGACAGCATGTATCGGCACCTGGGGTCAGCCAGACAGCACGCCAGTCAACGCATGCTGTTGCCACCACTAGAATGCCGTCATTGCAAAGCTCAGCAGTGTGGCATTTTTTTTGTGTGTCTGCCTCTGATAAAAGCAATGCCATTTGCAACCTGTGCCAAAAGAAACTGAGTCGTGGGAAGTCCAACACCCACCTTGGTACAACTGCTTTGCGAAGGCACATGATCTCACATCACAAACGCCTATGGGATCAACACATGAGTACAAGCAGCACACAAACTCAAAGCCACCATGCTCCTCCTGGTCCTGCATCTTCAGCCACGTCAACCACTGCTGTCCTCCCTGCCCCCTCTCAACCACCCGCCACTCTATCTCTCACCTTCAGCAGTTCCTGCTCATCTGCCCACAGTCAGGTGTCTGTCAAGGACATGTTTGAGCATAAGAAGCCAATGTCACAAAGTCACCCCCTTGCCCGGCGACTGACAGCTGGCTTGACGGAACTCTTAGCCCGCCAGCTTTTACCATACCAGCTGGTAGAGTCTGAGGCCTTCAAAAAATTTGTCGCTATTGGGACACCACAGTGGAAGGTACCCGGCCTAAATTTTTTTTCATAAAAGGCAATTCCTGATATGGGACGTAACAGGGATTAAACTGATGAGAATAATACTACAGAAAATACCACTCATATCGGTGGAGGGAGCCAGCGTTTTTTTAACCATCTCCCCGTTCAAAAAATCTATTTAATAAATGGCCCCCAGATTGGGGATGTTAGAGGGATTAAACTGATGAGAATAGTACTACAGAAAATACCACTCATATCGGGTGTGACAGTAAATTGCACGGCGCAGATGCAGTCACCGTGGTTTAAAACAGAGTGGAGGGAGCCAGCGTTTTTTTAACCATCTCCCCGTTCGAAAAATCTATTCAATAAATGGCCCCCAGATTGGGGACGTTAGAGGGATTAAACTGATGAGAATAGTACTACAGAAAATACCACTCATATCGGGTGTGACAGTAAATTGCACGGCGCAGACGCAGTCACCGTGGTTTAAAACAGAGTGGAGGGAGCCAGGTTTTTTTTAACCATCTCCCCGTTCGAAAAATCTATTCAATAAATGGCACCCAGATTGGGGACGTTAGAGGGATTAAACTGATGAGAATAGTACTACAGAAAATACCACTCATATCGGGTGTGACAGTAAATTGCACGGCGCAGACGCAGTCACCGTGGATTAAAACAGAGTGGAGGGAGCCAGCGTTTTTTTAACCATCTCCCCGTCCGAAAAATCTGTTTAATAAATGGCCCCCAGATTGGGGAGTCGGGGACGTTAGAGGGATTAAACTGATGAGAATAGTACTACAGAAAATACCACTCATATCGGGTGTGACAGTAAATTGCACGGCGCAGACGCAGTCACCGTGGATTAAAACAGAGTGGAGGGAGCCAGCGTTTTTTTAACCATCTCCCCGTCCGAAAAATCTGTTTAATAAATGGCCCCCAGATTGGGGAGTCGGGGACGTTAGAGGGATTAAACTGATGAGAATAGTACTACAGAAAATACCACTCATATCGGGTGTGACAGTAAATTGCACGGCGCAGACGCAGTCACCGTGGATAAAAACAAAGGGGAGGGAGCCAGCGTTTTTTTAACCATCTCCCCGTTCGAAAAATCAATTCAATTGACCTTTCGGGGACCCTTGGTGTTGTACGTGGCTGGGTGGAGGAAGAAACCTTCAATGACATCACCGGGACGTGGCTAGCTTGGTATCCAACCTTGTGCAAATGGGGAGTTTGCGGTTGTGCAAATGAACTGTTTGCGGTGCATTAAAAGGGGAGTTTGGTCTGTCAATGTCTGTGATGCGGGCGTAACCCTTACACTACCTGATCGATACAACATCATACCTGATCGTATACACACACTGGATGTTTTAAAGCACGTTATTCCAAACAATTTAGGAATGTTAGTTGATTTATGCCCTTTATGGATTAAAACCCGACTCTGCGTCCACTACGTAATTTTCCATGGGAGTTTTGCCATAGATCCCCCTCCGGCATGCCACAGTCCAGGTGTTAGACCCCTTGAAACAACTTTCTCATCACTATTGTGGCCAGAAAGAGTCCCTGTGGGTTTTAAAATTCGCCTGTCTATTGAAGTCTATGGCGGTTCGCCCGGTTCGCCAGTTCGCGAACATTTGCGGAAGTTCGCGTTCGCTGTTCGCGAACTGAAAATTTTATGTTCGCGACATCACTAGTTGTCAACCCAGAGACATTTATTAGTCCTCGTGACCAACTGTAAATATCCTAGTGTCTAAAGTCTCAACACGTGTGAGCGGGTCAAATGTAAATAAAATAGGCCACAATATCCCTGGAGATGTTGTGTAGCACTTTGTCACAGTGCTCCTACCTGAATACGGGTGGATCCCAGATGTGGTCGTCCGAAGCAGTGCAAAAAGGGGATGAAGAACTTGGATGGGGTAGAACAAAGTTGAGTCCAGACTTGAGTAAATGTTGAACAGTTGCTTTTACTTGGCATAAACTGTAACCCATACAGTTTCCAGACTTTATCTTGGTTTCCAATAGGTTTCAGCAGGCAAATGGCAGGCAAATACTTTCTCTGCAAACAAACTTTTCTCTGATGTATCCTTAGTGTAGCTCTCTCAGCTCTGCTATGTTAGCAATAGTAGTCTGTCTCTTACTGTAGGCAATCCTAGGAACTTCTTGTCCTGGCATTAAGTACCTTAAGCTTTAGCTCTAGCTTGGAATTAGGCAATGCAAGCCCAGGAGGGGACATTCAGCCAAAATGCACTTTAGAGGCAGAGCCTCTGGGCCTAGCAGAGCAGGCAGAGCTCTGCTAGCCAACATGCAATCTTTCCCCAGGAGGGGGTAGGCTAGACTAGACCCACTAACACTAAACTCCTCCTCTCCATCTCCCTCTAGAGGGAGAGAGAGAATGGACAATCCAGTCCACTCCCTGCAACTAGCACTGCCAAGTGTTTGCTGCCACCCTGTGGTAACCAGGCACATGACATGAAATATAACAATTACATGGAATAAATATGCACATTATTCTGAGATGACATAAAATACATTAAATGACAGGTATTAGCACATAGGTAACAGTAGCAAGGTGCCAAAAGGAGTGGTAATGGCACTCTGGGACATTACATTTGTTTTATGCAACCTGTGGAAATAAAACTGGCCAGACATTAGTTTAAACACACTTCTGTCTCCCAAGTCCTCCTTGTGCGCAATAGACTGTCTATTCCCCTACCTTTCACCCCTGGAAAGGAGAGCTTTCAAGACGCATTGTCACACTGTGTATAAAATAACTGATTACTGGTAACTATGAATGTTATAGCAGTTGAACAAGATGCACGCAGCGATATATTAGATCACCCTTTAATACTGAGACACAGTAAGGCCTCATGCACATCACCGTTTTTTTTTAAGGTCCGCAAAAACAGGGTCCGTAGGTCCGTGATCCGTGTCCGTTTTTTCTTCCGTGGGTCTTCCTTGATTTTTGGAGGATCCACGGACATGAAGAAAAAGTCGTTTTGGTGTCCGCCTGGCCGTGCGGAGCCAAACGGATCCGTCCTGACTTACAATGCAAGTCAATGGGGACGGATCCGTTTGACGTTGACACAATATGGTGCAATTGCAAACGGATCCGTCCCCCATTGACTTTCAATGTAAAGTCAGGAGAACCTATTATACCATCGGATCGGAGTTTTCTCCAATCCGATGGTATATTTTAACTTGAAGCGTCCCCATCACCATGGGAACGCCTCTATGTTAGAATATACCATCGGATTTGAGTTCGATCGTAAAAACTCATATCCGACAGTATATTCTAACACAGAGGCGTTCCCATAGTGATGGGGACGCTTCAAGTCAGAATATACTAAGAACTGTGTACATGACTGCCCCCTGCTGCCTGGCAGCACCCGATCTCTTACAGGGGGCTGTGATCCGCACAATTAACCCCTCAGGTGCCGCACCTAAGGGGTTAATTGTGCGTATCATAGCCCCCTGTAAGAGATCAGGTGCTGCCAGGCAGGAGGGGGCACACACCCCTCCCTCCCCAGTTTTAAATTCATTGGTGGCCAGTGTGCCCCCCCCTCCCTCCCCTGTATTACATTCATTGGTGGCCAGTGCGGCCCCCCCTCCCTCCCCTGTATTACTGTACATTCATTGGTGGCCAGTGGGCCACCCCTCCCTCCCCTGTATTACTGTACATTCATTGGTGGCCAGTGGGCCCCCCCTCCCTCCCCTGTATTACTGTACATTCATTGGTGGCCAGTGGGCCCCCCCCTCCCTCCCCCTCCTAATTAAAATCCCCCCCCCCCCTATCATTGGTGGCAGCGGAGAGTTCCGATCGGAGTCCCAGTTTAATCGCTGGGGCTCCGATCGGTAACCAGTGAAAACTCAGCTCTGAAAAAGCTTTTATGCAGACGGATCTACGATCCGTCTGTGTGAAAGTAGCCTACGGCCACGGATCACACGGATGCCAATCTTGTGTGTATCCGTGTTTTTTCACGGACCCATTGACTTGAATGGGTCCGTGAACCATTGTCCGTCAAAAAAATAGGACAGGTCATATTTTTTTGACAGACAGGAAACACGGATCATGGCCGCGGATGAACAACGGTGCATTTTCCGAGTTTTCAACGGACCCATTGAAAGTCATTGGGTCCGCAGAAAATCACGGAAAACGGCACAACGGCCACGGATACACACAATGGTCGTGTGCATGAGGCCTAAGTCTACGTCACAGCAGTTGAACAAGATGCAAGCAGTGATTAGAGTTGAGCGAATCGAAGCTGACGAAGTGGAATTTGATCTGAGTTTCAGGTAAATTTTGATTTGTCATTAAGGGCTTGTTCACATCACCGTTCTTCTTTCTGTTGTTCTGATCTGTCAGAAGAAAAGAGAGAGAGAAAAAAAACAGGATCCTGTAAAAAAAAACGGATCATGTTGCATAAGTTGTTATCCGTTTGAGTCATTTCCGTCTGAGATCAGTTATTTAGATGAGGAAAAAAAGGTCCTGCATGCAGTACTTTTGTTTCCGTCTAAAAAAACGGATCTCAGATGGAAATGGCTCAAACGGATGACAACTGGTGCAACAGGATCCGTTTTTTACTGGATCCTAAAAAATGATCTGTTGCAATCCTATATATAACTGATGCAACAGGATCTTTTTTTTACTGGATCTAGTTATTTTTTTCTTCTTCTCTCTCTTCTTTTGACGAATCAGAAGAACGGAAAGCTAAACGGTGATGTGAACTCACCCTAAGTCAAATTTCCTCGCGCTTTGTGGTAACGAATCAAATATTTTTCTAAAAAGGCTGCTGCAGATGTTAGAAAGAGCAAGTAAAAAGCCCAGGAATGAGGGATCACCCACAATGCCATGCATGCAGCCAATCAGCAGATAGCCAGCCCCTGTGGTGTCACAGCTGTAATAAAAAACCCTCATCCTGCCCGTCCTCTGCCATTTTCCAGTGAACTTAGCGCAGGGTGAGATGTGACAGATACTAGGGACAGTGTTTAGGAAAGATTGTATTCACCAAACATTACAATTGAGCATGTAATGGATCCCGTTGTCACGAGGGTGTCAAGGACCACGCCTGACTCCGTTATACCCGGGGTCAGGAAGTCGCAGCGGTTGGCTGCACGCTCTATTTAAGATAGGGCTGTTTTCCTTATGGTAGCTTTCTGGGTTTGCTTAGCAAACCCTTTTGGCTCACTCAGGGATCCGTAGCTCCTTCTCCTCAGCTGTTCCTTGTCCAGCACTCCCAGACCTCCTTATATTTCTCTCTCACACTTCTCTGGTTGCCAGAGATAGAGCTTCCTGCCTGGACATCTATTCTGACCTTCTGGAGCTGTGTTGCTGCGTTCGCTGGTAGTTGGTCCAGTACGCTACCCTCCGGATCCCTGTTGGACCTTTTTGGTTTATTGTGGTCGCCCACCTGGGTGTATGTGTTTGTATGTTTTGTCTGTCCTCTCCCTGGTGTTTCCCTCTTAGTGATAGTGGTGTGGACTAGCGATCCCACCGGCCTGTTCACTATCCAGGGCTCATATTAGGGAAAGCCAGGGTTTAGGCACGCGATCGCCGCACGGGTGAGGAACCCGTCTAGGGACGTCAGGGCAGTCAGGTGCCAGCCGCAAGGTGAGTTAGGGGTCACCACCTTTCCCTCTCCCTTGGGCAGGGCTTTCCCTCTTTTCCTCCCTGTGCGTGTCGTCGGTCGTTACATTATCTCTGGCCAATTATTTTTGTGTAGGTAAAAAAAAAAAAAAAAAAATTTTTTACCTACTTAGAATCCAGTATGGATCAAATTGCTGCTCTATCCAAACAATTTCATGGCCTGTCTTTTGAGGTGGCAGGATTGAAGGCGTCGGTCCTCCAGCAACAGCAGCAATTACAACTGACCGCAAGCCCAGCGGTTGCTACTGGTAACCAGGTTGTTGCGGAACCCAAGGTCCCTCTCCCTGACAGATTTTCTGGGGGAAGGGACAAGTTTTTGACATTCCGTGAGGCCTGTAAATTATATTTTAAACTGCGCCCTTACTCCTCTGGTAATGAAGATCAGCGGGTGGGGGTTGTTATTTCCCTGCTGCAGGGGGATCCGCAGTCCTGGGCGTTCTCTTTACCTACTGATTCCCAGGCTCTTCGGTCAGTGGATGAGTTTTTTGGGGCCTTGGGTCTCATATATGACGACCCTGACCGAGTCGCACTGGCTGAATCAAGATTACGGAGACTCTTACAAGGAGAGCGGCCGGTAGAGGAGTATTGCTCTGAATTCCGTAGGTGGGCTACGGATACCCAATGGAACGACCCGGCTCTCAGGAGTCAGTTCTGCTCTGGGTTATCCGAAAGGGTTAAGGATGCGCTTGCATTATATGAGACCCCCTTTTCCCTTGATGCGGTTATGTCCCTTTCTATCCGAATAGATAGACGCCTTAGGGTCAGGTTGAAAAAACCGGAGCAATTGGTAACCCCTCCAAAGCAGCAGTTAGTCTGTACGGACTTAGACGAGCCTATGCAGCTAGGAGGAACTACTCGTCAGGTCCGTCCTCCTGAGGCTCGCCGTAGGCGTGGGGTTTGTTTTTTTTGTGGGGAGAGGGGTCATTTCATTAATGTCTGTCCTTCTTTCCTCAGAAACAAAAGACCGTCGGAAAAACTACTAACCCCAGGCTGTGTGGAGGATGTCAGCCGGGGGGTATACGTTTCCTCCATACGTACATCGCAATTTGTGTTGCCAGCGGTTATTATTTTTGGTGATAAGACGGAGACTATTTCTTTCTTTCTAGACAGTGGAGCAGGGGTAAATTTGATAGATGCCCATTTTGCCCGCACTTTGGGTTTGTCTCTCTGTACTTTACAGAGACCTATTCCCATATTCGCTATTGATTCTGCTCCCCTGTCTCAGAGAAACCTCACGCACATGGTTCATAATTTACACCTTCGGGTAGGGGACCACCATAACGAGATGCTTTCAGGTTATGTTCTGGAGGGGCTTCCCACTCCGGTAGTGCTGGGTCTTCCCTGGTTGGTAGCGCACAATCCAGTGGTGGATTGGCAGGCCAGGGAGATATTGGAGTGGAGTGAGCAGTGCAGAGAAAATTGCTTCAATAGCAATTGCTTAGTCGCCTCCATAACTACCCTACCTACATTTATTTCGGACTTTGAGGACGTTTTTTCTGAAAAGGGTTGTCAGAAGTTACCACCTCATCGTCCTTATGATTGCCCGGTTAACCTTATTCCCGGCGCAAAATTACCCAAGACCAGGTTATATAATCTTTCGGGTCCAGAGAGACAAGCCATGAAAGATTATATCTCCGAGAGCTTGGCTAAGGGACACATCAGACCCTCTTCTTCACCCGTGGCTGCAGGGTTTTTCTTCGTTAAAAAGAAAGATGGGGGCCTGCGTCCTTGCTTAGATTTTCGCGAATTAAATCAGATAACCATCCGAGACCCATACCCTCTTCCTCTCATTCCTGACCTGTTTAATCAGATTGCGGGTGCTAGGTGGTTCTCCAAACTTGATCTTAGGGGTGCCTACAATCTGATTCGTATTAAGGAGGGGGATGAGTGGAAGACAGCGTTTAACACCCCTGAGGGGCATTATGAAAATCTAGTTATGCCTTTCGGTCTGACCAATGCTCCTGCCGTCTTTCAACATTTCGTTAATGACATTTTTAGTCATCTAATCGGCAGGTTTGTGGTAATATACCTAGATGATATTTTAATTTATTCGTCCGATCTGAAAACACATGAGGTGCATGTCAGACAAGTACTGCAGGTCCTACGGACGAATGAATTATATGCTAAAATTGAAAAATGTGTCTTCGCCGTTCAGGAGATACAATTCCTAGGTTATTTTTTATCTGCGTCAGGTTTCCGTATGGATCCTAGGAAGGTCCAGGCAATTTTAGATTGGGATCTTCCTGAGAACCTCAAAGCACTACAAAGGTTCTTGGGCTTCGCGAATTTCTATAGGAAATTCATTAAAAATTATTCACTTATTGTAAAACCGCTTACTGACATGACTAGGAAGGGGACTGATTTTTCTAAATGGTCTGACGCCGCTAAAGTTGCTTTTTCCTCTCTAAAAGAGAGGTTTACCTCAGCACCTGTACTGGTCCAACCTGATGTCTCTCAGCCTTTTATTGTTGAAGTAGATGCGTCAGAGGTGGGAGTGGGGGCGGTGCTGTCTCAGGGTCCGTCTCCTGGCAAATGGCGTCCTTGTGCTTTCTTTTCTAAAAAACTATCTGCAGCAGAAAAGAACTACGATATTGGCAATAGGGAACTATTAGCTATTAAACTTGCGTTTGAGGAGTGGCGTCATTTCTTAGAGGGGGCAGTCCACCCCGTCACTGTAATTACGGACCACAAAAATCTTCTGTACCTCGAATCAGCTAAGCGTCTCACCCCTAGACAGGCTAGGTGGTCGCTATTTTTTACCAGGTTTAACTTTGTGATTACCTATCGTCCTGGGGCAAAGAACACCAAGGCTGATGCACTATCTCGTTGTTTCCCTGGAGGGGGTAATGTGAGTGATCCGGTACCCATTCTTCAAAGAGGAGTGGTTGTTTCTGCGGTACACTCTGTTTTGGAGGGGAAGGTGTTAGAGGCCCAGGGGGACGCCCCGGTCTCTTGCCCCTCAGAGAAATTGTTTGTACCGTTGAACTTACGTTTCGAATTATTAAAGGAACATCATAATTCGGCACTTGCTGGGCACCCAGGTAGTAAAGCAACCTTGGAACTATTGTCTCGTCGTTTTTGGTGGCCAAGGTTGCGTCAGGATGTATTGGATTTTGTGTCTTCTTGTTCTACCTGTGCGCGCGCAAAAGTTTCACATACACGTCCTGCAGGGTCTCTATTACCACTCGTCATTCCCAATAGACCGTGGACACATCTGTCAATGGATTTTATCACTGACTTACCTTTGTCTGCGGGTAAAACAGTTATTTTGGTAGTAGTGGACAGGTTTAGCAAAATGGTACACTTCATTGCGTTACCCGCACTACCTAATGCTAAGACTCTTGCTCAGGTATTCGTCAGTGAAATCGTGAAGCTTCACGGGGTCCCCTCCGATGTTGTTTCGGATCGGGGTACCCAGTTTATTTCTAAATTTTGGAAAGCTTTTTGTTCTCGTTTGGGGGTACACTTGTCCTTTTCCTCTGCTTTCCATCCTCAGTCGAATGGACAGACTGAGCGTACCAACCAAAACCTTGAGACATATCTAAGATGTTTTGTGTCTGAAAACCAAGAGTTGTGGTCATCATATTTACCGTTAGCTGAGTTTGCCATAAATAATCGTCGTCAGGAATCCACTGGCAAGTCACCATTTCTTGGTGCATATGGTTTTCATCCCCAATTCTGTACTTTCAAAGAGGGGGGGTCTTCTGGGGTTCCCGAAGAGGAACGGTTTTCGTCATCTCTTTCATCGGTATGGCAGAAGGTGCAAGCTAACTTGAAAAATATGGGAGGTAAATACAAATGCATGGCTGATAAGAGACGGTCGCCAGGTCCGGACCTAGGAGTGAATGACTATGTGTGGTTGTCTACTAGGAATATTAAATTGAAGGTTCCCTCTTGGAAACTGGGTCCTAGGTTTATTGGCCCTTACAAAATTGTAGCCATCATCAACCCCGTGGCTTTTCGCCTGGAGTTACCTCAGACTTTTAAAATTCATAATGTTTTTCATAAGTCGTTACTCAAAAAATATGTTCCACCTCTAGAACCATCACCGCTGCCACCCCCTCCTGTTGTCGTGGATGGTAACCTAGAATTTCAGATATCCAAAATTGTTAATTCTCGTCGGGTCCGCCGCTCTCTTCAATATCTGGTGCATTGGAGAGGTTACGGTCCCGAGGAAAGAATGTGGGTTCCTGCGTCTGAGGTAAACGCCGACAGGTTAGTTCGGGTTTTTCATGCCTCTCATCCTGGGAGACCTGGTCCTGAGTGTCCGGAGGCCCCTCGTAGAGAGGGGGGTACTGTCACGAGGGTGTCGAGGACCACGCCTGACTCCGTTATACCCGGGGTCAGGAAGTCGCAGCGGTTGGCTGCACGCTCTATTTAAGATAGGGCTGTTTTCCTTATGGTAGCTTTCTGGGTTTGCTTAGCAAACCCTTTTGGCTCACTCAGGGATCCGTAGCTCCTTCTCCTCAGCTGTTCCTTGTCCAGCACTCCCAGACCTCCTTATATTTCTCTCTCACACTTCTCTGGTTGCCAGAGATAGAGCTTCCTGCCTGGACATCTATTCTGACCTTCTGGAGCTGTGTTGCTGCGTTCGCTGGTAGTTGGTCCAGTACGCTACCCTCCGGATCCCTGTTGGACCTTTTTGGTTTATTGTGGTCGCCCACCTGGGTGTATGTGTTTGTATGTTTTGTCTGTCCTCTCCCTGGTGTTTCCCTCTTAGTGATAGTGGTGTGGACTAGCGATCCCACCGGCCTGTTCACTATCCAGGGCTCATATTAGGGAAAGCCAGGGTTTAGGCACGCGATCGCCGCACGGGTGAGGAACCCGTCTAGGGACGTCAGGGCAGTCAGGTGCCAGCCGCAAGGTGAGTTAGGGGTCACCACCTTTCCCTCTCCCTTGGGCAGGGCTTTCCCTCTTTTCCTCCCTGTGCGTGTCGTCGGTCGTTACACCCGTTCCGTTCAAGGACGCTTCCTAGCTTGCGCCGAGGACCACAAGCACCGCACTGGACACCACAACCACTGCAGACTCCACAACCGCCGTAGCTTAACTTAACCGCTGGGGGGAAGGACGACACCTTCGGCCCCCTGGGGTACACACTGCCGCTGGGGAGGAAGTACGACACCTTCAGCTCCCTGGGGTACACACTGCCGCTGGGGGGGAAGGATGACACCTTCGCCCCCCTGGGGTACACACTGCTGCTGGGGAGGAGGAGGGCACCTTCAGCTCCCTGTAACACACACTGCCGCTGGGGAGGAAGGACGCCACCTTCAGCTCCCTGGGGTTCACACTGCCGCTGGGGGGGAAGGACGACACCTTCGGCCCTCTGGGGTACACACTGCCGCTGGGGGGGAAGGACGACACCTTCGGCCCCCTGGGGTACACACTGCCGCTGGGGGGGAAGGACGACACCTTCGGCCCCCTGGGGTACACACTGCCGCTGGGGGGGAAGGACGACACCTTCGGCCCCCTGGGGTACACACTGCCACTGGGGGGGAAGGATGACACCTTCGGCCCCCTGTAACTCACGTTTTTGCTGGGGCGCAGGGACGGAATACTTCGCTATCTCTGCCCGATATTCTGCTTCCTGCTGCAGATACTCCGCCAGTTCTCTCCTCACTTCCGGTACAAGTTCCTCTGTTAGGTGGGGCCCGTAGATAGCCAACCGCCTCTTCAGCATAGCGTCAAACCGTACGTGACTATACCAATATTCCAGCTCTGCTTGGTGTTCCCAGGATGCTGCTCCTCGCACTAGGGAAGCCATCCCACTGCTGCCACCAATGTAACGGATCCCGTTCCGTTCAAGGACGCTTCCTAGCTTGCGCCGAGGACCACAAGCACCGCACTGGACACCACAACCACCGCAGACTCCACAACCGCCGTAGCTTAACTGGAGCCGCGCCGTCTTCCTTCCACCCTGAATGAACCTCCAGCCTTCAGGACCGTGTGGGAAAGATCTCTCCTCCAGGGAATATGCAGAGCATAGCAGTCCCCAGCGTGATACAGCAATTCCCTCCAATAACGAGACAAGGCTGCGTTTTGAAGGGTTAGAAAAACATGAACTGAACTCTTTATTGAGGGCTACCCGCCCGTATTTATACAGGTCCCCACAATGCATCATGGTTTCCTCCTCTCTGCCCTGGAGACACCCGAAGAGCAATTCAATTATCTCTCAGGACAAAGGGAAATCTCCAATACACATGTGGGAACAACAGGGCAGGAATCACCACCCGAATACACAAAATCCTCTCTTCTGTCTGTGATATAATTATGGATTAACATAACTATCACAGACAGTAAAAATACAGTTTTTAAACATACACTGTAACTTTAAAACCATACATTCCATCTCCATAAAAATTACATATTTAAACTCAGCATACATCAAACATAAACACTTCCAAAAATCACACAAATCCCTCCAGCGGATCAAAAGTTAAGTGAAGTCCTTTATGACCGACCGCAAGCACAATTTCCTGCCCAAAACAGTTCCATAGATTTGGGCTGTGCGGTCGGTCAATTTCATGGAGAAAACGACTAAGTCCCATCTTCGAACGGGACTTAGTCTCTGGAGCTGAAAGTTCAGTATGGAAGAAGGTAATATGTCCCGGGGCCATAGTCGTAGGGCAGGAGGCTAGCCATAAGTTTTCTACGATGCCCAGTGGCAAATGGCAGTTTGTCACAGAGCAGTTCAGAGAAAGATTATTGATTGTGTAGGGATATAATAGGGAGGCATTATCCACAATATAGGGAAGAGAGCAGGAACAATAGGAGAGTCTAAAGGCTGGGTAATAGGAGCTATTCTATTTCACCTTGCTGCACTAATTGGGGTTAAAAAGTGTTCTAATACTACAGATTTTAGGTTGTTTGCATTCTTTGATAGATACGTAATTTCAGTAATCCTTGATTCTGTTTTTGGATTGAAACTGCTGTCTGATACTACAGAATTTAGGGTGCTCACATTCTTTTATATATAAGTACTTCCATTCCTCCTTAATTCTGGGGTGAAATTACTACAAATCTAGGGTGTTTACGTTCTTTTATACATAAGTAAATCCGTTAATCCTTAATTGTGTAACCGGGGTGAAATTGCAGCCTATTACTACAAATTTTGGGGTGTTTACGTTCTTTGATATATAAGTACATCCATTCATCCTTTTTTCGAAGGTGAAATTGTGGCCTGACACTATTGCTCTTTTACTCTTACAGTTACAGTAAAGTATGTCAGACAGACAATTGACAGGCCCTTCTAATGGAACAGGCAGTGGCCAAAATGTTTCTGGGGCTGGCAGAAGAAGCAGCAGAAGAAGGGGGGGGAAGGGGGGTGGTAGCAGCAGTCACAGTGACAGACCACAGCTGCCAGTGTCATCCAGCGGTCGTGTTTTGACCAGCTGTTCTTTAATGGTTGACTTGGTCTCTAACATCATTTCAAGTGAGATCACACACATCCAGCCATAATTCGATGGGTTCCTCTAACACCACGCTTAGTTGGCATGGCCCAGGAACAAGCTCTGTGCCCCCACCTGCCTCTGTCATTTTCTGTTCCCTCAGCTCAAGAAGTAGTATATGCCGTTAGCTCTGCTCTGCTTTTCAACAAGGATGGGCTTATTGAGGACAGTAAGCAGCTACTGCCCAGCCAAGATGTGGAGGAGACATTCGCCGCTTCCTCTGGTAGGCAGGCGAGTAGCGATGATAAGAGTTGCATGGGAGCAGGTGTTGCAAGCAGTCAGGCACGTGGCCTGGTGAGGGTGATATCAGTGACGTGAAGACAGTAGTGGATGATGTAGCTGATCGCATGTGGGAGCTGGGTGAAGAGGGGGCTTCATCATCATCAGAAGAGGATGGTAGCTTGCACATGAGGCAACAGCTGAGCCAGCAGGGTGGTAGCGTGGCCATGAGTCAGCAGGATGGCAGCAGTGTGAGGTCTGGAGCCAAATGGCCCGGGGTAGACCGTCTGCTATGCAGGAGCCTACCTGTCTGGAAAGAACTATCGGTATACAGGTCCACGGAGGCAGCAGGCAGTCAGAAAGGAGTGGTGGGGGGAAAATAGTATACTCGAGATGTGGACTACATTCTTTGAAACAGCTAAGAAAGCTCCCACATACTTTAGTTCTTAGACAACACCATCATCCTACCGAAGAGAACATGCCTCCTTGCTACGTCATATATGCTTTTCTACTGTTAGTTAAAACTCCATTACAAGATGGAGCTTACAGCTAGATATTTACATAGTTCACATACCACAGTTAGTAAAACAATGCACAATGGGCAGATGCCAAGTGTTATCTCTTTTCAAATTTTTATATTTCAGCCAATGTAATAATGTCACATGCCTCAGGGGGAATGCCTCTCTGATGTCAGTCAGGGTTCTATATGTCTGTTCGCCATTAAATGTTATGTCTGTGTGGACCGGGAATCTGACCTTGTGTATTGCCAACTCGAAAACTAACTAGTAGAGGAAAGTTTCAAACAGTCCGATACTTTTTGAAAGTAAAAGGGGTTATCTAACACTCTTTTGTACCCTGTGAAAAAGAAAAGCGAGAAGGGCAAACCAACACGATACCAGATGGTACGTGACCTACGTGTTGTCAATGAAGCCACTGTTTTTAACACCCCATTTTGCCCAATCCCCACACCTTGTTGGCTCAGGTTCCCACTACCCCTACCCACTCTGCTGTGATTGATTTGACAAATGTTTTCTTTTCAGTACCACTTGTAACGGGGTTCCAAAGGTGCACTCGGTCCCCCATTACCCGCAGACCTGTTGCTTAGCTTTGGGAATGTGGATCTGTGTTTGACCTCATTCCCAGGGTGGCTTTACTGCTGGGTGGCTCCCTGCTCCTAAGTCTGCCTTGAGCGCCAAGCTGATCACTCGGTGCTCAACTGGTTGGTCTGTCGGTCATGTGACGCTGGCCACGTCACATGACCCTCACTCCCCACTATAAATACAGGCAGCCTGCTAGTCACAGGTTGCCTGTTAATTTCTAGGTTCCTGTCTATTTGTTGGACTACTGAATACTTACCTGATTCCGTTCCCTGACGATCCTTTGCCTGCTCCTCCTGTACTGCGCATCCGTCCTGGTATTGTGATCTCGGCTCCCACCTGACTACTCTCTTAGGACTCCTCTGGTACTTCTCTGCTCTCCTGGTATTTGACCCCGGCTTCTCCTGACCATTCTTTGCTTAACCCTTTTGTACTGCGTAGCTCTCTTGGTTCTGACCCGGTCCGTTCATGTTCCGTATTTTGTCTTGTCTGTCTTCCCTGCACGTATCCTAAGTTAGGGACTGTCGTCCAGTTGTCCCCTGTCATCAGGACTCATGAGGCAAGTAGGCAGGGCCAGGGGTGAGGGTGGAGCGCAGTGGTCACTATCCCTCCCCCTGTGTGTGGACGTGACCGTTACAGATTAACAGGCCCTATAACCACTGTATCATGAATCCTCTTACTACCCTGACTGACCATGTCTCTAACTTGACACAGATGGTGCAGGAGCTAGGAGAGAAACTCCGTTCTTTTGAGTTAGGGCAAGGTTCTTCCACTCCTCTGCCCTCCAGTCCACATTTTGAACCCCAGATCAAGCTCCCAGAACCCTTTTCTGGAGACCGGAAGAGCTTTCTCTCCTTTAAGGAGAGTTGCAAACTCTACTTCCGTTTGCGCCCCGTGTCCTCCGGTCCCAAGAGCCAACGCGTGGGGATTATCATTTCTCTACTACAGGGTGATCCCCAGGACTGGGCATTTTTGTTACCTCCTGGGGCCAGTTGTCTAACTTCGGTGGAGGTTTTTTTTCAGGCCCTGGGTACCCTCTATGACGAACCAGACAGGGCCCTGGTAGCCGAGGCGGCTCTTAGGGCACTGGTTCAGGGCCATCTCCCTGCGGAGGAGTATTGCACCCAATTCAGACGGTGGTGTGTCCCCTCCAGATGGAATGAACCAGCCCTGAAGAGTCAGTTTAGGTCTGGTCTATCTGATAATTTAAAAGATCTATTAGTCAATTATCAAATTCCTGAGACCTTAGAGGAGATGATGACCCTAGTTGTCCGACTTGACAGACGAGTTAGAGAGAGACGACAAGAACGACAGTTCTGTTCTCAGATGGTGGTCCAGCCAGAGGCCTTGTCCAGGGACAACACTGAGGTCTCCACCGAGAAACCCATGCAGGTTGGCATGACCCGGGGTAATCTCCATCGCAGACGCGGAGAGTGCTTCTACTGTGGAGATCCTGGCCATTGGATCAACAAGTGTCCTAAGAGGGTCCTCTCTGACAAGTCTCCTAAGGCAAGACAACCTAAAGACCAGGTACACCCTGATTTTTCTAAATGTAAGCTTTTGGTACCCATAACAATTTCTCTGGGGGTTAATAAGTGGCCGGGTAAGGCCTTTATTGATTCCGGTTCAGCGGCCAGCTTTATTGACTTTGAGTTTGCTAGTAAATTGGGTATTCCAATGTTTGCTTTACCTACACCTATCCATGTCATGGCTATTGATGCTACTCCCCTGATTGGTGGTACGGTGAGGTCATGTACCTCTGAAATTTCTCTGACCGTGGGTGTGTGCCACTCTGAGAGATGTTCTCTTCTAGTCCTGGAAAACCTACCGGTTGAGGTGGTACTAGGGTTGCCTTGGCTCCGTTTACATAACCCCACAATTGATTGGTCCAAAGGAGAGTTGGTGAAATGGGGACCTAAGTGTGACTCATGCTTGTCCGTGGTCCAGGCTGGGGTTTCAGTAAGGTCTAATACATTACCCTCTGTTATTAAAGAATATTCTGATGTGTTCTCGTCCCCCACTCCAGAGGTTCTACCCCTCCATAAACCTTATGATTGCGCCATAGAGCTAATAGAGGGTGCCGAATTTCCTAAAGGGCGAATTTATAATCTTTCAGGGCCCGAACGCAAGGCTATGGAAGATTATATTAAGGAGAGCCTTGCTAAAGACCTTCAGTCTCTCCTATGGGAGCAGGGTTTTTCTTTGTTAAAAAGAAGGATGGTGGTCTTAGGCCTTGTATTGATTACCGGAGATTAAATAAAATCACTGTCCAAAATAGATACTCTCTCCCATTGATTCCGGATTTATTTAACCAGGTTTTGGGGGCAACCTGGTTTTCCAAGATTGACCTGAAAGGGGCATACAATCTAATCCGAATCAAGGAGGGAGATGAATGGAAGACAGCGTTCAATACTCCGATAGGACACTTTGAATATCAGGTGATGCCTTTTGGACTCAGCAATGCCCCAGCTGTGTTCCAAAACTTAATGAACAATATTCTTAGGAAGTTCTTAGGGAAATGTATTATTGTCTATCTTGACGACATTTTGATATTCTCTCCTGATTTCGAATCTCATGTGTCTCATGTCAAACAAGTATTAGAGGTGTTGAGGGAGAACCAGCTATCCGCTAAGCAAGAGAACTGTCTTTGGTGTACAGGAGATACTGTTTCTAGGGCACGTTTTGACTCCCCACGCCTTTAAGATGGATCCTGGTAAGGTTTTAGCAATTAAGGAATGGGTAAGGCCTTCATCCTTAAAGGCGTTACAACGTTTTTTGGGTTTCGCTAATTACTACCGTAAATTTATCATGAATTTTTCTGTAATTGCTAAGCCATTGACCGACCTTACTAAGAAAGGGGCGGATTTGGAGAATTGGTCTACCAAGGCCATTTCCTCATTTGAAACATTAAAAAAGGCATTTAGTAGCGCTCCCATTCTGATCCAGCCTGATCAGGAGAGACCCTTTATTGTGGAGGTGGATGCGTCCGAGGACGGCGCAGGAGCAGTCCTTTCACAAGGTCCTGCTAGCTTCACTAACCTGAGACCGTGTGCCTTCTTCTCTAGGAAATTCTCTCCCACGGAGAGAAACTACGACATAGGGAATAGGGAGCTGTTGGCTATTAAATGGGCATTTGAGGAGTGGAGGCATTTTTTGGAGGGGGCAAGGCATCGAGTAACTGTTGTCACTGATCATAAAAACCTAATGTTTCTCGAGTCTGCTAAGAGGTTGAATCCCCGACAAGCCCGATGGGCTCTGTTTTTTACCCGTTTTGATTTCTCCATTACGTTCAGGCAGGGAAGTAAAAATGTGAAGGCAGACTCATTATCTCGGAGCTTCCATGCTTTTCAACCCACTGAGATGCTACCTGAATCCATCCTACCAGCAAACATCTTCTTAGCGGCTCTAACCCAGGATTTCTCGGCTCGCATTAAGGCTGAACAACATCTGGCACCGGCATCCACCCCAACAGATAAGTTATTTGTCCCCGTACAATTTAGTCTCCAGCTGTTGGGTGAGTGTCACGATTCTGCCTTTTGTGGACATCCAGGTGTTGAGGGCACTAAGGATCTGGTTTCTAGATCCTATTGGTGGCCCACTCTGACCAGGGATGTCAAGTCCTACGTGTCAGCCTGTGAGGTTTGTGCCAGGTCTAAGACACCTAGGACTCGCCCTGCTGGTAACCTACGACCCCTACCCATTCCCAGTAGACCCTGGTCCCATATCTCGATGGACTTTATAACTGACCTACCGCTGGCGGAGGGTAAGACTGTGGTTTGGGTAGTGGTCGATAGGTTTAGCAAGATGGTTCATTTCATTCCCCTGTCTAAACTTCCGAATGCTAAAACCCTGGCGTCTATTTTTGTGAGAGAGATTGTTCGTTTACATGGCATCCCGGAAAATATTGTTTCTGACAGGGGTGTGCAGTTTGTGTCCAAATTCTGGAGGGCCTTCTGTCAAAGATGTAAAATTTCGTTGTCTTTTTCTTCCGCCTACCACCCTGAGAGTAATGGGCAGACTGAACGCCTTAATCAGTCTGTGGAACAATTCCTGAGGTTGTATGTTGCTGATGACCAGCAATTATGGGTCAAATTCCTTCCGTTGGCTGAATTTGCTTTGAATAACCGTGTCAATTCTTCTGCTGGGGTCTCCCCTTTCTTTTGTAACCATGGTTTTCATCCCCGTTTTCATTCTGGGTCATCCGTCTCCTCCTCTAACCCTGAAGCTGATAAACTCTCTGTCTTCCCTGCACGTATCCTAAGTTAGGGACTGTCGTCCAGTTGTCCCCTGTCATCAGGACTTGTGAGGCAAGTAGGCAGGGCCAAAGGTGAGGGTGGAGCGCAGTGGTCACTATCCCTCCCCCTGTGTGTGTGTGGACGTGACCGTTACACCACTACATTCAGACAGTTGGTAGTTGTTTCCCTTCATACATGAGGGTAAACAGGATACCTGGGTGGTACTGTCGCAGGGGGCCCAGAACTCGTCCAGTATGTATACTGTAGCCATGTCGCTCCTGTCCTTTTTTAACTGATCATGGCTGCAAGGTGTCAAAAATAAAACTTCAGTTTTTCTGCATTACTGTTACCTTCCTGGGGTGAAACATCTCACCTGTTTGCCCAGAAACATGAATGCACTGAGGACATCATTTTTAGGCTCTCTTTCTTATTGCAGACTGTGGATATGCAAATTTGATGCAGTTTTCTTTATAATTGTTTGTCTTCTAGTCCCTTTCACCTTACAGATGAGGTGGTAGATTCCTTTTATGCCTAAGGATGACAAGTTGGTGCTCCCCTGCACTGGGCCTATCAGATTATTATATTTAGATTGTATTGTACAGAAGTGAGTGGCCATGCCTCAGCTGTCCTCACCCAACTGCATGGCCAGTGACCACGCCCTGTGCCATATTATTCAGCCAGACTTGACCCCATGGCCAGAGGTGCCCCTTTCTGCATCAGAGCTGTAGTAGTTGTACTAGCTATGCTTGATAAAGGCTCTAAGATAGTCCTGAACCACAAAGTGACAGTGATATTATGTCTATCCTTCTGAAAGTACAACCCAAGAACCTTTTTATTACCCGCAGAGTTAGATGAGATAACTTACGAAGTATGTGGTTTAACTCTGCTAAATCCTTATGTGTCGGAAGAAGGCCACAGTCCGGGTAGGACTGAACCTCGGTATATCTCTGTTTGCTGATTTGAATGGTCATATTCATCCTGACTAAGGATAAGTGAATTGGTTCTCACATACTTTTATAGGGCTGAGAAAAGACATCTGCCCATCCAGATCATCTCAGGAATTCAGTCCAAATTTCTCAAAAAGGCAAGAGTGAGACAACAACTAGTACACAAATGTGTGTTTCTCAATGATATATATGTGTTTTAATACACCACAAAGTTACTAAATTAACAGTTAATAACTGATCCCGACCATATGTTTATTGTGTAAATTTTTTAACCTACTACTGACACATAGCATCATGTCATGAACTTTTATTCTAGATTGTATTACCTTTCTTGGCTTATCACAATTGACACTGTTACAGACGATCATGATGTATCACAAACTTATTTCCTGAAGCTTAGAGATCAAGTGTTTTATGTATTATCATGGATTAATCGTGTTGATTATTTGTCCCAATTACTAATATAGTATATGGGACCATTCTAGATAATATTATCTTTATAGAATTGTTTCTCTATCACAGAATTCCAGCTATCGTTAACAAAGACTATTCATATGACGCCTGAAATGTTCAAAGATGTAATATTTTGGATCCAGCCACCCTGTTGCCATTGGAGCAAGGGAGGAGGGAAGAGTTAGGGCACTTGGAAAAGCAGCCAACATTTACGTTGATTCCAGGTACAGCCCATGACTATGGGCCCATTTGGAAAGCCAAAGACTTCCTGACCTCTTCAGGTAAACTCATCAAAATGGGGAAGCAGTGAGGTCTCTTATAGAAGCCCTCATGTCGCCAACTTCAGTGGCGGTGATAAAAACAAAGGTCACTGTAAAACAGACTCAGAGGAGGCAAAGGAAAAAGCCAAGGCAGATCAGACGGCAAAAATGGCTAAATGGCTGCCAAATTGCCTAGGCAGATCCCTGCCTTAAGTGGCCACAGCTCAGGTCCCTGAAATAACTCTTCCTGTCTCACTGGAAGTTCTTAAGACCTTACAGAACCAGGTGGGGAAGGAGGAAAGGGACTGGTGGATGGAAAAGGGGGGACTACAAATTAGGAAGACCTAACATAGTTCTAAGGGAAACTCTGCCTTCCCAGGTCCCTCTAATCCACAATGGCACAGGCAACCCATGGAGTGACGCACCAGTCAGAAACTGCTGTGTGTGATTTAGCACATAGCTCATGGTACGCCCCAGGGTTTAGCACTGTAGCAGTTAGATATACTCAAGGATGTATGATTTTTGCCCAGAACAATGTGAGACAAGGTGGTTAAGGTACTCCAGAAACACATGTCTTGCCCTTTGTATCTGTTTCAACGCTTGCAGACTACCTTCAACTACCCAAGGTGGGCATGTGTGTGTGGTGTGTGATGACTTGCTTTCAGGATGGCCAGAAGCATACCCGGTAGAAGATAATGGCTGAAGTTGTATGCAGGTATGGGGTACCTGAGACCATTGAAAGTGACACAGGTGTTCTCTTCACAGGTGAAGTGATGCCGAAGATAATGAAGGTTTTGGGTGTAGAACCGGCCTTACATGCTTCGTACCATCCACAAAGCAGCGGTAGAGTAGGGAAAAAAGGAACTGAACAGGACACTAAAGGTAAAGATTAAAAAAGCCATGACAGAGATTGGTAAGCCATGAACAGTGTGCCTGCTGGTAGCCGTCTTTTCAGTAAGGTATACCCCTAACCGGCCTTAGTCCCTATAAGGTCATTTGTGGGTCAAGCCCTAGGACAGGATTTTATTTCCCACAGTGGCTCCAGATGCAACATGGTTGTCTGACAGATTATGTGATCAGTTTGCACAAGCATTTGACTAAAATACATTCTCGAGTTTTTGCTTCACTTCCAGATCTTGATAAAGTACCAGGAACCCACCCACTTGTGTCTGGAGATTGGGTGCTGGTAAAAAGACACGTTAGAAAAGTCCTTAAAACCCTGTTTTGATGGTCCATTCCGAGTATTGTTGACCACAAGCACATCATTGAAGCTTGAAGGAAAGCCTAATTCGAGTAATTTCAAGAAAGTGTTGAGTCAGGAGACTTGAAAGGATGTTTCTTGTTCCCCCTTGTGAGACTGCTGATCCTGACTAAAAGAATATGGATTCTTATTGAGATAGTAAAAATAGGTTTCTGGACTGGGGAAGAGTTGTGCAAAAGGCAGAACAAAGTTGTTACAGTCCAATACTTCTAGTCCAGTGACCCATTATAGTATAGCCCAAAGACTCCCAGTATTAATAGTTCTTATGTTCACACTAATCAATGACCAGGTCATGAATGCCCTAAAAGGGCTTACTTCCTATTCCTGAATTGTATCTTTAATTCTGCTATTTGCATTCATTGTTTGTTTTGTCATCCCCACTCCACCTGGAGATCATCAACCATAAGGACTAATAAAGAAAGACCGTCACTCACTGTAATCTTCAAAGGATGATGTGTTTATTGGTCACATATAATACTCTGTGACGCGTTTTGGCTCAGCCGAAACGCGTCACAGAGTATTATATGTGACCAATAAAGACATCATCCTTTGAAGATTACAGTGAGTGCCAGTCTTTCTTTATTATTCGTGTGAGATTGTTATCTTGGACACGTGCACCACGCCATTTTATGCCGGCTGATCATTTCTTCACAACCATAAGGACTGACATCTGACTTCCCCATGCTAAGTCCAATGTCATGGGAGGCTATGCACTAGGCTAGGTTGTCATGGAAGCTGGCGAAGAGGATTCGGAGCATTGGGACAGATGTGCTAGGCTTTCATTAGGGAAAGAATGAGGTCCAAGGGGAACTGATAGAGTTGTGGACTACATTCTTTGAATCAGACAACACCTTATCTTCTCCCCAGCACAAAGGTTCCATCCTACCGAAGAGAACATGCCTCCTTGCTACCTCATATATGCTTTTCTGCTGTTAGTGAAGACTCCATTACAAGATGGCGCTTACAGCTAGATATTTACATAGTTCACATACCACAGTTAGTAAAACAATGTACAATGGGCAGATACCAAGTGTTATCTCTTTTCATATTTCAGCCAATGTAACAATGCCATGAGTCTCAGGGGGAATGCCTCTCTGATGTATATATAAACTGCTGTACTTCCTGTAATAAACAAGAATTTGCTTTGACCCCAGTGTGTGTGTCATAGTTATTTTCTTTCGTGCACGTAAAACCCTTGGGTTGCTATTAATTTTGAGCAGTAGAGCAAACGTCGGCCCCGATTGAGGGCATCTTTAACACTTGCTTGTGTGGGAATTTTTCATGAAGTCGCCGGAGGACGTTAGTGTGACTGTTTGTAGAATCTGTGGGCAGAAGGTGAAAAGTGGCCAGGGTGTCAATGTTGGCAACGCGACCCTGTGTCAACAGATGCAGCGTCACCATAAAGTGGCCTGGGAAAACCATGGCGCTAATGTAGTGGTGCAGCCTGACACAGCAACTTCTGCATCACCCAGTGGCCCGTATCCCTTTTCCTGCATTCAATGCTTCACCACCTCAGCAGAACGGAGCTGTGTTTCCTTCCCATCATCTATTGGTTCTGATGATCCGGCTTCTCCTCCTCCTACTCCTCATCACGCGTTTCGCCAGCAATCAATCACCGAGGTGATTGCAAGAAGAGAACAGTATGCATGCACTCATCCAATGGCGCAGAAGCTGAACGTGCTCCTGGCCAAGTTGCTGGTACTACAGTCCTCCCCTTTTCATGTGGTGGGCTCTGCACCTTTTAGAGAAGTGATGGCTTGTGCCCACCCAAAGTGGAGAGTTCAAAGCTGTCATTACTAGTGATGAACGAACTCGGACTGTTCGGGTTCGTACTGAACATTACTGTGTCCGGGTACCTGAACCTGGACATTGGCACAAAAGTCTGTGTTCATGTATGTTGTTTGTAGTTAAAATAAAGCTTGTTGAAGGCTGCAGCACAGCCAATCAACAAGCATTTAAGCTGTGGGCACTTGGAAGCCATCACAGTCATGCCTAGTATTGGCATGGCTGTGATTGGCAGGCACACCATGTGACCCTGCATGCATAAATGACGGATCACGTGGTGCGCCGCCATTCTGCTCTGACTAGTGTAGGGACAGTGTTAGTTTTTTTAAATTGTTTAATAAGTCTGTGGGTGACCTGTAGGCATTTATGTGGGTGCAACGCCTTTGCACCAGTGACACAGAAATACCATACTTAATCGTGCTTTTCAGTCTGTGGGTGACCTGTAGTCATTTTTAGTCATTCAGTGCAACACTACTTCAATTGCCCCTGTGACACAGAAATACAATAGTTAAGCCATCTGTTAATTCTGTCGGTGACACATATAAAATTTTTTTTGGGGTAAAACCCTCCTATTGCCCCTGTGACATGGAAATCCAATTGTTAATCAGTCTGTTAATTGTGTCGGTGACACATACAGTAGCAATTTTTTGGGGTGGACAACACTTCATTTGCACCCGTGACACAGAAATACAATTGTTTGTCTGTCAGCCAATTTGGTGGGTAACCGTAAAAAAAATGAGGAGAGCATCAAATAAGAGACATGGCTGTGGACATGGTGCTGCTGGTGTTAGTGGTGTTATCGCTGCTGCTGCAGGGAGAGGACCGTTTTAGATCTGTGCCAGCTACGCATCCAACTGAAACACCTTCCTCTGGTGCACACAGGCGACAGGATGTTCTGAGTCATATTGTAGGCCTGAATACTGCTTTAAGAATAGTGAGGCCTTAACAAGTAGATTGGATGGCTGACAGTGCCTCCACATTGTCTTTCACCCAGTGCACTGCTGAAAGCACAGAGTTGGCACCACTAGCCCACAGGCATCCGTCTTCCACCTGAACCCCTTGCACATCAACCAAGCAGTCTGAGCCCCAAGTCATGCAGCAGTCACTTATGCTTTTGGATGACTCTGCTGGCGGGGTTTCTGTGGGCCATCAACCTAGCCCTGCTTCAGAAGTGGAAGAGATTGAGTGCACTGATGCCCAACCACTTCTGTTTGAGGATGAGGATGTCATGATGATGATGAAACACCGGTGTCAACTGCTTTCTGCAGTGTGCAGACCGGCAAGAAGAGCAGAGCTGAGCAGTGGGTGGAAGATGATGTAGAGGATGACAAGGTCCTAGACCTCACATGGCATCCAGGTCATCCGAGTGACATGTGCAGTTCGGAGGAAGAGGTGGGTGGGTCACACAGCGCCAAACACACAGCAAAAGAGGGAGCAGGGTGCAAAAGCAGAGCGGCCGGCCCCCAGCCAGTATGCCTGCTACTGCCCACCGTACCGAGTGACAGAGCATACCAAACCCAGCTCAAAGGAGTTCCCTGGCGTGGTAGTTCTTCAGGCAATGTGCCATTTTCCAATGTTTTGGGGTCTCCACAAACCAAAAAAAGGAAGAAGAAAAAAATGTTGCCTACATCCTCTGCCTCTTTCAATTTCACCGCCACGTCCGCCGCCTCCTCCACTCGGACCTCCGCCTCCTGGCTCAAGATGTCTTAGATTGGCAGAGTAGAGAGGTATAACGTCTGCACCCAGCCATTGTTATACTCCAGCGCACTTTGTGTGTTGTCTTAGCTATTTCCCAATTTCCCAATGTTTTGGGGCCTACACTAACAAAAAATAAAATAAAATAATAAAAATGAAAAAAAAAGAAAAGCTACCTCCTCCACCTCTTGCCACGTTCGCCTCCTCTTCCACTCGGACCTCCTGGCTCAAGGTTGTTATTTTTTATTTTTATGTATCTTATGTCATTTTAAGTTATTTCCCTATCCACATTTGTTTGCAGGGCAATTGTACTGGTCTTACCCCATTTTGTATCCTTTTGCAGTCCTCTAGCCCTTTCTATGACTATTTTACAGCCATTTTTCAGCCCCAAAGTTTGGGTCCTCATTGACTTCAATGGGGTTCGGTGTTCGGCCGATCTTGTTGAACCCAAACATCCACCGGTCTGCTCATCACTAGTCATTACTTCTCCAAAAATGCTGTACCAGCCCTGCACACGCATGTTGAACAGAAGGTGGGCCAGTCCTTGAGCCTGTCAGTGGTCTGCTAAAGACAATATATGTCCTTTACGGCCCACTGGGGAAATTTGGTTCCTGTCCAGCTACACCAGCAACTTGGCCAGGTGATGGCACTGCCCCCTCCGCGTTCTCAAGCAGTCAGTCCTGCGTCACTGTCCTCCTCTGCTTCCTCAACCTCCACTGCAGGCACAATTTGGAGTGCTCCTCCAGCATGCCACCTATGCAGAGCAGATGACTACTGGCTCTCCACCATGTTAGACCATCGCTACCGCTCCAAAATGGGGGCCATTTTTCCCCCCACCTTCTGAGAGGGAGGATAAACTCAACTACTATTAAGACATCCTATGTAGTCAGTTGGCCACTGCCTATGTGCGCCATCGCCCATCCTTACGCAGGTCTAACCGGGGGGCCCTCTGCACCAGCTCCATGAGCAGAAACTGAGCAGCAAAGTCTGGAGTCTCTAATGAGCACTTTTCTTTCCCCCTGCCTACTGAAGAAACCACCCACCAGCAGCAGGACAAGGAACATAACCTAAACCAACAGGTGGTGCCATATTTGGACTGCACCCTGCCATCCCACATCCAAGATCCCCTAGAAACTTATTATAATTGGGGGGAATTCGCCTTTCCACCTAAAATGTTGAGAGACTAAGTTTTGTAAAGAGGAATCAGGCGTGGATCAGCCAGGATTTCCACACGTCAGTGCCTGATGCATCAGACTAAATCATTCTTTGTGAAAAAAAGACCCATTTCTTCTGACCACCTGCTTCAGCCACTATTCTGATGCTACTATGCCACACACCTGCTGCCATCTTTTCCTACTGCCACCCACCATCTTGTGCTGTTCCTGCCATTGCTGTTGTCCCCCACGTCCCCACTCTGTGACTGGGCCACTATGTTGACTCCTCATGCGGTTGCCACCTCACCACTCTGTGACTGGGTCATTGTCTTGACTCCTCATGCAGTTGCCACCCTCCCCACTAGTGTCCCTGTTTGGCCTTGTTGACATCACCATTTATGTTACCATTCTTCTGATCTGTCTGAAACACGGAAAAATTAAAAACACAACGGATCCTATCTTTGGACTATTCATAAGGCCTCTATCACATGGTCTCTATTTTGCATCAGGATATGCTCATCATATGGGCAGCCAAAAGCAAGACTGGGTACAAAACACAGAAGACATGCAAATATTCCAATCAAGTGTAATCTCTGTTTTGGATCCACTCCTGTTTTGTTTTGTTTTTTGGCCTTAGCAATACTGATAGATTACTGACCAAATGCTGACCGTGTGAAGGCGGATGCTCAAAATACAGGATCCGTTTTTTTGGGTTGTTCTTGTGATTGATCAGAAGAAGGGAAAAATAAACAATGACTTACTGCTGGCCCCGTAACTGACCAAGTAAGTGAAGTGTGAAGTGATTCTAAGAGTGACGCCTGTCATAAACTCACAGTACTGTTTCACTACCACAGCGGACCAGCTATGCATGTTTCTGCAATGCACAGTGTTGTACACCGATGTGGATGGAGGGAGTTGCCAGACAAGGATAAGGAGGGTTGTAGCCTGTACACACTAAGGTCTGTCTGTCCTCTTGTTTGTTTCCCAGGATGGCTACCCTGGCTCACTCCATGGTTCAAAACTCCAAGGGAGCGATGTGTGCCATAGTCTGGCAGAACCGGCTTGCCCAAGGGTTCCAGAATGCGATGACTCAGTTTGTGTAGTTATGCCTTAAATGTGCAAGGCGTAACCCAGGCAGGCCTACCCGAGTTCCAAGGAGATGTACCCAGAAAGTAGATGACCTGTTTCAGATATTGCAGTTGGACTGCATTCAGCTAACTATGCTGGTTACTTATTAATATGTCTAGGTCTGTGTAGATTTGTTTTTAGGATGGCCCAAAGCCTAACCTGTGACCAAGGCAAACAACAAGATGAAGCCCAAGAACCTAATGAGTGAAGTGGTCTGCAGATATGGATTGCCAGAGGCCATAAAAATTAATAGGGACACCAATTTTACTCGTGAATTTATGAAGGAGACCACAGCAACCCTAGGGATAGACTAAGCCTTCCACATGCCCTACACTCCCAAAGTAATGGCAGGTTAGAATGCATAAATGGCACTCTGAAATTGAAAATTCAAAGGTGTGTGGAGGAAAATCAGCTGCAATGGGTGGAGTGTTTACCTATTGTTTTGTGTTCTGTCAGGAGGGAGACAAAACATGTCCCCATATGAGATACTCTTTGGGAGTATTTCCAAGACAGGGTTGTACTTTCCCCAGCAGCTGCAAGCCACTCATGGCTCATTGTCTCAGTATGTCCAAGAACTGCATAAGCATCTGAATGAAACTCATAACCATGTTCTTTCTTCTATCCCAGATCCTAAATGTATTCAGGGAACTCATGATTTAAAAGCTGGAGACTGGGTGGCGGTAAAGAGACCCGTCAGGAAGTCCTTAGAGCCGAGATATAGAGAGTCGGCCCAAGTGCAGCTCACTACAGCCACCTCTGTAAAGCTCCAAGGCAAAGACACTTGGATCCATGCCAGTCATTCCAAAAGTATCCTGAACCTTGAAGACCAGCTGTCACAGCCACTATCTCTGGCTGTGACCTTCCGTCCTTGCTCGTTCGGCGCTCCTCGCTGAAGTTTCGTTACTGTGTGTTATTTGTGGTTCTGTATGGGTTAACTCCCCTGTGTGCCTATTTGGAGTTAATCCTCTGTCTGCTCCATGGGTGTGGCCTCTCTGCTGCACCCATGGAACCTGTATATAAGGCTGAGGTTTCCTCAGTTCTGGGTCAGCTCTCCTGGTGTGTGTTGTCTTGTCCTGTCCTGCTCCTGGTTTGTACTCTCTCTCCCATGCTGCTGACCCATGGGATCCGTGTCTGTCTGTCTGTGCTCTGTGGGTTTCCCTACTTGTTCATTGACGTCCTCTTTCCCGTCCTCTTTCCTGTCTTTCTGTTATCTGTTCTGCCAGTTATGTTTTAGTTACTTTGTGTGTATTCATATGTCTGTGTTATTCAAGCCCTTGCTGCACCTTTCTTTGCAGCAGAGTGGTATGCGCCAGAGTGGACCCTGGCAACTTCCTGTGGCAAAGCCTAACCCTACCTTCTGGGGCCCTAGTGAATACCAGGAGTTGCTTAGTCATGCCCCTCTGGAGTATTACTAGACAGTGGCGCAGTGGGAGTTTTCTCCCACTGTGCTGACGGTACATAGAGCTCATGTTTTGTCTGTGCTGCCTTCCCTGGTTTTTGTTTGTGCAATAAACTCTTGTGTGTCTGTACCTGATTTCCGTTTGTTTATTGCTTGACGACGCGGTGGTCTCTCCTGGGACCTCCAACTCGTGACACCAGTAGGATGCACCCATTAAAAGTGTACCTGCTGGGACTGATCATGCTGCCACCATGGACTCTATCTCTAAATAATGTGTTATGTAATGTCTGGGAAAATAAGGTTGTCAACCATCATCCAGTCCTAGTAAATGTATAAATTTGGGGGGGCTGGATTTCAGGAATACTACAGGTTGTATTTTAGGTCTTACTTTGTAGCTTGTTGATATAGACATATTTGTAAAATGTTAGTGTTGACTTAGGCCTCTTGCACACAACCGTATGGCTTTTTCAGTATTTTGCAGTATAACAGCTGGCCCCTGATATAACAGTACTATCCTTGTCCGTTAAATAATAGGACATGTTCTATCTTTGAACGGAACGGAAAAACTGAAACGGAAGGCATACGGAAAACCTTCAATTTTTTTTGAGGATCCATTGAAATGAATGGTTCCGTATACGGAACGCAAAAAAACGGAACATAAACGAAAAAAAAAAAACGTTTGTATGCAAGAGGTCTTACTCCTAAACTATGCAAAAGCCTCAGTATGTAGTACAATACAATCCAGGTACGCAGAACGAGAGGCTGATGAATGGTACTACTACTCATTCCAGGTATGATGCTGTTTACATACAGAACACAGCTCAATGAATGGGTGAAGAGATGGAATAGTCCCCCTACTACCACTAGGGTAGTGAGGTACAGTAGTTGGCTGTTGATGTATGTAAATGAGAAAAAGGGGGAAAATGATAAAGATGAGTTCTGCATTTGCCATACATCTTACAAATCTTCCTTTGTCTCTCTAATTGTACGGTCATTTAGAGTCCATAAGCTGTGGGATGGTTCAAACTGGACAAGCCCAGTTCATACTGATCTAGTACTGGGGGGCCAGGAGAACTTCTGTATGGACATCTAAGTACAATGGGGGAGATTTATCAAACTGGTGTAAAGTAGAACTGGTTCAGTTGCCCATGGCAACCAATCAGATTCCACCTTTCATTTTCCAAAGGAGCTGTGAAAAATGAAAGGTGGAATCTGATTGGTTGCTATGGGCAACTGAACCAGCTCTACTTTACACCAGTTTGATAAATCTCCCCCAATGTTTCCTGTACCCTATGTAATATGCGTCATGTTTAGTCTTCACAGTAAATGTGAAGTTTTGCTTTAAACTGATTTGATTAATGTAATCCTGCCTAATTATGTCTGCTGATAATACAATTCTCTGTAGGGCACTGTTCCCCAGAGAAAAATACTTGGAAACATTGTATCTGTGTCTTTCTTGTTCTCTGACACATCGTAAGGAATCAATTTGAATCACACTGACAGACATGGAGGCCCTTTTGAAGTCTCTCCCAAATTCCAGAGAAGAGGGTTTCCGAAACAGTGCTGACAAAAAGGACACTTTTCCTTGTAACTGTATCAAAACACTGCCACAACAGAAGATACTGCCCAGGGAGTCCCTCAGACATATGGCCCAGGAGAGACCTTAGTAACATGAAAATATCACAACCCGAGGTCATTACAAGTAGTGGGATCATTGTACAGATCTAATTACATATCTAGATTTTTATTCAGTTTCATGTACATTTACTGTAACTTATGGGAACAACAAGGTCAGATCCGCACGGCTTTCTTTAGACAGATCCATCTGTATGTAGATCTGCAGTTCTCCTGAAGATAACCAGATCTAGTCATTGATACACAGCGTCCTGATGATTGTGTCTTTATCTGGATCCTGAGCAACAAGAGAATAAAACAAGGAGAAATGATGAGAAATCAGTAATTATAAGAGAAGTCCAGACCCCGGTGATTATCTATATTCCCAGTAATGACCAGTGTGTGCTAGTGTCAGGAGGTCACTTACAAGCTGCTGTTATAATGTTCTCCATCCACCCATCTCCAGCCGTCTCCATCACGGTGAAGTCCTATCCAGTATGTGTTCTCTATCCGCTGTCTGAGATCTCTCTGTATAAACCCCTGTAATAAATGAGGAACAATCCTGACATGACAGATAGAACTAGATGTGATGACACAGCGGACTGCGGCCGGTCTTCTCCTCCTATAATCTCCTTATACATGGACATAGACGCCATACCTGCTGGTCCTGGTTCTTTATGACCAGTAGATCAGCTCCCATCTTCTCACACTGATCCCGGCTCTGGTCCCATGTTCTCTCTGTTACATCTGAGTAGTAATAACAGTCGTCTCCATGTAGAATCCAACCATTAGGACACATAAGACAACCTGGAAGAGTTTGAAGCTTCTTTATAGATCCAGTAATAGTAGGAGCGCCATTACATTCATAAGACATGTGTAAGGAATAATGCGCAGCGCTGAGGTTTTACTCCAAGGTGTTAAGTATTCACCAAGCAGTAGATGTACAGACTGACTAAGGAATCATTGCAAGGCCTCATGCACACAACCGTGTTTTCGGACTGCGTCCAGTGGCGTAGCTATAGGCTGGGCCGGCGTTGGGGGGTGGACCATCATCTAAGGGGCCCCCTGCTTCGATGCTGCTGTTCAGCTGAACTTCCATAGAAGGGAGTAGGCGGATAGCTGAAAAGTCGCACTTTAAAATGCAGTGTAAGGCCCCCTCCCTGAACATATAAGACAAATCATTACCACAGTGCGGCTCTGCAAACTGACAGCTCCGGGCACCAGCAGCACTCTTCTACTGGAGCTGTAGGACCTGCCATGATGTCAAGAACAGGAGGCAGAGCTCAGCAGAGGAGAGGTGATGAAGGACCTGTGATGACCTCACTGTCATATGATCTGAAGAGGAGGCGTTAGCTCAGCAGTGCAGTAAAGTAATGAAGAAGACAAGAGATGACAGCATGGGAAGAAGTAAAGAAAGATAGCTTCAATATAAGAGCCAGGAAAATGCTGGGAGTTGTAGTCCTCTCCTCTATTACCTCCTGTTGGTATGTAATATCAGAGTACATTACAAGAGGAGGTATAAGAGGAGAGGACTACAACTCTCAGCATGCCCAGGTCATTATTATGTAATAGAGTACACTGCAACAGCCTGGACATGCTGAGAGTTGTAGTCCCGTTCTCTTATACTTCCTCTTGTAATGTGCTCTGATATTACATAATAATGGCCTAGAAATGCTGGGAGTTATGGTCCTCTCCTGTTATACCTCTTGCTGTAATGTCCTCTAAATTAAGGCCGGGACGATGGATAGGCGAGGGTAGTCATCTGCCTAGGGCGCAACCTTGCTACCGATAAAGGTGGGAGCACTCACAGCCACATGTGCGGTCATTCAACTTCACAAGCCTTGGCCCGCTAGGCCTGAAGTATGTAAGGCATTATAACAGAGCAAGAAGCCGCACAGACATTAATGCAACTTCTTGTGCTAGGTCTCGAGTGATCAGGTCATCATGTGAGACGTGGTGCAGGAGTGGTGATGTCATTGGGACCGCATGCATCGGGACGCAGCATCACAAGCCACAGATAATACTGTGGCCTGCATCACAGACAGCAGTGGGGGGAACGGGAGTGAGGCAGGTTTTCTTATTTTTGTTCATACTAAACGTCCGCACTACTGGTGGGGGCACCAGGAAAGGGGGGGGGGAGGAAGATCATTATATATACACCTGGCACTACCAGGGGGGGGGTGGAGGAGCATTATATACTGGCACTGTGGGGGAACATATATATATATATATATACATACACTGGCACTATGGGGGGGGACCATTATATATTGAAACTATAGGGAGCACTACAGGGAAGCTATAACTAAAGGGGGGCATTAGAGCTATTGGGAGCATTATGGTTATATTATTACTAGGAGGGACACTGTTGGGGCGTTATTATTATTTGACACAATATGGAGGGCATTGCTACTAATGGGGGCAATCTTGGGGAGTATTATCACTATTGGGAGCACTATTACTAATGAGGGCAGTCTGGGTGTATAGTATAGTGTTTGTGGGTATGGGGGGAGCACAACGGGCACAGTATTAGGAGTAGCTTCAGGATGACAGTGCCCTGTATAAATTTGGGGGCTGAGTTGCAAAATCTGTAACAGTTCCCCGTCTGTCATGTGCCATATAGTAATGTTGGTGTCTTCTTATGTGGCAGGGGGGGGGCTGCACACCCCTGACCAAAGACATCTGCCTGTGATGGTCTGCACCAAATGGAGAAGAAAAGGAAAGTGAAGAACTGAAGTCTGTGGAGGTGTCACCTGTGAGTCACTGGAAATGTATTTTAATTTCTATTAGGGTACAGTCACACAGTCAGGTTCCTGATGCAGTTTTGGTAGCAAAAAATAGGAGTGCATTAAAAAAAGGCCATATTTGTCCTTTATACTTTCTCTCCTTTTATGATCCACTCCTTCCAGAACTACATCCAGAAACCTGACTGTGTGGCCTAGACTGTGTGGCCTACATCCAGAAACCTGACTGTGAGTCCCAGCCCTGATATTACATAATAACTCCAAAATAGTATCAATTTATTATACAGGTATATTAAAATGTAGAAAAAAAAGGCAAGATGGAAAGCAGTATACAGAGAAGCGATGGGCAAAATATACACAGCTGGGCTCTCATGTATCTCCACAAGGCAAATCAGCACTTAGTGGATATCAGGTAAAACACTGTGACTCACGGGCACCCAAAAATTGTGTCGTGAATACCACCCCATTGGGGACTGATTACCACAACACACAATAGAATATCCCTGGATGTCCGTGCAGTACACAGCAATGTCCTAGGCATTCATAGACAAGATATAACTGGCATACTTAGTACAATATATCTGCAGTCTGGTCTATGGCACAGTGCATATATATAAATAGCCAAGAAAATAACATAGGCCTGATATGGATTAGATATATGATGAACCATGCACTGGTATTTATCTATACCTAACACAGGACGTACCTGAAGACATAATAATAGCCCAGAAGTATAAGTGACCCTAAGCGCAGGACCTCGACGCGCGTTTCGCCTTAGCGGCTTCGTCGGGAGGTATCAGAATGTGGAATGGCAGGGTATAAATAGTCGAGATAAAGGGTGGGAGGGTTTACCTGGATTGCGAGCACCTGCGGTCCAACACAGCGGGCGCCGAAGCACCATGATCCACGGAGCCATCTCTCAGCGCGTCCCCGCCAATGCACCGCGCATGCGCGGCGCATAATGACGTCACGGAGCACGTTGAGATGACGCCGTGCAGCGCATGCGTGGAACCGCGACCCAGTGTAACGCAGGTGACCCGCAAACACCAGCCAATGGATCCTATTGAGAAAAAGGTAACTGGTACAATTTGAGGAAAGTACAGGATCACCATATATAACTGTAATCCACATCAGGCCCATGGTAGCCCTATATTCGTAGGTGCTAATATTTACATATTAAAGTGTAGCGGCACCGTTCCTCCATATACACTACAATTAATGAAGAGCCCAATAATTAATACACCAATATAAGTTATACCATCAATACATGATTACAATACAATATTAATATGACATGATTGAATAACAATGAAAATAAATATATAAAAAGCCTGCACATAAAAAAACAATAAACAAGAATCCATAACAATTCATAGACATAGTGATAACCACAATAAATTATATAAGTTTTACTTCGTAACCCATATTACTCCATAATATGCTAGATCGCATTATCCCAAGTAGACTCAAAGTGCATACAATATATAAGATACTATTGCTGGCATGAAGCTCAGTCTATAGTAATAACTAGTGTGTATCATCACAATAATAAAGTGTCTGTGTCAAAGATTACTGGACGCACGTCCAATAATAAGGAGTGTATATGGCATCAAAGAATGGGACGAGAGTCTCAGAAACAATCCCATCAAGGACAATAGAAAAGGTGGCGGCCATAAAAGGACCCCACCAATTGTCCACTGGTGGGATTGGTTGTGATACTCCCGGCCCATCATTCATAAAAGCCAATTGACCAACACCCATCCAAACCATAACATGTTGGTTTATACTACATAGGCTCTCCCCAAAAATACCAGACGCACCTCTGATTATAAGAAGTGCATGTGATATCAACACGTGGGACGAGAGTGTCAGAAATAGTCCAATCGAGGACAAAGCTGAAGGTGGCGACCCGAGAAGGGACCCCACCAATTGTCCACTGATTGGATCAGTTGCGGCACTCCCGGCCCCTCATTAATAAAAGCCAATTGACCAACCCCCATCAAAATGATAGCATGTTGGTCTATACAGAGTCAATCCCCAGGTGATTCGATATTACAACATAACTAGATTACAAGTCCCCAACAAAAATATGGGAATTGGACCCAATCAGTACACATAATGCTCAATATAATACATTCTCCAGTATGTATGTTTATGTCCACTACGAGTCGTCTCTACTTCGTTTAAGGCTTTTCTTCCCCTGGTCACTTGTTGGATCCATTGCCACCACATCCCAAATAGAAAATACGATAATAATCTCAAAAGAAGAGAAAAAACAATATTATAATAAAGAATAAGGAGATATTAAACATAAAAAACGATACCCTACAGTTTAAAATTCGTGCTACTCTTATAGAAAGGAGGAGAAGCTATTAGATTCGTTGAGACCATACGGGGCTACTGTGTCAAGGACAACTATCCATCTGGTTTCTCTACGGAGCAGGGCTTGTTTGACATTCCCGCCTCTAGACCCCAGGCTGATTTTATCTATGCCCCTCACTTTCAGGCCCCGTGGGTCAGATCCATGAAGCCTACGGAAATGCCGTGGAACTGTTTGCAATGTGTCCCAGTCTTTCTCAGGTACCTCGGAGGCTGCATGAATTTTGCTGATATGTTCCAGCACCCGGACCTTAAGGGACCTGGTAGTCATCCCAATGTAGATGCATGGACATGTAATTAGGTATACCACTGCCTCTGTGTTGCATGTAATATTGTGCACGATCTTAAAATTATTTTTCCCGGAGGAGTCACAGAAGGCAGTGGAACGAACCATATACTTACATGCCACACACGATCCGCATGAGAATGATCCCCATCTAGGACCCTTACTACCAAATATGCCTCCAGCTGTTCTCGGTACATAATGACTGTTGGTCAGGAGGTCACGCAGGTTGCGCGATCTCCTCCATGTAATCTGGGGGTACGGGGTCAAACATGTTGCCAGGTCCCCATCCGTTTGGAGGACCGGCCAGTGCTTGCGCAAAACATTTTGAATGAAACGCCACTTGTTGTTAAATGGGGTAATAAACCTCACCCCTGAGTCCCTACTGTCTTTTGATCTAACTTTACTTACCAGTAGGGAATCTCTTGTGGTATTTTTGGCTCTCTCATAACCCTGCTGAATCATGTTTGATTGGTACCCCCTCTCCAGGAAACGTTGTGTCAACAGGGACGCCTGATGTTCAAAGTGCTTCACATAAGAGAAGATCCTACGTGTTCTTAAGAATTGTCCCATTGGTATTGCCTGTATGGTTTTCGGGTGATGTGAGGAGGAGGCGTGGAGAAGGGAATTGACAGCCGTACTTTTCCTGAAAAGATTGGTGGATAAATATCTATCAGGACCCTTCGTAATCATGATGTCAGGTGGACTAGGAATTCCTCCAGGGCAGGTACAGAGTCCTGCCACAGGAAGAATACATCGTCTATATACCTAGACCATAGGAGTGCGGCATCGTATCCCGGAGTGTTATGGACAATCTCTCTTTCCCACAACCCCAGGAACAAATTAGCATATGAGGGTGCACACGATGCCCCCATTGCTGTTTCCTGGAGCTGTAGGAAGAGGCGGTCCTTAAAAAGAAAATAATTATGCGTTAACATAAATTCTAGTAACGCCAAGATCAATTCTATCGTGTTGTTGTCATAATCAGTCATGGATAGAAAGGATCTAGATGCCCGCACTCCCTGGTCATGGCATATAGACGTGTATAATGACTCTACGTCACAAGTGACGAGAACTGCATCCCTGTCCACATGAATACCATTGAGACGTCTCAACATGTCCGTGGTATCTTTCACAAAATACGGGAGAATCTCCGCGCTTTTCTTAAGAAAGAAATCGATAAATCTCCCCACATTGGCACACAAACCCCAAATCCCTGAAACAATAGGGCATCCTGGGGGATTTGTTTGGTTTTTGTGGACCTTTGGGAGCAATTATAATGTTGGTTTGATAGGGAATTCAACCTTCAATCCTTCCATCATTTTTGGGCTGATGATACCCTGCTCACATGCATCCGTCAGGATATCATCCAGCTCTCTCTTATAGAGGGCAGTAGGGTCCTTGTCGATTCTCCTATAGCACTGTCTGTTGTTCAACTGACGGAAGGCCTCTTTTTCATACATCTGCACCGGCCAGATCACGACATTACCCCCCTTATCAGCTGGTTTAATTACTACTTCCTTGAGCTTCTGCAGTTCACGTAGTGCCTGTCTTTGTAACTTGTTCAGATTGTCCCCCCTAATATATGGGGATCCATCATTTAGATCTCGTTTGACCAATTTGACAAAGACATCCACTGCAGGGCACAAGGATTTTGGGGGGAACCTACGTGAGCGCCGGTGCAGATGTATGGGGAGTCTACTGTTCTTGGGTTCAAACTGTTCCTCCAAAAGGGACTCCAGATCCCTTAAAGCTTGCCTCTCCAAAGGTGACATTGGAACGGCCGTCTCATGACCCCGGCTGAAATAACCAAACAAATCCCCCAGGATGCCCTATTGTTTCAGGAATTGGGGGTTTGTGTGCCAATGTGGGGAGATTTATCGATTTCTTTCTTAAGAAAAGCGTGGAGATTCTCCCGTCTTTTGTGAAAGATACCACGGACATGTTGAGAAGTCTCAATGGTATTCATGTGGACAGGAATGAAGTTCTCGTCACTTGTGACGTAGAGTCATTATACACGTCTATATGTCATGACCAGGGAGTGCGGGCATCTAGATCCTTTCTATCCATGACTGATTATGACAACAACACGATAGAATTGATCTTGGCGTTACTAGAATTTATGTTAACGCATAATTATTTTCTTTTTAAGGACCGCCTCTTCCTACAGCTCCAGGGAACAGCAATGGGGGCATCGTGTGCACCCTCATATGCTAATTTGTTCCTGGGGTTGTGGGAAAGAGAGATTGTCCATAACACTCCGGGATACGATGCCGCACTCCTATGGTCTAGGTATATAGACGATGTATTCTTCCTGTGGCAGGACTCTGTACCTGCCCTGGAGGAATTCCTAGTCCACCTGAATACCAATGACCGCAATATTAAGCTGACTTGGAAGTATAGCCAGACCAAGGTTGAGTTCCTGGACATCATGATTACGAAGGGTCCTGATAGATATTTATCCACCAATCTTTTCAGGAAAAGTACGGCTGTCAATTCCCTTCTCCACGCCTCCTCCTCACATCACCCGAAAACCATACAGGCAATACCAATGGGACAATTCTTAAGAACACGTAGGATCTGCTCTAATGTGAAGCACTTTGAACATCAGGCGTCCCTGTTGACACAACGTTTCCTGGAGAGGGGGTACCAATCAAACATGATTCAGCAGGGTTATGAGAGAGCCAAAAATACCATGAGAGATTCCCTAGTACTGGTAAGTAAAGTTAGATCAAAAGACAGTAGGGACTCGGGTGAGGTTTATTACCCCATTTAACAACAAGTGGCGTTTCATTCAAAATGTTTTGCGCAAGCACTGGCCGGTCCTCCAAACGGATGGGGACCTGGCAACATGTTTGACCCCGTACCCCCAGATTACATGGAGGAGATCGCGCAACCTGCGTGACCTCCTGACCAACAGTCATTATGTACCGAGAACAGCTGGAGGCATATTTGGTAGTAAGGGTCCTAGATGGGGATCATTCTCATGCGGATCGCGTGTGGCATGTAAGTATATGGTTCGTTCCACTGCCTTCTGTGACTCCTCCGGGAAAAATAATTTTAAGATCGTGCACAATATTACATGCAACACAGAGGCAGTGGTATACCTAATTACATGTCCATGCAATCTAATCTACATTAGGATGACTACCAGGGCCCTTAAGGTCCGGGTGCTGGAACATATCAACAAAATTCATGCAGCCTCCGAGGTACCTGAGAAAGACTGGGACACATTGCAAGCAGTTCCACGGCATTTCCGTAGGTTTCATGGATCTGACCCACGGGGCCTGAAAGTGAGGGGCATAGATAAAATCAGCCTGGGGTCTAGAGGCGGGAATGTCAAACAAGCCCTGCTCCGTAGAGAAACCAGATGGATAGTTGTCCTTGACACAGTAGCCCCGTATGGTCTCAACGAATCTAATAGCTTCTCCTCCTTTCTATAAGAGTAGCGCGAATTTTAAACTGTAGGGTATAGTTTTTTATGGTTAGTATCTCCTTATTCTTTATTATAATATTGTTTTTTCTCTTCTCTTGAGATTATTATCGTATTTTCTATTTGGGATGTGGTGGCAATGGATCCAACAAGTGACCAGGGGAAGAAAAGCCTTAAACGAAGTAGAGACGACTCGTAGTGGACATAAACATACATACTGGAGAATGTATTATATTGAGCATTATGTGTACTGATTGGGTCCAATTCCCGTATTTTTGTTGTGGACTTGTAATCTAGTTATGTTGTAATATCGAATCACCTGGGGATTGTCTCTGTATAGACCAACATGCTATCATTTTGATGGGGGTTGGTCAATTGGCTTTTATTAATGAGGGGCTGGGAGTGCCGCAACTGATTCAATCAGTGGACAATTGGTGGGGTCCCTTCTCGGGTCGCCACCTTCAGCTTTGTCCTCGATTGGACTATTTCTGACACTCTCGTCCCACGTGTTGATATCACATGCACTTCTTATGATCAGAGGTGCGTCTGGTATTTTTGGGGAGAGCCTATGTAGTATAAACCAACATGTTATGGTTTGGATGGGTGTTGGTCAATTGGCTTTTATGAATGATGGGCCGGGAGTATCACAACTAGAGTTGTTGCGATACCAAATTTTTGATTCGGTTTCGATACCATGAAAAAGTATTGCGATACTCGATACCATTCGATACCACGCGAAAAAAATAAACAAAAAAAGCCACGTGCATTCCTCATTTTTAAAAATGGCGAATCGCGCAGTTTTTATTTTATTTTTTCTGTTCCGGCATTCACCACCTAGATTTTTTTTTTTATATTTTAATAGTTTGGACTTTTCTGACGTGGCGATGTAATATGTTTATTTATATATTTTATATGTGAAATTGGGAAAAGGGGGGTGATTTATACTTCATATTTTAGTGTTTTGTTTTTTTTTCACTTTTTATTTAATAACTATTTCCCCCCTTAGGGGCTAGAACCTGGGATCTTTCATCCCTTTTCCTATTCACCCTGATAGATCTCTATCAGGGTGAATAGGACTCCACACTGTCCCTGCTGCTCTGTGCTTTGTGCACACAGCATCAGGGATGTTACCATGGCAACCAGGGCTTCTGTAGCGTCCTGGCTGCCATGGTAACCGATCGGAGCCCCAGGCTTACACAGCTGGGGCTCCGATCAGAAGCTGCCACTGCACCACCAATGAGGGGGAGTGGAGAGGTCCCTGTGGCCACTGCCACCAATGATTTTAATACTGGAGGGTTGAGAGGGGCCGGCGCACTGTGCCACCAATGATTTTAATGGGATGGGGGGATTGAGGGGGGGGGGCACACTGCACCACCAATGATTTTACCCCTTTATACAGGAGGCGGGTACTAGCAGATCAGCGGCAGTTAACTGCCGCTGATCGCAGCTCCCTGTCAGGGGCAGGGTGCCGGCAATGCGATTCTGCTGCCGGCACCCGCCTCCTGTATGTGTTAAAGACTGACTACTGTATATGAGTCCAGACTTTCACTATTAGGCCACACAGAGCGGCGCCCAGCGATGTCTCAGCACTCACCATTTAGTCCTGGGCGCCGCTCCGTTCGCCCGCAGTGCCCCATTACTGTCTCCTCTCCTGCTCCACATGCTGCTGATTACTATCGGAGCGATGGGAGGAGACATCAGCTTCACTAGTGGGCGTTCCTTCTCCCTGGCTGTAGCGCTGTCCAATCGCAGCGCAGGGAAAAGGAACGCCCACTAGTGAAGCTGATGTCTCCTCCCATCGCTCCGATAGTAATCCTATCATTGGTGGCGCAGTGCGCCCGCCCCTCTCTTCTCATTGCCGCCCCTCCTCCACCCCCCTCTCTTCTCATTGCCGCCCCTCTCTTCTCATTGGTGGCAGCGGCAGCAGCAGCAGCACAGGGGGAGGGAGGACAGCTTCCTTCTCCCCGTGCTGCTGAGAGAGAACATGAGCGCGCCGATAGCAGCGCGCTCATGTTCAGAGATACTAGACTGCGCAGAAGCGCAGCCCAGTATCGAAAAAACGGAAATCCCGGTATCGTATCGATACCGGGACAAAAGTATCGATTGGGTATCGAAATTTCGATACCCGCAACAACCCTAATCACAACCAATCCCACCAGTGGACAATTGGTGGGATCCTTTTATGGCCGCCACCTTTTCTATTGTCCTTGATGGGATTGGTTGTTTCTGAGACTCTCGTCCCATTCTTTGATGCCATATACACTCCTTATTATTGGACGTGCGTCCAGTAATCTTTGACACAGACACTTTATTATTGTGATGATACACACTAGTTATTACTATAGACTGAGCTTCATGCCAGCAATAGTATCTTATATATTGTATGCACTTTGAGTCTACTTGGGATAATGCGATCTAGCATATTATGGAGTAATATGGGTTACGAAGTAAAACTTATATAAATTATTGTGGTTATCACTATGTCTATGAATTGTTATGGATTCTTGTTTATTGTTTTTTTTATGTGCAGGTTTTTTATATATTTATTATCATTGTTATTCAATCATGTCATATTAATATTGTATTGTAATCATGTATTGATGGTATAACTTATATTGGTGTATTAATTATTGGGCTCTTCATTAATTGTAGTGTATATGGAGGAACGGTGCCGCTACACTTTAATATGTAAATAAATATTAGCACCTACGAATATAGGGCTACCATGGGCCTGATGTGGATTACGGTTATATATGGTGATCCTGTACTTTCCTCAAATTGTACCAGTTACCCTTTTCTCAATAGGATCCATTGGCTGGTGTTTGCGGGTCACCTGCGTTCCACTGGGTCGCGGTTCCACGCATGCGCTGCACGGCGTCATCTCAAAGTGCTCCGTGACGTCATTATGCGCCGCGCATGTGCGTTGCATTGGCGGGGACGCGCTGAGAGATGGCTCCATGGATCATGGTGCTTCGGCGCCCGCTGTGTTGGACCGCAGGTGCTCGCAATCCAGGTAAACCCTCCCACCCTTTATCTTGACTATTTATACCCTGCCATTCCACATTCTGATACCTCCTGACGAAGCCGCTGAGGTGAAACACGCGTCGAGGTCCTGCGCTTAGGGTCACTTATCCTTCTGGGCTATTATCATGTCTTCAGGTACGTCCTGTGTTAGGTATAGATAAATACCAGTGCATGGTTCATCATATATCTAATCCATATCAGGCCTATGTTATTCTCTTGGCTATTTATATATACACTACGTGCAGAATTATTAGGCAAATGAGTATTTTGACCACATCATCCTCTTTATGCATGTTGTCTTACTCCAAGCTGTATAGGCTCGAAAGCCTACTACCAATTAAGCATATTAGGTGATGTGCATCTCTGTAATGAGAAGGGGTGTGGTCTAATGACATCAACACCCTATATCAGGTGTGCATAATTATTAGGCAACTTCCTTTCCTTTGGCAAAATGGGTCAAAAGAAGGACTTGACAGGCTCAGAAAAGTCAAAAATAGTGAGATATCTTGCAGAGGGATGCAGCACTCTTAAAATTGCAAAGCCTCTGAAGCGTGATCATCGAACAATCAAGCGTTTCATTCAAAATAGTCAACAGGGTCGCAAGAAGCGTGTGGAAAAACCAAGGCGCAAAATAACTGCCCATGAACTGAGAAAAGTCAAGCGTGCAGCTGCCAAGATGCCACTTGCCACCAGTTTGGCCATATTTCAGAGCTGCAACATCACTGGAGTGCCCAAAAGCACAAGGTGTGCAATACTCAGAGACATGGCCAAGGTAAGAAAGGCTGAAAGATGACCACCACTGAACAAGACACACAAGCTGAAACGTCAAGACTGGGCCAAGAAATATCTCAAGACTGATTTTTCTAAGGTTTTATGGACTGATGAAATGAGAGTGAGTCTTGATGGGCCAGATGGATGGGCCCGTGGCTGGATTGATAAAGGGCAGAGAGCTCCAGTCTGACTAAGACGCCAGCAAGGTGGAGGTGGAGTACTGGTTTGGGCTGGTATCATCAAAGATGAGCTTGTGGGGCCTTTTCGGGTTGAGGATGGAGTCAAGCTCAACTCCCAGTCCTACTGCCAGTTTCTGGAAGACACCTTCTTCAAGCAGTGGTACAGGAAGAAGTCTGCATCCTTCAAGAAAAACATGATTTTCATGCAGGACAATGCTCCATCACACGCGTCCAAGTACTCCACAGCGTGGCTGGCAAGAAAGGGTATAAAAGAAGAAAATCTAATGACATGGCCTCCTTGTTCACCTGATCTGAACCCCATTGAGAACCTGTGGTCCATCATCAAATGTGAGATTTACAAGGAGGGAAAACAGTACACCTCTCTGAACAGTGTCTGGGAGGCTGTGGTTGCTGCTGCACGCAATGTTGATGGTGAACAGATCAAAACACTGACAGAATCCATGGATGGCAGGCTTTTGAGTGTCCTTGCAAAGAAAGGTGGCTATATTGGTCACTGATTTGTTTTTGTTTTGTTTTTGAATGTCAGAAATGTATATTTGTGAATGTTGAGATGTTATATTAGTTTCACTGGTAAAAATAAATAATTGAAATGGGTATATATTTGTTTTTTGTTAAGTTGCCTAATAATTATGCACAGTAATAGTCACCTGCACACACAGATATCCCCCTAAAATAGCTAAAACTAAAAACTACTTCCAAAAATATTCAGCTTTGATATTAATGAGTTTTTTGGGTTCATTGAGAACATGGTTGTTGTTCAATAATAAAATTAATCCTCAAAAATACAACTTGCCTAATAATTCTGCACTCCCTGTATGTACTGTGCCATAGACCAGACTGCAGATATATTGTACTAAGTATGCCAGTTATATCTTGTCTATGAATGCCCAGGACATTGCTGTGTACTGCACGTACATCCAGGGATATTCTATTGTGTGTTGCGGTAATCAGTCCCCAATGGGGTGGTATTCACCATTAGCGACACAATTTTTGGGTGCCCGTGAGTCACAGTGTTTTACCTGATATCCACTAAGTGCTGATTTGCCTTGTGGAGATACATGAGAGCCCAGCTGTGTATATTTTGCCCTTCGCTTCTCTGTATACTGCTTTCCATCTTGCCTTTTTTTCTACATTTTAATATATAATAAATTGATACTATTTTGGATATATGATCTCCACTTGCTTTTTTGCTATGATATTGGATGTTTTTCCAGGTGGAATGTTGTGCTGTCAAGTATAGACAGAGAGGTTTTGTAGGTTTACAAGTATTACATAATAACTGCCTGGACATGCTGGGAGTTGTAGTTCCCTCCTTTTTATCTCCTCCTATAATGTCCTCTAATATCATGTAATAACAACCTGGATATCCTGGGACTTGTAGTTCCCTCCTCTTATATATCCTCCTCCTGTAATGTCCTCTAATATCACAAAAGACCAACCTGGACATACGGGGAATTGTAGTTCCATGTTTGGGGAGGGATGGTCTCAGTTTGATCCATGTCAATACAGTAAAATCATTTCTTTGCCCTATATCTGTACCCAGTAAGCTCGGTAATTTGCAATATGGCTGCCATTATGGCTACTACAGCTGCTATTTTCAGGTACATTTTTATCAGACCTGCCAAAGGGACCCCAGCAGTTAGCGAGGGGCCCCAACACTGTGTCCATATGAATCCATGTGCTTGTATGATCCAACCACCTAGTTCTATGGCAGTGCTGGGATTCTATAAAGGGGTATTCCGGTTACATTATGTTATTGCAGCGTCCCACTACGTGTGCGTGGGCACTGCATAAAAGTACTTTTTACCCTAAAAACTGTATTATGCTATATTATATGACTTTGTACTAATTTATCTGCAAAATCCCTGTTACCAGGCAGATTAGGTGTAATTTATACATCCCACCACTAGATGGGGATAACACTTAGGTTATATATATATCTAGGTCAGGCCTAGTGAGAGGAGTTGAGTTGAGAATGGATTAGAGATTAGAGCAGATCTGAGGAGATCAGATTAGATTAGTGGGAGAGAATGTAGAATGAAGAGTCCACAACACAGATTAGTGAGTGGAGCCAACTTCGCTATGAGGTAGTACCAAGGTGTGAGGAGCAGAAGAGCGTTTTCCTTCTGTGGCCAGACTATACACTTGCATGCCTGACCAGTAGGAGAGAGTTTGCCTCCCTGGAATAGAAACAAGCTTCCTAAGGATTCATCGGTGATAAAAGCCATTATTTAGGGCCACAGACACCTTTGCACATGGTGGAGGACTTATAGCTTCTGGCAGCCACACCATAACTCTGGGAAACAGATGAGTTACTTGTCCCAATGTTCAGCTTGTAGGGAAAGGACAAGGTATGGGACTGAGCACCTCAACAGGAATAAGGTACTAATAATAAAAGGATAAAGTCTCTATTGAAAATACTTGTCCTCTCTAGCGCTGCAAATCCAAAAGACAATGTGGGAGAAGTCCGCTATGTAGGTAAATGTAGGAGAGGATTGCGCTGCAGGAAAGAAATCTTTTTGTAGATGAAAGTTCCTTTTTAAAAGTCTTCAACCAATGGGATCACAAACCAACCTTACAGACCTTCACTGGTATGGAAATCTGTGATATAAAGAAAAACACACTATGGTGTAGCGAGTTCAGACATTTAACGCACCATGTGAATAGAATATACTCACAAGATTCCAGATAGGTAAGTGCACGTAGAGATCTTAAAGACGTTATAGATATAGGCAGCGTCCATATAATAATGCAGAGCAACATCAGCCACCCAGGTCCGGGCATGTTCCCACATACCCTACCAGGGATCAACTCAGTTTGAATAACTGTAGGAGTCCTATAAAAAATTCAAAAAATAAAAAGGTTAGTGGAGGAAATACCGCCAAACCAGACCAAGCCATTCCTCCGGAATTGGTTGGGAGGAGCACTAATGTACGGCAGAATACCTTTGAACAAATGGGGATGGAGGATGGTAAGGATAAGTCATTAGTTATAGCAGATTCATATGAGAGAGACCTGAGTCAAAATTTTCCCCATCAAAGTATGCGGGGGATACAGAGGGACCCCCCCCAGGAGAGAATAATCAAAGAGACAACCAGAACGCCCCAAAAAAGAAGCTACATCGAGGATTTAGAGGTGGGGGACGGAAATCCCATCCCAGGAGGGAAGAAAAGCAAGGGGAGCCAATAGGAATTTTCAACTTAAGCAGACATCCGTTATCCAAAGAAGAGAAATTGGTCCTACAGAAGGGATTAAAATTTGCACCCAGTAATGGCATCAATAAGTTCAGTTTATTCCTTGATATACATAGATACATTAGAAAATTGAATATAGCCAAGTACCATTTGAACTTACAACCATCCCTGCCGGCAAATATTGCGACTACTACAGGGGTCGTACATACCGATCTACGCAGTAGATCAAAATTTTGCCCAAAAAATAAAAATAATGAGTGCATTGATGCGTTTAAACGTAGCCTCCTAAACGAATTAGAGAAGATAGATTATAAACCTAAAACACAAAATCTCTCTAGGGGGGAAAAAGAGGCATTAAAACAGTTGGAAAGGAATGATATGATAGTGATTAAACCGGCTGACAAGGGGGGAGGAGTTGTCATAATGGATGTTGACCAATATACTAGGGAAATGGATAGACTGCTTTCTGATGGAGACACCTATTTAGTTTTGAAGAATAACCCACTTGTTCTGTTCAAGGGACAACTGGAGGTTATCTTAAAGAAGGGTTTGGAGAAGGAAGTGTTAAACAAGAAAGAATTTGAATATCTTTTTCTCAAATGCCCTGTTACTCCTGTCATTTATTTTTTGCCAAAAATACATAAGGATCCCATTAATCCACCGGGGAGACCTATTGTTTCAGGGATTAATTCCCTGAACAGTAGGGTGTCCGAGTATATCGATTTCTTTTTGCAAAAATACGTGACAGTGGCTCCCTCTTACCTCAAAAATTCCACGGATGTTATTGATCTTATGGATGACATTGGTGAGGTACATGGACCAGTGTGGTTGGCCACAGTTGATGTTTCATCTCTCTACACCTGCATCCCTCAGACTCTGGGTATCAGAGGGGTTCAGGAAGCATTGGATCAAGATCCAGATATGGGGTCAGATCAAAAAAGTTTTATTTTGGAGTGTGTAGTTTTTTGTCTCACTCACAATTATTTTCTTTACAAAGATAATTTTTATCTGCAGCATTCTGGCGTGGCGATGGGGGCGAAATTCGCCCCAAGCCTCGCCAACCTTTTTATGACTATGTGGGAGAGGGAGAATATTGACCAGATCCTCAAAAAAGATTCAGAAGGGGGGCACCTATTAGTGTGGCGAAGGTATATAGACGACTGCCTTCTCATCTGGTCAGGTGAGAGGGAGGGTCTAGATGCCTTCATAGCGGGCATTAACGTCAATAATTTTAATTTAAAATTCACCAGCAGTATTAGTGCTACTGCTGTAGATTTCCTTGATTTGACCATCTTTGCGGAAGATGGCAGATTTAAGACCAAGACGTTTTTCAAAAGTGTGGATGTGAACACGTATATTGAGCTAAAAAGTTGTCATCATCCGTCATGGCTCAAAAACATTCCCAAAAGCCAATTCCAGCGTATCTCAAAAAACTGTAGTAAAGTAGAGGACTACAGAGAACAGGGACAGATGGTCAAAAATAGATTTCTGGAAAAAGGATACGAAAAAGAATTTTTAGATAACTGTAAGGATGAGATAGAACAAAAACGCACCAATATTAAACCACAGATAACTAATGATAAAAAAGAATTTATTAAGGATTTTAGATATACATTTTTGACCCAATACAATAGCAAAATGGGCTGTATTAAAAATATGATTCAAAAAAATTGGCACATTCTTCAGAATGACCCTGTTCTGAAAAAAGACCTGCCAGCAAGGCCTCCTGTAGTTTTTAAAAGAGCAGACAATCTCACCAACAAATTGGTTCGTAGTGCCAGTCTTGCCACTAGTAAAAAACCTATTAGTATTAATAAAGGCAGGTTTACATGGTGCAGCTTTTGCTTACCATGCAAAAACCGCAACTTAAAAGACCGAGCAAGATCTGTAGACACCATTATAACCAAAAAAACAAAAGACACTACCCTGAAAATCAGAGGCCGTTTTTCCTGTAATAATGTTGGTGTAATCTATTTGTTGGAATGTCCTTGTGGGCTCCAATATGTCGGTAGGACCACACGGAGTCTCAAAACTCGGGTGCAGGAGCACATCCGTAACATCAAAAAGGGTCTCGAGACCCACAGTGTCTCATTACATTTTAAGATCTACCACAATAAAAATCCCAAAGGTCTGCGGTTTTTTGGATTAGAATTAGTACATACCCCCACTCGAGGAGGGGATTTTATAGCCTTAATAAATAAAAAAGAGGTGGAATGGATGTTCCTTTTGGGCACCATTCAACCGCAAGGGTTAAATATTGAGTGCGACGTTAATGCTTGCTTATTTTAATGTTTATTTTTTGCCAGTTTATTAGGTTGTGTCTCCTTGCCGCATTTTATTTGTTCAATTTTAGTCTGTCTGTGTGTGTCTGTTCCATGCCCTGTTTTTTATTTTTTTATTTTTTGGAGGGCTATGACGTGGGATGGGGGAGGTTTTTCCTGCTAATTTAAACCCAGCGGTATCTCATTACCTATCAATGCCCCAGACGAAGCATCACGCGAAACCCGGGTCGGGCTTTACATAGATATTTTAATACGGTTTTTAGCTGTAACTTTTTGTTTTTATCAAATATATTAAATACATTTTCATCTGACCCTTTGGTGTGCATTACATCTGCGATTCCTCCACTGAGATCTTCTTTGAAAGCTGTGGTTCGATGCCATCCAGGTATAGAGGTATTCAATCTGCTGATTGATTTTTGGGATCTCCTATACTGACGCCCCTGGACCTCCGCCTGTTCGATCTGCCCAGCTGTCTGTGAAGATTTTGTCAGGATCCTTTCATGCACTTTTCCAGTGAAGTTCTAGCCCTATAGGAAACGTCTTTAAGATCTCTACGTGCACTTACCTATCTGGAATCTTGTGAGTATATTCTATTCACATGGTGCGTTAAATGTCTGAACTCGCTACACCATAGTGTGTTTTTCTTTATATCACAGATTTCCATACCAGTGAAGGTCTGTAAGGTTGGTTTGTGATCCCATTGGTTGAAGACTTTTAAAAAGGAACTTTCATCTACAAAAAGATTTCTTTCCTGCAGCGCAATCCTCTCCTACATTTACCTACATAGCGGACTTCTCCCACATTGTCTTTTGGATTTGCAGCGCTAGAGAGGACAAGTATTTTCAATAGAGACTTTATCCTTTTATTATTGATTTGTTGTTGTGGGCTGTCTCTATTTTTATACTTTTATTATGGATATTTTTGACTATCGTGCGAATTTGGTTTGTGATATTGATACAGTTTTTCCTAGTGAGGGTGTCATTAATGAAAAATTCGCTTTAGAGAGTCTCTTTTTGGATCTTGAGAGGGATTTTTCCAGGGAAATTAGAACAATGTGGGATGTGGTATCTTTGGAAAAATACCTCTCACAAAAAATGATCCCGGAAGGATTAAGATGGCAATTACCTTTAAACTCTGAGGCTAAGGAAGAAAAAGAGGAGTGGGAGCTCCTAATGAATGAATGTAGCTTTAGAGCCATAACGTTCATTATATGTAAAAGGAAACAAAAACTAAAAAAGATTAATGCAAACATTGAGAGATTACAAGCTCTTTTGACACCACATAGGGAGACTACCGAATATATAAGATTTTCTAAACAATGTCAAACAAATATTATGAAAGTGGAAGCAGAAGTAAAAACAAAAAAGTGTAAAAAGTTCCTTAAAGTCTGTGAGGACTACCAGAAAAATAGAGTGTATAAATGGAAGTCGCCAACTAATGTGGAACATAAAGGATTTAATGATAGGGGTATGGATATATCTGTAACACAGGCAGTGAATAGAGAACAGATAATTACAAGTAATTTACAGCACCCACTACAATCGTATGAGAATAGGGACCCCTACAGTAATAGAAGATTTTATGAACAATATCAGGATCAAGGTTACAATTCTAATGGACGTAGAGATAATCAATATCATGCCCCCTATGGAGGTAGGGATTATCATATACCCTATTACCATCAGGGTAATTATAATAATTACAATCACAAAAGATATAGGCAGCGTCCATATAATAATGCAGAGCAACATCAGCCACCCAGGTCCGGGCATGTTCCCACATACCCTACCAGGGATCAACTCAGTTTGAATAACTGTAGGAGTCCTATAAAAAATTCAAAAAATAAAAAGGTTAGTGGAGGAAATACCGCCAAACCAGACCAAGCCATTCCTCCGGAATTGGTTGGGAGGAGCACTAATGTACGGCAGAATACCTTTGAACAAATGGGGATGGAGGATGGTAAGGATAAGTCATTAGTTATAGCAGATTCATATGAGAGAGACCTGAGTCAAAATTTTCCCCATCAAAGTATGCGGGGGATACAGAGGGACCCCCCCCAGGAGAGAATAATCAAAGAGACAACCAGAACGCCCCAAAAAAGAAGCTACATCGAGGATTTAGAGGTGGGGGACGGAAATCCCATCCCAGGAGGGAAGAAAAGCAAGGGGAGCCAATAGGAATTTTCAACTTAAGCAGACATCCGTTATCCAAAGAAGAGAAATTGGTCCTACAGAAGGGATTAAAATTTGCACCCAGTAATGGCATCAATAAGTTCAGTTTATTCCTTGATATACATAGATACATTAGAAAATTGAATATAGCCAAGTACCATTTGAACTTACAACCATCCCTGCCGGCAAATATTGCGACTACTACAGGGGTCGTACATACCGATCTACGCAGTAGATCAAAATTTTGCCCAAAAAATAAAAATAATGAGTGCATTGATGCGTTTAAACGTAGCCTCCTAAACGAATTAGAGAAGATAGATTATAAACCTAAAACACAAAATCTCTCTAGGGGGGAAAAAGAGGCATTAAAACAGTTGGAAAGGAATGATATGATAGTGATTAAACCGGCTGACAAGGGGGGAGGAGTTGTCATAATGGATGTTGACCAATATACTAGGGAAATGGATAGACTGCTTTCTGATGGAGACACCTATTTAGTTTTGAAGAATAACCCACTTGTTCTGTTCAAGGGACAACTGGAGGTTATCTTAAAGAAGGGTTTGGAGAAGGAAGTGTTAAACAAGAAAGAATTTGAATATCTTTTTCTCAAATGCCCTGTTACTCCTGTCATTTATTTTTTGCCAAAAATACATAAGGATCCCATTAATCCACCGGGGAGACCTATTGTTTCAGGGATTAATTCCCTGAACAGTAGGGTGTCCGAGTATATCGATTTCTTTTTGCAAAAATACGTGACAGTGGCTCCCTCTTACCTCAAAAATTCCACGGATGTTATTGATCTTATGGATGACATTGGTGAGGTACATGGACCAGTGTGGTTGGCCACAGTTGATGTTTCATCTCTCTACACCTGCATCCCTCAGACTCTGGGTATCAGAGGGGTTCAGGAAGCATTGGATCAAGATCCAGATATGGGGTCAGATCAAAAAAGTTTTATTTTGGAGTGTGTACAGTAGGTGTTTGTGACATTGTGTTTTCAGCACGACAGCGTCGCGCTGATACTCGGCGACGTGGTGCCGAGATCTCGCACTCACTGGGATAGCGACAGCACATCCCAGCAAGCGCGTCATAGAAGAGGCGGGAGATCCGACTTGGATTCCCGCCAATTCTACACGTGTGCGGCGTTTGTTATGAATCCTGAGGGGGAAGTCCCCGCCGGATTTTAAATAAAAATCCGGCCTGGGTCCCGCCCTCAGGAGCATACCGGGCCCTTAGGTCTGTTATGGGTTGTAAGGAGAGCCCCCCCTACGCCGAAAAAAACGGCGTAGGGGGTCCCCCTACAATCCATACCAGACCCGTATCCAAAGCACGCTACCCGGCCAGCCAGGAAGGGAGTGGGGACGAGCGAGCGCCCCCCCCCCCCCTCCTGAGCCGTACCAGGCTGCATGCCCTCAACATGGGGGGTTGGGTGCTCTGGGGCAGGGGGCGCACTGCGGCCCCCCCACCTCAGAGCACCCTGTCCCCATGTTGATGAGGACAGGGCCCCTTCCCGACAACCCTGGCCGTTGGTTGTCGGGGTATGCGGGCGGGAGGCTTAACGGAATCTGGGAGCCCCCTTTAATAAGGGGGGCCCCCAGATACCGGCCCCCCACCCTAAGTGAATGAGTATGGGGTACATCGTACCCCTACCCATTCACCTGCAAGAAAAGTGGTAAAAACACAAATAAACCACACAGTGTATTAAAATATTTTATTTTTCTGCTCCGGAGGCCGCCCCCTGTCTTCTTTATTAGCTCTTTTACCAGGGGGGGCTCTTCTTCTTCCGATATCCCGACGGGTCTTCTCCGCTATCCGGGGGGGTCTTCTCAACTCTCCGGGGTTCTCCTTCTGTCTTCTCCTTCTGTCTTGTTGTCTCCTTCTGTCTTCTGTCTCCGGGGGGGGCTCTTCTTCTTCCGATATCCCGACGGGTCTTCTCCGCTATCCGGGGGGGTCTTCTCAACTCTTCGGGGTTCTCCTTCTGTCTTCTCCTTCTGTTCTTCTTCTGTCTTCTCCTTCCTTCTTGTTGTCTCGGCGCACCCCGGTTCTTCGTCTCGCGAGACTCGGCGCACCCCGATTCTTCTCTCTGTTGTTGACTCGGCGCACCCCGGTTCTTCGTCTCGCGAGACTCGGCGCACCCCGATTCTTCTCTCTGTTGTTGACTCGGCGCACCCCGGTTCTTCGTCTCGCGAGACGAAGAATCGGGGTGCGCCGAGTCTCGCGAGACGAAGAACCGGGGTGCGCCGAGTCAACAACAGAGAGAAGAATCGGGGTGCGCCGAGTCTCGCGAGACGAAGAACCGGGGTGCTCCGAGACAACAAGAAGGAAGGAGAAGACAGAAGAAGAACAGAAGGAGAAGACAGAAGGAGAACCCCGAAGAGTTGAGAAGACCCCCCCGGATAGCGGAGAAGACCCGTCGGGATATCGGAAGAAGAAGAGCCCCCCCCGGAGACAGAAGACAGAAGGAGACAACAAGACAGAAGGAGAAGACAGAAGGAGAACCCCGGAGAGTTGAGAAGACCCCCCCGGATAGCGGAGAAGACCCGTCGGGATATCGGAAGAAGAAGAGCCCCCCCCGGAGACAGAAGACAGAAGGAGACAACAAGACAGAAGGAGAAGACAGAAGGAGAACCCCGGAGAGTTGAGAAGACCCCCCCCGGATAGCGGAGAAGACCCGTCGGGATATCGGAAGAAGAAGAGCCCCCCCTGGTAAAAGAGCTAATAAAGAAGACAGGGGGCGGCCTCCGGAGCAGAAAAATAAAATATTTTAATACACTGTGTGGTTTATTTGTGTTTTTACCACTTTTCTTGCAGGTGAATGGGTAGGGGTACGATGTACCCCATACTCATTCACTTAGGGTGGGGGGCCGGTATCTGGGGGCCCCCCTTATTAAAGGGGGCTCCCAGATTCCGTTAAGCCTCCCGCCCGCATACCCCGACAACCAACGGCCAGGGTTGTCGGGAAGGGGCCCTGTCCTCATCAACATGGGGACAGGGTGCTCTGAGGTGGGGGGGCCGCAGTGCGCCCCCTGCCCCAGAGCACCCAACCCCCCATGTTGAGGGCATGCAGCCTGGTACGGCTCAGGAGGGGGGGGGGCGCTCGCTCGTCCCCACTCCCTTCCTGGCTGGCCGGGTAGCGTGCTTTGGATACGGGTCTGGTATGGATTGTAGGGGGACCCCCTACGCCGTTTTTTTCGGCGTAGGGGGGGCTCTCCTTACAACCCATAACAGACCTAAGGGCCCGGTATGCTCCTGAGGGCGGGACCCAGGCCGGATTTTTATTTAAAATCCGGCGGGGACTTCCCCCTCAGGATTCATAACAAACGCCGCACACGTGTAGAATTGGCGGGAATCCAAGTCGGATCTCCTGCCTCTTCTATGACGCGCTTGCTCTCCATCGCGGCAAGCCAGCTCGGCGCTGGCTCCCGCGATGGGGCTCGTATGTGCTCAATCTCGCCGAGAAATACGGCGAGATTGACACAAAATCGGGTTCACCTACTGTAGTTTTTTGTCTCACTCACAATTATTTTCTTTACAAAGATAATTTTTATCTGCAGCATTCTGGCGTGGCGATGGGGGCGAAATTCGCCCCAAGCCTCGCCAACCTTTTTATGACTATGTGGGAGAGGGAGAATATTGACCAGATCCTCAAAAAAGATTCAGAAGGGGGGCACCTATTAGTGTGGCGAAGGTATATAGACGACTGCCTTCTCATCTGGTCAGGTGAGAGGGAGGGTCTAGATGCCTTCATAGCGGGCATTAACGTCAATAATTTTAATTTAAAATTCACCAGCAGTATTAGTGCTACTGCTGTAGATTTCCTTGATTTGACCATCTTTGCGGAAGATGGCAGATTTAAGACCAAGACGTTTTTCAAAAGTGTGGATGTGAACACGTATATTGAGCTAAAAAGTTGTCATCATCCGTCATGGCTCAAAAACATTCCCAAAAGCCAATTCCAGCGTATCTCAAAAAACTGTAGTAAAGTAGAGGACTACAGAGAACAGGGACAGATGGTCAAAAATAGATTTCTGGAAAAAGGATACGAAAAAGAATTTTTAGATAACTGTAAGGATGAGATAGAACAAAAACGCACCAATATTAAACCACAGATAACTAATGATAAAAAAGAATTTATTAAGGATTTTAGATATACATTTTTGACCCAATACAATAGCAAAATGGGCTGTATTAAAAATATGATTCAAAAAAATTGGCACATTCTTCAGAATGACCCTGTTCTGAAAAAAGACCTGCCAGCAAGGCCTCCTGTAGTTTTTAAAAGAGCAGACAATCTCACCAACAAATTGGTTCGTAGTGCCAGTCTTGCCACTAGTAAAAAACCTATTAGTATTAATAAAGGCAGGTTTACATGGTGCGGCTTTTGCTTACCATGCAAAAACCGCAACTTAAAAGACCGAGCAAGATCTGTAGACACCATTATAACCAAAAAAACAAAAGACACTACCCTGAAAATCAGAGGCCGTTTTTCCTGTAATAATGTTGGTGTAATCTATTTGTTGGAATGTCCTTGTGGGCTCCAATATGTCGGTAGGACCACACGGAGTCTCAAAACTCGGGTGCAGGAGCACATCCGTAACATCAAAAAGGGTCTCGAGACCCACAGTGTCTCATTACATTTTAAGATCTACCACAATAAAAATCCCAAAGGTCTGCGGTTTTTTGGATTAGAATTAGTACATACCCCCACTCGAGGAGGGGATTTTATAGCCTTAATAAATAAAAAAGAGGTGGAATGGATGTTCCTTTTGGGCACCATTCAACCGCAAGGGTTAAATATTGAGTGCGACGTTAATGCTTGCTTATTTTAATGTTTATTTTTTGCCAGTTTATTAGGTTGTGTCTCCTTGCCGCATTTTATTTGTTCAATTTTAGTCTGTCTGTGTGTGTCTGTTCCATGCCCTGTTTTTTATTTTTTTATTTTTTGGAGGGCTATGACGTGGGATGGGGGAGGTTTTTCCTGCTAATTTAAACCCAGCGGTATCTCATTACCTATCAATGCCCCAGACGAAGCATCACGCGAAACCCGGGTCGGGCTTTACATAGATATTTTAATACGGTTTTTAGCTGTAACTTTTTGTTTTTATCAAATATATTAAATACATTTTCATCTGACCCTTTGGTGTGCATTACATCTGCGATTCCTCCACTGAGATCTTCTTTGAAAGCTGTGGTTCGATGCCATCCAGGTATAGAGGTATTCAATCTGCTGATTGATTTTTGGGATCTCCTATACTGACGCCCCTGGACCTCCGCCTGTTCGATCTGCCCAGCTGTCTGTGAAGATTTTGTCAGGATCCTTTCATGCACTTTTCCAGTGAAGTTCTAGCCCTATAGGAAACGTCTTTAAGATCTCTACGTGCACTTACCTATCTGGAATCTTGTGAGTATATTCTATTCACATGGTGCGTTAAATGTCTGAACTCGCTACACCATAGTGTGTTTTTCTTTATATCACAGATTTCCATACCAGTGAAGGTCTGTAAGGTTGGTTTGTGATCCCATTGGTTGAAGACTTTTAAAAAGGAACTTTCATCTACAAAAAGATTTCTTTCCTGCAGCGCAATCCTCTCCTACATTTACCAGGAATAAGGTACTCCCTAACCACAGCTCAAATCAAGCCTAAGAAAGCCTGGAAACAGTGGATCTGCAGAATTAACTCTAATACCAACAAGAGACTGTATTTTGTACTGCTGCAACCAAAGTCATCAACAGTAAAAGTTGTGAGTTGCACCTTACCAATGTCTACCTCATTATTACCACTATTGGTTGTACCACCATTAACGGTACTGGCGTCACAACAAAAACCATCAAGGGACTCAGCCGCAACAAGCACCCTAAGTTCCCCTAACATCAAGGGCACCTCAACCACCATCTTGGCTGATGCTTCCCTACCACAGAGCGTGCCCCGGAGGATTTCGTGCTGTCCACCTCAACACTGTGCTGCCAGCCCAGGGAGGCTTTCTGCTAACCGTGAGTAAACTGATGAACTGTGTGTTATTATTTGGCCCCTCATCGGTCCACCGTGCACGTGAGGTGCACGGTGGACCGATGAGGGGCCAAATAATAACACACAGTTCATCAGTTTACTCACGGTTAGCAGAAAGCCTCCCTGGGCTGGCAGCACAGTGTTGAGGTGGACAGCACGAAATCCTCCGGGGCACGCTCGGTGTGCGCTACTGGCTGGCTGCATTATCCCCTATCAGGCTCGGACTGGCCCACCGGGGAGCCGGGAAAATCCTTGGCGGGCATCCGAACCAGAAAGCAGTGGCATAGCGAAAGCAGGCCACAGGGAGATGAGCGCTTCCATTGTGGAAGCGCTCATCTCCATAGTCATCTCTGTATCGCCTTCCTCCCGACAGCGATACAGATGGATGCTGCGGCGGGGCAGGGGAGGGATAGGCACTAGGCCTGCAGCCTATCAGAAGCCGGCTCAGGCGGTGCGATGACGTCATCATGCCGCATGAGCCATACAGCGCAGGACACAGGCTGGAAGAGGCCTGCATCGCATCGCTGCCAGCCTGTTAGACGTAAGTATATGTGTTTATTTTTTTTCATATGGCACAATACAGTAGAGGAGCTCTGTGGGGGCACTTTTTACTGGCACATGATTGGGAGAGCATCTATGGGGGGGGGGCACTTCTTACTGGCACATGATTGGGAGGGCATCTATGGGGGGGCACTTCATACTGGCACATGATTGGGGGGCACTTTTTACTGGCACTGTGGCACATGATTGGGGGCGCATCTATGGGGGCACTTCTTACTGGCACATTATTGGGGGCACTTCTTACTGGCACATTATTGGGGGGCATCTATGGGGGGCACTTACTGGCACATGATTGGGGGGCATCTATGGGGGGAACTTCTTACTGGCACATTATTGGGTGGCATCTAAGGGGGCACTTCTTACTGGCACAATATTGGGGGGCACTGTGGGGCATCCATGGGGGAACTTCTTACTGGCACATTATGGGGGGCACTATGGGGGCACTTTTTACTGGCACATTATTGGGTGGCAGTATGGGGGCATCTATGAGGACACTTCTTACTGGCACATTATTGGGGGGCACTATGGGGGCATCTGAGTCTACAAAGAAGGGGTATTTTTCTATGGGGGGCACTATGGGGGAATGGAGAGAGGAACACTATGGGGGCTTCTACTGAGGCCACAAAGAAGGGATATTTTATATGGGGGGCTCTGCATTTTATACTGGGACACATTATGGTGGGTACTATGGGGAAGGGGGGAGAGGAGTACTATAGGGTCATCTACAGGGGGCACTAAGAAGAAGTATTTTATACTTGCAAATTATGGGGGACACTGAGGGCATCTACTGGGGCACTATATATGGGGCATTTTATACTGGTACATTATGGGGGCACTAGGAGGAAGGCAGGAGAGGAGCACTATGGGGGCATTTACTGGGGACACTATATAGGGGTACTTTATACTGGCACATTATTATTATTTCTGGGGCACAGTGGGGACATGTTGGGGGAACTGTAGGAGCACTATTCCTACCATGTGTACTCTAGCAGAGAATTATTCCTATTGGTGGGACTTTTAAGAGCACTATTACTGTGGGGGGCACCCTGTCACAGTATCAGCTTACCACAATTTTTTGGGGGGGACGTTATGTTTACACTATTAGTGTCAGGGGCACTATTTGCTGGGCACAGTTATTTTAGGGCACTGTGTGCCAATAATTATTGAAGGGGCATTATCTGTGTGGCACTAGTATTATCAGGGGGTTTATCTCTTTCTGCAGTATAGTATTGGGGAGCACAGTATTGGGGATGGTAGGATGATTTGTCCAGAAGATGGGAGGATGATGGAAAAGTAGTAAACTAAGATTTTCTTTTGTCAAACTGCAGAGACGAGAAATGGCTGAAAAATGGTGGTCTGGTCTGAAAGGAGAAGATGAGGAAAGAGAACGTCTACATCAAAGGAGACATCACTGGATGTAAGAGGTATGCGGCGCTGTATTACCCTGTATGTTCTGTAGTGATGGGAGGGTGGATATAGAATTTGGCCCACCCTGCCACATCCGGCCCCAGACTTCAGGTCACACTGTGCATGTTCTGAAATCTGGGGGCTCACACCCATCTACTACATTATCTGTACTCAGAGAGTTATCACTGTGTTATCTGTGGTGTTACATAGGACTGCAGGTGATATCTACTACATTATCTGTAAAAAGGGGCGTGGCCACAGGTTGGGGGGCACAATACTTGGCTTGCCCTGGGTGCTGGCAACCCACACTACGCCACTGCATTTATGGTAGCTGTTCAGTGGGCCCCCAGAATCAATTCCACTGGTGGACCCAAGGCACCCCAGTCCGACACTGTCCCCTATCCATATCTCAGGATCACTCCATTTATATCTATGGGAATTCCAGAGATAGCTGAGTGCTAAACTCCCAGAGAAATGAATGGAGCGACCACGTGCATACCCTTCTGACCACTCTGATCATTTTAGTTGACGCCAAGGATAAACGACGGCATCTTTGACTGCAGGGGTTTCCTGGGAGCCTGTCCTATGGAATACATGGTGAGCTTAATAACCCACCCTCCCCCTCCTTGTATTCCTCCCTCAGCTCTGATTGGCCTCAGATAGGTGGTTAAGGCCAGTGGTATTAAAAAGGGCAGTAGCCTTTTGCCCTGCCTCTTTCTCCGGTACCTTCTCCTCCACTCCGGTGGAGTTCCCAGCTGTAGCTTTCCTAAAGGTTTGTGTACATACTACTTCATCCGGATGGCCGCTTAACGGTTCCAAGGAGGGCTCCCACCCTGTCCAACTCCCTATCACCGTCCCTTTTCTCCTCAAGTTCAGAAGTTAGAAATAAGGGAAGTACCTGGCTAAAGTACATTGGCTTCACCAAATGTGGTGGTAGCCCATGTAAGACATGTAGTTATGTTGTCCCCAAAAATAATTTTGATAACTTTGACCACTCCCTTACCTTCAATATAAAAAGTTACATTAACTGCAATACTAGGGGCATGGTTTACGTTATTGTATGTACTGAATGTGATCTTATGTATGTGGGAAGCACCATACGAAAATTAAAAAACAGAGTTCTTGAACATCTTTACTATATTGCAATTCCTGCCGTGGTAAACATTTCGAATGCGGCCAGACACTTTGTTCAGATTCATGCCCGCTGAACCAGATCATTTTGTGCCTATGGGGTGGAAAAAGTCAGTGCACCCCTACGTGGAGGAGATTACCGTCAAAAACTTCTCCTCCGCGAAGCATATTGGATTTTTAGATTAATCCCAAAGGATTCCTGCGGGCCTGAACCTGAAAAAAGAGCTAATGTACATATACCAATGATTGTTATTTCTGCCAGTTGTCCAGTGCTAAAATATCTAGAATATCTATCCTATATGTTAATGTACAGTAGTTAAAGGGGTTATCCAAGTTATATTTATTGATGACCTATCCTCAGGATAGGTCATCAATATCAGATCGGCGGGGGTCCGACACCCGGCACCCCCTCCGATCAGCTGTTTGAAGAGAAGGCATGTGCGGTGTCAGCGCTGCCTCCTCTTCACTGTTTACCTTCTAGCCGTTGCATCTGCAGTGGTGAGCAGGTGTAATTACACCCAAGCCTTCCTATTGAAATGAATGGGACGGCTTGGGTGTAATTACACCTGCTCACCACTGCAGATGCAACGGCTAGAAGGTAAACAGTGAGGAGGAGGCAGCGCTGACACCGCACATGCCTTCTCTTCAAACAGCTGATCGGAGGGGGTGCCGGGTGTCGGACCCCCGCCGATCTGATATTGATGACCTATCCTGAGGATAGGTCATCAATAAATATAACTTGGATAACCCCTTTAAATACATCGTGAAGAAAAAGCCATAAGTGGGTTGTTACTAGTATCTATGATTTTAAATTTATGTAACATGTGCCCGTTCACACTGTGCGGTTTCCTTTCCTGGCTATGCACTGCGGTGCGTATGTCAAGCCCTGCTAGTATCACCTAGAGACATAAGGTTGGTAAGAGTTAATAGGGCGTGGGAGGATATCACAGTGTGAAGGACACATGAAATTTAATATGAAAATGGGTAACAGGTGTTATCATGATGGAGTGACAAATGAAACATGTCTTTCCCTTGCCTCCTCAGGGAGGAGGGGTAAGTTTAACATTTAAATCATGCTCCCACCGTGATACAATGTTACGAATAAGGACGTATTGTATGAAACGCGTAAACAAACACTGCATATGAAGTGACTGTATCTGCTGTTGATAATTGCTGAATAAAGGAGAAGTTTTTAAAGAGGACGAAAATTGCGTTTGGAGCCGCTTTTCTGCTATTTTCCACTTTACCATACCTGGGGACTCACCCACAGGCTTCCGAACACGGGCATAAAGGCCAGACCAAAGGTGAGCTGGAGAAAGTGTGATTTTGAAGTGTGACCAACTCTCACCCAACAAAAGAAGGTGTCCTTGTGGTTTTTTATAAGCTAGCTGCGAGAAGCAAGGTTGGGGTCAAAGGTTTACATTTCTCTGAAGTCCAGAGGCTACCCTTTTCTTGTGATCAGTAGAACCCCCACTCATCTAATAGTTATCCCCCATACTGTGAATAGGGGATAACATAATGTAACCACAATACCCCTTTAAGGCAGTCTACAGTATCCCACATAATCTGATTCTGAATGGTGCGTTATCTGCTTACAGCAGTGGTGTTTATTATCTCTGTACTGACATCATTGTGTTTATTATCCCTGCACTGTGACATCACTGTGTTTATTATCTCTGTTCTGTGACATCACTGTGTTTATTATCCCTGTACTGTGACATCACTGTGTTTATTATCCCTATACTGTGACATCACTGTGTTTATTATCCCTGCACTGTGACATCATTGTGTTTATTATCCCTGTACTGTGACATCACTGTGTTTATTATCCCTGCACTGTGACATCACTGTGTTTATTATCTCTGTACTGTGACATCACTGTGTTTATTATCTCTGTACTGTGACATCACTGTGTTTATTATCTCTGCACTGTGACATCACTGTGTTTATTATCTCTGTACTGTGACATCACTGTGTTTATTATCTCTGTACTGTGACATCACTGTGTGTATTGTCTCTGTACTGTGACATCACTGTGTTTATTATCCCTGCACTGTGACATCATTGTGTTTATTATCCCTGTACTGTGACATCACTGTGTTTATTATCTCTGTACTGTGACATCACTGTGTTTATTATCTCTGTACTGTGACATCACTGTGTTTATTATCTCTGTACTGTGACATCACTGTGTTTATTATCCCTGCACTGTGACATCACTGTGTTTATTATCTCTGTTCTGTGACATCGCTGTATGTATTATCCCTGTACTATGACATCACTGTGTTTATTATCCCTTTACTGTGACATCACTGTTCTTATTATCTCTGTGCTGTGACATCACTGTGTGTATTATCTCTGTACCGTGACATCACTGTGTATTATCCCTGTACTGTGACATCACTGTGTTTATTCTCTGTGCTGTGACATCGTTGTGTTTATTAGAGATGGCCTTGTGGTTCGCCCAGCGGTCATTTCACGGTGAATTTTGCTAGTTCGCGATTCGCCGAACATGCGAACATATGGCGATGTTCGCATGCGCCATATTCTTTTGCATTACTCTGAACTTTGACCCATGACACATCCATCAGGTGGAACAGGACAGCCAATTGAGACGTTTCAGCACATGGACACACCCCCTACCCTATCAAAAGAACCTGATCTGGCAGCCATTTTACATTCTGTCTTTTGCCAGTGTAGGGAGAGGTTGGTTTGTGGAGCAGGGACAGGCTGTTAGGGACACCAAACGCTAGCTAAAAGGGCCAAAAAAGTCCTTTTGAGGACTGGTATAGGTGTACCATCAATAGGTGTGATATACTGAGGGGTGTGATATACCTATAATATACTTTCTAACATAGAAAGTATATTATAGTGCATTTGTATTGTGCAGCAGTTGTGTGCAGATCTGCTGCGATACCGCAGGTATATAAAGGGACAAGCGTTATTGGAACAACTATTTGCAATGGGTGTGATATACCTGTTGCCCCCAAAAAAAAAAATGATTGAGGGGTGCAATATACCTGCTTCCACAAAATACTGATTATGGCTACTTTCACACTAGCGTTCGGGGCTCCGCTTGTGAGTTCCGTTTGAAGGGTCTCACAAGCGGCCCCGAACGGATCCGTCCAGCCCTAATGCATTCTGAGTGGATGCGGATCCGCTCAGAATGCATCAGTTTGGCACCGTTTGTCCTCCGCTCCGCTCAGCAGGCGGACCCCTGAACGCTTGCAGCGTTCGGGTGTCCGCCTGGCCGTGCGGAGGCAAACGGATCCGTCCAGACTTACAATGTAAGTCAATGGGGACGGATCCGTTTGAAGTTGACACAATATGGCTCAATTTTCAAACGGATCCGTCCCCTATTGACTTTCAATGTAAAGTCAAAAGGGATCCGTTTGCATTATCATGAACAAAAAAAATTTTTTTTTTTTTTTTTTTGTTCATGGTAATGCAAACGGATCCGTTCTGAACGGATCTAAGCGTTTGCATTATAGGTGCGGATCCGTCTGTGCAGATACCAGACGGATCCGCACCTAACGCAGGTGTGAAAGTAGCCTAAGGGGTTTGATATACCTGTTTCCACAAAATACTGATTGAGGGGTGCGATATACCTGCTTCCACCAAATAATGATTAAGGGGTTCTATATACCTGTCAAGACAGAAATCACTCCAATCGAGTGCTCTTGTCAAACCATGCATACGGACAAACTGGCCATCCACTAGGTTAACCCCTGCCCCACTGTCAATAAATACTTCCATTTCCACAGTTTTGGCAGGCAGGAGAAATCGGGTACTACCGGTAAAAGACAAAAGTACATTCTCAACTTCCCCATCCACACTACCAAGAGTGAGAAGAGGACTAGACACATTAGGATATTTTTTTTTCTTTTCACCTTGATGTTCAACATAAAGACATACGTTCACAAAATGTCCTCCTTTACCACAGAAAAAGCAAAGTCTTTTCGTAAGCCTAAAGTTTTTATCACCTGGTCCAGGTGTGACCTGAGCCAATCGCATTGGCTCATCACCAAACACGAACTTGAGTGTCTCTGTCCTGTTCTCACAACATGTACCCCCGGGGTCTGTATGCATTTCAACAGGCAGATATCACCATTCTACTAGTTAATAAGATGAGACTTGTTTCTGTAGTCTGTGGTTTTTATTAACCGGCAGTAGATAAGGTGAACTATAGGAAAATGAACATACAAGAACTGAGTATACAGCACAATGTACACAAAACCAATACAAAAACATAAATAAATCCCTTACCGACGATGCTTTAGCAAGAGACACACAATGTGCAGCTGCTCCTTCCATGAGGTGAGGAGAAAAGCACTGTGAGCAGGAAGTCAGGTGACCTAATGAATATGCATAACTCAAAAAGGCAGAAGATGCACTTACAGCTAAAGGTCACTAGATGGTGCTGAAGGCACACACATGAGCACACACATTAACAAACTATGCAGAGAAGACAGTACAGTCTCTTTACCCAGAGTGTCAGAAGAGACCGCTTCCCCGTATGATAATACGCCCCTGGCGAGAGGAACTTTAAATATCTCTCTCAGGCGTCTATCAATACGAACCGCCAGAGACATGGCCGCCTTCAATGACTCTGGATTTGCGTGAGATGCCAAGGTGTCCTTCAGGTGTTCAGGCAGTCCTTGACAAAACTGACTACAGAGAGCTGGGTCATTCCACTCCGTATCAGTTGCCCACTTCCTAAATTCAGAGCAATAGGACTCAGCAGAACACTCTCCCTGCCGCAAGCCAGGCAACTTAGATTCGGCCATGGAAACCCGATCTGGGTCATCGTAGATAAGTCCTAGAGCACTGAAAAATTCATCTACCAACCGGAGGGATTGTGAACCAGTCGACAAAGAGAAAGCCTACGACTGATCGTCACCTTTCAACAATGAAATAATAATCCACACTCTCTGACTTTCATCCCCAGAGGAATTCGGACAAAGTCTGAAATATAATTTGCATGATTCCCTGAACCGAACAAAGTTGTCACTTCCTCTGGAAAACCTATCCGGGAGAGCAACCTTCGGTTCAGGGCAGGCCTGGTTCTCACTATCACACTGCCAAAAACCACCGCCTGTCGTCTCTGAAACTGTGCAACGGCTGTGAGAAGGTCAGCCACCTCCAAAGAGAGCCCCTGCATACGATCAACCAGTGCAGAAACAGTATCCAAAGTTGCACTGACAAAACAAAGGATAACTTTTTTTGGGGCGGTTGATAATGTCACGGGTAATGGGGAGGGGAAAACACCAAATACACACAACAACGTAAGTGTGACGAGGGTACCCCAAGTAGAGTCCCCTTTTTAAAGGGAGTCTGTCACCACTTTTGAGCATATTAGACTGATCAAATAGCGTTATATGTGCCACCGAGAACTTAAAATCTGTACCTTTGTTGTATCTAATAGAGTTTTCTTTCAGCCAAAAAATAACTTTTAAGATTCGGTAAATGCGCCCTCTCAAGTGCCCAGGGCGGTGTCTCAATCGTCCGAGCCCCAGGCAGCACCTCCTCAACGGCTCATAACCCCGCCCTCCGTGTGCCTCTGCCCACCCGTTTACTCTCCTCCTCTCTCCTTTTCCACTGCGGCTGCGCGGTCAAATTCGTAGCGGGCGCAGTGGAAAAGGAGAGAGGAGGAGAGTAAACGGGCGGGCAGAGGCACACGGAGGGTGGGGTTATGAGCCGTTGAGGAGGTGTTGCCTGGGGCTCGGACGATTGAGACGCCGCCCTGGGCACTTGGGAGGGCGCATTTACAGAATCTTAAAAGTTCATTTTTGGCTGAAAGAAAACTCCATTAGATACAACAAAGGTACCGTTGTTAAGTTCTCGGTAGCACATATAAAGCTATTTGATCAGTCTAATATGCTCAAATGTGGTGACAGACTCTCTTTAAATACACACACACTCACAGGCCTAGAGGCCCCCTTTATTCTGCTTTAAAAGAGAAATATTCCCTTGCTTGGAGCTGTGTCGTAGTAATTTAAAATGACACTTCCCCGTCATAAAGATAAGGATGGGAGCTTCAAAAGCACCCCTGCCGAGGCTCATCGTAAAATACTGGATCCTGGGATAACATTAGCCAGACATTTTGACTACAATCACAGCAGGGAACCAGAGAGAGCTGGGAAAGCAACCTATTGAACCGTTGAGGGACTCAAAGGTAGTCATTTTTCATATCTCCGGATTCAACCTCCGAGGACCAGTGCGATCACGGAGATATCAAACAGTATGTTCTTGTGCCCTTGGAAGTCTGAAAAGCCAGCTTTAAAGGGATTCTGTCACCTGCTTTTAGCATTTTAAGCTGGCACCATCGCTATGTTGACTAAAGTACCTTATTTCCAGGACTCTTCTTGTTACTTATTTTCGTTTGGTAGTTTTTTTATAAAAGCGATTTTAATGTTATGCTAATTAGGGTCCAAGGTGCCCAGGGGGGCGTTTTTTTCAGTCTCCGGTGCCCAGTGACGCCCCCCTGCAGTGCCCAGTGACGCCTCCTGATCATCAAAACACCTCCCACAGCCCGGCAAACGGTTCCGCCCCCTCCCCACGTCATAATCTACCTTATAGATATGCCCCGTCCTCCTTCCTGTCTGCGGCCAGAAAACTCGCGCAGGCGCAGTACCACTTGCGGCCTGCGCGATCATCAACCTCCTGAGGGCATGTCACGACTGTGACTGATCCAGACAGGTCTGGGAGGAGAAGGTCGCAGCGACTTGCTACTCGCGATAGCTTGTGAGTTTGCTCCGTGGTTCAGGGTATGTCATCTGGGTTTTGCCTTGTGAACCTTTTTGTCCTGACTGGGAGTTTGTAGGCATCCTTCTCAGGTGAGTCCTGTCTGCCACTCCCAGCTACTATATTAGTTTCACTTTCACTTGCAGTCATTGCCAGATATAGTCCTTACTTCCAGTTCTATTCTGACCTTTGAAGGAGATCGTTTGATGGTGTTGCTGTGGAGCTCTTGTCCGGCGTGGACTGTCGTGATTGGGATCGCCTTCTCTGCTCGTGACTGGATAAGTCTATCTCTGTTATAGTTTGTTTGTTGCTGTCTTCCCCTGCTGTTCTCCTAGACATGAGTGATGGTGACTAGTGCTCCCATCGGCCTTTCCCCACTCTAGGCTTTAGGGTGACTGAGGGTTTAGGCATCCTGCTCGCCGCACGGGTTCACACCCCGTCTAGGGTATCAGGGAAGACAGGTGCCAGCTTAGGGTTAGTCAGGGGTGGCCATTCTATTTCCCATCCGTAGATAAGGGTCCCCCTTCCCCTCCGTCTGGTGCGACACGACTGCTGCTGGGGTAGCGGTCGTGACAGGGAAACAGCGCTCAGGTCACATCACTGGGCTCGGCGCATGCCCAGTGAGACTTTTGAGGCTGTTGCCCTCAGGAGGTTGATGATCGCGCAGGCGCAGGCCGCAAGCGGTACTGCGCCTGCGCGAGTTTTCTGGCCGCAGACAGGAAGGAGGACGGGGCATATCTATAAGGTAGATTATGACGTGGGGAGGTGGCGGAACCGTTTGCCGGGCTGTGGGAGGTGTTTTGATGATCAGGAGGCGTCACTGGGCACTGCAGGGGGGCGTCACTGGGCACCGGAGAGTGAAAAAAACGCCCCTCTGGGCACCTTGGACCCTAATTAGCATAACATAAAAATCGCTTTTATAACAAAACTACCAAACGAAAATAAGTAACAAGAAGAGTCCTGGAAATAAGGTACTTTAGTCAACATAGCGATGGTGCCAGCTTAAAATGCTAAAAGCAGGTGACAGAATCTCTTTAAGCAGTCCTGAAGAACCAGAAGCCCCACCACAGTCAAGTTTGGTCTTGTTAGACTTGTAAAATCATAAGGGTCATTAATACCTAAATGTCATAGCTGTATTTAGTGGCTCCACAGAACTGTGGGCTCAGACAGAATAAGGACATTCTGAGCTGACCATAGCTGGGTCATAAACCTTGCTGACACCTTCGCGATCCTGCCCACACGTTCGTACCATTGGTGGGCAGAATTGCTGGCACCTCCTGTTTTAGAACTGTTATAAGATGCTGTCAGGGCATTGTATGGCAACCCTGCCTTGCCTTAACACCGGGATTTGTATCGCATTCTGAATGTCAGTGCTCAGGGTCCACTGATATTATACCAATCGGATTGCACAACGGCTTCAAGGACTGAAACAGAGGAACCTAAGTATACCTTTCATCCATTATCCCTTTTATTTTAACTGTCGTGAATTACTATCACCTTGAATTATTATCTAGAATAGCCCCTTTTTCTGTAAATGTATATATGCACTGTTTTCCGTTTAACTTTTATTAAAAGATTGAAAAATCTTATTTGCTAAGTCTTCCGTGTTCTAAGCAAAGGAATTAATAAATCTTGTCTGTGAAGAGAGTAACGTTACCATTTTGTGTGAGAAAGGTCATTTTGATTGTTGCTTGACTGAACGATTGCGATCGGTCAGCAAGCGGTACCTGGTTCATTCCCTGCTCTGCATGAGGGTGAGTGACCGGTAGTCGGTTTGTGTGCCGTTAAAACACGTGGTGGCAGTATACCGAATTGTATCTTTAAAGGGTTAACCGGAAGTTAACCACCCCTTGTCACGTGCAGTATCCGTCGGCGTACAGGTACGTTCGTGACAGTAAGTACAACAATCTAGGCCTCTAAAGCTAAGGAAGAGAGATGGTGACCTCCTAGCAATCCCTAGGCCTCTCCCTAACTCCTGCCAGTATGAGTAGATCCTGAATGTGGAAATGCTCATACGCCGGATACCTAAACCTCTGCTAAAGCTGACGAGCCCTAGAATAGGGAGCTGGAGACGAGACTGCTGGTTCCTCCCCAGATGAAGGAACCCGCGTCTCTCTGAGGCCTAGAAATAACACATAGCAAGGAAAAACAAACAGAGAAGTAAACAAGTACTTAGCTGGGAGGAGTATGGAGAAGCAGGAGATCCAACACAACCAAGCTCAAGGAACTCCAAACAGAAAGTATTAACCGCATGGTTAGGAGTGTGAGGCGGACCTAAATAGAGCCTCATCACTGATAACGAGCGGCACCTGAGGTGAGGTGAGATCCTGCCAAACAACATGCTGAGAAGAACACAGAGAGACCTGTCAGATAGCCTCACATGCAGCAAGTCTATCCTCCTCACCCACTGGAGGGACCGTAACATCCATTTATGCAAGCAGTGGGGGTCGTGAAATGCACTCTTACAGTGTTGGATCTTAACCCAAACTGGAAACCTTCCTGTAAAAAATGTAAGACTTCAGACCGATCAGGGTTCTGCAAAGTTTCATCCACCACATCTTACAAGCCACAGCATGACACAGCTGTAATCAAGCTCCCACATAATATTTCCTGTCTGGCTGGAGCCACACTCCTGCATACTCTCCTCCCCCCCATTTTGGGCTTATCCCCCTCTGGGTGCAACCATTTCAAGGTGAGCTAGCACAGCTTTTAATAATGAAGGTAAATGAAGGTACGCCATCAAACAAAGATCTTGCAAATCCTCCTGATCACAGAGACAGAGTCCACATCCGGGTGAGTTGAGGCAGGAGATAAGAATGAGTTGTAGATAAGCGAGGTCTTATAGATATATGAGCAGAAAGGACCAGAGAGTGAAAGCTTCTGACCGCTAAGAAGTAAACCATTCCACAATCTCTGCACCATGTCTGCACTGGAGGCCTTCAGCTGGGAGGCAATGGTGCAGACATGTCCTACATTGTCCACAGTTGGTGCACATACTAATATTTATGGCTTTATGGGATTCTTTGCAGAGTTCTATAATCGTAACATAATAATTCTCTCACACATACATAAAAGCTACATATGAGCCATTCCAAGACCCAGGATGCTTAGAGCAGCTGTGATTCCGTTGCTGCAGTAATATCTCACACTGTGCGGAGCCACAGATGTAGCTGAGCTAAAAACGACTCTGATAACACGTGGCACAGAGTTATTTCATACCATTTTGACAAACTATTGAAATACATTGAAAGAGTTAGTTAACCTCTTCTGCCATTTTTTACTTAACATGTTACCCATCAAGTTTAGCTCAGTGGCACCTATATACTTCTACTCCAAAATGTCTCCTGAGATGGAGACACTGCTGCAAACCTGAAGGCAATAACAGTGCTTGTAACAGCCAAACCAGCACTTCTCACATTGACACACCCTGAAACATACACCCGATGCATATGAGAAAGTCACCAGGAACCGCCAAGATAAATCTCAGCTGAATCCTCCTATGGAACACCCGATGGGAAAAATAAACCCTGGAAACCACTTTCAGATCAGTAATGTTATACAGTTAATTATGGGGCAACCCTCCAGCTCTATAACATGCATATAACATCTACCTAGTGGGTGTGCACCCCTTTATAGGGGGGTTAATTAGCTGGTTTACTAATGATTTATCTTCTGTCCTAGACAGGAGGAGCAAGACATTAACCCTTTGTGTTGTTCTGCCTGTAGGACAATAAGGAAAGAGTGATCCCTAGTACATTTATATGCCTGAAATAATTGATTATAATGAAACCTAAACATTATATCAGTTGCTCGTCCCAACCCAATATCCGTCGGTGCCCTAATTTCCCCCTCGCAGAAAAGATGTGTCACTAAGTAAATACCCCTATCTACCCAATATTTATGATCCAAAATGTTCATATACTCTACTAAGTGTCTATTATGACGTAATTGAGAAAAAGCAAAGGAGTATTTAAGACTGAAAAATGATCTCACCCCTTTCCATAACTGCTGCAACATAACACAAATCGGAGATTTTTTATAAATTCCAATTTGAAAAACTGCTGCGTCTAACATTTGAAAAATATTTAAAAATCTCCCTTCGGTTTTAGTTAATAAATCCTTAAAAAAGCCTGTATGGGCCTTGGCCACTATCTATTGCAATCGAGCCACTACAAAATATTCTTTGAAAAAAGTTAATGATAAGCCTCGATTCTCTTCTGAGGCCCACAAATATTTTTGTTTGATCTGGACTCTCTTCCTTCCCCAAACCAACCTTTTAATAATAACTTAAATTGCTGTGAAGAAGAAGTCCTTTATCCATGTAATACAAGGAGTAAGAGCATATAATATTTGTGGTAGCAGTACCATTTTAACTAATCCGATTATATCCACTTTTGTAAGTGGTAATTTATATTATACATTTATTTTAGATGTAAATTGGAGAGAGTTTTAATACTACCTAATCTTGAATGCTTGCAGATATATTTACACCTAAATATTCAAAACTATCTGTTTTTTTAAGAACCTGCAATCCTTCAAACTGAGTTATAATGTCAAAATCAATGGGTAAAAGAATAGATTTATTTAGATTAATTTCAAACCCTGACAAAGATCCGAAATGATCAAGTATCCTCATGGTTCTAGGAAGGGAGTATTTTAAATCTGTCAAAAATAATAAAATATCATCGACATATAAACTGATCTTGTCCCGGTCACCTTCTACCCCAAAACCCCTAATTCCATGTTCCCCTCTTATCTGACTTGCTAGGGGTTCCAGGAATATGGCAAACAGCACTGGTGACGGTGGACATCGTTGTCTAGAACCACAAAGCAATTTAAAACGTTAATTTTAATGCAAGATTTCGGTTCATCATAATTTAAGTTTCCCCTAAATTCATTCTCTTCATTATTTTCCAGAGGAATGGCCAGTCCACCTGACCAAATGCTTTAGCCGCATCTAATGGATGGATCTAATCCCTCATCTAATACAATATTCAATGGGGCTCTGAGAATATTCATCTTAGAGCACCTTTTAGGGATAAATCCACATTGATCACAAATTATCTTTTTTAGTCTATTTGCTAATAGTTTAGCAAAGATCTTACAATCTGTGTTTAATAGTGATATAGGTCTATATGAATCCACTAATTGTAAATCTTTTTCTGTATTAATGTAAAAACTGCTTCCGTCATAGATAAGACAACGACCCAGACCTATTTGCTTCCACAAGAGTTTTATGAAGTAGTGGAAGAAGAGATTTTCTATACCGCCTATATACTTCAAAATCTAAACTATGTTATAGGAGCTTTCAATTCTGTTTTTTTAAAATCAGCAACCATTAAAATATATATTTCTTCGAGGAAATGATCTATCTCCTCTTCTTTATTCATTATATTTGATTTATATAAATTGGTATAGTAATCAATGAACTCATCCTCTATTATCAGCTGGTCTTGGAATAGTGCTCCTGTTTTTGTTTTCACTGCCATAATTTCACTGGAAGATGCTTGATTTCGAATAACTCCTGCTAAATATTTACTGGTTTTACCAGATTCCACAAACTTCCTTTGTCCGTTAAAGAAAATTATTTGTTGGGCTTTATTACTAATATCCTACTATATTCTTCCCTTGTATGTTCCAACCAAACTCGTCCTTCTTCTGCATTATGACTTTCTAATTCATTTTCTAATTTAATGATATTTTCTTTACTCACTTTTTCTTTTTTCCTCAACTCCACACACCGCTCCTGTATTTTCTACACAAAATCGCCCCTTAAATGTGCTTTCTTGGCGCCCCAAACAACCTGCACCTATGCTGTACCTATTTTTCTGGACCAAAATTCATAGATAACCTCCTCACAAAAATCCTTATCATTGATCAGCCTCAGCCAGTGCAGATTCAGCCAAAACATTCTACTTTAATTTCTGTTATTTTGACTATGCAAAGATATCAGTATTGGCAAGTGATCCGAGATACCATGTACCTCATATTTTATCTTTTGAATCCATCTCATAAATTCCCTATTGGCCAGCGCTAGATCAATTCTGGATCTTGCATTGGAGGAGCCAACCCGGAAGGAGGCCATTTTAGATTTAGTATTCACAAATGGGAATTTGGTATCTTTGGTAGGTATTTGGTATATTACTGTAGGGGAAAGCTTGGGATCTAGTGATCACCAGTCAGTGTGGTTTACTATAAGTACAGTGACTGAGTCACACCACACAAAAACAAAAGTTTTAGATTTTAGAAAAACTGACTTTTCTAAAATTAGATTAGTGGTATACGAGTCCCTATCAGACTGGAACAGTTTCATTGGAGTCCAAGAGAAATGGGACTACTTAAAAGTGGCACTATTGAAGGCAACAGAAAATTGCTTTAGGCTTGTCAGTAAAAGCAAAAAAAGGAAGAGACCACTGTGGTACTCAGCAGAAGTGGCCAAAATCATTAAAAACAAAAAGAAAGCATTTAGGAATTATAAAAAAAAAAAAACGAGGATGACAGGCAAATTTATAAGATTAGGCAGAGAGAGGCCAAACAAGTTATAAGAGCTTCTAAAGCACAGGCAGAAGAGAAATTAGCTCAGTCAGGGAAAAAAGGCGATAAGGCATTCTTCAGATACATAAATGAAAAAAGGAAACTAAAACAAGGAATTACCAAATTAAAAACAAAAGAAGGAAGGTATATGGAAGAAGATAAAGAACTAGCTGACTGCCTCAATGAATACTTCTGTTCAGTTTTTACAAAGGAAAATGAAGGAGAAGGACCTCAGTTAGGAAAGAAGACTAATGAATCTTTTGATGCATGTGTCTTTACAGAGGAAGAGGTACTAAGTCAACTGTCTAAAATTAATACAAATAAGTCACAGCGGCCTGATGGGATACACCCAAAGCTATTAAAAGAGCTCAGCGGTGAACTAGCAAAACCATTAACAGATTTATTTAACCAATCACTGGCAACAGGAGTCGTCCCAGAAGATTGGAAATTAGCAAATGTTGTGCCCATTCACAAGAAAGGTAGTAGGGAGGAATCGGGCAACTATAGGCCAGTAAGCCTGACATCAATAGTGGGGAAATTAATGGAAACCATACTTAAGGAGAGGATTGTGGAACATCTAAAATCCCATGGATTGAAAGATAAAAATCAGCATGGGTTTACTTCAGGGAGATCATGTCAAACTAATCTTATTGATTTTTTTGATTTGGTGACTAAAATAATAGATGGAGGAGGTGCAGTAGACGTCGCTTATCTAGACTTTAGTAAGGCTTTTGATACTGTCCCACATAGAAGGCTTATCAATAAAGTGCAGTCTTTGGGCTTGGACTCCCATATTGTTGAATGGATTAGGCAGTGGCTGAGGGACAGGCAACAGAGGGTTGTAGTCAATGGAGTATATTCAGACCAAGGTCTTGTTACCAGTGGGGTACCTCAGGGATCTGTTCTGGGACCCATATTGTTTAATATCTTTATCAGCGAAATTGCAGAAGGCCTCAATGGTAAGGTGTGTCTTTTTGCTGATGACACAAAGATTTGTAACAAGGTTGATGTTCCTGGAGGGATACACCAAATGGAAAAGGACTTAGGAAAACTAGAGGAATGGTCAAAAATCTGGCAACTAAAATTTAATGTTGATAAGTGCAAGATAATGCACCTGGGACGCAAAAACCCAAGAGCAGAATATAAAATCAGTGATACAGTCCTAACCTCAGTATCTGAGGAAAGGGATTTAGGGATCATTATTTCAGAAGACTTAAAGGTAGGCAGACAATGTCATAGAGCAGCAGGAAATGCTAGCAGAATGCTTGGGTGTATAGGGAGAGGCATTACCAGTAGAAAGAGGGAGGTGCTCATGCCGCTCTACAGAGCACTAGTGAGACCTCATTTGGAGTATTGTGCTCAGTACTGGAGACCATATCTCCAGAAGGATATTGATACTTTGGAGAGAGTTCAGAGAAGAGCTACTAAACTGGTACATGGATTGCAGGATAAAACTTACCAGGAAAGATTAAAGGACCTTAACATGTATAGCTTGGAAGAAAGACGAGACAGAGGGGATATGATAGAAACTTTTAAATACATAAAGGGAATCAACAAGGTAAAAGAGGAGAGAATATTTAAAAGAAGAAAAACTGCTACAAGAGGACATAGTTTTAAATTAGCGGGGCAAAGGTTTAAAAGTAATATCAGGAAGTATTACTTTATTGAGAGAGTAGTGGATGCATGGAATAGCCTTCCTGCAGAAGTGGTAGCTGCAAATACAGTGGAGGAGTTTAAGCATGCATGGGATAGGCATAAGGCCATCCTTCATATAAGATAGGGCCAGGGGCTATCCATAGTATTTAGTATATTGGGCAGACTAGATGGGCCAAATGGTTCTTATCTGCCGACACATTCTAGGTTTCTATGAACAGCTAAAACACGAAAATACCTTTTTCTCCCCATACAAACACCGCCAAATATCCATTAATCCTAGTTCTTGTGTTATTTTAAACTATGGCGTAATTGCTATTTTAACACTGTCAGGCTTCTTCACTAAACTAACTTAATCTAATCCCTCATCCAAAACACCATTAAAATCCCCTATGCATATGGTTGGACATCGTTGTAGGGTTTCCATAAATTTAAATAACAAAACTAACACTGGTGAGGAATAAGGGGGAGGGTTGTGGACAAAAGTATACATACCATCTCTCTCCATTTACCATATAGAAAAATATATCTTCCTTCTGTATCTGACTATTCATAATTTCCATTTCCACTTTATTATGTATATAAACAATTTCTCCACGAGAATATGATGAGCAACACAAATTAAATTCATATCTTGCCCATTTTTTTTCATCATAGTTAGGCCTCATGCACACGACAGTTGTTTGTCTCGGCCTCTGTTCTGTTTTTTTTTGCGGATAGGATGGGGACCTATTCATTTCAATGGGTCAGCAAAAAAATGCTGATAGTTCATCCTTTTGTGTTTCGAGTCCATTGTCCGTGTTTCCCTTCAGCAAAATAAATAGTGCATGTCCTACTTTTTTCACATTTGCGGACAAGGATAGGCATTTATAACAAGGGATCTGTGGGGAAAAACGGATCCTCCAAAAAAAAACGGATGCCGCATCCGTTTTTTTAGCAGACGCACAATTTGCGGACGCAAAAATCAACTGTCATGTGCATGGGGCCTTACTCTGTTATTTATCACATGCGTCTCCAAAAGACATATGACCGTGGGGCAAGTGCAGAGACAGCTCCAGGTTCATGTGGGCCCTTGGCCGATAAATCTCAGTAGACCCCCCACACAGGATAATGACCCCACAGTGGTTCTCCATTAAGAATAATGACCCCCAGTGGCACACACACTGGGGGTTATACTGTATGGGGGTCACTGCGGGTCATTATACTGAGTAAGGGCCCCTCACTAGCTAGAACTGACGGCCCCACAACAAATTTTTGTACGAATCCCCCTCCCCCCCCGTGGGTTCACATCACGTTTTTCTATCCGTTTGATGTATACAAAAAAGGTACTGTGTACAAATGTGCAGCAAACCACGTTTTTGGATACTGCAGAGTCCAGTAAAAAAATACATACGTTAACATATATGTTTTTTTTACTATGGAACTGTATGGTGAATGGACGCCACTGTATGGCATCAGTCTAAGGCATCTGTTAATGTATATGTTTTTGGTATACATTAAACGGATGGCAAAAATGTGATGTGAACCCAGCCTTAGTGTCAGAATAAGCAATAGTACAAAGCGGGGCAGAGAGGGAAGGCCGCCATGTACTGACAACCTGTGCCTGGTGGTCAACAATCTGCAACTTTTCCCCACTCATGCCACGTCTAAAAAAGGTGGTGTGGGCAGGGAAGGGGATACAGTTATTGCCATACAGTTATTGGATAACACCATCATACAGTGACCGGATAAAAGGGTATAAGAGGGCACAGTACAGGGAATGACTAGGGGCACTGTACAGGGTATGGTAAGAGGGCACAATGCAGGATATAAGTGGGCACAGTACAGGGTGGGGGGCACGTGACCCTGTGAGGTTAGAAGGCTCTTATGGTGCATGCGGTTTAGACACCACCATAATGAGAGGCAGAGGAGTGAGACAGCAGCCCGGGGCCCTGGATGGACAGGAGGGGTGAAGGGCTCTGAGGGACATTCATACAAGAAGTGGCAGGAGGTCTGTGCAGGGCAGCAATAGGAGATATAAGGGTGGAACAGGAGCTCTGGATACATGAGGGATCCATATGGATGAGATAGGACAGGATATGGGTGGCAGGGGCAGGTGTCATGGAGGCAAAATGCTTAATGAGGCAGTAAAACAACTAAATAGCATGGAGCTGCTGGTCTACTACAGCATCTGGCAGAAGCTTGAAGAGTTCCCTGCCCCCCCCCCTCCTGTCCCACAGAGAAGAGACAGTCACAGTGCAGACTCGCTCACAGACTTTTCTGCCTCTCTTCACACTTCTGCTTTGCTGGTGTCTCTCTCATCCTCAGGCAGCATGTCCTGTGTAGAGGGGGCGTGTCTGCTCTCCTGGAGTGAAGAGGGGGCGTGTCTGCTCTGCTGGAGTGAAGAGGGGGCGTGTCAGCTCTGCTGGAGTGAAGAGGGGGCGTGTCAGCTCTGCTGGAGTGAAGAGGGGGCGTGTCTGCTCTGCTGGAGTGTAGAGGGGGCGTGTCTGAAGCTCCACAGCACAGAAGCTTGTAAGGGGGATAGCGGCAGCCGGATTCTGCATGCTGCTGAAAAAGACTTTCATGTGACTAAACTCCCTGTGCTCCAGCAATGAGCGCTTCCATCTGTATTGTTGGAAGCGCTGATAGCAGCACAGTGGGCTCCCCCAGGAGCAGTGGGCCCCGGAACTTGCCCGGGTATGACGGGTACTGACGCCGGCTCTGGGCAAATGCCTATTCACCTGATCACTAACCATTACCCTTTTCAGTCTATCACCAAACATTCCATACAAAAAAATTTAAGAATAGGACATGTTATATTTTTTTGTGGAGCTGCGGACCGGAAGATCGGGGCCGTGCTCCGGAAATGCACACATAGTGTGTTCTCCACATCAATTCTGACCCCATAGAGAATGAATGGGTCCACACCCGTTCCGCACAATTGCTTAACGGGTGCGGACAACACTTGTGGATGTGTGAATGGAGCCTTAGGCGAGGTCATACCGGTGGATGTTCTGCTTTGGGTTTTTGCTGGCATTTTTCAAAAACTGAAAAAAAATTGCATAAACAGTCATATAAAAGTGATATAAAATCAATCCATTTAAATAGTTCATCCAGTGATTTCATCAATTATTCCTTGATAATGCAAATTAACCTGTTTGCTACCAGCGGGCTTCATGGCCACCAGGTCTCTGTTGTTTCAAACAGCAGAGACCTGCCACTAATTACCGTGATCGGCAATAATGTTGATTGCGGTAATTAAAGGCTTTAGATGCCTTTATCAAGTGAGATCACAGCATCTAAATGGTCAAAGACCCGAAAGTACGCTCTTCTGGGCTTTCTACCGACACCCCCTGCGGCCAATGGGGATGTCGGTAGTTGCTTGTTTATTGCTGTGAGTCTTGCTGACGAGACTCACAGCATTCATGCTACAATTCTTATTTTGGCCACCAGATGGCAGGCCAACATAAGAAACTAGCAATTCACAGTAATAAACTCATTTTAAAAATACATAATGGTTCAAAATGAAAAATTAAAAAAAAGATTTTATAGGCTCATATATGAGCTTCAAAATCATTACAATTTTTTTTTTATGTAAAAAAAAATGTATAATAATAAAATAAATACCTAAATAAAAATATGAACATCATGGATATCACTGTGAGCAAAAACTCTCGCACTATTCAAATAAGAAAAAATGGTCAAAATGGCCAATTTGCCATTTTTTCATTACTTCTCATACCCCCAAAAAATGATGTGATCAAAAAGTGACACACACTCCTAAATGGCATCAATAAAAAGTACAGATTGCCCCACCAAAAATTAGTCAATTTTATTAGTCATTAGTTATTTTAATTTTTTAAAGTTTACATTTATTTTTATACTATTTAGACATAAAAAAACTATACATATGGGGCATTGTTGTAATCTTACTGACCCAGAGACTAAAGGGTATGAATCAGTTTTGCTACAAATGAAACGCAATGGGAACAAAACCCATAAAACGGTGGAGAATAGCGTGAAAAATACTAGTCCAATCCTGAAGTTGACTACCAAGTTATAATAGCAGCAAAATGGGATCATTCATCCCATATCCACATATCATCATGATTCATATTTTATCATAATTCATAAGAGTGTTAATTCATAGAGCAAAGTCATCCAATAATTACCACCAATAATACACTGTAAATAGTATAAGGTGGGAGAAAAAAAGGAAAAAACAGCAAAGAGGTGACACAGCAGAGTTTACATAGAAAAAAGCGTGCGCAGTAAAGTGCCTTGTGCAGATAGTCACGTCTCAAAGTCCGAGTGCATCATTAATATGGAAAGCAACTCTTAGTTCCATGGAGTACAATCGTCTTGGGGTGGAATAAAGACACAGGAGATGTACTTCTTTTCTCACCCCACTGCTGCGCGTCACCAGTATACCCCTCATTGTTTGAATTTTCTTCAATGCTGTATTCTTCTTTCAGGCCAAGTCTGCCTGCACGCTGTAATATTTTCTGACCTGGCACCCATACCCTTACAATTATTCCTGCCACTTCACATGTGAGTCTCAAACGGGAAGATTATCTCTGAGTTACATACTCCTTCTGCTGGGCACGCTCACTTCACTGCACACCTACTGCGCCCTCGGCCAGGTATTGTTTGCCCAGTCTCGGTCGACATTTTCATTTACTGCGCTTACCACAACTTCAGAGACTTCCACAAAAGTTGAACAGGAAGGCTAGACGAGGGAGGGTAGGAGGCGCGGCACATGCTGCGTCCTACCGCTTTGTGAATGAGCCCCCAAGGATCAATATTAAAAAAGTGGACAACCCCTTTAACCCTTTCAGGACCGGACAATTTTCAATTTTTTCCCTTAAGTTTTATTACCCCCAGATTTCACAAAGCCATAATTTTTTTATTTTTTCATTCACATAGACATATGGAGTTTTTTTTTCTTGGGACAAGTTGTACTTTCTAATGGCACCATTTAATATTGCATAGAATATAGTGGTATTCCAATTCCAAATGGTGTGGAATTATAAAAGATACAAAACACAATTCTGCCACAGTTTTATGGGTTTTGTTTTTAGCGCCCCCTATTGAGGGAAACACCACATCACATCAAGCATAAGAGGGAAGGGGGGACAGGGAATCAGGCCTGAGAACTAGGGAAGGAAGATGGACACCTCCTAGTAAAACCCTAACCAAAATCCTGACTGACTACCAGTATGAACAGACCCCAGAGGTAGGTGTGTTCATATGCAGGAATACCTAGAGTCCTATCTAGCCCTATAGTACGTTGGTACTAATGGCAGGGACGAGACTACCTGTTCCTCCAAAAGGAAGGACGATTAGGAGTCTCCTTTAGGCCTAATACAAACAATAGGGAAATGAAACGCACAGAACCTAAACAAAATACAAAAAGGGAAAGGAAAGACTTAACTTCAAAGGGGCTATGGAAGCACCAGTAACTCTGCCGAGATCCACACACCAGCTAGCCACAACTTAAACTGAAGCTATAGACCGCACAGCATTGTGGGAGAAACAACAATAAGAAGGTTAAATGACCACATTAGCAACACCTGAGGCAAGGGGTGTAGCCATTACCAGAAACAGCACAGATGCCTATTGATCCACAAGGAAAAGCTGTCAGATCAAACCATGTGTTGCCAGTCTCACAGATCTCCTGCCACCTGTCACGGGAACGTCCAGGTCACCTATGTGGTAAAACTTACCTGTTACTTTCATTCTCTGGGTCAGTACGATTACAACTATTCCACACACAAGCGGATGAAATAAGTATTGAACATGTCAACAATTTTCAAAGTAAATATATTTCTAAAATTTTGACCAGATCTCGGTAACAACCCATCCAATCCACGCAGGCAAAGTAATCAAACCATAGATATCCATAAATTAAGTTATGTTTAATAATAAGAAATCCACACTGGGAAAAAGTATTAAACATGAAGAAAGAGAGATGCAAAAAAACATGGAATTTCATGACACCAGCTGAAATCTATCCATAATTAGAAAACAATCCTGCCACTGATTGAAAAATAATATTAGCTTTTTCAACTGATGGCCTATAAAAAGGTGTCTAATTACCAAGGTGCTTGTCACGGTGCGGATCACCGTGACGTGCAGGGCCGGTTCTAGGTGAAATGGGCCTCCCAAGGCGAAAAACAATAAGCCCCCCCCATGACACTTGATGACTTTAACGTCCCGTATTGATTGTGGAGATTTAATTTGTGGACGTTCATACAGAAGAAACTGTACATTGTGTAGCACAGTTATGTTATATGTGTATAACAAATATATTTCACTTCAACACTTGGCCGGGGGCTCGGCAGAGTTGATGTTGTGGAGGATTTGGAGAAGGGGCAGAGGGATAGCAGAGCAGGGAGAGGCTGGTGCTGCTACTAGGGGGTCATACCATGGGGGAGTAATAAAGCCCACCATAATGCCCCCTCAGTAGGAATAATTCTCCTTATAATATACAGTGCAAAAATACCCCCTTGTAATGCCCCAGTTGAGCTAATGTCCCTATAGTGCCCCCATAATGTGCCAGTATAAAATACCCCATATATAGTGCCCCAGTAGATGCCCTCAGTGTCTCCCATAATTTGTAAGTATAAAATACTCCTTCTCAGTGCCCCCGTAGATGACACCAGAGTACTCCTCTTCCCCTTCCCCACAGTACCCACCATAATGTGTCCCAGTATAAAATGCTCCTATACAGATCCCCCCATATAAAATACCCCTTCTTTGTGGCCTCAGTAGATGCCCCAATAGTGCCCACCAATAATGTGCCAGTAATAAGTGCCCCCTATCAGAGGAAGGGGAAGGGACACACCTCTCCCTTCCCTGCCCCACAGCACTGCCATCTGTATCGCTGTCCTGAGGACGGCGATACAGATGACTATGGAGATGAGCGCTTCCACAATGTAAGCGCTCATCTCCATGTGTGACTGTGCTGCCACCACGAAAATATCGTTAGTTGCGGGCCGGCGCCGGGGGGCCCCAAGGACTCGGGGGCCCGGGGGCAATTGCCCCCTTGCCTAGATGGAAGCGCCGGCCCTGGTGACATGGATTGCCGTGCAGGCTGGGTGCACGCCTTTTGCGTACTGGCTGTGGTGTCCCGTGTAGGCTGGATGCTTTTGGCTGTGTGCTGGCTGCGGTATCTTGTGTGTTTCTGCCTGTGTGTGTGTACCCCCCTTTGGCTGTATTGTCTGCCTGTGGGTATCCAGGTCTGTTGCGCTATTGTGTACTGGCTGCAGTGTTCCGTGCATGCTGGTCGCTAGGAGCAACATCCTGCATTGCAGCTAGGTATGCTGTGGTTTCTATTTACCCCTTATCTGTTTTGGTACCTCGATGTTTGGTTCTGCTGAAGTTAACCTCCCCTGTTAAGTTCCTGGGTGTGTCCTTTCAGGTGCGTTCGTTAGGCTGCTTTTTCTGCTTTTGAGCGTGGAGCGTTTGGGTCAGTCGGTCTTTGTCTTGTCTTGTGGGTGTTCCCCCCATTCTGCTCTGTCATGTCTGTCTTTGTTTGCTTTGCCAGGGTTTGCCCTTTGCTACTGACCCAAGGGATCCGGCCATCTACGTCTTGGTAGGTTCCGCCTGGTTCTTGTAACGGTCGTGTACACACACACACAGGAGGGAGGGAAGTGACCACTGCGCTCCACCCTTACCCCTGGCCCTGCCTACTTGCCTCGCGAGTCCTAATGACAGGGGACAACTGGACGGCAATCCCTAGCTTGAACTAAGTGCAGGGATGACAGACAGACAAACAACAGAACATGAACGGACCGAGTCAATACCAGGAAAGCTACAAAGTACAAATGGAGCAAGCAGAGAATAGTCAGGAGAAGCCGGGGTCATAAATACCAGGAGAGTCGTGAAGTACCAAAGGAGTAAGCGAGGATCGTCAGGAGGAGGCCGGGGTCAGAATACCAGGAGAGCAGCAAAGTACACAAGGAGCAGGCAGAGAATCATCAGGAAACAGCAGGAGGTAAGTACGCCAGGAAATACAACATCACAGGTGGAACCTAAATTAACAGGCAACCTGTGGCCAGCAGGCTGCCTGTATTTATAGTGGGGAGTGAGGGTCATGTGACGTGGCCAGCGTCACATGACCGACAGACCAACCAGTCGAGCACCGAGTGATCAGCTCAGCGCTCAAGGCAGACTTAGGAGCAGGGAAACTCCCAGCTAGCAAAGCCGCCCTGGGAACGAGGTCAAGAACAGATCCTCGCTCCTGAAGCTAAGCAGCAGGTCTGCGGCTAATGGGAGATCGAGTGCACCTTCGGAACCCCATTACAGTTCTGCATTGTTGTCTTTTGGCCCTCTACCTTGCCTTGTACTGTTCCTTTATCTGTATGGCCAAGCAGAGCATATCTGCGTCTGATCCCTGTATCTGTATAGCTTAGCAGAGCTTATCTGCGTATGATCTTTGTTCCTGTTTTTGTCTGTCTGGCAGTCCTTACTGCTTCTGGTGTTCTGTTTATGTCTGTTCATGTGGCAGTTCCTACTGCTTCTGTTCATGTCTGTCCATGTTTTCCTTCGGAAGAGGGTTCCTGTGTTCCCTGGAGAGGGAATGCCCATTCTCTGTCTGTGTGCAGCTCTGCCTGGGGCCGTTTAGCTTCTATTGCTGGCGGCGCAGGTAATTGCTTCTGCCTATGCTACTGTCGGTACCTTGTCTGGTATCTCCTTGCCGCCTGTCCCTGCTGCCACTGACCCGGTTTATGCTCTGAAGTAGCCCCTGGCAACTACTGTGGCTTGAGCCTATCCTCACCATCAGAGGCTCTAGTGAAGACCAGGTAGCTGCTTAGTTACGCCCCTCCAGAGTATTGCTAGTCAGTGGTGCAGGGGGTTCACACCCACTGATCTGGTTCAGTACATTGAGGTCTTCTGTTATTATCATGGTCACGTGTTTTGTTTCTCTTTAATAAAGTTTTATGTTCTATGGTCCTTGGCCTTCTTGCCTTGTCCAGCTCACAAGACCTCCGGGAGGTTCCCTCGGGACCTCCGGCATGTGACAGTGACACACAAGAAACATCTTACGATGGGTAAAACCAGTGAGCTCTCTCAAGAACTTTGCAACCTTATTGTTGCAAAACATAATGATGACATTAGTTACAAAAAAAATTCTAAACCACTGAAGGTTCCAGTGAGCACTGTTGGGGCCATAATCCAGAAGTGGAAAGAACATAATTTCACCATAAACCGGCCATGACCAGGTGCTCCCCACAAGATTTCAGACAGAGACGTAAAAATAATCAGAACAGTTGTCCAAGGGCCAAGGGCCAAGGACCTCCTGTGGAGAGCTACACAAAAACCTGGAATAAGCAGGTCAACTATAAAAAAAAAAAAAAGTTATTAAGTAAGTAAGTAATGCGCTCAAACTCCATGGCCTGTATGCATGCTCACTATGCAAGATTGCTGAACAAAAAGCAAGTTCAAGCGTGTTTAAAGTTTGGTCAACAACATTTATACAAGCCTGTAAAATACTGGGAGAATATAATCTGGTCAGATGAGACCAAAATTCGATTTTTGGGATGCCATAATACACCCCATGTTTAGAGGTCAAAAGGCACTGCATATTACCCCAAAGACACCATACCAACAGTGAAGTTTGGAGATGAGAACATCCTGGTGTGGGGCTCTTTTTCAGCGTATGCCATTTGGACACTATATAATTTAAAGTTCTTGATAAAAAAAATCTGATGCCATCTACCAGGATGATGAAGATGAAACAAGGGTGGACATTTCAGCAAGACAATGATCCCAAACACACATCCAAGGAAGCTCTCAGTTGGTTTCAGAGAAAGAAAATAAATCTGCTAGAATGGCCCAGCTAATCACCTGACCTGAATCCAAAAGAAAATCTATGGAAGGAACTAAAGCTCAGACTTCATAGAAGGAGCCCACAGAACTCTCAGGATTTGAAGAGTTTGTGTGGAAGAATGGGCCAAAAAAAAAAAATCACACCTGAGCAATGCATGCGGCTAGTTTCTCCATACAGGAGGCGTCTTGAAGCTGTCATCACCAACAAAGGCTTTGGTACGAAGTATTAAATAAGTTTCAGTAAGCGTGTTCAATACTTTTTCCCCTGTGTCATCTCTCACAATTACACATAATTTAAGGACATCTGTGTTTTGATTTCTTTCACTGTGTGGATTGGATGGGTTGTTACTAGTGTTGAGCGAGCATGCTCGGCCGAATACCTGCTCGGCTCGAGCATCGCTATGCTCGGCACATGGTGGTACTCAGCCGAGTACCGCATGTGCTAGATTTCCATACTCGAGTCTCCTCTCTGCACGTTTCGTGGCTGCTAAGCAGCCAATAAACGTGCAGGTAAGTACTACCATCACTGTAATGCCAGTAGCCATGTTGGCTACTGGCATCACAGTGATTGGCTAGCCGAAACGCTTAATCGGGTGCTATATAGCACCTGATGACGCGGGTTTGGCTCATTTTGAGTCAGGGAGAGCTTCGCTTAGGAAGGGACAGATAGTTTCAGGAGTGCGATTGCAATATATTCGATAGAAAAACGTTTCAAAGACCTAAAAGTCCTTTTAAGGACTATTGTGAGTGGTGGCAGGCTGGCAGCAATATAATTTAGCCAGCAAATTTTTTTCTCGATAATTAACAATACTTTTTCGATAGAGGGTGTCTGCAGTGACTTGTGACATCTGTGCGGCAATATCTTCTGTGTCTCAGGGCCAGATATTGGGAAAAATATTACTGACAACAAATATATATATATTTTTTCCATAATTTATCCACACTTTGCCTATAAACGGTGTCTGCAGTGAATTGTCACATCTGCGCTGCAAGCACGTGTGTGTCAGGGCCAGATATTGGGAAAAATATTACTGACAAATATATTTTTCCCATAATTTATCCACATTTTTCCTATAAACGGTCCCTTATAACATATAACATTTAATATGAAGAAGGCGAGCATTAAGGGACAGGGAAGTGGCCGTGATGCTGATGGTGCATGCAGAGGCCCTGGGTGCGGTGAAACTGTGCCTGCTGCCAGAGCACAAGAAAAACAATCATCCAAGATACCTAGCTTCATGTCCCAGTTTGCAGGGCGGCACAGGACACCACTCTTAAAGTCAGCCCAGTGCGAGCAGGTGGTCGGTTGGATTGTAGCAGATAGTGCTTCCAGTCGGTTAAGCACCACCCTGTCTTCCACCAAGTCCAGTCTGGTCCACACAATCCTCACCCTGATCCTCCTTCCTCCCACCATTTAGAGTCTGGCCAAACAAGTGATCCCACACTCTGATATTCCGAGGACCTCTTTGCATCGGCATTAATTGATTTGGCCCTCTCGCAAAGCACGCTTTAAGAGGGACCTAAGATCTTGTGCCCCGATTCCCAACCTCTTGAGCATCCAGAGTAACAAGAACATGACACTGGGGAACGGGAATTAGTATGTAATGAGGTGGATGATGATGAAACACAGTTGCTAATGACTCAACCGCAATTACTGTCTCAAGAGGTTGAGGAAGAGGATGACACACAGTTGTCAATCACTGAGGTTGTGGTTAGGTCAACAAATCAGGAGGATGATCAGAGTGAGGAAGTGGAAGAGGATGTGCTGGACGACGAGGTCACTGACTTAACCTGGGAAGGTGGCAACAAGCTGAGTGAAGAGCAGTACAGAGGGTGAGGGATCTGCAGCACTGCAGCAGGCTGGAAGAGGAAGTAAGGTGGTAAAAGGCGGGCACCACTGAACAGGCCCGCAACTGTTCCAAGGAGCACCCCCTGTACGTAAATCTCCCTTGGCAAGGGGTAGGTGTTCGGCAGTATGGCACTTTTTTGAGGAAAGTGCGGATGACAAAAGAATAGTAGTTTGCAACCTGTTTCACACCAAAATGAGCCGGGGCGTGAACACTAGCAACCTCACCACCACCAGCATGATCTGCCACATGGCATCAATGCACCCTAATAGGTGGGCCGAACGCCTGGGTCCACAATCTGGGTCTGCGGGTCACACCACTAGTGATGAGCGGCAGGGGTCATATTCGAATTTGCGATATTTCGCGAATAATTTTTAGAATATTCGTCGAATATTCGAAAATTCGAAAATTCACGATTTTTAAAAAAAAAAATCGGCAAGGTAAGGATTGTGTAATATGCGAATTTTCATAATTTGAATTCGGATTAGAATTTTTATTGCAAATTTTTAAACTTACAACTATTAGACAAAGAAGATTATAGCACTATATTAGCTAAATTGCTTTATATTCGATTTTTTTCGAATATTCGCTATATTGCTATAACTTAGTTTTTTCGAATATTCGCAATATTCTAAAACAAGAATATATAGCAATATAGCGAATATTCGAAAAAAACGAATATAGAGCAATTTAGCTAATATAGTGCTATAATCTTTTTTTTATAGTTGTAATTTTTTTCCAATCTGAACTTCAGATGAGAAAAAAATTACAACTATTAGATAAAGAAGATTATAGAGCTATATTAGCTAAATTGCTCTATATTCATTTTTTTTCGAATATTCGCTATATTGCTTCGTTATATAAATATATTCGCTATAATATTCGCTATATAAAACTTAGTTTTTTCTAATATTCGTAATATTCTAAAACAAGAATATATAGCAATATAGCGAATATTCAAAAAAACGAATATCGAGCAAAATTCGCAAACACTACTTCTCCTAAAGTCAAGTATATTGCAGCCTTCTTATTGGCCCACAAGCTAGAAGCAGGGAGGGATCATGTGTACTGATTAAAAAAAAAAAAATCAAATAAAAAAAAAAAAAAAGGAAAAAAATATTCGAATATTCGAAATTACGAATATATACACTGCGTGCAGAATTATTAGGCAAATGAGTATTTTGACCACATCATCCTCTTTATGCATGTTGTCTTACTCCAAGCTGTATAGGCTCGAAAGCCTACTACCAATTAAGCATATTAGGTGATGTGCATCTCTGTAATGAGAAGGGGTGTGGTCTAATGACATCAACACCCTATATTAGGTGTACATAATTATTAGGCAACTTCCTTTCCTTTGGCAAAATGGGTCAAAAGAAGGACTTGACAGGCTCAGAAAAGTCAAAAATAGTGAGATATCTTGCAGAGGGATGCAGCACTCTTAAAATTGCAAAGCTTCTGAAGTGTGATCATCGAACAATCAAGCGTTTCATTCAAAATAGTCAACAGGGTCGCAAGAAGCGTGTGGAAAAACCAAGGCGCAAAATAACTGCCCATGAACTGAGAAAAGTCAAGCGTGCAGCTGCCAAGATGCCACTCGCCACCAGTTTGGCCATATTTCAGAGCTGCAACATCACTGGAGTGCCCAAAAGCACAAGGTGTGCAATACTCAGAGACATGGCCATGATAAGAAAGGCTGAAAGACGACCACCACTGAACAAGACACACAAGCTGAAACGTCAAGACTGGGCCAAGAAATATCTCAAGACTGATTTTTCTAAGGTTTTATGGACTGATGAAATGAGAGTGAGTCTTGATGGGCCAGATGGATGGGCCTGTGGCTGGATTGGTAAAGGGCAGAGAGCTCCAGTCCGACTCAGACGCCAGCAAGGTGGAGGTGGAGTACTGGTTTGGGATGGTATCATCAAAGATGAGCTTGTGGGGCCTTTTCGGGTTGAGGATGGAGTCAAGCTCAACTCCCAGTCCTACTGCCAGTTTCTGGAAGACACCTTCTTCAAGCAGTGGTACAGGAAGAAGTCTGCATCCTTCAAGAAAAACATGATTTTCATGCAGGACAATGCTCCATCACACGCGTCCAAGTACTCCACAGCGTGGCTGGCAAGAAAGGGTATAAAAGAAGAAAATCTAATGACATGGCCTCCTTGTTCACCTGATCTGAACCCCATTGAGAACCTGTGGTCCATCATCAAATGTGAGATTTACAAGGAGGGAAAACAGTACAACTCTCTGAACAGTGTCTGGGAGGCTGTGGTTGCTGCTGCACGCAATGTTGATGGTGAACAGATCAAAACACTGACAGAATCCATGGATGGCAAGCTTTTGAGTGTCCTTGCAAAGAAAGGTGGCTATATTGGTCACTGATTTGTTTTTGTTTTGTTTTTGAATGTCAGAAATGTATATTTGTGAATGTTGAAATGTTATATTGGTTTCACTGGTAAAAATAAATAATTGAAATGGGTATATATTTGTTTTTTGTTAAGTTGCCAATAATTATGCACAGTAATAATCACCTGCACACACAGATATCCCCCTAAAATAGCTAAAACTAAAAACAAACTAAAAACTACTTCCAAAAATATTCAGCTTTGATATTAATGAGTTTTTTCGGTTCATTGAGAACATGGTTGTTGTTCAATAATAAAATTAATCCTCAAAAATACAACTTGCCTAATAATGCTGCACTCCCTGTAGATCTATATTCAAAATATTCGCGAATTTTCGAAGTACCTATATTTGCGATAAAAATTTGAAATTCGAATATTCGTGATCAACACTACACACCACTGCCTCCTCTTCCCCTGTGTTACGTGCTGGCTAATCCCCTGTCCAAGATGCAGGCCCAGATGCCTCTTGCCCTGCACCTGGTCCTTTGCAAGCACCATCAGCGACCTCATCCACATCCCTGTCCTAGTGCAGCATCCAAATGTCATTACCCTAGGCATTTGAACGCAAGCGCAAATACCCAGCCACCCACCCACAGGCCATAGCACTAAATGTGCCACTTTCCAAATTACTGGCCCTGGAAATGTTGCCAATTAGGCTTGTGGACACTGAGGCCTTCCGCAGCCTGATGTCGGTGGCCGTCCCTCGTTACGCAGTCCCCAGCCGCCACTATATTTCAAGGTGTGCCATGCCAGCCTTACACCAACATGTGTCCCTTAACATCACACGTGCCCTGACCAACGCAGTTACTGGAAAGGTCCATTTAACGACGGACACATGGACAAATGCTTTCAGCCAGGGACGCTACATTTCCCTGACAGCACACTGGGTGAAAGTTGTGGAGGCCGGGAGCGACTCGTACCCTAGGATGGCACAGGTGCTACCAACGCCAAGGATTTCCACCAGCACCTACATTAGTGGTTACAACCCCCACTTCTCCTCTTCCGCCTCCTCCTCCACTTCCACCTCCAAATTATCCACATGCAGCACCAGTCAGCCATCAGCCGGTAGCTGGAAGCAGTGTAACACTGCAGTGGAGAAGCGGCAACAGGCCGTGCTGAAGCTGATCTGCCTAGGTGACAAACAGCACTCCGCCGCAGTGCTATGGCAGGGGATAAGGGACCAGACTGATCTGAGGCTCTCGCCACTCAACCTAGAACCAGGCATGGTTGTGTTTGATAATGGCTGTAACTTGGTGGCGGCTTTGGAGCTGGGCAACCTTAGACACATCCCATGCCTTGCCCACGTATTCAACCTTGTGGTTCAGTGGTTTCTCAAAACCTACCCCAATTTGCCTGAGCTACTGGTGAAGGTGCACCGCGTGTGTGCACATTTCTGCAAGTCACCGACAGCTTCAGCTGCTCTGTCAATGCTGCAGCAGCACTTGAAATCGCCAGCTCACCGGCTGTTGTGCGACGTGAGCACGCGCTGGAACTCCAAGTTCCATATGTTGGCCAGGATTTGTGAGCAGCAGAGGGCAGTTGTGGAATACAAGCTGCAACATGGTTGTCGCCTTTCCAGTCAGCTTCCGCTATTCACAAGAGAGGAGTGGGCATGGATGTCTGATCTCTGTGAGGTTTTTACGCAACTTTGAGGAATCAACACAGATGGTGAGCGGCGATAAAGCTATTATCAGCGTCACCATCCCACTTCTGTGTCTTCTCAAACGCTTGCTGCTGACAATTAAGGAAGATGCTGTGCATGTGGAAGACATTACGCAGGTTGATGATAGCCAGACTGCCCTCAGTTCGCCTTCTCAGCGCGAATTGGAGGCTGAAGAGGAGGAGGAGCAGGAGACTGTTGCCTCAGCTACAGAGGGTAGTACTCATGGAAGTCTAATTCCATCTGTTCTGCATGGGTGGGTAGAAGAGGAGGAAGAGGATGAGGAGCTTGGGAGTGATCCTCCTGATGACAACAGCAACATCTTGCCTGTTGGTACTCTGGCACACATGGCTGACTTCATGTTAGGCTGCCTTTCCGGCGATCCGCGCGTTATATGCATTTTAAACAACACGGATTACTGATTGTTCACTCTTCTCGACCCCCGCTACAAATAGAACTTCTCATCTCTCATTTCTCTGGTGGAGAGGACAAGCAAAATAGTGCAATACCAGAAGATCCTTGTTGGAAAATTGCTCCAAAATTTTCCATCTGACAACGTTGGCGGCAGAGTCCGTACTTCCTTGGCCAACTGAGGAGGGGAGAAAAGGGGAACACACAGCAGTTCCAACAAAGGCAGGGCAACACTCTCCAAAGCCTGGGACAGTTTCATGACACCCCACCAGCATCCTCACCCTGATGTGCGGCCTACTGCCACAAGGAGAGAAAATTTTTGGAAGATGGTGAAGGAGTACACAGCAGACCATGTCCTCAATGATCCCTCAGTGCCTTACAACTACTGGGTGTCCAAGCTGGACACGTGGCACGAACTTTCGCTCTACGCTTTGGAGGTGCTGGCCTGCCCTGCCACCAGCGTTTTGTCTGAGCGTGTATTTAGTGCTGCTGGTGGCATTATAACAGATAAGCATAGCCGCCTGTCAACTTAAACTGCTGACTCATATAAAAATGAACAAGGCCTGGATTGACCATGACTTCTCGACTCCACCATAGGAATGCTTATTAACATAAAGGCACTTTACATGTGTTGTTTTTAATGTAGTTAATAGAGTTGGTCGAGCACCCGAATATCACGATGTGTTCGGCCAGAGCCCCCGAGCACCTGAGCACTACGCTGCTACCAACATCTGCTGAGAATTTCATGTCAATAGCTCCTTTACAAATATATAAATAAAATTGGTGACATGTTCAATACTTATTTAATCCCCTGGGCATGTGTAGATTTTGTTGCATTTCAATACTGAAAAAAAAAAAAAAAAACTATGGATTTTTCTTTTTTTCTTTGTATCATCATATTCTGACCCCATAACTTTAATTTTTATTTATACAGAGCTGTTTGAGGGCTCATTTTTTGTGGGGTGATCTATACTTTTTATTAATACCATTTTGGGGTGTGTATGACTTTTTTTAGCACTTTTTATGGCATTTTTTGTGGGAGGTGAAGAGACCAAAAAACAGCGAATCGACCATTTTGACAATTTTTTCCCCCAGTTTTGCCATTTACCACATGGGCTATACTATGCATATCTATTTTAATAGTATGGGCGTTTTCGCTCACAGCGATGCCCATAATGTTTATTTTTTTTAAATTGATTATGTATTTTAATTTTAATTTTGGGAAAGAGGGTAGGGTGATTAAAATTTTTACATATTTTATATTTTAAATATCTTTAAAAACTTTTTTTTTCCCACTAGGAACTTTAATAAGCAATTATCAGATTGCTTCTCTCATAGACTCCAATGCATAAGGATTGGAGTCTATGGGAATTACACTATGTTCCTATGGAGTCCTGCCACAGGCTATAGGTCCGGCAGCCTCAGATCATTCAAGAGGACCGAGGCTGTTGCACACACATCCGACTCCCCGATCCTCGCTAGGCTGAGCCGGTAGACATCTGGAAGCATGCGCTCCGGGTTTTTGACCTTCCAGAGGTCACCACGGCTTCTGAGGGGTTAAATTTGTGCAATCAACATTATCATCAATCGCATAAATTAGTCCCGGGTTAAAGTGGTGTCTCACTTCAGCAAATGGCATTTATCATGTAGAGAAAGTTAATAGAAGGCACTTACTAATGTATTGTGATTGTCAATATTGCCTCCTTTGCTGGCTAGATTAATTTTTCCATTACATTATACACTGCTCGTTTCCATGGTTACAACCACCCTGCAATCCAAGAGCGGTGACCGTGCTTGCGCACTTGTACAGCATGTAGTATGGGGGGCTGTACACTTTATTATAGTGCTGATAAGCGAGTTAGATCAAAGCATAGCATTGTGGATGTGCGATCCAGTTCTGTTCTCCCCCCCATGAATACTAATGTCTATTTTTTTCTTTACTGGTATCAGCACTCCTCCCATTCGGCACAGGTGGTTTTAATCACACAGGTCTGCATATAGTGGTCATTGACCTGTAGCTCCTGATAGCAATGGACATGTTGTGTTAGACAATTGTTCACATGGTGCAGTACTGTGTGGTGGCCTTTGTTTTTGTGGTGCTGTTCTGGTGGGTTGGTGGGACCCAGTGCCATGAGTGGCATTGTCAGACAGCAGGGTTGCTGCTTTGACTCCTGGGTCCCGCCGCCTACCAGGGCATTACCGCTTTGTCACCGCACTGCGCTGCGCCTTTTTGTCAGAGTAGGTCCCACTCAAAAGAGGCGTCCTTGTCGTGGTGAGTGGGCTTATACCTTTTGATCAAAATGTACACTAATGCCTCTTGTACAGCATGTAGTATGGGGGGCTGTACACTTTATTATATCGCTGATAAGCGAGTTAGATCAAAGCATAGCATTGTGGATGTGCGATCCAGTTCTGTTCTCCCCCCCATGAATATCATGTAGAGAAAGTTAATAGAAGGCACTTACTAATGTATTGTGATTGTCAATATTGCCTCCTTTGCTGGCTAGATTAATTTTTCCATTACATTATACACTGCTCGTTTCCATGGTTACAACCACCCTGCAATCCAAGAGCGGTGACCATGCTTGCGCACTATTGGAAACTGTAGGAGTTCAGAAAACCCAGGGCCACTTCTGTACTGTACTTCAGGCTTTCAAACATCCTGGTATTAGGAGAAGTATGATCATTGATTAATGGGTTAATTGAGGTAATTGATACAAAGTAACTCTCTCCTGCTATTTTAGTCTTATAGGCAGAAAAATACGGTATTTAAGACTAAGACACACCCCTTTTTATATTAACCCTTCCAATTTAAGCTTCTCTTATTACATATTTAAACTAAATTACTAACCCTATCCAAAACCACATTTTAAAACTTATCCAATCAAACCCATACACATTATGATCTTCCTTATGTTTGTAACCTACGTATCATTAAAAATCAATCACTCCCTTTAAGGGCTCTTGCACATGATCGTATGCCCTCCGAGACATATGGTCCATGAGCAGGCCATATGTCCCAAAGCTGCATTGGTCGGGCCACCCGCGGGGCTATTGTCCCGCACTCATAAGAGTGCGGGAAAATAGCCCAGCGGGCAGCCCGACATGCACAGCATCATTGTAATCTATGATGCTGTGTACTCCCGTGCTCACGATCAATGCCGCTCCAGGACCATATGTGTCACGACAGGTAGGTAAGCGGGGAAATAACCAAACACAGGAAAACCAACAGAACAGATGACTAGGCCCAAAAGCTAGGGAGAAAAGAGTCACCTCCTAGCGATCCCTAAAAGCTTTCCCTAAACTGCTGTGCCCATGTGCATACCCTAAGGGTGGATATGCACATGCCCTCGTGCCTAAAACCTAAACACCCTGTGCAAACCCTGAGCAGCAGGGAAAAGGGAAGAGGCTACCTGCTTCTTCAAACCAGGAGGAAGCAAGCGTCCTTCTAGAGGCTTAGATAAAAACACACAAAGGGAAATGAAGGAGAGGACTTATCTTGAGCAGAGCTGGAGCAGACGATCCACGACAAATCAAGAGCTCCCAGGAAAGAACTATAACCCGCACAGGCCACTGGGGGAAGGAGGGATAAATAGCCTCACTAACAATGAAACCCAGTACACCTGAGGGAAGGTGGATCCAGCTCAAACCCAAATCAAAACAAACCAAGAAGTCTGACATGTGCAGCCAGTCTGACAGATCTCCGAACATTCACAGGGCAAGGCCTGACAGTATGTCTCTGAGGGCATACAGTCGTGTGCAAGAGCCCTAACCCTGTTTTTTTTGGGGGGGGGGGGGGGGAAGAACACTAACTTAAATATGTTTCCCAGAAACCCAAGTGTATGCAAATTAGCTTATATGGCAAAACAGAAAAGAACGGATTTTGTGTATAATGCTATCACAATATACTCTATAAATGCAAATTTGCATATAAACTTGTAGTACATTTTCCTGGCATACTAAATTAGTTTCTAATTTTTCGTCTCCCTAATGATAAGCAGTATGTCAAACAATATCTCCCATTCACGCACACTAGGCAAAGTTCTTTAGAGACTTATTAGTTCTCAGGTTCCTTGAGGTTCTATGTGCTACAGGGAGATCATTAAGGATGTGAAGCTGTATTCTCCTTTCAGCCACTGTATGGGTAATTGCCCAGTCCAATAAAAGGAAAGCAGAGTGACTGTTTTTCTGTGCAATTTACACATGCTGGGAAAAGACACTCTTATGGCAGGTTCTCATCAGCGTTAGGAATTCTGTTATTGTCTTCCGTTCTAATGGAATACATTCCGTTTTGCTCCGTCCTAATATATTTCTATGAGCACATATAACGGTTCTGTTGGTTTCCGTCTGTTATAACGGAATTCCTTACGCTGATGATAACCCGCCCTTACCTGTCTGAAGTGTTTTTCGACCATAGTGTGATCTCACCCACATCTTCAATGGAAATGGTTACGGAACCGGCAAGTAGTCTGTCATCACCTGCCGTAGTCATTTTCCTTCAGGGCTCATCTTTTATCCCAACATGTCGCAGATTTGAAGTAAATGCAGCAAGAAGGGTCACATTATGAAGGACTGCACGGAGGCTGTCTACAGGAATTGTTATGTGGCGGGGAAGAAGTCCAAGGACTGTCCCAGGAAGACTGCCTGTAATCTCTGTGAACAGGCCCACATCTACAAGATTTGACCTCTCTGAGGTCAGACATCTCTGGGGTCAAACAAGGCTACCCTCTTTCACCTCTTCTTTTTGTTTGTGTTAAGGAGCTCTTCACAGAGTCTATCTATCAAAATCCAGAGGTAAGAGAGATCACTGCACCAGAACCACACCGACAAATAATCAGGTGTTCTCTGAACATGCATGGAGTGACCGTCTTCTGCGCAGATCGGAGTGCGATGACGACACTCGTCTAGACGTCCGAGGAATTCATTCTGTTTTCAGGAACCAAGGTTAAGGCCTCTTTCACACGGGCGTCATGGTTATGGGCCGGATAAGATGCGGGTGCGTCGTGGGAAAAAGCGTGATTTTTCCGCATGAGTGCAAAACATTTTAATGCGTTTTGCACACGTGTGAGAAAAATCGGCATGTTTGGTACCCAAACCTGAACTTCTTCACAGATGTTTGTAATATTTTCCCTTATAACATGGTTATAAGGGAAAATAATAGCATTCTTAATACAGAATGCTTAGTAAAATAGGGCTGGAGGGGTTAAAAAAATAATAATAATTTAACTGACCTTAATCCACTTGTTCGCGCAGCCCGGCTTCTCTTCTGTCTTCTTTCTTCAGGACCTGGTAAAGGAGCTTTGATGACATCACTGCGCTCATCACATAGTCCATCACATGATAAATCACCATAGTGATGGATCATGTGACGGACCATGTGATGAGCGCAGTGACGTCACCACAGGTCCTTTTCCTACTGCACAGCAAAGATGAAGACAGAAGAGAAGCTGGGCTGCGTAAACAAGTGGATGAGGTGAGTTAAATTATTTTTATTAATTTTTTAACCCCTCCAGCCCTATTGTACTAAGCATTATGTATTCAGAATGCTATTATTTCCCCTTATAACCATGTTATAAGGGAAAATAATAATGATCGGGACCCCATCCCGATCGTCTCCTAGCAACCGTGCGTGAAAATCGCACCGCATCCGCACTTGCTTGCGGATGCTTGCGATTTTCACGCAGCCACATTCATTTATATGGGGCCTGCGTTGCGTGAAAAACACACAAAGTAGAGCATGCTGCGATTTTCACGCAACGCACAAGTGATGCGTAAAAATCACCGCTCATGTGCCATAGAAATTAATGGGTCCGGATTCAGTGCGGGTGCAATGCGTTGACCTCACGCATTGCACCCACGCGGAAAACTCGCCCATGTGAAAGGGGCCTTACTGCGGGAAGTTGGAGGCCACTAGAGATATGCCCCCATTGTCTGAGATGGGAAAACCCTTTTGAGTCCATTGCACAAATTAGTTTGTGGATAGTCTTTGGTTTCTACGGGCTTGAGTCCATCTAGCTGGTGTTCCTTTACAGACTGGTGTGGTGAACTCCCACTTATTGTGATAGGGACGACGGAAAAAGCAGAGCCAGTGCCTGAGGTGGGACCTGCACCTATCAGACAATGGGGGCATATCCTAGAGATATACCCCCACTGTCCAAGATGGGAATACCACTTTAATCGAGTCTATTTCAGGGACCCTTGCCGCTACCACTAAGATTGTTTGGAAGAATGTGGTTTCTAGCACGTTAAACAATGGGCACAAAGACCTGGCATGGATGGCCATTCAGGGGTACCTGCCCCTGAGAACTTTCATGCATGCCTGTGGACTATGCAACACCAGGTACTGTCCTAGGTGACCATTCGAGGAAGAAACAACCTTGCTCCTCTTTTGGGAGTGCCTGCTTGTGCATTGCTAGACACCTTGGTAAATGAACTCCGAGACTATATACCCAGAGGCAGCCTAAAGTACACCACTGTGCTTTGAGGACTCCTCCATGGGAGCTTCATTGTTTGGCTATCCAGGAGGCTTTTTGTCTTAAGAACTGTTTTAAGGATGCTGTGTGGCTTGCCAGAAAACACCTGGTGATGAACTGGGAGAGGATGTCTGTCCAGGACTGCCACAGGCTGGTTTTCAGCCTGCTCAGGGACTAGTTCATGATGGATAGTCGACCATGAAAATGATTAAAACCCCTCTCCTTCCCTCCTCTCCCCTCGATGTGTCTGTCTTTCAATAAAGCTTTGGGCCTGTGACTCCCGTCCCTCTGCCCACTTCCCTGTCACCCCTTCCCACTTAACTGACCCTTGCTGATTGATGTGTGATACTGTGCATAGTGTATAGTACATGATCTGGGCCTGTGCTGTACATTGCGGCCATGTACTAGAAGTCTATGTGTAGTATTTATTGTATAGTGTTTCAGAATGCACTGTGTTGCATTATACTGTTTGTTAGTACTTTGACGACTGATTGAGAAATAAAATATATTTTTAATCAACCTTCTGGATAGAGAACTTGTATGTCTCATTGTAAAAAACATTACCCTTGTAGGGTATGCTGATTCTTACATCCTTATTGATAGAGTTGGCCTGCACACCTCACTTGTGCGCAATGTTTTTGTTCTGTGTTTTTGTGTACAAATTTGTTTGGTATATATGGTAGGGCTTCAGTTATGAGCAGTATAGTGGAACGGGGGCACTTGAACTAGTTTTTATATGTTTAGGGAACAGCGATGAGCATGGATGAAAATAGAACAGATATGGTAGGTGTATTTAAGAATGAGATGAATCGTTTTATTTTTCTGTTCACAATGTGATCAGGCAAAGTTATCTATATTTTATACTAAAAGGGTTAATAAGAAGGGGGAATGGTTTAATTGATGTATTGAGAGTGTTAGGATAATTTGTCTATTACTTTTGGATGGAGTACTACATTGAATACGAGGACTTGATAATTAAAAAATTGGAATAATTTATACAAATTATTTTTTTTACTTTATTTATAAACAAAGCTGCGTCTTATAGGCGGAAAAATATAGTATATATCCGGACTTAAAGGAGGTCGCTCAAGCCAGGAGAGGAGCAGAATTGCATGACTATTCACATGAACCGCACTAACTACGAGAAAGCAGGCAGTTTTAAATATCACTGTGCAACAATACTTAATATGCGAATTTAGAACAATGAAATCTGGTTAACTGCCTGAATAAATGTCGCTAAAATACACTTTATTAAATGGTCAACTTAAAAAATAAATGTGGAAGTTCACAAAGTCCTTATCAGGCTGGGCATCAAAGACATGAGGGTGCAAAATGAAAATATATCTCGCGTTCCCCCACTGCCTTTCTACCACTAGAGTAGTATATGCTATAATCTCATTCAACGCATTCAAATATGCAGACTTAAAGCCCTGCACTGTGCCCCCATGCTTTGGGAATAATTCCTTTGCTCAGTGGCGTAGCTATCAGGGAAGCGACTGCTTCGGGGCCCGAGCTCAGAAGGGGCCCCAGAGCAGTAGTGGATGTTTTCATTAGATCTAGGGCTGCCCCTGCTCACAGCTCCTGCACTTTATAGAAGCAGATGCCACTTACAGCAGCAGCGCTGGAGCTCCTCCCACTGAAGGTCCGCACTCAGTGAGGAGCAGACACAGTATCATGGCGTCTCCTCCTCCTCCTATGGCCGCTCTCAGGCTGGGATCCGCAGTACTGCACACCACTTGCCAGCACTGCTTTCTGTTTTCTATTGGCTGGCAGATTACTATGACATCAGCTGCCAGCCAATAGCAGAACTTTATGGGATCAAGCCCCACCCACCAGTGTGAAGCTACTGTAGAGCAGGCTGGCTGCTCCAGCACTCAGAGCTCTAGAATGCCCCCCCCCCCATGTGTTCTGTTCTCTGACCCCCATAGTAGGTTACTGATTAACCCCTCCACTGCTGTCCCTGGATGGCACAGAGGGGTGATGGCACCTACTTCTCCAGGCTGCCTGTGAGGACCAGACATCAGCTGTCTACAGGAAAGGTAAGTGTCTGTGTGTACAAATAGGTGTATAACTACTTGTATGTACATGTGTGTGTGTGTATATAGTATATATATATATATATATATATGTTCATATACAGTATGTGGTGAGTGCGTGTATGAGCGCGTCTATGTATGTGGTGAGTGCGTGTATGAGTGCGTCCATGTATGTGGTGAGTGCGTGTATGAGTGCTTCCATGTATGTGGTGAGTGCGTGTATGAGTGCTTCCATGTATGTGGTGAGTGCGTGTATGAGTGCGTCCATTAAGTTGGGGAGGGGCCCTGCACAAAAATTTGCTGTGGGGCCCAGTCAGTTCCTGCTTATCAATATTGTTTATATATATAGAATTCTTCCGACTCACGCATATAAACATATAGCATAAATAGCTGCCGATCTGTATCATTGATCATGCAGAAAGATATGCTGGGACAGTAGTAGCAGGTGATTGGTGTTCCTGACAGATATTACAAAAGGAGATATGCTGTGAGAGTGGTCACAAGCAAATCATACTTCTCACAGATAATCCCATCACCCCTATCATTGATACACAATACGATATCATGACTTTGAGTTGGGGTATCTAAATGAAACAAGTGTAGGAAATTAAAGGGAACCTGTCACCTGGAAAAGACAATTTACACTAATCACAGTACCTTAAAGTATCTCTCATAGTGTGCCCAAAGATGTATTCATATCTTCTTTCTGCGTTGTGCTGTCTCATAAAATCGACTTATAAAACTGTGTTTGGCACCTTTTTGAAGTCGTGCTGAAGTCACGGGGGCAGCGGCCTCCTTGACTCAACTGTCGGATAAGCCCGCCCCTATGCCGCTCCTGATGGACATTTTTCCCTGTAGCCGTGACCGCGCTCTTCTCGCGCATGCGTCGTGCGTGTCCTGCCACAGCATGATCCCGGCTACGGCTCCCTCCCTCCCTGGCATCTGCATGTTCACTGCGCCTGCGCTGCAGTGCAAGCAGACAGTGATCACGCTCACGCCGCAGGGGAGAAGCGATGGGCGCGAGCGCGCTGTATAGGAACGGCGCAGGCGCAGTGAACAAGAAGATGCCAGGGAGGGAGGGAGCCGTAGCCGGGATCATGCTGTGGCAGGACACGCACGACGCATGCGCGAGAAGAGCGCGATCCCGGCTACAGGGAAAAATGTCCATCAGGAGCGGCATAGGGGCGGGCTTATCCGATGGTTGAGTCAAGGAGGCCGCTGCCCCCGTGACTTCAGCACGACTTCAAAAAGGTGCCAGACACAGTTTTATAAGTCGATTTTATGAGACAGCACAACGCAGAAAGAAGATATGAATACATCTTTGGGCACGCTATGAGAGATACTTTAAGGTACTGTGATTAGTGTAAATTGTCTTTTCCAGGTGACAGGTTCCCTTTAAGTCATTGAGCCGCAGCAGTTTGACTCTTTGTAATATAAATGTCCACTGGGCCTCCTTGCATAACAATAGATTATTGATATCTCCCCCCCTTGGAGGAGTTCTAATGTGTTTCATCCCTTGGAATTGTATACAGTTGCTCATGCCAGGGTGGTGCATCAATATATGTTGCGCAATTGGAGTATCCGCCTGCTTGGCAATATCCAGGAGATGTTTCCCTATTCGCCTCCTGAACTCTCTCTTTGTTTTTCCTACAAATTGTTTATTACAGACGCAAGTAGCCACATACACCACAGTCTTACAGTTGATAAACAATCTAATATCATAGCTCCTTCCGGTAGTTGCACTTACCGCTTTATTGCCTTTTTGAATTGCTTTACAAGCAACGAACCCTCCACACTTAAAGGTGCCGTTCAGTTTCCTTGCTAGCCATGTTTCACTCGTGGGAGTAGTGAAGGCACTATGTACTAATTTATAGTGATGAGCGAGAGGTACCATATTCGATTTCGCGATATTTCGCGAATATTCGAATGAATATTCGCATTATTTTCGTCGAAATCGAATATTCGTAATTATTTTATTTTTCGCAAATAATATGCGAAAAAAAATTTCGTACGATTTTTTTTCCTGTATAAGGCAACTTTCCTATGACTATGGCTAGGCTAATATGTGTATTTTACGAAATTTCTTAATACTGCTCTAACTTCGTCTTTTAGAATATTCGTAATATTCTAAAAGACGGAGTTAGAGCAATATTACGAATATTCTAAAAGACGAAGTTACAGCAATATTAAGAAATTTTGTATAATACACATAGATTGTAATTTAGCTAATATAGTGCTATAATCCTTTTTTTTTTTCTTATCTAATTTTTTTGCCTCTTCTGAACTTCAGTTTTTGGAAAATATGTACACTATTAAAAAAATTACTTTAGCAGTATATTAGCTAAATTACAATCTATATGTGTATTTTACGAAATTTCTTAATACTGCTCTAACTTCGTCTTTTAGAATATTCGTAATATTGCTCTAACTCCGTCTTTTAGAATATTACGAATATGCCGTATTTTTAGTATTTTTCGAATATAGTGCTATATTCTTGATTTTCGTATATAGCACTATTTTTGAAAAATTTCGAGTCATTTCATCAGTCAAGTATTACTATGCTTATTGCTAATGCTTAAAGCTTGTGTGCGGATCGCATGTTGTAAAGACGTTTTTTTTTCACAAAGGCAAAGGCTAGGTTATGTTCCATGACTAGCAACCGTGCCGAGAATTCACTTGACATGTAAAAAGTGTTCAGTTACTCATATAATTTTGACTCTTTCTTATATTGTATGCGAAAATTCGCTACCATTAAATTCCTAAAAAAATTCTGTTCGTGTAATGGTTAGCTGGCTCTTCCCAATACTCATATAATTTTGACTCTTTCTTATATTGTATGCGAAAATTCGCTACCATTAAATTCCTAAAAAAATTCTGTTCGTGTAATGGTTAGCTGGCTCTTCCCAATACTCATATAATTTTCACTCTTTCTTATATTGTATGCGAAAATTCGCTACCATTAAATTCGCAAAAAAATTCTGTTCGTGTAATGGTTAGCTGGCTCATCCAAACTACTGTTAGCTGCTTTTGCTTACAGCTTGTGTGTGATTTATAATATGTGAGTTGTTCTAAATGCATTGGGCCTAATAAATTATATTTCTATTATTTTATTAGCTTAAAAGAAAACGAAATTTCGTTTTAACGAATATAGAGGCAAATATTCTTATTCTTTGCGAATTCTCGAAGTTGCGATATTCGCAAAAAAAAATCGCAATTCGAATATTCGCGCTCAACACTACTAATTTATCCATAATGTTACATCTTCGACGATATATAATTGACGGATAATCACCAACTAGATGTCCAATGTCTGGATCAGACTTCAGAATCCTCCAATGGTCACTCAAGATTTCCTGCACCTCTTTGTGTGCCCAGTCGTAAGTGCTGATGATCTGCACTTTAGTATCATAATTGTCTTAAGGTCTTGGGGTGCAACAAACTCTATCACATGCAGCCGCATGCTGGTACGCTTTTCTTAGGGTCGATTGTGGGTACCCTCTCTGTAAACCTCCTTTGGAGGTCATTGGCTGCCATCTTCAAATCGATCCACTTGGAACTGTTGCACCGGGCCCTAAGGTATTGACCTTTGGGGATATCTTGCTTTAGTGTACTAGGGTGACCACTTTCCCATCTAAGCAAGGTATTTGTCGCTTCCGGCTTCCTGAACATCCTAGTTGTTATTTTGCAGGACTGGTCAATGCTCACAGAGATATCCAGAAAGGTCTCATTGATCTCACTGGTAAAGTATAGAACCAGATTGTTACCATTAAGCGAGGAGACAAATTCCTTGAATCCGGTCTTAGTGCCCTTTCAGAGGATGAAGATATCATCAATGAACCTCATCCACAATATGATGGATGAGGTCCATTGTTCCATCTTCTCACTGAAGACCACCTCTCTTTCCCACCAGCCCAGGTAGAGATTGGCAAAGGTAGGGGCACAGGGGCTCCCCATTGCCACCCCCCTGAGCTGGTGGTAAATCCTACGGTCAAAAAAGAATATATTGTGGCTCAAAATGAACCACAAAAGTCTCACCACAAGTCCATTATGTAGGGAGATGTGTGATCCACTCTCAGCCAGGAAGGCTCCGACAGCCTCACATGCCCTATCATGGGGGATATAGCTGTACAAAGCCTCCACATCCAAACTGGCTAGGAGGGTCCCCTCATCATAATAGACATCATTGAGGCATCTCAGGATGTCCATATAATCTCTAACAAAGGACGGCAGACTGGTTACAAACTGACGTATTTTATCTACCTACATACATGCTAATTTTCTCGGTAAGACTTCCAACCCCCGATACTATAGGCCTCCCTTTCAAGGGATTTACCCCCTTGTGAATCTTCGGCAGGCTATAGAAAGCTGGTAATACAGGATATTCAGGCAACAAAAATGCATGTTCTGCTTTACTAACAAGCTGTTGCCTTTAAGCCTCCTCGAGGATCCCATCCAGTTCGTGTTTAAACCTCTGTGGGATTGGAATCTAATCTTTCATAGCATGCTTTGTCATTTAAAATGCGCATACACATTTCAATATACATCTTATTGTCTAGGACCACCACATTGCCCCCTTTATCAGAGGGTTTTATTACTATTGTCTTGTCCCTTTGTAACATCTCTAAAGCATCCACTTCCTCTGTAGCAAGGTTTGGTAGTGTAGCGGAGGGGTAGCACGATCCACAAGGTCTCTGCTGGTAGACAGGAAAAGCAGGCAATGATCCAAATAGGCCAGTACAGCATACAATCCTTCCCTCCCAAGAACTGTACCGGAACGCCTAGCACCCCGACCGGGTACCTCCGTCGATAGTGCTCCTAGTGCTTCCAGAGGACTCCAAGCACTCCACTTGACCCCGTCAGCACTGCAGACCCCACGAACCGCCGAAGCTTGGTGAAGGTCTCGCCGTCTCCTACCCACCCTGGACCTATGACAAGGCTCCAGTGGGTGAACCTCTCCTAAATCCAGAGACAGGAACCAGGAGCAAGCTCTTACAAGAGCTAGGAGTTATAGCCAGGGGAGTATACAGCGTATAGCAATCCCCACACACATGAGACGAGGCTCTATGTTGAGTGTAAAACAGGAACTGACTGTACTTCACGTACAGCCTCTTTTATTCACAAACCAAAAACATAGTACTGCCCACAGGGGTTTGAAATACAACCAATCAATATATTACAACACATCCCCACAAAATCCTCCCCTCTGTCCGTGATAGAATTACCTCACACTGGGTTGATGCAATCATCACAGACAGACGAATACACAATATCCTCTGTCCTGGAGACAAGCGAGAAGTAATTCAATTATCTCTCAGGACAAAGGACATCGCCAATACACACAGAGAGACAACAAGACAGGAATCCCCACCCAAACACACAATGTCACACCCTCCCAGCAAACACAGACATTAACATATCCCAGATAGCTCAAGTCTGAGGGCATATCATTAGGTGAATGCCGCTCAGAATACACAAATACAATACAATTAGCTATCTGGGTCCCCTCACATAACAACATACAATTGCATGAATGCTGGCGGTTTTCATGCAGCCAGCATAGGAACATTACAGCCCACCTGAACCATATTACACAAAACATATATATGCTTGGTTCTTTAAAGTGGCATACACATATGCAATAACATCGTACATACAGGAATGACAATATACAGTGGCTGGGTTTGCCACAATGCTCCCCCAGAACCAAGCCGGCATACCCAGTTTGATCCTAACGGATCGGCTTGGGGATGTCCGGAGGAGTACTCAGAGTGGTTAGGTGGTGCTGTGGTGCGAGCCTGTTGCCGTGTCTCAACCGGATAAGCTTCATGGCTGATGGACTGGGGAACAAAAGCTGAAGTCAGCTCCCCCAGGTCGTTGCCCAAAATAACGTCTGCGGGTAAGTCCTGCATCAGACCCACCTCCACATTCCCATTCCCCGCTCCCCAATTCAGGTGGACTTTGGCCGTGGGGATCTTGTAGATCGCTCCCCCTGCTACACGCACTGCTACACCCTCCCCCGTGAGGTTGCCTTTGGGTACTAGGTGGTTGCGGACCAGCGTTATAGTAGCCCCAGAGTCTCGTAACCCCTGTACCTTTCTCCCCTCCACCTGTACCTCTTGTCGGTGCCCTTGGCGGTTGTCAGAGGCGGCTTGGATAGGGTTCACCTCATGTAGTGTGCCCAGGGGCTCCTCGGTGGAAGCTAGGACCTCGGGTACTCTGTAGGGTTCCGCTTGGGCACAATGAACCGCTGCCCGGTTGTTGGGTACCGGGGGGTTCCAGCTGGGCCGTGGTCGGTTGCGGGGACAGTCCCGCTGCATATGTCCCTGTTGGTTACAGGTGTGGCATCGTATCGGGGGGCGAGCTTGATACCTGGGGGTGTAGGTGTTATTGCTTACCCCCGGGCGTGCTGGAACGGCTGTGTTTACGGTTGGTACTGGTGTGGTAGATCCATAGGTTGGTTTTGATTGAGTGCGCTGTTCCCTCCTGGTATCCTGGAACTCATCTGCTAGCTTGGCTGCGTCTTGTAGGGTGCGTGGCTTCCGATCCCGCACCCAATTCTGCAGGTGCGCGGGTATCCCGTCAAAGAACTGCTCCATTACCATGAGTTGGAACAGGTCTTCCAGGGTGTTAACTTGGGTGGCCTCCAACCACCCCTTTGCCGCTCGTTGTAGGCGGTGTGCCCATTCTGTGTGAGTGTCTCTGGCGAGCTTTTTAATGTCTCTGAACTTTAGTCGGTAGGCCTCGGAGGTAATCGCATACCTAGCTAAAATGGCCTGTTTTACCTTGGCATAGTTTGTACTGTCCTCGTCAGGTACGGCACGATATGCCTCTGCGGCGCGACCAGATAGTCTCCCTGCCAGTAGGGGTACCCGATCCTCCGCACTGATATTGTGCAACTGGCATAACCGTTCAAAATCCTGCAGGTAGTCATCTACCTCACCTTCCGCTTCCGAATAGCTCTTAAAAGCTTGGTAGGGAATTTTAGCTTTCCCTGGCAGGATGTTAACAGGCTTCGTGGCTCTTTCTCCAGTCTGCTGGTTCATCTGCGACCTCCGAAGCATGATGTATTCCTGCACATCTCCAAAAACTCGGTCAGCCATCTGGTCATATAGCGCTGGTGGAAGTAGAGCCATCCTGCTCCTGTATTCCTTCTCAAATTCTGTTGGCTCCTCCTCCCTTGGAGGTGCTGCAGCAGCCGCGGCTCTGTCTCCTTCCATTAGCTCTGCGATTAATATAACCTTTGTCTTGTTGCTGGCTACTGTTCCCCTTGCCTCCAGTAACTCTTTCAAAGTACTTCGTTTCAAAAGTGCATAATTCGTGCTCATTCACCGGCCGTTCGTGAGTTTCTACGTGTTCCCGGGTTCCGTTTTCAACCGAATGAGTAAACTCACGAATTGCTGCTTCCTTTCTTCTATTCGCTAGAATTCTGCCGAAAAGTTGCTTTGCTGGGTAGTTGAAATCCCGTTGCTTGCCACCAATGTAACGGACCGTTTCAGCAGACAAGGGGTTAAAATCCGTTTAGGCGATAAGCCCCTTTCTGAGAGACAGGCACAGCTACTGCAGGATACACCAAACTCTCGAACTGGATACAAAGTAGCACTCCAAACTGGAACCTCACGAATAGCTGCTAGCAGACGAACAGGAATCAGCTTACACTTCTGGCAATCGGTCTTCTAACAGCATACAGTGAATCCCCCCCAATAACGAGACAAGGCTCCGTGTTGAGGGTCAAGCAGTGGACTGACTGTACTTCACGTACAGCCTCTTTTATTCACAAACCAAAAACATAGTACTGCCCACAGGGGTTTGAAATACAACCAATCAATATATTACAACACATCCCCACAAAATCCTCCCCTCTGTCCGTGATAGAATTACCTCACACTGGGTTGATGCAATCATCACAGACAGACGAATACACAATATCCTCTGTCCTGGAGACAAGCGAGAAGTAATTCAATTATCTCTCAGGACAAAGGACATCGCCAATACACACAGAGAGACAACAAGACAGGAATCCCCACCCAAACACACAATGTCACACCCTCCCAGCAAACACAGACATTAACATATCCCAGATAGCTCAAGTCTGAGGGCATATCATTAGGTGAATGCCGCTCAGAATACACAAATACAATACAATTAGCTATCTGGGTCCCCTCACATAACAACATACAATTGCATGAATGCTGGCGGTTTTCATGCAGCCAGCATAGGAACGTTACAGCCCACCTGAACCATATTACACAAAACATATATATGCTTGGTTCTTTAAAGTGGCATACACATATGCAATAACATCGTACATACAGGAATGACAATATACAGTGGCTGGGTTTGCCACAGTGAGAGGGTACCAAATCGATTTTTGCTACATACCAAGTCAAACTCAAATACCCCTCCCGATGATATTTTCACAAACAGATCAGGGTCTGATACAATTGGAAATCAAGGAACTATGTTCCAAGGGCGCTATAATAGAGATACCCGTACAATCTCTGGGTTTTTTGAGCAACCTCATAGTGAAAAAGAGGGATGTTGGTCACAGACCGGTAATCAACCTAAAAACCCTCAACAATTATGTCAGTTACAGACAAGATGGAGGGTATCCATTTACTGAGAGATCTACTTTTACTAAAAGATTGGCTAGCAAAAATAGATCTGAAAGACGCATATCTCATGGTGCCTATGCACCCAATATCTCAATCTTACCTCCAATTTCTATGGAAGGGTCACAAATATCAATTCACCAGCCAAACCATTCAGCCTGTCCTCCGCTCTGTGGTGTTTCACAAAATTATTAAAACCTGTAGTAGCAACCCTTCGAACACAAGGTGTACGTCTCATCATTTATTTAGACGATATCCTCATCATGGCTCAATCTGTTTTATTAATTCACCTACATATTCACTGGATGTTAACTCTTTTGACCAACATGGGGTTTTTAATCAACCACAAAAAATCGATATTAACCCCTTCGAGACAGATGGAATTTTTGGGTTTTTTGGTGGATACTTAATCCGCTACCCTGAGTCTTCCATCCAGGAAATTGAAAACTATCAGAAAAGAAATTCGATCTGTCCTCAATAAAAATTTGGTGTCTCTACGGACCATCGCTCGGATTGTAGGCCTACTCTCAGCCTCAATCCAGGCGATTTGTCCTGCTCCCTTACACTACAGAGCACTACAACGTTTAAAAGCTCAACATTTAAGGGAAGGGTTAGGCTATTCAGATGAGGTAACCCTAACCACGGAGACCAAGGAAGAACTCCTTTGGTGGCTACAACATATCCAAGACTGGAATGGAAAAACTATATTCAATTCCGTCCCAAATATAATTATCGAGTCGGATGCCAGTCGGCTGGGTTGGGGTGCTCTGTGTGGCTCCCTTTCCACAGGAGGGAAATGGTCCGAAGAAGAATCTTCCCTTCATATCAATTGTTTAGAACTTTTGGCAGGCTCTTTTGCCCTCAAGAGCTTCACGAAATACAAGTCCCATTGTTGTGTCCTCCTTCGGATAGACAATATAGCGGCGGTACAACATATCAACCGCTTGGGAGGAACCAGATCAGAGATTTTAGCCAACATCGCCAAGGATTTTTGGCATTTTTGCCTAAACAAACATATCATTCTGAAAGCGGAATATCTTCCGGGTTTATCCAATACCATCGCAGATTGGAATTCACGATTTCTCTCAGATTCCAGCGACTGGAGACTAGACCCCAATATTTTCCATCAGATTGATTCGCTTTAGGGTCCAATGTACTTAGACCTCTTTGCCTCTCGACTCAATCGTCAAATCCCCCGTTTTTTCAGTTGGCGTCCCGATCCAGAATCTCTAGGTACCGACGTTCTATCTCAGTCGTCGCCCGCGGAAATTTTGTATGCTTTCCCTCCTTTCAACCTCATTCCGAAAACTCTCCTCCTAACCATGTCACAACAATCAACCCCACTCTGGACAACTCAAACCTGGTTTCCCCAGATACTGGCATTGACGATAGATTATCCGCGGATCCTTCCGATTCATCCGTCAATCCTTCTAAATCCGACAGGTCAACAACACCCGCTTATTCTTTAGAGCCTTATTTAGAACATAAGCTTTGAACTTGCATAATGGAAGTCTCCTGTCTTGACTTAAAATTGAAGATTTTCCTAGTTTCAATGAAGGAAAATATAGATTTTATGAAAGACAGGAGATGCACATTATCCCACCCTATTGACCCAACCCTTGTGGTTTTATGTTTCTCTTCTCCTTTTAGTTTAAAACTCCTATTATATTCAAGATTGTTTGATTCAACGGTTCATCGGATCCAAGACTAATCCCCGACGACTGTGTTTACGATGGATGTTATTTTTCCCAATCTTCCTGCCTTCCGTCGCAATCATCAAGAAAGAAGGACGTTACTATGTGGTGTCAAGCCTTATATAACCTATGCTGCCTGTCCATTGGCTACTCCTAAAGGCTGAGTAAAAAAGAAAGATTTAAAGCATAATGTTCGTCTCCTGTCTTTCATAAAATCTATATTTTCCTTCATTGAAACTAGGAAAATCTATAATTACTCCATGAGAATATGATGAGCAACACAAATTAAATTAATATCTTGTCCATTTTTTTTTCATCATAGTTACTCTGTTATTAATCACATGCGTCTCCAAAAGACATATGACCATGGGGCAAGTGCAGGGCCGGCTCCAGGTTCATGTCGGCCCTTTGCCGATAAAGCTCAGTAGGTCCCCCACACAGGTTAATGACCCCACAGTGGCCCAGAGGAAAAAAGAGACAATGCAGCAGCACCCTGCAAATCAGATAAAGTACAACAATGCCATAGTCATTAATATTATAGTGCTAATGCTACGCTTATTTATAAAGTGAGATGCTTGGTCATATGTCTTTTGGTGCATGCGGTTTAGACACCACCATAATGAGAGGTAGAGGAGTGAGGCAGCGGCCCAGGGCCCTGGATGGACAGGAGGGGTGAAGGGCTCTGAGGGACATTCATACAAGAAGTAGTAGCAGGAGGTCTGTGCAGGGCAGCAATAGGAGATATAAGGGTGGAACAGGAGCTATGGATACATGAGGGATCCATATGGATGAGATACGACAGGATATGGGGGGCAGGGGCAGGTGTCATGGAGGCAAACTGCTTAATGAGGCAGTAAAACAACTAAATAGCATGAAGCTGCTGGTCTACTACAGCATCCAGCAGCAGCTTGAAGAGTTCCATGACCCCCCCCCCCCTCCTGTCCCACAGAGAAGAGACAGTCACAGTGCAGACTCGCTCACAGACTTTTCTGCCTCTCTTCACACTTCTGCTCCGCTGGGGTCTCTCTCCTCCTCAGGTAGCACGTCCGTGTGTAGAGGGGGTGTGTCTGCTCTGCTGGAGTGTAGAGGGGGCGTGTCTGAAGCTCCACTGCACAGAAGCTTGTAAGGGGGATAGCGGCAGCCGGATTCTGCATGCTGCTGAAAAAGACTTTCATGTGACTAAGCTCCCTGCGCTCCAGCAATGAGCACTTTCATCTGTATTGATGGAAACGCTCATAGCAGCACAGTGTGCCCCCCCCCAGGAGCACTGGGCCCCGGAACTTGCCCGGGTATGCCGGATGCTGACACCGGCCCTGGGCAAATGCATATTCACCTGATCACTAAACATTACCCTTTTCAGTCTATCTCCCAACATTCCATACAAAAAAATTGTGGACAAGAATAGGACATGTTTTATTTTTTTCCGGAGCTGCGAACCAGAAGATTGGGGCTGCGCTCTGGAAATGCGGATGCGGAGAGCACATAGTGTGCTCTCCGCATCCATTCCATCCCCATAGAGAATGAATGGGTCCACACCCGTTCCGCACAATTGCGTAAGGCGTGCGGACAACACTTGCGGATGTGTGAATGGAGCCTTAGGCGAGGTCATACCGGTCGATGTTCTGCCTTTGCTGTCATTTTTCAAAAAGGGAAAAAAAAATGCATAAACATATAAGTGATATAAAATCAATTCATTTAAATAGCTCATCCACTGATTTCATCAATTATTCCTTGATAATGCAAATTAACCTGTTCGCTACCAGCGGGCTTCATGGCCAGCAGGTCGCTGCTGTTTCAAACAGCAGAGACCTGCCGCTAATTACCGTGATCGTAAATAATGTCGATCGCGGTAATTAAATGCTTTAGATGCCTTGATCAAGTGAATTCACAGCATATAATTGGTCAAAGACCCAAAAGCTCGCTCTTCTGGGCTTTCTACCGACACCCCCTGCAGCCAATGGCAGGGTAGTTGCTTGTTTAATGCTGTGAGTCTTGCTGACGAGACTCACAGCATTCATGCTACAATTCTTATTTTTGCCAGATGGCAGGCCAACATAAGAAACTAGCAATTCACAGTAATGAACTCACTTTAAAAATACATGGTTCAAAATGAAAAATTAAAAAACAGATTTTATAGGCTCATATATGAGCTTCAAAATCATTACAATTTTTTTTTACTAATCTAAAAAAATAAATAAAAAATAAAAAAAAGTTTAAATGACGCCCCTTTCTGTATAATAATAAAATAAATACCTAAGTAACAAAAAATATAAACACCATGGATATCACCGTGACCAAAAACTCTCCTACTATTCAAATATAAAAATATTTTTCCAATACGGTGAATGGTGTAACAGAAAAAAGGGTCAAAATGGCCAATTTGCCATTACTTCTCATAACCCAAAAAAATTTAAGAAAGTGTGATCAAAAAGTGACACACACTCCTAAATGGTATCAATAAAAAGTACAGATAGTCCCGCAAAAAATGAGTCCCTATACAGCTCAGTAGACATAAGTATAAAAAAGTTATGGGGGTCAGAATATAGTGATGCAAAAAAACTTTTTTTTTTTAAGTTTAAATTAATTTTTACACTATTTAGACATAAAAAACCTATACATATGGGGTATCGTTGGAATCATACTGACCCGGAGAATGAAGGGCATGGGTCGGTTGTCCCACAAACAAAACGCAGTGGGAACAAAACCCATAAAACAGTGGAGGATAGCGTGAAAAATACCAGTCCAATCTTGAAGTTGAGTACTAAGTTATAATAGCAGCAAAATGGGATCATTCAGAGTCCATATCCACATATCATCATGATTCATATTTTATCATAATTCATAAGAGTGTTGATTCATAGATCAAAGTCATCCAATAATTACCACTAGGGATGAGCGAACCCGAACTGTATAGTTCGGGTTCGTACCGAATTTTGGGGTGTTCGTGACACGGACCCGAACCCGAACATTTACGTAAAAGTTCGGGTTCGGTGTTCGGCGCTTTCTTGGCGCTTTTTGAAAGGCTGCAAAGCAGCCAATCAACAAGCGTCATACTACTTGACCCAAGAGGCCATCACAGCCATGCCTACTATTGGCATGGCTGTGATTGGCCAGTGCAGCATGTGACCCAGCCTCTATTTAAGCTGGAGTCACATAGCGCCGCACGTCACTCTGCTCTGAACAGTGTAGGGAGAGGATGCAGCTGCTGTTAGGGTGAGATTAGGCAGGGATTTACTCAGCAAAAACACTTAATGAAGTGATCGATCTACAGCTGTGAATCATTCAACTTCTGCTAGTTAATTGCTCACTGTTTTTAGGCTGCCCAGAGCGTTTTTCTGTCACTTTTTTCTGGGGTGATCGGCGGCCACTTTGTGTCTTGTGGTGCGCCAGCACAAGCTGCCACCAAGTCCATTTAACCATCAATAGTAGTTTTTTTTTTTTTTGCTATATCCTACATCAGGGGCTTGGCTGTGCTTATTGTCACCCCTAGAAACTCAGGATAGAATTTTCTATATTTTATTGAGGGGTGAAATTCACTTGCAAAAATAGCAATCCCCTAAATCTGGTGTTTCAGCTGTGGCTAGCCAAGTGCAATACTGTCTGCTGTCTGGCAAAGCATAGTTTTTGTTCTGGGTTGAAATTCAATTCCCAAAATAGCAATACTCTAAATCAGTGGTTTCTGCTGTTGCAGGCCAAGTTTAAAACTGTCCGTAAAAGGGTATATTACACTCAGCGTGCATCTCCAAGTCAATTTTTTTCCGTAAAAGGGTATATTACACAAACTGTTAAATTACAATTGCTGAAAGCATAAGCCTTTAAATTTGCACGCACTATTGTGCATCTCACATAGTGTATTTCTGTCCGTAAAAGGGTACATTACATTCAAGGTGCAAATTCAAGTGCTGATAGGGTCATCCTCAATAACTTCACACGCTACCGTGCATCTCCAAGTGTAATTCTGTCCGTAAAGATACCTTTCATCCAGGGCCTAAATACTAGGCCTACAATTTATAGTCCCCTAAATCTGTGGTTACTGCTGTGCCTGTATTAGTGTAATACGGTACTTAAATAGATAGCCAGATAGTGTTGGGTGCCTGTAAAAAAAGGCCTGAATTTGAATTCAATACATTGGGCCAAATAATTTTTTTCTTATTGTGGTGAACGGTAACAATGAGGAAAACATCTAGTAAGGGACGCTCACATGGTCGTGGTGGTGTTAGTGGACCCTCTGGTGCTGGGAGAGGACGTGGCCGTTCTGCCACAGCCACACGTCCTAGTGAACCAACTACCTCAGGTCCCAGTAGCCTCCAGAATTTACAGCGATATTTGGTGGGGCCCAATGCCGTCCTAAGGATGGTAAGGCCTGAGCAGGTACAGGCATTAGTCAATTGGGTGGCCGACAGTGGATCCAGCACGTTCACATTATCTCCCACCCAGTCTTCTGCAGAAAGCGCACAGATTGCGCCTGAAAACCAAGCCCATCAGTCTGTCACATCACCCCCATGCATATCAGGGAAACTGTCTGAGCCTCAAGTTATGTAGCAGTCTCTTATGCTGTTTGAAGACTCTGCTGGCAGGGTTTTCCAAGGGCATCCACCTAGCCCTTCCCCAGCGGTGGAAGACATAGAATGCACTGACGCACAACCACTTATGTTTCCTGATGATGAGGACATGGGAATACCACCTCAGCACGTCTATGATGATGACGAAACACAGGTGCCAACTGCTGCGTCTTTCTGCAGTGTGCAGACTGAACAGGAGGTCAGGGAGGAAGACTGGGTGGAAGACGATTCCACATGGAATGAAGGTCGTGCCACTGACTTTCAGAGTTCAGAGGAAGAGGCAGTGGTGAGACCGAGCCAACAGCGTAGCAAAAGAGGGAGCAGGGGGCAAAAGCAGAACACCCGCCACCAAGAGAGTTCGCCTGCTACTGGCCACTGCCACCTGGGACCGAGCACCCCAAAGGCAGCTTCAAGGAGTTCCCTGGCGTGGCAGTTCTTCAAACAATGTGCTGACGACAAGACCCGAGTGGTTTGCACGCTGTGCCATCAGAGCCTGAAGCGAGGCATTAACGTTCTGAACCTTAGCACAACCTGCATGACCAGGCATCTGCATGCAAAGCATGAACTGCAGTGGAGTAAACACCTTAAAAACAAGGAACTCACTCAGGCTCCCCCTGCTACCTCTTCTGCTGCTGCCTCGGCCTCTTCCTCCGCCTCTGGAGGAACGTTGGCACCTGCCGCCCAGCAAACAGAGGATGCACCACCAACACCACCACCTCCGTCACCAAGCATCTCCACCATGTCACACGGCAGCGTTCAGCTCTCCATCTCACAAACATTTGAGAGAAAGCGTAAATTCCCACCTAGCCACCCTCGATCCCTGGCCCTAAATGCCAGCATTTCTAAACTACTGGCCCAGGGGCGGACTGAGAACCCTCAGGGCCCCCGGGAAAAATAAATCAAGGGCCCCCTTACAGGCCCCACCCATGTTCTGCTGCAAGCCCCACTCTTGTCCCGCCTCCATGCCCGCCTCCAGCCACACCCTACACAATCTTTAATAAGATTTCAAAGTTAAAGTGACACAAAAGGCACCCAGACCACTTCAGCTCATTAATGTGGTCTGGGGACAGTGTCCCTTTTGCAAATCGAGCTGCAATGTTCTAGAGAAACTGCATTGTTTACGTTCCAGCAATAAGTCAGCCTCTAGTGGCTGGCAGCCACCTGAGGGCTTCCTGGAGTAAAACAGACCTTTGGTCCGGTATCTGACGCTGGACGTCCTCACACTCTGCATGATGACCTCCAGGGTCAGATTTTTCCCCATAGGAAAGCATTGATTCAATGCTTTCGTATGGGGTGATCTAATCTCAGCGTCCATTAGTGAGCCTCTGTTAGAAACAGTCCCCTCCACCTTGCACTTGTTCCACTGATCTGCTACTTGCGGGCTACATGGGCATGAGTTCAGTCACTTCGGCACGTGATCCCGCGAGACCCGTGACCTACATCGGCGGGTCTCGCGGGATCACGCGCTGCAGGACGGGATTGCGCACCGAAGTTACTGAACTCTTGCCCGCGCAGCCCACAAGTAGTGGAACAATTACAAGAGGGGTGGGGAATAGCCAAATTAAAAAATATTTTGAACCAAAAGGTGTGCTTTTGGTGGGTTTTGAACTAATGGTGGTCTGTGGATGACACTGTTGTGGGGGCTCTGTGGATGGCACTGTTGTGGGGGCTCTGTGGGTGGCACTGTTGTGGGGGCTCTGTGGATGGCACTGTTGTGGGGGCTCTGTGGGTGGCACTGTTGTGGGGGCTCTGTGGGTGGCACTGTTGTGGGGGCTCTGTGGGTGGCACTGTTGTGGGGGCTCTGTGGATGGCACTGTTGTGGGGGCTCTGTGGGTGGCACTGTTGTGGGGGCTCTGTGGGTGGCACTGTTGTGGGGGCTCTGTGGGTGGCACTGTTGTGGGGGATCTGTGGGTGGCACTGTGGGTGACACATATATAGCACCTTATGCTATATATGTGTCATCCACAGATCCCCCCATAACAGTGTCCCTGTGAGTGAATGACCCCCAATACAGTGTCTGGGGGCCGGCATCTGGTGTTGTAATGGCAGCGGGGCCCGTTGCAGTCACTGTATTCTATCGCACCGGGCCCCGCTCACTGTAATACTAATTTTCATATGTGAACAAGAAGAGAAATCCTCTGCGATCCTCTCCCTCTCTGTACTCACAAACTCAGTAGCAGGCAGTCCGGGCGGCAGCGCAACTCACTGACGTCACGCGCCTGCTCCTCCCACTTTATGAATGAAGCAGGCGGAGCAGGCGCGTGACGTCAGTGAGTTACGCTGCCGCCCGGACTGCCTGCTACTGAGTTTGTGAGTACAGAGAGGGAGAGGATCGCAGAGGATTTCTCTTCTTGTTCACATATGAAAATTAGTATTACAGTGAGCGGGGCCCGGTGCGAGAGAATACAGTGACTGCACCGGGCCCCGCTGCCATTACAACCATTACCAGGCCAGCATAACACATGCGGCGGGCCCCCATCCCGGCCGGGCCCTCGGACCATGCCCGAAGTGCCCGACCGGTCAGTCCGCCCCTGTACTGGCCTATGAAATGCTGTCATTCAGGCTGGTGGACACAGACAGCTTCAAACAGCTCATGTCGCTTACTGTCCCACAGTATGTTGTTCCCAGCCGCCACTACTTCTCCAAGAGAGTCGTGCCTTCCCTGCACAACCAAGTATCCGATAAAATCAAGTGTGCACTGCGCAACGCCATCTGTGGCAAGGTCCACCTAACCACAAATACGTTGACCACTAAGCACGGCCAGGGACGCTATATCTCCCTAACTGCACACTGGGTAAATGTAGTGGCGGCTGGGCCCCAGGCGGAGAGTTCTTTGGCGCATGTCCTTCTGCCGCCAAGGATCGCAGGGCAACATTCTTTGCCTCCTGTAGCCTCCTCCTCCTACTCGGCTTCCTCCTCCTCTTCTTCCACCTGCTCATCCAGTCAGCCACACACCTTCACCACCAACTTCAGCACAGCCCGGGGTAAACGTCAGCAGGCCATTCTGAAATTCATATGTTTGGGGGACAGGCCCCACACCACGCAGGAGTTGTGGCGGGGTATTGAACAACAGACCGACGAGTGGTTGCTGCCGGTGAGCCTCAATCCCCGCCTGGTGGTGTGTGATAATGGGCGAAATCTCGTCTCAGCTCTGGGACTAGCCGGTTTGACGCACATCCCTTGCCTGGCGCATGTGCTGAATTTGGTGGTGCAGAAGTTCATTCACAACTACCCCGACATGTCAGAGCTGCTGCATAAAGTGCGGGCCGTCTGTGCGCGCTTCCGGCGTTCACATCCTGCCGCTGTTCGCCTGCCTGCGCTACAGCGTAACTTCGGCCTTCCCGCTCACCGCCTCATATGCGACGTGCCCACCAGGTGGAACTCCACCTTGCACATGCTGGACAGACTGTGCGAGCAGCAGCAGGCCATAGTGAAGTTTCAGCTGCATGTGTGCCCTGTTGCGCTGTTTCGAGTACTCCACCAACATGGCCAGTGGCGATGACGCCGTTATCAGCGTTACAATACCACTTCTATGTCTCCTTGAGAAAACACTTAGGGCGATGATGGAAGAGGAGGTGGCCCAGGAGGAGGAGGAGGAGGAAGAGGGGTCATTTTTAGCACTTTCAGGCCAGTCTCTTAGAAGAGGCCAGGTACAAATGTGGCCAGCCAGGGCCCACTACTGGACGAGGAGGAGGATGAGGATGAAGCATGTTCACAGCGGGGTGGCATCCAACACAGCTCGGGCCCATCACTGGTGCGTGGCTGGGGGGAAACGGAGGACGATGACGATACGCCTCCCACAGAAGACAGCTTGTCCTTACCTCTGCGCAGCCTGGCACACATGAGCGACTACATGCTGCAGTGCCTGCGCAACGACAGCAGAGTTGCCCGCATTTTAACATGTGCGGACTACTGGGTTGCCACCCTGCTGGATCCCCGGTACAAAGACAATGTGCCCACCTTACTTCCTGCACTGGAGCGTGATAGGAAGATGCGCGAGTACAAGCGCACGTTGGTAGATGCGCTACTGAGAGCATTCCCAAATGTCACAGGGGAACAAGTGGAAACCCAAGGCGAAGGCAGAGGAGGAGCAAGAGGTCGCCAAAGCAGCTGTGTCACGGCCAGCTCCTCTGAGGGCAGGGTTAGCATGGCAGAGATGTGGAAAAGTTTTGTCACCACGCCACAGCTAACTGCACCACCACCTGATACGGAACGTGTTAGCAGGAGGCAGCATTTCACTAACATGGTAGAACAGTATGTGTGCACACCCCTCCACGTACTGACTGATGGTTCGGCCCCATTCAACTTCTGGGTCTCCAAATTGTCCACGTGGCCAGAGCTAGCCTTTTATGCCTTGGAGGTGCCAGCCTGCCCGGCGGCCAGCGTTTTGTCTGAACGTGTATTCAGCGCGGCAGGGGGCGTCATTACAGACAAACGCAGCCGCCTGTCCACGGCCAATGTGGACAAGCTGACGTTCATAAAAATGAAACAGGCATGGATCCCACAGGACCTGTCCATCCCTTGTGCAGATTAGACATTTATAACTACCTCCCCTTAACAATATATTCTTGTACTCCAGGGCACTTCCTCATTCAATCCTCTTTTTTTAATTTTACCATTATATTGCGGGGCAACCCAAAGTTGAATGAACCTCTCCTCCGTCTGTGTGCCAGGGGCCTAAATATCGTAAACTGGCCTGTTCCAATGATGGGTGAAATTAAGCCTTATTCTCTGCTATGGGACCTCTCTCCTCTGTCTGGGTGCCGGGGCCTAAATATCTGACAGTGGCCTGCTCCAGTGGTGGGTGACATGAAGCCTGATTCTCTGCTATGACATGAAGCCTGATTCTCTGCTATGGGACCTCTCTCCTCTGTCTGGGTGCCGGGGCCTAAATATCTGACAGTCGCCTGTTCCAGTGGTGGGTGACATGAAGCCTGATTCTCTGCTATGACATGAAGCCTGATTCTCTGCTATGGGACCTCTCTCCTCTGTCTGGGTGCCAGGGCCTAAATATCTGAAAGTGGTCTGTTCCAGTGGTGGGTGACATGAAGCCTGATTCTCTGCTATGGGACCTCTCTCCAATTGATATTGGTTAATTTTTATTTATTTTAATTTTTTTAAATTCATTTCCCTATCCACATTTGTTTGCAGGGGATTTACCTACATGTTGCTGCCTTTTGCAGCCCTCTAGCCCTTTCCTGGGCTATTTTGCAGCCTTTTTAGTGCCGAAAAGTTCGGGTCTCCATTGACTTCAATGGGGTTCGGGTTCGGGGCGAAGTTCGGGTGGAGTTCGGATCCCGAACCCGAACATTTCCGGGAAGTTCGGCCGAACTTCTCGAACCCGAACATCCAGGTGTTCGCTCAACTCTAATTACCACCAATAATACTCTGTAAATAGTATAAGGTGGGAGGAAATAAAAGGAAAAAACAGCAAAGAGGTGACACAGAAGGGTTCACATAGAAAAAAGTGTGCGTAGTAAAGTGCCTTGTGCAGATAGTCACGTCTCAAAGTCAGAGTGCATCATTAATATGGAAAGCAACTCTTAGTTCCATGGAATGCAGAGTACAAACATCTTGGGGCAGAATAAAGACACAGGAGATATACCTCTATTTTCACCCCGCTGCTGCGGGTCACCTGTATACCCCTCATTGTTAGAATTTTCTTAAAAGCTGTATTCTTCTTTGAGGCCAAGTCATCCTGCACGCTGTAATATTTTCTGACCTGGCACCCATACCCGTTCATTTATTCCCGCCACTTCACATGCTTGTCTCAAACGGGAAGCTTATCTCTGAGTTACGTACTCCTTCTGCTGGGCACGCTCACTTCACCGCACACCTACTGCGCCCTCAGCCGGGTATTGTTTGCCCAGTCTCGGTCGACATTTTCATTTACTGCGCTCACCACAACTTCAGAGACTTCCATAAAAGTTGAACACGGAGGCTGGAGGAGGAGGGGAGGGTAGGAGGCGCGGCACGTCTTGCATCCTAACGCTTTGTGAATGAGCTACCAAGGATCAATATTTAAAAAAAAGTGGACAATCCCTTTAAACCTTTCAGGACCGGGCAATTTTCCATTTTTTCACTTAAGTTTTATTACCCCCAGATTTCACAAAGCCATAACTTTTTTATTTTTTCATTCACATAGACATATGGAGTTTGTTTTTCTTGGGACAAGTTGTACTATCTAATGGCACCATTTAATATTGCATACAATATAGTGGGATTCCAATTCCAAATGGTGTGGAATTATAAAAAAAAAAAAAAAATTCTGCCACAGTTTTATGGGTTTTGGTTTTAGCGTCTCCTATTGTAATGCTTCGGTGTGGGAGGGAAACACCACACCGAGCATAAGAGGGAAGGGGGGGACAGGGAATCAGGCCTGAGAACTAGGTAAGGAAGATGGACACCTCCTAGTAAAACCCTAACCAAAATTCTGACTGACTACCAGTATGAACAGACCCCAGAGGTAGGTGAGTTCATATGCAGGAATACCTAGAGTCCTATCTAGCCCTATAGGACCCTGGTACTTATGGCAGGGACGAGACTACCTGTGCCTCCAAAAGGAAGGACGAACAGGAGACTAGGCCTAATACAAACAATAGGGAAATGCAATGGACAGAACCCAAGCAAAATACAAAAAGGGAAAGGAAAGACTTAACTTCAAAGGGGCTATGGAAGCACCAGGAACTTCGCCGAGATCCACACACCAGCTGACCACATTAGCAACACCTGAGGCATGGGGTGTGGCCATTACCAGAAACAACACAGATGCCTATTGATCCACAAGGAAAAGCTGTCAGATCAAACTATGTGTTGCCAGTCTCACCGATCTCCTGCCACCTGTTGCGGGAACGTCCGTGACACCTATGTGGTATAACTGACCTGTTACTTTCATTCTCTGGGTCAGTACGATTACAACTATTCCACACACAAGCAGATGAAATAAGTATTGAACATGTCAACAATTTTCTAAGTAAATATATTTCTAAAGGCTCTATTGACACTGAATTTTCACCAGATCTCGGTAACAACCCATCCAATCCACACAGGCAAAGAAATCAAACCTTAGATGTCCATAAATTAAGTTATGTTTAATAATAAGAAATCCACACTAGGAAAAAGTATTGAACATTTGAAGAAAGAGAGGAGCAAAAAAAACATGGAAAGTCATGACACCAGCTGAAATCTATCCATAATTAGAAAGCAATCCTGCCACAGATTGAAAAATATTATTAGCTGGTTCAACTGATGGCCTATAAAAAGGTGTCTCATTACCAAGGTGCTTGTCACGGTGCGGTTCACCGTGACGTGGATTGCCGTGCAGGCTGGCTGCACATCTTTTGCGTACTGGCTGCGATGTCCCGAGTAGGCTGGTTGCTTTTGGCTGCATGCTGGCTGCGGTATCTTGTGTGTTTCTGCCCGTGTGTGTGTGTACCCCCCTTTGGCTGTATTGTCTCCCTGTGGGTATTCAGGTCTGTTGCGCTCTTGCGTACTGGCTGCGGTGTTCCGTGCATGCTGGTTGCTAGGGGCAACATCCTGTATCGCAGCTAAGTATGCTGTGGTTTCTGGTTACCCCTGACCTGTTTTGGTACCTCCATGTTTGGTTCTGCTGGGGTTAACCTCCCCTGTTAATTTCCTGGGTGTGTCCTTTCAAGTGCGCTCGTTAGGCTGCTTTTTCTGCCTTTGAGCGTGGAGCGTTTGGGTCAGTCTGTCTTTGTCTTGTCTTGTGGGTGTTCCACCCTTCTGGTCTGTCATGTCTGTCTTTGTTTGCTTTGCCAGGGTTTGCCCTTTGCTACTGACCCAAGGGGTCTGGCCATCTACGTATCGGTAGATTCCGCCTGGTTTTGCATTGTTGTCTTCTGGCCCTCTACCTTGCCTTGTACTGTTCCTGTATCTGTATAGCCTAGCAGAGCTTATCTGCGTCTGATCTTTGTTCCTGTTTTTGTCTGTCTGGTAGTCCTTACTGCTTCTGGTGTTCTGTTTATGTCTGTTCATGTGGCAGTTCCTACTGCTTCTGTTCATGTCTGTCCATGTCTGCCTTCGGAAGAGGGTTCCTGTGTTCCCCGGAGAGGGAATGCCCATTCTCTGTCTGTGTGCAGCTCTGCCTGGGGCCGCTTAGCTTCTATTGCAACTGCTTGCAGGTAACTGCTTCTGACTATGCCATGCCCCGCCTGTCTATGGACTTAATGTACTGTCGGTACCTTGTCTGGTATCTCCTTGCCGCCTGTCCCTGCTGCTACTGACTCAGTTTATGCTCTGGAGTATCCCCTGGCAACTACCGTGGCTCAAGCCTATCCTCACCATCAGAGGCTCTAGTGAAGACCAGGTAGCTGCTTAGTTACGCCCCTCCAGAGTTTTGCTAGTCAGTGGTGCAGTGGGTTCACACCCACTGATTTGGTTCAGTACATGGAGGTCTTCTGTTATTTTCATGGTCACGTGTCTTGTTTCTTTGTAATAAAGTTTTGTGTTCTGTGGTCCTTGGCCTTCTTGCCATGTCCAGCTCGCAAGACGTCCGGGAGGTTCCCCCGGGACCTCCAGCATGTGACTGTGCCACGCAAGAAACATCTCCCGATGGGTAAAACCAGTGAGCTCTCTCAAGAACTTTGCAACCTTATTGTTGCATAACATAATGATGGTATTAGTTACAGAATAATTTCTAAACCACTGAAGGTTCCAGTGAGCACTGTTGGGGCCATAATCCAGAAGTGGAAAGAACATCATTTTACCATAAACCCACCATGACTAGGTGCTCCCCACAAGATTTCAGACAGAGACGTGAAAAGCATTATCAGAACAGTTGTCCAAGAGCCAAGGACCTCCTGTGGAGAGCTACACAAAAACCTGGAATCAGCAGGTCAACTGTTTAAAAAAAAAAACTAGTAATTAAGTAAGTAATGCACTCAACCTCCATGGCCTGTATGCATGCTCACTATGCAAGATTGCTGAACAAAAAGCATGTTCAAGCGTGTTTAAAGTTTGGTCAACAACATTTAGACAAGCCTGTGAAATACTGGGAGAATATAATCTGGTCAGATGAGACCAAAATTTGATTTTTTGGATGCCATAATACACACCATGTTTTGAGGTCAAAAGGCACTGCATATTACCCTAAATACACCATACCAACAGTGAAGTTTGGAGATGAGAACATCCTGGTGTGGGGCTCTTTCAGCATATGCCACTTGGACACTTTATATAATTGAAAGTTCTTGATAAAAAAAATCTGCTGTCATCTACCAGGATGATGAAGATGAAACAAGGGTGGACATTTCAGCAATACAATGATCCCAAACACACATCCAAGGAAGCTCTCAGTTGGTTTCAGAGAAAGAAAATAAATCTGCTACTATGGCCCAGCTAATAACCTGACCTGAATCCAAAAGAAAATCTATGGAAGGAACTAAAGCTCAGACTTCATAGAAGGAGCCCACAGAACCTTCAGGATTTGAAGAGTGTTTGTGTGGAAGAATGGGCCAAAATCACACCTGAGCAATGCATGCGGCTAGTTTCTCCATACAGGAGGCGTCTTGAAGCTGTCATCACCAACAAAGGCTTTGGTACGAAGTATAAAATAAATTTCCGTTAGTGTGTTCAATACTTTTTTCCCTGTGTCATCTCTCATTATTACGCATAATTTATGGACATCTGTGTTTTGATTTATTTCCCTGTGTGGATTGGATGGGTTGTTACTAGGGTTGAGCGAGCATGCTCAGCCGAATACCTGTTCGGCTCGAGTATCGCTATGCTCGGCACATGGTGGTACTCGAGAGCCATACTTGAGTCTCCTCCCCGCACGTTTCGCTGCTGCTAAGCAGCCAATAAACATGCAGGTAAGTACTGTCATCACTGTAATGCCAGCAGCCATGTTGGCTACTGGCATTACAGTGATTGGCTGGCCTGAACGCGTCATCGGGTGCTATATAGCACCCGATGACGCGGGTTCGGCTCATTGTGATTTAGGGAGAGATGCGCTTAGGAAGGGACAGATAATTTAGGGAGTGTGATAGAAAAACGTTTCAAAGATCCAAAAGTCCTTTTAAGGACTATTGTGCGTGGTGGCAGGCTGGCAGCAATATAATTTAGGCTGCAATTTTTTTTTTTTATACTTTACAATACTTTTTTGATAGAGGGTGTCTGCAGTGACTTGTGACATTTGTGCTGCAATATCTTCTGTGTCTCAGGGCCAGATATTGGGAAAAATATTACTGACAACGAATATATATATATATATATTTTTCCATAATTTATCCACACTTTGCCTATAAACGGTGTCTGCAGTGATTTGTCACATCTGCGCTGCAAGCACGTGTGTCAGGCCCAGATATTGGGAAAAATATTACTGACAACCAATATACACTCACCTAAAGAATTATTAGGAACACCTGTTCTATTTCTCATAAATGTATTCAATTGGTTATTGTGGATAGCTCACCACCTTCCTCAGTATGGCAAGGGTGCTCTAGTCAGAAAACTGATCACCCGATCAGTCAAGGAAAAATAGAAGTAAATAAAAAGTGACTGGCACTCGCTATATGGTTCACATCAACAGCATTTAATAGCTACCCACTCAACAATGGAGTGTGGACAGCAGAAATAATAATAAAACAGCATATAATCAACACAATATTAAAACAATGTTAAAAATATAAATAGTGCGGTGCACTGATAGTAGGAACCTATATGGAGTAGTCCTTTCAATATAGCGCAATCTGATTTATAATTTATCACTTAAATATTGTACCAAAAGTTCACTGTTAGTAGCAAATAATGAAAGTATCCTTTGGATGCAAAAAATGTAAATCCGAGTCCTCTACTGGGAATACTGTCCCTTTAAATGACGCTGGATGTTATCATTAGGTCCGCAATATGTTGGAAATAGCGGTGGACTTTTTGTCTAATATTAGAAAGCCTCCGGCCCCTCCGGTGTTCAGTGCTGTGGGGAAGAAATTGTCTTACCGGTGTATGCAAGTCCCCGGCGTTCCCGTTATCCAGCTCACTGCACCGCTCGAGGTTCCTTCCGGCGTCCTCGCTCCTTGGTATCTGTCACATGTTGTCCAAAGGTATCGCGGGACTTGATGACCTAGTTCCGGGTTCCTGTGAGAGGTACTCACACTAAATAGAAAAAGTGGAGCGCTCCAAATTTGAAATTGCTTAAGAAGTCTTGATCATATCCAATTTCTTATATTAAGCAGAGATATAACGCCAGACGCGTTTCGGGGACTTCTCTCCCCTTCCTCAGTGGCCATATCTCTGCTAGTACATCCTCTCCTTTTATATCTCCGTAGGTACTCTGCAAAATCTGGGCTGGAGTAACTTTTCATGTGTTGCGGTTTCAATGCGTTTTACATGCGGTTTTTACGCAATACATGCGTTTTTACTAAATTTTGCTTCATAATGCCATAATTGACACTAATGGTGAAGGACAGGTCTCTACTTTATTGCATTCCATTATAAAATGCATAAAAAGTATAAAACCATAAAAAAATACAGCTGTTATAAAAGAATATTAAAAAGGAAGTAAAATTCATAGATTCACAGCATCATAGTCACATATTCTAGTTGGTCTTCTATCTATTCAGAGCAATTCAGTATAATATGAGCAGAAGCGGGGAAGTGTGCCTTTCACCAAGAGAGGGTCACAGCGCCGATAAACGGCCAAGCATGTGATCCCCTGTTGGATGAGAGGCACACCACCCTGAAATCATAAAAAGCCAAAGATCTCTAATTCTGCATTCAAACCAGCTGGCATCATACTTCCAAAATCATAGATTTTTTTAGATTCTGCTCTTGACATCCGTTCAATATGATTTCCCCCTCTCCAATGTTTGTCAATCTTTTCCAGGGCTACAAAAATCAATCCTGCAGGGTCTTGTCCGTGAGCCTCCTTAAAGTGTCTTGAGAGTGAGTGTTTTAAATAACCTTTCTTGATGTTTGAAATATGTTCGGATATCCTCACTCTCAAGGCCCTTTTTGTCCGTCCAATATATTGTCTTGAACACGGACATTGTATGAGATAAATCACGCTGACTGAATTGCATGTCAGAAAGTGCTCTATCTCCCATGTGAATGAATTTTGGGTAGAGAGCACCTTCTTAGTATTTCTTGGAATTTTGACTGTTTTACAACAAATGCACTGTCCTCATTTGTAGAAACCTTTTAAATTAGTCAATCTACCAGCTCCTGGTGTTTTGATCTGTTTCATCTTAATAGAGGGAGCCACTTTTATGCCTAGATTAGATGCCCTCGTGTATGTTATTTGTGGTTTAGGAGGCATTAGTCTGCCTATGACTTTATCCTGCAGTAAATGGTGCCAATGGCGTTTAATTATCTCCTCCACTTTTCTTCTTTGTGCTATGTAAGGAAGAATAATCCTAAATTGAGCATCTGTTTCATTCTTCTGCACTATTTTTGCTGAAAATAACGAATTCCTAGGTAGTTTTCTTACTTTCTCTAATGATCCCTCTAATAATTTACTAGGGTACTGTTTTGCCAGGAATTTGTCTCTTAAATGCATTGCTTCTACCTCAAACTGTGACTCCTCGGTACAGTTTCGTTTGAGTCTACGAAACTGTCCGAAGGACACATTCAGCAGCCAGTTAGCAGCCAGTTACCCTAGTAAATTATTAGAGGGATCATTAGAGAAAGTAAGAAAACTACCTAGGAATTCGTTATTTTCAGCAAAAATAGTGCAGAAGAATGAAACAGATGCTCAATTTAGGATTATTCTTCCTTACATAGCACAAAGAAGAAAAGTGGAGGAGATAATTAAACGCCATTGGCACCATTTACTGCAGGATAAAGTCATAGGCAGACTAATGCCTCCTAAACCACAAATAACATACACGAGGGCATCTAATCTAGGCATAAAAGTGGCTCCCTCTATTAAGACGAAACAGATCAAAACACCAGGAGCTGGTAGATTGACTAATTTAAAAGGTTTCTACAAATGCGGACAGTGCATTTGTTGTAAAACAGTCAAAATTCCAAGAAATACTAAGAAGGTGCTCTCTACCCAAAATTCATTCACATGGGAGATAGAGCACTTTCTGACATGCAATTCAGTCAGATTTACCTCATACAATGTCCGTGTTCAAGACAATATATTGGACGGACAAAAAGGGCCTTGAGAGTGAGGATATCCGAACATATTTCAAACATCAAGAAAGGTTATTTAAAACACTCACTCTCAAGACACTTAAAGGAGGCTCACGGACAAGACCCTGCAGGATTGATTTTTGTAGCCCTGGAAAAGATTGACAAACATTGGAGAGGGGGAAATCATATTGAACGGATGTCAAGAGCAGAATCTAAAAAAATCTATGATTTTGGAAGTATGATGCCAGCTGGTTTGAATGCAGAATTAGAGATCTTTGGCTTTTTATGATTTCAGGGTGGTGTGCCTCTCATCCAACAGGGAATCACATGCTTGGCCGTTTATCGGCGCTGTGACCCTCTCTTGGTGAAAGGCACACTTCCCCGCTTCTGCTCATATTATACTGAATTGCTCTGAATAGATAGAAGACCAACTAGAATATGTGACTATGATGCTGTGAATCTATGAATTTTACTTCCTTTTTAATATTCTTTTATAACAGCTGTATTTTTTTATGGTTTTATACTTTTTATGCATTTTATAATGGAATGCAATGAAGTAGAGACCTGTCCTTCACCATTAGTGTCAATTATGGCATTATGAAGCAAAAATTAGTAAAAACGCATGTATTGCATAAAAACCGCATGTAAAACGCATTGAAACCGCAACACATGAAAAGTTACTCCAGCCCAGATTTTGCAGAGTACCTACGGAGATATAAAAGGAGAGGATGTACTAGCAGAGATATGGCCACTGAGGAAGGGGAGAGAAGTCCCCGAAACGCGTCTGGCATTATATCTCTGCTTAATATAAGAAATTGGATATGATCAAGACTTCTTAAGCAATTTCAAATTTGGAGCGCTCCACTTTTTCTATTTAGTGTGTGTACCTCTCACAGGAACCCGGAACTAGGTCATCAAGTCCCGCGATACCTTTGGACAACACGTGACAGATACCAAGGAGCGAGGACGCCGGAAGGAACCTCGAGCGGTGCAGTGAGCTGGATAACGGGAACGCCGGGGACTTGCATACACTGGTAAGACAATTTCTTCCCCACAGCACTGAACACCGGAGGGGCCGGAGGCTTTCTAATATTAGACAAAAAGTCCACCGCTATTTCCAACATATTGCGGACCTAATGATAACATCCAGCGTCATTTAAAGGGACAGTATTCCCAGTAGAGGACTCGGATTTACATTTTTTGCATCCAAAGGACACTTTCATTATTTGCTACTATCAACAGTGAACTTTTGGTACAATATTTAAGTGATAGATTATAAATCAGATTGCGCTATATTGAAAGGACTACTCCATATAGGTTCCTACTATCAGTGCACCGCACTATTTATATTTTTAACATTGTTTTAATATTGTGTTGATTATATGCTGTTTTATTATTATTTCTGCTGTCCACACTCCATTGTTGAGTGGGTAGCTATTAAATGCTGTTGATGTGAACCATATAGCGAGTGCCAGTCACTTTTTATTTACTTCTATTTCTCATTAATGCAATTATCTAGTCAACCAATCACATGGCAGTTGCTTCAATGCATTTAGGGGTGTGGTCCTGGTCAAGACAATCTCTTGAACTCCAAACTGAATGTCAGAATGGGAAAGAAAGGTGATTTAAGCAATTTTGAGCATGGCATGGTTGTTGGTGCCAGACGGGCCGGTCTGAGTATTTCACAATCTGCTCAGTTACTGGGATTTTCACGCACAACCATTTCTAGGGTTTACAAAGAATGGTGTGAAAAGGGAAAAACATCCAGTATGCGGCAGTCCTGTGGGCGGAAATGCCTTGTTGATGCTAGAGGTCAGAGGAGAATGGGCCGACTGATTCAAGCTGATAGAAGAGCAACGTTGACTGAAATAACCACTCGTTACAACCGAGGTATGCAGCAAAGCATTTTTTGAAGCCACAACACGCACAACCTTGAGGCGGATGGGCTACAGCAGCAGAAGACCCCACCGGGTACCACTCATCTCCACTACAAATAGGAAAAAGAGGCTACAATTTGCACGAGCTCACTAAAATTGGACTGTTGAAGACTGGAAAAATGTTGCCTGGTCTGATGAGTCTCGAGTTCTGTTGAGACATTCAAATGGTAGATTCCGAATTTGGCGTAAACAGAATTAGAACATGTATCCATCATGCCTTGTTACCACTGTGCAGGCTGGTGGTGGTGGTGTAATAGTGTGGGGGATGTTTTCTGGGCACACTTTAGGTTCCTTAGTGCCAATTGGGCATCGTTTAAATGCCACGGGCTACCTGAGCATTGTTTCTGACCATGTCCATCCCTTCATGACCACCATGTACCCATCCTCTGATGGCTAAATCCAGCAGGATAATGCACCATGTCACAAAGCTCGAATCATTTCAAATTGGTTTCTTGAACATGACAATGAGTTCACTGTACTAAAATGGCCCCCACAGTCACCAGATCTCAACCCAATAGAGCATCTTTGGGATGTGGTGGAACGAGAGCTTCGTGCCCTGGATGTGCATCCCTCAAATCTCCATCAACTGCAAGATGCTATCCTATCAATATGGGCCAACATTTCTAACGAATGCTATCAGCACCTTGTTGAATCAATGCCACGTAGAATTAAGGCAGTTCTGAAGGCAAAAGGGGGTCCAACACCGTATTAGTATGGTGTTCCTAATAATTCTTTAGGTGAGTGTATATTTTCCATAATTTATCCTCACTTTGCCTATAAACAGTGTCTGCAGTGAATTGTCACATCTGCGCTGCAATATCGTGTGTGAGGGCCAGATATTGGGAACATATTACTGACAACAAGTTTTAAGGCCGATTCATTGGCCTGTATTTGTGGGAGGGGCACTGCTGCCTATATCAGGGCAGCATGCCCCCTCCCTCAATGAACTTCGTTTCAACACTGGCCTCGTTCTGTGTGGGGGAGCGCTATAGCTTTTTTCGTCTAGCCTGCAAATTTCATGTCTCACAAACTACACCGACAAACTCGCGCCTAGAACAGGTAAGTGGCTGCCTCGTATCGCAGCTTCGATGTCGAAAGTCCGATAAGGGGGAGCTACACCGCACCGGAGCGTTCTGCCAGGCAGCTTCGGCTCCCACACGGCATGAATCGTAGGGAGCAGGGGTCAGCGTGATCCCAAATCAACAACTCGCATCTCACATCCTTAATGTATGGCACGGGCCGCCGTGCGGCTACCCAGGTAGGGTTGCAACCGCAGCGCAAGTTTTTTCGTAGTCATGCCCGCTCCCGCACTCACTCACCCCTGCCTCGCACCGATCTGCTGTTCAGTTTCCACAGACGATCCTTGCAGTGTCTCTGGTGCCCTCTAGTGGTCTGTCAGGTACTGCGGGCAGGAGGGGAGTCACAGTTCTCATGTTTGCTCCCTCTAGTGGTCTGTCATGTACTGCGGGCAGCAGGGGAGTCACAGTTCTCATGCTTGCTCCCTCTAGTGGCCACTTCAGTTACTACATGTAATTGTTGTGGCAAAGAAAAAAAAAAAAGAGAGATAGGAAAATAAGGAAAAAACAAAAAAGAAAAGAAAGTATTTATATGTATATATACTAACATATACAGTACAGACCAAAAGTTTGGACACACCTTGTTATTCAAAGAGTTTTCTTTATTTTTATGACTATGAAGGCATCAAAACTATGAATTAACACATGTGGAATTATATACCTAACAAACAAGTGTGAAACAACTGAAAATATGTCATATTCTAGGTTCTTCAAAGTAGCCACCTTTTGCTTTGATTACTGCTTTGCACACTCTTGGCATTCTCTTGATGAGCTTCAAGAGGTAGTCCCCTGAAATGGTCTTCCAACAGTCTTGAAGGAGTTCCCAGAGATGCTTAGCACTTGTTGGCCCTTTTGCCTTCACTCTGCGGTCCAGCTCACCCCAAACCATTTCGATTGGGTTCAGGTCCGGTGACTGTGGAGGCCAGGTCATCTGGCGCAGCACCCCATCACTCTCCTTCATGGTCAAATAGCCCTTACTTTCAAAGTTTTCCCAATTTTTCGGCTAACTGACTGACCTTCATTTCTTAAAGTAATGATGGCCACTCGTTTTTCTTTACTTAGCTGCTTTTTTCTTGCCATAATACAAATTCTAACAGTCTATTCAGTAGGACTATCAGCTGTGTATCCACCTGACTTCTCCTCAATGCAACTGATGGTCCCAACCCCATTTATAAGGCAAGAAATCCTACTTATTAAACCTGACAGGGCCCACCTGTGAAGTGAAAACCATTTCAGGTGACTACCTCTTGAAGCTCATCAAGAGAATGCCAAGAGTGTGCAAAGCAGTAATCAAAGCAAAAGGTGGCTACTTTGAAGAACCTAGAATATGACATATTTTCAGTTGTTTCACACTTGTTTGTTATGTATATAATTCCACATGTGTTAATTCATAGTTTTGATGCCTTCAGTGTGAATCTACAATTTTCATAGTCATGAAAATAAAGAAAACTCTTTGAATGAGAAGGTGTGTCCAAACTTTTGGTCTGTACTCTATATGAAAAAAGTGTATAAATATATATATATATATATATAATGAAAAAAAAAAGGGGGGAATGATTCGCATTTTCGCACATACTCGTCTACTCGTTATTTTCATCCATGTGCCAACACGCATTGGCCGTAGCGCGTATGCTATGTTCTCACGTCTCCTTTTGTTTCAGGATCCGTGTTGTGGTTCTTCGTGATTTACGTTCCTTCCTACGACTAGCAGGGTGCAGTACGGTAGACGTCAGTCTTTACTTGCTATTTCTATCCTAACGTTCTTGTCAGGTGGTAGCGTTAGCTCCATATCACCGTCTGACATACCCGTCACCGTGGGTAAGTCAGTTTCCAGCTTTCACTTCAGGTTGCTTCACAGGCTCACCGTGTCACTCATCCCTCATATATATCCAACACAGTTTTCATGGTTCCGGGCCTTCTAACGTCTTGCACGAGTGTTGTTTGCCACGTGGTTTCTGGTGACGGGTTGGTTACCGGCATTCATTGCAGCATACTGTACCCTCAGGAAAATGTCACACGCGTCAGACATAGTGGAGGCTTCGGTCGACGAAAAACGCCGCCAGGATGTCAGAACGGGGCAGTATTCTGTCTCTGCGCAGCTGGACCATCCCCAGGTTAATTTCGGAACTATCAAAAAGGGGTGTCTCGTTTCCCGCTACTGCCAGAAAAGCCGAACTATATCGTCTGCTCACCGCTAGCTCATGCCCTCAACGTCAAGAAGAGGTCTCCATGACCACAGTACAGACTTCCCTCGCACAAATTCATGTCATGCTGTACAACCTGACTTCGTCCGTCTCGGATATCCAAGCCAGACTGGAAGCGGTTGAGTCCCGTGGTACCACTAATACTCCACTTACTACTGATGTAGCCATCCCTTCCACATCTGTAGCAGCGGGCTCAGGTGTCACAGTAGCAGTGCCCAATATCACCCCGGCGCACTTCATTCCTGCCAATTTAAAGAAAGATATCCTGGAAGGTAGGGATGTTAATCTTGCATCCTTGCTTATCTCTACCCGGGATCTTTCAGATAGTAAGGTCATTGCTTGTGGTGATGTGTCCGTGGTCCTAAGAGGCCGGGACCACAGGCTGAATCGCAAGCTCACCATACCAGAGTTTGTTCTTGCCTTCAGTTTGTACAGAGACGTGATCTGCTAAGTGCGTCCTGACCGAAGGGAAGAGCTAGATTTGTATTTGTTTATAGTAACCGGACTGGGGCATAGGTACGGGGGTAGTTCCTTCTATGACTACCACTGTTCATTCTCAGCTAAGGCAGCAGCTGCTCTCAGTCAATTCCAGTTCTTTACGAACTGGGCCAACATCGACACCAAGATATTTTGCAGGCATTTCTCTGGGCTGAGGGCCCCATCATGCTCCCTGTGCCAGTCCATATATCATTCCACAGTATGGTGTCATAAGGCCGCTCCCAGTGCTGAGTTCAGTTCCACAGTTCCAGTTGCCGGGCCCTCTGAACCGCAGAGATCCTCTGGCATGGTAGACAAGTTAGGTTGACCTATCAAACTTCTCGGCAGGTCACAGATACGCAACAATTTCAATGACTCATCCTGTAACTATAGTCAGTGTCGTTTGCTGCATATTTGTTCTAACTGCTTCAGAGCCCATCCTAAGTCAGTCTGTTCATTAAAATCGGATAAAAGTTACATGTGTGTCGTTAACATAGGTTGCTTGCAACGGTTCTTGCGCTACCATCACGACCCAGGTTTTGTGGAATTTCTAGTCACAGGTCTCACGTTCGGTTTCCACACTGGGATGGTTGCCCTACCAGAATCTACACACAAGTGCAAAAATTTACAATCCGCTGACCGTAACCCAAATGTCTCCGATAAATTGATCACAGCAGAGCTAGTTAAAGGTTTCCTGATAGGCCCTTTTTCATCCTCACCCTTCGAACGGTGGAGGATCAGTCCTGTAGGCGTGGTCACCGGTAAATTCAGCAAGAAAGATAGATTGATTATCGACCTGTCTACCCCGCATGGTTCCTCCATTCCCAGCATCAATTCTCTCATTCCGTCAGAAAAGTCAGCATGAGATATTCGTCCATAGACCAGGCCATCGCCATCGTATTGCAGTTAGGCCCCGGCTCCATCCTGTCAAAAGCTGACATTTCAGATGCCTTCAAATTACTGCCTATCAAGCCGTCTCTGTGGCAGTGGCATGGTATCAAGTGGAGGGGTCTTTATTATTTTGCATCCAAACTCACCTTCGGCTCCAAGAGTAGCCCATGGTTATTCGACCAGTTAGCCCAAGCTCTCCACTGGATATTAGTTCATAAATTCCACTGCAGTAATGTCATTCACTACCTAGATGATTTTCTAATTATTGAACACCCTGACGCCACCACAAAAGACCTTCATTCACTTCTAAACTGTTTCAGTCAACTCGCCGTTCCTGTGTCTCCCAAGAAGGTTGAGGGCCCATCCACAGTCCTCACCTTCCTCGGCATCATTTTGGACACCCACAATATGCTAGCCAGATTGCCGGAAGAGAAATTACACAGGATCAGCGAAGTTATCCACAATTTCAAAATAGCCAGGGTGGTCAAAAAAGTGGAGCTACAGTCTCTCTTAGGCATGCTGAACTTTGCCATGTGCATCATTCCACAAGGTAGGGCATTCATTTCTCGTTTGCTCACACTCCTCCCTACAGCCCCTTCCCAGGATAGCCTCATATGCCTGGACGAGCTGGTCATTGCCGACTTAAACATGTGGGACCACTTTCTTAGGCAGTGGAATGGCATTTCGCTTTTCATTCCTGAATATCCAACAACTCTCCCGTAATTTTTTCTGATGCTGCCGCAAATACAGGCTTTGCAGCTATTTTTGGCACCCACTGGCTAGCAGACAAATGGCCGAATGAAGTCAGCTCTATACCAGGTTTCTTTCACACTTCGGCAATTTTTGAACTTTATCCCATAGTAGTAGCTGCCCATGTTTGGGGTCAAGATTGGCCTGGCCAAACTGTATCATTTGTTTCAGATAATGCCGCAGTCGTTGACATTCTGAATAGCGGGTCGTCCAAGTCCCGTTATGTTATTTGTAAGACGTCTGGTTCTTCTTTCCCTACAACACCAATTCCGCTATATATGTTCGCACATCCCCGGGACCAACAATACAGCTGCCGATGCCTTATCTCGATTTAACTTTTCCCTTTTCTCGCAGGTTTGTCCAGAAGCAGACGTCATCGGTGCCACAGTCCCTCCGTACGCCTCTCTGACCCTAATCTAGACACTAATCTGGCCACAGCTCGTTCGTTGTTAGCCAAATCCCTCTCGCCTAATACTGCTATGGCCTATCAGACAGGTTGGGGGTCTTTTCGATAATTCCAGGACAAATTCCTTCAAGGCAACACCGAGTTTGTTGAGTACATTCTAGCATTCATTGGTTACTGTCACACCGATTTGAAACTGTCACGCTCCACGGTCAAGTCCTACCTCGCGGGAGTCCAAAGCCATGAGTCACCCGGGGGAGGGTTCCTTGTTTTCTATCCATGCCATTAAAGCCACTCTGAAGGGTCTGAACAAATGTAACAGTGAGAGACGCACTTGCCGGCAACCCATTACTGGCCAGGTTTTCCGTGATCTGTCCGACATACTGGACAGAGAACCTTTCGGTGCCCAGCAGAGTTTAGTAGTGAAAGCGGCCATGTACTTGGCCTTTTACGGTTTCTTGAGACCGGGAGAGTTCACTTCCCCTCCTAACAGTGATAGGTTTGTCACCGTCAGACAGCTCAACGCTACCAGAGACGGTTTAATACTCTCGCTAATTACCACTAAGATGTCTCAGGTAGGCCCCCCGACTCAGGTGTCATATTTTCCTACCACACATCGTTGGTGCCCCGTTCGCGTTCTCCAACACCTATTGACCGTGTTAAATGACAAACTGCCCGATAGCCCGTTGCTGCCCTTCAACGATACTCACCTCACCTGTCCCAAATTCATAACCCACATTCGTGTATTGTTGGCTAACCTTGGAATAGACCCGACCTCAGTATCCGGGCATTCTTTTCGAATAGGAGTGGCATTCGCCGAGTCAAAAAATCAAGTGCCAGCACATATCATCAAGAGACTAGGTCGCTGGTGTTCCTCTTGTTTTAACGGATATATACCTCACCCGAATTCCAAAATGTCTCATGCTTTTCAAAGTTTGGTGTTGTAGTTTGGAGTTATAAAGTTGTCTTAAAAGAAATTTGTTGTTTATTTTTGGCCTCCTTTAGGTATCCAAACAACGACGCGGTTTTGGCACAAATCTAACCGCATTAGTTATACAGTCAGGTCCATAAATATTGGGACATCGACACAATTCTAACATTTTTGGCTCTATACACCACCACAATGGATTTGAAATAAAACGAAGAAGATGTGCTTTAACTGCAGACTGTCAGCTTTAATTTGAGGGTATTTACATCCAAATCAGGTAAACGGTGTAGGAATTACAAAAGTTTGCATATGTGCCTCCCCCTTGTTAAGGAACCAAAAGTAATGGGACAAACTAATAATCATAAATCAAACTTTCACTTTTTAATACTTGGGTGCAAATCCTTTGCAGTCAATTACAACCTGAAGTCTGGAACGCATAGACATCACCAGACGCTGGGTTTCATCCCTGGGGATGCTCTGCCAGGCCTCTACTGCAACTGTCTTCAGTTCCTGCTTGTTCTTGAGGCATTTTCCCTTTAGTTTTGTCTTCAGGAAGTGAAATGCATGCTCAATCGGATTCAGGTCAGGTGATTGACTTGGCCATTGCATAACATTCCACTTCTTTCCCTTAAAAAACCCTTTGGTTGCTTTTGCAGTATGCTTTAGGTCATTGTCCATCTGCACTGTGAAGCGCTTTCCAATGAGTTCTGAAGCATTTGGCTGAATATGAGCAGATAATAGTGCCCGAAACACTTCAGAATTCATCCTGCTGCTTTTGTCAGCAGTCACATCATCAATAAATACAAGAGAACCAGTTCCATTGGCAGCCATACATGCCCATGCCATGACACTACCACCACCATGCTTCACTGATGAGGTGGTATGCTTAGGATCATGAGCAGTTCCTTTCCTTCTCCATACTCTTCTCTTCCCATCACTCTGGTAGAAGTTGATCTTGGTCTCATCTGTCCATAGGATTTTGTTCCAGAACTGTGAAGGCTTTTTTGATGTCGTTTGGCAAACTCTAATCTGGCCTTCCTGTTTTTGAGGCTCACCAATGGTTTACATCTTGTGGTGATCCCTCTGTATTCACTCTGGTGAAGTCTTCTCTTGATTGTTGACTTTGACACACATACACCTACCTCTTGGAGAGTGTTCTTGATCTGGCCAACTGTTGTGAAGGGTGTTTTCTTCAACAGGGAAAGAATTCTTCGGTCATCCACCACAGTTGTTTTCCGTGGTCTTCCGGGTCTTTTGGAGTTGCTGAGCTCACCGGTGCGTTTCTTCTTTTTAAGAATGTTCCAAACAGTTGTTTTGGCCAAGCCTGTTTTTGCTATCTCTCTGAGGGGTTTGTTTTGTTTTTTCAGCCTAATGATGGCTTGCTTCACTGATAGAGACAGCTCTTTGGATCTCATCTTGAGAGTAGACAGCAACAGAATCCAAATGCAAATAGCACACTTGAAATGAACTCTGGACCTTTTATCTGCTCATTGTAATTGGGATAATGAGAGAATAACACACAACTGGCCATGGAACAGCTGATAAGCCAATTGTCCCATTACTTTTGGTTCCTTAACAAGTGGGAGGCACATATGCAAATTGTTGTAATTCCTACACCGTTCACCTGATTTGGATGTAATACCCTCAAATTAAAGCTGACAGTCTGCAGTTAAAGCACATCTTGTTCGTTTCATTTCAAATCCATTGTGGTGGTGTATAGAGCCAAAAATGTTAGAATTGTGTCCATGTCCCAATATTTATGGACCTGACTGTACATCAACAGGTAGGAGTTACGTTCTCCCGTCAGTGCCCTGACCACAAGTTTTAAGGCCAATTCATTGGCCTGTATTTGTGGGAGGGGCACTGCTGCCCCCTCCCTCAATGAACGTCGTTTCAACACTCCCACCCTACCCACCCTCAGCCTCAGTTTCTCACACCAAGGGGATGCCCTCCTTCAGGTATCCCCACAATGGCGCGGTTTCGGCACAAGTCTAACAGTCCAGTCTCAGTAGCCAGGAGTCTGGTCCACACAATCCTCACCCTGATCCTCCTACCATTTACAGTCTGGCCAAACAAGTGATCTCACACTCGGATATTCCGAGGACCTCTTTGCATTGCCATTAATTGATTTGGCCCTCTCGCCAAGCACTCTTGAAGAGGGACCTGAGATCTTGTGCCCCGATTCCCAACCTCTTGAGCATCCAGAGTCACAAGAACATGACGCTGGGGAATGGCAATTAGTGTGTAATGAGGTGGATGATGATGAGACACAGTTGCCAATGTCTCAACCGCAATTACTGTCTCATGAGGTTGAGGAAGAGGATGATACACATTTGTCAATCACTGAGGTTGTGGTTAGGTCAAGCTGAGCGAGGAAAGCAGTACAGAGGGGGAGGTATCTGCAGCACTGCAACAGGCTGGAAGAGGCAGGCCTGCAACTGTTCCACGGAGCACCCCCTTGCGTAAATCTCCCTTGGCAAGGGGTTAGGTGTTCGGCAGTATGGCGCTTTTTTGAGGAAAGTGCAGACGACAAAAGAATAGTAGTTTGCAACCGGTGCCACACCAAAATGAGCCGGGGCGTGAACACTAGCAATCTCACCACCACCAGCATGATCCGCCACATGGCATCAAAGCACCCTAATAGGTGGGCCGAACGCCTGGGACCACAATCTGGGTCTGCGGGTCACACCACTGCCTCCTCTTCCCCTGTGTTACGTGTTGGCCAATCCCCTGTCCAAGACGCAGGCCCGGATGCCTCCCGCCCTGCACCTGGACCTTTGCAAGCACCATCAGCGACCACAACCACTTCCGTGTCCCAGCACAAATACCCAGCCACCCACGCACAGGCCATATCACTAAATGCACAGATTTCCAAATTACTGGCCCTGGAAATGTTGCCAATTAGGCTTGTGGACACTGAGGCTTTCCGCAGCCTGATGTCGTGGCCTTCCCTCGTTATGCAGTCCCCAGCCGCCACTATTTTTCAAGGTGTGCCGTACCAGCCTTACACCAACATGTGTCTCTTAACATCACACGTGCTCTGACCAACGCAGTTACTGGGAAGGTCCACTTAACCATGGACACATGGACAAGTGCTTTCGGCCAGGGACGCTACATTTTCTTGACAGCACACTGGGTGAATGTTGTGTAGGTGCTACCGACGCCAAGGTTTGCGGGCCCTACTTCCATCAGGGTTTCCACCAGCACCTACATTAGTGGCTCCAACCCCCACTTCTCCTCCTCCGCCTCCTCCTCCACTTCCACCTCCGAATTATCTGCGTGCAGCACCAGTCAGTAGCTGGAAGCAGAGTAGCACTGTTGTGGGGAAGCGGTAACAGGCCCTGCTGAAGCTAATCTGCCTAGGTGACAAACAGCACACCGCTGCAAAGCTGTGGCTCTCGCCACTCAACCTAGAATCAGGCATGGTTGTGTCTGATAATGGCCATAACTTGGTGGCGGCTTTGGAGCTGGGCAACCTTAGACACATCCCATGCCTTGCCAACGTATGCAACCTTGTGGTTCAGCGGTTTCTCAAAACCTACCCCAATTTGCCTGAGCTACTGGTGAAGGTGCGCCATGTGTGTGCACATTTCCGCAAGTCACCGACAGCTTCAGCTGGTCTGTAAATGCTGCAGCAGCGCTTGAAATTGCCAGCTCACCGGCTGTTGTGCGACGTGAGCACACGCTGGAACTCCACGTTCCACATGTTGGCCAGGATTTGTGAGCAGCAGAGGGCAGTTGTGGAATACCAGCTGCAACATGGTCGTCGCCTTTCCAGTCAGCTTCCGCTATTCACAAGCGAGGAGTGGGCATGGATGTCTGACCTCTGTGAGGTTTTACGCAACTTTGAGGAATCAACACAGATGGTGAGCGGCGATAACGCTATTATCAGGGTCACCATCCCACTTCTGTGTCTTCTCAAATGCTTGCTGTTCACAATTAAGGACGACGCTTTGCATGTGGAAGAGGTGGAAATGGGGAAAGACATTACACAGATTGATGATAGCCAGACCACCCTCAGGTCGTCTTCTCAGCGCGAATTGGACCATGAAGAGGAGGAGCAGGAGACGGTTGCCTCAGCTACAGAGGGTAGTACCCATGGAAGTTTAATTCCATCTGTTCTGCGTGTGTGGGCAGAAGAGGAGGAAGAGGATGAGGAGATTGGGAGTGATCCTCCTGATAACGACAGCGAAGTCTCGCCTGTTGGTACTCTGGCACACATAGCTGACTTCATGTTAGGCTGCCTTTCCCGCGACCTGCGCGTTATACGCATTTTAAACAACACGGAATACTGGTTGTTCACCCTTCTCAACCCCCGCTACAAAGAGAACTTCTCATCTCTCATTCCTCTGGTGGAGAGGACGAGCAAAATGGTGCAATACCAGAAGCTCCTTGTTGGAAAATTGCTCCACAATTTTCCATCTGACAACGCTGGCGGCAGAGTCCGCACTTCCTTGGTCAACCGAGGAGGGGAGACAAGGGAAAACACAGCAGTACTAACAGAGGCAGGGCAACACTCTCCAAAGCCTTGGACAGTTTTATGACATCTTGCCAGCACCCTCACCCTGATGAGCGGCCTACTGCCACAAGGAGAGAAACATTTTGGAAGATGGTGAAGGAGTACATCGCAGACCGTGTCAGCGTCCTCAATGATCCCTCAGTGCCCTACAACTACTGGACCCGTGGCACGAACTTGCGCTCTATGCTTTGGAGGTGCTGGCCTGCCCTGCTGCCAGTGTTTTGTCTGAGCGTGTATTTAGTGCTGCTGGTGGCATAATAACTGATAAGCGCATCCGCCTGTCAACTGAAAATACTGACAGGTTGACTCATATAAAAATGAACAAGGACTGAATTGACCATGACTTTTTGACTCTGCAAGAGGAATGCTGATGTGTTGTTTTTAGTTATACAGTCAGGTCCATAAATATTGGGACATCGACACAATTCTAACATTTTTGGCTCTATACACCACCACAATGGATTTGAAATAAAACGAAGAAGATGTGCTTTAACTGCAGACTGTCAGCTTTAATTTGAGGGTATTTACATCCAAATCAGGTAAACGGTGTAGGAATTACAAAAGTTTGCATATGTGCCTCCCACTTGTTAAGGAACCAAAAGTAATGGGACAAACTAATAATCATAAATCAAACTTTCACTTTTTAATACTTGGGTGCAAATCCTTTGCAGTCAATTACAACCTGAAGTCTGGAACGCATAGACATCACCAGACGCTGGGTTTCATCCCTGGTGATGCTCTGCCAGGCCTCTACTGCAACTGTCTTCAGTTCCTGCTTGTTCTTGAGGCATTTTCCCTTTCGTTTTGTCTTCAGGAAGTGAAATGCATGCTCAATCGGATTCAGGTCAGGTGATTGACTTGGCCATTGCATAACATTCCACTTCTTTCCCTTAAAAAACTCTTTGGTTGCTTTTGCAGTATGCTTTAGGTCATTGTCCATCTGCACTGTGAAGCGCTTTCCAATGAGTTCTGAAGCATTTGGCTGAATATGAGCAGATAATAGTGCCCGAAACACTTCAGAATTCATCCTGCTGCTTTTGTCAGCAGTCACATCATCAATAAATACAAGAGAACCAGTTCCATTGGCAGCCATACATGCCCATGCCATGACACTACCACCACCATGCTTCACTGATGAGGTGGTATGCTTAGGATCATGAGCAGTTCCTTTCCTTCTCCATACTCTTCTCTTCCTATCACTCTGGTAGAAGTTGATCTTGGTCTCATCTGTCCATAGGATTTTGTTCCAGAACTGTGAAGGCTTTTTTGATGTCGTTTGGCAAACTCTAATCTGGCCTTCCTGTTTTTGAGGCTCACCAATGGTTTACATCTTGTGGTGATCCCTCTGTATTCACTCTGGTGAAGTCTTCTCTTGATTGTTGACTTTGACACACATACACCTACCTCTTGGAGAGTGTTCTTGATCTGGCCAACTGTTGTGAAGGGTGTTTTCTTCAACAGGGAAAGAATTCTTCGGTCATCCACCACAGTTGTTTTCCGTGGTCTTCCGGGTCTTTTGGAGTTGCTGAGCTCACCAGTGCGTTCCTTCTTTTTAAGAATGTTCCAAACAGTTGTTTTGGCCAAGCCTGTTTTTGCTATCTCTCTGAGGGGTTTGTTTTGTTTTTTCAGCCTAATGATGGCTTGCTTCACTGATAGAGACAGCTCTTTGGATCTCATCTTGAGAGTAGACAGCAACAGAATCCAAATGCAAATAGCACACTTGAAATGAACTCTGGACCTTTTATCTGCTCATTGTAATTGGGATAATGAGAGAATAACACACAACTGGCCATGGAACAGCTGATAAGCCAATTGTCCCATTACTTTTGGTTCCTTAACAAGTGGGAGGCACATATGCAAACTGTTGTAATTCCTACACCGTTCACCTGATTTGGATGTAATACCCTCAAATTAAAGCTGACAGTCTGCAGTTAAAGCACATCTTGTTCGTTTCATTTCAAATCCATTGTGGTGGTGTATAGAGCCAAAAATGTTAGAATTGTGTCCATGTCCCAATATTTATGGACCTGACTGTAGTTAATAGACTGTATTCCCATGCACCCCTTCCACCACAAACAAGGGTATATGGTTGAATCTTCCTTTTCTCATCCTCCTCTTCCGTCATATCAACATGCATTGCTTATTCGTCACATATAATGCCCTCGCATATATGGCCTTTGAATATAATTTTTTAGAGGGTCCGCTCACCAGCAGACCCTCACATTTAATTTTTTAGAGGGTCCGCTCACCAGCAGGCCCTCACATCTAATTTTTTACAGGGTCCGCTCACCTGCAGGACTGCAACTCAATGTGAATGAGGCCCTCTTTTATGTGATATACAGGTTGTATCGGAGAGCCTCTTCCTTGTAATTTTTGGCAGCACTTGCACTTTATATACAAGTAAATATTCAGGAAAGAATGTTTTCTATCAATTATTCCTCTAAAATCGATTTTTTTCCCCCTTGCTTTTGTGTGTATTATTGTTATTATGTAAAAGTGGCGTACTATTTGGACAACATAGTTCCCAGCAGCAACCAGCGAGTCTAAGATACATCCATACATCCTCCCCATGCTGTTACAGAACCAATTCGGTGGTGTTATCAACAATTTCTGACATTTTCTTATGAACCAGGCACCCTCCCCTCTTCAGAGCAGGGGGTACCTGGTTTAATGCTCAGGTTCTCTCATTGACTTCCATTATAATCAGGTGCTCGGTCGAGCACTCGAATATCACGATGTGTTTGGCCAAAGCCCCCGAGCACCTGAGCACTACGGTGCTCGAACAACACTAAATGCTACCAACATCTGCTGAGAATTTCATGTCAATAGCTCCTTTACAAATATATAAATAAAATTGGTGACATGTTCAATACTTATTTAATCCCCTGGGCATGTGTAGATTTTGTTGCATTTCAATACTAAAAAAAAAAAATAAAAATTAAAAAAAAATCGGAAAAAAAAGATTTTTTCTTTGTATCATCATATTCTTACCCCATAACTTTTATTTTTATTTATACAGAGCGGTTTGAGGGCTAATTATTTGCGGGGTGATCTATACTTTTCATTAATTCAATTTTGGGGTGTGTATGTCTTTTTTTACCACTTTTTATAAAAAAAATTGTGGGAGGTGAAGAGACCAAAAAACTGCGAATCGACCACTTTGTATATGCCATATGGAAAAACGGAACGTAAAAACGGACCAGAAACGGAAACACAATGGAAACAAGAAATGGAACAACGCATCAGTGAAAAACGGACTGCAAAACACTGAAAAAGCCATTCGGTCGTGTGATAGAGTCCTATAGGAAACACTAGGAGTTCAGAAAACCCAGGGCCACTTCTGTAATGTACTTCAGGCTTCCAAAAATCCTGGTATTAGGAGAAGTATGATCATTGATTAATGGGTTAATTGAGATAATTGATACAAAGTAACTCTTCCTGTTATTTTAGTAAACAGAGGTGTGTCTTACAGGTAGAAAAATATGGTATTTAAGACTAAGACACACCCCTTTTTATATTAACCCTTCCAATTTAAGCTTCTCTTATTACATATTTAAACTAAATTACTAACCCTATCCAAAACCACATTTTAAAACTTATCCAATCAAACCCATTCACATTATCATCTTCCTTATGTTTGTAACCTACGTATCATTAAAAATCAATCACTCCCTTTAAGGGCTCTTGCACACGACCGTATGCCCTCCGAGACATACGGTCCGTGAGCGGGCCATATGTCCCGGAGCGGCATTGAACATGCGCACGGGAGCACACAGCATAATAGATTACAATGATGCTGTGCACGTCAGGCTGCCCGCAGGGCTATTGTCCCGCACTCATAAGATCATATGAGTGCGGGACAATAGCCCTGCGGGCAGCCCGACGTGCACAGCGTCATTGTAATCTATGATTCTGTGTACTCCCGTGCGCACGATCAATGCCGCTCCGGGACCGTATGTCTCGGAGGGCATACGGTCGTGTGCAAGAGCCCTAACCCTGTTTTTTTTTTTTTTGTTGAAAGAACACTAACTTAAATATCTTTCCCAGAAACCCAAGTGTATGCAAATGAGCTTATATGGCAAGACAGAAAAGAACGGATTTTGTGTATAATGCTATCACAATATACTCTAGAAATGCAAATTTGCATATAAACTTCCTAGAAAATGTAGTACATTTTCCTGGCATACTAAATTCATTTCAAATTTTTCGTCTCCCTAATGATAAACAGCATGCCAAACAATAGCTCCCATCCGCCCAAACTAGGCCAAGTTCTTTAGAGACTTATTAGTTCTCAGGTTCCTTGAGGTTCTATGTGCTACAGGGAGATCGTTAAGGCCTCTTTCACACAACCGTTTTTTTTTTCCGTTTACGGGCCGTTTTTTGAGTTCCATATATGGAACCATTTATTTCAATGGTTCCGCAAAAGAAACTGAATGTAGTCTGTATGCATTCCGTTTCCGTATTTCCATTTTTTCTGTTCCGTTGAAATATAGAACATGTCCTAATATTGTTTTTTGAAAATGTTTTTTGAAGTCAACCAAAAGAAGGTTGACAAACCCACTGACGATAATAAATTCCGCATAATACTGCCCTATAATGCACAACATAAGAAAATTGAGCAAAGTATTAAAAACAATTGGCACCTTATCCAGAAGGATAAAATCATAGGTCCTTTGATCCCACCAATACCGGAGATAGTGTATACAAAGGCCCCCAATTTGGGTCTGAAGATAGCACCATCTATTAAAAGTCAGATAAGAGAAACCGGATCCATTAATAAATGGTTAAAAAGGAGTGGGTTCCACAGATGTGGATGCTGCATTAATTGTAGGAATACGTCTTTTGCAAAAAAGACTATACGAGTGAGCTCAACAAAATAACTTTTCAATTGAGATAAAGAATCTTCTCACATGTAACAGCTCAAATGTAATCTATGTTATTGAATGTCCATGCGCTAAACAATATATTGGCAGGACCAAAAGACCTTTAAAAATTAGGATAGCGGAACACATAAATAATATTAAGAAGGGATATGAAAAACATGTGCTATCCAAACATTTTAAATTGATACACAACCAAGATCCTAAGACTCTAACATTTGCGGCATTCGAACAGATAGAGCGCCATTGGAGGGGAGGCAACCACATTGCCCGAATGTCTAGGGCCGAGTCTAGGAGGATTTCCGAATTCGGCAGTTTGGCTCCAGCAGAGCTAAATGCCGAGTTGGAAATATTTGGGTTTTTGTGATGGGTTGGATGCCTTCGGCCCATGGGGGGTACTAGTCGGTTTAGCAGCACTATGTTTAGCATAGATTAGCACTATGTTTAGCAGCACTATGACCCCCCCTGGACTGGAGGTCTCCACCCCTAGTTCATCTATACCAGGGATCAGCAACCTCCGGCACTCCAGCTGTGGTGAAACTACGACTCCCAGCATGCTCCATTCACTTCTCTGGGAGTTCTGAGAACAGCCAAGGAGGTGTGCATGCTGGGAGTTGTAGTTTCGCCACAGCTGGAGTGCCGAAGGTTGCTGATCCCTGATCTATACCATCCTTCTATTTACCCTGCCCGAAACACTTTAGGGGATGAGCCCCACTGGCTTCAGAATGCCGCTTATTAAGAGAATCAGGCCAGCTGGTCTCCTGGTTAGAACTATCTCTGTGTCATTCTCAAACTATAATATGTATATTTATATATGGGTATATACCCTACAGTTGATATAATACCTCAAAATATTTTATATTTTATTCTATATATTTTATGAACTTTTTAAACCTAATACAGATGTCCCCTACTATTTAATATATTTATAATATATTTTTAATCCATTATCAAATAAAGGAAGTTTAAAGTTAATATAATACCACCATATATACTAGTTAATATAGAAAACAAACAAGGAATAAAATGTCTAGGGACCCTATAATATCATATAACATTTTCTTATAGATTGTGTTAGATTTTATACTATATGCAGAAATGTGTTCTTGAGAAAGTGTAATATCAAGTAAGTGATTATGACATCTGATCTAATTATTTATATAAGATCAAAATGCAACCAGCCACAACAAAAACTAGATATGAGTAATGTTTCTGGTGGACTCAAGATCACATAACACAAAAAAACGCATGAATGTTTAAAAAAACGCAGATGTATCGCAAGAATACCGCAACATATGAAAGCTGTATCTGTGAAATCCAGATCTTTTAGATCCATCTCGGGGTTAACATAGAGTCTCCTGGATGTAAAAATGAATAAATAGCCGGCAAGTTAGTCAGATCCAACAGAGCCACTGAGGAAGAAGGAGGATAACCTTCGAAACGCGTCTGGCGTGGAGGAATTGGACCTGACAAAATACCGGCTAACTTTCAACTATAATAGCTTGTTTTTTATTTGCTGGACTGAGAAAGCGCTTTCCAAGGAGAAATGAACTGCGGCTTTCTTTGGACTCAGTGCAGCGATTGACGGGTGAGATTCAACCACCTGTGCTGATCCAGACAGGTGGAACACCTACTCTAATCAAGGAAACCTAATGTGGATTTGTAGCGTGACACAGCAAGCGCTCCCGTTCACAGCCGGACTTACAAAATTATAATACTAGTCTGCATAACACTTTTATACAGCAGTAAGGCAGCTTTTGATTGCGCTGCCCAAAGGCAAGTCCATCCTGAATCTACACCACGTGGGACGCCACGGTGGGAATAGCAGGACTGTACGTGAGTAACAAACTTAACACTGCTGCATCTATATGTACCGCTGCATAACTACCTTACCATATCTACTGCACCGTTGCCGTTGAATCCAAAGCTCGCTTAAGCAGATATCTGCAGGACTGCAACTGTGTGAAACTTAGTGTATCCCCAGGAACTGTGTGGACTCACTATTGAAATATAAAGCCGGTTCCCAGGAGACTTGCTCTAACACTACAGAAAGATTGAGCTTTAGGAATAGAATACTAGTGGGACGAAGTGTCCATCAAACATTGCCGATTCTCCAGAGACACTTTATATTTAATTTTATTTTATTTATTTAACACCCTAATGATTTGAGCACTGTTATATATATATATATATATATATATCGATTTATTTATTTTACAGATATTATCACGCAATGCACTATCATGTTACTGCTTTATCATATTATCACTCTTGATTCAATGTTTTGCTAGCACTTGGTATCTATATTCACTTGTTGGTTTATTATCACTTTGCATTGCATTTTATTTGTGGAGATTTATTCGGTATTAGCCACTGTCTTAACTAACAGAGGACAACTAGCCCGCTAGTTCATATACTGTCTGGACAGACCTTGTTCCATTCAAGCTTGCTGGACCGTATTCCCGGTTTTCTACTTTCTACTTACTAGTTATATCAGTGGACTGATATTTGATATTTTATTTCATATTTATTTTTTAATACCTAATTTGGGGTTACAGCTCTGTTTAGGTTATACATCATTATTTGCGCATGGTGACAATTTGTATATATTTGTATACTGTCATCTCTTTGTATATATATACTGTTATTAATAAATCACTGTCGCTTTGCTAACTCTGTGGATCAGGTATATGAGTGCCCATCCTTTTTATTTTTATTTTACAATTGTTCTTTGGTGATCAGGGTACGACATCTGGTTGGTGCACCTTGCCATCTAGAGCCAGAGGTGAGCCGTCCTTTACCTTTCTTTTACATGTCCTAATATTGCCCGCAAATCACGTTCCGTGGCTCCATTCAAGTCAATGGGTCCGCAAAAAAAACGGAACACATACGGAAATGCATCCTTATGTCTTCCGTATCCGTTTCGTTTTTGCGGAACCATCTATTGAAAATTTAATGTCCAGCCCATTTTTTCTATGTAATTACTGTAAACTGTATATGCCATATGGAAAAACGGAACGTAAAAACGGACCAGAAACGGAATCACAATGGAAACAAAAAATGGAACAACGGATCCGTGAAAAACGGACCGCAAAACACTGAAAAAGCCATTCGGTCGTGTGATAGAGTCCTAAGGATGTGAAGCTGTATTCTCCTTTCAGCAACTTTATGGGTAATGGCCCAGTCCAATAAAAGGAAAGCAGAGTGACTGTTTTTGTGTGCAATTTACACATGCTGGGAAAAGACACTCTTATGGCAGGTTCTCATCAGCTTTAGGAATTCTGTTATAGTCTTCCGTTCTAACGGAATACATTCCGTTTTGCTCCGTCCATATTATATGGGCACATATAACGGTTCTGTTGTTTTCCATCTGTTATAACGGAATTCCTTATTCTGATGATAACCCGCCCTTACCTGTCTGAAGTGTTTTTCCACCATAGTGTGATCTCACCCACATCTTCAATGGAAATGGTTACGGAAGTGGTAAGTGGTCTGTCATCACTCATCTTTTATCCCAACATGCCGCAGATCTGAAGTAAATGCAGCAAGAAGGGTCACATTATGAAGGACTGCACAGAGGCTGTCTACAGTCCAAGGACTGTCCCAGGAAGACTGCCTGTAATCTCTGTGAACAGGCCCACATCTACAAGGTTTGACCTCTCTGGGGTCAGACATCTCTGGGGTCAAACAAGGCTACCCTCTTTCACCTCTTATTTTTGTTTGTGTTAAGGAGCTCTTCACAGAGTCTATCTAGAAAAATCCAGAGGTCAGAGAGATCACTGCACCAGAACCACACCGACAAATGATCAGGTGTTCTCTGAACATGGACGGCGTGACCGTCTTCTGCGCAGATCGGAGTTCGATGATGACACTCGTCTAGACATGCAAGGAATTCCTTCTGGTTTCAGGAACTAAGCTTAACTGCGGGAAGTTGGAGGCCACTAGAGATATGTCCCCATTGTCAGAGATGGGAATACCCTTTTGAGTCCTTTGCACAAATTAGTTTGTGGATAGTCTTTGGTTTCTACGGGCTTGAGTCCATCTAGCTGGTGTTCCTTTACAGACTGGTGTGGTGAACTCCCACTTATTGTGATAGGACCGACGGAAAAAGCAGAGCCAGTGCCTGAGGTGGGACCTGCACCTATCAGACAATGGGGGCATATCCTAGAGATATACCACCACTGTCCGAGATGGGAATACCACTTTAATCGAGTCTATTCCAGGGACCCTTGCCGCTACCACTAAGACTGTTTGGAAGAATGTGGCTTCTAGCATGTTAAACAACGGGCACAAATACCTGGCATGGATGGCTGTAACGGTCCGTTTCAGCAGACAAGGGGTTAAAATCCGTTTAGGCGATAAGCCCCTTTCTGAGAGACAGGCACAGCTACTGCAGGACACCAACCTCCCGAACTGGATACAAAATAGCACTCCAAACTGGAACCTCACGAATAGCTGCTAGCAGACGAACAGGAATCAGCTTACACTTCTGGCAATCGGTCTTCTAACAGCATACAGTGAATCCCCCCAATAACGAGACAAGGCTCCGTGTTGAGGGTCAAACAGTGGTCTGACTGTACTTCACGTACAGCCTCTTTTATTCATAAACCACAAACATAGTACTGCCCACAGGGGTTTGAAATATAACCAATCAGTAATTTACAACACATACAATGTAACTACAGCAACCAATCGTTCACGCCCCCAGAGGACCAGAATGAAGACTGTGACATAGGACAGATACAACATATCCCCACAATGCATCATGGTTTCCTCCTCTCTGTCCCGGAGACAACCGAGGCGTAATCCAATTATCTCTCAAGACAAAGAGAAGTCACCAATACACATGCGCAGACAACAGGACAGACATCACCCTTTAAACACACAATGGGACAATGGCACAATAGAAACACACCCAGCATTTTCTCCCAAGCTGACAAGTTACACTTATTATAAATTGTTACAACTTTGTGAGTTTACATTGGCCATACATATAACTAACATCAATTTAAACAGTATAACTTGGGGACAAACCTATCCAAAATTCACTTGAATAGGTTCAGGGGTTTAAAAGTTAGTATATGGCCCATAATCCAGGGGCAAGAGGCCAGCAGCCAGTCCTCTCCAAAACCCAGTGGCGAGGTTGGTTTCGCCACAATGGCCATTCAGGGGGACCTGCCCCTGAGAACTTTCATGCATGCCTGTGGACTATGCAACACCAGGTACTGTCCTAGGTGACCATTCGAGGAAGAAACAACCTTGCTCCTCTTTGGGGAGTGCCTGCTTGTGCATTGCTAAACACCCTGGTAAATGAACTCAGAGACTATATACCCAGGGGCAGCCTAAAGTACACCACTGTGCTTTGAGGACTCCTCCATGGGAGGTACACTGTTTGGCTATCCAGGAGGCCTTTTGCCTTAAGAAATGTTTTATGGATGCTGTGTGGCTTGCCAGGAAACATTTGGTGATGAACTGGGAGAGGATGTCTGTCCAGGACTGCCGCAGGCTGGTTTTCAGCCTGCTAAGGGACTAGTTCATGATGGATAGTCGACCATGAAAATGATTAAGACCCCTCTTCTTCCCTCCTCTCCCCTCAATGTGTCTGTCTTTCAATAAAGCTTCGGGCCTGTGACTCCCATCCCTCTGCCCACTTCCCTGTCACCCCTTCCCACTTAACTGACCCTTGCTTATTGATGTGTGATACTGTGCATAGTGTATAGTACATGATCTGGGTCTGTGCTGTACATTGCAGCCATGTACTAGAAGTCTATGTGTAGTATTTACTGTATAGTGTTTCAGAATGCACTGTGTCACATTATACTGTTTGTTAGAACTGTGACGACTGATTGTGAATAAAATATATTTTCAATGAACCTTCTGGATAGAGAACTTGTATGTCTCATTGTAAAAAACATTACCCTTGTAGGGTATGCTGATTCTTACATCCTTATTGATAGAGTTGGCCTGCACACCTCACTTGTGTGCAATGTTTTTGTTCTATGTTTTTGTGTACATATTTGTTTGGTATATATGGTAGGGCTTCAGTTATGAGCAGTATAGTGGAACGGGGGCACTTGAACTAGTTTTTATATGTTTAGGGAACAGTGATGAGCATGGATGAAAATAGAACAGATATGGTAGATGTATTTAAGAATGAGATGAATCGTTTTATTTTTCTGTTCACAATGTGATCAGGCAAGGTTATCTATATTTTATACTAAAAGGGTTAATAAGAAGGGGGAATGGTTTAATTGATGTATTGAGAGTGTTAGGATAATTTGTCTATTACTTTTGGATGGAGTACTACATTGAATACGAGGACTTGATAATTAAAAAATTGGAATAATTTATACAAATTATTTTTTTAACTTTATTTATAAACAAAGCTGCGTCTTATAGGCGGAAAAATATAGTATATATCCGGACTTAAAGGAGGTCGCTCAAGCCAGAAGAGGAGCAGAACTGCATGACTATTCACATGAACCGCACTAACTACGAGAAAGCAGGCAGTTTTAAATATCACTGTGCAACAATACTTAATATGCGAATTTAGAACAATGAAATCTGGTTAACCGCCTGAATAAATGTCGCTAAAATACACTTTATTAAACCGTCAACTTAAAAAATAAATGTGGAAGTTCACAAAGTCCTTATCAGGCTGGGCATCAAAGACATGAGGGTGCAAAATGAAAATATACCTCGCGTTCCCCCACTGCCTTTCTACCACTAGAGTAGTATATGCTATAATCTCATTCAACGCATTCATATATGCAGACTTAAAGCCCTGCACTGTGCCCCCATGCTATGGGAATAATTCCTTTGCTCAGTGTCGTAGCTATCAGGGAAGCAGGGGAAGCGACTGCTTTGGGGCCCGAGCTCAGAAGGGGCCCCAGAGCAGTAGTGGATGTTTTCATTAGATCTAGGGCTGCCCCTGCTCACAGCTCCTGCACTTTATAGAAGCAGATGCCACTTACAGCAGCAGTGCTGGAGCTCCTCCCACTGAAGGTCCGCACTCAGTGAGGAGCAGACACAGTATCATGGCGTCTCCTCCTCCTCCTATGGCCGCTCTCAGGCTGGGATCCGCAGTACTGGCACACCACTTGCCAGTACCGCTTTCTGTTTTCTATTGGCTGGCAGCTTACTATGACATCAGCTGCCAGCCAATAGCAGAACTTTATGGGATCAAGCCCCACCCACCAGTGTGAAGCTACTGTAGAGCAGGCTGGCTGCTCCAGCACTCAGAGCTCTAGAATGCCCTCCCCCCCATGTGTTCTGTTCTCTGACCCCCCATAGTAGGTTACTGATTAACCCCTCCACTGCTGTCCCTGGATGGCACAGAGGGGTGATGGCACCTACTTCTCCAGGCTGCCTGTGAGGACCAGACATCAGCTGTCTACAGGAAAGGTAAGTGTTTGTGTGTAGAAATATGTGTATAACTACTTGTATGTTCATGTGTGTTTAATGTGTGTGTATATGTATATGTATATATATATATATATATATATATATATATTTGTGGTCGTGGCTAATATACGAACCCGGGCAGCGTGTCCGCCTTGAACCTAACCGGCTGAGGTGTGCCTGGAGCCGGGTACGAGAGCAGCCTATAAGGGGGCTGCCCTATGGAGGACCCTTGAAATAAGGGGAATTGGTGGGTGGGTCCAAGACCGGAACGCCTACCAGGTGAGGGAAAGAGGGGGTTTATAAAGGCTCAAGCCCCTCCCACAAATGCAGGCTGAACTTCAGCCTTACCAACTTGTGGTCGTGGCTAATATACGAACCCGGGCAGCATGCCCGCCTTGAACCTAACCGGCTGAGGTGTGCCTGGAGCCGGGTACGAGAGCAGCCTATAAGGGGGCAAAAAGGAAACCAAGATAGTTAAATTCAAGACTTTATTACCTCATAATACTAGAGACTGAAACGCCTGCGAAATCTCCACCTGGGGGTTAGGTATATATCTGGCGAAGCAAGACGAGCGCCACCTTCCCATCTTTCGGATGACACGAGCGGGGACCCCATGTCGGGAAGCCGCGGAGGCGGCTCCAATGCGGAAAGAATGGCCGGATATAGAGCCGGGGTCAAACCCTAAGCCAGCAGCAACAGTACGTATGTGGCTGATGAACTGCGCTGCGGTGAGAGCGCCATTAAGATGCGGTAGTAGAGGGCTGTGAGGGGGAGCATCATGGATGGCGTGCATTAGCTGGCCAAGCACCTTTACCGGGCACCATTCATTGCCAGACGGGAAAATCTTAACCTCCACCGGGGGACCTGTTTGGCTTGTTTTGGTGGAATTTAATTTCAACGTGTAATGGTCCTGGTTCCGCACCAGCTGTTCTTTGTGCAGACTGCAACGCCCTGCCGCACTGCAAGTGAATTCTACTGTCCTAAGGAACCCGTAGAAACCCAAATACATAGCAGCTTTAAAGACCAAGCTGGAGAAGGGCCCAAAAGGAGCACCATCCAGGGCTGAAGACAACCTCCGGAACATCTCCCCAGTGACGCCCTGTCTACGAGATGGGGGATTGGCCCTACCCTTCTGGACCCCTCGCAAGGTGGCCCTGACCGCGTGCGCAGAAAAAATGGAGCCCCCCCTGGGTTGCGGAGCATGGCGTGGTGTTGGACGCCCACCAGGTATAATTTAATGGTGTTGTACGAGAGATGCAAATGGTGATGACAATGGGCAATGAAGGCCATGATGTATGGAATGTCCGCCAGGCCACCCTGCGGGTGCAGATTTGAAAGTTCCTGGTAGGTTCTTAGGCCTGAAAGATAGTTCCTGGCTGTATTGGGGACGAGGGACTGCTGCGCCAGGTCTCTTGCCGAAGAGACGAGCATACTTACCTCATTGTCAGGGAACTGAATGCCGGGGTGGGACATCTGAGTGGATCGGCTTCCGGCATGACCTGAAAAAAGAGGGTGAAATTAAACCGGGATAGCGTGTCCGCCGCCACGTTTTGCTGACCCGGAATGTGGCTACAATGTACATGGAAGTTGTGTGACAGGGCCAGCCATACCAGCTGGCGCAATAGAGCCATGATTTTGGGGGACTTGGCCCTGCCCTTGGCTAAGATGTCGACTAGGGCCTGATTGTCCATGACGAACATCACCGGCAAGTTAGCCCAGAGATGACCCCATGCCTGAGCAGCTGCGACAATGGGGTACAATTCCAACAGGGAGGAGGTGCGGATGGACTCGGCATCCTCTAGGACGGACGTGGGCCAACGGTCAACCAGCCAACGGGGACCCCAAATGGCCGCGTAACCACAGGATGCAGCGGTATCTAAAAAGATAGTCGGGCAGGAGGGTGACCATGGAGAGACGAAGAAGGAGACGCCGTTCCACCGGGATAGGAACAACTCCCACATGGCCAGGTCTGCCACCGCCTGGCCGTCCAAATGGATGACGCTGTCCTGCTCGGGTGCTGAGGGAAGAAGCTGAAGCAGCCTCGACACGAATGTCCTTCCTTAGGGCATGATCCTAGAGGCGAAATTGAGCCTGCCCAGAAGAGATTGTAACTCGACTCTAGTGAGGTACCCAGAGGAGGCCGCCTGGGAAATGACCAATGTAGCGATTTGGCCAGCTGGTCGAATAACCAGGGGCTACTTTTGGATCCGAACGTAAGTCTGTTGGCAAAATAATACTGGCCGGCCCACTCGATGCCATAGAACTGCCACAACTGAGGTTGGATGGGAAGGAGCTTGAACGCATCGGCGATGTCCACCTTTGCCAACCAAGCGCCCCTGCCATGCAACATGATGGCTTGTATTGCGTCGTCTACGGAGGAGTACCGCATAGCAAATTCCTCCGATGGAATCAGGGAATTGAGGCTGGGAATTGCAGAAATGAGAGGGGCGGACAGGTCATAAATCAACCTTTTTTCATTGGTGTTTTTTTGGGACCCTAGGCCGATAGGGTTGATACGCCATGATGCAAAGGGGATAAGTGGGAAAGGGCCTATGAGGAAACCTTTCTCCACCTCAGACTGGAGCAAATCGCTAGTCGCTGGAGGGTCCAGGGTGGCTGACAGCAGATTCCTGCCTTCCCAGGGTACCTGTGGCAGTGTAATGAGCCCTGTGTGGAACCCCTGCCGGAAGCCTGCCAACAGAAACGCCACAAAGTCCCGATCGTGGTGATCCTGAAGGAGAGCCGCCAAGAGGTCCACGTTGATGTCGGCTAGTCAGGATTCCTTAGCTGCTTTTTTGGGACAGGCGGACCGTGGATGGGCTCTGAAGCACAGGGAGCACACGTGGAGGGATCTGCAGCTGCCATAGGAGCAGCCTCCTGAGTTAAAATTATTGCAGACCTGACTTCTTCCCAAGTAGACAATGGGTCTGCCCAGCTTGTCAGTGGAGGGGTTGGATGGTAGAGACCCGGAGGTTCCCGGGAGGGCCCTGTCCTGAGACGGGTGCACGCTATTTGGGCACCATTCAGATAAGTGGAAAATGGACTGGCACGTTGCGCAGTTGGGTGCCCTGAGGCCAGCGAAGTGACGACAGAAGAGCTCTGTGTCAATTAAGGACCAGCTGGTAACATATTGAAACTGCGCCAAAGCTGCAGCCGCCTTAGCCGAGAAGGAACGATGGTAGTCGGAAAAAGCTGGACCACCATACTTGTGACCCAGGTCAGTGACCAGGTACAAGTAGCTGTCCAGCTCTTCCCTCCTTTGCGGCTGTGCGGTGCAGATAATGTCTCTGAAGAGGCTAAACGCCAATACGAACTTGGGAATAGTCAATTTGCGATTAAGCCGCGAGCCCTTGGCCCTGAGGACCACAGACACATCCCCACAATTGATAACCCTGTTCTCGGGCACATCTTGAGCGGCAATGAGGATCGACGCCAGATTAACGTCCTTCTCTGCCAGAATGTCCCTCTTGAGGTTGTCAGGAATGAAGTGTGAGGGGGACACCTGGGGAATGGGCCTGGGCGTACCTGGTGCCAGCCAGCCCGATGTGGACGGTGCGATCAGCGGGACGGGTGCCGGGGGTGCCATGGGTGGCCAGGATTCCAGCTCTGATACCCTCGCCCGGACATCAGCTACTGAGTCGACCAACGAGTTTAGGGTAGACTGCAGCTGCACCAGTGATAACTGGATGGAAGACGTGTCTGGCTGCACCGCCAAAGTGCTGGAGTTGGTCATGAGCAGTTTGTACAGCTCTGCCTTCCTGGCGGTGGCAGGGTGCGGCATGCCTCTCCGGTTTAGCTCTGCTAACAACTTTGGTATGGTCCAACTCCTAAGGGATGATGGACCCGCCTGGCCTGACATGACCGACCCGGAGACAGATAGGCTGTCATCCATATCCGAAGCTCGAGACATAGTAGAGCTGTTGAAACAAAAAAGGTGTGACAGATAAAGAAAAAAAAAGCGAGAAAGTGATGAAGGAACGGGATTGAAGAGGTGCAAGATGGAGAAAACACGTACCAGAATGAGAACCCGTAACACGGACTAGCAAAACCTGACCTAGCCGGACAGACGAAGAGACCAATTAAAACGTGAACATAGACCCGATGGGTACACTGACGGAGTCAGTGCGAACTTACCTGTATAGGACCGATAGGAACAGGAAATAGGGAAAACCCTGAAAATAAAAGTAACAGGCGAATTTGAGAGTGCAGAATAACGGATGACCCCATCCCTGTTAGAACCAGGCAAACTGGCCAGGATGGGGTGCACCCCTAGGTCAAGTAAACAATCTGAGCGATTCTGACCGGTTACTTGACAGGAGAAGGCCCCCTGAGCGTACCAGGCGGGTGACAGAAGAGATGGCGCGTTGCCATGAGATAGAGGCTGCACGTAGCAGCGGCCCGCGAAGGGCGGCAGACTGACATGGGGTACCTGTGAGACAGGGAAAAATAGCGAAGAACGACCAGGGGAGCAGCCGGAGAATGGCCCCTTAGAAAAACAACCCATATAAGCCAGCGGACAGGTGCGTCAAGACCCACGTATCAGAGAAGGAAAAGTATGAAGACCTGGGCGTACCAGGGATGTACAGTACCCTGGGCGAACCAGGGGAGACACTGTGACAAGACAAGACCACCGACTGTGCCCTGGTGAAAAAACTAAGTGTCTATGACACGGCGACAACAATGGCCTGGGCGTACCAGGAAGATGAGACATGCCTGGGCGTGACCAGGTACGAGAAAGTGCGAACGAAGCAGGGCGAATCCTGCACAGGATGGCCACCTTGGCGGTTATGATGGTACATATATAAAAAGAATTTTTTATTTTTTTTTACATGCTGGGCCCATACGCCAGTGTAGGCGAAACTTGGACCTGAGCATCGCCCCAAGAACGCTATGTTGTATGTTTTGACAGTAGGTTAAAAGGACCTCTGGAAGCGAAATTGCCAGGTTGCGGTGATACGTATGAACGGAATGATGGGCACTGCTGTGTGTCCCTGTAGCCTATGCGTGCCAGCCTGGAACGCATCTCGGCTCCGCGCGCATGCCCAGCCACTTTGGGTGTAGCGCTGCTCACAGGAGCGACTCGACGGCCTGCGTGCAGGGCCGGAAGTTGGATTACAGAGCTGGTGCGTTCCAAGCTGGAACGCAAGTTGTTTTTGGCTTAACCAATTCCCCAGGCCGTTATGCCTAAATTTATTGTGCTAAGCCAAGATGATGGTGCTAGAATTTGTGATGGCAGGGTTTTTGCAGGCAGGGGGAGGAGCCGCCTGCACCCCACAGTGGAACGCACGCTGCTCCCCCAGACCGCTGCCCGACCACTGTCTTCTAGGTAGCGCAATATGATCTATGATCCAGCACCTTAGATTCCGTTCTGTGTGATGAAGGGATCCAAAATGTCTGGAAACAGGTAGATCAATGCGCTTTTTCCTTATGGAATTTCTATGATTATTTAACCTTAGTTTCAGTTCCTTTGATGTTTCACCAACATATATTAAGTTGCAGGGACATGATAACACATAAATCACATATGATGAAGAACATGTGAGATGAAATCTAATAGGATACTCTTTCCCTGTATATGGATGTACAAAGGATCTAGATTTACATATATAGCGACAATTGACGCAGCTGAGGCACGGAAGGTAAATTTAAAGAACGTGGTTACCCCCGTAAGCTGTTAAATGAACAAAAAAGTAAAGTCCTTCATATAAACACGGAAAGCACACCACCTATTCCTCAAAAAAATTCAAAGGATACCGTTTAAGTCGACATACTCTGACTGTAGTTTGGAGATAGGACAGATTTTGAAAAATAATTGGAGTATTCTCAGTAGATGTTATAAAGATGTCCCTGAGTTTAAAATTCCTCCTCTTTTATCATACCGGAAGAACAGGAATATTAGAGACCAATTGGTCACAGCAGATATAGGTCCTAAAAAAAGTATTATACAGCGAACATTGACGCAGTCGGGGCTGGGATGTTTCCCGTGCCTCAGCTGTGTCAATTGTCGCTATATATGTAAATCTAGATCCTTTGTACATTCATATACAGGGAAAGAGTATTCTATTAGATTTCATCTCACATGTTCTTCATCATATGTGATTTATGTGTTATCATGTCCCTGCAACTTAATATATGTTGGTGAAACATCAACGGAACTGAAACTAAGGTTAAATAATGTGGGGGATTGAGTTAGCACAACCTGTATGTAGGTGCACATCACTATGGCGAAATACATATACAAACGGAAAATACAAATGTGATAGCACTCTGCATCCAGCATTCTGCCCTGCCTCCATGCTGGATGAGGCATTGGTGTACATTTTGGCCAAAGCGTAATAAGCCACTCACCACGTCAAGGTCGCCTCTATTGAGTGGTCCCTAACACTAGTTCCTACCTGTTCATGGGCCACGACAGCGACACAAAGTCCAGGGAAGGCAGAGTGTGCTTGGCGTGCATGCTGACCTGCATTCCCTGGACTTTGTGTGGCTGTCGTGGCCCATGAACAGGTAGGAACTAGTGTTAGGGACCACTCAATAGAGGCGACCTTGACGTGGTGAGTGGCTTATTACGCTTTGGCCAAAATGTACACCAATGCCTCATCCAGCATGGAGGCAGGGCAGAATGCTGGATGCAGAGTGCTATCACATTTGTATTTTCCGTTTGTATTTTCCGTTTGTATATGTATTTCGCCATAGTGATGTGCACCTACATACAGGTTGTGCTGACTCAATCCCCCACATTTTTTCTAAGGTTAAATAATCATAGAAATTACATAAGGAAAAAGCGCATTGATCTACCTGTTTCCAGACATTTTGGATCCCTTCATCACACAGAACGGGATCTAAGGTGCTGGATCATAGATCATATTGCGTTACCTAGAAGAGGCGGTGACCGTTTAGCAATTTTAAAAAGAAGAGAACTACAATGGATATATACTCTGAATAGCTTACACCCTAGAGGTCTTAATGCGGAATTTAGGTGAAGGACCATTGATTTGGGGTTGATCCTGATTTTCCTTGTGTCTGCGGTTCTCCTGTTTCAATTGTGTATGATAGTGCCAAGGAATAGTGAAAGTACAATTTGTAATTCACATCAAATATATTATCCTATTTGAAACTATTTAAAAAAAAAAAATTCTTGCCTTTTAGAAATTTTAACTTCCTCATGACCGGATGGGGATCCTTGGACCATGTCTCTTTGAAAGTGATGACGCCCAGCAATAGTACCTGTCTGTATTTTTAATTGTTGCGCAACTCCAGATATTTAATTTATGTGTAATGCTTTCCTTAAAAATCTGAGGGAGAATCCCCCTTATGGCTGCGCTATTATCGGCAGTTAGGTTGACAGTGCCAGCGGGGTACATTGAGGTGTCCCCTTCTGACATATGCGACCTATTGGGTTGGGGTCCATGTCGGCAGATTTGGAGCTCTCCCCACTTGCTGGATAACGTAGGAGTTACCTACTGCGGCTGGATAAATCATCGAGGAGGCACTTTGCACAATAAATACATTCATAACAAATACTAATGGAACCGTAGGGCCGCTTGCCTTCAAGCAATATGGCGGTTTCAGTACAATTCGAGGAGCGCATACGTCACATTGAAGCACTATGTCACACATGATGACACTAGTCCGGACATGCGCAATGAGTTATCGGAGACGCTCAATGGAGCGCGATGGTCTCTGTGGGCGCCATGACTTATAGAGGTATGATCTCTATGATCTTCATCCGGCATATTAAGTCACTTTATTCACCATAGTTTTATAAAAGATGTTATTTATATGTACCTGTTGTATTGTACATTATATGGTTAATGGATCTACACACAAGTATATAGTTCATGTATTGATGATCTTATGCACATGCACTTTGTTTATTTTCTGCACATGCATCAGATGTATTTAATTTAACTATGATTGGAACCACATTGTGATTGGTTGGTCACTTATGATATGTCTTTATATGCTCTCATTTTCACTGTTTCCATGCTTGAGGAAGGCTCTTGTGAGCCGAAACGTCGCAAGTTTGCCATATTATGGGTGAATAAAAGTTTTATCTATTTCACTACAACTCAGGAGTGCAGTCCTACTTTTTCGTCTTTATATATATATATATACAGTACAGACCAAAAGTTTGGACACACCTTCTCATTCAAAGAGTTTTCTTTATTTTCATGACTATGAAAATTGTAGATTCACACTGAAGGCATCAAAACTATGAATTAACACGTGGAATTATATACATAACAAACAAGTGTGAAACAACTGAAAATATGTCATATTCTAGGTTCTTCAAAGTAGCCACTTTTTGCTTTGATTACTGCTTTGCACACTCTTGGCATTCTCTTGATGAGCTTCAAGAGGTAGTCCCCTGAAATGGTTTTCACTTCACAGGTGTGCCCTGACAGGTTTAATAAGTGGGATTTTTTGCCTTATAAATGGGGTTGGGACCATCAGTTGCATTGAGGAGAAGTCAGGTGGATACACAGCTGATAGTCCTACTGAATAGACTGTTAGAATTTGTATTATGGCAAGAAAAAAGCAGCTAAGTAAAGAAAAACGAGTGGCCATCATTACTTTAAGAAATGAAGGTCAGTCAGTCAGCCGAAAAATTGGGAAAACTTTGAAAGTAAGGGCTATTTGACCATGAAGGAGAATGATGGGGTGCTGCGCCAGATGACCTGGCCTCCACAGTCACCGGACCTGAACCCAATCGAGATGGTTTGGGGTGAGCTGGACCGCAGAGTGAAGGCAAAAGGGCCAACAAGTGCTAAGCATCTCTGGGAACTCCTTCAAGACTGTTGGAAGACCATTTCAGGGGACTACCTCTTGAAGCTCATCAAGAGAATGCCAAGAGTGTGCAAAGCAGTAATCAAAGCAAAAGGTGGCTACTTTGAAGAACCTAGAATATGACATATTTTTAGTTGTTTCACACTTGTTTGTTATGTATATAATTCCACATGTGTTAATTCATAGTTTTGATGCCTTCATAGTCATGAAAATAAAGAAAACGCTTTGAATGAGAAGGTGTGTCCAAACTTTTGGTCTGTACTGTATATATATATATATATATATATACAGTATATAAGTCCATATATCAGGTGAGTGCATATGTGAGTCTGTCCATGTATGTGGTGAGTGCCTGTATGAGTGCGTCCATGTATGTGGTGAGTGCCTGTATGAGTGTGTCCATGTATGTGGTGAGTGCCTGTATGAGTGTGTCCATGTATGTGGTGAGTGCCTATATGAGTGCGTCCATGTATGTGGTGAGTGCCTGTATGAGTGCGTCCATGTATGTGGTGAGTGCGTGTATGAGTGCTTCCATGTATGTGATGAATGCGTGTATGAGTGCGTCCATGTATGTGGTGAGTGCCTGTATGAGTGCTTCCATGTATGTGGTGAATGCGTTTATGAGTGCGTCCATGTATGTGGTAAGTTAATGGACGCACTCCTCAAGCGCATCATCAGAATGGCTGGCAGAATCACTGGTACTCAGCTACCATCACTGGAGGACATCTTTACTGCTCGCTGCAGCAACAGGGCAAAAATCATCTGCGGGGATCCAACTCACCCCGGCCACAGCCTTTTCATTCCCCTACCCTCTGGTAGGCGTCTTAGAGCCCTACACGCCCGCACCACTAGGCTGAAGAACAGCTTTTACCCCAAAGCAATCAGTCTCCTAAATGCTCAGAGACTATTGCCCCTTCCTAGGATAGAAACTACCACAGACTGAAAGTGACTGCTGCATTCATGACCCCATGATGATCTCTTGTCTGCAGTGGTGTCTGAATCAGTGTATATATACTCATCAGCACTTCCTACTTTGCTCTTGCTATATATATATATATATATATATATATATGCTGTGAACTGTGAATAGTAATGATTTCTAGTGTAATGCTTTAGTTTAAATGTTCTTGTTCCTCTGTCCATGGCATCTAGGATTGCTCCAAACAACATTTCATTGTATTGTACATTGTATTACATTGTATTGTACAGTGACAATAAAGGCATCTTATCTTATCTTATCTTATCTTATCTTATCTTAAGTGCGTGTATGAGTGCGTCCATTAAGTTGGGGAGGGGCCCTGCACAAAAATTTGCTGTGGGGCCCAGTCAGTTCCTGCTTATCAATATTGTTTATATACATAGAATTCTTCCGACTCACGCATATAAACATATAGCATAAATAGCTGCCGATCTGTATCATTGATCATGCAGAAAGATATGCTGTGACAGTAGAAGCCAATGATTGGTGTTCCTAACAGATATTATAAAAGGAGATATGCTGTGACAGTGGTCACAAGCAAATCATACTTCTCACAGATAATCCCATCACCCCTATCATTGATACACAATACGATGGTCATGACTTTGAGTTGGGGTATCTAAATGAAACAAGTGTAGGAAATTAAGTCATTGAGCCCCAGCGGTTTGACTCCTTGTAATATAAATGTCCACTGGGCCTCCTTGCGTAACAATAGATTATTGATATCTCCCCGCCTTGGAGGAGTTCTAATGTGTTTCATCCCTTGGAATTTTATACAGTTGCTCATGCCAGGGTGGTGCATCAATATATGTTGCGCAATTGGAGTATCCGCCTGCTTGGCAATATCCAGGAGATGTTTCCCTATTCGCCTCCTGAATTCCCTCTTTGTTTTTCCTACAAATTGTTTATTACAGATGCAAGTAGCCACATACACCACCCCCACAGTCTTACAGTGTATAAATGATCTAATACAATAGCTACTTCCGGTAGTTGCACTTACCGCTTTATTGCCTTTTTGAATTGCTTTACAAGCAACGCACCCTCCACACTTAAAGGTGCCATTCCGTTTCCTTGCTAGCCATGTTTCACTCGTGGGAGCGGTGAAGGCACTATGTGCCAATTTATCCCTAATGTTACATCTTCGACGATATGTAATTGACGGATAATCACCAACTAGATGTCCAATGTCTGGATCAGACTTCAGAATCCCCCAATGGTCCCTCAAGATTTCCCGCACCTCTTTGTGTGCCCTGTCATAAGTGCTGATGATCCGCACTTTAGTATCATAATTGTCTTAAGGTCTTGGGGTGCAACAAACTCTCTCTATCACATGCAGCCGCATGCTGGTATGCTTTTCTTAGGGTCGATTGTGGGTACCCTCTCTGTGTAATCCTCCTTTGGAGGTCATTGGCTGCCATCTTCAAATCGATCCACTTGGAACAGTTGCGCCGGGCCCTAAGGTATTGACCTTTGGGGATACCTTGCTTTAGTGTACTAGGGTGACCACTTTCCCATCTAAGCAAGGTATTCGTCGCTTCCGGCTTCCTGAACATCCTAGTTGTTATTTTGCAGAACTGGTCAATGCTCACAGAGAGATCCAGAAAGGTCTCATTGATCTCACTGGTAAAGTATAGAACCAGATTGTTACCATTAAGCGAGGAAACAAAATCCTCGAATCCGGTCTTAGTGCCCTTTCAGAGGATGAAGGTATCATCAATGAACCTCATCCATAATATGATGGATGAGGTCCATTGTTCCATCTTCTCACTGAAGACCACCTCTCTTTCCCACCAGCCCAGGTAGAAATCGGCAAAGGTAGGGGCACAGGGGCTCCCCATTGCCACCCCCCTGAGCTGGTGGTAAATCCTACGGTCAAAAAAGAATATATTGTGGCTCAAAATGAACCACAAAAGTCTCATCACAAATCCATTATGTAGGGAGAGGTGTGATCCACGCTCAGCCAGGAAGGCTCCGACAGCCTCACATGCCCTATCATGGGGGATAGAGCTGTACAAAGCCTCCACATCCAAACTGGCTAGGAGGGTCCCCTCATCATAATAGACATCATTGAGGCATCTCAGGATGTCCATAGAATCTCTAACAAAGGACGGCAGACTGGTTACAAACGGACTTAGTATTTTATCTACCTACATACATGCTAATTTTCTCTGTAAGTCTTTCAACCCCCGATACTATAGGCCTTCCTTTCAAGCGATTTACCCCCTTGTGAATCTTCGGCAGGCTATAGAAAGCTGGTAATACAGGATATTCAGGCAACAAAAATGCATGTTCTGCTTTACTAACAAGCTGTTGCCTTTAAGCCTCCTCGAGGATCCCATCCAGTTCGTGTTTAAACCTCTGTGGGATTGGAGTCTAATCTTTCATAGCATGCTTTGTCATTTAAAATGCGCATACACATTTAAATATACATCTTATTGTCTAGGACCACCACATTGCCCCCTTTATCAGAGGGTTTTATTACTATTGTCTTGTCCCTTTGTAACATCTCTAAAGCATCCACTTCCTCTGTAGCAAGGTTTGGTGTATTGTAGTTATGTACCTGCAGTGATCTGAGTCTGTCTGTTGTAACCGTCAAAAAAGCGTTGAGAGGCGAGTATTCACTATGGGGGGAGAATCCTTCATGAGGGTATTTTGAGGTCCATAACGGGTCCTGTATCTCTTTCCCTTTGTACCTCTTCCAAAAGATCGGCCAACAGCCTAACATCCTGCATTTCATCTTGCTCGATGCCCAACTTCTGACATTGTTCTTTGTCATGTGTTAGGAAAAATTTGCGCAATTTTATTTTCTAATGAACAAATTAATGTCTTTGACCCAAGTAAATGGGGTTGAAATTACATTCTGGGATCTAGTGAAATAAAAAATCTTCCCTTCCTTAATCTCTAGTATACCTTACAAATTGGTAATGTTTCTTTAACCGGAGGCTACTCAAGCTGCACGCACGCCCTCAGTGGCATGCAGCTACTACAATCTATGTGTGTGTGTCTTAAACTATAGCTCCTGATGAAAGGCTGATGTTTATCAGCATAAGAAGCGTGTCAAGCTAATATACAGTAGAACGATTTATGTAGCCGACTGGGCATCGCTGAATTGACTAGGGCACTTGAGTGTACTGCATACAGCTTTAGATTGTTGAATGATGGCATATGCAGACACCAATATATTACTAAGATACTGATTGAGGTTACCAGATGTAGGCAACTTGGTATATTAGTCGCCCTTTAGAACATAGCTCTGCAACAAAGGAATTATTCCCATAGCATGGGGGCACAGTGCAGGGCTTTAAGTCTATATATATGAGTATGACTATCAATTGTGCGTTGAATGAGATTATAGCACATTGTCATACTCCTCTAGTGGTAGAAAGGCAGTGGGGGAACGCGAGGTATATTTTCATATTGTGCCCTCATGTCTTTGATGCTCAGCCTGATAAGGACTTTGTGAACTTCCACATTTATTTTTTAAGTTGACCATTTAATAAAGTGTATTTTAGCGACATTTATTCAGGCAGTTAACCAGTTTTAAATATGACTAAAATAGACAGCCTATATAAAGACATGCTGATAAAGCTGTTGCACAGCCGTATAAAGTTATAGTGGTGCTAAATGGGAGGACAAATGGGACTTCACTGTAATAGCCCTGCACTACTGTCACTTTGTAGATGGCATGCAGGGAAACAATGAAGAGGATCCAATATGCCGCATGAGTGCTATGGCCCCAGCCGATCAGCAAGAGTGTCGGGAGTCGAATTCCCAGTCTCCAGCATTTCTGATGCCCGATTACCCTTCAAAGTGAATATTTATGAACACTCACAGTTATTTACCTACCTGAGGCACTGTCAGTGTTGGACACACAGAGCTCCCGACGTAGTCTCATAATATTAGTATCTACAGTTGTCTGATTAAATTTGTTTTCCTTTGTACTCTGGTTATAAAAGAAAACTGAAAGACACAAAGTGAACCTGAGTATGAAAGTGAATAAACACTGACACCTTCAAGTGTCACATTTAGAATTTTCATTTTTTTTGCATTTTCAGTGAGTCCCTGATAAGCTGGTGCAGAGGATGAGGGTGGTAGTTGCCCTGATGTGTCACAGTGTACTCCCTCAGGCTGTCACTCCTTGGGGATTGATGCAGTGGAAATGTAGTTAGAAGAGTCAGGCCAGAAGTGAACGCATATAACAGTCTCTCTTTACAAAATATAACTTATGGCACATCCATCAGCATTAAAGGGGTTTATATTGATGACCTATTGTCAGGATAGGTCATCAGTACCCGATCAGCGGGGGTCAGACACCCAGCACCTGCACCAATCACCTATTAGAAGAGGAGGTGATGATCCATGTGAGTGCTGCTTCCTCTCCATGCAGCGGACATGGTGGCGTAGTGTAATTGCATGTAATTGATCCATTAAAGTGAATGGAGAGTACTCATTAATACACTGCACCGCTGTAACTTCCGACACGACGGGCAGTATAATGAAAGCAGCACTTGCCTCCTCTTCAAACTGCTGATCAGTGGGGGTGGTGGGTAGTCGACCCCCACCAATCAGATCCTGATGACCTATCCTGACGATAGGTCATCAATATAAATAGTGGGAGAACCCTTTTAAATACAAAGTGCAGTTTCTGGGACCAGATGAGGAGGTATGGTGGAAGGTTGGATGGCAATTTAATGACACTACCAGGCAGTTGTTGATATAGGTGTACACTGTCATACTGGCTTAATGTTAGTCTGGCCTAGTGGTGGCTTAGGTACAGTGCCTTAAAAAGGTATTCATACTCCTTGAACGTTACACATCTTTCACGTTACAACCACAAACTTAAATGCATTTTATTGGGATTTTATGTCATAGACTAAGACAAAGTAGCAAGCATGTGTGAAGTGAAAAGAAAATGATGCACAGTTTTTTAATTTTCTAAATAAAATAAAAATCAGAAAAGTGAGTACATTTGTATTCAGCCCCCTGTACTCCGATACCCCTAAATAAAATCCAGGGTGACCAACGATCTTCAGAAGTCACCTCATTAGTAAATAGTCTATCTGTATGTAATGTATTCTCGGTTTAACTACAGCTGTTCTGAGAAGGCCTCAGAGGTTTGTTAGAGAACATTAGTGATCAAACAGCATCATGAAAACCAAGGAACACATCAGACACACCAATGCAGTAATAGTGCAAATTAACAGGATATGTCATATAAAATGCAAATCCAACAACTCTCACCCTGGGTTCAGACCTGAGCGTTCGCGATGGAGCGCTCTGTATGCGCGTTTGTACCGGCGTTTACAAGCGCGCATACAGAGACTAGCGAACGCCCATTGTCGCGCGTTCCCGAAAGTCTATGTACGGGAACGCGCGACAAAACGCCCCAAAGAAGCTCAAGTACTTGTTTGAGCGTCGGGCGTTTTACAGCGCGATCGTACGCGCTGTAAAACGCCCAGGTGAGAACCATTCCCATAGGGAAGCATTGGTTTCACCTTGTTGTGCGTTTTACAGCGCGTAGGAACGCGCTGTAAAACGCTCAGGTGTGAACCCAGGGTAAAACAGTAGGTGCAAATAATGGCATATAGTGGCATCTAAGGCCCCTTTCACACGGGCGAGTATTCCGCGCAGATGCGATGCGTGAGGTGAACGCATTGCACCCGCACTGAATACCGACCCATTCATTTCTATAGGGCTGTTCACATGAGCGGTGATTTTCACGCATCACTTGTGCGTTGCGTGAAAATTGCAGCATGCGCTATATTGTGCGTTTTCCACGCAATGCAGGCCCCATAGAAGTGAATGGGGCTGCGTGAAAATCGCAAGCATCCGCAAGCAAGTGCGGATGCGGTGCGATTTTCACGCACGGTTGCTAGGAGACGATCGGGATGGAGACCCGATCATTATTATTTTCCCTTATAACATGGTTATAAGGGAAAATAATAGCATTCTGAATACAGAATGCATAGTACAATAGGGCTGGAGGGGTTAAAAATTATCAAAAATAATTTAACTCACCTTAATCCACTTGCTCGCGCAGCCGGCATGGCATCTCTTCTGTCTGTCTTCTGTGCTGTGTGCAGGAAAAGGACCTGTGGTGACATCACTCCGGTCATCACATGATCCATCACCATGGTAAAAGATCATGTGATGGACCATGTGATGACCAGAGTGACGTAACCACAGGTCCTTTTCCTGCACACAGCACAGAAGACAGACAGAAGAGATGCCGGCTGCGCGAGCAAGTGGATTAAGGTGAGTTAAATTATTTTTTATTATTTTTAACCCCTCCAGCCCTATTGTACTATGCATTCTGTATTCAGAATGCTATTATTTTCCCTTATAACCATGTTATAAGGGAAAATAATACCATCTACAGAACACCGATCCCAAGCCCGAACTTCTGTGAAGAAGTTTGGGTCTGGGTACCAAACATGCTGATTTTTCTCACGCGCGTGCAAAACGCATTACAATGTTTTGCAATCGCGCGGAAAAATCGTGCATGTCCCCGCAACGCACCCGCACATTACAGTAATCTTGATACAGATTTTGCTCAGGAGCTTCATCTTACACTGAATATTGCATATTGTGTAACAGCAATGTCACCCTAAGGGCTCATGCACATGAATGTATTTTGTTTCCATGTCCGTACCGTTTTTTTGGCGGATAAGATGCAGACCTATTGAAATGAATGGGTCCACATCCTATCCTCAAAAAGAAATGCGAACAGCATTCTGTCTGCATCCGTATGTCCGTTCCATAGCCCTGCAAAAAAGATAGAACATGTCCTATTCTTGCCCGTTTTGCAGACAAGGATAGGCATTGTTACAATGGATCCGCCCCAAAAAAAACAGATGCAACACGGATATCACACGGACATCATCCGTATTTTTTGCAGATCTGCTTTTTGGGGACTGCAAAATACATATGGTCATGTGCATGCACCCTTACATGGAACGCTCAAGATGTCACTGGTTAGAAAAAAATTATCCAGATACTGCAAATATCCCCAGTTTTACACATATTTATTTCATGTTGCAAAAAGGCTTCATTACTTTTAGGTTAAAGTAGATTTTAAAATATCAATGCATTCAAACACTGAGACAACCTTTGCCCTAAACTGTGAAGAATGGGAAAAATATGTCACATCCTAGGTCTTAACAGAGTTTTCCTATCTCAAGAGTTTGTGGCATATCACTCCACAAATGGAGACAGGTGCAAGTCCTACCTCTGGGAACTGTTCCTGTCTTCAGAATAGGGTCCTCAAAGTAAGGCCGAATGCACACGGCCGAGAGCGGTCCGTGGTATGCCGGGCTGGATTCCTGTTCAGAGCAGGAGCGCACGGCGTCATTGGTTGCTATGACGCCGTGCGCTTCATGCCGCTGCTGCACTACAGTAATACACTGGTATGATCTATACGAGTGTATTACTGCACAGCAGCGGCGGCATGAAGCGCACGGCGTCATAGCCACCAATGACGCCGTGCGCTCCTGCTCTGAACAGGAATCCAGCCCGACATACCACGGACCGCTCTCGGCCGCGGAACACGGCCGTGTGCATTTGGCCTAAAGGAGAGCACACCGCTTAGGCTACTTTCACACCTGCGTTAGATGCAGATCCGTCTGGTATCTGCACAGACGGATCCGCACCTATAATGCAAACGCTTGCATCCGTTCAGAACGGATCCATATGCATTACCATTTGACTTACACTAAAAGTCAATGGGAGGCGGATCCGTTTTCAATTGCACCATATTGTGTCAGTGAAAACGGATCCGTCCCCATTGACTTACATTGTAATTCAGGACGGATCCGTTTGGCGCCGCATCGTCAGGCGGACATCAAAACGCTGCAAGTGCAGATAGTGCACTTCAATAACTACTGGCACACAGTGTCCTAAAATAACTGCGCACAGCACATAGTGACCCTGACACTAATAGTGTAAACATAACGTCCCCCAAAAATAATTGTGGTAAGCGGATACTGTGCCAAGGTGCCCCCACAGTAATAGTGCTCCCAAAAGTCCCACCGCTAGGAATAATTCTCTGCTAGAGCACACATGGTAGTAATAGTGTTCCTACAGTGCCCCCAACATGTCTCCACTGTGCCCCAGAAGTAATAATGCTCCCATAGTGCCCATACTAGTAATCATGTTCCCCATAGACCCCAGTAGTAATAAAGCCCATAATAATGCCCCCCAGTAGTAATAAAGCCCATAATAATGCCCCCCCAGTAGTAATAATTCTCCTTATAATGTGCCAGTGCAAAAAATACTCCCCTTTAATACCCCCCAGTTAGCTAATGTCGCCATAGTGCCCCCATAATGTGCCAGTATAAAATACCCCTATATAGGGCCCCCAGTAAATGCCCCCATAGTGCTCCTCTACCCCCTTCTTCCAAGTGCCCCCATAATGTACCAGTATAAAATGCCCCATATATAGTGCCCCAGTAGATGCCCTCAGTGTCCCCCATAATTTGCAAGTATAAAATGCCCTTTCTTAGTGCTCCCATAGATGGCCCCATAGTACTCCTCTCTCCCCTTCCCCATAGTACCCACCATAATGTGCCCCAGTATAAAATGCCCCTATACAGAGCCCCCCATATAAAATACCCCTTCTATGTGGCCTCAGTAGAAGCGCCCATAATGTTCCTCTCCCCCTTCCCCCATATAAAATACCCCTTCTTTGTGGCCTCAGAAGATGCCCCCATAGTGCCCCAGTGTCATGCCCCACTCTGACGATGTGCGGAGGTCGGCCAGGATTGCAGCACGAGTTTAGTGTTTGTTTTGGAGTCGTGCTGGATCCGCCCCTCATCAGGTGCACTGGGTGGAGTCATTAGTTTAAATAGCTCCTCTGCCCAGTGCCCTGAGCGGATTATATTCATTATTGTGATCTTGGAAGCTAGGAAGGAAGGTTGGCTGTCTGTCTGCTCCAGCTCAGGAAGATAAGTGTTGTTTCTAGTTGGTTGTTTTGTGTCATCTTTCCCATCCAGGTTCTGTGCGAGCAGGCTGCTCCTATTTCCCACTTCACCATCTCAGGGAATTCAGGGTTTTGTCAGCCCAGGCACGGGGACATCTCAGATCTACCTTCAAGATCTGTAGATGGGCTGAGCAGTGCAGAGAAAGAGGTCAGGGATTAGCTAGGAGGTGACCCTTCCCTGTCTCTCGCCCAGAGCCTGGTTGGTTCGTTATCTGTCATACTGAGTGCACGCCCGCCGTGACACCCAGTAAGAAGTGTCCCCATAGTGCCACCCAATAATGTGCCAGTAAAAAGTGCCACCAATAATGTGTCAGTAAGAAGTGTCCCCATAGATGCCCCCACAGTGCCCCACAATAATGTGCCATTAAGATGTGCCCCCATAGATGCCCCCCAATAATGTGCCAGTAACAAGTGCCCCCATAAATGCCCCCAATCATGTGCCAGTAACAAGTACCCCCATAGATGCCCCCCCAATCATGTGCCAGTAACAATTACCCCATAGATGCCCCCAATCATGTGCCAGTAACAATTGCCCCATAGATGTCCCCCAATCATGTGCCAGTAAAAAGTACTCCCGTAGATGCCCCCCAATCATGTGCCAGTAACAAGTGCCCCCATAGCTGCCCCCCAATCATGTGCCAGTAAGTAGTACCATATAAAAAAATAAACACTTATACTTACCTCCATCAGGCTAGCAGTGATGCGATGCAGGCCTCTTCCGGCCTGTGTCTCGCGCTGTACGGCTCAGGCGGCGGAATGACGTCATTGCGCTGCCTGCACTGGCCTCTGATAGGCTGCAGGCTTAGTGCCTGCAGCCTATCAGAGGAACGGGGAATTGAGTCGCCTCCCTCCTCTGCCCCGCTGCAGCACATCTACCTATATCGTGTCCTGAAGACGGCGATACTGATAACTATGGAGATGAGCGCTTCCACAATGGAAGCGCTAATCTCCCTGTGACCTGCCGCCGCCCCCATTTGTCACCAGGGCTGCGCCTCCTGGGGCCATCTCTACATTTTGCCTAATTGGCAGTGCAGCCCTGCTAGCGCCCCCTGGAATTTTGCTCCCGGGGCAAAGTTCCCCCAACGCTACGCCACTGGCCAGCGGGGCTCAAGAGGCAGCTGCCTTGGGCCCCCCAGAAGCAACTGGGCCCGGGGCAGCTGCCCCTTTCGCCCCACGCTAAAGATGGCCCTGCTTTCAAAAGCTCTCAGCTGAACAGCTAATCCTCTTAACCTCCCCATACACATGCATGCACAGTTTGACCAATCATACAATGTTCTTAATGGTCACTGTGAAATATGCTACTGCCTGACGCCTCTGACAACAGTTTATCTCCCTTGTGCCGTGTTAAAATTTAATATGCTTGATTTTTTTTCTCCAAACATAAGTCGAATGAATGTCGGCCAAACAACTTCTACACATTAGAGAGTTGGTCGCTTCCCACTAAATTGGCAGGTTTGACTGATATTTGTGTAATGTGTATGGCCAGCTTCATAGTGTTTAATCATTAAAACGACAAGCCCTGATAATGAGCACTTTGAAACATGGCTTCTTGGGGAAGAGGACGGAGAATGGCCGCTCCAGGGTCAGGAAACAGCCCTCTAGACATTCATATGCAGCAATAGTACGGGTCATAAGAATTAGTAATAACATGACCTACCCAAAAATCCACAAAGGAGAGCAATAATGATGATGATGAGGACCGCAATAAGAATTTTGAGAATTCTGTATCTGCACCTTGTCAAGACTTTTTCTTGAACCTCTGTCAATAAATATAGAATGTGTTAAGATTCTGCACATAAAGTAACATAAAGGATGCTAAGACTGTAGGAAGAAATGAACTGGCAGGCAGTTAATGTACATTGAAGGATTATTAAGTAACACCCTAACCACCAGATAACTGATAGATTGGTGGTGGTTCAATTACTGAGAACTGAAGAATTGGGGGCCCTGTGCCCCAAAAATGAATGGATTGGATGATTAAGATTTGCGCTGCCACTTCATTAATCTCAATGGGTCAAATGAAGATGGACAAGCACAATGCTCGACTGCCTCCAACAGTCTAATAGAAGAATGGAGCAGTAGTGCACATGCTTGTCCAGGCCTCTATCACCATGATCAGTGGGGCCCCAGTGATCTAACAGCCCTTAACCCATGGATAGGGAATAACTTCTCACTGAAATGACCCTTTAAATGTACAAAGCCATTTGTAAAGCAGGCGTGAGGCTGCACTACTGAGGGATTCTGACGACATGTTTACCTCTGATTTCTGTCAGGTACAACAGTGTTTTCCTGGAGGCCTTGTGTGCTTCCATCTCCATCTGCATCAATATTGATGTGTGTACACATGATAATAATGATGTGCATGCTAATTTAAATAAGCACAATGGGGGAGGGAATTTATTAAGATTGGCGTTTCATCCTCTGGTCTTAATCTAAAGTGCACAAGTCCCTGGCGTTCTGATCACCGGAGGTAGCAGCTGGAGAATTCCTGCAATGTTGTAGCTTTACACTGCTCCTGATAGACCAGATGTCCTCTCTGGTTGAGGGCTCCTGCACACGACTGTATCCAGATGCCGGCCGAGTACTTGCCGCCATGTTTTTTTCTCTCCTGCAGACTGGTGTGCTGTCCGCATCATTTGCGGCTCCATTTAAATGAGCAGGTCTGCATCCGATCCACAAAAATATCATATATGGACCAAAACTGAGCCCTGATAGAGGTGGGTGCTGAGAGGTGGGAGGTCCACTTTATTTGCATGCTTTAGACCTGGGATATTTTGGCTTCACATTTATTATTGTGTTAGTAATTACTAGTCAGGATTCCCAGTCCTTAAAGGGGTATTGCAGTTCAGTCTCATTCATGTTAATGGAGCTGAGCTGCCATAGCAAAAATAACCCATAGATGCTGTATTTGGAGGAAAGCATCTATGTTTTAAGTTCTGAACAAGCTGTTTTAACTGCCTTGTGCAGGTCCTATGTCTTCAGACTAGATGGGTCAAATGGCTCTTATCTGCCGACACATTCTATGTTTCTATGTTTCAACAACAGTAAAGTTATCTAGGATTTACTGCCAGGCTTGGACTGGTCCACAGGGGTACAGGTGAATACCCCGGTGGGCCCCTGAGCAAGGTGGGTTCCTAGTCTTCCACCCCCTGCACAAGTGGCACATAACACATTAAACTTACTGCACTACATACAGATATTCCATGTACAGCACCTCAACGAGCCGATATTCATATAAAAAACTGATAGATTATTAAAGAAATTTCCCAGCTTATTATTATAGACACGATCAGAGCTGAGAAGACTTCTAGGTATAGAGGAAAGCTGTAAGTGTCCTCTTCTCCCCAGGACCTATCTTCTCAAAGCTTCTGCAGGAACCCCCATATTCAATCATCTGGTAGCATCTTGCTGCTGTGTGAGTAGGTAATATTTGAATGTATCCGTACGGTGGGCCCCCAAAATAGATTTTACTGGTGATCCCTAGGCACCCCAGTCCGACACTGATTACTGCCGTGTCCCAGTGTCTAATGACTGCTTACATGTTTCACGCCTCCTGCTGTTACAGAACTTTTATAATTCTACAGCAAGTGATCAGATAAATCTCCTTGTTCCTGCACAGACGTCGGCTACCAGAAATCAGTGGAGGACCATGTACAGTATTTTCAATCATGCTTGTAAACCAACTTACTAAAGAGAGTGTTTTATCTGAACTGACACTGAGTATATGAACCTACCTGGTGCTGCGGGTAAATGACTCTGGGATGCAGCTGTCCTTATGTCGGCATAAATAATAGTCGCTGCACCTATGGAAAAACAATAGATGATGAATAGTGAACCATTGCCACTAGGCTTCACGCACCCAATAGTTGAGGGCCATAGGGTTCCAGGTGGGTTGCTTTTGGGAAAACTGAGTATCCTATACTCCACACAATGGAACATGCTGTGAAATTTACTCCAAATTTAATGCGAATTCCAAATACAATTGTATGCATGAGGTCTTACCTCAACAGTGTAGGTCAGTGATGGAATGGTTGGATGATTTAGCTTTTAGATTCAAGTAAAGCTGGCCATAAATGTGATGGTTAAGGTTAAAGGAACACTAAAACCTAGAAATAAATGATACAAGTACACAGGAAATAATCTAACCCCCACAGCTTATCAGTCTAAAGCATTTTCTGCATGCTCCTGAAGGAGTCTCGTAGAAAACAGAGAACACAGGGGTCAATCTCCTGCTGATCAGTTCCATCTTTTTATTTTTTTACCAAATCTGTTTTTATTCAATTTGTAAATAACAATCAGGTACAAACAAATCAGAACATGTACATTATTACAGTCAAAATTGTCTCAGGTGCAAAAGTCAGCGGCGGTACATATGCTGAGAAGGAACTCTAACAGCTCCTGAAACATCACTGAGCTATTACTCATGCAGAGTTGTTTTTAGAGACAATAAGCAGGCAGAATTACAAAGCATTACCCATTATAATGGAATACAATACACTATAATAGAATGTGATAGAATGTAATACATATCCAGGCCCAACATAACGAAGTGGAAAATTAGGTGGGGAAAGAAGTAAGGAAGGGGGGGGGGGGGCAGCCTCTATGGGTGATCTAGGGGATCTCTGTGGGAACTTAACCAGAGTTCCATATACCCACAACATCCACACAATCTAACATCTAGATATGGCCTTAGGTAGTGTATAAAAACAGAAATGACATAAGAAAACTTGAGAAGAGCTAATTCTAACACCCCAGAGTGGTGTTACCACTCCTGCACCCTGCTACTGTCTCTAATGGGCTAACACAATGTCATCTTATGTATTTTGTTCCAGGTCCTCCACAATGTGCATTCCTAATCTTGTTATTCAGTTGTTGATATGCAATGTGCCTGGTTTACCAGCAGGTGGCAGCAAACCCGGCAGAGCTATAGTAAGAGAGAATGAAACTTGTCATTCCATTCTAACCCCCCTCTGGAGAGAAGTGGGCTAGCCCTACTTCCTGAAGGAAGGGTGGGGACCAGTTAGAGTCTAGTTGAGTTTACCCCCATCAAGGGGAAGGGTGTGCAGGGGCACGTCTCTTCTGGACGTGCCCATGCCAGCCAGAGCACCCGAAGATCTGCTGGCCATGGAGGCAGAAGCTTGAAGCCTCAGAAGCCAAGAGCATAGTACTCTGGCTGAAACTAAGTCAGACTAAAGTGTGGCGTGCAGCATAAAGAAGGATCAAAGTTACTAAGCTAGCCTGTAAGTACAGCAGAGAGAAGGAGATAAAGCAGAGTTGAGTTTGCCTGCCAGTTCATGCTAAAGCCTGCTAGAACCAAGACAAAGCCTGAAAACTGTTTGGAGAAACGTTTATTCAAGTAAATCTGCCATTGAACTTCATCTCAAGGTCTGGACTCAAGTTATTCTTTCAAATCCCTCAATTATTCCCCCTATTTATTGCTTCGGAGCCAAAGCCTGGGGTCCAGCAGTGTCCAGGTAGGAGTACCGTGACACACAATAAGAGACATTTAGGCTGCACTACACCACTCGGCATTCCGACTAAACCTGGGCCTTGATATAGAGGGCCCTGGGGAGAGGTGCACGTTGCATAATCATCTTTAGTCTCTAAGCTAAAGTGTTCTCACATATTGCAACCAAAGGTCCCAGACACACAAAGAGATCATGCTTATGGGTCTGCCAACTAGTCAGCTCCTCCATTCGACACAATTGGCTCACCTTCTCCAACCATTGCAATTCTGTAGGAGGGCTGGACTGCAGCCACAAACGGGGTATCAAGCATTTGGCTGCAGCTAGGAGGTGTGTGATCAAAGAATGCTTTGATGGTCACAACTGCGGTGCAGGTTGTACAACAGTGAGCAACAAATCAAGTGGGCCTACAGCACTCATATGTGTTTGAAAGGCTGTCCAAAAGAAGCTAACCAATGGGCAATACCACCATATACAGTATGTCTGAGAGTCCCCTCGTGTGACTGACACCTCCAGCATAACTTGGTAGTTGACAATCCCTGCTTAAATAGAAGGTCAGGAGTTTTATACCATGGAGATAATATTTTATAGTGATTTTCTTGTACCTTTACACACAGAGAGAAACCATTTGAGATAAAATAAGTCGTTTCTGCTTCCAACAGAGTGATACTGAATTCAGTTTCCCAGGACTTCAGAAACAGTGCAAAATCTGTTGATAAAAGCTGAGAATATATGGATGAGAGCCTCTGTCTCAAACCACGACTTCTCTCTACAAGCCGAGTGAGCTGTCAAGAAAAGAGAACATGTTGCTCGAAAATGTTCGTACTGTAGGAAGTTAAGTTTAACAGATGGAAATCTATCTTGCAATGAGTTGTGGTCCGGGACCAAATTTGAAGACAGACACATGGCTATCGAGAGATCTCTAAGTTTTGACCACATAGAATGCATGGAGATGTCCAGGGTTGCCAACCGTCCAGAAATTTCTGGACAGTCCGTAAAAATAGGCAACTTTTTTCCTCTGTCCGTGAAGAAATAGAGGTGTACGTGATTTTTTTTTTAGGCTGATTGTGCATGACTAGGTTATTTTGGTGGTAATTATCATCTTTTTACAGCTCACAGTAAATACTGATAATGAGTTCTTATCAGTATATTGAGCTATAGACATGTATCACTTATAATATTTATCCTTCATTATGGTTTTCCAATTTGTCCATAAAAAAATCTTGGCCGTCCGTGATTTTGGGATAAGTTGTCCAGAAAAAAATAAAAATTCTGGTTGGCAACCCTGGAGATGTCATCCATCCCAGCCATTTTCAGGAACAGGCATGCCAGCTTTATTGAAGAATAGCCTTGGAAGAGAGCTTCACTTTAGAATAGTGAGTGTCAAACTGATAGAGTTTCATATACTAATGTGTTAATGTCTGAGGAAGCTGACGCGAAACACGTGTTGGGGTCTCTAGGAGGTGCCACTAGCCGGGTCTGTATTGTGTATATGTTGTGAATCATGGTTTTTTATCTAGGTGGAGGAGCCACATGGTTTGATTTTGTATTTATTTATAGTTGTTTTTCCATCCCACCTATTCCACTACTTGCAATGCTATAACTTGATGTCCCAATGTATTTTGTGGTTGTGTCTGTCTTTGCCAATTTATGCATCTATTTATTTGTTTTATCGATTTCAATAAAGATACATTTTTGGATATACATTTTTGTATTATATCTGTGTATATGCTGAGTGTCTGGGTTTGTCCCATCTAGGAGTTGTATTGTGTTAGTAAGCGCCTGAAGATTTGTATTTCTAGGCAGCTACAACTTTTCTGTGGGACAGGAATCAAGAATGACAAAATCTAACTCTTGAATGGAGTCTGAGGTGTTGGAGGTGGATAGATCTAGCCATCTTTGGAGGTTAATGGCAGTGTAATACTGTCGGACAGCTGGAAGCCCAAGACCACTGTGACATTTTTTTTCCCTTGAAAGTAGTTTATAGGATAAGCGGGGCATGCTACCCTTCCACAGGAAAAAAAGAGAACATCTTCCTAAGAGTATTGAAGAACAGTTTGGGGAAATGCATGGGTAGCATCTGGAAGTAATAAAGTACTAATGGGAAAAAATACGGTAACTCTTTCCTCTTGTTTTAAGTTCTTGCGTCCGATCCATGATAGGAAAGGGAAATTATTATTTCTTCAAGAGGCAGGAAATTTTTTGTAAAAGTGGTTTGAAGTTTAAGGGGTAATGGTCATCTAGCTGCCAAGGAATCTATATTCCCAGGTAATAATAGATTTGTCTGCCCAATAGAAGGGAGAGGAAGTGCACAGTAAGGTGTGAGAGGGCAGGAGTGATATATCCAATAGGTCTGATTTAGAGTAATTAACTTTAATGTTTGAGATGGACCCATACTGCTGAAAAATGTCTAAGAGTCTGGGTAAAGCTTTAATTGGTTAGAGAGTGATCAGTTTCATCTTAAAGGGACACTGACAGGCCCGATAAACATATTTAGTTATTCCTATGCAGTCATAGGTCTAATAAAGTATATTACAATCATATAAGTGTACCTCCTGTCCGCATTTTAAACGATGTAAAAAAAACTTTACAATCATCTGTCAATCACCTTCTTTTATGCCCAAGGGGCGGTTTTACCACATCTCTTTATGCCCAAGGGGCGTTTTTACTCCTACCTTTGTGCCCAGCCGCGCCTCAACTGTCGCTTCCTAGCGCCGCCCAGCTCAGTATTATTCACTGGCTGGGCGGCTTTTACAGTCCCCGATCCTCCCGAGCCGACGCAGGCGCAGCAGGAGACGCAGGCATTGAATAAGGGACGCAGGCGCACTGTGAGTGAGGGTGCCGGGCAAGTTATCCGGCGCACGCGTGCGTTGAACTCACTTGTACCTTCTGCGCGTGCGCCGGATAACTTGCCCGGCACCCTCACTCACAGTGCGCCTGCGTCCCTTATTCAATGCCTGCGTCTCCTGCTGCGCCTGCGTCGGCTCGGGAAAAACCGCCCCTTGGACATAAAGGAAGGTGATTGACAGATGATTATAAAGTTGTTTTTACATCGTTTAAAATGCGGACAGGGGGTACACTTATGTGATTGTAATACACTTTATTAGACCTATGACTGCATAGGAATAACTAAATATGTATATCGGGCCTGTCAGTGTCCCTTTAATTGGAGAGTGGCTGAGGGCTGAGGCTTCCTTTATCCCCTAATACAGCCAGTTGTCTTATAGACAGACACAGGACAGTGCAGAGGATGTACTATTACATCATGAGCGGAGGGGGTTGTGCCATAAACTACTTTTCACTCTAAAGTGTATTTATCTAGGTGGAGGAGCCACATTTTATATTTATGCACTTATATAGCGCTTTACAGACATTAGCATCCAACTGTCGCCATTGGGGCTCACATTCTAAGGTCCCTATCAGTATGTCTTTGGAGTGTGGGACAAAACCGGAGTACCCGAAGGAAACCCGCGCAAACACGGGGAGAACAGACAAACTCCATGCAGATGTTGTCCTTGGTTGGATTCGAATCTAGGACCCCAATGCTGCAAGGCACCAGTGCTAACCACTGAGCCACCGTGATGCCCATAAATCACTCTAGCTCGCATTTCTTATTGGATTTTTATTTTTTTCCAGATTTACCTAATTTGCAGTTCTTTCTTGAATGATGCTTGAATCCTACTTCCTGGTTTGTCATGTGTCTGCTGTCCCATCATGCCTTAGGGCAGTGAGATGTGTCAGCAGATCATGTGACAATAACCACGCCCCACATCCTTACCAATGACACTTGGGTGTTCTACATTACAAGGCTGCAATGCAGGACATAACCTACAACAATTGAATATCAAAAAAGATGTGACACAGGGTGCAGTGGAGGGCTCATAACTTTAGAATAAGGCAGTTTTGATAAATAGATTAAGGCTGACAAGTCAGCCTGCATTTGTGGGAGGGGCGCAGGCACCCATAAAACAGAGGCACGCCCTCATCTTACTTGCGTGCGTTTCCGGTGCCATATTCCCGCCACGGATGTCACGCCCTTTGCAGCAGCGCAGCTCGTCAGGTAAGTAGGGCCCGTCGGGTCCCTCTGGTCCACCGTCTTCTTCATCCTACCTGCCGGGTAAGTAACACCAACCTCCGCCTCCTTCGTTCCCCCACCACAGCACAGTGTAACCTCAGTCACTCACCTACTCCCGGCTGGGCTCCACCATGGTTCTCGCTTCCAGCGCAGGGGGGTCACGTGGGACGTCAGGCCTGAGGATCAACCGCGTGGCGTCCCAGTTGGCATCCCGCCCTGCTGTCACGTGGCCCGCTCCCTCTCTCAGCTCCGGTCCGCGCTTCCTTCCAGCTCCCGTCGCGTCGCTGGTCATCTCTTGCCCTGCACACTCCAGTGGGGGGGGCGGAGCCAGTGATGCGGCGGGCTGCTTTCACGGGGCTGGTCGGGCACGCCAGCGTGGAAGGATGCCACTTGAAAAAAAAAAAAGGATAAAAAAAAGATAAATAAAAAATAATAAACCCCTAACAACACACTGTAGCAGTCACATGATACCACTCCGCATCGTGTCCTATCAGCTGCCCCTTGCTGGTTCAGCCTGGTGTCTGAATTACAATAACTCCATAGATATCACACCACGTCCCGCTGGCACTTGGCCATACATCAGTCCTTTAGTTGGTAGATACGGGTTACTGATAGCATGACAGGACAATTTCCATAAGATTACAGGGATACAGCAGGATCCCTAGGTCATGGGTGGGAAATAAATGGCGCGGTCTCTGGACATTTACGTGCCCCCCTCATTATATTGATTATTTTGCAGACCCTGGGTGCTCTACTGTTCTAGCTACATATCGTCAGCCAAGGTTCTCTCAAACAGTTCCGTCTGAGCCGACCGCCGCCTATTCCACTCTGCTACATCTGAGGACATTTTTCGGTAAATACATCAGTTTTCCAACCACACACTCATTCCGTCTCTTAGTCCAACGTAGTAATGTCACTGCCAGTCACGGTTGACCTCCCCAGGGTTGGCAACTTCCATTAATATTGTCGCCCGCTTCAGGCTCCCTTTGTAGTCACCATGTCTGTCACCTGTCACGTTGCAGGTTCACTTCATTGTCGTACCACAATGTTCGTTGCCTGTTCGCTTCACGCTCACGTCTGTCAATACCATGTTGTTGCCTGTTACGTTTCAGGCTTACGTTTCAAATGCCATCTGTTGCCTGTTACGCTTCAGGCTTACGTTATAACATACCATGTCTGTTGCCTGTTACGTTTCAGGCTTACGTATTATTTACCATCTGTTGCCTGTTACACTGCGGGCTTACGTTTCAACATACCTTGTCTACTGCCTGTTACGGTTCAGGCTTACGTATCATTTGCCATCTGTTGCCTGTTATGTTTCAGGCTTACGTTATAACATACCATGTCTGTTGCCTGTTACGTTTCAGTCTTACGTATTATTTGCCATCTGTTGCCTGTTATGTTTCAGGCTTACGTTTATAAAATACCATGACTGTTGCCTGTTATGTTTCAGGCTTACGTTTTTAAAATTATCATCTGTTGCCCGTTACGCTTTGGGCTTACGTTTATAACATACCATGTCTTTTGCCTGTTACGTATTAGGCTTACGTTTTTTAATTTGTCATCTGTTGCCCGTTACGCCTCAGGCTTACATTTATAACATTCCATGTCTATTGCCTATTACGTTCGGGCTTATGTTTGTCATTTGCCTTATCTGGTGCCTGTTACGCTTCAGGCTCACATTCTTCGCTGTTGCCTGTCACGCTCAAGGTTTCACGTTTTATAATTTTTCATCTCTGTTGCCCGTTACGTGTCAGGTTCACGTTGTTAATTACTATTTCTGTCGCCTGTCATGTTTTCAGACTCCAATCCATATTCTCTTTCTTCGGTACGAATTCAGGTTTGATGTTCATTTTCTTCTGTTTTCCAACTCCCTGTCTGGGGCCACGTCTTTGTAGCTTCCTTACGTCATTTCACGCTCTAGTCTGGCCAGGTTCTCCACAGTAGCGCCCGTTTTAGAGTACTAGGCACTTGCCCACTCACTAGTTCTCCTTCAACCACCATTCATGGCTCGGGTGTCTCTGTCGAAATACAGGGCCTCCAGCTCAGCTATTAATTTTCTGTTTGTCACCTCGCAGCTGCAGTATGTTGCATACTTCCAACATCGAGGAAGCCCTATCGATTCCTGAAACACCAGCATCCGAGCGGCCCAGCTCCTCATCTCTAAGGAGTTGGACAATTCCTAAGTTAATTGCGGAACTAAACAGGAGAGGGATCAACACCCTGCTTCCGCCCGAAAGGCAGAATCATATAGACTGCTGATGGCTGAACCAGCAGCCCCAGACTTGGAGAAAGTCTCCATGTCCACTCTTCAACTATCTCTGACACAGCTGCATTCTATGATGAACAACATTGCCTCCTCAGTTTCGGATGTGCAGTCCAGACTCCTGGCTGTCGAGTCCTACCAGGTCATCTGGCCGGTCCGCTTCACCCTTTCCTGTAGCCTCCACTTCAGGGCCCGTTCCCCCAGGTAGGGTCCTAAGCGCGCCTGAAGTAGCTCCCTCGCATTTCATCCCCAGCAACATCAAAAAAGATATCTTAGAGGGTAAAGACGTCAATCCAGCGTCCATTCTAATAGCTACTCACAACACAATAGATAGCAAAACAATCGCTTGCGGCGACGTGTCCATCGTCCTTAAGGCCAGGGATCCCCGCCTAAACAAGAAGCTGTCCATTACTGAGTTCGTCCTCGCGTTCAGTTTATTCAGGGATGTCATTTGCTCTGTCCATCCTGAGAGGCGGGAGGAGTTGGACACTTACCTTTACAGAGTCACGGACTTGGGCCATAAGTACGGTGGGCAAGCGTTCCATGACTACCATCGCTCTTTTTCAGCCAAAGCTGCCGCCGCGCTGGTCCAATTCCAACACATCACAAACTGGGCTGCCATGGACATGGCGCTTATTTGCCGGCACTTCGCGGGGCTCAAGGCCCCGGCGTGTGCCTCTTGCCAATCTATTGCCCACTCCGCAGATTGGTGCCCCAATGCAGGACCCTCAACGTCCCAGGGCAGAACCCTTCCCAGTAGTTCCGGGTCTCTACAACGGTCTGGCCCAACCACGGATAAGCTGGGGTGGCCCATAGTTTTCCTGGGTAACAGCCAGGTGTGTAACAATTTTAACCAGAACGCCTGTTACTATAATAAATGTAGGGCCCTTCACGTATGTGCTATATGTTTCAGGGCTCACCCCCCAAATGGCTTGTCCTCAAGGGTCCTCCAGGCCATCCTGACTAACCGGGGTCAACTTGGATTTACTAGCATCCCTTCTGCAGAACCATCACAACCCGCAGTTTGTTCAATTTCTGGTCTCCGGGTTCGCTACCGGCTTTCACACAGGTCTGGTAGCTCTTCCACAATCCACTTGGAAGGGTCCCAACCTCCAGTCAGCAACCAGGGATCCTGAGCCGGTGGGGACTCTAATAAAGTTAGAATTAGAGAAGGGGTTCCTCATCGGTCCATTTTCCGTTGTTCCGTTTGACCTCTGGAGAATCAACCCCATAGACATTGTGTCAAAACAATTCACTAATAAAAAACGTTTAATCTATGACCTGTCTGCACCTCATGGCTCCAGCATACCCAGCTTAAACTCCTTAGTCCCCTCTGAGGAGTTTTCCATGCGCTATTCTTCCATAGACGAGGTCATTCAACTCATCCTTCAGGTAGGCAGGGGGGCATGGTTGGCCAAAGCGGACATTGCAGACGCTTTCAAATTGCTGCCCATCCAGCCGCAGCTTTATGGCATCAAGTGGCAAGACCAGTACTTCTTTGCAAATCGCCTGACTTTCAGTTCCAAAAGCAGTCCCTGGCTGTTTGACCAGTTTGCGCAGGCTTTGCACTGGATCTTGGTCAACCACTGCGACTGTCCGCTGGTCATCCATTACCTGGATGATTTTCTTTTAATAGAAAGGCCAGATTGCAAGCCAAGCAAGCTCCAGGCTCTTCTCCAGCTGTTTTCAAACCTCAATGTGCCGGTGGCACCCTCAAAAATAGAAGGCCCCGCGACGGTAATCACCTTCCTGGGCATAATCTTGGACACAGAGAAAATGGAGGCCAGGTTACCAGATGAGAAGCTCACAAAGATCAAGGATGCTATCTCAAAGGCGGAGGGCAGTAGGACGTGTGTCAAGGTAGAGTTGCAGTCCCTACTAGGAATGCTAAATTTCGCCACCAGAGTCATGCCCCCAAGGTAGAGCCTTCAAGTCCAGGCTCCTGCAGCTACTTCCCTCAGCTCCCGAGCAAGACAGCCTCATTACCTTAGATGCCCAAGCCATGGCCGACCTGGCCATGTGGAGGGATATTCTGGCCGAATGGAACGGAGTCTCCATGTTCGTTCCGCAACTGGGGCCAGCATCTACCTTGATTTTCTCGGACGCCGCCACCTCCGGGGGTTTCGCGGCAATCTATGGAAATCAATGGTTTGCGGGCGCCTGGCCATCAGAGGTTTCATCGGCCAGAGCCGCATTGAAATCATCCCCCTTGTTGGAGTTCTACCCAATTGTGGCGGCGGCCCAGGTCTGGGGTAGACAATGGGCCAATTCTTCCGTGGCGTTCATCACCGACAACCAGACAGTGGTTGATATCATCGCTAAGGGCAGATCACAGTCACCCCAGATCATGTCTTTTGTCCGCAGGCTGGTTTGTCTCTCGCTGCAATTTAATTTCCATGTGTCATGCAGGCACATTCAGGGAATACGTAATGTCGCCACAGATGCTTTGTCTCGTTTTAATTTCAATACTTTTTTCCAGATCATGCCGGAGGCAGACTGAGTGGGGCTACCTCCTCCGATGTATCAAACTCTAGTAATGGATTAAAATCATTCATTTCTTCAGCAAAGTCTTTGATGCAGAAGTCTCTGTCTGTTAACACGGCCAGGAATTATAGAACCGCTTGGAACACTTTCAACAGTTTCACACTTCTACATCCAAGAAAGGACACTGACAGGACCACTTACATCACAGCTTTCATAGATTACTGTCATACTGACCTCAAACTGTCCTTCAACACTATCAAGTTATACTTGGCCGGAGTCCAGCATTTTTTCATGTTGGAGGATCCAGAGAGTAGGTCGGTTTTCCTGTCCCATGCAGTTAGGGCGACACTCAGGGGTGTTCAGAAGAGTAGCGGAGGGGCCATCCCCAGCAGGCAGCCTGTGTCAGGGGAATTTTTTAGGAAGCTTTCCACCTTCCTAGATGGTCTTCCTTTTGGGCTCTACTCCAGCACAGTCATCAAGGCTGCCATGTACCTTAGTTTCTACGGGTTCTTAAGACCCGGCGAATTTACCAGCGTTTCGGCCAGGACCAAGGGTTTAACCAGGGGTCAGCTGGTATGGCGCGGCGACCATTTCTCCCTATACCTCCTTACTTCCAAAACTTCTCAGGTGGGGCCACCAGTAGAGGTAAAGTATTTTCAGGCTTTCAATGCATGGTGCCCAGTTCAAGACCTCAGGAGTTTGCTGGCAGTTTTGGAGGACTCCGCCCCGGACAGTCCTTTGCTCCCTTTTAAAGTCAGGGCCATCACGGCTTCCCAGTTCATTTCACACATTCGTATCCTAGCTTCTGGTTTGGGCTTCAACCCCAAGGTAATTTCAGGGCACTCCTTCCGTATTAGGGTGGCATCCGCTGCTTCAAAGCATAAGGTCCCCGGCCATGTTATCCATAAAATGCTTTGCGCGTTATATACCAAACCCCCAGGCCGAGATATCCAAGGCTTTTCGCAGTTTGGTGTTGTAAGTTGTTCAGCTACAATAAAGGTACTCTCTACTCTACTTGGTTGTTTTTTGCCCCCTTATAGGCCTACCCACGGCATGGCTAAGAGCACCCCTCCAGCCATTTAGTTAGGGCAAGCAGACCATCATTCAGTTAGGTCCCGGTCCTTCAGGGTACTAGCTCTCTTCCGTAGCCATGACCACAAATAGATTAAGGCTGACAAGTCAGCCTGCATTTGTGGGAGGGGCGCAGGCACCCATAAAACAGAGGCACACCCTCATCTTACTTGCGTGCGTTTCCGGTGCCCCACCCTCCCTCCCCTTTTCTTTCCCTATTCCTCAGGGTATGCCCCCTTATAGTCCTACCCACGGCATTGCTAAGGGCACCCCTCCAGCCATTTAGTTAGGGCAAGCAGACCATCATTCAGTTAGGTCCCGGTCCTTCAGGGTACTAGCTCTCTTCCGTAGCCATGACCACAAATGGTGGTATTTAGGAAAGGGATATAACAGCGATATCTGTTGGGGAAGATACATTTACATTAGTGGCACAACCCCTTTCAATGCAACATTCTATACTGAGCCCATCAGCTGACATCCTGCTACAATGGCCAGCACTGGAGATAACTCCAACCCCATTTGTGTAAATCCTTAGATGCCTTGGTCAATAAAACTTGTTTGTTCATCTAGTGATCCTGTCGTTCATGCAGGCACACCAATTATCGTTTCTGGTCAGCAGATCGTACTGTCTAAACAGTGATCTGCTGACCAGAAACAATGATTCTATATGGGGACGAGCAATTGCAATAGCGATCCCTCGTCCTCATACTATGAAGGAGATCACTGCATGCAAATGAGTCTGGAAGCAATGCTTCCTTCCTGACAATCGGCTGTTATATCGAGACATGTAAACCTGCCTTAAGGGGTTTGACATAGACACTGTCCCCAACACCCTGCAATGCAATTCTGGGGTTACGATATGTTGTCATGACTGCAGGGGGCCTTAAGAACCCTTTGTACACTCTGGCAGGGTCTTAGAGGATTTGTGTTAGCCTTAGGCTGGGTTCACATTACCGTTTCTATTTCCGTTTTGACAAAAAAAGAAAAAAGGATCCTGTGCATCTGTTATGCACATTTTGCTCCCGTTTTAGCGATTTCTGTCTGAGAACCATTTTTTTAGATGGAAAAAAACAGTCCTACATGCAGTAGAGTTTTTTTTATACAGGATAATTTTTTTCAGTTTTTCTGACGGATCTAAAAAACGGAAAATAAGGCGATGATGTGACTCCAGCCTTAGGCTGATTGACATACTGTAATACACTTTAATGCAGAAGTATTGCAGTGTATTATAGTATTAGACTGGTCAAGCCCCCAAGTGTTAAAGTCCCTTAGTGAGGCTGAAAAAGTGTGAAAAAATATTACAATAAAATGTGCAAAAATATTAAAATATAAAAAATAAAAAATCAGGAACAAAAACACATTTTGAAAAAAAACTTTAGTAACAATAATGAAAAATATATATTTGTAATCATGGTGTTCTTCATTACCTGCACTATAAAACTAATACTTTATTTACCCCACAAAGTTAACTCTTAACTGTTAACAAAAGCAAAATGGAATTAAAATTGTCAAACAGTCATATACTGTATATCCCAATAAAAACTTTATTTTTTATTTTTTTTATTGCTGGTTCTATCGCACTGTACTGCCAGAAAAATCTTGCACAGCACCAAAACATTACAAGCCCCTTCAAAGTCACTTTTTATGTCGTATTCATCTTACAGAAATTTTGACATTTTAAGGGTTTGTTTTTTTTTTTTTTTACATCTTTTTGCAAATTAAAAATATAGGTTTGTAAATTTCACGCAGAAAAAAGACATGTGTATGTTTTACACACACAAATTCCACTATACTATTGCTAAAACTAATAAATATATATATATATATATATATATATATATATATATATAAATATTATATATATATATATATATATATATATTTTTTTTTTTTTATGAACAAAAAAAGGGCAGGATGTTTGTATTGGTGTGTACGTAGTCGGCTGTACTATTGCTAATACTAGTAACTATTGCTATAACTTTTGAATTTTTAGTTTTGCTCTTTTTATACATTTTTTTTATAAATTATTTTTCTTTTTACTTTGTATTTTTTTTTAAGCGAATTATCCCTTATGTGCCCAGTGGCGGATACAGAGCCTGGTCTAGGGAGGGGCACTTTCAGATTTTTTTCTGTCCGCCGCCACAAAACAATGGTGTTTATAGAACAGACTACACAGTGTATGCTATATGTGTATAACAAACATATTTCACATGAAAACTTACAATTACTTGGCTTGGCCCTTGGGGATCTCGGACGCCACTTCAACACTTTGGCCGGGGGCTCGGTGGAGCTGATGTTGTGTTTTATCCTAATGAGAAAAATTTCATAATAAGGATTTGGAGAAGGGGCAGAGGGATAGCAGAGCAGGGAGAGGCTGGTGCTGCTACTAGGGGGTCATTCCATGGGGGAGTAATAAAGCCCCCCCAGTAGAAATAATTCTCCTTATAATGTGACAGTGCAAAAAATACCCCCTTGTACTGCCCCCAGTTGAGCTAATGTCCCCATAGTGCCCCCATAATGTCCCAGTATAAAATACCCCTATATAGTGCCCCTAGTAAATGCCCCCATAGTGCTCCACACCCTCCTTCCTCCTAGTGTCCCCCATAATGTACCAGTATAAAATGCTCCAGTAGATGCCCTCAGTGTCCCCCATAATTTGCAAGTATAAAATACCCCTTCTTAGTGCCCCCTGTAGATGATCCCATAGTACTTCTCTCCCCCCTTCCCCATAGTACCCACCATAATGTGTCCCAGTATAAAATTGTACTGTACAGAGCGCCCATATAAAATACACCTTCTTTGTGGCCTCAGTAGATGCCCCTATAGTGCCCCCAATCATGTGCCAGTATTAGTAACAGCCCCCCATGTGTCAGTATTAATAACAGCCCCCCATGTGCCAGTATTAATAACAGCCCCCCATGCACCAGTATTAATAACAGCCCCCCATGTGCCAGCATTAATAACAGCCCCCCCGTGCCAGTAATATCAGCCCCCCCTGTGCCAGTAATAACAGCCCCCCATGTGCCAGCAATAACAGCCCCCATGTGCCAGCAATAACAGCCCAGCCCTCCTGTGCCAGTAATAACAGCCCCCCCCTGTGCCAGTAATAACAGCCCCCCCCTGTGCCAGCAATAACAGCCCCCCTGTGCCAGTAATAACAGCCCCCCTGTGCCAGTAATAACAGCCCCCCTGTGTCAGCAATAACAGCCCCCCTGTGTCAGCAATAACAGCCCCCCTGTGCCAGCAATAACAGCCCCCCTGTGCCAGCAATAACAGCCCCCCTGTGCCAGCAATAACAGCCCCCCCTGTGCCAGCAATAACAGCCCCCCCCCTGTGCCAGCAATAACAGCTCCCCCCTGTGCCAGTAATAACAGCCCCCCGTGCCAGTAATAACAGCCCCCCTGTGCCAGTAATAACAGACCCCCTGTGCCAGCAATAACAGCCCCCCTGTGCCAACAATAACAGCCCCCCTGTGCCAGTAATAACAGCCCCCCTGTGCCAGTAATAACAGCCCCCCTGTGCCAGTAATAACAGCCCCCCTGTGCCAGTAATAACAGCCCCCCTGTGCCAGCAATAACAGCCCCCCTGTGCCAGCAATAACACCCCTCCCCTGTGCCAGAAATAACAGCCCCCCCCTGTGCCAGCAATAACAGCTCCCCCCCTGTGCCAGTAATAACAGCCCCCCGTGCCAGTAATAACAGCCCCCCTGTGCCAGTAATAACAGCCCCCCTGTGCAAGTAATAACAGCCCCCCTGTGCCAGTAATAACAGCCCCCCTGTGCCAGTAATAACAGCCCCCCTGTGCCAGTAATAACAGCCCCCCTGTGCCAGTAATAACAGCCCCCCTGTGCCAGTAATAACAGCCCCCCTGCCAGTAATAACAGCCCCCCGCCAGTAATAACAGCCCCTCTGTGCCAGTAATAACAGCCCCTCTGTGCCAGTAATAACATTAATAATATTGTATATATAAAAAAATAACACATACTTACCTCCATGTCAGCGATGCGATGCAGGCCTCTTCCGGACTGTGTCCTGCGCTATATGGCTCAGGCGGCGCGATGACGTCATCGTGCCGCCTGCGCCGGCCTCTGATAGGCTGCCGGCCTAGTGCCAGCAGCCTATCAGAGGAAGGGAAAGGGACACGCCTCTCCCTCCCCTGCCGCAGCACAGGCATCTGTATCAATGTCCTGAGGACGGCGATACAGATGACTGGAGATGAGCGTTTCCACAATGGAAGCGCTCATCTCCCTGTGCCCCGTTGCCCCCCCCCCTGGATCTGCCACTGTAAAGGCAGTTGAAGGTTAATTCACTGTCTTCAGACTGAGAGTTCATTTTATAGCCAGCAGGTGGCGCTCTTACATAAGAAAGAATGCTCCCTGCTGGCTTTTACATTTTACACTGAGTTAGATGCTTTCTGCAAGGATCTATCACTGCCTGATCGCTCCCAATAGTCTTGGTCATTCTCCCTGTGATTGCAGCTGTCTAGTGACAGCATGGTCACAGTGATCTGCAGCAGCACGGGCCGCCGGCAGATTGCGATGTAACCCGACGATTTTATACGCCAGGTTACAGATAGGAGCCTACCGCCTTGACGTATAAAGTTATGCTGCGGTAGGGAAGTGTTTAAAAAAACAAACTAACTGAAAATCTGAATTTGGAATTGTACCGCTCAGCAGAAAAAAAAAGTAAGTAGCTCGTTATTTATGTCGCATGATGAATGGATCAAAATTTTAAATGTAAAACAACATTGCAAAATTAGTTTTTTTCATACCCCATAAAGAGTTAATAAAAGTTTTATGCAACAGAAATGTTGAAAAAAAAGTCTTCAGCAAAAAAAGACCCTTTTACAGCTATACCAACGAGAAAACAAAAAAATTATGACTTTTAAATTGCATCTTTGAAAACGGGGAAAAAAATTGTTCTCTCTTTAAAGTGTAATTGTTATTCTTTTTTATTTTTGTAATGTATCGGGGCAGTGATACTGACCATTTTTGTAATATACTTTGATCACTGAAATCGTACATTTCTATTAGAAAAATAGCTCTAGTATCCCATTTTGAGCCTAGCAACGCTCCTCTGTCTTCTGTTTACATAACACGGGCAATGTTAGCAAGTCTCCACTGTTATGTAAACAGAAGACAGAGGAGCGTTGCTAAGGCTCAAAATGGGACACTAGAGCTATTTTTCTAATAGAAATGTACGATTTCAGTGATCAAAGTATATTACAAAAATGGTCAGTATCACTGCCCCGATACATTACAAAAAAAAAAAAGTTTAACTTTAAGGCCAAAATAGGCTGTGCTAATAGGCTAAAAGTCTATAACTAAAAGCTGCAATATGAGGAGCTGTTTAGTAGGGCTGTTTAACTGGAAACTGGTGGTCATTGGGGATTTTCATTTTCTCATCTGAAAAGTGGCTCTAAAAGGCCCCGTTTATGTGAGGGTTATGACTAGAGAGTTATCAAAAATTATTTTATCATGAATCACATTCCATTGTATGTAGCGGACATAATGATGGATCGCGCCCCCCCCCCCCCGTCATTGACTGTCTCAGATGCCACGTTCATCCCTGATCGCCCCATTTGACATTAAAATTGAGGCCTTTTAAAAAAAATACTTACCTTATACATTTGCTCGCAGACAGGCCGTCGTGGCCATCTTGATTGAAGAAACCACGACATCATTGTGTGGTTTCTTCAATCAAAATAACCACTTCAGCCGAGAGCATATGGATGAGGTAAAAAGGTTTGTTTTTTACCTCCATTTCAGGAAAAATAGATTTGTTACCACGAAGCGCGAGGAAATTCAACTTTGTGGCGAATCAACTTTTCCTGAAATTTCGATCAATTCACTCAACACTATTTATGACATCTGCTTCCCACGCTTTCCAATTCATTCAGAGCACAGTGAGAATGCACTAGTGTTGCAAGAGCTCAGTAGCTGACCCCATGACATTTGCAGTTAGAGCTGGTTGTATTATGAAGAAGTGCATCTGCGGCAACAACAGGATTTGGGCTATCACAGCTGTTGAATCTCTTAGGCCCCTTTCACACGAACGATCCGGAATAGGTCTGGATGCGTTCAGGGTGCGTTCAGGAAAACCCGCACCATTTCGCAAGCAATTTCAGTCGGTTTCGTCTGCCATTGCGTTCAGTGGTTCAGTTTTTTTTTGCACGGGTGAAATGTGCATTGATGTGTTTTTTACTCGCGTGATAAAAAACTGAAGGTTTACAAACAACATCTCTTAGCAACCATCAGTGAAAAACGCATTGCATCCGCACTTGCTTGCGGATGCAATGCTTTTTTCACACAGCCCCATTCACTTCTATGGGGCCAGCGTTGTGTGAAAAATGCAGAATATAGAGCATGCTGCGATTTTCACGCAACACGCAAGTGATGCATGAAAAACAACGCTCATGTACACAGCCCCATTGAAATGAATGGGTCTGGATTCAGTGCGGGCACATTGCGTTCGCATCACGCATTGCACCCGCGCGGAAAACTCGCTCGAGTGAAAGGGGCTTTAGATGCCATGGTCAATAGTGACTTTAGCATCTAAGTGGTTGACAAAGGGAAGGGGCTTCCTGTGTACCGATTGGTCCACACTACAAAGGGATCGTGTTGTATCAATGGTTGCCATTGCAGCCAGGGGCCTAACAATATCCTGCGGGTCTGCCATTTACAGAAGCAGGCATTTTTTTTTTCTTATTTTTTTTTTATATATAAATTCTTTATTGTTTTTCTGAACCAAAAAGTGTGAATTCCATTACACCTAGTTTAAAAATAACAGATGATCATATATCAATCCACATAGTTGACCCCGTTATTCCCACCCCCCCACCCCTTGATTCACTGCTGCGGGATCCAACCGTCTCCCATTATCTCTCATGATCAATACCACAAACGGTCAGGCTATTTGGAGCAAAGAGAAAGTAAAGAAGAGGTGTCAAAGACCTGCCCCTTCCAGGACTACTCTGTTTTTCTTACCATTCTTCTATAAACATCAATGGTTTCTATCCAAGCCCTCCACTCGGAGTAAGTAGGGGTATTTTTTGTGCCCCAATATTTAAGAATCAAGGCCTTTGCGGCCACAAAGCTCTCCAAGGAGATTTTAATCTGATAGGGCGTTAAATCCACATGGGAGATAAGACCTAATATTGCTTGCTCAAAGCAGCGGTTCAGTTTAATCTTATATCTACTATATAGTTCTTCATATATTCTGGTCCAAAATCCATTTATTTCTGGGCAATCCCATAGCAAGTGAGCTAAGCCTGCGTTTTCAGCCAAACACTTCCAACACGTATCCCTTCTTCCTCTATATATTTTGGCGAGGAAGGCGGGGGAGTAATACAGGCGATGTACAATCCTAAACTGGATTAATCAGTATTTTTGGGATATTGATGCTTTTTTTATATTTCGATATTCTATATCCCAATCAACAACACTTCCTACGCCTAATTCAGCTTCCCATCCTCCCTCGCTTTTAAATGATATTGTTTCTCCTAAGCAGTCCCGGAATCTACGATATATTTGTGACAGAGTGAGTTGTGTATCCCTAAATTTAAAACAATAATCCAGAATGGAATTTGCCCTGGTGATCAAAGAGTCTTTATCCTGGGTGTTCGTGTATGCATGTCTAATTTGTGCATATCTGTATCTATCTAAAGAGGTAACATTTATACCCTTTATTACCGTAATTCATCAAAAGGGATAATACTTCCATGTAATATTATATGAGTTAAGCGGTTAATACCGCGTGAATTCCAATACTTATAATCTTCAATTAACCTGTACTCTTTTAAATTATAATTATGCCAAAGTGGAGTAAAAAGTGTGGGGCTGCTTACACCCAATATCTTTTTAGTTTCATTCCAGACCCTATCTAACGTGTCGCTGATTAAACAGAGTTTTTTCCTCTTTTCTGGATGCCCAGTCTCCAAAATAGAGACAAGGGGCCAGATTTATCATTAGCTCAAGTCAGAATAATGGAGTGAAAAAGTCGCAAAAAAATGCGCAAACGCTAAAACTGCGCACAAATTTGCAACTTTTTACTGCTCTGCACTATGCTCGCCAGTTTTCTGAAAGTGGGCATGTTTACTTATGCAAATGAATCTCTAGACAGATTTACTATAAGGACTATTTTAAAAGTCGCAAAAAAGTCGCAAAAAAATGCGCAATTTCACTCCAGTGAGGACCATGCTTATCTTATGAGACTTTTTAATAGAACATGCAACTTTTTTGTAAAGATGTGCGACTTTTGTAAAGCTGCTTACTGACGGATAAACTGCTACCGTCAAACCACATTTATTACAGTCTTAAAGGGCCGATCATAAATCTGACTTGGCTAAAACTGACTTTAGCCATATGTGAAAGTGGAGTGAGCTGTCAGAGTCATGATAAATCTGGCCCAATGTCTCCATATGGCCCCTGAAAATCCCTTGACAGGATATTCAGCAGCGTCACAGATTGGTGATCCCCCCCCCCCCCCCCCCGCCCCACCCACCCACCACCTTATCTGAGCTGCGATGTAGTATCCCTGCAGGAATGGGAGGGAAAGGCCACCATCCCTCTCAGAGAGACAGAGATATTTTTGCTTGATCCTATCCCTTCCCCTCCCCCAAATTAGTTCATTTAGCAATTTATCCAGCAGCCCGAAAAAGGAATCATCAATCCATATCGAACATGCTATCAAGGGGTATAGGGCAATAGGGAGGACCACCATCCTAACCAATGCTATCCTTTCTGCCTGTGACAGAGGCAACTTCTGCCAAGTTCGGATCTTTTCCTTCACCTTATTAATCATGGGGGTTATATTCAGGAGGTTATAGCTAGTCAGATCTGCACTAATACTAATACCCAGATAACGAATAGAATCGGTAGGGCCAGGTGGTCTAATAGCTGATACTCCATCAGGGGGAGTTCGAACTAAGGGGAGGAGTTCAGACTTATCCCAGTTCACTTTATAGCCTGATAGGGCCCCATATTCTTCCAAAATATTGATCAAAGGTTGGACACCCTTCCATCCCTGCCTCAAAAAGACAAGGATGTCGTCCGCATACAGACTAATTTTATCTTCTTCTCCTTTCCCTCCAAAGCCTATGATCTCTTTAGACTGTCTGATTCTGCATGCAAGAGGCTCTAAGACCAGGGCAAATATCAAAGGTGAAAGGGGACATCCCTGCCGGGTACCTCGCTGTAGAGGGAACTGTTCCGAGTCAATCCCATTTATTTTAACACTAGCCGTGGACCCAGAGTAGAGCAGCTGTATCCATTTAATGAGATGTTCACCCAAGTTCATTCTGGTCAGGGTTCCCCATAGGAAGGGCCACTCCACCCTGTCAAAGGCTTTCTCGGCATCCAGAGACAGGATGGAGCGGTCCTCCCCCTCCCCGACGTATATGTTAAGAAAATCTCTACGGATATTGGATTGTATATTTCGTTGTGGGATAAACCCCGTCTGATCCGGGTGGATCAGACAGTGTATAACCCCCCTCAACCTATTAGCAAGGAGTTTGGCAAGTATTTTGTAATCGGTATTGAGTAATGAAATTGGACGATACGAACCAACTTCGGTCTTATCTTTATCCTTTTTCAGGATTAAAGAGATGGAGGCCTCCCTCAAAGAGGGGGGGAGTGAACCGTCCCTCCAAGACTCATTAAACATTTGAAGGAGAAGAGGCAGTACCATTTTGCGATGTACTCTATATATTTCAAAAGGCAGGCCATCTCGGCCCGGGGCTGTATTATTTTTTATTCTATCTAACGCAACTTCCAACTCTTTAAGTGTTATTAGCAAATTCACTTTAGCACAGTCTTGATCGGAGAGGCAAGGAAGTTCCACCCTGTCCAAAAAATGAACCGGGGCTCCTCCCTCCACCCGAGATCCGACTGGTATAGTTTAGTGAAATATTCTATAAAGGCAGATTTAATATTAAGGTGGTCATTAGTTAAGGCGCCAGAAGGTAGCTTAATTTGTTTTATCGGGGTTTGGGTCTTTTGATTTGCAACTACAGATGCCAGCAATCTGCCTGTTTTCCCTTTTTCAAAAAAGGCACGCTGTCCTGCAAAAAAGGCCTTGTGTTGCGCTTTTTCATATTAAAAAATCTGATGTTCCCTCTTAGCCTCTATTAATAATATACGAGCCCTTTCCCTGTTCTGTCTGACCAAATCTGCCTCCAAAGCCCCAACCCTCTCTGCCAATTCTTTTTCCGTCTTGGCGTATTCCGCCCTTTTTCTTTTAATCCTCTTACAATATATCCCTCTTATCATGGCCTTCAGGGAATCCCATACAAAGTGTATATGTGTGGAACCATAGTTTAATCCCCAGAATTCTGAAATATCCTCCCCAATACTTTCTTGGTCCCCAACCAGATGTATCCAATGTGGATTTAACCTAAAAGGTTTTCTGCCCTTTTGCGCAGAATCAAACATTGATAACAGCATTAGAGTATGGTCGGATATACCATGTGGCTCGTACTTCATTTTTTGTATCCGTTCCAAAAATCCTGGGGTCGCCAGGGATATATCTATCCTAGACATGACCCTGCAGGATCTGCTAAAACAGGAGAAGGCTCTTTTTTTTTCCATACAGAGACTGCCACACATCTATAAGGCCTAACTCCTGGCAGATCCTGCTTAGGGCCGTAGACTGATCATCTAGACTCCCCCCTCCACTAATCATGGATACCCTGTCCCTATTATCCATAACGGCGTTGAAATCTCCCGAGACTAATATGGGACACGGGTCCCATTTCCCAATATATTCTGCAAGTTTCCTCAAGACCTCAGAAGAAAAGGGGGAGGGATATATACAAACGCGAGCATGCACACCAGTCCCATCCATCGGCCATACAGAAATACAAATCTGCCTTCTTTGTCAATCCATTGATCATATGGGTCATAGTCCACATTTCTGTGGATGTAGACACTTACTCCCCGCGAATAGGCCGAATAGTGGGAGTGGTACTCGTACTGCGTCCAAGACTTTCGCATATAGTACAATCTTTCAGCAGTTAAATGGGTCTCTAACAGCCCCACGATGGCAGGTAAATGTCTAAAGATGGTATCATAGACCACCCTCCGTTTGAGTTTGTCCGCCAATCCGCGGACATTCCATGTCAAAATACGTGCCATTTACCCCGATTTGGAGGCTGGTCCATACCCTCCGCTCCCCTCCTGACTCTATATTGAATCCCGCAGCAGTGAAGCAATCCTTCCCACCCCAATCCCCCCTTCCCATGGTGCACGGGACAATTAAGACCCATGCTCCTCTTACACATCGCCTAGGCCTCCTTCCCCCCCTCTCCCCTCCAAACCCCCCCTCCCCTCCCCTCGTCCCTCACCTTTCTTACCCACCATATAAACAGTGAAAGACAGCAACTTAAACCCCAAAACAAAATAGCGGCTTTTAAATAGATGCTTCATGTTTAGCTATAAAGGGAAAGAGAGGTAAGAGAAAGAAAGACAGACACCTCAGAGCGAGTATTCATATCTCTCATCTCATATCCCCCGTCCAACCAAGCAGAGGCCTCCTCAGAGCTTGCGAAAAAGGAAACAGAATCATTGTATACTATTCTTAATTTGGCCGGAAATAACATTGAATATTTAATATTAGCGTTTATAAGGCGTTTCTTGACCTCCCCAAATTGCCTTCTTTTAAGCTGGGTAGAGAAGGATTAATCAGGGTAAATCGAGATTTTATTCCCATTATACACCAAATCGCCTAGCTCTCTTTTTCAACTTAATATTTTGTCTCGGTCGCTAGCGCACAAAATTTTAGCAAGAAGGCCGCGTGGCGGGGCGCCAGGGGGCGGTCTTTTGTTGGGGGCTCTGTGTGCTCGTTCAACCATAAATAATGATGAAAAGGAGTCTCGGCGCAGGGAGTCCCCCAACCATTTCTGTATAAATGTATAAGGAAGCAGGCATTAATACACTGCCAGCTTAATGGTGATGGATCATGTGACGGACCATGTGATGAGCGCAGTGACGTCACCACGGGTCCTTTTCCTCCTGGACAGCAAAGAACAAGACAGAAGAGAAGCCGGGCTGCGCGAACAAGTGGATGAGCTGTAAATATAAAAAATTTTAACCCCTCCATCCCTATTTTACTAAGCATTCTGTATTAAGAATGCTATTATTTTCCCTTATAACCATGTTATAAGGGAAAATAATAAAGATCGGGTCCCCATCCCGATCGTCTCCTAGCAACCGTGCGTGAAAATCGCACCGCATCCGCACTTGCTTGCGGATGCTTGCGATTTTCACGCAGCCCCATTCACTTCTATGGGGCCTGCGTTGCGTGGAAAAAGCACAATATAGAGCTTGCTGCGATTTTCATACAACGCACAAGTGATGCGGATGCAATGCGTGAGGTGAACGCATTGCACCCGCACTGAATACCGACCCATTCATTTCTATGGGGCTGTTCAGATGAGCGGTGATTTTCATGCATCACTTATGCTTTGCGTGAAAATCGCAGCATGCTCTATATTCAGCATTTTTCACGCAACGCAGGCCCCATAGAAGTGAATGGGGTTGCGTGAAAATCGCAAGCATCCGCAAGCAAGTCCGGATGCGATGCGATTTTCACGCACGGTTGCTAGGAGACGATCGGGATGGAGACCCGATCATTATTATTTTCCCTTATAACATGGTTATAAGGGAAAATAATAGCATTCTGAATACAGAATGCAAAGTAAAATAGGGCTGCAGGGGTTAAAAAAAAATAAAAAATTATTTAACTCACCTTAATCCACTTGATCGCGTAGCCCGGCATCTCCTTGTTTCTCCTTTGTTGAATAGGACCTGTGGTGAGCATTAAATACAGTTACAGGACCTTTGATGACGTCACTCCGGTCATCACATGGTACGTCACATGATCTTTTACCATGGTGATGGATCATGTAATGACCGGAGTGACGTCATCAAAGGTCCTGTAACTGTATTTAATGCTCACCACAGGTCCTATTCAACAAAGGAGACAGAAGTAGATGCCGGGCCGCGATCAAGTGGACTAAGGTGAGTTAAATAATTTTTTTTTATTTTTTTAACCTCTCCAGTGCTGTTTTACTTTGCATTCTGTATTCAGAATGCTATTATTTTCCCTTATAACCATGTTATAAGGGAAAATAATACAATCTACAGAACACCGATCCCAAGCCCGAACTTCTGTGAAGAAGTTCGGGTTTGGGTACCAAACATGCGCGATTTTTCTCACCCGCGTGCAAAACGCATTACAATGTTTTGCACTCGCGCAGAAAAATCCACGCACCCGCACATTTTCCCGCAACGCCCGTGTGAAACCAGCCTTAAAGTAGCTATCTCCTGCTCCTTCTGAAGGCATATATTGAACATTAGCTAGGATCACTTTCTTTGTTTTACTTTGGTCAAGGTTAGAGAAGACAGTTCTATCATTTGTCATATGACTAGTTGCTCCAGAGTCTATGCACCAAGCATGTTTTGATGGACTTAAATTAATAATAAATGCAGCTTCAGGACTTGGAGTGTTACTTTCTTCACTGACAGCACATTTATCAGTCTGTCCTTTTAGCTGTTTCATTGTAGCTTTCAGATGACCTGGCTCATGCAAACAACCGTGATCGGCCCAGGAATCCATGTCCCGGTCCATGTTTTGCAGAGCTGACATACGGACATGGAAAGCACACTGTGCTATTCACATCTATGTGTCAGTTACACAATAGATAGAACAAGTCCTATTCTGGTACTCAAAATGCGGACCTCAAATTCATAGAACCTTATAGGACTGCAAAAAAAATGTAAATGAGACACAATGATATCCTTACTTAGCTGATCCGCGACTTGCATACCACAAAATGGATATGGTAGTGTGCATAAGGTTTTGGGCTCAAAAAGGTGTGACAGGGGAGTTGTATGATATTGGGGTGTCATTGACATTCATTATATTTATTACATCTTACCCTCTTCAGCAGAACGTGCCTTGGGTGAATGTCCATGATTTTTCTTGAAGTTTACTTTAGCATAAGTCATCTTCTCCATACTATTCACAAGTATCAATGTGCAGTTGTTAAAAACAGAGTGAAATAGTGATTTCCTAAAAAACAAAGAAGATATTTATTCTTCAGAACATGGATCCAAACAAATATATGAAGCAAGATACTGTATATGAATTACAGTGGATATAAAAAGTCTACACACCCCTATTAAAATGTCAGGTTTCTGTGATGTAAAACAATGAGACAAAGATAAATCATTTCAGAACTTTTTCCACCTTTAATGTGACCTATAAACTGTACCACTCAATTGAAAAACAAACTGAAATATTTTAGGTGGAGGGAAGAAAACAAAAAAAGAGAAGGGTACAAAAGAATTTCCAAGGCATTAGATATATCATGGAACACAGTGAAGTCATCACCAAGCGGAGAAAATATGGCACAACAGTGACATTACCAAGAACTGGACGTCCCTCCAAAATTGATGAAAAGACGAGAAGAAAACTGGTCTGGGAGGCAACCAAGAGGCCTACAGCAACATCAAAGGAGCTACAGGAATATCTGGCAAGTACTGGCTGTGTGGTACATGTGACAACAATCTCCCGTATTCTTCATATGTCTGGGCTATGGGGTAGAGTGGCAAGACGAAAGCCTTTTCTTACGAAGAAAAACATCCAAGCCAGGCTACATTTTGCAAAAACACATCTGAAGTCTCCCAAAAGCATGTGGGAAAATGTGTTATGGTCTGATGAAACCAAGGTTGAACTTTTTGTCCATAATTCCAAAAGATACACTGCACATCACCAAAAGAACACCATCCCCACAGTGAAGCATGGTGGGGGCAGCATCATGCCAAGGGGCTGTTTTTCTTCAGCTGGAACTGGGGCCTTAGTTAAGCTAGAGGGAATACAGTCAATATTGGCACAAAACCTTCAGGCTTCTGCTAGAAAGCTGAACATGAAGAGGAACTTCATCTTTCAGCATGACAACGACCCAAAGCATACATCCAAATCAACAAAGGAATGGCTTCACCAGAAAAAGATTAAAAGTTTTGGAATGGGAGCAACGGAGCTAGGCGCAGACTTAGCATAGTGCTGTGTGACTTGGGGGGAAGTTAGGCAGTTGAGGGTTAAGGTTTAGGTGAGGGGAGGGGTCATGGTCATGGTTTCCCGGGCTTTGGAGGAGTTATTGGGGTCAGTGAGGACGGCGGATGAGAGACATGGGGCCGACTGGTTACAGCAGAGTCTGCAGGCTGTTTTGGCGGGTCCAGTTCCCACACCGGCCGCCCCTGTTGCGAGGCCCAGGGCTAGGAGGTTTGTACCCCCTGAGAGACTGAGCCCGGAGGCTACCCCACGGGTGCGGCGGCGCTTAAGGAGCCCCAGCAGGAACCCTCCGGTGCGGGCGGTGAGGGCAGTGAGTCTGGTGCCTTGCCGCCGCAGCGGGAGGAATCCTGGTCGGCGCCGGGCATCAGCGGGAGAGGACCGGGTTGCGCCCGTTGCCTTGTCCTATTCGCGGCGTGGGGGGAGGTATGGCGGAGCGGCGCCTCCCCTGGAGGCCTCGTCTGAGGGGGAGCAAACCAGACGTCGTCCCTTACCTGTGGAGCGGGCGGAGAGTCGGCCGAGGTTGGTGGATGTGCGTGCGGCCCCACAGTCTGGCGGTGGGGGCCTGGATCTTGGACTGTCGCCAGCGGTGGAGCGGGTAGCGCCGCGGCCCCTGTCGCGGGGTCGGCGGCATTCTTCTGTGAGAAGGCGGGGGAGCGGGCGGAGCACAGCAGCGACACCGGTGGCTGTTCCTGGTACTGCAGGCGGGTCGGTGCAGGAGGATGCTCTGGCTGTGGGAGATGGATCCGGAGGCGTTGCAATACAGGACGACGCCAGGGAAGGAGCTATTTGTGTGGCGGCTGCCGGTTCTCCTGCCGGTGAGCCGGGTGGCGTCAGTTGCCGGGGGCGACGAGGGGCAGCGGCCGCCTAGCGGTGGGCCTGGACGGCTGGCGGATGTGGAGGTGGAGGACGGCGAAGTGAGTCAGGACGACTGGGAAGCGAACGACGGGCGGATGGACGAGGATGGAGCCGGTCCGGCGGCGGCGCCGCTGAGCGGACCATCGATGACAGGAGCATCTGGGCGGAACGCGGCTGCTGGGCGGATACCTCAGGGCCGGTCAGGTGAGGGACCTTCGGGTCAGCAATGGGCTCCTGTTGAGCAAGTGGTGAGGGGTGGTGTTTTGCAGGGCCAGGGGTTGGCGCAGGAGTTGCTGGAGGGGATGGTGTCGCTTTTATCTAGATTGGGGTCGGGTGTTCGGGAGTCGCCGACGGCGGTGTGGGCTCCGGTAGCGTCCGGCGGTGTGTGGGGTGTCAGTCTGGCGGGGCCGGCTCGAGTAGCGTTGGGGCGGATTTGGTGGTTCCGGTGGCTGGGGAAGTGTCGGTCAGTGTTGGTGGGAAAGGTAAGGTTGTGGACGAGGTGCGGTTGGCAGACGCGGCTAGGGGTGAGGTTTACGTCTGCTTTGAGGGGCCGCTGGGGGCTCATTTGAAGGCGGAGGTTAAGGAGAAGATTTGGAGGGACGAGTACGTGGAGATATTCTCGTTGCTCCAGTTGGAAAAGTTTAATTTGGATAGGGTTAAGCCTGATGAGTCCAAAAAAGAAGAGGAAGAGAAGCGTCGGTATCGGTTGATACCGCGGACGTATTTGAATTGGCTGCAGACTTTTGCCATTCTGGCGAGTGTGGTGGTTGAGAAAGCGCCGGAACACTGTTCCATTCTTTTCTGTTACATGGATGCCATTGGTGAGGCCTACAGGACTTATGGGGGTGTGGCATGGCTGAGGTACCATGAACAATTTCGTCAGCGAAAGGTGGTCCGGGTGAGTATTCGTTGGGATCATAAGGATATCGGTCTTTGGATGCGGCTTATGGCCGCTCCAAAGATGGGTCATCAGTCCTTTCGTGGGGCGGCCGGGGCGGCCTCGGCGTCCGAGCCTGGTAGCGGGCAGAAAAAGGGTTGCTGCTGGCAGTTCAATGAAGGTTATTGCAGATACCTTGCTGACTGCCGTTTCAAGCATGAATGTTCCGGATGTGGTGGGGCTCACAGTCTGTCACGGTGTTTCAAGCGTGGGAGAGGTAAAGGAGTTGATGGGGCGCAGAAGAGGGGTGACACCGGTGAAGGTGGAAGAGATGGTGCCGTGGTTAGAGAGGTACCCAGATAGGGCTGCAGCGGCATTGTTGTTCGTTGGTTTCAGGGATGGTTTTCGGATCCCGTGTTTTTCGGTTAGTCCGGTGGTGGCTCCCCGTAACTTGGCGTCGGCTTTGCGTAGGCCGGACGTGGTAGCGGAGAAGATTGGTAAGGAGGTCGCGGCGGGGCGGGTCGCTGGCCCGTTTGCGGAATCCCCGTTGTCGGGTTTGTGGGAGTCACCTTTGGGTTTGGTTCCTAAAAAGGAGGCGGGCAAGTTTAGGCTCATACACCACTTGTCGTTTCCTGAGGGTAGTTCTGTTAATGATGGTATTGCTGAGGAGCTTTGTTCGGTTTCGTATACTTCGTTTGATGAGGCGGTTCAGTGGGTGCGTCATTTTGGAAAGGGGGCTTTGTTGGCGAAAACGGATATAGAGGCTGCCTTTCGTTTGTTACCCATTCATCCGGATAGTTGTCATTTGTTGGGGTTTAAGTGGGAGGGCAGTTTTTATGTTGATTGTTGTCTGCCGATGGGTTGTGCAATTTCATGTTCTTTGTTTGAGAAGTTTGCTTCTTTCTTGGAGTGGGTGGTGAAGCAGGAGGCGGGTTGGACTTCCGTTTTACATTATCTTGACGATTTTTTGTTTATGGGACCTGCTGGGTCGCGAGTTTGCTCGGTGTTATTGCACACAATGGAGAGCATAGCTGGTCGTTTGGGGGTCCCTTTGGCGCCGGAAAAGACGGAGGGTCCAGCGACTTCTGTAAAATTTTGGGGTATAGTGATTGATAGTGTGGCCATGGAGTGTCGGTTGCCGGATGAAAAGGTGGCGGATTTGCGCGCTGATATTACTTTCTTGAGGAAGGCGAGAAAGGTGCAGTTGCGACGGGTGCAGTCTGTTTTAGGGAAGTTTAATTTTGCGTGTAGAATTCTGCCAATGGGCCGGGTTTTCAGCAGGCGCTTGGCCATGGCGACGGCAGGGGTGCAGAGGCCTTTCCATTTTTTGAGATTATCGTCTGAGGTTCGGGATGACTTGCTGGTGTGGGAGCGTTTTTTGGGGGAATTTAATGGGCATTCGGTGTGGATGGGGGCACCTGTTGCCAGTGTTGATTTGGAGCTGTGTACGGATGCATCGGGGTCTTGTGGTTACAGGGCCTTTTGTGGGGGGCAGTGGAGTGCAGGTGCCTGGCCGGATGTTTGGGTGGAAGCGGGGTTTTTGAGGAATTTAGTTTTGTTGGAATTGTTTCCGATTGTTTTGTCTGTTGAGTTGTGGGGGGATGTGCTCAGGAATAAAAGAGTGAGATTTTGCTGTGACAACATGGGGGTGGTTCAGGCGATTAACAGTCAGTCTGCTAATTCGCCCCCGGTGTTGCGCTTGCTTCGCCATTTAGTTCTTAGCGGTTTGCGGTTGAATGCTTGTTTTGTGGCTGTGCATGTCCCGGGTGTTGATACTGACATTGCTGATTCACTCTCTCGTTTTCAGTGGGATCGTTTTCGCGGGCTGGTTCCGGATGCGGACGAGTTGGGTCTACCATGTCCTCAGTGGCTCTGGAACGTGGCCTTGGGGTCTCCTCTGAGTTGATTCGCCGGTCCGTGAGTAGGAGTACGTGGTTGGCGTATTGGCGTTGGCGTACGTGGTCCCAGTGGGAGCAGTTGCTGGATCAGGTGGGGGGTTGTGAGGTAGTGGAGGATTTTCAGATGTTGTTAGTATATTTTATCGGTTTGTCTTATAGTCCGGGGGTGTCTGTTTCGGTGGTTTCCAAGCGGGTGGCAGCTGTCACCTTTTGGTTACAGTTGCGGGGGCTTGTGGATGTGTCTAAATGTTTTCTGGTACGGCAGGCTTTGAAGGGTTATAGGCGAAGTGCCGCTCGGCCAGACACTCGTAGGCCAGTTTCGTGGGAAGTGTTGCAGTCGTTGTGGGAGACGGTTTGTGTGGTGTGTTTGACGCCTTATGAGGTTTGTTTGTTTAGGGCTGCTTTTTCCCTGGGCTTTTTTGGGGCCTTCAGGGTGTCTGAATTGGTGTCGGGAAGTCGGTCGTGTGGGGGCGGTTTGTTGCGGCAGGATGTGTGTTTTTCTGGGGGAGGTTTGCGTTGTGTATTGCGCAGGTCTAAAACGGATCAGGAGGGCAAAGGGGTGGTTATTATACTGCGCCCGTTGCTTGGGTCGGTTTTGTGTCCGGTCAGGTGTGTGGAGGAGTTGTTGGCGGTTAGGCCGGATGTGGTGGGTTCGTTGTTGATGCATGTGGATGGGTCGGCATTGTCGCGGTATCAATTTGTTGCGGTTTTTCGGAAGTGTTTGGTAGCAGCGGGTTATCCGGCGCAGGACTTTGCGTCTTATTCCTTTAGGATTGGGGCGGCAACGGAGGCGGCCAGATGGAGCCTGGGGGAGGAGGCCATTAAGCGGATTGGCCGGTGGGAATCTAGATGTTATCAATCGTATGTTCGTCCCCATATGTTGTGAGTGCCAGGGGGAACAAAGTTCAGTTGTTTATACGGAATTTTTGTTAAGCTGACTGGTGAGTTTGGTTTTTGATTTTATGTGTTTACAGGGTCGGCTTGTATGGCATGGATCTTCGGACATTCCTACGTGTACTGGGGAGCATTGCGGGCGGACGTGCGGAGGAACGGACGGCAATTGGGGTTCGACCCGGCTGACATGCAAGTGCGCTGGATTGGCATATGGGGCCTTTTGTGGGGTAGGGTGCTTCCGGAATTTTATTCTTCAGTCTCGTTGGATAGGTCACCTGATATTGTTGTATTGCATGTTGGGGGAAATGATCTGGGTGTTCGCAGTACTAGGGAGGTGATTCTGGATATGAAGTTGGACCTACTGCGTTTGTGGTCTGATGTTCTGGGTATGTTGGTGGTTTGGTCCGAGGTGGTGGATCGGAGGGTGTGGCGTTTTGCGAGGTCGGTGGACCGTCTTAACAGGGCCCGGGCTAAGCTTAATAGGGGGGTTGGGCGTTTTGTGAGACGCCATGGTGGAATTGTGATGCGGCACCGGGAGCTGGAGGCGGCATCGCCTCAGTTCCTTAGGTCTGATGGTGTTCACCTGAACGAGGTGGGAATTGATATGTGGGCGTTAGGGATTCAGGAGGGTCTGGAGACGGCTCTTCGGGTGTGGCGGGACTCCCATAGGTGAGGTGTCTCCTATGGTCGTTCGTGGCGTGGTAATGGAGGGTCCTGGAAGGCAATGATAAGTTTAAGAGGTGCATGCCAAGGTGGAGTGTGCATCTCAGGAGGTTCGGTAAGCTTGTGCATGGGGCTCCTGTTTGGCAGATCGGCCTACAGGGAGATCAATTACAGTATGGAGTATTCGGTGCTCTTGGGTCGGTGACCGCGGCCGAGGGTAAGGCGGTATGACAAGTGGAGGTGAATGGTGGAGAGCACAGCTTACCTGTTGCCTTCTAGGATCCTATGCAATGGTTCATATGTTATGGTAATTGATATGTTAATGCGTGTTATTATGTATTTCTGTTAAGTGATAATTAATGTTGTTTAATAAAATGGCCGAGAAGGCTCTTTTCCCAAGAAGATGTCTCTGTTTGTTAATTGTGGGATAGGTGGGTGCAGTAAGGTAAGGGGCAGGTTTATGATGCTGTGCTCTCCCATGCGCACGATGTATGCTGCTCCGGGACACATAGCCGGCTCACAGACCATATGTCTCGGAGGGCATACGGTCGTGTGCATGAGCCCTAAGGGTGTGCACACTTATGCAACCATATTATTTTATTTTTATATTTTTTCTTCCCTCTACCTAAAAGATTTCAGTTTGTGTTTCAATTGAGTTGTACAGTTTATAGGTCACATTAAAGGTGGAAAAAGTTCTGAAATGATTTATCTTTGTCTCATTTTTTTACATCACAGAAACCTGACATTTTAACAGGGGTGTGTAGACTTTTTATATCCACTGTAGATACAAAAAATATTTCCAAGAGTGGATAAACCTTGTCCATTCTGATGCTATCTTCTAATGGTTATCAAGTCTCTTTGACTTTTACATATTTTGTGTGTTTAAATTCATCATTACCATTTTCAATATCTTGCTTACTGTCAGATAATGTTTTTTTTTGTTTGCGGTCCGGAGGCAAGGAAAGAGAAACCCCACAGAAGCAATCCTTCCGGATTGCGGACCCATTCAAGTGAATGGGTCCGCATCTTTGATACCGTGGGCACATGGCCGATGCCCGTATATTTTTTTCGGACCCGTATGTGTCACGGCTGAGGATGGGGAAAACCCTCAGCCGTGCGGTATCAGGAGATGGCAGGTCGCTACTTGGCCAGTAACACAGAATTAGGGAGCAGGTCACCTCCTAGAGCTTCCCTAATCTGACCCTAACTCCTAGCTGCATGAGCCGCCCTTGAAGGTAGGAGGGCGCATGCTCCGGAACCTCGGATCCCTACTCACCCTCCGCCGATCCCTGAACTAGGAGCTGGGTAGACAGCCCGTTCCTCCTGGACACGGAGTAACAGGAGTCTAAAATGGCCAAGCAACAAGGGGAACATAAACAGACATATGGCAATGGCAGGTAAGTGCAACTAGAACCACACTTACCTGCCACAGACTCACAACCTGGAACCCACGTGCAAGTGCTGCTGTCCACAAACAACACAAAGGACACCGCACGGGAACCCAGGAAACCATATTCTGCAATAAATAAAAAACCAAACAAACATCTTCTAAACACCATACATAAACCTATGACCACAAGGGTGGCCCCCACTGGCAGATGGAATACACAGGCGGCTGCTCCAGCTAACCATGGCTGAAGTACCCCTCAGACAAGTGATATTCACTGAGGCTTTATAGGGCCAAGTAGCCACACCCACACAGACACACCTAGTGTTCACACACACACAGAAGGAATTTAACCCTTCCAACACCAGGCAAGGGAAGACAGACTCTTAAAGGGGAATACACACATTAACAAACACACTTCACCTGTTGCCGCGGGCAATGGCATGCGTGGCAATCATGTCCTGGGGATCAGCCATAGGGCTGAGACACTGCCACCAAATGCACACAACACAACACGTTGCCACGGGTAACCAAGTGAAGGAAAGTGTCACAAAACAAACCACTGGCCGTGACAGTATGTTTGCGGGCCACAATAAAGGCATGGCCGGGCAGCGGCCGTGTGCATGAGCCCTTAAGAGGTTGTGTAGGGGGTAGATATTGATGACCTATCCTCAGGATAGGTCATCAGTATCAGATTGATGGGGGTCTCAAACGCGGCACCCCCTCTGACCCGCTGTTTGAAGAGGAGACGGTGCTAGTTCAATTGCTACTTTTGCTACCTGTGCGTCTTCCTGCTTGCACCAATATTGCAGTGTAATTACAAGTCTACATCCCATTCAAGTAAATGGAAAGACAAATAAGGACTACAAATAGCAGCACGCTGCTTTATGCACAAATGCAAACATTGAAAACATAATGAATGTAAACTGCATTACTGCTATATTGACTATATAAAAATTAAAAGCTATGTCGGGCCACTGTGACTTTTTGTAGTCCTTGTATGTCTTTGCATTGCAGTCATGGTAGCGTGCATCCATAGGCATCGTGCTGCCTTTCATGGAAACCTGTGAGATCCAGCAGGCTGAAGTGTATTACAGTGTGTAATACACTTACAGACAATGCATTACAATACAGATGTATTGTAATACTTTGTAGAGGGGATCAGACCCCCCAAAAGCTGAAGTCCCATAGTGAGACAAAAAATAAAGTAAAAAAAAAGTTTAATAAAAAGGGTTTTACATAATAAAAAAGACCATAAACGTTTTAAGTAAAAAAAAAAAAGCACCAATTTCCCATAATTAAGTTATAAAAAAAATTGGAAAAAATTGGAAAAAAATGAAAAGTAGACATACATATTAGGTATCGCCGTGTCCGTATTGACTGGCTCTATAACAATATCACATGATACAGACCCGTCAAGTGAACCCCATAAAAAAATAAAAACAGTGCCAACACAGCCATTTTCTAGTTACCGTTCCTCACAAAAAGTGTAATACCAAAATGGTACCAATCAAACCATCATCTCATCCAACAAAAATTAAGACCAAAACTAAGACAATCGCTCCAAAAATTAAAAAAATAGAAAAATATATTTTATTATGTTAAAAAATTATTTGACTGTGTAAAACTTAACAAAAATAAAAATAATAGACACATTAGGTATCGCTGCATCCGTAACTACCTGCTCCATAAAAATATCACATCATATACCCTGTCAGGTGAACGCTGTAAAAAATGTAAGATAAAAACAGTGCCAAAACAGACATTTTCTGGTTACATTTCCTCACAAAACGTGTAATACCAAGTGATCAAAAAGTCGCATGTACCCTAAAATGGTACCAATCAAACAGTCATCTCATCCCGCAAAAAATGAGACCCTACCTAAGACAATCGCTCAAAAAATTTAAAAAAATATGGCTCTCAGAAAATGGCAACACAAAAACTAAATAGTTTTCTTGTCAAAAATGCTTTTACTGTGTAAAACTTAACAAAAATAATAGACATATTAGGTATCGCCATGTCTGTAACAACCTGCCCTATAAAAATATCACATGATATTCCCCATAGGGTGAATGCTGTAAAAAAATAAAAAATAAAAACTGTGCCAAAACAGCCATTTTTTGTCACCTTGCCTCACAAAAAGTGTAATACCAAGTGATCAAAAAGTCATATATATACCCCAAAATGGTAGCAATCAAACCATCACCTTATCCCGCAAAAAATGAACCCCCACATAAGACAATCACTCAAAAAATAAAAAACAATGGTGCCCATAAACCAATCTATCAAAATCAGTGCTGCAAAAGCCATATGGCGCTCCTTCCATTCTGAGTCCTGCCATGTCCCCCTACAGCAGTTTACCACCACATATAGGGTGTTGCTGTATTCAGGAGAAAATGGATAGCAAATTATGGGGTGCTTTTTCTCCTGTTACCCCTTATGAAAATGAAAAATTTGGGGCTAAAGCGACATTTTATTGGAAGAAATTAAACTTCCTTTTTTCATAGCCAAGTGTGTATAAATTCCGTAAAATGCTTATGGGGTTGAAATGCTCAGTACACCCTTTAATAAATTATTTTAGGGGTATAGTTTCCAAAATGGGGTAACTTTTTGAGGGTTTCCACTATAAGTCAGGGTCTCTTCAGATACAGAATGGTGCCCAAAAACCATTCTAGCAAAATCTGACTCCAAAAACTATATGGCGTTCCTTTCCTTCTGACCACTACCCTGTGCCTCTACAGCAGTTTCCTACCACATATAGGGTATTTCTGTAAACTGTAGAATCGAAGCAATGCATATTGAGGTTTATTTTGATGTTAACCCTTGCTGTGTTGCAAGAAAACATTGATTAACATGAGAAATCTCCCAAAAAATTTAAATTTGAAATTTCGCCTCCATTTTTCTTGAATTCTTGTGGAATGCCTCTCTAGGTTAACAAAGGTTGTAACATCAGTTTTGAATAATTTGAGGGGTCTAGTTTCTAAAATGAGGTCATTTATGGGTGGTTTCCATTACAAAAGCCCCTCAAAATCACTTTATGACTGAATTAGTGATAAAAAAAATGGTTTTGGAAATTCTGTTGGAAATTTGAAAAATTGCTTCTAAACTCTAAGCCTTCTAATGTCCTAAAAAAATATAATGACATTTAAAAAATGATGCCAACATAAAGTAGACATATGAGGAATGATGACTGATAACTATTTTATGAGGCATTACTATCTGTCTTAAAAGTAGAGAAATTCTAATTTAGAAAATGTTTTGTTTTTCCCAATTTTTGGTAAATTTGGGTTTTTGTTTTTTAATAAATAAAGGTGAAATATATCAACTCAAATTTACCACTGTCATGAAGTACAATGTGTCACGAGAAAACAATTTCTGAATGGCTTGGATAAGTAAAAGCATTCCAATGTTATTACCACGTAAAATGACACGTCAGATTAGCAAAAAATGGCCTGGGCAGGAGGGTGAAAACTGGCCCAGGGTAGAAAGGGTTAAAGCCACCTGCACACGAGTGCACCCACATAAGATCCACATGAATTTCTGTATAGATTTCTGTGCGTTTCTGCAGCATATCTGCACCAAAATCTGCAATGTCTAACAGCGGTTTTTGGTGTGGATTTGATGTGGTTTTGCCACAGATCTCACCCTTCCATTGACAAGGGTGAAATCTGGAGCTAAAACCCATAATATAATTGACATGCTGCAAATTTTCAAATCCGCACGGCAGGTCAATTTCTACATGAAAAAAATCTGCAAAGTGTAGATGAGATTTGTGTAATCTAATACACTTTACTGGTACTGTAATATGCAGCTTTTTTTCTGCACTTGAATCCTGTGGAAACACTGCATGTATCCCGCAATGTGTGAAGGTGGCCTTAGACCTTGCCCATCTGCCTGGTGCTTTTAATCAGAGTATCCCATAGTTGGATTCTACATTGTCTTAAAATTTGTAGGTCAAAAGCCCAGGAGTTGCAAGTTTGACAGCGTAGGTCCTCTCTGAGAGTAGCCACCTTGTCACTGGTACATGGGCTGGACAAATTCTTGATAAAAAATTTGCTGAAAAAGCTTCTAATTTTCATATAGTCAGTACAGCAGTAATGCAGTTTACATTTATTCATGTTTTAAATGTTTGTATGCGTCTGTGCATAAAGCGGTGTGCTGCTATTTGTAGTCCTTGTTTGTCTTTGCATTGCAGCCATGGCAGCATACACCCAAATTTAATTAATACAATTTGTTACTAAACATATATATGTTAGTAGCAGATACTACAATTTGTCCTCCAAAAAATTGAAGGCCACATACTGTAGTTGATGAAAAAAAAGTTTTTAGTTGTGGATTACAGAGATAAAGGACAAAAGGCTAAAAAATATTGTAATGGTCAGTTAAAAAAAGAAGCTCACAACATGAACACAACTACCAGGGTAGCAGGCACAGCAGCTGCTATGGGGCCCAATAAATTAGGGGGAGCTATCTCCATATATACTTATTTGCAGTTAGAGATATATTTGGACAATGAACCAGTGCATTTCTTTTGGAATTATTTCTGCACTGTGACATCACTGATTTTCTGTGCGGAAAAGCCACAGCATTTTATAGCAGCCACAAAGTAGATAAGATTTCAACAAATCTCATCCAGACACTGCGTAGAAAATTTACATTTGAAAGTTGGGCCCCATATAAATTTCCTTGTGGATTTTACATGGAGTCCTTTTTACAATCTGGAGCAAAATCCACATTAAATTTGCATGCAGGCGTCCCTCTGCATTTTATGTCAGTGTGGGTGCACCTTAAAAGTAAAAGTGAGCTTACTCATTGATGAGATTTTATATAGGGGCCATAGTTATTTTCCTAATGGAGAAGGTCTGAAGTGTCAGGACCCCTTTATAAATCTACCACTGTATCAGAGTCACAAGGGGGTTTCCTGGAGTTTAATACCAGAAAGTACTTGTCTCATTCAGCTTGTAGGACTCGCTCCTTAGTCCTTGTATTGCAGATCTGCTTCATGTAGATAAGTAGTGATGGTGCTAGGAAAGGGATATTCACTAATTTGTAATATTGCGTGGGCATATGCAATTTTTTCTTTTTCATCTTAGGTCAGTTTCACACGAGTGCAAATCCAGGTCTAATGACCCAAAGTAACAGCGTCCTAGATCTCTATAATGCTGTTAGTTGGGATCGATACAGTCTCAGATTGGTCAGGATTTGCAAGCATATTCTCAATAATCATGGGAAACTGGCTGTAGGGTATGGTCACGTTATCCTGCGTTGCCTAAATCAAGTAGACGGAGAAGAGGTTGATGGACCCTGAAGTGGCAAAGCCCCTTCAAACAGCTAATCAGAAGGGATATCAGTAGTTGGATTCCTACCGATGTGATATACAGTGCCTTGTAAAAGTATTCACCCCCCTTGACTTTTTTCGTGTTATGTTACATTACAGCCTTATGTTCAATGTTTCGTTAATCTGAATTTTATGTGATGGATCAGAACACAATAGTCTAAGTTGGTGAAGTGAAATGAGAAAAATATATAAATAAAACTATTGTTTAGAAGTAGAAAACAGATAATTGCCAAGAGCGTATGTATTCACCCCCTTTGTTAGGAAGCCCATAAAAAGCTCTGGTGCAACCAATTACCTTCAGAAGTCACATAATTAGTGAAATGATGTCCACCTGTGTGGAATCTAAGTGTCACATGATCTGTCATTACATATACGCACCTTTTTTGAAAGGCCCCAGAGGCTGCAACACCTAAGCAAGAGGCATCACTAACCAAACACTGCCATGAAGACCAAGGAGCTCTCCAAACAAGGGACAATGTTGTTGAGAAGTACAAGTCAGGGTTAGGTTATGAAAAAATATCCAAATCTTTGATGATCCCCAGGAGCACCATCAAATGTATCAGAACCAAATGGAAAGAACATGGCACAACAGCAAATCTGCCAAGAGACGGCCGCCCACCAAAACTCATGGACCTGGAAAGGAGGGCATTAATCAGAGAGGCAGCACAGAGACCTAAGGTGACCCTGGAGGAGCTGCAGAGTTCCACAGCAGAGACCGGAGGATCTGTACATAGGACGACAATAAGCCGTACGCTCCATAAAGGTGGGCTTCATGGCAGAGTGGCCAGAAGAAAGCCATTACTTTCAGCTAAAAACAAAAAGTGTTTACCAAAAGTCATGTGGGAGACTCCCAAAATGTATAGAGGAAGGTGCTCTGGTCCGATGAGACTAAAATGTAACTTTTTGGCCATCAAACAAAACGCTATGTCTGGTGCAAACCCAACACGTCACATCACCCAAAGAACACCATCCCCACAGTGAAACATGGTGGTGGCAGCAGCATCATGCTGGGGGGATGAGAAACTGGTCAGAGTGGAGGGAAAGATGGATGGTGCTAAATACAGGGATATTCTTGAGCAAAACCTGTCCCACTCTGTGCGTGATTTGAGGCTCGGACGGAGGTTCACCTTCCAGCAGGACAATGACCCCAAACACACGGCTACAGCAACACTTGAGTGGTTTAAGAGGAAACATATAAATGTGTTGGAATGGCCGAGTCACAGCCCAGATCTCAATCCAATAGAAAATCTGTGGTCAGACTTAAAGATTGCTGTTGACAAGCACAAACCATCCAACCTGAAGGAACTGGAGCAGTTTTGCAAGGAGGAATGGGCAAAAATCCCAGTGGTAAGATGTGGCAACTGCTCATAGAGACTTATCCAAAGCGACTTGGAGCTGTGATTGCTGCAAAAGGTGGCTCTACAAAGTATTGACTTTAGGGGGGTGAATAGTTATGCACATTGACTTTTTCTGTAATTTTGTCGTTTTGTTGTTTGCTTCACAATAAAAAAAAAAAACATCTTCAAAGTTGTGGGCATGTTCTGTAAATTACATTATGCAAATCCTCACACAATCCATGTTAATTCCAGGTTGTGAGGCACCAAAACACAAAAAAAAAAGTAAAGGGGGTGAACACTTTTGCAAGGCACTGTAAATGACCTATCTTGAGGATAGACCATCAGTTTCCTGAAAATTGAAAAATTCTTGACCGTAAGACCACACTGGATGTAATTTTGGCAGAAAAATCATCAAAAAATGTGTCACATCAATGGTGAAATCTGCAGCATAAATTGAGGTGCTGGTAAAGTGTTGAAAATTAGCCCCTCTGCACTTCTGTATTATGTGGATGTACCCTCAAAAAGAAACTGAGCATATATGAAGAAATGTTCACTTATTGGAAAGCAGGTACAACATAAAAGATATTTTCATGATACAGTTTCCATTTAATTACTTGTTCATATGTATGGAATTGTTGCACAACATGAATTGTGAAGTTAACAGTAAGGAGGAGTTCACCTCTGTGTTGGAGGCTCCATTCGGGGACTGTTAAAAAGGCTGGATGAAAAAGTTCTGCATACAGGACTTTTTTGTTCCAGTAAAAAGAAGAAAAAACTGTATTCTGAATGGAAACTGAATGGATTCTATTATAATCAATGAAGTCTGTTTGGCTCCATTCCGGTCATCTACTACTGTAAGTGCCCATCCAGCACTTCAGTTTTTTCCCTTGTTCTGCTCCTCTAAAGGAGCAGAACCAACAGAAAATAAAACTATGATGTGAACCGTGCCTAAGACGTTCATTGGTGATCGCGACATCTGAGATCCATATTGAAGCATTTTACTGTATGCAAATAAAAAATAATAATTTAATCATACTTACCTCATCCATTTGATCACGAAGAGGCCACTGCGACTATCTTGCTTGAAAATTCTGCGCGAAATCTCATGCAGTGCGCGATGACGTCATCATGTGAGACGGCGTGGGGATTTCATATGTCACAGCGCAGGATATTTAACGCAGGATTTTCAAGAAAGATAAGTAGGAATTTGTTTTACTTTTACTGCCATTTCAGGCCAAATTAATTTGTTACCACGAAGCACGAGGAAATTCGCTTTGTGGCGAATCAAATTGTTCCTGCAATTTGGATTGAATTCCTCTTTGTCAGCTTCGATTCGTTCAACACTACTTCAACATACACTAGTTTCTGGGCTGATGAAAGCAATTTGCTCAGGAAAATACATATACAGTTTAGATCATCCAATATCCAATAATCGAATACCCAATATCCAAAAAGTGCTTAACTTTTCCTGTTTTCTCAGTATTTACTACAGTATAGATCTTTACCAAAGTAAAACACTACAGTACAATACAATTGAATACAATACAATTCAATATAATTCAACACAGTGCAAAACAATACAATAGAATATAAAACAATGCTTTCTATGACAAATGCACAGAGTACCTTGATATGATCTTGGCTGTTGTAATACTTCTTATAGCAGGGTATCCGTATTGTCAGCTATAATGCAATTATAACAGATACCCAAGCACACCTGCAAAATAAAAAATAAAAAACTCAAATTAGTCCATCAGAGTAGATGAAGATTACAGAGAGGCTGTTCCATATGTACCTGCCTTGTGCGCAAATTGTATTGTTATGATTTTGTAACCCTACTTCCTCCGTGGTTTTAAGAATTAGAAAAGAGGTCGGACTTGACAAGAACAGACATTATTGACGTTGTCTTTAGAACAGAAAGCAATTGTAGCAGAAATACTTACAGGGTATCATACAGAACATGGGAAAAAAAAAACTAAAAGTAAATGGCCCCTCTGGAATGTGAAATAGGGCAAAAATTCTGTGCTGCATAATTTCTTACTATATCTTTATAGCCCTCAGTATTCCTGCATAGACATGGATTTAAAATACTGTCCGTCTGCAGTTACCTCTAGGTGGAGTTTAGCAGCTTAAAGGTGGGATAAAGGTTTTAGAGGCACATTTGGCCAGGTTGTGGTTAAGTATGATGAGCGTCTTAAATGTAATCCCTCACAAGCAGCAAAGTCTGGTTAGCTGTAGCCACAGGTTATCTTGCTGACACCTATATAGGCCATGCAAATTCTAAGTTCTTTCTTCCTGTCTTTCCTCCCTGCTGTAGCAGAAGCAGTAACTTTCCCAGAGAAGGTTAGTCTTTGGACAGTCTTTGGATAAGTAGGCCTGAGGAGAACAAGCACATGGACCTGCCCCCTCCCTCACTAGACAAGACTTCCCCTCTAGACTGAAAGTAGGACTAACCCACACCTACCAAAAGAGAAGGAACAGGGTGGTTAACCCTGTCCCTGCCAACCATGCCAGGTCATTCTGGGGGTACATAATATTATATAACAATAGAAACAAACCAAATGCACAGAAACGTCTTAAATAAAACCAGTTGAAAATAATTTTTAGCTCAAAATGAGTAGAATGCAATAACTTAAAAAAATGCTCCTAAACATGTACATAGCCTTTAAATTCTGATTATAGGTCAACTTCTGCTGCTGATTTTTTCCACAGTGTGTAGGTGAGGTCTGGTGAAATCTCATCCACCCGTAATTCCTCTGAGAAAAATCTGTTACGTGTGAGCATTCCATTATGCTGTAGTAAATACCCCAGATTGGGTATCTGCAAATTGTTTGGTTTGTGATGCTACTGTTTGTAATGCTTTTCTATATTATACAGATGGCTAACCCCTCGATCACCCCCCCTCCCTGTTGGGACTGGTCCGACCTCCTGTCAAGAGGGAGAGCTAGGCTAGTGAGGAGACAGTGATTTTTCTTTTATAAATATAGCTATGCACAGCCCATATTTATTTATCATATCGTACAGGATTTTGTTTTTTTTTCCTTTTTCAGTGATTTTTGTTTAGTCTGTAGTATACACTTGAAGGAGTGGCACCTTCAAGTCTGATTGTGCTCCTATTTCACCTTGGGAATATTAGATTTTGTCCACTTTTCCCCTGCCTCTCCCACACACGACCTTGATTAGGTGGTACATACGTATAGCTGTGCATGCTCTTCCTCTCCTCGATTGCTTGATGCACACAGAGGTAACAAGCAGCAGTAAACTATATGTGCAGGGTCTGCTCTCCTGAATGTAGATGTCCATGTAGTTGAACTTTCGCATATTTATTTATCACATCGCGCAGGATGTTTTTTTCATCTTTTTCAGCGATTTTTGTTTTTGACAGGAACCACATCAATCAGCTCCTGCTCCATAGGGCCTTATGACTCGAATTGGCTTGTCTGTGCGGAACACCACTCCAGTGTAACAGAAAGTTCCAGGGCCACAGAATCTATCAAAGCTATAGCTTTACAGACAGCAGAGTGACCAGCTACCACAGCGTCACAGACTCAGCAGAAAGGTGAGGGAGTAAGAGTTAAGACACCCGTCACCACAGTTCAGGACAGGCAAACCTGAAAATCTGTATTATGTAGTGGACACCGACAACTATAGGTGCTAGTTTTATAGCCGTAGTTTGGGGGAATAAATGCCATCAATTGCCATCTAACTGCAGTGTCCCACTATGTGCTATATGTGGGCACTTTAAACTTTTGCTGCTAACTGTCATATTTAATGTATTTTATTTCCTAATATCAGGCTAGCATTGTCATTGTATCTATTCGCCCCTAGATGGTGCTGGTGCCACATACTATATATAGCTGGGGTGTGCTAGCTTAGAGGAGAGAGAACAGGAAGTGGTAGTAAGTAAGAGGAGAGAGGAGAAGGAAGTGTATGGAGGAGCAAAGCAGGCTCAGTCCAGGATGTAGCTGTCTTTCTTTCCTCTGGGCCCTGATCAAGCCTAGAGAAGACAAACAAAGTATTTACAGCAGCACAGCACAAACAAGTAAGTCTATGTCTGAATATAAAGCAAGTCTAATGAAGATTAGAGCTGAGTCTAGCCAAGGGACTTCACAAGCACCAGTGACCAGGAGGAACTTAATGGTACCTGGACACAACTGGATGATTAGTGTGCAGAATTATCCTTTTTCACTAAATGCCTTCTGGGACATAGTGAACCTGAATATTATAGGAGACCATCCTACATCAAATAATGTAGCAGAGAGTTTGCCTGCCACGAGGGAGAACTCCCTTATTGGATTGCTCAACTTAAAGTAAGGAAACCATTATATTCAGTATCTGAGTGCTAGAGATTGAACTATTTATGCAAGAAGTGTCATTCTGCCTGTTAAAACTAAAGTCTTGAGAAAACTCCTCAACTGACAATTGCCAGACCTGTTATAAGTAATTCCAGTTAACAATAACATGGATTATTGCTTTTGCTTTTGATGAACTGTAACAACTGCCCTGAGACGATTGATTCAGTAAATGTTCAACTATTTTCTACTACAACTGACTTCTCATCCTTTCTACTAGTCTCAACATTTGCACCTAACAGTGCTGGCATCACGAAAACAGGGGCCCAGCCACCAAAGCACCCCAAGCATACCAATTACCATAAAGGGCACCTCAACTTCCATCTGGCTGGTGTTCCCTGCAATAGAGAGTGCCCCGGAGGACATAGTGATGTCTTCCCATCCACTGCACTACTGGCCCAAGGAGGCTCTGCTAACCGCGAGTACAAGCAACTACTACCCCCATCGGCCCACTGTAGCCCTCACGTGTTGCCCCTGCGGCCCGGTGGCTGCATAACCAACCACCATACCTCATCATCTGGTGACATAAACTGCATTAGTAGAATTGCTGGATGTGCCACAAATTATCCTTTGCACTCAGTAAAGAGACATATGATGTTCTCTTATGTCTCCCTGATTCCTTCACAACACCTTTTCACTGCACTGAACCCCAGGGAGCGACAGTCTGAGGGAGCACACTATGACAATATCATCATCTTGGCCACTACCACTCCCATTATCTGCATAGGCGTCTCAGGGGCTCACTGCAGTAGATTTCCACAGCAGCAGACATCTGCAGTGTTTGACAAGGCATTGATGCAGATTTTCTCATAGAGCAACGGCAAAATATAAGATGTAAATTCCACTGCAGGAATTTGCTCCATTTGGCCATACCCTAAGAAATCAATGGATTGAATTTGATTGTCTTGGCTTTTTCCCAGAACCAAATAATGGGCTTTACTTGTAAATCAGTAGCAAAAGCGTGACAAGCAATATGATGGCAGAACCAGTAGCAGTCACTCTGGAGAAGAACAGGCAAGTTACATATAAGGATGTGTTAGTACAAAAATACTAGGTGTAACATGTGATTTCTACCACTGACCAAATACTCTCTGCTCCAAATTGCTACTTCCCTCTAGAACTACGCCTGATCTATTCAATCATTGGCACCTTCACCAGAAGAAGGTTTCATTATGTATATGTCATGAGCTAGAAATGTCACAGGAAAACACACTTCAAATGAAGTGTTATCTTTAGGAAACCACAGAGACATTTCTTTAGACTTCTGTTCTCACCCCTCCTAGTCCATGTCTGCGTCTATTTACTGCCAAGGAATGCATTGTAAGATCCTTACACTCTTTTCCCCCTAAATTCTGATTCTGTACAATGGCTTTGGTAGATATCTGGACAGGGGAGTACAGAGATCTCAGAGCAAAAGATACTATGGACCTTCCTTTGCCCCACACAGTTTCCCAGTATTCATGCTTCAAAAACTCCCACAGAATGGAGAATGAAAAGCGTCACTCCCCAGATTTTTGGACGCACGTACTTTGTGCTCCTCCAGAACACAGGGCCTATCAATATAACGTAACACACGCCCGTCTTGATAATTGCCTATCCTTGAGGCAATTAGCCTCTGTATCACTATGGACATCTAGGCCTGCTTGACGCGTTTCTTAGTTGATATGTTCACAACTTAGTCATCAGGAGCGCTGAGTGAGTTTATAGAAGCAAAACAAACAGATAGTGCTGCGCACTCTCATGATCAGCGCAGTGCAGAGACTTAGCCTGCGGAACTGGGACGTCGAGCAGGCCTAGATGCCCATAGTGATACAGAGGCTAATTGCCTCAAGGATAGGAAGCCAAACTTTATTGTAGCCAACAGTATCTTTATATGCAACAAGGGCAGCAATCAAGGGTTTAGTGATAGTGTCTTTCTTTTCATACATCTATACCCCTTGTAACTGATTAGTGCTGGGGGACTGTGGTTGGGGGCCAGTTTAAGCGCTCACCCCTGCCACATCTCTCTTCTACTGATTCTCCTGGCACTTGCTTGCTGCCCTAATGTGTACAAAGTCCTAGGATCAGGTCTTAATAGATGATATAAGTGTCACTGTGATCCAGGACAGCAAATAATTAATTTACAGTATTTTTCGCCCTATAAGACTCACCGTCCCATAAGACGCACCTAGGTTTTTTTTTGAGGAGGAAAATAAGAAAAAAAAAATTTTTGAACAAAAAGGTGTGCTTTTGGTGGGTTTTGACCTAATGGTGGTCTGTGGATGACACTATTATGGGGGATCTGTGGATGACGCACTGTTATGGGGGTCTGTGGATGGCACTGTTATGGGGGCATCTGTGGATGACACTTTTATGGGGGCATCTGGGGATGGCACTGTTATGGAGGCATCTGGAGATGGCACTGTTATGGGGGCATCTGGGGATGGTACTGTTATGGGGGCATCTGGGGATGGTACTGTTATGGGGGCATCTGGGGATGGCATGACACTGCTATGGGGGAGATCTGTGGATGACACATAGCATCTTATGCTATATGTCATCCACAGTTCCCCCCCATAACAGTGTCCCTGTGTAGTGAATGACCCCCAATACAGGGGATGGGGGTCGGCATCTTGCTTTGTAATGGCAGCGGGGCCTGGTGCAGTCACTGTATTCTACTACACCGGGCCCCGCTCTCTGTAGTAATCATATAGGCAATGTTAAACTGTAAATTCATTCATCCAGGCTGTAGTACGGTACTTACTACTAAGTTCCATAGCAGGCAGGAGGCCGGGCGAGTGGGCGAGAGCCGGCAGCGTAACTCACTACGTCACATGCCTGCGCCGCCTGCTTCATTCATAAAGTGGGCGGAGCAGGCGCGTGACGTATTGAGTTACGCTGCCGGCTCCCGCCTGCTCGTCCAGCCTCCTGCCTGCTATGGAACTTAGTAGTAAGTACCGTACTACAGCCTGGATGAATGACTTTACAGTTTAACATTGCCTATATGATTACTACAGTGAGCGGGCCCAGTGTAGTAGAATACAGTTACTGCACCGGGCCCCGCTGCTATTACAAAATAAGATGCCGGTGTTCTGCCAGATTCCTATACCTTGCCTGAACGCTGTACCGGAAGTGACGCGGCCGCACCGGAAGTGACGTGACCACACAGGAATCAGCTGGAGGAGGGTGTGTGCGGCGCTGCGCAAGCGCACATCCACTGGATTAGCAAAAAATCATTGTAGGGCCGCGGGAGAAGGACTTCATGCGCATGCGAGAAATCATACACCGCGCGATATTACCCCAATATCCCGCACTCAGCTCTGCTATGTGGTGACCTCGATATTCTGCACTCAGCTCTACGGTAAGGATGAACTGCTCCTGATGATTTGTGCGCGCGTGCGCATTCAGGGGTAGGGAGATCTGATGGAACATTTTGCGCTGGAAAATCTACCTACCCCTAAGTGCGCACACGCGGTGTATGGCTTCGCGCATGTGCATGAAGTCCTTCTACCGCGCACACCCTCCTCCAGCTGCTTTTTGTGCGGACGCGTCACTTTCGGTGCGGCCACGTCACTTCCGGTATAGCGTTCTGGCAAGGTATAGGAATTTGGCAGAACACCGGCGCCCAGTCCCTCCTCCCTCCCGCTGATACACACGCCGGCCACGCTGGTGGGAGTGTAGCTGGCCAGCTAAGACCTGTACTAGGTTGCTAATATGGCTTATATGTTTATACAGCTAGACCTGCCAATAACCTTAATACAGTTATTTACTGTGATGTCATGTTTCAGGTGTCATGTAACAGTTATATATTGTGTTCACAGAAGCAGAAAAGATAATATGCCTTTAAGATTCATTATATGAATGTAAGGTAAGCTCAATGACACAGCAGAAACAACAGAAAGCATAGAGTTAAACCGTTGTTACTGTCCAGGAGTCTTGACCAATCACAGCCAACCTTGCACTGAGCAGGAGTCTTGACCAATCACAGCCAGCCTCACACACAGCCTGTGTGGGAAATTTCCTAGCAGAAGCTGCTAGAATCATTACACCAGAGAGAGGAGCTGAACAGACACACAGTTCCAGTCAGAGCTGAGTTTTATGGAAGCAAAGAGGCCAAAATAGGTATTTAGAACAGTTATATAATGTTCCTATTGTTAGTATTGTGGTTAGAACTGTATACTGAACTAGTTATATGTATGTTTACTTACAGTTCCACCAAATTTTAAACTGCTCATACCAGATCATACTGAGCCATAGAAAGCAAACTAAGCAACCAATCTGCAAATAGTTACTGCTAACTGCATACTGCAAACTGCAAACCAAGTAGAGCAAGTAGAACAATTGGTTAAATCTCAGATATACCTCTCAGAGAGATCATAAAGTGCCTAAATAACTTAAAGTGAGAGTACAGATACTGAAGAGAGAAATATATCCACCATTTTATGTTGAATAACAAGATTGAACAGTTGAACCACCATCTTATGCATACCTCCATTTTGTGATACTTAATTCAACACGTGTTATGTACATGAACTATCTTCTGCGGAAGCGGCGGTGTTATATATGAAGAAAAGTTGAAGTTAATAAAGAAGTTATATCAAGCATTTGGTGTGCTCTTTAAACCTACTGTTTCCATAGAACGGCTCTAGAAGAATTACAGAGTAAGGCCTCATGCACACGACCGTTGTGTGCATCCGTTCCGTTTTCCGTGATTTTCTGCGGACCCATTGACTTTCAATGTGTCCGTTGAAAACTCAGAAAATGCACCGTTGTTCATCCACGGCCGTGATCCGTGTTTCCTGTACGTCAAAAAAATATGACCTGTCCTATTTTTTTGACGGACAACGGTTCACGGACCCATTCAAGTCAATAGTTCCATGAAAAAACACGGATGCACACAAGATTGGCATCCGCGTCCGTGATCCGTGACCGTAGGCTACTTTTACACAGACGGATCGCAGATAAAAGCTTTTTCAGCTTTTTCAGTGCTGAGTTTTCACTTCGTGAAAACTCAAATCCGACAGTGTATTCTAACACAGAGGCGTTCCCATGGTGATGGGGACGCTTCAAGTTAGAATATACTAAGAACTTTGTACATGACTGCCCCCTTCTGCCTGGCAGCACCCGATCTCTTACAGGGGGCTGTGATCCGCACAATTAACCCTTCAGGTGCCGCACCTGAGAGGTTAATTGTGCGTATCATAGCTCCCTGTAAGAGATCAGGTGCTGCCAGGCAGGAGGGGCCAGGGCGCTACTGCAAACGGATCCGTCCCCATTGACTTGCATTGTAAGTCAGGACGGATCCGTTTGGCTCCGCACGGCCAGGCGGATACCAAAACAAATTTTTTTTTCATGTCCGTGGATCCTCCAAAAATCAAGGAAGACCCACGGACGAAAAAACGGTCACGGATCACGGAACAACGGAAATCCGTTTTGCGGACCGCAAAAAAAAACGTCCGTGTGCATGAGGCCTTACAGACAGTCTGGTTAGACTAAAAGGTTAGAGATATCAAAAATCTTCTAATGCCACAGCGCAAAAGGCACTTCATAGTGCTGCACCTGCCACAGAGACTTTCATTCTTTTACTTCTGACCTGATTCCTTAGACCACCTTCTTACTCCCATCCTCTGCACCGGATCCTCAGAGGAGTGCTGCAGGAATAGCAAAAATTCCACTCTGCTATGTATGCCATGACAATCTTGTCCTGAGAGTCGTCCAGCTGTGCATCCACATTTCCTGTTTACAAGTGTTTATTTGCTGGGGGAAAGAGTGATGGGAACTCCAAGCATCAGGAGAATGGGGATCTGAAAGTGCCACTGAACCTCCCCATTCACATGGGGTGGTGGTGCACAGCAGTTTCATTGAAATGAATGAAGCATTAAACACATGTGCGCACCACCACTCCATTCTCTTGGGGCAGTTTGGTGACACTTTCAGCTGAGGTTCCTAGTACTTTGATCTACCAGTGATCAAAAACATCCTGTGGATAGGTGATAAGTGTTATTATTGGCACAGCCCTTTGGCATAGGGAACTAAGAGTGGAGCACATCTCAAGTCACGTTGTATGACCGAAGCCAGGTCTACATACAGACATAAGACAACAAACCTAAATACTAAAGCTTGTACTAGACCTACACATTTTGTCATGGGACCCTTGGATTGTGTGACAATCACTAGATTTTTTTTTTAAATGCTGCACGGAGTTACCAAGGGGGCCCATGCTTAATGAGCCAATTTCCTGATTGTCTCATTGTTTCTGACTTAATCTGGCTTGTTTATTACTTTAACCCTTTAAAGGCCTATTTTCATTTTCGATCCCCCTAACCCCCCCCCCCCCCCCCCAGGTTCTAATAGCCATAACTTTTTTATTTTTCCGTTCACGCCGGCATGCGTCTTCTCTTCCGGGTGTATGCGATGACGTCATCGACGCAGGCGCATTGAGGATGGAGCGGTCGAGCAGAGCGGCCGCCTCTCAGTGCGCCTGCGCCGATTGAAGCCAGGTACGGCGCAGGCGCGCGATTTCAAATTCTAACAGCGCCAGCAGAGAAGGATTACCTTCCCTGGCCCTGTCAATCAGCATGCCGAGGGGGCGTCATTACCATCGGAGGATGCGGCTGCTACCAGCAAGTAGCCGCCCTACTTGCTGGTAGCAAGCTAATTAGCATATTTTAAAAATAGTTTTTTAGCAAAATCTACTGAACCAAAATTATTAATTTGATTATGTATCATGAGATCGCACTATAGGGATTATTATTAAAGAAAAAAAAAAAAAACGGTTTAATGGGGTGACAGAAACCCTTTAAGGGATTATTTTTTGGGTTGCTGAGGCCTGTGGTTACAAAACTTTCAATGACTTGTTAATTTTTTATTACACTATCTGCCTTTGGACTGTAAACACCTGTGAGTGTAATATAATTGTATTATGGTTATGTCCAGTGGTTGGGTCATGCTGGTAGTTGTAGTGTATTTTGTATAGATTTTAATAGAATTGTATTATGGTCATGTACAGAGGTCGGTCTCGTACAGGGGTTGGTATGGCCTGTTGTGAGAGTTACTGATACCCATGAGTCAGGGGTAAACCCAGGAGATTGGCCTTGTTCAGGAGGAAGGCCAGAACCCTGGGAACCAGAGGCTGAAGGGCCAGCAGTAGGGGGACCGCCACTTCGGTGGAAGAGGGGGAGACAACCCTGCTGAGCGAATGGTGGGAGACGTGGAGGACTTGCCACCGGGCCATGAGTTGGCAGACCTCAGTATCTCCGGGGAAAATTTCGGTACAGCACAACACCGGGACCCAACCCTATCCCGAGCCTGGGAGAATGTGGTAATAATTGATGGTGAACCACAACAAACTGGGGCAGAGTCGATGTTTCCCCATTGTGTGGTTCATCAGAATATGCTGTATTGGGTAAACCAGCTGCGGGGTGAACATATAGAACAGTTGGGTGGTGCCCCAGGCTTATCGCAAACTCGTGTTAGAGTTAGCCCACCAACATGTTCTCGGGGGTCATCTAGGAATGCAGAAAACACAGGACCGGATATTACAACGGTTTTCCTGGCCCAGTTTGTTTAGAGAGGTGGACAAATTTTGTAAGTCTTGCACGACTTGCCAAACAACTAGCCCCCAGCACGTTTTCCGCAGTCCCTTAGTACATCTCCCGATCCTTGAGGTACAGTTTGAGCGAATCGCTATGGACCTCATAGGCCCAGTACCGAAGTCCGCTAGAAGACACCAACACAACTTGGTCGTCCTAGATTAGGCCACTCGGTATCCAGAGGCGGTGCCACTGCAGACTAAATACCTGGGGTATGTCATTGAGTGCAGAGTCATCAAACGCCAAGTGAACAAAATAGAGGCGATACGGAATTGGCCTTGACCTGTCACTACTAGGTGTAACGGGGTGTCGAAGGCACACTCGGTCTCCCATCAGCCGCAGACCTGCTGCTTAGCTTCGGGAGCGAGGATCTGTGTTTGACCTCGTTCCCAGGGCGGCTTTCCTAGCTGGGAGGCTCCCTGCTCCTAGATCTGCCTTGAGCGCCGAGCTGATCACTCGGTGCTTGACTGGTCGGTCTGTCGGTCATGTGATGCTGGCCACGTCACATGACCCTCACTCCCCACTATAAATACAGGCAGCCTGCTGGCCACAGGTTGACTGTTAATTTAGGTTCCTGGCGTTTGTTGGATATTTGTATACTTACCTGATCCTGTTCCCTGATGATCCTTTGGCTGCTCCTCCTGTACTGCGCATCCCTCCTGGTATTTTGACCTCGGCTTCCACCTGACTATTCTTTGCGGACTCCTTTGGTACTTCTCGACTCTCCTGGTATTTATGACCCCGGCTTCTCCTGACCATTCTTTGCTTATCCCTCTGTACTGCGTTGTCCTCTTGGTTTTGACCCGGTCCGTTTACTATCCGTTATTTGTCTTGTCTGTCCTCCCCGCACGTATCCTAAGTTAGGGACTGCCGTCCAGTTGTCCCCTGTCATCAGGACTCGTGAGGCAAGTAGGCAGGGGCGAGGGTGGAGCGCAGTGGTCACTATCCTCCCCCCTGTGTGTGTACGTGACCATTACAGATTAACAGGCCCAATAACCACTATATAATGAATCCTCTGACAATGAATCGACTAATGAATTGACTGACCATGTCTCTAATCTGACGCAGATGGTGCAGGAGCTAGGGGAAAAATTCCGTTTTTTTGAGTTAAGGCAAGGTTCTTCCACTCCTCAGGCCTCCAGTCCGGATTTTGAGCCCCAGATTAAGCTCCCAGAACCCTTTTCTGGAGACCGGAAGAAGTTTCTCTCTTTTTTTAGTTGCAGACTTGTCCTCTGGCCCCGAGAGTCAACGCGTGGGCATTATCATTTCCCGACTACAGGGTGATCCCCAGGACTGGGCGTTCTCTTTACCTGCTGGCGCCAGTTGTTTAACTTCTGTGGAGGGGTTCTTTCAGGCCCTGGGTACCCTCTATGATGAACCAGACAGGGATCTGGTAGCCGATACGGCTCTAAAGGCACTGGTTCAGGGCTTCTACCTGCGGAGGATTATTGCACCCAATTCAGAAGGTGGTGTGTCCCCTCAGGATGGAACGAACCAGCCCTGAAGAGTCAGTTCAGGTCAGGTCTGTCTAATAATTTAAAGGATCTTCTGTCAGTTATCAACTTCCAGAGACCTTAGAGGAGATGATGACCCTTGTTGTCCAACTTGACCGACGGGTTAGAGAGAGATGACAGGAACGACAGTTCTCTTCCCAGATGGTGGTCCAGCCAGAGGCCTATCCCAGAGACAACGCTGAGGTCTCCACCGAGGAACCCATGCAGGTTGGCATGACCCGAGGGAATATTCGCCGCAGACATGGAGAATGCTTTTACTGTGGAGATCCTGACCATTGGATCAATCAGTGTCCTAAGAAGGTCCTCTCTGTCAAGTCTCCTAAGGCAAGGCAACCTAAAGACCAGGTATACCCTGATTTTTCTAAATGTAAGCTTTTGGTACCCATTACGATTTCTCTGGGGGTAGATAAATGGCCGGGTAAGGCCTTTATTGATTCTGGCTCAGCGGCCAGCTTTATTGACTCTGAGTACGCTGTAAGATTGGGTATTCCAATGTTTGCCTTACCAACTCCTATCCATGTCATGGCTATTGATGCTACTCCTCTTATTGGTGGTACAGTGAGCTCATGTACCTCAGAGATTTCTCTAACCGTGTGTGTGTGCCACTCAGAGAGATGTTCCCTTTTAGTCCTGGAGAACCTACCGGTTCAGGTGGTACTAGGGTTGCCTTGGCTCCGACTACATAACCCCACTATAGATTGGTCCAAGGGGGAGTTGGTGAGATGGGGGACTAAGTGTGAGTCGTGCTTGTCCGTGGTACAGGCTGGGGTCTCAGTAAAGTCTGATACTTTACCCACTGTTGTTAGGGAATATTCTGATGTATTCTCATCACCAACCCCGGAGATTCTACCCCCCCCCCCATAGACCTTATAATTGTACTATAGAGCTAGTAGAGGGGGCCAAGTTTCCTAAGGGGCGAATTTATAATCTTTCTCAGCCCGAATGCAAGGCCATGGAAGATTATATTAAGGAGAGCCTTGGTAAAGGGCATATTAGACCTTCTGTCTCTCCTATGGGGGCGGGGGTTTTCTTCGTTAAGAAAAAAGATGGTGGTCTTAGGCCATGTATCGATTACCGGAGATTAAATAAAATCACTGTCCAGAATAGATACTCCCTCCCATTGATTCAGGATTTCTTTAACCAGGTTCTGGGGGCAACCTGGTTTTCGAAGATTGACCTGAAAGGAGCATACAATCTAATCCGAATCAAGGAGGGAGACGAATGGAAGACGGTGTTCAATACTCCGGCAGGACACTTTGAATATCAGGTGATGCCTTTTGGACTCAGCAATGCCCCAGCTGTGTTCCAAAACTTTATGAATGACATTCTTAGGGAGTTCTTGGGTAAATTTGTTATTGTCTATCTTGACGACATTTTGATATTCTCTCCTGACTTCGAATCCCATGTGTCTCATGTTAAACTAGTATTAGAGGTGTTGAGGGAGAATCAGCTATCCGCTAAGCAAGAGAAATGTGTATTTGGTGTACAGGAGATTCTGTTTCTAGGGCATGTTCTGACTCATCACGCCTTCAAGATGGATCCTGATAAGGTACTAGCAATAAAGGAATGGGTAAGACCTTCATCCTTAAAGGCCATACAACGGTTCTTAGGTTTTGCCAATTACTATCGTAAATTTATTATGAATTTTTCTGTAATTGCTAAACCGTTGACCGACCTTACTAAGAAAGGGGCGGATTTGGAGAATTGGTCTACTGAGGCCATTTCTTCATTTGAAAAATAAAAAAAGGCATTCAGTAGCGCTCCCATTCTGATCCAGCCTGATCAGGAGAGACCTTTTATTGTGGAGGTGGATGCGTCCGAGGACGGTGCAGGAACAGTCCTTTCACAAGGTCCTGCTAGCCTCACTAACCTGAGACCGTGTGCCTTCTTCTCCAGGAAATTCTCTCTCGCGGAGAGAAACTACGACATAGGGAATAGGGAGCTGCTGGCAATTAAATGGGCATTTGAGGAGTGGAGGCATTTTCTGGAGGGGGCAAGGCATTGTGTAACTGTTGTCACTGACCATAAAAACCTTATGTTTCTTGAGTCTGCTAAGAGGTTGAATCCCCGTCAAGACAGATGGGCTTTGTTTTTTACTCGTTTTGATTTTTCCATTACGTTCAGGCAGGGAAGTAAAAATGTGAAGGCGGACGCATTATCTCGGTGCTTCCATGCTTTTCAACCTACTGGGGTACCACCTGAATCCATCCTACAAGCAAAAATCTTCATAGCAGCTCTAACCCAGGATACCTCGGCTCGCATTAGGTCTGAACAACATCTGGCACCGGTATCCAACCCCAACAGATAAGTTGTTTGTTCCCGTACAATTTCGTCTCCAGCTGTTGGGTGAGTTTCACGATTCTGCCTTTTGTGGACATCCGGGTGTTGAGGGCACTAAGGATCTGGTTTCTAGATCTTATTGGTGGCCCACTAACTAGGGATGTCAAGTCCTATGTGTCAGCCTGTGAGGTTTGTGCCAGGTCCAAGACACCTAGGACTCGCCCTGCTGGTAACCTACGACCCCTACCCAATCCCAGTAGACCCTGGTCCCATATCTCGATGGACTTTATAACTGACCTACTGCCGGCGGAGGGTAGCCTCATGCACACGACCGTATGGCTTTTTCAGTGTTTTGCGGTCCGTTTTTCACGGATCCGTTGTTCCGTTTTTTGTTTCCGTTGTGTTTCCGTTTCTGTTCCGTTTTTCCGTTCCGTTTTTCCGTATGGCATATACAGTATACAGTAATTACATAGATGAAATTGGGCTGGGCATAACATTTTCAATAGATGGTTCAGCAAAAAACGGAACGGAAACGGAAGACATACGGATGCATTTCCGTATGTGTTCCGTTTTTTTTGCGGACCCATTGACTTGAATGGAGCCAAGCACCGTGATTTGCGGACAAGAATAGGACATGTTCTATCTTTTCACGGCACGGAAATACTGAAATACTGAAACGGAATGCACACGGAGACACTTCAGTATTTTTTGCTGAACCATTGAAATGAATGGTTCAGTATATGTTCCGTATACTGAACTCAAAAAACGGCCAGTATACTGAACGCAAAATACTGTCGTGTGCATGAGCCCTTAGACTGTGGTTTGGGTAGTGGTCGATAGGTTTAGCAAGATGGTCCATTTCATTCCCCTGTCTAAACTCCCGAATGCCAAAACCCTGGCATCTATTTTTGTAAAAGAAATTGTTCGATTGCATGGTATCCCGGAAAATATTGTTTCTGACAGGGGTGTGCAGTTTGTGTCCAAATTCTGGAGGGCCTTCTGTCAAAAATATAAAATTTCATTGTCTTTTTCCTCTGCCTACCACCCTGAGAGTAATGGGCAGACTGAACGCCTTAATCAGTCTGTGGAACAATTCTTGAGGTTGTATGTTGCTGATGACCAGCAATTATGGGTTAACTCTAACCCTGAGGCGGATAGGCTCTCCTCTGAACTGTGCACAGTTTGGGCCCGGGTTCAATCGAACTTAGAAAAGGCTCAAAGTTCTCAGAAACTCAAGGCCGATAGGAGATGTTCAAGGGGGGTGAATTTTCAGGTTGGGGATAAGGTAAAGTTGTCCTCCAAGAATCTCTCTCTTAAGGTAGATTCTAAAAAGTTTGCTCCTCGTTTTATTGGACCATATAAGATCACGGAGGTGATTAACCCGGTATCATTTAGGTTGGAGCTGCCCGAGTCATTCCACATTCATAATGTGTTCCATAAATCTCTACTTAAAAAATATGTTGAACCGATAGTACTATCGAAAGCCTCGCCTCTGCCGGTTCTTGTTAATGATGCTGTCAAGTATGTGGTGTCTAAAATAGTGGATGTCAGGAAGGTGCGTAATTCCTTGCAGTACCTGATTCACTGGAAGGGGTATGGACCTGAAGAGAGATCTTGGGTACCTGCCAGGGAGGTTCATGCTCCTAAACTTGTTCGAAAATTTCATTTAGAACACCCTGAAAGGCCATCGCCTGAAGTCTTGGGTCCGGTGGCCCCTCGTAAAAGGGGGGGTACTGTAACGGGGGGCCGAAGGCACATTTAGTCTCCCATCAGCCGCAGACCTGCTGCTTAGCTTCGGGAGCGAGGATCTGTGTGTGACCTCGTTCCCAGGGAGGCTTTCCTAGCTGGGAGGCTCCCTGCTCCTAGGTCTGCCTTGAGCGCCGAGCTGATCACTCGGTGCTCGACTGGTCGGTCTGTCGGTCATGTGACGCTGGCCACGTCACATGACCCTCACTCCCACTATAAATACAGGCAGCATGCTGGCCACAGGTTGCCTGTTAATTTAGGTTCCTGGCGTTTGTTGGATACCTGTATACTTACCTGATCCTGTTCCCTGATGATCCTTTACCTGCTCCTCCTGTACTGCGCATCCCTCCTGGTATTTTGACCTCGGCTTCCACCTGACTATTCTTTGCGGACTCCTTTGGTACTTCTCGACTCTCCTGGTATTTATGACCCCGGCTTCTCCTGGCCATTCTTTGCTTATCCCTCTGTACTGGGTTGTCCTCTTGGTTTTGACTCGGTCCGTTCACTATCCGTTATTTGTCTTGTCTGTCTTCCCCGCACGTATCCTAAGTTAGGGACTGCCATCCAGTTGTCCCCTGTCATCAGGACTTGTGAGGCAAGTAGGCAGGGCCAGGGGTGAGGGTGGAGCGCAGTGGTCACTATCCTCCCCCCTGTGTGTGTGTACGTGACCGTTACACTAGGCAAATAAAGTCGTTCTTGGGAATGGTGGGCTATTACATGAGGTTTGTCCCCCACTTTGCTACGGTGGCCACGCCATTGACAGGGCTCTTGAAGGGATGCAAGTCAGTGATGGTTCGCTGGGATGATCAGGCGGAAGAGGCTCGATACAAAAGAAGCGGCTCCGATACAAACTGCTCCCGCTACAGTCGACAGGGCGGTAATGTAGCTACATAGTAGCAATATCAATTTGTTATGTTTTAACTCTCAAGCTTGAATGAACATTTGACTTGAATAAGAAGTACAATCACCAGGCAAAGATTCAGCACATATTATTATTTACTGGCATGGTTTATAATTTATTGTGATTACACAATCAAGGACACATATATAGAATTGATCACTATATGAAATTATATGAAATAGATACAACTGAACAGATGAATTGAAATTACCACTTTTTAAAATGTATTTTAATTTTTTTACGATTTATCACCAACACAATTTTTTATCATATTTTTTGGACTTTCTGGACTATCTTGGGACACTTTTTTTGGCTTTGACAATCATCAATGGGCTAATTTTGTGATTTATGAACTTCTGTTTGAGGTAAAATCATGGGACAATAGAAAAAATATCAATTAGGGAACCGCACTGTTGTTCATATTTTCTTTTTATACTGTACATATCAGTTTTATATGAAAGGATGTATTTATTGGAAGTGATGCTGCCTTAATGAATTATTAGAGGTGATTTATTGATGGTATATACATTTCTAGCTTTAAAATGTTGGATCCAAGTTCATATTTAATTAAAATACTGGTTTCTAATGCAGCTCCGAATGTTATGAGTGCATGTTAATATATTCTTAAGTGCCTTAATGTGTAGAAGCAAAGTCTGTAATACTTTATTCTGGTTACCTTGCAAAATTCAGCAAAATTATCTCTCTCTTGATATATATATATATATATATATATATATATATATATATATATATATATAGAAACCAAAAAAGAATCACAGCAGCACAAGACCAAAAAATGCGGGTGCAAGTCCTCCCAGCCGCAGGCTCAGACGGCTATAAATGAGTATAGTATCCAAAGATGAGCCAGCACTCCAAGTAAAGTAAAAAAGTGGATCCTTTATTCCCCTCTGTGCACAGAGGGGAATAAAACTTTGGATACTATATATATATATACACACACACCGGTATATAGGACACACAGGGAATGGAACGGTTAGTCTCTGGAAGCTACAAGTTGAATGCCTGGGGAAAAGGGCGCATATAGTCTGCTCCCTTTCTACTCAAGGCCCACTCCATACATTTTCTGGTCACTCCTGTAAGATGATTGTCTTTTTTTAAACACAAGTGTGTTTTATATCATGTGTCTAGAATATAATCAAATTGTATTATAATTATCTTCAGTGGTTGGGCTATGTTGGGAGGTGTAGTGATTTGTGTACAGAGTATAATAGAATTGTAGGTCATGTTGGTTGATTGTAATGATTTGTATATGCTGTAGAGTTTTAAAGAATTGTAGGTTATGTTAAGAATTGTAGTGATTTGTAAATATAAAGTACAGTATAATAGAATTGTAACCCTTGTTGAGAGTCGTAGTATGGCCATGTTTTTCAGGTCATGTTGGGAGATGTAGTATTCTATATGTAAACGATATTATATTATAGCCATGTCCAGTGTTTGGGTCATGTTTAAGGTTTAGTGTTTTAGGTTTCATTTCTTCAGAAAATGGAAACTTGTGGCTGGTATGCAGGATGTCAACTAGCCTTACTTCAGAAAACACTGAGGTAAGAAAACCACTTCTAAAATGTGTGGCCTGAAAAAAATACAAGCTTAAATGCATTTAATAAATATGCATTACAAACAGTGATTGTCATTTATGAAGAGGAAGAGTTTAATGTTTCAGTGGTGAAGCCAATGTCATGATCCAGAGTTTGATGTTTTACATTAAAATGCCCTGACTGCTCAGATGGAAACTGTCAATAAGCTGCTGTTACTCGAAAAGAGACTGATTGGTTTACTATCACTGTGCACCCTAAATGGGGCTTATTATTTCCTTAGGACACACCACCTATAATAAGGCGGGTTCGCATTCACGTTATAAATTCCGTTATAGGGTCCCGTTATAACAGGACTAGAACTGAATATAACAGAATTTTAGGATGGAATGCAAACTGGAAGCCTTTAAGGGACATTCCTTTTTACTTTGTCCTAATACATGTCTATGGCCATAAATAACGGTTCCGTTTTGTTCCGTTATAAATGACGTAAAAAAAAAGGCTTTCGATAGGACTTGAATGTGAACCCTCCCTTAGAGATGCCAGTTGATCAGTAGTTTAAAGGGGCCACGCTCTTGTAAGTGCTGCAGCCTCTTCTGAGTTTACTTCATTCTTTACAATGTTTGTACGCCGCATGCCGTATTTTTAAATGGTTCTGTTTTTAGTCTCATAGGCTTAAAAGACGCAATATTCGGAAGTAGAGAGGATTGAATCAATTCTAAATGGATCTTATTTATCACAAATTTCCCAGAATTCTTCTTTCAAGTCAGTAAATTTGCAAGAGAAACAGGGCAAGGGGGATAAAGATGGAGGATCACATGACCCTGGGCTAGGCCCCGGCCGGCTGGTATATCAAGATCTATGCTAGCTGCGAAGCACACATGCCATTGCGACCTCAGCCAGTGATGTGATAGGATGGGGGAAATTTATCAAAACTGGTGTAAAGGAAAAATAGGTTAGTTGCCCATAGCAGCCAATCAGATTCCGCCTTTCACTTTTCAGAGGTCCTTTTCAAAATGAAAGGTGAAATCTTATTGGTTGCTATGGGCAAATAAGCCAGTTTCCTTTACACCAGTGTTAATAAATCTACCCTGATGTGTCTGCCGTGTCTCTAACAGACACCAATTACAGACACAAAACAGCCACCCAAGGGTTTTGCAAGGATTGTGAAGAGGATATATTTATTTAGGTAGATTGAATTTGGAGGGGTCAGGGGTCAGCATGAGCCAATAGCACCATCTGTGCCAAAGCGCCATATTGCCTAAGTGCCTGGCAGTTAATCATGGCAGTTGTATAACGTGCTTCTCTCCTCTCTTCACACAGGTATGTCTGCATTGCACTTGGACAATCAGGGCCGGTGCAAGGATTTTTGCCAACACAAGCGAAGCTACATTTTGGCGCCCCCCACCAGAACTCGGTGGGGGTAATGTAAAAAGGCGGGGGTGATGTAACATGGAGGGGGTAATGTGACATGGAGGGGGAGAAAAGTGACATGAAGGGGAGAAATGTGACATTTCTCCCCCATGTCACATTTCTCCCCCATGTCACATTTCTCCTCCTCCGTGTCACATTTCTCCCCCGTGTCACATTTCTCCCACTCCGTCACATTTCTCCCCCTCCATGTCACATTTCTCCCCCTCCATGTCACATTTCACCCCCCATGTCACATCACCCCACCCCATGTCATCCCCACCCTCTATTAATGTTGTGTAAAAAACATTATGCTCACCTGGCCCTGGTCGTCTGCAGCAGCTCCCCTTCTCCTCTGTGTGGTCCTTCCTTGTATCTTCTCTCTGTGCTCATGACAAGTTTAAGGACCTTTTCCACTCAGCCAATCAGTGGCCGCAGCTGTGTCACGTGTCAGGCCAGTGATTGGCTCAGCAGGAAATCACTGGCCTGACACGTGACACAGCTGCGGCCACTGATTGGCTGGGTGGGAAAGGCGGGGGTGATGTAACATGGAGGGGTAATGTGACATGGAGGGGGAGAAAAGTGACATGAAGGGGAGAAATGTGACATTTCTCCCCCATGTCACATTTCTCCCCCATGTCACATTTCTCCTCCGTTGTGTGACATTTCTCCCCGTGTCACATTTCTCCCACTCCGTCACATTTCTCCCCCTCCATGTCCCATTTCTCCCCCTCCATGTCCCATTTCTCCCCCTCCATGTCACATTTCTCCCACTCCATGTCACATTTCTCCCACTCCATGTCACATTTCACCCCCTCAATGTCACATTTCTCCCCCTCCATGTCACATTTCTCCCCCTCCATGTCACATTTCTCCCCCTCCATGTCACATTTCTCCCCCATGTCACATTTCTCCTCCTCCGTGTCACATTTCTCCCCATGTGACATTTCTCCCACTCCATGTCACATTTCACCCCCTCCATGTCACATTTCTCCCCCTCCATGTCACATTTCTCCCCCTCCATGTCACATTTCACCCCCCATGTCACATCACCCCACCCCATGTCATCCCCACCCTCTATTAATGTTGTGTAAAAAACATTATGCTCACCTGGCCCTGGTCGTCTGCAGCAGCTCCCCTTCTCCTCTGTGTGGTCCTGGTATCTTCTCTCTGGGCTCATGAAAAGTTTAAGGACCTTTTCCACTCAGCCAATCAGTGGCCGCAGCTGTGTCACGTGTCAGGCCAGTGATTGGCTCAGCAGGAAATCACTGGCCTGACACGTGACACAGCTGCGGCCACTGATTGGCTGAGTGGGAAAGGTTCTCAAACTTTTCGGGAGCCCAGAAAGAAGCTACCAGGACCACGCAGAGAAGAACAGCCTCAGGCGAGCAGCCGGCGGCCCACGGGCCTGTGGATAATACTGCTCCACCCAGCTTTCCCCAAGTATATATTGCCTAAGTGCCTAGCAGTTAATCATGGCAGTTAGACAGGGCAGGAGATGGAGATGCTGTGAGCTACTCAAACAAATTTATACACATAATAGGTTTGTTACTGCATTGTTTCACCCAGTTTTTTTGCTTCGGTTCTAATTTTTACAGCTGTCTACTTTTAAAATTAACCACAACTTCCACCCTCTGTCCCTTCTCTCCACATCAGTTCCTCACCCATGTTCAGTTCACATACACTTTTTACCCTCATACATCACCCTGACCCATCTTCCTCCATGGTGGAGCATAAAAAACACCCATACAAATCATTCAAACATTTGCTGTCTCTTTCTGTTCTGCTGCTAGCTGCAGGCGATATTTCACAAAACCCTGGCCCTCCCTCTATTGTGAACGTCAGCTTCTCATCTGCCACACATAGAAACCCCAAAAATCTTATTAATATTCACTTTACATCTTCTATATCTTTATATCTTTACATCTTCTCTAGTCTTGTTTAACCGTGCACTCTGGAGCGCACAGTCGGTTTGTAACAAACTCCCCACAATCCTTGATTTCTTCCTCTCACAGTCTCTGAACTTGCTGGCCCTTACAGAAAGCTGGCTTCAACATTCTGACACTGCTTACCCTTCCGCCTTATCTTATGGTGGACTTCATTTCTCCCAGACCTGATGACAGGCATGGTGGAGGAGTAGGCATACTACTTTCTCCACAGTGCACGTTTCAGGTCATTCCCCTTGTAACCTCTCTCACATTCCACTCTTTTGAAATCTATACTTTCAGACTCTTCTGCCCATTCCCCCTGCAAGTTGCAATTGTCCATCGTTCCCCAGGCCTCCCCCCCCCCCACCAATTCCTGGATCAGTTTGCTGCTTGGTTTCCTCGGTTCCTATCTTCTGAATCACCAACTCTAATTATGGGTGATTTTAATATCCCCGTTGATGATCCTTTCTCCCCATCAGCCTCTCACTTACTTTCTATACCTTCCTCTTTTTGCCTATCACAAATTACTTCCTCTGTCACGCACAAACAGGGCAATACACTTGATCTTGTCTTCTTCCGTCACTGCTCAGTCTCAAACTTTATTAACTCATCCTTCCCACTTTCTGACCACAATCTCTTTTGAATTTATTATTAAGACCTCCAATCTTTTCACCACAATTCTACTTTTCACACTCATATAAACCTACACACCACTAAATGCCAGCAACTTATTGACCCCAATCTCTTCCCTCTCCTGCCCCCAATCCTACCCCAATCTCTTCCCTCTCTTCCCTCCTGGCTGCCAATCATTACAACCATTTCCCTAAAAACCACCCTAGATGAAGCAGCTCCAATATCAATCCGACCCTCCCGACACAGAACACGGCAACCCTGGCACACACCTGAAACACATTTTCTCCAGTGGTGCTCAAGATGTGCAGAACGCTTATGGAGAAAATGGTGAATATCAGCAGACTTCCTCCATTATAAATTTATGCTTAAAACATAGAATTCGGCCCTCAACATTACTTCGCCACTCTCGTCTTCTCACTCTCATATAACCCAAAACTACTCTTTGACACTTTTCATTCTCTTCTAAGCCCTAAAGTTCAAGAACCTGTCACTGACCTCTGTGCTGATGACATGGCTACTTACTCCAGAGACAAGATTGGCAATATTCGGAAGTCCCCAACCAATTTCAATCCTCCACATGCTCTCTCTCCTCTTTTAACCCTATAACAGATGAAGTCTCCAGGCTTCTCTCTTCTTCTTGACCCACGAACTGCAGCAGTGATTCTATTCCCCCACACCTTTCTCAGTCCCACTGCCCAGCTATCACCACTCACCTTACTATAATATTTAATCTCTCACTCTCTTCTGGTGTCTTTCCGTCCTCTTTCAAACATTCTGTTATAACCCCACTGCAAAAAAAAAAATCTCTTGACCTGACCTGTTCTGCTAACTACCGACCTGTTTCTAACCTCCCATTTATCTCTAAACTCCTTGAATGTCTAGTCTACTCTCTCTTAAAAAGCTATCTTTCTGCAAACTCTCTTTTTGACCCCTTATAATCTGCCTTTCGCCCTCTCCACTCTACAGAAACTGCCCTTACTAAAGTGTCTAACGATCTGACAGCAAAAAGGAATGGCGACTATTCTCTACTAATTTTTTTACATTATTCATAGGATAAAGAGGCAGTATTCTTTTTCTGTGCAGACGCCAGCCTTTTTTTGATCAAAAACAAGTTCTAAAGCTAGTTCATAATTGATTTATAGGCATATTTCCCAGCAAATCAGAAGCATATATGTTACGGCATACACTGAGCTTCTGCACTTTTTTCTTCCAAAAATCTATTGCAATTTTTTTTACCGTTTTTAGGTAAGCAAATATTATTTTAGTGAATCAATGCCAGTTTATATTTTGGTCGCAGTCAGGGAGAGTCAAATTAGGCCTGTATTTTTTTTCCAAAACAACTGTAGCTCATATACAGTCGTGGCCAAAAGTTTTGAGAATGACACAAATATTAGTTTTCACAAAGTTTGCTGCTAAACTGCTTTTAGATCTTTGTTTCAGTTGTTTCTGTGATGTAGTGAAATATAATTACACGCACTTCATACGTTTCAAAGGCTTTTATCGACAATTACGTGACATTTATGCAAAGAGTCAGTATTTGCAGTGTTGGCCCTTCTTTTTCAGGACCTCTGCAATTCGACTGGGCATGCTCTCAATCAACTTCTGGGCCAATTCCTGACTGATAGCAACCCATTCTTTCATAGTCACTTCTTGGAGTTTGTCAGAATTAGTGGGGTTTTGTTTGTCCACCCGCCTCTTGAGGATTGACCACAAGTTCTCAATGGGATTAAGATCTGGGGAGTTTCCAGGCCATGGACCCAAAATGTCAACGTTTTGGTCCCCGAGCCACTTAGTTATCACTTTTGCCTTATGGCACGGTGCTCCATCGTGCTGGAAAATGCATTGTTCTTCACCAAACTGTTGTTAGATTGTTGGAAGAAGTTGCTGTTGGAGGGTGTTTTGGTACCATTCTTTATTCATGGCTGTGTTTTTGGGCAAAATTGTGAGTGAGCCCACTCCCTTGAATGAGAAGCAACCCCACACATGAATGGTCTCAGGATGCTTTACTGTTGGCATGACACAGGACTGATGGTAGCACTCACCTTTTCTTCTCCAGACAAGCCTTTTTCCTGATGCCCCAAACAATCGGAAAGAGGCTTCATCGGAGAATATGACTTTGCCCCAGTCCTCAGCAGTCCATTCACCATATTTTCTGCAGAAGATCAATCTGTCCCTGATGTTTTTTTTGGAGAGAAGTGGCTTCTTTGCTGCCCTTCTTGACACCAGGCCATCTTCCAAAAGTCTTCGCCTCACTGTGCGTGCAGATGCGCTCACACCTGCCTGCTGCCATTCCTGAGCAAGCTCTGCACTGGTGGCACTCCGATCCTGCAGCTGAATCCTCTTTAGGAGACAATCCTGGCGCTTGCTGGACTTTCTTGGACGCCCTGAAGCCTTCTTAACAAGAATTTAACCTCTTTCCTTGAAGTTCTTGATGATCCTATAAATTGTTGATTGAGGTGAAATCTTAGTAGCCACAATATCCTTGCCTGTGAAGCCATTTTTATGCAACGCAATGATGGCTGTACGCGTTTCTTTGCAGGTCACCATGGTTAACAATGGAAGAACAATGATTTCAAGCATCACCCTCCTTTTAACAGGTCAAGACTGCCATTTTAACCCAATCAGCCTGACATAATGATCTCCAGCCTTGTGCTCGTCAACATTCTCACCTGAGTTAACAAGACGATTACTGAAATGATCTCAGCAGGTCCTTTAATGACAGCAATGAAATGCAGTGGAAAGTTTTTTTTGGGATTAAGTTAATTTTCATGGCAAAGAAGGACTATGCAATTGATCACTCTTCATAACATTCTGGAGTATATGCAAATTGCTATTATAAAAATTTAAGCAGCAACTTTTCCAATTTCCAATATTTATGTAATTCTCAAAACTTTTGGCCACGACTGTACAGTACATGCAAAAATAAATGTACTGCTTCTTCTGATACTACAATGTCTGTTTATAAATATGGCCCCTGCCATTGTGTTAACAAACAGGCTTAAAAAGAGAGGAGGAAATAAGGAAAGAAAAAAATAAATAAATAATAAACATAAAAAAAGAAAACTATGAGTCCTGGGAGACCTCATACACCAATTTTCAGGCACTTTTGATTTGGGTAGAATCAATTTGGACCCAAATCAATTTTTTTTACTGATTTGTTAGAAATGGATTTCAAGAAATACACTCATCTCTACTCAGAAGGGCGCTATGAAAAATAAAAACAAAGAAAAACCTAAGAAAATAATGCACAATAAATGCAAACATCAGATATGGACTCTACTCTATTGGGCTTGCTGCACTAAGTGGGCTTCTGAATAAGTGGAGTTTAAAAAACCGGGGTGCTGGTGCTGAGTGTGATTTTGTGGGAGTGATTGCAAATACCGTAGCTGCATATACCGTATTTTTCGCCCCACAATACGCAATTTTTTCCCCCTAAAGTGGGGGAAAAATGCCCCTGCGTCTTATGGGGCAAATGCTAATGAGCCGCTTCCATTATGGAAGCACTCATTTGTGCCAGAGGACCAGAAAGCGGTGAAGGCTCTGTACTCACCGCTTCCTGGTCCTCGGCTGTCAGCTGTGCAGGGCTGCGCACAGCGTGAGGGCGCTCTGTGACCTCACACTGTGCGCGCCGGTTCACAGAGCACAGCCGACAGCAGGATGAAGAGGATGACAATGGTGAGGAGAAGTGGAGTCCAGGTGCAGGAGAGGTAAGTGTTTTTTTTTTTTTTGCGCTGATGGCTCGGGGCTGACATATGGCTGGGGGCTGACATGAGGGCTGATGGCTGAAATAAGGGCTGATGGCTGACATAAGGGCTAATGGCTGACATAAGGGGGCAAAAAATACGGTAGTTTATAGCAAAGGCTGAGTTAAGTGCTTGCATTTTGGTACTGACATTGTTTAACCCCTTAAGGACCCTGCCATATTTCACCTTAAGGACCAGGCCATTTTTTGGAAATCTGACATGTGTCACTTTATGCGGTGGTAACTTTAAAACGCTTTTACTTATCCAGGCCATTCTGCGATTGTTTTCTCGTCACATATTATACTTCATGACAGTGGTATACTTGAGTCAAAAAATGTAATTTTTTTAAATAAAAAAATACCAAATTTACCAACAATTTTGACAAATTGCAGATTTCCAAATTTGAATTTCTCTACTTTTATAATAGATAGTAATACCTCCAAAAATAGTTATTACTTTACATTCCCCATATGTCTACTTCATGTTTGGATCATTTTGTGAATGCCATATTATTTTTTGGGGACGTTAGAAGACTTAGAAGTTTAGAAGCAAATCCTGAAATTTTTAAGAAAATTTCCAAAACCCACTTTTTAAGGACCAGCTCAGGTCTGAAGTCACTTTGTGAGGCTTACATAATAGAAACCACCCAAAAATTACCCCATTCTAGAAACTACACCCCTCAAGGTATTCAAAACTGATTTTACAAACTTTGTTAACCCTTTAGGTGTTCCACAAGAATTAATGGAAAATGGAGATGAAATTTCAGAATTTCACTTTTTTAAAAGATTTTCCATTTTAATCCACTTTTTGCAGTAACAAAGCACGGGTTAACAGCCAAACAAAATGCAATATTTATTGCCCTGATTCTGTAGTTTACAGAAACACAACATATGTGGTTTTAAACTGCTGTACAGGCACACGGCAGGGTGCAGAAGGAAAGGAACGCCATATGGTTTTTGGAAGTCAGATTTTGCTGTTTTTTTGACACCATGTCCCATTTGATGCCCCCATGATACACCCCTAGAGTAGAAACTCCAAAAAAGTGACCCCATTTTGTAAACTATGGGATAAGGTGGCAGTTTTGTTGGTACTATTTTAGGGTACATATGATTTTTGGTTGCTCTATATTACACTTTTTGTGAGGAAAGATAACAAAAAATTGCTGTTTTTGCACCATTTTTATTTTTGATTATTTACAACGTTCAAAAATGATTTTTTTAGTGTCTCTGCATTCTAAAAGCATTTTTTTTTTTTTTGGGGGGGCAACTGTTTTATGTAGGGACGATATTTTTCGGTATGAGAAGATGGTTTGATTGGTATTATTTTAGGCTGCATATGACTTTTTGATCTCTTGGTATTTCACTTCTTGTGATGTAAGGTGAAAAAAAAATTATTTTGGACACCCTTTTGCATTTTTTTTACTGTGTTTACCTGAGGGGTTAGGTCATGTGATATTTTTATACCGCAGGTTCTTATGGACACAGCGATACCTAATATGTCTACACAATAATATAATTTTGAAACAGAAAAATCATGTTTTAGTGTCTCCATAGTCTTAGAGCCATAGTTTTTTTTTATGTTTTTGGCGATTGTCTTAGGTAGGGTATAATTTTTTGCGGGATGAGATGACTGTTTGATTAGTACTATTTTGGGGTGCATATGACTTTTTGATTGCTTGCTATTACACTTTTGTGATATAAGGTGACAAAAAATGGCGTTTGACACCAATTATTTTTTTATTTTTTACAATGCTAACCTGAGGGGTTAGTTCATGGGATATTTTTATAGACCAGGTCGTTACAGACGTAGCAATAGCAAAAATGTATACTTTTTTTATTTATTTTAGTTTTACACAATAATATCATTTTTGGAACAAAAAAAATCATGTTTTAGTGTCTTCATATTTTGAGAGCCATATTTTTTTTTTGTTTTAGGCGATAGTCTTAGTTAGGGTATAATTTTTTGTGGGATAAAGTGACGGTTAGATTGGTTCTATTTTGGGTGCCTATGAATTTTTGGTTGCTTGCTATTACACTTTTAGCTTTTTTTGACACCGTTTTAATTTTTTTACGGTGTTCACCTGAGGGGTTAGTTCATGTGATATTTTTATATAGCAGGTTGGTACAGATGTGGCGATAGCTAATATGTATACTTTTTTATTTACTTAAGTTTTACACAAAAACATCATTTTTTAAACAAAAAAAATGATGTTTCAGTGTCTCCATATTTTGAGAGCCATAGTTTTTTATTTTCTGGGCGATTGTCTTAGCTAGGGGCTCATTTTTTGCGGGATGAGGTGACGGTTAGATTGGTACTATTTCGAGGGGTATACACCTTTTTGATCGCTGGGTGTTGCACTTTTAGTGATGTAAGGTGACAAGAAAAATGTTTGGTTTTTTAGCACAGTTTTTATTAGATTTTTTTGACAGTGTTCATCTGAGGGGTTAGGTCTTGTGATATTTTTATTGAGCCAGTCGATACAGACACGGGGATACCTAATATGCACCCGCGCGGAAAACTCGCCCGTGTGCCTAAGGCTACTTTCACACTAGCATTTTTCCAAGATCCAGCAGGGTTCAGCAAAAACGCTTCTGTTCAGATAATACAACCGTCTGCATCCGTTATGAACGGATCCGGTTGTATTATCTTTAACATTGGCAAGACGGATCCATCATTAACTCCATTGAAAGTCAATGGGGGGACGGATCCGTTTTCTATTGTGTCGTCCTCATTGACTTGCATTGTGGGTCATGACGGATCCATTTTGCTCCACATCCCAGGATGGAAATCAAACCGCAGCATGCTGCGGTTTGCTCTCTGGTATGAGAATAGAACGGAATGCATTTTGGAGCATTCCATTCTGTTCAGTTCAGTTTTATCCCCATTAACAATGAATGGGGACAAAACGTAAGCATTTTTTCCCGGTATTGAGACCCTATGACAGATCTCAATACTGGAAGTAGCCTAAGACAAGGAGCAAAAAACTAAGGTTTGATAGATTTTCCTTGTGTATTGTTGGCTTGTTTTTTTTTTTTAGAAAGTTCTTCAACTACAGCAGACAGGGTCGAAATCAAACTCATATTTACTGTTTTCCTTCTTTACTGTACATCCCCATTTAAACATGTGCTCCATTGACAATGCTACTAAGTGTGCGTCCTCAGTGCCATCTTAAGAGCATTATAGGCCCCCGGGCAATACAGTGCACTGGGGCCCTGTCTACACAATCACGCACTAGAATAAAAATGCAAATTATCAATAAGGCGATATTTATTGGTACTTTCAACAAAATCAGTGTTTAATATAGGAATAATATATAGGGGGGGCACAAAGATACCACAGTCAAAAATGGGGGGGCAAAAACAAAATAAGTATATATAAATAAGATTACAAAATATGAGAGAATTGCGGTCTGCAGGGATACATTTATAATAAAACTATTTACTTACAAAAGAAGCTGTTCAATCGTCTGCTGTGCCGTCCTCTGCTTGCTTCCGCGGATTCTTTCCCCTTCTTTCTGTCTCTCGTCAGTGCGCAGGCGCACTGTTATGGTGGATCTGTGGAAGACACACTGTTATGGGGGCATCTGTGGATGACAGTGTTATTATGCCTCTCATTAGCCCCCATATGCTGCCTCTCATCATTAGCCCCCATATGCTGCCTCTCATCATTAGCCCCCATATGCCTCATCATTAGCCCCCATATGCCTCATCATTAGCCCCCATATGCCTCATCATTAGCCCCCATATGCCTCACATCATTAGCCCCCATATGCCTCTCATCATTAGCCCCCATATGCCTCTCATCATTAGCCCCCATATGCCTCTCATCATTAGCCCCCATATGCCTCTCATCATTAGCCCCCATATGCCTCATCATTAGCCCCCATATGCTGCCTCTCATCATTAGCCCCCATATGCCTCATCATTAGCCCCCATATGCCTCATCATTAGCCCCCATATGCCTCACATCATTAGCCCCCATATGCCTCTCATCATTAGCCCCCATATGCCTCTCATCATTAGCCCCCATATGCCTCTCATCATTAGCCCCCATATGCCTCTCATCATTAGCCCCCATATGCCTCATCATTAGCCCCCATATGCTGCCTCTCATCATTAGCCCCCATATGCTGCCTCTCATCATTAGCCCACATATGCCTCTCATCATTAGCCCACATATGCCTCTCATCATTAGCCCCCATATGCCTCATCATTAGCCCCCATATGCCTCATCATTAGCCCCCATATGCCTCTCCATTAGCCCCCATATGCCTCTCCATTAGCCCCCATATGCCTCTCCATTAGCCCCCATATGCCTCTCCATTAGCCCCCATATGCCTCTCCATTAGCCCCCATATGCCTCTCCATTAGCCCCCATATGCCTCTCCATTAGCCCCCATATGCCTCATTAGCCCCCATATGCCTCTCCATTAGCCCCCATATGCCTCTCCATTAGCCCCCATATGCCTCTCCATTAGCCCCCATATGCCTCTCCATTAGCCCCCATATGCCTCATTAGCCCCCATATGCCTCTCCATTAGCCCCCATATGCCTCTCCATTAGCCCCCATATGCCTCTCCATTAGCCCCCATATGCCTCATTAGCCCCCATATGCCTCTCCATTAGCCCCCATATGCCTCTCCATTAGCCCCCATATGCCTCATTAGCCCCCATATGCCTCTCCATTAGCCCCCATATGCCTCTCCATTAGCCCCCATATGCCTCTCCATTAGCCCCCATATGCCTCTCCATTAGCCCCCATATGCCTCTCCATTAGCCCCCATATGCCTCATTAGCCCCCATATGCCTCTCCATTAGCCCCCATATGCCTCTCCATTAGCCCCCCATATGCCTCTCTCCATTAGCCCCCCATATGCCTCTCTCCATTAGCCCCCCATATGCCTCTCCATTAGCCCCCCATATGCCTCTCCATTAGCCCCCATATGCCTCTCCATTAGCCCCCATATGCCTCTCCATTAGCCCCCATATGCCTCATTAGCCCCCATATGCCTCTCCATTAGCCCCCATATGCCTCTCCATTAGCCCCCATATGCCTCATTAGCCCCCATATGCCTCTCCATTAGCCCCCATATGCCTCTCCATTAGCCCCCCATATGCCTCTCTCCATTAGCCCCCCATATGCCTCTCTCCATTAGCCCCCATATGCCTCTCCATTAGCCCCCCATATGCCTCTCCATTAGCCCCCATATGCCTCTCCATTAGCCCCCTTATGCCCCCAGCAGCCACATTTTCTTATAAAATAAAAAATCACTTACCTCTCCTGCTCCTGGACGCTGCCTGCCTCTCCTCAGTCGACTCTGTGCTCTGAACTGGCGCGCACAGCGTGAGGTCACAGAGCGCCCTCACGCTGTGCGCAGCCCTGCACAGCCGACAGCCGAGGACCAGGAAGTGGTGAGTACAGAGCGTTCACCACTTCCTGGTCTCTCGGTTCTAATGAGCGCTTCCATAATGGAAGCGCTCATTAGTATTCAACTGGGGGATGACGGTTGGGAAGTTGGCTGGTGGGTTCACTGGGCAGGCGGGCCCCCAGGCAAGTGGGGCCCCCGGGCAACTGCCCAGCGTGCCCATTCGAAAAGACGGCCCTGTGTGTCCTGTGCAATGTATGCGCGCCTTGAAGAGCCATTCGAGGGTGAATACAATTGCACTAGATGCAAGCATGCTGCACATTTGGAAGCCCAGATCTTGGATCTAAATAGGCAGCTTGAAATACTTAGGGGCATTGCAAACCTTAGACCTCACTGTGCAGGCACTGACTGGGGTCAGTGAAATGGAGGTGGGAGGAGGAGGGCAAGATCAGGACTATCAGGTCAGCAGTTGGGTTAATGTTACAAGAAGGGGGAAAAGTGCCAGGGAGGAGCTGCTGGTAACAAGAACCTGTTACATACAAACATCAACCAATGTAACCAAGAAATCATGGATATTCACTTTACTGGTAATAGTAATTTAACCCCTTAATGACCAATGACGCACTGTGTATGTCATAATGTGTTGTTAGGCCCCTTTCGCATGAGCGAGTATCACTCGCGTGCAAAATGCATCAAAACGCATTGCACCCGCGTGATAAAAACTGAACAACTGAATGCGATCGCAGGCAAAACTGAATGACTTTGCCTGCGAAATCGCGCAGTTTTCTCTGAACGCATCCGCAACGCATTCGGACCTAATCCGAACGCTCTCGTCTGCAAGGGGCCTTAGTTATGGCATCTTGACGTACACAGTAGGTCATGAGATTAAAATGTCACTGCAAGTACACTTGCGGGGACATTGGTATCTAAACGGGTGTCACGGACAGCAGAGCTGACCAATCAGAGAGGTCCCTGCCTTTCAATCACTGCGATTGGTCAGTCACATTTGATTAGCCAATCGCAGCATTCAGTAGACGCAGCTCCGATCTCCTCAGCAAGTGTTGAGGAGTTCGGGTGCTGTTAAGTTTATTCTGCCCCAATCACCCCGCCCCCCATTCAGGATGGCCAAGCGGACCCCCCATAATTATCAGGCAGGAGCCTGATCAGGCTAAGTGTTGTCACAATACACTACAATGTACAGTGTACTGCAGTGTATTGTAGAGCCATCAGACCCACTGGATCTTTATGAACCAAGTGGGCCTGGGTACAAAAAGTGTTAAAAAAAAAAGTGTAACGAAAAATAAGCAAAATCGTACATTTTCCCATATACGCACATTTATAATTGGAGAAAAATGGAGAAAATAAAATACCATAAACATGTTTGGTATCGCTGTGTCCGAAAAAACAGCTCTATAAAAATATCACATGACCTAATCCCTCAGGTTAACACAGTTAAAAAATAAAAACAGTGCCAAAAAATACATTTTTTGTCATCTACCATCACAAAAAGTGCAACACCAAGCGATCAGAAGGTCGTATTCCCCCCAAAATAGTACCAAACAGTCACATCATCCCGCAAAAAATTAGACCCTACCTAAGACAATCGGCCAAAAAATTTAAAAAAAGCTATGGCTCTCAGACTATGTCACATGACCCTAACCCTTAGGTGAACACCATAAAAATAAATAAATAAAAACTGTGCCAAAATTACCAATTTTTGGGTCACCTTGCCCCAAAAAGTGTAATAATGAATGATCAAAAAATCAAATGTACCCAAAAATGATACTAATAAAAACACCAACTCTTTCTACATAAAACGAGCCTCTGCACAAGACGATTGTCAATAATAATAATAATATGGCATTCAGAAAATGGAGACACAAAAACAATAAAAATAAAAAAAATGCTTTATTATGTAAAACTGAAACAAAGAAAGTAGACATATTTTATATCATCGCATCCGTAACAACCTGCTCTATAAAAATAGCACATGATCTACCCTGTCAGATAAACGTTGTAAAAAACTAAAAATTAAAAACTGTGCCAAAAGATCCATTCTTTGGTTACCTTGCCTCACAAAAAACATAATATAGAGCGATTAATAATCATATGTACTCCAAAATAGTACCAATAAAACTGTCACCTTATCCCGTAGTTTCCAAAATGGCATCACTTTTTAATTGTTTCTACTGTAAGGTGCATCTAAGGGGCTTCAAATGGGACATGGTGTCTAAAAACCAGTCCAGCAAAATCTGCCTTCCAAAAACCATATGGCGCTCCTTTTCTTCTGCGCCTTGCCGTGTGCCCTTACATCAGTTTACCACCACATGTGGGGTGTTTCTGTAAACTGCAGAATCAGGGTAATAGATATCTTGTTTAACTGTTAACCCTTGCTTTGTTAATGCAAAAAATTTATTAAAATGGAAAATCTGCCCAAAAAGTGAAATTTCATCTCCATTTTCCTTTAATTTTTGTGGAATACCTAAAGGGTTAACAAAGTTTGTAAAATCAGTTTTGAGTAACTTGAGGGGTGTAGTTTCTACAATGGGTCATTTATGGGGGGGTTTCTACTATGTAAGCCCCACAAAGTGACTTCAGACCTGAACTGGTCCTTAAAAAAGGGGTTTTGGAAATTTTCTTAGAACTTTTAAGAATTGCTTCTAAAAGTCTAAGCCTTCTAACATCCTAAAAAAATGTAATGACATTTACAAAATGATGCCAACATAAAGTGGACATATGGGGAATGTTAAGTAATAAATATTTTATAAGGTATCACTTTCTGTTTTAAAAGCAGAGAAATTAAAATTTTTAAAATTGGTAATTTTTCTACATTTTTGGTAAATTTTGAATTTTTTCATAAATAAAGGTGAAATCATGAAGTACAATGTGTCACGAGAAAACTATCTCAGAATGGCTTGGATAAGTAAAAGTGTTCCAAAGTTATTACCACATAAAGTGATACATGTCAGATTTTCTAAAATAAGCCTGGTCACAAAGGTGCAAAATGGCTCAGTCATTAAGGGGTTAAAATGTATTTTCACAAATGCCAGAAGTCTAGCTAGCAAAATGGGGGAGCTGGAGGCTATGGTACTAGAAGAACACATAGATGTAGTTGGTGTGGCTGAGACATGGTTGGACTCTTCGCATGACTGGGCTGTAAATATTGAGGGTTTTTCACTATTTAGGAAAGACAGGGTCAATAGAAAAGGTGGAGGCATGTGCCTGTATGTGAGGAGTGATCTGAAGACAAGTGTGAAAAAGGCAATTGTGGGTGCGGATGGTGAGGATGTGGAAACCTTATGGGTGGAAGTTCAAAGGGATATAAACACTGAAAAAATATTACTTGGTGTAATCTATAGACCCCCTAATATCACAGAGGAGAAAGAAGCTCAACTGTATAACCAAATAGAGCGGTGGCACAGGCTGGTACAGTGGTCATAATGGGAGATTTTAACTTCCCAGACATTTGGGAACTTGCTGAAGGACCACTTTATAGGCCAGTTTGTAGAAGCTCCAACTAGGGGCAATGCTCTGTTGGATTTGGTAATTTCTAAGGATGCAGAGCTTGTTGGAAATGTTACTGTTTGAGAAACACTGGGTAATAGTGACCACAATATAATTATAAGCAAATTCTGTAAGGCCTCATGCACACGACCGTTGTGTGCATCCGTGGCCGTTGTTCCGTTTTCCGTGATTTTCTGCGGACCCATTGACTTTCAATGGGTCAGTTGAAAACTCGGAAAATGCATGTTGTTCATCCGCGTCCGTAATCCGTGTTTCCTGTCCGTCAAAAAAAAATGACCTGTCCTATTTTTTTGACGGACAACGATTCACGGACCCATTCAAGTCCATGGGTCCGTGAAAAAACACGGATGCACACAAGATTGGCATCCGCGTCCGTGATCCGTGGACGTAGGCTACTTTCACACAGACGGATCGCAGATCAAATCCGACAGTATATTCTAACACAGAGGCGTTCCCATGGTGATGGGGACGCTTCAAGTTAGAATATACTAAGAACTTTGTACATGACTGCCCCCTGCTGCCTGGCAGCACCCGATCTCTTACAGGGGGCTGTAATCCGCACAATTAACCCCTCAGGTGCCACACCTGAGAGGTTAATTGTGCATATCATAGCCCCCTGTAAGAGATCAGGTGCTGCCAGGCAGAAGGGGGCAGACCCCCCTCCCCTGTATTTAACTCATTGGTGGCCAGTGCGGCCCCCCTCCCTCCCTCCCCTGTATTTAACTCATTGGTGGCCAGTGCGGCCCCCCTCCCTCCCCTGTATGTAACTCATTGGTGGCCAGTGCGGCCCCCATCCCTCCCCAGTATTATATTCATTGGTGGCCAGTGCGGCCTACCCTCTCCCCCCCTAATTAAAATCACCTTCCCGCATTATTGGTTGCAGCGGAGAGTTCAGATCGGAGTCCCAGTTTAATTGCTGGGGCTCCGATCGGTAACCATGGCAACCAGGACGCTACTGCAGTCCTGGTTGCCATGGTTACTTAGCAATTTTTAGAAGCATTATACTTACCTGCGATGTCTGTGACCGGCTGGGCGCTCCTCCTCCTGGTAAGTGACAAGTCTGTGCTATAGGCAATGCGCCGCACAGACCTTTCACTTACCAGTAGGAGGAGCGCCCGGCCGGTCACAGACAGCGCAGGTAAGTATAATGCTTCTGAAATTGCTAAGTAACCATGGCAACCAGGACTGCAGTAGCGTCCTGGTTGCCATGGTTACCGATCGGAGCCCCAGCGAATAAACTGGGACCCCGATCGGAACTCTCCGCTGCCACCAATGATGGGGGAAGGTTATTTTAATTAGAGGGGGGAGAGGGGAGGCCGCACTGGCCACCAATGATTGGGGAAGGTGATTTTAATTAGGTGGGGGGGGAGAGGGTAGGCCGCACTGGACTGCAATGAATATAATACTAGGGAGGGAGGGGGGTCGCACTGGCCACCAATGAGTTAAATACAGGGGAGGGAGGGGGGTCGCACTGGCCACCAATGAGTTAAATACAGGGGAGGGGGGTCTACCCCCTCCTGCCTGGCAGCACCTGATCTCTTACAGGGGGCTATGATACGCACAATTAACCCCTCAGATGCGGCACCTGAGGGGTTAATTGTGCTGATCACAGCCCCCTGTAAGAGATCGGGTGCTGCCAGGCAGCAGAGGGCAGTCATGTACACAGTTCTTAGTATATTCTAACTTGAAGCGTCCCCATCACTATGGGAACGCCTCTGTGTTAGAATATACTGTCGGATCTGAGTTTTGACGATCTAACTTAAATCCGATTGGTATATTCTAACATAGAGGCGTTCTCATGGTGATGGGGACGCTTCAAGTTTAAATATACCATCGGATTGGAGAAAACTCCGATCCTATGGTATATTAACTCCTGACTTTACATTGAAAGTCAATGGGGGACGGATCCGTTTGCAATTGCACCATATTGTGTCAACGTCAAACGGATCCGTCCCCATTGACTTGCATTGTAAGTCAGGACGGATCCGTTTGGCTCCGCACGGCCAGGCGGACACCAAAACGACTTTTTCTTCATGTCCGTGGATCCTCCAAAAATCAAGGAAGACCCACGGAAGAAAAAACGGACACGGATCACGGACCTACGGAACCCGTTTTTGCGGACCTTAAAAAAAAAACGGTTGTGTGCATGAGGCCTAAGGCAGAGCAAAAACACTGAATTTTAAAAAGGGTAATTTTCCTGGGTTGAGGGCAGCATATCAGAGCATAGACTGGGAGTAGCAACTGTCACATAATAAGGGCTCATGCCCACGAACGTAAGGGCTCCGTGCCGGTGCTGTGGACCCCAAATTGCTGTTCCGCAAATGCACGGGCACCGACCGTTGTGCATCCGCAGTGGATCGCGGACCCATTCACTTGAATGGGGTCCACGATCCACACCGCAAAAAGTAGTGTATGCACTACTTTTTTGCAGTGCGGAGGCATGCCCAAAAACACCACGGAAGCACTCCATAATGCTTCCGTGGGCTTCCGATCTGTGCTTCCGCACCGCATCTCCCGGATTGCGGACCCATTCAAGTGAATGGGTCCGTGATCCATGATGCGGCTGCACACAGCCGGTGCCCCGTCTATTGCGGACCCGCAATAAATGACAAAAAAGGGCATTTATAAAATACAAATCTTAGTGGTCAGCTGTAGCGTTTGAAAAATACCAAACGACTAGCAGGTGGCAAAAGAGAGCAAAACAAATCCCCAAAAATTATTTAACCCTTTCACCCCCGGAGGTTTTGAACATTGCATTGATATCATTCTGGGGTGTGTATGACTTTTGATTACTTTTTATAAAATTTGGTTGTAGAAAATGAAGCGACAAAAACGGTGAATCGGTCATTTGGACGCTTTTTTCTGTTTTGCTGTTTGCCGTATGGGGAATATATTTTAGTATGTTTATACTATGGGCGTTTTCGCAATATCACAACACCCATGGTGTGTATTTTTTTTTCTTTTTTTTAGTTCTTTTATTTTTATTTTGGGAAAAGGGGGGGTTCGATTTGAATAAAAAAAAAAGTAAAACTTTTTTTTTTTACACTTTTTTATAGTTCCCATAGGAACTTGAGCGTTGTATGAAAATCGCAGCATGCTCCTCTAAGTGCGTTTTTCACGTAACGCAGGCCCCATAGAAATGAATGGGGTTGCGTGAAAATCGCAAGCATCCGCAAGCAAGTGCGGATGCGGTGCGATTTTCACGCACGGTTGCTAGGAGACGATCGGGGTGGAGACCCGATCATTATTATTTTCCCTTATAACATGGTTATAAGGGAAAATAATAGCATTCTGAATACAGAATGCATAGTACAATAGGGCTGGAGGGGTTAAAATAAATAAATAAATAATTAAACTCACCTTAGTCCACTTGATCGCGCAGCCCGGATTCTCTTCTGTCTCCTTCTTTGCTGATTGCAGGAAAAGGACCTGTGGTGACGTCACTCCGGTCATCACATGATCCATCACATGATCTTTTACCATGGTGATGGATCATGTGATGAACCATGTGATGACTGGAGTGACGTCACCACAGGTCCTTTTCCTGCAATCAGCAAAGAAGGAGACAGAAGAGAAGTCGGGCTGCGCGATCAAGTGGACTAAGGTGAATTTAATATTTTTTTATATTTTTTTAACCCCTCCAGCCCTATTTTACTATGCATTCTGTATTCAGAATGCTATTATTTTCCCTTTTAACCATGTTATTGTCACAACCAGACAGTTGAGAAGCTCTGACAGGAGCTTTCCAGATCCTCCTCCTTGAGTTTCTTTGTTTTGGTTAAGTTCCTAATCTCGTTAGTCTATCTCAGCTGTCATGCAGTTGGACTGATTGCTTCCCTTTAAGTTCCTCCCCATGATGCATTAGCTTGCGGCTTATACAACTTCCTGGAGTGTGTGTGCATGCATGCTGTTTCTATTCCTCAGTCCTCTGCAAGATAAGTGCTGTTCCTTTATTTGTGATTTTCTGTCTGCTGGATTTTCAGGTGACCCTGACTCCCTCCGTGTCTTGTGTAGGGAGCCGGTGGTCGTGTCCCCTCACTATTGTAGGGTCTTCAGGTATTAGATAGCCGAGGTACGTGGATATGCGCCCATCCACCTTTGGGGTGTTCGCATAGGCTGAGCAATTAGGGAGAGTGGCAGGACTCATGTAGGGGTCTCCCTTTTGTTCCTTAGTTGTGGATCCAGTGAGTCATTTATTGTATTGCATTGTCTTGTTTCCTGTACACCATCCGTGACATTATAAGCCGCCAAAACCGTCTCAAGCATGGATCCGGTTTCACTTTTGGCTGAGCGCTTCCAGGGTCTTTCATTGGAGGTAGCTGATCTCCGTAAGACTTTTTCTCAGTTTCAAGTGACCGGTTCAGCTTGCGTTCATGGAGTTTGTTCTGAGCCTAAGATCTCGCTCCCGGATACGTTCTCCGGGGGTAGTGAGTATTTTGTGCGTTTTAGAGAGGCTTGCAAACTCCATTTTCACCTTCTTCCCCATTCCTCTGGTGATGAAGAACGGAGGGTGGGGATCATTATATCGCTGCTCAGGGGTAACGCTCAATCCTGGGCCTTTTCGCTGCCGGAGGGGGCACGGCCCCTCCGTTCAGTGGATGAATTCTTTTTAGCCCTGGGTCAGATATATGATGATCCGGATCGTATTGCTCTGGCTGAGTCTAGACTACGTCTGTTATGCCAGGGTAAACAATCCGCAGAGATATACTGCTCAGAATTTCGGAGATGGGCAGCTGATACTGGTTGGAATGATGCTGCACTCCGAAGTCAATTTTGCCATGGTCTTTCTGAGGGATTGAAAGATGCATTTGCCTTTCATGAGAGACCTACCTCCTTGGATTCTGCTATGTCTCAGGCCGTTCGTATTGACAGGCGTCTTAGAGAGAGAGGAGAGATCTCTCCTTCCTGTCATACTCGGTCCCGGGACAGTGCAGCGGTCTCTTTCTGTGCGCAGGGGTCTCAGGCGCTGTCAGCCCTTTCTGAGCAGGAGCCCATGCAGCTGGGGTTGATTGCCTCTGACAATAGAAGATTCAGCCCGCATGGGAGGGTTTGTTATTGTTGTGGAGGTATAAATCATTTGGCAAATGTTTGTCCCTCTAGGAGATTCAGGCAGTTTTCTGGGAGTAATAAAGAAACAAAAAGGAAAAAATCTTTTAAAAATGTTCCGTCTGTTACTATTGGCAGGGTTGAGGCGGAAATTGAAGGTTTTCCGTTTGCTTGTAGTTCCCGTTTTGTCCTGCCTGCTAGGGTGGCGCTAGAGAGCAAAAGCATTTTTTGTGAGATTTTTGTGGATAGTGGAGCAGCTGTCAATCTCATTGATAATCAATTTGCAATAACTCATGGTTTCCAGGTATGCACTTTGGGAAAGGATATTCCTGTTTTTGCTATTGATTCCGCTCCACTTTCTCAGAAATCATTAAAGGGCATAGATCACAATATCCGTTTAATTGTGAGTGATGCTCATGTTGAGGATGTGTCATGTTTCGTCCTTAGCGGTTTGCCTACTCCTCTAGTGTTGGGGCTACCCTGGCTCACTAAACATAACCCCACCATTGATTGGCAAGCGAGGCAAATAAATGGTTGGAGTGACTTTTGCAGAGAGAATTGCCTCATGACATCTGTTTCTGAGGTTTCTACTAAGACTGTACCACCTTTCCTCTCTGAATTTTCGGATGTCTTCTCTGAGAGTGGAGTTCAGGATTTGCCCCCGCACAGGGAGTACGATTGCCCTATTAATCTCATCCCAGGCGCCAAGCTGCCTTAATCTCGTTTATACAATCTTTCCCAACCTGAGAGGGTCGCTATGCGTGCTTATATCTCTGAGAGTCTGAGAAAAGGACACATACGACCCTCGAAGTCACCTGTTGCCGCTGGTTTTTTCTTTGTTAAGAAAAAAGATGGTTCTTTAAGACCTTGTCTGGATTTCAGGGAGCTGAACAGTATCACTATTCGTGACCCTTATCCGCTTCCTCTGATCCCGGACCTGTTCAACCAGGTTGTTGGGGCTAAAGTCTTTTCCAAATTAGACCTAAGAGGGGCATACAACCTAGTCAGGGTCAGAGAAGGAGACGAATGGAAGACGGCTTTCAATACCCCTGAGGGCCATTTTGAGAATTTGGTTATGCCTTTTGGTTTGATGAATGCTCCAGCCGTTTTTCAGCATTTCGAGAACAGCATTTTTTATCATTTAATGGGAAAATTTGTATTAGTGTATTTGGATGACATTTTGATTTTTTCTCCTGATTTCAAGACTCATAAGGAACATTTACGTCAGGTCTTGCTCATCCTGCGGGAGAATAAATTATATGCGAAACTGGAAAAATGTGTGTTTGCGGTTCCAGAAATTCAATTTCTGGGGTTTCTTCTCTCCGCTTCTGGTTTTCGCATGGACCCCGAGAAGGTCCGCGCTGTGCTTGAGTGGGAGCTTCCTGAGAATCAGAAGGCGCTGATGCGTTTTTTGGGCTTTGCCAATTATTACAGGAAATTTATTTTGAATTATTCCTCTGTTGTTAAACCACTCACTGATATGACCAGAAAGGGGGCAAGAGCCACACTGGATCTCATCGCTCGGAGATTCTGGTGGCCTGCGCTTCGTAAGTCGGTTGAGAGTTTTGTGGCAGCTTGCGAGACTTGCGCTCGTGCCAAAGTCCCTCATTCACGGCCATCAGGTCCTCTCCTTCCCTTACCCATTCCTTCCCGTCCTTGGACACATCTGTCCATGGACTTCATAACGGACTTGCCTCGTTCCTCGGGGAAGACTGTGATTCTGGTGGTGGAGGACCGTTTTAGCAAAATGGTGCATTTCATCCCTTTTCCTGGTTTGCCCAATGCTAAGACGCTGGCGCAGGCATTTATTGACCACATTGTCAAATTGCATGGTATTCCTTCAGACATAGTCTCTGATAGGGGCACGCAGTTTGTTTCCAGATTCTGGAAGGCTTTCTGTTCTCGCTTGGGGGTTCGGTTGTCATTCTCTTCTGCTTTCCACCCGCAGTCGAATGGCCAGACAGAGCGCGTCAATCAGAATCTGGAGACATATCTGCGCTGTTTTGTGGCGGAGAATCAGGAGGATTGGTGTTCTTTTTTGTCCCTTGCTGAGTTTGCTTTAAATAACCGTCGTCAGGAGTCCTCTGATAAGTCACCATTTTTTGGTGCATATGGGTTTCATCCGCAGTTTGGGACTTTCTCGGGAGAGGGGTCTTCTGGTTTACCTGATGAGGACAGATTCTCCTCGTCTTTGTCATCTATTTGGCAAAAGATTCAGGATAATCTAAAGAGCATGAGTGAGAGATATAAGCGTGTGGCAGATAAGAGACGTGTGCCTGGTCCGGACCTGAATGTTGGTGATCTGGTGTGGTTGTCTACCAAGAATATCAAATTGAAGGTTCCCTCCTGGAAGTTGGGTCCTAGGTTTATTGGGCCTTACAAGATCCTGTCTGTCATCAATCCTGTTGCCTACCGTCTTGATCTTCCTCAGACTTGGAAGATCCATAATGTTTTTCATAAGTCCTTATTGAAACCTTATGTTCAACCTATTGTACCCTCGCCTTTGCCTCCTCCTCCGATTATGGTTGATGGAAATCTTGAATTTCAGGTCTCTAGGATTGTGGATTCTCGTCTTGTCCGCGGTTCCCTCCAGTACCTCGTTCATTGGGAGGGTTATGGTCCTGAGGAGAGGATGTGGGTCCCAGTGACGGACATTAAGGCCACTCGTCTCATCAGGGCTTTCCATAGGTCCCATCCTGAGAAGGTGGGCCCTGAGTGTCCGGAGTCCACTTGTAGAGGGAGGGGTACTGTCACAACCAGACAGTTGAGAAGCTCTGACAGGAGCTTTCCAGATCCTCCTCCTTGAGTTTCTTTGTTTTGGTTAAGTTCCTCATCTCGTTAGTCTATCTCAGCTGTCATGCAGTTGGACTGATTGCTTCCCTTTAAGTTCCTCCCCATGATGCATTAGCTTGCGGCTTATACAACTTCCTGGAGTGTGTGTGCATGCATGCTGTTTCTATTCCTCAGTCCTCTGCCAGATAAGTGCTGTTCCTTTATTTGTGATTTTCTGTCTGCTGGATTTTCAGGTGACCCTGACTCCCTCCGTGTCTTGTGTAGGGAGCCGGTGGTCGTGTCCCCTCACTATTGTAGGGTCTTCAGGTATTAGATAGCCGAGGTACGTGGATATGCGCCCATCCACCTTTGGGGTGTTCGCATAGGCTGAGCAATTAGGGAGAGTGGCAGGACTCATGTAGGGGTCTCCCTTTTGTTCCTTAGTTGTGGATCCAGTGAGTCATTTATTGTATTGCATTGTCTTGTTTCCTGTACACCATCCGTGACAGTTATAAGGCAAAATAATACAATCTACCAAACATGCGCGAGTTTTCTCACGTGAGTGCAAAACGCATTACAATGTTTTGCACTCGCGCGGAAAAATCGTGCATGTTCCCGCAACGTACCCGCACTTTTTCCCGCAACGCCCGTCTGAAAGAGGCCTGAGTCTCACTTACTTCTGGGATTCGCGTCCCCACCTATCCCTTGGTTTAACTGATAGACTTATGTTTTTTTTCGTATTAACTATGTAGCTACTATGTAACTGATAGAGATGTGGATATCATTCTTGATTAACTAAGATGGTACAAAAGTCCAGCAAGAAACGATATCGATATTATATAGAATACGGGTAAAAATAGAGAAAAAAGTCCAGCAGCAGTACCCTAGTACATGATACAATAATTAAATTTAATGAGAAAACTAAACCTATATAGTCAAAAAGGGGTGGGCCACAGCCAGATATGGCATACTGGGTGAGTGGTAGGGAAGGTGTCCCTGCCACTACTGCCCTAAACTAGTCCTAAGCCCAGGGACGTCTCCTGGTGGTGGGGACTCCCTGTCCTCGTACCTAGCCTCAATCTCCTGTCTGACCCTAATAAGGTGACAGGTAGAATGATACTGGTACCAAAAATGGCCCCCCGATAGGTGACTAGCACAAAAACAAAAATAGAGACATAGAGGTGTCCACTGTATACATCCCTCGTGACCGATTGCCAGGAGGTACAGGGTCCACCTAGAGATTAAAAATACGCAGACGGAACATACGCACAGAGAACACTGATAAGATGCTTATATGATATACAAAAGATACAGAAACGATCCCGACGCGTTTCACCCACAGAGTGGGATCATCAGGGGGTAATGCAAGATAGATATACGGAGATATAGCAAAGTAGATATAAGCAAAGTAAATATAAGGAGCCCAACAATTAGATACGTTGGGCCCCGTACTGCATCTAGGAAGCCCAATAGATATATAATAGGCCCCGTAGAAATGCGTAATTAATAATTGCGTTAGGAAGATTCCATAAAGACACCAGACCCAGGAATAATGTAAATAAAGATAAACATCGAAAAAATGGAACTAAAAGGCTGAATACATACAGTCACTTGGTAGTGAGGTAGGCGATCGAGTAAGTTCAGTAAGTGCAAGATACACGTCTTCTACAAAGAATAGGACATAGATGAAACGATACATACATCTAAGAAATAAGTCATAGAAATACAAGTCCAGTTCTGAGTTTGACAAATAAATACATAAATAAATGATCGAATACCTGGAGTCACAGAGAGCGCCAAAAGCACAGCATGATGAATTGTGAAGATGCTCATAAAACGACATCAGAGATAGTGACCCCAAGCCATATTGGGTATAACTGTAAGAGATGGGATAGTCACCATAGTAATGATGTTAAGGTAGCCCCTCAAGGCTATGAAGAAAAAAGAGGAGACCAAGTACGATACCTGACATGCACTCCCGGTGTAGGACGAACTTGCAGGGTATAGCTCCTAAGATGCAGAGCTACCAACCCAGCCAGAACCTGGGGATACAATAGGGCTATAATGATAAGCCTGTGGACGGGCTGTCCAGAAAGCAAGAAGGCAAAGGAGTGAGTACTTACATGATGCCATCTCTGGTGTAGGAAGAGGGTCTGGGGCAGCGATAGTGGACAACCCCACCCTATAAATAGCCAACCCACCGCAAGATGCGGGGGAACGGGGGGAGAAGGGAGGGGGCAGAGGCCAACTAACTAACGCTAGGTGAGAAAGGCTCCATCCACAGCCGCTGCTGCAAGATCGCCATCATGGGTGCGTTCCACAGTGGAACGCACGCCTGAAGAACACAGTCAGAGCGCTGCCGGACCGATATCCGTTATGTGAGCCGCAGATCCCATGTGACCGGGGGTAAACATGCGTCCCAGCGTGGAACGCAAACCGGAAGGGTCACTTCCGGGTTAGAACCAGACAGGGTATCCAGCGCTAACAGAGGTGATATCCACCACTGTGTGAATATATAGCGACAAGCCACATTTTGGTGATAAATGTTAGGGCTAAAAGAATGGAGAATCGGACGAGGGAAAGGGGGAGGGGAAGAGAGAAAAGAATATGTGCAAGGGATGGAATATATAGAGAAAAGGGAAAAAATACTCAAAAATAAATAAAGAACTGACAACCCCACTGATGACAAGGTGCCAGATAAATGGTGTGCACAATTACAGGGCTACACCATAATAAATATTACATTCGGGTACTTTACGTACCCAGGCTAAGAGGCGGGGAATACTTAATATCTTTACGGATGGCCACAATGGCGAACGGGACATCACAGGGAGTATCCCCGTGCGAGGCCAGAGCTGAAGCAAACACAGAGTAAATGCAATGGAAATTGTAATGTGAAGGTAAGAAACATATGAATGATTTTTGAGTAAACAGAAATCAGCATATGAATGATGGATTAGCACCAGGGAGGTGAAAATATAACTCATAAAAAGCATGAAAAGGTGAGACGTTCGTTTAAACCACGAGGAGATTGTGAACGGAACCTATGTATCCATTCGCTCTCCTTCTGTAAAATACGCCTGTCCCAATCACCTCCGCGTGGAGAGGGGGGCACCAATTCAAGGACGGTGAACCGGAGAACGAAGGGGTCTCCCCCGTGACAATCATTAACGTGTATGGCCAGGGGTGTTGGCTCCTTCTTGTTTACATCGTTAATGTGTTCCAGGATTCTCCTCTTGAACTCGCGGATGGTCTTGCCCACGTAGTCCAAGGGACAAGGGCACTGGCAAAAATACACCAGGCCCTTCGACACGCAGTTGGTAAAGTCACGAACCTGGTAGGGATGACCTGTGGCCGAGCAGGTGATGGTTTTTGCAGTCGAGATGTATTTACAGGCCTTACATCTCCCGCATTTGAAGACGCCGATAGGTTTGCGATCCAACCAGCAGCCACCCTTGGTTGGTGATGAAAAGTGGCTGCGGACAAGGCGGTCCCTCAGGCTCCTACCCCGTCTGTAGGAAACCGAGGGATATTTACTCACAATGTCCGATAGGACGGAATACATATGTAATATAGGCCAATATTTAGTCAGGACTTCCCTAATTGCACGATTGGCAGCGTCAAAATTGGCAATGATCCGTGCTGGTTGGGGATCATCAGCGGTTCTAGATCTCGGAACCAAGAGTTCGGTTCGAGGTTTGGCTACTGCGCATTGAAATGCCTCCCGTAGTACTCCTCTGGGATAGCCTCTTGCGAGGAGTCTCTGCTGCAAACCCCCCGCCTCATTAAAGAATGATGTGTTATTGGAGCAGTTCCTCCTTACCCTGAGGTATTGGCCTCTGGGTATGCCCCGTTTCAGAGCAGTAGGATGGTAACTGCTCCAATGAAGCAGGGAGTTTGTGGCAGTGTTCTTGCGGTAAATATTGGTGGTTAGAGAGTCCCCTACCTTGGTTACCCTCACATCGAGGAAGACAATGGACACAGGATCCATCTCATAGGTGAACCTAAGGCCCACCTGATTCTGATTGAGATCCAGAACAAACTGTTTAAAGTTACGAGGATCACCCTTCCAGACAACGAACACGTTGTCTATATAGCGTGTCCAGAATTGGATCTTATCCGTCCACCAGACGACGTGGTCCGGAAACACGTGAGTGTCCTCCCACCAGCCCAGGAGGAGATTGGCGTAAGATGGGGCACAAGGGCTGCCCATAGCCGTCCCCCTGAGCTGGTGGTAGAACCATGCATCGAAAAGAAAGAAATTATAATTAAGGGTGAACCTCAATAGCTCCAGAATGAACGCATTATGCGGAAAACAATGGATACCCCTGGTTTTAAGGTAGTGGTCAACAGCCTTGAGACCCTGATCATGTGGTATGGAACTATACAGAGCCTCGACGTCAATGCTGCCCAGTAAAACGTCTGGATCCAGATTCAAAGTGTTAATTTTATTGAGGAAGTCCATCGTGTCCCTCGTGTAGGCCGGGAGGGACACGACGAACTCCCTCAAAATCTGATCCAGATAGATACCACAATTCTGGGTTAGGCAATTGACGCCTGAGACTATCGGGCGACCTTTAAGGGGCGATGTCCCCTTATGTACCTTCGGAAGGCCATAGAATGTGGCTATCAATGGATTAGCCGGCAGCAGAAAGTCATATTCAGCTGAACTTATGACCTTGTCCAACGCGCCCTTACTCAAGATGTTCTTGAGTTCCAACAGATAGATTTGAGTCGGGTTAGTGGATAGAATCTCGTAACAACCTCGGTCCTTCAAAAGGTCCAGACACATGTTTTTATACCTATCACAGTCAAGGATGACCAGGTTACCACCCTTGTCGGATGGTTTAATGACAATGGTGTCATCCGTCTCGAGTGACCTGAGTGCCTGCATTTCTGTGATAGATAAGTTAAAGGTCCTGGGTCTCACCTGTTCCAATTGATCTAGATCCTGTGTAACCAGCTGGAGAAATATGTCAATATGCTCAGAGCTCGAAGGAGGAGGCATTCGTCTACTTCTAGGTCGTAATGAAGTGAATGGACCCTGTCCGGGGATTCTCTGCTCCTCACTACTAAGATCAATGAGATTTTGGAGATCACCGTAATCACCCTCTTCAAGCCCCAATCTATGGCAGGTATCACTATTGGTGTTCTTGAAGAACTTGTGCCATTTGAGCCTTCGGCAGAAGAGGTGGAGGTCCTTAGTCCAGGCAAAGAGACTGAAGTCCGTAGTGGGTACAAACGACAATCCCCGCCTAAGGACCCCCACCTCCTCCGGGCGAAGGATCCGGGCTGAGAGGTTAATAATTTGAAGGTCGTCCGGTGACCCCTGTCCTAGCGATTCCGATCCCGAAGCTGATTAACTAAGATGGCCCCCATATCCTCCAGCTCTCAGCTAACGCCATAGTCACTCAAGTTCAAAAAGGACCCTCCTCCCTGATGTGTCATATTTGACGTATGCTGTACTGCTGTTAGTCTGAAGCCATTACAAGATGGCGCTTACACCTACATATTTACATAGTTTGCATACCAAAGTTAGTAAAACAATGCACAATGCGCAGATGGCAAGTGTAATCTCTTTTCTTATTTTTGTATTCTATCCAATGGAACAATGCCACGAGCCTCAGGCGGGATGCCCCCTCTGATGTACTTATAAACTGCTTAAAGAGGACCTTTCAACAGGATACATGTATTGAAAGAGATATATACCTTACAGTGCGGCCCCCAGTGATGTTTTTCCGCTTTTTTTTTTTTTTCCAAAGAACCCCCCCTTTTGTCCACTGTGGTCCCCGTTTGTTTTGGCGCCTCATATGCTAATGAGGCGATTTGGTTCAACTAGGCGGGGACTTGAATTTGTCCTGGGCGTGGTTATCTTCTCCCTGGCTGCGAGCGCATCCAATCAGAGCACCCCGCTCTTAGCCAGGGAGAAGGAGCTCAAGTTCTCGCGAGATTCACGAGAACTTGTGCTTTTACACATCCCAAGCCGTGCGCCATCTTGGAGTCCCTTAGGGGGTGGTGGGAGGCAAATTTGAAAAACTAACATCACGCTCGTTTGCCTAGGGGGAGTATTAGTAAAGGTTGAACAAGCTGCTCATTTTCATACTTACCCACAGGATGCTGCTGCTGCTGCCGCCTATGCCGCCGCCGCTGCGATGCTCTCCGCCGGGGACTCCAAGATGGCGCACGGCTCAGGATGTGTAAAAGCTCAAGTTCTCGCGAATCTTGCTAGAACTTGAGCTCCTTCTCCCTGGCTAAGAGCGGGGTGGTCTGACTGGATACGCTTGCAGCCAGGGAGAAGATAACCGCGCCCAGGACAAATTCAAGTCCCCACCTAGTTGAACCGAATCCCTTCATTAGCATATAAGGCGCCAAAACAAACGAGGACCACAGCGGACGAAAGGGGGGGTCCTTTGAAAAAAAAAAAAAGCGGAAAGACATCACTGGGGGCCGCACTGTAAGGTAATATAACTATTTCAATACATGTATCCTGGTGAAAGGTCCCCTTTAACTTCATTGAATAAATGAGAACTGCTTTGACCCTTGCCTGGTGTCAGTGCTGTTTCTTCCATGCATGTAAAATCCTAGGATTAAGATAATTTGGAACAGTAGAGCAAACGTATTTGGCTTTAACATAACTATGACTAAGCTCTCACTCTGATATGATAAAATCTGAGACCCTCAACTAGGGATGAGCAAATCGAAGATGAAATATCCGAAGTCGATTTGCATAAAACTTTGTTCTAATACTGTATGGAGCAGGAGCTTCATACACTATTAGAATGTATTGGCTTCGATGAGCCGAAGTTATTGCTTCACGAAGTCTCGTGAGACTTCAGGCAATAACTTCATAAATTTATTTGTACTGTAAAAAACCATTTCCCGAACTCTATATATAAAGCTTCTGTATACTCCAGCTCGATTTTGACTTGAAGGGGAGCTGAGCTGCAGTAGCCTGGCATGGCCACTACACAGTGTACGTAACCCTGTGCTTTTCCCTCTTTCCATGGTAGGTTCTGGGGATTTGCTGAAAAAGCTGATTAATGGGGGTGACAAAATATCTCCACTGATCTGATATTGATGACCTATCCTGAGGATAGGCCATCAATATCTAAGTCCTGGAAAACTCTTACCTAAAACTTTAAGTACACGTTATTAAAACGTATAATTAGCTGTTCAGTGTAAGTGCAGGGCAGCAGCTGACATAAGACATCGCTCCTCTGCATGTGCCTGCTTTGCTAAAGCCTGACATAGCACTTGTATTCCAGGCTTCAGCCAGCAGGGTTGGTACAGACAGAACTTGCCTGTACAGCGCTTAGACTACGGGCAGAGAGAGAGTCCATACTCCCCGACACAGTTCTGTACGGGAGTACGATGTCTAAAGTGCGAATAGGCACCTGAACTTCAGGTGCCTATTTCACATGAAAAAATACAAAATAAGTAATAAAAGTACAATGCAAATACTAGTTTAGCCTGTTTCCTAAAGATTTTAATAAAGTGCTCTTATTGGTTTAGGTGCACTTTAAAGACTAGACATTTTTTTTTCTTCTTCTTGGCATTCCAGTTCTTAAAAGGTTTTCATTTTTGCATTCATGTGACTAGACCGGTATTTGTTATAGAACACTTTGTTCTTTCTATTTTTACCATTCTGGATGTGCAAACATTAGCACATAAAGAGAGTCTGTGAATATGTACTTCATTTTTCAGGCAGCATGTTATAGAGCAGAAGGAGCTGATCTGAGGGGTCCTGATCCCAAGGATAGAGGTCCTGTTCCCCCATCCTGATGCAGTGACAGGCTGCACATGTGGCCTTTTGCTCCATTCACTCGCTATTGGATTACTGGAGATAGCCAAGTACAGCCTCTGCTACCTGGTGGACCCATAGAGGATGAATGGAACAGCAGGGTGCATGTTCCGTCTGGTGCTACATCATTTTCGGGACCTGTGGGGGGGTCTGTGGATAGAGGATAACTTAAAAACTTGGAGCAACCCCTTTAATTCACCGTTCATATTTGAAGCACCCAATCGTCTTCTCAATGTTATCTTTCGGGGAGATTTGGAAGCTCCCTATACACATTAGATTGTTAGCCAACTTCACTGAATACGGTTTGGCCAACAGTAGCCTAATGTATAATGGGGCCTTAAGAATGACCGCTAGATGCCCTTACAAGTCCCTGTGCATTATATATTATAATATTAATAAAAAACATTAAAATAAACATGTATGTGATAGATGGGATGCCCAACCTGCGGCCCTCCAACTGTTGAAAAACTACAACTCCCAGCATGCCCGGACAGCCTACACCTATGAGCTTACAGCAGGGCATGCTGGCAGTTGTAGTTTTACAACAGCTGGAGGGCCGCAGGTTGATCATCCCATATGATAAATATGATGAATAATATGTGTTATTAAATAATTGTTACAAAGCAATGTAATTATTAGCGAATGGCAACCAACGTGCAAAATAGCAAAATTGTTTCTTGTACCCAAAAATAATCCTTATTTTTTTAAAATATCAGATACATAAAAAGAGCATGCAGTGAAATCATACTGAAATTGTAAAACTCAGAATGGGCCCAGTACTAAACCTATGTAAATGTAAGCAGTGAGCGCCTCCTAGTGGCAGTTACAAGTATGCACGGAACGTCACCGGTGCACAGATATATGCTCATACTGCGCTTCTCTTACCTTCCGTATCCCAGTACTGGATATCAGAGGACGGTCTCAGTGACTGGTAATTGATGCTCACTTTAACAGGGGTTTTTTCAATACTTAGAATATCGAATATGGACTCATTCCAGAAACGGTCACCCATCCACTCTCTAGACAGACTGATTCCTGCTAAGCAAACATTTTTAAAAGTGAATATGAGGTTTTTAGAACTTGCATATTTTGATCAAATTGAACCTCTTCCAATATTAGGTGCAGGACCACACAGGGACTCTAACCATCATGTGAGTACATTGCTATAGACCCTTGGTCAGATAGGAGCTCATTGCACTGTAGAGCACTATGATGCTGTGAGTTCAGGTCAGATGAGCCGTTTTTGGTCCGGGAGCTACAGCCGACACACGGGCCATGTTTCCCAGGCTTCACACAGGGTATTTACCATGAGTTTGTGCTTACAGCCATACATTCCAGGTTCATATTTGAATAAAGTTAGACCTTAATTGCAGCGACCATGAAATATGAACAGTGTCTGCCAGAATGAACAACCCTATTAAATCAAACATACTGCCTGTTAGGGTTGATTATTCTGAGTGAAATGGCCCCTCTCTCATTTAAATCCATGGCCCTATTGAGGTGTTCAGTGCACTAGTGTATGGGCCTAGCCCCTTGGAGCACTGATTTGCCCCTTAGACACTAGCCCCTTAATAGTGACTGAGCCAGGCATGCTCGCTGTCTTCCTCACTTGCCCTCTAATTCCACTCATGCACCAGTGAAATTTTAATCAGCATATGTGCAGTGCTGACCATCTCATTCCACTTTCCTTGAAAGATCTGAAAACTTTGGGATCTCAGTATTGCGGAAAGCCAACTGAGATGTACTTCACATGCACCAATTGAACATTCAAAGGCTCAAGAGTGGGATTACAGGCCCAGGTGGGAAGACAGTGAGGATGCCAAGCCCTGCCACTTAAGGGGATAGGAGGAGGGGCTAAGAGCTCAGTGAACTGGTGCTCCGAGGAGCCAGGCCAACTCCTCAGTAAACTAAACACCTCATATGAAAAAAAAAAACTGTTGATTTCTCAAAAATGGGGCCACAGATTTCAACAATAAAGGGGTCTTTTAACTCAGCCAGATCAACCCTAACAACAGCAAGCAAAAAACGTAGTCTTCTTAAAACAAACTTAATGTGTAACTTTCATTCTTTTGTTCTTTTGTAAACTGTAGGGGCAGTGACACCGACCATTTTTGTTACATACTTTAATTACTGAAATTGTACATTTCTATTCGAAAATTACGGTAGCTCTAAAGTGATCCACACTGACAGCTGCTCTCCCCCATCTATATACACTCACCTAAAGAATTATTAGGAACACCATACTAATACGGTGTTAGACCCCCTTTTGCCTTCAGAACTGCCTTAATTCTACGTGGCATTGATTCAACAAGTGCTGATAGCATTCTTTAGAAATGTTGGCCCATATTGATAGGATAGCATCTTACAGTTGATGGAGATTTGAGGGATGCACATCCAGGGCACGAAGCTCCCGTTCCACCACATCCCAAAGATGCTCTATTGGGTTGAGATCTGGTGACTGTGGGGGCCATTTTAGTACAGTGAACTCATTGTCATGTTCAAGAAACCAATTTGAAATGATTCGAGCTTTGTGACATGGTGCATTATCCTGCTGGAAGTAGCCATCAGAGGATGGATACATGTTCTCATTCTGTTTACGCCAAATTCGGACTCTACCATTTGAATGTCTCAACAGAAATCGAGACTCATCAGACCAGGCAACATTTTTCCAGTCTTCAACAGTCCAATTTTGGTGAGCTCGTGCAAATTGTAGCCTTTTTTTCCTATTTGTAATGGAGATGAGTGGTACCCGGTGGGGTCTTCTGCTGTTGTAGCCCATCCGCCTCAAGGTTGTGCGTGTTGTGGCTTCACAAATGCTTTGCTGCATACCTCGGTTGTAACGAGTGGTTATTTCAGTCAACGTTGCTCTTCTATCAGCTTGAATCAGTCGGCCCATTCTCCTCTGACCTCTAGCATCCACAAGGCATTTTTGCCCACAGGACTGCCGCATACTGGATGTTTTTCCCTTTTCACACCATTCTTTGTAAACCCTAGAAATGGTTGTGCGTGAAAATCCCAGTAACTGAGCAGATTGTGAAATACTCAGACAGGCCCGTCTGGCACCAACAACCATGCCACGCTCAAAATTGCTTAAATCACCTTTCTTTCCCATTCTGACATTCAGTTTGGAGTTCAGGAGATTGTCTTGACCAGGACCATACCCCTAAATGCATTGAAGCAACTGCCATGTGATTGGTTGACTAGATAATTGCATTAATGAGAAATAGAACAGGTGTTCCTAATAATTCTTTAGGTGAGTGCAGAGAGAGACAGTGAGGGCAGCAGCAGTCAGTGTGACATATTGCTAGGACCTGCACCTAAACTAACGAAATACACAAAGTGCAGGAGGGCGCACCGGGCAGGCGCTGTCACTCTCCATTCATTTCTATGAGAGTATGGGGGAGGTATGTCCCGCTTTGTGGCAGCTGTCTTCTAAAGGAAGCAGAGACAGCTGCCTCTAATGATGAAGCAACACCCTGCTTCATCATTCTTCCTCCTGTCTGCGCTCCACACTGCAGGTCTGGGTAGGGGGGCGGGACAGGGGCTGGGCCATCCGGGAGCTCTGTGTATCATACTGCTGCTACTGGGGAATGAGGTAAGTATGTGGAGTTTTTTTTTTACTGTCTGTGAAGAGAGCACAGCTTGGCATATTTCTATCAGAGGGCACTTTACCTGGCCTATTACTATCAGGGGGCACTTTACTGGGCATATTACTATCAGGGGGCACTTTACTGGGCATATTACTAGGAGCACTTTACTGGGCATATTACTATCAGGGAGCACTTTACTGGGCATATTACTATCAGGGGGCACTTTACTGGGCATATTACTATCAGGGGGCACTTTACTGGGCATATTACTATCAGGGAGCACTTTACTGGGCATATTACTGTCAGGGGCACATTACTGAGCATATTACTATCAGGGGACACATAACTGGGCATAACTACTGTGAGGGGGTAATTATCTGGCCATAACTACTGTGAAGGGGCATAAATCTGGGCATCGTTACTGTGAAGGGGCACATGTCAGGGCATTGCTACTGTGAGGAGGCACATATCTGAGTATAACTACTGTGAGGGGGCACATATCTGGCCATAACTACTGTGAGGGGGAACATATCTGGCCATAACTACTGTGTGTGGGGGGGGGCACATATCTAGCCATAACTACTGTGAGGGGGGCACATATCTGGCCATAACTAATTTGAGGGGCACATATCTGGCCATAACTACTGTGAGGGGCACATATCTGAGTGAGGGCAGCAGCAGTTAGTGTGGAGGGTGTCTCCACAGTTAAAGGGTTATTCCCATCTTTGACACTGGGGACATATCGCTAGGACCTGCACCTAAACTAACGAAATACACAAAGTGCAGGAGGGTGCACCGCGCAGGCGCGGTCACTCTCCATTCATTTCTATGAGAGTATGGGGGAGGTATGTCCCGCTTTGTGGCAGCTGTCTTCTAAAGGAAGCAGAGACAGCTGCCTCTAATGATGAAGCAACACCCTGCTTCATCATTCTTCCTCCTGTCTGCGCTCCACACTGCAGGTCTGGATAGGGGGGCGGGACAGGGGCTGGGCCATCCGGGAGCTCTGTGTATCATACTGCTGCTACTGGGGAATGAGGTAAGTATGTGGAGTTTTTTTTTTTACTGTCTGTGAAGAGAGCACAGCTTGGCATATTTCTATCAGAGGGCACTTTACCTGGCCTATTACTATCAGGGGGCACTTTACTGGGCATATTACTATCAGGGGGCACTTTACTGGGCATATTACTAGGAGCACTTTACTGGGCATATTACTATCAGAGAGCACTTTACTGGGCATATTACTATCAGGGGGCACTTTACTGGGCAAATTACTATCAGGGGGCACTTTACTGGGCATATTACTATCAGGGAGCACTTTACTGGGCATATTACTGTCAGGGGCACATTACTGAGCATATTACTATCAGGGGACACATAACTGGGCATAACTACTGTGAGGGGGTAATTATCTGGCCATAACTACTGTGAAGGGGCATAAATCTGGGCATCGTTACTGTGAAGGGGCACATGTCAGGGCATTGCTACTGTGAGGAGGCACATATCTGAGTATAACTACTGTGAGGGGGCACATATCTGGCCATAACTACTGTGAGGGGGAACATATCTGGCCATAACTACTGTGTGGGGGGGGGGGGCACATATCTAGCCATAACTACTGTGAGGGGGGCACATATCTGGCCATAACTAATTTGAGGGGCACATATCTGGCCATAACTACTGTGAGGGGCACATATCTGAGTGAGGGCAGCAGCAGTTAGTGTGGAGGGTGTCTCCACAGTTAAAGGGTTATTCCCATCTTTGACACTGGGGACATATCGCTAGGACCTGCACCTAAACTAACGAAATACACAAAGTGCAGGAGGGCGCACCGCGCAGGCGCGGTCACTCTCCATTCATTTCTATGAGAGTATGGGGGAGGTATGTCCCGCTTTGTGGCAGCTGTCCTCTATAGGAAGCAGAGACAGCTGCCTCTAATGATGAAGCAAGAGCATCAGCTCCCTGCTCCATCATTCTTCCTCCTGTCTGCGCTCCACACTACAGGTCTGGGTAGGGGGGCGGGGTAGGGGCTGGGCCATCCGGGAGCTCCGTGTATCATGCTGCTGCTGCTGCTGCCGGGGAACGAGGTAAGTATGTGGAGTTTATTTTTTTATTTTCTGCCTGTGAAGGGGGCACAGCTGGGCATATTTCTATCAGGGGCCCTTTACTGGGCATATTACTGGCAGGTGGCACTTTACTGAGCATATTACTGTCAGGGGGCATTTTACTTGGCTTATTACTATCAGGGGACACATAACTGGGCATAATTACTGTGAGGGGCACATATCTGGCCATAACTACTGTGAGGTGGCATAAATCTGGGCATCGCTACTGTGAGGGGCACATATCTGACCATAACTACTGAGAGGGGGCACATATCTGAGCATCGCTACTGTGAGGAGGTATATATCTGGCCATAACTACTTTGGGGGGCAAATATCTGGCCATAACTACTGTGAGGGGCACATATATGGGCATCTCTACTGTGAGGGGCAAATATCTGGGCATCGCTACTGTGAGGGGGCACATATCTGTACATAACTACTGGGAGGAGCACATATCTGGCCATAACTACTGTGAGGAGGCACATATCTCAGCATTACTACTGTGAGGGGCACATATCTGGGCATCGCTACTGTGAGGGGCACATATCTGGGCATAACTACTGGGAGGGGCACATATCTGGCATAACTACTGTGAGGGGGCACATATTTGGCATAACTACTGTGAGGGGGCACATATCAGGGTATTGCTACTGTGTGGGGGCACATATCAGGGCATCGCTACTGTGAGGAGGCACATATCTGGCCATAACTACTTTGAGGGAGCACATATCTGGGCATCGCTACTGTGAGGTGGCACATATCTGGCCATAACTACATTGAGGGGGCACATATCTGGCTATAACTACTGTGAGGGGGCACATATCTGGGCATTGCTACTGTGAGGAGGGACATATCTGGCCATAACTACTTTGAGGGAGCACATATCTGGGCATCGCTACTGTGAGGTGGCACATATCTGGTCATAACTACTTTGAGGGAGCACATATCTGGGCATCGCTACTGTGAGGTGGCACATATCTGGCCATAACTACATTGAGGGGGCACATATCTGGCTATAACTACTGTGAGGGGGCACATATCTGGGCATCGCTACTGTGAGGAGGCACATATCTGGCCATAACTACTTTGAGGGGGCATATATCTGGCCATAACTACATTGAGGGGGCACATATCTGGCTATAACTACTGTGAGGGGGCACATATCTGGGCATCGCTACTGTGAGGGGGCACATATCTTGCCATAACTACATTGAGGGGGCACATATCTGGCCATAACTACTTTGAGGGAGCACATATCTGGGCATCGCTACTGTGAGGTGGCACATATCTGGACATAACTACATTGAGGGGGCACATATCTGGCTATAACTACTGTGAGGGGGCACATATCAGGGCATAACTACTGTGAGGGGCACATATCTGGCATAACTACTGTGAGGGGCACATATCTGGCCATAACTGCTGCGATGCGTCACAAATCTGGCCATAACTACTGTGAGGGAGCACATATCTGGGCATAACTACTGTGAGGGGGCACATATCTGGCCATAACTACTGTGAGGGAGCACATATCTGGCCATAATTACTGTAAGGGGGCACATATCTGGCCATAACTACTGTGGGGGGCACATATCTGGACATTACTACTGTGAGGGGAACATATCTGGGCATCGCTACTGTGAGGGGGCACATGTCAGAGCATTGCTACTGTGAGGGGCACATATCAGTGCATAACTACTGTGAGGGGCACATATCAGTGCATAACTACTGTGAGGGGCACATATCAGTGCATAACTACTGTGAGGGGCACATATCAGTGCATAACTACTGTGAGGGGCACATATCTGGCATAACTTATGTGAGGGGCACATATCAGGGCATAACTACTGAGAGGGGAGCACATATCAGGGCATAACCTGTGAAGGGGGCACAATGCAGGAATAATTACTGTGTGGTGGGATAAAGGGGGGATAATTACTATGTGGGAGCATTTAGGGGACTTGGTGGGACTAGGTGTTTAGTTATGTTTTGGGCGGAGTTACAGGTGTGATCTAGTGCGGTAAAAAATTGCCGCCGCCGCGCGCTTCATGTCCCTTTTCCTTCTTTTGAAAAGTTGAGAAGTATGTAATATCAGTCTGTGCAGATCTCCACAGACCTCAGTGATAAGAGTCCCAGCCACTCTCAGCCGCTCTCCTGTGTTGTATTTAACCCTGGCCTCAGTTGTCTCATCTCTCTCTAGATGCCGCTCTCCTTGATGACTCTCCCTCAGGGGTCTCTCTACAATCCTTGCAGACTCTCCTCTCATCCTTCTCCATTACACTTCCTCACAGCCCTAAATCCTGTCAGCACCAAGCTCCGCCCCCTCCTCTCAGCCATTTCTACAATGTCTGACTCTGTGGCTGTCTGAGCATGCTCAGTGCACTCCCTCACATCTAATAATATATTCATTCTGCATACAGTAGATAGATGCATAACTTAAAACCAACCGCTGTTACATATCAAACATAGTAAACAGTGGAACACATCTGCCCAATTTATCAAACTGGTGTAAAGGAGAACTGGCTTAGTTGCCCATAGCAACAAATCAAATTCCACCTTTCATTTTCTAAAGGAGCTCTGAAAAATGTAAGGTGGAATCTGATTGGTTGCTATGGGCCACTAAGCCAGTTCTCCTTTACACCAGTTTGATAAATCTCCCCCAGGTTATACAAATAATAGGACAGACTGCAGTATATACCACAGACATGTCTAACTCTCTCACATGTGGTGGGCCCGCCACTAGTCTGCGGGGGCTCCGTTATAAGTATAGGTACGAGTCCCAGAGGTGGGACCTGCACCTTTCAGACATTAGGGGCATATCCTAGTGATATGCCCTTCAATGTTCAAGATGGGAATACCCCTTTAAGTGAACAGAAGACAGGGAGCCTTGTTAATGCACAAAATGGGACACTTTAGAGCTATTTTTGTAATTTACGATTTCAGTAATTAAAGTATATTACAAAAGTGGTCAGTATCACTGCCTCTATACAGTACAAAAAAAAAAGAATGACAGCTACAGTTTAAATTGACGGTATCTGGAAGTATCCCAGCCAAAGTACATAGATACGCTTTTGGCATATGATTAAAGGGGTCGTCTCTCACTTCAGTAATTGGCATTTATCATGTAGAGAAAGTTAATACAAGGCACTTACTAATTTACTGTGATTGTCCATATTGCTTCCTTTGCTGGCTGGATTCATTTTTCTATCACATTATACACTGCTTGTTTCCATGGTTACGACCACCCTGCAATCCATCAACATGGTCGTGCTTGCACACTATAAAAAAAAAGCACCAGCCTATATGAGCTCCCACAGTCTCAGAGAGGTCAACAATTTTTCCTATAGTGTGCAATCACGACCACCGATGCTGGATTGCAGGGTGGTTGTAACCATGGAAACGAGCAGTGTATAATGTGATGGAAAAATGAACCCAGCCAGCAAAGGAGGCAATATGGAGAATCACAGTACATTAGTAAGTGCCTTGTATTCACTTTCTCTACATGATAAATGGCACTTGCTGAAGTGAGACAACTCCTTTGGCTACATGCACACGGCCGTTGTTTTGGTCCGCATCCCAGCCGCCGCTTTGGCGGCTCGGATGTGGACCCATTCACTTCAATGGGGCCGCAAAAGATGCGGACAGCACTCCGTGTGCTGTCCGCATCCGTTACTCCGTTCCGTGGCCCCGCTAAAAAAATATAACATGTCCTATTCTTGTCTGCGCTTTGCGGACAAGAATAGGCATTTATATTAAAGGCTGTCCGTGCCGTTCCGCAAATTGCACCACGGTCGTGTGCATGAGGCCTTTAAGGATTGAAATTCTCTGGGCCTCCTATATCCCAGCTTTTCTAGATTATAGGCTCAACATGGAAGTGTAAACCTAGTCTAAGGCCGAATACACACGTCCGTGTGATCCCGGCCTGTCATCCTGCTGACAGCAGGAGCGCACGGCGTCATTGGTTGCTATGACGCCGTGCGCTTCGTGCCGCCGCTGCAGTACAGTAATACACTGGTGTGATCTATACGAGTGTATTACTGTACTGCAGAGGCAGCACGAAGCACATGGCGTCATAGCAACCAATGACGCCGTGCGCTCCTGCTCTCAGCAGGATGCCAGCCCGTTATCACACGGACAGTGTTCCACGGATGTGTGCATACGGCCTAATAAAGACAGAGGGAGGTATTTATCAACCCCCCTCTGCCAGAATAGAGAACCAAAAAGTTGCATATTTTTGAATGACCCCCACAAGCCCAAAATTTGTGACTTTTTGCAGTTTCTCTTTTAAGAGGGTGGGAGGGGTGTGGTCTACATAGCCCAATAGATTTAATGACATTTGCATGAGAAACCTACGCCTCTTAACCCCTTAATGCAAAATGATTTAACTGTGCTTCATTTTGGTGTAAGGGATGTAGCTTAGCCCGCTCCATACGCGGTGGGTACTAGCTGTGTAATACAGTTGACGCCTATACACAAATTCATTTCCGATTCTGATCAAGCAACCTTGACATCTGAGGGGTTAGTGTCCATTCACACATCTGTAAGTGTTTGGCTGAACGCACACGGCCAGCATTATGATAGAAATGCCTATTCTTGTCCGTGATTGCAGACAAAAATAGGACTTGCTCTATCTTTTTTGTGGGGCCGCAGAACGGAACTACTGTCCCATTGAAATGAATGGGTCCACACCCATTCTACAAAATTGCGGAACTGATGCGTACCCATAAATACGGTTGTGTAAATGGACCCTTAGGTCATTTTCAATGGGGCCGGAAGAGATGCAGACAGCACACAGTGTGCTGTCCGCATCCGCATTTCCGGTGCGCAGCCCCGATCTTCCGGTCCACGGCTCCCGAAAAAAATAGGACATGTCCTATTCTTATCTGTAAAGAATAAATCAAGGCAACTGGACTTACTTTAGATTTCTTAAAAAAATCTACTGTAAGTCCAGTTGCCTTGAATTATTCTTATACCATGACCTGGATAAATGAGAACCTTCACAGACATGTCCTATTCTTGTCCGCAATAGCGGACAAGAATAGGCATTTCTATAGGGGTGCTGGCCCGGTGTATTTCGGATCCGCAATTTGCAGATCTGCAACTCACAACGGACGTGTGAATGGACCCTTAGACAGATGGAAGCAGCTGCCTCTACCCTCCGATTGGAGCCCCCACACTGAAATTGCTGGGTTCTGATCAATTACTATGGTAACCTGAGGTCTAATAAATGTTTCTAGGCCTGTCATCGTAAACTCTTTACTAAGCCCTGCCACCATCAGGGCTGAATAGGAGGCCTGTAAAACTCCTATAGACTGCAGAAGTATTCTATTGCAGTCTATGGTACAAACAATCACAATGTCATATGTTCAAGTCTCCTAAGGTGACAAAAAATGACATTAAAATAAAGTTTAGAAAAATACTAAAAAAAAATACTAAAAACACCCTTTCCCAATTGTACATAAATAGCCAAAAATAATAATAAACACAATTGGTATTGCCATATCTGAAAATATTCAAACTATTAAAATGCAAAAAATATTTATGATGTGCAGTGAACACCATAACAGAAAAAATGGCCAATTTGTTGTTTTTCATCATCTAAAAAAAAATCTATAAAAAGTGACCCAAACATTATTTTATGTACCATAAATAACACCAGTAAAAACTACAGCTCACCATGCAAAAAATAAATCTGCACACAACTCTGTAGACGGAAAGGTCTTTATTTTTTAAAAGCAGTAAAACATTAAAATTATCGAAATTTGGTATCACTGTAATCATATTGACCCTGTGACACATTAAAAGGTCTGGTGTGGAGGGGAAGGTATTTTCCTCCCAGTATGTGCTGCTAGACTGATTGACAGCCAGGTGAGGTCAAGCACTGGACTGGATCTCAGGTACCGGTCCGGGCTTTGCCGACACCTAACTGTCTTAAAAAAGCCAGCTGGATGGCAGTAGGGGTTTGTATGAGGCCTGTGCCTGGATAAATGCTTGCAAGTGCAACCTGTTTGGAGAAGACAGGTCGACGAAATCCTGGACTTAAACTTTGGTGTGGACCTGTTTTCAAAGTGTGAACACACACCTGGACTTGGACTCTTTATACGGGACCTGCAGCATGGTGTGAACTGTACACCAGGACTTTCAACGAAGGTGAAGTTGTTTGCTAAGCTAGAGTCTGATTAGGAACTTTTTTTTGGTGACTCTGTTCTGCATCCGCTCACCCTACCTACCAGAGTAAATCCCCACAACCCACAGAATAAGGTTGCCGTGTTATTTTTAGAGCATAGTGAGGGGCAAAAATATAAAGCCCAAAAAATCTTATACAGTTGCGCCCCTTTTGAAAAAGCTGAGCGAAACGTGCGTCAGGGGTGCGATCACCAAGGTCCCAAGGTTGGTTCCCCTATATTACATTTTATACATGTGTTTTATATGCTGGTTGTGACCCTTTATGTGCTGGATGCATGTGGCATTTAATTATGTCCGCTGTTGTGGATATGCTATCCATACACTGCGTCTATTTACACTTATGATTCGGCTGGCGTGCTAACACCAGCATTATTACTTAAGCCCACGTTTCCCTCTGGCCTGTGGATGAGATAATTTATCTCGATTTAGCCACTTAGCTAACTCAGGCTAGCGGGTGACGTGCACTTAGGGGATATATCCATTTTGTGTAACCTTGGTGGGGCGCTGATCCGCAGTGCCGCCACATTACTGCTGTTATTTATTACATTTACTATTGTCTATTTTTTGTCCTTTATGTGACTAATTAATAAAATATTTTGTTATTTATGTACATGTGTGTTCTTGTTTATCGGATCTATTGAGTTGGCGCTCACATATGATTTTCTCATTGATATTGAGGAGTATTTCGGTTATAATAGAATCTACGATACGTAAAACACTAAACAAGAATGAATTTCATGGGAGGATACCACAGAGGAAGCCACTGTTGTCCAAAAAAACATTGCTGCACGTTTACAGTTTGCACAAGAGCACCTCCTCCACAGCAGTACTGGCAAAATATTCTGTGGACAGATGAAACCAGTTGAGTTGTTTGGAAGAAACACACAACACTATGTGTGGAGAAAAAGAGGCACAGCACACCAACATCAAAACCTCATCCCAACTGTGAAGTATGGTGGTGGGGGCATCATGGTTTGGGGCTGCTTTGCTCCGTCAGGGCCTGGACGGATTGCTATCATTGAAGGAAAAATGAATTCCCAAGTTTATCAAGACATTTTGCAAGAGAACTTAAAGTGGTTCTGCAGTTTTTTTAAACTCCTCTGGATAGATCAGCATCTGATCGGCGGGGGTCCGACACCCGGGACCCCCGCCGATCAGCTGTTTGAGAAGGCAGCGGCGTTCCAGCAGCGCCGCGGCCTTCACACTGTTTACCGCAGGCCCAGTGACGTCACGACTAGTATCACTGGCCTGGGCGCGTCTAAGCTCCGTTCCCTTGAATTGAGCTTAGCCCCGCCCAGGCCAGTAGATAAAAGTCGTGACGTTAGTCGGCCAGCGGTAAACAGTGAGAAGGCCGCGGCGCTGCTGGAGCGCCGCTGCCTTCTCAAACAGCTGATCGGCGGCGGGTCCCGGGTGTCGGACTCCCGCCGATCAGATGCTGATGATCTATCCAGAGGATAGATCATCAGTTTAAACAAAGTGCAGAACCCTTTTAAGGCCATCTGTCCACCAGCTGAAGCTCAACAGAAGATGGGTGTTGCAAAAGGACAACAACCCAAAGCATAGAAGTAAATCAACAACAGAATGGCTTAAACAGAAGAAAATACGCCTTCTGGAGTGGCCCAGTCAGAGTCCTGACCTCAACCCGATTGAGATGCTGTGGCATGACCTCAAGAAAGCGATTCACACCAGACATCCCAAGAATATTGCTGAACTTAGACAGTTCTGTGAAGAGGATTGGTCAAGAATTACTCCTGACCGTTGTGCACGTCTGATCTGCAACTACCGGAAACGTTTGGTTGAAGTTATTGCTGCCAAAGGAGGTTCAACCAGTTATTAAATCCAAGGGTTCACATACTTTTTCCACCTGCACTGTGAATGTTTACATGGTGTGTTCAATAAAACATGGTATAATTTAATTCTTTGTGTGTTATTAGTTTAAGCAGACTGTGATTGTCTATTGTTGTGACTTAGATGAAGATCAGATCACATTTTATGACCAATTTGCGAAGAAATCCATATCATTCCAAAGGGTTCACATACTTTTTCTTGCAACTGTATATTATTATTTTTTATTTCATCCCACACACAATTCCCCCCCCCCCCCATATTTTCTAATACAAGACAATGCAAATTACGGTACCTGGCATCCAAAAATGAGTTTACAATTTTTTTCACCCTAATGATAATCAGCATGGTGAACAGGTCTCCCCAAGGACATTCACCCCGTCTAGTATTACCATGCCACTATTAGAGGATGCAAAGATAGATAGATTACAAGTTGAAGAGCAAGGGAACCTGTCTGAGGTAGAAGAGTCTGATGCAGCATTAGTCTTGCCTCAAACAAATCTAGTCCAAACAAATGAACTAAGACGTTCATCATGTGCCAGAAAACTGACCCCAAAGATGCTAGAAAATTTGGAGCAAGAAGCAGCATTAAAAGGAAAAAAGTTCGCCAGAATGTATGAGAAGTGGAAATTATACATAAAAGGCATTCGTGGAAAGTTAAAACAAGAAAGTATAAAAGGGAACTTGAGTAATATGTTAGAGACGGTAGAAGAATCTGAATCAGAGCTTATGGCAACATATGTCAACCTGCGGTCGCTTATTACAACTTCCCAGGACATTGTAAGGAACATGGACACATGTACTGCGGTCACTAAAGATTTAGTAAAGCTGATGAGAGAACTATCATCTGCAGAAGACTATGATGAAGTTAAAGCAAGAAGTAGAATGAATGAGCTTTTTATGAGAGACTATGCTAGGGCCTTAGGTGGAACCACAATTACAAGTGGGACTTCCTTCGCTAGCAGAAGTGTCACCCCCATATCAGAGTCCTCAAATACTTCAGCCAAAAGAAAGGAATTAGCTAAACAACTTGCTGTCAAGAAAGCAGAAATTGAAATGGAAGCTGCCATCGAGGTGCAGCGCCAACTGATGGCTGAAAAGGAAGCTGAAAATGATGCACAACGCCATCAGATAGAAGCTGAAATGGATGCACAGCGCCATGAGATGGAAGCTGAAATGGATGCACAGCGCCATCAGATGGAAGCTGAAATGGAGGCACAGCGCCATCAAATGGCAGCTGAAATGGAAGCACAGCGCCAACAGATTAAAAGTCTGGAAAGGAATAAAGAAGTTAAGATCATAGAAGCCAGACTAAGAGCACACGAAGAGGACATGAATAGTAATCATAGGTCCAAAGCTGTACTAAGTGAAGAAGCAGACTCCTACTTTCCTCTATACACCCAGGAGAATGGAAGGAAATCTCCACCATGTAGTGAAGAAATAGGTCATTGTCCTTCCATCCCTGCTCAGAAAGACGAAAGAGACTCACCTATTCAGAAGTGAGAAAATAAAACCAGATGATTCTATTCCTAGATGTCACAGCAACGGTCATGAGAATGTTACAACTATTGTCCCAGCAAGACAACAGAGAAACGTCTAGACTTCCTGTTCCGGAACCCACTGCATTTTGAGGAGATGTACTGAAGTTCATAGAGTAAAAGGCAAGTTTTGAGATTATCATTGAGCGTCATTGCTTCAGTCCAGTTGACAAGTTATTCTACCTTCAGAGATATGTTGGTGGAGAAGCCAAGGGAGTTCTTGAAGGTAACTTCTATAGAAAAGACAAAGAAGCCTACAAGCAAGCTTGGGAAAAATTGAATGCAAGATATGGTCATCCTTTCTTAGTACAAAGAGCCTTTATAGAGAAACTGAATAACTGGCCTAAAATAGGTCGAAAAGAACACTTCAGACTCCAAAAGTATGGTGACTTCCTGCAAGCATGCAGCAATATCATACCACATGTTCAAGGACTGCAAGGACTGAACGACTATCTAGAAAACCACAGGATGCTGACTAAGCTACCTGAAGAAGTGGCTTCTAGATGGAATCGCTATGTGACTAAACATTTAGATCCAGGTAAGAACTTCACGAGTTCGTCAATGAGGAAGCACGGATAGCATGTAATCCAGTAACATCATCTTACATCTTAAAATCCTTAGAAGAAAGGCCTGCAAGAGAGATAAGACGCGCAAGAGCAACTAGATTTGCAACCAATGCAGCAGCTAAAGGTCTAGACACCTACGAGAGCAAGTTTAAAGTCAGTACTGGAATCAGTAGAGAGACAGAACCGGCAAATCTTCAGACTACCTTCAAGTGTATGTTCTGTGGAGATAACCACTCCATACACAAGTGCCAACAATTGAAGGAGAATTCCCCAGAAGAAAAGAAAAAAGTTGTACTTGATAACCAACTGTGTTTTGGATGTCTAAGAAAAGGCCATGTTACTAAGGAGTATAAGAAAAAGGCCACATGCAGCGTTTGCAAAGGACGCCATCCTACACCACTACATGAAGAACGTCCAAAGAAAAATAAATCCTCAATACCTAAAGATACTGAGGAAGGAAAGAAAGTATCGGTATTCTCTTGCAGAGTGAAGGAAGGAGAAAGTAATGGCACATCAATTGTTGTACCAGTGTGCATTTCAAATCCTAAAAGGAGGAACAAGAAGGTATAGACCTATGTGCTACTGGATGCCCAGAGTGATGTCACCTTCATTGATCAAGAAATCTGCAAGAAATTACAAGTGGCTACAGAACCAGTGAAGCTCAAACTCACCACAATGACGGGGAGAGACACGTTAGTGAACAGTCAAATGGTCAAAGGACTGAGAGTAAGAGGACTTCATTCAAACTTCACATTAGATCTACCTCCAGCTTATACAAATACTATATACCTCTAGATCGAGATCGCATACCTACCTGTGAAACAGCCAATGAATGGGAGCACCTATCTGTCATATCTCATGAAATGTCCCCGCTGAAGGAGTTTGATGTTGGACTGTTGATAGGTTACGATTGTCCCGAAGCCTTGGTACCATGAAAAGTAATCACAGGAGGAAAGGGTGAACCCTACGCTGTTCAAACTGTTCTAGGATGGAGTGTTGTTGGAGGAAAACAGCAGATCGCAAACTCAAGACAGGTGACAGGATTGTCTCATCGAATATCTGTCCAAGAGTTACCTGTAACTGTAAGTCCAGCAAAAGTAATCAAGATCCTTGAATACGACTTTGCAGATATAAATTCTAAAGAATAGAGTGTATCCCAAGAAGACATAAAGTTCGTAGACACTCTAGAAGAAAGTATTTAGCAGAATCAACAAGGTCCTCTTGAAATGCCCTTACCCTTTAGAGAACGACCTAGTCTGCCAAGTAACAGAAATCTTGCCCTAGCAAGATTGAAATGTTTGAAGAAAAGGATGGGAAGAGATCCCAAACTCAAGAATGATTATTTGAAATTCATGGAAGGCATCCTCGAAGAAGGACATGCAGAGAAAGTTAATAACCAACCTAAAGAAGGAGAAGTGTGGTACATCCCACATCAAGGTGTTTACCACTCAAAGAAACCAGATAAGATTAGAGTAGTGTTCGATTGCTCAGCAAAGTATGATGGTGTTACATTGAACGATCATCTACTAAGAGGACCAGATCTTACAAACACTCTGCCTGGACTACTCTGTAGATTCAGAAAGTATCCCGTAGCAGTCATGTGTGACGTTGAAAAGATGTTCCACCAGTTTCATGTGAAGAATGAAGATAGAGACTTCCTGATGTTTCTATGGTGGGAGGACGAAGATACAGATACAGAGCCAGCAGAATACAGAATGAAAGTACACTTGTTTGGAGCAGCATCGTCTCCAGGTTACGTCAGTTATGGTATGAAGTACCTGGCCAATCAGAATAAAAAGGATTTCCCATCAGCAGCAAATTTTCAGAAGAAAAACTTTTATGTAGATGATGGTCTCATAAGTCTAGAGTTCACAGAATCTGCAATCAAACTAGTGAAAGAAAGTCGAGAGTTATGTGTAAGAGGAGATCTGTGCCCTCATAAATTCATCTCAAACAACAGAGAGGTACTGGAATCCATCAGTGACTCTGAACGTGCAGCAACAATGAAGAATGTAGATCTCAATTATGATCATCTTCCAGTCCAGAACGTACTTGGATTGGGATGGAATGTAGAGAACGACAAGTTCTTCTTTGAAGTATCTATTAAAGAGAAAGTTGCAACTAGACGTACCATTCTTTCCACAGTGGCTTCTATATATGCTCCATTCGGATTCTTGACCCCAGTGATTCTCAGAGCAAGAGAAATATTACAAGAATTACAGAAGTTGGGATGGGACGAGCCCATATCTAAAAATTTGAGGCCAAGGTGGGAGAGTTGGATAGGAGACTCAAAACTTGACAAAAAAGGAAAACGATTAACTACTCCACTCAAGTTGGAACGTCCTATATAAAAGTTAGTTGTTCTACTTGAGAGTGATAAAATACACTTGGAAGTTGAGAACCTGATGGAAAATTCCTCAAATTCATCTTCTACCACTGAAAAATAGAATTATAGGTAATATTGGTGGGAGTGTAGCTGGCCAGCTAAGACTTGTCCGAGGTTGCTAATATAGCTTATATGTTTATATAGCTAAACCTGCCAATAACCTTAATACAGTTCCTATGTTTATGTGTTAAAGACAAAAACAGTTATTTACTGTGACTTTATGTTTTTAGATGTCATGTAACAGTTATATACATTGTGTTCACAGAAGCAGAAAAGATAATATGTCTTTAAGATTCATTATATGAATGTGAGGTAAGCTCAATGACACAGCAGAAACAACAGAAAGCATAGAGTTAAACTGTTGCTGCTGGGCAGGAATCTTGACCAATCACAGCCAGCCTCACACATAGCAGGAGTTTTGACCAATCACAGCCAGCCTCACACACAGCCTGTGTGGGAAATTCCCCTAGCAGGAGCTGCTAGAATCATTACACCAAAGGAGAGGAGTTGAAGAGACATTCACTCCACTAAAAACTGTGTTTTATGGAAGCAGAGAGGCCAAAATAGGTATTTAGAACAGTTATATATAATGTTCCTATTGTTAGTATTGTGATTATAACTGTATACTGAACCAGTTATATGTGTGTTTACTTACAGTTCCACCAAATTCCAAATCATACAATCCAAATTGCAACCAAATTCCATACAAATTGCATACAAACTGCGAACAGATCAAAAGAAATTGTATAGAGCAAACCAGGGGCGTAGCTAGAAATGCATGGGCCCCATAGCAAAAAAAATTTATGGGCCCCCCCCCATAACAGTGTCCCTGACAGTGACTGACCCCCAACAGGGGGTGGAGGCCGACAACTATTGTAAGACGGACCCCGCGTTCCTTATGTAAGTGAGCTTAAAGGGAACCTGTCACCAAAAAATCACTTATTAAGCTGTTAATAGTACCTTATAGTGCTGCATAGTAGTTTCCTAATGCACTTTTTCTTCATTTAGCCTCCTTCAGAAATCGATGTTTTATTCAGCCGCTGCCCCGTGCTTCAAGTCAGGTTTGAAGTCAAGGGGGCAGCGGCCTAGGCGTCTCCAATCCTGCTCTCCCCGCCTCCCGCCGCCTTTATTGACACGCCGGATCTCAGTGCCGGGACCGCGCTCCCAGCCCGCATGCGCAGTAAAGGGCTGCTGTATCCTGTAGCGCGATCCCGGCTCCGGCTCGTACACTCAGCCGGCTTCAGTTTCGCTACTGCGCATGCGCCCGCCAGCCTTACATACTAGCGCAGTTACAGAAGATGCTGGGCGCATGCGCAGTAGCGAACTGAAGCCGGCTGAGTGTACGAGCCGGAGCCGGGATCGCGCTACAGGCTACAGCAGCCCTTTACTGCGCATGCGGGCTGGGAGCTCGGTCCCGGCACTGAGATCCGGCGTGTAAATAAAGGCGGCGGGGAGAGCATGATTGGAGACGCCTAGGCCGCTGCCCCCTTGACTTCAAACCTGACTTGAAGCAGGGGGCAGCGACTGAATAAAACATTGATTTCTCAAGGAGGCTAGATGCGGCTAAATGAAGAAAAAGTGCATTAGGAAACTACTATGCAGCACTATAAGGTACTACATACTAGTACATACTTTGCACAAGTTTATTATTTACAACTTAAAGGGAACCTGTCACCAAAAAAATCGCTTATTAAGCTGTTAATAGTATTTTTTGGTGACAGGTTCCCTTTAAGTTGTAAATAATAAACTTGTGCAAAGTATGTACTAGTATGTATACTACTATCTAATAATCCTTATCTATCACTTGACACTTCACTAACTTACTGGGGACAGTCAGGACTCCTCTACACGCCAGACTTTTTCTTTTTACTGTGGCAGACTGCTGGCAGTGCACAAAAGATCAGAATCCATTCACTTCTGTATTGATGACACATCCTGAAGATCAATTAGGCACACTGGGCGCGGGGGGGCGGGCAGGCAGGCTCCCGCTCTTCACATTTAAAATAGGCAGCCGGCGGCAGCGTAACGTGACGTCACTTCACTCCGTCACGCCGCACGTGCATGGGTACGCCCCTGTTCCGGCCTCCTCCACCACCTACCTCATCTTCTGCCCCGGGCCCGCCTGCTCCAGTCCTGAGTCCTGACTTGACGCGGCTTCCCCCCAGCCAGGCCTGAGCCGCGGACCGCCCACGCCCCACCCACTACACTGGGCGGGCGGTCGGGCCTGGCTGCCAGTGCCTGTGTGTGTGTTAATAAAAAAAATAATAAAATGAATGTGATCCGGACGGGCCCCCAGTGGCGTAGGGCCCCATAGCCACTGCTATGGTTGCTATGGCGATCCCTAGGCCACTGGAGCAAACTGCAAACCAAGTTGAGCAAGTAGAACTATTGGTTAGGGTCCATTCACACGTCCGTTTTTTCTTTCCTGATCTGTTCCGTTTTATGCGGAACAGATCTGGACCAGTTCTGTACCCATTCATTTTCAATGGGTCCTGGAAAAAATCGGACAGCACAATGTGTGCTGTCCGTTTCCGTTGTTCCGTTCCGCATGTCCGAAAAAATATAAAACTTGTCCTATTCTTTTCCGCAAAAATCGGATCCTGTTACAATACAAAGTCAATGGATCCGCAAAAAACGGAAGACATTCGTATGTCATTACGTATGTCATCCGTTTTATGCGGATTCCGTTCCTGGAAATTAAATTTTTATTTTGTAAACTTTTATTCACTTTTTTTTTTCAATTTTTTTTCAAAGAAATCCAAAAACTTTATTTGCTTATTCAAATTTATACATGTTTCTGTTTTTGGCAGATCCGCAAAAAACGGATGACATACGGATGACATACGGAAACATTTTCAGGAACAACGGATCCGCAAAAAACGGACCGAAAATCGGGATATAGAAAAATACTGAAGTGTGAATGTAGCCTTAACCTCAGATATACCTCTCAGAGAGATCATAAAATGCTTAAATAACTTACAGTGAGAGTACAGATACTGACATTTTATGTTGAATAACAAGATTGAATGGTTGAACCACCATCTTATGCATATCTCCATTTCCTTTTCAACACGTGTTTTGTATATGGACTATCTGGTGCGGAGGAGGCAGTGTTATTTATGAAGAAAAGTTGAAGTTAATAAAGAAGATATTTCAAGCATTTGGTATGCTCTTTAAACCTATTGTTTCCATAGAACGGCGCTAGAGGAATTACAGAGTAACAAACAGTCTGGTTGGACTAAAAAGTTTAAAAATCTTCTAATGCCACAGCGCAAAAGGCACGTCATAGTGATGGGCCTGCCACAAGTGACAGTGGTGAGGTGGCATCAATATGAGGAGACCAGAGTGGTGAGGTGGCATCAGCATGAGGAGACCACAGAGTGGTGAGGTGGCATCAGCATGAGTAGACCACAGAGTGGCCCAGTGACAGAGTAGGGAGGTGGGGGGCAATACCAGTACCAGCTGAACATGGTGGGTGGCAGTAGAAGCACCTGGCAGCAGCTGTAGCAGCATCAGAATAGTAGCTGAAGTAGGTAGCCAGAAGAAACAGGTCTCTATTGACAAAGTTTAGGTGTCACCATGGATGATCTAGTCTGATGCATCAGGCATTGGTGGGTGGAAATCCTGGCTGATCCATGCCTGATTCATCTTCACAAAGGTCAGTTTCTCCACATTTTGGGTGGACAGGAGAGTTCTATGGCCCCCGCCACACTAAACACCCACTCTGATGCCACACTGCAGGCCGGGCAGCAAAACTTGTCCAGGGCAAACTCGATGAGCTTGGCTGCCCAGCACTCCAAGTATGCCACAACCTGCTGGTTCACGTTGTGCTCTATGTCTAGCTGCTGGTGAGTAGTTTCTTCAGTAGGTGGATGAAGAAAACTGCTCATCAGCGACTCTAGACTTAAGTTGCTGATGATGGAGCTGGTACTGCCCCCCCCTTCCCCAGCAGCCATGGCAGTGGAACGTGAGCACAGAGGGCCAGCGGGTGTAAACCCCCCCATTTTGGACCGGTAGTGAGGGTCTAACATGGTGGAGAGCCAGTAGTCATCCCTCTGCTGAATTGTGACAATTCGGCTGACACTACGCAAGCAACTGAGCATGCATCGGGCCATTTGCGAAAGTGACTCGGAGGGACTTTCTGCCTCAATCTCCACTGCATACTGCCATGTTATGTCTGGGTCATCTGCTTCGTCTTCCTCATCGCCCTGTAGCTCCTCCGGCTGCTCCTCCTCTCCTGTCACCTGTGTAGAAAAACCACCCATTTCTCTAAGCATTGCTTGTGCTTGAATGTCCTCCTCCTCTAGTCCAGCCCCCACAGGGCTCATGTGTCCATGAGATGTAGTTGCCACGTCTCCTGTCCCCTGGCCAGCCAGATTTAGCAGCATCTGTTCCAGGACATGAATCAGTGGAATGACGTTGTTCATCCAATAGTCCTGGTAACTGACAAAGTGGCCTCCTCAAAGGGCCCGGGCAAACGACAGGTGTCACACACATGAGCTGCCACTGGCTAATATCAAAGTTACACAGGTGCAATATATGGAGGGTGGAAACGTCTCATATCAGCCTATGTTGGGGGATGCCATTCTGCTGCTACAGCTCAAGGAGGGTATGCTTTGCGGTGTACAAGTGGCTGAAGTGCATGCAAAGTTTCCTGGCCATTTTCAGGATGTCTTGCAGATGGGGTGAAGACTTCAGGAACCGCTTTACAACCAGATTAAACACATGCGCCATGCAGGGTGCATGGCTCAGCCCTCCTTGATGCAGCACTGATACCATGTTCTTCCCGTTGTCGGTCACCATGGTTGTTAATTTGAGTTGTCAAAGAGAAAGCCAGGATTCAATTTCTTGATGAAGTACGCGGAGCAGTTGCTCCCCTGTGTGACTCCGCTCGCCCAGGCAAACTAGGTACAGAACAGCGTGACACCGCCGTGCCCTGTACATGTGGTATGCTGCAAGAGCACTGTGGATTGTCCCTGCAGTGCTGGCTGAGGACACGGATGATGAGGAGGCAGAGGCGGACATTGTCGCAGGACCAACGGCGTGAGAACGTGGAGGTGGAAGCAGCATCACCTGGCCAAGTTGCTGGTGTTGCTGGGCAGGAGCCAAATTTACCCAGTGGGCCATAAAGGACATATATTGTCCTTGACCATAGTTATAGCTCCACACAATGGCGCTGCCATGCACTTTGGCAGAAAGAGAGGAACTGCAGCACCAGCAACTGTTGGATGAGTGCACCCATACTGTTGTCTCTTGGCAATCGCTTCGGTGATCGATTGCTGACGAAATGACTGACGAGGAGGAGGAGCAGGAGCTTCAGGACCAGCAGATGATGGGAAGGACAGACAGCTCCCTTCGGCTGAGGTGGTGGAGCCTTGACTGCATGAAATTGGGTGCGTACCACTGGGTGATGCGGCAGTTGATGCAGCAGGCTGGACCACCACATCAGAGCCACGGTTCTCCTAGGCCACTTTATGGTGATGTTGCACGTGTTGACGCAGGGCCGTGGTACCAACATTGGTACCCTGGCCACGATTCACCTTCTGCCCATAAATTTGTTAAATGGCCATGTTCACCTCCTCCGGTGGCCTAACAAAAAATTGCCATACTGCCGAGTATGGCATTTTCCCTGCAACACTCCGCACTAAATGCCTGCTACTGCTGCCTCTGTCAACCCATGCACCGCTACTTTCCGGGCAGGTAGGCTCCTGCGAAGTCGGTGGTCTACCCTGGGCTCGTTTGGCTCCCAACCTCCCACTGCTGCCACCCTGCTGACTCGCGCCCGTGCTACCACCCTGCTGGCTCAGCCTCTGCAATGCGCAAGTTGCCCCCTGTTAGCGGTTTTTCTCAGGCAGGTTTATGCTGGTATAAGATGAGGCATCAGTCCTCCAACCCATGAATATTTCCCTGTGCAATGAATATCCGGTTTGCTTCTGATCAGGAGATAAATAACCAGCCCAGACTGAACTTAGGTTGTTAAATATCTGACATCTTTATTTTTCAGCACATACTTATAGGGCTTTTTGGGGGTGGGCGCATATTGTCTCTCAAGATCCAATTGGAACAATCCTGGTATTTCTTAAGAGGCCTTGGGAAACATGTGTTGTCAAAATACAGTTGAAACTTTGTTAAACAATGCTGGTATCTGCTATATACAATACTTGCAAAAGAGCTATTTTACATTGAACAGGTTTTCCTCTATATGCTAATAAGTTGAATAGGTTATCTCAGTTCGTTTCATTGTATGTGAGGTGAGATGTTAAATAGCTCCTTTGTTCAGGGATGCTGCTATTGTGTCCAGCACTGGCAGGGTGTGATATGTGCTAATTCGATGTGCTGCATGCCACAAGAGATGAGGCTTGTATAATATATGTTTAATCTGTGATGTATCAAAAGTAAGATTATGAAAATCCCTTTCAATCCAACCATTGATCCCAACTTTTATATATATATATAAAAACTGGATCACTGTACGTTTTCCTCCATCTAAGGCTGTGTGTGTGTGTGTATGTGTGTATGTGTGCATGTATATATATATATATATATATATATAACATGTGTGTGTGTTTGTGTGTGTGTGACACATGAAGACACTAAAGACTATAAAAAAAAACTTCTGTGTAATTTGGCGCACAGTAGGAAAAAATCTCCTGCATAGTGAAGAGAGAGAAGAAAGAAAAGTAAGAAAGAAGATAAGGCATGCAAGCTCTACACATAGATAGGATATTCGGGTTAGACCGTTTACTGGGCTAACCCCGCCCTCCATGGCACATGACTGCCCAGTAATGTTACAGATAGGCAGGTACATTCCACCTCATGCCTTGACCAATAGAAATACTTTTTAGACCTGGAAGGTACACATTCGCACATTTCCCGAGAGTGGCGCTGGGTGGCGTTCAAACACTCACCATCCACTACCACACCCAGAACATGCGCAAATGCTCCCAAATGAATCAGCCTTCTTTTAAACAAATGTGGCCCTAATCGGACAACATCTATTTAATCTGGTACAAATATGCTACTGACCCACAGTGAATCTCTGTTAGAAAGGGGGGATCAGTCCCTGAGGAAGGTCTTTTAAAACAGAGTCGACCAATAAAGGTGATATAGCATTCACATGGACACCAGTCCCACCAACCAATGTTCCAATGTCGGGGCGCCCATGGTTCAATGAGACCGGCATCAGTGTGCCATACCCCACCGTTGCTGATGTGGACCCGCTGGTAGCTTTCACTAAGAACATTGCTCTCAGAGCCAGCAGCCATTAGATCCCTCTCAAACCAACGGTGGCGGCTTTCACATGGGGAGTAGGGACCAGAGTGCTGATCTATAGAATTTCCCCTGCAATGACCTGACCCGATCACGCTCTCATAACCGTAATCAGGTCAGATCTTACACAGGGAGGCATATAGAAAATAAACCTACATACCATTCCTAAGCCAAAAAGAAAGTCTACTATAGTCATCCTATGCTTAATAAAACTTTCCACGACAGTTCCCTCCTCTCTGTAATATGTCCCCTGTGTTCTTTGAGTCTCTTGCTGAATCTTCGGTTTCCTCAGCTTGCCCTTGTCGATTGTGGTGCTCCTTGGGTGTTATTGCCTCCATGATGATGCTCCATCCTTCGGTTCGATTCTTTGGGGAGTTGACTCTGAGGCAGGTCCTGATGTGGTAAGGTGTGGCGTGGTGATGGATGTTTAGTTGGACATCCTTTCCATCAAAGACATAGGTTGATCCGTGGTGTATCTGGGAGCTGCGATTAGGATGTGATTATCTGCACGTGACTGGGTGATCCGATCGATCAAACAGCAGGAGCATCTCACCAGGATATACAGTGGGATGCGAAAGTTTGGGCAACCTTGTTAATCGTCATGATTTTCCTGTATAAATCGTTGGTTGTTACGATAAAAAATGTCAGTTAAATATATCATATAGGAGACACACACAGTGATATTTGAGAAGTGAAATTAAGTTTATTAGATTTACAGAAAGTGTGCTATAAGTGGTAGGCAATTAAGAGTGCCGCATTTGTGTGAGGGGAGGCGGGGCGTTCACTATTTAAACCTGGCCCTCCTCCCCCCACTTGTCGGTTCGAACGATTTCAACCCACCCAGGAGCCCTCCCTTCTTTCAGGTCTCATCATTGGGGTAGCCCCCTTTAGGCTACCCTTCGATAAGCAGTTCCGGCATAACTCTGCTGCTTCTAGGTTGGGGGGGTGGAGTATAGGCTTAGGTAGGGTACCCTCTCAGCATGAGCCGATCCGAGCACAATTGTTTAAACAAAATTGGGCAGGTGCATAAATTTGGGCACTGTTGTCATTTTATTGATTCCAAAACCTTTAGAACTAATTATTGGAAATCAAATTGGCTTGGTAAGCTCAGTGACCCCTGACCTACATACACAGGTGAATCCAATTATGAGAAAGAGTATTTAAGGGGGTCAATTGTAAGTTTCCCTCTTTTAATTTTCTCTGAAGAGTAGCAACATGGGGTCTCAAAACAACTCTCAAATGACCTGAAGACAAAGAGTGTTCACCATCATGGTTTAGGGGAAGGATATAGAAAGCTGTCTCAGAGATTTCAGCTGTCTGTTTCCACAGTTAGGAACATATTGAGGAAATGGAAGACCACAGGCTCGGTTCAAGTTAAGGCTCGAAGTGGCAGACCAAGAAAAATCTCGGCTAGACAGAAGCAACGAATGGTGAGAACAGTCAGAGTCAACCCACAGACCAGCACCAAAGACCTACAACATCATCTTGCTGCAGATGGAGTCACTGTGCATCGTTCAACCATTTGGCGCACTTTACACAAGGAGATGCTGTATGCGAGAGTGATGCAGAGGAAGCCTTTTCTCCACCCACAGCACAAAAAGTGCCGCTTGAGGTGGGCTAAAGCACATTTGGACAAGCCAGCTTAATTTTGGAATAAGGTGCTGTGGACTGATGAAACTAAAATTGAGTTATTTGGCCATAACAAGGGGCGTTATGCATGGAGGAAAAAGAACACAGCATTCCAAGAAAAACACCTGCTACCTACAGTAAAACATGATGGTGGTTCCATCATGCTGTGGGGCTGAGTGGCCAGTGCAGGGACTGGGAATCTTGTCAAAGTTGAGGGACGCATGGATTCCACTCAGTATCAGCAGATTCTGGATACCAATGTCCAGGAATCAGTGACAAAGCTGAAGCTGCGCCGGGGCTGGATCTTTCAACAGGACAACGACCCTAAACACTGCTCAAAATCCACTAAGGCATTTATGCAGAGGAACAAGTACAACGTTCTGGAATGGCCATCTCAGTCCCCAGACCTGAATATTATTGAAAATCTGTGGTGTGACTTAAAGAGAGCTGTCCATGCTCAGAAGCCATCAAACCTGAATGAACTAAAGAGGTTTTGTAAAGAGGAATGGTCCAAAATACCTTCAACCAGAATCCAGACTCTCATTGGAACCTACAGGAAGCGTTTAGAGGCTGTAATTTCTGCAAAAGGAGGATCTACTAAATATTGATTTCTTTTCTTTTTTGTGGTGCCCAAATTTATGCACCTGCCTAATTTTGTTTAAACAATTATAGCACACTTTCTGTAAATCCAATAAACTTCATTTCACTTCTCAAATATCACTGTGTGTGTCTCCTATATGATATATTTAACTGACATTTTTTATCGTAACAACCAACGATTTATATAGGAAAATCATGACGATTAACAAGGTTGCCCAAACTTTCGCATCCCACTGTATATCATAAAGAGAAAAAAACAACAACATGAGTATATATATATTCCTATTTCCTTCAACCAGTTACCTATGGAAAACAGGAACTCTCCAAAACCACCCAAAGCTGCGAAAGGATTCTATCCCTCAGTAATAGCCCTATCTCTGTCCTGAATTACAGTGACCTTATCCATATGGGCCTGGACTTTATCCCTGGTATCTGCAGTCCTCTTCTATAAACTCACAGAAACCCCCCCTAAGAAGCTAAAAGAAAATCCAGCGCCATCTATTCCTGTAAGACGAGGGTTGGATTGGTGCACCTGTTGGCAAGGGAAACAAGAGCGAAATATCATTATAGTCAATGTTTAATTTCTTAATCAGTTTTGTCACATATTCCTCTTGTATCTGCTGCAAGTCTCTAGGCATCAGAATTAATGGACTCATTGTTCCTGGGGTTGGGTCATTGTCCATGGGGTTGGGAAGGGTCTTCCCATCCAGATACTACTCCTCCCTTTGACCATAGACCGCTAGAGTCTTTGGTCAGCCCTTGAATCTTCCAATAAGCAATGTCTTCTGATGTTGCAAATGTTTGGAGCTGGGACAACATTATGTTATTTTCAGGTGTGAGTGGTACTAGCGGGAAATTTACCAAAACCTCGGTCGCGCAATTTTGTGTGACATGGGAGGCTGCTTTTGCGTGCCTGTCTGCTAACCTGTTCCCCTGGGCAACTAGTGTCATTGAGGTTGTGTGCGCCTGACATTTAATGATGGCAATGGCCTCTGGGGATTGAATTGCTGCAAGGAGATTTGAGATGAGTTGTGCATGCGCTACTTCTTCTGCAGTGCAGGTTAGATCACACATGGCGATGGAGTTTGGGCACCTTCATTGTGGGTTTGCTGTATTCATTCCCCACTGAATGGGATATTTAATCTGTGTTTGTTGATTCTGAATGGGCATTTGCTGAGTCTGGTCTGGGGGAGGGTAAGGGCAGTCTCTAACAAAATGCCCTGGTTGTTCACACCTAAAACATACATATTGGGTTTGTCTAGGTCCTGTGTGCTGCTGGAAACCGCGCTTGTCTGTATATCTACCCCTATTGTCATGGTGAGGGGGGGGGGGGGGGGCTGGGAGAAATGTATATCATGAGCTGATGATTTGATGGTCTGCCTTTGGACCTCAAAACATCCCGCTGAGTCTTTTGCTATGGCTTGTCTCGTGGTTTGTGTTGGGGTCAATGCGGGCCAACTATCAACAATCATTTTATAAGTTTTAGCGACTTCTGGCAGCAAATTTGCAACAAATGTCTGTGTATACACTAAACCCATATCATCTGCAGTTGCCAAACCTGCCTCCTCTATCCAAATTTGTCTAAATCTCTTTGAAAAATCTGACACACTTTCCCCAGGTTTCTGTTTACACGCTGTGGCTATTCCAATATCTTTCCTATCGCCATGCATCTTTTTTAATTGCGCCAATACTTGAGTCCACATTGACTCTATCTGGACAGAAGTCCGTAAAGGATAATTGGCAGGCGTGATATCTGCACTGGGTATTGAAAGTGTGTCACATGTTTCAAAATTAAAACCAACTTCTGCTGGATCCTGATATCCTGTGACCCCCTCTAAAATCAATCTGTAATCCTCAACAGTGTACTGTTGTCCCTTACACATCCTTTTCAAGTATGATACAGTGGCTGCGGGGGTTTTTCTGGGGTCTGGTGAATTCTTAATAATATCATTTAAGACAGTGGATGGTAATGGCTTCATTATCATTTGATTTCCCATTATTACAAAAGGGAATGCTTCAGCTGCTATGGGAGGGGTATCTTCTGGTTCAAACCCCTTAATCTTTGCAGCCCTTGCATATATTGTTCTACTGGGCTGTGCAGACTGTACAATAGGCTGATTAGCACGCTCAGAGAAAACCTGTACTTCAGGTTCTGTAAGGCCAGGAACTTGTGGTACAGTCAAGTGTGCGCATATCTCATCATCTGATTCTGTTGTTAATTTTGTTTCTACAGGGTACAATGGCAGATATGGGGGTGGACCAGGAGTTGGAGTCACAATGGGGGTTTTACTTTGTTGTCTTGTGTTTGAACTGCAAGTCAGTCCAAAACTTTTGCACAGATAGCCATGCTTGGCCACAAGTTTTCATATACATTTTATTCCAATGAGGGTCTCCTTTGTACCATGGAAAAGTGTCTATGTAATTCAGACATAGGCCCTTGATCATGGCCATATGAAAGTCTGAAAAAGACCCTTCTTTTGGGAACGGGTCAGTACATTTCATTCTTTCTGTCCATTTACACATAATATCAACCCAAGGAACAGTATAAAATTGACCTAAACACCTCTGGACAAACATTTTTGGACTTTCCCCCAATTCATTTTTAGGAGACAGTTTTACCATAGAGTGATTCGCAGCAGACTTAGGAACATGATTTTCAGTTCTAAATTTAAAATTCAGTTTCTTTTTGGGATCCTCCTTACCATAAGAATTGCCCATTTTTACTTAGCTAAAATATACAGTGAGATCAGCTGAATTTGGAGGTTTATCAAAGGATGATTATGTTTGTGTTCAGTGCAAAAATACTTACTGATAAACCTTATGCTTATCAGTTTATGTGGGTTTTTATCCTATTTCTTCTAATTCAGGTTCATAACTACTCCTGAATTTATGGCAGATTTTTAAACTATTCTGGATGGTATTACTTCTAATTCAGGCTCATATTACTCCGGAATTTATGGCAGATTTTAAACTATTGATGGCCAATTTTATACCTTCAATTTCAGCATGAACTCACATACAATCTATACATAATCTATACACAGTCTATACAGTAAAATTCAACCTTATCTATATATAACGACTAAATATGCTTTTCACCCCCTCTTCTCCTGATGATGATGATGATGATGATAAAGCCCCTTCTTCACCCAGCTCCCTAGTGCAATCGACTACATTATTATCATCATCCGCTACTGTCTGCACGTCACTGATGTCCCCCTCAACGGTCTCAGGGCCAGGAGCTTGACCGCTTGCAACACTTGCCCCCATGCGACAATCATCCTCACTACTTGCCCGTCTACCGGAGGAAGCAGCGGATCTCTCCTCCAGATCTTGGCTGGGCAGTAGTTGCTGACTGTCCTCTAGTAGCTCGTCCTCACTAAAAAGTGGAGCGGAGCCTACGGCATATAATACCTCTCTAGCAGAGGTAACAGAAAAGGACAAAGGCAGGTTAAGGACAGGTGAGGACACAGGGCCTGCTCCCGGGCCATGCCAACTAAGCATCGTGTCAGAGGAACCCACCGACTCTTGGCTGGGGGTGTCTGATGTCACTTGCGACGAAGTCAAAGACCGAATCAACCATTCAAGGACCGCTGGGTTGTGGTCAAGACATGACCGCTAGATGACACTGGGAGCTCAGGCCTCTAGCTTCGAATTCTGCTGCCCCCCCCCCCCCCCCCCCGTCTTCTGCTGCTACTTCTATCCTGTGACAGAAACATTTTGGCCACTGCCAGTTTCCTTTGAAGGGCCTGTCACCTGTTCGACATGCTGTTTAATAAAATAATAAATTGTAAAATTAAAATAATACACCCTGTAAATGGCTGTAGTACAATGTAACCACCACTGAACGGCAATCATGACATATATTTTTCTTTTTTTTCCTATTAATACACCCCCCCCCAAAAAAAAAAGTGAAACATTGTAAAATCAACGCAGAACGACTATTAGGATGTACGTATCCGTTCTATTAATACACCCCGTAAATGGCTGTATCACACAGAACTTGCACCCCAATCACAATCAAGGTTTGCTGGAATTAGTGATGTATCATATAGTGCAAACAACCTAAAAGCTGCAGTATAACTGCAATTTGGATCCCCAATTAGTGCAGCAAGGTGTAATAGAATCACTCCTATTACCCAGGCTGTACACTCTACTATTGCACCCTGTTCTCCTTTTATAATGTAGATGATGCCTCCCTATCCTTTCCCTACACCTTTTAATAATCTTTCCCTGAACTTGTAAATCGTTTTTTAGCACAATGAAGTCTTTCCTAGCACTGTCCCTAGCGCCTGTCACGTCTCTCCCTGCACTAATTACACTGGAAAATGGCTGAATCCAAGATGGCTGAGGCTATTTATAGGGGCTGTGACATCACAGGGCTGGCTGGCTGCTGATTGGCTGCATGCATGGCATTGTGGATGATCCCTCGTTCCCAGAGTTCTTTGCTCCATTTTAGGAAAACATGCGATTCATTAACACAAAGCTTGAGGAAATTCGGCTTCGGTGCGAATCAAATTTTTCCTAAAATTTTTCCTAAAATTTGGATCGAATTCCACTTCGTCAACTTTGATTCGCTCATCTCTGGTTATGGCCACCCTGCAGTCCAGCAGCTCTGGTTGTGCTTGCACATTATAGGAAAAAGCTCCATATAGGACCCCGCGAGTACACATAGGCTGGTGCTTTTTTTCCTACAGTGTGCAAGCACGGTCACCGATGCTGTATTGCTGGGTGGTCGTAACTAGAGATGAGCGAAGTTTTAAAAAAATCGATTCAGACGCTTTGCTGAATTTTTCCCAAAAATTTGCTTCGTTACGAATAATTTGTCATGAAGCTTGTTAAATTAACTATATCCCGGCCTGCAGGGAGAGTGTATCGGTGTACATCACTGTGCATTGCAGCAACATGCATAGCTAGTCCGCTGTGGTAGTGAAATAGTTACTATGTGTCAGTATGACAGGCAGGTGGACACCCCAATAACAGTAAAATTAGACAGCTTATTCACCCCAATTTGAGAATTCAGGCCTAATGGAATTTCCCCCAAGTAATATTAATGCCTCCATTAGGGCCCCCCAGAATTAAGAATGCCCCCATTAGCACCCTCCAGTAATATTAATGCCCCTATTAGCGCCCCCCAAAATCATTAATGCCTCCTTCTCTGCTTGAGCAAAAAAATAAAAAATAATCTCATCCGTTTGATTGCGTTGTGGTGAACAGTTGCTGCTCGCAGGAAGCTCCAGACAGGACCTGCTCTCCAGTGTGATGCCGTTTGACAGGTCCTGCTGCTTCCAGTGAGCAGCGAGTGTTCACAGCGGTGTGATCAAATGGAGGAGGTGAGATTTTATAATTTTATTTTTATTCTTCACACAAGTGGCGGTGGTGGTGGGGGAGTTAAAGGCTGTACTAATGAGCACCCAACAATGGACACACTCAATAGTAACAGTCCTTATAGGAAAATAATAATAATAATTGCCGGTAGAAAGCAATTACTGGCAGTTACTGGCCGGGGGGCAACTCTACTACACGCCTGCATGTCTCACCAGCACTCTGCAGTGTGTGTACATGTCTGTATGTCTCACCAGCACTCTGTTAGTGTGTGCACATGTCTGTATATCTCACCAGCACTCTGCAGTATGTCTACATGTCTGTATGTCTCACCAGCACTCTGCAGTGTGTGTACATGTCTGTATGTCTCACCAGCACTCTGTTAGTGTGTGTACATGTCTGTATGTCTCACCAGCACTCTGTTAGTGTGTGTACATGTCTATTTGGAAGACAGTCTAAAGGACATGGATTGCAGTGTGTAAGGGTGAGCAGCATGGAGTATTGGATGTGAGAGGAGGCATGGGGGCAGTCTGAGGGAATGACTGCAGTCTGTCGATGTGGACCGGAAATACAGTTGTGTGAATGGGGCCTTATTCTGTGAGAACTGAAAACAGTTTTTGAGAGGGGGGGGGGCAGTTCACGAGGCAGAGAGAACATGGTCAAGAAACCCTTTGAACGAGTGAGGGAATGGAAACCAGTCTGTGAGGCAGAGAAGGATGTGGGTGGCAGTCTGTGCGGTACAGTAGGGAGCGCTGTCTGTAGAGGACATGGGGAAAGATTCTGTGAGGAAGAAGATGGCAGTCTATAAGTGGAGGACAGTAAGTGAGGGAGAGCAGGAAATGAAGCGCAGTCTATATGATACTGTAAAGTGAGCATGGAGGACAGTATGTGAGGGGGCATTTGGCAGCAGTATAAGGGTCCATTCACACGTCCGCAACTGTTTTGCGGTCCGCAAATTGCGGATCCGCAAAACACGAACACCGGCACAATAATAGAAATGCCTTTTCTTGTCCGTGTCTGCGGACAAGAATAGGACATGTTCTATATTTTCACGGGGCCGCGGAACAGAAGTGCACATCCTTTGCGGCCCTATTGAAAATGAATCAGTCCGCACCCGTTCTGCAAAATTGCGAAACGGATGCAGACCTATTTTGCGGATGTGTGAATGGAGCCGGAGAGAGAGGGGACACAATGGCAGTCTGTGAGGGAAAACAGGGAACAGAGGATAGAGGGCTGTCTGTGAGGGAAAGCTGACATGTAGTGTACGGGGACGGTAATGCCCGTCACTATAAAAGGGTCACTTTGTGTGTCGTGTCCCCTTATTTATGGGGAGGTTGGTTATAACATGTAATTGAATGTAATGCTATGTACTTCCCTGTTACTGTGAAATTTGCATGTACAGGCCTGCTAGGGGTGTCATTCCAGCTCTTAGTCACTAGAGGGAGCTAGGGAGCCCTAGTTTATATAAGGCCCAGTCAGGGAAGGGAAAGGCAGTCTGAAGTCTAAGGTTTGTTGTCTAGTCTAACCAGAGATTAGACAATGTCAGAGTCAAGTCCAGGCCTGAAGCCTGTAGACCAGGAGAGGGTAATGCAGTCCCTGTAACCGGGTTCCTGATCCAAGTAGAAGGTTCCCCTCCTGAGTTCACATATGCAGAAGCAGGAACACCTGAGTTCAGAAGTTTCTAGAGCCTGAGGAAGCTGAGAGAGACAGAGGCAAGCCAAGAAAAGCAGGAGGTACTCAAGATAACAGAGGAGGTACTTGATAGAGATAAGACCAAGGATATACGCCAGAGCTAGGGCATTGGACCTTGGAGAAGAGTTTCTATGTTCCAGGATCAGTCAGGAATAGAGTGCAAGCTGCCTGTACTGCAAGTCCTGTGTTTAACACTCTGAAGTCGCCTTGCTATATCTGTATTGCCTGCATCAAATGTACTGCAACAAACTGTCTGCAAAGGAACTGCGTTTCCAGCTATGGCCATGTTTGATGACTACTAAAGTTTGAGTTCTGCTTTAACATCACGTGGTTCCTCAGTTATTCCTGCTATCAGCAAACGGCGTGCCACCGTTTAATTGGCACTGGCGTCACGAACATTTCTTACCATCACCTGCCCTTGCAGAGAGTCAGCCGTCTCAGGTTAGTGTCTATTGCACTACAACACCCAGGAACATTTCTAAACACAACTTGAGTACGCTGCACCTCTCTTTTGGCGTCACGAACAGGATACGCACGCTTTCTAGTGCAAGAAGCGTGAACTTTGTGCCTTATACCGTTGCCCTGTGACCAAAGTGACCAACTACCTGTTTTATTAAAGTGGACTTTGTGGACTGAAAAGCATACCCAAAGTGTACCTAAAACCCCTAAAAAGCGCTGCGCAGTGTTGCGCTATCAAGAGGAAGAAAATCGCCGCATTGGAGTGTGGATTTATGGACTTTTTATCATCCTGCTTGCTGTCAGTGAATAGACAGCGGATTTTGCTAAAGATGGCCGCTGAGCTTGCTGAATTTGCTGCTGCGTCATCTTCATCCCGAAAATGCGGGAAAAATTGGCGCCCTTTTGATGAAAAAGCGGGAAAGGGTTCAAGGTCAGGCGCCACTGCCTGTCTGGACAGTTACATGTCTGCCAGCATGGACTCCGCCTTCCACATACTGGAATACCTGGGGGGCGGCCTCCCAGGGCAATGGGAGGATCTGGCTGAGCTTTTTGGCGCCGCCCTGTCGCTCTCAGGAGAAGGATCGAGCATGTTGGAGAGTGAACACTGCTTTGCTGCCACGTCCGCGCCTGAAATACCGAACATGGATATTGGTGTAGAGCCGGAAGAGGCTCCACCGGCCTACTCTCTGGGACCGGAGAAACCCGCCTGCCCACCACGGGAGAAAGAACCAGAGCCCTGCTATGGCTCTTGGAGAGACTTCTTTCAGCCCTCTTTCAAGTGGTCTTCATTAATGGCAGAGATCCGGGAGGCCGCTATAAAGCGGAATACCAAGACTAAAATATATTATGAGGAATTGACCAAGACTATTCATGAACGACACACCAACACCCAACCTCGCCTGGAAAGGAGAAAGGGGTTGGTGGTGTCTTTTGACAAAACACGTGGCTACGGGTTCATACAAGATTACCTAACTGGCAGAGATCTATACGTCAACAGGAGATCTGTCAAGCGAGACTACCTCCCTTCGTATCAACATAGCCTCCGCGAGGGAGAGGAAGTGGAGTTCACCCCTGCCGAGAGCCTGAGAGGCCCGTATGCAACTGCCGTGACCCGTGTCAAGCGAGAATCTGAGGCCTGGGAGGCAGAAGAAGACTACTCTGGCTGCGAGCGGGAACCTGAACGCTCTCCAGAGCCGGCCCATCACGCCTTCCAGGAGCGGAGCTCCTTCATTGGCCTAATGTCTTCTGGCAGCCAACCGTGTTGGAAAAATGGGTGAGCCCCTATCCTTCCCCCGAGCTGCCTCGCCGGGAGAAAACCATCCAGGACATGGAGAACTTAAAAGGACTTCGCGTTGCCTTTGAGAATATCCGGGAGGGTCGGAGACCCGATGCGCCACCAGAACCTGCAGAGGCCGCGTCCGAGGTATCGTTGCCTGAACCTGCGCCGGCGGCGCCAGCAGTTGACAGCGACTCCGACACGGAAAGCATCGGTGACCAGATTGTCCGGCTGGAGGAAAAGTTGCGGGAGCTGCGCAAGATCGCGACCGCCAGGATCCGGACGCCGCCGAAGAAGGACGAGGTAAGGGTGCCTGTCACCACCCGTAACCCACCGTCTGCTAATGTTGCTCCGTCAAGGCCCCAAGGGAGACCCATTATTCCTGGAAATTGCTGCACAGAGCCCACCAGACCGCTTGCGGCGGCGGTACCAAGTCCACTACAACCCACAATCATTATGCCGGGACCGGTACGGTCCACAAGAGGGTTTACCCCTAGGCCTGTGGGGCCAATACCTATAAGGGGTCCCTTCACTTTGCAGCTGCCCCCTAACACTGTAATGTGGGCACATCCTCCTGTAGAGGACTACTACAGGCCATATTTGCCAGCAGGGCCGGGAGATTATGACATGCCTCTGTAAATCAGCCTGCTAGGCCTTTGATTTATGTTTCCAAGGAATTATGTTGAGAACTTAATCCTTCCAGGACAGGAGTCCTATGTTTCCCTGGTCCTTTGTTGCTGCTGCCAGTTCATCCACGGCTCAGTGGTTGGGGTTTAACCACTGAAATCATAAGGTCAACAAAGCCAAGTTTGTTTCCAGGATCTCCTGCCTGCTTTTGCTACCCCACGCCAAGTTGTGCCTGTTCCTTAGTTGCACCTTTTACCCCTAACCCCCTTTTCAGGTTGATCAGGGGTATTACAGCACTTGTTTTATATTGTGCAACTTGATGTTAAGGAACTGTGCCCGGAGATAGACTCAAAAGAACCTGAGCCTCTGAGATTCTTATTCTTTTTAAAAGGAAATGTGCCCAGAGATGGACTCCACTGCACGAGAGCCTCTGTGATTTACCAAAAAGGAACCTGGGTACGGACTCATGTTTGTTCTTTGAGCCTCCAAGAACTTTTATACTGTTTTATCTATTTTGCTGTTCTATTAAGGACAATTTGCACATATGGACTATCCTGGTGGTAATATTACGCTATGCCAGGTCAGCGCCCCAGTTCCATTCATTATCCTGAGAGAAGAGAACGACGCCCCTTGTCACCACACTGCACTTTTGCCAATTGGACCTGATATGAATGTAAATGCAGATGAATTACATATATGTATGCCTGCATGTGTCTTTTCTGTTTCAGGTAGAGATTCCAGTTGGGCGAGCCCTGATGGAGTACGAGGTCGTACTCAGCTTAAAGCAGTGGGGTATGTAGTGTACGGGGACGGTAATGCCCGTCACTACAAAAGGGTCACTTTGTGTGTCGTGTCCCCTTATTTATGGGGAGGTTGGTTATAACATGTAATTGAATGTAATGCTATGTACTTCCCTGTTACTGTGAAATTTGCATGTACAGGCCTGCTAGGGGTGTCATTCCAGCTCTTAGTCACTAGAGGGAGCTAGGAAGCCCTAGTTTATATAAGGCCCAGTCAGGGAAGGGAAAGGCAGTCTGAAGTCTAAGGTTTGTTGTCTAGTCTAACCAGAGATTAGACAATGTCAGAGTCAAGTCCAGGCCTGAAGCCTGTAGACCAGGAGAGGGTAATGCAGTCCCTGTAACCGGGTTCCTGATCCAAGGAGAAGGTTCCCCTCCTGAGTTCACATATGCAGAAGCAGGAACACCTGAGTTCAGAAGTTTCTAGAGCCTGAGGAAGCTGAGAGAGACAGAGGCAAGCCAAGAAAAGCAGGAGGTACTCAAGATAACAGAGGAGGTACTTGATAGAGATAAGACCAAGGATATACGCCAGAGCTAGGGCATTGGACCTTGGAGAAGAGTTTCTATGTTCCAGGATCAGTCAGGAATAGAGTGCAAGCTGCCTGTACTGCAAGTCCTGTGTTTAACACTCTGAAGTCGCCTTGCTATATCTGTATTGCCTGCATCAAATGTACTGCAACAAACTGTCTGCAAAGGAACTGCGTTTCCAGCTATGGCCATGTTTGATGACTACTAAAGTTTGAGTTCTGCTTTAACATCACGTGGTTCCTCAGTTATTCCTGCTATCAGCAAACGGCGTGCCACCGTTTAATTGGCACTGGCGTCACAAACATTTCTTACCATCACCTGCCCTTGCAGAGAGTCAGCCGTCTCAGGTTAGTGTCTATTGCACTACAACACCCAGGAACATTTCTAAACACAACTTGAGTTCGCTGCAGACATGGGGGAGCAATGAGGGTCATCTGCTAGAAAAAGGATCACTGAGTGCACTCTGAGGGAGAGGAGGGAGAGGGTTTGTGAGCAAGATGGGGTATGAGGTGGTTTATGAGGGAGAGATCACATAGGAGCAAGTCTGTGAGGGATATGAGAGAAGGCACAGTGTGGAGGGCAGTCTGAGAGGGATATGAGAGAGGGGACAATATGGAGGGAAGTCTATGATGGATATGAGAAAGGGGACAGTATGGAGGGCAGTCTGAGAGGGATATGAGAGACGGGATGGTATGGAGAGTAGTCTGAGGGATATGAGAGAGGGGACGGTATGGAGAGCAGTCTGAGGAATATGAGAGAGGGGACGGTATGGAGGACAGTCTGAGGTATATGAGAGAGTGGACAGTATGGAGGGCAGTCTGAGAGGGATATGAGAGAGGGGACAGTATGGAGGGAAGTCTATGATGGATATGAGAAAGGGGACAATATGGAGGGCAGTCTGAGAGGGATATGAGAGAGGGGACAGTATGGAGGGCAGTCTGAGAGGGATATGATAGAGGGGATGGTATGGAGAGTAGTCTGAGGGATATGAGAGAGGGGACGGTATGGAGAGCAGTCTGAGGGATATGAGAGAGGGGACGGTATGGAGGACAGTCTGAGGTATATGAGAGAGGGGACAGTATGGAGGGCAGTCTGAGAGGGATATGAGAGAGGGGACAGTATGGAGGGCAGTCTGTGAGGTATATGAGAGAGGGGACAGTATGGAGGGCAGTCTGAGAGGTATATGAGAGAGGGGACAGTATGGAGGGCAGTCTGTGAGGTATATGAGAGAGGGAAAAGTATGGAGGGCAGTCTGTGAGGTATATGAGAGAGGGGACAGTATGGAGGGTAGTCTGTGAGGTATATGAGAGAGGGGACAGTATGGAGGGCAGTCTGTGAGGTATATGAGAGAGGGGGCAGTATGGAGAGCAGTTTGAGGGATATGAGAGAGGGGGCAGTATGGAGGGCAGTCTGTGAGGTATATGAGAGAGGGGACAGTATGGAGGGCAGTCTGAGAGGTATATGAGAGAGGGGACAGTATGGAGGGCAGTCTGAGAGGGATATGAGAGAGGGGACAGTATGGAGAGCAGTTTGAGGGATATGAGAGAGGGGGCAGTATGGAGGGCAGCCTGTTAGGTATATGAGAGAGGGGACAGTATGGAGGGCAGTCTATGAGGTATATGAGAGAGGGGACAGTATGGAGGGCAGTCTGGGAGGCAAAGAAGTCTGTGAGGGTGAGGAAGGCATAGGTGGCAGTCTGTGAGGGAGAGGGGAAACTCCTTTAAATGACTGAACCCAGTGTCCTATTTATTTCAAACACAGTCCCATCCCCTCCATCAATATTATAAACACCAGCGGCAGCCCCTCAAGGATCGCTGCTTTTCTCGACTTTGTCTAAAACTTTGAAGCAAAAAGACACATTTAGACAGTTCCTCTCACATGCTCAACAAAGGGGTGTGGCTTAGCAGGCAAATTGGGGCATGATCCAAAATGTGACGCAACTTTTTGTTCCAGATTGTAAAAGATACTATAGCAACTAAAAGTGCTGGAACTTATAGACAGGGAGTGCATAGAAGTGCCAGACTTATTGTACAGCTTGAGCCACGGTGATAAATCTGGTCCATTTAAAGACTCCACGAATAAATGTTTACCCAGTGTGACTACTATTAAATCTGGGTCATTCTGTTTTACATAATTTTACCGTTCTCGACAGGAGGAGTTTGTAACAGATTGTTACCATCAATCTGTTGGGTAACCCAGCACATATCTTGATAGGTGCATAGCACTGATTTCCTCATGACATTATTATTACCTCACGGCCAGCGAATGGTCAGTTCTTTAACCCCTTCATGCATAATCAAGGACAGCCCATCTCCATACACAGCAGGTCCTCCCTGCTGACACCCGCTGGCAGTGTTCGGTTTCTGAGATGACATCAATCCTGGTCATTTAACCCCTCAGATGCTGCTGTCAGTAGTGACCATGACACATGAGGTTTTCAATAGTGGGAGCAAAATCACAGGCTCCAATTAGTTGCTATTGCAATCTGGGGTCTGAGACGCGGCTTGATAGGAAGCCTGTCAAAGGGTACAGCTACATGGGGAAACTGGTCGCACGACAACTGTCGCGGCCAAGTTAGCTGAGTAGTGGTGATCCCATAGAAAGAATGGGATCGCCCCGCCAATTGCAATAAATGCATCAGTGTTGGAGTTCTTGCGATGGGTGTGACAATCCCATTTATTTTGGATCACCACTACTCAGGAAACTTGGCTGCCGTGTAGCTGTACCCAAAATCCCATCAGTTGCATTAGTTTTTTTTTATTGCAGTCTACAGTACAGGCAATCAGAAAATTGCATATTCAAGTTCTCTAAGGGGACTAAAGATTACAGTGGAAAAAATGTTTAGAAATTAAAAAAATAAAATAAAATATGAAAGATCAAAACATCCCCATTTCCAATTTTACACATAGAAATTAGCAAAAAAAAATTACAAAATTAGTATCCCTGCATCTTAAAATGTCTGAACTATTAAAATATAAAAATATTTTATTTTTCTCCCTAAGGCTGAGTTCACGCTTCAGTTATTTGGTCAGTTATTTCCATCAGTTATTGTGAGCCAAAACTTAGGTGCAGGTCAGAAACACAGAACAGGTGCAGATCTTTCCAATATACTGTACCTTATTTCTGAGGAGGCTTCACTACTGGTTTTGGCTGACAATAACTGATGGAAATAACTGACCAAATAACTGAAGTGTGAACTCAGCTGAAAGCGGAGGGGGGGGGGGGGGCAGTGCTTATAGACACGTGTGAGATTCATCTAAGCAATTTTGGCAGTAACAAAACTATAATTGCTGAGTGGCTGCATCAAAGCATCTCAATAGCAGGTTGTGTTGAATTCCTGGTATGCAGTAGGTGGTTCCCTCTTACAGTGGTTCAAAAAAGGATAGCCGGTCCAACCCCTGACTTGTATCCAACCACAAAAGCACCTACAGTGGGCACGTGAGCATTAGAGTTGAACCTTGGCGCACTGGAAAAAGACAGCCTGGTCTGATTAATCATGTTTTCTTTTACATCAGTGGTATGCCTAGGGTGTTTGGCACCCGGGGCGGGTCCTTTCGCTGGCGCCTCCCCAATACTTAAAAAAAATTGTACCCCCTCACAGTAGTATTGCCCTCATTGTACAACCTTCACAGTAGTTTTGTACAGATGTGTGCCCCCTCACAGTAGTTATGCCCACATTATGCCCTCTCACAGTAGTTATTCCCTCTCTGTGCCCCTTTCACAGTTGTAATGCCCTCTTTGTGTCCCCTTCATAGTAATAATTCCCATTGTGTCCCCTTCACAGTAATAATCCCAATGTGCCCCCTTCACAGTAATAATCTCCATTGTTCCCTCTTCACTGTAATAATCCCCATTGTGTCCCTTCCACAGTAATAATCCCCATTGTGTCCCCTTCACAGTGATAATCCCCATTGTGCCCCCTTCACAGTAATAATCCCCATTGTGCCCCCTTCACAGTAATAATCCCAATTGTGCCCCCTTCACAGTAATAATGCCCATTGTGCCCCCTTCACAGTAATAATGCCCATTGTGTCCCCTTCACAGTAATAATGCCCATTGTGCCCCCTTCACAGTAATAATCCCCATTGTGCCCCCTTCACAGTAATAATCCCAATTGTGCCCCCTTCACTGTAATAATGCCCATTGTGCCCCCTTCGGTCTGATAAAGATTGGGGATCTGATCTGAGTTTTTTTTCCCCTTATTTTCCTCCTCTAAAACCTAAGGGCCAGTTCACACAGAGTTTTTGGGCACTGACTGTCATGCCCCACTCTGACGATGTGCGGAGGTCGGCCAGGATAGCAGCACGAGTTTAGTGTTTGTTTTGGAGCCGTGCTGGATCCGCCTCTCATCAAGTGCACTGGGTGGGGTCATTAGTTTAAATAGTATACCAGCCCAGTGCTCTGAGCGGATTATACTCATCATTGTGGTCTTGGAAGCTAGGAAGGAAGGTTAGCTGTCTGTTCCAGCTCAGGAAGATAAGTGTTATTTCAAGTTTGGTTGTTTTGTGTCATCAATCCCATCCAGGTTCTGTGCGAGCAGGCTTCTCCTATTTCCCCACTTCACCATCTCAGGGAATTCAGGGTTTTGTCAGCCCAGGCACGGGGACACCTCATACCTACCTTAAAGGTATGTAGGTGGGCTGAGCAGTGCAGGGAAAGATGTCAGGGATTAGCTAGGAGGTGACCCTTCCCCTGTCTCTCGCCCAGAGCCTGGTTGGTGCGTTATCTGTTATACTGAGTGCACGCCTGCCGTGACATTATAATCCGCCATACTGTGACTGCCATCACTCAGCGCTTTTGTGGTGGCGTCAATTGATGCACTGGGTAACCGCATGCAGGGTTGATCCCTAGAGGTTGCAGATCTGCGTAGTTCGGTCACACAGTGTCAGAGGGTTCTGGCATCAGGTACAGGTCAAATTGGTGGGGAGCCTAAAGTCGCTCTTCCCGAGATTTACAGGGGGTACGGATGATTTTTTCCGCTTTAAAGAGTCATGCAAATTGTACTTTCGACTGCGTCCATTTTCGGCAGGTAATGAAGATCAGAGGGTTGGTATCATCATGTCTTTGCTTAAAGGGGACACGCAATCCTGGGCTTTTTCTCTGCCGCCCGGTTCTCTGGCTCTCCGGTCGGTGGAGGAATTTTTCCAAGCCCTGGGATTGATTTACGATGACCCAGATCGGGTCTCGATGGCAGAATCAAAATTGCGTAACTTACTACAGGGTAAACATACTGCAGAGGGTTACTGCACAGAGTTTAGGAGGTGGGCTACTGAGTCGGGGTGGAACGACCCCGCGTTACGTAGTCAGTTTTGTCAGGGGTTATCTGAAAGGTTGAAGGATGCCCTGGCTTTTCATGAGTATCCGGATACTTTAGAGAATGCAATGTCTTTGGCTATACGGTTGGATAGACGTATCAGAGAGAGGTGTAAGGGTCCCTCCGTGCAGGGGATCCCTCCTGCGTGTGGTTTTGTTTCTCCTACTGCCCAGGGTGATATTACTTATAACTCTGGGGTAGGGGAGGAACCCATGCAGTTAGGTCAGATATCTTGCCATTCTGATAGTAGAGACTTTAGAAAAGTGCACAATCTATGTTACTATTGTGGAAAGAGGGGTCATTTTATTTTTTCTTGTCCTTATGTTAAATCACAAGTGGAAGAGAAAAAGAAAAAAGAAAAAAAAACTTCCCTCACACTGGTGTGGTGGAGCAGACAGGTATGCAAGCTCCCTGCAGTTCCCGTTTTCTCCTTTCAGCTATGGTGGCGCTAGAGTCAAAAAATGTGTTTGTTGATGTATTCCTTGATTGTGGTGCTGGGGTAAACCTAATTGACTTTCTTTTTCTTCAAGGCCTGGGACTAAGTACTTGCACGTTAGAGAACGAGATTCGTGTTTTTGCAATTGATTCTTCCCCTCTTTCTCAAAGGAGCCTTACTCACATTGTTCATGGTATTCACTTAAGGGTGGGTGATTCACATGCTGAAATTATTTCTTGTTTTGTCATGAAGGATTTGCCAGCTCCTATAGTTTTGGGGTTGCCATGGTTGAATAGACATAACCCAATTATAGACTGGCAAGCGAAACAAATCATTGGTTGGAGCGAGTTTTGTTTGGATAATTGTCTTGGCACATCTATCTCTGGTGTGTCCATTACGGCTTTACCTCAGTATCTCTCGGATTTTGCGGATGTTTTTTCGGAGGGTGGGGCTCAGGAATTGCCCCCTCATCGAGACTATGATTGTCCAGTTAATCTCATTCCTGGGGCTAAGTTGCCAAAGTCTTGGCTTTACAACCTCTCTCAACCCGAAAGAGAGGTCATGCGAAAGTATGTCGCAGAGAGTTTGGCAAAGGGTCATATTAGACCATCTAAGTCTCCAGTGGCAGTAGGTTTGTTCTTTGTGAAGAAAAAAGATGGATCACTGAGACCGTGTTTGGATTTCCGGGAATTCAACTGTATTACAGTCCGGGATCCATATCCCCTGCCCTTGATCTCTGATCTTTTTGATCAGATTGTTGGAGCCAAGGTGTTCTCCAAGTTGGATTTGAGAGTAGCCTACAATCTGATCAGGATCAAGGAGGGGGATGAGTGGAAAACGGCCTTCAATACGCACAAGGGTCATTTCGAGAACCTGGTGATGCCTTTTGGGTTGACGAACGCGCCAGCAGTATTTCGGCGATTCGTCAATGACATCTTTCATCACTTGGTGGGGAGGTTCGTAGTAGTTTACCTGGATTACATTTTAATTTATTTTCCTCATCTGAAGACCCATCAGGATCATGTGAGACAGGTTTTGACGATCCTTCGGGAGAATAAGTTATATGCCAAATTGGAGAAATGTTTGTTTGCGGTGCAAGAGCTTCCGTTCTTGGGATACATGCTTTCTGATTCCGGTTTTCGTATGGACCCCGAAAAGGTCCGGGCGGTTCTGGAGTGGGACCGACCAGAGAATCAGAAAGCTTTGATGCGGTTCTTTGGGTTTACGAATTATTATAGAAAATTTATTTTGAATTATTCTACCCTAGTAAAACCTCTTACTGATATGACCAAGAAGGGCGCCGATGTCTCTGTCTGGTCGGATGAGGCATTGCAGGCCTTTTCGGCTGTTAAGGAGCATTTTGCGTCTGCTCCCATTCTGGTGCAGCCGGATGTGTCTCAGCCATTTGTGGTGGAGGTTGATGCATCGGAGGTGGGGGTTGGGGCGGTGCTGTCACAGCGTTCATCTCCTGGCAAGTGGGTCCCGTGTGCCTTCTTCTCCAAGAAGCTCTTGGTCGCCAAGAGGAATTATGATGTTGGAGATAGAGAGTTGTTGGCTATCAAGTTGGCCTTTGAGGAATGGCGTCACTGGTTAGAGGGGGCGTCTCACCCCGTTACGGTGTATACCTACCATAAGAATTTGGCTTACCTGCAATCTGCCAAGCGTCTGAACCCTAGGCAGGCCAGATGGTCACTGTTTTTTACCAGGTTCAATTTCGCGGTTACCTTTTGCCCAGGGGTCAAGAACATCAAGGCAGATGCCTTGTCTCGCAGCTTTCCTGGGGGAGGTGATTCAGAAGATCCGGCGCCGATTTTGGCGGATGGGGTGGTGGTCTACGCACTGTACCCTGAATTGGAGATGGAGGTTTTGGAAGCCCAGGAGGGGGCTCCTGGTTCTTGTCCCCCAGGGAGGTTGTTTATTCCTGAGGGCCAACGATACAAGGTGTTCAAGGAACATCACGATACTGTTCTCGCTGGACATCCTGGTGGTAAGTCCACCTGTGATCTAGTATCCCGGAGGTTCTGGTGGCCAGGGTTACTTAAGAGCATTGAGAATTACGTGACAGCTTGTGAAACCTGCGCTCGGTCAAAGGTTGCTCACACTCGACCGCCTGGTTCACTTCTTCCATTGTCTATTCCATCTCGTCCTTGGACGCATTTGTCTATGGACTTTATTACGGATCTGCCGAGTTCCTCCGGGAGAACAGTGATTTTAGTGGTAGTTGACCGTTTCAGTAAATTGGCTCACTTTATACCAATAACGAGTCTGCCTAACGCTAAGACTCTTGCGCAGATATTTGTGGATAATATTGTGAAATTGCATGGTATTCCTTCGGATGTGGTCTCAGATAGGGGCACGCAGTTTGTCTCCAGGTTTTGGAGGGCGTTCTGCTCTCGGCTTGGCATTCAACTTTCATTCTCTTCGGCTTTTCATCCGCAGTTGAATGGTCAGACGGAGCATACTAATCAAAACCTGGAGACCTACTTGAGGTGCTTTGTGGCTGAGAATCAGGAGGACTGGTCCTCATTCTTGTCTTTAGCAGAATTTGCGTTGAATAACCGTAGGCAGGAGTCCACGGGTAAGTCGCCATTTTTTGGCGCATACGGTTTCCATCCTCAGTTTGGTACCTTTTCTGGGTCTGGTTCCTCTGGGATGCCAGAGGAGGAGAGATTCTCTTCTGCCTTATCCTCTATCTGGCGGAGGATTCAAGGGAATTTGGAGAAGATGGGTGAGAGGTATAAACGAATGGCTGACAAGAGACGTATGACTGGTCCGGACCTGTGTGTGGGTGATCTGGTGTGGTTGTCCACTAAGAATATCAAATTGAGAGTGCCATCTTGGAAACTGGGTCCAAGATTTATTGGTCCGTATAAAATTTCTGCGGTGATCAATCCTGTGGCGTTTGGGCTGGATCTTCCGCAGACTTGGAGGATCCATGATGTGTTCCACAGGTCTTTACTAAAAAAAATATGTGAGACCGGTGGAACCATCGCCATTGCCTCCTCCTCCTGTTCTAGTTGAGGGAAACTTGGAGTTTGATATCTCCAGGATTCTCGATTCGAGAGTTCTTCGGGGTTCCCTTTAGTACCTGGTGCACTGGAGGAGAGAGAAAAGTCCAGCTCGATTAAAATGTTACCTTTATTTTTCAGTGCAGATTAAAAGCCAGTTGCACTGGAGGGGATACGGTCCTGAGGAGAGGAGGTGGGTTCCGGCGTCGGATGTCAACGCCAGCCGACTGGTGAGGGCCTTTCATAGGTCCCATCCGGATAAGGTTGGTCCGGGGTGTCCGGAGGTCACCCGTAGAAGGGGGGGTACTGTCATGCCCCACTCTGACGATGTGCGGAGGTCGGCCAGGATAGCAGCATGAGTTTAGTGTTTTTTTTGGAGCCGTGCTGGATCCGCCTCTCATCAAGTGCACTGGGTGGGGTCATTAGTTTAAATAGTATACCAGCCCAGTGCTCTGAGCGGATTATACTCATCATTGTGGTCTTGGAAGCTAGGAAGGAAGGTTGGCTGTCTGTTTCAGCTCAGGAAGATAAGTGTTATTTCAAGTTTGGTTGTTTTGTGTCATCAATCCCATCCAGGTTATGTGCGAGCAGGCTGCTCCTATTTCCCCACTTCACCATCTCAGGGAATTCAGGGTTTTGTCAGCCCAGGCACAGGGACACCTCATACCTACCTTAAAGGTATGTAGGTGGGCTGAGCAGTGCAGGGAAAGAGGTCAGCGAATTAGCTAGGAGGTGACCCTTCCCCTGTCTCTCGCCCAGAGCCTGGTTGGTGCGTTATCTGTTATACTGAGTGCACGCCCGCCGTGACACTGACTTTGGAACGTTTCTGCCTCAAGATCAGCCCCAAAAACGCCTCAAAACAGCATCCCATTTATTTCAATGGCAAGCAGCACTTGCTTTATTTTTTATTTTTTTACACGTGTAAGAAAAAGAAGAGTGAAAAGATGCAGCATGCTCTATCTTGGGGCAGAATCGGCACTGGATTTCCCATTGAAATGAATAGAAAGCTGGAAAAAACAGCTCCAAATAAGTCCATGCATTTTATGTGCATTTTCCACGCTTATTTGGTGCAAATCTGCTTTAAAAACCTCTAGCAAAAATTTCAGCTTTGAAATTAAATGAGCACCTCTTGGTTTAAGAAGTGTAAAAAAAAGCAAGTTTTTGGGAAAGGTAATAAAAACTTCAAGGTGTAGCCTCCAAATTCCCAAAATCTCAATCTGATCGAGCATCCGTAGGAAGTGCTGAGAAAACAGGTCTGATCCATGGAGGCTGCACCTCACAGATTACAGGATTTAAGTACAGAATGTGTGTTTTATATTGTTCTAAGGCACGTTTACTTGGGTCTTTCTGTATTAATATGCAAAGAGGTATCTCCCAAAGAAAGATAACCATCTCAATAGTGCAACCTCTTGAAAGTGGCTCCCGAGTCCCTATGAGTCAAAATCCAACTTTTTAACAAGCCTTAGGATATGACAGGCCAAGTATTGGCCTATCCAAGTATCCAGGCATAGACATCTATTTTGGGGTGCGTGCCCCTCGTCAGTGCGGAGTAAGATTTTAGCTGGCTGAGCACAATGCTTTGGATGCAGCTTAGGAGGGGTGCTGGGTCTTCCTAAAGAGACCAACTGTCAATGGAGACTTACTCTAGTAGACATATTCCCTTGTCATATCCCAAAGCTTGTTAAAAGTTGGATTTAGACTCACAGGGAACCACTTCTAAAAGATCTCTTTGCTAATCTTTTTCCATGGAGCATTGCCAATAAGCCTCCATACAAGACTGGTCTCTTTAAGGAGGTGAGGTCTTATTTATTTTGTATATTTAAGGAGACCCAGCACCCTGAATAAACTATATTAATAAAAACCATTAAAACCAGTTGTAAGCAATTAGGGCTTTATTTTCTAGGCTGGAATGAACAGGTTGAGTATTGAAACAAAGCGAATGACATGGAGTCAAGCCAAGAATTCCTATAACTCTAGACCTCATTGTACTTGGCAACCAATCACAGCTCATCTTGCTTGTCTTAAATTGAAAAAAAAAGGAAGCAGCCCCGTGATTGGTTGACAAGGCCAAGTTTTAATTTTAGACACTTGTGGGAGATTTAACGGGCTTGTGCCATGTTTAAAAGTTATCGCCGGCAGTCCCATAGAGAATAGCACTCATACTCGACCTGCCTCTCCATTCAGGTGGGGGAATGGGTAAGTGGGGCTCCCAGCAATCAGACTACCACCAATCAGATCGTTATGACCTATCCTGTGGCTATTCTGCAGTGCTCCTACTAGGTGGACGCCATGCAGATGGACTGAGATAAACTTTCAAGAACTTGCAGTGCTTGAAGGAGCACCATGGCCCCTTCAAACAGTTGATCTGCGGGGTACCAAGAGTTGCCCACCCACTTATCTGATATTGATTAGTGATGAGCAGCAGGGGTTATATTCAAATTCGCTATATTTTGTGAATATTTTGTAGAATATTCGTCGAATATTCGTGAATTCGAATATTCGTTATATTCTCAATTTTTTTTTTACTCGAAAAATCGGCATGGTAATGATCGTGTAATATGCGAATATTACGCGATCAATACAGGCGTGGGTCAAAGACGAATATATAGCACAAAAGAATTTAGTGCTATACAGTATATTCATTTTTTAGAATATTCGTCTTTTTTTTCCATCTGAAGTCATGATTCCTCCCTGCTCAAGTAACTTAAGCAGGGAGGAATCATGACTTCAGATGGAAAAAAAAGAATATTCTAAAAAACAAATATATTCGTTTTTCGAATATTCGTAAAATATTCTAAAACAAGAATATATAGCAATATAGCGAAAATTTGAAAAAACTAATGTAGAGCAATTTAGCTAATATAGTGCTATAATCTTCTTTGTCTAATAGTTGTAATTTTTTTCTCATTTGAAGTTCAGATTGGAAAAATGTACAACTATTTAAAAAAAAAGATTGTAGCACTATATTAGCCAAATTGCTCTAAATTCTTTATTTTTTTTTTATATTCGCTATATTGCTATATATTCTTGTTTTAGAATATTACGAATATTCAAAAAATGAATATATTAGTTTTTTAGAATATCATATTTTTTTTCAATCTGTACAGTTGTTCCACTTCGGCATACTCCTCCCTGACAAGCGTCCCCGTCACCATGGGAACACCTGTGGGTTAGAATATACCATTGGATCTGAGTTTTCACCATCTCACTATGATGGTGAAAACTCTGAACCGATGGTATATTCTAACCCCCCGACGCTTGTCGGGGAGGAGTATGCCGAAGTGGAACAATTGTCCATATTAAAAAAAACAAAAACGAATATTCTAAAAAACAAATATATTCGATATAATGCTATATATTATTTTTTTTAGAATATTCGTCATTTTTCCCATCTAAAGTCATGATTCCACCCTGCTTAAGTTACTTGTGGGCCAATGACTCATTGGCTCACAAGCAAGAAGCATGGAGGAATCATGTTTTCAGATGTAAAAAAATGCCGAATATTCGATATAGCGAATATATAGCACTATATTTGAAATATTCGCAAATTCTCGAAGTTGCGATATTCAAGATAAATATTTGTAATTCAAATATTCGCGCTCAACACTAATATTGATAGCCTATGCTGAGAATAAGCCATGATTATCCTCTGTACACTTAAGGGGTTGTGCAGCCACTCGCGGGCCCCCGGCTAATCAGCTGTTTGAAGACTAAGCGGCGCTGATATGAGCACTACTTCCACTTCAAGATTACGCTTGCAGCAGTGGCACAGTGTAATTCAAGTGAATGGAACAAGCATGTAAGTACACTTCGCCACTGAGACGTCAGAGAAGATGCGCATGGTAATATTGAAGAGGAAGTAGTGCTCGTACCAGGACTGCCTCCTCTTCAAACAGTTATCAGTAGGGTTGCTGAGAGTCGCACCCCCACCAATCAGATATTGATGACCTATCCTGAGGATAGGCCATCGATATTACTGGCTGCACAATCCCTCCAACTAGTTATGTGCAATAGTAAGGATATAAGAAAAGCGCGTAAAACAGCTGGAAAATATACTAAGTCATGAAATAACTAAGGCCACTTTGACATCAACGTTTTTCCTTTCCGGTATTGAGATCCGTCATAGGATCTCAATACCGGAGGAAAACGCTTCACTTTTGTCCCCATTCATTGTCAATGGAGACAAAACTAAACTAAACGGAATTGCAAGCAGCGTTTTTCTGTCCAGCATGGGAAGCGGAGCAATATGGATCCGGCATAAAACACAATGTAAGTCAATGGTGCCTGATCAGTTTTCTCGGAAACAAAAGAAAACAGATCCGGCACTAAAATCATTGTAAGTCAATAAGCGCTGGATCCGTCATGGCTATTTTAGAGATAATACAACCAGATCCGTTCATAATGGATGCAGACGGTTGTATTATCAATAACGGAAGCGTTTTTGCTGATCCATGATGGATTCAGCAAAAACACAAATGTGAAAGTAGCCTAAGGCTACTTTCACACTAGTGGATCCGTCCTGCCGCTATTTCGCAGTGCCGCCGGACTGCCGCTCCGTCCCCATTGACTATAATGGGGAAGGGGGCGGAGCTCCCGCGCAGCACGGCAGTGCACGGCGAGAGGCCGTCGGACTAAAAGTACTGCGTGTCCGACTTTTTAGTCCGGCGGCTCTCGCCGTGCACTGCCGTGCTGCGCCGGAGCTCCGCCCCCGTCCCCATTATAGTCAATGGTGACGGAGTGGCAGTCCGGCGGCACGGCGAAATAGCGGCAGGACGGATCCGACAGGGTGAACATCCTGTCGGATCCGTCCTGCCGCTAGTGTGAAAGTAGCCTAATCCTGCTCCTTTCTAAAGGACTCCGTCTGATGAAATCAGCTTAGGTCGATCTTCAGAGTTTTCTTTATGCATATCCATCCATATGTATGATGGCAGCTGTCCTGATAATATTGTCCAGATTTAGTCAATACGCAGCCTTCGGATGATTCCGCCGTCATCTTGAACCTGAGTGACAAGAAAGGAAACAAATTAATAAAAATGAAGATTATGGCACACTTTTATTAATATACAGTATTTTTATCAACATTATTTTACATATAATTTCTATATTATTGAATGGTTTGGTTCTATTGGCATTTGAAGGTAGGAGGTCATACACAATGTACACTTCTTTGCAGCATTTCATATTGTTTGTTTGCTGTGTTTTAGGGCTTTTTTGACAGCCATTAATGAATACAAAATATGTATAATTACAAAGTATATCAAATGTACTACATGCAAAATGTTATTTTTTTATTTTTTTTATTTTGGTGGTTTCGACAGTTGTGGCCCCCTTTTTTTTTCCTTTTAAACACTGCATATTCTGGGCTATGATGTGTTTTTCCCAAAACAAAAAGACAAATAAATGCTGCTACAAAATTAAAAACAAAAACAAAAAAAAACATGAAAAATGTTTATGCATTGCTTTTCTTTTTTTTTTTTACAACTGTTTAAAATTGCTGCAAAAATTGTTTGTGTGAAGGAACCCTTTAACCTCTCTTTTCTACCCCATAAAGTAGTGACAGAAGCAGATTTCATGGTGCAAATGTGCTGTAGCACGCCTTAGGCTACTTTCACACTAGCGTTACTGATAGTACAACCGTCTGCATCCTAGAGAAAAAAAGACGAATGCACACGGCCGGTGTCCATTGTATTGCGGACCCGCAGTATGAGGGCCGCACTATGGCCACGGGGGACACATGTGTGCAAGAGACCTTAAAGAGTAAAAGGTTGAGGCAGCATTCCAATAGATAGTTCAAAGATGAGTGTCGTGATTTATTACAAAAACATATCCAACAGATGTGATGTTTTGGCCAACTAGTCTTTCTCAAGCATTGAGAAACAGCTATCAGTGACCGACATCTGTCTGTACATACACTTAGGCCTCTTTCACACGAGTGTGGCGTGTGAGGGCCCGATAAGATGCAGTTGTGTTGCGGTAAAATGCACCATTTTCTGCGCGAGTGCAAAGCGTTTTAATGCGTTTTGCACGCGCGTGAGAAAAATCGCCATGTTTGGTACCCAGACCCAAACCCGGACTTCATCACTGAAGTTCAGGTTCGGGTTCGGTGTTGTGTAGATTTTATTATTTTCCCTTATAACATGGTTAAGAGGGAAAATAATAGCATTCTTAATACAGAATGCAAAGTAAATTAGGGATGGAGGGGTTAAAAAAAAAAAAGTTAACTTACCTGCTCCATAGCTGCCGGTCTCTGTTCTATCTTCAGGACCTGGCAAAAGACCTGTGGGGACGTCACTGTGCTCATCACATGGTTCATCAACATGGTGACGTCACCACAGGTCCTTAGCCGGCAGCTCAACATTACAGAAGAAGACAAAGATCCGCAACTACGCGATTAAGTGGACTCGGTGAGTTAATTTTTTTTATTTTTAACCCCTCCATCCCTAATTTACTTTGCATTCTGTATTCAGAATGCTATTATTTTCCCTTATAACCATGTTATAAGGGAAAATAATACAGATCGGGTGCCCAGCCCGATCGTCAACTAGCAACCATGCGTGAAAATCACACCGCATCCGCACTTGCTTGCGGATGCTTGCGATTTTCACGCGGCCCCATTCACTTCTATGGTGCCTGCGTTGCGTGAAAAACGCAGAATATAGAGCATGCTGCGATTGTCACCCAACGCACAAGTGATGCGTGAAAATCACAGCTCATGTGCACAGCCCCATAGAAATGAATGGGTCCGGATTCAGTGCGGGTGCAATGCGTTCACATCACGCATTGCACCCGCGCGGAATACTCGCCCGTGTGGAAGGGACCTTAAGGGATCATTCACACGACCGTGGTTTGGTTCCGCATCCAAGCCGCATTTTTTGCGTCTCGGGTGCGGACCCATTCACTTCCATGGGGCCGCAAAAGATGCGGACAGCACTCTATGCGGACATCATGTCCTATTCTTGTCCGTTTTGCGGACAAGAATAGGCATTTCTATAATGAGCCGTCCGTTCCGTAAATTGCGGAATGCACACGGGTGGCATCCGTGTTTTGTGGATCCGCAATTTAGAGACCCCAAAACACGGCACGTTCATATGAATGAGCCCTAAGACTATATTAAACCGCCCAATGTGGCAGACGATTGTCAGAAGGGAAGCGTTCCCTCCCGGCAATCGGCTGCTCCAGGAGTGCACCTAGCCTTTCTGCTACCTGAGGCAAAAACCGAAATGGCACCCCAACCGCCAATGCCAATTTTCTTAACCTAACCCCTTCCCTCCAGCCCTACTGATAAAGATACTTGGAAAACATTACATACAGGGCTAGAAAGCATACAGGGTAATACAGCGCCCCATACTGTGCTTCCCAATACTATACTGCAGAAACAGAGAATCCCCCTTCTGCTACCCCCCTTCTTACCTCTACCTAGTGCTGCCTGAGGCAATCGGCCCACCTCGCTTCATTGGTGGTGCACCCCTGGGCTGCTCGCTAGCAAAGGAGATTGCTTCATGTAATAGCAGCAATCTCTTCCACAGCATGGGGAGGAGAGTTTTTGCTCATTCATCGGGCACTTGGTGGCAGTATTACACTGCAAGATGATTTCTAATGAGCACTCATATGAACACTCGTTAGTAATCATCTGCCGAAAAATCGGCCAGTATAGTACAGGATTTACACAGAGAATGCTATCAATCACTGATACCACCACCCTGTGTACAGCTATCAGTGACTGACAGCTCTTTCTCTATACACACTTACGGCCTCATGCACACAAACTTATTTTCTTTTCTGTGTCCATTCTGTTTTTCATTTCAATGTGTCCGCAAAAAAAACGGAAGTTACTCTATGTGCATTGCGTTTCCGTATGTCCGTATTTCCGTTCAGCAAAAAAACAGAACATGTTCTATTATTGTCTGCATCACGGACAAGGATAGGACTGTTCTATTAAGGGCCAGCTTTTCCGTTCCGCAAAATAAGGAATGCACAAGGACGTCATCTGTATTTTTTGCAGATCCGTTTTTTGCAGAGAATGCTACCGTTCACTGATAACACCTCACTTTTTTTTCCCCACTGTTTACCATGCAATAAAACTTTATTCTACAGATTGGCACAAATTCTCCGATACTGACAAATTCTAACTCTTGCACAATAATCATGTTTGTGCTGCTGCATTCTGTTTTCTGCTGGATGGATTTTAGTTTTTATTGGTACCAGTTTGCAGTACATAAAATGTATTCACTAATTTAGGCTACATGCACACGAACGTTGTTTGTTTCAGTGTCCGTTCCGTTTATTTTGCGGATAGGATGCGGACCCATTCATTTCAATGTCCTCATCAGTATGTCCGTTCCGTAGCCCCGCAAAAAAAAAAAATAGAATATGTCCTGTTCTTGTCTGTTTTAGGAATTGTTACAATGGATCCGGAAAAAAAACGGATGGCATACGGATTTCATCAGTTTTTTTTTTTTTTTGCGGATCTGCAATTTGCAGACCGCAAAACACATACGGTCGTGTGAATGTAGCCGTATGCTGTGAGACAGACATACAGTAATAAGTTCACTTTATTTTACAGATCATAGTCTATGGTGTTGTATTCTATTAGTGGCACCAAATATATACAGTATTTGTTTGATGGTAAACTTTATTTTTAAAAAAATACAGTAATGAAAATAATGTTTAATAAAAAAAAAAAAGGGGAGAGAGGGGGAAATGTACTCTTATTAATATACTTTATTAAACTACATGTTCAACAGTCCCAGTAATGACCAGTGTGTGCTAGTGTCAGGAGGTCACTTACAAGCTGCTGTTATAATGTTCTCCATCCACCCATCTCCAGCCGTCTCCATCATGGTGAAGTCCTATCCAGTATGAGTCCTCTCTCCGCTGTCTAAGATCTCTCCGTATAAACTCCTGTAATAAATGAGGAACAATCCTGACATGACAGATATAACTAGATGTGATGACACAGCGGACTGCGGCCGGTCTTCTCCTCCTATAATCTCCTTATACATGGACATAGACGCCATACCTGCTGGTCCTGGTTCTTTATGACCAGTAGATCAGCTCCCATCATCTCACACTGATCCCGGCTCTGGTTCCATGTTCTGTATGTTACATCTGAGTAGTAATAACAGTCGTCTCCATGTGGCAGCCAATCATAAGGACACAACTGGCATCCTGCAAGTTTTTAATCAAAAACATTTTTTTCATATTTTTCATTAATCTACACACTTGCCCCTCCTCCTGCCTCCTCAGGATCGGTGCCCACCTGTGAGATTAGACCCCTGCAACCAGAGTGATATGCTACCACTTTCTATGAGGTTATACCCTTTTAATTTTTAAAGGTGGTGCCAACTTGCAAGTGCAGCAGGCCTCATACCCGCCAGGTTTCTGCCATTTCAAACAACAGAGGCCCGGGGCGAAAGTCTGTGTCACAGAATACAATTGTCAGTCTGATTGCTAGTCATAGTCACCTCGGTTGACTTAAAATAAAAAGTTTAAAAAAGTATTTAAAAATACAAAACAATGTAAAAGTTCAAATCACCCCTTTTTCTCAAAATAATACCTAAAATAAACAATAAAAAAAATCATAGGCATTGCCACGGTCAAAAACAGCTTGTAACGGTATTAACGGTTGGCAACGTCCTTCTCCCCTGGTCAGCGTGGCGTTGTAGAGCTGCTCCCAAGACTTCCAAGCCGAGTTGCGATTTCCAGTAGCTGTGCAGCTCTTACAAGAGCTAGTATTGATATAGCTGTTCCCTACAACACGAGACGAGGCTGCGAGTTGAGGGTAAGAAGAACAACATTTATTGGTGCCACCCTTGGCCTTACATACAAGTCTTCATGGAAGGGGCCCTCCCCCGTGGACCTGATTGAGAACTGCGTGACAACCACACAGACCAATGGAAATAATCACACAATCCAGGACAGCCCACACAATATCTCCCCTCTGCCTGGGAGATAATCAGGTTAAACACTGTAGGTAACCTAATTATCTCCAGACAGGAAAACCACATTTTCTTTTTATACATTAAAAGTACCCCAAAATCCACAATATTCCAACAGACAGACAGAGGGCTTCTGTTACATGGCTTCCTCTCAGTGGAACATGCTGGCAGACCTGGTTTGACCCCTTTTCAGGGCAACTTGGGGCTGTCCAGTCTCTGTTATGCGGGGTTGAGATCAGTCTGCCGGGATAACCCATCCGCGTTGCCATTCTGTTTTCCGGGCCGGTACTGGATGGTAAAGTTGTAGGGTTGGAGTGCCAGACTCCATCTCAGTAGCCGGCCATTGTCCCCTGCAACACGGTGTAGCCACACAAGTGGATTATGGTCTGTAACAAGTGTGAACTCCTGTCCATATCAATTTGGAGTCAATTTCTTTAAGGCCCACACCAGGGCTAAGCACTCCTTCTCCACCGCTGCGTAGCTGACCTCTCGGGGAAGAAGCTTTCTACTAAGGTAGGCGACAGGGTGCTCTCCTCCATCTTCTCCCACCTGGCTCAGAACTGCCCCCAGTCCGAACATTGAATCATCGGTATGGAGAATAAAGCGTTTGTTAGTGACTGGGGCAGCCAAGATGGGCACATGAACTAATGAAGTCTTAAGGGACCACAGGACCTGTCTGGGTAAATTTCTCTTGGTCAGGTCAGTCAGGGGTTTGGCAATGGCGCTATAGTCTGGTATGAAGCGTCTGTAATACCCGGTTGTACCCAGGAAGGCCAGTACTTGGGTCTTGGTGCGAGGTGTGGGCCAGTTAGGGACAGCCTCAATCTTAGCAGGCTCAGGTCGCTGTTTCCCACACCCCACCCGGTGTCCCAGGTACTGGACCACAGCCATCCCAAACTGGCATTTGTCTGGTTTCAGAGTCAAGCCAGCGGGCCGAATCTGATCCAGCACCGTTCTTACGTGAGCTAAGTGTTCCTCCCAGGACTCACTATAGATTGCTATGTCATCCAGGTATGCACACGCGAAATCCTGGAAGCCATCAAGTAGTCTATCCACCAAGCGCTGGAACATGGCTGGGGCATTTTTCATCCCGAATGGCATGACCTTAAACTGGTACAGGCCAAACGGGGTGACAAAGGCCAACTTGGGGATCGCCTCTTTGGCCAGGGGAATTTGCCAATAACCTTTACAGAGGTCAATGGTGGTTAGATAGTGTCCCCTGGCTATGCGATCCAAAATCTCCTCTACTTGGGGCATAGGGTAGGCATCAGTCACCGTCCTGTCATTTAACTTGCGGTAGTCCACAAAGAATCTGGTGGTACCATCTGTCTTGGGCACTAATACTACAGAAGATGCCCAGGGGCTGTCTGAGGGTTTGATTACCCCTAACCTCAGCATCTCATGAATCTCCTTCCGCATCCCCTCTCTGACTGCTTCTGGGATGCGGAAAGAGGGCTGTCGGAGTGGGGCTTGTCCAGGGGTTTCTACTCTGTGAGTCATGAGAGTGGTGTACCCAGGATCTTGGGAAAAAGTACAGCTCTTAGCCTGTAGTAGGTTGTGCAACTGTTCCCTCTCAGTGGGAGTGAGTTTGCCCCCTAACTGAACCTGGCTAAGGAAATCGGCGGGTGACCCCTTCTCTAAGAGGTCAGGTAAGGGTAGGTTGTCAGGGTCCTCGTTAGCAGGGCTACATACCACCGACACATTCTCCGGTCTCTCAAAGTATTCTTTCAACATATTAATATGAAAGTCTCTTTTTAGCCTCTCATCCTTACAACTGGCGATGAGATAAGTTGTATCGCACAGCTTCTCTATCACCTTATAGGGTCCCTGCCAGGAGGACTGTAGTTTATCGTGCTTAACAGGCTATAATACTAAGACCTTTTGTCCTATAAAGAAATTGCGTTGTCGGGCACCCCTATCATACCACACCTTCTGTCGCCCTTGGGCCGCCTGGAGGTTGTCTTTGACTGCCCGTGCCAGCTGCTCCATGCGGTCCCGAAGCTCCAGTACGTATGATAAGATTGGGGTCCCTTCATTCTCCGTTTCCCCCTCCCAGTGCTCCCTGATGAGATCAAGGGGCCCTCGCACCTTTCTCCCATATAGAAACTCGAAGGGGGAGAACCCAGTTGATTCCTGCGGTACCTCCCTATAGGCAAATAGGAGGTGCGGTAGGAATCGCTCCCAGTCTCTGTATTCGCTGGTGAAAGTCGTGAGCATTTGCGTCAAGGTTCCATTGAAGCGCTCACAGAGGCCTTTAGTCTGGGAATGGTAGGGTGAACTAAGTAGCGATTTAATACGGCAGACCTTCCACAGCTGTCGTGTCAGTTCTGCAGTAAATTGTGTGTCTCTGTCCGAGAGAATTTCCTTGGAAAACACGACTCGGGAGAAAATCTGCACCAGAGCGGTAGCTACGGTGTCTGCCTGTATGTTTGACAGAGCAACTGCCTCTGGATAGCGAGTAGCATAGTCCACCACGGTAAGTATGTACTTCTTACCGGATGGACTAGGGTTGGCGAGCGGTCCCACAAGGTCAATATCTATCCTGCTGAAGGGTTCTTCAATAATTGGCAGGGGTACCAAGTGAGCCGTTTCCCCACTCGCTGGCACACATCGCAGGTTCGGCAGTAAGTCCATACCTCTGCGTGTACCCCAGGCCAAAAGAAGGTCTGGGTTACCCGGTGTAATGTACGGGTTACTCCTAAGTGCCCGGCCAAGGAAATGTCGTGCCCGATCCTAAGGATTTCCCTTTGATACTTGCTGGGGACTACTAACTGGCGCTTTTGGTAGGGGTTCTGTCCTGCCTGTTCAGTGACCCGGTATAACTTATTAGCGTCCCCCATAAAAACTTTGTTGTCCAACCCCCCAGCTTCTGTTCCCGCCTTTTCCCTATATTTCTGGAGGGAAGGATCCGCTCTAGTCTCCCTCCCAAACTCCTCAGGGTGGTCCCAAGCTATCAAGGTCTGAGGATTAATCACAGACAGGGGGTGTCACCTGGGTCTCCGGAGCTGGTGAACTGGTCCATTCCGTTCTAGCTTCAGCCCTGGTCGTCACGGGCAGCTGCTGTAGAGGTGGAAACGTTGGCAGAAGTGAGGGGGCCCAAATCGTTGCCCAGAAGGACTTTTGCAGGTAAGGTATCCATTATGCAAACTTTTACTACACCGGATATGGCTCCCCAGGCTCCTCCAGCCACTCAAACAGCTATGGTTTGGTCCGTACGCTTATGGGCTGGAACCAAGCGCTCCTGTACTAGTGTAATGGTAGCCCCAATGTGCTGCTGTCTATTATCCCCGGAATCAGCATGAATGGGATTGACCTTGTACAATACCCCCAGATATTCCTCAGGGTGAGTGTCCATGTCCATGCAGTGGGGTACGGGATGCAGCAGGGGTTGACACAGGGGGTGAATTGTTCCAGGAGGATCGGGGGGGACCAAAAGGGCAATTGGCCACTAGGTGTCCTGATTTGTGGCATCGGTGACATTTCACCTTGGAATACTCTGAACTATTCCTCGAAGGACCAGCAAAACGAGGGGGGCCAGGCGGAACATGGGCCCTAAACTCCGGTCGTGGAGCGGGTCTGGATACAATTGGGACACGGGCATCGGCTCAAAGATTAGGTCGGGATAACGCTGGGCCCAGTCGCCTGGAATCCGCATACTCATCGGCCAGGCGGGCTGCTCCTGTGAGGGTGTGGAGACGTCGGTTTCTTACCCAGTTGCTTAAGTCCGGCTGTAGATTATCGAAGAAATGCTCCAAGAGAAAAAGTTGTAGCACCTCCTCGGCAGATATGGCCTGGCATCCATTAATCCAATGGGTAGCGGTGCGGTGCAACCTGTTAGCCCATTCCATGTGGGTGTCACATCCCCGTTTTTTGGTATCTCGGAATTTCCGCCGGTAGTCCTCAGAAGTTAGGGCATACAGTTTAAGTAAGGTGTCTTTGACAAGGTGGTATTGTTTTACTTTGTCCTCTGGGATGGCCCGGAAGGCTTCCGCAGCTCTCCCGGAGAGCTGGCCGGATAGAATGGTAACCCATTCCTCTGGGGGTACCTGGTGAAGCACACACTCTGGGGGTAATTTACATTGGGGTCGGATTTGAGGTCTTATTGGGGTCTTATTTACATTGTCTGATTGGGGTCTGATTGGGGCTATCAGATGAGGTCTGATTAACATTGGGCGTGGTCTGACCTGAGGTATAATGAAAAAATTTTTTTTTTCTTATTGTCCCCCTCTAAAACCTACAGTGCCTCTTATAGGTCTCCTTTCTGCAGAACGGTGCCCACTTCCAGCCCTGAGCCCAGCTGCCCAGAGCCCTGATCCTGAGCCTGCTGGAGTCTTCAGAACTGTAAGTACTTTCAGTAATTCACTGTAAGCTATATTATATATATTACTTGTTTTATGTGAGTAAATGTGCTGGGTGGTTGGAGAAGGTGGGGAGGATGGTAAAGAGAAATTCTGTACCAAGTGTAGGTGATGTGGGCATTGCAATATGTGGGTGGAGCTTGTGTGGGTGTGACTTGAGGGTGGGCGGGACACAGGGGCACCATAATCTCCTATTGCCCGGGGGCCCCATGAGTTGTCAGTCCGCCCCTGCTTGGGAGTTTAATTTTATAGATAGGTTCCCAGTGGCGGATTTTGCAACTTTTTGGCACCTAAACCATGTTTTACAGAGATGACAACTCTACATCTATGTTTCCTTTAATTTATGGGTCGGCAGTCGGCATAATTATGGAGATACCATATATTCTGAATTTTATTTTTATTTTTTATCTTTTAGTACTTTTGCTGTATAAAAGGAAATAACACATGCAGCAGTATTTGTCCAACATAATGTTAGCATCTATGGCAGAAACCCACCAGATCCTATTATAGTCCGTGGGGATCTAGCTGTGACCGGGCGTGTTCAGCTATGCGGAATACAATAACTCTGATAGTCTGTTCATCTTCTGAAACAGACTACTGGAATTACCCAACAGAGGGAAGATCTGATGTCTGCAACATTTCCTATTCTATCCTCATCCAGACCCTTCATATTTCACAGCCACCAAACATAGGCAATGATATATTCTAGACATTTTCATCTCTGTGATTTATCACTGCACTTCTTGCCTCTAAAGTATTTGAGTAACTCTCGTGGTGGATTCAATAAAGTTCATGTTAATGAGCTCCTCTACTATAGAATTTCCTTGAGATACCATATAAGACCTTTCTATCAAGAATTCAGGACTTCTTATGTTGTAGCCAGGTTCGCTCACCTATCCTAGGGCACCTGAGGGTCCCTGGCTTGGTGGGAAAAGTTGTCAAAAGTTAAACAATTTTTACTCAATTATCTGAAGGTATATACAGGGAGTGCAGAATTATTAGGCAAGTTGTATTTTTGAGGATTAATTTTATTATTGAACAACAACCATGTTCTCAATGAACCCAAAAAACTCATTAATATCAAAGCTGAATATTTTTGGAAGTAGTTTTTAGTTTGTTTTTAGTTTTAGCTATTTTAGGGGGATATCTGTGTGTGCAGGTGACTATTACTGTGCATAATTATTAGGCAACTTAACAAAAAACAAATATATACCCATTTCAATTTTTTATTTTTACCAGTGAAACCAATATAACATCTCAACATTCACAAATATACATTTCTGACATTCAAAAACAAAACAAAAACAAATCAGTGACCAATATAGCCACCTTTCTTTGCAAGGACACTCAAAAGCCTGCCATCCATGGATTCTGTCAGTGTTTTGATCTGTTCACCATCAACATTGCGTGCAGCAGCAACCACAGCCTCCCAGACACTGTTCAGAGAGGTGTACTGTTTTCCCTCCTTGTAAATCTCCCATTTGATGATGGACCACAGGTTCTCAATGGGGTTCAGATCAGGTGAACAAGGAGGCCATGTCATTAGATTTTCTTCTTTTATACACTTTCTTGCCAGCCACGCTGTGGAGTACTTGGACGCGTGTGATGGAGCATTGTCCTGCATAAAAATCATGTTTTTCTTGAAGGATGCAGACTTCTTCCTGTACCACTGCTTGAAGAAGGTGTCTTCCAGAAACTGGCAGTAGGACTGGGAGTTGAGCTTGACTCCATCCTCAACCCGAAAAGGCCCCACAAGCTCATCTTTGATGATACCAGCCCAAACCAGTACTCCACCTCCACCTTGCTGGCGTCTGAGTCGGACTGGAGCTCTCTGCCCTTTACCAATCCAGCCACGGGCCCATCCATCTGGCCCATCAAGACTCGCTCTCATTTCATCAGTCCATAAAACCTTAGAAAAATCAGTCTTGAGATATTTCTTGGCCCAGTCTTGACGTTTCAGCTTGTGTGTCTTGTTCAGTGGTGGTCGTCTTTCAGCCTTTCTTACCTTGGCCATGTCTCTGAGTATTGCACACCTTGTGCTTTTGGGCACTCCAGTGATGTTGCAGCTCTGAAATATGGCCAAACTGGTGGCAGCTGCACGCTTGACTTTTCTCAGTTCATGGGCAGTTATTTTGCGCCTTGGTTTTTCCACACGCTTCTTGCGACCCTGTTGACTATTTTGAATGAAACGCTTGATTGTTCGATGATCACGCTTCAGAAGCTTTGCAATTTTAAGAGTGCTGCATCCCTCTGCAAGATATCTCACTATTTTTGACTTTTCTGAGCCTGTCAAGTCCTTCTTTTGACCAATTTTGCCAAAGGAAAGGAAGTTGCCTAATAATTATGCACACCTAATATAGGGTGTTGATGTCATTAGACCACACCCCTTCTCATTACAGAGATGTACATCACCTAATATGCTTAATTGGTAGTAGGCTTTCGAGCCTATACAGCTTGGAGTAAGACAACATGCATAAAGAGGATGATGTGGTCAAAATACTCATTTGCCTAATAATTCTGCACGCAGTGTAATGATAACTGTCTTCACATTAGCGTGAGGTTTTCTACTGCATGATACAGTTAAGGAACTTGGTCCCTCTGGATTTTTTTTTACAGCTTAGGGCAGACTGAGATTGAATTAGAAAGTATATTAGAAAGTTGTAGAACTTTTCATATTACAGTGATTACAATATTTGCAAGACCAAAGACAGATCCTTTATGGACATGTTTACCAATTAACCACTGACCATCTTGTTACAGATGTGATCACGGACGTGTGAAAGAGGCCTAACTTATAACGTTAATAGATCTCTTACCTGCAGAACTTCTGTTGAAATTCACACAGAACTTTTTCATTTGGTCACACAAAGAATCCTTGTTAGGTTCTCTAAAATAAGCTGGAAGAGACAGAATCAATTCAGGGCTCCAAGCTAAAAACTCTCACTTAGACACTTTTGGTCCCCAAATCTAAAACTTTAGGAGTCTTATGATATTTTTTGGTTTCCAGACAAAAATGAGCTTTAACTTTATTACATGTACATTAAAGAAAGCAATTACATGAGATTGTGGACTAAATTGCAGCATTGTTTACACCAGAGTGTGGACTGACTGTAACATCTGACCTAAATTGTGGACTAACTGGAAGCAACAATAGTGTTACTACTGTCTTAAAGGGAACCTGTCACCGGGATTTTGTGTATAGAGCTGAGGACATGGGTTGCTAGATGGCCGCTAGCACATCCGCAATATCCAGTCCCCATAGCTCCGTGTGCTTTTATTGTGTAAAAAAACTGAATTGATACATATGCAAATTACCCTGAGATGAGTCCTGTCCCTGACTCATCTCACGTACAGGACTCATCTCAGGTTAATTTGCATATGTATCAAATCGGTTTTCACACTCAGTCGCCGGAACTGCCTGACGGATCCGGCAATCCGGAAGCAAACGGATGCATTTGTCAGACGGATCCGTCTCTCTGGTGTCATCCGGAAACACGGATCCAGTATTTTTTATTTTTTTTGCATGTTTAAAGGTCTGCGCATGCTCTGGCCAAAAAACGTAAGAGGGACTGAACTGATGGATACTGAGCGGAATGCTCTTCATTCAGAATGCATTAGGATAAAACTGGTCAGTTTTTTTCCGGTATTGAGCCCCTAGGACGGAACTCAATACCGGAAAAGAAAAACGCTATACAGTAACTGCTCACTATACAGTAACTGCTAGAATTAACTGACCAAATGACTGAACTGTGAACTCAGCCATACAGGTGAATGATAGCTACAGGTCTAATTTACTTAACCGTACAGTGGCCCAAGATTATAAAATAGTGGGAAAGAGTTGTCTCATTTTACACCGTCTGCTGTTTCCACATAGGTTGCTAGATAACCTGTTCTGTTAGCCACTAATTCTACTAAAGTGGGAAAGAGCTGTCTCATTTCCGTATTTGTGGGGTTTCCACATATATTGCTAAATAACTTGTTCTTTTAGCCACTAATTCTACTATACTGGGAAACAGCAGTCTCATTTTATGCTGTCTGCTGTTTTCACATAGATTGCTAGATAACCTGTTCTGTTCCTTGTACTGGGAAAGAGCTGTCTAATTTTACACCGTCCACTGGCTTCCATATAGATTGATAGAAAACCTATTTTGATAGATAACCTACTATATTAGCCACTAATACAAGTAGTGGCCCAGTCACAAAGTGGGGAGGGTGTCAGCAGTAAGTTTGTGTTGACCATTGTTTAATCTCCCTTTCAAAGAACAACCCCAAAAAAAGGATCCTTCCTTTTGAACATCCTCCTTCACATGGTCAGTATTTAGTCAGTAATTGATCAGTATTTGTAAGGCAAAAACAGGAGTGGGTCCAAAACAGAAATGGCATGTGGTGAGAATATTTGTCTGTGTTTTGGATCCACTCCTGCTTTTGGCTTCCAAATCATAATGAAATCCTGATGCAAAATACTGACCGTGTGATTGAGGCGTTATGGATGTTGGATGACCCACAGTGTTTTCCAATTTTCAGTTCTTCTGACAGTTCAGAATAACAGTAAAATAAATGGTGATGTCAACAAGGTCAAACAGGGACACTAGTGGCCCCAGAACAGAGGGTAAGGGTGGCGACAGCATGAGGAGTCAACATAGTGGCCCAGTCACAGAGTGGAGAGGAGGTCAGCAGCAGTGGTAGTAACAGCACGAGATGGTGGCAGTAGGAGAAGATGGCAGCAGAGGCAGCAGGTGTGTGGCACCAGACGGTTGGCATCATTAGAATAGTGGCTGAAGTACATGGCCAGAAGTAATGGGCCATATTTCACAATGAAACTGAAATCAGAACATTAATACCAGAATGATACAGTCTGTTGTATCCAGCACTGGTGTGTGAAAATCCTGGCTGATCCACGCCTGATTCAGCTTTATAAAGGTTCTCTTTCTTGTAACTATGCCTCCCGCTGCACTACTGATCAGGCAGGAAAACCTGTCCAGGGCAAACTCGGCCAGTTGCAGCCACAATTCAAGTTTGCCTGCCCAGTGGTGATGAGGAGATGTCGGGGAACACCATTCTGCCTTTGAAGGTCAAGGAGGTCGTGTTTTGCACGGTAAGAGTGGCTGAAGTGCATGCACAGTTTTCTGGCCATTTTCAAGATAATGTGCACTTGGGTCAAAGACTTCGGGTTACAGATTAAAGACCGGCACCATGCAGGGCACATGGGTCAGCCTCCCTTGATGCATTGCCAACAGTATGTTCTTCCCATTATCGGTGATTATGGCTCCGATCTTCAGTTGGCAAGGAGACAGCTAGGATTGAATTTCTTGATGAAGGACACAGACTAGTTCCTTCCTGGTGTGACTCCATTTGCCCAGGCCGGCCAGGTGCACAACAGAGTGACATCAGCATGCTTTTCATAGGTAGTATGCTGGAGGACCACTCTGAATTGTGCTTACAGTGGAGGCTGAGGATAAGGTGGAGGATGAGGAGGACATTGGCACCAGAACCACAGCATGAGAACACGGAGGTGGCATTGCCATCACCTGGGCAAGTTGCTGGTGTGCCTGGACACGAACGACATTTACCCAGTGGGCCATAAAGGGCATATTTTGTCCTTGACCATACTGTAGTTACAGCTCCACAGGTCGGCACTGCCATGAACTGTACCAGACACCGACAGGCTCTGCTGTACGTATGTATGGAGGTCTGGTAAAGTATTGACAATTTGGGACTCTCCACCTTGGCTTGGCACAAGCCATCAGTTCTCTGAAATGTGCAGAGTCACATGGAAAGGGAGGGACTGTAGTACAAGCAACTTGGTCAGGAGCAAGTTCAGATTTTGCACTGTTGGATGAGTGCACGCATGCTATTGTTTATTTGCAATTGTCTTGGTAATCGATTGATGAAAAAATGTGTGATGAGAAGCAGGAGGCGCATCAGGACCAGTAGATGATGAGAAGGAAGCACAGTTCCCTTCTGCTGCGGTGGTGGAGCCATGACTGCTAGAGAAGTGGAGCGTGTAGGGCTGTACCACTACATTAGCGCCATGGTTTTTCCAGTCCACTTTAAGGTGACATTTCATGGGTTGACGCAGGGCTGTGGTGCCAACATTGGCACCCTGGCCTTGCTTTATGTTCTGCCCACAAATCCTGACATCCTCAAGCGACTTGATAAAAAATTTGAACACCAGAGAATATGACATTTTAACCCCACCACTCTGTGCTGCCTGCTTGCCACTGTCACTATGATGCCGTTCACCGCTAGTTGTTTCTGAACAGGTAGGCTCCTGAGTAGCAGACAGTCTACCCCGGGCACATTGGGCTCCAGATCTCACACTGCTGCCACCCTGCTGGCTCACGGCCACGCTTGCACCCTCCTGGCTGAGCAGCATGCTAGCACCTTGCTGCTGTCTCACTTGCAACCTGCCACCCACACCCCCTGATGATGAAGCCCCCTCTTCACCTGGCTCCCATGTGCTATCGGCCATGTTATCATCCACTACTGTCTACTCGTCACTTACAGTATGTCACCCTCACCAGTCTCGTGGTCACATCCCTGACTGCTCGCAACACCTGCTCTCGTGTGACTCTCCTCATGGCTACTTGCATGCCTACTGGAGGAAGCAGCAGACCTCTCCTCCAAATCTGGGCTGGCCAAAAACTGCTGACTGTCCTCAATAAGCTCGTCCTAGCTGAAAAGCGGAGCAGAGCTGGTGGCATACATTACTTTACTGGCAGAAGGAGCAGCAAAGGAAAGGGGTAGGTTCAGATCAGGTGAGGGCACAGAGCTTGTTCCTGGGTCATACCAACTAAGTGTGGTGTCAGAGGAACCCACCAACTCCTGGCTGTGGGAGTCTGATGTCAGTTTAGATGATGTTGAAAACCAAATCAACCATTCCAGGACAGCGGGATTGGTCATAAAAACACGACCACTGGATGACACTGGCAGCTCTGGCCTGTTGCTGCGGCTGCTGCTACCACCCCCTTCTTCTGCAGTTAATTCTACCAGCTACAGAAACGTTTTTACCACTGCCCATTCTTTTGGAGGATTCTGGCAACTGTCTGTCAGACATACTGTACAATAACACTATGTGGCGAAACCAACCTCGCCATTGGGTTTTGGAGAGGCCTGGCTGCTGGCCTCTTGCCCCAGGATTATGGGCCATATACTAACTTTTAAACCCCTGAACCTATTCAAGTGAATTTTGGATAGGTTTGTCCCCAAGTTATACTGTTTAAATTGATGTAAGTTATATGTATGGACAATGTAAACTCACAAAGTTGTAACAACTTATAATAAGTGTAACTTGTCAGCTTGGGAGAAATATGCTGGGTCTGTTTCTATTGTGCCATTGTCCCATTGTGTGTTTAAATGGTGATGTCTGTTCTGTTGTCCTCACATGTGTATTGGTGATTTCTCTTTGTCCTGAGAGATAATTGGATTGCTCCTCGGTTGTCTCCGGGACAGAGAGGAGGGAACCATGATGCATTGTGGGGATATGTTGTATCTGTCCTGGGACGCAATCTCCCTTCTTCTCCTCTGGGGGCGTGAACGATTTGTTGCTGTACTTACATTGTATGTGTTGTAAATTACTGATTGGTTGCATTTCAAAACACTGTGGGCAGTACTATGTTTGTGGTTTATGAATAAAAGAGGCTGTACGTGAAGTACAGTCAGACCACTGCTTGACCCTCAACACGGAGCCTTGTCTCGTTATTGGGGGGATCCGCTGTATGCTGTTAGGGACTGATTGCCAGGAGTGTAAGCTGATTCCTGTTCGTGTGCTAGCAGCTATTCGTGAGGTTCCAGTTTGGAGTGCTATTTTGTATCCAGTTCGGGAGTTTGGTGTCCTGCAGTAGCTGTGCCTGTCTCTCAGAAAGGGCCATATCGCCTAAACGGATTTTAACCCCTTGTCTGCTGAAACGGTCCGTTACACACTACATAAAATAAGTTATTAGATGTCAATGTGGACACCCCAATAACAGTAAAACAAGACAAGTTATTCACCCCAATTTGAGAATGAAGGCTTAATATATATATTTTTTATCTATTCAACAATGTGGACACCCCACTAACAGTAGAACAGGTTATTCACCCCAACTTGAGAATCAAGGCCTAATGGAATTGCTTATCTTTTAAACAAGGTTGACATACAATTTAATAACTCTTTAACTGCACCTTTGTTGTGCTTCTTTTAATGGCTACATCCTTTTTGCAGGGGGTCTTCATATGGAACCAAAGTAATGTGAACTCTTAAAATTAGCTAATTTCTGTTCTAAAAGCCTTTAATCATTAACAAGCCTTGATCCTTTTTAGATCCATTCTCCACCATCCAGATCCAAACAGGACATTTTCTTAGTTGTAGCCTTCTAAAGTAGGGAGGGTTATTTCACAACAATGAAAAAGGAGCATATACACTCCATGTGGGTTCTTCTAAAAAAAAATATATTTTTTGTGACTAGAGGATTTATTCATCTATTTATTTATTTATCTCCAATCACTAAAGCTCACCATTGTGGCAAGGGCATTGTTATGGATTTGCAGATTATGGATCACGACGGATCTTTGGTAATGTGAAACCACTGTGCCAAGTAACTAGTTTGACGTTGGGCCAATGCTAAAAGGAGTTATTCTTTTGCTTTCCCATCATTCACCCATTAACCCCTGTACAAGGATGTGGACTTCGCTGTGGTTTAGCGACAAGACCACTACCTCCTGGGATAGTCCAGGTGTACTTGGCAACTGGCCATAGGACTCAGGAACACAGGCAGGATCATGAAACTCACGAAACCACAGGCATAGTCTGAAAAGGAAAATGCAAATGTGATCGCACACTACATCCAGCACTCTGCCCTCCATGCTGGATGAGACATTGGTTTATATTTTGGCCAAAGCATAGTAAGCCACTCACCGCGTCAAGGTCGTCTCAATTGAGTGGTCCCTAACTTTTGTTCCCACCTGTTCATGGGCCATGACAGCCACATAAAATCCAGGGAATGCAGGTCAGCATGCAAGCCAAGTACACTTTGCTTGTAACCCCGTCCTGTGCCATTACAGCTTTCATCGGATCCAGGGATGCAAGTACCATTATGCATGCTGAACCCACCATATACTTCTCCTGGAGCCAGATGGCTAATGGTAGGTTCTATATAAGCAGACTCAGTTTTATACTGACTTTAAAACCAGCCTCCAGGACAGATTAACTGGTCAGATTAACTGGTGAGTGGCTTACTATGCTTTGGCCAAAATATAAACCAATGTCTCATCCAGCATGGAGGGCAGAGTGCTGGATGTAGTGTGCGATCACATTTGCATTTTCCGTTTGTGTATGTATTTCGCCATAGTGATGTGCACCTGCAGGCAGGTTGTGCGGACTCAACCCCCTATATTTTTTTCTTTGTAGCATATATTGGAGGCGTGGCGATCTCCTTTGAGTCAAGCACACCTGACCAGTTAATCTGTCCTGGAGGCTGGTTTTAAAGTCAGTATAACACTGAGTCTGCTTATATAGAACCTACCATTAGCCATCTGGCTCCAGGAGAAATATATGGTGGGTTCAGCATGCATGTTGGTACTTGCATCCCTGGATCCGATGAAAGCTGTAATGGCACCGGACGGGGTTACAAGCAAAGTGTACTTGGCTTGCATGCTGACCTGCATTCCCTGGATTTTATGTGGCTGTCATGGCCCATGAACAGGTGGGAACAAAAGTTAGAGACCACTCAATTGAGACGACCTTGACGCAAGGAGTGGCTTACTATGCTTTGGCCAAAATATAAACCAATGTCTCATCCAGCATGGAGGGCAGAGTGCTGGATGTAGTGTGCGATCACATTTGCATTTTCCGTTTGTGTATGTATTTCGCCATAGTGATGTGCACCTGCAGGCAGGTTGTGCGGACTCAACCCCCTATAGTCTGAAAAGGAACTAATGCTAAAACACAGGTCTCTGGAGCACCACAACAGCCAGACTGGAACAAGAGCAGAAACACCAGACTGGGTGACAAAACATGAACAGAACTAAACTGAGACTAAATAATAATAATAATAATAATTATTATTATTATTATTATTATTACTCCATTCATTCCATAGTGCTGTACATATGATAAGCGGTGCACATACATAATACAGACAATTGCACTAAGCATGAACAAGAGGCCCTGCCCGTGAGGGCTTACAATCTACATGGTATGGGAGAAGGACACAGTAGGTGCGGGTGAAGTTGGTCATGGCGGTATAGAGGCAGCAGGGTCACTGGTTGTAGGCTTGTCTGAAGAGGTGTGTTTTCAGGTTTCTTTTGAAGGATTCCACTGTAGGTGAGAGTCTGATATGTTGGGGTAGTGAGTTCCAGAGTGTGGGGGATGAACGGGAGAAATCTTGGAGGTGATTGTGGGAAGAGGTGATAAGAAGAGAGGAGAGAAGGAGGTCTTGTGAGGATCGGAGAGTGCGTGTGGGGATGTATCGGGAAAGTGGCTCAGAGATGTAGGGAGGGGACAGGTTGTGGACGGCCTTGTTTAGTATTTTGAACTGAATTCGCTGGGCAATGGAGAGCCAGTGAAGGGATTGGCAGAGGGGAGAGGCAGAGGAGTAACAGTGTGAGAGGTGGATTAGTCGGGCAGCAGAGTTGAGGATAGATTGGAGGGGTGCGAGAGTGCTAGATGGAAGGCCACAGAGGAGGATGTTGCAGTAGTCTGATGATGAGGGCATGTACAAGCATTTTAGCAGACTCAAAGTTAAGGAAAGCGCGGATGTGGGAGATGTTTTTGAGTTAGAGGCGGCAGGTGGTGGAAAGGGTTTGGATGTGCGGTCGGAAGGAGAGTGCAGAGTCCAAGGTCACTCCAAGGCAGTGGACTTGGTTGACCGGGAAGAGTGCGCAGCCATTGATCGTAATAGATAGGTCTATTGGGGGGGGTTGAGCAAGATGGGGAAAGATGATGAATTCTGTTTTATCCATGTTAAGTTTTAGAAAGCGAAAGGAGAAGGAGGATATGGATGATAGGCATTGAAATAAGCAGGGTAACACAGACAGACCACAGCAGGAACCTAGGCAGGGTGAGGTCAGACATGACAACGGACACAGATCAGACATAGAGACTGGCAAGGACTAGACAGGTAAATAGAACAACAGACGTGGACACAGCACCTGCTGCTCATCCAAGGGGCAAGATACACAGACAGAACATATAGCTAAACTGAACAGAAAAAGGGATTAACCTCTACATGGAGGTGATAAACCCCTTCCCTGCTGAACAGAAAGGAGAGACATACACGATCACCACAAAGTATCTGCGGCCAGTTATTGTTGGTAAAACATCCAAGGAATAGTTCTTGTTAGTGTCCAGTAGGGGGAGCAATCACATCAAAGTTATTGGTAATCTACAGTAGATTCATTCATAAATAGTAGGAGGCAGTGCAGAGTTGTAAAGTTGGAGGACTAATGTTGTAGAGGTTGATGGAGAAGGTAGGGAAAGTAGAGAACCTCTATAACACTAGTCCTCCACACTTGAACCTGGATGAAAAGACAGGAACGTTAATACGAGTACCGTGAAACACATGACATATTGATCGGCTAGGAACATTAATACTAAATGCATCCACTACACATGAATTCAACATTTAATCTCACATATCGTAAATATAACAAAAAATAAATAAACAGAAAATCCACTAGCACCACCTCCCTAGAAAATGAACACGATCTGCCAGGAATATCAATATTAAACACATGATCTTAACATTTAATCCTAGATATTGTGAATAACAATGAAAAAATTAAGTAGAAAATCCACCAACACTAAATCACCTCCCCAGTAGAGTTTTTTACCACTACCGCACCCCAATCGCACCAGTGTGATCACTACCTTATACATCACGTCCATATTTACCCCACATATCATAATGGACAATACTATCATCCTTATTACTTTTAATACATTGTAAACTTATTTGATATCAAGCAGGTCTTCCCTACAATAGGTTTTTATTATTTTCTTATATCTACCCCATAACTAAGCGCATATTTACATATACATAATTTTATTTCATTTATTTACCTCATCTATCTAATTCACCTCATCAATTATATGAGCCCCTTTATATTATACTCTATATAATACATTCCATTTGGGTTCCTTCCTATTATATTAGAGAATGATTTTATGTGCCATGGAGGATCCATCCCATGTTTTCAGTATTCACCTTTGTTTTTATGGGGATACCCCTCCCCTGGGAAGTGTAATTCCTCAATATAAGCTCTATAGAAGTCATATACTGCAAGTCACAGAGGAAGAGACATTGAGCCTCGAAACGTGTATGGTTATCCTGCAGTATCCCAGTTTCTTGCAACATCCAGCAAACCTGGGAAAACTACTGAAGAAATACCGCCGGTCATCCCAATACACACACCGCCCGATAACCTGCATCTTGGATCGTTCTATCTAAGGATTAAACAGCACGCCGCTGCTCCCGCCCACGTGGGACGCCACGCAACGGGCAGGTAGAGCTCGGCCGACAAGCATCCCATCTTCCCAACATCGGGACGGGTAACATAACTACCAATCTGTTATCTGTACAAGCTACATGCTCTGATTTATTGAATATATCTCCTTGCCCCTGGAGCGGCATACCACAGTTACAGTGGACATTCGATTTTTAACATACAAGATAGCGCAAGTAACATCCTATTTGTTGCAGTACAACTATAAGATAGGGGGCGCTTCTGGTGTGGTACCACCTGGCAGTGAGATAAATTGGAACATTCTCCTCTTCCCCGTTATAGGGAGACATATATAGTCACCATCCGGTCCAAAATGACCTTCCAAAACTAAAAGTGGGCTCTCTGTTGTACTAAATATACACAGATCTGCCGATAGACCACAGGGGAGACTCTTACAACTTTACAACTCTGCACTGCCTCCTACTATTTATGAATGAATCTGGATTACCAATAACTTTGATGTGATTGCTCCCCCTACTGGACACTAACAAGAACTATTCCTTGGATGTTTTACCAACAGTGAACAATCTATACTGTGACCTTATTTTTTATTTTTATTTGTTTATTCCATTACCATTTTTTAACCTTCTTCTTCCTTTTTAGTACCTTTATTACACTTTTTTTTATTTTAGCAGATGAACTATTATATTTTTTTAACCTTTTTCAACATTTTCTATTACTTTTTTCATTAATAGCATCAATAAATTGTTAACAGTACTACATATATTGTGGTTATTATACACAACCCTAGGTAATTATAAGTGCCTCCCACATTTATAATTTATTATAATCAATTAATTATCATTTATTTTCTTCTGCGATACATGGGATAGTAGCTGAGTATCTATCCAGATCTACAGTATTTCAGTTCGGAGCAGCCACTGACCCAGTTCACATATTGCGATTAATATACACGACCCCATCTATTTTGAGTGCCTCCCAGATTCAAAACTCTATCACGCTTTATTTCTTCTTGTGACATTGGGGTAAGTCGCCGGGTAGAGCACCTAGCCATAGGTTTTCCAGTTTGGTGTAGCCACTGACCCAGCTTTATTAAATTATAAAGATATTATAAGATAATTATAAAGATAACAGCCCAGTCAGAACTATCATCCAGCTATGACTCTGTTATTGCCACTATGCTTTCCTTTGTTAATTAATTCTAGTTTTATTTGTTGCTCTTCTAGCTTTGGTCAGCCTGCAACTTAGATCTCAGAAGAACTTTGTATTCAATTAATAGATATAATTTAAAAAAAAATTGGTATGTCTCCTACCCATATATCCAAGAGCACAGCAAAGGAGAACAATGATGAGGATGAGAACACCAACAGTTTTGTAATTGAACCTCGTCAAGATTTGTTTCTGAACTTCTGCAAAACAATATGCCTGAAAAGTATTTAAATATGACATGTAGGGAGGCATCCATGGTGCTAAGGTGCTGCAGACAGCTTTTTAAATAGCTATAAATATTTTTTGCTCTTAATGGAGAAGAAAAAAAAGTATAAAGTATCATTAAAGAGGACCTTTCACCGATTATGACATTGTGAACTAACTATACAGACATGTAGAGCGGCGCCCGGGGATCTCACTGCACTTACTATTATCCCCGGGCACCGCTCCGTTCTCCCGCTATGCCCTCCGGTATCTCCGCTCACTAAGTTATAGTAGGCGGAGATTTCAGTCACTAAGTTATGGTAGGCGGAGTCTGCCCTTGTTCTGCTGTAGCGCTGGCCAATCGCAGCACAGAGCTCACAGCCTGGGAGGTTATTTTCTCCCAGGCTGTGAGCTCTGCGCAGCGATTGGCCAGCGCTACAGAAGAAGAAGGGCAGACTCCGCCTTCCATAACTTAGTGACTGAAATCTCTGCCTACTATAACTTAGTGAGCGGAGATACCGGAGGGCATAGCGGGAGAACGGAGCGGCGCCCGGGGATAATAGTAAGTGCAGTGAGATCCCCGGGCGCCGCTCTACATGTCTGTATAGTTAGTTCACAATGTCATAATCGGTGAAAGGTCCTCTTTAAATTACAAAGTTTGCAATGAAGGGCCCGAAACCAGAGGCTGCACTACTGTTTCTGGTGGCATAATTTCTTCTGGTTCTGCACTGTTGTCATGGAGACCGTGTGTGGATTGAAACCTTCATCTACAGCGATATCTACATCTCACTATCTTGATTAGTGGTGAATGTGTCTATATGTGAGGACGATGATGTGGATGGTGAGTAAAATTTACACAAGTCCGCAATGACAAGACTGCATCTGAAAATTACATAATTTGTGAACATGCTGTTCACAGAAGTTTTCAGCAATGTAGCCTCAGGTTCTAGGTTTATAATCAGGGACATACTGTACACATAACAAAATTTAATACGGGCCCCCCACCCCACACATTTCCCAGCTTGTGAAAGCCCTGAATGGATCTCACAAACGGAAACCAAAACGCTAGTGTGAAAGTAGTCTTAGAGAGTAGATGTTAAGAAGTAATATACTGTAGGATTTGTAATTACTCCCAATGAATCATGTCCCAGGTAGCCAGGGGGCTTCTTCAGCAGATTAGCATTATATTCTCACCTGGTGAGGTGCATCTTAGCGTTGGGCAAATCAAAGTATCTGAAATGGACATTAGATCCGAATTTCAGGGAAAATTCGATTCACCACTGTTGTGGAAATTTTATTATGCGGACATTTTACTTTAAGATGTGGGTGTGTTTTTATAGATTGTCATCTGTCTCCCTGTGTCTGATTTAGCCAAAGAGCTCTCTAGCAGAGGGTACTTTGGCTGAATCGGGACCAGTGGTAAAACCGTCAGTATGAAAACCTTCTCATGTGCTTGGAGACATATCTGCTTTTAAGACATGCATATCTGCCTTGTCGGTATACTAGTACTGTATACTGACAATAGCCGTAGCAATGTCTCGCAGATAATTTCAAAGCCTATGGGAACCAGTAGAATGATCTTTATTAGATACTGATCACCTTTGAGCAGTATTGAATGAGGTCCATGCTGACAGTGATGGGGGGTGGGCGGCCACCTGGCTGATCAGACAATGGACATGACTCATCCTTCCTTATACAGGGATGGGGCGTGTGCATTGTCTGCCCAGCCACATTGATTGCCCCGCCCTGTCCTTTGACATCACTTCCTGCATGTTATCACTTCCTGTATCCTTGTCTTGGGCCAGCCCCTTTTACACCTTTTGTTAGTAAATAAAAGTACAGGCTGGGCATGGGGAAGGAGGAGTTGCTCAGAATTTTCAATCAAGATGGTAACACATGTGTCTATCTCTGACTGGGGCTGAGGGAAGAGAGTTTCACCTTTTTCCCTACACAAACTTTGATGCGAGCGGATTACATCTATTAATATTTTCTACAACACCACTTAGCAGACTCTTTCTATACGAGGAGAGAATATTTAAAAGAAGAAAGACTGCTACAAGAGGACATAGTTTTAAATTAGAGGGGCAAAGGTTTAAAAGTAATATCAGGAAGTATTACTTTACTGAGAGAGTAGTGGATGCATGGAATAGCCTTCCTGCAGAAGTGGTAGCTGCAAATACAGTGAAGGAGTTTTAACATGCATGGGATAGGCATAAGGTCATCCTTCATATAAGATAGGGCCAGGGGCTATCCATAGTATTCAGTATATTGGGCAGACTAGATGGGCCAAATGTTTCTTATCTGTTGACACATTCTCTTTTTCTATAAGAATTTCCTTGTGCTTCGTGGTAACAAATCAATTTTGCTAAAATGGCGTTAAAAAAAAAGAAATCATAATCCCCTCATCCTTTTCAGCGCGTAAAGGCCGCTGCGGTCATCTTGATTGAAGATCCTTAGCGAAAACTCATGCACAGTGACGTGCTAGTGTGATGACGTCATCACGCACCGTGTGAGATTTCGTGCAGGATTTTCAATCAAAACGGCCTCAGAAGCCTCTTCACACTAAAATGGATAAGGTGAATATTATTTATTTATTTTTAACCGATTAACCCCTGAAAACCCTAATTTTTTTATCTCAGATGCCACGATCAGAAATGAACGTGGCATCCGAGGGGTTCAATGATGGGGCGTGGCACAACCCCCATTCCCCGTCATTGCACCTGCTAATTACAAAGAAATGTGTTTCATGACAAAGTAATTATCGGTAGTTGTGAAGCAAATTTCTATGTTAAATTTGGCGATGCAGCAGAATCAGAATTTTGTAAACTTCGATCATCTCTAGTGGATCTGCTAAGCTGCTTCTTCAGATGATCAGGCCTTAAAGGAGTTCTCCAGGAATTAAAAAAATGAAAATACTTAAATATTTTATAATAAATATATTCACAAATACTTTTCATTACTTAGAATGGTTTGTTTTGTCTAGGGAGCAATCATTACGAGAAATAAAATGACCGCCATCCTATAAGTACACACAAAACCTGTCCTAATCACACAGGAGGACAAGTTACTTCACCACAACGAGCTATAGTGCTGCCTCATCCTCCTCTCCGCTCTGCTTGTCAGGAATCGTAATCCTGAATACAGGTGAATCTCTGTGGCAATGGAGATGATGACGAGACATGAGAGGGGGGGTGACGTGTGGCTAATGAGCAGCAGCACTTTTATGCAGTCTCCATTACCACAGCAACAAATTATCCCAGTCTTTCCTGTCTGTCCTCTCTGTACTTCATGTCTCCTCATGAACTAAATTCCCCAGAGATTTAGCTAAAGTTCTTATCATCTGTATTCAGGATTATAATCCCTGACAAGTAGAGAGGAGGAGGAGGATGAGGCAGCTTTTTACCTCAGTGTTGCATAGTAACTTGTCCTCATCTGTGATCAGGAAAGGTTTTGGGTGAACTAGTGGGACGGCGGACATTTTGTTCCCCCTGATGATTGCTCCCCAGACAAAACAAGCCGTTATAAATAATGAAAGGTATTTCAGAATATATTTATAATAAATTAATATTTAAGTATTTTCATTTTCTTAATTTCCATAGAACCCCTTTAAGTAACACAGATAGTAATCGCTGGAGAAGCAGAGCAGGAAGACAGGTGCAGCAGAACTGGAACCCCAATATAGTAGAACAGATGACTTAGTGTAGTGGAGGTGTATGACCCATGCAGGAGAGTTAGAGACCAGTGTAGCAGAGTGGTGTAGCAGGGTTGGAGCGGTGTACATGGAGACCAGTTTACCAGAGTGATGTAGCAGGCTTGTATCAGTGTTGTGAAGACTGATATAGCAGAGTGATCTAACAACTGAGTCGTGCTCTAACAATGAGCTAAATTTTCAGAAATTTCGGTCACTTCGCTGAATTTTTCCATAAAAATTCCTTAGTTACAAATTAATTAGTTACAAAGCGCGTTAAATCAGGACTATTTCGGCCTACAGTTAAACTTTAGGTAGAATTTATCCTGGTGTACATCGCTGTGCAGTGCAGCAACATTCATAGCTAGTCCTTTCTAGTAGCGAAACAGGTATTTTGCATCAGAATTGACATGCACATCATACTGCAGGGCACCAACAGTCCTAGCTAACCCCTAGCTAAACAAAAAGAAAGTATACAGCGTCTTTCAGTAAAGCAAAAATAAAAAGGAAAAAAATAAAAACAAGACAGCATGCCAGCGGGTGTCCCAATAACTCTTTAGGGGAACAAAATAAGGAGATGGAGGCAGCAGCAATAAAGTAGTGGAGAAAAAAAAAGGTTATGTTAATCCATGTTATGGCAGTGCAAATACATGCATTTGAATCCCTTCTGTTAGGTGTAGAGTGCCTGTGCATGGCTATTAGGCTTAGTTCACACTTATTTGTTCACTTATTCTCATCAGTTATTGTCAGCCCAAAGCAGGTGCAGATCTGAACCACAGAACAGGCACAGATCTATTTATGATACATAATCGGAGAGTAGGCTTGGCTCCAGAATTTGCCTCAGTGATGGAAATAACTGACCTAATAAAAGAAGCGTGAAGTGTTAACGCCATCTCTAATTTATCAGTCTGGACTTAACCGTGCAGTGGCCCAAGATTCAAGTAGTGGCCCCATGATAGTGGGGAGGGTGTCTGCAGTAAGGCTGTGTTCACATCGCTGTTTATTTTTCCATTTTTCTGATCCATCAGATAGACAACCTGTAGTTGGATCCTGTAGTCTGAGCACCCACCTTCAAACCGTCATGCAAAAGCAGGAGTGGGTCCAAAACAGAGATAACATGTGATGGAAATATTTGCATGTCATCTGTGTTTTGGACCCACTTCTGCTTTAGGCTTCCAAATCATGATCAAATCTTAATGCAAAATGCTGTGATAGCCGCCTTATGGACACTCGAACAACAGCACCCGTTTTTTTTTTTTTGTTATTTCTCTGTTCTTCTGACTGATCAGAAAAATAAACTGATGTCAACGCAGTAAAACAGGGACACTAGTCCCTGTAAAAGACTGGTGAGGGTGGCAACAGCATGAAGAGTGACAATAGTGACCCTGGAACAGGCTGGTATGGGTGGCAACAGCATGAAGAGTCACAATAGTGGCCCTGGAACAGAGTGGGGAGGGGGGCAACAGCAGTGGCAATAACAGCTCTAGATGGTGGCAGATCACATTAGGAGCAGATGGCAGTAGAGAAAGCAGGCATGTGGTAACAGAATAGTGGTAGCAGCTCATGGGCAGAAGTAACAGGTCATTTGTCGCAATGTTTCAGTGTGGCAGTAACACTACAGTCAGATCATTACAGCCAGAATGATCTGTTGCATCAGGCACCAGTGTCTGGAAATCCTGGCTGATCCACGCCTGATTCATCTTTACAAAGGTTAGTCTCTCAACATTTTGGGTTGAAAGATGAGTTCTCTTTGGGGTAACTATGCCCCCCACCACACTAAACACCTGCTCTGATGCCACACCACTGGCCGGGCAGGAAAGCTTGCCCAGGGAAAACTCGGCAGTTGTGGCTGCAAATCAAGTTTGGCTGCCCAGTAGTCCAGGGGATCTTGGCTCTGGGGTGACAGGGTACAGTCCAAGTATGCCACCACCTGCTGGTTCAGGTTCTGATCCATGTCCTGCTGCTGCGGGGTGGTTTCTTCAGTAGGCGGGTGAAGAAAAATGCTCTTCAGAGACTTAAGTTGCTGCGAATGGAGCTCGTGCTGTCCCCCCCCCCTCCAGGAGTCATGGCAGTGGAGTGTGAGTGCAGAGGGTCCCCAAGGTTAGATCTTCATGAAGATGGGCAACAGCACGCGTAGGCAGTGACCAAACGACCACAAAGAATGTCTCGACAGTAGTTGAGTTTTTCATCCCTTTTCAGAAGGTGTAAAAAAGGCCTCCATTTTGGACCGGTAGCGAGGGTCTAACATTGTGGAGAGACAGTAGTCATCCCTCTGCCAAATGGTGATAATACGGCTGTCGCTACGCAAGCACCTCAGCATGCATCTGATCATTTGCACAAAGAACTTAGAGGGACTCTTTGCCTCCATCTCCACTGCATGCTGCCATGGTCTGTCGGGGTCATCTGCATCGTTTTCATCTTCGTCCTCTCCCTTTAGCTTCTCCTTTTCCTCCTGCTCCTCTCCTGTTGCCTAGGCAGATAAACCATGTAGTTCTGTATAGAATTCCTGGGCATTTATACGCTCCTCCTCGTACTCCCCCTCCTCTTGTGCTAGTTTATCCCCCACAGGGCTCAGGTGGTTTAGAGATGTAAACGCCAAATCTTCTGTCCCCTCGCCAGTCAAATTTATCAGCATCCCCTTCAGGACATGAAGGTGTGGAATCACATCATTCATCCCGTAGTCCTTGCTAGTGTTGAGCGAATCGAAGTCAAAGGAATTTACTTAAATCCAAATTTCATGAAAAATGTGATTTGCCACGAAACCGAATTTCCTTGCGCTTCGTGATAAAAAATCAATTTTCCTTGAAATGTCCATTTACGTGCAAAGAAGCTGTCACGGCCATCTTGATTGCATAAACTGTGCAACAGGTAATAATCCCTGAAAGGCCTTAATTTGAATCTCAGAGGCCGCAATCAGCGATGAACACGGCATTTGAGGGTTTCAATGACGTGGGTGGCCTGATTGCCATTCCTTGTCCTTGCGCCCGCTACATACAAATAAATGCGCTTTGTGACTAAGTAATTAGCCACAAATCATATTTCTTTATGAAATTCGGGGAAGCAGCTGAATCGAATTTTTGATAACTTCACTCATCTCTAGTCCTGGTAACTGACAAATGGGCCTGAGCAAATGGCAGGTGTCACGCATGAGCTGCCACTAGCTAACGTCAAAGTTATACTAGAGAGTAGTCCTGTCCGTCTGCATCATCAAGAAATTGGTCACGGCCTTCCTCTGCTCATATACTCAGTCACGTCTCTTCCTATGCTCAGCTCACAGTAAAATGAAAGAAACCGGGATGAGGGTTTTATAGGGCTGTAACATCACAGTGGATGGCTTTTTGCAGATTGGCTGGCTGCACGACTTTGTGAGTCATATCACGTTCCCAGGCTTCTTACTTTCACTTTGTAACATGTGTAGCCACCATTTTTAGGTGAAAAAAACAATTCATTACCATGAAGCGCGAGGAAATTTGGATTCAAGGCTAGACTAATTTTTTATGAAATTCGGATTGAATTAAATTTGTTTCACTTTGATTCGCTCAACACTAGTAGCAACGTAGCAGCAATGTACTTGGGACCAGTATAGTGGAGTGATGTAGTAAACTTGCAACAAAGCACTGAAGACAGGCCAAGCAGAGTTGTGATCAGCTGTTTGAAAGGGCCACGGGGCTTGGATGAGCGCTAACCACAGCGCCATACATTGTATAGTGGCTGTTATTGGTATAACAGCTCATTCTTATTTACCGTACTTGAATGGGACTGAGCTGCAGAAAGACTATGTGGGTCATTTATGAAACAGAAATACACCTAAATTAGGCGTATTTCTGGCGCAGATTGCGGCGCAAAGGTTCTTTGTGCAGCAATCTGCAACTTCTCTCGCTCATGCCATGTCTAAAAAAGTGGGCGTTGCGCTGGCAGATGGGGACAGACCAGCAGGCCCATCTCACTTACCATTTTCTACACTTGTTTTAAGCATAGAAAATTGCCTAAATGTAAGACAGCAAGGAAGCGGTCTTACATTTAGAAGTAGCGGTGGATCTGTCAAAATTATGTAGAGGCAGGTGCCTCTTCATAACTGCGGCGGAACCGTTGCCAGTGCAGGGCTTAATAAATTTCCCCCATGTGACTGCAGGACACGATGTCACAGGTGGAGGAAGAGGCGAGTGGAGGAGAATGCGGGGGTGCTGCATGTTGCCCACCCCTCTAATAAGATATTGATCAGCTCTTCTGTAAAGACAAATCCTTGTCGAAAGAATCAGAGGAAGGCAAAGTTTCTGTTATCACATACTCATGCCTGGCACCTGCTTATGAATGGCGCCATATTAACAGCTGCACAATTGATATCAAATATATGGACTTACCTTCTACTGTATTATCTGATGGTAAATGACCATGGGAAGCACCTGTCCTTATATCAGCATAAACAATAGCGGCTGCATCTGTGAACAACCAATAGACGGTGGATATTAGATCATTGCTAGTGATGAGCGAGCACCAAAGTATTCAGGTGTTTGTCCCGAACACATTGCTATATTTGGAAAAAATGTGGGGGATTGGGTCAGCACAACCCGTATGTAGGTGCACATCACTATGGCGAAATACATATACAAACGGAAAATGCAAATGTGATCGCACTCTACATCCAGCACTCTGCCCTGCCTCCATGCTGGATGAGACATTGGTGTACATTTTGGCCAAAGCGTAATAAGCCACTCACCACGTCAAGGTCGTCTCATTTGAGTGGTCCCTAACACTAGTTCCTACCTGTTTATGGGCCATGACAGCCACACAAAGTCCAGGGAATGCAGGTCAGCATGCAAGCCAAGCACACTCTGCTTTTAACCCCGTCCGGTGCCAATTACAGCTTTCATCGGATCCAGGGATGCAAGTACCAACATGCATGCTGAGCCCATCATATACTTCTCAAGGAGCCAAATGGCTACTGGTAGGTTCTATATAAGCAGACTCAGTTTTATACTGACTTAAAAACCTGTCATGGCCCATAAACAGGTAGGAACTAGTGTTAGGGACCACTCAAATGAGACGACCTTGACGTGGTGAGTGGCTTATTACGCTTTGGCCAAAATGTACACCAATGTCTCATCCAGCATGGAGGCAGGGCAGAGTGCTGGATGTAGAGTGCGATCACATTTGCATTTCACATTGCTATATTTGTGTGCTCAGCCGAGCACCCGAGTATAATGAAAGTCAATGGGAGACAACCAGGCACCCCCTGCTTGGAAGAGTAGAGGGTGCCTGGTTCATAAAAAAAGGATAGAAATTGATGGAAACATCATTAAGAGGATAGCTGGATGCATCTTAGACTCCTATTATGTACAACATACAATAGACAACCACACAAAGGCTATATGCCAGGTATGTGCAAGCCATCAATCTAACCATGAGACAGATGACAGGCTTAGTCAGCATACCTTGCAATGGCAGCATTGTACACCATGAGATATTCCAAACCAGCTCTCATCTGACTGAGAACCAGTAAACCTCAAAGTTATTTTGCATCTGTTGGATGGCTTGGGTGGAACTGCACACCTAGATCAATATCATTAGGGCGACAAAAAGTTTTCTGATTGTCCTAACATAATATTCAATGACCTTTCTATACAGTTTTGTCATGTAAAAACGAATTTGCATAAACATTGGCATATGGGAAAGACATGCAAATGAGCAGAATCTGCCTTGTTTTTCAGCTGTCATAAGACTATTAAAACCAATAGATGGCGCTATTGAGTTATGAACAGCGTCCTCTATTGGTTTCACAGTCTTATGACAAGTCTAATATTCTTGTCAGAAGACTATGAAACCAATAGAGGGTGCTGTTCATAACTCAATAGCGCCATCTATTGGTTTCATAGTCTTCTGACAAGAGTATTAGACAGAGTCTTATGACAGGCTTATTAGTGTAGCCTTTTGCATGGAAAATTTGCGATTAGAATATTTGTGGTCTACACTAGGATGATATCTGACATTGGGAAAGCTGGATAATAACACAGTGATAAAATCTGAAACTGGGAAAGCTGAGTAATAACTCGCGATCTACACTGAGTTATTACCCAGCTTTTCCAGTGTCAGATATTATCACTGACTTACTACATAATTATTACATAATATTCGCTATAGTGCTATATATTTGTTTTTTAGAATATTACAAATATTCTAAAAAACTAATATAAAGCAATATAGCGAATATGATGTCAGCGAATAGTCTTGTCATAACACTATGCAACTAATAGATGGCGCTGTTCATGAGTCATGATTCATGAACAGCGCTCTCTATTAGTTGCATAGTGTTATGACAAGACTATTCGTTGTTGTGAGTGAATAGTCTTATCATAACACTATGCAACTAATAGAGGGCGCTATTCATGAGAGATTCTGCTAATTTGCATGTCTTTCCCATATATCCATGTTTATGCAAATGAGTTTTTACATGACAAAACTGTATAGAAAGGTTATTGAATATTATGTTCAATAACAATCGGAAAACCTTTTGTCGCCCTAATGATATTGATTTAGGTGTGCAGGTCCACCCAAGCCATCCAACAGATGCAAAATAACTTTGAGGTTAGTGCACTAGGCTGCCATTGTAAGGTACGCTGCCTGTTATCTGTCTCATGGATGGATAGATAGTGGCTTGTACATACCTGGCTATTGGCATATAGCCTTTGTGTGGTTTTCTATTGGATGTTGTACATAATTGGAGTCTAAGACTCATCCAGCTATCCTCTTAATGCCGTTGCCAAACCATTTTGATGGGGTTTCCATCAATTTCTAACCTTTGTTATGAACCAGACACCGTTTTCTCTTTCGAGCAGGGGGTGCCTGGGGTTCTCCTATTGACTTCTGTTGTATTAAATTGTATTCAAGTACCCAAATTATTTGACTGAGCATAGAGATGCTCGAGCCGAACAGTAGTTCTGCTGAGCATGCTTGCTCATCACTAATCATTACCACTGGGGCTCAGGCACACATTCGATGGGTGCCATATGGTTCCATGTGAGAAACAAAACTTGATATACTTCATCCAATGGAGCATGCAGTCATTTTGTTTAAAGTTTCCTTATTTTTATACAGCAGTGTGGCATTACTACAGTATTCAAGGATCTGTGCCATACAAATCCAAATTACATTCATGTGCACGAGGCCTTATGGATGAGCCTCAATAATGCATTATAGGTCAGGGATGAAATAGTTGGAAGGGATCATTTTCCTATTAGGTGAAGCTGGTGATAGATCTAATGGAATCAGGCAAAGAAGAGAGAAGATATGGCGGCACTGCCTCCACTGGTATCACCGCTGTCAGCAGCTTGCATGCGGTATGGAGATCCAGTACGCGGTGCTCAGCAACAAAAAGTCATCAAGTAAAAGTTCACAATGCGAAGAGAAGAAATAGTAGCGTTGCTGCACTCACCAGGATACAAATGGGTAAGTTTATTGAAGCTTCCTTGGAAGTGGATACATTAGGGATCCAGGGGCGGACACACTGTTGCAGGCGGCGACGGCCGTTTCGCGCGTGGGATCGCGCTTCCTCAGGCCGCTCAATACGTCATGACGCAAGCGCGCATTATATAGAGGCGGACAGGGAACGGCCGGCGCCGTCATCCACAGCTGTTCGCCCCTGAGGTAAGATGACATATATAAAAACATACGTACAGCAGTGACAAAGCAGATGCAATCAAAATGACAACATGGATATAGAATCGAACAATATTCACTTGCTAATACCCCCACATCGTGGGACCTGTATGCAAGGACTTGGATAAGTGGAAGAGATATAATATAAAGATAATGCGTGCGATGTCTCTGTAGACAAAGGGTGGAAGTGCGCAAAATTCACATAGTCAAAACCAGACATATAACAATAAATTATGTAGACAGAGGGACCTGATGCGGAGCATAAGGTAGGAGAGGCCCAAAGCAGGGATAGACACAGGCCTGTAAAAGTACGCATGAATAAATAGAGCGCATTTCAATTACAGAAAGACAGACATGTCATTTCTGTCGTTCATGCCAGCTGGGCTTTGCTATCTGCGACCAGCAGGACTATGTGCTTGCTATTAGCACCAAGAATCTGGAAACGAAAATATTCCAATTAGCGGATAAGGAGGTGAGACTCTTCTGGACCATTGAGTCCCTTAAATCCTACAAAGAAAGCGGACGGGTCCCTCGCGGCCTACGTCTGTTTAAAGATATTGTCCAGTATGACGATGATCCCCAGTTTACAGGGGAGTGGAAGGCTGCGCACCAGCGTTTTTCTACAGAGCTCATGGAGCTTGTTTTAGCCCGCGATCAGCGGGAATATGTGGTGCTTACAGAGGAGTTAGCCAAAGCACGGGAGGAGCTTCAAAGACGACTCCTAGAATCACAGATGGCCGGGTTTGAGAAGAGGCTCAACAGAAAACTACTTACTACACAGGCAGAAATTAAAGACCGCAAAAGGGACAAATTCATTCAGGACAAAAATGATTACGATCAAGATCGTGTATTTGATTGGGGTAAAAAAAAGATCCGCCCCAAACGTATGCCTCGTAGAGGTCGCCATAATTTCTGGGCTACGGATTCCGAGTCGAGCCTATCCGAAGGCAATGGAGCCAATTCGGGCGAAGAAACAGCCCCTTTAGAAAAGGCACGAGAAGGGGGCGTGGCCGACATTCCAGGAACAGCAAGAGAAACCCGAAAATCCACGAGGAGGAGGCGTCAAGTGACTTGGCGGCAATAGAGCACGATGAACTGCACGATGGTGTACCTACCCATAATATTGTTATCAATCTCACGGGCTCTGAACTGCCGCCGGGCTGTATCCCACTCCTCAATCGGGGGCTGGGATACAGCCTACCTGGGCAGTTCAACCTAGTGGATTTTGAGATTGACCTTTTTCTTTCAGTTCACAAGTTATACCTCAAAAAGGTGTTTGCTGAGACCCCCGCTCTCTGCCAAAATCTCTTCCACTTATCCAAGTCCTTGCATACAGGTCCCACGATGTGGGGGTATTAGCAAGTGAATATTGTTCGATTCTATATCCATGTTGTCATTTTGATTGCATCTGCTTTGTCACTGCTGTACGTATGTTTTTATATATGTCATCTTACCTCAGGGGCGAACAGCTGTGGATGACCGCGCCGGCCGTTCCCTGTCCGCCTCTATATAATGCGCGCTTGCGTCATGATGTATTGAGCGGCCTGAGGAAGCGCGATCCCACGCGCGAAACGGCCGTCGCCGCCTGCAACAGTGTGTCCGCCCCTGGATCCCTAATGTATCCACTTCCAAGGAAGCTTCAATAAACTTACCCATTTGTATCCTGGTGTGTGCCGCAATGCTACTATTTCTTCTCTTCGCATATATCTAATGGACACATACAGCAAGCTCCTTGCTTTTGTGTGTAATGATCTGTATATCTAATGTATATTATGTGTCATAATGTGTGTAGAAATATTTTTGCAGGGTGCAATGAAAAAAATAAAACTGCAATTCCACCATTGTTTTTGAGGCTTCATTTCTATGATGTTCACAGTGTAAAAGCCTTAACGGGAGTGCTCTTCTGGCTGTAAAATTAACTGTGAGCCTGCACTGTGTGAATTAACCACTTCCTGTCCTGACTGTGGCAGGAAGAGGTTAATTCACTTTATTCCTTAAAATAAATTAATAAATTAATAAATAAAAAGTAAAGAGAATAAAAAAATTAAAAAGGTATAGCTATAGTTTAGGCAATAGAATAGAAGACTACATGCACAGGTACACACAATTTTCTTCCCTTTTTTGTTCATAAAAATAAAAAATGTATATTTATTAGCTTTAGTAATATTGTGAGATAATGTGTAAAATATACAAACGTGCACTTTTTTTCCCCTTTATTGCTTCCTTAAAATTTTTTGAAATGCTTTGTCTTGAAATCTTTTGTAACAATTAGAAAAAATAATAATCCTAACAAAGAAAAAATATAATTTTTTTCATAGTTTTCAGTTTTTCATGAATACCGTATATATTTTTAAATATCATATCTGTCATCTGATGTCACAAAAGAAATGTTTAAGATGTCCCGTGAAAAATAATATGAAATATATGCAGGTTGGCTCAGAAATTAATTATTTGCAATTAGATATGCTCATTGCTAAAACTGAAAAATTAGCCTAGTACAGAAGGGGTGTAAACACTCCGGTAATAAAGCGGTTAAAAAAAATCCATATTTTCAGACTCATAACATTTTTATTTGTCCTTTGGGCTTGTTTTTTGTGAAGTGAGCTGTAGTTTTTATTGGTACTATCTTGTCATGCACATGATTTTTTGATCACTTTCATTTCTCTTTGATCAAAAACAGCAATTCAGACATAATTTTTTATATATTCTTTTTACAGTCGGATATGTGGGATAAATAATGGTTTAAGTTACTAGATTGGACAGTTACGGGCGCAGGAATGCCAATTATGGTAAGAAATTAGAAAAGTTTTTTCTTTTAATATTTGAGTTTTTATTTTTATTTTTGTTATTTCATAAAAAAAAAAAAATTGGACTTTTTTTTTGGCCCACTTGGGTGTACAAATACTAAGATGGCAGACCTGGATAAAATATCACGTTAACTGACAAACTCATCTCTTATCTGTATGAACAGATCAAAGGATTTGGGTTGTGATTTGAGGGCTTGTACAATATTGGGGTTACCCGGTCACATCTGTCTTTGACATTCTTTATATTTGTTGCATCTTACCTTTTTCAGAATGGGTCTTGGGTGAATGGGTCTTGGGTGAATGTCTATGATTTTTCTTGAAGTTTACTTTAGAATAAGTAATTTGCTCCATACTTTTCCCAAGTGTCAGTGTGCTCTTCTATAGACAGTCAGTAAAATAGTGATTTCCTAAAAAAGAGGACAGATTTAAAGAGGACCTCTCACCACTCCTGACATGCCTGTTTCAATAGCTACATACGTTGTACATGTAATAACAATTCTGGATAATCTTTTCCTATGGCTCTATATTGTGCCATTCCTTTATTATTTCTACTAGAAGTTATGAATGGATTGCTAGCAGTCTGCAGTAAGAGTACAGAGGGGAGGTAACCAGTTGGGGGTGTCCCTGCACAGTCTGACAATGTCAGCGCTGACTGGATAGAGTGAAAGGCATGTCAGGAGCGGTGAAAGGTCCTCTTTTATTCTTGTGAACTTAGATCCAAACAAATATATGAAGCGAGGTAAATGCTAAAAGTATTTCCAAGGGTGGATAAAAACACATCCATTACGATATTATATTCTAATGGCTTATAAGTCTCTGCATCTTCCTAATATACGATGGAGCAGATTTACTATTTTAAATGTGTCAGAATTTAGAATTTGACAAGAGGGAGTGGCTAAGTGGAAAGATGGTTTGGCTTAGCATAAAAGAGCATGTCTTGAGATGTCCTGAGACAAAAGGAAGTCTCATTTTTTACTCAAAATTCTGGAGCAAATAAAAATGTATTAAGACTGGCATAAGATTCATCAAATTTAATAAGAGGTATGGAAAAATAAATAAAATAGTGGCTTCAACAAAGTACCTCAGGAATAGTAGGTGCACTCCCCGCGGTTCACCCCGAACCGTGAAAAGAGAGAATTAACAAATATAAAATATTTTGAGGAGCACTCTAGCTTCTGTATATAACTGGACAATAGCAATTTTAAGATAGAATGTTTCTAAAACCTGATAAAAAATTCATAAAAATGTTATTGACAAGACAAATATATACAGAGATCTCCTCGAGGTGATAGGTGGGTGCTAGATGACGCAGCCACGTCAATCAAACAACCACCCCACTCATTTGATGGTTTCTGGATAATTCCACTAAAATGATATACAATAAAGTTGCAAACATAAAATAAATAATAAAATGCGCATAGAGACGGGCTCAAGACATACAATAAAATGTAAAGGAAATATGGTATCGAGCCCCTCTAATTAGCTGTTATATATAACTTGGACCCTTGAAGTTGGCGATATATAGTCTCTAATTTCCGTTGATGTTCAGCGGCCTTAAAGAGACGCTATTTTTAAGTTATTGATGGGTTACTGAAGAAAATCTGAATACATTTCTACAAGATATTAATATAAATGAAGGAAATCTTAAATTTTCATCCACTATCTTCAATAGATTTATTCTTGATCTTGTAGAAGGCTTGCATAGTAAAGTATCAATTTTCGCAGATGACACTAAACTGTGTAAAGTAATTAACACTGAAGATGACAGTATACTACTACAGAGGGATCTGGATAGATTGAAGGCTTGGGCAGATAAGTGGCAGATGAGGTTTAACACTGACAAATGTAAAGTTATGCACATGGGAAGGAATAATGCAAGTCATCCGTACATACTAAATGGTAAAACACTCGGTAACACTGACATGGAAAAGGATCTAGGAATTTTAATAAACAGCAAACTAAGCTGCAAAAATCTGTGTCAGGCAGCTGCTGCCAAGGCCAATAAGATAGTGGGTTGCATCAGAAGGGGCATAGATGCCCGTGATGAGAACATATTCCTACTACTTTACAAATCGCTATTCAGACCACACATGGAGTACTGTGTACAGTTCTGAGCTCCTGTAAACAAGGCAGACATAGCAGAGCTGGAGAGAGTCCAGAGGAGGGCAACTAAAGTAATAACTGGAATGGGGCAACTACAGTACCCTGAAAGATTATCAAAATTATGGTTATTCACTTTAGAAAAAAGACGACTGAGGGGAGATCTAATTACTATGTATAAATATATCAGGGGTCAGTACAGAGATCTCTCCCATCATCTATTTATCCCCAGGACTGTGACTGTGACGAGGGGACATCCTCTGCGTCTGGAGGAAAGGAGGTTTGTACACAAACATAGAAGAGGATTCTTTACGGTAAGAGCAGTGAGACTATGGAACTCTCTGCCTGAGGAGGTGGTGATGGTGATTACAATAAAGGAATTCAAGAGGGGCCTGGATGTATTTCTGGAGCGTAATAATATTACAGGCTATAGCTACTAGAGAGGGGTCGTTTATCCAGGGAGTTATTCTGATTGCCTGATTGGAGTCGGGAAGGAATTTTTTATTCCCCTAAAGTGAGGAAAATTGGCTTCTACCTCACAGGGTTTTTTTTTGCCTTCCTCTGGATAAACTGGCAGGATGACAGGCCGAACTGGATGGACAAATGTCTTTTTTCGGCCTTATGTACTATGTTACTATGTTACTATTAGCAGGACACATGTTGAATTTTTAGATCTAACTATTAGGCCCCTTTCACACGAGCGAGTTTTCCGCGCGGGTGCAATGCGTGACGTGAACGCATTGCACCCACACTGAATCCAGACCCATTCATTTCTATGGGGCTGTGCACATGAGCGGTAATTTTCATGCATCACTTGTGCGTTGCGTGAAAATCGCAGCAAGTTCTATATTCTGCATTTTTCACGCAACGCAGGCCCCATAGAATTGAATGGGGCTGCGTGAAAATCTCAAGCATCCACAAGCAAGTGCGGATGCGGTGCGTTTTTCACGCACGGTTGCTAGGAGACGATCGGGATGGGGACCCGATCATTATTATTTTCCCTTATAACATGGTTATAAGGGAAAGTAATAGCTTTCTTAATACAGAATGCATAGTACAATAGGGCTGGAGGGGTTAAAAAAAAATAAAAAATAATATAACTCACCTTAATCCACTTGATCGCGCAGCCCGTCTTCTCTTCTGTCTTCTTCTTTGCTGTGCACAGGAAAAGGACCTTTGATGACGTCACTGCGCTCATCACATGGTCCGTCACATGATCCATCACCATGGTAAAAGATCATGTGATGAGCGCAGTGACGTCATCAAAGGTCCTATTCCTCACACAACAAGACAGAAGAGATGCCGGCTGCGCTAACAAATGGATTAAGGTGAGTTAAAAAAAAAAATAATAATTTTTAACCCCTCCAGCCCTATTGTACTATGCATTCTGTATTCAGAATGCTATTATTTTCCCTTATAACCATGTTATAAGGGGAAATAATACAATCTACACAACCTTGAACCCAAACCTGAACTTCTGTGAAGAAATTCAGGTCTGAGTGCCACATTCAGTTTTTTATCACGCGCGTGCAAAACGCATTGCACCCGGTCCATTACTTGGGGATAACCATTCTTTCCAATGGGTATCTCCAATGGGTATCTCCCCTTATGGCTTTCAGATCCTATAAAAGGAATCTTAGGATCAAACGCTGCCAACCTCCATCAATCCCCCTGTCTTTCTTCATTTTTTATGCTCCGTTCATACGAAAGAACCGTCTTCCCATAGCCCGGACATTAGGAACTGACAATAACCAACCTACCCGTATCACGTGGGACGCCACGTGGGAGGTTTGGATTACGTGGGACGCTAAGGTTTGGATCACGTGGGATGCCAAGTCGGAGCCTGCAAAGAGAAATAAGCGGACATGGTTACAAGCGACATGGACGGTTGATATACACGGGGCTATACTAGTACTACAGGACTGGTAAAGTACTAATACGCTTCTAAGCCATAATAGAAAAGTGTGAATATGTATAAATATAGAGGTTGATTGAGACGTTAAAAGAAAGTGTTATATACACACCGGATGAAGGGCCCTCAGCACGTATGTGACTTGAAACACTAAGCACCTTATGCTATCTCTATGAACTGGACCCATCAATAACTTAAAAATAGCGTCTCTTTAAGGCCGCTGAACATCAACGGAAAATAGAGACTATACATCGCCAACTTCAACGGTTTAAGTTATATATAACAGCTAATTAGAGGGGCTCAATAACGTATTTCCCTTACATTTTATTGTATGTCTTGAGCCCGTCTCTATGTGCATTTTATTATTTATTTTATGTTTGCAACTTTATTGTATATCATTTTAGTGGAATTATCCAGGAACCACTAGATAAGAGATATGCCTCTTAATAATTTTGGCGTATCTTGGGTATCTTGGGTGGTCTGTGCACCAGAAACAGAAATCTATACCAGCTGGTATAGCTTTCTGGTGTAATTTACATCTGGATTAAAGGGTTGGACTAACATTGAATGTTATTTATATGTAAATAAGCATGAAAAATTAGTTATTTTTGTAGTTTATAATGATGAGCGGCAGGGGCTATATTCGAATTCGCAATATTTTGTAGAATATTCGTCATATATTTGTGAATTTTGAGAATTCAAGATTATTTTATTGAATGCGTTAAATTGGCAATGTAAAAATTGCGTAATGCAAATTCGTAACGCGAAATACAGGCGTGGGTCACTTTGGCTACATTTTTCAAGCTGGTATAAGTTTCCTGAGACTGGAGAAAATGGTTGGCACGGCAGAACATTACAATAGTTTTATATGCAGATAGAGTCAAGTGCTCCAATATATTCGCGATTGCGCTAATCGGCAGTGATTAGAATATTTTTTCGCACTACGTGCCACTTCACATTTTAACAGGTCTGACTACAGATTACTGATTGGTGCACTAAGTATTGTTGTGAACTTGACATTGCTTCCTTCTCGTTGGCCCACAAGCAAGAAGCAGAGAGGAATCATGTATTTAGATGGGAAAAAAATGTCAAATATTCGATGTAACGAATATATAGCACTATATTCTAAAAATTCGCAAATTCTCAAAGTGGCGATATTCTCGATAAAAATTCGCTATTCGAATATTCATGCTCAACATTTGTAGTTTACTGCTCCAGATGTGAGAAATTATCTTTACTTCATTATTATGGTACAGCCTTGTGTTTAATTTGTATGGTAGTGCACACGTCCACCTAATATGATGGTTGAGCAGGTCACACATGCTCAGTCAGCCATTTCTACTGTTAGAAGCTGTGACCGTTACAGGGAAAAGGGTTGCAGAAGTACACCCCCCCCCCCTCGAGTAATGAAACTTATATTATAGGGAGAAAGCAGATGAATGGAGGGAGCTCAAAATCCATGTGAGGTACAGAGCTAGCTCGAGCCTTATTACAAAGAGAATGTCATACTATATGATATGATGACCATGTGCTTGGTCAGCTGCAAGGACTCTGTGACAAACACAGGAGCGACATGGTCTCCTTGACAGCTGATGGGTGGGAGTTCCAGGTGTTGGACCCCTGCCGTTTCTGAGCATAGTTCATCAATATTAAACACATGGAAAACCCCCTCATTAAATTCCCTGCTTAGATGAGACATTATATAAGACTAAAGGCCATTCCCACTGTGGTGTTTACTGACAGAATTTTGGTGCGGATTGCGAACACCATAGCCTTAGATAAGGGCCATTCACACGGTGGTACTTGCAGGCACATCTTGGTTCTGATGCCGGATACCACACCAAAGTTTTGCTGGAAAGCTTCTGGTGTCTACCTACCATTATTTTTAATAGGAGGCAGTGCTGTGTCTTGCGGGCCAGGGGTGTAAAGCTGTGACCGTTCCAAGAGGGAAAATGTCTCTTCTTGGAGCAGTGTTCAGACAGCGGTGGCAGCTCTCAGGTTGCAGCTTAGCTCCATGCAAAAAGAACAAAAGCAGTGATTTCTGCCACCGAGTAAGTATCGGATTTTAAAACTCAGCATCAAACTCCACGGTGTAAGGCCTATTGCACACAACCGTATGGCTTTTTCTGTGTTTTGCGGTCCGCTTTTCACAGATCCGTTGTTCCATTTTTTGTTTCCGTTGTGTTTCCAGTTCCGTTCCGTTTTTCCGTATGGCATATACAGTATACAGTAATTACATAGAAAAAATTGGGCTGGGCATAACATTTAGAATAGATGGTTCCACAAAAACGGAACGGATACGGAAGACATACGGATGCATTTCCGTATGTGTTCCATTTTTTTAGGCGGACCCATTGACTTGAATAGAGCCACGGAACATGATTTTTCGGGCAATAATAGGACGGAACGGCGGTCCGGCGGCACGGCGAAATAGCGGAAGGATGGATACGACAGCTTGAACAGCCTGTCGGATCCGTCCTGCCGCAAGTGTGAAAGTAGCCTAACTTTTTGCTTTTTTGGAGTGTCTGCTTGTTTCAAAGCCAAGGCTTAGATTTGGAAAGCTGAGTTACAACATTACATTGATGTAATTCAATCTCAAGTGCTTTCTCTATTCCCTGAGTTTTTTAAAGAGACAAATTATCTTTTTAGTGGTCCACTTTTGGGGTAGATATATTGTCTATTATTTATTAATTTATTTGTTTTAGTAGGGTTAATATGGAAAAGAACAGCAATTCTGTGCTACTTTTTTTTTCATTACAAGGGCATTTGGCAATATCAAATTTATATCCTGTTTATATATACCGATATATATGTATGTGTGTGTATATATATATATATATACTTTTCTATTTGTGTAGCGGCTTATAGAAAAGGTTTTTTATGTATTTATTTTTTGACCCTACTTTAATCCTTTTTAGTGTTCTTTATGCTTTATATACCGGCATATAATATTGTATATATGTATTTAATTTAAATAATGTGTTAAAAAATGATTTGACATAAAACACATTTTATTGTGTATGCATTAACAAAGACATAAAACTTGCAAATAATCAGGTAGCCACATGACTGTAATAACCAGCATAAAACAACACAAAAAATCCTGGTTATTAGGGGCTTTTGATGTTTGGTAATTAAGAAGCACAGAAAGAAATAGAAAGAAAAAAAAGCAACCCAATTTTACAAATATCCAGTATGTAGTTTTTCTCCCATTTCTAAAAAAATATTATATATCTAATCTATTAACCACAACCACCCTGCAGGTGAGAAGAAGAGAGATGAGAATTACTTAAAGAAAAAGAGATTATTCTTATTAGGGCTTGTTCACACAACCGCGTGACGCGTGACCGATCGTGGCCCAGCCGCATGGGGATCGCAGACCCATTCACTTGAATGGGTGCGCGATCCGTCCGTAGTGCTCCATTCCGTGCTTTCATTCTGCACCGTTCCGCATCTTCGGATTTTGCAGACCCATTGAAGTGAATGGGTCCGCATCCGTGATGCAGAATGAACACGGAGCGGTGCCCGTGTATTGCGGATCTGCAAATGCGGTCTGCAATACGGCAACAGGCAGCACACATTCGTGTGAATGAGCCCTTAAGCTATTTTTCTTGGCAAAAGAAATGTATTTAAATATTTAGAAACTCCTGATTTTTGCAACCCTTTCTGTCATAGTTTGTATTAGAAGATTTCGTCAATAGAGCATCATAGATATATTTCAGGATATCCATAATTTGGTAATTGCAAATCTGGCTGCATTTTTTAAATTAAAAAAAACAGCATAAAACCACATAGGTCACGTGTGTTTTGTTACTTTTTTAGTAGCATTTTTTTTCTTCACATGTTTGGGTTTTTTCAGGCATTTTCCCCTATGGAAAAGGGTTGGAAAAATGCCTGAGAAAACCCTTTCCTCAAAGTGGAGACACAAACATTGCCACCAATTTGAAAAAAAGAAACATGTGTCATGCATTTCATAAAAACTTTGTATTTCGGGTGGGTTCCGTGTTTTGCGGATCTGCAATTTGCGGACCGCAAAAAACAGAACTGTCGTGTGCACGAGGCCTTAGGCTGTCATCCTCACATAACAAAACCACTAACAGTTCCATAATTCGGGTGAAAAGACTCAGAGAAACAGGTCATACGCTTCATTTATTAAAAATTACCGGTATGCAGTTGGGTTTCTTTATCTTCTGAATACATTGTCTGCCAAACACAAATATTTCTAGAGGTGTTCACAAGAATTTCTACTCTAGGCAATCAAAAGCTTTAGAAGCATCTAAAAAAAAAGTAAAGCTTGTTCTGTCTTTCAATATTTGCAAATTTGCAAACATAATTCTGTGAGCCATTAAATTAAAAGCCTGTCTGCTGTAACTTTAGAAAAGATCTTATTAACAACATTTATAACTGAAATCAGCAAAAAAAGTTGTTAAAAGCATTTAAATTTAATTCATTTTCTTGGTATTATGACATTCTTTGGGAACACAACCAACGGAAAACTAAAAATCTAAATTCCCTAATCTAAATCCAAATTAGAAACATCGATTTCTGATTCCTGGAAAGGAAAGTAGGAAAACACATATTACATGGTACATACAATTTTTCGTACAATACGTTATTCATATGGCTGGAAATGTTAGTACCCTTGCATTGTCCAACATAATCTTTTAGAATTTACCACTGTGGACCAAGATAAAAATATACAAGTTAAAAATCTAAAATTCTTGAATGATAAGTGTCTGTACAGGAGGTGTGCGAAATGATTCTATAAAATCAAAACTGGACCTGTATTTTCCTAAAAATTTTAATTCTATAGAATCAGAATTTCTATTGATTTGATTCAGGAGAGTTTTTGCAGCAGAGAGAAACATTTTCATGTTGCTTGAAGGACTTTTGATTTGTGTAGAATTGATTTGGGTCCGAATAGTATCAGACACACGATTTGGATGAATCAACCAGAAATGAATTTTCAGAAATTCACCCATCAATAGTCCATACCAAGCAACTCAAAAACATAGATATAAGTACTGGATCATTAACTATTGACTTTACTTGTCTATCCAGAGTGACTCTACCATTTTCGTAGTATTTCCGTATAGTATTGATAAAGTAAAGAAAATATATAAAATACTGTCTACAAGAAATGAACAGAGTACAGTACCTTGACGTGATCTCGACTGATAAAATGCCTCTTACAGCCAGATATCTTTACCACAGTTACAATGAAATTACTATGAGAGATGCCTGACAATTTAAAAAAAATATAATTACCGTATATACTCGAATATAAGACAAGTTTTTTGGCACATATTTTTGTGCTCAAAAAGCCTCCTCGTCTTATACTCGAGTCTAGGTCTTAGCTCCGGTAATAGCAGGCAGTGCGGGGGGCGGCGCTCACTCACTGACGTCACGCGCCTGCGCCGCCTAGTGGGAGAAGGCGCGTGACGTCAGTGAGTGAGCGCCGCTCCCCGCACTGCCTGTATTACCGGAGCAAAGACAAAGTAAGATATCCACAGTTAAAGGTTACTGATTAGTCTAAATATACTGCTGTGAGCGTCGGGGAGGGGGATCTGTGGATGGCACTGTAGGGGGATCTGTGGATGGCACTGTAGGGGGATCTGTGGATGGCAATGTAGGGGGATCTGTGTATGGCACTGTAGGGGGATCTGTGGATGGCACTGTAGGGGGATCTGTGGATGGCACTGTAGGGGGATCTGTGGATGGCACTGTAGGGGGATCTGTGGATGGCAGTGCCATCCACAGATCCCCCTACAGTGCCATCCACAGATCCCCCCTCCCCTAAACAGTGCCATCATGGCACTGGTTAGGGGAGGGGGGATCTGTGGATGGCACTGTTTAGGGGGGAGCTGTGGATGGCACTGTTTAGGGGGGAGATCTGTGGATGGCACTGTTTAGGGGGGAGATCTGTGGATGGCTCCCTGTATTTAATGCAGAGTGAGTGTGTATATAATGCACACACTCTGCATTAAATACAGGGAGTCACCCTCTTGCAGATGTGTGTATATAATGTAGAGTGTGTGCATTATATACACATACACTCTGCATTATAGCTGCATTTCCCACCCTAGTCTTATACTCGAGTCAATAATTTTTTTGGGGGTAAAATTAGGGGCTCGGCTTATACTCGGGTCGGCTTATACTCGAGTATATACGGTACTCCCTTGGTCACCTATACCCGCAAGCTGTGAAGTTGCTCCAAATATACTTGCTCTGTGGTTTTTAAAATTCGAAAAAGCCTCAGAGTTGTTGTTGCTCATTTACGAAGAGCCATTAATGATATTTTTTTATAACAGAAAAAATTTGTATCATTATTACTAAAATGCTAACATTTTGAAACAGGAAAATAAGCTTAAATAGAATTTCCACCCTTGAACATTATTAGTTGCTTATGTACTTAATTCCATACCTATTAAAAGGTTTCTGTGGGTTTTTTAAGAAACCTGTGCACACTTTAGTGAAAGGCAGTTTAGTTAATGTTTACCCATCTGTCGCTCTGCCAATGTCACCATCTCTGTTGCACTCACACAGGCTGATGCCTCTTCCACTTGGATCCCGACCAATGTGTTTCCCTCTCTCCCTCTTCAGCTGCATTTACTATTATCCATCTGACCAGGAAGATTAGGGAACATGTCTGGTCGGGACCGGAGCAGAAGAGCCCACAGTCTGTGTGAGTGTAGTATTGCCAGAGCAAGGGATGGGTGAGTATTAACTAAAATGCCTTTTTTTCATAAGGCTGGAAAAAGCATACAGTAAGTTAAAAAGCCCAGAGAAGCCCTTTAATGTCTCTAATATACCTCTACAAAGGCAGAGTATCTTTATTTCAGATACAGAGCTCCAAAGATCCTCCATAAACATAAATTTAAGATATATGATATTCTACAAGCCCGCAGTCACCACTACTATATTAAACTAAATAATCGCATGGGATGCTGGGTCTGCCCCTAGTGGTGACTGCAGGCAGTCAGAGTTCTATCATTTATAAGTACACAGTAGATTTACAGCTCGGTATTAGAAAAATTAAGATATTTTAAAAACTCAGTGAGTGCAGAATGTTGGACCTGGATGGGGGTTGTTAAAAGATGGACCTTGACATTACACTTGTTAATTTATTTGCCACTCCAGCACCACTGCTTTGCTTGTCCCCATCATTCTATTATGTGTTCTGCTGTGGTGACCTGTGATACGTGAGTATTAGTAATTTTCTTATTTTGCAACATTGCTTTTAATACATTATTTTAAACCCTTCCCCTTTAACCCCTTCCTAACCTTGGCAAAAATAAAGGGCCCTCGTCGAGTGCTAGTTCCAGCTCTACAATGTCCAATTTCTTCTTGCTGATCAGCGGCAGGACCAGGGGTATAATGCTAGAAATGCAATAGCGACCACGGCCTCTAAGTGGCTAAACAAAGGGAGGGGGCTCCTCTGTACTGTTATTGCCACCCCCCTCCCCTCAGCAAGATCACGGGATGCAATGGTTGCTACAGAAGCCAGAGGTGACAAATAATGTTCCCACTAATCTGCCATTGCATGTACTGCAGTGTTGGACTGGGCTGTAAAATTTATTTTGGGGGCCCACCATACGGATACATCCAAATATTACCTGCTCACACAGCAGCAGACAGCAAAAAGACACTACAAGATGATTGATAATGGGGTCCCTGCAGCAAGTTTGAGAAGGCAGGTCTCTGACTGTCCTGCCTCCAAGGGCGGATTGGCCATAGACCTTACAGCCACCCAAGCTCTCCTCTCTGCTGCAACCCACATGCCCTCCTGAATTCAATTACTCTGGCCCACATCTCAGCCCCCTGCTCCATACTTTGATCAGAGAGAACTGGAAGAGGAGGACAGAAAATGTCATCTATTGATGGTCACCAGAGAGGGACAGCTGTTGGGTCAAAATATTGTGGTGCTCTGTGATATATGGTTCTAATGGGAAGGAGTTTTATGCTACTGTATGGTATTGCTGACCCTGCCTAGTTGAGTTGCCCTACCTGTTGTCATTTTAGACCCCCCTACAACATGGGGCGATTTTTTGGATTTTTTCCAGGGCCACTTTAAGTTACCAGTCCGCCCCAGCCTACCTCTGTACCTAGAAGTCATCTCAACCACATGAATGTGCCTATAATAATAGTTTATTAAAGTGCTGTACACTGCTTATGGGCTACTTGTGCTGGGGGTAGAAGAAAAGGGGCCTACCTTGCTCAGGGGCCCACCAGGGGATTCACCTGTACCCTTGTTGGCCAGTCCAAGTCTGATATACTGTATGTCTATTAGACCCTGCTTAATAGAAGAGGATTATTTACGGTAAGAGCAGTGAGACTATGGAACTCTCTGCCTGAGGAGGTGGTGATGGTGAGTACAATAAAGGAATTCAAGGGGGGCCTGGATGTATTTCTGGAGCGTAATAATATTACAGGCTATAGCTACTAGAGAGGGGTCGTTGATCCAGGGAGTTATTCTGATGCCTGATTGGAGTCGGGAAGGAATTTTTTATTCCCCTAAAGTGGGGAAAATTGGCTTCTACCTCACAGGTTTTTTTTTGTTTTTTTTGCTTTCCTCTGGATTAACTTGCAGGATGACAGGCCGAACTGGATTCGACAAATATCTTTTTTCGGCCTTATGTACTATGTTACTATGTTAATAGGCTGCCTGTCAGTATACCACTGACAGGAATAATGAACTGCTATGCAGAAGTATTGCAGTGTATTATAGAAGCTGCCTAATAGTGTTCAAGGACATACAAGCTGAAAAAAGTTAAATAAAAAGTTTAAAAATATCTAGAAAAGAAAGATAAAAGAAAATGTTTCCAGTAATAATGGTTTAAGTCAGAAAATACAAAATATTCATAATTATCCTGTCATGTATGTAAGGACCCGAACTATAAAATTACCATGTTACACAGCCTATATAAAAACAATGAAAAAACTGCAGTCTTTTGGTCACCTCGCCATGCAAAAGCTGGAAAAGAAAGTGATCACAAAGTTTTATATACTACAAAATGTCAAATCTGTTCCTCTTCTTTTTCTCTGTAGCATGCATTCTTCTTGGGTGATGTTGTGACATGTGACTGACTGTGGTGACTGGTCGGAGCACAGAGCTGTAGACAGACATAATGCCACAGTATTGGGCTGTAAGTAGAGGAACGGTGAGCAAAACTAGAAGCTATTGAAGAAAACTTGGAAAACCTCTTTACTTAAGTTATTTAATAAACAATTACATAGAATGTGTAGATAAGAACTATTTGGCCCATCTAGTCTGCCCAATATACTGAATACTATGGATAGCCCCTGGCCCTATCTTATATGAAGGATGGCCTTATGCCTCTCCCATGCATGCTTAAACTCCTTCACTGTATTTTCAGCTACCACTTCTGCAGGAAGGCTATTCCATGCATCCACTACTCTCTCAGTAATGTAATACTTCCTGATATTACTTTTAAACCTTTGCCCCTCTAATTTAAAACTATGTCCTCTTGTAGCAGTTTTTCTTCTTTTAAATATTCTCTCCTCTATTCCCTTTATGTATTTAGCAGTTTCTATCATATCCCCTCTGTCTCGTCTTTCTTCCAAGCTATACATGTTAAGGTCCTTTAATCTTTCCTGGTAAGTTTTATCCTACAATCCATGTACTAGTTTAGTAGCTCTTCTCTGAACTCTCTCCAAAGTATCAATATCCTTCTGGAGATATGGTCTCCAATACTGAGCACAATACTCCAAATGAGGTCTCACTAGGGCTCTGTAGAGCGGCATGAGCGCCTCCCTCTTTCTACTGGTAATGCCTCTTCCTATACACCCAAGCATTCTGCTAGCATTTCCTGCTGCTCTATGACATTGTCTGCCTACATTTAAGTCGTCCGAAATAATGACCCCTAAATCCCTTTCCTCAGATACTGAGGTTAGGACTGTATCACAGATTTTATATTCTGCTCTTGGGTTTTTACGTCCCAGGTGCATTATCTTGCACTTATCAACATTAAATTTTAGTTGCCAGATTTTTGACCATTCCTATAGTTTTCCTAAATCCTTTTCCATTTGGTGTATCCCTCCAGGAACATCAACCCTGTTACAAATCTTTGTGTCATCAGCAAAAAGACACACCTTACCATCGAGGCCTTCTGCAATTTCGCTGATAAGGAGATTAAACAATATGGGTCCCAGAACAGATCCCTGAGGTACCCCACTGGTAACAAGACCATGGTCTGAATATACTCCATTGACTACAACCCTCTGTTGTCTGTCACTCAGCCACTGCCTAATCCATTCAACAATATGGGAGTCCACACACAAACACTGCAATTTATTATAAGCCTTCTATGTGGGACAGTATCAAAAGCCTTACTAAGGTCCAGATAAGCAATGTCTACTGCACCTCCGCCATCTATTATTTTAGTCACCCAATCAAAAAAATCTATAAGTTTAGTTTGACATGATCTCCCTGAAGTAAACCCATGCTGTTTTTCATCTTTCAATCCATGGGATTTTAGATGTTCCACAATCCTCTCCTTAACCACTTAAGGACCACAGGTTTATACCCCCCTAGTGACCAGGCCCTTTTTTACAAATCGGCACTCCACAAATTTAGCGGTTTATTGCTCGGTCATGCAACTTACCACCCAAATGAATTTTACCTTCTTTTCTTCTCACTAATAGAGCTTTCATTTGGTGGTATTTCATTGCTGCTGACATTTTTACTTTTTTGTTATTAATCAAAATTTAACGATTTTTTTGCAAAAAAATTTCATTTTTTGCTTTCAGTTGTAAAATTTTGCAAAAAAAACGACATCCATATATAAATTCTTCTCTAAATTTATTGTTGTACATGTCTTTGATAAAAAAAAAATGTTTGGGTAAAAAAAAAATGGTTTGGGTAAAAGTTATAGCGTTTACAAACTATGGTACAAAAATGTGAATTTCCGCTTTTTGAAGCAGCTCTGACTTTCTAAACACCTGTCATGTTTCCTGAGGTTCTACAATGGCCAGACAGTACAAACACCCCACAAATGACCCCATTTCGGAAAGTAGACACCCTAAGGTATTCGCTAATGGGCATAGTGAGTTCATAGAACTTTTTATTTTTTGTCACAAGTTAGCGGAATATGATGATTTTTATTTTATTTATTTTTTTCTTACAAAGTCTCATATTCCACTAACTTGTGATAAAAAATAAAAACTTCCATGAACTCACTATGCCCATCACGAAATACCTTGGGCTGTCTTCTTTCCAAAATGGGGTCACTTGTGGGGTAGTTATACTGCCCTGGCATTTTAGGGGCCCAAATGCGTGCGAAGTAGTTTGAAATCAAAATGTGTAAAAAATGGCCGGTGAAATCCGAAAGGTGCTCTTTGGAATGTGGGCCCCTTTGCCCACCTAGGCTGCAAAAAAGTGTCACACATGTGGTATTGCCGTACTCAGGAGAAGTTGGGCAATGTGTTTTGGGGTGTCATTTTACATACACTCACCTAAAGAATTATTAGGAACACCATACTAATACGGTGTTGGACCCCCTTTTGCCTTCAGAACTGCCTTAATTCTACGTGGCATTGATTCCACAAGGTGCTGATAGCATTCTTTAGAAATGTTGGCCAATATTGATAGGATAGCATCTTGCAGTTGATGGAGATTTGAGGGATGCACATCCAGGGCAAGAAGCTCCCATTCCACCACATCCCAAAGATGCTCTATTGGGTTGAGATCTGGTGACTGTGGGGGCCATTTTAGTACAGTGAACTCATTGTCATGTTCAAGAAACCAATTTGAAATGATTCGAGCTTTGTGACATGGTGCATTATCTTGCTGGAAGTAGCCATCAGAGGATGGATACATGTTCTCATTCTGTTTACGCCAAATTTGGACTCTACCATTTGAATGTCTCAACAGAAATCGAGACTCATCAGACCAGGCAACATTTTTCCAGTCTTCAACAGTCCAATTTTGGTGAGCTCTTGCAAATTGTAGCCTCTTTTTCCTATTTGTAGTGGAGATGAGTGGTACCCGGTGGGGTCTTCTGCTGTTGTAGCCCATCCGCCTCAAGGTTGTGCGTGTTGTGGCTTCACAAATGCTTTGCTGCATACTTCGGTTGTAACGAGTGGTTATTTCAGTCAACGTTGCTCTTCTATCAGCTTGAATCAGTCGGCCCATTCTCCTCTGACCTCTAGCATCCACAAGGCATTTTTGCCCACAGGACTGCCGCATACTGGATGTTTTTCCCTTTTCACACCATTCTTTGTAAACCCTAGAAATGGTTGTGCGTGAAAATCCCAGTAACTGAGCAGATTGTGAAATACTCAGACCGGCCCGTCTGGCACCAACAACCATGCCACGCTCAAAATTGCTTAAATCACCTTTCTTTCCCATTCTGACATTCAGTTTGGAGTTCAGGAGATTGTCTTGACCAGGAGCACCCCCCTAAATGCATTGAAGCAACTGCCATGTGATTGGTTGACTAGATAATTGCATTAATGAGAACTAGAACAGGTGTTCCTAATAATTCTTTAGGTGAGTGTATACCCATGCTGGGTGAGATAAATATCTCGGTCAAATGCCAACTTTGTATAAAAAAATGGGAAAAGTTGTCTTTTGCCAAGATATTTCTCTCACCCAGCATGGGTATATGTAAAAAGACACCCCAAAACACATTGCCCAACTTCTCCTGAGTACGGTGATACCAGAAGTGTGACACTTTTTTTGCAGCCTAGGTGGGCAAAGGGGCCCACACTCCAAAAAGCACCTTTCGGATTTCACCTGCCATTTTTTACAGATGCCACTTCTCACGCATTCGGGCCCCTAAAATGCCAGGGCAGTATAACTACCCCACAAGTGACCCCATTTTGGAAAGAAGACACCCCAAAGTATTTCGTGATGGGCATAGTGAGTTCGTGGAAGTTTTTATTTTTTGTCACAAGTTAGTGGAATATGAGACTTTGTAAGAAAAAAATAAAAAATAAATAAATCATCATTTCCCGCTAACTTGTGACAAAAAATAAAAAATTCTAGGAACTCGCCATGCCCCTCACGGAATACCTTGGGGTGTCTTCTTTCCAAAATGGGGTCACTTGTGGGGTAGTTATACTGCCCTGGCATTCTAGGGGCCCTAATGTGTGGTAAGTAGTTTGAAATCAAAATGTGTAATAAATGACCTTACATATACCCTTGCTGGGTGAGAGAAATATCTTGGCAAAAGACAACTTTTCCCATTTTTTATACAAAGTTGGCATTTGACCAAGATATTTATCTCACCCAGCATGGGTATATGTAAAATGACATCCCAAAACACATTGCCCAACTTCTCCTGAGTACGGCGATACCAGATGTTTGACACTTTTTTGCAGCCTAGATGCGCAAAGGGGCCCACATTCCTTTTATGAGGGCATTTTAGACATTTGGATCCCAGACTTCTTCTCACGCTTTAGGGCCCCTAAAATGCCAGGGCAGTATAAATACCCCACATGTGACCCCATTTTGGAAAGAAGACACCCCAAGGTATTCAATGAGGGGCATGGCGAGTTCATAGAATTTTTTTTTTTTGTCCCAAGTTAGCGGAAATTGATTTTTTTTTGTTTTTTCTCACAAAGTCTCCCTTTCCGCTAACTTGGGACAAAAATTTCAGTCTTTTATGGACTCAATATGCCCCTCACGGAATACCTTGGGGTGTCTTCTTTCCGAAATGGGGTCACATGTGGGGTATTTATACTGCCCTGGCATTTTAGGGGCCCTAAAGCGTGAGAAGAAGTCTGGAATATAAATTTCTAAAAAATTTTACGCATTTGGATTCCGTGAGGGTTATGGTGAGTTCATGTGAGATTTTATTTTTTGACACAAGTTAGTGGAATAGGAGACTTTGTAAGAAAAAAAAAATAATAACAATTTCCGCTAACTTGGGCCCAAAAAATTTCTGAATGGAGCCTTACAGGGGGGTGATCAATGACAGGGGGGTGATCAGGGAGTGTATATGGGGTGATCACCCCCCTGTCACTGATCACCCCCCTGTAAGGCACCATTCAGACGTCCATATGTTTTTTACGGATCCACGGATACATGGATCGGATCCGCAAAACACATACGGACGTCTGAATGGAACCTTACAGGGGGGTGATCAATGACAGGGAGGTGATCAGGGAGTGTATATGGGGTGATCACCCCCCTGTAAGGCACCATTCAGACGTCCATATGTTTTTTACGGATCCACGGATACATGGATCGGATCCGCAAAACACATACGGACGTCTGAATGGAGCCTTACAGGGGCGTGATCAATGACATGGGGGTGATCAGGGAGTGTATATGGGGTGATCACCCCCCTGTCACTGATCACCCCCCTGTAAGGCACCATTCAGACGTCCATATGTTTTTTACGGATCCATGGATACATGGATCGGATCCGCAAAACACATACGGACGTCTGAATGGAGCCTTACAGGGGGGTGATCAATGACAGGGGGGTGATCAGGGAGTCTATATGGGGTGATCACCCCCCTGTCATTGATCACCCCCCTGTAAGGCTCCATTCAGACGTCCGTATGTGTTTTGCGGATCCGATCCATGTATCCGTGGATACGTAAAAAACATATGGCCGTCTGAATGGGGCCTTACAGGGGGGTGATCAATGACAGGGGAGTGATCAATGACAGGGGGGTGATCAGGGAGTCTATGTGGGGTGATTACCCCCCTGTCATTGATCACCCCCCTGTAAGGCTCCATTCAGACGTCCGTATGTGTTTTGCGGATCCGATCCATGGATCCGTGGATCCGCAAAACACATACGGACCTCTGAATGGAGCCAGCCTTACAAGGGGGTGATCAATGACAGGGGGGTGATCAGGGAGTCTATATGGGGTGATCACCCCCTGTAAGGCTCCATTCAGACGTCCGTATGTGTTTTGCGGATCCGATCCATGGATCCGTGGATACGTAAAAAACATATGGCCGTCTGAATGGAACCTTACAGGGGGGTGATCAATGACAGGGGGGTGATCAATGACAGGTGTGTGATCAGGGAGTCTATATGGGGTGATCAGGGGTTAATAAGGGGTTAATAAGTGACAGGGGGGGGTCTAGTGTAGTGGTGTTTGGTGCTACTTATTACTGAGCTGCCTGTGTCCTCTGGTGGTCGATCCAAGCAAAAGGGACCACCAGAGGACCAGGTAGCAGGTATATTAGACGCTGTTATCAAAACAGCGTCTAATATACTGTACCTGTTAGGGGTTAAAAAAATCGCATCTACAGCCTGCCAGCGAACGATCGCCGCTGGCAGGCTGAAGATCCACTCGCTTACCTTCCGGTCCTGTGAACGCGCGCGCCTGTGTGCGCGCGTTCACAGGAAATCTCGGCTCACGCGAGATGACGCCAATAGGCGTTAGTGTAGCCTGAGAGCGCCGCAGCAATGATGCCTTTCGGCGTTAGTGTGGCGGGAAGTGGTTAAGTATGGTTTCCATTCATTTCCCCACTATTGATGTCAGGCTTACTGGCCTATAGTTGCCCAAAGTGACTGTGTATGTTGTACCAAGCACTTTATGTATGTGGTACCAAGCACTGCAAACAGGAGTGCATCTGGCACTTCTGGGGACCTGAGCAAAGTCATGTCCCAGTCAGCTGCATTGTTTTTTGTATAGCAAGATACAAGATTTACCCACCTTGAACAACTTTATCTTCTTATATGCTCCCCACACAGTATCATTCCCCTTTATGAAAAAATCCTTTCATCAAGAGCCAGGCTTAAAGGGGTATTCCGATCTTGAACATTGAGGGCATATCGCCAGGATATCCCTCTTTGACTGATAGGTGCGGGTCCCACCTCTTGGACCCGCACCTATACTTAGAAGGGAGTCTGAAAAGTGCCGGAGGGTGCACCACACATGCGCATCCACCCTCCATTCACTTCTGTGGGAGCCCCGAAAAAAACTGAGCAAGCGTGATCACCGCTCCAGTCACTTCTATGGGGCTTATGGAAATAGCCGAGCCAGCACTCTTTTTGGCTCTCCCATAGGAATGAATAGAGGGCAGCCGCAAATGTGTGGTGCGACTTCTGGCACTTTGCAGGCTCCATTATAAGTATAGATGGAGGTCCGAGAATTCCCAATGTCCAAGGTGAGAATACCACTATAATTTTGCAAAAGACCAGATGAAGACCCTGTCACGGCCAGCCCAATCAAGAGGAATATGGATGGTAACAAGCCATCAAACAAAGCCGAGCTGCTTGAATTTCTGTGCCAGAATGGCAAAACGGTATCCAACAGCAATAGGATAGACTGGTAGGAAAGCATACCAAGATGTATGAAAACTGTGAATAAAAATTAGGCTTATTCCATAAAATATTGATTTCTGGACTCCAACTAAGTTGAACTATTGAGTCCTGTGTTGCTTAATAATGAATATAAACTTGTTTTTAAGCATTATTTGAGAGTTCAGACCGCCTTCTATTCCGGAAACAAAGAAATAAACAAAGAAACAAAAAATAAAGTGGAGAAAAGGCTAGAAGGCTAGTATTGAGAGAAGAAGAGAGGCAAAAATGCTTTTCCCCACTCACGCCAGGTCTAAAAAAGTAGGTGTGGCACTTGGAAGGAGACGGGGCGGCAGGCCCGTCTTATTCATCATTTTCTATGCTTGGTTAAGGTGTAGAAAATGGTCTAAATGTAAGCCAGCTTACTTTTAGAAGCGAGCTGGATGCGCTGAAGTTGTGTAGAGGAAAAAGAAAAAAGACCCTATCTGGGGAAGGGCAATACTTCAAGTAATCCTAAAAAGACAAAACTGCCATTGTGGCTTTGCAGCAACAATGGCAGTTTTGTCTCTTTAGAAGTTATGTAGAGGCCGACACCTTTACATAATTTCATTGGCAAGAACAGTGTTAGTAGTGCCCGAAAAGTAAGTGTTAAAAAATAAAAAACACAGACCATGCCAAGAGAGTTAAAACCAAAAGTTCTGAATGAGGAGAAGAAGGGTTTAATTCTAGATTTAATGGTAGAGCGATACAGTGAACGTCCATTTGCTTTCTTACTTAAAATGACAAAAACAGCAGTTCATAAGAACAAGGTCAAGCAGCAAACACCAGGGGTCATCAAAACTATATACTGACATAAACAACTATCTACTGAACGTGATGACTGCTACCTTAACAAACATAGGATGACATCAAGTGACCTACAAAAAGAATGGCAAGTGGGAGCTTGGTGCAAAATACATGGTGAAGGCGGTTCGAAACAGGATTCTAGAGGCAGGGCTGAAGTCGTGCAAAGCTAGAAAAAAGCCCTTCATCAAGAAAAAAGCCCTTCATCTTAAGTTTGCAAAGGATTGGACAGTAGAGGACTGGAATAAGGTAATCATCCAATTTCCAATCTCAGCTTTCCCAACACAGGGGGGAATTTATCATTGGGAGAATATTTTAAGTCAGTTTTGCTTCAGTCTGTGTTGGAGTACTTTATGCCACATTTATCAAATGTCACATGTTTGATAAATTTGGCTTGTCCTTAAACCTTACACTTCTGTCTAGAGAAGCTCCTCCACTTTTCCTAATCCACCATCCTCCTGTAGTGAGATTGCGACTTATTTGCGACTTTTTAAAAAAGTCTCAATGATAAATCTGGAGTTAAACTCATTAACATAGCTAACCACACCCACTTTCCCACCCATATTGCAAAACTGTAGTGAGTGGTGTACACACGCAAAAAGTGAATGTAAAAAGTCTCAAATTTTTGCGCAATTGCGAAAGCAAAATTTTGCGACTTTTTGATGCCAGAATTCTGAAATGAAGGTATGATAAATCAGGGCCACAGTGTCTTGCAACCATTGTGAAATTTGGTGCAGGACTGGTGATGGTGTGTCAAGGACACATGAATCAAGCCTCATACAAAGTTGTAATGTAAGAAAAATTTATATTTTTTTTGTTTGACAATGGTCCCCAACTCTGAGGATAGTTTTGTCAGCAGGACAATTAGGCCAATCAAGGTGTGGAATAAAGGTCACCAGATCAAGTCAAGACCCTGTGATGGACAGCTCAGTCTCCAGGCCTGAACCGATTGAAATGTGATCAAGAGGAAGATGGATGGTCAGAAGCCATCAAACAAAGCAGAGCTGCTTGAATTTCTGTGCCAGAAATGGCATAAACATGAATATGAACGTGTTTTTTAAGCATTTTTTGAGGTCTGAAATTACTGTAAAATTTTATTTTTATTTTGACCGATTATTTAAAAAAAAAAAAGATGCTCTAAAATACGAAATTTCTATTGAGAATTTGGAAGAAATATTGTCAGTATTTTATAGAATAAAACAAAACTGATCATTTTAGTTGAACCCTTACCTATAAATTGTAAAACTAGAAAAAACTGATAATTTTGCAGTGGTCCTGTGGACCCTGGAAAAAAACACTTTTATATTCTTGTGTGTATGTTGATTTATCACAGGAAATACAGAAGTCAAGTATTATCTTTAGATAACCACAGAAGTATTTCCTTCAGTTTTATTCTTGCATTTCATTCTTACGCACCGTCAAGGAATGCAGCATGACAAAAGAGTCACATTGGCTCCGAAATGGGTCTCTTGTTCCCTAGACGTGTCTCCTTAGAGAGTTTAGAGCCCTTTTATTCAGGAAACCAAGGGGAATGGTGTAGCTGGCCAGCTAAGACTTGTCCTAGGTTGCTAGTATAGCTTATGTGTATACAGCTAAACCTGCCAATAGGCTTATTACAGTTCCTATGTTTATGTGTTAAAGTCAAAAGCAGAGTTATTTACTGTGACATCTTGTGTTGGATGTCATATAACTGTTATATTTTGTGTTCACAGAAGCAGAAAAAGATAATATGCCTTTAAGATTCATTTTGTTATGTAAGGTAAGCTCAGTGACACAACAGAAACAACAGAAAGCATAGTGTTAATCTGTTGTTGCTGGGAGAAGTCTAGGCCAATCACAGCCAGCTTCTCACACAGCAAGAGTTTTCACCAATCACAGCCAGCCTCAAAGACAGCCTGTCTGGGAATTCCCCCAGCTCCTGCTGCTAGAATCATTATTCACCAGAGACAGTAGCTGAAGAGATATTCACTCCACTGAGAGTTGAGTTTTATGGGAACAAGAGGTCAATATAGGTATTTAAAACAAGTTATATAATGTTCATATTGTTAGTATTGTGTTTAGAACTGTATACTGAACTAGATATATATGTGTTTACTTACAGTTCCACCAATTGCAAGCATACAAATTCAATTGCAAAGTACATATACAAATTGCAAATTGCAATCTACAGTTGCAAACTGTGAACTACTACAAATACCATACAAACATATTGCAATCCAAATTCCATACAACCATACCAGATCATATGCAACCAATCTGCAAATAGTTACTGCTAACTGCATACCGCCATTTTGTTATATCTTTTCAACACGTGTTTTGTACATGGACTATCTGCTGCGGAGGCGGCAGTGTTATATATGAAGAAAGGTTAAAGTTAATAAAGAAGTTATTTTAAAGCATTTTGTGTGCTCTTTAAACCTACTGTTTCCATAGAACGGCGCTAGACGAATTACAGAGTAACAGACAGTCTGGTTAGACTAAAAGTCAGAGATATCAAAATTCTTCTAATGCCATAGCGCAAAAGGCACTTCATAGTGCTGCGCCTGCCACAGTGGAACTATAGCCCTCAGAGGGCGAAGCAATAGCGCTCCTTAACCTGCACAGTAAAGAGTGCATTAGAGCAGCGGAGCGCCAGCATATACCGCCATGCAGCAACTGTTCCCTGAGTGAGTAAGAAAAGACACCTCAGCTGAGCTACCATAGAGGCCATAGAACATGTGCATTAGTCAAACTGCAGCCGACTCTTAAAGTGGTAAAATGGCAAAGGAAAAATAGTCAGAGAAAGAGCGCCAACCCTCCTGCGATCCCTAGAGATAGAAAAAGACGCATGGTGGAAGGCCAAAGTGCAGAGCTAGAGGGCTTGACCACTATCTATCCACGGAGAGACCACGTACTGCAGTCAGATAGTTTCCCGCCACTAGGCCCAAAGCCTGCAGCAGCGTATCCAAGCCAGCGCATCGCAAGTCATCACAGATCATCGCAAATCATCACAGATCATCGCAAGTCTGCACAGAGCATCGCAACTCAGCGCAGAGCATTGCAAGTCTGCACAGAGCATCGCAAGTCAGCGCAAGGATCGCATCATATCAAGAAAAGACATGTCTCCCTTAAGACTGACATTTGTTCCTGCTCTTCAGAATAAGGTCAGAGCTTTCCTTTTATTGCTTATCATTGCATATAGGCTTTGGCATAAAGAGACATTTTTTGTGTTCAGAAATAAGAGACTTTAAATAAAAACAAAGGACAGTTTGTAGTACACAAACTCTAAAGCATTTAAAGTGAAAGTTATTTATTGCCTGCATTTATCGCTGTTGTATTTAAAGTGACAGTCATTTATTTCTGCATTTGTCAGTATTGCATTTAAAGTGAAAGGACTCTTAAAATTTGTATCCTTGCATCAAGGAAGAAGCTTTACCCAAAGGTTTTTGAGAGAAGGTGGTTACTGGATTGTGATAGGAAGCAAAGTTATAGTAAAGTATATAAGTAAATGTGTAGTCTGCAGAAAGGCACATAGACCTACCGAAGAACAAAGAATGGCAGATTTACCGGCAGATCTTGTAAACCCATCACCACCATTTCTTTATAGCGGAATGGATTGCTTTGGCCCATTCATCACCAAGCAGAACCGCAAGGAGTACAAGAGATATGGACTAATATTTACATATCTAAGCTCCAAAGCAATTCACCTGGAAATGTTAGAGGATATGTCAACGGATGCATTCATCAACGCCTTAAGATGTTTCATAGCCATTAGAGGTACCATCAGAGAGCTCAGATCTGACCAAGGATCTAATTTTGTCGGAGCAAAGAATGAATTGAAGAAAGCTCTAAAAGAGATCGGTAAACAAAAAGTAACTTAGTATTTGTTAGAGAAACAGTGTGATTTTCATATGAATGCTCCACATGCAAGCCATACAGGAGGAGTTTGGGAAAGACAAATCAGAACTATGAAAAATGTGTTACATTCATTGTTAAAAAAGAACGCCAGGAGAATAGATGATGCTTCACTTAGGACTAGAGTTGAGCGGACACCTGGATGTTCGGGTTCGGCAGGTTCGGCCGAACTTGAAAAAAAAGTTCGGGTTTGGGACCCGAACTTGAACCTGAACCCCATTGAAGTCAATGGGGACCCGAACTTTTGGCCACTAAAGTGGCTCTAAAATAGCCCTGGAAAGAGCTAGAAGGCTGCAAAAGGCAGCAAAATGTGCTTAAGAGCATGGCAAATGGTCTGCAAACAAATGTGGATAGGGAAATGAATTAAAAAAACATAAAAGACCTTAAAAAAATAAAAATTAGGAATGATGTAGGAGGAAGAGGTTGAGGAGGCGGTGAATGGGTGGATGTGGCCGTGTAGGCTCACGTGGCAGTCAAGGTGGAAGCCGCGGCGAAGGAGGAATAGGTAGCCAACACAGATGTGTGTTATTTAGCATTTTTACATAGGGGTATCCCCCAAAATATTGGGACATATAAAAAAAAAGGGATAAGTGCACTTGAGTACAAGGATGGATGGTTGAGGCTGTTAGAACTGTCTATTCTGCACAAGGTACAGACAAGTCTTGTGGGATCCAGGCCTGGTTCATTTTAATGAACGTGAGCTTGTCCACGTTGGCTGTGGACAGGCGGCTGAGTCTGTCTGTAATGACGCCTCCTACCGTGCTAAATACACGTTCAGAGAGTACACTGGCTGCAGAGCAGGCCAGCACCCCAAGGAATACAGGGCAAACTCTGGCCATGTGGACAATTTGAAGACATAGAAGTTGAATGGGGCAGAACCATTAGTCAGTACGTGTAGTCGTGTGCACAGGTACTGTTCCACCATGTTGTTCAAATGCTGCCTCCTGCTAACACACTCCATATCAGCAGTTGGGGCCGGTTGTTTCGGCGAGGAGACAAAGCTTTTCCACATGTCAGCCATGATAACCCTGCCTCCTGAGGTGCTGGCGCTGACACAGCTGAGTTGGCGACCTCATGCTTCTCTCCTGCCTTTGCTTTGTGCTTCCACTTGTCCCCCGGCGTCAGTCAGGAATGCTCTCAGGAGCGCGTCTACCAGCGTGCGCCTGTAGTCGCGCATCTTCCGATCACGCTCCAGTGAGGGAATTAAGGACGGCACATTGTCTTTGTAACGGGGATCCAGCAGGGTGGCCACCCAGTAGTCAGCACATGTTAAAATGTGGGCAACTCTGCTGTCGTTGCGCAGGCACTGCAGCATGTAGTCGCTCATGTGTGCCAGGCTGCCCAGAGTTAAGGACAAGCTTTCCTCTGTGGGAGGCGTATCGTCTGCGTCCTCCGTATCCCCCCAGCCACGCACCAGTGATGGGCCCGAGCTGCATTGGATGCCACCCCGCTGTGAACATGCTTCATCCCCATCCTCCTCATCCTCCTCGTCCTCCAGTAGTGGGCCCTGGCTGGCCAAATTTGTACCTGGCCTCTGTTGTTGCAAAAATCCTCTTTCTTAGCCACTTCTAAAAGACTGGCCTGAAAGTGTTATAGATGACCCCTCTTCCTCCTCCTCGTCCTGGGCCACATCCTCTTCCATCATCGCCCTAAGTGTTTTCTGAAGGAGACATAGAAGTGGTATTGTAACGCTGATAACGGCGTCATCGCCACTGGCCATGTTGGTGGAGTACTCGAAACAGCGCAATAGGGCACACAGGTCTCGCATGGAGGCCCAGTCATTGGTGGTGAAGTGGTGCTGTTCCGCAGTGCGACTCACCCGTGCGTGCTGCAGCTGAAACTCCACTATGGCCTGCTGCTGCGTCTCTCCAGCATGTGCGCCTCTCCAGCATGTGCAAGGTGGAGTTCCACCTGGTGGGCATGTCGCATATGAGGCGGTGAGCGGGAAGGCCGAAGGCGGTGAGCGGGAAGGCCGAAGTTACGCTGTAGAACGGCGGCAGGATGAGAACGCTGGAAGCGCGCAAAGACGGCCTGCACTTTATGCAGCAGCTCTGACATGTCGGGGTAGTTGTGAATGAATTTCTGTACCACCAAATTCAGCACATGCGCCAGCAAGGGATGTGCGTCAAACCGGCTAGTCCCAGAGCTGCAACGAGATTTCGCCCATTATCGCACACCACCAGGCCGGGCTTGAGGCTCACTGGCAGCAACCACTCGTCGGTCTGTTGTTCTATACCCCGTCACAACTCCTGCGCGGTGTGGGGCCTGTCCCCCAAACACATCAGTTACAGAACGGCCTGCTGACATTTACCCCTGGCTGTGCTGAACTTGGTGGTAAAGGTCTGTCGCTGACCGGATGAGGAGGTGGTAGAAGAGGAGGAGGAAGCTGAGTAGGAAGAGGAGGCAACATGAGGCAAAGAATGATGCACTGCGATCCTTGGCGGCAGAAGGACGTGCGCCAAACAGCTCTCCGCCTGGGGCCCAGCCACTACATTTACCCAGTGTGCAGTTAGGGAGATATAGCGTCCCTGGCCGTGCTTACTGGTCCACATATCTGTGGTTAGGTGGACCTTGACACAGATGGCATTGCGCAGTGCACACTTGATTTTATCCGATACTTGGTTGTGCAGGGAGGCTGGGAACGACGTACTGTGGGACAGCAAGCGACATGAGCTGTTTGAAGCTGTCCGTCTCCACCAGCCTGAATGAAAGCATTTCAAAGGCCAGTAGTTTAGAAATGCTGGCATTCAGGGCCAGGGATCGAGGGTGGCTAGGTGGGAATTTACACTTTCTCTCAAAGGTTTGTGAGATGTAGAGCTGAACGCTTCCGTGTGACATGGTGGAGATGCTTGGTGACGGAGGTGGTGTTGTTGGTGGCACATCCTCTGTTTGCTGGGCGGCAGGTGCCAACGTTCCTCCAGAGGCGTAGGAAGAGACCGAGGCAGCAGCAGAAGAGGGAGCAGGAGGGGCCTGAGCCCTTTCTTGGTTTTGAAGGTGCTTACTCCACTGCAGCCCGTGTCTCGCATGTAGATGCCTGGTCATGCAGGTTGTGCTAAGGTTCAGAACGTTAATGCCTCGCTTCAGGCTCTGATGGCACAGCGTGCAAACCACTCGGGTCTTGTCGTCGGCACATTGTGTGAAGAAGTGCCATGCCAGGGAACTCCTTGAAGCTGCCTTTGGTGTGCTCGGTCCCTGGTGACGGTGGCCAGTAGCAGGCAAACTGTTTTGGCGACGGCTGCTCTGCTTTTTCACCCTGTTCCCTCTTTTGCTACGCTGTTGGCTCGGTCTCACCACTGCCTCTTCCTCTGAACTGTGAAAGTCAGTGGCACGACCTTCATTCCATGTGGGGTCTAGGACCTCATCGTCCCCTGCATCGTCTTCCACCCAGTCTTCCTCCCTGACCTCCTTTTCGGTCTGCACACTGCAGAAAGACGCAGCAGTTTGCACCTGTGTTTCGTCATCATCAGAGATGTGCTGAGGTGGTATTCCCATGTCCTCATCAGGAAACATAAGTGGTTGTGCGTCAGTGCATTCTATGTCTTCCACCCCTGGGGAAGGGCTAGGTGGATTCCCTTGGGAAACCCTGCCAGCAGAGTCTTCAAACAGCATAAGAGACTGCTGCATGACTTGAGGCTCAGACAGGTTCCCCGATATGCACGGGGGTGATGTGACAGACTGATGGGCATGGGCTTCAGGCGCCACCTGTGTGATTTCTGCAGAAGACTGGTTGGGAAATAATGTGAACGTGCTGGATCCACTGTCGGCCACCCAATTGACTAGCGCCTGTACTTGCTCAGGCCTTACCATCCTTAGAACGGCATTAGGCCCGACCAAATATCGCTGTAGATTCTGGTGACTACTGGGACCTGAGGTAGTAGGTTCAGTAGGACGTGTAGCTGTGGCAGAACAGCCACGTCCTCTCCCTGCACCAGAGGCTCCACCAAAACCACCACCACAACCATGACCGCGTCCCTTATTAGATGTTTGCCTCATAGTTAGCGTTCACCAAGCAAAGTAAAAAGTGGTTAAGTCTGTTAAAAATAATTAACCGCCAATAAAAACCCTGATGTAGGGTATTGCACTCACATTTTTTTTTTTAACTCTATATGACAGCGGTATTTGTGGCCTAAATTTCACAGTAACTTATGCACGTCAAATCCCAGATGTGCAGTGTATCAGAGGGTTTTTTAACCCCAGTAAGCAAAAAGCCATATTTGTGGCCTAAATGTGACACTCACTTATGCACGTCTAATCCCAGATGTGCACTATATCAGAGTTTTTTTTTTAACCCCAGTAAGCAGAAAGCCGTATTTGTGGCCCAAATTTCAGTCACTTATGCATGTCTAATCCCAGATGTGCAGTATATCAGAGGGTTTTTTAACCCCAGTAAGCAAAAAGCCGTATTTCTGGCCTAAATGTGACACTCACTTATGCACCTATAATCCTAGATGTGCACTATATGAAACAGATGTATTTTTTTCACCCCAGTATGCCCCAGTAAGCAAAAATCCGTATTTGTGGCCTAAATTTCACAGTCACTTATGCACGTCTAATCCCAGATGTGCAGTATATCAGAGTGTTTTTTATCCCCACTAAGCAAAAAGCCGTATTTCTGGCCTAAATGTGACACTCACTTATGCACCTATAATACTAGATGTGCACCATATGAAACAGATGGGGGGTTTTTTCGCCCCAGTATGCCCCAGTATGAGAAAGACGTATTTCTGGCCTAAATTTCACAGTCACTTATGGAGCGATAATCCTAGATGTGCACTATGTGAAAAAAAGGTTTTTTTTAACCCCAGTGTCTCAAATCAGTATTTATGGACTTGCAGACATGCAGATATCCTGTGCTGGTGCACTATCGTTGCATAAAATGGCTGCTGATTATGTATTGATATTAACTAACTGAAGGAAAAAAAGTTTTTTTTCAGTAGTAGTTGGCTCAGGGTAGGCTTAAAACAATTGTGCACTGCACCCACAAAACACATTTGCTGTAGATCGCTGAGTAAAGAAGCAGTTCTTCATAAGATTCCTCCCTGATCTCTCCCTCACAGCAGCTGCAGCCTATCCCTACACTAATCCGAGCAGAGTGACGGGCGGCGCTACGTGACTCCAGCTTAAATAGAGGCTGGGTCACATGCTGCAGTTGTCCAATCACAGCCATGCCAATAGTAGGCATGGCTGTGATGGCCTTTTGGGGCAAGTAGTATGACGCTTGTTGATTGGCTGCGTTGCAGCCTTTCAAAAAGCGCCATAAAAATCGCCGAACACCAAACCCGAACTTTTACGTAAATGTTCGGGTTCGGGTCTGGGTGCCGAAAACCCTACAGTTCGGTACGAACCTGAACTTTACAATTCAGGTTCGCTCAACTCTACTTAGGACCCTATTCTCACAAGTAATGTCTATTGTTAACCGTAAGTCGTCCACTTACAGTTGATAACATCAACGATCCAACAAGTTAGGACCCTTTAAGTTCCAACCATCTACTTCACCTTAAGTCTGATTACATACAGCCACCGCATGGCAAGTTCACCAAAGAGGATTTATATGGTAAAATGAGATGGCGAAGAGTTCAATATCTATCAGAACAGTTTTGGAATAGATGGAGGAAAGAGTACTTAGCCAATTTTATGCTAAGAAGTAAATGGCAAACACCCAGAAGAAATGTTCAAGTTGGTGACATAGTTTTAGTAAAAGAAGAGGATTTACCTAGAAGTCAATGGAAATTGGCCAAAGTTCTAGAAGTTCAAAAGGATGAAGACAAACTAGTAAGAATAGTGTTGCAAATAGGAAACTCAAAACTTGACAAAAAAGGAAAATGTCTCACTACTCCACTCAAGTTAGAATGTCCTATACAGAAGTTAGTTGTTCTACTTGAGAGTGATAAAAGACACTTGAGAAGTGAGAACCTTATGAAAAATTCCTCAAATTCATGTTCAAGTGCTACCACTAAAAACATTGAATTATAGGCAATTTTGGTGGGAGTGTAGCTGGCCAGCTAAGACCTGTCCTAGGTTGCTCGTATAGCTTATACGTGTATACAGCTAAACCTGCCAATAGCCTTAATACAGCTCCTATGTGTTAAAGACAAAAGCAGAGTTATTTACTGTGACATCATGTTTTGGATGTCATATAACTTATATTTTGTGTTCACAGAAGCAGAAAACGATAATATGCCTTTAGGATTCATTTTGTTATGTAAGATAAGCTCAGTGACACAGCAGAAACAACAAAAAGCATAGTGTTAATCTGTTGTTGCTGGGCAGAAGTCTAGACCAATCACAGCCAGCTTCTCACACAGCAAGAGTTTTCACCAATCACAGCCAGCGTGTCTGGGAATTCCCCCAGCTCCTACTGCTAGAATCATTATTCACCAGAGACAGAAGCTGAAGAGATATTCACTCCACTGAGAGCTGAGTTTTATGGGAACAAGAGGCCAATATAGGTATTTAAAACAAGTTATATAATGTTCATATTGTTAGTATTGTGTTTAGAACTGTATACTGAACTAGATATATATGTGTTTACTTACAGTTCCACCAATTGCAAGCATATAAATTCAATTGCAAAGTACAAATACAAATTGCAAGCTACAGTTGCAAACTGTGAACTACTACAAATACCATACAAACATATTGCAATCCAAATTGCATACAACCATACCAGATTATACTCAACCAATCTGCAAATAGTTACTGCTAACTGCATACCGCCATTTTGTGATATCTTTTCAACACGTGTTTTGTACATGGACTATCTGCTGCGGAGGCGGCAGTGTTATATATGAAGAAAAGTTGAAGTTAATAAAGAAGTTATTTTCAAGCATTTGGTGTTCTCTTTAAACCTACTGTTTCCATAGAACAGCGCTAGAGGAATTACAGAGTAATAGACAGTCTGGTTAGACTAAAAGTCAGAGATATCAAAATTATTCTAATGCCATAGCGCAAAAGGCACTTCATAGTGCTGTGCCTGCCACAAATGGTAGAAATAAATGAAGTGGATGTGACTCTGGTTTGCATAGCTAGACCAAAAACAAAACGAAAGAACAAGAAAAAAAAATTGGAGCAAAAGAAGGAAGGCGAGAGGAGTAAGAGATGAAAATGAATGATGAGTATTGAGAGAAAAAAAGAGGCAAGAACACTAGTTACCACTTACTTATAGAAGGGAACCAGGTGTGGAGCACATCTCAAGACATGGTGTGACTATTCCTAAGTATGTAATGCAGCAAACCTAGTAAGAGATATGCAGTGCACGATCAGAAGTTCCATAAGGTCCTTGGAGACATTGCATGGAAGTATGACAAGTGGCCAAAAGGGCAAACAAGAACATAAAAGCATTTGATACTTTAGGTGCTAAGGTATGTAGTAGATTAGGGGGTAGGTAATTTTACCCTAGATACCTATGAATTTAGGCTGTGTTGGGAGGTGCAACATTTTATGTGTAGCGTATAATGGAACTGTATTAGGATCATATCCAGTGGTTGCCTCATGTTGGAGGTTGTAGTGTTCTACACTGCGTGCAGAATTATTAGGCAAATGAGTATTTTGACCACATCATCCTCTTTATGCATGTTGTCTTACTCCAAGCTGTATAGGCTCGAAAGCCTACTACCAATTAAGCAAATTAGGTGATGTGCATCTCTGTAATGAGAAGGGGTGTGGTCTAATGACATCAACACCCTATATTAGGTGTGCATAATTATTAGGCAACTTCCTTTACTTTGGCAAAATGGGTCAAAAGAAGGACTTGACAGGCTCAGAAAAGTCAAAAATAGTGAGATATCTTGCAGAGGGATGCAGCACTCTTAGAATTGCAAAGCTTCTGAAGCGTGATCATCGAACAATCAAGCGTTTCATTCAAAATAGTCAACAGGGTCGCAAGAAGCGTGTGGAAAAACCAAGGCGCAAAATAACTGCCCATGAACTGAGAAAAGTCAAGCGTGCAGCTGCCAAGATGCCACTTGCCACCAGTTTGGCCATATTTCAGAGCTGCAACATCACTGGAGTGCCCAAAAGCACAAGGTGTGCAATACTCAGAGACATGGCCAAGGTAAGAAAGGCTGAAAGACGACCACCACTGAACAAGACACACAAGCTGAAACGTCAAGACTGGGCCAAGAAATATCTCAAGACTGATTTTTCTAAGGTTTTATGGACTGATGAAATGAGAGTGAGTCTTGATGGGCCAGATGGATGGGCCCGTGGCTGGATTGGTAAAGGGCAGAGAGCTCCAGTCCGACTCAGACGCCAGCAAGGTGGAGGTGGAGTACTGGTTTGGGCTGGTATCATCAAAGATGAGCTTGTGGGGCCTTTTCGGGTTGAGGATGGAGTCAAGCTCAACTCCCAGTCCAAATGCCAGTTTCTGGAAGACACCTTCTTCAAGCAGTGGTACAGGAAGAAGTCTGCATCCTTCAAGAAAAACATGATTTTCATGCAGGACAATGCTCCATCACACGCGTCCAAGTACTCCACAGCGTGGCTGGCAAGAAAGGGTATAAAAGAAGAAAATCTAATGACATGGCCTCCTTGTTCACCTGATCTGAACCCCATTGAGAACCTGTGGTCCATCATCAAATATGAGATTTACAAGGAGGGAAAACAGTACACCTCTCTGAACAGTGTCTGGGAGGCTGTGGTTGCTGCTGCACACAATGTTGATGGTGAACAGATCAAATCACTGACAGAATCCATGGATGGCAGGCTTTTGAGTGTCCTTGCAAAGAAAGGTGGCTATATTGGTCACTGATTTGTTTTTGTTTTGTTTTTGAATTTCAGAAATGTATATTTGTGAATGTTGAGATGTTATATTGGTTTCACTGGTAAAAATAAATAATTGAAATGGGTATATATTTGTTTTTTGTTAAGTTGCCTAATAATTATGCACAGTAATAGTCACCTGCACACACAGATATCCCCCTAAAATAGCTAAAACTAAAAACAAACTAAAAACTACTTCCAAAAATATTCAGCTTTGATATTAATGAGTTTTTTGGGTTCATTGAGAACATGGTTGTTCTTCAATAATAAAATTAATCCTCAAAAATACAACTTGCCTAATAATTCTGCACTCCCTGTATGTATAGAACATAATAGACTTGTATTATGTTGTATTATCTTTTTGAATTTTTCAGATGAATACTCGTATACCAGCGGGGTTAAACAAAAGACAAGACTTAATCTTACAGTATTAGGGTCCATTCACACGTCCGTTTTTTCTTTCCTGATCTGTTCCGTTTTTTGCTGAACAGATCTGGACCAGATCTGGACCCATTCATTTTCAATGGGTCCTGGAAAAAAATGGACAGCTCAATGTCTGATTTTTTTCAGGACCCATTGAAAATGAATGGGTCCAGATCTGGTCCAGATCTGATCAGCAAAAAACGGAACAGATCAGGAAAGAAAAAACGGACGTGTGAATGGACCCTTAGTATGTGTACTTATATTTTTATTATGTCTTTCTTTTTTGTAACACTGTATCTTTAACTTGCATGTTATGCCAGATTGCAGGTGTGCATGATCCGCCCCAACCGTTTGGATTGGTGGTTTAGGGATATATAGTTACCTGCAACTTGGAATATTACTTTGTCATGATTAAGGGTCGTTATTTGACCCTAAACGCGTAGACATTTTGCTACTTTGGATTTTAAGTCTTGGAACAATAAAGGCAGAATTTTTACTTTTTGATGCTGGGCTCTTTGAACTCGTTTCATTTAGACTTCTATTATGGTCTTGTCCAGTGATCAGTCATGTTGGCGGTTGTAGTTTTCTATATATGGAGTATAACTGAATTGTATTACGGTCACGTCTAGTGGTCAGTCATGTTGGGGGTTATAGCGAGCTATGTATACACTATAACAGAATTTTATTATGATCATTTCCAGTGGTTGGGACATGTTGGGGGCTGAAGTGTTTTATGTATAGAGTATAATAAAATGATATTATTATTTATTTTACTTACTTATATAACGCTGACATATTCCACAGCGCTTTACAGACACTATCATCACTCTGTTCCCAATGGGGCTCACAATCTAAGTTCCCTATCAGTATGTCTTTGGAGTGTGGGTAGAACCCAGAGTATCCAGAGGAAACCCACGCAAACACGGGGAGAGCATACAAACTCCAGGCAGATGTTGTCTTTGGTCGGATTTGAACCTAGTATTATGGTTATATCTAGCGGATGTTTGGCGGTGTAATGCTCTAAATTCAATGTCACACTTGAAGTTTAGTTTTTTATGCTTCAGTTCTATAGACACAGGAAACTCTTGTGGTATGCAAGGTGTATACATCACACTGACAACATATTACTAATGAGATCAGTTTTATTTCAGAAAGCACAATGGTGTTAAAACGACTTCTAAAATGCATTATCTGAAATTTCGATCAACAAAGAAAAGTATGCAAACTAAACTATAGTAATGAAACATTTCTAACAGTGAGTGTCATGTAGAAAGAGGAAGGCGCTGCCTTGATTCATTGTCTGATATACAGCTCCAGTGAACACTATCAGCAAGATCATGTTAACTGATATGTGGGTGGCTTATTTATTATCACCTTAAAGGAAGTCCGTCACCAACCAACCTGACTGGTTTTAAGCTAATCGCATCGTTCAATGGGACACAAAGACATGGCACCGATGTTACCTGTGTTTAGTTTTTCAGATCCTCCAAATCGTCTAAAAAGTTGTTTTTATGATATGCTAATGAGCCATTGCCAGGGGCAGAATGTTTGCCTCAAGTGCTCCCCTGCTTTGCTCGCTCCTAACTCCTCCCCTCAGTGTTTTCCAGCCGGCCCTGTGTCTACGTGACATCATTTTTCCTGTAGCCTAAATCCCGTGCCTTCGCGCATCACCACCGTGCCAGGGCGTGGGCAGAGGCACAGAGATATGTGTGCATGCGCTGGTTACTGCTGTCTGCTCATGCTGCGCCATTTCCGTCACAATGATTTCACACCAGTGACCGGCGCATGTGGCTTGCGTATCTCTAGGCCCGGAAAGTGTGGAATTTAGGCTACAGGGAAAAATGATATCACACAGAGCCAGCCGGAGAACTCTGAGGGCAGGAGTTAGGCGCGAGCAAAGCAGGGGAGCCCGGGCACTTGCAGCAATCACTCTGTCCCTGGGCACTTGTGATTTGCTCATAAGCTTATCATAAAAACGACTTTTTCGGCAATTTGGATCTGAAAAACTAAACATAGGTAACATCTGTGTCATGTCTTTGTGTCCCACTGAACGATGCAATTGGTTTAAAATTGGTCAGGTTGGTGACAGACTCCCTTTAAACTGTTTGTATGACCAATGTGTAACACCCCAGAGTGCTGTTACCACTCCTGCACCCTGCTACTGTCTTTATTAGGCTAACACCAATGCCATCTATGTATTTTTTCCAGGTCCTCCACAATGTGCATTCCTAATCTGTTTGCAACTGTTATGTTCATGTAATATGTCTGGTTCACCAGCAAGTGGCAGCAAATATGGCAGAGCTGTACTTATGTAGAATGGAACTTTCCATTCCATTCTAAACCCCCCTCTGGAGAGAAGTGGGCTAGTCCTACTTCATGCAGGAAGGGTGAGGACCAGTTGGAAGTTAGTCTAGTCTTTCCTAGACGGGGGAAGGGTGTGCAGGGGCATGTTTCTGCTGGACGTGCCCATGCCAGCCAGAGCACCTTAAGCTCTGCTGGCCATGGAGGCCAAAGCTTAAAGCCTCAAAAGCCAGGAGGAAAGTTCTCTGGCATGTCCTAGAGTCAGACTAAAGAGAGAAGTGCAGCATACAGAAGAAGCCGAGTTATACAGCCAGCCTGTCAATACAGCAGAGTCAGAGAGAAACAGATGTAGCAGAGTGGAGTTTGTCTGCCAGTTTCATGCTAAAGCCTGCTGGAACCAATACAAAGCCTGTAAACCGTTTTGGAGAAACGTTTATTCAAATAAAGCTGCCATTGAACTTCATCTCAAGGTCTGGACTCAAGTTATTCTTTCATCCCTCAATTATTCCCCCTATTTACTGCTTCAGAGCCAAAGCCTGGGGTCCAGCGGTATCCAGGTAGGAGCACCGTGACTCACATAAAGAGACATTTTAGGCTGCACTATACCACTCGGCAATTCCTACACCTGGGACATGCGTTATAGAAAGGTCCCTGGGGTGAGGCTGCCGGTTGCAAATGTAAGAGAAAATATAAAAAAGTTATACTCACCTTAAAGGGATTGTGTCCCCAAATATATATATTTTCTCCTGTGAGTTAAAACCAGATAGCAACACTTATTTTGTTCCAATCTGTTTTTATTTTCTGATTGTAGATTTTTTTGTTCTATTTCCTGAACATGATTATGGGGGCGACCATCTTGCCTGAGCTGTTCTTAACAGCATTTAGAACGCATTTAGAGAATTGCTTTACAAGAGCAGCATGGGTCATAGACACCAGGCACAGGAGAAGACTTCTATGGAAAAGGTCTCTAAGCATGCTCTGGTGCAGAGGTCAGGAAGGAGTAGATAAGCTTTGACAAACACCTATTGTGAATGGGAGATCATGTGTTATCTATACAAAGAGGTGATACCTGCTATTAGTGATGGACGAACATCGGCCGGGGCGATTCGCGAACGCGATCATCTGTTTGCGAACTGCAAGTTCCCTGCGGGCCCCATTCACTTTAATGGTAGGTGAACCAGAAAAACCTTCAGGTCATATTTGCAGCCATGAAATACTTAGTAGAAGTGCACAAATAGTCCCACAACATAGACAGTGACATACTAGAGGGGGATCAATGACAAAAATTCCCACAAAAAATATGTATCTTAATCAGGGGACATTTTTATGCGTCTTAAAGGGAAATTCTCAGAAATGTGTCCTGCTGGAGCCTATAAAAGTTTAATTTTAGGCCACAGGAGTACGGGCCTTAAAAATTAGGCATTCACCTGACATAAAAGAACTTGTGATAATGTGGCTAGAGGTACATTATGCGGGCAATGGATACAAATTTTACTGTAGGCCAGTGGAGTACAGGCCCGAAACATTAGGCATTCACCGGACAGAAAAGAACAAGTAATTATGTGGCTGGAGGTAGATTAGATGGTCATTAGATATCAATTTAATTTTACTGCAGGCCGGTGGACTACAGGCCCCAAAAATTATTAATTCACCAGATAGAAAACATCAGGCATTCACCGGACAGAAAAGAACAAGTAATTATGTGGCTCGAGGTAGATTAGACGGTCATTGAATATCAATTTTACTGCATGCCAGTGGACTTCAGGGCCACAAACATTAGGCATTCACCGGACAAAAAAGAACAAGGAATTATGTGGCTGTAGGAAGATTAGACGGTCATTGGATATCAATTTTACTGCAGGCCAGTGTACTACAGGCCCCAAAAATTATTCATTCACCAGATATAAAACATCAAGTGATTATGTGGCTGGAGGTACATTAGGCGGTCAATAGATATCAATTTTACTGCAGGCCAGTATAAATACATGTCAAATACATATGTTTAAAAGAACTAAAAATATAAAATTGGATTAAAAACATGAAAAAAAAAAAAATGATAATAGTTGAAATTCGATAGCACGTGGTCGTCACAACAGGTGTTGAATTCCTCTGAGGCCCCAAACATTAGACACTGGACAGAAAAGGCCTTTAATGTCGCTATATTTACATAAGACAGGGACCATTCTTTGTTCTGGGTGGTGGCGGATATGTGTGGGCTGGCATGAGGAAATTCAATTAAACGTGGTCGTCACAGGTGTTGAATTCCTCCGAAATCCATGCCTCATTCATTTTTAGAAATGTGAGGTAGTCCACACTGTCGTGAGCTAGGCGAGTGTGCTAATTGGTCACGATCCCCCCTGCTGTGCTGAACGTCCTTTCGGACAGGACACTCGACGAGGGGCAAGCCAAGAGTTCCATGGCAAATTGTGCCAGCTCTGGCCACAGGTCAAGCCTGCACACCCAGTAGTCCAGGGGTTCCTGGCTTCTCAGAGCGTCCACATTGGCCGTTAACCCGATGTAGTCGGACACCTGTCGGTCTAGGCGTTCCCTGAGGCTGGATCCAGAGGGCGGCTGTCGATGAGTTGGCTGCAAGAATGATCTCATATCCAAAGTGACCAACACATCTTTAAACCGCCCTCTTCTTGCAGGCGCTGTAGGATTGGTACCCGCAACTGTTTCACTGTGGGTGGAAATATCTCTGCCAGCGCCCACAACAGCAGAATGCAGCATCTCTTGAAGCAAGGCCTGGAAATGCTGCATTCTGACAGCCCTCTGTAATGCTGGTAACATGTCCGCCATTTTGTGTTTGTACCGGGGGTCTAAGTACGTTGCCACCCAGTACTGGTCCTTGCTCTTTATGCTTTTTATACGGGGGTCCCTCTTCAAACACTGGAGCATAAATTGGAAGCGGTGGAGCGGCCTGGCTCCTGCTCATCGCCTAGGAGAATGTCATCCTCGGTCTCCTCCCCCCATCCACAGACAACACCAGGGATCCCAGAAAATTTTAAAGCCTGCTCTTCTTGCTCCTTCTTCTCCTCCTCCCCCTAGACACCACCTGTAACGGCACCCTGGGCATAAAAGGGAATAAAAGCCATTTAAGAGATATTCCCTTTCCAGATGCACAGGCAGCTACTAAAGACGCCAATCTCCTGAACTGGAACAGCATACAATAAATCCCCCCAAGAACGAGACAAGGCGCCGTGTTGAGGGTAAATTAGAATCTCCCTTTACTGAGGGCTACCCGCCCGTATTTATGCAGGGCCCCATCTGGTGGACACTCCTCTAGGGGGACCAGATGGAAGACTGTAACACAGGACAGATAAGCAGCAATTCAGGACACACAGACACAATACATCCCTACAATACATCCTGGTTTCCTCCTCTCTGCCCTGGAGACAACCGAGGAGTAATTCAAAAGGGAAATCGCCCTTATACACGTGGGGACAACAGGACCGAAATCACTATTCAAATATACAATGTCACAACCATTACAGTAAACATAGACATTTAACATATCCCCAGATAGCTCAGGTCTGAGTGCATATTATTAGGTGAATGGCACTTAAACTACACGGATACAGTAGAATCGCCATGGAGCCAAAGTCTTTAATTTCACAAACAGGCTCCATGGCATAGCTATCTGGGTACCCGCACATAACATACAATACAATTCTAAAAGTCCTGAATGATCGGCCGTTCGGTTTACGAACGGCTGCAAAAGATCCATAAGGTGGTAATTCCAGGGGACTTCGGACAAAAAAGTGTCCGCCTTTGGTCCACCAAACTGGGCAGAGCATCGCTGGCTGCCCGGGGAAACTCCATAACACCGCCATCGCGTGGCAGCTATGTGCAACAGCGGCCACCCAGGGACAGTCAATTAAGCTGCGGTTAACCGCAGCTTCTGGGTGGTCAATTGGAGGCACACGCCAGATTCCGGGTAAAACACGGGGAAACAAGGGGACTGTACGGGCAGTGAAACAACCGAACAAACAGACGAATTGAGGAAGCAGAAATACAATCCAAAGACAGATGGTTCTGTCACACGGCTCCCTCCTTGTGGAATACTCCGGCAGACCCGGCTTTCATGTCTTTGCAGGGGAAAATTAAGCGTTTCAACATGGGGTCATAGTCTAAAGGAAGCAGTCGGGCAACCAGGCTTCTCCAATGCAATGTGGCAAGATTGGTCTCGTCACACCATCCTCCTCTGACTCCTCTTCATACTCCTGCTGATTTGTCTCAGATGGAGTAGCCCCCCCCAGGAATTCATCCAGCATTGCGAGTTCCTCATCTTCCTGCTCCTGCTCCTCGGCAGCTTGATCAATGACACGACACAATGCACGCTCCAAAAAGAAGGCGTAAGGTACGATTTCACTGATGGCGCCCTGGCTGCGACTGACCAGTTTGGTGATCTCATAAAATGGCCTTAGAAGTCTGCATGCGTCGCAGCATGCAGACCACTGGCATGGTGAAAAGAAACTAAGGTCCCCAGAACCTGTCCTGCCGCCGAGTTCGTACAGGTAGTCGTTAACGGCACATTTCTGCTGAAACAGACTATCAAGCATATACAAGGTGGAGTTCCAGCGCGTCGGGCAGTCACAAATCAGACGTCTGACGAGCAAGTGGTGTCACCGCTGAACGTCAGCAAGGCGAGCCATGGCCGTGTAAGATCTTCTAAAATGGCCAGAGATTTTCCTGGCCTGCCGCAAGACGTCCTGGACCCCGGGGTATTTGGCAACTAATCGCTGCACGACTAAGTTCAGGACTAGAGTTGAGCGAACACCTGGATGTTCGGGTTCGAGAAGTTCAGCCGAACTTCCCGGAAATGTTCGGGTTCGGGATTCGAACCTGGCCCGAACTTCGTCCCGAACTTTTCGGCACTAAAAAGGCTGTAAAACAGCCCAGTAAAGAGCTAGAGGGCTGCAAAAGGCAGCAACATGTAGGTAAATCCCCTGCAAACAAATGTGGATAGGGAAATGTGCAGCGTACTCAAGTTAGGTTTAGAAATGTTCCTGGGTGTTGTAGTGCAATAGACACTAACCTGAGACGGCTGACTCTCTGCAAGGGCAGGTGATGATGAGAAATGTTCGTGACGCCAGTGCCAATTAAACGGTGGCACGCCGTTTGCTGATAGCAGGAATAACTGAGGAACCACGTGATGTTAAAACAGAACTCAAACTTTAGTAGTCATCATATAGGGACATTGACGGAAGCGCAGTTCCTTTAGAGACAGCTGATTTTCAATACAGTTGATGCAGGCAATATATGTATAGCAAGGTGACTTCAGAGTGTTAAACACAGGACTTGCAGTACAGGCAGCTTGCACTCTATTCCTGACTGATCCTGGAACATAGAAAATCTTCTCCAAGGCCCGATACCCTAGCTCTGGCGTATATCCTTGGTTTTATCTTTATCAAGTACCTCCTCTGTTGTCTTGAGTACCTCTTGCTTCTCTGGATTTACCTCTGTCTCTCTTTCAGCTTCCTCAGACTCTAGAAACTTCTGAACTCCCTTCCTAGGCTAGGCCCTGCCTATTTATACAGAACTGGGAGCTCCCTCTGCTGACTGTACCAAGGATTGCCTGCAACAGGCCTAACTGGCTTAAAGGGGAATACACATAAAACCTAGCAGTGTCGGGTAACCTACCCGTATGCTGCACACCCCCAGACTTTAACGTGAGTAAGGCCTCGTACTCACACACACCTTCCTGAACCGGCATAACATGGTACATAACATTGGCATTACATTATAATATGATAAATAATTGTTTCACACATAAAAACATAACATTGGTAACTTCATGAATAAATGATACAAGGGAAAGGGGCGTCTTCTTGCTTCTTAGGCACGGCCGCTGACCTGGCACAGCGGACTTAGGGTGAACCAGGTTAGTCCATTTTTCTTTGGTGGCAGTATAATAACGGAACTACCCAGGAGTATCCTGTGGGTGTATCACAGGCAAGGGCTCACGTGGAGGAGTCCATTCTTGCGCACAAATGTCAAGTAAAGTATTACCAGTAGCAACTGTTTGGGAGGAGACACCACCAGTATAGTCAAAGTCCCCTAAACGGACTGGCGGACGTCCCCTGGTCATACGGGTGGACCTTCTCAATACAGGGGTCTCCTCTTCCCTTAGCAACGAGGTAGAAGAGAGAGGGGTAACAGGAGGGTCTCCATCAGTGAGACCTTGGTCAGGAACAACAGGAACAACAGGAACCACTAGAGGGGGAACTGGATCCGGGGCATCTTGAACCGGCTCTTCTGGAGATGAAGATACAGTAGGTGCCGGAGCAGGCACCAGCAAGTTCAACCATGGTGTCAGAAGCCAATGCATGGGATCAGCGTCATACCTCAGATTACTGACAGCCTGCATAGGATCCTCGGGCGGTATTGATGACTCTGACACAGGGGATTCAGATCCAGAACTCTCGGCACTAGGTTCTGGTGTCAGGCAGAGCTTTAACCGGTTTCGGTGTACAATTTGGGATCCCTTGCCTTCCCGGGTGATCTCATAAGTGTGAGTTCCAACATTTGGGATTGCAGTGACAACATAGGGACTTCGCTCCCATTTACTGTCCAGTTTACTGGTACGGCGGTTATTTTTTAACCATACCACGGCCCCTATTGTCAAGGGTTCTGCATGGGCTGCCTGATCATAGTCTCTCTGCTGTCGGTCCCTAGCATAGTCCATACGTTCCTGAACAATCGCTTTGGCTGCATTCAATCGCCTTTGATGTTCAGCAACCCAGTCGGTGTTAGGTAATGGGTTAATGCAATCAGGTACGTGTATGTCCAATGAATGATCAGCAGGCAATGTCCCTTGGCGCCCAAACATCAAATAAAAGGGGGTATACCCGGTGGAACAATGTATGGTATGATTGTAGGTGAACATGAGCTGTGGCAACAGATTAGGCCAATCTCCTCTGGTTTCAGGAGGCACGGCCCTCAGCATCTCTATCAAGGTCTGATTCATTTTTTCACATAATCCATTACCTTGAGGATGGTAGGCCGTTGTCCGGATCTTCTTACAGTTGTGTAAGCGGCACAGTTCATGGAACAGATGGGACTCAAAAGCAGGTCCTTGATCGGTGAGGATCTTTTCTGGACATCCGTAGGGCAGGAGGAAGTGCTTCCAGAACAGTTCGGCTGTAGTCTTGGCTGTCTGGTCTCTCACAGGCACCGCTACAACAAACTTAGTGAAATGGTCAATAATAGTCATGGCATAAGCATACCCTGAGCGACTAGGCTCCAGTTTCACATGGTCGATGGCGACAAGTTCAAGAGGACGGGTACTTACAATGGGTCTCAGTGGTGCCCTCTGATCATGGTGCTCACTTCGTTTTAAGGCACAGGCTACACACTCCCGACACCACTTCTCCATGTCTTCTCTCATGCCCACCCAATAAAACCGCTGGCGGATAGTAGCCTCAGTCTTTTGGACCCCAAAGTGACCGGATTGATTGTGGTACATCTCCAACACCATACCTGCATCTCGTCGGGGTATGAGAATCTGGTGCACTCTCTCGTTGGACACTGGGTCTAGGCTTCTCCGTAGCAATAGGCCCTTTTGTATGAAGAGTTGATGGCGCTGTCTCCACAGTTTGATGAGCTCAGGATCTGCACTCTTACGCCGAATCCTCTCAGGGGCTCTGCCACTAGTAATGAAGTCCAACAACTCACCCAGCACTCTACTTTCAGACTGTAGTTTCACCCACCTTTCTTCTTTAGGTTCAGGCCTACTGGAGGGTGAAGGAACTGCAGCTCTGTCATTGGTAGCTCGAGCCTGATCCTGTTGAGCAAATTTGTTATAGAAAGCCGGCATCTCTACATCTTCCCAAGCATCTCGCACATCATCAGGAGCTGTCTCTGTGGGAAGCCTGGATAAAGCATCAGCATTATCATTAGTACGTCCAGCACGATATTTTACAGAGAAATCATAGTTGGTGAGGCGAGAGGCCCATCTCTGCTCCAAGGCCCCTAATTTAGCTGTATTGAGATGTGCCAGAGGGTTATTGTCAGTGAATGCAATGAATGGGGTAGCGGCTAGATAATCTTTGAATTTCTCCGTCACTGCCCACACTAATGCCAGGAACTCTAGTTTGAAGGAACTATAATTCTGGTCATTTTTCTCAGCTCCTTTCAGGGAGCGGCTTGCATAAGCTATCACTCTTTCTTTTCCTTCTTGGATCTGGGCTAACACAGCTCCCAGGCCTCGCTTGCTAGCATCAGTATAAAGATGGAAAGGCTTGCTATAATCTGGATAACCTAACACAGGAGGCTCGGTCAGTTTCTTTTTTAGCAATTGGAACGCTATCTCTCTTTCCTCATTCCACTCAATGGGCACAGGAGTTTTAGGACTTTTCTTGGGTTTCCCCCTCAAGAGCTCCTGGATAGGATCAGCTATTTGAGCAAAATGGGGGATAAAACGTCTATAGTAGCCGGCAAAACCAAGGAAACCCCTCACTTCCTTGACAGTAGTAGGAACCGGCCAATTACGGACAGCTGCTAACTTATCAGGGTCAGGTTGCACTCCCTCTCCGCTTACCACATGCCCCAGGTATCTTACTGCAGGTTTGAGCAAGTGACACTTGGATGGCTTTACCTTCAAGCCATATTTGATAAGGATTTCAAATACTTCTGCCAAATGTTTCAGATGGTCTTCATATGTTTTTGAGTACACAATGACGTCATCTAGATACAGCAGCACTGTTTCGAAGTTTTTGTGACCCAAACACCGCTCCATTAGTCTCTGGAAAGTTCCTGGGGCATTACATAGCCCGAACGGCATACAATTGAATTCAAACAGGCCCATGGGAGTAGTGAAAGCAGTCTTTTCCCTATCTGCAGGGGCCATGGGTACTTGCCAGTAGCCACTGGTCAAGTCCAATGTGGAGAAATAGGCAGAGGAGCCCAGAGCAGTTAGGGACTCCTCAATGCGGGGCAGTGGGTATGCATCTTTGTGGATATTTGATTAATTTTCCTATAATCCACACAGAAACGGATACCACCGTCCTTCTTCTTTACAAGGACCAGGGGTGCAGCCCACGGACTACGGCTGTCCCGGATTACATTAGAGTCTTTCATCTCTTGGATCATTTATTTTACAGTCTGATATGAAGTAGGCGGTAAGGGTCTGTATCTCTCCTTGATAGGAGGATGAGAGCCAGTGGGTATGGTGTGTTGTATGGCACTCACCTCTCCATAATCAGTAGCATGCTTACTGAAGGCCTGGGGGTACTCTTTGACCAGCTGTAGGATCCCTTCTTGTTGATGTTGGGGGGTAGTCTCGTCCCCCACATGGAGCTCTTCCCACCAGGGCACTTGCGGCTGGGTCACCAGCGAACATCCGCTGACTGCAGCTGGCGGCTTTTCTGTCACTGGAAGACAAATGATGTCTTGGAAGGACACCTGGGACAGCTGGGCAACACGGCAATGCTTAGTAAGCGCAACAGGATGATCACTCAGGTTAATCAGACGGACAGGTACTTTACCTTGGGAGACGTTCACCAGGCACTTGGCAGCTCTCACATAAGGGTAATCCTCCATCTGGATTGGTTCCACCAGGGCTGGATAATCTCGGCCTTGGACTCCCAGGACAGCACGACACCATAAGAGAGTTTGAGAATTAGGAGGCAAAGTCACAGGCTTAATATCACTAATCCTGGCAGTACAAATTTCTCCTTTCCCATTAGCAAACCTCTGCTGGGCACTTAACATAGTAATAGTCTTCTGAATCACCCTCTTGGATGCAGAGGAAGCAGTGGGCAAAGTCTGATGTAATACGGCAAGTATTTCTGAATAACAGTTTTTGAAGACATTGGTGCCTAGAATGACAGGATGTCCTCCTCTGTCGCCGGCCTGTACTACTATCACCCCCTGTTGAGGCAAGGTTACTTCTCCCACCTGCAGGGTGGGTTCCCAGTATCCATGAACCTTTACTGGTTTGCCATTGCTGGCGATAATCTCCACCCAGGATTCAGGCGGCTGGGTCAATTGGCTGGTGTCCCAGAACCTTTCAAAGGCGGGCAGCTGAATAGTAGTGACCTGAGACCCAGTATCTAATAGGGCTTCAAAGGGGACCCCGTTGATCTCTATATTGATTTTAGGATGGGATCCTACATACCGTGGCATCCAATTTGGATCCTCTGGACCTAGTGTTCTACCTCCCGAGGGGTGGTCCTCAGCCTCAGGGGTTGCCCGTTTAACTGCCAGCACGTGGATTCTGTGTGTCCCAGCTTTTTGCAGTATGTACACACGGGCCGCTTGCGATCTCTATTACGCCTCCCAGGATCCCTGGGGTGAGTCTCTTGGTAAGGAGGTGGGAACGGCCTAGGAGGTGACAGGAATTCTTCTTCTGTCATTATGGGTTTTTCCCATTCCCCTATTTTTCTGCACACTTTCTCTAGACTTTTAGTGAGGTGATTTACTTGCTCTGTCAGCATGGCAATAGTATCGGTAGCTGACACTTGAATGAGCTTGGCCGGCCTCAGCTCGGTTAGTGATAAGCGGTTTTGGCCTGCAGGCTGATGATTCAGGTGGGGTGCTCAACTCCGGAGATACTGCTGACCCCAGAATTTTTATCGCCAGTTCTTTAAAGTCCAGAAAGGTACTGTTAGGGTGCTGGGCGGACAGCATCTTTAATTGGGTCCTTATTTGTTCACTAGACACCCCGTTGATAAATTGTTCCCTCAGGGTCTGGTCCTGGTTATCAGCCTCTTTGGGATCTATCTGAATTACAGCCCCTAAAGCCTCCTGAAGTGATAGGGCATAGTCACGGAGGGACTCACCGGACTTCTGTTTCTTGCCAAAGAAGTGCATCTTTATCTCTGAGGCAGTCCTAGTTTCAAAAGTGGCCCTGAGGCGGGTGAATATCTGTTCTAGAGTACTCCGCTCAGTAGCAGGCCAGGATAATACCTCCCTGCGGGCAGCTCCCTCCAGCTGCGCTAGCAGGATTTCCATTTGCTGGTCGGCATTTATGGGGTACAGTTTGAATAATGCCAGCAACTTTTCTTTAAAGTCTCTTAGGGTATGGGTCTCTCCTCTGTAGCGGGGGAACCATGGGGCCCCAAAATAGTAAGGCATGGTAAAGGGCATCATGCTGGGGGCTGTAGGATGATTAGGAGCCGCAAGCTCTCCCGGGGCCGGCTGCTCAGGCACTCCCGGTTCTGACATGTTAGCTTATTACGATGTGGCCGCTGGCGACTAAAGGGGCCGGAACAATCCCCTTCCCTCCGGTTACAAGTCCTTACCGGTATCGCCGGGTTTGCGCAGGCCAAATCTCGAGAAACTCCGGACGTCCTGAGTATGCGGTGACGTAGAAGAAACAGGGCCGCGGCGGTGCGATGATGACGAGGGGCGGGATTCTCTGTGTCTTTGCAGGGATCCGCCCATGAAGGTCCTCAGCAGCGCGGGAAACTTTACTCCAGGCGGCCATCTTGGTCACCATTCCCTGACAGCAAGCAGGGTTGTTGAAAAGTCCATAAAACCACACTCCGGTGTGGCGATTTCCTTCCTCTTGATAGCGCAACACTGCACAGTGCGTTTTGGAGGTTTTAGGGACACTTTTGGTATGTTTTTCAGTCCACAAAGTCCACTTTAATAAAACAGGCAATTTGTCACTTTGGTCACAGGGCAACTGTATAAGGCACAAAGTTCACGCTTCTTGCACTAGAAAGCGTGCGTATCCTGTTCGTGACGCCAAAAGAGAGGTGCAGCGTACTCAAGTTAGGTTTAGAAATGTTCCTGGGTGTTGTAGTGCAATAGACACTAACCTGAGACGGCTGACTCTCTGCAAGGGCAGGTGATGATGAGAAATGTTCGTGACGCCAGTGCCAATTAAACGGTGGCACGCCGTTTGCTGATAGCAGGAATAACTGAGGAACCACGTGATGTTAAAACAGAACTCAAACTTTAGTAGTCATCATATAGGGACATTGACGGAAGCGCAGTTCCTTTAGAGACAGCTGATTTTCAATACAGTTGATGCAGGCAATATATGTATGGCAAGGTGACTTCAGAGTGTTAAACACAGGACTTGCAGTACAGGCAGCTTGCACTCTATTCCTGACTGATCCTGGAACATAGAAAATCTTCTCCAAGGCCCGATACCCTAGCTCTGGCGTATATCCTTGGTTTTATCTTTATCAAGTACCTCCTCTGTTGTCTTGAGTACCTCTTGCTTCTCTGGATTTACCTCTGTCTCTCTTTCAGCTTCCTCAGACTCTAGAAACTTCTGAACTCCCTTCCTAGGCTAGGCCCTGCCTATTTATACAGAACTGGGAGCTCCCTCTGCTGACTGTACCAAGGATTGCCTGCAACAGGCCTAACTGGCTTAAAGGGGAATACACATAAAACCTAGCAGTGTCGGGTAACCTACCCGTATGCTGCAAATGAATTAAAATAAAAATAAAATAAATAAAAATTTACCAATATCAATTGGAGAGAGGTCCCATAGCAGACAATCTGGCTTCACGTCAGCATAGAATCAGTCTTCATGTCATAGCAGAGAATCTGGCTTCACGTCACGCACCACTGTAACAGTCCATTGTCATATATTTAGGCCCCGGCACCCAGGCAGAGGAGAGAGGTCCCATAACAGAGAATCTGGCTTCATGTCAGCAGAGAGTCTGCATGTCATAGCAGAGAATCAGGCTTTACGTCACCCAACACTGGAACAGTCCATTGTCAGATATTTAGGCCCAGGCACCCAGGCAGAGGAGAGAGGTCCCATAACAGAGATTCAGGCTTCATGTCAGCAGAGAATCAGTCTTCATGTCATAGCAGAGAATCAGGCTTCATGTCACCCACCACTGGAACAGGCCACTGTCAGATATTTTTAAGCCCCGGCACCCAGACAGAGGAGAGGTTCATTCAACTTTGGGTTGCCCCGCAATATAATGGTAAAATGAAAATAAAAATAGGATTGAATGAGGAAGTGCCCTGGAGTACAATAATATATTGTTAAGGGGAGGTAGTTAATGTCTAATCTGCACAAGGGATGGACAGGTCCTGTGGGATCCATGCCTGGTTCATTTTTATGAACGTCAGCTTGTCCACATTGGCTGTAGACAGGCGGCTGAGTTTGTCTGTAATGACGCCCCCTGCCGTGCTGAATACACGTTCAGACAAAACGCTGGCCGCCGGGCAGGCCAGCAACTCCAAGGGATAAAAGGCTAGCTCTGGCCACGTTGTCAATTTGGAGACCCAGAAGTTGAATGGGGCCGAACCATCAGTCAGTACGTGGAGGGGTGTGCACAGGTACTGTTCCACCATGTTATTGAAATGTTGCCTCCTGCTAACACGTTCCGTATCAGGTGGTGGTGCAGTTAGCTGTGGCGTGTTGACAAAAATTTTCCACATCTCTGCCATGCTAACCCTGCCCTCAGAGGAGTTGGCCGTGACACAGCTGCGTTGGCGACCTCTTGCTCCTCCTCTGCCTTCGTCTTGGGCTTCCACTTGTTCCCCTGTGACATTTGGGAATGCTCTCAGTAGCGCGTCTACCAACGTGCGCTTGTACTCGCGCATCTTACTATCACGCTCCAGTGCATGAAGTAAGGTGGGCACATTGTCTTTGTACCGTGGATCCAGCAGGGTGGCAACCCAGTAGTCCGCACACGTTAAAATGTGGGCAACTCTGCTGTCGTTGCGCAGGCACTGCAGCATGTAGTCGCTCATGTGTGCCAGGCTGCCCAGAGGTAAGGACAAGCTGTCCTCTGTGGGAGGCGTATCTTCATCGTCCTGCGTTTCCCCCCAGCCACGCACCAGTGATGGGCCCGAGCTGCGTTGGGTGCCAGCCCGCTGTGAACCTGCTTCATCCTCATCCTCCTCCACCTCCTACTCATCCTCGTCCTCCTCGTCCTCCAGTAGTGGGCCCTGTCTGGCCACATTTGTACCTGGCCTCTGCTGTTGCAAAAAACCTCCCTCTGAGTCACTTCGAAGAGACTGGCCTGAAAGTGCTAAAAATGACCCCTCTTCCTCCTCCTCCTCCTCCTCCTGGGCCACCTCCTCTTCCATCATCGCCCTAAGTGTTTTCTCAAGGAGACATAGAAGTGGTATTGTAACGCTGATAACGGCGTCATCGCCACTGGCCATGTTGGTGGAGTACTCGAAACAGCGCAACAGGGCACACAGGTCTCGCATGGAGGCCCAGTCATTGGTGGTGAAGTGGTGCTGTTCCGCAGTGCGACTGACCCATGCGTGCTGCAGCTGAAACTCCACTATGGCCTGCTGCTGCTCACACAGTCTGTCCAGCATGTGCAAGGTGGAGTTCCACCTGGTGGGCACGTCGCATATGAGGCTGTGAGCAGGAAGGCCTAAGTTACGCTGTAGCGCAGACAGGCGAGCAGAGGCAGGATGTGAACGCCGGAAGTGCGAACAGACGGCCCGCACTTTATGCAGCAGCTCTGACATGTCGGGGTAGTTGCGAATGAACTTCTGCACCACCAAATTCAGCACATGCGCCAGGCAAGGGATGTGCGTCAAACCGGCTAGTCCCAGAGCTGCAACGAGATTTCGCCCATTATCGCACACCACCAGGCCGGGCTTGAGGCTCACCGGCAGCAACCACTCGTCGGTCTGTTGTTCTCTACCCCGCCACAACTCCTGTGCGGTGTGGGGCCTGTCCCCCAAACATATGAGTTTCAGAATGGCCTGCTGACGTTTACCCCGGGCTGTGCTGAAGTTGGTGGTGAAGGTGTGTGGCTGACTGGATGAGCAGGTGGAAGAAGAGGAGGAGGAAGCTGAGTAGGAGGAGGAGGAGACAGGAGGCAAAGAATGTTGCCCTGCGATCCTTGGCGGCGGAAGGACGTGCGCCAAACAGCTCTCCGCCTGGGGCCCAGCCGCCACTACATTTACCCAGTGTGCAGTTAGGGAGATATAGCGTCCCTGGCCGTGCTTACTGGTCCGGCTCGGCTCTCTTGGAGAAGTACAGTAGGTGAACCCGATTTTGTGTCAATCTCGCCGTATTTCTCGGCGAGATTGAGCACATACGAGCCCCATCGCGGGAGCCAGCGCCGAGCTGGCTTGCCGCGATGGAGAGCAAGCGCGTCATAGAAGAGGCGGGAGATCCGACTTGGATTCCCGCCAATTCTACACGTGTGCGGCGTTTGTTATGAATCCTGAGGGGGAAGTCCCCGCCGGATTTTAAATAAAAATCCGGCCTGGGTCCCGCCCTCAGGAGCATACCGGGCCCTTAGGTCTGTTATGGGTTGTAAGGAGAGCCCCCCCTACGCCGAAAAAAACGGCGTAGGGGGTCCCCCTACAATCCATACCAGACCCGTATCCAAAGCACGCTACCCGGCCAGCCAGGAAGGGAGTGGGGACGAGCGAGCGCCCCCCCCCCCCCCTCCTGAGCCGTACCAGGCTGCATGCCCTCAACATGGGGGGTTGGGTGCTCTGGGGCAGGGGGCGCACTGCGGCCCCCCCACCTCAGAGCACCCTGTCCCCATGTTGATGAGGACAGGGCCCCTTCCCGACAACCCTGGCCGTTGGTTGTCGGGGTATGCGGGCGGGAGGCTTAACGGAATCTGGGAGCCCCCTTTAATAAGGGGGGCCCCCAGATACCGGCCCCCCACCCTAAGTGAATGAGTATGGGGTACATCGTACCCCTACCCATTCACCTGCAAGAAAAGTGGTAAAAACACAAATAAACCACACAGTGTATTAAAATATTTTATTTTTCTGCTCCGGAGGCCGCCCCCTGTCTTCTTTATTAGCTCTTTTACCAGGGGGGGCTCTTCTTCTTCCGATATCCCGACGGGTCTTCTCCGCTATCCGGGGGGGGTCTTCTCAACTCTCCGGGGTTCTCCTTCTGTCTTCTCCTTCTGTCTTGTTGTCTCCTTCTGTCTTCTGTCTCCGGGGGGGGCTCTTCTTCTTCCGATATCCCGACGGGTCTTCTCCGCTATCCGGGGGGGTCTTCTCAACTCTTCGGGGTTCTCCTTCTGTCTTCTCCTTCTGTTCTTCTTCTGTCTTCTCCTTCCTTCTTGTTGTCTCGGCGCACCCCGGTTCTTCGTCTCGCGAGACTCGGCGCACCCCGATTCTTCTCTCTGTTGTTGACTCGGCGCACCCCGGTTCTTCGTCTCGCGAGACGAAGAATCGGGGTGCGCCGAGTCTCGCGAGACGAAGAACCGGGGTGCGCCGAGTCAACAACAGAGAGAAGAATCGGGGTGCGCCGAGTCTCGCGAGACGAAGAACTGGGGTGCGCCGAGACAACAAGAAGGAAGGAGAAGACAGAAGAAGAACAGAAGGAGAAGACAGAAGGAGAACCCCGAAGAGTTGAGAAGACCCCCCCGGATAGCGGAGAAGACCCGTCGGGATATCGGAAGAAGAAGAGCCCCCCCCGGAGACAGAAGACAGAAGGAGACAACAAGACAGAAGGAGAAGACAGAAGGAGAACCCCGGAGAGTTGAGAAGACCCCCCCCGGATAGCGGAGAAGACCCGTCGGGATATCGGAAGAAGAAGAGCCCCCCCTGGTAAAAGAGCTAATAAAGAAGACAGGGGGCGGCCTCCGGAGCAGAAAAATAAAATATTTTAATACACTGTGTGGTTTATTTGTGTTTTTACCACTTTTCTTGCAGGTGAATGGGTAGGGGTACGATGTACCCCATACTCATTCACTTAGGGTGGGGGGCCGGTATCTGGGGGCCCCCCTTATTAAAGGGGGCTCCCAGATTCTGTTAAGCCTCCCGCCCGCATACCCCGACAACCAACGGCCAGGGTTGTCGGGAAGGGGCCCTGTCCTCATCAACATGGGGACAGGGTGCTCTGAGGTGGGGGGGCCGCAGTGCGCCCCCTGCCCCAGAGCACCCAACCCCCCATGTTGAGGGCATGCAGCCTGGTACGGCTCAGGAGGGGGGGGGGGGCGCTCGCTCGTCCCCACTCCCTTCCTGGCTGGCCGGGTAGCGTGCTTTGGATACGGGTCTGGTATGGATTGTAGGGGGACCCCCTACGCCGTTTTTTTCGGCGTAGGGGGGGCTCTCCTTACAACCCATAACAGACCTAAGGGCCCGGTATGCTCCTGAGGGCGGGACCCAGGCCGGATTTTTATTTAAAATCCGGCGGGGACTTCCCCCTCAGGATTCATAACAAACGCCGCACACGTGTAGAATTGGCGGGAATCCAAGTCGGATCTCCCGCCTCTTCTATGACGCGCTTGCTGGGATGTGCTGTCGCTATCCCAGTGAGTGCGAGATCTCGGCACCACGTCGCCGAGTATCAGCGCGACGCTGTCGTGCTGAAAACACAATGTCACAAACACCTACTGTAGTGCCGGCTGGGAACAACATACTGTGGGACAGCAAGCGACATGAGCTGTTTGAAGCTGTCTGTGTCCACAAGCCTAAATGACAGCATTTCATAGGCCAGTAGTTTAGAAATGCTGGCATTCAGGGACAGGGATCGAGGGCGGCTAGGTGGGAATTTACGCTTTCTCTCAAATGTTTGTGAGATGGAGAGCTGAACGCTGCTGTGTGACATGGTTGAGATGCTTGGTGATGGAGGTGGTGTTGGTGGTACATCCTCTGTTTGCTGGGCGGCAGGTGCCAACGTTCCTCCAGAGGCGGAGGAAGAGGCCGAGGCGGCAGCAGCAGAAGAGGTAGCAGGGGGAGCCTGAGTGAGTTCCTTGTTTTTAAGGTGTTTACTCCACTGCAGTTCATGCATTGCATGCAGGTGCCTGGTCATGCAGGTTGTGCTAAGGTTCAGAACGTTAATGCCTCGCTTCAGGCTCTGATGGCACAGCGTGCAAACCACTCGGGTCTTGTCGTCAGCACATTGTTTGAAGAACTGCCACGCCAGGGAACTCCTTGAAGCTGCCTTTGTGGTGCTCGGTCCCTGGTGGCGGTGGCCAGTAGTAGACGGGCTCTCTTGGCGGCGGGTGTTCTGCTTTTGCCCACTGCTCCCTCTTTTGCTACGCTGTTGGCTCGCTCTCACCACTGCCTCTTCCTCCGAATTCTGAAAGTCAGTGTCACGACCTTCATTCCATGTGGGGTCTAGGACCTCATCGTCCCCTGCATCGTCTTCCACCCAGTCTTCCTCCCTGACCTCCTGTTCAGTCTGCACACTGCAGAAAGACGCAGCAGTTGGCACCTGTGTTTCGTCATCATCAGAGACGTGCTGAGGTGGTATTCCCATGTCCTTATCATTAGGAAACATAAGTGGTTGTGTGTTAGTGCATTCTATCTCTTCCACCCCTGGGGAAGGGCTAGGTGGATGCCCTTGGGAAACCCTGCCAGCAGAGTCTTCAAACAGCATAAAAGACTGCTGCATAACTTGAGGCTCAGACAGTTTCCCTGATATGCATGGGGGTGATGTGACAGACTGATGGGCTTGGTTTTCATGCGCCATCTGTGCGCTTTCTGCAGAAGACTGGGTGGGAGATAATGTGAACGTGCTGGATCCACTGTCGGCCACCCAATTGACTAATGCCTGTACCTGCTCAGGCCTTACCATCCTTAGAACGGCATTGGGCCCCACAAAATATTGCTGTAAATTCTGCTGGCTACTGGGACCTGAGGTAGTTGGTTCACTAGGACGTGTGGCTGTGGCAGAGTGGCCACGTCCTCTCCCAGCACCAGAGGGTCCACTAACACCACCACGACCATGTCCGCGTCCGCGTCCCTTACTAGATGTTTTCCTCATTGTTACCGTTCACCACAATAAGAAAATAATTATTTGGCCCAATGTATTGAATTCAAATTCAGGCCTTTTTTTACAGGCACCTAACACTATCTGGCTATCTATTTAGGTACCGTATTACACTAATACAGGCACAACAGTAACGACAGATTTAGCTGAATATAAATTGTAGGCCTAGTATTTAGGCGCTGGGTGACAGGTATAAGTTTACGGACAGAATTATTTAAACTTGGAAATGCACAGTAGCGTGTGAAGTTATTGAGGATGACACTATCCGCACCTTCAATCTAATATACCCTTTTAGGGATAGATTTAAAGTAGGCCTGATACAGCAGAAACCACTAATTTAGAAAATTGCTAGGTTGGGAATTGTATTTCAACCCAGAACAAAAACTGTGCTTTGACGGACACAATATAACTTGAGCAGCTACAGCAATAGCCACAGATTTAGCTGAATATAAATTTGAGGCCTATTATTTAGGCGCTGGGTGACAGGTATACGTTTACGGACAGAATTAGACTTGGATATGCATAGTAGCGTGTGTGTGAAGTTATTGAGAATGACCCTATCAGCACCTTGAATCTAATATACCCTTTTAGGGATCGATTTAAAGTAGGCCTGATACAGCAGAAACCACTAATTTAGAAAATTGCTAGGTTGGGAATTGTATTTCAACCCAGAACAAAAACTGTGCTTTGACGGACACAATATAACTTGAGCAGCTACAGCAATAGCCACAGATTTAGCTGAATATAAATTTGAGGCCTATTATTTAGGCGCTGGGTGACAGGTATACGTTTACGGACAGAATTAGACTTGGATATGCATAGTAGCGTGTGTGTGAAGTTATTGAGGATGACACTATCCGCAACTTCAATCTAATATACCCTTTTAGGGATAGATTTAAAGTAGGCCTGATACAGCAGAAACCACTAATTTAGAAAATTGCTAGGTTGGGAATTGTATTTCAACCCAGAACAAAAACTGTGCTTTGACGGACACAATATAACTTGAGCAGCTACAGCAATAGCCACAGATTTAGCTGAATATAAATTTGAGGCCTATTATTTAGGCGCTGGGTGACAGGTATACATTTACGGACAGAATTAGACTTGGATATGCACAGTAGCGTGTGTGTGAAGTTATTGAGAATGACCCTATCAGCACCTTGAATCTAATATACCCTTTTAGGGATAATTTAAATAACCACACTATTGATGGTTAAATGGACTTTGTGGCAGCTTGCCCCTGATGTAGGATATAGCAAAAAATAACCACACTATTGATGGTTAAATGGACTTGGTGGCAGCTTGTGCTGGCGCACCACAAGCCACAAAATGGCCGCCGATCACCCCAGAAAAAAGTGACTGAAAAACGCTCTGGGCAGCCTAAAAACAGTGAGCAATTTAATAGCAGCAGTTCAATGATCCACAGCTGTAGATCGATCACTGTCTTAAGTGTTTTGGAGGAGTTAATCACTGCCTAATCTCGCCCTAAGGGCTCATTCAGACGGCCGTATGCTATCCGCAAAAATGCGGATCCGTTTTTTTGCGGATTAGATGTTGACCCATTCACTTCTATGGGGCCCTTTTCTATTCCACAGTTCCGCAAAAAAAATGAAACATGTCCTATACTTGTCCGTGAAAATCAGGACATGGCCCCATTGAAGTCTATGGGTCCGCAAATATACTGAAAGCTATCCGTCTTTTTGCAGATCCGTTTTTTTGCGGATCCGCAAAAAAAAACGGAAAGCATTCAGTATTTTTGTGGACAGCATACGGCCGTCTGAATGAGCCCTAACGTCGCAGCTGCAACCTCTCCCTACACTTGTAACAGCAGAGTGACGTGCAGCGCTACGTGACCCAAGCTTATATAGAGGCTGGGTCACATGCTGCACTGGCCAATCACAGCCATGCCAATAGTAGGCATGGCTGTGATGGCCTATTGAGGCAAGTAGTATGACGCTTGTTGATTGGCTGCTTTGCAGCCTTTCAAAAAGCGCCAAGAAAGCGCCGAACACCGAACCCGGACTTTTACGAAAATTTTCGGGTTCGGGTCCGTGTCACGGACACCCCAAAATTCGGTACGAACCCGAACTATACAGTTCGGATTCGCTCATCCCTATCTGTTACATTTTATGGTGAAATTCAACAATTTTTGGGTGTGATGTACCACTGCTATACCTATTAGACCGGTAAAAAAAAAAAAAAACATTTGTCAGTTACATTTTATGGTCAAATTCACCAATTTCTGGGTGTAATATACCCCTCCTCTACCTAGTTGACAGCTTAATAAAATTCTATAATTTTTATTTTACATTTTCGGGTGACAATAAACAATTGTTTTCTGTCATAGACCCCTGCTCTACTTTTTCTGTTACATTCTTGTGTTGACATTATACATTTTTAGACGTGAATAAACCCCTGCTCTGCATTGGTGACAGGGAATAAAATTTCTGAAATGCTTCTTTAATGGATGCGCGCCACCTCCTTTGATTCAATGCTTAAACTTAAACAAGTTGTACCCCATTTAAGCTTCAATACTTTATCCCACATTTCTGCTATACTCTTTTGGCCAACATTTGCGCATCAATAGCTTTTCCCACAATTCCGCTTGACTCTTTTGGCCCACATTTGGGCTTCTGTAATTTGTCCCACATTTGCGCCTCAATAGCTTTTCCCACATTTCTGCTGGATCCCAATTTATTTTTATAAATTTATCTCCCTTAAATTTGGTCTCTTTTTCTCACGCTCCCCTCCGGCCTGGAACCCTGATTCCCCGCCACCCGTGATCACCATGGTAGGCGTATAAAAGAACATCAAAAGTTGATAGAGCAGATATCAAATTGGATCGTGAACATCACGGGGACGTGCGACATGGTGGGGCAGTAAGTATGCACACGCCTACACGAACTAACTGACAGGGGTCAGCCCCTGCAACTTCTGGGTCTCCAAATTGGGCACATGGCCTGAGCTTGCCCTTTATGCCTTGGAGGTGCTGGCCTGCCCTACAGCCGGTGTATTGTCTGAACGTGTGTTTAGCATGACTGGAGGGGGTTATCACAGGTTATATTTCCCAATGTTTTGGGGTGTACCCTAATTTAAAAAAAATGTAAATGCATTTTAAACCAAAAAGCAGTGTAGGCTACCTCCTCCTCTTCCACCGCCACTTCCACCTACACCGCCACATCCACCGCCTCCTCAACCTCCTACTCCATATGGACCTGGTCCTCCTAGATCAAGATTATTATTTTAAATTTTTACGTATTTTATGTTATTTTAAGTCATTTCCCTATCCACATATGTTTGCAGAGCACTTGCCATGACGACATTTGCAGCCCACTAGCCTTTCCCATGACATTTTTATAGCCATTTTAGTGCTCAAAAGTTCGGGTCCCCATTGACTTCAATGGGTTCGGGGTCAAGTTCGGGTCAAGTTTGGGTCCCGAACTTGAACTTTTTTCCGAAGTTCGGCCGAACCCGTCAAACCCGAACATCCAGGTGTCCGCTCAACTCTACTGACAACCATTGCAACCAGAATTTTAGATGACTCTGCCAAGTGCCTTCTGATACTGAAGACCGGATACTGAAGACCGTATCAGCGTTACAAGTTCCTCTCTGTCAGGTTCCATAAGAATTGCGGGCAGGAAGCTCCTAAAATTGAGTCATCTGTGAACAGAATAAAGCATCAGCTAAAACATTTTGTCTACCCGGGACATGTTTCACCCTAAACCAAATATTCAAACGAAGGCAACAAAGAATCAAATGTCTGAGAAGTGCTAAGACAGGCAAAGATGAAGAAGATTGTTTGTTGACCACCTGAACCACTGACATATTGTCTGTCCAAAAACAAATCCTCTTATTGGACATCTCCCTACCCCATAGGTCCACAGCCACCACTATCAGGAACAATTCTAACAAAGTCAAATTATGAGTCAAACCCAAGGAACTCCAAGTAACTGGCCAACTATCCCGACACCAATGAGATCTGAGAATTTCCCCAAAACCATCACCCCACGCTGCATCCGTATACAGACACAAATCCACATTAGACACCTCCAATTCTTGACAAATCACCTGTCCATTAATAGAATGTAAAAAGGATTGCCACACAAACTGATCCTCCTTTAAAGTTCTTGTAATACTGTCACGACCGCTATCCCAGCAGCAGTCGTGTCGTACCAGACGGAGGGGAAGGGGGACCCTTATCTGCGGATGGGAAATAGAATGGCCACCCCTGACTAACCCTAAGCTGGCCCCTGTCTGCCCTGATACCCTAGACGGGGTGTGAACCCGTGCGGCGAGCAGGATGCCTAAACCCTCAGTCACCCTAACAAGACTAGGCTGGGGAAAGGCCGATGGGAGCACTAGTCACCATCACTCGCGTCTAGGAGAACAACAGGGGAAGACAGCAACAAACAAACAATCTATAGCAGAGATAGACTTATCCAGTCACGAGCAGAGAAGGCGATCCCAATCGCGACAGTCCACACCGGACAAGAGCTCCACAGCAATACCATCAAACGATCTCCTTCCTGGGTCAGAATAGCACTGGAAGTAGGGACTATATCTGGCAATGACTGCAAGTGAAACTGAAACTAATATAGTAGCTGGGAGTGGCAGACAGGACTCACCTGAGAAGGATGCCTACAAACTCCCAGTCAGGACAAAAAGGTTCACAAGGCAAAACCCGGATGACATACCCTGAACCACGGAGCAAACTCACAAGCTATCGCGAGTAGCAAGTCGCTGCGACCTTCTCCTCCCAGACCTGTCTGGATCAGTCACAGTCGTGACAGTACCCCACTTTCTACGAGGGGCCCCCGGACCCTCAAGACCAGGCCTCTCCGGATGGGAGCTATGAAAAGCCTGAATGAGTCTGTCCGCTTTTATCTCTGATGCTGGAACCAACATTCTCTCTTCGGAACCATAACCTCTCCAGTGCACCAGGTACTGAAGAGAGCGGCGAACATATCGTGAATCAACAATCTTTTCTACCTGAAACTCAAGACTGCCATCCACAACCACCGGTGGAGGTAGTGGCAATGGTTCAGGAGGTTCTACATATCTCTTAAGCAGAGATCTGTGGAAGACATTATGGATCCTTAGAGTCTGAGGTAGCTCCAGACGAAAAGCCACCAGGTTAATGATCTTAATTACCCTATAAGGACCAATAAATCTCAGACCTAATTTCCACGAGGGAACCTTCAACTTGATATTTCTGGTAGACAACCACACCAAGTCATTCACCCCAAGGTCCGGACCTTCAGAGTGCTTCCTATCAGCCACACGTTTGTATCTACCACCAATTCTCTTCAAACTTTCTTGCACACTCTGCCACACTGAAGAAAGTGAAGACGCAAATCGTTCCTCCTCGGGAATCCCAGACGGCCCCCCCTCACTAAACGTACAAAACTGAGGATGGAAACCATACGCACCAAAAAATGGTGACCTATCGGTGCATTCTTGGCGACGATTATTAATGGCAAACTTGGCTAACGGTAAATAAGATGACCATTCCTCCTGATTTTCGGAAACAAAGCATCTCAAATATGTCTCTAGGTTTTGATTGGTGCGTTCAGTCTGACCGTTGGACTGTGGATGGAAAGATGAAGAAAACGACAGATGAACCCCTAAACGAGAACAAAAAGCTTTCCAAAATTTAGAAACAAATTGGGTACCACGATCCGAAACAATATCGGAAGGGACCCTGTGAAGCTTCACGATGTGGTCAATAAAAACCTGAGCCAGTGTGTTAGCATTAGGCAATGCGGCAAGAGCAATAAAATGCACCATTTTACTGAATCTCTCAACAACTACAAGAATAACAGTCTTCCCCGCTGATACTGGTAGATCCGTAATGAAATCCATTGATAGGTGCGTCCAAGGCCTGTTGGGGATGGCCAGAGGTAAAAGACGCCCTGCCGGACGAGTATGATCTACCTTAGAACGAGCACAGGTAGCACATGCAGACACAAAATTCAACACCTCCTGGCGCCACTTAGGCCACCAGAACCGACGAGACACTAATTCAGAGGTTGCCCTACTACCTGGGTGTCCTGCCAGTGTGGAGTTATGGTGTTCTTTTAGTATCTCCAAGCGTAAATTTTCTGGCACAAACAGTTTACCCGAGGGACAGGAGGCCGGGGCGTCCCCCTGAGCTTCCAACACCCTCCCCTCTAAACCTGAGTGTAATGCAGAGACCACCAACCCCTTTTGCAAAATGGGCTCTGGTACATCAACATCACCCCCTCCAGGAAAACTTCGAGACAATGCATCCGCCTTAGTATTTTTTGCCCCCGGGCGATAGGTTATTACAAAATTAAACCTAGTAAAAAATAACGACCACCGAGCCTGTCTAGGGGTGAGACGTTTAGCAGACTCCAGATATAATAAGTTTTTGTGATCAGTAATCACCGTCACGGGATGAACCGCCCCCTCCAAAAAATGACGCCACTCCTCAAAGGCTAACTTAATAGCCAAAAGTTCCCTGTTGCCAATATCATAGTTCCTTTCTGCAGTAGACAATTTCTTCGAAAAGAAAGCACACGGACGCCATTCACCAGGGGACGGGCCCTGAGATAGCACCGCTCCCACCCCCACCTCTGATGTGTCAACCTCTACAATAGAAGGAAGTGAGACATCTGGCTGTACGAGAATAGGGGCCGAGGTGAATCTCTCCTTCAGAGATGTAAAGGCAGTTTTGGCTGCATGTGACCATTTGGAAAAAATCGGATCCCTTTCGGGTCATGTCCGTCAGTGGTTTGACCACCAAGGAATAGTTCTTTATAAACTTTCTATAAAAATTGGCAAACCCCAGGAAGCGTTGCAATGCCTTCAGGTTCTCAGGCAGATCCCAGTCCATAATCGCCCGGACTTTCTCTGGATCCATGCGGAAACCTGAATCTGACAACACATACCCCAGAAATGGCAGTTCTTTTACGGCGAACACACATTTCTCTAATTTAGCAAACAATTTGTTGGCCCTTAATATCTGCAGCACTTGTCTCACATGGATCTTATGTGTATCCAGATCCGGGGAATATACCAAGATGTCATCAAGATATATCACAACAAATCTCCCGATAAGGTGACTAAAAATATCGTTGACAAAATGTTGGAACACCGCAGGCGCATTAGTAAGACCAAATGGCATGACCAGATTTTCATAATGCCCTTCCGGAGTATTAAAAGCCGTTTTCCACTCATCCCCCTCTTTGATGCGAACCAGGTTATAGGCTCCTCTGAGATCCATTTTGGAGAACCATTTAGCACCAGCAACCTGATTAAAGAGGTCGGGAATGAGAGGAAGAGGATAGGGATCTCGGATAGTTATCCGGTTTAATTCCCGGAAATCCAGGCAAGGACGCAGGCCCCCATCTTTCTTTTTAACGAAAAAGAACCCTGCAGCCACGGGTGAAGAAGAGGGTCTGATGTGTCCCTTAGCCAAACTCTCCGAAATATAATCTTGCATAGCCTTCCTCTCTAGGCCGGAAAGATTGTATAATCGGGTTTTAGGTAATTTTGCCCCAGGTAATAGATTAATCGAGCAATCATATGGACGATGAGGTGGTAACCCCTGACAACCCGTCTCAGAGAACACATCCATAAAATCTGACAGAAAGGCAGGTAAAGATGTTACAGAGAGTGTAGAGCACCTACTGCTCAAGCAGTTGTCCTTACATTGTTCACTCCACTCCACAATCTCCCCGGCCTGCCAATCCACCACTGGATTGTGAGTCACCAGCCAGGGAAGCCCCAATACCATAGGAGCCGGAAGACCGTCCAGGACATAACAAGAGATATGCTCTTTATGGAGGTCCCCTACCTGCAGATGGATATTATGGATGATCTGAGTTAACTCTCTCTGAGTAAGAGGGGAGGAGTCGATGGCAAAAACAGGAATAGTTCTGCGTACCGGTTCCGGAGTAAAACCCAGAGCCTGAGCAAACCGTGAATCCACCAAGTTGACCCCCGCCCCACTGTCCAAAAAGACGGAACAGATCTCAGTCTTATTGCCCGCCTCAACGGTAGCGGACAACAAAAACTGAGACATGCGTATGGAGGAAACGAATACGCCCAGACTGTTATCCTCCGCACAATCTGGGGACTCTAGTTTTCCGGCAGCTCCTTTGTTTGTGGTCTCTTGGGTTCTGAGGGACAAACCTTCACAAAATGACCCCTCCCCCCACAACGAAAACAAACCTCTGACCTACGGCGGAACTTAGGAGGATTCACCCGTCTAGTGGCGCCCCCTATTTGCATCGGTTCGACTGGATCATAACAAACCGATCCCTTCCCTATAGAGGATTCCGTAAAATTTAATAGTCTCTCCCTGAGTCGTCTGTCGATTCTTATGGACAGAGACATAGCAGCCTCAAGAGACCCAGGGACCTCGTATACCGCCAGCGCGTCTTTTAATTTTTCAGACAACCCCTGGCAGAACTGACTCCTAAGGGCCGAGTCGTTCCATAATGTATCAGTAGCCCACCTACGGAATTCGGAACAATATAGTTCAGCAGAACGGTTCTCTTGCCGAAGTCTACGTAGCTTAGACTCAGCCAGTGAGACCATGTCCGGGTCATCATATACGAGACCCAGGGCTTCAAAAAACTCCTCCACTGATCGTAAGGCCGGAGAGTCTGATGGTAGGGAGAAAGCCCAAGCCTGCGGATCTCCTTGCAGGAGAGAAATTACAATGCCCACCCGTTGTTCCTCACCGCCGGAGGATCTAGGGTGTAACCTGAAGAACAATTTGCAGGCTTCTCTGAAGGTTACAAATTGGTCTCTCCCTCCTGAGAACCTATCAGGTAAAGCCACTTTTGGCTCAGGAGTACCTTGGTCTCCCGTAGCAACGGTGGAATCCAAGGATTGCTGCTGCTGCTGCAGCACTGTTGCTTTTAATCCTGCCACTTCAAGGGATAACCCCTGTAATTGTTTCGCCAAAACCGTAACCGGATCCATAGTGGAACAGAAAAATACAAAGCAAAACAGCAAGCAAAAAAAAAAAAAATTCACTTTTTTTTTTTTCTTCTTTAAAAGGAAAAATATACTGTCACGACCGCTATCCCAGCAGCAGTCGTGTCGTACCAGACGGAGGGGAAGGGGGACCCTTATCTACGGATGGGAAATAGAATGGCCACCCCTGACTAACCCTAAGCTGGCACCTGTCTGCCCTGATACCCTAGACGGGGTGTGAACCCGTGCGGCGAGCAGTATGCCTAAACCCTCAGTCACCCTAACAAGACTAGACTGGGGAAAGGCCGATGGGAGCACTAGTCACCATCACTCACGTCTAGGAGAACAACAGGGGAAGACAGCAACAAACAAACAATCTATAGCAGAGATAGACTTATCCAGTCACGAGCAGAGAAGGCGATCCCAATCACGACAGTCCACGCCGGACAAGAGCTCCACAGCAATACCATCAAACAATCTCCTTCCTGGGTCAGAATAGCACTGGAAGTAGGGACTATATCTGGCAATATAGTAGCTGGGAGTGGCAGACAGGACTCACCTGAGAAGGATGCCTACAAACTCCCAGTCAGGACAAAAAGGTTCACAAGGCAAAACCCGGATGACATACCCTGAACCACGGAGCAAACTCACAAGCTATCGCGAGTAGCAAGTCGCTGCGACCTTCTCCTCCCAGACCTGTCTGGATCAGTCACAGTCATGACAAATACGTCTAAAATAATGGGCGTGTCGCACACCGCGGGTGGCCAATGATAAACCCCGACAAAAGGCCCTGCCCATTGGCAAAACCTTACAAGCAAAATTTAGCAAACCCAACAAAACCTCGGTTTGGCGTAAAGTCGCCTTCGTGGCCAACACAAAATGACTGACCATCGCCACTAAACGAGGTAATTTGGCCTAAATACCATACCAATAGTGTCAATCTCCACTCCCAGAAATGATAAACATGTACATGGACCTTCTGTTTTATCCATAGCCAGGGGGACCCCCAGATTAGACATCAATACTCGGAAAGTCTGTAGTAGATACTGACACTGTGTAGAAGAGGCTGGGCCAAGTAATGTAGCAAGGCTACACAACCAGTTTCATATCTTACTGTCCATTCTAAAAAGGAACTAAAGACTTCGAAAAAATAACAGGAAATGGAACATCCCATAAGCAAACATAAATCTACAAAATATTCCCCTTCCAAAAGCCAACCTTTGAACTAACAAAACTGCCCTATCAAAGGATTTATATGAAACTGTCGCATCCTCCTTGGCGATACCGTCATTTACCGAAGTCCCAGGGGGACACTCTCAGATTAGGAAGCGGAGGCTCCGAAAAGGGGCCCGCCATACGCCCTAATGCTACCTCCTTCCTGAGCTTCTCTCTGACAATTTCAATGTTTTTCTTGAGGGATTTCAAGTTAGAACATAACAGTAAAGAAGGTGAATGCGCATATGGTATGAAAAACCCCTACGTAAATCCATCAAGCAAGAGTTTTGATTCCTGCTTCCTGGGGTATGCCTCTAACCAAACCTGAAGGACCAGATTTTTCACCGGGGTTCTCTGCTGCACTGGGAGTACCCAGCCTGGCGTGATCGCCGGAAACAGCGGAGTGCCGAGCGACTACCTCCGCATATGGAGCACTCCTGACGGAACTTGCAGGTGGCATAGAAGCGGCAGTGCCCCTCATTATACAAGCAGCAAGTTCCAAAGGGCTTGGAGGATGCTGCACCGGTTTGAAAGGGCCGCTGTGGACGCTGGGCCAATATCAATTGAATCCAAACGTCCATTGCTTTTGACGCCCAACCAACCGACGGGCTAACCGCTAAACGCTGACTAAACTCTTCGTCGTAGCGCAACCACGCCGCCCCGCCATGAAGTTTGTATGCACTTAAAATCGTATCTAAATAAATCAAAAGCTCGGGACCTTTTGACTGATCAGTCTGACATATTACATGTGCTAAAACCAAAAAGGCCTGCAACCAGTTCCCAAAAGTTTTGGCCACTTTCGGTTTCCTGTCTGAACCCCTTTCAAAGGAACGTTCCTTGTCTACTGTACCCTGATCGGGAGAAACCAATGACCATATGTCTACATAATCTCCCCTGGCAATCTGATCTCTAACATCTTTGGACAAATGAGTACCCAATGGCGCTACCCCACAAAAAACAGAATCTCTAAACGTCAGACCTGAAATCTCTAGACCCTTACCCTTCTGTGCACTCTCTGGAGAAACTAAAGACCCAACTATATGACCCTCAACGTGTCTTAAGACTGTTTGTAAAGCTGAAACTAAATCCTTAATGCCTGCAGATGTAGGTGCCGATTAAGCCGACCAGACTGGCAGACTAACAAGAGTACTCACTGCCTGACTCCATCTGCATGGGAACGGAAGGCGGGAGCGTAGCAGCTGCCGATACCGAAGGCTGTTCAGAGGGGACTACCGAGGTCTGCGGAGAAGCCCTTTGGGAAGGCTCGCCTGCATATCCTGTGACAGATTCCACGTGAGCCGCTGATAGAGGGCGGGTAGAAGAGTGACATCTGCTACGCGATTGCGGTGGTGTAGAGGGGGATGAGTAAGATGATGAAGCAGAGAAACGGCTCTGCGAAGGCGAACGCCGCTGATCCCTTCTGTATCGCCTGGATCTGGAAGTCCGACCTCTGTGTCTCCTGTGCCTGGAATGAAATCTTCTGTGTTGCCGAGCTGGAGTACCTGCAATTATAGCAGCAGAAAAATTATCCCTTCCCCGTGGTGAAGGCACCAAAGCCTGACCCACCGAGGTATGGCTCAAACCTATCTGAGAGTCTTGGACCAACTGATTCTGGGACTCAGGCACCCTCATGCAGGCAGAGGACTCTGGAGGGGGAGTTAACTATCAACAGCTCTCTCAGAAGGGGGTGTGGCCGATCGCTGCCCGGGCCCAGAGACAGTCAAGCAATAAGCTGCCAGGGGTAGGGGTGGACACCGAAGTATCAGCATCTGAAGCATGGGGGAGCGTAAGACTGTTTGATAGCCACGTTCCCCTCAATCTTACTGTGTCGGCTGAGCCAAGGGGCTGCCTGCATTCAGCTGCACCATGTATTTCACTCCCTGACCTCCTTTCCTTGCTGTGCAGCCTGAGCAGCCCCCTCGGCCAGGCTGCTCAGCTCTGTGAAAGCACGTGCGGCCCTACCTCCCCTGGCCCCACGCTGTGTCCCCCCGCAGCTGCCCTGCGACCATGAGACCCAAACCTATGCCCCCTGGATGAGGAAGGCTTTTTCTGGGAAGGCATATGAAGAGAACTGGGGCTGAGGAGAGTGGGTGGGCGACTGTGCCTCCGCGGCCTACCTCCTTGATCTGAATAACAAGGCTAAGCAGCCGCAGCAAGAGGAGCTTCCCTGCATTTTGCCACGACCTCCTCCGGCCAGCCTGTACCCTCCTGGGACACCTTAGCCAGGATGAGCTGCTGCAATGCGTCTGCCATGAGGAGAAAGAAACTGGATGACTGCACTCTTGTTCCTCACGCTGACTCCCGCCACAGGTAAGGCAGTTACAACATCCGTCTCTTTTATAAACTTCCCAGCTCCACCCCCCCATAACCTAACCAGTGGGAAAAGAGGGGTGCAAATCCTCCAATCACCTTTCTTACCTTCTCCCCTGCAGTCCCTGTCTCTTTCATTAACCATTTCATGGCCTTCTAGGAGAGTCAGACAAGTCCACCATGTAGCTACCACTTTAGCACCCTTGGCAGTGGCCAGGCTGAGGAAGGTTGAAGGAGGAATCATCAGAAGCTACCCAGCACAAACCAGTGTAGATTTGGATATAGAGCAAGTCTAGAGCAGATAGCAGCAGCCTTTTGCTCATGGACTCCACAGCACCCAGTGACCAGAAGAAGCCTCCAGCACCTGGACACACCACTACAACTAAGCGCCAGTTATTTATTTACTGCCTCTTCTTTATTTCTATCATCTTCTTTGCACCCAAGGAGGTGAACCTCACCATAGGGACCCTGCCTTCCCTGCACCAAAAACCCTATACCATCCAGGGCACCTTAACCAACATTCAGCAGGAGATCCCTCAACATCAGAGTGTGCCCCGAAGGAATCTGGTGCATTCCTTCCACCCATTTCACTCTGACCCAGGGAGCTATTAACCGTGAGTGCCAACTACTACACCCATCAGGCCACCACCAGATTCACACATTGCACCTATACGGCATGGTCACTACACTGCCACTAATGATCATACTGTAGTGTGCTGCCGCACCAGAATATTCTGCAAAATGGGCCGTTACTTCTGGCCACATGCTGCTTCCACCATTCTAGTGCTGCCACCCACCTGATGCCTCTTCTGCCATTCCTACAATTGGTCTTCTTGGCCTAATGATATGTACATGTTAAGGGGGGTCATTTATTTAAACCGGTGTTTTAGATGCTGGTCTTAATACCCCTTTAGTTGGTTTTGAATGCGCTGAACTTATGAAGAGGCCTCTACATAACTTTGGCGTATCCACCACCTGTCTAAATCTATGCCAGCTCCCTTACTAGCGTAGATATAGACTATTTTCTATGCCTAGAACAGGCACATTTTACACTCCTTTTTTCGGCTTACAAATACTGATCAAAACTGGACTGTCTTTTCTTGTTAAAAAAAAAATTGCAAATGTAAATGGCCAAAACAGATGCAAAGAAGGCCCCTTTCAGATGTTCAGTATTTTGAATCAGTATTTGTAAGCCAAAAGCAGGAGTGGGTCCAAAATACAGAAGAGATGCAAATATTTCTATTACATTTTATTTCTGTTTTGGACCAACTCCTGATTTTGGCTTACAATTACTGATCAAATACTGACTGTCTGAAAGAGGATTTATGGATTTTCAAAAAATAGGCTTAGTTTTTTTTTAGTTTTGTGTTCATCGGAATGGAAAAATAAACTGCAAATAAAGCCACTGCTGCTGCCACCCTCCCCACTCTGAAATGAGGCCAATGCTTGAATCTTGGGGGTCTGCACGGTTAAGTTCACAGTGATAAATTAGACCTGACGCTAACAGTGACCTGTAATACTGATGCACAGTAAATCTACAGCTAACAGAAGGGATTAAAGAGCATGTGTTTGGACCGTCACAGCCTGCATTAAAAGCCATTACACTCAGGGGTGCGCAAGAGTTTTTGCTTTACTGAAGGGTGCTGTATGCGTTTCTTTTTGTTTAACAGAATGGATTAACTATGAATGTGGATGTGTAAGGATATGGGCAATTCTGTTATGTCGTGAACTGCATAAATACTGCAACATCTCCCTTTAGTGAATAGATGGCAGCAAAGCATATGCCAGTCTAAGTCTGCATTGGAGTTGCCTGTTAGAGAAAAACAATGAACTTATTTAGGTTGTAAAGTTTGGAAATAGCTAATTTCTGGGCCGACTTGGACTCTTACAAGTTTATTATCAAACTGAAAATGCAAGTTTGGCCCTGCACTGAGTAAATGGCTTGTTGCATCACACACTCCCTGTGTGAGGGGAGGAGGTTCCTGTGAGGATCGGGAAGTGCGTCTCTGGATGGTGGTGCTGATGAACAGTGAGGGAGCAGCTCGGCTGATTCTACAAGTGAACGGACTGGATCATGGTGGACACTGGCGACATCACGAGGCAGAAGTTTACAGCAACGGCTTCAGTTTCCAGTTCTGGAGGGGACCAGGAAATAAGGAAAAGCACCAAGAATCTGCTCAAGGAACTGTAAGTGCCGCTTTGCCACGTCACATTGCATCACATGGTTGAAATGGCACGGCATACAGAAAAAGCATCAAGTAGGGTGACGGGCTGCAGGCTAAGGTGTAACTAGAAGGGACTCACACGCCGACACCTTCTTATCATAGGAGAGTCTTGGCTGCGCATATGGTGTCGCACTACTGGAGCTGGAGCAAGGATTAGAGCTGCAATTAAAGGGACAGAGCTCAATTACCAATTAATTACAAATAGCAAAGCCTTATTTAAAGAGACAGACATCATTTACCTGTGGATTACATATAGTATTGTACAACACTTAGAGTGCACCTCAAAGAGGAGCTATAAGTGCTGCTTTGCCGCATCACATTGCACCACATGGTTGAAGTGGCACGTGGGCATACAGATAAGCATCAAGTAGCGTTTCATTGTGGTGGACGGGCTGCAGGCTAAAGCGTAGCCAAAAGAGACTCACACGCCGACACCTTCTTATCCTAGGAGAGTCTTGGCTGCGCATCGGGTGTCACACTACTGGAGCTGGAGCAATGATTAGGCAGACATCAATTACCTGTGGATTACAAATAGTATAAAGCAATACTTAGGGTGCACCCCAACGAGGAACTCGTCCAGGAGGAACATACAAGTGCAACTACGCTACATAAAGCACTTTGCGGACAAGGCCAAATTGACTGTTTTACTGTTAGGCCGTGTTACAATTACTGATGGTTCATTCTCTGTTACCAATCTGTTTTATATATTCCCAGGTACTTGTTCACTACCTTGTCTAGTAAACGTAAGTGCTGGGAAAGAACCGCTGTCTGTGTGGCATCGTGTTCCATCTGTACTTCTGGGCCCAGTCCTCGGTCTTCTCTCAGGTGCACTAGAACATAATGCACAGCGATACACTCCCCTGCAATCTCCCTGCAGCTTACTTTCCAAGACCTCACACTGAGATTGAGCCACCAAGTCGGATGGATATGATTCGGCAGAGTGGCCTGGTTATTCCTGATTTATCACAATTAATGACAAATTAATTTGTAACAAATCAAATTTCTTGTCGAAGTTTGCCGAATCAAACTTTTAAAAACTTCGCTCATCACTAATTGTTATGTATAAAGTTATTGAGGTTTAGAGGAATGTAATGTGCCTCCATGTGCCATTGGTGTCATCTATGTGGAGGGAGGACTGGACCATCTGGGGTGTCTTGTATACTCACTATTCATTCTATGGTTTCTCTGCTGAAGCAGCACAATCTTCTCAGGAATCTAAGAAAAGAAGAAAATCCAAGTGTGAGGTTCTCAGAAGAGTCTTGTGGTGTAAGTGGTGGTTGGTGGTCAGAGATTAGACAGACTGCAGAATGGACCTGGGCCCCGGTTCTGGAGAACCCCTTATCCAAAGACAGAACCCTGGATGATCAATCCTCAAGCAACACGCCAGGAATAGTAAAGCAGTCAATAGGTGCGATGAAATCTATAAGTGTCCATGTAAGACATGCAGAGAAAAAGTCCTCCAGAAATAGTGCTACTATCTGCAGATGTCAGCCACAGCTATTAGATGGAGGTCACCATCAGTCCTGCTCTATTAGCTCCATATGTCATATTAGGGAAGAGCAAACTAAGTGGGTGCAATAATTCACAAAAACATGCGCTTACCTTAGCCCCCAGCTCTCCTCTCCACTGCTGATGGAGGAAATAGAAAGAGATAAAAAAATATATAAGACATCATAGTAACATCAGGAGAATAACAAGGGAGGACTACAGGGGCTATGTCCAGCCAGTACTCACAGGCTTCTTGGACGGTTTCTCCTGAAACACTTGGGGAGCCAGGATCTTCTTGGTCTATAAAAAATTCCAAAAAGAGGAAATGAAAGGTGTGATGAGCGGAGGATGGAGAATCAGTCTATACGATGTGATCTGCTCATTATCTCTGGACTCTGCTCTTACCTTTCCTCCCCCTCTCCATCCATTTCTTCTTCTCTGTTGGACATAAAACATAATAAATAAATTTGCATTTTATAATCAATAGGGATGCTCATTATGAAGAGCTCTAGGTCCAGATGGAAGGAACTTTTAGAGACTAGTCACTTGGGGTCATGTCATGGAGGAGACTCTTAGGACACCAATGGTTGTGGACCAGATGGCTGTAACCTCAGCCCTGCTCCTGTTATAAACTTACATGGTCTCCATGGTGTAAAATGTGGGACATCGTCTGATGGTTCTTATCCTTCAGGAGAAAAGACAGATCTGGTTAACTGGATACTCTCATGACATGTGCCCCATATACCCCTCATGCCAGCCCTAGAATGTGCTGCAGGACTGGTGACCACTAATGGGACTTCTATCTGGAGCCACCAGCAATAATTCTATCTCTATAATGTATTATTGGCAGAAGATTTGCACTCAGAAAGTGCCTGGATCAGATAATCTCCACAGTGGTTATTAATTTACCTGCACAAACTATTCCTTTCTACTTCCTTATAGGAATGTTAGCAGTTCACACATAAGAACTACTCATCCATCATCCTACAAGGAAGACTCCTATATTCTAAAAGTAGAGAAGAAAGGTGGTTATGGTGAAGTATAATTACCGTATTGTGGGCTGGGACGTGTACACTCTGTACCACCACCTGATGGATGAAGAAGAGGACAGATATGACTTCTACATGTTCTAGAAATTCTTATCCCCAGAAATGATACAATCGGCCTCATTATTGAGCAGCAGCGCCATATTCCATAGCAGCCAATCAGATCCCTGCGTTTCCTTCTTTTCTGTCACCTCTTGGCCTTCAGGTTCTTTGTCTCTTGGGATAATGTGGGATCCACGAATAAAAACACCATATATTGGGGCAATCACACTATGGGGCAGATTTATCACATTTGGAGGTTCATATATCTATTTTACACAGCGCCAAATTTCCTACATCGCCCACACCTCCTGAGAGATATGTCCTCAGTACAGAACATGGAATCAACGCCTGCTATGAGCCGACACTAGGAATAATAAATATGTCAGATATTGAATGCCACACCCCTCATGGATAACCCCGCCCACTTTTCTAACCTCTTTTCAGAACTGGCGATTGGTGAGAGAAGATGTAAATTTATGACGTTTTACCATCAGATTTCACAAGAAATTCATTTAAAAAACAAATACATCAGTGCACGTGTGGTACCAGTTCCATAAGGATTCGTTTCTGTGACATCATAGGCAGTAGCTGTGGTTTAACCCCTTAATAACCTTAATGTCCTCAAGAATGTTTTGAATTTGAAATACTTCATAGTGAGCTACATACCTCACATCACAATGTTCTCCAAACTGTTTCTCTGCCTCCTGGATCAGCATCTCTGCAATCCTATTCTCCTCATCCTGATGTTTCTCCTCCTTCAGATGTTCTGATTCCTCCTCCTTATCCTCATTTTTCTCTTGATGTTTCACCTCCATTTCAGTCTCCTCCACTACCTCCTTTAGATGTTCCTCCTCGTCCAGACGATTCTCCTCTACCTCCTTAACATTCTCCTCCTCCAGATGTTCCCCCTCCTCATTCTCCTTCTCCTCCAGATGTTGCTCCGCCTTTATAATGTCAGTCTCCTGCAGAGTTTCCTCTCCCTCTAGGTCTCCCTCTTCCTTAGTACTCTCCTCCAGATGTTCCTCTTCTTTATTCTCCTCCATCTCTGCCTCCTTATTCTCTTCTTCCAGATGTTCCTCCTCCATATTTCTCTCCTCCTCCCCCTCCATATTCTCTTCCTCCTCCAGATGTTCATCCTCCTTATTCTCACCCACCAGATGTCCCCCCTCCACCTTTTTCTCCATCTCCTCTTCCATCCTGTAAAGAGTAAAGAAGATTACAGGTTAGAAAAAGTAATTAACTGATCTAATTTACCAAACTCACCCACAACTTCTGCCACAAGTATCCAGTTCTCTAATTTATTCTTGATATTTAAGATTCTCATAGATAAAACCATTAGTCCGCCCTCACTGGTGATCACACCCAACCCATACCAGCCCCTGAGGACTTCTACACGCATTAATAACACTCAATGCCCAATCATTGTATCCATCCTGCACCAGTCCTTCACCATCTGTACCCACACACTCACTGGTATCTACACTGGATCTTGCACTTTTGGAGTTATATTCCCTCCTGTCTGTGATCAGATATAGGATAACATGTATTAGATGTATTTACCTGAATTTCTCTATGTCGCTCGCTATATCGCCAAATCTTAAAAAGGGAGAGAAGAGAAAACACAAGATAAAAAGAGAGAAGCAGAGACCTTACATGGAGGAGGCCTATAGGAAGAGGGGAGAAATGACAGAGAAGAAAGGAGCACAAGACAGAGTGTACTTACCTCCAGTACTAGCTGCAACCTTCAAGAGAGTGTCAGCTCTGTGTCTCCATATATGATGTGTGTGATGTCATAATAACCGGGTGGGACTAAGAACCAGATCATTCTGTGACATCATAAGCAGCAGCACATTAGGAGCCACTAACTATAGCATGAAAGATGATCTGTCACCTCTGTGTGTTTTAGTAAATACTTGTATTCTCCCTAAAATATCAGTTATAGAGCATATCTCCATAGAACTCTGCATTGTGCTACACCTCTTTTATTCCCTGAACACTGTCAGCACTGATTGGATAGTATGTCATATTGGCAAGGATAATGGTAATACCCAGTTGTTGTTTCCTGGAGGAATAACTGAGGGATTCTACAATGCTGAGTTCTAAGATTGAGCCAAAATTTTATATCATGGAGAATATAATTATTTACTAAATCAGACGTGTCAGGAGAGCTGACCGATCATTTGTAAAATACTCCAAGCTAGAAAAATATAATAAGTGATAAGAGAGGAAGAGAAATAAAGAAGAAGGATGGATGGATGGATGGATAGATAGATAGATATATGGATGGACGGACAGACGGACAGGTAGACGGTTGAACTCAAATTATTAATAAAGATGAAGGTTTCTATAGAATGCGAATGAAGGAGGAGACGGGACAGAGAAGCTCAGACGGCCTGACATTACAGGAGGAGACCTATAGGAAGAGGATGAGGAAGGACAGAAGGAAATGAAGACACAACAGGGGCCAAAGACAGAGTGTACTTACCTCTCCACCACTAACTGTAACCCTCAAGGGAGTGTCAGCTCTGCAGCTCCTTATATAATGTGTGTGATGTCATAATAACTGGGCGGGGCTGAAAAATCATAACATTCCGTGACATCATAGGCAGCAGCTGTGGTTTAACCCCTTAATACCTCAGATATGTAATGCCCTATAAATCTGTATTTATACTCATATTATTGTCTTGATCCTGGAAATGAGGACACGTAACCATAGTTAACAGGTCGGCACCTGCACCAGCAAAGTTCTTATTAGGACTGCCGTCAAATAGTCCCCAAACCCTTCTTCTGGGGGTTCCCTGTCTGTAAAGCCTCCACATTGTATAAAGTACAGGACAGGATATAAGTGGATCATTTTGCAGCTGCTGTGAAACATTGTAACTCACGCTGTAACATTAAAAGGACAGGCTGGATACAAGTGAAGGAGGAGAAGGAGATGAGGGGAGTTCTGAGGAAGTATTCAGTGAGACTGCAGGGATCATCACACATAACAAACCCTCTGACACAAACCTCCTTTTCTTTTTCCGCTTTTAACTAGACTCTCCACCTTCCATACAAATAACGACTATACACCATTGTTTTGGGTTAAGTGGGATTGGCCACAGCTTTATTAAATTACACATCCTTATGTCTATGCTCTTTAAGCCAACTACCGATGTTCTCTATCTCATCCGAATGCAAGCTGTTGTACAGCAAGCATGAGGACCTCCCTTTCTTTCTTCGGGCACAGACTACCACCACCGAGGAAGGCAGAGTAGACCTACTCTGAATTCCGGCCAACCCCACCCAACAAAGACAACGCTCTTTCCGCCCCATCCAGCAAACCAGCCAGAAATATATCCAGACCAATCTGGTTTAAATGCACACCATCTGGCAAAAGCAGAGCCTGGATGTCCCCTTCAAACTCCGTATGCCGCAGAACAACACCTCCTTGACTTCTAACAAACTTAGAAACGTTGACATTCAACACCTGACGACACATCTCAATAGCCGCCACATTCCGATCCCCCTGCCAGCGGCGCCGTGGAATATTCTCCGACCAGACGGTAATCACTTTACTAAAAAATCTAATAAAACGACCCAAATCCTGTGTAATCAACTGAATCAGATCCCCTATCTTAACCTTACATAAGTCGTTTCCACCTGTGTGGATGATCAACGCTAAGTTATCTACCCCTTGACGGCTAATGTCAACCACCTCAGGTAATACACCAACCCACTGCAAACCTCTAATTCCTCTCCAATGTACCTCCACATCCGGAATCCATAGCGATAAACCAACCGGACAAATTTTGGCCCTCTGTGAAGCTCAATAGATGAAGGAGTGACCGACCACCCAAACGTGAACACGCTCTGAACCTGGAATAAACAAAAGAAAAAAAATAAGAAATTATAGGAAATTATTGGCACATTGCCCACACCTCACATAGTTATGAAATCTGGTCTAACATATGTTCGGAAACAAGTGGATCTACACCTCCCTAACTTTTTTATATCCTGTTCGTTAAGCCCATACAAATCAGCCATAGTAGCGGCCCCTATCCGGAAAGAGTGAGTCCCAAATTCCCCAGGGGGTAAACCCAATTCCCGCAAACAGGTTTTAAAAATGGAAGAAAACTGAAATCTTGATAGCGAAAGACCAGACTGGTGAACTAAAAATGAGACCTCCCCCGAGCGCAGACGTGCAAAATCAGAAACTAATACAACAGGACAACCTGCCGACCCTAATGGGCCAATGGATATCCAATGACCGCGACCTATCTGATCTGTCTTTGACTTACGGACACATATCCTCATGCAACCCCCTATGAAGCACACATCCTTGGAAAACAAACCGCCAGGCTTGCGCTGCCTAGCTGATACTAACTCGCAGATGCGGAGTGCAGCAAAAAAGGCTAAAGCGAAAGCCGCACAAAATAAAGCAAGCTCCCAGAAATCAAGGCCAAGGCACACCTGTAACATCCCAGAGTTATTTTACTAAACTCTTTTTCCCCGCTACTATTTGTTGGTAACATGTGCCTTGTCATCTAATGTTATTTTATTTAATTTTCCTCACAAATGTGCATTTTCTAAGCCTGTTACATGTAATTGCTGTAATTTCCATGTACACAAGCAGGTGGCAGCAATGTGTTTAGCAGGGCCTTATTTACAGTTTAGCATATCTAGACTGGAATAGTTTATTCCAGTTTAGCTCCCCCTCTTTGAGCAGAGTGGGCTTGCCCATGTCCTGCCTCATGGGGAGGGAAGGAAGTTAAGTTAGTGTGCCAGCCACCCCGGCTAGGGGAAGGCTGTGCTGGTAGGAGTTCCCAGTTCTAGGGATCCCAATCCAGGATTGTGTCTCGGCTGAGACCAAAGATCATCATTCCCAGCCTGAGCCTTCAGCCTCAGCTAGTGACAAGCAAGCAGCCACCTCCAGAACTCCAGGAAGAACCATACCCTGTGAGCTAACTGTAAGTACCATCCAGAGACCAGAAGAAGCCAAATTCCTCCTCAGCTAGTCAGTCCCATACACAGCAGAAGATAGACAGAGCAGAAGATATAGATTCCTGCCACATATTACAGAGCCATAAGCAGACGACTTATCCTGCAAGAGAGCTCCAGGCACATGATAGAAGCAGAAGAGATAGTAATCCCTGCCATACATTGCCAATACCTGCTGGGACCCAAGACTATTGCTGTATCTCGTGTGGATTAATGCTACATCAAGTAAAGACAAGTTGAATTATATCCCAAGTCTTGATCTCAATTATTGCTACTGAAACCCTCAATTACTCCTACTAGCAACACTCATTTTATTGCAAGTGAGCCAGGATCCAGGAGTCCAGCCGTACCAAGGTAGGAGACACAGTTGACACTATTGCCATTATCACACAGAGACATTATACCACTCTGGCATTCCTAACCTGGTACGTGAGTTGCAACATCTTAAAGGGCCCTGAGATTGTACCCTGCGCACGCTGCAATTGGCGTCACGAACAAAAACAATAGACTTCTATATCCATATCCGGACCCACTGCATTATTTTGGCGTCCGTCTAACTGTACCACGGTCCTGCTCATTGCACACCGCTTCCAAAATTGTAATTAAACGCAAATATAAGGAAAAGAAAACTGGTCTACGCATATCTACCCCAGATGAGCCTTTTTTCCATCCTCTAACAATCGCCTCACCAGAAAGTGATATCTTGTACACCATGTAGCTGTAAAAAGAAAGACACCCCCGATAATCCCTTACGAACCACATTAGCTGAAGATAAAATATTGCATGATCGCACTAGGAATTGAAGACTAACCCGCAGCAACTCATCAGGCTGCATAGGGACAATCCCCCCAATACCTGACAACTAGGGTTAAGCGAACCCGAACTGTAAAGTTCGGGTTCGTACCGAACTTTAGGATTTTTGGACCCCGGACCCGAACACTTCCGTAAAAGTTCGGGTTCGGGTTAGGTGTTCGGCGCTTTCTTGGCGCTTTTTGAAAGACTGCAGAGCAGCCAATCAACAAGCGGTTAACTGTCTGACCTTAGAAGCCATCACAGCCATGCCTACTAATGGCATGGCTGTGATTGGCCAGAGCAGCATGTGACCCAGCCTCTATATAAGCTTGAGTCACATAGCGCTGCACGTCAATCTGCTGTTACAAGTGTAGGGAGAGGATGCTGCTGGACTTGTGATTTCAGGGAGAGAATAGGAGAGAATGTAACTCAGCGATCTACAGAGAAAGAGTTGTGTGGGTGCAGGACACAATCGTTTTACCCTGCCCTGAGGCCATTGACCAAAAAAAAAATTACTTTTATAATTCTGTTAGGTGGGCGGCGGCGGTGGCCATTTTATGCAAGCTCAGTGCACCAGCACTGCATCTGAGCTTTTGGGGCATTGCAAATCACAATTTTTTTGGCAAAGTACAACATCTTGATTAGTCAGTGTGCAATTTAAGGTAGAAATACACCCATAATTTTCTGAGGTTTTAAAAACACTTTTTTCTTTTCAAAAAACAGTATTTTTCTGATCTGCAAGTGTTAAATTCAAGTTTAATATATACAGCTTTCATATTCTGTTACCAAAAAAACACTTTTTTGGTTACCTACAACATCTGGATTAGTCAGTGTGCAATTTAAGATAGAAATACACCCATCATTTTCTGGGGTTTGAAAAACACACTTTTTTTTTCAAAAACCAGTATTTTCCTGATCTGCAAGTGTTAAATTCAAGTTTAATATATACAGCTTTCATATTCTGTTACCAAAGAAACACTTTTTTGGTAATCTACAACATCTGGATTAGTCAGTGAGCAATTTAAGCTAGAAATACACCCATCATTTTCTGGGGTTTCAAAAAATACACTTTTTTGACAAAAAACACTATTTTCAGGCCTTGCAGCATCAACACGTGTGAAATTACAGGCTTATATACTGTTGTCAAATTGAGTTGTTAAACAAACACTCGTTTGGGCACAAAACATTTAGTTGGCAGCCTTTTATGCAGATGTCATTGTGAGATACACCCTTAATACATTTTGGTTATATTCAGAGATTTTAAATACAGCCATTTGGTGCACCAATATTGAATTCAGGCCTACACTGGTTCAGGTCGTGTGAGATACCCCCTCTACATACAGGGGTTTAATACAGCCATTTGAAATACATCCATTTTGTGCAAAGAAATATTTAATTTAGGCCTACACTGTTTGAGGCCGTGTGAAATACACCCTCTTCATACAGGGGTTTGATTCAGGCATTTGAAATACAGCCATTTGAAATACAACCATTTTGGGCAAAGAAATATTAAATTTAGGCCTACACTGGTTCAGGCCCTGTGAGATACTCCCTCTACAAACAGGGGTTTGATTAAGGCATTTGAAATACAGCCATTTGAAATACAGCCTTGTTGGGCAAAGAAATATTTAATTCAGGCCTACACTGGTTCAGACCGTGTGAGATACACCCTCTACATACAGGGGTTTGATTCAGGCATTTGAAATACAGCCATTTGAAATACAGCCATTTTGGGAAAAGAAATATTAAATTTAGGCCTACACTGGTTCAGGCCCTGTGAGATACACCCTCTACATACAGGGGTTTGATTCAGGCATTTGAAATACAGCCATTTGAAATACAGCTATTTTGGGTAAAGAAATATTTAATTTAGGCCTACACTGGTTCAGGCCCTGTGAGATACTCCCTCTACATACAGGGGTTTGATTCAGGCATTTTAAATACAGCCATTTGAAATACAGCCATTTTGGGCAAAGAAATATTAAATTTAGGCCTACACTGGTTCAGACCGTGTGAGATACTCCCTCTACATACAGGGGTTTGATTCAGGCATTTGAAATACAGCCATTTGAAATACAGCCATTTTGTGCAAAGAAATATTAAATTTAGGCCTACACTGGTTCAGACAGTGTGAGATACACCCTCTACATACAGGGGTTTGAATCAGGCATTTGAAATACAGCCATTTGAAATACAGCCATTTTGGTCAAAGAAATATTTAATTTAGGCCTACACTGGTTCAGGCCCTGTGAGATACACCCTCTACATACAGGGGTTTAATTCAGGCATTTGAAATACAGCCATTTTGGGCAAATAAATATTTATTTGCAGAAGTGACAGAAGTGAACGGCGCAGGCGCGGGATTTCGCCTTCAATGCAGGGAACAGTGGCATCAATCAAGAGGAGCGGGGCGAGCACAACACTGGACCTGGGCGGGATAATGGGTGAGTGCACGTAGCCTCTAGGTGCTGATTTTACGCCCACATAGCACCTAGAGGCTCATTAGCATATAATAAAAGTGCTTTTTTAGCAAAAACGGCTGCCGGGACTAACGTTAGAAACATACTGTTATGTAGTGCTGACATTGGCGCATCGCTATATCAGTCAGCTACATAACAGTATTTCTGGTGGTAGAAACCATTTAAACAGGTTTCTGAATCTGTCAATCATCAGAAAAAACGTTACGTTATGTAGCTGACTGACAAGATGAGTAAGTACATGGGAGGACCATCGCAGCATGTCTCGGATGATGACGAAACACAGGTGCCAACTGCTGGGGCTTTCGAAAGTGTGCAGACCGACAAGGAGGGCAGGGGTGAAGACTGGGTGGAAGATGATGTGGAGGACGATGAGGTCCTCGACCCCACATGGAATCAAGGTCATGCGAGTAACCTATGGAGTTCGGAGATAGAGGCGGTGGTCGCACAGAGCCACCAGAACAGCAGAAGAGGGAGCAGGATGCAAAAGCGGAGCGCCCGTCCTCTAGACAGTACGCCTCCTACTTCCCACCGCAGCAAGGGACCGAGCACACCAAAGCCAGCTCCAAGGAGTTCCCTAACGTGGCAGTTCTTTAGACCAGTGTTTCCCAACCAGTGTGCCTCCAGCTGTTGCAAAACTACAACTCCCAGCATGCCTGCACAGCCAAAGGCTGTTCGGGCATGCTGGGAGTTGTAGTTTTGCAACAGCTGGAGGCACATTGGTTGGGAAACACTGCTTTAGACAATGTGCTGACGACAAGACACGAGTGGTTTGCACGCTGTGCAATCAGAGCCTGAAGCGAGGCATTAACGTTCTCAACCTGAGCACAACCTGCATGACCAGTCAAAGCACGAGCTGCAGTGGAGTAGACACCTCAAAAACCAAGAAAGGTCTCTGGCTCCTCCTGCTTCTTCTTATGCTGCAGTCTCGGCCTCTTCATCTACCTCTGGAGTGACAGTGCCACCTGGCCTTTGAAATGCTGTCATTCCGTCTGGTGGAGACGGATAGTTTTAAAGGCCTTATGGCGGTGGCTGTCCCACAGTACATCGTGCCCAGCCGCCTCTACTTTTACAAGCGAGCCATCCCTTCCCTGCACAACCAAGTAGGGGACAAAATCAGGTGTGCACTGCGCAACGGCATCTGTAGCAAGGTGCAACTGACTATGGATACGTGGACCAGTAAGCACGGTCAGGGCCGTTATATCTCCATAACAGCACACTGGGTAAATTCATTGGCAGCTGGGCCTGAGGCGGATAGCAGTTTGGCGCATGTCCTTCTACCACCGAGTATTGCAGGGCGCTTCAGTTTGCCTCCTGTTGCTTTCTCCTCCTACTCTGCTTCCTCATCCTCTACCAGCTCCTCATCGGTCAGCGTAACACCTTCACCACCAACTTCAGTACAGCCAGGGATAAACGACAGCAGGCAGTTTTAAAACTTATCTGTTTGGGGGACAAACCCCACACCGCGCAGGAGCTGTGGACGGGCCTTGAACAACAGACCGATGAGTGGTTTGTGCCAGTCAGCCTTAAGCCCGGCCTGGTGGTGTGCAATAATGGGCGAAATCTCGTAGCAGCTCTGGGACTAGCCGGTTTGACGCACATCCCTTGCCTGGCGCATGTGCAGAATTTGGTGGTGCAGAGATTCCTTAAAAATTACCCCGATTTACCAGAGCTGCTGCATCAAGTGCGGGCCATCTGTGCGCGCTTTCGGCGTTCTCACCCTGCTGCTGCTCGCCTGTCAGCGGTGCAGCGTAACTTCGGCCTTCCCGCTCACAGCCTCATATGCGACGTGCCCACAAGGTGGAACTCCACCTTGCATATGTTGGCCAGACTGTGCGAGCAGCAGCAGGCGATAGTGGAGTTTCAGCTGCAGCACACACGGGTGAGTCGCTCTGCGGAACAGCACCACTTCACCACCAATGACTGGGCCTCCATGCGAGACCTGTGTTCCTTGTTGTGCTGTTTTGACTACTCCACCAACATGGCCAGTGCCGATAACGCCGTTCTCATCGTTACTATCCCACTTCTATGCCTCCTTGAAAAAACGCTCCTGGCGATGATGGAAGAGGATGTGGCACAGGAGGAGAAGGAGAAAGAGGGATCATTTCTTAGGGTTTCCGGCCAGTCATTCCAAATTGGCTCTGAGGGTGGGTTTCTGCATCCACAAACCCAAGGTACACAATTGTCCAGCCAGGGCACAGTTCTGGAGGATGAGGAGGTGGAGGATGAGGAGGAGGAGATGGAGGAGGAGGAACCATGTTCACAGCAGGGTGGCACCCAGACCAACTTATGGCCATTACTGGTGCGTGGATGGGGGGATACAGAGGACACAGACAATACACCTCCCACAGAGGACAGCTTTTCGTTGCCTCTGGGCAGCCTGGCACACATGAGCGATTACATGCTGCAGTGTCTCCGCAACGACCGCCGAGTTGCCCACATTCTAACTTGTGCTGATTACTGTGTGGCCACGCTGCTAAATCCCCGTTACAAGGACAACGTACCGTCCTTAATTCCGTCACTGGAGCGCGATCGTAAGATGCGCGAGTACAAGCGCACACTGGTAGACGCGCTGCTGAGGACGAGGTCACCAAGCAGCTGGGGCACCGCCAGTACTTCAGAAGGCAGGATTAGCATGGCTGAAATGTGGAAAAGCTTTGTCAGCACGCCACAATAACCAGCACCACTAGCTGATATGGAACGTCTTAGCAGGAGGCAGTATTTCACCAACATGGTGGAGCAGTATGTGTGCACACGCCTACACGTACTGAATGACGGGTCTGCCCCCTTCAACTTCTGGGTCTCCAAATTGGGCACATGGCCTGAGCTTGCCCTTTACGCCTTGGAGGTGCTGGCCTGCCCTGCAGCCAGTGTATTATCTGAACGTGTGTTTAGCGCGGCAGGGGGCGTCATCACAGACAAGCGCAGCCGCCTGTCCACAGCCAATGTTTATTAAAATGAACCAGGCATGGATCCCTCAGGACTTGTCTGTACCTTGTCCAGAATAGACATGTATACCGGCACTAACCAGCCATTGTTATACTACAATTGCTCATGTTTGTATTTTGGATATTTCACACTCTTTTGGAGTGTACCTTAATTTTAAAAAATTAAATTAAAACCAAAAACCTGTGATGGCTATCTCGTCCTCTTCCACCGCCGCTTCCACCTACTCCGCTACGTCCATCGCCTCCTCAAACTCCTACTCCATATGGAACTCCACCTCATAAATCAATTTTTTTTTTTTTTTTTACATGTTTTATTTTATATCATTTCACTTATTTGTCATTTACATTTTCAGGTGAAATTCACCAATTTTTGGGTGTATCGTACCACTGCTATACCTATTAGACCAGTAAAATAAATGTAAAAAAATTATCTGTTACATTTTCTGGTGAAATTAACCAATTTTTGGGTGTATAGTACCACTGTTATATGTCACGGGGCACCAATGGCGCACTCGGTCTCCCATCAGCTTCGGGACCGAGGAACTGTGTTTGGCCTCGTTCCCAGGGCGGCTTTACTAGCTGGGAGGCTCCCTGCTCCTAGGTCTGCCTTAAGCGCCGAACTGATCACTCGGTGCTCGACTTGTCTGTCTGTCGGTCATGTGACGCTGGCCACGTCACATGACCCTCAGACCCCACTATAAATAAAGACAGCCTGCTTGCCACAGGTTGCCTGTTAATTCTAAGTTCCTGGCTATTTGTTGGACTACTGAATACTCACCTGATCCTGTTCCCTGACGATCCTTTGCCTGCTCCTCCTGTACTGTGCATCCCTCCTGGTATTGTGACCTCGGCTCCAACCTGACTACTCTTTACGGACTCCTCTGGTACTTCTCTACTCTCCTGGTATTTGACCCCGGCTTCTCCTGACCATTCTCTGCTTAACCCTTTGTACAGCGTAGCTCTCTTGGCTCTGACTTGGTCCGTTCACGTTCCGTATTTTGTCTGTCTTCCCTGCATATATCCTAAGTAAGGGACTGTCGTCCAGTTGTCCCCTGTCATCAGGACTCGTGAGGCAAGTAGGCAGGGCCAGGGGTGAGGGTGGAGCGCAGTGGTCACTATCCTTCCCCCTGTGTGTGTGTGTGGACGTGACCGTTACACTATATCTAGTAGGCTGGTTAAAAATAAAAATAAAATTGTCATTAACATTTTCTGGTGAAATTAACCAATTTTTGGGTGTATAGTACCACTGCTATACCTAGTAGGCCGGTTAAAAAAATAAAAAAATTATCTGTTACATTTTCGGGTGAAAACCAATTTTTGGGTGTATAGTACCACTGCTGTACCTAGTAGGCCGGTGTCACTACCAGAGCTTTGGGACGTTCTCACAGCTCTGTTTCTCCACCCCTGTGATGATGTCACTACTAGAGCTGGGAGGAGTTCTCACTGCTCTGTTTACTTTTGGTTTCCTTCCTCCCAGCTGTTTCTCATGAGTTTGATTTCCCTCTCTTTATATCACCCCTCCTCCTATTGTAGGGCGTGGATTATAGTTCTCATTTCAGTTGTAGCTCTTGCTTTAGTATCTTCACTTGTAGCTATCAGTTCACTGGACCTGTGTTCTGCTGCAGCAAGCACTCCGGATATTGCCAGCTGTCCTTGGATCCGTCTTCTCTGCGGCTGCAACACCTTCAGCTAAGTGTACAGACATTGTTGTGTTCCTGATTATTTTCTGACTGGATCTGAGGTGGCCACGGTTCCCTCCATATACTGAGTAGGGCACCGGTGGCCGTGCCCCTTCCACTATTGTAGGGGTTACAGTGGTCATCAGTCTTAGGCACGTGGGCATGCCTCGTTCCGCCATTTGGATCCGGGCATGTGCTTTAGCAGCATAGGGAGAGCTTTGAGGGTCGGACAGGGGTCACCCTTTATCCTCCCTAGTTTGGGTCTGGTCAGTAGCTCTTTTACTGTGTATACTATTGTTGCTCACATACAGCCGTGACATTATAATCCACCAAAACCGTCCTTTTTTGACATGGATCCGCTTTCTGGCCTGGTTGACCGCATGCAGGGTCTTTCTTTGGAAGTAGCGGATCTCCGTCAATCTATGACTCAGCTTCAAGCATTGGGCTCTGCTCCGGCTCATGGAGTCTGTTGCGAGCCAAAGGTCTCACTTCCGGAAACGTTCTCCGGGGGCAGTGAGAATTTTGTTCGCTTCAGAGAGGCATGCAAACTCCATTTTTGCTTGTGTTCCCACTCCTCTGGTAATCAGGAGCAGAGGGTGAGGATTGTCATCTCCCTGCTCAGGGGTAATGCTCAGACTTGGGCTTTTTCGCTGCCATCAGGGGATCCCTCCCTTCGATCCGTGGAAAGATTTTTTGTGGCCCTGGGGCAGATTTATGATGACCCGGATCGTGTTGCTCTGGCCGAATCTAACTTACGTGTTTTATGCCAGAACAAACTGTCTGCGGAGCTTTATTGTTCTGAATTTCGGAGATGGGCAGCTGATTCGGGTTGGAATGATGCTGCACTCCGGAGTCAGTTCTGTCATGGTCTCTCAGAGAGATTGAAAGATGCGTTTGCTTTCCATGAGAGACCAACGTCCTTAGAGTCTGCCATGTCATTGGCGGTACGCCTTGACAGGCGTCTAAGAGAAAGAAACGAGACCTCTCTGTCCAGCCATTGTCAGTCTAGGGGCAGTGGTGCGGACTCATTCAGTGTGCAGGGGCCTCATCCTGTCTCGCTCCCCTCTGAGGAGGAGCCCATGCAGCTAGGTCGACTTGCCCCTGATAAAAGAGGATTTAGTCCTCAGAGTATGGTGTGTTTTTGTTGTGGGGGCATAGGTCATTTGGCAAATGTTTGTCCGTCTAGGAGATTCTTGAACTGTACTAAGAGCGATAATAAGAAAAAAACCTCAAAAGGTAAATCATCAAATTCTGCTTCATCTGCTACTTTGGGCAAAGTTGATGTAGGAATTGATGCTTTTCCTCTCACCTGCAGTTCCCGTTTTCTCCTGTCTGCCAGGGTGGCGCTAGAGAGCAAAGTCATTTCTTGTGAGATTTTTGTCGATAGTGGAGCGGCCGTCAATCTTATTGACACTCAATTTGTAGCCATGCATGGTTTTCAGGTTTGCACATTAGAAAAGGATATACCTGTTTTTGCTATTGACTCTGCTCCACTCTCACAGAGATCTCTGAAGGGCATTGTTCACAATATCCGGCTAGCTGTAGGTGACACTCATGTGGAGGATATATCTTGTTTTGTCCTTAACGGATTGCCTTCTCCTCTAGTTTTGGGGTTAGCCTGGCTCACTAGACATAACCCCACTATTGATTGGCAAGGAAGGCAAATAAATGAGTGGAGTGACTTTTGTAGAGAGAATTGTCTCACAGCGACTTTTGCAGAGGTGTCTACTAAAACTGTGCCATCTTTTCTCTCTGATTTCTCGGACGTGTTTTCCGAGAGCGGTGTTCAGGAGCTACCTCCTCACCGGGAGTTTGACTGTCTCATTAACCTCATTCCCGGCGCCAAGCTGCCAAAAGCACGCCTCTACAATCTCTCACAACCGGAAAGAATCGCAATGCGAACTTATATCTCCGAGAGTCTCGAGAAGGGGCATATTTGTCCCTCAAAGTCACCTGTGGCCGCGGTTTTTTTTTTTGTTAAAAAAAAAGATGGCTCTCTGAGACCTTGCCTAGATTTTAGGGAGCTGAACCGTATCACGATTCGCGATCCCTATCCCCTTCCTCTGATCCCGGACCTCTTCAACCAAATTGTTGGGGCCAAGGTGTTTTCCAAATTGGATTTGAGAGGAGCGTACAACCTGGTCAGGGTCAGAGAGGGGGATGAATGGAAAACGGCCTTTAATACCCCTAACGGGCATTTCGAGAATCTGTTATGCCTTTCGGCCTGATGAATGCTCCGGCCGTCTTTCAGCATTTTGTTAATAGTATTTTCTACCATTTAATGGGGAAATTTGTATTGGTGTATCTTGATGATATTTTGATTTTTTCCCCTGATGTTCAGACCCATCAGGATCATCTTTTTCAGGTTCTGCAGATTCTGCGGGAAAATAAATTGTACGCCAAGCTGGAGAAATGTCTTTTTATGGTATCGGAGATTCAATTTCTGGGTTTTCTCCTCTCTGCTTCTGGTTTTCGCATGGATCCGGAGAAGGTCCGTGCTGTACTTGAGTGGGAGCTTCCTGAGAATCAGAAGGCATTGATGCGCTTTCTGGGTTTTGCGAACTATTACAGAAAGTTCATTTTGAATTATTCCTCTGTTGTCAAACCCCTCACTGACATGACAAAAAAGGGGGCGGATTTTTCCTCTTGGTCGGAGGAGGCGCTTGCAGCCTTTTCTAAGATTAAAGAGAGTTTTGCCTCTGCTCCCGTCTTGGTGCATCCCGATGTTTCCTTACCTTTTATTGTTGAGGTGGATGCTTCCGAGGTGGGTGTGGGTGCGGTTTTGTCCCAGGGCCCTTCTCCTGCCAAATGGCGACCCTGTGCCTTTTTCTCTAAAAAACTCTCCCCGGCAGAGAGAAACTATGATGTGGGAGATAGGGAGTTGTTGGCCATCAAGTTGGCTTTCGAGGAATGGCGCCATTGGTTGGAGGGGGCCAGGCACCCTATCACCGTTTTTACCGACCATAAGAATCTGGCATACTTGGAGTCGGCCAGGCGTATGAATCCGAGACAGGCCAGATGGTCTCTGTTCTTTTCCAGATTCAATTTTGTTGTTACATTCCGACCTGGGATAAAAAAAGTGAAGGCTGATGCTCTCTCTCGCTGTTTTCCGGGAGGAGGAAACTCCGAGGACCCGGGTCCCATTTTGTGGAGGGGGTAGTTGTTTCTGCTCTATATTCCGATTTGGAGGCCGAGGTCCAGGCTGCCCAGACTGAGGCACCTGCCCGTTGTCCTTCTGGGAAGTTGTTCGTGCCTCCTGAGCTACGTCACAAACTCTTTAAGGAGCATCATGATACGGTTCTTGCTGGTCACCCCGGGAGTAGAGCCACGGTAGATCTCATTGCTCAGAGATTTTGGTGGCCGGCTCTTCGTAAGTCGGTGGAGGGTTTTGTGGCTGCTTGTGAGACGTGCGCTCGCGCTAAGGTCCCTCGTTCACGGCCTTCAGGTTCCCTTCTCCCGTTACCCATACCTTCCCGTCCTTGGACACGCCTGTCCATTGACTTTATCACAGATCTTCCTCGTTCCTCGGGGAAGTCGGTGATCCTGGTGGTGGTGGACCGTTTTAGCAAGATGGCTCATTTCGTACCTTTCCCTGGTTTACCCAATGCTAAAACGTTGGCGCAAGCTTTTGTCGACCATATTGTTAAATTGCACAGCATTCCCTCTGATATTGTTTCCGATAGAGGCACGCAGTTTGTGTCCAGGTTCTGGAAGGCTTTCTGTTCTCGCCTGGGGGTTCGGCTGTCCTTCTCTTCTGCTTTTCACCCACAGTCGAATGGTCAGACTGAGCGCCTCAATCAGAATCTGGAGACATATTTGCGCTGTTTTGTGGCAGAGAACCAGGAGGATTGGTGTTCATTTCTCCCTCTTGCTGAGTTTGCTCTGAACAACCGTCGTCAGGAATCTTCTGATAAGTTACCATTCTTTGGTGCATATGGGTTCCATCCGCAGTTTGGGACATTCTCGGGAGGGGCTCTTTCTGGTTTACCTGAGGAGGATTTTCCTCGTCTTTGTCTACCATTTGGCAAAAGATTCAGAGTAATCTTAAAAAGATGAGTGAGAGGTATAGGCGTGTGGCTGATAAGAGACGTGTGCCTGGTCCGGACCTGAATGTGGGTGATCTGGTGTGGTTGTCTACAAGAAACATTAAACTGAAGGTTCCCTCCTGGAAATTGGGTCCCAAGTTTATTGGGCCTTATAAAATCTTGTCAGTCATCAATCCTGTTGCCTTCCGTCTTGATCTTCCACGGGTTTGGAAGATACATAATGTATTTCACAGATCTCTCTTAAAACCATATGTCCAGCCCACGGTACCCTCCTCTTTGCCTCCTCCTCCGATTTTGGTTGATGGCAATCTGGAGTTTGAGGTTTCCAGAATTGTGGACTCTCGCATTGTCCGCGGTTCTCTTCAGTACCTCGTTCATTGGAAGGGTTATGGTCCTGAGGAGAGGATGTGGGTTCCGGTGTCGGACATTAAAGCCACTCGCCTCATCAGGGCATTTCATAGGGCTCATCCTGAGAAGGTGGGTCCTGGGTGTCCGGAGTCCACCCGTAGAGGGGGGGTACTGTCACTACCAGAGCTTTGGGACGTTCTCACAGCTCTGTTTCTCCACCCCTGTGATGATGTCACTACTAGAGCTGGGAGGAGTTCTCACTGCTCTGTTGACTTTTGGTTTCCTTCCTCCGAGCTGTTCCTCATGCGTTTGATTTCCCTCTCTTTATATCACCCCTCCTCCTATTGTAGGGCGTGGATTATAGTTCTCATTTCAGTTGTAGCTCTTGCTTTAGTATCTTCACTTGTAGCTATCAGTTCACTGGACCTGTGTTCTGCTGCAGCAAGCACTCCGGATATTGCCAGCTGTCCTTGGATCCGTCTTCTCTGCGGCTGCAACACCTTCAGCTAAGTGTACAGACATTGTTGTGTTCCTGATTATTTTCTGACTGGATCTGAGGTGGCCACGGTTCCCTCCATATACTGAGTAGGGCACCGGTGGCCGTGCCCCTTCCACTATTGTAGGGGTTATAGTTGTCATCAGTCTTAGGCACGTGGGCATGCCTCGTTCCGCCATTTGGATCCGGGCATGTGCTTTAGCAGCATAGGGAGAGCTTTGAGGGTCGGACAGGGGTCACCCTTTATCCTCCCTAGTTTGGGTCTGGTCAGTAGCTCTTTTACTGTGTATACTATTGTTGCTCACATACAGCCGTGACATTCGGTTAAAAAAAAATATAATTGTCATTAACATTTTCGGGTGAAATTAACCAATTTTTGGGTGTATAGTACCACTGCTATACCTACAGTGGAGGAAATAATTATTTGACCCCTCACTGATTTTGTAAGTATGTCCAATGACAAAGAAATGAAAAGTCTCAGAACAGTATCATTTCAATGGTAGGTTTATTGTAACAGTGGCAGATAGCACATCAAAAGGAAAATCGAAAAAATAACTTTAAATAAAAGATAGCAACTGATTTGCATTTCATTGAGTGAAATAAGTATTTGAACCCTCTAACAAAAAAAGACTTAATACTTGGTGGAAAAACCCTTGTTTGCAAGCACAGAGGTCAAACGTTTCTTGTAATTGATGACCAAGTTTGCGCACATTTTAGGAGGAATGTTGGTCCACTCCTCTTTGCAGATCATCTCTAAATCCCTAAGGTTTCGAGGCTGTCTCTGTGCAACTCTGAGCTTGAGCTCCCTCCATAGGTTTTCGATTGGATTAAGGTCCGGAGACTGACTAGGCCACTCCATGACCTTAATGTGCTTCTTCTTGAGCCACTCCTTTGTTGCCTTTGCTGTATGTTTTGGGTCATTGTCGTGCTGGAACACCCATCCACGACCCATTTTCAGTTTCCTGGCAGAGGGAAGGAGGTTGTCGCTCAGGATTTCACGATACATGGCTCCGTCCATTTTCCCGTTTATGCGAATAAGTTGTCCTGTGCCCTTAGCAGAAAAACACCCCCAAAGCAAAGTGTTTCCACCCCCATGCTTGACGGTGGGGACGGTGTTTTGGGGGTCATAGGCAGCATTTTTCTTCCTCCAAACACAGCGAGTTGAGTTAATGCCAAAGAGCTCTATTTTGGTCTCATCAGACCACAGCACCTTCTCCCAGTCACTCTCTGAATCATTCAGGTGTTCATTGGCAAACTTCAGACGGGCCTGCACATGTGCCTTCCTGAGCAGGGGGACCTTGCGAGCCCTGCAGGATTTTAATCCATTGCGGTGTAATGTGTTTCCAATGGTTTTCTTGGTGACTGTGGTCCCTGCTAATTTGAGGTCATTAACTAACTCCTCCCGTGTAGTTCTAGGATGCTTTTTCACCTTTCTCAGAACCATTGACACCCCACGAGGTGAGATCTTGCGTGGAGCCCCAGAGCGAGGTCGATTGATGGTCATTTTGTGCTCCTTCCATTTTCGAACAATCGCACCAACAGTTGTCACCTTCTCTCCCAGCTTCTTGCTAATGGTTTTGTAGCCCATTCCAGCCTTGTGCAGGTCTACAATTTTGTCTCTGACATCCTTGGACAGCTCTTTGGTCTTTCCCATGTTGGAGAGTTTGGAGTCTGCTTGATTGATTGATTCTGTGGACAGGTGTCTTTTATACAGGTGACTAGTTAAGACAGGTGTCCTTAATGAGGGTGACTAATTGAGTAGAAGTGTCTAACCACTCTGTGGGAGCCAGAACTCTTAATGGTTGGTAGGGGTTCAAATACTTATTTCACTCAATGAAATGCAAATCAGTTGCTATCTTTTATTTAAAGTTATTTTTTCGATTTTCCTTTTGATGTGCTATCTGCCACTGTTACAATAAACCTACCATTGAAATGATACTGTTCTGAGACTTTTCATTTCTTTGTCATTGGACAAACTTACAAAATCAGTGAGGGGTCAAATAATTATTTCCTCCACTGTAGTAGGCCGGTTAAAAAAAAATATAATTGTCATTAACATTTTCAGGTGAAATTAACCAATTTTTGGGTGTATAGTACCACTGCTATATCTAGTAGGCCGGTTAAAAAATAAAATATTGTCATTAACATTTTCTGGTGAAATTAACCATTTTTTGGGTGTATAGTACCACTGCTATACCTAGTAGGCCGGTTAAAAAAAAAAATTTGCATTAACATTTTCGGGTGAAATTAACCAATTTTTGGGTGTATAGTACCACTGCTATACCTATTACACCGGTAAAATAAATAAATTGTCATTAACATTTTCGGGTGAAATTAACCAATTTTTGGGTGTATAGTACCACTGCTATACCTAGTAGGCCGGTTAAAAAAAAGTAGAATTGGGGGGCGCATGCGCGAGGCTTACGGAGCAGACATGTCTCTGTGAGCTCCGCTCCGACCACCGGTAATTACCCTATATTAGCGCCGTTCACTCAGCTCCACAAGCCCTGAGAAAACATGCAGGGGTCGCAGAAGAACTCCCGAAACAAGAGAGGATCGAAAAACCCGGGTACGCCACTCGCAGCACATACTATACCGGAGATCTTCTGGGCCACGAGACACTCCATCATGGCCGACAACGCGGCGCCTCCTGCGAGCCCGGCCTCCTCAACTGAAAATGAGCCTATCGTGGATACAGGCTCCTCACAACCAGGCCAGGCAGAACTTTATGCCAACATTGCAGCTCTCTTTAAAACTGAGCTGACCCAGGCGGTAGCAGAGTTCTCACGCCAGATTAATGAACTGGGAAACAGAGTTTCTGACCTGGAGTCCAGAACGGATGAACTTGCAGATGCCGTCGGCGCTGACAGAGAGGACATCGACGCACATTCACTCCAGCTTCAGGCCCTTGAGTCAAAGATTGAAGACCTGGAGAACAGATCAAGAAGAGGGAACCTACGTATAAGAGGGTTACCTGAATCTTTCCAGGACTTAACGAGCACAGTAAGTGCATTATTTGCAGCTTTGCTACCCCAGACCCAACCGAATCAGCTACGAATGGACAGGATCCATAGAGCACTGGGGAAGCCGCGTATCCCTGATACTCCCAGGGACGTGGTTTTAAAGTTACATTACCCGGAGACAAGAGACATGATCTTGAATGCGGCGCGAAATATGGCGGCCCTACCTGATCTCCCGCCAGAAGTGCACATCTATGCCGACCTAGCGCCCACGACACTCCGTAAGCGCAGGGAGATGAAACCTGTCACACAAGCACTTCAACAAGCCCAGGTGCGCTATAGATGGGGGTTCCCCTTCGCCTTATCCTTCCAGCTCAATTCACGCTCTTACACTATTCATACTCCTGAAGAGGGGATCGAGAAGCTACGACAAGCTGGACTAAAGGTAGATCGTCTGGATAAATCAGTGGCACCCCCAAGGCCGCAACGCCCGGCCAGAGTTTGGACCCAGGTACCGAACAACGCCAACTCACCGAACCACCGAAAGTGAGACTCTGTTGTTAATGTTTTCCATGTTTTCAAGGAGGGACTGCTTATTATAAAACCTGCTTGTCCTGGACTTGAGATCCATTATAAACGGGTACCTGCATTAGGCCATATTTTGTGGAGTCAAGGACTATTATCGCTCCCCTGATCTCTGCAGTAGGCCCACTTGTTATTGCAGGCCTCATTAGGCCCTGCCATTTTTGCTGTACTACGGCATTGTTTATGTTGTTTTTGTTGTTTTTGAATGTGTTTTTCAGTTTTCTTGTCTATATGGAGATCCTAACAGCCACGACTAGATGCTCTTTAGGAATGAGGCAATTAACCACGCTAAATTACACTATTTATTGCTGGGATAATGTTTAAATTAATATCACATAATGTGAGGGGCTTGAACTCCCAGGTAAACGCAAAACTGCTTTTACAGCCTACCATAAACACAACCCAGATATTATTTGTATACAGGAGTCACACTTCACCACGTTTTCTCACCCTAAATACTTTCACCCTCGATACTCTAGATTTTTTTCTTCAAGCTTCCGTACTAAAAGTAGGGGAGTAATTACTCTGATAAGGAATTCCTTTCCGATCCAGGTTAACGATCAGATTATAGATCAGGAAGGTCGTTATGTTATCCTATTGGGAGAATACAAAGGAAAAGTTATGTGTATTGTGAATACGTATGCCCCAACCGAAGACCCAATTACTTTCTTCACCCATATGTTTCACATAATAGAGCCTTTACGGTATGATGAAATCATATGGGCAGGAGACTTTAATTTTGTGATGAATCCATCGATTGATAGATCCTCTCAACTTAGCACCCCGCGCTTTACTGTATTAGGGAACCAAATTAAGAAGGTTATGAAATCCCTCTCTCTGGCAGACTCTTGGAAGGAATATAATGGAGGCCGGAGGGGTTATACGTATTACTCCCCAGCCCATCATCTCTATACACGTATCGATTTAATTTTAATTTCATCATCCCTTTTGCCACACCTAACATACTGCAGACACCAGGTAATATCATGGTCAGACCATGACATGGTTATAGCAGATCTTAACCCGTCCGCCCCAACTAGTAGGTTATATACATGGAGGCTTAATGAGTCATTACTGACCAGACCAGTCATACGAGATAGGATCCAAGACGAATTAAAGCAGTTCTTTCTAGATAACTCTGATCAGAATGTAGACCCTACAACTGTCTGGCTAGCTCACAAGGCTTATATGAGGGGCCAAATTATAAAAGAAGCCTCACGCTTAAAAAAAGAAAAACAAATAACATTACTAAACCTTGAATCCAAACTCAGCAAATTAGTAAATGCACACCAAACAACTCCTTCGCTATATCTTTTAAGGGAGATTAAGAACACCAAAACCCAAATTAATATGATCCTTACGGACCAAACAGAAAAAGCCCTGAGGTGGACTGAATCCTACTACTACAGATTTGCTAATAAGCCCGATAAAATGTTAGCACGTCAGCTTAAAGCTAAGCAAACTATTAACCAAGTATTTCAGATTAGATCTAAAACAGGTCAAACCTCGTCCAATCCCTAAACTATCTACCAGGCCTTTCATGCTTTTTACCAGAAATTATATGCTAAACCGAACGACTTGCAAGGTCAGAACCCTAACAACTTCCTAGCATCTATTAGTATGCCACAGATCTCCCCTGAGGCGGTACACGATTTGGGAAAAGCAGTGATAAAAGAAGAAGTAGAATTTTCTATTAAGTCCCTGAAGTTAGGTAAAGCGCCTGGCCCAGATGGGTTGTCTGCTCTATACTATAAAAAATTTGCCTCCCTCCTAACCCTGCATATTACAAAATTTTGTAATCACATATTACAAGGTAACACCCCGCAACCTGACTTTTTGACGGCCAATATAACAGTTATTCCAAAACCCAAAAAGGATCATCTCTCTCCCTCCAACTTTAGACCAATTTCCTTATTGAATTTAGACACAAAAATTCTTACATCTATACTCGCACGTCGACTTAATATCCTGCTCCCTAATCTAGTGGGTAAGGATCAAGTAGGGTTCATCCCAGGTAGAGAAGCCCCTGACAACATCCGTAAAACCCTTAATCTAATACAAGAAGCAAACAAAAGAAAAACACCATTAGCTGTTCTGGCCTTAGACATAGAGAAAGCTTTCGACTCAGTCAGTTGGGATTATCTTTACTCAGTCCTCCAATCCATGGGTATTAAGGGTCCATTTGTGCAGGCCATTAAAGCTCTTTATTCAACTCCAGTAGCTTACCTTAAACTCCCGTCCCTGAACCCCTCCCCTATCCAAATACTTAGAGGCACATGACAGGGATGTCCCTTATCCCCGGCACTTTTTGCTCTGGCAATGGAACCATTGGCCATCTCTATTAGAAATGATCAGAACATAAAGGGGGTTAAAATTGGCGAGAAAGATTACAAACTAAGTTTGTTTGCAGATGACCTCCTCCTTACCATTACCAATCCTCTAGTCTCCCTACCAAACCTCCTACGTAACATAGTAACATAGTAACATAGTAACATAGTACATAAGGCCGAAAAAAGACATTTGTCCATCCAGTTCGGCCTGTCATCCTACAAGTTGATCCAGAGGAAGGCAAAAAAAAAACTGTGAGGTAGAAGCCAATTTTCCTCACTTTAGGGGAATAAAAAATTCCTTCCCGACTCCAATCAGGCAATCAGAATAACTCCCTGGATCAACGACCCCTCTCTAGTAGCTATAGCCTGTAATATTATTACACTCCAGAAATACATCCAGGCCCCTCTTGAATTCCTTTATTGTACTCACCATCACCACCTCCTCAGGCAGAGAGCTCCATAGTCTCACTGCTCTTACCGTAAAGAATCCTCTTCTATGTTTGTGTACAAACCTTCTTTCCTCCAGACGCAGAGGATGTCCCCTCGTCACAGTCACAGTCCTGGGGATAAATAGATGATGGGATAGATCTCTGTACTGCCCCCTGATATATTTATACATAGTAATTAGATCTCCCCTCAGTCGTCTTTTTTCTAACGTGAATAACCCTAATTTTGATAATCTTTCAGGGTACTGTAGTTGCCCCATTCCAGTTATTACTTTAGTTGCCCTCCTCTGGACCCTCTCCAGCTCTGCTATGTCTGCCTTGTTCACAGGAGCCCAGAACTGTACACAGTACTCCATGTGTGGTCTGACCAGTGATTTGTAAAGTAGTAGGAATATGTTCTCATCACGGGCATCTATGCCCCTTTTGATGCAACCCATTATCTTATTGGCCTTGGCAGCAGCTGCCTGACACTGTTTTTTGCAGCTTAGTTTGCTGTTTATTAAAATTCCTAGATCCTTTTCCATGTCAGTGTTACCGAGTGTTTTACCATTTAGTATGTATGGGTGTCTTGCATTATTCCTTCCCATGTGCATAACTTTACATTTGTCAGTGTTAAACCTCATCTGCCACTTATCTGCCCAAGCCTCCAATCTATCCAGATCCCTCTGTAGTAGTATACTGTCCTCTTCAGTGTTAATTACTTTACACAGTTTAGTGTCATCTGCGAAAATTGATATTTTACTATGCAAGCCTTCTACAAGATCATTAATAAATATATTGAAGAGAATAGGGCCCAATACTGACCCCTGAGGTACCCCACTAGTGACAGTGACCCAATCTGAGTGTGTACCGTTAATAACCACCCTCTGTTTTCTATCATTGAGCCAGTTACTTACCCACTTACAGACGTTTTCTCCGAGTCCGAGCATTCTCATTTTATATACTAACCTTTTATGAGGTACAGTGTCAAATGCTTTGGAGAAGTCCAGATACACGACATCCATTGATTCGCCGCTGTCAAGTCTAGTACTTACCTCCTCATAGAAACTGATTAAATTAGTTTGACATGACCGATCCCTCACGAAGCCATGCTGATATGGCGTTATTTGCTTATTTCCGTTAAGATGCTCTAACATAGCATCTCTCAGAAAACCTTCAAACAGTTTACCCACAACAGATTTTCTCTTGGAAAATTTCTCAGAGGCTTCTGGACTACGAATTAATCACCAAAAATCCGAACTTATGTTATGTAATAATCCTCCCTCCTTGAAGTCTCTCCTCCTAAAAAACTTCCAATTTCATTATTTGCCCAACCACATTCCATATTTAGGCACATTATTACCAAACTTCCCGAATAAGATGTATCAATTAAACTATATCCCTTTATACAGAAGTATAAGAGATGACCTTAAAACTTGGCATAAGTTACCAATATCCTGGATAGGACGAATACATGTTATTAAGATGGTGGTATTACCCAAACTACTGTATTTATTCAGGACTATACCAACCCCAGTCCCAAGTGGAGATCTCCAAGACCTACTAAGGGATGTAATGAAGTTCGTTTGGAGCAATAAACGAGCACGTATTGCTAAGACTATGTAACGCACCTAGTTGATCAGTTAGGATCTCAACTGCGGAAGCAATAGACATGCACTATTATCCCACTGCCCTTGTTCTTGGCTGTGGGATTCGCGGTTACTCAGTATGTACCCCAGGCGTCTCTCTCAGTCTTGGGCGGAGAGTTTGGGGTAACAAAATCATTTACCGCTATCCATCTATTTAGTATTACTGCTGGAGAGGAAGGTCTCCCAGTATTACAGGAGTCACAAGTTAGTATAAGCTTGTGCACAGTTCAGAGTTAGTATCTAGTATGCAATAGGTTCAGGGTTAGTATATAGCATGTCCTCAGTTTAGTATATTGTATGCCATAGGTTCAGAGCATGTCCACAGTTTAGTATATAGTATGCAGTAGGTTCAGAGTTAGTATAGCATGTCCTCAGTTTAGTATATAGTATGCAGTAGGTTCAGAGCATGTCCACAGTTTAGTATATAGTATGCAGTAGGTTCAGAGCATGTCCACAGTTTAGTATATAGTATGCAGTAGGTTCAGTTAGTATAGCATGTCCACAGTTTAGTATATAGTATGCAGTAGGTTCAGAGCATGTCCACAGTTTAGTATATAGTATGCAGTAGGTTCAGAGCATGTCCACAGTTTAGTATATAGTATGCAGTAGGTTCAGAGTTGGTTTGGGAGTATCGTCTCACACCAGTCAGGAACCACCCCACTCAGAGTTCCAGGACATTAATCAGAGCAGGTAACAGGCATATACTTGCGGTTAGTTGGTCCTGGCTAGGAAGCCAGCTGTGGGGAAGCCAGTGGCAAGAAGGTAGACAGTCCTTCACGCTGTTGTTAGGGATCCAGGTCTGGATATGTGGACAGAGTCCTCAGATGCAGTGGAGCTAGCAGGGTGCGCACTCCATTAGTGGAACACCCTGCTTAGCACCTGTCTTCTATTTAAGGGCCGGACGGTAAGTGGGCGGAGTCACAGGAGGGCCCAGCAGCCACTGCGTTCCACGCTGGAGCGCAAGCCAGCGTAACAACACAGGCGGTCGCTGCGTTCCACGCTGGAACGCAAGCCAGCGTATCATCGCAGACGGCCGGTGCGTTCCACGCTGGAGCGCAAGTCAGCGTATCGTCACAGGGAGCCGCTGTGATCCAGGCTGTACTGTTACAGACTACCATGTGCCGACATAAAACACAGGGTGGATTATCTGTCCCCGATTTCATTAAATATTACAAAGCAGCTAGATTATCCCAACTTTTTTTGACTCACACCAAATATGAAACTCACCCATTATGGGTTTCGCTGGAGCAGTCCCTTATATCCCCTTGGACATGGAAAGCCTTAATCTGGTCTTCATTACCCATTCCAAAAAGAATCTGTACTGACTCGCCACTATCATACCAGGCCATACTTTTATGGAGGTCAGTTAGGTTTAAGCTTTCATTACAGTCAAAACCCTCTCCACTTATTCAATTAATAGGCAATCCTGCCTTTGCACCGGGATTGATATACTACAATTTTAAGTGGTGGATTGACAACAATTATATAAATCTGCACAGATTCCTGGTTAGGGGGAAGTTGATTACCCTGGGCGATTTTAGAGATAAAGTAGAACTCCCAAGCGATGAATCGTTCAGGGCTAATCAAATTTTCTCATTCCTTCAATCTCTGAAGATTGATAATCAGACATTAGACTTTACTTTTTGAACGATTTATCAACTTCTCTCTGTGTAGACGGGGTATGTTGTCTAGATTTTATAGTATGCTGGATCCCACGCCCGAAGGGGTCCGTCTTCCGTACATGGCGGAGTGGGAAAAAGATATCCAAGAAGAATGTCCACTATCTGAGTGGTTCCTTCGTTCTCAGACACTGACCAAGACTTCTTGGCAGACCACACTGGCTGAGACCTCAGTGAAGGTCCTCCATAGAACCCACTTAGTCCCATCTCGGTTACACCGTATATATCCAGAGGTATCTCCATTATGCTTTAGGGGATGCAACGATGTGGGTACGGTTTATCATATATGGTGGACTTGTCCTCATGTACAAATATTCTGGTCCAAAATTGGCAAATTATTTACTACAATTTTAGGATGTTCCTATCAAATTACACCAACTTTATGCCTCTTGGGAGATAAACCTCCTGAACTAACTTTTGCCAAATTTAAATTGTCACAGTACATACTAATGGCAGCCAGAATTCACATAGCATTTAAGTGGAAAACAAGCGTCCTAAGCTTCCAGGCAGTTATAGATAGAATTAATAGGATACTTCTTTATGAAAAACTTTCAGCAATTCGAACTGACACCTTCGAAGCGTTCGAAAAACTATGGGAACCCTGGGTCTCTTCAACCTACTCCGCCAGGATACAACATAATCTATCTCTGTAATGTACATTACTCAAAGTGTTGTAGCATTAGACTAAAAACGAGCAGGCTGTGTTTATTCATGATGCTATCAAAATTCATTTATGACTCTCTACCTAAAGTACTCTAGATGACCTCCATTTGACAATTAATTATTGTTTTATACATATTGTTTCTAATTATTATTTCTTTGTATGTCTATACTTATTATATGAACAGAATGTTTGTAAATCAACAATTATTCTTTAATACACCAAGATACATTGTTGTTGTTGAAAATAACTTTTAATAAAGCACTTGAAACAAAAAAAAAAAGTAGAATTGTCATTAACATTTTCTGGTGAAATTAACCAATTAATGGGCGTATAGTACCACTGCTATACCTAGTAGGCCGGTTAAAAAAAAAAAAAAATTGGAATTAACTTTTTCAGGTGAAATTCACCAAATTTTTGGGTGTATAGTACCACTGCTATACCTAGTAGGCCGGTTAACAAAAAAAATAAATTTGTCAGTTACATTTTCAGTTGAAATTCAACAATTTTTGGGTGTGAAGTACCACTGCTATACCTAGTAGACAGGTTAAACAATAAAAACATTTGTCAGTTACATTTTATGGTCAAATTCAACAATTTTTGGGTGTAATATACCCCTCCTCTACTTAGTTGACAGCTTAATACATTTCTATAATTTTATTTTACATTTTTGGGTGACAATAAACAATTGTTTTCTGTCATAGACCCCTGCTCTACTTTTTCTGTTACATTCTTGTGTTGACATTATACAATTTTAGACGTGAATAAACCCCTGCTCTGCATTGGTGACAGGGAATAAAATTTCTGAAATGCTTCTTTAATGGATGCGCGCCACCTCCTTTGATTCAATGCTTAAACTTAAACAAGTTGTACCACATTTAAGCTTCAATACTTTGTCCCACATTTCTGCTATACTCTTTTGGCCAACATTTGCGCCTCAATAGCTTTTCCCACAATTCCGCTCGATTCTTTTGGCCCACATTTAGGCTTCTGTAATTTGTCCCACATTTGCGCCTCAATAGCTTTTCCCACATTTCTGCTCGATCCCAATTTATTTTTTTAAATTTATCTCCCTTAAGGGTACTTTCACACTTGCGGCAGGACGGATCCGACAGGCTGTTCACCATTTCGGATCCGTCCTGCGGCTATTTTGCTGTGCCGCCGGACCGCCGCTCCGTCCCCATTGACTATAATGGGGACAGGGGCGGAGCTCCGGCTCAGCACGGTGGTGCATGGCGAAAGCCGCCGGACTAAAAAGCCTGACATGCAGTAATTTTAGTCCGGCGGCCCTTCGCCGTGCACCGCCGTGCTGCGCCGGAGCTCCGCCCCGTCCCCATTATAGTCAATGGAGACGGAGCGGCGGTCCGGCGACACAGCGAAATAGCCGCAGGACGGATCCGACATGGTGAACAGCCTGTCGGATCCGTCCTGCCACAAGTGTGAAAGTACCCTAAATTTGGTCTCTTTTTCTCATGCTCCCCTCTGGCTTGGAACCCTGATTACCCGCCACCCGTGATCACCATGGTAGGCGTATAAAAGAACATCAAAAGTTGATAGAGCAGATATCAAATTGGATCGTGAACATCATGGGGACGTGCGACATGGTGGGGCAGTAAGTATGCACACGCCTACACGAACTAACTGACAGGGGTCAGCCCCTGCAACTTCTGGGTCTCCAAATTGGGCACATGGCCTGAGCTTGCCCTTTACGCCTTGGAGGTGCTGGCCTGCCCTGCAGCCGGTGTATTGTCTGAACGTGTGTTTGGCACGACTGGAGGGGGTTATCACAGGTTATATTTCCCAATGTTTTGGGATGTACCCTAATTTAAAAAAATGTAAATACATTTTAAACCAAAAAGCAGTGTAAGCTACCTCCTCCTCCTCCACCGCCACTTCCACCTACACCACCACATCCACCGCCTCCTTAACCTCCTACTCCATATGGACCTGGTCCTCCAAGATCAAGATTATTATTTTTAATTTTTACGTATTTTATGTTATTTTAAGTCATTTCCCTATCCACATTTGTTTGCAGAGCACTTGCCATGCTCTTAACCACATTTTGATGACATTTGCAGCCCTCAAGCCCTTTCCATGACATTTTTATAGCCATTTTAGTGCTCAAAAGTTCGGGTCCCTTTATAGAATTTCTCTAAATCTGGGAGATTAACAGCTTCTATCTAGAGCCAGGAAAGACGGAGGGGTTAATCTCCCAGATTTAGAGAAATTCTATAAAGCTGCGTGGCTTTCCAGGTCACTCGAATGGTTCACACATCCAGTAAGAAAGAAATGGGTCTTGATAGAACGTGATTTCGCAGGAATAGACTTAACGTCTCTGCTTTGGAAGACCTCTACCTTGCCAAAAAGACGAGAAGGAATTAAAAATATAATAACTAGGGAAACAGTAAGGAAGTGGCACTCCTTGAACGCTAACTTACACTTTGTTCAAGATTTGTCCAGGGAATCACCAATTACTTGCATCATCCCTACCACGTGGATGTTCTTGCATGACAATTTGAAGTGTGACGCCAAAGGGGAGATGATTCCTTTAAAGGCACTATGGGTTAAGGGCAGACCGCTAGATAAATCACAATTGAGCTCGCTCATTGCTTGCCAGAACATTCCCGAGGATAAGTTTAAGAAGTTATTCCATTTCCTTAAAGCCTTTGAGGTCCCCATTTCGCCCCTCTGTGAGAATTCTTGGTGGCTCAAAGTTATTTCCACCAAAACCCCCATTCCACATATTTTTTCGAAATGCTATGGACTGATTAACACTCCCTCAAGCGAACCAGGTTTTCTAGAAAGCTGGTCCAAAGAACTTCAACACCCACTATCTGAAACTCAGAAATTAGCGATACTGACCGGTGCGCTCTCCAATTCCCCAGCATACAATTAGCAAGAACTCCAATATAAGATCACCACTAGATGGTATAGAACTCCACTGCTACTAAGTAGGTATAACCCTGAAGTTTCTAATGTGTGCTGGAGATGCGGACAGGGTATCGGAAATTATGAGCATATATGGTTCTCATGTCCTTCTCTCACCACCTTCTGGAAGGATATATGCAGTGTGATCAATAAGATTTTTGGCACGGATATTACTCTATCTGTTAACCTAGTTTTGTTTAACTTGTATAACACGCATCAGCATGTCGCAAAATCAGATCTTTGCAACTTTTTTCTAAACATTGCCAAGATACTTATTCCAAGGAGATGGCTTCAGAAAGACCCACCGACTTTGAACGACTGGTTCACTGAACTGTATAAAGTATGCGATTTTGAACGAAAAAGATGGCTTACGGCAAACAGACCAGACAAGTTTGAGAAGATTTGGAGAAGATGGCTAGATGCGGATAAATCAGATATCTTCTCTGCTTAGATTAAAACAGATGATCGTTATAATGTACCTAGATAGTTTTAGGCTCACGAGTGATTAGCTTCTTCCAACAAGTTATTCACTTGTATGAGCAAGCTAAGTCAGATTTTGTCTTACACTTTTTTAGTTTGTGACAGGGCGCTATTGATTAGTAACAATGCTTTCCCCCCCACCCCTTCTACCCTACTCCCTTCCCAATTAACTGATTGCTGTTCGTTATGATTTACATTGTAAATCAATGTTATTTATGCTACAAAATTGTGTACTGTTATGATCAGATGGTTTATGTAACCTTTTCGTACTTATGAAAAAAATAAGTATAACATGTAAATAAAATAATAATTTACACAAAAGTTCGGGTCCCCATTGACTTCAATGGGGTTCGGGGTCAAGTTCGGGTCCCGAACTTGAACTTTTTACCGAAGTTCGGCCGAACTCGTCGAAACCTGAACAACTCTCAACTCTATTGACAACCATTGCAACCAGAATTTTAGATGACTCTGCCAAGTGTCTTCTGATACTGAAGACTGGATACTGAAGACCGTATCAGCGTTACAAGTTCCTCTCTATCAGATTACATAAGAATTGCGGGCAGGAAGCCCCTTCCTCGTCCGCCCGTGGGTGAAGCTCCTAAAATTGAGTCATCTGTGAACAGGATAAAGCATCAGCTAAAACATTTTGTCTACCCGGGACATGTTTCACCCTAAACCAAATATTCAAATGAAGGCAACAAAGAATCAAATGTCTGAGAAGTGCTAAGACAGGCAAAGATGAAGAAGATTGTTTGTTGACCACCTGAACCACTGACATATTGTCTGTCCAAAAACAAATCCTCTTATTGGACATCTCCCTACCCCATAAGTCCACAGCCACCACTATCAGGAACAATTCTAACAAAGTCAAATTATGAGTCAAACCCAAGGAACTCCAAGTAACTGGCCAACTATCGCGACACCAATGAGATCTGAGAATTGCCCCAAAACCATTACGCCACGCTGCATCCGTATACAGACACAAATCCACATTAGACACCTCCAATGCTTGACAAATCACCTGTCCATTAATAGAAGGTAAAAAGGATTGCCACACAAACTGATCCTCCTTTAAAGTTCTTGTAATACGTATAAAATGATGGGCGTGTCGCACACCGCGGGTGGCCAATGATAAACGCCGACAAAAGGCCCTGCCCATTGGCAAAACCTTACAAGCAAAATTTAGCAAACCCAACAAAACCTGGGTTTGGTGTAAAGTCGCCTTCGTGGCCAACACATATTGAAGGACTTGTTGCTCTTGTTATATATACGAAATAGTGCTTTGAATTTTATTACTCTGTACAACTTTTTTAACAATTCTATTTTTTTGACATACAGGGTTCCCTTCATTCTTCCACTTTCTCTCCTTCCCCTTTTTGTGGGCCTTGGTTGAGGCCGCTGCGGACAAGGTGACAAGACCCTTTTTTTTTTTTTTTTTTGAGAAAAAAGAGGAAGAAAAGATTAGAAACAATTAATAATAACTGAAATAAAAATAAAAATAACAAATAATGGTTAATTGCACTTATATAAAATCATAATGTATAATAAATGAATAAAAAATAAAAAATAAAATATAAAAAAATATTAATAAATAATAAAAAATAACATAATAAAAATAATAATAGAAATAAAAATATGATAAAAAAATCTTTTTATAAAAATATAATTAAAATCTCAATAATTTAAATAATTAATAATAAAAACTTAAAATATAATATAATAAGAATAATAGTTACAAATATTTGATAAAAAATATATAAATAATAAAAAATAACAAAAAAAAATATAATAAATAATATAAATAATATAAAATATATAAAAAATATAAAAAATAAAATATAAAAAATAAAAATAAAAGATATAATAAACCTAAAAAATATAAAATAATAAAATTATATAAAAGTATAGAAATACAAAGGAGGTTTAAGCACGAATAATTTATGTAATAGTTTATATATATTTTTCACACAGTAAAGGGATATAGATCATGAATTTATTGATTGTCATAGATGCAGCTGTTTATGTAGCTTTGGACTGAACATGTGACCAGATGGTGTCTTATTATAGGGCCATTTTTACAAACATGGAGCCCCTTTCTAACAATATTGCGACAGTCCACTGCTGCATATTCATGCAATGGATGGATTTTCCATCAATTTTAGGTTAGGTTCAGTAACATAGTGTTTCTTCTTTTTTCTTCTTTGTTTTTCTATTTAATATATTTTTTTTTTATATTTTTTTTTTTTCCTTTTTTCCTTTTTTCCCTTTTTTTCTTTTTTCCTTTCCATGCCCCCTTATTTTGTTGCTATGTCACCTTGCCCGCGGGACCTCTTCCCTGCATGCGCCTATGTTGATTCCAACATTTCCGGAGTACTTCCGGTATTTGGCACGAAGTGTGTGCCTTGTGAGCTTGCGCGCCCTGTTGCTTCCGGGGATTGGAACGCAGGACGCGCCTGCTCGGTGGCGCACATGGGGCCTCTTCCATTCCGGCATTTGGTACGCAGTGTGTGCCTTGTGAGCATGCGCGCCCTGCTATTTCCGGGTTTTGGAACGCAGGACGCGCCGGCTCGGCGGCGCACATGGGTGCGCATCATTTTCGGCCGCCATACAGGCCGTTACCAGTGAATCATGGTCAGTGCTCTTTTACAGCTCACATCAGATTCTGCTGGGCTGCCCCCCTTTCGTTTTCGTCTCCTCCCTTCCTCCTCCCACGACCACCTACATGGAGGGTTGCCGCCCCATGTCCCACTCTGCCGCCTAAAACACAGGTGATTTTGATTCCATTTGTAACTATTATGTGCATATATAAGGATCTACTATGGCATTCAGGAACAGGCACCCCTGAGGAAGCCAGCAGAGCCTGGCGATACGCGTTGGGCTTGTTTCCTGACCACCACGCATACCCCCACTACGTCATCTTTAATGATAAGTATTACAGCTCTCCAATAATTTTATTGTTGATGGATTACATGCATTCTACTTCTCTATCTATTTGTATGTGTGGGGGAATGTTTATGGTATTGTGGTGAGTCAGGAGGGCATGTGTATATGATTAGCGCACATGGCCCAGATTCATTGTATACAATGTTTTAAATTATTTCTTGTTGTGTCTGTTGTCCATAATAAATTTGATACTTTTTTAGATGTGCGGCTATTATCTCGGTATTCTTTTCTCCTTTGAATTATATAGTGTGTTTTATACCGTGTGCCGGCACTCTTATCCCTATTCTGATGTGCCCCCGTTTTTTGAATTATATAATTGTCTTTTAGCAGTGTGGTTTTACACTGTGTTCTTGGGTGTGGCACTCCCATTTAATACTTTCTATATTTTTACGATCTGTTGTTGATATGGCGGCATATGTGAAGGAGAGAGAGGCGGTGTGGAATTCCCAGGTGGCTGCAATCTTCCAGGAGGGTGGGGAGTTGGAGGATGGTGGGGACCTCAGGGCTCTGACCAGTGAGCTGACTGAGGCACATAAACTTTTTTCCAGAGTTTGGTGGAATGTGAAGAGTTTAGAGGAATATATTAGATATGGCTTTATTCCTAGGGGCCTTAGAGTGCAGAAACTCCCAGCCTGGGAGGTTACCCCTGAATTCAGGAACACTTGGGAGCAAGGTTTATCCCAATGCTCCAAAATTCTTATGGGAATGCTCATTGAACACGACAAGGACTTGTTACGTCAAACGAAGCAGAGATTGGTTGAGCTAGAGACAAAGTTGGTGGTACATGACAAAATTAAAGTTGATAATTATTATATTAAATTAAGGGAAATATTGGACAAATATGATAAAGAGATAATGATGGGCAAGAAATCTAAATTCCAACGTGACAAAACCGATTTTGAAAACAAACAGGCCTTTAAGTGGAAACATGCAGGGAACATGCGGGGTCCAGATAGATATAGAGCCATGAATCCATCAACAAGAAATGCTGGGGGTCATTCTGAGCCTAGTGATCAGAGCTTGAGCGAGGGGGATTTTTTATCCGAAGCCAGCGACGACGGAGGTCAAGGAGGGGACTACGCTTGATTGAGATGCTGGAGCATGTGTCTTTTACGTCAGACGCATTATTGGTGACTTGTGACGTCGAGTCTTTGTATACCAACATAGCGCATAAGGACGGGATTGGGGCTGTTTCTCATTTTTTGGAAAGGTCGGCCTCGGCGGAGCCAGCCCACCGCGCATTTTTTGTGAGTCTCCTGCAATTTGTTTTACATCATAATTATTTTGTTTTTGATCACAATTTTTACAGGCAGGAGTCCGGAACGGCGATGGGTGCGCGATGCGCACCTTCGTATGCCAACCTTTTTTTGGGTTGGTGGGAGGGGGCGTGCGTGTACCCGTCGCCGTTTTTCCATGAGTGTGTGGTGGGCTGGTTCCGCTATATTGATGACATTCTGTTTTTTTGGCAGGGCTCAAGAGAGACATGCATCAAATTCATTGACACATTAAATGAGAATAATTTGAATATTCATTTAACATACACCATCTCGGAGGTCTCAGTGGATTTTTTGGACCTGAAAATACGCAGGGAGAAAGAACGGATTATTACCTCTCTTTTTCGAAAAAGCACGGCCACTAACGGTTTGCTGCATTATGGGAGTTTCCATCCGGCGCATATGAGAAATGGAATTCCGAAAGGTCAATTCCTCAGACTACGACGTAACTGCACGCACCTGACCGACTTTAGGACAGCCTCATAAGACCTGTCTTTACGGTTCAAGGACAGGGGCTACCCCAAGAAAATTATATCCCGTGCATATGAGGATGCCAAGAGTTCCGACCGAACCAAGTTATTCACCCCAAAATCTAAAATCAGGGATGGCAAGATACATCTTATTACTTGTTATAACAATCAGTGGACAGCACTTTATAAGGTCTTGGAAAATCATTGGTTCCTGCTCATGTCTGATCAAAGGCTGGTACCCTATATAGATGAAAAACCAAAAATGATTGCACGTAAGGCACCTTCCCTTAAAGACCAACTTGTACGAAGTCATTTTCAGCGCCCCACACGGCGTTTGGGGAGGGGGGTCAGATTGAAGGGCACACATCCGTGTGGTTAATGCAATGTTTGCCCTTTTATGTTGGGCAAGGATATGTTCACAAAGGATGAACAATGTGTACGCCTCAAGCATTACATCAACTGCCGCACAAGGAATATCGTATATGGTATCATCTGTCCATGCAAGAAGATATATGTGGGGCAGACCTCACAGGAACTACGGAAACGAATCCAGCAGCATATGTCTAACATTACTTTGGCTGCCCGGGATAGGTCTGAAAAGGAGAAACCTCTCACTTCTGTGGCCACTCATTTTTTGGATTATCACGCTGGTAAGTATAATGGCTTGGAGGTGGTGGGTTTAGAAAGGATCCAACATAACATTAGGGGTACACACATGACATAATGTCTACTTAAAGCTGAATCCCGATGGATTTTCAATTTGGATAGTATGTCCCCTCGGGGTCTTAACGAGGAACTTTCATTCACAGGTTTCTATTCTGGATAACACTTTATTCACATACTATAATATTAATTTCTCTTTTTCTCCCTTTTTTTCTAGATTTATACATGTTTTGTGCACTTTCTTCACAAGATCACTGTGTCTTCACTCCGGCGGTTGCCGGAACTTATAATGTTTCCCCTCTTCCTACCTGGAACAGCACAGAATGGACCACAAAGAAGTCTCTGGATCGTTATCTGAGGTTCCTTCAAGATGATGCATATTGAAGGACTTGTTGCTCTTGTTATATATACGAAATAGTGCTTTGAATTTTATTACTCTGTACAACTTTTTTAGCAATTCTAATTTTTTGACATACAGGGTTCCCTTCATTCTTCCCCTTTCTCTCCTTCCCCTTTTTGTGGGCCTTGGTTGAGGCCGCTGCGGACAAGGTGACAAGCCCCTTTTTTTTTTTTTGAGAAAAAAGAGGAAGAAAAGATTAGAAACAATTAATAATAACTGAAATAAAAATAAAAATAACAAATAATGGTTAATTGCACTTATGTAAAATCATAATGTATAATAAATAAATAAAAAATAAAATATAAAAAAATATTAATAAATAATAAAAAATAACATAATAAAAATAATAATAGAAATAAAAATATGATAAAAAAATCTTTATAAAAATATAATTAAAATCTCAAGAATTTAAATAATTAATAATAAAAACTTAAAATATAACATAATAAGAATAATAGTTACAAATATTTGATAAAAAATATATAAATAATAAAAAATAATACAAAAAATAATAATAAATAATATAAATAATATAAAATATATAAAAAAATATAAAAAATAAAAAATAAAAGATATAATAAACCTAAAAAATATAAAATAATAAAATTATATAAAAGTATAGAAATACAAAGGAGGTTTAAGCACGAATAATTTATGTAATAGTTTATATATATTTTTCACACAGTAAAGGGATATAGATCATGAATTTATTGATTGTCATAGATGCAGCTGTTTATGTAGCTTTGGACTGAACATGTGACCAGATGGTGTCTTATTATAGGGCCATTTTTACAAACATGGAGCCCCTTTCTAGCAATATTGCGACAGTCCACTGCTGCATATTCATGCAATGGATGGATTTTCCATCAATTTTAGGTTAGGTTTAGTAACATAGTGTTTCTTCTTTTTTCTTCTTTGTTTTTCTATTTAATATTATTATTATTTTTTTTATATTTTTTTCTTTTTTCCTTTTTTCCCTTTTTTCTTTTTTCCTTTCCATGCCCCCTTATTTTGTTGCTATGTCACCTTGCCCGCGGGACCTCTTCCCTGCATGCGCCTGCGCCTATGTTGATTCCAACATTTCCGGAGTACTTCCGGTATTTGGCACGAAGTGTGTGCCTTGTGAGCTTGCGCGCCCTGTTGCTTCCGGGGATTGGAACGCAGGACGCGCCTGCTCGGCGGCGCACATGGGGCCTCTTCCATTCTGGCATTTGGCACGCAGTGTGTGCCTTGTGAGCATGCGCGCCCTGCTATTTCCGGGTTTTGGAACGCAGGACGCGCCGGCTCGGTGGCGCACATGGGTGCGCATCATTTTCGGCCGCCATACAGGCCGTTACCAGTGAATCATGGTCAGTGCTCTTTTACAGCTCACATCAGATTCTGCTGGGCTGCCCCCCTTTCGTTTTCGTCTCCTCCCTTCCTCCTCCCACGACCACCTACATGGAGGGTTGCCGCCCCCATGTCCCACTCTGCCGCCTAAAACACAGGTGATTTTGATTCCATTTGTAACTATTATGTGCATATATAAGGATCTACTGTTTCCTGACCACCACGCATACCCCCACTACGTCATCTTTAATGATAAGTATTACAGCTCTCCAATAATTTTATTGTTGATGGATTACATGCATTCTACTTCTCTATCTATTTGTATGTGTGGGGGAATGTTTATGGTGTTGTGGTGAGTCAGGAGGGCATGTGTATATGATTAGCGCACATGGCCCAGATTCATTGTATACAATGTTTTTAATTATTTCTTGTTGTGTCTGTTGTCCATAATAAATTTGATTTTAGATGTGCGGCTATTATCTCGGTATTCTTTTCTCCTTTGAATTACAAAATGACTGACCATCGCCACTAAACAAGGTAATTTGGCCTAAATACCATACCAATAGTGTCAATCTCCACTCCCAGAAATGATAAACATGTACATGGACCTTCTTTTTTATCCATAGCCAGGGGGACCCCCGGATTAGACATCAATACTCGGAAAGTCTGTAGTAGATGCTGACACTGTGTAGAAGAGGCTGGGCCAAGTAATGTAGCAAGGATACACAAACAGTTTCATATCTTACTGTCCATTCTAAAAAGGAACTAAAGACTTTGAAAAAATAACAGGACATGGAACATCCCATAGGCAAACATAAATCCACAAAAGCCAAATTAGCAAATAAACACAGTCAGGGTGGACTGGCAACAAACGAAAAGCCGACTCTATGTCAGACTTAGCCCCCCGTCCCGCTGAATGAACTAACAAAACTGCCCTATCAAAGGATTTATATGAAACTGTCGCATCCTCCTTGGCGATACCGTCATTTACCGAAGTCCCAGGGGGTAAAGAATGATGGTGTATTAACCTAAACTTTACCACCTCCTTTTTTGGGACTAAACCCAAAGGGGACCCTCTCAGATTAGGAGGCGGAGGCTCCGAAAAGGGGCCCGCCATACGCCCTAATGCTACCTCCTTCCTGAGCTTCTCTCTGACAATTTCAATGTTTTTCTTGACTGATTTCAAGTTAGAACATAACAGTAAAGAAGGTGAATGCGCATATGGTATGAAAAACCCCTGCGTAAATCCATCAAGCAAGAGTTTTGCTTCCTGCTTCCTGGGGTACGCCTCTAACCAAACTTGAAGAACCAGATTTTTCACCGGGGTTCTCTGCTGCACTGGGAGTACCCAGCCTGGCTGGCGTGATCGCCGGAAACAGCGGAGTGCCGAGTGACTACCTCCGCATATGGAGCACTCGTGACGGAACTTGCAGGTGGCATAGAAGCGGCAGTGCCCCTCATTATACAACCAGCAAGTTCCATAGGGCTTGGAGGATGCTGCACCGGTTTGAAAGGGCCGCTGTGGACGCTGGGCCAATATCAATTGGATCCAAACGTCCGTTGCTTTTGACGCCCAACCAACTGACGGGCTAACCGCTAAACGCCGACGAAACTCTTCGTCGTAGCGCCACCACGCCGCCCCGCCATGAAGTTTGTATGCACCTAAAATCGTATCTAAATAAATCAAAAGCTCGGGACCTTTTGACTGATCAGTCTGACATATTACATGTGCTAAAACCAAAAAGGCCTGCAACCAGTTCCCAAAAGTTTTGGCCACTTTCGGTTTCCTGTCTGAACCCCTTTCAAAGGAAAGTTCCTTGTCTACTGTAACCTGATCGGGAGAAACCAATGACCATATGTCTACATAATCTCCCCTGGCAATCTGATCTCTAACATCTTTGGACAAATGAGTACCCAATGGCGCTACCCCACAAAAAACTGAATCTCTAAACGTCAGACCTGAAATCTCTAGACCCTTACCCTTCTGTGCACTCTCTGGAGAAACTAAAGACCCAACTGTATGACCCTCAACGTGTCTTAAGACTGTTTGTAAAGCTGAAACTAAATCCTTAATGCCTGCAGATGTAGGTGCCGATAAAGCCGACCAGACTGGCAAACAAGAGTACTCACTGCCTGACGCCATCTGCATGGGAACGGAAGGCGGGAGCGTAGCAGCTGCCGATACCGAAGGCTGTTCAGAGGGGACTACCGAGGTCTGCGGAGAAGCCCTTCGGGAAGGCTCGCCTGCTGATCCTGTGACAGATTCCACGTGAGCCGCTGATCAAGGGCGGGTAGAAGAGTGACATCTGCTACGCGAGTGCGGTGGTGTAGAGGGGGATGAGTAAGATGATGAAGCAGAGAAACGGCTCCGCGAAGGCGAACGCCGCTGATCCCTTCTGTATCGCCTGGATCTAGAAGTCCGACCTCTGTGTCTCCTGTGCCTGGAATGAAATCTTCTGTGTTGCCGAGCTGGAGTACCTGCAATTGTAGCAGCAGAAAAATTATCCCTTGGCCGTGGTGAAGGCACCAAAGCCTGACCCACCAAGGTATGGCTCAAACCTATCTGAGAGTCTTGGACCAACTGATTCTGGGACTCAGGCACCATCATACAGGCAGAGGACTCTGGAGGGGTAGTTAACTATCAACAGCTCTCTCAGAAGGGGGTGTGGCCGATCGCTGCCTGGGCCCAGAGACAAGCAGTAAGCTGCCACGGGGAGGGGTGGACACCGAAGTATCAGCATCTGAAGCATGGGGGAGCGTAAGACTGTTTGATGGCCACGTTCCCCTCAATCTTACAGTGTCGGCTGAGCCAAGGGGCTGCCTGCATTCAGCTGCACCATGTATTTCACTCCCTGACAGCAGGGCAGGAGCGCTCACTTTCTCCCTACAGAGCGCGTCTGCAACCTCCTTTCCTTGCTGTACAGCCTGAGCAGCCCCCTCGGCCAGGCTGCTCAGCTCTGTAAAAGCGTGTCGGCCCTACCTCCCCTGGCCCCACGCTGTATTCCCCCCGCAGCTTGCCTGCGACCATAAGACCCAAACCTATGCCCCCTGGATGATGAAAGCTTTTTCTGGGAAGGCATATGAAGAGAACTGGGGCTGAGGCGAGTGGGTGGGCGACTGTGCCTCCGCGGCCTACCTCCTTGATCTGAATAACAAGGCTAAGCAGCCGCAGCAAGAGGAGCTTCCCTGCATTTTGCCACCACCCTCTCCAGCCAGCCTGTACCCTCCTGGGACACCTTAGCCAGGATGAGCTGCTGCAATGCGTCTGCCATGAGGAGAAAGAAACTGGATGACTGCACTTTTGTTCCTCACGCTGACTCCCGCCACAGGTAAGCAGTTACAACATCCGTCTCTTTTATAAAATTCCCAGCTCCACTCCCCCATAACCTAACCAGTGGGAAAAGAAGGGTGCAAATCCTCCAATCACCTTTCTTTCCTTCTCCCCAGCAGTCCCTGTCTCTTTCATTAACCATTTCATGGCCTTCTAGGAGAGTCAGACAAGTCCACCATGTAGCTACCACTTTAGCACCCTTGGCAGTGGCCAGGCTGAGGAACGTTGGAGGAGGAATCATCAGAAGCTACCCAGGACACACGAGTGTAGATTTGGATATCGAGCAAGTCTAGAGCAGATAGCAGCAGTCTTTAGCTCATGGACTCCACAGCACCCAGTGGCCAGAAGAAGCCTCCAGCACCTGGACACACCACTACAACTAAGCGCCAGTTATTTATTTACTGCCTCCTCTTTATTTCTATCACCTTCTTTGCACCCAAGGAGGTGAACCTCACCATAGGGACCCTGCCTTCCCTGCACCAAAAACCCTATACCATCCAGGGCACCTTAACCAACATTCAGCAGGAGATCCCTTAACATCAGAGTTTGCCCCGAAGGAATCGGGTGCATTCCTTCCACCCATTTCACTCTGACCCAGGGAGCTACTAACCGTGAGTGCCAACTACTACACCCATCAGGCCACCACCAGATTCACACATTGCACCTATACGGCATGGTCACTGCACTGCCACTAATGATCATACTGTAGTGTGCTGCCACACCAGAATATTCTGCAAAATGGGCCACATGCTGCTTCCACCATTCTAGGGTTGCCACCCACCTGATGCCTCTTCTGCCATTCCTACAATGGGTCTTCTTGGCCTAATGATATGTACATGTTAAGGGGGGTCATTTATTTAAACCAGTGTTTTAGATGCTGGTCTTAATACCCCTTTAGTTGGTTTTGAATGCGCTGAACTTATGTAGAGGCCTTTACATAACTTTAGTGTATCCACCACCTGTCTAAATCTATGCCAGCTCCCTTACTAGCGTAGATATAGACTATTTTCTATGCCTAGAACAGGCACATTTTACACTCCTTTTTTCGGCTTACAAATACTGATCAAAACTGGACTGTCTTTCCTTGTTAAAAAAAAATTATTGCAAATGTAAATGGCCAAAACAGATGCAAAGAAGTCCCCTTTCAGATGGTCAGTATTTTGAATTTGTATTTGTAAGCCAAAAGCAGGAGTGGGTCCAAAATACAGAAGAGATGCAAATATTTCTATTACATTTTATTTCTGTTTTGGACCAACTCCTGATTTTGGCTTACAATTACTGATCAAATACTGACTGTCTGAAAGAGGCTTTATGGATTCTCAAAAAATAGGCTTAGTTTTTTTTAGTTTTGTGTTCATCGGAATGGAAAAATAAACCCACCGCAAATAAAGCCACTGCTGCTGCCACCCTCCCCACTCTGAAATGAGGCCAATGCTTGAATCTTGGGGCTCTGCACGGTTAAGTTAACAGTGATAAATTAGACCTGACGCTAACAGTGACCTGTAATACTGATGCACAGTAAATCTACAGCTAACAGAAGGGATTAAAGAGCATGTGTTTGGACCGTCACAGCCTGCATTAAAAGCCATTACACTTCAGGGGTGCGCAAGAGTTTTTGCTTTACTGAAGGGTGCTGTATGCGTTTCTTTTTGTTTAACAGAATGGATTAACTATGAATGTGGGTGTGTAAGGATGAGGGCAATTCTGTTATGTTGTGAACTGCATAAATACTGCAACATCTCCCTTTAGTGAATAGATGTCAGCAAAGCATATGTCAGTCTAAGTCAGCATTGGAGTTGCCTGTTAGAGAAAAACAATGAACTTATTTAGGTTGTAAAGTTTGGAAATAGCTAATTTCTGGGCCGACTTGGACTCTTACAAGTTTATTATCAAACTGAAAATGCAAGTTTGGCCCTGCACTGAGTAAATGGCTTGTTGCATCACACACTCCCTGTGTGAGGGGAGGAGGTTCCTGTGAGGATCGGGAAGTGCGTCTCTGGATGGTGGTGCTGATGAACAGTGAGGGAGCAGCTCGGCTGATTCTACAAGTGAACGGACTGGATCATGGTGGACACTGGCGACATCACGAGGCAGAAGTTTACAGCAACGGCTTCAGTTTCCAGTTCTGGAGGGGACCAGGAAATAAGGAAAAGCACCAAGAATCTGCTCAAGGAACTGTAAGTGCCGCTTTGCCACGTCACATTGCATCACATGGTTGAAATGGCACGGCATACAGATAAAGCATCAAGTAGGGTGACGGGCTGCAGGCTAAGGTGTAACCAGAAGGGACTCACACGCCGACACCTTCTTATCATAGGAGAGTCTTGGCTGCGCATATGGTGTCGCACTACTGGAGCTGGAGCAAGGATTAGAGCTGCAATTAAAGGGACAGACATCAATTACCAATTAATTACAAATAGCAAAGCCTTATTTAAAGAGACAGACATCATTTACCTGTGGATTACATATAGTATTGTAAAACACTTAGAGTGCACCTCAAAGAGGAGCTATAAATGCTGCTTTGCCGCATCACATTGCACCACACGGTTGAAGTGGCACGTGGGCATACAGATAAACATCAAGTAGCGTTTCATTGTGGTGGACGGGCTGCAGGCTAAACCGTAGCCAAAAGAGACTCACACGCCGACACCTTCTTATCATAGGAGAGTCTTGGCTGCGCATCGGGTGTCACACTACTGGAGTTGTAGCGATGACTAGGCAGACATCAATTACCTGTGGATTACAAATAGTATAGAGCAATACTTAGGGTGCACCCCAACGAGGAACTCGTCCAGGAGGAACATTCAAGTGCAGCTACGCTACATGAAGGACTTTGCGGACAAGGCCAAATTGACTGTTTTACTGTTAGGCCGTGTTACAGTTATTGATGGTTCATTCTCTGTTACCTATCTGTTTTATATATTCCCAGGTACTTGTTCACTACCTTGTCTAGTAAACGTAAGTGCTGGGAAAGAACCGCTGTCTGTGTGGCATCGTGTTCCGTCTGTACTTCTGGGCCCAGTCCTCGGTCTTCTCTCAGGTGCACTAGAACATAATGCACAGCGATACACTCCCCTGCAATCTCCCTGCAGCTTACTTTCCAAGACTTCACACTGAGATTGAGCCACCAAGTCGGATGGATATGATTCGGCAGAGTGGCCTGGTTATTCCTGATTTATCACAATTAATGACAAATTAATTTGTAACAAATCAAATTTCTTGTCGAAGTTTGCTGAATCAAACTTTTAAAAACTTCGCTCATCACTAATTGTTATGTATAAAGTTATTGAGGTTTAGAGGGGTGTCATGTGCCGCCATGAGACATTGGTGTCATCTATGTTGAGGTAGAACTGGACCATCTGGGGTGTCTCGTATACTCACTATTCATTCTATGGTTTCTCTGCTGAAGCAGCACAATCTTCTCAGGAATCTAAGAAAAGAAGAAAATCCAAGTGTGAGGTTCTCAGAAGAGTCTTGGGGTGAAAGGGAGAACCCCTTATCCAAAGACAGAACCCTGGATGATCAATCCTCAAGCAACACGCCCGGAATAGTAAAGCAGTCAATGGGTGCACTGAAATCTATAAGTGTCCATGTAAGACATGCAGAGAAAAAGTCCTCCAGAAATGCCGCTACTATCTGCAGATGTCAGCCACAGCTACTAGATGGAGGTCACCATCAGTCCTGGTCTATTAGCTCCATATTTCATATTAGGGAAGAGCAAACTAAGTGGGTGCAATAATTCACAAAAACCTGCGCTTACCTTAGCCCCCAGCTCTCCTCTCCACTGCTGATGGAGGAAATAGAAAGAGATAAGAAATATATAAGACATCATAGTAACATCAGGAGAATAACAAGGGAGGACTACAGGGGCCATGTCCAGCCAGGACTCACAGGCTTCTTGGACGGTTTCTCCTGAAACACTTGGGCAGCCAGGATCTTCTTGGTCTATAAAAATTTCAAAAATAGGAAATGAAAGGTGTGATGAGCGGAGGACGGAGAATCAGTCTATACGATGTGATCAGCTCATTATCTCTGGACTCTGCTCTTACCTTTCCTCCCCCTCTCCATCCAATTCTTCTTCTCTGTTGGACATAAAACATAAAAAATAAATTTGCATTTTATAATCAATGGGGATGCTCATTATTAAGAGTCTCTAGGTCCAGATGGAAGGAACTTTAGAGACTAATCATTTGGTGTCATGTCATGGAGGAGACTCTTAGGACACCAATGGTTGTGGACCAGATGCCTCTAACCTCAGCCCTGCTCCTGTTATAAACTTACATGGTCTCCATGGTGTAAAATGTGGGACATCGGCTGATGGTTCTTATTCTACAGAAGAAAAGACAGATCTGGTTAACTGGACACTCTCAGCACATGGGCCCCATATACCCGTCATGCCAGCCCTAGAATGTGCTGCAGGACTGGTGACCACTAATGGAACTTCTATCTGGAGCCACCAGCAATAATTCTATCTCTATAATGTATTATTGGCAGAAGATTTGCACTCAGAAAGTGTCCGGATCAGATAATCTCCTCCGTGGTTATTAATTTACCTGCACAAACTATTCCTTTCTACTTCCTTATAGGAATGTTAGCAGTTCACACATAAGGACTACTCATCCATCATCCTACAAGGAAGACTCCTATATTCTAACAGTAGAGAAGAAAGGTGGTTATGGTGAAGTATAATTACCGTATTGTGGGCTGGGACGTGTACACTCTGTACCACCACCTGATGGAAGAAGAATCAGACAGATATGACTTCTACATGTTCTAGAAATTCTTATCCCCAGAAATGATACAATCGGCCTCGTTACTGAGCAGCAGCGCCATATTCTACAGGAGCCCTGTGTTTCCTTCTCTTCTATCACCTCTTGGCCTTGAGGTTCTTTGTCTCTTGGGATAATGTGGGATCCACGAATAAAAACACCATATATTGGGGCAATCACACTATGGGGCAGATTTATCACGTTTGAAGGTTCATATATCTATTTTACACAAAGCCAAATTTCCTACATTGCCCACACCTCCTGAGAGATGTGTCCTCGGTACAGAACGTGGAATCAATGCCTGCTATGAGCCGACACTAGGAATAATAAATATGTCAGATATTGGATGCCACAACCCTCATGGATAACCCCGCCCACTTTTCTAACCACTTTTCAGAACTGGCGATTGGTGAGAGAAGATGTAAATTTATGACGTTTTACCATCAGATTTCACAAGAAATTCATTTAAAAAACAAATACATCAGCGCACGTGTGGTACCAGTTCCATAAAGATTTGTTTCTGTGACATCATAGGCAGCAGCAGCTGTGGTTTAACCCCTTAATAACCTTAATGTCCTCAAGAATGTTTTGAATTTGAAATACTTCATAGTGATGTACATACCTCACATCACAATGTTCTCCAAACTGTTTCTCTGCCTCCTGGATCAGCATCTCTGCAATCCTATTCTCCTCATCCTGATTTTTCTCCTCCTTCAGATGTTCTGATTCCTCCTCCTTATCCTCATTTTTCTCTTGATGTTTCACCTCCATTTCAGTCTCCTCCACAACCTCCTTTAGATGTTCCTCCTCGTCCAGACGTTTCTCCTCTACCTCCTTAACATTCTCCTCCTCCAGATGTTCCGCCTCCTCATTCTCCTTCTCCTCCAGATGTTGCTCCGCCTTTATAATGTCAGTCTCCTGCAGAGTTTCCTCTCCCTCTAGATCTCCCTCTTGCTTAGTACCCTCCTCCAGATGTTCCTCTTCTTTATTCTCCTCCATCTCTGCCTCCTTATTCTCTTCTTCCAGATGTTCCTCCTCTATATTTCTCTCCTCCTCCCCCTCCATATTCTCTTCCTTCTCCAGATGTTCATCCTCCTTATTCTCATCCACCAGATGTTCCTCCTCCCCCTTTTTCTCCATCTCCTCTTCCATCCTGTAAAGAGTAAAGAAGATTACAGGTTAGAAAAAGTAATTAACTGATCTAATTTACCAAACTCACCCATAATTTCTGCCACAAGTATACAGTTCTCTAATTTATTCTTGATATTTAAGATTCTTATTAGTCCTCCCTCACTGGTGATCACACCCAACCCATACCAGCCCCTGAGGACTTCTACACACATTAATAACACTCAGTGCCCAATCATTGTATCCATCCTGCACCAGTCCTTCACTATCTGTACCCACACACTCACTGGTATCTACACTGGATCTTGCACTTTTGGGGTTATATTCCCTCCTGTCTATGATCAGATATAGGATAACATGTATTAGATGTATTTACCTGAATTTCTCTATATCGCTTGCTATATCGCCAAATCTTAAAAAGGGAGAGAAGAGAAAACACAAGATAAAAAGAGAGAAGCAGAGACCTTACATGGAGGAGGCCTATAGGAAAAGGGGAGAAATGAGAGAGAAGAAAGGAGCACAAGACAGAGTGTACAGTCGTGGCCAAAAGTTTTGAGAATGACACAAATATTAGTTTTCACAAAGTTTGCTGCTAAACTGCTTTTAGATCTTTGTTTCATTTGTTTCTGTGATGTAGTGAAATATAATTACACGCACTTCATACGTTTCAAAGGCTTTTATCGACAATTACATGACATTTATGCAAAGAGTCAGTATTTGCAGTGTTGGCCCTTCTTTTTCAGGACCTCTGCAATACGACTGGGCATGCTCTCAATCAACTTCTGGGCCAATTCCTGACTGATAGCAACCCATTCTTTCATAATCACTTCTTGGAGTTTGTCAGAATTAGTGGGTTTTTGTTTGTCCACCCGCCTCTTAAGGATTGACCACAAGTTCTCAATGGGATTAAGATCTGGGGAGTTTCCAGGCCATGGACCCAAAATGTCAATGTTTTGGTCCCCGAGCCCCTTAGTTATCACTTTTGCCTTATGGCACGGTGCTCCATCGTGCTGGAAAATGCATTGTTCTTCACCAAACTGTTGTTGGATTGTTGGAAGAAGTTGCTGTTGGAGGGTGTTTTGGTACCATTCTTTATTCATGGCTGTGTTTTTGGGCAAAATTGTGAGTGAGCCCACTCCCTTGGATGAGAAGCAACCCCACACATGAATGGTCTCAGGAGGCTTTACTGTTGGCATGACACAGGACTGATGGTAGTGCTCACCTTTTCTTCTCCGGACAAGCCTTTTTCCAGATGCCCCAAACAATCGGAAAGAGGCTTCATCAGAGAATATGACTTTGCCCCAGTCCTCAGCAGTCCATTCACCATACTTTCTGCAGAAGATCAATCTGTCCCTGATGTTTTTTTTGGAGAGAAGTGGCTTCTTTGCTGCCCTTCTTGACACCAGGCCATCTTCCAAAAGTCTTCGCCTCACTGTGCGTGCAGATGCGCTCACACCTGCCTGCTGCCATTCCTGAGCAAGCTCTGCACTGGTGGCACTCCGATCCCGCAGCTGAATCCTCTTTAGGAGACGATCCTGGCGCTTGCTGGACTTTCTTGGACGCCCTGGAGCCTTCTTAACAAGAATTGAATATCTTTCCTTGAAATTCTTGATGATCCTATAAATTGTTGATTGAGGTGCAATCTTAGTAGCCACAATATCCTTGCCTGTGAAGCCATTTTTATGCAACGCAATGATGGCTGCACGCGTTTCTTTGCAGGTCACCATGGTTAACAATGGAAGAACAATGATTTCAAGCATCACCCTCCTTTTAACATGTAAAGTCTGCCATTTTAACCCAATCAGCCTGACATAATGATCTCTAGCCTTGTGCTCGTTAACTTTCTCACCTGAGTTAACAAGACGATTACTGAAATTATCTCAGCAGGTCCTTTAATTGCAGCAATGAAATGCAGTGGAAAGTTTTTTTGGGGATTAAGTTAATTTTCATGGCAAAGAAGGACTATGCAATTCATCTGATTACTCTTCATAACATTCTGGAGTATATGCAAATTGCTATTATAAAAACTTAAGCAGCAACTTTTCCAATTTCCAATATTTATGTAATTCTCAAAACTTTTGACCACGACTGTACCTACCTCCAGTACTAGCTGCAACTCTCAAGAGAGTGTCAGCTCTTTGTCTCCCTATATGATGTGTGTGATTTCATAATAACTGGGTGGGACTAAGAACCAGATCATTCTGTGACATCATAAGCAGCAGCACATTAGGAGCCACTAACTATAGCATGAAAGATGATCTGTCACCTCTGTGTGTTTTAGTAAATACTTGTATTCTCCCTAAAATATCAGTTATAGAGCATATCTCCATAGAACTCTGCATTGTGCTATACCTCTTTTATTCCCTGAACACTGTCAGCACTGATTGGATAGTATGTCATATTGGCAAGGATAATGGTAACACCCAGTTGTTGTTTCCTGGAGGAATAACTGAGGGATTCTACAATGCTGAGTTCTAAGATTGAGCCAAAATTTTATATTATGGAGAATATAATTATTTACTAAATCAGACGTGTCAGGAGAGCTGACCGATCGTTTGTAAAATACTCCAAGCTAGAAAAATATAATAAGTGATAAGAGAGGAAGAGAAATAAAGAAGAAGGATGGATAGATAGATAGATAGATAGATAGATAGATAGATAGATAGATAGATAGATAGATAGATAGATAGATAGATATATGAATGGACGGACAGACAGACAGGTAGACGGTTGAACTCAAATTATTAATAAAGATGAAGGTTTCTATTCTATAGAATGCGAATGAAGGAGGAGACGGGACAGAGAAGCTCAGACGGCCTGACATTACAGGAGGAGACCTATAGGAAGAGGATGAGGAAGGACAGAAGGAAATGAAGACACAACAGGGGCCAAAGACAGAATGTACTTACCTCTCCACCACTAACTGTAACCCTCAAGGGAGTGTCAGCTCTGCAGCTCCTTATATAATGTGTGTGATGTCATAATAACTGGGCGGGGCTGAAAAATCACAACATTCCGTGACATCATAGGCAGCAGCAGCAGCAGCTGTGGTTTAACCCCTAAATACCTCAGATATGTAATGCCCTATAAATCTGTATTTATACTCATATTATTGTCTTGATCCTGGAAATGAGGACACGTAACCATAGTTAAGAGGTCGGCACCTGCACCAGCAAAGTTCTTATTAGGACTGCCGTCAAATGGGCCCCAAACCCTTATTCTGGGGGTTCCCTGTCTGTAAAGCCTCCACATTGTATAAAGTACAGGACAGGATATAAGTGGATCATTTTGCAGCTGCTGTGAAACATTGTAACTCACGCTGTAACATTAAAAGGACAGGCTGGATACAAGTGAAGGAGGAGAAGGAGATGAGGGGAGTTCTGAGGAAGTATTCAGTGAGACTGCAGGGATCATCACACATAACAAACCCTCTGACACAAACCTCCTTTTCTTTTTCCGCTTTTAACTAGACTCTCCACCTTCCATACAAATACCGACTATACACCATTGTTTTGGGTTAAGTGGGATTGGCCACAGCTTTATTAAATTAAACATCCTTATGTCTATGCTCTTTAAGCCAACTACCGATGTTCTCTATCTCATCCGAATGCAAGCTGTTGTACAGCAAGCATTAGGACCTCCCTTTCTTTCTTCGGGCACAGACTACCACCACCGAGGAAGGCAGAGTAGACCTACTCTGAATTCTGGCCAACCCCACCCAACAAAGACAACGCTCTTTCCGCCGCCATCCTGCAAACCAGCCAGAAATATATCCAGACCAATCTGGTTTAAATGCACACCATCTGGCAAAAGCAGAGCCTGGTTGTCCCCTTCAATCTCCGGATGCCGCAGAACAACACCTCCTTGACTTCTAACAAACTTAGAAACGTTGACATTCAACACCTGATGACACATCTCAATAGCCGCCACATTCCGAGCCCCCTGCCAGCGGCGCCGTGGAATATTCTCCGACCAGACCGTAATCACTTCACTAAAAAATCTAGTAAAACGACCCAAATCCAGTGTAATCAACTGAATCAGATCCCCTATCTTAACCTTACAGAAGTCCACCTGTGTGGATGATCAACGCTAAGTTATCTACCCCTTGACGGCTAATGTCAACCACCTCAGGTAATACACCAACCCACTGCAAACCTCTAATTCCTCTCCAATGTACCTCCACATCCGGAATCCATAGCGATAAACCAACCGGACAAATTTTGGCCCTCTGTGAAGCCCAATAGATGAAGGAGTGACTGACCATCCAAACGTGAACACCCTCTGAACCTGGAATAAACAAAAGAAAAAAAAAAAAGAAATTATAGGAAATTATTGGCACATTGCCCACACCTCACATAGTTATCAAATCTGGTCTAACATATGTTCGGAAACAAGTGGATCTACACCTCCCTAACTTTTTTATATCCTGTTCGTTAAGCCCATACAAATCAGCCATAGTAGCGGCCCCTATCCGGAAAGAGTGAGTCCCAAATTCCCCAGGGAGTAAACCCAATTCCCGCAAACAGGTATTAATAATGGAAGAAAACTGAAATCTTGATAGTGAAAGACCAGACTGGTGAACTAAAAATGAGACCTTCCCTGAGCGCAGACGTGCAAAATCAGAAACTAATACAACAGGACAACCTGCCGACCCCAATGGGCCAATGGATATCCAATGACCGCGACCTATATGATCTGTCTTTGACTTACGGACACATATCCTCATGCGACCCCCTATGAAGCACACATCCTTGGAAAACAAACCGCCAGGCTTGCGCTGCCTAGCTGATACTAACTCGCAGATGCGGAGTGAAGCAAAAAAGGCTAAAGCGAAAGCCGCACAAAATAAAGCAAGCTCCCAGGAATCAAGGCCAAGGCACACCTGTAACATCCCAGAGTTATGTTACTAAACTCTTTTTCCCCGCTACTATTTGTTGGTAACATGTGCCTTGTCATCTAATGTGATTTTATTTAATATTCCTCACAAATGTGCATTTTCTAAGCCTGTTACATGTAATTGCTGTAATTTTCATGTACACCAGCAGGTGGCAGCAATGTGTTTAGTAGGGCCATAGTTACAGTTTAGCATATCTAGACTGGAATAGTTTATTCCAGTTTAGCTCCCCCTCTTTGAGCAGAGTGGGCTCACCCATGTCCTGCCTCATGGGGAGGGAAGGAAGTTCAGTTAGTGTGCCAGCCACCCCGGCTAGGGGAAGGCTGTGCTGGTAAGAGCTCCCAATTCTAGGGATCCCAATCCAGGATTGTGTCTCGGCTGAGACCAAAGATCATCATTCCCAGCCTGAGCCTTCAGCCTCAGCTAGTGACAAGCAAGCAGCCACCTCCAGAACTCCAGGAAGAACCATACCCTGTGAGCTAACTGTGAGTACCATCCAGAGACCAGAAGAAGCCAAATTCCTCCTCAGCTAGTCATTCCCATACACAGCAGAAGATAGACAGAGCAGAAGATATAGATTCCTGCCAAATATTACAGAGCCATAAGCAGACGACTTATCCTGCAAGAGAGCTCCAGGCACATGATAGAAGCAGAAGAGATAGTAATCCCTGCCATACATTGCCAATACCTGCTGGCAGGGCTGGGACAAGGCCATTTGGTGCCCAGGGCGAAGATGGCAAACTGCGCCCCCCCCCCCCCCCCCCCCCCGTTTTTAAGAAAGAATCAATGTTGTTTCAAAACAAGAATATACTTAAAGCAATAGAACAAAGGACTGTGGGACTTTGAAAGTATTCATTTTAAAACACGTGTGTAAACACGAATATGAACTTTGCCCCACGATAGCTCTTTTGTAGAACCCCCATAAAAACTTACAGTTACTTGACTTGGCCCTTGGGGATCTCGGACGCCACTTCAACACTTGGCCGGGGGCTCGGCGGAGCTGATGTTGTGCTTTATCCTAATGAGAAAGATTTCATAATAAGGATTTGGAGAAGGGGCAGAGGAATAGCAGAGCAGGGAGAGGCTGGTGCTGCTACTAGGGGGTCATACCATGGGGGAGTAATAAAGCCCACCATAATGCCCCCCCCAGTAGTAATAATTCTCCTTATAATATGCAAAACATACCCCTTTGTAATGCCCCCAGTTGAGCTAATGTTCCCATAATGTGCCAACATAAAATACCCCTTCTCAGTGCCCCCGTAGATGACCCCCATAGTGCTCCCCCCTTCCCCATAGTACCCACCATAATGTGTCCCAGTATAAAATGCCCCTATACAGAGCCCCCCATATAAAATATCTTCTTTTTAGCCTCAGTAGATGCCCCTAAATAATCTGCAGTAAGATGTGCCCCCATAGATGCCCCCATATCATGTGCCAGTAGCCAGAGCCCCCCCCCATATCATGTGCCAGTAGCCAGAGCCCCCCCCATATCATGTGCCAGTAGCCAGAGTGCCCCCATATCATGTGCCAGTAGCCAGAGCCCCCCCCCCCCATATCATGTGCCAGTAGCCAGAGTGCCCCCATATCATGTGCCAGTAGCCAGAGTGCCCCCATATCATGTGCCAGTAGCCCCCCATATCATGTGCCAGTAGCCCCCCTTATTGCCAATAGCCCCCTTATGGGCCAGTAGCCCCCCTTATGTGCCAATAGCCCCCCTTATGTGCCAGTAGCCCCCTTATGGGCCAGTAGCCCCCCTTATGTGCCAGTAGCCCCCCTTATCATGTGCCAGCCCAGTAGTCCCCCCTTATCATGTGCCAGCCCAGTAGCCCCCCTTATGTGCCAGCCCAGCCCAGTAGTCCCCCCTTATCATGTGCCAGCCCAGTAGGCAGCCCCCCTTATCATGTGCCAGCCCAGCCCAGTAGTCCCCCCTTATGTGCCAGCCCAGCCCAGTATTGTACCTATATAAATAAAAAAAATAAAAAAAAAAAACTTATACTTACCTCCAGCAATGTGATGCGATGCAGGCCGCCTCTTCCGTCTGTGTCCCTCGCTATACGGCAGTCAGGCGACGCGATGACGTCATCGCGCCGCCTGCACCGGCCTCTGATAGGCTGCCAGCATTAGGCCGGCAGCCTATCAGAGGAACAGGAGGGGACACACCTCTCCCTCCTCTGCCGCAGCGCAGGCATCTGTATTGCAGTCCTGAGGACTGCAATACAGATGACTATGGAGATGAGCGCTTCCGCAATGGAAGCGCTCATCTCCTGCTCTGCCCTGCCGCCGGCCGCGGCCGCCCCCACTTGTCACCAGGGCCGCGGCCTTGCGGCACTCAGGCTTGCCGGCCCACCTGCGCCCCCCTCCTTGTAGCGCCCAGGGCACCCGCTCCTTCGGCCCCTGCCTTGTACCGGCCCTGCCTGCTGGGACCCAAGACTATTGCTGTATCTCGTGTGGATTAATGCTACGTCAAGTAAAGACAAGTTGAATTATATCCCAAGTCTTGATCTCAATTATTGCTACCGAAACCCTCAATTACTCCTACTAGCAACACTCATTTTATTGCAAGTGAGCCAGGATCCAGGAATCCAGCTGTACCAAGGTAGGAGACACCGTTGACACTATTGCCATTATCACACAGAGACATTATACCACTCTTGCATTCCTCACCTGGTACGTGAGTTGCAACATCTTAAAGGGCCCTGAGATTGTACCCTGCGCACGCTGCAATTGGCGTCACAAACAAAAACAATAGACTTCTATATCCATATCCGGACCCACTGCATTATTTTGGCGTCCGCCTAACTGTACCACGGTCCTGCTCATTGCACACCGCTTCCAAAATTGTAATTAAACTCAAATATAAGGAAAAGAAAACTGGTCTACGCATATCTACCCCAGATGAGTCTTTTTTCCATCCTCTAACAATCGCCTCACCAGAAAGTGATATCTTGTACACCATGTAGCTGTAAAAAGAAAGACACCTCCGATAATCCCTTACGAACCACATTAGCTGAAGATAAAATATTGCATGATCGCACTAGGAATTGAAGAGTAACCCGCAGCAACTCGTCAGGCTGCATAGGGACAATCCCCCCAATACCTGACAACTAGGGTTAAGCGAACCCGAACTGTAAAGTTCGGGTTCGTACCGAACTTTAGGATTTTTGGACCCCGAACATTTCCGTAAAAGTTCGGGTTCGGTGTTCGGCGCTTTCGTGGCGCTTTTTGAAAGGCTGCAGAGCAGCCAATCAACAAGCGGTTAACTGTCTGACCTTAGAAGCCATCACAGCCATGCCTACTAATGGCATGGCTGTGATTGGCCAGAGCAGCATGTGACCCAGCCTCTATAAAAGCTTGAGTCACGTAGCGCTGCACGTCACTCTGCTGATACAAGTGTAGGGAGAGGATGCTGCTGGACTTGTGATTTCAGGGAGAGAATAGGAGAGAATCTAACTCAGCGATCTACAGACAAATAGTTGTGTGGGTGCAGGGCACAATCGTTTTACCCTGCCCTTAGGCCATTGACCAAAAAAAAAAAAAAACTTTTATAATTCTGTTAGTTAGGTGGGCGGCGGCGGCAGCCATTTTATGCAAGCTCAGTGCACTAGCACTGCATCTGAGCTTTTGGGACATTGCAAATCACAATTTTTTTGGGCAAACTACAACATTTTGATTAGTTAGTGTGCAATTTAAGCTAGAAATACACCCATCATTTTCTGGGGTTTGAAAAACACACTTTTTTGTCAAAAACCACTATTTTCAGGCCTTGCAGCATCAACACGTGTGAAATTACAGGCTTATATACTGTTGTCAAATTGAGTTGTTAAACAAACACTCGTTTGGGTACAAAAAATTTAGTTGGCAGCCTTTTATGCAGATGTCATTGTGAGATACACCCTTAATACATTTTGGTTATATTCAGAGATTTTAAATACTGCAATTTGGTGCACCAATATTGAATTCAGGCCTACACTGGTTCAGGTCGTGTGAGATACTCCCTCTACATACAGGGGTTTAATACAGCCATTTGAAATACAGCCATTTGAAATACATCCATTTTGTGCAAAGAAATATTTAATTTAGGCGTACACTGGTTCAGGCCCTGTGAGATACCCCCTCTACATACAGGGGTTTGATTAAGGCATTTGAAATAAAGCCATTTGAAATACAGCTATTTTGGGCAAATAAATATTTAATTCAGGCCTACACTGGTTTAGACCATGTGAGATACACCCTCTACATACAGGGGTTTGATTCAGGCAATTGAAATACAGCCATTTGAAATACAGCCATTTTGGGCAAAAAAATATTTAATTTAGGCCTACACTGGTTCAGGCCCTGTGAGATACACCCTCTACATACAGGGGTTTGATTCAGGCATTTGAAATAAAGCCATTTGAAATACAGACATTGTGGGCAAAGAAATATTAAATTTAGGCCTACACTGGTTCAGGCCCTGTGAGATACACCCTCTACATACAGGGGTTTGATTCAGGCATTTGAAATAAAGCCATTTGAAATACAGACATTGTGGGCAAAGAAATATTAAATTTAGGCCTACACTGGTTCAGGCCCTGTGAGATACACCCTCTACCTACAGGGGTTTGATTCAGGCATTTGAAATACAGCCATTTGAAATACAGCCATTTTGGGCAAACAAAAATTTAATTTAGGCCTACACTGGTTCAGGCCAAGTGAGATACACCCTCTACATACAGGGGTTTGATTCAGGCATTTGAAATACAGCCATTTGAAATATAGCCATTTTGGTCAAAGAAATATTTAATTTAGGCCTACACTGGTTCAGGCCCTGTGAGATACACCCTCTACATACAGGGGTTTAATTCAGGCACTTGAAATACAGCCATTTGAAATACAGCCATTTTGGGCAAAGAAATATTAAATTTAGGCCTACACTGGTTCAGACCGTGTGAGATACACCCTCTACATACAGGGGTTTGATTCAGGCATTTGAAATACAGCCATTTGAAATATAGCCATTTTGGTCAAAGAAATATTTAATTTAGGCCTACACTGGTTCAGGCCCTGTGAGATACACCCTCTACATACGGGGGTTTGATTCAGGCATTTGAAATACAGCCATTTGAAAGACAGCCATTTTGGGCAAAGAAATATTTAATTTAGGTCTACACTGGTTCAGGCCCTGTGAGACACACCCTCTACATACAGGGGTTTGATTAAGGCATTTGAAATACAGCCATTTGAAATACAGCCTTGTTGGGCAAAGAAATATTTAATTCAGGCCTACAATGGTTCAGACCATGTGAGATACACCCTCTACATACAGGGGTTTGATTTAGGCATTTGAAATACAGCCATTTGAAATACAGCCATTTTGGGCAAAAAAATATTTAATTTAGGCCTACACTGGTTCAGGCCCTGTGAGATACACCCTCTAAATACAGGGGTTTGATTCAGGCATTTGAAATACAGCCATTTGAAATACAGCCTTTTGAAATACAGCCATTTTGGGCAAAGAAATATTTAATTTAGGACTACACTGGTTCAGCCCCTGTGAGATACTCCCTCTACATACAGGGGTTTGATTCAGGCATTTGAAATACAGCCATTTGAAATACAGCCATTTTGGGCAAAGAAATATTTAATTTAGGCCTACACTGGTTCAGACCGTGTGAGATACACCCTCTACATACAGGGGTTTGATTCAGGCATTTGAAATACAGACATTGTGGGCAAAGAAATATTAAATTTAGGCCTACACTGGTTCAGGCCCTGTGAGATACACCCTCTACATACAGGGGTTTGATTCAGGCATTTGAAATACAGCCATTTTGGGCAAAGAAATCTTTAATTGAGGCCTAGTCTGGTTCAGGCCGTGTGAGATACACCCTTTACATACTGTCGTTCAATTCTACTATTAATTAAACACACATTTAGGGCAAGATCCTAATTTCAAAAAATATGAGGAGAGCGTCAAATAAGGCACGTGGCCCAGGTCGTGGTGCTGCTGGTGGAGCTCCTGTTGCAGGGAAAGGACGTGGTCGACTGATGCCAGCTACACGCACAAGTAAAACCCCTTCCTTAGGTGCGAGTAGGCGACAGTCCCGTCAGCGGTATTTGGTCGGGCCTAATGCGGCTCTACGAATGGTGAGGCCTGAACAAGTACAGGCGATAGTAGATTGGGTGGGAGACAAAGTGAAGGAACTGGATCCACTGTCAGCAACCCAGTCTCCTGCTGAAAGACCACAGTTGGCACCTGCAGCCGATGTCCATCAGTCTTTCACCTGACCCCCTTGCAAATCAGCCAAGCAGTCTGAGCCCCAAGTCATGCAGCAGTCTCTTCTGCTTTTTGATGACTCTGTTAGCAGGGTTTCCCAGGGCCATCCACCTAGCCTTGCCCCAGAAGTGGAAGAGATTGAGTGCACCGATGCCCAACCACTTTTTTTTCAAGATGAGTAAGTACATGGGAGGACCATCGCAGCATGTCTCGGATGATGACGAAACACAGGTGCCAACTGCTGGGGCTTTCGAAAGTGTGCAGACCGACAAGGAAGGCAGGGGTGAAGACTGGGTTGAAGATGATGTGGAGGACGATGAGGTCCTCGACCCCACATGGAATCAAGGTCATGCGAGTAACCTATGGAGTTCGGAGATAGAGGCGGTGGTCGCACAGAGCCACCAGAACAGCAGAAGAGGGAGCAGGATGCAAAAGCAGAGCGGCCGTCCTCTAGACAGTATGCCTCCTACTTCCCACCGCAGCAAGGGACCGAGCACACCAAAGCCAGCTCCAAGGAGTTCCCTGGCGTGGCAGTTCTTTAGACCAGTGTTTCCCAACCAATGTGCCTCCAGCTGTTGCAAAACTACAACTCCCAGCATGCCTGCACAGCCAAAGGCTGTTCGGGCATGCTGGAAGTTGTAGTTTTGCAACAGCTGGAGGCACATTGGTTGGGAAACACTGCTTTAGACAATGTGCTGACGACAAGACACGAGTGGTTTGCACGCTGTGCAATCAGAGCCTGAGGCGAGGCATAAACGTTCTCAACCTGAGCACAACCTGCATGTCCAGTCAAAGCACGAGCTGCAGTGGAGTAGACACCTCAAAAACCAAGAAAGGTCTCTGGCTCCTCCTGCTTCTTCTTATGCTGCAGTCTCGGCCATTTCATGTACCTCTGGAGTGACAGTGCCACCTGGCCTTTGAAATGCTGTCATTTTGTCTGGTGGAGACAGATAGTTTTAACGGCCTTATGGCGGTGGCTGTCCCACGGTACGTCGTGCCCAGCCGCCACTACTTTTACAGGCGAGCCATCCCTTCCCCGCACAACCAAGTAGGGGACAAAATCAGGTGTGCACTGCGCAACGGCATCTGTGGTAAGGTGCAACTGACTATGGATACGTGGACCAGTAAGCACGGTCAGGGCCGTTATATCTCCATAACAGCACACTGGGTAAATGCAGTGCCGGCTAGGCCTGAGGCGGATAGCAGTTTTGCGCATGTCCTTCTACCACCGAGTATTGCAGGGCGCTTCAGTTTGCCTCCTGTTGCTTCCTCCTCCTACTCTGCTTCCTCATCCTCTACCAGCTCCTCATAGGTCAGCGCAACACCTTCACCACCAACTCCAGCACAGCCAGGGATAAACGACAGCAGGCAGTTTTCAAACTTATCTGTTTGGGGGACAAACCCCACACCGCGCAGGAGCTGTGGATGGGCCTTGAACAACAGACCGATGAGTGGTTTGTGCCAGTCAGCCTTAAGCCCAGCCTGGTGGTGTGCGATAATGGGCGAAATCTCGTAGCAGCTCTGGGACTAGCCGGTTTGACGCACATCCCTTGCCTGGCGCATGTGCAGAATTTGGTGGTGCAGAGATTCCTTAAAAATTACCCCGATTTGCCAGAGCTGCTGCATCAAGTGCGGGCCATCTGTGCGCGCTTTGGGCGTTCTCACCCTGCTGCTGCTCGCCTGTCAGCGGTGCAGCTTAACTTCGGCCTTCCCGCTCACAGCCTCATATGCGACGTGCCCACAAGGTGGAACTCCACCTTGCACATGTTGGCCAGAATGTGCGAGCAGCAGCAGGCGATAGTGGAGTTTCAGCTGCAGCACGCATGGGTGAGTCGCTCGGCGGAACAGCACCACTGCACCACCAATGACTGGGCCTCCATGCGAGACCTGTGTTCCTTGTTGCGCTGTTTTGACTACTCCACCAACATGGCCAGTGCCGATAACGCCGTTCTCAGCGTTACTATCCCACTTCTATGCCTCCTTGAGAAAACGCTCCTGGCGATGATGGAAGAGGATGTGGCACAGGAGGAGAAGGAGGAAGAGGGATCATTTCGTAGGGTTTCCGGCCAGTCATTCCAAATTGGCTCCGAGGGTGGGTTTCTGCACCCACAAACCCAAGGTACACAATTGTCCAGCCAGGACACAGTTCTGGAGGATGAGGAGGTGGAGGATGAGGAGGAGGAGATGGAGGAGGAGGAACCATGTTCACAGCAGGGTGGCACCCAGACCAGCTTATGGCCATCACTGGTGCGTGGATGGGGGGATACAGAGGACACAGACAATACACCTCCCACAGAGGACAGCTTTTCGTTGCCTCTGGGCAGCCTGGCACACATGAGCGATTACATGCTGCAGTGTCTCCGCAACGACCGCTGAGTTGCCCACATTCTAACTTGTGCTGATTGCTGTGTGGCCACGCTGCTGGATCCCCGTTACAAGGACAACGTACCGTCCTTAATTCCGTCACTGGAGCGCGATCGTAATATGCGCGAGTACAAGCGCACACTGGTAGACGCGCTGCTGGTGGCATTCCCACCTGACAGCGGGGGCACAGTGGAAGCACAAGGCAAAGGCAGAGGACGAGGTCACCAATGCAGCTGGGGCACCGCCAGCACTTCAGAAGGCAGGGTTAGCATGGCCGAAATGTGGAAAAGCTTTGTCAGCACGCCACAATAACCAGCACCACCAGCTGATATTGAACGTCTTAGCAGGAGGCAGTATTTCACCAACATGGTGGAGCAGTATGTGTGCACACGCCTACACGTACTGAATGACGGGTCTGCCCCCTTCAACTTCTGGGTCTCCAAATTGGGCACATGGCCTGAGCTTGCCCTTTACACCTTGGACGTGCTGGCCTGCCCCGGAGCCAGTGTATTATCTGAACGTGTGTTTAGCGCGGCAGGGGGCGTCATCACAGACAAGCGCAGCCGTCTGTCTACAGCCAATGTTTATTAAAATGAACCAGGCATGGATCCCTCAGGACTTGTCCGTACCTTGTCCAGAATAGACATGTATACCGGCACTAACCAGCCATTGTTATACTACAATTGCTCATGTTTGTATTTTGGATATTTCACACTCTTTTGGAGTGTACCTTAATTTTAAAAAATTAAATTAAAACCAAAAACCTGTGATGGCTATCTCGTCCTCCTCCACCGCCGCTTCCACCTACTCTGCTACGTCCACCGCCTCCTCAAACTCCTACTCCATATGGAACTCCACCTCATAAATCTAATATATTTTTTTTTTTTTACATGTATCATTTCACTTATTTGTCATTTACATTTTCAGGTGAAATTCACCAATTTTTGGGTGTATCGTACCACTGCTATACCTAGTAGGCAGGTTAAAAAAAAAAAAATTGTCATTAACATTTTCAGGTGAAATTCACCAATTTTTGGGTGTATAGTACCACTGCTATATGTCACGGGGCACCAATGGCGCACTCAGTCTCCCATCAGCCGCAGACCTGCTGCTTAGCTTCGGGACCGAGGATCTGTGTTTGGCCTCGTTCCCAGGGCGGCTTTACTAGCTGGGAGGCTCCCTGCTCCTAGGTCTGCCTTAAGCGCTGAGCTGATCACTCGGTGCTCGACTTGTCTGTCTGTCGGTCATGTGACGCTGGCAACGTCACATGACCCTCAGACCCCACTATAAATAAAGGCAGCCTGCTTGCCACAGGTTGCCTGTTAATTCTAAGTTCCTGGCTATTTGTTGGACTACTGAATACTCACCTTATCCTGTTCCCTGACGATCCTTTGCCTGCTCCTCCTGTACTGCGCATCCCTCCTGGTATTGTGACCTCGGCTCCCACCTGACTACTCTTTACGGACTCCTCTGGTACTTCTCTACTCTCCTGGTATTTGACCCCGGCTTCTCCTGACCATTCTCTGCTTAACCCTTTGTACAGCGTAGCTCTCTTGGTTCTGACTTGGTCCGTTCACGTTCCGTATTTTGTCTGTCTTCCCTGCACATATCCTAAGTAAGGGACTGTCGTCCAGTTGTCCCCTGTCATCAGGACTCGTGAGGCAAGTAGGCAGGGCCAGGGGTGAGGGTGGAGCGCAGTGGTCACTATCCTTCCCCCTGTGTGTGTGTGGACGTGACCGTTACACTATATCTAGTAGGCTGGTTAAAATAATAATAATAATTGTCATTAACATTTTCTGGTGAAACTAACCAATTTTTGGGTGTATAGTACCACTGCTATACCTAGTAGGCCGGTTAAAAAAATAAAAAAATTATCTGTTACATTTTCGGGTGAAATTAACCAATTTTTGGGTGTATAGTACCACTGCTGTACATAGTAGGCCGGTAAAAAAATAAAATAAAAATTATCATTAACATTTTCGGGTGAAATTAACCAATTTTTGGGTGTATAGTACCACTGCTATATCTAGTAGGCCGGTTAAAAAATAAAATATTGTCATTAACATTTTCTGGTGAAATTAACAATTTTTTGGGTGTATAGTACCACTGCTATACCTAGTAGGCCGGTTAAAAAAAAAAATTCTCATTAACATTTTCGGATGAAATTCACCAATTTTTGGGTGTATAGTACCACTGCTATACCTATTACACCGGTAAAATAAATAAATTGTCATTAACATTTTCTGGTTAAATTAACCAATTTTTGGGTGTATAGTACCACTGCTATACCTAGTAGGCCGGTTAAAAAAAAGTAGAATTGTCATTAACATTTTCTGGTGAAATTAACCAATTAATGGGCGTATAGTACCACTGCTATACCTAGTAGGCCGGTAAAAAAAATAAAAATAAATTGTCATTAACATTTTCTGGTGAAATTAACCAATTTTTGGGTGTATAGTACCACTGCTATACTTAGTAGGCCGGTTAAAAAATAAAAATAAAATAAATTGTAATTAACTTTTTCAGGTGAAATTCACCAATTTTTGGGTGTATAGTACCACTGCTATACCTAGTAGGCCGGTTAACAAAAAAAAAAAATTTGTCAGTTACATTTTCAGTTGAAATTCAACAATTTTTGGGTGTGAAGTACCACTGCTATACCTAGTAGACAGGTTAAACAATAAAAACATTTGTCAGTTACATTTTATGGTCAAATTCAACAATTTTTGGGTGTAATATACCCCTCCTCTACCTAGTTGACAGCTTAATAAATTTCTATAATTTTTATTTTACATTTTCGGGTGACAATAAACAATTGTTTTCTGTCATAGACCCCTGCTCTACTTTTTCTGTTACATTCTTGTGTTGACATTATACAATTTTAGACGTGAATAAACCCCTGCTCTGCATTGGTGACAGGGAATAAAATTTCGGAAATGCTTCTTTAATGGTTGCGCGCCACCTCCTTTGATTCAATGCTTAAACTTAAACAAGTTGTACCACATTTAAGCTTTAATACTTTGTCCCACATTTCTGCTATACTCTTTTGGCCCACATTTAGGCTTCTGTAATTTGTCCCACATTTGCGCCTCAATAGCTTTTCCCACATTTCTGCTCGATCCCAATTTATTTTTATAAATTTATCTCCCTTAAGGGTACTTTCACACTTGCGGCAGGACGGATCCGACAGGCTGTTCACCATGTCGGATCCGTCCTGCGGCTATTTCGCCGTGCCGCTGGACCGCCGCTCCGTCCCCATTGACTATAACTGGCATGCAGTAATTTTAGTCCGGCGGCCTTTCGCCGTGCACCGCCGTGCTGCGCCGTGCTGCGCCGTAACTCCGCCCTCATTATAGTCAATGGGGACGGAGCGGCGGTCCGGCGACACAGCGAAATAGCCGCAGGACGGATCCGACATGGTGTACAGCCTGTCGGATCCGTCCTGCAGCAAGTGTGAAAGTACCCTAAATTTGGTCTCTTTTTCTCATGCTCCCCTCCGGCTTGGAACCCTGATTACCCGCCACCCGTGATCACCATGGTAGGCGTATAAAAGAACATCAAAAGTTGATAGAGCAGATATCAAATTGGATCGTGAACATCACGGAGACGTGCGACATGGTGGGGCAGTAAGTATGCACACGCCTACACAAACTAACTGACAGGGGTCAGTCCCCTTGGAGGTGCTGGCCTGCCCTGCAGCCGGTGTATTGTCTGAACGTGTGTTTAGCACGACTGGAGGGGGTTATCACAGGTTTTATTTCACAATGTTTTGGGGTGTACCCTAATTTTAAAAAATTTAAATACATTTTAAACCAAAAAGCAGTGTAGGCTACCTCCTACTCCTCCACCGCCACTTCCACCTACACCGCCACATCCACCACCTCCTCAACCTCCTACTCCATATGGACCTGGTCCTCCAAGATCAAGATTATTATTTTTAATATTTACGTATTTTATGTTATTTTAAGTCATTTCCCTATCCACATTTGTTTGCAGAGCACTTGCCATGCTCTTAACCACATTTGGATGACATTTGCAGCCCTCTAGCCCTTTCCATGACATTTTTATAGCCATTTTAGTGCTCAAAAGTTCGGGTCCCCATTGACTTCAATGGGGTTCGGGGTCAAGTTCAGGTCAAGTTCGGGTCCCGAACTTGAACTTTTTACCGAAGTTCGGCCGAACCCGTCGAAACCCGGACATCCAGGTGTCCGCTCAACTCTACTGACAACCATTGCAACCAGAATTTTAGATGACTCTGCCAAGTGCCTTCTGATACTGAAGACCGCATACTGGAGACCGTATGAGTGTTACAAGTTCCTCTCTATCAGATTCCATAAGAATTGCAGGCAGGAAGCCCCTTCCTCGTCTGCCCGTGGGTGAAGCTCCTAAAATTGAGTCATCTGTGAACAGGATAAAGCATCAGCTAAAACATTTTGTCTACCCGGGACATGTTTCACCCTAAACCAAATATTCAAATGAAGGCAACAAAGAATCAAATGTCTGAGAAGTGCTAAGACAGGCAAAGATGAAGAAGATTGTTTGTTGACCAACTTGAACCACTGACATATTGTCTGTCCAAAAACAAATCCTCTTATTGGACATCTCCCTACCCCATAGGTCCACAGCCACCACTATCAGGAACAATTCTAACAGTCAAATTATGAGTCAAACCCAAGGAACTCCAAGTAACTGGTCAACTATCCCGACACCAATGAGATCTGAGAATTGCCCCAAAACCATCACCCCACGCTGCATCCGTATACAGACACAAATCCACATTAGACACCTCCAATTCTTGACAAATCACCTGTCCATTAATAGAATGTAAAAAGGATTGCCACACAAACTGATCCTCCTTTAAAGTTCTTGTAATACGTATAAAATGATGGGTGTGTCGCACACCGCGGGTGGCCAATGATAAACGCAGACAAAAGGCCCTGCCCATTGGCAAAACCTTACAAGCAAAATTTAGCAAACCCAACAAAACCTGGGTTTGGCGTAAAGTCGCCTTCGTGGCCAACACAAAATGACTGACCATCGCCACTAAACTAGGTAATTTGGCCTAAATACCATACCAATAGTGTCAATCTCCACTCCCAGAAATGATAAACATGTACATGGACCTTCTGTTTTATCCATAGCCAGGGGGACCCCCAGATTAGACATCAATACTCGGAAAGTCTGTAGTAGATACTGACACTGTGTAGTAGAGACTGGGCCAAGTAATGTAGCAAGGATACACAACCAGTTTCATATCTTATTGTCCATTCTAAAAAGGAACTAAAGACTTCGAAAAAATAAGAGGACATGGAACATCCCATAGGCAAACATAAATCCACGAAATATTCCCCTTCCAAAAGCCAACCTAGCAAATGAACACAGTCAGGGTGGACTGGCAACAAACGAAAAGCCGACTCTATGTCAGACTTAGCCCCCCGTCCCGCTGAATGAACTAACAAAACTGCCCTATCAAAGGATTTATATGAAACTGTCGCATCCTCCTTGGCGATACCGTCATTTACCGAAGTCCCAGGGGGAAAAGAATGATGGTGTATTAACCTAAACTTTCCCACCTCCTTTTTTGGGACTAAACCCAAAGGGGACACTCTCAGATTAGGAAGCGGAGGCTCCGAAAAGGGGCCCGCCATACGCCCTAATGCTACCTCCTTCCTGAGCTTCTCTCTGACAATTTCAATGTTTTTCTTGACTGATTTCAAGTTAGAACATAACAGTAAAGAAGGTGAATGCGCATATGGTATGAAAAACCCCTGCGTAAATCCATCAAGCAAGAGTTTTGCTTCCTGCTTCCTGGGGTATGACTCTAACCAAACCTGAAGAACCAGATTTTTCACCGGGGTTCTCTGCTGCACTGGGAGTACCCAGCCTGGCTGGCGTGATCGCCGGAAACAGCGGAGTGCCGAGTGACTACCTCCGCATATGGAGCACTCGTGACGGAACTTGCAGGTCGCATAGAAGCGGCAGTGCCCCTCATTATACAACCAGCAAGTTCCATAGGGCTTGGGGGATGCTGCAACGGTTTGAAAGGGCCGCTGTGGACGCTGGGCCAATATCAATTGGATCCAAACGTCCGTTGCATTTGACGCCCAACCAACCGACGGGCCAACCGCTAAACGCCGACAAAACTCTTCGTCGTAGCGCAACCACGCCGCCTCGCCATGAAGTTTGTATGCACTTAAAATCGTATCTAAATAAATCAAAAACTCGGGACCTTTTGACTGATGAGTCTGACATATTACATGTGCTAAAACCAAAAAGGCCTGCAACCAGTTCCCAAAAGTTTTGGCCACTTTCGGTTTCCTGTCTGAACCCCTTTCAAAGGAATGTTCCTTGTCTACTGTACCCTGATCGGGAGAAACCAATGACCATATGTCTACATAATCTCCCCTGGCAATCTGATCTCTAACATCTTTGGACAAATGAGTACCCAGTGGCGCTACCCCACAAAAAACAGAATCTCTAAACGTCAGACCTGAAATCTCTAGATCCTTACCCTTCTGTGCACTCTCTGGAGAAACTAAAGACCCAATGTAGTGTCCCACTAGGTAGGCGTGGGCACTACACAGCAAAGTGGTGATTGCTGTGTATGCCTGTTCTCTATTTTGTCTTTTAGGCTGCAGTATCCAGCCGGGCAGGGCCCCTCCATGTTGCGCCAAGGACGGGCAACGTTGTAGCATGGGCGTATGTAGTGTCCCACTAGGTAGGCGTGGGCACTACACAAGGGTCAATTGGTTCACGTGTTACTTCTGCTCACAAGGGACAGTAATATTATATTTACCTATGTACTTTAATGTATTTTCTATGTGCTTTTATATGCAATGTTTCCCCTGTGTCATGCATAGCAGGCCTATTAGGGTGTAGTTAGGCATCCTAGACACTAGAGGGAGATAGGGAGTCCCTAGTATAAATGTTCAGGCCCAGACAGGGAGGAGTTAGATCATAGTCAGGAGTCTGTGGAGACAGAAGTGAGAAGGCACCTGCCAGAGATATGCTGAGGGCCTCCTCCTGACATGCAGCTTGATAGCCCTGGCTGCTAGCTACGTCCAGGAGGCTAGTGAAGAGCTCTAGCCTGCCTGTAGATAAAGTGAGCCGCAGTTAGCTCAGAAGACACCCCAGTAGTAGGAGATGCACCTCCTGGGAGCAACCTGCAGTATCCCTCACAGCCAGGACAATACCACAAGTACAGCTAAGTAACCTGAGGGGCAGAAGTATTTAATATAAAACTAGTGCCAATACTGGAGGAAGGATTATATTTACCAAGGATTCAAGCCAGCAATTAGGCATCCGAGCCTTGGGAGACAGCCAGCTAGAATAGCTGAGGGGATAGAGCAGCATTGTACTGCAAAGCATTTACTGTTTGCCCTCCAAGTATCTTGCAAGATTATACCTGCCATATTGTGAAGTAAACCTGCTGTGCATTTGTACTGTCAAGGACTGCATTATCATCTACTGCAACTGTATGTATAAAGTTGGACTGTTTCCTGAAGTAAAGCA